>NC_080674.1:43411432-48411432 GCF_030445035.2 Dasypus novemcinctus | reverse complement strand
CTTAGTGACAATTGTTTCTATTCTAGGTTTAATATGCTTTTATTTTATTATATCAATTATTAGCAATTGGAAAGAGAAAATAAGTCAGAATAACTTCAGTAGGTTAAGTCTTTAGTAAAGTTAACTTCAGGAGGCTTCAGCTTCTTGCACCATGCTGCAAATTTTTGTTAATGGAACATTGCTTCAATAAATAAGCTGTTAGCTAGAGCTAGAAAATATTTGGATTATGTAGAATGGTATGAAAGTTGTTAATTTTCTTTGTTTAATGCTTTAATCTTATTTTTCATTCAGATCTTATCTGCATCATCTCAATATATTACCTTTTAATGCCATCAAAAATAGTACTGGCTCAGCAGAGAAGGTAATATTCTTCTTTCATCTGTAACATTTCCAAAATATTAGTGTTCTGTTTACCAATTACCTGAATTCTGACCATATTTTATACCACTGTAACATTTTTACTTAACATTTTATTTTTGTGATAGCTTACTTGTTTTAACTAAATACATTTTAAGTAATATTTATGCCATGTTTTTGTCTAATATAAAAAATATATAAAATTTAAAATATTAAATATTAATATTAAATGTTAACCATGTAAAATATCTTTCAGTCCATATTTTGGAAAAAACGAATTCACAATATTCCAGTATGAATGTATATATAAGACTGACTTTCAGAGCTATTTTCTGATAGCCTCCTGCCTATTAAAAGTCTGTATTGTAGATATTGTATTTTCAAGTTATTTTATGCTGTTGTCTTGATAAAATAAAATCTATTAATTTGAAAGAATATGTAGAAATTATGAATATGAAGTTGTAAAAATTATAAAGTGTTTTATTTATTTGACATGATTCTAATAGATGTGCTTTGAACCTACTTTAATAAGTAGGTGAGGCATGTAATTAATAGTTTTCTGATATAAACAAATAATGAGTAGCACTATTTAAAATACTCTTTTAAGGCATTAGCAATTACTTTGGATATTATATATGCACATTTTTTTGCCTAACAAACATTTTCAAAGGTTAAATAAGTCAAACCTATAAATCAAAATTAGATATTGATTTAAATGAAATTTTATGGGAAGCGGACTTGGCCCAAAGGATAGGGTGTCTGCCTACCACATGGGAAGTCTGCTGTTCAAACCCCGGGCCTCCTTGACCCATGTGGAGCTGGCCCATGCACAGTGCTGATACGTGCAAGGAGTGCCCTGCCACGCAAGGGTGTCCCCAGCATAGGGGAGCCCCACGCGCGAGGAGTGCGCCCCATAAGGAGAGCCGCCCAGCGCGAAAGAAAGTGCAGCCTGCCCAAGAATGGCGCCGTACACACGGAGAGCTGACACAACAAGATGATGCAACAAAAAGAAACACAGATTCCCAGTGCTGCTGATAAGGATAGAAGCCATCACAGAAAAACACACAGCAAATGGACACAGAGAGGAGACAACTGAGGGGGGAAGGAGAGAGAATAAATAAAAATAAATAAATCTTTTTAAAAAATGAAATCTTACATCAGTTCTTTTTAGGTCTAATTGTTTTCTTTGATTACTATGTAGGGTGTCCCTGAAAACATTTCTACTTCAACATTTTTAAGCAAAAAATATTCTGTACTACTAATAATCAGGGATTTACAAAACTTCGATCATTGTGACAACCTACTACAGTTATCCTACAATTGGACTCATTGTCATCTATTATTTTTGTTTATCCTTTAGCCAGTTCTCAATCCATGTGACTCTGCTCACATCTGATATAATTATAATTAATTCGTAAGTAAAACTCATGATCCACTGTTTCTAATGCTTCACTGGAGCCCAAATGCCTGACATTGGTTCCATCCTCTCCATCCAATTAATTTTGTAACTCTATCAAACAAGCCTATTAAATTTGTTCTGGCTTGATTTGTTCATTTTGAACTACTTCGCTTAAGGCTCTAGATTCCATTGTCTTCTAAGTCCTTACAGATTGTTCCTCAATATTTTACCCCTTACTTTACTTTGCAATAATATATTGTTCAGTTGTGTGTAAACATTTTGATTGGACATGCTCATGAAGAATAAAACCCATGGGAAAGGAACTGATAGATTCACTTTTCTTGCTTTTTGCAAATAACATAGCATTTAAAGGAGGTACTTTGGAATTTTTGGTCTTTATTATTTCTGTGATTTTACATAAAATCTTTTTCTATGAGAATTAATAAGATTTCATTATTATTAATTTGGAGGTATTTGCATTTTCAAAGGACAATAAAGCAAGGCTAATTAGAGGAAAGTGTGTTACCTCAGAGTGTTCATACAGTAGGGCAATGCCTCCTATCTTGGTCCTTGTAGAATGTGAGCTAATTAATTATTGAACACACTGGAGTAAATTGGAGAGAAGCTAAGGATGTCTACATGAAGCAAAGTAAGATTAATTCTTAACATTTATTTTTATTATATAATTGAATAAAATATTTGAATTGTTATAAATATTTGAATGGCTATAGTATAATATTCTTGGAAAAGTACAATACTGGTGAAAGTAAAACGATTTATAAACTTCAATAATTCCTGCAATCAGCAAGTTTTAATGATGTCAAATACCATATTAAACCATTAAGCTAGATGGCCTGGCTCCTATTTGTATGGTAATTAAAATGTTTGATTATAAATGCATAATCCTAAAGTAAAGAAAAGTTTGTCCCATTAATTAGGTAAGTATTCTTCCTGGAAATCCTGTTGACATTTGCCAATTGGATAACAGATGTCTTTAAAAAAAAAAAAAAAAAGCAACACAGAACTTGTTTTCAACCTTCATAATTATTAAATTTGAACAAATGAGGTATTCTCATATTATATGTTCAGGATAATTTAAAAACATGTTTGTAAAAACTTAACTATTTGCAAATTGGGCATCCATGTTTAAAATCCTTTTGCAAAATTCTTGCTTTTTCAGATAACAAAAATATTATTTTTAAAGTTACATGTATACTTTGTCTTATTCTGTCCCAACTCAGTAAGAAAGCATTTTCATTTATAATTCAAGAAAACTCTTATTTTTTTTCAATCTGATCAAAATCCAGACTAGAACTTGGCCACTAAAGGACTTTGCATTTGAATATTAAGGAAATATGTATAAAATGGCTGCACTAATTACTCAGAGGGGTAAAGGGTGTGTGTGAGGGATACTCAAAGAAAATGGAGAATTCATCTGATTTTTTCCCAACTAGCTAATTTCTGGAGAATTCTAGGAAATTACAAATGAGAAACAGTAATGGAACTTTTGTGAACTGAAATACACATAATTTAAAGGCTAACTGTGGTGCAATGTTGGAACACCATAGAAGAAAAATTAGTTATAGCACTTTCTATTTGAAGGTTTACAATCCCTTCAGATTTGCCTCCTGACATTATGTTTATTTCCTTGAAGATTTAAAAAAAAATACATTCAAAAGGGTTACCCCAAAATCAGCAGTCTTACTACTTATTTTCAACAGTTAACAATGAAAGCTTTTATTTTTCAATGCCCCATTTTGTTGTTCTGATAAACACACTTAATGATTCAATTTTTCCCACCGAAAATATGGAGAGATCTGAGTTGTAATTCTTGAATGGGAATGCCATTTAGCCATCTGACAACACAACAAATTTTTTAAAAATGAACAATGACAATAATTGAGGCAACAGTGAGAGACCCTAAAGCAGGTAAGGTGGCCCTTCTCTGCCTTGTTCAACTCAGTTTCCTGTACCTAGAAGCACTATTTGTTCAATGAACATATTAAAGTCAGAAAGAATAAATTTTTGTATTTTTTCTACTGGGAGGAATAATCTGTATTTTCATTTTCACGCAAACAAGCAAACAAAAACTACCTCACTGAATTAAGGTATTGGTCCGATTTTTATTCACAAGAGGAACAATAGAATTTTTCCATATGAATATTAAAAAGCTAATATATAAAATGTTCCATTTCCTTGTACTTCTATTTTAAAACAGTTTTCATTATTTTAATTTAGATATTTATGTATATAATAATTTTTTAAAGGAAATATCCTCTATTAGCTCAATGACAACAGAGGCATTTCTAATTTGTTCTCTGCAGAGTCCTTGATACCTAGAACAAACATTTTGGTAAACAGAAAATTCTCAGTAAGTAGTATTTACCAAATGAACACATGCATGGGCTTTGTAATCAGTCAGGGTTCAACCAGAGAAGCAGAACTAGCAGGAGATACATATTAAGAGATTTATTGCACATAATTTTAAAGCAATTTTGATGAGACATATTCACATACCATACACTCCATCTAAATGGCTTTTGCTATGATCACAGAGTTGATATGATGTGGAGGCTGGCTTATACATGGCCAAAATCCATGGGACAAGTCATCAGAAAGGGCAGACTGGAACAGCTGAAGCTGTTCTCCACAGATAGATTCTCTACTTCTTCAGGGAAAACTCAGCTCTGCTCATAAGGCACACCCAGATTGTCTAGAACAGTTTGTGTTACCTAAAGACAACTGATTAATGACAGTCACATCTGCAAAATACCTTTACAACAACGCATACATTAGTGTTTGCTTGAACACTGAAGACTGTAGCCTAGCCAGGGTGACACATCAAAAAGACCATCACTGACCTTTTGTGATACGGATAACCCATCTCTGACTGTTTAAACAGAAGTAGATTTTTCATCTTACAGGCACAATTTTCTTGGCACTTACTGTGTGCTCTAAAGTCTGTTTTATTTTAAGCCTTTCATGTATATTATCCTTTTCAATAATTTTAAGCATCTTGTGTTATTATCCTAATTTTACAACAGGGAAATGAGGTTAGAGGAAAGTTAAGTAACTTTTCAATGTTTACTAGATAATGAGGGTTAAGAATTAAAATAGATTAATTTCAAAGCCCTAACTCTTAAAAACTGTAATCCAAGTATAGCATTATTAAACATAAATTGACTGATGGGGAAAGAGAAAAAGGAAATAATAGAAATATTCAAGTGTGTCATTTTAGTCAAGGAATTCAATCTTATAGCAATACAGTTGCAGTATACTTGTTCTTACCTATCCTTCACCATTGATACGACCCTCAACATTCTTGTGAAAGTGCTAAAAGACAATATAGGATGGTTGAGAGAGTGATGATAAAGGCATTTATTATAATTTGTGTCTTATTACAACAGAATATTCTGAAAGCCAGTGAAACGCTTGTTTAGCCAACAACAGAAGGAAAAACAAACTTTTCTCATGTGCAACTGTCAAAACTTATACTAAAATTATTATTGATTTTATTTAACTTTACTCAATGTCTGGATCTGGTTTTTAGAAATTTCTGTAACTGAAGAGTAAGATTAATATTTCAGCATTTTAGCATGTGATAACTAATTTCTCCTTTACAGCGTTGTTGTACTTTCTTATTCTGCCATACCACTCTATTTTCTTGTTTACATAGTTAAGTCCCTAACATTCATTATGTAAAAATCTCAAGTATAATTTTGTCTTCTGAATCACATCAAAATAATGATGAGAGCAATAAAAAATGAATTTACCTATTTATAATCAAATAGAATATTGCTTATTACAAACTTCAGTAATTATTATCCAGGCTAAATTTACAAGAGCTGGAACTTTGACCTATTTGATAAGGAATCTAAATTTGGCCATTATTCCTTTGCAAGTTAAAATGGTATGATGAGATCTAAGAAAAAATACAATTGGTAATCTATTGTAGCTTTATCATAACAACAAATTACCCTTTTATTTATGATAGTAAGCATCATTTTCTTCTGTTTAGTGTTAGCCCTGCAATGCTAGCTATAAGTTCTGTTTAATAGATGGAAATGGGAGAGAACTTGCAGAGAAGTCCAAATACAGTCCAAAAAGAAGAAAGTACTCCCAAAAGAAAGAAAATGGAAACAGATGCAGTGTCATCCTCCATTATTTAGCTCGTGCATTGTTCTTGCTAAAGAACAGACATTCGGTCTGCTTTGAATTATTTGTCACTTGGCTTCTTTATATTTCCATGCCCTATTTTGCATTTTGTTCACTACTCATTGTATTACAAAATCTACGTTCTGTAAAAATAATGTTAATATATATTGTTACCAAGAATTGAACTATGTGTATCCAAGTTTAGAACCTTACAGACGTTGATGTTTTAGACTTTACAACCAAACTTGATCATTCAGGGTTCAAGTTCATTTGCTCTTGGCCCAGATGAATGTAAAAGTCCATGAACAGGACTTTAAAATTCTTATAAAAATATTCAAAAAGTTTCTTGCACGTCAAATAGCACTTAGAACATTTTGATGAGTTTAGTGTAAATGAATCAGAAGCATATGGATTAAATTTACCTTAAAATACTCCTGGGTTTAAGAATTAAGAGAAAATGTGCTTGGCAAAACACATTTTGGATTTTGCCTAACCCAGAACATTGGAAAAGTAGTTCAAGATGTTTGACGAACCCAAAACATGGCTGTGTTCACCCAACCCTAATCTTCTGTGGTAACAGCAAAGGACAGGGAGAGGCAGATTTTAGGTGTATAAATCTAGTTCAGGTTTTATCAGGGTCATCCGAACTATTAAATAACTTGAGAATGCCTTGCCTTGCCTAAATCAAATTCGTGCTATGTGTTTTTTATAATCTCTTTTTAAGGACTGTAGAATGTATTTTATATGAAGGGTGTGGTTCTACAGAATTATAGCAGTTCTAAGTACTCACTCAATACAAAGAAATCATAAGGTTTATGCCTAGTGAGAGCATATCAAGAGATTCATACAAATTTCAATAATAATCTCAATGACTATTGCACTTTAATTGAAAGAGAATTTATCAATTATTTCTACTTTAAAATTAAGAAAAATATCCTGAAGAAGAGTCAGTTTCACTAACTGGTGATGCAACAGAAAAAAGACCTTGAATTAAAGGGGGGAATGGTAAAGACAAATGAGTTTATATGGCTAAGGTTCTTCAAAAGAGAGTCGGGAGGTAATCAGAGGGGTCACACTTTTGTACACCTCAGCAGGATCCCAGAGACACCCAAAGTAGATACAACCCCAGGTACTGGTGCTCCTGAGGGCTACAGAGACACACAGGTTCTATGGTCATGGCAGATGGCTCTGGAGTTCAGTGCCTTGTCAGTGGACCCTACTTTGGAATTTGTGTTCCTGAGTGTGATAGAGTTGGACTCAGATGTCACCTTTCTATACATGCCTCTACTGTCACTTTTACTGAACCTGTGGTTGGTCCTGGGGTTGGTGTATATTCAAAAGAAATGAATCTCTGGACTGGCCATGTGCCAGCTGGGCCCTGAACCTCACCAGAGTTACAACTCCTACTCTCTGGTTCATTGGACTTACCCAGGTCAGCTAAGAGGGAGATGAAGATGGTCAACCACCACACCAGGGAACCGAGAGTGCCTACAACTGCAAGCAGGAGAATTGCATCCATCAACCATGTGGGACCTAAGTCCCCTCTCAATATAGAAGTGTAGTGGACATCACCATCCCAGGGTCCACAGGATGGAAGAATAAAATAAGGATTAGAGTGGCCTTATTGCTATTCTAATATAGAACTATTGTGACTAATAATGGAAGAAATTGTAGCACTGATGTGGAGATAGTGGCCACGGTAGTTGCTGAGGGTAGGGAGAGGGAAGAAGAGATGTGATATGGGGGCATTTTAGGTACTTGGAGCTGTCCTGAATGATATTGCAGGGACGGATGCTGGACATTATATATCCTGCCATAACCCACTGAATGGACTGGGGGAGAGTTTGAACTACAATGTAAACTATTATCCATGCAGTGCAGCAGTGCTCCAAAATATATTCACTAAGTGCAATGAATGTGCCACAATGATGAAAGAGGTTGTTGATGTGAGAGGAGTGGGGTGGCTGTGGGGTACATGGGAACCTCTTATATTTTTTAATGTAACATTTTTTGTGATCTATGTATCTTCAAAACGCAATTAAAAAAATAAGAAATTTTTAAAAATGTATACATTGTATTGAAGAAGAAATATTTATTTGAGAGAGGAAAAAAAAGTCAGTTTCAAAGAAACAACACATATAATACTGTGTATTTTCAATTTTATTCTCTTTTTCCAAAATGACTTTTGATCCCATACAAGAAATGAGTAGCATATAAAACAAGTCATTAAATTATCTGATTATAGCTTTGTAATATAAAACAACCACTCATTCCTGATTTAGGTTACTGTCCTTAATACCTGAATTGTTTTTCACTTGAATTTATGACTAATTCTTTACTTATGTGTAAATAAACATGAAGGAAAAAAAATGACTATATGCCATATTCCTTCTTCTCTTCCAGTAAAGAAATAATCAGGGAATGACAGAGATAATTGACTCATATTAAAGTAAATAAACAGATTCTGATGATTTGGTGGTTTAAAGAATTTCAGATTACAGCATAAAATACTCATACTGTGAAATCTAATCCATCATGTAGTAGTACTAATGACTTCCTTAAGAGGGTATGCTAAAAATAATACCTAAAGTTCAATCCAAATGCAAATTTCTATAATTTTATAACAGTTAAATGTAAGATATATTCTTGACATTTAAATTAATAGATATGAATGATATTTTACCATGTCAATCTTGAGTACTAGCAAGTGCTTTCCACAAGAAGAAAATTGTCATATGATGGAGTAATCATAGGCTTCTTCCTGCAAAGTGATAAGAATTAGTAAAAGGATATAAAGAATTTTACACATATTTATCAAAAGAGGCTATAATTTTAAAATGTTTGTTCTGTTTATTTGCTTATTCAAATATTAGATTGCGAATATGTAATGCTTGTATGTAAAGAAAGAACTGTATGGTAATGACTGATGAAAATATTTAAAAATGTGTGTAGGTAGAGAACACATTTTTTTTAAATTAATTTATTAAAATATATCATCCACACACAAACGTATATAAACAATAATTGTATGTTAATAGTTGTGAACTTACATAATAAACATATCCTGCCATAACCCACTGAATGTACCAGGGGAGAGTGTGAACTACAGAGTAAGTTATTATCCACATGGTACAGCGGTCCTTCAAAATGTGTTTGCTGAATGTGATGAGTGTGCCACAATGATGAGGGAGATTGTTAGTGTGGGAGGAGTGGGGTAGGGGGATAGGGGTATACGGGAACCTCTTATGTTTTTTATAATGTAACCTTTTTTGCAATGTGTGTATCTTCAAAAAAATACAATTTACAAAAATGATTGCGGTGGGGGAGTGGGGTGTGGGTTATATGGGGACCTCTTATCTTTTTTAATGTAATGTTCTATGTTATTTATTAACTTTAATTTTAAAAGTTTTATTTAAAAACATTTATTTTAATAGCAAATAATAGAACTAGAACACTTTATGATAATTTAGACTTTCACTAACCTTAACTTTCTGAAAACCAGTAATAGCCAAGATATTCTCAGCATCCTCCAAGAATGTCATAAATTTCCTGCACTGTAGACAAATACTTTATTTTTCTAAAGATTTATTTTATTTATTTCTCTCCCCTTCCCCCACCCCTCAGCCCCCATTGTCTGCTCTCTGTGTTGATTCGCTGTGTGTTCTTCTGTGTCCACTTGCATTCTTGTCAGGCGGCACCGGGAATCTGTGTCTCTATTTGTTGTGTCATCTTGCTGCATTAGCTCTCCATGTGTGCAGCACCACTCCTTGGCAGGCTGCACTTTTCACATGGGGCAGTTCTCCTTGCAGGGTGCAGTCCTTGCACGTGGGGCTCCCCTACATGGGGGACACCCCTGTGTGGCACGGCACTCCTTGCATGCAGCAGCATTACACATGGGCCAGCTCACCACACGGGCCTGCGTATCGAGCCCTGGACCTTCTATATGGTAGGTGGACACTCTATCAGTGGAGCCACATCTGCTTCCCAACACATACTTTAATTTTAGCTCCTCATCCATAGCCTTTTGTTTTCTTGTTTACCATACATTAACTCAACTATTCTACAAGTATTTACCAAACACCCAATATGGGCAAGAACATGTGTTGACTATTAGAGAAAATAAATATAATTTATTCAGATTTTGTCCTCAGTGAGTTTGTCATATATTAGATGGATTAGGGCAGGTATAAAAAACTATCATTAGATGTGAAAGGTGATATAAAATCAGTACAGAAAAAAAAAATCAGTACATAAAAGCATCCCATAGGATTCTTGAAGGAGAGTTCTTAAGTAAAACCCATGAAGCAGGCCTAGTGCCAGCAGGAAAAATAATAGCTGACAGTTATATTAAGGAAGGACACAAAAAATGTGAAAATAGACAAAACTACATTGCCAAATAGTACAGCAATCGATGCCAATAGGAATAAATTTAAACTGTGCTCACATAAATTTGTTACTGAATTTAGTGCAAATTTGTATCACTTAAAACAACTGCACAAATACTATGCATAAGGCATTATAGTGTGTATATCAATGAAATAATACAAATAAGGATAGAATATTTAATGTTGCATAACAGAACAGCTCTAGGACAGAGACAAGTTCTTAGCAGAATAGAATTCAGAGGAGTCTGTGAGGAAGATTGTTAATTACCTTAGAAAATCTTAAACTCAGTGTGATGGTTAGGCTATTGTGTCATCTCAGTCAGGTAACTGTGCCCAGTTGTTTGGTCAAGCAAGCACTGGACTAACTATAATGCAAAGGCATTAATGGACTTTAGTCACCATTGACTTTTCTGCAGTGGTAAGTCATAAGTAGCTGGTTATAATTACATCAATCAGGGAGATTGCCATCAGCAATGAGAGACACTTAACCCATTATTTGAATCCTCTAAAAGAAGAAGTGATTCTAGCATCGAGAGAGAATTTCCCAGCTTGTCTTTAGACAGCCAGCCACTCCCAGAACTCATCAAGAATCTTCACTGGACTTTCATCGGAACTCCTGTTTGCAGCCTGCCTGCAGAACCTGGACTTGGGCATCCCCATGACTGCATATGAGACTCTGATAAATCTCTTACTATCAA
Source organism: Dasypus novemcinctus (assembly GCF_030445035.2). Classification (NCBI taxonomy): domain Eukaryota; kingdom Metazoa; phylum Chordata; class Mammalia; order Cingulata; family Dasypodidae; genus Dasypus; species Dasypus novemcinctus. Next base: position 48,400,438 of record NC_080674.1, on the reverse strand, counting down.
CAGATATCCCTTGTTGATTCTGTTTCCCTAGAGAACCCTGACTAATACAACTTGGTACCGGGAGTGGTTGTTGAGGAACAGAGTCTTAAACATGGGATATCTGAGGTGGTTGTGGAAGTTCTGCAATTGTTTTTCTACTTTAATTGGACCCAAGGGTTCTGACGACTCCCTTTCAAATATCAAGGAGGCTGCTAAAAGACCATGTCATGAGTTGGCAACTGAGAGCTGCAAAATAGCAAAATAGACTTCCACGCTTGCAAAAAGCAAGGATCTGGTTGAGAGTGTTTTCAACACCTTAACAGTTTTGTGGAGTCAAGGGTAATGATGTTGGATGGCTCCTCTAGATACTCTGGATACTGTTACCAAAAAAAGAGATGAGTTAAAGGCTTCAAAATTGAAACTTAAAACACTGAATGGATGACAGGAAAGTTTCTGTGGGCTCTGAAGAAAACCTTGTCTCCTGTAGCCACAGGCTGGAAATATCTGAGAACCAAACTTAGCACTCATTGTATGAGTAGCAGAGTTACAAAGGAAACTAAAATCTCGACTCCACAGGATTTCTGCAGTTAAAGTGAAGGCATTGATTGGAAAAGAGTGGAATCCAGAGAATTGGGATGGAGACATATGGGATGATGATGTTATTGATGGAGACATTGGAACCCTGAATACAGCTGAGACTTTACCAGATAAGCTTGCCATGGCCTGCACTGTTCAGGTCACCCCTTGTCCAACTTGTATCATCCAGCTTCCAGCCTGCCCCCAGGGAATCTGAAACAACTTCCTGCCCTGAGGTGGGTACCAGCCAAACTGAAGCCTGCCCTGCCCAGCCTCTGGCCTGTCCCAGGGAGTCTGGACCTCCTCCCAGCCCTGAGGAATATACCAGTCAAATTCCAGCATGCACGGCCAAGCCTCCAGTCTGCCCTGAAGAAACTGCCTTCCAACCCCTGCCTGAAGAGATTAATCCTGTCTCACCAGAAGAAAATACAAGGGAATACCCTGAGGTCAGCAGCTTGCAAGGCATTTCTAATCCTTCTCCTTACCCACCCCCACCACCTCTCTTGTCTTCAAGACCTATTACTAGACTAAAATCACAACAAGCCCCCAAAGGTGAAATACGAAGTGAGACCCATGAGGAAATAAGATATACTCAGAAAGAACTGCATGAGTTTTCTAATTTATATAGGCAGAAATCAAAGGAATATGTGTGGGAATGGATACTAAGGGTATGGGGTAATGGTGTAAGGAATATAAAGTTGGATCAGGCTGAATTTAATGATATGGGCCCACTAAGCAGAAATTCTGAATTCAATGCTAGAGCTCAAGGGGTTAGAAAGGGTTCTAACAGTTTGTTTGGGTGGCTGATGGAAACATCAACCAAAAGATGGCCTAGCATGTCTGAGGTTAAGATGCCCAATTTGCCCTGGTACACAGAAGAAGAGGAATTCAGAGGCTTAGGGAGATTAGATAGCCAGAATGGATGTGAGAGCTGTACACCTATCCCAGGAATGTCCTTTAACCAGGATTGTGAGGAATAAATTTGTAAGACTAACTCCATCTTCCCTGAAGAGCTCTGTGGTTACTCTTCTCTGTAGTCCAGATATTACTGTAGGGAGGGCTGTGATGGAATTAAAATCCCCAAACAATATGGGGATGAGTGGATGAAGGTCTGGAGAAGTCAAGTATCGGCAGTTAATTGCCAAAGTCAAGGTGGGCATGGCTACTGGAATGAAAGGCAGATTCATAAAAGCACTCAAAATAGTCAGAGTCATGTAGAGTTATGGCATTGGCTAATACATCATGGGGTACCTAGCAGTAAAATAGATGGGCAGTCTACTAAATTTTGGAATCTGTATAAACACAAGAACTCAAAGTCAAGAATGAAACCCAGACTCAAATTACAGATGCAGAGAATCAGAACCCCTTAATCAATTCCCAGACTTGAGACAGTTTAGAGACCCAGAGTCCCTTCAATGAGAGGGCCAGGTCTCCTTGGGGAAGGATCTTGTTAAACTGCCCAAAATTTATACTCTTAATCTTCCTCCCACCTTTCCCCAAGGAGATCTACTGTGTTTTACCAGAGTGACTGTGCACTGGGGAAAAGGAAATGATCAGACACTTCAGGAATTATTAGACACTGGCTCAGAAGTGACATCAATTCCAGGAAACCCAAAACGTCACTGTGGTCCCCCAGTCAGAGTAGGGGCTTATGGAGGTCAGATGATTGATGGAGTTTTAGCTCAGGTCTGTCTCACAGTTGGTCCAGTGTGTCCCCAGACCCATTCTGTGATTATTTCCCCAGTTCTAGAATGTATAATTGGAATAGACATACTCAGTACCTGGCAGAATCCCCACATTGGATCCCTGACTTGTGGGGTGAGGGCTATTATGGTTGGAAAGGCCAAGTGGAAGCCACTAGAACTGCCCCTACCTAGGAAAATAATAAACCAAAAACAATACCAGATTCCTGGAGGGACTGCAGAAATTAGTGCCACCATTAAGGATTTGAAGCATGCAGGGTGGTGATCCCCACCACATCCCCACACAACTTTCTTATTTGGTCTGTAGAGAAAATGGGTGGATTTTGGAGAATGAGAGTAGATTATCATAAACTTAACCAGGTGGTGACTCCAATTGCAGCTGCTGTCCCAGATGTGGTAGCATTGCTTGAGCAAGTCAATATGTCCCCTGTACCTGGTATGCAGCTGTTGATTTGGCAAATGTTTTTTTCTCAATTGCTATTAGTAAAGACTACCAGAAAGAGTTTGCTTTCAGCTGGCAAGGCCGGCAGTATATCTTCACTGTCCTGCCTCAAGGGTATATAAACTCTCCAGCCCTGTGCCACAATATTGTCCACAGGGATCTTGATCATCTCTCTCTCCTACAAGACATCACACTGGTTCATTATATTGATGATATCATGTTGATAGGACCTAGTAAGCAAGAAGTAGCAAAGACTCTAGATTTATTGGTAAGGCATTTGTATGAGAGAGGATGGGAGATAAATCCAACTAAAATACAAGGTCCTTCCACCTCAGTGAAATTTCTAGGTGTTCAGTGGTGTGGGGCATGTTGAGATATTCCTTCTAAAGAGAAGGATAAGCTGTTGCATCTGGGTCTTCCTATGACCAAAAAAGAGGCACAATGCTTAGTTGATCTCTAGATTTTGGAGACAACATATTCCTCATTTGGATGGGCTACTCCAGCCCATTTACTGGATGACCAGAAGCTGCTTGTTTTGATTGGGGTCCAGAACAAAAGAGGCTCTGTATCAGGTCCAGGCTGCTGTGCAGGCTGCACTACCACTTGGACCATATGATCCAACAGATCCAATGGTGCTGGAAGTTTCTGTGGCAAATAGAGTTGCTGTCTGGAGCCTTTTGCAGGCCACTCTAGGAGAATCACAATGCAAATCCTTAGGATTTTGGAGCAAAGCCCTGCTTCTTTTGCAAATAACTACTACTCTTTTGAGAAACAGCTTTTGGCCTGCTCCTGGGCCTTAGTAGAGACCAAAAGCTTAACCATGGAACATGAAGTTACCATGAGACCTGAGTTGCCTGTCATGAACTGGGTATTGTCTGACTCACCAAACCATAATGTTGGGTGTGCACAGCAGCACTCCATAATAAAGTGTAAGTGGTATATATGAGATAGGGCTTGAGCGGGTCCTGAAGGCAGGAGTAAGTTACATAAGGAAGTAGCCCAAATGCCCATGGTCACCACCCCTGCCATGTTACCTTCTCTGTCCCAGCCCACAGCTTTAGCTTCTTGGGGAGTCCCTTACAATCAGTTGACTGAGGAAGAGAAAACTTGGGCCTGGTTTACAGATGGTTCTGCACAATATGCAGGTACCACCCAAAAGCACTGCAGCCCCTTTTTGGGAAATTCCTGAAGGATAGTGGTAATGGCAAATCCTTTCAGTAGGCAGAACTTTGAGCAGTGTATCTGGTTGTTTATTTTTCTTGGAAGAAGAAATGACAAAAGGTGCACTTGTACACTGATTCATGGGCTGTTGCCAGAGGTTTGATTGGATTGTCAGGGGACTTGGAAGGAACATGATTGAAAATTGGTGACAAAGAGGTCTGCGGAAGAGGTAAGTGGATTGACCTTTCTGTGTGGGCAAAAAACAGGAAAATTTTTGTGTCCCACATGAATGCTCACCAGAGGGTAACTTCAGCAGAGGAAGATTTTAATAATCACGTGCATAAGGTGACCTGCTCTGTGGCTAGTGCTCAGCTTATTTCTGCAGTCACTCCTGTCATTGCCCAGTGGGCTCATGAACAAAGTGGCCATGGAGGTAGTGATGGAGGTTATGCATGGGCTCAGCAACATGGGCTTTCCCTTACCAAGGCTGACTTGGCTACAGCCACTGCTGAGTGCCCAGTCTGCCAGAAGCAGAGACCCACACTCTGCCCCCAATATGGCACCATTCTTCTGGGTGACCAGCCTGCTACTGGTGGCAGGGTGGCTACATTGGGTCATTTCCACCATGGAAGAGGTAGTGATTTGTTTTAACTGAAAAAAATACATACTCTGGATATTGGTTTGCATTTCCTGCATGCAATGCTTCTTCCAAAACTACCATTCATGGATTTACCAAATCACTTATCTACCACCACGGCATTCCACATAGCAATTGCTTCCAATCAAGGAACACATTTCACAGCAAATGATGTGCGGGAATGGGCACATGCCCATGGAATTCACTAGTCTTACCATGTTCCCAATCACCTGCAGGCAGTTGGATTGATAGAACAGTGGAATGGCCTTTTGAAGACTCAATTATGGCACCAACTAGGTGGCAATACCTGCAGGGCTGGAGCAATGTTCTCCAGGAGCCCGTGTATGCTATTAATCAGCATCCACTCCTTGGTGCTGTCTCTTCCATAACCAGGATCCATGGGTCCAGGAATCAAGGAGTGGAAATGGGAGTGGCACCACTCACTATTAACCCTAGTGACCCACTAGGAAAATTTTTGCTTCCTGTCCTTGCAACCTCAAATTCTGCTGGTCTACAGGTCATAGCCCCAAAAGAGGAGTGCTGTCACCAAGGAACACAGCAATGATTCCACTGAACTGGAAGTTAAAACTGCCACCTGGTCACTTTGGGGTCCTCTTACCTCTGAATCAACAGTCACTGGCTGGGGTGATTGATCCTGACTATCAAGGGGAAATAGGACTGCATCTACATAATGGGGGTAAAGAGGAGTTTGCCTGGAATACATGAGATCCTCTAGGGCATCTCCTAATACTGCCATGTCCTATGATTAAAGTCAATGGAAAATTGCAACAACCCAATCCAAGCAGGACTAACAATGTCCCAGAATCTTCAGGAATGAAAGTTTGGGTCACTTCACCAGAGAAAGAACCATGGTCAGCTGAAGTGCTTGCTGAGGGTAATGGAAACATGGAATTGGTAGTGGAAGAAGATAGTGATAAATATGAACTTCAACCACAAGACCAGTTACAGAAACGAGAACTATAGTGGTCATGAATCTTTCTTCTTTGTTTCATTATGATGATTATATATGCACACAAAACAAATTTCTTTGTCTTCCTCCCTAAACCTTCCACTTATCACATAACAAGTTGTATCCATTTCATGTCATAATATTTAAGGATGTCAAGTTTGAGAGTGAATACTACCCAAGAACTTGCACCCTATTCTTTATGGAATTAACACATATCTGGTTGTGCACAGGAGAGTTGAACATTCTAGGCAGAAATACATACATATGCATGTCTGTTATTTATTTTGCCTAGAGACTAGGTATGGCTTAAGGTAATGTGTATGGTTTCTGAGTTGACAAGGGGTGGACTGTGATGGTTAGGCTATTGTGCCAACTTGGCCAGATAATTGTGCCCAGTTGTTTGCTCAAGCAAGCACTGGGCTAACTGTAAAAAAAGGGCATTTATGGACTTTAGTCAAAATTGACTTTACTACGGTGGTAAATCATAGATAGTTGGTTATAATTACATCAATCAGGGAGTTTGTCATCAGCAATGAGTGACGCTTAACCCAATCAGTTGAATCCCTTAAAAGGGAAGTGATTCCAGCATTGAGAGAGAATTTCCCAGCTCATCTTTGAACAGCCAACATCATCCAGAACTCGTCAGGAATCTTCACTGGACTCTCATTGGAGCTCCTGGTTGTAGCCTGCCTGTGGAACCTGGGCTTGTGCATCCCCACAGCTGTGAGAGACTCTGATAAATCTCTTAACTTGTCAATTCTGTTTCCCTAGAGAATCTTGACTAATTCACTGGGGATGCATAACAAATAAAAGAAACATATTAATCTTCTTCCAGCTAAGCTGACAGAGATATAGAGAAAATATTAGCTTTCTAGTTATGTAATTTGAGGATTACAGGGAGCCAAATTACCAGAAGAATTTGTTAATAAGAGCAGTTTTCTGGTACTGGGACTAGTTCCATTTGATACTTAAGCATTAAGTATCAAATGCTTAATCAAATGATACTTAATGCTTAAGTATCATTACTTAAAACATTAAGTATACTTAATTTTTGAAAACCACTATTCTAAATTCTATCAGAAATGTTTTTGGAAAGGTGACAGGAAGAGTTTTGACAGGCAGTCATTGAGCAAATATGTAAGAGCATACTGTCTTACTGTATAAAAATATACTCTAATGTAAATGATACTGGTTTTTCAGGTCCAAAGGACATATATTTTGCCAAATAGGAATTTCATATTAAAGTTATTTATGAACTATATATTGTCATTCATTATAAATAGATAGTTTAATTTTTATCTATAAACCACCAGTTTTATGGTTTCTAACATTACTTCCATGTGGCAACTTCACAAGTCCTAAACTCTAGTGCTCAGTAGTCTAAACATCTGCCACTTGACAGTATCTTTTATTAGGGAAACAAGAAAAAAGTAAAAAAGCATAGATAGGAAATTTATACCTTGAAAAAAGTGACGCAAACTCCTCAGGAAGATTCCCATTTAAAATGATTTTTTTCTAGTTTTCTAGCCTCAAGTTTACAAATTTGGGTTATGTTTTGGTAATATGGAAAATATATTCATACATACAGGAATTCTTTAACTATATCAGATATGAGACATGCATATTTTTCATTTTTTACTTGTTTCTTAATTCTTTATCAATTTAGTAAGCAAATTAAAAAAGCCATTTCGAGAAGTAAGATAGAAAAAGATACAACATATCAACAGTTGTCCTAATGGGACACATATACAAATGCAAGATACATGTAAATACAAAGAGATATATAGAGTAAAGGGAGCAGGGAATGGAGGAGGGCTAATCTGGGGAAGTGGGAGAAAAATGGTATTGCTCCTAAGCATCCTATACCACCCTGATCACCTTCACTTTTAGCATTTCTTACAGAAACATGAGGTCTTCAGCCTTTAACATGCTCAACTCCCCTCCATAATCTCACTTAACATACACATTTACAAACAATTTTTACCTCTCTTCACTTATCTGTGAGAAAGAAGTGACCAACTGTCTAAATCTACCTTTATATTTCAATCCTTACTCTCCTGAATTTTCAACTTGTTTTTCTGTGTTGTCTCACTTCATATAGCCTCTCTTCCACTCAAGATAACTTCATAAATTTTTACTTCCCTGCAGTTGTTTCTATAAAAAAATTCTTGACACTCATCTCCATTTATTCATCTCCCATCCATTCAACTTACTTGTATCCAAACCCCACTCTGACGTGACATTAAAACCACTCTTTCTAATGTCACCAGGGTTAAATTCAATGGAAGTTTTTTAACTTATGTGTCTTTAATCCTAATTCATTAATTTTTCTTCTGACAAATCTCAAATGATAAAATTATATTACTTATATATTATTTAAGTATAGACAGATTTTATATAGCTAGATACAGTTACAGATTCAGATACAGATACAGAGATAGATATAGAGATTATAGATATAGAGATATAGACATAGCTATAGATGGTAGATCACTATTAGTTTAGAAATAATGCAGTTTTCCATCCCTTTCTAGCATGAAGTTTGGTCAAATTATTTAAAACTAAAGTTTTAAGGCCAACTATTACCTATGAAATACTAAACCACAGGCATACAAAGCAGCAACAGAAATGGTTCTAGTGACTGACAACAGTCCCATATATTATTGTATCATCAGTCCAAGAACAAAATGGAGGCAGTAGGCTAAGAGCTATGCACCATGGCTCAGTATTCCAGTTCCAATGACATGTTAGACACTAACCCCAATAGAAACAAAACATATCAGACCTGTAAATTGGCACTCCCTTTACCAGTTTACAAATTAAGAAAAAAATGTTTATAAAACTTAGCAGTTTCTTCATATTTCGATGAGTTGGCATATTTCTGCATTAAACTATGTTCTTTGACTTCATATGAGTTTTTATATATTTTTATTAGAGAAGTTGTGAACTTACAAAACATAATGTACATGTGTGGAGTTCCCATATAATACCCTCCCACCAACACACTATATTGTTGTGGACACAATATCATCATATTATTACCACTAACTATTGTTGATAGTGTACATTTGGTATATTTTTTTCAAAGCCCCCTGTTATTAACACAGTACATCTTTGGCATTTTTTTTTAAGATTTATTTTTTATTTTTCTCCCCTTCCCCCCCTCCTCATTGTTTGCTTTCTGTGTCCATTTGCTGTTTGTTCTTCTTTGTCTGCTTGTATTCTTGTCAGCAGCACCAGGAATCTGTGTCTCTTTTTGCTGCATCATTTTGTTGTGTCAGCTCTCCGTGTGTGCAGCACCACTCCTGGGAAGGCTGTGCTTTTTTCTCATGGGGCGGTGCTCCTTGGGAGGTGCACTTCTTGTGTGTGGGGCTCCCCTACACAGGGAGCCACCCCTGTGTGACATGGCACTCCTTGCGGGCATCAGCACTGCACATGTGCCTGCTCACCACATGGGTCAGAAGGCCCTGGATTTGAACCCTGGACCACCTATGTGGTAGGCAGACCCTCTTATAAGTTGATCCAAATCCATTTCCCCATCTTTGGCATCGAGGCAAGAATATTACAGTATTGTTAACTGTGTCCATAGGTTACATTAATTGTACTTTTCCATACTTCTCCACATTCTTACCACCTTGCAATAGTGATGTACATTTTGTTCTAGTCCATAGAAGGACATTCTTGATTTTGTACTATCAGCCACAATTCTCATCCACCTCTGGGTTCACTATCAGTCCCTAGATTATTCTCTAGCTTTTTTTCAGTTGACATTTACATGCCTAAATTACCCTTTCCAACCACAATTCCATTTATAAACCAGCCGTGTTAGTTCTACTCACTCTAATGTGTTACCATCAACTCTATCCATTTCCACACTTTTACTGTCAAGTTAATTAAAACGTCTACATACTTTAACCATTGGTGACCCTTCTCAGCCCTGCTCCTATCTCCTAATATTCTATACTCTAGATTTTAGCTCCATGCATTTATTCTTCATACTTAGTTCATATTAGTGAGACTATGCAATATTTGTCTTTTAGTGTCTGGCTTATTTCACTTAACATAATGTCTTCAAGTTTCATCCATGTTATCATATGTGTCCCTATTTCATTTCTTCTTATAGCAGCATAGTGTTCCATTGTATGTATATACCACATTTTGTTTATCCATTCATTATTGATGGACACTTGGGTTGTTTCCATCCCTTGGCAATTGTGAATAAAGCTGCTATGAACATTGGTGTGCAAATGTCAGTCTTTTTTTTTTTAAGTTAATTTTTATTTTTAAAGAAGCTTTAGATTAAAAAAATGTTGCAAAAATAATATAAGGGATTCCCATTTACCCCACCCCTACCCCTCACACACTTCCCATATTACTAACATTTTTCATTAGTGTGGTACATTTGTTATAATTGATGAACACATGTTGAAGCATTGGCACTAACCATGGCCTATAGTTTATATTATAGTTGCCACCTGTATCACACAATTTTATAGGTTTTGACAAAATGTATCATGGTCTGTATCCATCACTGCAATGTTGTGCAGGACAATTCCAATGTTCCCAAAGTACTCCATGTCACACTTATTCTGCCCTCTCCCTCCCCTCAGAACCTCTGGTGGCAACTGCCTTTATATCAATGATACAAGTACTTCCATTGCAAGAATAATCATAAGTCTACTTAAGTTCATTGTTGCATTTCCCTCTTATGTTTTTTCATTCCACAATCTTGAGGATTTTAGGATGGTCATGCCACTCCGTTTCTGATTGAAAGGGGGCTTAGATTTCATGGGGCAGATGGATGGAACTGTCTTGCTTACAGTTGTAGACAGTCTGTTTTTTTGGGATGGGCATTGTCCATCATCATCATTTTGTTAGTTGTCTTGGGTGAGTCCAATGAACTGGAGAATAGGTGTTGCAACTCTGCTGAGATTCAGGGCTCAACTGGCATATGAACAGAACAAAGATTTAAGTCTATGGGACATAAAGTTAGCTAGTATAGTGCCAAATATAGGTTCAAATATAAGGGTAGAAGGGTCATATGTAGAGAAAATGTAAATGAGTTTAACTGTCAAATTGGAGTGCATATATTCCAAATTAAGGTCCACTGTCAGGGTGCTGAATTCCTGAGATTATCTGCTTTGTCTATAGTGTCTAAATGTCTCTAGAGCTCTCCAGAGCCCCACTGCTTGAGGCACTGTTGACTATGGCAATCAGTAAGATCCTGGTGAGACTTGCATAAACATAACCTCTGGAATGCCCTCCCAACTCACTTTGAAATCTCTTAGCCATAAGAACTCATTTTATTTACTATTTTCCCCTTTTGGTCAAGGTATTTTTCCAAATGCATCACTAGTTGGTGCTTGATAATAATCCTTCTGTGCCAGGGAGGCTTATCCGCAGGAGTCATGGCCCACACCAGGAGGAGGGTAGTGCATTTATATGCTGCGTTTGGTTTAGTGAGAGACCTCATTTGAGCAACAAGTAGGCTTTTGATAACTCTTAGGCAATATATAATACTAGGCTAAGTTTCAATTTCCCTAGTAAAGTTTCATAAGTACAACCATCAATATCAGGAGCCTAATGTAAAGGTCTGCCCTTCTTCACTAGGCACTGCCAATGTACTCAGGGGATTCCTTCTGCTCTATTGGAGAATGCAGCAGTACTTCCTGGGATGGAAATTCTATATCCTTTGGCTATTGTGTGGGTCTCCAACCACCAAGACAAAGCCCTGTGACCACTTGAAAATATTCACATGCCATAGATGCATTTCCCAGGTGCATCTCTTTCCATACACACCCCTATCACTGACACCCCACACCAATGATTCTCCACTGCGACAATTGTGACCTTCTGGAATCCAAAAGCTCCCCAAAAACAAAGATAAAAAATAAACAAATAAAAATAATAGGAAAATAAAATAATAATAGCATATAAAATACAAAAAATTAAAAGAATTTTAAAAATTAAAAATAATGGTAAAAATTTAAAAATAAAAATTAAAGTCCAATAAAAAATTTTGTTTTTCAATGTTTCTTTCACCACCATAAGAATTGCTTTGGGAATACTTTCCTGTTCTTTTCCCAGTTCCTTAGCTGTGTAGATAGGTCTTTGATTTTAGCTCTTTTTTCTTTTTTAATGTAAGCATTGCAGGCTATAAATTTACCTCTTAGCACTGCCTTTGCTGCATTTCATAGGTTCTGATATGTTTTGTTCTTGATGCTTCTTCATGCATCATATCATCTACTAATCTAGGACCCTGTGGCAGTTTAAGATTGTTTATGAATTCCAAAAACAGATATTGGATTATGTTTGTAAACTGGTCTGTCCCTCCAGGCATATTAGATTATATTGGATTCAGAGATCTCATTTTCACTTGATTAAACAATGATTAGACCTTGATTGGGCCATGTCAGTAGGACATTTTCACAGAGAAAACTACAGAACAGAGAAGAGAGGGGGGAATTTTGATCCTGGAGACTGGGAAGCAAACACATAGAGAAGTATATGCACGAGAAAGGAGAGAGTGCTCAATTGGACACAGCAGAGGCCCCAAGAAAAGAGACAAACCATTTGCCTGATAGTCTACAGCTGGCCTTGTGTAGTGAGCAAATTAGCTGAGCCCAGAGAGAAACCAGCCCTGGGAAGAGAGGAACCCAGGAAACTTGAACCTTCACAGACATCGGCAGCCATCTCACTCCAACACGTGGCAACAGACTTCAGTGAGGGAAGTAACTTATGCTTTATGGCCTGGTAACCATGGGCTTCTACCCCAAATAAATACCCTTTATAAATGCCTACCAATTTCTGGTATTTTGCATCAGTACCCCTTTAGTTGACTAACACAGACCCCAAGAAAAATAAATTATTTTTAATACTGCATTTTTAAATGAATGAAAGGAGGTATAGGGACATTAAACATATTGTCTAGGATCACAGGGAGGAGGCTGTACTCTTAAAACTATCCAAAAGGAATTAAAATGATAAAGATTCTGAGAACTATGTAGGCTCATGTAGCTTACATGGAAAAGGATGTGCATATGGCCCCCATTTAAGCGCAGTGTTATGCAGTCAGTAATATTTCAAGAAACAAATAGGAGGGAGATAGTAATTATTTCTAAGGGGAGCAAGGATGGAATGGTCTTATGGAACTGGAGGTGTCTGAGGAAGCCTCTGAAGGATTAAGAGGAATTGTTTAGGACAAGGTGAGGAAGGGCATCCTAAGGAAAGGGAAGAGCGATGACTGAGAAGGGGCCTGGCACTTTCAGGGACCTCAAAATTCCCAGAACACAAACTTCTCAGAGTAGAGCAAAGGGATAATGGTCAACACCCAGAATACAGAGATTCTTATATGACATGCTAAGGAAGTTGTGCTTTTGTAGAGGCAATAGAGAGTCACTGAAGAGTTTTGAAAAAAGAAGTGACATGAAATAATTTGCCCTTAGGAAAATCAGTTTGACAGGAAGTTGGAAGGTTGATTTGAGGCCTTTAAGAGAAGAGACAGGAAGATCAATTAGAAAACACCTCCAGAAATTCAAATAAAAGATGGTGATGAATTAAGATGGTGATACCAGGGACAGGAAGAAAAAAAAAGTTTAATTCCAGAAATATGGGTGGTAGAATAAATTGATTTGGTCTGAGTGCAAGAGAATGGAGACTAAAAAGTCAAAATTACTCCAAATTTTCTGCTTGACCAGGAAGAAAAGTAAAGATTTAGGAGTAGGAGCCAGGAAGGTTGCCATCATGGAGAAAAAAGAACAGTAATCCCTTAAAGTGCTAACAGGGAACCATGGAAAAAATAAGCATTAGTCACTGTAAGGATAATTTCAGTCAACATAAAAAAGGACATAACGAGTTCTTACTTCTTAATATAATTCTTCAAGGCCCTCCTTTATGGATCCTCTCATATATATTATTTTATATTATTTTAAATGTATTCATTCACATATTCAACAAATATTTATTAAACAGTTACACTTACTATGATCAGGTGCAGGATTACATATTTGGCATAAAACAATGATCCAATCCTAACACATTTCACAACACAGTTGGGGAGCTAGATGTTATACAAATAAACATACGTCTGCTTTGAAAGTCTAGAAATGGGTGCAATGAATATCTAGCTGGGAGGATATAGTTTTTATTGTGGAATTAGGGAAAGCTTCCCGAAGAAGTGACATCCAACCTGAAACCTGCACTTTTCATAGTGCTGACTACTGGTGTGATGAAAAGTGTTGGGGAGGGGTATTCCAAACAGAGGGCTCAGGGGGTGCATGAGCCCTGACCCCAGAGGGAGCTTGATTCTTACGGAGCCTGAAAGACAGCTAGCTTGCTGGTGTTATCCCTTCTTCTAGAGCCACGGATGGACTCCCTCAGTGGAATGACCATGACTTCCTCAAATTTGGATTTCCCTGCTCCAGCTATCCATTTCAGACCCTTATAGGTTTCTGAATTTAGGTTGGTTGGAGAGGGAGAGAAGGGAAATGACATTTTGAGTGAAGTTTTTGAGGAGAAGCTGGTTGCTATACATACAATAAGCCAATTTCACATTTTTGCTTAGGTTCAACCATGATTCTGGGTGTAAAAGAAAGAGGATTTTTAAACTAATACATTTATAACCAAGCAACTTAGTAGGTAATGATCAATATTTTTAATATAATGCAATAGACTAGCATAGAATAGAAAATATAAAACTATATTATACTTACAAAAGATATTGTTTTTGTTATGTACTTATTTCAGTATGTATTATATAATTTTTTCACATATGCTGGTATATATGTATTAGTTTGTGATACTAAATGTATTTCTTACATAGGTCATAGTTTAAAGCTGGAAAGCCTGAGAGGATGTAGTTCAAGTGGTTGAGCACCTGCTTCCAATACACGATGTCCCAGGTTCAATCCCTGGTACCTCCTAAAGACAAAACAAGCAAATGAAAAACTCTCATTAGGGAGTGTATGTAGTTTGGTGGTTGAACACCTGCTTCTCAAGTACAAGGGCCCGTGTTTGATCCCCAGTATCTCCTCAAAACAAACAAACTCTCATTGGGGAGCAGCTGTCATTGGGGAGGAGATGAAGCTCAGTGGTTGAGCATCTCCTTTCCATATATGAGGTCCTGGTTCAATCCCCAGTGTCTCCTAAAAAAAAAAAATGTTGGAAAGCCACTGAAATAGGCTATAAACCATTCAGAAGATATGTGGGCTGACAGCATAACTCCAATAAAAAGTGTGTACTTGGGAAGCGGCTCAGGCTCAATCGGTTGGACTCCCATCTACCATATGGGAGGCCCTGGGTTGTCATCCCAGGGCCTTCTTGGGAAGGCAGGCTCACCTGCACGCTGCAGAGAGCTGCCCGGCCCACAAGCACCACAGAGAGCCGACTCAGCAAGGCGACACAACGAAAAAGGGCGACAAGCAAAAACGCAGAAGAGCACGCAGAGAATGGACACAGAGACCACACAACAAGCAATACACAGAAGAATGCACAGTGAATGGACACAGAGAGCAAACAACAACAATTTGCAAAGGGGGGGGGACAAAAAAAAACATGTTCCTAAATAGCCCACCACAAGCTATTAATAAAAATAAAAAGTCTAGGCAGTGGAAGGACAAAATAGACAACAAAAAGAACATTGGGGACAGATATTCCAGATTTTCATTTGCTTCCTTTCACAATGGGAATCCTTTAGAATTCTTACAGTTGGGTTTACTCATGAGCCACTACCCATGGCTTCTCAGTCAAGTTCTCCTGCACTTTTTAATGAGTCTGTTTAATGCAAAGAGGTACTTCCAGACTTATTCTATGACAGCTCGCCTTGTTCCTCCAAGGTAATGGTTTTGGTGGTCGTACAACAGTGAAGTGTAACCCATTTGGAATTTTCACAAGCAATAAAAGAAGCCTGAGTTTAATTTGTGATAAATTATGTGAACTAGAACACTTTGCCAAACCTATCTTTGTTCTTCCAGCATAAATGTTGAAGCTATGTAAATGTGTGACCTTTAATAATACTTTGGTGATTACATTTTCTTCAGGAATGGAAATCCAATATAAATATATAAAATTATAGTATTAATAAAGTCTATTTTATGGATCTCTGACCCGTAAAGTTCAAGGTGACACTTATTTTCAGAAATACTTAATATTATAGTGTGAAGATTAGATTTACTATGTCAGATACGATTGAAAACATGTTTCTATAATGTACTATAGAATAATTTCACAAAAAAAGTGAGGTAACCCCTCATTTCTGTGCCTAAGAATAAATGGTCTGAATTGCTGTCTGGGGGGAAATAAAAGCATAGGAAACAATGCTAAGGGTATGATGAGACAATTAAAATAGGTAAAGGTCAAATCAGGAAAATGATTCATCAAGAGAAACAAAAGATTGAAGAGAGATGTCACAGGCAAGGTAGAGGTAAGTGCAGGGATAGAATGAGGCTAAAGAGAATTAGAAATGTTTTTACTACACTTCTTGTAATTTATGTCCAATTAGATAGATATTATTTTCATATTTTGGGTACATATTTACATCAATTTATATTGTATTTTTGTGGGCTGAAAAATGTATATTGCAACAAAAATAATTTCTCCTTGAACATCAAGACATGGTCACAGAAGCACTTACCCATGAATTACAAAACATGGGATATAAAGATTAGCTACTCATTTATCTTATTTTGTGTGAGTAATTTAACCTTTTTATGCATTAATCTCTGCAAATTAAAATTAATTAGATTGAATTATACTGTTTGTTTTAGTCTGCTGGGCCGCTGAAAGTAATATTCCAGGAATAGCTTGGCTTTTACGATGGGGATTTATTAGTTTACAAGCTTATAGTTCTGAGTCTGTGAAAATCTCCAAAACAAGACATCATCAAAGTGATACTTTCTCCCCTAAGAATGGCTGCCAGCAATCCTAGAATCCTCTGTCACATGACAAGGCACAAGGCCATGTCTGCTGGTCTCTCCTTTCTCTTTCAGGTTTCTTGCTTTCAGCTTCTGGCTTCCATGGCTTTCTTTTTTTTCTCTCAACATATGCATCCCATTTATAAAGAACTCCAACAAGAGGATTAAGACCCACACTAACTTATGCCCCAACTGAAGTAACCTAATCAAAAGGCCCCACTTATAGCAAGTTTACACTCACAGAAATGGATTAACTTGGAGAACATACTTTTCTGGGGTCAATACAGAAGATAGATTTCAAGATGGCTTCAAACTATCATGCTGTCCTTTTCAGATCTAAAATTCTATGAATCTAAGTGTTTATAGTTGTTTTATGTTATTCATACCAAAGTCATTGAAAAAGGATATTAATACATTAAGTCTTTATGGGACTTAGGAATATATGATACTTGTATGTATCAAGGATACATACAGGTTATTTACTTCACCATGTTATTGCATCAAACACAATATTTTGTCTAAAAGTAACAAAGTTTTAAAATCATAAGCCAAATCATTTATATATGTTGTTACCAGTTTGTGCTAATTTGAATTCCCCATGAATAAATTATGGATTGAGCCCACTGATGTGTCCACTGCTACCAACTCCTAGAAACTTTGTTCAAGATTGCAAATATTTTATTTTGATGACAGTTTAAAGCTATCTGTAGAAATCAATTATTAATGAATATTATCACTATTTCTAGCTTGATTCTCAAGCTTAAATTTTCACTGACAGAAGAACTGTGGCTTTTATATTAATTAAGTACATAGTAGAAATCATAAGCAATTAAATGTTCATTAATTCATAGTAATTTTTATTAGCTGTGAGCAAACTGCTGGGCTTTATTACAGTTAAATATAGTTGGGAAAACTTGGTAGTAATGAGTCTAATTACGAGGATCTTAGATATAAAGTTAAGGCAGTTTAATATTCTTTAGAATGTTAAGCAGCACAAACTAGGACTACCCTGGGAAAAGAAAACTTGGATTTGTGGTCAGTTTAGGATATGATCATTTTAGAATAGGATTTCTGGTATCTGTTCTTCATCCTTACAGAGTGATGCCATCAGAGCCCCTGTAACACTCCCTTGACCTTAGGGATTTATTGAATAATATATCTTTAAATTTATGAGCCCATCAGGAGAGAAGGATTTGATGGTTCTAAAACTGTGATTCATCTACCACTTTTCTGTTGTATATTAAAAGATCTTAAGGTCAATTCCCCTTCATCAGAGAAGCTATATCTTGTGCTCTGATTTAGACTCTTCTACAGGCTTTCAGTCATAGTCAAGACTCTCACTGGTCTCTTCATCTCTGGAAGCTACAAGGAAACAAGAGGTGTTTTAGTCTCCTCAGCTGCTTAAGCAAATACCATGAAATGGTTTGACTTAAACAATGGGAACTTATTCATTTACAGGTTTGAGGCCAGGAAAATACCCAAATCAAGGCATTGCTTTCTTCCCAAAGAGGAACATTCTAGAGCTGGCTGCTGGCGATCCTTGGTACTTAGCTTGTCACATGGCCAGGCAAATTGCTGTGTTTCCTGGTACCTCCCTTCTCTTTCAGATTCCACTGATGTTCACCTCTACCTCCTGTAGCTTTCTCTCTCTTTGTCTGAATTTCATTCCCTTATAAAGGACTCCAGTAATAGGATTAAGACCCATCCTGATTCTAACTGAGATGGCTCACACCTTAATTAAAGCAGCCTTATAAAAAGTTCCTCCTATTTGGGTTCACACTCACAGGAATGGATTAACTTTAAGAATTATGTTTTTCAGGAGTAAATCTCTATCATACTATACTTTAATAAAGAAATTCCCAAATTGTAGTGGAAAAGAAGAGAAATGTCCTCCCTCAGCAAATATCTATAATTTTATATTGAAGATAAAAATATTTATATATTAAAGGAGTGTCAATAGTGAAATGTTCTTGTTTTGTTTTATGTCATGGTATTTTGATATTTTAAGTTCTCATACAATATAATTAAATTGTAAACAAACCAAGGTACATATGGTCACATTGAACGTGTACATGCACATGTGCACACATTTGTCCTTGGACTGTTTGGAAATATTAAGATAAATACAAAAATAGGTGGTATTCTTCAATAGCAAAAGTTTTAGTAAACAATGCCCTCAAACAGTCTTATTAAAAGTCTGGTTGGCTCATGATGGTATTAAAGTTTGTTTGCCTTCAAATTAAACCCAAAAAAATCCAATTTCCTAGGTTTGCTAGAACACACACCCAGGAATAATAGTATTTCCCTCCTTCTTCCTTCATCATAGAAATGTGGATCAAGTATCCAGGAAAAAATTACATTTTCCAGGCTCCGTTGCAAGCAGGGGCTCCCAGTAAGATGCAGCAGCTATTCTTAGAGATTCCAGGAAACTCCTCCTTTGCTTTCCCTTTTCCTCTCCCATCATTCCCCACCCTTAATTTCATATTCAATTTTTGAAAATAGATTTGAAACTATTTTTATTCCATGTACTTGTTCTTCTGTTGTGAATTCATTGGGGAGGAGGAAGTGAGTAATTTGATAAATATGTGCCTGTCCTTCCCTGTGGGCAGCCACACCCTGGAGTAGAAGAGTCCTACCAGTAAGGAGCCTGGTGGCATTGCTTCCCTTCCAGTCCACGTGTGAGTGAACACATGACTGCCTGGGATTGAAGCTGTGTCAAAGTCTATGAGCTGATCTATCTTTTCTTATTAGCACTTTTAATCGTTTCTATTGATTTCTGTGACTTCAGTCATAGCAGTTTGACCTGTATTTTGTTTTTAAAAAATCTATGTGCTACTATCTGTATGTAACAAAAAATGGCCTGATAAAATAAAAGCTTTTCATGTAATTTAGGATCTCAGGTTTTTTTTGAGCAATTCATGAACCAGACAGCATTCCATTAAAAAAATAGAAGGGAACTCCACTAAGTGGATGGAAAGGGGAAGAAGTTCTATTAGGGGAAGCAACAGAACAAGTGAGGATTAAGTTTCCATTTTACATAGGTCAGATGACATTGTTTCCATTTTACATAGGGGGGATCTTACACAAAGCAGTGGGAAGAAGATAGACATTGATTAGCATGGTATGCTTGTCCATTCTGATACACTATCTCTACTGGACTGAAGCTAGCTTTATCACCAAGTGTTGCTAATCAGCAACCCTGTAGGGTGTGTTCTCTTTTCTCAGAAAACTCCCATAGGTCAATTGTTTTTGTCTTCAGCACAAAGCCTTCTGAGAAAGGGATTTTCTCCAGGCAATGCCCAATATAGGGGTCATTTGATTTTACTTAGCAGG
Source organism: Dasypus novemcinctus (assembly GCF_030445035.2). NCBI lineage: Eukaryota > Metazoa > Chordata > Mammalia > Cingulata > Dasypodidae > Dasypus > Dasypus novemcinctus. The sequence goes on along the minus strand of NC_080674.1, from coordinate 48,380,727 downwards.
TCTGAAGATAAAATAAAGCTATTTTGTTAAGCTATTGCTTAAAAAAAAGGAGGGAGGGAGGAAGGGAGGAAGGGAGGAAGGGAGGGAGGGAGGGAGGGAGGGAGGGAGGAAGGAAGGAAGGAAGGAAGGAAGGAAGGAAGGAAGGAAGGAAGGAAGGAAGGAAGGAAGGAAGGAAGGAAGGAAGGAAGGAAGGAAGGGGAAAGAAAGGTTGGCTTGTAAATTTTCCAATAAAAGTTAACTTCATGTTATATTTTGTAGGGGTTAGACTTTAAAACCAGGTTTTATTTGAAGATACTTTTCCATAATAGAAAACTGTTGGGGTCTTTAAACATCTAAAAAGGAAACAATTTAATTTGATGATTGTGTCATCTGTGATCACTATTTTAACAAGCAACCATTCACGGTATATAATATAGATAAATAATTGTATGGAAATGAAAATATAGGATTTCTCCAGAACATATTGCACATAACTGAATATCTCTTAAGTCTCCTGAACTGAGGATTCCACAAGTGAAACTGAGGAATTCCCTGGCATTAAGAAAATCAAGCAGATATCTAATAAAGTTGCCAGATTTTCTCTAGGTTCTTGGCTAAGCTACAAAAAATGAATTGCAAGAGCTAGCCAGGTTAGTTAGACTAGTAATTTATTAAGGAAGGGAGGGAAGAGAAATGGGAGAAAATAACAGATTAAAGGTCCCAGGTAGGGAGGAAGGGGATGAAAGTGATAAAGGGGTTGATTTCCCCATTACAGATTACAATGGCTTGGGTTCACTTGCATGCTGATCCAGGCAGTGGGGAAGAAGGCCAGAACAGGGGTTGTTTGGCTTTGGTGCTTGCCTTTTAAACCATTAATTATTCCGCCCCTTTGCTAATGACAGGGAAGGAGTCCCAGCTGTTTGCTGTTTTGATTGATTATCCCACCCCTCAATCCCTGGGAGGGCCCAATGATAAGGTCCCCTGGAAAATATCCAGGGCTTCTCCTTGCTTTCTGAGGAAATCTCATTCCAAATGGGAGTTCTCTCAAGGGTCTTTCAGCTGCCATCTTGTGGGGTATTTGCTGCCACATGGATTTCCTGCCAGGCTCCAGATCTGTCTATTGATTCCTAATCTAGCTTGCCTCAGAAATGAAAACAAATTCACTTGAAGACAGTGGTATAATATGGACAGCATCACAGCCATTAAAATCCATTTCCCTGGTGAAAGCATATCATTGTGTTTGTAACTAGCAGAGCTATTATATGGGTATGGTTGAAAGAGAAAGTCTAAAACCATGTATATTACTAGAAGGAAAGCTAAAAACTATAACATGGGACTGTATAAGAGTAAAACCTCATGTAAAACACAAATACAGGTGATATTGCATATATAAGACTTTCTACAAAATATAAATACAAATGTTCTAGAGCGAAGAAAAAAGAATAGCACCTATGCTTGGCAGGGGAAGCATAGAGAGATTGAGAAGTGAATTTTGTTTGGTTTTTGTTTATTACTATCATTATTATTATAATGAAAGTGCTTTCGGAATGATTGAAGTGATGAATGCCCAAATATGTGACTATACCAAATACCATTGATTGTACACTTTGGATGGATTTATGCTTTATTAATATGTATCAATAAAATTGATTTGTTTTTTTTTCACTAATAACCCACTCATTTACATTCGACTTTAAGCTCCTGCCCCTCAGTTCACCTTTTCCAATGACTTCCTGTGACTTTCAGTACCCTTTCTTAGTCTCCCGATTTTGTCTTATCATTTTTTAAAAATCTTTTTATCTTTTTAAAACCATATTTGGATTATTTTTTCCTCTTGCATAATTTTAATTTTTTCCTAACTCATGTCTAGTAATTTCTTAAATATATTATGGTATATCCAAATCTTCCAAAAGACAAAAGTTACTTTTGCATTTATGATCTTATCATTCCTTAACATTTAGTAAAATGTTTTATGCAAAATGTGGAGAATTTGAGACCTTTAAATGCCTATCTACAAACTTGTCATTTTTTCCTATTTTAAGAGACACATTTGTTTGTTAACTTCTAACTGCCAGAAACTTTTTTTAAAAAACGTAGGTACAAACATGACATTTTCCATAAAACAAGTTGTTTTTAGACTAAAAAAAAAGAAAAAATCAAGTCTTTGTATTTAGTATAATTGAGCTTGAGAGCCAAAAAAAAAAAAAAAAGTCCTATCTTGAGAAAAACTGAAGCACAAATAAATAACTTGTTCAAAACCTACAGTGGGTGAAGCAGCACTGAATCTAAGAAGTCCTGTGTTCCTTTGTCACCCATCTGGCAGTTGGGAAAACATATCTGTCCTTCAAAAATGCAATTGCAGTGAAGTGGGGAAGGCAGAGGGGTAATTGCATTGAACCATAAATATAGGTAAGTTCAGTTTAGAATAACCATCACAACAGTAGGTATACACAAGGGAGAGGCTAAGTGTAGAGCAACCATAAACAGGGGTAAAACCTGTTTAGAATGACCATCATAATAGCAGGTCTAGACTAAATCCAGCCAGTTTCAGAAATTTCAGATATTAACCTTTTGCTATTTTGTAACATAAAGGCATCTATGTAATATTTTTGCAGTCATAATTATTTGTTAATTCTTAAACTTTCAGTTACAAAGGTTCCGTACAATGCCTTAATATTTAAGCTATGCTGGGTTTTTCTAGTACTACAATACAAGCAGAAATAGGTGGGGGTTGTTTAGCCTTAAAGATGCTACTGATTCAAATATTCTTGAAATCATTTTAGATTCTCTTATATGTACAGTACACTTATTATTAGGGTCACAATTTTCTCATGTGAGAAGAAAGATTTTAAATTAGATAATCTTGAAAGGAACTCCTGGACCTAAACTTTTACTATTTGGCAATAAATACATAACTACCTGAATGGGTTTTAAAAACTAATATGCACTATATCCCATCAGGATCTTCATTTGGCAAGTGAGGTAACTGAGGTTTAAAGATCTAAGTGATTTTTTCTAGGTTACCAGACGTAGAAAAGTGACTAAAGAGACTGTTCTTGTGTACAATTTTCCAGATTCAAACCAGCAAATTTAAATAGAAAATCTAATGGAATTCCAAAGGCTTGCCCTAAAAACCTTTAAAAGATAATAATCTCTAAACAAATAAGTAACATTTGGGAATATAAACCATGCCAAAGTCTCTACAATCTCTAGCAAAAATACCCTTTGGCCTCTTTCCTGTTTCATATTACAGTATCATGTAATGTAGAAACATTTTAACAATACTTAACAAAGGGTAATCAGGGAATATGTAAGTAAGTCTGCAAAAGGATTTTGTACAATATCACTTCAAATGAAATAAAGTATGCTAGGCCTAAAGAGACCCCTGAAGGACCCTTTAACTAGTATAAGTAAAAGAAACAACATGTCCAATATTAGCATAATGGGCCTTAATAAAATATAACTGATATAGGTTTAGGCTGGTTTTAGCAGGCAAAATGGATCCTTTAGCATTCACGTTTTTGTTGCCATTTTGAAACTTGCTGTTTCGGCTTCTCAATCAACAGTGATAAATGAAACTTTAGGTTTCAGGTGTTTTCCTCTCTAAAAGGCAAAATTGTTGGTACCAGAACTTTACTAAAAGTTATAAAATATACAAATTTGAGGAGAAGTCTTAGAAAATCTGACTGTGTTACATTTCTGGAAACAAAAAATGACAGCTTTTCTGGCAATCTTAAAAGTAAACTGGGGAATAGTTTAAAATTTGGAGGCAATATTTTCCAAGGAAAAGAGCTACTTTGAATAAAAGTATGTACAAAGAGTTGGGAATTTATTTGTAAGAAATGTGGAAGTAAGACTACATAATTCTCAAAGCTTTGTCATAAGCAGCACATTTTTTTGTATAGCATAAATGATTAATTATTTTAAAGCATATGGGAAGAAATTAACTACTCACATAATAGCTGAGAGGAGCTAGAAGTTTCTTGTCTTTTTAAGAAAGGACTGATTCCTTCCAAGCTATGGTTGCTTGGGTGATATTTTAGAACATTAGAACATTAGAATTTGAGACATTGTAGTTTAAATTACATTCATTATATAACCTTAGTTAAGTCAATAATGTTCTGTTTGCTGATTTGATTAGCTTTAAAGTAGAAATAGTGTTATCCAGGTATATTAAGTATAAAGTGTCTGTTAAATACATACTTTAAACATTGAAGGCAGAAGATCAATATTAAGTCATTTTCATAAAAAATCTTTGATGATTAAAGTCTTTTTTATTATTATTTTCTTCAAACATTTTCAAAAGTATTTCTCATGATTTTTCTGTATTTTCCAAATAGAAAGACGCAAAAGCCTATTTTATGCTGAACAAAATAAAGAATATTATACTTACAAAGGATGCTTCAAAAACAAATCTTCAAGCATAACTAAGCTTTTTGCCCTTGATTAGTTTTTAACACACACAGTATATTTGTGATTAAATTTGCCCATGGTACATCATCTTAAGTGAGAGCCCTTTCTCATTTACAATTAGATTTTGTGTTCATGTGTCATGACTACACCAATTGGCAACATAGTATAATTTTTCTTCCTAAATGATGATTCCTCAAGATTGTGGTATTTCCCTTTCTCTCTGTATTCACTGGCACCTTTTTCTCTTTTTCCCATGCTGCCAACTTGAGGTCTGCACACTTCATTTGGCATAAATGACCAACTGTTTTATAAACTTGTGCAAAAAGTTTAGGCCTAAATTGTATTGGGTAGGATTGTTTTGTTTGCAAGTGACAGAAAACTAGCTCTTGGCAATAAAAGTCTAGCAGTGGAAAGAATCAATGAGAAAATGATACTCATTTCCTGATACATTATCACATTTGATTAATGCAAGGGCTGTCATAATTTTACCCATATAGTATACATTTCCCCATGTTCCACTCTTATTCCTTTCCCTCTACCCAAAAAGCAAATGCCCTAACTTATTTGATGTGTATTGCTGTCCATGCCAAGCTATTAATTTATGTAAATCTTTTGTTATGTGTGTCTGTCTGCTTTTTAACTTTTTTTCTGAATACCATGACTTTGAGATCCTTCCCTGATTATGTACGTAGAGAATAGGGTTTTACTTTCATAGGACATAAAAATGTGTGTTGCAGTACCAGATTTGCCATTAATTTACCGTGCAACATCTAAATTCATTGTGTCTACGTTTCCTCATTGAATCAAACAATGAGGAGATCAACTTAGAAGATAGCAAAGATTTTAGAAATGAGCTATATCAAAAGAAAAACTAAGCCATGCCTTCTGGAGGGCCAAGTTAATGAATCCTATCAATACATTGTGGGGGGGGCAGGGAATAGTGGAAGAGAAGGGTGCAAATAATCTTGCTGTTTGAAAAAAGTTAGAGAACTATAAGCATCAAAAGAAAGTAAAGATGAAACAAGAGGGTGCTTGGCAGGAACTGGCATTGGATTCTACACTGTGCAATAACATCCAAAAGCAATTCCTTGATGAAACAGCCTCAGGCCACACATAACTTAGGCTATGGTGTACAATGTGAAATGTACATTCCTGGGATGTGAATGGGAAGAGGTGGCATGCCTGCCAACTGGAAGACTTGAGGCCTGCAACAGCAGAAATAATTGCTCAGGGAGGGTAGATCAGTGGGGTTTTCTTGGAAATCCAGAGTAAAGTTGATAGCCTTGAGGAAGCTTCTTAACCAGTGAAGACACATTCAATGTGAATTTGAGAATCAACAAAAATCAGCAAACTTCATGACTAAGTTCCACAAAACCTGGAAAAGGAGGATGCACGAGTGATTGTGAGATGAAATAGTTTATAAACTAAAGATGGCCCATAACTTTAGGGTTTTCATACAAGATACACATGTGTATGACATGATATTTGGTCTTTGGGATTAATTTAATAGTTTGATATAACTTTATGTTAAGTATATATTACAGATAAATCCAATGAATATCAGAAACACATTTCTTTTCATCTAATTTATCAGAGAAATAAATGTAATAAATCTATTGATTAAAATGTTTCAGATCATTTTCAGCCTTAAATACTTAAAATAATATTGTTCAGTGACTTTTGCTTTACATTTTGCACTTAAGATATTATATTAATACGCGATCACAGATACTTCTGGTTCTTGTTAGAGGACCTCAGACTAAAATAACAACCATGTTAGGGGGAAGAAATGTTTTTAACAAGCTTTGTTTAGAGAGGGGGTGGGTGCTTTAATTAAAATTGAAATTCCCTTTGAGTATGCAATATTTATATTACTTATTTGTTATATTCTGTAAAATGTCTAAGTTTCTGGTGATAAAAATTCCTGCCAAAAAGACTCAGTTATTTCCTGGAAATGGTTCCTTATATGTAAAGTAAATGAATTTAGAATAGTTTCCAGAAGAATCATCATCTAAGCAAGTAACTCAGAGTACTTAAACTGAAAACCACAGCCAGTGAATGTCTATACAGCTAAAAGGAAAATGTGGGGACTTGGGACTAAATAAGCCTCATCGTCTGTTTACACATTATAATTACTGGATTCTATGTTTTACTGGGCCTGTATTAACATTTCCTAAAGGACAGGGAATAATTGGGTTGAACATGTCAATATTTATTAAAAACAATTATCTTTTTTCAGTCAGCTCTCCTTAAATCAAATCAAATAATGCATGAGTCATTGCTATATTTAAATCCAACAATTATTTTTTCTTTTTTTTTAAAGTAAATTGGGCATTGTGTTAGTTCTGAGAGCTCAAGAGTAAATAAGATTAAAATTCAAGGGTACTGTCCATTTACCTCCTCAATATATACTGATTATTTTCCTTCCCACACATGCCACACTCTTTATGAACAGATTGCCTGTATCTCTAGCTTGACCACAGCTGGAATGTGCTAATTCATCTGAATAAACCCACTCTCACTCCCTTAAATCATTTTTCTCATTACAAAGTGATGGTGCCCCTTCCCATTTCCAGCTGTAATGGCTCCCCATTATCCTTAAGTGGCAGTCCCACATGACCAAATGCCCCTGTCTCTCCAGTCTTCTCTTTGGCCTCTGTCCCTTTTACTCTCTGTACTCCAACTACACTTGATTTTTAAATTTAAAGCCTTTAAACATGGTGTGCTCCTTCCTATCTCAGAGCCAAATGCATGCTTTCTCCCCTGCGTAGTACCTTAATACCACCCTCCCCATCACCATTTATTTCCCACTTTTGCTACAGATTTTGCTTCAATAATACTCTTTTAGGGAAGTCTTCCTCCAACCAGGCAAATAAGTCCTGTTTCACACTCTCATGGCACCCTGTACGTTTCCTTTAAAAAAAGTACCATTCTTTTTAACAGTCATTCACTAGATTATTTGATTTATATGCATTTCCCTCAGTACACTGTAGGTTTCCATGAGAATACATTTGATTGTTTTTATGCCTTTTTTTTTTTTTTGGTTACCTTATAGAGTGCTTACAACCCTGAATGCATGTATTTGGAAAGAAGGAAAGATGAAGGAAGGAGCACAAGAAGAAAGGAAAGGGGTAAGAGGATGTGGCTCAACTGATAGAGCATCCGCCTACCATATGGAGGGTCCAGGGTTCGATACCCAGGGTCTCCTGACCCATATGGTGAGCTGGCCCATGCACAGTGCTGCCACACGCAAGGAGTGCCATGTCATGCAGGGGTGCCCCTGCGTAGGGGTGCCCCATGCACAAGGATTGTGCCCCACAAGGAGAGCCGCCCCATGTGAAAAAAAGTGCAGCCCGCCCAGAAGAGCTGATGTAGCAAGGTGACACAACAAAAAGACACAGTTTCTCCGTGCTGCCTGATAATGCAAGCGGACACAGAAGAACACACAGCAAATGGACACAGAGAGCAGACAACTGTGGTGAGGGAGAGAAATAAATAAAAAAGAAGAAGAAAGGAAAGGAAGGAGGGGGGAACAGGTAGAAGAAAGAATAGAGAGCACCTTATCTGTCCAGAATTTGGTGTTCTGCTTTATTTTTTTTGTTTCCTGGCTCTCAGGGAAGATGCTGAATCTTGTCTATGTTTACTCTAAGTAGATCAAATGCTGTTGAAAAATCAGAATATATATCAAAAATTATTAAAAAGAAATAATTTTCTTGGCTTCTTTTTCTCTGAGGTTTTATAAGGGACTGAGGCCTGGCCAAGCAATCCTCAAAACACATATTCAACAATAACTGTTTTATGACACAGAAATTGATATTTATTAATACCTCAATTTTTTTAATATAATCATGGAAATTGCATAAAAATAAAGCCCACCATATCATTTACCACAGTTAAAAAACATTTTTAGGATATACAATCTGAGCTCGAGACTAATGGGCAAAAGCCATTGATTCTGTTACTAGCTATGGAGAGACCATAGAACATTAAAACTGGAAGGGAATTAGAAATAATTCAAGCAGTAGTCCATTACCTTAATTTTGCAGATGACATAGTCTAAGAGAAGCTGAAGACCATCCAATGGCACAAAGATATGTATTAGTAGAGCACGTGATAAGTTTCGGAACTCCTTCGGGTACTAAGAGCAAAAAACCCAATCCAAAAACCCTCGAAGTGAAAAAAAAAAGATTAATTGGTTCATGTAAATGAAAAGCTTGGGGGTATCTGACTTCAGGCACTGCTTCGTCAGACTATGTCATGGGACCTGGTTTCTCTCTCTCCATATCTTGGATCTACTTATGCTATTCTGGCTCCAGTCTCAGTTTCTCAGATTCTCAGATACTCCCTTCATAGTTAAAAGACATCTATAGCAGTTCCTGTCTGACAGACTTTCAGATTCAAATCCTGCAGGAAAAAAGTACCCCTTCCCATAGAGGAGTGAGAGGAAAGATGGGAATGTATTAAAGTCTTTGTGCCTTTTGGATCTCAGTAAGTGCAGTATGTGGCTAAGAAGGGAAAGTTTTCAATTTAGTCAGATGAACCAGAGCTTGTAAGTAAACTCTTTCTTTATCCCTTAACTTTATTACATTATTTATAAGGTAGGAAAAGTGGAAGGAAGAATATGTGATATCACTTAATCTCATCAACTGTCAGGAGATGTAAAGGTAAATTGAAAGTGCTTTTAAGAATAAGAGTCACAATATCATGTGCCAATAGCAACATTCATTAATACTTGGTAATAGCGAAATGTATGGACAGTTGCAGATCCTGACATATTCCACTGGTGCTACATTGAGCCAGCTGTTTGACCATCCTAAGGATCATATCAGGTTCCTAGATTATATTAGAGTAGAATGTAATTGGTTTTTCCTAAAGTGTGTCCTACAAAATACTAATGAGGTTGTAACAGTTTGTTTATGAATTCCAAAAGAGATATTGGATTGTGTTTATAAACTGGTCTGTTCCTCTGGGCATATTTGATTGCATTAAATTAAGAGGTTTCACTTTTACCTGATTAAATTATGATTAGGGCTTTTATTTGGCCACATCAGTGGGACATTGAGTCCCTACACCCTCAACATGGCAGAGGAGAGACTTTTAGTTTTGGTGCTGGAGCCCCACAACATAAACACAGAGAGAGGAAGAACACAGAGGAAGAAGGACAGCTCATTAGACTACAGAGGCCCTGGGAAGAGAGATGAACTTGATAGCTTTCAGCTACAGCTGAGCCCGGAAAGAAACAAGTTCCAGGGAGAGAGACAGCCCTCCAGCCTAGAGCTGAGATTGGAAGAAGCTGGGACTACAGAACCTTAGGAGGACGAGGAAGGCTGAACACTCACAGAGACTAACAGCCATCTTGCTCCAACATGTGGCAAAAGACTTTGGTGAGGGAAGTAACTTACTCTTTTATGGTCTTGTGACTGTAAGCTTCTATCCCAAATAAATATCCTTTATAAAATCCAACAGACTTCTGGTACTTTGCATCAGCACCCCTTTGGCTGACTAATACAAAGGTACCATGAGAAAAGTTTTCTGTTGTCCGGTTCATTTGAGAACCAGTGGATTAAAAGGAGAAAATGCATTTTTACAGTACAACTTTTTCTAATATTTAACATATAAATGAACGTTATGGATCTTCAAGATGAAGTATATAATATTTGGTGATTCCCAAACATGTTTAACCATGGACTTTAAAAAAAAAATTACTTTTATTTTTAAAACTATTTAGATTACATAAATGTTACATAAAAAATATAGGGGATTCCCATATGTCCTGCTCCCCGTGCTGCTCAAACTTACCCCCATTAACAACATCCTTCATTAGTGTGGTGCTTTCACTGCAATTGCTGAACACGATTTGGAGCATTGCCACTAAGCATGGGTTATAGTTTACATTGTTCTTTACACTCTTTCCTACACAATTCTGTAAGTTATGGCAAGATATAAAATGGTCTGTATCTGCCATTGCAATGTCATTCAGTATAATTCCCAAGTCCTGAAAATACCATGCACTTTTTAAAAGGAACATTTCTCAGGAATAACTAACATATTATAGACTTCGATAGGGGAAAATGCAAGACTAAATAACCTAGAAATCTTTGCTCTAATTCTAAAGGTACCACAAATCTAGTCTGGCTTCAACTCAGTTTATCTTACAAAAAAAAGAAAGAAAAAATAAAGTCCAAGTTATACTATGAACCTCCTACAAGCTATTTATTTTCTAGAATTTGTTTTATTTTCATAAAATGAAGATTTAATAAAATTAACTCAGCAGCTTACTCTTCCATGATGAAATTTTAAAAAATAATCCCACATCCAAGGGGAGCTATTCTTCCTCTGAAATATTGAGCTATGGGATAATATTTTGATGTTCAAATAATGAGCAGTTGGAAGTACTTACAGGTCACGAAAGTAATTTCCAACATAAATTTAAGTGTGGGAATAAAGTTCTACACATTCATTTTCCCTAGCTATAGTAGATGAAACAATTAGACACATATATTAAAAAAGCATATTTTTTTCTGAAAAATTTACTGATTTACAGATGAAATGTGTGATGTATACATACATACATACAATCCCATGTCTTGAAAGATAACTAAAGTATTCACTTGGTCAACAATCTTTATAAAGATAGATAATTCATGTGAATGTGAAAAGATTCAAATTTAATAAATTTACCAATTTGGAGAAACTACGTATAAAGGAAAATAAAACTACCTCAAAGGCAAAGAGCAATGCAAATTTAGAAACACTAGCCTATCAGAACCCTTGGAAGAATGCTGATCATTATTCCAAAAATGATATTAAGATTGCCATCTGGAAAAAAACAGCACTTCATCTTTTTAAATAGTAATGTGAGTTATAAGATTATTACCAAGCCAAAATGGCTAAGTGTTTGGTAGTTCCAAAGAGAAGGTAAAAATAGATTTACAATTACTTTGGCAAGGAGTATTGGATTTTATAAGATATACAAATGATTTTTCTGACTAGACAACCTGATGGCCAGTTCCCCAGCTTTAAAAGTTTTACCCAGTAATACCTTTCTCCACTTTCATTTCCTTTTCACTTCTAATGCCAAATATACTCCCAACCCTTCACTTCACCGATGCCTGCTGTCTTCCAGCAGCAATTTTAAGTTAACTTTTCTCCCATTTGTTTTATATTGTGTGCTTGGCCTGTTTATAGTAGGCTTTCTTGAGTCTTTGCTGTTAATTTACCTCTTGTTATGGTTAAGTTCATGTGTCAACTTGGCTAAGTTATGTTTTCAAGTTGTTTGGTCAAGCAATCACTGGCCTGATTGTTTGTGTGAGGATATTTTGTGGATTTAAGTCATCAGTAAGTTGATTTCATGTATGGCTTATTATATCTAAAATCAACTGAGGAAATTGCCTTCAACAATGAGAGAAGTCTCATCCAATCAGTTGAAGGTCTTAAAAGGAGAGCTGATGATTTCAGCAGTCAAAAGGAAGAAATTCCATCTCTACTTCAGCCAGCCAGCTTCTCTTGAGGAATTCATCAAAAACCTTCATTGGGGGAAGAGGATGTGGCTCAAGTGATAAGGCCTCCACCTACTATATGGGAGGAACCAGGTTCAATCCCTGAGTCCTCCTGGTGACAAACAAGAGAAAGCGTCCCTGTGCAGCAAGCCAGTGCCTGTGTAGCAAGCCAAGTGCCCGCACAGTGAGTCAAGCGCCCATGTGGGTGCCCATGCCATGTCAGAGGTCCCCAGGATCAAATCCCAATGAATCCTAAAGGAGAAAGATGAGAAGAGAAACAAAAAAGAGAAATAGATACAGAAGATCACACAGTGAATGGACACAGACAGCAACAACAGCAGGGTGGGGAGGGGGAGGAAAAATAAATAAACAAACCTTCAGTGGGCTCCCCAGCTTGCAGCCTTCCTATGGAATTAGGACTTGCCCATCCCCACAGTTACATGAACAAATTCCTATAATAAAGTTCATAATATTCACAGACAGGAAGAGAAAAAGAGAGAGAGTCTCCTGTCAGATCTGTTTCCCTGGAGAAAGTGATAGGTACACCTCACCTCCTGATGTTCTGTACATGTCATACAGCTTGACATGTTTGTCTTCTATTTTTCTTTCTTTGGTCTATTTTGAGGGTTAGGGATAATCATCTTGAGACTTGTCCAGAATTCTGTTAATTTTCTTAGTCAAGCAGAGATCCCTCATTACATTTGATTCTACCCTCTCACTACAATCCACCTTCTTCAAATGGCAAAAACAGGAATACATAGATTTTTTCTTGACAAAAAATACTCTCCTTATGGGCCATGATGTGGACCATTGACCATGAGGTGCAGAGGTGCCCAAAGATGTACTTACCAAATGCAATGGATGTGTCATGATGATGGGAACGAGTGTTGCTGGGGGGGGGGGGAGAGGTGGGGTGGGGGGGTGGGGTTGAATGGGACCTCATATATATATTTTTAATGTAATATTATTACAAAGTCAATAAAAAAAATAATAAAAAAAAATACTCTCTTATCATAAGACTCAGTTTCATCCCAGATAATAATGTTTTAATTAATTATTTTCATTATACCTACTGTAACAAAAGCACGTTGTCTATTCTGATACCATATTTTACCTCTGACCAAACTTCAGTGATAGTGTATCTACATATATTCGTAAATAAAAATCTTCACAAATAAAATAAAAAATGGTCATTCCATTAAAAGTTTATCTCATGATAGGAAGCAGCTGTGGCTCAATCAATTGGGCTCCTGTCTACCATATGGGAGGCCCTGGGTTCGAGTCCTGGGGCCTCCTTGTGAAGGCAGGCTCTCCCATGCCCACAGAGAGCTGATAGCCCACACTTGCAGGGAGCTGGTGTGGTAAGATGACACAACAAAGGGAGACAAGCAAACACAGAATAAGGCACAGCAAATGGACACAGAGAGCAGATAGCAATCAAGTGGTGGAAGGGGAATAATTTTTTTAACAGTTTGTCTCATGGAAATGAAAATCAAAACCACAATGATATACCATTTCATACCCACTAGAATGACTACTGTTTAAAAATGGAAAATTGTATTGGAGAGGTTACGGAGAAATAGGAACAGTTATTCATTGATGGTGCACCTGCTGTGGAAGACACTTTAGCAGTTCCTCAGAAAGCTAAGTGTAACATTACTCTATGACCCAGCAATCCCTCTACTAGTTATGTACCCAAAATAACTAAAAGCAGGGACTCAAACAAATATTTGCACAATAACATTCATAGTGACATTATCCACAATTGCCAAAAGGTGGAAGCAACCAAGTGTCTATCACCAATGACTGGATAAACAAAATGTGATATATCCATGCAGTGGGTCGTTATTCAGCACTAAAAAGGAATGAAGTTCTGGTTCATAGTACAACATGGATGAACCCTGAAGACATGAAGACATCAGCTGAGTGAAATAAACCAGACACAAAATGACAAATATTATATGATCTCAGTGATATGAAATAATTTGAATAAGCAAACTCATAGAGTTAGATTCTAGAATATAGGTTACCAGGGACTGGGAGTGAAGGAGGAGTTAATGCTTAATTTGTAGAGAATTCCTGTTTATGTTGATTGTAAAGTTTTGGAAATGGGTGGTGGTGATGGTCGCACAATATCATGAGTAGAATTAACAACGCTGAATCATAAATATGAATGTGGTTAAAGGGGAAATTTTTAGGTCATATATATGTTATAAGAATAAAAATTAAAAGACGAAACATAGGACTGTACAAACAAAGAGGGAATCCCATTATATGTGATGGACTATAGTTAATAGTACAATTATAGTACAATTATAAAAATGTACAATTATAGTACAATTATAAAAATGTTTTTCCATGAATTATAATAAATGTACCACACTAATGCAAGATGTTAATAATTGGGTAGCATATGGTAAAAATACACCTTAATATAAACTATGGCCTATGGTTAATTATAACAATTAACCATCAATTGTAACAAACGTACCAAAGTAATGCAAAGTGTTAATTGGGGGTATATGAGACCACTGTATTTTTTACATGATTTTTTTTCTGTAAAACTACAACTTCTTTCATTAAAACAAGAGTTTTCCTCACCCTGTTTTCTCTGCCCATCAGTTTTTTTTTAAGATTTCATTTTTATTTATTTCTCTTCCCTTCCCCCTCCCCCGTTGTCTGCTCTCTATGTCCATTCACTGTGTGTTCTTCTGTGACTGCTTCTATCTTTATCAGCGGCATGGGAATCTGTGTTTCTTTTTGTTGCGTCATCTTGCTGTGTCAGCTCTCAGTGTGTGCAGAGCCATTCCTGGGCACGCTGCACTTTCTTTCACGCTGGGAGGCTCTCCTTACAGGGTACAGTCCTTGCACGTGGGTCTCCCCTACGCAGGGACACCCCTGTGTGGCACGGCACTCCTTGTGCACATCAGCACTGCGCATGGGCCAGCTGCACACGGGTCAAGGAAGCCCGGGTTTCAACCGCAGACCTCCCATGTGGTAGGTGGATGCCCTATCCATTGGGCCAAGTCCGCTTCCCTGCCTATCAGTTTTTAAGGAATAAAGCGAATCAAATAATCCTGAGTCCCTGATTTGTCACTCCCTCTGACATCACCACTGCCTCCACTTTAGAGCAAATCAACCACAGCAAATGCTGTATAACCTCTCCTAGACTAGCCTCCCTCGCATTTTCTCCATACCACAATCCCCTGAGGCCTTAGATTTCTTTCCAGAATATAAACTTAATCTTGTTTCTTATTTTAAAATGTTTCATCATTCCTTGTGCCCACCTATTCTCCTTCATCTTGCTGCAGTTCAATCCCACTTTTCCTTATCTTCAGTCACAACGAAATTCTCCATGTTCCCTGAAGATGCCTAGTACTGTATGTGTGTCTCATGTTTGTGGTGTGTGTGTGTGTGTGTTTTAGACCTCAGTATCCTAGGCTACCCTTTCTGTCTAAAGAATTCCTAGTCATCATTAGGGTATCAAATTTTATCTCCTCTATAAAATTTTCCTTACTTTCCCTAGATGAGCTACCTCTACCCTCCTTTTGACTCCCTTGGCACTTTTTATATACTTTTGTTTTATATTATCTTATAAATAGTTGATGGATTTACATCTCTTTTCTGCACACTGCCCTTGAGAGCATGTGCTGTTGATTGAGAAGGTCAATAAATGTTCCTTTTCCCTGCCTGTCAAAGCCAATTGACAAACACAGAAGTGAAGCAGACAGAGGTTAAAATATTACCTTTTCACTAATTAAGCTGATGTAAGAGAATATGATTTAGGTCAGTAGTCCAAGTGATCTTGTTAATATCTCACCCCCCAATGAGATGCGTCCTATCCAATATTACCTGTATTTTTCTGAGAAAAGAGAATTAGACTATACCCCCGAAATGAATTTAGTCATTCAAAAAACATTTATTGGACTCCTTTATGCTCAAGGCATTGCTCTTCCATTTGGGATATATCAATACAAAGCAAAGATTCCTGTAAATCTATAGCTTGTATTCCTAGGGAAGACACAGATAATAAAAAATAGACATAATAACTAACTCAACAATATAATCCTGTAGAAGGTGATAAGTGCTATGGCAAATGAAAAAGCCAAGCAGCATAAGGACAATAAAGAGTTCAGGGGTGGCAGAAGAAGCAGGTTGAAATTTTTTAAAGGGTGGTTCTGATAGTC
The DNA here is from genome assembly GCF_030445035.2 of Dasypus novemcinctus. Classification (NCBI taxonomy): domain Eukaryota; kingdom Metazoa; phylum Chordata; class Mammalia; order Cingulata; family Dasypodidae; genus Dasypus; species Dasypus novemcinctus. The sequence goes on along the minus strand of NC_080674.1, from coordinate 48,364,649 downwards.
TCATTGAGAAGGTAACTGTGGGAAAAGACATCAAGATAGTGACAAAACTAGCCACCTAATGGAATATCTGTGGGAAGGGCACTTCAGGCAGAGAGAATAACCAGTGAACAGGATATTCAGTAGGAGTATGTTTGTCATGTTGAAGGAATAGTAAGTAGGCCAGTATGTCTGGAGTAGAGTCTGAAGTGAGGAGAGTAAGAGGAGATGGTATTAAGGAGATAAATGTGGTCAAGTCATGTAGAACTTTGTAGGTCACTGAATACTCCTTAAAAGAGTAGAGAAAGATTTTCCTTGGATGAGCAAAAAAAGCATGAAGACAGGCAGAGAGACTGAAGTGACTATGGAATGGGATTAGAAAATCTACCCAGAAGTTTGGTAGGAAATAAATTGGTTTGGGTAGATGAAACCTGATATTTAAAACCTTAAGTTTGAGAAAAAAAGAATTTAGATTTAATGTAACCAACAATGCAGAATTATTTTAGGAAATGGAGAAAACAAGAAAGATAACAAAACTGAAAGATTCATTTGACAATGGTATGCAGCATAAATTAGAAAACTGGGCATGAGATTGAGGTAATAAGAGTCTGGCAATCATTTTGGAACTACAAAAAGAGAGATATAACTCAGAGCCATTATGAAAACAGAATCAACAGCATTTTGACTCAAACGAAATTAACATCCCCCATGACTTAAGTTTGCCACAGGGCTGCTGATGCGAAGTACCAGAAATGGTTTGGTGTTTATAATGGGAATTTTCTTTTAGGGAATAGGTTACAGTTCTGAGGCTGTGAAATGCTCAGATCAAGGCACCATCACAGATGCTTTCTCACAAAAATCAGCTCCTGTTGACTTTAGTGGGGTGCCACATGCTGAAGCAAGATGGCAGGCAAGTTCTGTCGAGGTCTGCCTTCCCTTCCAGGTTCACCAGGTCCCAGAGCCCACCTCCCAGAGTCTCTTTAGCCTTGAGCTGCTCCATGGGCCCAGCCTCTTGGGGGTTTGTGTTTAAGCTTTGGCTGCTAGCAATCCTTGAGTCCTCTCTTACACCGCAGGATCAAAAATGGCAGAACTCCCTTTTCCTGTGTGTGTGTGTCTCCATTTATATCACACCCAGCAATAGGGCAGAGACCCAAATAGGCTTACACCTCACTGACATGGTCTAATCAAAAGCCCTAATTAATTTTATCAAGTAATCTAATCAAAGTGCCCTAATTGAATTTAATGCATTAAAAGGGACCCACACCCACAGGAATGGATTAGTTTAAGAACATAATCTTTTTTTTTTTTTGACTCATAAAAGAACTTCAAACTGTAATACTCCACCACAAATTGTGAACAATTGTTGAGTAACAATCTACAAGATGTTTAAATGAGGCACTCACAGGGCAACAATAGAATACAAATACACAGTTCCTATACTCTTCTATCTCCGACCTTTTATTGTATTTTTATTGTATGTTCAAAACCACAGATTTATTATTACTTTTTATGCATTTGCATCCTAGAACCTCTAAGAAGTGAACTTAAGTGTCAAAAAATTCAGTACAATAATACTGACATTTATACTTACCCACATGATTACCTTTACCAGAAGTTTTTGGGTTTTTTTAATGCCTCCTGGTACAGAAAGAGACTAGGTTATGTATTAGAGAGGCTTGGGAGATGGATATTGCATCAATCACTGTAACACACACACACACACATATGTTGCTTAGGAGTTCTGAGTTTATTTTGTATCCAAAGAATAGCCATTGAAGTGTTACGAGCAAGTAAGAGAAAGGATTGAATATGATTTCAGAAAAATCAGTCTGCTGATAGGTCAGATCAGGTAGGGCTTTAAGGCATTGCAGGGGCGTGGCTTCTACTCTGAGTGCAATGGGAAGCTTGTAGAAGATTTGAGTAGGTGAGTGGCATGACTTACATCCAAGATGTGCTAGGCAAATAAAACAAGGACCTATCAGAATAATATCTGTCTCTAAAAGTTTCTTTCTATTAGTTAGAAAATGAAGCAACAGTAAGTAGTTACCTTTTTTCATGGACCAGTGGTTCTATGCCTAGGTTGCAAGACCTGGGTCTGCACCTGGTCTCACAATGGGGCTGAGAGGAAAGTGGAATAACATGGTGCAAACCCATCCACATGTCCTAGCAATACATTCATTGAGAGTTGCAACAATAAATTTCAATTTTAGCATATAGATAGACATAAATATGGATATGGTCATAGATATAGGTATATTTAATGGCAATATATGTTGCAATATCCTAATCATAGATTTTTGTAAGATTCCCTTTCATCTGTTTATTGAAAGTTTGGAGGAATATTAGCATCTTTCTTAATCAACTATGAGAATGGGTAACAAAGGAGAATGCAAATCCATTTGGTTGTATGTATGTGTGCATGTGTGTGTTTTTCTATTATTAAGAGCTGGCACAGAATTTTATAATATTCTCTGCTTCTAATATAAACTGCTTTGCTATCCAAAACTTTAATCTCTTTTAAGTTTTCTTATTTAATTTATTTTTGGAATTTGTAAAACAAGAAGCATTTTGCATGTTGGAAGGTTGCCTTGTTTATGAATATTGCTACATCAAGTATTCATCAAGATTGGTAGCAGACAGCTGCTGATAGTGCATAAATAGGGAGTTAGGCATCATGGTGCCAAATTCTACCCTCTACTATGTGAAGACAAAGGCAATTTTTTTTACAGCAAACAACAAAAGCTTTCCCCTGACCCTTCTATCATTAGGCTTCTAAAGGCAGAATTGGACCTTAATTTCTTTTTCATTTGCTTTGAAGATAAGAAAGTAGGGGAACAAAATGAGAAGTGCCACTTGCTGAGCTGATATTCATCCAGTGAAGCCGGTTTGGTTGCTTGGGGTTGACATTCAGCCTAGCTGTCTGGTGCCCACCCTGAAGGAATGTTGCCTGTGCCTTCCTAGGAGTGAAATGCTTTGACTGTCACCTATTTGTTCAAGGGCTAACCATAGGTTTTATTTTATTTTTTTAATTTAGGTCAGGATCTCAGGAAAGACATGGTGGCTTTCCAAAAAGATACATAGACACTGCAGAAACTTGAATTCTCTCTAGTAAGTGCCCTTCCTTCTTCTTTCCCCATCTAAAGTAAGGATGATAAATCTGACATAGTTCATCAAATGGTAATTAATATTAAAGTTAATAAGACTATAGCAATTATTATAAGTAAAGCAATCAAGGTACCAATGGGATTAATCATCACCAAGCCATAATAATATCAAGTAATATATATCATGATGGTTGCCTCTTACAATTAGTCCTAGGAGAAATAGTCTATATCCTGAGAGTTGTATTTATTTTTCCATTCCTATAGCTTGAAAGGGTAATTGCTCTGAATTCTATTTCTGCGATTCTTTCAATATACTCTCAATCTCAATTTAAGAACTTCATCATAGAACAAACCTTTCACATTACTCTGAATCTTAACTCTCTTTACATAGCCATATTTATTTTACTTTTTACAAATGGAAAATGGCATTTAGCACTGTTTCGCTTCCCTCATTGCTAAAGCAAATACTTTGCAATGGGCTGGCTTAAAACAATGGGTTTTTAGACTAGAAGTCCAAAATCAAGGCGTCATCAAGGCAGTGCTCTCTCCCAGAAGACTGTAGTGTTCTGGGCTGGCTACTAGGGATCCTTGGCTTTTCTGCCACCTGGCAATGCACACGGCACCCTCTCCTGGCTTGTTCCTCCTCTTTGGGTTTCCACTGACATTCAGCTTCTGGCTGATCCTGCTGGCTTTGTCTCTCTCTCTCGCTCTCTGACCTTCCTTCAGAAGCCTTCAGTAATAGGATTAAGATTAAGACCCGGTTTGAGGCACCTCGGCCACACCTTAACCATAGTTACCACATCTAAAGGTCAGATTTACAAGAGTTCACACCCACAGAATAGATGAAGTTGAAGAACTTCATTTTGGTAGTACATAGCTCCAAGCCACCACAGTATTTTTTACCATATGTACTTTTAGGCTCTATCTCTTGGAGGCCCTGCTAATAAAGAGTTATGATTTGGATCAATTAGTTTAACTCTTGTATAATGTAGCCGGCCATAATTATCTGTTTTCAGCACCCTCTCCATCATAAAATATGGCTTTCTACTGATTTTCAATTCCAACTGGTCCGATTACATCTAGCTAGATTTTCTAAACTCTGAAAGTGCTGCTATTGGTGGAAGGGCATGACGATACTATATTAGATTTTATACAATATATATTCATGTGTATATATACAAGTATATATACATATATGCCACTATGCAGTCACTTCTGCCTAAAAGATCCCATCTAAACTCCTTCTCTCTATTCCCTTTTGATTGTATGAATGGGCATTCAAGTGCTAGCTGGTCATTTTAGTGATCTACAAATATCATGATTGGAAATATTGCATTGTCACCCCTCTGACCCAAGACAGCCTGAGCAAAGCCTGCAGAATTTCTTTTCAGACTCACCAAGAGATCATGTCTCCAGTTGTGGTTGTCATTAGGAACCAGAGGGTGTCTTGAACAGACATTAGATGGTGAGACTCAGGAAACACAGTACTAGCATGAATCAGTCTGAGCTTCACAGTAATAGGTAAAACAGCAATGTGGAGTGAGAGATAGTGTGAGGCAGTTCTCGGCTCCTTTATTTTGTTTTTAAATCAAAAAAACATAGTATTTTGCTCTTAATGATTCATAGAGTAGAATATGCATATAATTATATATGGCCTAGGTAAAAATATTTACGTTAATATGTAACATAAACTTTGCAAACTTATGCAAACTACCTGCAAGAGTGGTGGTACAATTTTCCTTTTCTCTCTTAATGCTTAATAGGGTCATGCCCCAAATCAAATCTCAGCTCCTAAAGTCTGGAAATATGCTCCACAAACATGCTTTTTTTTTAAAATAATAATATAATAATAAGTATTTTTTCAGGATTAAAGATCAGATTACCTTTAGATATTGTCCTGACATAAGACCATCTCAGAGGCTTCTTCTGCTCTTTTTCTTTCATAATCTGAAACTTTTCCTCTCAGATTCACTTCCTTCCATGTCTCATCTCCCACTGCCCATTTCAGCAGTTGACTTTATAAAACAGAGAACGAATATTTTAGAGGCTGAATGAAAGAAGACTGGGCTATAGATCTACGGGAAGGTGAAAGGGAGAAGATCTAGAAGTAAGACTTCCTGACAAACAAGGGCAGCAATTCCTGCACTTGGAGAGAGTAAGGCTAAATCTCTTGCCCTAGTGGAGCTTAGGGGCAAGAGAGAGTCCAGAGAAGACTCTAATTAACCTGAGCCAAGCAGGAGTCGCTTTATGGGTTGGACTAAGCCGCTTCAACATGACGAAAAGGAAGAACTAATCCTTCCCCAGTATTCCATGTGCCTGCTTGACAGGATAATGGTCTGGCCCTTTTGTTATGGACTATAGTCTCTTGCCTTCATTAATAAATTGTAGAGGGCTTTAATATTCCAGCAAGGAGTGCCATGCCACACAGGGGTGTTCCCCACATAGGCGGGCCCCACGCACAAGGAGTGAGCCCTGTAAAGGAGAGCCGCCCTGTACGAAAAAAGCGCAGCTGCCCAAGAATGGCCCCCCACACAGGAGAGCTGATGAAGAGAGATGACACAACAAAAAGAGACACAGATTCCCACTCCCACTTACAAGAATCCAAGCGGACACAGAAGCCATACACAGTGAATGGACACAGAGAGCAGACAACAGCGAGGGGGGAAAGAAATAAATAAAAAAATAAATAAATCTTTTTTAAAAAAAAGATCCACATATGGCTATCTCTTTATAACAACAAGGAGTCAGGATTCTGTCCCAGAAATTCAAGAGGTCTTCATGCCCCAGTTCATACTAGGTCATTCAGAAATCCATATGGTTATCAGAGAGCTTCCATTTTTTCCAAAGGAAAGGAGGAAAGGAGGAAAAAGAGAGCAATCAAGCTTGAACAGAGAGTTGAAAAACTAATGAAATAGGAAAGAAAAGGGTCCTTCCGATGCTTGCATTACCCAGGCCTGGGTTTCTGGTGTGGATGGAGATGGAGAACCTCTATGCTAATCAGAACCAGCATCCACAGCTGATCGGGGGGACAGGCCAAGAAGGACAGAGTAGAAACTTCATCTCAGCAACTTCGGGCAACAAGAGTAAGTACAGAAATAACTGTGTCATCAGCCAGGAAGAGCTTGATATCAGTTTAAATTGGAAGTAAACAGAGAGCAGTAGAGAAAGGGCATGCTGACTGGTCAAATGAGAACCTTTGATGAGATTTAATTAGGTCATTCCATGTAGAAACAGGCTAGAATTTACAATTGCACAAAGAATTCTCTCCTAAGAGTGGACCACAAAAACTATCTTATATATATTTTATGTAACAGATGGTTGCCAGTATCTAAATTTCTCTATCTGTAAAATAAGGAAAATAGTCCTCTTCCTTTACAATTTTCATATGGACATTTTAATAAGATACTTCCTGAAATAGCTGTTATACTCTTTTGAAGAAAAACTGGAGGAAATAGGAAACATAACTAATGTTAAAAGACTATTTTTTGTCATTCTGCTTTATCATAATATTTCCAAAAAGCTTCCCACCTCTCATGTTTTAGGCAGAGAATATTAGCTAATTTTTCTAAGTAAGGTTTATTACACAAAGCAAAGCTATACATTTTTATTTGAATCAATGATTCATTAACGTTTAGTTCACATTTTGGTAAAATCTTATGCACTTACCATATAAAAACAGCTAAAGTCAAGATAGCTGTCCTAGATAGAATAAGTTACCCTAAAATGTTTCTGTATATACCAAGAATATATATTTTAATTTATTTCTTCTCAAATACACACACAGCTTTGGTTATTTTTCAGTGGCATTCCTTTTTTTAGATTATTAACTCTTTTAGATCATTTGAACATGAACAAACCAAATGGAATGCTTTCAGCCTCTAAAGAACATGACCTTTCTTAGTGTCAAATTAGCTTTCTTTAACTCAAAGAGATCTGCTCAGAGTCAGACCATCTCTTCAATGCAAACCCAGCAAATTCATGTTATACGAGATTGTAGTCTGTAGACAAAGCTTCCAAGAACATCAAGCTATATAGCCTTTGGATGCACAGGACTTGGAGAAGTCAGAAGGTGCTATTTACCCTACAGGTGAAAAACAACCATGTCAGTTAGTCCTTGAAGTAGTCCAACACAATCGTAAGAGTCTGCGGGCATAATTATTAGTTGACAGAAGCATTTGCGTCAGTCAATTTGTCTTAAGTACCTAACTGAAATAGTTATTTGGACCAAATAAAAACCCCTTTATTAGCATTGTCATCGGAAGAATAATGCCGGATCTCAAATCTGTTTATGCAATAAAATAATTCATAAATAGTTCAAACTTTTGAAAAATGTAGTTAAGCAAATAATTTATCCTTTAGAAAAAATAAAGACCTGGATATATGAACTTTATTTTAACTAATAAGTCCAGGTATGGTGCTACAAAATTCAACAATTAGTAAAATTGTTGGATTTGCTTTCTTCCTTTGTAATTTGTTCTCTGAAATTGATGCTAATAAGCAACTAATTATCAAAAGGCAAGTAATTTAGAAATTCAATGAAACATTGGAACTAAATACACTGCAAACTGGCTAATCTTATTCAACATACATGTTTTTAAACTGTGCACAAATTTAAAATTTCAAAGGGGAAATACATTAAATGTAGTAAGGTTATTGAATGGCATAAGCACTCCAAGGTGATTCTGAATGTCCTTACTCCCCCCCAAAAAAAACTCTTCTCCAAATTTTCTTTTGTGTATCTGGGTTCTCACTTATCAATTTGTTATATAAAATTGAGCTATACCCATGTCTTTAGGTTCACTAAGAAACTGTGCTCATATGTAATTTTATTCAGTAAAGGAAAGGTTATCATAGCTCTCCTGAAGTGACATCTAATTGACTGGTGAATTTTCCTCACTCTGTCTTGAAGTGATGTTATGCTGATGATTGTATTTGTTTCCTATTACCACTACAACAAATTACCACACATGTACCTTAAAACAACAGCCATTCATTATTTCATGGTGTGACAGGTCAGGGTTAGAAATCTGGGTTGACTTGGCTGTTTTTCCTGCTCTGGGTCCCACCAGACCATAATCAAGGTGTCAGCTACCAGGTTTCTTAACAAGAGGCTCTGAGAAGAATCCGCTTCCAAGTTCATTCAGTTTGTTGCCAGAATCCAGTTCCTTGTAGTTATAAAACTGAGGTCTCATTTCTCTGCTGGCCATCAGCTGGGGGCCACCCTTCACTCCTACAGGCCCCTCTCCAGTCCTTGCATGGGCCCCTCCATCTCAGAGCCAGCCACAGTGCATGAAATTCTTTTTAGGCTTGGAATCCCTCTGATTCCTCTTCTTCGTATCTCATTAATTGACTTGGCTCTTCTGCTTTATAAGGTCCCACATGATGAGAGTGGACACACCCAGGTAATCCAGGATAATTTCCCTACCTTAAAGGCAGCTGATTAGTAACATTAATTATGTCTACAAATTCCTTTCAGTGCAGTTTCTAGATTAGTGCTTAATTGAATAGCCAGGGGATGGAAATCTTGGGAGGATATCTTTAGCATTCTACCTACCATTATAGAATGGTCTCATCACAAGTGTTTCAAATATAGCCATGATAAACATCTTTAAAAACCAGTAGTTGTCTCTTCTGCAGTGATTTCAGAAAATAAATTTTGACTCTGCATTGACTGCCCAAGTAATTTTAGGTAACTTGTATGAGCGAACATCTTGGAAAGCTACAGGACACATTAAGAAGGCAAGCTACAAATTAGAAGTAGAATTAGGTGAGAAACAAAACACACCAGTTCTGAATAGTATACATATATTTTTAAATAAATCTTTGTTTGTGGTTTACATTGTGCCATGACCACATATATCTGCTAATGTTGAACATGTGTTTGTCATCTGTGGCCACTCCAAATGCCTAAACTCACAATAGATTTTTACATGCAAATGTACAAGTGTTTATACTGGAGTGATTCTTAATGTGAACAGCCAGGTTAATTATCAGTTTCTTGTTTTTATTTGGCATCTTTAACTCCATTTAGGTGGAAATGTTGAAATAGGTCAGTATCACATTTGCTAAACTCTGGGGTTTTAGATACATCTGGGCATTAATTGGTGGGACTCAACAAAGTTCCTAAAAATTTCTGTTGTATGTAGCTGAAGAGTCTCCCAAGAAAAAATTGTTCTGAAGTGGATGAGCCAGGTTACTTGAGATGACCTTCATTTGAGTAGAGTGTGATTTGAGTAGAGTGTGACAATTATTATTCAAAAGTATATTGAGTTTTACTTCTGGGAAGGACTTCTGGGAAAACAACACCAGAAAGATCTTGTCACATGGCTCTACTTTACTACAAGGAAGCTAGGGAAATAGGGTTCTCTGTGTTAATCCAGAAAGGAGAAAAAGAACAGCGAGCACATAATGGATATAAATGGATATAAGCTATTTTTAAAAATATTTTACCTTGATTTACCTGCTGCTGTTCATCTTCTGAATTCTCTTGTAATTTCTGAAGATGTATTTTCTACATAGACAATATCATGTAAAGATGATAGCAATTTTGTCTATTTCTGTCATATAGTACCTCTTTTTTCCCTTATATGATGAAATTTGCTCCAGTAAAGATGTAATCTTTTCTCATTCCTAGTTGTAATAGAAAAATTTCTCAAGCTTCTCTAGAAAGTGTGACTTACACTGTAGGCTGTTAGTTGTTACTTTTTAAAAGGCTAAAGAATTGCCCTTATAGCTTTAGTGTGCTAACTGTTTTTGTCAAGAGTGTTTAATTTAACCAAATTCGTAGTTCTTCATCTATTAATATGATCATGTGTTTTTCTCCCTTAGTCTGTTTAATGTGGAGAATTACATCATAGATTTTTTTAATAATAAATCATCAATGTACTGCTAGGCAACAGACTTCTAAGTAATATGGATTTGTTTATATGTATGCATGAATCTGTGTGTATGTGTTAACATATGCTTGAATTTAATTTTTAAAATCTTATTTAGGATTTTTGTTAAATGAAAGTGGCCTATGATTTTGTTTGTCTAATTTGTTTACCAAGGTTACACTATACTGCAAAACTGATTTTTACAGCTCTCCTTTCATTTCTAATCAAGAAAACAATTTGCATGTGATAAGGAATTTCTGTTCCTGAAATTTTACTAAAACTAAACTATAAAACCACTGGACTTAGCACTTTGTGGAGAGAATTTTTGGTAGCAATTCAATTCCTATATGGGTTTTGTCCATCCATTTTTTAAACTTCATTACTGGTTTCTAAAATTTGTCAATTTCATCTGGTTTTTCACATGTATAAACATAAAGGTGCTCATAACATTCTCATAGTTTGAAATTTCTACTCTATTTTGCCTATATAATCCTTTTTATTCATAATATTTTTGTATTGGCTCACTTTCTTTCTAGCAGTCTTGCTAGCGCTTTCTCTCTTATTATTTAAGAAAAAAGGTTTTGGTTATATTCATATTTGCTTTTTAGTTTGTTTTCAAGCTTATAATTTCCAATTTTTATCTTATTTTCTGCTTCCTATTTAATTATATTTATTCTTGACCCCACCCAATTCTTTTGCTTATTTAGCTTACTTATCATCAGTGCCTTTTGCTTTCTAAGTATGTTTAAAGCAATAATTTCACTCTGAAGTAATATAAGATCACATAATTTTTCTTAGGATTTTCTATTTAAACTGGCATTAGTGAAATGTCTGTTTTTAAGGTTTCAAGTACAAGGGAATTTTGTCATTATCATATGATTGTTGATACTTAATTTTAAAGCATCATGTTCAGAAAATGTGAATCTATAAAATGCTAATATTTTAAATGTGTTAAGGGTTCCTTTTTTGGCTAATATAGAATCATTTTTTGTATTTTTTAAAAACCTATTGATCAATTTTGATAATATACATTTTTTTATAAAATTGTCAATTTTATCTAGTTTTTCAAATGTTTTATAAATATAATTTTGTGTGTGTGTGTTTTTAAATAATGCATGTTCTGTTTTGGCCTTGCAAATTTCCACATGTATCTATTAACTCAGACTTACCAAATGTCTTACTATACCATTTATATCAATTATTACTTATTATCTGTAGATTCTGTGAGATTATAATCTATTGTGACATTCTAAGTAATTTTTGATAGTTCTTTCAAATTTTGCTTAATGTTAGGCCTATAAACATCTGTAATGATTTTATCTTCTTGATGGATTGCTTCTTTTATGCACAAAAGTGCTCATACTTTGTGCTTTTTAATGTGTTTCAGATTAAATTTTATTTTACCTGATATTATTTCTCTCCAGCTTTCTCAAAGTTAGTTATCCCCAACGAATCCTTTCAGAGGTTCTGTGAGGGCAAAACTATTTTCATAATAATATTAAGATGAGTCTTATGTCTTTTCACTCTAAATCTCTCATGAGTGATAGTGGAATTTTACAGAAACTACATGACATATGACAAGAAAGTGAATGTAGACACAGATATCAGAATCTAGGCCATCCTTTATTAACCAAGATATTAGAGATTTGCAAACATGCAAACCAATGCGATTCTTCATGTTAATTTATTTTTTATTTTGGAATATAGTTACTTTTCAATGTTGTTTTTTATATATCAAAATATAATGAGTTTATAGTTATTTTAAAAGGACTTAATAAATAATTGTTTTAATTTCTGTTTTAATGTTAATAAGGTTAATATTGATGGATATAATTCATATAAACAAAAGTTCATTTGGGTCTTCAATAATTTTGTGTGTGTGCTTTTATTTTTTATAATAAATAAATTTTATTGATACATGTTAATAAAGTATACAATTCATCCAAAGTGTACAATAAATAGTATTTGGTATAATCACATATTTGTGCATTCATCACCTGAATCATCATTACAGCATCTTCATTATTTCAATAATAATAACAAAAATAAACAAAAAACAAACAAGAAAGGAAAGATCTAGGGGTAAAGAATTTTCAATAATTTTTAAGAGTATAAAGGGCTCTGAGAACAAAATCAATCATGAACTCCACTTTATCTTTATTTGCAACATTTCCATGCTAAAATTTTATGGCTTAATGTATGTTAACAGCATATAGCTTAGCTTTTTTTCTAATTTGTTTCTAAAATCAATCCTTCAATGAGTGACTTTAATAATTTACATATATTTTGATTATGGATGTATTTTAAATGATTTTTCCAACTTATCCTGTGTTTTTCATACACACTTCCCTTGCCTTAACCTTAGTGTTTTACTTTTTTCCTAGCATGAATTAGATTCTACCAATCTATTACTAAAAAAATGTTAACTATCAATTTTATATTCTTTTTATATTCTTTTCTTTAAAGGGGATAGGGGAGTTTTTACACTATATTTTTAGTGTGGTAGGTAAAATCTGTGACCTGTGTTCATTATGCTACCCTGACTCATAAGTCAAGATACTTTTGCCAATGACAGACATTTCTTGCCCTGTGAAAAACTCTGATACTTGTTAAGATAAAATTTTCTCCACTTATACTTTTAATGACTTCCTATTTTCTGCAAAAATAAGTATGAACTTGGGCTAGGGCATTTAAGACCCTAGACAACATAATTCTAATAAATCTTCCAGTCTGATTTTCCACTATGCCCCTACCCAAAATATACAGTTAACTGAACTGGGTAACAGAGAATACTTCCTGGACGTGTTGCATCATTCATCATCTCCATGTCTGTGTCCATTCTCTATTTCTGCCTTAAATTCCCTCCTCAGTCTTCAAATTTCCAGAGCCAACTTATCTTCCACGGTCTGGATCAAATGTCTTTTCTTCCACAAGACCTCCTTGAGAAGGTCTTATGGAAGCAGTTCCCATGCACTGTATTTTTAAGCATTTTATATCACTCAAATGCAGGTTTCTTATGCCGAACTGCTCTGTAGTTATTGTAAGTTTTTTGAGGGCAGAAATTATTTAACCCATCTTTGAATTTCTGGCAGCACTACATCCAGGATTGTAGATATTCAGAAAACAAATAATTCTCAAGAATATAACAGTCAAAACCAACTGGCATAAAGTCAAGCAACTGCATTTTGTTTTCCTGGTAAGAGATTATGATGCCTTTCTAAAGTGAAGTAAATATTGTTTGCACATAGTGGATATCTTGATTTACACAGATTTGACATTATTCCCATCATAGCTGATAGAGAGAAAAAAGGAACTTCTTGGAGGTAACCCCCATTCATTCTTTGCTTTCTCAGCTTCAGTCAAGCTCAAAGAAGTCACTTCTTCCCTTACTCACCACAACATCGCTTATTCTCCTACACCACCTGCCAAATCATCTTAAGGCACTACTGCAAAAGAGCTGATAAAAACACACCTACTAAACTTATTAGTAATGGACAGTCCATGGACATAGTTTCTAAAGCATTTCAGAACATCTTTCAACTAGCTCTTTAATCAATGCCCACAACAAATGCCAATAAAAAAGAAATGTGCTGGAATATTGAAATGGAGGTGCCTATCTTACACAGGATGAAAGTAATACTTTTGCTAGCAGTGAAATCATTAATCCTTGAGTCCCTCTATTTACACAAAGACATATAATTTTCAAGTGCCCGCTATTTGCCAGGCACTACATTAGGCAATGAGTATGCAAAGATAAATCAAATGCAATCCCTGCTCTCAGTTCACTAGAGGCAATGAAGGAAATAACACCTTAAGAGATAATGTCACTATAATGTGGGAAGGCCTCTAATAAAAGGTGTTATTGCAAAATGTGGGGTTCCAGAAAAGGCTTTCTTGATTAGGTCACCACTGACCTGACTCTTGAAGGTGACTATGGGTTAAACAGATGATTGTCAGTAAAGAATTTCAAACAAAGGTGTAAAGTACCATTCTACAGTCAGTGTTTTAGAAATACTAATAGGCTGTGAGAGGTACTAAGGGATGGGCACAGTGAGTTAGATGGTAAACAGGACCTTGTATTGCAGGATAACGAGCTGAGAGTTAAATTAGAATTAGCACCTCTTAAACTGTATTGCAAAAACTGGAATATAGCAGATTCTCTCTTTTTTGTTTTGTTTTGTTTTGTTTTGCTTTGTTCGTATGTGGTTTTTTTTGGATGATAAATGCATTTCATTATTGATTTAGATATTTAAGCTCTTGCACTAGGTTTTTACAAGCTGGTGAACACAGACAAATTATTTCTCCCACAAATATATAACCACACAATGCCAGACAGTATAAATATATGGTTGAAATAACATTAATACACATCACCACTTTATCAATTACATAACAAATTGTCAAGTATCCAAATATTAAATTAGACTGCTCAAAAGGCATATAAAATATTAGATGCCTGCTGAATTCATTAGCAGAAATCTACTTCTTTTTTGCAAGAGGTTAGGAAGAGAGGAAAATATCATACTTCAAATAAAATCGCTGGTAAACAAATTCAATAGATATAGAAAAAAATTACAAGAATTTCAGAAATTTATGATTAAGAATTATTGTAGCTACCATATAACAAAGAATGTCTCCCTTTTAAAAAATATTTACTGAATTCAAGAGCATATTGTGCATGTTCTGCACAAGACAAAAGCAACATTTTACAAAAAATATTTAATAGCCCACTTCCATTTGTCAGGCCCGCCCAGTTAAGTTGCACCCCAAAGTGCAAACATTAAATTAACTGTAGGGTTTTTCATTTTCTGGAGACATTAAAGACATGTTTGCTTCTGGACAATGCAGATTTTCAAAATGGAGTTTTTCTCTAAAGTAAAATGAGATTTTATAGACATTAAATAATCACCATAAGACTCAGTAAAAATACCAACAAAATTCAATGGTTGTACAAACCTGACATATACTGGTATGAATGTGGGAGATATAAACATAAAACGAACAGGCAAGTAACCATGTAGTCCCTACTTTCAATGTTTGAAATGACTGAAAGAAAACATAGTCATAAGGTCTAGAGTATTTATAGTTGCCGGATTTTAGGTTCTGTTTGATACTATAAATATATAAGTATTGTGCTGGGTATTTTGCCATCTAATCTCTCAAAATTCCTTATATATTGATAAGGTCCTGGCATGGGAATAGATTTGAAGAAGACATGATGCAGTACTGCATGATGTCAGGAAAGGTCAATTGTTATAAATGATAAGCCCATTTTAAATGCTGACCAGCAAGAATCCGAAGAGGCTGACTATAACCCACAGAGGTTGCAATTTTGTCACACTTGTTGCATGGTAAAACTGCTTTTCAATACTCCTACGGAAGCTTCATTAGACTTACTCACCAACATGTTGGCTAATATGTCCTACAGATTCGGTCCTCTCTCAGGTTCCACTTCAGAGGCAATAGCATCAGGCATCCCAATTTTATGGAATGCAACAGTTGTTTCTGTGACCATTCGAGTCTTTGAAGAGCAGTCACATTTCAGGACAATATTTCTTCAAATACAAACGTTTCTTGCTGTTACAAGGCCCACGTCACTTTTGTGTTATGAATTATACTACATCTTCAAATTTCATTCCACTTTCATTCAGCAGTAGGGCAACAAGCACTGGCACTCTACCAAGACCTGAACCACAGTGGACAACCATGCAGCAACCAGGTTCTTCAAGAAACTTAATTTTTACAAGACTGGACCAATCATCAACAATCTGGTTGGATAGTGGTGCACCAAAATCAAAAGGCCAATCAAGAACATGGATGCCTTCTTTCCCCACAAGAGCTGTGTCATAAGTTGCTTCACATACCTTACTATCATGGTAACTCCATACTTCTTAAGTTCCTCTTTAAATTTGCTTAAGGTTGCATTAGTTAGATAGTGTGTGATAAGAAATCTCATGTTCTTATATGTGATTTCCTCAGGAGCTGCGCAGTTCATTTGAGCCATTTTGACGTAGTTAAAAAACACTCGATAGGTTGTGAAAGAATTAAAAAAAAAAAAAAAATGAATCCAGAAATGATGTGAAGGAACTGAAGTCTACTTCAAGACACTCCACTTGAAATTCTCAGTGCTTTGCATATGAAGTTGGGAATAATGGGAAATGAATCGAACCTCCTAAGAAGAAGCAGCGATTCTTCAATCCAGTAATACTGAGGCCATATAAAGAAGTGCGCTGAGGTTTACCCCATCCAGGTCAAACTCTTGTCAAATGCTCTGGGATTTCAGCTCAGCATTTCCGTGTCCAATTTAACCACTCTAATGGGGGTGTCTGGGGGGCGTAGTAATCAGTTTCTACAGTTCACTTGTCTACATAGAGGTCGTGCTGTGCCTGGCAATCATCTCCACTGCCTTTCAAAAAGTCCATAACTGCACGACCAAGAACACTACAAAGGAATACGTTTACTCACTGTGGCCTAATCCCACAGCCCGTTCCCAGGCGGCGCGAAACGGGCGGCGTGGTCGTGGCAGGGCAGCGGCGTGCAGGCCACCGGGCTCTACCATGCAGCGACGAGAGCGCGTGGCCGAGTCGGGCGGCAGCCCAGGCAGCCAGCACGCTCAGCGAGGCCAAGGGGTTCCCTTGAAAAACTCATTTCCGCAGTCAATCTCCCTTACAGAGATTCAAATTGAGAATGTTAAAGGCTATGCAAAGTCCTGAAGTAAGAAGTCTGTTTCATGTTGACCCAGCATTTCCCAAACTTATTTAACTTCCAATCCTTTTTTTCACAGATAACTAACATTCCATGAAATCCAGTATTTCATAAAATACACTTGGTGCAATTTTGCCTATACACAACGGGAATAGCTACCTGGCTCTTCCCTTTCCATAGATACTGACTAATTTAGACTTTATTTGGCAACATGTAGGGAACCATCAACCCCGTTCCAGCAAAAAAAAGGCCTGATTGGAGCTGTGCCTTAACAGCCATGTAAGGATGGTTGAGGTGGGAGGGGGGAGCGCAGGAGACTGGAACACCAGGCAGGAGAATTCATTGTTGGAACTGTTCAAAATATAAAACTATAAACATATGCTTTGGAAATGTTTCTAGATTTAATAAATTCTATGATAATGTACTAGGGAGATTTCTTTGAAAATCCATAACAGATGCCAGAAAGAGCACTATCCACTTTATCATCAATTAACATATATTTGGGCTCTCCAGGGGGCACTGTGCTTGTATATAACAACCAAAAACAAATTGCAACAGGCCTGCTTTTCTGTCGAACTCGAGAAAAATGATCAAGATAAAAATAATTAATTTCAAGTGGATTCAATTACTGTAGTCAGTCACCACTCAGCTATTTATTAAGTATCTACGGGGTACACAACACTTTACTAGACTCTTATAAAAATCCATAATGATATTAATAACGAGGTTTTTTTTACCTCAAGAACATGCCATTGGCAATGGAGTTTGAACACTAAACTGCTCATCAATGCTGAGTACATGCAGAAAAAGGCAGCTACCAGCAAACATCCATTAAACAATATACTCGTTATTCAGTCAAAGAAAATAGACCTTTAAACATTCAGTTATTGAAAAGACATTGAATTAGGTGACTTATAAAGTCCTTAAAATATATATGTCTATGGTTAGATAAAACTACTTGGATAACTCAGAATATCTGGGCCACAGGAATAGCTAGTACCTCATAACTGGGCTAATATATAATTCATACAGTCATTCATTCTGTTAGAAATATACATTGAGCACCAAATATATGTCTGATACTGAACAAGGCACCAAGGATATAGCAGTAAACAAAATTTTCTCAAATCCCTTCCCTTGTGGAAGTTGAAATCCTTTGGATAGAGATAGACCTTAAACAAAGTATATATGCAGATATAGATATGGATACATAGAGATATAGCAGTATGATAAATACAATGGAGAGAAAATAAGCAGAGTAGAGAAATAGAAGCTTTCAAACCATTGGAGGACCTTGAGAGGCAAGCATTTCAGGCAGAAGAAACAGCAGGTGCAAAGGCACTGTGGTAGGAGTATCTATGGCTAGATTAGAATGACTAAGAGAAGTAGAAGTAAAAATGAGAGTGAAAAATAACAAGACATAGAACATGTAGGGCCATCATATTGAGTTTTGCTTTTATTCTGAGTGTGATGAATACATTGGTGGTTTTTAAGAGAAAGGAGATTGGTTCTGACATGATTTTAGAGGACCACTGTGGCTGCTGTATTAGGAAGAGATTAGAGGGTAGATTGAGAAGAACAGAAACAGGCAAACCAGTCAGGAGGCTGTTGCAAAAATACAAGTGAGAAATGGTGGAGGCTTGAATGAGGGAGGTAATGGTGAAAAGTGGTCAGATTTAGGATATTTTGAATGTAGTGCTGACAGGATTGGCTGGTAGAGTAGCCAAGGATGACTTAGAATTTGGCTTGAGCAACCACACAAATGGAATTACCATTTAATGAGATGTGGAAGACTGTAGGTAAAAGTATGTTTGGGGAGGAGGATTGTAAATTCATTTTGGGGCATATCAAGGCCAAAATGCCTATTCACCAAATTTGGGATATCAAGTAGCAGTTGCAAATAAAAGTTTAAAGATCAGAAAGAGTTCAGACTGGAGACAGAAAATTAAGAATAAATAATATCACCAAGAGAGAGAATAAAGATAAAGACGAGGCCAAGGACTGAGCCCTGAGACATACCAATATTTAGAAGTCAGGAAATAAGGAGAAGCCAGAAAGGTAGACTGAAAAGGAAAAGCCAATATATATAACAGCAGGAGAGTATGGTATCTTGATGGTCTAGTAAGAAATTGTTTCAAGAAAGAGAAATGGGATCAACTCCGTCAGATGTTGGTAATAGGCCCCAAAAAATGGGAAGTGAGACTTGACTATTGCACTTAGGTGAAACATGGAGGTCATTGACAACCTTGACAAGAAAAGTTTTGGTGAAGAGCTAGAAGCAAAAGTCTTAATAGAATGAGTTTAGTAGAGAGGAAGAAAAATGTAAACTCTTTCAAGCAGTTTTTCTGTAAAAGGAAGGGGGAGAGGGAGACAATAGCTTTTGAGGTATGGGTGTAGGAGAGGCTTATTTGTAATGGGAGAACTTACACTTTTTACACCATTGGATCCAACAGAGAGAAAAACTTATCATGTAAGAAAAGTAATTTTTCAAAGCTAAGTCTCTAGTATCCTAGGGAAGGGGTTAGACTAATCGAGAAACAAAGGCAATTCCTATTTCCTAATAGGAAAGGCGGCACACAGTCATAGGTATATGAATATATATGTATGGGGACGAGAGCTTTTCTCATTGCATCTATACAATTTCTGTAAATCAGGAAGCAAGGCCATCAGCTGAAAGTAAGGATTGAGGAAGACATGATCATTAGAAGAGAGAATGTGCTGGAGATGGTTGGAGATTTGAATAGGAAGAGGGCGACATACAGTTACGCAAAGGGGCTGAAAAATGTAGTGGAATTTCCAGGCAGCCGTAATCGCCTACTTGAGGTTAATACTTGAGTTTTTCATTGAAAGTAAAATCATTAGCATTATCATCAATATTTTGTTTAGGTAGTAAAGCCAAAGAGGGAAATTTTAAAATGTCTTTTCCAGAAGGAATTACTGATGTTCCTTGCTTCTATGTTGTGTTTTCGGTTTTTTCCCAACCAAGTTGAGCTCTGCCAGGCCTTAAAAGCAGGAGATGAAGAGTTGGGTTTCATTAGTGTTGAGCTTCTGTACAGTGAGTATAACAAAGTGAGAAAAGTGCATGGACATTGAACACAGATTCAAAGGAATGATTTTGATGGACCATGGGATTTAGGACAAATAAATAGGTAAGCTAAGATGTGATGTGAATAATTAAAAAGAAAAAGTGATAGAGTTCAATGGATTTTGTGTTCTATGGAAATAAAAAATTCATTAAAGTTTGGGCAGCAAAGGGAATGAAAATGAAAGGTAGTAGATGATAGTGATGGGGAGGAATTGCTTAAAACGATATTCTGGTGGGTTGGCAGTTTTCAATAATGCCAGAGTTCCAAGTATAATCATGGGACCAAGTAGTGAAATGGTGGAAGGAGGCTGAGATGATTGGAAGAGAGGAAGTTAAAATGTTGAAAAGCCAGAAGGAATTACTTACGTTCTTTGCTTCGGTTTTAAAGGGAGTCTATGGAAAAGTATGGTTTCTTAAGGTTAAGAAGAAATGATCCTGTAACAAATGAAGATCTATATCTTAAGGGATGAAAAATACAGGTATTCAAAAGAAATATATAAAATATTCCATAAGCTAACATTTTAGAGGGAGTGGAGGTGGCTCAAGTGATTAGGCACCTCCCTCCCACATGGGAAGCCCCAGGTTTGTTTCCTGGTTTCTCCTAAGACAAGCAGACAGTGATCGCAAACAACAAAGAAGGGGGAATAAATAAATAAAAATAAATCTTGCAATAATAATAATAAAGTTTAAGAGTAGGCCACTCCACAGTGCCATAGAGGAAAGAAGGAAGCTACATTACCTGTGACATACCTCCCCTATTACCGTCCATAGAAGAAACATATTGGAACCTCTTTAGCTGTCCCTGCTGCAGGGAGGGAGAAGACACAGAGAAAAACAGGGTTAAATTTTAATGAAAATTTGCAGGTCTTAAAAGACTATGAATTGGATTGATGAGTTTTTCTTTCCTGAAGGACAACATGCAGATTAAAGAGCTTTTAACTGTTCTTGATGCAATCAAAAGGTTATGGTCGTCTGCTAAAAACGCAGTTTCAGCCACAGTTTATGTAAGTTGTTCACATTACTCACTCCGTAATGATGTACTTGGCCCCACTGTTTGTGGTCTGGTTCTCATTTGTTTGGTATTACATTCCAAGACTGCAATGACTCAGAAATGTTCCTTATTTTTTACAGTAAGAAGAAATAGAATGCATTGCCTAAAACATCTCAAATTTAATCACTTGTCTGTGGTCTTCCCACAATCGATTCAAGCAGGTGTACATAAATGAAAAGTTAGAAGAACCAATATCTCCAACCAGAAAACTTTCAAAGTTAGCTTCTTGAACTCAGAAGGCAAAAGCAGAAAATTTAAACTGTTAGCAATACTATATAATATTTATTCTCATCAGAGTATAGCTAATAATTGAGTATAGCAAATAGAATTTTGAATAGAATACAGGAACACTTTCCAAGATAAAGCATACTAAATACCTATGAAACCTTTGGCAAGAATGTCTGAGGGAATACAAAAGTTGTTCTTATACCTATGTGAAGTAATGTTAAATGTAAGAGGTGTAGGATTTGACAAGGAAGAAAGAAGTAGGGATATGGGTAAAAACTATGGGTAGATATATCTTTGACACAGTATAAATTTTTTTGCCTATGGACTATTTAGCCTTGGTGCTCTCAGAAAATAGAATGGCTGTCTTGGAACTTTCAGGTTCCTGAAAACACATAAGCGAAAATGGAAGTAAAGAGTCAGATGAGAAGTTGGTC
Organism: Dasypus novemcinctus; assembly: GCF_030445035.2. Lineage (NCBI taxonomy): Eukaryota > Metazoa > Chordata > Mammalia > Cingulata > Dasypodidae > Dasypus > Dasypus novemcinctus. The sequence goes on along the minus strand of NC_080674.1, from coordinate 48,343,191 downwards.
TCAAAATATCTGTTTCCTACAAATTTGAACAACTTGGATTCTGGCAGGGATTCAATGGGTATTCATTAAACAAACTTACAAACAATGTAGTCTCTTTCCTGGTTTACCCTATTCCTTTGTTTACTTATTATCTCATGGATTGCTTAATTTTTTTCTGTTTTTCACAAAGTAATTTATAGCACCCTCCTCTACCAGACAGCAACACGATGTGAGTTCCACCAGAAAGAGATATCTTTAGCTTAAGGTATTTTTTTCCAAAGAGATGTGTTTGAATGAGCATTTATCTATAACATATTAACTAGAAGAAGGTATCAATATGAATTAACCTATTCACCAGAATTAATTTATCAGATAAGAGAATTGTCATGCAAAATATTCCAAAGGAAACGGGCAATAGAGGGCAATAGAGTTTTGATCAGGGGAGGAAATTTGAAGAGACAGAAAGTTATGAGTTGGGGCCCATAGAGCAAAAACTTGGTTAATCACTCTGTTCCATGAATTCAGTGTGGCAGCAGGTGCTTGAAAAGACAGAATTTATCTGGTTTGTTTGTTCCCCCTGAAGAATGACCCTGCTAATGATTTTCAACAAGTACTCAGAAAAGCTTGGGGGAGAGTTAGCTTGGTAGGAGTTAGTTCAAGTAAATAACTAGCAGTCAAGAGGAAAGAATTTAGTGCCATTCTCAATTACTTGAAATTCTTCTTATTCAACAAGGTCTTTTCTGAATGTGCAGGTATACTTTAAAAAACTGTATTTTTTTACACTCATTGTTCATATCAAGTAAATTCTCCGACATTTTGGACTAGCTTTCTTGCTCAGTCTGCTTACTCGGAGTTTTAAGAAGTTTGAATTATAAAGGGAAAGAGAAAATGTAGAAGTAAGTTATTTAACTAAATAAATATTTTCCTATCTTTGAAGTATACTTTTTGAAGTGTAAGCTCTAGGATCATCAAGAGCCTGATTATCTCAGCATCATTAGCCAGTAGAGAAATGCCAATCAAAACCGCAATGAAATACTACTCCACACACGCAAGTGCGGCTATCACTAAAAAAGAAAGAAGAAAAGAAAACAGCAAGTATTGGAGAAGATACAGAGAAAGTAGAATTCTAAGGCACTGTTGGTAGGAATGTAAAATGGTATAGCCACTGTGGAAAGAAATATGGTGGCTCCTCAAAAAGTTAAATTTAAAATTACCATGTGACCCATCAATTCCACTTCTCAGTATATACCCAAAGAAAGTGAAAAGTATCAGATACTTGTACATAATGTTCATAGCAGTATTATTCACAATAATCAAAAAGTGGAAACAATCCCCGAGAGTCCACCAACAAATTATGGATAGACAAAATGTGACACATACACACAATGGAATATTATTTGACCATAAGAAAGAATGAAGTTCTGAGACATGCTACAATATGGACAAACCTTGAAAACATTATCCTCAGTGAAATAAGTGAGGCACATAAGGCCAAATATTGCATGATGTTACTTATAAGAGATGTCTAGAAATAGCAAATTCACAGACATAAAGTAGATTAGAGGTTACTGAAGGGTAGGAGGAGGTGGGTAAGGAGAATATATATTTGGTGGATATGGAGTGCTTGTAAATAAAATTAATAAAAAAGAAAAGGATCTGATTTTTTTTCCAAATTATAGCTGAGAGGTCCTTTCTCATGTTTGAATGCTGCCAGAAATTGGCATGAAAAATAAGGATAGCCTCATTTCCTGATGTATTAAAAAAAAATCTGCCCAAAAGAAGAAAATTAGAGGATTAAAAAAAAAAAGACAATAAATACTGCTTTATTCATCACTTCAACTGTCCAGATTTGCCCACTGTTCTCGAACTAGGATATGAACTCCTAGAGTATTTATGATTTCACTTCTCTACGGCTCAGTTTACTCCTTTATAAATGAGGGCAATGCGTTATGTGATCCCTCCTAAGATCACGTTCAACCCAATATTTTATGATTCCATCATCATGAGTCCACTTGAGTCCAGCCCTCTTACCTTCTAGTCACTGAAAAATCAGTGTTTGAGTTCCTTTCTTTCTGCACCTGTCGTAAATCAGCAATGTCCAGGGTGGTCCATAATCCTCTTCTAAAAGAGCAGATATGATATATTCCAGTTTGTGGCCACTTTAAGCCCCCTGTGAGTTCTTGAAGATAATTGATTGTGACTCAGCAAGGACTGTAGCCAATTCCCTAAGTTCTTTAGTATGAAAGTTATCAGGATCTATGGATTTAACTAATCTAATCTGTGTCAGTCATTTTTATCTGTCCCCCTCTTTTAGTGAAGCTCTCTGCTTCCTAACACGTCATTGCCTGCTCGCATGATTAGATCATGGCTAACATTTGTAAGGGGAAGAATGAAGTAAAAAAGGTCTTTATACTGTCATTTTAAAAGTGCTTTTGTTTTCATTTGATAAAGGGATAGTATCTTTCCTACCTTCTGCCACTTAATACTTTTAAACATGTTTTACATCTCTTGAAAGATGCGTCTTATATCTTGTGCATATTTTTGGTTTACCACAATTAGCATGGTAGAATGTGAAAAAGCACTCGACGTGTAATAAGAAAATTTATGTTTTTGCTGGATAATCTTTAATAAATATTTAGACTGGACTTCAGTTTCTTCATCTTTAATGTTATTAGTTTAATATAGGACCCTAAGGCCCTGTCCTCTTCTTTAAATATCTTCTAATGTTCTTCACTATTGGATCCTTCTCCGTAGAATTTCCACTTATGCCAGATTGGGTCATGGATATTTCAATTATATGAATAAGTAAAGTTGCAATCAGAATTGTAGAGCCAAAGATTTCTCGGCAATCATAGAAAACAAACTTACATTTTACAGATAAGGAAAAAAAGATCCAGAGCAATTATATGACTTGTTACATAAATAACAGCATAGTTGGAACCAGAAACTGTTTTAACCCCAACTGCTTTGTTTCAAGTTCTAGTGTAGCTTTTACTGCTTTTATCACCCTGTAGAATCTTATCCACTTGCTTCCTGTATTTTATATGGGGTGTGTAGAAACAAGAATTGTTTGTGGGGCAACAAACAATTCTTGTGGGGCAAGAAACAATTTTTATCCATTATCAATTGTCAATTTCCATTTCAACCAGCTCCTAGTTCTGGAGACTTGAAGGTGAGGGAAGTGGTTAAGTTATGAAATACAAAGCCTGGAAGATAGATCAGGCGTATAAGAGGAGTAGCACATCAGGGCTCTGGATCACATGTGTAAATGAAAGCAGTGGAGTAACTTTACTCTAAAGTCCTATGCAGTGCTTAGTATCTGTAAGCCTTTAGATTTTATTATAGATAGCATATAATATAAAGCCTTGGTAAATTACTTAACACAAAGAAAGTTCTATTGCTAGGAGAGCAGTCTTACATACTTTGAACACACATATCTCCAGCAACTTTTCAGCACCAGGGTTTGAGTTAGTCACTGGTAATATAAATGGAAATACAGAGATCTGAGGATCAGGAAGAGCAGATAAACACATCAGTGGTTACAATGCAGACTACTATATTCTGGAAGGATATAAAGGGTAGCAGAATAAGGGTGACACTTGAACTGCAGCTTCTAAGATGAGTAGAGGTTGAGGATAACAGTGTTCCAAAAAGAGGAAACAGCATTTAAGAATGTAGAATATTATTAAATGACCTGAGTTCTTTGAGGTTCTTAGCACAAACAATGAGGCCACTGAGCACAAGCATGAGGGGTTAGAGAAAATAACTCAGGGCTTTAAAGCTGGGTATCTGCAAGACTACATTTTAGAAAAATCACTTTCATAGTTGTGTTGAGAATAGATTGGGACCAAGAGAGTGAGGAATGAGAAAGGAGTAGGATGCTAAGCTGGAAATAAGGAACAGTAAGAAAGCTATTCTAGTGGTTCAGCTGGAGGACTGACACAAACATTTTAGAGAGCTATCAAGAAAAAATAATTAGCAGGAATTATTGGTGGAGTAGAAAAAGAGTAAAAAAAGAGTTTAAGAAAAATGTTCCAATATTAATAATAGACACCATACAAATAACAAATATGTAACATTTAAATAAAACAGGCAGGCAGCCACAGTATACTTAAACTCATCACAGTTAAACACCTCTTTAATAGTCCTTCAGGTTAAGGCATTATATCTATTTGTACTCAAGTGACCTGTATTAGTCTGCCAAAGGGGTGCTGATGCAAAATACCAGAAGTTGTTTTTTATAAAGGGTATTTATTTGGGGTAGAAGCTTACAGTTACCAGGCCATAAAGTGCAAGATACCTCTCTCACCAAAGTCTATTGCCATATGTTGGGGCAAGATGGCTGCCAATGTCTACAAGGGTTCAGGCTTCCTGAGTTCCTCTCTTCCCTGGGCTTGCCTCTCTCTGGGCTCAGGTGCTCTGCTATCTACACAAGGTCAACTGCAGACTCTCAGGCAAATGGCTTGTCTCTCTCCCTAGGGCCTCTGCCATGTCTAGCAGAGCTTTCTCTCTGCTCTTCTGTATGCTTACTTCCTGGGCTACAGCATTGAAATGCCAACCTCCCTTCTCTGCAGTGAGATTTCTCTGTGAGCCCCTGCCCACCAAGAAGGCGGGGACTCAATGTCCTACTTGATTATATTATTTAATCAAGTAGAAGTGAAATCTCTGAAACCAATATAATCTAATATGCCCAGAGGAACAAACCAGTTTACAGACATAACCCGATATCTATTTTTGGAATTCATAAATAATGCCAAACTGCTACATGACCCCAATGGGGTTTACCTTATGTATCAGTCATAACCTGTCACTAATAAATTTCAGGTTATTGACTGTCACAGGAAAGCCTAGTTTTATACTTTCCAGGACAAAACACAGGACAGAAAATCTGATGAGTAATGGGCTCAGAAGGTGATTGGTCCATGGTGAGCTATCCAAGACAGTTCTCTTTGGGCCTTTCATACTAGAGAATCTTAAGCAGCAGAATCAAGAGTGGAGCTCTGGACATAGAGAAAGCAATTGTGGGGGTTGGGGGGGAGGGGTTGGGGCTGAGCCTCAGAAGAGAAAAGGAGAAGCAGGGAGGGACTGAAGATGGAGAGAGAGATGTGACACCCATGAGTGTTAACAGCTTACTTTAGCATTCTTTCTAGAGCCAATATTGGCCTTGACATGGATAAATGGGGTATGGAAATACATAGGAAGCCTATATAGTAACTGAATATGTTGAGCATAGTTTTTTAAATGGTGAATTTTAGGTGTACAGACTTCCAAGGAGAGATAAATGGACATACAGGAATTCAGATGATCTCATTAGTCATCTAGGTAAGATATAACCCAGTACCGGGTCCAACAATCACCTTCCCTTCCTTGGAGACTTTGAGATCAAACCAAATCTCCTACAGATGAAACCACAATATCCAAACTCTTTAATCAATGAGGAAAAAGAAACAACTGAATCTACTAAAGTAAACTGCAATAATTCCTCCTCTTGTTTCTTTTTGATGTTGTTGTTACTCCTGCTGTTTAAAGAACCAGTAAACTATGAGAAATGACTTAAGGTTGCCAACTTGTAATTTGGCCAATAAAGGAAATTTAAATGCAGAATTTACCATCTACTCTCTACTTTCTCCATCATTTCACAAAAGAATGGGCATTTTAAGAGCAGATAAATGTAGAAAAATATTATTTCATAGAGGAATGGGCAGTCCTTTCAATTGAATAAATTTATGTTCTGTAAAGCTTATTGGGGTCCTCATTTTGTCACTAACTGACAAAATCTTACCAACAGACTGCAACCTGTCAAGGATCTGCATCCAGGAATCACCCCTGAAGTATAAAAATAAGTCTCAAAAAGCCATCTCTCCTCGTGGCAGGAAGAGTTACTGAGCACAGCGCACATGCAGTTAAGATCAGATTCTAGAGAAATGGATGTGGCTCAAGTGATTGAGCTCGCGCCTACCACATGGAGGTCCTGGGTTTGGTTCCCTGTGCCTCCTGGAGATTAAGAGCAAGACAGGGGAAGCAGTGGTTAGGGCGTCCGTCTACCACATGGGAGGTCCATGGTTCAAGCCCCAGGTCTCCTTGCCCCTTGTGGAGCTGACCCACGCACATTGCTGATGTGTGCAAGGAGTGCCGTGCCACACAGGGGTGTCCCCCGTGTAGGGGAGCCCCACGTGCAAGAAGTGCGCCCCGTAAGGAGAGCCGCCCAGCACGAAAGAAAATGCAGCCTGCCCAGGAATGGCACCACACACATGGAGAGCTGACACAACAAGATGATGCAACAAAAAGAAACACAGATGCTCGTGCCACTGACAACAACAGAAGTGGACAAAGAACACTAGCAAATAGACACAGAGAACAGACAACTGGGGTGGGGGGAAGAAGGGGAGAGAAATACATAAATAAATAAATCTTTTTTTTTTAAAAAGAGCAAGACAGTGAGCTGGCATGATGGGCAAGTGTGGTGAGCTGATGCAGCAAGATGATGCAACAAGGAGACACAAAGAATACAGGCAATGAGAGACACAACAAAGCAGGGAGCTGAGTGGTTCAAGCCATTGAGTGCCTCTCTCCCACATGTGAGTCCCCAGGTTCAGTTCCCTGGGTCTCCTAAAAGAGAAGACTAGAAGACGCAGAGAGCACACAGTGAATGGACACAGAGAGCAGACAGCAAGTGCAAAACAACAAAGGGAGGGGGAAATAAATAAATAAAATAAATTTTTAAAAAGATCAGATTCTGATTAGTAGCATCATAGAGTAGCATTTGTTCATTGACCAAAGGCAAACAGAAATGTTGTTCTTTTTCTATGTCCAAGTTCTCTGCCAATTGAAAACTCTCCAGTTTGTTATTAGATTCAGGTGTTCCTGCAGTTGTCCACTTTCTACCCTCTTAATTCCTTCTTTCCTGAGATTGTGCAGTAATTTTTGAAGCTTCTGGCATCAACGACTTTATTTTCTTTTTGATTAGTGGTTGCAAACTCCTTGCATGTTTCTGGTTTGTTAGCAGGTGGCCTGGCCTGCCAGGAAGGAACTCAGGCTTTTTGATTACCCCCAGGGTTGAACCAGGTTCCAAAATTGGTATCAGCCCTTACACATATTACAGAGCCTCATGGGTACTTTAATGTTAATAGAGGGCAGACAGGTCCTTAGGTTATAAAGCTTCGTCCAAGCACCTCTGTGCGATGGAAAGGGGATACGGCATGGCAATAGGATCCTTTTCTTTAAAGTTACTTTTACAAGTCACTGAGGAGATAAGAAAAGAGGAAACAGGTGAAAAGTTTGTGCCAAGTGAACTGCTGTTCCAAATATTTCACAGCATGGCGGGGAGGGGAGCAGGGAACATCAAACTGCTCTGAGGCTTCTTAACCTGTTTTGCCTAAGCAAAGGAAGGCCATTCCTATTCAGAAAAAGGTTGCCAGATCTTCTGATCTGGAACCCATCCCTAAAGAAGGGATGCAAACTGGAGCTGCTAAAAGAAAATTACAAATACTTGATGCAGTCAGGAGCTAGAAATGCCTCAAATTATTTACTCGACCACACAATAAAAGTGACAGGAATTGTGTATCCTTAAGCAACCTTCTTCTGGCAGAATGATACCAATGAAATGGACTGTTTTGCAGCTAGATGCACTAAAGATTAGATAAGAAAGCAAACAGTTCCTTGGGGACACTCCAGGTCCCGTAACTGCCAAACAAAGATCCCAGACTAGATCAAAAGCAGAGAGGCTTCTAGAGTATCTAGAAGCAGAAATGTGATTTAAAAAACCAAACCACTGGCACAGAGTTGAGTATCAAGATGGGTTTCTGATGGAAAAATGTTGAGAGAAGGACTTTAGCCTATGGTTTGTACTGAAATATATCATCTGTGGGCTTTTCTTCTATTATTCTTCAGATTTGTTTGCTAATCTATGTCATAAACTAAGTAAAGCTTGATGATCGATTAGCGCTGTTGGTCAGAGGAAAGCAGCAGGGTGGAGTAGGAGTAAATGGATTCTGGTTGTCGTTCTGCCACTAGTAAGCCTTGTAGGAATCCATCTAACTTCTTTATGTCATAATTCCTTTTGCTGTAAAGATGAGAGAGATGAACTCTTTCAATTCTAGAAATAAACTCCCTCTTGATCTTGAACTCAGCTGTAGCTTTCTAGGTGTCAGTAAAAAGCAATAGGCCAGTCACCATTCAATGGTCATCACTGTAGCAAAGATTTGGATTAGGAAAAAAGTCAGAATTAGGGAATATATAACATGTCAATCTCTTGCACAAGAAGACCACATCAAAAGTGTAGTAAATTTGCTCCTGTCTTATAAATCAATTACCCTGGGAAGAGCAATGCACAGAATCAGACCACAGATATAATAACATGAAAAAAGATTCATGGCTGTTTTACTGTAAGACAACTAAAAGCAGGCAAAAGAAACAAGGAATATAGTATTCATCTACATTAGAAAAGTATTATTTATTTTTTTTCTAAAAAGATCACCAGATGCTTCCTTTAAATATTCAGGTGTCCTAACATGTTTAAAAATTATTCAACTTACAAATTTAGGTATATATATTTACTAATATACTTTTATTTATTACAGATAGACTTACTGAAGGTGTAGTGTGGACAGAGATGGTGCTAGTCACCGGTGACAAAAGATGAAATGTTTGGTTTGTTCTTTACTTGAATGGCTTGCATAATAAATGGCTAACCGATGAATACCAATAATGACATTTTAATGTGAGAAATAACTATAACAGATATGAACAAAGTGCTTTAGAAGTCCAAAGAAGTAGGCGCTAATAATTCTGCATTTTGTGTGGATGGGAGAAACCCTAGGGGCCTCAAGAGAAGGACACCTTTCAGGTGAGTCTTGCTGGGTGACTTCAGGTTAGGCATTTCCAGAACAAAAGCTTTTAATTGGGTCTAAACCACAAAGGGTGTGGCGGGAAAGGTGTCCAAGACAGAAAACCAGCTTTGCCAGGGAATGGAGAAATGGGAATTGAGCAAACGGCTGGTGTTCCCCATGTGGCTAGAGCACACTACGTAGGAGGCGAGAGGAAAGAAGGAAAGGGGCTAGAATGAAAGTAAGGCAAACAGGTATTTTAGGCAATGCTAAAAGTTTTGGAATTTACCTAAAGGCAGTGAGGAGTTAACAATACTGGCAGCATTTATTCATAACAGGATTGGCTGTGTAACAAATAAGTCCCCTGAAATTCTAGTATCCATTTATTGTACCTTTCATGAAATGACTAGAAGGACTGCTTGATCTAGGAGACTCGATGATTCAAATTCACCTGGGTCCTAGCTGCAGTTTGGCGCCACCTGGCGGTAATTGTCTAATTCAGTATACCTATCCCTGGGAAGTTGGGTTCTGGGACTCCTAGGACCTGGTCAGTGATTCCAGGAAGTTAATGGCCTCTGCTTCCTTGACTCATTCCTAGGTAATTTGTCCATGCGAATACTAGGAACATGGGTTTCCTGCAATCCCTGCCTTGTCTTCCCTTCACGCCTCTTTTCTACCCTTCCTCATCCATGTATGAGAATTTGGTGGGGGGCGGGGGGCGGTTTGATGAGCTGGGTAGAGCACAAGAACCAATCTCCAATCCCTTTGAATTATGCAGCTAACTGGTCTTAAAATCCAGATGACCAAAGTTGCATCTCTGCAATGAAAACAAGAATAGTTTTAAAGAGTATCTAAAGTTAGCGTATTTATCTTGGAATTAAGTTGGTTCTGCACCTAAATGAGTTTGAGGAAACTGACTTATAAGCATTTTTTGAAACATAAAATGACAAAAGTCATGGACATCTATAAACTCACAGACTTGTGGAGCAAAAGAGAAAAAGAAGACTCTTTTTTTCCCCTCACACTACATTTGTATATGTGTATGTTTAATGGATGAGCTAACTGAGACCTAGAAAGGTTTATGTGCCTTTGTTTGTACACAGTTGCTATAGCGAATGCCCAGTAAAGCATTGGCTAAAATTTTGTTTCACTTGAGAAGTTATCAAATCTTTATAAATCAAATAGGTTTGGAATATATAGTAATCATTAAAATCTTTTGTATCCTTTCACCACATATTAAAGAAAGTTGTGAGCAGGTAGATCACAACATTACGCATTAGCATATAGTACAAGAAACAACCCAAATTTCTACAAAAGTTTTAAAACACACCATGTTTCTGATGTTCCAAATACTCTGGTTGATTTTTTATCAAAAAGGAAAAAAGTACACTTGCTTTCTAATTTCAAGGAATCTACACAAACCACAAGTTAGAAGTAACAAAATATAACCCACTAGCTAATAAAAACAAAACAAACAAAAAACTAGGCAAACAAAAAAGAAAACAAAATAGTTCTCCCAAGATTTCTAAATGAAATTGTTCCCCCAAATAAAGAAACTTTGGGGGGGGATGATTCATGTCTGAACGCTTGGACAACTACTTGAACAGGAAATAACTGAAGTCATATATTTATTCAACTCCATAAGTGAGAAACTTCAGTCTGCTTACTCAAAGACCCTAAAACAAAATGACATGACTACTCTAGGCTCATACTGAAAAATTTTACTGCAATCTGGGTTAGTCAAGGGGTCTAAGGTATATGAAATTTCAGAAGCAAATAATGGAAAAAAATTATAATGCTGTATAAAGAAAAACCCCTTATTTGAGGAAGTTGTGGATAAGGAGAATTTCTATAGCTCCCATTTAATTCTACAAAGCACACTGAAGGTGTCTCCTCAATAGGTAAAACAAAATCCTTTCACTAGAGGAATTTATTTAGAGCAAGAGTAATAACCAGTGATGACCCATGAATTATGGATGGCTATGGTTAGCTCTAGGAAAAAAATATCAAGAAAGTGACAGCTATCTCTATTTCAATCTTTTAAAAACCTCATGACTTGCCCACATATCATATGCCATTGATGCTCTGCTCCCTACCCCTCAGCTTACCTCAGACTTCTCCACTCCTGTAACTGCTGAAACTGACAAGGAATTTCCCTGCTTCCCTGCCAGAGTCCTTTCTGTGGTTCCATGACAACTTGTTCAGACTTGCCACAACTACTAAATCCTGAGGATTTAGTAATCCCAAGAGTAGCCCCCGAAACAATGAAGGACATGAGTACTGGTCAATGCTTCCGACTTTCCTCTCCCCTCTGGTATAATTCAGAAGTACTTTCTGCACCACTGTGCAGAGGGTCTCCAAAGGAATTGAACCCCACGTGCTAACGGTGGTAACTCAGTCATCATCAAACCCTTTATTGATTCATTTCCCTTTTCTATCTCTTTTCCACGCCTATTTCCTGTGAGCACTTCCTCACAAAGCTGCCTGCATTCAAGCTCTGTTACAAGATCTGCTTTGGGTCGGGGGGTGGCGGGGGGCGGGGAGCTGAACTACAACATTGCAGGTATCTAATATTTTGTTACCATCTTATGGGCTGCCAATTAGTTTAGTTAAATATCTTGAAGAAGGCCCTGAGCCAGGAATTTGGTAAGCATCCTGGTAAGCAGTTCTATGTCCTCTCTGAGACTAAAATTTTTGGTTTGTTTGTTAGTTTGTTTGTTTTAATATGAAAAGTGAGGGGGGTGGATTATATGTGTTCTAAAGTATAATTGAGCTTTCACTCCTTATCTTCCATTTTATTTTAGACTGGAAGTATAAAATATCACTGGCAAATGATGGTGGGCAGAAGAAAAATCTGCCACAGACGCATTTGATGATCAGGATACACTTGCACTTCCCCCTTTGTGTTAAATTACTGTCTATGACCTGGCAACCCCATTAGAGGTGAGCTCCCTGACGCTAGTAAAGATGTCTTACTCATCTTTGAATTCCTGTATTTAAGTACAGTGACCAATAGATAACAGATATTTGATAAATGAATTATTATTATAAACAGAAAGGAAAAGTAAAGAGACTGGCCAGACTGATGGAAGAGAGAATATGGAAACTATGTTAAATCGGTAAGATGAAAACAATTATACAGTGCTCTAAGGGATGGTGCTTGGGCTTAAATCAAGGCATGAAATAGTTTCGAGCAGGAATGAAAGAGATAAAGACGGCGCAAGGAGGAAGGGTAACAGACAATGGAGGTAAGAAGCAATCTATTTAGCTCTCAGTTTCAAAGTAATGATTCAGAATAAGCATTTTCAAATTTTCCAGCAGTTATAAACGTAAAGAAAATATACTGCTTTTGTTTGTATGATTATTAAACAGTAAATCAATAAACATTATGTATATATGCATAGGATATTCATAAATATGTGTGAATTATTTATGAATAGTTGGCTCCTTACCCATTGTATTATTTTGTGTATTTCCAGGGAAAATATTTTTTATGTTACCAAATTGGTATTACTTTGCTTATTTCAAATTTCTTAGTCACCAGGCTTAGTTCACAAATTCCAACTTTTTACAAAAAGCAAGTTCATCTTCAGAAAATGAAAATGTTTCAACATTGAAGAGATTCAAAACAGTAGAGAAATCAAAACTCATTTGTATAAGTAATTTCTATTGAACTTATTGAAATAAAAGAAATTCCATTTTTATATTCATGCCTTGTATTCAAAGCTATAATTATTTCAAGATGAGTTAGTCTAGTTCTCAAAGGCAGAAGCCTAAGCATCAGTCTCAACATCACATACTCCTCCCTTTCTCTTATCCTCCTCACTTCTGACAAAAATGTGGCACAACTGTTTTGCCACATTAACAAACTGAATTTACCAGTTGTTATAACCAAAGCAACAGAAGCTATGTAAATACTGCAAAAAATAAATTGTTTTTGTCCAAGAATCCTTTCTCACAATCCATCATATTGTTTCTTCTCCTTCTCTTTTTCCTTCTCCTTTCCCTCGTTCTTTTGATTTGCCTCTCTCAATTAACCGCCTGCCTAGACTCAGACACCTGCTGGTATGATCTTGGGATCAGACTGAGCTTAAATAGACCTCCAAGCACTAAAACATACAACAGGACAGGATTAAAATAATTATATAGCCAAGCCAAAAAAAAAAAAAAACAAAGAAAGAAGCCTTGGAACAAATGAGAAGGATACTCAAAGAAGAGTTTTAAGTGTGCAAGCCATCAGGAGGTCAAGAGCAGAGTTAGGAGTCAGACATGTGCCCTAATCAGCAGATGCTAGGGTCTTTCAGCCACAAGAGGAAGGGACTTTGGTCCTGTGCAGTATGGGAAGTAGTTGATGTTTTTCCCATTGCTGGAAAAACTCTGCCAATCAGACCATAAAGAAAACTCAGTTCAGGGTTTAGAATGGAAAAAAAAATGAGTTTGACAAAATTATCAAAACCCCTACCCAATATGACATTGAAAGAAGAGTCTGAGGTTAATCTATCCACCTGATGTGAGAATCAGCAAATTGAGAAACTGTCTCAAGTATGTAAATAAATGCATGGACATAGAATCATAACCAAAAATTGACTTGCCTCAGGAAAATAAGTGGACCACTTATCTACCGTACTGAGCATGAGCCTGCCACAAGAATCTGCTGGCAACAGATAGGACAGTATATGTCTTCAGAACTTGGGACAATAGAAAATACAAATGGGACTATGAAACAAGTATATTTAAAATGTAGTAGAATATAAAAGGAGAAAAAATGTTATAAAGTAAAAAGGACAATTTAAAAAATCATATGGATCTTTAAAGCCATTTAGAACTCTTAGAAATGAAAGATGTACTAATATACTTTCAAAGTCAACGACTGGGTCACAGTAAAGTCACATGTAGAATATAGGGGACTCCCATATACCCAGCATCTTCCACCTTTTCCCCCTTCCACAGCAATGATCTCTGATTACATTATGGTTTACATTTTAGACAATACACTTTTATAAATTTTTGGTGAAATTTAACATAGCCTGTATCCATCATTGTATGATCATGAAGAACACTTCGATTGCCCCCCAGTTGCCCTCTCTTTCATCTATTCTATTCCTCTCTCCCCCTCCCCTCGGGGCCCACAGTGACAACTCAGCTTCACTGCTTGAAGGACAAGATTCATAGGTACTTGCAACAATGTTGAGTACTTGACACATTAGTCTGTCCTCCCCCATTGGGAGCCACCCATGCTCTGAAGGGGTATCCTCCCCTTAGTTTGAGAACATCAGGGCTCCCCAGGATGGGGGTACAACACCTTCCTGCTTATTGTATGGGTCTCTACCCACTGATATAACACACTATGACAAGATGAGCCCTCAAACACTCCCTAGAAGCCTGCCCCAGGTGCACTTTTTTGAAGACGTAATAAAAAAAAAAAAAGATGTAAGACACTGACAAAGAAATGGAAGAGATTGCCTTGCCACTGTATATACAGGACAACACCTATTACAGTGATAAAAGGCAAAACATCAAAAAAAATTTATGATAGTTTTCATTTTTTAATATAACCCATCTTATTTTTTATTTTATTTTCATTTTTCTAAATTATTATTAATTTTATTTGCAATCATTAAATCTATCATTATTATTTCATTTTCCTATGAATTGAATTTGGCAATATATTAGGCTTCATTTTTTAAGACGTTTTGGATCACAGAGGGGTTCAACTATGGCAGGGGAGGATGTATTAGTCAGGATTCTCTAGGGAAACAGAATCAACAAGGAATATATGTTGATAGTAAGAGATTTATCAGAGTCACTCACGCAGCCATGGGGATGCACAAGTCCAGGTTCCACAGGCAGGCTGCAACCAGGTGCTCCAATGAGAGTCCAATGAAGATTCTTGACGAGATCTGGGAGATGTTGACTGTTCAAAGATGAGCTGGGAAATTCTCTCTCAATGCTGGAATCACTTCCCCTTTTAAAGGATTCAACTGACTGGGTTAAGTGTCACCCATGGCTGATGGCAATCTCCCTGACTGATGTAATTATAACCAGCTATCTATGATTTACCACTGCAGTAAAGTCAATTTTTACTAAAGTCCATAAATGCCCTTGTATCATAGTTAGCCCAGTGCTTGCTTGAGCAAATGACTGGGCACAATTACCTGAACAAGTTGACACAATAGCCTAACCATCACAGTCCACCCCTTGTCAACTCATCAACCATACATATTACCTTAAACCATACTTAGTCTCTAAGTAAAAACAGTAACAGACATGGATAAAATATATTTTCCACCTAACAATGTTCAACTCTCCTATGTACAACTGGAAATGCATTAATTCCATACAGAATAGGGTGCAAATTCTTGGGTAATACACACTCTCAAACTTGACTTCCTCAAATATTATGACATGAAGCAGATACAGCTTGTTATATGATAAAGGGTAAGTTTGGGGAAGAAGACAAAGTAACTCGTTTTGTGTACATATACAATCATTATAATGAAACAAGGAAGAAAGATTCATGACCATTATAGTCCTTGTTTCTGTAAATGGTCACATGGTCAAAGTTCATATTTATGACTATCTTTTCCCACTACCAATTCCATGTTTCCCTTACCCTCAGCAAGCACTTCAGCTGGCAGTGGTTCTTTCTCTGGTGGGGTGACCCAAACTTTCATTCCTGAAGATTATGGGCCATTGTTAGTCCTGCTTCGATTGGGTTGTTGCAATTTTCCATTGACTTTAATCATAGGACATGGTAGTACTAGGAGATGCCCTAGAGGATCTCCTGTACACCAGGCAAACTCTTCTTTATCCCCATTATGTAGATGCAGTCCTATTTCCCCTTGATAGTCAGGATTAATCACCCCAGCCAGTACAGTACTTCCCTTCTTTGGCTGTTGATTCAGAGGCAAGAGGAGCCCAAAGTGGCCAGATGGCAGTTTTACCTTCCAGTTCAATGGAATCATTGCCGTGCTCCCTGGTGACAGCACTCCTCCTTTGGGGACTAAAACCTGTAGACCAGCAGAGTTTGAAGTTGCAGGGACAGGAAGCAAAAATTTTCCTAGTGGTCACTAGGGATAACAGTGAGTGGTGCCACTCCTTTTTGCACCCCTTGATTCCTGGACCAATGGATCCTGGTTATGAAAGAATCAGCACCATAGAGTGGACACTGATTTAGAGCATACACAGCCTCCTGGAGAACATTGGCCCAGCCCTGCAGGTATTGCCACCTAGTTGGCACAATAATTGAGTCTTCAAAAGGCCATTCCACTGTTCTATCAATCCAGCTGCCTGAGGGTGATTGGGAACATGGTAAAACCAGTGAATTCCATGGGCATGTACCCATTTCTGCACATCATTTGCTATGAAATGTGTTCCTTGATCAGAAGCAATGCTGTGTGGAATGCCATGGTGGTAGATAAGACATTCGGTAAGTTCATGGATGATAGTTTGGGAAGAATAATTGCATTCAGGAAATGCAAACCCATATTCAGAGTATGTGTCTATTCCAGTTAAAACAAGTCACTGTCCCTTTCATGGTGGAAGTGGTCCAATTTAGTCAACCTGCCACCAGGTAGCAGGCTGGTCACCTGTATGAATGGTGCCATATTGGGGGCAGAGTGTGGGTCTCTGCTTCTGGCAGACTGGGCACTCAGCAGTGGCTGTAGCCAAGTCAGCCTTGGTAAGGGAAAGCCCATGTTGCTGAGCCCATGCATAACCTCCATCACTACCTCCATGGCCACTTTGTTCATGAGCCCACTGGGCAATGACAGGAGTGACTGGAGAAATAAGCTGAGCACTAGCCACAGAGCAGGTCACCTTATGCACATGATTATTAAAATCTTCCTCTGCTGAAGTTACCCTCTGGTGAGCATTCATGTGGGACACAAAAATTTTCATGTTTTTTTGCCCACTCAGAAAGGTCAATCCACTTACCTCTTCCCCAGGCCCCTTTGTCACCAATTTTCAATCATGTTCCTTCCAAGTCCCTGACAATCCAGCCAAACCATGGGCAACAGCCCATGAATCAGTGTACAAACGCACCTCTGGCCATTTCTTCCTCCAAGCAAAATGAACAACCAAGTGCTCTGCTCAAAGTTCTGCCCACTGGGAGGATTTGCCCTCACCACTGTCCTTCAGGAATGTCCCAGAAAGGGACTGCAGGGCTGCAGCTGTCCACTTTAGGGTGGTACATGCATATCGTGCAGAAGCATCTGTAACCAGGCCCGAGTTTTCTCTTCCTCAGTCAACTGATTGTAAGGGACTCCCCAAGAGGCCAAAGCTGTGGGCTGGGAAAGAGAAAGTAACATGGCAGGGGTGGTGACAATGGGCATTTGGGCTACTTCCTCGTGTAACTTCCTCATACCTTCAGGACCCACTCGAGCCCTATGTCGTATATACCACTTCCACTTTATTATGGAGTGCTGCTGTGCATGCTCAACTTTATGGTTTCATGAGTCAGACAATACCCAGCTCATGATAGGTAACTCAGGTTTCATGGTAAATTGATGGCCCATGGTTAAGCACTCAGTCTCTACTAAGGCCCAGTAACAGGACAAAAGCTGTTTTTCAAAGGGGGAGTAGTTATTTGCAAAGGATAGCAGGGCTTTGCTCCAATATCTTAAGGGTTTACATTGTAATTCTTCAATAGGGGCCTGCCAAAGGCTCCAGACAGCAACTCTATTTGCCACAGAAACTTCCAGCACCATTGGATCTGTTGGATCATATGGCCCAAGTGGTAGTGCAGCCTGCACAGCAGCCTGGGCCTGATGCAGAGCCTCTTCTTGTTCTGGTCCCCAATCAACACAAGAGGCTTTTCTGGTCATCTGGTAAATGGGCTGGAGTAGCCCACCCAAATGAGGAATGTGTTATCCCCAAAATCCAGAGACCAAATAAGCATTGTGTCTCTTTTTTGGTCATAGGAAGAGCCAGATGTAACAGCTTATCCTTCACTTTAGAAGGAATATCTTGACATGCCCCATACCACTGGACACTTAGAAATTTCACTCAGGTGGAAGGACCTTGTATTTTAGTTGGATTTATCTCCCATCCTCTCTCATGAAAATGCCTTACCAATAAGTCTAGAGTCTTTGCTACTTCTTGCTCACTAGGTCCTATCAACATGCTATCATCAATATAATGAGCCAGTGTGATGTCTTGTAGGAGAGAGAGACGATCAAGATCCCTGTGGACAATATTGTGATATTGGGCTGGAGAGTTGATATACCCCTGAGGCAGGACAGTGAAGATACACTGCTGGCCTTGACAACTGAAAGCAAACTCTTTCTGGTGGTCCTTACTGATAGCAATTGAGAAAAAAACATTTGCCAAATCAACAGCTGCATACCAGGTACCAGGGGACATATTGATTTGCTCAAGCAATGATACCACATCTGGGACAGCAGCTGCAACTGGAGTCACCACCTGGTGAAGTTTATGATAATCTATTCTCATCCTCCAAGATCCACCTGTTTTCTGTACAGGCCAAATAAGAAAGTTGTGTGGGAATGTGATGGGAATCACTACCCTGCATGCTTCAAATCCTTGATGGTGGCACTAATTTCTGCAGTCCCTCCAGGAATCTTTTTTTTTTTTTTTAAAGATTTATTTATTTAATTATTTAATCCCCCCCCCCCCCCCCGGTTGTCTGTTCTCTGTGTCTATTTGCTGCATCTTGTTTCTTTGTCCGCTTCTTTTGTTGTCAGCGGCACGGGAAGTGTGGGCGGCGCCATTCCTGGCAGGCTGCACTTTCTTTCACGCTGGGTGGCTCTCCTTACGGGCACACTCCTTGTGTGTAGGGCTCCCCTATGCGGGAGGCACCTCTGCGTGGCACAGCACTCCTTGCGCGCATCAGCACTGCGCATGGGCCAGCTCCACACGGGTCAAGGAGGCCCGGGGTTTGAACTGCGAACCTCCCATGTGGTAGATGGACACCCTAACCACTGGGCCAAGTCCATTTCCCCCTCCAGGGATCTTGTATTGCTTTTGGTTTACAATTTTCCTAGGTAGGGGCAGTTCTAGTGGCTTCCACTTGGCCTTTCCAACCATAATAGCCCTCACTCCACAAGTCAGGGATCCAATGTGGGGATTCTGCCAAGTACTGAGTATGTCTATTCTAATTATGCATTCTAGAACTGGGTAAATCACCATAGAATGGGTCCGGGGATACACTGGACCAATTCTGAGACAGATCTGAGCTAAAACTCCATTAACTAACTGACCTCCACAAGCCTCTAGCCTGAATGGTGAACTACAGTGATGTTTTGGGTCTCCTGGAATTAATGTCACTTCTGAGCCAGTGTCTAATAACCCCTGAAATGTCTGATCATTTCCTTTCCCCAGTGCACAGTTACTCTGGTAAAAGGCCATAGATCTCCTTGGGGAAGGGTGGGAGGAAGATTAAGAGTACAAATTTTGGGCAGTTTAACAGGATCCTTCCTCAAGGAGACCTGGCCTCCTCCTCATTCAAGGGGTTCTGGATCTGTAAACTGTCTCAAGTCTGGGAATTGACTAAGGGGCCGTGAGTCTCTGCATCTGTATTTTGAGTTAGGGTTTCATTCACTCAACCTAGAACTCTTCTGTTTATACAGATCCCAAAGAAATTTCATTGACTGCCCATATATTTCACTGCTAGGTACCCCATGATGTTTTAGCCAATGCCATAACTCTATGTGACTCAGACTATGTTGAGTGCTTTTCTGAATCTGCCTTTCATTGCAGTAGCCACACCCACCTTGACTTTGGTGATTAACTGCTGATACTTGACTTTTACCAGCCCAACATCCAATTGTCCTCATAATGTTTAAGGATTCTAATTCCATCAAGCCCTCCCTACAGTAATATCTGGACTATGGAGAAGAGCAACCACAGAGTTCTTCAAGGAAGATTGAGTTAGTCTTACATATTTTATTCTCACAGTCCTGGTTAATGGTGTACCCACTGGACATTCCTGGGGTGGGTTGGCAACTCTCCAATGGTAAATCCATTCTACCATCCCAGTCTCCCTAAGCCTTTGAATTCCCTCTTCTACTGTGTACCAGGGCAAATCAGGCATTTCAACCTCAGATATGCTAGGCCATCTTTTGGTCCATGTTTCAATCAGCCACCCAAACAAACTGTTAGAGCCTTTTCTTTCTTTTTTTTTTTTTTCAAAGATTGATTTTATTTATTTCTCTCCCTTTCCCCCATCCCCAGTTGTCTCTTCTCTGTGTCCATTTGCTGTGTGTTCTTCTTTGTCCACTTCTGTTGTTGTCAGTGGCATTGGAATCTGTTTCTTTTTGTTGCATCATCTTGTTGTGTCACCTCCCTGTGTGTGCAGTGCCATTCTTGGGCAGGCTGAACTTTCTTTCATGCTGGGGGGCTCTCCTTACAGGGCACACTTCTTGCATGTAGGACTCCCCTATGCAGGGGGCACCCCTACGTGGCATGGCACTCCTTGCACGCATCAGCACTGCCCATAGGCCAGCTCCACAATGGCCAAGGAGGCTCGGGGTTTGAACTGCGGACCTCCCATGTGGTAGATGGATTCCCTAACCATTGGGCCAAGTCCGCTCCCCTGTTAAAGCCCTTTCTAACCCCTTGAGTTACAGCATTGAATCCATAATTTTTGCTTAGTGTGCCCATATCAATAAATTCAGCCTGATCCAACTTTATATACCTTACACCATTATCCCATACCCTTAGTATCCATTCCCACACATATGTCCCTGATTTCTGTCTTTATAAGTTGGAAAACTCATGCAGTTCTTTCTGAGTATATCTTACTTCCTCAAAGGTCACACTTCATATTTCTCCTTTGGGGGCTTGTTGTGATTTTAGTCTAGTAATAGGTCTTGAAGAAAGAGAGGTGGTGGGGGTGAGTAAGGAGAAGGATTAGAAATGCCTTGCAAGCTGCTGACCTCAGGACATTTCCTTGCATTTTCTTCTGGTGAGACAGGATTAATCTCTTCAGGCAGGGGTTGGAAGGCAATTTCCTCAGGGAAGACTGGAGGTTTGGCAGTGCGTGCTGGAATTTGACTGGCACATGCCTCAGGGCTGGGAGGAGGTCCAGACTCCCTGGGACAGGCTGGAGGCTGGGCAGGGCAGGCTTCAGTTTGACTGGTACCCACCTCTGGGATGGAAAATATTTCAGACTCCCTGGGGCAGGCTGGAGGCTGGATGATACAAGTTGGACAAGGTGTGACCTGGACAGTGCGGGCCATGGCAAGCTTATCTGGTAAAGTCTCAGCAGAATTCAGGGTTCCAATGTCTCCATCAATATCATCATAATCCCATATGTCTCCATCCCAATTCTCTGGATTCCATTCTTTTCCAATCAATGCCTTCACTTTAACTGCAGAAACCCTGCAGGGTTGAGATTTTAGTTTCATTTATAACTCTGCTACTTGTACAATGAGAGTCTGAGTTTGGTTCTCAGATATTTTGAGCCTGTGGCTACAGGAGACAAGATTTACTTTCAGAGCACACATAGAAATGTTCGCATCATCCATTCAGTGTTGAAGCTTCAATAATGAAGCTTTTAACTCATCTCTTTCTTTTGTAACAGTATCCAGAGTATCTAGGAGGAGTCATCCAACATCATTATACCATTTGATTCCACAAAACTCTGTTAAGGTGTTGGAAACACTCTCACCCAAATTGCTTCTAACAGGCATGAAGTAGGGGAATCCAGTGATGCTATTTTGTGGATCTCAATTGCCAACTCACACCATGGGCTGTTAGCAGCCTCTTCATTATTGGAAAGGAATTCATCAGTACCCTTGAGTCCATTTAGAGTAGAAAGACAATTGCAAAACTCCCAGAACCACCTTAGACATCCCATGTTTAAGACTCTGTTCCTCAAGAACCACTCCTGGTACCAGGCTGTATTAGTCAGGGTTCTCTAGGGAAACAGAATCAACAAGGTATATCTGCTGATAGTAAGAGATTTATCTAGTCTCTCAGACAGCTGTGGGGATGCACAAGTCTAGGTTCTGCAGGCAGGCTGCAACCAGGAGCGCCGATGAAAGTCCAATGAAGGTCCTTGATAAGTTTCTGGGAGATGTTGGCTGTCCAAAGACAAGCTAGGAAATTTTCTCTCAATGCTAGAATCACTTCCCCTTTTAAGGGATTCAGCTGATTGGGTTAAGTGTCACTCATTGCTGATGGCAGTCTCCCTGACTGATGTAATTATAACCAGCTGTCTATGATTTACCACTGCAGTAAAGTTAAAGTTGACTAAAGTCCATAAATGCCCTTGTATTATAGTTAGCCCAGTGCTTCTTGACAAAACAACTGGGCACAATTACCTGGCTGAATTGACACAATAGCCTAACCATCACAGAGTAGCATTGATATGGGGTGTCATTGGTGGGAGATGCATGGGTGGGAGGGGGTTTCTCAGGGCATGCATTTAGGGTATATAGATATGTTCAGATGATTGTTGGATATTGACACAGTGGGTAAAGTTCACATGACAAATGAGGTAGTGCTGCGTTCCCATCCTGGGGAGCTCTGTTGCATTCCCCAATAGAACAGCAACTATCCCCCAAGTGCAAAGGCAAAGAAGGATGGTCCAATGATGGACCCTTGATACTGATGACTGTGCTTATGGGCCCACGCACTTTAAATTTTAACTTGGCCTAGAACTGTAGGGTATATAAGAGTTACCTCCTGAGAGCCTCCATGTTGCTCAAAAGTGACCACTCTCTAAGCCAAACTCAGCATATAAATGCATTGCCTTCTCCCCAGTGTGGGACAAGACTCCTAGGCCTAAGCCTCTCTGGCACCAAGGGATTACTACCAATCACCAGCCAGTAATGCAACTAGAAAAAGATTTTTAAATAAAAGGGGGAAATGGTAAAGAAAAATGAGTTTATATGGCTAAGATTTTTCAAAATGAGT
This sequence comes from Dasypus novemcinctus, assembly GCF_030445035.2. Taxonomy (NCBI): domain Eukaryota; kingdom Metazoa; phylum Chordata; class Mammalia; order Cingulata; family Dasypodidae; genus Dasypus; species Dasypus novemcinctus. Next base: position 48,320,506 of record NC_080674.1, on the reverse strand, counting down.
CAGGTCATCAGAGGTGTTATGCTTATGCACGTCTCAGCAGGTGCTCAGAGACAGCCAAAGTACATACAACTCCAGGTAGCAGTCCTCCTGAGGGCTACAGAGACACCCAGGTCCATGGCAGATGGCTCTAGAGTTCAGTGCCTTGCCAGTGGGTCCAACTTTGGAATTTGTGCTCCTGAGTGTATGGAGTTGGACTCAGATGTGACTTCTCTATACATGCCTCTTCTGTCACTTAAAACTGTGGTTGGCACTGGGGTTGGTGTATGCCCAGGAGATTGATTCTCTGGATGGCCCATGTTCCAGCTGGGCCCTGAGCCTCAGTAGAGTTGCAACACCTACTCTCCAGTTCATTGGACTTACCCAGGTCAGCTAACATGGAGGTGAGGATGGTCAACCACCACACCAAGGAACCAAGAGAGTCTAGAGATAGAATTCAAGAGAATCCCATCCATCAGCCAAGTGGGATCTAAACCACCTCTCAATTTAGAGGTGGAGTAAGCATCACCATCCCAGGGTCCTCCGGATAGAGGAATAAAATATGGATTAAAGTGGACTTACTAATATTCTATTATAGAATTCTTGTGACTCTAGCAATGGAAGAAATTATATCATTGATGTGGAGACAGTGGCCATGGGAGTTGCTGAAGGAAGGGAGAGGGAAAAGGAGGTGTGATGTAGGGGCATTTTCAGGAGTTGGATTTGTCCTGAATGATAATGCAGGGACAAATGTAGGACATTATATGTCCTGCCATAACCCACTGAAGGGAATGGATATGTAAACTATAATTTATGCTGTGTAACAGTGCTCCAAAATGTATTCATCAAATACAATGAATGTATCATACTAATGAAAGAAGTTGTTGATGTGGGAAGAGTGGGGTGTAGGGAGTGGGATATATGGGAACCTCCTATATTGTTTAATGTAACATTTTGTGTGATCTATGTATCTTTAAAAAAAAAGAAAGATTAAAAATTTTAAAAATTTTGAAAATAAAGAAAAAAGTTGATGATGAAATAACCAAATGGTTAGAAGAGCTAAAATGAGAATTAGTAACTATAAAAGAGATCAGAAAAGAATTATTTAAAAAACACTGGGGACTCATAGCCATATAAACTCATTTGTCCTTTCCATTTCCCCCTTTTATTCAGGTCAAAAAGCATTTTTAACTCCTGGTATTATATGTAGACTGAGATATTCTGCTGGTCTAAGTTGACCCTTTTATTCAAGGTCATATTCTAGTTACATCATCAGCTGGTACTTGGTAGTAATCGCCTCGGCACCAGGAAGGCTCACCCCTGGGAGTCATATCCCACACTGGGGGGAAGGCAACAGATTTACATGCTGAGTTTGGCTTTGAGACTGGCCACATTTGAGCAACACAGAGGCTCTCAGGAGGTAACTCTTAGGCACCCTGCAGCTCTAGGCCTTGTTCTTATTTCAGGTGCACAGGCTCACAAGCATAGTCATTAGTATCAAGGGTTCATTGTTGGACCTTCATTCTTTTTTGGTCTTTGCTGTTGCACTTGGGGGATTGTTGCTGTTCCTTTAGGGACTGTGATAGAGCTCCCCTGGCTAGGAACTAAGCACTCTGTCAGTTGTTGTTTTTAATTGTATCCACTATGAAAATATCTAAACATTTTTATGTACCTTGGATATATGCCCTGTAGAACTCCCTGCCAACCATGCATCCCCAGTCAATAACATTCCACACCAGTATTCCTCCCCTGCCATTGTTGAACTTCTCTGTGATCCAAAACTTCTTCAAAAGTGAAGCCCAATATATTTCCAGGTTCCATTAATAGTAAAATGGAATATAGTGATGAGTGTAAGGGTTAGATATAGAATACATATTAATTTAGAAAAATTAAGGTAAAAATAAATTGGGGTATCAAAAAATTTAAATATGCAAAAGCTTTGTTTTTTGATATTTTGCCTTCTATCACTGCAATAAGTGTTGCCCTGTATGCAAATTGGCAAAGCAACTACTTCCCTCTTTTCCTCAGTGTCTACGTCCTATCTTTTTCTTTTTTTTCCTAATAATTAAGCTTATCTTCACAAAAGTTTTAGATCACAGTAATTCATATATACAATATACAGTACTCCCACATAATGAACATAAAACCATTTTCCCTTCCACAGCAATCTTTTTACATATTCATATTATATTTATTGAAACTGATGTACAGATATTGAGACAATAGCTTTCAAACAAGGTAACATTTGGGTTTACATTGTGGTTTATATTTTAGACTATAGAATTTTCTGAATTTTTAGTTATTTTATGATTTACATTATGATTTACCTTTTAGCCTATCAGCCCCTATATATTTTTGGTGTAATTTAACATGTCTTATATCCATTCTTGCATAATCTTGTGGAACACTTCTATTGCCCACACAGTTACATTGGTTCCATCTCTTCAATACCTCTTTCCCCCTCCCCTTAGGGCCCACAGTGATAGTCAGTCTTCATTGCTTGAAGGGCCATGTTCAGAGATATTTGCAACAGGGTTGAGGGCTTGACATGCTCAACTGCCCTAATGCACTAGGAGCTACCATTCTTCTCGAGAGATACAATTCCCTCTATTTGAGAAGGATGTGGGTATACCTTCACTCTCACTATATGGGAAGGACAAATGAGTTTATATGGCTATGAGTCTCCAAGAAGAGCTGGGAGGTTATCAGAGGGATTGCCCTTATGCACACCTGAGCAGAGTCCCAGAGACAAATAAAGTAGATACAACCCCAGGTATTGGTTCTTCTGAGGGCTACAGAGACCCACAGGTTCTATGGACATGGCAGATGGACTTCAGTGCCATGTCAGTTGGCCCTAATGTGGAGTTTGTGTTTCTGTGTGATGGAACTGGACTTAGATGTGATCTTTGTCCACAAGTCTCTCCTGTTACGTTTACCGGAACTGTAGTTGGTGGTGGGGTTTAATGTATACCCAACGGACCTGAATCTCTGGACTGACCATGTGATAGCCAGGCCCTGAGCCTCAACAGACTTGCAATTCTAACACTCTGGTTAATTGGACTTACCCCACTCATCTAACATGGAGGGGAAGAAGGTCAACCACCACACCAGGGAGCCAAGAGTGCCTACAACTGAAAGCAGGAGAATTGCATCCAGCATCCATGTGGAATCTAAGCCCCCTCTTGATATAGATGTGGAGGGGACACAACCATTCTAAGGTCCACAGGACGGAGGAATAGAGTATGGATTAGAGTGGACTTACTGATATTCTATTCGTGAATTATTGTGATTAGTAATCAAAGAAAATGTGGCATTGGTGTGGAGAAAGTGGCCATGGTGCTTGCTGGGGATAGGGAGTGGGAGGAAGAGATGTGATGTGGGGGCATTTTCGGGTCTTGGAGTTGTCCTGAGTGGTGCTGCAGGGACAGTTACCGGACATTGTATGTTCTCCCATGGGCCACTGGGTGGACTGTGGTAGAGTGTGGGCTATGATGTGGACCATTGACTATGAGGTGCAGCAGTGCTCAGAGATGTATTCACCAAATGCAATGAATGTCTCATGATGATTGAGGAGGTTGTTGTTATGGGTAGAGGAGTGGGGTGAGGGGGGGTAGGGGGTATCTGGGACCTCGTATTTTTTTAATGTAACATTAAAAAAATAAATAAAGACAAAAAAGGTCATACAGGAAAATGACCAATGATTTAAAAAAAAAAAAAAAAATCACTGGGGGAGTAAAGGGTGAGACCTAGACAGATTTTAGAAAAATTGTCATTCCAAATACAAGAAAAGAAAAGATAATACCCAAAAAGGAAGAATAATTCTAACAACAAATTTCTAATTGGAGGCAATAGAGATCCAAAGACAATGAAATATCTGACCCCTTGCATCAGCAATCTTGCTTTGAAGACTATCCTAAACCTAAATATACACAAATTCAAAACAGTATGTATAAAAAGTTATTTATTGCAGCATTATTCATGATAGGCTAGGAAAATTGGGGAACAACCCAGAAGTCCATTAACAGACTGGTTGAATAAACTATGATACTTTGACAAAATAGAGTATAATTTAACTCTATAAAAATGATTGTGGAATATCCCTATTAATTGATACAAATGATTCCAGCATTTATGGTTACATGAATAAAATAAGGTACAACCATGCATATAGTTCACTACCTTTATAGGTATCTGCAAATAATGCATATACTTATTTGCTTATTTTTACCAAAAGAAACATAGGAAGAGTAAACCAGAAATTAATGAATGTCATTACTATGAGCATAGATGGGAACTGGGCAGAAGGGAAAAGGATAGAAATGAGACTTTCCCAAGTATTCTTTTTTATATACAATAGGCTTAACTTTTGAACCACATAAATATTTTTTACATTTTCAAAAACATTAAGAACACACCCTAAAATTGAATAAAAACAAAAAATGTAAATTAGAATATTAAATTAATATTACAGTCACATAAGGAAAATAATTTAAGCACTTTTCAACACAATATTCTAATTGCACATCCTTAATGATATATTTTCTAAGAGCAAAAATGAACAAATAGTATGTTCTTTATAATTTTGGAATTTTATTTTGCATCTTGAAAGATACAAATAACTAAACACATATTAGTGTCATTATAATCCAGGTTTTTCAAACTGCAAGATTAAAAAGAAATGTATGAAAATTTAAAAGGTAAGGAAAAAACTCTATAATGATAATTTTCAATCAGAAATACCCATATGAACTGATAGTATTTAAAGCATGTATTCCCTAGCTCTGTCCATAGAAAGATCCTGGAAGCAATATTTCACCAGGGACTAAGAGCTCATCCCATATCCAGAACTTTATTTTTACATACCTTTCCAACTAAAAGGAAGAGTTCCCCCCCAAAATAGCTGACTCTACATCTGAAGCCAGGAAAGTATACAGTAAACCATAGATATCTTTATTCTTCCATAAAGAAAGAAATTGCCCCAAAAGAACACCGGGTCATGTCAAAAGAACACAGGATGTACTGGTGTTGGTATACGCCCAGGAGATTGATTCTCTGAATGGCCCATGTGCCAGCTGGGCCCTGAGTCTCAGCAGAGTTGCAATACCTACTCTCCAGTTCATTGGACTTACCCAGGTCAGATAACAAGTTGGTGAAGATGGTCAACCACCACACTAAGGAACCAAGAGAGTTTACAACTGCAAGCAAGAGAATCCCATACATCAGCCAAGTGGGATCTAAGCTCCCTTTCAAATTAGAGGTGGAGTGGGCATCACCATCCCAGGAATAAAATATGGATTAGAGTGGACGTACTGGTATTCTACTATAGAATTATTGTGACTCTAGCAATGGAAGAAATTATATCATTGATGTGGAGACAGTGGCCACAGTAGTTGCTGAAGGCAGAGAGAGGGAAAAAGAAGTGTGATGTGAGGGCATTTTCAGAAGTTGTATTTGTCCTGAATGATAATGCAGGGACAAATGCGGGACATTATATACCCTGCCATAACCCACTGAATGGACTGGGGGAGAGTGTAAACTACAACATAAACTATAATTCGTGCTGTGCAGCAGTGCTTCAAAGTATATTCATCAAGTGCAATGAATGTATCACACTAATGAAAGAAGTTGTTGATGTGTGGGGAGTGGGGTATATGGGAACCTCTTATCTTTTTTAATGTAACATTGTATGTGATCTATGTATCTTTAAAAAAAAACATAAATTTAAAAATCTGTTAAAAAGAAAAGAAAGAAAAAGAACACAGGATCTAGCTGGGAAAGTCTCCTACTGGTCATATATGGTACAAATTAAACATTAAAAAAGTAATAATAATTTTAACTAATTATAAACTGAAATTAAAAAGCAACCTATGGAGTCATAAAATGAGAGAGAGAAAGTTCTTTACAGAAACTTACAGACAAACAAGTGCTATTAAATTTATGAATAATAAAGGTATTAAAAATCATTATTTAGTAAAGATCATGAATATATTTATAACCATTAGGAGAAAGACTGTTAGGGAACAGTATATTTACTTGGAGCCAAAGTATTACCACCAAATTTTCTTAGAAATTATATGAAAATAAAATGTACCTTCAAAATGTAGATATGTAGAAATCATCAAATTAAGCCCTACCATAAGGAAACAATCAGACAAGTGGAAAAGGTTGGTCTTGCTACAAGGAAACTGCCCTAGGCTCTTCAAAAGTCAGTGCAATGATAAAAGAAGGTGAAAGGATTTTTGTCTATATAAAAAAGCTAAAGAGACACAAATGCCAGATGCAATGCATGATCTTTGAAATATAGACAATGGCTCCTGGATAGAAAATAAAAATCAATAAAATATATTTGGGGATAATGGGGAAATCTGACTATGGATATTTTATTTTATTAAGGATCATTCATTTTCTTAGGTGTGATGATGATATTATAGGAGAATGTTCTTATTCTTAGATGATGAAACTAAAATATTTATGAATGAAATGTCATGATTTCTGCAACATATTTTCCAACAGTTCCATATTAATAAATAAATAAATGTGTGTGTGTGTGTCTGTTTAGAGAGAGGGGTGAGAGAGATAGGATGAAGGGGAAAAAAAGGAAGTAAATGTGGCAGAATGTTTAACAATTATTGAATTTAGGTGAATGTAAACTTGTGTTTGTTATTCTATTTTACTGACTTTTTAAATTTTTTCAAAATAAAGTATTGGGAAAAATAAAATGAAAACTGTAATAGCAGCATATATATATTTTTTTCCATTTTGAATTCTTTTATATCACATACATTATGTCAGGAATGTTTTACCCTTGTTGTTAAAATCTTATTGTGGGGAAGTGGATGTAGCTCAAGCAACTGGGCTGCAATCTACCATATAGGAGTTCCAGGATTCAATACCCAGGACCTCCTGGCAAAGACAAGCTAGCCCATGTGGCAAACTGGTCCGTGTGGAGTGCTGGCCTGCACAGGAGTGATGCCCCACACAGGAGTGCTGGCCCACAAGGGAGTTGGTGCAGCAAGATGATGCAACAAAAAGAGACACTGAGGAGAGAAAAAAAGAGACACAGCAGACCAGGTTGCTGAGGTGGCACAAGAGAATGATCGCCTCTCTCCCAACAGAGCCACCCACTGAGAATATAAGCAGACACAGAAGAACACACAGCAAATGGCACAGAAAGCAGACAATGAAGGGAGGGGAAGAGAAATAAAGAAATCTTTTTTAAAAATTTTATTGTGAAGATAAAAAGGTTCACATTTTTAAAAATTTATACTTCCATTAGTAAATAAAATGGTACAGAAACACCAAAAAGTCCTGTTCAATTTCAGTTCATTAAAGAGAAAATTTGCTGAAAGTAAGCTGCAAATTAACCATTTTACTATACCTGCATTTCCTATATAACTTTGGGTACCCTCTTTTTTAGCCATGTATACTAAATCATGAACAAATTTCTAAACTCACTTTAGACTAAACATGATATGCTTATGTTTCAGAGAAGGAAAATATTGTTTAGTTTAAAAAAAAAAAAAAAAGGAAAAGAAAAGTCAGAGCCATGTAATTCCCTGGCTACACTATAACCCTGAAAAAAAGTGCAGAAGTACCTTTTCTACCTTTCTCTATTATATGGTTAGAATTACCTGACAGTTCATCTAACCCTTGCCCCCTGACAAAAGCAGCTTTGTAAAATGAAGATAATAAATTAAAAATTGGCTCTTATTTACTCTTCAATTTGATTTTTATATTACATTGAAAAATGAATGACCTAGAAATTAATGTAATGATCCAGGGTCTAGATCATCCATATCACCTTTAGAAAAAATACTGTACCCACAAAATGAAGCTCAACATATATTTTAAATAACTTTTATAATTCTTTTTTTGAATGAGAATATCTCCAAATGGACTGAAGGAGCAAGGATCCAAGGCCTTAGAGGCTTGCCTCCTGGACCTGTGTATGGGGCTGAAGTATCTGGGAGTTGGAACAATAAGAAGCCTGCTTAGATCAGAAAATAGACAGGAGATTGGAGATGTCCTAAGGGTACAATCCCATTTTAGCAACAAGTTGTGGGAAGAGTGAAACTAAGAACGGCAAGAAGATGGAGAAACTGATCTTGGAATTTCCTGCTTTGAAGTTATTCCTAATTACCAATATACTCCTCTGGAGTAAAATTTCCTCAAGGCAAGCCACTTTGAGTAAGAAAAGAGAAATAAAGAGCAATAGTTTAGACACCTGTGGCAGTTTGATATTATTTATAAATTCCGAAAAGAGACATTGATTATGTTTGTAAACTGGTCTGGTCTGTTCCTGTGGGTGAGATACCTCTTTGATTGTATTATATTCAGAGATTTCACTTTTACTTTATTAAATCAAGAACAGGGCTTTGATTTGACTGTGTCATTAGGGCCTGCAGGGTTGAGTCCCCACTCCCTTGGTGGGCTATATAAACAGACACTTGATCAAGAACATGGAAGTAGATACATGGAGAAGAACACAGAGGAAGAGAGACAGCTCCATAGACATGGCAGAAGCCCCAGGAAGAGAGATGAGCCCTCCAGGCCACAGCTAAGATTAGAAGGAGCTGGAAGGACAGAGCCTGAAAAGGAAGAGAAGTCTGAACCCTTGCAGACATCACCTGCCATCTTGCTTCATCAAGTGGCAACAGAGTTTGGTGAGGAAGCAACTTTGAGTTGGACTCTTTAGGCCTTGTAACTGTATGTGTTTACCCCAAATAAATACCCTTTATAAAAGCCAACAGATTTCTGGTACTTTGCATCAGCACCCCGTTGGCTGACTAATACAACACTCAATTTATGCAGATGTTGAAAGTGAGCGCTACAGAATGTGAGTATAATATGCACAAATATTTTAGAAAATCAAGGAGGTATTTAAAGTTAACATATAAAAGCGTGGGTGGGGTGGGGGTATATGGAGACCTCATATTTTTTTAATGTAACATTTAAAAGAAAATAAAGAAGGAAAAAAAAAAAAACACATTAGAGTAAAACTATTAACCAAAGTCAAAGAGAACTTTTAAGCAGCCAGACAAAAATAGCAGATCATCTCACCAAGGAATTTCAGTTGGCTTCTCAACAGCAAGAACAGTAGCTAGAACAGAGTGAAATACTCTGCAAAATGTTGAGAGAATTAGCTACCAACCTCAAATTTTGTATGCAACTAATTAATCTTTTAAGAATGAGTATCAAATAAAAACATTTTTATATAAACAATGAAAAAAATGGTCTATCATAAAGAAATTCAAAGGGATATACTTCAAGGGAAAGGAAAATGATGCCAGAAAAACATCAGAGATTGAAGAATTCATGATGAACATGAAATGGTGAATATATAACTAAAGCCTAAAGAAATTGCCTATGTAAGAATAATATATCTAAAATTAGTTTCTAAATTGTGAGGTGAAAAATACAGACTGAAATATTAGACAATAATAGTAGATAATTTAGAAGGGGGAAGATCAAAGGTAAACAGATCAATAATTTTTTTATTATTTGAGATAGGAGTGGAGCCTAAAAATTTTGTGTTTCTTTGTGTGTGTGTCCCGATAAAGGAGATAAAGTAATGAACAGAACCAAACCCAGAGATAAATACAAATAGAAATATAAATCAGGGAATTTGTCATAACCATAATTAAATACACTAAAGGATTTAGCAGAAATCTGAATATACATAAAATTTACCAGAGTAACATAAAAATAAAAGTCGAAGGGAAAGGCTGGAAATTGAAAATAAAACAAAACACATTCTCAAAGATAGAGAATTCCTTTAACAGACTACTCAGCAATTGAACACAGCTTAGCAAAGATTTAGTGAACTTGACGAGTCAACATAAAGTATCAAATTGAAACACAAAATGGAAAATAGAAGGGGAATACAAAATAGAACAGAGCATTCCAGAGCTGAGGACAACATAAAATGGTCTAATATATTTGTTATTGTAGTCCCATAAGACTGAGAACATGGCAAAAGAAATACTTGAGGAGATATTGACCAAGAATTTTCAATATACATATAGACGGCAAAGCACAGAGCAAAAATTCTCTGAGAACCCCAAGAAAAATTAAAATTTAGCAACAACATTGAGAACAAGTAGCTGAAAAAAGCACTTAAAGAAATATTTTTTTATCTAACCAGAAATAAATACCCAGCAAAAAAGATATTTCAATAATAATGATGAAATAAAACCACCTTTAGGCGAGTAAAAACCTAAGTGAATTTCATTGCCATCAAACTTGTGCCACAGAAAAAGTGTTAAGGGATGTTCTTCAGGTACAAGAAGTACACAGGCAAAAATTTAGATTTACACAAATGTCACCCCAAAATCCAGAAAGAGAGTAAAACTTAGAGTCACATTTGAGATCTGCTTACCTGGAACAGAAGCTGCTGGAGCCATAAAGCTGATAGGCACATATACATGCTAATTTTTTTTTTTTAATATTTATTTATTATTATTTTTTTAAATTACATTAAAAAAAATATATGAGGTCCCATTCAACCCCACCGCCCCCGCCCCCCACTCCCCCCACAGCAACACTCTCTCCCATCATCGTGATACATCCATTGCACCTGGTAAGTTCATCTCTGAGCATCACTGCACCCCATAGTCAGTGGTCCACATCATAGCCCAGACTCTCTCACGTTCCATCCAGTGGGCCCTGGGGGGATCTACAGTGTCCCGTAATTGTCCGTGAAGCACTATCCAGGACAACTCCACGCTAATTTTGATCAGTTGCTGGAGGCTGCATGTTGACCAGCTTGGGAAATTTGTGGAAACAACAGTTTTAGAGGAGCCCTTGTGCTTTTGTAGGTTTATCTGCAGGAACTCCACCAGGTTCTCAGAATAAAGCAGAGAAAGATCTCTTAGCAGGTATGGCAAGGAGGAAGGGAAGAAAAAATGTTGTAACATATGCCCAGAGTATTCTCCATAACAAAGGCCAGCTCAGCAGGGAAAACACTTTACCTTAAGTGAATAGGTTTCATCCACCTAAGAAAAAGGCATTTCTCCAATTCTACCTCCCTCTAGCCTTCCTATCTCATCTAAAATAATCTGAAAAACACTGTGAACCTCACAACCCAAGGACACAGGCCTATTAAACCACAGATTTAATCATAAGATTACAGAATGCCACCGTACCATGTGTAGTAGTTTGACATTGTTTACGAATTCCAAAAATAGATATTTGATTATGTTTGTAAACTGATCTGTTTCCCCTGGATGTATTAGATTGTATTAAATTCAGAGGTTTCACTTTTACTTGATTAAATAATGATTAAGGCTTTAATTAAGCCACCCTTGAAGGGCAGGGACTTACAGAGAAAACAACATGGCAGAGGAGAAAGTTGGAGTTTTTGGATACTGAAGCGCTGGGAAGTAAACACACAGGAGAATACAGAGGAACAGAGATGGCTCCATAGAAAAGGCAGAGGACCCAGGAATAGAGAGACCCTGATATTCTACAGCTGACCTGTGGAGAGAAGAAGAGCTGAGCCTAGAGAGAAATGAGTCCCAGGAGAGAGATGAGACTTATCCCAGCCTACAGCTGATATTGGAAGAAGCTGGGACCACAGAGACTTAAAAGGAAGAGGAAGACTGGATCTTTGCAGACGTCAGCAGCCATCCTGCTCCAACACATGGCAACAGACTTCAGTGAGGGAAGTAACTTATGCTTTATGGCCTGGTAACTGTAAGCTTCTACCCCAAACATATACCCCTTAAAAAAGCCAACAGATTTCTGGTATTTTGCATCAGCACCCCTTTGGCTGATTAATACACCATACCAGTACACCAACAGAGCTCCTGAATAACAGTGGCTTGCATTTGAAAGAACTGCAAGAGGTAGATGCAATATGAGGAAGAGTTCTTACTGATGCTTGAAGACAAAACGGTAGATAAAAACAGAATAGTAAAAGAATTTGAAGCTTCTGACACCTACAGCAAATATTAAACACAGCCCAATTCTTACCTACATTAAAACAAAACTTCACACCAAAGACCTATATTTCTCCACTCCTAGTACACTATACCTCTTATCCTACTGTCAGCAAAAAGTTTCAAGACAAGTGAAAACCAAGTCTGAAGAAACAAGGCAAGCATCAGAGCCAGATTCAGATATGACACAGATTTTTAAACTATTAGGCAATTTAAAATAACTAATTAATATGTTAAGGGCTCTAATGGGGAAAGTATACAATATGCAACGGATGAAGATGGATAATACAGTCAGAGAGATAGAATCTCTAATAAAGAATCAAAAGTAAAGGCTAGAAATCAAAGCACTGTAACAGTAATGAAGAATTCCTTTAACGAGCTCATTAGTAAACTGAACAAGGCTGAGAAAATAATCAATGAGCTTGGAAATAGGTCAACAGAAACCTCCCAAATGAAATATTGTAATGAATTTAATAGGTGCCTCCAAAAAGATCTGTCCAAATCCTAATCCCTGGAACCTGAGAATTTGAACTTATTTGGAAAAAGGTTCATTGCAAAAATAACTGAGTATCTTCAGATCATCCTGGATTTAAAGTGTCCTTATAAAAGAAAAGCAGAGTAGGTTTGAGACACAGAGACAGAAGGATGTGGGGAGTGTCATGAAGAGAAAGGCAGAGATTGGAGAGAGGCATTTATAAGCCAAGGGCTGGCAAAGATGGTGGGTCACAAAGAAAGAGGATGAGGCAAGGAAGGATTCTTTCCTAGAGCCTGCAGAGAGAATGTCTTCCTGCTGAAACCTTGATTGTAGACTTCTGGCCATCAGAATGTTAGAACAAAAATTTCTGTTGTTTTAAGACATCAGATTTTTGGTAATTTGTTATGGAAGTTTTGAAACTGATGCACATGTGAAGAGGATAAAAAGAATGAAAATAACCCCAGCCTCTGTATGTTGTGCAATTTTTCTGCAAATTTAAACTGCTTTAAAAAACAAAGGATATCATTAAGAATAATAATAATAACGGAACACCCAAGAGCTGTGTGACAATTTCAAAAGGTTTAACAAGGGTTGGCAAATAATTGGTACTCAATGAATATTTATTTAAAGAATAAACACAGGGAAATGTTAGAAGCGCACTGCTTGAGAAGTATTAAACTCAGAACAAGACAAGCTACTCGCTACTGCTATGACTGCACATTGAGTGTAGGAGGTCTTAGTGTTGCCCAGGTGGGTTTCCAGGTTCTTGGCTATATCGCGTAAAGGAATTTAAGGACGTGCCTTATTTTAAGCAAGCAAGTAAAGTGTTTATAGAGAAAGAAAGAAAGCGAAGAGTGCACATTTGACACTTGGGTGTGGGCAAGCTCAGGGGTGAGACAGGCGCTGGCGAGGGAGCTGTGGCCTCATTTGATGCTGGCCTCCCCGCCCCTTCCTTTCTCCATGTAAATGAGGCTTGTGATTTACAACATTCTCATTGTTTCTGAGTGTGCAGAAGGATTAGAAACACAACATTTTTATTGGTTTTGTGTGTCTGCCGGCCTGAGGGGGGGTTCAGAGGAGGGGGTACTGTAGGAATGGATTTCTTTTTGTCTATTGTCTGCAGGTATTTTGGCCTTGGGCGGTTGACTCCTCCCCTCTGGATGGGACCTTCCACTGTCAGGCACAAGTGAAGATGAACGACCTTGAGCAGAAGTTTTACCGATCTGACCGCTCTGTCCCCTATTGCTCTAGTGCTTTCCCACAGCACCCCTCTTCCCCCAGGCCCCTATTCTAGCCTGCCTTATTAACAAGTGCAAACAGAAAAGTAAAAGCAATTACAAGCATAAAACTTGGAAAGGAGAAAATAAAACTCTATTTGTGGACAACGTATTTTTTCACATAGAAAACCAAAAAATCTACGGGCATATTATTATAAGTAATGGAGAGCTCTGCCAAATTGGCTTGATACTAGATGGAAATATAAATAATTTTTATATACCAGAAATGAAAATTTAGAAAAAATCCAAACCATAAAGTGTGTAGAAATAAAACTTCTTTTTAAAAGTGCAGTCTCATGCCCTGAAAAGTATTCAACTTTACGGAAAGAATTAAAAAGATGGAAAAAGATAAATAAATAAAAGAAACAAGAGCTATCTTACATTCATGTGTAGGAGGGAATGCTTTTATAAACATACTAATTATTCCCAATTCGATCCGTAGAGTTATACAGCTTCAAAACAAATTCCAATGAAAATTTACCAAAACTTTAATTTATTGTAGTGGCATCTACGACTGAAAGAGCAATGATACTTTTGAAGAAGTAGGAGGAGGAGAGGGAGGAAGGGAAACGTGCCCAACCGATTACCAAGAGATTGTGATATTGTTGGAGAAAAAACAGCACTTACTGGGACATGGAGACTGATACAACCACAGGCAGAGAAAGAATTTATTGGGAAGCTCTCCCAACAGAGGGCATCTGAAGAACAGACTTCAACCCATGCTGGTGGGGGGTCTGAAGAGAGACCTCAGCCCCCTCCTGGAAGGGGGGAATTTGAATTTATACAAAACTTTCCTAGGTGGGAAAATGATAGCTGGTGGGAGGGGTTGAGGGTCCAAGTGAGGTGCAGGGGCCAATAGAAAGCCCTAGAGGTGAAATTTTCCCTGATAGTGACTAAAAGATAGTGGGTTAGGGAGTTATGGTTTCTTGGAATGCTGCAGGAGCAGATGTTTCTTTGATCTGTAGGGGTTTTATCTCCCTCTGATATGCAGGTAGGGAAATTTTCCATTTCCCTTTATTCCTGTCTCTAAGTGGTTTCTTTGTTTAACCTGTGGGGAAGTGCTGTGCCCTTAGATATGTAGGCTTATGAGGCATGGGGTTAACCTTTCCCCAATGCATATCAGGGGAAACTGAGCTACAGCTTGTTAATTCTTGCAAACCTCTAACAGATATGACTCCAGATATAGATAAATAGATCAATGGAACAGAATAGAGGGCCTGAAAAAGATACAAGCATGTGGAATTTTATACATGATGAGCATGATATGGCAGATCAATAGTGAAATAATTCATCAGGTGGAACTAGAAAAACAGATTATCCATATGGAAGAAATGAAGTTAGATTACCCTCCCACATCATATATAAAAAATAAACTCTAGATTAAGGCCTTAAACATATAAGAAAAAAAAATTGTAAACAGTCCATATGTTCATTAACAGGAGTCCACATACCAAAAGATGTAGCATATTCACACAATGGTGAATTTTACAACAATGAAAATAGATAAATTATAATCACAGGTAATAACATGGGTGACTTTTAATAATTAACTATTGATTGAAAAAAGCAAGTCCATTAGGATTACATAGAATATGATGTTCTTTTTATAATGTCTGAAAACAAGCAGAACTAAGCAGCACATTGTTTAGGCATATAAGTGATAACTACTTAAAAAAAAGAAAGAAGGAAAAAGGGAAGGAAGGAGGAAGAAAGAAGGAAGGAAGAAAGGAATTACAAAGCAATGTGAAAAAGAATGCATAGACAATTCATAGAAATGTGAATGGAAATAAGTACATGGAAAAGATTCAGTTTCATTAACTAAAAAAAAACAAGTTAAGCTAAAATGTATGTTTCTATTTTTTGTCAAATGAATTAACATAGACAATGGGAGGGAAGGGGAGAGAAATAAATAAAATAAATCTTAAAAAAATAAAAAATAGTTGATCGTTTAACACATTAATTTTATCTAGGTGAAGAGCCCAGGCTTTGGAAAGGACCCATCCAGGATTCAAAACCTGGCTTTACCTCTTATGGGCTTTTAATTTTTAAGATTTATTTTTTATTTATTTCTCTCCCATTCCCCGCCCCCCCCACCCCAGTTGTCTGCTTTCTGTGTCCATTCTCTGTGTGTTCTTCTATGTCTACTTGTATTCTTGTCAGTGGCATCCAGAATCTGTGTCTCATTTTTTGTTGTTGTTGTTGATGTTGTTGTTGCATCATCCTGCTACATCAGCTCTCTGTGTGTGCGGTGCCATTCCTGGGCAGGCTGCACTTTTTTCGTGCTGGGCGGCTCTCCTTACAGGGCGCACTCCTTGTGCGTAGGGCTCCCATACATGGGGACACCCCTGTGTGGCACGGCACTCCTTGCGTGCATCAGCGCTGTGCATGGGCCAGCTCATCACATGGGTCAGGAGGCCCTGGGTTTGAACCTTGAACCTCCCATGTGGTAGGTGGACGACCTATCCGTTGGGCCAAATCCACTTACCTCTTACTAGCTTTTTGACCTGACAATGAGAATAGGAAAATTAATAGCTCTCACCAGTATTTTGTGAAAGATAAGATAATGCACACAATAGTCAATACCTATCTCACTGGTATTTTGTGAGAGATGAGATAATGCTTAAATCAAGGTCAGACCCATAGGAAGCACCCAGTAAAAAGTTGCTATCATTATCTGGTCTACACTAAGAATCTATACTAAGATAAGCACCAAGGATGTGTTTGAAAATGAAAAAGAATTCTAATAGTCAATAGAGAATTTTTTATAGTAATAAAAGTGCTAAATGAGGTAGGTGTCTAAAAATAGGGAGATAGTTAAATAACTTAAGTGAGCTATAGTGCAGTCATTAAAATAAGGAATATTTGCTAACACAAGAAAATATTATTCTTGGATTAATTAGAAAACTAAATATGTAAAACATATTTGAAAACCTAAGGCAGTGTCATAGGAAATATTATTAACAAACTTCTGGCATTCATATCGATTATGGGTTATGAGAAGATTTCTTGTTCACTTTGTTTTCCAAATCTTAGCAAACATGAAATATTTCTGTTTTAAACAGAAGAAAACAATGCATGTTTAACTATTATATCTAAAAAGAATACTTTCAATAATAACAGATTTTAAAGTAACTTTTCTACTGTCATTACATGTCTTTGTATCTTTTGGCATAAATATTTTAACTGGATCTGATTCATCCCTTATTTTTCTTTCATAGTATCATCTTACAGAGATAAACTTTCTGCCTGTTCCTGTGATACCAGATACAGACAGGGAGTCATTAAGCAGGTAACTTTGAAAAGATACTGTGTCCTGGATTTAAACTGCTATACTCCTCCCAATAGAATTATTCATGGGATATAGCAGAGGAGGATCACTTTAAGTGGACTGATAGTACTTAAACAAAGGCTGCAATATTCTAGCCTTTTCTCTATAATACTGCTGTACAAATGATCTTTTAAAATGTTTTCTCATGTACATTTTAAAATCCAACAGTAAAAATAGATATAAAATGAAACGTAATGTCAATTGGAGTGATAATTAATAACAATATGGTCCCTCAAAAATCTCCCAAAATACATTACTGCATGCTAAAGTGTTAAAGAAAAATTCAGTCCTTTTGTTTGGGGAGGTAGTGGTAAGCCCAGATGGACATAATTTCTGCCAGTCGGTGTGGACTTTTTAATCTAAAAATTAAATCAAAAGGTCACTCAAGTCAGCCACTCAGAAAATGATGGTGGCTCTTTCTTCTTGAGATCTAACAGTACTTGTCTTGTGATTTAGAGAGGTGATTCTCAAATTGTAAGAGGGCATAAGAATCAGAGCTTGTCTAATATGGAGATTCCCAACCTTGCGTCCAGGGACTCTGATAGGTCTGAAAATGGGACCAGGAGTCTGCATTTTTAGAAATTACCTAGGTATTTCTGACACAGATGATCTCTCCATTCCTCATTTTGGAAAACATTAGCATTTGATGTAACCAGAAAGTCTGAATTTCACAAAGGTAGGAAGAGATTAATCCTGACTGAATTTCTGGAAGTTCTTTCTGGTTTCCTGAAATGATTAAACAATAACTGAGATTTTGATTTTGATATGAACAGAACTGTTAAAGGTTTGTGATAATTAACAAGCTGTAGCTCAGTTTCCCCTGATATACATTGGGAAAACGGTAAAGCCCCTCCCCTGTGTCTGACTGAGTGCACGTCACTTTCCCACAGGTTAAATAAAGTAAACCCCTAGTAGAGGCTGGAGTAAAGGGGGATAGAGATCTTCACTATCTGCATATCAGAGGGAGATGGAGATCTTTACTACCTCTACCTGCATATCAGAGGGAGATGGAAGCCTTCACTATTTACATATTGAAGGGAGATAAAGAAATCCTGTAATCCCTACAGATCAAAAGAAACATCTGCTCCTGCAGCATTCCAAGAAACCATAAACTCCCTAATTCCACTATTCTCCAGTCATTATCAGGGAAATTTTTCACCTCTAGGGCTTCTTATTGGTCCCTGCACCTCACTGGGACCCTCAATGCCCCTCCCACTATCATTTCCCTGCTTGGGAAAGTTCTGTATAAATTCACGTCCCCCCACCTTCCAGGAGTGAGCTGAAATCTCTCTTCAGACCCCCACCATGCTGATGGAGGGGCTGAAGTCTGTTCTTCAGAACCCCTCTGTTGGGAGAGCTTCTCAATAAATTCTTTCTCTACTTGTGGTCATATCACTCTCCATGTCCCAGTGAGCACCATTTTTCTCCAACAAGAACATTCTATAATTTAATGTGTAATCAAAACTATGGTACCTAAGTGGTTGATGCAGTCATCTTGCTGTTGATTATATTACAATGTCAAGAATGCATCTGACTCACCTTTTGAATGGGACGTGAACCAGTCAGAGCTGATTGGTACTACCAAAGAAACAAAAAAAGACGCCAGCTGTACCCTGGGTTTGTCAAACAACTTGAACTATTTTTCAAACCTTTGGATTCAGTAAAACTAAAAACTCATTTTGCCAAGGACTTTCGCCCTTAATTTTTAAACCCATGTGTATTTTAAGAGAAATTTAATCCATATGTTTCTGATTCATTTACACTTAAATCATCAAAATGTTGTTTTGTAAGAGCTATTTGATGTCCAAGGTTTTCTGAGCTTTGTAAACCTCTTTTCTTAGAAACAGAATATTATGTTTGCCAGAGGTTTGAGTCCTGCTCAAATTGCCAAAACCAGGAGGTTCCACATTTACCACAGGAAGCTTCCTCTTCCTTTCCATCAACACAAAACAAAACCCCAGAGGTCTGCTGACACTCTCCTAGCTTTGTCATGACAATCGTTTTCTCTTCAGTTCATTCAGTAAGAGTTTGAAGTTTTCAGTCTATATTTATGAAGTTCCTCCAATAGGATGATTATATGTGGTCTCGGTAACCTTGGAGATTGCTCACTTAAAGCTGTTTGATTATAACGCAAAGCCAAAAATCCAGACTCTTGAAATTTCAAACATATATACAGACAGAAAAACAAACAGCGTACATTTCAAAGGGGACTCCAGTTCTTTTCAAAAGGTGTCATTCTGTCTTTCCATTTTAACAACATAATCAATAACAGAAATATATTTAGGAAACGACAATTGTTAGCTGAAGATCTCTATAATTTTATTTACAAGGGAAACAATAAGTGCAAAGTATTAAATGTGAGGACTCAATAAAAATACATTTTAGAAATTATTTCCATTTAATGATTAAAAGTGATAATTTCACATGCTTTCAGAAAATACAGTATTCTAAAATTATATAATAATCAGTTGAAGGACCTTTAAAACACATTGCATCAAGTGTTGCATGAGCAGTGAGGCATAAATACATCTTAAAGTAATTAAGAATTGAATTTTCTTCCAGTCATTCATTAAATGTTTTAAAAAGTACTTATAAAAGACACCATAAAGTGTTACCCAGATTCTACATTTTTGGTTTACAGAACATCCTGCTTCTTGTTTTCCAGATACTTCACAAGGAAAAACCAAGGTCACAATTCGCGGTTTGGAGTCCAACAGGTTTTTCAATTTTTCTTCTTTCTTTGGCTGAACTTCTTGATAAAAATGAGACACTGGAGATTGTGAAACCTGAATGGATTTTGTCCCTGCATTTTGTATTTTAGCTACCCTTGTAACCTTGACTTTGAAAAGGCCTGATGGATACTTTTAGGATTTCAATCAATTTTAAGTGTTTGGTTTTATGATTTTTCTTTAATTGCTTATGTAACCTACAGACTTCTCCTATTCATTAAAATGGTTTTGCAAATGACTTAAGGCCTGCTGCTTTGACAAATAAAAACCAGGCTTATTATTCAGTTCATAATTGAACAATAATTACAATGTTGATTATCTTTTGTTGGGCTTGCTTAATAAAGCCCTAAGTAGTTTAGTGGGATTTATAGCTTCCAGGATTTGAACAAGAGGTCATAGAGGTCTTTACTTTTTGCCAGCTGACCTTTTGTTGAGTTTAAATTAAACCAATTTGTGCTGCTTTTTTTAATCTGTTTTCAAAAGTCGAGCCTATGTGGTTAGTTATATAGACTTCTATGGCTATTTTATTTTTTATTAAAATTTTATTGCAGTATATAGATGATTTAAGGATAAGAATAACTGGAATTAAATGATCACTGCAAGCACAGTTCTGTAAATGACAGAACAGATTAGCCACATACTTTCATGAATAAATATGGAATTGCTTTCTGAAGACTTAGGAACAGCCATTAATTACAAAAAAAAAAGCTTTTTTTTTAAAATGCATCTTTCGATATGCCTAAAATAAGGTTATAACTGAGTTTTACATTTTTTAGCAAGAAGAAATTCATAATAATCATGAAATCTGATCATTGCCGACCAAGACCAAATGTTCATAGAAAAATTTCTTGTCTTCCTCAGGTATCCTTACATGCTCAGCCTGTGAAAAAGGAAGCAAGAAGAGGAAATTTTTTTACTGTTGTTTTCATTGTTTTCACAGCTAGATCCAGAATTCATCCACCAACATATTGAGCATCTGCCACAAATCTGACTTTATACAGAGATCAAGGAAACTTGGTCCCTGCTGGCTCAGAGTTTAGAGTCAAGAGAGGAAAATTGTTTCATCCTTTCAGCGTTAAATATTTCCCTAGGACAGTGATCTTTGCTTGTTTGTTTGTTTCCTTATCTTAGGTAGCTTGGTCCTTCCGGGACAAGGTTAAGCACGGTTTTGTCTTGGTGCTATTTTAAAGAGGCTGGCTATTCCCTGACTGCAGGTTACTACCTTCCAGTGAGGGAGGGGATGCTCAGGTTTAGAGTGCCTGGGAAAAATCGCCTCCTAACACTTACCACCAACAGTCACCTCCCATGGAGGCAAACGTAACATTGTGCTTACTGTGATGTATGAAAAGGGTATGATTGATAGTGTGATGCTTGTTCACCCAGCTTCAAATGCAAACATTTTTCACATTTACTGTGAGAGATACCAGTCCAGCAGAATGGATTCTGACTTGGGATCAAAAGTGTGGTTGAGCACCAATTTTACTAATTGTAGATACTGAGCAAATTACCATCTCTAAACCTGAAACCTAATCTGTAAAAAGGGGGTTGGTACTTATCTCACAAGTATTTGTGTGTGTGTATTAAATGAGATTAATATAATTGAAATCTCTAAGCATGATGTCTGACGTACAGGAAACAATCAGTAAATGTTAATTGGATCAGAAGAAGAAAACACCCACCATTCCTTTAAGCTACAGGTCTCATGAACTCTGCTGTTTCCTGGAGAATCAGCAGTGAGCAAGATGGAACTCCTGCTCTTGAAGAGCTCAGCTATTCTTACTTGTGTCTAGGAACTAGACATTTACTCCATTATTTATTCATATGTCATAGGCGTCTTCTACCATATCTTCTGTCCAGTTGGCTTAGGTTAAACTGAGATGTTGAAGACTATCATTGTCAATCAGGGTAAAGAATTAGTTGCTGACAGTCCATTTGCATGTGTTCTCTGTCAATCAGGAGCTGAAGTCCCAGCATGCTTGTATAGGCTATCTAAAACAAACTGTGCTACTTTCCCAAGAATAGAAAGTATATATTATTTCTGTTCTATGGAAAAGCAGTACTGTTTATTTTCTGGGTGGTATATACTTGGGCAAATCAAATCATTCCCTGTGTCTGTATTTCTCATTTGGAAATGATTAGTTTAGATCAGATAATTTCTAAAATCTCTTCTAATGCCAACATTCTATTTTTTATGAGCCATGCTACTAGCTTTTGAAAGAATTAATTATTCATTGTTAATTGGAGAAGACAATTATATTTAAAAGTTGCTACAGTACTGATATCAGGACTCTGAATGATGAGTCTATTAGTATCCACATTTATCTAAAGGTCAGAAACTTATAATAAATATGTTTAAACTCCTTTTATGGTAGAATTTGCTGTGTTGTGGCAACTTACCCTCCTTGATTTCACTCATAGCTTTCAAAGGTACTTATATGCAGTCCATGCGTTGGCCGTGACTTTGCAGAGCTTGGCATTTGTAGCCACAACAACCCTGGAGCATGGCTTCATTTGCTCCAGGTACTTGGGGAGAAGAGTGGCCACCAGGGTGGACCCATCTAGAGTACACCTGGAGCAGCCTGGGAGGTTAGCAAACAGAAAGGTTTTGGAAGAAAGAGATAATAAAAGGCATCTGGCTTGCCTCCTTGCCTTAGAATCCCTTTTCAGAATAGATAGATGTGCCTACTTAGAGTTTGTTTCTAAGCACTTTAAGTTCTGAAAGGCTAAATATGTGGCCCAGTCAAAAGAAAGCAAGCATCTCCTTGCGCAGTAGCTGCTCCTCATATATGCTTTTGGAGAAGTTCAAAGGGACTGCCTATTGCTTTTCTATTGCCACTTGATCCAGGTTACTGAAAGTATCTAGAAATTTAGGCATGAAGTCCTAGAGAGGAAGAAAGAGTGGACATATAATGGCAATATACTTAGGTATCACTTTAAAATCTAACTGGAGTAAAAAGCAGTTGAACAGGCAGCAAAACAAGGACCAAGACAGCAGTTTCAATTCCCTCTCCTCTGTAGAACACCTGCTCGGTGCCCTGTAGAGCTCCTATAGCCCACATAGCGCTGGGTAATCCTATTTGCCTTAACAACTCTGTCAAAGGATGCATAGATTAGTCCAAAATATCCAGATTCACTTGAATATAGAGTCGGTAATCTAAAATAAACTCTGCCCCCTAATCATTTAACAAATAAGGTAGAACAAAATAAAATACAAATCTTTTCTTCCAGACTTAAACACTGGAACTTTCAGAGCATGTAACAGAAGCCTGGGGCTGTTGTGCGAAGGCTCCAACAACAAGAAGAGAACCACAGTGAAGCAGGAAGTGGAGCACTTGCAGCAGACTGCGACGTGCAGATCAAGCCATCATCCAGGTGTTCTGCGGGAATGCTGGGAGAAGGAAAGAAGGTTAGATCCAGCAAATGATTAGGAGAGAGCTCAGAGGGGAGCCGGAACATTAGGCTCTCCCCGCCTGCTGTGGTCAGTATGTCTCCACGGGGTGAAAGAAACGCCATTCCTGGTTTTGCCACTTACGTGACACAGTAAGAACCTCGCCTAACCAGACAGGTCAGCGTTGTTGCCCATGTCTGTTTTGGTCAAACCTTCAGACCTGAGGAGTTCTATTTCCCATCTCATCCAGAGAGAATGCCTCAGACCACACAGCACCTTTAGCATTAAGAAGTGTTATCATATTGTAATAGAAGCAGAGTTCCTTAGACCTTTTATGCCCCGGTTTTGCCTCTCTAAAACAAGGATAATAGTCCAAATTCATGTGAATGAGATCGCATGATCATGTGCCTTGCAGTGTCTAATTCATAAGTGCCCAATATTGCCATCGTTATTGTTCATATACCATTCTCCCCCAAGTAATACCTTGAAATTAAAGTAAGAGAAATGATGTATTTACATACTAATTTTTGCTATTGCCAATTTCGTCTTTTGACTTTCGAAAAGAAGTATAAGTGAATATGATCCTCGTTTTATAGGTGAGAAACCTGAGGCATGAAGGTTTACATGACTTGTCTAAGTCACTAAGTTCCCGCAACACTTTCATTCTGGAAAAGTAAGCAGAAAATACAAAATTGTCCTCTGACCAATGAAAATGCCCAGTGATAAAATGCTAAATTTTAATGAAGCATCACTTACCTTTGCACAGGATGTTCTGAGCACCATTTCATATGTAACCAACTTTAGGGTGTGAATGATTCTACCCTATTTCATAAAAGTCCTCTTTCCAGACAGCACAATCACTGAGATATAAGTGGGTGACTTTCACATTTGTGACAGCTCATGAGGTTTAACTTTGCTTAGTTTCCTGCTGGAAAGAATGAAAAAAAAAAAAGAAAATAGTGTGGACATGGGGACATTTGAGGATTTTCTGAGAAGAGCAGCTAAATGAAAGGCACTTCTTCTCCATGGAATATTTCCCCATTAGGAGGCCACCTAATAGGTATAATAAGTTTATCTGAATTCCATTCCTCTTTCCTCCACCTGCTTGACATGGGACAAATCCTTTCTAAATCTGGCAAAGCTAATAATATGACTCCATTTATTATAGACTGAAAACATTGAGATCCATGACATATGCCACTATAAAAATGTCTTATGCCTCCAAATCCATCCTTTCAGCAACATAAAAAGCTCTTAGAATGTCCAGTAGCTTAGCCTGTCATCAATCACATTCTCAAATATTTCTAGGAAAAAAGTTAAAAATGTTATTTTGGAATGATGTGCTGTAAATGAAAATGTTTAGGTCACCTGAATTTCTCCTAATCTATTATTCCAGACTTATTTCCTTTTTATTGTCCTTAGAAAACATGTGCTTTGAATCCTTATTGAAACAATAATATCAGAGAGTAACTGCCATGGTTTTACAGCTACTGATTCTTGACTTCTATTAAATCCGAATTAATTGACTCATAGTAGGTGGTAGTTTATTTATTTTTTAGAAATTAAGTCTCCATCATATTATCAACTGTAGTACCAAAACGAAATCCAGACTGCAGGTCTAATATATTATTATAAGTTAAATTTCCATGGTGACTTGAAAAAAAAGCTGATATCTTAAAAAAGAAATAATGCTGAGATTGTAATACTCTGGTCCTATAGCTGTAGAAAATGAATAATTGCATTTTTACTAAGTTCTTTTTTTTCCATTCTAGTTTAAATAATTTTAGGAAGTTTTATAATTTCATTTTAAAAATAAATATACCAGAATATATTTTAAATATATTTATTTGAAATAAATATATCAGACATTAAAATAGGGAAAATCCAACCTTTATTTTTAATTCAATTTGGTTGCAGTTGCTGCTTTTAAAAGGTGGAGTGCTATAAAGTTATATTTTCTTTAAAATACTTCTAAAATTAGAAACAGGTCTATATTTTCTTTGTGCTACACTTGCTCTTTTTCCTGCCTCCTGCTCTTACAGGAATGTTTTTGTTATCCTCAATGATAGTCAACAGCTGTACTTTCTCACAGAACTTATTAGCAGCTGTGAAATGCTACTGTCCTCAGGAGCAGCATTTGCTGGTGACTGTTGAGATGTGACTGCTGTGATAATGAAACTACTTCACAGGCTTCTGCGGCCAGTCTTTAGTCAACATTTACTTGAACCACTGTTTGCAAAGTGCTGAACTCAGTATACTCACAAAACTGTAAGGAGACAGAACCTAGGTGCTAAGTTATTTTACTTTAACCACATGCCACTGAGGACAAATTCATGTCACATAAACTGAGTACATAAGGTCTGAAGGGTAGCCAAATAAGAGTAAAGAATCCAAGGAAGGGAAATGAGGGAGACTCCCATTTGTGCTCAACAGAAGGTAGTGGCAGTAAACCAAGGGCATCTGAGGGTTAATCAGCCTGGGGACGATGGAGCAGGGAATATCAGCAGTAAGACCGAGGAGGAATAATGTAGTATTCTTGCTCTGATGCACTCTCATGCCATGTCTTGCTAGACGGCTACAGATTGAGGAGAGGATGCATTCTAAGAAGCAAGACATTTCTTGATCAGAAAATGTCCTAAGGAAAATAGAACATCACAGCATGATTTTAGACTTAAAGGAAAATAAGCCATAAAATAACATATAAAAATAACTAAAGTAACACCAATTGGGTTAGAAAACATAAAACATTCACCTCGGGACTGAATGTTGAAGAAAAACCACAGAAGGCAGGAGAAGGAAGAAAGTTGGGGTTAAGTTAGAGCCAGTGTAGTAAGGGATCTGAGCAGAATGCAAAGAGAGAAGGGAAGAAGACTCTAAAGGATAGGGGACTTGTTTGGACTTCTGCTAAGAAAGAAGGGCTTCAATCCACACAGCAATCTCAATATCAAGTTTGCCTTGATGCTAAGTTTTAAGAGTAGGTAGGCATTATTCATTATTTGGAAAATCTATCTTCTTTAATGGGCTCCCAGTAATTTTCCCCACTGAAAGGAAGATATATTACAAGGGAAACATCGATGGACTAGACATTGGTGGCCACAGAATACAGCCTAGATTGTGTCACCAGCTTCATGATATTTGGCACATGACTTAACTTCTCTTAGCTTATTTTCTTATTCATACTAAAAGCATTTCATTACAGGACTTCTAAGGTTCCTTTCCCTGATCTATTTTTTTTTAATGTGGCCCAAATATCTTTGAGAAGGAATGAAAACTGTCCATCAAAATAAAATATAAAAGGCAATGCAAAAACTGGTAGAGACAGTACCTTGATTAAATGACACAATGAAAACTACTGAATGACCAATACAAATGACTCCTTTTCCTGTTTTTAAAGATGGGTGAAAGAGTAAAGAGAAAAGGATGTGCTTTATTACCTAAGATAGGCACTGTGTCACCCACAAAGTGTGGTCAAGAGAAAGTAGAGTCTAAAGAAACAGACTTCAGATTTCACCGTTGACAACCTTGCCTAGATATGGCTCTATTCACCATCCCTGCAGAAGGGAAATGGAAGTTTGCACAGGAAATATCCCTGAAAGCATTAACTGCACAAGCAGTTTTGCTTCTCATGATTTAAAAGCAGTAACCTATCAAAGAGCTTCAATGCCAGATTACTTCATCAAGCACCCCAATACCACCGACGTCAGGATCTGAGCACTCCAAATCAAATCTCCAAATCAAATCTCCAGAAAGCAGAGAAATAAGTGGTTGCCTGATATTTGGCAGGGTTGGCTGTTAGAAAGTGTGGAACATGGATTAATCAAAGAAAGAAAAGGGAATCCAAGAAAGGGGAAGGGATGGAGGGACCCAGGTCAAAAAAAAAAGGAGTGAATCTTGCAAAAAAGAGCAGAGGGGTCTTTGAAGGAGTAGAAAGTCTGCTCAAAGGGGAGAATCAAGATAAAGATTAAAGGAAGCCTCTGCCTGCTGGTTTAGAACTTTTTGATTTAGGAATATTAAGTTCTTTAGACCATATAAAAATGATTACTTAGGACATTAACTCGATCACTTCTAACTTGATCTTTTAAAAAAATCCAAAAACTTACTTTAGATAGGTCTCTTTGAAATCGTTTATTAATTCAACATTTATTAAACTTCCATTATAGGTTACATATTCTCATAGATGTTAGAATAACTTATTGATTCTTCCTTTAAAAACTTAAGATTTTAACAAGTGAGACAAGCACAGAAACAAATAATTATAAAGTGATATGGAAAATGCAGAGGATATTATATGAACCTTGAAAAGCACCTTACCTCAGTCTGAGATGAGCAGAAACCCACATCTGTGATGAGTCTTAAGCTGGAGAAACCCATATCTGTGATGAGTCTTAAGCAAAGAGACATGGTTAATCAGAGAAAAGGGGAAGGAAAATTTCAGGTTGGAAAATTCTAGGCTAAAGGGGAAGTTGTCCAATGACACAGGTGTAAACAGGTGTGAGAAACAGAATGTTGCAAGTGGTTTGGTGTTCCTGGGCTGTAATTACGTGTGTATGTGTGTCTGTGCATGTGCATATGTGATGAGGCAAGACAAAAATATTTTTACTGTGCATTGTGTTCAAGTGAATCTGAAAACTGAGTAAAGATTCTGTGGCAAAAGACCATGAAAAAGATAACAAGTAGTGGTAGTGAGGATGGAAGAAGGAGGAATACATTTGATAAATATTTGTATGGTAAAATACTCAGGATTTGGTGATAGACTGAGAAGTGGAAATAAAAGGGAGAAGACTTTAAGGATGCTTACCAGGTGTCTCTTCCTGGTAGATGAGTGTGAGGAGACAGCAGCCTGATTGCCTGCACTAAAGCATGAGAAGGAACAACCTGGTTGAGGGGAAGGGGATAGTGAATCAGAGAAAGACAAAGGGAACCTCCGTCTCCTCAGTGTGGATGTATGTTTGCTCTACCAGTTACATACTAGACAAGTAGAAAGCATGAAAAGCATTTTGGAGAGGCTGTATGAGGGACCGAAGGAATGTAGAGTTCACCAGGCCCTCAAATTGGAAAGAGCTACTGACAAAACTGCATTCTCACATTTGTAACTTCCTTGCCCCCAACAAGACACACGTCTACTCTCTGAATCCCTAATAGAAATAAAGTAAGTAATAAAGCAGATAGAATGGCTTCATTGAACAATACTGCTTAAAATTCACAATGAAAACTGTCATGAGAGATCTGGGGAAGAAGAGAAATGTGCCCAACAGTCTTCTACTTAAATGCTCTAACCTGGCTTAGAGCTTCCATTTCCTTGGATGAATACCACAGGGGTGAGCGTGTGTGTCAAGGAAAGTCCACCGACTGCACCAGAGCCGCATCCTGTACAGTCTCTTGGCAAATAAGGTATTTACTCCCATCTTTACATATCTTTACATATGCCTATCTCCAGCATGCAGAATTTAGCCATTCTCATCTTTACTATCTCATTCCACAAAAAAATAGGATTTTCAAATGGCTGCCCCGCTAGTGATGGTGGACACCATAGCGTTTGAAGGTGCCAGGTGAAAACACTGAGTGAGCGCCTGGCAATTTTCGAGTCCATTTTAAGTCCAGCCCTCTTCCAATTCATATGATAATCCTGGGATGTAGGCACTTCACCCTTTTCTGCACCTTATTTTTATGAATTTAAGGAGGCAACTCTTTTGTCAAAGATCATTAAAAGAAGTAAAAGACTCAACCCTTTCTTAAACCAATACTTTTAACAAGACTGCGCTGAAGCCAAGTGGACAAATAGGAGGGCAGATTTGTTTTATTTTTTTATTTTAATTTTTTTATTAATTGCCATCAGTTGCAGTAATCCATCAAAACAACAATAACAACTCTCTAGATCTAAACTCTGCTATGCTGATGGAATTTTGGTAACTAAGAGAGCATTGAATAAATATCTCTACCTATGCCTTTGTAGTTTCTCATTTAAATGGCCCAATTCAAATTGCTCATTTCCTATTGGTTCTGTTGAAGATAGGGAAGTATTGTATTCCATTGTACTTCAAAAGAAAACCTCTGTAATGGGCCCCAAGTAACTAAAGCCATCTTGAAAATGAAGAACAAGTTTGGAAGACTCACAGTTCCTGATCTTAAAACGTATAATAAAGCCACAATAATCAAAACAGCATGGTACTGGCACAAAGGACAGACATATTGTCCAAATGGAATCAAATTGAGAGTTCAGAAATCAAGCCTCACATTTATGGCCAACTGGTTTTCACTCTCTTCTGCACCTTTTTAAATGAATTTAAGGAGTTTTTATGAATTTAAGGAATTTAAGAAAGAATAGTCTCTTCAACAAATGGTGCTAGAAAAACTGAATCTTCATTTGCAAAAATAAAAAAGAGAACCTTTACCTCACACCTTATACAAAAATCAACTCAAAATGGATCAAAAGCCTAAATATAAGAGCCAGAACTACTAATATCCTAGAAGAAAACATAGGGAAGCATCTTCAGGACCTGGTGTTAGGCAATGGTCTCTTAGACTTTACACTCAAAGCACAAACAACAAAAGAAAAAAACTAGATAAATGGGACCTTATCAAAATTAAAAACTTACGTGCCTTAAAAGATTTTATCATAAAAGTAAAACAGTGACTTAGACAATGGAAGAAAATATTTGGAAACCACATATCTGAGAAAGGTTTAATAATCAGAATATATAAAGAGATACTTCAACTTAACAACACAAAGAAATCAATTAAAAAATGGGCAAAAAGAGTTGAATAGATAGCTCTTCAAAGAATATCTACAAATGGCTAGAAAGCACATGAAAAGATGTTCAATATCATTAGCTACCAGAGAAATTCAAATCAAAACCACAATGAGGTTCCATTTAAAAAACAGAAAATAAGTGCTGGGGAGGATATAGAGACATAGGAACACTTGTTCTTGCTGGTGGCAATATAAAATGTTGCAGCTGCTGTGGAACAGTTTGGCTGCTCCTCAGAAAACTAAGCATAGAACTACCATATGACCTGGCAATCCCACTACCAGGTATATATCCAAAAGAATTGAAAAAAGGGACTCGAACAGATATTTTCATTCCAGTGTTCCTAGTGGTGTTAATTCACAACTGTCAAGAGATGGAAGCAACCCAAGTGCCCATGAACCAATGAATGATTCAAATGTAGCATGTACATACAATGGAATGTTATTTAGCTATAAAAAGGAAGGAAGTCCTGATACATATGTAGGGATGAACCTTGAAGACAAGATGTTGAGTGAAATGAACCAGACACAAAAGGACAAAAATCATATGATCATACTGATTTGAATAATTAGAATAAGCAAACTCATAGAGTTAGAACCTAGAATACAAGTTATCAGGGTACAGGGTGGGGATAGGGAATGGGAAGTTTAGCCTTAAAATGTGCAGGGTTCCTATTTGCTATGATGGAAATTATTTGGTAATGGATGATAGTGATGTAGTATGACATTGTGAATGTAATTAATAGCACTAAAGTATATATCTGAATGTGATTAAAAGGGTAAATGTTGGATTGTATGTATAGTAATAGCACAAATTATTTTTTTAAGATTTAATTTACTTTATTTTTTTTATTCGTTCCACCCACCCACCCACCCAGATGATCCTCTTGTCTGTCTGCTCATTGTTTGCTCACCTCCAGAAGGCACCAAGAACCCAAGCTGGGACCTCCTGCATGGGAGGTGAGTGGCCCAACAGCCTGAGTCACATCTGCTTCTCATGGGCTGTGCAATCTGCCTGTTTAGGCATCTGCTTGTTGCAATAGCTTCAGCTTCTAGCTCATTGTGGCAGGTGCAGCATCTAGCTCATTGTGGTGTCTGCTCATCTTCTTTGGGAGGCACTGGGGCCTGAACCTGGGACCTCCCATGTGGTAGGCAGACAACTGGTTAAGCCACATCTGCTTCCCCAAAATTATTTTTTAATCCATGAAAGTACACTATACAAACAGTGAACCCTAAATTAAACCATGGACTGTAGTTAATAGTACAATTATCTAAAAAACGTGCTATCATCAATTGTAAAAAATGTTCCGTACCAAAGCAAAGTGTTCATAATGGGGTGTATGTGGAAATCCTGTATTTGATAGATGATATTTCTGTAAACCTACAACTTCTCTAATAAGGGGGAAAAAAACAACTCATTGATATTCAGTTAAGACCTCTGGATGTTATTTCAGTATTAGGCTCCTTAAAGGGTACTAATTTCTTCTGTACTCTGGGACACTATGTACGAAATTTAACAACCCAGAAACCAAATGAACTCATAAAGATCTTGGTTTAATTGCAAAGGGATGTAGACAAATGGCTCAGCAATGTGAACTTTTTATCAATATTGTGACAGTTTTAATTTTGTGAATCCCAAAAATGATTAAATTTGTGAACTAATCTATTTCTGTAGGAGTGGGGCCCTTTGATTGCCTTAAATTCAGTTAGGGAAACTGTGATTAGATCACTTGATTAAATTACTTTAAGGTTTTTGATTGGACCAAGTCAGTGAGGCAAGACCAAGGATGGGTCTTTGCTCTCTTGCTGGGTCTTATATAAACTGAGAACACAAGAAGAGACACAGAGAAAGGAAGATTTGACATTTTGACCCTTCCATGTGAGAGACAGGACTCCAGTTTCATCTACAGCTGCAGAAAGAGAAGCCCTGAAAGGCTCAAGGAAATGAGGCCCAACGAGAGATTCCTTATCACCCATGGCTGAGCTCATAAAGAAAGTAGAGACTGGCAGACTGACCATCTTGCCTTGTGACATGGCAGGACTCCAGGATCGGTTAATAGCTGACCTTTGGTGGGAAAGCATCTCTTATGGTGCCTTGATTTGGACATTTCATGGCCTTGGAATTACAAGTTTTTACCCCTAATAAATTCCCTTTATAAAAGCTGGCCCATTTCTGTATACTGCATTGCAGCCCTTTGCAAACTAAGACAAATATCTAACAAAAATTTTCATTTACACTATTAAGAATATAAAAATCAAAATATTAATATAAAACATTCATAAAATGATTCTTTAAAGAGCAGCTATCAAACCATATTAACAATCTCCCTTCCCTGACATTTGTCCATTTTAACAGTAAACATGGAGGGTCAGCTTTGTATGAGTTTCATCTTTTATACCCTGAATCTGAATCTAGTAAGAATAATGGGGACTCTTTACCTCACACCAGTTCTCTGCTTCCGCTGGAATATGCAGGAGAGGACTCTGGAGTTTCCATAACTCCAGTAGAAGGATGATTAAAGTTGAGGTTAGGGAAGGGCAAGATCTTAGGGTTATCCAAGCAAGGGACAAGCCAAGCAATGGCTTACCCAATCTAGAGAAGACTTTGTAGTCATGGAGTATGGATAGAGGTCAGTGGGAAGCTCACTTCTGAACACTGTCTCAAGAAAATTGTACTTACCACCAGAGGAGAGCCCAGGAACATAGTTACCACTAACCTGTTCTCAGAAAAGATTTCTGCCTTCTCTTTCCCCATCCTTACTCCCCTCAACAGAGAGGGAAGGGTTTTAAGAAAGAGGGAGGAGAAATGCTCTGGGCCAGGCCATGGCTGCTCTCTCTTGAATCCCTTTTAGCCAAAATCTTAGTCAGTGTTGGGGAAGGTCTGGTCTAATTTTGATAACCGAAAGTGAACAGAGCATTATGAAGTTATACAACCTGTTAGGAAAGGGAAGGGAGTTTATATAGCAGAGTCAAAAGCAATAATGGGAGAGGGGGAAGCCTTTCTACAATTTTTTTAACAAAAGAAAAAAGTATCATAATTAAGAATGAAGTTACAGATATTGGATCTAGTCTGCCAACTCTGCCTGTATTTGCAATGTGACCCTGAACATCTACTTAACATCTCTTCATCTTATTTTCTTCATTTTAAAAATAAGGATATTATTAATGCATATTACTAGTACCTATCTCATAGGATTGGTGTGAGGATTAGACAACATGTAAAGTGGGAAGCATATAGTAAGTGCTATATAAGTGTTAGCTACTACTTTGATATACCATCAACCAGTTAAATTTGACTGTTTTGGGTGCGACTGTATACTTGAATGTAATTAAACTAAATTATTTTATTTGTATATTTTTCTCTACACTGTAGGTTTGGAATATTTAATAATTTTTGAGAAAGTAAAATATTCCACCATCCATAGACTTCTCACTAAGACATATTGGATTTCCTTCCAGTTGATCCAATAAGTTACATTTTTACCATCCTAATTTTATTGGCCTGCACTAATTGACCTGTACTCATGAGAAATTGGATTAGAAGTTTATTGGACTACACTAAATAGAAATTGTATTAAAATCATTCATTACTTTAAATATAGCAGTTTCTGCCATTTCTGTCGCTGTAAAATATCAGGGCAATGAAACTGTAACTAAAACAGAAAGATCATCTCATTCTCTAATATAATAATAGATATATATTTACTTTTGCTATCTTGCTAAATTATGTATATGTATATGTATTTATACACACATAATACATATATACTTGATTTACTGAAATGTGTCAATCTAATATCTTGGATTTAATGGAATAAAACTTTATTTTTATTAATACCCTAAGTGTTTTATAAGAGAATAATTAAAGGCTTTTTCCTCAAATGTACTATTTAACACACATTTTACCTTAGTCTTATAACTTGCTATTTGTCCTTGAAATGTAAGGATTGTCAGTCAGATTGCAAATGCGGAAGTTTGCTCTAGCTCAGATTGCAAGAGTGAGTACAATGCTTAAAATATATTAGTGTGCATTCACATCTAGTACATTACAAACTGCAGGTTTCACACATCCAATTTAGGAAATCAGGTTATTGCTGAAAGAAGGGGCAGCCCAAATGACACACTTCAGTATGCATCAGTTTGGGAACATCAAACAGCTGCACAGTGTGGTGATACCAAGGGTATCCCCCTTCACTATGCTTTTAAAAGATGGAAAATGTCAGCAACCCTGAGTTTATTCAGCTACAGAAAGTTTAGTGAGCTTCAGTTCAGGTTAAGGCCTGCTCACGACAGGAAGAACCCAGGTTTCTGCCACCGAGATTTGGGGCAGCATGGTGACATTAATAAAATCCAGATCCCTAGGCCAAACAACTGTGATCTTCCTTACACACTGTCCCACAGGGTCAGTATGCTAAAGGTTTTCATCTCTCTGTGGTTTCCCTGATCCCTGTTCCCCCCCATCCCTGATCCACAACAGGGGAAGGGGAAAGGGAAAATAAGAGAAGAACCCTCTAGAAATTACTGTTCTAATTTAGCATTAGGAGGAATTTGTAAACCACCACAAAGCAGATAAAGCTAAGAGCTACTAACTACAAACATAACCAAACAATAACCTCTGTGACTGTTTAATGGAGAGCCTGATTAGAAACACAGGAGCCAGGAGCCTTTACTGGAAACCTGGGAGCAATAATGTATTCAGGGAGAAAGGCTACTAGGACTGGCGTACAAAATAAGCATTCTGGAAAGAGAAGAGAGAGAAAAAGAGAGGCGATCAGGTATAGAAGTTAGAGTTAACACAGCAATTTAAAAACTGGCTATGATGCATTTGACACTGCATTATTATTCTGAAATAACTGAATTGTCACAACTGAAATAAAGATGTACCATGACATTTAGAAACACTTAACATTCTCCTACTTTAATGTCACAGGATTGTATACAGATTAGGTAGATTTCTGTTTTCTTTGTTTGGTTTTGTTTTTTTCCAAAATATAGTTTGGTTTTCAGAACTGCATGAGTCACCAAATAATCTTTCTCCTGGTATTGGATTTCATGTTGCACAGTCAGTTCACAGTAGCCAGTTGTGCATATGTATTTGTTTCCAAAGGCATTGCATTCATTTAAAGGGAAAGTTAAAGCACACCTGGTGCTGACCTTGGAGGAAACTCTACAGGAATCACAGATGCCATTTTCTACTTATAAAATGTTTCCACTGCCATAGAAAGACACATAAATATCCAAAATAATCATGTTGAAGTGTCTTGTATATTACCTAGGCACAAGTGTTTCCTCAAATTTAATTTTTCGGTTTTCAAAGATTTACTTGGAAAATGCTCTAGCATTGCACTTTTCCTAGTGATGATCAAAGTCAAGGCTAAAGACATTACCCATTTTACTGTGCTAATGCTCTATCCTGTGCTGTCTGATAGGGTAGCCACTAATGACTTGCTATTCAAATTTCAATTAATTTTAAGTTCCACAGTTGAATCAGTCACGTTTCAAATGCTCCATAGCCATATGTGGCTAGTGGTTAGTGTTTTGGACATGTAGAAATAGAGCATTTGATCATTGTAAAAAACTCTCTTGGACAGAGAACTATAATTGTAAAAAAAAAAAAAGACACATTTCTCCTTTTTATAAGTGTTCCTAAAAGAATATATTCCCCATACTAAAACTGTACACTGTATCTATATAGTTTATCCATTTTATATGTTTATGATCCAAAAAGTAAAATTTAAAGTATTCAATTCATGTAAAATGACATTCAAAAAGTTTTTTAAAAATAGAATTTACCCCCCAAATCCTCAAGACTGAGGAATGAACACATATAAGGAGGGAATGCAACTATGGACCAAAGTAGACTTATTTTCTAGTAACGGAAGAACTTGTACCATTGATATAAAGGCAGTAGTCACCAGAGGTTCTAAGGGGAGAGAGAGAGAAGAATAGGTATAACACAGGGCATTTTGGGACACTGGAATTGTTTTGTGTGGCATTGCAATGACGGTTACAGGCCATTATATATTTTGTCAAAACCCATAAAATTGTGTGATGCAAAGTGGAAACTGTAATGTAAATTATAGTCCATGGTTAGTAGCAATACTTCAGTCTATGTTCAAGAATTGTAACAGATGTACCATACTAATCAAAGCTATTGTTAATGGAGAAAAGTGTGGGAAGGGGAGAGGGTGAAGTATATGGGAATCCCCTATATTTTCGGTGTAACATTTATGCAGTTTAAAGCTTCTCTAAAAATAAAATAAAATATAAATAAATACAATTTTAAAAAATAGAATTAAATTCAATGAACATAAAAAATTATGACTTTTTAGCCAGATTATTCTAAAAGGTAATGTTTTCATAATAATCAGATTAAATTCACATGGACCTAAATATGCCATGTATATAAAATAGAAGCAGTTGTTTGTTGATCACATGATTGATATAGTAAAATTAAATATGCACCATATCATTGGTTTGTATTATTTTCAAATATCAGTGCAAAATTGATACCAAATATTTCAATATAATATTCTTACAATGTGTTTTTACGAAGACGATGCCAAACATAGACTAGTAAATTTGATTTTTAAGAATTAGGAGTTCTCATTAGTACTAATGATAGCATCAGCAGTGATAGTCTACTAAATTCCCGTAGTCTCATGAATGATATGAGTAGGTGCAATGTTTATTTGTCAAAAGCTTTTGGATCTAATTTCTCTTTTAAGATGGTGACCTGTTAAAAGAAAACCCTATATATATTACAGTATAAATATATATATACATAGATATTCATAGTTTTCAGACTGTTCAAAGAAAACACTCATTTTTGAACAATATGGTACCATTTCAAGCAAAGCTTAGCCTAATGAATCAGGAGTTACAGCTCCTGTTATAGTACCTTTCTACTTTTATTGGAAAGGGGCAGATTGCTGAGTGGTTTCACACGTTAGACTTTAACGAACCAGGATGGGTTTCCTTTGCATGACACCAGTTTATCCAGTTTATTCATGTTATGCTTAAAAAATTACTATTCTTTTGTGCCCAAAGTATTTTTATGACTTTTCTTCCTTTTTTTTTTTAAAGGAGGTTCTGGATGTCGAACCCAGGACCTCATACATGGGCAAGAAAGCAGGCACTCGACAACTTGAGCTACATTCACTCCCCCGATTTTTCTTCCTTTTGAAATATGTTCCATTTGTTGTACTATGTAGGAAATATACCATTAGATATCCACTCAACTGCTAGAATTATTTCCTTCAATCATGATTCAATTTATTTTAATTACAAGTATT
This sequence comes from Dasypus novemcinctus, assembly GCF_030445035.2. Lineage (NCBI taxonomy): Eukaryota > Metazoa > Chordata > Mammalia > Cingulata > Dasypodidae > Dasypus > Dasypus novemcinctus. Next base: position 48,283,351 of record NC_080674.1, on the reverse strand, counting down.
TACGAAAATAAAGAGCCTAAACTTGCAGGCTTATGTCAGTTTTCATTAGAAGCTCAACTTATGGGAACAGGGGACTATGCATTGCAAATGCTTTTAAGTGTGAAGCCAGTTTTAGCATTTCTTAGATCATAATATATATTCTCATTTACTCTGCTGTATTACCCAGTCAAAGGGGTGTTGATGCAAAGTACCAGAAATCTGTTGGCTTTTATAAAGGGTATTTATTTGGGGTAGAAGCTTACAGTCACAAGGCCCTAAAGAGTTCAGCTTAAGGTACCGTAAGAAGTGCTTTCTCACCCAAAGTCATTTACCATGTACTGAAGCAAGATGGTGGGCAATATCTGTGAGGGTTCAGCCTTCCTCTTCTTCTTCCTCTTTTTCTTCCTCCTCTTAAGGCTCCACAGGCCCAGTTTCTTCTAATCTCAGCTGTAGGCTGGAGGGCTCCTCTCTTTCTGGGACTCAACTGCCCATTGCTCTGGTCTCTGCAGCTACAAACTATTAGGTGAACGGCAGCTCTCTCTCCAGGTCTCCAGTGTCCAAAACCTCAGTTCTCTTCTCTGCTGTGTCCTTTTTCTGTCTGAGGGCCCACCCACCAAGGGGTTGGGAACTCAATGTCCTACTGATATGCCTGAATCAAAACCCAACCTTAATTTAATCAAGTAAAGGTAGAACCTCTGAATCTAATACAATCTAATATGCCCAAGGGAAGAGACCAGTTTACAAACATAATCCAAAATCTATTTTTTAGAATTCATAAATAAAATAACAAACCGCCACATCTACATTATTTTTTTTTCAAATAGCTACTTTTTCTTTTCTTTTTTTTTTTTTAAGTACTGGGACTGGGGGATTGAACCAACAACCTCATTTTTGGGAACCGGGCACTCAACCACTGAGCTACATTGGTTCCCTGAATTGTTCTTTTCACTTGTTTGCTTGTTATTGGTCTTTGCTTTTAGGAGGCACCTGGGACTGAACCCAGAACCTCCTGTGAAGGAAAGTAGGCTTTCAACTGCTTGAGCCACATAAGCTCCCCAAATAGCTACTTTTACAAGTTCTTAGTGACCCTCTGGGCAACCCAAAGGGTGAAATTTTAATAGCAGGAAGGAAACTTTTATATTCTTTTGATCCCAAAGCATGGTCAGGCCATGCAAATTATTGCCGATTATACAGTAACCTGGTGAGGATCACACTCCATTCTGAAGTGTTTTTTATGCCTGAATTGCCTTTTAAAATTTTTTACCATGTATGGTTTATCTGTACTACCATACATGAAATGGACATGAGCAATAACTCAAAGCAACCATCCTTGCAAGGATCCTATGAGGCAGACTGATCAACTGGTCCACCTACTCTGGAAAGGGACTAGCCAGACCAATCAGAACCTTTCTTTTCCCATTTATGAAAGAGAGATCAGTTAGTTGGCAATAGACTGAACAGGACGAATAGGTGAATAGAGATGGACAAGTGGCAGTGCTTGCTCAATAGCTAAAAGAATTGTCACCAGGCCTTCTCTTAACCTATGAGAGTTACTTTTTTTTTTTTTTTTTGCTAAATGACAAAGAAATATGTTACAGTTGTCTGTGATGTTTCCATGAGACATTTGCAACATTTTCCTTCTCTTCTCTTGCTACCCTTCCAACATACCCTCCATTTACTGAGGCAAACTGAATTTATTCCTACAACCTGAAAAACAGCAAATGATAAATAGATTGTTAGGGCCAAACCATGGTACATGAACATTTTTCATTGACTAATATTGTTCCAAGTAAAGATGAAGAGTAAAAGTGAAGACATACAATCATAAAATGATAGCTTCTTACAAGTTTAATAATCTTCCCTTTTGGATTCAGACATATTTTTGCCAAAGAAATTTAAACATAGAGAGATTATAGTTGTCTCTAGACATACCCATGCCTCAATGTGATTCTGTTTGCAGTTTAACCCTCACAATGAGCCTGTTGTGAATTTCATTTCATAAAAATCAGGCATCAAAATGAATTCACCAAAATTGAAGTAACATAAAATAGAAGAGAGGAATTTCCTATTTATATAGATTCTGGAAGAAAGAATTAATATTGTATATTTAGAAGCCTCCTCAAATATCTTTGACAATTCAATCCAGTCAATTGTTTCTGTTGTATTATATATTCAGAAAGTGAGGGAACACCAATAGTCAATAGGGATTGGCTCAAAATACACAGTCCATAACACTGAAGAGGCAATGATTCATTTGTCTTAATCTTCTATGTACAATTGCTGACCTACCTCCAGGCCTGCTCTTGGACAGCACAAAACTTGCCCTGAATTCTCATTAGAATGTCTGTTTTCTTCACCCCAATAAAAATGATTAAACACTTCACTTGGGTACACCTTAAAAAAACAGTAATGACTTTAGATAAAATCATTCTTCACACTCTCATAATTACTTTGAGGTCTGAGTGTAGAAAGGGAAAAAAGTTCAGTGTTAAATATGGTAAGACTTCCGTAGTTTTATATGTTAACATCAGAAAGAGTGAACTCCTACACAAGGCTACTCTCATGGTTTTCATTATTACATAGAGTTAATCAAAACCAGTTCAACCTCAGGCAAATATCACCCAGGGGTGAAAGTATTCAAGAGGAATCAAACATCTTTGTCACTTGGATAGTAATTAACTTGAGAAAGTCTATAGAATACACAATTAGATATATTTATCTATGAAATATTTTCCCCTAAAAAACATGGAGGCAGGGTAAATAATATATACCTTATTCATTCTCGACCTTATTCATACCTACACTATGGTATGTCAGTATCAAACTGGCAAGGACCTGTTGTCTATATGTAGTTTGGGCACATGAGGCATTTCAAATATATACCTGAATAATGTAATGCATGGTACGTTTATCACGAAACAGCATGTTGAAATGCTACAGTGCTATTGCTGAAAATTGTCAAGAGCTAAAACATGAGTATAGTATGCAATCCAGATGGTGAAATCCCAGTTATCTTAGAACTGCAAAGATAATATTTTAAAGAGGTGTTTGGGTTTCTCAGTCATGCAGTTTCCTAGCTTGCTTTTACCTTTCATTACTGGCAAGGATTTAAATGCAAAATAAGCAATTAGTGTAGCTGAGAAATATGATTTGTTGCAGGACTGCTGTTCTTTTAGAAGCATCCTTATTCCTGCTAAAATGGCCTATGCTTGTCCTGCACTAATTATAATATATAGAGCACATCAAAGGAGCTTTATTAACCCAACTTCCTATTGCATGCAAGCTAATATACACATATATAATTTACATATAATAGACATCTTTCTACAATCTAAACTTTGCAGGATATGGAACAACCAGAGAACTAATTTGCAAAATGTGTTTATGCATTATGTGTACCTGATAAAACAAATTGTTAGAGTATAGAAGAATATCAAGGAAGCAAATGCAATTTCCTTAATTAAAACAAGGTTTGACATCTAACTATGCCAAATCACATTTTAACCAAATAAATCTAGACCTTGTTATTAAAGACAAGTACCTCAATTTTAGAATTTTAAATAACTTAATTGTATGTGGAAAATGTGGCTTGAAAACATAAACACAATTAAAATTTGTTTTAATGTTTTCCATCAGCCTACTAGGAGGATAAGAGCCTTGCATGTCTTTGAGATTAGATATTAATTTGCATCCCTTTGTCACAATATTTCATTAAATGTTCTTGATTGTCCTTGCACGAGAAACACCATTGTCTTCTTTCCAGTTTTTTTTTAAAGTTTTATTTAAATTGGTTGAAATGCCTTTAGAAGAACACCAAAATCTCCAGTAGCCATGAGATATTTAGCAGACTATTCACCACAGGGACTCACTGATCATATATTCCTGAATTCCTAAAATGAAGCAGCAGTCCTCCATCAGCTACATTATCAACTGACTTTTCTTGATCCAGGGTACATATTAACAGAACTTAAATGAAATCACAGTTATTAGTGGTACAAAAACAACATTGGAATGAGTCTCCTGGTAAGAAGATGTCAGTGACATGAAAGACACTATGTTGTTTGGTTTGGGACTTATTATCTGGATTTTGGCAATCAGGCGCAGCAGACTCCAGTGAGTAGTCCTTGTGGTCAACCATTATGGTTTTATTTGTTTGTTTGATTTTTTTTTTTTTTTTTTTTTGATCACTTAGGCACATGCAAACATTAGTTTCAAGCCTAAAGCTCTAAAGCAAGCCCAGCCAGGCCTTAGCTGTTAGCCAGGTAAAATTCTAATCTCATTTTATTATGTTGTCAATGAGCTGCTGAGAGTTTCCTTGGTTTGTCAACATGATAGCAGACAGATGAGAAGAAATAAAAAGTACTGGCCTGTGAAAACCAAATCAGAGAGAAAGACTACAGGGAATTCTCGAGTTACGCAGGTGAGGCCCCAGGCCCTCGCTAGTGACCCAGCTAATGGCCAGAATGCTGTGGGTTCTGTTTGGATGATCCAAATGTTAAGACATGGTATCCAAATGTCTTCATAAATGGCTGAGAATTTGCCTTTTCTTACCATACAGTAAACAAAAGACTGGCATTTGATACTTACTATATAATAAACAAAAGACTGGCATTTGATACTAACCAAACATAGAGCAGAAACAGACAATAACACTGGATGGATATATTTAAGACACAAATCTTTATGTGACAAAGGGTGAACTTCAGAGACTTAAAATTCTTCATTACAGATTTTTAATTGCCCTTAAGTGTTAACCTACTGCCATTTACCAAAAAGCCTATTCAATTACATAAACATACATTTAATTACCTGAAACTGGGTAATATTTTCCTGCAGCAAAATTTCAATTAAAATAAAAGGTGTAGCTTTTATTACTGACAAAAAGTCTAAGGAAAATAAGAGAAAAGGTAACTGACAATACTCCTTAAAGAAATACTTTGGGTTTTGTAAAACCACTAGCATTGTGTCTAAAGTTAATTGAATTCCACAGATTGAATTTTTCTTTTTTGGATTTTCTCTTCTGCTTACTGAACATTGAAGCTTTATTGTTGATTGCCAATTAAATCAAGTCAAGTTAATATTTAACTAAAATTATGAAGTCAAAATTGTTTGCTCTATAATTCTTTTCTTCTTATTTTGTTTTAAATGTGGCTTTATAATTTCCTTCATTTGAAAACCTTTAACTTGCAAGAGAAAGTTTACTCTGAAGATTCATCGCATTTAATATTTGATCATTTAATTTCATGAAATTAAATTTAATTTCATAAGCCTAGTTACAACTTTTAAAATGAAAACACCAGCTGTGAAAAATAAAGTCTTGACCAGTAGTGCCATCTAGCATCACAAAGAGAAAGTTGTGCAACTAGTTTGAAAAATGTTGGGGAATCTATCAAATCATCCAGTACACTATTTCTTTTGATCATTCTCCAGTGGAAAATGGGAAAATTTAACAATTGGTAGAAATACACACCAAACCCGTATATTAAGAAATAATAACATATCATATTATGAATTAGCATATTTCAAGGAAGATATAATTCAGAGAAAACAGTGAGGTATAATTCCTGACTTCCTAGCTGTCATGATAATATTTTTACTTCTAAGTTAAGAAAACACATTGGAATTTAAGTGAATAAAAATGATGCTAGTATATTAAAATATTGAATATGTCCTGATTTATAAAATAAAAATCAAGTCACTCACAAGCTGTAATACTTTATTAAGAGTTGACTACTTGTAACACCTAACAACTGATAGTGACGCACAAATGTTTCAGGTCATGAGTTTAGAAGCTTTGGATTGTAATATCTTGTAATAAAGGTGTCAGAGATTCAATCCAGAATGGAATTGAGGGCAGTTATTCCAATCATTGCTATTAATACGTTTGTTACTGGTGATTAGCAATAATAATGAATGGTTCATGACAGATCCATTTCTGTCACAATCAAATGGGCTCAGCTGTGAGGTACTAAGGAACTTGAGTAACAGTTATCTTAGAAAAGAGAAGAAACCATGGGGACACAGGTAAGACTCTAGAGCTTGCTTCTATGGGAGTGGACACCAATCACATTATAATATGGTAAGAGGAAGGCAAACTTGAGTTCCTTGCAGGCCAGTGACCAGGAATGCAATATCTAGTGTGTAGGGACTTCAAAAGCAAGTGGACAGCCTTCCTAGGAAAAGGTCATTTTTCAAGACCTCAAACAATTAGGTCAAGTTTTATAACTGGAAGGAAACTGTATATTCCCATTATAAAACCAAATGTGACTCCATATATATGAACTTGGTGACAACGTGTGAAAATAAGAAATGTATAACATCCCAGACATACTAGATGTTAGCAAAATTTGGACTCTTACCTTCTAATAGGCAAGATAGCATAATGGTGAAGAGCATGGTTCTGGAAGCTAACTTTCACACCATTTATGACTATAAATTAGCTATGGGACATTGGGCAAGTTAGATAATTTGTTGAGACCCAATTTCCTCATCTGTAAAGTGAAGATTGCTTATAATGGTGAGACACTAATGCAGAGTGATGGTGAATACTGAATGAATGGGAAGCACTCAGCACCATTCCTGGTACACAGGAAGCAAAAATGTGTTATTAATATTATTATTTTATTATTGTGCCTTGCTTTGCTTAGATTTGTTTCAGGAGCTGGATGGGGCTGGGTCCATAGGTCCCAGGTCATAATAGCTCCAATAGAGCATGACCAGGGAAACTAGCTGTTGGCCATTAATCAATATGCAAACATGTAGTTCCCAGCCTAATGAGATGGAGTGAGTAGTGCTGCTGTAATCAATACAGGAGCATTTGTCACTGATAGATAAAATGATGATAATCTAACATTTTTCCTTGTAATATGCATACATTTTAATAAATTAAAATGTGATCAATCTGTTCACTTAATCTTTCCTCCTAACTTTAGATTCCAGGAACACAAGCTATCATTAGTTGACCTGAATGATGTTGTTACCGTTTTATTTTTTCCTAAATTACCGGTTTTGATGTCAGAAAAATGAAATGCTTCTCAAATGTGGAATCTGAGCTTAAGCTAGCCTTTAATAAGAATTACTACAACTATTGCTCTTCTTTCTTTTTAAACTTTACTCAGATTCTGAGGTATGGATAACTAGTGTAGCAGTTTGATATTATTTATGAATTCCAAAAAGGGATATTGATTATTTTTGTAAACTGGTCTGTTTCTCTGGGCATTATACCCTTTGATTAATTTAAATTCAAAAGCTTTATGTTTATTTGATTAAATCAAGGTCAGGGTTTTGATACGGCCATGTCATTGGGATGTGCAGAGTTGAGCCCTGGCCCCCTTGGTGGGCTATATAAACAGACAGTCAAGAAGAAGGAGGAAGACTTACAGAAAGAGAGATAGCTCCATAGACACGGCAGACAGATGGGCCATTAGCCTTATAGTTTGCAGCACTGAGAAAGCCCCAGGAAGAGAGACAAACCTTCGAGCCTACGGCTGAGATTGGAAGGACCTGGGACCATGGAGCCTGTGAGGAAAGAGGAAGGTTGAATCCTCACTGGCATCACCCACCATCTTGCCTCAACATGTGGTAAGATTTCAGTGAGGAAGTACCTCTTATGGTATCTTAAGTTGGATTCTTTAGGGTCTTGTGACTGGAAGCTTCTACTCCAAATAAATACCCTTTATAAAAGCCAACAGATTTCTGGTACTTTGCACCAGCACCCCTTTGGCTGACTAAATATGTGGTGCACTCTCTCACTCTCTCTTTCTGTATTCATTCTTTTTATTAAAAACTTCACTAAGAGGATTAAGATTTATCTTTAATTCTCCAGTAAGAGAATTAAGACTCATACCTAAACTGAAGTAGCCTCATCAAAAGATCCTACTTATAATGGATTCATACCCACAGGAATGAATTTGCTTTTAAGAACATGATTTTCTGGGGTACATACACTTCCAAACCACCACAGAGGGCAAACACATATGTGGAAGAACCTTAAAAGCTGATGCGCTTAGCCTCACAAAGTTCTACTTGCCTTGTAGCTTTATTTCCACAGATCCCCTCTTCCCAATCTCCCAATGATAAGACTTAAAAAGAAGACTGGCAGGCCATTTCCACTTGAGTGACTAGCTAGACTTTAGATACCTCTCATCTAATAGCAGGCAAGCTCAAGGATGTAAACCTGCAATGGAGGGCTATAGAAACCAGTAGGACTTGGTCAGTTCCCCACTACGAAGAGCTACTATGAGTAAACATTTATGTAAATCAAGTTAGAAGGATATTGTGACTGATTCTTAGAGTTCCTGAACCTCTTTTGGCAGCTCTGGAGACCTTCAGAGGCATGAGAAGTAGTTTCAGATTGCAGCAGTAAAACAGGACCACATAGCTTAGATGAAGTGTCCAAACAGATTCATGCCATTTACATGATTCTAAGTGAACCTCTCCAGAAATTTGTCTTAGATTGAGAAATACCCAGTTTTGAACTTGTTTATCCATGTGTCCTCCTTTTCCAAGTTTAGTAATCAGACTTCCATTATGGTAGACTGAAAGATTAGCCTCATTCTTCCTCCTCCCTTATCCATACTCTTTGACATGCAACTGCAGTTGTTCCTCTGAGAGACACTATATTTCCATACCCCATGACTATGTTACTTTCTTCGGCCAATGGATGTGGGAAGAAGTGACAATTCTCTTTCCCATGTTGATCTGCTGTACCATGAGAAGAATATACCTCAGCTAGGCTATCAATCTACAGAGGATGAAAAGCACATGGAGGAAATCTGAACCCAAAAATAGCTTGTAGCCAAACCTCACTACACCCAGATGAGATCAGATTAACCTCAGCTGACTTACAGATGTGTTTAAGTGGGAGAAAAAAAAAGGTTGCCATTTTATATCATGGACCTTTAGATGGTTTCTTAAGCAGCAATAGCAGTCTGGTACACCTTTCCTCAGTTCCCATTTTCCAATTTTTTAATCTTTTTGTTTTCCTTCAATTCCTCTCCACTTTCTCATGTTTGAGATTCAATATCATAATTGTTTAGAGTCTAAATAATTCAGGTTATGTCAATGGTGCAAAGATTTTGCTTTTTTTGTTGCATTGCCAATATTATACAGATAAATTAGACAATGTTCAAAATCATTTTATACTAGTTATCAGTATAGTATCACCTTGATGTAAAAATTATATATTTCTCTAGTGTGGTATATTTATTTTTTCACATGAAATTCTCATCAATGGATGCTACATGATTATGTGGGATACTACTAAATTAAGTGATCCATTACAGCTTTTTAAAAATAAATTCAAGTTTACAATTATACTCTTTAAATAACACTATGTAACATTCTGATGATTATAAAGAGATGATTCAATATGTAAGAAACTCATCCAAATACTTAATTTTTAAAGAAAATTAAGGAACTTTTAAGCAAGTAAGAAGCCAATGCAATTCCTAAGGAAGACATAGCCATTCCTGGTAGTTTAGTTTTCTTTGATATAAGCCTTTAGTGCTAATATCACTATTTCAAATGTTTTCAAAAGCTTATAGTTCTTGTGATTTTATAAACTTCATTACTATTTGTTCTAGATACTTTTAATACATTTTTTAAAGATTTATGTCACCTATTTATCCCCACCCCTCGTTGTTTGCACTGTTTGCTCTCTCTGTCTGTTCATTGTGTGCCCATTGTCTTCTTTTTTTAGGAGGCACTGAAAACTGAACCCAGGACCTCCCATGTGGGAGGGAGGCACCCAATCACTTAAGCCACCTCTGTTCCCTGCTTTTTATGTCTCTCATTGTGTTTCCACACTTTGTCTGTTCATTGCATCATCTCACTGCATCATCTTGTGGTGTCACCTCACTGTGCCAGCCCATTGCAGCAGCTTGCTGTCTTGCTGTCTTGCAAGACTTCTTTAGGAGGCACCAGGAACTGGTGGTCCCATTTGGTAGGCGGGTGGGTGCCCAGCTGCTTGAACCACATCTGTTTCCTATACCATTTATAAAATTTACTGCTACTTGGCATAGACATTCATCTTTTGATAGTATTTATTTTATCATTGAATTCTAGGCATAGTTCTTACAGGATATTTAATGAATATCTCTGTCTTGGTTCCCATTCTCATGTTCTCATTTCAGAACTACTGAGTCAAATCTCCTAAATATTCTTTCAGTCCAGTCACATCATTTTCTAATATATGTTCAATATTGCCAATAGAATTATGTTTCTAAAATAATAATGCGGTCATTAATTTTAAGGCTTAAGTTTTAAAAGGACTTCTCCATTGCTTATAGAATAAATTTCAACTCTTTGACTTTAACAACCGAAAAAAAATTTTCTTAAATTTCATTCCACCTAACTTCCCAATCGTATGTTGTATTAGTCAGGGGTCAGGGTTTTCTAGGGAAACAGTAGATATGTGTAAATATTATGACACTTTTTAATAAGAAATATCTCATGTGACTGTGGGGATGCACAAGTCCAGTTTCCATAGGGTAGGCTACAAGCTGGGAACTGCAATGAAGGTTCTTAATGAATTTCCTAGAAGAAGCTGACTGACTGAAGTAGAGATGGAAATTCACTCTTTGGACTGCTAAAATCAACTTTCTCTTCTTAAGGCCTTTGATTGACTGTATTTGGACCTGCATGGAAGGATCTGGCACCTCCAGACATGCACACATGAACCCATATGGAGCTTTTCCTGATGTCCCACTACACTTTTTACACAAGCATCTGCCCAGACTGAATGTGTTCTGTCACTCAGCTTTGCTTCCAACATCTTCCATTTCCTCTTCCCCTTTCTCCTCAAATATGTTGACCTAAATGATATGCCAAAAAACTCAAATTATTTGTTTTTTGTTTGGTTTTGGGGTAGAGATTCAGTTTGTCTTTTGGATCTAGGTTTCCAGTTAAGTATATGTTCAGGTATTAACAGCACAAACAATGGGTTAACTTTAGAATAAGAATTGGTGTTTGGGGGGAGGGGGTGCAAGAATCTTCTATTTTATTTTTTGGGGGGGGGTGAAATTTTTATCTTTATATAGCGAACATTCTTGCTGTTGCGTTTCAAAGCTATAGCAGATTTGAGGCACTGTGAAGGCTGAATCTCCAAGTTGAGAGGCATCCTTGGCTTGAATTAAAAGGCCTTCTCAAAACTGAAGTGGGAAAGGAGAGAGCCTTTGCCTCCATCAGTACCACCCTATCTTCCCCTCAAACCCTCTGCCGTTTGAAAGTACGAAGTTTTTTCACTGCAATGTTATACACTGCAGGGATCTGTCCCTGGGCGAGCAGGGACCTCTGAAGCCTTTTTCATGGCCTCGCTTATTTTTTTTTCCACCATACTATAGTTTTTCTAATGGATTTTTGTACTCTTCTGTCAAGGCTCCACCACTTCCTAAATTTTAAGAACTTTAATTGAAAGTTTCAGTTGAAACTGCTGGTTTGTACACACTTAGCACCCAACATAAGCCCAGCTGCCTGCCAAATCCTTGAGGGTTCTCTTAAGAAAATGATCACAGCTTCAGAATCTCCTGGTTTTTTGTGCTCAGCCCACACTGCTGATCTGAAAGTTTCCTGGCTTTTTCTTCCCCCTCTCACCTCTTTGCTGACCCATGTAGTGATTTGGTAAGAGAAATTGTTGCTGCCCCACCCTCCCATCTCTCGCACCACATGAGTTTTGAGTTATTATTGCAAAAAAGTACTTTATGCTGGTTTTTCTCAAAACAAAACAAAACAAAACAAAAACAAAAAACCCAGCCAAGTTGACACATAAACTTAACCATCACACATGTCCTGTACTTTTTCCTTAACAAAGTACTCAAAATGGCAATTGACAGCATTTCAAAATGGGACAAGAGAGGCTTGATAAACGTAGGTGGATAATGTCTTAAATTGCATTATTGATTAAATGATCCATAGCAGCTTAGAAGGAAATTTATAAGGATATGTAGTAAGACTCCATTGCCACTTTTTTTCCATTCAAAAGTAATTTGTAAAATGATTCATTTGTAAATTATAGATGCAACAAAGCAGGAAAGTCTTAGTAACTATAATGGCTCATTAAAAGGTAAATGTCAGCTTAAAGAGAGTTGAAGCAAGGGATAAAATCTAAGAGAGATGAATGTAAGACTTTTCTCATTGGTCGAAAAACAAGCAAACAAATGTGAACATACAGAGTGTGGAGGTGCTAGTAGCATACAGGTGAATAAAGTTTAGTTATTTTAGTTGACTGCTAATTTCAACAACTATTGAACATTTATTATGTATCAGGACCTGCACAACACTGAGAAGCATAAGTACAAGTGATGACCCTTTGCTCATGGAGCTTCTAGTCTTGAGAGCAAACAATTAGACTCAGTAAACTCAATATGTGATATAATTTACTAATAATCAAATTTATTCTTGGCATCCATTAAAAGAAATATAACATTAAAAATTAGAGAGAGTTATTTTCTATGCCTCACTTAAAGATGATACAGAAAAATTAGAGTTAATCCAGATAAGCACAACCAGGATTATGAGGAGATTTGAACTGACATCATATGACATACAGGAAATATCTAGTTTATAGAGGTGAAATTGGATGGGATGCTAAGAAATAATAATAAATAATAATATATTAAATAAAAATAATAAACCTTAATTGAGCATTACCTATGTACTGGGCATTCCATTGAATTAAAATTATGTAATTCTATCCTAAAGGATTTGTTCTAATTTATCTCCTTTTTGTTCATGAAGAAATGAGGTTTGACATGTTCATAATTTTCCTAAGTTCACAAAGTTATGGGCTGAGGTTTCATACCCAGACTATTTTAACTGCAGAGCTTGAGCTATTAAGCATGATACTGCCTATTTTATCACTATCAGTTGTCCTCAAGGAAACGAAGAACCAATATGCTTAAAAAGGATTATAATTGTTCTTTAACAGAGCATCTTATGTATTATGAAAATAATGTAGAATAGTCCCCTCTGAGATTCAAAGGGGGCTCAGCTGGCCAAACTCACCAAAAAGAAACCACTCTCCACCCTCTGCCAGACCCCTTTTCCTCCGGGGACTGATCCCTCCCACTCAGTTTGTTGCAGTGAGTCAGGGTCCTTACAGAGGCTATTTGCCTTGAGGGTGGGGTTTATGTGCCATTTCTAGTCACAGAGGTGAGTAACTCACAGTTTTCCTTTGGCTCCTTTTTCTGTCTAGTTGCATCCTGGGTGATGCATAGCACTTTCTCATTCAATATATCTCCAAAGCAGCTCCCTAAGATAGAGTTTTACCCTTTCTCCATTCTTTTTTTGTGAGAGAGCTGGACTCTACCTACCTACTTCCATGCCATTTTCCCAGAAGTCCTTGATGTAGAATAATCTGCTGTCAAAAAATCTGTTTATGATTTAGGTCTGTCACTTGCTGGCTCCATGACCTTGAGCAAACCACTCTCTCTCTCTGAATCTCAGTCTCCTTATCTATAAAAGTTATAATAATAGTAATTAAAGTAATCTAAAAGACTAATGTGTGGATCAAATGATGTCAAAGAAAATATGTATGAAATTATTTTGAAATTTATAAAGTATTCTTTAAATGTTTATTTTCCTATTATGGCCAAGCAGCGAGAAATGGGAAGAAGCCATAATTAATAACTTAAAAACCGTTTAAAAGTTAGAAGTCTCCAGTATAGATATGACCTTCTGAGGAAATAGTGAACTTATACCAATGGAAATACTCAAATATAGCATAAATGACCATTTGATTGGAATATCAGAAGAGTGCCAGCATCAGGTAAATCCACAAGGTTTAATTTCATTTTTCTTTAACCATACATCTTCGAAAACAAAATTTAAATGTATTTTTTATAACTTATCTTTTCCATTTCATAAATAGACTTGATTTTAGTAAAGTCATTTTCGTTATTTTTTACCTTTTTTGGAAGCAATGAAGTCAATTATAGATCATTTCAAGGAAAAGATCTCAACGGAAGGTTTGTGGCTCTCTTATCCCATTATTGGGTGTTCTTACAGATATGGTCTTAACACAATAAGCCTTTTACCAAGCATCAAGGAATAAAATCATGCCTATTTTACTTACCCTTTGTATTAGTCAGCTAAGGGGGTGCTGATGCAAAATACCAGAAATTGGTTGGTTTTTATAAAGGGTGTTTATCTGGGATAGGAGCTTACAGATAACAGGCCATAAAGTATAAGTTACTTCCCTCACCAAAGTTGATTTTCATGTGTTGGAGCAAGATGGCTGCTGATGTCTGCAAGGGTTCAGGCTTCCTGGGTTTCTCTGGGCTCAGCTCCTGGTTTCTCCACAAGGTCAGCTGTAGACTACATGATCTCTAGGCTTTACCTCTCTCTACAAGGTCAGTTGTAGACTATCAGGTGAACTGCTTTATCTCTCTCCCTGGGGCTTCTGCTGTATCTAAGGAGCTGTCTCTGTTCCTGTGTTCTTCTCCTGGTTCAGGTCTTCTCATCCTGGGACTTGCTTCTCTTTCCTCTGTGTGCTTACTTCCTGGGGCTCCAGCTTAAGGATTCAACTTCAAACTCGAACATCAAAACTCCAACATTAAGAAGCCTCAACTCTGTCCTTTGCCATGCCTTTCATCTGTCAGTCCCCTCCCACCAAGGGGTGGTGACTCAATGCCCTAATGACATGGCCCAATCACAATCAAAGCCCCAATCATAACTCAATCATGCCCAGGTACAGACCAGATTACAAACATAATCCAATATCTATTTTTAGAATTCATTACTATTTCAAACTGCTACACCGCTTTTACTATATCTTTTTTTTTTAAGATTTTATTTATTTCTCCCCCCCCCCCTTGTTGTTTGCACTGTTTACTCTCTGTGTCTGTTCATTGTGTGCTTGTTGTCTTTTGTTTTTAGGAGGCACCTGGAATTGAACCCAGAGCCTCCCATGTGGGAGGGGAGATAGATACCCAATGACTTGAGTCACCTCTGCTTCCTACTTGTTTTTGTCTCTTATTGTGTTTCCTCATTATGTCTCTTTGTTACATCATCTTGTTGCATCAGCTCATCATGTCAGCTTGCTGTCTTGCTCATCTTATTTAGGAGCAACCAGAAACCGAACCCAAGACCTCCCTGTGTGGTAGGCGGATGCCCAATTGCTTGAGCCACATCTGCTTCCCACTATATCTTTTCTGAAAAGATTAATTTTGAGCTCCTTGATAGCCAAAGATGGCATCAAATTATATCCTCTGATAAATTCTATTTTATTTTCTTGACATATTTGCTAGTTATGTTTTACAGTATTTCACAGTTTAGCATTTATTTCACCTTTTAAAATACATACATTTCCTTGGTCCCAAATATGATAAATAGTCCATTTAATATGTAGTATTATGAAAACTTCTGGTTTATCTTTATTTTCCATATTTTGTAGAGAAACATTAGTCCTTTAATGATAGATACAGATGGTGTCCATCTGGTATCCATCTTTAACTCTAAAAATGGAGGCATAAGGATACTCTGAAACATTAGACTTTCAAAATCAGATGTGATCTAACAGCTCAAGTAAAAAGTTATTTGATCCATTATGATTCTTTTCCATAGTTCTCATCTTACATTACAAATAAGATAGAGAATACCTTTTTTTTCTGAAAATAAGAGTTGTATTATAAGTTCTCAACTTTGTCCTACTAGAGATCAGCAAACAAATATCAAAGTCATTGTTATCCACCAATTTTCCTGTTACAGTTTATCTTAAAACATCTCTTGGTATCGTCAACATTTTAGACATCTAAGGCAAGTTTGTTTTAGGTTATTTCTTTGCATAAGGAAAACTAAAATACTTCAAATCTTAATAAAATAGAGAGAAAAAGGATAATTACAACTTAATAAAATCTCATCCTACATTGGATCCTAGAGGAGAGAAAATTATCTTGTTTTTCAAACACCAGTAATCATAATTATCATTTAAACTGTACTGGCTTTCTTTTCCCAGGCTAGAATATATCATCCCTTGAGGGATGCTGTGAAGATATAGGAAATGTTTCAAAAGCATTTTAGTTGTTCCCAAAGGGAGTGTTAATATAAATGCAATGCATTTAATAAGAAAAACAGACCTAAACATTTCAGAAAGGAAAAAAAAAAAGAAATAAGTGCTTGAAATAAATGCTTCCATAAAGAAATAAGTAAGATGCAGCATATCAACAGCAATTACAACTTTAGTAGATTTATGGTGATGATTTGAATAAATACCTAAAGGAAAAAATGCTCTACTCTGTTGCCAATACAAAATCCTTAAATTGCCAGATTTTCATATATGCTTTCTCATGTATATATACTGGCTTCTATTAGCAAGGTTGCTAAGTTTAGAGATTCTGCTGTAGTGTTTGTGTGTGTGTGTGTGTGTGTGTGTGTGTACTTTAGATCTTCAAGTTCAAAAAGGCTAAACAAACAAACAAACAAACAAAAAAAAGGCTAAACCTTATTCTCTTCATCCAATATTTCCATATCTAAAAATACAAAGTCATGATGTTTTCTGGTTCTTGTGCTTGTCATTGTATATGATGATTATACCATTCATTTCTTAAAATTCCTCCCCAAGGTAGTTATAAGAATTTAAAGCATTTTAAAAAATAAACTGTAAATGGCTTATTCTTGAGCGCTTCCAAAATTAAGCTAATTACTCCAAATGCCTTTGTCCCGAGTTAATGTCAAAATGGCTTCTATTTTGCTTCACGTGTGATTTTTATGTCATATTTTCTGCTTTTAATGAAATATACTAGATGATATAAATATTCATGCATAAATACAGATATGAAATCATGGACTTTTGAATGCTCTACTATGGAAGAGACCTTAGAAATGACCTAGATTTTTCCCTGGTAAAGCATCAAGCCAAATAACTAAAATTTCTACTGTGACCACCAGAAATGTAGGAGAGAATGAAGAATCAAGATAAAAAAACAGAGCCCACACTCCGTGGTAATGAATGAAAAGAAAGAAAACAGAAACCCTGAATATTGCTCTCAGGTGGGTCTGCATTATTGTTGTGAGACATTATTGGGTCCACCCCTGTCCTTTAATAGATGGAAAAACCAAGATCGAAAGAGGCCACATGACTTGCTCTGAGTCCAGTGGAAGGTGTGCGTTGTATAACTGTGGAAAGAACAGAAATGTAATATTCTGATGGAAGACTTAAAAAATACGCACACCAAACTTTCTCTATTAACTTGTTAGCCCCTTGAATATCCACTGTGCTTAGGAAAGTACTTGCTACATAGAAAATGTTTCAAAAATATTTGCTAAAAGTGTGAAAAAAATGAAAAAAGAAATACAAAAGCATTGAATCCTTTTGAACACTTTCCAGTGAAACCTGAAGAACCTCACTGCATGCATGTTGCTAACAATAATAAGCCTGAATCCTCAGGAAATGGTCCACTTTCAGTCAATATTCCTTTTCTTAGATGGAGATTAGATATTGTAAATTTGAAGTAATTTAAAAGTGATTTCAAAACTTCAGCACTTAGGACTATGAGGAAATCATCTTGAAAACCCATTACACGATTAATCATCTGTAATAAAGTTAGAACAATGAAACATTATGATAAATGTATTTTTATGATAAATGAAAATATAAATGATTTTTAAAATGATAACTGTCAAAATTTAGCTACAAGATTGTCAATTGGCAGTTTACATACCATACTGAGGTGTGAAAATATAATCGAGAAATTTTGTTTGATGGGTTTTTGTTTGTTTGTTTTGCAATATGATCTAGCACTTCATTTTCATTCAGTGAAAGGAATTTCTACCTGCTCACAAATATACAGGACAAATTCTGACTTATTACTTAAAAGGGTCATATTAGTGAGACCATAAGTCTCCAATAATACGAAATCTTAAAAATGAGGATATGCTAAAGGGATGAAAATATGATGCTGTTCTGAGCTATAGTTTTTATGGGGAAAAAACTTAAGGGAGACAAAAATTGGAGAAAGGGGAAGAGAGAGAGGAAGGCGCAAAGTAGGACAATAGGATGAAAACTGTACAGGACCAAATTTCTGACTTCAGAATCTTGTAAATCAAAAACGTAATTACATGGAACACCTGAATAGGCATCATTCATGAAAAAGAGAAAAACCAAAAGCATGAAAGAAGGGACTGTTTATTTTAAGACAACCATAAGCATACGTTAAGCTCAAGAAAAACTTTGTGGAGGTGATTTCAGCAGAACACAGCTGTTAAAACCATGGGTCCTGGAGGCAGGCTACCTAGTTCCTTTTCACCACTCTGACTTTTCCTGACTGAATGACCTTGACAAGGGACAGGATCTCTGTACATTTGACTTTCCTTCTCCCTAAAATGGAATAACAATAACCAACTGATAAAATTGTTTGGATATTAAGTAAAATTATCAGCACACTTTAAAGGGAGTGGATGAGGCTCAAGCTCATGACTGCTTCCCACATGGGAGGTCCCAGGTGCCTCCAAAAACAAACAACAAGCAAACAGACAAAAAAATACCAACTCATGGGAAGCAGATGTGGCTCAGGCAACTGGGCTCCCACCTACCACATAGGAGGTTGCTCGTTCAGATCCTGGCACCTCGTAGGCAAGACAGTGGGCTGTTATGATGGGAAGGTGCAACAGGCTGATGCAACAAGAGATACAAGAAGAAAAAACATAGTGAGAGACACAACAGGGCAGGGAGTGGAGGTTCCTGGTGTCTCCTAAAGAAGACAGGGAGCTGATGCAGCTGGCAAGCATGGCAAGCTGATGCAACAAGAGACGCAGGGGGTAAAAACATAATGAGAAACAGGGTGAGGCAGGGAGCAGAGGTGGCTAGGGCAATTAGATACCACCATCCCACATCATAGGCCCCAGGTTTGGCGCCCAGTGCCTCCTAAAGAAGCAAGGAAGATGAACAGACACAGGAAGTGAAAAAGCAACAAAAACAACAAGGGGGTGGGGAGAAATAAATAAATAAAATAAATCTTTAAAAGAAAATAACAACTCAGAGGAGCTGATGTGACTCAATGCTTGAGTATGGGCTTCTCACATACGAGATCCCGGGTTCAAACCCCAAGCCCAGTACTTCAAAAACAACAAAACAAAACACTTTAAAGCATAAGTGTTATATTAGTCAGGATTCTCTAGGGAAACAGAATCAATCGGAGATATCTGTAAATAAGGAGATTTTATAAGATTCTCACACATGACCGTGGGTATGCACAAGTACAGGTTTTGCAGGGAGGCTGCAACCAAGGTCTCTGATGAAAGTCCAGTGAACTTCCTTGATGAGGTTTCTGAGAGATGTTAGCTGTCCAAAAAGGAGCTGGGAAATTCTCTCTGAATGCTGAAACCACGTCCCCTTTTAAGGCATTCAACTGATTGGATAAATCATAGCACATTGCTGATGGCAATCTCTCTGAATGATGTAAATGTTATCAGCTACCTATACAGTAAAGTCACTGGTGACTAAAGTCCATAAATGTCCTTGTATTACAATTAGCCCAGTGCTTGCTTGACCAAACAACTGGACATAATTACCTGGCCAAGCTGACACATTAGCCTAACCATCGCAAGTGTTTAAAACAACGTCTAACAAATAAAGAGTTCAGAGAATGTTATTGGGATTATTATTATTTAATCTGCAAACTCAGAGTAAGTACTATCATAAATATTCTCATTCTGAGGCAAAAGGAGAGTTGTTATAGTTAATAAAGGGAACAATTCTGGGCACCATACTCCTAGTCATTACACAAATCAGTCTACATCAGAGAAATCAACACAAGAGCCTGATACAGGCACAACCATGCTCTCCCCCTTATGTGTATGACCAGTGTAATTAAAGACAGGACAGGACAACTCCTCCATATTTTGAACAGTTCCTTTATCCCAATTATTTATAGGATGCCACTGACAAATCTTGAATCATACAGTTGTGTTAAACGTGAAGGTGAGAGCCTCCCAGTGTGGTGAGTCTTCTCTTCGCAGGAATATTTATGTAAAGACTGGACCACCATCTGCCAAGAACAGAAGGGAGAGGGGGCCAGACATCCTGAAAGATCTCTAGCAACTGTAAACTTCCCTGAAAATACATTCAACCCAGGTTACATGTAAACTCAGGTTTGTTTTTTTTTAAAGTGTTTGCACATTAAATTAACACCATAAACAATGTTGCAAAAGACTCCCCAAGCCCTTTGAAAGATCCAGTATTTTAAAAACTATAAACACATAGATTGCAAGAAAATATACAACTGCATACAAATTAATCTTATCTATTCCTTAAGTCAAATCCAATCCACATTTGATAGGAGTTTGTTAATAGGACCTACACTGTGAACATGAACATAAAAAAAACAAACACCAGATGTGACTCCAGCAGTTGAGCACCTGCCTCCCACATGGGAGGTCTGGGGTTCAGTTCCCAGCGACTCCTGAAAAAAACAGAAACAAACAACAAGCCAAACAAATGATAAAACCAACTCTGGGAAGCCGATGTGGCTCCGTGGTTGCATGCCACCTCCCCACACATGAGGTCCTGTGTTCAACCCCCAGCCTCAATAAACAAAAAACAACTGAAGAGATTTATGAAGACTTCTCAGACTTTTAAGTGATCTAGATGCATCCTGACTCAACTGAAGTTAGTAGATTTTACTGGAGAATCAATTCACTTGATAGTATATCTATCTACTCAACGGCCATTCCTCCCTCACCAGTACGATCACGTAGTGATGTCTGGGTTCCTTCCACCTACTAGCCTGCCCTGTGTGAAGCCCAACTAGTCCTCCTTCTCAGAGCTGGAAAATGCCAGTATTTAAGGTATCAGTCTGAAGCAGCAAATCCATGCTGAGGGAGTTTTCCCTGATCACTGTGTGCTTAGGGAAAGAAAACACATGCACGTGTGTGTTTTCAAAAGCAAAAGAGAATGAACTTTCAAATTAAATGCCCTTCAGAAACAAATTTATCCACTTGAGCTTTGCCCACTGCCTGGGGTGACTCAAAACCAAAACAGGATGTTTTTCTAAAAGGAGTGCCTGGCTTCATTTACTTTCTCATTATAAAGAGCAACCACCCACCTAGGTGTTACTGTTTTGCTCCAGAGGAGGAGCAATTAAGATGCAATTTAGGTCACTTAAACCTCCAAGTTTAAAAGTCCTTCAAAAATCTTAACAGTTCTCAAGGATCTCTGACAACTGTTAAGTACAATTTGTAATGATTTTCCATGTTCTCTGGAGTCCATCCCTCTCTCCAAATTGCTTGTATTCTTTTTGTCATCGTTTTTAAAAAAACGACTTAGTGCTTGTGTTTCTTTAAAATTCCCAGCAATTTTTTTTTCAGAGACCTCTAACAGAAGAGTTAGTTAACTCCCATAGCTTTCTCTTGGGTGGATGTTATTATCTTCACTTTATAGAAAACAAAAAACAAACAAAAAAGATGTAGCAAGGGCAGTTGGTTTGCCCAAAGTCACAGAGCAAATCAGAAAACCACACACCCTTTCTGGCAAAAGATAAATGCAGAAAAACCCTCAGAAGGAAAAGCCTTTAAGATGCAAGATCTAGTCATGAGACAGGATTCAGGATTTATTCTGAGGTAGAAAAATCAAGAATTTTTCCATCCTTATAATTTATATTTATAGAAGTATTCAAGCTTTTAAAAAGGTTTAAAAGTGGGTCTTCAGGTGGTAGCGTGAAGGCATCAGTAAACACAAAGAAAAACATACCCAAATGTATGGGATCTGGAAACTGAATAAACACTGACCACAATTGAAGATGTGTTCATTCCTTTTTTTGATCTCCATATAAACCCCAACCTCCCCACCCCAATCCTCTCCCCATAACAACAACCTCCTCCATCATCATGAGACATTCATTGCACTTGGTGAATACATCTCTGAGCACTGCTGCACCTTGTGGTCAATGGTCCGCACCATAGCCCACACTCTCCCACAGTCCACCCAGTGGGCCATGGGAGGACATACAATGTCTGGTAACTGTCCCTACAGCACCACCCAGGACAACTCCAACCTCCAAAAACCTCCACATCACATCTCTTCCTCCCACTCCCTACCCCCAGCAGCCACCATGGCCACTTTCTCCACACCAATGCCACATTTTCTTTGATTACTAATCACAATAGTTCATGAATAGAATATCAGTAAGTCCACTCTAATCCATACTCTATTTCTCCATCCTGTGGACCTTAGAATGGTTGTGTCCACTCCACACCTATATCCATGTGGAATCTAACCGCCCTCTTGATATAGGTGTTCATTCTTAAAAGAGAAGAATCTGAAATCTTCCTGCCTTGGGAGGCCAAGCTCAGTCTGCAAACCTGGTAGTTTCACCAGAGTGTACCCGGGCATAAACACCAGCAGAATTCTGCCCAGAGAAAGCAGGCTCCAGGGTTGAAGTCGAAGGGTGATAAACTCCATAGAAAACAAACAGGGAAAACCCATAGCTTTGCGAGATAAAGGTATAGTCTAATTAGGAGCCAGAAGTAGATCAGCTGGAAATTTTACCAGAGATCTTATAAATGAGAGAGCCATTTAAATAAGCCTTGGCTGATAGGAAAATTATGCCCATATGCAGGGGAGGACCGAAGTGGCCAAGCAGAAAGTAAAAGCCAAAAGCAGATATCAGAAATGTCTCAACATTGAAGACATGCCTCAATGCACACCGAAATCTATCAGCAGAAGAAAGAAACTTTTTGGACTTGAAAATATTTCAGCACAACATTAACTTAAACACTGAGGTGTATAGATCCAAGGATGACTCTAAGAAGCAAAGCTAAAAATAAAAATAAGAATTAAATTATTGAGATACTATCCATTGGCCCACCAAGATGCATCTAAGATGCTCCAGGGTGCTATTCCCTCACAGAAACTTAGAACAACTAGCAAAAATGAGCAAGGCATCTTCCTCAGAACTTCGGAAAAGAGTTAAATGGTCGCAGTGACTAGGAGGGTACAGAATCAACAAAATGGAGATTTCCAAAAAGCTCATGGCATCCTTCCTGGCCCCTCCCCCACCCACTTTCCGATGCAGTGCAAAGGCAGCCTAGACTCAACTGAACATCCCCAGCCCTGTTTCAGAAGGAGCAGAGAAACTCCTATGCACATCATGGGGGACCCATATGTTGGTGCCAGTCTGTCGGGTAGCAGACTGAAAGTCTAAACTAGGAAACTCTTCTCGGCTCATAACTCAGAACTTGCCCTGCAGTCAGAAGCACCCTGCCCACAGCTAAAGCAGTGTAGGAAACAATTAAGTCAAATAAGCTGGGGAAAGGATTACCCACCTTAACTCATAAACTAGAACACAGGGAGGGGGACAAAGTCTATTTCATGGAGAATAGAGAGGGAATTTGACTTCCTATCAATGGAGGAATTCCTGAGGCCCTGAGCAAGCACAACCCCAGGACAAGGCACAGGCTCAGAAAAGGCAGAGTGGACTCTGCACTTCACTTTTGTCTGAGTATAATCTTGATAGCAAGGCTAAACTCTGAAGGACAGCACCAACCAAAACTAAGTTAATGTGCAAAGACCTTTGAGGGTGGTTTTTGGGGATTTGTTGTTTGTTTTTCTTAGCTCCTGGTACACAAGGGAATCTCTGGCATATCACTAGCTGGATACAAACTTAAGGGACTAAATCTCATAGTAAACACTTTAAAATATTAAAATGTACACTGTGCAAAAAAGGACTACAAGATTAGCAAAGAAATAGGAAACAATAGACCATACAAATGGACAAGATAATAATCCAGAAACCATCAACAAAGGAAATCAGATATTGCATGTAGTTGGCTTAAAGCTGTATTGTATCCCAGAAAAACATGTTCTTAAATCTAATCTCTTCTTATGAGTGTATCCATTGTAAGTAGGAACTTTTGATGAGGTTATTTCTGCTAAGGTGTGCCCCACCTCAATCAAGATGGGTCTTAATCTTATAGTGATTATAATAAATGATTATTAGTCCTTTATATGAGAATGAAATTCAGACGCATAGAGAGAAAGCCACAGGAAGCAAGTAGCTGGACATCATCAGAACCTGGAAGAGAAGGTAGAGACCAGGAGATAACACTATGTGCCTTTCCATGTGACAGAGGAGCCAAGGATTACCAGTAATCAGCCCCAGAATGCCACAGTATTCAGGGAGAAAATATTGCCTTAATAATGCCTTGATTTGGACTTTCTTTTAGCTTCAAAACTGTAAGATAATAAATTTCCATTGTTTCTAAGCCTACTCGTTTCCTGATATTTGCTTGAGCAGCCTAGATAACTAACATAGATTTTACTACGAGGAGACTGGGATGTACTATTACCAACAGAAAAAGTGTGGAAAAAGCTTTCAAATTGGATAATGGGTAGAGGCTGGAATGATTGTAAAATGCTGGATACTAAAGGCCTAGCTTGTTTAGAAAAGACAATTGGTAAAAATATGGATACTAAAGGTAACTCCAAAAAGGCCTTAGAACCAGGGTTCTTAACTAGGGGTCCACAGACTCTCAAGGAATCCATGGAAAGATTTCAGGGACTCCATGAACTTGAATTGAAAAAAAAATCAACTTAATCTTTATTTTCTCTGACCTCTGATGTTGAGGTCTCTACATCCTGAGAAGGGGTCTGTGGTTTTCACCTCACTGGCAAAGGAGTCTGTGGAACAAAATAAGGTTAAGAACCCCTGCCTTAAGAAGAAATGAGGACTATGTTACTAGAAACTGGAGGAAGGCAGTGTTTGTTTTAAAATGGCAGAGAACTTGATGAAATTGAGTTCTGATGTTAGATGGAAGGAAGAATTTGATAGTGATGAACTTGGATATTTGCTGAGGAGATTTCCAAGCAAAATGTGGAAAATGCAGCCTGGATTCTCCCTGTAGCTTATAGTAAAATGTGAGAGGAAAGGGATAGCTGAGAACCGAACTTCTCCACCCAAAGAAATCAGAAATTGATAATTTGGAAAATTCTGAGCTTCCAAAAAGTGAATCCCCAAAGAACTGTACTCCATATAATGGTATAGATGAACATGAATCCAGTCAGACATTTCAGTGTAACCAGGATTGGAGATGCAAGTATCCATGAAAGATCTGTGGGATTCTTTTGGATTGGACTCCTGTGAACTACATGCAAAACTGACAAATTTTCTGCATAATCTCCATGATCTGAACCATTGCCAGCCTGGAATAAAAGGGACAGAAAAATGACAAATTGAAGGATAGATCACTTCAAGGGCAGAACTATGGAAGCTGAGGTCTGGACTGAAAGCATCTTCCTGGGCCATGAGAATGGGCCCCACAAGTGTATGGGCAATGGGTGAGTCTGCCCCAGCTTTTGAAGAGGGCAAGCCTTTAGCTCCATTATTGAGGAAGAATGCTGCCACCCCAGTGGCAGGGTGAGCCTTGCCCTGGGGATTGCAAAGAGTCTACCTATCACCCTAGTGTTCTGAGAAGGTAAAGCCTGTGTTGTGGCATTTGCAGAGAGCCAGGTCACCATCCAGGGTTTGGAGAGAGTAGAGCCTTCACTATAGTATTCAAAGAGATCATGTCTTCTGGGCAAGCACTTGGAAGAATAGGGCTGCTTCTACATGAGGCCCAGAGGACCAAACGTTATTCCACAGATGATTCTCAGACCTTGAAATCTAATGGAATATGCCCTGCTAGGTTTCAGAATTGTTTGGGACCTGTGACCCCTATTTTCTTGCAATTTCTCCTAACAGGAATGAAAAGGTTTATCCTATATGTATCCCTCCATATTATACTGGAAGCAGATAGCTTGTTCTCTAGGTTTCTGAGGTCCACACACAGAGGAAATTGTGCGCTAGGATATACCACACCCATAACTGGTTATAATAAGTCTTTGCACTAAGCATTGTTTCTGAAATGACTTAAGAGTTTTGGAACATTGTGATGGAATGAATGTATTTGCATATAGAAAGAACATGTCTTTATGAGGTCAATAGGGTGGAGTGTGGATATTTGAAGCTGTAAGTACCTCCAGAAAAAAAGAAGTATTCTTAAATTTAATCCATTCCTATTTGTGTAAATCTATTGTAAGTAGGACCTTTTGATGAAGTTATTTCAGTTAAGGTATGTTCTACCTCAATCAGAATGTGTCTTAACCCTATTACTAGAGTCTTTTTATAAGTGATTGAAATTTAGACCAAGGAAGAGAACGTCAAGGAAGCAAGAAGCTGAAATTCAAAGGAACCCAGAAGAGGGGAAACGGACTTTGGCCCAGTGGTTAGGGCGTCCATCTACCATATGGGAGGTCCGCGGTTCAAACCCCGGGCCTCCTTGACCCGTGTGGAGCTGGCCATGCGCAGTGCTGATACACGCAAGGAGTGCCTTGCCACGCAAGGGTGTCCCCCGCGTGGGGGAGCCCCACGCGCAAGGAGTGCGCCCGTGAGGAAAGCCGCCCAGCGTGAAAAGAAAGAGCAGCCTGCCCAGGAATGGCGCCGCCCACACTTCCCATGCCGCTGACGACAACAGAAGCGGACAAAGAAACAAGACGCAGCAAATAGACACCAAGAACAGACAACCAGGGGAGGGGGGGAAATTAAATAAATAAATAAATCTTTAAAAAAAAAACAAAAAAAAAAAAAACCAAAGGAACCCAGAAGAGAACAGAGAGTCCAGAAGAGACCACCTTGTGATGAGCTAAGGACCAAAGATTGGTAGCAGCCAGTTTCAGAATGCCAGTCTTTAGGAAGAAAGCATCACTTTAATGATGGCTCAATTTGGATTTTTCCCAGCCTCAAATTATGAATGAATAAATTCCCATTGTTTAAACAGGCCCATTGTATGAGCAGCCTAGGAAACTAAAACATTGCATATATAATACATATATAAAATATGATATATACATATCTCTAAAAGATAAAGGAAACACAGAGAAAGAACTAAAGAATATAAGGAAAACACTAAATGAACAATTTGAGCATCTCAATAACAATGAACCAAAGAAAAATACTAGAGTTGACGACCATAATAATTGAACTGAAAAATTCCCTGGAGGGTTTCAACAGCAGATTTGAATTAGAAGAAAGAAAGAAAAAAAAAAAGAATTAGAGAACATGAATACAAGACATTTGAAATGATTCAGGCTGAGGGACAGAAAGAAAAAATATGAATAAGGAACTTAGAGTACCTAAGAGACCTGTGGGATACCATCAAGTATACCAATATATGCATAATAGAAGTCTCAGGAAAAGAAGAAAGAAAGATGCAGCAAATATTCAAAGAAATGTTATAACACATCCCAAATTTAATAAATTGAATTGTACATTCAAGAAGTTCAATGAAACCAATCAGAATAAACATGAAGAGAACCATGATCACACAAATAGAAGTCACACTGTCAAAGAGACAACTGCAAAATGAAGAAGAGGTTAAGATATTCCCAGATAAACAGAAGCTGAGGGAGTTCATCACCCTAGACGTGCCCTACAAACAATGATAGTCTTCAGACCCAAAGGTTAGGACATTAGACAGCAAATCAGCACAGCATAAAGAAATAAAAACCTATGGTAAAAATAGCCATATGGATAATTACAAGTGCCAGTATTATCGTATTGTATTTTTTGGTATATCTCTCCAGTTTTTACTTCCTAGAGGTTTTAAAATACAAATACATAAAAATGATAAATCTATGGTTTTGGACATCCAATGTATAAAAATATAATTGTAATAAGTGCAACAAAAGTGGGGAATGGTATAATAGGAAGAGTGAATGAGAGCAAAGGGACAGAAAAATATTATCAGAAATAATATATGAAAACTTCCCAAATTTGATGAAAAGCATTAATCTCAAATGAACTCAAAGAAACTCAAAGAACACCTATAAGGATAAATACAAAGAGATATACAGAGACTCATATTCAAACGCTAAAGCAGAAACAAAAGAGAAAATCATGAAAACACTAAGAGAAAAACAAATCATTAAGTACAATTGAGCAACATCATAATATCTGACTTTACATTAAAAACATGCCAATGGTCAGAGGAAAGACATATTCAAAGTGATAAAACAAGAAAACTGCCAATCAAGTATATTATATCTACTAAAAAAAACCCACAACACACTAATTTTCAAAATGAATGGAAAATAAATTCCCAGAAATAACACCAAAGAGTAACACTCAAAGAAGGAAGAATGAAGGATACTGGAAATATATTTGTACATATAAAAGAATACACACACATGTTTTCTCTTAATTTCTCAAAAAATAGCATTGTTTTAAAGCAATAGTTAATATAATTAACTTAAACGATTTGATCTGTAATATATAGCATAATAACAGTAAAGGAAGGGAGAGGAAACAGAGCTATAGTAAAGCAAAGTTGCTTATTTTAACAGAATTGTAAGTACTAACCATCAGTAAATTGTGATAATTTAATGATGTATACTGCAAAACTTAGAACAATAAATAAGAAAATAATTTTAAATATAGCTAAAAATCAACAGAATTAAAATGGCACACTAAAAATGTTTGCTAAAAAGAAGGCAGTAGATGAAGAACAGAAGAACAAAAAAGACATGAGACAGAAAACAAATAGCAAAATGTTAGGTGTAAATCCAATTATACAATATGAATGAACTGAATAGTCCAACCAAAAGGCAGAGATTGTCAGGTTGAATAAAGAAAACAAGGTGCAACTGTATGTTGTCTATAAAAAAAATACTTTAAAGTCAAAGACATAATAAGTAGAAAGTAAAAGGATGGAAAAAGATATTTCTTGCAAATAATAGCCATAAAAGAGCTGCAGATTTAATGTTAATATCAGCAAACAGATGGTAAGGTAAAGAATATTAATAGGGGCATTTCATAATGATAAAACATATCAAGAGGTTATAATGATTTTAAATGTATGTGCATATATCTACATGCAGGTGTAAATGTACAAATATTTATGCACCTAACAACAAAGTCCCAAAATATATTTGCATAGAGCTGAAAGTGAGAGCAGGGATTGACTGGAAATAGAACAAAGTAATTTTGGGGGATGATGGAAATGCTCTAAAACTGGATTACAGTGATAGTACACAATTGATTAAATTTATTTAAAATCATGTAGTTGTACATTTACAAAGTTTGAATGCTATTTTCAATTATATCTCAATCAAACCATTAGTAAAAAGCTTTCATTACAAAATGTAGATAATATATTCTCTAAAACAATGAAAAAACTTAGTAGATTCCATGTTTGCAAAATATTTAAAGTTGTTTTAAATATCATAATTAGGTGGAGGGCATTGACAAAGGTTTGAACATAATGTGTTTTCTGGGACAAAATCTAGCCCAGATTGGTTACTAAGATTGATACTGAAAACCTCTAAGGATAAGATTTTAAAAGTTAATTTTTAAAAACCACAGGAGGTTTCAGTATTCTGCCAAGGAGCTTATAGGGATCTCCAATTTACAGTAAGCAATATTTTGGGGGAGCTGAGTACGAACAGGTGCAGTCATAAGCTCTTTCCATGCATTGTTTTATTTAATCTTCAATGATTATCTGCAGTAGGAACTATTATAAATATCTCCATTTTACAGGTCAGGTTGTTGAGTCTTATACAAATTAAAAAACAAGGTTGAGTTTGCAAGCTAGTATGTAGAAGCATACAGGTGGGTTTCGAGCTTAGGATTCCAGGGCTGCCTGTGTTCAAAACGCTGCCTTTCATTCTACAATCCTGCCTCTCAACTGCGGTATAATTTCTCTCCCCCCATATAATGTATAATATTTCTATAATTGTGATGAAAGTAAAGGATCAAAGAGTTGTAAATTGTAGTTTATTCTTATTGGAAATAATTTGAAAAAGAAGGAATTCAGAATTAGAAAATGCTAAGAGAAACAATACTAGTTTTTGTTTTTCTGTTTTTCCCAATGCAGCAGCTTTGGAAGAGATAAAGGAATCAAGGCAAAGTAATCCAGAATCCTTGGACTTTGTTTATGGGGAAGAATGAACTAAGATCCGTGTAAGCAGGTACTTAAGTTAGCTCAACTGTGTGGTCAGACAAAAAAAGCTCTCATGGGCAGAATCAAAGTGGGCCACAGAAATATATATGTGAGTATTTAGTAAATAAAGACTACCAAAACTTTTCTCTTTAAAAAAAAAAAAACTTAAGTATCCACATGTCATTATTTTTGCAGGGCCCTGAGAGTCATAAAATCTAAAGCACAGATAAGATTAAAAGCTGACCTCTCATCGGAAACCATGGAGAAGAGTAGAAAGTAATATGATGTATTTAAGGTACTGAAAGAGAAAAACTGCCAGCCAAGAATTCTGTATCTTACAAAGCTGTCCTTCAAAAATGAGTGCCCGTGTGGGAATGTGTGTGGTGAGCCAAAGGCCCATGTGGTGAGCTGAATGCCCATGTGAGTGCCCATGTGGCAAGCCAAGTACCTGCATGGTGAGCCAACTGCCCGTGTGAGTGCCCGTGTGGTGAGCCAGTGCCCGTGCAGAGCCAGTGCCTGTACAGTGAAACAAGTGCCTATGCGAGTGCCCACAGGGTGATGCCTGTGTGAGTGCCCACATGGTGAGCCAATGCCCATGCAAGTGAGTCATGCAGCAAAATGATGATGCAACAAAAGAGAGACGAGCGGAAGAGTTGAGGTGAAATGCAGCAGAGATCAGGAACTGAGGTGGTGCAATTAACAGGGTACCTCTCTCCACATCAGAGATTTGATCCCCAGGATCGAATCCTGGTGAATCTTAGAGGAAAAAGACAAGAAGAGAAGACAAAAAAGAGAAGTAGATACATAAGATCACACAGTGAATGGATGCAGACAGCAAAAACAGCAGGGAGGGGAGGGGATGGAGAGGAGCAGGGAAAAATGAGGGTGAGTTTAAAGTCTTCACAGATGAACAAAAACTGAAAGAATATGTTACCAAAAGACTACATTTGCAAGAGAGACTAAAGGGGGTGCTGCAGCCTGAAAGGAAAAAACAAGGGCAAGAGATTTGGAAAAGAGTTTAGAAATGAATATTATTAGGAAGGGTAAACTAAAGGATAAGAAGACAGACAATAGAATGATATGAGAACAGAGAGCTGAAGGACAAAATGAATGAAGCAATTCAAAGTTTTCAGGTATCCTTTCACATCTATCCAATGAACCATGAAATATGGAAAGAAGAACTTTTTGGGGGCAAGAACAATCCAGAAGCAGCAGGAAGTGGCACAGAGGATTAAAAAGAGTGAATCATCAGCAGAAGTAAGATTTCTCACCAAATCAATTCCTGACTATGGCTTTGAAAGTGATGAGATTGTTGTTGTTTGTGCAGCTATTGCTGAAGAACAGAAGACAACTTCAACAAAAAAAAAACAATGGTTATTGTGTCTGCTTCTGGGACTGTAGAGACTGTAACTGAGAAGGAAGTTGGTGCTCCAACACCAGATGGCTCTGTTCTTACCAAAGTCTGATGAAGGAAAATGCATAGGATGAATTATTCGAATTTGTCTTTTTTGATTATCATTTAAAGTTTCAGACGTAGGGACATTTATTCTGGAGAAATAGGGTAAAACTCTTGTTTGTAAGAATAGTTTTTCAGATGAAACATATAAATCTAAATGGTAGTATTGTTGTACAGTGTTTGGACATGCTTTGATAAGTTATGGTTTATACTTGAGCAAAATGTTTTTGATGTATAAATTTAGTTTAATCCAAATATATGGATGAATACATTTTAAAGACACAACTTGAAAAGCAAATTCTTGAACAGTAAATAACTTGGTCAGTGTTAGGAAAATGTTGACTCATTGGCTTTTGTTTTATGATAAAGGAAATAAGTGATTGCTTTCTCTCCTAGAAATATACTGTTTCTATTCAATTCATTCTGTGTTCCTTACTTAAATGTTAATATTAATTTTGATTCAGTGTTGTGGTTTTGTTGTATGTGGAATCTTTGAAAATCAGCGAAAAATGCATGCAAACTTCTCCCTTTTTGTCTTAAGATTTATTTTATTAATTTATCCCCCTCCCCTAGTTGTTTATAGTTGCTGCCTGCTCTCTGTGTCCATTTGCTGTGTGTTCTCTGTGTCTGCTAGTCTTCTCTTTAGGAGGCACCGGGACCCAAACCCAGGATCTTCCATGTGGGAAAGAGGTGCTCAATCACTTGAACCCTCTCAGTTCCCTGATTTGTTGCATCTCTCATTGCCTTTCCTCTTTGTCTGCTTGTTGCGTCATCTTGCCTCACCAGCTCACCTTCCCCAAGAGGCACCAGGAACTGAACCCAGGACCTTCTATGAGGTAGGCAGGAACCCAATCACTTGAGCCACATCCGCTTCCCTGAAGTTTCTCTTAATTCTGATTTGTGCTTATATTTTTTACTTTAAAGAAGTTATTACAATGGTAGTTGCCTCCTTCAGTATTTGTTAGATGTGTGAAATACTGATAAATGTCACAGTGATGGTTTTATTTTTTAGATTATTACTGTTAGTCCTTACTGCAAGTGAGTCATTTTTAAATGTGAATTTTATTTTGATGAGTGGCTTTTACAGATACATCATAACAAATTGTACTGCTACCTTTTAAAAAAAAGTAAGGATGATGTGGGAGAGGGAGGGGGGTACATGGGAATCCCTTACACTTCCATTGTAACTTTTCTGTAATCTAAAACCTCTTTTAAAATAAAGTTTATTAAAAACAAAATCTAAAGCATGGAATATTTAGGTGAAATTCCAGGTAAACTTTAAGCAAGAACTGGCAAATAAAACTACTTGTATAGTGTCTATTATTATTTTAAGATTTAAAATGTCATTGAGAGCCTATTTACTTTGCTTTCTTTATTATTTTTATTTTCGTGAGTATAAAATAGTTTATATAAATGACCCTCTGAAACCTATTTTCCCAATAATTGGTTTAAGTTTCAATAACAAACTATTTTGCCTTGAACACTTTTGGGAGAATATAATCCTTGTGGCTAAGGTGGGAAGGCAAAATTCCAAAATTTAATTTGAAAATTCAAGCTATTTTCCAAAGGAGCAATATGCAAATTCTCAGGCTAACAATCATAAATCACAATATTACTAATGCATCTTTCAGTGGAAGAAATTCACTCTGAACCCCAGCAGAACACTAAGAACAAACACATTTAACACAGCTTTAAATGGAAGTAGGTCTCTACCCTTCCACTTCATAAATGACACTGAGATCCAGAAAGCATAAATTACTTGTTCAAGTTCACAGAGAGAATAGAAAAATAAAAACTTAGAAGTCAGATTCCTGATTTCTAATCCAGTGCTTTTAAGGTTACTCTTGAAATTCAGGATTTAGAATTTTGGGAGGTAACAAGCACATTCAAGTGATTTACACTGTTTTAGTTTACCAGGAACCCAATTATATTATAATTAATATTATGATATATATTTAGACCTCAAGGCTTATTTTTTAAGTTAACATTTCTTGAGCCATATTAGTTGACTCTTTAACCCAACTAATTAATATGCATTTCATAATTAAATTACTATATATTTGTTCCCAATTTCTCCTCATTATTATTCATGAATAGGGAAAAATAAAGACATTATGACATACAAAGATTTTAAATATTTTTACTAAGACCCCCTTGCTGGAATAACTATGAATGGATGTACTTCAATAAGAAAGAAACTGGACCCCCAAAAAAGAGTAACAGAAAATAATGGTGAGCAAAGAAATCAGGAAAATAAAAATTGATCAGTGGAAGCTAGGTGACGACAAGGAATTGTTTCATTTGCCAGTGTGTGGCCAGACCAAGAAAAATGCCTGGTAACATATTAGGTACTGTAAATATGTGTTCTTAAATTGACTAATAAATAAGAACTGTATAAATAAGAACTAAATTTTTAGGGTTTAGAACAAGTTGCAACAACAAAAAGCATGAAAGATAGAAAGTTCCTTTACTTGCTCAAAGGAAAGAAACACACATTAATTTTCTTTAGTCTTTTATTATTTTTTTAAAATATAAAGTTGTATGCATTTACATAGTTAAAATATTTGGGAAAGCCCATTAAAAAGAAGAAAATAGTATGTATAACTTTGAAACCAAAAGGAACTTAAAAAACAATAAAGAAAATTTGAAAACTACATTAATACAACATACTCTATGAAAAGAGCAAGGGCATAAAAGA
This sequence comes from Dasypus novemcinctus, assembly GCF_030445035.2. Classification (NCBI taxonomy): domain Eukaryota; kingdom Metazoa; phylum Chordata; class Mammalia; order Cingulata; family Dasypodidae; genus Dasypus; species Dasypus novemcinctus. The sequence goes on along the minus strand of NC_080674.1, from coordinate 48,249,314 downwards.
AGCAAAGACATAGCCTGTAAAAAATGAAAATGAAATGATTAAAATAAATCCAAATCAGTGTCAAAATGAAAATGGGTTAGTGTGTGGGGAAGGGAGAGCATTTGAGTATTTCCTTGAAAAGTGGTACTGAGAATCCCAATTCTCTCCTTTCCAAGTTTATGTGGGTAGGAGGGAGGGATGGCATGACTTGAGGATTTACTCCCTTAAAACAAGATTTTTGTTAAAACTAGAGAGATTTGGCTTCAAAGAATACACCTACTATCTTCCACGGTGGTGACTTCCACCAGGGGCATCTTGAATCTGCAATGGAGAATGACGGACTGGCAGTGGAGCCAGGAGTGTGCTGAGACTGCGGATCACTCTCCAGGGTTTGTAGAAGTCTAGGTTTAATGAGTACTTCTCGTGGACCTAATACGGGTCACATTGACATAGAGCAGGGCTAGGGTCATTTTACATCCAATCCTAGAAAACCACCTTACGACAGGAAGAATGAGGGGCACCAACATTATGACACTATGAGCTGTGTGATCACCAGTGAAGGAGAGGCTGTGGTGGGTCCGTAAGCCTGGGGCAAGGAAAGCACTGCCTGATAAATAAGAGCTACAGTTGAGAGATCAGTATCTCAGATTGCACAAGGGTGAGGGCTTTAACCATCAGCCAGATGCAGAGACCATAAAAGCACCCCACTAAGGGAAAAACTTTATCTCCTACCCAAGATGAAAATATAGAATCAAGCTATATGTTATAATCAGAAGTAGATAAAACATGACCCAGAATATGTAAAAATAAGGGATTTGCAAACCAGGGATATTTTAATAAAAAATGGCTTATAAGTATAAATACTGGGCAAAAATAGAATTTAGAGTAAATGCATTAATGGGGATTAAATAAAGATATTACATAATGATTAATGGAGCAAACTACTAAGAAGATAAATAATCATGAATTTTATGCAATTAATGTGATATAAAAATATATCAAAATAAAATTAATAGTATTAAAAGGACAATTTGGCAAATAAAGAATCCCAGTAAATCTTTCCTAGAAACTTATACATCAAAAAGCAAAAAATAATGATAATAATAAATATATATATAGGAGAATTTGACAACATATTCATCTTTATCTAATAGTTATGTGTGGAACTTAAGTATCTTAAAAAGAAAGGCAAATTCATTCTTTTAAAGTAAAATTGATAAAATGTCAGCAAAGGAAGTATTATCAAATCTAGTGAAATTATATCATACAGATCACACATTATTGCAAAAAAGATAACTAAAAGGAAATGTTTATGACATTCTCCTTGAAAAATTCTAAGTAAATTATGGGCTCAAAAGTAATTATTAGAAATTACAACTATTTAGAAATGTAAAATATTAGAAATAGCATGAATTTAAACTTCTGGGATGTATTAAATCCTTTGAAACGACATTCATAGCCTCCAATCAATATGTTAGGGGAAAAGGAAAAATAAAGAGCCAACATTAAACTCAAGAAGCTAGGGAAAAAAAACAAAAACAAAACAGTAAACTCATAAAAGTAGTGGGAAGAAAATAACCAAGGATAAAAATTAATGAGATTAAAAAATAAAGTTACATTAGAGACAATTTTTATGTTAATCTTTGAAAAGACTAACAAAATTAATTTCTGGAAAGATTGATTGAAAGAGAAAAATGGTAAGAACAAATAAATAGTATGAATTAAAAAGGGAACCTAACTATAGATAAAGCCTAAAACCAACTTTATAGCAACAATTTCGCATTCTTGGCTTTAAAAAAATGGAAATGCTCTTCAATTTATTTTTGAGGCAATTGATATGCAAAGAAAAATTAATATCAAATTTACTTAGATGCAAAAGTCCTAAATAAAATATTATTTACTAAATCAAATCCAGCAATGACCAAGTAGGGTTTTATAATAAATTCAAGGATAATTCTGAATGAGTCCATTAATGTAAGATACTATATGAATGGAGTAAGATGGAAAAACCCTATGACCTTGTAAATGTTTGCTATATAACACTCAATGAAATTACTCATTCATAATTAAAAACAAAAAAAAATCTCAATCAACCAAGAACCAGAAAATTCAGAGTAAACATAGCATTTAATGGTGAAACTTTAGAAGCATTCTCAAAAAGTCAGGAAGGATTCTTTGAAGGTACTAATTAGACCAAAAAAGTCTAAGAACGCTGGATTTAACTATGAAGAAAAGGGGCATTTCCTTTTCTCAATGACTCTATGCATGGGCAGCCCACTTTCAATCTATATACAGACTTTCTATTGATGGCAATGGGATTAGTGTGAGGTTTAAGTACAAAACAAGCAATTGGGATATGCCCTTTGTTTAAAAGAGTTCCTCTGAAAGCTGTTAAAGAGGGACAAGAGCTCTGTCCTGCTTGAGTGCCAAGCCTTTATGTTTAAAACATTATGAAGTCTTTGAGTGATCAAACTTATTGCACTAATAAGTCAGGCGGGATAACATAAATCCTAACCATAAAAGTTTTTCAATTTTAAAAGCTTTTTTATGGTCATTAAACATTTCAGACAAATACTTGTTATGAACTAATTGGTAGCAAATGTTAATTTGAAAACTTATGCTGGCTTTGAGTTATAATGGTTTGGTTTTGAGCCTTAAAAATTGAAATAATGAGAAGTCATGTGAACATCTTTCCATAAGCTTTCTAATCCCAGAGTTAGGAAAGGCTTTCTAAATTCTTTATATCATGAAGATAATTTCTTCTGATGCATCTCCTCCCTTCTCCCAATATCATCCTTCTAGATCCATTGAGACATGTTTGCAAAATTCTCCAAAAGTTTTGAAATCTTGAGGATTAGAAACACATTTTCTACAGAGATGTCTACTCATTCTTAGAATTTCTTTACCTTTTCCTGTTGTTCTATGGAAATAAAATTTATGAAGTATCATTGTATGAACTAATCTCAGTATCTCAGTAATTTTCTTCTCATTTAGTAACACAAGATTCCTCAGGCTGCATTATTTTTTTTCTTTCATCGACTCTACATTTGTTCTCTTACATAATAATGTTCTCATGTTTCATCAGTTTCAGGAAGGGGTGGAGGTGGGTGTCGTCTTGCCAGTGCCAAGTCTATCTGATCAGGATCTCTCTCTTTCTCACGCGCACACAGTCACAGAGTATTTTACTCACACAGAGTCCCCTACTTACTTCTTCCATGCATTTCTCCAAGTCCTTTCTCTGCTACTCTATTCCTATCACCTCCTTTAAAACTTGGTTTAAAACTCACATCTTCATAAAGACTGTCTTTTACTCACTCCACTTAGCCTGATTACTATTCATTTTCCTCAATTTAAAATATAATTTGTGGATTACTACTTAATATTTTGATGCTTGATTCTGGAATTATTGTCATATATTTTTCTCAAATAAATACATTTACCTCAGAATATTTTATCATACCTCAAGCTTGAAGTATGAAAAATCCTTCCTTTCTTTTTCCTTCCTTCCTTTCCTCTTTCCTTTTGAATCCCTTTTCTTTCCCCCGCTTTCTAATATTGTCTCATTTTTTTCCTAGTACCATAGGTTTTTAAAAATATTTGACCAACTTTTATTTGCAGAGATTATAAAATTGATTAAATTACATATGAAAGTTGGCCAGAAATTATTCCGATGTGATAAGGGAAAAATAAGGGCACTTCTAATGGGTCTGTTCCTTGGTCTTCATTATGTAGATAGATTTGCGTATCTAAGTGAGAAGTATAGCATACTAGTTTAACTGCAGACTTTGATGCCATTCTATGTGTGTTCAAATCCAATCACAGATGCTTACTGAATTACTCTGCACAAGTTACCTTACTTCTCTTTGACTCAGTTTCCCATCTGTAAAATGGGGATAATCATAGCACCTGCCTCATAAGATTGTTGTGAGGATTAAATTATTAAGTTTAGAGTGCCAAACATAAGTGTTAACCAAGGTTTAGTTATCACAGCTCCAGAGACCTTGGTCCACAATTCCAAATTCCTAAGAATTCTGAAAGCAAAATTATTTTTCATGATTAATTTACAAGCACTGAACTTAACTACTATGACACTATTTACAGTCTCTTCTTATACTTCTTAGGACAACTATACTTATATTACTATACAGAAAATAGTAATGTGTTAGATTACAGACCTTACTTGTGAGGGAGGATGCAATATTAAAATCAGTATACAAAACAAGTTACCTTTCCAAACCCAAAGAAATTCTACATCTGATATGCATCTGGCTTCCAGAGTTTTGGGTAATGAATTATGGATCATTATCATTTGCTCTACATTTCTGCATGATATAATAGCAGTTCAAATTATAAATTTATTCTCTGTGTACTGTACACTATGCATGAGTTGGAAGTGAATGCTGATTTCTATTTCTGAATGAATGTATGCTACTCCAGAGCCCGTCTTACCTCCTCTTCCATGTTTCTCCCTTCCCTTTCCTCTTCTCTTTATTCTATGCTCTTCTGATCCTCCTGTATCAGTTAGGAATTGCATTCAGGGGTGAGTGACAGAAATCTGGACTACAGAGCCTTGGATATGAGTTTACTTTTATCCTATGCCAAGAAATCAAGTGATTGGAAGTACAGGGCTGGTACAGACTTCCCATAAAGGCATCTAGGTCCCAAAGGAAGAGGCAATCCCAGCAGACCTTCACTTACCTCTCATTAGTCTGACCAATGTCACATGCTCACTTGTAGCTGCAAGGAAGGTAAGAAATGCTAGTTATCTGTTTTATAGATTCTAAAGTAGAGGCAAAAAGTAATAAGTGGATTGAAATGGACTATAAGTTCACGCCTTACTCTCTACAGTGCCTGCCCACTCTCTACTCTGCCCTTGCCCACAATGATAGATGGTGATGGAATTGAGCTAGAAGAAACTGTGATCATGAGCATTTCAAGATGAAGGGAAATGTTTCAATTTATTTATGCTTCCTACATCCTAATGTGACCACATTATTATCTTTAGTTGCTTCACTGAATGAGGAATTTAATCTTTTAACCTCCTCCCCCAATCCTATGGCCAAGTTCCTGGGATGGTGGTCTTTATTCTACCTTCCTCATGTACAGTTTCAGGCAAAACTATCTAACTCCCTTGCCTAGCTATGATTTTTATGCACACTATGAATACCCATCCTGTATATTCTACAGGAGTACCTGTGGAGGTTTTTGCATGCAAGCATGAAGAATGAGAATCAGGGTTTGGTCATATGTGTCAGTGTGTGCTTATTTCTACTCATTACTTCAGTAAGTTTCAACCAGAAGGAAATCTATTCTTATCAAGGAAAAATGAAAACATAACCATCTTTCCTTCCATGATTTCTTTTTCTTCATTTTTAATAATTTTTTTTCTGAGATACCTCAATTTCTGACCTGTTACTCCTCTGCTTCTCCCCTGATCCTTTCTGTGTTATGTCTACTTAACCACAAGTTAAAGACTGATAGGAGTAAACATTGGGTTAGGAAAGTTTGTGAATCAGTGAAATATTCCCTCTAAATTTTTCCCTCAAACTAGCACATTACTAAGTCCCACTATAGCTTCTCTCTCCCACTTATTTTACAAATATTTCAACCACTCCCCCAACAAGCTTACTTTAAAGAGTAGTTGCTTTCATTGAATTAACCACAAAAAGGCATAAATGTTTATGCTGGAAGATAATAGAACATTAACAAACTATAGGCATATATAAACTATGTGTTCTTATTCTTGTGATTTTTTTTCCATTTGTCTCTGTTGAATTAAATGGCCATGTGTTGATCATTTTTCCCTTTATATTTTGCTCTGTGTTATTTTTCCTTTGTCTTTTGTAAGGCTAAATGGTCTGTCATCAAATTCTTCCCTCTTGCTACTCTCATGTTGTTAATGTATTTGGTTTATCTGATCGGAGTTTTCCCCAGAGGAATACCATTATAACCTCTTGCCATACTCAGAATTAGCCATTCATTCTCACTTTTCACTCCTTATTTCATAACCAGCACAAAAGTCATAATATGACCTTTATTTTTTGTCCTTGTAGCTACTAACCACCATTCAAAATCCTCTTCTAAGGAAATTAATTTAAAGCACTCTTTGAGCATTTCAATACATTTTTACCTATGAATATTCAGTAGCTACCATTGTTTATTATTTTAATAAAATTCTAGTACCTCATTGAATCATGAAAGTGAGAAGGATTTTGCTGTGGCCATATAGTTCAAGTTCTCACCTCTGGGTAGGACCTTTCCATAGTGACTAATTCTCATATGCTTTTAATATGAAACAAGGAAACAAATTCATTTCCAGTTCCTATTTGGTCTTCAGGACTGTTTTAGTTTCCTTGTTGCTAAAGCAAATACCATGCAATGAGTTGGCTTAAACAATGGGAATTTATTAGCTCACAATATTGAGGCTAGGAGAAGTCCAAATCAAGACATCATCAAAGTGATGCTTTCTTCCTGAAGACTGGCATTCTGGGGCTGGCTGCCAGTGAGCCTTGGCCCTTGGCTTCTCTGTCCCACACAGTAATTCACAAGGCAACCTCTCCTGACCTCGCCCTTCTCTTCTATTGACCTCAGCTTCCCATGGTTCTCTCTTTATCTGTCTGAATTCATTCTGCCTATGAAGGACTCCAGTAATAGGATTAAGACACAACCTGACTGATTTGGGCCATGCCTTCACTGGAGTAACTTCATTAAAAGTTTCTTCAAGGGTTCATACCCACAGGAATGGATCAAGTTTAAGAACATGCTTTTCTGGGGTATATAGCTCCAAACAACCCAAAAGACCAAGGCTCTGGAAGGATGTGCCATCCTACAGCATGTTGTTTCAGAGTGTTAGATTCAGCATATTGGGCAGTGCAGAATTTTAAAAAGTATTTCTAGGTTTCTTAAAAGTGACTGCTAATGACATCATCAAAATAGTTGAAAGCTGTATTATATTACTGAGCCAATCACCTAACCCAGTTGACAAATTAATTATTTTACTTGTTTCGTCTCATTTTTACATTTTTCATCAGTTTTACTTTTGTTCTCTCAGTATCCTGGACTAGTTGGTTGTTTCTCTTCTGGCATCACTATTGCTTAAATGCCACTCATTATTAATGAAATGAAATAATATTACAGAGAAAGATTAAGTTCTAAAGTCATCACATAAGGAAAAATCTCAGAAAGGCATATTTGCAAACCTGCATTCTTGTTATGAGAGCTCCACATTGAAGATTGCTCTGTCATCAATCAAATAAAATCTATCACAACCAGTTTTTCTTCCAGGTTTGAAAAATGGCTGGTTTTGTTTTGCTTTATTTTGGTTGGACATGAGAGAAGCAGGTGGCTTATATGACGTCAAGCGTCGTGATGTACAAAATTATGAAAGTAACTTTAAACACTAGAATTACACAGCATAGGAAGTGCTCAGTTTACAGAGCCATATAAAACTGATTGGGAGTTCTGCAAATCCATATTTCTCCCATTTGTTTACTGCTCTACATTTATGCATTTTCTCTTTGAGTAGATTGCCAGACAGAATTGCCCAAACTAGTTAAGTTATTATTATTGTTGTTATTGTTTTATTACATTATTATTTTGGTTGAGGGTATAAACTGAATTTAAGTGGGTTAAATGCACATATGTGTATCTTCACTGAAATTGATCATGCTAAAATCACTTTGATTTCCAATGAATTATTTTCAGTTACTGAAAATCTCTGCTACAGTTGACATTACTGATCACTTTCACTTCCTATTATCACTATCCTTCCCTTGTTTCTAGATTACCACTGTTTTCTGATTCATCAACGCCCTCTGTGTTTACTTATTCTGGACCATTATGGGTTTCCTTCTTTAAACTAATTCTTAAATATTAGTGTTTCCTTTATTCTTTTCTCCTTTACTTCTCTTACGTCTATGCTTACAGGGCAATTACCATTTTGATCCTGATTTCCAAATGTACAATCTCTGGCATAAACTTTAGACTTATATTTCTTATTGTCTGCTTAACATGAACATTGGGATGCCTCACAGGCATCTTGAAACTAAGCTTGTGATCATCTCCCAAGCCTTCTTCTAGAACATTCATTTCTCTACTAGTAGTTTGTTCAAATTCTGTAGCCAGAAATTTCAGTCCCTACATTCCATCAATGCCACCTCTTGAATATCTTTAAAATCTGCTCAGCCTCTCTGTGGCTACTGCCTTAGTATAAGCTAACTTTGTTTCATCTTGGATTATGAACAAGAGATTCCTCATTGGTCTCCCTGCTACCAGTTTTTCTCCCTGGTATACCAGCCTCTATAATGCTTCCAGAACAATCTTTTGAAACGTTTAATATAAATAGAAGCATGTGATATTTCTTTCCTCTGGGTATTTAAATTGTCCAGTGGCTCTCCTTGTCTATGATAGCAAACACAAACATTTTATCATAATACGTATGACCTAATATAATCTCGCTCCTACTTCCTCATTACCTTTGTTCCTAACTCCTTTGCTGTCTCCTACACTTCATTTCTTCCATTGTGACATGCTTTATATTTTTGTACTTGGTGGTTGTGACAGTTTGAATTTGGTGAATTTCAAAAAGAGATTATGTCTTTGAACTAATCCATTCCTGTGGGTGTAAGGCCCTTTGATTGTATTAAATTCATTTAAAGGGCCATTGTTTAGATCACTTGATTAGCTTGCTTTAGGACTTTTGATTGAACTACAACAGTGAGATGTGACACAGGTTGGGCCTCCACCCTCCTGCTGAGTCTTGCAGAGACACAGAGAGAAAGAAGACACAGAGAAAGGAAGCCACCATTTTGATCCTGCCATGTAAGAGACAGAAATCAGTAAAACAGAAGCCCCGAGAGGGTGAGAGAGGTATGGAGTCTGGAATCCGCATAGCACAGAGGCACAGAAAGAGGTCCCCAAAGGGCTGGCCCACAAAACAGGCTGAGGAAATGAGTCTTGCCATAAAGCCTAACCGTCCACAGCTGAACTCCAGGAGACAATGAGCCTTGAGGGGAAGGCAGGGACCTGGGCAGAGATCACCCATCATCTTGCTTCACCACGCCGCATGATTTCATGACATTGGAACTATAAGCTTTAATCCAAATAAATTTCCCATTATAAAAGCCAACCCATTTCTGGTATTTTGCATCAGCAGTCCTGTAGAAAACTAAGACATTCGTTTACACCTAAAATGGCTTTTCCAACATCATTCACTGGATATTTTCAAATCATCCATATGACACATCTATGACATCGCATCCCTGTGCATTTTTTCTAAAACGGAGTTAGATTTCCATCTCTCTGCTCCCATAGAATCCTCTTCCTGTCCCTTTTGTCATACTTTCCAGAACATATTTCAACTATCTTTTATTCTCTCTACCTACCCACCTGTATTCACTCACACCTGGTATTCTTTACCAGGAAGAGATTTTGATTTGTCCGGATAGCTCTAGTGGAAGCTAAATAAATAATTTCTGAATAGAAGAATGTGCCCAGACACTCTTCAACCCTCTTTTTACCCATTAAAAGTCCTTCTATTTTTTTTTAAATTAGGATACTTAGATGTTCTATCCATCTTTTTTTGTTGTTGTTCTTTTACTTTATAGCTAAGGGATTGAAGGATTGAAATTTGTTTTTATTTTATTTTAATCACATGATATGTTTTCCTCAAAGTTGATATTTATTTACAAGCTAGGTATTAAAAATATGCTGTAAACATGTTTTTTACAGTCCTATTGTTCAGGATTCACATTTTTAAAAAATATATTACATGCAGGATATCATTAGGCAAGAGGATAATGCAAAATGATTTTGCTCAAATGTTATTCCAGCTCAGACCTTTGGTTTAGAGCCTAATAGTAAATATACCTCACAGCGGTGGACAATACTTGACATTTAAAATGAAATTCAGTAACCACACAATGTTCTTGGCTAGAAATTCTTGCCATACCTAGAAGACAATAATGTCAAATGGAAGGGAAAAGAGAAACAAATTATCCAATAAAGCATTGCATTTAATATTTGTTTGGCAAATATTTGGTTTAATAAATATAAGTATGACAGTTAGTGGACACAATTCCAGACATAGGTATTACTACTTTTTCCTTAGAAAGAAATTTAAATTTAATCATAATTTCAGGAAATTATAAACTCTGCTTGCTAAATTTTTCTGCAGTCTATATCTAAATATTCAATGTTCAGTCAGAATCACAGAATTTTAAGTCAAAAAGGAGAAGACAGCCTATCTAGTTAAAATCCCTGTTTTTAGATTAAATAAATAAGACCCAAATAGGCTATATAACTCCTAAATTCTCATTCAACTCTGTCACCAAAAAGCTAAATAACTATAGTAAGCTTACTGAGCAATCTAAAACATGTAAGGTAAATAAGGAAAATGCTTTTTTTTCCCCCTATCCTCTGCTTAGATCTATATTTCTCACCAATTAAGGATATTTTAGGGAGACCTCTTGGCTTTCTAGTTCTTTGTGCCATATGAAGATTCTTATTTTGGTCATAAAATTTACTTTTCTATTAAAAAGCTTTAGTACAATTTAATTTAAATGTCAATTCTCATCTCATATCCAAATAAAACTTCTTTCTGCCTTTCAAGCTTGGGTCTGGACAACACTGAAGAAGAGAGGGGTAAAGAATGATCTTTAGCTTTTTTATTCTTTCTAAAGGATCATTCATCCTTTCCTTCTGACTTACTTCCTTCCCTTTAGACTCTCAGTTTTTATAGGTTTAGGTGTGAGGGGGGAAGGAAAATAATATTGGACGAATAAGACCTCAAAATCTTACATATCTACCTTCTTGAAAGGCAGTCATAGATAACTTTAATAGGACAGGCACCCAAATGTGGCTCTTTGTGGGAACCTTTATGGATTCTTCAGAGGCCTGCATAGAAAATGTCCATACCACTCACCCACCAATGCCCTTTCTGGCCAACTTTATCTTTCATATTTTGCTTGGTTATGCAGAGGCAACAAACAATCCCTTATCTTAATGGTTTATAATAACAAACGTTTTCATCTAATTCACCTTTACTGTCTTCTAATGATTGGGCTCATCTTTTCTCATGGTTTCTTTATTCTGGGATGCAAGAAGGAGGATCAGACTTTAACTAGGACCTGCTGATCTCATTACAGAAGAAATCACAAGGTGACTCTTAAAGCTTTAATTGAGAAGAGTTATACATCACTTCTACTCAAATTCCATCTCCTTCAAGAGGAAAGGTGGAAATTCCCACCCTCTCTACTAAGGCTGAAAACACCTGAAATACATAATCTATCCTTCCTTAAACCCCAGTCTTCTATTTACACAGCCTGAGATTCACAATGAGGATGAGAGCTGAAGGACCAGGTTATCCACCACTACTTAAGCCCTGGAGGTGATGCCTGGCATCTTCTTGGGACTCTCCTCGTAGGATAGAAATTCCTAGAGCCACCTATTAGCCACAGTTTTGGGTTTGGGGATTTACCTGAACTATAAGGACAAATACACACACACACACACACACACACACACACACAATCCCCTTCAATATCCTGTTGGCATAACCATGGATGAGTAAATTAACTTTTACAGGGCTCGTTTTCCTCATGTGGGAAAGAGCGCTGACAGCTATAGAGCACTCCAGCCAAGTATTGTCAAAGTCGCTGAACAGGTGGGAAGATACCTTGAATAGCAGATGGGACACTTTTATCCTGGCCTTATTTCCATACTAGTAACTAATGGTAGAATTCAGCACTTCTTTTGTAAAATGCAAAGCACATTTTGAACCATTTAACTTTTGCTTTTATTTTTTAATGGCATTTATACTAAATGAAACATAACCTTGAACTGTTCTGATCAAACATGTAGGCTCCCACAAAGTCAATTTTAAAGCACTTCCAATTTTGTGGAAACCATGGTGTTCACACCTTAAAAGTTTCAGTCAACTACTTTCATATCATAAGAAATCTATTTCATTTAAAATAAAGAAATGATTTTAAATTCAGTCACAAAAGATCCAGACAACTGTAAATTAAGTCCAGTCCTTTTTGAAACCACAACTGATGAAATAACAAAGTTCTTTTGTTAACTTCAGTTTGTTTGCATTCTTAATTTTATTTAAATGTAGGTGTTTTGTAATTTAGGTGTCCTTTCATGTAAAAGAAGAGCTGTCTGAGACATAAACTTCATAAAATATATGTATTTGAGAGAGCTACCAGATTAATGGTAACTACTAATCAAATATACCCAGAAAGTTCAGAAGGTGAAAAAATACTAGGACCACCTAAAAGAGCTCCATGTCTTACTAGTTTGCTCATATAACTTTCCTAGTAATTGGCATAAAGACTGCTACTTTTCTTTCCAGAAGCAATGACAAACTATGTTGGTAGCTGCAACATGGTAAACCCTTCAGAGAAACTGAAAGACCAGAATTAAAAATTTTTCATTCTTTGCTACAATCAAGGAGAAAATTACTTTCTGAGTAATATTTAAAAAGCAGCCTAAGAAAGAAGTAGAAAAGGAAGAGGCTTTGAAAAGTCAGAATGAAATCAAACCAGATCAAATACAATGAATAGAAGTACATGACGCAAAGGAAAATGGGAAAGAGAAGGGATTTTGGTCCATTAAAGGGATCCTTTGGAACAGATACATAATTTCTGGAAAAAAAATCAATAACTCCTATTTCTTTGAAAAGATAAGAGTGTTTCCTAGAGTTAAGAAATGTGGGGAATTTAGTTATTGATCTACAAAGGAGAAATAGAATGGATATAGCCATTTGTATAACTGACATAGACAACCAGTGGTTGCTCTTTCTTTCTGACATGTGTACCATGATCTCAATAGAGAGTAGGCTGAGGCTTACCAATCTAGTGGCCCAGCACTGTACCTGGAACAAAGTAGTCCTTTGATAAATGTAGTTTGAAGATAAATAAATAAATGAATGAATCTTCTGGCTCACCATTATTTACTTCTAAATTTGAATGGGGATAAATATATAAATAGAAGAAATTTTGGAAACAACTCCAAGAATTATCAAGCTTTAAGCAGGAAACTAAAGGATTTGTTGGTAGTGTGTTCTTGTCTATGCTCTTTTAGAGATGGGGATTTTGTAAATAGAAAGAAGATAAGAAAATATTATGGTTTTTTCTTAGTTTGCCATGGCTGCTGTGACAAATACTACACACTGGTTGGTTTAACAACAGGAATTTATTATCTCACAGTCTCAGAGGCTGGAAATCTAAAACAAGGCCATGGCAAGGCCATGTTTCCTCCCAGAGTTGGTAGGGTTCTGGTGATGGTATCCCACTATCACACAGCAATCTGCTTCATTCTCTCCTACCGTTGCTTTCTCTTCTATATCTTCTGGCTTCTCTGCCTATTAATTTCCTCTCTTTCAAAGGCCTCTAGTAATATGGATTAAGACCCATATTATTACTAGCACTTTAGCTAGTAATATCTTTAAAAGGTTTGTTTACAAATGTGATCCCACCCACCCAGAATGCAGATTAATATTAGAACATGTCTCTTGTGTGGTACATGATTCAATCCCCAGCAGTTAGCTCCATGAATATACAGAGCAGGATTTGGTTGCTGCACCAGGGATTATTCTGCCAGATTGATGAACACCTGGCTGTGGACAGAATACATTACACAGAATCATCTGGAAGCTTGCCTGGTTTATAGTAACTTAAAAATCAAAATCTAAGGGGAGGAAGAACATTGCCAGATAAAACTATAAAACTGTATGTAATGAAGGACATCAGCCATTACATTAGAATAAGATATGCAGGTTGTGCAGACAAAGGAATTCATAGTTAAAAATAACTAAAAAGAGGATCAAGCATAACTAGTGCATTCAAAGTCTGCAGCATCAGCAACTTGGGCGTATATTCAGCAGAGTAAAACATCAAGAATTATCATTTGAAACTCATGATCATAACAATGAAAAGTTTTGTACTTTGTTCAAATAAAGACTTGTAGGAAAAAAAGGTCAATGAACTTTAAACATCATGAAGGTATAAGTCTGTGTGAAAATTTTCAGTTCTGCTTATGATAGCAGGAAAGAAAACATCCCAGAGAAGATAAAAGGAGAGAATAAAGTGAAATGGTAAGGAGTCTATTCTACAGCATAGTCACTGAAACAAGGTCTTACTCCTGCTCTTAGAACTACGATGAGCCTTGATCCTGGTACTGTAATGAACATTGGGGATCCAGAACTAGGTTATATGAGGAACAATGTTTACTTAAGGAGTTAAAAAAAACTGCTACCTGGAAGAAGAACCTGGGTCTTAGTTAAAAGGAAAACAGTATTGAATAGCTGATTTAAAGATCCAGACAAGTCAGAAAATAGGAATGGTCAGAAGCCGGAAGGATTAGGGTGAGCTAGTATGTTACGGAAAGAAAAATTCATGACAAGGAATTCATAAATAAAGCAATTGAAAGAGGGCAAGAGGATGTTTGGATTACCCTCCCAGGGGATGTTTAGTGCATAAAAGTAGGGTGTGGGCAGGAATATTGAAAGGTAGCAGTGGCAGCAGCTTAGATGAGTCAGAGAGCATGGACCTGGAGAAGAAGACAAATACAATGGACTGGGAATTTTCAGTTTCCCTGTGATCTGTTAAAAGTCTCATTCTGTTATGTGAAAAGGTGATTTGACATAATCATTTAGAGCACAGAGTTTGTAATGAAACAAGCTTCATTTGAAATCAGGTTTTGCAGAGTTCTAGGATCTTAGGCTAGAAATCAATCTCTGAATGAGCTTCAAAATTCCTCATCTGTAAAAATGGAATTATAATAATGGTATCTATATCACTGGGCTACCAGGAAGATGAAATAAGATGATTAATTTTAAAGAATTGTACCTTACACATAGCAGTCTTTATGTACGTTAGTCTAGTTTTTTCTGTTAATATTCAGCTAAAAGTAAATTGTGTAGCTTCTTTATTTGTCTTGAGGCAGTTTTTTTTCTACCAGAAATACTTAAATCTGACTTAGAAGGAAGACTTGGTTGAAAGGGTACAAATGGCAGGAGAAACTGACCCTGCCTTTAAACTGATCTTAAAGCAGGACAATGTGGAATGTGCTTATAAAGAACTTGGAAGTCTTGTTGAAAAATGCCCATCCTCGTTCAGTCAGTCTGGGGTAGGCACCTGAAGTTCTGATTTCTAACAAGCTCCCAGGTGATAGTGCTGGCCCATAGTCACAGAATACATGATACACAAAAATGAATAAAAAAACAAAACCATGGCAAGTAGTCAAACATGTAACATAGATATCGGGAAAGCAAATTTCAGAGGCAGCAAAAGACTGATAAAATTTCTTGGATCGAGGCCTGAAAAGAAGATAGCTAAAAATCAACAATATAAAATGCAGTTTTCAAAACTGAAATTCTGTCTCTTTAATCAATAAATAATCCTGAAAGGGGTTTCTATATGGTCACAAGAGTAGTTCTTTAATGAGCATCAATTACATTTAAAAAAAAAAAAAAAAGGGAAAAGGAAGAAGAAATATCCAGAAAATGAAAGACAGGAAAAATAATTAAGGAGAGTACCTTAGGCAAGCAAAAATAATGTTAATAAGTTGCTAAATCTTAGAATATACTGAGGGTCCTATAGAAGCTGAAAATTGCTTTTTAAAGACATTTTCTTGGCAAGAAGAATGCAATGAAATAGGCCCTCTATGAGGAGATTAGCCTGATGGTTAATAGAGAAGATCCCCAACTCCTCAATTTTCAGCTTGCTTCTGACTATGAGCTACACTCTGGAAACTGGAGCATTAAAATTGGTATGAAGGAAAATAAGCTGGTTAGTGTTGGAAAGACTGTATTAAACAACACAATTTCTCTAAATGTATTCAAATGTTTCTGTTTGGGTAGATTACAGTCCATATTAAATAGAGATTGCTGAAGGGAGTCTGCAAAACCATGATGAATAGAAAAATTCTAGAAGACACTAAATGACCAAATGTTGTTTTGTTTTAAAAGTTGATTTCATGAACATAATGCTAATCTTAGGCTGGTTTTGAGACATATTTCCCACTCTTGAGATGGCTCCCTTGGCTGTTTGCTCATTGCTTGTGCTTCTTGTCTCTCCTTGTTTTTTTGTTTGTGTTTTTGTGGTGTTTTGTTTTTGTTTTTGTTTTTTGCTTGTCTGTTCTTTGTTTGTTTTTTCTTTAGGAGGCTCCAGGAACTGAACCCAGGACCTCTCATGTGGGAGGCTGGCACTCAACTGCTTGAGCCACATCCACTTCCTGCTTGTTGCTTTTGCTCATTGAGTGCTCATTGTTTTTGCTCATTGTTTGCTCATTGCTTTTGCTCTTTTTTTTTTCTTGTCTGTTCATTGTTTTTGCTCAATGCCTGCTTGTTATTTGTCTGTCTTCTTTAGGAGGCACCAGAAACTGAACACAGGACCTCCCATGTGGGAGGCACGTTCTCAATTGCTTGAGCCACATCCACTCCCCAAGACATCTTTTTAAGATAATTAATAAAGACAAAGTATTTTTCCAATATTTTTCTTCTTTGTCCAATGAACTCCTACTCATCCTTAAAGAACATATCCAAATGTAACTTGCTTGAAGTAATTTTTTACTCTCTAAACAGTATTTATTTCATTCTCCTCTGTGTTCCCATTAATTTTAGAATAAATGCCAGTCATTTTTTTGGAAGATTGATTTATTTCTCCCCCTGCCTCCATTGTCTGTTCTCTGTGTCCATTCACTGTGTGTTCTTCTGTGTCTGCTTGTATTCTCATTAGGCAGCTCCAGGAACTGATGCTGGGACCTTCCGGAGTGGGAGAGAGGTCATTATTCTCTTGCACCACTTCAGCTCCCTGGTCTGCTAAGTCTCTTATTGTCTCTCCTCTGGGTCTCTTTTTGTTTCATCATCTTGCTGTGTCAGCTCTCCATGTTGGCCGGCACTCCTGTGCAGGGTGGCACTCTATGTGGGCCAGCACTCTGCATGGGCCAGCTTGCTGCATGGACAAGCTTCCCTTTACCAGGAGACCCTGGGTACTGAATCCTGGACTTCCTATATGGTAGGTGGGAGCCCAATTGCTTGAGCCACATCTTCTTCCCCCAGTCATTTTATTTACACCTTTGTATTTTAGTTTCTTATTCACATATCTGTCTTCCAACTTAACAGGGAATGGATTATTTACCATTATAAGTCTTGTGTTCTTCACAGTGTATGGTATATAGATGTTTAATGAAAGTTTCAAAATTGGAGTCTACATACATATCTAATTCACTCTTGGGCTATACTTATGAAAATATAGTGTCTAGAACGGGAGAAATAAATCACAGTCAATTTGGTGATACACAAACTATGGCTCAAGAATAAAGTTTTGAAATACAAAATAGCTCAGTTAGAGACCACATGGGAAGTCCCAGGTTTGGCTCCCGGTGCTTCCCAATACAAACAAACCAACAAATAAGCAAAATAAAGGAAAAATCCAACTCAAGGGAGCCAATGTAGCTCAGCGGTTGAGAGCCAGTCTCCCACATACAAGGTCCCACATTCAATCCCTAGTCCCAGTACCTCAAAAAAAAAAAAAAAAAAGCCCAGTCATTAGAAGCATGGACTCTGCAGACAGACTATCTGATCGAAAATGCTAACCATGTCAAGTATTAGCTGGGTGACCTTGGGCAAATTGTTTAACCTTTTTCCTCTCAGTTTTCATGGGGATAACAAAACTCCTACTGCATAAAGCTGTCAGTAGGATTGGATTATATTATCTATTACCTATTATATATTATATATTTATTATATATAATATATTATATATTATAGCAAGTGTTAGCTGGTATTTTTTTTTCTGGGTATTGTTTTTTATGAGCATCATTTTACTAGCCACCCAGTCCAGAAAGAAGTGACCAAGAGAGCAAAAGGAAACTCAAAATCATTTCATAAGGAAGGTTAAAATATCTCAAACTGTTAGGTTGGAACTGAAATTTGGGAAGAGTAGAAGGGATGAGAAACAGGATGGCTGTCCTCAAAAGTGAGAGAATGAGAACGCTTGTTTTAGGACATCGAAGAGAACAAACCTGGGACTAAAATTTGGAACTACATGGAGGAAGTCTTGAGTTCAAAGAAAGGAATATTTTCTCATGCAGGCTAAGTAGAATTGGAAGCTTCTTGAGATATTTAAACAGGATTTATATAATATGTTGGCAGGGATGAAAAAATATGAGATTTTATTGAATGGCAGAGAGGGCTGGGCTAACTGCATCATATGATACTTCAGCTCTAGTCCCTACATTGTACAAATGAGGAGCTGAGACTTAACAATAGATAGGGAGCTAATTAGCTGCCGATCCTGGGCTAGATCCCAGTTTGCCTAAGTCCCAACCCAGGGCTCTTTATTAGTGCTCTTGCTTACCAATTTTCCAGTGGGCTCCATGTGAGTTCAAAGAGAGAGTATCAGGCAAGCACACAAGTCAGACAAAAGTATTTTAAAAGTAAAATAAATACCAATTTACAAAGACAATAAAACCCATGTGCCAGAGAAAGAGTGAATAGAACAAACCACGTGGAATAATGTCACTAAATCCTGGATTTATAATCCGAGGGGCTTTTCTGGCAACTTTGGTATGCTATTCCTAGACATGAATTTTTTGGTATGTATATATGATCATTGAGCATTCTAACATATAAATTTTTACGAGTATAGACTATATAAATCTGAGAATATATTTGCCAGTTTTAGTCCATGTGTTCTAAATTTTCATCTGGAATAATTGTATTCTGGGCTTCAATTCATGATCATATAAATCAATTGATTTTTTTTATCTCCTTGCCTACATAGCTAAGATATTCAAGCTTTTCAGGAAAAAAAACATTTTAGAAAATATGACCTTTTTGCACAGATTCCCTAGGAGAAATGATGGAGCCTGGTGACTGATAGCACCAACGATGGGCTCAGACCTCCTCTGTTCAGATTCTGGATCTCTCTCTTTTTACGTGTATGAACTGAGGAAAATGGCTTAACTTCTATCGCTCTCTGCTTCCTCCTCTGTCAAGTGGAGATAGCAATAGTACCTTTATCACAAAGTTGTGAGGATTAACTAAAATGATTCCTGCTGAAATACAATTTAATTGAATTCCAATTTACAATTTAATTTCCAGTTTTGTTTTATTTAATACTTTTTTATGTTCAATGTTTATGTGAAATGTTTGGAAGATCAGAATGAGCAAGGAAACTTGTTGATTTAAGGTAATAACAGGGAAGAAGTTTAATACTATCCTGCTACAGTTTGTTGTTACTGGGTCCATGAGAATGCCATGTGCTGATTTTTTTCCTACAAAAGAGAGCTCCTCCTATGTTTATTACAGAAACTCATAATTGAAAGGAGTCTTATAGGCCATTCAGGCCACCTGCCCATCTGATGCTCAGAACCCCACTATGGCACTTCCACCAAGGGATCAACTAGCCTGTGCCTGCATATCTCAAGAGATATTATTCCATGTTAATTACTTTTCACAGTAATAACAAAAATGAGTGAGAAAGAGAAAAATTTCCCTCATTAAAATCCAATTGATTATGGAAGAATACGTACCACTTTTTCAGGCTTTAATCAATGAAAAATTAAATATTGATTAAAGGATCGGTTGGTAAAGCATAGAATCAGATCTTTATTTGGAAATTTTAAAAAGATGAATAAATCTTAACTGGACAATAAACTATATTTTCCAAGTAGGTTTTGTAGTCAGCAGATACTTTGTTCATTGTGGGAAAGAAAGATGGGGATGTTTTACAAATCATTCTTATTGTCCAATGGGTCAATCTGTTTAAGTATTATGAATCCTCTCCTTTGTCATTCCTTTCATAAGACTATATGCCTTATAAAAGCAAAGTCTGTGTCTATTTTGTTTACTGATATGATACCACAATGCCTAGAATAATACTTGACTGACATTCAGTTCAATGGTACTTGACAAATATTAGTTGAATAAATGAATAAATTAGCAAATGAATTGAAAAGTGTTAGAGGATGAGAGCAAGGAGGAAGGAGAGCTCATAAAAGTCACTTTACTTAAGATTGCTAAATTTAGAAAACTAAAAGAACCTTTTTACACCAAAAAAATTTTGGTGTATATCTGAAATTCAAATTTAACTGATCATCCTGTATTTCACCTGGCAATCTTAAACTTAAAAAAGAAAAAAACTAAACAAAACAAAAAAACTAAGGATGAAATTATGTGAAATCATCAATATTTAGCCATAATAAAGAAAGAAATTTTCTTCCAGAACTATGAGAATAGATGTAAAAAAGTCCCAGTAGGAGGCAGGGCAAGATGGTGTCAGAGTAAGTGCATGTAAGTGAGGACAAAATCCTGCCTGAGTGAGCTATTTTGGGAACCCACAAAGCAGGAGGCTTCTGGACACTGATCTGGAGAGAGTATGACCAAAAGAGTGATTGCTCAAGGTAAAACTGTGGATTTCTGGGGCTTGTGCCTGGAGCTGTGGGAAGGCTAAGTCCCTCCCATAGAGCAAGTAGCCATGGCATTCCCCAAACCCTTCCAGTCACATGGTGGCATTCCCCAAACCCCACATTCACCAAAACCTGCAATCCCTGAACTCACATTCCCCAAACCCTGTGTTCCCCAAACCCACATTCCCTGTACCCAGTGCTCCCTGAACCCCAGCATTCCCTGAGACTGCCAGTCTTGGACAAACTCCAAGAGTGGGAGGGTTCTGGTGAAGGGTGCAGAGGTGTCCAAGAAGTATGGGTTCAATTGTTTGGAACCCCCTTTTTGAGCTTTGAGGAGCATACCAACTAGCTTGAGGAGAAACTAGGAAGAGGTGAGAGGCATATCTGCTAAGGCTGCCTGATTTACCTAAATGCCCTGGGATAGGGAAAATTAGTCTGGAAGAAGGTGGAGTCAGGCAATTAACGAGTCTTGTGTAACACACTAAGGGAGTGGGACAGTAGGAGGTGCTTGGTAGGTTTCCAAGAGTATATTTAGAGTTCCCAGCAAGGTGTGAGTGCTCTCTCTCAAAGAGACTAAGAGTCATTATTTTCTGTGGTGAGTTGGTTCACCAGAGTCCCATTTCATGTGGGTTTCCTGCTACCTGGGAGAAAAGGACGTGAGGAAGGGAGAAAGGGGTAAGGACAGACTCCTAATCAGTTTATTCAATTGCAAAGAGGACTCCTTACTTGTGGGCTTGTCTGTTTTTTTGTTCTGTTTTGTTTTGTTTCTTGTCTTTCCTTCCCCTTTATCCTCCCACCCATTTCTTCTTCATTTGTTTCTTGTTTGCTGTGCTTCCTCCTTCTCTATTTCTTCTTTTCTGTGTATACTGATTTTGGCTACCAATGCTATCTCTCTTCCTTCCTACATCTTTCTGTCTTCCACTTTCCATTATTGCTCTTACATTCCACCTCTCTTTATTTAGCCCCCAATTTTTCTGACTTTTTATTTCTAACACTTCTATTCTGTTTTCTATCTTTTATTAACTCTTTATGTTATCATACTTTCTTTTCATTTTCCATCTCTCCTTGTCATGCTGGCCTTTTAATTCATACTACATTCTTCTTCATATTCACTTTCCCATTTCATTGTAGGTACTCTACTTTTTTATTCCTATAACTCTACACAGCTTACATAAGTTTCATATTCTTTCTCCTAGGTCTTTAATGGTTCTTCTGCTAACATTTACTATCAATATTACAATTATACTTTTTCTTTTCTTACCTCTTTTGCTTTCCCTGGCCCTAATCTGTTTCCTTCAAGGGAACTTAGAAAACAGCAAGGAAATAGAATGAGAAGAACAAAGTGTCAAAGAGAAAACTTAACATACACACAAAAACAGGACCTAAATAAAATCCGAGACCAGACAGAGAAACTAATCAACTGAACAAACCCATCAAGATAAAATGATGACCAGAAAGCAACACAAATTATAAATCATACCAATAATCAGAAAGACATGGCCCAATCCAATGAACAAACTAAAAACCAGGAAAAGGAGCAGAACATCAAACAACTAATCAAAGCTCTCCAAACAAATATCATGGACCAATATAATGAAGTGAAGGAAGTGGTTAAGGATATTAAGAAATCACTTGGAGAGCATACTGAAGAAATGGTAAACATACACAAAAAGGTAATGGATATGATGGTGATGAATGGCACAATCCAAGAAATAAAAAATACACACTCAGGAAATAACAGCAGATTTGAAGAGGCAGAGGAAAGAATTAGTGATGTGGAAGACAATATATCTGAAATCAAACAGTAGAATTGATTGATAAAGATAGAAAAAATCTAACAGGGAATTTGGGATTTGAATGACAATACAAAAACCACAAACATATTCATTATAGGCATCCCAGAAGGAGAAGACAAAGAAAGGGGACAAAAGAGGTGTTGGAAGAAATAATGGCTGAAAACTTCCCAAATGTATTGAGGAATATGAATGTGCATGTCCAGGAAGTGTAATGCACCCCAAACATTATAATTCCCAACAGGCCTACCCAAAAATATATACATGTCAAATTATCCAATGCTCAAGACAAAGAGAAAATACTGAAAGTACCAAGAGAAAAGAGAACCATCACATACCAGGGAAGCTTAATACGAATAGGTGCTGATTTCTCATCTGAAACCATGGAGGCAAGAAGGCAGTGGTATGACATAGTCAAGGTACTAAAAGAAAAAAATTCCAGCCAAGAATACTCTATTCAGCAGAGCTGGCATTCAAAAATGGTGGAAAGTTCAAAATATTCACAGGTGAACAGAAACTAAGAGAGTATGCCAATAAGAAGCCTGTCCTTCAAGAAATACTAAAAGGAGTTCTGTAGGAGGAAAGAAAAGAACAGGAGAGACAGAGTTTGGGGAAAGTGTAAGAATAAAAGACACAATGAGAAATAACAACAACATATGACATACGCAAATCTAAAAAAAATATGATTAATGTAAGTAATTCCTTGAGAGTAATAACACTGAATGTTAATGGATTAAACTCACCAGCCAAGAGACACAGATTAGCAGAATGGATAAGGAAATATGAAGCATCCAAATGCTGTCTACAAGAAACCCACCTTAGACCCAGGGATTCAAGGAGGTTGAAAGTGAGTGGCTAGAAAACTCTCTTACAAGCAAACAATAACCAAAAAAGGGCAGGAGTAGCTACACTAATATCAAAATGCAAAACTATTGTGAGAGACAAAGATGGACACTACATATTAGCAAAAGGGTGATCTTTCAAGAAAAAAAGGACAATCATAAACATTTATGCACCTAACCAGAGTGCCTCAAAATACATGGGACAAACACTAGAAAAACTAAGTGAAGGAATAGATGTCTCTACAATTATAGTGGGGAATTTAATACACCATTATCACCATTAAACAGAACATCTCAACAGAGAATCAATAAAGAAACAAAGGCTTTGAATAATATATTAGAGAATCTGGACCTAATAGACATATACGGAACACTACACCCAAATACAGCAGGATATACATTCTTCTCAAGTGCAATGGGTCATTCTCTAAGATAGACCGCATGCTAGGCCACAGAGAAAGTCTCAATGAATTCAGAAAGATTGAAATCATACAAAATAATTTATCTGACCACAGTGGAATGAAGCTGGAAATCTGCAAGGGCCAGAGACCAAGATTAGGCACCAAGATATGGAAATTAAGCAACATGCTCTTAGACAAACAGTGGGTCAAGGAGGAAATCTCAAAAGAAATCAGTAACTACCTTGAAACCAATGAAAATGACAATGCAGCATATCTAAACTTATGGGATGCAACAAAAGCTGTACTGAGAGGAAATTCATAGCCATAAGTTCATACATCAAAAAAGAAGAGCTAAAATCGAAGATCTAACTGGACACCTGGAGGAATTAGTGAAAAAACAACAAACTAAACCCAAAGGAAGAAGAAAGAAAGAACAAAGATCAAAGCAGAACTAAATGAAATAGAAAATAAGAAAACACTAGAAAAAATAAACAAAACAAAGAGCTGGTTCTTTGAGACGATCCATAAAATTAAAAAACCCTTAGCTAGACTAACAAAGAAAAAAAGAGAGAAGATGCAAATACACAAAATAAGTAATGAGAAAGGGGATATCTCTACTGACCACACAGAAATAAAGACTACCATAAGAGGATACTTTGAAAAGCTACAAAAAGAAGGACAACTGTAGAGGAAATGGACACATGTCTAGAAATATATAAGCAATCTACATTGATGAAAGAAGAAATTGATGATCTCAAGAAACCAATCACAAGTAAAGAAATAAAATCTGTCATTAGAAACCTCCTAACTGAGAAGAACCCAGGGCCAGACGGCTTCGCAGGTGAATTCTACCAAACATTCCAGAAAGAACTAACACCAATCTTGCTTAAACTCTTCCCAAAAAATTGAAATGGAATGAACATTGCCTAACTCATTCTATGATGTCAAACAGAGACACCACAAGAAAGGAAAATTACAGACCTATCTCTCTAATGAATCTAGATGCAAAAATTCTCAACAAAATACTTGTTAATCATATTCAACAACATATCAAATGAATTATACCCCAATACCCCAATACCAAGTGGGTGTCATCCCTGGTATGCAAAGATGGTTCAACATAAGAAAATCAATCAATGTAATACACCACATAAAAAGATTGAAGGAAAAAAAATCACATGATAATATCGATAGATGCAGAAAAATCATTTGACAAAATACAGCACACTTTCCTGATAAAAATACTGCAAAAGATAGGAATAGAAGGAAACTTTCTGAACAGGATAAAGAGTTATATGTGAAAAACCAACAACTAATATCACATACAATGGTGAAATCCTAAAATCTTTCCTTCTAAGATCAGGAACAAGACAACGATGCCCACTATCACTCTGCCTATTTAACACTCTGTCAGAAGTACTTGCTCTAGCACTGAGACAAGAGCCAGATATAAAAAGCATCTAAATTGGAAAGGAAGAAATCAAAATTTCACTATTTGTAGATGACATGATCCTATACATAAAAAGCCTTGAGAAATTTACAACAAAGTTTCTAGAACTTATAAATGAGTTCAGTAAAGTTGCAGGTTATAAGATCAATGCACAAAAATCAGCAGCATTTCTGTACACCAATAATGAGCAATCTGAGGAGGAAATCAAGAAAAAAATACCATTTACAATAGTAAATTAAAAATCAAATACCTAGAATAAATTTAACTAAAGATATAAAAGACTTATACACAGAAACCTATACAACACTGTTAGAGGAAATCAAAGAAGACTTAAATAAATGGAAGAATATTCCCTGTTCATGGTTAGGAAGACTAAATATCATCAAGATATTTATCCTACCCAAACTGATCTACAGATTCAATGCAATCCCAATAAAAATCAACACAGCATTTTTTAATGAACTGGTTAAACTAGCTATGAAATTTAATTGGAAGGGAAAGAGGCCCCAAATGGCCAAAGATATATTAAAGAAGAAAAATGAAAGCAAACGAATTACACTACCTGACTTTAAAACATACAACAAAACTATAGTGGTCAAAATGGCATGCTGTTGGTACAAGGATAGACATACTACCAATGGAACCAAATTGAGAGTTCTGATAGAGAGCCTCACATATACAGTCATCTGATATTCAACCAGGCCCCCAAGCCACTCAACTGGGAGAGAATGGCTCCTTCAACAAATGATGCTAGGAGAATTGGATATCCACATGCAAAAGAATGAGAGAGGATTACCATCTCACACCTTATACAAAAATCAATTCAGGATGGATCAAAGACCTAAATATAAGAGCAAAGACCATAAAGACCTTGGAAGACAATGTAGAGAAGTATCTACAGGACCATGTAATAGGAAATATCTTCATGAACTTCACACCTAAAGCACAAGCAGTGAAAGAAAAAGTAGATAAATGACCTCCTCAAAATAAAAGCCTTTTGCACCTCAAAGGAATTTATCAAGAAAGTGAAAAGACAGCCTACCCAATGGGAGAAAATATTTGGTAACTACATATCTTATAGGAGACTTATATCCAGCATATATAAAGAAATCCTATATCTTGAAAATAAAAAGGCAAACAACCCATTCAAAAAATGGGCAAGAGATTTGAACAGACACTTCTGCAAAGAAGAAATACAAATGACTAAAGAGCACATGAAAAGATGCTCAACATCACTTGCTATTGGAGAAATGGAAATCAAAACTATAATACGATACCATTAGACTAGCAGCTATTAAAAATTAGAAGACTGCAAGTGTTGAAGAGGATGTGGAGGAATGGGAACCCTCATGCACTGATGATGGGAATGTAAAAGGATCCAGCCATTCTGGAGGACAGTTTGGTAGTTCCTCAAAAACCTAACTATAGATTTGCCATATGACCCAGCAATTCCACTGCTGGGTATACACCCAGAAGAACTGAAAACAAGGACACGAACCAATATATACATACTAATGTTCATAGCAGCATTGTTCACTATTGCCTAAAGTTGGAGTCAACCCAAAGCCCATCAACAGATGAACGGATAAACAAAATGTGGTATATTCATACAATGGAATACTACTCAGCTATAAGAAGGAATATAGTACTAACACATGGGATAACATGGATGAATCTTGAGGACCTTATCTTGAGTGAAGCAAGCCAGGCATTGAAGGACAAATACTACATGACCTCTCTGATATGAATTAAACAAATCAAGCCATCTCAGAGAGACAGAGCCTGGGACATAGGCTTACAGGAAATGCAAGGGAGGAGAGGAAGGTTGTGAACCAACTCTCACATGGGCAAAATCTATGATAAAATGGAGGTAAGTAGTTGTGCAGTGAAGGGGTAAGACGGGGACATAGGGATACTATTGGGTTGGGCTTTGCAGGCTTGAGGGGGGCCTCGGTTGGGAGGTTGGGTCACATGATCCACAGAACTGGGGGAAGGGTAGGAGGGGAGCAGGGGAACATGGGAGATTGTCAGGTACTTGGTTGAAACTATAATTTGAGAAAACTCTTTAGAAAATATAATAAGAAAGGGTTACTGATTTAAGGTGTTTGACAGGGGGCATTTGGCACAGGGTGCACCTGGAGCAGGCTTCTAGGGAGTGTGTGAGTGCTCATCTTGTCAGTGTGTTACATCAGTGGGTAAAGATCCGTACAAGTGAGAGGGTGTTATGCCCCGATCCTGGGGTGGCCTGATGTTCTCAAACAGAGGAGTGGGTGTCTCTCAAGAGTATGGGTGGCTCCCAATGGGGGAGGACAGACTAGTGTGTCAAGCCCTCAGCAATGTTGCAAGTATCTATGAATCTTGTCCTTCAAGCAGTGAAGCTGAGTTGTCACTGTGGGCCCTGAGGGGAGAGGGAAAGAAGAATAGAGTAGTTGGAAGGGGGGGTAACTGGTGAGCAATGGAAGTGTTCTGCATGATCCTGCAATGATGGATACAGGCCATGTTAAATATCACCAAAATTTATAAAGGTATATAGTCTAAAATGTAAACCTTAATGTAAACCATAATTTAACCATGGTTAGTAGTTTTGTTTCAATATCTGTACATCAGTTGCTGCAAAAGTAACCTCCACACGTAAAAAGATCATTGCTAGGGAAGGGGGAAAAGGGTTTGATGTTGGGTATATGGGAGTCCCCTTTGTTCGATATGTGATTTTACTGTGAACTAACTTTTTTGAAGACATAATAATAAAATAAAATAAAAAGTTTGTAGACACTGAGGAAGAAATGGGAAAGATTGCCTTGCCACTGTACATACAGGGCAACACCTATTACAGTGATGAAAGGTAAACATCAAAAA
The DNA here is from genome assembly GCF_030445035.2 of Dasypus novemcinctus. Lineage (NCBI taxonomy): Eukaryota > Metazoa > Chordata > Mammalia > Cingulata > Dasypodidae > Dasypus > Dasypus novemcinctus. The sequence goes on along the minus strand of NC_080674.1, from coordinate 48,221,575 downwards.
AATTTTAATGATATTTTTCATTTTTTAATACCCCAATTTCTTTTTTACTTTAGTTTTTCTAAATTTTTATGTATTCTATTTCTAATCTTTAAAACTATCATTACTGTTTCATTTTCCTATTAACTGAATTTGGCAATATGTTAGAATTCATTTTTGAAGAAGTTTTGCATCACAGAGGGGTTCAACTATGGCAGGGAGGAGCACTGATATTGGGTGTCATTGATGGCGGATGCATGGGTGGGAGGGAGTTCTCAAAGCATGCATATAAGGTACATAGATACATTCGTATGTTTGTTGGGTCTTGACATAGAGGTAGAGCATCACATGACAACTGAGGGAGTGCTGAGTTCCCATTGTTGGAAACTCTGTTGCACTCCCCAGTGGAGCAGCAACAATCTCCCAAGTACAAGGGCAAAGACCAGAGAAGAAGGATGTTCCAATGATGTGCCCTTGATATTGATGACTATGCTTATGAGCCTGTGTGCTTAAATTTCAACTAGGCCTAGAACTGCAGAGTGCCTAAGAGTTACTTCCTGAGAGCCTCCACATTCCTCAAATGTGGCCACTTTCTAAGCAAAACTCATCACATAAATGCATTGCCTTCCCCCCAGCATGGGGCATGACTTGTGGTGATGAGCCTGGCACTGAGGGATTACTGCTGAGCACCAGCGGGTGGTGCAAGTAGAAAAAGATCTTGAATAAAAAGGGGAAATGGTAAAGACAAATGAGTTTATATGGCTAAGAGACTTCAAAGTGAGTTGGGAGGTCATCAGAGGGGTCACACTTATGCATGTCTCAGTAGGATCCCAGAGACAACCAAAGTAGATATAATCCCAGTGGTGCTCCTGAGGGCTATGGAGACACCCAGGTCCTATGGTCATGGCAGACGGCTCTGGAGTTCAGTGCCTTGCTGTGGGCCCTACTTTGGAATTTGTGCTCCTGAGTCTGAAGGAGTTGGACACATATGTGACTTCTCTACACATGCCTTTTCTGTCACTTTTACTGAAACTGTGGTTGGTGTTGGGGTGGTGTAAGCTCTGGAGACTTTATTTTCTGGACTACGTGCCAGCTGGGCCCTGCGCCTCAGCAGAGTCACAACATCTACACTCTGGTTCACTGGTCTTACCCAGATCAGCTAACAAGAAGGTGAGTACAGTCAACCACCACACCAGGGAACCAAGAGAGTCTACAGCTGCAAGCAGGAGAATCCCATCCATTAGCCATGTGGGGTCTAAGCCCCCTCTCAATTTAGAAGTGGAGTGGACATCATCATTCTAGGGTCCTCAGGATGGAGGAACAAAATATGGATTAGAGTGGACTTGCTGGTACTCTACTGTAGAATTATTGTGACTCTAGCAATGGAAGAAATTGTATCATTGATGTGGAGACAGTGGCCGTGGGAGTTGCTGAAGGAAGGGAGAGGGAAAAAGAGGTGTGTTATGAAAGCATTTTCGGTACTTGTAATAGTCCTCAATGATATTGCAGGGATAGATACAGGACATTATATATCCTGCCATAACCCACTGAATGAACTGGGAGAGAGTGTACACTACAATGTAAACTATAATCTGTGCTGTGTAGAAATGATCCAAAATGTACTCATTAACTGCTACGAATATACCACACTAATGAAAGAAGTTGTTGGTATGGGTGGAGTGGGGTGTGTGGGGAGTGGGATATATGGGAGCCTCTTCTATTTTTTATTGTAACATTTTGTGTGATTTATGTATCTTTCAAAAAAAGATTTTAAAAAGCCACAATATATTGTATTTAAAAGCAAGGCAAAATTTTAAAACAGTAAAAAAGTTAAAGGTAAAGCCTCTTTAAAAACACAGTTTTGGTGTTTACAAATCTTGTTGACCTAGAAGATGTTATGACTTATTCTACCATGTGTATATGTGGGTGTGTTTTGGGATAAACTCAAAAGCAGCTTGTAAGTGTTTTCCGTATTTTGTCCTTTACCTGGAGGTCATGAGAGGTGGGTTGTTGCTGGTGGTTACAAGCATAATTTTACACTTGGGGTTTCATGATGGCATCTTAGCATTATTACATCAAAAGCAAGATAAATACTGATTCATCACAATGCCAAAACATCAAACAGAAATTCTTTTATTCCCCACCATTGAGAACCTATTGACTTGACAATTCTCTAAGTGTAATACTTAGAAATAACCCTGATCTCCTAGGTTGGCAACTTCTTACTGATCCTTTGAGGCTCAATTTAGTAATTGGCAAAAGTTTAAAATATTCACTATTTGTGAAATTACATGGCTCCCTAACAAGAATATAAACTCCAGGGGTATTAAGAGCCATATCAGAATTATCTACATTTTGTATACCTGAAATTTAGAATGGATCCTGGTATATAATAGATACTCAATTATTTCATTGAATAAACCAAATTTTAGGATAAATGAAACAGAAATAAGAGTGTCACCATCTTTTCTACTTTTTTTAGTTACTTCTCATCAGTATGGTTTTCTTGTCCACTCACACTTTCTTAATATTTATTGAGTGAATAAATTAATGAAACTCTGGTGCCTCCTTTTCTTCATCTGTTGAATGGAGATAGTAATTGTACCTATCCCATATTATTGTTATGATGATTAAATGGGTTAATGCAAGTGAAGTGCCTAGAACAGCATCTGGCACATAATCAATGTTAGCTAGCTAGCCAGCAGGAGCAGCATTATTTATAGGTGGCCTTTTTTCAGAGAGTTTCAGACTCTGGAGTTCTTTTGTCCTCATAGTCACTCCTCCAGTTAGAAGGTTGCCTTTAGTCAGGCCTCAGGATGGACTCTTCTTTAGAGTTTTAAAAGAAACATCACCCCTTCTAGAAGAGTCTAGCCTAAAAAACTTCCTTGAAAAGCAATATGTCCTATCTATGTTTGCTTGAGTATACATTTTTTCTCCTACTTCCCACTTCTTTAGAATTGTCGCTTCATCATTCTTCACAATAGATTAATTCTGTTTAACTGTGCTGCCTGGTCCCTTAATTTTCCCCCTTTCATTCTCAAAGCCTAGTGTGAGGTCATTGTCTCAGCTGCTTTCAATCAACCTACATTAATTGAAAATGGGGAATGATCCCACAGATTGACTTTTGCAGACAAGATCTGTTTTTCAAAACAGAATGGTGTGTATTACAGCAAGATGCCATGGAGTAAGGAGCCCCTAGAATCAGCTTCTGCTACAGGGCATTTAGTAAATACCCACAGCTCTCTGGAGCTAGCAGAAGCACCTGTTTGGGGGCTCCAGGAGGCCAGAAGGACATCCTGCAACATCCTTGAAGGAGTGGAAGGAGAGACTGCCCATCTGCAGAAAAGACTCGTAAGTAAAGCACTCCATGCTCCAAAGGCTGGTGCCCATCCTCCACTGGAGGCACAAGCCACCTCAGAAGCTATTCCGTGGCTGGATTGAAAGCTCCACTTCCCAAAAATGGGGGAGGAAGAGACAGTTGGGTACCAACTTCAGCTACTGATGAGTAAAATTCAGTGGGCTAAAGTATAATCCTGAGAATCCTTAAGTTTGAGCCCGTCCAAGTCAGAAAGAGGCCGGAAGCTGCCATTTTAACTCTGCACCTGGCACAAGGGGAAGCGGGGCAGACTGAAAATCCCAGTGCTGGGGGTGACTGGCTCCTTTCCATTCAGGTCAGATTATAGGTCTAGCCTAAGACCCAACACCACCTCCGACAAGGAGGAAGCTGCAGGGACCTGCACCAGTCTCTCCGGGAAATTGCCAGCCAAGCCGTGGAGGCTAGTGATTGTCCTACTCTGGTGGGGCAAGCCACCCCAGGAGCTGTTCTGTGACAGGAATTGGAAGCTCCATTTCCCAAAAACAGGGGAGGAGGAGATGGTAGACTGCTCATTTCAGCTACTAATTGGTAGACTCAGATGGCTAAGGAATAACCCTAGGAACAACTGCGGTGTGAATTTGTCCAAGTCAGAAAAAGGCTGGTGGCTGCCATTTTGACTCAACCCCCAGCCTGAGGGGAGGCTGGCCTGACCAAATATCACAGTGATGGTAGAAACCGATTTCTTATCTTACATTTGGTGTATTTTTCCCCCAACAGACCTTAGTATTATTTTTTAAATATATTTTTCATGACAGAAGTTGTAAATGTATAAAACAATCATGCACATGTGCAGAATTCCCAAACAACACCCCTCTATCAACACACCACTTTAAATCATACTGCCAAGCTATAGTGGTAAAAACAGCATGGTACTGGCATAAAGACAGACACATAGATCAATGGAACCAAACTGATGGCTCAGAAATAGACTCTCACATGTATGGTCAAGTGACTTTTGACTAGCCTGTCAAGCCCTCACAGCTCGGGCAGAACAGTCCATTCAGCAAAATGGTGCTGAAAGAACTGGATATCTATAGCCAAAAGAAGGAAAGAGGACCTCTATCTCATACCTTACCCAAAAATTAACTCAAAATGGATCAAAAGCCTAAAAATAAAAGCAAGAACCATAAAACTTCTGGAAGAAATTGTAGGAAAATATCTTCAAGACCTGGTGGTAGGTGATGAGATTCTTAGTGGCGATAAGAGAAGGATTGAGATGGAGTACTGATGTTTAATGTATGTAGAAGTTTTAATTAGCTTTACTGTAAAAGTGTGGAAATGTATAGAATGGATGGTAAAAATAGTAATAGCTAGTTTATACATAGGGATGTGGAAGAAAATGGTAGTCTAGGGATATAAATGCCAATTGACAGAATGCTAGAGAATAATTTAGTAATTGACTAGCACAGTAAACCAAGAGGTGGATGAGAATTGTGGTTGATGGTACAGATGCAGGAGTATACTTTGGGAGCTAGAGCAAGTGTATATCACTACTGCAGGGTATTGGGAATGCAAGGTAAAATACAACTGGAATGACCTATGGACTGTGGTTAGCAGTAATAATACAATATTCCTGCATCTATGCCAAAGATACTGTATTGATAATGGGGCAGTATGGAAAATGTGAGCCAATGTTTGCTATGGACATGGTAACAATCATGATATTGTCTTATCTGTAACAAATGTTCCACCACAGTGTGGTGTGTTGATAGAGGGGTGTTGTTTGGGAATTCTGCACATGTGCATGATTGTTTTATACATTTACAACTTCTGTCATGAAAAATATATTTAAAAAATAATACTAAGGTCTGTTGGGGGAAAAATACACCAAATGTAAGATAAGGACTATAATTAGTAGTAAGATTTTGACAATATTCTTTCATAATCTGTAACAAACATCTCACGAAAATGCAAGGTATTGGTGGAGGGTTGCTGTATGGGACCCCTGTATGATGTTATGCAAGTTTTCTTTGTAAGTTCACAACTTTTACTATACACTTAATTGTTTATGTATGTTCATATATAAATGACATAAAGGTAATCATAATAGGGAGGGTTGGGGGAAAATACTTTGGTTAGTAGTAATATTTTGACAATGCTCTTTAATTATTAGTTAAAAACGTTTAACAACAATATAAGGTATTGCTGGTAGGGTGAGTTATGAGAGACCTGTATGATGTTATATATGTTTGTTTTGTAAGTTCACAACTATTATTATACACTTATTGTTGATGTATGTTTGTGTGTGGATGATATATTTCAATAAATTAATTTTTAAAAAAGGAAGGAAAAAACAATACAAAGTCTTAAGCTATGTTAACTATTTTTTAATTATTATATTAGGACTCCCTATCATCTTTTGCTTGAATAACAAGCCCAGATTATGTTTAGAATGTGCTATGGTTTGGGATATCTAATATACTAAACTGGTTAAGTTGGTTTTTCCTGCTTAGCCACATTAATCTGTAATTGCTATATGAAGTTGTTACAATCTTCTCCCCCCATATTGCCAATACACCTTTCTGAATCACTTTGCATAATGGGTAAAGATGTGAGACTATTTCCTTTAGGCTCTCTTGCTAGAGCAACACAACTTTCTGATGAGATCATGTTCCAGTTCTACTTGGTTCCCTACTTGCTGCCTTTCTGCGATCCAGGGGTGGCAAGCCAGCCTCGGATGAGTGCTGCCCAAATTCCCATAATTCACTTACCCTTTAAATTTTCTTCAACTACTATTATCTCTTGCAGTGAATATGAAAACATATGTAATTAGCCTTTAAAAATATTTTTCAATACTAATAAAATTTCCTTTTTTATAAAAATATATAACAAATGTATCTCTTCGCTCTTTTAATTATCCATACTCAAAATAATCTAATTCAGTGGTTCTTAACTTAGATTTTGCAGCCTTTAAAAAAATATATATAAGAAGTGGATGTGGCTCAAGCAATTGAGCTCCCACCTACCACATGGAAGGTTCCCGTTTCAGTGCCTGGTGCCTCCTAAAGAAGACAGAGAGCTAATGTGATGGGCAGGCATGGCAAGCTGATGCAACAAGAGATATGAGAAAAACACAATGCGAGATACAACAAAGCCGGGTGTGGAGGTGGCTCAGGAGATTAGGCACCTACTTTCCACATCAGAGATCCTGAGTTTGGTTCCTGGTGTCTCCTGAAAAGAAGACCAGCACTCAACAGCAGACACAGCAAATGTGAACAATGGGGGCATGGGAAGAAATAAATAAACTAAATCTTTAAATATATGTGTATAGACATCCTGCCTGACTCCCAAAAAGTAAACAAAGCTTCTATTCTAGGAAAGTATGTTCTTTTTAAACCATGAGATCGTTCTGTATCATCCTAATTGAGAATTAATTCAACAATCTTGTGATATTATTATTGTTTACTACAGGCTGAAGATATTTCTTGAAATATACCCAGCTAGACAATAAAGATTAAAGCCAGAATCGAGTCTCATTTCTTTATAATTTAGCACATCATCTTACAATTGGGAGTACCTCCTTCTTGGAAAGTCTTCATATCTGGTCCAAAATGGTAATGTTGGAAACTTGCCTGTGACCCTCTTTGGTTACTTGAAAATATCTTCTACATGAATAATGTTAGGGTTCTTTAGTCTTCAAATACTTTTTTGGTGTGTAAGAATTCTGATTTGCTGGATGATGAAGATGAACAATCAATGTACAGTTACATTATGTAAATGAAGTTCTTGAGGTTAATTATGAGTAATCATTTGCGCTGTGATGAAAAGATGTATTAATATGGACTTTAATGAATAGTTTTTATTCATACACTTTTAAGATAACTTGCAGATTAAAGGAAAATTGAATGAATAACTGCACTTTAGAAACTTTCTTAATCCTGAACATATTGTATACATTTTAAATAATGCTAGACAGAAGATACTATATCATAATGCACCAATTATCCATTTTAATCTTAATAAAAATTCAGAGAATTTGCTAATAAATATGCATGATGATTAAAAAGATAAATTTCCAATTAGTTTTGGAGCCAAACTTTCAGAAAAATCTTAGTAGGGGGGAAATATCCTCTCTTGGAAAGGATGTGTTCCTATGTTTAAATAACTGTGACATGGTGTCTGAGTCATATAATGTATATTAATATCTATATGTCATAGGGATATCTTAAAGTCAAATGTCATCTGTTGAGTCCTAATATCTACTCAAATAGAAGTTAATAACTCTATTATTCAGGGGCCTATTTTCCAGTTAATGAATTATTTATTTCCTTTATTTTGAAGAGGTCATTGTAGCTATCATTACCAACAGAGTAATCAAGTTCCAGAATTTGATGATAATACTCATAAGATATTTAAGGACGGAAGAGGGGCACTGGGTACAAAACCACATAATTTTTAATTTATTGAACAGCCTCTTTATGGATTACTTTTTTTTAAAGATTTATTTATTTCTCTTCCCTCTACTCTCCCCCCCCCCCCCAGTTGTCTGCTCTCTGTGTCCATTTGCTGTGTGTTCTTCTGTATCCACTTGCATTCTTGTCAGTGGCACCGGGAATCTGTGTCTCATTTTTGTTGCGTCATCTTGCTGCGTCATCTCTCCGTGTGTGTGGCGCTACTCCTGGGTAGGCTGCACTTTTTTCATGCTGGGTGGCTCTTCTTATGGGACACACTTCTTGTGCATGGGACTCCCCTACATGGGTCACCCCTGCATTGCACGACACTCCTTGCATGCATCAGCACTGCGCATGAGCCAGCTCATCAGGGTTTGAACCCTGGACCTCCCATGTGGTAGGCAGCTGCTCTATCCACTGATCCAAATTCACTTTCCTGAATGGATTATTGCACAACATAAAATGAATCCTTGAAGAAGCCCCATGTGCCTTTAGTTCGAAATGAAATACAACAGGTAAGATTTTTGACAATATTAGATCTAGGAGAGGGGTTGATGTCAAGAACAGTAGCCAAGAATTTTGCTTGATATCATTAAGAAACCAAGGTTCTGGCTGCCACTGGTTAAGTTTGGCTGCCCTCAGCTCACCAATTTTCAGGATGACTTAAATTTTTCCAAATAAAGAACATTCTGTTCAGCCCTTCCCCATGGATTAAATTTTGGGACAGAAACAGTAGATTTAGAAGCATTTATCTCTACAATAAAGAATCTTGAAATGGTTGTCAAAACATGTTTCCAAAATCTGAAAAACTCTTCTGATTTCAAAACTAATAACTGAATCACTTAGTACAGTCACCACTAAGTATAGCTGAAGTGCAAGATGTTCTTTACAGATAGAAGGCAGTACCATGAGCAGATGTTATTAATATCAAGTACCAATCCAATTCAGGGAAATTCTATATGCTCAAGACTTCTGTGAACAATGTTCAGCTAAAATTTCTCAATAATTTACTTATTTTGAATGTTGAGAAATTTTCAGATAGATTTTATTACCCAAAATGGCAACAAATAGACTAATATCCTGTGATTTTACATCATCTAGGTTTTACATCATCCTTCTTAAGCCATTTTATCAATGTCACCTCTTAGCATATTTAAACATTAAAAAGAGGGATTTGTAACCACATACTAGAAACATTCTTATTGCAATACAGCTCCATTGGACTTAACTGACATAATGAACAGAGTAATTGAATAGTTAAATATGTTGGTACAGGCTTATTTTGGAACTCTCAGCACTTCGTCTGTCATCATCAGAAAACAAAGTTGTTATTTTTTTATTTTACTGCTATAAGTATGCTAACAGTTACTTAAAATATGTTTCAATTCTTTGTATGTTAGCTGATTTCACTTAAGACATTTACTTGTGAGTGATAACAATGTTGGTCTAACCGTACAGACAGCATCCTCCATGGAAGCAGAAGTAGAATGACAATTGTTGGTTTATGATATGGAAAGAAGAACTCAAAACTAAGTCACTTTTCATCCATCTATAACAAATTCTATTGCTTGGACCAACTTAAGCCTACAAAATATCTGTGACAATTGTCCGATGCAGTTTGGACTACTCATAAAGAGCTCTATCTTTTAAATTATTTTTCAGGGAATACTTCTTTTAAAGTTGGTAGACAGTAACTAGAGATGGTTTTATAGTTCTATTATCCCAACAAAAGTACATACTTAAAGGCAAGAGTGAACTATTAGTTTAAAATTACAGTAATAAAATGTGAATGACATCATTGTGCAACTCAAACAATTATCAAAGTTCTCTAGACATTATTGCTAAGGCATTTAAGAAATAAATTATTGTGACTGTAAATCTAAAAGTGTTCTGTCTCTCAAATTTCTAAAACAGTGGCTACAGACAGGTATTTGGGGTCAAATTACAAATTCTTAAGTTAATTTAGAAGAATCAGATAAAATTAAGAAACTGGTAAACTGAAAAGATAATTATTAACAAGAAGAAACTATTAACACACATCTTTCAAGACACGGAAACCACCACAGTTATCATCTATCTCCTCTTCTAACTCTGGAAGAGAAGAAATTTATTTTTTTCTGATTCTATCTGAATTCATGCCTTTTGGAATGATCAGTATCAATGTTTTCCTAAGTGCCAGTCTGCCTGGATTTTGGTGTGCTCCTCATACTACCAAGTCCACATCCCAATATTCTTGCCTTATTCTCAGTCCCTCAGCCTAAAGCCTGTATATAAAATTGGCACAAATACTTTATTGTCTAGAATCCAGGGATCATAAACTCATAAACCATCAGAAACAGGAAGGTAGTACTAATTTATAAAGCAGTCAGAAGTAAGGAGAAGAACCTATGGTAAACTGTAAAGTAGATACCTATATTGAAGCATTACAAACTCAAATTATTTTTTTAAAAAGACTCTGAGCTAGCCTAGCAAGACTGATTAGCAGGCTGGCTTCAGCCCAAGCCCAACTGATCCCATGTTGCAATTTGTAGTCTAGATCAGTGGTTCTCAAGAATGGCTGCTTATTATCTATAGGGACCTGGGTTCTAAACTCAAAATCAGGCATTTAAAAACCAATTTTATATATTTTTTCTAGTTCTCAAATATTACTGTTTTTTAAGTTCCTTATTATTTTTAATAAACTCTCAAATTAAAAAAAAAAAAGACTGGTACAAATTAAAGTCACTTCATGAATTAAAACAAAACTAAACTAAACATGCCAGGTCCTTCCCCAGAAACTGGGGTCAATTGGTCTAGGCAGAGAGCAGGCATTGCTATCTTTTAACAAGTTCCCTAATTAACACTAATGTCCAGCCAAAGCTAAGAACCTGTGGTAGAAATAAATAGATTTTATTGTATCACATGAAGAATACAAGTTTATCTGCTTGGATATTATAGGTCAGTATCAGTCTGATAATCTACATATCCACAGTAAATCCAATTCAATGAGCTGTTTTTTCAAATGCATTTGAGAGATTTCCCCAGGCCATCTTCACTCATACGTTTGTAAGTTAGTTAGCTATGGTTAGACTGTTACTTCAGAACAAAACCACTGAAACTATTCTGGTTACAACACAAATGAAGGATGGAACTACTTGATTTTCATGAAACAGAATTGTGTTCTCAGGAAGCAGATGTAGCTCAAGCAACTGGGCTCCTGGGCAACTGGTTTTGATCCCCATGGCCTCCTGGCAAAGGTAAGCTGGCCCACGTGGCAAGCTGGCCTGCACAGTGCTGGCTCATGAGGAGAGCTGGCACAGCAAGACGATGCAACAAAAAATAATAATAAGAGACTCAGCAGAGCAGGGAGCTGAGGTGGCACAAGAGATTGAGCACCTCTCTCCTACTCCAGAAGAGTCCAGGATCAGTTCCTGGTGCCACCTAAAGAGAAAACAAGCAGACACAGAAGAACACACAGCAAATGGACACAGAAAGCAGACAATGGGGGGTGAAGGGAGATGAAAAAAAAAGAATTGCATTCTTTTACTCACAAATTAAGTCTCTTGGTTGACTATGTGTTATAACCAGCCAAACTAAAAAGCTGTTAAAAGGGCTATCTTTTAAAAGAAACATATACAAACAGATGCTTAATAAACCAAACACAGGCTTTTTTAAATTCCCGAGCCTATACTCCTTCCTTTATATTTTCCTTCAATTAGGAAAGGTTATATTATGAAGAAAATCCTCTCTCTCATGATGCTTAGCATAAAAAATGTACTTGATTTTCTTCTTTGCCTCCTCATCTTTTCATTTATTGAATTAATGTTCACCATAAAGTGATAGTCCTAATTTTAAGTGCCTGGCTCAGAAGCTAAAAATAAAACAAAATAACTTGTATCAGAAGGTTTAAAATTTGGAAGAAATTTTTTTGTGACTCCTCCCATCAATTAATAGAGTCTACCTCCCCTTTCCCTGAATCTGGGAGGCTGTGTGACTGCTTCAACTAATAGAGAACAGCAGAAGTCGTGCAAAGCAACTTCAGGACTAGTCATAAAAGGCCAGCAACCTCTGCCAGGTTTTCTTGGAATGAACAAGCATGTGTTGAATGCCTGTTTTGTGTCTGATTTTAGGTTAGCATAATACATTGCATACATGCCTCATCAATCTATGGCACATCATAGGTCCCATTAAAATTAATTCTTGAATATGGTTGCCAACTTCTTGCCTGTGTATTCAGGAACTCAAATACTTGACCCTTCCCACCCCTTTAACAACAAAAAGGGTTTTAGTATGCACTCCAATAGCATTTTGAACTGTAACTCCCCTCTATCCTCTGCTATTCTGAATTCTACCTTCACCATCGCTGCTAGTCTGATTGCCTAACACTGGCTTCTACTCCCGTTACTATGCATATTACTTCCTGTTTATTTGCAATGCCCATGTTCTCAGTCCTCACCTGACATGATTGCTTGTTCTGTCCTGCTATAGGTAATTCAACTGGAAGAGGTAGGGTCCCATAGCAGGATGACATGGTCTTCTTTACTGGTTAGACTAAGCTCACAATATACCAAATAGACTCAAAAGTTATAAAGCTGAATACAAAAGTGTATTTCTTGATCATGTCACAGGACTAGGTGGGAGAGCATGTTGGTGGCAGCCATCTTGCATATAGTCATTCAGGGATTAGGACTAATGAATGTTTTACCATCTTCAGCATTTGGCTCTAAGGTATCCTGGGAGAGGTCTCCCTTTCAGGCATCAGGAAGGAGAAAATAGTATGGATGAATACCATGTGAGAGTTTTATGAGCCAGGCCTGGAAGTAGAAATATTACATCCTATCATATTTTGTTGGAAAGAATTCAGTCACATGGTAACACTTAATGATAAGGAGAGCTAGGAAATGTAATAACTACTTGGGAAGTTACTTTCCAGGAACAATTCATGAATTTTTGCTGGATTTTTGGCTGTGCCTGCCATAGCCCATAGTGTTTTAGAATATAGTGAAAAAGCTCTTCCAGTCCATATAAAGGATCTTTCAGGTCCCCAGGGTCTATACAAGCTTCCAGAATAGCTAAATAGAGTTTGATTTCAGGACCTGGTGCCACACCACACCCAAAACTACCCTTGCATTGTGATGCTCAGTCCATGTTGCTGAATTTGCAAACTCTGCAATGGTTTCACGTTCTCGCTGAACCCTGGCTTTTAGAGCCTTCCATTTAACCATGAGTTACAAATGAATGTTTAACATTTTGGACAAAGTAAAGTTTTCCACTCACAAGAAAACCCTTCAACCAGCAATAAAGTCAGTGGGAGCAAATAGATAGTTTCGGTAATAGTGTTGCTTTATCTTTTGACCGGTTATACCCATACCTCAACTCCAATCCTTCTGGGATCCTGGTTAGGAATCTGAGATAAGTCTGACCACTGCCTGGAATTTCTGTAAGATTAGAGAACAAAGAAGGAAATTCCAGATAAGAGGTAAATCTTGAGTAAAGATTGACAGGAATTCATTCAAAAAATTGATTCACTCATCAAACATGTACACCTCCAAAGCACATAGAAAAAAATATGAATTTGCAATATATAAGTCAGATATAATACTCTTTACATTAGCTATAAATTACCTTAATGTAAGTACTATTTGTTATTCTTTTGATAGCCTTCAGAGCATTGAGTACAAAGCTAATTCCTCTAAAATTTAAGAGAACATCTAGAACATAAAAATAATACTTGGAGGGGAACAGGTGTAGCTCAATGGCTGAGGGCCTGCTTCCCATGTATGAGGCCCCAGGTTCAATCCCCAGTACCTCCTAAAAATAAAAGAAAACAAATAAATGAACAAATGAAAAAAACCACTTCTCATTGGGGAGCAGAAATAACTCAGTGGTTGAACACCTGTTTTCCATATGTGAGGTCTTGGGTTCAATCCCCAGTACCTCCTAAATAATAATAATAATAACTCTTAGAAACTTTATACTCTGATTTCATTGCTAAAGAGTTCTTAAAATCAAGATCAGAAGTAAGATTAGAACAAATGCAAGTAGATTATAATATTTTCAAGATGAACTCAAGAACAGAAAACTAAAAATAAGGGTGAAAATGAAGATAGTGTATTTTAGAATTGTAACCATAAGAAAGATTCTAAGTTTTGTGCATCTTAATCTTCAAAACACTGGTTAAGCAATGACATTTTGGAAAGTCAATAAGTGGCAACTTTCCAGTCCACCTTTCTGAAAGAAAGGCTGAACAAGCCTGACTTAGCTGGCTGAGTTTGAGGGGCTGCTTCAGAAGGTAGAAGTGCCTCTTGATTACATCTGTGGTATATGGTGCCAGAGTCCAAGTACTAATTTGTGTTCCAAGTAGAGATGCCACATGTCAATTTGGAGAAATGTGCCCAAATATACTGTTAAACCAAAGAACCCTGAAGTGCAATGCCAAGACAGACAATAAATAATCCAGGAAGTCTACACCAAGAAAAATAGGTCAGAAGGAGACATGGGAGATAGTGTAGAAAAATTACAATTATGAGGGCCTTTGGTATCCTTTTTCTAGGTGGGGTTTAAGGTGAGACAAGCCATTGTATTTAATGGACCTAAGACAGAGCACACAGTAAGCACATTTGCTTTAACCAAGTTAGCTAGGATAGAAATTAATTCCATCAGAGAAGATTTCTAGAAATATGAAATACATGGTTACAAATATAACTTGACTTGAAAAAGCAGATAGGTCTTGACTTTTCCTACATCTATACTTTACTGACTCAATTTGCTATTTGAATTTTGAATTTTAACCATTACAGTCATTGGTGTAGATTAAGCAATTATCACCTGAAGATTAATATTAAATCTAAGAACTTTGACAGGAGACTAAGTCACTACTCCCCTTCTGAAACAATTTCATTGTTTTTCACCCAACAAAAAGAAGAGGCCTAAAGAGTAAAGGTCTGATTATGACAGGTTGGGAATTTAATAGCATTATTTATTTTTAGTGCAACTTGCTTCCCTGAAATAGACCCAGAGACAAGAATCCCTGTGCAAGTGAACCAGTAAGGGAGTGGGAAAAGTAAGACTGGGTGGGAAGTGCAAACAGGAGCACAACTTCAGACAAAGCATCCTACCCCAGAAGATAACTGCAACTTGATTCCATTAGAGATATTTGGAATATAGGCTATACCTCCAAATTGTCCTACCCTGAGGTAAGAGAGCTGGCTTTCCTACTCTTGTGCTGCACCAGACCATTATTAGTCAAGTGTTACTCCAGGCTGACAAAGACACAGCCATGTCCAGCTCCAGGCAGAAGGAGGCAGTCCTCCCCTGAACACCAGGACGGGTTGTTGGAAGCAAAAGCACAGCAAACTGGCAATGGGACTCACAGAAACAGTCAAAGGTGTCTGAGGACGTCTGGGTCAGGGATTGACTATGTCCATTGTGGTGGCCTTAGAGGTGATTTTCATGTATGTATATAAATTTGGTTTCCTTAAAACAGTTTTTGTACATGATTGATTAAATATATATTGTTGTAACAAGAAAACATTGTATTAAAATTATTATGGGAGAGCATTTAAGTCAATCACAACAAAAATTAGAAATAAGATACTGTAATTACCAATCATTTGCAAAATCCATAAAACTAGAGATAAAATTCTTAAGAAAAACACAAAAAGAAATGTAACAAAAACTATCTGGGATGACAAATAAATTGATATAACAAGATAATTTTATAATGATTGAACATAGTGTAAATCCACCCATTACCATCAAGGCAAAATGGCATGGATTAGATTAAATGGAAAATCCAGCACCATTTCCTGCACACCGGGCAGACCAGAGCATCTAGGAGAACCTTACCAGAGAGGACAGGCTCATCCATTTGAGTGTGTGGGTTTGAATCTCTGCATTTCAACCCAAGATCTCGAAATGCAATGTGAATCCCACCCACTGGACTGTAAAGTTTATGTGGGTAATTTTGGAAACAATGGTAACAATACTGAATTGAAAAGGGCTTTTGGATATTATGGCCTAGGCTGAAGTGTGTGGTTGCTAGAAACCCTCCTGGCTTTGCTTTTGTTGAATTTAAAGATCCCCGAGATGCTCTCCAAGAACTAGATGGAAGAACACTGTGGCTGCTGTGGCAGAGTGGAACTGTCGAATGGTGGAAAAAGAAGTCGTAATCAAGGCCCTATTCCGTCTCGGGTGTAGCCCTGATCATTATCAAAGGATAATGATCCACCTCGGCCGCATTTCTCCAAGGAGAAGCTTCCTGCGCAGCCAGAGCAGGTCTCTTTCTAGAGATTGGAAAAAAAAGATCACTGTTTGGGGGCAGGGGGATCACAAGCAGTCCTGATCCTTCTGTAGGTCTCCAAGGCATTCTAGGTCAAACGAAAGGAAAGAGAAATCAGTTTGCAAGAGGAGGGGTGTACGGGAAATAACTTCATTTGACCGCAGTATGTATAGAAATTCAACTTCTGGTTGAGACGTCATAAGCGTGGTGCATTTTTAAGATGTTTCAGCTGTTAAAATTTGCTTACTGTTTCTTATAACATGACACACATGAAGATGTAATTCTCTATGGTCAGAAACTGATCATATGAGGCGTGTTGTTATACCAAGAATTTGTGATTTTACAATGTTCCCTTAAGCAAAATTGAATTGATTTGAATTTTTAGTCTTGCATAGACTGATAATAAACTTCTAAATCATGCCCAGCTAAATAAGTTGTAATGTTTTAATACTATGGAAACAAAACTGGCAAAAATTAAGGTCTTTGGTTTTGTCCTTAGCTGGAATATAGTATGCAATTGTAGTTAAGCAGTCTTTAAAAGCAGCTATGAACACAAGCCAGCTGTTTTAGAAAACTCAAATCTGCACTATTAAATTATAACAGAGGTTTTTAAAACTCCAGCTGGTCTTCACATTGGGCAGAGTTGCCTAGTTGGTGTAGAATCTATTTCAAGAAAGTTACCTTTGCTTTAGGTCTTAAGTTCCTTTTGTGATTGCTATGTATGAGTATATAGATGTTTAATAACAGACTTAATTGAGATACCATTACCGTTTTAGGGAACAGTGTGGAGCTGTACTTTGAATTACTGTATAGGATTTCTTTCATGCTGTCATCTGTAATATGTTGTATGACATTAATGTTTTGATTACAAATTGTTGCTTAACTTGAAAACCTGCTTTTCCTTGCAAAACTCAATCTGTGAGCTTGGTACCAAGTCCAAGGTATAACATTCCTATTGGAAGCCATACTTAAATTTTCTTGTAAAGTGGTTTTGAACTAATAAAATATTAGCATAATTGTGTAATATAGTCAGTCAAATCCACGGTTACAATTCTGGTACCATGGAAAGCAGTTGGTTACACAATTCTTACTTTATAACAAATAATAGAGTATGTATTTAATCTTTTGAAGTGAAGGGAATTTTTGGTAGTCACCCAAATGATTGTTAGTAATCCATTTCTTAGGAGTAGAAGCCAGTTGAGGGTGCATGATGGTAACCAATATTTTAAAGTATAGCAAGTCTGGTGCATTGTAACCAAAGTAAATTGCCAATAAAAAAGACTTTTATGTTAGCATGAAAACCTTTTCAAAGTTCAAAAAATTGCTTACTTTTTATATAACTTTAGCTATTGCATGGGAATTCTAAACGGATTCATCCATCCATCATGATGTAAAGTTCACAACATAGTTTAGATGTAACAGTACAGAATCGAATCATTTGGAGACATGCATAACTTTGTTCTGAGAAATTGAGAAAATTGTAATATGCCACATTTTTGTGCAATTAGATTAAATTGTAATGTAACATAAAAATAAAAACTAAAATCCAGCCACATATTACCTACCATATAAATCCAAAGCAGAAGGATTCAGAGAGTAAATAAGTAGTTGGAACAAGATTTAACAATTAAAACCATACAAAAATAAGATAGAATTGAAAATATTAACTTCAGAATGAATTAATCAAAGAAAAAAATTAAACTATCTAGGGACAGTAATTGCATTATGATAAAAGGTATTATTAGTTATGAAAACATGGCATCAATAAGATTTTATACTTTAAAAATAGCTTTACAAATGTCATATAAAAGCTGTAAGACATTAAAGAAGCATTCAATAACAATGATTTTCCAAGTGGGATTTATAATCAACTGTACCTATCTATAACAAATTAAGCAAGAACTAAAACAATCTAAGAAGAAAAAATACACCTCAAAATAATCATTAGGTATATGTGTATAGCAGTTTGATATAGTTATGAATTCCAAAAATAGCTATTGGATTATTTTTGTAAACTGTTATCTGATTAAATTATGATTAGGGCTTTTATTGGGCCACATCAGTAGGGTTTTGATAAAAGGCATGGCAAAAGACAAAGTTGGAGGCTTTTTGTCTGGAGTTTTAATGTTGGAGTTTGATGCTGAAGTCTTAAGCTGGAGCCCCGGAAAGTAAGCCCACAGAGGAAAAAGAAGCAAGCCTCAGGAAGAGAGGAACGCTGAGCCCAGAAAGAAGCAAGACCTAAGAAGTGAGGAACCCAGGAAGCCTGAACCTTGGCAGATGTCAGCAGCCATCTGGCTCCAACGCATGGAAATAGACTTTGGTCAGGGAAGTAACCTATGCTTTATGGCCTGGTATCTGTAAGCTCCTACCCCAAATAAATACCCTTTATAAAAACCAACCAGTTTCTGGTACTTTGCATCAGCACCCCTTTGGCTGACTAATGTAATGCATAAAATCTTTTATACCAAAATAGTGATTACAGCTTTATAAAAAATGACTTTTCTTTAGAAAGTGTTTATCAAGCAGCAGTATGTGCTTCTTATCACAATTGAGGCAATGCAAGGATATAAAGAGAAAATAAAATCTAAATCTCCCCCAAACTTTCCTCCATTTATACTCCCTCAAGTAACCAATGTTAAAATTGTTAGTTGTTTATTCTTAACATCTTTACCATATTTTCACAAACATGGATGTATATGTAGGATTTGTTTTTGTTTATTAAAAATGATAATATTATACACAATACTTTTTACCTTCCTTTTCTTAATTAAATGTATTACATGACCATCCCTCTAGATAATTATAAATGTATATATTATATACATATAAATATAAAGCTCATTTTCAAACCAGAGAAAAGTGCTCAATAATTAGATGACCCAAAATATATTGTCATTTCCCTGTGAATAATGAACATTAAAGATGATTCTTTTTCTATGACACTGAAATAAGGCTACACTAAAAAATCTTGTACCTATGTCCTCCTATGCTTTATCTCTTTTATTTTTTATTTTTATTTCTTTATATCTTTAGGGTAGGTACCCCAGAGTGGGATCTCTGGGACACAGAATATGCATATTTTTTATTTTAAAAGGTAAAAAGTCATGCTTCCTATTTCACTGAGAAAATAGAGTCTATTTTTAGATAGACTTTTTAAATTATATTTCTTTTTTAACTTTATTTTGTACATTTAATAAGTGAAAATATAAACAATTAAAAACTGAAAACAAAACAGTTGAATAAAAACATACATTTCTCCTTTAAATGTACTGGACACATATAAAATTTTTTTGAATCATATAATATTTTACACAATGTATTTGGTTCATGGTAACACAATCATACAGTATTTATCCTTTTGTGTCTGGCTTGCTTTGCCCAACATAATGTCTTCCAGGTTCATTCATGTTGTTATATGTTTTACGACTTTATTTCTTCTTTTCTTTTTTTTGTTTTTGAATAATTATTTTAATTGTCTTTTTTGAAAAGATGCATAGATCACAAAAAAAAAGTTACATTAAAAAATATAAAAGTTTCCCATATACCCCACCCCCCACCCACCCACACTTCTCCCACATCAACAACCTCTTTCATCATTGTGGCACATTCATTGCATTTGGTGAATACATTTTGGAATACTGATGCACTGCATGGGTTATAGTTTACATTGTAGTTTTCACTCTCCCCCAGTCCATTCAATGGGTTATGACAGGATATATAATGTCCAGCATCTGTCCCTGCAATATCATTTAGGACAACTCCAAGTACCTAAAATGCCCCCATATCACATCTCTTCTTCCCTCTCCCTCACCTCAGCAACTACAGGGGCCACTGTCTCCACATCAATGATTCAATTTCTTCCATTGTTAGAGTCACAATTGTTCTATAGTAGAAAAATACCAATAAGTCCACTCTAATCCATATTTTATTCCTCTATCCTGTGGACCCTGGGATGGTGATGTCCACTCCATCTCTAAATCAAGAGGGGGCTTAGATTCTACATGGTTGATGGGTGCTATTCTCCCACTTGCAGTTGTAGGCACTCTCGGTTCCCTGGTGTGGTGTTTGACCATCTTCACCTCCCTGTTAGCTGACCTGGGTAAGTCCAATGAACTGGAGAGTAGGTGTTGCAGTAGGCTCAGGGCCCAGAAAGCACATGATCAGTCCAGAGACTCAAGTCTCCTGAGTATACATCAACCCCACCACAAACCAGTAAAAGTGACAGAAGAGGCATGTGTAGAAAGGTCACATCTGAGTCCAACTCCATCACACTCAAGAGCACAAATTCCAAAGTAGGACCCACTAACAAGACACTGAACTTCAAAGCCATCTGCCTTGACCATAGAACCTGTGTGTCTCCATAGCCTTCAAGAGCACCACTACCAGGGTTGCATCTACTTTAGCTATCTCTGGGGTCCTCCTGAGACATGCATAAACTCAACCCCTCTGATGACATTCCAACTCATTTTGAAGTCTCTTAGTCATATAAACTCACTTGTCTTTACCATTTCCACCTTTTATTCAAGATCTTTTTCTAGTTGCATCACCAGCTGGTGATTGGTAGTAATTCCTTGGTGGCAAGGAGGCTCATCCCTGGGAGTCATGTCCCATGCTATGGGGAAGGTAATGCTTTTACATGCTGAGTTTGGTTTAGAGAGTGGCCACATTTGAGCAACATGGAGGCTTTCAGGAGACAATGCTTAGGCACCCTGCAATTCTAGGCCAAGTTGAAATTTCAGGCACACAGGCTCATAAGCATAGTCATCAGCATCAAGGGCTCATCATTGGACCATCCTTCTCCACTGGTCTTTGCCTTTGCACTTGGGGGATTGTTGCTGTTCCATTGGGAAATGTGACAGAGCTCCCCTGGGTAGGAACTCAGCACTCCCTCAGTTGTCATTTGTAACTCTACCTACTATGCAAATACCCAACAAATATCTGAATATTTTTATATACCCTATATACATGTCCTGGAGAACTCCCTCCCAACCATGTGTCCCTCATCAGTAACACCCCATACCAGTGTTCCTCCCCTTTGATTTGCCATGTGACCCAGCAATTCCACTGTTGGGTATATACCCAGAAGAACTGAAAACAAGTATACAAACCAATATATGCACACCAATGGTCATAGCAGCATTATTCACTATTGCTAAAAGTTGGAATTAACCCAAATGTCCATCAACAGATGAATGGATAAGCAAAATGTGGTATATACATGCAATGGAATACTACTCAGCTATAAGAAGGAATACAGTACTAACACATGGGATAACATTGACGAATCTTGAGGACCTTATTGTGAGTGAAGCAAGCCAGGCATTGAAGGACAAATACTACATGACCTCTCTGATATGAAATAAGCAAATCAAGCTGTCTCAGAGAGCCAGAGACTGGATGATAGGCTTACAGGAAATTGTGGGTGAGGGCTTCTGATGTTGGAGTTTTGATGTTGGAGTTTTATGCTGAAGACTTAAGCTGGAGACCGGGGAAGTCAGCTCACAGAGGAAAGAGAAGCCAGTACCAGGAAGAAAGGAACCCTGAACCCAGAGAAAAGCAAGCCTCAGGAACATAGGAACCCAGGAAGCCTGAACCCTCACAGATGTCAACAGCCATCTTGCTCCAAATAGATTTTGGTGAGGGAAGTAACTTAGCTTTATGGCCTGGTATCTGTAAGCTCCTGCCCCAAATAAATACCCTTTATAAAATAAAAAAAAAGTAATTGTGGGGGAGAGGAAGGTTGTGAGCTGAAGCCTATATGGGCTAAATCTATGATAAAGTGGAGGTAAGTAGTTGTGTAGGAAAGGGATAAGACAAGGGCATATGACAATAGACCTTTAGCAAACAAATCTACTACCCATCATTATCTGTACCATATACCATGTCTTATTTCACATTACAAATGAAATGTCTATTCCAATCCCCTCACATGTAAACTAGATCTCATTCCCCTTTTTGGAGCCAAGGAAATTTTTTACTTCAGCAGTTCTCCCCTCTTTCTCTCTGTCCTACACAGTCCCAATTTTTCCATTTGCTCAGGAATAAAAAGAATGTTGCCATTCTTGGCTATTCTTTCTCTCATTCTACACAAACATCAGCACCTTGAATTGATTATACTTTAATATATATCCAGGATACAATCACTTCTCCTCACCATCAATATTACAATGTTCAGCCCAAGGTAATATCTTTTTCTCTGGATTATGGCCTTCACTGCCAAAATAGTCTCTCTGCTTCTAGCTTTGTTTCCTTGCAACTATTTTCAACAAACTATCAGAGAAATTCTTTTTAATTAATTTTGTTTATTTCTCACCCCCACCCACACACCCTTGTTGTTTGCACTCAGTGTCTGTTCATCTCCTATTTTAGGAAGTAGTGGGAACTGAACCCAGGACCTCCCATGTGGGAGAGAGATGCCCAATCACTTGAGCCACATCTACTCCCTGCTTGTTGTGTCTCTCATTGAGTCATCTCATTGTGTCAATTTATTATGTCAGCTCACCATGTCGGCCCATCACATCATCTTCTCATGTCAGTTCACTGTCTTGCTCACTGTCTTGCTCATCTTCTTTAGGAGGTATTTTCTTTAAAAAAAGAAAAGAAAAGAAAAAAAAGGAACCAACCAAACAAAAAGGCAGGACTCGGCTCCCTCTCAGCAGTTCAGCATGCGTTGCAGATTGACGGGAGGTCTGTTTCTTCATACCGGCTTCGTCTGTGACTGTGATTTGTTGAGGCACCAGGAATTGAACCTGGGACTTCCCATGTGGTGGGTGGGCATCCAACTGCTTGAGCCACACCTGCTTCCCTCTATTTAATTTAAGACAAAGCATATCACTCTTCTCAAAATAACAGTCATTCTTCACTTCCTTCAGAGTAAACGTCAAAGCCTTTACTCACATGTACCATGGATCCTGCATCACCTGCCTCCCCCCAACACTTTACCTCTCTGGCCTGATCTCTTGTTGCCCTTTCCCTTCACATTCTGTTCCAGCTTCACTGGGCTCCATTTTTTCTTTCAAATGTGCCAGGTATGCTGCCACTTCAGGGTCTTTGCATGTGTGCTTACTTTTGCCTATAAAAATCTTCCTCCAAAGTTGAATATAGACTTGCCAGGAGATCCAGAAATACCATTGCTAAGTAAATTCCCAGAAGAAACTGAGAGCAGTAATATGAATGGATATCTTCACACTAATGTTCATAGTGGCATTATTCACGATTGCCAAAAGTTGGAAACAACCCATGTGTCCATCAACTGATGAATGAATGAACAAATTGTAGAGTATACACACAATGGAATAAATTGCAGCACTAAGGAGAAATGAAGTCATGAAATATATGACAACATAGATGAACCTGGAGGATGTTATGCTGAGTGAAGCAAGCCAGACACAAAAGGACAAATACTGTAAGATTGCCCTATTTTGAACTAAATATATTATGTGAAATATGAATATGGATAGAATTGCATCTATAAGACCATTTCTCTTTGAAGTTGAACAAATGTTAGTAGTGCAAAATGTTAATATCAGACAAGAAAATGCATTAAACTAAGTGAAGGAGACCAGATACAGTGTATTACATATTGTATAATTCCATTTATATAAAATGTAAATATAAATCAATTTATAAAGATTTGAAGGAGATCAGTGGCTATGTAGGTCTGAGGAAGGACTGTTAAGGGGTGTAGAATCTTTCTTTTTGGAGTAATACATTTGTTCTAAGATTTTTGAGATGATGAGTGTACAACATTGTGATTATACTAAAAGCCATTGATTATACACTTTAGCTAGAACAGCTGGAAACAGCAGCTATGTACAGTGGGGGAAGCATAGAGGGATTGAGAGGTGAGGAATTTTCTTGTTTGTTTGTTTATCTGTTTCTCATTGGCATTAGAATTCTTACATTGTATTATTTTGTTGTTCTATTTTCCAAGATTTTTATAATGAAAAATTTTCAAACATACTGTAGCAAAATAGAAGAAATTTTACAATAAACATCCCTACATCCATCACTTATATTTAACCATTAATATATTACTGTACTTTATTTATATGTCTCTTTTTTAAAAATTATTTTTAATGTTTTTTTGAAGATACATAGACCACAAACAAATGTTACATTAAAAAATAGAAGAGGTTCCCATATACCCCACCCCCACCCCCCATATCAACAACTTCTTTCATCATTGTGGCACATTCATTGCATTTGGTGAATACATTTTGGAGCACTGCTGCACTGCATGGATTATAGTTTACTTGTAGTTTACACTTTCCCCCAGTCCATTCAGTGGGTTATGGCAGGATATATAATGTCCAGCATCTGTCCCTGCAATATCATTTAGGAAAATTCCAACTCCCTAAAATGCCACCACATCACATCTCTTCTTCCCTCTCCCTGCCCTCAGCAACTATAGTGGCCACTTTCTCCACATCAATCCTATGGTTTCTTCCATTGCTAGTCACTATAGCTTTATAGTAGAATACCAGTTAATTCACTCTAATCCATATTTATTCCTCCATTCTATGGACCCTGGGATGCTTATGTCCACTCCACCTCTAAATTGAGAGGGGGCTTAGATCCCACATGGTTGATGGATGAGATTCTCCTGCTTGGAGTTGTAGGCACTCTCAAATATGGCCACTCTCTCAGCATGTAAATGCATTACCTACCCCCCAGCATGGAATATGACTCCCAGGGATGATCCTCCCTGGTGCCGAGGGATTACTACCAACCACTAACTGGTGATTCAACTAGAAAAAGACCTTGAATAAAAGGGGGAAATGGTAAAGACAAATGAGTTTATATGGCTAAGAGACTTCAAAATGAGTCAGGTCATCAGAGGGTCATGCTTATGCATGCCTCAGCAGGATCCCAGAGACAGCCAAAGTAAATGCAACCCCAGGTACTAGTGCTCCTGAGGGCTACAGAGACACACATGTTCTACAGTCATGGCATGTGTCTCTGGAGTTCAGTGCCTTGTCAATGAGTCCTACTTTGTAATTTGTGTTCCTGAGTGTGATGGAGTTGGACTCAGATGTGACCTTTCTATACATGCCTCTTCTGTCACTTTTACTGAACCTGTGGTTGGTATTGGGGTTGAGGTACACTCAAGAGACTTGAATCTCTGGACTGGCCATGTGCCAGCTGGACCCTGAGCCTCAGCAGAGTTGCAACTCCTACTCCCCTATTCTTTGGACTTACTCAGGTCAGCTAACAAGGAGGAGAAGATGGTCAACCACCTCACCAGGGAACCAAGAATGTCTCTATCTTTTACTTACTTATCACATATGTCTCTATCTCTCTTACCCAGCTACCAACCCAATCTCATTTTTTGATGCATTTCAAATTATATTGCTGACATCAGGTTTAATTCGCATTTCTCTGAATTCTGATGATGCCTGTATATATTATTTTAAAAGGTGTCTGTTCAAATCATTTGCCCATTTTTAATAGGTCTGTTTGTCTTTGCTTATTGTGCTATAAGTTTCCTTTATATGTACTAGATATCAATCCACGTAAGATGAATGGTTTTGTACATTTTCTGTCAACCTATGGTTTGCCTAGTCATTTCTTCAATCATATGTTTTAGTAAGTGTAAATTTTAACTTTAAGTAAAGAGTAATTTAGCAATTATTTTATAGTTATTGCTTTCTGTAACTTAAGAAACCTTTGCTTACACATACTTCATGAGAAAATTCTCATGAATTTTTTTTTTCCCTAAAAGCTTGATGATTTTAGCTTTTACCTTTAGGACAATAATCCATCTTGCTTTCATTTTAGGATATGATTTGTGATATGGTGGCTTAGTTTCCTAGGGTTACCATGAAAAAGTCATAAACTGAGTGACTTAAACCAACAGAAACAATTGCCTTACACTTTTGGAAGTTAAAAGTCCAAAATGCAAATCTGTAGTATGCTGTCAATTTCTTACCAGCAATCCATAGTGTACTTCTACTTGTACCAGAACTCTGCCTCTGTTACAAGACTATCATATCCCTCTATCTGGCTGTGTCCAAATTTCCTCTTCCTGTGAGGACACCAATCATATGGTATTAGGACTTACTATGGAAGAGTTTGCAAATTTTTATTAATAAGTCTACTGGCATTATTATTTGGATTGCATTGAAGTTATAGATAAAATTTGGGGGAATTAACATCTTAACAATGTTGAGTCTTTCAATTCATGAGCATGGTATGCCTCTCCATTTATATAGGTCTTCATATTTCTCTCAAGAATCTTTTGTTTGTTGTTTTCAGTGTAAAAGTTGCATACATATGTTACTTAATTTACCCCTAAATATATTATGTCTTGTGACATGATTTCAGATGGATTCTTCTATATATATATTTATATATATATAATTTAGTTTCCAATTGTTTGGATGGCTTACGAAAGCGTGGTCGATTTTTGTATATCAGCCTATTATCCTGCATCATCATTAAATCAACTTATTAGTTCTAGGAATGTTTTGTAGGTTCTTTAGAATTTTCTATATAAATAATCATGTTGCCTGTGAGTGCAATTTTATTTCTCCTTTCTGACCTCTATATCTTAAAATTTATATTCTTATGTTACTATATGACTAGGACGCATAATCCAAAATTTAATAGCAGTGATGATTTGGAGTATCCTTGCTTTGTCCCCAATATCTGGGGGAAAATATGCATTATTTTACCAGTGAGTATAATGTAGCTGTAGATTTTTATACATGGTTTTTATCAGACTAAATAAAATTCCCTTCTATATCTAATTTACTGAGAAATTTTTTTCATAAAGGTATTGAGTTTTATCAAGTGCTTCCTCTGCATTTGTTGAAATGTTCATATGATTTTTCTTCTTTAGTCTGTTACTGTAATGATTTACATTCATTTATTTTGTAAATACTGGTATTCCTGGGATATATTGGAACTAATGAACCTGGGATCTCATATGTGGGAAGCCCGTGCTCACACTGCCTTCCCTGAGTTGGTTTTTTGTTTGTTTTGCTTGTTGTTTGTTTTTGTTTATTCAGGAGCCTCCAGGAACCGAACCCAGGATCTCCAGTGTGGGAGGCAGGCACTCAGCCACTTGAGCCACATCTGCTCCCATATGCTAATGGTTTATAGTCATTTTGTGTCTATATTAATGAGGGCTATTGATAAACAGTTTTCTGTTTTGTCAGACTTTTTGCTGGTCTCATAAGTTAGGAAACATTTTGTCTGTTCTTTTTCATGACATATTTTGTGCAATATTGGTGTAATTTCTCTGTTAATATTTCTTAAAATTCATCAATGCAACCATGTAGGCCTGTAGTTTGCTTTATGGTACAATTTTTTGATTGCTTTCATTTCTTTAAGAACTATGGAGCTATTGTTCATACTAGTTTAGGATTCACTGAGCATCTCTGAATCTATAAATTTGTGTCTGACTAAAATTGGGAAAATTTTGATCATTGTATTTTCTCTTTTATCACATTCTCTCTCTTCTCACCTTTGGGATACCAATTACACGTATTTTATATATTTTTTGAGATTGTGCTCCATGTCCCAGGACCTCTTTTTATTTTTTAAATCTTGTTTTCTCTGTTTTTCAGATGGATAATTGCTATTGATCTATCTTCAGATTAACTAATTCTTTCCTCCAAAATTCCCATTGTGTTGCTTTAAGTTTTACTGAGAAGGTTGAATTTTTCGGTTCCAATATTCTATTTTTTATATAGATTTTAATCTCTTTGCTTAGTTTTCCTACCTTTTTATTCATTATGAGCATATTTTCTTTGCCATATTGAACATAATTTACCTCATTAAAAGTAACTCCTTTAAAATCCTTCTATGTTACTACAGTTGGGTCATCTTGGAATTGGTATCTGTCGAGAAATTGATTACTCTTGAGAAAGGATTTTCCTGATTCTTCATATTTTGGGTAAATTTAGCATGTATACTGGACATTGTGAATCTAATTTGTGGATTCTGTTGTATTCCCCTGACTGATTAATTTGGTTAGACTCTACTGGAAAAATCTGCAGTAACTCAAATCTCAGTTCAGTTCTACTTTAGCTATAGTCTGATCCAAACATGCCGTTGTCACTGATCAGTGGTAGAAATGTGCAGAGTTTATACAGAGAATTTGGGATACCATTCTCTGACTTTCCTCTTTTAAGAATTGCCTTTGGGGAAGCGGACTTGGCCCAGTGGTTAGGGCATCCGTCTACCACATGGGGGATCTGCAGTTCAAACCCCGGGCCTCCTTGACCCGTGTACAGCTGGCCCATGCGCAGTGCTGATGCCCGCAATGAGTGCCCTGCCACGCAGGGGTTTCCCCCGCTTAGGGGAGCCCCACGCACAAGGAGTGCGCCCCATAGGGAGAGCTGCCCAGCGCAAAAGGAAGTGCAGCCTGCCCAAGGATGGTGCCGCACCCACGGAGAGCTGATACAACAGGATAACGCAGCAAAAGAGAAACACAGATTCCTGTGCCACTGACAACAACAGAAAGCAGACAAGGAAGAACGCACAGTGAATGGACACACAGAATGGACAACTGGGGCAGGGGAAGGGGAGAAATAAAGAAAGAAAGAAATCTTTCAAAAAAAAAGAATTGCCTCTGGAGACTCCCAATCCAGTTCCCTCCAGTTCTCCCAGTGCCAAGGGTCCTAGCAGCTCAGCCAGGCTTGGCAAAGGCTCTCAGTGCACTGCTGCCAAAAGTACAGCCAAGATTCCCAAGAGGAAGGTCAACTTGGCCAAAACGGCCAAGAAGCAGGAGCCCAAGAGGAGGTGCGAGGCTGTCAGTAAACCTGCTCCTGAGAAAGTGGAATCAAAGCCAAAAAAGGCAGCAGGAAAGAATATACTTTCAGTCAAAACAGTGCAACCAAAAGGAAAAAGGGGAGGGAGCAAAGAGAAAACAAGCTGAAGTGGCTAACCAAGAAACTAAAGATTTACCTGCAAAAAATGGAGAACTTAGAAATGAGGAGTGCAGTCTCTGATGAAGCAGGCAAGAAAGAAGTCAAGTCTGTTAATATTGTACACCATGTCTTATCAGTGGTCCCTGCTTCTCCCTTCTTGAATAATCCAGAGGAATATTTTTATCAGCTATTTTGTAAATCCAAGAATTTTAATAGCTCTAGAATAGGGGTTCTTGACCAGGGTTGCGCGAGCTTGAATTGAAATTCAGTTCTTGTGGGGATGTGTTGTTGCAGGTGTAATAAATTTATTAAATATTACACAGTATAGTGTGGACTTAGTCAGGGGTCCATGGTTTTCACCTGACTGGCAAAGGGGTCCATGGAACAAAAAAAGTTTTAACCCCTGTTCTAGAAGATATAGTTTTAAGGAGATTGGAATTCCACCTCATCCCATTTTTTAAACATAAATGCTTTTTTTTTAAAAGAGGGGAAATCATTTGCTGGTTGTTTATTTATTGGTACAACCAGAAAATATTGGAATATTGAATTATGGGAGGCTGTTACTGTCTTGGATGTCAATTTAACATGCCATGGGATAGGGGGTTCAGTCTTTATACCCTATAATACAATGCATAGTAAATGATGACTTGGAGTCAGAGTCTTGCTTTTAATATGTGTTGAACATTTTGAATTGCATCTATTCCCATGTTTTTAGAATTGTTTCTTAAATCCACTCCCTGATCTTGGTTCTCCCTGTCTGAACTGTGCACTCTGTATCATCCTTGGTTGTGGCCATCCAGTTTTTCTAATAACTTTGTTATGTGCTGTGAAAGAGTGGAAATGTGAGTTTGTGGTGTGTATGATATTAAATTGTGAATTAGTGGGATTGAAAGGTGAAACAGCTCATCAATATTTGGAGATATTCGTATTTGATATACTCTTAAAGAGTATATCAATTTTATGCTGGAAAGTCACTGAAATAACTTTAGAAAAACAACTACATGACTTTTTAGGTTTTCAGTATGTACATTAAGAGATGCATACACAGTGTTCATAATGTCTGTGTGCTAATCTTCAGAACAACCAATAAAATCTCTATTATGGAAGACTTTGGTTTTAAATTAAAGTTTTAGCCACCCACATGGACACCAACTGCAGCCTGCCCTCAAGCTAACTCCCCTTGTAGACACTAGCTCTGTCACAGTTCCAGGGACCACCTCTACATTTGAACAACAGTTATCATAAGAAAAGAGGCACTTCTTTCTGTCTTTAAGGAAGGTAGCCAAGAGCCCTGCCTTATGCCAGAACTGTATTATATGTCCATTCTAAAACCAATCACCGGCACAGACAATGGTATGTTATGTTTGTCTCTATGTTACATGATTTTGAGGAGGTTAGTGGGTTCACTAATGAATAAGTGACTGTCACAAAGGAAAAATGTAGTAATAGTTCTTGGATTGTTAGCCAACAGCATTTTCTACATAAACCTCTGCTTCACAAAACTCCAGAGGATACATGTCACATGAATTAGCACAGGAATGATGGTAGAAGGACTTGCCATTTTAATGCAATGCCATTAAAATTTAATACTAGGTAGTTCTATAAACATGGAATTGGGAATCCATAAAGTGAAAATCAGCTTTATTTCAATCTAACTGCAGAGCCAATTGAATGGCGGTGAGATTAGTGTTGGTTAAGAATTCAAGATACACTCTAAACATGGATATATGTGGAACGAAGAAAACATTCTGGAGCAGAGGGCAGAAAAGAAGAGAATAGAGTAATGTATAATTATATTAAGGAAAAAGTGTGGACAAAGGGAACTCATTAGGCTACGATTATCCAAAAATACCTATGATAAGTTTATTCAAGGAAAAAAAGCAAATGAAGTATGTTAAAAATAAGAAACAAAACAAACTTCTCCTTTTAAAGAAATATTTCTTGAAGAGGAAAGGAGCAAAATAGGCAGGGATGAAGTGCAATTAGTTCAAGACTGAGGATGATATTAAGAGTTAAGAGATCTTTCCACACAGACTAAGGGAATACCAAGAATTATTTCCTTGAGATAAATTCCTAGAAGGGAAATTAGCCTGTCAAACATTATATCATTTTTCTGCTTATTTGTGCAGTTTTGTGGCAAATTCTTATCATCAATTAATTCATATTGATTCATATCAATTAATTCATATTGACTGGGAATTTCCCACTGCTCAGATGATTCAAATGTCATTGAGGACTCTCGAATATTAAAAATATTGATAAAAACTCAATATCAAATAAAATAAATAATCATACAGTGGGTCCATCCATTAGTGTTGCCTACTATGTCTCTTGATTTCTTATCTTTAATCAAGTATCTTGAATTTGACTTATAATCCTTTTCCATCTTAAAGTATCTAGATTTATGGTATTTAAAGAAGTCTGCATAAGACTTTTTGAAAATTTACTTATTTGAAAATTTACTTTTCCAAATTTCACATTTATCCAAGTAGGGTTCTCCCAAGAAAAAAAAAAGTCACAGAATATATGTATATTGCATATATATGTAACTCTTAAGATATTTATTCTAGGAATTGGTTCATGGGACCATGGGATTGGCAAGTCCAAATTCCATAGAGCAGACCAGAAGTTGGAAACTTAATGAAGGTGAAATTGAAATCTCCAGAAGTCACAAATTTTAAACTCCCTTAAATTGTGGGGGAGAAGCAGACTGGTTGAAATAGTACTAGAAATCCTCCTTTCTGACTGCTGAAATCCTCAATTCCTGCTCTAAGGTCTTCAACTGATTGGATGAGACTCCCCTCTTTGCTGAAAGCAATCTGCTTTGTTGATTGTAGATATAATCAGCTTTATATGCAGTCAATTGACTAATGATTTAAATTCATCTACAAAATATCTTCACAGTAATAATTAGGCCAGTACTTGCTTGGTCAAATAACTGGCCATCATAACCTAGTCAAGTTGACACATAAAATTAACCATCACATCTACATTTGTATTTACTTACTATATTAGCTTTCTAAAACTAGCAACAACAACCTTTAAATTCTCTTTACTGCAAACTACTAGAACAGTGAAAAGATAATGAAAAGGTGGGATACACAGATTCTCTAGGTTCTCTTACTAATTAGTTGGATAATCCTGGGAATGCAATTTTTTCCTTTATAGATCATAGTTGTCTCTTGTGCAACTTTAGAAAAAAATTGAAAATGGGGTTTGGTATTCAATTAGTTTTTCAGATCCATTATTCCAAGATTTCATGGAATAACTCAAAAGTGACATGCTCAGGCTTTCTCTGACAAATACCATCCATTTTTACTATTGCTATAGTGCAATACTAGAGCAATATATCTTCCACTATTCTGTGTCTCATAGGTTAGGAAATTTTAGAGTTGAAATGTGACTATCCCTTTGCTTAAATAGTGGCCTTAGGCTACACAGCTTTTCTAACTTCCAGGTCCAGTGCTCTTCCTTCTTTTCCTATATACCTGAAAATGTAATAATTAAAAACTATGTAAACCTGACAGACAGTACGAATTAGTCTCTTCTCCCTTCTGTGAACATTGTAGAAGATACCAATAATGGAGATAATTAATGCATATTTTATCGAGCTTTTGTCCTTTTGCGTATCAATTGCATCCTGAATAAACTCAGCTGTCTTCAGTTATATGAAGGTTTAAAAAGTAAAGGTGGAGACATTGTATATTTTCCTCTAAGAAGAAGTTCCAGGAGACATGAGCTTGTCACAGAAAAAAATCAGAATAATATTTAACAGCACATAGCTTACATGGTATCCATTGAGCAAAGACTAAGTTGAGTTTCAAAAAATTGTCCAATTTAAAACACAATACCTTCACACTTCATACATTTTAAGTTATTTTATTATCAAAAACACATACTGGTTAAAGAAAGAGTCTCTCATCCCCAGACAAAAGCATGTAATTCTTACTAACTGTAAGTATATCCATACCATAGTTCTGAGAATAAAACATTACGGTTAGCAGAAAACACTGGGTTCAGTACTTCTAGGTTCTTGGCTACGTCGCATAAACAAATTTAAGGACACACCACAGGGCAGGCAACCGAGTCTAGAGTTTATTGAAAAATAGTGAAAGGAAAAGTACACACCCACATGGCTGCCTGCTGTGCCACTGGGTGAGGTGTGCCCTCGGGGGCCCAGGGCGGGTCTTTTTAAGACCTTTGCTGCTTAAAGCTACTCGCTGTCCTGATTGGTTGCCTTTCTACCTTCCCTGTTAGGTTTCAGGGAACCAATAGGAAGGCCTTTTTGTTTGGAGTTATCGGGGCTTCTTTTGATCCCGGGAGTTTCAAATGGGACCTCGTGCCCAGGGTCTTTGTCGGGCTTATCCGCTGTGCTGGTGAGGGCTTTGTTCTCAAGTAGCTGCCTTCCCTAGGGGCTTCCCTGTGGCTATGTTCTGACCAGAGGGTCCCAGCTGTTATGGTTTTATTCTGTCCAGGCTTCCCTGTTTCCTGTCCTAACCTGCCTCATTACAAGCAAATAAAGTGAATGATTTAGGTAA
Source organism: Dasypus novemcinctus (assembly GCF_030445035.2). Taxonomy (NCBI): domain Eukaryota; kingdom Metazoa; phylum Chordata; class Mammalia; order Cingulata; family Dasypodidae; genus Dasypus; species Dasypus novemcinctus. The sequence continues at coordinate 48,188,156 of NC_080674.1, read as the reverse complement.
GAGGTCTTAAAAAGACGCTACTCTTGGAAAATATGTTCAAATGGGGCAAATGCTTTCTTTTGTACTACTATTAGCTAAGCCTCCAGCTCCTTCCACAGGAACCTCCACAATCCTAGAATTGAGGACAGTACCTCCTCCACTTCTTTCCACCAAACAGAAAAGTGCTTGGGCTCAGTTCAGTCTTATTGCTGGTTTAAGGAAAGGCAGGACGGAGTCCCCTCCCTGCTCCATTTCCCACCAGCAGAGCAAGTCCACCCCTACTCTCTTCTTTCAGCCCCACCCTCCCTGTCCCAGCTCCACTGGGAAGGAGTCGCCTGTTTGACAAAATCACATTTCACCTTTTCATACACCCTCAACTGTAATTCTCTTCTTACAGCTTCTGCTCTTTCCTTATGGAGGTTGGGGTACACGGAGCTTTTATCTTGCCCTTCCACCAACATCTCCACATAAAGTCAGCCATAAGTTTCCTATTCTCCCTAATAACCACTCGCCCTTCCTCAGTAGGGTGACTTAGGAAAATTCATTTGCTAAAAAAGACAATTCAAGCAGGGAAAAAGGATTCCCTCCAAATGACGGAAGCAAATATTTTTGGGACCAAAAAAAAAAAGATGTAAATGAAACTGGCTCCCAAAACTTTATACAACAATTAATTTCTTCCTAAAACATTTATCTGCTGTCACGTGGATAGAGTCTTGTGTATTTTGAGTAGGCCTAAAAGGGTAGTGTTTATCAATAAAATGTTCCTAAGAACCAAAACTAATTATATTTTATATTGCTAAATCTGGAAGTTGCTTTATTTGAAAAAAAAAAATCTGAGGTTTCTATCTTTACCAAATATGTGGCTTCCTTGCTGTCTGTATTTCATTTCCCTTGCTTATTTACAAAAGATAAACTAGTCACTTTTTCCCCCTGGCTTTACTTAGTTACTTTTTTTTTTTTTTTAAACTTTATGGGCAATTTTAGTTTGGATTTTGATGTCGGGAGATCCTGTCTTTAGATTGGCTGCATCTTTGTCCTAATTTAAAATTTGACCTAATTTAAAAATGCATTAGCTAAACATCATCTGACAAACAAAAATACCCAAACAGTTGAAAATGGCAGCAGAATTTTTTACCTGAATTCTAATTCTTAAGTAATGAGTAAATACAGATTCCCACCCACTCTCGCCCCTATCCTCTTTGTTCTCTAAATAAAAAAAAAAAAAATTGAATTGGCATCATGCCTCAGGTCTTTAGCTGTCAGATTGAGGTCTTGTTTTAAGAATCTTCACTGAAGGAAGTTCCAAATGTTCACTGGGAATGGGAATGCCGTCAAGGAACTTGAAAAAAATCTATTCTCAGCTAATTAGGTAGAATCTACGCTCAGCTGTCCAGCCTCAGGTTTCTCAGCAAAATACTCCAATTATTCTTCGTCTTGGCACAAAGGTAGCTCAGGAGTCAGGTCTCCTCCCCAAAGGAAAGAAGGAGAAGGGTAGCTTGACTCAGAGCACGGCCCCCAAGTCGGGGAAGAAGAGCTCTCTTTACTGTTCCTGTTGAGAGCGTTCATAATCAAAGTGAAGATAAAGTGTGCAGAACAGACTCCTGCATTTGGGAAAGGGTCGAAGAAATAGAAGAAATCCTTTTGAGTAGTTTAGTATCTATCCAGAACACAGAACTTTCAGGAAAAGAAAACAATAAAAGCAGACACCTGAGAGAAAAAGAAAAGAAAAATATCAAAGCAAAGTATCACTGTCCTTACCCCCTTAGAGCCTCCCAACACAGATCCTCCCAAAGTTTGTCACTTGTCATCTCTGAGATTCAAATACTCAACCTGGGTCCCCAAGGCTTTTCTATACACAGGATCATGTGGGAAGCTGGCTTTGCTGCTTTTGGACAAGTGACTTCACCTTCCCGGGCTTTGACATAGATGTCTGAGGTCATTGCCCCTTTCTACTTCCTAGTGCCTCTAGGCTTGTGAGACTCATTAACAAAGAACTCACATATCTATTATTGTAACACTTGAATTTCTTTGATACATCAAATGTTTATAGGTTCTTCTGATTAAAACAGGATATTTTCCCTGTTCTACTAAGCAATTCTTGTACTAGTGTTTTTGTCAATCTAGAATTTGACCTCTAAAACAGACAGAATCTACGACTAATGAATGTAAATAATATTAATCTGTTATATGTATATACTGAACTGGTGCAAAAGCTCTTTATATAAGTCTTTGAACTTTTTAATTTTTTCCCCCAATCAATTCCAAATGATCTGATTGACTTTATTTTTTTAAGAATTCAAAACAAGACTGGACGTCTAACACATCCTTGCAGATGTGTATTGTGTAATGAGGGTAATTTCCTACAATCTAAGTCTCAAATATACAAAATAAGAGATTAAATCACTTCTCGTAAATATTTCCCTATTTTTACCCACAGCAAGTGTAGGTAAAACAGTAAAAACAATACCAGCAAGAACAAAATATCCAGAAAACGTCCCTATCTGGTCCTATAAAATTGCAAGAATCCACCCACAAATGAGCATGACTTCAGTTGTTAAAAGAAAAATTTTAAGTTAGCCAAAGAAATATTTCTAAGTCCTCTCTCCCTCCTCATATAAATTTAAATATGCCAAATCAAAATAGTTGAACCTCCTCTGATGACTGAAACAGGAATATGAAAGTCAATATTTAGACCTTAGGCCAAAAGGAGCCATTCTATATCCTTGAGTAGCGATGAATTTTAAAGCGGATTTTTTTTAGGAGGTATGGAAATTGAACCCAGGACCTCATATATGAGAAGCAGGTGCTCAACCACTGAGTTATACTTGCTCTCCCTAAATGGATTATTTTTGAACTGCTAGCCTGACAGAATTTCAAGTGAGATGCTTTCTTAATTAAGGGATAGATCAATATATTCTCAACCTCAAGGACATGATGTAAAAGGACACATTAAAAAGGACCCTGGAGAATTTCCCAAACAGCTCATGCTGAACAGCCCCAGAAGTTCTGATTTATCCCTATTCTCCCTCCCTGCTTCACACTCTGAGAGGAGGCTGAAAATCCTTGTGATTTACGAGTTTAGTGTACATGTTATAGTTCATCTTCACCAGCCTTGTCATTCTAAGCAGCTCACTTTGCCTTCCCAGGCCCTTTAAAAAAAAAACAAACAAAACCAACAATTACAACAACGACAAAAAAACCTGGTCAGTCGATGTTATAAGACTGGGAATTAAGGTATTTTCCGGTTGTAAAGACTCAAAAGTCTACAATTGTTCAAGGTGATAAATGAGAAGAAGAAAGAGATTCTAACCTTGATCTGGGCTTCATAGGCTCTATGCTATATTGATTTCTATAACATGTCATTCATGTGTGAAATTTGCCTGTGGAATTATCTGGACAGTGCTCAATGTACAAAATATCTGTATGTATAATTCATCTTGGGATTTTTGGTACTGTCCAGCTTGTATGCCTTTCTAAAATTCAGAGCTGCTAGCCACTCCATTTAAAAATAATTTATCTTTAGAAAAAAAGCAAGTGTCCAAATGACAGCTGTCAGTATGCTAAGAAACAGTGCTACTAATTTCTCTCCTTCCTTTCTACACAGAATACTAAGCTGAGACCAGTATAACTACTCATAAATAATTTAATGATTTTAAAGATTTACATGATGCAACATTTAAAGTTTTCATAGTAAACTGAAAAGTAGAAAGTTCATGTTTTAATATAGAGCTTTTTACTACATTTTTCTAAAAAAGTATGTCATTTTTGAAAATAACTTCCTATTTAGTGAGATCCTTTTCTACAACTATTTATGTAAAAGTGTTTTATTGAACATTTAGCAATCAAAATAATTTGCTCTTTGATTTTGAACTTCAAAATCACCAGCTAAATAAAAAGCTATGAAATATCATCAAAATCCAACACTAGATTGTTTATTCCTTTAAGACAAATACCATTTCTTATTATCTTTCGTACAATTTGAAGAACGTAGCATCTTGCCCAGCCAGCACTGTGCGCTCTACAATGTGCTTTGTACTGAATTGCACATCCTCACTATCATGCATATGCAAAAAAACATATTATTTGGCACTAATGACTTACTGAGGATGGCAAATACCACAGTCATTCTTCTGACTAGGATGCAGAATTCACTCCAGTTGATTCAAGAGAAGGGACTTTAACAGTAACTAATTTAAGAGGTATAGTATAGATGGGATTAAAGGAAGGAGCAAGGGATGGTAACACAGACGATCAAGAGATGAAAGCTGTTACCAGTCCTTGAGTTTTAGGGTGACTGGAGGAAATAGTACCATAGCAACTCTAGTGATAACTGGAGTCTTGAAGAAGGGTCCACCCAGCAAGAAATGTAGACCTGGAGGGACATCGCCACTGCCAGAGAAATGGCACTGAAACAAGAGGAGAGGAAGAAATACCCAGAGTTCTCTTCCTCCTGTGCTCCAGTCTTCTAAAGTGGCCATTCTCCCTTTCATTAAACCAACTGCAAGCCATCTAGCAAAGGAGCAGGGTGATGCACAAAAGTCAGCACAGAGCTGGGCAGAGAAGGGCAGAGGATGGCTATGGGGACCAATCCAAGGAAAAAAACCTGCAGGAAATTCAACATTGCCCCACACAATATTACTTCTGTTCATGCTAATTCATAAAGAACACATCCTTTTGGCCAAAGTCAAAATTTGACCAAAAATAGACAGAAATTTGTCAAATAGAAAGAAGGGTATTATGGGCTAAACCAAGTTCCCCAAAAACATTATGTTCAAGTTTTAACCCTAGTCCTAAACATGAGACCTTATTTGGAAATAGGGTCTTTGAAGATGTAATTAGTTAAAATGAAGCCAAACTGGATTAAGGTCCATCCTAATCTAGCACAACTGGTGTCCTTAGAAAGAGGGGAGAACTGGACACAAATAGGCATAGGGAAGAATGCCATGTGATAACAAATAGAGATTAAAGTGCTGCAAACCTTAGAATGCCAAGTATTGCCAGCCACCTCCAGGAGCCAGGAGAGAGGCATGGAACGATTTTGCCCTACAAACTGCAAGGAGCATGACCCTTCCTCCAGAACTTCCTCCAGAAATGCTGGACAATGCATTTCTGTTGTTTTAAGCCACCCAGTTTGTGGTACGTTATTATAGCAGCTCTTGGAAATTAAGACAATGGGTATTAGATCAAATTATATTTGATAGTATGTATGTTTTCAATAGGAGGTACATAGAACATAAGATGGATTAGGATGCTCTTATTGGCAAGTTATTAAAATAATAAGCTAGAAAGCATAAAATATGGATCCAGGAGTCTGGGAGCAGAAGGAAAGGAGAGCAGGTCAGAGGAGTTGGCAAAAAGGACATGGCTACAATCCCAAGATTGCAAGAGAAACACAGTGAGAAACTGTGTGCCAGAGAAACAAGAAAAGATCACATCTTGTTCCTTCATGAAGTAGTGAGTAGAAGTCACAGTTTTCCTCAAATTAATTGTAGGGAGAAGTATAACTAGAGAGAAATTTCAGGGGTTCTCCTTTCTCCTCCCCAATTTCTCCATCTGCTTTCTGAGTACCCATCACTAATTATGAAGAGCTTAAAATCATTTACCCATTCATTAGTTCATTCATGCTCTTTGTAGGGCATGTTCATCTCTCTTATATATAGGCAAGCCCTGTATCACGAACAACACCTAGCTGGAACATTGTAGGCATTCAATAGGCAATTAAAAAAAAAAAAAAAAAAAGAAATGAATGGACAAAGAAATGAACACACTGTAAATGTCTGTTGGGGTAGGAAGTTACAATTTGCAGTAATACATTATAACTTGCCAATTAATTCATAGGCATAATTGACTGATTTGAGAATGTAGAAGGTGGTACACATCTACAGATGCTGGAGAGACGTAAAACAAACAAAACTCTTCAGAAACTCACAACTCTGTCAAGGGAGGGTCTGTTTACTATCAGCTGGGAGAGGACAAACAGCAGCTTTGTGGAACTATATTGTGTTTGGTCCCAAGATGCAGAGTTCAGTTTCCAGGAATATTTTGATGATTTTTTTTTTTTTGTCTTCAGAAAATCCTTTTCATAATCTTGGTCATGTTTCTTTCCCAATTACAGATCACTAAATCTATATTTGAGGACTAACAGATGGAAAATTCACCTTAGATACAAATTTTGAAAAAAAATACTTTAAGCAATTACCTATGCTTTAAAATATCACACTACTATATGTAAATTTAATATTAGAACACAGAAAGCTGAGTTAAAGTATAAATTTACATGTTTTGGAAGGTGCTATATATTTCTAAACTCAGACTATTAAAAAAAAATTCCTCCAATATCCTGGAAATCTGTGGTATACATCCTTTGCCATACCCATATCAAGATTCATTTTGGCTCATTAAACATTCAATATTGGTCAATTTTATTACTTTGCTCCAGCTAATCTATTGTACCAAAGCTATCTGGGCTTCCCCAAACTAAAGTCTTCTAATCTTTCTCCTCACATCCACGCTGGCATCCCAGAGATATCAGATCGATGAGTGGAAAATGACAAGAGAAGAGGAGCAGAGAAGAGGAGAGAATGCACAGGACAAGTATTGGGAAGTATTGAGGATAATGGCCTAGGATCTATCACCGCAGTTCTAGATTCTATTCTAACACCGAGTGACCTGGGTATTCATTTGGAAAACAAGAGGGTTGGATTCAGTTACTGACGAGGTTCCCACTGGCTCTGAAGTATTGCCTCAGTAAAAAAAAATTAAGAAATCACCTACTTTATTTTCCTCAAAGGCAAATAAATGATTACGGGCATCATCTCTAGCTGCAGCCTGAGAAGAACACAAGTCCTAGAGTGGCTTAACATTAGTATCTCCTGCATCCAAAAGGGAAAAGAGCCTGGGACACATGCTTGCAAAAGCTGCACTACATCTTCAAAACAAGGGCTGCACATGTTTAAGTTGTAGAACCATCTAGCTGACTTTTGACCTGACTTAATATTCTGAATTAGCTTACTGAGACTGCCAATAACATTACACCTAATAGAACACACATCTTATAACCAAACTACAGATAGTGCTGAGTAACATAAAGAATCCAGGAAATCCATACTTAAAATGTAAACTGCCCAATCAGAATAGATATTGAAAGATCTGGTCGCACATAAGCAAATTCCTTTTCTGAGGTTCAGTAGCCACATTTTAGGATTCTTCAATGATTGCTACTACGGTCTTGCTTTAAAAGGTCCCAGTAATTTTTCAAAACATTGCACTTAAGAAAAGGTCATGTCTATATCCCCCAATAAAGATTTAGCCTGATATTACTAGATATGATTAGGACATAAAAATAAAGCATGCCTTCTAGAGATTGGAGAAAACGAGAAAACAGCCTTTTAGAATTAGTAGGTACCACTATAATCTGAAGCTTGTACTGTCCTTTTCAATCCTAGCAGAGAAACAATTAATAAAGGAACCCATTAAGACCTGATTATTGCTGCTAAAAAAGGAAGGTTGAATTTCAGTCCTTTGAAGTAACTGAGAATGATTCAGGCCTCATTACAGAGATATAATCTACATTCATACATTTATGTTAGTGATTCAAATCTATTGAGAGAGATTGAATTCCGTTAAATAGTGCATCTTTCCTGTGGAACTTTTCTCAGGCTTTCTCTGGCTAACCTAAGAGGTGACCTAACAATGCAAAGTAGTGGGGTATTTAGGGATTCAACTGTGCTATAAAAGAAAGGCTGTACAGAAAAGAGAAAGAAGAATGAGATATAATCTAAAAAGCTATGTCAGCTTTTCCTTTGGGCTGTTTTGTAAATGCCCTTCCTGTCATCACGCTGTACAGAGGAGCGGTGAAGGGCTGTAGGACTTTTAAACACTGCACCTGCTGTAACCAGATTTTAATATGGAAGGTTTGAAGATGTCTATTTCCCCCATTTCAGATAGAATAAAAAATAAAACTTCTAACTAAGTGACCTGAGTAGTTTCTTCTGCAGGAGCAGAAAGTTGGTAAGCATATATGTGGGAGTCTTAGAGAGAGAGGCTACCTTGGGGAGGGCGTCTATTGTAATTTTTTTTTTTAAAGGAGAGATCCTAAACTGACATCATTAATGTTGGTTCTCAGTGTAGAAAAACCAACCCCAAAGCAAGAATTTCCTATGTTTTCTAACTTTTTGCAATAGAATCTTCAGTGCATGGTTTTGTAGAACACAATTAAAAACCAAAATGAAAAAAGCAACTTTGTAATTTTAATTAATTGTTAGTTCAAACATTTGGATTCTGCCTAATGATTGGGACAAACCCAATTCTCTTAGAAACACTATACTCTTTCTGGCATTTGTCAGCTCAGGTATAAAACTGTGAACTTGAAAATTGAAATGAGCATTGTGGGTTCATTTTTAAATCTTCATGCTTTAATTAAAGAGCAAGATGTGTTAGACAAGCTCTTTCTTTGCTTAACTTTCCAATTAATAGCTATGGAAATCAGAGCTAATTATATTAAACTTACGTGTCTACTGTGGTGTTCACACTATTGAGCCATTCTGAATAAGTTTTGAGTTATAAAAACTGCAATTAAAATTCTGATTCTGATAGTAAATTGTTTTATTTCAAAGGCTCTGAATGCATAGGAAAATATAACAACTAAATAATGTAATTGAGAGATCATTTTTAATGCCCATCTTTAAAGGCAGATTTTTACTTTCTTTGTATTTTTCCTATCCAAAATGAAAATTGAAGCCAAATGCATGTTAGGGATTCTAGTTTGCTTTATGCATATTCTTCTTACTAGTTCCCATCAAACTTCAGTCGCAGTTGTTTTAACTACCAAATTCATCCTGATGTGCTTTCCCCTTTCATACTGGTTCACTATATTGTGTTGAACCATATGACAATGACACCTTGCAGTAAAAAAAAAAAAAAAAAAGACTGCAAATTATCTCAGTTTCGTACGTTTCAACTTAATGCAAATGTCCAACTGTCTTATATAGCATCTCACAATGCATCTTTAGGCACCCCTTCCGGCAAGCTTTCCCTGTTTAGAGTAATTCCTAAAGACATGGTCCTTTAAGAAGTCTCGTACTCATATTGGAATGAATTATCACAGTAATTCCTGCTTTGGGTCTCTTAATTCTTGGCGGAGGTTTGTCTAGCTTGGGAGTTGTTTCTGTCTCTACCTGGACTGTGAGCCAGTTTTCTGAGCGGTGAGGGGATGGGGGAGAGGTGGTGGAGGAAGAGAGTGAGATGCGAGCGACTGACAGCGCAGCTCTTTTGTAAAACAGAGCCCTTTAAACATTATATTTGAAGATAGAAAAAAACGCTCCTTTATAGAAAAATGCAAAGGAAACTGCACAGAATATAAAACAGACAGAAGATTTTTGGCCAAATTGTATGGTAAAAATCTTTGTAATCTCAATAAAGTGCGTTCGCTTTGAAGTGCACGCGTGATTCAGTAACTGATTCATGTTAGCAATTAGAAATCGGTCATTTGGGTCCTTGATTTCATTTGCGCCAAAAGAGAGGCAACTTTTAAGGGTGACGATAAATCTCCCTGAGCTTAAAAGACAGCAAGGGCCAAAGTGTGAACTTTTTACTTCAGCAACGGAAGCGAGAAATCAGTGATTCATTAAAGCAGAGACCTCCTTGGAAGCTGGCAAAAGAGGAGAAAAGGAAGCTAATTATGTCTCCCTTTTCTGTGCTCGCTCCGGCCAGTTTATAATCTGCTGCTTTGGAAAGTTTATCCTCAGCATCTTCTGCTTTTCCCTCTTTCTGAGAGAGGGGGAAAGAAAAAAAAAAAAAAAAGTCCGCCAAGCACCAGGCTCCAGGTGGCTCTCACGTACTTCACTGCCAATAGGAAAAAAAAAAATCCTACTCTGGAAAACAAGTGAGAAAGGGGCTCCCCAGGGGGAATTGGTTTAGGCTGGAAGACGGCAAAATTAGGAAGGCTCGAGGATACGACCCGCGCCGGTGGCCAGTGCCGCGAGCCCCGGGACCCTTTAGCAGCAATTAGCTAGCGGGAGCTGCAGGCGCGCGGGAAGGCTGCGGCGGCGGCGGCGAGGGCGGCACCCGGCAGCCCCCGAGCTCCGTGCAGAAGCTTCTCGCTCCCCTGCTCTCCAGCCCCCCTCCCGGCCTCCCCCCACCCCCCCACTCTCTCTCCCTGGAGTTCCCAGCAGCCGAGGGTTTCAGATGTCCCACCGCCGTTTGACCCCCTCCCCCCGCTTCTCCACCCCTGCAAATGAGGTTTGACCAGCAGAGGCAGAGCCCACCTCTGGCTTGGAATCACTGACATTTAGACTCCGGGCTCCAACCTGTTTACAAGCGGACCTTCCAAAGGCAGGGGGTGGGGGAATAGAGCCAAACAAAACACCGACCGCCATCCCCCCCAAACAAGAAGTGACTTTCTGGAGGCTTCAAATCAACAGGCACCACCAAAAAGAGAAAGCAAGAGGGAGAAGAAAACAACGGCGACCGGGGCGCTCGGGCAGCTGCCTCCCGTTCTGACAACTCCAGAGGGAAGCCCTTTCAGAACTGCCGAGCAGGCTGGGGCTCTGCAGAAGGGACCAGAAGGTGCCAACCGCGGAGGGGCGCAGACAGCCCCCCAGACCCCCACCCCACCTTCTTTGGGTTTTGTTCATTGTGCTGTCATCTGCTTTTCAGACCTTTTTTTGCCTCTAACATGGTGAAGAAAGGAGTGAAGAAGAGAACAAAGTAACTCCTGGGGGAGCAAAGAGCGCTGGTGACCCTCAGCGCCACCGCCGCTACCAGTTCTTGCGGCCACCCACGTCCACCTTTCGCAGGGAGACTCGGAGGCGCACGGCAGGGGATCCGAAAAAGGAGCCAGGAGAGGCAGCCGGCCCTTCCGAGGAGTTATGGATGTTGGTGCATTCACTTCTGGCCAGATCCGCGCCCTGAGGGAGCTAACCAGCAGCCGCCACCTCCAGCTCTCTCCTTGCCTTGCACGAGGTCTTACCCTTCCAGTATGTTCCTTCTGATGAGACAATTTCCAGTGCCGAGAGTTTCAGTACAATGTGGAAATGGATACTGACACATTGTGCCTCAGCCTTTCCCCACCTGCCCGGCTGCTGCTTCTGCTTCTTGTTGCTCCTCTTGGTGTCTTCCGTCCCTGTCACCTGCCAAGCCCTTGGTCAGGACATGGTGTCACCAGAGGCCACCAACTCCTCTTCTTCCTCTTCCTCCTCGTCCTCCTCCTCCTTCTCGCCTCCTTCCAGTGCGGGGAGGCATGTGCGGAGCTACAATCACCTCCAAGGGGACGTCCGCTGGAGAAAGTTATTCTCTTTCACCAAGTACTTTCTTAAGATCGAGAAGAACGGGAAGGTCAGCGGTACCAAGAAAGAGAACTGCCCGTACAGTAAGTAACAAATGCGTGCTCCCTTCCTTCCAATTATCCACCCCCACCCCACACGGGGGGGAAAATCTCTTCCAGATGTGGCCAGCTAAATATTTACGTCCTCAACCCCTGTAAAATGATTAAGTGGAATACTTTCACACTAAATCACAACCGCCCCCCCTCCCCCGCCCCGTGTATATACATCGTGCTGCCGCACCCCCTCCCCTCGGTGCGCCCCCTGCACATCCTCCACCCCGGGTACACCCTATCCGCTCCTTCCCTCCAGCTTGTCACTCGCGGGACCACGCAGGGCGCCCAAGAATTGTTGCAGTCCACGGATGTCCCCCTCTCACCACCGCCCTTCCTCACCTCATCCCAAGGTCTCCTTTCCTTCCCTTCTGTAAATGGCTCGAGTAAACACATTTGGTTTCTTTTCGCTGGCAATCTTGTTAAGGCAGGCTCCTCAAGCTGAAAATAATTATCCGCTGCCGATTATAGGTATATGGTAACTTTAAGAAGAAAAGTCAATTTCACTCTCCCCACCCCCGTCCCTTTACCCCACCACCTCTAGATAGGAGCGAAACCCATTTGGGGGGTGGGAGTAAGTGGGAGGGGGCTCTCTCATGTTGGTTTGAGTGATTTTCAGCTCATGAAGTTAGTTTTTCAGGCACCACCGCTGCTATTTGTCTTCTGCCTGCCTTCTCTCTTGGTAACATGATGCTCTCGCGTCTGCATTGTCAATAGCATATGCGCTGCTTTGTGGTGTCCTGTTGTACTGGCTTCTTCTGAAACCTCTCATACTGCAGAGCCATACTACTACAGCATTGTAAACATCTGGGACTAGATTCACACAGACCTCACACAAATCTCGTTGTCATTCTTCTATTTTCAAAGCAAAAGTCATATGTCTGTTTCCATGACTATACTTTATCCCACAGGGTGAGCTCCTCTCACTACAAATTATGCCCTAGATCCTTTGGATTGCTTTCTTTCCTCTTTTCTTTCTCTCTCTTTTCTTCTTTCTTTCTTTCTTCTTACGGAGTGTGGGCTGAATAGGCGGAGGGAAAACAAGAGGAGAAGGAGTGGATATTGTGGCTCTTCTTAAATCAGTCCAGCAAAACCAGATTATGCTGCTGTTGACTTCCTTTCCTAGTAACTTTCAAGTACTGAGACTTATTCATCCTCTACTGATTGTTACTTGAAAGGATCCTGAGGCTGTGTAATGGCACATTGAAGACAGTAGGCAATGACATTTAAACATCTTTAGTGGCCATTTAGCTTTATCTCAATGGTAAATTCAACAGACTTTTTTTCCATCAGTTGTTTGGGAATTACAAGAGGATATTTGCCAGCCAACAAAATGTATGGATCACACATTTCAAATTCCTTGTCCCTGAAAGCACCAAGTCCTTCTGGGAATGATGGTTGGCCAGAATTTAGCACTTTATTTTTAGATAAAGATTTACAAGAATTAAGACCTAGTTTCTTCTTTGCAGACTCACCTACACCCAACTTTAGCATCTGTTCCTCCTCAGCTACTGCTTTCATTTACTAAAACTAGCAATATCCTTAAACGCAATAAAATCGTTTGGCGTATTTTGAACCGTTCCATTTCATGTTTTATATTAGAGATGTTAAATAGCCCATTATTCATGTTTTTCCCTATTCTGATTCATAGAATATGACAAATGCCATTAATGATGAAGACTTTTTTTTGCCTGAGAGTCATTTGTTACCTAGAATTCATCAGATAATATTTATAGCCTTCATGGTTGTTGATTGAAAATGTAATACCTTTGCTTACTTCTAAAACAAAATAATTGTGGTGTCATCCAGTTGGAGAATGGGGAAGAAGTCTTCCAAACACTTGTTCAAAAGTGAGATGGGAATTTAAAAAACAAGAATTACCATGGACTGAAGTTCCTCATTGTACTTTTAGTTCATGGATACGTTTCAAAGTAATATAATAAAATTCCAGAGTGTTAACTATGAGCAAACTTTCTCTTTTTAAAATTTTGATGCTAACTTGATTATGCCATCTCTCTATTTTAAATGTCTCTATGATGTGATGCAAGAAGGACCAATCTGTGCTATGTATACAATTTAAATTACTGTTTTTTATAAGATGATCACTGTGTGATTAACTATTTACTATTATAAAATGGTTTTCCAGTGCATGCATTGAATTATATTTCTACAAAACAAAAACTATCTGCAAAGAGAAAATTATACAATTTATTGGATCAAAAATTCGCGTGGAAAATTTCCATCCTAACTGTTCAAAGTATACAAATATCTCTTCCATATGACAAAGTGTACAATAGCCCTCATTAAAATTAAAATCTAAATATCTTTTAATGTATCTAATATATAATGAAACAATCTTGATCAATGGTTAAAAATGAAAGTGGGAGGATCTTACTCTGTTAAATAATGTCAAATCATAAATATTTTAGGCTCTCTAAGAACATCTGTATCAAAACATAGCAAGTGAAAAATGGAGGTTCAAAAAGTCTTAATTTACATGTGGCCAAATAATCAGAAGGCTGCTACAATTTCCTGCAGGACTGATTCATCTGAGGTATATGGTATCATTAAGATACTGTCTAAATATTGTATAATTACATGTGAATAAACTTTTGCCATGCCTACAGGGTAATCAACCAGCCAGCCCACCAAATGGTAGCCTGTTAAATATTAGGGTATCTAACCTCTGAAGAGTGTCAGTTCCTTTTCCAAAAACCACATTTCAGTAACATTTTCCTAAATAAGTTATTAATTACTCTCAATACACAAGCTGTTCTTTTGAGGTTTGTTTATTTGAAGATTAATTTTCTTTGTTACTTTTGACCCTAGTTTTATCACTGCTAAAATACAGTAACAGCTTGTCTAAGAGGTTATATGCTTGTGATGTCCTGGGTAATTAAACAACTGTTTTACTGGCTTTTTGCCAACAAAATGCTAACAAAGGAGAAGTAAGGAAAGCACCCATAAGCATTTTTAACTTCTGCCTCCAAAACTGGTTCCCAGAAAATAAATGGTTCTAATAACACCATATATGTTAAGAAGAATCTTCTGAGTTTTGGTGATTATTATAATTTCTTTATTGAGAAGGACATTTTTGTTTGCGTCATCATTATATGAGAGTAGACTAAAGGTCATAGAGATGAATTATGTGCCTTCTGTTAAAAGTCTAAGAAAGCTTGAATAATTTAGAATAGCTGTGGTATATCTGTCATGAGATATGCGCAGGATCATGTAGGTTTTATGTTATCAATCTTTACATCTAGAGCTTTGTCCTTGAAACTTTACCACTCAGCTCCAGTTCTGGCCTCCTAGAAAGGCTGGGTACAGCTGTTAGGTGCCCTTGTAGCTGGGACTGGTGGAGCCATTTCTGGAAGTGAGTAAAACAGCTGTGGGCTTCTCCAGTGTTGTCACTTGTAGAAAAGGGGAGTCTAGTGAAAAGAAAATGTACTCCTAAATTTGGGAATGCCAAGTATGGACATCCCCCAACCAGAAAGCCACAGAGCTTATTGGCCTTTCTGGGGAAGGAGTCTGGGAGACAGTAGTGAAATCAGATTTTACTGAGTATGTAGTATGTGCCCAAGCTCTTTATTTATTTTTATTTTTTTAAAAGATTTATTTATTTATTTCTCTTCCCTCCAGTTGTCTGCTCTCTGTGTGCATTCACTGTGTGTTCTTCTGTGTTCACTTGTATTCTTGTCAGCAGCACCAGCAGTGTCTCTTTTGGTTGCATCGTCTTGCTGCATCAGGTTTCTCTGTATGGTACCACTCCTGGGCAGGCTGCACTTTTTTTCATGCTGGGCGACTCTCCTTATGGGGCGCACTCCTCATTTAATATCATAAGTTCTATGATGTAGGTATAGCTATCAACAGTTTTCAAAAATGGACATTAAGTCAGAGTAAAGTAATTTGCCCTATTCAACTGGCAATTGGCAGAGTCATAATTCAAGCTTAAGTCTATTTGGTTATAATTTCTTTCCTTATCTCTTCTACCTCTCTGTTGCTGACACCATTGATAACCGGTTCATTAGAATTAAACTCCACAAAACTCTAAAAAACAAATTATTCAAAACCTTCATTGTTTCTTGCAAAGAACACCAACAGTTCTTCAGAATGAAATTGGAACAGAAGTAAAATGACAGTAGAACAGAAATGAAATATGCCAATGATACATCATTGCAGATACTCACTTGGTATCAGGTAATGCTAGTGAAACCCCGGTTTGGTATTATGTTTGGGGATATAATTACTTATGGACACAAAAAATATACATACATCAATCTCACTTATGTTAACAAAGGTCATTAGGAATACATGACTATTTAAGAAAAATCCATGAATGTAATTGTCTATAGTAATTGTTTACAGCTGAGGGCCAAATGTTTAATTGTTCCCATGTGTAATAAAATAATCTTATTGTAGATACCAGTGGGAAATCAGGCTGTTGCAGAAACTCTTGATACATGACTCTGATATATAATATAAAAAGCAAAATCTGAGACACCTACAATGCTGTTAAGAAGGATATTTTTAATTTCCTTAAAATGAGTCTACAAGTCAAAAAGGTGAATCAGTACCTAAAAATGATAGATGGTTGTATAGGTTTAAAGGTTTACATTATTACTTTTTAATCAAGACTAGAGCTTATTGTAAGATAAGTTAAATGCAGTGAGAAAAACAATTGTTAAGGTAAATATGGACTCAGATGTTATCTCCTAATAAATACTTGAGAGTTTTCTGGAAAGCAAACCTGTACACAATTTCTGACTTCTACTAGTGTCTTTTTTTTTTCCTCCCCTGCCCTGCTGTTTTTGCTGTCTGTGTGGATTCACTGTGATCTTCTATTTCTCTTTTGTTTTTTCTTCTTGTCTTTCTCCTCTAGGATTCACTGGGATTCGATCCTGGGGACCTCTGATGGGGAGAGAGGTTCCCTGTCAATTGTACCACCTCAGTTCCTGGTTTCTGCTGCACTTCACTTTGACTCTCCCCTTCGTCTCTCTTTTGTTGCATCATTGTCTTGCTGCGTGACTCACTTGCACAGGCACTGGCTCACTGCCTGGGCACTTGGCTTGCTGTGCGGGCACTGGGATCACTGTGCAGGCACTGGCTCACTGTGCAGGCACTCATATGGACACTCGGCTCACCACGCAGGCACTCTCACGGGCACTCAGCTCACCACATGGGCACCGGTTCACCACACGGGCACTGGCTTACCACACAGGCACTCACGTGGGCACCCAGCTCGCCACACAGGCACTTGGCTCACTGTGTGGGCACTTGTCTCACTGTGCAGGCACGCTTTCTCTTCTTTTTTCACCAGGAGGCCCCAGGGATCAAGCCTGGTAGGCGGAGGCCTTATCACTTGAGCCACATCCGCTTCCCCTGTTGTCTTATTTAAATTGTGGTTGTTTCTTGAGTTTGGTTGCACAATTTATAGCCAGCAGGGTTTAATCATGAGCATCAAGGATTTATGAAGATGGAAGGCACTGTATTTAATGTTTACATGACACTGTCCTGCTACCTTTATTGCATTCCTACCATATGGACCCTCCACCTTGATTTTTTTCAAAATCATAAATCCATTAAAATGCACAATTTGAGAGGGTTTCCTCTTCATAAACCTGATTTATAACCAACTACTAGAAGAAACAAAAACAACAGTTGGCTGGAATTACATGCTGGTATTGTGGTATGAGAATTCAGAGAAACCAATCTCTAAGTCTTGGGTATTGCAATAATCTATTATCCAAAAGTACAGACCATTCTTAAAAACATCTGTCTTCAAAATGATATTTAAGCATGGAATTTTAAGAAAAGAATCATATAGAATCAAGGAAGCCTCATTGTATGCATATTTTCTTCTACACTCTTACTATCCAACTTAGAGGGAAAATCCTTTTTCCAGTGCATTTCTTCAGTGTGCAATGAACTTTTAATAGAATAGGAATGAGCACTTTAAATTCCTGTACAATTACCTTAATCTTCAGAGGCAAACCCCATTTATTATCCAAAAGTCTGATTTCCACAAGCCAAAATGTTGGGAAAAAAGTTAACAGCTCATTTGAAATAGAGCTAATGTTCCTCACATTTATGAGCTGCCTATGAATATCTACATCTTTTCTGGGCCTTAGATGCCAGTTTGCTTATCCAAAATTGTATTACGAATGCTATTTCTTTATTATGTTTCAGAAGGAAGAGTAATACATGTGTTCAAAATGATTTTAATCTACCTTAACTTTAATTCTGTGAACTTTCCAATGAGGAGTAATTCAGATGATGTTTTTAGTATTAGTTTCCAACATTTGCCAGCATTCATTTTGATATTTTCTTAATGTAGGCAAATTTTTAGTATTTTGCTCCAGATTAAAGATCTTTTATAGTTCTCCAGTAAGATGGGGCATAAGATTCATGTTTATGTAATTGTATTACAGTTTTATCACATTCTAGAAATGTAACGAACCTCATTTGTCTCAAGTCCTTTACGCAGGATTATCTTAATCTTTCATATTATAGCAATATGATTCAAGATCACTTCCATTTGGCATTTAACCAGTGGTGTTTATTACTTGGTTTTGTAGATTAAAAATATTTATTTTTCATTACCTGCACTCCTTTTACCAGTGTGCATTACCTTTCTCAGTGCCATTCAACCAATGTAACAAAGGATAACCTAGTAATGTGCCTTGAAATTAGTGAAAGAAAATACATCTGCATCTTGGGAAGCCATCAGGGGCACATTAATACTGAATTAATGCTAAAAACAAAATGCTGATGCTTTACAAAATTGGTTTAAAACCAAGTATTTAATTAGTACAGATTTTGTGCAAATTGCAAGTTTCACGATATCTAAAAGGGAGCCAGGTTACCCACAAAATAATGGTCTTAAAGGCCTCCATACTTTTAAACCAGGTCAGTTGTGTTCTTTCTTTGAACACTGTGTTCTAATTGGAACAATAATTCAAAGAAGACACTCTGAATAGATTCCCATGTAAGGTGGACAACTGGACAGTGACTTTTTACTGCTGCTAACACGTGCATCCAATTACCATTTGATAGATTCATAGTGCTAGCAGTTAAGCATTGCCTCATTTTATGTTTCACCTAATAATTCTTCAACCTAAAACTGTCTACCTTTACCTATAGCTAATCTGTCAGTATGTGTGGTGTTGTCATTAATGAGGAATTTTCAAATGTTTGACAATAATGATGATAATGAGATATTATTATATACAATGAATGATGCTAATGAGATGTTAATGAATCATCTAAGTAACCATTACAGAAGAGGTAAAGTATTAATAAAGTTGACATGCCACCAACTCCAAATAATTGCCAATTAAACATAATCTAATAATTTCTACTACAACTATAACTCATTTTGAATCGCATGGGTTAACTGCAATATTAAGAAGTTTTTTACAAGAGCATCTTTCTATTTTTTCCTAAAATTATTATTACTTTCTTTCAGGGGACTTGTGCTAATAGACTATACTAATAAATGTGTTGGTTCATCCTTAGGCTTTTCTGAGGCATTGCCCTTGTATTGAAAATAACTTGACGTATACAAAGTCTTTAGAATTCAAGGCTCATCGACTTCTTTCTAATAGTTCTGTCTTGAGGGAAATATACATCTGTAAGGAGAATTGCCCATCTGTGACAACCTGCCTTTGAGGTGTTACCAATCCCTGATCTTTTATCCCCCCTGTTCATGACTATACTATTTTCTCCTCTTCTTCTTGTTCCCCTCCCTTTTTTCTGATTTTTAAACTCCCTGCATACTTTTGAGACCAGGGAAAGTCATCCATTAGTCTTGCTGAGAACCACAGGTAACATTCACAGGCAGGGGCCTGGACCTTTTTGGATGTTCACCATTCAAAATAGTTTATATTTAGTACATAAAAATCTTCAGCAATATAAATTCCACATACTCCATCAGGAACCTCCTATTATTTTGAATCACCAATGAGTTCTGTCTTGTCTCAGCACTCAGGCAAATTTCTTACAGCTCCACCTTTAGTGAAGCAGATGAACCACTGATAAGCACCCTTTGGAGAACGGAGGCTGATTATTAAGTCATCGTTCTGCATTTTTCCATCCAGACTAAATATTCTGCTCCCAATAACTCTCTTTACACGTTCATTTTATCTTTCTTTTAGACCATTTTAGTACATTCAACACTCACTACCTACTCATTTTCCTTATCTTTTTGCCTTTGTCTAAACTCCTATAAGAGAAAGAAAGTGAAGATGATGTAGGAAATCTTATAATTATTTCTCTTCTACTTTAGTCATCACTTATTTCAAAGAAGAATGCTGATTTGGGAGTTGTTGACACTCTCAACTTCCAGAATTTCACTTAGATTATCAAGCTTCTCTGTTAGATTTTTTTGTCAAATGTAGGTTTTTAAAATGAAATTGATGTTTCCATTAATAGTGATCATCAGCAGGAAAACAATGTGAAAAATCATGTATATATACTCCAGGATGACCCTATAGTACAAATACCTAGATCTTAGAAAGATATTGAGACTCTGGAGTTAAAATCTTAATACCTGAAGAATGTTCACATACTTCTTTAAAGGAAGAACCTGTTGGCACTGACAGATGAATTAGATTTGTTTTAATTATATACAAAATATGGCTCTTTTCATAAATTAAATTGATCATGGATACTGTCATAATTATTAAAAGCTCAGTTTCTTTATTAAATTGTTTTCAAATTGTATATGTTTTCAAAGCTTAAATAGCTTTGATATAATTGTTTTAAAAGAAGAATTAGTAGTCTATAAAATGAGGAAAATGGTAGCACAACACTGATTTAAATATTAATTATGATCTAAAGAGATCATAATTAAAGTGAGATATTTTAATAACAGTACTTAATGCAGTAAACCAGATTTCTAGGGAATTTTTTGTAATATCTCTGTAGAAGGATGTTATTCCATAAATACAAAAAGAAGTGTGAGGGATGTTAGTTAGGTTATAGTAGAAAAATTAGATCAACAAAACTACAGAGCATTTTCAGGTCCAAAACTGCTGGCATCCAGAAGTAAGAGAGAAAGTAAAGAACATAAAATGAGAATATTAGAAGTCAAAGGAAAAGTAGAAAAACAGAAGAGGCCACAGCATTTAGAAACATACTGTGAAAAGAGGAGGAGATGCTTTGCTGGAGTGAGGAAGACAAGGGTTTTTGAACTCTAGGAAAGAGATCAAGCTAATAAGTAGCAATGCAAAAGGACTGACATGACAAGAAGGGTGTCAGGGAAATATAACCCAAGTCCAGACATTCGACTGGATGTTAAATTAACTGAAATGGGAACCCACGATCCAAGAGGAATCCCATAGAAGGAATCTCAGTCACGGTATCTAAGTAAAAAAGGCTAAGCCCGAGTTCCTGCCAAAGAGGCAGTTGATAAAGTGATTAAAAGTGTGAGCTTTGATTCAAAGTGATTAAGAGTATGGATCAAGATTAAAAGTAAGCTCACAAGCCACATATCTGAGACCCCAAACTGCCAGACAATAGTGTACAATTTAATGCAAGCCCTTATCAATAAAACAAGGATATTAACAATACCTACTATTTTCATTTAATCATTTCTTAATTTATTCAATAGAAATTTATTTAGTGATTCACTAGATACAGTGGTGAAAAAAGGTGACATTTTTTGCTCTCACAGAGTTTATACTCTAGTGACAGTGTCAAAAAACAAACAAGTAAACAAAGAGCTATATGACAAAAAATTGCAGTAAGTACCATTGTACTTACAAGGAACAAGGGTGTTGTAACAAAAAACAACTGGGGAACTATGCTAAACTGTGTGACTGGAGAAGACTTTTCTGAAGAGGTGGGAGAATAAAAACAACACAGAGGGAGCTTGATGCCTCTGAGGAAAAAAGAAATGATACAGTGGGTCCATAGCTTGGTAAAAAGATGGGAGAAGATTGAGTTGCAGGTAAGCGGTTTACATGGTGCCTGACACATAATAAGCCCTCATCAAGGCTTATACATAAAGAAAAAGTAAATATGGTACTTCCCCTAGTCTTAAGGGAAAGTATCAGGAAACCAACTAACAGATTATTTGATGCATGAAAATTATTATTGGAATTGAAGAAAGAGGCAGGAATGGAGAATCTATTGGCATTTTTGGAAAGGGAAATATTAGAACACCTGAAATTATTTAAGAATTGAAATTGGAGTGTTCATAATGTTCTGAAGTTTTGGGGAAAGAGTGGAGGCCTGGCTCTCTAAGAGACTGGTAGCAGATATTTGAAAATGGAAGGTTACTTGAGGAGAGAATGAGGAGCTGAAAATAAAGACGATAACAAATCTTTACAGAACGCAAACCACAAAAGAGAAAAAGAAAGAAAAAACACAAACCACAAAAGAGCAAAAAAAGAAAAAGCAAGAATAGGAACAAAACAGGTACCTGTGGAGATCTTAAGAAGCCACATGTAGGATAAAAGGCAAAAGGAGAAAGGTCACGTAGTTTTTACATACTTAAAAGCAAATCTGATATTTCAGGTTATGATGTGGTTTTGAACCAGGATTATCATGGATTCTCAGCTCTCATTAAATTCCATAGTTAAGTTTCTCATCCCATGACTATGAACTATGAACTTTCTGGTCCATACTCACTTAAGGGTTTGCAATCTAGAAGACAACATAAGGCAGTTATACTAACTGCCTATTAATCAGGCTAAAAATTAAGTGAAGAACAACCTCTGAGAAGCCTTCCTGCCCACTCAGCTGTTCCCTCAAAATTGGGTTCATTATCTCCTCCCCAAACACACTGTATCTAACTCTATTATAACACAATATTACACTTGTAATTGCTTATCCATCTAGTTTCCTCATAGACAGAAAGCTCTGAGAACAAAGACCATAGAACACTGACTTTTGTGTGCAAGCACTTAACTGTGTCTGGCATATACTAGGTCCTCTATATGTATTCAGTAAATTACTTTTCTTAATCGCATGACCTTGATCAAGTCACTTAGACTCTCTGGTTCAGTTATCCGGTCTGGAAAATGTGGTTCCCACCCTATTTACCTGAAAATAAATGATGTCCTAAAATTCCAATTCTAAGTTCTACAATTCTGAGAACTTGGAAAATAAGTTGTAGGACCATCATTACTTAGACAAATATTAATTCCTGAAACCCATACAAGCTTCTGAATGAAAATTGTATGTTCATTGAAGTGGATTGTTTTCCATTTCTCCCAATTAGTCTATTTAGAGTTACTGTTAATTATATTCAGTTCAGGTAAATAATCACCTTCCTCCCTTGTAAAATTTCTGCTGACTGTGAGGTAGTTTCTGGTTTCAGAGTTTCACTTGAATTCGGGGATAATTTGATGAAATTTAAGAAATCAGTGATTCCTAATGATTTATTTAGAGAAGAAGAATGTACTACAAAGAATGGGGGTAAAGAAAATAGTTTGTAGTCTTGGATGGTTCAAAATATTTGTTGTGCGATCTTAAGCAAGACATGTACTGTGTCTTGGCCTCAGAATATTAATCTATGAATTGATTGTATTGATCTAAATTATTCATTCTTTTCACAGCACTATGAGAACAAATTCCAGCAGCACACTTAGAAGAAAATAATTTTAGTCGGCTGAGTAATGGCCACCCGGAGATATCAATTTCTAATTCCCAGAATTTCTGAATGTTACATAATATGGTAAAGTTTTCGCAGATGTGTTAGTCAAGAATCTTGAGATGAGGAGATTCTCCTGGATTATCCAGGTAGAACCTAAATGCCATCCCAAGAGTTTTTATAAAAGGGAGGCAGAAATATTAGACAGGCCCGGAAGGCAGAAGGTGATGTGAAAATAGAAGCAGAGAGAGAGATTTGAAGATATGCACTGCTGCTTTAATGATGGAAAGAAGGGGCCACGAGCTAAGGAGTATAGTTCCAGAAACTGGTAGAGGCAAAGAACAGGTTCTCCCCTAGAACTTCCAGAGGGAATTTGGCCCTACCAACACCTCGATTCGGTCTAGTGAAACTCTTGTTGGACTTTTGGCCCTCAGAACTGGGAGACAATACATTTTTATTGTGAGATGTTACCAATTTTGTGCTAATTTGTTGTAACAGCCCTAGGAAACTAATACAGTAACTACGACAGCTATCTTTGAGGTTCCAAATTTTAGTTGAATCTATATTGATGAAAAGTTTAAATGACTATATATTTAAATATTGTGGTTTAAAAGTGTATAATTTAGATGCACATAGCACATTGATCTGCTGGGCACTACAAAATCAAAGGTCTTTGTGATAAAGAAGGTGGTCTGTTTTCCCTTCTTGTTATAAGGTTGCTCTAACTAGTTTAATATGTCTCTTTTCCTCTTCACTGTACAAGAGCCATTCTCCTGAAGGAACAAGATAAATCTATGGGACTTTTTCAATTTAAAGAGGCCCTATTATATTTAAGGGTGAGTAAGGACCTATTTAATAATCAAAGTTAGTGAACATTTGCTCTTCTTGGAAAAAATATACTGTGTCATCTGTTCTGTCTAAATATAGATGGAATTTATATAGTATCCTGTATTTAAGACTCACACATCTCAAAATGCTTTCATAATAATATACCTTTCTTAAAATTTATTATCATAACTGTTTATATCACTTAAAACTTTAAGTCCTGTGTGTGTGGGGGGGTGTTATTCTAAAAGTGGCATTTCCTCTTATAGAGAATTAGCTTCTCTCACAGTAGTGGTTGCTATGAAGTTGTAGACAGTTCATAAATGTTATGTTGTCATGTTTTAGGGTAATGGGGCTTTTGTCATGCTGGGGCTGACAGTGACAGTCCTAATTTGGAGTGTTACAGAGCTCATTCCTTTTTCTTCTTAACACTCATTGTCAACTGAGCACTGGGGTATGGTAATTTCCCAAGGGGAGTAATGGTGGTGATTCTGGGAAAGGTGAGTGCAATTAGGAATAGGGCTCTAGTGCAGGGCAACTGTGAAAAAAAAAATGACCCAAGATTACTTTGAGCACAGTGAGTGTGTTGGAGATAAGGATCAATCTTACCAACCCTGGTGACATTCAAAGATTTTCACTTAGATTCTCTGAGGTTGGGCAAAGTAGCATAGATGCTTGCAAATCTAAGGTAGTATTCTGAAACTTTCTTAGCAATAGGATGGTTATGGAGACAAATTTAAGTTCTGGTTTGAGATCCAGTCCCTACAATTTTTATTTAATAAAGATAAGATTCATAGAAACAAGCACTTTGGGAAGAGATTTCAAGCAAAGGGAGAAGGAAGCGAGGTTTGAAATAGGCAATAATACCATATTCCTAAAGTTGGGTCTAAAGTCCACATGATCTGAATGAACTGTGGTGCTTATTCAAAATGAAGATTACCAGAGCCCCATTCCAGAAGCAATGCATGGGGGGGGGGGGAGAGGGGAGAGGAGTGGGGAGGGGACAGATAAGGAATCTGCACTTTAATAAACACTGGAACTTGCTTTTTTTAACTTTTTTAAATTTTGAAATAAAGTAAAATTAATTTGAAAGTTGTAAAAATAATACAAAACAATGTCGAAAACTCCAATATATCCTCTACCCAGATACCCAGATTTATGAACTTTTAACATTTTGCACATTTGTTATATCATTCTAGTATCTGTTTCTCTATCTATCATCTATTTATTTTCTAAATATTTGAGAGTAGATTGCATACATCATGCATTTCCATGCAAATTTTCTAAGAACAAGGATATTCACTTATGTAACCACATTAAATGCAATTATCAAGTTCAAGAAATTTAACATTGATATAAAGAGTGCTGTCTATATTCCTATTATTTAAATTTTCCCAGTAATGTTCTTTTGGGCATTTTCTTCTCATATTATTAGAACCAGTTCAGGATCTTTATAGCATTTAATCTTCATCCCCTCTTTTATGTCTTTCTGATTTTAAAATTGTGGTAACATATATACTACATAAAATTTCCCATCTTAACCACTCCCAAACATACAATTTAGTGGCATTAATCACATTCACAATGTTGTGCTACCATCACCAGTAACCTTACTGAAAGTTTTCCATCACCCTCAGCAGAGACCCTGCCCCCTTTATGCATTAACTTTCAATTTCCCCCAACCTCATAACCTGTACTCTACTTACTGTCTCTGTAAATTTGCATATTATAGTTATTTCATGTAAGTGGACTCATGCAGTATCTCTCACTTTGTGTCTGGCTTATTTCATGCCATGCGATGTCTTCAAGGTTCATCCATGTTGTAGCATGTATCAGAGCTTCCTTCCTTTTTACAGCTGAGTATTCATGTTTTGTTTGCCTATGTTTTCTTCTAAGAGTTTTATAGTTTTAGTTCTTATATTTAAGAACTTGATTCATTTAGAGTTAATTTTTGTATTTGTTTCATTATTTGCATTGTGGGTATCCAGATTTCCCAACAAGATTTGTTGAAGAGACTATTGTTTTCCTATTGTGTGGACTTGGTACTCTTGTCATAAATCCATTGGCTGTATGGGTTTATTTCTGAACTCTTATTTCCATTGCATTGGTCTATGTGTCTGTCCTTGTGCCAATACTACACTTTTTATTACTGTAGCTTTGTAAAAAGTTGAAAATAGGAAGTGTGAGTCTCTACATTTGTTATTCTTTTTCAAGATGGTTTTGGCAATTTTGGCTCCCTCCCCTTCCATATGAAACTGATGATTAGCTTTTCCTTTTCTGAAAAGAAGGCTGTTGGAATTTTTATTGGAATTGCTTTTATTTATTTTTTATTTTATTTTATTAATTTTAATTACTGTGGTCTTTAGCACCAATATTTCTATTTGGTTTCTTTTTATGATTTCTACCTCTTTACTGAAAATCTCTTTTGTTCATCTATCATTTTCTAGATTTCCTTTAGTTCTTTGTTCATGTTTTTCTTTAGTTTTCTGAGCATATTTAATACTATTTAAGATAAATTTTTAAAAGTCTTCTCCTGGTATGCCCAAGGTCTTGTCTTTCATGTAGGTAGCTTCTAATTTTTTTTATCTTGCCCCTTTGAGTGGACCATGGCTTCCTGTTTATCTGTATGCCTAGTAATCTTTTGCTGCACACTGGACATTTTAATATTTTTATGTGTTATCTCTGGAATTTAGTTACTAAGATATAAAAACTTAAGGGAGGAAGGGTCACCCTTTTCGGTCTTTGCACATTGGTCCATGTGAGTTCTCTCCTTCAGATTAGCAATCTTAAAATTGGCTCCAAGGAAGTGGATGTGGCTCAAGCAGTTGGGCTCCCACCTACATGGGAGGTCCTGGGTTTGGTTCCTGGTGCTTCCTAAAAAGAAGACAAGCACACAACGAACAGACAAAGAGAGCAGACAGCAAGCACAAAACAGTGAGGTGGGGGTTGGAGAATTAAATAAATAAAATATTTTTTTAAAAATGGCTTTAAGGAATAGCCCAAGGCAAAAGCTTAGGATCCTCCCCGTCTTTTATGAACATATGTCTTGTCCTGGGCATGTGCATGTGGCTTTAGGAATTCCCCAATTTACATATATTCAGTGTTCCCTTTTCCCCTAGGACATAGCTTTTCCTCTCTGTCCCAGGTGCTATACTGTGTATCTTAAAGCTGGTGAGCCTTTGCTATAGGCAGCTGTAATTTGATTGCCTTCTTGCAGTGTGTTAGCTGCCCTGCAGCTTTCTTCTAGGTGCTGAGCAAGTTCTAGGATGGTGAGCCTGCAATTAGTGTCCTGTTTCAGTCCTGCTGACTGCTACCGACAGACTGGTACAGTCGTACATCCTTCCTAGTATATGGGACGAGGAACCTGCACCGGGAGCAGGGGCTGGCTCTGCACTGAGCCGAGGAGAGGGTGAGGAAGGTCCAGCAATGGTGCTATGAGATTTACCTACCATTTTTAAGTTGCCTTTTTCATGAATCAGTGCTTGCCCAGTTACTGCAAACCTTCAACTATTTTCCACAGCTTTGAGAAAGATGTTTCTGTCTGTGTTTGCTTGTTACTTAAAACTTCTGTGGGGGACAGAACCCTGGAGTATCTAACTCTACCATCCTGGTGATGTCAGCCCCATTGAATTTTCCCCAAGTCATTCTTAAAGCCAGCTAACTTCTAAGAAACAGTAAAACTAAGGGTGACACTAAATTAAGTGTGGAGGTGATAAGAGGAAAGGCCAAAGGTGTTTTGAGCTTGAGATAATTTGAACTATTTGGCAGAATGAGTTTCATGCACATATTTCATGTTTGCACATTTCTTTTTCTGCACATATTCTGTGAAATGAGAAAGTACCAGCATATTCTGTACCGAGGAAGTATCTTTTAAAAGTAAATGAAAACATATGCTAATGTTCAAATGCTCCTAATTGGTGAAAGAGATTTTCTGATATATCTGAGATTAGCTTAGTTTCCAGCTCACTATTTTAAGTGTCTGAGTCTATCTGTGTTAAATCTGGGTTGAGGGGAAAAGATGTGATATCCTTCTAAAGCTATCTGTTTTCTCACCACGTCAGGTTGCTCCACCATACTATTTATGAGGAAGAGTTTGGGATGCTACAGCAAATGACAGTTGTGTAAACAAACTTCTAGAGATTCAGGGCTCCTCCCTACCTTTTTTAGTTTTTTAAACCACAGGAATTTGTGCATGACTGCCTCTAATCCCAAGAGTGTTGGCAGGAACCCAGCCCTCAACGTGATCACTTGAATTTGTAGCACAGCTTCCAAAGCAGGAAACCTGAAGATATATTGATGAGATTTTATAACTTCCTCAGAAACTATCCTCTAAACTCTTGCAACTCCATAATATCTTACTCTTTTCTGAGAGGAATTCCTCTTTATTGTGAGGTATTCCTCTGTTCAGCTGTGAAATTACTCACTTTCAGTTCCTGTGTATGACCCTTTTCTCAGATGGTTGGAACTAACACTAAAATAAAAGCTGTGATTACGTTCCTCTTGGGTGTTCCATGTGTATGCAAATTTATAGGCTCCCTTCTGGTGTTAGTGACATTTCTTTACACCTACATATGATACCATGTACCAGATTTACATCTCATATAATTCATGGAAGGTTTCTTGCACAGTCGGGGGAATGTGAATCTGGAAATGTTAAGAAAGAATTAACAACATGTAGCACACCCTCTGATACATATTTTTTTCTCTACATGTTTTCCTTTTTAAATATTTTTTCTTTGTACTTAAAGCTTCCAAGTCATTTAATAGATTAATCAGAACATGAGCTCAGCAACATGTAACCACTGACATTGACCATAATTTATGAGCGTGAGGTGGTTATTGTACTGAGCAATCCAAAAGGCCTTATGGGGGGTTGAAATTATTTCTTGTAGCCTGCTTAGCTCTGTCATATGAGGCACTTGGCCAAATGCATTTCTGGCCTCCTATTTTGTTCTCCTAAGATGTTTCGAATTAGTTAAGTTGGAATTTAAATTCAGGTCTGGGTGGAGGTCCCATGCAACACAATGGGAACCCGAGGCCAGAATGCATGAGAGAAAAATAGTGTTACTCATGGGTCCCAGAGAGAGGGGTGCCATGAGGGTTTGACAGGAAGCACAATCAGCTCAGTTGACCCAAACAGCAGGTGGGGAGCACACAAGAAAAGCAAGAGGGATCTGTGGACTTGTGCCTTTGTTGTGGAACAGGAGTCGAGTTTAGTAGAGTCCCACAGGAGTTAAGGATTGGTTAGTAAAGGAAGCGCACAATGAAGGGGAAAGGGACTGGGGACCAGAGGGAGGTGGGGACAGTTAGCTTATCATTTGGGAACAACTGCGAGTTTTGAGTGAGGTGTGTGGGTGGTAGCTGCAGATGTGATTTTGGACTCTGGGAAAGTTTATGCTCCAGGGCTGGAAAGCTGCTTCTTAACTTGTCCAAAGGTTATTGTTGAAGTAAGTGGCATAGCCAAAGTAGGATGGATGCCAAAGCAGAACACACAAATTTTTCGGTAGTTATAACAGATGACATCAAATTTTTTCAACTCTTAAAGAATCTGATTGGCTCACTGCTGATTTTATTCGCCAGAAAAATGTCATTCATCAATTGTGAGATTATTTTTCCTTTTTCATGTAAATGATTATTGAATAAAAGCGTGCTATGTTCTAGATCATCCTA
The DNA here is from genome assembly GCF_030445035.2 of Dasypus novemcinctus. Lineage (NCBI taxonomy): Eukaryota > Metazoa > Chordata > Mammalia > Cingulata > Dasypodidae > Dasypus > Dasypus novemcinctus. The sequence goes on along the minus strand of NC_080674.1, from coordinate 48,158,712 downwards.
CCTCCTCATGTCTTTGTTCAGTGGCTAATATTCCAATTGGATGCATAAACTTTTCAATTAGTGATACATGATATTTGTTATAAAGAAATAATAGATTTGGGGAATAGAAATGAGAAAATTAAAGCTTAAAATAAGTCACATTATTAAACTCTTTCTTTATATTTAAAATAAATGAAGTATTCAATAATATCATTCCTATAATCTTTTAGATTGACTATAAGAAAGATCCTTGTTATCCTGTGTTGATCATGGAATCATGGAAAAATGTCTTGAGGCAGTTCAGTTTTAATCAATACCTGGATTCAAGTGTCATTGTTTTATTAATTTTGGATGTCAGCATAATCTATTAAATAAATAGATAAAGATTTTTTTAAAAATCTGTGTGAGGATTTATTAGGCAGTGTTGAATGGTTGAATATTCTCAGCTTCCAATGTGTATCTCCACGGTTCTTTATATTATTTCAGCTCTGTCCTCAGAATGGGATAAAATAATAACCAACAGTACTGAATATTTATAGTTAGTCCTAAATTCTTCACATGTGTCCTAGTTTAATATTCACAACTTTGGGGTAAGGATACTAGTGTCATTTCATTTTACAGATGGAAAAATTTGAAGCCACTGAGAGAATGAGTAACTTAACTGAAGTCATGAAACTGCTAGGTGATGGAGCTTGGATTTGAACCAAGGTAGTTTAGCTCCAGTGTGCTATACTATTTTGCCCTACAAAAAGAGATAACTAGCCTAATTTGAAATCCTTTAATCAATCAAAGGCAAATCTGGCATGCTGGTACATCTGCAAATTGAATCTTGTAGCCAGAATTGTATTATGCAGTATTCCATGATGTTTTAACTGGACTTTGCCTACATAAAGACCAAAGAATATCTTTCTTTGGAATTTATAAATTTGTGCCTGTAGCTGCAAAAATCTAACTCCTGACTGCTTTTATCCTAGCACTTATGATGATTGAAATAGGAACATATAGACAAAATTATATCTACTTTTCATTAGTAATCTTTTTAAAGGATGATAAAATGAAAATTGTTTAAAAATAAACTTTTGTAGTATGAATCTCTTTTTCTATTAGTTGTTTTACTTGAAATTCCTGATGTCACTTCTTTAATATCAAAAATGATACTTTTGACCTAATCACATGTCAATTGAAAATATTTATTTTGCTTCCTTGCACTTTGAGAAATATTTGTCTTGAGGCCAAACTGCCTGGAGACATATACTTTCAGTAGGAAAGCAACATTTTAAAGAAATTTACTTAGAAATGTTGATCTTTCCCCTTTTATTTAATTTCCCCTTGTTCCCAAGTTAAAGACGTGTTAAAGAAAGTCCTTCCTATTAAACTCCCACAGCTACATGTAGCCATTTCTAAATCCAACGGATAATTTATAAGTGGTCAAAGTATTGGATCAAATGAAAGGTTTATCTCTCTATCTTAGTAAATGCCTTCCCTAATGAATTTCAACCAAACTAACCTAGAATCAGCTTTTGTCATACTTCATGCTAATGATAGATTTGCTTTTTGCTTTTGAAGGCGAATTGATATTCACAAATCATATGTCACAAGCCACTAAAAGTGTCAGAATCCCACAGCAGGCCCTTGGTGGCTTGTTAATCTCTCCTGTTTAAAGGAAACAGACTAATTCACTTAAATATAATGAAAGCCATGCCTGCTCCAGCCTAGTCCCTCAAAGAGTATCAGCCCAAGCAAGTCCTGCCTTCTTTCTTCACCTCCTTCTTTCCTGGCTCTGACAATTAAACATGAAACTAAGAAACAATCATTTCCTTAAGTGTTGCCATGCCTGAGTTATTTCAGATGTCATGTGTGAGGAACATAGGATGCTTTTTTTTAAATTGAAAGCTATTCAAGAAGGTATCCCTGCCTACCTCTCAACATTGTTCTCCAGAAAGCATAAAAGATAAACCAGAATGTTAAATGGGAGGACCAGATGTATATCTAACCTTTTGCCCTCATTATTCTAATTGGCTTCCATTAGGGAGAGGGAGGAAAAAGAAAATAGTACAAAATAATTGATACAGAGGTGAGAAGTGAGCTTTTACACTGGGCTGGCTAAAATCTATGTATATTATAATCAGAATGATGGAAGAACAGTTTCAAAAAGATCAAATAAAAGTGTTTGGTATAATCCAAATGGGACAAAGGGAAATGCTTTATCCTAATTTTGTGCACCCAGAAAATATCTAAATGTGGGCAATTGTAGCCCATCTACACTATTTTTGATATTTCTCATACATACATTTATTTTTATACTTCGAAGGTAGAGCCACTGTTCTCCAACTCTTAGAGCTAAATATACATAGTGCACACTTTGGCTAATTATGTTTGTAATTAGCTCTCCCTTTTACCTTGTGTATGTTTTTTCCTTTAATAGTATTAATCAATATTAGCTATATGTTGTTCTCCACTCTGAAACTAATGGCAATATGTAGCAAGGTTAGATCTTCCTATCAAATACCGTAGTGACAAAAGAAGGAACCAGAGACTGGGATGAAAACTCCCCAGGATGAAACAGATTTTTACTTTCAATGTATGTCCTAATCAGGGCTTAGAGTCAAAAGAGTGAAAATCTGGAGCTAGGATATTTAAGGGAAAAAAAACAATTTTCATTACAAGCATGCTGTACATGTTAGTCATAGCTCAGAGAGGAGTAGGAATTTTATGGAGCAAAAAAAGGGAAATGAAAGAAAGTTTTGAATTTCCTTCCCAAAGTATTTTAAAATAGCATTACAGAATCAGGATTTATGAAGAAAGGAAGATAATGAGAAAAAGAGTGATTTTTCTTTTGACAAATTACTTGAGAACTGAATTGACCAACAGGAATGGGGCATGAAGAAACCAAAGGGAGACAGCAGATTGAAGAGCTCCCAAATGTGGCAATGTCTGGAATCTTACAAAAGAACCTGCCAGAGTCTGCTGACAGCTGATCGTTGGGATGTAAAGTCTGAGTGGAGGTCTTAAATATGGAAGGAGCTTTCGGAGACCATTTAGGCTACCTCCAATCTCTCTCCACAAGCCACACTCCATCATTTCAGATGTCTCTCATGCACACTGATTTTGACAATAGTCATCATAGTTGTAGAATCTACAGTAGGCATTAATATTCAGTTCTAGGGTTTGGCTATTATATCTGGATATGTAATGAATTTTTTAACTAAAGCACATGGTTCTCTGATTGTAAATCATTTCTTCTTGATTTCTCCTCACTGATGATGGGAAAGAATTGACTCTAAACAACCTACTTAAATAGATACATTTTCGATGTAAAAAGCATCCACAAATATTATGTTCCCAGACTTCTATCTTGAGTTCCTTGAATCAAAGTGATTCCTATTGTGGTTCAAATCCTAACAGCTTTATCAATCAGGCCGAGTAGGTGAGAAAATTAACCATATTGCATCTAAAGTGGAATTCTTTTCTTCTGGTTTCTAATTCATATTCTTTCCACTGCACTGTTGTATTTCTCCTAAATCAGAGTTTCCTTCCTGTGGTACTATTGATATTTTTGACTGGATATTTCTTTATTGCAGGATGTTGTCTTGTATTACAGGATGTTCAGCAGCATCTCTGGTCTCTACCCAGTAGACACCATTAGCACTCCACCCTTGGGTTGTGACCACCAAAAATGTCTTCATACATTGCCATAGGCCATGGGTTAAGAGACTGACAACCTGGTCACAGTTTGACAATAACTGTATTCAATTGCTAAGTAAGATGTGCGTCTTCCTATTAATATACATAGAATTATTGAGTTAGCATTTTTTTTTTAATAACCATTGTGCTTGTGCATTCACAGTGGTTATAATCTGGTACCCTCCATTAGTAGTCTAAGGCCTTTATTTGCCCATTATAAAGTAATATTCCTGCCTTTCCTTTAATCAGAGTTACAGTAAGAAATGTTATTTACTTTTATTTTTCCTTAAATATTTAAACTACAAAAGAAGAAAATGTAACTCAGATGACCTTTAGAAGTTTCTTTGCCATCTAATCCATGGTCTATAACTAGGCCCTGAGACCTGACCTTGTCTATCTTTTTTTTTGCAGTGCTTCCTGAACCTGCCAATTAATATATGTATACTGAAATATAAAGTGGCATGGTGAACTCTAGAATGCAATACAAATATAAGAAAGTCATGTTTATACAAGGGCTAATCGTTGCCTCATAGCCACACCATGTGGTCCAAGTTTATCTTATTTGTGTTGTTTGGGGGTATATGAGAGAGCTGAAGAGACATAAAATATGATGGAAAATGTATCCGATGAACAAGAAAATGCCTAATAAAAAAAGAATTAAGGATTCCCATAGACAAAAAGTGTATACAAAATTAAGAGTGATTTCAAGTGGCTATGTAGCCTGTGACACCCCTCCCTCTGAGTTAAAATAAATTTCCTGGTGACATAGAACATGTACCAGATTGCCAAAAATTACTTTCTTCATATTGAAAAGAGGGTCTTATTAATCCACTGAAGAAGATGTTGTCATTGACCAAGCTTTCATCTATCCATTCCCTTTTTCCTACTTAGAAATCCACATTGTATGTAACCGAGTCCTTCATGTTATATTTTCACTCTTCAACAAGTGTGGGTTTTTTATTTGGTACTATATGGGTGTGTAAGACATTTGTTGTGAAACTCCAAATGCTGTTAAACTTGCTTGGTCCAACGTTCTCACAGAAAATTTGGAGAAGTTAGTATTTACTTGAAATGTCTTCAAACCTTCCAAGATATGTATTTGAAATTTCTATTGATTTCAAGTATGCATAATGACTGAATCTTACTGGTTCACTGTGAGTATAATTTGATTATTTTCTGAAAAGTTAAATTCTTGTTGTCATTACTTCAGTTTATCTAAGTCTGCCACATGTGAGTTACTGAAAAGGATTTTCTTGGTGACAGTTGCAATTAGCTACTAAAAGAGACTATGTTTAATTGAGATTCACCAGTTATTTTGTTCATGTGAGTTAATGTGCAACTTAAAGGACCATAGTCTTTTGTATCATAAGTTGAAATGTATATTATTAGTCAATTAAATGATAGAAATGTAGAGATCTGAAGCCAGTGAAATGAAATATTTCTTATAACATGTAATGTTTAGATAAATTATATTCATCTATTATCTTTCCCAAAATGAAATTAGAAGGAAAATTGATGTAGTCATGGGATACTGGAAAAGTTATAGAGTACACATATCCAAGAGTACATCCATTAGTCAGTAAATTTTTATTGAATGCCTGCTACATTCTGGGCTCTGTGAAATGTTTTGGGGACAACAAAATTAATATTTAATGCCTTCCACATGGAACTCACAGTCTGAAACCAGAAACAAACATATAAACACACTGTTGCATAGGACAAAGTGCTAGAATAACAGTGCAATGAAGGTGTTAATCCTATCTTAGTGTTTTGGGTGGGAACACTCAGAGATGACTGATGTCAAACAAGTTTCTCCAAGTTTCTATTATATTTAACAGAGTAGAAAGGATATATAGAATATCTCCAAAAGATTAGGGACATTTCAAGTAGAGGGAGAGTAGCACACATAACAGTAGAGACAATTGAAACAGTTTGGCCTACTTGGGGAACCAAAATAGATTTGATTTAATATTCTCTAACAGAGTACACATTGAACACTTGGTAGCATAGAGAATATGATAAAATTCATATGAGACCAGTTACTGTGAATAATCTTTGTGTTGTCAAATATGAGGAAATAATAGGAACAACTGCTGTATATGCTGGATTATAGGAGTTTTACATACGATTTTATAGACCCTATCAAAATTAGCATGGAACAGGTGATATTATCTCAGTTTGTAAGAGGAATTAAGATATAGCTTGCCCAAGTTGAAAAGGATGGTGTGTAGCAGAGCCTTGATGCCAAGTTAGTACTTCTTGACTCCAATAATGAAGAGTGGAAGAGTGTCTTTCTTCTAGAGTGCCCCATGTGTTTTGTCTGGTTTAGTAAGAATTCTTAGACAGTATAGTCTCTGCATGGGAACTTCAGAAGTGGAAGTAGGAGTCATAAAGTCATGGAATTTGAGCAAAATTAACGTAGATTACTTTTTTGGTAAAAGAGCAATTGAGAGAAGTGTAGGAAATGGTTTTGTGTGTATACATATTTGAGAGAGAGATTTTTGCAAATATAGATGAATCAGAAATGGAGACTTACAAAACTGTGGAGTAGACAAACCAAAATCAGTGAAAATTTGCAAGCAAGCTCACAGAAGTATCAAATGCATATTTATTAAGTGCAATATAATAATGAGTTTGTAAGGCGCAAAGAATCTATAGAAGCCCAATGTTTCTGTGTCTTGCCAGACTATGTAAGACAGACCTCTCTCTCCTCCCTGGCTCAGCTCCTAAACAGAGCTATTATCTGGGGAGATAATTCCAGATGCTACGACTCCTTCCAAATTTTTATTTAATGATCAGTTATCTGGAGTGGAACCCTTATTCCCCCTTGAGCTTTCAGAGTGATGCACCAAGATTTGCTCTCTTAATTAACTTTTCCATGCACCCAGTAGTTTTTGGAGGCGGTCAGACTCAAATCTATGACATTACCCCTGGGGAAAAGAGGAATGGGTAGACCCTTTGAGTGGCCTTCAAATGCCTTAGCATTAAAACAGACAGCTCTCATGAGTGTATGAAAAATCTCAGCTGTTATTTCTCCAACTTAAAAATTTTTGAACTTAGAAAGCAATAAACTACGAGCTAAGATTGAGGGAAATTCTGTAGGGCAGCAGAAAGTGCATTTAGCTGAACAAGCTAACTGTCATTATTCCAATCAAGATTCCAACACTGAAGAATAATCTTGACACAGAGTTGCCTCTGCAATTCTTTCTGTTTAGAATTTTAATTATTGCTTGTGAGTGTCTGTAGTACTAATGAGACACTTTAGGGTACTTTAGTTTATGTTCTATATTGGGTCAATGAGATAACTAGGAAGGCATTCATTCAAAAGAGTTAGAAGCTGGCTAGGAAAATTTTGGAATTCACCTATGCTTTCAGCTAGAGTAGCCCTCCTTAGAAGATCCAATTCTTGAAATATGTAAAGACAGAATATTTTCAAGATAAATTCATGCCATTAATATTCTTGACAATCAGTCACTTGGTGATTGGGTTGCTAGAGGTGCCTGGCTGCTTTAATGGTGGTGATAATGATTGCCATCATTATTAATGTGTGCAAATATTCATTAAGTTCCTACAGGTCTAACACAAAGAGGCATAAGATTAAAGCCCCCATGCTTGAGAGTCTTGGACTCTAATTTAAGAGACAAGGCAGGTAGGATAATGATAAGTATAAAAATCAGTGGGTATAGTGGAATGGCATATAAAATCCATACAGAGACAGGTGTGAAGAGCCATAGAGGTAGACATGCTGCTTTTTGAAAGAAGCCTGGAATCTAGAAAAGTGGCTGAGCTGGCAGGGAATTCAAGGTAGCAACAAAAGTTTAAGTTAAAAAGGTGGATGGTTGTTCTAGTTTGTTAAAGCTGCTCAAAGCAAATACCATAAAATGGATTGGCTTTTTACAGTGGGAATTTATTAGCTTTTGAGCTTACAGTTCCAAGATTGAGAAAAATGTCCAAATTAAGGCATCATGCAGCAATGCTTTCTTCCTGAAGACTGGCTGATACCGACCTTGGACTCCTTTCTACCAGGGCATGGCACATGGCGGCATCTGCTGGGTTCTCCCTTCTCTCCTGGGTTTCATGGCTTTCAGCTTCTTGCTTCTGTAGCTTTCTCTCTGTCTGAATTTCTTCTCTTATAAAAGATTAAGACACACCCTGAATGAGATGGTCACATCTTAACTCAAGATTCTACTTACCAAAAGATCCTACTTACAATGGGTCCACACCCACAGGAAGAGATCAACTTCAAGAACATACTTTCCTGGGTAATACATACAGCTTCACACCTTCACTCTGGTATATTCAGGTATCAAGGACTTGATGCTTGTGGCAGAATGAATGGTTGCCACAGGTTAGGGAGAGTAGGAGCAGATTACCAGAAAAAGCTAAATAGGCATATCCAAAGGTAATAGGATCGCAAATATCAAGCTAAGTAGGAAAGCTCAGTTAATATATTAAACGTCTTGCCCTTCAAAACTAATTTTCTTGAATGGAGAATATTTTAAGCAATTAAATGAAATCTGTTTTAATTAAAGATGATTCTTACGTGATTAAGATAATGTTATTTTATAATGGAATAATGAGTTGTAATATTTGGACTTCAAAGTTCACCAAGTGAATCCTGGAAAATGCCATCCCACGAAGCCATGATGTGCTATTTTGAACTAACCCATCAAGTTAAAATGTTCAATGCAATTAATTTTTGTGGTTTTCAGGACTGTGAGAATTGGGATGACTTGAGGGGTATCCTTTAGAGTTCATAAAAGGATAGAAGTATTCCAAGAAGGTGATTCAGTCCAAGAAGATGGCATTTTCTAAACAATTACAAAGCATGTATTTTCAAGACAGAATTAGGTTTTCCAGTCCAGTGAAATTAGACTATCATTACCTAGCCAGCACAAGCCATATTGGGAATAAAGAAGCAAGGTAACCAATTATTAAGAAGTATTGTTATATGCATAGCATATGATTTACATATATACTACTATTGTATCAACCCCTCCAATCAGCCAATGGGCAAAGTGTCATTATCCCCACTTCATAATTTGGAAAATAAAATTTTGAGAAGTTAAGTCAATTTAATGAAGTTACTCAATGTATGAGTATTGGATTTAATATTTCAGCCTAGTCTTTCAGACTGAAAAGTCCAATATGCAACAATTAACCTATCATCTGTCAGAATTTTTGAATAAGCATCTGATTTTGCTCTCTATGCAGTGTGTGTCAATATAATTTTTCCTTACAAAATCCCTTATCCAAAGATTGCAAGTTGAGAACATACCTGATAGCAAGAAGAAAGCCCTCAAGAGCTCATTAGTACCGGAACTAAATATAAGCTCTCTGCAAGGTACTGTGGGTGGTTCAAAAGAAGTGCAAGAGGATACCCCATCTTTAAGGGACTTAGAATCTCATGAGGGGGCTCACATTGAGATGTAAGATAGCAGATAACCAAAAAGGTATGGGGCCTTGCGCATGGTGAATTTTGAGCATGTGTGTGCTGCATCACACAGAGAATAAACGTACCACAAATGCAGAATCTTTCTTGGAGAATAGTATTCTGAGATATGAGATCTTCTATTTGGGGAGGCTAATCCTAGTAATTACATAATTTTCATTTTTTACCTTGACTTTAGATATATCAATAAGATACATGTACTACTAACTTTTAGGGTTGTCATGGGTGGAGAATGTACCCTTAAAACTGATGTATGGAGATAATATGTATCACATGGTTTCTTCCTGTCTATATGCCTGGCTTTAATCACAGATTCTTCATGAAATGTTGTAATCCTGGGTTGAGCAAGCTGTTGGATTCTTCTGCTGTATGGGCTGTGGATTATAGGTGGAACTACATTAGGAGGCTATTGAGGATAATTATTTCTGAAAGTTTCCAGTACAATCCACATCCACTGACACTCTGTGCAGACTACATAAACAATCTAAAGGTAAACCTTCATTAGCAAGGTTAGAAAGCAACTAGCTGTCTGTATTCTATAAAGTCCTTTTGTTTTTTCAGAGCTTCTGAGTCAAGTAGTTCTGTTTTATTGAATGTGTGCTTAAGCAGTTGTATACTTAGTAAAGCAAATAATTAAGAGCCAAAAAGATTCTATCTTAAATATAAATTCTGTATCTCTAGGAATAGTTGTTTATTTAAGAGTATGTACCTCAGGACAAAATTCCACCGCACCTCAGGGAAAGCATGCCAGCATTTACCCAGAATTTCCAACTACCTGATGCAGCACTAGGAATCACCATGACCTCAAGAAGTTTTATAAAGAAATTAGTCAAGGAGTATCTCCCCTGGGTATGTTCTGTCTTATGTGCTGGAAACGTCTGCAACCCTGAAGCCTCATAATTCTTAATGAGCCATAATACTCTTATCTGTAACACTGTACCTAAACAAAGGGACAGGAGAAAACACTTTGGGCCCAGGTCCAAGCTGATCTGGAAAAGCCTTTGCCCCAAAAAAAGGCCCCCTGATTAAAGTCTCTCAGCCTCTGGAGTAGGCTAGTTCCTCTTTCCTCCTTGGGCTCTGTGTTTTCATCTTTTAACGTGGTGGATTTGGTCAATTCTGGAGGCGATGAAAGGAAATGTAATTCCTGCAGGTCTTCCTAAGTACCTCTGTGGCAGAAAAGATTAGGAAGCTTTAGGGTGGGAATTACTTTGTGTAAATGGAAAGGTAGTGTCAGTGATCTAAATGGCATCCCTCACCTACATGTATAATTTTTTTTTTTTTAATAATCCTTTTTCTATCAGTTTTGGCAATTGAAGCAGGAAGAGGTGAAACATTAGATTTTTGAAAGTAAAGTATATGGGGGGGGGCGGGAAAGGGGGGAGGCCGGTGGGAAGGGTTGTAAGGTCACCCAGTTAGTCTGAAGCGTATAATTCTCTTCTCTCTCACCTCATTCTTGTTTCTACAGAGTAGCCGTTGGGTAATACTGCATCAGTTTGATAAGGCTCCCTTGCCCTTCCTAACAGCTAAAACCATCCTGGACACCTTCTCATGGACACTCTCTCCATTAAAGCATCGGAGAACTTTAAAACTGCTTTTTAAATAACAGATAAATTAACAATTTTCTTGAGAAATACTTTGCACTAAAACAGTCTAACTGAGAAACACAAGTGATAATGTCATCTAAAATCCTTACACTGAATAAAGACCTGGAGCATTTCTGCCTCCAGAAACATGCTCAGAAAAGAACACTGGGACACTGATATTAGAAAAGGAACAGACACAAACTCTATTACTTTTGGCTGCCAGTAAAAAGCTCATTTTGTTTACATTATTTCTCTCCAAAGAAGACAAGATGAGATTGCCATTATCCAAATGTTGTTCAGTGTTTTCCAGCTCAGTTTTTGAGCTAAAGTAAGAGATTGCCAAAAATCATGTTTACAACATTGAATGTATTGTGTAATAATGTGTTAGGTAGATCAGCTAATAAAATTACTTATTCTAGACTTAAATCTAAGTTGAATTTGGGTTTAATTCTATTCGTCAAAGGGGACAAAGAGAGCTGATTTTCTGATAAACTGAAACACATCCAATTTTTTTTTTTTTTTTTGATAAATAGGGGGCAAAATCCTTTATCTAGATATCACCCAAGGGAACCATTCTCTTTCAGTGGGAGAAGCTGGCCTATCTCACAGTGAATTGTTAACAGTCATCTATTTAATTGATTCTGATTCCCAAATTTGTTAAAACTCAATTGGCAAAGAATATTCTTAATTCTCCCTGTTGGCTGACCTCTGGACTTATAACTGGAATGGAGCTGGTTAAAGTTTAGAAATGGAACTGAAATTAAATCCTTAGATTCTCATCATTGATCTCCTAGGGGACTTTGTAATAATTTCACCTCCCACCCTTTCCTGACACTGAAAGTTGTATGATCAGCATTCCCTTGTTAAAGTATTAATGGACCAAGCCTCTTGGAAATGGCAGTCATGTGCTTTGAATATCTGGCCCAAAGTACCAGTTAGGATCATTTATCTCAATTTACTCTATTTATAAAATGCATAATAGGAAAACTGGATCATGATGACTTAAATATAAATGCTCCCTGTCCTGAAAAAAGCTTTGCAGAGTCATATATAAGTCTTCTCTTTCATACCATTTTGTATTTCTATTGTCATTTTAGTTTAGGGAAAGTATTGTGGGAAAGTATGGACAAAGGATTCTGCTTGTTTTTGTGGTACCATCTGCCCACTAGCACCTAATTGGTTTTCCTTTGTTTTGAGCTCCAGAATCTGAGATACTTGTTAAAGTTCTCTGCTTCCTTAATAAATAGTGCCATTTGTATATAAATTATAAATAGATAGCAGGATATATCCACACTGAGAGTCTTCAGAAGGGTCCTGTTCTACTTCAAAATCTTTTTTATATGCTGATTTCTCTTTTGGTTAACCTGATTCTTTCCGTTCGATCCTTTATTTTATCATGTTGCAAACAATCACTACCCTGTGTAGAACAGGACCTCACTTTGACTTTTCTATGCATATCCTCTTTAGAAGATCATTTTTAATATTAGGTTAGGGACACTAAATACCAGGGAAATGAATGTTCTTGTAAGTTCTATTTTCCCTTTCATGCCATTTAGACCATGCTTTTATAGTACACGGATGCGTAATTTAGAGACAGGGTACATGAAAAGAGGACAGTCACTGCCTTTTTAAGGTCTGAGTTTACATCAACATTGCAAGCCAGATAGAGATCCTAATGAATGGAAATGGGAACTGGTATTACAACGGTAGTGAATCATGAAAGCTAATAAAACCAAGATCCTACCAAAGCTCCATCTGGGAGTGAGGGTTTAAGGAGCAGGCAGGAATGTGTACTAATTATCAGATTGTTAATATGTTACATGTGTTTTGGAGAGGAGATAGTGTGACTAGGAGCAGGCAGTAGTTGAACCGGTAGCCCTGGGTCTTATCCATCACAGATTTAGTATTAAAAGTCCTGCTGCGCTATAATTCTTCTAACGCAACAGATTCCCCTATGTGACTGGGTGCTACAACAGAACAGAACCACTTTCAGAGGTTTTCATGCCTATGTGAGGACCAGGGTCTATCTGGATACCTGCTGAGCAGGATGGAACGTTTAAATAAGTCAGTTAAGTGATGTGTACAGATCTGCAGTGAACAAAAACTGGGGGGCTCTCAGGGTCTTCAAATGCAATTAGATTTAAGATTATTTGATTATTTGACTTACAAAAAAAAATAATTGTTTCGTATGGGAAATTGGAGAGTCAGGGAAGATTTATTATATATAATATAATCAAGATTAGACTACATTTAATGATTTAGAAAGTACTTATAATTTAAAACAAACCTTCCTCTTAGCCATTGTGAGAAATGCCATTAATTAAAATACTAAGGCAATACATAAGCTAGATAAAAACACTTTCATAAGAACTGCAAACACGGGCAGTTAATGTGATGCTAACTCACTAATTTTTATATAAGAGTTTTTCTTGAAAAGGAGATCCAAATGTTACTAGAGATGCAACTTAAGAATCCATTAGGTTCTTTGTTAAGTCGTCCATTTTTTCTGTATTTTTTAAGAAAAGGGAAATTTCTAACATTCTAAAGATAGAGTAAATATATTTTAATTCATATAAACTAAAAAAAAGAAAAGAAAAAAAAAGAAAAGCCAGAGAGTTACAGCTTATTATCCACCATCTTATCTTACAATTTGCATTGTTGTTAGTTGGATGGCTACCAACATAAGAGACAAAAAATAGAAGAAAAAAATCCTCAAATTATATATGAAATAATAAATGCATATACTACTATTTCATTTCATTACAGAAATGAAAACATATGAGACAACTGGATAAACTAGTAGTGGTATTTCAAACCTAGCTCCATTCTTGCAGGGAAACAAGAGCCTTTTTCTTTATGATAAATTACTAAGTTTTCATTCCCCAAGAATGACTTAGAACACAGTTTTTTCTTTTCATCTCAAAGCTAGTAGGAAGAGATTTCACAGCCTCTGGTAGCTTTCCTAATTCCAGCTTCTTCTGGTGAAGAAAAATTTTCCAGATACATCCCAATTTTACTAAAAGAATCTTCTAAATTTGGAAGATATTTGAGAAGGTATCATTGTGATATGAAAGTTCCCTCAAGTTTTCTTTGATTTTACACCCCACCAAATTGCCAAAGGATTTCAGGCAACTTAAAATTAAATATATTGCAAATCAAAATCAGTAAAATAAGGATATAAAAATAGGAGTTGTATAATGAGGGTTTAGGTGCAATAGTTTTGTTGCAAACTGTGCTAGGAGTTGCTATTAAGCATTACATTTAACTCTAAAAAAGCTTTTGGAAATATAAAAAAGAAAGAACTGTGTTCAAAGCCTTGTCCCAAGAAAAGGACTTTAAGCATTGATATGACTCTTGGAAATAATCAAGTTAGGCATAAGTTCCTTCTGTGGCAGGTTTTACATTGTATACAAACATCTCTCTTAGTGAACTCTTCAGCTCCGAAAGGAGATTTCAATGACATCCTTGGTCCTTATTTCAGAAAAGCCCCTCAAAGCCTTTCCCTTTCTACTGGGTCAACTGCATGGCATTATCTTAGCTCTTCAGCCCCAATAGAGTGGCCACTGCTGAATGACGGTCACCTGCATAAATGCCAATGTAGCCCCAAATGCTTTCCTGTTTTGTGAGCCATGATTCTGATTAATTTAACCTGAAAAGGAATCACCAGTGATAGAATAAACAATTGATTATTTTACCACTAAATTCAAGTTAAAACACAGTTTCCAGTGGTTGGAAAATTCAGAACTTAAAAGTAAAATATTCAAATATAAATCAGTAAATATTCAACTTTCAGTGTTTTGTTTTTTTTTTTTAATTTGAAGAACATACCTGCACTACATCTTTTGGCATAAAATATTAAGTTGAATCATATGCTATTGACTATGTTCATCCAATTTTGATCTACAAAAATCGGAACTTATATGGTTCAATCCAGATATCTCCAAATATCAAACTATTAATAGTGACAAAATGTAAACAGAAATGCTAGTATAGAAATTAGTCATAGGTAACCTGGATGTCATCCTTCCTTAAAAAGAGAAGATTCTAGAGATGAGGCTGTCCTGGAAAGTATGTATTTCTAATTTTCAGAAAGGTGGCAAAATATGGAAGCATATATCTCTGTTTGATAAAACAAATTAAACAGTATTTTTCATCATCAAATTCAGTTTTACTTATTATTCTCAAACCCTCAGAGGTTTTTCTGTTTTTAAATCTTTAAAAAACCATTTAACTTTAAGAACAAATCAGATCATATCAAGTCATATAAAGCAGAGAAAGTGACATGAATCTCAATAAAACCCTTAATCAAATCACTGACTCATTTTATCTAACATCTTTTGTTGCATGATAAATAAAATTATTTCTTTCAGTAACAAAGATAACAGAAACAGTCATATTTTAAAGCCTATCTTGTGCAACTTCTTAGTATACATTGAAGGAGATGAATTAGAAGTTTGTATCATGGATTATCTTCTCTCTAAGAAAGAGAATCATCATGTTTTGTATGAAGAGAACTGAAACTTTAGCATAGATTAAGTGCAATTAGCTTATTTTTATTCATTTAACAGTGCCAGAATAAACAGTCTGAACCTGAGAAGACTGATTTTAACAAATGGACATTTACTTATTTTAAGGTTTTTAAAATTTCTTTGACAGATCTAATATAGTATACATAAAGGTTCTCATTGAAGATTATTTTCTAAACTCACTAGTGCCAGTTTAGAAACATAAAAAGATGTTTTCTTAAGTGTAGATAGTGTCCATATCAATATTGTTTTTTTAAAAAAGCTTCTTGGTTTAAAACCAAGAAAGAACCATAGTAATTTGGTAACCTAAAACTAAAATACTAATTTATTTTTCAAACAATGAACCATAAACAGAAAAAAAAGAGTAGCCTAAATAGTTAAAATATTCACAACAATCTTAGAAGTTCAATATTCTTATTACTCAATTATCAGATGAACAAATGAGGCCTAGATTTTCCATAGCTAGAGGTGGCAAAATTAGGATTTGAACCCAGATTTGTATGAGTACATGCTCTTAACCACTTGCTTTCCCTCTCTTCATATGATTTCCTAAAGCAGACTTTATCGGTCAAATGGTATTCACATTTTTAAAGTTAAAACATATTTCCAAACAGTTTTTCAGAATTTTTTTAAAAGATATTTAACCAGAGCAAAATTAGAATATCAAACTATTTTCAAAACCAAACATGGATCAAACTGATATGACAGCGACACATTGACCAAGTCTAACTTGTGTTTCTTAAGTCCCAGCAAGGGGAATAAAATGGCTTCTCTAAGGGTAGTGAGGTTGTACATATATTAAAACTAAACACCTGGTTTTTATAGGTGTTTTTATATAGTTATTTTATATATGCGATTTTTCTTCGGGAGAGTTTTTATATTTAGTAAAATATAGACATTTATAAAATCTATATACATTTTTATATTTTATAAAATATAGATATTTTATAGATATATGATTTATCTTAGGGAAGAATTTACATTATTTAAAAGTTAAGGCATGAAGACATAATCTGTAAAGTGATGATGAAAAAAATGAGATAGCTAAATTGCTTTGCATTTAAACTTAATAAAAATTTAGCTGCTGGGATAAGTAGCAGAACAGGAAAGAAGGTTGAAGAAATAAATGAGGAAGTGGAACAAAATAGGAGACAGAAAGTATGGAGATGAGCTTACAATGAGAAATTTGCCCAGTAGAAAGTGGAAGGGGCAGGCAGTGTGACCAAAGTGTTCTGGAAAATATGCACATCTTTTATTTAATCTTAAATTATTTACACTGCTATGATCTATATCTCCTCCCTAGTCCCTAATGTTCAGCAAAGTTAGCTACACACAGAAATGCTTTGAATGAGTTTTCAGAAAAAATATTACAGACGAGAAGCCCAAGTTCCCGATGCAACCAGTGTAAAGCGTAAAGAAAGGAGTCATGGAAAGTGAAACTGAAATTTTAGTGGACTCATAAGATTGGGAGATGACTTCAAATAAGAATTTAGAGCCAGAGGTGATGAGGAGATGCATTAGATGCCAAGCCCCAGGTCATTCCATATGTAGGGATTCAGAAAAAATACAGGACTCCCAATTAAATATGAGTTTCAGATAAGCAACAAATGATAATTTAGTGTAACTATGTCCCAAATATTGCATGGGACATATATACACTGAAACACAATTATTATCTGAAATTCAAATCAACTGAACATTCTGAGTTTTTATTTGCTAAATCTGGCATCCTACCCCTAACAACCTTCAGCGATAAGAGGAAGGATACAAATTTCCATCTTATGTGATACTTAGAGGTATGGAAATTTGAATTCAATTTTCTTCACAAGTCAGAGGATAAGGTGAGCACCAAGTTGCACAGTTAGTGTCAGAATGATTATAAAATCCAGATCCCTTGTTAAGTACCCTTTTTCCTGTCCCTAGTTTTGCTTCCATTTATGGCAGGAGTATTTCATTAGTAAGTTTTATTAGCTTTCACTTTGTTTAATACTTAGAGAATATTTTTTTCCCTACTATTACTAGTGGCTTCATAAAAGAAAATTACATTTTAAATAACTCACTGCTAGCCTGTCCTTAAATGCACAACTCTTTAGGATAGTTGATACTTGCTTAAAGAAATGCTGCAAGCCTAACAATGCCGTGTTACGCGCTTCTTCCATGGTACTGCTAGTAGACAGGTAGAATCCTTGAGAATGTCTGTTAACCATTTTCGTATTTGTCAATGTTTTCACTCACGCACGGTTCTATTTACATTTTAATAGTAATTGTCTCTATATACTACATATATATTGTATTGCCAAATTATAATGGTATTAGGAAAAATAGCATGCTGAAGTACAGTTATATGGAAGACTCCTATATTTATCCTCTAAATTCAATAAAAGTAAAAATATAGTTCCAAAGTAAATAAAAACCTTCAGCCAGAGCCACTGGGTCCCATCCAATAGCACAATGGAATCCTGCAATAAGGGATGAGCTGAGTTTAATTCAACAATTATTGATTGAGCACATACCACAAACTACCCTTTGCTCTGTGCTAAGGTTACATGTAAGTCCATCTCCACCAGTAGGTATGATTTATTCATGTAGAAGAATGGGCAAGGTAAAAAAGGCACACAGAGAAAAGAAAATGATTCTCAGCAACAGAAGGGGGGTTTTTGGGGAAAGGATTATGAGCAGCCCTTTCAGGTTATTGATGGATGTATGGGGTTTGTTAGACACGAAAAGGGATTGCGTTTCAAACCAGCTTTAATGTGTGTGAAAACGGGCAAGGACATTGGTGTCACCTGAGTGTCAAATATGAGGTGAGAGCTAGACTAGGCAGAAGTAGCCACCTCATCCAGGGATGCTTACACTTTCTCGTGATGGTGACACAAACACCAAAAGGTTTTCAGCAGGAGTGTATGACCTGATCACATAGGTAACTTGGAACAATGACTTTGACAATGACACAAAAGATAGTTTTGACTAAGGCAGGAGTAGTCCCAGAGGGTCTAGGAAGGAAGCTGTTATAATAGTCTGAACCAGAGATATTGTGATACAGACTTAAGTTCAGCCAGAAGCAGAAGGGATAGATTCATCCATTCATTTGTTTATCCATTTTTCTGCAAATATTTATTGAACAACTGCTAAGTGCTGGGCTCTCCTAGGCTTGTATATACAAGCAAACAGACAAAGAGGCCCCCTCCCTCATGGAGCTTACATTGTAGAAAACAGAAATAAATTCTGCAAAAGTAGATACATTAGTAAATAATAAATGTATATAATTTTAATTTCGGGTTTGAAGAAACAGAATACAGTGCTGTGCTAGAACCATATTGTTCAAACTGGTAGCTACTAGCCATATGGAACTATTATTTAAATTAATTAAAATGAAATAAAGCCATTGGGTTCCTCAATAACACTAAACGTATTTTAAGTGCTCAGTAGTCAAATCCTGGACATCACAGATTATAGAAATTTGTATCACTGCAGAAATTTCAGGATGGAGCTTTTAAAAGGCAGATTATTATATAACGGTATTATGAGGAGGTATTATTTGCACTGAGACCTGGACGATGAAACAGAGCCAGCCATATTAAAATCAGGGGAAATAAAGCTAAGGCAGAGGAAAAACAAGTATAAGAACCCTGAAGAATGAAATCAGTGTACCCAAGAAAAAAAAAGAAGGTTGGAGAATAGTGTGTGAGGGAGAAAGTGGTGGGAAAGTTTACAAAGTAGATTGCGGTTCTGTAAACTATGCTAAGGAGTCTGAAATTTATTCTAACTTAATAAGAAGCCAGCAGAGGGATTAATGTAGGTGAATCACATGATATAAATTATGTTTTTAAAAAGGAACTGACTACTTTGGGGATGAAACATTGTTGGAGGGAAAATGAAAGCATCATTCAATTGAGAAAAGAAATGGTGGGTTTGGATAGCACTGACATTGGAGATGTAGAGAAGTGATAAAGTCAAGATATTTTGGACATAGGAAAAATGAATCTCCATAGTTGACTATAAAAATGGGTGGGAGATACGGAGGTGAGAGAAAGAGTGAATGGCATTGCTTTTTAATAAGTTGAAGAAAGCTGTGGGGTGAGGAACAGCCTTGGGAGGAAAAAAATCAGGTGTTTAGTTTTGGAAGTAATAAAATCACTATTAAAATTTCAAAGGCGGTTGTAAAGAAGTTAGGGATTGTGAGCTTAGGGAAGAAGTCAGCACTGGAGACTTATGTTTGGACGTCATCAACATGTGGACAGAAATTGAAGCCACGAAACTGGAAGAGATCACCTGTGGCAAGGTAGAAGAGAACACACAGGTCTGAGGCCAACATTTGTATATTGTGAAAAAACAGTTCCCAGAAATATGGAGAATCAGCTAAGTCATATGCCATGGAGAGGAGGAGTAAAATGAGAAGTAACAGGAATATTGGAATTTGGCAGTGTGGGAGATGTAGACGTCCTGATGGAAGGTGGTGTGGTGGAATGGTGCAAGTGGATGCGCAATATTATTGCTGAGGAAATAATAAAAAATGATGAAATGGAATTCCCATGCAACTTTCATGCCTTCTTGTGAAGGGGGCAAAAAAAAAAAAAAAAAAAAAAAGAAGAGAAACTAGAGAAAAACTTGAGTTCACAGGAAGAGGAGAGATATTCAAACACGTTGTAGAGGATGATCTTGCATGTGGGCAAAAACTGATGGTCATTCATTTGGACTAAGATGAATGGCACCTCAATAATAATAGAGAATTTTAATATATTAATATCTTCTTGTAAACAGAAGAATAAAAAATCTTATTGAAATATGATTCTTGGGGAATACAAGTTTCATTGTTTTATGACTTCTTAGAATTTATGACTACTTAGAATACTTATTTTTCCCAATGTATATTCAGATTGTATCCCTCCACTTTCTCATTCTATCTTCCATATATTCTAATATAACAAAAATATGCTGTCAGTAATTTTCAAACTTTTGGCATTTGAAGACCATTTTTATTAAGTTAAATTATTTTTCAAACTCCCACATGGAATTATTCCACTTATATAAGGATAAAAAGCTATTATGAATGCTTTAAAATAAGTGTACATTTTATCACTAACAAATATCCATTAGTATTTGAAAAATAGCATATATATGTAGCAATGATGCTTATTCAGGTTATAAACAATGGGAAATATCTAGACTGCAGTCTTTTAGGTGCCCAAGACCACAGATTGAGAGTCAATATGTAATTTAAGAAGCCACTAAATAATCACATATACTTTATGTAACCTGAATCAGTAAAGTTACTAGGAATTTACAAGTGTTTTTATCCAAATTCAGAAAGTTATTTTTCAAATGAAATATTTTCAAAGTCCAAAAACTTCCTTTCTTTTATTGACCCCTAGAAACCACTGACCCAGTACATACCATAAAATCAGAAAAATGCTAAAACTTAACCATTACTATTAGCAAACATTTCACAGAAAATCATTTTGAAAGTAGAATCTTATACTCTCTCAATCCTAAGTATTAAAAATACCAAATATTTGTTCCTGGAGGCAAAAGAAGGTCAGAATGTTGGTTTTCAAAAATCAGTAAACTAACCTTAA
Source organism: Dasypus novemcinctus (assembly GCF_030445035.2). NCBI lineage: Eukaryota > Metazoa > Chordata > Mammalia > Cingulata > Dasypodidae > Dasypus > Dasypus novemcinctus. Next base: position 48,137,912 of record NC_080674.1, on the reverse strand, counting down.
TTTTGGTGAAAAAGAAAAATGTTTTTAACAGTTGCCTAAATTATAACTCTGCTCAAAACTGACTTGTTTGAAATGTGGAAACCAATAAACACTCATTTTACTCTTTCTGTTCTTTTCAAGTGATATATCCCATGGTTTTATAGCAACCTTTTGAAAAGTACAGTTGCTCGAAATGCTGTTTTCCTAGCAGTTGCATCTTTAATTCAACATAGTATCATCGTCTCCCTGATTATTCCCCAGAAGACATGAAGTTTCCTTAAGCTCTTAAGTTCCACAACTACACTAAGGCTTTGGATGCACTCAGGTACTTGAGCTAGAAAAGGAATTTGCCTTGGAGCTGAGACACTTTCTGTGTTCTCTTGCTCACCTGCATGTTGTTCTCTGTGCACATCCTTTTGCTTGCTGTCTTGCCCAGACTTCTGACCATCCAACTTGGCTGTCTTCAGTGGTCACAGTGTTTGGATTCACATCTGTCCATCTTTCTGGTTCCTGCTCTGCTCTGTCTGCATGAAGCAGGATTTTTTACTCTCCTGGGATAGTAAATCATCACCTAGCAGTGTCTCCCCAACTTCAGTCATGCACATACACAAATTTTCTGTCATATTGTCAGTCCCTTATCCTGTTATTGACTAATTGACTAATCTTTTTTAAAAAATGGACTCGTTTTGTTTTCTAATGTTAATTTACTTTAAAAAAGAAATGATCATTATTATGTCTTTCTTACAAATGGAAAACCAGTTCCTGCTGCCAGAAATGGAAGGTAATTACAGATTAAATACAATAAAACAAGACATCGTTGTTAAGTTTTAGCTATATATTGCATTTCTGCACTAGAATCTAAACCTGAGGCCTCAGATTCCATTTGTTAGAAAGGGAGAAAAGCATGCTTTACTGAAGTATAAGGACACATTGGTACTAAACTAAGACTTTACAAAACATAATCAAAAGGATTATAAAAGAATAAGTACCTCATTTTATAATTCAGTGCTATTTCATGCAATATCTATGTGTCACCTCATGTGCCTTCTATGTATCACATCTAGAATGTTATGTGCTACACATTTTAGGTGATGGTATGTTAATATAAAATTATACTATTAGAATGGTTATGCTAAACATTGGTAGGACTGGATAATGTCATCTGCTTTTGCATGATCCTCATCCATATTTCCTAAAGTTGAGCTATTGCATTAGAAGTAGACTTCAAAAATCCAGATTTAAATTATGATTGGGGTGATTCTCCTTTCCCCCTGTCCGTTGTTAAGACTTTATTAGGTCCTCTAACACAGCTTTCAGTGGGAGGTGGGGGAGGATGGGTACTTTGTACCAAACTCATATATAAAGTGAAACTTTAAATGAAAAAATCCAGTTTTTAAGTGGAAGCTTTAAATGAAAAAAATAAAAACGACGACAAACTTGTAAAGAAAATTCATATTATTAAATATCACCTCTAGACCAGTTCTTTTTATTTGCTCATGTAAAGATGCCCTCCATTTGCGTCTATGCCAGTCTCTGAAGATGTTTCTTGCTGAAGTTGGGAGGAAATTATTAAGCTAATGAGATTCTAGGAATTTATGTGAGGCAATTTTGGGAAGAGAGTTAGTGCTTTGGAGATAGTAAAGTAGTAAAGGTTAGAGAATGTCTTCATTATGCTAGAATTACCATAATGTTCTAGGTTCCAAGTATGAATTTAAAAGAGAGAGATTGACATCCCTAAGTCTGCAGACATCACTGTACCTGGGGAGTAACAATCTACATTATAAAAATATCCTGACGCATGTGATTGGTTTTTCTGTGGGTTTTCTTTTCTTTTTTTTTAAGTAGGAAAACTTCAGTGTGGGTATGGTTTTAAAGAATTTCCTATTTTCATTTCACTTACTGTCAGGTTCCCTAGACTCTCTCCTTTTGCTTGTGCTTAGTTACTAGAGTGTATGACCTATAGCAATAAATGCTTAGAATAATAGTTTGGTTTTTTTTGGGTTTTTTTACATAAAACCTTAATCCAAAACTTCCTTGTTCTTTTGAACACTTATTGAAGATATTGTTTTTAATATCTATCTGGAAACTCCTAAATTATAGATGGATTTTTGGCATTTGTTAACTTTCATTAATTTGTTTTGCCTCTTGACAGAATATTCTAATACATTGTTCAGAGAATTTCTGTGTCTGAAGTAAGATTAAGGTATAGATGCTGAAGTGTGTCTTTTACTTCCTTGTATCCTGAAGCAAATAATACAGAAGTAATATTTAAGTAGTTGTCAATTTGTCCAAATTTGTCAAATTTAAGACTAAGGATATTATTTTATAGTAGAGTCAATAAATTAAGAAATACCAAGAGGTAGCATGGACTATAAATATAAACCCACTAACTTCCAAATAAGTTTGGATTCACAAAAATTAATGGTATAATGGAATTATTAACTGATATGTACCTCGTTTTTGAAACTCATGTTAGCAAAAACAATGCTGCCTCCCCAGTTCTGCCTCTCATTACCACCAGTTGGTATTTCTGCAAAACATATTGGATTAGTTGGAATATAGAAATAAAAATAGCCACTATTTGTTGAACACTTTGAATTAATTAAATAATTTATTCTTTGTATAAACCCTATGATGTATAGCTGTTCAATATCAACCAGAATAGTAAAAGGCAGACCTCAGATCTGCGTGATTATAAAGTCTGTGATCAATCCATTATGCCATGCTGCCTCCCTGGTCACCTCAGGTCATATTTAGGAATGTTTCTATTTTCACATTTAGGTCTTGTAGTAGTATTGGGCAACTCTAACAGTACCCTAGGTGACTTTGGGTGTAAAATCTCTTCCGAAGTGAGTCCCTTACAATAGGGGGGATCTATTATGGGCACATTATAAAGCTTTCATTGCTTTGTCCCCATATCCTGAATTTTAAAATAACTCAACTATTTGCTCAGTTTTATGTCCTTTTTTTCTAATGCTGGGAAAGTGGGGTGTGAGTATTGTTTGCTCTGTCTGTCTATCTATCTATCTATCTATCTATCTATCTATCTATCTATCTATCTATCTGTCTGTCTGTCTGTCTATATCTCCCTACCTACCTACCTGTCACAACATGTAGATTAAAGAACCACATTATCTTGGCCATTCACTGTATTCAGTAAATCAGACCAGTGATCTAATGACTAGGTGGTGTAGTTTTATATATTTATTTTAACTTTTGCCCCTTTCTAAGAACCCCTAAAAGCTGGGTTGAACCAATTATTATATAATCAAGTATTTATTACATATATGAAATTTTCAAGATATATCCAAAGAATCTCTACTACATAAATAGGAATGAAACAAATTCCATTATAAAATGTAATTCTGTAATAGTTATTAAGTTGACAAACACTTATTTCTGTTTATTTCACCTGGCACTCACGTGCAAACTTTTACTTTGGAACCTAGAAATTCAGGCAGACCCCAGAGATGCTGAAAATTGAAAACAAAGGAAAAGAATAAATTATTCTCTTATTAGATGTTAAGTATATTTCAAGTCATCAAACAAACCAATCCTTAATCTGAAGTGCCTCTCGTCTTAATTTCCAGGATTTATATCGGGAAGTGGACTTTTTTCCCCTGGGTCAATTATTCCTTTGACTGCCACTTCCTTTTTCCTTTTTGGGTAAAAGAGAACGAATAATTCTCTTGTCTTTCTCTTGATTCTTTGTCTGTCTGAACTTGCTTAGGGTAGAAAATGCTAAACCCTAGAGAGAATACCAGTTGTGTATATAAAAATGTTATTCCACTGGAGCCTAAATTCTCAATAAGCATTCTCTTTCACAATTTCATGTTTGTAATACTCTCCAGTGAAAAAGGGAGACCTACAGACAATCAAACATTTATGTTAACATTGAAAGAATAATGAAAAGTAAAGCTATCACAAAAGATAATACTAATAGCCTTTAAGGTAAAGAGACATTTAATTGTATTTTAGGATTAACATCACGTGTCTTAATGCCTGCAAAAGCCATACATCTTTAACTTTTATTTAGTCTTGTAATAATTTGATATTGTTAGTGCTGTGTGCTTTTTAAAAGAGTACCAAGATGCTTAAACAATGGGACTTTCTGGAGACAAGGGTAGATTACAAAGATCTATTACCATCAGCCAAATTAATTATTCTCAGACAGTTATTGCAGGGCTTAGGAAAGAAGCTGGCCCAAAGAATGTCATTCCTGTTCTATGGGCCATTTTCATTTCATTTTCCAAACTCTGTGTTGATACAGATCCCTGATTTTTCCCTCTACCCACAACTTCTGTCAGTCTGCTGCAGTCATCTTCTTTCCTCAACTTTCTGAAGGTGTAAATGCGTATGAAGTGGTCCTATCATACAGGACAAATTCACGGTCACTTTGGCAGTAGAGGCACTAGGTGAGGGGGGCAATAATATGACTCTGTTGTAAAGTTACTCCCAGTCTCCCATAAATCCTGATTTCTTACCATTTTCTGACGTTAACAAAACAGTGGAGAAAAAATAAATTTAATTAAGGGACATGAGCACCTTGTTTTAAATAGACGTATAAAACTGGAGACCTAAGTCTTCAGAGACAAGAGATGGATGTTGATAGGAACTTGAAAAGAACGAAGGCAGATGGCTTGAAGTGCTAGTCCTTTGTCTGAGATAATAAGGAGCCTATAACAACGGAAGAATTCAGTCAAAAGTGGGAAGGTGAGGAACTGAAGAGCAAAGAACAGAAGGCAAGATGTTAAAGATAGGGGTCAAATGGCCAGAGGAAACCTTTAAGATAAGAAGCCACCATTCAAAGAATCTCGAAGTGGAAAAAGAAGAAACAAGTGGAAATTTCTCAGCACGGACCTAATAGGTTGTTGGCTTCACTTACAGAGTGTTGATAGGAGGTTATCACTGCACTTTAGATTATTTGCAAATATACTACTTGGAAAATTGTCTTGCTATAACAGAACAAAGCCCATTCATATAAAGAAATAGTAATTTTCCATAAAGAGTTCCATATACTCATTTATGGGTTTTTTTGTTTATTTGTTTTATTTTTCAATTTCCTACAGCCCCAAATTATTTTATTTTACACTGTGAGGACAGTATCTACATTTGCATGTTGAAAACTTAAAAACCAATGAAAATTCAAGTATTTGTAATTTGGGGGGGTGGTGACTGTAGATTCACCCATACTTACGTATACTCCTGAATTCTAAAATGATTGAACTATCTGATCATCTCTTCCAACATTTATAACTTATTATGTACAGGCTTCAGATAAAAATAATTAAATTATAAATGCTCAGTGACTTGGATTTAAATCTCTCTGGAGTCAAATTAGCTATTTTGAAAATGTTCATAAAATATCTACATTTAAATCATATATGTTTTGTGCTTTGATTGCTTTTAGAAAAGAAAATTGTAAAAGGAAAGGAACTTTTAAAAATTAAATATATTTGGTCCTAAATAAACAGGTAATTAGATTCATTGGTTTGACTTTACATGAACATCTATCCATATTCTTAACTGATGTTCTTAATATACTTTAAATTAGTTATCAAGTAGCTGATTAGATAATCTCAACCTAGCTAATAGCTTGCTTTTCTACATTAATTCTCTGCATTATTTTCCTACATTCCTCTGTGAACAATAAAATGGCTCTCTTCTTTTGTCTTTAGTTCTTGAAACAAAATATATTAATCACAAAAGGATAATGAAAATGAAGAGTACTTTAACTCAGCTGTTGGTGCATTTCTGATAAAGTTATAGAGAAACTTTATATTATAGTCTAAAGCTGGGAAGAGCCTTTTGTTACGATTTAGCCTCTTCATAATAGATGTTTCTTTGACCTTGTGCTGCAATGAGGGAAGACAAGGGGAAAGCTTTGCTGATCTTTTAAACACATCAAAGCCTTAGGAAGTTAAACAGGCTGGACACATGCTTTTGTCAACCTGAATGGTATCTGCACCCCCACCTTCAGCTGCAGATATGGCATTTATCTCCTTTAAATGGCTGAGAGGAGCTCTGATCACTGGAAGAACTCTAGGAAGTCTGCTTTGAGAATCATGATTTCTGTTTCTTTTGATATCGCTCAACTTTGATTTCAATTTCGAGAGGTCCATTCTACCTCTGAAAATTGATTTTTGTATACCCATCTCCAAAAACAAAAACAAAAACAAAAAAAACTTTCTAAATATGGTTCTGGAAAATATAGAAAAGTGTAAAAATCACTGGTAATAACCATCATCACTCAGAAATAATCACTGTTGTTTTAGAATAACTTCCTTCTATTATCTATGTGACATATAAGATATATCCTGAATATATAATGATCATACAGTATTATCATATAGAAAGCTTACATTATTAGCAGTTCCTCCAATCATTAAATAATGCTATTTCCAGTCTTACTCTAACATATTTTCTGTGACAGTTAGTGGAAATATAATAATCAAATATGATAATCAAATGTTAGTGGAAATATAATCAAATTTATCTAGCACATATTTTAGTTAAATATTTAGATTGTTCTCAGTTTGTCAGTTTTATAAGTAATGTGTCAGTGTTCTTTTTAATGCATAAAACTGTTTTTGGCATTCCTGATCATTTCTTTACATAGATCTCTAAAAGTGAAATAATTTAGTGAAAGGGCATAACAATTTAAGGCTTGCCTAGCAAGTTACTTAATTGCTTTTAAAATGTTCCAATTAATAAACCTATTGCAATTTACCCAACCCACACCAAAATTGGTTATCAGTTCTTTTTCATCTTAGTCAATTTTATAAACAACATACTTCATCTTGTTTTAATTTGAATCTCTTTTATCAATTATGTGATTAAATATTTTATATGCCTAAAATTTGTATAGTTCTTCTTTTGAAATGTATTTTTATGTTTTTCATTTTCTGATGAGCTTCGGTTTTTCTTTTGTCATCAATTTATGCAAGCTCTTGATAAACTGGAGTTAGTTGCCTTGTCAAACCTGTGGTAAAAATGTTCTTTTTTTTAATCCTTTCTTTTATTTATTATGTTTTTTGATGTAAAGAGTCATTCATTATTTTTATACTCAAGTATATCACTTTCAAAACTTCGAGAGTATGTCCATTGTATTTTATGCTTTTTCATCCTCTGAGATTAAATTATTTCCCTATATTTTTACTTTTGATTGTCTTATGGTATTTTTTTTCCTAAGATAATATAAGCATTAACTTGGAATTTGGTATTGATTTGAGGAAAGGGTCCAACCACCTCCCCTTTTCCTCCAAATAGTTAATTTCACCATTTCCCTATAATAAATCTATTTCTGATTTTTGATGCTACAATAACAAAAGCTAAATTTCACATACTAAATCATTATATATTATTTACATGGTGTCTAGTTCCAAACTACTTAAGAAAGCATATAAAGATAAATAAGAAAACTGAAACACAGAAAAATCATAATTCAAATTACAGATGGAGTCAGGAGTGATTTAACACAATTTCTCCCTTCCCCCCATCCCTTCAAATGCTATACATATGGAAAAAATATATCAAAAACTGTCCATTAGGTTTATAAGCAGATAGTAAGCAGAGGCAAATTTAGTGTATTGTGAGATTCAGAATTCACAGAAATGAATCTAATTGCTCTTCAAATAAAATCTAAAAATTATCTGCTTAATGCGACCAGAAAGGAAGACACTGTGTAATATGGTGGAAAAATTATTTTCCGTATTTTTAAAACAAACAGTACAACACTAAATAGAAATCTTTGTACTAATATGTTATTTTTAAGCCCATGGCTTTTTGATGACTTTAATTCAAGTATAGCTTTTAATGTCATCATATTCAGGAGTAGATTTCATACCTTTCATAATTTTTGATACTCTGCTACAAGTTTTTGAAAGATATTGAGTAATCATAAGTTCAAGAGTATTCAAAAGGAGGAGTCCTTGGGGTGCCACTAATAAATGCAGTCAGTTGAGGGCAGAATGAGGATTAACAGTTTGAAGAGTTGGGGATAGAACCGACATCCTCTCTTGTGCAAACTGAGGCGTGTTAAAAGGTCATATCATTCTTCTGAATAGGTGTCCACTCCATCTTTGCTTGAAGGAAATTTTTATATGTGGTACAATTAGTTTCTGGGTTATCTATCCCATCCGTCAATCTATCTTTATACCATTGTTCAAATTGCTATGTTTGTATAATATACTTTAATATCTGAGAGCTACACTTATTTTTAAAGATGAAATTTGTATATTCTTAACCATTTATTTTTCCAAATGAAATAGAAGACCCTTTAACAATTAAAACTGTGATTAAAAGTGCATTGGAAAAATAATAGATGAGAAACTGAATTTTTGCTATATTCTTATCTCTTTATATGCAACTATCCTTTTATATACCTCAATAAATTTTATAGCTTTCTTCTTTAAGTCCTGCATATTTTGTTTATGATTCTATGTATTTTATTTCTCATGTTTTCATAAAGGGATTATTTTCATTTTATTTTCTATTAGTGGTCAGCACACAGAAAACCTATTGATTTTTAATATCTTGACTTCAACTAAATTAAGAACTATTCAGGTTTTCAATAGATTGTTTTGATGTTTCAGTTAAGTAATCATACGATATGAAGGTAACGACAGTATGGCTTCCTCATTTCAATAATTAAACTTTTAATTTTTGTTTAATGTTATATTACATTGATTTGGACTTTTTGGTTAATGTTAAATAATACCCGTGTCAATGCATGTAGTTTACCTAATTTGAATTCTTAGGATAAATCTCAATTGATTATAATGGCATTTTATCATTCTATACTGCTGAATTCAATTGATTAGTATTTTATTTAGGATTCAGTAGTAGCTTTCATTTGTATTATCTGTATCACATTTTGGTGTCACAGATATGCTATTTTTGCAGAATGAATTGAGACCACATATACATTATGGGCTTACCTGTTTTAGAAAATTTAATAACATTCAGAGGTAAAACCATTAGACCCTAGAGGCTTTTTTAGGATTGGAGAAACTTTTTCCAATAGCAGTGGTAGTAATGGTATTTGGACCTTTTTTAAGTTGGACCCTTGTTCAATTTGGTTTGAAGGATATTTGAGGCTCTCCTCTGGTTGTTTTCCTGCTTTCCCATTTTGCCTTAACCCCACCCAAATTGGTTAAGCTCTTGGTTCTTTCCCTGTCACTTCCTCTATCTAGACTTCACCTTGTATAGTAATTGCTGAAGTATGCAATGCAAAGAGGTTCATTACAATGATAATAGTAATAATAATTGTCATTTTTACCATGTACATGACTTAAAGAGAGCATCTCATTTAATTCTCATAAAAGTTCTATAAATAAGTTCTATTTTTAACCCCATGTTTGGGATGAGGAAACTGGGGCTTTGCAGGGGTAAATAATACACCCAGATCATAAAGCTAGTAAGTTGAGACAGGATTTGATTTCAAGCAGTTTATAATTTCTAAAACCCAACTGTATAAACACTGCTCTATTTAGCCTCCCCCTCAACTATGTAATTTATTAGGAAAATCTTTTCTTGTGTGTCTTCTTCCACAACGAAGTTGGAAGAATTTGAGAAATAAAGTGATATTACTACAACAAAACCAACAAAAAATAGTGTTAACCAGTGATTTCTATCAAGGTGTGTACTTGAGGTGATTATCTCTCATAATGAAATCAAACCACAAAAATGCATTAGGAAAATTTGTAATATTAACTAACGCAAAAAGCATGCATTAAAATACCCTCAAAACAACTTAGAGAAACATCAATATTTCTTAGACTGTTTACATAATTTTTCAGATAGAAAAAAATTATATCTCATGAGGCACATTCATTAATGAGACTAAATATATTAGAAATTAAAAGTACAAATGAATATATAAAACTTAGACTCATGTCTGAATGCCCTAATAATTAACAATGATGGAAGCCACAGCATTCCAAGTACATTCATGAAATGCTGCTGAAAACTTGTTTTTAAAATATGTTGAAAAACGTGTATTCACCTAAATGGAATGATTAGGATGAGGAAATACTTTCTTATTCATCTACAAATGTGGCCCAATATCCACACAAATAGAAATGGTACATCTTTTATATTATCTTGTCTAAATTTTATTCTGTATTATTTTCTAGTTTGTCAAAATCTGAATCCATAGAATTGTCCTGTTTTTTAGACCTCTGTTGAAGTCATTATCATTAGCATTCATTACTTACGATATTTTAAATATTCAAGAATATGAATGTTTGTATGAGTTATTCAAATGAATATGCATATGTAAAATAACTTTTTCTTTAAAGTTTGTTTATAGGATCTCTTTTTCTATTTTCACAGGCTACACTTTTTCAACATGTGTAGTCAATAAGGAGGAAAACTGAATTAAAGCTCAAATTGCAGGCAAACTCAAAGCGTATACTTTATCTGCTATGTGAATTTGTACAAAGGACTTGTTTTCCATGATTGGCTTCCATGTGTCAAAACATGAATTTAAATACTGACCTAAATAAATAGAACTGTAGTGATACCCGTCAATGATTCTCAAGTTGTAAAGCAATGAATACATTTAACATGACAAAAATTATATTTGGCATATAATTTTAGGCTCATAAAATCTGAGTAATTCTTTTTCCCAGTAGAATTCCCAGGAGGACTTTTTAGTTTCTTTTATTTTGTTCCAGTGTACCTAATATGCACTTTATATGCAAAGAGATTTTTATGGTATATTAACATATATACTAAGCAGAACACTACCTATGAGCAGAATTGGAGATACAACCAAAATTGAAGCTTACTTTGATATAAAGAAGAGAAATCTGGAAACTTTTCCATTTAATAGCTCTTGGTTAAAGGAAGGGCAATAGGTCATTTCCTATCATTTAGAAAAGATTCATGAATGATCATTGTTGGGCTGTGATCCACATATTCCTAGCTGTAGGCACATGACCTTATAACTGATGGTGATTTTTATTGTGTTCTCTGGCTTTTATTCTTCAGTCTTTCTTGTTAAGGCTAAATTAATGTTAAAGAGGTTAAATTAAACCAAATGCAGTATTATTTCTTTTTAAAAATTCTATCACACTAATGGAGGAAAATGCTCAAATAGGAATGATCAGAAGAGAAAGAAAAGTTCCTCTGAGCTATTGAGAATTTTCTTATGCACAGATATAATAACATCAGCCACCCCCCAACGCACACATAATTTGTGATGAAATTTATGATCACTTTCCACTGAGCCTTACTGGTGTTTCTTTATGACTAGTATCTTTATTTTATAGCTGACTGAACAATGTCAGGCATCAGCACTCTTGTTCTCCTGGCATTAGCAGATCAGGTGGTAGCTATTTTACAATATCCTCATTTTTCTAGGGTTAGTAGAAAGAGCATTAGGCTGAGATTGAGAAAACCTGAATTGGAATTTCAGCTGGTCTAACAACGAACTGTGTAAAGCTTGGCAATTCATTTAACTATTGTGGATATCCATTCTTACAGCCTAAGTTATGGTCCTTCTTTAATATGATCTCTGAACATGGATCCAGTAATAAGCTTCTAAGGCATTTCTGAGTTCAGTTTTTCTTGTATGAAGTGACCATATCCCCCTTTGTAGTTGAGATGACAAGATGATAGGCATTTCTTTTTAGTTAATGGGAGGGACCTTATCTTACTTACTGGAGTTGAAGTTACCTTTGTAGAAGAGGCCAGAAATATTTTGGACACACTTGAGGGAAGGACTAGACAAAGTAGGAGGTTCAAATGGATCCCCATTCTGGCATGCAGGGATAAGAGTGTAAGATGAGAGTAGATGGAAGGTCTCATGATGTGGGCATAACAATAGGGCATTTTATCTTCATCATAAAAATGATTTGAGGAATCACGAAGTTTCAAAACAGCTTTGGCTTGCCTGGGAGCAGGCAGCTGGGAAGATAAATTTGAAGTAATACTCACCATTATTTTAAGGAAAGGGTCTCCTTCCTACTTGTAGAATCGCCTTTTGCCCCATATGACAAGTATCATTTGTTTCTGAAATTAGGAAAGGTAAAACCCAGAAGAGTTAGTAGAAGGAATTTCAAGGTGTAATGAAGAAGTAGAATAGGAATCAGACTTGGGACACATTTGAGAGTCAGGCTTTGTTTTCCCTCTTCCCCCAGGTCTCCCTCTTCTTAAGTCACACTACCCACACATAGAACACAAATGAAGACATGCTGGAATTCACACATTTATTTTTCAAACTGGCAGCTTCACCATCATCCCCTTCCATTGCACTAAAGAGGCAGCCATTGAGAATATGGAAAGCAAATCACACAAATGGAAATGGGCTCTTTTACCTGCTAGTTAACTGAAGTTAACTTTTTGGAAAACGGTAGAATGCAACATGATCTAGCGGTTCAGAACCCACACTTTTGGTGCTTTTTATGAATTTAGATGTTGACTCTGAGGTCTCTCAGCTTAAGCCTTCTTATGTACATAATGGGGTGCTATATCAGGGTAATAGTCACAGTGTGCTTAGGGGCAGTGTTGCCTACGTAGTAATAATCCATAAAGGGGAACTATTATTAATCTCCTATAAGATTCGTAGGCTTGGCCACACTTTAACATAGTTGTATGTTCATTTTCTCTCTTCCCTTCTGTGAAATGAACTCCATGAAAAAATACCATTGTGACTTCCTCATTCATATATATACTGCCAGTACCTAGCAGAGCAGAGTGTTTTGAACATAGAGTAATTCATAGCTATAGCTTCTTGTTGCTAAAATTAGACCATTTTTCTCTTTGCTGAAAGAAATCCCGCTTGCAAAAGTTCAGTGCATCTGGCCATATGTACTCATTGTCCTATCAAGAGAGCTTAATTCTGCAATAAAGTATATAAAAATGGTAAATATTTTCTCTTTAGACTGATTTTGATGTGTGTTTTTAAGCAATTGTAGAATTCTACAATCCTAACTTGAGTTCGACTAGTTCTCAGGTTTTTGGGTGTGGCTTATTTGTTAATGAAAATTTACTAAAACATAAAAAATATAAGAGGAACACAATGTAAAGGCTTATGCATATACTGTTCTGTTAAGCCTTGGCTTAGAAACTTTCTATGGATTGCTAGTTATCAAGGCAATGAAGGTTTGCCACAGGAGCCATTCCATCTGGTGGGTGTATTTTCTTCTTGTCTTGCTCCTCCACCTCCTTTTCCTCCTTCTCCGTCTTTTCCACTTCTTCCGTCTCCTCTTTTTCTTCCTCTCCTCTCCCTCTTTCTCACCTCTCCCTTGTCTTCCTTCTCCTCTTCCTCCTTCCTCATCTTCTTTTAGCTAGAAACTTACTTCATAACATATACTGAATATATTTCCTTCCTTGAACCATTTATGTACCAAAGGACATTAATGACTTTAAACCCTTGCTTCTCAAAGTGTGGTCCCAGGACTAGAAACACTGAAGTCACCTAGGAGTTTGTATTGCTTAATTTCAGGCCCCTCACAGGTAGTTCTTAATGTGTGTTAAACTTTGAGAAGCACTGTCAGCCAATCTGTGGGTGATGGAGGGAAGATATGATTCCACCCACTAGAGGGCAGTAGCATATGTACACCACTAAGCACTGCATTAAATTCCTGAGCATGTATAAAAAAAATTTTTTTTTTCAAGAACCACACAGAGTTGCCAAAGGGAGGTAAACTAACAAAGTCAAATCAGGTTACACAGAGAAATGCAACATGTGAGAATAATGAAATAAGCTACTCCAGAGCACTAGCAAAGTATAAAATCAGGTGCCAAAACCTAAATTGTAACTTTGGCTCCTGTTCATAGATCATAGAATTGTAAAGTTGGAAAAGGCATCGATAATCACTTCTGGGGCAACCTCCTTATTTTACAGATGAGGAAGGAGACTGAGAAGTTAACTGGTTCTGCCAAATTCATATGGCTTACTATTGGTCAAGCCAAGACTAGACCTACTATCTACAGGCAGCCTACCAAGAGTAAAAAGAGATTGAGTAAGATATTAAGCACATCTCTACATTATTCTGTTGGTACCCATCTGGTGGATTTTAATATTGTTGTCATTTCTAAAGAGGGAGGGATTTATAATTTTTTTCCTGTTATTTATATTCAGCTGTATTACCATCAGAACACACCCTGTAAGTCTCCATCTCAGGCCCAAAAGTGTCCACATGTAAATATCAACTCAATCAATAAGTACTGAGTAACCATTAAGATACATGGCACTGTTTTACATTCCTTTTAGCTAACATGATTTCTGCCCTTGGTGGTCTCTGGTTCTGTGTATTATAATAGTTGGCCTGGCAACTGCTTTTAATTTTGATTCCCACATGTTTTTGCATGCAAAATGGGATCAACAACACTTTGTCAGACCCTGAGATACAGAAGGTGATGAAAACTGAGCTGGTGGATCCTCATTCATCTAAGAAGCTGGCAAGGCTTTATAGAGAAAGGAACACTAATTGCACATACAACACTCTCAGTACAACTTGCTCACATGTCTGCAAAATGACCTTTTAAAGACTGTTTTAAATGCCAATGCTTTTAGAAAACATTCAACCAAACTTGGAAATTGCATGAGAGAACGTTTTCTGAATCTCCAATTAAAAGACCCAAAGAGCCACATTTTCAATTTCCTTTTTCTTTTCTTCTTCTCTTACTTACCAATGCAATTAGTTAACCAAAGCTAAAATTACATAAAATCTGTGGGCACAGCATTTGGATGATGGATTTAAAGCAAGTGGTTTCTTAGAGTCTCAATTTTTGAGGAAAGTTCCATGATGATACATATGGAGAAACAAAGTCTTAGAGTAAATGACCTAGCAGCAAAGAAGCCCCTAAAATAAATGCATAACTGGGAAGCAGACTTGGCTCAATGGATAGAGTGTCCACCTACCACATGGGAGGTCCTTGGTTCAAACCCAGGACCTCCTTGACCTGTGTGAAGCTGGCCCACGTGCAGTGCTGATGCGCACAAGGAGTGCCGTGCCACGCAGGGGTGTCCCCCGCATAGGAGAGCTCACACACAAGGAGTGCACCCCATAAGGAGAGCCGCCCAGTGCAAAAGAATGTGCAGCCTGCCTAAGAATGGCGCTGCACACACAGAAAGCTGATGCAACAAGATGACGCAACAAAAAGAAGCACAGATTCCTGGTGCCGCTGATGAGGATAGAAGCGGTCACAGAAGAACACACAATGAATAGACACAGAGAGCAGACAACTGGAGGGAGGAGGGGAAATAAATAAATAAATAAATCTTTTTTTTTTTAAAGCATAAAAATTTAAGGAATATCCATCCTCACTTGACTTCTGCCTTGACGAAAGGAAAGGCGTTGTCAGAAATTCAAATCCAGCTCCCAAATAAATTTTTTAGTCATCTGTTCAAACCACAGTAAAACACTTTCCATTTCCCATCTCTCTTTTCACCTTTAATTATAGTATATAAATATCATGGCCAACTAACATAATTTTATAGGCCATAACTGTTTATAATGAGTTTCTTCTATAAGCTCAACTTTAACTGTCAAGAATATGCAGTCAGTAAAATTGAGTTGAGGGGGACAGATATGACTCAAGCAGTTGGGTGCTCACCTCCCACATGGGAGGTCCCAGGTTTAGTTTTCAGTGCCTCCTAAAGAAGATGAGCAGACACAATGAACAGACACCAAATAGACACAGCAAGCAGACAACAAGCAGAAACAGTGAGCAGACATAGTGAACAGAAGTGAGCAGGCACAACGAGCAGACACAGTGAGCAGACAACAAGCAGAAACAAGCCATCTAGGGGAGTGGGGAAAAATTGACTTGAGTCTGAAGCAAAAGATCTAAGTAAGGTTTTTTCCTTGGGTTTAAACTAAACAGGCAATAATCTGAGCCAAAAAAAAAAAAAAAAAAAGTCTCGTCAATTGAGCTAATAAACCATTCATTACAATAGCTCAGATTGTAATTTGGATATTTTTCTAAGGGAAAGACCAGATTAAATACCATTTATATAGTATATGCATTTTCTCTACCATAATGACAGTACAAGAAGCATGAAAACAAAAGTAGCAATTCATAAACTTCTTTTTTAGCGTTCACCTAAAAATGTATATGCAATTATTATGTGAAAATAATAGTCACATTTGTATTTACACTAGCTACTTCCATTAATACTTATTTCTTTCTCCCCATTATAATAAAGAACAGCTCTCAATCTTTACCAATAATATTAGTGACATTCATTTTTCTGTCTCGAATATGCTTTTAATTTTCTGAAACAGAGGCAAATTGCTGGTGATATACTAATGTTTTAAGGTAGTTAATGCAAAAGGCTTGGATCTCATCTTAAACTGCATATTTCCCAGATGTATGACAAGGGAAAAGGCAGAACAGCTAATAGAAATTAACCTCCTATCCATGTTAGACTTATTTAGGTGAATTTCAGTAAGGATTAATTAGACAATGAGACCTTAGAAGCAGTCAACTTCACAACTCCAAGAGATAAAAGCTGGGGGTTTGCTCAGTTGTAACATGAGCCATATATTCAGAAAGAGAAATATCAGCTGCTGTTTTCCTCTTGCATGTTGTTGACAAAGGCTTTTTAACCAATTTCTTTTGAAAACGCAATACTTTTCAAAATGTTGAAAAGTCACTCACTAAAGGATTAAACAAGTGACAGTTTTTGAATAAGTATAGATAAACATTGAAGTAACAAAAATATATGCAAATCATTTAACTCATAAGGGATGGGCTCATAAATATACAAGGACAGCTTAAGAATGACAAGAGGAAACTGCTATTAATGTGGCTTATCCTAGACAAGCTTTGTCCTGGCAGGTACCCTGGGGATACAGCTCTAAAAACTCTGTCTGTGGGGAGCCAGGCTGCCTATTATAGGAAGAGGAATTTGGCACAAATTCTCAGTTGTTTGTCCAGATTCAGTACAGACTGAAGATGAATTGAAACAAGGTCTTGCCAATTATGCATCTTAAGGGTTGGGTGCTTCAGCTTGACAAGACTTTGCCACCTAAAACAGCTGTTTTGTGTTGCAGACTAGAGGATAATTTTGCCGGAACTACTTAGAAAGACTGTCTGAGTCACAAATTTCAAAGCAAATGTTTCTGATATTGGGCTCATGCTTATTTTGTGACTTTTTTTTTTCATTTAAATTATTGTATGAATGTGAGTGTTTGTCTGGGTTGGAGGTGTCAATGAAGTTGAAGAGAGTCATGAAAAATTAAATAGCAGTGATCAGAATATGTCAGCCAATTAAGAAGAGATTTGCTTCAACAAACATAATAAAAACTAGACTTGGTAAAACCAAAAGATAAATGTATCAATTTGCTAACAGGAAGAGCAAAAATCTTCATAGGTAATATTAATTCTTCAAATAGGTGAACTTGTTATTCTGGATAAAATCCACTTGAAATTATTCTCCTTACACTGTTTCCCTCTCAGCCTTTTAAAAAAAAAATCTATAAACATAGGTGAGATTGTGAGGTCATAGTAAAAGCTAAGGGAAATCTACAAAATCTGTTTGAGAATGTGTCTAGCAAAGAAAAATAACTGATTCTATATATATATATTTTTTTTCTGCCTATAATAAATTTGCCAATAGGTCTGGTGATTTTGTCTCCCAAAAGATTGCATGTGCCAATATTTTGCTTCAATTCCAAGGAAAAAAATATCTCTGACTTTTCAATGTGATTACCTTACATAGCAGTTAGCTAACAAGGGCAATTGAAAAAAAACCTATCAGATTCCAATGAGTAGTACACTCCACACTCTACATGGATGCCAGTATTTTTAGAAGGGTTAATTGAAGGTGAAAGGACAGAAAAATCACAAAAACAATTTTCAAGTACAACCACTTAACAGTATAGTGTGCACATCCTCTGGAGTTTGTGAGTGGAAGGATAGCTAAGAACATTTCTCAGGCAGCTCTCCTTTATGGAAATCAAGTTTGTATAACTGGATAAGACATGTGGCACAAGCCTGTGCAATTAAATCACATAGCCCAGTGCCACAAGCATAATTATTAGCGGCTGTCTTTTGTCAATGAGCAGGTTGGAGAAATAATAAAAAAGGAGCAGATGATGATGAAAGAGGAAGGGTGTGAAATGGTTGTCTTCAGAGCAGCCTTGAAGGCTCAACATAAAGAAAAAATGTTGCCATGCTCTCCAGAGTTAAAGGGTTGAATGAATGAGAAGGCAGAAGGCGATGAGAAGCCTGTTTTTGTTGGCTAGAGGGAAAAAGATAGGATCTCCCACCAAGACAGAAAGCAGTTAAACACTCAAGATGAAAACACCCATCAAGGTTTTAGAGTCAACACCCAATTGTTTATATTTGGACACTTGCAGCAGACATAATTACCTTGACATCCTTGATGAAGTTTCTGAGGTAAAGAATGTCCAAGTTGTGAGTTGAGATACCAGACTTTGTGGTTAGGGGTATTTCCTATCTTTAGACTGGTAACAGGTTCTTATGACTGCATACCTAAGTGGTCCTTAACTTAAAAAAAAAAAAAAAAAAAAATTAGTTTTATTTACAAATACTCCATACCTATCACATAAACACTCCTTGATTTTGTTCTGGTTGAAGCCAGTGGAATTTAAGGGAAAGAAATTGAGCAAAATAATTCCGGACTTAGATTTGAGACTCCATATTTGATTCTTCTTCTTCCTATAACATGCAAATCAAAGTGGTTTTTTTTTTTTTTAATGCTCAGTAGGTGGCCTTTATACACAGTAACAATCAAATATTTGTTGGTGTGAATTTTATAGGGTTACATTTGGTATTCAGTTCCATGGGTACTGCATTGAGATAAATGTACATATGCAAAATATGTGAGGGATCGGTCTCCAAGTGAGAACATGCTGAAGAGGGAAGACAAGAGAGGGAGGAGTGCTGCTCCATACTTCAATTTATCCTGGAAGGTGAAGGTGACCTCGCTTCTGGGTTAGCCCACTGAGAACCCTAAGTAGAGGTGACCCACTCAATTAAAGAAGGAAGCCTTCCCAATGAAGAGCAGCACCCTGCCCTTCCTTTAGTGCCCTCTTTCTACCTGAGAATTGAACAATGGTAGACAGAAAGGACATCCAGCCATGTGTTCTCCTTCCCGCTTTCCAGATTTAAGTGAATTCACCATACTTATAAAAAGTACTTTGTACATAAACTTCATCAGATTAATTGCTTAATTTGTTCCATGACTATATATTGAGTACCTGCTATGGGCCAGGTGCTAGAAAGCAGAGCATCAACTAAGAGACAAATGTGACTTGTGGAGAAATACTAGAGCCAAGTTTTCAATAAATTAAGGGCATGTTGAGTTTCTTCCTACCTCTAGCCAAATGTACTGTTTCTTTCTTCACCATAGTTCTCAATTCTGTCAAGTGATCAAAGTCAGAATTTTCAAAGACACTGAAATTTGCATACTGCACATTTCTCCTTTAAATAAATATATGCCTAGTTATTGCATCAGTGATGGCTAAATAAGTTCAGCTACGAATTAGCTGTAACCTATCTATAAATAAAACATGCTTCATTGAGTTCTATTCCAAAGTTTTATTTCCATGGTCTGTCATAGTTTAACCAGGGTTTAACACTTTTTAAGGATACTTCTACTTTTATTTATTTTGGCTTTGTTCAGCTTTTTAAAATAGTTTTTCTAACCTGTTTGTTTCTACATGACAGGTGTGTATATGTATCTGTGTATGTATATGTATATGTATTTAATAACAATGAAATCTATGTTGTTTTATTGTTTCTGAATTTCTGAGTCTATTATGGTGAAATAAGAGGACTTCAAATATGCCTCCTCCTAACTCCTAAGTATATGACACTAAACTTGACATCGATTTGGACATCATATGTAATGATTCTTATATTAAAACAATTAAACAAGGTTTTCTTTGAATCTTATCCAAGAATAATCTACACTGGAATTTTTCAATATGTTCTAAATTAGATTGTTAAAAAAACATTTTTTCCCCCCTGACTTAGAATTAGCAGGAGAGAAAGAAACATTTGCAGTAGAAATTGAATAGTATGAAACAGTTGTATGTCGCTGGCTCTTCCTTAGAGGGTTTCCAATAATTTATTAACTTGGCTTGCTAAAAAGTGGACCACCTTATTAAGAACCTCATTTTGCCATTTTGATGGTAATAGGGCAAATTATTTTCAAATTCGTCCAGTCTTTTCTAGCTGCTGATTTTCACAACTCCATATCTAAGCACCAAAACTTATTTACCATAGATTACTATAAATTAGTTATGTTATTTAGGTTGAATTTAATAAATATCTGACAATACTTTAAAAACTAGTCAGGACTGAGCAAGTCAAGTCAAATTCCTTCTTGCAAAAGACTTATATATGCTAAATAGTATTAAAAGATTCTCTTTTGAGGGGAGGGTGTGTTCAAATTTTTGACAAATTTGAATGGAAACATTCTTCAAAATACAATTGGGATTTTATCCAGTTGAACCTAGGTATACTGCAAAGAAATTTGAAAGAACTTTTCTCTGAATATTTTTCTATTTTTCAAGATTTTTAAAAGTTTTCTCAATTTTTACTAACATTTGAATTGAATAAATGAGACATTTGCAATAGGCGTGGTTTGGATATGTATTTTAATACAAGATATACAAAATCAAGTTAGTCAAATAATTTTATTTCCTTCAGTGTTTCTTCTCTGTTAACTTTAATTTTGGGTTTCCCCTTGACCTCTTTTGTCCTGTAATGTGGATTCCTGAAATATCTTAGATGCATGAGAAATCAAGGATATAGTAGTGTAATCTATCTTATACTCTGAAGTGCTGAACTTTCAATATGTTTTATTCATACCAGTTTATTAAGACTTGCAGTAGGATGAGCATGAAATAATCCTTGTATGAATATATATAACTAGCTACACAGTTTTGCTCCACTTTTTTGCCTCTCAGCATTTTTCAAACCTCTGTTAAGTGTTGTTTCTGATTACTTGGGACTAACACCTACATATAATGTTTCCCAATAATTTTCACTTTCAAATTTGGAGCAGATAGGTCATGTTTTCTCTTAAAAGGTATGTGTACTTTCTCAAGAGCATAATATGTTATAAGCACTTTTAAGCACTGGTTAAATAAAATGTGGTATTGAAATAATCCCTGGTCTTTGGGCAAACACATAATGTGTCAGGGAGAACTCACTCCGTTTAGAAATTTTTTTATAGATAGTTCATTGACTCAGAACTTGTAAAAACAACAGAAGTATTCAATGAGAGTAACAAAAACCATACCTAACAGTCTGTTTACCGTGTATAACTACAAAGGAAAATAAAGGATATATGTTAGGCTCTAATATCAATCTTTTATTGCACTTTACTAAGGAAGAGTTATTACCCACCCCAGCCCCAGTGTGGTTAAGGTAATAGCATAATAGGGTATCTGTTCTTAGAACATCTTCCCTGTTTCTATGAAAGTACTCCCTCCAATGTGCTCTGCAAAATTCTGGCTGCCTCCTTTAGACTAGACTAGACTAGACTAGACTAGACTAGACTAGACTAGACTAGAATGTGTGATATTGTTGTCTTCTCTTTCCAATCTGAGTTCTGTTTTTTTTGCCTAGGCATTTGCATTGACTTTGGGGGTAAAGAATCACTTCTAGTCTGGCCAAAAAGGGCAATCTTTAGTCCAGAGAGATAAGAATTTATGAATATTTTGATTAAACAGTCCCTTTTCAGCAAAAGCCATAATTTTTTTTTATTTCTCCACCCCCCCCCCGCCCCCATCTGCTCTCTGTGTCCATTTGCTGTGTGTTCTTCTGTGTCCACCTGCATTCTTGTCTGCAGCACCCAGAATCTGTGTCTCCTTTTGTTGCGCCATCTTGCTGTGTCAGCTCTCTGTGTGTGGGGCACCACTCCTGGGCAGGCTGAGCTTTTTTCAAGCGGGGCGGCTCTCCTTGAGGGGCGCACTCCTTGTGCATGGTGCTCCCCTATGTGGGGGACACTCCTGCATGGCACGGCACTCCTTGTGCACATCAGCACTGTGCGTGGGCCAGCTCTCCACACAGGTCAGGAGGCCCTGGGTTTGAACCCTGCACCTCCTATGTGGTAGGTTGACGCTCTATCAGTTGAGCCAAATCTGCTTCCCAAGCCACAGTTCCTTAGTGCCCAATATCATAAATGTTGGAGCAACATATATTTTTATGTGTGGCAAATACATCAATCAGTGTTGCAATTTGGCAAATATATATGAATAGATAAATTGTATTTTGCACAATCAAATATATTTCTTATATTTATATTATAACAAATATAAATAGCAATAGTAGCATTTATATTTCTTAGCAAATATTATAATTACCTATTATCTAAGTGACCTTGGAAATAATCCTTGAAAAAGTTAAGAAGCTAATTATGCATTATTCCATAGCATGTTGAAAACTTGGCAAATTTACAATATACTACATGTTCACAGTAAGTCTGATCTTGAACTCTAAAATGTCTTGCTTCCACATAAAGTATTGTAAACTGCTTTTGGCTTAGGTAGTTTGTGAATACTTCAATGCATCAAGTAAGGTTTGTTTGTTTGCTTTGCCAGAAACCAACATCAATATGTGCTCTATTGAGTCATTTTATTCTTTTCATTAAATTCACAGGAGAAAGTATACTCTATAATAATTGTATTTAAAAATTAATTAAAAGCTTAGAAAGTGTGGTAGACTTTTTATAGCAATATCTTTAGGGTAAATATCTGTATTAGCATGGTGGTCATTTATTGAAATATGCCATGAAGTAATTCCTGTTACCTCTTATGTTGGTTTTTAAATTTTTTCTTCCTTAATAAATAAAATGCAGTCATTGCTCTCAAATAGAATGAATTGTGTCTCTGCAAAGAATAAGATAAATTAGTCTATAAAACATTGAGTAGATATAAAATCTGGCTGCCAACAGTTTGTAAATATTTATGGGGGCTTCTCTTGGTGTGGTGGAAAGAACATGGGCAAAGGATTTCTTGAGCTGCTTGAATAAGCCCTTCATATCTCTTTGGGTCTCTCAGTATCCTTACTGCTACGGAAGAGAGTGGAAGACAAACAAGACACTATCTAGGTTTCTTTGTGCTCTTTTCTAATTCTACAATTTTCTCTTAAGCCATAAATTCTCCCTTCTGCTTTGTTATATTTCCCATTGTTTATCTCATTGTAACGTGGGATCAAATGTCCATTATCTTGGGTCACAGAAATGACTCAAACATGTGTTTCCAGTGTTTTTTCCCCTAGTTTGCTGGTGGTTGAGAGTTGGGATGAGTTTCCTACCTCCAGGGGCACATAGCTTTGCTAGATATTTATTTCTCCCCAAATTAGCCACAGAATCTTTTCTCACTTTGCATGTTAATCAAATTTATATCAATACTTATTTGGAGAATTCCTAAGAATTTCCTCAGAAACAGTTCTTTTATGTCTCATTGTGACTATATCCTAGGAACACAGAAGCTAATATTTGAGAACACGGCACTGGTACAATATTTGTAAGTGATTATCCATATTGTGACATATTTCCATAAACTTTAAATAGACAAAAAAAAATACCTACTGGTGAATGAAAAATTAGAAAGAAAATGTCACGTTTACTAAATCCTATGTTCCAGTGCAATATTGTGAGAAAACACACTAGACGGCTATGTGCAAATATTTGTTGACTAAGGATCAGGGTGGAAGATCCCAGAGTCGCATTTCATTTGTAATAAAAATGCAGGAAGAAATCTGTCTTTAACACACTTTAACAATTAATTTACAACTGGAAAAAAATTGTGTTTGGAAGGTTCTGATGTAATGTTAGGTCAGTGGCAATAATTAAACTAAAATACTGGCCAGTTAAATTTAGCCTGAAATTGAGAAGCATTACAGGATTTGCCAATGAACTTGTCAATGATGCCAGGATAATCAATCTATTTTTTTTCTGTGACTTAATTATCAGGTGAGAATATAAAAAGACCATTTTGGTCTTTAGAAAATTGGGAAAGATATAAATTCTTATACAGAGTATTAAGGATTTTCTGCTAATGCAGGTCCTGTTTCTGTCTGCAATTCTAAATGAATGTCAAGGGTATCTGAAAGAACTGTGGCAATTAGAGAAACTAAATAGCTCTACTGCATTATGCTGAAAAGGTTGCCAGAGTCTATAATAGCACAAGGTGGAACAGATCTAGATAAATGATTATCCAGTCTTTTAAAGGGGATAAGATCAGTGAGATCATTCTAGAGCAAGTATATGCCTTCCACTCTGGATAGAGAAATAGGGAAAAGGGTTGAATGAATCCCTACTGCTCTGTAGCAGTTTCTTGGCCATGAGTATGACTTTAAAAGGGTCAATTAGTTCTTTGTGAATGCCTATAAAACACTTAAAGGAATAATTAAAGGCACTTAGTTTCCATTGACATTTTCACACTCTTACTAAGGAAAAGATAATAAAGATACTAATAGTAATCTAATTGCAAATCTTAAAAAATTGACCATAGACAACAATGTAGCTTATTTGTTCACAAATACCAGATCCCCATTATCACAGTTATGCAGATGTTGAGTCCCATACCTATTAAAAACAAGCCAAAGAAAAACTCAGTACTTCTTTCCTCGTCTTTAAAAATTGTTCTTTGTGTTAAGCTGCCTCCACTATTTGCATCCATTCCCATTTGTGTCTGCTTCTCTGCAAATGCTCCTGTTCATGCTTTCTTACACCAAAGGCTCCTTTGTTTCTGGAATCACAGTGTACAGAACAGTGTGTCGTCCCTGGGCCAGCAGCATCAACATTGCCTGGGAACTTGCTAGAAATGAAAATTCTCTTGTCCCACCTTGATCTACTAAACACCAAATCCCAGTAATCTGTGTTTCAACAAGCCTTCCAAGTGATTCAAGTTTCAGAACCACTGGTATAGAAGATTGGTTAACTTGCCACTGTTCTGATTCAGCAGAAAGTAAATACATATTCCAAAAATACCTACGCTCTCTGACTCTGGAATCCTGGGAACTTTAGGTAATTAGTCCCACTTAACAAACGAGGAAACCAAGATTCAGGGAGTATAACTGACTTATCCTAGGTCATGTAGCTAATTTAGTAGCAGAGCTGAGATGTAAAGCCAAGATTTTATGTTTTTTTAGAGAGGCCAGTTATGTCCTTTTCATTTACAGCCAAGCTCCTTATTAATTTCATCTCATGAAATGTTTCTTTGCTATTCCCTTAAGAAAGTTGTGTGTGTGGTTATTAGTGACCTCATCATGATCATTTGGTAGAGAGGCATATGTAAGAGAGAAATGAAATGGGGATATAAGTAGGTAATAAAAAAATAAAATTAATATCACAATGTTGTTGCTCCATTTACTCTCAACATAGAAAAATTACTTAGCGGCATATTAACACTGTTTCAAGTCAGTTACTCTAGAATGTGGATGCACTTTTTTAAATCGTTGAATCCACTAAATATGCAATCCCGAACAGGTCTAGAGCATGTGGGTCACATGAGCTAAAAGACAGTTCTATTAACCCTCAGCTAGGTGCCTTCCTTTAGCAGTCTTCAAAAACCTGTTTTCCTCTTCATTTTTTCATCCCCTGCTTGTGGACTAATTTGCTGGACATATGCCACCTAGGAATTTGGAAAGAGTTTTCTACTCCATAATCTCTGTGCGATTTTTTAATCTCATGTACTGTTTTGAAGCTTTAGTTAATTTAGCTCTATTTCACATTTAAATGGAGACAAAAAATTGTTACTTTTTAAATTTCTGATTATTATGCTAGAAATGATTTAGATATTGAAAACTGCTATGCATTTTCTCTGGGCATGATCATACAGACCTAGAATCTATTGGATTTCCTGGACGTAAAGTAGCATTATACCATTAAGCACCATAAGTAGAATCATAGATATTTTCACTATATTTAAGGGTCTAAATAACTACTAGCTCAAATAATCATTGCAGTATAATTTTTCTAATACCAGTTATTATGAAGCAAAATTATACCCAATTAGATTATTTGCAGTTTATTTATCTGAGAGTCTCCATTCTCTGGAATAAAGCTGAGAGCATATCAAAATGAAATGCTAGCATCTGTAGACAAAAGTTCAGGCTCTATACTCAGAAAAGAGTATCCCCAAACCTTGCTTGGAGTTTTGACTCAATTCTAACATGCTTATATATTAGTTTTTTAACTTGTTTGAAAAACAGCTCCTGAGTGCATTACTTTCTTACAGCAGAGAAAGCCATCACACTTATGCAAATGTCCTTGAGTCATCAAGAAAAACATTAAATTTTGCTTAGTAATCTCCATAAATGAGCAAGGAAATTAATGAACTTAAATATTTAGGTACCACATTATTATTTTTTTCAATCAATATAGTTTGGGTGCTGAAAAATTAATTTATATGGATGTTTATCCCTTTGTGTTGACAAAATGGTTTGCTGCTATAAAATAGTTTTGAAATCTATCAATCAAGTATTTGGCAGAATATAGGGTAAAGTATTTAAAATGGATAAAGCTACCTTTATCCTTGCCTTTATTATTTATCTATTGTCAACTGTACTCACAGAAGCTGAATGTAGTGGAAAGAAAATAGTCATTGGATTCACACACCAAACCTACCATATCCTAGTTGTACTCTCTCAGAAATTTACTTAAATTCCCCGAGATTCTGATTCAACATTTTTAGAATGTAATGATACATAATATACATGTATACATTTTGTGGAGATTAAATGAGATATAAAATGAGATATAAAAGTGTCTGACTCATGAGAATCACTCTGTATTATTTCCTGATTTGTGTGCTCTTTACTTTCTTTAATTTCATTCTACCCCAAATGATGCTTTCATAACCAGAATTGTTGCCTTGACCCCGTACTTTACACCATAAATAGTCCTTTTGACCCATATTCAAGACCCTCTTTCTCCCAATCTTAATAATGAATAGTTTCAGGCCATATGTTTACTATTTATAAAATTAAAAAGAATTTCAGATTTATAATAATAGACCATTAATTGATATAAAACATTTATAATTTATAATTCATTGACTTTACCTCTGAGTGTACAAGTTTTGATGTTTCCTTTTGCTCTTACCTTCATTTTATTTGGATGTGGACCTACTAATTCATTTGAAGGTTTGGCAAATATGACTCTGCTATCAAAAGAAAACAAAAAACTTCTACATATAATGAATATTCATTTTTCCTTTACTCACCCAGTCATTGGACTGACCACGCATTGATTCATTTATTCATTCAATAACTGTATATTGAGCATTATTATGTGTCATGCATTGCTGTAGTTAAAGGAAAAAAATCTCTTTTAAGCACTTAACAAAAACTATTGCTTTTTCTGTTTCTTTGAGTAAGGTACAATGAATGACATATAATACCTACAGTGATTCTGAAATGAAGAACACATTTGGAGTCATTTAGTCCCGTACTATTGGATATGGCCATATAATTCCTGAGGTATATAGTATGAAATCCCTGAGGTATATAGTATGAATATGACAGCAATCCCCAGGAAGTCCCTAGGTCTTTCTATGTTAGAATACAAAAGATCAGTT
The DNA here is from genome assembly GCF_030445035.2 of Dasypus novemcinctus. Lineage (NCBI taxonomy): Eukaryota > Metazoa > Chordata > Mammalia > Cingulata > Dasypodidae > Dasypus > Dasypus novemcinctus. Next base: position 48,110,409 of record NC_080674.1, on the reverse strand, counting down.
TGAATCCCTCACAATTTTGAGAATGAGAGGGAGAGAGAGAGAATAGATTTAATAGTAGAGAGTTTAGTATTGGTGCAATTATACTATTTCAAATATATTTCACAATCAAGCAATATATAATTATCTATTTTGAGTTAAAATGTTTAGAGAAAGATAGAAGATGTGACTGATACTGAATTCATGAGACCCTGATATTTATTTGGCTGCTCCTGAATTTCACAGTACCTTTTTTTGAAGAGTACATTCCTCACCCAAGAATATACCACTGTTCCTCCATCAAACAGAGCCCTTCCTTGTAGTGAGAGTGACCACCACAAAGTGCTCTTGAGAGGGAAGGGGAGGGTGTGGATGGAGAGAAAAACTGTGACCCAAGCACAGACTGAACTCTTTTCTCTCTCTCCATAAGTTGCTTTACTAGTATATTTTTCTCTGCCTAGAATGTTTCCCTCACCTTTCCATATTCCACCAATGAAACTCCTACCCTTGAAAGGTCAACTGCAAACACAACAATCTTGTATAGGAAGACTTGTTTACTGTATAGAGTCATGACAATGCATTTTTATCTCTCATATAGCACTTAATATATGTTCCTTATATTGTAATTATTTAATTATTTGCATCCTTGTCTTACCCAGTGTATTAGTCAGCCAAAGGGGTGCTGATACAAAATACCAGAAATCTGTTGGCTTTTATACTTGAGGTAGAAGCTTACAGTTACCAGGCCATTAAAGCATAAGTTACTTCCTTCACCAAAGTCTGTTGGCATGTGTTTATGTAAGACAGTGAGCGATGTCTGCAAGGGTTCAGTCTTCCTCCTACACCTAAAGTTCCATGGTCCCAGTTTCTTCCAATCTCAGCCACAGGCTGGGACAAGTCTTTTCCCTCTCCCGGGGCTCCGTTTCTCTCCAGGCTCAGCTGCTCTGCTTTCTCCACAAGGCCAGCTATAGACTATCAGGCAAACAGCTCGTCTGTCTTCCCAGGGCCTCTGCTGTGTCTAATGGAGGCTTCTCTCCTTCCTCATGTATCTGCTTCTCTGTGTGTTTACTTCTTGGGGCTCCAATATCAAAACTCCAACATCAAAAAACTCCAACTAACTCCTCTGCTCTGCCATGTAGTTTTCTCTGTGAGTCCCCGCCCACCAAGGAAACAGGGACTCACTGTCCTACTGACATGGCCCAATCAAAGAATTTAACCAAATAAGAGTGAAACCTCTGAATCCAATCCAATCCAATATGCCCAGAGGAACAGACCAGTTCACAAACATAATCCAATAACTATTTTTGGAATTCATAAACAATATCAAACTGCTATACCCAGTTTTATAACTCCTGAAGAGCAAAGACTGTGCCCTGTTTAACTTTGCATCCTTCATAGTGGGAACTAATACAAACCCTCTATACTCATGTCAATACATGTTAGCTGAATCAACTCACCCAAATAATCTCTAGGATTCCTTTGTATATTCATGTTCTATTTACCCAGGAGAAGATAATTGGATTTTGCTTTTATTTTTTATATCTAGCTTTTCCCTTGTCTCTATCCATTTAATTAAATAAACATTTTGCCCTACTCTTTTTCCTTTTATGTCCATAAATACTTTTATGAGATGTTACCATCCAGGACAATCACTTGTTTATTCTAATAGCCTGAAGAGAGAAGCTGTCTTGGCCCACCATGATTGCTAAGAGATAGAATGGGACAGGGGTAAGGGTAGGGGAGATGATATAGGTCTGACGCTCCTTTTCTGGAGAAGAATAAGAAACATAACTGGGAAAAGTATTGTGAAGCTTACCTCCTCAGATTACGTAACTACTCAGTGATTTATCAAAACACAAGCAGTCTAAAATATTATGTACTTATGCCTTGTAAGTTAAAAAAAAAGATGATTTATATGAAAATTGTGACTTCTAGGTTATTTTCATTTGAAGTTCATCAATTTATAAAATTCTCTTCATTACTATGGTAATGATCCATTGCTAGATTCAATTCATCTGTTAATAGGAGCTGACTTGTCACTAGCACCTTTGTAATGTTGTTTATCAAACTTTATTTTTCAAGATTTCAAATATAAATCCATAATAAACTTTTTAGGTTCTTAGTTTACTTAAAATAATTTGGTAAGTGTTTGTGTGTATTTAGTTCTATGCAATTTTATCACGAGAATAGTTTGTGTAACTACCACCACATTAAAAAGTGATTTTTCTCATAGGGCAATTTTGAAGAAGTCAATTTAAGTCACATACTGACTTCATTGTTATTTACTGAGGAATAATTCTGAATAATAGAATTCATGTGACCACATAAATACAATTTTTCCCATAAAACTAATGTGAGTGAGATTTTTAGGAAAATTTCAATTCTAATGGCAAGACCATCAATCAAATCAAATTAATATCTCATGCACAAATAAATGCCTTCAGTTGGCATATAATTTTGCCTCAAAACATACATTTATAGAACTATAACAGTTACTAATTCAATGACCATTACACAACATTCTGGAACTCCTTTCTAAAAATATTTTTGTAGGAAACTTCAATCATGCTCATTAAAAAAGAGAAAGAACTGGAGAGATCCTAAATGAACAATACAGAAGTCCTCCTAACTTCAGACCCCCAGAAAATGACTCTCACATACACAGATGTTTATAATAAATGTGGCCATTGTCCTTACAAGATTATCAAATTGTAACTTACCAACATATGGAGCATCCCCAAAACATGTATTTTCAGAATTCAAATGGATTTTGAATCATCTAGGACTTTCCTCTTTCTATTTTGAAGGAATTTTAAAACTTTTCAACCTACTTGCCCATTGCAGAATGAGAAAAATGTTTAGTTGATTGAATTTTTGAATACTGAGTTCCTTTTGGGATAAAACACAAAGATACTCATGAGTATTCAAGCTACATATGATTTACCATGAACAGAGCACTTGGAGATGTAATCAGTCAGTATTTCTACCACAAAGCTTTTCCTCTTACCAACTCAGTCTGTTACTGTAGTTTAATCCCATTACTTCTTGTTCACTTCCAAAAACCTTGGTTTGGTCTTTGCTAAAACCATCCTTCATACTCTTCATTCTTGCAATTTCCAGTTATAAAAGGGTGCATAAGGGGCACCTTGCAATTAACTGACAGCACTTACTTGCCTCTTAGGCAGGCAAATAAACAGCAGTCTAAACATTTTGCCCAAGATTTCAACATTCTGTCCCTCTCCATTCTTATGCTTGTGATATAAATGAAGTGTATTAGATTTTCCTTCTCTGAGACTCAAACATAATTCTCTGTGACATACCAGCATCCAACATACCTGAGAGGAATAACATGTTAAGTTGTTAAGACTGTTATCTTGATGATCATTTGGTCAGGTGGTTTACCAATAGGATTCCCTTGCCAAAATGGGAAAGAGGTGGGAGGATTGGTGGAGAGGGAAAAATAATGAAAATGAAAGATAGAGGCTTCAGTGAAGTGTCCATCATTACTATGTCACCTTATCAACTTGAGTGTGAGTTATATAATCTCATTGTCCTCAGTTCTATTGTGTGTAATTGAATATAATGATACCTCCCTAGAGGGCTGTTTGAGAATTAAAGAAATAAACTATTAGAAAGTACCTTTTAAAACATGCAAATAAATGTCTGGGTATGTATTTGTATCTTAAGAGCAACCTTTGCTAGCATAAAGGTAAGAGATGTTAAAAATATAGATACTATCTCTTGTCCCTTCGCCACTCTTTCCTTGGTCTTGGCTTGCCGATTGAGGTCTACCTCATTATATTAATGAGGGATGTGCAGTCTTAGTTCAGAGGCATTCTGCAGATGGAAGACTGGTCCATGGCATTTAGGACTGTCTGGCACAAGTTTCTCTGGTTACGTCAACTTTGCAATGGGGACATCAAAGCCACCAAAAGGCTGGTCAATCTGTGAAGGAAGAAGAGGAAAGAAGGTTTTCATGTCTTGAGAACAAGGCACTCTTGCCCTATGGGAAGAGTGTAAACCTCCATTTGTAGATCACATTAGGATGGTGTTTCTTATGAAAGGACATACACGATAAGTAAAAACATGATCAACTTTCAGATTTTATGGATTAAGCCAATGGTAACTTGTATGTGCTCTTCAGGATTTATACAGCCACGTTGAAGAGAGAAGTTCTAAATTCTAGAACCGTTTGGAGGAAAACTTCCCTTTAATAATAATTAAGGGACACTAAGCTCTAGGCACTATTCTAATCATTGTGTTTTGTGTATATACCATCTCATTTAATCTTCACAAGGCACTAGAAGGGAGGCGTTATTATGTTGCCCGTTTTACAGATGAAATGGAGACATGGAGCAGTTTGGTGACTTCGCGTGTGGTCATTCACCAATAAATGCCGAGCCTGGACTCAAACCCAGACTCTCTGGCTCCAGCGACCACATGCTGACTGCAACACTGCTTCTCTGTGCTGAGCAAGCTTTCCCAGGAGTTGTAAAATAAGAAGCAGCCTGAGTTCCTGTGGCCTTCTTAGTCTATAGTTGGTGTACACTATAAGTAGATCATTGAATGACTGTCTTATTGCTATCTACAAACATTTCTGAGGAAATTAGCCTGAGATGCACTGACAGTCTCATATAATAGGGTGAGAATTCTCTCTTCTATTTTCTATTCCTCCTAGGAAACAAAAGAGATCGTTTTAAAAAATAATAGTGGTGATGGATTTTCCCAGAACCCACAGTAATGATTCTGCTATTTTAAAGACAGTGTGGATGTTGGGATTAGTCTTTCTATATCTCAGACTGTCAACATATTTGCCCAAAATGAATTTACCAGCTAAAGGTAGCCAAGAAATTTAGTTTTTCTAATTGTCATACATAGAAGAAATAGTTTATCATTGTTTTTGCTATTGAGATATATCTGACATGTTATTGACATATCCTATTGATTTAATTTAATACCATAGTACAGATGTGTGTTCTGATAAGTGTGAAATCTAGGCTAAGATGAGTACAGTTGCTTCAGTATTTATGGGGTTGAAAATGCAGAGTTAGCAAAGGAAGCATTTTAATTAAAACAATATTTTCCCATGTATGCTCAGAGTAAAATGGAGAAGAATTCTATTAAAACCTCGCAATTTGTTTTCAAGTACTTGCTGGATTTTTAGGCACTTTGTAAGAGTTGTTCTCAATTTTATTTTTAGTATCATTAAATAAATTCAATAGTTTCTGGTGTTTTTGTTTTTTCTTTCAACTAAATTTATATGACTTCTTAAGTTCAGCCCTTTTAAATTTTATATTTTCATTTTAGGTATCCTGGAGATAACATCAGTGGAAATTGGAGTTGTTGCTGTCAAAGCCATTAACAGCAACTATTATTTAGCCATGAACAAGAAGGGGAAACTCTATGGCTCAGTAAGTATGCTTCTCTTGTTTTCAAAATCCACTGCAGTAAATCATTACCACAGTTTTGGAATGTTTCCCCAGACATTGAATAGCTTTGTTATGGTTCCATTGCTAGCAATAGAGCCACAGTGAGCTGGTCAACAGAGATTCAAAGGCTGGCAAAACAGCTCTTCTAACTCTATAATCTTCTCTGTTGTTCACCCATTAGTCTACCACACAGGCTGTTGCTGGCATTTGCCAGTGACTGTTTTGAACTGCTAACCAGTCATACTCTCATGGAAGCATCCAACCAGACTGGCACGAGAGCTACAGACAACTTGGAGAATAATTGTCAAAAACAATCTTGAATCACCTGGAAAACCATATATTGTGTGTATATTACAACCAAAGATAAAATAGGGGCATGGATGTTTTGTATTCTGTTCAAATCTGAAGAGGGGAGATAAAAGAAATTAATCATTTTGTGTGCTATTTACTGAATCCTTGACGTTTACCTAGCTAGATCATAGGTATTCATTTAAATTATGCCTGAATATCATATCTATGTGCAAATATCATCACTTGAAATAGGGTCCTTACCAGCTGGTACTTTCAGGTTTTCCATACTGTGTATATTCCATGCCAGGTGTTAAGTATTTTGAACATCATCTCTGCAACCTGGCATCAAATGCATTTAGACCAATTTCCCTAGACTGAGATCTCACTTAAAATAGTAGATGATTATTTTCTGAGTTAAAATTGTAATTGTAATTTATATTAAAATGTAAACAGAACAATTTATCATGTTCAGGTTTTTAGATGACTTATGACACAGTCATAATAAACAGCAACTATTTACCAGATAATGTTTGACATGAGCTTAAAAAGAATTATAGGGAATGAGCCTTACTTACCTTCAGAGAATTTACAGTGTATTTAGGGGCAAAAATTTAGCACATATGGAGTAAGTATGGGATAATAAATTGTTAAATGTTAACGACGGAGTAGGAGTACTACAGTAGCCCTATGTTAAAGTTAGTAACTGAACTTCAACCTCTTACTTATCATTTAAATGATGACAGGAGTAGATTAGTTTGTGAAGATAATGTGGGTGCATTTCATTTTACCAGTCCTAGATCTAGTTCAAGAGCAGGCTAACCAAGTTTAAGGACTTTTTTTCTGGATTCCACACGAAGGGAATACATAGAAGCCATTTAAAATGTGTTCTTAAAAAATTTTAACAGGATTATTTGGACAGTATATAGTGATACATTTGGCCAGGAATAAAACCAGAGAAGCAGAATTCTTAAATAATCTCATTTTTTTCCATAACCAGATCATGTGGCATTTTTACATATTTGTCATGGGAGCAAAAACAATTTCACTTTAAAATATAAATAATTTATTTTGTTTATTAGCCCAAGGATGATGGCAGTGGCTGTCTAGAGCACTGGTTCTCAAACTTGAGCGTGCATCAGAATCACCAAAGGGGTTATTAAAACACAGATTGATGAGCATCACCTCCAGATTTTCTGATTCAGTAAGTCTGTGGTAGGGTCCAAGAATATGCATTTCTACTGCTGTCCCAAGAGTTGCCGATGCTGTTGGTACAGAAACGACAATTTGAGAACTGATGGTCTAACTATAGGACAGCCTCACCTTTCCTTCGTACCAGGTCTGCTTGTAAGTGGCATGTCAGGCATACTTTGGATAGGTCTTCTTGGCTAAGGTAAATGCTTCTTGGGTGAGGGTCGGAGGAATCGTTGTCAAATTTCTCTGTTATGCATGTCTCAACTAATGAGTCTAGAAGAGTAACAGACCATTTTAAAAAGTGGTTCCATTAGAAGTTCATTGTGAGGCATTTTTGTCTTTTTTTTTTAATTAACATGCCTGGATCCCTCCTTGATCCACTACATTAGATGAATACATACCTAATGTAACCTCTGGATAAGAGGACAATGAGATACACTTTCTTTGAAGAGACACTGATACATATATAGCTAGTTAAAAAAACTAGCACTTAAAAGTAAAGTCATCTGACACTAATTTAGGTCGAGGAGAAAAATGTAAATAATTTTTACTTGTTATAAACTTTGGAATAATTTTCAATGGATAAAGTGTACTTTGAAAAAAGAGTAACAGCAAGGAGAAAATGACAATTCTCAAATAAGCTGCAACATAGAAATACTAAATCCTTGTCCTCCTATTTCCACATTTTTTCTTCTACTCTAGCACAGCTTATGTGCTGTGCTTATGCTTCTTTTTCTTGAGCCCTAAGTTCCAGGAAGCATTTTATGCCACCTGTATAACTAAAATAGACCCCCAGATGCCTTCTATCTCATCACCACATTTTAATTTCCTACAATGGCATGTGCCTGATATCTGTCTCATTATTTTGTTTGTTGTTGATTGTCTTCTTCCAATAGATGGTGAACATTAAGAGGTCAAGTTCCATCTTGCTTCCCACTATATTCTCAGCACTTAGAACCATATAGAACATAGAGTCATGGAATGCATAAATCTCCTACCTCTCCTAGTGGCACAGCCCATTACAGCATAGAGTCTGCACTTCCAACCTATGCTTTCAAACTCAGAATTTACTTTTTGCCTATGCATTTACCCTGCATTTTGCTGGTGTTATTATTGGGTATTAAGTGTACAACTTACGTACAAATGGCAACTACAAACAAACCCTTGAACTAGTGTTCTCTGAAATGGTTTGTGTCAAATAGAATTAAGTATCATTGCCATAGGAATTAAGATTATGTTTTCTTTTGCAGAAAGAATTTAACAATGACTGTAAGCTAAAGGAGAGAATAGAGGAAAATGGATACAATACCTATGCATCCTTTAACTGGCAGCACAATGGGAGGCAAATGTATGTGGCGTTGAATGGGAAAGGAGCTCCAAGGAGAGGACAGAAAACACGAAGGAAAAACACCTCAGCCCACTTTCTTCCAATGGTAGTACATTCATAGAAGACAATATTTGCGGATACAGTAGAACCAAAGGCTGTTTTGTAAGGAATGGTTGGTAATCTTCATGAAGACAGTAGCTCACAAGGCAAAAACACATTGCAGATGTCTGCTTGCTTGAAAGAAAAGAAGCCTTTGAAGGTTTTTGTACTCACTGCTGACATATAATATTCTTTTAATTAGTTTTGTGTCATGCCTTATAATCGAGATGTGGGCAGATCAAATGGATGGCAGTTATTCCCAAGCAAACAACATTGGGCTGGGGTTTTTGTTTTGTTTTGTTTTGTTGTTGTTTTTATTTCTTAACCTCTGAGATAGAACTTAAAGGACACAGGACAATCTGGAATGATCATCGGGGAAGTTATTTATGGAATACAAACTCATATCAAAGACTTTCATTGCTCATTCAAGCCCAATGATTCAATGAGCAGTAAAACACACAAGCATTAATTGGAAAGCACTTGGGTCATATCATATGAACAGCCAAAGGAGTTTTGGGTGTGGCATCATGGGAGAATTGGATAGGATTAAGAAATATAAACATATTAGTGTAAAAGTGTTCTAACAAAACTAATAGTATGGTATGCTTGTGCCTTCTGCCTTCATCCCTTTCTATTTCTTTCTAAGTTATTTATTTAATAGGATGTTAAATATCTTTTGGGGTTTTAAAGAGTATCCTCAGCAGCTGCCCTCTGATTTACCTTTTCTTTTTCTTCAGCGCATCACATGCATGTTCATAATAAAATGTTTTTAAAACTTGGCAAACACTTCAAGAATAGGAGATGAGATTAGGGAAGCAGGATGAGTGCCCCATGTGGTATTAGTAGCCTTAATTTGCACTTATGCAATAAGAACCATCAATGATAAATATGGCAGTGCCGTGGCATGGCTTGAGTGAGAGATGTCTGCCATCATTTAAAAACATGTTTTACTCCTGAGGCTTCCTTTTTGAAGAAAGGAAATTCTTCTTTGCAATACATCAGTGAGTTTCCATGAATATACAAAAAGAAGAAAAATTAATTGTTAAATATGTTTTGGTACCCTAGCCTCATTATTTCCTAATGATCTTTTGCTATGTGTCATAATGATAAGTGATGAAGAGGCTGTCTGCATATATAAGAACCCTTTCTAAGTCCCACTTAATGCATCTCCCCCAAAGGAGCTATCAAGGAATTTGGTGTAAAGCATGACTCTCCCAGGGGCTTAAAGTGAGCAAATATATCCCGGTATATGTGTAACCATATACAAGAAACCTGTTCAAACTGTATAATCTAATCTTTACAAAACCAAATAAAACTTATTTTCTGTAAATTTAAAGAGCTTTGGAAGGTTCCATAATGTAACCATATCAAGATTCATTTTAGAGCAGGTAAATAGAAAACAGTACATAAGTGTGTACCATCATTGTCACTTGTATTCCACTAAATAAGCACATAAGCCTTATTTGCAGTGTCTGTAGTGATAAAAAATGTAGTAAAATATTATTTGCTCTAAATACTTTAAGTGATAGCTATAAGATTATATTGATGCTGCAGTTTTATCTTCATATTTCCTGTTTTGAAAAAGTCTGTTTATTTTTATTGTTTGGACACAGTATTTTGGTACAAAGGAAAAACTTGCTAAATGTGTCTTTTTACTAAAGTTTAGGAAGTCTGGTGTTTTATGATTTTCTTATAACTTATTTGAGTCAATGCTTAACCAGCACTTCCAATTAATCTTTTATTTAAAAATTAGCTTTCTTAAGAAACTTTCCCATAAAGTGATACCATAAATGATCATTTTCTTCTCATTCCTTAAAAAAATAAAGTCAGTATTTCAAAAGAAATACAGTTGAGGCACAGTACTTTGGCTTATGGCTAAGGTTGTGTTTTCTGATGCTTCGCTTCCAACTTGCTTTTTGACAAATGGGATTCTAAAAATGTTTAATTTTTGTGGTTGTAATCTGTATGTTAAAATGTAATTGGTAACTGAGTCTGAAGGCTATAATGTAATGAATTTCTATCAGAACTAGATATCGTTTTTTCATTTTAAAGTAATAATTGCACCTGACATGTGATCATGGACCACCTACAACCGAAGTCAAATGTTTGGTGAGACAACAGTAGTATTGGATGACCACAGGAACAGCAAATACAGCACAAACTAGATTCTTATTTCACACAGCCATTTAGATTACCAAAGAGACTATGTTGTAAACAGACATCATCATAGTACTCAGAACACTAAAACAGCTTCTAGCAAAATGTATCAAAGCTTGCAGAGGTCAAAAATAGAAAACATCTCCTTCCCTCCTCCCTCCAGACACACATCAACAGAGATAAAGGCAGAAACGGTTTGCTAAGGAGTAATGAGATTCTCCTGTGTTTAAAAATGGCATCTCTGCTCCATATTGAGATAGAATTCTGGTCCCCTTTGCAGCTGGACTGTGCTACTGAAGGAAGAGCAGTGCCAGCCCAGGAAGGTTTTAGGCTTAAAACGAAACCCATTGCGGTTTGGGGAGCTCTGCCTCTGTGGGAAGTGCGGGTCCTGGCCCACAGCATTCAGGCGCGTCAGCCACAAACGTGCGGCCCTGAGAGTGTTGGTCCTGAGGAGGATCACTCCCTCCTCCTACCTCCCAAAAAGGCTGAACAGTGTATAGTATGTTACATTTAAATAAAAACAATAAAATGCTGGGAAAAGAAAATAAAACTATTGTCCTTGTTTGTTTGATTAGCCTAAAACTATAGCTGCTTATAAAGAAAGGAGCTGAAGTTCTGAGCGCCTGGCAGGATGTGGTTAAATGCCCCACAGCCCCAAACAACAACAGAAGAAAAAAAATCACTCAAACATTTGTAAGGTTTCTTTAATGTTTTACATGTGTGAGTCAGCTATCCTTACGCTAATAACAACCAAATGCTTTAGACTTTTCCTAAGGATTCAGGTCCACCTAGTTTACATAGTGGATAAAGAACGATGCATTGAAAACAAGAACGGCTTGTGTGAAACAATGGAAGGCTTTTGGAGGAAAGCCAGGAGACTGAAGACGGATTTCTAGCTGGTGGGGTAGGCCAGTGAATTTGATTTCAAAGGAGAAAAAACAGACAAACACAGTACAGCAAGTTGAGTCCAGGGCCCAGGCAAGATCATGGACACTATTTAAATGGATCGCCATTAATGCCGCACAGTTTTAATAATTTGGGTGTTATTAATTCAGGATTTATGATTATGCCAAAAAGTAAAATTGTACCATTTCCTTATCAGTGAAGGCTTAGCCGGTCCAGATTTGGCCTAAATAAAGATATATGTAGCAAGCTATAAAATACTCAAGAAAAAAATATATACTAGATATTTATGTGCAAACAGATACTGCGTTAATTAAGAATTGGTGTTGTCTGTTTCACTAGCGAGGACTTTTGCAACTTAAACTATGCTGTAAGGAAAAAAAGTGGATATGTTGGAAGGAAACTGCAAAGAAAAGGGCAGCCCTGGATGCTCGGACATGAAGCAACCAAAGATCCACCTCCTCTTTTTTTTTTTTTCCCAATTTTGTAAGAATTTAATTTGTAAACAAATACAGAAAAATAAGCATTATAGCAACAAAAAGTTTTGCTTGTTTTATAGCAATTTTAAAGACACTTCACCAATAAGTACTTTTTTATGTAAAGCTGTCTCAGCTTTAAAGTTTATATTACTATGGAACTGAGATTTTAGTCTCTGAGATTTGAGCCACAAAAATAAGATTTCTGCCGATAAAGCACCAGCAAATACTTCCTGCCACTTGTTCTCACTTTTAGCCTCTTTTATAATTGTAAAAAAATCTTCCAAAGAGGAGAAGGCAATGCATGCAAGGGAAATGGCTGGTGCCCTCCCTGAGTAAATCCTGAGGACCAGCAGGGCTAAAACGATGGTGATAAAGTAAAAACTAGGAAAGAAATACCTTTGCCTTTGGTGTATTTGCCTGATTAAGAGGCTATATATGGATTTACAATACAGCAAGTAAATAAAATTGTAGAGACAATGTTTCTATGAATTAAATGGTATTTGACCAAGATACTAAAGAGGGAGGATAAAACACTTATGTTAATGATCAATCCTAAATGACAATCGTATTTGCCCATTAGTACTGAAAATTAATGTGAAATTTCTACTCTAAGCACAGTAGATTGCTGCTTTAAAGTACACTTGTGTTATTTATGTCTTTTATATTTTTGGCAGGCTCCTTTAAAGGAGAAGTAATTCACATATAATCAAAACAGCACTAACCTGATAATGGTCCTCATCCCACCTTGAATTATTTGAGGAAGTATTGTAATTGAAAGTGATCTTTTCCCTAAGAAAATCATGTTACAAAATGGCACAAGACAATTTAAATTTTATCCAATTTTCCTCACCAGAATATAAGATGAAAAAACAGATTACAGTATATTTTGTGGGGAAAATTTCGTTTCTTAGAACTCTGTTTTCAATCATTTTCCAAACTAAAGTGTTTTAGAAGGTGAAGACCAAATTTAAATTATGAATAATTTTTACAAGAGAATGATTGTATATGATAAGTTTTGTTTAGTGTTTAAGCAATTTTTATAGGAAATGATTTAGAAGTAGAGAAACTAAGGCGCAGAAAACTTAACCCAAAATCAGTTTCAAGGTTGAATCTAACAGTACAGGTAGAAATAGAATCTAGGTCTCTAATTCTCAAGTTAGAGGGTAATGGGTATGGTAATTTCCCAAAAAGGGAAAATAATTTTTCTTTCTTTTGGTAAGTAATATTAGTAAATCATCTTTGAAATGTATAGCATGAATTTCTTTGGAAATCTTTGGCATTAGTGAGAGTTTGGGGAGTCTGAGATCTTTAGGTATTTTCTTCCCCAAATATTAAAAGTCAGGGGAGCTAGCTTTCAAGTAAAACAAAAAAGATGTCTTAATTTCACAATGACCCAAGTTTCATTGTGCCTTATTATATAAGTTAATTGCACAGCTTATGAGTCCAATGAACATACAAGAGGTCACTCCACTGAAATACAGATTTCACACGTATGCATTTTAGAGACATTTATATGACTAGAACTTACTCCACACTTTTGTAAAATACAAAATTAAATTAAATGTGTCAATACGATGTTTCAGAATCCCAATTACTCAAGTATGTCAAACTTATTACCATGCATTGATTAATTCACATATCTTATTGCATGAAATTAGCTACAAACTCAAGAATTTATCATATTCATACCAGGTAAAAGTCATTTTCTACTGGCTGAGATGTGAGCTGTGAAGTTCATATTGCTCAGATTGGCATTTTTCCCTGTGTGTTTGCTTTCAATCACAAAACTTCCAATCTCCAGACTCTGCATTTGTAAGAGCACAGGAAGTTTGTGTAGCCTTAATGTACTAGTAGAGAACATACAATGAAAGTAAAAAAAAAAACTATTTTCAGGTTTCTTTGTTTTTAAAGTACTACATGTGCAGTATTAAATCAAATTTTTTAGATTAGAGAAATCCATTATGATGACTTGCAATAGTTTTATCAAAGATCAGTAGTTAACAATCATTTGTTCAAGTTCTTATGTATAGATTAAGAGATACAAAGTCTCTTTAGGAACATTTTAATCCAAATAATACTTTTAAAATCCTTTTGAATACATAAGCAGAATGGCATGACAGAGGTATTAGGAGAGAATGTCAGAGTGTCAGAGATTAATTTGTGTGCTAACTGGTATATAAACTCAAAATAGTTCTAGAAGTTTTAGTTACAAATATTTGTCCAATGAAACAACAACAAAAAATAGAACACTTAGCTCACTCCTTAGAAATAAAATAAAACACATCTGTCCCAATATTCAGAAGCTACATCATACAATTTTTAAAAGAAATTTCATGGCTAATAGGTTGCTTCATCCATGTTGTCATCACTTCCTGCACCAAAATCATCTCCCTTGTAAAAGTATGAATTAATGTAGTCATTTTCCTCTTCTGGTACTTCATTATACTCCTCATGTTCAGCAGTGTCATAATCATCATCATCACTTTTACTTTTCTCTTTGCTTTCTTTTTTCTCTTCGTTTTCCTCATCTGATTTTTCACCATCGCCTTTCTTTTTCCAATTCCTCAATTTTTTTCAACACATCGGCAATATTGGTGAGTGAAGTGACTTTGCCCATATCTCTTGTCTTTTTAGATTTGGGACCTTTTTGGTATTTTCTCCTTGGCACATCTCCTTCAGGAATCTTCCCCAATCTGGTACCCTTTCTTCTTTGTCCACCTTCATGTATCTTTTACTATACATGTCAATATCTTGTTTTTCTTCAGGTGTTTCTATGAAAAAAGGCATTCTTTTCACGGTTTTTCACACCTCCTGTTTCAAAGCCAGCATATAATCTTCCTCTTCTGCTGTTTTCAGTGGTACTGCATTATAATCTGTATCAGGAAATAGTGGAGGTGTTTTCAGGACTACATCAGGTAACTTTTCACTTGTGGTAAAGCCAACTGCTCCTATGTTAAAGATGTAAGCAGCACATCCTCTTCCTTTATTTCCAGCCATCGGAACTGGTTACAGCAGAAAAGGGTCAAATTCTACTCACTAAATCTCCCAGTTTGGGCAAAAGTGTGCAGCGGAAATGCCAGTTGGCAAGGAAAGGGTGTGGACAGATCTCCACCTCCTCTGAATGGCTTTTCCTCTTATCTCTGATTGGCTTTTCTTTTGTTAGCTGCTGCATGTCTCCAATTAACTTCTTTTCAACACAAAAATCCCAAATCTGAAACTTCTTTTTCCCAAATGTGGAAACATCCTAGGAGTGGCCTTTATTGGCCAGAGTAGCAGAACACCGTATATCACGAATGGTAAAGGGACATGAGCATTGTGATTAGCCAATTGTTCTGCCACATGACCACAGAGCAGCCAGGTGGGTTTTGGCAGAACCATGGCCATTGGAGCTGGCAAAGAACTTTGTCCCAATAAAGATTGGTGCTGGACAGGTGCAAAACCAAACGATTGTTAGCTACATCTATTTAAATGAGACTGCTGACTTGAATGCTCCTTTTGATTCTGTATTTCCCATTATTTCCAATTAGCTTTCACTTAATTATCCAAATTGCAGCGCTTTTAAGAACTTTTTACCTCATGCATTTTTCAAAGGAAAATATTTTGTTTTGTTTTTATTAAACCAAGGTTAGGCCCCTGAATTTAGCCAGGTCCTGCAATCTTTACAGAATGACAATTAGGATGAATGAAAGTTTTGACAGAATAAAAATCTTCCTTCTACTAAGTGTTTCAACTTCTAACATCACATGACTGTATAAGAATTTCTTTAAGTTTATCCCAAAAAGTATGTACTAGTGCTTTCAAGTATAGCAACATATGGGGATAAAAATCTGAAACTTTAATGCCACTCATAAGAAAAAAAATATTTTTACTTAAGGAGTAAGAAATTTAAAATCTGCTTTAAGTTTTTAACTAGGCCTTATATACATTCAAAATGTAGTGTTCATTGTTTGTCCTTAAAACATTTATTTTTGGGGTACATAGGTCATGTGACATTAGGACATCTATGGAAACAAGAGAGAAAAAAGATAGGCTTTGAGGGAGTCACGCTTCCAAATAATAAGAGCCACCCAACACAAGGGCTTTTGGCCTCTGATGAAGACTTTGGGATCTCACAGTTGAAAACCCATTTAGTTGGAGCAATCATGTTAATCCATCTTTCAGATTTGGTGAAAATTAAGAGAGTGTAACATTCTTTGCACACAGTTGTGGCACTAAAACCAGCCCCATGAGTTCCTGATGCTCAGTCTTCCACCATGGGTTCTGTCTACTCTGCTTTCTGGACTCAGAGCCAGCTCTCCAACTTTGACCAGACAAATGTGAGAGGACTGAACAGATATCACAGATGTGCTTATTAGCAGGTGTGCAACGATGTTCTACTGCCTTCTTCAAAACCACAGCATTCTCAAGGTCCCCAGGCCACCTCTCACACAGTTTCACTGAGTGTCTACCCACATCATCTCTCAGCCGTTCAAAACAGGGGGATTAACTACAAACCCTCAGGTCTGGAAATCATTGCAGAGGGGGGAGAAAAGACAGAGACAAAAGTAAACTTTATAACCTGCTTTCTCTTTCCTGTCACTGATTAGGAGGAAAAAAATACACAAAATGTCCTTGCAAGTAGATAATCACTGAAAACACCTTTATAAACATCATGCACTCATTAAAATGGAATAATCATGATCAACTAATGAGATCAAAGGAATTGGTCTCATTTCTTAAGTGGCTAATAATGAGTATTTCCATGTGCCTGCTCCATGATAGCAGCTAAAGGCAACAATTCCTTACTCAAAGAGAAAAGCCATATGCCAACCATACATGCATATGGCATGTATTATCTTACACATTTTATTATTCTCCACAAAAGAGCCTATGTTCATTTTTTAATATAGGCACTTGCATCCTCTAGAGATGAGCACAGCAAATGAAGAATCAAAACATCCCATGTTCCTCATTACAACTCTAAATTGAACATATGCCTTCGTACAACCCAGGCAGTGACCCCAGCTGTAGAGTAACCATCTACGGTATGGCCTTTCTCTCCTGAAGTTTGGTTTTAATTACCTTATACACATCGTAAATGCCTAAATCATCTTACAATTTTCTAAATTATTTAGTTATCATTTCTGTGGTCAATTTAATCTGCTGACAATGCAAATATTCTTAGAGAGGTCTTTCCTGGGGAAGTAAATTAAAACCAGTGTTTTATGAGGAATTATAAATCAAATAAAGTCTGTCTTTTATGGTTACAGGAAGTAGTAGAGTTAGGGGTCACTTATCAATTCAATTCAACATTAAAACTATTTGAATGACTGGTGTTTAAACACCCTTGTCAATAACCTTTTTTCTTTACAGCAAAAAGATCAATATGTACATGTATCGGTGGTATTTAAGCAAATGTCTATAAAGATGACATAAGAACAATACCTGCCTTTAGGGAAATTTCCATCTGAAAAAATCAAAACAAAACAAAAACAGAAGCACTGAAAAATGGCATTGCCTATAAGTAAAGGTGCAAACAATTTCTTATTTGTTATCCTGGCAAATTAAATCCTGGATATGAAATGCATTTTGCCATGCAAGTTCACCCACACAGAGGGAAAAATTGAAACTGAATAGGCTTTATAAGACAGTATCAGTGATCATCCTCTTCATCTTACCCTAGGAAAAATTTGAATCCTATCCTCTCCAATTTCGTGGGAAATAGTCAAATCTGCATTTTTCAGTTGTAGCAGTTAGTTTATATGTCTCCTCCTCATTTTACACACCAGGTGATATTGAATAGCTATATGACATGTATTTCCTTATTAGATCCCACTAGAAAAAGATGGACCTTATTTAGACCAATCACTGACTTCAGCTACTTCAAATGAGTAAAGGTAGTTACAGTAATGTTAATAGAGATTGTTTGGAGCTATTATAGCAGGCACCTGGAATTGTTGTTACTTCGTCCTATTTTTTGTTTGTTAATTTCTGTTTCTCTCCATACATACAGATATTTCTCAGTGATTAAATTAAAGGGCCCTAATCATACAAATTATTTACATGTTCTAGGAATAGTAAGAAACAAACAAAACCCCTTAAAGAAGGGCCTATTTAACTTAACCGCAGAACTCAGAGCTGACCAGCTGTCTGACACATCTGGAATCAGGAAGCTTGCATGTCAACACAACAGAATTGCTTAACATCAAACTTCATATTGATAAAGCAACCTTAAGTTTAACAAGCTCCTTTGTGTCACTACAAAGCCCTATTGGCATTTTCAACCCAAACATTTAATCAACCCTTATTTTTGTAGTATCCCTATAATTGTTCTATACTTTTCAGCCCATATATACTGTATAGTTTTCCCAATGACCTCAAACATGATAGATTTAAGTAACTGCATTTGGACCTAACTCTCAATATGCAAGTTAGATGAGACTGATGTAGAGTAGAAAATTTAATGAGGAATAGACATCTTATCTGGGCTTTCGGTTTTTAAAAATCTTGACTGTCCCTGTTTACAACTAAAAAATGAAATCTTAAACTAGTGCATATAAAAAAGAATCTATTTAAGGTACTCCTCTTATTGCCTAATAATTTATAACAATTTTTATATGGTTTAACACCTCTTAACAGAGAGTCTTACACATAATAATATCTATTAAGGAGATATGCTTCTAAAATAATTGAAGTTTTTGGCTAATATATCAAAATATATTCATGCAAGTGAGTATTGCCCACTTCAGAGCAGAAAATCAGAAACTGTATTTATACAAATAACATTCTTTGTCCTAGAAAAAGGCTGGTCTCTAACTAGCACCTAACTCCTTCCAAGACATATTTGATCCTAAAGATTCTGTATAACCAAAGCAATATATACCAGGCATAGTTACCTGGACCCATGCCTAGCTTTTGTTCTTATTAGTCTTAATTTGCCCTGTAGAATTGAAGAACCCACTTTTAAATCAAAGTGCATCACTGAATTGGCTCCTTTGATCTTACTATTGGCAACCACAGGATAATCCTCCTCCACACATATTAGTAAATAGAATTGCAGTCTGCAACAAGATATAAAACAACGGAATGCTACCTTTATGTACCAAGATTTTTTTGTAAATATAGTCACATTTACCAAACCTACTCTCCTGATTTTTTTATTTGTTAAATAATATTAACGGACCATTAACCTCTATTCAAGTTTAATCACCACCCAATGCTTCACAGATTTTAATCCATGGTTCTCTTTGGTAAACACAAAATTCTCAGACCTTCTCTTAATATCTTGATTATCTTGACTAAAAATCTTGACTGAAAATCTGAACAATGGCTGAGGTATGGCTTTGTTTTCACACTACACTTGATCCATGCAAGATTCTATGTTAGGCTATTTCTTCCATTGTGTATACTGTTCTAAACAAGAGCTTCTCAACCTCAGCACTACTGATATTTTAGACTGGATAATTCTTCATTGTGGAGACTGTCCTCTGCATTGTAAGAGGTTTAGCAGCATCCTGGGCCTCTACCCACTAGATGCTCATTGCACATCCCCAAACCTCCGAGTCGTGACAGCCAAAAATGTCATTATTTTGAGGGAAATTAACATTTTTATAATATTGCATTTTCTCCAAGTATATGCTATACCTTCTCACTTACTGGAGTATAATTGTATGGTCTGTACATTTCTCATTAAGTTTACAGCTAAGTATTTTTAAATTTTGATTTCTGTTGTGGATGTGACCTTTCATTACATAAAATGACTACAGGTGTACGTAATTTTACGTTCACATTGGAGGATATCTTGTGGGGGATGTGTAGTGAAGACAAAAATTCATCATCCTCAAAGCTGTCTCATGAGGCCAATAATGTCCAGGATTCCTGTAGTGCTCTGTATTTCATTCTCCTCTTTACCATCTGAAACACCGTCTTCTCCGGTACGGCTAGTAGTTAAAGAAACACCAGCTAGCATGCCAACCACAAAATAAACCTCTGCTGCAGAAAGAAAATTACTCTGGTATAACCAAATCCTAAATCAAAGTTGCACGTAACCACAGGAGCACCCAACTTTCAAAAATATTATCATGATACATTTGAGAACACAACATAGTCCTGTCACTTGAGAAAACTTGTTCAAGATTTGTCTGCAATATCAAATGCAGCAAATTAGTTGAAATGTTACATCTCTATCACTATACTTTAAAATTCTAATTTTATAAATTAGAAAATTGAGGTTCATTGTCTTTCCCAGAGTTAACTTCTAGATAATGATAGCAGGTCCCATCACTCCCAAAGCAGTTCTGTTTCCTTTATATGGGCACAGTGCAAAAAACATATCAAATAAGAAATCACACCCTTTATAACCAAATGTCTTTCCAATTTTTTAGAAAGAAAATTCTAAGGAAAATGAATGTGTTTCATTTGAACTTCACTTCTCTCTTTGTGGATACTTGTTTTGGAAGGGATAGCATGTACTTTGAATCAGAGACATATAATTTTTAATCCTCACATTGCTACTTACTGTGTAAATTTAGAAAATAAGGAAGAATGAATGAACAAAAAAATGAAGATAATAATTCCTAACTAGGGACAGATGTAAGGATTGAATGAACTGTTTTGTATAATGCTTGGCAAACAATATGTGCTCAATATATATTGGTTTTCTCCCTCTTGTTGGTCAATTTTGAAAATTTCTAAAAAATTTCCTAATGTGATAAAATGAGTGACTTATCCTCAAATTCTCCACATTCACTCAAAAGATTACTTCATCACACAGATTTCAAGGTTTACTTTGGGTATTGTTTCTTTCTTTTCTAGAAAACCTTTTTCTGATCATTGACTAGACCATCGTTTTATATTAAAATCATGCTTTTCACTGCCCTGTGGATTTCTGGGCACTGAGTCAGTTCACAAGGAAGAACTTTGTGCCTGAACCGCTACAATATTTCCTTGTAGGAAGATGGGTTTTCTGAGGCACGGAAAAGCAGGAGGCAGAGATAATAATGTACAAAGCACATGAACACGGGCACTGCTTTCATACTTCAGATAATGAGGTGACATTATCTGTGAGAAGTTTGGTTTAAGAAACAGGAGAAACCAATTTTTCAAAATATTTCCTTGGAAGTAAAGGTATATGCTGCTAACATAAGGGCTTCTAGAAAAGGTAGATATGTCTTAGTATAATAATGGGTTAGCAACAAATCAGTTTTGCTTTCGATCATTGTAACGGACCACTTTCAAAGGGAGTGAATGTGGCAATTCTCCAACTTACAGATAATCAGCAGCAGAAGAAAATAGACAAAGATGTCTTGCATAGTCTGCCCTGGACAGCACCTGTCTTCTACTAATTTCTTAAACCTTATCTAAATAAATGGGAAAATTAGGGAAAATAGGCCTATCATCTTTATTTTCAATAAAATGATACAGTTTTCAGAATCCTATGAAATAGGTGGGTCTGTACCAACCCAGATCTCTATTCAGGATCTAGCCACTCATTCCCCAGCTGTTGAAGGCAAAGTAGACACAGAAGAACACACAGCAAATGGACACAGAGAGCAGACAATTTGGGGGGTGGAGAAGGGAAGAGAAATAAATAAAAAAATAAATCTTTAAAAAAAGAGAGAGTGAAAATGAGAGGGGAAGCAGATTTGGCTCAAGTGATTGGGCTCCTGTCTACCATATGGGATGTCCAAGGTTCAATTCCTGGGGCTTCCTGGTGAAGGCAAGCCGGCCCATGCAGCGAGTTGGCCTGAGTGGAATGCTGACCCATGCAGGAGTGCTGACCCACATGGCAAGCTGGCCCAAGCAGAGAGCTGGTGCAGCAAGATGACACAACAAAAACAGACACAGAGGAGAGACAATAAGAGACGTAGCTGACCAGTTTGCTGAGGTGGCGCAAAAGATTGAGCACCTCTCTCCCACTCAGGAAAGTCGCAGGATCAGTTCCCAGTGCCACCTAAAGAAAAGATAAGTAGGCACAGAAGAACACACAGTGACTGGACATAGAGAGAAGACAAACAATGGTGGGGGTCGGAGGGGAGATAAATCTTTAAAAAATAAGAGAGAGAAAATGAAAGATGTGTAAGTATTTGAACTTCACTGGAAGAGAATTCATGTGAATGCATTAAAAAAGCAAAGGATTATATTCTCAAAACTAAGAAAATCTCCAGAATAGTCCTCCAAACAGTTTCTGAGTTCTGCCTATGTATTTGCATTTTTGTAAAGAAAATCACTGATAACAATTTGCTATTATTTTTTCCAATATGCTGGGTTGAAATTCCATTACTGGGAACCTCAAATATCATTATCCCAGACAATGCCCTATTATTATGTTGGAAATGGAACTTAATTTTAGGTTTCCAATTCCAAGTCCCAAGTGGGAACTAAATGTCACAGAACAAAATGTCTCACAATAAGATCGGATACTAAAAAAATGTGACAGTAACCAGATGTTTCCCTAACCATTACCACATAGCAAAAGCCAGTCAAAGGAATGAGGTAGAGTGCTACAAGTCAAAGGGCACTCACATTGCTATTTAGCATCTTGGTATTTGCCAGTTTATAAATTAATGACCACACCCTGGATGCCTCTGAAGAAATAAATAATAAAACATAAATTATGATGATTTCCATCAAAGTAATTTTTAAGAAATTACAAAAATAGATCCCAAATAGGAAGACTCATATTATCAAAATATAATCCAACTTCTAATTAGATTATTAAGTAGAGGGAAATATGATCTCAATTACTAAGACCTTATCACATCATCTTTTTCCCCAGTACACTCCCATTAACTACTTTGTGATTTGTGAGGCATGAGAGGTGGCAAAGAGAAGGGAAATGGAAAATATGAGAGGGATGTTAAGCTCTATGAAATGAAGAAGCAAATTTAAAGCTAACCAAAAAACAACAGCACCACTACTTACATCTAAGTCATAATCTTTGTATTGTTTCCTCAACATCAACAACAAATTGCCAATCTCAGAGAGAAAATCCCTTTTGCCCCTCTCTATCCAGCTTTACCACTGTGGTAAATCCCTAGCTGGTACTGGAATCAAAGATTATGAACAGAAACACTCTTCTAGCCCAATGGAGAAACCCAAACCTCCATGAGACAGGGTAAATATTAGTTTAATGGATTAGAGAAAATATCCTAATAACCAAAAGTCATAAGAAGATATAAGGGTTACAAAACCTTTTGAAATAAAAACTTATATTAAAACAAGCACTAGAAGTAGTCACGTGGTATAACTAAGAGGTTGACCCAAGAAAATAAAATATATTGTACACTTAATTCACCTTACACATGCAGTGTTTCTTTTCTGAGTACCCTAAAATACCACATGAGCTAGTAAATTTTTAAATTTAATAGGTATGCATTTAATATACGATAGGATTTTTGAAAGTGTTTTAGATTCTAAAATGTACCCTTGTTTTTTAAAGAACTGTCTTCAGTATACTCAATATATCACTAGACAGCTAAAATACAATATGCCATAGAGAGGATTTTTTTTTAGAATTCTAAGTTTGCTAAGAAATCTTAAGATATCAAAGTACATGGAGTCCTCTTTTTTCTACTTTCACAAAATCTTTGATGAAATACACAACTGCGTTCAGCAGACTCAGTATGCAACATGCTAAGTTAGTAGCACCACGAGCTCCTAAAATAAATACCATACCATGGGTTGGCTAAAAACAGGAATTTATTGGCTTGTAGTTTCAGAGGTTAGAAGTCTTGCTACCCCTGGCTATCTTCTCGCTGGCAATCTTTTGTTTTCCTTGGATTTTCCATCATATGGTAATATACAGGGTGGCATCTTCTCCATTCTCTTCCTGCTTTTGGCTGCTTCAGCCATATTGTATGCAAACTTCTCTGGGTACCAAACTTCAGCTGTAGCTATTCATGCTAATTTGTCATTTGTCTACTCTAACTTGGTGCTGTGGATGTAGCACTACTGTGCTAGGTACTATGGATGGAGTTCATAAATTTGCTTGTTGTTCTTAATAGTGTTTGGACTGAATTGCTCAAAAAGGAAAGAGAAGGAAAGAAAAGGAAGACAAATTATCATTCTGGGATACTGATTGAATTGTTCGAAATTCATAATTTCGTAGAATTGAAATATTTTCTCCAATTCCTCTCTTTCTCTGGTTTAAACATACTTTCTACCTCTTCTTGTGTAATTAGGTTTCTTCCTTTTTTATTACAGCCCTGACTCTATGTGCTTCTCTGTTTCCCTAATTCTCTCAAGGCCTTGCTTATTGACATCCTCAAAAAGGACTGTGTCATTGTCCACACAGACCCAGTCATAGTTGAGCTCTCTTGGGAGTGTTCTAACAGTTGCGATACCACCCTTTGCTTACAAATGTCAAGGATGGGTTTGCGACTACTTTATCCAAATCCTACATAGCTTTTAGAGATAAGTCCCTAAGTAACACAATTATAATGAAAAGAAGGTAAGGGTAATATAAAAATCAGGACTATAGTTACCTCTGTGGGAGAAGGAGATTTTTATGATTAGAGACCCAGTGAAGGCTTCTGAACAGAAAACAGAAAATTAAGGTAAGCGAGAAATTTGGAGTAGTGAGCAGATACGTTTTAATTTTGTTACTTTTATATTGTACATAAGCATTTTACAGTCTTCTCTAAGTACTAAATTTCAAAAACATAATGTTAAAAAAAGGGATTAGAGAAACCTAGTATAAACAAGCCTTCTGAAGTTATTGCTGATACAAGTAATGGAATTATAAAGGATAGCTCTCTCATTCATTTTCTAATTGGTTGCTGTTTGTATTTAACAATATATTTTATTTTTGCATATTCAACTTACTTCCAGCAACCCTGATAAATTACCTTATTACTTAACACTAATAATTTGATTATCTATTATATATATAGAAAGTCTTTATATCTCCCTTTTCTTTCCTTGGCAGATTGTATGGGTTAAGATCGCTAAACCATGTTGAATAGGAGAAATGAAAGTATGATACTCACAGTGCTACTAACTTCAAAAATAATCTCACTTCACCATTTAACATTCCTTTCTCATACTGTTCTTGCTTTTTTCAGTATCAACATTTTACCAGCCTTATGCTAGATATGGGAGGGAGTATCTTTCAATTTTCCATTCTTACAATTCAGGGATTCTGTTTTTCTAAAGGTTTAATAATGCTTTCCTACAATGCTGCCTAGCTGTAGTGCTTTATGTTGTTGCCATTATTGATGAAGTAAAGGCCCTGTCAATTAGAGTGTGTTGTCATCTTAGGAGGAATGTGGCATTTTATGAGGTAAGAACTGTGGTGTATTGCAGTGGCTTTCAACTCTATTTTCATAAATTATAGAATCCTTTATTAGAATAAAATCTTTCTAGAAAATTCAACATGTAAAACAAAATAAATAAGGAGCTGTATTGATGGAAATGAAGTCCCACCTCCTATGAACCTGTTTTTTCTCTTACCCTTTAACAACTCCTGATAGCGCCTCATGGAACTTACATGGCCCTTATTTACCATTTTCAAGATGATGATAATGAAAGAGGCATTCTGTATAGTATTCATAGATAGAAATAAAAACTTTGGGGATTCTGAAGAACAAATCAAGGGAATTTAGCTTGTGTCATGATTTTTTAAATTAGAATATGCTCTATTATCAAATTTATACAGAAAATTTCTCAGAAAGAGAACATAAAATCTTATTTTTACCTTTCGGGCCTCTATTTCATCACAAGTGAAATGAGTTGGATAAACCAAAGTATCACAAAATTTTTTTCCAGTTCTAGCATAACTGAATTCTAATTTGAAAAACAAATTGGGCAAAGTTAGTAAAAACTGAATATCTCAAGTTGCTTTTTCTGGTGCAGTAAGTCTAAGGCAAAGCATATCGTGGTAACTACTAGTACATACATACCAAGGTATTTGTAACTTTTAAAAAAAATTTTTATTGAAGTATATCATTCACACATGAACACGTGTAAACCATAAGTGTATAGTAAAGATTGTGAACTTACAAAGTAAACATACATAGTATCACACAGGTGTCTCATACATCACCCCTCCACCAACTCTTTGCATTGTTGTGAAGCATTTGTTACAAACTACGCAAGAGTATGGTCAAAATACTACTACTAACTGTAGTCCTTATCTTACATTTGGTGTATTTTATCCCCAACCCATACTATATTTTAAAAATATATATTTGTTACAGATATTGTGAACTTGCAAAACAATCATGCAGATGTATAGATTTCCCATACAACTCCACACCCTGGTGGAACATTTGTTACAGATTATGAGACTATATCATGAGACTATTACCACCAATCATGGTCCATAGCATACATTTGGCACACTTTTTCCATACACCTCCATTATCAACACAGTACAGCTTTGGCATTGATGCAAGAATACTATAGTATTGCTATCAACCACAGTCTATAGGTCACACCAATTGTAGTTTTCCCATGCATCTCCATATTCCCACCACCCTGCAATAGTGGTGTATATCTGCTCTAGTTCACAGGTGGACTCTCTTGCATTTGTACCCTTAACCACAATTCTCAACCGCGTCTGGGTTCACTATGTTATTCAGTTCCTAGATTATCTTTAGCTTTCTTTCTATTGATATTTACTTCCCCAGACTACTGTTTTCAGTCACAGTCCCATTTATAAACCAGTTGCTACTCACTATGATGTGTTACTATCAATTCTATCCATCTCCACACTTGTATGGTCAAGTTGATTAAAACTTCTACAAATATTCAGCATCCATAGTTCTTCTCAACCCTCCTCTTATCTCCTAATAACCTATACTCTAGGTTTTAATTCCATATTTTTATTATTTGTATTTAGTTCATATTAATGAGACCACGCAATATTTGTCCTCTTGTGTCTGGCTTACTTTATTTAGTATAATGTCTTCAAGACTCATCCATGTTATCACATATGTCCCAATTGCATTTCTTCTTACTGCAGCATAGTATCCCATCATATGTATATACCACATTTTGTTTATCCATTCATAGGTGGATGGACACTTGGGTTGTTTCCATCTTTTGGCAATTATGAACAATGCCGCTATGAACATCGATGTGCAGATGTCTCTTCGTGTCATAGTTTTCAGTTCTTCTGGATATATTCCTAGTAGGGGAATTGTTGGGTCATATGGCAGTTCTATATTTAGCTTCCTGAGGAATCGCCAAACTGTCTTCCACAGAGGCTGCTCCATTTTACACTCCCACCAACAGTGAAGGAGTGTTCCTATTTCTCCACATCCTCCCCAGCACTTATTGTTGTCTGTTTTTTTAATAATGGTCATTCTATGTGGTGTTAGATGATACCTCCTTGTTGTTCTAATTTGCATTTCTCTAATAACTAGTGATATGGAACATTTTTCATGTGCTTTTTGGCCATTTATATTTCCTCTTTGGAGAAATGTCTATTTAAATCTTTTGTCCATCTTTAAATTGGATTGCTTGCTCTTTCATTGTTGAGTTGTATGATCTCTTTATATAGAATGGAAATCAAACGCTTATCAGATAAGTTGTTTCCAAATATTTTCTACCATTGACTGGCCTGCTTTTTCACATTCCTGAGGTCCATTTTATCCATGTTTTCTTTTGTTGTTCATGCTTTTGGTGTAAGGTTTAAGAATCCACCACCTACCACCAGGTCTTGAAGATGTTTCCATACATTTTCTTCTAGGAGCTTTATTGTACCTCCTTTTATATTTAGATCTTTGATCCATTTTGAGTTAATTTTTGTATAAGGTGTGAGATAGGGGTCTTCTTTCTTTCTTTTGGCTATGGATATCCAGCAATATTTGTCCTTTTGTGTCTGGCTTACTTCACTTAGTATAAAGTCTTCAAGACTCATCCATGTTATCACATATGTCCCAATTTCATTCCTTCTTACTGTAGCATACTATTCCATCATATGTATATATCACATTTTGTTTGTCCATTCATTGGTGGATGGACACTTGGGTTGTTTCCATCTTTTGGCAATTGTGAACAATGCCGTTATGAACATTGGTGTGCAGAAGTCTGTTTGTGTCATAGTTTTTAGTTCTTCTGGATATATTCTGGATATATCTGGATATATTCTGGATATATTCTGCATATATTCCTAGTAGAGAATTATTTAAGAGTGTGTTGTTTAATCTCTCCATATATGTGAATTTTCCTTTTATGTGCCACTTGTTGATTTCCAGCTTTACTTCATTATGATCAGAGAAAGTGCTTTGTATAATTTCAATTTTGTTGAATTTATTGAGATCTGCTTTGTGTCCCAATATATGGCCTATCCTGGAGAAAGACCCATGAGCACTTGAAAAGAATGTATATCCTGCTGTTTTGGGGTGCAATGTTCTGTATATGTCTATTAAGTTTAGTCCATTTATCATATTATTCAAGCCCTTTGTTTCTTTATTGATCTTCTGCCCAGATGGTCTATCCAATGCTGAGAGTGGTGTACGGAAGTCTCCAACTATTATTGTAGAGATGTCTATTTCTCCCTTCAGTTTTGCCAGTGTTTGCCTCATGTATCTTGGGGCATCCTGGTTAGGTGCATATATATTTATGATTGTTATTTCTACCTGGTGAATCATCCTTTTATTAATATGTAATGTCCTTCCTTGTCTCTAATAACAGTTTTGCTTTTAAAGTCTATATCATCTGATATAAATATAGCTACTCCAGCTCTTTTTATTGGTTATGCATGCATGGAATATCTTTTTCAAACCTTTCACTTCCAATTTATTGGTATCCTTGGGTCTAAGGTGAGTCTCTTGCAGACAACATATAGATGACTTATATTTTCTTATCCATTCTGCCAGTCTGTGTCTTTTGATTGGGGAGTTTAATCCATTAACATTCAATGTCATTTGAATGTTAATTTGAATTTTGATCTTTGCATTTTATCTATCATTTTATATTTATACTTTTAGTTACTATTACTGATAAGTTGTCATTTCTAGACTCTCTTCCAGGCTTCTCTCTCCTGTCTTTTCTTTTCAGGCTGTAGCACTCCCTTTAGTATTTCCTGAAAAGCTGGTCTTTTTGTTATAAATTCTCTCAGTTTCTGTTTATCTGTGAATATTCTAATCTCATCCTCATTTTTAAAAGATAATCTTGCTGGGTATAAAATTCTTGGTTGGCAGTTTTTCTCTTGCAGTATCTTAAACATATCATACCCCTGCCTTCTTGCCTCCATAGTTTCTGATGAGAAATTGGCACTTAATTTTATTGGGTATCCCTTATATGTTATTCATTGTTTTTCTCTTGCTGTTCTCAGAATTCTCTCTTTGTCTCTGGAATTTGACATTCTGATTAGTATGTGTCTTGGAGTTAGCCTATTGGATTTATTCAGATGGGAGTACGTTGTGTTTCTTGGACACATATATCTATGTCTTTCAATAGAGTTGGAAAATTTTCCACCATATTTCTTCAAATATTCCTTCTGCCTCTTTTCCCTTCTCTTCTCCTTCTGGGACACCCATGACACATATGTTTGCATGTCTCTTGCTGTCATTTAATTCCCTGAGACCCAGTTCATTTTTCCATTCTTTTCTTCATCTGTTCTTTTGTTTATTTTCTTTCAGAGGCCATGTCTTTGAGCTTGCTGATCCTTACTTCTGCTTCCTCAAATCTACTGTTATATGCCTCCAGTGTATTTTTAATTTCATTTATTGCAACTTTCATTCCCATAAGGTCTGCTATTTTTCTACGTATGCTTTCAAATTCTTTTTTCTGCTCATGAACAATGTCTTCTTAATATCCTTAGTCTTTTAGCCATCTCGTTGAATTTATTAAGGAGATTTGTTTGAACATCTAAGATTAGTTGTCTCAACTCCTTTATGTCATCTGCTGGTTTATCTTGTTCCTTTAATTGGGCCATCTCTTCCTGTTTCTTGGTATGGATTGTAATTTTTTTTGGTGTTTCCACATCTGACTTGCTAGATGTATTTATTCTGGGTGCAGTTTTTCCCTTTAGTTTAGAGATTTCTTCTCTTTCTCCCTTGCTGGTTGTGTAGTAGGAGTCAAGGATGTAGTTGGTGCTGTAAGTTATGGAGATTGAAGCTGCCCACATTGCCCCAGAAAATGATGAAGCTTCTCCCACCTTTCTCCTCTGTCAGGAATAGGGACAGAGCTGCAGCCATATAATAATCCCAGCTGGGCACAACAAGGCTATCTGTAGTCACCTGGAGACACTGATGAAGCCTCACACCCCTTTCTCCCCTACCTTAGGCATGAATGGAGCTATAGTTTTGGTAAGCAATCTATGCTGTGTGGGTCCAAAATGACCACCGTTGCTCAGGTAAAGTGATGCAGCACCAGACCCTCTTCCTGCCAGGGGTGGGAATGGACTCTCTGGAGTGCCCAACAATTTAATCTCTGTGGGCCAAATATGCCTGCAGTTGCCCTGAGAGGCTGAGGGAGTACTGTCCCTCCTGTCCTTTAGGGGGAATAGAACCACAAATGTTCAACAGTTCAGTCCTATAGGCTGAAAGTACCCACTGTTGCCTAGAGAGGCTGAGGAAACACCAGCCCCCTCCTATCCTATTGGGTGGTAGGGGTAGTTCTATGGGCACTAAGCTGTTCAGCCCCTTTAGGCTGAGAATACCTGCCATTGCCTGGAAAGGCTGAGGAAATACCAGCCCCCTTATACCCTCTTAAGGCATGGGGTTGGATCCACAGGCACCCAACAGTTTAGTCCCTGTTGGCTGAAAGTACCTACCATTTTCCAAAGAGGTTAAGGAGATACCAGACCACTCCTATCCTATTGGGGGTGGAGGTGGATTCATGGGTATCCAATAGTCCAGTCCTTGTAGACTGAAGGTCTGCTGTTGCCCAAAAAGGCTGTGGAAAGACCAGTCCCTTTCTTTCCTATTGGGGGGTGAGGGTGGGTCCACAAGTTACCCACCTGACCAGGCTGTGTGGGCCAAAAGTACCTGCAGTTACCCAGAGAGGCTGGGCAAACACAGTCCACCTCTTGTCCTATTGGGGATGGAGGTGGAGCCACAGGAACGCAACAGTCAGGCTTGTGCAGACCAAAACTGTCTGAAGTTGCCCTGAGAGGTTGAGGCAACACCAGCTCCCTCCTATCCCTTGGGGGGACAGAGGTGGAGATAGGCTCAATGGCACTCAACAAACCTGTTTGTGTGGGCTGTAAACTCCTGCCATTGCCCAGAGAGGTTGAGGATACCCAGCTCTTCTCCTATTCTTTTGGAATGCAGGGATACAGCCCAGGTGTCTGACTATTCAGCCTATGCCAGTGGAGAATGCTTGAAGTTGCCTGGAAAGCGTGGTGCAGGTCCTGCCAGCTACCTCTCTCCTGGATGGGGGGCTGGAGCCTAGGCTAGGGTTGCAGCCTAATCTTGGTGGAAAGAAACCCATGCCTAACTTCACTGGATTTCAATAAGCCAGGCTTCCTCTCATGCCAGGGTGGTGGAGTCAAGATGGCAGCTACCGGACTCTCTCCCACTTGGACACACTCAGGCACTGACTTCCTTGGCGTGAAGTGCTCTACTCAAGATTCCTCTGTGCAGATGGGTAGTTTCCTCCTTCCACACTCTCAAGGATGTTGCAGGATACTCCTTTGGTCTCGGTCCTCCAAACAGGCTCTTTATGTAGCTCTGGATGACCACCAACTGCCCTGTTTCACAAGCTGACTCTAGGAGCTCCTTACTCTGCCACCACCTTGGCTCCACCCCCCCTAAGTAATTACTTTTATAAAAGTTAATGTAAGTCATAAAAACCATTTACATTGTAAATCCAGAGGCTTTATAATTATGAGATTGTGTGTTTTTGCCTTATTATTTAATGGACAAGGAATTTGACCCAGAAGGCTTTTGTGACTTGCCCAAAAGAAAACATATGTAATGGGTAGATGAACTGAGGTTAGAACTCAGGTCTCCAGCCTGGTTCTAAGTTCTTTCTGCAACTTAACTATAGGTCTAATTTACATGAAATAAGAATCACCAAAGTTGAAGTAATGGTATACTGTGAAGACTTAGTGGAGAAAATGAGTTTGGAGTTTTAAGAGGACACTCAACAGAAGAGAAGATCATTGGGTAAGACTCAAGTTAGCTAACCAATTTTTAGGAAAATGTTGACAAATTTGGTGAATTTCAAATAGCAGAACCTTTCAATTCTCAGATATACACCTTTATCATGGTAGAAGAGCTACTATTCCAATATATGTGTTGGTTACTATTTGTTTCACATGTAAGCAGGTACTCTAAAGTGAGGAAGTGAGTTTCTGTTTCTTGCTTATTCTTGGAACTCATCTCCAACAATTTCCTCCATGTTCAGTCTTCCCCAACCACGCTGTACTTCTCATTGTTTCTTGAATCTACAAGCATGAGGATAACTTGGACTTTTGCACTTGCTGGTCCTTCTTTGTGAAACTTTTCCCTCTGATATCTGCCTGCCTCACTCCCCTCATTTTCATCAGATCTCTGCTTAAAAGTTACTTTTCAGAAAGGATTTTCCTAACCATTCTATCTAATATTTTTTACCTAGATTCATCTTTCTACATGGCACTTACTACCACCTGGCATATTATATATTTAGTTGTTCTTCATTGGAGTTTAAGATCCATAATGAAAAAAAAAGAAAAGAAAAAATGATCCATAAGGACAGATTCATTTCTGTTCACTGTGGTTTTCCCAGAGCTTAGACTAGCTCCTGGCATGTAGTTAGAAAGTCAGGATGAATATTCATTGAATGAATGAAGAAAAGGTACTTGCTTACACTTAAGAATGTTTACATATCCTTAATAATTGGGCACGGTAAGAGCTTGGTGCTTCATATCTTTAATGTAGCAACTCTCAGGGGAAAGGTTTGAACACCCTCAATCACAGAATTAATGTCAAAGAAAGGTAAGGACCCAAGCCTTAGGATCCAGAGTCCGTTCTCTGTCCCTCACTCCCATGAAGCCTCCCACAATTCCCTACCTTTTCCTGATTACCTAAATTGTGCCTTATTATTTGAAATTCTTGCATCTGTTAAACCCACTGGAAATCTCAG
The DNA here is from genome assembly GCF_030445035.2 of Dasypus novemcinctus. Classification (NCBI taxonomy): domain Eukaryota; kingdom Metazoa; phylum Chordata; class Mammalia; order Cingulata; family Dasypodidae; genus Dasypus; species Dasypus novemcinctus. The sequence continues at coordinate 48,077,557 of NC_080674.1, read as the reverse complement.
GCACGGTTTGTTTGTTTGTTTGTTTGTTTTAAACATAAAATTTACAGCAAGATTTTACTTCCTCAATTCCAGTCTAAATTATGCCAAGAACGGCCTTCCTTATCATATTTTGGCATTTTCCCTCCTGGCTCCAGTCAGACCCCAGAAGCCTAAAGGTGTTCAAAGTGGAAAGCAACAGGATAGAAAAAAATAACCAAATCCCTGAAGTCTCCAAAATGATTGGTTTCATGTTGCACTTATGTTTTGGTGTGGATTAGCCATAAGAGATGAAAGGGAAGGGCTATTATTTTATTCAATCTAAGTATTCAAGTCTAAGATATTTCTCTTTGTTAAGCATTTCTGGGAGTTTCATTCCTTGTTTAAATCCCTCCTCTTTCTTACTGACAATTCATTTTTAATAAACTTCTCCTTCATGTATATTTAAAATTTTCTTAACAGGAGCCAGAACACATTTAACATAATCAGAGTACTAATTAAATAGGGGACAGATGGCATAATACATGGAAATCTTGTAAGATTTTTTTTTTAACTGAGCATGAAATAGGCAACATATTTCTTGCCACCTAGGTAGAATTACATATTTAAAAATAAACACATATTTTATTTAAATATATATGGATATATGTATATGTGTGCATGTGTATGTATAAATTAGTTTTGAAAGATTCAGGAAAATAAACACCTGTAGAAAAATCTTTTAGATCAGGGGTTGTTACCCTTTTTTTGTTCCACAGACCCTTTGCCAGTCAAGTGAAATGATAACGTCCATAATTTATTTATTGCATACATTCATCAGTGAAGGAAATGCTAGATTTCTGTTGGAGATCAGAGAAAATAAAGAGAATAAGTTTATATTTTTAAAATTCAAGCTCACAGACCCCCTGATATCATACCATGGACCCTTTGGGAGTCCATGGACCCCTCGTTAAGAACCCCTGTTTTAGGTATTACTTGTTATGCAGGTCAGCCTAAAACCAAATTTACTTGCAGAGTTTAAGAAAGAGAACTATCTTAAACTATTTTCTATTCTATGTATAAAAATATACTGTACCATAACAAAAATCATTAATATTCTTTGCCTTTCCTAATTGCTCCCCCCCTCCAAAGTAAAGGAACACAATAAAATGTTTCATAATCTATTTCACAGGCCTATCAAATAACTAGTCTAAACAAACAATCTTGGTGTATTATACAGAATATGGACACTGGAGTCAGATATACCTACATTCAAATCCTGGTTCAGGGAAGCAGACTTGGCCCAATGGTTAGGGCATCCGCCTACCACATAGGAGGTCGGCAGTTCAAACCCCGGGCCTCTTTGACCCGTGTGGAGCTGGCCCATGCACAGTGCTGATGCGCGCAAGGAGTGCCCTGCCATGCAGGGGTGTCCCCGCGTAGGGGAGCCCCACACGCAAGGAGCGTGCCCCCTAAGGAGAGCCACCCAGTGCAAAAGAAAGTGGAGCCTGCCCAAGAATGGTGCCACACACACGGAGAGCTAACACAACAAGATGGCACAACACAAAGAAACACAGATTCTCCGTGCCGCTGATGAGGATAGAAGCAGTCACAGAAGAACACACAACAAGTGGATACGGAGAGCAGACAACTGGGGAGGCGGGGAGAAAGAAATAAATAAAAATTAATCTTTAAAAAAAATCCTGGTTCAATCACTTATTAACTTGAGTTGAACTTCAGTTATGTTATGGTAATATAGGGATTATAATTATTTCCTTGATAAAGCTCTTACCTTAGTTCCTGGCATATGAAAGGCATTAAATAAATGGGAAACCAATTGCCATTTTCTTACCGTTTGTTTCAAAGGAAAAATTGATTTGTTGGCTGAATTTTTCAGACACATACACCTTATAAATGTTGGTTTTAGAAGGGACCATAGAGATCAACCAGTTCAACCCATTCATTTTTATAGATGATGAAAGAGAGGCCTTGAGAAATTAAGTGACTGGATCAAGGTGATCCAATTAAACCAAGCGGACTGAATCTCTGGCAATCTGGCTTCAAGTACACTACTCCTCCCACATCATGATTTTTCCTCCCCTGGCTTGGCTGGTATACTTACTTGAGTATAATTACTATTCTCATGGAAATCACTTCCTAAATTTTTCTCTTTTTTCCTCCAGGGAGTTAAGAATAGTCTCATTTATTATGAGACACTGTGGTTTTCAAGTTATTTTTTTCATGAATAAAGCAACAACAGAAAGCTTTTAGAATGAGAGTGAAATTTATAATTCTATGACCTATTTCTTTCATGTTTCTGGTGTTGTTCCTCCCATATTTTTTTCTTTTATGTGTTGAAATTGTAGCCTAAATATAGTTTTACAGTTTGGTTTCTTTTCTAATTCTATAATTTAAGAAGGGGGAGAAGGAAAAATAAATTTGAAGAAAACAGAAAAATACTGTTTGGGGAATCACTGTTGTTTCAGAGTCTTAAATTCGGGATGCTAAATTGACTTCACATTAATACCCACTCAACTGGAGTTTTCCTTTCCTTTATATCAGAGTAAAAGACCATTATGATCTAATGTCACGGTCCTCAGCCAGGAGTAATGGAGAGATAGTCAACATATGGGTGGTTATTGAAAACTTTTCTTTGGTCGTTCTTTATCTCCTCACATTCATTGTCTGATGAGAGTAATTTGAAAATAGACATTTGAAATGTTTCTATTGCTACATGATTGTATGTTGAAATCAATATATACATGTTACTTGTAAAATTTCCAATTGTTCATGCATCACACACACAATCACACGTGGTGAATTTTTTCTCTAATTGTAGAAGTTTGGCATTGCTTATGAATTCCAAATGTAGATAATTGGATTATGTTTGTAAATTGGTTTGTTCTTCTGAGCATGTTCCCCTTTAATTGTATAAAGTTCAGAGGTTTCACTTTTACTTGATTAAATTATGATTAAGGTTTTGATTGGGCCACATCAGTAGGACATTGAGTTCCCACTCCCTTGGTGGGTGGGGAATCACAGAGAAAACAACACGGCAGAGGAGAGAGTTGGGGTTTTGATGCTGGAGCCCTGAGAAGTAAACACACAGGAGAAGAATACAAGGGAATAGAGATGGCTCCATAGGCAAGGCAGAGGCACTGGGAAGAGAGAGAACCTGAGAGTTTACAGCTGACCTTGTGGAGAGAACAGAATAGCTGAGCCCAGAAAAAAACAAACCCTGGGAGAGAGATGAAACTTATCCCAGCCTATAGCTGATACTGGAAGAAGCTGGGACCATGGATCCTTAAGAGAAAGAGGAAAGCTGACCGTTGCAGACATCGGCAGCCATCTTACTCCAACACATGGCAACAGACTTCGGTGAGGGAAGTAACATACACTTTATGGCCTGGTAACTATAAGCTTCTACCCCCAAAAAATACACTTTATAAAACCCAACAGATTTCTGGTACTTTGCATCAGCACCCCTTTAGCTGACTAATACACTAAAACATTTCTGTTGTTTCTATTACCATAGTCTTATGCCTAAAGGAATTTCCCTATTCACACATTGTTTAAAATCAGAAAATATATATCAAAGTGTGGCTTCACCTTATAACCTCATTAATAAGACTTTCTTTAAGAATTCTATAGCAAACTGACTTTTAGTCGAAAAAGATTTCGACAAGAAATATGTGAGCATTCATATATACTAGACATTTTATGAAACGATCACCCAGTCGGAACCAGTTACTCCATCCTCATCTGTGTTTTATAGCTTTGACCCAGAGGCAACCTGAAAGGAAACACTTTTGTCTAGCTGACAGGTCATTGTGGAAAAAGGGAGACTGACTGACTGCTGGATCTGCCATCCAATTCCTCACTCCCTCTCCCCTCTTTGCTAAGTCTGGGTGGATACTTCAGGAGCAGATTTTCCCTGCTTCAGGTTTGACCTAACATCAGGAAGTCCTTCATTCACATCCTGTGACAAAAGTAATGACACAACCATGCATTCTTTCTCTTTACACACTTGGACAAACTGTCGAGATGCAAAACTTCCAATATAATAAAATTGACAAATGGCTCAATTATCTTTCTACTACCATCTTCAACAGGACCAGGGACTCTTTGGGGGTGGGATGTGCGCCTCCAGGGTTTTCCTTCCTTTTTGGAGGAAACCAAACCTCTACCAATTGGGCCACTCCCTGCATTGGTCATTGGATAGTGACAGGGACAACATATCCTCAGGTTTCTAACTGTGTCCTTGAAACAGGCCCAATGGCTACAAAGTGTTACAAAGAGATGCTATGTAGGTTCTCTACAGCTAGCTTCTGGGGGGTTGGGGACCATGGATGCGAACATTACTCCCAGCAGGAGTAATGGTATGCATAGGTGCTCGGAGTGAGGCTACGCATAGGTGAAACCCTCCTAATGTGCTGCAGCCTCTGGTGCTTCCAAAAGTTTACTGTCAACAGTGTTGACAGCCATGGGCCAAGCCAGTGGGCCCAACCGGCCTCCACCTTCATGTCCAAGGAGGGAATTGGGCTTAAGGACGTGGAAGCTACTGTGGAGGAGTAGGCTAGGCCAGGTGGAAAGGCCAAGGCATAGACTGCTGGGGAAATCAGAAGCACACCTAGGGGCATTTCCTAGCCCTTGCTTATTCACCTCCTCCTTTTGTATCCCATGCAGATGTTTACAAGTTTCCCCTAGACAGCCCGGGGGAAATGTTAAGTCTAATGAAATGACTGACCAGACCTTAAACCTGACACCAAAACCAGGAACAAGCAGATCCAGTTGCTTATCAAGGCAAGAACTCTCAGTGGCAGGGCTTCCCCCTCCCCCCACCCCCACCCCAGGTTGTATAAATAGCCCTTCCTCAGGCAGCACAGATTCATCTTCCCTCTCCAATGCCACCATCCACTAACACTGACCCAAGTAGTTTTGGCCTCCTGAGGACCAGCAAGGATAGGATCTCTTCCCCCGCTCTTTTGGACCCTTTGTGCTGTGCAAGCAATAAAACAGTAATTTGCTGAAATTTTCTATTGCTCCTGAGACTGTGTTCCCAAAATATACCATGTAGCCTTGCTCCACAGATTTTGGCAAGGCTCTGCAGGTTGTAAAATTTGAGGACATGTGCTTTCTGTCTCTGAGATGGTAACAACAGAAAGGGAATCATAGACAAGTAGACTAATAACGCGTATGTAAGGCATAAGTTGACAAATAATGTATAAAGTCATATTGGGGAAAACAGAAAAGCCAGGGTAAATTTGGGGAGATCATGGAAAAAGGGCATCTGAATTTGGCTCTGACAAAAAGGATAAGATTTGAATGGTGGATATTAGATAAGGCAGAGGAGATGAGAGGCAAAAAGTACAATAAATAGGGTCATCAAAGGAAGGAAGGAACAGGATACTCAGGGAAAGTTTGCTTGTCCTCTCAACTCCAATCTCCATAGTGGAATCAGAATTATCTGTAAACCATGCAATTCTGATCGTTCCCTCTGCTTAAAAATCTTTAAGTGACATTCATTTATTTAAGATAAAGGCCAAAATCCTTATAGCTGAATTTTAAGAATTGTAGTGATCTGGCTCCTGCTCAACCCTCTCCCGCATCTTGATGATGTATTTTGCGTATTAATTCTCTGTGCTGAGACCACACTGGCTTTCTCACACATCTGAAGTGCTTTGCTCCCCTCTCCCACAGAGCCTTTCCATTGTTCTACCCTGGATGCTTTACTTTTGTAACTTTTTACTTGTAAAATAAAAAATCTGGTAATGCAAAATAATCTATACATGTACACCCACAGCTTAAAGAATAATTATAAAGCACACAAGTAGCTAACACTCAGCAAAAGAAGTAGAAAATCACCAAAATTGATAGATAACTTCTCTACTCTATGCCTCTCCAGTAACGTCCCTTTCCTTACCTTCAGAGGCAGATGCTTTCCTGAATGTTGTGAAAATCAACACCTTGCTTTTCACAATAGTTATATCAAATATGTATGTGTGCCTAAACAGTATATCGCTTAGTTTAGCATGTTTTTAAACATTGTATGAAATGACTCAGACTATATGTGCTTCCTACTACTATTTCTCCAAAATTGGGTTTTTGAGACTTATCCATGTTGATAAAGTTGACTGTCATTAATTTATTTTCATTGCTGTATAGTTTCCTGACTATACCACTAATTATTATTTATTCTAATCATGAAAGTATTTGTTTTGCTTGTTTGTTTTTGATTTTTGTTCTCTGCAGCTATGACCACATCTACTGACACACACCTAGGAGTAGAGTTCTGGGGTATGTGCATTTACAACTTTACAGTAGGATATGAAATGGTTTTCCATAGTGATATTATAGTAATAGTTACACCTCCACAGTGTAATCCACGTTCTATTATAACATAGCCTGGCCAACACTTTGTATTTTCTGGTTTTTTTAATTTTTTATTTTCCCCAGTGTGCTGGTATCAAATATTAACACATTGTTACTTTAACTTTTATTTCCACGATTATTGACAAAAATGAGCATTTTCTCCTATGGTTTTTTTCTTGGCACTAGGTCTGTTCTCAATAACCATTTCTTGAGTTAATGAATAAATGAATAATTAAGCAGCCTTATATGAGTTTTTATTGAATTGTGACTAGTGTTACAGCAAGATCCTACTCTTACTAGGTTACCAAGAATCTTGAATACCAAACTAGTTCAAGAATGATTATGTCATTCTTTATATGCAAATGAAGCTTCGCTTCTGAGAACAATGCAAATTTTTTGAGAAATGAGCCCTTCCACTCCATGAAACACAGTCTGGGAGTGTTTCTTAGAGCCTCCCCATTTGTTTTAGTTTTCATTTGCTTCCTGTTGAGATAGTGCCATTTTACATCCAATAAGGTTCATATGCATTATCACGCATCTGCATCTGTAGCTTTAAAGTTGAAAATTATGTCATTCTCAAATTCCTTGCTTATAATAAATTTATTTTTGAAATCATAATTTAAAGTTTATTCTCTAAGCATTTATCTAGGCATAAAAGAAAGATCAGTTCTTCCCTCTAGAGGCAGAAATGTGCTTCCATTCTCCCACTCTCAACACTCAAAATCCTACCCTAGACCACAGGGAGCCTGGAAAACCTCCTGGCTCTTTAATTGACTGCCTGGTCTTGGATAGGACGTTTCCCATGGCTTCATATAATTGCTGGTGTTTGCCCTCTCCAAGACACTAGCCATACTATTAATGGCTTGCAAAGTTGGGTGTTAATTTTGTTCAGGACCCCCAGCACTAACCCCCTATCCCCTAGTGTTTATTCCATGCTGCATAACTTAGTTATTTTGAAAACACAGGGTATTATCCTATGAGTAAAAGGAGGTTAAGAGGAAACAAAAATGAGAGGTACAGCTCTCCACTGTCCAGAATACTTAATGTTAAATGCTAATGTATTGAGTTTTGATAAACCCTTCAAATTAACCATCCTCACATCCCCTTTTCAAAATACTCTTTTGATATTCTTTTTATGTTTAATTTAGTGAAGCAATTCTTTTATTCAGGTTCCAGCATCCTGTAATAAAAGTCTTCTTTTTTTAAAAATGCTTTATATTTCACCCTAAATTATTGAGTAAGAGCCACTAAAGCTAGATGTGGAATTGTTTATTGATTCTATTTTATATTTGGGAATATGGGAATAGATTTTGAAGAAAGAACACTATGCTTTGTGATTTTTCATGTCAATGATATCACTACATTTTGTTAGAGAAGGTATTCTGCTCATTTGGGATGGGTTTGATCCTATTAATGGAGTCCTTTTTAAGACAATGAAATTCAGACAGAGAGAGGGAAAGCCATGGAAGCAAGAAGCTGAAAGGAACGAAACCTGGAAGAGAAGAGAGAGACCAGCAGATGCTGCCATGTGCCTTGCCATGTAGTGGAGGTGCTGAGGATCTCTGGCAGTTGGTGTTTGGCAAGAAAGTAGAGCCTTGATTTGGATACTTTCTTGACCTCAAAACTGTAAACTAATAAATTCCCATTGTTCAAGCAGAACCATTTTATGGTATTTGCTTTAAGCAGCCTAGGAAATGAAAACAGACAAATTTATATATGTGAAATAGAGAATGAAATGTGATTCAGGTCTCAACCTATGTAAGCATCTCAACTAGTCTGTAAACTCTATGGCAACAGGGACCTTGGCTCTTTTCCAGCTGCATCTTCAGGGTCTAGGACAGTGCCTGATATATAGTAGCAACAAATTCTGTTGTTTGGACTGTCACTGAGATCTTGATATTGAATGTGCCAGCAGAGAAAGACAGAAAGTTCACTTGCCCAAGAGTGCTCAGAAGTATTCATGGAGCAAGCAGAGATCAAACAATCAAGCACATCTTTTATTCTTACAGAATTCCTGACTCAAAACTAATGCACATTTTTAGTGATTAATAAACACCCTCCTTGATCATACTCTGCTTTCAAATCCTTTACCACATTTTAAAAGCACTCTGCTTCTCTCTCTACTGATACTGTTTCCAATAATGCTGAGATACCTAACATGCTTATTTTTGAAAAATTTTCCTTCACACTCTTCCCATACATCAACCATTTTGTGATTTCCATTTAATATTTTGATCACCATGATACACTCAGTGTGCGCTAAGGAGCTGAGGGTATAAATATGAATAAGTCATGGTTTATTCCTCAAGGACCTCACAGTCTGGTATGCTTAAAATATAATTGCAGTATTGAATAACAAATGCTGCAGCAGGAAAGGAAAAGGCCAGCTACTATTGAGGACTTACTATAGTCCAAACTGTGCTGGTCTGAAGCTGTCTGTACCCCAGAAAAACATGTGATTAAATCTAATCCATTCCTGTGGACGTAAACCCATTGTAAGAAAGACCTTTCAAGGAGGCTGCTTCAATTAAGATGTGACCCATCTCTTTCAGGATGGGTCTTAATCCTCTTACTGGAGTCCTTTATAAATGGAATGACTGCAGACAGAGAGAAAGAGAAAGCCACAGAAACAAGAAGCTAGAAACCACAAAACCCAGAAGAGAAAGGAGAGACCAGTAAGTGAGCCATGGGCCTTGTCATGTGGCAGGGGAACCAAGGATCGCCAGCAGCCAGTCTTCAGGAAGAAAGCATCACCTTGGTGTGCCTTGATTTGAGTGTTTTCTTAGCCTCAGAACTGTATGCTAGCAAATTCCTACTGTTTAAACCCAAGTCATGTTGTGATATTTGCTTTGAGTGGTCTAGGAACCTAAGACACAAGCTTAGGATCAAAGCAACATGCTAGCCGCGCTCCACAAGCTAAGTGTTATAATTACCAATTTTACATCTGATGCTTCTGTATTCACAGACACAGAACATCTTCCCAAAGAACTTGTATCTCTGGAACCTTAACTTCATCCTACTGGATTGCACCATCCTGTACTGTTTCTTGCATTAGTCTCTTTGCAATCCCTCTTCCCGGTGTATCCTTGCCTATCCCCTGGCATGAAGTAAAAAGAACACATACTTACCTACTTAGATACTCTTTAGTAAGAAGATTTTAAGGTCTTAAAATTCCTTCGTAAGATCAATGAAGCCTTGCAATTTGATATAAGGTCCCCATATTCTGTGGTTTAACAAATGTAGAATCGCTATTGTATTATGGAGGATCTATGGCACAACTCAAGCTGATTCAGAGTTTTAATACGGTGTAATTAACTCAACAGGAATATGTTCCCATGGCTATTACAAGGCTTCTTGGAGTTTAAATGCATCCCCTTTGGCCACACAAGGAATTTCAATCTCAAGAACTTCTACTAAAGTGATGTTTTATATATAAATGTACTAAGATGTTTGAAATACTTAAATTCAAATCTAAAGTCCCATTAAGGATTTATCTATATTCCTTTTGGTTTTATCTGAATCAGAATCACCATATAAAATCCTAAGACATTGTAGGTTTTTTAATAATGCACTGTGCTGCCTAGACCCCCAAACTTAAACTGTGAGTTCAAAACAACCTTGTAAAAACTAATAGATGCCATTATGGGAACTAAGTCTTGCCGTTGGTTTTATAAAATTCTTTTTCCAATGGCATCACTCATATAAAAGAAATATATTTGTTTTAAGTTCATTTCTTCTCTTCTCCGGTTTTGTGGTAATGATTGACTCCTAGTTATTAATATTGTAATACAGAAAGTACACTCCTCTGAACAATGGTGTGGCTACTGTGGCTGGAACAACATGAGAACTGACTTAAAAACGGTTAGCCCCCAAAGTAAATAAACTGATTTTGAACTATACAAGCTGCCCACAAAATGTTTCTGGGCATTTTGACCTTGTTTTTCCTTGGGATAAACAGAATTCAAAGACATGAATACCAACCATTGCTGATATAAAGTCCTTAGACTTTACTTACTAAGTCCTTGCTTTCTGTCTCTGAGCTCTTACTGCCCCTCCAGAGGATAAACTAACACTCCAGCACAAACTTTCAAGGTCAATCTCACTTTCTTCCAGCTCAAATATGTTTTTAGGTTATTTTGACAAAGTGAATAGAGGCTATATATCCTTTTACCTTTCTGGCAAGATTTTATATTTTAAACTTCATATAGATTAAATTTGGTGTTCTTTTTAATGACGAAATAGAAAATAGAATTGCCCATGAAATTCATAGCCATAGAATATTAATAGTCTTAATCCACATGACAACTGCCTTTTACATTGTTTCTCTCCCATACATACAGCAGAATGGAAAGATAACCTTTCATAGGGAACTAATCTGAGGATTTCATTGCCTCTTCTTTTGAAGCTTACATTTCTTCTGGATTTGTCCAGGTTTTAGAAATAATTCCATATAATCTTGTTTTACTTTGCCTTCTACATAACCATTTATGTTATCTTGGTTCAATGCCTGACACATACTATGTTCTCACATATTTAAAGAATGAATGAACAAATAAAGTAATTTTTATATAGGGAAAAATAAAAATCCTACCACTAGGGATAATATTTGCATATATAACATATGTTAATATATATGTATGTGTATTTATATGATAATTATTTAACCAGCAAATAGGTAGCTTTTAGTGTGCCTGCCTTTCTACTGTAACAGTGGTTGTAGAAATACCAGATGTTTTCACTTAGGTCATTGTGGAAGACTGAAAATAATTACTTCCTTTTTTGAGGGCCTTCAGGACTTGTGGTAGAGAAAAAATGTCAGTGTCTTATGGCTGTAGTGGAGACACACATGATGGTCAATCTCTCATCAAGACAGCTTGGGAGAAACACCTTGGCAGCTTATGAACATGACAATGCCATATTGCATAAAGCACCTTATAAAATGTAGGCAGAAAATCTATATTAAACAGATACGTTTCAAGTCAGTGGTTTGAAGAAAATAATTACATTTAAGTTAAAAGCAAATGAGACCTAAACCATATCTAGACATGCTTCATTTGAAAATTATCTATTAATAATCTTACCCCATATGCAATTAAGGAAGACAAATTTTTTTTAAATGATATGTACAGTGACATGTTGGGTTGCAGGAGATCTGAAGGGCTGTTGAATTGTTACCTTAAACAATCCTCTTCAGGATAGCTTTCATTTTCCTACCCTTCCTTGTAGCTTATTAAGCAGACACTTAAGGGAGATGAGGTGCCATGATGCAGACCAGATGTCTTTTCTGTCCACAAATTATTAATACTTTAACTTGACCAAGGTTATTTCAGACCCATCATTGAGAACAGTAGTTTCTGCCAATCTGTATGTTGCTAATAATTGCTGCTGAGTTGTGTTTGAATATTCAGTGAATTACAATGAGTCTAAAACTACTATGTTAAATTCTGTAATCAAACTATTTCTTTTGAAGGACTCTGAAAATCCAAGTCAAGTCCATACAGGGAAAAATAAGTTAACTTTACTTAATTAGAGTAGCCAGTCATTAGTTACACTCCTTTTTAGGTCTAAATTCAATATCAAAATTGTTCATTACTAGTATTAGCAATACAACTAATTTTTGCATGTTGACTTCTTATCCTGTCAGCTTGTTAAATTCACACTTTAGTTCTAATACTTTTTTTTTGTAGATTCTTTTCAGAATAGACAATCATGTTGTAGTGCCATTCATTTGTTCATTTATTTGCTTTATTGCATTGGTTAGGACATTCAGTGTGATGTTGAAGAGGAGTGGCAGTGAAAATGAGCATCATTTCCTCTTTCCAAATCTTAGGGGAAGGAATGCAAGTTAACAATTAATTATTATGTAAACTGTAATTTTTTTGGTAGATATCTTTAATTGGGTTGATAAAGTTCCTTCTATTTCTAGTTTAAGAATTTTATTATGAATGGATGTTGGATTGTTAAATGTTTTTTTCTGGTTTATGTGATCATATGGTTTTTCTTCTTCAGTCTATTGACATGGAGAATTACATTGATTTTGAAAGTTGAGTCAGCCCTACATTTCCAGGATATCTAATTAAATTTCAATGTCATAACAGTTTTAAATATTGCTGAATTTAATTTTATAATATTTCATTTATAATTTTTGTATCTACATTCATAAGAAATATCAATTTATGGATTTCTTATCTTCTAATATCTTTGTCTGGTTTTGACAGGGTAATACCCACTTCATAAATTGATCAAGAAGTGCTTATTCCTCTTCTATGTTCTGGAAGAGTTTGTGTAGAATTGATATTATTCATCCCTTAAATGTTTGTATAGGTTTTAAAAATCTAAATAAATTTAAATCCAGTCCACTAAACATACTTTCAGGGCAACAATTTCCTACAAACTAATTACAGAAAACTATGTGGCAACCACCTTCTTTGTTAGGTATCCTCAAATTGAATTTTAGAAGTAATTGATTTCAATCTAAATTGCAAAGGGGTATTCTAAGGAAACTGACAAACTGAATCTGAAATTTAAATGGAAGAACAAACACCCAAGAATAATCAAAGTAATCCTGAGGAAGGACAGGAAGATGGCAGGATATGCCAAATATCATGGTTTAATATAAAGCTGTAAAAATTAAGACTGTGATATTGGCATAAGGATAGAAAAATTTATAATGTAACTAAACTGAGAGGCCAGAAACCAACCCATACATATAGGGACCCTAAACAAATGACAGAAATGGGTTGTAGCTCTCTGGAGAAAGGTTGATCACTTAAAAAAAAAAAGTTCTGAGACCACTAGTGATTTGGGCCATAAGAGAAAATGGAAATTTAGTCCCTATCTCACATAATTTACAAAAGTCACTTCCTGATGGATTAAAGATAAATATCATTAAAAAAATTTTTTAAATGATAGTATATATATTCCTGGAGATAAAACCCACAAAGGTGTGGAGAACTCCCTAAAACTGTGGCCCCCAGGAGTTTCTCACTCTCAAGCTAGTCCTACTCAACTTCCAGTAATTTGTCAAAATTACCATTTAAGTGTTCCTACCAGCTTATAGCTCCAGTAACTTCTGCCCCAGGTAAGCAGATCTTGACTGTGTCTCTGGATTCACCTCTCTTCTGGTTTTGGGGTGGTGATTTGCCCTCCAACATCAACTCTGTGATGATGAAAAGCCGCTGATTCTCAGTTTGTTTGCCTTTTTCCTTGTTGAAAGGACAGAAGTGATGATGTCTAAGATCTTGATATGTTAGAGTTGAAGCCAGAAGACTTAAGGAGGTTTTAATTTTTTTTATTCCTCCCCCCACCCCTACCTTCCTCACTCAGGACAAAGAACTCCTGGAGCAATCACCCTTTTCAAACCAAGCCCTGCCATTGTCTCAGAAAACTTCAAATCCATATGAAAAAAACAAAAAAACAATCCTAAACTCCAATCTCATAGATCCTTGATTTCTTCAAGTCCTGGGAACTGGTCTGCCACGCCTTTTAAATAGCCAAACACTTGAGGTCTTGACTTTCCTTGACCTCAATAGCACTGAGTCTATTGCTCACTCTGTCCCTGAAAATACACTTTCCTCTCATGACGTTGGTAGTAATAATCTTCTGGCATCTCTCCTTCCTTTCTATTGTTTCTTGTTCTCCTTCACGGATTTCTTTTCCTCCATTTTTTCCCCTAATTGCTTGTGTCTTCTAGTGTTTCTCTTCTTTCTGTTCATCTTTGTACTCTAAACATTTCTCCTGGATGATTTCATTCATATTTTTGGCTTGAATTATCATCCATATGTGAAACCCAAGAAATGTGCCTTCTCTTTCTCTAAGAAAAGGATGTTTAAAAGAAGAGATTTCCACTAATTTTCTTGCATATATTATATGCTTGATTCTTATTTTTTTTTATTACATACATACAATTAAAAAATATATTGTTTTTGCAAAAGTTGTAAATACCCATCAGATTCAAAAGGGGCCTACCACCAAGAAGAGATTAACATCACTGGTCGGGGCAGGTGCTTCATCACCTCTTACTGAACAACTGAATTTGGATCTGTGTACTCTGCCAAAGCAAAAAAATAGGACGTGTCAGTTAGAATTACAGCAGAGTTACAAATTGTCCTCAATTATTTGTTGTATCTGTGTAAAGGTCTAGTCTCCTAAAGTATATGGTGATCTTTTCCCCATCAGCAGAAAGATTTAGGTGTCTCACTTTTTTAGGATACCTCCTCCAGAAAAATGAGCCTCAAAAATGAGTAACCAGGTGACTCTGTTAGAGACCATGGAAACTCAGTCTAGCTCAATGCTATGGACCTAGTAGGCACTGATAAATACTTCCTAATTAATTCAATGAGTCCTACCCAACCAGCTTGAAATTTGACTTCATATTTAACACTAAGCAAAGGGTAACAGTTTTCCAGTAGATAAGAATTTTTTGTTTTTCTTGTTTTATTTTTGCTTTCATTTTATCGGTAGTGATTTGACTTTGGGTGTAACTAGAATGACAATTTGCATTAATGGATTAATTGTCCTCCAATTTTCTTTTATACATTTATTATAAAATAGGCCTAGAGTTGTTATATGTGTAGATGGTCCACAAAGCCTCCAAACTCTCCTTAGTTTTCAACACGTTTTCCCTTTACTTAAAAGAAAAATATGTATTCATGGTTGTGGCAGTTTGAGGTTATTTTATGAATCTCAAAAAGAGAAAGATTATGTTTGTAAACTAAACAATTCTGGTGTCATACCTTTTGATTACATTAAATTTCGCTAAGTGGACTTTGATTAGATTACATGTTAAGATTGATTTAGGGCTTTTGATTAGACTATGTCAGTAAGGCCTGACTCAGGTCGAGTCCCAACCCCCTTGCTGGGTCTGATATAAACAGACTCACAGGCAGAGACAACACAGGAAGAGAGAGCTATGTCATTACCACCCCCCCAAGATGGCTCCCTTATCTGTTTGCTCATTTTTTGTGTTTGTTTATTTATTTATTTATTGCCCCCTTGCAGCTTGTTCCTTTTCTTTTGCTGTCTCTTCTCTGTGCCCATTTGCTGTGTGTTTTTTCTGTATCTGCTTGTTTCCCTTTTGTTGCGTCATCTTGCTGTCCATGGCACACAGGCTGTCAGCTCTCCACGGCTCACGGGCCAGCTTTGCCTTCACAAGGATGCCCTGGGACGTGAACCCAGAGCCTCTCATATGGTAGATGGGAGCCCAACTGATTGAGCCCCAGCCGCTTCCCTGCTCATTGTTTTTGCTCGTTGTTTTTGCTCATTGTCTTTGCTCATTGTTTTTGCTCATTATTTGTGCTGTTATCTGCTTATTGTCTGTTTGGTTTTTTCTTTACGGGGCTCCAGGAACCAAACCCGGGACCTCTCATGTGGGAGGTAGGCATTCATCTGCTCCTGCTCTGTCATTTTTGATCCTGCCATGTGACAGAAGGCTCAAATAGCTGAGGCCCTGGGGAATGATGAGTTATTTGCCTGATAGCTTATAGTGGGAGTTAAGCTGAGCCTGATGTAGAATGCCCGGAAAGAAACAAGGCCTATGGTAGCTTGCAGCTGAAATTGGCAAGAAGGTGGAGCAGCTGAGCCTGAGAAAGGAAGCCTTATGGAGAAGGCAAAGACCAGGCAGAGATCTCCCGCCATCTTGCCTCAACCCATGGCAGCTGACTTTGGTGAGAAAGCACCTCTTATGGTGCCTTGAGCTGGATTTTTCACAGCCTTCGAACTGTAAGCTTTTACCCCAAATTAATACTCTTCTTAAAAGCCAACACATCTCTGGTACTTTGCATCAGCAACCCTTTGGCAAATCAAGACAATGGTTATTCAGCATAGGTAATATCTGTAATCTATGACTCCTAACACTTTTCCATTCTTTTGTCCCAGATAAGCCTTCTCATCTTCATCACTAAAACATAATTTAAGTCACAACTGCATCCAGAGAAAATAATTTCAAATACAGAAGAACATAAAATCTAGATTCTTGTACCAATCATGAGTCAAGCTTATTCAGGGTACATATATTTTGATAGTGGAGATATGACATAGTCTTAATACTAACTCTTAAGCACAGTAAGATGTTTAGTGGGCCATTATTCCCACATTTAATCAGAATGAGTGGCTTTGCTCCTATTTGTTTTATAGGGTACATTTTATCAACCCATAAAAATCTCTTTGCCCTCCTTCTTCTTTAATCAGGGTTGATGATTAGAAATTGAATTTTAGTGAGTGTGAGAATATCCTAATTCACTGAGATTAGAGGTTTTCATTTGCAAGGTCTCATTCTAGCTTCAGGAAAACTTTTCTAACACTCTTGGTATAATAATGTCACACTTCTTTGGCTTTCATTCACCAGCACAACTCCATTAATTACTGGCAACCAGACCTCACTTCCTTGTGATTATTTTGCACACCTGGTTTGCAGACGGGATGTAGTAACAGAAGCCAACAGCACACCCAGGCCTCAGTAAAAGCCATAATGTTGGTTATTCTCAACTCATTTTATGTGTCTGTGGAAAAAACAGCTTTGGATTTCAATCAGCGAATGTTACTGTTCATTGTTTCTCTTTTCAATGCCAATGTTCTTCTGCACATAGAATAAGAAAAGTGAGTTTCCAAGATGTGGAGCAAGTCATCATTTCGTTGTGGTACTCTTCAAATAACTGTGGATTCAGATGTTGAGATAGGAACCACAGGGATCAAAACCTCCCAATAATTTGGAGCTTTGAGCTTTGTCGTTGTCTTTGCATATTGACAGCATGATATCTTTCTATGAAAATTTCACAATTTTAGAAGACAAGGGTCATCTAGAAAAACAAAAAAAAATCCCTTGGTATCCTGCATTCTTAACATTTATGTCTGTATTAGTGTAAAGAGTTGAAACTTCTACTGAAATAAGCCAGGAAATATCTTCTCTGTGTTTTATCATGAACAGCCTATCAGCAATATGCCCACTAAATATTTGGGGAAAGAACAGAATCTTATTATTGTTGAAATCAGACTCTGTTTGCTCCTGTTTCTTTCACATTATGTTTTGCCAAATTTAGTGGCAGTTCCTTGCCAGGGAACTAGTCATGCAGCCAGTCTTTTGGGTATTGCTCTGGGAGCCCTCCACTAAAGCCTCCAGGTAAACGTCTTGATGATGTTGGAGAGAACCATCCCAAGGTAGGAGCTTGTAGGACGTGTGAAGCAAGGTCTCAGTCAATGTGTGGGAAGAGAACATTCCCCTCCTTTGACTAGGGTAATCCTGGGGCAAATAGCTAGACATATTTCTTCAAAGATTTCCAGCACAGCTGACTTAAAGTTGATAACTACAGACCCTTTTCAGCTAGGTTTTAAAAAATCTGTACACCACCTGCAGCATTCCAAAATAAAATGCAAAATGTTACAGGAACTCTTGGGCTTCACGTACTGTCTCTGTTTCCCCCCTGGGAGAGGGGCCTACAATCAGGAAAACCATCCCAAGACTGTCTTCAAGGTTAATCTCCAGGGGAATGTCAGAATCTTCCCCTAATATAATAATATGCTATTTGGCCCAAATTTATTTTAATTTCCATAATTTCATCAAGAAAAATAGAATAAGAATGCTCAGGGTGGGGCATTTGTGGGGGGTTGGGGGAAAGGAGAGAGTGATAGAGGTATTCAAAGTCAAAGAAACCTAGAAATTTTAAAATTTAGTCTCTCACAGATATGGCTCTTCCTTTTAAAATTAAATAGTTTGGCTCAAATTTAATACTCTCCTTTTTTTCTACCTAAAATGAGAACAGATAAGGAAATAGGTAAGTTGCTTGACTATGCAACAAAATGAAATCTATAGCATTTCCTCTAATATTTATTACATCATTGAAGAAATAATTGGAATTTTTCTTCCAGACAACAAACTTTCATAGAAATGTCAAAAGATTTTTGCAAACATTACCTTTTATTCTTAGTTTTTGTGGCAATTATTCCCAAACCTTATTGTGGCTTCCTGCACAAAATTATACCCTTAAGCAAAGCACCCTTATGTTTACTACGGGCCCAGAACAATAAAAAATCAACAGCAGGAGAAAATAAGTTTTATGTGTTCAGTTAACTTTACACAGAACTGGAAAATATTGGCAAGTAGCACTTAATTGTGTAACTCTGGTTTCTTTAATCTCTCAAAAATTGCAAATCTATACAGATTAATAGCTTCTATAGTTATTTAGAGACAGATGATTTCTATAGTTATTTAAGGCCTTCAAATAGCAAGTTCTATTTATGATTTAAAAAAATTCTTTCCCTTTTCAATTAAAATTTTTTTAGCTTTAACTGTTTTCAATTATAAAACAAAAGGAAACTGACGTTACTTGAGACCCATAAAAATAGAATTAAACTAGTCATAATTTCTTTAGCAGCTTGACTTGAGGCTTGTATTTGTTTAATATCAGTCAGATTAGACATCTTCCCATTGGATGATAAAGTAGCTATGTGTTAATTATCTGTTGCTTTGTAACAAATTACCTGAAAACTTTGCAGCTTAACACAACAAACATTTATTATCTAACAGTTTCTGCATGTCAGGAGTTCAGCAGTGCCTTAGCTGAGTGGACCTGGCTCAGGTTCACTCATGAGATTGCATTCAAGATGTCAGCCAGGGCTGCAGTCATCTGAGGGCTTGGCTGGGATGGAAGGATCTGCTTCCTTAATTGTGCACTCACATGGCTATCAGCAAGCACCTCAGTTCCTCACTGGTTCTTGGCAGGAAGCATCAGGTCTTAGCCAGTTCTTGAATGTGCTCAAGTCATGACAGCTGGCATTCCACCAGAGCAAAAGAGAGCTAAAGGGTACCACCGTGTTGTTTATCACCTAGCTTCAGAAGTCACAACCCATCATTTCCACATTTGAAAAGTTACACAAGATGTCCCTCTTCAATATGGGAGGGAAGTACACTAGGGCATGAATACCAGGAGGCAGAGATAATTGAGATGAGTTATTACAGTCTAGTGCAGAGGAGAAGAAAGAGACAACGACAGAAAGCATTCCCATAAACATGAAAGACAGGCTGGGAGGACACTGGCACTAAGAATGTCAGAGCATTAGTGGTTGGCACAGGTTTTGCTATTGAAATATTTCTGAGACTATTGCACAGTTTCTTTCAAAACTACTCATACTTTAAAACAAAGCCCAAATGTAACTGACCAAAATGATGTCAGAGCCTAGGACATCCATCTGCCTTTGTTCTCATTAATTTTCATTTCATGCCTCTTAAATCTTTCAACAATTGATTCTCTATCATAATTACCATTTAGATTTCCTGTTCCCTGTAAATATTAAGAAGACACAGAAGACCATACATAAGAGGAACCTCAAGAAATTTTGAAAATAAATTTAAATTCGAAGGATATAATTAATAAATTGTTTCCATTTGGATCTAAGATAACACTGCTGCTTGCCATCACCTGTGGCTATATAACTAAAAATAAGAGTTGTAAACTGAATGCATGCATGTAAATATGAAAGCTCTGCTAGAACTGCTCTATGTGTACTCTACATGAAATGGAGACTAAAAGGAGTTACAGGCAAAAATCATTTGACAGTTTCTCAAAGCCCTGTTGGATAAACAACTCATTGGTCTTGTCTGAAGACACGAAGTCTTCAGAGGAAATATCATAAAGCCTGGGTTGGTTTTGTTTCCTCCGGAAGACTTTCTAGTCACACTCTAGGACATAAGCTTTTTGCCTCCAGAACGACATTCTCCCTTGATGGATTTAAATAGTGTCCCCCACCATTCAGGAAATGGGAGTGAGAAACACGTTGATGATGAGGTCATATACTCTATAGCCAGAGATCTGCCTTTACTAGCAGATGGCCAGGGAATACACAGCCTTAAATTAGAGGCAGACATCAGATTGAAGAGCAACAGAGTGAATCTAAGTGCACCTGAGCCCAACACAATGAGAAAGACCTAGAAGGGAATAAATTGAAGGTGGTAAGAAACAACCATATGTGTAAGCCAGGGCCACATGGAGCAGGGAATGCACTGTACAGCTTCTGATGGAAGAGATGCAAAAGGGAAAATCAAGGATGTGGGAGAAGAGGCAAAAAAAGCTTGATTAGAATTTGAATGCAGCATAGCAGGGTGCCCAGAGACATATTACAGAACACCCACTATATGCCTAGAAATATGCCAAGACACACACACACAACACACACACACAGACACATTATAGAAAAGGGAGAAGAGAGTCTTGGGGTTGTGGCTGAATCCAAACTTTTGTTTAAAGAGTGCTAAGCCTCATCATGAAGCAAAGACATTTTATGTGGGGGTGGGGGGTGGGGAAGAGGGTGGTCTGAGGGGAGTCTGGAAGATGGGGAAGGAGCTGGGGGTAAAATATAGCACAAAAGAGGACAGGAAGTACCAAATATCATCACAAAGGGAGCAAAGGAGGTGAGAGAACAGGGCTCAGGCAAGTTCTAAAGGTTATATTCTTCTAGTTTTTATTTCCTCATACATAAATGACAAAGCTCCAGTCCCAACCACACCTTCATGGCACAGAGCAGCTCGTCACAAAAAGATAACCCATTAATCAAGAAAACATGACTCAAACATTAATTATCCATGAGTAGAGAGAATATGGGACTTAATGCCAATTTGGCTTTACCAAAAAACCTCATTTGCAAAGTCCTAATTATGTTCATATATACAGCGTGTTAACAGGCACATTCTGGATACTCAATTGCACAATTCTTTTATTTGTATTTCTTACTACACTAGGACTTAAAAATAATGAAAAAAGTAATGCTACTTTTGGGCATTTTCAATAAGTGGCTAAATAAATGTGAGTGGGGATTAACCATTTAACAAATTAAGGATGTGACTCAAAATGAACTAAGAGCCAAGCAGCTCTACAGATCTGTGGTTCTACTGGACACATTAGAGTAAACGTTTACATAAACAGTGAACTTTCAATCTTTTGAAGGACTTCCACATATTTTCCATTTTCCATTCCATATCCTTATAACAGTCCTAGAGTAAGTTGGGAAGGTATAATTATATGTGTGTCTTTAACTGGGGAAATAGACTTGCAGAGGATAAATTCCTTGTATAAGCTGACAAATGGCAAAGCCATGGTATACAGGTGCCCTGAATCCCACTCAGGTGGTGTTTGTCTTCCCTAGACCAGTACTTCTGGAATTGTAATACAAAACACTCAGCAATCTTCTTGAAATATAGGTTCAGATTTGAGAGATCTGAGGTGGGGGTGCTGATTCTGCTCCCAGGTGATTCTGATGCTGCTCATCTGTAGCTCTAAGCCACATGGCATCTAACTCAAGAACCCCTCTTCAATATACTACGGAGCTCAATAGTTGTACATTGATTGTCTTTTTCAAACATGGATTCGAGGGTCCTAGCTCAGGAGATTCTAATTCAGTGGGTCTGGGGTGGGGCTCTGACAGCTGAATTTTTAAAGTTCTAGGGTATTCTTGATTCATAGCCAGATCCAAGAACTGTTATACACTAAGAAGTCACAGCACCTAGACTGCACATTTCAAAAAATTTCTCTGAGTCTTTTCATTGCAATTATCCTGACTCTAGTTCCATCCTAACCACAAGGAAATAGATTTATATGTTTATAGAATTTTGAAATTTACATCTTTCAGATTTCCATTCTACATATTTTAGTCTTAAGACTTTTATTTTCCTAATCCCAAAGTACAAAATATCTTAGCACTCCATAATGTCACGGGACTTCAGTTTCACCCATTTTTGTTTAAAATAACATCACTTACAAATTTCAATCCTTATTTCTTTGATCTTTTAAGATGTCTTTGCTTCTTGAAGAACTTATTGTCAGGTGTAATTTTCATTATGAGGCACACTTCAGAGGTCTGTGCAAAGATAAGGAGGACGTGTTCAAGATACAAAAATCCTTCAAGAACTACATTTTGAAAGAGAACAAAAACCTAACATCTGAATGACAATTAAAGAGATGACAACCTTATCGCCACAGTTAAGCTTCCCAAGTGAGCATGTGACAAAGACAGGTTTAGATAACAGCAAACACTGATAGGAGGTGTTACAGACAATGTGCCAGGCTAGTCTTGCATGTGGTTTTGGGAGTCTGATAATCCAGTAGGTTATCTGCCAGATTTTCCAGTCACTTATCTGAGGGACAGGTTAAGAGCAGTCTAAGGAGGCACCGAGCTTTCTTTTATTTGTAAGGGTGAACTTGACTTTCAAATTGCTTAATTAGATGTCTCCTCACTCTTCATTGTAGCCCATGTTTACATCTCAGCAGGGTATACCCTTCACAGGATCCTTAAAGAACAGTCCAGGGGATTGTGAGTTCTTTCCAATCCCTACTACCTACACACAATTTCAATCTCTCCATGTTACTTCCTTTGGTCCTAATGGGATTTTGTCTCTAGAGTAGAGGCTTTCTCAGTTTGAGATGCTTTTAATGATGTGATCATTTTTTCACACCACACCCTCAGCAAAAAGAAATACCTAATAGTTCTGTTTTTTAAGTAGTTAGGTCCAAACAACTCAGTAAGTACTTATATCCTAACAATTCAGCCACAGTTATGTATAGCACAGTATAGCAAATCCTGGAATTAGATGGGACTCTGTTGCCTTCATTTCCTGTTCCAATGTGATTTTCATGCTGACCTTACTTTCATCGTAGGAAAACCAGTTCACAAGATACAATGTGATTAAAAAAAAAAAAAAAAAGAATGTTGAAACTGTTAGTAGCTCATGCAGTGTCTAAGAGAGGTTGCTATTTTTCCCTTGAAAATGTTAAATATTTATTGATGCCCCTATATAACTTTTATGGCACCTTGTAGGGCCTTAGCATGCCGTTTGGGAACCATGACTCTAATACCTAAATGTGAAGCCCAAGACCCAGGTTTCTGGTCCCAGCTGCTGAACTATGTAGCTATTTCTTATGAGGAAGTCTCTTAATGATTTTACGCTTCTATTTCCTCATGGTTAAAACAGAAACAATGATTGTCAGCCTTCTAAGGGGTAACCAGTTAAAATACTTTGTAAATAGGAACTGGTATGCTAGCCAAAGATGCAGATTATTCTCTTTAGAGTAAGTTAGCCTAGTACTGTGGATGGCAAACTTTTGCTTCTGATATAGGTAGTCCCTCCTCCAAATGAAACATCACTAAGAGGCAAAGTACTACAAGAGATTAAAAGCAGGGATGTTTTAATCAAAAAGTTATGCTGATCGTCTTCCTCAGACCCATTCCTAGCCCTCTTAGTGCTCCACTCTGTTTTCCATGGGCATGGATTCCCAATACATTTCTCAGCTTCCTTGTAAACTGGCCTCTTTATGAACTCATCTCAGGTGATTGGAGAAAAGAAGGAAAGGAGAATCCAGGGTATTTCCCTAACTCTTTCTCCAGAGAGTTTTCCGCAACTCTATTTAAAGGTCCCAGCTTATTGATCCCATTCTCTACAAGTGGCCTCAGCCCCAGGGGTAATGGTGGCTTCCTACACATGCTTAGCTTAGGGCTGCTGCCATTTCCCCAGGTTGCTCTTTCAAGCTCATCTCAGCTGTAACTAATTTTCTATATTAAATATCCTATATTGAAATTCCTGCCATGGATTTTAATTTTGTGACTGGACCTTTAACTGATGCAAAGTTATAAATGACTCAGAGCCCTGCCTCCAGGCCTCAGGTTTCCCTGACACGGTGTCCCTTGGGCATCCTGGAAATTTCTTAAGGCTCATTTCTTGCTTTATCACTAAATAGCGGAGTGAACTCGGGCAAGTAATGTAACATCTTTGAGCCCCATTTTCCTCATTTTGTATGACTCATACTTATCTTGACCTCTTATGACAAATGAAAAATATTCTGGGACATTTACATTGTCATACTGACATTTTACTTATATTCCACATCCCGTTAATCCATATAAGATTCCATTATTTATATTCCATTTTCTTTGTATTTCATTTGGGTATTTGGATGAAGAGTATTAAAAAAGAAACTGGTTTCTCAGGGACACCAAAAATGCACCTCCTCTTCCCCATAACCTAGGCTTAGCTTCGAAGATGGGAAATTATAAAATCATTCTTTTAAACCATGAGACTAAATCAGGATTCATAGACTTATATCAGTTGCAACAAAGTTATAGCTACTGATTCATATCCCTTCAATAAAGATCTTGGTGTTTATACAACCCACTCCGATATTATATTCATTCCTTCTTGTCTTGTGGCTTTAGCACTTCCAGAATAGTTTTAGGTTCTCTTAATCCAAATTTTAGGTTCATGTACTCTTTGAGAAAACTACCTTCATTTACGAAGAAAATGCATACACATGATAGATGATGAAATTAGACATTGATGGTTTGAAAATTACTGCTCCAAATAGAAAAGTGGAAATGTATATGTTTGTAAATAATTGTGACTTAGTGTGTATTTTAGGTTTTGTTTCTTTCTCAATAAAAAAAGAGAAAATTTCACTTTCTGACTTGCTGTGACATCAGCTTTGTTGGAAAGAAGATATTCAGGCAAATGTTGCTCCCACATCTTATAGCCTAGCACATGACAGAGAGCATTGATTAAATGGACTATCACATCTTTACACATCGCATTGTAATTGCTTCTTTACCTATCAGGTTGGCTCACAGACTATTATTAACTTGGAAGAGAGTGGGACTGAGTCACTTTTTATCAAGCATTCCTAATGTCAGCACAGTGCCTAGAACACAGGAGGCTTTACAAATATATAAGATGAATTAGTGAATGAATGCAAGGTTGGATTAAGGCTACCTGATTAGATGACCTGGGTAAATCCAACGAACCAGAGGGTAGGTGTTGCAACTCTCCTGAGGCTCAGGGCTCAGCTGACACATGGAGAGTCCAGAGATTCAAGTCTCCTGAGTACACCAACCCTAGCAGATCAACAACAGTGTCCCTTCTGTCCTCCCACTTTACACATATCAGTTGGTTAGTTAAAAATGAACCGGACTCAGCCAGCTATGTTTACATGGGCTTGACGGGAAACTTTCATACCATGATAGGGAAACAAATGTGATCCAATGATACCTTCAAACTGAACTTTTCAGCTTGAGTCATCACCATGCCAAAAAAAAAAAAAGTTTGAGTGCAGGTTAAAATTAAACATGACTGATGAAGACAACACACACAAAAATTGACTAAACTGAAGAATAGCAATGCAAGAGTTAAAAGTATGATAGCAAACAGAAAAAAACTCCACTCTGTGGTGGCTGCCTTCCCTTGTCGCCCTAAACATGTGCTTGAGTAGTTTAATTGATAATTCAGGTCTGAATGAATGGCTGAAAATGCGAAGCTGACTAATATTGCAGCAAGTGTCTATTACATTTCTCCTCTCATTACCTAAAATACCGTAAGACTCAGTCCACAGTTCCATTCCATACCTTTTCTTTCCTCATGAATTATATCTGCACCCTTTTCCCAGCCACATGACATCACACTTGAATCAAGTTTTTGCTGTTGTGGCACTCTGCACCCACTCTGCCAAAGTGTTAGCCTCTCAAAATTGCTCTGCTCTAGTGGTCCAGTCAACTAGTTTTGTTGCCTAATGTGTACAGTAATCTGTGAAAAACATGATAAACCTGAAATATAAAGGGGAAAAAATAATAGCAACAAATGTTCTTTATTTTGCACATTATTATCTAGTTTGGTAGCCGATACACAGATACCTGAAAACATTCTCATCACTGAATTAACAGGAGAGAGTAAGTCTTTCTAGTTTTATCATTTCTTGACTAAAAGACTTAATAAGTAACAAATAAACAAGTGAATATTGATATAGTATAAGTAGAAATATACTAAGAAAAAATTAAGCAAGAGTCATAGTCCAGTGGGTTAGATAAAAATGGTCTGAGAAGAGGGTATGTTGTGATAGCAATAAATAAGATCTGGGGAGTGGAAAGTCTCCCTCCCAGACTCATCCAACTTTAGCAAATCTTAACATTATTCCATATGTTTCCCAAATCCTTTATTTTTAGAAGTAATGGGATAAAGATACAATTGTGGTTTTTGTAGTCTTAATCCTTTCGCCTTCCTCCTTTCCAAAAGATAACCTCTCTCATAATTCAGTATTAATCATTCCTATGCATTTATTTTCTCTCAATATGTAAGATATTTACTATAGCTAATCCAAAACTATAATTCTGCCATATTTATTCATGATTAAAGTTATATATAAATGGTATGGTACTAAATATTATATATAATACATATAGATTATCTTTTGCTGCAATTCGTTTTTCGTGTTCACTGTTATGCTTTTTAAAGACCTTTTAAAAATTTATTTCTCCCTGCCCCACCCCCCATTGTCTGCTCTCTGTATGCATTCGCTTTGTACTCTTCTGTGTCTGCTCGCATTCTTGTCAGTGGCACCGGAAATCTCTGTCTCTTTATTTTTTTGTTGTTGCATCATCTTGCTTCGTCAACACTCCATGTGTGCAGCACCACTCCTGGGCAGGCTGTGCTTTTTTTGTACAGGGTGGCTCTCCTTGCAGGGCACATTCCTTGCACATGGGGCTCCCCTATGCAGGGGACACCCCTGCATGGCATGGCACTCCTTGTGCTCATCAGCACTGCGTGTGGGCCAGCTCACCATACAGGTCAGGAGGCCCTGGATTTGAACCCTGGACCTCCTGTATGGTAGGCAGATCCTCTATTGGTTGAGCCAAGTCCACTTCCCTTCACTGTTATGTTTTGAAAATTGATCCATGTTGATAGATGTCTAATGTATTTCCTTGAACTATTGCAGAGTATGAAGTATGAATATACTTCAATTAATTTATCTATTCTGTGAATGATTAGGTGGATTCCATTGTACACCACTACAAGCACTGTTGCAATAAATATTCAGGCATATGTTGCCTTATACATAGGTGCAAGAATTTCTCTAGAACATTATGTACAGAAGCGAAATATGTAGATTGGGAAGGATAGGTACATCTTCCATTTTACTAGGTTTTGTCAAATTACTGTCCAATTATTTTTACCAATTTACTATCCACTAGTACCCTATGAGGATTTCCAGTTCTCCACATCCTCATAACATTTGGTAATATAACAGTTGTCCATTTTTAACTGTCCGGTAGTTGTGGGATTGTGTCTCTCTTTTGCTATTATTTGTATTCCACTATTATTTGTAATGTAGTACATTATTTCTTAAGTTTATCAGTTGTTCTTTTTCTATGAATTGTCTGCTTCGTCCTATGCAGTTTTCCATTTTTTTGTTTATTGTTTTTATGTTGATTTGTAGGAAACTTTATATATCCTGAATACTAATATCTTTCTGGCTATATACAAGGATAATTTTGTTCTTGAAGTCTATGGTTTTTAGAATTCTTTCATTTTGATATAGTCAAATTTTCAAATATTTTACTTTACGGTTTGGGAGTTTTGTATCTTCTCTAAGAAAGTCTCTGCTATATTTACTTCTAAAAATGTATAATTTTTAAAAAGTGAGTATTTAATCTGCCTGTATGTACATGATGTGACATAGGAAGCTAATTTTTTCCATATAAAACCAATTTTAAAGCACTATTTATTGTCACTTACTTTATATTGCTATCTCTAGTCTGCTAAAAGTAGCCTTTTCAGACAATTAAATAGCACATTTTAAAAGAAATTTTTGTTCTTTTAAGCCTTTTTAAAAATAGAATAAATGTAATTAGAAGAAAACTAATGTATTCTCTAAAAGGAAAAAAAAATGCTCCAGCAATGTTAAACTGCTGGAAATCTTGCCTGTAAATTATCTACTGTAAGATAATCCTCAACTGGAGAGCGAAGGAGGAAGAAAAGAATAGCATTGGTGCTGGGGCTCCTTAATGTCACAAGGTTACAAAGGTCATTGCCAACCACTCCCCAAAACCCTTAGACCATTCTGGTATAACCAGGGTCCTCAATTCATGTGGTAGGGAGAGCTCAGGCATGTTGTGAACCTCTAAAATGCATCATAAGGGCATCATCTTCAGCCAAAGCTTTGTCCTACAACACAGGCATGCATGACAGTCTCTGGATCAACACTTCTCTGGGAGCAAAAGAGGAAGGGACATTAGTTGTTTTGAGAGCCGTCTACTCTCAAGGTGACATGGTTCACAATCAGCCCATTGCTCTCAGGATAGCTGCTAACTATAGTGTTTCACTGAGGGAAGTTGACCATGCACTGAATGGACTAGTTTCTTCTGGGAGACATTTGATCAACTATCAGGGAAAGCAAAATGACCCAGTGCAAATATTCACCAAACATTCATCTCCAGCAGGCATCTCTGAGGAAGCCAATTGACTTAATAGAGATAGGGAATACCAAATTATCTCAGATAATAAAAGAGAGGTTGCTAATATAATCAAAGGGTGGCCTCTAAAATTGCTGCTTAGGGAAGCAGACTTGACCCAGTGGTTAGGGCGTCCATCTACCACATGGGAGGTCCGCGGTTCAAACCCCGGGCCTCCTTGACCTGTGTGGAGCTGACCCGTGCACAGTGCTGATGAGCACAAGGAGTGTCGTGCCACACGGGGGTGCCGCCCGCGTAGGGGAGCTCCACGCGCAAGGAGTGCACCCTGTAAAGAGAGCCGCCCAGTGCGAAAGAAAGAGCAGCCTGCCTAGGAAGGGCACTGCACACACAGAGAACTGACACAACAAGATGACGCAACAAAAAGAAACAGATTCCCATGCTGCTGACAACAACAGAAGTGGACAAGAACACATAGCAAATGGACAGAGAGAACAGACAACTGGGGGGTGGGAGGGTGAGGGGAGAGAAAAAAAAAAAGTATGTTCTGAGCCCAGATAGTAAGAACATACATATGATAGCAGTAATTCTTGTGATTCTTGTTTTTTATTTTCACCTTTACACTCCTATAATTTAACAGGAATTTAATGGATATTCATGTTCAAGACCTGGAAAAATAAATTCCTCCTAAGTTGAGAGCAAATGTTTCAAGTATTTGCCTGAAGCCATTTCTTTTTTAACTGGGGGAGTTCAGTCCCTTGAGAAGAAGGGGTTTATAATGGAAAAATGAGGCAGCATCAACCATTGGCAGCTCAGAAAATGAATAATGAAAACTCCGTTAATGTCTAACATTTTATGTGCCTAAAGAAAACCCCTGTCTTTTACTTAAAATAAGACAGTTGCTTTAGGAAGTGAATAAAGACCAGGCAAACCTGCCTACAGTGGTTCATTGCCTTCTGAATATTCCTTCAGACAAAAGACCACAAATTTTATGAGAAAGACAAGCATATGTTTAACACAGCTCTTTTATTTACTTTACCTTTATTACCCTTCATGGGAAATGTCCTTGATATATGTTATATTTCCCTTAATTTATATCCCCTCCATAAATGCAGCAGAAAATCTTTCAACAAAGCCTCCAGTGAGAGATCTACCCTTTTTCATTTTAAATCCAACGGTGACAATGTATAAGGAGGAATGGACACCTTTCCCAGGGCCCTGATCTTCATACAATAAATAGAAGCTTTGCATATGGAATTCCTTGAGGGGTTGTATGATTTCTTCTGGCAATGTTACTTTTAAAACTGTATATGGAAATAAATAATCAATTCACTTCCTCATTCATTTTAACAAGCATTTGTGAACGGCTCCCTGGTGCTGGGTTCTGAGGACATAGCAATAAATGTGACACTGACCCTGTCCTCAAGGAAGTCCTATTCTAGGATGGCAGAGTCAGTAGTTAAACATTACAGCTAGCAATTATTAAACACTTACTGTGTGCTTCCCACTAGGCTTAACTCTTTACATGGCTGTGTTTTGTAATCCAAACATCAATCTGAATGAGATAGTGTTCCCGTATTTTGTCTAGGTTCTTGGCTATGTTACAAAAAGAATTTAAGTACACACCAGTTCAGTTAGACCAGTAGTTTATTAAGAAAATGGGAGAAAATAACAGTTCATGGGTATTAAGAAAATGAGAGAACAGATTATGGGTCCCAGGTAGAGAGAGGAAAAGTGCTAAAATGGGATCAAAAAGAGGGGGGCTGATTTCCAGACACAAGTCCCCATTACAGGTCCCCAGGTCTACTTGCCTGCTTATCTGGGCAGGGAGGGAAAGGGGAAAACAGGGCAAGAACAGGGTTAGAATAGGGCTGGGACAGGGGCAGTTTTGGCTTCTACACTTGCTTTTTAAACCATTACTTATTCCACCCCTTTGCTAATGTTGGGGAGGAATCCCCGTTGTTGGCTGTTTTGATTGGTTACCCTGCCAGTCAATTCCCCCTGGGGACCCAATGGCAAGGTCCCTTGAGAACATCCTGGACTTTTCCTTGATTCCAGAGGAAATCCCATTCTGAATGGGGGGTTCTCGTGAGGTTCTTCCAGCAGCCATATTGTAGGGTCTTTCGCTCAGGGAGGATTCCCAAGGCCACATTTTACACAGGTGTGCTTTTCTGCCAGGTCCCAGATCCATCTCTTTATTCCCTAATCTAGCCTGCTTCAATAGGGACTATTAATACGACCACTTTGTATGTTACAGAAACAGCCTCCAAAGGATTACTAAGCCTCTCCAGAGTCACTGGCAACAACAGCAACCCAGCGGGCTATGCTGTCTCCCCATTTGGACACTCATAGAGTTTTAAACACTGGCCTCAGGTCTACAGGAATATTTACTAGTGAAAATAGTCTTATTTGTTTTGAATTTAACTGTGATAATAGCAATATCTATAATCTGCTCTTAAATCTTTACTCCCTATCAGTAAAATGTGGTGGGTAACATTAATAGAATGAAGCCTTACACTGTACTGCTGTTAGAGATTGTATTAGTCAGCCAAAGGGGTTCTGATGCAAAATACCAGAAATCGGTTGGTTTTAATAAAGGGCATTTATTTGGGGTAGAAGCTTACAGTTACCAGGCTGTAAAGAATAAGTTGCTTCCCTCACCAAAGTCTGTTTTCATGTGTTGGAGCAAGATGGCTGCCAACGTCTGCCAGGATTCAGCCTTCCTGGGTTCCTCTGGGCTCAGCAACTCTGTTTTCTCCACAAGGTCAGCTGTAGACTCTGAGGCTTTCTAGGCTTTCTCTTTCTCCACAAGGCCAGCTATAGGCTATCAGGCAACCAGCTCTCTCTCTCCCCTGGGACTCAATTCTCTCTAGGTCTAGCTCCTCTGCTCCTCTGTGGGCTTAATTCCTGGGCTCTCGAAACTACTACTACCTCCTCTGCTCTGCCATGTAGTTTTACCCCACTGATGTGGCCCAATCAAAGTCTTAATTGTAATTTAATCACACCCAGATACAGACCAGTTTATAAACATAATCCAATATCTATTTTTGGAATTTATAAATAATGCCAAACTGCTACAGAGATCATGGCAGGGAACCCTCCCTAAGAGACCTTTCACAGGACATATTTAGTAAGTAGCCACCCTGGTGAGATCCAAGACAAATGGAGATTACTCTGAATTTTCCACAAATTCACGCATATCAAAAATAAGATAGTAGCAATTTGCATATTGATAATAAGGTGATGATAACCTGACCTATCACTTGGAAAGTGATTTCATGTTTTCTTTCATGTTCTTTCTTTTATACCCCCAAGTGTTTCTCTGCCATGATACTGTTTTGCCACATAAGCTGCTTGCATAAACTGAGCTGGTAATTTTTTTTTAAGTTGAATTTAGACAAGCACAATCATCTAAACCCTGGTATTGCTGTGTTTCTAAATTGCTTTATGACCTAAATCACATTCTAACTTGCATCCCATTACTTACTCTACTTACCTTATTCCTCTACTTGATTTTAGGCTCCTTTGCGGTATAATATTTTATTCAATGCTGAGTTTTTGACAGATACTTGTTACCAGGCAAGATGGATAACCCCAAATTTTAAATGCAATTGTTTAAGAAGTGCTTTTTTGTAAAAAAAAGTAGTTCCACAATATTTGCATTTTATGACTTATTGCATAGAATTTTAAAGTCTTCTCTTTCTTCTTTCTCTGCTCCTACTTCTTGCCTCAGAGGTAACCAATATTATGAGTTTAGAGTAAATCCTACAGCCCTTTATCTGTGCATTTACATACATACATGTATGATAGCATTAATATTCTTTTTAAAAGTATTGTGTAATTACTATGCACCCACACAATGCTAATCACTTTACATTCCTTAAATTATAATTCTTATAGCAACCTATGAGATATGTACTATTAAGAGCTTCATGTTACAGACCAGTGAAATGAGGCACTGAAAGATTTTATAACTGGTCCAAGATCCTTTAGATAGTAAATGAAGTTCTCAGTGCAAACAGACTACTTTGAACTATTACAGATACCTGTACTTTTGGCAAAAATGATAATGGAATAGGCTTTTAAAAATCTTTTAATAAGGAAAATTTCAAACCTATAACAATAATGGAGAACATACTAAAAGTAACCACCATGTATCATTCACCCAACTTCAACAATCATCACTCATGGCTAATTTTGTTCCAGCCATACACTGATTCACTCTACAACCATTTCTAATTTTGAAGGGAGGGGATATTTATGCCTGAAAAACCCAGGACCAGCTGTCTTCAAGCATGGTCGCATCCAAGTACTCAAATGTTATGAGCACTTGTCCAGGATCACAGCCAGTGTTCAGGGAGGAAAGCATCACCTGATGAGGACTTTATTGGACATTTTCACAGCCTCAGAACTGTAAGCTTATAAATTAATAAATCCCCATAGTAAAAGCCAATCCATTTCTGGTATATTGCCCTGGCTGCCTTTAGCAAACTAAAACAAGCTTTGGTACCAGGAATAGTGTGGCATGAATGTAAATACCAAAAATGCTAAAAAGACTTCTTTATTGGCTAGTGGTAGATTTGGGAAGAATTGTGAGATGTTTGATAGGAAAACCTTAGATTTCTTTGAAGAGACTGTTGATGGAAATATGGATGCTAATGGTACTTCCTATAAGGACTTAAGCAGAGATCATGAATGTGTCATTGCAAACTGGAAAAAAAGGCAACCTTGATGTTAGATGGAGGGCAGAATTTGAAAGAGATGGGCCTGGGTATTTAGCTGAGATTTCCAAACTAATGTGGAAAGTGTGACCTGGCTTCTCTTGTAGCTTATAGTAAAATGCAAGAGGAAAGTGTTAAACTGAGAAATGAACTCCTGGGCACAAAGAAAGCAGATATTGATAGTTTGGAAAATTCTTGCTTATGAAAAATGAGTTCCCAGAGAATAGTGCCCCATGTGAGGATTTAACTGAACTTGGAACAGTCAGTCATTTCAATGCAAGTCAAGATTGGAAATACAGTTATCTGGGAAAGATCTGTGGAAAGATCTATTGTCCAATGGTTGGAGTCCCTGCATCCTGCATGTGAAAACATGTTTTTTGTAAGATCTGTATACACAGAACCACTGCCAGCCTGGACTAAAAGGAAA
Source organism: Dasypus novemcinctus (assembly GCF_030445035.2). Lineage (NCBI taxonomy): Eukaryota > Metazoa > Chordata > Mammalia > Cingulata > Dasypodidae > Dasypus > Dasypus novemcinctus. Next base: position 48,043,873 of record NC_080674.1, on the reverse strand, counting down.
AGAAAAGAGGCAGATTGAAGGAAAAATAACTTCTACGGCAGAACCTTGGAAGCTGAGGTCTGGAGTGAAGACATCTTCTTGGGCCAGAAAAGTGGACCCACTAATGTGTGTGGAAAGGGTGAGTATGTCCTGGAGCTTGAAGAGGTCTGGTCTTTCACCCTGTCGTTCAGGAAGAATGCTGCTGCCCCAGCCTTTCAGAGAAGGTGGAGCTCATTGCCCAGGGATTGGGGAGAGTTTGGCCAAGTTCACAGATGGAGGGAAATTTTGCTGCAGGACAGACCATGCCTATAACCAATTTTGATGAGACTTTGTATATAATATTTTTACTAAAAGGATTTAAGGTTTTGGAAGATTGTAATGGAATGGAATGCATGTGGATATGGAAAGAAAATGTCTTCTTAGGGCCAAGAAGGTTATGTGTAGCAGTTTGAGGCTTTTATGGACCCCAGAAAAGATCCATTCTACTCAAACCAACAATCACCACTTGCTCCTACCTCCCCTCTAAATCAAAGGAAGTACTCATTGAACCATTGAATGGATACGTAAGAATCCTAACTCAATTCAGTGCAGAAATGGAGCAGTTGTTAATTGAAAGAAACACTTTTCCCACTTTTTCTTAATCCCAAATAGAAGGAAAAAAAGGTGATTACAAGGTTGGGGAAGGAGAAAAGTGAGAATAAGGCCTTGATTAAAAATGATTTCATTTTTCATAAAGGAACATTGTTTTAGTTTCCCCCACCTCATATGTTTCTTTTGAAATTCCTGGCTTCATAAATTGTTGGATGAGATACTAATCAAAGAGCTCTGAGTTCAGGGAAAAGACTCTAAATATGAAAAATCAACATTAAAAATATTAAAACTGGGAAATACATAGCTATTTCAGTATTGTAGACCACAACAAAAGGAAAACAGAATTTTTCAGTCACATTTAACAGATTAAACTCATTGATTTTTTAAAAATCAACAATCCTTTCGTGATTGGCATTTTATCAAATTAAAATGTATTCTGGTTTACACATTCAGTATTGTATATACTCTGAACTTAAAAACATAAATAATATACATACCAAATGTTGATTTCAGAGATGTACACAAGCAGAAAACATTTTTCCCTCAAAACTAGATACTTAAATAAGACAGGTTTCAAAATCTTATATGAAACTACCTTAAGCCTCTGCCAAGGACTATAGCAGAAAGTTGGACATTTGCTTGGTTTTTGTGCATGCATTTTGTTTTGAATTTTTGCTCTTCTCTCAAAGAATAGGAGAGAGCTGAATAAACATCTTCTATGGATTTGTTTTCTGTGAAATCTCCTTCATAAAAAATCTTTGTGAATTATATATTCTGCCAAACCTTTTGGACCCTTCAGGTTTCATTCTGTTCGAGCATGAAAATCAATCCCACTTAGCTGGCCAACAACAATTTTATTCACTGAAGTTTAATAAGGAACATTTAATGCCATTAATTTACCTCTTATAGACTCTTCAGAGCCAAAGCTAGATCATTGATCCATCCTCCCCCACTTTTTTTACTGATAGAATTCCATTATTATTTTAAAATTCTTACATCTCAAAACAATGGCAGAATTCAAACTCTGTACTATATGAAAATGGAAGTGTAGCAGTTTGATATTATTTATGAATTCCAAAATTAGATTTTGGATTATGTTTGTGAATTGGTCTTTTCCTCTGGCATATTAGATTATACTGGATTGAGAAGTTTCACTTTTATTTGATTATAAATAAAATAATGAATAAGGCTTTGATTGGGCCATGTCAGTAAGACATAGCCCCCTTTGTGAGCAGGGGCTCACAGAGAAACCACATCACAGAGAAGGGAGGTTGGAGTTTCATTGCTGGAGCCCTGGGAAGTAAATACACAGGAGAAGAACACAGAGAAGTAGAGAAAGCTTCATAGACATTGCAGAGGTCTCATGTAGCAGTTTGATGTAATTGATGAATTCCAAAAAGAAATATTGCATTATGCTTGTAATCTGATCTGTACCTGGGCATGATTGAGTTATCATTAGGGCATTGAGTCCCCACGGTGGGTGGGGACTCACAGATAAAAGGCATGGCAAAGAACAGAGTTGAGGGGCTTTTAATGTTGGAGTTTTGATTTTGGAGTTTGATGCCAAAGACTTAAACTGGAGACCTGGGAAGTCAGCACACAGAGGAAAGAGAAGCCAGCCCCAGAAAGGAAGGAACATTGAAGCAAGAGTAAAGCAAGCCCCAGGAACGTAAGAACCCAGGAAGCCTGAATCCTCACAGACATCGGCAGCCGTCTTGATCCAAATAGACTTTGGTGAGGGAAGTAACTTATGCTTATGGCCTGGTATCTGTAAGCTCCTACCCCAAATAAATACCCTTTATAAAAACCAACCAATTTCTGGTATTTTGCATCAGCATCCCTTTGGCTGACTAATACACCCAGGAAGAAAGAAAACCTGATAGTCTGCAGCTGACATTGTGGAGAGAACAGAGCAGCTGAGTCTGGAGAGAAACGAGCCCTGGAAGAAAGACAAGACTTACCCAGCCTACAGCTGATATTGGAAAAAGCCAGGACCATTGAGCCCTAGAGGAGACAAGAGGAAGGCTGAACCCTTGCAGACATCAGCAGCCATCTTGCTCCAACATGTGGCAACAGACTTTGGTGAGGGAAGTAATTTATGCCCCAGGGCCTGTTAACTGTAAGCTTCTACCCCAGATAAATACCCTTTTTAAAACCCAACAGATTCCTGGTATTTTACATCAGCATCCCTTTGACTGACTAATATAGAATTTGGTACCAGAGAGTATGGTTATGCTTCTGTAATTACCAAATGCTAGAACAATTTTATAAATGGGTAAGGGATATTTTTGGGATGAATTGTAAGATGCTTGGTAGAAAAGACCTAACATGCTTTAAAGAGACTGTTGATAGGGATATGGGCACCAAAGAGACTTTTTATGATGCCTTAGAAGTAATTGATGAAATTATTATTGGAAACTGGATGAAAGGCAATCCATGGTTTAAAGTCACAGAGAACTTAGCAAGATTGACCTTTAATGTGTTATGGAAGACAGAATTTGAAAATGGTGAGCCTGGGAATTTAGCTGAAGAACTTTCCAAAGTAAACTTGGAGAATACAGCTTGGCTTCTCCTTGCAGCATATAGCAAAATGCTAGACAAGCAAGATAAGCTGATGACTGAATAGTTGGACACCAAAAAACCAGAAACTCATTCCAGAAATTCCAAGCCTCTGGAAATCAAGTCCCCAGACAATAGTGCTCCATTTGAGGACTTAACTAAACTTGGAACTTGTAAATCAGGATTGAAGATGAAGGTATCTAGGAAAGACTTGCGGAAAGTCTTACTGTCTGATGGCTTGGACCCTTGCTTCCTGCATATTAAACCAATAAGCTTTTTGAGAGAGCTGTATGAATAAAACCACTGTCTGCCTGGAATAAAAAGGACATGGAAAGGAGAGATTGAAGGAGAAACAGCTTTAAGAGGAAAACCATGGAAGCTGAGATCTGGAATTAAGGCACCACCTTGGACCAAGAGAGGAACCCCACTCATGTGTGCAGAGAGGGTGCGTTTGCCCCAGCAGTTGAAGAGGGTGGATGTTCACACCAATTGTTGAGAGACAGTTTTGCTACCCCAGGGTACAGAGAGGATAGAACACATTCCCCAAAGTTTAGGGAGGTTGAAGTTACCACCCCATAAGTCTGAGAAGGGTGGGCCTATCCCTTATAGATTAGGGGAGGCCAGGTCACCAACTTGTTGCGCTGAGAGAGTTGGGACTGTATGCCAAAGGTCAGGGAAAATTTTATCTTCTCTTCATTGTGCTAGGGGGGTTAAAACTCTAATCCAAAGATTGGGTAAAGTATGGCCACCACCACAACACACTTGGAGGGTGAGGTCTGGATCTTGGTCACCACCCAGACACTTGATGAGAGTGGAACCAAGAAAATGGCCATTGGGCAAGCCTGTGGAAAGGGTGGGTCTTCATGAGGCCAGAGGGAGAAGAAACTGTCATCTTAAGAATGACTCTCAGACTTTGATATCTAGTGAAATATGCCCTGCAGGTTTACTGAACTTAAGAGGACCCATGACTCATGTTTCCCTCCCAGTTACTCCTTATGAATGGAAATGTTTATCTTTTGTCTATCCATTTGTGTATTGGAAACAGATAAATTGTTTTGTATCTGTCAGAGGTCTACAGTCCATGGGACTTTGCCCCAAGACAAACTATTTCTTTAAACTGATTGTAGCATGATTCTGTATTTAGTATTGTTACTGATTTAAGTGTTGTGGTTTTTTTGGGAATTGTAATATCTTTTTAAAATTCAGAGGGTGGAGCGTAGCAGTTTAATATGGTTTATGAATTTCAAAAATAGATGTTGGATTATGTTTATGAACTGGTCTTTTCCTCTTGGCATGTTAGATTATATTGAATTGAGAGGTTTCACTTTTACTTGATTAAATAATGATTAAAACTTTGATTGGGGCCAGTCAGTAGTCCCCTTTGTGGGCAAGGACTCACAGAGAAACCACACCGCAAAGATGAGAGGTTGGAGATTTAATGCTGGAGCTCTGAGAAATAAACACACAAGAGAGGAACACGAAGGAGTAGAGAAAGCTCCACAGACACAACAGAGGCCCCAGGAGAGAGAAAGCCTGATGGTCTACAGCTGACCTTGTGGAGAGAGCAGAGTAGCTGAGCCTGGAGAGAAACGAGACAAGAGACACAAGACTTATTCCACCCTACAGCTGATTGGGAGAAGCTGGGACCACAGAGCCCTACAGAAGAGAAGAGGAAGACTGGACTCTTGCAGAGATGGGCAGCCATCTTGCTCTAACATGTGGCAACAGACTTCGGTGAGGGAAGTAATTTATGCTTCATGGCCTGGTAACTGTAAGCTTCTACTCCAAATAATAAAACCTAATAGAGTTCTGGTATTTTGCATCAGCACCCCTTTTGCTGACTAATACAGGAAGTATTTCTGCAAAGCTCTAAGCCGTAAGACTCCCATTCTTGTGTCCTACTTTATGATCTTCAGTCACTTCCAGCTCCTGGCTGTGGCAAGGTGGTCAGATAAACTTCCAAGGTCAGTAAGTGAGTCAGGTTCTACAATAGAAGGAATTGGTCTTTGGGATGAAGTCTACTCCTTAGTACACCTTGAAGTTAAATTGTCTAAGAAGCACCTGGAGAGAGACTGTGAGTGCAATTTGAGTGCTTATGTGAGTGCATTTGAGTGTGCACATGCTCACACATATGTATACATACATTACATATATATACAAGAACCATTACTTTTTGCATTTAAAGCTCATTCAACTCTAAGTATAGAGGGGAAGATATTTATAATTCAGTTGCTTTACATAGGGTCAGTATAATTTTCTCTATACTGATAATTCATTCAAAATAAGTTTAAATGTTAAAATAATGGATATTTTACAACTTTCACCCAGCCTGCTTCCCAAGAAGTTCAGGGAGTTGAATATTTCTACTGGATATTTTCGGTAAATATTAAGTGTAAAATTTAGGCTTTTGCCCCTCCCCACCCCCCATGTTTTTAGATTCATGTTCATCACATTCTTGGTCTTCCATGGGTGATTATACCCTAAGCCAAAAGTTATTTTTCCTCTCACTCAATTGGACATCACTTAGTTACTAAAGAAACCCAGGGCCAAATTCTACCACAGATATGTTCTTCTCACATTGAAGTCAAAAGAGTTCGGTGCAGGCAACCGAAAAGCCCAGGGACAGGAGTGCTTTCATCTCTCTTCAGAAGATAATAGCTCCAGGCCTCTTCGTTGCAGTTCCTCTCCTCTGAAATTCCTGGATTGTTTTCCACTCAAAGGCCAAGCTACTGCTCCTTTAGCTAATGTCAAATAAGGAACACCATAACTGCCAAAAAACAAACCAGAGTATCATAAACTAGCCGACACAGAATCCTCAACAGTATATCCATTAGCTTTGCTGATTCACATGTTATTTATTCCCAATTTAAAATATGAAAAGTTATGCATTGAGTAACCACAGCACATTTAACCTGAAGCGTTGAAATGTGGCACCTTTGATAGCAACATATGAAGTCAACAGAGGAAGTATAAGTTTAGAGCTATGGAAAGCTGGGAGTGTTTCTGAAACCACAGATCTTACTTTGATGTTCATAACTATTTAAATCATCAGAAATTGCAGTTGTAGAGGAGAGAAAGCAATCAGACAATTTAGAGTAGGATTTCACAATACGTTTTTTTTTTCCTTTGAGGAGTTCTTTTCAATTTATTAAATAACCTATCCCTTTAGAATGTAGGAATTTACAAAAGTGACCCGTAATCTACTGGGAATTACACCAAAAATGCAAACCTAACTGTTGTCTTTAAAATCATGTCTTTAACTCCCTTAGACTAATTTTAAGTTATATTTTCCTTTACCTTGATGACTTAATTGATTGTTAGACATATATAATTTATTATATAAAAATCACAATATGCTCCAGAAACATTAAATACATTTTATATAAAATCATACCACTATATCTAAAAACAGTGTAGAAGGGAATAAAAATCAGATAAAAATATTTTCAGGAACCCAGATGTAAAATTACAATGTGATAATTTACATTCAAAAACATATTTATTCCAAAGCCGTAACCTAATTGCCTACCTCATATGTATCATAGCCATCCACAACAGTGACTTTCTTTGGAATTAAACTTTGGAATTACTTGTTTATACAAGAAAACTCATCTCAGATGTAGCATCTGTTTCTCACTAAGGCTTAGCTTTCACCTAATTCTCCAAATGGGTTGACTGAGGTTCAAGAATGTGAGGTGACTTGCACAAGATCATACAGTGGTATCCAGGGCAAGCAGCCGTTCTCCCTCGAGTAGTAGATGGATATCTTGGTACAAAGCTCCACTGATGCCTTTCTCTTTCCTGTGACACTATACTTACATCCATTTGAAAACCATATTTCACTGAGTGAATCACTTGGTTACTTAACATACTTTATTGTGTCAGAAAGAAGAGAAAAGTGATGTGGAATTTGAATATGTTTGTCAGATCTTCTTTATTAAATTATACCCTTGATTCCAGAAGCATCCTAACATATAATATTTGAGTATCAGATCCATAGGTAATATTATATACCTTACATACTGCGGCAAGAATGTAGCAAGGGACAAGAATATATGTGGGGTACAGCACAGGGTAAACAAAATCAGCAAACTCTTATAGCCCTATTCATTTCCTATGAAACATATATTATTATTTTTATATACTATGGAAAGACTTTTTGTAAGTACAAGGTCTTGCTTGGATAATGTATTATTTTTACTAGATAAAACGTGCCACTAACTGCAAAATAGCCCAAATAATATTTTAGTTTACAATAATTCCAAAAGTATATTTCAGGTAAGTAATTATTCCATAATATAAGCATAGAGCTATAAATGCTCAACAGGAAAAAAAAATGAATGTTCTTACAATTTGCCATTATAGGAATTTACATAATTTCCCATCGGTAAGCATGTATGTTCCTTATTTTTTCATTCTAATCATGATCTGTCTTCTATAGTCAATTATATGTATGTAAAGATTTCCTAATCCTTTGTTAATGTAGAGTGGATAGAATTATTCAATGTCTTTTTTGCCACATGCTCTAGAGATTTATATCTCTTATATCCATTATTATAAGAATTTTTTCAAATCACACAGTATATCCTAGGAGGTCTCTATCAGATTTGGTTATTTTCCTAGTGAACCAGAGTTCTAAGCTCACAAGCATGTACATGACTGTAATTACCTATGACTGACTCAGTGACTATGAATTCTGGTATTGTAACTAAAATGATTTCTTCTAAAACCTCCAACAGGTATCAGATAATTACCTCAGACACTCCCATCAAAAGTTGCTCAAATTACTTTCTATCCCATTTTCAATAAAAATAAATGGGCTATGCAATATATTAACATAGGGCGAAAGGTGTATGGAAAACCTTTACCTAAGTTTGCAAATTTTCTGTAAATATAAAATTTTTCAAAAATAAAAAGCCTAACAAAAATTTTGCTTTATGTAATTTTTAGGAGGAATGAAGTGATGGTCAATGTTAAAATAAATACGTATTAGTTAGCCAAAGGGGTGCTGATGCAAAGTACCAGAAATCTGTTGGGTTTTATAAAGGATATTTATTTGGGGTAGAAGCTCACAATTACCAGGCCATAAAGCATAAGTTACTTCCCTCACCAGTCTATTGCCACATGTTGGAGCAAGATGGCTGCCAGCATCTGCTAGGGTCCAGCTCCATGGTCCCAGCTTCTTCCAATTTCAGCTATGGGCTGGGATAGATCTTGTCTCTCTCCCAGGGCTTGTTTTTCTCCAGGCTTAGCTGCTCTATTCTCTCCACAAGGCCAACCATAGAATATCAGGCTAATGGCTCGTCTCCCTTTCCAGGGCCTCTGCCATGTCTAATGGAGCCTTCTCTCCTTCCTCGTGTATCTGCTTCTCTGTGTGTCTACTTCCCAGGGCTCCAATATTTTAAAAAAACTCTTCGTTCCACCCTATGGTGTGGTTTTCTCTGTGGGTTCCCTCCTCCAAGAGGGCAGGGACTCAACATCCTACTGATGTGGTCCAATCAAAGCCCTAATCATAATTTAGCCAAGTAAAAGTGAAACCTCTGAATCCAATACAATCTAATATGCCCGGAGGAACAGACCAGTTTATAAACATAATCTAATATCTTTTTGAAATTCATAAATAATGCCAAACTGCTACAAAATAAAGTTTGTGAGAGTAGAAAAATGATAAAAAATCCTTTGAAGTCATTTTATGCTTCTTTCCTAAACTTAATTAAGCCATAAATATTTTTCTACCTCTTATAATTTTCTGAAATGTTAATTTATTAAATCAGTCCAAACATCTGTAGTGATACCAAATTCCAAAAGCTTGCCTGATTCTCTTTAATAACCAACTTGTAATGAATATTCTTCAGTCACTTTACAATAAAGAATAACTAATATTAACACTCTTTTGGTAAATCATTCAGCAATCATGTCTGTAGCATGGGCTGTATTCCAGGTATTATACTAGCTACTAAGGATGCAAAATGACAGACATGGTCCCTATGCTTGGAGAGCTAACAGTGTAATGGGGGGAGACACAAATGTACTAATGCAGTGATGCTGTGACTGAGATAAGAATTCAGGAAGGCTCTACAAAACAAGTTATCTTTTACCCTAATGGGCACAAATATTTTATGTGATATCGTTGTGGAGTTCACAGAATGGTCTCAAATGATTTGTCTCATCCAAGACCCACCACAGACTTATAAAGCTTGATGGTGCAGCTTTTTTATTGCCATTTTACTGATAAGAGTTATACCCAATTATACCAGAAATCCTGAAATCTGAATTCATGTCCTCTGAAATCCTGCCTTGTCTTCTTTCTACTCTTCCATACTTTCCTAGGTAAGGATGTTGTTAGACTCCATTCTTTCATAATATTAAAGTGAACGCCAAATGTATTTATTTATCTTTGGTCTTTATTCTTTTCTCCCATATTTCTCAACACATGGTAAATAATTTAGTGTTAGTTATTCTATTTTAAAACCTGATGTCCTTTCCCAGGATAAGAGGTCCACCTTTGAAAGTAAATGATTGTCTTAGGGTCAAAAAACCCTACCTGTAAACCAGGCACCTTTTTAAAATTATTAACACATTTACAAAAATTTTAAGATACTTCAGATTACATAAATTTTACATTAAAAAATAGGGGATTCTCATATGTCCTACTCCCTACACTTCCCACACTTTCCCATATTATAAACATCCCTCAGTAGTGTGGTACATTTGTTATAATTGATGAACACATATTGAAGCATTGCCACTAACTCTGGATGATGGTTTACATTATAGTTTACACTCTGTCCCACACAATTTTGTAAGTTATGACAAAATATATAATGGCTTGTATCTGTCATTGTAATGTCATGCAGGACAATTCCAATGTCCCAAAAATACCATCATATTACACCTATTCTTCCCTCTCCCTCCCCTCAGAACTTCTGGTGGCCACTGCCTTTATATCAATGATAAAAGTTTTTCTTTTGTTGGAATAATAATAAGTCTACAATAGAATAATAATAAGTCTACTTCAGTCCATTTTTCATTTCCCAATCTTAAGGATTTGGGGTCAGGTACCTTTCCGAAGTTAACTTAATCTTTTCAAGACCTTTGTTACTATTTAGTGTACTGAAGAAGTTTCTCACTAAAAATATTCTGCATTATATTGTTTCACACAGTATATTGGTATGCTTCTTTAATGTGCCAGTATTGTGCTAAGCCTTGGAAATACAAAGATGAGTAAGACATGGGTTCCTTAAAAGAGCTCACAATGTAATACAAGAGCAAAACAGAAAAACAGATGATTATCATAATGGGGTATGAAAGTTGCTATTATTTATGTATGCACAGAGAAAACGTACAAGGATTTCCTAAAGTAAAGGATTGGAGAGAAGCATTTTAGGCTGAATTAGAAGCAAATACAAAGGCTTGCAGGTTAGGGTGTTGCTGCTTGGGAAATTGGTAGCCATTCAGAAAGTCTAGGTGCAGAAGGAGGTAAAGGGACTGGAGAGAGTCAAAGTTAGAGAAGAGTGGCTTTGTATACTAGGCAGATGGTCATAGCTTTATGTTGATAATGAGGAGCTGTAGGATTTTAGCAAGAAAAAGATGTGATCAGAATACATTGTATGGTCAACTCTAGCTGCTATACAGAGAATAGATAAAAGCAGAGGAAAATAAGAGTCAAAAATAAATGAGAAGACCATGATAATAAACCAACAACAAACAGGTAGGAACAAACTTGTTTGAGTAATATATTAGTCAGCCAAAGAGGTGCTGATACAGAGTACAGAAATCTATTGGGTTTTATAAAGGGTACTTATTGGGGGTGGAAGTTCATAGCTACCAGGTCATAAAGCATGTTACTTCCCTCACCAAAGTCTGTTACCACGTGTTGGAGCAAGATGGCTGCCAATGTCTGCAAGGTTTCAGGGTTCCTCTTCCTCCTATGGCTCCTTGTTCCCAGCTCCTTCTGTTCTCAGCAATAGGCTGACATAAAGCCGTGTCTCTCTCCCTGTGGCTCAGTTTTTTCTGGGCTTAGCTGCTCTGTTCTCTCCAAAATGTCAGCTATAGACTATCAGGCTCTCTTTCTTCCCGGGGCCTCTGTCATGTCTATGGAGCCATCTCCTTAATCCTCCATGCCTTTCCTCTGTGGGTTTACTTCCCAGGGCTCCAGCATAAAAAACTCCAACTCTCTCCTCTGCCCTGTCATTTTCTCTGTGAGTCCCCTACTGACATGGCCCAATCAAAGCACCAATCATAATTTAATCAAGTAAAAGTGAAACCTTTGGATCCAATGCAAGCTAATACACCAAGAGGAACAGACCAGTTTAGAAACACAGTATAATATCTATTTTTGGAATTCATAAACAATATCAAACTGTTACAAGCAGGTTGTGATAGCTGGTTTCAAGAAAAAAGGAGGGACTCAAGAGATATTAAGGAGGTTAATAAACAATTAAATGTGAGTGGAGTGGATGTGGTAATTGAGAGAAAAGGGTCAAGGAAGTCTCCCAGATTCCTGCCCAAGGTAACTGAGGGCTGCCATTCATTGAAAAGAGTAATAAGGGAGATTGTGAAGAGGGAAGACTATAAGAAACTTTGAGGGGTGAACAGATGTGGGAATATTTATTAGTGAATATTCTTTAAAGAAATAGACTCAACAGCAGGAATGCATGGATGGATTGATGGAGATAGATAGATAGATAGATAGATAGATAGATAGATAGATAGATAGATAGATAGATAGATAGATAGATAGATGATAGATGGATGGATGGATGGATGGATGGATGGATGGATGACAGATAGATGTTATGAAGAATTGGTTCACATGACCATGCAGGCTGGCAAGTCCAAAGTCTGTAGAGCAGGCAGCAAACTGGAAATGGATAAAGGTGATTCTGAAGTGTGGTGAATCCATATTCCCTGGGGAAGCTGACTGACTAAGGTTGAGGCAGAATTCTTCATTCTGATTCTGAAATCCTCAGTTCTGGTTTTAAGATCTTCAAATGATTGGGTGAGGAAAGTCCCATATTGTTGACAGCAAATTCCTTTGTTGATCACAAATGCAGCCATCCATAGATACATAAACATCTATTTCTGCTATTACAAGCTTATTATTTACATTTCCTGTATATACTTCAGGTTATGATAACTGAAAAAAAATGTGGTAGTGTCACAGTTTTTAAGTGCCTAATTATAATTTTTGTTGATAATTTCCCTTTTCAAAAAATGTATATATGAAAGTCCAAAAATTTCAGCTGGATTTAATAAACTCACACACTAAAATATAATAGGGTTGAACCTCCTTCCATCTTGTGAGTTCATCCCTAACAATTCCTTTCAGTAATTCCTCCTATTAAAGATCATAGGAAGGAAATTGAAAAGGGGCGCTTTTTTTTTTTTTTTTTTTACCAACTCTGTGCTACAATTTGAGAAGTCTGGAGGAAGCACAGTCAGTATTCCTCAACTACAGAACATAAATTTTAGTACTTGTTCTGAAATCCAACAAAGAATATTAGATTTTTGCTTGGCCCTGTTCCATTAGCTCTAATAGGTTGTTTCACTGGTGTTTTCTTCAAAACAGATATGGATATGAGATATCATGTATTAATGGTTTTTCAAACTGAGGTCATGAAATAAATGCAGCTTTTTAAAATGAAATAAAAAAGAATCAAAAGGAATATAGTAGACTATAATAGAAAATAGAATGCACCGACTATAGAAAAGGTAATATTGTTTTGTGAGATCTTTTATTTATACATCATATGAAATATATAGCTGTGTGTGTGTGTGTGTGTGTACTGGGTCACAATATATTTGAATTGCAGCCAAAAGTTTAAAGGCCAGAGCGTCAAGGTATTTTACACCATGAAATATATACTACTTACTTGCAAAATTATGCTGTCTCTTTTCAAAATCTGTGTCAAAATTGACTTTTCAGTGGAAATTTCATTTGCTCAAATGCGATATTATATACTCTACATTAATGGTGGTGAAGATGAAAACCCCACTTTTATTTATATTATACTCCTCAAAAAGACTACAGTCTATAATTTTATTCCCTTACTACTCAAAATCATACTTAAAACAAGCAGGGAAGATAGTAGCATTTCTATTTACACAGAGACACAGAGAGGCCATGTGGTTTGCATCGGGTCACTCAGTAACAGTCATAGGCATAAACATGGTCATTTAACTTTCAATGATGCTTTTTTCTCTGGATCATGTTGTTTTGTACTATACAGCTGCAATTAGTTTGCCACTGTTTATCTCTTATATTTCTTTGTCATTTGTTTTCTGTGTTAAGCTGTCTAAAATAGAGCCCAAAATATTTGGAAAAGGGCAAGAAGGAGGAAGATAGAGATGAGCTGGTGATTTATGGGTTTGTAAGCTGCCCATCTAATTAGCAGCTAATCTGTTTTGTAAATGTTTTATTCCAAAGACTATGACAAAGCCTGGGATATATTAGGCTACTCAGTACATATTTGCTGAATTAAAATGAAAAATAGCTAATTGCCAGGTCATTCTTAATATGGGAATTCATGGCCATATCAGATACATAAGAAATAGTTCAAAAAAGAGGAAGAGAGAGAGAGAACTTTTGAGCAAGCTTCCAATATTTCACCTGAAGTTTTACAAGCCACATAAAATATGATAGTGAGCTTCCCTGATTTTCTAGTTTCTGGAACAGTTTATAGAAAGTAGGAAGTATCTGACATTTGGATGTTTGATAATATGTCTCCAAAACTTTCTGGGCATATTTTTTGATAACAGACTTTAAAACCATTCATTGAATTTCTTTAATGGGTTGATAGGTAAATTTTATTTGGGAAAGTATAATGCATCTAAATTATATTTCATAAAATATATTTGTCTATTTTATCAAAATTTTTACTAGACCAAACTTTCCACACACTTATCTAATGATTTTTTTCAATCTTTGTGTGTCTACGGATTTCCCCCCTTTTCATTCCTAAAAATGCTTGTTTCATTTTTCTATTTAATTTCATTAATCAATCTTGCTCTAGCAAATATGTTTTAGCAATATATTTTAAGAACAATCTTTTGGTTGAGTTTACTTATTGTATTATTTCTGTACTTCACTTATTTCATATAATACCACCATAACTTTTTACTGTTTTCTTTGTGCTTACTCTACTGGATTTTTTTTAGTTATTGAGATTAAGGAGAATGATTAAATTTTGAATTTTTTTCTTTTTTAACATGTGCTTTTCAGTTTATAAATTACTCTGTAAGAACTCCTTTACATAATTCCTTTAATTTTTGATACTGTTGTTTCCTTTTAAATATGTCATAATAACCTTTATGACGTGTTTCTTGAATTATGAACTGTTTGCAGCTATGTTTGTTGGTTTAATATATATGGCTTTGGTTTGGGTATTGATTCCATTTTATATAGAATAGATAGAAAATATTGTTTGTAAATGTTCATTCTTTGATATTTATTTTCTTGTTTTGTGGCCTACATGGGGTCAATTTTTCTGAAGATTCCATATGTGTTGGAAAATAATGTGAATTCTCTAATTGAAAAGCTGCAAACTTCTACAAATGTCCATTATATAAAGAGAGTTAATTGTGTAGTTCACATCTTCTATACCTTCACTATTTATCTTTCTCATCTACCAGATACTGAGGAAGAAATGTTAAAAATTTCATATAGTTGGGCAACTATAAATTACTCATTTTAAAACTTGTGCTGATGGCTGGGTTGTTAGGTGCACATACCTTCCTGGATTATGTATCATTTGTGAATGCTGCCTTTCCCTATTATATCATGGTCTTCCTTATCCCTGATAAGATTGTTTTTCCATAAAATCCATTTAATATTGTCACCTCAAACTTAGTTTGATTAGTATTTTCCCAGCAAACTTTTCTCTTTTTCCCAACATGCTGCATTTCCTTATGTTTTAGGTATCTCTCTTTTAAACAGCAAATGACTGGGTATTTTTTTTCTTATTCTTTTGAAATATTTTAAAATTCTAACAGAAAAGTTGGAACTATACTCAAAGAATTTTTTTCTGAATAATTTGAGAGTAAATTAGGGACATCGTGTTCTATCACCCACAAATAAATAACTTAGTGTGTACTTCCTACAAATAAGGACATCATTTATGTAATCACAATATAACCATTAAAATAAAGAAATTAATGTTGACACTTGGTGTTTTACTTTCCTCATTACTAAAGCAAATATCATGCAATGGATTGACTTAAACAATGGGATTTTCTTGGCTCATGGTTTTGAGGCCAGAAATCCAAATCAAAGCAACATCAAGATAATGCTTTCTTCCCAAGGCTGGCATTCCGGGGCCAGTGGCTAGTGATCCTCTGTCACATGGCAATGCACACAGTGGCTCTCCTGGCCTCTCCCTTCTCTTCCAGGTTCTATTAACTTTGTTCCTGGATACTCCCTTAGTAGCTTCTTTCATTTTCTGTGACCTTCCCTATAAGGCCTTTAGTAATATATTTAAGACCCATCTGGGGCCATACCTTATCTGAAGTAACTTTATCGTAAGTTTCTGAGGTCACATCCTCAGAAATAGATTAAATTTAAGACCATGTTTTTTCTGGAGTACATAGCTCCAAACCACCACAGATGACTATGATATGACCCACAGAGCCCATTCAAATTTCAACAGTGGTCCCGGTAATGTTCATTATAGAAAAATTATCCAATCCAGAAGTGTATCTTGCATTTAGCAATCTCTTCTTCTCCTTAAATCTGTAATAGTACCTCAGACTCTCTCTGCTATTCATGACTTTAACATTTAAAAAAACTAAAACCAATGTTTTTTGTAAGATGTCACTAAATATGTATTTGTCTGGTGTTTCCTCATGATTAAACTGAGGTTGTACATTTTTGGCAAAAAAAATATCACAAACAAGATATTATGCTCTTCTCACTGTATTCTGCTAGGTGGTACACAATTTCCTAGGTCTCGTTACTAGAGATATTAATTTTCATGACTTGATAAAGGTTAGTCTCTGTTAGTTTCTCCACTCTAAGGTTATTTTTCCTTTTGTCATTAACAGCTATTTTGGAGGGGATCTCTTTTAAGAACAAATAAATTTTCCATTCCTCATCAAATTTGCACCCACAAGTTTTAAAATCCCTTGATGTTTTATGACTAATTGTTACTATAATGGTTGCCAAATGATGACAAATAATTCCACCATTCCCTCTACACTTATTAGTTGACATTCTACTGTAATGAGTAACTTCCTTTTCTCCCCACTTATTTATATACATATGGGCAACTGGCTTTCTATTTTATTCAATGGATTATAATCCATTACTCTCATTTTTTGATGTTCACGTTGTTCCAGTATTTACCTAATGGAAGTCTCTTCAAGCTACTTCTGTCTCCATCATTTTCTGAGTATATTATCACATTCTGGCAAAACAAGATATTCTATGCTCATCTTGTACTCTCCCTACCCCAGTCTTAGACTTAGTTATTTCACCAAGGAACCTAGTTTCTCATAGTTGAGAAGTATACCTTGAAACTGGTAACTGTGTGGTAAGTATGCTTGTTGCTAGTGGAATTTCACTATTCAGTTCTCTCCATGGGACAGAACTAAAGAATATGTGTAAAAATATTTGTACACATTTACATCTATATCTACTGCTATATCCATCTGTCTGTGCATATATTGAAAACCATAAATTCACACCAATATCTCCAATTCCACTCCAATGCCATAGGACTAATTCTAGGTTTTTTTTCTCTTTCCATTTCCATATTTGCAACCCCCTTCTTCCATAATGAGAAATCTGACTCCCACTGTCCATAATATGTTTATTTACTAGATAAATCTCCTTTTAAGCCATTAATCATTTTTAGCATACTTATTTTATAATACATATCAGAATAATAGATTTACTGCATGCATATCTTTACAACCTTGTGAAAGATTGTACTATTGATACGTACGGCATTACTGTAAAGGGGGCTTTCACCCAACCTAGGGGAGACAGAGAAGCCTTCTTAAAGGAGGTTCTTAAACTAAGTCAGAGTTAAAAATACAATTGGTAAAGGAATTCCAATAGGTAGACTGAAAGAGCAATGTGCGTAAAACCATGATGTGAACTCCTAAAAGCAGTTTCAGTTGCCAGGTTATAAATTTGGGGGCAGGGAGTAGATAATACATTCAACCATAAGACATAGGGAAAGTAAGCATTCACTTGAGGGTTTATGTGCTATATTAGACACTTGGACTTGGTCTTCCAGATCAGTGGTTTTCAAATAGTCCAGGGAAGCCTTCTTCATTTATGCCTAGGCGTTGAACACATGTTGTCCTAATCCTACAAAGAACTGCTCAATTTTTTTTCACCTTTATCTTATTTTAAACATTTGGCTCCTACATTGAAAAATAAATTTATCACTGCTAAAGTAAGGAGAAATAAATGGACGAATAACCTCAGTGATGGGGAGGCTGCCTGTGACCTAACTCTGCCTAATAAAAAGCAAGATTGAAAGGGAATAGAAAGAGTACAGATATTCAGAGACAACTTCTTCTCAACCTTAATTGAAAAAATGTAAAACAAAACTGAGATAATGTTTGAGCTCTATTTGTCAAGGGTCAATTCAAGAACTAACTTCTATAAAAAAATGTCTGGGTGGATTAAGTTATCTGAGAGTAATCTCCTTTTAATTTGGAAAAAAACGGCATATTGTGTGGCTATCCTACCAAAACTGATAATACCCAAAGTACATGCAATTATATCTGGAGAGAAAGAGGCTTGGGGATTAGGTAGACAAACATATGGAAATAGAACAATTTTATCAAGAAAAGGAATTTGCAAAGCTAACTAGAAACGAATAGATTTTTTTTAATACTAAATTTTTATGAATTGAACTGAGAAAATAATCCTCATCCTGAATCCTGAAGAAACTGTGACTCTTCGAGTCTTAAATCACCCATGGGTCTCCAAATGTCTACAGGCAAGAATTGGGCTAAGAAAGCTATTCTAATGCCCACTTTAAATGTGGCCAAGAGGATAAGAGAAAACAAAAACTTTCAGAAGGGCACCGAAGAACCACAGAGGACGGTATAATAGGATATCTCCCTCAGGAAGCAGAATCCGCCCTTTATTAAGGAACATTTTACATGCTGGGTATAGTGAATCTATCCAATGAGTTTCTGTTGGGCTTAAATCATGTTCCTCAATGACATGTTCAAGTTCTAACCCCAAGTCCTTTGGGTGTGAACTCATTTGTAAATAGGATCTTCGAAGACCCTATTAAGATGAAACCAAACTGAAAGAGGGTGGGCCCTAAATCCAGTATAACTAGTGTCCTTACAAAGAGGGGAAATTTGGACATAGAAGTAGAGCCACAGGAAAAGACTGAAGGAGACAGATTACCATGTGACTGAGGCAAAGGCTGCTGGCCAGCAAGCCACCACCAGAATGTTACAGATTTCAGAGAATGCATGGCTGCCAAAACCTTGATTTTGAACTTCTAGCTCCCAAAACTGTGGACAATAAATTCCTATTGTTTAAGCAAACCAGTCTGTGGTATTTCTCATAGCAACCCTGGGAAGCTGAGACAGTATCCAATAGGATTTCATAATTGCTACCTGTGTGTATGTCTATCTTCTCTGTTTCTCCAATTCTTCCCCTCTCTGAATATAGAGTGAGTTTACTGTGGGTATCCTACCCTTGGACACCGTTGTAAAGTGGGGTGTAGGAGAAGCATATATCTTACCATTTTAATGTATAGATATCTAGAAAAACAAGAGCTTCATTTCAACCAGGCGTCTCTTAGAGACACTGCACTTTGAGCTAGATGCAATTCTTTGATAGGACCTTTGGGTTGCCTCCATTGGGAAGAGAGTGTGTTGTGCACGCAGGAAGGACTAGAGGGAAGACTATGATAGACAGCACTACTCATCAAGTATTTCTGGTTTTCCACATGGTCAAATTGCAATCTTGCATTTCCTCTCCCTATTTGAAATTAGATGTGACCATGTGACTTGCTTTGGCCAAAGAAATGAGCAAAAGTAACATGTTATTTTTAAATAGCTATTTCAAGAGCCTGTATTCAATTTGCCTCTTTTCTTCTTCTGCTTCAATAATGGAAGACACATTCAAGATGGATACTCAGCCTGAACCCCAGAGTGCCTAAAATGGATAGGGCATCTAACAAACCATCAATCAACTTGTAGCTTAAATAAGAAATAAATGGTATAAGCCACGATGATTTGGAGAATGTTTGCTATAGAAAAAATCTTAACATACCTTCACTGATACATACTGCTTTTGCCACATGGAATTATAATTATGTATTCCAGCAGGAGATAAGCAACTTAAGAATGGGGACTGTTTCATATTAATATTATTTATCTCCACATTATCTGTGGGACTTACTTTGAAATGTACTCTCCCCAGTGTCACAAAATTAGACTCATTTATAGTTTCCCTACACTTGGCTCTTTTCCCCCTCTTATTTGAACCTATAATTAGCATTATACTTAAATCTTTGGTCATCCCATTCAGTTGCGCCCTGAGTCTCAGCAGAGTTGCAATACACCTACTCTCTAGTTCACTGGACTCACCTAGAATAACTAACAAAGAGAAGATGGTGGTCAAAGCCCACCCCAAGGAACAGAGTGTCTGCAGCTGCAAGCAAGATAGTTCCATCCAACTGGCCCATGGGATCTTAGCCCTCTCGCAATCAGAAACAGAGTAAGTATCAACATCCCCAAACCCTCAAGACTGGGGAATGAACAATGGACTAAAATAGACTTCTTATTATTCTATTATAGATTTATTATTATTGTAGCATTGGAAGAAGTTTTATCATTGATATAAATGCAGTGACCACCAGAGGTTCTGAGAGGAGGGAGAAGAAAGAATATGTGTAATATGTGGCATTTTCAAGACATTGCAATTGTCCTGAATGACATTGCAATGATGGATACAGGCCATTATATATTTGTCATAACCTACAAAATTGTGTGGGACAGAGTGTAAACTATAATGTAAACTATATTCCACGGCTAATAACAATGCTTCAATAGGTGTTCATCAATTGTAACAAGTGTATCACAGTTATGAAGGATGTTGTTAATGTGGGAAAGTGTGGGAGGAGGAGGGGTGGGGCATATGGGAACCCCCTATAATTTTCATGTAACATTTATGTAATCTAAAACTTCTTTAAAAATAAAAAAATTAATCAAAAAAGAAACAAAATAATGTAACAATAATGCATTTATTTGTACAGTGCTTCCTGCATTCCAGAAACTTACTCCCAAAGCTGTTATTCCTCACAATAACCCTATAAAGTAGACACTGTCATTTTTCCCATTTTATAAATCAGGAAACTGAGTCACAAATGGGTTATGCAACTTGCCCAAGGTTATGTAGCTATTAAGTAGATGAACAGACATCTACATGGTAAATATATCATCATGTTCTTCTGCCTTATCTTTGTATTCTAAGTACCGAGCAGGTGATCAATAATGTTTGTCGAATATACGAGTAAAATTTGGCTCTTTTTGACCTTCAGTTTCTCAATAAACTTTCCTTATCAAAGCCAAACCATCCCTTTCTTTCTTTTTTTCTTTTTTTTTTTTGGCCTCCTTAACAGTCAGAGTCACACACTAAAAAATTCAAAGATGTTTTCTATCACAATTCTGATACTTCTGCACCTTTATATTTTTGATGAATCCTCATAGCCAAAACCATCATGAGTGGACTATATTTTCTACTTTATTTGCTCCTATTCTAGTGCTTTCAAGTGTATGTGCATGTCCAACAGTAACTCCCTTGAAATTCCACTTCATTGCACCCTCCCTAATGGACCATGTGTTGCAAAGTTCTCTACTTGCCTACTATGGTGGACACAACCTATGGTGATCCCCAATGAGTCCCGCTCTCACCTTGAGTGCAGGGAGAACCTGCAACTTGCTTCTAACCAAAAGACTATGGCAAAGAAGAAAAGATTGTCTGTCCTTGAGTGGTTTATATTTATGGTGCAGGAGATGGTATGTCATGTCCATAATTATGTTTTGTTATATATGACTCTGTCTTAGCAGACGTAGAGAAAGATTCTCCTGCTGGCCTTATAGAAGCAAACAGCCATGTTGTGAACTGCTTTTGGAGGCCATATGTCACAGATCAGCTTGCAGCTGACAGCTGGCAAGAAGCACAGGCCCTCAATCGTTCAATCACAAGGAAATGAATCATGGCAACAACCTGAATGAAGTTGGAAGTGGATTCTTCACCTAGTCAAGTGTGCAGATGAAAATGCAAGCTGGCAGACACCTTGATTACTGCTTTGTGAAGTCCTGAGCCCAAAACCCATTTAAACCATGCCCAGATTCCTGACCAATGGAAGCAGTGAGATCTGAAATGTATGCTGCTTCAAGCCATTAAGTTTGTGATGGTTATATAGCAATAGTAAACGAATACACCTCCTTAACATGTGCAGCACAGAATTCATTTCAGAGCCATTCCCATCTCCTCAGCTCTAAATTCCATCTATATACTTTCACACCCTTTGGATGGCCTTGCTTCCCATTTATTGATAAAGTGTCTATTGTGAATTTCCTCAAATATCTGCCCCTCTCCAAAAATTTTTATTATTATTTGTCTTCATTTTTTGCCTTTTCCTCTTTCCTCCTGTCTTAAAGAACAAAATCTCTCTCCAAATGCCAAGCCTTAAATTTATGCCTTTGTTCTTCTTTCCTCTCTTTTCCTTCAGGGCATTTTTCCACAGAAAATCCCTTCTCTATTTACCAGTCAATCTCTCTTTTGCACTCTTTTTCTCATGACTCAATCTATAAATATTGCCATGCCTAAAAATTCTAACTTCTTTCTGCTACCCTTTCAAGCTATTATCACATCCAACTTTTCCCAAATAAACTGTTTGTAGTATTTTGTCTCCACCCCTAAAATGCTTTTAATCCCATGAAATCTGACTTAAGCCTTCATCATTTTGCTGAAATTCCTCTTTCAAAGGTCATTAAAGTATAGACAAACTGCTTCCCCTAATTTCTTTTTCAGTTTCCATCTTTCTCAAACTCTCAATAGCATGAAGAACTGTGGACTAACAATTCCTTTTAAATAATAATCATACTGGTTCTATCAATGAGATTAGTCTTCATGTCTTCTCTGCTTATCTGGCTCCTACTATCCACAAAACCTAGGTTTTTGCATATGCATATGTATAGCTTTCCCTCTGTGACCCCAAAAATAAAAAATAGAAGGCAAGTGAACAGTGGCTCCCAACATAACCAAAATAAAGTCCAAATGTTTAGCTTGCTTTCCAAAGCTCTCCATTTGTTGTACCCATCTTACCTTTCCAGCGTTATTGAAATCTAGTTTGTTTTCATTCCTACTTCCAACCAAATTGAACTCTATTCCAAGTCCTAAATATCCCCTGAATGTTTATTCTCAGTCTAGCCTTCCACTTCATTCCATATGCCTTATGAACACTTTAAAACAGTTAAAACTCTCTTTCCTCCAGTGTAAATGTCTTTAAGTAATATATTTCTTTCAATAATAATATAATAATGGTATTATCACCACTCTCAATATTTCTATTACTGTCCTAAGCACTACGTATTTATGTTTTATCTCTAAAACAACCCCATAAGTGTAGTAGTAATTCAAAAGCCCAGCTCAAATTCTACTTTCCCCATGGATTCTTTCACAGGAATATACATGTACTGTGGAAGACATTTTTTTCCATTCTGAATCTTCTGATTCTCAAAGTATTTTAAAGCATTAGATGTCTTTTATGGCACTAGATACTTTGTTTCTTATATTATAGTTACATCACTAATTTTATTTTGTCTATTAGGTAGTAAGTTTTTGAGGGCAGATGTCTTTGCTGCGCACGTTCCTACTCATTCTTCTTGTTAAAGCTCTGAAATCATCCATTATAAGAAGGCTGCTTTTATGCTCTGAAACTCTATATTAGGTATCACTCATCTGTGCTCCCACATTTTTGTATCTCTTAATTATCTTTTTAAAAAGTCTCTGTCCTCACTAGACACTGATCTACTGAAGAAAGCACAAAGTCTTATTTTCTTCATACCTATAGTATTTATCACAATATATTCCACAGAGTAATGTTTGTGCACTGAATAAATAATTCTTGTAATCATGGACATCTGTTCTTCTGAGTCACAGGAGATTGCAACCTATAAACTGAAAGAAGATAATAACTGTTAGAGCAAACATATTATATTATTGAGGAAGAAACAGACAACACAATATAGTGCAAGATAATGAATAATGAACGTAAGTCAATGAATTTGGTTCCTGGGGCTGTTGTAACAAGGTAGCACAAATTGATAGATTAAAACAACAGAAATTCATTCTCTTACAGTTCTAAAGACATGCATTCCAAAATGAACATGATAGCATGGTTGGTTCCTTTTGGAGGATCTGAGAGGGAATCTATTCCATGCTTCTCTCTTAGTGTCTTGGTGATTGCTAGCAATCCTTGGCATCCCTTGGCATATAGACTCATCCTCCAATCTCTGCCTCCATTTTCACATCAACTTCTTCTCTTTGTGTCTGTGCCATTTCTTCTTCTTCTTCTCTCATCCTTCTCCTTCTCCTTCTCCTTCTCCTTCTCCTTCTCCTTCTCCTTCTCCTTCTCCTTCTCCTTCTCCTTCTCCTTCTTCTAACAACACTAGTTGTAAGAGTTAGGGTCTACCTTAAATGTTGGATGATCACATCTTAAGATCCTAAACTTTATTACATCTGTAAAGACCATATTTACAAATAAGGTCATATTCTGTGGTTCTGAGAAGAAATGAATTTTAGGGCAGCACTATTCATCCCACTACAGTCAATATGAACATGCTAAATATAATGGGAACCCAATTTCCCCATATGCAGAAATTAATTTGAGATGGATCATAGACTCAAACATAAAGCTAAAACTGACAGGTTTTTAGAAAAATCTCTTTGCAACTTGGGGTCATCTACAAATTTGGTAGACAGGTCACAGAAAGCAATAACCATTAGGGAAAAAAAATCAATAAATTAGTCTTCATCACGTTTTAAAAATCACTGTTTATCAAAAGATTCTGTTAAGAAAATTAATTCGTAAACCACAGATTGGAAAAATATTTCAAAGCATGTATCTGACAAAATATTGTTAATAATGAATGCTTTCAACTCAATAATAAATACACTGACAACTATAAAAACATAAAAGGATGATGTACAAGGCTATGAAAAATGCTTAATATCATTAGGCATCAAGGCAACACCAATGAAAATCAAAATACCACTATGTATTCACTGGAATGCTTAAAATTAGAGTCTAATACCATTAAATCCTGTTATCGGAGCATGAGAATGCTCATATATTGTCAGTGTCATTGTAAAATGGTGCAACCACTTGGGGGAAGATATGGAAGTTTCTTATAAAATAAACATATATCCACCATATGATCCATCAACTCCTTTCCTAGGAACTTACTTAAGAGAAGAGCACATAAGTTCATAAAACATCCTGAACAGGAACATTCATTAAGTTTTATTCATAATGGCCACAAACAGGAAGCAGCTAAATGTCCATCAATAAGAGAATGGATGAACTGTGGTGTATTCTACCAAGCAATATAAGGGAACAAATTACTGATACACCAAATGACATAGATTAAACTAAATAATATTATGCTGATGGGAAACAAAAAGTACACAAAAAAACACATAGTATATGATTTCACTTATGCGAAATTCTAGAGTGGCAAAGCTAAAAGGACAGAAAAATGGTTCCTTCAAGAGGGTGGGAACGAAGATGGATTCAAAAGAGCCATGAGGGAACTTTTTGAGTGATAGAAATGTTCCAAATCTGGAAATAGGATTAGATTACATCAATATATGCATCTGTCAGAAATTCAGAAAATATAACTTATGATAGGCTATTTACTTGCTCATAAATTATACAGCATAAGTGAAAACTAGAAATAAATATCAAAATATAGTTAAGGCTTTAAAAATATTTAGGAGCAAGTATATATTGATGCCTGCAATTTACTTTGAAATGCATATAAAATAAGATAGATTAATAAGTGGAGAGAGGGATGGTTAGATGGCTAGATATATTGTTAAACAAGTATATTAAAATATTAAATGGTAGACTATTTGGTGCTTAATATAAAATTCTTTCGATTTTGTTTTAGGGAGTAAATGAACATGGACCATTATAGTACTTCAGGGAGGGAGACTCCTTTTTATTACACATCCTTAAAAATTGTTTGATATTTTTGCCATAGGCAAAATTTTTTCAAAATTTTAAAAAATAAAGATGAAGCATTGTCATCATCACGTAAGTAATATGAAATTGAATTAACAATACTAAAAATATATTTAAAAACTCATGGCTAACTAGTAAAGTTTCAAATTATTCATTTAGAGCAAATGAAATGCAATTGTCCTAAACTCTGCTTAGGTTGGTTCAATATTTGTGATTGGAATACACAGGAGAAGAGGTGAAAAGTATGGGAAACAGGACAGTGAAAGGTTCTCAGCTTTTTTTTCCCTTTAACTATTTTAGTCAGTTACTAAACTTCTTGCTCATTACTACACTCATTACTACTTGAGTTTTCCTAAAGTTTCACATAAAACTAGAGAGCATACACATACCTCAAGCAAAAAGCCAGTATTTTATTTCTTAAAATTCCTCCTTTTTCCATCTGTCTCCACTCCTGCCATTTCCTTACCCCTTCTCTGTAGCCTATTCAATTTCATCCACTTATCCCTAGTTTTTGAAACATTTTCTTTGTGTGAAGACTAAATCTCTATTTCCTCCTTTTTGATCTCCATTTATTCTTGATTACAAACCTAACTGAATTATGGTCAGTCTTGGATCCTACCTCCACCCACTCACCTTTAGGAGACCAGTCATCGCTTCAGTTTTCAAAACACAGTAGTTGCAATGGCCCACTTCTCATGATTGTTTTAACATGGAATAAAAAGAAAAAACCAAGCTATAATACCTATGTTCCCAAAAGAAACAAATGTTCAGAGAAGAAACTCTGGATCCCTGAAGAATTTCGGTAGTTTGGAGTTTAGTTGAATATAACAATAATGATAACAATAAAGAACAGTTCTAAAGGGAGCTAAAGCTCTTTGTTCTCTCTTCTGTGAAAGGATCAGTACTTGGTGACCCCAAGTACTTAACATTAACCAGGTAATGCTAAACTTTATTTATTTCCTTTCTGATATAAAGGTCATTTTCAAATGGATATAACAGTACTGTATTTAACATGTTTGAGTCAAGAAACAGACAAAGCTAGATAAATGGAAGGAAACTAACTCTTCTCACCTTCCTTAGCCAAGGGCCCATCTTGCTATCCCTTTTCATATGTCCCTTTAGAGAAGTTCTAAAAACAATAAAAGTGCCTAATCTGAAACAATATGCGCTCCTTTCTGATTTAAGCTATTATATGAAAACATGGAATCGTAAAATGTTAAAGCTAAACACAGCTGCAGAGACCATCTGTTCCAGCATTTCCTAAATAGCATTGTGCAAATCTCTGGTTCTATAGGATTTTATTTGGTGGGGTTCCATGATTAAGTATGATGGGAAATGCTGGGTTCAATCAAGTTCAAGACTAGAATAAACTAGGGTGGATTTTGATGATCTCTTTGGGAGAATAACTCATTTATTTCTGCTACGATTGTATTTGCAAAGAAGCAAAATGATAGCTTGATTATGGTGCTAAAATGTGGCAGCAAGTCTTCTGATTCCAGGTCTAGAGCTATTTACACTATATCTTAACACATACCATTAATTTGATAATGTGGCATTAAAATAATAAGCATATCAGATGCAGATTTCCACAAAGGTTTGAGGAATATATCCTGGTAACATATCTGACATTTCCCTTTTCATTTCCATGAGAGAACAAATCAGATATTTTATATGTTAGAATATTTGGGGGTTTATCCACCAAAACATGGACATTGTCAGGAAAAAAATTAACACAGAGATTATCGATTTCCCCTATTCCCTCTTCTCTCCTCCAAGAAAAAAATAAACCAAACCAAACAAAAAGTAAAGCAGCTCAAAAAGTCCTTACAGAGAAGCGGATGTGGCTCAACTGACAGAGTATTCACCTACCATATAGGAGGTCCAGGGTTCAAACCCAAGGCCTCCTGGCCCATATGGTAAACTGACCCATGTGCAGTGCTGCCATACGCAAGAAGTGCCATGTCATACAGGGGTGTCCCCCGTATAGGGGAGCCCCATGCACAAGGAGTGCGCCCCGCAAGGAGAGCCACCTCATGTGAAAAAAGCACAGCCCACCCAGGAGTAGTGATACACACATGGACAGCTGATGCACCCTGATGATGCAACAAAAAGTGACACAGATTCCCAGTGCCACTGAGAATGCAAGTGGACACAGAAGAACACACAGCAAATGGACACAAGAGAGCAAACAACGGGGATGGGGGGTGTGGGGGAGTCAGGGATGGGGAGAGAAATAAATAAAATAAATCTTTAAAAAATAATATTAAAAAAACCTCCCTACAAGTAACAGACTCTTCTTTATTAAAAAATAAAGATGTTAGAGTTTAGCCTTCAGAATACAGCATTAACTAACAAGCAACAGTCAGACCAGTATCTCCTACTCCACATCATATGCAAAATAATGTGGTTATTTTCTTAATAAGTGGTGGACCAAAGATCACACTTCGACAATGTCTCCAATGAAGATCTGAACAATTAAATATAATAATAGTCATCAGTATCAAGCTGGTAAAGGGTATATTCCTAAAGAACCCAAGGAGCTAAAAACTAAACCAGGAAGTGTTGAAGAAGGAGGTGCCATTCAGGAGAGCACTTGCTTTAAAAGATTCTCTAGCCTATATCCTCCAATTTAAGCTAAATAACATTTCTCAAACTATTTTATTTCAGTAACAGTTAATCTGGGCTGTCATTTTTGACTCTGGCAAATAAATGATAGAGAAAAAGATTATTCTTCCAAGGAGATCACTAAAACTAACTCTAGTGTGAAATTAGTCCCCTTTTTAATCTGCAAAAAGCTGCCTCTCAATACTTCTCCATGCCTCAGGCACCAGAGATAAAAGTCCAGGCCCTTTCCCAAGTTGGTGCCCTCCAGTTAGGGACACATAGAATTCAGATTCATTTTGACCTTAATAAATGGAAAAAAAAAAAAAGGATTTGTGCTATTACAAAACTAAGTGAAAAAAATAGTACAGGAAATGCAGATTTTCTCTGTGATTGTTACTCTCTTTACATATATATATATATATATATATATATATATATATATATATATATAAACTTCAAGGCCATATTGACTATGATATAGTCCTCCAGGTAACCACCTAAACTTGGTTTTTGCTTAATTAACCAGGCTAATTACAGCTTCTGTTCTGATCTTTGCATGACAAGGCAGAGTGTGGTTTCAATCAATTTGCTAGTTGATTCTTCCACGGGCCTAAATCATACGTGGTAATGTAATTAAACCAGTTTGGCTAAATTACATACTGTTTATCGGTAAGGGCTTTTTGGGGTCACTAACCTAGGCACAATCTGGTATTAAAATAAAATAGATAAAAAGAAATGTTTTAGAAGTTTCCGAGAAACTCACATACATTACTTAAAGTTTTTACTAATAAGAAACTATTAGATGAAAAAAAGAGAGCGACATGAAAGCATAACATTGTGCCCATCCCAAATGTCATTAGCTACAATCTTTAATCAGGCACTCACTCCAGTTACTGGGCGGTATTGCCAACCTCCCAGAGGGAAGTCAGCCACAGACCAAGAATGAGAAACCCAATTTGAAAAAAAAAAAAAAAAAAAAAAAGAACCTGAATGATAACTGAGCCCAGATGGGGACAGGAAGGTTAACTGCAGAACTGGTCTTATTTAAAGGCCACCAGAACTTCAGCCACAGAGAAACTTGCCCAAACACAGAAAATTGTGTTTTCCCCTATAGTAAAAAGGAAAATGAACATACTCAGTTGGCAGAGTCTTTTCCCAAGGTTTAGTGTAGAACATAGGACCATGAGCAGGACTTACGGGCTAATCAACTGCAGTGAGGTATGTAGGAAAGAGGCAGCTGTTTCTTATTATTTGGGTATATTTTTCTTACGGGTAAAAATGTGGGCAGAATGCCATAGTGCACTGCTGTGCAGACCTCCCAAAATGGCAAAGGCAGAGCATGGGTTTTCTCTGCTACTGAAGCAGGTTAGTACAGGGAAAGAGGGAAGACTGAGTCACGGCAGGGACCCCGCAGAGACCATGGCCATGAGACCCTGCTGAGAAACTAAGAACAAAGCTGGCAAGAGCCCCTGGGCTCAAGAGGAAGCTCCAGATAACACCAAACAGGCTTCCCCATTGGTCCTGGTTAAATCCAAATAAAAGGCCTCCTCACTGGTCCCCTGAGAGCTAACGGGTGGGAATCATGAGGCAACCAATCAGAACAGCAAACGGCGGGGCCCCTCCCTGACATTAGGCAAAGGGAAGAGGAAAGTCTTTAAAAAGGGGCCTTACACATATGTCTCACGCTGTAGCACACCTGCACCAATGTCTGGGGAATGTACGTTTTTCTTTTCTCTCATCTCTCAATAAACTCTTTACTCCCTTGCCTACCCTATGGTGTGTTCTTAAATTCCTTTATGGGACATAGCTAAAGAACCCAGAACCCAGAACCCAGAGTGTTCCACTAACCCCACCACCGGGGATGTGGTCAACAGCGGATGTCTAGTCCAAGCAACTCCAACAGAAAGGCCTACAGTTCTGTAAAAGAAGAAATGGATTGAGAGACAACTTTTAAAACATGTATTTAAAAATGTGATTGCAATTAATACTAAGGGGACTTGGACATAAGTACAGGCAAACATTAAACATCATTCAGTCTTTAGAAACCTCTATTAGTTACTTGTGTTTTAAGTGGTGTTGAGTTGCAGCTAAAAGCAATGACACTAAACCATAACTTGGCTGTATCCTCAGATTATCTAGAACAATGCCTGGCACATTGTTGGCATTTGATACTTGTTGAATGAATAAACGACTAAAAGACTGAACGAATATTTTTAAGTGTTTAATCTTAACATACACTTTAAGTATTTTTCACTTATGGACAATAAGCAATATCTCCTATAAAGCAACTTGGTAAAATAAATTCTTTCAAAGTTTGGTGAAATGTTTATTGTATTTGATTTAGGCTGATGGATGAAAAAAATTCCCACAACTTTTCTTCACATTATCAAGCACCATTAAAATTTAACAAATTGGGGAGCAGATGTAACTCCGTGGTGAGTGCCTGCTCCCAATGAAACAGGTCCTGGGTTCAATCCCCAGTACCTCTTAAAAAAAAAAAAGCACTGAACAAATTTCTTTAGACAAGAGAAAATGACATCTCTTTGATTTTAGGGAGGAAATAAACCTCCCCCTTTCTTAATTTGAAATTGTAAAGGTCACAATGAATGACCTACTTTTTACCAAACCCCACAAACAATCCTCACTATCTATCTTTTGGATTTCTCTGTATTTGACACTCTCGACTATTTCTGCCTTTAAAAATTTACTTAGTGATTTGATTTATTTTGGATTAATATGTTAATAGGTGGGAGACCGGTTTTTAGTAAAATCAATTCTATATTTGATATCCTTAAAGTAATAAATGTGTACTGTAGAAAACTTGGAATTTGAAAATAAAATGTAAGGTTTTATTGTTTGATTATATAGATAAATTTGAAAACTAAAACGAAAAATTTAAATCCCACCATCAAAGATAAGCAATTTAAAAGCCTGATTTCACACACACATACATGCACACACCCAATTTTTAAAACAGAAATGGGATTAAATTTCAATATTTTTATAAACTTTTCTGACTTTAAAATGTTAGTTATATTACTCTTATTAAAAATGTATGCACACGGGAAGCAGCTGTGGCTCAATCAGTTGGGCTCCTGTCTACCATATGGGAGGCCCTGGGTTCGAGTCCCGGGCCTCCTTGTCAGAGCAGGCTCACCTGCAAGCACCATGGAGTACCACCTGGCCCACAGTACCACAAGAGCCCTGGAGTGCCAACTCAGCAAGGTGACACAACAAAAAGGGAGACAAGCAAAAACACAGAAGAGCACCCAGTGAATGGACACAGAGAGCAGACAACAAGCAAAAAGCTACAAGGGGCGGGGGCAGAAGAATGTATGCACACATATGTACGTCATATTTTAATAACTGTAGAATATCTCATTGTATAAATGTATCAAATTAACATAGCATTGTTATGTCCTTAGATTGCTTCCATATTTTTAGTTTAATAGACTCCTTAATTGACTTCATCAACTATAATTTTGTGCAATTAATTCATTTTATCCTCAAGAATAACTCTTGGAAATGGAATTGTTGGTAAGCCCCATCTGTGAAAACCAAGAATACTGATGATGTTCAATATTTATTGTTCTTTTGTGTATTTATTAATTTATGTTTTTATTTATTTACTGCACTGCTTTTTGGCTGCTGTTTTTGTAGAAACACCAGAAAAGTAATGATGTGGGCAGACTTGCTTGCCTCTTTCCTGACATCAGAAGAAATACTTCCTGAACATGCTATTTGGAACCTGCTTTTCAAACTTAAGAGCAGATAGTCAATATATTGAGCATATAACCAGGGAATTTAAAATAGAAATTGCATATAAGTGGCCTCTTTAATGAATTTAGAATACCATTTGGATTTACTTGTTGCCAGAGTACCTTTTTTTCTATTATTGTGCTAATAATTAAAAGAAGTTTTCACATTTAAAACTAAATTAAATTTCTCTCTCTTTGAAGATGGAAATATCAGGCAATATTCAGACTATTCAGTGTGAATTTTTGGGAACAAAATTGGTTGGATCTGAATGGCCACTTACCTCTTCATTTAGGACATGTACATTCAAGATGACCATGTTCTCTCACATATTGCATGTATATATGCTTACACCCAAATTATATCATTCTTACGTATTTCCTGCCTGACCCATTTAAGCATTGCTTTTATGGGTCCCATTCCAAAACAGGAATTTTAAAGATTGTTTAGTGTAGGGAGCCACCCACTGTGAGACCTATCTACAACCTCCCACAACATAGCGGATCTCACAACATGGCGGAGTTCACAAATCTGCCCTGTCATTTCCTTATTCTTCTCCTCCCTGCTTCATTGTTCTCCCCCTCCCGCCACTACTCAGGTGACCACAGCAATACGCATGCGCAAGGCGCAAAACTCCGCAGACCCGGTGTGAACTGTCGGCCAATCCCCTCCTTGGACGTCTGCCACACACAAGACCAGCCTATCACCTATAGACACATTCCCTTCCCTCTCTATATATCCCTGTGTTTTACCCCCAATAAACGAGACTTGATCAGAATCCTGTCTTGTCTCCATTCTTCTCTCGACTCCTGCCCCACCCTGCTTCTTCCCACAGGTCCCTGGACTAGCCCTAGCAGGTTTCAGGCAGTTTAGACTCTATTATGTCAATATACCATAATGTATTTGACCAATTATCTGCTTTTGAACATTTAGATTTCTTGTAAACATATTCAAACATTTAGATTCATGTAAACATATTCTTATGTATAACTGTGGGAGAAAAATCTTAGTTGTAGAATTACTGGTATATATAATTTAGGTAAGCATTGCCAAATATCCTTGTAGAAATGCTATTGGTTTTACACTACCAGAAGCAGAGCCTGTGTTGCACTGTCTTCCAAAAACTAAGTATTACCATTTAAAAAAAAAACAAAAACATGTTTACTTACTTATTTCCTGCTTTCAATATCAGGATAAAATTCAAACTCATTGACTACATACAAAAATTCCGAACAATTTGAAGCCCGCCTTAATTGACAACAGTTCTCCTTGATTATGTTCCAGAACCATTGTTCCACAATTATTCACATTGCCCTCTTTCAACAATGTTCTTCTCCCCCTTTGTCCATCTGGAAACCTCCTTTTGCTTCTTCAAAATTGTTCAAATCTCAATTTCTCTTTGAAGTCATTCTGAGCCTTCCAAGTATAGTCTTTAAAATTCCTTTTCCCACTTACTTCATATTATTGTAGTCCTTTGTTTACATATTTGACTTTTCCATTAGACCATGAGCTTCTTGAAACAGGTCATGTCTAATGAATGTGATTAATGCATACATGTCTTGAAGATTTCCAATCTATCTCAAACATTAATTTTTGTCAATAAAATGGGTAAAAGAATACTGATAAATTATTGAGAAGGATTATGATTTTTAAACCAGTCTATCATTTTGGGCCATATGACATTGGCTAAGTCACGGAATGACTGAATATTGGAACTGAAAATGTTGGAGAAATTATATAGTTTATTCCATCTCTAACCTCCCTGAACTTTAACTTTTCATCTCTAAAATAAGAAAATATTCTTCCTATATGTAAGAGTTTTTATGACATAAAATGAGGTTGTGTGTGGGAAAGCCCCTTTGAATTTGGCAAAGCTATATATTTTAAAGGGTTTTTCTTACCCCATTTTCAATAATTTAAGCCAAACTTTTCTGTTTAAAATTTGTTTTAATTAAATCAGGGCTTTTATTTAAAGGGTTGTTGGCCCTTTTTTTGATGGTACTTCATTAGCCAAAAGCCATATAAATAAGAATAGTCATACATTCAGATGAAATTATTAAAACAGAGATACTAAGTTTCAGCTTAACAAATCATATTTAAGTGGAACATAGAATATTTACATTCTAGGCCCTTGCCATAGAATATGTCTTAAACTCCCTGGTGAGAAATCTAACTAAAATTAAAACCAAAGTAATTTGTTTAATATTGTTATGGGATATATGTCCAATGTGACAAAACAATAAACACACATGCAATGTAAATATTGGTATCAAGGAGAAATTTTGATAATTATTTGAAATTGATATATTAGTTTGACTAGAAAAGCCAAGAAAATAAACTCAAAATCTATTACAATTATTCAAATAATTCAGCGAAGTGGCTGGATATAATATAAAGGCCTTGGAGAATGAATGCAAGCTGTTTTACTTTTCTGGCTGCTAAAACAATGGGTTGGCTTAAACCACAGGAATTTATTGCCTCACAATTTTGAGGCTAAGAGAAGTCCAAAATGGAGGTGTCAGCAAGCAATGCTTTCTCTCAAACTATTGTAGTATTCTGGGGCTGACTGCCAGCCCCTTGGTCTTTGACTTTTAATTGTCACGTGGCATTGCACATGGTGGTGTCTTCTTTCTCTGCTGGGTCTATTGACTTAAAGCTTCTGGTTGCTTCTTGCAGCTTCTCTCTCTGTGTCCAATTTCCTTTGCTTATAAGGACTTCAGCCATATTGGATTAAGGCCCACCCTCATTTTGTTTGGGCACTTCTTAACTAATAACTTCTTTAAAGTCCCTGTTTACAAACGGATTCATACGCACAGGACCAGAGGTTGGGACCTGATCATGCTTTTTGTGGGGGGCATAATTCAATTCCCAGCACAAGCTTATTTATCAACAATAACAAAGACAAAACAAAGGAAATAGCTTATTTTATCCTTTAATCCAAAGATATAAAATATTTAGAAATACACCTAGAAATACGTGAGAAAAATGCATAATGCTACAAAAATTAAAGTAGAAAAATATGCATTGTTCCTAAAGGAAACTTAAAGAAAAAAAGAGGCGCCATTTTTCAATAAACTAAATTTTAACTTACTGGTCTCTAAACAAAATCTCAGTGGGATTTTTGAGGGAGTTAGAAAAAGGTAGAACATAGTGAAATGATTTTAAAATTTCCCTGACATAGTAATGAACAAGACTAGCTAAGAAATTTTTATTTTTAGAGTAAATTTGATGGAAATAACTTGTCTTAGCAGATATTAAAATGTTAAAAAGCTACAGAAGGAGAGTGGATATAGCGCAAGTGATTGAGTGCCTGCTTCCCACGTACAAGGTCCTAGTTCAATCCCTGGTATCTCCTAAAAAAAAAAAAACTACAGCTAAGAGATGGTGGAGTAGAGAACTCCAGGTATCAGTCCTTCCACCTAAACAACTATTGAACTGGCAGTAACTACGTGAATCAACTACTCTGAAACTCCAGGGTCTAATAGAACACTGCAGCATCCAAGGAGGAACAGGAGGAAGAGGCCAGAAAAGTTTGATACATACCAGTTATTTTCACATTGCTTGCAGCAGCTACCATCTCTCTTCTCCCTGCTTCATGGAAGATAGCAGTGAAGAACTGGAGCTTGGATGCCTGCCACAGCTTTGCAGTGCCAGGATGGGTCAAGAGATGAGATGTGGAGGCATTTTCGGGATGTGGAGTTGTCCTGGATGGTGCTTCACGGACAATTACGGGACATTGTAGATCCCCCCAGGGCCCACTGGATGGAACGTGAGAGAGTCTGGGCTATGATGTGGACCATTGACTATGGGGTGCAGTGATGCTCAGAGATGAACTTACCAGGTGCAATGGATGTGTCATGATGATGGGAGAGAGTGTTGCTGTGGGGGGAGTGGGGGGCGGGGGCGGTGGGGTTGAATGGGACCTCATATTTTTTTAATGTAATTTTTAAATAAATAAATAATTAATTAAAAAAAAAAAAGATCTAGTGCTCCAAACTCCAGGAATGTGTGGTCTGATTACAGATTTCTACCTTTGATCACCTACTTCAGATAACTGGGAGCCAGCTCTAAGAGCAGTCATTATTTGAATGGCACTTGGGAAAAAGCAGCAGAGTAATGTTAAAGGTAATAACCTTCTTCAAATCTATAGAAAATATTTAAGGGGCTGCATTAACCAAGCAAGTGCTGAATCAAGAAAACATAGCTTTAAAAGCCACAGAAGAAGCTCCTGGTGCCCTTGATGGCCCCTCTTCCACCCCCTCCACAAAGCAGGGTAGAGCCAGCTTGCACTCCCCTTGTGGGTCCCTGGCCCTGTTCAGTGGGGGCACAGTGACCCCTGTGAGCATACTGGGGAGCATATATGTCAGTCAGTACCAATCTATTGGATGGAAATTTGAAAGACTCAGCTGGGGAATATGTCTCAGTCTTATCTTCCCAGAGTTTGTTCTGAGAGCATAGAATTAGCCTGTATAACATATAGCTGGGACTCTGTGGTGAGTTGAAGTGGCCTGGGACAAATGACTACTGCATTAAGTCATTCAGGAGGGCACCCAGAAGTAGAGGAGGTTTATTTCAAATGGAGTTCACTGAAACTCTTGTGAACTGTAAATAGGGA
Source organism: Dasypus novemcinctus (assembly GCF_030445035.2). Lineage (NCBI taxonomy): Eukaryota > Metazoa > Chordata > Mammalia > Cingulata > Dasypodidae > Dasypus > Dasypus novemcinctus. The sequence goes on along the minus strand of NC_080674.1, from coordinate 48,007,531 downwards.
ATTCAAGGCTTCCAGCAAGCACAAGTCCAGGAAAAGGAGCAGGGTCCCTGTATCCAGGTTCACACAGGCACAGATAAGGCAGAGAAAGCTCTACACTTACCCCTTGCCTCAGGTTGGTCTTCCTGATAGAAGAGCTAAGTTCAGAAGGAGACGAACAGTCACAGCAGACCCAATTTGCAAAAAACAGTACAACATGCTTTGTGTCTTGGTTTGTTTGTTTTGATCAGTTCCTGGTAGTCAAGAAAATCTCTTTCATATCACTAGTTGGACACAAGTTTAAATAATAGACAGTTCAGGGTCTAAATCTCAGGATTAGTGCATTACAATATTAAAATGTACAGTTTGCAACAAAAGATTACAAGACAGAAAGAAAAGCAGGAAATGATGGACCATTCAAAGGAATGAGATTAAAAAACAGAACTAGGGAGCGGACTTGGCCCAGCGGTTAGGGTATCTGTCTACCACATGGGAGGTCCGCGGTTCAAACCCCGGGCCTCCTTGACCTGTGTGGAGCTGGCCCATGTGCAGTGCTGATGCGCTCAAGGAGTGCCATGCCATGCAGGGTGTCCCCATGCAGGGGAGGTCCACGCACAAGGAGTGCACCCCATAAGGAGAGCCACCCAGCATGAAAGAAAGTGCAGCCTGCCCAGGAATGGTGCCGCACACATGGAGAGCTGATACAACAAGATGATGCAACAAAAAGAAACACAGATTCCCATGCCGCTGACAACAGAAGCAGACAAAGAAGAAGACACAGCAGATAGACACAGAGAACAGACAACTGGGGTGGGGAGGGGAGGGGAGGGGGAGAGAAATAAATAAATAAAATAAATCTTTAAAAAAAAAAAACAGAACTATCAGGAAGAAGATCAGACTTTTGACTTACTGGACAGAGCATTAAAAATATGAGCCGCTACAAAAATAGATAAGAAAAACATGGAAAATAACTAAGGGACACGAGGAAAGTAATTAATAAACTATATGGTAATATTTCCAGAGAAATACTGGAGTTGAAGAACACAATAATTGAAATGAAAAAATTTCCTAGACAGCATCAAGAGCAGATTGGAGGTGGCAGAAGAAAGAATTAGTGATCTTGAAGACAAAACGACTGAAATGATTCAGACTGAGAAGCAGAAAAAAGAAAAGAAAAAAAAGAATGAACAGAGCCTAAGAGACCTGTAGGGCACAATCAAACATAGTAATATACATTTTATGGCAATCCCAGAAGGAGAGAAAGAGAGAAAGGTGCAGATGGAATATTCAAAGAAATAATAGCAGAAAACCTTCCAATTTTACTGTAAGGCATGAATACCCACATTCAAGAAGCCCAAAAACAAACCAAATAGGATAAACTCAAAGAGAACCATATTCAGACAAATATGAATCAAATTTTCCAAGGACAAAGACAAGGAGAATGTTCTGAAGGCTGCAAGAATAAAGCAACACATCACGCACAGGGTAAACCAAGAATGATTAGGTGCCAATTTCTTATCAGAAGCCATGGAGGCAGGAAGGCAGTGAAACAAAATATTTAAAGTGCTGAAAGAAAAAAAATTGCAAACCAAGAATTTTTTGCCTAGCAAGACTTTCTTTAAAAAATGAGGGAGAAATTAAGACATTCTATGATAAACAAAAGTTGAGGGAGCTCATTACCAGTTAACTTATAAACAATGCTAAAGGGAGTTCTTCAGATTCAAAGGAAAGGGCACTAGAGAATAGATCAAAGAAGCATAAGAAAATAAAATCCCCTGATAAAGGTAACAATATGGATAATTATAAATGCCAGTACTACTGCATGGTATTTTATTTTTTGATATGTAACTCCACTTCTTACTTCTTACAGGTGATAAATATGAATGCAAATTCTGTAATGATAAATTAATGTATTTGGACATACAATGTATGAAGATATAATTTGTAACATGTACCAAAATAAGGTAGATGGATGGAGGAGTATAGGAACAGTATATGTGTACAATATTGAAGAGAAGTTGGTATTTGATGAAATATAACTGTTATATATTTAAGATGTTAAATTTTAACCCCATTGAAAACACAAAGAAAATACATGAAAAAATGAGACTTCAAAGAGGATGATATACAAAGACAAAATAGCAAAATAGCAGGGAAAAAAAGTATTTCATTATCAGCAGTAACTTTAAATATAAATGGATTAGACTCTCCAGGAAAAACAGAGGTTGGCAGGATAAATTAAAAAGCATGACTGAACTACATGCAATTTATAAGACATCTTAATTTCAAATGTAAGTAAGTTGAAAGTGAAGAAATCAAAAAATATATACCACGGAAATAGTAACCAAAAGAGAGCTGGGGAGTTATACTAATATCAGATAAGAAAGACTTTAAGTCAAAAACTCTTACAAAGGTAAAAGGAACTCATTATATACTGAGAATGTAGTCAATTCAAAAAGAAAACATAACATTTATAAACATAGATACAGCTAACAGTGAGCTCAAAAATACATGAAGCAAATATGACAGATTTGAAGAAAGAAATAGATAGTTCTTCATTAATAGTGGGGATTTCAACACACTATATTCAATAATGGATAGAACATCTTGGGATAATATCAATAAGGATACAGAAGATTTGAACAATATGGTCAACCAGCTAGACCTAACAGACATATATAAAACACTTCACCTAGTAGTAGCAGAAAACACATTCTTCTTTAGTGCATGCGAATAATTCTCCATGGTAGAACATATCTTAGGTTACAAAAGAAATCTCAATAAACTAAAAAATATTGAAATCAAGCAATGTATCTTTTCTGAGCATAATATGCCAAAGGTATAAAACAATAACAAAGGGATAAATGTAAAATTTACAAATATGTAGAAAATAAACAATGTAATCTCAAACAATCAAGGGTCAAAGAAGAAATTACAATGGAAATTAGGAAATATCTTGAGACAAATAAAAATGAAATCACAACATGCCAAAATATATGGGATACAATAAAAACAGCATTGAGAGGGGAATTTATAACTCTAAGAATTTATTTTAAAAAGATACCTCAAATCAGAGACCTAACCTCAAAATTTTAAGATCTAGAAAAAGAAGAGCAAACTAAACCTAAAACAAGCAGAATGTAGAAAATTACAAAGATTAGAATGGGAAGAGCTGAAATAGAGAATAAAAAGAGAGAGAGAGAATCAACAAAACCAAAAGTTGGTTCTTTGAAAAGATCAATAAACTCGGCAAACATTTAACTAAACTGACAAAGAAAAAGAGACTGGATGCAAATAACTAAAATCAGAAATGAAAGAGGGACATTATTACCACCCCCAGTGAAATAAAAGGGACTAAGTAATTGTACACCAACAAATTACATAATCTAGATAAAATAGGGTGAGAGAAAAAAGTACAGAAAGAAGAAACTGAAGGAAAAAACCCTGGAAGAGTTGGGAAAGACCAACAGATGCCAGTGTGTGCCTTGTCATGTGACAGCAGTCCAGGCTTAATAGCAGCCAGTCTTTGGGGAGAAAGTATCACCTGATGATGCCTTAATTTATACATTTTTCTTAGCCTTAGAACCATAAGCTTGTAAACTAATAAATCCCATAGTAAAAGCCAACCCATGTCTGGTGTATTGCTTTCAGCAGCACAGCACACTAAAACAGGCAAACAGAAAAACCTACAGGTAACATTATACTTATTACTGAAAGACTGAAAACTTTTTCTCTGAGATTAGGAACAAGACAAGGATACCCATTGCCAACACCATTATTCAACATTGTACTGGAAGATCTAGCTATAGCAACTAGACAAGAGAAAGAAATAAAAGGAATCCAAATGGACAGGAAGAATTTAAACTTTCCTTTTTGCAAATGGCATGATCCTAGATACATAAAATCCTGAAAAATCCACAACTAAGCCACTGAACTAATAAACTAAATCAGTAAAGTGAAAGGGTACAAGATAACATGCAAAAATCAGTAGTATTTCCACACACTAGAAATGAAAAATCTAAAGAATAAATCAAGAAAAAAATGCATTTCTAATCTTAAATAAAAGAATCAAATATATAGGAATAACTCTAACCAAGGATGCAAGTGACTTGTATACGGAAAACTATAAAACATTGTTGAAAGAAATCAAATACCTAAATAAATGTAAGCACTTTCTGTATTCATAGACTGTAAGACTAAATATTATTGAGACCTCAATTCTACCCAAAGTGATTTACAGTTTCAGAGTATTCCCAATCAAAATTCCAACAGCCTGCTTTAGAAAAGCATATCACCAAATTTGTATGTTAGGGTAAGGGACTGTGAATAGCCAAAGCCATCTTGAAAAAGAATGAAGTTGGAAGATTCACATGTCCCAATCTTAAAACTTAGTGCAAAGCCATAATAATCAAAGCACATGGTACTGGCACAAGGGCAGACACATATGCCAATGGAATCAAACTGAGAGTTCAGAAATAAACCCTCACATTTTAGTCAATTGAATTTTACAAGGGTAACAAGTCAACTCAATTTGGAAGGAACAGTTTGTTCAATAAATTGTGCTGGGAAAACCGGATGTCCACATGCAAAAGAATGGCAGGTGAAGTACTACTTCACACCATATGTAGAAATCAACTCAAAATAGATCCAAGACCTAAATATTAGCACCAGAAATACAAAACTCCAAGAAAAAAACATAGGCAAACCTCTTCAGGACCTTGTGTTAGGCAATGGTTTCTTAGACTTTATACCCAAAGCACAAGCAGCAAAAGATAAAATAGGACCTCTTCAGAATTAAAAACTTTTATGCATCAAAAGACTATCTTGGGAAACGGACTTTGGCCCAGTGGTTAGGGCGTCTGTCTACCACATGGGAGGCCCGCGGTTCAAGCCCCGGGCCTCCTTGACCCGTGTGGAGCTGGCCCATGCGCAGTGCTGATGCGCGCAAGGAGTGCTGCACCACGCAGGGTGTCCCCCGCGTAGGGGAGCCCCACGCGCAAGGAGTGCACCCGTAAGGAGAGCCGCCCAGCGCGAAGGAGGGAGCAGCCTGCCGAGGAATGGCGCCGCCCACACTTCCAGTGCCACTGACGACAACAGAAGCGGACAAAGAAACAAGAAACAAGACGCAGCAAAAAAACACAGAAACAGACAACCGGGGGGAGAGGAGGGGAATTAAATAAATAAAAATAAATCTTTAAAAAAAAAAAAAAAAAGAATATTCCTTTAAAAAAAAAAAAGACTATCTTGAAAGTAAAAAGACATCATACACAAACAGAAAAAATATTTGGATACTACATATCCATAAGGGTTTAAAATTCATAATATACAAAGATATCCTATAACTCAGCAACAAAAAGACAAACAACCCCGTTTAAAAAATGGGCAAAAGACTTGATCTGACATTTCTCCAAAGAAGGTATACAAATGGCCAAAGAACACGGGAAAAGATGTTCAACATCATTAGCTATTAGGGAAATGCAAATCAAAACCATAATATGATACCATTTCACACCCACTAGAATGGCTAATATTAAAAAAAAAAAAACAGAAAATTAAGTGTTGGAGAGAATGTGGAGAAATAGGAACACTTGTTCATCACTGTTGGGAATATAAAATGGTGCATTTGCTGTGCAAGACAATCTGGCTGTTCCTCAAAAAGTTAAGTATAGAATCACCATATGACCTAGTAATCCCACTTCTAGGTGTACACCCAAAGGAACTGAAAGCAGGAACTTGAAAAGATACTTGTCCAGCGATGTTCATAACAGTATTATTCACAACTGCCAAAAGTTGGAAGCACAGCAAGTATCCATCAAACAATGACTGCATTAATAAAATGTAGTATATAAATGCAAGGGAATATTATTCAACCATAAAAAGGAATGAAGTTGTGGTACAGGTGGCAACATGGATGGTCCTTGAAGACATTATGTTGAGTGAAAAGAGCCAGACACAAAAGGACAAATATTGTATGAGCTCATTGATATAAAATAATTAGAATAAGCAAACTCATACAGACAGAATCTAGAATCTAGGTTATCAGGGGTCACATTTGGGATAAGGAATGGGGATCTAAGGCTTAAAATATGCAAAATTTCTATTTGGGACGATGGGAAAGTTTTGTTAAAGGATTGTGGTAATGGTCGCACAACAGTGTGAATGTAATTAATAACACTGAATTATATATTTGAATGTGGTAAAAAGGGAAAGTTTTAGGCTGTATACATGTTACTAGAATAAAATAAATTTTTTAAAAAACTAAAAACAACTAACAGTACTGTACACACAAACAGTGAACCCTATGGTAAACAATGTACCATACCATAATACAGTGGTATATAGGAACTCAGTATTTTATGCATGATTTTTCTGTAAACCTTCAACTTCTCATATAAAAAAAAAGCTATCAATAATAAAGTAGAACTGTACTGATGTAAGAATAGACTGATCTTGGTTAAGAACTGTGGAAAACAAAATGTCATAGAGATAATTGCTTAGATAATATTTTCTCTAAAACTTAACTTTCACAAGCATATTTTATCTAATCATTGTCTATGTTTTTGTATCAATTTTTATTTGTCTGGTTCTTATGAAATTACCACTATTCAACCACTTTGACTCACAGAAAAGGCAATTTTGTACATCTATTATTGTACTTTTACTTTGGTATTACAATTAGCATTTTACATGACAATCTCAGAACTATTAATATAAATTCTTCAAAATCAGAGCATTTGTTTTATTTATCCATAACCCTAGCACCTAGGCATTGCCTAGCACATAATATTAATATCATAATACAAATTTAATTAATTAAATACTTTTAAAAACTATACAAATGTGCTTTCATCAGTAATAATAAATGTACCACACTAATGCAAGATGCTAATAAAAGGATGATATATAGGAATCCTGTATTTCATGCATTCTTGTTTGATAAACCTACATCTTCTCAAATGAAAAAATGGGAAAAAATTGAAAATCAAATCTGGTGGCTCCTGCATGTGAACACACCATTTCTTCATGTATGCAAACCTCCCCAAGAAATCAAGGTTGAAAGTGACCCAGATCTCTTTTGATGTGTCATGTAAAGATCCCTGAAAACTTCTTTACTATAGATTAAATATCTAGTAGAAACAAGATCATGATGAGAACTTAGGAAACCAAACCAATAAGAAAAATCAAAGATAGAAACCAGACTATTTAATTTGTAAACAGTTTAGCAATATCAACACATCTGGAAAGCAGTGCCTTTCTCATGTATTCACACAACAAATATTTTATGTATAAAAATATAGGCTTACCAGTGGAGATATTGGGGATTGTTAGTGAAATTCATAATTAATTTGGATGCTTTTAGATGTGGATCATCACCAGTGTTATATCTTTTATTTGGAAAAATATAAACTCCACAAATATTCCCATTAAAGAAAGGAATTTAAGCCTCAAAAACCTAGTTGTTTTTATGGACTACTAAGGAAAGGAATTTTGAGTTAAAAACATGAAGATAAAACCTAATTTTATAGAGCAATGTTTTGGCCTTGAATCTTATTATGTCAAAGGAAATGAAAAAATAATAAGACATGGCAATAAAATATACATGATTATAGACAAAGGTTTTGGCAAGAAATAACTGTGTATGCTCAGGCAACACTAACACTATATCAAAATGGTATTCCTGTGGTCACCATTTGCCATGAAATATATTTTTAAAATATGTGTTTTAAATTAAAAATCTCTTATGTTAATGAAAGGTCTCTTGACCAAATTCTCATTTGCCTTTTTGAACACAATCAAGGCTGTTAGCCAATATAGGTTAGAAAAACTGGAGTGAACGAGACTAAGGAAATAATAACAATGCAAATAAGTTTAACTGTCATTGACAGTAGGTTATTTTTTGTATAATAGAAACCTAAAAAATAATTTCCTTTAGATGTAAAACTGGCAGAGACGTAATGATTATGGTTAACATAAAAAATTTCAAATTGTACTAAAATAGATAGTTAAGGTATATCCAGAAATGAACTTGAATTTTAATTCCCAAACTTGGATCATAGACTTCCTCAAATGCATCTGGACAGTGGTTTGATACATTATACAACAAAATATGCATGTTTTAAATCCTTTACCTTATATAATAAAATGAGAGGATCTTAAGATTTATTTACAGATCATATCCTAAGCAATTTCCATGGAAGTATCCATAATGAGGCTGTCCATAATTTGAATTGTCTATGGATAGAAGATGCCGTGCTGCCTGGAAGCACCATGCTAGCCACTCCTCTTCTACAAAGTTCCAAAGTTTGTTACAGTCTACTAAAGACAGAAGAGACCCCATTGGAGGTTGGATCATGGAGCTTCACAAGGCCACTAATTACAAACCCAAGGTCTTTGGTTAGAAAGAGGCAGTGTTTACTTAACATTTTTTTTTTATGTAGTGTGTTGAATACAATGTTGTGGATCTAAGGATGTTTCATGAGTTCTTCTGGAGATAGAGAGCAAAATTAACTTGTTAAAAATTTTCTTCTTTAGTACAATTTTTAAAAAATAAATTATTTTTAAAACGAACTTTAAAATATTAGCCAATATTTTGTCTTTATTTTAACTTCATTTTAGTTTTTTTTCAATAACGAATTTTCAATAACGAATTTATAGTGCAAATTATGTGTTCCATAATAAATGCCACTTACATGTGAAATTTCCTTATTCTTTCTGTCCACTTTTGGAGGCCTTGAGTGAGGCAGATTTTAAGCTCCAACTTTGTTCTCAAACTTTGTTGCCATGACAAGGTCTTTTCAAGTCAAAAGGTCAAACTTATAACTTCAGACTCTTGGGTTTCTCTCCCTTTCCTAGCTCTAATATTCTGTATGTTCATGGTACCTCTGTCTTCTGGAAAATGAAAGGGAATTGTTGGAGAGGAAATTCTTCAGATTAACAATTTCCAAACCCCTAGACCTTGAGTCTAAGAATATGCAAGAACACTCTTGCCAAATTGACACCAGTTACAAAGATTTTGAAAATTAATTCAAAAAGAGTTTGCACGTGTTGTCAAATCCTTGAATAATATTGCCCTGATCCAAGTGAGCCATTATGGAGGAGTAGGAAATCTCCTATTACAAGTAAATGATTATGGATGGAATGAACTGAGTTGATTGTAGCACACATTTGACATCTGGGCATATTTCCCCATGCCTTAAATAAAAAGATAGTTTATGTTTTCTGAAAATCTAACCACTGTTTTCTATGAGAGCGTTTGTTCCAGCAGATTTACTGAGGAGGGCAGGCAGCGTAAGACCATCTCCTTCAGAAATGGTACATGGTAAAAAATCTCACTGTGGATGTACCACATCAACCTTTTTTTTAAGTATATGTAGAGTCATAAACAGGCCATCTGAAGATTAGAGGGCAGTTATATTCTTCTTTCAGGAGCTCTAACTACTGATAGGTTAAACCCACTTTTTGTATCATCTGTTGTTAGAACCACCTCTTTCTCTTTCCTAATTACTCTGGAACATAGGAACAAGTGGATTTGTGATCTACCATATCCTAGGTTTGTTCCTGTCAACAAACATAATCTTCAAGGAGTTATCACCATCACTCCATGGAGAAGTGAAACAAAAGAATAAATAAAAACCTTATTAAAACATCTAACGAGCCCACAGTGGACAACCTGCAGCCCTCTTCATGATCCTTGCATGATCAGTGAAGAGCACTGCAGTCAATAAGGCCAAGGAAAGAGAAAACATTCCCTGGCTTTGAAATTCAGATAAGGTGGTTTTATGGTTTTAATTACATTGTAATAACTACATAGAAGTAAATATACTCTTCCTGTTTTAAGTTAGGTGAACATCTGTCATAAATATTCCAATGCTCTTTCTTTTGTAAACTAATTACACAATAGACGCTATAAATTCATGGAGTGCTAGGATGCAGAATTTAATTATATAATTCACTTAACCAAAGTTTTTCTCTTACTTCAATACAGTTCATAATTCTCCATTTTCACAAGACATGAAGCAGGAATGTGTTACATAATGCCTCATGAATTTCAGGAGATTAGAAAGGAAGGGAAAGAAAAGCTTCATGGCTGTACTTCTCTACCTCTTTTTACCTTATCAATGTGAACTAACATCATGTACATTGAAGAGAAGCTAAAGGATTCATTCCTAACTTAAAAATTCAAGTATGCTATTTTGAAGTCACTTTACCTGTGTTAATCATTTTTTTAGTTCTCTGTGAAGGAAAAGCAAGAATAAATTTATCTGTTCATAAATCAGCACTTATTCATTGTTTAATGTATGCCAGGCAATGCAACACCTGCTGGAAATACAGAGAAAGACAGAAACTCTCATGATATTGAGGCAAATTATATAAACTGGAATATATTCTATAAAGGTTGTATGCACAAAATATTCTGTGATCCCAAAGAACTTAATCTATTCCTGTGTGTATAAAAAATTTGTAGCATTATTTATGAATTCCCAAAATAGATATTGGATTATGTTGGTAAACTAGTCCATCCCTCTGGATATATTAGATTGTATTAAATTCAGAGGTCTTACTTTTACTTGATTAAATAATGATTAAAGCTTTGATTGGACCACATCAATAGAACATTGAGTAGCTACACCTTGGTGAGCTGGGACTCACAGAGAAAACTACATGGCAGAGGAGTTAGTTGGAGTTTTGGATACTGGAGCCTGGGAAGTAATCACACAAGAGAAGAACACAGAGGAATAGAGATGGCTCAATAGACATGGCAGAGGCCCCAGAAAGAGAGAGAGCCTGATAGTCTACAGCTGATCTTGTGAAGAGAACAGAGAAGCTGAGCCAGGAGAGAATGAGCCCAGGAGAAAGCACAGACTTATCCCAGCCTACAACTGATATTGAAAGAAGCTATAACTATGGAGCCTTAAGAGGTAGAGGGAGGCCAAACCCTTGCAGATGTTGGCAGCCATCTTGATCCAACACATGGCAACAGACTTTGGTGAGGGAAGTAACTTACACTTTATGGCCTGGAAACTGTTGGTTTCCACCCCAAATAAATACCCTTTATAAAAGGCAACAGATTTCTGGTATTTTGCATCAGCACCCCTTTCGCTGACTAATACACCATTGTAAGTAAGACCTTATGATGAGGTTACTTCAGTTAAGGTGTGGCCCAAACCAACCAGGATTGGTCTCTTATTATTGGAGCTCTTTATAAGTGGAAAGAGATTGAGAGAGAGAGAGAATGTGCCACAGAAAGCAAAAAGCTGAATTTCAATGGAACCTGGAAAAGAATGGAGAGGCCACCCTGTTCATTGCCATGTGACAGAGGAACCAAGGACCAAGGATTGACCACCAGTGAACACCAGTCTTTGAGGCAGAAAGCATCACCTTGATGATAACTTGTTTTGGACTTTCCCTCAACCTCAAAATCATGAGCTAATAAATTCCCATTGTTTAAGCCAACCTATTGCATGGTATTTCCTTGAGCAGTCAAAGGAAAACTAAAACAATGAGCAAGAAATAGCTTGTGTTATTTAAAGCCACTGAGATGTGGGTAATGTTTGTTACAATAGCATCATAATAGCTTACCTGAATAGATATAATGTGTATAGTTTGGCAGTGATGGGAAGATGGGAGAAAGAAGGAAGATTTGGTAGAACTCCATTACAAATTAAGCTCACAAATAGTGCTGACTTTAGTCTATTCATGAAGGATGTATCTTAATTTATAGCCACTTTGAGATAGGAGTGGAAACACACACACAGGCTAACCTGGTATGAGAGGCCAGGACAACATTGCCTCTAATAATCTACCTTGGCTGGACTTCAAAAAACCCAAATACCACCTGTATTGGAAGAGACTCCCCATAGAATTTGTCACAACCACAAAGGAAAAAAAAACAAGATCTACATCTTTCCTAAAGCTCATACATGATTACAATCCTCTCAGATTTCTTGATATATGGATCAAGAACACCAGGGATTGTTTTGGGCCTGTAAGTCTTGCCAACTACAATTAATTTTTTATTAGTTAGTAAAGATAAATTTTACTCTATGGTCTCAAATTTGGCAAAAATGGTTTCAGCCAAAGGCAACACTTTTTTACCACAGAGTTTAAAATATACATATTTGTTTAGCAATTTTTTGTTGCATATGGGCATAAATTTAAAACTTTTGTGAGTTTTGAAAGTTTTTTTAGTTGTTTATTTTCTTTATTAGAGAAATTGTAGATTTACAGAACAATCATTCATAAAATAAAGGATTCCCATATGTCATCCTCTTATTAACACCTTGCATTGGTGTAGAACATTTAATACAATTGATGATAGCACATTTTTATAATTGTATGGAGCCTAATTTATTTTTAAGCTTTAGAATAAATTGTGAATTTAGGAAATTCTATGGTGATGTTAAAGGCAGTTAGTATATGTGATCTTAAGGAGAAGGGCAATAAAAGCCCAACAACGGGGATTAGTTAAATAAATTTTGAAGTTCCCTATGTGATCTGTCATCTCATCAAACAGCCCTATTAATCATCTGGCATATTCAGGAGATATTGTGGGTCAGAATAGTTAAATCTTTACTCCACATTTAATAGAGTTATATATAATTACTTTAACCACCCTCCCTTCTATTACATAAAAGGGAAGTTTGCTTCAAATGGAGTTGTTTCATACATTAATCTTTGAAACTGAAAGCACCTGCAATGAAAATAGTTTTCCCCAGAACTTACTCTTCGTAACTCTTATTATCTTCTCCTTCTCTTTTCCAACTACTTCATTAGGTACTACAAATCTTGAAATGATTTTATTGGAAATGAGGATAAGAAGAATAAAATACTTTATAGTATCAAAAGGAGTTCATAAGTCCTGAGTTAAATAGCCAAATGGTCAATTTTTCTATTGCTATAAAAATTTATGTAAGTACCGTTTATATAGATTCAATGTACACTTTATTAATATACATTTAATATATGTATATATAATTTCTATCAGATATATATGTATGCAAAAGTCTATGTGTATGAATATAAGGAAATATATTAAATGTATTAAGCATGCATTAATATATTTTATTTTAAAATCTATTATTTAAGTATGCTTGATCACAACTAGCCTAGAACAAATGTTTTAATATTTGGTAAGCACACAAGAAATATTTGTTGAATACATAGGTGACTGACTGAAATAGTTTTAAAAACTTCATGATTTAACGGATTAATTCACACCCATGAAAAATTCTTTATTTCAAATCTATTTGAAGGGGTTTAAAAGATAAAAGTATTGTTGCTATTGTTAAAATAACATGAAAGTATTACCAATATAGTATAACAAAGATGGGTGATTCCTTTCAATTTTGCAATACTATAGGGACAGACCTTCAAAATAGAGATCTACAAAAAAGCAGGAAAAAGAAAAGAAAAGAAAAAAATGTATGTGATTTGACTAGATTTGAAATATCTTGGCTGGGTATAACATCAAGTTTAAAATATAAAATCCTCACTATATGTAGAGGGTGGTCCTAAACTAGTACTCATTGAATATCACTTATCTGGTGCCGTATATTTTTAAAATGACTATTGTAACACTTAGTTATACTCCTAATCAAAGAATGAAAATATGGAATCTACATTATTGGTACTAATTTAATGAATAAGACATGTGATTAGAAATGCATGCTTTCGACTTTTGGGAATCCTTGTATGTCTTTATTGGGATTTTCATTTCCCAAATTAGGCATAAGAAAAGCCTCACTTACCTAAATAGAATCTTTAATTAGCCACATTCTATTTGTCTTCCCCATTAGGTCAAGGGAAGAACAGAGCTTGCTGAGAAATGGAAGGGAAGGATGAAAATATGCACCAATATTTGGTGCAGGCTCATTTAGGCAGAGAGAGCAGTCTCTGCCTTGTATGGTTACCTTTTAAACTATTAATTATTCTTCCCCTGTGCTAATGGTAAAAGGAGGGGTCCCAGTTGTTATCGATTATCCCATCAATGGTGGAAGCCAATGGTGAAGCCTGTTTGGAATATCTGTGGCCAAGGGGAAGTCCTGGAAGGATAAACTGGGACTTTAAGGTTAAAGTCAAGGTCTCAGCAGGGTCTTGCAACCATGTTGTATGTTGGCTATGTTGTCTGTCAGCCATGTTGTGGCTCATCTTCACCTCATTTCCCTGGCTAACCTGCCTCAACTCCCCCCTTAGAGAGTTCATGCCCTTATTCTTAAGGGTGTGCTGAGGAGCAATGGTCATTCTTCTGTAGTTACTTCCTGCTGGTTAGAACAGTAGTCCCTGCCTGACAGGGTATAAAGCTCTCTGGCTATTCTATTGACATTGAGGAAAGATGGGTCTGACACTGGTTGGAACTGGAAGAAATCCCTGCATGACTAATATCTCATTCTGGAAGGCATTGATTCTGGAAGAAATAAATTTAGAATTTTTAAGATACATGGCTCCACTAAAAGGATAAAGAAGATGGTGGGAGGTAGGCTCCAAAAGGGGACCAATCATGACATACTAGACTACGAGAGTGTGAAAGGCCAGATACTTTCAGAAGCTGCATCTTCCCAAAGTTAAAGGGAAACAGAAGTCTTCTTTGAGTTCATTTATGCTATTGGTTAATTTTAGGGAGGGATTGTGGTAGACCTGCTGGGTTTGGGTATAAACTGCTAACCCTAGTTTCTACAGCAGTGGTTATCCTTAGGACAGCTAAGAGAGGTATGAAAAGAAGCACTGCCCTAGACATAAACACATAAAGAAAGTATAGGCAACAATGAGACAAGCATATGGCAAGGAAAATAAAGACAGTACTTAAGAGAGCCATTCCTTTATCTTATAGGCATGTTCATTAATTACTTAGAAAATGAATTAAATTTACCAGGACTTTTAACATGTTCAATATCCCTCTACATATGATCTAGAAGAGACATCATCATAATCAGGCATATAGGTACAATATGTAGTACTAATGAATTCACTAATCAATGCATAAGGTTCTCTTTGAGCTGTAGTTAATAGATCTAACCTCCAGGTTTGCAATACCATACATGTTATCTCTCCATAGGAGTTTGCCATAATGTCAACTGTGTTTAAGTTCTACGTAGATCACTCTGGTAATCATTGCTCCACTTGGTTTGTTCTTCACACAGCCAGCATGCTGCAGCACCATTAACCCTAGAGAGAAGCTAGGAAGGTTGGCACCAGTGTTTCACCAGCCTGGTGCATAGTGCTCTCCAGCACTATGAAACAGAGCCAGTCTGGAGGCAATGTTCATTGCACATCTGACCATATCAAGCCATCCCTGGCTGTTGCAAGAGTCTGACACTGCAACGTACTCTCTATCCACTTCAGGAGCATAACCAGAGATGTAGTAAATTTTAGTTTATATCTTGAAGTCAATGGACATTTGAATCAAGCCTTTGCACCCCTGCCATCCACAATAATGTTTCAATATGCAATATTAACTGAATTGTTTTCAATGACCCTGGATTCTATAGGAAAAGGGAAAGTTAATTCATGTCATTGTGCTCTGCTAATTAAGACAAGAATATGGATTTTATATATCTTATTAAGATTTATAACATCAAACATCTAAACATTATTTTTTTTCATCAACTAATAGGGAAATGGCAATAACCAAGAAATCCCATTCCCTAGTGTCTTAGTCAGCCAAGGGGTGCTGATGCAAAATACCAGCAATTGGTTTTATAAAGGGTATTTATTTGGGGTAAGAGCCTACAGACGCCAGGCCATAAAGCATAATTTACTTCCCTCACCAAAGTCTGTTGCTATGTGTTGGAGCAAGATGGATGCCAACGGCTATGAGGGTTTAGGCTTCCTGGATTCCTTCCTTCCAGGGTCTTGCTTCTCTCTGGGTTGAAGGTTCCTCTCTTCCTGGGGCTGGCTTCTCTTTCCCTGTGAGTTTACTTTCCAGGGCTCCAGCTTAAGTCTTCAGCATCAAATTCCAACATCAAAACTCCAACATCAGAAACCCTCAACTCTGTCTTTGCCATGCTTTTTATCTGTGAGTCCCCCACCCATCAAGGGGTGGGGACTCAATGCCCTAATCATAACTCAGTCATGCCTGGGTACAGATCAGATTATAAATGCAATCCAATATTTATTTTTGGAATTCATAACCATATCAAACTGCTACACCCATTAGTTAAGATTATTTTTAACAACTCAAGTATCAGCATTAATGTTTGCTTCTTCCTATCAGTTGTTTCTTTCCTTAATACCATATGCTGTTACTTAATTCCATAACGAGAACAGTTTGGATTTTCTTCTGAAAGTAGCACTGAGTTAACAGAGACCAGGGTAAATCCCCTTGGACTTTGTTCTGAAATATCATCCAAAATTATAAATATCATCAATGATGAAATGAGCATTTTTGTAAGCAAATGCTTTTTTCATTTTTTAGAAAAGTTCATTTCCTAGGAGTAAGAGATGAGACACTATGGGGATGTTTGTCCTGGTGATTATGTTTACTTTCTTTGTGAAGGGCATAGTGAAGGCAAACAAGTTTCAATTTTGCTGTGCTATTTCTGAACAACGATAGTAGCACAGAATATAAGAAATATAAGAACAAGTTACCTTGTTCTAACAAATTCAAATAGGTTGATACTGTCATGACATGTCAATGAGTAATTCAGAATGAAAAATATGCTGACATATTTTTCTTAGACAAACTTCAATGCATCACTAATACAGTAAGGTCATCATCTGGCAAGATTAATCAACAAATTTCTCCATGAACCAATTAACTTACATAATGTAAGTCAGCCTAACTTGAAATATAGATGGCAAATTCTACACCAAATTGAATGTTGCACCATTCAAAAAACTAAAAGTGACACTTGACATCTCTCTTTCTCTTATCCCACATATCACAAAGACCAACTGATTTTACCCCCTAAATACTTCTCCAATTCAATACCTTCTCTATTCTAGCCACTTCTCTCTGTCTCCATCACCACCAACCTAATTCTTCTTACCTGACAGCCCTATCCTTGCTCTGCTTGACTGTTCTATATAAATCTACTTGCTCACTACCAATCGGTCCTCCTGAATGTAACCATATTGATCTATAAAGACTGATAATGTGATTATCATCTCTTCCAGCCTGATTCCCACCCCCACTTTGATTAAATTATTTCAATGGTTTCCTGTTGCATTTGTAAGAAGGATAAGCATTCTTAGTATGGGATGTGGAAGCTACTACTTCTAAAGCTTCATCATCGTTCCTTTCCTCTCTATGTCCCAGTAATGTTAGTGTATTTTTTATTCCTTTTATGTATTGTATGTGCTTTCACATTAAGAGCTTTTTTTTCATGCTGTTCTTACTGCTGGGGTTCAATTTCCATCTCTCTTTATCAAAATAACCCCTAGCCAGTTGTCACTTATCATCTCCGTCATTACCTCACTTTCCTCATTTTCCTAACTAGATCAAATCCTTCAGTTTTACATATGCTCATAACATGACCCATCTCTCATTAATGGTCCTCATTACAATTATAATTCAATATTCAATTGTGTGATTATTTGGTTACCATTTTACTCACTATTAGAAAGGGCATGGACTATGTTCAGTATCCTTTACCACTGAGTCATTGCCTTTTACACACAAGTAGTCAATTAATATTTTTGAAGGAATTAAGAATGAATTAAAAGTATACATCTTGATATAGATTCTGGTGATGATTCAATGGCTCAAAATATTTTGAAACTCTCCCTTTGGGATTATCTAAGGAACATGCATATTCATAAGATTTTCTCATTTTATCTGCTTTCACTAGAAAGATACAACATATTATGCTGCTATTAAATCAGAAATATATATTAATCTTTACATATATAATATTATATAACTCAAAGTTAAAATTTATTTGTTAAATTATGAAAAATTTGATGTGAAAATAATTTTTCTTCTGATTTTAAATAAAATTTATTTTGCCAGTAGTTTTTGTTTTGATTAGAAGAGAAGAGATTGAACTTTACTGAGTTTTTACTATGTGCCAGACACACATGCCAGGCTTCACATATTTTCTCACATTTAATCATGTGAGTTGGTAGAATTTTCCCAATTTCACAGATGAGGAAACCAAGGATCCAAGAATTTAGGTGTCTTATTCAAAGTCACATGATGTGTAACTGCTGAATTCTAATTGCTAATTAGAATTATGTAATTCTAAAGATCTTGCTCTGAAAAAAATTAGGATTTCAACACAAGACACAATCAAAGCCACTCTGAACCCACAAGGGTTAGAGGTCCAGATTTGTCACATTATTCTCCAAATGTAATGTATTACTTTTCCCTGGGGTGATTTCACCTTATAATCTATACCAAGCAATTAGAACAAATTTGGACTCAAGACCTGTTTAGCAAGCAAATAGAAGGAATAAGAATGGCCACCAAATTTTAATTTATAAGCAACATCTTCACCATGATCTATATTCCCATTCATTAACATATGGTTTAAATTGTGGCTTTCCAGGAAGTTGTAGGCAGGGCATATTCAAATACATTTAAAATGAAAATAAGTGCCTCCCATATTCAAATACTTCAACAGGAAGAAAAGTATTTTGATGAGATCCAACAGAAGCAAATTTGACTGAATTTTCTATTTTCATAAACCATGGCCATTTTATGTATGCATGTGCTTAGGGCTAGGGTGGATTTGAGGAAAAGCTGGCATTTCCCTACTTCTATTTTCCATAACTATGTTTCTGGTAAAAACTAAAAATGAGGTATGCAAGAAATATACTAAATAACAAAATTCTCTTGGATATCTGAGAATTTTAACCACATATTACTAAAAATATTATTATTAAATAACTCATTTAATAATTTTCCAGAAAATAGGTGATAACTTGGGTTTTATCAAGAGCAAAAGAACAATTGAATATTTTTTGACGAAGTTTGGCAGATCTAATCTCACACAACTTAAAAAATATCTAGAAAAATTTTTATTTCTGTGATGTCTTTTTTTTTTTTCTTTTGTTCCATAATGCCTCTTTTATTATTATTGATCTTAGGAGGTACCAGGGATTGAACCCAGGACCTCACACATGGGAAGCAGGCACTCAACCACTGAGCTACACCTGCTCCCCCTGAGTCCTCTTAACACTAAAGGCATACCCACTACTTAAGGAAAAATTCACTCATCATGTCTTACAACACCATCAGCATTTTCACATTTTAAAAATGTTAATGTATTTGTACCATAAAGAAATACTAAGCCATGGTATTAAATCAATAGAAAATGGTATCTTTCAAGTTGAATGATAACTTGGACCATGAAAGATGGGAAAGTTTGAATTGTATTTATGGATGGATTATTTGAAATAAGTTCCAGGAAAATTCACTTCAGTAATGGCAGTGTGATAAACTCCATGGACCCTCTCCCCAGCAGAACAATCAAAACTGGTCAGCTATAAAAATAAAAGCAGCTACTTAAGGTTGTTTTTAAAGGAAATTGTCCTGAGGGATATAGCAAATAAAGATACATTACTGAAGAAAGTCTAATATAACTCAGCAAGACAAGCGTCTATGGCACTTGAGCAACAAACTATATTCAAAATACTGTTCAAAGTCACATTATGGTACTCATCACAATTACAATTTAATATTTAAATGTGTTTATTAATCACACCTTCCCTTTCCTTTGTGCAGTGAGGGAAAAAACTCCACTCAAGGTGGGTGTAACCTAGAAGATAGGGCTCTTCCCCAGTCTCCTAATCAAGGGTTATGATATCACCCCAGGAGGGGAAGAACACCATCATTTCTTATTTCTCCACCCCCACATGTGAATACTAGGGCCCACATTACCCTCACCCCAACTTGTTGATAGAACAGAGGCTCCACACTAGGATAGACAAGCCAAGAAGACTAGAGATGCTGTAGTCACCTAGTGTCAGCTTGTAAAGCAGGGGTGTCATTTGAGGAGAAATGGGTCACTGTCTCATCCCCATATCTTTGAGCTCAGATATTTTTCACAGGAGGAGAGGCAGATCATAAGAACAGAGAGTTCTGAAGTGCTCTACAAAGGAACCTAATTTATTTTGAACACAGTGAGGAAAAGTACACACTAAGGGAACTCAAAACAATGGAGATTTTGGTGGTGGTAAGAAATTAAGAGGAGATTGTTATCTCAATGAGAGAAAGAAGCCAAATTGTAGGTCAGGTAGTTTATCAGAGAGCATCATGGAAACAGATAGCTAAGAAGAGTCCTCCAGGGATCAGAAAAAAACTTAAACACAAGCCTCAAAACTACCTCAGTAAAGCAAAGAAGCATGAATTTAATTGGATCAGATTGTGGAGCAATTTATTTCCCCACAGAACTGTTAAGAAAAAGTGATCACTAGGCAATTAATGGAGCCTAACAGCTGAAAGTGATATGAAAAGAACCAGGCAGCCTAACAGAGAGATCACAGGAAGATTCAAAGAGAAGCCTACTAAAACCACTGACATTCCAGGATAACTGTGTATGCCCAAGGTTGCTCTCTCTGAATAGTGCCATCAGATCCTTCTCACGTAGGGGAAATAGGCTCACTGAACTACCTCAACCAAGTATTCATGACACAAATAAACAAGCAAAGGAAAGAAGTAAGAAAACCTGGGGAGAGTAATGGGAACCAGTACACAGAGTTTCAACAATATATTGTCTAAAGAATTCAGGTTTCAAAAAAATTATAAGATGTACTAAAAAAGAAGAAAGTATGACCATACATTGAGGAAAAAGGCAAACAAGAGAGAAATCATCTGTAAGAGTGAACCAATGTTGAACTTAACAAAGATATATAAATATCTTCAAAGAACTAAATATAACCATAATTAAATAAATAAGGAAGGTCTGATAAAAAGTCTTAGCATATATATATATCAATAAAGAGATGGAAATGTCTAAAAAGAACCAAATGGAAATTCTGGAGTTGAAAAGTACAATAATTGAAATGAAAAATTCCCTGAAAAGTATCAATAGTAGAGTTAAACTGGCAGAAGAAAGAATCAGTGAACTTGAAGATAGAGATTATACAAATCAAAATATTAGCAGGGGAAAAAAATGAAGAATAAATGAACAGAGCCTACCAAAATATGGAACAACATGAAGTTCATTGAAAGATGAGTAATGAGAATATTATAAACAGGGAAAGCAATAAAGGAGAAGATAATACTTTCAAAGACATAATGTTAGAAAATTTCCCAAATTTGATGAAAAACATTAATCTACACACCCAAGAAACTCAACAAACTTCAAATAGGCTAAAGATAAATATATCCACACCTAAACATTTAATAGTAAAAATGTTGAAAACTAAACAAAATCTTGAAAGTAGCAATAGAAAAATGACTTGCCACATCTAAAGGAACACTGTTAAACCAGGAATTTCATACCCAGCAAAACTAAATTTCAAAAATGAAGGCAAAACAAATGAATTTCTTGATAACTAAAAGCTGAGATAATTTATTACTTGCAGTCCTGATTTTAAGAAATAATAAATGTTCATCTGCTTGGGCAATGTGACGCATCCTTCCAACCCTAGCCCCCCTCAAGCCTGTAAAGCCCCACCCAAGTATCCCTATGCCCCATCCTTATCACTTCCCTGTACAACTACTTACCTCCACTTTATCATAGATTTCACCCCTGTAGGTGTAGCTCACAACCTTTCTCTCTCCCCCAATTTCCTGTAAGCCTATCATCCAGTCTCTAGCTCTCTGAGACAGCTTGGTTTGCTTATTTCATATCAGAGAGGTCATGCAGTATTTGTCTTTCAATGCCTGGCTTGCTTCACTCAACATAATGTCCTCAAGATTCATCAATGTTATCCCATGTGTTTGTACTCTATTCCTTCTTACAGCTGAGTAGTATTCCATTACACATATATACCACATTTTGCTTATCCATTCATCTGTTGATGGACATTTGAGTTGATTCCAAGATCCTTGCTTTATTGCAACTGTATATTGATGTGGAGACAGTGGCCACAGTAGCTGCTGAAGGCAGGGAGAGGGAAGAAGAGATGTGATGTGGGGGCATTTTCAGGACTTGGATTTGTCCTAAATGATATTGCAGGGGCAGATGGTGGACATAATATATCCTGCCATAACACACTGAATGGACTGAGGAAGAGTGTAAACTACTATGTAAACTATAATCCATGAGGTACAGCAGTGCTCTGAAGTGTATTCACCAAATGCAATGAATGTGTCACAATGTTGAAAGAGGTTGTTGATGTGGGAGGAGTGGGGAGGGGTTGGGTATGGGATATATGGGAACCTCTTATATTTTTTAATGCAATATTATTTGCAATCTATGTATCTTTAAAAAAAGAAGACAATTAAAAATAAGGAAAAAAGATTAAAAAAAGAATTAAATGGAATTCTCCAGGCAGAAAGCAAGTGATTTCAAATGGTAATTCAAAGTCATACACAAAAAGGAAGTATATAATTATCTTAAAATTGTAAATGCATCATTATTTTCCTTTATTCTCAGAACTGATCTAAAAAGAAATATAAAACAATATTTTACAATTGTATTATTGTCCATAATATGTAAATGTAATATATATGATTAAAAAAATCACAAAAGAGGTAGGTGAGAATAAGCTGTATTAAGGTAGGCCATGACACCAGAGGGTAACTGCAAAAAAAAAGCAGAGAAAAAGTTATACTACAAAAATCAAATAAAAAGGAAAACAGGCATTAGTGGAAGAATTGAGAGACATTTAAAGCATAAGATTTAGATATATCAAATGGAAAAATTGAAGAGAAAATTCTGCTTTAGCAATAGTAATTTAAATGTTAATGGATTTAGCTATTCAGTCAAATGGCAGTGGTTGGCAGAATAGATTTAAAAGTATGATCAGGGAAGTGGACTTGGCCCAATGGATAAGGTGTCCACCTACCACATGGGAGGTCTGCGGTTCAAATCCCGGGCCTCCTTGACCCATGCGGAGCTGGCCTATGTGCGGTGCTGATGCGCACAAGGAATGCTGTGCCACACAAGGGTGTTCCCCACGTAGGGGAGCCCCACGCACAAGGAGTGTGCCCCATGAGGAGAGCTGCCCAGCGTGAAAGAAAGTGCAGCCTGCCCAGGAATGGCGCCACACACACGGAGAGCTGACACAACAAGATGACACAACAAAAAGAAACACAGATTCCCAGTGCCGCTGATAAAGATAGAAGCAGTCACAGAAGAACACACAGCTAATGGACACAGAGAGCAGACAACTGGGGAGAAGGGGGGGGGGGGGGGGCGGAAAGGGAGAGAAATAAATAAATAAATCTTGAAAAAAAAGTATGATCAAACTATATGTTGTTTGCAAGGGACTCACTTTAAATTCAAAGACACAAGTAGGTTGAAAGAGAAAGGGAGAAAAAAAATTACTCATGCAAATAGTAACCAAAAGACAGCACAGGTAACTATACTAATATCAGATGAAATAGACTTTAATAAAAACAAAAAAAATACTGTTACAAGTCACAACAACTATAAATGCACCTAATGGCACATACTCAAAAATATATGAAACAAATATTGATAGATATGAAGGGAGGGAGAAATAGATGGTTCTGCATTAATAGTAGGAGACTTCAGTATACCAGAAAGAATAATAGGTAGAACATCTAAACAGAAGATCAATAAGGAAATAGACCACTTGAACAATATTGTAAAGTAACTAGTGCTAACAGTCATATATAAAATATTTCACCCATCAACAGGACAATATACATTTTTCTCTACTGCATGTTGGTCATTCCCCAAGACAGACCATACGTTAGGTCACAAAACAAGTCTCAATTGAATATCTTCAATGAAAATACTGAAATCATAAAATATATCCTGTCCAGCCACATGAAATAAAGTGAGAAATCAGTAACAGAGAACTGGAAAATCCACTAATATTTAGAAATTAAGAAACACATTCTTAAAAGAGCAACAAGGGAAATTAGGAAATATCTTGAGGTGAATGAAAATAAAAACACAATATACCATTATGTATGGGAAGCAATAAAGGCAATGCTGAGAGAAAAATTAGTAGCTCAAAATGCCTACATTAAAAAAGAAGAGGGAAGCAGATATAACTCAGTGACTGCATGCCTGCTTCCCATGTACAAGGTCCTGCGTTCCTGGGTTCAATCCCCACGACCTCCTAAAAAAAAAAAATAGAAAGATCTCAAATGAGAGGTCAAATGAGAGACATAACCTCACAACTGGAGGAACTAGGAAAAAAAACAGCAAACGAAACAACACAAGTAGAAGGAAGGAAATAACAAATTAGAACAGAGATGAATGAAATAAAGCATTAAAAAAAAAGAGAGAACCAACAAAATTAAAAACTGGTCCTTTGGAAAATCAACAAATATTTACCTAGATTGACAAAGAACAAGAGAGAGAGGATGTAAATAATTAAAATCAGAAATGGAGAGAGCAGCATTTACCACCTACCTACAGAAATAAAAAGAACTATAAGAGGACACTGTGAACAACTATATGCCAATGATTAGATAGCCTAGATGAAATTGACAAATTCCTAGAAACATCCAAACTACATACACTGACTGTAGAAGAATTAGAATATCTCAACAAACCAATAACTAGTAAATAGATTGAGTCAGTTATCAGAAGCCTCTGGACAAAGAAAAATCCAGGACCAGATTGCTTCACTGGGGAATATTATAAAAATTCCAAGAAAATTTAATACTAATCCTAATTACACTCTTCCAAAAAATTGAAGAAGGAGCACTTCTTCATCCATTGTATGAGGCCATCATTACCTAATATCAAAGCCAAATAAAGATAACGCATGAACATAAAATTACAGAGCAATATCTCTTATTAATATAGATGTAAAAATCCTCAATAAAATACTTGCAAACAGAATCCAAAACCAAATTAAAAGAATTATACTCAATGATCAAGTGGGATTTATCCCAGGTATGCAGGGGAATTTCAACATAAGAAAATCAATTAATTTCCTATGTAACATTAATAGAATCAAGGAAAGAAAATACATCATCTTAAGTGATGAAAAAAGTCATTTGACAAAATCCAGCACCCTTTCTTTATAATAACACTAAGAAAAGCTAGAAAGCAAGGAATAGAAGTAAACATCCTCAACATGATACAAGGCATATAAGTAAAACCTACAGCTAGTATCATATTCAATGGTGAAAGACTGAAAGCTTTCCCCCTAAGATCAAGAACAAGACAAGGATGCCCACAGTCATTACTGTTATTCGTCATTGTACTGGAAGTTCTAATCAAAGCAATTAGGTGAGAAAAAGAAATAAAATGCTTCCAAATTGGAAGGGAAGAAATGTAACCTTTCTTATTTGCCTGTGACATAATCTCATATATATAGAAAGTCCTGAAAACAAAGGTTTGCAAACCACAGTGGCTAAATTCCAATTATGGTTGAATGGATATTCAGGGCAGGTCTGGGAAAAACTGAGATGTTGCTACATGGAATGGGGACACTTGTATAGACGCCCCTGCAGATTGACTCCTCAGTCTAATTTGACCTTTCAGAAGCTGCAGAAGCATTCCTCCCTCCCCAATAAAAGTTCTCCTTCCATGTAAGAAGAAAGTTCAGAAGACTTCCCTCACAGTGCAGCAAGTGCACCCCCAGGAACTGCCAGTTTTTCCTGGCTGCCAGGTCCATAATCAGAGTTAAGTAAGAGCAAATCCAGTTAGGAAAATACTGCACCTGAGAAGGAGGAAAAAGTCTAAGAAGACTAGAATATGCTCTAAAGCAGTTGTAAGTCCTAGTAAGAATGTTCTATGGGACTGGATTTCAAAAATGTTAACAGAGGCCTGAACATTAGCATGTAAGAGGGAGATGTAGCAGTCTGATATTATTTATGAATTCCAAAAATAGATATTGGATTATGTTTGTAAACTGATCTGTCACAGGTTTCACTTTTACTTGATTAAATTATGAAGGGCCTTGACTGGGTCATATCAGTAGGACATTGAGTCCCTGCCATCTTGGTGGGTGTGGACTTACAGAGAAAATGACAAGGCACTGTAATTAGAGTTTTGAGCTGGAGCCTGGGAAGTAAACACATGGGAGAGAGCAGAGCAGCTGAGCCCAGAAAGAATTGAGCCCTAGGAAGAGAGACAAAGTCTAGACAGCCTGATAGCCTGCAGCTGACCTTGTAGAGAGAACAGAGCAGCTGAGCCCAGAGAGAAACAAACCCCAGGATAGTGATGAGACTTATCCCAGCCTTTATCTGATATTGGAAGAAGCTGGGACCATGGAGTCTTAAGAGGAAGAGGAAGGCTGAGCATTAGCATACATCTTGTTCCAACAGGTGGCAACAGCCTTTGGTGAGAGAAGTAACTTATGTTTTATGGCCTGTAGCTGTAAGCTTCTACCCCAAATAAATGCCCTTTATAAAAACAAACCAACTTCTGGTATTTTGCATCAGCACTCTTTTAGCTGACTAATACACGAGGGTTTATTTAATTGGTCATGCTTCCTTGGATTAGAAGATTTAACACTCTAGCAAGTACCCCAGGAAATGGTGCAAATTATCTACTAGATGTCTCCTGGTCTGGAAAAAGCTGTGGCCCATACTGAGAAAAGCTGAAATGCCAGAATTACTGTGGCAGATGATAGAAGAAAGGATTAAAAAGCTCAGGTAAATTAACATGCTGTGGTAAATATATTACATAAGGTCAGAAGACTCTCCAGAAGATTATGGCATAATATCTTAATCTAGTACCATTCACTGATGACACTGATGGCACTAGAAATGCACTGAAAGAGGGACAGTGGCATCACTAAGAAGTTCAGCAGTGGCTCTCCTCTGCAGGTTAGGATCAATGGTAGGGAAGACTATTATAGAACTTGGCCTCCTGAAGGCAAATGTGTTGATCGCACCCATAATTAACAGCAGACAAGAGGTGACTTTATTGTAAGTATCAACAAGTCTCAGTGGCAGCCAAGCAGGTATGGCCTGCAGAATGAAATAAAGATGGCTAATAGAACAAAGCACTCTAGGGGCAAAATAAAGGCCTGGCCAATAAAGAAACTGTTTAAAATATATAATCCAAAGAAACCAAGAAGGGATGATTGGTTGTCTCAGTAAAAATTCATAACCCTGTACCCAATTTCTAAGTAAGTTTTCAAACCCAAGAACTGTTGACTAAAGAGGTGACCAGGTCCCCAGGGAGAAGGACACTATAATATCATAAGCAAAAACTGTAAAGATTCTCCCAGTTCTTCCTCAAGGGCACCTACAGCTATTTATTTTAGTAACTAGACACTGAGAAAAGGGGAATGCCATATTTCAAAGACTTTTGGAGCACGACCAAAGTTGATATTAATATTTTGAGACCCAAAGTGTAAATACTGTGTGTCTGGTAGGGTGGGGATTTTTGAGAAGTAAGTATTAAAGGGGATCCTGGCAACTGAGTCCACAGATCCACTCAGTAGTCATTTTCCCAACCCCCAAATGTTAATTCAAATAGGAATTGACAAAGGACACATTGAATTCTTAGCCCACAGGATGAGAATTATTACTGTGTATTAGACCTTTGGAAATGCTTGCACACACACTCAGACAAAATAATAAATCAAAAGCAGTATCATATCCTGGGAAGAGGCAAAGATTTGTGCTGCCCTTAATGATCTGAAGGATGAAGGGCAATAGTTATATCCCCATTTAATATCCCCATTTAATTCATCAGTCAGGACCTTGTAGGAAGCAGATTGATCCTGGAGAATAACTGTGTACTATCACAAGCTCAACCAAGTAGAAGTTATCCCTGACCACAGCTGCCAAACTAACATGGTATCATTGCTGAAACGGATTAATATGACTTCAGATAGATGGCATGTGGCCACTGATATAATGGATGCATTCTTTCTCTCCAAATGTATACATACCTATATGTATTCACAGGTAATGCAAAAGAATATTTATTAAGAGCTTGGCCCAGAACCCCATTAACTATCTAATTCTCTGTCAATTTTATCCAAAACAATTCGACCCTTTGAACATTCCGAGAATATCACATTGATCCATTACGTGGATGACATCATGGTAATAAATCAGTATGAGCAGATTTCCACACAAGAGATCTTGGTGAGGCACATGTATTCCTGATGGTAGAGATGAACTATATAGGCCTCTGCCATTTCGACAGAGCTTTTAGTAGTCTATTTGATCAGGGGTGCCAGGATATCTCCTCCAAAGTATTATAAAGGATGAATTGCTGTATTTTCATTCCCTATTACACAGAAGGAAAGGCAATGAGTGGAAGTTCTCTGTGTCCCAGAAGCAATACATTCCACATCTAGAATACTGTTTTGGCTCATATACAAGTGACATGAAAGACTGCTAGACTTGCACTCTGCAGAACTTCCAGATCACAAAACAAGCAGCCCTGTGACTTGCCCTATAATATCCAGTGTACTCTACGGGGCAAAAGGTATAAGTAGTGGGAAAAATGCAGTGCAAATTTTAGGGCAAGGCCTAGTGAGAGAATCACAAAGCAGACTCCTAGGGTTTTGGAACAAGGCCATGACATCTGCAGTGAAGAGTTACACACTATTAAATAAACAGCCTCTGGCATGCTACTGGGCCCTGGAAATGATGCAATGCTAGAACATATGGACACCAAGTGACCATGCATCTGGACCTGTTCTGTTCAATCCACCAAGTCATAAAATTAGGCAGGCCTTCCAAAACCCATCATAAGATGGGAATGGTACATCCAGGATCAAGAACATGCGGGCCAAAAGGATACAAGTAATCTGCAAGAGCAGGTAGTCCAGAATCCCATGTCACCCACTACAGTTGCAGCAACACTCCTCTCAGTTCACAATGTTGGAAGGTTGGCCATATGGGGACTCCTGTACATTACCTTAAGGGCAATGAAAAAGATTGAGCTTGGATTATGGATGGCTATATTTGGTAAGTAGCCAAAAGCCAAAAATTGTTAGCATTTGCCCTACAACTTCATACAGAGGCCATCTTGAAAGACAATGGCAATGACAAAATCTTCTTAATAGGCAGAGCTGTGGGTAGTAAACCTATTCATTTACTTTGTATGGATAAAACAGTGCTGTCCAATAAAAACATAACATTAGAAAAAAATATATAATTTTAAATTATTTAATAGCCACATTTAAAAATTATTTATTTAACCAATATATCCAAGATATTATCATTTCAACTTATAATAATAGTTAAAAATGTATTGTGTTATTTTGCATCTTTTTCATACTGTTTTCCTTACCTGATTTGCATTTTACACTTACAGTACAACTCAATTTTTCCAGTCACATATCAAGTGCTTATTAGCCATATGTTCCTTATTGGACAGTGTAGATTTAGAATATATATAGTCTCATGGGAATCAGCAAGTGACCTGGCCAGCTATTCAGAGGCTTGGAAGAAAAAGATTGGAAGATCAGAGACAAGAAGGTCTTAGGTAGAGGCATATGGATAGACACATGGGAAGTATGCGCAAAGAGATATGATCTTTCTATCACCTATTAATGCCAACCTAAAAGTACCTAGCATGGAAAAGTCACTAAACAACCAAGTAGACAAAATGTCTTGGCCTTTTACTATTAGCCAGCCTTTGACAGCAACCATCACAGTGCTGATGCAATGAGCACATGAACCAATAGGTCACAGAGGTCACAGTTGCTGAGATGCAGGCTATATATATGCCCAATGGCTCTGACTCCCTGCTACCAAAGTTGATCTAGTTACTGCCACCACCTCTGAATGTCCAACTTTCTAGCAACAGAAATCAATATGTACCCCTTGCATGGCATTATTTCTCCAAAGGTCCTACCAGCCACTTGGCATGAAATTAAGTACATCTAGTCCCTTCTGTTCTAGAAAGGCAAGTGGTTCACTCTCATAGGAATAAACAACTATTACCAATATATTTGCCTGTCCTGTCCACAGGGCCTCACTATCCCACAAAACATAGCATTAACCCACAACAAGAATGACCCACCAGAGTCCAGGAGAAGCTTCTTCCCAAACAAGTGTGGAGAAGTGGATCTGTGCAGTACAAAGCTGCACTGTGACAGACATGGAATGCCCACTCAGAAACACCAAGATTTGTTGCCCAGTTGTGAGGTGCAATTACCTGACAGCCTCTAGCTATTAGTTTAACCAGAATCTCTAACCCAGATTATCTAAACCCAGAGCAATTTCTGCTCAATGACTGAGCAAGGCAGTAGTTATATGAGAACACACTCTTCTTAGGGTGATCCCCATTAATAAGTAATGGTACAAGGACCTAGCTACTTCTATGCAATGCCACTCTCCTCTAATAAACTATCTTTGCTCTGGAGTCCCTCATTGGGCTGTCAGAATGGCATTACGCTCTGGCAACTCCTCCTACCTAATCCCACTTCCTTCCTTTAGTTTCATAGGTGTTATTCTGCAACAAATTTTTTGCACTTATAACTCCATCTCAGGATCTAGTTCCAGGAATATGCAACCTGTGACATCTACAAAGACACACAATGTCTTATCTCATAATTTACTCATTTATCAGTACCTGACAATGCTTGACTTCAAATAAATGAAAAGCGAGTTCTTATAGTGAGTGCAAAAATGCCCTATTATTGGTAGGGTGAGAATGGCAAGGTAGAAGGTAGATAGCGTCCTCTATAAAGCATTAACCATATTTCACATATGAACAAAGACTATATTTGTACAACATATGAAATTTTGTTATCAAACTTAGAGCCTCATGCAGAATTTGGAGAAAATAATTTTGAACACGAATTTTCAATTTTCTTTACTTCCCCTTAATCCAACCTTTTGTAATGTCTGTGATTTACATTTAAATACCTTACCATAGACAGTATATATACACGCTAATTGGTTTAAACTTAAACCCTAGGGGTAGTGATTTGTTCAAATCAAAAATTCGTATGCCAAGAATGATCAGTTAAAATTATAGTAAAGAGTCTAAAATCCTTCCAAATGTGTTTCTCTTATCCACATCTTGATAAATAATGAAACTTTGTTATTTTAATACCACATGACATGCCAAAAATTTGTTTTTATTGGTAAAATTAATGACTTCCTTATTAGCAGGGTAAATGTCAGATATTAGCTTTCACTAGTTTATCAAAAGCCACTCAAGTAAAGTGAATTAGCTAAACATATTTTGGGACAATCTTCTCATTCATGAATGGGATATAAGAATTCTGCAATGTCTGGGCTCTTTACCCTTAGGGATGATGCTTAAAGATTAATCTCTAAATGGTCCTGTATCTAGACAGTAGTTCGGGAGGATTTCTGTTTCCCAAATGCTTATTAGGGAATGCTTATTAGGGAATGCTTATTCTCAGGGTAGAATGTTGTGTCTCCCTCAAGTGATTTTTCATGCAAGATGGTAGTTGGATTCCCCAAAAAGATAGAAAGCTGGAACTTCTTCAATCTTATGGAATGGATTGCATAAACTGTCTTGTGCTTACGTACAACTAATTGTTAGTTTAACAAATATCACTGTATGTGGCAGATTTTTGTCTAAAATTTGTTTCCATTGTAACTTGTGAGAGAGTGGTAGGGAAGCAGCTAAACTTGACCCACTTCAAAATTTTCAGACTACCGTTATATACCTTCAAAAATCTCTGGGTTTTGAAAAAACAAATTGGCTGCTTGTAAAATAAGCATTCTAGCACATACTTATACAAATCTAAGATGATGGGGGGAGAATAATCCCTTGATACAACTGATTTAAATGATATAGCCAAGAGATTAAATTGAAGTACCCCAAATCACATTGAAAACATTAATAGGCTAGGATTTGTTTCCTGAGTTTAGAGAATACCAAGTGCTTTAAATAAAAACTGCTGAAATATGGAATATGACTTATGCTGTAAGTTTATTTCAGTGAAATTTGCCAAAATTAACTACTTATTTTTTTTCACAAAATTGATCTAAATTGAATTTTTCTATTGGACCAGTGTTGCTTACTTCAAATTTGAGTATAGCCAATCCTGGTATACTGATGCAGGTATGTTTTAAATACATTTCTAGTCACATATGGATATCTCATTGCTAATCTCAAAGTCAATCTTTAAAAATAAAGCAAAATTTCTTTCAATTCAGGAAAATATATATTGCAAAGGATATCTGCAAACTATTATAAATTTACAACAAAATAAACTCTCACAATCTTCTTGAGTGTTTCAGAAATGGGAATTAGTTAACCTGGTGGGTTATAAATATTCCAAACTGTAGGGCTCATTCGATAAATCTCTAATAGATACTAAATTACCAAAGCCCATCAGTGGAACATTGTAATGATGAAGCTATCTTCAAAGCAGTTACATCTTAGTTAAAATTTATAGGGCTGGGAAAAAAAAATTTATAGGGCTGTGAACAATAAAGCTATTAACAAACAGATGAAGTTTCTAAGTTTGAAGAGTACATGGTGAACCATTTAAGAGTTTCCCACGTGACATATTTTGACCAGAGTTTTACTTCAAGTCCTGAAAGAAAAAATTGGCATGAAGTACATTGTTAACAAAATAATTCCAAATATTTATTTTTTAAAATAGTATCACATTTTGGTACCTATTATACATTTTAATATAATTGTGGACAATATTTGCATTTAATATTAAAATATGCTGAGTTTTACTAAACCACATTTAAAAGGCACCTGAGGTGAGTAGGTATGTGTACGTTTAATTAAACCCAATGTTTAAGCATAAAGCAATTAAGATGAATACTGAGAAATTGAAATTTAATATATAAAAGTTCTCGAAGTTATGTTATTACTTAGACTTTGGGACAGAAAACAATGTTTATTAGCAGTGAAAGACAATTTAGTGATGGGTTAATATAGTACATGATAAACAATTTATTAGGTGGTTATTCAGAGGGGTTTTGAACTAGACACACAGGTTCCAATCTGAGCTCTGTTGCTTACTAATTAGGTGGCTTTGGGAGGGCTCTCCTCCTCTAAGCCTCAGTTTTCTCCACTCCAAAAATGAAATAAGAATAGTATTGTTATAGTTCTTATGAAGATAATATTAATAAAGTACTTAGAGTGTCCACAGAAATACTAACTTCCTAATTCATGTGATTTTATCATCATCATCAACATTATATTAATTATTATTACTATCATTATCGCATCATAAGTCATCTGGGAACCCACTCCGTGCAGAGAACAACCTGTTACAGAGTGTTAGAAGAGGTAGATTTGCTATGCATCAAAGCCTTTTACAAACCAAGTCAAAAGCCCTGGCTTTAGCAGCACACTTACCAAAGTAGAACATACAGAAGAGTGGCATGGCCATACATAAAGATGATACAGAAAAATAAATATTACTATTTATCTAAAGAACAGAATATCAGAAGCTGCAAGATTGAAAACAGAGATAAATTAAAATACATATGCAACAGTGACTGGCCAAGTTCTTCAAATAGTATCTTTAAGATGTTAGCTGTTTCTTTGAGATTAGAGATCAATAAGGAGAAAACGAAAGGTCCTTTAGTTTAACTGTAAGATTTGAATTGATAAAAATTGTTGGCATCTGATAATGCAAAATGAATGTTGACAATGCAGCTTAAAAATAAATTTCAACATAAATCATATGCAATGATTTTGGCTAACCTTCAATTTTGCTGCCAGTATGATTACATGTAAATACTTAATTTTAACGCAATTTGAATTTTAGATGCAGTTGTTAAGTTTAGACAAGCACATTTAGGTTTTGACACAGAATATGCATTTCTTCCATCACTGCATAAAGAGCACAGAACACAAACAAAAATTAATGAAGCCATTATAGCTGTCCAGGCAATTATTGCTGATCCAAAGACAGACCACAGCATGAAAAAAGTTGGAAGACAAACATTTTAGGATTTCATCTATGTACACTCAAAGACTATGCACAATTCAGGAATGTGTTTGGAAATCAGATGTTAGTTTTTCTGGGAAAGAAACCTCATAAAATTGACTAGATATTTGTCATTCTTATTTTTTTTCTTTAATAATGGGTCAAATCAACAAAAGATGTTCATTTCAACTCTACCTAAAATAGCTAAAGTCAGTGAAAATTCAAACCCCAATGGCAGTGAAATAATGCAACCATGGCATAATAATAACTCAGTGAACTTTCTAATATCTAATCGTGACCACTTTCAAAAGTCAATAATAAATGTAAAATCTCTGATAGACTATCTTATATCTTACTATACCTTCAATCCAACATTCTAAAATACTCAGATTGATTATTTGGGGCAGGTATTATAACCTCATTTTGACATTTTAGGAAAGTGAGTTCAAAAACGCTCGTCAAGGTTACACAGTGGACTTAGAGTCATACAGTGAATAGTGGTAGACCCAGAGTTCAAACTAAATCTGCAGAATTCAATCACTGCCTCCAACACATTTCTAAATTAAATATTCTTCCTTAAATATTCTTTTTTCCTCAATGTCCTTTTTCCACAACCTGAACCGCCATGTTCAAATTCTTACCATTTCTATCCCTTGACATTAGTACTTTTCTGAAATAACTCAGGGAACTTCCCTCTTCACCATTCTCCCACTTCAGCCATCTTAATTGCCTCTTTTCTGGGAAATTGTAATGCCAGACTAGTGACTACAGTTTCTGCACAACTTCAATCTATTCCATCATTCTCCTCTTTGTAAACCCTCTATTTGATTGGCTCCCTAAGCTCTATCATGTAAAGGCCAGAATTCTTAGCTTATTAGACTAAACCTCTCCCTAATCTGTTCCCAATCAACCTGTCATAATTTATTACCTGCTGCATTCATTTATATATTCTACTCTTTGATTAAACTTACAAGAATATTGTTTTTCTTAGAGCCTATGTTTTTCTTCTTATATGCTTATCCTATTTTCTCATTCTGGAATTTGTCCCCATTTTACACAATCCCCAATCTTGCCAGGTATATGTAAATACCTTAGGTAGCAGAATAAAGATTTAAAGGAGTTGCAATCAATAAGTCACAAGGGTGTCTTCAGATGGCAGGTAGGATTATGTTTATTTTTAATTTTCTCTTTTTTATATTATATATTGGGTATAACATCCATTTATTTTCATCATTGAAAAAATTGTTATTTTAAGAAAATTTTATATGCATGTAAAAATGTACTACTTGCATACAGGGAGATCCTAGATATCTAATATCTAATTTTTTTTTATATTTGAACACATACTATATATAAAAGCAAATAATGACTGTCCATATAAAGTGATCTGTGAAGAAATTAAAAAGAAATATTAATAGAAGTCATCTATGTCTTTTTTTAAAGACCTTAGTAAAAGCTAAATTGATCTATACAAACTTTGTAAAGACATATGTCAGTTGAGAAAGAGTTGTTCCAGATACCATAAAGTATCTTCTTGTTGGAAGGCTCTGGAATGTGAGAAGGAAAGAGAAATTGCTTAGTCTCTTGTGTGGAGGAATGCCATCTGTAAAACCTACTGTGGTTAGAGTACAAGTCTCAGAAAGGACAAGAATTTATGATGGACTTAACAAGTTCATATTGTGTATATATATATATATATATATTTTTTTACCCAAGTGGAATGTGTTTGCTTGTAAACTTTCAGGACAGAGAATAATAATCCAATTTGATTTGCCTTTTATATTCAATAGAAGAGTGTTAGATGACTCCAGAAGGGAGGTGAAGGAGACAGTTAACCATGTAGTAGTACAAGGTTACCCTTACTGCTGTGCCCTCCTGGATGAAATGAAATATAGATGCTAAGAAATGGGGCTATAAAAACTGCCACTCTCCTTAAGTAACTCTGGAAGGAAGAAAATCATAGCTGTGAGGACCATAGGTCTATCTCACTGCTAAGGGTCTATCATTGGTGAAGTACTGAGTTGGACAAAACCACGAGGAGATCTCACTTTCTCAGCTTATAAATCACCTTGGCTACACTAAGGTTGGTATTTAAAGGAAGGCACTAATTCTTTCCAGCATCTAGATACTGAAGGATCATATCATTAATATAAAATTAAATAAAGCTATAGAAATAAAATGGAAGTTAAATTAAAGGCAACATTTGTTCTTTGAGTCCCCTTCTCCATTCTTTCTTTCTTCTCTAAATAGTCAATATATGAATGGGATTTGACTTTTTAATCATTTAAAGAGCCTACAGAACCCATTTTCTTTTAGTCAAGAAGAATAAAATCATGAGGGAATTTCTAGTTTAAATGCAGTTTCAGCTTTATAATAGGTTTATCTTAAAGGGCATTTAGAGTATATATGATACTAAGAATTGCAAAATATTATATCTTCATGAAGTTTTACTTGAAATTTTTCATTTTGTTCTCTCCACTAGTCATGGACTTAAAATAAAGTTCCAATATATCACTTGATTCAACTATTGAGTCAAGAATTAAACATAAAAGCTAAAACTATAAACACGAAATTAAACATAGGAGAAAATCTTCATGACTTACGAGTAGTGAAAAATATTTGCAATAGATATGTCTGTCAAGGAACTCCTATAAATTAATAATGAAAAAAACTGAATTTTATTAAATAGTCAATATTAGATTACTGAGTGGAAGAACTGAAACGCTCATATGTTGAGAATGCAAAAGGGTATAACCACTTTGGAAAAGTCCACGTCAACATGTAAGAAAGTTAAGCATTACTACTTTATGTTCTAGAAATTTCACTTCTAGGGATATTCCCAAAATCAATAAATGCATATATCAACAAAAAGACTCATAGAAGGATGTTCATAGCAGTTTTACTAGAATGGCCCCAACTGGAAACAACAGAAATGTTTATCAGCAAGAGAATGGCTAAACAAATGGTGGTATGTTCATGCAAAAGAATATTACACAGCAATAAAAAAGGAACAAACTACTGATGCAGCTTCAACTTAGTTGAGTAGAAACCAACCACTAAAGAATACATACTTTATGATATCATTTACATGAAGTTCAAAAACTGGGGAGACATCATTAATATGGTGACATAAAACACCATGGAAAAGTCTCTGTCTTGGTTTGGGTATTTTGTGGACCTCAGAAAAGATGGTGCTCTTGGAGATAATTCATTCCTGAGCGTGTAGGATGCTTTGATTGAACTGAATTCAGTTGGGGGTCTTCTACTGGAGTTCTTCAGTAAGGCATGACTTACCGTAGGTCTCAGCCCTCTTGCTGGGGTCCTATATAAATGGAGGAGAGGGTACAAAAGAGGAGAACTGCAAGCTTTCACATTTGAGAGAGGACTCTGGGATTTCCTACAGCTGCAGAAAGGGGGAAACCCCAAAAAGTTGAGAGAGAGGCCTGATGCTGGAATCAGTGGAATAGTCCAAAGGTGAGAGATGAGCCATATGCCTGAGGGCACACAGTTGTGCTTGGGGAAAAAGTGAAGACACAGAGCAGTCACCATTTTGCTTTGCCATATGGCAGGAATCCATGATCAGTGCCTTGCTTTGGACATTTTCACAGCTTCAGAACTGCAAGATTTTGCCCTATTAAATTCCCATTAATAAAGCCAAGCATTTCCAGTGTTCTTGTGTTGGCAACCTTTAGCAAACTGAAAGTAATTCACAGAATGAAAAAAATAAAAGCACAAATCTCACCTGCTTTGATCTCTGGAGTATTATGGAGACTGGAGAAGGGTTCCACAGGGGCTTAATCAAAGAAAAAGAAAAACAAACACCAAATTCAGGTAGGAAATTTGTGTCCCAGATCTGCCAGTCCAGATACCTTCCTCTCTGGTACTGCACAGACTGGGAGTCACACAGAGGCAACATGGCCTGGAGTCCCTCCTGCCATGGATAAAGATCATAAAGTCATTCAAAGCAGTGACTTAGAAACCTATGCATATCCAGGCACAGGGTCCCAAGGCCACAGAGACCCAGGGTAAAACATAAGCAGCTGAGGAGTATTGCATTAAAAAGTGCCCTCAGGACAAAAAGTGGCTGCAACAGAACTGTTGGCAAGAGATGCACATACTCATTCCAGTTTTGATTTGCTGGACCTTTCTGGATTGACCCCATCTCCCTCCCCAGCGAAGGATACCCAATAGGGGATGAAATCAGAGGCAGAAAAGATTCACAGAAAAAAAAGTGGAGAAGGGGCAAATTGAACTGCTGCAAAACAGGATGTGCCTTAGAATTGAAAAGTGCAAGGTAAAAGTGACACTGAGGGAGAAAATTTAAACCAATCATAGGATCTGGGGAGAAAATTCTCTTCAAAAACAAACAGAACAGATTAAGATTCCCAGAAAGGAACTGAGGAAAGGAAGTTTTCTCCTGAAGGTAAAACAATTGCATGTGAAAAGGGAAATCTTAAAAATTGTACAGTATGGTGAGGGAGATTTCAGGGAAGATGGTAAAGTAGGGAGTTCCAGGACTCACTCCTCCTCCAAATACAGCTAGTAGACATACAGAAACTATGTGAAACAACTCTTCTGGGGCTCCAGAGGCCAGGGGAGCACTCTACAGCATTCAGGGAAGAGCAGGACAAAAAGACTGAGAAACTGCAATTTTTAAAAAATGTGACTAACTTGTTCTGTGATGCTGGCTGGCACCCATCCCCCACCCTTGAGGTGAGCTACCTTGAATCTGGTCACTGGCTGATGACTGCAAATAGAGAGGGATATGGAGGCCCTCTTCCCCAAAGAGAAAAACCCCCATGCTAAAAAACAAAGAAGTATCTACAACTGAAAACAAAAACAGATCCTTTTATCTTCCCCATAAGATCTAAGCTCCCTCTTAATCTGAAGCAGAACAACATCACCATTCCAAAATCCTCAAGATTGAGGTATGAACAAACATAAAGGAGGAATGCAGAGTAAACATTTCTATCATAATATCAGAAGAACTTGTAACCATTATAAAGACAGGGATTACCAGAGTTTTTGAGGAGAGTGGGAGTGAAGAATAGGTGGAACATAGGGCATTTTTAGGGCATTCGATTTGCAATGATGGACACAAGTCACTATACATTTTGTCAAAACCTATAAAATTGTGCAGTGGCAAGTATAAACCATAATGTAAACTATAGACCATGTTTAGTAGTCATGCTTCAATATTTATTCACCAATTGTAACAAATGTATCACACTAATGTAAGATGTTATTAATAGGAGGAAATGTGAGGAGGGCATATATAGGAATCCCCCATATTTTCAATGAAATTTTCTGTAATCTAAAACTTCTTTAAAAACAAAGTTAAAAAATAAAAAAATAAAGAGGAGTTGGCAATTAGCATAGAGCTTTAAAATATTACCTTAAGTATATAATTTCTCCCAATCCTGTAAAAAAAAGAATAAGAGTCACATCCAGGACTGATCATAGATTTTGATCAGTGAATTTAGATCACTGGGTCCTAGTTCTGAATTGCTGTTTCAGTCCACCCTGGGGAGGGACCACTGTTGCCATTGTTTAAACACCACCCCAACAAGGAAAGAGTCAGTGGAGGTTTAAAGACACATTCTGGGAAGGTGGAGACAAGATGGTCGCTGAGTAAACTTGCCTTTGTGGTCTGTCCCGGGAAGAGACGGCTGGGCGCGGCGGCAGGTTCTCCAAGGCGAGGCTTTTTCGGGATTTTTGCAGGGCAGAAGTGTCGGGACATCGATTGGGTGGAAAGGTGCGGCAGGAAACACCTCACATTCGCTGGGTTTTCTCATCCTTCACTGCCTTATTTCTGTGTGAACTGACTTAGGCTACCTACACTATCCTCTTTCCCCTACATCTTGATATCCGCCACCATCTACTGGCTCTCCTAAATTCCACCTCCCACCTCCCTTTCTTCGATCCACAAAGGGTCTAAGTCTTAATTTCTAATACCTATGTTTTGTATTCTGTCTGTTATCCACTCTTGAAACTATTACCTTTCTTTTCTCTTTCCCTCTCTCACGAAATCAATAGCTTTTTTGCTCATACCATATTCCTCCTATATTCAATCATCTACCTCATAATAGGTACTCTACCTACTGCTATAATTCTACACAATTTACATGAATCTAACCTCCATCCTCCCAGATCTCATATTCTTGCTTTGTTAACATATATCACCAATACTACTTTATACTATTCCCTTGCTTACACAATTGCCTTTCCCCAACACTAATACTTTCCTTTAAAGTGAACCTAACCAACAACAAGTAACTAGAATAAGAAGAAAAAAGTGACAAAGAGAAGATATAACACCTATGCAAAAATAACAGCTAATTAACCTCCAAGAGCAGACAAAGAAGCTAAGGAACTGATTAAATCCGTCAAAATAAAGAGATGACCAGAAAGCAACAAAAATCTACAAACCAAACCAGTAATCAGGAAAACATGGCTGAATCCAATCAACAAACCAATAATCACGAAGGGGAGCAAAACTTGGCACAAGCAATGAAAGATCTCAGAACATTTATCACTGACAAATTTGACGAAGTAATGAAAGAGGTTAACAACATGAAGACATCACTTGGAGGGGAAATTGCAGACATACGCAAAAACATAACAGATATGATGGGAATGAACACCACAGTTCAAGAAATCAAAAATACACTTGCAGCAAATATCAGCAGACTAGAAGAGACAGAGCAGAGAATTAGTGATGTGGAAGACAGTACATCAGAAATCAAACAGATAGTAGAAGGGGTCAATAAGAAGATAGAAAAAATCCAGTTAGGATTTAGGGACCTGAATGACAATGCAAAACGCTCAAACATACGTATTATAGGCATTCCAGAAGGTGAAGAGAAGGGAAAGGGGTCAGAAGGAGTGTTGCAGGAAATAATGGCTGAAAACTTCCCAAATCTACTGAAAGAGACAGATGTACATATCCAAGAAGCACAGCGCACTCCACTAGTCATAAACCCCAACAGGCCCACCCCAAGACATATACTTGTCAAATTATCCAATGCTCAAGACAAAGAGAAAATCCTAAAAGCAGCAAGAGAAAAGAAAACCATCACATACAAGGGAAGCTCAATTAGATTAAGTGCTGATTTCTCTTCTGAAACCATGGAGGCAAGAAGGCAGTGGTATGATATAGTCAAGGTACTAAAGGAAAAAAATTTCCAACCAAGAATACTCTATCCAGCTAAACTAGCATTCAAACATGATGGAGAGTTCAAAATATTCACAGACAAACAGAAACTGAAAGAGTATACCAACAAGAAACCTCCTCTTCAAGAAATTCTAAAGGGAGTTCTGCAGGAAGAAAGGAAAAAACAGGAAAGGCAGAGTTGGAGGAGAGTATAAGACCAACAACAACAACAAAAAAGACAAAAAAATATATATACAAACAAAATATGACAAACACAAATCCAATCAAAATATGGCTAACACAAATAATTCCTTGATAGTAATAACACTGAATGTCAACAGATTAAACTCACCTATCAAAAGATTCAGACTGGGACATTGGATAAGGAAATATGACCCATCCATATGCTGTCTACAAGAGACACATCTTAGACCCAGAGACGCATGGGGATTGAAAGTGAATGGCTGGAAAACAATCATACAAGCTAACAATAACCAAAAAAAGGCAGGAGTAGCTATATTAATATCAGACAAAATAGACTTTAAATGTGAAAGAATTGTGAGAGACAAAGAAGGATACTACATTTTAGTGAAAGGGAAAATCTGTCAAGAAGATCGAACAATCATAAATATCTATGCCCCTAACAAGGGTGCCTCTAAATACGTCAGGCAAACGCTGGAAAAACTAAGTGAAAGAATAGATACATCTACAATTATAGTGGGGGATTTTAATACACCACTATCAACTCTGGACAGAACATCTCAAAAGAGAATCACCAAAGAAACAAAACATCTGAATAGTATATTAGAGGAGCTGGATCTAATAGATATATATAGATCGCTACACCCAAATACAGCAGGATATACATTTTTCTCAAGTGCACATGGATCATTCTCCAAGATAGATCATATGCTAGGCCACAAAGAAAGGTTGAACGAATTCAGAAAGATTGAAATCATACAAAACATTATCTCTGACCACAGTGGAGTCAAGCTGGAGATTTGCAAGGGACAGAAGCCCAGATTTCACACCAGGATTTGGAAATTAAACAGCACACTCTTAGAAAAACAGTGGGTCAAAGAGGAAATCTCAAAAGAAATCAATGACTACCTTGAAACAAATGATAATGATAACACAACATACCAAAATTTATGGGATGCAGCAAAAGCAGTACTGAGAGGGAAGTTTATAGCCATAAATTCATATATCAAAAAAGAAGAAAGAGCAAAAATTGAAGAACTGCACATTTGAAGGAATTAGAAAAACAACAACAAAGTAACCCAACAGGAAGAAGAAGGAAGGAAATAACAAAGATAAGAGCAGAACTAAATGAAATAGAAAATAAGAAAGCACTTGAACAGATAAACAAGACCAAGAGCTGGTTTTTTGAGAAGATTAACAAAATTGACAAACCTTTAGCAACCCTAACAAAGAAAAAAAGAGAAAAGATGCAAATACACAAAATAAGAAATGAGAAAGGCGATATCACCACTGACCCCACAGAAATAAAGACTATCATAAGAGGATATTTTGAAAAACTATATTCCAACAAAAATGACAATCTAGAGGAAATGGACAAATTCCTAGAAACACATAAGCAGCCCATATTGACGAAAGAAGAAATTGATGATCTTAACAAACCAATCACAAGCAGAGAGATAGAATCAGTTATTAAAAATCTCCCAACTAAGAGCCCAGGGCCAGATGGCTTCACAGGTGAATTCTACAAAACATTCCGGAAAGAACTGACACCAATCCTGCTGAAACTATTCCAAAATATCGAAACAGAAAGAACATTACCCAACTCCTTCTATGATGCCAACATTACCCTAGTACCAAAGCCAAACAAAGACATCACAAGAAAGGAAAATTACAGACCAATTTCTCTAATGAACCTAGACGCAAAAATACTTAACAAAATACTTGCTAATCGTATTCAACAACACATTAAACGAATTATACACCACGACCAAGTGGGATTCATCCCAGGTATGCAAGGATGGTTCAACATAAGAAAATCAATCAACGTAATACACCATATAAACAGATTGAAGGAAAAAAATCACATGATTATATCT
This sequence comes from Dasypus novemcinctus, assembly GCF_030445035.2. Lineage (NCBI taxonomy): Eukaryota > Metazoa > Chordata > Mammalia > Cingulata > Dasypodidae > Dasypus > Dasypus novemcinctus. The sequence goes on along the minus strand of NC_080674.1, from coordinate 47,964,487 downwards.
ATTGATGCAGAAAAAGCATTTGACAAAATACAGCACCCTTTCTTGATAAAAACACTCCAAAAGATTGGAATATAAGGGAATTTTTTGAACATAATAAAGAGTATATATGAAAAACCTAAAGCCAATATTGTTTACAATGGAGAAATCCTAGACTCCTTCCCTCTAAACTCAGGAACAAGACAAGGATGCCCACTGTCTCCGCTCCTATTTAACATTGTCTTAGAAGTACTTGCTCGAGCACTGAGGCAAGAACCAGAAATAAAAGGCATTCAAATTGGAAAGGAAGAAGTCAAAATTTCATTATTTGCAGATGACATGATCCTATACATAGAAAACCCTGAGAGATCTACAACGAAGATTCTAGAACTCATAAATGAGTTTAGTAAAGTCGCAGGTTATAAGATCAATGCACAAAAATCAGTAGCATTTCTGTACACCAATAAGGAGCAAGATCAGGAGGAAATCAAGAAACAAATACCATTCACAATAGTAAATAAAAAAATCAAATACTTAGGAATAAATTTAACTAAAGAGGTAAAGAACTTATACACCGAGAACTATACAAGATTGTTCAAGGAAATCAAAGAAGACCTGAATAAATGGAAGACTATTCCTTGTTCATGGATAGGAAGACTGAACATTATTAAGATGTCTATCCTACCAAAACTGATCTACACATTCAATGCAATCTCAATAAAAATCAACGCAGCCTTCTTTAAGGAACTAGAAAAACTAACTATGAAATTTATTTGGAAGGGAAAGAGACCCCGAATAGCCAAAGGCATACTGAAAAAGAAAAACAAAATTGGAGGAATCACACTACCTGACTTCAAAACATACTACAAAGCTACGGTGGTGAAAACAGCATGGTATTGGCATAAGGAGAGACACATAGACCAATGGAATCGAATTGAAAGCTCTGATATAGAACCTCACATATACAGCCACATAATATTCAATAAAGCCACCAAACCCTCTCAACTGGGAGAGAGTGGCCTATTCAACAAATGGTGTCTGGAGAACTGGATAGCCATATGTAGAAGAATGAAAGAGGATTACCATCTCACACCTTATACAAAGATCAACTCAAGATGGATCAAAGACCTAAATATAAGAGCCAAGACCATAAAAACCTTAGAAAGCAGTGTAGGGAAACATCTACAGGACCTTGTAATAGGAAATGGATTTATGAATATCTCACCAAAAGCACGAGCAGCAAAAGAACTAATAGATAAATGGGACTTCCTCAAAATTAAAGCCTTCTGCACCTCAAAGGAGTTTGTCAAGAAAGTAAAAAGGGAGCCCACACAGTGGGAGAAAATATTTGGCAATCATATATCTGATAAGAAACTTATAACTTGCATATATAAAGAACTTCTATATCTTGAAAATAAAAAGATAAACAACCCATTTAAAAAATGGGAAAAAGACTTAAACAGACACTTCTCCGAAGAAGAAATACAAATGGCAAAAAAGCACATGAAAAAATGTTCCAAATCTCTAGCTATCAGGGAAATGCAAATCAAAACTACAATGAGATACCATCTTACACCCATAAGATTGGCATCTATGAAAAAAACAGAAGAATACAAGTGCTGGAGAGGATGTGAAGGAAGGGGAACACTCATTCACTGCTGGTGGGAATACAGAAGGATCCAACCATTCTGGAGGACAGTATGGCGGTTTCTCAAAAAACTAGCCATAGATTTGCCATATGACCCAGCAATACCACTGCTGGGTATATACCCAGCAGAACTGAAAACAAGGACACAAACCGATATATGTACACCAATGTTCATAGCAGCATTGTTCACTATTGCCAAAAGTTGGAATCAACCCAAATGCCCATCAACAGATGAGTGGATCAATAAAATGTGGTATATACACACAATGGAATACTACTCGGCTGTAAGAACAAACACACTACAAACACATGTGATAACATGGATGAATCTTGAGAACCTTATGTTGAGTGAAGCAACCCAGACATTGAAGGACAAATACTACATGACCTCAATGATATGAAATAAACAAGCTGCCCTAGATAGCAAGAGACTGAACGATAGGCTTACAGGAAATCGGAGGGTGGAGGAAGGATATGAGCCGATGTCTGCAGGGGTGGAATTTAAGACGAGATGGTGGTAAGTATGAACACAAAGAAGAGATAAAAGGGGGGCAAGGGGTTGCCTTTTGTTGGGGCTTTGCGGGTTTGAGGGTGGCTGGGGAGGGACGGATAGGTAACATTGCCCAAAAGTGGGGGGAGGGAGGGGTAGCATACGAACACAGGAGAGGGTCAGGTGTTGGTGGAGAGTAAAATGCCGAGAAAATCATATCAAAATATAATAAAGAGGGTTACCTGTTTAGAATGCTCGGAGGGGAGGGTCTGATGCAGGAAGGGCTCCTGGGGAATGTCTAAATGCTCATTCTGCCAGAGTGGGTGACACCATGGGGTAGAAACCCAAGTAGTGAGAGTGGGGGTGGACCCACATCCTGGGGAGGACTAATGCCATCAAATAGAGGGAACTGTATCCCTCGAGAGAAAGGGTGGCTCCCAGGGCATTGGGGCAGTTGAGCAAGTTAGGCCCTAAACACTATTCCATCTATCTCTGGAAGTGGCTCCTCAGGAAACGGAGGTTGGCTGTCACTGTGGGCACCAAGGTGGAAGGGAAAATGGACGTTAAATGTGTGGAACCAAGGTAAATGGGGGGTAAGAGAGGAGTTTCTTGAGAGTACACAAGGATGGATATAAAACATGTAATATTACACCATAACATATAGGAGATGACAGACTGATAATGTAAACCATAATGTAAAACATAGGATAACTAAGAATGTAAAGAAATGTGTATCCTAAAGTATGCACCATAATGTAAGCACAGATGTCACCTTGTTAGAAAGCTAATGTCTCAGACTCTGTACATCATGTTAAGTAAATATGATGTGAATAGGGTGTAAGAGTATCGCTGTGGAAGGAAAAAGGCTTTGTGGTGGATGTATGGGAGTGCTGTATATTATATATATGCATTGCTGTGGTCTAGGACTCCTGTGAAGAGAAGCTGAATAATTAGGGGAAAAAATAAAAAAGAAAAAGATAGGATGTAGAATTTTTTCAAGTCAACATTCTTTATCTAAGTTCTTTATCTAACTTTATCCAAGTTCTTTATCTAACCTTTAAACCCATCGCTATATGCCATTCCCTAGTAAGGGACCATGACATTATATTGGGCTTCAAATTTCGGGGAGTTCTGGATCACAGAGTGTTTCTTCAACAATGGCAATGGAGGGATACTGGTATGGGATGCCAATGACAGGTGATATATGGCTGATAGGGAGCTGTACAGAACATATGTCCAGGGTGCATGGTAATGTTTGGATATACTCATAGTGGCAACAATTAAAAACCACAGCAGGGGGGGTACTGGGTTCCTGGCCAGTGGTGCCCTGTCGTGGTCCCTAGGGGAGCAGCGACAGTCTCCCAGGTACAGCGGCGGGGACCGGGAGGGAGTGAGGGTTCAACTGTGAGCCCCTGATGCTAATGACTATGCTTGTGAGCTGATAAGCCTAAAATAAGAACAAGGCCTAGAGCAACATTGTGCCTGGGAATTTCCTCCTGTCAGCCTTCATGTTACTCAAATGTGGCCAGTCTCGAAGCCAAACTCAGCATGTAAATGCAATGCCTTCCCCCCAGCGTGGGACATGACACCCGGGGATGAGCCTCCCTGGCACCGAGGGACCACTATCAACTACCAACTGATGATGCAACTGGAAAATGACCTTAAATGGAAGGTTCAATGCGGATCAGCAGAATATCCCTATCTACATAAAATAACATGACTTTAAAATGCTGTTTGACCTAAAGTAAGGGGGAAATGGAAAGGAGAAATGAGTTTATATGGCTACGAGTTTCTAAAAAAGAGTCTGGAGGCTGGCAGAAGGATTGCCCTCATGCACAACTGAGCAGAGTCAGAGAGACAGATAAAGCAGATGCAACCCCCAGATATTGATTCCTTTGAGGGCTAAAGAGACCCATGGGAGTTATGGTCATGGCCGATGGGGTTAACTACCAGGTCAGATGGCCCCTCTTTGGAAATGGTGTTTATGTGTGATGAATCTGGACTCAGATGGGATCTTCCTTCATAAGACTTTCACGCTAATGTGCTGGAGGTGCAGTTAATGTTGGGGTTTAAGATATATTTAGGGGATTTGAATCTCTGGACTGACAATGTGATAGCCAGGTCCTGAGCCTCAACAGACTCCAGCACCTACAATCTGATTTATTGGACTTACCACACTCAGCTAAGATGGAGTTGAAGAAGGACAACCACCACACCATGGAGCCTAGAGTGATTACAACTGAAAGTGGGAGGATTGCATCCAGCATCCATGTGGAATTTGAGCCTCCTCTTGACATAGAGGTGCAATGGACACAACCAATCCAATGTCCACATAGAAGAGGTGGCATTGGATTGGGAAAAGTGGACATGGTGGCTGATGGGTATGGGGAAAGGCAGGAAGAGATGAGAGGTGGAGGCGTCTTTGGGACATGGAGCTGCCCTGGATGGTGCTTCAGAGGCAATCACCGGACATTGTAAATCCTCACAGGGCCCACTGGATGGAATGGAGGAGAGTATGGGCCATGATGTGGACCATTGACTATGAGGTGCAGAGGTGCCCAAAGATGTACTTACCAAATCCAATGGATGTGTCATGATGATGGGAATGAGTGTTGCTGGGGGGGGGGGGGGGAGAGGCAGGGTGGGGGGGTGGGGTTGAATGGGACCTCACATATATATTTTTAATGTAATATTATTACAAAGTCAATAAAAAAGTAAAAATAAAAATTAAAAAAAAAAAAGTAAAAAAAAAAAAAAAAAAAGACACATTCTGCCTCCTTAGAGCTGAGGGGAACGTTTTATGAAAAGCATCATGTGCTTGGAAGGATAGGAAACGGCACCTTTGGGGAACCAACGAAAAGGCTTTTTTGATGTCTTTCCTGGCCCTCTTCCCAGGGTCCTTTGGAACTGGTCTGTGCTCCCTTTGCGGGTTCATTGCCATGTTTTGGCTGGGAAATACTGACTTGGGAAGTCCTCTCAGTGTGACTCTCCTCCCAGAATTTGCCATCCATGCAAAAACAGCTAAAGGCAATGAAAGGAGAGTTTAAAAAAAAAAAATTATACAGGGAAAACAGAAACAAACAGAACAGATCAAGTTTCCCAGAGAATGAACAGAGGTATGGAGGCTTATACCTGGGAGTGAAACAATTGCACAGAGAAATCTTAAAATTTTTACCACATCCCAGTACAAGAACCAGATGTAGAAGAATTGAATAAATCTGATCAATTAAACATGGACAATTCTAAAGGCCTACAGTAAGTTGAAACAAGAGTCAAAGAAGAGACACAACATAAAACTAATCAAAATCCTAGGCAAGAGAGAGAAACTGACCTTTAAAGTAAACTTGTCAAGATACTCAAATACCTAGACATCAGTGAAAAATTACAAGCCATACAAGCACGTAGCCACCTGTATGCACCAAAACACAAGTTAAAATGTAACAGACCTCCCAACAGAGAAACAATATAGGATGGTATTATAAACAGTGATTTTTTCCAAGCTGTACACTTCATTCCTACAATAACATCACTAGACCACATTTATGTGCTTCATGTGAGCCAAGCAGAAACATCTTTGTTCTGAGACCCTTTGTATTGACCCCCATTTTCCTGCCTCTTTGCTGAGCACTATCTTCATCATCTGGCTTGTCACCACTGGAAAATCGGAGAATCTCTCCTGTCTATAATTCCTAATAAATAAATTATGTCTGATTCCATCCAGGTACTTTCTTTGGTCTTGTGACTGCCCTGACCACTACCCTTCAGAGTTGGATTGGAACAATTGGCAAGCCAGCCAGGAGACAAAAAGACTGTCAGAAGTAGCAGGTATGAGCTCAGGGAAAGGCGAATCGACAGTGAAAATTCCAGGTTGGCCTATAACATCCATGTGCAGAGGGGTGGCTGCCATTCTGGATGACTGGGGACCACTGAGAGAGTATGGAGTCACCCTAAAAACTCCTGCAGGTAAAACTGGCTGTGCTTTTTCAGATGGCAGAGCAACTGCACTTAAGAAAAAAGGAGGGAAACGGACTTTGGCCCAGTGGTTAGGGCGTCCGTCTACCACATGGGAGGTCCACGGTTCAAACCCCGGGCCTCCTTGACCCGTGTGAAGCTGGCCCATGCGCAGTGCTGATGCGCGCAAGGAGTGCTGTGCCACACAGGGGTGTCCCCCGCGTAGGGGAGCCCCACGCGCAAGGAGTGCACCCATAAGGAGAGCCGCCCAGCGCGAAGGAGGGAGCAGCCTGCCAAGGAATGGCGCCGCCCACACTTCCCGTGCCACTGACGACAACAGAAGCGGACAAAGAAACAAGACGCAGCAAAAAGACACAGAAAACAGACAACCGGGGGAGGGGAGGGGAGGAGAGGGGAATTAAATAAATAAAAATAAATCTTTAAAAAAAAAGAAAAAAAGAGACACCAAATAGTGGCAGTTATATCCTGGCCCCTGTTAGGAGACTTATGGGCAGCTACTGAGGCAGAACAAGTGGTAAAGGCCTCTCTGTGCCACTTAACATAGGAGTTAAAGTTAGAAAAAGATATGTGCCTATCAAAGGCGAAAAGAAAATTATTATAAGTAATGTTAGTAAGTTGTGTTTTTGTGTCTAACTCTATTTTCTGTCTGCCTGTTTGCTCAGTGTATATCATACATCAGGATGGCAATATCAAATAAACAAATGAAAATTCTTAAAAAAGCTCTATTCAAATTGCTAAATATTAAATAAGAGCTTATATATAAATGAATATTCCTGGAGCCCAAATTTTAAAAGCTAAGCAGAATAGAAAGGTCATATAGAAATCTGAATATAGGAACTATTAGAAAAGGTAAAAAGTTTTCCTAAGCTCCCTGTTCTATCCAGTCCCCTCCACTCCCAGGGCCTCCTTCTCTTTGTGAGAGCTATATGAGAAGGTCTAGGTGTGACAAAATAGGAAAAATGTAAGTCTACCTTAACACTTTCATGTATTAGACTGGGGAATTAAGAATCATAGTTTGTCCTTGAAGTCGCTAATTTAAATCCTTTAACAGTCTTAAAATGAGGGTAATTAATCCAATTACCAAATTTTAATAAGTGAAGGAAAAAGTCCTTGAAAGCTATGGAAAGTTCTTTTCTAAATTATGATTAAAGCAAATTTTAAAATTATAATCTATATTCCAGAACCTGGCAGTCAGTATACTTTTAAAGTTATTCACAATTTGAAAATTTTATGAAATAGAAAAGGAGGTTTTAACTTCCTCTAGAGGAAAGGAGAAAAAATAAAAGCATTTCTTCCATAAACAATAATGGTTTTGATTTTATTGAGCTTGGCTGTAATCTCCCTAGGTTTACAGGATACTACTAATAAAATAAACTAGCATTATATGTATTAAATCTTTAAAATGATGAAAACTAAGTTTGTGTTTAATGAAATATAGATCTGCCCTAAAGTCAAAAGACTAGTTTTCACAGAATGGAATGAGGAATGTAAGAAAAGACTTAAATGGATAAAAGTAAATTTCATCAGTTGCTAATTGTAATTTAATAAACTTATTTAAAGGTAAAAATAACTTATGGTTACAGAAGTTTGCAAAAGCATTTTCTAAACTAAAATATTTAAATAACTAATTCCAGGAAACCAATATTAAATAAAAACCTGAATTAGTATAAATAATAAAAAGTAACTTCATAACAGGAAAACCTATCAGAGGCTACACAATCTGCATATTAAGGTGGTGGTAGGGGAAATTAATCTTGATTCCAGTGGGAATCTTAGATCTTCATAAAATATTGGAGAAAGTAGTTCTTTTCCTTTACTGCTAAAGTAAAAAATAAAGAACTAAAAATAGTTCAGTTCATTTAATATGTTACAAACTGCTTTAGAAGTATTTAAAAAGTGTAGAAAACTTAAAAGAGGTAGACTTCAGTATTGTCTAATTCTCTTGTGCATCCAATCCAGGTCTTCAATACCCTGAATGGTGCCTCTCCATTTGAGTTATTGGTTAGGTCGGTCACTATGACCCCTAAACAAAGAAGTACCTACCATATCTCTGGACATCCTAATAAAGTGGATGGAAAGTACTTTGCTGTTTTGGACTCCTGTGACAGTCAGCAACGGCTTTATATGGCCAGACTTACAATGAACATTGCCTACAGACTGGCTCTGTTTTATAGTGTCAAAGAGCTCTGTGCACCAGGCCAGTGAAACACTGGAGTTTCTTTCCAGGATCAACAGTGCTGCAGCATGCTGTCTGTGTGAAGGACACATCAAGTGGAGCAATAATTACCAAAGTAGTGTGAGTATAACTTAAACAAACACAATTGGCATTATGGCCTGCTCCCATGGGAAGGCAACATGGTATTACAATATATGGAGCTTGGGTCTATTTACTGCAGCTCAAAGAGGAACTTGTGCATTGATTAGTATTAGGTACTGTACCTATATACCTGATGAATATAATAATATCTCTTCTTTTCTAGATCATATGCAGAAGGATATTGAACATGTTAAAGTCTTGTCAAGTTAATTCACTTTCGAAGTCAGTAATGAATGTGCCTATAAGATAAAAGAATGGCTCTCTTAAGTATTGTCTTTATTTTGCTTGCCAAATGCTTATCTTGTTGTTGCCTACATTGTCTTCGTGAATTTATGTCTAGGACAGTGTCTTTCCTCATACCTCTTCCAGTTGTTCCAAGCATAACCACCACTGTGGGAACTGGGGTTGACAGTTTATACCAAATCCTACAGGTCTGCCACAATCTCTTTCTAGAGATTACAAATAGCATAGAATAAACTAGCTCTGCCTTAGAAGCACTTAGACAACAAATAGACTCCCTTACTGCCATGGTTCTGCAAAACTGCAGAGCCCTAAACATGCTACCAGTGGCACAGAGAGGAAACTGCCTGTTCCTCAAGAAGGAATGCTGTTTCAGCATTTGAAACTTACTAGATCAAGTCCATCAGCTTCAAAAGGATGTAGCCTCTGGAGGCACCTGGCCTTTCTTGCTCCCATGATCCATTTACGGTTGGTTCCCTTACTGGGGCCAATTATTGCCATCATCTTTATCCTTTTATTAGAACCATGTATCTTCAAAATTCTAACTAAGTTTATTTCTTCCAGAATAAGATATTAGTCCTATGGGCATTTCATCCAGTTCCAACCACAGTGCTGGACCTGCCTTTCCTCAACCTCAATAGAATAACCGAAGAACTGCAAACCCCATCAGGTAGGGATTACTTCCCATAACCAGCAGGAAGCAGCTGCAGGAGAATGCCCATCACCCTTCAGCTCCCCCTTAAGAATAAGGGTGTGAACTCTTTGAGGGGGGTGTTAAGGCAGGCTAGTATAGAAAACAGGGAAGGCAGCTGGTCAGTCTAAAACCCACCAAAGACCCTCATTACAAGGTCCAGTGTGAAAGTCTCCGACTCAAAAGAAGTTCTTGAAAACTGCAAACAAAATGGCCTCCCCATTGATTCCCTGAAGGCCGACAGGTAAAAGTAAAAAGGCAACCAATCAGGAAAGCAAATAGCTGGGACCTTGTGTTGTCTATGTGGACTCTCCTTATGCATAAACTAGTGTTTTGTTGTTGTTGTTTATGTCGCTGTAGAAAGCGCAAAGAATTCAGAAAGTGAAAATATCTAGTATTGGAAGCCTCCTCATAAAACTCCCCTACCTGGTACTTTGTTATCTACTAATGGATAATATTGCTTGTATATATTAAACCAGCACAATCTGCCCCTTAATGTTCCCCATAAACATCTTTCTTTTCACCTGTAGCAACTTAGCCAATACCTTTACAGTGGGCTTCCGTAGTAACCCCTGCCCACAATTGGACACAATGTTGATTTGTACAGACCTACCATCCTCAGGTGTGATAGGCCTTCCTTGGACTGCCACTCCTGCAAATTTGACAGCATAGAACTTGCTGGCATGGCAGAATACCACCCAGTCAAGTTTGAAATGAGACCTTTTCCTTCTAATAATGAGACTCATTAATGTTTAATGTGTATATATTCCTGACCACTCTCATAATAGTTCACAAGCTTTAAATCATATGCAAGAGCACATACAACACATTGATAAATTAGCTATTGATCCCTTATCTAACTGGTTTAATAGACCTTGGTGACATGTCTTTATTTTAGTGTTTATTTTTATTTATTTTTTTGAAGAAACTTTAGATTTCATAAATGTTAAATAAAAATATAGGGAATTTCTATATACCCCTCTCTTTTTTTTTCTCTCTCTCTCTCTCTATTTTTTTTAAATGTTACATTCAAAAAATATAAGAGGTCCCCACATATCCCCACCCCCCTCACCCTACTCCTTCCACATCAACAACCTCTTCCATCATCATGGCACATTCAGTGCATTTGGTGAAAAGTTTTTGGAGCACTGCTGCACCACAAAGATAATGGTTTACTTTGTAGTTTACATTCTCCCCCAGTCCACCCAGTGGACCATGGCAGGACATACAATGTCCAGCATCTGTCCCTGCAGTACCACCCAGGACAACTCCAAGTCCTGAAAATGCTCCCACATCATATCTCTTCTTCCTTCTCCCTACCTTCAGCAGCTACCATGGCCACTTTCCCCACATCACTGCTACAATTTCTTCCATTACTAATCACAATAGTTCCATAGTAGAATATCAGTAAGTCCACTCTAATCCATACTCTCTTCCTCCTTACAGTGGACCCTGGGATGGTTATGTCCACTCCACCTCTATATCAAGAGGGGGCTTAGATTCCACATGGATGGTGGATGTAATTCTCCTACTTGCAGTTGTAGGCACTCTTGGCTCCCTCCCCCCCCATACACACACACACACACACACACACACACACTTTCCCACATTAACAACATCCTTTATTAGTCTGGTACATTTGTTAAAATTGATGAACACATATTGAAGCATCGCTATTAACCATGGATTATAGTTTACATTATACTTCCGTGCTGTTCCACACAATTTTGTAACTTATGACAAAATATATAATGGCCTGTATCCATCATTGCAATGTCATGCCAAACAATTCCAATATCCTGAAAATGCCCCCATATAACACCTATTTTTTCCTTCTCCCTCCCTTCATAACTTCCAGTGGCCACTTTCTCCACATTATTGATAAATGTTCTTCCATTGCTAGAACAACAATAAGTCTATAGTAGAATAATAGTAAGTCTACTTTAGTCCATTATTCAGTCCTCCATCTTGAGGATTTAGGGATGGCAATGCCCACAGATCCCATGGGGCAGATAGATGGGACTGTCTTGCTTGTAGTTGCAGACTCTTTCTGTTCCTTGGGATGGATGTTGTCCCATGCCAAGGTGACTGGGTTTGGCAGGGCTGGTTTGCGAGGGGGATTGGGTTGTACTATCCATGGAACTGGGACGAGGATTGGCAAAAGGAGCAGAACATTGGGAAAGTTCTTTTGGCAGATATGGAAGGGGAGAGTTACTGGTGTAAGATGTTGGGTGTGGGGTAGGGGGTGACATGTCTTGATGGTTTTATCAGCTTTTGGTGGAGGATTTCAGCATTCTGTACTGTTTCTGTGGAATGTGGATGCAGTGTGTGTCCTATGGGAAATCCAAGCTTCTGCAGGGGGGTGAGTGAGATTGTGGGCTCCAATGGGCCCCAGACCCTGACTCACCTACCCTAAGGGAAACTCAGCTCACAGCATGTTGCAAACTGCATGCCCCAAGACCCAAGTTAAAATGTAACAGTCCCCCCATCCCAGCAGGGAAACAATGTACAGTTGGTATCATAGACTATAATTTTCTTGAGACTGTACACTTCCTTCTTACAATAACATCACCAGACTCCATTTATGTGCTTCATGTGAGCCAAGCAGAAACTCTATTATGAAATGTCTTTGTTCTCAGGCCCTTTATATTGCCCTCCATTTTCCCAACTCTTTGCAGAGCTCTGCCTTCATTATCCAACCTGCCATCACCAGAGACTCTCTCCTGTCCATAAATCCTGATAAATAAAGCTATGTCTAATTTTATGCCAGGTGCATTCTTTGTTATTGTGGTTGCCCTGACCACTGCACTTCAGAAGTTGGGTTGGAATAACAACAAGAAAAGAAAACTTATTACAGATCAATTTCTCTAATGAGTATAGATACATAAATCATCAACAAAATACTAATAAATAGAATCCTACAGAAAATTTAAAAGAATTATGCACCATTATCAAGTCAGATTTATCCCAGATATTCAAGAGTGATTCAGCATATGATCAATTAATGTAAGACACTTCATTAAGAAAATGAAGAGAAAAAGCCACATGATCATCTTGATTGACAGATAAAAGGCATTTGACAAAATCCAGCACCCTTTCTTAATAAAGAAACTTAGAAAAATAGAACTAGTAATAATGATCTTCAAAATAATAAAGGATATACAAAAAACCACTGCTAACATCATACTCAATGATGAAAGACTGAAAGCTTTCCCTGTAAGATCTGGAAAAAGACAAGGATTCCTACTGTCACTACTGTTATTCAACACTGTACTGAAAGTTCTAGCCAAAAGAATTGGGCAAGAAAAAGAAATAAAAGTCATCCAAATTGGAAAGGAAGAAGCAAAACTTTCATTATTTGCTGATGGCATGATCTTAAGATAGAAAGTCCTGAAAAATTACAACAAAGATACTAGAGCTAATAAGTGAATTCAGCAAAGTGTTAGGGTACAAATCAACATGCAAAAATCAGCAGTGTTTATATACATTAATAATGAGCAATCTCAGGAGGAAATTAAGGAAAAAATCCATTTAAAATAGCAACTAAGAGAATCAAATTTCTTTGAATAAATTTAACCAGGGATTTACAGGACATATTCATGGAAAACTACAAAACTTTGCTAAAATAAATCAAAGGATATCTAAATAAATGGAAGGTTATTTCATGATCATGGGTTGGATGGCTAAATATTGTTAAGATGTCAATTCTACTCAAAATGATTTACAGGTTCAATGCAATCCCAATCAAAATTCCAATAATCTACTTTTCAGAAAAGAAAAAGTCAATCATCAAATTTATTTGAAAGGGTAAAGGGTTCTTGAATAGCCAAATCCATCTTGAAAAAGAACAAAGTGGGAGGAATCACACTTCCTGACTTTAAAACTTAAGTGGCCACAGTAGTTGCTGAGGGCAGGGAGAGGGAAGAAGAGTTGTGATATAGAGATATTTTTGGGACCAGGAGTTGTCCTACATGATATTGCAGGGACAGATGCTGGACATTATATATCCTGCCATAACCTACTCAATGGACTGAGGGAAGTGTAAACTACAATGTAACTATTATCCATGAGGTGCAGCAGTGCTCCGAAATGTATTCACCAAATGCAATGAACGTGCCACAACGATGAAAGAGGTTGTTGATGTGGGAGAAGTGGGGTGGGGGGGCATGGGGTTTAAGGGAACCTCTTATATTTTTTAATGTAACATTTTTTGTGATCTATGTATCTTCAAAAAAATACATAAAAAATGATGGGGGTGGGGGGTGGGGAGGGAGTGGGGTATATGGGAACCTCATATTTTTTAATGTAATGTTTTGTGTGATCTATTAACTTTATAAAAAGATAATTTAAAAATTGAATTAAATTAATAAATAAAGCCATATTATAACTAAAAAAAAGAAAGATATACTTAATGGGAAAAAGTGTTGAAGGGGAAGGAATTGAGGTATATGGTAATCTCCCTATATTTTCAATGTAACTTTATGTAATCTAAAACTTCTTTCAAAATAAAAAGAAATAAAGTAAAAAAAAAAACATCACAAAGCTACAGTGGTCAAAACAGCATGGTACTGGCACAAGGCCAGATATATAGATCAATGGAATTTAATTGAGAGTGCAGAAATAAATCCTCATATCTATGGCCAATTTATTTTTGAGAAAGGTTGCCGAATCCACTCAATTGGGAAAGAACAGTCTCTTCAAAAAATGGTGCTGGGAAAACTGGATATTTATACAACACAAGTGTGAAGGAGGACGCCTATCTTACACCATATACAAAAATTATAATAACTCAAGACTTAATATAAGAACTAGGACTATATAACTCCTAGAAGAAAATGCAGGGAAACATTGCCAGGATCTCCTGTCAGGCAATGGTTTTTTAGCACAAGCAGCAAAAGAAAAAATAGGCAAAAAGGACGTCATCAAAATTAGAAGATTTTGTGCATAAAAGTTGTTGTGAAAGTGAAAAGACAACCTACTCAATGGGAAAAAAATATTTGGAAACCACATACCTAATAAGAGTTTAATATCCACACTAAAGGTAAAAAAAAAAAAGTTTTCATTGTATGATATGAATATGATCAAACCTTTTTTTTCCTCCATTTTCTTCATTAACAAGGAGACCTTGGACATGTCATTTAACTAATCTGTACTCGTTTTTTAAAAATGTTCCTGAACTTTGGAGAAATAACTGAGTTTGTTAAATGGGAAAAAGTATTCCTGGACAGATTTTTGTAAAGTAATGCTTCGGTAATATGTTAAGCTGCCTTTTGTGTGTTATTTTATTTTTTCAATCTGAAATAAACTTTACTTACAAAAGAGTCTAATATCCAGAATATATAAAGAAATCTTACAACTCAGCAATAACAGACAAACAGCCCAATTAAAGTATGGGCAAAAACTTGAATAGACATTTCTCTAAAGAGGATACAAATTGCTAAATAGCACATAAAAAATTTTTCAACATCATTAGCTATTAGGGAATTGCAAATCAAAACCACAATGATTTACCATTTCATACCCACAAGAATGCCTATTATTTTAAAAAATGGAGAATTACAAGTGTTGTGAGAGGATGTGGAGAAATAGGAACATTCATTTGATGCTGGTGGGAATACAAAATGGTACAGCCACTGTAGAAGACAATTTGGCCATTCCTCAGAAAGTTAAGTATAGAATTACCATATGACCCAGCAATACCACTACTAAAAATCCAAAAGAATTGAAATTATGGTCTGAAACAGATATTTGTACACCAATGTTCATAGCAGTAGCAGCATTCACAATTGCTGAAAGGTGGAAGCAACCCAAGTGTCCATCAATTGATGAATGTATTAACAAAAGATGGTATATACATACAGTGGAGTATTATTCAGCATTAAAAAGGAGTGAATTTCTGATTCATGTGGCAACATAGATGAAACCTGAAGGCATCATGTTGAATGAAACAAGCCAGACACAAAAGGACAGATATTGTATGACTTCACTGATATGAAATAATTAGTATAAGCAAAGTCACAGAGTTAGAATCTAGAATATAGGTTACCAGGTGCTAGGTTGGGGATAGGGAATGGGAAGTCAAGGTTTAAAATGTATCACTTTCCTATTTGGAATGATGAGAATGTTTTGGTAATGGATGGTGGTGATGCTAACACAATATCATTAATATAGTTATCAGCACCAACATATATGTGAATGTGACTAAAAGGGGAAACTTATGTTACTGGAATAAAAATTATGAGAAAAACATAGTACTGTACAACAATATGAACCCTATTGCAAATAATTAATTATCCTTAATAGTACAATTTAAAAAATGTTCTTTCATGAATTAAAACTAACGTACCTCACTAATGCAAGGTGTTAATAATAGAGTAGTATATGGGAACTCTGTGTTTTATATATTCCATGATAGATATTTCTGTAAACCTACCATTTCTCTATCAAAAATAAATATTAGTTTTAAAAAGTGACATGAGAAAACTTTCAGGGGTTTTGTATATGTTCATTAGCTCGATGGTGATGATGATTTCATAGGTATATATATATATATATACATATATATATACATTCCAATTTTTAATCATATTGCATATTTTAACAAATGCAGTTTATTGTACATCAGTTGCAATAAAATATGTGGGGAAAAAGAAACAACAAAACCAAAATATGAAACAAGAAACAAAAATAATGGTTCCTTGTGGTGGGAATAAGAGACATGGTTTGATGACAAAGAGGCATAGGGCAACCTCCAGCAGTGATGGAAATGTTCCATATCTTAATTTGGATGATGGAGGAATGAGTATTTATACTTACAAAATTTCAGACTATATACTTAAGATCTGAGCATTCTATTGCATGAAAATTAGTTTTCAATAAAAATAAATTAGAAAAAAGTACTAAGAGTGGACTTTAAGTGAACCAAGGCATGTAAAAGAATGCTAAATCAACAACAAAAAAATGCTTTTAAAGCTATGTTCTGAGTGAGAATAATAAAAAAAATAGATATGCCTTACTTCTTAGCCTATTTCTGTTAGCTCACTGTTTCTTTCGTTTCCATCTATTTGGTAAATTAAGATGACTTTTACACAATAGAACGAACATTAGTAAAGGGGAGTTGAAGGCCAAAGGACTAATCAGTGGGCAAGGCTTTTCACTAACTTGTTTTACTTTACCCAGCTGGACCTCAGCTTCCTCATCATTAATATGAGGGCCAGACTAGACCATTTCTAAGATCTCTTCTAGCTCTAACATTCTGTGTGTGATGCCAAATGTGAGTTCTGCAGTTTAATACAAAAAACAGCATCGAAGCACTTTGGTGACCCAATGAAAGCCTTTGGCTCCATCAATAGACACAAAATCTGGCAGATATTTCAGAATGTTTGGTTGCCAAGAAAAGTTTACCAAGGTCATAAGCCTATTCCACAATGATATATTAGTCATGCTAGTGCAGACAGCATCTCACATGATCCCCTCCCAAGTGCTGGTGAAGTAAAGTAAGGCTATGAATGGGATCCAGAGATACCTAATTCTTTGTACGCAACTCTGTTTAGGAATTCGAGCAAAGACTTGGAAACTGATATTAAGATCTGTTCCCAGTCCTTTGAAAAACCATTTCAACTCATCAGACCAAGCACTCAAGGAGGAACAAACAACCAATGTTCTAAATAAAAGCATTCCTGTGGGCTTAAAAAGTTGCCATACCATTAAACAAACTCCTTTTTAAAATAAAGTTAGCAATATTTAATTTCCAATCATATTAATAGAACTTGAGTGTCCTAAATGACTACATAAAGATTTTGATTCTTCTTCTCATTTACCAGATAGTAGAGTCTTCTACAGATTGAAAAGAAAGTAGCTTGCCCACCTCCCAAAGCTATATAAAACAAATATAAAAGTACACTGAAATCTGTGAAAAAGACAATGATTTATTCAGGCCTCAAGGGCATTATTCATCCCATTTCAGTAATAACTGAATGTTCTTGGGTAGCTTACATGATTTATCATTCATCTCCCAGAGCCTTTTTTCTTGATTTGCAAAATAATTTTTTATTCCAATCATTAAAGTCATTCACTTTCTTGATACCAATACCAATATTATGAATTGTCTCTTTGTTCTGCCTGAGGTTTTTCTCTCTCTCTCTTTTATTTGAGGTATAATTTAAATACAGTAAATTACTTTTAAGTGTAGTTTGATGAGTTTTTACATTAATTTTTTTAAAAGATACTTTAGATTACATAAATGTTACGTAAAAAATACCAGGGATTTCCATATCTCCCACCACCTCCCCCTCCCACACTTTCCCACATTAACAACATCATTCATTAGTATGGTACACTTGTTACAATTGATGAATACATATTGAAACATTGCTACTATCCATGGACTATAGTTTACATTATAAACTATAGTTTACCTTAAACTCTGCCTTGCACAATTTTATAGGTTATGACAAAATGTATAATGGCATGTATCCTTCATTGCAATGGCATGCAGGACAATTCCAATGTCCCAAAAGTGCCAGAAAAAGTTGGAAAGAGGCCAGTAGCTGCCATTATAACTCCACCCTTGGCAAGAGAGGAGCAGGGTGGACTGAAAATCACAGTGCTGGTAGGAACCTGCTTCTTTCCATTCAGATTGGACTGCAGCTCTAGCTCGAGCTGCCCCAGCCCCACCTCGGGCAGGGAGGAATCTGGGGGAAACAGCACCGGCCTCTCCTGGAAAATACAGGCCATAACACAGAGGCTGGTGATCATTCTACTTGGGTGACACGAGTTGCCTCGGGACCTGTTCTGTGGCTGGAGTTTGGGGGCTCCATTTCCCAAAAATGGGGAACGGAGAGACAATTGGCCTCCAATTTCAGCTACTGATCGGTGTGTTCAGCTGGCTGGAGTGTAGGAAGAGCTGGATTTGGTCCTGTCCAGGTCACAGGGAGGCTGATAGCTGTTATTTTGACTCTGCTCCCAGCATGAGGAGAGGCAGGGTTGAAAATCACAGTGATGGCAGGGACAGGCTTCTTTCACCCAGATTGGATGCAGCTCTAGCCTAGGCTTCAACCCCACATCTAGCAGGGAGGAGGCTGGTGAGCCCTGCATCTGCCTCTCCAGGTAATTGCAGGTACATTCAGTTGGCACAAACTGCAGCATTTTGGACCTGCATGGCATAGATTGCTGCCCACACCTGCAACTCCATCAGGGGAAGAATGTATGTGAAGCTTCATCAGCCTCTCTGGGCAACTATAGTTTAGGCCTGCATGACTTGGATTATTACACATCACTGTGGCTCTGTGCCTACCCCTGGCAAAGGAGAAAGTTGGGAGAAGTTTCATCTGTCCCTTGGGTAATGCAAGCAGCTTGAGCCTCAACAGCTTACATCACTAACTACATCCTTGGCTCCTACTACATAACCTACTACATAACTACATAACCAGCAAGGAAGAGAGGGCAAGGAAGCCCTAAACTAAAGAGAGAAACTGCACCCAGATAAATATATCTAGTAAACCAGATGTAAAGACACCAACAAAAAATTTCAATCCACAGCAAGAAACAGGAAAATATGAACCAGTAAAAGGAACAAGATAAGTCTCCAGGTGGCATAATGTAAGTGAGACAACTAATCACAGATGTTCAAACAAATGTCCTTGGTAAATAAATTGAGATGGCTAAAGAGATTAAGGATATTAAGAAGACATTAGTAGTTACTGATTTCTTTTGAGATTTCCTCCTTGACCCACTGTTTGTCTAAGAATGTGTCGCTTAACATCTCTATCTTTGTGCCTAATCTGGTTCTCTGGCCCCTGCTGATTTCCAGCTTCATTCTATTATGGTCAGAGAAATTATTTTGTATTTTTTCAGTCTTTCAGAGTTCATTGAGACTTTCTCTGTGGCCTAGCATGTGGTCTATCTCATAGAATGACCCATGTGAGCTTGAGAAGAATGTATATCCTGCTGTATTTGGGTGTAGTGTTCTGTATATGGCTATTAGGTCCAGATCCTCTAAGATATTATTCAAAGTTTTAGTTTCTTTATTGATTCTGTCAAGATCTGTCTAATAGTGAAATCAATATAGCTAAACTTATGGGATACAGCAGAAGCTGTACTGAGAGGGAAATTCATAGGCATAAATTCATATATCAAAAAAGAAGAAAGAGCTAAAATCAAAGACCTAACTGCACACTTGGAGGAATTGAAAATCAAAACTACAATGAGATATTTCACACCTATTAGAGTGACCACTATCAAAAAGTCAGAAAACTGTAATTGTAGTTGCTGGAGAGGATTTGGAGAGATAGGATGCTTATTTGCTTGGTAAAAAAATGGGAAGATGTGGGCTAATCTGTCAGAATTGGTTAAAATGTTTGTAAATCTTTGAAAATGAATGGAAATGATGAGAACACATCATGTTGTTCATGACTAGCAGAGTTATTACATAGATATGACAGTGGTTGAAAGGGAAAGTCTAAGGATATTTATATTACTAGAAAGAAACCTACAAAATGCAACATGTGACTGTATAACATAGTGAAACCCCATGTAGAATATGAATATGGGTGATATTGCATATATAAGACTGGTTTTATAAAATATAAGTACAAATAAACTAGAGAAGAAATGGAATAGCATCTGTGTACAGCAGGAGAGTATAGAGAGACTGAGAGGTGATGAGATTTGTTTGGTTAGCTTTTTCTGGTATTATTATTATTATTATTGGAATAATGAAAATGCTCTAAAACTGATTGAATTAGATGCACAACTATGTGATTATACTGAATACCATTATTGTGCCACTTTGAATTAATTTACTCTTTATTAATATGTATCAATAACATTGATTTCTTAAAAAGTGAAAAAAAGACATTGGATGGGCACAAAGAAGTATTTAAAAACATGTATAGAAAAATAGAAGATCTTATGAGAATAAAAGGTGCAATAAGTGAAATTAAAAATACAGTGGAGGCGAAGGACTTGGCCCATTCTACCACATGGGAGGTCCACGGTTCAAACCCCAGGCCTCCTTGACCCGTGTGGAGCTGGCCCATGTGCCATGCTGATGCACACAAGGAGTGCCATGCCACGCAGGGGTGTCACATGCATAGGGGAGCCTCACACGCAAGGAGCATGCCCCGTAAGGAGAGCCGCCCAGTGCAAAAGAAAGTGCAGCCTGCCCAGGAATGGTGCTGCACACACAGAGAGCTGACACAGCAAGATGACACAACAAAAAGAAACACAGATTCCCATGCCACTGACAACAACAGAAGCAGACAAAGAAGACGCAGCAAATAGACACAGAGAACAGACAACTGAGGTGGGGGGGGGAGGGGAGAGAAATAAATAAATAAATAAATCTTAAAAAAAAATACACTGGAATCATATAATAACAGATTTGAGGAGGCAGAAGAAAGGATTGGTAAACTTGTAGAAATGACCTCTGAAAGTGAACATACAAGAGAACAGATGAAGAAAAGAATGGAAAGAATTGAAAAAGGTCTCAGGGAAGTAAACAACAGCAAGAGGTGTGCAAAGACATGGATCATGACTGTCCCAGAAGGAGAAGAGAAGGAAAAAGGGGCAGAAGAACTATTTGAAGAAATAATAGTAGAAAATTTCCCAACCCTATTGAAGGACATGGATATTCATGTCCAAGAAGCACAATGTACTCCCAGCTGAATAAATTTGAATAGACCAACTCCAAGAAATATACTAATCAGAATGTCAAATGCCAAAGATAAAAAGAATTCTGAGAGTAGCAAGATAAAAGCAATGAATAACATATAAGGGATATCCAATATGATTAAGTGTTGATCTTCCATCAGAAACCATGGAGGCAAGTAGACAGAGGTATGACATAGTTAAGATACTGCAAGAGAAAAATTTCTAGCCAAGAATCTTATATCCAGCAAGACTGCCTTTCAAAAATGGGGATGAGTTTAAAATATTCACAGATAAGCAGAAATGAAGAGAGTTTGTAACCAAGAGACCAGTTTTGTAGGCAATACTAAAGGGTGTGCTACAGTCTGAAAAGAAAAGACAGGTGAGAGAGACTTAGAAGAAAGTCTAGAAATGAAGATTATATCAGTAAAATTAGCTAAAAGTCTCAAAAGAGTGGTGAAAATAAAATATGACAGATAAAAACCCAAAGGTCAAAATGGATAAAATAAAAACTGCCTTTACAGTAATAACAGTGAATGTTAATGGATTAAACTCCCCAATCAAAAGACACAGATTGAAAGATTGGATAAGAAAATGTGAGACACCTATATACTATCTGCTAGAGACACCTTAAACCCAAGGATACTAATAAATTGAAAATGAAAGACTGGAAAAAGATATTCTATGCATTCAGTAACCAAAAACAAAAAGAGACAAACAAAAAGAATACCTATGTTTATACTAGATGAAATAGACTCTGAAAAACACTA
This sequence comes from Dasypus novemcinctus, assembly GCF_030445035.2. Classification (NCBI taxonomy): domain Eukaryota; kingdom Metazoa; phylum Chordata; class Mammalia; order Cingulata; family Dasypodidae; genus Dasypus; species Dasypus novemcinctus. The sequence goes on along the minus strand of NC_080674.1, from coordinate 47,942,734 downwards.
GTTAATTGCACTTGAGGAGGAAATCTGGGGGAAAAAAAGTTCCACTTACAATATCAACTACAAGAACCAAATATTTAGGAAGAAACTTAACCAACAATGTAAAGTACTTGTATTCAGAAAACAACTCATTCTTAAAAGAAAATTTAAATAACATAAATAATTGGAAAAACATTCCATGATCATGCATTGGAAGACTAAATATCATTAATATGTCAATTCTGCCCAAACTGATATTCAGAGTCAATGCAATCCCAATAAAAATTCCACCAGCATTTTAAAAAAATAAATGTAAAGTATGATTATCAAATGTATTTGGAAGTGTAAGGGGTCCTGAATAGACAGAAGCATCTTAAAAAGGAAAAGTGAAGTTGGAGGACTCTCACTTCTGGACTTTAAATCATATTACCTAGCTACAGTGGTAAAAATAACATGGGATTGTCATAAAGACAGACATATAGGTCAATGGAACTGAACTGATGGTTAAGAAACAGACCCTCACGTTTATTTGTGATATTTGATAAGCCTGTCAAACCCATCCAGCTCAGGCAGAATAGTCCATTCAACAAATAGTGCTGAGTGAACTAGATATCCATAGCCAAAAGAAGGAAAAAGGATCCCTATTTCACACTTTATACAAAAATTAACTCAAAATGGATCAAAAACCTGAATATAAAAGCAAGAACTATAAAGTCTCTAGAAGAAAATGTAGGAAAGTATCTTCAAGACCTGGTGACAGGTGGTGGAGTCTTAAAGGAGGTAACAGGTGAACTGAGATGGACTACTGATGTTAATGTTTGTAGAGGTTTTAATTAACTTTACTGTAAAAGTGTGGAAATGTATAGAGTTTACAATAACACACTATAATGAGTAACAGCTGGTTTATAAATTGGAATGTGGCTGAAAGGGGTAGTTTAGGGAAGTAAATGCCAATTGAAAGAAAGTTAAAGAATAATCTGGGGACTGAATAACACAGTAAACCCAGAGATGGATGAGAATTGTGCTTGATGGTATAAATGCAAGAGTGTCCTTTGTAAGCTAGAGCAGATGTACATCATATTACAGTGTGGTGGGAATGTGGAGGAGCATGGAAAAATTAACTGGGCTGACCTATGGACTGAAGTTAACAGTAATAGTGTACTATTCATACATCTAAGCCAAAGATGTACTGTGTTGATAATGGCAGAGTGCAGAAATAGTACACCAGATATACACTATGGACCAAGTAATAGTCTGATGATATTATCTCATAATCTGTACCAAATATTCTACCATGGTGTGGTGTGTTGCTAGAGGAGTGTTGTATAGGAATCCTACACATGTGCATGATTATTTTGCAACTTTACAACTTCTGTCATAAAAATATATTTTTAAAATAATAATAGGGTGAGTTGGGGGGAAATACACCAAAAGTAAGATAAAGATTATAGTTAGTAGTAAGATTTTGATGATATTCTTTCACCCTTTGTAACAAACGTCTTACAACAATGTAAGGTGTTGGTTTGGGTTGATGTATGGGACCCCTGACAATGTTATGCATGTTTGCTTTGTAAGTTTACAACTCTTACTATACACTTATTGTTTATGTATGTTCATATATAAATGATATAATAATAATAATAAGGTGGGTTGGGGAAAAATAAACCAAATGTAAGATACTTTGAGGAAGCTCTTTAATCATTAGTTAAAAATGTTTAACAACAATGCAAGATATTATTGGTAGGCTGAGTTATGATGTCCCTGTATGATGTTATGTATGTTTGTTCTTTAGTTCACAACTATTACTATACACTTATTGTTTTGGTATGTTTATGTATGTGTGATATACTTCAATAAATTTTTTCAAATGCCAATAAATATCTCACTTGTATTTAATATTTCCCTCTTTTGGTCAAGTTCTTTTTCCAGATGAATTGCTAGTTGGTGCTTGGTAATAATCCCTCAGTGCCAGGGTGGCTCATCCCTGGGAGTCATATCCCACATTGGAGGGATGGTAGTGTGTTTATATGCTGAGTTTAGTTTAGTGAGAGGCCACATTTGAGCAACAATAGAGTTTGGGGGAGGTAGCTCTTAGTCAATATATAACACTAGGCTAAGTATGAATTTCACAAGAAAATGTTCATAAGTATTATCATCAAAATCAAGGGTCTAGCATAGTGGTCTGTTTTCCTTCACTGGGCATTGCCCTTGCACTTGAGGGATTCTTGCTGTTCTTTTAGAGAGTGTAGCAGGACTCCCCAGGATGGGAATTAAATATTCTTGTGGTTACTGTGTGGGTCTCCACCTACCGAGACAAAGTCCCATGAACACTTGAACATATTCATATGCCTTAAAGACATGACCCAGTTTCACCCTTCCCCACACATCCCCCCATCACTGACACCCAGCACCAGTGATCCTCCCCTGCCACAGTTGTGATCCTTCTGTGATCCAACACCTCTCCAAAAGTGAAGCCAAAACCTAATCAAATAAAATGTAAAAGAAAATGAAATATTAGCAATAGATTTAAAAATAACAAAGTACAAAAAATTTAAAAATTGAAATAATATAAAAATTTTTAGCCATTGTGTCTTTTAAAACTGTAAGATCTGTTGTCTTGTGTGTACAGTGACAATTTCTTGCATATATTCCCCCACTATCTCACTTTTGTCATTTTACCTTCAAAGCAGCTTTAGGTTACAGAAAAGTCACATGGAAAATACAGGGGATTCTCATATACCCAATGCCCTCCCCCTTTTCCACTCTCCCTTATTAATAACATTTTACACACAGATGGTACATTTGTTTCAATTAATTGTACAAATACTAAAATATTGCTCCTAACCATGGTCAGTGGTTTATATTACGGTTTACATTTTGTACTGTACACATTTATAGGATTTGATAAAAGTTAAAATGGCCTGTATCTATTATTGCAAGATCATGCAGAACAATTCTAAGGCCCTAAAAATGTCCTATTATTCGTCTATTTTATTCTTCCTTCCCCTTCCCCTCAGAACCTATGGTAACTACTAAGATTCCATTTTTGAAGAATAAGATTCATAGTTGCTTGTGATAATATTGAGGGCTTGATGTACCGGTTTACTTTCTTTTATTAGGCAGTGCCTATGTTCTCGAGGGATTCTTGTCCCTCTAATTGAGAACATAGCAGGACTCCCAGGATGGGAGTTTAATATTTTCTTGTTTATTTTGTGGGACTCCACCCACTGAGATAACACACTATGACAAGATGAACACTTACATATTCCACAGAAGGATAAAATATGTGTGCCTGATCCCGCATATCCCCCCATACCCAACACGCTACATCAGTAACCCTCTCCTGCCATATTTGCCAGAACATTCCCTACATTTTAGTGCTCCTTCCTCTAACCCTCCCTCTAGTTTCATGGGTTGTCCAACCCAACCCCCCCCCCACCCTACCCTCCCTCACAGACCAGCACCACCAAATCCAATCACATTACTGCACCACTCTCATGCCCAGCCACTTCCCAGCTACACCCTATCATCTTATCATAGATTTCACCCAGATGGGCATTGGCTCACCACCCTCTACTCCCTTTCTGTTTCCTCCTATTAGCTTATCTTCCAGACTCTGTGAGTTTGCTCAATTTATTTAAGTCATATCAGTGAGATCATGTAATATTTGTCCTTCAGTGCTTGGCTTGCTTCACTCAACATCAGGTCTTCAAGATTCATCCATGTTATCCTGCATGTAAATACTGCATTCCTCCTTAGAGCTAGTAACATTCCATTTTATGTCTATAACACAGTTTTCTTATCCATTCATCTGTTGATGTACATTTGGGCAGCTTCTAAATTTTGGCAATAGTGAATAATGACCCAATGACCATTGGTGTATTAGTCAGAGTTTTCTAGGGAAACAGGATCAACAAGAGATATCTGTCAAGAGTATGCAATTTTTTATTAATTTGTATTTATGAGGAAAATGGCTCTAATGTCTAGGAACACACTCTAACATCCCAAAAATAAAAATGACTTCAAATGTATGAGATAAAGTTGGAAGGTAGAAATTATTAAGACAAATAATTGGTCACATTTCAATCTTGTGCAGGAAGTTATGGAGAGACACAAAATTATATTGGAACAGACTGAAATAGGTTGGTTCCTTAAGAACAAATTAATTTAACCTGGAGTGTAGTTACTAAATAATAGAAGTTACTGATGAAAATAAGATTTTTGGAAATCTTTTTTTTTTTTTTAAGATTTATTTATTTATTTATTTAATTCCCCCCCTCCCCTGGTTGTCTGTTCTCTGTGTCTATTTGCTGCATATTGTTTCTTTGTCCACTTCTGTTGTCGTCAGCGGCACGGGAAGTGTGGGCAGCGCCATTCCTGGGCAGGCTGCACTTTCTTTCGCACTGGGCGGCTCTCCTTACGGGGTGCACTCCTTGCGCATGGGGCTCCCCTATGCGGGGGATACTCCTGCGTGGCAGGGCACTCCTTGCACGCATCAGCACTGTGCATGGGCCAGCTCCACACGGGTCAAGGAGGCCCGGGGTCTGAACCATGGACCTCCCATGTGGTAGACGGACACCCTAACCACTGGGCCAAGTCCATTTCCCGAAATCTTTTCACTTTTACTCAAAGAAGAATGAATTCTCACCAAATAAAGTATTCCAAAAATATATATCGCAAAATGGAATCTCTAACTATCAGCTCCATTACAAAGATAAACTGTTTTTAAGTACATTCTAGTGTTAGTCCTTTTGTGTCATTTGGTACTTTCATGCATAACTAATTCAGAGGCTTTTTCAAACACACATGGCTTTATTCAGAAAACTGTCTAAAAGACTGAAATAGGAACACCAAGTCTTGTAGGAAGATGGTTAGATCAATAGACAGAGCTAAAAGCGCTCACAAAAACAATGAAGAAAGAGTCAAAACCCATCTGAGGGATATGCTTTGGGGGTAGTAGATCAGGACAGTGTTACACAACTCCCAGGCAATTGAGGGACAGAGAGACAAAGAAGCTGCAATGACAAATGTGAGTTACCAAGCCCTTTTGGCAGTCAGGAATGGCTCCCCTCCCGCACCCCTAAGATATTAAGCTGGGTAAAGCCCCAACTAAGTGGGAAACACTGTAGCCAACTAACTAAGTGGGAAACAGACAACTTCATCCCTGTCAGCAATTTCAAAGAAAAGGCGAAGGGGAGTCTGGATGCTTTCCCTCGGTGAATTTGGCCAGCACAGCCTGCTTTGGATCTCCATTCTGGAGATTCCATACAGGAACACAAGAAAACCCAGAAAGCCATGGAAAGGTGCTCTGATAAGTGTCATCTCTTGGCCAGTCTGCAAACTGTATGGGCAAAAACTCTGAATACTATGCCTGAGAGAAATCTGTGCTCCATTAGTGAGTTTCTTGCCCAATTTTGATAACTTAAGTCAGGCAATTTTAAAGACAGAATAAGTTAACCAAATATCAAAGAGCTGTGAAAAAAAAAGCATTATACAAGGAAGAGAAATTGACCATCAAAGTAAATTAAGATGCTTAGACATCAGCAAAAATTTATAAGCCATACTAGGAAATAAGAAAAGATGGCCCAGCCAAAGGAACTAACCAAAAATCCTGAAGAGATACAGGATTTAAGACAATCAATCAGTGATAATCACACAAGTCTTCTAACTCACTTCAAAGAATTTAAAGAAAACATGACTAAAGAAAAAAAGGATAAGACAACACTGAGTGAGCATAAAGAACAATTTGAAAACCTGCAAAGAAAAGTAAGAGACCTTATGGGAATGAAAGACACTATGGGTGAGATTAAAACTGTTAGAGCAGGGAGCAGATGTGGCTCAAGCAACTGGACATCCCCTCCCACATGGGAGGTCCCAAGTTCAGTTCCCAGTGCCTCCTAAAGAAGATGAGCCCCATCAAGCCATAACAAGCCAAAAACAGAAATGGCTGAAGCAGTTAGGAACTTGCCTTCCACATGGGAAGTCCCAGGTTTGGTTCCTGGTGCCTCCTGAAGAAAATGAGCAGACAGACAAGGGAGCCATCTTGGGGGGAGGGGGGGCGGGGGGAATTTTTTTAGAGGTGGAAAATGATTAAATTTATCCTTTAAAAGTACATTATAGGCACATAAGAGCTGATTTTAAATGCTTGAAGACATAATTAGTGATTTCAAAGACAGAACATCTGAATTGGAAAAGATTGGAGAGCAGAAGAGAAGAAAATGGAAAAAAATGGAACAGAGTCTCAGGGAAATAATGATAATGTGAAATGGACAAACATTTGTTTTGTCAGTGCCCAGAAGGAGAAGAGAATGGAAAAAGGGCAGAAAGAATATTTGAGGAAATAATGAATGAAAATTTCCCAACTCTTATGAAAGAAATAAATATCAATATCCAAGAATGACAACATACTCCAAACAGAATCAATCCTAATAGACCTATTACAAAACACCCACTATTCTGAATGACAAATATGGGACATAAAGAGAGGAATATGAAAGCAGCAAGAGAACAGCAAAGCATCACATACAAAGGAAAATCTGTAAGACTTATCACTGACCTCTCATCAGAAACCATGGAGGGGAAGCGGACTTGGCCCAATGGATAGGGCATCTGCCTACCACATAGGAGGTCCACAGTTCAAACTCCAGGCCTCCTTGACCCTTGTGGAGTTGGCCCATGAGCAGTGCTGATGTGTGCAAGGAGTGCCGTACCACGCAGGGGTGTCCCCGCATAGACAAGTCCTATGTGCAAGGAGTGCGCCCTGTAAGGAGAGCCACCCAGTACAAAAGAAAGTGCAGCCTGCCTAAGAATGGCACCACACACACAGAGAGCTGACACAACAAGATGACGCAACAAAAAGAAACACAGCTCCCAGCACCGCTGATAAGGATAGAAACTGTTACAGAAGAATGCACAGCGAATGGACACAGAGAGCAGACAACTGGCAGCGGGGGGGGGGGGGGGGGGGGGGGAAGGGGGAGAGAAGGGGAGAGAAATAAATAAAAAATACATCTTAAAAAAAAACAACCATGGAGGTGAGAAAAAAGTGGTATGATATATTTAAGGTACTGAAAGAGAAAAACTGCCAGCCAAGAACTGTGTCCAGCAAAACTGTCCTTCAAACATGAGGGTGAGTTCAAAGTCTTTACAGAGAAACAAAAACTGATGGAAAGTAACTAAAAGACCAGAATTACAAGAGATACTAAAGGGGGTGCTGCAGCCTGAAAAGAAAAAACAAAGGCAAGAGATTTGGAGAAGACTTTAGAAATGAAGGTAATTAGGAAGAATAAACTAAAGGGTAAGAAGACAGACAATAGAGCGATATTATAACAAAGAGCCAAAAGACAAAATAGATTAAGTAAGTAATGCCTTTACTGTAATAACATTGAATGTTAATAGATTGAACTCTCAATCAAAAGAACTAGACTGATTGAATGAATAAAAAAATATGAACTGTCCATAGGTTGTCTACAAGAGACCCACCTCAGATGTAGAGACACAACCAGATAAAAAGTGAAAGGGTTGGTGCTTCAGCTCTGGCTCTGGCGCTGCAGCCTGCACTTCCAGCTTCTGAGGAAAGGAGACTGAGGCCTGGGCCGAGCCTGAAACTGCCCCACAACTGAGCCTGCATGAGCCTCCACAACAGCTCCACCTGGGGGCAGGCTTGGGCTTGGTCTGGGGGCAGGCTCAGGCCCAGCCCACCTCGAAACTGGGACAGAGACTGCATGCCCAAGGACCAGACCAGCACAGCCATGGTGAGGGAGTGAGGCCTGCTCCAGCTGCAGTCTCCCCCCACCCTAGCCCCCTGGGCCTGCCTCTCCCTAGCTCTGGTGCCCCCTCTGCTCCCTGCCTTTATTTCTTGTCCTTTTACCTCACCCTCGATGTCTGGCTCCTCCTTCTCCTTGTTCTCAGTCCACCTGCTGAGGTGAACCCCTTTAGTTGACACCCCCTTAAATCACTCTCTTCCCTGGTAACCCCTCCTTTATCACACCCAGTGACAGCCTATTTCGCATTCCCCTTTACCGCCCCCTCCTCATCTTTCAGTTCCACCCTTCCTTTTCACTACCATTTTGCCTTTTTCTCTCTTCTGGGATCTCTACACTTTTCCTTTTTCTATCCACTATTTTTCACTCCTCCTGTTTGTTTTCCCTCCTATTTTAGAACCACTGCTCCATCCTCTCCATATCCTCTTTCCCCGTTTGGCCTCTAACATCCACACTTTCTTTCCCCCTTATTGGACGTCCGTTCTGCCCCCCACAGCTGTCCCCATTTCTTTCTCCTGGCTTGGGTCTAAGCAGGAACAGTTTGAAAGCTAATGTTTCCCAGAGTTGTAGGGCAGTCCAGTAGAGATTCGTCTTTTTCTTTTTTGAAGAGGGGAAGGGAGAGATTGGAGGTATTGAAAAGAGCCTAGAGGCCTTATTATCCAGTATCAGTGCAAAACCTGAGTGAAGTGTTTTAGAGTGATAGAGTGAGTCATGGGGTGAGGACTGGGATGAAAACTCTGACCTTATAAGATATCTAGCCTTCTGATAGAACTAACCAAAAGTATTATGAAACTTATTTTTATTTTGAGGATATTTTAATGTGGAGGTACAGTTTGGGAAATTAAGAAATATTCATTTACAGGCTTGACTATTACTCTGAGCAAATAATTTGTTTTTGTTGGAGACAGCAGACACCAGGGCATATGAGGACAGAAAAATCAACTTGGCAGTCAGAATTGTGACAATCCCTTTATATCTTCTAAAGGGCTCATTTGTTTTGCCCACTCTGCTTAGGGTTGGGAGAACTTTGTATTTGCAATTTTTGTCCTTCCTGTTTTAAAATATGTTGAGGCATCAAGTTGGTTTTGCATTGAGTTCGATTACATGTGGGTTACAGAGCATTTGTTAAAAATATTGCTTCATTGATTGCATCAGGCTAAATTTTGTACTCTGGGAGAAATAAGACATTCTAATTAAAACTAAGTACTAATTAATAATCATGTTCTCCTAGGAAGTTAGTCAGTTTATCCTTTCCCTCATCTGGCTTTTAGGAAAGCTGTTTACTATAAAATCATTTAACCTGTGAACTTTCCCTAGTTCACTGACTCCTGCATTTTAAGGTTGTCATTCTTTGATGTCTGCCTCCCTCAGCAACCCTTCACATTCACCCCCTGCTCATCATACTGTCAGTATGATAACCTCTCGTTCCCTGAAAAATGTGAGTTCTTCAAGGCAGCAACTGTGCCTTACTTATTTCTGTTATTCACAATGCTCAGGCCAAGTAGGTGCTTGAACTGCTTTATTGTCTCATCTTCCTATCAGACACATATTATAATCTTAAACTGAAAGTTGTGGTAGCTAATGGACTTCACAAAGTTTGAAAAACTCTGTTTTTTGCTTCAAAAAGGAAATCTAGTAACATGTGGTTGCCTCTTCAGAATAAAGAGCTGTCCTACCTAAGACACGAAATTGCTAGATTTTCGGAAGTGTTGCCCTCCCTCTGAAAATGAATGTATGAGTACAGAGGAAGGAGTTATGAATTCCTATTTGGGTATTTAGGATATAAAGGTGGCATTTGATCTGGGCTTGAATGATTAACAGGATTTATATAAATCATTTTGGGAATCGGAAGAATATGTCATTGTGAATGTGAATAGAAAGTAGTAAGGAATTAAGATGTATTGTAGGAAACAGGATTACCTCTATATAGCATGGTGGGGTGTGAAAATGAGAATGTGTAATAGGAAATGAGACTGGAAAAATACATTTGGCATTGGTTTTTCCTTACTTTGTTAAAATAGACACATACACACAGATTAAGAGTATATGTGAGGAAATGATGTCAAGAAGGCAAATATTAGCTTATGAGCTGGGAATTATCTCTAGAGACTACATTTTTGTTTTCTTTCTCCAATATGTTTAGCAGGCACTCAATAAATAGATGTTGAATGAATGATTATTAAATAAATCTTTCAAATTTTTCCTTAAAAAAGTGAAAGATTAGAAAAATGTATTCCATGTAAATAGTAACCAAAAAAGAGCTGGACTAGGGATATTAATATCAGACAATATAGATTTCAAATGCAAAAGAAGAGAAGAAGGTCATAATATATTAATAAAAGGGGCACTTCACCAAGAAGAAATAACTATACTAAATATTTATGTACCTAATCTGAGTGCCCAAAGACACAGGAGTCACATATTGGCAAAACTGAAGGGAGAAATAGATGTCTCTAGAATAATAGTTGGAGACTTCAATACACTACTCTCAGTGTTGGATAGAACATCTGGACAGAGGATAAATAAACAGAGAACTTGAATAATATGATAATGAACTTGACCTAATAGATATATCTGTAGAGCAATGAACCCCAAAACAGCAGGATATACTTTCTTTTCAAGTGCACATGGATTCTTCTCCAAGATAGACCTTATGTTGGGTCATAAGACAAGTCTCAATAAATTTTAAAAGATTGAAATTATACAAAATGCTTTCTCTGATCATAATAGAATGATGCTAGAAATTAACAATGGGCAGAAAAAGGGAAAAATCCATTAATATATGGAGATTAAACAACACACTTTTAAACAATCAAAGCAGCAAAGAAGAAATTGCAAGAGAAGTCAGCAAATATCTTGAGACAAATGAAAATAAGAACACAATATATAAGGGATACTCCAAAGGGAGTGCTGAGAGGGAAATTTATAGTTCTCAATGCTTACATTAAAAAAAGAAGAAAGAGTTAAAAATTGAAGATCTAACTGCACACCTGGAAAATCTAGAAAAAGAATAGCAAACTCATCCCAAACCAAGTCAAAGGAAAGAAATAGTAAAGATCAGACCAGAAATAAATGAAATTGAGGACAACAACAACAAAAAATCAGAAAATCAACAAAACCAAAAGTTGGTTCTTTGAGAAGATCAAGAAAATCAACCAACAGCTAGACTGACAAAGAAAAAAAAAAGAAGATGCAAATAAATAAAATCAGAAATGAGAGGGGGGACCTTACCCCTGACCCCACAGAAACAAGAAGATGCTATGAACAACTGTATGCCAGAGAAAATGTAGACGAGATGGATAAATTCCTAGAAATGCACAACCTAGACTGACTCTAGAAGAAATAGAAGACCTCAGCAAACTAATCACAAGTGAAGAGATTGAAACAGCCATCAAAAACCTCCCAAAGATGAAAAGCCCAGGACAAGGTGGCTTCACAGGTGAATTCTACCAATCATTCAAAGATGATCTAATACTAATTTTGCTTAAGCTTTTCTAAAAAATTAAATGGGAAAGAATGTTACCAAACTCATTCTATGAAGCCAACACCACTATAATACCAAAACCCAATAAAGATACTACAAAAAAAAAAGAAAGTCACAGACCAATATCTCTAATGAATATATTAATAGATGCAAAACTCCTCAACAAAATACTTGCAAACAGAATCCAAAAGCACATTAAAAGAATTATACACCATGATCCAGTGAGTTTTATTCCAGGTATACAAGGATGGTTCAATACAAGAAAATCATTAGTGTAATAAACCATATTGATAAACTGAAGAACAAAAGTCACATGATCCTCTCCATTGATGCAGAAAAGACATTTGACAAAATATGGCACCCTTTATTCATAAAAACACTCCAAAGATGGCAATGGAAGGAATCTTCTTCAATATGGTAAAGTGCGTGTATGAAAAACCTACGAATAGCATTGTACTCAATGGTGAAAGACTGAAAGCTTTCCTGGATATCAGGAGCAAGACAAGGATGCCCACTGTCACCTTTTTTATTCAATATTGTGCTAGAGATTCTAGCTAGAACAATTAGGCTAGATAAAGAAATAAAAGGCACCCAAATAGGAAAGAAAGAAGTAAAACTTTCACTATTTGCTGATGATATGATCCTATATTTAGAATCTCTTGAAAAATCTACAACAAAGCTACTAGAACTAATAAAGAAGTTGAGCAAATTGACAGGATACAAGATTAATAAGCAAAACTTAATAGTGTTTCTTTACACTACTAGATAAGCATCAGAGGAGGAAATCAGGAAAAAATTCCATTTATAATAGCAACTAAAACATTCAGCTATTTAGGAATAAACATAACCAAGGACATAAAGAGCCTATATTCAGAAAACTATAAAACATTGCTAAAAGAAACAGAAGGAGACTTAAATGGAAAGACATTCTTTGTTCATGGATTGGAAGACTAAATATCCTTAAAATGTCTTTCCACCCAATTGATTTACAGATTCCATGCAATCTCAACAAAAATTCCAACAACTTTTTTCCAGAAGTGGAAAAACCAATTATCAAATTTATTTAGAAAGGTAAGGGGTGCTGAATAGCCAAAAAAGATCTTTAAAAAGAAGAATGAATTTGGAGGGCTCTCACTTCTGGACTTTAAAGCATATTACTTAGCTACAATGGTAAAAACAGCATGGAACTGGCATAAAGACTGACACATTGACAAATGGAACTGAATTGAGAACTTAGAAAGAGACCCTCACATCTACAGTCAAGTGATTTTTTTTATCCCCCCCTTGTGGCTTTTTGTGTGTGTTGTCTGCTCTGTGTCCATTTGCTGTGTGTTCTTCAGTCTGTATTTTATTTATTTTATTTCCCCTCCCCCCTTGCCATTTGCTTGCTGTCTGCTCTCTGTGTCCATTTGCTGCAGGTTCATCTGTGTTCTTGCTTGTCTCCCTTCTTTATGTTGGGTCACCTTGCTGAGGTGGCGGTCCATGGTGTCTGCGGACTGGGCGGTGCTCCATGGCGTGCAAGCAAGCCTGCCTTCACAAGGAGGACCCAGGACACGAAACAAGGGCCTCCCACATGGTAGACAGGAACTCATCTGATTGAGCCACAGCCGCTTCCCAGTCATGTGATTTTTGACAAGAGTATCAAGCCCTCCCAGATAGGCCAGAACAATCTGTTGAACAAATGGTCCTGGGAGAACTGGATATCCATATCCAAAAGAAAGAAAGAAGACCCATTTCTCATACCTTATACAAAAATTAACTCAAAATGGATCAAGGACCTAAATATAAAAGTAACAACCATAAAACTTCTAGAAGAAAATGTAAGAAAACATCTTCAAGATCTTGTGGTAGGCAATAGTTTCTTTAATCTTACACCCAAAGCACAAGCAACACACAAAAAAATAGAAAAGTGGTACCTCCTCATAATTAAACACTTGTACCTCAAAGGACTTTGTCAAAAGGGTGAAAAGGCACCCAACTCAATGGGAGAAAATGTTTGGCAATCACATATCTGATAAGGGGTTAATATCCATGATACACAAACAGATCATACAACTCAACAATAAAAAGACAAACTACCCGATTAAAAAATGGGCAAAAGACCTGAAAAGACAATTGTCCAAAGAAACACAAATGGTGAAGAAACACATGAAAAATTGTTCAGCATCATCAGTGATTGGGGAAATGCAAATCAAAACTACAATGAGATATCATTTCATACCTATTAGACTGGCCACTATTAAAAAGTCAGAAACCTATAAATGTTGGAGAGATGTGGAGAGATAGGAATGCTTATTCACTGTTGGTGGGAATGTAGAATGGTACAGCCACTGTGGAGGACTGTTCGGCAGTTCCTAAGGAAGTTGCATATACACTTGCTGTGTGAGCCGGCAATATCATTACTAGGTATATACCCAGAAGAACTGAGAGTGGAGACATGAACAGACATCTGCACATTGATGCTCATGGTGGCATTATTCACGATTGCCAAAAGCTGGAAACAACCCAGGTTTCCATCAACCGAAGAGTGGATAAACAAATTGTGGTGTATACACACAATGGAATACTATGCAGCAGTAAGAAGAAATGGAGCTGTGAAGCATATGACAACATGGAAGAACCTGGAGAACATTATGCTGAGTGAGGCAAGCCAGTCACAAAAGAACAAATACTGTATGACTGTGCTATTATGAAGTAAATACATTGTGTAGACTCAAGGAGTTAATAATTAGACTATAGGTCACCATAAAATAGAAGAAGGGTAGAGAATGGAAAGCTAGGAGTCAGTCTGTGCAGAACTGGTAAAAAGGTTGTCTTTAAATCTTTGGAAATGAGTAGAAATGGTTAAAGCGTATCATTGTGTTTGTAACTGGCAGTACTATTGTATGGATAGGACAGTGGTTGAAAGGGAAAGTCTAAGGTCTTGTATATTACTAGAAGGAAAGCTAAGAACTGTAACATCAAATTGTATAAGATAGTAAAACCTCATGAAAATACAAATATAGGTGATATTGCATATATAAGAATGTTTTTACAAAATATGAATACAAATATTCTAGAGAGTTAAGAAAAAGAATTGCAGCTATGTATGGCAAGGGAAGCATAGAGAGATTGAGAGGTGATGAGTTTTGGTTGTTTATTATTATTACTGGAATTATGAAAGTGCTCTAGTAATTATTGTCGTGATGAGTGCACGACTATGTGATTTATACTAAATATCATTGATTGTACACTTTGGATGGAATGTATGCTTTGTTCATATGTATCAATAAAATTGATTTGTTTAAAAAAAACAACAATAGAAAAAAAACAGGAATGCCTTCAAGGCAAATTTCTTTTAAGGCTGTTTTATTGTTTTTGGTGTGTTTTGTTTTGTTTTGCTTTGCTTTGCTTCTTTCCACATTGCTAAGGGCAGTGGAAAGAAAATCGGGGATACTTAAGCATTTAAGTGAAGTTCAAAAACATTCTTAACATTCCACCTTCCAAATCTATGTATGTGTAAAAGGAACCTTAGTGTAATTTCCCAACTTCAATCAGAGAAACTTGAATTTTGCTTTCAAAATTTTATCAGATTCCCTATAGGGCCAGAGTTTGTAAGATGGTAGAGACAATGAAATTTAGGAAAGTGAGTTGAGCACTGGCAGGATAGCATGAACAACTTAGCCAGTTCGGATTCCTAAGGCAGGTAAAGCTAATAGGATAATAAATGTCCTAGGTGTAATTTGCTATTTGGTGAGGCCCCCAGAAGAATGTGAAGAACAGAACATGTCAAGAACTTTTCATAGTAAATGTATTCATTACAATAAAAAAATACAATAAGGAAATCTAAAAACTATTCTCATGTCTAGAAAGCTTAAACAACCATTGATATATTATAATAGGCACTATGTTATTTTCAGACTTTTGGTTTTTCATTATTGCACAATAAAATTATGTCCATAGTAAAATATATTTGAAATGCAGATAACAATAATAAATGGGAAATTCTTCATAATGCCATCACCCAGAAAAAATACTGCTACCATTTTGATGTTTTAATTTATAGAAGTTCAGTGCACAAACATGACATATAAATATATTATAGTGATTTAAATTGATATTTTCTCCTATCAATATATAGTTTACATCTTTCCATCAATAAATAGTTTAATGGCTACCTATCACCATTTAATATATTTCATAGTTTATTTTACTAATCTTAAATTGTATATATTTAAGTGGTTTCACACAGACATACACACACTTTTTGTTATATTTGTTATAAATAATGCTGTAACTTGCACAATTAAACTTGTAAACTTGCACAATTGTTTCTTTTGGTGAAAAATAGAAGTGGATTTTTTAGAGGTCTTGATACTTGTCAAAATGTACTCAAAAAAGGATGGGCTAAATTACATTTTCAATTGAAAATGTAAAAATCCTAGTGTTCCCACACTCTTACTAATATTGTGTATTAAAATTATTTTTAATGTTTTCTGATATGCTCTGATGGCTAAAAAGTGATTTCTTATTGTAACTCTAATGCAAAAAAATGTCAATACTAGTAATTTGAGTATATTTTCATGTTTATTAAACAATTGTACTCCCTGACTTATGAATTACATTTTCATGAAGTTTGCCTATTTGACAATTGAAGAATTCATCTTTTGCTTTTAATGTGTAAAAGCTCCTTTTATATTAATAAAATATATCTATTTCATATGTTGCAAGAATATTTTCCAGTATGGTTGTCTTTACTTTGTTCACATAGATAATTTGTTTCTTTGTTTTGGTGGTAAATTTTTAGCTGTTTTATTGTCAAATCACTCAAAATTCCTTTTGGGTCTGCTTTTGACACCATCCTTCCAAAATTACATAAATATGAACTATTATGTTATTTTGTGGTTTAAATTTTTACATTTAATCATTAATTCACCTGTAAGTAACTATTGGTTGGAATGGTAATGTGAAACTGATGTGGGAGGAGTGGGGGGGAGTATATGGGAATCATATTTTTTAATGTAACATTTTGTGTGATCTATGTATCTTTAAAAAAGATATTAAAAAAAAAGAGCCTAGGGAATCGTGCACACCTACTTCCTGTGTACTAAGAGTTTAAACAGGAAGAATTATGGAATAGTAAAAGCATTTTAGCATCTGCCTATGGATCAAAAGGTTTTCTCCTCATTTATTAGTCATGAGTTGTATAAAGACATTATCTAATGCTGGACCATTTTTACACACTTGAAATCAAGCAGATAATTTAATGCATATGTGGTGGTCTGAAGACCAGAAAAACATGTTCTTAAATCTAATTCATTTCTGTGGGTATGAATGCACTGAAAGCAGGACTTTTTGATGAGGCTCTTTCAGTTAAGGTGTGTCCCACATCAATCAAATGGGTCTTAATCCTACTAACGGGTCCTTTAAAGAGAATGAAATTCAGACACAGAGAGAGAAAGACATAGGAAGCAAGAAAAGAAGGGAGAGTCCAGGAGACATTGCCATGTGCCTTGCCATGTGACAGAGGAGCAAGGATTGCTGGTAGCCAGTCCCAGAACACCATAGTTTTTGAGGAGAGAGCATTATCATGACGATGCCTTTACTTGGATTTTCTTTTAGCCTCAAAACCAAAAGTCTATAAATACACATTTTTTTAAATGAATTTTTTTTATCGTCTTCTTTTTTAAAAGATACATAATTACACAAAATGTTAGATTAAAAAATATAAGAGGTTTCCATATACCCCTCCATTCCCCACCCCAACCTCAACTTCTCCTACATCAACAACCTCTTTCATCAGTGTGGCCTCTTTCATCAGTGAGGGACATTCATTGCATTTCATAAATACATTTTGAAGCACTGCTACATCACATAGATTATAGTTTACATTGTAGTGTACACTCTCTCCCAGTCCATTCAGTGGGTTATGGCAGGATATATAATGTCCTGCATCTGTCCCTGCAATATCATTCAGGACAAATTCAAGTCCCAAAAATGCCCCCACAGCACATCTCTTCTTCCCTTTCCCTGCCCTCAGCAACTCCCATGGCCACTGACTGTCTCCACATCAATGATACAATTTCTTCCATTGCTTGAGTCACAACAGTTCAACAGTAGAATACCAGTAAGTCCACTCTAATCCATATTTTATTCCTCCATCCTGATAAACCCCATTTTTTTAAGTTGACCTATTTCAAGGCATTTTCTTGAGCAGCCTAGGAAACTAAAATAGCACCTGTTACTTTGATTGCTAAATTTTCTTACATTTTTTGCATTGATATTTTTAAACACACTAGGCCTTTGGGAAGTACTTTTATCATATTTTTAAACCAGGATCATGCCTCCTTTATAAAGTAAATTGGCCCATTTTCATCTTTTTTATGTATTGGAAATTTTTTTTTATAGTATGGGAATTCACTGTGCTCTGAAGAGTTGAAAGAACTCTGGAGCAATACACAAGGAGAAATTACTTTTGACCACAGTTTCTATCTCAATTATGCTGATCTTATTTAGATTTTTCCCTTTTTTCCTTAATTTAATTCAGCATTTAATATTTTCTTTAAAAATAGGGAATCGGGAGTTAAGGCTTAGAATGCATAAAGTTTCTATTTGTAACGATGGAAATGTTTTGGTAATGGATGGTGGTGATGGTAGCAAAACTTTGTAAATACAATTAACAACACTGAAATATATATCTGAATGTGGCTAAAAGGGGAAATATAAGGTTGTATACATGATACTAGAATGAAATTTTTTTTAAAAATCCATGGAATTGCACAGCACAGTGAACCCTAAGTTAAACTGTGAACTATAGTAAAGAGTATAATTATAAAAATGTGCTTTCATCAAATATAACAAATATTCTACACTAGTGCAAGGTATGTAAACCTACAACTTCTCTAATAAAAATATTTATTAAGATAATGTAGTATTAACATAAGTTAAATCTCACCCATATTTATTATATCTCTATTGTTATTTCCAAAATATTTTGTATTTGTCTTCTCTCATTTTTAGCAGATCATGATGAAATCTCTTTACTTCGTTACTTTTTTGAAAGAAGTCATTTCTGTATTTATTGAATTTGTTTTTCAGTTTGAATTTTTTCTTTTTTCTATTTTCTTTCTCCTTTTTTCTACAAATGTGCTTTTTTATTTGTTTCTCTTTCAGTAACTTCTGATTTGAAGCCTCATATCCAAGAAACTTCCAAACTTTTGTCTATCTAGCAACCGATCATGAAAAATATTCTACATGTTTCATTTTGATCTCCAATAATTTTTATATAATTTATATTACTTTCTTATTCATTTTCAAACAAGGCAAAATCTGATAAGACTTGATGTTTTTCTGCACACACTGTATGTGATTGCCTGTTATTTTCTATTCACCACCATGGTGATCAATTTTTAAAAATCACTAGTTGGACTTGTTAGCTAAAGTTCTTATCTCTCAGTCCCTTTCCTGATTTTTATCAGGTTTTAACCAAGAGAACTTTCTCCTCTAATGTAGTGACATTTCTGCAATTGCTGTTTCCTACTTTTCTGATACCCACAATGAACTGTAATAAATTAACAACTGCAATCCAAGACTATGCCAGAGTAGCCTCTCTCATAGCACTTTTCTAACGAAGAATAAAATCTCAAAATGTGCTGGACCCACCATCAGTTTTCCCTCACTTTTGAACAGTCTCTACTCTGGGATTTGAAGTTGTCTGCAAGTTGTTAAAAGATAGTGGGTAGGGGGAAGAAAATGTGGCTCATGCAATTGAGCTCCCACCTACCACATGGGAGGTTCTGTTCTCAGTGCCTGCCAAAGAAGACAATGAGTTGGCATGATGGGCAGGCATGGCAAGCTGGCACAAGATGATGCAACAAGGGACACAAGAAGAAAAGCATAATGAGAGACACAACAAAGCAGGTAACAGAGGTGGCGCAAGTAATTAAGTGCCTCCCTCCCAACTACCATATGGGAGGTCCAGGATTCAGTTTGCCATGCCTCTTAAAGAAAGAAGGAAGATGAAGAGACACAAGTGCAAATGATGAAGGGGTAGGGAGAAATAAATAAAGTAAATCTTTAAAAAAAAGATATTGAGTAGGAAGTGAAAGATTTCATGATGGAGAAGAAGATGGGGACTACTCTAATGTCAAAGAGCAGAGTACTTGGTACTGGTTTATCAATCACTTAGAGAGCAAAGAAATCTCTCCTATCTTTCCTCTTGTGAAATCTGTTTCGATATGGAGTTAGAACTTGGGCCTTGGACAAGTCTAGACCTGGCAAAGCTTGGAACATCTTGTACCATGAAAAAGTAATAAAGTACATAGCAGCTTGATATTGTTTATGAATTCCAAAAATAGATATTGGATTATGTTTGAATTGGTCTTTTCCTGTAGGTATATTAGATTGTATTGGATTCAGAGGTTTCACTTTTGCTTGACTAAATTATGATTAAGGCTTTGATTGGACCACATCAGTAGGACAGTGAGCCCCCACCTCCTTGGTGGGTGGAGATTCACAGAGAACACTATACGACAGAGGAGTTAGTTGGAGTTTTAATGCTGGAGTCCCAGAAAGTAAATACACAGAGAAGCAGATATTTGAGGAAAGAGAGAAGGCTCCAGAAGCCCTGGGAAGAGAGAGGAGCCATTTGCCTAATAGTTTATACCTGGCCTTGTGGAGCAAGCAGAGCAGCTGAGCCTGGAGAGAAATGAACCCCAGGAGAGCAATGAGACTTATCCCAGCCTACAGCTGATATTGGAAGAAGTTGGGACCATGGAGCCTTAAGGGGAGGAGGAACCCTGAACCCTTGCAGATATTGGCAGCCATCTTGCTCCAACACATGGCAACAGACTTCCGTGAGGGAAGTAACTTACACTTTATGCTTGGTAACTGTAAGCTACCAAATAAATATGCTTTTATAAAAGCCAACAGATTTCTCATATTTTGCATCAGCATCCTTTTAGCTGACCATAACAGAATTTGGTACTGGAGAGTGAGGTTATGCTTTTGCAATTACCAAAATGCTGGAATGGTTTTATAAATGGACAAGAGGTTTTTTTTTTTGCTTTGTTTTTTTTTTTTGAGGAATTATGACACACTTGATGGAAAGTACTAGATTGCTTTGAAGAGACAATTGATAAGAATGTAGACACTAAAGAGACTTTTTATGAGGCCTTAGAAGTAAATGATGAAACTATAACTGAAAACTGGAGGAAAGGTGATCTTTGTTTTAAAGTTGCAGAGAACTTAGAAAGATTAACTCCTGATGTTTTATGGAAGGCAGAATTTGAAAATGGTGAGCCTGGGCACTTAGCTGAGGAACATTCCAAAGTAAACCCAGAAAAATGTGGCTTGGCTTCTCCTTGAAGCTTATAGTAAAATGCTAGATGAGAGAGATAAACTGAGAATTGAACTGTTGAGCACAAAGAAAACAGAAACTGATTCTGGAACTACAAAGCCTCTGGAAATCAAGCCCCAGATAAAGGCGACTGATTTGAGGACTTAATTAAACTTGGAACTTGTAAATCAGGATTGAAAATGCAGTTATGTAGGAAAGACTTATGTAAAGTCTTACTGGCTGATGGCTTGGATCCGAGCTTCCTGCATGCTAACCCAAAAAATTTTTGAGAAAGCTGTATGAACAAAATCAGCCTGGAATAAAAGGCATATGAAAGGGAGAGAGGGGGAAACAGCTTAAAGGGAAAACTATGGAAACTGAGATCTGGAATTAAGACATCTCCTGGGGCCAAGAGAGCAACCCCACCCACGTGTACAGAAGGGGTAAGTTTGCCCTGGCAGTGGAAGAGGGTGGATATTCCCACCCACTGTTCAGGGAGAGATTTGCTTCCTCAGGGTAAAGAGAGGGTGGAGCACATTCCCCAAGGATTAAGGAGGTTAATGTCACCATCACATAGATCTGAGAGGGTTGGCCTGTCCCCCATGGCTTAGGGAAGGCCAGGTCACCAACTTGTTCTGCGAAAGTTAGACATGGATGTCAAAGGTTAGGAAGGATGTTGTCTTCACTTAACTGTACTAGTGGAGTTAAGACTTTACCCCAGATGTCAGGGAACGTGTGGCCATCACCCTCAAGGTACTTGGAGGGTGAGGTCTGGAGCTTGTTGCCACCCAAATGCTCGATTAAAGTGGAAGAAAGAAAATGGCCATTGAGCAAGTCTGTGGAAAGGGTGGGTCCTCATGAGGCCCCAGGGAGAAGAAACCATCATCTTAAGAATGTTTCTCAGACTTTGAAATTGAGTAGAGTATGCCCTGCACATTTACAGAACTGTAGGAGACCCACAACTCATGTTTCCCTTCCAATTTCTCCTTATGGTAATGGAAATGTTTGTCTTTGTCTGTTCATTTGTGTACTGGAAGCAGATAAATTGTTTTGTAAGTTTCAGAGGTCTACAGTCAGATGGGGCTTTGTCCCAAGACAAACTGTATTTCTTTAAACTGATTGTGATATGATTTTGTTCTCAGCATTATACTGATTTAAGGTTTTATTTTTTAATATCATAATGTGTTTTTGGAATATAGAGGGTGGATTGTAGAAGTTTGCTATTGTTTATGAATTCTAAAAATAAATATTGGATTCTTTGTGAACTGGTCTGTTCCTCTGGGTGTATTAGATTGTACTGTATTCAGAGGTTTCACCTTTACTTGATTAAATTATAATTAAGGGAGCAGGGACTCACAGAGAAAACTACAAGGCAGAGGAGTCAGTTGGAGTTTTAATGCTGGAGCCCTGAGAAGTAAATACACAGACAGATACATGAGGAAAGGGAGAAGAGTCCATTAGACTCAGCAGAAGCCCTGGGAACAAGACAAGCTGTTTGCCTGATAGTTTACAGTTGGCCTTGTGGAGAGAGCAGAGCAACTGAGCCTGGAGAGAAATGAGCCCCAGGAAAGTGATGAGAATTATCCCAGCCTACAGTTGATATTGGAAGAAGCTGGGACCATGGAACCTTAAGAGGAAGAGGAAGCTTGAACCATTGCAGACATTGGTAGCCATCTTGCTCCAACATGTGGCAACAAACTTTCATGAGGTACTTGCACTTTACGGCCTGGTAACTGGAAGCTTCTATGCCAAATAAATACCCTTTTATAAAAGCCACAGATTTCTGGTATTTTGCATCAGCACTCCTTTAGCTGACTAATGCAAAGTTCTTTAAAAGGATGGGAGGGAGATGAGAACATGTAGAAAGAGCAGAGAATTCAACCCTAAAGAGTTCCCAATTGTTGAAGTTCTGAACATCAAAATAAATAATGATGGTACCAGAGTATAACCCAAAGAATAAACAAAATAAACATGATCCATACTGCTATAAATACATATGAATATACAAATAAATGCAGGGGAAAGGGCAATTATTCCTAACAGAAGAATTTCAATTAATAAATGTTGAAGGAATAAGGGAAAGAGAAAATCGCCAGTAAAATACTACAGCAATAATTGCTTCAAGCATATCATGGATGTATGCTTCAATTAATGGGCAGAAATTTAAGGGAAAAAAAGGGAGTATCTGCAAAATCTTAAAGTATCTTGCCCCAAATATTTAGCAATTACAAAGAAAATCATAACTTTGCAGTAGAGAATACTGGCAGATACCACCTTAGCCAAGTAATCAAGGTTAATTTAACATCACTTGTAGACACTGACATCATATGCCCCCCTGAAAAATGCCTTGTGGTATTCTGTCTAAAAATACATGACCTCAATCTAATATTAAGAAAATATAAACAAACCCAAGTTGAGGTGTATTCTATAAAATAGGTAACTGACAGTCTTCAAAAGTGTCTATGTCTTGAAATACAAAGAAAGTCTGAGAAACTATCACAGTTTGGAGGAGACTAAGGAAACTAAAATCAATGTGGGATCTTGGATTGGATCCTGGAACAGAAAAACAGAAGTAATGGGAAATCTGGTGAAATCTGAAGAAGTTCTATAGTTTAGTTAATAACATTACCAAGGTTAATTTCTTAGTTTTGATAAAAATATCAAAATAAAATAATAAAAATAGTACTGTGGTTATATAAAATTTTAACATAAGGGAAAGCTGAGTGAAGAGTATTTAGGAATTCTGTATATTTTTTCAACTCTTCCATAAATCTAAAATTACCTCAAAATAAAAAGTTTTTAAAAAATCACCTTTATGATAAAGTGGAGGTAAGTAGTTGTGCAGTGGAGGGATAAGACAGGGGCATAGGGATACATTTGGGCTGAGCTTTGCAGGCTTGAGGGGGGCTAGGGTTGGGAGGATGGGTCAGATGGTGCATGGCATTGGGGGAAGGGTTGGGGGAAGGAGGTGAACACAGGAGATTGTTAGGTACATGGTGAACCTATAATGTTGAGAAAAATCTTTTAAAAATATAATAAGGAAGGTTTATTGGTTTAAGGTGTTTGACAGGGGGCATCTGGCACAGGGTGCACCTGGGGCAGGCTTCTAGGGAGTGTGTGAGTGCTCATATTGTCATAGTGTGTTATATCAGTAGGTGGAGATCCATACAGTGAGTGGGAAAGTGTTGTACCCCCATCCTGGGGAAGCCTGATATTCTCAAGCAGAGAGGAGGGTATCAGTCGAGAGCATGAGTAGATCCCAATGGGGGAGGGCAGACCAGTGTGTCAAGCCCTCAACACTGTTGCAAGTATCTGTGAATCTTGTCCCTCAAGCAGTGATGCTTGGTTGTCACTGTGGGCCCTGTGGGGAGGGAGAGAGGAATAAAATAGATGGAAAATGGGGTAACAGGGGCAAAGGAATTGTTCTGCATGAACTTGCAATGATGGATACAGGCCATGTTAAATTTCCCCCAAAATTTATAGAAGTGTAGTCTAAAATGTAAACCATAATGGAACCATGTTTAGTAGCTATGTTTCAATATCTGTATATCAGTTGCAGCAAATGTAACATCCACATGTAAAAAGGTCATTGCTGGAGAAGGGGGAAAAGGGTTTGATGTTGGGTATATAGGAGTCCCCTATATTCTAGATGAGACTTTACTGTGACCTGAAACTTTTTTTAAGACATAATAATAAAAAAAGGATGTAGACACCAAGGAAAAAGTGGAAGAGATTGCCTTGTATGCAGAGGGCAATACCTATTACAGTGATGAAATGCAAAATGCCAAAAAAAATTTTTTATGATATTTTTCTTTTTTTTTAATACCCCAATTTATTTATTTATTTTTTTGAAGATTTACTTATTTATTTATTTATCACCCCCCACCTTATGGCTTGTTTTGCTGTCTGTTCTCTGTGTCCATTCACTGCGTGTTTTTTCTGTATCTGCTTGTCTCCCTTTTTTTTGTTGTTGCATCATCTTGCTGCATCATCTCTCCATGGTGCAGGCATGGGCTGTCAGCTCTCCACAGTGTGAGCATGGGCTGTCATCTCTTTGTGGCATGCAGGCCAGCCTGCCTTCACAAGGAGGCCCTGGGATGTGAACCCAGGGCCTCCCATATGGTAGAGAGGAGTCCAAATGATTGAGCCACAGCCTCTTCTCTACCCCAATTTATTTTTTACTTTAAGTTTTTCTAAATTATTATGTATTCTATTTCTAATTTTTAAACCTATTATTGCTATTTCATTTTCCTATTATTGAATTTGACAATATATTAGAATTCAATTTTGAAAAAAGTTTTAGATCACAGAGGGGTTCAACTATGGCAGGGAGGAGCACTGATGTTGGGTGGGAGGGAATTCTCCAGGGTATGCATATAAGATATATATGTTCATATGTTTGTTGGGTATTGACATAGGAGGTAGAGATTCACTCGACAACTGCGGGAGTACTGACTTCCCATTCCAGGGAACTCTGTCGCACTCCCCAATAGTGCAGCAACTATCCCCCAAGTGTAAGCACAAAGATCTGTGAAGAAGTATGTCCAATGATGTGCCCTTGATACTGATGACTGTGCTTATGAAGCTGTGTGCTTGAAATTTCAACTAGGCCTGGAACTGCAGAGCACCTAAGAGTTACCTCCATGTTGCTCAAATGTGGCCACTCTCTAAGCCAAACTCAGCATGTAAATGCATTGCCTTGACCCCCAGCATGGGACATGACTCCCAGTGATGAGTCTGGTGCCAAGGGATTACTGCCAAGCACCAGCTGGTGATGCAACTAGAAAAAGACCTTGAATAAAAAGGGGAAATGGTAAAGACAAATGAGTTTATATGGCTAAGAGTCTTCAAAGTAAGTTGGGAGGTCATCAGAGAGGTCACACTTATGCGTGTCTCAGTAGGATCCCAGAGACAACCAAAGTAGATACAATTCCAGGTAGTGGTGCTGTTGAGGGCTATGGAGACACCCAGGTCCTATGGTCATGACAGATGACTCTGGAGTTCGATGCCTTGTCAGTGAGCCCTAATTTGGAATTTGTGCTCCTGAGTGTGATGGAGTTGGACTCATATGTGACCTCTCTACACACGTCTCTTCTGTCACTATAACTGAACCCATGGTTGGCCCTGGGGTTGGTGTATGCTCAGGAGACTTGAATCTCTGGACTGGCCTTATGCCAGCTGCACCCTCAGTCTCAGCAGAGTTGCAACACCTACTCTCCAGTTTGTTGGACTTACCCAGGTCAGCTAACAGGGAGGTGAGGATGGTCAGCCATCACACCAGGGAACCAAGAGAGTCTACAACTGCAAGCAGGATAATTCCATCCATTAGCCATGTGGGATCTAGGCCCCCTCTCGATTTAGAGGTGGCGCAAACAACACCATCCCAGGGTCCTCAGGATGAAAGAATAAAATATGGATTAGAGTGGACTTACTGGTATTCTACTATAGAATATTGTGACTCTAGCAATGGAAGAAACTGTATCATTGATGAGGAGACAGTGGCCATGGGAGTTTCTGAGGGCAGGGATAGGGAAGAAGAGATGTGACATGGAGACACTTTAAGGTCTGGGAGTTGTCCTGAATGATATTGCAGGGACAAATGCAAGACATTATATATCCTGCCATAACCCACTGAATGGACTGGGAAAGAGTGTGCACTACAATGTAAACTATATTCCATGCTGTGTAGCAGTGCTCCAAAATGTATTCTTCAAGTGCAAAGAATATTCCACACTAATGAAAGAGGTTGTTGATGTGGGAGGAGTATGGGGGTGGGGGATGGGGAGTGGGGATATATGGGAACCTCGTATTTTTTAATGTAACATTTTGTATGATCTATGTATCTTTAAAAAAGAGATAACCAAAAACAAACAATATAATGGCCATTTAAAAATATCAACTTTGTAATAT
Organism: Dasypus novemcinctus; assembly: GCF_030445035.2. Taxonomy (NCBI): domain Eukaryota; kingdom Metazoa; phylum Chordata; class Mammalia; order Cingulata; family Dasypodidae; genus Dasypus; species Dasypus novemcinctus. The sequence continues at coordinate 47,916,285 of NC_080674.1, read as the reverse complement.
ACTTAAATTGAGAAAAAGATTCACATAAATTTCACAACTATTTCCTGAATTACACATAATAAAATACCAATCTTCCAAATGAAATCTATATTCACTTTGCCCTCAGCATAACAATGCAAAATTCTAAAATTTCTTTCAGCCACAATTCTTTTTAATATTTCCTGCTGTTCAATGTACAGAAAGAGGGTCTGTAAATAAGTGAAATTTTATTCAGCATCATAGACAAACATTATCTGGAAGTATCTTTGTCTATTGTCATTGTCATTTTACAGTTTAGAGGTGAAATAAATGTTTTAAATGATTTGTGTACTAGTACCTAGGCATTGCTTTAAAGATATTATTTTGCCATCCTGCTGATTAACATCTCTGAATTTAAATGTTATCATTTTAAAATGAGAGAGAATCACCAAATTTTTTCCCCAGAAAATTATAAAAATGTTCAGTCTAAAGTTTGTTTGTTTGTTTTACAGAAAATTTCTATTGTGGAATTTAGGTCACACACACACACACAAATATTGTCCTCCAATATCACTGGACCAAGAGTTAAAAGACCTGAACTTAACCAAGAATAAAATCAAAGATGTTGGACATACCACACAATATTTGATCTAGTTGATAGCCAAGGTCATTCCTATTGGAAGACAGTTCTCCATGGGTCTAGTAAAATGTCCAAGAACTTTCTACTGGAAAACAATTTATGGGTCACTTGCATTTATACACATCTTGCAAGTAAGGCACTAACCAACTTTGCTCAAGACTATCTTTTCAGAAGGATGTGAGCCGATGTCTGCAGGAGTGGAATTTATGATGAGCTGGCGGTAAGTATGAACACAAAGAAGAGATAAAAGGGGGGCAAGGGGTTGCCATTGGGTGGGGCTTTGCGGGTTTGAGGGGGGCTGGGGATGGGCGGATGGGTAATATTGCCCAAAAAGTGGGGGGAGGGAGGGGTAACATACAAACACAGGAGAGTGTCAGGTGTTGGTTGAGAGTAAAATGCTGAGAAAATCGTATCAAAATATAATTAAGAGGTTACCTGTTTAGGATGCTCGGAAGGGATGGTCTGATGCGGGACGGGTTCCTGGGGAATGTCTGAATGCTCATTTTGCCAGAGTGGGTGATACCATTGGGTAGAGACCCAAGTAGTGAGAGTGGGGGTGGACCCACATCCTGGGGAGAACTAATGCCATCAAATAGAGGGAACTGTATCTCTCAAGAGAAAGGGTGGCTCCCAGGGCATTGGGGCAGCTGAGCAAGTTAGGACCTGAACACTGTTGCAAGTATCTCTGGACATGGCTCCTCGGGAAACGGAGGTTGGCTGTCACTGTGGGCACCAAGGGGATGGGAAAATGGATGTTAAATGTGTGGAACCAAGGTAAATGTGGGGTAAGAGAGGATTTTCTTGAGAGTACACAAGGATGGATATAAAATATGTAATACTACATCATAAACATATAGGGGACGACAGAATGATAATGTAAACCATAATGTAAAACATAGGATAACTAAAAATGTTAGAAAACTGCGTGTCCTAAAGTATGCACCACAATGTAAGCACAGATGTCACCTGGTTTGAAAGCTATTGTCTCAGACTCTGTACATCACTTTAAGTAAATATGTTGTGAATAGGTTGTAAGAGTATCGCTGTGGAAGGGAAAAGGTTTTGTGGTGGATGTGTGGGAGTGCTGTATATTGTATACATGAATTGCTGTGGTCTAGGGCTCTTGTGAAGAGAAGTTCAATAATTAGGGAAAAAAAAAAAGGAAAAGAAAAAGATAGGATGTAGAATTTTTCCAAGTCAACACGTATTCTATAACTAACCTTTAAACCCATCGCTATATCCCATTTTGCTAGTAAGAGATCCTGACATTATATTGGGGCTTCAATATTCAGGAAGTTCTGGATCCCAGAGAGGTCCAATAATGGCAGCGGAGGAATACTGGTATAGGATACTATTGACAGGGGATATATGGCTGACTGGGAGCTATACAGGGCATATGTCCAGGGTGCATGGTAATGTTTGGATATACTCATAGTGGCAACAATTAAAAACTACAGCTGGGGAGGTACTGGGTCCCTGGCCAGGGGTGCTGTGCCATGGTCCCTAGGGGAGCAGCGGCAGTCCTCCAAGTGCAGCGGCAAGGACCGAGAAGGAATGAGGGTCCAACAGTGAGCCCCTGATACTAATGACTATGCTTGTGAGCCTATATGCCTGAAATAAGAACAAGGCCTAGAGCAGCACTGTGCCTGGGAATTTCCTCCTGACAGCCTTCATGTTACTCAAATGTGGCCAGTCTCGAAGCCTAACTCAGCATCTAAATGCAATGCCTTCCCCCCAGCATGGGACATGACACCCAGGGATGAGCCTCCCTAGCACCGAGGGATCACTATCAACTAACAACTGATAATGCAACTGGAAAATGACCTTGAATTGAAGGTTCGATGCGGATCAGTAGAATATCCCTGTCTACATAGAATAATATGACTTTAAAATGCTGTTTGACCTAATGTAAGGGGGAAATAGAAAGGAGAAATGAGTTTATATGGCTATGAGTCTCTAAAAAGAAAAGAGTCTGGAGGCTGTCAGAAGGATTGGCCTTATGCACAACTGAGCAGAGTCTAAGAGACAGATAAAGTAGATACAATCCCCAGGTATTGGTTCCTTTGAGGGCTAAAGGGACCCATGGGTTCTATGGTCATGGCAGATGGGGTTCACTGCCATGTCAGATGGCCCTTCTTTGGAGCTGGTGTTTCTGCGTGATGAAACTGGACCCAGAGGGGATCTCTTTTCATAAGACTATCATGCTACTTTACTGGAATTGTAGTTGGTATTGGGGTTTAAGATATATTTAGGGGATTGAATCTTTTTACTGACAATATGATAGCCAGGCCCTGAGCCTCAACAGACTCCAGCTCCTACAATCTGATTTATTGGACTCACCTCACTCAGCTAAGATGGAGTTGAAGAAGGACAACCACCACACCATGGAGCCTAGAGTGCCTACAACTGAAAGCAGGAGGATTGCATCCAGTAACCATGTGGAATCTGAGCCTCCTCTTGACATAAAGGTGCAACGGACACAACCAATCCAAAGTCCACAGAGAAAAGGTGGCACTGGAGTGGGAAAAGTGGACATGGTGGCTGATGGGTATGGGGAATGGCAGGAAGAGATGAGATGTGGAGGCGCCTTTGGGACTTGGAGTTGCCCTGGATGGTGCTTCAGGGGCAATCACCGGACATTGTAAATCCTCCCAGGGCCCACTGGATGGAATGGGGGAGGGTGTGGGCCATGATGTGGACCAATGACCATGAGGTGCAGAGATACCCAGAGATGTACTTACCAAATGCAATGGATGTGTCATGATGATGGGAGTGAGTGTTGCTGGGGGGTGGGGGGGGAGTGGTGGGGTGGGAGTGGTGGGGTTGAATGGGACCTCATATTTTTTTAATGTAATATTTTTACAAAATCAATTAAAAAAAATAAAAAAATAAAAAAATTTAAAAAAAGACTATCTTTTCAAAGTTGTTTGTAAAGAGAACACCTTGGAATATAAAGACAGTATCTCTATCCAGAGAAAAATGCAAGTTTGCTTTTAGTCGGCAGATGTAGGTAATGTTTAGAGCAATGGACAGGCATGCTAACTGAAAAAATCATGTTCCCTAAAGCCAGGCTCTTTTCCTGTAACGCAGCCTATCAATGTACAGTTGTTACCTGGCATTCTGTAATTTGCCTATAGGAATTGGGGTTTAGGGAACTAGCACAAAAAAATCTTGATACTCTGGCTACTTGCATTAATGTGAACAATAAACTTCTTTGTCTCTGAATCAGAAGTCTCATGTCTTTTGCCTGAATCCATAAAACTATGGCAAATCTAACTTGTTCAATTGAAAATACAGTAAAACTATCAGAACCTTCAGAGATCTGGACACATTCAGTTCTACTTTCTTGTATACAAAATAAAGACCAAACAGGAGTATGACAGATGTTGAAAACTCAAATGTTTAAAGGTACTTAGCAGATCATTTGAATAAATGAAGCAAGCTGTCTGGAGATAGCGGCAAATTGGAGATTCCACTACCTTTTTAAAAGGGTCAAGTGCCTACAAATGATTATTGTCAACCTAGTGCTGCCAAACTATTCGATTTTTTAAATAAGAAGCCAGAAAATCATATTTTATATGAGTCACACTTAAATCGTGAATGTTGATAAATTAATTAAAAATCCTAAAACATATAGAGGGCTCAAAAGATGTCTATGGATTAGTGCTCTCACCAATATAGCTACCTCTAATCCACATGTTACATGCAAAGAAATAGTGTTCTATTTCCTCTGCTTATGGGATGCACAAAGTAATACATTGATAAACTATTTTTATACTTTCACATCTTTAAAATCAGCTCCACATTTATAGAATACTTGGAGTAGGTACTCTTACAACGTGTGCCTTTAATATCACGTAGATTGTTTTTCAGCAAAGTTTGAAAAAGAGCATGATAAGGACATGCAGGACAATAGAGAAATTCAAGAAAAAATAAATTAAAAAATAACATGCTCAGGATCAGACCTAATTTTTTCTTCTTCTATGTTCTGTTTTTGCAGAAATGAGGTCTGGAGTTTCAGAGAAAAAGAAACACTGTATCTTGTTTATTGGTTATTCAATCAGATATGCACCACTGAGTCTTTAACATTGTATTTTGCTGCTCTGCATTTGCTGGCTAAAGATAAAGAAAAAGTATATTAAAATAAGATGCTGGTAAGAACATCAAAGAGTCAGTAAATTTTGGACTATCCCATTTTGCAGTATAAAAATGCCTTAACTTTAGAATTTTCTCACAGTATGGATGTCCTATTTTCTATTGATGCTTTTCACACAATATCATTATCTTCCATAACACAGTGGAGATATTGTCTGGGAATTTCAAAAAACTATTAAAAACTCAGTATTAGAATTTAAAGACAGACATGTTACTATTCTCAATTATTAGCTATTTCATTTCAAAATCTATAAATCCAAAAGTGATGCTTACAAAGCAATAACAAATATATGAAATGATATGGGAAAGACAGTTTAAAGCAAATGCTATCTTAGCCAGACAAATCATATCCAGGGAAGCCAAAGGTTCGAATTAAAAAGAGAATCATGTGATCTAAGTTGTCGTGTACCTGAATGAGCCAATTAAATGGACCTTTGCTGATTTTCAAGTCTGCTGCTTTCAGCCACATGACTAGGTCCCAATTATGTTGCTGCCTGAACTGCTCTTCCCACAGTTGCCTGATCTTCCTTCAGATCTTAGCTCAGTTACCATTGTTGCAGGAAACGTCTCTGATTTCTCTTACCTAATCAATTATTTTCCTTCTATTATTATACTGTCTCCTTTTTTAGCACCCACCACACTTGAGGTTACTGAAATAATGTCTATCCCCCCATCGGACCATAAGATCCAAGAAGACAGGCTCTATTTCTGTTTGTTTACCACTGAGTCCCTGATGCCAAGCAGATTCCCTGATATATGGTAGGTAGCATATTCACTTATTTAATGAATAAACAGAGTCCTGAATCGATGGTTCTAGTCCTAAGTCTTCCACTAACTAAGTGACCTTGGGCAAATTACTTGTAAAATAAAGGGTAAAGCAATGGGGGCTGTTGTGATGAACTTAAAAATGTTTTCAAAAGACTGGAAGACAGGTGCTGTGTTTGTCGTCTCAGCATGTAATTTACATTTTTATTTTGCTTTGATTGAATACCACAAAGGTAGTCCTAATTCCCATTGAGAAATCATTACTTACAACTAGTAAAAATATTTTTAAGCATTGGTATTGAAATCCAGGGACACTCTTCCATTAAACTAATATAGAAAATTGAAAGGAGTAGTAGGAATTTTTATTACAACATTGAATCACTTAACCACATCTAAAAACTGAATGTGCCACTTAATTGGGAAATATTTAATTTAGAAGGAAGAGTTGAAAGGGGCTCTCATCCTGAATAATTCAACAATACTTAACAGAAATATCTTATAATATTATGAGATGCTCAATAATGACATCCTGTTCTAGTTTCTTACAGCTCTACACTCAATATCATTATGCTAAGTATGAATTGATGTTTCTATTTCATCAAAGCTGCTTGGGTTGCAAGCATAAGCACAGGAATTTGTGACCTGATATTGTCAAATTGAACACATTCATTTGAAATATTAGCAAACTTTGCACAATCATACTATAATTTACAGATAACTCTATTTATCAGAAAAAAAGGTGGTCTTAGTTTTATTTGAAAGGTTTGTGTCAGCACTTTGTCTCAAGAAAGCTGATCAATATAGTAACAAAAAGAAAATCATAACACTCAGTACCCATGTCAGTAAACAATAACTGAAAACCCACCATATTAAGTCATTCCTTAGTAAAATTCACAATTTATATTGCATTAAACAGAAGAGTTCTGAAGGGATTCTAGTACAAGTGCAGTTCCAGAGCTTCTACTTGGGAGAATTATGTGCAGATAGATGGAGAGGGTAGGGAAAGGGATATCTCCTTGGAAAAGACAACCACGTGTTTTTTACTTGAAACTGTCATTGTATTGCAAAAATAGTTTTCATTTAGATTGTATGTTTACTGGAAGGAGAATCAATGGAGAAAGGCATACTTAGTTTTCCCTGGGTCACTCCTATGCTCTGACACTCTGCTGGCATCTTAATATGCATACATGACTAAGCAATATACTTTAAAGAGTCTATCACTCTGCATTGTGTGATCACAGCTGTGTTGAGACAATTCACATAACATACTTCTATTATTTAAATAGTCATGGATTTGTGCAGCCATCACCACAATCAATTTTAGAACTTTGATCTCCCTAAGAGAAATGCTTACCCTGAGCAACCACAAAAAAACCTACTTTTTGTCTCTATAGGTTTTTCTGTTCTGGACATTTCAAATAAATGGAATGATTTAACATGTGGGCTTTCATGACTGGCTTCTTTTATTTAGCATATTGTTTTCAAAATTGGCCCATATTGTAGCACTCACCAGTAATTCATTCCTTTTTAAGGCCAAATAATATTCCATTATGTGGGCATGCCATATTTTGTTTATCTATTCCTCAGTTAATAGACAATTGGATTGTTTCCACCTTTTGGCCGTTATGAAGAATGCTGCTATGAAGACGCATGTACAAATTTTGCATGGACATATGTTTGCCTTTACTTTGGGTACACACTGAGAGGGAAATCATTGGGTTAAATTATAACTATATTTAACTTTTTGAGGAATTGCCAAACTGTTTTCCACAGTGGCTATACCATTTTACATTTCCACCATTAGTGCATGAAGGTTCCAATTTCTTTACATCCTCACTAACATATGCTATTATCTGTCTTTTTTATTAAACCATTCTAATGGGTGTGAAGCAGTTTCTCATTGTGGATTTGATTTGCTTTTCTCTGATGATAATATTGTTGAGCATCTTTTAATGTGCTCTGTGGTCATTTGTACATTTTCTTTGGAGTAATGTATATTCAGATATTTTGCCCATTTTAAAAATTTATTTATTTCTCTTTATTATTGAATGCAGTAAGTTGTGCTAAGTTCCTTATCAGATATATGGCTTGCAAATCTTTTTTCCCATTCTGTGGGTTGTCTTTTCACTTTTTTTATAGTGTTTGGAGCACAAAAAAATTTCATTTTGATGGTCCAATTTATCTAATTTTTCTTTTATTGCTTGTGCTTAGGTGAAATTTCTAAGAAATTATTGTCAAATCCAAAGTTGTTGATTAACCCCTATGTATTCTTCTAAGAGTTTTATGGTTGTAGCTCTCATTTTTAGGCCATTGATCCAGGTAGTTTTTTATCTGATATGAGACAGGGACAACCACTTCGTGATTTTGCATGTAGATACCCTGTTGTCCCAGCAGCATTTGTTAAAGAAACTTTTCTTTCCCTTCTGAATGGTCTTGGCACCCTTCTCGAAAATCAACTGAGCACAAATATATATTGGTTTTTCCTGACACTCACTTCTATTCCATTGCTCTATATCATTGTCTACCCTTATGACAGTACCATGCTGTCTTGATTTCTGTTGCTTTTGTACTTATTGTGGATATAGGAAATTGTGCGCTCTCCAATTTTATTCCTCCTTTTAACACAGTTTTGGATATTGTGGCTTCCATGAATTTCCATAAGAATGTTAAGATCTGTGTGTCAATTTTTGCAAAGAAGCCCACTGGGAGCTTGAAAGGGATTGCACTGAATCTGTAGATCAATTTGTGGAGCCTTTGCCGTGTGTCTTTCCATTTAGGTTGTTTTTAACTTCTCTCAACAGCACTTTCTAGTTTCCAGAGTGCATTTTTTATTTCTTTTGTTAAATTTATTTCTAAGTATTTTACTTTTTTACACTATTCTAACAGCGATTTCTTAATGTCATTTTTTACTTCTTCATTGCAAGCACAAAGAGGCAATTGATTTTTATATTTGAATTAAACCTTACTTAACTCGTTTATTAGTTCTTAGAGTTTTAGCAGATTCTCTATGATTTTTTTATATCCACAATCATGTCATCTGCAAATAGAGATAGTTTTATTTCTTCCTTTACATTGGATGGCTGTTATTCATTTTTCTTGCCAAATTACCCTGACTAGAACCTCCTACACCATGTTGAGTGGAAATAGCAAGAGTAGACATCCCAATTTTATTCCTGATCTTAGGAGGATGGCATCCAGAATTTCTCTCTTAGGTATGATAATAGCAGTAGATTTTTCATAGATGGTTTTTATCAGGTTGGGGAAGTCACTGTCTATTCCTAGTTTGTTGAATATTTTTATCATGAAAGCACGTTGGATTTTGTCAAATGTTTGTTCTGCATTTGCTGAGATGATAATGTGTTTTTAAGTTTTTATTATAAGGATTTCATGTGTTACATTAATTGAATTAAATTCTAATCTTTAGTATTGCCTTCCTTCTGCTTGATTTATCTTGAGTTTGCACCTTGTTTTCTGTGTTTTAAAGTGGAAGGTTATATTATTGATTTGAGGTTCTCCTCTTTTTTTTAATATAGGTATTCCCTCTCACTACTCCTTTAGCTGCTCCCGTAAGTTTTAATATGGGAACCATGTTAAACCATACCATTCATCTCAAAATATTTTTTTTAGTTTCCATTGTAATTTCTTCTTTGACCTATTGGTTCTTTGGAAGTGTATGTGTCACCTCCATGTATTTGTGATTTCTAATTTCATTCAATCATGTCTGAGGAACACATTTTGTATTATTTCTATCCTTTTTAATATTGACATTTTTTATGGTTTGGCCTATGGTCTACACTGTAGAATGACTTTTGAATAGTATCTTTTTGTTTTTTTTAGAGGGGTGGGTTAGTTGGTTGTTGGTTGCTTTATGGTTGTTTTGTTCTCTTTTGCCTTTTATTTTACTTTAGTACAATGATTGTTGAAATACCCAGCTATAATTGTGAATTTGCCTGTTTCTCCCTGTAGATCGCTCATTTTTTTCTTTTGTGCATTTAAAAAAAAGACTGTTCTTAAATGCATAAAATTTGGAATTCTTATATCTTCTGGATTAGGTAATTAGCCACCTCCCCTTTCTTATGATTACTGTTGGTATGGTATATGCTTTTCTATTCTTTTACTTTTAACCTCTGTGTTCACGTTTAGTTTCTCTTTTAAACATCAGATAATTAGATCTTTTTTTCCCTCAGACTGAAAATATCTTTCTTTCAATAAAAATGATTAGTTCATTTGGCTTTAATGTAGTCAATGATAAGTTTAGGTAATACTGCTGTAGTTTGATTTTAAGTGACCTAACAGCATTTTTATTCATTTTTCTTCCTTTTTTTCCTTTTTTAAGATTAATTAATACATTTTAATAGCCTATATTTCATGTCCTGTGTTGACTTTTTAACTGTACCACTATGTTTTGTTTACTTGTTTATGTGGCCAAGACTCATAACTTGCATCTTAAATTTATCAAACTTTACCATCTTATATCACCCCACATATAAAGGAAGACACTTTTAATAATATATTTCCAATTATCCACCACACTTTGAACTAATGCTTTTATGACTTCCCTTCTAGAAATGATGTAGACCTATAATTCTTTGCTATCATTTTGCATTAAACAGTGAATTCTTTATTAAGAAATTAGTAACTTGGGCAAAGATAGTTTATATTTGTCCACATATTGACTGTTTCTGGAACAGTTTTTTCCTTAGTGGAGTATAAATGTCCATCTGATATCATTACTTTCTACTTTAAGAATTTCCTTTAACATTTTTTTCAGTGCAGGTTTGCTAGAAAAAAATTCTGGAAGGATTTGTGTGTCTGAATATGGCCTTACTCTCATTCTTGGAGAATATTTTTACTGGATATAGAATTCTAGATTGACTTTTTTTTCTTTTCAGAACTTTAAAAATGTCATTCTTGTCTTCTGTCTTGCATAGTTCAGATGAGTTGTCAGAGGTTATTTTTATTGTTTCACTGTGTATAATTTCTCTTGCTGTTTTTAGGATTCTTTTTTTTCCCCCCACTGGTGTTCAGCAATTTGATTATCATGTGACTTAGTGTGGTTTTCTTTGTATTTGTGTTGCTTGGGATTTGTTGAGCTCTTTGGATCAGTGAGTTTCAATGAATTTGGAAACTTTCAGTCATTGTTTCTTTAAAAAATGTTGCTACAATATCTCTCTCTTCATTTTCTGTTACTGCAATTATACATATGTTAGACTTTTATATTATTCCATGAGCCATTGAAGCTTTGTTAGTTTTTTTAAGTTTTCTTCTCTCTGTTTGGATATTTTCTTTTGCCTCTCTTCAAGTTCAGTGTCAATGACAGTTTGAATTTTGTAAATTCCAGGAAAGATTATGATTGTGAACTAATCCATCCCTGTAGGTGTGAGACCTTTTGATTGCTAAGCTAAGGGGGAAGTGGATATGGCTCAAGTGATTGAGCTCCCACCTACTACATGGTAGGTCCCAGCTTCGGTTCCGGGGCCTTCTGGAGAAGACGAGCAAGACAGTGAGCTGGTGTGATGGGCAGGTGCAGTGAGCTGATGCAACAAGATGTCACAATAAGGAAACACAAAAAGGAAAGACAATGAGAGATACAACAAAACGGAGTTGAGGTATATCACATGGGATGTCCCAGGTTCAGCTTGCAGTGCCTCCTAAAGAGAAGATAAGCAGACACAGTGAGCACACAGCAAATGGACACAGAGAGCAGACAGTGAGTGAAAACAAGGGTAGGGAGGTGTGTAATAAATAAATAAAAATAAATAAATCTTTTAAAAATAAGTAAATTCAGTTAAGGAAACTTGATTAGATCACTTGATTAAATCACTTTTGATTTGACTACGTAAGTGAGGCATGACTCAGGTTGGGTCTTTGCCCTCTTGCAGGGTCTTATACAAACTGAGAACGTACAGAGAGACACAGAGAAAGGCAGTTGCCATTTTGACCCTACTATGTGAGAGAAAGGACTGCAGGAAAGCAGAGAAGCCCTGAGAGTCTGAAAGAGGTCCTAGAGTCTGGAATCAACAGAACACAGAGTCACAGAAAGAGGTCCCCAAGGGGCTAGGCCCATGGAGCAGCTCAGTTAAGATCATATGCCTGATCACCTACAGATGAATTTGGGAGAAGTGGAGGAGCTGAGGCTGAGAAAGGAGACCTGGAAAAAGACAAGCCCTATGCCTGGTCACCCCAGCTGAGTTCTGGGAGACAGTGAGCCTTGAGAGGAAGGCAGGGACCTTGGCAGAGATCCGCTGAAATCTTGCCTTGCCTCATGGCAGGATGCCAGGACCACGAGTAGTTGACTTTGGTGAGAAAGCATCTCTGCTGATGCCTTGATTTGGACATTCATATCATCAGAACTGTAAGATTTTCCCCAGATAAATCTCCTTTATAAAAGCCAACCCAATTCTGGTATTTTTGCATTGGCAGCCTTTGGCAAACTAAGACAGTGTCTTCTTCGGCAGTATTAATCTAGAGAATATTTAAATTCAGATATCATGATTTTCAGCTCTAGCTTTTCCATTTGGTTTGTTTTGTTCTTTTTAGATTACATTTCTCTACTGAGATTCCCAATGCATTCCCTCATTATTTTCATGTTTTCTCTTAAATATTTGAATGATTTTATTATAGCTGCTGTGTCAATTTGAGATTATTTTATGAATCCCCAAAATGAAAAACTATATTTGTAAACTAATCTATTCTTCTGGGGATGATAGCCTTTGGTTGCATTAATTCCAGTTGAGAGGCCTTTGATTAGATTACCTGTTAAGATTGCTTTAGGGCTTTTGATCCTTGACTCTGTTAGTAAGGTGTGACTCAGGTTGAGTCCCCACCCCCTTGCTGGGTCTGATAGAAACAGACTCACATGGACAGACAGACACAGGAAGGGAGAGCTCTCTCATTTTTTGATCCTGCCATATGACAGAAAGGAGAGGGCTCAAACAGCTGAGGTCCAAGGAGAGATGAGCCATTGCCTGATAGCTTACAACTGAATTTGGGAAGAGAACGAAAACAGCCAAGACTGATATACGAGGTCATAAGAGACAAGCCTATGCCAGCTTGTAGCTGAAATCGGGAAGAGAGTCAGTCAGCTGGACCTGAGAGAAGAAGCCTGGAGGGTAAGGAGAGACCAGGCAGAGATTGCCCACCATCTTGCTTCAACACATGGCAGCTGACTTTGGTGAGAAAGCACCTCTTCTGATGCCCCAAGTTGGACTTTTCATGGCTTGGAACTGTAAGCTTTTACAATAAATCCCCATTTAAAAGTCCCATTATAAAAAACAACAGATTTCTGGTACTTTGTATTAGCAGCCCTTTGGCAAATTAATAAGCTGCTTTAAAGTCTTGTCATGTTTGCTTATTCCGTCAACTCTGTCATTATTTTTAAATCCACTTATATTAACCAAATTTTCTCCTACTTAGTAGTCATTATTTTTAGCCTCTGTCTAGTAGATTTTTAGAAGTCAATGGACATCATAAATGCTACATTTTTGAATGTCTGAATTTTTTTGCCCACCTTAATATACTATTGAGTTTGTTTCAGTAGGCATTTAATTTACTCGCAAATTAGTTTTATCTTTTCAAGGTTTGATTTTCACTTTTGCTAGAGTGAATCTAGTGTAGACTTTACTCTAGCACCAGATTACCCCTAATCTTTATGTGTGATCTTTCTATAGACTCCACTAAATCTTCAAGGTTTTCAATGATGACTCTTCACTCTGGCTGGTCTGAACTTGAACATCATCCAGCTTTGTTTGATCTCTAAATTATACATCTTGGCACTCTTTGGTTGTAGTTTTTTTACACCAAAGTTGGTTCTTTGCCTGGCCCCCTCATTTCTTGCCTGTTGCATGCACATCTTAGGATTTAGTCAAAGACTCAAGGTTTTTTCTTACTCAGATTTCTGGCACTTCTTAGCAAAAGTCCCTTCTCTCCAGTATGTGCTCTGGAGAGAAAACTCTAATCTAGAACTCTGATCTCTCTCTATCTCAGTAAATGTGTTATGCTCTGACTCCCAATCTTTTGACACAGTCTGGGAAGTCCTTTCAGACAGAGTTAGGGAAATCATAGCACTCTGCTCATGTTTCACTTCTCTCATGGGAAACTGCCTGTTTTCCAAATCTGAAAACAGTTATATCATATATTTTGTTTCATTTTCTAGTCATTTAAGATTAGGGCATTATTGGGTACTAAAGACCTACTGATGCCAAAAGCAGAAGTCCCTTGAGCTGTGTTTTAAGAGGAATGCAAGGCATAGATCGTGCAGAACCTGGTAAACCATGGTAAGAAATTAGGGTATCACTCTATGAACAATGGGTGCTACAGAATGCTTCCAGACAGAAAAAACATGAGATGATTTTTGCAAAATATCACTTCTTTATGGAGAATTAATGGTAGATAAGAAAGAATGGGAGAAAATTAGAAGGCCCTTTCAATATTTCACACAAGAGACTGTGGTGGCTTAGACATTCTAATAGCAGTGGTAATGGAGAAAAGTGATCATATTTGAAGAATGTTGGTGATAGTTTAGATATGAGGAGTGAGTAAAAGGGAGAAATCAGGAATGACTCTTATGTTTTTGTTGGTCAACTAAGTGCAAGTTGTGCCATCTAATGAAATATTTTTGTACATATTGCTTTTAAAACAAAAATTGTGTTTTGTTGACATATTTGAGTCTGAAAGAAAAGAACTAAGACTAATTTTTTTCTAATTTTCACATTTATAAGATCTTCAAATACATGCACAGAGATGGCAATATAAGTTTTATTCCAAAACATGCATAATACATGATGTAATACTTGCATTTATATTCACCACAATATTAAAACCTGATATATGATTTTTTTATCCCCCCCTTGTGGCTTTTTTATGTGCTGTCTGCTCTCTGTGTCCATTCGCTGCACATTCTTCTGTGTCTGTATTTATTTCTCTTCCTCCCTTACAGCTTGCTTGCTGTCTGCTCTCTGCATCCATTCACTGTGCACTCTTCTGCGTGTTTGTTGCTTGTCTCCCTTTTTGTTGCGTCACCTTGCTGAATCGGCTCTCCACAGCACTTGCAGGCTAGGCAGAATCAGTGCAGGCTGAGCGGCACTCCATGGCGCATGCAGGTTGAGTGGCACTCTGCGACACCCCTGGCTGGCAGCTCTCCACAGCGTGTGGGTGAGCCTGCTTTCACAAGGAGGCCTCAGGATGCGAACCCAGGGCCTCCCATATGGTAGATGGGAGCCCAACTGATTGAGCCACAGCTGCTGGCCTTGATATATGATTTTGTATATGATTACATGGTGTTTCTAAATTGTATATTAATAGAATAATTGAATCAAATACTTTCTCTAAAGTGCCTTTTCATAACATTAGATTTTCAAAAACACATTTAAAAATCATTTTGGTGAGAGGTTTGTCCTAGGCAGTATAGAGAAATAATATTGCATAGCTGGAATGGCGATAAGTTAAAGAAGATTTTTTAATACCAAAGGAAAAAACAATTACATTTGATATGATAACAAAGAATAAATTTGGTTTCATGAGCAGAGTCTTGATATAATGAAAATAATTATACTAACTTAAATAGGAAAAATTGTTTGATAGTATTAATAAAATATATGGGAATGAAGAGCACTCGAAGAGACCACATACACAAAAATGTATCTAAATGAAAATTCATCTCCCAATATTCAAAGAGGTGGTGGTAGATCTTTGAACTAATAAAAAAGTGATAATTAGTCCTATAAATTTTCCAGATAGAATGGGACTATAGTAAGAATATCTTAAGCACAGACAATAACAATATGTTTTACACATATTCTAATTTTTAAATTATTATAGAGAACAGCCTTATGTTATTAAAGCTCTACTTATACTTATCAGTTTATTAAAGATTAGGCCAAAAGTCCTGTGAGATCTCCCACTTTAGAGAAGAGAGAAGCAAGACAAGAAAGGATAAAGTTATGCCTAAATCAAATACAGAATCAGGCCTCTAAAATGCCAATCCTATGTTCCAGATTCCCATTCTGGGATTTAGGCCACCCAGGCATTCTTTTACCAGATATGTTATTCAGCAGTTTTAATAAGTATGCTTTTTTGAAAAGTTACTATTATGATACTATATAGGAAGATCTATGTGCTTCCAAGTCTATTTATTTGTTCTGAGAACACTGAGGTATTTGTGGTTCTTTAATTAAAATTTGAACCCTTTGGAAACAAGAGAGAAGAACCTAGCTTGAATTATACTTTTTCCATGAGCTTAGATTCTGTCTTCTAGATTTCTTTAACTTCCCTTGGTAAATCGTTTGATTATTACTACTACCCTTAGAGCCTTCAGCACGTTTAGGAGGGAAACCCAGGGAGTTGGAATGGAAGGATAGAAGGAGCCTTTGTATTCTGGTATGCTGTCATGCCAATTCTATCTTCAGATTCCTCTTACTTAAAAGAAAAATAATTCTCTAGCTTGATCAAGTCACTTTTTGAGGGTATTACTAAATGCAATGC
The DNA here is from genome assembly GCF_030445035.2 of Dasypus novemcinctus. Classification (NCBI taxonomy): domain Eukaryota; kingdom Metazoa; phylum Chordata; class Mammalia; order Cingulata; family Dasypodidae; genus Dasypus; species Dasypus novemcinctus. Next base: position 47,900,285 of record NC_080674.1, on the reverse strand, counting down.
AACTTAATCCTAATTGATACAATGAAGATATACTCATTACATTAAATAATCATGGGCAAGGCTTCCAATAAGGTAAACAAAGGTTCCACCAACCCAATAATAATGATTTAAGAGTTTAACAAAGCCCACAGTATTACATATTGCTTGATTTCCTAGACTTTATTTTTGTGGCATATTGTCAAGTTTCCTTAATAATTTTTCCTCCTTAAATGTCCTTCTATAGAAGAACAATCTTCACTCTTCAGAAGCCTTGTGAGTATATTTACTTTCCATCACCATTTGACAAATGAAAGATAGAAACCAGGACAAGGATAATGTTCAAAATAAGATATTTTGCACTTATAAAAATTATTTCATCTTCCTTACTTTGCATTTAGTTTTTGTTGTGGGGTGTTTCTTTTTGTTTTGTTCAGGGAACATTTAGGCAACTAACCTCAACAGGCAAAAAATATCCAAAATAAAATTAGTCTTTTAGAATTATTTTACTCAAAAAATATACTCTGAAGGAGCTATACCATTTTCTTTACACAAACATACCCAGAATACAGTAATCATAGTTTTAATTAATATTTTGTGGCCAAAGACCCCAACTGAATGCTCATTGTCCAAATATGACATTCTCTTCTCAAACAACCTTTGGTCCTCAAAGTAAAATCTGAAAAAAAAAAAAAAAAATGTGACATTATTTGCCCAGGAACTGCAAATACCTGAAACATTTAGAGGAGAGGGAGAAAAAGTGTATGATCTCCAGCAGCATATGTTTTGAGTTGTAGTATATAAGTTAAATGTTTGCAAACAATTTTGAAAAAGTAAAAAAGATCAGGGATTGAGACAATATAATACAACACTGCAAAAACGTACATATCCTAAGGCTGAAGTACTTTCAATTTTCCTTTGTTGTACCATAGCAGAAATATTTGATGTAGGAGGTAAGGTTTTCGTTGCTGGATATTTTTCACTTGCTAAGTTCTCACAAGTGGTTCATTTTCTAGAATGCACATCCCCTTTCTCACCACAATAGACACGATAAGTGTATTTCAACAGCTTGAAGAAATTACTTTCTTTCCTGTATTTAATTCAAAATCTTCCTTTTTTCCATATTTAGAGTCATGGGTTATAAAATTGCCAAATAATAATGAGGGTTAAGCATCCCGCTTGCCTTTTTAGTTCTGAAAATTGATCAAAGTCACTTATATTTAAATTGTTCTCCACATCATCATCATCATTGTCGTTGTCCCCAACACAAAGCACATCCAGTAGTTTACATTCTTGCCTGCTACTAACACTTCTCTCCTGTGCTTTCCTTACAGTGCATATCCTGTCCTTGAAATATTTTCTCCAAGTTTCACTTCAAAAATATTTTGAAAAATTACCTTAATAAAATAAGAAAGTCAGGAAGCACAAAATTGAAGATCTTCACAGCACCTCTAACTCACTAACTCACACCTATTTCACTTATAGATTAAGCTTGAATTCTTATCACCTAAGTTGTCATAAATACAGGAATTGAGTGGGGGTAGTTTTCTATGATATTCTATGACATCTAGTTTTTTTTAAATTAAAGTTAGTCTTTCTATTATTTCAACATTCACATTTAAAAATCTATGATTAGCTACTAATTGCAGTTAATTTTACATTTATCAACACAAAGAAATGTGGACAAAATATGTGTTTTCAAATACCACTTCAATGTTGTGCCTAAGCCTAATTCAGGGTAGATATTTTGAGTCTCACACCTAAAAGAACCTTTCCTCTTCATATGCTATCTCATTACCTAATTTCAATATATGTTTATTTTCAAATATGCTTCATTTGCCTCTCTTCATGGGACATCAAACATTTTCAAATGTTGAAAAGGTTGAAAATGAAATGTGTGGTTTTCCCATGGCATAAATAAAGTCATATTTTCAAACTTCTTTCCTATCCACTGTCTATGGCCAGTTCATTTCTGACAAGAGTTCCAAGTTTACTCAAGGGGAAAGAATAGTCTCTTAACAATTGGTGCTGGGAAAACTCTATACACACAAGCAAAAGAATGAAAGTGAACCTGACATTATATCATACACAAAAATTAACTCAAAATGGATAAACAAGCTAAATATAGGAGCTAAAAATATAACTCTTAGAAGAAAACATATGTAAATATCCTCAGAATTTCACATTATGCACAAGCAACAAAAGAGAAAAATAGATAAATTGGACTTCATCAAAATTAAAAACTTTTGTGCATCTAAATACATTATCAAGAAAGTGAAAAAACAACAGAATGGAAGAAAGTATTTGGAAACCATATATCTGATAAGGGTTTATTATCCAGAACATGAAAAGAATTTTTACAATGCAAAAACAAAAAGACAAACAACCCAATTTAAAAATGGTCAAAGGACTTCTCTAATGAAGATATACAAATGACTAATAAGCACATGAGAAGATGCTCAACATCATTAGCCATTAGGGAAATGCAAATAAAAAACACAGTGAAATATGACCTCACAACCACCAGAATGGCTATCATTAAAGGGGGGGAAACAATAAATAACAAATGCTTCAATGATGTGGAGAAATAGCAACCTTTGTACATTACTGGAGGGAATGCAAAATAGTACAGCCACTGTGGAAAGTGTTTTGGCTGTTCTTCAAAAAGTTAAACATAAAACAACCATATATCCTGGCAATCCCAGTTCTAAAGACTCAAACAGATATGTGTATACCAATAATAACAGCTGCATTATTCACAAAGTCAAAAAGTAGAACAACTCAAATATCTATCAATAGATGAATAGATAAACAAAATGTGGTATATACATACAATAGGATAATATTCAGCCATAAAAAGGAATTAATTGGTCATATATGATGATTCAACATGGATAAACCTGAAGATATCATATTGAGTATAATGCCAGACACACAAAAAAAACAGATGTGTGAGTCTGCTTTATGAGATAACAAGAATGTAGCATGCTATAAAAATTATGGCAAAATATTAAAAATTGGTAAATCTTAGTATCTGGGTAGTCAGATTTCAAGTTCTCTATATTGGTTTTGCATTATCCTGTATGTTTGGAATTATTTCAAAATAAAAATTTTATGTTTTAATTTTTGTTTCAATGCAAAAATGTTTCCTAAAATTATCTGATGATTTACAACATGAAAAAATGCTATCTTCTAAAAACTTTTAAAGATGTTTGAGACAACTAAAAGTTACAAATTTTTAAAAATTATCTGTTGTCAATCAAATTGACAAGTATTTTCAAAATGCATACTAGGCAGAGTAGATAACAGTAGTAAATTTGATTTTCAAACATTGCTGATGAAAATTAATTGTTTCCATTTTTGGGGGAGGCAACTTGGCAGTCTTTACTTAGAGCCTCAAGTATATCTGCATAAATCAACCTAGAATGTACAATCGTCTCTCTGAAGGCTATATGTCATTTATTTAGAACAGAGAAATTATTAGACATTACCTACCCTTTCTAGTAAGAAGTGGATAAATTACAGTATAACCATATATTAAAATATTATGTAGCCATTAAGAATCACATTTCTGAAGAATATTTAATGAGTCATTTCTTATAGTGTAATTCTAAGTGAAAATACAAGATACCAAATTATATATAAAAAGGTAAATATAAATAAAACTATAGAGACAATTAGATCAATGGCTATGTAGGACTGGGGAAGGACTACTACAATAGTATGAGGTTTTTCTTTTTGGAGTAATGAAAACGTTCTAAAGTTGTGGTAATGAAGGCACAACTCTGTGATTACACTAAAAGCCACTGATTGTATACTTTGGATGGTTTATATGGTATGTGAATGTATCTCAATAAAACTGCTTGAAAAAAATGTATATAAGGCCCAAAATGATTCATATATATTTAGAGTTTAAATATATTGCTGGCAAAAATGACCACAATAATTCACCTTCCCTCTTCCTATCTACTACCCTACTATCCTTGAGTAGTCTTCTCCCATGTAGACTCTCAGCCTGGCCATATGGCTTACTTTGGCCAATGAAACACTAGCTAATGTGAAGGAAGCAAAGGCTTAACAAGTGCTCATATGTAGGCATCCCAGTTGAGGTGCCCTAGACAAACCAACGTGCTAATCAGCAGGCTTGTGAGTCAGGCCATCCAAAATCAGCTAGCCACCAACCAACCTGTCAGGTGACCACAGATGCAAGAGAAAGAGCCCAGTAGAGACTCAGTGAGCCAGTCCAGACCAGAAGTACCAGTCAGCCAGTCCACAAAATTATGAGCTAAATAAAATGGTTGAGTTTTTTTTAAGCCACTGAGTTTTGGGGGTTGTTGTTACAAAGCAGAAGCTAATTGATATAAAAAGTATGGTCTTTTACTTAAAAGCTTCCTAAGTTTTCTAAATGTAATAAAATGCATGTGAACTTCTTTTATAATCAGGAGATAATCTCGGTTTATAATAAGAGGAAAAGGGAAGCGGACTTGGCCCAATGGATAGGGCATCTGCCTACCACATGGGAGGTCCGTGGTTCAAACCCTGGGCCTCCTTGACCCATGTGGAACTGACCTATGCACAGTGCTGCTGCGCGCAAGGAGTGCCCTGCCACGCAGGGGTGTTCCCCATGTAGGAGAGCCCCACGCACAAGGAATGTGTCCTGTAAGGAGAGCCGCCCAGCACGAAAGAAAGTGCAGCCTGCCCAAGAATGGCGCCACACACACGGAGACTTGACACAACAAGATGACATAACAAAAAGAAACACAAATTCCCGGTGCTGCTGATAAGGATGGGAGCGGTCACAAAAGAACACACAGCGAATGGATACAGAGAGCAGACAATGGGGATGGGGGAAAGGGAGAGAAATAAATTTTAAAATAATAATAATAAGAGGAAAAAATAGACACATGCCAGACAAAATATAAAGAGCTAAAGGAAAATGAAGACCAAGGAGTTTTACTCTTCTTGGGTACCCTTCAGTCATCAGCTTTCTTTGTGGAAACAGTTCAACAATATCATCTCTGGAAATGCTTTTAATTAAAATCCTATTCATATGTTTTCTTTGGTTGCATTCCAGTGATTCTGGTTTTATCATAGCTCATTGCTATGATTTTGGTGCCCTTGCCCAATGCCTAGTGCTTTTTAATTACCAGTTCAAAAGCATACAATCAGTAATGGAAAATTTGGAGTCTCATCACAATAATCATTAAGCAGGAAATGATTAACCTAGTATTTATCTTCCCCTTTCACAAACAAACACATTTCTAACAAACTAGCATTTAATTACAGAATATTTCCAAGAAAATACCATCAGGAATTCAACTCTCCGTTAATTTTAAGCATTCACCATATGCTCAGTATAGATTTTATAAGAGTTGAAATTAACTCATGATAATGGCCAAACATTTGCTAATATGGAGCATGTATCATGTATGTATGTATGGTGTAAAAAGAAGGTCCACTAGCTTTTTATAAGGATAACTGAAGAGAAAAAGAATTTACTAGAAAAGAGAGAACTTGTAGAGAACCCAATATTTTTCTGGTGGAAATTAATCAATAACTTATCCAGGTATGTTAAAATATCAAAAGATAGTTGCTAAACTACTTTGCATAATACTAAGTGATTAATGTATTTTCCAAGTGTGAAGAGGGAAGGAGAGCAATGAGAGAAATACACATGAAGAAGGAACCAATTAATTATGATGGTGTGGTTCGACATATTTCTCAGTGAACCATGCCTGGGACCTAACCCTAGATACACACATTGCTCATTTCCAGTGGCCATCCCACACACCCACTCTTACATATTAAACTTTAGTAATATTCTCCTAAAACTAACCCATGCTCATTTAGTATGAGACATTTATTTTTTTAATGAAGCTGGATTAAATGTTTGTTTTTCACCAAAATACACCAAGGTGACATGGCAGACCTACAGGCCTAAGAAGCCTGGTGGACTGGTGACATTTTCAATGAAACAACACTACCACCTCCTTCCCACCATACTTCCAACCTCCTGCCTGATAACACCTTTTGGCCACCCTAGGGACAGTGCGCTAACTTCAGGGGCTAATACAGGCAACATAAAACTCATGCCACACCCCCAATCAGGCCCCTTCTTTGCCTCAATGACACAATAGAATTGGCTCACTAAGGCTGGCTCTACCTCTGCCTCATTTCTCCAAGCAGGAAAAGGAAAAATAACACAACTGGGGAAGTCTCTGAGGAGCTGGGGAACGGGTGAGGTTTAGAAGGGTGAAATATGCTTTTGGAGCTTTTCTCTTCTGAGCCTTCTCAGGAACACAACCTCCCAACACCTACAACCCTGCTCTCTGGTTCTATTCACTCCTCACTTCTCCACCCACACCAATCAAGTGCGCTATTCGCTTAGTGCACAGTACCTGGAAAACTGTTTGCTTACTTTAAATTTTGTGCTTTCTGGAAACTTGTTGTGTTTTTTTCCCTTGTTTCTGAATCCCCTGGTCCTCTTTCCCTTTTCCTTAGGCCTGCTCTAGCTGCTTCTAGATGACCACAAGCGTCCAGATAGGTGTGCCTTGCTGTAAGCTGGATCAAAAGGAGCTGACACTGGTGTCCTTAGAATAATAATAAACCCCAAATGAAATTCTCTCTTCTCTTCTTTGAAAAATGACCAAGACCCTCTCATAATCCAAATATTCTTAGAAGCCCCAGATCTAGACCTTGAGGGTTAAGAACTGCAATAACCATCTACTGAGGTTCCAGAATGAGCCTAATTAGGTCAGTGGGAAGGACTGAGGACTAGCTTTGTGTAGTCACTTATTCTAAATATTTCATAGTTTCTATTCATCCTTGCAGAATCCCTATGAAGTAGGCACAATTTAAAGATGGGCAAACAGAAAATTAGAGAAGCTAAAGCAGTTTTCAAGACTTCCACAAAGATTAAGTGGCAATGGTAGGATTTGAAATCCATTTTCCCCAAAGCCAACCTTAATCCAATAACCTCATTTTACAGTTAAAAAATTTTAAGGGATGTTAGAAGAAATGCAGCTATTTTAAATATGTGTTGAGATATGTTTCAAATACTGGATAAAGCTAAATACATCTACACCATTGAAATTAAGACTTACACAAATAGAAAAGCCAAAAATGCTTTTTATAAAAATTAAATTATGTTACTTATTTTCATTTATTGCCATTGATGTATATTTATTTTCTGGCTCATAGAAAGTGCTCAAGTTAGATTTGCTGAATGACGATGAATTATGCTTCAATAATTTGATTTCATGTCATTAATCTCCATGGAACTTTGAGTTGGCAAAGTTAATTCTGTTAGAAGCTTCTGCTCTTTAATCAGCAAAATTTGTTGCTCATGGGGCATAGCCATCTGGTCAGAACTTTAAAGTTCTTGGGTATATGACATCAAGAAGTGCTAACGAGAATACTGCAACAATGTGATTCTCTGTAATGGTGATAAATGAGCTCCTTAGGTATCTAATAGAATCAGGGCACACAGGCCTGCTGAATGGGAAAGTACCACAATTGTGTGTGTTCTTGTCTCAACAACATTGGAATGCTACTTCACAGCTCCCTAAATGGTTTTAAGAGACAGTATTGGCTCTGTTCTCCAAGACCTCAGGGAAGGAAGCCATCCTCTTTGTGCAACCTCTCACATGTTGTTTACTCTCCAGTGTCACCATAAGTCATGCCAGTTTGTTCCTTTGTCACCCACAGGAACATGTTGCTCACGTGCAGCCCTTCCCTGCTCCAGTTTGCATTGGCTTGTAAAGTCCAATTTTCTCTAACTGCATCATGCCATGCACTATAAATCACATTTGCATCCCATTTAAAATGTAAACCACAATAGACACTGAAGAACAAAAGGAACCACAAGCCCAGCTTTTTTGACAAAACTCCCACACATTGATAATTAGAAGCACATAAATCTACACAGAAAAGGTCTGAGACTCCTGCCGTGCCTTATGCAGCCTGTCTCTTAGCCTCATCCACTTTCAATTCTGCCACCAAATCCCCTGGAAAAGTATGAAGGGCAAGAAAAGACTAACAAAAACTTCCTGGGGAGCAAGAGAAATGAAAACAAATAACATGGATTGCCTCACAAATTGTGCCTCTGGAGCCTTCATTTCAACCACCATCATTGAGTCCTGTCTTTACTTGAGGGCATATTGTTAGAATTCAATGTATACGTCAGTTCTAAAACAACTGCTAGTACCTAACAGGTTAAGGCACATCTTTGGGTAAATAAGCCTATTTAAGGAGTCCAAATTACATTCGGTACTATAAAAAAAAATGATTTTGCCCCCAGCTTATATAAACAACTCCCATGAACGGTGTGGGGTTTTCTGTATGTGTTTAATTATCCATCAAAATTCCATAGTTCCAAACTAGACCAAATTCCTTCACAATATGGTCCCTAAATTTAATTACCGTTTAAGGTGCAAATCTAATGGAAAGTGAAAGGCCTTTCATTATGATGCAAAGCAGCTGATTCTGATTTGCTGCTGGAAATGGATTTTGTCTGTTCTGCACACATACGTATATTACGCAGCCAATGGACTCTAATCTATTTCAGGATGACAGAAACAGGCCCTTAGTAACTAGAGAAAACTTAGATTATCCCTTTAAAAAGACAGTTAAGAAGACAGACCAGATCACTGCAGATCATCCTCCTCCAGGGAACAATCTGAATATAACAGTAACACAGGTCAACCTCTGTATCTGAATTGTCAGACATGGCTTAAATGGATAATGATTTGCTACAAAAGGTTGAATGAGTGTCTGGCTCAAAGTAGTCTGGCAGCAAATGTATGATTTTAATTAGTTTATCAGAGAGCTATTTGTTAAATTTGGGAATGCTGATAGATATTTAAGAGCCTTTCTAATCTGGAGATAATCACCTTTAATCATTAAACTTGTTCTTGATTAAAAATATGAAAATGAGCCTATTAAGCCTTCAGCAAAATAGTAAGCCCAATAAAACACTGAAAATAGTGCTGCCAAGCTACCAGGAAACTCAAACAGCTACTACTCTGAGAATCTGCACAACTGGTGGAAATTAAACTAATGCTCTAAAAGAGACCATTGCATCTTGAGTGAATTCTGACCTTGGGCAAGTTTCTAGAGCCTGCTTCAGAAAAATCAAAAGAAAGATTTACTTTTTCATAAATCTTTGAAAAGTACCTAGAGGACAGAACTTTCTTAGGTGACACTGGTAATAAAGACAAAGGGATAATATTGATTTAACTCCTCAACACAGGATTTAGATATTGGAGAAATTTGTTTCAAAGAAAAAAAATGAGGGCCAAATTTAATACACATGCAAGATTGATAACCATTAGCATTACTCAAGATGTTCTACTTATACTCCTTCCTTTGTAAACTCAGACCTTAACTAGCTGGAAACTTAACTTTGTCTGATAGACCAGTAGAGGCCGTGTGTATGTCTTCCAATTTTTCAAAAGCAAAAGATGTCACTTAACATAATGTCCTCAAAGTTCCAGAAACAAAAGGACAAATATTATATGGTCTCTCTAATATGAACTAAATACAGTGAGTAAACTCATGGCGGTAAACTCTAGAATATAGATAAATTGGACATAAAATGTAAGTTGAGAATGGAAGCTAATGCTTAATGTATGCAGAGTTTTTAATAAGGCCTACTGTAAAAGTGTGGAAAGTAAGAGAGTTGATGGAAACACATTATAGTGAATATAACTAACACTGCTGATTTATAAATGAGAATGTGGCTGAAAGGGGTGGTCTAAGGACATAAATGTCAATTGAAAGGAAACTAGAGAATAATCTAGGGACTGTATGACAGTGATTTCAGTGGTGGATGAATATTATGGTTAACACCATAAATATAAGAATGTTTTTTTACAAAGTCTTAAGAATGTGGGGATAAATTACAACAAATATGATTTATGGATGATAGTTAATAGTAATATTGTAATATTTTTGCAGCAATGATAAAGAAGATATATCAATTCTAAGAGACAACAATAAGGGGTTATAAAGGAGTATGGGATTTTTCCTTTTGGGGTAATGAAAACATTCTAAACTTGACTGAGGTTATGACAGCACAAATCTATGATGAAAGTGAGAGCCACTGAGTGTGCACTTTGAATGGATTATGCAAGGCATGGGACTGTATAACACAGTGAATCTGATGGTGGAAGATGAACTATGGTCAACAAAACAAATATGAGAATGTTCTGTCATGAAATATAACAAATATATAACATTAATACAGGATGTTAATAATAGGGTGGGTTGGATGAAAAACATGCCAAATGTAGCATATGGACTAGAATTAATAATAATATCTTGGCGATGCTCTTTCATAATTTGTAACAAACGTTTCACAACAATGAAAGGTGTTGGTGGTGGGGTGATGCATGAGAGTCCTGTATGATGATCTGCATATTTGTTTTATAAGGTCACAACTTATACTATATACTTACTGCTTATGTATGTTCATGTATGAATGATATACTGCAATAAAAAATTATTTTAAAAAAACAAACAAAAGATGTCAATATTGAACATTATAAAGTGGTATTGACCATCTAAGATTTTCTTTCTTATGTACAAAATGCTTCTCTTTCTGGTGTCTTGACAGGAGTTATTTCTGTTGGCCTAACCGTCACCTTCACAGGTAAAAAGTAAGTGTTATTAATTATCTTATTATACAGCAGGGGAAACCAGGTATTAAAAGAATATCTGACTTTTCCAAGGTTTCATAGTAAGTACGGTGGTAAACTTAATGAAAGCTGCATTCCGCCAATATCTAAACTAATCTCTAATTGGAACTAGTGGATGCCCTTTAAACTCAGACCATCAACGAACTACTTGGTAAATTGCTGCTAGAATTATTTGTTGCCCAAAATAGTTTACAAAAACCCACACCTACTATGTGCCAGGTGTTGAAAGCACTACCTGTGCTTTTTGATGGACATTTTAGAGTGGGAGATGGACAGATAAAGTAACCAATAAATAAAATAATCCCATCTCATTCTAAGTATCATGGAAGGAAACTCATTCTCAACATGGGGCAAGAACGCTTTCCTTGGAGAAACTATGGTTTGTCAAATGACCTGAAGAGTATTACTGGTATTTAGTGTGGGAACCAAAGATGTTAAAAAATCTTGCAATATCAGGGTGGGGGAGGAGCAGTCCCACCCAAAGTGCTGGTAGTACCCCACTGAGAAATAATATATGTGTAGTTGAATTATCTAACTTAATTAACACTACAGTTAAATCTTCCCATCATGAGAAGATTATTGTTCTGGATTATGTAAAGGAAATAGAAAAAAAAAACAAGAGATACTTTCTGCCCCCAATGAACTTGGTCTATGAGATAAATTATACAAACATGCAATAATTAGAGAGGTGGAGAGGTCAAAAACGCAGAGCTGTGACACATTAATGAACATGTGCTAGTATAGAAGTTAGTAGCTTGAGGATATTTTGAGAAGAGAGAAAAATTGAGTCAAATTTTTACAAAGGGGGCAAACTGACATGTATAAGACAGGAAATGTCTAAGCAAAAGAATGATTCACGTAATAAGAAGAGACATGAAGTCCAGCCATTAGGACATTAACCTAACAGGAGTGTAATAAGCACCTGTAAATAAAAATCAAATCCAACATAACACACAAGCACTAAATTGTCTTGTCTATATATTACCAACTTTCTGCCTATATTTTCTTACAAATCAAGGTGACCTCTGTTTGCAAAAGCACCTAATATTATTTCTGTTCCTCTTACTATTCCACTTTTCCTCCTTTTAAAAAATGTTCTCCAGGTACCTTTAATTCTGCTTCTTTAAAGCCATAAGGTCAATAAATAGACTTTATTAACTTTTATATAAATGGTCCTCAGGCATGTTCATATACATTTCTTATGCAATAGATTTCATTTCCAAATGACTGTAGGAGACAAGTTTTTTCACATTCATTAAAAATTCTTGGACAGTCTAAGGAACAAAAATCAAATTGCTTTTTTCTTTTCCAAGGGCCAATGGTAAAATAAAATCATAATTGATTCTGGAAGAGCATCACTTAAACATACCAAAAAGATTTCTGTGAAGTGTTACAAATATCTCTCCTATTCTTTCATGGTAAAATCCTCAGAGCTTTTAAACTGAGTCTTTCCTATGATCATCCAGGGAAATAATCTACTGGATAGGATATTGCCACAATGGGACCTGGAGCACTAACCAAAAGAATGGGGTTTGGAAGTTTCCCATTATGTGGCCAATCAATGGTTTATGGAAAAAGAATCCAAAGGTATTTAAATTACATGTAACACAGAAGCTTTAAACCACTAGATTGCTTAACAAGCCACAAAAAAAAAAAAAAAAAAAGGTATATTTCTTACAAACCAGTTTAGGAATTGGTCTGAAAGTAATGATACTATGCTAATATTCTTCTGTAAACATTTATTTAAGTTTTATAAGGAACTAAGCCAAAACGTTTGTGCTTATAAATTTAAGGTCAGATTCTCTGTTCTCTAAAATTTATAGGGATTTGTTATACCTTTTATTTTTTGTAAATCATTTTAGAGGTAGTTTGCATCTTAAATAATAGAAAAGTGAGTGAACTTTTTAAAGAACGTATTAAATATTTTTTTGGAAAAAAAAGCACTGATGTGAACAATTAGAAAACCTAAGGAAGTGGAGGCTAGATGGGTTTTAAAAATATAGTCATTCAATCCCTGGCTTGCTGCCAATTCCAAACCTGGAAAGACATCTTGAAACCTTTAAATATCATAATTTTCAGCTGTAAGGAATTCTCTCCATGTTATCAATGTACTAAAAAATGTTCTTTTATAGATTTCCAGATCCCAAGGTTAAAATGCATTTTAGTAGATGTTTATTTGAAAGTATTTTTGCTGCTTTCCTATACAGTCCATTTCAAGTGAAATGAGGTCAAATGGAGTTCAGATGAGTTTGTACCCTGTAAATTGTGTGAATGGAGCAAATCCAAAACTTCTCCCTCAGAGTGACAAAACATTGTTACACAAGCTATTTTTCATAAATAGTTTACTAATTCTATTTCACTTCTGTTTAAATATCTCAATTATTCACTAGTCATATTATAAAGCAATTGAATTTCAAAATGCTTTGAATTTAAAGAATTTTAACTCTGCATCGTTTTTGTAGTCAAATAGAATTTTTACTTCTATATGAGAGAAAAGATGTCATCAAGATTTAAAATTTTCTTGAATATACATATTCTGCTGAGCCAACTTATTCAGCTTAAAGTTATGCTAATTTAGGGTCTTCATTTGACCAGTGATTCAAAAACTCAAAACCTCATTACATTTTTAAAATCCTGAATAACTCTCAGTCCATCCCTTATGGATTTACTGATAAATAAATAATTGCACTTGTACCCTAGGTGGCAACTAGTAACAGATTACAGAGCACTGATCTCAGGTCAAAAGGGCTGGAAGATGAACAGACATCAGGACAAATAAGGGACATGATAGAATTCTGAATTTAGGGAAGGATGAAAGCAGTAGAACTGGGCATCTGACTGGGTATACTGGGTAACTGGTATTGAGGGAGGGTATCAAGCAGACAAGTATGCATCTTTGAAACCCGGGGTGACCAGAGATAGACAGACACTCATCCAACCAAACAGAAAGCCAGGAGGTTGAACTCCAAGGGCAGAGTGAGCAGTGTGGAGTCCAAGTAACAAGGAAACCTACTCCCCGTGCATCCTGAGCTAGAAGCTAGCAGTTCATTTGATTCATTAGTATCTTTCTCCTATCACCTACAGTAAAACGGTGTTAGTGCAAGCTGTCAGCAAGGCCATGAAAATCGTGTGCATATCTGAAATGGAACATTTTTGTGATATTCATCAAATTAGGATTTTCTTTTTTACATGTGTTCAGGGTTTAAAAAATAAAAAGTTAAAAAACTTGTTCAACCTATTCTCCACTTCAATGGACTCACCCAGTACAATTAATAAGGGATGATGGTGGACAATGCCCATTCCAAGGAACAGAGAGTGTCTACAACTGCAAACAAGATAGTTCCATCCATCTGCCCTAAGGGATCTAAGCCCCCTCTCAATTAGAAGCAGAGTGGGCATCAACATCCCCAAATCCTCAAGACTGGGGAATGAACAATGTACTAAAGTAGACTTATTATTTTATTATAGACTTATTATTCTAGCAATGTGTAGCAGTTTGATATGGTTTATAAATTCCAAAAAATAGATATTGGATTATGTTTGTGAACTGGTCTGTCTGAAGCCTAGAGAGCCTCATAGTCTACAGCTGACCTTGTAGAGAAAACAGAGGAGCTGAGCCCAGAGAGAAATGAGCCCCGGGAAGAGAGGAACCCAGGGAGCCTGAACCCTGGCAGATGAGCCATCTTGCCCCAACAGGTGACAATAGATTTTGGTGAGGGAAGTAACTTATGCTTTATGGCCTGGTATCTGTAAGCTCCCACCCCAAATAAATGCCTTTCATGAAAGTCAACAGATTTCTGATATTTTGCATCAGCACTCCTTTGGCTGACTAATATACAATGAGAGAGCTTTTATTATTGATATAAAGGCAGTGGCCGCCAAAGTTTCTGAGGGGAGAGAGAGGGAAGAAGAGGTGTAATATGGAGGCATCTTCAGGGCATTGGAATTGTCCTGCATGACATTGCAATGACAGATACGGGCCATTATACATTTTGTCATAACCTATAAAATTGTGCCGGGCAGAGTGCAAACTATAATGTAAACTATAGTCCACAGTTAATAGCAATGTTTCACCATGTGTTCATCAGTTCTAACAAATCTACCACACTAATGAAAGATGTTGTTGACGTGGGAAAGTGTGGGAAGGGGAAGGGGTGGGGCATAGGTGAATCCCCTGTATTTTTTATGTAATATTTATGTAATCTAAAGCTTCTTTAAAAATTAAAAAATTAATTAAAAAAATACTCCTTCATGCTTTGTTCTGAGAAAGAGAAAAACCCAAAAGATTTTTATTCCCTATCCACACCCCAAATAGTTCTCTCAAAACAAAGTGAAATAGCAATAGTCAAAACTATTAAGTAACATGATATTGTTAACATAGCAGGAGACATCATAGATGCTGGTGAAGTCAGTATATAAATTCAACATTGTAAAAAATCAATGGCGAAGAATCCAAAATGTGTATTAAAGGTATTAGTTATTGAGAGAGATGCAGGGAAGCATTTGCATAAGCTCAGGCTTCTACTGCATTCTTGTCAACTGTTTGAAAATATTTATTTAATGTCAGAGTGTGTTCACTTGTCTCTTATCATCAAATTTAGTCTCTCTCCTTCTACCTCAAAAATTAGCAAATTAAAAAGAGAGAGAGAGAGGAAACTTTTAAAACTATGAATACCATAACTCTTCACTCAAATCAGTTTAACTGACTGTGATGATTAAGTTCGTGTGTCTGCTTGGCTAGTTATGGTGTCCAGTTCTTTGATTAAGCAGGCACTGGACTGATTGTTACTGTGAGGATATTTTGTGAATTTAAATCATCAGTATATTGGTTACATCTATGGATGATTATATCTACCATCAACAGAGGAGATTGCCTTCAACAGTGAGAAAAGTCTCATCCAATTAGTTGAAGGCCTTAACAGGAAGTGATGATTTCAGCAGTCAGAGGGGAGAATTTCCATCTCTACTTCAGCCAGCCAGCTTCTGGGGAGTTCACTGAAAACCAAGAGAGTCCCCAGCTTGTGGCCTGCCCTACAGAATTCATACTTGCCTATCCTCCCCACAGTTGCCTGAACCATTTCCTATAATAAATCTCATAATAAATAGGATATATGTATATCCTATTGGCTCTGTTTCCCTGGAGAACCCTAACAAATACCCTGACTTTTGTTGACTCATAAACTTCCAGATGCTCACGGAAATCTGCTTCCAAAGGTGTTATAATCTTTCCATGAATCGTGGGCAGTATTCTATTTACTTGTCTTCTCTCCTTTCAATTCAGACCGTAGAGGAAATCACTTGAGTAATACACACACACACACACACAAATGATAGGGGGAAAAGGCTGCTAATTTCCATTGAAGTTCTTTCTTTATTATTTAAGGTAATAGTAAGCAAGCACCCATTATGGATTAGTCATTGATTTAGACAATGGGAATATAACAGCTAATTAAATTTTAAAAATCTCTGTCCTTATGGATCTGTAGTCCAAGGGGGTAGGCAGACCACCTTTAGCAATTCTCTTAATCTCTTTGTGCATCATATTCCTCATTTGTAAAATAGATACAATGACAGTACCAATCTATTTGTAAAATAGATACAAATAGATACAATGACAGGCACATAATACACGATTAAAACACAATTATTATTATAGAATAATTAAATAGTCATATAATGGCAGGTGGTGATAAATGCTTTGGAGAATCAGATTATTCATATTTTATGTTCAGGTTAATTTTAAAACCAGTGTCAATTCTCACAAAACTTGACTTCACAATATTTAAGACAGTTGGTCACCCCTTTTCTTTCATAGACATTTTTCATTTGTCTTCCAGAACATTCTCATGACTTTCCTTCTACCATACTGGTGGCTCCCTTGTAGTCTTCTGTGCTGATTCCTTCTCCCGCCACCCAGACCCTTAATGTTGAAGTGCCACACCTTAGTCCTCGGCCCTCCTCTTTGTTCTATATACACTTACTTATTTCATTACATCATACCTCTACATGCTCAGACATCAGATGTGTCTTTGTAACTCTAGACTCATATCTCCAACTGCTCATTTAACATCTGCATTTGGATACACAGTGGACATCTTAATCTCAGTATGTCCAACATAAAACTACTGATTGTCACTCCCAGACTGACTCCACTTGCAGTCTTTGCAATTTTAGTTGAAGTTACCTCCATCCTTCCAAGTTCTCAGGCCAAAAACTTTGGCATCACTCTTCTCTCTCTATCACCTTCTACATACATCATCAAATCCTGTTAGCTCTACCTTCAGAATATATTCTTAACCAGGCCACTTCTTACTACATCCACCCAGGTCCAAGCCACTACCATATCTTGCCTAGATTTTTAACCTTACTCCCTACAGCATATCTCTGCACAGAAGCCAGAAGTGTCATTTTTTAAAAAAGAGTTATTTTATTTATTTCTCCCCCCACTCATTGTTTGCACTCACTGTCTGCTCTCTGTGTCTGTGTATTGTGTGCTCTGTATGTATGCTCATCTTCTTTTTAGGAGGCACCAGGAACTGAACCCGGGACCACCCATGTTGGGGGGAGATGCCCAATTGTTTAAGCCATATCCACTCCCTGCTTGTTGTGTCTCTCATTATGTGTCCTCATTGTGTCATCTCATTGTGTCAGCTCATTGCATCAGCTCACTGCACCAGCCCATTGGTCAATGGGCTATCTTGCTCATCTTCTTTAGAAGTCACCCAGAACTGAACCTTGGACCTCCCATATAGGAGGCAGGCGCACAACTGCTTGAGCCACATTCACTCCCCGAAAGTGTCATTTTTAAATATAAATCCAGATGAAGTCACTTCTCTGCTCAAAACTCTGCATTGGTTCCCATCCACTCAATGTAAATTCTAATATTCTTATGGCTTATAAGTTTCTATGTGATTGCTCACATCGAATTATGTGGTACATTGAATTATGTACCCTGACAAAAGCCATGTTATTAATCTTACTCCACTTCATTGTGGGTGTGAACCCATTGTAAATAGGACCTTTCAAAGATGTTATTTTTAGTTAAGATGTGACCCAATCAGGGTGAGCCTTACTCTATATTAATGGAGGCCACACAGGAACCAAAAGCCAGAAGTCAACAGAAACTAGAAGAGTGGACACAAGTAGAGAGTAATCACCAAGAGACCAAGCCAAGGAAGCTCAAGGATTGCAGGAGGCCAGTGCCAGAATGCAACAGACTTTGTGGAAAAAGCATGGCCTCTCTGACACCTTGATTTTGGACTTCTAGCCTTCCAAACAGTGAGCCAGTAAATTCCTCTTGCTAAGCTAACCCACTGTGTGGTATTTGTCATAGCAGCCTAGAAAACAAAGACACCATGCTGTGGCAAACTCATTCTCTCTTTGGACATTTTTACTAAACATCTGTAATGGTGAAAACTAACATTTGCCTAGTAATTTATAGCTTTGTAAAATACTTGTATGCACATGAACTCATTTGAGTCAATAAAGAAAAATTGCTATTGCCAAAAGACTTTTGAGTTTCTTGGGTTAAACTATATATATATATATGCTAGAATTTTAATTACATTTTTAGAGATTATAAACATAGATTTATTATTCATCAATTCATGGTTATTTAGAGAATGCGACATGGTCACAGTTGCCTACACTTCACATATGCTTCTATTTATATTATTTTGTAAGATATTTGTAGGATTAAATCACCAGGGTAAATAATAGCACAGCTATAAATAGTTTAATTTTCTTTGCTCAAATGAAAAATAAGTAATGTCCAGTATTAGCACTGGGAGACTACTGTTTCTAAATTCTAATTATTTTACACCTTTGAACAAAAATCATATGCATGTGGGTGCATTAAGTCACTTACACATATCATCAAAAGTGCTCAATCAACTAATTAAATTTCCATCTCAAAAAAAGTTACACTAGGTAAAAGCTATAACTGACAATCTATAAAGGAAACATGAATTACCAAATAAATCTTTGGTGAAAACTAAATTCCTCCCCTCCAGGGACATATAAACCCTTAAACAACTGCTAAGAAATTCCATGGGCAGTAGTAGGAGTTGATGAAGTTACAAATGAAACTAGACAACGCCCTCTTGTCTATCTTTGGTTAGATCTCTCTTTTAGGCAGCTGGCTACACTCAGCCTTTTGCCCGCAATAGAATTAATAAGCTATAACTGTTGCTGACAACCGTGAAAGACATTCCTATTAAGATTCTCTTTCTTTTCCATTTGTGCAACTTAACACAAATAAAAGACTCATGGTGAAAATCATGAACAATTTTACATATATTCTAAAAACTATTATGCTCTGAAAACATTTTCAGTTTGCACTGGGACCCACAAATTATTTTTAAAAAAATTAATTCCAAAAATCCTTAAAGAGGAAATACAGAGAGCTAGAAAAACATTTGAAAAACTTCTAACCTCACTAGTAGTCAAAACAGGATACTATTTTTAATCAATTGAGTGATAATACCCAAGGCTGATTAGACAGGCAAATGCTAGGTTCCTGGCAGAAATCTAAATTGATGTAAACTTCCTAGCAAGCTGCTTTGCAATATAAACCAAAGGTTTATAAATACTTACATATTTCCAATTTGGGGGACAAATCCTAAAGAAATAATATGAAATGCAATACAATAAAAATGTATTTCCAATTAATTAATACATTAATGGAAATGCCAAAAACATAAAAGAACAAGAAACTACTGTCCAATAATTGAAAATTATGTAAATATATTAATGTATATTTGAATGTTATATAACCATTATTTGGTTTAGTGTTTCAGAGTTTCAAATAATTCAAAAGAAAGACAGGACTTCCAGGAAAGGCAGCAACAAATGAAGTGGCTTATAACATACCTTACCAGAAATTGACAATCCAAAGCAAGCAAATTATGGAAGAGAAAAAAATAAGAAAAACACTTTCATCACAGGGAAATTAAGAAACTATGCCAACCATACAGTCTAAACTTATAGTGATTTTTCTCTCATGTCTAGTACAAGTTTAGCCATATTGCCATTCTTATTAATGTGATGTAATATTGCAGGAAATACAGGAAGGGAAATGTATCAAACCTCTTTAAAATGATTTTTTTTCATTTTTTTATTATCTTTTCTTTTTAAAGACACATAGATCACACAAAATGTTACATTAAAAAAAAAGAGGTTCCCATATACTCCACTCCCCCCACCCCCCACTCTTCCCACATAGACAACTTCTTTCATTAGTGTGGTACATTCATTGCATTTGATGAATACATTTTGGAGCATTGCTACATAGCATGGATAATAGTTGTAGTTTAATGTTGTAGTTTACACTCTCTCCCAATCTATTCAGTGGGTTATGGCAGGATATATAATGTCCTACATCTGTCCCTGCAATATCACTGAGGACAAATCCAAGTCCCGAAAGTGCCCCAGTATCACACCTCTTTTTCCCTCTCCCTTGCCTTCAGCAACTCCTGTGGCCACTGTCTCCACATCTATGATAAAATTTCTTCCATTGCTAGAGTCACAATTATTCTATAGTAGAATACCAGTAAGTCCACTCTAATCCATATTTTATTCCTTTATCCTGAGAACCCTGGGATGGTGATGTCCACTCAACATCTAAATCAAGAGGGGCTTAGATCCCATATGGCTGAGGGATGGAATTCTCCTACTTGCAGCTGTAGAACCTCTCATTTCCCTGGTGTGATGGTTGAGCATCCTCACCAACCTGTTAGATGACCTGGGTAAGTCCGACAAACTGGAGAGTAGGTGTTGCAATCCTGCTGAGGCTCAGGGCCCAGTCCAGAGATTCAAGTCTCCTGAGTGTACATCAACCCAGAGCCAACCATAGGTTCAGTAAAAGTGACAGAAGAGGCATGTGTAGAGGGTCACAACTGAGTCCAACTCCATCACACTCAGGAGCACAAGTTCCAAAGTAGGGCCCAGTGGCAAGGCACTGAACTCCAGAGCCATCTGTCATGACCATAGAACCTAGGTGTCTCTCCAGCCCTCAGGAACACCACTACCTGGGGTTGTATCTACTTTAGCTGTCTCTGAGATGCTGCTGAGACATGCATAAGCATGACCCCTGATGATCTCCTGACTCATTTTGAAGTCTCTTAGCCATATAAACTCATTTATCTTTACCATTTCCCCTTTTTATTCAAGTCTTTTTCTAGTTGCATCACCAGTTGGTGCGTGGTAGTAATCCCTTGGCACCATGGAGGCCCATCCCTGGGAGACCTGTCCCACACTGGGGGAGAAGGCAATGTATTTACACGCTGAGTTTGGCTTAGAGAGTGGTCACATTTGAGCAACATGGAAACTCTCAGGAGGTAACTCTTAGGCATTCTGCAGCTCTAGGCCTAGTTGAAATTTCAAGCACACAGGCTCATAAGCATAGTCATCTGTATCAAGGACCCCTCATTGGATCATCCTTCTTCACTGGTTTTTGCCCATGAACTTGGGGGATTGTTGCTGTTCCATTGAGGAATGCAACAGAGCTCCCCAGGAAGAGAACTCAGCATTCCCTTTGTTGTCATGTGAAATTCTACCCACTATGTCAGTATCCAATGAACATCTATCTATATATCCTATATGCATGCCTTGGAGAATTCCCTCCACCCATGCATCGCCCATCAATGACACCCCACATCAGTGCTCCTCCTCTGCCATAGTTGAACCCCTCTGTGATCCAAAACTTCTTCAAAAAAGAGAGAAAGGATGTAATCATGGGAGAAAATTGGAAAGGTAGAGAAATCTTTCCACATGGCAGAAACCACAGAAGATAAATGGAAGAAAAAATGTTCAAGAGTCCTGAATTTTTCTAACCCAGCTTTTTAATAATTGTTTTGGATCTTCTAAGAAAGAAACTCAACCCCTGATCCGAAAAAAAATTGCTCTTTGGAGGCCAGGGAAAAGATGGAGGAGGTAGGTAACAGTTTATTTGACCCATTTACACATTTGATACCAACAGCGTCAAAAGGGCTTCAGTGGAAAAAGTACCTGTGTCTTGCCATCCAAAGGCAGAGAGGGTAGTGGGGTTTTCCCCTAACTAGAATTTATATCAACATAACAAACATTCTACTGAAAAGAAGCAGTCACAAATTACTAAGGACAGCATCACTGTCTCCCTACCCCACTGCTTAAGAATTAATTTCCTTGGTTAGTGGAGTGTGTTCACACTACAATAGCTTCAACAATTATAAAGGAGCAATTGTACAGAAACAAAAATCCTTGGAATTACTGCCTATAATCCATGCAGTTCAGGTAGATGAATGACCATATGGATAGATTTAAACCTAACCACTCAGCCCTCTTATGTAGGTTCTAAGGGAAGGTATTTGAAGGTTTCCCAGAGCCAGGGCCAGCCACAGAATTTGTGCGGCCCAGTAAAAATGAAAATGTGGAGCCAAGTTCAAAAAGCATGACAAAAGTGCTGTTAATAAATAAAAAGCACTAATACATAAAATGTTTTCCTTTCCTCCGTGGTCTCTCCCTTAATCTGACATGGTGTTCTTTTATTATTCACTACTTAATGTCTCTGGGAAAGATTAGACCTTCAAGAAGGGCAGATCAGCATTGCCTAAGGGACTGCAATCTTGGCATGGGGACATTATAGGTAAGTGATTTGGGAGTGGTGAAGAGATTTGCCCCAGCTGAGTCACCAGCTTATTGTGATAATGCCAGCACAGGGCAAAGATGACTGCTTCCATGTCCCACTCTGAGATGCAACAGAATGCATGCCGCTTGACACTGGACTTCACCTTGCCCATATCCAGGAATCTGCTAAAGGCAATGGACAGTTGCAGTTATAGGGCATAAACAAAGAGGAGGCGGAGGCGGGGCAAGATGGTGTCTGAGTGAGGGCACCTTACCGTCTCTCCTACAAAGAGGAGGCCGAGTTGGGTTTGAGTCTTGCCACAGTGGGCTGTCTTGGGGGCTTGCAGGGCGGGGGGTGAGGGAGGGGTGTGTGTGTATGGATTTC
Source organism: Dasypus novemcinctus (assembly GCF_030445035.2). Taxonomy (NCBI): domain Eukaryota; kingdom Metazoa; phylum Chordata; class Mammalia; order Cingulata; family Dasypodidae; genus Dasypus; species Dasypus novemcinctus. Next base: position 47,877,623 of record NC_080674.1, on the reverse strand, counting down.
AATTTGGAGAGACAGTGATGGAGCTGGTGCTTGCTAAAGGTAGAATTGTGGGTTACAAGTACAGAGGTCAGAAGCTGTGGACTGGTGGGACCCTTCCACCTGGGGCTTGCGGCCACGGTGTTCCCTGAGAACTGTCAGTTGTGCACAGGTGATCCTGGGCCCCATGTTCCCCAGATGTGTGGTCCCCAGGTCCATGTCCCCTGAGCCCCCATACCCCGTGTTCCACAGACCTACGTACCCTGGGTCTGCAGTGTCCTGGACTTCCCTTTCCCGAGTCCAGAACTCCCTGAGGTCCAGGATTGCCCTAGCCCTTTGGTTTTGGACTGGTTCCATGGGTGGGAGGGATTCAGTGGGGTGTGCAACAGGGGGACCTGGATAATGTGGGTTCGAATCTCTGGTTCCCTCAACCCCCGCTTTTTTTTTTTCTTTAATTTTTTCACTTGGAGGAGCATACCAGCTGACTTAGGGAGAGTCTGGGAAGAAAGGAGTGGCAAATCTGCTGAGAAAGCCCAATTCACCTAAGTACTCTGGGACAGGAAACTTGGTCTGGGAGAAGGTGGAGTCAGAAAATCATCTAGCTTTCTGGTACCATATCAAAAGGAGAGGAACTGTAGAAGGTGTTTTCCAAGCTTCCAATAGCATACTTGGGGTTCCTGGTGAGGTGTGAGTCTCTCTCTCTGGAAATTAAGAGTCATTGTTTTCTGTGAAGAGTTGGTTCAACAAGTACCCACTTGAATCTCCTACCGAACCTCTCAGGCAGCTTTCCTGCTTCCCTGGGAGAGAGAAAAGTGAGGAAGGGAGAAAGGGAGAACATCAGATCCCTAAACATTTTAATTAACTGCAAAGAGAATTCCTTGCTTGAAACTTTGTCTGGTATTTTGTTGGTTTGTGCTCTTGTTTTAGCTTCTTCTTTATCCGCCAAAGACCTTTTTTTCTTTCTTTTTTCTTTTTTTCTCTTTTTGTTTTTCTTGCTTGCTTCCCCCATACCTTTTGTCCCTTTTTTTCCACTTTTTGTTCTTTCTTTCTCTTCTTTTTTATTCTTTTTATATTAGGTGCTGCAGGGAGTGCTTCACATTTGCTGTATTTCCTCATTCTCCATTTCCTCTTTTCTGTGTGTATTGATTTTGGCCACCAACACTATTCCCTTTTCTTTACATCTTTCTATCATCCATCATTTATTGTTTCTCATACATTACACCTCTCTTTGTTTGTCCCCCTATTTTTCTGACTTATTATTTCTAATACCTTTGTTCTGTTTTCTGTCTTATATTCACTCTTTATATTATTGTACTTTCTTTTCTCTTTCCCTCTCTCCTGAACACATTGGCTTTTTAATTCACACTATATTCCTCCCCATATTCAGTTTACTGTCTCATTATATGTACTCTACTTTTCTTACTGTTATAATTTTACATACCTTACATGAGTCTAATATCCATTCTCCTAGATCTCACATGGTTCCTCTGTTAATATTTACTATCAATACTACTATTATTCATTTTCTTTTCTTACTCCTTTTGCTTTCTCTGGCCTTAATATTTTCCTTCAATTAAACTTAGCCAAAAACAAGGCAATAGAATAAGAACAAAGTGACAAAGAGGAGACTTAACATGCATGCAAAAACAACTTTTAAACCTCAAACTAGAAAAAGAAGCTAAGGAACTGATTAAACCTGTCAAGATAAAATGATCACCAGACAACAACAAAAAACTACAAACCAAACCAATAATCAGGGAAACATGCCCCAATCCAATGAAAAAACTAAAAACCAGGAAGAGGAACAGAACATTGAACAAGTAATTAAAGTTCTCAAAACATATATTAGGGATCAATTCAATGAAGTGAAGGAAGAGATTAAGAATATGAAGGAAATAATTGGAGATAATACAGAAGAAATTGCAATCATACACCAAAAGATAACTAATGTGATGGTGATGAACAGCACAATTCAAGAAATCAAAAGTACACTCTCAGCAAATAATAGCAGACTCAAAGAAGCAGAGGAAATAATTAGTGATGTGGAAGACAGTACATCTGAAATCAAACAGACAGTAGAACTGATCGATAAAGAGATAGAAAAAAATCCAGCAGGGACTTAGGGACCTTAATGACAATGCAAAACGTGCAAACATATGCATTATAGGCATCCCAGAAGGAGAAGAGAAGAGAAAGGACACAGAAAGGGTGTTGGAGGAAATAATGGCTGAAAACTTCCCAAAACCTATTGAGGGAGATGTGTACATGTCCAGGAAGCACAACACATCCCAAACAGCATAAATCCCAACAGGCCTACCCCAAGACATATACTTGTCAAATTATCCAATGCACAAGACAAAGAGAAAATACTAAAAGCAGCAAGAGAAAAGAGAAACATCGCATACAAGGGAGGCGCCATAAGATTAAGTGCTGATCTCTCATCTGAAACCATGGAGGCAAGAAGGCAGTGGTATGACATAGTCAAGGTACTAAAAGAAAAGAATTTCCAACCAAGAATACTCTATCCAGCAAGTTAGCATTCAAAAATGATGGAGAGTTCAAAATATTCACAGATAAACAGAAACTAAGAGAGTATACCAAAAAGAATCCTGCCCTTCAAGAAATACTAAAGGGAATTCTGCAGGAAGAAAGAAAAAAACAAGAGAGACAGTTGGAGGAGAGTGCATGAGCAACTAAAAGGACAAAAACAGGAAAAGAAAATCAAACTAAATATGACAAACACAAATCCAAAGAAAATATGGCTTAATATAAAGAATTCCTTGAAAGTAATAACACTGAATGTCAATGGGTTAAACTCACCTGTTAAGAGACTCAGACTGGAAGACTGGATAAGGAAATACAACACATCTATATGCTGTCTATAAAAAACACATCTTAGACCCAGGGATTAAAGGAGGTTGAAAGTGAATGGCCAGAAAACAATCTTACATGAAAACAATAACAAAAAAGGGCAGGAGTAGCTATATTAATATCAGACAAAATAGACTTTAAATGCAAAACAATAGTGAGAGACAAAGACGGACACTACATATTAGTGAAAGGGATAATCTTTCAAAAAGAAAGAACAATCATAGACATTTATCCTCCTAACAAGGGTGTCTCCAAATACATGAGGCAAACACTGGAAAAACTAAGTGAAGGAATAGATGTCTCTACAGTTATACTGGGGGACTTTAATACACCACTATCAACTTTGGACAGAGTATCTCAAAAGAGGATCAATAAAGAAGCAAAGACTTTGAACAATATATTAGAGGAGCCGGAACTAATAGACATGTACAGAACATTACACCCAAATACAGCAGGATATACATTCTTCTCAAGTGCACATGGATCATTCTCCAAGATAGACCACATGCTAAGCCACAGAAAAAGTCTCAATGAATTCAGAAAGATTGAAATCATACAAAATAATTTCTCTGACCACAGTGGAATGAAGCTGGAAATCTGCAAGGGCCAGAGACCCAGATTTGGCACCAAGATTTGGAAGTTAAACAATACACTCTTAGAAAAACAGTGGATTGAGGAGGAAATCTCAAAAGAAATTTATAACTACCTTAAAACGAATGAAAATGATACAACATATCAAAACTTATGTAATGCAGCAAAAGCTGTACTGAGAGGGAAATTTATAGCCATAAATTCATACATCAAAAAAGAAGAAAGAGCTAAAATTGAAGAACTGTACACTTGGAGGAATTAGTAAAAAAAACAACAACAAACTTACCCAAAAGGGAGAAGAAAGAAAGAAATAACAAAGATCAGAGCAAAACTAAATGAAATAGAAAATAAGGAAGCCCTTGCAAAAAATAAACAAAACAAAGAGCTGGTTCTTTGAGAAGATCAATAAAATTGACAAGCCCTTACCTAGACTAACGAAGAAAAAAAGACAGAAATGAAAATACACAAAATAAGAAATGAGAAAGGAGATATCACCACTGACCCCACTGAAATAAAGACTATCATAAGAGGATACTTTGAAAAAACTATATTCCAACAAGAAGGACAACTTAGAGGATATGGACAAATTCCTAGAAACACAAAAGCAGGCTACATTGACAAAAGAGGACATTGATGATCTCAACAAACAAATCACAAGTAAAGAGATAGAATCAGTCATTAAAAACCTCCCAAATAAGAAGAGCCCTGGGCCAGACGGCTTCACAGGTGAATTCTACCAAATATTCCAGAAAGAACTAACACCAATCTTGCTTACACTCTTCCAAAAAATCGAAACAGGAGGAACATTGCCTAACTCATTTGATGATGCCAACATTACTCTAGTACCAAAGCCAAACAACAAAGGAAAATTACAGGCCAATCTCTCTAATGAAACTAGACATGAAAATCCTCAACAAAATACTGCTAATCGAATTCAACAACACATTAAATGAATTATACATCATGACCAAGTGGGATTCATTCCTGGTATGCAAGGATGGTTCAACATAAGAAAATCAAGTAATATAATACACCACATAAACAGACTGAAGGGGAAAAAATCACATGATCATATCTATAGATGCAGAAAAAGCATTTGACTAAATCTAGCACCCTTTCTTGATAAATACACTGCAAAAGATCAGAATAGAAGGAAACTTTCTGGACATGATAAAGTGTATATGAAAAAACCCACAGCTAACATCATTTACAATGGTGAAATCCTAAAATCTTTCCCTCTAAGACCAGAAACAAAACAAGGATGTCCATTATCACCCCTTCTATTTAACATAGTCTTAGAAGTACTTGCTCGAGCACTGAGGCAAGACCCAGACATAAAAGACATCCAAATTGGAAAGGAAGAAGTCGAAATATCATTATTTGCAGATGATATGATCCTATACATAGAAAACCCTGAGATGTCCACCACAAAGCTTCTAGAACTTATAAATGAGTTCAGTAAAGTCGCAGGTTACAAGATCAATGTGAAAAAATCAGTAGCATTTCTATACACCAATAGTGAGCAATCTGAGGTGGAAATCAGGAATCAAATACCATTTACAATAGTAAATTAAAAAATCAAATACCTAGGAATAAATTTAACTAAAGTTGTGAAAGACTTACACACAGAAAACTACACAACACTGTTCAAAGAAATCAAAGAAGACCTAAATAAATAGAAGAATATTCCAAGTTCATGGATAGGAAGACTAAGTATTATTAAGATATCATTCCTACCAAAACTGATCGACAGATTCAATGCAATCCCAATATAAATCAGCACAGCATTCTTTAATAAACTAGAGAAACTGACTGTGAAATTTATTTGGAAAGGAAAGAGGCCCTGAATAGCCAAAGACATGTTGAAAAAGAAAATGAAATTGGAGGAATCACACTACCTGACTTCAAAACATACTACAAAGCTAAAGTAGTGAAAACAGCATGGTATTGGCACAAAGATAAACACACTGACCAATGGAACCAAATTGAGAGTTCTGATATAAATCCTCATATATACAGTTATATGGTATTTGACAAGGCCACCAAACCCTCTTAACTGGAAGAGAATGGCCTCTTCAACAAATGGTGCCTGGAGACCTGGATATCCATATGTAAAAGAATGAAAGAGCATTACCAATTGACATCTTATACATAAATCAACTCAAGATGGATCAAAGACCTAAATGTAAGAGCCAAGACCATAAAGACCCTGGAAAACAATGTAGAGAAGCATCTACAGGACCTTGTAATAGGAAATGGCTTCATGAACTTCACACCCAAAGCACAAACAGCTAAAGAATAAATAGATAAATGGGACTTCCTCAAAATTAAAGCCTTCTGCACCTCAAATTAGTTTGTCAAGAAAGTGAAAAGAGAGACTACACAATGGGAGAAAATATTTGGTAACATTATATCTGATAGGAGACTTATATCTTGCTTATATAAAGAGCTCCTATATCTTGAAAATAAAAAGACAAACAGCCCATTTAAAAAATGGAAAAAGAATTGAACAGACACCTCTCCAAAGAAGATATACAAATGGCTAAAAACACATGAAAAAATGCTCAAAATCACTAGCTATTAGGGAAATGCAAATTAAAACAACAATGAGATACCATCTTACTCCCATAAGACTGGAGGCTATCAAAAAAAATCAGAATATTACAATTTTTGGACAGGATGTGGAGGAATGGGAACACTCATCCACTGCTGGTGGGAATGCAGGAGGATCCAGCCATTCTGGAGGACAGTTTGGTGGTTTCTCAAAAAACTAGCTATAGATTTGCCATATGACCCAGCAATTCCACTGCTGGGTATATATCCAGTAGAACTGAAAACAAGGACTGAAACTGATATATGCACACCAATGTTCATAGCAGCACTATTCACTATTGGCAAAAGTTGGAATCAACCCAAATGTCCATCAACAGATGAATAAATAAAATGGGGTATATACATACAATGGAATACTACTCAGCTATAAGAACAAATACAATACAAACACATGTGATAACATGGATGAACCTCAAGAACCTTATGTTGAGAGAAGCAACCCCAGCATTGAAGGACAAATACTATATGACTTCTCTGATATGAAATAAGTAAACCAAGCTGTCTCAGAGAGCTGGAGACTGGATGATAAACTTAAATAAATTTGGGGGATAGAAGAAGATTCTGAGCTGATACCTACATGGGTGAAATCTATGATAAACTGGAGGTAAGTATTTGAACAGGGAAGGGATAAAGTGAAGACATAGGGATACCTTTGGGTGGGGCTTTGTGGGCTTGAGGGGGGCTAGGGATGGAAGGATGGGTCAGATGGCCCAAGAAATTGGGAGGAAGATGAAGGGAACATTTGAACATAGGAGATTGTCAGGTATGTGTTTGAAATTATAATGCAGAGAAAACTCTTTAGAAAATATAATATGGAAGGTTATCTATTGAAGATGCTTAAGGGGGAGCATCTGACACGGGGCAAGCTTCTAGGGAGTGTGTGAGTGCTCATTTTGTCATAGTGGGTTATATCATTGGATGGAGACCCATATACAATGAGAGTGAAGGTATACCCACATCCTGGGAAGGACTTATGTTCTCAGACAGAGGTAATTATATTTCTCGAGAGAATTGGTGGCTCCCAATGGGTTAGAGCAGTCGAGTATGTCAAGTCCTCAACATTGCTGCAAGTATCTCTGAATATGGTCCTTCAGGTAATGAAGATTGATTGTCATGGTGGGCCCTGTAGGGAGGGGGAAAGAGATGTTAAATAGATGGAATCAGTGTAACTGTGGGGCAATAGAAGTGTTCTACAAGATCATGCAATGATGGATATAGGACATGTTAAATTACACCAAAAATGTATGAAAGTCTATAGGCAAAAATGCAAACCGTAATGTATAATATAAGATAACTAACAATTTAGAAAATTGTATAGTCAAAAATATAAACCATAATGTAACCTCAAATGGAACCATGTTTGAAAGCTATTATTTCAATATCTATACATCAGCTGTAGTAAATATAATATGAACATGTAAAAAGATCATTGCTGGGGAAAGGACAAAGGGTTTGATGTTGGATATGTGGGAGTACCATATATTATATATGTGAATTACTGTGATCTAAATCTTAAGTGAAGACAAACTTAATAATTAGGAAAAAAAAAGAAGAAAATATGTATACATTGAGGAAGAAATGGAAGAAATTGCCTTGCCACTGTACATACAGGGCAACACCTATAGCAGTGATGAAAGACAAAATTTCAAAAACAAAGCTTTTTCATTTTTTGATACCCCAATTTATTTTTCCTGTATTTAATTTTTCTAAATTACTATGTATTCTATATCTTACCTTCAAACCCATCACTATATTCCATTTCACTATTAATGGAACCTGGCAATATATTAAGCTTCCTTTTTAAAGAAGTTTTGCACTGCAGAGAGGAATCAACTATGGCAAGGAGGAACAGTGGTGTGGGATGTTATTGATAGAAGGCACATGGTTGGGAAGGAGTTCTCCACGGCATGTATACAGGGTACATAAAAATGTTTGGATATAGTCACAGTGGTTTCTGTTAAAAATGACAACTGAGAGAGTGCTGAGTTCCTAGCCAGGGGAGCTCAATCACATTCCCCAATGGAACAGCAACAATCCCCCAAGTGCAATGGCAAAGACCAATAAAGATGGATGGCCCAACAATGAGCCCTTGATACTGATGGCTAAGATTATGAGCCTCTGTGCCTGAAATATGAACCAGGCCTAGAGCTGCAGGGAGCCTAAGTGTTACCTCCTGAGAGCCTCCATGTTGCTCAAATGTGGCCACTCTCTAAGCCAAACTCAGCATGTAAATGCATTACCTTCCCCCTCAGTGTGGGACATGACTCCTGGGGATGAGCCTCCCTGGCACCAAGGGATTACCAAGCACCAGCTGATGATGTAACTAGAAAAAGACCTTGACTAAAAGGGTCAACTCAGAACAGCAGAATATCTCAGCCTACATGTAATATCAGGTGTTAAAAACTGCTTTTTGACCTTAAATAAAAGGGGGAAATGGAAAGGACAAATAAGTTTATATGGCTATGAGTCTCCAAAAAAGAGTTGGGAGGTCATCAGAGGGGTAACGCTTATGCACACCTGAGCAGGGTACCAAAGACAGTCAAAGTAGATAGAAACCCAGTTACTGGTTCTCCTGAGGGCTACAGAGACCCACAGGTTCTATGGTCATGGCAGATGGCTCTGGAGTTCAAGGCCATGTCAGTTGGCCCTACTTTGGAATTTGTGTTGCTCAGTGTGATGGAGTTGGACTCAGATATGATCTTTCTACACATGCTTTTTCTGTTACTTTTATAGGACCTGTGGTTGGCGTTTGGGTTGGTGTATACTCAGGAGACCTGAATCTCTGGATTTCCATGTGACAGCCAGGCCCTGAGCCTCAGCAGATTTGCAGCTCCTACCCTCTGGTTTATTGGACTTACCCTGGCAAGCTAACAGGGAAGTGAAGTAGATCAACCACCACACCAGGGAGCCAAGAGTGCCTACAACTGCAAGCAGGAGAATTGCATCCATCATCCATGTAGAATCTAAGCCCCCTCTTAATGTCAAGGGGGACTGGACATAGCCATCCCAGGGTCCACAGGATGGAGGAATAGAGTATAGATTAGACTGGACTTACTGGTGTTCTGCTGAGGAATGATTGCGATTAGTAAGGGAAGAAATTGTAATATTGATATGGTGAAAGTGGCCATGGTAGCTGCTGATCGTAGGGAGAACGAAGAAGAGATATGATATGGGCACATTTTCAGGATTTGGAGTTATCCTGGGTGGTGCTGCAGGGACAAATGCTGGACATTGTGTGTTCTGTCATGGCCCACTGGGTGGACTGGGGAACAGTGTAGACTACAATGTAGACCACTGCCCATGTGGTATAGCAGTACTCCAAAATGTATTCATCAGGTGCAGTGAATGTGCCACAATGATGGAAGAGGTTGTTGATGTGGGAGGAGTGGGATAGGTGGGCTGTGGGGTATATGAGGACCTCATATTTTTTAATGTAATATTTAAAGAAAAATAAAGAAGAAAAATGTAAAAAAAACAAAGAGGAGATTGGAGAGATGGGGAGGGGAGTGGAAGGGGGGAGATGGGTGCCAGGGAGATGGAGAGCAGACTGCACATGAGCTGAAATTTCATGCATGCTTCATTGTCCCATTGTATTTCACTTATAAAACACAAATTCAAAGAAAAAAGTATTAAGAATTTCAATATAGCAACTATAGAGCATTAAACACTCAACCCCTCTGAATCCAGGGCCCTGTGTGACTGCATTGGTCACATACCCATGAAGTCCATGCTGCTCACAGGTCCAATCCAAGAGGCTGATAAGAAACCAATACATGATTTGGAGGAAAATAGCAGGCCCTCAAATGCTTGCTTCAATGACAAAACAGAAACAGAAAATAAACAATAACAGGTAAAACCTATTTTTTAAAATCTGCAATCAAAAGAAAGAACTAAATATAGCTTGCAAAGTTGGATTATAATTGTATATTGAAGTATCTTTGCCCCTAATAAAGATCTTGTGTTAGATCACAATTGCACTGTTCTATTAAAAAATTTAAGACTGGATAGATGAAAAATGGCATGTTAAGAAAACAAACTAAAATTTCATAATTAAAAATTTAAGTGAATGAGTAATGCACGAATAAATTTTTAAATGCCTTTAGACACAATAGATAGCAGAAACAACACTGCAGAAAAGTGAATAGGCATCATAGATCCTGGGACAGTCAAATACAGGGAAAGGAAACAGATTAAAGTGAGATCAGATGAGTTAAATGTAAAACAAGCTGTGGAACTAAAACATGTGGCTAGTTTTTGTTCCTGAATAGAACATGGAAAAGAAGAAATAAAATATGAAAAGATATAAAAGAAAGAAATTACAACTACCTGGAGGAAAACCTAAATGTACAGATCTAAGAATCCACTGGAATTTCTGATTCCAGATGACTGATGAGTTCACTCATGAATGATGCCACCAGCATACCAGAACATTGAGAACTATTTGGAAGATATAAACCTGATGAAACCAAATTGTTGGTAAAATGAAAAAGACCTGGGAAAATATGAATTTGCTGAGCAGAATCAGGAATGCCTGATCAGTGGCAGTAGGAAAACTAGAAATAAGATTGGGCTACAAATCTTGAGTTAGCAGGGTTTGTAACCAACTGGAGTAGAACAGCTGTGCCCATGCCTCTCAGAGCTCTTAGCTCCATCTTTTTCCCTTGGGTCAAAATCTTGAAAACAGATATCCAAATGAAAGAGAAGAGCTAGCTCAGGAAACTCAAAGATAGTGTTTTAAGATTTAGAGATACAAATGTGGCCAGTCTCGAAGCCAAACTCAGCATGTAAATGCAATGCCTTCCCCCCAGCGTGGGACATGACACCCGGGGATGAGCCTCCCTGGCAACGAGGGACCACTATCAACTACCAACTGATGATGCAACTGGAAAATGACCTTATACGGAAGGTTCAATGCGGATCAGCAGAATATCCATGTCTACATAAAATACCATGACTTTAAAATGCTGTTTGACCTAAAGTAAGGGGGAAATGGAAAGGAGAAATGAGTTTATATGGCTACGAGTTTCTAAAAAAGAGTCTGGAGGCTGGCAGAAGGTTTGCCCTCATGCACAACTGAGCAGAGTCAGAGAGACAGATAAAGCAGATACAACCCCCAGATATTGGTTCCTTTGAGGGCTAAAGAGACCCATGGGAGTTATGGTCATGGCCGATGGGGTTAACTACCAGGACAGATGGCCCCTCTTTGGAAATGGTGTTTATGTGTGATGAATCTGGACTCAGATGGGATCTCCCTTCATAAGACTTTCATGCTAATGTGCTGGAGGTGCAGTTAATGTTGGGGTTTAAGATATATTTAGGGGATTTGAATCTCTGGACTGACAATGTGATAGCCAGATCCTGAGCCTCAACAGACTCCAGCACCTACAATCTGATTTATTGGACTTACCACACTCAGCTAAGATGGAGGTGAAGAAGGACAACCACCACACCATGGAGCCTAGAGTGATTACAACTGAAAATGGGAGGATTGCATCCAGCATCCAGGTGGAATCTGAGCCTCCTCTTGACATAAAGGTGCAATGGACACAACCAATCCAGTGTCCACATAGAAGAGGTGGCATTGGATTGGGAAAAGTGGACATAATGGACAAAGGGTATGGGGAAAGGCAGGAAGAGATGAGAGGTGGAGGCGTCTTCGGGACATGGAGCTGCCCTGGATGGTGCTTCAGAGGTAATCACCGGACATTGTAAATCCTCACAGGGCCTACATGATGGAATAGAGGAGAGTATGGGCCATGATGTGAACCAATGTATATGAGGTGCATAGGTGCCCAAAGATGTACTTACCAAATCCAATGGATGTGTCATGATGATGGGAACGAGTGTTGTTGGGGGGGGGGAGAGGGGGGGTGGGGGGGTGGGGTTGAATGGGACCTCACATATATATTTTTAATGTAATATTATTACAAAGTCAATAAAAAATAAAAAAATTAAAAAAAAAAAAAAAAAGATTTAGAGATAGATAATTTCTGGACAGTTCACCCATTTATTTAGTAAAAGTATAATGATCATCTAATACACACTGGATACCATTCCAAACACTAAGAATATAATACACCAAGACAATATGTTATATACATATGTTATCAAAGAAATGGCACTGAATTATTTAAAGCAAATGTATAAGAAACACATACTATCAGATTTTAAAACATTTCTGTGACATTAGGAATTTGATGAATCCCCAAAAGAGATTGTTTTTTAATTGAGTCCTGTAGGTGTGAGGCCCTTTGAGTGCATTAGATTCAGTTAAGGGACCTTGATTAGATCACTTGATTAGATTGATTTTTGATTGGACTACATTAGTGAGACTCAGTTTGGGTCACTGTACTTTTAATGAAACCTTATATAAACTGAAACACAGAGAGAAAGAAGACACACAGGAAAGGAGCTCTGCCATTTTGACCTAGCCATGTGAGAAAGAGGCAGCCATGTGAGAAAGAGAATTCACAGATCACTAGCAGCTGAATCTGAGGCACAAAGTCTCCAAGAGGTGGAACCCATGGAGTGGCTCAAGACTGAGGAGATGAGCCATATGACTAATCGCCCACAGCTGGGCTCAGGGAAAAAGCAGCACAGGTAAGGCTGAGAGGAGACCAGGAAAGAGACAAGTCATATGCTTGATTGCCCACGGCTGAGCTCCTGAAGATGGTGAGCCATGAGGGGAAGGCAGGAACCTAGCAGAGATCAGCTGCCATCTTGCCTCACCACATGGCAGGAAGCCAGAATCACCAGCAGTTGACTTTGGTGAGAAAACATCTCTGATGGTGCCTTGATTTGGACATTTTCATAGACTAGGAACTAAGACAGCCTCCCTCAGAAATGGTCATATTAAACAAACAAAGAATAGTTATGGTCAGAAATGATTTTAAGAATAAAATCAGTAGGCTTATTTTAAAATATACATAGAACTTGATAATGAACTGAAAAAAAAATTTTGTCGTATTTCCTTGGCATATGAATTTATTTTCTAATTTTTATTACATACAATTCATGACAAATTTCAGACAAAACCAAAGAATATAGAATAAAACTTCAGTTTCCCTCAATTTCCCCAACTCCAAAGTTAATCATTGTCAACATATTGCTGTGATCCTTCTACTTTCATTTCTAAGCATTAGCATATATGTAACAATGTGTGTGTGTGTGTGTGATTATTACATATACATTGATTTTCTCAGATTTCCAGAATGGATCATTAAAAAGGGACCTGATAAAAAATGTGATAGAAATTATAATGATGTCTGAATTTAGACATCATCCATTGAATAGTAATTCTCAAGGAAGACAAAGGACAGAATGGAGGGGAAGAATTAATAAAAAACATTTTAATAAAATGTTCAATAGGTGAGACCTCATGTTGAAAGAGTGTGGTGGCTTGGAATTATGTACCCCCAAAAACATTTTTTTAATCTTAATCCATTCCTGTGGACTTTAGAATGAGGTTACTTCAGTTAAGGTGTGACCCAACTAAATCAGGATGGGTTTTAACCCTATTACTAGAGGTCTTATGGAGAAGGTCACAAAGAGAGAAGCCATGGGAAGTAGCCATAAGCTGGTAGTCAATGGAACACTGAAGGGAAAAGAGAAGCCAGGAGATGCCATTATGTGCATTGCCATAGAATAGTAAAGCCAAAGACCAAGGCTCTCTTACAACCAGTCCCAGAACACCACTGTCTTTGGGGAGATGGCATGGCTTTGCTAATCCTTAATTTTGGACTTCTCCTAGCTTCAAAACTGTGAGTCATAATATCTGTTGTTAAACCAACCCACTACATGATATTTGTTTCAGAAGCTGGAAAACTAAAACAGTCTGTGGTACTGGAATGTGGGGTGATATTATGAATACTCTTTAAATTTGCTAAGGCTGCTGATACAAAACACCAGAAATAAGCTGGCTGTTATAATGGGAAAATTATTCAGAATAAAAGTTTATAGTTCTGACACTGAAAAACATCCAAATTAATAGTAATTCTCAAAGAAGACAAAGGACAGGATAGAGAGGAAGAATTAATAAGTAAACATTTGAATAAACTGGATCATCAGAGATGCTTTCTCACCAAATGTTGACTGCTAGCAGATCCTGGAGTCCTGTCATATGGTCTGCCATTCTCTCTCTACTTTCTCCTCAAGCTCAGCTGTGGGCAATCAGGCATCACTCCCTGGGCCTCATTTCCTTGAGCTTCTCAGGGCTTCTCTGCCTCTCTGCAGCTGTAGGTGAAACCTGAGTCCTCCATCTCACATGGCAGGTCAAATGGCAAATTTCCCTTTCTCTGTGTCTCTACTTTCTCTGTGTGTTCAGTTTATATAAGACCCAGCAATAGGGTAGAGTCCCAAGCTAGTTATCCCTCACCAACTTAGTCCAATCAAGAGTCTTAAATCAATCTAAAAGAGTCATCTAATCAAAGTTCCCTTACCTAAATTTAAAGCAATCAAAGGGCCCCACATCCACAGGAATGGTTTAAGAACATAATCATTTTTGGGAATCACAAAATTCAAACTGTCACAAACGTAGAAACAGCTTTGGAATTGGGTAATGGGTAGAGGCTGGAAGAACTGTGAGGTGCTTGATGAAAATGTCTAGATTGCTTTGAAGAGACTGTTAGTAGAAATACAGACATTGTGCTAGTTTGAGTCTTTTGTGGACCCTAGAAAAATCCTGTTCTTAAAGTGAACTCATTTCTGTGCCTGTAAACCCAATGTAGATGGAATCTTTTGATTAGATTCAGTTAAAGGCCTTTGATTAGATTTCAGGGACCAGAGTGGGTCTTAATCCTTTACTGAAGTCTTTTATAAATGTAAGACTAAAAGGTCACAGACCCACAGAGAAAAGCTGCAGAGACAGAGAAGCCCTGACAGTCTGAGAGACAGGTCCCAGAAGCCAGAAGCTGGAATACAGAGATTGAGAGGAGGTCCAGAAAAGTAGGGAAAGATGAGCCATATGCCTTATTGCCTACATCTGTGCATCTTTCTGACCCTGATGCCATGTGCATGATTGTCCACAGCTGTAGCTTGGTGAGACAGTGTGACGATGCCTTGATTTAGACACTTTCATGGCCTCAGAACTGTAAGCTTGTAACCTAATGAATGCCCATTGTAAAAGCTAATACATTTATGACATATTGCTCCCAGCAGCTTTTAGCAAACTAAAACAGACATTAAAGGTACTTCCAATGAAGACTTAGAAGGAGATGAGAATGTATTATTGGAAATTAGAAGAAAGGCAATCCTTATTACAAAATGGCAGAAAACTTTGATAAATTATGTTCTGTTATCAAATTGAAAGAGAAATTTGTAAGCAATGAACTTGGATATTTAGCTGAGGAGATTCCCAAGCTATTTGGAAGCAATAGTCTGGTTTCCCCTTGCAGCTTACAACAAAATGTGAGAGGAAAGGAATAAGCTAAGAACTGAACTCATAAGCACAAAGAAACAAGAAATTGACAGTTTGGAAAATTCTGAGCCTCTTCAGATAGTGTGCTCTAAGACTGGCACTAGAAGTGATACCATCAGGGCCCTTCCTGAGCTTTCAGAAAGTCAGTTCCCAGAGGACAGGGCTCCATGTGAGGGTTTAGTGAAGCATGAACAACACTTTGCTAAAGAACGTGTAGTTGAACATGGATCCAGTCAGCCATTTCAAAGGTAGTAAGGATTGGAGATTCAGTTACCCAGGAAGAATCTGTTGAAAGTGTTTCATCTAATGCTTTGGACCCCTGTGAATTATATCTAAAGCCAACAAGCATTTTGTGAAATTTGTATGATCAGAGCAATGCCTGAAAAGGACAGTGAAGGGACAGATTGAAGGAAGAATGACTTCAAGCAGAGAACCCTGGAAGATGAGGTCTGGATGAAGAGATATAAGGCCAAGAGAGCAGGCTCACTCACTCATGTGTGTGGAAAGGGTGGGTCAAAGTATACTTGAAGAGGGACAGGCATTGTGCCCCATTTTTATTAGAGAGTGTCACCATCCCAATTCTTGGAGTTGGTGGGGCCTGTGCCCCAGTGTTTGGTGTTTGGGAGAGCATGGCAGCTGTACAAATGTTAGGAGGTGGTAAGGCTACTTCTCCTTCTAGCCTGGAGGACAAAACATCAATCCATAGATAACTCTTCAGATCTTGAAATCTAATGGATTTTGTCCTTATGAATTTCCAATTTATTTGGGAGATGTAACCATTGTTTTTCTTCAAATTTCTCCCTTTTGGAATGGGAATGTTGACAGTTTTAGATTATTTTATAAATCCCAAAAAGAGAAAGATTTAATGTTTGTAAACTAATCTATTTCTCTGACTGTAAACCCTTTGATCTTATTAAATTCAGTTGAGGGGCCTTTGATTAAGATTACTTGATAAGATCAATTCAGGGTTTTTGATTGGGCTACATCAGAGGGGGTAACTCAGGTTGAGTGCCCACCTCCTTGTTGGGTTTGATATATACAGACACAGACACAAAACAGACACACAGAGGACAGAACTTTGTCATTTATGACCCTGCCATGTGACAGAAAGGTGAAGTCTCAAACAGCTACAGCCTGAGAGAGAGATGGACTATTTGCCGGATAGCTTACAGCTGACCTTGGGAAGACCCCTGAGACTGATACAGTAAGGAAACCCTGAGAGACAAGCCCTATGCTAGCCTACAGCTGACATTGGGAAGAAGCTGGGCCCATGGAGCCTCAAGAGGAAGAAGAAGCCCAGAGCAGAAGGCCAAAACCCAGCAGAGATTGCCCACCATCTTGTTTTAGCATGTGGCAACTGACTTTGATAAGAAAGTACCTCTTATGGTACATTGAGTTGGTCTTTCTGTGGCCTTGAGACTGTAAGCTTTACCCCAAATAAATACCATTTATAACAGCCAACAGATTTCTGATACTTTGCATTGGCACCCCTTTGGCATTTTATAAAGAATGCTTACCCTATGTCTGTGCTTCCATTTTATATTAGAAGCTGATAACTTTGTTTTCTAGATTTCACAGGACCATCAGACAGGAATTTTGCCCTAGAACACACCACTAAGACTTTGCACTTAGCATTGTTACTGGAATGGTTTAAGACCTTTGAGATGGAATGGAATGAATGTATTTTGCATGTGGGAATAAAATGTCTTTTGGGGTCTAGAGGACAGGCCCCAAATATGGATTGAATTGTGGACCACATGTTCTTGGTATTGGTTCACATTTGGGTGGGTGGGTGTGGACCTATTGCAAATAAGATCTCTTCAAGATGTTATTTTAGTTAAGGTGTGGCCCACGTGAATCAGGTTGGGCTTTAATCCAGATTACTGGAATCCTTTTTAAAGTAGAGTGAAAGTCAAATGGAGAAAGAAGTCACATGGAGAAGCCAGAAGCTAAAAATCAGTGGAACCCAGAAGAGAAAAAGAAAAATGCTGCCATGTGCATTGAAAGGTTATAGAAAAGCCAAGGAACCCCAAAGATTGCCAGTCAGCCAAAAGATATTCTACCGCCAGAGAAAGCAAGCCTTCTAACCTCTGAAACCATGAGCCAATAAATTCCTATTGTTAAGGTAACCTACAGCATTGTACTTGTTTTAGCAGCCAGTAAGGTAAAACAGGTGGTATATCATTGTTCTCTTATCCCCAAATTATAGATTGGAATGAGGAGCAAAGAAGAGGGTGGGCATGGGCCTTTGAAATTTAAAAGTGGAAGTTTGAATCAATTTCAAATTTGTTATTGTTTCATAACATAGTGATGTGAGAGACCAAAATATGTAAATGCTTGGAACAAAAGAGAACAAGGAATTTATTTCTGTTGTGTTGTTTTTTTTCTTCACTGCTCTTTTCTGGCAACTAGAACAATGACTGGAATATATTAGACTCTCAATAAATATTTTTGGAATGAATAATAAACAAATAAATGGATAAACCAGTTTTAAAAGTAAATTCAGCCTTTCTGAACACAAAACGTGAATTTGGATGTGGTTCAGTAAATAGAAGTCAACTGGAATGGGAGAACATACAAGTGCTCATCATTTCCTATCTTGAAAACCATACAAACCCCAACACGGCAGAAAACATCATACAGATTTCTAGTTGGGATATTTCATTTTGGATATCTATCATTCAATGAGGGTTACTCTCTAGTTTGAATTATGAAAAAAAGGCAAATTCTGTCTTCTAGCTACACTATACCTCCATTCAATCCTTATGTTTCCTCCTTTAAGGACAAGATTCTCTATTAAAAAGAGTATATAGAACATATAGTAGAAGAATCTGAATTCAGACTCCAACTCTGCTACTCACCATCATATCTTGGGGCAAATAAACCTCTCAATTCTCAACTGAACTGAATTTCAGTTTCCTCTTTTAAAATGAATTGTGAGAATTAAATGAGTGTTCACATATACATGAAAGCACTTCATTTGGCCTTCCTTCTTTCCTTCCTCCTAAGACATCATTCTATGCCTCCACCTTTCCATGTATCTTATATTTCATCATGCTTCCTGTTACCCCAGAATTCACTATTCAGGCCTTCTCAACCCAATCCCCAGCTGTTGCTCTCCCTTAATAATTCAACATGCAGGGTAGAAGAGGATTATGAATCAACTTGCATTAAAGTGTGTATGACTGCACCACTATGTTGACCCTCCTCTATACTACAGCCTGAGTGAGCCTTTAAAAATGCAAATCTCATCACATCACTCCCTGCTAAAATTCTTCAATGATTCCCCTATTTCCTTTAGGATATTAGAATAAATAACTTCCTGAACAAGGTCATAAGTGCCCCTAAGCCCTGGGCCCTGCCTGACTCTCTAGCCATATCTCAAACTGCACTCGTCCTTGGTATAATTTTTAGGAATCAGTAGCAGGCTGCATTTAAAATATACTGGAAAAGACACTAGGCATCCCAGTAAAAGATTCACTCCTCAATGTACCTGAAAGCCGCTTCCATGGCACTGATCCTACTACCTCCAACCTGTCTGAATTGTATAAACTGGAAACAGTCATCTCAGTTAGGTACAAATGTTGGATACATTATCTCCAACAACAATAAGGACATTTTATTAAACAAATATTTATAAGCAACTATAACATATTTATATTCTTTTCACCCCTGAAAGTGGAGTTTACATTCTAGGGGGAACTCACTCTGAGTGTATACGTATGGTCCAGTGTTCTCTCCTTAGCACAGAAGGGAAAATGGCACCCCATTGGCTTGCATGTCTTGAGAGAAGTGACAGGCCACAAGTGGAGCAACATGGGGGGATGGCATGGCCCCAACAGGATTGGCCAGATGGAAACATTAAGACCTGGCCCAGGAAGTATATTAGGCCTGAGAGCTTTAACCCAGGCAATGATTCTAGATGACAAAAAGGAATTGTTAGTTTTAAAATAGAATGAATATTTTTGAGAGGAGAAAAGGAGAATTGCCCTACTTTCTAATTTTACCTAGGGTGGGATATGCTTAAACTAATAAATATTCACAGTTTTCATTAAATCACTATCACTTAATTTAGGGAAGATGTCAATTATCCTCAATCACCTTCTATGACTAATTGAAGGAACAAAGTCTGTCTTGATTAAGTAGTTGACACTTGACCAATAAGTCCAGCTCAGCTCCGGTAGAGATTTGAAGTCTCCAGTTGTTTACAGCAACAGAACCCTGAAAGTGAATATTAGAAAACGTCTTCAAAAATGTATAATACATGCCAGTTTATAGACGGTTATTAAACTTACAAAGAACCAGGTTGACAGTTACATTATTTTTGGTAAGACCCTGCAAAAGCTTGGGCATCTTACAGTAAACACTGCAGTTTATTTTTTTTCCTTTTTTGGTCCCAGGATTCCTGTTTGGGGTGAAGGAGGAGGTGGTAACACAAATTAAGAAAAGGTCCTTTCTCTCTTTTAAAGTAAATGACTCTTTAGGGAAAATTATTTAGAATCAAAAGGATTGCTCTGTGAATTGTGCATAACTTTCCTTGCATCCACTGATTTTGTCCTTTGATATAATTTTAATTGTGTTGCAGAGAGTACTTTTCTCAAAAGGGTTAAAATTGTTTATTAAACATACCTGCTGCCTCATATTCTGTCTCAACAATAACAGAATTTGTTTATAAACTATCATAGATAGCACATGGTAGAAATTTTGGACATGTTGGAAAGCTCTAATAAGTATATAATAAAAAAGCCAGAAAGGTTTTTACAATTTAGCTCTTTATCAGTGATTTTCATAACCACAAGAGGAAAATGATTACATAAACCCATCTCTCAGAAAAGCCACTTGGTTGAACTAATCCAATTCATAAATGGCTCTCTCTTCCATAGTATTATTTCAACATTCCAATCTTGCTTAGCACAGGTAACAATTTTTGGAAAAGCCTGCATAAAATTTCTGGTTTTATGAACTAAGCTCTTTACTTCCTAAGACTGTCATGCTTTAGAAATACAGTTGCAGAAATCTCGTTTTCAAGTAATGTAAGCACCCTTTTTTTTAAAGATCCATGACTAATACATCCCAGGTCTGTTTAATCTATTCGTTATACACTGAGGTTTCCTTTTGCCTTCTATTATAAGGAATGCTAATTCCACAAGGCTTAGCTTTGCGACTGTTGAGTTTTGTAGACTCTTCCCTGTGTACTCACCATTTTAACCTCCTGGACACTGACCAATCGGTATGGTTCTAGAGCTGCGGCTGGCAATCCAGGTGGTCCTGGATTCCAGCCTTCTCTCCACTTTGTTGATTTATATGCCTACAACCCCCCTGTAGGCCTTAAAAGGTTGTCTTTGGCTGTGAGACAGGAAACATGCATCCATGTGGAATCAGATGAAAAGAGAACCTTCTAACAAAATATTAAACATAAATCAAGGGGGAAAAACAGAATGCTGTAGATTAGGGTCTTGGCTGAATACTTTATATGTTAGACTGAAACACTCAAGTCTGAGGTTGAAATGTTTAGTTATCACTTCACTCAAGTTAAAGAAAATCATAGTGGTTGGGTTTAATGGTTGGACTAAATGCCAGGTACAAAAGAAAACAGGTTTCATCTCTACAACGTGGAATGGTGTCTTTCTGCCTAGAATTCATTTCCTCTGTTTGAAGTAAATAAAATATTCTTTGTACCACAGTTGTGTGCCAAATCTCCCCAAACCTGTTTACTTAAAGTGTTTTTAGTGCAACTGGCCATCATTTAGAAGGGAAAAAATGGTGCAGATTATGCCACTTAATTCTCTGCACTTGCTCATTTAACAAGAGCTTCTGAAGTTTACTGTGTTTGTAATGAACAGGTAAACGAACACATGCTAAATTGTATCTGCAAAAGAAGGAAGGAAGGAAAAAAGGAAGGGAGGGAGGGAGGGAGGAAGAAAGGAAGACTGCCTACTTCATAAACGGAGAGAGTTAATGGTGCTCATCTTGAGAATTCTCTAGTTTCTCACTGTCACACTGATACATCACCAGATCTCATCAGTGAGGCCAAAGCATTGCTTGGTGTTGGCTAGAACAAGCTGGGTCAGGAAATATAACAATAGTCCACTTTTGCCCATTCTGGATGACGAGAACAAGAAAATATTTTAATGTAGATGAATGATTCTCAAAGTGTGGTCCCCAGTCCAGTGGCATCAGTATGACCTAGGAACTTGTTAGAAATGTAAATTCTCATGCTACCCCTTAAACCTCCTGAATCAGAAACTCTGCAGTGGGCCCATCCAACAGTGTTTTAACAGCTCCTCCAGGAGATTCTTATGCAGGCTCAAGTTTAAGAACCACTGGTGGAGAGTCAGTACCTCATCAATACACTCACTGCAAATGAGTTTCTCTGCCTAACTAAAAATTAAACCCTCTGGTAGCAAGTTCAAATAGTTTCCCTAAAATTTCTCTTTTTAAAATATTATATAGTCTGGGAAATTAACAGTCCTAAACATGAATTAGATCCTTGAGGTATATCACAAACTGAAACCGTCAATTAAGCTTTACTGCATGTAAAATTTTCTTGCATTTTTATAGAATATTGTTATTTAAGAAAAGATCTCTCCTCCTTTCAAAGAAAAGTCACAGTATTTTACATTAATTTTTAGTTATGTCATCTCTCTGCCATTCAACAAATATATATATAGATTGTCTATCCTTAGAGAATTTAGCATAGTGTCTGGTACATGGTAAGCAATGAGTAAATATTTGGTAAGTAAATGAATGAATGAAAACCACAAATGTTGGATCAACTAGAATTAGGTTCATTTTCTGGGTCATGCATTAATTCACTATGCAAACTTCTATTTGAAAATATACTTAACCTCTCTCTCTGTTTAATTTTCTTATCCATTAAATGATATGTTAAAATGTGTGGGCATAGATTTTAATGAGAATTAAAAGAAAAAATGGTGTGAAGCACTTCATACAGCATTGAGCTCACTAGTAAGTATTCAGTGAATTATAATGGCTTTTCTTCCCTTTCCTATTATAAACATGGTACCACTTTTTCTTATATAAATCTTTCCATATAACACAGATTACTGAAAAAATCCATATATATTAAAGCCAAAAATACACATGTTGCATTGTCAGGTATTCTGTTTGGATTTTGTGTAATGAGTTCACATGTTCTTTTATCTTCTGTAGTGGTCATAAACAAATGATGAACCAATAATAAAAGTCAGAATTGTTACCTTATTTTTTTAATTTAGGAGAGCTACATATATTGTTGAACTCTTCATTCCAATCTTTTGGTGTGTCAAAGTTGTCTTTAAGTTATTCTAATAGAGGTTTCTCCAAGCCAACCATGGTGATTCTTTCCCTATGGCAAAAGAAGGTAGGCAGTTCCCCTCTTGTAGCAATTTAGAAAGGAGCCTTCTCTGGAAACAGGTCAAGAAATATGTAATGAAGTAAATGCTCAAAACCTACATTATTTACCAGACAATAGCAGGCAGGAAATTGTTCTTGGTTTCCCTTGGAATTCAAACAAATTGAATTTGCCAAAGAGAAGCCGGCAAACATTAAGTTGGAAGGATAGATAGGGAAGCAAGAGCTAGACACTGCATACAAATGCTTGGGGAGAAGAAGCTGTACCAAAAAAGAAACATATAAATGTTCCAAGACATTCTTATACCTGCCCTGGGTAGCTGAGTTCACACTTCTCCTCTGAGCCCGGCACATGTCCACACTCGCTATGTGAAATATGACTTTGACTTCCCCATAGTGGGATGCAAATCTTACTTCAATGTTCTAGCCCAGAGCAGGAAACCGGCTTCAGGAATCATGGCCAGGAATCTGCAAGGCTTCCTTGGATCAAAAGAATCAAAACAATTAACTTCTCTTCACAGAGCTCTCAAGGTCAAACTGAAGTAAAAGTAGGCAGTTGTCACTGAGAGGCTAATTGAAATCTCAATGTAAGAGGCACCTGTTTCCTATTACCCCTGTGTGCTAATCCCTTTGCTCAGCTACTAGTCCTTCTATCACTACCTGGATTTCCCAACCTCCAAACACTTCCCTTGCTTCAGTGGAAAAGTGAGAAAGCATTGTTTCAGAAAGCTGACCTCACCAAGCCTTGGTTTTATCATTTGTAGGACAGGGCTAGCACCTTGAATGGGGTGTTGGGACAATAACATATATTATATGAAAAGCAATTTTCCCAATTCAAAAATCATAGCAAATAATCTATACATTCAACTGAATCTGCAATCATTGCCACATATTTCCCTAACTATATAGCTTTTTAAACAATAAAAGTAGAGTCTAGATATCTATCAGAAGAAAAATTTATATCCATATTAAACTAATATTTCCTCCTTATACTACATATTTGAAATAATAAAAAACCATGACTATGTGTTAATATCATACATCTCCCCTTCCAATTTAGATTGTAGAGCCCTACACAACTCAGTATAAACTAATCTCTTGTCTAAAATATCTAAAAGCAGTGTGCATATAAAAACACTACTATGATTGGATCCCAACTCATTATATTCCTTCCTGACCTCTTTTTTTTCACTTTTTTTAAAAAATTAAAGTTAATAGATCACAAGGAATGTTACATTAAAAAATATTTAAAAAACAAAAACCATAAGAGGTTCCCATATAACTCACCCCCACCCCCACCCCCACCACATCATATTTGTAAATTGTATTTTTTTGAAGATATATACATCACACACAAAAAATGTAACATTACAAAATATAAGAGGTTCCTGTATACCCCTCACCCCCCCCACCCCACTCCTCCCACACCAACAATCTCCCTCATCATTGTGGCAAACACATTTTGGGGCACTGCTGCACTACACAGATAATAGTTTACCCTGTAGTTCACACTCTCCCCCAGTACATTCAGTGGGTTATGGCAGGATATATAAAGTCCAGCATCTGACCCTGCAATATCACTTAGGACAACTCAAAATCCCAAAAATATCCACACATCACATCTCTTCTACCCTCTCCCTGCCCTCAGCAACTACTGTGGTCACTTTCTCCAGCTCGATGCTAAAATTTCTTCTATTACTCATCACAATAGTTTTATAGTAGAATATCAGTAAGTCCACTCTAGTCCATATTTTATTCCTCCATTCTGTGGACCCTGGAATGTTGATGTCCTCTCCACCTCTAGATCAAGAGGGCACTTAGATTCCACATGGATGATGGATGTAATTCCTCTGCTTACAGTTGTAGGCATTCTTGATTCCCTGGTGTGGTGGTTGACCATCTTCACCTCCCTGTTAGCTGACCTGGGTAAGACCAACAAACCACAGAGTAGGAGTCACCACTCTGCTGAGGCTCAGGGCCCAGCTGGCACATAGGCAGTCCAGAGATTCAGGTCTCCTGAGTATGGACCATCCCTAGCACCAACCAACGTTCAGTAAAAGTGACAGAAGAGGCATGTGTAGAAAAGTCACATCTGAGTTCAGCTCCATCACACTCAGGAGCACAAACTCCAATGGAGGGCCCTCTGACATGGCACAGAGCTCCAAATCCATCTGCCATGACTATATACCCTATGGATCTCCACAGATTTCAGGAGAACCAGTACCTAGGGTTGTATCTACTTTAGCTTGATTTTTAAAATTTACTGTTTTAAATGGTATTTGTTTCTTGATTTCCTCCTCAGATTGCTCATCAGTGTACAGAAATGCTACTGATTTTTGTTTGTTGATCTTATACCCTGAGACTTTACTGAACTCATTTATAAGTTCTAGAAGCTTTGTTGCAGACTTCTCAGGGCTTTCTATGTATAGGATCATGTCATCTGCAAATAGTGAAATTTTGACTTCTTCCTTTCCTATTTGGATTCCTTTTATATCTAGGTCTTGCTTCAGTGCTTGAGCAAGTACTTCTAGCACAGTGTTAAATAGAAGGGGTGATAGTAGGCATCCTTGTCTTGTTCCTTATCTTAGAGGGAAAGATTTCAGGATTTCACCATTGTAAATGATGTTAGCTGTGGGTTTCTCATATATACCCTTTATTACGTTCAGAAAGTTTCCTTCTATTCCTATCTTTTGCAGTGTTCTTATCAAGAAAGCATGCTGTAATTTGTCAAAAGCTTTTTCTCCATCTATAGATATGATCATGTGATTTTTTTCCTTCAATCTGTTTATGTGGTGTATTATATTAATTGATTTTCCTATGTTGAACCATCCTTGCGTACCAGGAATGAAGCCCACTTGGTCATGATGTATAATTTGTTTAATGTGTTGTTGAATTTGATTAACAAGTATTTTGTTGAGGATTTTTGCATCTAGGTTAAATAGAGAGATTGGTCTGTAATTTTCCTTTCTTGTGGTGTCTTTGTTTGGCTTTGGTATTAGGGTAATGTTGGCATCATAAAATGAATTAGGCAATGTTCATTCTATTTCAATTTTTTGGAAGAGTTTAAGCAAAATTGTTGTTAGTTCCTTCCGGAATGTTTGGTAGAATTCACCTGTGAAGCCATCTGGCCCAGGGCTCTTCTTATTTGGAAGGTTTTTAATGACTGATTCTATCTCTTCACGTGTGATTGGTTTGTTGGGACCGTCGATTTCTTCTTTTGTCAATGTAGGCTGCTTATGTGTTTCTAGGAATTTGTCCATTTCCTCTAAATTGTCTTTCTTGTTGGAACATAGTTTTTCAAAATATCCTTTTATGATAGTCTTTATTTCTGTGGGGTCAGTGATGATATCTCCTTTCTCATTTCTTATTTTGTGTATTTGCATCTTCTCTCTTTTTTTGTTAGTCTAGCTAAGGTTTGTCAATTTTATTGATCTTCTCAAAGAACGAGCTCTTTGTTTTCTTTATTTTTTCAAGTGCTTTCCTATTTTCTATTTCATTTGGTTCTGCTTTGATCTTTGTTATTTCTTTCTTCTTTCTTTGAGGTTAGTTTGTTGTTTTTATACTAATCCCTCCAATTGTTCAGTTAGTTCTTCAATTTCAGCTCTTTCTTCTTTTTTGATGTATGAATTTATGGTTATAAATTTCCTTCTCAGTACACCTTTGCTGCATTCCACAAGTTTTGATATATTGTGTTAGCATTTTCATTAGTTTCAAGGTAGTTATTGATTTCTGTTGAGATTTCCTCCTTGACCCACTGTTTTTCTAAGAGCGTGTTTTTTTAACTTCCATATATTGGTGTCAAATCTAGGTCTCTTGCCCTTGCAGATTTCCAGCTTCATGCCACTGTGGTCAGAGAAATTATTTTGTATGATTTTGATCTTTCTGAATTCACTGAGACTTTCCTTGTAGCCTAGCATGCAGTCTATCTTGGAGAATGATCCATGTGCACTTGAGAAAAAAGTATATCCTGCCATATTTGGGTGTAATGTTCTGTATATGTCTATTAGGTCCAGATCCTCTAATATATTGTTCAAAGTCTTTGTTTCTTTATTGATTCTCTTTTGAGATGTTCTGTCCAATGGTGATAGTGGTGTGTTAAAGTCCCCCATTATAAATGTAGAGGCATCTATTCCTTCACAGTTTCTCTAGTATTTGCCTCACATATTTGGAGATGCCCCTGTAGGGGCATAAATGTTTATGATTGTTCTTTCTTCTTGAAAAATTGTCCTTTTTACTAATATGTAGTGTCCATCTTTGTCTCTCACAACAGTTTTGCATTTAAAGTCTATTTTGTCTGATATTAATATAGCTACACCTATCCTTTTTTGGTTATTGTTCGCCTGTAAGATTGTTTTCCAACCATTCACTTTCAACCTCCTTGAATCTTTGGGTCTAAGATGAGTTTCTTGTAGACAACATATAGATAGGTTATATTTCCTTATTCAATCTTCCAATCTGTGTCTCTTCACAGGTGAGTATAATCCACTGAAATTTAGTGTTATTACTTTCAAGGAATTACTTATATTAGCCATATTTTCTTTGGATTCATCTTTGTCATATGCTGTTTGATTTTTTTCTTTTTGAAGTTTTAGTTGTTCTTACACTCTCTGCCAACTCTGTTTTTCTTGTTTTTTTCTTTCTCCCTGCAGAACTTCCTTTAGTATTTCTTGAAGAGCAGATTTCTTGTTGGCATACTCTCTTAGTTTCTGTTTATCTGTGAATAATTTGAACTCTCCATCATTTTTGAATGCTAACTTTGCTGGATAGAGTATTCTTGGATGGAAATTCTTTTCTTTTAGTACCTTGACTATGTCATACCACTGCCTTCTTGCCTCCATGGTTTCAGATGAGAGATCAGCACTTAATCTTATGGCGCCTCCCTTGTATGCGATGTTTCTCTTTTCTCTTGCTGCTTTTAGTATTTTCTCTTTGTCTTGTGCATTGGATAATTTGACAAGTATATGTCTTGGGGTAGGCCTGTTGGGATTTATGCTGTTTGGAGTGTGTTGTGCTTCCTGGACATGTACACGCATCTCCCTCAATAGGTTTGGGAAGTTTTCAGCCATTATTTCCTCCAACACCCCCTCTGTCCCCTTTCCCTTCTCTTCTCCTTCTGGGATGCCTATAATGCATATGTTTGTGCTTTTGCTTTGTCACTCAGGTCCCTAGTCCCTGCTGGATTTTTTCTATCTTTTTATCAATTAATTCTACTATCTGTTTGATTTCAGATGTACTGTCTTCCACATCACTAATTCTTTCCCCTGCCTCTTCAAATTTGCTGTTATTTGCTGAAAGTCTATTTTTGATTTCTTGGATTGTGCTATTGATCCCCATCATATCTAATCATTCTATGCATGATCACAATTTCTTCTGTATGCTCTCCAAGTGTTTTCTTAATATGTTTAATCTCTTTCTTCAGTTCATTGAATTGGTCCATGATACATGTTTTGAGAGCTTTTTTTTTAAATTTTATTTTATTTACTCATTTTTAAAAAAATATTACATTCAAAAAATATGAGGTCCTCATTCACCTCCACCATCCCCACCCCACCACTCCCCCCACAGTAACACTCTCCCCCATCATCATGACACAACCATTGCATCTGGTGAGTACATCTCTGGGCATTGCTGCACCCCATGGCCTGTGGTCCACACCATAGCCCACACTCTCCCACGTTCCATCCAGTGGGCCATGGGAGGACATACAATGTCTGACAATTGTCCCTGCAGCACCACTCAGGACAACTCCAAGTC
The DNA here is from genome assembly GCF_030445035.2 of Dasypus novemcinctus. Classification (NCBI taxonomy): domain Eukaryota; kingdom Metazoa; phylum Chordata; class Mammalia; order Cingulata; family Dasypodidae; genus Dasypus; species Dasypus novemcinctus. Next base: position 47,849,050 of record NC_080674.1, on the reverse strand, counting down.
CTGAAAATGACTCCACATCTCATCTCTTCCTCCCATTCCCTACACCCAGCAGCCACCATGGCCACTTTTTCCACACCAATGCCACATTTTCTCAATTATTAACCACAATAGTTCATGAATAGAATATCATTAAGTCCACTTTAATCCTTACTGTATTCCTCCTTCCTGTGGACCTTGGCTTGGTTGTGTCCATTCCACATCTATGTCAAGAGGGGGCTTAGATTCCACATGGATACTGGATGCAATCCTCCTGCTTTCAGTTGTAGGCACTCTAGGCTCCATGGTGTGGTAGTTGACATTCTTCAACTCCATATTAGCTGAGTGGGGTAAGTCCAATAAATCAGAGCATAGGAGCTGAAGTCTGTTGAGGCTCAGGGCCTGGCTATCATATTGTCAGTCCAGAGATTCAAATCCCCTAGATATATCTTAAACCCCAGCACCAAATACAATTCCAGTAAAGTAGCATGAAAGACTTGTGAAAAGAGATCACATCTGAGTTCAGTTCCATCATGCAGAAACACCAGCTCCAAAGAAGGGCCAACTGACATGGCAGTGAACTCCATCTGCCATGACAATAGAACCTGTGGGTCTCTTTAGCCCTCAAAAGAACCAATACCTGGGGTTGTATCTACTTTATCTGTTTCTGAGACTCTGCTCAGGTGTGCATAAGGGCAATCCTTCTGACAACCTCCAGACTCTTTTTCAGAGACTCATAGCCATATAAACTCATTTGTCCTTTCCATTTCCCCCTTACTTTAGGTCAAACAGCATTTTTAACTCCTGTTATTATATGTAGACAGGAATATTCTGCTGATCCGCGTTGAACCTTTAATTCAAGGTTATTTTCTAGTTACGTCATTAGCTGGTACTTGGTAGTGATCCTTCGGTGCCAGTGAGGCTCATCCCTGGGTGTCATGTCCCATGCTGGGGGGAAGGCATTGCATTCACATGCTGAGTTTGGCTTTGAGACCGGCCACATTTGAGTAACACGGAGGTTGTCAGGAGGGAACTCTTAGGCACAGTGCTGCTCTAGGCCTTGTTCTTATTTCAGGTGTATAGGCTCACAAACATAGTCATTAGTATCAGGGGGTCACTGTTGGACCCTCATTCCTTCCTGGTCCTTGCCATTGCACCTGGGGGACTGCCACTGCTCCCCTAGGGACCATAACAGAGCCTCCCCCCACCCCGGCCAGGAACCCAGTACCCCCCAGCTGTTGTTTTTAATTGTTTCCACTATGAGTATATCCAAACATTTCCATGCACCCTGGACACATGTCCTGTATAACTCCCTGTCAACCATATGTCCCCTGTCAATAACATCCCATACCAGTATTCCTCCACTGCCATTTTTGAACCACTCTATGATCCAAAACTTCCTGAAAAGTGAAGCCCAATATAATGTCAGTTTCCCTTAATAGTAAAATGGAATATAGCAATGAGTTTAAAGGTTAGATATAGAATACATATTGATATGGAAAAATTCTGCATCCTATCTTTTTCTTTTCTTTTTTCCCTAATTATTGAGCTTCTCTTCACAAGAGCCTTAGATCACAGTAATTCATATATACAATATACAGTACTCCCACATATCCATTATAAAACCTTTTCCCTTCCACAGCAATAATCTTTTAACTTATTCATATCATATTTACTGAAACTGATGTACAGATACTGAGACAATAGCTTTCAAACAAGGTAACATTTGTGTTTACATTGTGGTTTATACTTTAGGCTATACAGTTTTCTAAATTTTTTAGTTATCCTATGTTTGAGAGCTTTAATCACTTGTTCAATGTTCCACTTCTCTTCCTGGTTTTTAGTTTGGTCATTGGATTGGGCCATGTTTTTCTGATTCTTGAAATGGTCTATAGTTTTTTGTTGCTGTCTGGTCATTATTTTATTTTGTTGGGTTTATTCTGTTGATTATCTTGTTTGTTTAGTTTTGGGGTTTGATTAGTTGTTTTTGTGTGCATGTTAAGTCTTCTCTTTGTCACTTTTTCTTCTTATTCTATTTCCTTGTTGTTGGCTAAGTTCCCTGGAAGGAAATATTAGATCCATAGAAAGCAAAAGGGGTAAGAAATTTAAAATATAATAGTAGTATTGATAGTGAACGTTAGCAGAAGAACCATGTGAGATCTAGGAGAATGGATATAGAATTCATGTAAGCTGTGTATAGTTATAACTGTAAAAATGTGGGGTACCTATAATGAGATAGTAAACTGAATATGGGGAGGAATATACTATGAATTAAAATGTCAGTGTGGTCAGGAGAGAGGGAAAAAGAAAAGAGTGGTCAATAATATAAAGAATGAATAAATGATAGAAAACAGATTAGAGGTATTAGAGATAAAAAGTCAGAAATATTGGGCTCTAAACAGAGAGAGGTGGAATGTAAGAGAAACAATAAATGATGGAGGAGAGAGCAATGTAAAGGAAAGGGGATAGCATTGGTAGCCAAAATCAGTACACACAGAAAAGAGAAAATTGAGGATGAGGAAGCACAGCAGATAAGAAATGTTGCCTACAGCACTAATATAAAAAAAGAAAAAAGAAAAAAAAAAGGGAAAAGAAAGAGTGAAGAAAAAAAGTAGAGTAAGAAAAAGAGAAGGGAGAAAAAATAAAAGGGAAAAAAAAGGGCAGTGTGGGGATAAAGAGGCAGAAAAAACAAGAAAACAAACCAACAAAAAAGACCAGACAAGGCCTCAGGCAAAGAATTCTCTTTGCAATTGAATAAACTGCTTAGGAGTCTGACCTTCCCTCTTTTATCCTTCCTCACTTCCCTCCCTCCCAAGGCAGCAGGAAGGCTGTGTGAGGGCTCCTGTAGGAAATTCAAATGGGTCCCTGGTGAACCAACTTACCTGAGAAAATAATGTCTCTTAATTTCTTGAGAGAGCACCCATCCCTTGCCAGGAACCATAAATATGCTTTTAGAAGCCTGTAAAGCACGTCCTACTGTCCCTCTTCCTTAGGTGTGCTACAAGGGGGCTGGTTAATTTTCTGACTCCACCTTCTCCCAGACCAAGTTTCCTATCCCAGGGCATTTAGGTAAATTGGGCTCTCACCAGATTCGCCTCTCCTCTCTTCATAGGCTCTCCCCAAGTCAGCTGATATTCTCTTCCAAACTCAATAAAAGGGGGAGACCAGAAAATTGAACCTGTACTCCTTCAGCCCCTCTGCACCTCCCACCTAAACTCTCCCACTGCCGAAGTTAGTCCACGACCGGAGGGGTAGGGTAATGCCGGATTTCCGTAGTGCTGGGCTCGGGAAACAGGGGCCCGGGAGAATGTGGACGCGGGGTATGTAGGCCTGTGAAACATGGGCCACGGGGGTTCAGGGGACACAGGCTTGGGGTTCACGTGTTTGGGGAACACACAGCTTGGAAACTCCACCCCACAACCAGCAGTTCTCAGTGAACACTGTGGCTGTTAGCCCTAGGGGGAAGGGATGTACCTTCCCACGGCGTCCGCATTCAGTATTAGAAACTCGCAATTCTACCTTGAGCAAACACCAATTCTGCTGCAATCTCGCCAGATCGATGTCCAGACACCTTCTGCCCTGCACGTTCCCAAAAAGCCTGCTCCAGCAGGACTCTGTCACCACACAGCCAGTCCTTTGTAAGAGAGATGACAACGGTGTTTTTATTCAGATGCCATCTTGCCCCGCCTCCTCTTTCCTGACCTCTTAAACATAAACTTATAATTTTGCAATTCACGAAAATTATCCCTGCATGATTCTCTATCACTTGATATTTTCTAAAATATAATGAGTGAGTTTGTGAGTCAGAGTATTGTAAAAATGATTGAATGGTTTCTCATTTAAACTTGAGACTATACGAATATTAAAGGATTTATGGAAAACACTTTCCATGTTTCCATAAGTTGTTAAAGCACACTATTTAATACAGTTATCCATATACATAAAAATTCAATAGGTGATTATGTGGAGCACCTACCCACAATGGTGAGTTGATTTAGCTAGGAGAGATAAGACTTGATCCTTTACCAGATTATAAATTCAAAGAAACACTACGAACAAATCCTAACTTTACATTTAAAAAGAAACAGAAGTTAGTTGACTTTAGATCAAATGGATATATCCAAGATTTTAGGATATAACCTTCCCAGACTTGGTGTATTTGGGGATATTTTTAGAAATAGAGCAATCTCAACCTTTAATAGTGCTATAAAATATATAATATCAATCTCAATAAACTAAGTTACTCCAATCCAAATTAAATTTATAGAAGATAAAAAACAAGATTTGGTTCTCATTTTTTAACATTTGAGTTGATATACATCATATATTTCTCAAGCAGATTTCTATCCTTTTGCTTTTTTTTTTTCAAATAAAAAATGGTAATAGAATCTCCAAAGGAAAGGTGCAAAACAACAGCAAAATATAAAATAATGATCATAAAATTGTATTTGGGAAAATTATATTTGTACTTCATTCAAAGAAATCAAAGTCATTTTCAAAAACTCATTAAAATATACAATTATCTGGATTGGAAAGTAAAAACCCTGAAGAGTAATCAAGCCTTACTTTGTCCAAGTTCAAAACTCTTTCCCAATATCTTTCCCCATCACTCAATTTTCAAATCTATAACAAACAATTATATTCAGTTAAGTTTTAATGTGGAACACCACTGAATCTGCTCAACCATCCAAGAGGAGGGGCTAAGGATGCAGATTGTTTTTATTTTTTAACTGTGATGTAACTGGAGACTGCAATCATAGTCAAGAATTTGTACCCACCCCTTCCTACCACACAACACATGCAAAGTCTGTGCCTTTCTATTCATTTTTAAAAAAAGAGATCATTTTTATCTCTTGTTGTTATGTATCTAAGAAACAAGAAATAATAGGGGAAAGATATGCCAAACAAGAGAACAAACAATAGGGCGCTGCAGATTTAAGTATTTCCCAACCAGAGGAAACTATGTATTACCAAGTTTCCAAGTGGATGTATTTTGGTAGATAGCTTTCTACACAGAGGCGAGTTTTTCATAATTTTTCTACAAACTCCAAGGAGCAAATGAGCCACACACTGAAACCCAAATCTATAAAGCCCAAGTTTTCTGAGTTTCTCAGAGTCAAAAGGGATATTTTAAATGAAAGAGAAAAGTGATCCTCAGTTCATGACATTGTTCTTGAACTTGCTTCCATAACCCCTTTACTGTTGTCATAGGCAAGTACAACCTTCCTAAAATCTCACCAATAATGAACCCCTCACATGTCACAAAGTTAAATATTCACAGAGACTCTTTTTCTTTGAGTTCTGCAATATCAACCTGAGTTTTCACTACGTCAAAAGGAGAAATAAAAACAAGTAGGTTAAGAGAATTTTTATTAACAAAAAGAGTACAGCCCTGCTCAAAAATGGCTTCTGCTTTAGCCAATTGGAGTAGACCTGGATGTGTTCCTTCAGCCTTGTCTCTAACGCAGTTATGCATTAACTCTGACACTTTTCATGGTGCCAACATTTAGGAAAGCTGGTGGAGAAAGAGAGCTCCACAAGGATTTAGGCATTATGAATGGCTGAATTGAATTAGGCTCATACAAAGCTTTATCAAAATTAGGTAATATGAGTAAGAACTGATGCATGCCTTCCTTTATTTGAGGAAATATAGAAATGGCAGGGGTGTTGCTAATCTTTTTTGACAAATATAGTCTTCACCCTTGTTCTCAGCAGGTGAAATTCTTCTTGGGAGATTCTTCTACTTCTCCTCTCCTTTTTTCTTGCCTCTCATTTCTTCTCTTCTTATGGTTGTGAAGGCAAGAAAGATTGAAAGAACATTACTCTAGAGTTGATTGAAGACTTGAAGAAATTAGAGAAAATCATTCTAATTTCTTTATCCTCAAATTCATAATGCAAATTTTGGTTATAGATGTATGATTTATTAGCTAACATGGAGAGTGTTCAAATAGTGTTGGAAAAACATAAAACAATATCATTCTATTATAGCTAGAATATAAAAATGAAAAACTGTCTTAAAAATCTATTGCCTCTCATTATGGATGTTTCTAATTTAAGGAAAGAATATAAATCTGAATGCCTGTTGATTATTGTTACTTTTGTTAATATTTGTGTCTCTAGTCATATAGCACAGTGGCTAAGCCATAGCAGGCACTCTATAATGAATAAATGAGTAAAGGAATGAATAAATGAATGAATTAGACCCTAGAGACAGAACTATCCAGACAAATAAGGCTTGCTGGAGTCCCTGTTCCTTCTGGAATGAAACGAGTGCCAAACACATGCATACCACATATGGTTCTCTGTACGCTCTTCCCGCTCCTATTCTCTCCTTAATAACCTGCTTTTCCTGAAGGGAACAGCTTTAGATAAATACCAGGTGAAATGAAGTGCTTTTAAAAGGTTCTGGAAGTGATTTTTTGAGGTGCAAGAAGCTCCCACACACTGGGAGACCTCCCACAAGCAAATTTCTTGGGGGCAGAATCCAAGTTACTAGGATAGATGAAGCCTGTTTCCAGAAATGCCACATAGTTACCATCTTAATCTAGTGTTAGCTCAAGGAGTTAGTTTAAGAAGCTTTTTCCCCCCAAAGAAGAAGGAGAAGAGACTTGAACTGATAGCAGAATATTTGTTCTGACCCCAATGGAGAAATAATGGAGCAGCCAGAAGGGACCACCCTTTTCTAGCAGGAATATAGTACAGTTGCAAACATTCATACCATGTAGCTATTGTCTTAATGTCAAAATCTAAAAGAAAGCAATAAAAATGATAGAAGAGAAAGACAAATCAATGACTGAATGTGGGAAAGACACTATTCTTGTTCTAATATATTGAAATACATCAAATTCATGAAATAAAATTTAGGCTTCAGAGGTTCTTTTTTAAATTAAATTCTTTTAGTTTATTTTACATTTATCTATTCAACCACTGTACTTCCTAAGACTTTTTTTGGTACATAAAAATCTAATCAAGTTTCTCAAAAACTTGCTGTATTTATCCAAGTTGTAAAATTTGCTATTTGTCAAAGTCAAGTCTGAAATGTCAGGAGTCCAATATTTACTTTGGAAATTAACTGTTCAAAGTAATGGTTTTCTTACACTTAGGGAAAGTGATTGAATTGGAATAATTGCATGGTCGTTAGCATTGCTTGTCCAAAGGGTTACACTGCATGTTGGCTAGTTTAGGGTACACCTTTCTTGATCCCTCAACCTTCACTTTCTCTCTTCTCTGACTTTAAGAGAAGGGAAATCAGCTAGGAAGATAGTGAAACACATAATTTAAAAATTTTAAATATTAAAGTTTGAAATAGGCACTGTGTCTGATGTCAAGCATCAAACTCACCGTCCAAATTTTCAAGACTCCCACATTTTGCAAGTTGTGGAAAAAGGCAAAGTTCCTCAATCTTCCCTTTCTCAATGCCTCTGCCCCATCTTTCCTGGGTTCAGCCAATCAATATTCTCATTTGGGATTTGAAATTTGAGTAAGTGTTACTATCTTGGTCTGGGTTCCCCCAGAAGAGACCATGAGATAAGGATTCAAGGTTCAAGTATTTATTTGAAACACCAGTGAAAAGAGAAAGGTAAAATGAGGAAAGGAGAGATAGTCAATAATGGATGCTTATTAAGAGAGCTACCACTGGGAGTGACTTGAACTAAATTCCTTGGAGAAAATGGTATAAGACAAACACATTAGAGAAATCTCACTGCAAAGAGAGCAGACACTCCTATATTTATGCACCAGCTTCCATCAGTCATTGTTTAAGAGCTGAGGAGTGTTAATTCTCTGGTATTTCCAGTCTGTCACACCGACAAGGTAACTTTTATAGATTCAGAGGTAAAGAGATGTAGAGATGTAGATACTGATGGTAGGAGTTCAGCCTGAACAAACCAAGATGGTAAAATCCACAGGATATGAGCAGGCACCCAAGATCGTGGTGCAGATTTAAAAATGGGTCACAGTGGGAGCTGTCAGTGGCTGTGGCAGTGTCCAATGTCCAGGGGCATAGCATCTAGCAATAGGGATAATAGTGGCATTGTAACCAGTGTGTTCCTACAATTACATAAGCTATGATATAGGCTGCCTCACCTCCTCATTTTTTAAGTATTTTGATTCTCTGAGTCACCTAATACCTTTCAACTGAATTCATTTTCTGCTTAATTTAGCCAGTTCCAATTTCTTTGGCTTGCAACAAAAAGCCCAGATGCATGATCTAATGGTGCTTGAAGACTAGTAAAGATCAGACAGTTAATGCTACCTGTGGCAAATCCCAAACTGAAGCAAGGAAAATTCTCTACAGTTTTGGAGCAAAGCCATGCCATCGTCAGCATATAATTATTTCAGCAAGTTGTTATTACTCCCTTGTAGAACATTTTCTGATTTACCATGGGGCCCTGCTGGCTATAAATGCCTCACTATGAGACACTAATTGACAGGGGATTAGAGCTGCCAAGAATAAATCAGATATGTTCAATAGGGTATAGAATAAGCCGTTATAAAAATAAACCAAAGAGTTAGTGGTGCAAACATGGGAGTTCTCTGTCATCTCCTAAAGTGTAATCCTCCTGATGTTCATGGCCAAATCTGGCTCAACTCCATGCCCTCATGCCAACCTGTGTAAAGTAGCAAAGAGAGAAAGTCCAGGAAAAACTATTTCTTTTTAAACAAGTGTTATAAAACATTACTTCCATTCACATTGCATTTGTAAGAACTTAGACAAATAACCACATTAGCTGCAAGGAATTCTGGGAAATAAAGTTCCCTGCTGAGACAAATATGTGTCAAGATAAACTCTGTTAATATGGAATATTGGAGTGGATTTGGGAGTACAATTAGCAGTCTGCCACATGGAATGTTTTCTGAACAGCCTAGCCCTAAAGTCAGGTATGTACAGCAATATTCCACAATCAAATAGATGTACTCCATTAAATAGATGCAGGTTTTAGAGGCAGCTCACTTATGTTCTCCATGAACCCACTCCTCAAATACTACCACCCATACTTCATGTCATGGTTATGGGTGATACCTATAACCACTTGACTGAGAAGCATAATCTCAGGTCTTATATCCCAACAGCTGTGACAATAGCTGAAAGTGGCTTGCTATGAAGACATAGAACCATTGAAAATTGGCTCTGAAGAAGGCAGAAATTAGAGCAACACAGTTTGAAAAATAAATCTATATGGATTTCTGACTAGTGACTAAAGGTTTAATTGAAATGTCCAGGGATGCTGTTATGGTTGAATTGTGTCCCTGAAAAGGAAAGATATTTTCAAATCCTAACCAAGATTGTGATTGCGATCCTATTTGGAAATAGGCTCTTTGAAGATATTATTAGTTAAGAGGAAGCCAAATCAGATTGGGGAGGGCCCTAATCCAATATAACTTGTGTCCTTGTAAGAAGGGGAAAGTTGACACAGACAGTCAAATATAGAGGGCAAACAGCCATGCGAAAGAGTCAGAGACTGAGTTATGCCAAGAAACAAAGAACACCATGAATTGCCGGTAAGCCACTCCAGAACCTCATAGACGTCAGAGGAAGCATGGCCCTGATGACACCTTGATCTCAGACGTCTAGCCTCCAAAACTGGGAGACTTTCAATTTCTCTTGTTTTAGCTACCCAGTTTGTGGTGCTTTTTTAATGGTAGCCCCAGAAAACTAAGACAGATGAGAAAGTAACAATATTGTAGGATTAATGGCAAGGTGGGAAATGTTACATGGGATGATTTCTTGGAATAAGGTTAAGGAATCCCTAAAAATGTTCAGTGCTAGATTACTAGCCACCAAAAAGCCCCATGAACAGCAAGTTCTTAACAGTCAGATGGAGATGACCACCTTGTGGATTTCTTTTTGCCTACTTCCCAAGCCTGCTCAGTATCTGCTCATGGGCTCATAAAAATGTGGCAAAGTCTGAAAATACAAATAAGCTCAACCAATGTATTCCTCTCATAGCAAGCATGGATGAGGTGGGAATCAGGGATAAAATTGAGAATGATGCTTCTCAATATCAGATAATACACTTTATTTTATCCCATCTTTGAGACATTAGATGTTACTAATAAAAAAATTAAAAACTTTAATACATAAAGGAATAATACTTAAAACAGGAAGCACTACAAATGTTCCATTGAATTAGAAGCTGAGAGTACAACCTAACCCTTACTGGCCCCTTAAGTGAATTTCAGCAAACAGTGAGTTAGATTATGGGTTGAAGAGATAGCCCCTGACTATCAAGGGAAAATAGAGTAGCTGTTATATAACATCTGCAAGGACAATACAGATAGGAATAAGGAGATCTCCTGGAAAGTGGCTATCAATACTGCACAGAGGTATTATAGCATATGTTGAAGAACACAGGATCCAGAGTCAGTCCACCTGGGCAGAAATCTTATTCATACTACTTACAGCTGTGTAGATTTGAAAAATTTACTTTAACCCTCTGCATCCTAGTTTCCTCAAATATAAAATGAGAATCATATTGATAGTTCCAATAGTAAAAGTCAATACAACACCGAAGTACTCCTATTCATCCTTGAGAAATAATTTCTCGTATCCCTGGAAGTGAGACTTATATGAACTCACAAAAAAGGAACCCCAACCAGCTGAAATGTTTGTTGGAGACAAATGGAATATGGAATGGGTATTGTAGAAGTATAGTTATTAACACAAGTTTTTTAGCTTGAACAATTGAAGAAATGAGAACTAGAGATTTAGCCCATATTTCCTTCCTTGTTATATGGTATACAAAATGATCCCCATTTTCTTCCCTCTCTCCCCAATATTCCCTATTGAATATGTTGACGGTGGTTAGTTTTACAATATAGAGGATAAGTTTCAGATAAAATGAGCCAGTATTGCAACAGAACTAAAGGAAGAATAGCCCACCCAGAGGTCCTGGATTTGGACGGATGCAGTAACTGATGAAATTTGGAGTTGTCTAATTTTATTTTTGAGAAAAGTTTACATTATATTATGCAGGAGGATTATTTTCTTTTTTTAAGTAGGCAATAGTGCATATATTATGTTTTTCTTTAATTTTACCTGGAGTTAGCTAAAAAAGATGAGGGCTCAATCCTCCACAAGATCACCCTCACTTCTAACACCATATTCAAATTCGGGGTGTTTCCAAAACCACACTCGGGTTCAATAATTCACTGGAAAGACTCATAGAATTCACTTAAAGGTATTATACTCATGGTTACACTATATTACAGGAAAAGGATACAAATTAAAATCAGCCAAAAGAAAAAAACAAATAGGGAAGAGTCTGGGAAGGTTCCAAGCATTGTTCTTTCCCATGGAGTCAGGAAGTGTTACCCTCCTGGAGACTCTGTGACAATACACATGAAGTATTGTCCATCAAGGAAGCTCACCCAAGCTTTGGTGTCCAGAAATTTTCTGGGGACTTCACTACTTAGTCATGATTGATTGGTAATCCACATGGTTGCCTCCAGGTTGACTGATACGAGGTGACCCAAAGTCCCCACCCTAAATCATACTGATCTTCCTGGCATGGCCAGCAACCACTCTAAGACTATTGGGTATGCTTAACCCCTATTTAAAATAAAGACATTCTTATCAGGTATAACTTAGATTATCTCCCAGAAACTGTAGACAAAAACCAGACTTCTCTTTAGGCAAGGCCAAGTTCTTTATTATATAGATATCCACTACCCAAAAGTGGCTTGGTAGTAACTTCCAAATTAAGGCTCAGGACTCACATTATAGAAGCCTAAAGGGTACCTATGGTGAAAATATGTTATCTAGACTGAGCCAATTAGATGTCCAGGATTTATATTCTTGAATAACACAAAGACAGAACAGAGGTAGAATCAATTCAAAAGACAGCATCCAGTTGTCTCCCACTGGCAGGGTGCAACTATAGCTGCAGTTTTACTGCTGAGCCACCATTTGGTTCTTGCCTGTGCCTTATATCTCCAGTTAACCCTGCCAGATCCACTGTCCATCCTTTTCTACCTTGTTCTCTAACCCCACAGGCTAAACTGTATAAACTCTCCGAGAGCTTCTCACTGAGTTCAATCAATGGGAAACACTGCCCAGAGACTGCAAAGAGAGAAGAGATTAAAGTCAGGATGTTTATTCCCTGGCTCCTTCCCTGTGGCTTCACTGTGAGTTGGCTACATCATTTGATCAAAAGCCAAAGCTCCAGTGAGGACACTCTTGTTAAATGGCTTTCTTCCTCCCCTACCGCCCCCCCCCCCCCCCACATACACACTGGATTATGGTAACCACTCCCTCCACTTGTCCCTTCAGAATGGGCAGCAGCAAAGCTCCATTGCTACATAGTAACTCAGGCACAGCATTATCAGGCGTGGTTTCCTATACGATGTCCACACCATTGCAAATACTCTATTAAACTCTTCTCAAATTACCCACTTTGAATGTGTCATCTCTTTCTGGTTGGAACCTTGACCTTTACACTTTTCAAAGCCTGTTTTCCCAGGCTTCTCTCAAAGTCTATAAGCAACCTGACATCCTGCTAATAAATTCCTTTCTCTCATTAAGATTAGCCAGAATTAATAGTTAACACTTACAAAGAAGTACAGCGTTTGATATAAAGTAGCTCATCTTCCATTTCTCTTGGGCAACATCTTTGCTAACCCCACACTGGACTATTTACAATTACCAAAATTGGCCATTTACCTTCATGCCATTAGGTTTTTGCGCTTGATGATCCTGCTTCCTCAAACGCCCTTCACCACTTCTCATCCTTCAAAGCCTAGGTCAAAATCACCCGTTGTGCAAAGTCTTCCTTGATATCCTCAGACAGAGCTTTTTACATTTTCCTTTATGCAAAAGTTTGCAGAATATTCATAGCCATTTTATAATACATTTAACTATTTGTTTACATGTTTATGGACCTCATTACATTGCAAATTTCTGACCAAGTACATTAATTATTTAAAGAACTTCAAACGATTACAAACTTGCACATTTTTGACCAAGAAAATTGATTAACTTTAACAAAATATATTTAGTGCTTCCTCTGGCCAAGAATTGTAACACCTACTATGATAATTGGTAGAGAGTAAGCTCTGAATATATCTTGTTTAAATTAATAAGTTTTTGCAATATTTATACTGAAATTAAAAGTGTGAGAAATTACAAGCTCCAGAGTGATAAACAGCATTAAAATCTGTTTGGGAATCAATCACTAAGACATAATTCTCTTTATCATCTTGATCAGCATTTCAGGTTTACATAGTTTCAGATAGACTATCTGTGTTGTCTACTGGACCATCTCTCTTTCACACGTATTTTGCATTCCTAGAACTCAACGTAGTGTTTGAAACGAAGTAAACACTCATTAAATGTTTGTATAAAGAATGGGTGTATGAATGAACAAATGTATTAAACTATGGTGCTTACTATAGGATAGTTTCTCTCGGTTGGCTATATACTTGTATAGTAGATATAAGTGTGGGCTCTAGTATACACTTGTATAGTGGAATTCTGCTTAAAATCATAGCAACTTCTTCATCGAAATGCCATTAACATTTACTCCTTTTAACTTTTTGTAATCAAAATGATTGTCTGTACAAGAGAGTACAGAAACACCACTAAGAAACGAAAACAACCTTAACTGCATTTAATTAACATTACTTAATGGACTGTTTCATATACATGTATACTCCAGAGCAAAAATGTAAATAACTATTTCCCTCAGCAAGAATTTTTTAAGGTATATCTCATCCTTGTGTTTCCATTATTATTATTTTGGATTTTTTATAATGGGAAAAACTGCTTTCCTCCATCCAAAAAGTTACTTCCAATATGGAAATCATTAGTAGCACTTGAATGTGAATTCAGAAATTGGAAAATGAAATCATAAACTAAACAGATTATTTGACAGTGAGATTAATAAATTGAAGCCTAGAAAAAAACTTGATTTTGTTCCTTATAAGGTTTCGTTAAACTAATGTGAATAGCATTTATTAATTCTCATTAATATTTGGGATTTATATGGCCAGGTACTCTACAGCTTTTTAGCAAAGAAATTTTCAAAAGTTCCGGTTACAAAGGAGTTAATGGAGTGGAATTGCTATTAAAAGATTTATGCTAACCAGGTGTTTGAGTTGCTTGAAAAGTTAACCATTTAACATACAACCTCTCTGTTGTAAATACTGTACCACCAGAAGACAGATTAAAGAGTATTGTATAAAACTATGTTGTTGTTTTTTTTAAAATGGGGATAATGAAAAAAACATTGCATCCAACTTTTCTTGAGTAAATTGCCAAGCATGTGACCCTCAGAATGCCACAGGGTCCTTATAACAGCAACTCACTTAAATTTTCTCACGCAAAGACAGAAGCAGAATTTTGGATGTTAAAATATAAGTGTAAAATATACATACCAGAAGCAGATTGACTATTTTGATCACATTTGTGATTATATTCATTGCATGAGAAAACTCATTCAAAGGACTCCAAGGTTATCATGGCCTATAACATCATATTTAGAGGAGACTTTCAGTTTCCCTGAGTTATGAGGTTAACCTCTTAACCCTGTCGCCTTCACACTATATCAATGGAAATCCTGCCTGTTTGGGAAAATTGTGGTTTTCTGGCTTATAGTCTTGAGCATGCCTTATACAAACTATCCACTGAAGATGGGGGTTGAGGGGGGTTGCTTTTCATGAAATGAGCATTATAAAGACCAACCTCAGGGTTAAATACTACAATCATTCACAGGTGGGATTTCCTGGGGTTTTGTAACTTTCCATGAAGGATTTACATATGTCTAGAAGAAGCCACTGCTGAAACGGGTTTTGTTTTTTCAGTTTTGTGGGTAGTTTTGTTTTTTTTTTTTCGGGGGTGGGCATTAACTAAGCAGTGAGGTAACTTTATCTGTTCATAGTTACTAGCTGTTGTGCTTTTTGTTTAGTAGGTCAACACACTGTCGTCATCTTAATTTGCGTCTGGGCCTATCATGCAATGGCCTTTGCCTTACAGAAGGTTTTAATCAAAGCAGTCAAACCAATAGATTAGGACATTCTGGTCAGAATTACTCTTTCAACCTCATTTCAAACTGTTGCTTTTGCAGAGATTTGGCAAATTTTATGATTGGCCATTTACCAAAGAGTCCATCTTTAATGAGACATGATTTTTACATAAGACAAAGCAGCAGCTGTCACCCTGGCCTCTAAAATGTCAAATATCCATAGTTAAATGAAGAGCAGTGCTACATATTCAACCGGTCTGCCATAAAAACTTAAAATACTGAGTCTAAAACTGCACTGCTCACTAAAAAGACTCCTCTATGCAGATCCATATAACATGAATATTAATCTTTTTAAAAATTTTTCTTTACATCTTTTGAATTTTCCAAAAAAATAAGAATCATAAGAGTTGTTTAGTGTTAAGATTTTTAATATCTGTATTCGTCTTTCTGCTTGGATGTTGCTTGGATCTCACAGACAAAACAACTTGTAGGTTACTATTAGTGCCTGCTACTGTAAAATGAAACAGAGAAACTACCCACTGTCATCAAGAATTACTAGATTCCCATCTGGCTGTCCCATGAATCATGGAGTTAAATGTACAGATGCAGTCCAGAAATTTCGGGAGGGTTCACAGAAAGCCCATAGGTTACTTCTAGTGCATATTTAACAGCATTTTAATTGGAGACCATCCTTTCTTCACCCATATAATAATGGCATCTTTTTTTTTGGCCAGTAATCTGTTGAGGTGAGGGGTTCCTCCTTAAAAACAAACCAAAAGTCAAGTCTCATTTCTCTCAAAGGTAGATATGAAGTTGATTTAAATTTTAAAAGCCAATTTTTAAGCATATTCTAAGTCTTACACTCTGTGTGTGTATGTGTGTGTGTGTGTGTGTATTAAGTACTTGTACTAGCAAGGACAGTAGCAGCCATGGTCAGAATTAGAGATAAGGCCCCCCAAGCCTTGCCTCCCTGCGCAAGTGCCTATTAAGCCTCTGCTATAATTGTCAAACTCCTCACTCAGGTGTGGCCTCCTCCTGGCACTGCTACTTAAACCAGGAAGGGGGCCATGATGGGAGGACCTGATAAGACATTCCTCATTACCTCTCCTCCACCCTTCTTCCCCACCCCCCCAATCTAGAAGCATGAACAAGATTAAAGTGGAAAACAGGTATGTATGGGCAAGTTTCTCAATAGCTTTCTGAAAAGCATTCAGATTCAAGCAGCACAAAACATTTGAGATGGTCCATACAACCAAACAGTTTGCAGGGTGAAGGTGTGTGCATGTTTCTGTGAAGAAACATGTGTATGTGCATTCATGGGGCACATTCCTATTTTTTTAATTTTTTCTCCATCAAAATCTGTGTACATATAAATTCCACAATGTACTTAGTGCTTCACTGAACAGTTAGTTCATTTCTCTCTTTAAAAGATGACAGTTAGTCAGAACTTTAAAGTTGACTTTTTGGAATAAGAAATGTTAACTATCCCATAAAATGACCCATTTTGAAATTGTTCTATGATAGTTCACATTTTTTACCACTTTCTCCATCCATAGACCTTCCTTTTATATTGGAGAAATGAATTCATTTAGTTATCAAACAAATTTTTATTGAGCACTTATTTAGCTTGGTCCTGAATATAGAGCAAAGAACAAAACAGACATTGCCTCTGTTTTCATGAACTTACCTTTAGAAAGGGGCAATGAGCCTTTCAAGAGCAGAGCTTAGAAAGTTATCTTTATTAATAAAATGGTTTCCTAATATCTAAAAGAATAAATGAAAACTGTTCAGCAAAAAGTTTATGTTATTAAAATTCTAAAATTCTAAACTTGGGAAAAATCTAAATTATATCTTTTTAAAATTTCTTTAAGAGCTTAAATAAAAGCACCTGTTTATTTGACCTTTAATCCAAATATGCTAAAAAAAATAAAGATATGTATGAAAGGGCTTTATTTTTTGCTTCCAATGTAAAATAACCTAAGAACGTATTAATGGGACAGTTGGAACTATAGTTGACCAGCATTATTGTAATACACAAAGAAAATAAATACAGTGGGAATGTAGAGAAAATAGCCTCCAACCCTTGAAGACATGATCTTTAAATGTGAACCTAACAAGATCAAGTATGCCTGTCCTAAGCCAAATAAAGTGAGGAAAAACACTATTTTTACTTAGTGTAAAAATTTAGTATTATAATCGTATTGTATTTCACTAGGTAAATTAATTCAGATTCTTCTGTAAAATAGTCATCTCTTCAACTTTACTGAGGGAAGTGGACTTGGCCCAGTGGTTAGGGCGTCTGCCTACCACATGGGAGGTCCGCGGTTCAAACCCCGGGCCTCCTTGACCTGTGTGGAGCTGGCCCATGCGCAGTGCTGATGCGCGCAAGGAGTACTCTGCCACGCAGGGGTGTCCCCCACATAGGGAGCCCCATGAGCAAGGAGTGTGCCCCGTAAGGAGAGCTGCCCAGCACGAAAGGAAGTGCAGCCTGCCCAAGAATGGTGCCGCACACACGGAGAGCTGACACAGCAAGATGACACAACAAAAAGAGACACAGGATAGAAGCAGTCACAGAAGAACACACAGCGAATGGACACAGAGAGCAGACAACTGGGGGGTGGGGACGGGGAGAGAAATCAAAATAAAATTTAAAAAAAATAAAATAAAAAAAGACTTCATTCCTTTAAAAAAAAAACTTTATTGAATGTGTTCAATAAAGTGACAGAATTTATGTCACTTGAAAATCTTTTTTTGTGTTCAAAATGTCAGAGGAAATATTTTCATCATTTTCAAAATAACAGAACCATAATCTAAATAAATAACCAAATTCAATTTGAATCCATCATCTCCTAAAAACTTACAGTAGAAAAAGAAATATAAAGACAAAATGTCAAGTTGAAAATTGTTTGAGCCAATAAAATTTCCAAATTTAATATCCTAATTCACATTCTTGAATGGCTACTCTGTCCCCAGAACACTGTCATCCTTAGTATTTGGAAATATTCCCATATTTCTCTTTACTGATGATGATTTAATGAATAGGAAAACTGCAGAACACTGGCCTTATGGCTCAGTCTGTAAAGAAATCTGTCCTTTAAGTTGTTTGTAACTGAATTATCATTACTCTCCTTTATTTTTCCTTTTAAAAAGCAAATGGGAATGGTCTTCCCTTATCCATCCAGTATCTATTTACCAGACAAAACAGCAAACCAATTATTTTTATTTTCCTAATTATTTACATCCTCATAGATTCTCCTAAATTTGGCACTTACATGGAATTAGGAAGTTTAAATGGCTTTTCAGTATTCACCCAAGCATTTGTTAATGCAAATATAGAATTCTACACACATTAGCAAAGCAAAAAAAAATTAGTTAAATGTCATTATATTAAAAATTTCTATCTCAATAAGAGTATGGCTTTTAACATGAATTCCTACATAATACTTATTTACTGCTCACATCAGAGCAGAGGTTCTTAAAAAGGAGTCCATGAGCTTGAATTGAAATTCTAATAAACATTATTCTTGTGGGGGACACTTTGGTGCAGGTATGATATATTTATTAAATAATACACAGTATAGTGTGGACTTAGTAAGAAGTCCACGGTTTTCACCTGACTGGCAAAGTGGTCCATGAAACAAAAAAAGGCTAAGAACTGCATCAGAGTATGGACTACAACAGGACATGAGAGAAGAGGTGAGGTACAGAAAGTGAGGCTGTTACTAGACAAGATTCAGTTGGCATTTAATGCAAACCAAAGATCTGACAGCTAAGAAATCAAGTAGGAACCAGTAAGGCACTGACTCAAAGCCAGTAGAAGCCAGTAGATTAACAAGAGGAAATAGTAGAAATCAAAACAAACTATGGTCAAAAATCTAAAAGAACACAAGTAAATTTTATTCTAAGGCAAGTGAGTCACTTTGTTAGGTGATCTCTTTTATAATTCATACATCCAATTAGAGTAATCTTAGGAGAAAAACTTATTAATGTCAATAAAGCACATGCAACTGGTTAACGAGGAAAAAGTGATTAGGTTCTAATGGTTAGAATGATAGAATAAAGGTAATTTAAAAGCAAGTGGTGGTACATGGACCTGATGCAGTACTCATCAGTATCATGATGAAGTAGCTATCATTGGACTTAACTTGTCGTAACTGAATAAAAAATAAAATATACACAAAAGAAATATAATAATTATTTGCAAGCATTGGACAGCAGTCAATGCAGGGCTATGGTCCTTGAGTGAACACAGAAAAATAAATAGGATAAATGTTACACAAGCCACATACATCTCCCTTGGGACATTTTCCAAATCACAGCTCAGGGAAGCAGAGCCCAAGAGAGGGGGCTGGGCAGGAGAAACAGAGATAATCAAACAAGGCAGCCAACTGGGTATGGAGAAGCCAGGTTTCAGGGAAAAACCTTGACAATTGATATAAAATTTTTCCTCAGGTTGACAGTCAACTTCTTAGAGGCACATCTGAAAGGCAAAGGTTTGGAAACCTAGTTGAGATCAGCCACTAGGATGCAGGACAGCAGAACAGAGATTTCCAAAGCCACACAGTATGGGGGAGAATTAGAGAGATCAGATCCAGCCAGGGTTCAGAGACCTGGAGAATGCATCTGAGATCTCAAAAATGCTGCATCCTAGGAGTAAAAACCTCTACCAAGGAGTAAGAGCTTTGTCCTGGGGGTAAGAACCAAAGTAAAATAGACTTTCCTTATAAAGTTTAAACCACTTTGGCAAGATAAAGGTGATTCACCAGTAATTTCACTGCCTGCCAAAACATAATTCAGCACTCATTAGAAGAACATATAACTGAGAACATTTGTAATATATTATAAACAATGTCAGTTTATATGATCAATAATTACTAAACATGTTAATAATTAGAAAAACAGTGACCAATAATCAAGGGATAAAATAATAAATAGAAGCAGTAACTGAAATAATTCAAATAATGGGGTTAAAAGATGAGGAATTATAAATAACTATGATGAATATGATTAAGAAGAGACAGTAAAGATGAGCAAAATAGTACAGAAATTCAACAAACATTTAAAATCTATGAAAATGAATAAAATGTACATTCTAGAAGACAAAATGCAGTATCTGAACTTAGGCACTTATACAGATTTAATGTTGCACTGGACACATTAGAAGACAAAATTAGTGAACCTGAAGATGAATCAACACAAAAATATCTCAACCAAAGGAAGGGAAAAAAAATCACACAAAAAAACTATTATTTTCTCAGTAATGGGGTTAAATTTACCTTCCACTAAAGGCTATTCTAGGCATGTCCTAATAAACATTAAAACAAGCCTTAAAAGGAATAAACCGAGTCTAAGAAACTTAACATCCAAAAACATCTGTAGAAATACAGAAATAGCTAGCACCCAACAACATAAAATTCATAATGCTGGGCATCCAATAAAATAAATAGACATGTAAAGAAGATAGAAAATAAAACTCTCAGCCAGGGGAAATTTATCAATAGAAAGAGACCAAGAAATAACACAATTGATAGAATTAGTAGATAATAATGTTAAAACCACAATTATAAATAGAGAGTATATGTCCAAAAAAGGATGGGCTTATGAATAAAGAAATTAAAGGCATAAAGGAGAAGCAAATTGAATTTTTAAGCATGAAAAATATAAAATCTGAAATGAAAAATATACTCAATAGGATTAAAAGTAGACGGAACATGGCGGAAGAAAAACTTAGTGAAATAAAGACATCAGTAGAAACTATCCAACTTGAAACATACAGAGGAGAAAAAAAAACACTTAAAAGGATGAAAAGAGCATCATTAAACTTTGAGACAATAGCAAGTGACCTTACATTTGTATAATTGTAGTACCAGAAAAAAGAGGTGAGGACAAATAGAAAAATATTTGATGAAATAATGGAATATTTCCAAATTTGATAAAACACAGTAAGCCCACAACTCCAGGAAACTAAAAGAGACTCAAGTGGGGTGGGGGGAATGAATAAAATCACACCAAAGCATATTATAATCAATATTTTAAAATCAGGTGTAGATAAAAATGACACATTATGAACAGAGAAACTAAGAATGACATCAGACTTCTCATGAGAAACAATGCAAAGGTGGCAATGTTATTAAAGTACTGAAATAAAATAACTGTCAACCCAGAATTCTATATCCAGCAAAAATATTTCTCAAAAAATAAAGGCAAAATAAATAGTTTTCAGACATACATAAACTGAGAAAACTCACAGCCAACAGACCATGCTACAAAAATTTGTTTAAGAGACCTTCAAGAAGAAAGAATATGATACCCAATGGAAATTTGGATCTATAATTTATGCAGAAATAAACTGTATGACAAAATTAGCAAAAGACACGGAATGGGGGAAATGGACATTTACTGTTTTGGAGTTCACATAATCTACAGGAAGTGCTATAACATTATTTGGAGGTAGACTGTGTTAAATTAAAGATATAAATATAGAGAAGCGATCTTGGCCCAGTGGATAGGGCATCCATCTACCACATGGGACATCCACGGTTCAAACCCTGGGCCTTCTTGACCCATGTGGAGCTGGCCCAGGCGCAGTGCTGATGCATGCAAGAAGAGCTCTGCCACGCAGGGGTGCCCCCATGTAGGGGAGCCCCATGCACAAGGAGTGTGCCCCGTAAGGAGAGCTGCCCAGCGCAAAAGAAAGTGCAGACTGCCCAAGAATGGTGCCGCACCCATGGAGAGCTGGCGCAGTAAGATGATGCAACAAAAAGAGATACAGATTCCCATGCCGCTGACAACAACAGAAGTGGACAAAAGAACATGCAGCAAATGGACACAGAAACAGACAACTGGGGTGGGGTGGGGGGGGAAGGGGAGAGAAACAAATAAAAAATAAATCTTAAAAAAAAAAGATATAAATATAAATATAAATCCTTAAACACTAAAAGCACAATAGGTAATAATGAAGCTAAAATAAAATCATCAAGAAGTAATTAATACTAACACAAATAGGAAATGAAGAACAAAGGTGTAAACACACCCATACAGATGGAACAAATAGAAAGCAAATAGAAGACAATAGATTTAAACACAACCATATTTGTGGCAGGCAGAATTCTAAAAAAGTGGCTCCCAAAGGTTCCTTGCCTTAATTCCTGGAACCTTTCAATATGACAGAGTTTGTCTTAAGATAGGGGGATTATCTGAGTGGACCTAATTTATATTCATGAACCCCTTTATAAAGAGAGATTTGAAGTATGTAAAAGATTCAGTGTGCCATTGCTGGCTTTGAAGATGGAAGTGGCCATGAGTCAAGAAAGGCAGGTGGGCTCTAGGAGCTCCCAACTGATAGCCATCAAGGAAATAATGATCTGAATTCTATAACTGCAAGGAATTGAATTTCACCAACAACCTAAATTAGTTGGAAGCAGCTTTTCCCCCAAAACCTCAAGAAAGAAACACAGCCTGCTAATCCCTTATTTCAGCCTTGTGAGACACTGAGCAAAATATCTAGTCATGCCATGCCAGACTTCTGACATACAGAACTGTGAGCTAATAAATAGGAATTGTTTTCAAATGTTAAGTTTGGGCTAATTTGTTACGTAGCAATAGAAAACTAACACAATGTGGATAATCACATTAAATGTAAATGATGCTAACACTTCAATTAAAAACCAGAGTTTTGAATTAAAAAAGTAAGATTCAATTATATTCTGTCTACAAAATACCTACTATAAAAAGAAAGACACAGATAGTAAATGAGGAAAAGGATATTGTATGTTAATTAACTAATTAAAGTAATCTGGAGTGACTGAAACAAAGTAGATTTTGGAGCAAGGAATATTATCAGAGATAAAGAGAGCCATTTCATTATGATAAAGGGTTCATTTCATTAAGAGATCATTATAAGCCTAAGTATGTACATACCTTTTCAGAGAGTTTCAAAACACATGAAGCAAAATGTGATAAAACTGAAAGGAAAAAATAGGCGAATCCACAACTATAGGGAAGTGGATGTGGCTCAAGTGACTGGGCTCCCACCTACCATATGAGAGGTCCCAGGTTTGATTCCCAGGGCCTCCTGGTGAAGGCAAGCTGGCCCACACTGTGGAGAGCTGGCAACCCAGACAAGAGAGGTCTGGTACAGCAAGATGATGCAAAGGGAGATGAAAAGGAGAGACAGGGAGAGATGCAACAGACTAGGGAAATGAGGTGGCTCAAGCAGTTGAGCATCCCTCTCCCACACCGTAGGTCCCAGGATCAGTTCCAGGTGACTCCCAAAGAGAAAGCTGAGAAGAAAAGACAAGCAGACATGAAAGAACACACAGCAAATGGACACAGAGAGCAGACAGTGAGCACAAACAACAAGGGGGGCGGGGGGCAGAGAATCCACAACTATACTTGGAGATGCCAACACCCTTCTCAATAATTGATAGAAAAGTAGAATAAAATCAATAATAATGTAGATTTGTACACTATCAATCAACTTTACCTAATTGACATTTATAGAACAGTCCACAGAACAACTGTAGAATACACATTCTTTTCAAATTGATCTAAAATATATATGCCATATTCTAGGCAATAAAACAAGTCTCAGTATATTTAAAAGAATTAAAATAAAACAAAGTATGTTAGGGTTTTCCAGGGAAACCCACCTCATAGGATACATATACACACACACTCACATATACAATTACATGACATATATAATATAAATATTATGAGATTTATTAAAGGAATTGGTTCAAGCAACTATGGGAATGGGCAAGTATGAATTCTGTAGGGCAGGCTGCAAGCTAGAACTCTAATAAAGCTTTTTGATTAATTCACCAGGAAAAGCTGGCTGGTGAAGTAGAGATGGAAATTCTTCCTTCTGACTGCTGAAATCATCAGTTCTCCTTTTAAGGCCTTCAACTGATTAGATTAGACTTCTTTCACTGATGGAGGCAATATCCTTAGTTGATCGTAGATATAATCAGCCATAGATGCAATCAACTTACTGATGATTTAAACTTTGAAATAACCTCACAATAACAATCAGGCCAGTACTTGCTTGACCAAACAACTGGATACCATAACCTAGCCATGTTGATGCATGAACTTAACAATCAAAATCCTCCCTTATAAACCTAGCACCCACACACATCTCCTTAACCATACTTAATTTCTAAATAAAAATAACGACAGTTATATTTTTGCCGAACAATACTCAACTGCCCTGGGTGCAACTGGAAACACACTAACTCTTTTCCAAAAGAAGAGAGTACAAGTCCTTGGGTAATATTTGCTCTGTGCTTTTATATCCTGTAACTTTAATACTATGACATAAAGTAAATACAACTTATGTTACACAATGAGGGGATAAAATAGGGAAAAAAACAAAGACTTTTGCTTTATGTATATATACAAACATAAAATAACAAAACAAGGAAGAAATAGTCATAAACATTACAGTCCTCATTTCTGTAACTGATCATGTAGTCATAGTTCATATTTATAATGACCTCCTTCCACTACCCATTCCATATTCCCTTTATCCTCAGTAAGCACCTCAGCTGACTATGGTTCTTTGCCTGACGAGGTGATCCAAATCTTCATCTATGAGGTTTCTGGGTTATTAGTAGTCCTGCCTAGATTGAGTTGTTGCAATTTTCCAGTGACCTTAATCACAAGGTCTGGGAGTACTAAGAGATGCCTTAAGGGATTGCCTGTATTCCAGGAAAATTCTTATTTACCTCCATTGTGTAGTTGCAGTCCTATTTCCCCTTGAGTGTGGATCAATCACTACAGCCAGTACTCTACCTGATGATTAAGAAGCATGAGGAGAACAAAGTGGTCAGGTGGCAGTCTTAATTTCCATTCAATGGAATCATTGTTCTCTCTCTTGGTGGAAGCACTCCTCCTTTTGGAACTAAGGCCAGTGGATCTTAAGGGATGCAGTGGCAAGAAACAAATTTTTTTTCTACTGGATCAATAAGGATGAATGGTGCCACTCCCATTTCCACCTCTTGATTCCTATACCTGTGAATCCTGGCTGAGAGAGAAACAGTACCATAGAGTGGATGCTGATTTACTGCACATACATCCTCCTAGAGAACATTGTCCCAGCCCT
Source organism: Dasypus novemcinctus (assembly GCF_030445035.2). Classification (NCBI taxonomy): domain Eukaryota; kingdom Metazoa; phylum Chordata; class Mammalia; order Cingulata; family Dasypodidae; genus Dasypus; species Dasypus novemcinctus. Next base: position 47,824,006 of record NC_080674.1, on the reverse strand, counting down.
GTCCCATAACTGGAACTTTGAGACTTCAAAAGGTCATTTCACCATTCTATCAATCTAGCTGTTTCAGAATGATGGAGTACATGGTAAGACCAGTGAGTTCCATGAACATGTGCCCATTCCTGCACTTCATTGGCTGTTAAGTGGTTTACCTGATCAGAAGCAATGCTGTGTAGAATACCATAAAGGTGTACAAAAAGTACTCTGGGGAAGCAGACTTGGCCCAGTGGTTAGGGCATCCGTCTACCACATGGGAGGTCCACGGTTCAAACCCCGGGCCTCCTTGACACATGTGGAGCTTGCCCATGAGCAGTGCTGATGCGCACAAGGAATGCCATGCCACACAGGGGTGTCCCCTGCAGAGGGGAGCCCCACACGTCTCATAAGGCGAGCCGCCCAGCGCAAAAGAAAGTGCAGCCTGCCCAGGAAAGGTGTCGCCCACACGGAGAGCTGACACAACAAGATGACGCAACAAAAAGCTGACACAACAAGATGACGCAACAAAAAGATTCCCATGCCGCTGACAACAACAGAAGCGGACAAAGAAGACACAGAAAATAGACACAGAGAACAGACAACCAGGGTGGGGGAAGGGGAGGGGAGAGAAATTAAATAAATAAATCTTTTAAAAAAAAGTACTCTGTAAATTCATGGATGGTAGTTTTAGCAAAAGCATTGCATGCAGGGAAGGCAAACCCATATGCAAAGTAATTACATATTCCAGTTAGAACAAATCACTGCCCTTGCCATTATGGAAGTGGTCCAATGTTATCAACCTACCAGCAGGTAGTAGACTGAAGGCCCTGGGGAATGGGGAGCTAGAGTGGGTCTCTGCTGTTGGCAGATTGGGCACTCAGAAATGGCCGTAGTCAGGTCAGTCATGGTGAGTGGATTCCATATCACTGAGACTATGCATAACTTCCATTCTTACCACCATGGTCACTTTGTTCATGAGCTCATTGTGCTGGGGAAGAAGGCTGACTGGTATCCAAAGAGCAGGTCATCCTATCTAATTGGTTATTAACATCTTACTCTGCTGAAGTCATCCTCTAGTGAGAATTCACATGGGACACAATTATCTTCATGGTTTTTGCTCACTTAGAAAGGTCTATCCACATATCTATGCCCCAGAGCTCTTTGACATCAATTATCCAATATGTTCCTTCCAAGTCTATGGCCATGCAGTCAAACCATTGGCAACAACTCAAGAATGAGTATACAAGCACACCCTTGGCCACTTCTCCTTCCAATCAAAATGAAAAACCTCATGCACTGCTCTATAAATTTTGCCCACTGGAAGGATTTTCCTTCACCACTGCCCTTCAGAGATGTCCCAGAAAGGGGCATTAGTTTTGCAACTGTCCACTTTCAAATGGTACCTATATATCATGCAGAACCTTAGCAAACTAGGCCTGAATTTTCTCTTCCTCAGTCAATCAATTGTAAGGAATTCCCTGAGAGTCCATAGCTGTGGGCTGAGAAAGAGGAGGTAATATGGCAGGAGTGGGACCATTGGTATTTAGGCTACTTCCTCATATAACATACTTGTGCCTTCAAGGTGTGCCCAAGTCCAATCTTGTATATATCCTTCCATTTTATGATGGAGTGCTGCTACACACTCCAACTTTATATGACTTGGTGGGTCAGGCAACACCTAGTTTATGATAGGCAACTCAGGTCTCATGGTAACTTAGTGGTCCATGGTTAAGCACTCAATCTCTACTAAGGCCCTGTAGCATGCCAAAAGCTGTTTCTCAAAAGGAGAGCAGTAATCTGCAGAGGATGGCAGACTCTGCTCCAAAATCCTAAGGATTTGAATTTAGATTCACATTTAGGTGCCTGTAAAGACTCAAGACAGCACCTTTATTTGCCTCTAAAACTTCAGCACCATGAGATCTGCTGTATCATATGGCCCAAGTGGCAGAGGAGCTTGCCCAGCAGCTTGGATCTGTTGCAGAGTTTCCTCTTTTCTGGTCCCCACTCAAAACCAGCAGCTTTTCTGGTCACTCGTAAATGGGCCAGAGAAGCACACACAAATGAGAAATATGTTTTCTTCAAAATCCAAAGAGGCCAACTAGACATTGTGTCTCTTTTTTGGTTGTAGACAGGACCAGATGCAACAGCTTCTCCTTCACCTTAGAAGGAATACCTCTATGTGCTCCCTCAATTTTTGCTGGCTTTACCTCCTGCTCTCTGACACACAAATGCCTTACCAATAAGTCTAGAGTAGTTGCTACTTCTTGCTCACTAGGTCCAACCAACATGGTATCATCAATATACTGGACCAGTGTGATGTCATGTGGGACAGAGAAGTGATCAAGGTCGCTGCAGACTTAGATTATGACATAGGGTTAGAGAGTTGATATACCAGTGAGGTAGGACAGTGAAGGTATATTGCTTGCCAGTTGAAATCAATCTGTGTTTCTGGTAGTTTTTACTAAAAAGAATCAGTTTGCCTTATCAATAACTGCATACAGGTACCAGAGGATGTGTTGATTTGCTCAAGCAATGATACACCCCTGGAATAACAGCTGCAGTTGGACTCACCACCTGATCATATTTATGATAATCCACTGTCATACTCCAAGATATGTCTGTTTTTCCCACATGCCAAATGGGAAAATTGAATGGTGATATAGTGGGAATCACCACTTCCACATCCTTCAAGTCCTTGATGGCAGCACTTGTCTTTGTAATCCCTCCAGGAATGAGGTATTGCTTTTCATTTACTACTTTTCTAGGTACAAGCAGTTTTAGTGGCCTCCCTTGGCCTTTCTTACCATAATAGCCCTCAATCCAGAAGTCAGGGAACTCATGTATTTTTCCAGTTACTAAATATGTCTATTCCAATTATGCCTTTGGGAACTGGGTAAATAACCACAGAATAGGTCCAGGGATTCGTTGGACCCAATATGAGATGGATCTGAGCTAAAACTCCATTGATTACTTGACCTCCAAGAGCCCCTACTCTGACTGGTAGACCACAGTGATATTTTGGGTCTCCTAGAACTGATATCACTTCTGAGCCAGTGTCTAATAATCCCTCAAATATCTCACCACTTCCTTTTTCCCAATGCACAGTCACCCTGGTAAAAGGCTCTAGGAATTTTGGGGAAAGACCATGAATAGATTAACGGTATGCATTTTTGGCAGTGTGGCAGGGTCCTTCCCCAAGGAGACCTGGTCTTTCCTTCATTTGAGTAGTTCTGGGTCTGTAAACTGTCTCAAGTCTGAGGAATGATTGAAGGACCATGACTGTTTTTGTGATTCAAGTCAGACTTTTATTTACATGACCTAGAACTCATCTGCTTATACAGATCAGATGAGAATTTAGTAGACTATTCATATATTTTACTTCTAGGTACCCCATCATCAACTAGCCAACGCCATAGGTCTCTGCAAGTCTGACTATTGTGTTACTGCTTTGACTCTTCTGCCCACATGGTAGCCACACCTACCTTGTCTTAATGTGCTGCCACTTGGTTTCTGCCAACCTAGAATTCGACAATCCCCATTGTATTTAAGGATCCAAGTTTATTGGCAGCAGTTCCCAGAGTAATATCTGACCTATAGAGAAGAGCTCTTTAGGGATGATGGGGTTAGTCTCACAAATTTAATCTCTCAAATTTCAATCACAGTGAAAACTGTATCCTCTAGACATTCCTGGGATGGGTGAACAGTTCTTATGTGATAAATACACTCTACCATTCCAATCTCTCTAAGCGTTTGGCTCATCTCATCTATATTACACTAGAGCAATTCTGGCACTTTGACTTCAGGCAATGTACACCACCTTTTGGTCCAGGCTTCAGCCAACCACCCCGGCAAACTTTTGGAACCCTTTCTAACCTCATGAGCTACAAATTAAATCTAGAATCACTATTTAGTGGGCCCATATCAATAAAATCAGCTTTATGCAGCCGATTCTTTATATCATTAACTCACACCCTTAATATCCATTCCCACATATATTCCCCTGATTTCAGTCTCATTAAATAGGAAAAAGCATGCAGTTCTTTTAGAATATAGAGTAAGTCTTTATGGGCCACACTTTGTACCTCACCTTTTGAGGCCTCTTGGGACTTCAGTCTAGTTACAGGTCTGAAAGGAAAGAGGTATGGCTATGAGTCACAAGAAGAATTAAAAGTGTCTTGCAAGCCAACTACCTCAGGGCATTGCATTGCAGGTTCATCAAGTGAAACAGGATTAATCTCTTCAGATGGAGGTGTGGAGTCTCTTTACTCAGGAATGACAGAAGTTTAGGTGACTAATTCCTTAGGACAGACTGGAGGTGGGATGGCTGATTCCACAGGTTTATCTGTCAAAGCATCAGCAGAACCTAGAGTTTGAATGTCCCTACTGTCATCATTATCAAGCCACATGCCCCATTCCAATTTTCAGGATCCTATTCCTTTCCAAGCAATGCCCTCTTTAGCAGCAGACACTCTACATGTTTGCAAATTCAATTTCTGTTATAATTCAGCCACCTGCACAGATTCTGTGTCTGATTTTCAGAAGTCTCAAGTCGGTGGCTACAAGAAATATGAGTTTCTTTCAGGCCACACATAGAAACTTTCATGTCCTTCATTCCATATTTAATCTGGGAATATGAAGCTGTAAACTCATCCCTTTCTTTAGCAATGTATATAGCATATTTAGGAACAACCAGGGAACATCATTTTACTTTTTTTATATATGTATTTATTTTTTTAATTTTGTTAATTGAAGTTAATAGATCACAAGGAATGTTACATTTAAAAAAACCATAAAAAATGAAAAACATAAGAGGTTCCCATATAACCCACTCCCACCCCCCACCACATCATTTGTGTAAATTATATTTTTTTGGAATATATACATCACACAAAAAAAGTTACATTAAAAAATATAAGAGGTTCCTGTATACCCGCTACCCCCTACCCCACACCTCCCACACCAACAACCTCCCTCATCATTGTGGCACACTCATCACACTTGGTGAACACATTTTGGGGCACTGCTACACTACACAGATTATAGTTTACCCAGTAGTTTGCACTCTCCCCAGTATATTCAGTGGGTTATGGCAGAATATATGAAGCCCCAATTTACTTTTTAACTCCACAGAACTCTGTTTAGGTATCAAATATACTGTCACCCAGAGCTTTGTCTCTTACAGGCATTGTGTAGCAGTATCCAGTAACGATATTTTGTATTCTCTATTGCTAATTCATGCCATGGAGTATCAGTGCCTCTGGATCATTAGAAAGTGAGTTATTAGTGCCTTTGAATCTAATTAGACTAGAGAACCAATTCTAAAAGTTCCAGAACCAACTCAGAAATCTCATCCCTAACATTCTGTTTCTCAAGACTCACTCCCAGAGTCAAATCTGTATTGGTCGGTGTTCTCCAGGGAAATGTAATGTAATGTAGTGTAATGTAGTGTAATGTAGTGTAATGTAATGTAATGTAATGTAATGTAATGTAATATAATGTAATGTAATGTAAACATTATGAGTTTTACCATAGGAATTCCTCATTCAACTGTGAGGATGGGCAAGTCCAAATCCCTTAGGATAGGCTGTAAGGTAGAAACTCTGGTTTTCTGTTAATTCCCCAGGAGAAGCTGGCTGGCTGAAGTAGAGATGGAAATTCTTTATTTAGACTTCTGAAATAACCAGTACTCCTTTTAAGGACTTCAGCTGATTGAATGAGGCTTCTTTCATTGCTAAACGCAATCTCCTCAATTGATTGTAGATATATTGAGGCATAGATGCAATCAATTTACTGATAATTTAAGCTCATGAAATAGCTTCACAATAACAATTAGGCCAGTTCTTGCTTGACCAAACACCTGGACACCATAACCCAGCCAAGTTAACACATGAACTTAACCATTTCACAAAGCATGATTTCTGAGTGCAATAGAATTAAATTTAAAAATCAATCATCAAAAGATATCTGGAAAATCTCCAACTATCAGGAAATTGAAAAGCACATTTCTGAATAGCCAAATGATAAAAAAATAAATAAATAATTTGAACCATTTAAAATAGAAAATGGAAAATATCAAAATTTATGTGATGCAACTAAAGTATTTCTTAGAAAGAAATTTATAGCATTAAACACTTACACTAAAGAAAAAGGAAAGGCTTAAATTCCATGACTTAATCTTCTACCTTAGAAACTTAAAAACAATACTTAATGTCAAAGTATTTGGGATAAAAGAAAATAACAATAGTAGAAATAAAAAATAAAAATCAGAAAAGCCAAAAACAGATTCTTTCAAACAATTGTTAAAGCAGATAAATCTCTAGCCAAATTGATCAGGAAAAGAGAAAGAGAAGACACAAATTACCAATATAAGGATCTGGTAGAAATTAATAGAATAAGACAATAATTAATACAAGTAAATTGAAACTTGATTAAGGACATAAATTCCTTAAAAAACAAAAACTAGCAAAGCTCTATGAAGAAGAAATAAATAATATGAATAGCACTTGCTTCATTTAAAATTTTAAAATTATGATAAAATCCTTTCATAATCTCAATATTCCAGAATCAGATGGCTTCAGTGGTGAATTCTCTCAGACATTTATTAAGAACTCTTCCAGAAAAACAAAAAAAGGAAATTCCCACTTTATTCTTAATGCCCACAATTTCCTTAATGCCAACACTAGACAAAGGCATTGCAAGAAAATATAGACAAATATTCTTCATGAACAAAGGCATAGTATCTCCAACAAAGTTTTAAAAATCAGATCCAACAATACATTAAAAATAGAATATAGTGTGAACAAGTGAAGTTTAACTTAGAAATGCAAGGTTGTTTAACATTAAAAAATCAAACAATATAATCCAGACTAAAGAAAGAAAACCAAATGATCATCTTAATTTATGCCAAAAAAGCATTTGACAAAATTCAATATCCATTCAAGATTTTAGAAATATCTCTCAGCAAATGGGAATAAAAGGGAACTTCTTCAACCAATTAAAGGCATCAAGTACAAAAAACTAAAGCTAGCATCATATTTAATGGTGAAAGACTGAGTGCTTTTACTCTAAGATTGAGACCAAGGCAAAGCTGTTCACTTCCACCATTTCAAGGCAAAGTTGTTCACTTTCACCATTTCTCGTCAGTATTCTACTATTGGTCTTAGTCAGTACAATAAGTTAAGAAAAAGAATTACAAAACTCAAAGTTCAGAAAAGAAGAAGTTAAATTGTCTCTATTGACAGATAATATTATAATACCACATACATAGAACAAGGGTTAGCAAGTTTTTCTTATAAAGGGCCAAATAGTAAATATGCCTTTGCAGGCCATAAGGTCTCTGCTGTGACTATTCACTCTGCATTATAGAACAAATGCTAATGTTCAAGACAATATGTTAATGAATGAGGATGGCTGTATTTCAACAAAAACAGGCAGTGGGCTAGGTATGACTGTAGGCCATAGCTTGCCAACCCCTGACACAGACAATTCTAAAGAATCTACAAGAAATATACAGGAACTATTAAGTTAATTTAACAAAGTGAAGTTAACAGGATAAAGGTCAATATACCAAAATCAACTGTATTTCTATATACCAGCAACAAACTATTGAAGTTTGGATTTCAATAAACAATACCATTTCCAATAACATCAAAAATATGATGTATTTAGGGAGAAATCTTAAAATAATGTACAAGACCTATACACTAAAACCCATAAAACATTGTTGAGATGAAGGCTCCAATAAACAGAAAGATCCACCATACTCATGGATTGATTCAGAAGATCGAAAATCACTAAGATTCAGTTCTCTCTTATCTGATATACAATTTAAAGGCAATCCCAATTATATTATTGATGTGGAGGCAGTGGCTACTGGAGGTTCTGAGGACAGGGAGAGGGAAAAGCAGGTGCAATACAGGATCATTTTGGGACTTGGAACTTTTCCTGAATGACATTGCAATGACAGACGCAGGCCTATATAGATTTTGCCATAGCCTACAGAATTGGGTGGAAGAGAGTGTAAACTACAATGTAAACTTTAATCCACTCTTCATGGCAGTGCTACAAAATGTGTTCATTAATAGCAATGAACGTACCTCACTAATGAAAGATGCTAATGAGTGAAAATGTGTAAGGTATGGGAAGTGGGACATATGGGAACCCCTATATTTTTATGTGACATTTGTATAATCTAAGTAGCTTTAAAAAAAATAATAATTTTTAAATAAATATATAACAAAGAAAGAAATACTTCTCAGCAATGAAAGAAGCAAACTACTGTTTATGAAACAGCGTAAATAAACTTTAAAATTATTTTGATAAATCAAAGAAGCCACATGGCTATATGTATTGTATAATTTTATATATATATATATGTATATATGTGTATATATATATATGACACTGGGGAAAAAAACAAAAACTTACGGTCACAAAATAAATCAGTAAATTATTAGGGAAAGGGCATTGGGGGAGAAGTTGACTACAAAGGATCATCCTGGGTAAATTTTAGGCATGAGAGAATTGTTCTCTACCCTGATTTTGATGATGTTTATACAACACAACTTGACACACTGTCAAAACTTATAAAATTGTACCCTGCAAAGCTTGAAAAAAAAATAGGCAATCCCAAACAAAATCTCAGTAGCAATTTCTGTAGAACTTTAAATGCTTAATCTAAATTATGTGAAAACATATACACACACTAAAACTAGAACAGCCAAAATAATTTCTGGGCAAAAAAGAATAAATTTAAAGAACAAGCATTACCTGATTAAAAATGTTATAAAGTTACTGTTTTCAATGGAGGGTAGTATTCACAGAGTTGAGAAATAAACCCACACAAATATGGCCAATTGATTTTTCACAAAGATGCCAAGATAATCCAGTGGAGAAAAGTTAATTTTTTCAAATGAATTGGACCTTGGATTAGGCTAATATATAATAAATAGTATACAAAACCACAAACATAAAAGAAAACTGGTAACTGGACTTTACCTACTGAAAAACATTTTCACTTCAAAGACACAGTTTCAAAAATGGGATGAAAACGATAAACTGGGAGAAAATATTTGCAAAATGTTTATCTCACAGTAGACTTGTATTTCAAACAATATTTAATAAAGAACTCTTACAACTCAGAAAACCATGCATGCCAGCTAATCAAAATGGGCAAAAACATAAATATAATCTTATGACAAACACATGAAAAGATTTTTAACATCATTAGTCATTAGGAAAATGAAAATCATAACCTCAATGAAATACACACTGATTAGAACAACTAAAATTAATAAGACTGACAATACCAAGTGTTGTCAAAGATGTAAAGAGTAAGCTCTCACACATTGCTAATAATAATGAAAACTGTACAGTCACTTTGGAAAAAAGCTGGCAGTTTCTTATAAAGTTAAAAATACACTTGTCATATGACTGAATTATTCCACTCCTTGATATATTCCCAAGAGATATATAAATTTATAGCTACACAACAATTCTTACAGGAATGTCCATAACATCTTTATTCATAATAGCCATATACTGGAAAGAAACAACCCAAATGTCCCTCAACTGGTGAAGGAATAAATAAACAAACAAACATTGTATACACACTACTGATAAAGACAAAATGTATCAATATCAAGGACATTATGTTAAGTGAAAGAAGCTAAACACAAAGGACTACATATTGTATAATTCCAATTATGTGAAATTCTAGAAAAGACAAAAATATAGTGATAGAAATCAGATCAGTGGTTGCAGAAGACAGAGGTGGGGGATGGGTATTGAATGCAAAAGTCATCAAATCGCTGATCAAACCAAAAAGGTCATTATGTCTTAAGCTGGATTTTTGTTATAGCACTGAGTATAGTTTGTGAAAATTCATCCATCTTAGAATATTATGCAGTGGTAAGAAGAATGAAGTCGTGAAGCGTATGACAACATGGATGAACCTGGAGGACATTACATTGAGTGAAGCATGCCAGACACAAAAGGACAAATACTGTGTGATGGTGCTATTATGAACTAAATACATTGTGCAAACTCATGGAATTAATAATTAGAATAAAAGTCACCAGAAAATAAAAGAAAGGTAGAAAATGGAAAGCTCAGGGTTAATCTGTGCAGAATTTGTAAAAAGGTTGTTTGTAAATCTTTGGAAATGAATAGAAATGGTTAAAGCATATTATGGCGTTTGTAATTAGCAGTGCTATTGTATGGTAGACAGTTTTGAAAGGGAGGCCTTGTATATTACCAGAAGGAAAGCTAAAAATTTTAACATGGGACTGTATCTGATAGTAAAACCTCATGTAAAACACAAATATGGATGATATTGCATGTATGACTGTTATTATAAAATATAAATACAAATATACTAGGGAGAAGGAAAAAGAGTAGCAGCTATGTATGGCAGGGGAAGCATAGAGAGATTGAGAGGTGGTGAGTTTTGTTTGTTTGTGACTGGAATAATGAAAGTGCCCTAAGAAAGACTGAAATGATGAATGCACAATTTTGTGATTATACCTAATACCACTGATTGCACACTTTGGACAGATTTATGCTTTATTAATATGTATCAAGAAAATTGATTTGTTAAAAAAATTCATACATCTCTACATACACAAAATCCTGTTAAATTTTGGTATTGAAAGTTCTCTCTTTCTAAGGTTTGTAATGGTTGCAAGGGCAGCTGTGTCTGGAAAATAGAAATTGTAAGTCAGATTAATAGGCTTTGTGCTTCTGTCTGTGTCTGTCCAGTGTTGGTGTTAAATTGTGTAATTATGTAAAGTGGTGAGCTTGATTAAGCTGGAACTCTCCCTTGCCATTAGCAAAGGAGTGAAATGATTGAAGTTTACAAGGCAAAACCATGGAGTCTGAATGTTTGCGCATCTCTGCAATCTTGTCTCTCCGGGTCCATCCCATTTGCCAGAGCTTGGGGATTGTCCATGTTCACACTGCACACCCAAGTTTATGGAAACTGGCCCCAGACACTGTAGCTGGTGAAATCAGTAACTTAAATCATAGCCCTGCCAGGATGGGGGTGGGGTGGGGCAGGGATCCCCCGGAAGGTGCTGAGCCTGGAAGGTTCTTTTTCAAGCCATTTTAGCAGCCTGGAACTCACCACCATTACTTTCTCCTCCTCCTTCGTTTAGGAGGATGCAATACAAAAGCCGAGAGCCAGGAAAAGGGGGGAGTGGCTTTCCCCTTTCCAGTGAGTCCACACCTTCTATTCGTAAGCCGCATTCCTATCTAATCACTGATCTATCTGGAAAGAGGGAGGTGATTGGGGGGGTGGGGGGGTGGTGCTGAACAGGACCAGAATAAATGCAATAAAAATTCCCTCCCTAAGGCATCAAAGGCCAAAATAAATGTGCATAATTAACTTCTGCCCAGGTTCTGCTTTCCTGAAACTCTCTCTGCAAGTCTGAAAAAAATGCTTTGAAATGTTTTAAAGCTGTAAAACTTGTAAAGTACCTTTATGTAAAGGAAGGAGGCTATTGACAAACAATAAACCTCAAATCACTTGATAGCTCTTTTAATGGTTTGGCTGAGAACTATCAGCAGTAAAGGTCATAAAACTATATTTTAAAAAATTTTTAATCCCAATTCGGCTTGACAACATCATGACTAAATTTAATCAGCCTATCTCCCAATGCCCTGGAGATGCTAAAAATACAAATACGGGATTCTTCTGTTGTAATCTGCACTTAACTTTGTGTTCAATCTTAAAATCCGTGTTTGGCTTTTGTCAGTTTACTTGTGCCTAAAAATCATGGTCAAAAGTAACTTAAAAAGGAATCTTTAAATGCCAATGCTGTCTTGCTGGTGAATTAAATACATTGCTTGCAAATAAATTTGTTCAGTTACTAAGGAAAAAAGCAAAAAACTTTGCAGGTTCTTCTAACTTAATAAAAGTATCCAATTCCTCTTAAGATAAAAACATACTAAAAACTATAACTAAGAATTAAAATCATTGTATAAATACCTTTATATATATATAAATTTATAACTAAAGCTATTACAACAGAGTAAATGTGGTCTGAATTTTGGCTATTGTAATAGTAATATTGAATTAATTTTCCTCTATTTATGGCTACTTCGGGTTTATCTAGTGCTTGCTGTGATGGTGGTAGTTATTACTTAAACTTGTCCTATAATTATTTTATAACTGATTTCACCCCTGATCTTCAACTATAATGATGGTAATTATAAATTGCATTTGCATTTGCCTTAACTTATGGTTGCACTCTTTAACAATTCAACTTAATAATTAAACTTTAAAAACTTATAGTTAAATTTTAAAAGGGGGGGGGCTATGCATATTACTTTTGTGCCATTCTAAATATTTTTGGTCTTCTCATTTCCTCTTTACCCTTTTAAAGGAAAAGCTGTCTTTTTCCTTGATCTTTCCAAATAATATAAATTAATTCTAATTGGCCATTTCCACCAGGAATCAGAAATAACTGTTGTCAGGTTTTCCAAAAGTAAGCAATACTCTTCACAATGAGCCAGGCCTTACTAAGCAACCCCTATTGTTCAGGCTGTCTTGGAGGAAAAAAAATGAGTAAAAGCTACCCAGTTTCTTTCCAGTCTAAACAGAAGCCCAAAGGCTTGCCAGGTTCCCTTCAAACAGTAATATAATCAGGAAAGCCAGTGAAGGAACTATATTTTGAATTAACCAGCAAAGAAAAAGATTTTAATAACTAAACAGTGTTCTGTATCAAACTATTCATGTCTGCCTATTTGTTCAAATTATTAAAGTTAAATATGCAGTTATATAAGTAATATATATTTCTAAAACTCAAATTAAACTAAACAGTATAAAAGTCATGTAAAAATCTAAATACAGAACTGTTAAAAAGCTATGAAATCCTTATTAAATTATAATTAAAACAGGTTAAATAATTGCTTTATATTCCAGTGCCTTTAGAACTGCTCTCTCTTAAATGCATGAAGTAAATTCCATTAGTCACTAATTGTAATCTAAAATAAATTTGCCAGTCTATAACTGTAGTCAATTGTAAAAAGTTTATAAAAGCATCTTCCAAACTGAAGCATTTAAATGGTTCTAGTTCTAAAAAGCCATTATTAACTAAAAACCTGAATTAATATTAATAACAAGAAGTACCTCATAGTAATAAAACCTGTCTAAAAGTCACCACAAGGTGCATACTTAAGTGATGGTAAGGGACTTGGAGTTGTCCTGGGTGGTGCCCCAGGGACAATTGCCAGATGTTGTATGTCCTCCCATGGCCCACTGGATGGAACGTGGGAAAGTGTCGGCTATGGTGTGGAACACGGGACATGGGGTGCAGCGATGCCCGGAGATGTACTCACCAGACGCAATGGATGTGACATGATGATGGGGGAGAGTGTTATTGCGGGAGGAGTGGTGGGGTGGGGACGGTGGGGGCGAATGGGGACCTCATATTTTTTTTAATGTAATATCTTTTTAAAAAATGAATAAATTGAGTAGAATTTGGAAAAAAAAAAAATCTACTCCCTAGTTTCTCTCTAGGATTAATAGTACTGCAGCTTCTGTGAAGAACATACAAAGTGGAGCAATAAATATCAGAATACTGTAAGTGGAACATAAACATAATTGGCATTATGGCCTGCTCCCATGGAGAGATAACATGTAAAGTATTACAAACCTGAAACTTAAAACTATTCATTGCAACTCAAAATCCTTAAGCATTAAGGAATACATTAATTAATATTAAGTACTGTACCTTTATCTCATTCTAAACATATGCCTAATAATTATAATGTTATCTTTTCTATTCTAAATCATGTACAAAAGTACATTAGACATGCTAAAATCCTGGTGAACTTCATTTTCTAAATAGTTAATAAACATGTCTATAAAATAGAATAGCTATCTTAGCTAAAAACAATGGGGCCACCAGTGGCTTACAAGTAACTGGTTAATTAATACCAGGCTCAGCCGCTCTACTACTCTACTGTACTCTACTATGTAGCAAAACAAGGCTTGCTTACTAGCAGTGGGTTACCTATTAAACAGTTAAAATTACCAGAAATTATTCAATTAAAACCAAAATAAAAAAAACTTTATTCTGTAGTTCTGATCACTCCCACAGCTAAAAGAATTTCCAGCTTGGTGCATTAATCCTGAATAAAACCAACTGCCCAAGAAGGTGTCAGTTCACCAGAAACACCTGATAAAGCACATGAATGCCAATCATTAAACATCCTGAAATGTGTCTTCAAAACAAAGCTAAGTATCTAATACTGTTATTTATTACAATTATTATAACTCTCTGAACATAAAATAACTTAAATATATATATATATATATACACACACTATTCCCCACCAACTTTTAAAAGAAGTGCTGTCTTTGCAGGCACCTGTCTCTGTAATCCAGAGTCCTCTTTTAACAAACAGGTATTCCAAAATTTTAATTAAATTTGTTGCTTTCAGGATGGAAATCTTATTAGCCATATGAAAACTTCATCCAACTTCATACAGAATGCTAGATCCATCTTCCTCCAGTCAAAATAAATAACAAAGATTTTACACCTTGTTAGGTAAGGACTAGAACACATGGCCAGCAGGAAGTATTTACAGAAAAGAGATCATCTCCCTTCAACACCCCTTTAAGATTAAAGGTGTAAACTCTCTAAGGGTAAAATAAAATTAATAGATGCATCTGGAGCCTGGCAAGAAATCCACGTAAGCACCAGTAACCCCCAAGATGGCTGCTAGCGGGGGCCCCACCCCCAGGATTCTGCTGTCCAGGACAAAAACTTCTTCTGGAAACAAGGTAAACCCTGAATGTTACTCACAAACTTTGTTTTTAGGCCCTCACTGAGAAATTAATAAGTGAGATAATCAATCAAAACAACAAACAGCCACCCTCCTCATAACTCCAGCGATAATTATGCCAAAGCTTAGCAAGTTAAGCTTGCATAAAGGGGGGAATGATATAGGCTATGGGTGGGGGCTGTTCATCTCTTCACAGATAACCTCAGCTGTGTGTGTCGGGATGGTGAGAGCTGCAGCCCTGCCCTTGGTAACCATGGCAACAACTCCAGTTCCAGAAGAACAATTAAGCAGTGTAAACTCTATAAATTTTAAATATTCAGGGAAAATGCAAACCAAATGTGTTAAAAGCTTACATGGAATGTATAAATTCCTGCTAAAAGCTTACCTAGAATGTGGGGGATATGTGTTAATTCAAACTTATTTAGCACTGAAACAAAGGACCATTTAACTTTTCCTCTGTATAAAAGGAACTCAAAAATCTTATTCAGGCCTCAGGTTTTGAATAGAAAGCTCCCGAGCCTGGCCGGTCATAAATACTTTTTCCTTCCCAAAATTATTACCAAGTCCTGACCTTTCCATATGCAAATAATCTATCCTTTTTAGATGTCTACAACAATACAACCAAAATTTACTTATATCTTCCATTGCATGTGGGGAAAGCCAATCAATACAGTAAAGTTCCTGTCCACAAGAAATTGGCAATCCAGAAAAGAAGACTGACATTTATATAAGGAACTATAATACAAGATGAAATGAAATAAATGCTGTATAGGTAATACAAAGCCCTTTGGTTGTACAGGAAAGCATGAATAAGGGGAACCAGGAAGGGAGCAAACCTACATGGAACATTCACAGTGAGTGCCTTTGCTGATGTTACACATCAAGGGATAATGTTGGAATTGGGGCTCTAAGTATAAGTGGGATATTGATCAGCAAAGATAATTGAAAAGAGAGAGGAAAACGTTTATGCAAAAATAGGGCAGTGTGGGGCTGTGCATTATTTATTAAGCAAAGCGATTAAAAAGCTCAGTTTACTAAGGGATATAGAATCTATGTGGAGAAATCCTTTTGAAATAAAGCTAAGTTAGGCTGAATCAAAAATTGTGCTAAAATAAAGCTATAGAGTTAGTAGTTTATTATATATACAGAAGTAGTAAAGGTTTTTAAGCCTGAACTTGTGTTTCAGAAAAAAATAATGTGCTAAAAATTGAATGGCTATGGAAACAACTCACGGTAGGATCATAAACCTCTGAAATAACATGTAGCAAGTAATCAGCTTCAGGTGGTGGCTGCAAGATAAAAAGGGAGTTGACAAAAGTAGACATGACTGGATAGCATTCTTGCTCTAAGTTTAAAAAGATAAGGGTGGGGGGGGTGCAGAATGTCTGCTGAGTTTATTTCAGCAAGCATTTATTAAGGGATTTCTAAGGTCTAGGCTAGGTTAATCTCTAAGGATAAAAAGTTGCACCTAATATGAATCTAGCCTTTGAGGAGCCTCTGGTCACAAAATATTTCAAAACATCATGATAAGTGCATTGATTGCAAATAATACTAGAGTGGTATGGAGAAAAAAGAGTGGTATGGGACAGAGACAGAGAGGTGGAATGGGGACATTCAGATGGTGCCCTGAAGGAATAACACTAGACCATAGCTGAAAGATTTAATCAGAGTTAACCAGGCAAAGAAAAGAAGAGCGTATTAGGTAGAGGAAAAAACAGAAATAAAGAATTTGGAGAAGAATCAAGAAGAAATCTTAAATTGTTGGTGTATAAAGTGGAAGGTGGCAATTAGTGGGAGTCAGATTACAGAAAGCATATCAGAATAGTGTATTTAGACTTCCTCTCATTGATTAGTGCATAGTCCTAGAAGGATTTTAAGCAGGGAAATAATATTTCATAATTTAGAGCAATCACCGTGTAGTCTTGAGGCAAGTATCTGAATGAAACAAAATGTGTTCATGAAAGCCTCCAGGTTTATTACGCTCCTTAAAAGAAAAACATCTGCTGGTAGAGAAACTATGGATTGAGATTGAGACACTAATATAGGATATAGTGGGGAAAAAAGTGTGGAAGAGGTGAGGTAGTGAATGACTTCCAAAAAGTACTTACTGCTGTTCCACATTTGCTGAAATAATTATGTACTAAATAATACAAGCATTTACATTTTTGAGGTTTAATCTGTCCTAATAGCTCCTATATACATTCTACTCATCTTTGACTCAAGGCCTCCTGTGATATGATGTGATGTAATGAACGCAATGCATGAGAGGTAGGTTTTGCCTGAAGAAAGGTCTTTAGATACTCTTTTCCCCAAAATTATGCATGTTCACAAAATTAATCATCAAATTTTAGACACAGAAGTGAAATTAGGAATTTAGCTCTAGCCAATAGATCAGCAAATCCCATTGGTTCTGTCTTAAAAATACATTCAGAATCTGACCATTTTGTATGTTGTACCATTACCATCTTGGTGGTCTGGAGCTATATGTACCCCAGAAAAAACTGTTCCTCAACTTCATCCATACCTGTGTGTGTGAAACCACTGTAAGACTTTTAATGAGCTTACTTCAGTTGAGGTGTGGCTTAGCCCAGTCAGGATGGGTCTTAATCCTATTATTAGAGTGCTTTATAGGCAGATGAAATTCAGACAGATTACAAAAAAAAAAAAAAAAAAAATATTTGGGAAGCAAGAAGCTGAAGGTCAGTGGAACCCAGAAGAGAAGGGAAAGGTCAGGAGAGGCCACCACGTGCATTACCACATGACAGAGAAGTCAGCTGCATCACCTGCTGCCTAGAATGGCAGTCTCCAGGGAGAAACCATAGTCTTGATAATGACTTGATCTGGGCATTCTCTTAGCCTCAAAACCATGACCTAATAAATTTCAATCGTTTAAACCACTCCACTGCATGATATTTGCTTGAGCATCCAAGAAAACTAAAACAGATTTTGGCACCAGAATTGGGATGAAGAGAAGGGAGAGGTTAGTAGCAGCTGCTTTGTGCATTGCTGTGTGACATAGGAGCCAAGGACAAGGATTGCCAGCTGCCTGCCCCTGATTGCTAGTCTTTGGGAAGAAACCATCACCTTGATGATGACCTGATTTGAATATTTTCTCAGCCTCAAAACTGTAACCTAATAAATTCCCATTGTTCAAGTCAAACAATTTAGTAGTATTTGTTTCCAGCTGCCAAGGAAATTAAAACATATTTTGGTACCAGGAGAATGGGGTACAGTTATTGCGAATACAAAAAATGTGGAAACAACTTTGGAATTGGGTTGAAGCTTGGAAGAATTGTGAGATGCTTGATAGAAAAAGCCTAAACTGCTTTAAAGAGACTATTGGTAGAAATATAGATGCTAAAGATACTTCCAATAAGGCCTGAGAAGGAAATGATACATGTGTTATTCAAAACTAGTGGAAAGGTGATCCTTGTTTTAAAGTGGCAGAAAACTTGGTTCTGGTGCTGGATGGAAGGCAGAACTTGAGAGCCATGAGCCTAGAAACTTAGTTGAGGTGATTTCCAAGCTAAGTGTAGAAAGTGCAGCCCAATTTCTCCTTGCAGCTTACAGTGAAATGAGAGATGAAAGGTGTCTTGAGCGAAAAGACAGCAGAAATTGATGGTTTTGTAAATTTCTGAACCTATCAGAATAGGGTGCTTTGAGCCTAGGGCCAGAAAAGGCTCTATAAGGGACTCCTCTGAGCCTCCAGAAAGCAAATCCCTGGAGAATACATCATGCGAGGTTTAAATGGATTCAGTCAGCCATATCTGTGGAAGTCAGGATTGGAAATGCAGTTATCCAGGAAGGATCATATGGAAAGTCCTTTTGTCTGATGGTTGGAACTCCTGTGAATTACATGCAAAGCCAACAGGTTCTTTTGCAAAATTTGTATGAGCAGATGCACTACCAGCCTGGACTGAAGGGGACAGAGAAGAGACAAACTGAAGGAAGGATGACTTCAAGGGCAGAACCATGAAGCTGAGATCTGGACAAAAGAAATCTCTTTGGGCCTAGAGAGCAGGCACATCCTGTATGTGGAAAGGGTGGGTCCATCCCTATACTTGCTTTGGAGCAGGAAGGCCTTTGTTCAGGAAAAGTGCAGCCACTCCAATTCTTTAAGAAGACAGGGTTTATGCCCTGGCATTTGCAGAGAGCCTGGTCACCATACCAATGTTTGGTGAAGGTTGACCACTGCACAAATGCTTGGAAGGGTGGGGCTGCCACTCATCAGGCCTGGAGCACAAAGCATCAATCCAAAGGTGACTCTTAGACCTTGAGATCAAATGGAGTTTTCCCTACTGGGTTTGAGGAATTGTTTGGGAACTATGATCCCTATTTTCCTTCCACTTTCTCCCTATAGGAATGGGAATGTCTATCCTATGCTTCTACTTCCATTGTATATTGGAAACAGATATATGTTTCTCGATTTTAAACATCCACAGACAAAGAGTAATTATCCCCCAGGACAAACTATACCCATAACCGATTGTGCTGAGAATTTGTACTTAGCATTGCTACTTGCACTGACTTAAGACTTTTGGGATGTTGTAATGGAATGAATGTATTTTGCATGTGGAAAGAATATGTATGTCTTTTTGGGGTCCAGAGTGTCAGAGGGTTGAGTGTAGACATTTAAATCTGCAAGAACCCCAGAAAATCATGTTCTTAAAGCTAATTCAATCCTGTGGGTGTAAACCTATTGTAAGTAGGATCTTTTGATTAGGTTCCTTCAGTTAAGGCATGGCTCAAAGTGGGTCTTATTCCTCTTACAGAAGCCTGGGGTGAATATGGAGAAAGAGAGAGAAGGGGGGGTGTGGAGTGAAATGCACTGAAGCTGAGAGAGAAAGCTAGAGGAAACCAGAAGCTAAAGCAACAAAACCCAGAAGAAATGGGAGAGACCAGCTGATACATCTTGCCATATGATAGAGGAGTCCAGGAACATCAGTAGCCAGGCTTCAGAGAGATAAGCATCGTCTGATGAAGCCTTGATTTGGACATTTTCACAGTCTTAGAGCTGTAAGCTTATAAGTTAATAAATCCCCATTTTGAGCCCTTGATACTGATGGCTAAGATTGAGCCTCTGTGCCTGAAATATGAACTAGGCATAGAGCTGTAGGTTGCCTAAGTGTTACCTCCTGAGAGCCTCCATGTTCCTCAAATGTGGCCACTCTCTAAGCCAAACTCAGCATGTAAATGCATTACCTTCCCCCCCAGCATGGGACATGACTCCTGGGGATGAGCCTCCCTGGCACCAAGGGATTACTACTAAGCACCAGCTGATTATGTAACTAGAAAAAGACCTTGAATAAAAGAGTCAACTCAGAACAGCAGAATATCTCAGCCTACATGTAATATCAGGTGTTAAAAACTGCTTTTTGACTTTGGATAAAACAGGGAAATAGAAAGGACAAATGAGTTTATATGGTTATGAGTCTCCAAAAAAGAGTCGGGCAGTCATCAGAGGGGTAATGCCTACACATGCCTCAGCAGTGTACCAGAGACAGCCAAAGTAGCTAGAAACCCAGGTACTGGTTCTCCTGAGGGCTAGAGATCCACAGGTTCTATGGTCATGGCAGATGACTCTGGAGTTCAATGCCATGTCAGTTCATGTTCCTGAGTGTGATGGAGTTGGACTCAGATATGACCTTTCTACACATGCCTCTTCTGTTACTTTTACCAGACCTGTGGTTGGTGTTGGAGTTGGTGTATACTCAGGAGACCTGAATCTCTGGACTGTCCATGTGACAGCAAGGCCCTGAACCTCAGCAGACCTGAAACTCCTACCCTTTGGTTTATTGGACTTACCCTGGTCAGCTAACAGTGAGGGGAAGAAGGTCAACCACCACACCAGGGAGCCAAGAGTGCCTACAACTGCAAGGTGGAGAATTGCATCCATCATCCATGTGGAATCTAAGCCCCCTCTTGATGTAGAGGAAGACTGGAGTTAACCATCCCAGGGTCCACAAGATGGAGGAATAGAATATAGATTAGAGTGGACTTACTGGTGTTCTGCTGTGGAACTATTGTGATTAGTAATGGAAGAAATTGTAGCATTGATGTGGAGAAAGTGGCCACAGTAGCTGCTGAGGGTAGGGAGAGGGAAGAAGAGATATGATGTGGGGGGCATTTTCAGGACTTGAAGTTGTCCTGGGTGGTGCTGCAGGGACAAATGCTGGACATTGTGTGTCCTGCCATGGCCCACTGGGTGGACTGGGTGAGAGTGTGGACTATGGTGTGGACCACTGTCCATGTGGTGCAGCGGTGCTCCAAGTCATATTCACCAGGTGCAGTGAATGTGCCACAATGATGGAAGAGGCTGTTGATGTGGGAGGAGTGGGGTGAGTGGGGTGAGGGATATATGGAGACCTCATATTTTTTAACGTAACATTTAAAAGAAAATAAGAAAAAATATATATGAAGTATTCCTATGTGCCCCACTACTTCCCCTTCCCACACATTTCCACATCAGCAACATCCCTCATTGGTGTGGTACAATAGTTGCAGTTGATGGACACGGGTTGAATCATTGCTGCTAACCATGGATCATGGTTTGCATTGTAGTTTGCCCTCTGTCTCACACAATTTTGTGGTTTATGACAGGATATATCAATGGCCTGTATCTGTCACTGCAATGTAATGCAGGATACCCCCAGTGTCCCCAAAATGCCCCTCTTTACATCTATTCTTTCCTCTCCCATCCCTCAGAGCCTCTGGTGGCCACTGCCTTTATATCAATAAGAGTTCTTCCATTGCTAGAATAATAAGCCCTTATTCGAAGAACAATAAATCTGTGTTAGTCTATCGTTCATTTTCCAATCTTGAGGATTCCAAGATTGTGATACCCATTCTGTTTCTAATTGAGAGGGAAACCCTGTTGTACAAATATAACTTGAATTCCTTTTTTCAATATTTTGGGGTATATACCTGGAAGTGAAATTGTAGGTTTGAAAGATAATTTCTTGTTTAATAACTGAGGATCTTCACATCTGCTTTTCAAAGATGATTGTTCATCAATCCAACAGCATTGCCATAGAGTTCTATTTCTTCAAATCCTCTCAAATACTTGTTGCTATCCTAATTTAGAGTCTACCCCTCCACTTGGGGGCTAAATGGTAATGCACTGTAGGTTTTATTTATATTTCCATGATTACAAATCATGTAACACTAATTTTCAATTACTTATTAACCATTTGTATATCTTCTTTTTTGTGATTATTGTTGAGATCTTGCTAATTGAAAAATTCTTGATACAAGTTCATTATTAAGTATAGGATTTATATTTTCTCCCAAATAAGTAAATAAATAAATAAATCCCCATTGTAAGAGCCAGCCCATTTCTGGTATATTGCATTCTTGTAGCCTGTCAAACTAAAACAGGGGAATTGGCAAGCTGATTTTAAAGTCAATATGGAAAAAAAAATGAGCAAGAGTAACTAGGAAAAATCAGGGAAAGTACAGTTATGAGGGGATAATAGCCATATCAGGTATTAAAACATATTAAATAGTCTCAAAAATGAAAACACTATTAGTTATTGTAACACAAATAGAATAACACATTAATGAAACATAGTTTCAGTCTCTGGAACTACATCCAGAAATACATAATAAGCAACTGTATAATAAAGGTAGTTTCTCAAATCAATGGAAAATAATAGATTATTCAATAAATGGAGTTTGGAAAACTGGAAGCTGTTGAAAAAAAACCAAAATTGTGTCCATATCTAATATCTTAAACCAGAGTGTATTCCAAATATATCAAAATTTTAAGGTAGGAGGGGGAATTGGGATTCCCAATGGAGATAAAAACATTACTAGCAAAATTGAAAGACAAATGCTAAATTGGGGGAAATACTTGTAAGCCATATCTTAGAGGAATGACTAACTTCCTTAAAATATAATTAGCTATAATAAATCAATTTTTAAAATAATAGAATAGAAAAAGGACATAAACAGAGTGTTCACAGAGAAAGGGAATACAAATGGCTCTTAAAAACAAGAAACTATTCTCACCAATATATTGGTAGTTTAAAAAGTTTGATAAGGCTCTGTTTTGGGGAGGATGTGGTTAAATACTCTCAAATACCTGGGATGGGAGTGTAAATTTGTACCTCTATGTGTAATGGGCAACAGAATTACAATGAACTATCCTTTAACTTAGAAATTCCTTTTCTAAGAATTTACCTTACATGCTTACATGTATACAGACAAAATTTATATGTAAATGATTATTAACTGCTATATGTTTATAATAACAAATGTGTGGAAACAATCTAAATGCCCCAAATAAGGAGCAGTTTACACAAATGATATACTTATAAAGTAGAATAATATACAGACATAAAAAAATAATAAAGGTAATCTTAAATACAAAGTTCTCCAAGATCTTTTACATTTAAAAAATTTATAGAATGGAGTCATTCTCAGTAAAAAGAGAGATAGAAAGAAAAGTGAGTGTGTGTATAATATACATAAAAGTCATACTATACATAAAATATCTCTGAAGCTAAATACATCAGTTACCTGTAGGAAGAGGAGAATTGGCAGAGAGGGTACAGCAGTAACTTGTAAATGTTTTTTGTTCTCTTTATATTTTCTGGATTTTGAACCATATGAATATTTTACATATTGGAAAAAGTAAATAAAATAATTGGATTAGAGAGAAAAAAAAAAACAAGTAAACAAAATGCAGTAAGAGGACCCTTGAAATGCTCACTCTGATTCAATAAATATAACCAGGTAGTATATGAAAGAGAATTGTAGCGAAAACTAACAACAATTTGGAATTCTCCTTTATTATTTTAAATAATTTCTCCATTTCAAATTATTGGCAAACTACATGTATCGAATGCTTCAATTAAGAATAAAAGCATTTGTAGATGAAAATTATCTAGTGAATTAAGTTGACTCTTAAATTAAACTATTATAGTTCTGTTGATGGCAGTCTTCCAAATCAAAGAACTCTTTTTCTAGCTTTTCAAAAATTTAGTTTGAAGTTTATTTCACTAAGAATCAGTAAATACAGTTTTTAACCCCAATTTTTATACCCAATTAGAAAGACCTATTTCATATAACCCCAGTCATCATTCACTATTGCTTTATTACACCACTTCTGAATCTGTGTTCCTATATTCCTGAGACCCTGCAGAAGCCAGAAGAAAGAGTATTTACACATTGTGAGCTGATAGTCATTGAGGAGAGTCGTTTCCTGCAAGAATTCTGTTTCCAAATTTAATGAAATGGAACAGCTTGTCTCTAAACCTTGGTGTTCACCATTTCATGTTTCATAATGAGCTCAATAATTGTTTTAGTATACAATTAATTATTTTTTTAAATTTAAAAAATCAGTAATTATTGGTTTTAAAAAAAAACATGACTTTCTTAATATTACTCTGTCCTTTTTCATTAACTTCATGACAAATACACATTTGCCTTGCATCTATTTTCAGAAATTAATGTAATGTTCCAATACTTGAAAGCCCCCATCACCACAAATATGAACTCTATTGGGCATCTTCCAAATGATGTTAATTTGGGTGGAAAAAGACAATAGAATGAACCTGTAGCTTTCACAGCCTAGCACAGTAAACAATAAATTTGGGTCCGAAGAAAAAAGACTCCATTCAAAAAATGACATGAATCAGAAGAATTGCAAACTTCCTAAAATAAGTAAAACTTACACATTTACAAGGTTTTCTTTCTTTAAGGGGGAAAATCAACCAAGCAAAAAATTTTCCCAAGAAGGCAGAACTGGGGCTTTCATTGATATACATATTATATTTCTTAAAACAAATAAAAAATGTTTAAAAGTAAAACAGTTCGTCTGTACTTCTAAATGCAAAAAGCTTTCAGATAGGAAACACTAAAAAATATTATTCTTCCTTCCTTAAATCAAACATTCATTTTTTTCTCAATAACAATTCCTTATGCTGAAGCAACTTTAACTCTTAGTTTCTTTGTCATTTTATTTGGATGAATAAAACTATTACTCAAATAGCACTCTCTGGAGATCTTATCTTAACAGTTATTAAAGAAAACAACCAAGGGAAAAGTAAATTTCAGTTTAACTGTGATTCTGACAACGTAGATGAACACTGATACTGCAGGACTGAGCAGAAATTTTTCTAACATTCAAATGTACCACTGAGAATTCACCATCTAAAGATGAAAACAAATGAAAGTAAGTTAACATGGTCACTAAGGAAATCCTACCCATGTATGCCTGCATTTGTGTACCCTGCACATCCCTATCAATAACAGCATGAAACAGCATCATACCGTTTCTAGAACTACCAGAATACTTGCTCTAAATCATTCCTCTCCCATTGTCCACTAGCACTTCCCTGTGAGTTATTCAAGAGTGTCTACTTGAGCATTTTTTTCTTGAGGAAATAAGATTTAAATTTACACCCTATGATCAAAATAATGTTTTACTTCCTTGGTCAATTTCAGATGTTAGTGAACCTTTTTATACTGAAATTATATTCCCTGAAGCCAAACCCAAGGAGAGAATTTCATCTATTTAAAACGAGCCTTGTTTTCCTACTCTTCCTCCCCTAGTACCTCTTATTTGGAATTCCCCTCAAGCCCTTCTGCAGGTTCATGCCTAGTAATGATGGAGGAATAGAATATGGACTAGAGTGGACTTGCTGATATTGTACTAGGGAACTATTGTGATTAGTAATGGAAGAAATTGTAGCATTGATATGGAGAAAGTGGCCACGGTAGCTGCTGAGGGTAGGGAGAGGGAAGAAGAGATATGATGTGGGGGCATTTTCAGGACTTGGAGTTGTCCTGAGTGGTACTGCAGGGACAGTTACTGGACATTGTATGTCCTGCCATGGCCCACTGGGTGGACTGGGGTAGAGTGTAAACTACAAAGTAAACCACTATCCATGTGGTGCAGCAGTGCTCCAAAATATATTCACCAAATGCAGTGAATGTCCCACAATGATGAAACAGGTTGTTGATGTGGGAGGAGTGGGGCGAAGGGCGTGGGGGGTATATGGGGACCTCTTATATTTTTTGAATGCAACATTTTTTAAAGATAGAAAAAAATTTTTAATTAAATTAAATTTTTTTAAAAAGAGAGAGACAAGAAAGTCTACCACACCAGTCAGGATGGTAATTAAGTCCCATTTCATAAACTTGAGCAGCTGGGTCATTCTAAGCTCTCTTTAGACCTGTGAACCAGACCCAGAAAGAATCATGGCCAAGGCTTGCCTTGACACAGTACAGACCCATAACCAAGACTCCTCCCTCCCATGGCTGCCTGATGGAGTTCGACTTTGATTTTCCTTCTGTGGTAACCTTGGTTAACACATGTTACCCTAGGTCTCCTGATAAAATGACTCCCTAGCACTTAGTTTAACTCTTCTTCCCCAGGATTAGAGCACCCTGACTGACTATCTGACACATAATAACCTCTCAAATTTTCTGGTCTCACTTCTGGATTAAGACACCACCTTTGATTCTTGTCTACTGAGCCACTTAAGGGTTGGACCTCCTAGTCTTGCTGGTTACCGGCTTCCATGGACTTGTTCAGTGAGCCCCACAGACCTCCTTGGGTTGCCTGGTTGTTCTGAATGGAACATTTCTCACGGCTTTGTTTGTGAATCCCAGCCTCAAGTCACCCAACTTTTGTTTCCTCCCCCTTCTGCCATGAGTGACTTGACAAAGGGAAGGGGGGGGGGGGGGAGGGAACGACTCCATACACAAAACTACATGTATTTTGAGATGTTAATATAATTTTTCTCTAATAGAGTAGGATTTCTATAGACTTGAATATACCCCATTCAATCTTCCCTAAAGTTTTAAGTCAGCGGAAGAAAAAGTCATTAAAATGAATAAAGACACCTGCATACTTCATGAGTCGCATATCACCCGTAACACCTGCTGACACACATATTTAGTAATATTTTCCAAATCTTATCAAGTCTTTGCAAACCTAAATTTGGATGACTATTTTGACTTGGAAAAGCTAATAAAAAATTCTGAGGCCATTTATATATACTTCACTTACTTCAAATTGATCTTGTCTACTTTGTGGAGATTTGGCAAAAGCAGAATTTGAGGAAGTGGGGTGGGGTACTGGGAAAGTTCAGGAGACCAGTGCTCAAGTAGAAATAAAAACAATCACTTCATAGAAAAAACGGAGAGGAAAAGGGAGTATGGGAGTACACTGGAACGAATACTTAATGGTCTTTTCCGTACTTAACGTGATTAATTTCTAATATAAAAATTTATTCTCTCTTCTCCAGCACCCACCTTATCTTAGTGTACTAAATGGGGTGAGGTGCTGATTGGTATCTTTTCTGAAGTCAAACAGTACAGGATTACAGCAGAGATAGCACACTATTAGAGAAAAAGTGACTACTTTCTCCAAAGTTGACAGATGATAGCTGGCATAGGTCCATATCCCAGTTTTGGAGCCCTAAGAAGGTAAATCTGATTATGAGATTTTAAAGCTCAATGGGGTATTTTAAAGGTAGGAAAAGAGATGCCTGAATCAAGGAGACCAGTAGCTGGAGGTGAGCAGAAAGACGTAACTGAGGATCACAAAGGCTTCAAAGCCCCCTTAATTTTGAGTACCTTGATAGTGAGTTTGCAGGTAGTCCAATCCATTGATATCAAGCCTCAAACAACATGGCCAAAGGTGTCGATAAAACTGCAAATAATTTCTAAACTTGATTGATATAAAGCCAATGCAATGGTTCTAAGCAATATTGATTAAATTGATTTTTCAGAAAGATTACAGCTTATTGTAGCATCATGTATAAAAAGACATTCAGGATATCAAGTTAGAGACTTGAGATTACAGGGTTGGTAGGGTGATAGTAGCTAAGAATCCCTCTGTCTTCCAAAATTTGGTGGAATAAACACACACAAAAAAAAGATTTACAGTCAATATCCACAGGACCTATAGCAATTTACACTTTGGGAGTGGGACAGAGTAAAAAAGCATATAGTAATTTTGAAAGATAGTGACAAAGAAAGGTTGGCATGAGTATATTAAATCCACAGAATGGAAAATAATTTGCTAGCACAATTGTCACCGCTTATCTAAAAGTGTATTTTGTCAGTAATTGGTCAACATAAACATATGTTGTCATCATAGCATAAAAATGAGCATAGAGATAAGAACCTGCACCAGATTTAGGAGAAAGAGAGAAGCCCTTGCCCAGAAGAAGAAAATGTTGCAATTTTCAATAGTGTCCTAAGCCAAATATTCACAAGAAGACCTCTTGCCAAGAAAAAATATTTTCCTAGTTTGTTTCTTTTGTTGTGTTTTGCTTTGAATTTTGAACGTTCTTTTTTGTTTTGCTTTAAAGGGCAAACTCATAAATATTTACAAAGAAATCTTACTAAGCAGAAAATAGATTAGAAAATGTTTTTGAACAAATGCAGCACTTCATATAAATTGAATTATACAATCAATTTTATATTGAGAAGAAAGAAATTATAATTCACAAAAAATAATTACTTAATGAGACAATTTTTTAATGTTATGAGAAAATACAACAAATCAAAAGTGTTTTTTTTCTGTCTACTGTATTTGTTATGGTTCAAGTTAAATTTAATAAGCATATTGGCACCTAAGATAGTAAGCAAAATTATATGGCAGTGTTAAATATCAGCAATTGAAAATATGAATCAATACCAAAAATTACGTTTGCCAAATAATGGTTATTGAGTCTTCATTTCAAAACATTTGTGACATACACTGCTAGTCATATAAAATTCTGTTTATTACATAGATTTATAAAACCTTTGATTTTCTATTGTCTTGCATGTCTAAGATTATATTAAAACTTTATCAATAACTGCTTCCCAAATTCATAAAGCTGAACCATATTTGTGTTCAATTAGACAGTGATATTTTGTGCCTATTGAAATCAAAATGTTTTTTCAATACATTCACTATAGCCATTAAAATGCTGCTTGTAACGCTACCATAACAGAGACATTTAAATTTGTTTTTTATGATAGTCTGTTTCATTATTAAATACTTGCAACTACAGAGTGAAAACAAGCTTTTTAAAAAATAATTATTACAGGATGTTTTCTACTTAAATAGGCTTCATCCTCAAATTATAGCTCTACTTAAATAAATACAGATTAAATTCCATATGTTCCATTCTCATAACACTGTATTTCTCCTAGGAACTTGGTAGCTGCAAATATAACTACTATAAATGAAATCAACAAGGCCCTTACTCAAGGAGGAAGAAAATTTGGTAACTGTGTCATTCATCAGAGTTCAATTACAAATTAAGCATCAGAAATACTCTTTAACACTTGTGTAAATTTGTGCATCTCCTTCAACTTTGGTTTAACAATAAAATAACAACTTACAAAGTGCCTCATAGACCCTGTCAAGCAGAGCAAAATAGAAAAAGTACAAAGAAAAGAAGCCTCCACTACTTTGCCCAAATTCCTACATTTCTTTTAAATAAAAATGATGACGAAATTAACATAAATCATTTACACCTACAGGCCAGAGATTTGTTTGGAAAAAAGTTATCAATCTTTTTGTTTGTTTAGATTTTTTTATTTTTCTTTTTTAGAGAAGTTGTGGGTTTACAGATTTATGCATAAAATACAGGATTCTCATACATCAGCCCACCACCAACACCTTCATTGGTGTGGAATATTTGTTACAACTGATGAAAGTATATTTTTTATAATTGTACTATTACCTATATTCCACGGTTTGAATTAAGGCTCACTGTTTGTGTAGAGTAGTGCCCTGGATTTTTAAAAAATTTTCTTCTATCATATATACAATCTAACATTTCCCCTTTTATTGACATTTAGATACATATTTCAGTGTTGCTAACTGCATTCACAATGTTGTGCTACTGTCAACACAATCCATTATCAAAACACTTCTATCATTCCAAAGAGAACACTGTATATTTTAAGCCTTAAATTCTTCAATTCCTATCACTATCCCACCCCCTGATAACTTATATTCTGACTCTTTGAGTTTTCTTACTCTGTTTCGAATCAATGATACCGTACATTATTTGTCCTTTGCGTCTGGCTTATTTCACTCAACATAATGTCTTCAAGGTTCATCCATGGGGGCAGACTTGGCCCAGTGGTTAGGGCGTCCGTCTACCACATGGGAGGTCCGTGGTTCAAACCCTGGGCCTCCTTGACCCGTGGAGCTGGCCCATGCTCAGTTCTGATGCGCGCAAGGAGTGCCCTGCCATGCAGGGGTGTCCCGCGCGTAGGGGAGCCCCACACGCAAGGAGTGCACCCCGTAAGAAGAGCCGCCCAACGCAAAAGAAAGTGCAGCCTGCCCAGGAATGGCGCCGCACACATGGAGAGCTGACACAACAAGATGACGCAACAAAAAGAAACACAGATTCCTGTGCCGCTGACAACAACAGAAGTAGACAAAGAAGATGCAGCAAATAGACACAGAGAACAGACAACCAGGGTGGGGTGGTGGGGTGGGGTGGGGAAGGGGAGAGAAATAAATAAATATTTAAAAAAATAAAAAATTTTTTAAAAACCTTAAAAAAAGGTTCATCCATGTTATCGCACTTATCAGTACTTCAATCATTTTTACGACTGAATAATACTCAACTGTAGGTACATACCACATTTTATTTATCCATTTGTCAGTTCATGGGCACTTGGATTGCTTCAATCTTTTGGTAATTATGAATAATGTCACTATGAACATCAGTGTGAAAATATCTATTTGAGTCCCTGCTTTCATTCTTTGGGGTACACACCTAGTAGTAGGGTTGACAGGTCATATGGTAATTCTATCCTTAGCATCCTAAGGAATCGCCAAACTGTGTTCCATAGTGACTACACCATTTTACATGCCACCATGTATTTCTCCCCATATATCCAACACTTGTTATTTTCTGTTGTTTTTTTATAGCCACCATTCTAATGGGTGTGAAAAGGTATCTCATTGTGTTTTTAATTTGCATTTCCCTCATAGCTAATGATGTTGAGTATCTTTTCATGGACTCCCTGGCAACTTGTATATATTCTTTGGAGAGATGCCTATGCCTATGGCTAATTTGTCTTTTTGTTGTTAATTGAAGGTTTTCTTTATATATTCTGGATATTTAAGTTTTATTGGCTATATGATTTCCAAATATATTCTCTGACTGTGTAGGATGTTGCTTTACTTTCATGATAAAGTCCTTTGAGGAAAAAAAACTTTTTAATTTTGTTGAGGTCTCATTTATCTATTATTTTCTTTTGTTGCTTGTGCTTAGGCTGTGAAGTCCTAGAAACCATTGGCTAACACAAGATCCTGAAGATGCTTCTCTATATTTTCTTCTAGGAATTTGATAATTCTACCATAAGTGTGTGTTCACGTGTGAGTGTGTGTGTAATTCATTTTGAGCTGATTTTTGTATATGGTAGGAGGTTTGAGTCTCTCTTCTATTTCTGCAAACAGATATTCAGTTTTCCCAGCACCATTTGTTGAAGAGACAATTCTTTCTCAATTGAGTGGTCTTGCCACTTTGTCAAAAATCAGTTAGCCATAAATATGAAGGTTGATTTCTAAGCTCTCAATTTGATTCCATTGGTCTAAATATCTGTCCTTGTGCCAGTACCATGCTGTCTTGATTACTGTGGCTTTGTAATAAGTTTTAAGAGCAAGAAGTGTGAGTCCTCCAACTTCATTCTTTTTATTAAAGGTGGCTTTAACTATTGATGGCCCCTTGCCCTTCCATATAAATTTGATGTTTGACTCTTCCATTTCCGCAAAGAACATTGTTGTAAATTTGACTGGGATTGCACTGAATCTATAAATTGTGTTGGCTAGGATTGACATATTAACAATATTTAGCTTTCTAATTCATGAACATGGAATGTCCTTCCATTTATTTAGATCTTGTTTGATTTCTTTTAGCAATATTTTGTAGATTTCTGTGTACAGGTCTTTTATACCCTTGGATAGATTTATTCCCAGATATTTGATTTTTTTAGTTGCTATTGTGAATTTTTTCTTGATTTCTTCTTCCAATTATACATTACTTGTGTATAGAAACACTACTGATTTTGGGGTATTGATCATGCCTCTACTAAATCCATATTTAACTCTAGGAGTTTTGTTGTGGGTATTTCCAAGACTTTGTGTATATATAGTCATATCATCTACAAGTAGGGAAAGTTTTACTTCTTCCTTTCCAATTTGGTTGCCTTTTATTTCTTTTTCTTGCCCTAATTGCTCTGGCAAGAACTTCCAGTACAATGTTGAATAATTGTGTTGACAGTAGGCATTTGTCTTGTTCCTGATCTTAAAGGAAAAGATTTTAGTCTTTTCCCATTAAGGAGAAAGTTAGCCATGGGCTTTTCATACACCACCTTTATCATGTCGAGGAAGTTTTCC
The DNA here is from genome assembly GCF_030445035.2 of Dasypus novemcinctus. Classification (NCBI taxonomy): domain Eukaryota; kingdom Metazoa; phylum Chordata; class Mammalia; order Cingulata; family Dasypodidae; genus Dasypus; species Dasypus novemcinctus. The sequence continues at coordinate 47,791,872 of NC_080674.1, read as the reverse complement.
TTCTATTCCTTGTTTTCTAAGTGTTTTTATCAAGAAGGGATTTTGTCAAATGCCTTTACTGCATCAATTGAGATGATTATGTGTGGTTTTTCCTTCATTCTGTTAGTGTGCTGTGTTACATTAATTGATTTTCTTTTGTTGAACCAACCTTGCATGCCAGGGATAAATACTACTTGACCATGGTATATAATTCTCATATTCTGTTGGATTTTGTTCACTGGTATTTTGTTGCATTAATAATCATAATATTAATATCATTAATATTCATAAGGAACACTGGCCTCTAATTTTCTTTTTTTTTTTTTTGCAGTATCTTTATCTGGCTTTGGTATGAGGTTGATATTGGCCTCATGGAATGAGTTAAGGTATTCTTTCTTTTCAATTTTTGGAAGAGTTTGAGCAGAATCAGAGTTAATTTTTCATTAAATGTTTCGTAGAATTCCCCTGTGAAGCCATCTTTTCCTGGGCTTTTGTTTGTTGGGGGTATATGATTACCAATTCAATCCCTTTACTATTAATTGCCTCTATTTCTTCTTGAGTCAATGTAGGTAGATTGTGTGTTTATAAGAATATGTTCACTTCATCTAATCTATCTAATTTATTGGTATACAGTTGTTCATACTATCTTCTTATAGTCCTTTTTATTTCAGCAGAATGGTAGTAATATTTCTTTATTAGTCAGGATTCTCTAGAGAAACAGAATCAACAGGAGATATCTAGCAATAGTATGAGATTTTGTAAGAGTCTCTCATGTGACCGTGGGGATGCACAAGTCCAGGTTCCACAGGCAGGCTGCAAACCAGGGGCTCCAATGGAAGTCCAATGAAGATCCTTGATGAGTTTCTGGAAGATGTTGGCTGTCCACAGACAAACTGGGAAATTCTCTCTTAATGTTGAAATCACTTCCCCGTTCAAGGCATTCAACTAATTGGATAAAGTATCACTCACTGCTGATGGCAATCTCCCAGACTGATATAGATGTAATCAGTCATCTATGCAGTAAACTCACTGGTGACTAAAGTCCATAAATGTCCTTTATTACAATTAGCCCAGTGCTAACTTGACCAAACCACTGGGCACAATTACCTGGCTGAGTTGACACATTAGCCTAACCATCACAATCCTTCTTTTCATTTCCGACTCTAGTTATTCATAGCCTCTCTCTTTTTTAAAAATCTGTCTGTCTAGCTAAAGGTTTGGCAATTTTTTTTTAATATTCTTAAAGAACCAACTTCTGGTTTTGTGGATTTTCTCTATATTTTTTTGTTTTCTATTTCACTTTTCTCAACTCTAGTCTTTGTTATTTCCTTCCTTCTGCCCACTTTGCATTTAGTTTACTCTTCTTTCATTACTTCATTTAATTTTGAGGTTAGATATCTGATTTTAAGTTTTTCTTCCTTTTAATGTAAGGATTTAGAGCTATAAATTTCCATTCTGTACTGCCTTCATTGAACTATGTAAGTTTTGGTATGTTGTAGTTTTATTTTCATTCACCTCAAGATATTTCTTAATTTAGCCTCTGATGTCCTCATTAACTCATTTATTTGTTTAAGACTGTGTTGTTTAACTACCATTTATTTGTGAATTGTCCATTTGTCCTTCTGCTATTGATTTCTAGCTTCATTTCATTGTGGAGACTATATATTGTAATATTTTAATACTTTTGAATTTTTGAGACTTGTTTTGTGACCTACATATGATCTATCCTTTAGAATGATCCATGTGCATTAGTGAAGAATGTGTATTTTGTTTTTATTGGGTGAAATGTTCTATATATGTCTGTTCAGTTTAGTCGGTGTAGTGTATCATCCAAATACTGAACTTCCTCATTGATCTTCTGACTGGGTGTATTTCCCCATTATTAAGAGCAGCGTGTTTAAGTGTCTTACTATTTATATAGAACTGTCATTTTCTCCCTTGTCAGTATTTGTTTCATATATTTTGAAGCTGTGCTGTTGGGTGCATATATATTTATAATTGCTGCATCTTCCTTTTGAATTGTCCCATTGATGGGTATATATGTCCACCTTTGTTCCTTATAGCTGTTTTTCACTTAAAGCCTATTTTATCTAATATTAGTATAGCCACTCCAACTCTCTTTTAGGTACTACTTGTATGGTATTTTTTTTTCTGTCCTTCCAATTTCAACTTACTTGTATCATTGATTTAAGATAAATCTCTTGCACACAGCACATAGCTGGAGCATGCTTTTTTATCCATTCTGACAATCTCTGCTTTCTGACTGGAGTCTAATCTATTTACATTAAGGTCACTACTGAAAATACAGGAATTTCTTCCACCATTTTCCTTTTTAGCCTTTGGATGTTTTATACTTTTTCTGTCCCTTAATTCTTCCATTAATGTCTACATTTATATTCATTTGATTTTTTTGTATTGTACCATATGAGTGCCTTCTCATTTTTATCTGGATAAGTTTTTCAACTATTTTCCTTGTGATTACCATGAGGTTAAAAATTAAGACTGGGAAGCAGATTTGGCCCAATGGATAGGGCATCCATCTACCACATGGGTGGTCCAAGGTTCAAACCCAGGGCCTCCTGATCCATGGAATGAGGCTTGCACATGCGCAGTGTTGATAAGCGCAAGAAGTGCCATGCCATGCAGGGGTGTCCCCCGCATAGGGGAGCCCCATGTGCCAAGGAGTGAGCCCTGTAAGGAGAGCCCCCCAGTGTGAAAAAAGTGTAACCTGCCCAGGAATGGTACCACACACAAAGAAAGCTGACGCAGCAAGAAAACGCAACAAAACGAGACACAGATTCCAGGTGCCGCTGACACAATCAGACACAGAAGAACACACAGCGAATGGACAGAGAGAGCAGACAACTGGGGGGGAGGGCAGGGAAGGGAAGAGAAATAAATAAAAAATAAATCTTAAAAAAAAATTAAGACCCTAGATATGTAACTATCATATTTGGTTTGATTACCAAATTAACTTCAATAGCATACACATATGCTGTTCTTATACCCTTCTGTGACCCTACCTATACTTGTTACCACTTATATCTTTGTACATTGTATGTCTAAAACCATAAATTTATCATTATTTTTTAATGCATTTGCATTTTAACACCTATAGGAAATAACTTAATTTTCATACCAAACAATACACTACAATAATACTGGCATTTATAATTACCCAAATTGTTACCTTTACCACAGGTCTTTATTTCTTCATGCAACTTTAGATGACTGTCTAGTGTCCTTTCCTTCTTCAGTCTTGAAGAACTCCCTTTAGCATTGCTTGTAGGGAAGGTCCAGTGGTAAGACCTTCCTCAGCTTCCTTTTTTAAATCTGGGAACGTCTTGATCTCTCCCTCATTTTTTAAAGACAGTCTTGCCAGATATAAAATTCTTGGTTGGCAGTTGTTTTCCTTCAATGCTTAAAGTATTTCAACCCATGGCCTTCTTGTCTTCATGGTTTCTATGAGAAATCAGCACTGAATCTGATTGCGGCTCCCTTGTGCATAATACATTGCTTTTCTCTTGCAGCTTTCAGAACCTTCTTTTTGTCCTTTGCATTTGGTTGTGATCAGTATGTGAAGGAGTGATTTTTTTCATGTTAGTCCTGTGTGGTGGTTTCTTGGAAGTGCATATTCACATCCTTGCTAAGTTTGGAAATTTCTCTGCCATTCTTTCTTTGAATATTCCTTCTGCCCTTTTCTCTCTTTCTTCTCCTTCAGGGAATTTTATAACATATAGATTGGTATGTTTAATGGTATCTTTAAGCTATTTTCACTTTTAATATTACTTTTTTCTTTCTGCTTCTCAGCCTGACTCATTTCAAGAATCTTGTCTTTGAGTTCACTGATTCTTTTTCTACCATCTCCAATCTGTTCTTGAAACTGTCCTGGGAGTTTTTCATTTAAGTTATTGTGATCTTCAACTCCAGTAGTTCTGTTTGATTCCTTTTAAAAATTTCTCTCTTTACTAAGATACTCATAATGCTCATTTATTGTTTTCCTGATATACTTTAGTTCTTTCTCTGTATTTTCCTTCATTTCCTTGAGGATTTTTAAGACAATTTTTAAAAAGGTTTGCTTGGTATGTCCACTTTCTTGTCTTCTTCATTAGTGTTTTCTGGATTTTTATCTTTTCTTTGACTGGACCATCATTTCCTATTTCTTTGTCTTGTACTCTTTTGTTGCACACTGCACATTTTAATATTTTTAAATGTTAGCTCTGAGATTTATTCCCTGAGATGTGTCTGTTTGTTGATTTTGTAACCAGCTAAGGATAAGACATAGATATTCTTGAGCTTCAGCTTTCCTATCATTGCCCATGATGAATGCAGCACACAGGGTTTTCTCTTTTTTCTAGGCCTGATTCTTGTCCTGGGATTTTGCTTGTTAGTTATTTTGGAGTTCCCTATTTACAGGAGTTTGGTTGTCCCCTCTGTATCCTAGGAGGCAGACCTCCCTCTCCAAGGTGTTTTATGCCAGCTGGTCTTTCGCCCAAACTGTCCCCCTCTATAGTTTCTTATACTCATTTCATTGTCTCAAGCTGCTTTTGCCTGGAAAGCACGTACTTGGAGGAGGACACAACAGACTGGACTTTCCCAAGTTAGAATTTCCCAGCCAAAACAAAGCCAGGGAGCTTCAAAAGGATCACAGACCAGCTCCAACATGCCATGGGTAGGAGATCAGGAAGGGCACTAAGATCTTTTTCCATGGCTCTCCAGAGCTATACATTCCTGGCCTGCCTAGAAAATGAGACCCTTCAACTAATACGCCCCACAACCCTAAGGAAGCATAGCATCTTAAAGTCTGTCCCTGTCCAGGGTTGGGTTGAAAAAATGGCTACCACCATCTTTGTCTGGGTGGACTAAAACAATGGTGTAGCAGTTCAGTATTGTTTATGAATTCCAAAAATAGATATTGGATTGTATTGGTAAATTGATCTGTTCCTCTGGGCATATTAGATTGTATTAAATTCAGAGGTTTCTCTTTTACTTGATTAAATTATAATTAGGGCTTTAATTCAGCTACATCAGTAGGACATTGAGTCCCCACCCCTTGGTAGGGGGAGACTCACATAGAAAATAACATGGCAGAGGAGAGAGTTTAGTTTTGATGCTGGAACCTCAGGAAGTAAAAGCACAGAGAAGAAGAACACAGAGGAAGAAAGACAGTTTATTAGACTACACAGGCCCTGGGAAGAGAGATAAGCTTGACAGCCTATAGCTGTAGCTGAGCCTAGGAAGAAATGAGCTCTGGGGAGAGAGAAGAGCCCTCCAGCCTACAGCTGAGATTGGAAGAAGCTGGGACCATGGAGCCTTAGGGGGGAGAGGAAGGGTGAACACTCACAGAGACTGGCAGCCATCTTGCTCCAACATGTGGCAACAGATTTTGGTGAAGGACATAACTTACTTTTTTATGGGCTTGTGACTGTAAGTTTCTACCCCAAATAAATACCCTTTATAAAAGGCAACAGATTTCTGGTATTTTGCATCAGCACCCCTTTGGCTGACTAATACAAATTGCTACCCTCAGAGCTGGGTTCCCAGTGATCCAAATTTATTAATCAAAAGCTGTGATCAGTGATCAGCCATTCCCAGCCCTGTTCTGGAGAAATAGCATTCTTGTGTCCTTTTCTGTCACCAGAAAGTTTCTGGACCCCATGACAGACAGTGAGATCAATTTACTCTTCTTTACTATAATTTATCAGCCTCTTCCTCCCACTCTTTCCTGGATTTCCAGTGTTATTCTAGCTTCTGGAGTTTCAAAATAGTTGTTTCAGACAGTTTCTTCTTGTTTAATAGATGTTTTGGTGAAAGGACTGAATCCTGGAAGCTCTCCATTCCACCATTTCCCCACAATCCTCTCCTCAATCTTTTATTCTGGAAAAGTGAGGAAAGAAACTGCTCACCAGTAAGTCATTCATCCATCCAATATTAATTGTGAGCTCTCTAGAAAATAAAAGTTATTTTTACATAAATTGTCTCTGTGCAAAGGGAAATGCAAAGATTAAAAATACTCAATTTTCTTCAGATCATAGGTGATTATGTGTTCCTACAAAAACTGCAGGAAAAAGCCTCCACAGTTTCTTTAGAAGAAATTCAACATTAAGATAACTTTTAAGATAACTATGAGGAGCATAATAGTTTACCTTGATGAATAAAAAAGCACCAATGGCAAGCAATATCATGAATTCCCTCCAAATTTCTCATTACTTTTCCCGTTTGTCTAAGGTCAAGTAGATGGATAGAATTCCATAATTTAGATGACTTTCTTTAAATGTGGAAAATGTAAATCATATTTTATATATCTAAATGTCAAAACCATTAAGATGGAAATTTTGTCCACTTGTGGGATAGAAGATATGATTAAAATACATTTTCAGCCACATCATATTAATGATTATATTAGAATTATGCCAATTATGTATTTTATTCTGATTTTTATGCAAATTCTAAATTGGTGAAATAAAGATTTGTTTTTTAAAAAAAGACTTAACTATATTTCTGTAGCTAGACATCACCACTTGACTAGCAGCTTCCATCTGATACTTAAAATTACATGATTATTTAAAATTATATCTGAAATAATAGAAGTTGTTGAACAAGAATTAGGAATAAATAAGTGAGAATATAATGAAAATTCTAAAAGTCTATAGAGTTACTTGAAAAAAAAAAAAAGAAACTTGGAAATTATGTTTGCTAATCCTAATCCTCCTATATTGGGATAGTATCTTAATTTGTTCTTCATTTTCTTTAGCTGTGCTACAAGGACAGACAGATGGACTTTTTTAGTAGGGTTGCATAAAAACTAATGAAATTTATTCCCAATCTCTTTAAAGACAATTTTAAAATGGGGTGGTAATTATTTTGACTTGAATGATGTTTGAAAAGTTCGTTCTTTGAAAAAAATCAATAAAATTGGCAATCTCCTAGCTATACTGACAAAGGAAAAAGGGAAAGATGCAAATAACTAAAAATCATAAGTGAAAATGAACTATTGAACTTACAGAAATAAAAAAAAGGATTATAAGAAAATATTATGAACATTTGTATTTCAACAAATTAGATAATCTATTTGAAATGGAAAAATTCCTATAAATATACATATTATCTAAAGTGACTCAAGAAGAAATAGAAACCCTTAACAAATCCTTGACAAGTACAAAGATTGAGTCAATAATAATAAAGACTTCCACCAAAGAAAATCCAGAACCAGATGGCTTCTCTGGTGAATTCTGCCAAATATTTAAAGAAAAATTAACGCCAATACTTCTCAAATTCTTCTAAAGAATATAAGAGAAGGGAACATTTTCTAAATCATTCCATGAGGTCAGTATTATCCTGATACCAAAGCCTGGAAAAGGCTTCACAAGAAAAAAAATTACAGACAAATTTATTTTATGAATTTAAATGCAAAGATTTTAAACTAAATACCAGAAAACTGAGTCCAACCATACTATAAAGATTATACATCATGATGAAGTGGAATTATCTCAGGACTGCAAGGGTGGTTCAACATATGATAATCATTCGATGCAATACACCATATAGTTGGAACAAAAGCAAAGAAAACATATGGGGAAACGGACTTTGGCCCAGTGGTTAGGGCGTCCGTCTACCATATGGGAGGTCCGCGGTTCAAACCCCGGGCCTCCTTGACCCGTGTGGAGCTGGCCATGCGCAGTGCTGATGCGCGCAAGGAGTGCCGTGCCACGCAAGGGTGTCCCCCGCGTGGGGGAGCCCCACGCGCAAGGAGTGTGCCCGTGAGGAGAGCCGCCCAGCGTGTAAAGAAAGAGCAGCCTGCCCAGGAATGGCGCCGCCCACACTTCCCGTGCCACTGATGACAACAGAAGCGGACAAAGAAACAAGACGCAGCAAATAGACACCAAGAACAGACAACCAGGGGAGGGGGGGAAATTAAATAAATAAATAAATCTTTAAAAAAAAAAAAAAGAAAACATATGATTATCACCACAGAAATGTAAAAAAAAGGTATTTGAGAAAATCCAGAACACTTTTTTGATAAAAACACTCAGAAAACTAGAAATAGAAAGAAACTTACTCAACATGATAATACTGCTCATAAAAAACTCACAGCCAACATCATACTCAAAGGTGAAAGAATGAAAGCTTTCCCCTTTAGAGAAAGACCAAGACAAGGATATCTACTTTCACCATTCCTATTCAATATTGTACTACAAGTTCTATATAGAGAATTCAGCAAGAAAATAAATAAAAGGAATCCAAATTAGAAAGGAAGAAGCAAAACATCTCTATTTGCAGAGGGCATGATCTTAGAAAGAGAAAATCCAAAGGAATCCACAAGAAACTATTAAAGCTAATAACCAAGTTCAACAAAATGGCAGGGTACAAGATCAACACACAAAAATCAATTGTGTTCTTATGCTCTAGCAATGAACAATCCAAAGAAGAAATAAAGAAAAAAATTTCACCTAAAATAGCATCTAAAATAATAAAATATCTAGGAATAAATTTTTTTTAAGATTTATTTATTTATTTATTTCTCTCCCCTTCCACCCCCCCCGCCCCAGTTGTCTGTTCTCTGTGTCTCTGCTGCTGCTGCTTCTTTGTCCGCTTCTGTTGTTGTCAGTGGCACGAGAATCTATGTTTCTTTTTTGTTGCATCATCTTGTTGTGTTAGCTCTCCATGTGTGTGGCACAATTCTTGGGCAGGCTGCACTTTCTTTCACGCTGGGCGGCTTTCCTTATAGGGCACACTCCTTGTGCATGGGGCTCCCTCACGTGGGGGACACCCCTGCGTGGCATGGCACTCCTTGCGCGCATCAGCACTATGCATGGGCCAGCTCCACACGGGTCAAGGAGGCCCGGGGTTTGAACCGTGGACCTCCCATGTGGTAGACGGACGCCCTAACCACTGGGCCAAGTCTGCTTCCCTCTAGGAATAAATTTAATCAAGGATATAAAAGACTTGTACACTCAAAACTACAAAACACTAATAAAAGAATCTAAAGAAGACCTAAATCAATAACCTAACATACCATGTTCATGGAGTAGAAGAGGTAATATTATTGTTACTATTACCCAAAATGATCTACAGATTCAATGCAATCTCTGTCAAAATTCCAGCAGCCTTTTTTGCAAAAATGAAATAAACAATCTTCAAATTTATATGGAACTGCAAGGGGTTCTGAATAGCCAAAAATTTTTTTTGAAAAAGCACAAAGTTGGAAAACTCATCTTTCCTGATTTCAAACTGTACTATAAAGCTACAGTAAACAAACCAGTATGGTACTGGCATAAAGATAGGCCAACAGAACAGAATTGGAAGTCCAGAAATAGATACACACATCTATGACCTATTGATCTTCATCAAGGTGCTAAGTACATGATACGTGTCATGATGGCATGTCATGAGAACTCTGACTGCCAGAATCATCCATCTCAGTTTGTCTATTCTGTTATTCATCTCAAACATCTACTTAAGATAATTGCAATATATCTTCCCAGACACCATATAATGAACAAATTCATTGCTATAATTTGAATTCAGTCTCCTATTGGCTCTTTATAATGAACCAATATTCTTTTTTCTCTCTGAACAGTGTATTGCCTTCCAAATTGCAGGTCGACCATACCCCTATGGCAAAAGCAGTAGACACTAAATTTTCATAAAATAAGTAAATATGTTTCAAATACTAGATAACTTGGGTGACCATATAATTAATTATCCAAACCAGGACACTGCTAAAAGTGAGACAGTGTACTATGAATAATTAACCCAGAACAATAGATCTAACCAATAGTGTTCTAGCAAACCCACATTCTGTCAACTCTAGAACAAGTTTCTTACAGAAGTAACATGTCACAGCCCCAAAGGAGAAGGATCAGACCACCTAATGTCTCATCCTTTTATTCACTCTTTCAGTAAATATTTATTCAATATTGTAGCAGTTTGGTATTGTTTATGAATTCCAAAAATAGATATTGGATTATGTTTGTAAATAGGTCTGTACCTCTGAACATATTAGATTGCATTAAATTCAGAGGTTTCACTTTTACTTGATTAAATTATAATAAAGGCTTTGATTCAGCCACATCAGTAGAATGTTGAGTTCCCACCCCCTTGGTGGGTGGGGGCTCATAGAGTAAACAAAAAGGCAGAGGGGAGAGTTAGAGTTTTGATGCTGGAGACTTGGTAAGTAAATACACAGGAGAAGAACACAGAGGAATAGAGACAGTTTTGTATACATGGCAGAGGCCCTGGGAAGAGAGAGAGCCTGATAAACAGCTGACCTTGTGGAGAGAAGACAGCAGCTGAGCCTAGGAAGAAATGAGCTCCGGGAAGAGAGATGAGCCTTATACCAGCCTACAGCTGAGACCAGAAGAAGCTGGGATCATGGAGCCTGAAGAGGAAGGCTGAACCCTGACAGAGACCAGCAGCAATCTTGCTTCAACACGTGGCAACAGACTTTGGTGAGGGACATAATTTACTCTTTTTGGCCTTGTGACTGTAAGCTTCTACCCCAAATAAATACCTTTTATGAAAATTAACCAATTTCTGGCATTTTGCATCAGCATCCCTTTGGCTAACTTATACAAATATAATAGCAGCTATTTTGTTAGACTCTGAGATAAAGATCATAAACAAGGAAATACAGCCCTTATTTTTGTGGAATAAACAGGAAAAAATTAAGGAACTCACAAGTAACTAAAAATAATTATAAATTGTTATTTTAAGTGCTATAGAGGAAAAAAAAAACTTCGTTAAGAGAGGGGAATCTGTTTGAGATAGGTTGTTCAGGGAAGACCTCTCTGGAATGGTGACATTTGAACTATGAGTCAAATTAATCATGGGGGTGGCTGGGCAGTGAGATGTAGGAGAGTGTTCCAAGGTGAGAGAACAGCATCTGCCAAGGCCCTGAGGGGGAAAGTTTGGTTTAAATGAGAAAATAGAGAAAACTTCTTGTCTGTCTATAGTTCAGTAAAGAAAAGAAGTGGTAGGAGACAGCTGGAGAGAGCAAAAGTCATGTACCTTTATCTAGAGTTCTCAGGTGAACTAAGAGTAGGACTTTAACTGCCAATGCACACAGCAGAGCTAATTCATTAAGAACTTACTCTTCTCTCTCCTTTACCATCAGCCCACCCAAGGAGGTAAAGTAAGTCAAAGATGGGAAGAGGATACTGAAACCTTTTAAAAGATAATTATGCTTATTTCCTTACCCATCATCACAGTATAACCAAGAAAGTGGAAAAGAATCCTCTGTGCAGTAGCGGAATGGGTACAGAACTGCCACCATATTCCTCACCAGGTATCACTACATTCATCTCTGCAGAATCAGACCTAAGGTCTCTTTCATCTGCATCTTCCAAAATACTTCTGGTTCAGGAGGCCTTTTTTCAAGTAACCACAGCGTGGAAAGAAATCTAGATAATTTATGTAGTACTTTTAAAGTTGAGTGAGATGAAAATTAAGATTGCACAATTATTGACAGGGAAGCAGAGTACATTTCTTCTACCAAACATTTGATGGCATATGTATTTACAGAGGTTGAATGCTTACTTTTTCTGAGTGTCAGGAGTTTCTTCAATAACTAAAGAAAGCACATACCCAGGGAACTAATTAGAGGTAAGCATAAAAGCCATTTTCAAATTTGAGAAAAGGAAAAATGGTATTAAGCCTAAACATGAGTTAGTTTTAAAACAAAAGAGACTCCAGCATAATTTGGGGGTATAGGAAAACATTGAGCTTTATTCTAGTATTTTGGGTTCAGCAAAATACATTTGCCAAACGTTTTCCCCCTTAATTTGGAAAAGACATGCATATTTCAAAGGAAATTTAATCCATATGTTTCTGATTCATTTACACTTAATTCATCAAAATGTTTTGTAAGACTTATTTGGTGTCCAAGAAGTCTTATAAGACTCTTCTCTTTGAACCAGAAAGCCTTGTGTTGCCAGGACTAAATGGAACTTTATATGCAAAAAGAGTAGGACCTGGTGTTCCTCTAGTGGTTTTGGCTCATAAACTAGACTCTACTTCTGGAGTGATGAGGTCAAGAGTAACAGGTAACACTGAGAATTAGTAGGGAGCCCTTAGTGAAACAAAAGGAAACTGCCAAAGACACTTTCCAGTGAAACACCCATCATACCACTCTTGAGACACAGTTTTGTTTTCTTTTTTTTATTATTATGGAAAACTATTCCAATGTTTTGACAAGAAAATAAAGGACTTTGGTCCTTAGCATGGAATGTTATACTTAGTGATTAACCATGAATAAATATGTTATTTTATAATGCAATATCAAAAGTGTATTTCCTCTGGTATTTCAAGCATTTTGTTATACAAATTGTAAGCTTCCTCAGTGCATTCATGCACTTTGCTACTTGTTTTGGACCTTGAGAATTCTATTTTGTAGCTGATGTTCAAGTTTTTCCACTAACCGGTGGACTTTTTCATTTGGGGCATGTGCTTTGCTTAACTTCTAAGACTTTAGATATTGGTTCTGCTGTCATTTGTTGTTGTTGTTTTAAGAAGCATGCCAAGTCTCTACATTTAAAACCATATTATTCTGTGATGCATTTACTGTGCTTATTAACTTGTTTGTGCATATATTATGTCAACAGTTTAAAACATCTTTTCCAGTGATCCAAACATCATGATGCAGTTACAGTGCTATCCCTTGATAGATGTGGGAAAGCCTACAGTCTCTTGAATGACAATGAGACAAAGGAATCTAAAAATACAGACCTCATCAGATTCAAAATGACTATGAAGATTTCTTATGATTGAAACCATAAAATAGCTCAATGAAAATAACTTGAGTAAAGTATTAAACAGTAACAAAAGTGGTTCTTAGTAATATGTTTTAAATAATCAATTTAAACTAAAAAAAAAAAAAAAAAAAAAAGCCCTGTAATTTAAAAAAACTACACACCATGGATTTGTATTTTTTTCATACTATTGATTACGAACCTTCATGTGTAGGATATTCTAGTGATATAATTTATTTTAACTCATTTAAAATCTATAATATTAGAGTGTTATATAGCACATTAATCTTAGCCAATTTTCTATCAAAAACATTCCCCACTATATGCAGAGTTTCACTGAGTGCAACCACAAATTAAAGACAAAGATTGGTGAGTACAGGAAATTAGTGAGAGCCTAGTGTGCAATACTTCTTCATATGAAGGGCATACCTATGTGGGTCAAAGTATAAGATTTGGAACTTAAAGGAGAATTGCCTTCTTTCCTACTAACTACTTATTATAAGAGAAAGAAGCATCCCAAAACAGAACTTGGAACAAGTTTCAACTCTACAATTTAGGAACTATATTCCATGCAGGTATTATTTTTTAAATATGTATAAGCTAGTTTGCTCATCTGTAAAATGGGTAAAATATTATTCCTGTCTCAAGGAACAAGGAATTAAATAACATCATATATGTGTGTTAAAGTACAGCTAGCTGTTGCAACTAATAAATGTCCAAATAGATAATGATCTCAACATAACAAAAAAATTTTCTCAAGCTCATATAATCTTAAATGGGTATTGTCAGTCGGCTCCAAGCAGGAATACTAGAACCAATATTGGGTTATAAGTGCATCTTGTAACCCAACCCTTTCAATGCACCACTTCCAACATTATCACACTTATCATCATCAAAGCAACAGAAAGAAGAGTACAAGGATCACATGTGGGAAGATTCTTATGGGGTAGCTCTGGAAGTGGTACGCTTCACTATTATTCATATTTCATTGGCAAGAATGAACTTTTATGGCCACAATTAATTACAATTAAGGATGGAAATGTGGACTACTTGCGGTTGCCATGAAGAAGAAGAAACCAGATGGGTAAAAACTAGCCACTGTTTGCCACAGCATGTCAAGTGCCTAGTATTCTTCTTGCCATGTAATAAATGCTCATTAAGCATTAGCTATCACCATAATAGGGTGATATTCTCTTAACTACAGATATTTGAGTTGGGGAGCACTGGCCTTTGTCAGGGTGGGTGAATACATATTTTTCCATATAACTTATTATGTGGCCAAGAGAGATTCATATATGTTCAAAATTAAAATAGTAAAATGTTTTAGAAAAAACTAGTACACCAGAATAGTTACATCAGATAAGGTTCTATACAAGACTTTCTCCCTCTGTGTGTGTGTATTCTTTAATAATACTATGCTAAAAATGAATCATGCAGCTTTCCAAGACTTCAAGTGTCTAAGCTTAGTAGATTAGAAGAAAATCCTTAGACAGCTGTACTTCCAATCCCATTAAAGCAAACCTCAAGCTACTGTCCAAATTCCTTTGTTGTACTATCATTCTTTTGCAAAGCAACCAGCTTCCATGGTGTGAAAGTTGAAAATTATTATTGTTGGATATATAGCATTTCCATTATAATATTGTTTTCTATCATGGAATTTGGCCCAGGCAGTCCACCAATATTTTCACATATTTTTCAAGTAAAGATCTAAAATTTTACCTATTTCTCAAGGTCATGGCAGAAAATCTTGTAAAAAGATCATCCCTTCCTGCTAAAGAAATTACTATTTAAAAATCTAACATAAAAGAAAAGTTCAAGATTTTTCAGAATCTGTCTGTTTCTAATGGTAAAGTTTTGCCAGTCCAAACGGCAGATTTCAGCAGCTTTAAAAAGAGTTAATTAAAATCACCCTGCTCTTAACTTGCCTCTTTTTCTGTCTCCTTAGTTGGCTCAATTTGTCCATTAGTATAATATTAAACAAATGAAAGCCAAAAGGAAAAACGAAGCGAGGTTCTTTCTATGCATATTTCTAAGACCAGGCAGTGTATGGTCCAAAACCATGTCTACAGAGCCAAAAGAACTGTTGTGAAAATAAAGCAGCTTTTTAGCTGATTGAAAACTACTTGAATCCAATGATTATTTTACATACCAAAACCAATTCATATCCTTGTTGTTTAAAAAGTAATAGCAAAGCAGATGCTACTAAAATATAGCACTCCTTTTTACATTCAAAGTTTGAGGAGCCTCTGAAATATACCCCAAAAATTACATTACCTCTTCATCTTCTCAAGCAATGTCCAACAAGGCCTCACATTATTTGCCCCCTAATAACTTGTTAACCTTGGAAAATAAAAGCTTTCTTGAATGTCCCCAACAACCTTGGCTTTCTGATCATGTGATCAGAGAAAAAAAAACTCTCTGGCTTTCATTAGTTCGAGGACATCTGCAAGTAGAACTTACAACACAAAACAATCTCAGTTGCCGATCTTGTTCTCTCATCTGGACCCGAACAGTGTTAGTGTCAACAATTGCAGTAAACAGCATGGCTACAGCTAACATAAACATTTCAGAAATCATAAGCTTAATATCGTCGTTCAGAAGTGGGACCAAGCTATGACTAAACTAGTCTGCACTCTAGACCGCAGGCTAGAGGCTGACTTTGATATATTTCCAGAAAGAAAGGGTATCCAAACCTGCACACTGGGAAAAAAGTAAATGTTGCTGGCATTGGAAATAAATGTGGCAATAGGTGCCTCTGGTGGGTGGGTAAATGAAGATGGAACAAAAGGCAGTAATGCCCTGCCTGGAGTGGGTGGGAGGTATTCCCTAGTTCCCTTGTTATTAAGGTCAAGTCATAAAAGTAGATACTGTTTATTTCTGCGGTGGCGGTTCTTCAGCTCTAGCTCCTTCTCTGGCCACGTTTTTTTTTAAAAATAACTCCATGCTATTCCCATTAAGTGCAGGCTTTCTGCAGACCCAGGGCAAGACAATGGAAAAACAAACCTAAACAAAAATAAATAGAAACTAAATGTTTTGGGTTTACTTTTAAATGTGTTGGCCACAAGGAAGGTAAATACCTTCAAATAAAGGAATAACTGGCTGGGCCATTGTGTCCAAGTGAGAGTTTTATCATATCAAAAGATCATAGTTTCCTTTTTAGATGTTTTTGTCCCAGTTCTACATACTTTTGAGTTTTCTATGTGTTCCCAGGGCTAATTCTGTGATAAGGATTGAGTAAACTGAATGGCACCTTCTCTATTGAAGAAGTATCTTCAATGGTGTGTTTACTATCATTGGACTTAATCAGAATTATTAAGGCCTAATTTCTTCTAGTCAAAGATTTTCTAAATCAAAAAAGAATGGGAATGGACCCTTCTTTGTCATAATTACATTTGTGCAACCCTTTACAAGTGGCATGTTATTTTTACATTGACTCTATCATTATTGCCCCCTTTTAGCAACCTTGAGAGCTGAACCAACAAGGAGGTAAGATTCATATTTGGTATTTGGCATCTATGGAAATAGGAGGCAGTAAGTGGCAGAGCTGGAATTCAGATGCTAATCTCTATACTCTGTCCACTCCACCGTGCTGTCTCTATACAAATGCACGGAGCCGATATTAATCCCTGCTTTGCACCAGATCCTTGCAGTGTTTCCCTGATTTATAGTACTTGGTGAGTGAAAGTGGACCAAGCATGCCCAGAAAATTGTAAAAAGATGGCTCACTTAAGTACTCCACAGAATGATCCTTTCCCAGAAATCTATGATAATGGCCAAAAAAACAATTTTAGGCACCTATTATGTACACGATACATAATCTCCTGGAAAACTCTTAATAGTCCTGAAAGGTCAGTGTGATGATGTTTTGCGTTTATATAAGAGAAAATGGAACCTGAAAAATGCAAAGTAATTTGTTTAAGATCAACTTGCTAGTGAATGGCAGAGGCAAGATTTGAACCAGAGTGTGACTGAGTCCAAAGCCCATGCTTTCTGCACTAGAGCACACTGCCATATCTCACAAACCACAGGTCAGCCAAACACCCTAAGATTTACACTTTAAACTGACCAAAAAAAGAAGAAACTATCAGAACTTCTTCCACTCCAGCATCTTGTTCAGCTCATTACTTCATTTTAGGTATTTTTGTCTCTCAGCACTTGGGATCTATAATAAGGTTTCAGGATAATTCTTTTTCTTTTTTTTTTTTTTATTTTTATTGTTCTCAGTCTTTTAAAGGCTTTATTCAACTAATATCTCCTGAGTTCCATCTAGTAACAAATGGCTCTTTAGTTCTCCTTTTATTTGTTTGGTCTAAAACTCAATCAAGAAGTATTTGTTACGTGCTTAGAATAGGCCAAGCATTGTACTACAAATTGCAAAGGAGGAAAAAAATCAAAAGACATTAAACCTGTCTTCAAGGTGCTTACAGTCCAGATAAATGATTTCAAATAATAGCAGAAAACATTTATGTGCTCAACTCTACACACTTAAAAAACATGAAACGCTCAGAGAAAAAAAGAAAGATGCAGTACAGTATCATGAATCATTGAAACATGGCTAAGTAATTATAATATTGTAATAGTTGTCATGTCTTTAGTAACTGCCATAGTGTTAAGGTAAGGAATCTACAGTTCTTTTCTTTTTTACTAATTAAAAACTTTGCTTCACCATCCATATGGGATCCAGAAAAATTAGTGTTTATTTACCATTCAGAGGGCTCTTGCCACTCCTTTAAGTCAATCCAAATTCTTCCTGGCTCAGATCCTACCCCTTAAATGAAGGCTTCATTCATCTCCAATCCCAGTTTCCTTTCTCCCTTGTCTAAACAAAACTTTTTGTCTATTCCACATTTGAACAGAGAGTAATCATCCAATTTCAAATGATAGAAGCAACTCAAATAAGCTTAGGCAAGAAGGGAAATGTATTGGCTCAAATTTACAGAACTTTCTATAAAACCATCATAGTCCGCAAGCATGGCCCAAAGACCAGCTGTCTTAATATAATTAGTTATCTTTGTCTCTAGACATTTTTTATTCATAAAGAATAAAACACAGGCTTGATTTTAGTTTTATTTTTTTTTTCAACTTAGCAGAATTGGTCCAGTGGATAGGGAGTCCACCTACCACATGGGAGGTCTGCGGGTCAAACCCCAGGCCTCCTTGACCCGTGTAGAGCTGTCCCATGTGTAGTGCTGATGCATACAAGGAGTGTCGTGCCATGCAGGGGTGTCCCCGTCAGGGGAGCCCCACGCACAAGGAGTGCACCCCGTAAGGAGAACCGCCCAGCATGAAAAAAAGTTCAGCCTGCCCAGGAATGGCGCCACACACACGGAGAGCTGACACACAAGATGATGCAACAAAAAGAAACACACACACAAAAAAGAAACACAGATTCCCGTGCTGCTGACAACAACAGAAGTGGACAAAGAAGAACACATAGCAAATAGACACAGAGAGCAGACAACGGGGGGGTTGGGGGGAAAGGGGAGAGAAATAAATTTTAAAAAATTTTTTAAAAGACTAAAAAATAAAAAATAAAGTGAGAAAAATATGACTTGTTTTTGTTTGTTTTCTGAAAGGAGATGCTGACTTTGCCAACTGATATGCCCTAACATAAATTGTAACCTCTACCTCCCCTACCTGCCTTGGTTCTCAGTCCTGATTGCCCATTAGAATGATATATATATATATCAATGTGGTCTCACACACAAACCAGACAATTCAACAAGAAGCCTGGGAGTTAGGGCCTAGATAACAGTATTTCTTAAGCTCCCAACAAGTGATTCTAATGTGCAATGAGGACTGAAAATCCCTCTATTGTCCAGTACCTACATTATACCATCTATTTAGTCAATCACTTAGCAGTACTCCCCACTTAAGGGCAAAGGGATAGCAAGCTACTTTTAGCCACCAGCAGAGGGCAAAACAAGAAGAAATGACAGAAAAATTCAGACATACTTACCTTTCTCCCCATATCTGGAAGTGATTCTTGGCTATAGAGCCCAACAAAAATTTACAATTTCATAACAAGGATCTCTTACCAAACACAAAATTTTAGAAGTTTTATATCTGTCTCCCATTCTTTGTTTTAAATTATTTTGTGGCCGTGAAATTAGGCAGGGAATTATTTACCATTATCCATAGGCTTTACAAAAAATGTGAAGACAAGGTTTTAGACAATTGCCTCCAGGCAGAAAAAGGCAGAATTCAAAGTATGGTATTCTGCCAGAGCCAGTTGATAGATTGTCCCACACGCTTTTCTGAAGCAGTAGGCCAAACACTGGAGGTTGTTAATAGCTATTTTAAGGGGCTTGTTAGTGAGCCACATGAAATGGCAGAAGCTATAAAGTCAACTGTAAATGCCACTTGCAGTTAAAGATAATGTGTGTGTGGTGGTTCATTTAAGAAAACATAAGATTACATTAAAAAGAAGACAGAAGCTTAGTTACTGTTTTATCCACAGGTTACTAATAACAAAGAATAGAGCATTTTGTGGGAAAAGGGAGTCATTTACATAGACAAAACCTTAAGAGGTGGCAGCTGATTTCTAAGGGTGTCGTTCAGCACCCTGTCAATGGGCCTTACTTTGGACTGATGTAAGTCCTGATGTAAGAGAGTTAGAATCATTTATAATTTCCCTATTCATGGCTCTTCTGCCCCTTTTATTTGAACCTGTAATTAGTACTATACTTGTTAAATATATGTCCCAGAGACTTAAATCTTCAGTCTGCTCATATGGCGGTTGAACCCTGAATCTCAGCAGAGTTGCGGCACCTATTCTCCAGTTAATTAGACTCACCCAGGACAACTAACAAAACAATGATGATGGACAATGCCTGTCCCAGGAAGTGGAGCCATACCGTTCCATCCATCTGCCCCATGGGATCTAAGCCCTCTCTCAACTAGAGACAAGGTGGGCATCACCATCCCCAAATCCTCAAGACTGAGGAATGAACAAACATATGGGTGGAAAGCAACTATGCACTAACATAGGCTTATGATTATTCTACTTGCATCATTGATATAAAGGCAGTGGCCACTGGAGGTTCTGAGAGGAAGGAACAGGAAGAATAGGTGCAACACGGGCCCAGTTTTGAGGTATTGGAAGTGTCCTGCATGACATTGCAATGACAGGTACAGGCCATTATATATTTTGTCAAAACCTATAAAATTGTGGGGGGCAAACTGTAAACTATAACGTAAACAATAGTCCTTGGCTTGTATGATGCATTAGCATGTGTTCATCTATTGTAACAAATAAACCAAACTAATGAAAGATGTCGTTAATGTGGGAAAGTGTGGGAGGGGAAAGCGGTGAGGTATATGGGAGTCCCCTACATATTTATGTAACATTTATGTAATCTAAAGCTTCTTTAAAAATAAAAACATATATATATATATATTTTTTTTTTTTTAAGGGCTCTAAAGGCTACTGCTCTGTCTTTTCTTTATTTACCTTGACTCCATAGCCCTTGCTCAGACATGAAGGAAATCTAAGCCTTCAGAATCCATGACTTGCTCTAAGTGGCCCAATTGGCAGAAAACGGAAATAAACCAACACAAAAATCTCTTATTTTGCAATATTAGCAAAGAAAACACTGACCTTCCACCTCCTACCAAATCTACCCCCAATTGCTTCTTTGACACCATGCCTAGTAAAATGAATAGGGGTTTCAAAAGAAGGAAAGAAACATCTGCTTGGACTTCAGATCCCTCTCCAAGCAGAAACCAAGCCTAGAAAGGTTACATGCTTCAACAAGCCACGCAAGACAAAGGAGAAAGTTCAACTGCTTATCCCACTTGACCTTGGCTTTAATGCAGGATCACGTTGATCCTGATGGAGAGATTAAAACACCAAGTCCCGAACCGCTCAACAAGCAAATTCACAAGGGGAGTTCTAAGAGTTCTTTGGCACTCTTGCTTCATATGGAATTAGCAGAGACGATCCCAGGCCACAAATGTAGCAATATTTCAACTCAGTGTGCAAAATTTCAAAGATAAAGCCTCAGATTGGAGGCCATACTGAACTTTTCAAACACTGCTTTCCTGGGAGGCTTTGTCAAGAAAATCAGCTACATAGAGCTGTGGCAAGATTTATTTTTGGAAAGAAGAAAATGGAGGTTCATTAGGGCCATGGGAGGTGAAGGACTGGGGTGGGGCAAGAGGTGGTGGGGACGGAGGCAAATTCCCCAAACATTTTATTTTATATCTCCTTATTCTAAATTGTAAGTTGATGTTACCCTCAGAGAAAATCATTTTCCTAGAACAGCAAAATGGCACATAAATATTCATGTCTTTTCTCAGTAAACACTAAAGCAATTTTGGACAATAAATCAGAAATATAAACTTCAAACCTAAAATTTTGAAGATCTAAGACAAAGAGATAACAAAGAAGAAGACAAAGAAGATCTAAGACAAAAGAGAGATAACAACAAAGACCTTTTCTGGTGCACTCATCTATCTCTTCAATTGCTACAATGGAAAGCACTGTGAACCAAGGCTCTCAGGAGTTGGAATCCGACCCTGCCTCTGCCACCACCTGTCAGCAACTTCAGCCAAAATTTCCTATATTCCTTGAGCCTCAATTTTTTTATCAGTAAAATGAAAAGGTTGGAGTAGAGGAATCCTAAAATCAAAGCATTCATATGTTTTACCTAAGTTGTGCAAAGTCGCTCATGAATTCCATGTCTCCATTTCTAACTTGTTTTCCTGGCCAGTCCAACTCATGGTGGTCTCTCCCTCTTTACTGTTCAGGCTACTCATTAACTCACCCACTGATTTAGGTCTTAACTTAGCCCAGTGTTTTTCAATTGCTCTAATGTCTTCTCTCTCCAGAAGCCTGTAAATTCCCCTAAGGTATGAAATAACTTGGTTTTAATTGCATCCCATATTTAAATTAAAAGAATGCTATGCACATGGTAGATGTTTGGCACATGTTTTTTGGATAAGTATATGGATGAATGAATGTTTGGCACTAAATAAGTCACTATTATTTGGGATGGATGACAAAAATAAGCCAAGAGAAACATCGATTTCTAGAAGGAAAGATCTGGTCATTAGCAGACCAAAGAATTGCCTGGACTGCATTTATTAGGCAGTAAGGAAAATATTCATACCCTACTTTAAAATCCTTATATTAACCCTATTTTGACAGAATTACTAAAACTACATATTTCATCTAAAAGTTTTAGATATATGATGAAATAAATGGACTGACAAAAAATATTTTTCAATCGTCTTTTTCATAATTACAATAAGAACTGCTACATCTTCCTAATCCTTATTTATTTGTGTACTTATTTTCTAATATGTTGTGGGTCTTTGCTCTGTTTAATTAATGTAGAAATGTTTAGCTCTTTTCTACCACTGGTTAAAGTGAATTATTGTATCACGCATTTTTGTTCCTATTAAAACCAAAATCAGTTCAATTAGTATAATTTTACTGGACATCTTTGATATATCTATGGTTTCCACTCAGTTCCTACTACATATATAATAAAGAAAAACTGTTTAAAAAAATCCCATTCCTTTGGATGCATGAATTAATATGCTTATGGATTTTACCCATATTACTATTTCCTCTGACCAGATATTTTCAGTGTTTATCATGCCAGAAAAGTCATAAGATTGGGCTGGAGAAATAATTATTTAACATCTACAGGCAAAAAGGAGAATATAAGAGGCTCTGAAATCATTAAGTCTTACAACATCACCAGCAAAAAGCTCTCTCTTGCTAGGCAAATGGTAAGTTTTATTCCTCACTAATTAAATTTTGCCATTCCTCTGCTCTTTATTACAGAAGCACCAATTTTATTCTACACATAACTTTAATCTGTATTTCCTATGCTAATATATAAGGAGACATGGCACAGTTTTCTCTCCTGTATATTGGTTATCAGCTTATATTTGAGAATGAAGTACATAGAGAACATACCGGCAGAGCTAATCCCTACGAAGTCCCAAAACACAATGAAGGACCACAGATTAGGCGAGCAACAAATGTGACAGCCTTGCACTACGTGTTAGATATTCATCCAGTGGCTGCCTGAGATAGGAGGAAATAAACATTTCCTCATGTGTGGTTTACATCCCTCTGTTAAAGTTTACTATCGCAAACTTTCATTTTGGCCAAAATGTACTTTAAAGTATTTGTTCATCTCATCTAGTCACACACATAAAAAAATCATTTGGAAACCAGTTGAGTTCATTACAAGTTGGTTGAAATCACACACACACACAAATGTGACTGCACTATTTTTTTTAATCTCATTTGTCACTAGACCTTTGTTTTGGAAAGACTGTCCTTCTCCCCATACCCCTACCTTAAAAGGACTACTCCAATTTCAAGTGTCCCAGATAAATAGGAACACTGATAAAGGCTGTCAAACAGAAATCAAAGCCAACAAGACTAATGCACGACACACATGCCCTTAATGTTTTGTAATGAGTGACTTTAGTCTGGGACCACAACCAACTCATGGTATTTGCCAGCTGAGGCTCACAGTGCTTAAGTTGTAAGCTTGAACTCTAGGCAAACCAACAAGGAGCAGTGGCCAGGGATGCCAAATCACACCTGTGCTGTATCTTCTGGTCTTGACTATGAGAAATGTCTAAGACAATAACAGAGGCACTGAAATAGCAGAGCTGTTAGGCATATTTATCAGATTGGCCTAAATTTGATATGCCAGAAACAGCATGTTCCGCTATTCAGTGAACCCATTGGTGTAAATACCACTCCAGCAGCCCATGAACTCCAGTGGACATCTGTTTATTTTGCATGAACAGAAGGAGGAGACTTTTTCTGACATTTTGTTTAGAAGTGGAGAAAAAAATCTTAACCACTGAATGAACCTGACACACACACAAAAAGAAAGTAGTTGCTTGAAACAAAAATACATCTCTGAAAAATAATTTATTTTAAATATTTTAGTGACCATCAAAAGACATCCTTTGTATGGAATTGGACTTGGTTGATGACTTCTAAAATAAATTCAGTTAACTATTCACTCAGAAGATGCAGCTCAAGTATAATTTTAAGCAACTACATGATAAATCAGAATAACAAAACATAATATAGCCTAGGAAGTTCTCAGGAAATATAAATTATTTTCAAAAACTGGTCCTTTCTTTTCCACTGAAACAGTGTAGCATTCTGTTTCTCTGAAACTAAATGAACTCCAGCAGCAAAAATGAAGTAGACAGAGAATTAAGTCTACTGAGAGAAAAAGGACTCTTAAACATTGATATTGGGAGGATAAAATGGTATGGCTTCTCTGGAGAACAATTTGGCTAGAGTTAACAAAACCATTAAATGTGTTTAAACCCTTCAAAGTAATTCCACTTCTAGGAAAATATCCTAATAAAGAAACTGAGATGCTGAGAAAGAGTTACATACAATAGTATCCATTGTAGTGTTAAAATTGGAAAAAAACTTGATATCCAAAAGCAAGGAATTCTTTAAATAAATATGCTACATCCAATGGGATGGAACACTAGTTAGTAACTTAAATCATGTCATAAAAAACATTATACAGCATTAAAAAAGTGTTCTTGATATTCTGTTAAATGTAAAAACAGTATGTATGACATGATCACACTTTTTAATTTATATGCAAATATATGGAAAAAATATTTGGCATATATCCTCTGGTCCAGTAGAAATAACAGTGCAATTCACATTTATAGGTTTTAGTTTTCTAGTATTCACATTAAAAAGGTAAAAGAACCAAGCTGCCTCAGAGAGCTAGAGACTGGATGATAGGCTTAAAGGAAATTGGGGGGTACAGGAAGGATGTAAGCTGACACCTACATGGGTGAAATTTATGATAAGCTGGAGGTAAGTATTTGTACAAAGAAGGGATAAAATGGGGGCATAGGGTTACCTTTGGGTGGGGCTTTGCGGGCTTGAGGGGGGCTAGGGATGGGAAGATGGGTAATATTGTCCAATAAATTGGGGGGAGGGTGGGGGAACATATGAACATAGGAGATTATCAGATATTTGGTTGAGAGTATAATGCTGAGAAAACTTTTTCAAAAATATAATAAGGAAGGTTACCTGTTTAAGATGCTTAAAGGGGATAATCTGACACAGCACAGGCTTCTAGGGAGTATGTGAGTGCTCATTTTGTCATAATGGGTTATATCATTGGATAGAGACCCATATAATGAGAGTGAAGGTATACCCACATCCTGGGGAGGACTGATGTTCTCAAGTAGAGGGAATTGTGTCTCTCGAGAGAAATGGTAGCCCCCAATGCATTAGGGCAGTCAAGCATGTCAAGCCCTCAAAATTGTTGCAAGTATCTCTGAACATGGCCCTTCAAGCAATGAAGATTGACTGTCACTGTGGGCCCTGAGGGGAGGGCGAAAGAGGTATTGAATAGATGGAACCAATGTAACTGTGTGGGCAATAGAAGTGTTCCACAAGATTACGCAAGAATGGATATAAGACATGTTAAATTAAACCAAAAATGTATAGGGGCCGATAGGCTAAAATGTAAATCAAAATGTAAAACATAAGATAACTAAAAATTTAGAAAATTGTATAGTCTAAAATATAAACCACAATGTAACCCCAAATGTTACCTTGTTTGAAAGCTATTGTCTCAATATCTGTACCTCACTTTCAGTAAATATAGTATGAATATGTAATAAGATTATTGCTGTGGAAGGGAAAAGGGTTTTATTTAAGATATGTGGGAGCACTGTATATTGCATATATGAATTACCGTGATCTAAAACTTTTGTGAAGACAAGCTTAATAATTAGGAAAAAAGAAAAAGAAAAAGAAAGGACATAGACATTGAGGAAAAGATGGAAGAATTTGCCTTGCCAATTTGCATACAGGGCAACACTTATTGCAGTGATGGAAGGCAAAACATCAAAAACAAAGCTTTTTCATTTTTTAATTTTTTGATACCCCAATTTATTTTTACCTTAATTTTTCTAAATTAATATGTATTCTATATCTAACCTTTAAACTTATCACTATATTCCATTTTTCTATTAATGGAACCTAGCAATATATTGGGCTTCATTTTCAAAGAAGTTTTGGATCACAGAGAGGTTCAACAATGGCAGGGGAGAAATACTGGTGTGGGATGTTATTGACAGGGGACACATGGTTGGCAGGGTGTTCTCCAGGGCATATATCCAGGGTACATAAAAATGTTTGGATATTTTCATAGTGGTTACAATTAAAAACAACAACTGAGGGAGTACTGAGTTCCTAACCAGGGGAACTTTATCACAGTCCCTAAAGGAACAGCAACAATTCCCCAAATGCAAAAGCAAAGACCAAAAAAGAAGGAAGGTCCAACAATGAGCCCTTGATACTAATGACTATGATTGTAAGCCTGTGCATCTGAAATAAGAATAAGGCCTAGAGCTGCAGGGTGCCTAAGAGTTACCTCCTGAGAGCCTCCATGTTGCTCAAATGTGGCCAGTCTCGATGCCAAATTCAGCATGTAAATGTGTTGCCTTCCCCCCAGTGTGGGACAGGACTCCCGAGGATGAGCCTCCCTGGTGCCAAGGGATTACTACCAAGTACCAGCTGATGATGTAACTAGAAAATGACTTTGAATAAAAGGGTCAACTCAGACCAGCAGAATATCTCACTCTACATATAATACCAAGAGTTAAAAATGCTTTTTGACCTGAATAAAAGGGGAAAATAGAAAGGACAAATAAGTTTAAATGGATATGAGTCTCCACAAAGAGCCAGGAGGTTATCAGTGGGGTCACCCTTATGCACACCTGAGCAGAGTCCCAGAGACAGATAAAGTAAATACAACCCCAGGTATTGGTTCTTCTGAGGGCTACAGAGACCCACAGGTTCTACGTTCATGGCAGATGGAGTTCAGTGCCATGTCAGTTGGTCCTACTTTGGAATTTGTGTTTCTGTGTGATGGAGCTGGACTCAGATGCAATCTTTGTCCACAAGCCTCTCCTGTTACTTTTACTGGATCTGTAGTTGGCACTGGGGTTTAGTGTATACCCAGGGGGCCTGAATCTCTGGACTGACCATGTGATAGCTAGGCCCTGAGCCTCAACAGACTTGCAACTCCTACACTCTGGTTTATTGGACTTACCCCACTCAGCTAACATGGAGGTGAAGAAGGTCAACCACCACACCAGGGAGCCAAGAGTGCCTACAACTGAAAGCAGGAGAATTGCATCCAGCACCCATGTGGAATCTAAGCCCCTCTTAATATAGATGTAGAGTGGACACAACCATTCCAAGGACCACAGGATGGAGGAATAGAGTACGGATTAGAGTGGACTTACTGATATTCTATTCATGAACTATTGTGATTAGTAATCGAAGAAAATGTGGCATTGGTGTGGAGAAAGTGGCCATGGTGGCTGCTGGGGGTAGGGAGTGGGAGGAAAAGATGTGATGTGGGGGCATTTTTGGGACTTGGAGTTGTCCTGGGTGGTGCTGCAGGGACAGTTACTGGACATTGTATGTCCTCCCATGGCCCACTGGGTGGACTGTGGGAGAGTGTGGGCTATGGTGTGGACCATTGACCATGAGGTGCAGTGGTGCTCAGAGATGTATTCACCAAGTGCAATGAATGTCTCATGATGATGGAAGAGGTTGTTGTTATGGGGGGAGAAGTGGGGTGAAGGGGTAGAGGAAATATGGGGGCCTCATATTTTTTTAATATAACATTAAAAAAATAAATAAAGACAAAAAATTGAAACAGAAAAAAAAGGTAAAAGAAACAGGTGGAAACTAAGTTTAATATACTTTTTAAGTGAATATATTCAAAGTATTATCATTTCAACATGTTGTCAATGGGATTTTTACATTCTTTCTTTCATACTATGTCTTTGAAATCTGACATGTCTTTTACATCTCATTTTGGACCTTTCAAGTGCTCAATTGTCACATGTGGCTGGTTGCTAACAGTGCATGTCTAGAGGATGGGCTTATGGGTAATTTTTGTTTTCATCTTTTTGCTTTTCTATACATTATACTTCCATAATCAGAAAAGAAGTCAATATAACAAAACAGCAGGACAGAGAAAAAAAATTATCTGTAATTTGGAGTTAGAGACCTAGATTCAGGGTTCTAATTATACTACTTTGCAGTTATACTTCAAACCCTCTCTGTAAAATGGGAATATTTATATCCATCACATCAAAATATTGAGAATAAATGAGATACATAGGTGAGATAACATAGGTGGGTAGCACACAAAAGAATGCATGTAGTATAGTGGCTACTTAAAAGTTTAATGTTTGTTATCTATCTAGAAATTTCACTACTTAAAAAGTTCTACATGTAGAGAAAGAGAAAGAGAGAGAGAGAGAATACCCTTCAAATCACAATGGTAAAGTTTCTATATGAGTGCCCTCTGAAAGAGGGAGTTTTACACTGTTTTGTTTTCCAGTTCTGGATCTACAGAGTCTAGCACAGTACCTGGGACATTTGTCCCAGATGAATGAACAAATTAGTACCTTTGCATAGCCCTTACCTTTAAAAAGAATACCACCAAAAGGTTCTTTCATATTTTCTTCTTTCAGTATTAACAATTTGAAATACAAAATAATAATAATACTCTCCATCTATTTAAGGCTTCCCTAATCTTCCCATCCCTTCCCCTGCTGGCTCTCGCCAACCTCTCTCAAACTCCTCTAAGAATTAATAGAATTTGTCTCCCTTTGAGCTTCCATAATACTTTATGTTTCCTGCTTTTAGTGCTTATTATATTCTACTTTAAGTTACTTCTGTGCATGACTGACTCCCTCAGTAGACTGTGAGCTCCCTGAATGTAGGCTCTGTGCCCTTGCACTGTGCCTAGAACAGAGTAAGTACTCAAGAAATTTTTCTCTGAAAAGAAATAAATGAATAGCATTACTAGACTGTGAGCAGCTCAAAGTTAAAATCTCTATTTCATTCATTTTGTATTTTCCATTATGCCTCTCAGGCCCATTTTAGATATGTGTGGAGGTAATAGTTTCAATAATTAATTTGCCGCCTGCCTGCTCCCAACATGATCCTCCCACCCCCAAGCTCACCAAATTCTCTCATTTGGTCTTCCCCTCCATCCAACTTCAGGATAAAACTGTCATCTGCTATGGAAAATAGCAAAGGACTCTGCATATTGAAAGGTATAGATAAATAACTGCAGGCTGAGTTGTTCTGTTCTTAGAAAAATCCAACTAGGGAGGAGAAGAGAAAGTGATGGAAGATCCTCAGAAACTTGGAGAAAGGAGTAGCAACACCTCAGTTTTTCCAAATGCAAAAGGCTACTTGATGAAGGGATAGTGTTCTAATTTATGTGGTGTTCTCCTTTGAATAACCTGCAATCTAATAGACATATGTAAGCCATTTGTACAGAAGAGGAGAGACTTGCCCACTATGACATCAAGAGAAATTTTACCCCAGGCCAAAGTGGGATGAAATGAATGTCCAGTTTGTGCCTGTTATATATATGCTGATTGAAAGATGAACAAATAAAACTTGACCCCAGAAAGTTTTTTGTTACTTTTAAACAGTGTGAAAGTTGTTGATCACATCAAACAGTACAAAGTAACTGTACAAATTCTTGGCTAATAAACAGGCAAATCAAGTCCCATAAATATTTTAGTATTAAACTTTGCTGATTTCTAGATATATATTGTCCTTGCATATGACTTTTCTGAACACCAGAAAAATTGTTTTAGACTTTGCTTTCAAATTCCAAGCTTTAATTTATTTTTCAAGGGACTATTGACTGGTTGGTTTGTTGGCTTTTTGGAACTCAACTGCAAAGAACTGAGTTAACATCAGACCATAAAACGTTGTTCTCTTCTTTATTTTCCCCCTTTGTTATCCACCTCCTTTCTCATTCCCCTTCTTTCCACAGAATTCAATTCTAATATGTTTGAAATATGTCCTTAAATATTCACGTATACTTGTAAACTACTTAATGTTGTCTGTTAATTTTTTAAAATATATATGAATGTTAAGCTACAGATATCATTCTGTTTCAAACTTGTTTCTCAACACTATCTTTTGAATATTGATCCATGGTGATTCCATTGTATGCACCTGCCATACTTCTTTTTCTTATCTATTCCCCTAATTATAGATATTTATACTAATTACACCAAGCTGCTATAAACTATACCAAAATAAACACCCTTATGATTATCCTTTCTGTAGGGTGTTTATTGATTAAATGATTAATTTCAATAAATAAGACTGACAAGTGTCACTCATTTATTTTTAATGATTTTATGATTAATTTCAATATATAAGACTGACAAGTGTCCACAAAACTACTGTACAAGTTTATAGTCTTTATATCACTGTATAAGAATTCTTACCTACCTATATTTTTTCATAACCTCTTGGTATCCTTTTTAAATTTTGCCTTTGCTATGTCTTTGGTGATAAGATTTGCAGTTTCAACTCCAACATGCAAAGAGCTTGGAAGTTTTCACTCCATTCTAAGAAAAGCGTTGAGCAAACTGAAAAATCAATGACTTTTCTCGTACCTATCAGGGAACTGAGATGTCAGAGCAAAACACCACCTCAAAGTCTGGAGAGACAGGAAAACCCAGAAGCACAGCCAAGATCTGCTTATCTGGAACAGAAGCCACTGGAGCCATAAATTGGTACAAACAAGCCATAAAATTGACAGGAAGACTTAAATGGTAATTTTGACCAATTACTGGAAGCTAAGTGTGGAATAGCATGAAACTGAGAAGTTTCTGGGGGCTGCATTCTTAGGGCGCCCCCACCAGAATCCCCCTGCATTATCATGTATTTTACCTCCAGGAACCCCACCAGATTCTCACAGTGAAGAGCCAAGAAAGATTCCCTCATGGCTTTGGCAAGGGGAAGAGAATTGTGAAATACACTGAAAGTTCTCCATTACAAAGGCCTACTCTGCAGTGAAAATTACTTTGACAGACTTTACCATAGCCTTATCCTACAGGGGGAAGGGGATTTCCCCAACTAAAGCTAACCTCTAGACTTCCGGTCTCATCTAAGGGTGGTGGGAGGGGAAGCCAAGAAACATTTCTGAAAGTCATAGCCCAGGGAAAACGTCTACTAAAAAACTGAGACATTCAATCATCATATTTAGATTGCTTCCCTGCTTCTATACCTGCCACAACATTAACAGGGTTCCAATGTAAAAAAAAAAATGGATTACCGCTGAAAAGCTGAAAGATGCAGACTCTATCTAAGGAGGAGTTCCGAAGACATCAGAAACAAAGACATGCACAATGAAGGAGTTTGAAGCCTCTGGCACCTACACCTACAGCAAACCTTAAATATAGCCCTACTTATAGGAGATTAACATAAAACCTTACATTAAGTATTACTTACCTCAGCCTTACTACACAATACATCATGTCCAGCTTTCGATAAAAATTATAAAGCGTAGTAAAAAGAAAGAAAACAAAAAAACAGTCTTCAAGAAAAAGGAAGTATTAGAACCACACTCAGATATGACACAGATTTTGAAAATATACAGTGAATTTAAGATAACTTAATATGCTAATTAAATATGTAGAAGGATCTAGTAGAAAAAATAGATAAGAACAGATGGGTAATATAATCACAGAGATGGAATGTCTAAAAATCAAAGGAAATATTATATATCAAAAACTCTAGAGCAAAAATGAAAAATGCCTTTGATGGGCTCATCAGGAGACAACATGGCCAAAAAAAAATGAGTGTGCTTGAAGGTAGGTCAGCAGAAATTTCCCACACTGAAATGAAAAGAGAGAAAAGGAATTTGATAAATAGAACAGAATATCCAAGAATTCTAGAATGTCTTCAAAAGGTATAACCTTTGCCTTTCAAATAAAGTAATATCTCAACATTTTCTACACCTTTTAAAACCTTGTCCTAGCCCTCAAAATGCTGGTCCTGTTAGGGCTCCAAACTCAACAACCCAACGGTCTTAACCAGCTTCCCTCTCTCCACTTCCACCCCTCCCAACTGCTGTATTCATCACTCCAGTCAGATCATCAGCCTATGTTTACCATTTCCATGATATTCCCTTCTTTCTTACTGATAAAGCATTATTATTGCTGGATTCTGAAGTTTCCATGTGGCTTCAAATATTACTTTATTTTGAAATGTTCTCTCTGCCCTATGGAACCTCCTGGAGACTTTTTCCTAATCTCGGTAGGTGACCCCAGTCCAGTTCTTGGTTCTTCTCATGTTTCACTATGAGCCTGAGCTAGTTGGGTCCTGTAGCAGTTTGATATTATTAATGAATTCCAAAAAGAAATATTGGATTATGTTTGTAAACTGATCATTTCCCCTGGCCATATTAGATTATATTGGATTCATAGATTTACTTGATTAAGCAATTATGTAAACCTCTTGTGTCAGTAGGGCATTGAGTCCCTATACTTTGGTGGGTGGGGACTCACAGATAAAAACCATGGTAAAGGACAGAGTTAAGGGTTCTCAATGTTGGTGTTTTGATGTTGGAGTTTGATGCTGAAGCTGGAGCCCTGGGAAGCAAGGAACCCTGAACCCAAGGAGAAGAAAGACCCTGGAAGGGAGGAACCCAGGAAGCCTGAACTTCACAGATGTCAGCAGTCATCTTGCTCCAACACATGAAAATAGCCTTTGGTGAGGGAATTAACTTATGCTTTAAGGCCTGGTATTTGTAAGCTCCTATTCCAAATAAATACCCTTTATAAAAACAAACCAATTTCTGGTATTTTGCATCAGCACCCCTTTGGCAGACTAATACAGAATTTGGTACCAGGAGTGGGGTAGTGCTTTTGCATTTACCAAAGTGCTGGAATGGTTTTATAAATGGGTAAGGGGTATTTTTTGGAGGAATTGGGAGATGCTTGATGAAAAAGGCCTAGATTGCTTGGAAAATATTGTTGATAGCAATATGGATGCTAAAAAGACTTTTTATTATGCCTTAGTAGTAAATGATGAAACTATTATTGGAATCTGGAAGAAAGGCGATCCATGTTTTAAAGTTTCAGAGAACTTTAAAAGATTAACTCCTGGTATTTTATGGAAGGCAGAACTTGAAAATGGTGAGCCTGGGATTTAGCTGAAGAAATTTCCAAAGTAAACCCAGAGAATGTGGCTTGGCTTCTGCTTGCAGCTTATGGCAAAATGCTAAATGAAAGAGCTATGCTGAGGATTGAACTGTCAGGTACGAAGAAAACAGAAACTGATTCTGGAAATTCCAAGTCTCTGGAAATCAAGCTTCTAGATGAAAGTGCCCCATTGAAGGACTTAACTAAACTTGGAACTGGTAAATCAAGACTGAAGATGAAAGACTTGTGGAAAGTCTTACTGTCTGATGACTTAGACCCTTGCTTCCTGAATGCTAAGCAAACTAGGCTTTTGAGAGAGCTGTATGAATAAAACCACTGTCAGCCTGGAATAAAAAGGACATAGAAAAGAGAGTTTGAAGGAGAAATAGCTTTAAGAGGAAAACCATGGAAGCTGAGATCTGGAATTAGGACATCACCTTGGGCCAAGAGAGGAATCCGACCCATATGTACAGAGACAGTAAGTTTGTCCCACCAGTTGAAGAGGGTGGATGTTCCTGTCTTATGTTCTGGGAGAATTTTGCTGCCCCAGGGTAAAGAGAGGGTGGAGCACATTACCCAAGGATTATGGTGGTTAAAATCAGCACCCCACAGTTTTGAAAGGGGTAGACCTGTCCCCCAAAGGTTAGGGAAGGCCAGGTGGTCAACTCATTGCTCTGAGAGGGTTGAGCCTGTATGCCAAAGATTAGGGGGAATGTTGTCTTCACATCACTGTGCTAGGGGTTAAGACTCTAACCCAAAGATTGGGTAAGGTGTGGCAATCACCCCAACACTCTTGGAGGGAGAGGTCTGGAGCTTGGTTGCTTGATGCTTGATGATGATGCTTGAGGAGGGTGGAACCAAGAAATTGGCCATTAGGCAAGCCAGTGGAAAATGTTGGTCCCCATATGGTCCCAAGGAGAAGAAACCATCAACTGAAGAATGACTCCTGGACTGAAATCAAATGGAGGATGCACTGCAGGTTTACTGAAATGTAGAGGACCCATGCCTCACGTTTCCCTCCCAATTTCTCATTGTAATGAAAATGTTTATCCTTTGTCCATTTGTGTATTGGAAGTAGATGAACTGTTTTGTAAGTTTCAGAGGTCTATAGTAGACAGGACTTTGCCCCAGTACAAACTGTATTTCTTTAAATTTATTGTGATAAGATCTAGTAATTGCTTTGAAACTAATTTAAGATTTTTGTTTCTTTTTTTTTTTTTTTTTTTTTTATTTTTTATTGACTTTGTAATAATATTACATTAAAAATATATATGTGAGGTCCCATTCAACCCCACCCCCCCACCCCCCCTCCCCCCCCCCAACAACACTCGTTCCCATCATCATGACACATCCATTGGATTTGGTAAGTACATCTTTGGGCACCTCTGCACCTCATATACATTGGTTCACATCATGGCCCATACTCTCCTCTATTCCATCATGTAGGCCCTGTGAGGATTTACAATGTCCGGTGATTACCTCTGAAGCACCATCCAGGGCAGCTCCATGTCCCGAAGACGCCTCCACCTCTCATCTCTTCCTGCCTTTCCCCATACCCTTTGTCCATTATGTCCACTTTTCCCAATCCAATGCCACCTCTTCTATGTGGACACTGGATTGGTTGTGTCCATTGCACCTTTATGTCAAGAGGAGGCTCAGATTCCACCTGGATGCTGGATGCAATCCTCCCATTTTCAGTTGTAATCACTCTAGGCTCCATGGTGTGGTGGTTGTCCTTCTTCACCTCCATCTTAGCTGAGTGTGGTAAGTCCAATAAATCAGATTGTAGGTGCTGGAGTCTGTTGAGGCTCAGGATCTGGCTATCACATTGTCTTTGTTTCTTTTTTAATATTATAATGTCTTTTGGAATTCAGAGGGTGGAGTGTAGCAGTTTGATATTATTGATGAATTCCAAAAAGATACATTGGATTATGATTATAAACTGATCGTTTCCCCTGGGCATATTCGATTATATTGGATTCATAGGTTTACTTGATTAAGTAATTATATAAACCTCTTGTGCCAGTAGGGCTTTGAATCCCTGTCCTTTAGTGGGTGGGGCTCACAGATAAAAGGCATGGTAAAGGACAGAGTTAAAGGGTCTTAATGCTGGAGTTTTGATATTGGAGTTTGATGCTGAAGCTGGAGCCCTGGGAAGCAAGGAACTTTGAACCCAGGGAGAAGCAAGACCCTGGAAGGGAGGAACCCAGGAAGCCTGAGCCTCACAGACGTCAGCAGCCATCTTGCTCCAACACGTGAAAATAGACTTTGGTGAGGGAAGTAATTTGTGTTTTATGACCTGGTATCTGTAAGCTCCTATTCCAAATAAATACCTTTTATAAAAACCAACCAATTTCTGGGATTTTGCATCGGCACCCCTTTGTCTGACTAAAACAGACCCTTCTGTCTCTTTTCAGTTTTATAGATGCCCCATATCCTTCTACCCCTGCCCACTTCTGATATATCCAGTTAAACTGGAGCCTAATGTGCACAACATGGCTAAAGTTAAAGTTTCCACCTGCACACCCTATTCTGTAACTCTACCATTTACCTGAGGTCTTTTTCTGAGGCATACACAGTGCAGTTTCTGGAGTAATTGCACATAAAATTTAGTCCAGGAAGGTACCTTCAGGAAGGTATGATATACTTCTAAGAATCTGTATTTAGCAATA
The DNA here is from genome assembly GCF_030445035.2 of Dasypus novemcinctus. Lineage (NCBI taxonomy): Eukaryota > Metazoa > Chordata > Mammalia > Cingulata > Dasypodidae > Dasypus > Dasypus novemcinctus. The sequence goes on along the minus strand of NC_080674.1, from coordinate 47,756,453 downwards.
GGAAACAGGATTTGCCTTCACACTTTACTCTTTCTAGTCACATGGGCTCAGACAAGTTACTTGTGCCTCTATTTTGTCATCTTTAAAATGTGGTAATCAGAAGTGGACTTGGCCCAATGGATAGGGCATCTGCCTACCACATGGGAGGTCTGCAGTTCAAACCCTGGGGCCTCCTTGACCCATGTGGAGCTGGCCCATGCACAGTGCTGATGTGTGCAAGGAGTGCTGTGCCACGCAGGGGTGTCCCCCGCATAGGGGAGCCCCATGAGCAAGAAGTACACCCTGTAAGGAGAGCCGCCCAGCGCGAAAGAAAGTGCAGCTGCCCAGGAATGGTGCCACAGGCACAGAGAGCTGACAGAACAAGATGACACAACAAAAAGAAACACAGATTCCCAGTGCCACTGAAAAGGATGGGAGTGGTCACAGAAGAACACACAGTGAATGGACACAGAAAGCAGACAACTGCGGGGAGGGGGGGGGGAGAGAAATAAATAAAAAATTAATCTTTAAAAAAATAATAAAATGTGGTAATGATCCACACAGGTTGCTATGAGGATTAAGTAAAATAAAACAATTTATATAAGAGCAACTATCAAAGTACCTACAATATAATACACGCTTTAAGAAATGTTTATTTACATTTTTAAAAACTACAATATGGATAAGTTAAAGTGAAGAAAAGTGCTATTTGATTTTTAGTAATTGGTTGAAAGGCAAGTATTTTTGCATTTTTTCTCTTCTAAGTTTTCAAGTATTTAGCCATCCATTTTAATTAAGCCACCAAAGAGGCAGACTTTTCAAACCTCCTTAACCATTTTATGATTTATTTAAATGTTCTCATGAAATTTTGTAATATCTAATATTTTAAAACATTATAATTAATTTTTTATTGTTTTGGTATTCTGGATAAACTCAGATTCATAAATGCATTTAGGCATATAATCAGAGTGACCTGAAGCTGCTAGACCCTCTTTTAACTTGCTGTGAGAATATTTCAGAAAGGAGTATCTTTGTGGGTCACAAGAAATAATTCTAGGATTAATATATGTAACCAATGATTCAGTTAGGAAGTTGGAATTGAAAAATCAAGACAATGTATTTCATGGAAAATGACATAGGAAAATTTACCACAATCAGGGTTTTTACCAGCCACAGCCACAATAAAAAGCTCTTAATGAAAGCGAGAGTGCTACAAAAAAAAAAAAATACAAACAACAAACAAAAGAATTGTCTTCAGTTAATGACTACTGTCTACAGTTAATCTGGAATGGTTTGCTACAAAGCGTTGCTACAAATTTTCTTGGATTGATCAGCATAGCACGCTAGGAATTAATCCTAGAAAAATATCAAAAAAATGCAAAAAAAGAGACTCCTAATAGCAAAACTTAACATTGTGTGATTCTCCATGAGAGAAACCCAGCTCCTAGTCACACCTTTGGAGGTGTGACCCTTGGAAGACCAGGCAGGTAGCAGAGCCTGCAGTCCATAATAGGAGCAATCTTCAGCCAGACCTCACATCTCAACAAAGAAACCTGCCTGGTAGTCACAAATTCAACACTGTTGCTGCCTTCCAATACCCCTAGAACAGCTCAGCTTGTCTAAGCTATATTGGAATAAGAATTTTTTTCAGAAATTTCATGACAGCTAAAGAACCTACGAATATCTGGGGGGAAAAAAATTTCTTTCACTGAATGTCATATAGTAATTAATTTTTCCCTGTTGCCTAGACTAGACTCAGGCTTTTCAGACAAGCTTTGGCACAAAAGAAACAGAATCAGAGGCCTGATTGGTGTGACAAAGATTCCTGGGCAAGCCAGTGCCCTCGCTGGGGCTGAAATATCACCACTACAGGCCCACTTCCCTTGTCTTCTTTTCTAATGTTCCTGGGAGAATGAACATTGCATCCCTACACTGCACAGTGAATGAATTCACCAGGCCATTTCCTCCACAGGTGAAAAAGCCAAAGCTGATCGTGGAAGTAGAAGGGCACCAAAGGTATTGCCAAGGAGCGTGAAATATTTTCCATCATCTTCTCAATCTCTATTCAGTGGAGCCCCTCATGTCCTATGCTCTGACCTCCAAACTTCAATACTTTTCCAGGTCAGCCACTCTTTGGGTGTTATCAGTCTTCTTCTGCAAAGGCTGGAATGGAATAATTAGCTTTCATTATGTACTTGAGTACTAATAAATTGTGGTACATCACTGTCACAGATCACTTTTTATCTTATCATTTAATATTTTTTAAAAAACCTTATGGGAGATGACAAAGCTGCTTAACAGGTAGGAATAAGATTGGTATAAAGGCCTTGACTTTTCCTGGTCTTCCCCAAAAACAAAGCCTGAGAAATATTTGTAGACAGGCTGTCAATTTAGGGATAATACTAAGGACCAGGAGTAATGGACCAGGGAGAATGAGGGAAGGAGGAAAAACCAATATAAGGGAGTGTTATCAAGGTCATTGCTGCTAACTGGAACAACTGAAGCTCATTCCCACCCAGGATCTCTAGGAAGCATATAGGATGCCTCTCAGAATTTTCCATCCAAATATTGATTAAAAGTGTTTATTCATAATCTCCCATCCCTCATTGAAAATTGTCCCCACAAGAGAGCTAAAGCCCCTACACTTCTGAGAAGCATGTACATGCTTAAGGTCTACTGCACTGGAGAGGGCAGAAAAATGAAAGAACCAGGATGTGTCCTTAAGGCAAGAGGCTGCCAGTGTGAGGTAGGATTAGAGTATGCACAGAATGCCTGCTATAGCTGAAATGAAAGAGGAGATGAAAAGGATATGATTTGTGCACCAGGGACACCTATTCAAGCAAAAGTCTGATCTCTGTGTTAAAAACTGAATTCTATCATCCCTGTATAGAATTTCATTTTAGCAGATAAAATACTGGCCTTCTTGATGCTGTAATACAACAGCTCATCTTAAGACCTCAAAGTATGGTCTCACCTACAGTGAGTGAGTTGCCTTAGAAATTATTCAGTCAACTTTGCCAACTCTCATTTTGAAATGAAGACTGTTTCCTTGAAATTTGGAGTCATTTTCTTTTAACTCCATTTGTCAAAGAAAATCAAGATGTTCCTCAGAACTTCTTACTTAGGCTGACTTAATCTTCCTTCTTCATTGATCATAAATGACCATTAGTTTTCTCTTAATACAGTTGAATAGCTTCATTTCCCTAAATCCCTGCAGCCTTGTTACCTGCTTGATTTTTTTTTACCAAGAGACACATGAGTTGCCAATGAGCTCATTGCAGGTGGAGGACCATCCATCTGAATGCCTTTGTGGTTAGTGATATTCTAGTAGACCTTTCTAAGAATCATTCATTCTCATAGTGACTTACCCCTCACAGTGTTATTTCAGTTCCCTTTGTCCATGTCTATCCCCCAGGACACTCATGACATATTTTCTCTATATCCTGGAGACCTACTCTTGATTCAGTCCTTCCACCTATACTCCTAAGAGTTTGGTATGTCAGGCAATGGTCAATTTGATAACCTGTGCCACATATGGACTTCCTTTATTTTCCATTATAAAATAATAATACCCAATATGAACACACCACACTTAAAAGCCTTTAAGCAGTCTTTCTTTTTCTCCCGTACAAGCTAAAGATGGTGTTAATTACCTCAAAATGGTTTTGGCACATTCCCTGAGCACAAAAAGACCACTGCCATTCATTCTACAAATCTGTGAATTCTAATCACTTTTCCCCACATTTCAGCATCACTGCCATCATGTGAGATAAAAATCCTCCACTATGTTTAGCTTTATCAGATGCTGAGAATGCTGCTGTGGATTTGTCCAATTTCCTCCAGAATCTTTCTTTCTCATCAGTTCTTTCGTTATGGTCTTATGGTAAAGTTAAACCACAGTAATATCTGTGTCCATCACCCAATTATGAAGAACAGAGATTTTCACTCTACCCAGGCTCATGAAAGTTAAGTACTTTTTTTCTCAGAAATCTAGATGGACTCTCATGAGCAATCCACCATGATAATGAACTAAACTGGTTAAAATCGCTGCATGAAAATTCATGCTATAAGTGTTAAGTTATTATTCACTGTCTATATAGGATTGTACAACATAGAGTTCTGTAGAATTCCCTGATACTGACAGCATAGAGTTCCGTAGAATTCCACTGTATATATAGAACTGTACAACATGGAGTTCCATAGAATTCCCTGATTCCCAGTTACTTTCATTCCAGTGTCACTTCCAATACTCCCGCGGTATTCCATGCCCATCCCTGAAACCCATCAAAAATACCAACCAGGGAGGGTTAGTCACAAAAAGCACTAATTAAAAGGCAGATAGACCTATAAAATAAGATTCCTCAAAGAACCCAAAATTAGCGTTTGTCAAAGGCCAAAAGAATAATAGCTAAGAAAACAATGTTGTCACTTATCATATTTCCTCATTTTCTAAGTATAATATTTATGTTACCAATAACTAGGGACTCCAATGGCATTTAAAGGATTTTGAGGATGGTGGGAAAAGGATTAACATTATTTCGACTCATAATACTGCCAGAACTCTATTTCTAAATGTGGAATATAGAAAGAATGTTTGGATAACAATATGAAAAGTTAGAAGATTCAAAATAAACTTAATGTTTTTAAAGTAAAGCTATATTTCTTTTAACCAATCTTTTGCTACCTAAGCAGACACAAAATAAGACGTGGGACCAAATTGTCTAGCCGATTTAAAAGAAGTGGATGGAATAATAGGGACCCTGACTACAGAAAATGGGTAAAAATTGTCAAGCAGTAAATGAAATATGCCTTTGTAGGTAAGATTCTCTGAAACGATGTAAGCTGTTCAGCATTTGTACGGTCTGCATTGTCTGCTACTAACCACCAGTCATTATCAAGTGCTTGAAATGTAGGTAGTTTGACTCAGAAAGTAAATTTTTAATTTTTTTATTTAATTTTAACTGTCTAAAATAACCTTTCTGGCATCTCTACTCGGTCCCCTGCAGATTCCTCTATGTGCAACGCATGGCATTGTCCCATGTAGAGCAGCAGTACGAAGCAGAGATCTGACAAGCTTTTCTCAGCCTGTGTTATTAACAGAACCTTTATCATGAGCAGCAACTCAGCCTCCACAGCAAATGCAGCAAGAAGTTCAAAGGGGACAGCAGAGTGCAGGAGCAGAGGGATCCAGTCCAGAGTGATCCACCTCAGGAAACTTCTGAGCAGCTTCTGAGCAATGCCACTAATGCCCTGGGGCTGCCCTTCAGGTAGGTCACCAACTCTGGTGAAAGGGAAAAACCAGATCTTCATCAAGATGAACACAGAGGAAGCCACCAACACCTTGGACAGTTACCACACCTTGGTGACGCTTGTGCTGGCAGCAAGCCCGTCTACACTCAGTTTTCCAACCACAAGGAGCTCAAGAATGACAACTCGCCCAACCAGTGGGGAGCCCAGGCAGCCCTGCAGGCGGTGAACTCAGTCAAGTCTGGGAACCTGGCGCTGGCTACTTTGACTGCTGCCGTGGATGCCGGGATGGCCATGGCCGGCCAGAGTCTGGTGCTTGCATCATCGTGGAGGACCTCTTCTACCCCGTGACACCGGACGTGTTCCACCAGATTTTCTCCAAGTTCAACACAGTCCTGAAAATCAGCACTGTCACTAAGAACTACCAGTGCCAGGAGCTGCTGCGGTAGGAGGACCTCGTGAGCGCACAGCGAGCCAAGCTGTCCCTGGACGGGCAGAATACAACACCTGCTGCATGCTACACATCGACTTCATGCTCACCAGCCTCAACAACAAATACAACAGCGATAAGAGCCGCGACTGCACGCCCCCCCCCCCCCCCCCCCACCTACCCTCCAGGGACAGCCAGCCCTCCCTGGACCGTTCCCAACAGCCACCGAGCCCTGGCCCCTCTGGCCATCCTGCTGGTCCACAACTTCAACCCAGTGACAGTCACACCCCAAAGGCTCTTCATTCTTTTCGTCGTCCACGGTGACGTCCAGAGGGTGAAGGTTCTGTTCAAGAAGAGCGCCCTAGTCCACATGGCCGTCTGCAGCCAGGCCCCGCTGGCCATGAGCCACCTGAAGAAGCAGCGAGGGAAGCCAGTCCACATCCCGCCGTCCAAGCACCAGCGCCCGCCAGGGCGGGAGGACCAGGTCCGGCAAGTCCCTGCACCGCTTCAAGAAGCCGGGCTCCAAGAGCTGGAACATCTTCCCGCCCCGGCCACCCTGCACCTCTCCAACGACCCGCCTTCGAAATCCCAAGGGGACCTCGAGATTTTGTTTTCCAGTGCCGGAGGGATCGGAGAGACCAAGTTCTTCCAGAAGGACCGCAAGGTGACGCTGATCCAGACGGCCTCGGTGGAGGGGGCCGCCTCGGTGCTCCCAGACCCGCGCACACCACGACCTGGGAAAGACTCACCAGCCGCAACTTCCATTAATCCAGGGGGCGGGAGTTCGTTTCCTGTTGTTCTGGGGGGGGGGGGGGGGTGGTGTTTGTTTGTTTGCTTGCTTTTTTAAGAGAAATCAGTTTACCTGCTTTTAAAACTATTGCCCCTAACTCACCTTGCTAACCCTGCGGGGATGGGGTTACCCCGGCTGCTGGTGGCTCTGGCAGGAGGGCCTACGCGCGCCCATCAGGTCTCACAGCGATGCTTTCTCCAGCCGACTCCGCGGGGACTCGGGTGGGCTCGGGCCCTGCCCCCGGCCGGGCTGGCTCTGCGGGGCAGGAAGCGGCTTCCTTGTGCCTGTAACACCTGCTTGTTTACAGCGGGGCTTCCTCCCGGTAGCACGTTTATAGGACACTGGGGAAGGAGTCGCAGCTTTAGATAAGCTCACTTTGGAGAAGAGCGGGGGTCAGCCTTGTGCACCCGTGTAGGATCATGTACCTGGTGCCTCAAGGGGTCCATGCACGACGACCGCGTGTTTCCCACCCCGCACCCCCTATTTAATGAAGCGACGGTGATCCTTTGCCTCTGCTGGGATCCCCTCCAAGGCCAGCAAGGTACACTCCCCTACCCCCTCGCAGCGAGGTCAGGAAGAACCATCCCTGTCGCTTTCGCGGCTTTGGGACTTTGTTCCAGTTTTAGTCGGATATGCTCCGATGTCATTGCAAACACATGCCAAGCAATATTTCCCATTGACCAAATATCCTAATCCTTCTTCATTTATAAGCAAAAAAAAAAAACATTGTTTTAAGTACAAGTGTAATCTAAACTTCCTCCTAGTGATATTACCTTGTGTATTAGTCAAAGGGGTGCTGATGCAAAATACTAGAAACTGGTTGGTTTTTATAAAGGGTATTTATTTGGGGTAGGAGCTTACAGATACCAGGCCATAAAGCATAAATTGCTTCCCTCACCAAAGTTTATTTTCACATGTTGGAGCAAGATGGCTCCCGACGTCTGTGAGGGTTCAGGTTTCCTCGGTTCTTCCCTTCCTGGGCCTTGCTTCTCTTTCCTCTGTGCACTTACTTCCTGGGGCTCTAGCTTAAGGCTTCAGCATCAAACTCCAACATCAAAACTCCACTATCAAAAACCCCCAGATCTGTCCTGTGCCATGCTTTTTTTCTGTGTGTCCCCACACCTTGGAAGGTGGAGACTTAACACCCTAATGATGTGGCCAAATCAAAGCACCAGTCAAAGCCCCAATCATAACTCAATCACACCCAGGTATAAATCAGATTACAACCATAATCCAATACCTATTTTTGGAATTCATAACCATATCAAACTGTTACACCCTGTATACTGTACTTTTTATTTCATTCTTTGTAATTAAGGGATGTTCTAGAGCAAGAAGCCAGTTTTCCCAGGCGCAGACTGGGGCTTGTTGGCTGGGCCCCTAGGTGGGCCGCTCTGGAAGTGGGCCACAAGGCCCATGGCCAGAGGGAATGGCCCTGCTCTCTGTCTTATTTAGAAAATGCCGAGCTTAAGTGCAGATGTGGGCCTATCTGGGGCATCCCCCACTCTGCCTTCCTCTGCCATTCCTTATTCCACATCTGACTCATCATCACCTAAAGCACAGCACTCTTAGACTTCTCCAGAGTATTTTATTTTTTTTCCTTCCTGTAAACTGTGGACCAAAGTTTTGCTTTTGTTTTGTTTTTTGTTTTTTGTTTTATTTTACCTCTAGTGCTGGGATCTCAGAAGACAGGACTAGCTGCCCTGAAAGTCTTAAATATTCCCCATCTTATGCCTGCCTGGAAGTGGTGATTGCAGAAACTTGGGGCAGACACTCCCACTACACAGACCCATCCGGGGGCCTGCGCATGCTGTCCTGAATGCAGAGGCCAGGTGGCCCCTTGCCATGGGGGTCTCTTGAGGATCCTGTGTTTGCACGTAAGGAGGGTGACAAAGGTATATGTATTAATTAAATTTTGTACCTGTTGTAAGGCATGAGGGGAGCCCAACATGATTTCTTAATAGGGACGCAGATGTATATTTTGATACCAGCAATTACAGATTCAGTATTGTAAGCTTGGAGCCAAGCCCTGTCCACAACTCATGCCATTGCCTGTCCCAGGAGGCTTGCAATCTGAAAATAATTGATTAAAATGATTTTATAACAACAACAGCGAATTTGATACCCAATTCAGTTATTAGAATACTTTTCATTATGCTTGGAATAATCTGGGCATGTGAATCTACTTATGAAATATAAAGTAAATACTGATTACATATTAAAATGATAATATGTTGCATTATATACATTATTAAAATTAATTTCTTATGTTTCTTTTTACTTTATTCTGTGGTTATTAGAAAATATAAAATTATATATGTGGTTTGCATTATGTTTCCTTTGGATAGTGCTGATCTAGTACATACCAATACTGCAGCCCTGTGTTATCTTTCATTTCCTTCGCATTTCCCTTGGTATTTAGCAGTATCATGCACATAACTGACTTTAATTAAATACATTTTATGCAAATAAAAACAGCCCATGTTTCAGGGCAAATATTTCATGTTATACTTTCCAAAAAATTAATTTAAAAATGAATTGCCTTTTTTTTTCCCAGCAGAAAGATGGTTTTGGAGAAAGATCAGACAATGATAGAATTAAGAAATGTTTTCTCCTTTTGCTTAGAGTACCCACAATTAGTAAAGGGATCAAAACAAATCATCACATTTTTATCCAGAAAATCATCAGATTTTTATCAAGGCCACACAATATTCCCAAATATTTACTGAACCTACCCTCCCTTCTGATTGGGATTTTTCTCACCTATCTCATAGTGGCTGTGTACAAATTTATCAAATCCCTAAAGAACTCTTCAATAGCTCCAAGGAACTATGGGAAAGATAATCAAAACGGATAAAAGGGGGTTAAAGCACAGATTTGAAATCACACAAAATCTATTGGATCCTGGGTTTTACCATACACGGACCATGAGGTTATTTATCCTCTATAACCATCATTTGCTCATATGTAAATTATGGTTAAGAATAATAACTACCTGCTAGGACTGATTTGTGGAAAAATAGGTTAAATACTTATCACAGTACTGCAACATAGTGGAAACTCAGAAAGTGGTGGTTGGATAATGCTGATGATTAAATATCATTATTACTACTGAAACTATAATACCCTTTTCCAGCAATTCTGGGAAATTCTAAAGGTTTCTTGAGTAATCATTTTGGTAGTTCCCAGCTTTTCCAGGAAAAAAAATCACCCTTTTAGCTTTAGTTTCTTACTTATATTGGCTGAAATCATTAATCAAGCCTCTTGCATTGTAGGGCAATAACCATTAAGAGAACTAAAAGAAAATTTCACAATCTAATGAGTTTTAGGAATAGGCACTTATATTTTACCTTTTTCTAAGAAGTCTAAGAGAAAATTCCAATTATTTTTAGATACCTGACATTGGTAAAAATTAAGGGCAGCTAGATAGGATGATGCTTTACATACTTCACATTTCAGCTGGGATTGAAGAATCCAAGGTCCACGAGTTGTTGTAAGTCTGTTGCACTCTATTATATTGTATTTTAGAGCAACTAGGTACTTCTTCAGCCAGGGCTGACTTGTCCACTAGGTGTAGTGCCTAGGCCCAAAATATTTTTAGGGTCCATGAAAAGGTTTTAATTTCTTTTAAAATCACAAGGAGAAAAATGGACTTTCAGGTTACAGAAAATGTTTTCATATAAATATTAACATATTCATCTTTACATTCTAATATAGCTGAATGGGGGAAATGGAGTATGAAGGTAAGGGTACCCTGTCAGTACATGGCCCTGCATAAGCCAGGTAATAGAGGGAAAAAACAAGGTGAAATTGAGTGGTGCAACACCACTCTGAATGTTAAACACAAGTAAACTCCTCAAAATTATGAGGCAAAAGTTCTGGATACAAGGAAGCCCAGAGAATGGGGTCCATCAGTGCATTCTAACCCAACACTATATGACTAAGTTTTACTTTATTAGTCTATTATCATGTATAGTAGACATTATATGCTATTGTTGGCCAAGAGTTTTAGTCTGTTAATATAACTCTTGCAAGATATTTTGTAGAGTGTATTTTCCAGAATATTCTTCTGCTTGTATTATAATACCATGTAAATTCCTGGAAATATTTTAATTCAGTTGGCAAGTTTTCAAAATAGAAATATGTATTCATGATTAATATGTCTAAAGCCAACACTCATCTAGGAACTTCTCCCTTTAATCTTTCTATTGATTATTGTACCTACTCTGTTTCATTGAATAATTGTTTTCTCAACACAGTAAAAGCTAGAGGAGAAACCCTTTTAGACTAAGCCTTTCCAACTAATCTTAGGAAACATTTGAGCCCAATTCTGGTAGCGAAGTTTACTGTGTTATCAGTCACCATTTGTATCCATGAGTGATGATGCACATTCCACACTTGAAACTGTTAGCAGGCCTGAACAGGATGATGCTAGTTTAAGAAACTCCTCACAGGTTTGGCAGGCAGTGTGTTTTCAATTCACAAACATTTCTTGAGAGCCAACTATATGTAAGACTAGCCTGTAAAAGAAGATAAAGTTAAAGGTACAGTACATAAAGTCACATATGTCAAAGAGGTCATTTTGTCTGAAATGTTGTATGTATTCAGAACTTCCTAAACACTACTTTAAATGTAACTACATAATCTGTTCAAAGAAAAATAGGATTATTTTTGGACTTTCCATCATTTTAGTATATCTGTCCCCTGCCACCACTCCCTAATTAATGCAGATAATTGAAAGTCAACTTTATTTTCAAAGCAGAGTAAAGCCAATTGGCCTATCAACTGGGAAATGGAATATTTACAGATTGTAATCTTATTTTATTTTTTTTAAAGATTTATTTATTTTCTTTCTCTCCCCTCCCCCCCCCCACCCCAGTTATCTGTTCTCTGCGTCTATTTGCTGAGTGTTCTTCTTTGTCTGCTTCTGTTGTTGTCAGCGGCACGGGAATCTGTGTTTCTTTTTTGTTGCATCATCTTGTTGTGTCAGCTCTCCGTGTGTGCGGCACCATTCCTGGGCAGGCTGAACTTTTTTTCCCATTGGATGGCTCTCCTTACAGGGCGCACTCCTGCGTGGCACAGCACTCCTTGAGCACATCAGCACTGCACGTGGGCCAACTCCACATAGGTCAAGGAGGCCCAGGGTTTGAACCGCGGACCTTCTATGTGGTAGACAGACGCCCTAACCAATGGGCCAAGTCTGCTTCCCAAATTGTAATCTTAAAGATCATTTTAAGCCTAGAAGGGAGCCAAAATGTCATTTATTCCATAGCTCTGCCTGAAGGCAGGATACATTTCCACTATGCTCAGGCAGACAGCTCATGGCTTCAGTCAATGTGTTTGGCCAAGTTTTATCCCAAACTGTATTTGTCCATCTCTTTGCAGGGAGATTGTATTGTATGCTAATTTTACATATCTAAAAATATTTTATCTCCCCTTCCTCATAAACATATAATAATAAATTCCCAAAGAACTCTTAATGAGCAATATATAAAAGTAGAAATTATTAGGGGTAGATGGTGATTTTAGTCTTAGGCATTGTGGAATTGAATGCAAATTTTTAATTTTGGAAGGAAAACGCTAAGAAGGCAGTAAGGCCATTTGCTGTTATTAAGACTAAGCAAAGCAAACATTATTTTATCCTTTGGTGTGGTTCTGGCTCACATTTACACCACCATTTTACTGGACTTTCCCTTGCATTGCCCAATGTTTGGTGTTTGCACTTTTTTTCTCCCTACATCTGTTTTTCCTCAAACTCTCTAAGTTTCTTCACTTTCTGTATAACTTTCATTTTCCTTCTGTGACTTTTTCCCCTGTTCCATTGCTTTTGATGATACATATCATTGTGCTACATCATTATGTTTTTGTTTTTACCAATTTTTAAAAATATTATCTTTATCAATTTGTCTTTTTATTCTTCCTGTTCCCACCATGTTTTTAATTCCTTCTTTCTCTCCTGCCCTGGTAAATACAAGTCTTATGCTATTTTGAAATATAGCCTTAGTCCTGCCACTCTTCTTTGATGTGTCTGAACCTGAGCCCCTCTGCCAGTTTATTAAATAATCATGTAGGTTGTCCAGGAGAGCTAAAAGAGACTAGTTCAAGCCTAGAACCTCAAGTTACCCACTGAATTACAAAGTTAAGTAGTGAATTTATGGCACTTCACACTCTTATTCCACATTTCATCTATAACATCTAAGAAGAAAACAGGTTTAACACTCATTTCAATAAGTCCTTGTGACAGTTTAAGTTTGGTGAATAATAATAATAATAAAACAGATTATGTTTTTTAACTAATCCATTCCTGTGGATGTGGGGCCCTTCTGATAGGAGTATGTCAGTTAGGCTTGACTCAGATTGGGTGTCCACCCTCTTACTGGAGCTTTATATAAAGGGGGTCACACAGAGAGAAACACAGAGAAAAAGGAAGCAGCTATTTTGATTCTGCCATGTGAGAGAAAGGAGAAAGTAGGGAAAGAGAGGAATCCAGGTCCGCCTACAGCTGAGCTCAGGGAGAAAAGCCTGAGAGTCTGAGACAGATCCCAGAGTGTCTCTACAGAGCGCAGAGGCATGGAAAGAGGCCCCAAGGAGCTGGGCCCACTGAGCAGCACAAGGCCAAGGAGACAAGCCCTGCCATATGCCTGATCACCACATGGCTGGACGCCAGGATCACCAGTAGCTGGCTTTGGTGAGAAAGTATCTCTGGTGGTGCCATGATTTGGACATTTCATGGCCTCAAAAGTATAAGCTTTTACCCCAAATAACTCCCCTTTTATAAAAGCCAACCCATCTCTGGTACTTTACATCAGCAGCCCTTTGGCAAACTAAGACAGGGACTTAACAGGGTGAAAAAAAAACTACCTCCTGTTTAAAAATTATTATATGACTTTTAGACGGCATTTTATAACTATTGTTTTAGAAAAAAAAATATGAACCTCCATTGGGGTGACATTTATGTCTCCAGTGTATTGGCCAACACCAGTAGTGGACCAGTAGATTGAGCAGACAAGTTAGGCCCTTAGGAACACCAAGCCAACCCCAGCCCAACCCATCCTCTTCTACCTTATTAGTGTCTCTTATTTAGCATGCTTCTAGTCCCATACTTAACACAATCATACAAAAATTTTCATCATACTGAGAACCATCCCAGCTCCTTCAAGTGAAATTAATACTTTTTTTTTAAGACTTATTTATTTATGTCTCTCCCCTCCCTGCGCCCCGCCCAGCCACCCCTCCCTGCCCCAGTTGTCTGTTCTCTGTGTCTATTGGCTGCATGTTCTTTTTTGTCCGCTTCTGTGTCTCTTTTTGTTGCGTCATCTTGTTGTGTCAGCTCTCCGTGTGTGTGGCACCACTCCTGAACAGGCTGCACTTTCTTTCGCACTGGGCAGCTCTCCTTACGGGGCGCATTCCTTGTGTGTGGGGCTCCCCTACGCGGGGGACACCCCTACGTGGCACGGCACTCCTTGCGCACATCAGCACTGAGCATGGGCCAGCTCCACATGGGTCAAGGAGGCCCAGGGTTTGAACCGCGGACCTCCCATTGGGTAGACAGACGCCCTAACCACTGGGCCAAGTCCACTTCCCCAAGTGAAATTAATAGTGACTCATGAGCTAGAAAAGTTAAATTGATAATAATTGTGGTAGCCAGAATGATGCCCCCCCCAATGATGTACATGTCCTAATCCTTAGAACATCTCAATATGTTGCCTCACTTGGCAAAAAGATTTTAAGGTTTCAGAGTTATGGTTGTTAATCAACTGACCTTAAAATAGGGATATTATCTTGAATTATTATATCCCAGTGGGCCCAATGTAATCACAAGAGTCCTAGAAGAAGGCAGGAAGAGAGATACAGGAGAGTCAGAATGTTTCAATGTCAGAAAGACTCAAAGTGCCATAGCTGGCTTCAAAGATGGAGGCAGAGGAACACAAGCAAAGGATACAGGCAAATCTAGAACCCGGAAAAGGCCAGGAAATGGGTTGTCCACCAGAGCTTCCAGAAGGAACACAGTCCTGTAGTTACCTTCATTTGAACCCAGTGAAGCCCATTTCAGACTTCTGAGCTCAAGAATCATAAAATAATAAATTTGTGTTGGTTTAAGCCAAGTTTGTATTGATTTGTTACAGTAATAGAATACTAATGCAGTAAGTGCCATAAACGGTTTCATCATAATTTTTTTAAATGTGTAATTTAGATTCTTAAATGTATAATTTAAAATATGAAGTCTACATTCTTAAGTCTAATTTAAAATGAGATTTTTTTCCCTTCAGAAAGTCTTCTTGAATTTGGATTTGATCGTTTCCTTACAGTAAAAATTATATTTAAAAATCTTATATAGAAAAATATTTTGGATATTATCTAAATATGACATCAAAATAGGTTCATAATATAAGGAAATAGTATAATAAACATTAAGTAGTTCTGAGATTTTTATTTCATTTAAGCCTCAGAAATAGCCCTGATTTTCTCTTTTTAAATATTGTCCCATACTCTTTGTCTTGGGACTGTCTTAACCTACACAAGATACTTGAGTCTGAAATGTCAATCTGATTCCCATGCAACAAAACTTCTAAAGTTAAATCAATAATATTTGGATGTATATGAATAAAGGTTTTTAATGGCAAAGTCTCTAATGAAACTACTATTTGAATGCTGAGGTTTTTTCAGAAATGTATAGTTGCTTTTCTACTTTTCTACTCAATGTCAGAAAAACTCTTCTGTGTGTGTGATTTTAGACGATTTATTTAACCTCCCAGCACCTCAATGTGTCAGACAAGATTATTTAAGAATCCATAATCCCATGATTTTAAAATGTGCATAGAAGTTTGGTAAGAATGGTAAGGACTATAAAAGCATTAAAAAATATTCCTTATTTGTGGGCATGCTTAAAATCTAGAGTTACAACATATTACAACTATTAAAACTTAATGACAAATATCAATCAGGCCATCACTGGGAAATGTTCAGCTTCATAACTCTCCTAAAATATCACCCCCTACTTCCTTCCATTCTTCCAACTGTCACCCTAGCTCTTGTAGATGTTACATGCTACTGATAAAATTTTTTTAAAAAAATTCTTAGAAATATTTAAAAGACTTTAAATCCTAGAGAGAAAAAGAAAAGATTCAGGTCAGAAATATCTAGGGATTTCTACCAGAGAAAACCCTAACAGCAATTTCCCACCCTCATCCCATCAGTTCCTCATTACAATCCTTCATCTTCTTTGAATTCTCCAACTCTACCAGAACCTCTGCCATAAGCTATGAGGTTGTAGTTGGGAAAGTCCACATACTCATTGACCAGAGATGTAATCTTCATCTTGTTTAGTTTTTGGAGGTCAGAAGGAGTGTATGTGTTGGACTATGTCCTTGGAATCCCAAATCAGAATATATTTTTCCAAAATGGAAATAGTAGTACATAATGACTCCATAGTATAAAAGATAAGCAATATTATAAATTAACTAAATTCCAAATTTTTCAAAAATCTTCACTCTCTGGAAACTATCCAAATTATAATGTTTTCTTGACAGCATATGATATAAATTGCCAAAGCTAGTCTTTACCTGTGCCACCTTTCATATTTATCTGCAAAATTGTCAATCAATGCAGAAGATATACCAGCACTGATCATTACTTACTCACCTTTTGGAAAAACTTCTAATAGCAAAACTTATAATGGCATCTCCTTTTAAAAAGAATTGGAGTTATATTTGAATGTCTGCTTCTCCTTTTAAATTTGCTCTATGTATTACAGATTTGTGTTATTTCTGAGTAGTCTATTCAAGGTTCCCTTTCCTTTAAAAAAGCAAAATACTGTCCCTTGGCAGACTGTTTCATTGTATAAACTTGCCACTGAGTCCCTTTGCATCTCATTATTCAGCCTGATTTGCCAATAACTAATCACAGCCATCATCAACTTACTCCATTCTTACAGCATCCTAATAATAAAACAAGAGACTGATGGTATCACTTACATAGAACTCATTATGATAGAAGTGAATATCACATTGTGACACTCCTCTATTCAGATGTATACATTTATACCTCTAGGCTTTCATGCCTGAAATAAATTCACTGGAATCCCAGCCCCCACTCTAGGTTAAGCCAATTCAAAACAGCGAGGCCAAGGACATAGTGTTCCATCTTTACAATCAAATACAGATTTCCCATTAAAAGGAAAATTTTCTATTTCAAAAGATTTAATAGTATGGTCTTTAAAAAATAATTCCAGATGGCTAAATTTTAGAACTGTATAATACCCCACTATAAGAAATATTTCAGCTTTATTGTAATTTATACAAATTTTCAGTCACTAGAGATCTTACCCCTTAACGTTTTCTTCTAAGAGATAGAGTTTAGAAATACTGCTTCATTTTCTTACGTTATTTGTTTCCATTTTATTTGTGCCTATTCAAGATGGCCTCATATTAAGATGATGCATTTTCAGTGGATGATTGCACAAGAAGTTGATATTTCCTACCCTGTTTTGGGACTTTTTGTATCAACTTGGTCATCTTTTCTCACTCCCTTGCAACCACACCCTCTTTTCTTTGAAATCCCTGTCTGCTTAAAATGAAAAATATACTTTGTTGAGCCTAATGGCCTATTACATCAAGAGGAAAAAAATTCAAACACAACAGTTATTAAATACCTAACCTTTAACTGAAATGAGTATTTTCAAAATAAGCAACACTGGGATTGGGAACAATATTTCCCAATAGCCTATAGAGAGCTCATTTATAAGACAATAGCAATGCTTTTATCTCTCAGCATCATATTTCACAGTAAATGCCTCCAAACAATGTTTGTGCACCATATTCAGCTTGTTTTCTATGGTAGTCAGGTCACTGAATAATTATTTTAAATCTTTGGCTAAGCTTCTGCAAAGTACTATGATGACAGGTCAGATGCCGCTAGATGGCTCTCCTTTTATTAGCATCTGGAGGCAACATATGCCCCGCAATTAAAGAACATATATAATTTGTATAAATTGTACAAAGTCTTATTTCAGAATTTTCATTCTGAAGCAGCTAAGTGTTTATAATATATTATAGAAATAAAAATAGAAAAATATCTATATGCATGTTATATGATTTCTGTCACCTATTAAATTCTTCACCTCATCTAAGTTAAGCATCCTAGTATCCACCCCATCTTAAAGTTCAATCTTTCTCTCATCCCTTCCTCATGTCTATGACTTCTTGGATTGTTCATTCTCTGTGCTGCCCAGCTATGACTCCCTGTGTAGGCTTAACCTTGCAGGCCCACTTTAAATTAGTAGTTAATATAACAATGATAATAATAACAACAACAGAGTGTTTATTCCATTGAAATGTATTCCATTGACTTGTATTTTTCTTCCCAGCTACTCTGTCAAGAGGTATTATCCTCATTTGAGTGATTAGAAAATTAAAGCCTACATAAAGTTGAATAATTTACTTGAGGTCACATAGCAAATCAATTGCCATTCTGAAACTAGAATGCCTAAGAACTGGCCCCAAATTCAGGCCACTTTGTGTTAACCCAGACTACTTATCAAACACTATAAGCCAGGTTTTGAAAGTGGCCTATGATTTTCATGTTCTACTTAACTTTCATTTAGTCGATAAATATTTGTTGAGTGCCAATTATGTGTCAGACACATTTCCAAGCCCTTGGGAAACATCAGCTGAAAAAAAAAGAAGGAAGATTCATGCCCTTGCAGAACTTAAATTTGAGTAGGGAGAGGCATGATAAAGAATGAACCAATAAATTGGCAAATCGTTGTGCATACCAGAAGGTGATATGTTATATGCAAAAGAAAAAGCTGGGAATGTAGGGAAGAGGTAAGTGGGGGACCAAGCAAGGTGGGAATAGGGAGTGCAATTTTAAATAGAGTGGTCCACATAGGCTTCAGAGAAAATGCAACAGTTGACAGGGTTTGAAAGTAGTGAAGGCGTTTGTACAGATAAGCTACTAATGAATGTGACTTCTCTGGCCCCATTTTCTGTGCGTATAGCCCCATTCCCCATATAGTCTACTCTGTCCTGATTCCAAATCAAACTGAACCTAACTCAGCTGTGAGTCTTTCCACGTTCACCTTGCAAGTTCTTGTGAGTATCTTCCCCAATCCACTGGTGAAGGTAGAGAGAAGGGAGGTTGTGCAATTAGTGTGGGCAGTGCATCCTCTTTAATGGCGCGGCTGTCCCTGCTGTGTGCTTTTGTGAAGCTCCCCAAGCTTCTGTGGTGCGCCTTCTACAGACCTAGCGAGTCTCTTTCTCCTGTTTTTCCTACTCCAATGTGAACAGTTAACTCTCCTGCTTAGGCTAAGCATTTGAGGCTGTTGGCCAGTCTCCCCATTTCTAATAGAAATTGCTTATTAAAGGAACTAAAGAAGCCAAGGAGCACTTTTAAACAATTATGTTTAACATAACAAATCTTTTTGAAAACCCATAACAATACCTTTGTTCCTTCGTGCCATAATCCAGTTATTTTTTTCCTCTTCTTTAATGTATCAAGAAACTACTAAAGCACATAGTATGAGCATTCTTTAGAAGTTTTGCTGCCTCTTTATGGCATATAGTAGATACTTTAAAACATCGGTGGGATGAGCGAACTAAGAATGCAAGACTCTTTTGGGCATGCTATTCCCTAAACTACCTGCTCAAATGCAGATAGTGCTAGAGTGAGAGCTATTAATATCTTACTCTAGCATTGTCTTCTATAAATTCTAAAATAAATAATCACAAAAATAGTGTCTTAGGTATTTCATGTTATGAGTAGTGGCCCCAGAATGTTGACAGTTTCAAACTAATGATTATTATACTTTAGAATCTGGGCATCCTGAAAATACCATTATTAGGCCCACAATGTAAACAGTACACTTTGCAATTGTCAAGCTACCCAACTATGGTGGTCCATGGTCTAATTTTATTATATAGGGGAAAACTGAGGGGTCCATCCTATGGGGTCTATTCCACCACTATTATCTTTTTCAGACTACCTGGATTTTTAACAGGTTCTGGGGATGACTTTTGACCCCAAATTACATCATCAAAAGGTCTGCAGTAGAATCTGGAACTTAAGCTGCTCGCTCAGCATTTTTCCACATTTTTCCTAAATATCCCAAAGGGATATAGCCTCATTCTTCTTCCCTTTACTGCCAGCGACTATAAATGGTGTATGACTGTGGTAAGCACGATGACAGCACAAGCCTGTCACAGAGCCCTAGACAGGCGACACCTCAGGCAGGAGAGGACACCGTGCTTGTTTTACTGGCTTTTGTGTAGCTGTTGGGTGAAGATTTATCTTTTGGCATTAGTAAAAAATGGCTATTTTAGCCCAACTCAAAATAGAAAACTTACAGTTAGACTCATAACAAAAAAAAAGTTTCTTTATAATGGCTTGTTACAAGTGAATGAAATATGTTTCCATCATTAGAGTTTCTATAGCAAAACACCTAAAAATAAACATTATTAAATTTCCTTCTACCATCTTACTAGTTGAAAGCACTTTTCCCCAGGGATGGAGTTTTAAAAAACAGAAGAAAAAAAAAAGGTGGTAGAATGACGGAAGTAGAAAAAAGGATTTGCTTTTGTTCTCCCTTACTCAGGACTGGTTTTGGAAATCCCCAGCAATAATCAAAGAACATTCTGAATATATCTGGTGAATTGCATCTGAGATAAATTTCCTTAGTAGGCGTCAACATGTTGTGATTCTACTGAGAAAAATTTCTGTGATAAATGTATTTTTAAATACTTCATATTAAGTATTTTTTGAGCTTTGGCTACAAATCCAACACCATTCCAGGTTCTAGGAGTTATAGAAAAGAAATATACAGTAAATTCACTGTATTCACGAAAGTCTCACAAATTTTGTTGAGCAAACAAGATTTACATATATGAAACTATTATAAGCATAGCAAAGAAATTTTTAATACATACATAGAATAATGTTAACATTGCTCATTTTCATTTACAGCCATCCTCCCTTTTCCAGCACTGATTGTGCTAATTCTACATCAGAAAGATCCAGGGATCTAACATGGCTTTTCTACTAGGCAATAATTTATACTAGTCTTTTTAATTTTCAAAATAAAACATCTTTTCTACACTTATGCGTGATATGTGAACTAAATGCCTTGCTTTGTTATGGAGAATATAGAACTCCTGTAGTTCAGGATCCTACGAGAGGCCCTGGGCTTAAACTGGCTAAGAATGTGCTATTTCAGTCAGACAATTCAATGGAAATTTGGGCGTAAGACTTGAACAGGCTCTCCAAATGGCTTGCAGGCATATGAAAAGATGTTTAACTTCATGCATTATGGGGAAAATGATGAAATCACTATAAGTTACTACCTCACAAAGAATTATAAAATGAAAAGACTGTCCATACCAAGTGTTGGCAAGGATATGGAGAAAATGGAACTCTTAAACACTATTGGGGGAGTATAAATTGGAAAACCAGCCGTAGTGACTGAAACTGAGTGTTAAGTATTCCCTATTACGCAGCAATCCCATTTTTTAGGTATATACCCAACAGAAACTTACACATTTATCTCAAAAAGAAAGTACAAAAATGTCCATAGCAGCATTATTCCTAATAGCCAAAAACTGGAAGCAATCCAAATGTCAATGGTAAAGTGAATAAGTAAAATGTATCATTTCATTTAATTGAAAACTATACAGCAGCGAAATTAATGCTCTACGACTACACTCAAAAACAGGGATGAATTTCACAAAAATAATATTAGGGGAAAGAAGTCAGATATAGAAGAATATATACTGCCCAATTCCTTTTATATAAGATTCGCACACAAGCAAAACTAATATATACTGTTAGGATTCAGGTTATAATTCCCTCGTTTCTGCAAATCCATTGCTAATATCAATGCCTTTGAATAAGCTCCACATAACAAATTCCTGTTAGAATATGTCATAAGAAAAATGTCTGTCCCTCCTGAATACCTTAATGCCTCATTAATCAGGAACTCAGTGCTGACTTTCACACTTCAATGTAGCAATTATTCTTAGCCAAAGTTTTCCAATATTTCTAGATCTCCAATTCAATACTTGTTTTATGTCCTTGAACCCATTTTTGAATGAGTCTATCATATTCATGTCTATTCAAGCTAGGCTTCTCAAAACCTTTCTGGAATTAGTCAAGATACAAAAATAAATGCATGAGAGTAGTGAGGATAGATTAGTGATCAAACAGACTCAAATTGTATAAGTTTATGACTAGGTATATTTCCTTTACATTTTTATAACTTCATAAATGTATCAAAAACATAATTAATATTCCTTAAGCAAAAGTCTACTAATAATAAATCCAAGAAAACAATTGTAAGGTATTAAATGCAAGTATTGAATCAAAATAGATTCTACCAACCATCTGGTCACTACACAGGATCGTTCCAGATTGAGCCTACCTCTTGGAGAGAAGAGGAAAATTTACATCATCATCATGAAATGGCTTTATTATTAAAAACCCACAAAGACATCCTCCATTCAAGGAGAAATTTATTATAATAAAAGAGCTTAAATGTTCAGTCCGAAACTATGATTATATGAAAAATAAAAGCAAATATAACAATTCAAGTGATGGCAAGCCAATAAAGATGTTATTTGATGAGTTTCCTATACACTCCAAATAAAGGAAATTGGAAAAGAACTGATATGGAAAAGAACTAGATATAAACTGAATAACCCTTGTTTTCCTGTTGTTTTTAAAAGCAAATAAATGTCAAACTGTGTAACTATAATGAAAATAAGTGAATATCAAAAATTTGGAAAAGGACTTTCAAAAAGACAATCCAAATTGACTTCCAACTATTAATAACTTGAGCTTTCTACAGGGATAGCTTAGTTTTAGGTTGCTGTTGTTGTTTTATTGTTGCTGAAAAAAACAGCATAACAAACTTTCTCCAGTAAGCAGACTATTTTAAGTTTTTATTCCCTGTCTCTTCTGGTAAAAACCCCACAAAATTCCTTTAGGGATCTATTTTATTCCCTTTACTATTAATAGTAGATTCTTCTTCTTTTCTTGTTTTCTTTCTATATCTTCTTTTCTTACTCTTCTTGCTTAATAATAGGTAAGATAATAACAGCATGGATTGTGTGGTAACTATAGGTCAGGCACTCTTTCAAGCACTTTATGTGTAATACTTCATTTACTTGGCAGACAGCATGATGGGACAGGTGTTAGTACCAGCCTCCATTGTAGATTTTAAGAAACTGAGGCACAAAGGGCTTAAGTTATATCCAAAGGTTACCCAGCTAACATGTGTTAATATTCAAATCCAATGAGTAATGCAAGATCACGCAGGTTAATTATTCATCATATGCTAACATGAATATGTAAAATACAAAAATTCAAAGGTTATGTTTATAGATAAAGCAACTTTCCAACAACATTGAATTATTTTCTCAATATCATCTTCTTCCAAATTACCGTTTTTCATATTACAACAAATTACACTAAAGGTAAGGCAGAAAGAGGCCCTAACTATGCAATAACTTGCAAGGTAATGAGGGCATTTTGTTTTGAAGATCAAATCAGCTGAAAGGTTCTCCATAAGCAGAAGTGAACATTGTATACATAGGAGAAAAGAAAAAAAAAAAAAACAAGAAACCAGTAGACTTCTTAAACCAAACAATGTAGAATATTATGTTAATTTATAGATGAAATATAAAATGGTATATTCCTTTAAAGAAACTTGGGCAGTTTCTTTTAAAGTTAAACACAAACTGTATGATTGAAATATTGGTCTTTAGGCCAATTCTAACTCAGGACCATATATGGAAAGATATTCTGGAAAAAAATGTTCCAGCTTAATCAAACTGGCATAGTACAAACCACCACAACATAGAAAGGATAAATGGAGGGAGAATTATCTTTGTTTTTTGTTAAATTATGAAGGTTATTTGAGTTAATAATCATATCCCCTTTATACACAGTCCTTTTACTTTAGCATTAATTTATGTAATAATGATTTTCCTTTGAAAATCAGCTTTATTGAGTATGATGGTTTGGACCTGGATGGACCCCAGAAACTTATGTTCTTAGAGTTAATTCATTCTTGTGGGTGAATAACTATTGTGAGTGGGACCTTTTGATTAGTTTACTTCCATTTCGGCATGGCCTAGGGTGGACTTAATCCTCTTACTGGAATTCCAGCTTTGTTTCCGTCTTCTTTCACAGCGCATATTTTTTTAAGATTCACCCATATTGTATGTATCAGTCGTTTGTTTCTTTTTATTGCTGAGTAGTATTCAATTGTTTGAACAGTCCACCTATATTAGTATGCCAAAGGCTCCTGATGCAAAGTACCAAAAATCTATTTGGCTTTTATAAAGAGTATTTATCTGGGGTAAAAGCCCTAAAGAGTCCAAATCAAGGTTGCTTTCCCACCAAAGTCAGTGCCATGTGCTGAAGCAAATGATCGCTGATCTCTGCAAGGGTTCAGCCTTCCCCTCTGGGCTTCCTTTCTCTCAGCTTCAGGCTGGCAAAGGACTTCTCTTTCAGGGCTTCCTCTCTCTCCTGGTATAGGATTCGTTTCTTTCCAAGCCTTTTATATCAGTCTTGACTCTCTTCCCAAGGTCAGTTGCAAACTATCAGGTGAATGGTTCGTCTCTCTCCGGGGTCCCAAGATCAAAAATGACAGGGCTCTCTCTACCCATGTGTGTCTTCTTGAGTGAGTGTCTTGTTTATATCAGCCCACTGATATAAGGAGGCAGGGACTCAGCCTGAGTTATGCCTCTTTGACATAGCCCAATCAGAAGTCCTAAATTATTTTATGCCCCTCGCTGCATTTAAGACAATCAAAGGGTACCACACCCAGAGGAACAGATTAGTTTACAATATAATCTTTCTCTTTTGAGGATTCACAAAAATAATCTCAAACTGTCACACTGCCTATTGTCTATTCATTCATATGTTGTTGGACATTTACATTGTTTCCAAATTTGGAGTATTATGAATAATGCTGCTATGAAAATATCTAATGGGCTTTCATTAAGGTACAGGGAGTACTGCTAAAACTGTAGCTTGAGCTCAGAAATGTATCTACTGCAAATCTGTGTAGAAAATGGAGGTTTTTCTCACTCATGTTTTAACTTTTACTAGCATGTGTTTGAAGTAATTTAACTGCTGATGTTCAAACAACATTAGTTGGCACTGAAATGAACTAACCACCAAATAATTTTTACATGTAAGTGTTGTTTTGTCATTATAGTTTTAGGCTGAATTCATTAAGAAGGTTTATCAGGTCTTCAAAAGCTAATTTCTAAAACCATGCAGTTTGCAAACATTGTGATTAAGGGCGTTTCTTGAGAAAAATTTCACTCTTGTCTATGAGCTCAAAAAAAAAAAAATCACAATAAAGTGCTACCACTGCAAAGCCTTGAACTGCTGTATGGTAGGGAAAGTCAGGACATTCAGCTTCTCTTTCTGGCAAAAAAAAATCATGGAACTGATGATAGTTAAGTCCATGAGAGTTAATGAAGCTCCCCATTCATACTACTGTTCCAGGAAAAATAATAGACTCAAATACTTGTCTCAACATCTTTGAAAATTTTCTTGTCTGTAGATATTTCATGCAGACTATTCACAGGAGTTAATTCTTCATAGTTGGTATTGATTTCTTGAATAAACAACAACTGAGCAGTATCAGTAACATTTATTGACTCATTGAGAGCCAAGGAAAACTACTTGAAATCATTTGCTGTATTTTTTAATTGTACATTGATTTTGCTTCCCATGTTCTCAACTTTTCAAGCAATTGTTCCCACCAAAATGTTAATGGCTAGAAACAGCTTATTTTCCATGCATATAAACTTCAGCTACTACAATCAAACACAATTTAATTAACTCACCATTTGTTAAGCAGCTTTCTTTGAAGGGTTTATATGTAAGACACTCAGAAACTTACTTTGTTTGCAGTTTCATTTTCAAGTTTAATCTTTGTGAAGAAATTCTGTAGTGAGATACTCCATTTCAGATTGTCTGATTTTGCTTTCCTGTGAATTGGGGGGGTGTGATGAGTATTTAGTCTAGTAATGCTGACATATATATATACAGCATTCTTTTAGCACAACCATAGTATAAATGCTTTAAAAAAAAACAATGATTTGCCATCTAATTTAATAATAAAATCATCCACACTCTACTATGTCTTAAAAGGGTAACATTCAACACGCAGCTTTCTCTTCTTTTCTTGTTTTGACACAATGGGTACACACTGGAAATGAAAAATAAAATGTCACAGTTTGGCAATACGCATGTCACTTGAAACACTGTCAAATTATAAAGCATCATTGCAATTTGTAGTATGCTGAATAGCATTGCAAAATGATGAGAATGACATATATAGTCTCTGTAGAAACTACTCAACTCTGCTGTTGTAGCATGAACACAATATTAGATAATATGTACATGAATGAGCATGACTGTCTGCCAATAAAATTTATATATGGATACCAAAATGAATTTCATGTAATTTTTACATGCCAAGAAATTTTATTTTCCTTTTGATTTTTTTTCAAACACTTCAAAATGTGAAATCTACTCTTAACTCACAGAACATACAAAAACATGCAGTGGTTTCAATTTGACTGTGGATCATAGTTTGCCAACCCGTGCCTTATGCCCTAAATCAGAGTGGTTCTGCTTCCCACACTGAAGCCTGACTGATACAGCACTTATTCAGTCAATCTATATTTCAGATCCCCAGCCAGGCAAGGGAGACACAAAGGTGAGTTAGACAGGGTCTCTCTCCTCAGAAGATCCATATATATTATACAGGTTCTATGACAAATATTCAGCTCAGCTTGTCTTAGAAGATTATATAGGCCAAAGCATTCATAAAATTCTTTGTGAAATGACATCATCCATGGGAATGCAATAATAGAAACATAATTGGACTTTGGCAGTAAAATGATAAGACCCACCAAAAATGTTTTAATGTTTTTAAAGAAAATTTAATCTCACTGCCAGTGTTGTCAAATGTTAGAAAGCAGAATGTGTTACACAACCCTCATTAGACCAGTGTTTAAATCTAGCTTCCCAAAATAAAAACTTAATATCTCAATTTCCCATTCCCTAACCCCAACTTGTACAGATTTTCTATATAGGTTTTGATGGTTTGAAATTGTATGTACCAAAGAAAAATCATATTGTTAAAGCTAATTCATTCTTGTGGGTTTAAACTTATTGTAAGTAGGTCTTTTTGATATTTCTGCTTCAGTTGAGGAGTGCCCCAGCCAGGGTGGGTCTTATTCCTCTAACTGGAGTCCTTTATAAGAAAAGAAAATTAAGACAAAGAAAGAGAATGTCACAGAAGCAAGAAACTGAAAGCAATGAAACCCAGAAGAGAAGAGAAAGAAGAGCAGACAACACCATGTACCTTGCCAAGTGAAGGAGGAGTCCAAGATCAATGGCAAGCCAGTCTTTGGGAATAAAGCATTGCCTTGATGATGCCTTGATTTGGAAATTATTCTCAGCCTTAAACTGTAAGCTAATAAATTCCCATTGTTTAAACCAACCAATTTCATGGTATCTACTTTCAGTAACCAGTGAAACTAAAGCATCAGCTAATGGCAAAAGTTTGGAAATAGATGGTGGTGATGGTAGCACATTATTGTGAATGTAGTCAACAGCACTAAACTGTATAGATGAATGCGGTTAAAAGGAGAAACTTTAGGATGTATATGTTACTAGAACAAAAATTGAAGGATAAACATAGGACTGGACAACACAGTAGACCCTATTTAGAAGAAAGACTATAGTTAATAGTAGAAGTATAAGAATTTTCTTTTATGAATTACAACAAATGTATGACACTAATACAAGGTGATAATAATAGGATGGTATATGGGGAAAATACACCTAGTGTAAACTACAGACAATAGTACTGTTTTAAACAACTTTCATCAATTTTAACAAATGTAACTACTATTTTAAAAAAATATAATTCTAAAATAGTGCTGTCATCAGTTTTCCACACCAGTGCAAGGTGTTGGTGGTAGAGTAGGGTATGGGAATCCTATATTTTATAGGTGATTGTTCTGTAAACCCACAACTTCTCTAGTAATTAATTACAAAGGGAATATTCATGATCACTTGGCTAAATAAACAGATGTTTGACTAAACTAACAACTTAATCATCACCACGAAAAATATATTATAATCTACTGTCATTAAAAATCACTACATACAAACTCAATTTTAAAGGGTTTTTTTTTATGGCAACTATAGGCTCTTCATTAGAACAAGCATCATTATATATTTGAAAAATATTTATATCTATGTGCAATTTACATGCCAGTTGGATAAAAGACAGGTGCACAGCTTAGGATATGAGATGGTTCCCCAATGGCAAGTGAGAATTCTACCATTATAACTACCATAATTGTCTTGGCTAATTTTAATATGGCAACTGTACTGAAAATTACAATATGCTCAAGCTATGAAATAATCCAAGAATGACAGGCAGTATAATTACATGGTTCTGGACATCACCATCCCAGGGTCCACAGGATGGAGGAATAAAATATAGATTAGATTGGACTTACTGGTATTCTACTATAGAACTATTGTGACTAGTAATGGAAGAAATTATAGCATTGATATGGAGAAAGTGGTCACAGTAGTTCCTGAGGGCAGGGAGAGGGAAGAAGAGATGTGATGTGGGGGCATTTTCGGGACTTGGAGTTGTCCTAAATGATTTTGCAGGGACAGATGCTGTACATTATATACCCTGCCATAACCCACTGAATGTACTGGGGGAGAGAGTAAACTACAATGTAAACTATTATCTATGTGGTACAGCAGTGCTCCAAAATGTATTCACCAAATGCAATGAATGTGCCGTAATGATGAAAGAGGTTGTTGATGTGGGAGGAGTGGGGGGGGGGATTGGGGTGGGATATGCAGAACTTCTTATATTTTTTACTGTAACATTTTTCGTGATCTATGTATCTTCAAAAAAATACAATTATACCCATTCCAGTCCTAGCTTATTTCATTTAAATAATTCAATAAGATTGACATTAATACCATTCACCATTTAGTTTAGTAAATTCATGAGGAGAGAAGGAAAGGAATGGAAGAAGAAAAGGGGATGGTTCTTATTTTTCCATCATTTGTATAGAATAACGTGCACTGCCTGGAGAAACTGGGTCCATACGGACACTCTGATGAACTATTAGTACAGACTACACAATGCTGATTGTGTAACTGATGATAATGCATGTTTACAATTCTTTATAGTCAACAAAAGTAGTTTCATATTAAAGTGAGCATTTCTGACTTCTCATATTCAAATATTGGTTTTGTTCACTTCTAACTTCCTTATTTAAGCATTTTCTCTCACAAACGAACCAGGAGATTCTTTCTCAGTGAACCCAAGCCACATGGAAAGTTACAGTTTTTAAGTTGCTTCCATTTCTGAGGTCTGTGTGTGCCAAACACAGATTACAATGCTTCAGCTCAAGAAATATGACTTTAAAAGTTTCACATTTGGATTAAGAAAAAGCATGGGAATTTCCTTCTTTAAAAGCTAATTTTTAAAAAAATCCATGTAAATTCATAAATGCAAACATTATATTCTCAAATAGATGAAATTATTTAAAATGCTAGATAGATCCATGTGTAGACTTTATGTCACCAATAATTATGTTAAATATAGTATTAAGTGAAATGGATATATGAGATAGACACAACGGTTTTGTGATCTCTAAAAATCTGGAATTTTCTGTACTAGCAGATATATGTGGTACATTTAATCTCCCAGGGGCAGGTATCTGGGAAAGATGTGACTAAGTCCTCTAAGCTAAAAGCTGTAAGGAAAAAAGTGACTTATTCTGAGTCAAAGTTTCAGACCAATTGTGAGTTTAGATTTGAAAGCTATATTCGACATAATAGACACATTGATTACTACCTACATCTCTAGTCAAAAAAAGAAACTTTGTTCATTGCATATGCTAGACTATTTGGCCAGCCCTGATTCAATTTATCATACATGCATTCAGTCCAAACTCAATGCCTTGACTTCCTTTCACTACTAACTGTGGAGCAATTTACCTGGTTGTCAAAGTTTGATTCTTCAGGCTCTGCATAAACCCTCCCATTTTCTTATCCATCTCTTCTCTCAGATACCAAGGCTCAGATCATTTCACTTTCTTTCCAGGCCTATTGCCTCTCCATTTAGTTAGAATCTTACTAACATCTGCATTAACTAATAAAGTGTCTTTCAGTGGCTCCAACTCCATAGATTCTCCCCCATCCTATCCTGTCCTCCACTTTGCTACTGGCATAGATCACTTCCTGATTTTGAATATGGAGTAAATTCTCCCTTTGACCTACTGCAGGTTCCTCTTCTTCGCTATCAGGATTCCCCTAATCTTATGTAAACTAGAGAACTTGTTTCTTCAAACTCACTTTTCTCTTTTTCTCTAGTTCATTAATAAAAATGTTATTCTTTTCTTTTGGGAACCCTACTCCACATTCTTAGCCCAATAGCGTGATATCCATTAAACTGTCCTTTTCAGAATGCAAATAGCATTCTGTACAGATCTCAAAGTTTTTTTAATCAAACAATGGCTTCTATGTACTTATTCCTGATTAAGTCTTATATACCTTATTACAGTATAAGCATACATGGCTTATTTATGTTTTACTCACAAATACATTTTGAACAATGTAAGTGCTTAAAATTACATATTGAATGGATATAATAGAGAAATCTTCAAAACCCAAATTCTTGTATCACTATGCCTAATTACTTTATAGAAAGAAAACTTTTAACAAGTGTATCTAATGATCTCAAAGACTCTAGATATAAATTAGTATTTTTATTTCCATTTTGAAAGTTTGTGCAGAAACAGCACAGATGGTTGACTATGAATGAATAAACTCAACTCTACATTAACAACAAAAAAATAGCGGCATTAACAAAATAAACTGGAAATAGGTTAAGATAATCCAACAGGGGATCCCTTTCAGCTTTTCTATAACATATACAGTCTCTCAACTTTGGTTCAAAATATAAATTCAGAAGTTTTCAACTTACTCATCCTAGCCTCAAATCATTTAGCGACCACCATGTGTAGGATGCTGTGTCAATAGCTTTGCACCTATTCTTATTTTATCTTCACAACACTGTGAGATGGGTATTATCGTTCCCCTTTTATAAGTGAGAAAACTTAGGATAAGCAAGGTACAATCATTTCCCCAAAAATCTCTTGACTGGAAAGTGGGAGAGCCAGAATTCAAACCCATATTTGTCTGGTATCACTTTAATTTTTATCTGCCACACTGTAATATTTATTAGTTCTAATATACAAACACAAAAGAATATGCTTTGAAACCTCATTTTTCAATTCACCAGGGATTTTTGAGGATATTGGCAAGTCATTTTGTCTTTTTACAGCCAACAACAAATGAAAATATTTTCAGAGCTGATATTATTTGGAGAAATTAGTCAAATAATATCTGATATTTTGATTTTGTTTAGAATTGAATTAAATAACACTACAATTTTAAGGTGGATATTGAGGATGAATTTCATATTGTCAAGCCTCCTATGAAAAACTACTAAGATCACACAAAATGCAAGTGATATCATCCAAATGAAATTTGGAATGACTGACTATAAGTTGATTCAGTTGCTGAAAATGCAACTATGCCAATCAGATTCATTGAAAATAAAAATAAAATAATTTCATTCTTGGTATAAGGAAAATTCTATAAGATTGGCAATTACATCAACTTAGAAGGGTTAAAAATATTGGAAAAATAATTCTAACAGTGTATTTTAGAAATTAACCACTTTACAGTGGTTCTAGACTATATTTGGGAATAAGAGTTTTCTATTAATGAAATATGCCTCATTGATCCACCTAAGAACTTAAGAGATCCATGGCTAAAATGAAGCTACCCTTGAAAAGAAATTATGGGGATTTTTTTTTTAATTGATTCAAAGTAATATAGAAATTTAAAATAAAGCCCTAATGCTCTATAGGTACACTGGTTAGGGTTTATGGAACCGTGATTCTCTTCTTTTGTTGCCAGTAGAGAAAATAACACATTTACATGCTAGCTATATCCCTAGGATATATCTATTCACTCAATAACCACATTACTTACTGAGCACCAATCATGTGCCAGCCATTCTTCTAAGCACTCGTGATACAGCTGTGTGCATTACAAGATTCCTGTTTCACAAAGCTTACCTTCCAGCAGAGGAAGACAGTCAGTAATCAAATGCAGGAATCAATAAATGAGGTAATTTTAGTGTTAAATACTATGAGAGCACTAAAACACACTAGTGTAAGAAAAAGCATCTCAGGGGCAAATAAAATTAAATAGGAGAGTCAAGGAAAAGTACTTTAAGACAATGGCCTTTGAAATAAGAGCTAAGTGAAAATAAGAAGCCAAATCCAAGATCTGGGAAAGAAGATTCAAGATAAAGAAAGTATTGTATACAGGGGCTCTAAGATGGGAAGGAGCTTAACCCACTCAAGGGATAGAAAGGAGGTCAGTGTGAATGGAGTGTTTCAGGCAGAGGGATACAATGGAAGAGGTATGACTGGAGAGGTTAAAAAAATAAAAAGGCAAGCAGAGCAGGTGTAGCTCAGTGGTTGAGTGCCTGCTTTGCATGTTCAAGGTCCCAGGTTCATTACCCAATAAGCCCTTAAAAACAAATAAATAAAAAGAAAGAAAGATAAAAAGTAAAAAGACCCAACTCACAGTTTTTTGACCACACGAAAACTTTTGGCTTTTATGTGAATTGCAGTGGAAGCAAAGATATAAGTAGAAGAATTATGTGACCCAATTTGTATTATAAAGGAAATTAGGCTCTGTAATATTATTCTAAAAAATTAAACAGTGTGGGAAACAGATGTGGCTCAAGTGATTGCTCTCCCGCCTACCACACGGTAGGTCCCAGGCTCAGTTCCCAGTGCCTCCTTAAAAAGATGAGCAAGACAGCAAGCGGACACAGAGAACAGGCATGGTGAGCTGATGCAACAAGATGATGCAACAAGAGACACAAAGAGGGAAACATAATGAAAGACACAGCAAAGCAAGGAGCAGAGGTGGCTCAAGCAATTAGGCATATCCCTTCCCACATGGGAGGTCCCAGGTTCAGTTCCCAGTGCCTCCTAAAAAGAAGACCAGCACACAAAAAACAGACACAGCAAATGCAAAACAATGAGTGGGTAGGGAAAAATAAATAAATTAAATAAATCTTTTTTTAAAAAGTAAACAGTATAATATTGGGTACAAAAATAGTTACCTTAAATGTAACCCCTGACTTGGATTTATGGAGTAGCTTTCATCCATAGACACACAAGATGCTTTGGAAATCACCATCTATTTTATTCTCCCAACATAGGCACCATTATTCATTTTACAGCTAGAGACTGAGATGCAATGAGATGAACTCATTTTCCATTCCCTACTTGTAATAACAACCATCACTATGGAAAATACATCCCAGTAACCAATTTATGGCTACTGTCGAATTAGTACAAGTATCTGGCCTTGCTGATTTCATTGAACACTTTTCCTCATCCCTCACTTCTGACAGAAAAATTCCTCTGAGTGCTTCTGGAAGACAAAATGCTGCTTGCCAAATTACAAGCAGTCAGGCAGTCCTGCCCTAAAAGATGAATGGTATGAGTGCTATGAGTCACTAATCTCCAAGTGAACTCACTTTTGCCACTTAAAATATTCAGTCATATCCCAGCAATGCACTGGAGGGAATGAGTGTCTTATTGCTTTCAGGAAATGGAATTTATGAAGAAAAATAAGATGGTATTCTGGGTGCTTTACTGACCTCACAGTACAAGGGAAGTCAAATAAACATCATCTTCAAGTATTTCAGTCCAGAGACCAGAAGCTTAAAATAAGTCAATCTTGAAAGTCAATCCATTAACCTCTGCCTTTCCATTATCTTGTGTTAGACTTTCAGAGAAACTTCTGTATAGCTGCAGTTCCTTAAACCTTACAATCTGGAGAAGAGCTCAGAGGACTTAATATGTCATAGTTGTTTAAGTGGGGTTGGTAGATTTAGTGAAAATTTCAAAGGTCATAAAAATTGTTTTTCAGGCCAATGAATTTTTTTTCTTAATCTCTCAGCAGGCCTTTGTAATATACATCATTTTAAGAACATTTCTGTAAGAAAAATAGCCACAATTGCCATTCAGAGGGATATGATGGAAGGAAGAGCAGCACAACTTTTTTGGGAAGATGACTTCTATGAATGTTTTCCTTGAAATTATTAAGGACAAGAAAATGTTGATGGGTGAGTCCCTAAGCTATTCCATGTCACTTCATGGCAAAGGATTGTACTGGCAAAACTAATGTGGGAAACTCTCCCTTCTGGTAAGTTGAAAGGGTAATAACAGCTTCCTGCTATCGCTGATCTCTGGGTATACTGCCAATCCCATGTTAGTTTCCTTCACCTTGTCCACACCTTTGTTCATAGTCCATCCCTTCATTAAATTCTTTCCAATTAAACCATTTTGACTGTGCCATCTGATTTCTACTGGGCTCCTGAACTGATGTTGTATCTGACCAGATGTTTGTATCTGTATCTGATTAGAGACAAACAGGAACCCACCTGCAAGAACAGCCTCTTCTGATCTTTTTCTGCACCATTAGAACCAATATCTTGTCCTTAGTCCTCACTGACCTTATTATTATGCTGATTCCAAAGACCTAACACTAATGAAAAACTCAGTTCAGTCCAACCAGTATTTCTTGAGCATCAACTATGTGCTAGCAACCATGCTAGGAATGGAAAGAAAGATGTAGAGGACATTAACGTGTTCTCAGAAATCTCACATTCTATTGGGTAATATACTTTCTCTGAGTTATAAACTTCCAAGAAGCTTTCTCATAGATGATTCCTAAACCAGCCCATAAGTGAAGAAGGGAAATGCTGAGGCTGGCTGACTCTACAATAATTATAGTTGATAGGCTGCAAATAGTGAATGTGTTTAGAGAGCTGGGAGAAAATTTACATGCATGAGGTAAAGTAGTTTTTAAAAAGTGAGATTGGGGATTTAGTTGGAACCAGGTAATAGAAGGCATCGAATGCCAAAGAATTTATTTGGGTTCAATTTGATAGGAAATAATAGATCATTAAAGATTCCTGTAAAAAAGAGAGCAAAGCAATCAGATCTAAATTTTAGAAGAATTACATTTAAGCAATAAACAGATTAATTTAAAGATAGTAAAAGAAGAGGGAAGAAGAACAGGTATAAAATCCTTACAATAGCCCCAGAAAATGGTTGAGAGAGTAGACACAAAAAGGCACAAACACAAAAGATTGCAGAGACTGAAAAACAAATGAGAACAGCTCATTAATTCTAGCAGTAATATTGAAGAACAGAAAGTCGTTGGTAAATTATTGTGGGCTATGTAATTGTTAACCCAGATATCTTACTGATTTTCCCTCTAAACCATACTACTTCTCTGTATAAAATAATGGCATATCTCCTACTTAGAAATAATTAACCAAAATGTTCCTTTGGTGCACTATTGCACCATTTTAGAAAAGTTTCTGAAATGAATATGTTTCAATGAAATAGCATGGTGGTCACCAGTCTGTTCAGAAAAATGTGCTGTGGTTTTTCTGTCTTACATCAGACAATAAGGAAATCATTGGAAGTTTGGTAATGAAGAACTGAAGCTATAATCATGACTCAAACATGATCCCATCACATTTCACTTTCTCCATAAACTGTCTTTGAAAACGAATGGGGAAAAGTAGGAAATATTCCTTGTATTAGTCAGCCAAAGGGGTGCTGATGCAAAATACCAGAAATTGTTTGGTGTTTATAAATGGTATTTATTTGGGGTAAAAGCTTACAGTTACCAGGCCATGAAACACAAGTTACCTCCCTCACCATAGTTTATTGCCAGATGTTGGAGCAAGATGGCTGCTGACATCTGCCAGGGTTCAGGCTTCCTGGGTTCCTCTTCTCCTGAAGCTTGCCTGTCTCTGGGCTTAACTGTTCTGTTATCTCCACAAGACCAGCTGTAGACTATTAGGTGACCAGCTTGTTTCTTTTCCTGGGGCCTTCTGTCTTTCCTCACAACCAAGCTCCTCTGTGTGCTTACTTCCCAGGATTCCAACTAAGACTCTAACATCAAAACTCCAACATCAAAACTCCAACTCTGTCCTTTGCATGTCTTTTATCTGTGAGTCCCCACCCACCAAGGGGCAGGGACTCAACACCTCACTGGCCCAATCAAAGCACTAATCATAACGTAATCATGCCCAGGTACAGACCAGTTACAAACACTATCCAATATCTATTTTTGGAATTCATGAACCATATCAAACTGTTGCATTCCTTCTGCTTTTAAAACAATGTAACACAAACTAACATTATTATACAAATGTAATATGAATTGATATCACATGGGATAGGTCAATATGATAATATCAATCATTGTTAAAGCATACAGATTGTTCTATCAATACGCATGCCTCTTCAAATAAAATATCACCTATATGCAATGAAAAAATTATCAAAATTCCTTCTCTCCAAGTAGTTTCTCCATATTTCCCTTCAGAGAAAAATTTCAAGGCAAAATCAAAGATATTACATCTTCAGTATCCCTCAAAGTTCAGATTTTAGTCCTTGACTCTTCCCTCTTTACATCTGCTCTATGAGCTTATTTATGTGTTATCTTCCCAATTCTGAAGCTCCACGCCTGCTATCTCTCCCACTTTGAATTCCTTTTCTCTTTGTCTACTGGAAATTTCCAAGTAGATATCTTATAGTTTCCTCAAACTTAGCATATCTAAAATGAATCCATCATCTTCTCTCTTCCACCTTTGAATCAGTTCACCTTCCATTCATCACTGCACCACGTTCTCCCCACTCATCCAACATTGAAATCTTGACATCATCATTTTCTCATTCCACTCCTCTATTTCTTTCATTCTCAGAAATGTTGCTTTCTATATGTTTATATATATATAAGTATATACACAATACATACATTATTCTCTATCTTTAGGGCCTTCACATCTGAATTAATAACTATAATACATTCCTCCACAGAAAAATGTTGAAAAACACTGCCCTGAATTCTAGGTCTGGCTCTGACCTTTAGGCAAGTTTTACTTCTTCTCTTGTACAATGGGGATACTAGTAGTGGCTTCATAAGGTCATCAAGAGGATAAGATGACATGACACATGTAAAAAGACATAGCATGATACTCAGCATCTAATACGTACTCAGTAAATATTAGATGATGGTGCCATTGCTAAATCACCCAGATCCAAAGCATCGTATATTATAGCCAAGCTAATCCTAATTAATCTCAGGTCATGACACAACACACTCTGACTCAAATTCTACTTAGCAGCCACCTAATTCATCAGAATTTATTTATTCAAATTTTTCTCTACTGGCACTTTTGTCATTTACATGTAAAACATTTATTGTTTATGATGGTATTTAAAACACCATACAAGATGCCTCCCTCATTTGTCGCCTACAACTGCCAAGTACCCAGGGCCTTGGAAGTTATGCTTTCTTGGCCCTTCTTCTAATTCAAAACCAAAAAAGGAAGCACCACCCATTAACATATTTTGTTCTTAAACTAAAGTCTTAAAAACCTAAAAGTCAATCCCATTTGACTTTGAAAAACTGGACTTCAGTATCGGATGATAGCATAATTTCTTTAGAAATGTGGTGCCTGAGGCCTGATCAGGCACTAGATACCAGATCACAGAATCTAAATAACTGAATCAATTCTGACCTTTTCACTGGCTTTGCATGTTCCTCTCTATGAAAGTGCTATGGTACCAATGAAAGATGTTGTTGATGTGGAAAAGTGGGGGGAGGGGAGGAAGGAGTCATTTATATGGGAATCCCCTATGTTTTTGATGTAATACATGTAATCTAAACCTTCTTTAAAAAAAAAAAATTAATGTTGTGGTGAGCATGCCCGACAACACTCTGTAGATGGAAAATGTTTCAAACCCTTTTCCAAAAATTGGGGGTTTGGCATTATTTTTTTTCTCCCCAACATTTTAAAACCTATTGTGTTTCAAGGGAAATTCAATCCATCTGTCTCTACTGTTTAAATTCTGTTGTTTTATAAGAGCTATTTGATGTTACAAAGCCTCAAGAGACTCAACGAAGTCATTTGCTTCCCAGTAGAAGGCCATGCATGTCTCTAAGGAATTAATGAAACCAGGACGTCAAGCATCTTAAAACCTCATAGACCTCTATCACCTTTCTAGAATTTCTCCCAACTTGAATTTCTGTTGTTGAAGAACATCTCAATAGGAAATTGCTTCTCAACAGCGCCAGACACTTCAAAATATAACATCTATCCCATGTTTATCTTTCCAGTGCATGTTTATTCTGACCACTGTGGCAGAAATAGTTTTACCTGAAGGGAGGGCCCTTGTGATAAGAATTTAGAATTACTATTTTAGTCCTGCAATAACATTTTTAAAGAAAAAATAATAATAATGACATCATATGACACATCTGGGATAGACTTTTGAGAAAAATACCCTAAAATATATAGAAATAAATGGTAACAATAAATAGCCACTTTGGGAAATTCTAAGAAATAAATATAAACTAGAAGATGCAGAAAAATCATTTCATATGAATGAGTTGAAAAATAAAGCTTTTCTTCTTCTTAGAGTCAGCTGCAATTGCAAATAAAGTCCTGGGCTTCTGAACTGAAGCAATGAGGGAAATTAAATTGCAAAGTAATTAAGAAAGATGCTATTTAACCAAATTATAATTCTGTCTTCCTAATGTAACCCAGACTTTTTTTATTGCCCTCTCAAATAAGTTAGTGAATTAAGTAAAAGGAAATAAATTAATGTGTGTTTTGTGCTACATCAGTCTGGTAGTAAGCTTTTCAATGGAAGCTGAATTTAATCAAAACAGCAAAGAATTATGCATACAAATTTCTTAACATATTAATTAGAGTCTTAAAAGGTTAGGATTCCAAAATGCCTCCACAATTAAATGACATGTGGGAATGCCATTGCATTTCTTTTTATAAGTTTTCCCTCTGACTATATTTATGTTGATCACTATGTTACAAATATGGAGCCAGGAGAGATATAAAGGTCTCAATTACAGGTCAAAATGATCATTTTCTGGTGACTCAGACCATACAAGAAAGAAATCTCTTAATATATTATCAAAAATGTATCAATATCTGCTAGCAGGGATTTGATCTTTTGATAGTCTTTCTTAATTTACTCTTGGTAATTTATCTCTTGTTGGGTATGGGATTCCTTCCTGAGATAAAATTCTCCAAATTAATTTCCTTTTGAGTTAAATAAAATTAGGTCACAGTGTGAAACATGCATAACTTGAAGAATGACAAAAGAGAGAGCATTCTCAGGTAAGAATGTAGAGAAACAGATTTCGCTTTTATTCAGATCACATAAAGTTATGATATGCCAAGATGGGTGGGTGCATGTGCCCAAGACACTGACATCTTGCACGCGTTGCTTTTCCTTTGATATAGACATAATCTTGTTAAAATGGAAATGTATTAAGAAAAGTCAAACAATTAATTGATGCAAGAAAGGTTGTTTCATGTTTTGTATAAATCAAAGCTAAAAATTCATTTGAGGAACAGCACTGTATTGTAGACTAAACACAATTTGGCCTGAGTATTGGGTTTGGTGTGGTGTTAAAGTTTTTCTGGGCTACACATGGTCGGTAATCCTCAGCAGAAATGTTAACTCAATTTGTCAGTATTATCTTTATGTCAACAGTAATGCTTAAATATTTACAATAGACATAGTATGCTGAGAGTTAGTAACACAAGATAAATTGGAAAAATGCTAACAAAATGGATGGTACTAATAGAAAGCCCTGGCACAATGGACTTTGATTTTTTATACAAAGGTAAGATTTTATTAGGTTCTAAGGCTGATATCCAGCTCCAAAGGTTTCCTTCAAATACATAAAAAAGGGTAAAAGTATTTGAAAATGAAACAAAACAATGAATTTATTCAATTTATTCTCTATAATACTGTCAACATTTGTACATGCTAGCTACTAATCTCTTTAAATACACATAAATAATATTGCACAACTTGAACTTCTTTGCATTCTCCTCATAAACTGCATTTTCAACTTTATAGAATTAAACAGCTACCACATTAAAATAGAGAACAACAGATGGAAATGGAAATAAAGAGGTATGAAGGAGAAAGTGCCTTTTCTTTCATTTCCCTAATCCTGCTTCCTTTGCTACTGTTTGTTGTGTTAAAGGAGTGCTGTGTGTTTAAATTCTTTGTATCGTGAGTTCATTGAAAAAAGATGACAGATAAAAGTAATAAGTCTATCTCATGGATTAAAACATTGCCATTGACTGTACAAAGCCACCTCACAAAAAGTACGTCAATCTTCAAAAATATAAATCCCAGAATACCAAAAGCAAAAAAACTCCACAAAAGTATTTATACTAAAAATGGTAAATATTTAGAAGAAAAACAGAAAAAAGAAAGAAACAAATGAAAGAGGCACACAGAAGTAGCAGAGAAAAGACTGAAATTTTGGAGTTTTATTATTTTTTAAGTAGGAGAACAAAATTTAAGTAAAATTCTAAAATTAACTATTGCCTATAAATGACTAGCATTTGTCAGCCACATGAAAGGGGAAGTGAAATGAATAGACCAGAAGTTAGTTTCACTTTAAAGAAACTTTTTTAGTTTTAAAACCTCTTCTAGAATTAATTCATTTCATTGGATCTGTATGTAAGGAGAGAAAAAGTCACTTATTTGACTTTGCTTTGCTTTGCTTCTTCCTGCCAATCGAGCTGTCCTGTAACAGTTTCACTGTGGCATTTTAAGGGGAATTGATGGGAGAAATTCTACTATGAGAAATGTGCAACAAATTGTTTTTGTGACTCCTGCTGCAAGGACAAATATTTCCTGCAGGATTTTTATTGCATTTTATTGAGGAAAGCATACTAGCACTCTATCCAACAGAAACTTCGCATTTCCTTTCTATGAACTGCTTTTTATTTCAAACTGGTAGAGAAAAAATTAGCAGAGGTTCTCCATGTAACCTTAAAAGCAGCAATGTCAGTCACCCAACTCTATTACCTTCTAACTTTTACTCGTTCCTTCCTTTATGTCACTGTAGTTGGGTGATTATCAAGCTATTGCACTTCTAGGAACTTTCAACAAAATATCTGTATAACTATTTGAAGAGATTTTTTTAATCCGGTAAGTTGTGGGAAAGAGCAGAACAGACATCAACAAAGCCAGTGACTTACTTTTTCTTTTTAGTTTTTATTTATAAACACTTCATACACACCAAGCAAAAACTTCCCCTTACCCTCTTCCCTTTCCCCATTCCCTGGTAGCCTCAAATCTACTTTCTATCTCTGCAATTTATTACTCTTTCTAAATACCTCACATACATAAAATACTTGTTCTTGCTTCTGTGCCTTGCTCATTTTCCTCAGTATAATGTTTTCAAGGTTATTCCATGTTGCAGCATATCTAAGTACTTCAGTCTTTCTTTTAGCTGGATAATATGCCATTGTGTATATGCACCACAATTTGTTTATCAGTTCATATATTGATGGACACTTAGGTTGTTTCCAGCTTTTGGCAATTGTGAATAATACTGCCATGAACTTTCATGCACAAGTATCTGTTTGAAACCCTATGTTCACATTCTTTGGAATGTTAAGTCATAAGGAGTTCCATGTTTAACTTCTGGAGGAAATGCCATATTGATTTCCACAGTGGCTGCACCATTTTACATTTCCACTAATGAAACACTAGAGTTCCAGTTTCTCCTCATTCTCTCCAACACTTATTTTCCATATTTTTAATAATCATCATTGTGGGTGTGAAATGGTATCTCACTGTGGTTTTGATCTACATTTGTTTCCCTATTGGCTAATAATGTTGAGCATCTTTTCATATGCTGAATAGCCATTTGTATAACCTAACTGAAAAAATGTCTTCTCAAGTCCTTTGCCCATTTTTAATTTGGTCATTTGTCTTTTTGTTGTTTCCTTGTAAAAGTTCTTTATATATTCTATATGTTAATTCATTATCCAAAATATGGATTGCAATTATTTTCTCCCATTCTGTAAGTTGTCTTTTCACTTTTTTAAGTTCTATTTTTAAATTACTTTTGTTTAATCTGCCATTGTACATTATATATGCCTTTACATATGATGTACATCACAATAAAACTTTCAAAAACAAAAACACAGGGTCTATTGGAAAAGCTGCACTGAAGGATTAAGTGACTTTTTTTATTAGAGAAGTTGTGGCTTTACAGAACAGTCATGCATAAAGTACAGAATTCCCATACACCACTCTGCCACCAACATCTTGCACTGGTGTGGAGTATTTGTCCCAATTTATGATAGCACATTTAATAATTGTACTATTAGAGTCTATGGTTTGACTTAGGGTTCACTGAGTAGTGAAGTTCCATGGATTTTTTTCTTTTTTTTTAATTTTAGAATTTGTGAGTTAACAAAACAAGTATGCATACCATAGGAAATTCCTATACATTGCCCCACCATCAACACCTAACTTTGTTGTGACTCATTTGTTACAAATGATGAAAGAACATCATCATAATATTATTACTATCTATAGTCCATAGCTTATATTTGGTGTATTTTTCCCACAAAGCATCCTATTATTAATACCATGTATTAGTATTGTATATTTGTTATAGTTCATGAGAGAACATTCTCATATTCTCATATGTATACTGTTAACCACAGTTGATCACATTCACCACAGGTTTCACTGTGTTAAATCGTCTACCTTCTTGAACAATCCATCTAAAGTATATACTCAATGGCTCTCAATTTCATCACAGAGTTGTACTGTCATCATCTCAACCCATTTCAGAACGTTTTCATTACTCCAAAAGGAAAAATATCCCATACCCCTTATGCCTCCCATTATTGAAACTTATCATTTATATTGTAACTTCTTTGCCATAGCTGTAAAAATATTACAATATTACAATGTTCACTATAGTCTATATATTATATTAGTTATATTTTCCCATGTATCTCCATATTCTTAATACCATGTATCACTTTCTTGATAATGTCCTTTGATGCAAAAAAAAAAAAGCTTTTAAATTTAATGAATTCCAATTTATCAATTATTTTTCCTATTGCTAACACTTTTGGTTCCATGTCTAAAAATCCACTGTGAAATCCTAGGTCAGGAAGATTTGTCCCTATCCTATTTTGTAAGAGTTTTATGGCTTTAGATCATATATTTAGGACTTTAATCCATTTTGAGTTAATTTTTTAAAAGATCTCATGGAAAGGTCCAACTTCATTCTTCTGCATATGAATATCCAGTTTTCCCAAAGCCATTTTTTGAAAAGATTATTCTTTCCCCATTGCAGGGATTTGACACATGTCAAAATCAATTGGTCAGGAAGTGGCTGTGGCTCACAATCAGTTGGGCTCCCATCTACTATACCAGAGGCCCTGGGTTTGCATCCCGGGCCCTCCTTGTGAGGGCAAGCTTGCCTGTGGAGAGCTGCTAACGTGCAAGAACCACAGAGTACCAACTCAGCAAGGTGACAAAACAAAAAGGGAGACAAGTTAAAAAAAAAAAAAAAACACAGAAGAGCACACAGCAAATGGACACAGAGAGAGAACAACAAGCAAGCTGCAACAGGTGGGGAAGTAAATAAAAAATAAAATAAAACAGATATACAGAAGAACGCACATAAATGGACACAAGAGAGCAGACAGCAAGTAAGCTGCAGTGGGGGAGGGAAATAAAAAAAATCAATTGGCCATGTAAATGTGCAAGTCTAATTCTGGACTTTCAATTCCATTCCATTGGTCTATTTGTCTAGTCATATGCCATTACCACATTGTTTCAATTACTGTAGCTTTGTAGTACTTTTTTTTAAGATTTATTTTTTATTTATTTCTCTCCTCTTCCCTGCCCACCCCCCCCCCCCCATTGTCTGCTCTCCATGTCCATTCACTGTGTGTTCTTCTGTGTCTGCTTACATTCTTGTCAGTGGCAATGGGAATCTATATCTCATTTTGCTGCATCATCTTGCTGCGTCAGCTCTCCATGTGTACGGTACCACTCCTGGGCAGGCTGCACTTTTTTTTGTATGAGGTGGCTTTCTTTATGGGGCATACTCCTTGCGTGTGGGGCTCCCCTATGTGGGTGACACTCCTATGTGGCACAGAACTCCTTGCACACATCAGCACTGCACATGGACCAACTCACCACACAGGTCAGGAGGCCTTAGGTCTGAACCCTGGACCTTCCATTTGGTAAGCAGATGCTCTATCAATTGAACCAAATCTGCTTGGGTAGTACATTTTGAAATTGGAAAGTGTGTGTCCTTCAATATTGTTTTACTTTTTCAGAAAGTCTTTGTAGGCCCTTGCATTTCCACAGGAAATTTGAGAACTGGCTACTCCATTCCTGAAAAAAAAAAAAGTGCACTGGAATTTCTATAGGGATTGTGTTGAAGTTGTGATTGGCTTGGGTAATAATGACATTTGAACAATATTAAGTCTTTAATCTATGAACATGGGATGTTTTGCCACTTAAGGTTTTCTTTAATTTCTTTCATCTGTGTTTCATAGTTTGCAGTGTAAAAGTCTTTCACATCAAAAGGACTGTGGGAAAATGGTGGAGTTGGAAGGTCCAGGTTTCAGTCCTTCCACCAGAACAACTATTAAACAGGTAAGAACTGTCTGAAACTACTACTTGAAACTCCAGAGGCCAAAATAATGCCAATCAACATCCAGGGAAGGGCAGAAGGAAAAGGTTGATAAATTAGGGTAAAGAACAGTAAATTGCTCTCTCCAGGCAGCAGCTACTAGCACACATCCCTCCCTCTCATGGCAGGCCAGTGTGAGGTCAAGCCTTTGGCTAGAACACTGGTAACAGAAAAGGACAAAAATGTCCTCATCCTGGAGACCAGGGTTGGGTGTGGTCAATCACTGATCATGGTTTTTGATTAGTGATTTCAGATCAAAGGGCATGGCCACTGTTTCAACCCACCCAGGACAGGGGCAGTTGTGGTCGTTGTTATATCCCACCACAGACAGGGGCCTGGGAAGAGGGGACTTAAAACTGCTGTGCATCCTCATGTCTTCAGGGGACAGTTAGCTGAAAGGCTGGATTTGTTGGGCAGACCAATAAGCTCAGCTTTGGGGAGCTTTGGAGAAGCTTTTGGTACTCTTTCTGATCCCCTAGCCAGGGAACATTGCAGCCATTGGTGCCCTACCCCCACCTTTCTGGATCTCTGGCCCTGTTTTGGCTGAGAACAACTGACATGGGAAAGTCCTCTCTGGCATGAC
The DNA here is from genome assembly GCF_030445035.2 of Dasypus novemcinctus. Lineage (NCBI taxonomy): Eukaryota > Metazoa > Chordata > Mammalia > Cingulata > Dasypodidae > Dasypus > Dasypus novemcinctus. The sequence goes on along the minus strand of NC_080674.1, from coordinate 47,711,669 downwards.
CCTTATTTCAGAATTTGCTATCCATGCAAAAGCAGCTTGAGACAGCAAAAAGAATGTAAGAAACCACAGGGTGTGCATTGTGGGAAAATGACTTGCTGACTTTAAACACCCGAGGGAGGGAGCTCTGTCACCTGGGAAAGAGAGGGGACAAGAAAACTCCTGTAAACAAGGGAACTCCAAAAGAACTAATAAGCAAAAGCCCAGGACAAGATACAAGCCCAGAAATATAGGGAAAACACTGTACACTGCCTTCACCTTGGGCAGACTCTTTTGATAGTAGGACCAAAGCTCAAGAAAATCCCTGTCATATCACCAGCTGGTTACAGAATCAAGAAACAGACATTTTAGGAATAAATTCCAGAGTTAACATTTAAAAATATTAAAATGTACAATGTGCAAAAAAGAGTCCAAGACAAATAAACAGGAAATGATGGCCTATCCAAATGAAGAGAATAAGAAAATAGCAACAAAGAAGGCCATATGTTGAGATATTGAACAAAGCCTTTTATAAAATGGTCTTAAAATGCTTGAAGAGATGAAGGAAAATTTTTTAAAAATAACTAAAGGATATCAGGAAAACATAAATGAACATTATGAGAATCTTAGTAAAGAGATAAAAATTTTAAAAAGGAGCCAAACAGAACTACTGAAGTTGAAGACCACAATAAGTAAAATGAAAAAATCCAAGGACGGTTTCAAGAACAGATTGGAAGTGGCAGAAGAAAGAATCACTGAGTTCAAAGACAAAGCACTTGAAATTTCTGAAGAGCAGAAAGGAAAAAGAAATATTAAAAGTGAAAATAGCTGATTAAAATATGGGCAAAAGACTTGAAAAGACAATTGTCCAAAGAAGAATACAAATGAAAAGAAACTCTTGAAAAAATGCTCAACATAACTAGCAATTAGGGAAATGCAAATCAAAACTACAATGTAATATTTCACACCTATTATACTGGCCCCTATTAAAAAGTCAGAAACCTGTAATTGTTGGGGGGAATACGGAGAGATAGGAATGCTTATTCACTATTGGTGGGAATGTAGAATGGTACAACCATGGTGGAGGGCTGCTTGGCAGGACCTAAGGAACTTGAATATAGACTTGCCATGTAACCTGGCAATACCATTACTAGGTATATATCCAGAAGAACTGAGAGCAGAGACACAAATAGATATCTGCACACAGATGTTCACAGAGGCATTATTCATGATTGCCAAAAGTTGGAAACAACTGGGTGTCCATCAACTGATGAATGGATAAACAAATTGTGTTGTATACACATGATGAAATATTATGCAGCAGTAAGAAGAAATGAAGTCATGAAGCACATAATAACATGGATGAACCTGGAAGACATTATGTTGAGTGAAGGAAGCCAGACACAAAAGGACAAATACTGTATGATTGCGCTATTATGAAGTAAATACATTGTGTAAACTCATGGACTTAATAATTAGAATCTAGGTCACCAGAAAATAGAAAGAGGGTAGAGAATAGAAAGCTGAGGTTTAAACTATACAGAACTGGTGAAAATGTTGTTTGTAAATCTTTGCAAATGAATAAAAATAGTGAAAGCAAATTATGGTGTTTATAATTAGAAGTACTATTGTATGGGTATGACAGTGGTTGAGAGGGAAAGTGTAAGGTCATGTATATTACTAGAAGGAAAGCTAAAAACTCTAACATGGAACAGTATAAAAAAGGAAAACCTCATGTAACACAGAAATATGGGTGATATTGCATATATAAGTCTATTTCTGCAAACTATAGAAATATACAAGAGAGGAGGAAACAGAATAGCAGCTATGTATAGCAGGGGAAGTATAGAGAGATTGAGAGGTATGAGCTTTGTTTGTTTTATTTATTATTATTATTGGATTAATGAAAGTGCCCTAAGAATGACTGAAGAGATGAATGCACAAATATGTGATTATACTAAATACCATTGATTGTATACTTTGGATGGATTTATGCTTCATTAATGTGTACCAATAAAATTGATTTGTTAAAAAAGGAGGGGAGGGGAATAGCCAAAGACACCTCAGGGGCACTATCAAATATACCAATATACACGTTATGGAAGTCCCAGCAGGAGAAGAAAGAGAAAAAGAGGCAGAAGAAATATTCAAACAAATAATGACAGAGAACTCTCCAAACATAGCAAAAGATATGAATATGCACATCCAAGAAGCCCAGAGAACACCAAAAAGGATAAACACACAGGAAAAATACACCCCTTCACACACTGATGTCAATCAAATGCAAAGGAAAAGGAGAGTGTTCTGAAAGCTGCAAGAGAAAAGCAATATGTTGTGTACAAGGGAGCATCAATTAGATTGAGGGCTAATTTCTCATAGAAACCATGGACATAAGAAGGCAGCTCATAGAAACCATGGAGACAAGAAGGCGGAGTTGAAATAAAGTGCTGATGGAAAACAATGGCCAACAAAGAATTTTATATCTGGCAAGACTCTTTCAAAAGTGAGGGAACCATTATGACATTTTTAGACAAGCAAAACCTGAAAGATTTCATCACCACTAGACCACCACCACCAGACTCCAATGCTATAAGGAGGAAACAACTGTAGACAATCATCCAAAGTGGCATAAGGAAATAAAGACCTGTGGTAAAGGTACCAATTTAGGTAATTATAAGTCCCAGTATTATTGTAGTGTATTGTTTGGTATGTAGCTCAACTTCTTACTTCTTACATGTACTAAAATGCAAATGCATAAAAAGTAATGATAAATCTATGACTTTAGACTTTTCATGTATAAAGATATAACTGGTAACAAATACAGAAAAAGAAGTAGGGGTACAGAAGGGTAAAGGCAAAGTATATGTGTATGCTATTGAAGTTAAGTTGGTAATCAAACCAAATATGATTGTTATATATCTAGAATGTTAACTTTTAACCCCATGGCAACCACAAGGAAAATAGACAAAAAAATATATCCAGAGAGAGAAGAAAAGGTGCACATATAGTACAATACAAAAAATCAAATAAATATCAAAGTAGGCATTAACAGAAGATTTGAGGGATAAAAAAGATCTAAGGCATACATAGTAGCAAAATGACAGAAGAAAGTCTTACATGATGACTACTGACTTTAAGAGTAAATGGATTAGACTTTCTAGTCAAACGGCAGAGATTGGAAGAATGGATTTTAAAAAAACATGACCCAACATATTCTGTCTGCAAAGAGACTCATCTTAAATTCAGCAATACAAGTAGGTGAAAAGTAAAAGGTTGAAAAAAATGTATACCATGCAAATTGTAACCAAAAGAGAGCTGGGATAGCTATATTAATAGCAGACAAAACAAACTTGGTCAAAAATAATTATGAGGGACAAAGATGGTCATTATATACTGATAAATGTTACAATTCAATAAGAAGATGTAACAATCATAACTATATATCCACCTAACAGCAAAGGCCCAAAATTTATAAAGCAAATACTGACAGATTTGAAGGGAGAAATTAATGTTCTACATTAATAGTAGGAGATTTTAAAACACAACTTTCCAGGGAGGTGAGGATGGTCAACCACCACACCAGATAACTGGGAGAGTCTACACTTGCAAGCAGGAAAATTCCATCCATCAGCTTTGTGGGATCTAAGACCCCATTAGAGGTGGAGTAGACATCACCATCCTAGGGTCCTCAGGATGGTGGAAGAAAATATGGCTTAGAGTGGACTTACTGGTACTCTACTATAGAAATATTGCAGTGGAAGAAATTATATAATTGATGTAAAGACAGTGGCCACGGGAGTTGCTGAAGGTAGGGAGAGGAAAAAATGTGTGATATTGAGGGATTTTGGGGACTTGGAGTTGTCCTCAATGATATTGCAGGGACAGATGCAGGACACTATACATTCCACCATAACCCACTGAATAGACTGGGAGAGAGTGCAAACTACAACATAAGCTATAATCCATGCTGTGTAGCAATGCTCCAAAATGTACTCATCAAATGCAGTGAATGTACCACACTAATGAAAGGGGTTGTCGATGTGGGAGGAGTGGGGGGTGTGGGGAGTCGGGTATATGGGAACCTCTTATATTTTTTAATATAATATTTTGAGTGATCCATGTATCTTCTAAAAAAAGAGATATAATAAAAAAATTTTTAATTAAAAAAAAATCACAACTTTCAATAATGGATAGAACATCTGGCCAGAATATCAATAAAGAAATACAAGAAGGATGATACCCTAAAGCAACTACAACATCAGGCACCATTTGAACTAATAAAAGAGGCAATGAGTAATACCTCTGGCACTGAAGTGAAGTGTTGAGATGAGTGGCAAGACATGACATGAAAACCTGGGGAAAAGATCATGGAAAATCTTAAAAAACAGACTAAGAGGGAAACAGACTTGGCCCAGTGGTTAGGGGGTCCGCCTACCACATGGGAGGTCCGCAGTTCAAACCCCGGGCCTCCTTGACCCGTGTGGAGCTGGCCCATGCGCAGTGCTGATGCACGCAAGGAGTGCCCTGCCACGCAGGGTGTCCCCCGCGTAGGGGAGCCCCACGCGCAAGGAGTGCGCCTGTAAGGAGAGCCGCCCAGCACAAAAGAAAGTGCAGCCTGCCCAGGAATGGCGCCACACACACTTCCCATGACGCTGAGGACAACAAAAGCAGACAAAGAAACAAGACGCAGCAAATAGACACAGAGAACAGACAACGGGGGGGGTGGGGGGGGGGAATTAAATAAAATAAATAAATCTTTAAAAAAAAAAAAGACAGACTAAGATATTTTTATTAGTAAAAAAGAGTAAATTCATATTTTTAAGAATGAAAAAGATATTGGGGAAATCTGTGCTTTGAAATTATTAGCCTGACATTTGTGAGCAGGATAGTTTGGAGATGGAGTATCAGTGTACATGTGTATCCCAGACCTTAGTGAAGAAAACTTGGAAGATAGGGTCCTGGGTGGGACATATTTTTAACAATGATAACCCAGCACCCCCACAAAAAAACATCTCAAGAATTTTACTAGATGAAGTCAAACTAAAAGGATCACTGAGAGAAGTCTTAAGATGGAAAAGACATCAAGCACACAAAGCAGGCAACTGGAGGAGAAAGTATAGGAAGAAAGAAGTCTGCCTCAAGTTGCTGACAGTGGGTGTTAAGCCAGAAGGACCATTTACCCTCATCACACCATCTCATTGCCAGCTCACTAAGCAGCAGGGCAAGCTCTGAAATTCTGAAACGCCTGATGGCCTCCCTACTTATCACATTCTAGAAAGAGCACTGAGGCAGCAGAACATTTGGGAGATGATGAAGGCATGAGCAGAGGGATGACCATGTGAATGTAAGGGTACAGGTAGATGGAAGTGAGGTTCAGAAGGAACCTTGGTCTCAGAGGGCAGTTAGGAGGCTCAATTTGTAAACTTAAATTATTTAATCCCTCTGGACCTCATTTACTTCTTGTATCAAAATGAAGCATAGTAAATGTTAAATGAGGTTACAGCCAATCTAAGATCAAAAGGCTCCCCCTTTCTGTTCTAAAACTCACACAAACATATTCACCAAAGGTCATGTCTTTAAAAAAATCATTCTAATAGTGGCCATTTTTAATAAGCCTGTAAGTTGAAACTGGTAATGTCCTAAATCATATTCCATGTAGGTTTACCTATAAGAATGTTCAGACACTGAAATGGAAATGTATTCAGATAAAGTAAAGGTTGGAACTTCTAGTTTGCCACAGAAGAATTATTTTGTCATTGCATTCATTTTATTCTATCTTAAAGGAAACCCCACAAGAATTTTGCACAAATACTTTGAGGATATCATCTCTGATTATATTTTCTATTTAATTTCTCTATAAAATTCCGTGGTAAGCTGTATTTAAGCCAACTTTTCTTGTAGTCTAATTTAGTAAAACACAAAAATTGAAATTAGTCAATTGTCTTCAAATGACTTTTCACTAGTCAAAATTTTCCTGACTTTAACCAAAGAGCTTCATAAGGAAGACATTATAGCATAAATAGCTTACATATTCTCATCATTGATAACAGAATATAAAATTAACTTTAGCTCCAAAATCTTATCTTAGCTTTCATTCTGTTTACATGTTTGATTTGCCACCCCTCCAAAAAAGTTAAAAAGGAATAATTTCCCTAATTGTATCTTTGAGATATCTTTCAAAATTTAGTCTTTTGCCCTATTTCCTATTACCTTACCTAAGTATTTTCTTTCTGGCATTGTGATATTTATCTTTCATTCACAAAACACCATTCAGAATAATATGTGTCTTTGAAAGCTATCTAATAATTTTTTTTCAGATAATAATATCGCAAGGATGTTCCAAGACTCTAGAACTGCCCTAATTAACATCATCTAGTTCATTACAAGTGAATTTGCTTGAAAAGCACCATTATAAAGGAGAAGCATAAAATACTTCTTTGAATATTTTCAAAATTACACAGCTTGTTTGATTATTTGCATGCTTCAATATATTACAGGTGTTTTCATTTCTTATTCTTAGTTCTTTGAGGTAGATTAATAATTTGATCAAATTAGGTGTGACTTTATTACTCCCCTCTATTTCATGATCCACATATTTTCAAGGAAAAAAACAATAATATTTATAGCATATACATGTAAAGAACTAATCTATAAAATTACCTGAGAATGTGAACCTTTTAAAAGCATATAGTTACTGAATGAAATCCAATAAAATACAAATATTTCTGCCACTTAAGTAAATGGAAGCTCATATAGATGCTTGAGCATTGACTGTTTACTATCATTGGAATAAAAGAAAGGAAGCCAGATGCTTTAAAGTAGAACATAAAAGCAACATTTTGAAAATGCCTGAAATCCCATCTTGTCGTTGAGCTGTCATTCAAGCCCTTAGACTTTGCCCATATATTCTATTCACTATTCTTGTTCTCAACCTGTGATACCTGATTCCTACATTGGCTATTTCCACCTTTTGTTCACAAGTATTTCCTCTTAACAATGCACCATTCAGAAAAAGGTATGTCTTTGAATTGTCAACTGGTCCTTTGTTCTGATAAAAGATACCACTATAGTGTTTCAAGATTATATGTTAGAAGTCTTGAAATTAACACCATTTGTTGACGATTGGAAATGAGTTTGTTTGACAAGTGGCACTTTAGAAAATACAGTCAATAACATTGAAAAAAAAGATTCCACATTCCAAAGTGTGTAAATATTTAGCATAGATTAATATATCACATTAAGAGATCGATAAAGATTATTCTCAGTATGATTTCAACATGTACTTATTATGACATATTGTTATATAGTAAAGCTTATCTTCCCCCAGACAAAATAAGGCAAAAAAACCTGGGCAAATTTAAGTAATTGGAGAAAAAACAAAATGGCCATAACTTTTCTGTTTATAGGTAGGTCACATATATAGATCAAAGCAAGGTCTCAAATGTCCAGAATCTGAAAAAAATATAACTGAACCAAAAAAGAAAAACTTAAATTGTACTGCACTTCCTTCAAGTAACTATAAAACTTATTTTCAGAAACAATGCTGCAAATAATTTAAAATGTAACAAAATTTTACATGGATGAAAATTGTTTATGCCAAATTTACCGATGGATTTAATTTTTCATTTATATCATATTTAAATAATGTATTTGAATATAATGTTGGATATAATTTTGGATATAATGAATTATATTAATCTATAATTTTCTAAAATACTTTAAAGCACAAACCAAGCCATGAAAAATTATAATTTATTGCAAAAAATTTTACTTGACAAAATTACAAGGGACAATAGTGTAAATTATTTCAAATATTGGAAATAACTTGTTTGGGTTAATTGAATGCAAATCTTTTTATTTCTTGATTTTTTTTATTTAAAATTGGCAGTTTTCTGTAATTAAAACATTTAGCTATGGGTTTAAAAAATTTTTAATTTTTAAAGTTCTCATTTATTTCCCTTTTTTACAAAAATAGGTCTTGTCATTAAAATAGATCACCACATGAACAATGAACTAGCACAGTGCTTTTCATGAAATATGTATTTAAATTATCTTGTATATCTTTCCAGAGATCTCTCAGACACCTGCAAGCCCATATCTGTGTGCATGTGTGTGTGCAAAAGAATCATACATGTGGTTTTTCCACAAATGGCAGTAAACTATACTTCCCAGAAATATTCAATAGATAATAAGCTTCCATATTCCTGTTTTACAGTTTATAGTATTCCATTGAGTGAATGCACCACAATTTACTATTGATAAAAATTGGCAAATATCAATACCATTACAGATAAAAGTTGTGTCTAAAATATTTAGATTATCTGCTATCTCTTTCTAATATACACAGTGGTGCATAAATAAACTTGAAAATGTCATTCCTACATGTATAAGTATCTCTGGCAAAAGAGGTATTTTGCATTTGTAAATGTAATAAATATTTGCCAAATTGCCCTCCATATAGGCTGTACTAATTACACTTTCATTAGCAGGATGAGGGAAAAGGATGTGGCTCAAGAGATAGGGCCTCCCCTTACCATGTGGGAGGACCTGAGTTCAATCCCTGGGGCCTCCTGGTGAAAAAGAAGAGAAAGTATGCCTGCACAGCAAACTGAGTGTCTGTGTGGTGAGCCAAGTGCCTGTGTGGTGAGCCGAGTGCCCACACAGTAAGCTGAGTGCCCATGTGAATCCTCTTGTGGCAAGTCAGTGCCCATGTGGCAAACCCTGTGTCCGTGTGGCAAGCCGAGAGCCTGCGCGGCAAGTCAAGTGCCCACACAAGTGAGTTACAAAGCAAGATGATGACACAACGGAAGAGACTCAAAGGGGAAAGTCAAGATGAAGCAGAGCAAAGACCAGGAACTGAGGTGGCACAACTGACAGGGAACTTTTCTCCACATCAGAGGTCCCGAATTCTAGAGGAGAAAGACAAGAAGACAAAAAGAGAAATAGATACAAAAGATCACACAGCAAATGGACACAGACAGCCAAAACAATGGGGTGGGGTGGGAGTGGGGTGGGGATGGGGGTGGGATTAGGGGTGGGGGAGGGGAGGGGTGGGAAAAGGGTGGAGAGTGGGGAAGGGGAAAAAGCAGTATATGAGAGTAACAATTTCTCCACACCCTTTCAACACGGCATGTTATCAAACATTTTATCAATGCCAGTCTGATAAATGAAAAATGGTACCTCACTACAGTTTCATTCTCCCTTTTTCTTACACTGAGGTGAAAGTCTTAGTATGTTGAAGGATACATTTTTAAAGAAAAAACTCCAAGGTACAGTTTGGTCAATTAGTTACTAACACTTTGATACTACTAACTTATTCAATCTAATATTATTCCTGTTAATACAGCTATTCCTACCTAAGGCCAACTCCTCTAATCATGCACAAGGTCCCGTCCTCTCACTTCTTTTCCATTTCTCAAAATTCCCATCTGACCTTTGTAGTGTTTCTTCCTCAGTGCTCCAGAGAAACAGCTCTTCAAGGTCACAGGTGAAAGCCAAGGGAAGAAGAGTGTTTCTAGGAGAAGAGAGGGAACAAGAATTTCAAACACTGCAGTTGGGTCAAGTAAGATGGCCTGGGAAATGCCTATTGGATTCATCAACATGGAGAAGATAGCACAGACACTTCCTTTGAGGCCTTTCCGATAAAGGAAGGCAGAGAATAAAATAAATTTGGAAGGAGTTAGGAGGGTCGAGGAAGTTTTATTTTGCTTTGTTATTTCCTTATCTGTTTAAGAGGCATGTAGGGTGCTTGCATGCAAATGGAAGTGATCCACTTTGTATAGATGATCACTTTTAACCTGGTCCTCAACTCATAAAAGTATTGGACAAGTCCAGGGATTGCCTGCAATAGGGTTGATGAAATCCTACCTATGGTTTTTTCACTTTGTCAAAAATTATTTCTAACTAAAATATTTGTAAAGTCTATATCTGTCTAATGGGACAATTTTTAAATGCATCCTTTTCTCTAATTTGTCACATTTACCCCCTCCATAATCTATTTCATCTTCCTAAAACATCTCTCTGAACGTCCATAAATCTCCCCACTATTTTTCTGGTCAGAAAACTTACATTAAAACGTAAATACTTCAAGTTTATAAGTCCATTTAGACTTCAAATATATATGGCTATGAATTTCAGTCATAGCTGAAATGTACTGTTAACTTCTTAAAATAAGAAAACCCACCATCCACTTTCCCCTGCTTGATGTGGAATTATATAAAACTTTTTTGCAGACATTGAATCAAACTGGAATCCTGCTTTCAAAGTGCAGGCATGAGAAGAAGATTTCGGTAGACAAGATTTTATTGTCAGAGTAACAAAAAAGGAATAAGATAATCCCCAGAGATCCTGCTCTAGACCTCCCCAGCCAGCTGCCGTGACTCCTCACCTGGCCTCTCCTGGGAAACCAGGAAAAAGTAAAATGAGAGATCAGGACAGAGCCCGGACACAGCCCTAGGCTAGGATTTGCTATTAAGTAAACAGCTTCTGACCTGAACTTGATATTCTAGCATTCTCTCTCTCTGACAGAGCAAAAAAAGCAGGAGCTGTACAATGGAGCTCCTAATTTTCAGTTTGCCTTCAAGTCAGATCACTTTACATGCATACATTTTATCACTTGAGCACACAGCTCTTCCCAAAAGGATACCCCTCTCAAGCTGGAGATTTAGAGTCAAAAAAGCAGGTCGCTGGAATCAAAGCCCACTAGCCACAAAAGACACCCACTTAAGTTAAATATATCCACTCAGTTGTCAAATTTGGATCTATTTTGAGCACACATGGATCTTCTCACTTTCTTGTTTTCTAGTAATGGTGCTTTTACTTAGGGCTAAAGACGCTTTACTCACATTTTTTAAATGTTTCTTGAAAAGACCCAAAAAATTAAGTTTATCTTATCTAAGAAATGTAAAGTAAGGAAAAAGAATAGCCTTCAATTCAAACTATAATCCTTTATTTAGAGCTACAACATCATAATAAAATGATAATAATACAGGGGTTCCTAACCTTTTTTGTTCCACGGACCCCTTTGCCATTCAGGTGAAAAGCACAGACCCCTTACTAAGGCCACACTATACTATGTATTGTTTAATAAATAAATCACACCTGCACCAACACGTCCCCACAAGAATAATGTTTTTTTGAATTTCAATTCAAGCTCATGGACCCCTTATGAAGAAGCCCTGCTTTATATTTGTATGATTCTCAGAACAGATACAATTCTAAGAACTTTACATATATTAATGCATTAAATCAAAATTTATCAACTCTAACAGTTTTTTCAGCCAACGGCCACATTCAAATCCCACAGAACAGAAAACCGGAACATCAAAATTGTTTCTCCTGTAGGATTGCATTAGCCTTTTCCTGGAGGGGAAAAGTCAGAAGGACGGGGAGAATGTGTAAGATGACATAACACTTCCCCGCCCCAGCAGTCCTTATTCACTCCCCATTTGTAGACATATCTTTATAACAACAGAGTCAGCACGACTCTTAACCCTTCAGGAAAACTGACTTTGCTAACTGCCTTTCTCAGCAGCCAACAGATGCCAAACAGAGGAAGTAGATTTGCTACTCGCAATGGCTACTCTCTGGCAGATTGCAAGACTGTTCTTGGCTATAGCTCAGACTTATCTAGGTTTGTGTCACATGTTTGAACTGTTATATGATCCTTCGTGGCTGCCTTGCACTCTTAAAAGCTTTTTCCATTCAGTGACTTTTACACATTTTTAACAATTGTGAATGAGGTGCCATATGACTCCCTAGTGAAATCACGAGGATAAGTTTTTGTGGGTAGAGTAAGGGAGTCTCTCACCACCTCAATGCTACCCAACTATGAAAGCAGAGCCCAACTTCCCTCAATCCACTTTCTCAAAGCTCGTTTACTGCCCAGTACTTCCACACTCTCGCTTCGTCCATCAACTCCCTTCTCAACAACTGTTTCCCGCTGCTGTCTCTGGCTCTCAGCCCCTCTTCACTGAAACTGCCCTCACTAAAAGATTCCATAATTGCCAAATTCAATGGACACTTACCTTACTTGACCCCTCTGAGACATGTGATACAATTGGTCATCCTGCCCTTGAAACTCCTTTTTTGGACTTCCACAGGAATATTCTCTCACTACTGTGACTATTGTTTCTCAGTTCCTTTCCCATTTATTTTCCTCTATTCCCCCCTTAAATTTTGGCATGACTCAGGACTACCTCCTAGCCTCTTTCCTCTCCAATGTAATTTTTTTTCTAGATAATTTCATTTGTTCTTGCAGCTTCCAATCACATGGTATAAACTCTTCTAGCCCTCATTTTTCAACTTCTACTTTTCACCTGAACTCCAGATAAATACTCTTAATTGCCTCTAGACATCCCCACCTGGATGCTCACATGTATCTCACACCCAAGAACATTATTTACCCTTCTCTCCTAAGTAAACCCTCACTTCTCCTGAATCCCTAATATCAATGATACCACCATCCCCACAGATGCTGCAGCACTGTTAACCATGTAGCATAGCAACATCTTTAACATACCTAAGGTTTCCCAGGTGGGTCATAAAAATCTCTTGCAGTTTCTGCCTGGGTTTCTGGGAACATTTGCTCTTGGAGTTCTAAGCCATGATGTAAAAAGTCCAATGATACTAAAACTACCATGATCTAGAGGCCACATGGAAGTTCTTCAGCCACTCACGTGATCAAAACCTTGGGAGTCGGTCCTCCAGCCTCAGTCCTTCAAGCACCCACTATTCCATGCATCCCCTGCCATTTGAGTTATTCCAGCAAAGCCCAGATGCCTTGAAGCAGAGGGGAGTTAGTGTCACTGTGCTCTCTCTGAATTCCAGACCCAAAAATTCTGGGACCATTTAAAAATTGTTGTTTTATGCCACTAAATTTTGGGGTGGTTTGTTATGCAACAATAAATAACCAGATTACTTGTCCAAGATTCAAATATGGGAGTCATCACCTTCCTCTCTCTTGTGTTTTCATTCATCAGATAATTCCATTAAGGGCCTACTATGAGCCAGGTGCTATGCTAAGCACTGGTGATACAAATACTTATGGTCTACTGGAGAGGCAGTACAAGGAAAACAAATTACAACACAGTAAGATAGCTCTTCCCAACATTATTCCATAGAAGTCCTCAGGCAGATGTTTCTTAAAAGAAAGTCTAGGGGGTGCGAGTGTAACTCAGTGGTTGAGAGACTGCTCCCCATGCAAGAGGGCCCAGATTCAATTTCTGGTACTTCTTTTTAAAAAAAAGTCAAGAATGTACAGAGATTCTGAAACATATTTGATCATAAAACATTTTGAGGAGTTCATTTCATGTTGTTTTGCTCTATTTTGTTTTGTGGAGCAACTCAAGGAAATACCATTCTACAAAACACTGTAGAAATAGTATATTTACTCACTAGATGTATAGAATGCAAGGTGGGAGTCTAAGAAAAGGAGCCTTTAGTAATCAGCGAACAAGGTCATAGTAGCATTTACACTAAGACATAAAAAAGCAAGAGGAAGGCAGAAAATTCAGCTAATGTGGAGACACAGGAATAGAAGACAGCCCGATTCTTTGGGAAAACTATGGAAATGTGTAGAACTCTAAAATTTTTGTCTCTCTCTGAGAGACAGATGTTGTAATTTCAAGTTCAGATCAGAAGCTGTTTACTTAATAGCAAATCCTAGCCTAGGGCTGTGTCCAGGCTCTGTGCTGCTCTCATTTTTCTTTTTCCTGCTTTTCCCAAGAGGGGTCAGGTGAGGAGTCATGGCAGCTGCCTGGTGATTCTCTTATTCTTTATATTCACAGCAAATGTTTTCTTGCTTTTTAAATCTGCATCGCACGTCTGCAGTTTGAAAGAAAGAGACCAAATTGGTCAAATATACCCACAATTTTTTATGAAATTGCGTATGATATGCTGTGGTTTACATAATCCAAGCCACATACAAGATGCAGTTTCATTTAATAGCTTTGTCTATTTCAAATTATTGATTCTAAGTCTGAGAAGATTTTAAATCTACATGCCTTGTTTCCAAATGAGGAATTTATACTGACATGTTGGTATTGTATAGATAGAATACATGCTGAAAAGGTTGTACAGAAATTTAGAAGACTGTTTTGAGATGATGGGACAGATTATGAAAAAACAAATGTGACGAACAGAGAATCAAGATACTTTAAGAGTTTTTTTTTTTTCCAAATAGAAATTGGCTGCTGAAATATATACGGTAGAAATTATTTTTTGTAAAGTGAAGTGGAATATATGTACCACCAAACTCTGAAACTAGCCACTGGGATTTATCCATATTTTACCCAGTTGGGAACAAACCATTGAGTCTGTGAGAGAAAAAAGAGGTACAAATGTTTGGGTCCATTACTGGGACTTTGCATGGCAGGTGCAATTGAAGAGCAATGAGGTGTGAAAGTTGTGACTGGTAAAAAATGTCTGAAATGATGTATTAGGCAATGTAGGCTAAATAGAGAAGTTAAGTAAAACTGGAATGAGACTGATATGCTTGAAGCAAAGGAATTTGAGATCAGGGTAATGTCAGAGCGTATACGATGTGATTTACAAAATTAGAGACCTAGAAGGATAAGTGATTGTGATCAGAGCAGAATATCATATCCATACGAAGGTTTCAAGGAAGGATCAAAATTGGGAAATTACAAAACATGGTCATTGAGGGTGAGTGGCTAAAGTTGAGGAACAAAGGTCAATGTAATTCACAGTATAACTAGTATGTTGAATGAGCAAGACTTACAGGGTGTAACAAGGAATTCACCCTTTCCTCCTTTCCCATTACCTCACTGCCAGTTCAGATCTTCTCTACAGGGTCAGTTCTTCTCCTGACCCTGAATAAAACCCAAAGGTCCCATAACATATCCATTCAGCCTCAGATAATAAAAAGTTTTCACTTCACTTCCAGTACAAGAGGTCTAATTTTAGTAATGTGCCCAGTCCAGTGTAAAAATTCTAAATGTCAAACTTCATGCAAAATCAAAGGCTCTTCCCTACCCCTAGTCAGGCTTCTCCTGGCGTTTCCCTCCTCTCCCACTCCTCAGGCTGTCTCTAGCTTCTCCCAGTCAGAGATTAGCATGGTTGACAGGAGAGATTATAGCAGGAAAAGTCTCACATGAATGGCAATGAATATTGGCTTCCTCTGACCCAGGCAGATGTTGAAAACTTACTCTCAGGTATATTCATTGCTCCATAATGAGTCTCCTCTGGGGCATCTCTGTAGCTCCTTCAACCTTGGATGTGTCTCTCCTTAGGTACTTATGAACCTAACTGCCCCACACTACCCACCCCAAACCTAACTTAACTCCCACCTTCTGCTTGGGACTCCTCAACCTCTAGAAGGAGCCACTTGAGGAAAAATCTTTTTGAAAACAGCTTCAAGAGATAGTCCTGCTGATGTGCCTTGAAATCAAGACCTGTAACCTAGACCTTTAACTTGTGAATGAAGTTACTTCCACACATCGCCTTCCATTCTGCCAAGCTGGCTGCCTTGGCCAGCCTCAGGCCTTAATAAAACTTTAAGTTGAGTCAAGTAAAATACATTATGCCTCCCCCAAACCCCTTCAGGCATAGGTCAGATACTTCAAAAGTATCCTTGAGGCCCCTCTCACTAAAATTGAGGTGCAAGGCAAATCTCCCAAACTTCACTCAGGGTAGGAAGAAGGGAACATTCCCAATAAATACATCAACGACTCTCCAAATTCCAGTCTTCCTTTCAGCCTCTCCATACTCTTTTATAGGCCCAAGGTGGCTTGTCTAAGTCTATGACTTTAGGGTTTGGTCCTTACGTTGGAAAATGGGAGTAAATGCCTCTATTTTCTTGGGACCTTAACTGAAACAAAAGCCAAAGCAATGTAAGTTACCTCCTTGATACATTAGAATCAAGAACATAAGCTACCAGGTCACTAGAAGACAAATTACAGAGACTTAAATCCCTCACCTTCAGGTGATAAGAAGACTTAATATAGGAAGACAGTGAGACAGAAGTCAAAGCCTTTGATGAATGAAGGGGTTTGTAAAAGGAAGTTAAATAAAGAGAGAGAGAGAGTATTGCTGTGTCCTTAAAGAAGCAAGCTTGCTTGACAACGGCAATGTCATCCTTAGGGATTAGCAGATGAGAGAATATTGACTCTGTCACTCTGTTGTCTGTGAGGCTTGGAGCATGAGTACCCTCCACATGAAGGCATTTAAAGGGACTACAAAGGAAAATCTAGGTTTTAATTATGACCTAGAGGTAAAGGAGCTATCACAAGGACATTATATAAATATCAAAACAGATTTAGATTTTACCTCTTAAATATGTTCCAAACTCATTCTCTTTGCTCCATTCTCACTCTCTTTTCCATTATTTTAAACTATTATCATATCTCAGCATTTTAAGAGCCTCCTATCTGGTTTTCCTCCCTCCTGTATACCTTTGCACAAAAATCTATGCTCCACACAGCAAGATTGTCATCTAAAACCTATCTCCAACAGTTTATTCTACCAATCAATAAACTAAGTGCTTTTCCATCATTTTAATATAAAATCTAGATTTCTAACCATAACCATAACCATAGATTTCTCTTATATCTGGCTTTTATATAATTTTCTAGTCCTCTCTTCCATGATAACTTCCCTTCTCATAAATCTCATCTACTAATTCCATACATTCTAGTCACATCAAAATATATGTCTTTGGGAAGCAGACGTGGCTCAAGCAATTGGGATCCTGTCTACCATATGGGAGGCCCAGGTTCGGTTCCCAGGGCCTCCTGGTGAAGGCAAGCTGGCCTGCCTGGAGAGCTGCCGAAACAAGATGATGCAACAAAAAAGAGACACAGAGAAAAGACAATGAGAGACACAACAAACTAGGAGCTAAGGTGGCTCAAGCAATTGAATGCTTCTGTCCCATGTCAGAAGGTCCCAGGATTGGTTCCTGGTGCCTCCCAAAGAGAAGACAAGCAGACACAGAAGAATGCACTGCAAATGGACACAGAGAGCAGACAACAAGCACAAGTGGCAAGGGCGGGAAATAAATAAATAAAATAAATCTTTAAAATATATATAGATAGATAGATATAGATATAGATGAGACTTTGCTCAAATTAACTAGGCTTTTTCATCCATACGTGTTTGGGTTCACACCCTCTGCCTGAAATTTCTTTTGCTGATATTTTCCCCAGCTCCCATAGTCCATGTCATACTGAAGATCTCCTAACCATTTTCAAATCTATCTCAAATATAGCCCCCTCTGCTTCAAGTTGTAAGGTTTTCAAACAAGGGATCTATTTTTCTCATGTAACAGGAGGCCAGAGCAAGGCAGTCCAGAATTGATGCAGCAGCTCAGAATGCCACCAGTATCCCAGGATAGGTTCTGTCTTCCCATTCTTCCTTTACACATTTGGATTTTTGTCTTTATATTTAGTGTATTTGCATAAATATAAAGTTTTGATTCCATTATTTAAAAATATTTTATCATATTATTAAATATTCTTTTAAAACATAAGTTTAAAGGCCGCATAATATGTTACCTTATGGATAATCTATAATTTATTTCACCATTTAATTTCAATTTCTTACCATTATATATAAAAATCACAATAAATAACTTTATATATAACCTTTATCCCCAGCTGTGATTAATTTCTTAGAATATTCCTAGAAATAAAATACTGTATCAAAGATATAAACATTTTCAAGGTCTTGATAAATATGGATAAACTACTTCTACCAGTATATTATGAGAATGTCACATATATCACAACCTTATCAACCTTGGATGCTATTATTTCTTAAAAATTATTGTCAATCAAAAAATGCCATTCATGACAATTAGACTACACTTTTTGATTATTTGTAAGGTTGAACATTTTTTCATATTTTTGGTTATTTGTAGTTCATCTTTTATGAATTCCGTGTTTAATGTCCTTTGCCAATATAGCCAGCTTTTGACTATTGTAGATTTAAAGAAGTTACTTAAACTTCATTACTCATTTTCAAAATCTAATACAATGTAAAGTCAATATTGATCTGGATTCCATTGCTCCTGATTAACCCTCAATATTTTCTGCAGGATAAAACAAGAAAACCCCTACAAACAACTGAAGTAAAAATGCTTTCTTCAAAGCATGTCATATTTGAGGATTTAGAAATAGACAGTAGCCCAAGAGAGCAAGAGGTTTATTGACTGATATGAATTAATTGTACCAAAGAAAATGCAATGTTAAACCACGTAAACACTACTCTCAGAAATTTCACTATCTTTTAGATAGGGAAAGTAAAGAGATATAACAATACATAATGGTATGATAATAATTTCTTCCTACTATCTAAATAGTTATATAAGTTCTGAAATGATAATGTGACATCAGAATAAAGAACTAGACATAAGTAAGCAGTGGGCTATGGTTGTTTACTCAAAAAGAATTTTAGTACTCCCTGTTCTCCCCATTCTCAGGATTACTTGACTGGTGCAAAATTTGACAAGAGAATTTACTGTGCCTTTGGTGATAACCATTATTGCAGATCAGAACTCGAAAGTCCGTTTTTGTACCAGAAAGATTAGCTATCTCTTTCTCCCCTAATTCCAAGAGATGGCATGTACATGGAGAAAATCCAGTAATTCAGTATTATGACCAAAGCCCAAAAATGATCTACCTAAATGGCTTTGATTTGTGGAAGTTAAAAACCAAAGAATTTTATTCTGGATTGGAATTTCACATAAAAGGACTGCCCACACAAAAATGATGCAACACAAGGTGTGATGAAGTAGGTCATATCTCACTGCAAATTAAGACTGGCACATAGAAATACTGAGGGCCTCACTTAAGCTATGCCTGTAAAAGTAACTCTTTAATATAACATTTTAGAATCAGAAGAACAACAAAGGCGATGGACTTGGCCCAGTGGATAGGGCGTCCGTCTACCACATGGGAGGTCCGCAGTTCAAACCCCGGGCCTCCTTGACCCGTGTGGAGCTGGCCCATGCACAGTGCTGATGCGCGCAAGAAGTACCCTGCCACGCAGGGGTGTCCCTGCATAGGGGAGGCCCACATGCAAGGAGTGTGCCCTGTAAGGAGAGCGGCCCAGTGCAAAAGAAAGTTCAGCCTGCCCAGGAATGGTGCCGCACACACGGAGAGCTGCCACAACAAGATGACGCAACAAAAAGAAACACAACAACAGAAGCAGACAAAGAACACGCAGCCAATAGACACAGAGAACAGACAACGGGGGTGGCGGGGAAGGGGAGAGAAATGAATAAATAAATAAATAAATAAAAGAACAACAAATAATTCCCATTGGCATATTTATATGGCATTAAAATTGCTCTTATACCTCCACTCACTCTGCAGAAAGGGAAAAAAAACTGTCAGAATTGCAGTTGTTTGAACTGATATAAACCACTGCCACATCAAACATATCAAGAATATTTTGAAGAGCAGATGTAGCTCAAGTGTTTGACCACCTGTTTCCCATGTACAAGGTCCTGGGTTCAATCCCCAGAACCTCCTAAAAACAAACAAACAAAATGAAAAAACCAACTCTCATTGGGGAGCAGATATAGCACAGAGGTTGAGCATCTTCTTCCAATGGTATGAGGTCCTAGGTTCAATCCCCAGTACCTCCTAAAATATATATATGTGTGTGTGTGTGTGTGTGTATGTGTATGTGTGTGTATATATATATGGTGGCAATTTGATATTATTTATGAATTCCAAAAAGAATATACTGATTAGGTTTGTAAACTGGTCTGTTTCTCTGGGTATGATATCCTTCTATTGTATTAGATTAAGCTGAGATGTCTGATGAAATTATGTTATGATTACAGCTTTGATTCAACCATGTCATTAGAGAGCAACTCGGCATTGAGTCTCAGCCCCCTTGGACTGATAAAACAGACTCTCACATGGAAGTAGACACACAGAAGCAGATACGCAGGAAGAGAGAGTGCTCCACAGACAGCCCCAGGAAGAAAGATGAGCCTGAGAGTTTACAGCTGACCTAGTGGAGTGAAAAGAGCAGCTGACCAGGAAGAAAGGAGCCCTAGGGAGAGAGAGGAGTCTTATGCCAGCCCACAGCTGAGATCAGAAGAAGCTGGGACTACGGAAACTTAAGAGGAAGAGGAAGGCTGAACCCTCACAGACATCATCTGCCATCTTGCCCCAAGACATGGCAACAGATCCTTTATAAAAGCCAACAGAGTTCTGGTACTTTGCATCAGCACCTGTTTGGCTAATACATAATATATATGTATGTGCATGTGTGTGTGTGTATATATATATAAATTTAACAATTTCAACTTAAAATTTTTCATTTTAATTCACAGGTATTCTTACTGAAGGATTATTTTAAATTTCTAGGTTGCCAAGAGCTCTAACAAAAAGCTACACCACACACAGTATTTTCAAGCTAAACGTCAAAAATTTTCTTTTAAGAAACTTAATTATGGTTTGCCTGAAAAGTGTAAGCTTACAGGAGAATAAGAAATCTGTAGAAGCATATTATTTTAGAAAAAATGCTCCTTTTAAAAAAAGTAAAGTTATTGGTTATGAAGAACACAGGGAAAATTGCAACTTGACAATAAACATGGAAAAACATTCATCTTAAACAGTAATCAGAGAACTGAATATTTAAACCATTATGAGATACTATTTCACACACCAGACTATAAAAACATTAAAGTATAAAATATACAAGTTTGGCTAGTATGTAATGCACCCGGCACACTTGCACATTGCTAATGAGACTATATATTTGTAGCAACAATTTGGTATTATTGGTAAATGTGATAACCTATGTCACAATAATCCTACTCCTAAACATCCACACCACAGCAGTAACATTCAAAATTTTTGCCCATGATTCACAATACAAAATATATTTTTTAAAGCTTTTTATTGTAGTTACATATATACAACTAAAATTTCTAATCCAATAGAAATATAAATATTATACACAAATCCAGTCACACATTCTGAAAAAAAAAGTTGTATGAAACAATTTTTACCTTTGTATGTAGAGTGGACATTGGCATTTTCTATCGTATTATACACAGATAATTTTTTTAATGCTGGTCACAACCCTCTACATTGATTTCATGATCTATTAGTGGGTCACAGCCCACAATTTGAAAAACATTGTCCTACTGAAATGGCAGCACATACGCACCAGAAGATATCTACAAGAAGACTCATTACAGAATTCTTTTAAACCTGGAAAACAGCTTTAAACAGCTGATAAGAAGCTAGAAACAACCAGACCTTATATTTATAGATAATAAATAAATTGTTTTATATTCATATAATGCAACACTAAACAGTAGTTTAAAAAATGAATGCACTATTGTATACATCAACATGAATGAACCTCAGGAATATAATGTTGAGTAATAAAAGTAAGTGACAGACTTACCATCAACAAAGACAGATGCATTAGATGATCCAGGGTCCCATTCTTCCAGAAAATCTTTGAAAAACTGGAATAAACTGACAGAGGATCTTCCTCAAAACTCAGGGAAACAATTAAAGGGTTGCAATAACTGGGATCATGTGGAATCAAGAAAGTGCAAATTTAAAAATGGTTGGAGAATCTCATGGTGGCCCTGCTGGTCTCTTACCCATCCTCCCTAGTGTGTACAGAGCCAGCCTGTGTTTCTGTTGTGGGACTCTGGCCCTGTTCCAGAGTGAATATAATAAACCCTAAGCACATATTGGGGAGTCTTATGCCAGTGCAATCTCTCCAGCAGTGGCCTAAAAGACTATACCAGGACACTCATCCCTGGTTCAACTTCTAGAACTTGACCTGCAGGCCAAGGCAGCCCTGGGACAGCTAAAGCACTGTAAGAAATAATTAAATCAAAATAGGCAAAAATATAAGGGATTCCCACCTGCCCCACTCCCCACACCTCCTACCTTGCCCCACATTAACAACTTCCTTCATTAGTGTGGTACATTCATTACAAATGATGAACAGATTTTGGAGCATTGCGGCTAGTTTATATTGTAGTTTACACTCTCTCCCACTCAAATCTGTAGGCTATGGTAGGACATATAATGGCCTATATCTGTCATTGCAACATCATTTAGGACAATTCCAAGTTTATGGGAGTTCTTCAGACTGAAAAGAAAGAACACTAGACAGTCAATCGCAGTGGCATAAAAAAAGAAAGATCTCCAATAAAGGTAACTATAAATGCCAATACTATTGCATTGTATTTTTTGGTAAACTCCATGTATTACTTCTTAGAGTTTCTAAAATGTAAATGAGTTAAAAATAATGAGAGGAGCAGATGTAGATCAAGTGGTTGAGTGCCTGTGTCCCATGTATGAAGTCCCAGGTTCAATCCTCAGTGCCTCCTAGAAACAAAAACAAACAAACAAGGGGAAAAAAAAACAATTTGGGGGAGACTGTGTAGCTCAGTGGTTGAGCACTAGCTTCCACATACAAGGTCCTGGGTTCAATCCCCAGCCCTGGCACTTCAAAAAATAAGATTGATAACTAGGGTTTGGACATACAATATGCAAACATAATTTGTAACAAGTATAACAAAAAGGTGGGGGAAGGAGGAAAAAAGAACAGAATGTGTCTACTTTTTTTTCTACTTTATTTTCTTTTAAAATATACATTTAAAAACATGAGTTCCCTGTATACCCTCCTCCCCCCTACCCCATTCCTCCCACATAAACAACCTCTTCCATCATAGAAACCCAGGTACTGGTTGTCCTCAGGGCTACAGAGACCCACGGGTTCTATGGTCATGGCAGATGACTCTGGAGTTCAGGGTCATGTCAGTTGGCCCTACTTTGGAATTTATGTTGCTGAGTGTGATGGAGTATGACTACTATTGAAATTAGGTTGGTGTCAAATCAAAAGTGACAGGTTTCAATTTAAAATGTTAAATTTAAGACCCATGGCAACCATAAAGAAAATGTTTGAAAAATATACCCAAAAGGAAATAAGAAGAGACTCAAAAAGCCACACTGTAAGAAAAATCAAATAAATATGAAAGTAGGCATTAATGGAAGAATTAAGGGATAAAATGCGTATTAAACTTAAAAAGACCAAATAGCAAAATGGCAGAAGAGGGAAGCGGACTTGGCCCAGTGGTTAGGGCATCCGCCTACCACATGGGAGGTCCCCAGTTCAAACCCCGGGCCTCCTTGACCCGTGTGCAGCTGGCCCATGCGCAGTGCTGATGCGCGCAAGGAGTGCCCTGCCATGCAAGGGTGTTCCCCGTGTAGGGGAGCTCCACGTGCAAGGACTGCTCCCCATAAGGAAAGCTGCCCAGCGCAAAAGAAAGTGCAGCCTGCCTAAGAATGGTGCCACAGACACGGAGAGCTGACACAAGATGACGCAACAAAAAATACAGATTCCCGTGCCGCTGATAACAGAAGCAGACAAAGAAGACACAGCAAATAGACACAGAGAACAGATAGCCGGGGCGGGGGAGGGGAGAGAAATAGATAAATAAATCTTTAAAAAAAAAAAATGGCAGAAGAAAGTCATGCATTATCAATAGTTACTTTAAATGTAAAATGCTTTGAATTCTCCAGTCAAAAGGCAGAGATTAGCAGAATGACTACAAGAGCACGACCTAACTATAAGCTCTTTACAAGAGATTCACCTTAAATTTAAACACACAAGTAGATTGAGAGTGAAAAAAATGGAAAAAATACACAATGCAAATAATAACCAAAAGAGAGATAGGATAGCTATGCTAAGAGGACATCACCATATACTGAGAAAGCAGCTAATTCAACGAGAAGACATAATAATTACAAATACATATGCACCTAACAAGGCCCAAAATATATAAAACCAATATTGACAGATATAAAGAGAGAAATAGATGGTTCAACATTAATACTAGGAGATTTCAATACACCACTTTCAATAATGGATAGAACATCTAGTCAGAAGATAAATAGAAGGCATGAACAATATTATAAACTGACTAGACCTAACAGACATATAACAACCCAACAGCAGCAGAATACACACTCTCCTCTAGTGCACATGGATCATTCTCTGGGAGAGACTGTCGTTAGGCATAAATCAAGTCTCAATACATTAAAAAATATTGAAATAATACAGTGTATCTTCTCTGTCCACAATGGAAGGAAACTAGAAATCAATAACGGGGATCTGGAAAATTCACAAATATGTGGAAATTAAATAACATACTCTTAAAACAACCGATGGTTAAAGAAGAAATCACAAGGGAAATTGGGAAATAACTTGAGGCAAATGAAAATGAAAATACACTATACCAAAACTTATGACTCAGCAAAGGTAGTGCTGAGAAGGAAATTTATAGCTCTAAATTCTTATATGAAAAAAGAGAAAGATCTCAAATCAGAAACTTAATCTCACAACTGGAAGAACTAGAAAAGGAAGAACAAACTTAACAAAAGCAAGTAGAAGGAGGGAAATAACAAAGATTCAAGCAGCTATAAATAAAATAGAAAATAAAAAATAGAGAGAATCAAGGAAACTAAAGTAGGTTCTTTGAAAAGATCAATAAAACGGACAAACTCTTAGCTACATTGACAAAGAAAAAGAAAAACTCTGAAATCAGAAATGAAAGGGGGTACATTACTACCTATCTCGCAGAAATAAAAAGACTTATAAGAAAATACTATGGGGAAGTGGACTTGGCCCAGTGGTTAGGATGTCCATCTACCACATGGGAGGTCCGTGGTTCAAACCCCAGGCTTCCTTGACCTGTGTGGAGCTGGCCCATGCACAGTGCTGATGCGTGCAAGGAGTGCCGTGCCATGCAGGGGTGTGCCGTGTAGGGGAGCCCCACACTCAAGGAGTGCACCCCATAAGGCGAGCCACCCAGCACGAAAGAAAGTGCAGCCTGTCCAGGAATGGCGCTGCACACACGGAGAGCTGACAGCAAGATGACACAACAGAAAGAAACACAGATTCCCATGCCGCTGACAACAACAGAAGCGGACAAAGAAGAACATGCAGCAAATAGACACAGAGAACAGACAACTGGGGTGGGAGAGGGGAAGGGGAAGGGAAGAGAAATAAATAAAATAAATAAATCTTTAAAAAAAAAGAAAATACTACAAACAATTTCATGCCAACAAATGACATAACCTAAGTGAAATGAGAAAATTCCTAGAAATACATAGACTACCCACAATAATTCAAGAAGAAACAGAAGATTAAACAAGCCAGTTACTAGTAAAGAGATGGGATCAGTAATCAAAAACCTCTCAATAAAGAAAATTCCAGGACCAGATAGCTACACTGGTGAATTTTATGAAACATGCCCAGTGGAATTAACACCAACCTTCTCAAACTCTTCAAAAATATTGATGAGAAAGGAATACTCACTCATTCTGAGGCCAACATTACCCTAACACCAAAGCCAGATGAAGATACCAAAAAGAAAAGAAAATTACAGGCCAATATTCCTTACAAGTATAGGTGTAAAAATCCTCAGCTAAATACTAGCATACTGAATCCAACAGCACATTAAAGAATTATACATCATGATCAAGTGGGATTTATCTCAAGTACACAAGGGTGGTTCACCACTAGAAAATCAGTTAATGTTATATACCACTTTAATAGAATGACAGAAAACAACATACAATCATTCCAATTGATATAGAAAAGGCTATTTGACAAAGTCCAGCACCATGCCTTTTTGATTTAAAAAAAAAAAAAAGAGCTTTAAAATTAGGAGTGGAAGGAAAGTTCCTCAACATAATAAATGGCTTATATAAAAAAACAGCTAACATCATACACAATGGTGAAAGATAAAAACTTTTCCCCTCACATCAGAAACAAACCATGGTCATCACTTTCATTCATCATTGTACTGGAAGTTCTAACCAGAGCAGTTAGGCAAGAAAAAGAAATAAAAGGCATCCAAATTGGAGAGGAAGAAGTAAAACTTTCCCTCTTATTTGCAGATGACATGATCCTATTAATAGTAAACACTGAAAAATCCACAATAAAGCTACTAGAATTAATAAATTCAGACAAGAGGTGGGGTACAAGATAAACATGGAAAAATCAGTAGTGTTTCTATACATTAATAATGAGTAATCTGAAAAGGAAATCAAAACAAATTGCCATTTACAATAACAACTAGAAGAATCAAATATCCAGCAAGAAATTTAACAAAGGATGAAAAGGGATTACAGAGAACTTGCTGAAAAAAATCAAAGACATAAATAAATGGAATGACATTCTTTGCACTTTGATTGGAAGACTAAATATTGTTAAGATGTCAATTCTACCCAAAGCGATTTACAAAATCAATTCAATCCTGATCAAAATTCCAACAAATTTTTGCAGAAATGGAAAACAAAAGCATCTAATTTAGATGGAAAGGTAAAGTGTTCAAAATAGTAAAAACTGCCTTGAAAAAGAAGTTGGAAGACTATCTGATTTTAAAACTTACTACAAAGCTACAGTAATGAAATGTGTATTGCACTGGCACAATGACAGACACGAGACAAATGGAATCAGATTGAAAGTTCAGCAATAAACCCTTATATATATATGGTCAATTGATTTTTAATGAGGGTACCAAGTTTACTTAGTGGGGAAAGAATAGCCTCATAAATAAACAGTACTGGAAAAAGTGCATATCCACATGCAAAAGAACACCACATACAAAAATTAACTCAAAATGGATTGAAGACTTCAATATAAGTACCAGAACTATAAAATTCCTAGAAGAAAATATAGGGAAGCATCTTCAGGACATTGTGTTAGGCACTGGTTTCTTAGATTTTACAAGACTATCATTAATACTATAATTGTAGTAATATTCTTTTATCAGTTGTAGCAAAGTTACCACACTAATCTACCATGTGGGGGGCAGTATGTAAGACCTCCACTTTCTGCTTGATTTTTCTGTAAACTTTTAACATCTCTAGATAAATAAGCAAACAAATAAATAAAGCAAATTACAAAAGTATGAGTGCCTTTATATGAAATCTAAAAGCATGCAAGAGTAAACATATTAAAACTATATTTATCATTATTATTATTAAGGAAATGAGAAACACAAAATTCGAAATAGCAATTACCTTTCAGAGGAAGCAAATGGAAGGGATGGGGTCACAGAGCAACACAAGTGGATTGTGTGCCAACACAAAAATGCCACCATTGCCCACTCTCCCGAGCAGCAGCATATGCTCAAACATATTCCAAACTCAAGCTCCTATCAAAATAAAGCTCTCCTCCCATCCATTTCCTCAAGGCCTGGGCTCTGCTAACAGAACTAACACTATTAGGAAATATGTGTTGCTAAGCCTCATAAGGATAATTTGTAATGTAAAGAGACAACAAAATGAGCAGATATTTACACTTAAAGGAGGAACTAATGGTAAAGATTTGGAGAATGTCAGCAGAGGAGATATGCTGGAAGAGGCAGATTTCCTGACAGCGTAATGAATCACCGAGGTATCATCTATTACACATAGACTCTAAATGAATGCATCAGGTTAGATTCTCACTAAGCAGAAAATTAAGCGGAACTACTAGATAGACGAGGAATAGGAAACAAAGACTGTGGATTCAACCCCATTTTATTTAATTTCCACCATGCATGAAAGAGAAATAATACATTAAACATGATGTGTCACAGCTCGTGTTATTCAGATGTTACAGATATCTAACATTATACAATGACAAGAGTGTACAGAGATTTATAGAGTATAATGTAAACAACTTAAAATGTAAGAGTATTTATATTGCATTTGTTTATATAAGCAATATGCAAAAATTCTAAATAATCTATCTTTCTATTTGTCAATGTCGACAAATTAAAAATTAGAAATTTAGGGTTCAATATTATTTCCATTGTTCTGTGGATTTAGCTGGTAATGGCCAAAGATCTCAAACAATTAGACTGTTAGTTAAGCTGAAACTTTTTTTAAGAATTTTTAAGCAATTACAGAGACGCTTCTTCTGGAAAAGATAAATTTAAAAAGTACTCATTCATCTTTGTGTCACACATCTAACTTGCTAGTTATCCAGAGCACACCCATTAACTTGGAAGGCCACAAACAGCAAAACGCACATTAGAAAATTATACACTTTTCTCTTCAAGAGAGACAATTATTCTCAGGTTCTCATAGGAAAAAAAAAATAGGATTATAATAAACAACAGGTTAGAAGCAGCACCATACAATGGCAAAGCAGTGAGAAGTCACATTGACAACAAAGGCAAGAAAAAAAGGACTGTGGATTCTCATTTTACCAGGAAAAAGTTTTTTTAAAAAGCTCCTGCTTCAGTAGTTTCTCAGGACATTGTTCTTTCTATCCTAGAACAATATCTGCTACTCATATTTGTCGCTCCAAGTGATCAAAAAAGAGAAAGTAGCCATGGTGGCTGCTGGGGGTAGGGAGTGGGGGGAAGAGATGAGATGTGGGGGTGTTTTCAGGACTTGGAGCTGTCCTGGGTGGTGCTGCAGGGACAGTTTCCGGACATTGTATGTCCTCCCATGGCCCACTGGGTGGAGCGTGGGAGAGTATGGGCTATGATGTGGACCATTGACCATGAGGTGCAGTGGTGCTCAGAGATGTATTCACCAAGTGCAATGAATGTCTCATAATGATGGAGGAGATTGTTGCTATGGGGGGAGGAGTGGGGTGAGGGGGGTGGGGGGGATATGGGGACCTCATATTTTTTTAATGTAATATTACAAAAAAATAAAATAATTAAATCTTTCAAATGTTCTGTATTTAAAGTCACTAGTTATAGATATGATATATAATAACAAAAATGTCTCAAATTAAAAGCATCGATAAATTACAATTATCTTATTTGGAACATTGCCTTAATTCTGCAGATCATATGCTCTATAAACAAGCTATTCACATACCAGATTTCAACTACTCAGAAAATAAATTTTTCATCTAAATTATCTTACTTATCCTTTGCAAAATGTTATCTTGAAAGCTGCTTTGGAAATGCTTGTTGCAAGCTATTTGTAGAAATCTCATCTTGAATCATTTTGGCATTCCTATTGCCATCATTTCTAAAGTGTTTTTGGCATTGTTTAATTTAGATTTGAAGCTCTTAAGGCAATGCTTTTGTCCAGATCCTGTGCACTGTCAGTAATAATAAATGTTAAATATTAGCAATATGCCATACAGTCTTGGCAGTCACCAAGAAACTTTAGCATCCAAGAACAACACTTTGATGATCTCTTTGTAAAGAAGTGCCTCATCTTTTCTGAACAAATTACTCCTTCCATGCGTCCTTGTGAATTTCTTTTA
Source organism: Dasypus novemcinctus (assembly GCF_030445035.2). Classification (NCBI taxonomy): domain Eukaryota; kingdom Metazoa; phylum Chordata; class Mammalia; order Cingulata; family Dasypodidae; genus Dasypus; species Dasypus novemcinctus. Next base: position 47,682,455 of record NC_080674.1, on the reverse strand, counting down.
GATAGCTAAGAATCAATAATTTTTTAAAAAAACCTTTAGTGGTGGGTAAGAAAAAAAAAATCCAACTCCTTGCCTCAAAGAAAAGAACCAAATTCCTTAGAGCATTAATTCATAATATTACAATGCACAAACTATCTCTCTGAATATCTGTCCAGGGAAGTTTTTCTCCCCCAGCAAAACAGCAAATCCCAGTTTTACTTGTCCATTGTGTTGACCCATCCGTGAAGAGCCTTATCACACATAGGAAAAGATGGGCATTACAACTTTGAACCTATCAGCACAAACTGTGTCATGACCTTATAGTAACCCTTGTTCCATGAGAGTTTCTCACACAACCTGAGTTTTTCTGGAACAGACACCATTTCTTAGTTAACAAGCTATCATCTGATAGAATTCTCTAAATGCATTGCAATTCTATTAACATTTAACTTATTGTCACCAAAAATTGTCCTAGCTGTATTAGTCAGGGTTCTCTAGGGAAACAGAATCAACAAGATTCTGCAACCAGGGGCTCCAATGAAAGTCTGATGAAGGTTCTTGATGAGTTCTGGGAGACGTTGGCTGTCCAAAGAGGAGCTGGAAAATTCTGGGAAATTCTCACTCAATGCTGGAATCACTTCCCCTTTAAGGCATTCAACTGTTTGGATAAAGTATCACTCATTGCTGATGGCAATCTCCTGATTGATGTAATTGTAATCAGCTATCTATGATTTACCACTGCAGTAAACTCAATGGTGACTGAAGTCCATAAATGCCCTTGTATTACAGTTATCCCAGCGCTTGCTTGACCAAACAACTGGGCACAGTTACCTGACCAAGTTGACACAATAGCCTTGCCATCACAGTCCACCTTTTGTCAACTCAGCAACCATACACATTACCTTAAACCATACTTAGTCTCTAAGTAAAAACAACAACAGACATGCATAAGTATATATATTTCCACCTAATGATGTTTAACTTTACTGCATACAACTGGAAATACATTAATTCCATACGAGATAGGGTGCAAGTTTGTGGGTAAGATTCACTCTTAAACTTGACACCCTCAAATATTATGACTTGAAACCTATATAACTTGTTATGTGATAAGGGAAAAGCTTGAGGAAGAAGACAAAGAAATTCGTTTTGTGTATATATACAATCATCATCATAATGAAACAAGGAAGAAAGATTCATGACCATTACAGTCCTCATTTCTGTAACTGGTCACATGGTTGAAGTTCATATTTATCACTGCCTTCTTCAATTACCCATTCCATGTTTCCATTACCCTCAGCAAGCACTTCAGCTGGCTGTGGTTCTTTCTCTGGTGGGGTGACCCAAACTCTCATTCCTGAAGATTCTGGGCCATTGTTAGTCCTGCTTGGATTGGGTTGTTGCAATTTTCCATTGACTTTAATCATAGGACATGCCCTAGAGGATCTCCTGTATTCCAGGCAAACTCTTCTTTACCCCCATTATGCAGAAGCAGTCCTAGTTCCCCTTGGTAGTAAGGATCAATCACCTCAGCCAGTACAGTAATTCGCTTCTTCGACTGTTGATTCACAGGTAAGAGGAACCCAAAGTGGCCAGGTAGCAGTTTTAACTTCCAGTTCAATGGAATCATTGTTGTGTTCCCTGGTGACAGCACTCCTCCTTTGGGGACTAAAACTTGTAGACCAGCAGAGTTTGAGGTTGCAAGGACAGGATGCTGATGCAACCAGAAAAAGACCTTGAATAAAAGGGGGAAATGGTAAAGACAAATGAGTTTATATGACTATGAGATTTCAAAATGAGTCAGGGGGGTCATCAGAGGGGTCGCACTTACACACATCTCAGCAGGATCCCAGAGACAGCCAAAGTAGATACAACCCCAGGTACTGGTGCTCCTAAGGGCTACAGAGACATACAGAACTATGGTCAGGAGAGATGGCTCTGGAGTTCATTGCCTTGCTGCTAGGCCCTACTTTGTAACTTGTGCTCCTGATTGTGATGGAGTTGGACTCAGATGTGACTTCTCTACACATTCCTTTTCTGTCACTTTTACAGAACCTGTGATTGGTGCTAGGGTTTATGTATACTCAGGAGACTTAAATCTCTGGACTGTCCATGTGCCAGCTGGGCCCTGAGCCTCAGCAGAGTTGCAACACCAAGTCTCCAGTTTGTTGGACATACCCAGGTCAGCTTTCGGGATAACCACCACACCAGGGAACAGAGAGTGTCTACAACTGCAAGCATCCATCAGCCGTGTGGGATCTAAGCCCCCTCTTGATTTAGAGATGGAGTAGACATCACTATCCCAGGGTCCACAAGATGGAGGAATATAATATGGATTGGAGTGGACTTGCTGGTATTACACTGTAGAACTGTTGTGACTCTAGCAATGGAAGACATTGTATCATTGATGTGGAGACATGGCCATGGAAATTGCTGAGGGCAGCGAGAGGAAGGAATTGGTGGGTATGGGGCATTTTCAGGACTTGGAGTTGTCCTGAATGATATTGCAGGAACAGATGCAGAACATTGTTTATCCTGTCATAACTCACTGGAGGGACTGGGAGAGAGTGTGAACTACAATCTAAACTATGGTCCATGCTCTGTGGCAGTGCTTGAGGGTGTATTCACCAAATGCAATGAATGTGCCTCACTGATGAAAGTGGGTGTTGATGTGTGTGTGTGGAAGGGTGTGGGGAGCCACCCGCTGTAAGGTCTGTTTACAGCCTCCAACAACATGGCAGATTTCATAATTACTACAGCCCTGCCCCGCCATTTCCTTCTTCTTCTTCCTCTTTGTTTCTTTGTTCTCCCCTTCCTGCCGCAACTCTGGTGACCCCAGCAATACGCATGCGCAAGGGGCGAAACTCCGCAGACCTGGCACGAACTTTCAGCCAATCCCCTCCTTGGACGTCTGCCACCCACAAAACCAGCCTATCACCTATGGACACGTTCCCTTCCCTCAGTATAAATTCCCATGTTCTACCCCCAATAAACGAGGCTTGATCAGAATCCTGTCTTGCTTCCATTCTTTCTCGTCTCCTGCCCCCCCCCCCCCACTTCTTCCCACAGGCCCCTGGAATCCGCCCCCGCCGGTTCGGGACAGAAGGGAGAGTGGGGTATATGGGAAACTCATGTTTTTTAGCATAATGTTTTGTGTGATCTATTTATCTTCAAAAAAAAAAGACAACAAAAAAGATTTTTAAAATTCTATGTAAAGTCTCTTTATTTTGCTGTTTGGGGTTATAAACAAATTTAATCTAATTCAATAACCCTACCATAAGAAATTCCTAATAGTCTCTGAAATCCACATCTGTGCATATCTATGTGTGTGAAATTCTCATATACAACCATCAAAATACAAATGTATAGGATCAATATTTCATATGATATCCAGAGACTAACAATAAATTATACTATATATATATATATACATATACACACACACACACTCACCCATTTGTGTAAATACATACACACATTTGTCTATATAGAGGGAAAAATTCTATGGAACAATATTACCTTTGTTTCCATTTTTTCTTTCATTTTATCTAGATTTTCCAATTTTTCTACCCAGCATATATTACTTCTGTCATTTGAAAAAAATATAATTTTTAAATTAAAAAAAACTAAGAACTTTAATGTGTCTGTTACAAAGCTAAGCACTACAAATAGAATAACATGATTAAATCCATGTATAAAAAGACAATAAAAGATTTGCAACATCTTTGACCTCACATGTTTAGAAGGGATGAGTGGTAAGGGATAACTTGTCTGAGAACCATCCCCTGCAGGACTACTCCCAGAAAAGTTGGGCTTCCTGCAAAGTTCCATGGAATCTGTCTATGACCAAGTGTTTTGATAAAAAAAAAAAAAACTGGTCGATAGCAAGGTTTAGACACCAGTCCCCCAGAAAACGCCCCCACCATCATCAGATTGAAAGAAGACTGGTGCTCCCATAAATACTCATAAGACTAATCCGGGTGAAAGTTTGCCACTCCATACAGTTGCAGCAGCGAGGCTTGGAACCCAAACCCCAGACTGCCTTGGAGAGAGAATGGTACCATTTACCTCAGCCACTAATGTGGGCTGGCAGTTTTGAATTGGAGTCAGGTTCTGCAATGTAATATTGCTATTTTATTCCAGCTCCCGATCACACCAGAAGAGTCTGAGCTTCCCTAATGCAGCTCAAGAATTCCACAGGGTTAGGGACCCTCTCTCAGAAAACATTTATGTTTGCATTTGGGTAAATGAATAAAATATAATGTAGGTGACTTCTCTTTATGCTTAACATCAGGCTGGGGGTAAAAACACAAGAAAACGAAAGCAGCTTTACAAAAATATTTCTCTAGTTTTACCCCCACCTATTTCACAAAACTCTAAAATCACTCTAATTCAGGGGTTCTTAACCTTTTTTCTCCACAGACTCCTTTGTTAGTCAGGTGAAAACCACAGACCCCTTACTAAGTTCACACTATACTGTGTATTATTTAATAAATATATCACACCCACACCAACACGTGCCCACAAGAATAATGTTGTTTTTTTTTAATTTCAGCTCAAGCTCACAGACCCCTTATTAAGAACTCCTGCTCTAATTCCTCCCAGATCCTTGTGCCTAGTAGGCCAATTACCACAAAAGCAAAAGAGCAGCCTTTGCCACTGCTCCCTAAAGGTACATTTGCTGCTGGTGTATGTCCTTTTCTCTGCTTAGGTCTCAAGGGCCTGATGTTCGTATTAGCTCCTAGTCTACCGAGGATGCTGCCAGTATAACTAAGGTGGAGAAAAGGAAGAAGATCCCAAAGGCCTGATATTTCAATTGCATGAGGTTGGATGCTTCAGTACATTATTTGGAGATGAATATAACCAAATGAAATCATATTAAATCTTAGACTACTAGCCATCAGAGATAAAAAGGATGAATGAAACAAAATCCTTGCTCTTAAGATTCAGTCTGGCAGGGAACTAAGATATGTCATGAGCATAACAAAAGTTATGAGATATGAATCATAAGAGAGGCGCACAGAGTTGTGTGTGTTCAAACTGAGAAAGTGGCATTTTCCAACCATAAATATCAAGGCAAGTTGAATGGAGAAATCAACCTCTTGGGATGGATAAGAGAGGACTTTCCTATTTCTAAAAATGCATAGAAACTAGAGTAAATGATATTAATAGCAGCAGACAGTTTAGTGCTTAATCAACAACATCTTTGAAACATTGAAACATTTTATTGATGACATATGTTTCATAACTAAAAGGATATTTAACAATATCATTTAATATCATATGGGGCAAGTCCACATAGTTTCCAGATAATTCAGTTTCCTTGCTTCCTATCTTAGAGCTTTAAGCTTTCTATCTCTGACTATGTTATAATGAGTGCAAAGATAAAATTCTGTCTATGATTTCACATTTCAGAAATCTTAAATGATGTATCATGGTGAAAACTCCTCTCTTCAGATCCCCTGAGGATCAAAATTCTACCATCTCAAAATGTTGACACAATTATAAGGTAAAGTTGGCTTCAAATTTATGAATGTTTATATGGAGCAAAATGTGGGCGAACTATACTTATGATTTGAAGGAGAGGGATATAAAAATAAAATAAGCCTTTTAGAGAGAAACAGAGTTCAAGACACAAAGTTGGAGAACACTGAAATTCCTCTGGTGCAGGGAAAAATCTAGAAGTGTCAGGATATGTTTAAAGTTGGAGATCAGAATATAAGATGGGGAAAGCAAAGAGAAAATTCAGGATAACTTCTGTAAGGGGAAGAAAATGTATTGCTATTTAAATTATTAGAGAACAGCTTTACTTAGAAAGACAAATAATTTTTGCTTCCTTAAGAAGCAAATGTAGCAAACATATAAGGTTGAAATGCCCACAGTGAAAGCTATTGCAACCTTGAATTGAATGATAACCTTGGATGGCATAAAAAGAAACAACTAAGTGACAAGAGAATTAAGTCCACTATACTTTAGTAGCAAATCTCAAAAACAAACTTAGAGCCAAAGACTGCCAAGAGCTGCTCTTGAAGAGTTTGTATAAACCATGGCAGTACAGCAGAATGAGACTGTATATTTGGAACTTACCCAAGTTACACATAGCGTATGGCCTAAGATCTCTACAAACAGCAGTAAAGGATCATTATACATGGAGGAACCATATAATTTGTCATCCAAACTGGTAAACTTTTAAGAGTGTAAAAGGGCACTACTAGTAATTAAACTGGTACTTAATTAAATTGAAACTCTCTCAGTCAAACTGGGATGTAGGGTAAATTTAATTATACATTAAAAACCTATATTAAGTGCAAGAGACATTTTGAAGAAAGGACACTAAAGGTGAAGTCTTCAGAGAAAAACACAACTCCTTTGGGAGGATAGCCAAAAGTTACCCAATAAGAGAGTATTGGAGAGCTTTCTGTTTTAGGAACTGATCTGGATATATATGATTGCATGTGTAATATCCCCAATATCAGGCATTCACAATATTTGCACAGCTTGTAAATAATTTGTGCTTAAATCTCTCAATATTTATATACCCTTTCATTGTTTTTTCCAAGTTTACAATGTCTGTGAAATTTTAGACCCTAAATGTCAGGAATTTTGTTGAGCTTCCTTAGCACATATGGCTCTTACGTGATCTACATAAGGGAATAGGAAGATTACTTCCATCTCTGAATAAATCTCTTGTTATAGTTATGGATTAACCACCACCATTTTCTTAAATGTTGGACATTATGCATGGAAATTCAGCACAGCAGTCCTTGGATTAGGTATAGGTCAGAGACCCAGCAAGATGCAAACAACACAAGTGATTGATCTGAGTTTAATGAGGGTGCAGGCAACCAGAAGGGATGATAACACACCCAGGGGGGCAGCAACCCTCAGACCACTAACATTTTTAGGCTTGAAAGGGACGAAGGAAGGAACCGTTACAAGAACCTGAAGAATGCTGTAACTGTAGGAAAAAAACCACCAGGCAGAATCTGTAGCTTTTGGTAGATGAACGTTGCCACTGCCAATATGCAACCCTGCAGGAAGGAGCAATGGCAAAAATATCCCAATTTCTCTTTCCTCTTGCCATCTGATCTCTTAATCTTACTTCCTTTTAGCCTAACCCACGGGGCAAGAGTGCCTAGTTGTTAACAGTTTATAGAAATCAGCCTCCTGGGTGACAAAGAAGAAGAGAGAACACTGGAGAGCAGATCTGGAGAGACAAATGTGGACTATCCAGCACGGTTTAGTTGAATATGTGTGAAACGCCATATTTCTAAAGTCCAGATAGGTCACATACACCGTCAGTGAAAGCTAAGAGCAATTTGGTCTTCATAGGATGTGCTGGTTAGTTTTATATGTCCGCTTACCTTGGCTATAGTACCCAGTTATTCAATCAAACTCTAATCTTGATGCTATTATGAAGGTATTTTGTAATGTGGTTTATATCAACAATCAACTGACTTTAAAATAAAGGAGAATAGCCTCGGTAATGTGGACAGGCCTCATCCAATCAGTTGAAAGAGCGTTAAGAGAAAAACACCTCTGTGCCAGGCCAGTATGCTTATTTCTTTATATATACTATCAAATTAAATATTTTCAATAATTCATCCCAGGTGGGAATTCAATCATCTTGTAGAAACCGTAACCAAAACTCAGAAAAGTTAAATAGCTAGCTGAAGATCAAGTGAAGTAAGTGGAAATGTTTTCACAGGAAGAAGTTTTCCTGAGGAAGAAGAAATTCTGCCTCAAGACTGCAGCATCAGCTCCTATCAGCCCACCCAACAAATTTGGGACCTGCTGTTCCCCACTATCCTGTAAGCCCGTTCTTTGAAATAAATCTCGTGTGTGTGTGTGTGTACTCTGTTTCTCTGGAGAATTCTGACTGATACACGGGGATATCAAAACTGCAGCAGGTATAATTAGGGTTATTACCCTCATTTTACAGAAGAAGAAACTGAAGTGTAGAAAGGAGAAAATATCTGCCTAAATCATGCAAATAAGTTTGTTGAATTTCAACTATGATTATTAACTTGTCATAGAGATATTTTCCAAGCTTATCCAGAAGCTAGATATTCTACATCTAAATCTTGCAATCTTTTCATTTGATCTTAAGCTATTCTATTCTCCATCAGATGGCAGGAGACTAAAAATTAGTTATCTGAGAAGATAACAACAACTTTCAGAGGGAAGGCATTGTCTGCTTTCTAAGGGCCCTCAGTTAATGGGTAGGAAAGAATTTCACAAGAAAAAAAATAAAGACTATTGATCAGTCAAAAAGCATTCCTTAACACCTACTGCACACTAAATGTCAAGTTCATAAAATTTGGGTGACTGCAATTGGCCATTTTATTTTCATGGTCATGTGTTATTGTTGCTTGTAGTTCATGATGCTCAGGAGATTGAGCTTGTTGTCAAGACTCTGACTCACACTGAAATAAAGATTGAAACAATAGAGCATGAATGGGCCAATATGATATTATAAAGCCAATTCTAGGTGGTGGCCATCCTAGGTCCCTTCATATAGAAACCAGTTGTTAACCTCAAGTTCTGATGGTGGCAAAGGTAGTAAAATATTAAATCAAGTGATGATATATTTTTCTCTCTGACAAGCAGAGGCACAGAAATCCAATGACCACTTAAAAACAGTGCAAAGAATGAGAATGACTATGCATATTACCCAAAATCTCACTGAGTCAGAGACTGCTTTATGTTTACCAAAACCCATTTCCCTTTTCTCCTTGGCATTCAGACAGACCACACTTCCTACCTCCCTTCTAATTATGTGTGGCCTTGGAATTGAATTCTGGCCAATGTGGCAGAAGTGATGTGCTCCACTTTTAGCCTGGCCCGTAAAACATCATGGCCCTTTTTACTTGGCAGTATATTGTGAACAATTTCCCATATTCATGGACTCTTTCATTAATAGAATTTTTAATGACTTTTTTGACCCAAGTTATAGTTACATCATGCTTCAATATTTTACTATTTTATATAACTTTCATTTTTCAACGTTAGGTAGTATAGGACCCAAAGAACTTTGTTATCATGAAAAAGATCATTTCTTATCAGAGTTATTTGGTGACTTACAGCTGTCATTTGGGATTAATGGACCACTGATTTTGTAATGTTCGACCCACACAAGTTAATATCTTTCTTTGAGTTTGTTCCATGTGATGAACCTTTCTCACATCCCATATAAAAATGAGCTGTAAAAGTTAATAAATGTCTTTGAAAATGTTACAAAAAAAAGACTAATATGAATCATCAGACATTATTATCCTGTCTCTCTTTTAGCATACAAACTGATTAGGTCCTTTGCTTCAAATTGATGATGATAAAGTGAATAATAAAATGTAGACCTTTATATTATGAGGTTCAATTAATCTCCCCTTCCAAACTGGAATTTGCCCTCATAATCAACTAAGGAGTGAAGTGATTTCTGCCTTTTTCCACTTTCCCTGTTAAAGAGGTATACATAATGTTTGTAAGCGTGTGTGGGTAGAGGAAGGAAAAGGCTCTACAGGTCCAGTAACAAATTCAAAAGAAAGCGAATATAATTACACTATATTTTGTATAGTATATATTAATAGTTACATTTTTAGGATAGATAAAAGTATCTCAAACTATATAAGGCAAAGCAATCCTTGAAATTTTTTTTAGTCAGGAAGATAAACATTTATACACAGCTTCAAAAGAAAGATTATGCTGCCAAGTTGAAGTTAGCATTTCAATATGATTTCACTCTACACAACCACATAAACTTGAGATGGTTTTCCCAAGATGCCTAAAATAAAGAATATAATATAATTAGTAGTAAACAATGTGGATTAAATACTTGATTGTTATTTTTCGAATATTGTCCAAATCCTGTAATAAGTGATTAAGATATGAATATTTTTAAGAAACTATAGGAAAGAATGATCAAAATTTGATGATGTCCAAAAGAGGAAGCTAGGCACTATTGACTCATCTGGGTTTCTTTGGTCATTTCTCTGTCTCTTTGTAGAAAGCATGATAACATGGAAAGTTTATGGTATTTGGAATTAGTCTTAACTTTGAAATCTGGCATTTCCACTTACTATTTGATCTTCATCTATCTATTTAACTTTTCAGAGTTTTGGTTACAATTTCTACAAAATTATTGGATTCCCACCTGAGAGGAATTATTGAAAATATTTAATTTGGTATTATATATAATGAAACAAGCATACTTGCCTGGCACAGAGAAAACAGTCAACAACTGTTGGCTCTCTTTTTCCCACTCCCCACTATTTTCAATGAATCATTATCTCCCTACTATTCTCATTCCTGTCTTTTTCTTAGAGCAACCAAATTTTGTATCATTGAATGGTTCATATAGTATCCATTGTAATTTTTATTCATTCTTTCTTTCAACATATATTTGTGTATCTACTATGTGTCAGAAAGTGTTCAGATACTAGTGATACAGTGAAACAGACAAAAAATTGTGACCTACATGAAGCTTCCAAGCTCTTAGGAGAATACAGATTTTTTTTTTTAAGTAAAACATAAAATGATATAAAATCTGGGCATAAGGATATAGAGAAACGTAAAGCAAAGAGATGGGACAGAGAGTGCTGAGATTGTGTATGCAATTTTAAATGGGATGGCCAGAGTAAATTTCACCAAGGAGATATTTCTGCAAAGATACAAGTAAAATGAATGAGTAAGGTGTTGGATAATTAGAAAAATAACTTTCAGGCATTCAGGCAAAAGAAAGAGCAAATGTAAAAGTCCTAAGATGGGAGCAAGTCAAGCTTTTTAGAAAAACAGCAAGAAGTTGAGAGGAAGGTTGGAGTTTCAGTAATGGGAGATTGTTAGGTCCATGAGGTGGGCACGGGGGACAGATCATCTATCTGCAGCCTTATTGGTCATTTCAAGGGCTTTGAATTTCCCTCTGCATTAAACAAGAAGCATTCAGGAATGTCTAACTTGGAGCAAGGGTGGAAAGAAGGTGACCAATTTGTGCATTTTGCAATATTGCAAGTGAAAACTAATGATGGCGGCTTGATCAGTATGGTGGGAATGGTGAGAATTTGTCAGATTCTCATTTTTTGAAGAAAGAGTCAATTATATTTACTGGTGAATTGGATGTGAATGTGAGAAAAAGAGAAGAGAAAAGGAGGACACCAAGGTTTTGCTCTTAGAAAGTGAATGGGTAGACTTACCATTTATTTTTTTAAAACTATGAAAGAAACTGAGGAAAGAGTAGGAATTCGGTTTCAGACATGTGACATTTGAGGAAAGCACTAGACATCCAAGTGGATAAGTAGAGGAAGCACTTGGATAAAAGAGTCTGGAGTTCAATATAAAATTCAGGATGGTGGGAAGCAGATTTGGCCCAATGGATAGGCATCCTCCTACCGCACAGGCAGTCCAAGGTTCAAACCCCGGGCCTCCTGACCTGTGTGATGAGCTGGCCCATGTGCAGCACTGATGCTGTGCCATGCAGGGGTGCCCCCGCGTAGGGGAGCCCCACGCGCAAGGAGTGCGCCCAATAAGGAGAGCCGCGCAGTGCGAAAGCAAGTGCAGCCTGCCCAGGAATGGCACTGCACACACGGAGAGCTGACACAGCAAGATGATGCAACAAAACAAGACACAGATTCCCAGTGCCCCTTACAAGAATAGAGGCGGACACAGAAGAACACACAGTGAATGGACACAGAGAGCAGACAACTGGGGGGGGGGGCGGGGAAGGGGAGAGAAATAAATAAAAAATAAATCTTAAAAAAAAAATTCAGGATGGTGACTTAAACCAAGGGGGAGAGCATATGGATGATATTTAAATTCATAAAACTGGACACAATCTCCAATCAGAAGTGAGTGTAGACAGGGAGGAGAAGTCATCGAGGGCGAAGACATGAAGCACTCCAGTGTTAAGAGACTGCCCTGACAAACACACCAACAAAGGAGCTGACAAGGAAAAATGCATAAAGAAGGAAGAAAACTGGAGGAGTGTGAAGTCCTGAAGCCAAGTAAAGAAAGAATTTCAGGAAGAGAGAGTGATAAACTGGATTAAAAGTCACCGACGGGATGAGAAAGTTGGAGACAAATCATTAGATTTAAGAATAAGGGCATGAACTTTATAAGGACTGTTTCTCTGGGGTGGAGGGGATAAAAGTCTGTTTAGTGCAGGTTCAAGAGAAAATGGGAGGAGAGAGATTGAAGACAGTATTGTCCTTGGAGGGGAATATGAAGTCAAGAAAGGCTTGGAATTGTCTGTTTGTGTGGGTTTTTAAGAAGGAAGATACTGCAACGTGTGCTTTTGTCTATTGGAATGGTCTAGAAGAAGTAGGGAAACTGAAATCCAGGAGGAAAAAATGGAGAATTCTTGAAGCTCTGTCGCTGAGTAGAGGAGAAGGCATAAGATCTATTGCACATGTAGGTGGTTGTCTTTAGCTAGGACCAGAGATTGTTCACCCTAGTAACAGGGAGGAAGACACAGATACAAGAATAGGGTGTGCTGGTGGGAGTGCTTCTCATTTCAGTTTCCTGGGCTGCTTGAGCAAATCCCATGAAATAGGCCAGTTTAAACAATGGAAATTTATTAGCTCACATTTTTAAGGCTGAAAGTGCAAATCAATGTATCACGAGGTGATGCTTTTTTCTTGAAGACTGGCTTTCAGGGGCTGGCTGCCAGCTATCCTTGATCCTTAGCTTGTCACATGGCAAGACATACAGTGGCATCTTCTGGCCTCTTTCTTTTCCTCCAGGTTCCGTTGATGTTCAACTTTTGGCTTCTCCCTCTGTGGCTCTCTCTCTCTGTCTGAATTTCACTCTATTATAAAGGACTATAGTAATAGGATTGGGGCACATCCTTGAATGAAGTGGGCCACACATTAACTGGAGTAACCTCATCAAAAAGTCCTAGTTAGGGAAACGGACTTTGGCCCAGTGGTTAGGGCGTCCGTCTACCATATGGGAGGTCCGCAGTTCAAACCCGGGGCCTCCATGACCCGTTTGGAGCTGGCCATGCGCAGCGCTGATGCGCGCAAGGAGTGCCGTGCCACGCAAAGTTGTCCCCCGCGTGGGGGAGCCCCACGCGCAAGGAGTGTTCCCGTGAGGAGAGCCGCCCAGCGTGAAAAGAAAGAGCAGCCTGCCCAGGAATGGCGCCACCCACACTTCCCGTGCCACTGATGACAACAGAAGCGGACAAAGAAACAAGACGCAGCAAATAGACACCAAGAACAGACAACCAAGGGAGGGGGGGGAATTAAAGAAATAAATAAATCTTTAAAAAAAAAAAAAAAAGTCCTAGTTATAACAGGTTCATGCCCACAGGAACATACTTTTCTGGGGTACACACAGCTCCAACCACGACCCTTCTATTTTCTCAGATTTTAAAAAAAGTGAGAGCATTAGCTGAAAGTACAGGTGGTAAAGGAATGTTGAAAGAGTACAGACAGAGAAGATAAACGGTATTCTACCAGGGTTTCTCAAACCTCAGCACAGTGGACATTTGGGTAGGATAATTCTTGGTCGTGGGGGACTGTCTATGCATTCTGTCCACTAGATATCAGTAGAAACCTACCCCCTCCAAGTTGTGGTAACTAAAATCATCTCCAGAAATTGCCAAATGTTCCCCAGAGGGGAAAATCTCCCCTGACTGAGAACCACTTCCTTTACGAGATAGAGTGAATGAACTAGGGAAATGTCCAAGGACTGAGGTCATCTAAGGGCTCACTTGTGATCACTGGTTGTGAATTTAAAGCAAGACCAGACAACTCGCTTAAGTGTATTTTCCCAACCACGCTCAGCTACACAGGAACAATACAGGCAAGGAGTTGGTACAACAAAGTGAAAAAGGGAAGCTGTGTGCAAGCAAGTGATTAAAATGATAAAAATTTAAGCTAGAGAAGGTGGGAGCTGGGAATAGGAGAGTAGAAAGTATCGGTGAAAGACAATGGATCAGATGGTCATAGATCCCAAATAAAACCAGACATGTGGGCTGCAGAGGGTCTGAATTGGGAAGTTATGGTTATGGCATGGTTGAAGTTATTACTAATTATGCGTGTTTATTTTATATATAAAATTATTATCATTAAATCCTGAGAAATTTTCAATAATTAAGCTGCAGTAACTTCTGCAAGTTTCCCACTATTGGAACTAGCAAAATGTGAGATTCAAATGTCCTATAGAGTATATCTGTAGAAAATACAAGCCTAATACAGTCTATTAAGCCAAGCTTTGCCTTTTGTTTGCTATAAATTCCCTATATCTCAGTAAATAAGTGAAAGCAGCAGGGATTCCAAATCGCTACAAGTTCAAAGTTTGGAATGATATTTGCTTGCTTACTTGTGAGAAAACTTTAGGCAAGAGACATTTTTCTCAGAAAAGGGGGCTATCTAGCTTGCAGAAATCAAAGCAGCTAAACAAACCTCTATTATTAGAATAATGGCCATGACATTCAATATCCTTCAGGGAAAATTTCACCTGGTCTTTGATTTTGGCACTTTTAGCTATTTTGAAATTGGGTCAAACAATAAAAAAGAAAAAAGAATATAGTACAAAAGACAAAATAAAATCATATAAAAATTTTCCCTTTTTGAGCATGGTTGAATGAAAATAAGAACAAAGTAAGTTTTTCTTAAGCTCTAACTAGTGTTCCACCCTTCTGCTTCTGAAGAAAAATGTGTTTTTCTTCAGTTTTATAATAAATCTAAAACACTATCATTTTTAGCATAAGATGCTAAGTAATTGCTTTGTAAAAATAGTCACACTACACAACAACCACCTATGTTTGTTTTAATGGTTCTTAGATACCAGCTACCACCATGTCATCCTCCTCAGTACACCACTACGATTATCTGTTGTTTAAAATAGATGTCCTAAGTACATTATCTAAGTGAACAAAAGCATAAACATTTCAACTATCAAATCATCAGAACTGCTTAGGCAAGCATAAATATCTTCTGGCTCCAGTGTATCTATGGATTTTTTTTTCCTGCTACTCACTCTTCTGTTGCAATGATAGTAGGCCAATCCTGAAATAAAAAATTATATCTCTTCTTTTTATAGCTTAATTTTTTTTCATTTCTAATGAGGTAAAGGTATATTTCCAGGTAGAGACACATATTAATACAGCCCAAATATAAGAAAAATGAGATGTTTAGTAAATAATAAAGAATATAAACAACAAATGATACCAGAGAGAAAAATGAATTGAATTTAGGAAGAGATATAAGCCACCCTAACTGAATTACATGAAAGAAGGCAAAATGTTAATATTCTTTGTAAGTATTTCATGTTATTGGTATTTTTCTCACTTTAACCAGGAAACCAGGTTCATGAAACCGTCTGTTTATTCTCCAAATTCTCCTTTAGTTTTGGATAGTGATGAATCACTCCAGGTTTATGGTCAACTCAGTGACTGACCAACTGGTTTAGAAATTGCAGTTGTTTTAGGTCCTCTTTTCACACTACACAAGACCGTTGGCTCTGTCTTTACTAACAAAGGTGACATACCATAGAGGATTACAGAGAAATACAAGACAAACCAAGCCCTATTCCAGGTTCCTTTGCTGAGATAATTTCTTTTGGATTGGTGTCAAATTCCATTTAATACTGTCCATTTCTGAGGTCTTTTTTTTCCCTCCACAGAAGTCCTCTCAGTTATCACAGTGACAAGTCGGCCTTTTTCTGATGTCCCTAAGTGATTACACTACCAAGGACTCAGATAAGAAATAGAGATGAGTGACTGGGTTAACTGATAAAATTGCTCATTAAAGCCCTGTTTTCAGCACTTCTGAAAGACTAACAGAGCCAAAAATTTAGAACACAGAGCAAGTTTTACTTTTAACAGTGTACACTGTTTGCTAAATAAAAGGCTATAACAATTTCAAAGAAAGTATTGTCAAGGAACATTCGATTTTCCCTCCAGAGAAGTATGCAAATAGAACAATTTAGGTGAAGCTTTGTAAGGGTCTCCTTCCTTGAAAAACACTCTGGCTTGGCAGAGAAGCACAGAAGCTGATCAATTTAGGACATACAATGATAGGAACACACATACAGAAGTGTTTTTTTCTTTTAAAAAAAAAATCAATCTAATCTAATAATTCCCATTTAAAAACTAGTAAGAAATGCAAAAATTATATATCTCACTTGCTCAGTCATTTTCAGAGAAGTAATATAGTATGGTGGTTTAGGACATGGTCTCAGCGACTATATATGTGGCTTTAAATTCTACCTCTGTCACTTCTTACCTTGGTGACTTTGAGTTAATTATTCAACTTCTCTGTCCCTTAGTTGTCTTTTCTGGAAAGTAGGAATGACAGTAATACTACCTAACTCATAGGGTTATAGTGAGGATTAAATAGAATCAATCAATCAAGTGTATTGAAAAGTATCAGGCACAGAGTCACACAGTAAGTTGGTTTTATTATTATGTATCTGTAAACAAAAAAAAATGACCTTTAAATATCTTGAAATAAGACTTAACTTGCATATATATATGCATATACATACATGCACACCCATATATACATATGTGCATCTGCGTGTATGTGTGTGTTCTAATGAAAGCTAACTTCTCAGAACCTTTCAACACCATCTCATACTTGACATAATGTCAAGTATGAATCTCTTTCCATAAAGGACCTGACTCTACTTCACACTGAGAAGATTCTCATCTGAAATATAAGTTTCTTGTACAATCATTAAACTTCCTTCCTGCTCGGATGATGGCCAGCCTTAAGGCTGGAAAATAAACTTCAGAGCTCCTGACTCCCTTAGCCTGTGGTAATTACCCTCTTGTGACTCTTCCCTCCTGCTGTACAATGAATCTACCAAGTGCCGAACCCTCAAAACAATGTCACACACTTTGCTGGGGAAAGACAATGTAGAATTATCCCTTGTGGGGGTTTTTTAACTTGTAAAAAGAAGTGGTTTCATTCTCTTTGAGGGCTCTTTCTTTTCCCAGGACCAGTCAATCTCTCCAGTGACAGGCATGTGGCATGCAGGGAATTGAGGGAAAGAACAGAGGGAGTGAAAAACAGGCAAGAAACTGCCCCACTAAATTTTCTCTTGTCTTTTGCCCTGTCTTAGGGTAAAAGGCCATGCGATGTGACCGTCTTCAACATCACTTCTAATATGCTGGAAACTGGACTCGTGCACTTCAAACATGGGTGTTTAGACTATATGGAAACGTGGCTCCAGTAACATCAAAGGCCACTCCTGGGTGGTTTGGGCCAGGACAAGGTCACCACCGCCCTCAACTGGAATAGGTGTGGAGACACTATGTACCTGTGAAATGGCGATGTTTGCTTTTTTTCTGCTGACAAATGTGGAGCTGGGAGAAGAGAAGCCTCTGTGAACCTGAGGAATGATCTATTGTGGAAGGTTTAAAGGCAAACAGGTATCAGGTTAGGGTTACAGGGGGCAATTTTTTTGAATGGGGATGTCCTTTGTTCTTAGAAAACAGGCTTCTTAAATTGGCAGTGTAAGGACAGACATTGATAAGAAAGGCTTCCTACTTCACCACCAAATTTTAAATAAAGGCAAATATTATTCTAGCAATACATAATTTGGATGACATCAAGGAAAGACATAATATATGGGAGTGGGTTAACCTCACTTTGCTTTTATATACACAAATATCTTTATCTTACATTAGTTACACAACACTCATCCAATATTTTTTAAGTTGCAATAGCATAAAATTGAGGTGAGAAAACTTTGTTTCTACTGGCCTAAAGCACAAATTCCAGAAATAATCTCCCTATTAATGTCTATAATGGCTTTACAAGGTTTTAGCAATCTGGCTTAAATAGCCATATTTAAGTCATACTGCTCTAAAAGTCCCTAAGAATAGAAATGTATTCCATGAAATAGGACCCCATGGAAACAAAACTAACCACTTTACAGAGCAAAAAGCAGTGTGTATTCATGGAAAATGGGGGGAATAATGATTTAATGCATAAATATTCATCCTTTAGTATAGAGAGCCACACAACTACAAGTAAAACCCCAAGCAGAGGCCACCCAAAGCAGAAGAAACAAGGAGAAGACCAGGTTCCAGTCACTGAGCCACCTCTGAGGACACAGCAGCCTCCCTCCGGGTGTCCTCGCCTCCCGATGCTGCGTCCCCCCTGCTGCCTTCTGCCAGCGCCTACCACAGGCAGGTTCCACCCAAGGAAAGGAATCTTACTGTATGTCCGCTCTCCAGAAACTGCACTCTTTCCACACCTTTGCTGACACAAGTAAGGGTGATGACCTGCTTCCTGCTGGGACTGAAGCGTATATCCATATAAGAATTCAACAGAGGAATGGCAGGGAGACTCTCACCACTGTCCAAGGAATCACTAATGACTATGAGAAAAAGTAACGAGTGGTGGTGACTAATTGCCTACAGTGGTACCATAATGAAGCATCCAGAATATACAGAAGTGATTCAGCTCCAGGGTGACCAATGCAACAATATATGCCAGTTCCTTGCAGAGACTGGGCTGGCTAAGGGCAACCAGCTGAAGCTTCATGCGTTTTAAGTGCATGTGGCTCACTGAAGCTTGTGGATTTCCTTGCAATGTGTAGAAAATTTCCCTTCTGTCCCTTGTCACAAGTTTAAAAAACCCACAGCTTGTATAATGTAATCTTTTGGGGTACGTTTTTAACTTAGACTAGTGTAACTTCTTCATGCAATAAACTGAAAAGAGAAAAAAAAAAAGAGATGGACCAGATTGACATCTACCGAACTAGTTCAGGGTAGTGCTGTGGCAGGTGGTGAGGTCTCACCTTCTCCAAGAAACCCATTCATTAGGAACTTCACTTGAGGGAGATCATCTCCTAACTCTCAGGTGCTCCTGAATTCTAGCTGCACTTGAGAATCCCACCTTAGCTTAAGAATTGCCACTCCCCTACTATTTTCATTTGCTAAACTGCCAAAAGCAGATACCCTTAAATGTGCTGGCTTTAGCTGTGGGAACTTATTAGCTTACAAGCTTAGTTTTGAAGCCATGAAAATTTCCACATCAAGCATCATCAAGGGGATGCTTTCTTCCTGAAGACCCTCTGCCTGTGTTCCTGAGAACCCCTCTGTCACATGGCAAGGCACATGGTGGTGTCTGCTGGTCTCTCCCTTCTCTTCTGGGTTTCGTTGCTTACATCTTCTTGCTTCTGTGGCTTTTGCTCTCTTTGTCTAAACCTCATTCTCTTCTAACGGACTCCAGTAAGAGATTTAAGAGCCTTTCTGAATGAGGTGGATCACACCTTAGCTTAAGATCCTACTCCTCAAAAGATCCTACTTACAATGGGTTCACACCCACAGGAATGGATTAAGTTTAAGAACATACTTTTCTAGGTACATACAACTTCAAACCACCACACCTATTTACTTTGAAAATTCTAGAAAGTACTCTGCTTTCTACTTTCTTTTCATTCCACAAACACCTGGTCCAATATCATTTATGAAACAGAAACTTAAAAATTAATGATTGAAGTGAAAGTAGGATCTCAGCTTGCTGGGGAGGAAAGGAAGAGCATAAAGCAAATCTCACCCTTCTATGATATGAGCCCTCTTTGCAACTTCTCCATGAACTAAAACCATACATAGTCATTTCAGTTCTAACTGTCATGTTATATATTTTGGGGGATAAAATCATTTTCTGCTATACTCTAGGTCCAATTTCCATTGTGATTTCGCCCTCAAGAAATAAACATCATGGTCAGGATGTCTGCCTGGCATCCTCCGACCCAGCAATGCAGTGGTTTCCAATGAAATGAGAGTGCTGTGGTTAGACTGTCGGGGCCCCAGTGGCTGCAAACTTAGAGGAACCACAGGTTTTTAAACGACTGGCAGAGTTTCTAACCACTTAATTGAATGACAAGTCCCTCAAACATCTGTCGCTTAAGATTCCTGGGCTTAGATGAAAGCCCGGAGCTACTTGTAATTACTCCCCTCTAGCACCCTTTTCCTAAACATGGCACATAGCACTGGCAACAATTTGCAATAAAATCACCATCCTGGACATGGGAGGATGAAGCAGACATATAAAGATTGATAGAAAAAAAGACATAGTGATCTTGTTTCCTTTTTTTTTTTTTTTAATTTGCAATAAACCCCAAAGCCTAAGGGCGATTACAGATCTTAAAGCCCCACTAATTTTAATCTTCCACCTTTCATTGCCATCAGTGCTCTGTGGCAACTTTGTTGAACCCTCTTTCACCTAGTCTGGTTCACCTGAGTAGGAAATGCTGATTTTTCTGAATGGAAGAATTCCTTCTTTGGGTGCATTCCTATTCCATGTGGTCTCTCCCCTGCCGCCACCTCTTCTGCCCATCTGTCCCCCAACACTGCACTGTGGAAGTCCTATTCAATCAGGCGCAAACTCCCAGCCCCTCTACGAGTTCAGGAGTTCATCTGATTGTTCTTTCCATCTCCTGCTGTTAAATGTAACCAGGCCATCTCTGGGGATACCACTTGATCTGCAGCAGGCAGACGTCTGCATATCCAGTCCTTAAAACCCCACTCCTGGGGCTCATGATTAAGGTTGCCTTTTCCTGCCAATCACTATTCCCAAACCACTTTTCTGCTATTCTCCCTCAGTAATCTTTTCTCTTCTAAGGTGCACAACTTCCATTTATGCCACCTGTTCCTCCAATTTTTTCCATCATCCACCAGTTTCCAGGACAGTCTCATTGTATCAGCAGCTTGCTTGTAGTCCTCCTCCCACCCCACCATCAGTCATCAGTTCCAGTAACTTAAACATCCAGGCTGATGATTATTCCAAGGCCCCAATATCTAATTTCTCAACTTTGTCAATTCTAAGGGCTTTTCTTCCAACTATATTAAATACACCCACAGGCTGGGCCAAAAAGATTGGTAGAATTTAGATAAGCAGAGATTGGGGTAAAGGGAAGAGCTCTTTTCCAAAAGTGAGAACAATGTGGAAACTACAAGGAAGTTCAAATGTATTTTGTAATCAAGTAGAAATGAGAATAATACAGCTTCTTGAGTGAGCTAAAAATATATATAAGATAGGAATAGAGGGAGATAAGAGTAAAAAGGAAACTGACCATACAATATAAAGCATGAGCCCCAATGTAAATTATGGACTATAGTTAATGGCATAATTATAGTAATATGGCTTCAATTGTAACAATTGCCACACTAATGTCAAATGTTAAAAAGAGGGAAACTGTTTGCTCTGAGAAGCCAGTATAACAGAACTCTGTACTGTCTGCATGATTTTTCTGTAAACCTACAACTTGCTCTAACAGATAAAGGAGGTTGATCAGTTCTTCATATTTACATGTCTTACTTATCCTTATTACTTGATTATAAGCTTCTTGAGGATAAAGGCCTCTACGATTATTTTTAATCATCTACGTTATCCAGTAAGATATTCAATTCAGTAAGTGTTTTCCAGAAACCAACCATCTCTTGCCCAGAAAAAAGTATAATAAACCAGAGATTTTCTACAAGACCTATTTTTCTAATTTTTTAATCTCTACTTTGCACCATTCCTTGCGTTCATTAGATAAGAGATTCTCTATAAAAATCATTTCTGAGAATATGCCTACTAGTCTACTGTTTAGTTAGAAATTATTAAACTTTCAAAGCCTTTTCTGTTCATGTCTCAGGCTCTTCAATTTACACATTGCCTGTGTCCAAATAAAAGCTACGCCTTCTAGTCTACCCTTCACAAAAATGGCCTAAACCTATTTGAATTTCTCACCAATCAAGATGCTTTGTTTTGTTCAGACTGTGTCATACTGTGATCTTGAATCATTACTGAATGTTGAAATTCCCCAAGGTCAAATCATTAGTGACTGCTCTTTAAAACTTTATTTTAAAAAAAAAAGTAGTTCCTAAAGAATAACTCATAGATGGCATTCTCATCCTGAAGGATAAATACATTAGCACCAAGCCAAGGCACTTTTCTCCTTCTGGATTATTCTATATCTCAGCCCTACGTCTAATACCCTTCTCATCCACCCTTCCAAATGTTCCAAAGTTTTAGTAAGAAAAAATGTTTTCCCTTATTCTTCCATGGAAAATCAGTGGTTAGTTTTCCCCATGATATTTATTGTTATAGTAAAATAAATGCATCTCTAGAGACCTTAGCTTAATCATATTACCAAAGTTTCCATCTCAAGTAGGTTGCCCAAGAGTCACCCAAAATTTAAGGGTAAATCAAACCAACTGTGAGAAGAATTTCACCTCCATGTCAGATATCAGTTAGGTAAACTTCTTATGGAATAATAGTCATCACAGTTACAGAATCTGACAGACTCCCTCTGGGAGCTAATACAGTAAATATAGTGGAAAGAGTGCTAGACCAGGACCCAAGACATATAGCTTCTAGGAAGTTGAAACACATGGTTTCACAAATAAAATTGTTCTTTGGATAGCCCTGAGCAGAAGTGTTAAATCATGCCTCCCCTGGAACATTAGTTCTAGTATTTACTATATCCAAGATTTGGTATCATCATGCCCCCATCTCCTCATCTGTGAATGGAATTAATATCTACCTTATTGACCTCAGAGCATCTGTTATCATAATATAGAAAGCAGGGAATTTTCTCTCATTTCTCTCCTCTGGCTAAGAAGAATAATCCACTACTCTTCCTTTCTTGTTACCCCATGTAACATGTAAAGACACCTTAGACCAGTTCCCCATACTCTTGGATCTCAATCCTCAGCTCTTCACTGGTCCCTCTTCTTTTTCTTCCTTTATCACTCTTTCTTTTTCTCCATTTGTTCCCTTCTCAACAGCATTCTGAAGGGTGAGCTGAGCATCAGCTGGCCCTTTCTGATAGATGGGCATACAAAATGAAAAAAAGCATCAATTATTCTGACTACTTTTCTTGCAAATAGACTTAGCTTTTCACCAAAATAGCAAATTTCCCCAGTCTAGACTGTTTTGCCTACACTGTTACCATAATCTGCATGTTCATAATCTGCATGTTTTCTTTTAAACTTCATCCAAAATCTTCCCATCCTAAAAGACTATAATCTAGTAATCTATTTTGTGTACATGGCCAAGTTGAAATTTCAGTGTGTATTTCCAGGAACAACTAGATAGCATTTCTTTAAAACTTTGAAAACCAATTACTCTTCCCTAAGTGATGAGCTGCTCATAGGCATTATTTTTGGGTCCATATGGGTCTTGAAAGTTTTAGTAAATGAACTGTTATTATTAAAAAATTATTTTATAGTGTTTAAGAGAATTTCATCATCATAAATGCCTCAGAAATGAGGCTCAAGCATTTGAGACTGGAAAATTGAACTTGTTTTTTCACTATGATCCTAGATTCTCTGGTTTTCTCCTTCTATACTCACTGCTCTGGGGAATTAATTGTCCTCACATCTCTTCAGTCATTGGTTCAACTGCATAATGGCTTCCACATCTTAGTTTAAAGATTAGCCTTAAATTAAAATTATTAACCAGCAACTTTTATGACTCACTGCTCTTCTCAAACTGGAAGTGCTAGATATGAAGTGATTTTTTTTCCCCATAAACGATCATGTCTTCCTAACTCTTTCATTACCTTCAATGACACTATCAATCTCCTAATTCCTCCAGCTTAAATATTATATTTAATATTATTTCAATCTTTGATCATCTTACTCAGGAAGGAAATATCCTTTGAACTGAAATCAGGTCACTCCTCTGCATAAAACCCATAGAATAAAATCTATACTTCTTAACCATTGCCTGGGGTTATGTCTGGTTACTGCCTGTCCTTCTGGCCTCAACTCCTACCACTCATTACTCTAACTCAATTTCATTCCCCATGACTGTGGATGGTTACCTCCTTCTTGCCATGCAATTATCAGCTGAAATATCAGTTCCTCAAAGAAGAGATCCCTGACTACCCTACCTTCTCCCAAGTCACTATCTTATCAGTTTTATTTTCTTCAAAGCACTCACTTTGTTTACTTGTTATCTTCCCCATCCTCCTCCCTGTCTCCCATCACACCTGCACAATTCTTGAAGGTAATCCATGAGAGTAAGGGAAGCGTACTTGGCCGGGTGGATGGGGCATCAGTCTACCACATGGGAGGTCTGCGGTTCAAACCCCAGGCCTCCTTGACCCGTGTGGAGCTGGCCCATGTGCAGTGCTGATGCATGCAGGGAGTGCCCTGCCACGCAGGGGTGTCCCCCGTGTGGGGGAGCCCCATGCGCAAGGAGTGTGCCCTGTAAGGAGAGTCGCCCAGCAGGAAAAGAGTGCAGCCTGCTGGGGAGTGGCGCCGCACACACGGAGAGCTGACACAACAAGATGACGCAACAAAAGGAAACACAGATTCCCACGCCGCTGATAACAGCTGAAGTGGACGGAAAGAAGAGCATGCAGAGAACAGACAACTGGGGCGGGGGGTGGGGAGGGAAGAGGAGAGAAATAAATTAAATAAATCTTAAAAAAAAAAAAATCCATGAGAGTAAGAGCTTGTCTGTCTGGTTCTCAATTTCCTCTGTACGTTTTCTCATCCATGCAGCTAAAGCCAATAGAGACTCTCCCAGGTCTCATTACTCTCTATACTTTGCCCTTCCACTCAATCGTCACATTTAAAATTACTTGTTCAGGTTCTGTCTTCCACTATAGACTGCAAATTCAAAAACAATATGAAGCACATCTCTCCTTCACCAACATATCTCCATCATCTAATATAAAGATTGACATAACTAGGGAGGAAGAGGGTGGAGGAGGGAAGAAAGAAGGAGGGAGGGGGGAAAGGAGGAAGGAGAGAAGGAAGGAAGGGAGGGAAGAGAAGTGAAAGAATAAGGCTTTATGGAGACCAACCATCCCAGTTTGCCTGGGTCTGAAGAGTTTTCCAAGATGTGGGATTTCCGCTGCTAGAACCCGGAAACTCCCAGGAAAACCAGAAGAAAGTGGTCATGCTAGTAGTGAAGGAAAAACCCTTAGCAAACAATCATCTCCGATATGGAAATACCTACAGATGAACTATGTCTCTCCTGCCAATTGAACAAAATAGATACAATTTTCATTTGTGGGGTCAAACAAGGTAACTTGCAGGTATATTCATCTCTTTGAGGTCATCTTAGAGTCCTACTATACCCACATACTCACACATAAGGGATCCTGATACCCTGGCCACAGATGTTTGGACCAGGGATTAACAGATGACCCATAGGTAGCCATTTTGAGGCTGACCAGTAATGATCTTATGTGAGAGCTCTGTCCATGCACGAGGTGGGGCTTCCTAAAATACATGATGATTAACCAAATCATCCTTTTTACAGTAGGTTTGAATTTGATATTTCAAAAAAGGGACAGTTGCAAGTGGCAGGAGCAGTAGATGCTGAAATAACAACTAATGTCAACATAACGATGACAAATGGAATAGAGAGCAATGGCTTTCTGATTCTCAGTGTGCCAGAGCTATTAAAAATTATATCCTAAAATACATTGCATTCTCCTTGAGGCCTGAATGCATGGCGGTTGAAACTGTTTCTTGTTTCCTTATTTCCCAGCATATCAACACAATAAGCCCCATTAGGTCAGGTAATCAGAGTATGTCTCTGTTTCTTACAATTTAAAAGAACCTAAAAGATAATTATTTCTTCAATCAACAGTAATAATGGGATAAAAAGTGAGAATCAAGGCCAAAATGTCAAAAAAAAAAAAAAAAGGTGAGATACAGACCAAGCCCCCAGGATATCAAACTATCCCAAACCCCCCAAGTAAAGAGAGATTGATGGCCAAACAGTACACAAATTTATAAATCACTTGCAGCTATCTCTTTGAGTTATATATGCTTCCTTGGTTATTTTTAATAATCATCTGTGGACTAAATTTACTATTTAAAGAGTTCTTAAAAATATTCTTAGTAGTGAAAACACTTGAGTTTTCAAAAACCTCCTGATAGATACTTTGAAATATAAGCAGGAATAAAGTACTTTGATTAGAAATAATTCCCATCCATAGCTCCTGAGGAAGCAGATAATGTTATCAAGTTATCATGAATGTCAATATAAGCACAAGCACAAAACACACAAAGAGGGAACAAGCATATATGTGACCGATTCATTTTTCTTAATTTTATAACTTCCATGCAAATGGATGGCTCAGAACCTTATCATCATTTCAAAGTACTCTCAAAATTTCATTAAGCTCTCTTAGACTCAAAACCTTGAAAGACAAAATATTGGAAAATGGTCTCTAAGAATAGTTTCAACTAAAAGTTTACAATTTGAAAAGTAGCATACTGTTAATTGTAATCGCCTACTTTATTTAGGTTCCAGGAATATTTTTTTATGGATTTCTGTATGAAAGTTTTATTTAGTTCTTGGATTCTTTAAGCACATTAAGTAGCTGAAGGTTACAGCAACCCAGCAAGAAGATATGTGACCTTCCATGGAAATTTGGTCTGAATTTTATAATTTTATAATTTTATAATTTTATAATCTGAATTTATAAATTTTTATAAATTTTGGTCTGAATTTTAAATATTTGAGAGTCAACTACACATATATTCCTTATTACTTAAAACTTCACCATATGTATAATGTATATGTATAATCATTTGCTTTCATGATATTCAACATTATATTATACATCTCCACAAATCAAAGAAACTGCAAGAAAATATATGCCTCAAATCAAAATATCAGAATCAAAAGCTATTTCATTTTATCAGATGAAGAAATGGGGACCCCCATGTACAGCTGGCAGATATGCAAACTGGCCAGCCATTCTTCAGAGGAGTTTGGCAATATTTTATGAAATTGAGTCTGTGCATGTTCCATAATTCATTAGCCCTACTCCTAGGCATACATTCTTATGAATTTGATTTATATAATTCATTCCACCATTTATACTGTTATTTACAAATATGTTTATCCATGAAAAATACATGATTTTGAATTTTTCTGTTTTTCAAAAATTTTACCTAAGTGATATTTTTCTACACATATTGTTATGTTCCTTGAATTTTCCATCCAACCACTCAACACTGTGTTTATTAACTCTACCCATGTAGAGCTACTTTGTTTCTCTTCTTGTTGTATTTTATTCTAGTTTGTGCCTAGCTGACATTTTTTCTCAGTTTTTCTAAGATGAACATTCTCAAATCTTTGCTATCATAAATGATGATACAATAAACATGAATCTATTTGTCTGTTTTGTGCTTGGTACAGGATTTGAACAAGAATAGGGGCCAATGAGGGAAAAGTGTAGTGAGTTTGAGCCAGGGAATGAAAGGCACACAAATAAAGTGAAGGTGAGATAATGAACTAGAGACAAAAGATTAATCTAACTGGTCTTCAAGGAGCCAACTCTTGTCTCTTTTCACCGTTAACCACATTCCTTAATCCACTGGCATTCATGCATTCAAAATGAATCTTTCTAATAGTATTAAGAATTCTTTTTACTAAAAGTCAGTTCTTATTTGACTTCTGACCATTATTTGACACTTCCTTCTCAACACACTCTTACCTTTCCTTCCTCATCATGTATTTTACCTATTATCTTTCTGCCCACTCTCTCTCTCAGTCGCTTTTGCTGGCTCATCCCCTCCTAACCAGCCATTAAATGTTCCAATTCCTCCAAGCTCTTACCTAGATTTTCTTTGGATTACCCAAGGTGTGATCTCAATTACCTCCCATTTTTTTAATGTTTCCCAAACAAATTTACATCTACAGCTAGACCACTCCTCTGAATTCCTAACCACATAAACAACTGCTTTCTTGACATCTCTTTCTGAATACCTTAAAAGTACTTATGCTCAACATGTCCAAACTTGAACTCATGATCTTTCCCCTTGAAACACAGTTCTTTTCCAATACTCCCATGTCAATGAATGGCACTACCATTCATCCAGTTGTTTAAACCAGAAACTAAAATTTACCTCTGACAGCTACTCTACCAATCTTCTATATCCAATATATCACCAGACTTGTTGAATTTTTTACATCCTTAATGTCTCTTGCATACATTCAGTTTCACCATCACTGTTGCTACCATCTTAATACAAGCTACCCCATCTCTCACCTGGACCTCTGCAATGATTCCTGAGTGGTCTTTATATTCCAGTCCATTCTCCCTCAAACCACAAGAGTGAGCATTTCTAAATGCAAATCTTTAAATGTCAACAGTTTCACATTGCTTTTAGGATGAAGATCAACATCCTTAGGATAGCTTTGACACTTCTTCCTAACCTAGCCCCTTCCTATGGCTACAGCTTCATCTCATATCCCTCTCTCCTTCAGTTCTGCTTAAGTTCCTCAAGCAAGCCATGAACCTTCCCACCTCAGAGCCTTTTTATAAACTGTCTCCTTTGCATTGGATGCTCTTTCCTCTATCCTTCTTATTATTCAATTTCAGC
Source organism: Dasypus novemcinctus (assembly GCF_030445035.2). Taxonomy (NCBI): domain Eukaryota; kingdom Metazoa; phylum Chordata; class Mammalia; order Cingulata; family Dasypodidae; genus Dasypus; species Dasypus novemcinctus. The sequence goes on along the minus strand of NC_080674.1, from coordinate 47,654,173 downwards.
TCAAATTTTTCCTAAGTATGTTTTCTCTTACTACTAGACAAGAGCAGTTTTCCCTGCTAAACAATATCATAAGACTCCATTTTTTCCTTTTATAACACTTATCATCATTGGCAATATATATTTATTGCAAATAAATATATTTATTTACAAAAAATATGGTTGTGGTAGGTTGAACTATGTACACCAATTTAGACATATTATTAATCTTAACCCATGTCCCTGTGGGTGTGAACCCATTTTAAGTCTTATATTTTTTGTCTCTCAATTCTTCCATTAATGCCTACTTTATATTTATTTGACTTTTTTGTAGTGGCCCATTTTGGATCCCTTATCATTTCCTTCTGTATGTATTTTCAGATAATTTCTTTTGTGGTTACCATTAGTCCTAAATTTAACATACTAAATCTACAATAATCACATTTGATTTTATATCAGCTATAGCAGTTTGGCATTGTTCATGAATTTCAAACATTTATTGGATTGTTTGTAAACTGGTCTGTAATGGTATCATTTTTAATTGATTAAATTATGACTAGGACTTTGGGCCATGTCAGTAGGGTGTTGAGTGCCCACCCACTAAGGGGCAGGACTCACGGAGTAAAGACATGGCCAAGGACAGAGTTGAGAGTTTTGAGCTGGAGCCCAGGAAGTAAACACACAGGAGAAGAACACAAAGGTATAGAATTTGGTGAGGGTAGTAAATTGTGCTTTATTGCCTGGTAACTGTAAGCTTCTACCCCAAATAAATACCTTTTTGCTTCAGCACCCCTTCAGCTGACTAATACACCAACTTAAGTTCAACAGCATATATAAATACCGGTCCTATACCTCTCCACCCCTCCCACCTTTTTTTGGACTTGTTACAAATTATATCTTTACACAATGTATATCTAAAATGATAAATTTATCATTACTTTTCATGTATTTGTATTTTAGAATCTGTAAGAAGTAAAAAGTTGAGTTACATATAGAAAATACAATACGATAGTACTGGCACTTAAAAATGCCTACATGGTTACCTTTACTAAAGATTTTTATTTCTTCATGCCTCTTCAATACACTGTCTAATGTCCTTTCCTTTCAAACTAAAATATTCCCTTTAACATTGCATATAGGCAGGTCTAGTGGTGACAAACGCCCTCTGTTTTTGTTTATTAGGTAAGTGAAAAAAACTTCCCTGATAATAATATATAATTGGTTGGCAATTATTTTCTTTCAGTACCTTAAAGATTTTGTTCCACTGCCTTTTTCCCTTCATGGTTTCTAATGAGATATCAACATTTAATCTTATTTGGGACTTGTACATAACATGTAGCTTTTCTCCTGCATTGTTCAGAACTCTCTCCTTGTCCTTGGCATTTGACTGTTTGACTAAAATGTGTCTGGGTGTGATTCCCATCAAGGTTATCCTGTTCAGTATTTGTTGGAATTCTTGAATGTATATTTTCATTTTTTTCCCATTATCTCTTTGAATATTCCTTATGACCCTTCCTCTATTGCTTCTACTTCTGGGACTAGCATAATGAATATATCAGTATGCTATATGGCTGTTATTAGTCAGCCAAAGAGGTGCTGATGCAAAATACCAGAAATCTGTTGGCTTTTATAAAGGGTACTTATTTGGAGCAGAAGCTTACAATTTCCAGGCCATAAAGCATAAGTTACTTCCCTCACCAAAGTCTGTTGGCATGTGTTGGAGCAAGATGGCTGCTGATGTTCAGCCTTCCTCTTAAGGCTCCATGGTCCCAGCTTCTTCCAAAATCAGCTGTAGGGCATCAGGCTCTCTAGACTTTGAATCTCTCCCCCGGGGCTTGATTCTCTCTGGGCTCAGGCTTGCTTCTCTCTATAAGGTCAGCTATAGACTATCAGGTGAATGGTTCATCTCTCTTCCCAGGGCCTCTGCTATGTCTGTGGCGCTATCTCTGTTCTCTGTGTTCTTCTCCTATGTGTTTACTTCTTGGGTTCCATCTCAAAACTCCAACCTCCCTTCTCTGCAGTGTGGTTTCTCTGAGTCCCCACACACCAATGGGGAGGGAACTCAACATCCTATGGATCATATTTTAATAAAGTAAGAGTGAAACCTCTAAATCCAATATAATCTAATAATATACCCAGAGGAACAAACCAGTTTATAAACATAATGTGATATCTTTTTTGGAATTCATAAACAATATCAAAATGCTAAATGATATTGCACAGGAATCAGATGCTGTTCACTTTTTTCATTCTTTTTTTCTTTCTGCTCTCCAGACTGAATCATTCCAATTGCTTCTCTTTGATTTCACTGTTCCTTTTTCTGCCAGCTCCAATCAGCTGTTGAAACCATCTAGGGAATTTTTTGTTGCAGTTATTGTGGTCTTCAACTCAAGTATTTATAATTGGTCCCTTTATAAAAATTTTATATCATTATTGAAATTCTCATATTGTCCATTCACTATTTTCCTGATATCTTTTATTTCTTTCTCAGTGTTTTCCTTTATCTCTTGAACTAATTGAAGGTCTTTTTAAACATATATATATATATTTGCCTGGAATGTCCAAAGTCTGACTTTCTTCACTGATGGTTTCTGAAGTTTTTTCTTATTCTTTTGGATTGGTCATCTTTTTTATTTGTTTGTCTTGTAAACTTTTGTTGCACACTGTACATTTTAATATTTTAATGTCTTAACACTTGGATTTATTCCCTAACTGTTCCTTAACTTTTATCAGCAAGAGATATGACAGAGATTTCCTTGAGTGTCAGGCACTTACAAAAACAAACAAGTGCAAAAAACACCTCTCACAGTCATAGCAAATTGCTTCTGTACTGACTGGTATTCTTCTTCAGAATTTAGCCCCCTTATCAAGATCACCCATAGGCTAAAGTATAAGTTCCTTTCCATCCTTTCTGAGACTGTATTTTGTCCTGTACTTGCCCTCATGGCCTTAGAAATTCCCCCATTTACAGGAATCTACTGTCTACTACCTATGAATTAGACTTCCCCTCCTGCTGGGTGCTCTATTGTATGACTTAAAACAATAAACTTTTGCCCCAGGCCACTTTGGTTTAATAATTTCTTATATGGGAAACGGACTTGGCCCAGTGGTTAGGGCATCCATCTACCACATGGGAGGTCCGTGGTTCAAACCCCGGGCCTCCTTGACCCATGTGGAGCTGGCCCACGCACAGTGCTGATGCGCGCAAGGAGTGCCGTGCCACACAGGGGTGTCCCCCGTGTAGGGGAGCCCCACGCACAAGAAGTGCGCCGGTAAGGACAGCCACCCAGTGCGAAAGAAAGTGCAGCCTGCCCAGGAATGGCACCACCCACACTTCCCGTGCCGCTGACGACAACAGAAGCAGACAAAGAAACAAGACGCAGCAAACAGACACAGAGAACAGACAACCGGGGGGAATTAAATAAATACATAAATCTTTAAAAAATAATAATAATAATAATTTCTTATATAGCTTTAGCTGTCTACAAGCACCCCCCACCACCAGGACAAGTTCTGGGAGGGTAAGTCAGAGATAAGTATCCTAGTTCAGTTTTTCAGGCCACTACCAGCCAGGTTGACACCTACATGCCAGCACACCAATTTGCATATAGGAGTTACTCTGGTCCCTCAGGAACAGGGCCAAGAGGCCACAATGGGAGTTGTGATGGTTTGATGCTGGATGGGCCCCTAGAAAATCATATTCATAAATATAATCCATTCCTGTGGGTATAGAACTATTGTAGGTGGAACATTTAAGACCTGGCCCAGTGTGGGTCTTAATCCTTTTACTGGAGTCCTTTATAAAAAGGATGAATATGGAAAGAGAGAGAGAGAGAAAGCAACAAAAGCCAGAGGCTGAAAGCAATGAGCCCAAAGGAGAGAGGTAAAACCAGTGGACACCATCATGTGTCTTGCCATGTGCCTTTCCATGTGACAGAGGAGTCAAGGATTGCCAGTAGCCAGTCTTCGGAAAGAAAGCATCACCTGATGATGCCTTGATTTGCACATTTTTCTCAGTGCCAGAACTGTAGGCTTTTTTTAATTATTTTTTAAAAGATATTTAGATTACATAAATGTTACATAAAAAATATAAGGCGGGAATGGACTTTGGCCCAGTGGTTAGGGCGTCCGTCTACCATATGGGAGGTCCGCGGTTCAAACCCCGGGCCTCCTTGACCCGTGTGGAGCTGGCCATGCGCAGTGCTGATGCGCGCAAGGAGTGCCGTGCCACGCAAGGGTGTCCCCCGCGTGGGGGAGCCCCACGCGCAAGGAGTGCGCCTGTGAGGAGAGCCGCCCAGCGTGAAAAGAAAGAGCAGCCTGCCCAGGAATGGCGCCGCACACACTTCCCATGCCGCTGACGACAACAGAAGCGGACAAAGAAATAAGACACAGCAAATAGACACCAAGAACAGACAACCGGGGGGGGGGGGGTATTAAATAAATAAATAAATCTTTAAAAAAAAATATATATATATATAAGGCATTCCCAATGCCCCCCTCCCCACACTGCCCACATTTACCCACATTAACAACATCCTTCATTGGTGTGGTACATTCACTGCAACTGATGAACACATTTTGGAGCATTACCACCTAAGCATGGATTATAGTTTACATTGTAGTTCATACTCTTCCCACACAATTCTGTAGGTTACAGCAAAAAATATAATGTCCTGTATCTGTTGTTGCAAGGCCATTCAGGACAATTCTCAAGTCCCAAAAATGCCCCCATATTATATCTATTTTCCCTCTCCCAAATCTCAGAACCTCCAGTGGCCACTGCCTCCACACCAATGATAAAAGTTCTTCCATTGCTAGAAACACAGTAAGTCTATAGTAGAATATCAGTAAGTCCACTATAATCCATAGTTGTTACCCCAATCCTGAGAATTCTGGGATGGTGATGCCCACTCCACCTCTAATTGACCAGGGGTTTCAGTCTCATATGGCCAATGGATGGTACTCTCTTACCTGCAGTTGTAGACTCTCTCAGTTCCTTGGCATGGCGGTTGTCCATCATCACCTCATTGTTACTTGTCCTGGGTGAATTCCTCTATTTCCTGTCATATTTTGTCAATTTTAGTTGAATAAATGATTGAAGGAATGGGTGAATGATTTGTACAATGCAAATCCTATAGACTCAGATATGGAAGTTCTGGGAAAAATGGCATCGATGTAGGTAGATACTGCTCAACTCTTTTGGAAAAGTGGCAGAGAAGGGGCAAAAGCCTACCCAAGTGAACTGTATTGGGAATCCACAGAGCAGGAGGCTGCAGGACATCATTCAGGAGGGAGTGGGTCACAGAGACAAAGAGCCCATGGGAAAATTGTGAGTTGCTTGCCCCTATGGCTTGAAATGGTGAGCAAGTAAGCCCAAACATCAAGGCAAGGAGACTCCATGGAACCCCTGGCTCTCACCAACCAGCTGAGTGAGAGGGAGCATTCCCTGGGAGGAAGAAGGTTCTGGCAAAGGGTGGAGAGTGGTTTCCTTTCCATGGGTTTGGCCACGTGTGCCCCCTTTGAATCTCAGGTAAGATACCAGTCAGCACTGAGGTGGCCCCAGGAAGAGAAGAAGGAGGATCTGCTCAGGCAGGCTTTCACACCAAGCCATCCTGGGAGAGAAGAACTTGGTCAGGGAGTGTGTGGAGACAGGCACCTAACTACTCCAGCCCCTGAAAACTATTAGAAGTTCAACAATGGAAATGGGGAAATAGGGGCAGAAACAGCCAGATGAGTTTTCAAAAGCCTATTTAATCTAAAAAGCTGCTGTAGCACAGTGGGGGAATTCCTGTCCTGCATGTAGAAGGCCCCTGGTTTGAGTCCTGGTACCTCCTAAAAGAAGGGATCCAGAGAAAGATGAGGCACACATCTTTATGATGGGGGAATTATAGACTGAGTTTCTATTGTTTTGTTTAACATTTTTTGGATCCTTTTTTTCTTTTGCTCTTATTTTATTCACTAAAACTGGATACATCACCTGCAAAGGGCAGGCAGCAAGGTGATTAATTGGTGAGCACCAGCAGCCTGAGAAGGTCCTTAAGGGCCTAAGAGGGAAGGTTGTTTCTCCTGGGATGGTTCTTTGTTGCTGTTTTGTTTCTTCTTTGTTCTTTTCCCTTTCTTTGTCTCCTTTTATTTTTTCTTTTATTTATTTTTTCAACCTACTTTATTTTTCTTTTTTACTTCATTTTTCTGTCTTCTGATTTTTATTGCTTTTCTTTCATTCCACCACTTCATGTTTGGTCTTCATTTTTCCTTTTTCTCTCTCTCTCCTTTTTTTCCCCTTCTATTATCTTCTCATCTGTCTGGCCTTTTAATTCATTCTATTTTTTCTCTCTATTTTATTGTTTACTACTCATCTCCCCAACTTTTTAATCCATTTTATTTTTTCTTTCTCTTTTGTTTCTTGTTTTATTTTTTTCTATTCCTCCTATTTTTATTTATTCCTTTGCATTTTTTATGATTTTTACTGGTATTACTTAGTTTCTTAGCTCTTGCACAGTTCTTCTACCTTTTTTGTATTATTATTACTATTCTTCTTTTTCTCTTCTTATCTCTTTCTTTTGCTCTAATCTTAATTTTTTCCAAGGGAACACAAACAACTTCAAGGATATAGAATAAGTGAAAATAAGTATAAAAATTAACCTTACCACACACAAAGAAAAATTTAAAAATCCTAGAGTAAAAAGAGAAGCTACCCAACCAAATAAGCCAATCAAGATAAACAGATGCCTAGGCACCAAAAACAGGAAGACATAGCCTAGTCTAATGAACAAACTAAAAAACAGAAGGAGAGGCAGAATGTGGAACTATGCAAAGATAGCCAAATAAATATCATTAATCAACTTAATGAAGTAAAGGAAGAGATAAAGGATACTAAGAAGACACTGGGGGAACATACGGAAGAAATTGAAGGCATACATAAAAAGATAAAGGACCTGATGGTGATGAATGGCTTAAGAAATAAAAAATACACTGGATGCACATAACAGCAGATTTGAACAGAAAGAGGAAAGAATCAGTGATGTTGAACACAGTTCAGCTGAAATCAGACAGGTAATAGAACAGATAGATAAAAACATAGACAAAATCCAGCAGGGGATTAGGGATCTGAATGACAACAAAAAATGCACTAACATATGCATTATGGGCATCCCAGAGGGAGAAGAGAAAGGAAAGGTGGTAAGAGGAGTGTTGGAGGAAATAATGACTGAAAATTTCCCTATTTGAGGGGAAATGTCCCTCTATTGAGGGACATGGACATGCATGTGCAGGAAGCACAGCACACCCCAAACAGTATAAACCCTAACAGGCCTACCCCAGGACATAAACTTGTCAAATTGTCCAATGCTCAATATAAAGAAAGAAAACTGCAAGAAGCAAGAGAAAAGAGATCCATCGCATACAAAAAAAGTTCGATAAGATTAAGTGTTGACTTCTTCTCTGAAACCATGGAGGCAAGAAGGGAGTAGAATGACATAAAGTGCTAAAAGAAAAAAATGTCCAGCCAACAATTCTGTATCCAGCAAAGGTGGCATTCAAAAATAAGGGAGAGTTCAAAATATTTACTGATAAACAGAAATTAAAAGAGTTTGTCAATAAGAAACCTGCCCTTGAAGAAATACTAAAGGAAATAGAAGGAAATGTATATCTCAAGAGAAATGGTGACTCCCAGTGAATTAGGGCAGTTGAGCATGTCAAACCCTCAACACTGTTGCAAGTATCTCTGAACATGGCCCTTCAAGCAGTGAAGATTTACTGTCACTGTGGGCCCTGAGGGAAGGGGGAAAGAGGTATTGAATAGATGGAGCCAATGTAACTGTGTGGGCAATAGAAGTGTTCCATGAAAGTACATATGGATGGATATAAGACATGTAAAATTACACCAAAAATATATAAGGGCTGATAAGCTAAAGTGTAAATCATAATGTAAAACATAAGATAACTAAAAATTTAGAAAATTGTATAGTCTAAAATATAAACCACAATGTAAACACAAATGTTACCTCATTTAAAGCTATTGTCTCAATATCTGTACATCACTTTCAGTAAATACAGTATGAATATGTAATAAGATTATTGCTGTGGAAGGGAAAATGTTCTCTGTTGGATATGTGGGAGTACTGTATATTGTATGTATGAATTGCTGTGATCTAAAACTCTTGTGAAGATAAGCTTAATAATTAGAAAAAAGAAAAGAAAAAGATAGGACGTAGACACAGAGGAAAAGACAGAAGTAGTTGCCTTGCCAAGTTGCATACAGGGCAACACTTATTGCAGTGATGGAAGGCAAAACATCAAAAACAAAACTTTTGCATTTTTAAATTTTTTGATACCCCAATTTATTTTTACCATAATTTTCCCAAATTATTATGTATTCGATATCTAACCTTTAAACTCATCACTATATTCCATTTTACTATTAATGGAACCTGACATATATTGGGCTTAACTTTTCAGGAAGTTTTGGATTACAGAGAGGTTCAACACGCAGCGGAGGATTGCTGGTGTGGGATGTTATTGACAGGGGACACATGGTTGGCAGGGAGTTCTCCAGGGCATATATCCAGGGTACATAAAAATGTTTGGATATTTTCATAGTGGAAACAATTAAAAACAACAACTGAGGGAGTGCTGAGCTCCTAGCCAGGGGAGCTCTATCACAGTCCCTAAAGGAACAGCAACAATCCCCCAAATGCAATGGCAAAGACCAAAAAAAAGAATGAAGGTCCAACAATGAGCCCTTGATACTAATGACTATGCTTGTGAGCCTTCGCACCTGAAATAAGAACAAGGCCTAGAGCTTCAGGGTGCCTAAGAGTTACCTCCTGAGAGCCTCCATGTTGTTCAAATGTGGCCAGTCTCGAAGCCAAACTCAGCTTGTAAATGCATTGCCTTCCCCCCAGCATGGGACATGATTCCCAGGTATGAGCCTCCCTGGCACTGAGGGATTACTACCAAGTACCAGCTGATGATGTAACTAGAAAATGACCTTGAATAAAAGGATCAACTCAGACCAGCAGAATATCTCATTTTTAACCAGGAGTTAAAAATGCTTTTTGACCTAGATCAAGGGGGAAATGGAAAGGACAAATGAGTTTATATGGCTATGAGTCTCCAAAAAGAGCTGGGAGGTTATCAGAGGGGTTGCCCTTATGCACACCTCAGCAGAGTCCCAGAGACAGATAAAGTAGATACAACCCCAGGTACTGGTTCTTCTGAGGGCTACAGAGACCCACAGGTTCTATGGTCATGGCAGATGGAGCTCAGTGCCCTGTCAGTTGGCCCTTCTTTGGAGTTTGTGTTTCTGTGTGATGGAGCTGGACTCAGATGTGGTCTTTTTTCAAAAGCCTCTCCTGTTACTTTTACCAGAACTGTAGATGGTGCTGGGGTTTAATATATACCTGGGGGATCTGAATCTCTGGACTGACCATATGATAGCCAGGCCCTTAGCCTCAACAGACTTCAGCTCCTACACTCTGGTTTATTGGACTTACCTCACTCAGCTAACATGGAGTTGAAGAAGGTCAACCACCACACCATGGAGCCAAGAGTGCCTACAACTGAAAGCAGGAGGATTGCATCCAGCATCCATGTGGAATCTAAGCCCCCTCTTGATATAGATGTGGAGTGGACACAACCATTCCAAGGTCCACAGGATGAAGGAATAGAATATGGATTAGAGTGGACTTACTGATATTCTATTCATGAACTATTGTGATTAGTAATCGAAGAAAATGTGGCATTGGTGTGGAGAAAGTGGCCATGGTGGCTGCTGGGTGTGGGGAATGGGAGGAAGAGATGAGATGTAGAGGCATTTTCGGGACTTGGAGTTGTCCTGGGTGATGCTGCAGGGACAGTTACCGGACATTGGATATCCTCCCATGGCCCACTGGGTAGAACGTGGGAGAGTGTGGGCTATGACGTGGACCATTGACCATGATATGCAGCAGTGCTCAGAGATGTATTCACCAAATGCAATGAATGTCTCATGATAGTGGAACAAAAAAGGAAGGAAGGAAGGAAGGAAGGAAGGAAGGAAGGAAGGAAGGAAGGAAGGAAGGAAGGAAGGAAGGAAGGAAGGAAGGAAGGAAGGAAGGAAGGAAGGAAGGAAGGAAGGAAGGAAGGAAGGAAGGAATTCTAAAGGGAGTTCTGCAGGTTGAAAGGAAAAAATTGGAGACAGTGAATTGGAGGAGAGTGTAAGAATAACTAAAAAATAAAAAAAGAAATAAAACCAATATATGACACAATAAATCTGAAGAATATATGGCTATTGTAAATAATTCCTTAACAGTAATAACATTGAATGTTAATGGAATAAACTCCCAATCAAAAGACACTGATTGGCAGAATGGATAAGGAAATATGGCCCATCTATATGCTGTCTACAAGAAACTAACCTTAGACCCAGGGATGCAAGGAGACTGAAAGTGAATGGCTGAAAATACTTTTACATGCAAACAATAACCAGAAAAAAAGCAGGAGTAGCTATACTAATATCAGAAAAAATAGACTTTAAATGCAAAACTACTTTAAGTGACAAATAAGGGCACTATATATTAATAAAGGGGGTAACCAATCAAGAGAAAGAACGATCATAAACATTTATGCACCAGGATGACTCAAAATACATGAGGCAAACACTGGAAAAACTAAATGAAGCAGTAGATTCCTCTACAATTATAGTGGAGGACTTGAAAACACCAATAGAACATCTCAACATCTTGACAGAAGATCAATAAAGAAACAGATACCTTGAATAATATATTAGAGGATCTGGATGCAATAGAAATATACAATGTGTGTTGTGTAGTGGATGGGTATGATAGTGGTGCAGTGATACTATTGGGTTGGGCAGTGCTGGTTTGTTAGGGAGTAGGGTGGGGAGGGTGGGTGTTGGATGTTGGTGGCATTTGGGACAGGGTGCACCAGAGGCAGGATTCTAGGGAGTATGTGAGAGTTCATCTTGTCATAGTGTGTTATATCAGTGGGTGGAGATGCATATAATGAGCAGGAAGGTAGTGGACTCCTATCCTGGGGACACCCACTGTGTTCTCAAATAGAGGAGCAGAAGTCTCTCGAGAGCATTTGCAGTGCCTAGTAGGGGAAGACAGACCAGTGTGTCAGGCCTCAGTGTTGTTGCATGTAACTATGAATCTTGTCCTTCAAGGAGTGAAGCCTGGTGGTTGTCATGGGTCCCAAGCAGAGGAGGAGGGAAGAGTGGAACAGATGGAACATGGTGCATTTTGGGGTTGATGGAAGTGTTCTACATGATCTTGCAATGACAGGCCATATTAAATTTCATCAAAAATTTTTAAAGTGTTTGGCTCAAAATGTAAACTACAATGTAAACCATTGACCAGGTTAGTAGCTATGTTTCAACATTTGTACATCAGCTACAAAAAAACATACCACCCACATATACAATGTTATTAACAGGGGAAGGGAGGAAATGGGGAGGATGTTGGGTATATGGGAATCCCCTGTTTTTGGTACATGACTTTTCTGTAACCTAAAACTTCTTTGAAGACAAAATGAAAAAAGTAAGACACTGGGGGAGTGAACAGAAGAAAATGTAGTTGTACATACAGGACAATAGAACTTACAGTGATGAAAGGCAAAATGAGGAAGCCAACTTGGCCCAGTGGTTAGGGTGTCCATCTACCACATGGGAGGTCCGCAGTTCAAACCCCGGGCCTCCTTGACCCGTGTGGAGCTAGCCCATGTGCAGCCCTGATGCGCGCAGGAGTGCCCTACCACACTAGGGTGTCCCCTGCATAGGGGAGCCCCCTGCATAGGGGAGCCCCATGTGCAAGGAGTGCCACTCCATAAGGAGAGCCGTCCAGTGCAAAAGAAAAGGCAACCTGCCCAGGAATGGCGCTGCACACACGGAGAGCTGACACAAGATGATGCAACAACAACAAAAAAGAAACACAGATTCCTATGCTGCTGACAACAATGGAAGTGGACAAAGAAGAACAGGCAGCAAATAGACACAGAGGACAGACAACTGGGGTGGGGAGGGGAGGAAGGGGAGAGAAATAAATAAATTAAAAATCTTAAAAAGAAAGAAAGGCAAAATGTAAAAAGGAAAAAAACATTTTAAAATATTTTTTCATTATTCTTTATTATCCAAAAAATTTTTTCATTTTTATCTTTTTAAGTTTTTTTATTTTATTTCTTATTTTTGGAACTATCATTATTTCATTTTCTTATTAATTCTATTTGGCTATTTTATTGGTTTCATTTTTTAGGAAGTTTTGGGTCACAGATAGGTTACAACTGTGACAGGGGAAGATCATTGATGTGGAGTGTCAGTGATGGGGGACACATGGAAGGAAGCTCACCTGGGCATATATATAAGGCATATAAATGTGTCTAAATGTTCATGGAGCATCATCGTAGTGGGTGGAGAGTCACACAAAAGACTACCGAATTCCCATCCTGAGGAGCTCTGCCATGTTCTTTAGTGGAACAGCAAGAATCCCCTAAGTACAGCAGCAATGACTAGTGAAGGAGTATGGTCCATTGATGGACCCTTAAAATTGATAACTGTGCTTATGAACCTTTACTTTTGAAATTTAAACTTAGTCTAGTATTATAGGGTCTCTAAGAGTTACCTTCTGAGATCCTCCTCGTTGCTCAAATGTGGTTTCTCTCTAAGCCAAACTCTGCAGATAAATATATTACCTTCCCCCCAGCATGCAACATGACTCCCAGGATTGAGCTTCCTTGGCACTGAGGGTTTACTGCCAAGCACCAACTAGCAATGTAACTGGAAAAAGACCTTGATCAAAAGGGGGAAATGGTAAAGACAAATGAGTTTATATGGCTAAGAGACTTCAAAGTGAGTCAGGAGGTCATCCCAGGGGTTACACTTATGAACAACTCAGCAGGATCTCATCGACTGCCAAAGTTGATACTTCCACAAGTAGCTGGGCTTCTGAAGGCTCAGAGACATCCAAACACTATAGTCAAGGCAGATAGCTCAGGAGTTAGGAGCCTTGCCAGTGGGTCCTACTTTATAATTTATGCACCGCAGTGTGACAGAGTTGGACTCAGTTGTGGTTTCCCTCCACATGGCTCTTCTGCCTCTTCTATTTGAACCTATAATTAGTACTAGAGTTGGTAGGGGTATGTCCAAGAGACATAAATCTTTGGGCTGTCCATGTGCCAGCTGGGTCCTGAATCTCAACGTAGTTGCAACACATACTGTCCAGTTCATTTTTTCTCACCCAGGACAACTAACAAGGATGCAATGATGAGCAACCACCATAACAAGGAATGGAGAGTCTACAAATGCAAGGAAAAAGTCCCTTCCATTGGCCCTATAGGATCGAAGCTCCCTCTCAATTAGACGTGGTGGGGATATCACCATGCCAGAATCCTCAGGATTAGGGAATGAACTATGGACTAAAGTAGACTTGCTGGTATTCTACTATAGACTCATTGTGATTCTAGCAATGGGAGAAATTGTATCGTTGATGTAGAGGCAGAGGTCAACGGAGGTTCTGAGGGCAGGGAGAGGGAAAAATTCGTGCAATAAGGGGGCATTTTGAGACTTGGGAATTGTCCTAAATGACATTGCAATGACACAGGCCATTATATATCTTGCCATAACCAACAGAATTGAGTTGGAGAGAGTGTAAACTACAATTTAAACTGAAATCCATGCTTAGTGGCAATGCTCCAAAATGTGTTCTTCAATTGCAATGAATGTACCACACTAATGAGGGATTTGTTACTGTGGGAAAGTGTGGGAGATGTGGAGAGTGTGGCATGTGGGAATCTCCTATATATTTTATGTAACATTTATGTAATCTATATATCTTTAAAATAATTTTTAAAAATTTAAAAATAAAATAAAAGGCATCCATATTGGAATGGAAGAAGTAAAAATTTCACTATTTGCAGATGACATGATCCTGTACCTAAAAGCCCTGAGAGATCTACAACAAAGCTTCTAGAGTTTATAAATGAGTTCAGTAAAGTGGCAGCTTATAATCACTAGCATTTCTGTACACCAATAATGAGCAACCTGAGTAGGAAATCAAGGGGGAATATCCCATTACAATAGCAACTAAAAGAAACAAAAAACCTGGAAATAAATTTAACTAAAGATGTAAATGACTTGTATGCAGAAAACTACAAAACACTGTAAAAGGAAATCAAAGAAGACCTAAATAAATGGAAGAATATTCCTTCTTCATGGATAGGAAGACTAAACATCGTTAAGGTATCTATCCTGCCCAAAGGGATTTACAGATTTAAAGCAATACCAATAAAAATTACCACAGCATTTTTTATTGAATTGGAAAAGCTGACTATGAAATTTATTTAGAAGGACAAGGGACCCCAAATAGTCAAAGTCATATTGAAAAGGAAAAATGAAATTGAAGGAATCACACTACCTGACTTTAAACGATACTACAAAGCACAGCGGTCAAAACTTCAAGGTATTGGCACAAGTATAGACATACTGATCAATGGAATCAAATTGAGAGTTCTGATATAGATTCTTGCATACACGGTTAACTGATGTTCAACAAGGCCCCCAAGCCCACTCAACTGCGAGAAAATGGCCTCTTCAACAATTGGTGCCTGAATAACGGGATATCCATATCCAACTGAATGAGAGAGGAACACCATCTCACGCATTATAGAAAAATTAACTCAAGGTGGATCAAAAATATAAATAAAAGAGCCAAGACCATAAAGATCTTGGAAGATATTGTAGGAAAGCATCTACAGGATCTTGTATTAGGAAATGGTTTCATCAACTTCACTCCCAAAACACAAGCAACAAAAGAAAAAATAGATAAATTAGACCTGCTCAGAATTAAAAACTTTTGCACCTCAAAGGAATTTGTCAAGAAAATGAAAAGGCAGCCTACACAATGGGAGAAAAGACTTGGTAACCACATATCTGATAGGAGTCTATTATCTATCATATATAAAGCAATTCTATACCTCGAAAATGAAAAAACAATTACTCTTTCTTAAAATGGGCAAATGATTTGAATAGACACTTCACCAAAGAAGAAATACAAATAGCTAAAAAAGCATATGAAAAGATGTTCAACATCACCAGCTGTTAAGAAAATGCAAATCAAACTATAAGATACCATCTTACACCCATTAGACTAGCAGCTGTTAAAAAAAACAGAGGACTACAAGTGTTGGGAAGGATGTGGAGCCCTTATCCACTGCTGGTGGGAATACAAAATTCTGCAGCCATTGTGCAAGACAGTTTGGCAGTTCCTCAAGAAGCTTTCTATAGAACTGCCATATGATCCAGCAATCCCACTGCTGGGTATACATCCAGAAGAATTGAAAGTAGGGACATTAAAAGATATATGCATACCAATGTTCATAGTGGCATTATTCACTATTGCCAAAAGTTGGAAACAACCCACATGTCCATCAACAGATGAATGAATAAAATTGTGGTACTTACATACAATGGAATATTACTCAGCTGTAAGAAGGAAAGTAGTATTAAAACATGGGATAACATGGATGAATCTTGAAGACTTTATGTTGAGTGAAGCAACCCAGGCACTGAAGGGCAAATATTACATGACCTCACTGATACGAATTAAGAAAATTGAGAAGGCTTACAGAACTAGAGTCTAGATGCTAGGTTAACAGGAGAGAAAAAAGAAGTTTGTGAACCAATACCCACATGGGCACAATCTATAAGGTAGAAGGGTGTAATTGTGCAGTGGATGGGCATGGCAGTGGTGCAGTAATGCTGTTGGGGTGGGTGATGCTGGTCTGTGAGGGGGGGTAAGGTGGGGAGGGTGGATGGGACTGTCCATGGAACTGGGGGAGAGTCAGAAGATGGAGCAGGTGAACTCTGGGGATTTGTGTGTATATGGTTGAAACTATAATGTTGAGAATATTCTTTTGGCAAATATGGCAGGGGAGGTTTACTGGTTTAGAGTGTTGGATGTGGGGGGCATGTGGGACAGTGTGCACTTGGGGCAGGTTTCCAGGGAGTGTGTGAGTGTTCACCTTGTCATAGTGTTTTTTATCAGTGGGTGGAGACCCACATAATGAGCAGGATGGTGCTGGACTCCCATCCTGGGGGATCCTGCTATGTTCTCAAATAGAGAGTTGGGAGTCTCCCAAGAGCATAGGCAGTGTCTAATAGGAGAGGATAGGCCAGTATGTCAAATCCTCTATGTTGTTGCAAGTAACTATGAATCTTGTTCTTCAAGGACTGAAGCTTGGTTGTTACCTTGGGTCCCAGGGGAGGAGTAGGGAGGAATAGAATAGATGGAACATGGGGCATTTTGGGGGTGATGGAATTGTTTTAGATGATCTTGCAATGAAGGATATAGGTAATGATAAATTTTGCCAAAATTTTTAAAAGTGTATGGTCCAAAATATAAACTTTAATGTAAATCATTGACCATGGTTGGTAGCAAATGTTTCAATATTTGTACATCAAATGTACCATCCACGTGGTAAAATGTT
The DNA here is from genome assembly GCF_030445035.2 of Dasypus novemcinctus. Classification (NCBI taxonomy): domain Eukaryota; kingdom Metazoa; phylum Chordata; class Mammalia; order Cingulata; family Dasypodidae; genus Dasypus; species Dasypus novemcinctus. The sequence continues at coordinate 47,637,718 of NC_080674.1, read as the reverse complement.
ATTAATAAGAGAAAGGGGAAAGGGGGGAGGATGTTGGGTATATGGGAATCCCCTATATTCTATGCATGACTATTCTGTAACCTAAAACTTCTTTGAAGACAAAATGAAAAAAATAAGACACGGGAATAAATGGGAAAAAAATTCACTGTACACACAAGAAAACAGATCTTACAGAGAGGAAAGATATAAAGTCAAACAATTTTTTTAATTTTATACTTTTTATTATTTTTTATGATTTTAACTTTTAAAATTTTGTGTATTTTATTCATTTTTTAAACTATCATTATTTCATTTTATTATCGATTGTATTTGGTTATTTTGTTAGCTTCATTTTTTTAAGACATTTTGGATCACAGAAAGGTTACAACTGTGGCAGGGGAGAATCATTGCTGTGGGGTATCAGTGATAGGGGATGCATGGGAGGAGGTTCACCTGGGACATACCTATAAAGCATATGAATGTGTTCAAGTGTTCATGGGGCATTGTCACAGTGGGTGAAGATTCGCACAGTAACTGAAAGAATATCAAATTCCCACCCTGGGGAGTTCTGACACATTCTCTAATGGGATAGCAAGAATCCCCTGAGTACAAGTGCAGTGACTAGTGAGGGAAGATGAACAATTTATAGGCCCTTGATATTGAATGCCATTCTTATGTGCCTTTCCTTTTGAAATTGAAACTTAGACTAGTATTATAGGTTGCCTAAGAGTTACCTCCTGTGTGTCTCCTTGTTGCTCAAATATGGCCTTTCTTTAAGCTGAACTCAGCACATAATGCACTACCTTCCCTTCAGCATGGGACATGACTCCTAGAGATGAGCCTCCCTGGCACCAAGGGATTACTACCAAGCACCAATTAGCAATGCAACTGGAAAAAGACCTTGATCAAAAGGGGGAAAAGGTAAAGGCAAATGAGTTTATATGGCTAAGAGACCTCAAAGGAGTTGGGAGGTCATTCCAGAGGTTAGGCTTATGCATGTCTCAGCAAGATCTCATTGACTGCCACAGTAAATATTGCCTCAAATACTGGGGGTCCTAAGACATCCAGACACCAGGCAGGGCAGGAAGTTCAGGAGTTTGGTGCCCTGCCAGAGAGCCCTACTTTGGAATTCTTACCCCCCACTGTGAGAGTTGGACTCAGTTGTGGTTTCCCTACACATGGCTCTTCTGCCTCTTCTATTTAAACCTATAGTTAGTACTAGTTTTGATGGGTGTATGTCCAGGAGACTTAAATATTTCTGTTGTCCATATGCCAATTGGGCCCTGAATCTCACCAGAATTGCAACACCTACCCTCCAATTCATTGGACTCACTCAGGACAACCAGCAAGGACATGATGATGGACAATGACCATCCCAAGGAACAGAGAGAGTCTGCAACTGCAAGCAAGATAGTCCCAACCATCCACCCCATGGGATCTAAGCCCCCTCTCAATTAGAGGCAGAATGGACATCTCTACCCCAGAATTCTCAGAATTGGGGAAGGAATGATGGACCAGAGTAGACTTAACCAGTGTTCTACTGTAGACTTATTATTATTCTAGCAATGGAAGAGCTTTTATCATTGATGTGGAGGCAGTAGCCCCTGGAGGTTCTGAGCGATGGGAGAGGGACAAATAGGTGTAAAATGAGAGCATTTTGGGGACTTGGAAATTGTCCTGAATGGCCTTGCAATGGCAGATATAGGTCATTAGATATCTTGTCATAATTTACAAAATTGTGTGGGAGAGATTGTAAACTACAATGTAAACTATAATCCACACTTAGTGGCAATGCTCCAAAACGTGTTCCTCAATTGCAACAAATGTACCACACTAATGAAGGATGTTAATGAGGGAAAATGTGGAGGGGTAGGGAGTGGGCCATATGAAAATCTCCTATATTTTTTATGTAACATTTATGTTATATAAGTATCTTTTTTAAAAAAGTATATTTAAAAATAAGCTGTGATATAATTCTAACTCACAGACTTTTTTTCCCACTTTTTTTTCCTTTATTTTTAAAGAAACCTTATATTATAAAAATCTTACATCAGAAATATAGGGGATTCCAACACGGATACCCTGGGAGGTCACTCTCCCTAGGCTCTGTCCAGGTGGTGCAGGGGAGCACAGGGTCAGCCCAGTGAAGTACAGTCCCACTCCACAACGTTGGAAATGAAGTCGGGCTCCCGAGCCTGCACCTGCATATTCCTACAGCGTCTCTGAATTATACAGACAACTACTGAGGAGACAAATCATGCAGGAAACAGTTTTCTTGAGCATCCCAGTCTGGATCCAGGGTCAGTTCACCACATATCCAAGAGAAGTGTGCTTTGTCTTCTTTTTAAACTATTGGTTAATTATGTTTACACTTTATACCTTTGTTTCACAGAATTCTCAAAAGAATTCCAAAATACCTCAGATTTGAGGAGAGAAGAGGAGCAAAGCCTTGACACTGAAATACGAGACTTGCACACAGAGTACGACTATCAACCTAGGATATGGTATACAAATGAACTTAACAATTGTGAGCAAATGCTGGCATCTTTCCTTCTATGAAACTACTGGTCCCCAGGAAGTGGGATTCCAGGACTGAGCTTCCACCTACCACCTGGGAGGTCCCAGATTCGGTTCCCAGTGCCTCCTGGAGAGGGCAAACAGGACAGCAAGCTGGCATAACAGGCAGGTGCAGCGGGCTGGTGCAACAAGATGACGCAACAAGGTGATGCAACAAAGAGACACAAAGAGGAAAGACAATGAGAGAAACAACAAACCAGGGAGCTGAGATGGCTCAAGTGATTGAGTGCTTCTCTCCCACATGGGAAGTCCCAGCTTTGGTCCCTGGTGCCTCCTAAAAAAGAAGACCAGCAGACAGAGCACACAACAAATGGACACAGAGAACAGACAGTGAGCTCAAACAATGGGGAGGGGATATATAAATAAAATAAATCTTTTTAAAAAGTTAAAAAAAAAAAAAAGAAATATAGGGGATTCCCACATACCCAACCCTCTACCCCTCCCACACTTCCCCAGTTAACATCTTTCATTGGTGTCATACATTTGTTACAATTGATAAACACATTTTGAAGCACTGCTACTAAGCATTGTCAACAGTTTACATTATGTTTTACACTTTGCACTGAACATTTTTATAGGTTTTGACAAAATGTATATTGGCTTGTATATATCATTGCAATAGCATGCAGAGCGATTCTAACGTCTCAAAAATGCCCCATGTTACACATATTCTTACCTCTCCCTCATCTCAGAACCTCTGGTGACCACTGTCTTTCTATCAATGTTAAAAGTTCTTCTGTTGCTAGAATAATAATGCCTACTTTAGTCCATAGTTGCGTTCCCCTGCTTATGACTATTCATTCCTCATTCTTGAGGATTTGGGGATGGTGGTACCCACTCTGCTTCTGATTGAGAGTAGACTTAGATTCCATGGGGCAGATGGATGGACTGTCTTGCTTGCAGTTGTAGATACTCTCTGTTTTTTGGGATGGGTGTTGTCCATCACCATCCTTTTTTAGTTGTCCTGGGTGAGTCTGATGAACTGGAGAGTAGGTATTGGTTGTAAATCTGCTAAGATTCAGGGCTCACCAAATGAACAGACCAAAGATTTAAGTCTCTGGGACATTTATTTAATGCATATAGTGCTAATTATAGTTTCAGATAACTATAATTAATTATCTGAACTAACTTATGGCAGAAGAACCATATGTAGGAAAATTATAAATGAAACTAACTCTGACACACTGGGGGAGACAGGTTATCATATATTCCAAGGTAAAGCCCACTGATCGGGTACCAAATTCCTGGGGTATCCTGCCTATAGTATCTATGTATCTCTAAGGCCCCCAGGAGCACCCCTACTTGAGGAACTGTTTACAGTGGGAGACAGCGAGATCCTCCTGAGATGTGCATGAGTATAACCTATAGAATGACCTCCTAACTCACTTTCAAATCTTTTAGCCATAAAGACTCATTTGCATTTTTTAAGGTTTATTTCTTTTTTATTTCTCTCCCCTCCCTCCCCCACCACTGTCTGCTCTCTGTGTCCATTCACTGTGTGCTCTTCTGTGACTGCTTCTATCCTTATCAGCGGCACCGGGAATCTGTATTTCTTTTTGTTGCGTCATCTTGTTGTGTCAGCTTTCTTGTGGGTGGCGCCATTCCTGGGCAGGCTGCACTTTCTTTCATGCAGGGCGGCTCTCCTTATGGGATGCACTCCGTGCATGTGGGGCTCCCCTACGCGGGGGGCAACCTGTGTGGCAGGGCACTCCTTGCACATATCAGTACTCCACACGGGTCAAGGAGGTCCAGGGTTTGTACCACGTACCTCCCATGTGGTAGGTGGATGCCCTATCCATTGGGCAAGTCCGCTTCCCTCATTTGCATTTACTATTTCCCCCTTATAGCCTAGGTCTTTCTCCAAATGTATTATTAGTCGGTGCTTGATATTAATCTCTCACTGCCAAGTATGCTCATCCTTGGAGTCATGTCCTACATCGGGGGGAAGGCTGTGAACTTATGTGCTGAGTTTAGCTTAGAGCGAGGCCACATTTGAGCAACAAGGAGTCCCTCAGGAGGTAACTCTTATGCAATATATTACCAGGTTAAATTTCTGTTTCACAAGAGCAAGATTCATAAGTATAAGCATTAATGTAAAGGGCTTGGAATAATAATCTGTCCTCCTTTTCTAGGCACTGCCCATATACTCCAGAGATTCTCACCATTCTATGAGAGAATGCCAGAGGACTCACCAGGATGGAATTCAATATTCCATCAGTTATTCTGTGGGTCTCAATCCACGGAGACAGCATCCCATGACCATATGAACACACTAACACTCCAGAGAGGCAAGCTCCAGACTCACCCACACACACATATCTCCCCACCACCAAGACCCTAGACCATTGATCCTCCCCTCTCACAACTGCGACCCACAATCTCCCCAAAAACAAAGCAAAATAATAGTAATAAAACTAAAATTTTTTAAATTAAAAATTTAAAAATTGTTTTGTATTGTGCCTTTCATCACTTTAAGATCTGTTATCTGTCACTTATATTGACAATTTCTTCAGTATGTTTCCCCAGGGTCTTTTTTTTTTTTTTTTTTCACTTTATTTTCCAAGTAACTTTAGTTTATAGAAAAGTCACAGAGAAAATATAGGGAATTCACATACACTTCATCCCTCCCTCCCACACCCTCCCTTACCAAGAACATCCTACATGAGTATAGTACATTTGTTACAGTCAATGAACAAATATTAAAGAATTGCACCAACTATGGTCAGTGGTTTACATTATCACTTACCTATTACACCATATACTTTTATAGGTTCTGACAAAATGGATAATGGACCCACAGGCTTTTAATTAAGTTAAAAAATGTTAAGTATGGGCATATTTTAAAGTAAATTGTTTATTGGATAATTTCAAGATGATTTTAGTCATATGACACACCATATACCTGATATAGAAATTTTTCCATAAATTCACACAGAATAAATTCTGACCTACTACAAATATTTTTGGCAGGGATTTCTGTAGACAGTTTGCTGTCCAAATCAGATTTGGCATGCAAGACCCATTTCTACATCTACTTGGCTCACAGCTTACTGTACATATCACTTGAAACCTACTTTTTCAAGAAATTATGATGTTTTGAAAATTGTAGAAGCATGCATTTTAGTCCCATGATAGGTAAATATGTGTAATTATGTGCATGTTCTATTCTTGGGGGAGCAAGAAATGTGATTTATGTAAAAAGAAAAATGTATCCAAACATCTCATGCATTGGCTGATGTGAATATTTTCAAGACAATGGCTTGGAAATAACCTTCCCTGCCCTATTTACAGTTGCAGCTATTTATGCTGCTTGCCCCACCCTCACTTCAATTATGTTTTTATTATACCTGGGATTTATGATTATCCCTGATGTATAGATAAAATACTCAAAAGAAACAATATTCGTTTTTATTTGTTTTATTCCCTCCCTCCACACCTCTACTTTCTGCTCTGAACCAGAACTCAGAAGTAACCATTCAGCTCAGCTGGATGGACAACATTCTGGCCTCTTAAGTGGGGAATGTGTATCTGAGAAGAGGTTAACATTCTAGCCTCTTCAGTGGGAAATGAGTTACACAGATTGATAGACGAAGCTGTATCACTTGTAGCTCCTCACAAATGAGATCTTTGCAACTGGTTTTGTGATTTGTTTGAAAGTCTGTAGCTGTCTTGATTGTCAAAGCCCTTACTATACTATTTTGCATTATAAAATAAAAATGTGTTTCCATCTAAGGATAATTTATTATTTTATATTTTCTGGGACTCTGCTCATCTACTATTTTATTACTTATTGACCCACTCTGTTTTTTCAACATAAATCATATTTCTTTTGTATTTTAAGATTTCAGAAACTGGGATACGCCTGAAAATCACCTTGTACATAGAAAGTGGAACTTTCTCTTTTTCCCCACAAAGTAGTTGCTATACTGATTATGCATTTAATAGCTGACATCTTATTAAATGCATAAGAACTCAGAAAGCAGAAGGCATTAAAAAGCAAGTATGCTGATATGAACTTTCTGATTTTTTAATGCCCTTCAAGAAAGTATCCTAGTTGCTTTTGATACCATATTCTTTTCCACTAATGCAATACAAGAAACTCAGTTCATCATATTGTAAGTTCTTCAGGAGAAGGAGTGACACCTTATTCTCTTTTTATCCAATTACTCTAATACGTACCTAGCATAGGTAGGCTCTCAAAAGGTACCTCCTGAATAAATGAGTGAATACAATTATTATGCACTGTTAAATCACAGTGGTGCCTAAGTTTCTAATAGAAACTCTAAGCAAAGTTCCAACAGAATTGCAATTTACAGACTCTCACACAGCATTCCTATTCTCAGATAACTTTGAATTGTTACAAAATCCCCATACCTGGCTTTTGGTCATAGAGTCATTACAAGGATCAGAGGTCAGAGAAAATGAAAGAAATTAGGATACCTCCCTTTCTTAAGCCCGGGATTTCTGTTGCAGGAAATCCAGGAACAGGAGAAAGGGCAGTTATGTTTTTATTTTTATATATTCTTTTTTCCATATACTTCAGCTTAAAAGGAACTGAGAAATTGTCTTACCTTACCAATTACTTTGAAGAAACTGATCCCCATCATTGACTTGTCTAAATTCATTCAGCTGCTAACTGGCAGACCAGGACTTGATCCATGCCTATTAACTCCAAGGCCAGCACTTTCTTTGCTATGTCATTTCTGCAAAGGAAACGTATCACTGGGGCAGGGATTGCAAAGTCCTCAAGCTCAGTTACAGGTCAGTCTTTATGTGATGCTCTACAAAGAATTCTCCTAGAACTCAAATAAGTGACAGTATTTATCCTGCCCCAAGTAGAATAATTACCAACATCATCAAAGCAAAGCAAGCAGATTAGGTCAATAGCTGCTGTCATCTCAAATTAAAATTTCTTCTCCTATTTTAACAATGTGCCTACCTCTGCGTCCCTTGGTTTTCCTGGCCATTTTTCTGGGCCTATTTGAAGCCATCCCTGAGCTTTTATGTTAGGAGGGGAAAAACGTTTCACATTATTTGAGTTCCCTCTTATACAAGGACGTTTATGTTTGCCAATGTGGATTTTCTTATCATTTTTACACTATCTTATCTTAATTCTGTAATCTTTCCTGGCTAATTTATAATTTCATTTTCACACATTATAGTTTTCTCTCCCTAGATTATAATATTAATATGTGATTTAGCCACTCTAAAAATTAAAAAACAAAACTAATAAATGGTTTTTGGTGACCCTTTCTTTTTACACATTTGCCTTCCTGAGACTTTTCCCTTCCCTTTCCACTTAAAGAATGCTTTTTTATAAGCATTTTCTCTGCTTTAATTCGGTAATCATCCTCCAAAGTTTTACTTTTCTGGGTCTCACTTGATTCCCAATTAAGATCTAACTGAATTATGATGGCTATCACTTGTTTAAGCAGTCCCTTATGTCTACATCACCAATCATTTCCTCTGTGTTTCTCAAAACACAGACATAAATCGTTTCCTTTCTCATTTGTTCCTTTAAAGTCCATATTGGGTAACCAACCAGTTCCCCACCATGTACACAAACTTGTATTTAAACTGATTTCTTTTAACATCCTGTGAGCCAGTTTGTGTCCAAGTAGGTGAACACTTCCATAACCCCTTATTTATGCTTTTCATAAACCCTTTCCTTGTTTTTCCATTTCTTCAGACAGCATTAGCCACATTCCTCATATCCATTTACTCTATGACTAAATTTAATTTTGAGTTGCTTAACAATGATACTACAGTTCTTTAAAGGTCTTCTCACTTTCTCTATTGCTTCAAACTTCATTTACTTAGAAATTTGTGCCTCCAAATTGGGTAAAATGTTCCTATCTTGTTATAGAAAGATGGGGAAAGTATGCACACATAGTAAAGTGTATATAAATCTGGAAAATTGTGAGCTTTCATCAAGTTCTGTATACAAATGGAATAATCTCTGAATTGGCTTAAAGCAGTTTCTTCTCCTAACTTGCCTCTAGATGGGAATCAGGAGTCCTGGGCTACACCCTGGCCCTACCATTGATTAATGTGTGACTTTGAGACAGGTTCTTAAGTTCTATGTCTCAATCTAGAAATATGACTCTCCTTGTAATGTCATTAAGGTTAATCATTTACTCAGCAACCACTCCCTCATAGACTGTGCAAAGTAAACTGAAGCCAGTCTTACATACACTTCACCACCAATTCTTAATATAGAGGATCCAAATTAATAAAGTCAAATTATATTTTTAAATTTTGATAGTCTAGTGAGAGACTTAGTGACACATGACTCATTTATTTAAACCATTTAGGAAGATATTACTTTAAAGAAAAATGGAATAAAAGGTAATGCATGTCTCCAACAACCAAAGCTTAAATATTTAAATGAGCAGAAGGGAGCAGGAATATAGCTGATCCAAACAGTAGGTGATCCAAAAATGGATTAGCTTACTTTGGAAGATTTTTTATTTGAACTGACTCAATTATAGTATCTCAGACAAACTTAAAATGAAACCACTCTAAAGATGTAACTGTTCCTTTTTTCCTCTAGTCCTCATTTTATGCTCAAAAATGGCCTTAGTCATTTTTCAGATTAATGTAAAGATTTTAACAAGGTACTGTAGTAAATTTGCTAGTTCACATCTTTCCTAAAGTATCTGAATAATTGCTTTTGTTTTAAAGGCTATTACTGAGGTTTGGCAAACATGTCATATCAATTGAATACTTATTAAGTATTTTTAAATGTTTAAAAAAATAGTCTTGGGGAATTATCTACCAATAGATAACTAAGTGTTGAGTATGTTTGTTTTTTCTATTACTTGAAGTATACTACCACACCAAAGAAAAGAGAATATGAGTAGGAATATTAAAAACTATGATAAGGAACATCTCTGATCATTCGGCCCCCACCACACCTACAGAACACACACACACACATCACAAAAATTCTGTCTACATAAACATCCCTAAACAGAATGACTTCTATTGATGAAACCATATAATTCAAGCTGTATGGAGAGAATAATGGGTTTATTTTATTGTTAAGGTTATGTTATGCCTTCAAGGAGCTTAGCCATCCTCAGTACAGAGAAGACAAGATCTCTTCAAAGACTGAGGTGTTTTCATCCTGTCAGTCAGAATCTCACCAATATTGGGCCCTAGAAATCAGCTCATCACTACAAACATACAGAGGAATCATGAAAGGCTTGGAACTATCTTTGGATCTTGGCAACATGGATACAAGGTGGCAAGTAGCTTATTGTTATGTTACAGCACCTTTTGGGGGACTAATGGGTTTTTACCTTGATTGCTAAATAATGGAATAAAATAGGTTCTTTGACTTGAGGAGTGAGTTAGCTATGGTAGACTCAGAAAGCTTAATTGCATGAGCTTGAATATTTTAGGCTTTCTCTATGCTTCTTTCTTTCTTTTTTAATCCTAATATTTCATACACTTTTAGTCTGCCTTATCTGGATTACTAAAGAAGCCAGGCAAGGGGTTTTAGTCCAGGCTGGAGTCAGAGTTTTAAGCAGAGAGTAGCAAACTAAGAGGATCAGCAAAGGGTTAGCTCAGAGTATTGGGCTCTTAAGAGTATGAGAACCCTTGAAGGGATGATAAACTTAGGTTGGAAGGAAGTGTTGCAGTCACTTGATTTCATAAAGTATAGAGAAGAGAATAATCCTTCTAGTCCCTTATAAAATCTATCTTTGAATTTAAATAAAAACCATGAAAAAATTCACAATTAGGAAACTGATTTTAATTTAAAACTCATGAGCTTTCAAATAATTTAAGCAAATTTTAAAAAATACATATTTTTCAACTGAAGGAGTTTTTCAGTTGGAGTGTCTTCAACTGAAAGCAAAACAGTTCCATTCCTCTGTCCCATAATATCTGCATCCCTCCTCAGCCTGAAGCAGTCAGAGTGGACATTGTCCCAGACCCCTCAAGATTGAGAAGTGAACAAAAATAAGTGGGGGGAGGGCAGCTACTGACTAGAGTGCTTTATTGTTATTGTAGTTATTATTTGACTAGAGTGGTTTATTGTTATTGTCGTTATTATTTCTGTCAACTAAGTGACTTGTAAGATTGATATAAAAAGTAAAATTTTAATTATAAAAAAAATCTGATTTTAAAGAAGGATATGAAGCTCAAGAATCCAATCTACCTTTAACAATTGTACTATACACAAGAAACATCATACTTAATCATTGGTGATTAGGCAGAAAGCTTGTTTTAGACATTATAAAGATCAAATTCATTTTTGAACAGATAATGAATGTCTTAAAAAAATAATATTTAGGTATAGTCAGATAAACAATAAAACAGTTGTTTTCATGTGGGACTTATTTTACTTGTATTCTACACATCAAAAAGCTAATAGTTTAACATTCTTAGATAATAAATGGATAGAAGACTGGATTGATAAATAGGTAGATGATAGATACATAGATAGATTATAGATGATGATCGAGATAGATATAGATGTAGACATAGATGAGATAGATAGATAGATAGATAGATAGATAGATAGATAGATAGATAGATAGATAATTTCTAAAAATTAATATCTTTAACATACCTTGAACTCTCATGGGATAAAGCATACATATTAAATAATGAAATCTCTGGAAATTTATAAGTTAAGAAATTCAATTCTACTTCACAACAATTTTTTTAGCTTGTACGATGGTTGAAAATTCACTAGAAACAGTCAAACTGTTTAAAGACTGATTTGACAGAGTTTAAAGATTAAGTTATTTTTTTCATAAGAGTTTATCGCTTGAATGAAGTCATAGTGCAATGTCAAAAATTAAAATTTAATTGACTTCAAGAAAGTTCACCTCTTTACATACCTCTTACAAACTCTTTTTCCCTCTGAAAGAACTATCCCTTTTTTTTTCTGAAAATGAATGCATCCTTCTGGGAAAGCAAGTATAAGTGCTACAGTAACTTTTACAGATTTAATATCTGTATGTTTTGCCATTTGTTCAGTCTCTTTTCACTATTGAAACGTGTGCTGTTTTGAATCATATGTTTTCACTGATAAGAAATTACGTTTCTATACAGTCAGCTAGCATTGTTGGCATAAAAGTTGGTTTTCTATGTTCCCTACATAAATCATCTTAATATTAATAGATACAAAGTTCATTTTATCATCACCATAATTCCAGCATGTGTCACAAATTTGTGCCTTCCAGTGAGCTTCATATTAGAGGATAAACTCTTCTGAGAGTAAATTTCAATCTCAGAGAATCATCAGATATTGATAAGCTGTGTTAACCATTTGGTCTCTGATGACCATTTAATGCACCCAAGAGTCAGACATTAAGAGAATTCATGCAGAATAAAGCTATCTCAAAGACCTTAAGTGAATTTCAGACTTTTATCATTTCAAGCTAATTAAATGGGGTGAAGGAAGTTAGCAATCTGGGAAATTGAGATTGCTAGGCGAGTTTAAGTAGATATAACACGATTTAATGGTCTGTAAAATTTCAATTATTAGTATAGAGTCCAGCGATTCCAAAAGAGCTTGACGCATCCTATCCCGATGCTTTTTTAATAAGATAATTGTATTTTTGGTTCACTGTTCTCCTTACCCTATCCGTCACGCAGATTTTGTTTTTTAGGAAATGCTGTCCACCTAGTTGGTTACCAATACAGCATTCAATTTGCAATAGAACTCTCCTTTCTGCACATACTCCTTTTGAAGAAACAATTATGTTTCTTCTTAAGAAATATTAAGAAATCGGTACTTTATACCCACTTCATGAATAAGGTTCTGGCAGTGTCAGCCACACAGCAAATTTGGGAATTTATGAGTTCATTAAGTTTTTTCTTTCCTCTTGAATAAAATTGTTCAAAAGGCATAAAATGCTCAAGGAAAGGAATATGAAAGCCTAGTCCCCAAAGGCCAACTACAGTAGAAGAATTGTTTTTCAGTATATTCAGTATATTTAGATACATAATTCATTTATTCATTCATTCATCAAATATTTACTAAGCACGTATTATGCATAAGACAATTCTATATTGCCAGTAGATAGAACTGCTCTATGGAATCATATTTGATTGTGTGTGATTTTCTTTAACATGACAACAGATGAGACTAGCCACACAGTTGATGTGGGAAAAACCCAGAGACACAGAAATGTTCAGCTACAAAATTTACTTTAGTTACAAGTTTTAGCCCTATTGTTTAAGATTGGGATTTTAATTTTGCTTTTATAAAATCCTTAAGAAGAAAAGTAAGTGTGCAATGTTTTGTGGGCAGACAGTAAGTCAACAAATAAGAATAAATGACTAAGATCTTGTCCTCACATTTTAGTACCTAAAACAAATGGATAGATTCCCTAGATAGAAAACTCTTTTTTATCTAATAACAATTATCACATAGCTCTCTAGCACATTACTAGTTCAGTCTCTTTCTCACACCATCCTCTCCATTGAGGATGCTTGTTTTCCAGGCCTTATTATTATTAATATCTGTATATTAATGAAGTTAATATTTAAGTATGTTCTGATGTGTGAATTGAAGTTTAATCTAAGAATCCTTGAACATGTTGAAAGCAACATTATCAATTATCTAATGTCAATGTGTTTATTCTAAAGTGCTGGAAACTATGACCAAAAGAAGCAGCTTGCTAATCCAATCTCAAAAGTGTATATCTGTTTTAAGATCATGATTGTAATAAAGTCATTTGATACATGAGGCTATTTATAAATTTCCATTCTTTAAATTTTCCCCCACATATAGTGACATGTATATTTTATTGATGATCTGTTCAAAAGCCCTGTCCCCCTAATATAATAGCATTTATAATAATGATGATATACTTTCACATATACATAGAGCTTAGAACCACACATGTGATGTAATCTAAGTATGTCAAAATCCAACATCCTCCCAATCTTCTAGTGAAAAATAAATTTGCTCACTGACACCAATATGCATTGAGTAGGTTCTAGTAAGAAGAAAAGTATAGAGAGTCATATTAAGTCATTAAAAGTTACTATTTAAAATTAGGGGAAAACAGACTTGGCCCAGGGTTAGGGCGTCCGTCTACCACATGGGAGGTCCGCGGTTCAAACCCCGGGCCTCCTTGACCCGTGTGCAGCTGGCCCATGCGCAGTGCTGATGCGCGCAAGGAGTGCTGCGCCACGCAGGGGTGTCCCCCGCGTAGGGGAGCCCCACGCGCAAGGAGTGCGCCCAGTAAGGAGAGCCGCCCAGCGCAAAAGAAAGTGCAGCCTGCCCAGGAATGGCGCCGCCCTCACCTCCTGTGCCGCTGACGACCACAGAAGCAGACAGAGAAACAAGATGCAACAAATAGACACAGAGAACAGACAACTAGGGGAGGGGGGGAATTAAATAAATAAATAAATAAATCTTTTAAAAAAATAAAATTAGTATTCAGTTAAAATAACCAGTGCTAATAAAACCATAGAATATAGAGAGCAAGATGGGTTTATTTTCATGGAATAAGAAAATTTTAGCAACTTAATACCAACTTCACAAATTGGTCAAGGAATTCCCCCTGTCAGCTGCCATATATATCAGTCTGTATGCTTAGAAAGATTAAAATGCCAGTTAGGAGTTGGAGTTTCAATCAACCAAGATGTTAGTGTAAGACATTCCAGGGTGTCATTCCTCACTAAATCTTTGAACTAGTAAAAACTGGCAGAGCCATCTTGCTAAACTCATGTAAGCCATGAAAGTGTTGCAGTAACTGGGTGAGTGCCAAATCAAGAAAGCATAGCTTTCAAAATAGTAGGAGAAGCTCATGGTGACTATGCGGGACCATCCCCACCACGTCGCTAGCATGGTGTGGAGTCAGCCTGCCCTCCTCTAGCAGGCCCCTGGCCCTGTTGCAGAGGTAGCACAGTAGCCCTATGTTCATACCAAGGTGCCTGCATGTCGGTGTCAATCTATGGAGTGGAAGCATGAAAGACTGAACCAGGAAAATGGTATTTGTCTCACCTCCCAGAACTTACACTGCAGGTGGAAGCAGCATGCAGACAGCTAAAGCAGTATCAGAAACAATCTAAGAAAACAAGCTTCACTGATGTGATAATAATTTGGTTGAGTGTTTCCTCAGTCTCACACATGTTATAAGTGCTGGCATTAAATATGGTTGATGTTCTCATCCCCCCACAACTCTTGCCCCAAACCAAGTCCTAAACCAACTTCTCTGTTTAGTCTGTCTTTGATAATTTTGTTGTACCCACCTGCCTTATACACTGTTAATTTTGTAACATGTTAAGCTTGACCAGGCCACTGAAATACCATGAGGAGAATGTCAGTAGAAATTCATAAACAGAATTGATTTCAAGTCCACTGAGTAAAAAACATGTTTGTCTGTTTGGGGCAAAGGCTCATAGTTGCTGCTCTGTCAGGTTCCTCCGTAGGCAATTTTCTTCCCTGAAGGAAAGAAACCATGGAAGAATTAATTCAAACCATTCGAAAAAGTGAAATTCCATGGAGACTCATTTAATGCCTTAAATTATTCTGCCTGTTCCCTTATTTACTCCCACTGACCTCACTGCCATTTACTCCCTACCCAATTTACATGTTTTCTTTTGTTGTTGTTTTTTTTTTGCTTTTTGTTTTTAAAGATTTATTTATTTCTCTCCCCTCCCCCCCCCCCAGTTGTCTGTTCTCTGTGTCTATTTGCTGCGTCGTCTTCTTTGTCCACTTCTGTTATTGTCAGCGGCACGGGAATCTGTGTTTCTTTTTGTTGCGTCATCTGTGTCAGCTCTCCATGTGTGCAGTGTCATTCCTGGGCAGGCTGCACTTTCTTTCACCCTGGGCGGCTCTCCTTACGGGGCGCACTCCTTGTGTATGGGGCTCCCCTATGCAGGGGACACCCCTGCGTGGCAGGGCACTCCTTGCGCGCATCAGCACTGCGCATAGGCCAGCTGCACACGGGTCAAGGAGGCCCGGGGTTTGAACCATGGACCTCCGATGTGGTAGACAGGGCCAAGTCTGGCACCTCTTTTGTTTTTTTGAGAAGAGGTACATAAGAATTTAGGAGATGTGGAAATGCAAGCTCCTACCGTGATCTGAATCCCTTGTTCTTTGCAAGTTACTTCTGACTATAATATGTGCAAACCACAATACAGAGAAATAGAGTTAACAGCACTGACAAAAGCCTTCAGATGTCATAAAGCCACATTTTTTGTACCCAAGTTGGACAGTACCTAATGATAACAAACAATTAAATATCTCCAAGGAAGGAGC
This sequence comes from Dasypus novemcinctus, assembly GCF_030445035.2. Lineage (NCBI taxonomy): Eukaryota > Metazoa > Chordata > Mammalia > Cingulata > Dasypodidae > Dasypus > Dasypus novemcinctus. The sequence goes on along the minus strand of NC_080674.1, from coordinate 47,621,925 downwards.
TGCCATAGCCTCCTTTGGTACATTTCATGCTAACTATGATAAAATGATGGCATGAGTGTAGTATAGACCAAGGTCTCAAGATCGAGATGCTCTTTCTTATACAATGGAATGCTCCCTTAGATGTCAACAAAGCAAGACATGAATGTCTATTCAGAGTCATTTGTGAGAAGATACATGATCTGGCTTGCATGAGAGTTATTAAAGGAGAAGAGAAGAACCAGAGGAAAGGAGATGTGGGGGAGAGAGGTTTTGCTTGGTTAAGCATTCATTCTCCCATGACATCAACGTTTAAAGACTATGTGCCCTTGCTTTGCTCAGCTAACTCTATTGGAAGGCACCTGTGTAAAATGAAGACAAGGGCTGACCTTTAAGCAGAGAAATTGTACCTGAGAGATGATGAATCACAACCAAAATCCCTTACCTTCTGGCCATATACTGGTAAAACCCAAGATGTAAAACAAGTCAGAAATGTCACTCTTCATGATAATAGATTTTATAGACTAAAGTTTTGAGTATTTAGCTAATATGTTTTCTAAAAAATAAAGAGTAAATTTCTAAGTTTTAGTTAATGTGGCAATGACAGTAGCTTCCTCACTGGAAAATAGATTAGTATACATATAATTATATAAGTAAATGAATAAATTACTTTTCTTTTTTTACTATGAAGAAGAAAACATATTTATTGAGTGCCATTTATTTTTTAACTACAGCAATTCTATGAGAAAGTATCCTTATCTCTGCTTTCATATAAGGGGAAACTACACTATTTCTTACATACAAAACAGTGTCCAGGTTCAAATTCAAGTGCTTCTGAAAAAGCACTTGGCCTTTCCTTTGGATCACATGGAAAAAGAAAGCATTTTTAATTTCTTATTTCTCCTGCAAACAAGAATAGAGCTGTTTTCTAGTGAGAAATAATTCTTAACACACTTTGGTTACTAGAAACTTTCTTTGAAGTGATATATCAAATAAAGAAACCAGGGTTCAGATTTACCTATATTGATATTGAAGTACATTACCTATTTCTCCAGGACAGAGGCTGCCTTATTCGTTATTTTGTGCCTATACTGCCTTGGTCATTGCCTACTCTTAAAAGGATCTTTGCTTTCTCTTCCATCACGCTACCTCTCACCTGGACATTTGTAAATTCAATCTGGCCAGGAAGGAGAACTGAATGGAGGCACAAATTTCCCCAGGTGAATTCCATTGGATGAGAAGTAGGGTAGTTAGTAGTACTTAAAACTCTATCATATATTAGTTGTTCAGATAAGTTTCTTATATCTCCTTCTCTTCTATGTGCCTCTTAATAAGCAGGATCCATATCTTAGCTGTTTATGGATTCCCAGAGTAGGCATAAATAACAATCTTTTGCATGTATTCATTTCAACAGATATCTCTAAAAATACTGATTAAATATTGAGGTATGGAATACTTATTTAACCAAATATATAGTTGATGGATCTAATTAAATGTATTATTATTCAATACTACATTATTAAAGAATGGAAATAAAATATATATGTTCTTAGAATCAGCTACTTTAAAGCCTTCCTGAAACAAGGAAGGTAATAACCAGTTGCAGAATGTCAGCAATGAATGAATTCTATAGGAATCATCAGCAAGTGTAATACATTTTACTAGAGAGGACACTTTGATCTAGAAAGCTTAAATAACTTGCCTAATGGCTGGTAAGATCATGGTAAGCCATTCATTTAGTAATGAAGTGTCCTTTCTTTCATGTGACTTAGATCATCCTTCTTCCCATATTTCTGAATGAATAAATAACTGACAAGTGGTAGCAAATACTGGTAACACCATGCCTTTACTGGATATAATTCTTGCCTTCCCAAAGGACATAATTAGACCTGCACTAAATAAATAGGCATTTGTAATAAGTTACTACAATATTTCCCTCTATTTCCCAGTTACCTTCATCTGCCTCAGTGACCCTTTGAAGGTTACTGGGTCAGTCACCTTTTTCTTATTTCAAGTTTTGTGCTCTTGCTAGTATTTTCAAAAATGCTGTGATGATAAGTTAAATGATTTCAGTGAAGTTCTTGAAATGCCTCAGAACCCAAGCCTAAAAATTACAAACCCAAAAATGTGCTTTTCTTGCCTTCTCCTCCTTTCCTTCCCCCGCCCTGCAGGTTAGTTTGCAACAAAGGAGATTGTGAATCATGATTTTGGATGGAAAACATGCTATCTCAAGACATTCTCAGTGTTTTGTGGCTGCTATAGAGAGCGTGCAACAAACCCTGGGAGAGGGGAAGACTGAGGAATAGAGACTCCACTGATAGACTTATGGCTCTGTTTATTTCTTAGCAGGAAATAAGAAGAAAACCACAGAAACCTTAATTTGCAGGTCTCCTTTGCCAGGGACACCCTTGAAGTTTGCATATCCCACGACAGTCTTAATCGTGTGACTCTTGACTCCATTCTATTCAAAGATTGGATCTACACAGCACCAACTTGAGCACCCCTGCTCCATCCAGATCTTCTGCTCTCATCTTTTCTTTTAACATTTCTTTGTTGCTTCTCTTTTAGATGACTTTTCCTTTAGCTCTTCTACCTCTTTACTGGTTCCCACCAGTTCATGTACAGAAAAAAAACATACTTTCTCTTCTTCCTGCTTGAGGTTAGAATCTCATTTTATAAGCCAATTTAAATAATTGGATAAAAGATGCTTCAAGAGAAGCAATAGCTGTAAATAGAAATTAGGGAGCAGATGGAAAGAGGAGTTACAGAACAAAGTTATTAAAATAAGACAAACTAGGCCACCCAACAATCTGGAAAGAATAAGGCAATTTTCTCAAAAATAAAGAAAAGTGCCCTTGCTTATGTTTCTTCTATTCTAAGGCAAATATTGCTAATAATATGCTAAAATCCATGCGTTCCTCTTTTTCCTGGGCACAAAACTCTAATTCCTAGATTTCCTTACATTTAGGTGAGGCCATGTGGTTAAGTTCTATCAAATTACATATGAATGGAAGTGATGTGTGCCATTTCCAGACTCTACTTACATAAACCTCGAATATTCTTTTTGCCTTCTGGCTGTTAGGTATAGAGATAACCACAATGATCTTGAGAGACATATGTTGGAAATTTCAGAGCCTCTGTCAATCTGGAATGACTGAATAAAGGAAAGCCACCCTGAAATAAATAAATTTCTATTATTTTTGAGCTTCTGTACATTTTTGGCCTATTTATTACCATGGTTAGTGTTGCCCTACGTAATACACATTTTTTTCTAGAAAATATATCAAATAACAGACATCAAGAGTCCTATTTATCACACTAACTCTGTAATAAATACAAATCTTTACCTTCGATGCATTCCTTCACTTTCTTGTCTCCTAATATATTGTTAGGGATCAGATCAATAGAGGTTAATAAAAAAGTTATAGAACCTTAGAGTTAAAGGGTCTTAGCTGTAACCTAGCCCAGCTCCATTTTTACAAACATAAGAAAACTGCCCCCCAGAACAATTAGCCTATTTGAACCAGATCTTGCAGTTATAGGCAAAGTCAGCATCAGAATCCCGAAACTATTATTCCCAGTCGAGGGTTCTTTTCTATAAAAGCCTATCGTAGAATGATTCCCCAAAAGGAACATTTCAATCTGTAGGCCAAAAGAATTCACATATATATTGCTTGGGATTCTATTTGTAGTACTAGCACTAAAAGAGTCATTTGATTTTATTAGACTGCATACCTTGATTACATTGTGTCTATTTTGAATGCATATATCAACTAAAAGGAAAATCTCTACTTAATAGGAAATGAAAACACACTATTACCCAAAGATTAGCAGCAATGGTTCAAATAAAGTTTTAGTTATATGAATTGAAAAATAGCATGGATGCATTAAATGCCAAGGCTTTTTTGCTCTATCAGTCTTCACTAATGAAATCCAAAATATTTAAGGACAAATAAATGAGTCTTTGGGTTATCCACAATTTCTTGAAGCCAATACTCTATTTTGTTGATACTTTATCCCCAAAATTTGGCAAACTACCTGACACATAGAAAAACCTGATAAATGTTTGATAAATGAGTGAATGATCTCACTGTATATACCCCATACCACTTTCATGCTATAATTCTTTACATCATTATTATTAGGCAGAGTAAACAATCCATTAGTTATCCTTTGATATGTAACAACCTGTATTTTGCTAGTGTTAATCAATTGTAACAAATGTACCACACTGATGAAAGACGTTGCTGATGCGGAAGGGGGTTGGAGGGGGAAGAGATGAGGTGTATGAGTATCCCCTATATTTTCAATGTAACGTTTATGTAACCTAAAGCTCCTTTCAAAATAAAGAAAAAAAACTTTTGACTTGTATTGCAGGCTTTTTGTAGAAAGCCCAAAATATATCAACTTAGAGGCAGAATAGTATAGTAACTAAAAGTATGGATGTGTAAAACCAGACACCCTAGGTTTTAATACCAATTCCACCAATTACCTTGGGCCCTGTTGTTAAATTTTCTATGCCTTATTGGCCAAATAGGGATGATGATAATAACAGACTATACCTTGTTTAACCTGGGTACCAGCAGGAAAAAAAAAAGGTATATTCAAACGGAGTGTATGAGAGGAGTTTAATGAAGGAACCATTTACAAAGTTCTAGGGAAAGGATGGGAACACCCCTGAGCTAGCAACACCAGAGCGACCTTACTACACCAGGGCAATGAGAGAAAGCTGTTCCCAGAACTCAAAGAGAGTGACTATCAAGAAATCCAACCCAGAGTAACCCAAAAGGGAGAAAACTAGGGTAATAGCATTCTGACCTCACTTTGCTCCCACCTTCTGATCTCATATTTGGAACTCTCATTAAACCCACCCAGGAAGCATAAAGCAAAATATTCTGCCCCAAGGCAGAAAGGTCAGCCTTTCACAGAACAGTGTATGAAAGGATGGAAAGTATCTGGAAGGACAAACAGAAACTAAGCACAGACCTTATAGGGTTTTTGTGAAAATTAAACAAGCTAAAATATATAAAGGATTTAGACTAGTGTATAGCACTATGAAAGTGCCTGCTATTAGTAAATTCTCTTTACAGAGTAGAGCATTACAGCAAAAGAACCTAGAATCAGACTGCTTAGGTTCAGATTCCAGTTTTTCTACTTACAATATACACTTACTACATATATGACCTTAATTTCCTCATCCCTATTTCTTCTTCTTAAAATCTAGATGAAAATAAAACCTTCATGGGGTTTTGTGATAAAGTGAATGTAAATCATTTAGTGCCTCATAGAGGTAAATATGCAATAATTTTTATCACTGTCTCTACTCAAGAATTTTGTAGCCTTAAATAGGATCTTGTTTCATTCTTGTGCAACAAACCTGGAAAATAAGTACTTTTAGGCTGGCATAATAACCCTACTTACTCCAAGGAAATATACAGAAAGTTTGTCAAGACATGTAGTGCTTCATTATCCAATTGGTCACCAAGCCTATGCTTAGGGCACTGTGGCAGGTAGACATTATTTATGAATTTAAAAAAAGAGAGAGAGAAATTATGTTTGTAAATGGTCTGTTCCTCTGGGTGTGATTGATACCCTCTGATTGCATTAGATTCAGCTGATACATCTTGATTAAATTACTTTGAGGATTAGGGTTTTGATTCAACCCAGTCAGTACCGCATGACTAAGGGTTAAGTACCTGCCCTCTTGGTGGGCTGATATATACAGGCACTCACTCAAGAAGATAGCAGCTGAGGAGGCCCAGAAAGAAATGAGCCCTATGCCAGCTTAGAGCTGAGATTGGAAGAGGCTAGACCCATGGAGCCTTAAGAGGAAGAGGAAGGCTGAACCCTTGCAGAGATCAGCAGCCATCTTGCTTCAACAAGTGGCAACTGACTTGGGTGAGAAAGTAACTCTTACAGTACCTTGAGATGGACTCTTTAGGACCTTGTAACTGTAAACTTTTACCCCACATAAATACCCTTTATAAAAGCCAACAGATTTCTGGAACTTTGCATCAACACCGCTGACTAATCTAGGTACCTATGAGGTAGGAATAGAGCAAACAAGAGCGGGAAAGAGGTAAGAGAGAAAAGAAATTGAGTTTTGATGGATTTGTCAGAAAATCTAGAAAGAAGCCATTTTAATTTCAGCATACCTCTAAATTTCAAATGGTTTAGCATTTGTTTACTTTGAATAATATACTAGGGGTGGTATTGATGAGAGGAATAACCTGCCCAGGAGTTGGAGCCTTTGAGGTCTTAATTTGACCACAGTATACCACCATTTACTTTTGGCTGGTTATTTTGTGTGTATTAGAGATGATGCACTCTCTTCCCAGTACGCAAAGAGGAAGAAGGGAAGCTTAGATGGAAAACGCAATATAATTGGATATTTACTATCTAAAAGACATTGTGTTGGCTCTGTAGAATACGCAAGGCTTTGCCAGAATTATTCTTTTGTTTTTCATGTACGAAAGCATCTAAACAGAGACTTTCTGAGCCCTTCACATTCAAAAGCAATTTTATAAATGGCTTCCCAAGAAAATACTTCGAACACTTTCATCTTTCAGGATTCTCTATAGCCCTACTCCTTCCTATGAGAATGAATAATTCACAAAATATTTTTGAAACGCTTTGCATCTGTGACAACTCAACAAACTAAACATTTCAGAACTGGACGTGTTGCAGGTTTTTCTATTGAAAGGGGAAGTGTACACTTATTTTTTTTTTAAACTGGGCATTGGCATGCCCAGATGTCACAGAATTTTACGGTAAGAATTAGAGAATTCACCTTTTAATAGGATGAATAATCCTCCGCAGCTAGTCTGCTTAGTTAAATTCCTGTTGTTGGCTAAAATTGTGAGAGAGTGGCAGCATCAGGTATTTAGAAGAGGTAAAGCAACTAAACTACAGAGCAGCCAAACCAAGTCCAAGCCGCAATTTACTTACAGAGTTGCTTGAGCCCTCCCTGTCTTCAGCCTGGTCAGAGAACCCCAGGAGATTCCTATTTCCTCTTTCTTATTCTTTGATACCACCAAGGAAGACTCTTAGATCATTTACAACTCCACAGCCACATACCATTTCCAAAGGAGGAGAGGAAAACAGTCAGGTCCACACATCTCCTAGAGATGAAAATTTTTGAAATACATATTTTTAGTTCTTAAAAAAAAGTTTAGTTCTCAAAAACACTGTTTATAATAAATCATATGTCTCTGTTTTTAAATTGTAATCAACTATATGGTGAGAGCAGCTCTTTTATAAAAACTCTGAAATTAAAACAACCACTTAACACTCCAATCTAATGCCTGCAATAAATCAAATGTCTTTGTTGTTTAGATTTTAGCAGAACAGGTCCATATTTTTTTTAAAAAGTGTTTTAACACTATTTATAAGAAGAATTGTCTCTCCTAACCCATCCAACAATTTTTTTCATTCTTTAGGTAAAAACTTCAGCAGGAATTTCAGTAGGGTATAGGCAGGCAACCAATAACTCTTTTATGCCAGATGTTATATAACAAGGTCAATTTTTACATACAAACAAATGTACAGCAGCTTAAAAGAAGCAGTTGTTCAAAAAGTATCAAATAAATCATTGCCACGGGGCTGGGAGGGCTGGGAAGAAATCTGTTAAAACCTCAGGTCTGTCACTGTGTAACATACTGTGTAAGCTTGGACACTGCATCCCTTAACCCTTCTGCATATATGTCCTCTGTACTGCTCACCCTATGTTTTTCCAGGTCAAACACTCTATAGCAATCATGTAGCAAAGTGTTCCTTTACATTCTCCCTATAAGGCATTTGCTTCATGATCCTTACCACACATCTGTTCGGAAAAAAAGCATAAACCCATGCCTGTTTTTCTCTAGACAAAGCCAGCTATCCCTGTAACTAAAGTTTCCACTCTCTCCAAAGACAGTGGAAGAGAGAGATGAAAGCACATGAGAGAAGAAAATGTATTGTGTTGCAAGTCAGGAAAATCAGTTTCCAGCCCTGGCTCTGCTACTGTCTGGGAAAATAAAGACACCTGACCTTCTGTGTCTGTTTCTTCATCTGTAAAAGATGAGGTTAAAATATGATCTACCAGTAATTAAAATGCTGTAGTACTGACACATGAATAGACAAAGAGAGTAGAATAGAGAATAGAGTCCAAAAGCAGGCCCAGCTACTTATGGAAACAAATGATAAAGGTGGTATCTCAGATAACTGGTGCAAAGTGGTATTGGGACAACTGCATAGCCATTTGCAATGAATATGAACTTTGATGCATTCTTCACACACACCATATACAAGAATAGACTCCAAATGGGTCAAGAATCTAAACATAAAAAATAAAGCCGTAAGTACAAGAGGAATACGTAAGTAAATTCCTCTATGATCTGGGTTAAGATTATGATTCTATGCTTCAAAATCCACATGTAATTAAGGAAAGAATAGCAAATTTGAAAATTTTACATGACAAAAAACAATATAATCAAAGACAAAAAATAGCAAATTGCAATGTAGGTCAATGATAAAAGGCTAATTTTCCACAAAATTTTTTTAAAACTTTAAAAATTAAGAAAAAAAACAATAGAAAAATGGATGAAAGACCTGAACAGAAAATTCAGCAAAAAAGAAAAAAAAAAAAGGTGTTTTAAAAGGGTTCTTAATCATATGAAAAGGTGTTCAAGTTCACTTATATTAAGAAAAATACAGGGAAGCAGATTTGGCTCAATGGATAGAGCATCCACCTACTACACAGGAGGTCCAGGGTTCAAACCCAGGGCTTCCTGACTGGGAGATGAGCTGGCCCACGTGCAGTGCTGATGCGCGCAAGGAGTGCTCTGCCACGCAGGGTTGTCCACTGCTTAGGGAAGACCCACATGCAAGGAGTGTGCCCCGTAAGGAGAGCTGCCCTGTGCGAAGAAAGTGCAGCCTGCCCAGGAATGGTGCTGCACACACAGAGAGCTGATGCAGAAAGATGATGCAACAAAAAGAAACACAGATTCCCAGTGCTGCTGACAAGAACCCAAGCGGACACAGAAGAACACACAGCTCATGGACAATGGAGTGTGGGGAGAGAAATAAATAAAAAATAAATCTTTAAAAAAAAAAAAGAAAAATACAAATTAAAACTACATAAAGACACTGTTTTCTCCTCCTTTATTAATTGCTGAAGAAAAGCCCAATCATCACTAATTTCAGAAAGTGTATAGATGCTAGGAGTATAAAGGTAGCTAGTGATGCCACTAAGAATTAAAGAGAGAGGGAGGATATGTTAGGAACAAAGGGAATAATAGCTTTCCCAATTTGGATGTTAGTGGGGCTAAGAATGGAACTAGTGACCACCCTTTTAACCAACGCTTGGGGTGGGCCCAGCCAACCAGACAGACTTCCTGAACTGCTCTAATCCCAGGCTAATACAGGGGATCCTCCAGGAAAGAATTTTTACCTTTTCCTAATCTATAGTTTCTTTCCGTTTCCTTCAGTCAATGATCTCAAATAGAAGAACTGAATATATATATAATCTAAACACTTGACCAGTTATTAGAAGAAGCAACAGGTCTTCAACACCCAAGAACTTCCCACTCATGTTGGCTTAGGTTTATCTCTTTATATAAAACGACTACCTCCCTTACTTCTTTACTCTCTTTTGACTTGAACCAGATTCTCTCCTTGTGCTTCCTTTAAGAGGTTTATACAGGGCTACCCACCTTGGACATAATTAGGCAAGTTCTTCTAATTACTTCTTTATGTTATCATTATAATATAGGGAAAAACCTGGAGTCCCATTTAATTAGGCATATGCATGTGCCTTCTTGGTAGCAACCTTTAATAACTTTAAATTTAATTGTTTATGTCCACATGTTTTATTTCTTTGGTAAAAACTATATGAGAGCTGATAGTCCTTGCATTGTATTTTGAGATATCATTGGTATTAAAGTTGTTTTCCACTGACTTGTACTTTTGTTTTAGCTTCTTGACAAAGGTCTCTTTTCTGAAATTATTCTTTATTCCCATGTACTTGTTCTAATATGCTATGAGACTTGCTTTTGTATTTTATCTTACTCCTTTTCTAATGGGACCTTCCCATATCTTCAGTCTGTTAACATTAGGTCCTGTGGTATATTAGACACTTTTTCCATGGTAAGCCAGTTATAGAAACCAAAGAAGTTTCAAATCACGGACAAGCTTCCAAGAGAAATTGAAAAAGGTAAAAGACACACTGACAAGGCATTACTGAACGGACCCTGAATTAGATGCCTACTTCTTCATATACTTGAGTTAGGGTCATAGTCATATTTGCTTCCAATCAAGGCAACTGTATTATCAGAGTCCCTAAAAACTTGAATTCCTCCTTAACTTTCTGAATCAACATTCAGATAATGCTATATATGTCAGAGAAATGTTAACAGTCATAAAATTCAGAGCCAAGACAAAAAAAAAATCACATTTTTGAGAAAACACTGAATCACCTGAAAGAAGATATCAAGATACTCTTTTAAATGTTTAATATAGCTCATGGGAAATATCACATCCAGACAAAGCACATAGAATTTTTTTAAAAAGGAGTTTCTAAAGTTTTCAGTCAAGATCAGTAAGATAAATATGGGAAATAAAATGTCTGTGCAATTTTAATCCTTCAACTTAAATATCTTGGGCTAGAAAATGAAATTATTTTGCAACATAAAATCTCAGGCTTCTTAGGTCATGTGTTTGCTCTCACCTACGAACAAGGGTCACATTGTCATTTTTCTCTGAAGACATTTACTCTAAATTGTCAAGTATTTTCCTATGGTTCTTTGGGAAGATCAACATTATGCATATTTTTCTTTAAAAAAAAAATGGTTCTGAATGCATTTTGGTTAAACCTGCTCCCTTCTAATAAAGATTGTTGTCTAACCAAGATTCCCACCTTATCTTCCTATCTATTTTATATGTTCTGCTTATCCTCTCAGAACTTACTCTTCATCTTTTCAAAACCTAAAGTGTAAAAAAAAAAAAAAAGAACACAAGAAAAGTGGAAAAAAGCAAAAACTACATTAGTACCTAAGATACTTTCTAGGACGCTCATCATCAGAACAACTCCTAACCTTCTTCATTCCAAATCTACCCTCCATGATCTATTATTTTATACCTATGCCCTTATTTGACTAAACCCTTACTTCTCTCCATTTCCACTGACTTGTACTTTTGTTTTAGCTTCTTGACAAAGGTCTCTTTTCTGAAATTATTCTGTATTCCCATGTACTTGTTCTAATATGCAAATAAGGGCAAATATGCCCTTATTTGACTAAACCCTTACTTCTCTCCATTACTATTTATGTAACAGTACAAAGATCCACTCTGTGTTGACCCATAAACTGAAGAAAATAAAAGAAGTTTCTGCTGACCCAGGCCAAGCATTACTGTTGAGTACGACATCAATCTCTGTGGAAAGAAATGTGTAGCTGTCTCTAGGAAACGAGTTTTCATCTCTCAGACTCTACCCCTATACCATAGATTGCTCATTATTATTAAAAAAAAAAAAAAGAAATACATGGTAGCAAGGCTTACCAAGTTCCCTCAAGATTCACCCCACTTCCCATACCTCCTTGTTTGAGTTGTATCTTTTCAAGCACAGTCATATTCCACCAACAGAGGATCATGCAACAAAAAGCAGAAATTCACCTCCAGGATGGTCCAGGAGCACCTTTTCTCCCTAGCAAACTTAGGGGTCAATACCAGAAGATAAGTCCTGGACATGTGTTACAAATCCATTCTTCTCCCAACACCCCCAAACTTTATCAAACTGCAAATTTTCATGAACGAAATGCCACAACCCATCCCCTTTATTCCTCTTTTCCTTGTACAGAAAAAAAAAAGAAATTACTAAAAGTATAAGGCCCTAAGAGAGGACTTAATCAAGACCATTCCAAGGAAAAACATTTTTAAAGCAATTGAAATATTGTCCCTGTCCTCATATCAACCTGATATTGTGTGAACCTACCTAACTGTTCAGAGTTTCAGAAACCTTTCCTCATCTCCTGAGTACTGTTTTTCCTTATATCTGGCTAATGACCAAAGTTACAACCTTTATTCTTTCCTTTGCCCAGTTGCCTCACTAGACCTCTTTACTGAACATTATCTGGGATCAATGAATACAGATCTGTTTCTTCCATTCTACCAGGCTGTCTCAAACAATGAACTACTGTTTGCACCCTCTCGAACCACAGATTCGCCTATAACCTCAACTCAGTTTGCACCTTTGAGTGTCCACCCCAACAAATTCCCTCTCAAAAGCCAAAGTCCAATTTGGCCTTACTCCTGAGTTATTTTTCACTTCTGAGACTTTTCATCAGTCACTCTACCCACAGCCCAGCCTTCTCCTGGCCCTCCTACCTCTTTTTTTAAAATTTGGCTCCTTACAACAAAGCCCAGATGACAGATACAAGACATCAAGGAATATTTCAGTCAATCCTTCAACAAAATGAAGGAATGACCAGAGACCTAGAAATAGTCTCTATCAATTCCACCATCAAGCAGGGAAAAAAAAGGATCTTAACTTATCATTTCAAACAAGAGTTAAAGTCACTTGAGGAAGGAATTTACTGAAACTACATTTCTTGAAAAACAATTCTACTAGCTTTTGCGATGATTGATTTTTGTTGTTATTATTGTTTTCAAATGATTAAGAAAAATAGTCCAGTCATATATGCAAAAATATATTTGTTGGAGTCTGGTTTTAATTGTTGCATTATGAAGTACAGCTTCACAAGAAAAAATTTTAATCCTTTTGGGGAATTGGCATTACATGTCCATCAAATATTGACATTTTAAGACAGTTTCAAAATCATGCTATATTCTTCACAAAGTCTTCTTCATTCCAAACTCAACATCAAAGGTGAAATATTCCTGATCATGTAAGACTTAAATCTTTACATTAAGTTTTTGTAGTACTTCTACACAACATCTCTAAAACATTTCTGCCTCTGGGTTTACCACTGGTCGTTTACCTGTGAATAGTGAAATATGCAGTGTTTTTGCAAATGGTACAATATTCCAATAAAAGCTATAGTGCCCGGGCCCCTCATTTGGTCTGCCTCTGGTTTTTATCAAGCTGACACTCTGTAGGTCAGGTCACTCATCTTAAAACCTTGTTTAAATATACCGTAAAAGCAATACTCATAGAGTGGTATAAATATCATGCCTCCAAATTACAATTGTTTTATTTAAATACTTCCATCTTCTACAGAACTCATGGGGATTTTAATGTTTCTACAACTTAAGATTTAAAACAGACAAAAAGAAGTGCTCTGAAATGAATGATACAAAAAGTAAAATATGACAAGAGACATTGCTTTTTTTAAAGTTTCCTTTCCAACCATCATTGCTCTGCAGCTATTGGGGGAGTGCTATTGAACATATGGATCATTCTAAAGGGAGAAGAGCTGCTCTATAAAACACTTCTATTTGTAAGACCTTTCCTCCACCCCCATTGAGGAAGTCATTTTAATGAATAGAATAGATGTTGGTGTCTGCAACAACAGACTACACTCATTACTAAGGTAACAAGGCTAAGAATTAAATCTTCCCACGTAGAGTGAAACTATTGAGATTGTTAATTTCCCTGTACTAACTTTACACAGAGGTGAGTTACTATATAACACATGACCAGAGAGTGATATATTTTATTAACCACCTGTATTGCTGATGAAAAGACCTCCCTGTTTTTATTTCCCTACAGTCTGGCTTTGCTAGTATCTAAACAGTATACAGTTTACTTTGGGTCTAGGAAGCATTCTGAAAGGGAAAAAAAATCTTCATTTTCTTCCCTAAGTAAATCCTAAAAGCATGCATGCTTTAACCCAGAAATTAGAAAATAAGTTAAGACTCTTCTACTGAATATTTATCGAAACCTGCCCTACCAAACCCAAAAGCAATAAAATATTTCCTTAGGACATGAGAACTCTAAAGCCAATTCTTGCAATTCTAGTTTTAAAACTGTTAAGACATTTATTATTATATAAAGAAAGGGTACATTTCATTAGGAAACAAATACAAGAATTCAAAATTAAATGCATATCATCCTAATATTTCATTTACTTTAATCATTAGTACTAAACACATTACCTCTTTTCATTGTGATAGTGTAATAAAAATGCTAAAAATGAATTTAAAAAATAAACAAGCTTGGTTGAAACAAGGCGCATTAAAACGTTTTTTCTTTGGAGAGGAATGCATGGCATATCTTAACAAATAGTTTCAATAGATGAAGAGATTCCTAACAAGAAAGATGGCATCAGATCGATAATAACATAACGTAATACTGAGTCTTGAACCAAAACTTTAGTTGAAAGCTTCAAAGACCCAAAGAATTACTAGTGAATAACATTTAAATCCATGATATGAGAAGAATTTTAAGTATTTTTCAAATGTAGATGTCTATAAAATAATGAATTCAGTGAAATCTTGACTTGATTTCTATTGAGAACTTTTTTTAAAGATAACCCACCTTCTGCTGTTGGATCAAGAGCAAAATATATTGGAATTCAATTGTCGTCAAGTGGGGCCCCTTCCTCTGCTTTTTGTATTAATAATTGTGGCAATCATTAGACACAGCAGCTTCCCAAACTATAAGCCAAGGCTCCAGGTGCCTGCCCAGATTCTATCCTTTCCAATTTACCTTGACATGCTCAGTTCCTTTCATAGGAAATGTATATTAGCCTCTTATGCATCTAGTTTTCTCAGTGATGTCCTATCCAAAAGACTATTGTCGGAATCCAGTCAGTTCTTACCTGACCCAGACATGAAACTGAAATGCACTTCTACAGGTGTTTGGCAGAGGAACTAAGAGAGAAGCCTCTGCAATTTCCATTTTCATTCTACAATACCACTGCTTGGTGTTTAAATCATTTTTCCCTTTCTCTTACTGAATTTAAGTGAATGTTAAAACAGTTAATAAAGTGAGACCACATTGTAATTTCCACCATTTACAGAAATCTGCCGAGTTGGTGTATTATTTTCATCAATTTGCCTCCTATTCCACATTCTGGCAAAGGCCTGCTAACAGCATAACAGCTGTGCCATCATTCATGTAAGGATGATTGAGCTTGCCCAAGAGCCAGCTCCTTGCCCTATGAAAAATGGTCCTGGCCTCTCCCTTAGGCTTCAGAAAAGCCAGAAGGAAAGAAAAAGAGTTACATTTCTTTTTCTCATATACAAGTTATCCTTGATACAATTTCCTTATGAGCTTGCTGGCAAATTCTGAAGGCTGATGACTATTTGTTCCTCTGTGGAAGTGTTCAAAGCCACAGAATAATGGTTCAAAGAAAGGGAGAATGATGAAATAACAATGCTATTATCCTTTCAAGGAGAACAGTTACCAGTATATTTCAACCGGGTGGTCCAATTATTACAAATGAATAATAGTTTTTATTTGTTTGTTGGTAGTATGACTTATTCCAGAAAGGATTTAAGGCAGCTTCAAAAGAAACTTATACTACATCAAGATAAAATTAAAACACATATAGAAAAAATCAAAGAAAGAAAACCTAAGAAGGAGGAAAATAAGAGGGAGACAGGTATTACTTAGTAAATAAAATGCATGTTATTAAGAATTTGTCTTGCTAAAGGTATAGCCCAGATTATTACTATTAATTAATTATAAATTTAAAAAACCACAAAAATTAAACATAACAAACATACTACTTCTAGAATGAGGAAGTAATATTCAAGTGCTCTGAGAGTCATTTTTTAAATGAAGACGGTGGAATCCTTTGTTGGATAGCCACTAGCAAATGGACTTATTTTATATCGGAGGCAAACATGCATATGCTATGACTGAGGTGGTATGTTGCAGTTTTAGTTCCCAAATTCCTAAACATTAAACATATTGTGAAAGAATTGCTTTATTATGAGTTTTCATTTATTATTTGGGGATCAAAGAATGAAAATTTCCCAGACAGTGAAGCTTTCATGATCTACATCCTAAAAGCTGACATGCTACATTTTCATGCCAATGAGAGATGAGTGGTGGCACCATCAAAAAATGCTCGCAATCTGGACCCAGTTCTCTGACTATTACTGGAGACCAATTTCTTGCATACCTCTGGAAGAAAGTCCATCATTGGATTAAACTATGGGGAAAAATCTTTCCCTTTGCCACTAGAGCAGCCAACACCCCCTCAGTGGTTTTGGATGATTTATTACTGGGCACTGTGAAATTGGTACCTAGGAGACCAACTCACTATTCATAGAACTATTCTATACAAGAATGCTCTTCATGAAGTGTTGTGACACAGCAGGGTAATTTTTCAAATTCACTAGTGATAGTCTTTTATTTTTCCCAGAAGTGGCAAATATTTGTGAATTGCACTGGCCCTTCTTCTGCCACTACTTTCCCTATTGCCAGACTGGACTTGTAGAAAACTGGACACAAAGAGAGGTTCAACTGATTTAAAATGTCTCCTGAGATTTCTTTATGATGTTCGATCTTTCAATAACAACACCATAGATAAAGATCACAGAGCTTTCTATACTGGCCAAAATACTGGTAACGTTTTAGGTCAGTATTAAAGAAATTTCATCTTAAGGCGTGGTATGGTTATGCTCCAGTGACCATCAAACATACTTAGTATCAGCCTTGGAAACATAATGCTTTGTTTCACAGTTTAGATTTGAGATGCCCAAAACTTCCTCAAGGCTGGTTCCAGCACAATATCAGAATATGTGACTAGAAATTCAGAAGATGGCCAAATTCTCTCTGCCACTATTAAAACACCTTGGTCATTGGGTGGTTAAGAAGTTTTGAAGCATGCCTCCAGAACCTCTTACTTTCATTTCCAGAGCCTTCCTTGATGTATCAAGAACTAGCATAACTATCTACCTCTATGCTCTTTCAGATTTGCTCACCTCTTCCCTGTATCTGTGGAAGTAGAAACAACTAACATCTTTTTAACTAAAGCTAACCATAACATCAATAATGATAGCAGCAGTTCCTTTTTAAAAGAATGTCTACTTAGTTTCTGCACAGGACTATATGTTTTATGTTATGTAATTTCATTTGACCCTTGCAACAACTTTATGAAATTAACATGATAACCCTCAGTTTTACAGAGTAGGAAACCAAAACTCAGAGAAGTAAAGAAATTTGCCCAAGATCACCCAACTAACAAGTGGTTAGGTTTTAAAAGTTAAGTCTGAGGCTTTTGAAAATTTCTTTCAATTCCTTGGAGAAAGATACCATATAAACCATAAATTATTTGAAACTTCTGAAAAATTTTTCCATACTATTTATAAACTAATCATGAAATTGTTAGGGAATATAGTCAATGAAGCATAGAAGGCCACATGGAAGACACAAAGTCTGTTTCCTTCCAGTCCAGAAAGGCTGAATAGCCTGGCATCATGTTTGTGAGTCTGTTGCAAGTTGCTATTTGTCAAGCCTATGCAAATTAAATAATTGCCAACTACATTTGGGGAACTTTCAGGGCTTCCTAGCAAGGTACGGCCCATGGGGCACAGTGCTCAGTCATACGTTCATTCATACTTCCCCAGAGATTCAAGCTAGCTCAAACTCTCTAAAAACACCCAATTTTTTCCCAAGGAATCCAGCAAAACTCTATCCAATTGATAGCTTAACAAAATGCCTACAATTAATGCACATGCCCTGACATTTCAGCCCATGATTTCATTGGGAGCTAGTGTGTAAGGTCAAAGTTTACACACAAGGGAAAACAAAACATATACAAATGTAGCTGAATCTTTCCTCCCACAGCAGTGTTGGAAAACTCATATAAATATACAAATATGCTGAGCTGTGTTGTGAAAGGAGCCATTTGTTTCACTAACACAAGTTGGTATGGTGCAAGATTTTTCTTGGCAAATAAACAGAACACAATGGAAAAATTTGTAAACAAAGCGGTTTTCTGACAGTTTTTTAAAAGTAAATGGTCAGGCTTTCCCAAGGTATGGGAAAAAAAAAAAATGCAGCTGAGCTTGTTAAAAGGGCCATTTCGTCACTAGTGAGCTACACTGGCAAATGCTCATGTTGGGGAAATATGTAGGCCAAGCCATCCCAGCCAGAATGAGAAGTCTCTCAACGATGGCCGCATGCAAGGGTTCAGGAGGTGAAGAAAGCACTCCTCTTCCCAGAATTCCTTTGAATGTGGTCATCGTCACAGTGACGGAGGTTCAGATTCAGTAATTGTTTTAATTACCAAGTGTTACTACAGAGACCAAATATTCTTGCTTAAACACACGTTTCACAGGGAAAGAATTGGCTGGGGATCAGAAATACAGAGGAGAAAAGCTCCCAAAAGAGAAGGTATATAACGTTGGCCTAAGAAATGTGAGGTTAACATGGTCACACCTCTCTCTTGAGCAGACACCAGACCAAATGGTGAAGTCTGTCTTTAACAACCTATACATCTATTTTCTACTTGCTCATTCAAAATGACCGAAAACACACACACACCATTCCAGTTGTAGCTTTTAGAACCTGACGACCTGATTCACAGCACTCTTTAACATGCTCAGAAGTATGTCTGAATCATTTTTAAGCGAGAACTTCCTACTATACACCTTACCACATATAAGTGTATAAAAAATATATAGCAGATTTGGTATTCAACTCCAATTCCTAAAAGTGGTAATGACCCTTAATTAGTGAGGCTAAGCTCTAATTCTAGATCCTTCTCTCTGTGTACTCCAGCGTTTCCCCCGTCAAATTTCACACAGATGCTACGTGAGTACTTAACGTCTGTCTGCTATTCACCCAAATAACTAAATGCTAACAAACTGTCACAGCCTGTAAGTATATTGTTATAACTTCTCCATGCTAATATATATATATAAACACATATATAATAGATATGTGTAAATACATAATTATCTATATATAGGAATTGAGAATTTTCTTTGGTATTCCAGAATGAGGCCATTTTAGATATATAATATATATACAAATCTAGCTTTTCTCAGGAGTATATCACATAAATCCCCCCAAGTATTAATTTAACTCATTTCCTTTTAATGATTGTATAATAGTCCAAGGTAAAGGATTTTCCAGAATCTAATCAGCCATTCCTTCTGTTGATAGAGATTGATTTAGTTTCCAGTTTTTTGCTACTTAAAAGAATAATATCCAAGATTAGAAGTAACTCATCAATGGAGATACATGTAAAAGTTTAATCTTTATAGATAAGGGGAAATGGGGTTTATCCCAGAGTGAACACCAAAGAGAGGTTGTTCCTACATATCTGCCTTAACATTGTCCCTCCCCTGGTCCCATATCACCACACAAACTGTGCAGCAGCCCCCAACTGATCTCACTACTTCCACTCTTGTCCTTCTACATTCCATTCTTCACACAGCAGCCAATCAGTGAGCGAATGAAATAAATCATCGTACGTACTTCACTCATTCCCTTGCTCAGACTCTTCAAACAGCTTTCATTCACATTGAGAAGGAAATCCACCACCAACCAAGTCCAACCCGATCTAGCCCCTGACAACCTCCCCACCCATCCCCTGCCACTGCCCTCCTCGACTCAGCCTACTAACCACATTAATTTTCTTGCTCTTCTGCAACTGCACCAAGAACCCTCCACCTACAGGGACTTGCACTCACTGTTCTGTCTACCTGGCTCCTCTTCTCCTTCCCTTTATTCAATCCTCTGCTTAAGAGTCCTCTCAGAAAAGCCTTCCCTGGTCATCATATTTAAAATAACCCCTTACCTTGCTATATTTGACTTCAAATCATTCCTTAGTACCTAACATACTATAAAATTATTTCCTGGGAAACGGACTTTGGCCCAGTGGTTAAGGCGTCCGTCTACCACATGGGAGGCCCGCGGTTCAAGCCCCCGGCCTCCTTGACCCGTGTGGAGCTGGCCCATGCGCAGTGCTGATGCGTGCAATGAGTGCCCTGCCACACAGGGGTGTCCCCGGCGCAAGGAGTGCACCCATAAGGAGAGCCGCCCAGCGCGAAAGAGGGAGCAGCCTGCCGAGGAATGGCGCCGCCCACACTTCCCGTGCGGCTGACAACAACAGAAGCGGACAAAGAAACAAGACGCAGCAAAAAGACACAGAAAACAGACAACCGGGGGAGGGGAGGGGAATTAAATAAATAAAAATAAATCTTTAAAAAAAAAAATTATTTCCTTTCTTCCATTAAAAATGTAAGCTCCAGCTTTGTGCTCCATAGCATGCCCAGTCCCTAGACCAGTGCGTGGCACATAGTAGGTGCTAAATAAATATTTGTTGAATAAGTGAATGAACAAATGAGTGAAAGGCAAAGGGAGCTACAAGGTAAATACAACACATGTAGATTTTGCATCTTTTAGGAGAGTTGTTCTTGGAGATATTTTGCCTGAATTGGCTTGAAGCTGAACTTCATTTTGCAATAATACTTTATGTTACTAAATCTTCTCTGCCAGCATAGAGAGTTAAAATTTTCTAAGAAAGTAGGCAATTGGTAATGGTCTTTAGGATTCCTTATGCCATTTTTTCTATTGCACATTGTTGCATTAGTTTCCATTTAATCTCACCCATTGCTGTCTTCTTGGGCATGAACTGCAGACTTGTTAGTAGTGACAAATAACAGCACTGGAGAGAAGAGTACCCCTACATGGAGGGGTGTGCTCCTTCAGTGTGGGAGTGGTATCAAAAAGAATCTTGCAAATTTGATTCTAGGTTTTATTGTCTGATCGTTTTTCATTTTCCTGTGAGTCCAATATAACTAGAAAAACAGTCATTCCCATATTCTCCTATTTAAAAATATTCATAGCTTTCATATGGATTTGAGCTTCAGTAAATAAAGCTAGTTAATTAGTGTGGAACAAGAGTTGTACAAAATGGGAAGTGGTTGAGGATTCCATTAAACAGAATATGAGTAGACAACATCAACACTAAATATTAATGGAACAGCCTATCTGTTGACTTGCCATGATTTTACTATTGTTTCTGCTCCCAGGGCTTTCTTTAAGGGCCTGCAAATTGAGCTGAGTGCCTCCACCTCCTGCTTTGTGGGATCCTTTTTCTTGTACTGAGCAGACTCAGAGGAACTTCCCAGGGGATGGAAGGAGATCGTTTCACCAGAGCGTAGAGGAACTTGGGATTCATATAAGAACACTCAGTTGTGAGTCCCTCCACCATCACTAAGGGAGTGCAGTGAAGCTGTGCCTTTCCTTATTTGGTTTTTACCTCCCTTCCTCCCTGCCCTACTTGAAGGCACTTTTGATGTGATTATGACTTGATTTCATTGGAATCAAGTTTCTGACAAAGTCAGTGGAGTACATGCTTTTTAAAATTATCCAACAGTCTTATAGCTTAGTATCCATCAGTAATTGCACAAAGCACATTAAAATAGCAGCTCATTTAATCCTCATGTGAATCCTGAAAGGTTGGAGCTAAGATTATCATCTGAAACAAACAGGTTAATCGATTTGCCCTAGTCACCTTAGAGCAGCTGAGACAGGATCTGAAACCCAGCATCTGACTCCAAGGTCCACGCCTATAACCATGATTAGCCTTGATGAGGAAACAGAGGTGAACAAAATCCTACCTGCAACATATTCTTTTGAATTAAAAAAGCCATTTGCAAAAACGGTCAATTAAAAAATTAAAAAAAACGGTCAAATAGCAACAATCTGTACCCACCATTTCTGTTTTTAAAGTCTATCTGCTGCTTTAGCAAAATCCAACTTGAGGAGGAAACTTTGTATGTGGAGACAATCCGGGTAAAATATTAATACATTTTAATGTTGCAGATTTGGGTTACACCACAAATATTTGCCTATAATATTTTCTTTTGCATTGTTAATTTTAAAACTTTCTGTTCCAGAAAGTGGTTTTTTTCACAGGAACACCCATTAATAAGCCTTGTAATCTGTGGTTAATTCCTATAGTATTCCATTGACCCAAATTTGTCCAAAGAAAATTAGACTGGGTTTGTGTTGTATACACACTTGATTGCCAGTAATTAAGAATCTATGAGCTCAATTTTCCTGTTAGTATCTAATATTATTTTATAGTAATTTTTCAAATGTTCTGTACTGTGGGGAATTTGTTTCAGGCAATGTAACATGAGGCAAGAATTGAAAAAGAGATTGTGTGCTTGGAGAGAGGAAAATGTTAAGAAGAAATTGTTTATAAAATGCATAAACTAACAATGATGAGTTGAAGAATATCATCCCACTAGCTCGCATTTTATAGTTCCTCTCATCCCACAATCTGAGATCTCAGGCTGCTTTCTCTATCCCCAAAGGGAAAATTCAGTCATAGATTAATTTGTAGAGAGTCTAGGGTGTTGTGGCCACTCTGCTATAGAGTAAGGACTCAGATTTTCTACTAATTGGAAAAACCAATAAGAAATATTTCCTGCTGTGTCAAAATAGCAATAATCCAAAGCATCCTTTCAAAGCAGGTTGAAAAACAATGTCCAAAATCTATATGAAAAAAATAAAAAATTCTCTGAAACTCACAAGAGTAGAACAAATGGGAAGGCATATGTTCTTGAAAAAGACCCTACATTATATAGATGCCATTTCTCCCTATACTTATTTATAAATTTAACAAAATCCAAATAAAAGTATTCTCAGATTTTTTTCCAGAAGTGAGACAAGATGGTTATAAAGTTTGGAAGAAGAAACACGCAATAATAGTTAGCAAATATCTGAAAATAAGGGCAATGAGAAGGAGTAGCCTTACCCTATATTAAATATATTTTAAAACCTCTATCATTAAAATAGTGTTATATTGGCTGGTGAATAAACCAACAGACCAATGAAATAGAAAATCCAGAAATAGATTAAAGTGCATACAGAAATTTAATATATAACAAACAGCATCATAAATAATTGAGGTAAATGAATTTTAAATAAATGGTTTTGAAACAACTGGGGAACCACATGGAAAAAAATTTCCAGGATAAATAGCTCCATACACTAGAATAAATTCCAAATGGATTAGGGAACTAAATATAAAAAAGTTAACCATAAAAGTACTAGAAAAAGACTTGACTGAATTTCTGAATAATCTCAAAGTGGAATAAACTTCCTAACAATGACTCAAAACCCAGAAGCAATAAAAGAAAAGACTGGTATATTTAAGTACCCATAGTAATAATAATAGTAACAATAACAATAATAATTTAAAATTTTCAAAGGATAAAAACTCAATAAACAGGGAAGTGGACATGCCTCAACTGATAGAGCATCTGCCTATCATATGGAGGGTTCAGGGTTCAATACCCAGGGCCTCCTGACCCATGTGGTGAGCTGGCCCAGTGGCAGTGCTGCTGCGCTCAAGGAGCGCTGAGCCACACAGGGGTGCCCCCATGTAGGGGAGCCCCACGCACAAGGACTGCACCCCGCAAGGAGAGCCACCCTGCATGAAAAAAAGTACAGCCCCCCCAGGAGTGGTGCTGCATACTAGGAGAGCTGACGCAGCAAGATGACACAACAAAAAAGAGATGCAGTTTCTGCGTGCCACCTGACAATGCAAGCAGACGCAGAAGAATACACAGTGAATGGACACAGAGCAGACAATGAGGGGAAGGGGAGAGAAATAAATAAAAATAAATAAATCTTTAAAAAAAAACTCAATAAGCAAAGTAAAAGGACAAATGACAAACTGGGAAAATATTTGCACTTTACATCTCAGACCAAGGGTTAATATCTCTAATATTAAAAGATTGCCAGAAGCATATTTGGCTCAAAGGACAGAGCATCCACCTACTACATGGGTTCAAACCCCGGGCCTCCTGACCCATGCGGTGAGCTGGCCAAAGCACAGTGCTGATGAGTGCAGGGAGTGCCGTTCCATACAGGGGTGTCCCCTGCATAGGGGAGCCTCACACGCAAGGAGTACACCCTGTAAGGAGAGCTGCCCCACGTGAAAAAAGTGCAGCTTGCCCAGGAGTGGTGCCGCATGCATGGAGAGCTGACACAGCAAGATGACGCAACAAAAAGAGACACAGATACCTGGTGCCACTGACAAGAATACAAGCAGACACAGAAGGACACACAGCAAATGTACACAGAGAGCAGACAACTGGTGGCGGGGGGGAGGGAGGGAGAGGGGAGAGAAATAAATAAAAAATAAAAATAAATTTAAAGAAAAGATTGGATCCATGAAAATAGGTTCACTTTTCCTATAGTAACAAACAACCTGAAAAATCTCTGCCACTTAAAACATTTTTTTTTCATTCATCCTACATCTCCATGACTGGCTCCAGGGAACTTTATAATTATAATTCCCCAGGGATTCAGCTGGGCAGAGGATGGCAGCTCCAACACATGTTTCCACAATAGCAGACGCAGGAAAAAGAGGACCTGGTGAACTACGAGTTGATTCTTAAAGCATCTGCTGAGAAGTGAAGCCTGTAACTCAGTTTCCATTTTATTAGCCAAAGCAAGTCACATGGATATGCTGAGTTCTACAGTTAGAAGTATATAATTTTGTGAACAGTAATAACAAACTCCACAAAGAGTTCCTAGCAATGAGAAAAAAAGAAAGAAAACCCTACATAAGAGATGGTCAACAGATGTCTAAGAGCAGGGTTTTTCAACTTTGGCAACTACTTCACATTTTGGTCAAGAATCCTTTGTTGTAGCTGTCTCATATTATAGGATGTTTGCCAGTATCTCTGCCATCTGTTCTTGAGATGCTAGTAGCACTACCCTTCAGTGGTGACAACCAAAAATGTCTCCATATATTGCCAAATATCCCCTGGAAAACAAAAAAATCACTTGCTTTTGATAATTGCTGGTTTATAGAAAATGAAATGCAAATGACTCTTAAACGTGGATATATGTTTAACCTCACTTATAATAAGAAAAATGCAAATCAAAACTATGAGATACCATTTATCACTCTTTAGATTGCAGAGAATCTAAAAGTTGGTCAACATATTTTCTTTGCAAGTCTATGGAAAACAGGCAATTTCATGTGTTGCTGGTAAAATGCAAAATGGTGAATTCTCATGGAGGGAAATGTGGCAAAGTCTAGAAAAATTGCATATCCAACAATTCTACTTCTAGGGTTCTCTCCTAAATATGTACTAACAAAAACATGAAATAATACATGCATAAGGTTTTTCA
Organism: Dasypus novemcinctus; assembly: GCF_030445035.2. NCBI lineage: Eukaryota > Metazoa > Chordata > Mammalia > Cingulata > Dasypodidae > Dasypus > Dasypus novemcinctus. The sequence goes on along the minus strand of NC_080674.1, from coordinate 47,596,886 downwards.
TGGCAGTATTGTTTGTAGTAGAAAAGATTGGAAACAAAGCCAATTGCCCCTCAATAGCACTGGTTAAAGAAGCTATGGTACACCCACACAATGGAATCCAATGCTGCCTGGAAAAGGAATAAGGAAGATTTCTCTATACCCCTACATGTGAGCTCCAGAATATACTAAGTAGAAAAAGCAAGGGACAGAGAAGTATTAAAATATGTTCTTTTATGCAGAAAAGGAGAGAATACAAACATGCATTTTGCCAGGCTGCTATGACAAACACCACAAACTTGGCTTAAACAATGGGAATTTATTGGCTCACAGTTTTGAGGTTAGAATTCCAAAAATTAGAATCAACAAGGCAATGCTTTCTGCCCAAAATGTGTAACATTGTAATGCTAGCTGTTTTCACCCCTTGGGGTTCCTTGGCTTTCCTATCACATGGCCGACTCCTCTCCTTTCTCTTCCGGGTCCTACTGACAGCCAGCTTCTGGCTTTTCCCTGTGACTTTCTCTTCTGCTCATAAAGGATTACAGTAATCCAGAATAAGGCTCATCCTCACTCGGTAGGGCCACATCTCAACTAAAATAACATCTTCAATATCCTATTTACAACAGGTCCACACAGACAGGAATGCAGGTCAAGACCAAGAGTATGTCTAAATTGGGGAATGAAATTCAATCCACCATGATATTTATTTATGTTTTAAAAAGAAGCAATAGAAACACAAACTAAAAACTAAAGAAATTATTACCTGTAGGTGGAGGAATAAAACAGAGGTTGAAAACCAGACTTATCTGAATGTACCCTGCTTTGGGGTTTTGATTTTAGAACCATGTAAATATTTCACATAATTGAGAAAAAAATTGTTTGAGAAGTCCCCCACATTTAAAAACAAATAAACGTAACTGCGTACCAAGTGGATTCTGTAACCACATGAGAAGAACTTTTTCAAATAATTTCAAAGACTGCAGGACAGGGTGTACTTGGGATAGGCTTCTAGGGCATGTGTGAGTGTTCACCTTGCCATAGTGTATTGTATCAGTGGGTGGAGATGTTGAACGGGAAGGTGTTGGACTCTCATCTGGGGAGTTCTGCTATGTTCCCAAATAGAGGGGCAGGAGTCTCTCCAGAGCATAGGCAGTACCTAATAGCGGGGGACAAGCCAGTAGGTCAAGGCTTCAAAGTTATTGCAAATAACTATGAATCATGATCTTCCAGGAGTGAAACTTGATGGTGTCCATGGGTCCTGAGGGAAGGGGAAGGGAGGAATAGAATAGACAGAACATGGGGCATTTTGGGGGTATTGGAATTGTTTTACAGGATCTTACAATGATGGATACAGGACATGATAAATTTTGTCAAAATTTATAAAAGTGCATGGTCCAAAATGTAAACCGTAACATCAACGACTGACCGTGGTTAGTAGCAATGCTTCAATATATGTACATCAGTTGTAACAAATGGACCATCCACATGTAAAATGTTACTAAAAGGGGAAAAGGGTATAGGGGGAGGATGTTGGGTATATGGGAATCCCCTATATTCTGCACATGACTTTTCTGTAACCTAAAGATTCTTTGAAGATAAAATGATAAAACTAAGATGGAATAAGTGGAATAAGTGCAAGAAAATGTCACTGTACATACAAGATAACAGATCTTACAATGATAAGAGACAAAGTCAATTTTTTATTGTTTTTAATTTATTACTTCAATTTTTTTAACTTTTTGTATTTTGTCATTTTTAAAACTATCATTATTATTTCCTTTTTATTAATTTTATTTGGTTATTTTCTTGGCTTAATTTTTGAAGATGTTTTGGATCACAGAAGGGTTACAACTGTGGCAGAGGAGAATCATTGGTGTAGGGTGTCAGTGATGGGGGATGCATGGGAGGAAGTTCACCTGAGGCATACCTACAAAGCATATGAATGAGTTCAAGTGTTCATGGGACATTTTCACAGTGGGTGGAGATCCACACAATAACCAAAAGAATATACAATTCCCACACTGGGGAGCTCTGCCATACTCTAATAGGGCAGCAAGAAACCCCTGAATACAAGTGCAGTGACTAGTGAAGGAGGATGGACCAGTGATAGGCCCTTGATATTGATGACTATACTTATGAACCTTTTCTTTTGAAATTGAAACAGTCTAGTATTATAGGTTACCAATGAGTTACCATCTGAGTGTCTCCTTGTTGCTCGAATGTGGCCTCTCTCTAAGTCAAACACAGCACAAAAATGCACTACCTTCACCCCACTGTGGGATATGACTCTGGGGATGAGCCTCCCTGGCACCGAGGAATTACTACCAAGCACCAATTAGCAAAGCAACCAGAAAAAGACATTGAGCAAAAGGGGGAAAGGGTAAAGACAAATGAATTTATATGGGTAAGAGACTCCGAAGTGATCAGGAGGGAAAACAGACCTTGGCCCAGTGGTTAGGGCGTCTGTCTACCATATGGGAGGTCCACGGTTCAAGCCCTGGGCCTCCTTGACCCGTGTGGAGCTGGCCATGCGCAGCGCTGATGCGCACAAGGAGTGCCGTGCCACGCAAGGGTGTCCCCCGCGTGGGGGAGCCCCACGCACAAGGAGTGCGCCCCTTAAGGAGAGCCACCCAGCGTGAAAAGAAAGAGCAGCCTGCCCAGGAATGGCGCCGCCCACACTTCCCGTGCCGCTGACAACAACAGAAGCGGACAAAGAAACAAGACGCAGCAAACAGACAGCAAGAACAGACAACCAGGGGAGGGGGGATATTAAATAAATAAATAAATCTTTAAAAAAAAAAAAAAAAAACAAAGTGAGTCAAGAGGTCATCCAGAGATTGTGCTTATGCACGTGTCAGCAGGATTTCATTGACTGACACAGTAAATATCGCCTCAAATAGCAGAGCTCCTGAGGGCCCTAGAAACGTCCAGACACTATAGGCCAGGCTGACAGCTCAGGAGTTTGACACTGCCAGTGGGGCACTACATTGGAATTTAGAATTCCCAGTGTGACAGAGTTAGACTTAGTTGTTTCCTTACACATGACTCTTCTGCCCTTTCTATTTGAAACTGTAGTTAATACTAGAGTAGATAGGTTTATGTCCAAGAGACTTAAATCTTTGGGCTTTCCATGTGCCAGTCAGGCCCCGAATTTCAACAGAGTTGCAACACCTATTCTCCAGTTCATTGGACTCACCCAGGACAACTAACAAGGAGATAACAATGGACTACGACCATCCCAAATAACAGAGAGAGTCTGCAACTGCAGGCAAGATAGTCCCATCCACCTGCCCCAGGGGATCTAAGCCCCCTCTTAATTAGAAGTGGAGTGGGCATCACCATCTCAGTCTCCTCAGGATTAGGGAATGAATGATGGACTAATGTAGACTTCAGGTATTTTACTATAGACTTATTATTCTAGCAATTGAAGAATTTTTTTTTAAGGATTTATTTATTTTATTTCTTTCTCTTCCCTTCCCCCACCCCAGTTGTCTGTTCTCTGTGTCTATTTGCTACGTGTTCTTCTTTGTCTGCTTGTTGTTGTCAGTGGCACAGGAATTTGTGTTTCTTTCTGTTGCGTCATCTTGTTGTGTCAGCTCTCTGTGTGTGCAACGCCATTCCTGGGCATGCTGAACTTTCTTTTGTGCTGGGTGGCTCTCCTTATGGGGTACACTCCTTGTGCGTGGAGCTCCCCTATGCAGGGGACACCCCTGCATGGCAGGGCACTTCTTGCACGCATCAGCACTGTGCATGGGCCAGCTCCACATAGGTAAAGGAGGCCTGGGGTTTGAACCACAGACCTCCCATGTGGTAGACGGACACCCTGACCACTGGGCCAAGTCCACTTACCAATGGAAGAATTTTATCATTGATGTAAAGGCATTGGCCACCAGAGTTTCTGAGGTGAGGGAGAGGGACAAATAGGCAGATTTTGAAGTTAAACAAACCTGAATTCAAATCCCACTTCATTACCTGCCCAGGTGAGTAACCCTTGGCAGGTTGTTTAACTTCTCTAAGACCCACTTTCCTCATCTGTCAAACGGATATGAAAGTGCTTGTTTCACAAGGCTGTTGTAAGGATTAAAGGAAATTTTACACATGTATGCACATGTAAGTACTTAACAAAACACTTAATGGGTACTAAATACTGGCTATTGTAGCTATATGAATTGGATTGGCAAAATATTCTAGCCAGTTTATATGGAAACCTCCAAAACTACTTAGCTACAAAACTTGATAAAAGGAGACTTCCAGGAAGATGGTGGACTAGTAAGACAAGGGACTCTCTTCTCTCCCAGAAAAATAGCTAGAGGACAGGCAGAAACAGCCTGGAATAAAAATCTTCTGGGGTTTAGGACACTAGGGGAAGGCTGGACACCACTCAGAAGAGAGAGACGCAAAGGAAAAGAACAGAGATGGCAAAACTGTGAGTTAAAAGCTGCAGCTGCAACTTCTGGCATCCTCCTCCACCCTATATACACATTTGAATTCTCAGGCTTTGGGGAGAGTAGCTAGAGACAAAGGAGCTCCCAGAGATCCACCTCCCCAGGAAAGGGGAGAGAGAGGGACACAGCCTAAGGCTGACTCAGCTTTTGACTCACAAATTTGGTCTGCTGTGTCCCATAAACCCTTCCAGGCTGGGTGGGCCACATCATAGTTTGCCTTGAGAGCCAGCAAGGGACTAAAGAGATCTGACTCTATCACTCTCTCAGTCTCTACTGACCTGGACTGGTTGATGAGAATTCAGAGGAAAATGGAATTGTTTCCTACCTGGGAAATGAGAGGGCCTGCCAGCAAAGGTTGGATGGCTGCCACTGAGAAAGTTTAGAGAACAGCCTCTGAGAAAGTTTGAATTACAATGCTCTTACCCTCCAGGCAGGATCCTCTATCACATTGATCCAGTCTGTGTTGCAGCAAACACACTCTGACCAGGCTTTGAACTAAGAGGGTTGCCAAAGAGTTCCATCTGCTGGCAAACCAAGGAACCACATGTGAGGAAATTAAAACTAAATAAGAGGGAAGCAGACTTGGCCCAGTGGTTAGGGCATCCGTCTACCACATGGGAGGTCCGCGGTTCAAACCCCAGGCCTCCTTGACCCATGTGGAGCTGGCCCATGTGCAGTGCTGATGCGCACAAAGAGTGCTGTGCCACACAGGGGTGCCCCCTGCGTAGGGGAGCCCCATGCGCAAGGAGCGCGCCCCATAAAGAGAGCCGCCCAGCGCGAAAGAAAGTGCAGCCTGCCCAGGAATGGCACCGCATGCACAAAGAGCTGACACAACAAGATGATGCAACAAAAAGAGACACAGATTCCCATGCCACTGACCACAAAAGAAGCAGACAAAAGAACACGCAGCAAATAGACACAGAGAACAGACAACTGGGGCAGGGGAGGGGAGAGAAATAAATAAGTAAATAAATCTTTAAAAAAAAACTAGGGAAGTGGACTTGGCCCAATGGTTAGGGCATCTGCCTACCACGTGGGAGGTCCGCGGTTCAAACCCAGGCCTCCTTGACCCATGTGAAGCTGGCCCATGAGCAGTGCTGATGAGCACAAGGAGTGCTGTGCTACGCAGTGTTGTCCCCTGTGTAGGGGAGCCCCATGCACAAGAAGTGCACTCCATAAGGATAGCCTCCCAGCGCAAAAGAAAGTGCAGCCTGCCCAGAAATGGCGCCGCATGCACAAAGAGCTGACGCAACAAGATGATGCAACAAAAAGAAACACAGATTCCTGGTGCCGCTGATAAGGATAGAAGCAGTCACAGAAGAATACACAGCGAATGGACAGAGAGCAGACAACTGGGGGGGGAGGGGAGAGAAATAAAAAATAAATCCTTAAAAAAAAAAGAACATGTTTAAAAAAAAAAAAAACTAAATAAGAGAGGCTTTTTCTGGCCTTATAAAGCTTCCCTCCCCAAGGCCCTTGCAAGTGGGTCTGCAACCCATTACTCGGTCCAGGGTCCAGAATTGAGCAACTAACAGGGACAATCCTAAAGACACAGAACAGGCTGAATGAAGAATCAAAGAACAGCAGTAACACACGGCTTCCTGCCACTAAATCCTTACAAAACAGAGAAATTGAGCATCTGAGTACAGTTGCCATCCTAATTAGAGGCCTAAAATTACAAGAAAAAAAAATTACAAGCCATATTAAGAAAATGGAAGAAATAGCCCAAGCAAAAGAAATATATCAAAGCCTCAGAAAAGACACAGAATTTGAGACAACTAATCAATGAGATGCACAAAAATTTCCAAACTCAAATTAATGAGTTGAAAGACAATATGGCTAAAGAGGTAAAGGACATCCAGAAGACAATGAGCGAGAACAAAGAAAAATTTGAAAGCCAGAATAGAAAAGTAACAGAGCTCATGGGAATGAAAAATAAGATATGTGAGATCAAAAACACATTAGAGGCACTCAACAGCAGACTTGCAATGGGAAAGAGTAAATGATAGAGAAGACAGAACTGCTGAAATTGAAGAAAGAAAATAACAGAAAAAAGAATGGAAAAATTGAGCAGGGACATAAGGAGCTGAATGATAACATGAAATGCAACAACGTACGGATCATGAGAGTTCCAGGAAAAAAGAAGGGAAAAGGGGCAGAAAGAATATTAGAGGAAATAATGGCTGAAAATTTCCCACCTCTCATAAAATGAATGAACTTACATGCCCAAGAAGCACTGCATACCCCAATTAGAATAAATGTGAATGGATCTACTGCAAGACACATACTACTTAAAATGTCAAGTGGAAAAATAAAGAGAAAATTCTGAGAGCAGCAAGAGAGAAGAAACCATTACATACAAGGGACACCCAGCAAGACTTAGTACAGATTTCTCACCAGAAACCACAGAGGCAAGAAGACACTGGTAGGATACAATTAGGATACTGAAAGAGAAAAACTACCAGCCAAGAATTCTTTATTCTGTAAATTGTCCTTCAAATATGAAGGTGAGTTTAAAATATTCACAAACAAATAGAAACTAAGAGAGTTAATAAAAAAGAATACACCTTTACAGGAAATATTAAAGGGAGTATTACAGCCTAAAAGAAAAAGACAGGAGAGAGAGGCTTGGAGGAGACTATAGAAGACAAAAATAGCAGAAAGGATAACCAAAAGAGTAAAAAGACACATGAAAATAAGATACGGCATATGAAAATCAAAGAATAAAATGTTGGAAGTAAATAATGCATTTACAGTAATATCATTGAATGTGAATGGATTAAACTCCCAAATCAAAAGATATAGTCTGGAGGAAAAAAAAGATATAGACTGACAGAATGGATTAAAAAAAAAAAAAACATGAGCCAGTCATATGCTGCCTACAAGAGACTCAAGACCCAGGGATACAAACCCCCTGAAAGTGAAAGGTTGTAAAAACATACTCCATGCAAACAGTACCAAAAAAGAGCAGGGGCAGCTATACTCATGTTGGACAAAACAGACTTAAATTGCAAAAAAAAAAAAAGTTTTAAGAGCTACAGAAGGCCATTACATATTATTAAAAGGGACAATTAACCAGAAAGAAATAACAGTCATATATATCTATGCACCTAACCATGGTGCCACAAAATACATGAGGCAAACTCTGGCAAAATTGAGGGGAGAAATAAACATCTCTAAAATAATAGTTGGAGCTTCAACACACCACTCACATCATTAGATAGAACAACTAGGCAGAACATAGCAAGGAAACAGAGAACTTGAACAATATGATAAACAAGCTAGACATAATAGACATATACAGAACTTTGCACCCAAACTCAGCAGGTTATGCATTCTTCTCAAGTGCTCATGGATCTTTCTCCAGGATAGACTACATTTTAGGTCACAAGGCAGGTCTCAATAAATATAAAAAGTTTGAAATTATACAAAGTACATTCTCAGATCATACTGGAATGAAACTAGAAATCAATAATAGATGGGAAAGAGGTAAAATTACAAATGTGTGGAAGCTGAATAACACATTCCTAAATAATCAGCAGGTCAGAGAAGAAATTGTAAGTGAAATTAGTAAATATATTGAGATGAATGAAAATGAGAACACAACTTATCAAAACTTATGGGATAAAGGGAAGTCAGTTCTCAGCAGGGAAATTTAGAGCTCTAAACACCTATATTAAAAAACAGGAAAGGGGAGTGGATGTAGTTCAGTGGTTGAGTGGTTGAGTGCCTGCTTCCCAAGTAGAAAGTCCTGGGTTTAATCCCCCAGTACCTCCAAAAATAAAAGTAAAAAATAAATTTAAAAAAACAAGAAAGAGCTAAAATAAAAAATCTAACTGAACAACTTGAGAAACTAGAATAAGAACAGCAAACCATTCCTGAAGCAGAGAGAAGGAAAGAAATAATAAAGATCAGAGGAGCAGAAATAAATGAAATTGAGAGCAAAAAAAGCAATAGAGAAAAATAACAAAAACAAAACCTGGTTCTTTAAGAAGATCCACAAAATCAACTAAACCTCAGCTAGACTAGCAAAGAAAAAAAGAGAGAAGATGCAAATAATACAAATGAAAAGTGGGAAGCTATGGATGACCCCACAGAAATAAAAAGAAACAAAAGAGAATATTAAGAGAATCTATATGCCAATGAACTACACAATCTAGATGAAATGGACAAATTCTTAGATATACAAAAACAACTTACACTGATGCTACAAGACATACGAGAACTTAACAAGCCAATCACATTTAAAAAGATTTAATCAGTTGCCAAAAATTTCCCAACAAAATAAGTCCAGTATCAGATAGCTACACAGGTGAATTCTACCAAGCATTTCGAAAAGAATTAACACCAATCCTGTTTAAATTCTTTCCCAAAAAATTAAAGAGGAAGGAAAATTACCTAACACATTTTATGAATCCAACATCACCCTAATACCAAAAACAGAAAAAGACGCTTCAAGAAGAGAAATTTACAGACCAATCTCTCTAGTGAACGCAGATGCAAAAATTCTCAACAAAATGCTTGCAAATAGAATCCAAGAGCATATCAAAAACCTTATACACCATGATCAAGTGGGTTCTATTCCTGGTATGCAAGGGTGGTTCAGCACAAGAAAATCAATTAACATAATACACCACATTACACCACATTAACAAATTAAAGGAAGAAAACCACATGATCATCTTGATCAATGTAGAAAAGACATTCAACAAAACCCAGCATCCTTTCTTGATTAAAAGAAAAAACACTTCAAAAGATAGGAATAGATTGTGTACAAGACAAGGATGCCCACTGTTATCATTTTTAATCAACATTAAATAGAAGTTCTATTGAGAGCAATGAGACAAGAAAAAACAATAAAAGGGCACCCAAATAGGAGAAGATGTAAAACTCTCATTATTCACAGATGACATGATTGCATATTTAGAAAATTCTGAAAAGTCTACAACAAAGTTACTTGAGCTAATAAACGAGCTCAGCAAAGTGCAAAGTAGAAGGATACAAGATCACCACACAAAAATCAGTAATGTTTCTGTCTACTAGTATTGAAAAACTAAGGAGGAAATCGGGGGGGGGGGGGGAGAGGGGGGAATTCCATTTATAATAGCTACAAAAAGACCCATTACCTAGGACTCAATTTAACCAAGGAATACAGGACCTATATACACAAAACTACAAAGCAATGCTAAAAAGAAATCAATAAGACCTAAACAAATGGAAAGACATTCTGTGTTCATGGATTGGAAGACTAAATATCATGAAGATGTCAATCCTACACAAACCAGTTTTGCATAAATTAACCCTCAGCTTTCCATTCTCTAACCTCATTCTATTTTCTGGTGACCCATGTTTAAGTTATTAACTCCATAAGATTACACAAAATATTTAGTTCATAATAGCACAATCATACAATATTTGTCCTTTTGTCTGGCTTGCTTCACTCAACATAATATCCTCCAGGTTCATCCATGTTATCATATGCTTATGACTTCATTTTTTCTGGTCAAAAAGGATGTGTGTAATCTTTGGAAATGAATAGATAAGGTGAAAGCACAACGTAATATTTGTAACTATTATATGGGTATAACAGTGGTTTAAAGGGAAAGTCTAAGGCCATGCATATTACTAAAAGGAAAGCTAAAAAATATATAACGTGGGACTGTATAGCATAGTTAAACCACAAGTGAAATATGAAAAAAAAACCTAGATAAAAGGAATTCAACAAATCTGTTGTTAGGTGCCCAACAAAATATGACAATGTTATAAGTCATTTATAAATACTCAGTATACATCTCATATGTGGTGGGAACAGATACTTAACTCTACAAACAAAAGCCAAAGTTACATTACTGAAAGTGCCTTGGGTGAAAAGAACAATTGCTTGATCAATGAAATAGTCAGTTCTCTATTTCTTACTACAACTTCATGCAACTTCCATTAGTCCATTAGCTATATCCCTTTGATGGCTTTCCCTCAATTCCTGCCCATCTTGGTGTGCAATTCCCATGGCTGTACCTGCCTTGTATGCTCATCCTTTACCTCATCTATAAAATACATTCACCTTTTTCTTGTGTTGTGTAAACCTTTGATTGTCCATTTTTATATAGTATAATTTCATAAATTATTAATATGGTCATTTCTGTTATGTGATAATTTGAGTAAATTGATCCTTACCTGTTGCTTTGCACACTTACCATTTATGGAAAAAACTAATAATGTAGACAATGCCTTCTTAAGTTAATTGTTCCTTCTTTGGCATTCCCAAAACACTTTGTGTAAGTTTATATTTAGAATAACAATAACTAACATTTATTGAGCACTTATCATGTGCTGATCGCTCTAGTAAGCACTTAACATATTGAATAGCATGATTCTAACAACCCTATAAGAAGGTACTATTGTTACCTCTGTTGTGTAAGTATGGAAATTTAATTGATATCATACAGGATATATAAAATCCTTAGTAAGGTTGTTGGATTTTATTTTGTTGTTTTTTATCAAATCTGAAAAACTTGGTATTACTCATATACCAACAGAATAATATGTTTTAAAAAAGCATTCTGAACTATTAATTTATTGCAAAATCCCTGAGAACCTTTCATGAACAATATTTTAGTAGCTCAGTTTGGTAGGCCTAGTATTTTTTATTTACTTCAAAAATCATAAAACCAAGATTATATTTTTTTCTAAAATATTCTGGGTATGTTTTTATTAATCCAAACACTCTCAACTCTACTACTACAATTATTCCCAGAGTCCATTACTTTAGCCCTTGTTCACCTTCAGAATGTTCCCATTGGAACAGCCAGAGTGATGTTTTAAAACTATAAGCCAGCCCTTTCTCTTTCCTTTCCCTTTCCTTCCCTGTTTTCCTTCCCTTCCTTAATAATTGGGTCCTAATGCCAATAGGTGAGACAAAGCAAGGTATAGATCCATACCTGGTTGGAGAATAGTGGTGATTCAGAGTGGTGTATCAGGGCCCTGACTGGAGTAAGTAGAGTGTCCATATAGGAGAACTTCCTGTTTGGAGAAGTCAGATCTCTACTGGGGAGAGTGAGGGTGTGATGAGAATATCCACACAGAGGGGTGGACTGGGAACGGGAATCACAGCCCAGGCATGGTAAAGAGAGCATCGACATGGGACAGCTGTACAGCATGGGGTAACAGAGGTCAAGCAAGGTAAAGTGGGCACTATGCAATAGGGTGGTCTGATGGGAAGTGTCCAAGCACAAGCAGGTTGAGGGGGTGTCCTACAAAGGGGTGTTAGATACGGAATGAAGCAGTCCACACAGGGTGTGGGGGATGGTTATGCATAAGGTTCAAGAGCCCAAATAGGGAGAGGAAGACTCTCACAAGGGAACATGGCCAGACACAGGGTATCAGAATCCAAATGAAATAAGGAAGGTGTTCCTACCAGTGAGTGACCAGGTAAAGAGGTCAAAGAAGTGCCCTGAGGAGGTTATCCATGCATAGGGGCAGCCCAGCATGGGTAGATAATAATATGAGGGGAGGAAGGTGGCCATGCAGTCAGGCAACCAAGTGTGGATGTCAGAGCCCAAGCAGAGAGAGGAGAGAGCATCCACATAGGAGGCAGATGGGCATGGCATGTTGGACCCCAGGGGATAACACGGACATCCACCAGGGGAGGGACAGCCACAGCAAAAGGAATTTAGATACCTACAAGGAAATGGGTCAACTAAGTAAACATATTAAGGATAAAGGGGGCCAGATTTTTTACTGTTGGAGAAAGGAATCACAAATATAGAAAGAAAGAAAACTAGAATCTCACTAGATTGGGGTTGCAATTGGAAATATTTAGTATGAACTCATGGTTTTCGATGTATATAGAAATAAATACAATTGTAATTTATGTACCTTTATATATGTATATAAATATGCACATGATTGTGTATGCACGTATGTTTGTAGGAGAATTTTTTTTTAATTAAATCAAACAATAAGCTGTTTACAAGACACATGTCAAAAGCATAAGAACATAGAAAAGTTGAAAATAAAATTATTGGAAAATATATATTATGCAAATACTAAACTGAATAGGAAATCAGAGGCCAAATCTTGAGGAACTTTGACATGCCTTCAAGGCCTCTGGATTTAACCAGAGTGATGATGTGGATGGTAGAGGTGAAATCCAGTTCACAAGCAAAATAGGTTCATGGGCAAGAAGGCAGCCACTGTGGGGACTAGTGAACCAAAGAGTGCTAAAATTGACATAGGAACTGAAAACATGTGATGAAAGGAGTACAGCCCAGTCTACAGTGAAGCTGGGATGTTTTTTATTTTGTGAGTTTTTTGTGTGTGTGTCTGAGGAAGGCCAGTGACTGCTCACGTAATCTAGCACAAGGTGACATTTACTTTGGCAAACTCACCAAATCCAGAATCTTTTTCATCTCAGAAACAAAACCCCAACAGTGTTCTGGAGTTTATCTGATTCAAGGAAAATTTCTCTGGCAAAGCTCACCAGCATGCCAATTTGTTAATATTAATATTTAATGAGAACAAAAATGTTTAGGCAATTTAGAGGTTTGGGTCAGCCGGATCAGCCTATTCTCTCCCTGGAGCTACAGTAAAAGTCATACTAGAAGATTATTTACTGTGCTTGAAATGTATGTTTTTCTCTGCTCCCTTCCCTCACCCCAGATCCATTCTCTATCCCTTCTTCCCTTGCACTATGATCGGAAAGGCTGACTCCAATGTCCTGCACACACATTCTACATCGTCCTTACCAGAGTCTCTGTTTGGGTTCAGCCACTGAGAAGCACCAGAAGGAGACCGGGGGGGGGGGGGAGGAAGGGGGAGTGGGGAGGGAGAAAAGCTGGGTGTTTCTTGCTCCTTTCTCACTTCTCTGGCAGGAATTGCATCCCTCAAGACTCCCTGCTCCAGTTTTCTCTGGGCTCTGAATTTGGCACAAACCATTTTCTTCCCATTTGCCTCTTCAGCTCCAAGGTAGCTAATAGTTCCCAATTGTTGCTAATATCTGGGGACTACCTCAGTGTCCCTCAACCTGTCCACACATCTGTAAAGCTCTTCATTAGAATTATCTGGGTTGAATTATGTTTCCTATAATTTGAATCAGTAATACTATATTTCTGATACACAATATTTTCTTATCCTACTTAGAGTTCCTGTTTGCCAGGGTTGAGAGGGTTCCTGGAATTCAGGGACCAGAATGACTTGGTCACCCTAATCCTACTTGACTTTGCCCTATATACCTGTTTATATTATTATTTACTTAATTTTTTTTCTTAAATTTTATTTTGTTGTTTATTACTTTTAAAGGAAACTTTCCATCACTGTCTTAAGTGGGAAAACCAATACAACATGCCTTTGATCGATTCATAAAATACATTATAGAAATAAAAACAAATGAAAACTAAGTGATAATATTAAATTTAGCTAGATTTTGTTACTTGTCAAGTACCCTGGGCCTGAGAACTGCTCTGTTTTTTAAAAAGGAAATTAGTGAGTGTTAAGCATTAAGGATATACTAACACCAAAATGAAACTTTCTGCTTGATGTATCAGAAGATCTGGAAAAATATTGTAACATTCTCCACACGTGAGTCTACATTATTTCGTGAGGTGCATGCATCACCAAAATCATCCTGTCTTTGGCCTGTGGTATGTGTTCCATCCTTTAGGAAGCAATGGTTAAATGGAATCCAGCTTTGCCAACTTGATGTTCCAATCTCCACAAAGGGTATTGTTTTAGTCTGCTAAGGGCTGCCAAGGCAATAAAATGAGTTGGTTTTTACAATGGGGAATTATTAACTTATAAGCTTATAGTTCTGAGGCTGAGAAAAATGTCCAAATCAAGGCATTAGGTAAAGGTCTCTTCTCAGACTGGCAATCCTGAACTACTGTCACATGGCAGGGCACAAGGGCAGCATCTGCCAGTCTCTGCCTTCTCCTCCAGGCTCCACTGCATTTAGCTTCTGGCTTGTTCCAGCTTTCTTTCTGCTCCTGTGTCTTTTTCTCTATTCCTGTGGCTTTCTCTCGTTGGGCTTCCTTTGAAGATTTCTCTCTGTCTCTGTGGATTTTTCTCTGTTTATTCGACTTGTTTATAAAATACTCCAGTAAGAGGATTAAGACACCCCCTTGGGCTAGGCCTTATATGTTTTGTCAAAATCTATAAAAAGTATGGTGCAAAGTGTAAACCATAATGTAAACTTGGTTAGCACCAAGGTCTGTATTTGCTCATCAGTGGTAACAAATGTACCACACTAATGTATGATGTCATTAATAGGGGAAAATATGGGAGGGAGGCAGGGTGGCATATATGAGAATCCCCTACACTTTCAATGTAACTTTTCTGTAATCTAAAAATTCTTTTAAAATAAAGCTTATTATATGGAAAAAAAAAAAAGAAGTTACTGTCTGTATGACTCTGGGAAAATTACTTAATATTACTAAGCATTCATTTCTTCCTCACCTGTGAAATGGGAAATAATTCTATCTTTTTCATGGAGTGATTATGAAGTTTAAATTAGATAATATGCTTAGACCAGTTGTTTTCAACCAAGGTCAGTTTTGCCCCTCCCACTCCCATCTCCACCCACCAAGAGACATTTAGACATGTCTGGAGATATTTTCAATTATAACCACTGGGGAAGGAATGCTACTGGCACCTCGTGAGCAAAGGCCAGAGACCCTCTCAACATCATACAATGCATGGGACAGCCCCCCACTACAAAGACTTATTTGAATCAAAATGTAAAAGTGTGGAGGTTGAAAACCCTGAGTTAGAGTAACGCCTTGTTTATAGTATGAAGCCAATAAATATTATCCAGAAAGAGCAGAAGGAAGAGCAGGAAGGTGAGGAGAAGGAAAAGGTGGGGGAGGAGTGAAGAAGGATGGGTAATATACAGAGATAAGCTCACTGCTGTTGCTTTCTGTTACAGTGGATACCAAGACATCATGACCTGCTGTCATCGAGCACACCCCTAATCCCAGCTGTCAACTGCCTTTACATAGGGTGACTGAGAGTACACATGTAACAAACCGGTAGGCTATGGAAGGGCAGTCACGCACCTAGGATCTAACCAAAAGGAAGTTTTATGAAACAGGGGAAGTAGTCAAAGCCCCTATAACCCCAACACATGACACCATCTCGTGTCCATTAAGAATTATCTCAGATCTGAAAATAATAAGTGACAAGACCCAATAACCAACCATGAGGGCTGGCAGTACATTCGGTCCACTAGCCCAGAAATAGCAAATCGTCACAATTCAAGTCTAGTGTGGCATGCACATATTTTAAATGGACCATAGCACACTATTTAAACAGGTTTCTCATACAAAACTTGGGATGCCAAAAGATCCTCGGTGACCATTCAATCTAAAGCAGGGATTCTCAACAAGGGGTCTGTGGGCTTGAATTGAAATTTTTAAAAAACATTATTCTTGTGGGGACATGTTGGTGCGGGCGTGATATATTTATTACATAATACACAGTATAGTGTGGGATTAATAAGTTGGTCTGTGGTTTTCACCTGACTAACAAAAGGATCCATGGAATAAAAAGGTTAAGGAACCCAGATCTGAAAGACAGTGTGGCAAAGCTAGAAGTGGCTGGAGACAAGAGCAGAGGAAGCTCTGATGAGTGTATAGCATCAGTGATAGTGTAGCCTTTGTCAGACTAAGCTTCAGCTAACCACAGTTTGGCAGAAAAAAATAAAAATAAAGAACTGAGTTTCTGCCAAAAGAGGCCTGAGCCACAAACCAAAGAGCAATCTGTATGTATATATGATGTGGAAAGAACTGCTTGTCAGATGTTGTTTTTTCTCAGCCACAGCCTCACATGCAATGGTATCATCTTCAAATTATGAAGGACAGTTTGATTCTTTAACTACCCAAGCATGCA
The DNA here is from genome assembly GCF_030445035.2 of Dasypus novemcinctus. Lineage (NCBI taxonomy): Eukaryota > Metazoa > Chordata > Mammalia > Cingulata > Dasypodidae > Dasypus > Dasypus novemcinctus. Next base: position 47,580,585 of record NC_080674.1, on the reverse strand, counting down.
GGGAACTAATGAAGGATAATACCCTATGTTGACAAGATAATGTCTCAGCAGGGAAGACCAATTAGGAAATGTGTCATTTAGGGTGCTGCCTATACTTCCAGAATCAACTCAAATGCTGCCTTTGTTTGAACTAACAAATTGGGATAATGGTTAAACGCTGAGGCTCTGAGAATTGGGTTGAATGCTAGTGCCATTTATAGACTGTAATCTAGGAAAAATTAGGTTCTCCAAACCCCAATTTCTTTAGCTCTAGAATGGGGAAGATAATAATGGTTACTTTGTGGAGTTGTCATGAGGATTAAATGTGATACTTTAGGTAGAATTCCTAGTAATAATATCACATTTACCACAGAATAAGCACTTAGCAAATACCAGCTGCTTTGTGGCCATTGGAGCTCATCAAAGTTATCACTGGTTTTGTTTTCAAATATCATCTTCTATTTTCAAGAGCAAAGGACACAAGTCCTGTCAATCATATCATGTTGATAACTGTGAATTGGGGCACAGGAATACACGTGCACTAAAAATTGGAACCATAAATAAAATCCGTGACTTGTGTATTTTTTCATGATTCTTCCCAAGTGTGGACATAGTTTCTCTTTAGTTTTGGTACATCTATTTGGATGTTTGGCCTCCTTCTATGTTCTTTTTCACATCACTTTTTGCTGCCATTTTGAGAAGAAAAAAATTAAAATAATTATTTATTCTGAATCATTTCCTTCTCATACACTTTTCATTCTCTGCTTTGAAACTGGCCAACCATCATGCAACTTCAGAAAACTGTCAGCAGCAGAAGTTCCACTGGGAGACGTTTGCCATTATTCACTGCAGTAGCTCAAACTCAAGAACTGTAATATGAAAACAAAGCCATCTCTTCCTGGAATTCATAAGAAGCTGAGCTATCCCAAACACTAGACAATAAAACATAACTACCTCTACTGAACTTTAGGGGACATTTCGCTCCCTAAAGAAATACTTGGTAAAACATAAGGCAGTTTCATAGATAGAAACAGAGTAGTAAAGGTTAGAATGCTGGGAAGAGAGAAAGGAAGGAAAGGAGCGTAAACTAGATTAAATTGGTATTTCCCCGATTGTTTTGTGGCTTGGATGAACCAGTCTTCATTAGTAAGTGAAACATGATGAGAAACATCTTGACAGCTAAATTTTTTGAGTGCTTACTGGGTGTCAGACACTGTCCTAAGTCCTTCACATGTATTAACTCACAACAATCTTATGAGATGGATACTACAACACCCTGATTTCACAAGATGAGGGAAAGGAGAGTCAGAGAGGTAAAGTACCAAGCTTACACAGTTAGTAAGCAGCAGAACTGAGGTTTAACCTCAGGAAGTATGGCTCCAAAGATGTCCCTTTCAACCTTTATACTTTAATGCCCATGAATGAAAGTGAAGGAAATCTGAACTAAAACTCATTTCACAAAATAACATTATGAAACGTCACAGTAACAATTTAAATAATTTTATTTCTAGGCAAAGATCAATGTTGTACTTTAACAAGAGGAAAGAGTAAAAAGATTTTTTTTTCAATTCACTGGACTTGGAGACTTAACCCACAAAACATTAAGATTTGGTGGTTGTGAAAAAAATGGGTATTTCTTCCAAGAGTTCAACATTTTTACCAGAAAGGAAGATGAGGTTTTTCTCCAAGTAGTTTAACTATAAATGGGTGTCTTAAATTGTTCTAATTTTTCATTGCCTTATTCTGCTTAATTCACAAATTTCCCCCATTTCCACTAAAGTGAATAAACCATCAACGCAATCTTTCTTCTCATTAGCTCACAAGCACCATCTAGTGAAGAAACAAAATAATTACAGAATGGTTCCTGATGATAGCTCATGATTTAATCTGCACTAATAACGCCTGATATAGCACAATTTTATCATTGCTCTAAAACAGACTACGATTTGATAAATGTAAATATTATGGTAAGGCTAAAAATTGTGCATTTTAAGTTTCATTGTTGCTTTGAATTTGAAGAATTTGGGCACTAGCCTGTGTTCTATTTCAAACTTCCAGCTGGCTCTTCTACTACCAAAGACCCTGGGTTCTCAGACAGTATTTTAAGTGGCACGTTCCATGTACCAATATACCAGGAAGGAATTTTGAAATTTGTTGTTCTATATCAGTTCATGCTCTTCTCTCCTCCTTTTCATTTATCACACTATATTGGTTTTGGGTTTGTTTGTTTTTTTAAATAATCATCTAAGCATTTATTGAGCACAATCTCTGTCTTTAAGAAACTCAGAGTCTGATATATTTAAACTTTAGGGGAATAAAATATTACAGGTATGATATAAATATAGGATAGAGTAGAATTAATCAGTTCTAATCAGAAGTGTCAGATAGAAGTGACTACTATTTTTGCAGTTTCCTCTGAGGGCAAGGAGTACATCTTATTCTACAGTAGAAGCTCTCTTAGCCTATCTCCACTTAACCAGCTCATCACCTTAATCAAAACACCCCATTACTTCTATAAAATAAATTAGCCCTTACCCACTGCACACTGAGTGCTTAGGGATCAAAGGCACACTCTAGCACCCTCATGCCTTTTGTTCTTACAGCTGAGTTGCATTCTTACCAAGAGATAATTAGATTTGTTCCCAAACATCTTTTGCAAGTTTCACACAATTTAATGAAATGCTACATCAATCAGTCAAATATAAGTTCCAAACTTGGTGTTAAGTGAGCATGAGACAACTATAGGATATTGACAGGAAATCATTTTTTAAAATCTAGGATTCTCAAATTGCTTTGAAAATTATTTTAGATTCTTGAACTAATTAACAATAACAAAAAAAACAGAAATCTTATCTGATGCGTATGGATATGGTTTGTGCAAGAAAGAAAATGTACAGCATTATTAGATTCTCTGATTTTAAAAGGAAGTAGACAAAATATGAAAAAAAAAGATCTTATAACAAAGGACAGTATAACATAGCACAGAGATATAGGAATAATATCAAAGAAAGCAGAAGCCCAAAATAAGCTCAGGTTTGTGGGGAAATAAGTGCAATAAACTGGACTATTTAAATTGTATTTACAGAAAAATGAGAGAAACAATCCTTGGGACTATGGAAGATGGTGCCATAACAGCAAGGCACCAAGTGAAGTCAGTCTCCTCAGATCCTATTTTCCTTTCTTTTTTTAAAGTAAAGTAAACTTTAGATGGAAATGTAGAAGACTTTAAAAAGAATACCTTAACTCCTCTGAAATGTGCCCAAATGAATCTTGTACATACCACATTCAAGAGTAATTCTAGAACATGCCTTGAGATTGCTGAATCTATCAGCCAGCTTGGAGGAATTAAGACAAATAGAAAAATGCTGTAAGATTCGTGGTGGGCAAATATATTCCTGACCTTCCAAAAATGGCAAGATGTAGATACGGAAAATAATACACTGGAAATTTGCTAATCATCCTTAGTTACATTCTAGAACAAATTATCAAAATCTCAGACAATGAGTCCTTAAAAGGGGAACAGTATTGAGCATGAGTCAGAGTTGGTTAAAAAGAGTAAGTCCTGGGCAGCAGACTTGGCCCAGTGGTTAGGGCATCCGTCTACCACATGGGAGGTCCACAGTTCAAACCCTGGGCCTCCTTGACCCGTGTGGAGCCGACCTATGTGCAGTGCTGATGTGCGCAAGGAGTGCCCTGCCATACAGGGGTGTCCCCCACATAGGGGAGCCCCACATGCAAGGAGTGCGCCCGGTAAGGAGAGCTGCCCAGGCGAAAGAAAGTGCAGCCTGCCCAGGAATGGTGCTGCACACACGGAGAGCTGACACAACAAGATGACACAACACAAAGAAACACAGATTCCCATGCCACTGACGACAACAGAAGTGGACAAAGAAGAAGACTCAGCAAACAGACACAGAGAACAAACAACCGGGGTGGGGGGGAAGGGGAGAGAAATAAATAAATAAATAAATCCTTTAAAAAAAATAAAAATTTAAATTTTTTTTTTAAAAAAGGGTAAGTCCTACCAGAATTAACACTTTGTTGTTTTTGATATGTGTTTTAGGTTAGTCAGTACCTATTTTTGTGTGTTTTTAGAAGAAATTTGACAAAGCTGTTATCTCCTTCTAGACAAAAGGTGAAGAAATGTGAGTTCAATAGATTTATTGCTATTGTACCTAAATTGTCCAGATTAACAGATCTAAGTCAGTCTGGAGAAGAGTCTGTGGCACATGTTTTCCAGTTTTCTCCTAAGTTCTAAGAAGTTTAGAAATCTTTTTTTCTTCAGTAAAATAAATGTGAAAATTTATGCCATGCTGGTGAGATTTGAAGGTGACACAAAGTTAGAAAGGACAATCAATCATTGGATAGAAATGGGCCCAATGAGTGTAATTTAAAATTTTTTTAAACCCCACAAAATCATAAAATGGGAGAAAAATAGATTATTGGCAACACATGGGGGAAAAAGTTAATGATTTTAGTTAAGCTGGATATAAGGAAAAGGAGTGTCAAAACAGTTAGTACGATAATAAGCTACATTAATTAAAGTAGTAGTACTCAAAAAGGGAGACAATTTCCATAGAGGCTGGTCAACGTTATCAAATGTTACAGAGATGTCCAAGAAAATGGGTTCTGAGATTTACAGCTGATGAGGAAAACTCTTTGTTGACTTTCAAGAGAATAATTTTGGCCAAATAATTTGGGTAGGAACCAACAACAAATGTGTTTGAGGAGTGAAAAGAATGAGAGTGAAAATGAAACACTCTTTTGAAAGCTTTGATTTGGTAAAGAAAAGAAAATAACTTTTAAGTAAAAAAGAGCAATTAATATTGTACTAATGTTAAATTCTCCTGTATATTTTATTCAATACAGAGTGAAAAAAAAACTGTAATTAAAACTCAAGAGCTATATCTTCAGTGTCCCTAGATTATTAGCTGGCTTTAGCTGTCCTCTGCCTCTAGTAATCAATCTTTTTTTTATATATTTATTTTATAAATAAGCATATCAGAAAGACTAGTTCTGGGGCAATACAGAGGAACTAGAATAAGGTTTAGCAGAATTTTTGAGCTAGTAAAAAGAAAAGAGACTGAACTGTAAGCAACTGCAGACAGAAAGAGAATTCTCTACAAAAGCTCTGTCTCTAATGTAAAGAAGTAAGCTCTATAAGGGACATCAGACAGCATGGGGCAAAGAAGAGGGTCAGGATATGAGAAAGAACCCAGAAAACAACAAAGATGCAGACCAGGCAAGACCACAGGCATCCTAATTTCTAATGAGGAAAAAGTGGTAGTTAACACCAGAACCACAATGTGGCTTTGTAGTTGAATTATTTGTAGCTTGTTGTGTGGATATGCATGCTTGTGAGCATAAGCTATCAGCTACACTGACAGAGTGAGAGAGACTCCAGAGCAGTCTATACTTCAAAATGAGTAGTTCAGATCCTGTGAGTGACGCACATGATCTTTCTGATGCACCACACCAAAATGACAGATTTTGAGTTTCTAGAAGGTGAAGAAATCTTTCGGAAAAATGGACTCTATCAAACACATGCATGACGTTAAGCAAATGTCAAATTGGTACATTAAACTGTATTTCTTTGCTTCTTGGTTTAGTATCCCAAAGAGTTCCCAAATTACAAGTAGTTGCCAACTTACCAAGAAGTTGTTTTCTAAAATTTGGTTAGCAGATCAGTTCTATGGCTGCACAGTGTTGTGGCACAGAGAGCGGCACCTGACCACCTAGGTTCAGAGCCTCACCCCTCCCTGCTGGGTTGGATCCTGAGCTTCCCTATCTATAAAATGGGAATACGTTTTTATAACTGATCCTGGTATTAGTGAGTGCTCAGCAAATGTTAGCTATTATTATAAGTAGCAGTTCTTCGTAGAAACAGGAACACTATAATTCCTAGAACAGGAGGCTCATAGATTGTGGTTATGGGCAGGGACAGGGCAGAAACACCCTGTCACTAGGGATTTGGTAAGTGCCTAAACTTCTCCCTACGTAGAAGAGGAGGTGTCTCTTCAGGTTCTGTCTCCCGAAGTGTTCTAGCAGAACACATTTAAATTCCAAAGAATACACTAAACAAACTAAGTTTAATTAACTAAATTTTAAAATTCAGTAATGAGATGACCAGGGGAAGTGCTGGATATTATATCCTCCCCTCTTAGAGATTTACAGTGCATATCATCATCAGTCCTGTCATTAAAAAAAGAAAAACACTGTTTAATTTTGTTTAATTCGGTATTCTCCAATCTTCTGTGACCACAGAACCCATTTTTTGCTTACCTGCTATTTCACTTGGGAAATACTTCTTCAGAATATTACTTCCCAGATATTCTAAACTGAGGAACAAATAGCAGTTATCCCTAGGGAAATTAAAGTGGAGGCTTTTGACTCACAACCCTCAAAGAACTATAATAATGCTATTCATAAGTTTTATATTTCTTAAACAAGGATTGCTATTCTTGCCCAATCCATTCAAAGGGAGAATAGCAATGTTAAAATAAAACCAAAGCTCCACCACTTCCTTCTTCTGTTCATAATAGTAAACCCACTATAAATAATTTTTGTGTTTAAGTTAATTATTATGGATATTGATGAAGATAAATCTGAAGACTGCAAAGTGTATTAAAACATTATAGTTCTTCCTTAACAAACCTAAAATTATGTAATTATAAAAGAAAGGAAAGCTTTTAACTATTAAAGCATGGAAAAACAAGAATAGTATTTGTGGCAGTCCAGTGATGTTTTTACAACGCATGCTAGTACGCATGTTTGCTCTTATTAGTTTTCTTGCTTCTGGGAATATTTTTATTCGTGGACTAGAATTTAAATGGATCAAGCCTTGTAAGGGAGCCACATTGCTCTAATAATTCTTAGTTTCAGCATAGCATTCTTAGCTTTAATTTCCTTCTTGAAATATCTCACAGAGTTTTCAGAATGCCAAATCCCTGCTTCCTTGCCCCCAGTAGTAATAAAACACCAAGTCCAGGCACAACAAATTCTAAAGTAAGAAGGTAAGAGAGAGAATTAAACTGTTCAGAATCTCAGCTCATGCATTCATTCATTTAACAAATATTTACTGAGTACATTCCATGTGTCGATATTGCTAAGTGTTGAGAATGCTACAGTGGGAAAAAATAGAGAAGATCTCTGTGTCCTTGGGGCTTATAGTCCCAGGACATAAATGTAATATAATTATATCTAAAGCAGTTTGATTTTCAGCTGCAATAATTCGTTCTGAAGAAGAGAGATTTGGTACCATGGAAGTCTATATGGGAGAATTGACAATTTGCGAGGCCAGGGAATGCTTCCCTAGAAAGTACTGATGGAGAGGAGAGCTGAAAGAAGAGCAAGGGTTAAGTGGATGAAGAAATAGAAGAAAAGTCTCACAGGCAAAAATAACAGTGTGGGCAAATCCCTCTAGCAAGCAAAGTCCCTCTCAACTAGCTGTTTCCTAAGAAAGCAAACTAACAGTCTAATCCTGGCTCAACGGTGAATGGCAGAGAATAATGTTATGTGTCCTGGGATAGTTGCATGTTAATTCTTGGAGATGGAAATTCTTAGCCTAGGGAAAAAATTGATTATTTGCATAATGTTGAAGTTTTTGGTACTTGGACAGGTTGATGAGGAAGATATTCTGGGCTAAGCAGGGCTTCCCAGTATCTTCCAACTCACACTGCCTAGAGGATCAACCATTTATACTTCTATGGGAAAAGGAAAAGTGGACATAATGGGAAGAAATAAGAAGAAAACTAAGGAAGGAGTAAGAAAGGGGAATAGTTAGCACTGTTAATGGATAGCTAAAACAAAGAATGGCTCTGTCAAAGCTAGTTTCAGTAATATATTCCTGTAGAAAAAACTATCCCCAAGCAATATATTATTTCTCAGAATTCTGTGATTCAGGAATTCTGGAAAAGTTCAGCTGGTGTTTCTCCTGCTACATGTCATGTTGTCTGAGATCACCCATGCAGCTGCCTTCACCTGGTAAATCCAAGATGGCCCCAATCCCCCATGGCTCCCTCCACGTTGCCTCTCATCCTTCGGCTCAAGCTTCTGTACAGCATGGAGGCTGGCTCCCAAGTGAGACCTTTCCAAGAGGCCAAGCCCCAGTGCAGAAGCACTTATCAAGCTATTGTCTGCATGTCACTTGTTAATGTCCCACCGGCCAAACAAAGTCACACAGTTAAGCTCGGATTCAAAAGATTGATTCATATATGCAGGGACAAGTGTTTTTGGAATTTCTGAAAATGGTGTCACATTTTCTCTCTGGATATACATATATTACCTTAAAAACATCACTAAAAACATTAACCTTCTTTTCTCATATCTGCAAACATTCATCACACTCCACTTCATGAAGAAGATAGATTTTACAAGTTTTAAGTTGGGTTTTGGAAAATACAATCATTTTTATCAGAGAGAACCATTGACTGAATTCATCATTCAATCCATTTTTGTAAAAGGCAGTAAATCATCTAGTTCTGATATTTGTGTATTAGTCAGTGTTCTCTAGGGAAACAGAATCAATTAGGAGATATCTGTAAATAGAGATTTTATGAAATTGTCTTACGTAACTGTGGGGATGCACAAGTCCAGATTCTGCAGGCAGGTTGCAAACCAAGGGCTCTGATGAAGATCCTTTATGAACTCCTGGGAGATACTAGTTGCCAAAGACAAGCTGAAAAATTCTCTCCAAATGCTGAAATCACTTCCCCTTTTAAGGCATTCAATTGATTGGATAAAACGTCATTCACTACAGACAGCAATCTCCCTGGTTGAACAAAGATGTAATTGGCCATCTATGCGGTAAACTCAATGATGACTAAAGTCCATAAATGTCCTTGTGTTACAATCAGCCCAGTGCTTGCTTGACCAAACAACTGGGCACAATTACCTAGCCAAGTTGACACATTAGACTAACCATCACGATTTATTAGGAAAGTCTTTGAAATTATTAGATGAGATGTTTTGATCATCTGTAAATTTCAATGACTGCTGCCATCCCATCACCATCAATAACCACAAATTGGCTGCATGAGCATCATGATGTGTTGTGAGGGATCTGTACCAGTTAAGGTCTAATCAGGGAAGCAGAACCACTGAGTGTTAGGAAAGAAGGGGTTTCCTAGGAATTAAATCTTACACAATTGTGGAAGCTGATAAAGTCTATGATAGACTATTGACTGTGTTTCTGGTGGTAATCGTAAAGTGTCTAGAGGTAGGTAGGGCTGACAGGAAGAAAAACAGGGTGTGAAGTGGAGGAAAGCAAGTACAAAGAGGAACCCCTGAAGACAAACGAACCCTTGCGTCGCCAACACAACACAGGTGACCTGTAGAACCTGTGCCCTTCGCCATGAAGGTGCCTTATCCAGGATGTAGATAAACTAAAGGAAGAAAGCCCTGAAGAGTTAGAGGAACTGTGGTCGCAGTTGCTACCCCAGGCGGTCAAGTGACCCAGGAGATCAGCAACAATGTGCACACAGCTGAAACCACGCCTGGGGCTCTGCACAAACATTCAGAGCAAGTGACTGCTGCTTTACTTGTCTTCCAAATCTCATGCTATTTCTCTTAAGACTACTTTTTGGGGTTAACCTAGGATCAAATGAGGAAGAAAATTCTGGGAAATGTGCTTCTAGTTTAGTTAAAAGGACAAAAACCACAATAATAGCTATGATCATCACCCTGCAGGAACAGGGCTGCTCCTTACCTGGTTCATGTGTCTTCTGAGCTAGATCTAGAAGGTAAACAAGAATCAAGACTTCAGAAAAAAGGTAGAGAAACTGGTACTGTTGAAAAGTTGAAATGTTGGTGCCTGGTTTCAATTGACTAAATATTTTCTTGGTAACTTGAGCCATCTGTGATTCAAAGAACAGAAAGTTCCTCCTTCACTCAAATTCGAAAAGATGGGGTAAGGACCAGATTTTGAAAAAGGCTGGTAATGTTATTTTTATTTTATTTTGTTGCTTGAGAACAATATAGGGTAAGGGAGATTAATCAGTATGAAAACTGACAAGTCACTAAAAGGCAGTAAAAAAATCAAGTGACTATTCCAAGAGTCAAGACTTTGAGCCTCCTCACAAAAACTTGAAAAATCATTAACTTTATTTGAAACATTAATAATTTCTACCTTAAAATCTATATTGCATTACCTATTTGAAAATACTCACTTCCTTTTAAATTCCTTGATTTAGCAATTTTTCACATGCTTTCTCCTGCATTTAAATTGCCTTTTGCAGGAAGCAGATGTGGCTCAAGCGACTGGGCTCCTGCCTACCACATGGGAGGGACCTGGTTTGGTTCCCGGTGCCTCCTAAAGAAGACAGTGAGCTGGCCAATAGGCAGGCATGGAAAGCTGGTGCAACAAGCTGACACAAGATGATGCAACAAGAGACACAAGAAGAAAAACATAATGAGAGACAAAACAAAGCAGGGAGTGGAGGTTCCCAGTGCCTCCTAAAGAAGCAAGACAGTGAGCTGACATGACAGGCAGGTGCAGCAAGTTGACACAAGATGACACAAGAGACACAAGAAGAAAAACAAAATGAGAGACACAACAGAGCAGGAATGGAGGTGGCTCAAGTGATTAGGTGCCTCCCTCCCACATCAGAGGTCCTAGATTCGGTCTGTGATGCCTCCTAAAGAAATAAGGAAGACGAACAGACATAGCAAGTGCAAACAATGAGGGGCAGGGAGGAAGAGAAATAAGTCAACAAAAATAAATCTTAATAAAATAAAATAAAATGCCTCCTGTGAGGCACCCAAGGTGGTGGAATAGGGAATGGCAGGATGCACTCCTCCTTCACAAGCTGCAGGAACAGACAGACTTGGAGAGTTTGAGATTATTTTTGTGAATTCAAAAAAGAGAAAGGTTGTGTTTTTAAACTAATCTCTTCTGGGGGTGTGATACACTTTGTTATATTGGATTCAGCTGAGGGGCCCTTGATTAAAGTATCTGTTAAGATTAGAGCTTTGCAGAGACAGATAAAGTAGATACAACCCTGGGTATTGGTTCTTCTGAGGGCTACAGAGACCCACAGGTTCTATGGTCATGGCAGATGGAGCTCAGTGCCCTGTCAGTTGGACCTTCTTTGAATTTTGTGTTTCTGTGTGATGGAGCTGGACTCAGATGTGATCTTTTTTCACAAGCCTCTCCTGTTACTTTTACTAGAACTGTAGATGGTGCTAGGGTTTAATATATACCCGGGGGATCTGAATCTCTGGACTGACCGTATGATAGCCAGACCCTGAGCCGCAACAGACTTCAGCTCCTACACTCTGGTTTATTGGACTTACCTCACTCAGTTAACATGGAGTTGAAGAAGGTCAACCACCACACCATGGAGCCAAGAGTGCCTACAACTGAAAGCAGGAGGATTGCATCCAGCATCCATGTGGAATCTAAGGCCCCTCTTGATATAGATGTGGAGTGGACACAACCATTCCAAGGTCCACAGGATGGAGGAATAGAATATGGATTAGAGTGGACTTACTGATATTCTATTCATGAACTATTGTGATTAGTAATCGAAGAAAATGTGGCATTGGTGTGGAGAAAGCAGCCATGGTGGCTGCTGGGTGTGGGGAATGGGAGGAAGAGATGAGATGTGGAGGCGTTTTCGGGACTTGGAGTTGTCCTGGGTGATGCTGCAGGGACAGTTACCAGACATTGGATATCCTCCCATGGCCCACTGGATGGAACGTGGAAGAGTGTGGGCTATGATGTGGACTATTGACCATGAGGTGCAGTGGTGCTCAGAGATGTATTCACCAAATGCAATGAATGTCTCATGATGATGGAGGAGGTTGTTGTTATGGGGGGAGGAGTGGAGTGAGGGGAGTGGGGGGTATATGGAGACCTCATATTTTTTTAATGTAATATTAAAAAAATAAATAAAGACCAAAAAAAAAGATTAGGGCTTTGATTCGACCACATCAGTAAGTCTTAACTCAGATTGCATTCCCGTCCCCTTGGTGGGCCAATATAAATGGACACTCACTCAAGAAGACACAGAAAGAGAGAACTCTGTCATATTTTGATCCTGGAGCCCCAGGGAGAGATGACCCATTCACCTGATAGTTTGCGGCTGGCCTTGGGAAGAGAGCTGAGGCTGATACAGAAAGTCCAGAAAGAAATGAGCCTTTTGACAGGAGAGAGAAAAAGCCTGAAATACCAGCCCTATGCTAGCCTGCAGCTGAGAGGAAAGGAAACTCAGCCTGAACCCTCGCACAGCTCAGGGACCACCTTGCTTCAATGCATAGCAACTGACTTTGGTGAGGTAGCAACCTTGAGCTGGACTCTTTAGTGCCTTATAACTGTAAGCTTTTACCCCAAATATATACCCTTTATAAAAGCCAACAGATTTATCGTACTTTGCATCAGCACCCTTTTGGTTGACTAATTACATGGGGCATAAGGGAAGACATAGGGCTACAGGGTAATTGGAGAGGGTGGGGCTGGAGAGTGGGGACCTGGCTGGGCATAAGGGGTGAGGCAAGCAGTGGGATGATCAGGTCACAGACGGAGTGCCCAGCCAAGCACAGGGGGAGAGGGGGACCGCGAATAGTCAGGATAGGGTAGGGGTGCTCAGAGAGCAGTGGGAGTGAGGAGATCGGCCAGTGGGGGAGGACCTAGACAGAAATTGGAGGCTTGAAGGGAGGTCTGATTTTGGGGTTTTTTTTTTTCTCCCTTTTCTCACCTGGGTATGCCATAGGGTGATGGATTGGCAGGCACAGACAGCCAATAAAAAAACTAGTTGGTGGTTTGTGGCCTGGGAGGAAGGTCTGGATGGGGTTTTGTTTCTTTCTTTTCTCTTCTCCCTTTCTTCACCCAGGAACCGCAGAGAAGAGTGTGGTGGGGTGATTGATTGGCAGGCCTGGGCACTGACAGGGAGAAGGCTTGCTGGAAGCCCATGACCTGAGAGGAAGGCTTTCTTTTTTAAAAGCTTTTCTTCCATACCTTTTCTCTTCTCTTTCTTTTGTTTCCCTCTTTTTTCTTCATTTCTTATTTATTTTCCTGTTTCTCTTGTATTCACCTTTTATTTTTCCTTTTATTTTCTTTTTTTTTTTAATTTTTATATATTTGTTTCTTTTTCCTCTTTTTTTTCCCCCCCTTTTATTTTTCTCAAACACAGGAAATTTTAAAGATTTAGAATAAGACAAACCAAGTGTCAAAGAAGACCCTTGTATTAGTCAGGGCTTTCTAGGAAAACAGAATCAACAAGAGATATCTGCCAATAGTATATGATTCTATAAGAGTCTCTCATGCAGCCATGGGGATGCACAAGTCCAGGTTCACAGGCAAGCAGCAACCAGGGGCTCCAATGAAAGTCCAATGAAGGTTCTTGATGAGTTCTGGGAAATGTTGGCTGTCCAAAGATGAGCTTGGAAATTCTCACTCAATGCTGGAACCACTTCCCCTTTTAAGGGATTCAACTGATTGGATAAAGTGTCACTCATTCCTGATGGCAAGCTCCCTGACTGATGTAATTATAATCATCTATCTATGGCTTACCACTGCAGTAAAGTCAAGGGTGACTAAAATCCATAAATGCCCTTATATTACAGTTAACCCAGTGTTTGCTTGACCAAACAACTGGACACAATTACCTGGCCAAATTGACACAATAGCCTACCCATCACAACCCTTAACACGAGGCCAAACAAAAACAAAACCCTAAACAAGAGAGAGAAACTGACCAACAGAATAAAGTCATCAATATAAACAAATCTAGTTATCAGCAAAAATTTATAAGCCATACTAAGAAATAGGAAGATATGGGCCATTCAGATTAACAAAACTAAAAAACAGGAGAAGACCCAGAATGTGGAACAACTATTCAAAGATGTCCAAACAAATATCCTAAATGAATTCAATGAGGTGATGGAAGAGATAAACAATATTCAGAAAACACTGGGTGAACATACAAGGAAACTGTGAACATACACAAACAAATAAGAGATCTTATAGTAATGAAAGATACAATGGAAGAAAGAAAAATACACTAAAATCACACAACAGTAGATTTGAACAGATAGGGGAACAAATTAGTGATTCTGAAGATAAGACATCTGAAGTCACACAGATAGTAGAACAGATAGACAAAAAAAAAAGGAAATAAATTCAGCAGGACTCGGATTGAACGATAGTACAAAACACACAAACATACACATTTTGGGTGTCCCAGAGGGAGAAGAGAAGGAAAAGGGGCCAAAAGTAGTGTTTAGGAAATAATGGCCAAAAATTTCCCAACTCTTATGAGGGATATGGATGTACATGTCCAGGAAATATCTATACACTAAACAGAAAAATCCTAGCAGACCTACTCCAAGACACATACCAATCACATACTAAAGAGAGAAGACTGAAAGAAGAAATAGAAAAGAGATCCATCATATATAAAGGTAGTTTGATAAAATTAAGTGCTAGTTTATTATCTGAAACCATGAAGGAAAGAAGGCAATGGTATGACATAGTTAAGCTGCTGAAGAAAATATTGCCAGCCAAGAATTCTGTTCCCAGCAAAAGTGCCCTTCAAAAACAAGGGAGAGATCAAAATATTCACAGAAAAACAGAAATTGAGAGAATTTGTCAACAAGAGTCCTGACTTTCAAGAAATACTAAATGGAATTCTGCAGGTTGAAAGTGGGAAAAAAGGAGAGGTTTGGAGGAGAGTGTAGAAAGAAAGACTATCAGTAAGGGTAACTAAAGGGTAAAAAGAGAAACAAAAATAAAACATGATGTATATAAGCCTAAAGTAAAAATATGGCTGAAGTACATACTGCCTTTACAGTAATAATATTGAGTGTTAGTGGGTTAAACTCTCCAATTAAGAGATACAGATTGGCAGAATGGATTTTAAAAATATGACCCATGTATATGCTGCTTACAAGAGACTCACCTTATACCCAAGGACACAAATAGGTTGCAAGTAAAAGACTGGAAAATTATTTTCCATGCAAATGGTGATGAAAAAAGACTGGTATACCTATACTAATAAAAGAGAAAATAGACTTTAAATACAAAACTGTTTTAAGAGACAAAGGACACTATATATTAATAAAAGCAGCAATCCACCCAAGAAAAGAACAATCGTAAATATTTATGCATCTAATGAGAATGCCCCAAAATACATGAGGCAAACCTTGGCAAAATTAAGGGGAGAAATAGATGTCTCTACAATCATAGTGGGGAATGTCAATATACCACCCTCAGCAATAGACAGAACATCTCAAAATAGGATCAATAAAATAAGAGAGATCTTAAATAGTACATGAGAGAAACTAGACCTAATGGACATATACAGAATACTGCACCACAAACAGGATATATATTCTTCACAAGTGCTCATGGATCATTCTCCAGGATAGATCATGTTATGTCATAGGATGAGTCTCAATAAATTCAAAAAGATTGAAATTATACAAAGCACTATCCCTGACCACAATGGAATAAAGCTGAAAATAAATAATGGGTGAAGAACTGGAAATTTCACAAATCTCGAACAATCAGTGGGTTAAGGAGGAAATTACAAAGAAATAAGGATATATCAAGTGAATGAAATTGAGAGCACAATGTATCAAAATTTACAGGATACAGCAAAGGCAGTGGTAAAAGGGAAATTTATAGCCCTAAATGCTTACATTAAAAAAGAAGAAAAAGCTAAAGTAAAAAACATAATTGCACATCTGGAAGAACCAGAAAAAAGAACAGCAAATTATTCCCAAAGCAAGTGAAAGGAAAGAAATAAAAAACATTAGAGCAGGATGAAATGATATTGAGAATAAAGAAACAATAGAGAACTAACAAAATGAAAAGGTGTTTAAAAAAAATACTAATGAAATTTACAAACCTAAGCTAGACTAACATAGAGAGAAGACATAATAAATAAAACCAGAAACAAGAGATTGGACATCACCACTGACCTCCAAAGAAATAAGGAATATCAAAAGAGTATACTATGAAAAATTGTATGCCTGTAAGTTGGACAACTTACATGAGATGAGAGGAATTTCTAGAGACACACGAGCAACCTACACTGATGAAAGAAGAAATAGAAGACCTGAAGAAACCAATCACAGGTAATGAGAGAAAATCAGTCATCAAAAACCTCTCAACCAAGAAAAGTCCAAGACAGGCATCTTCACAGGTGAATTCTATCAGTCATTTTGAAAAGTGCTAACACCAATCCTGCTCAAACTCTTAAAAAAACTGAAGAGCAGGAAACATGAACTAACTCATTCTATGATGCCAACATTATCCTAATACCAAAGCCATATAAGTCTTTACAAGAAAAGAAAATTACAGACCAATTTCTCTCATGAACTTAGATGCAAAAATCCCCAACAAAATACTTGAAAATCAAATCCAACACATTGAACAAATTATACACCATGATCAAGTGGGTTTTATCCCAGATATGCAAGGATGGTTCAACATAAGAAAATCAGTTAATGTAATACACCATATTAACAGATCAAAGGAAAAAAATTGCATGAGCATCTCTACCAATGCAGAAAAAGTATGTGACAAAATTCATCATCCTTCCTTGATAAGACCATTTCAAAAGATAGGAATAAAAGGATATTTCTTCAACATGGTTAAGGGCATATATGAAAAACCCACAACAAACATCATACTTAATGGTGAAAGGTGAAAGGCATTCCTTCTAAGATAGAAAACAAGACAAGAGTCCCACTGTCTTCACTCTTATTCCGCATTGTGTTAAAAATTCTTGCTAGAACACTGAGGCGAGAAAAATATATAAAAGGTATCCAAATTGGAAAGGAAGAAGTGTAACTTTCACTATTTGCAGATGACATGATCCTATATATTAATATACAGAAAGTCCTGAAAAAATCACAACAAAACTACTAGAGCTGATAAACAAGTTTAGTAAAGTGTCGGGATATAAGATCAACACAAAAAAATCTGTAGTATTGCTTAATGCTAATAATGTGTGATCTGAGGAGGAAATCAAGGAAATAATCCCATTTACAACAGCAACTAAAAGATTCAAATATCTAGGAATAAACTTAACTAAACATGTAAAGGATCTGTACACAGAAAACTACACAGCATTGCTAAAAGAAACCAAAGACCTAAATAAATGGAAGGATATTCCATGTTCATGGGTTGAAAGACTAAACATCATTAAGATGTCTATTCTACCTAAATTGATTTACAGATTCAACAAAATCCCAATAAAAATCCCAACATCCATTTTTATAGATTGGAAAAGACAACTATAAATTTTATTTGCAAGGGTAAGGGATACTGAATAGCTAAAAACATCTTGAAAAATAAAAACAAAGTAGGAAAACTCATACTACCTGACTTTAAATCATACTACAAAGCTACAGTAGTCAAAACTGCATGGTACTGGCACAGGATAGACATATTGACCAACAGAACCAAACTGAGAGTTCAGAAATAGACATGTACATCTATGCCAAACTGATATTCCAAAGGCTGCCAGCTGCACTCAAGTGGTACAGAAAAGTCTCTAACCAATGGTACTGGGAGAATTAGATATCCATCTCCAAAAGAACGAAAGAGGATTTCTATCTCATACCCTATACAAAAATTAATTCAAGATGGATCAAAGACCTAAATATAAGAGCCAATACATTAAAGCTCCTAGAAGATAATGTAGGGAAGCATCTATGGGAACTTGTGGTAGGAAACGGTTTCATGAACTTTATGCCCAAAGCACAAACAATGAAAAAAAATAGATAAATGGGAGCACCTCAAAATTTTAAACATTTGTACTTCAAAGGAGTTTGTCAAGAAAGTGAAAAGGCAACCTTCTCAACAGGAGAAAATATTAGGAAACCACATATCTGATAAGGGTCTAATATCCAGCATATACAAAGAACTCCTACAATTGAATAATAAAAAGACAAACAACCCATTTAAAAAATGGGCAAGATACTTGAATAGACTTTTTTCCAAAGAGTAAATACAGATAGCTAAAAAGCGCATGAAAAGATGCTCAACATCACTCGTTTTTAGGGAAATACAAATCAAAACTACAATGGAATATCATTTCACACCTACTAGAATTGGCTGTTACTTAAAAAAAACAAAAAAAAACAGAAAACTACAAGTTCTTGAAAGGATGTTGAGAAATATGAACACACATTCACTGCTGGTGGGAACATAAAATGGTACAGCTGCTCTGGAGGACAGCTTTGTGGTTCTTCAGGAAGCTAGGAATAGAATTACCATATGATCCAGCAATCCCACTGCTAGGTATATACCTAGAAAAAAAAAATTTTTTTTTAAGATTTATTTATTTATTTCTCTCCCCTTTCCCACCCCCACCCCAGTTGTCTGTTCTCTGTGTCTATTTGCATCTTCTTTGTCCACTTCTGTCGTTGTCAGCGGCACAGGAATCTGTGTTTCCTTTTGCTGTGTCATCTTGTTGTATCAGCTCTCCGTGTGTGCGGCACCATTCCTAGGCAGGCAGCACTTTCTTTCGTGCTGGGGGCTCTCCTTACGGGGCGCACTCCTTGTGCGGGGGGCTCCCCTACGCGGGGGACACTCCTGTGTGGCAAGGCCCTCCTTGTGTGCATCAGCACTGCACGTGGGCCAGCTCCACATGGGTCAAGGAGGCCCGGGGTTTGAACCACGGACCTCCCATGTGGTAGATGGACGCCCTAACCACTGGGCCATGTCCGCCGCCTATACCTAGAAAAATTGATAGCCAGGATAATAAATGCACACCAATGTTCATAGTGGCATTATTCACAATTTCCAAAAGATGGAAGCAATTCAGGTGCCCATCAACAGATGAATGGATAAAAAAAATGCAGTATATACATATGATGGAATATTATTCAACTGTAAGAAGAAATGAAGTTTTAACACAACAACATGGATGAATCTCAAGGACCTTATGTTGAGTGAAATAAGCAAAACACAAAAGGACAAATACGGCATAATCTCACTGATACGAGCTAGGAATAATGAGCAGACTCATGGAGGTAGATTCTCGAAGATAAATTGCGAGAAGATAGAAAGGGAGTAGAGTTTAGTGAGCCAATGCTCAATCTGCACAGAATTTATAATTTGGTTGATTGTTACTGTTTGGGATTGGACAGAGGTAACAAGGATGTAGTAATGTGACTGTAATTAATAATGCTGAAGTGTAAGTATGAACGTGGTTGAAAGGGGACATTTTGACCAGTCCATGAGGGTAGGGAAAAGCTAGACAATAAAATGGGCAACTGTATGCCTTAGTGAATTCTGGGGTGGCTGGGAACTGTGGTTAAGAATACAAATATAAGAAGGTTCTTTCAGGATCTATAACGAAGTTACATCACTTGTACAGAGTGTTGACAGTGGGATGATACATGGAGAAAGTACCCCTAAAACATACTTCTATGAGATATGAATGTGTTTCTGTTGTTATAGGTACTTTTCCTCAGTAGAGGTCCACAGACCGGAGAACAAAATATTAAACTTTCATCCTAGGGAGCAGATGTGTCTCAAGCAGTTGAGCGCTTGCTTCCTACATGGGAGGTCCCAGTTAGGTTCCCAGTGCCCCCTAAAAACAAACAAGCAAAGAAACAAAAAAAACAACAACTCAGGCTCAGGAGTTGAGCCCCACATTCCTACATACAAGGTCCTGGGTTCACTCCCTGGCCCTGGTACCTAAAAAAAAAAAAAAAAAAAAAATTTCTTTCATCCTGGGGAAGCCCTGCTACTTTCTCAAATAAAATGGCAAAAATCTCTGGAATATATAAGCCATGCCTAAGAAAAGAAAACAGACTTATGCAAAGTCCTCAATCTTAATGCTTATATGTATAAACCTTATTCCTGTAAAAATGAAGCTTTGCTGAATTATAATTAATGCCTAAGAGTTACCTACTGAAAACTCCTTGTTATTCAAATGTAGCAGCTCTGTAATCTAAACTCTGCAAATAAACTCACTACTCACCTTCCCCCCCCCCCTGCAAATATGGGGCAAGACTCCAAGGGATGAACCTCCCTGGCACTGAGGGATTATTACCAAGTGCTAACCAGCATTGCATGTAGATAAAGATGTCAATCTAAAGGGAACAATATTAAATAAAAAAGATTTTTTTATGGCTAATAGATTTCAAAGTGAGTTGAGAGGTCATTCCAAAGGTTACACTTGTGTAGGCCTCAGACAAATTTCACGAACTACCACTGCAAACAAAGCCTCAAACAAGGGTGCTCTCAGTGATCTTAGGATATCTAGACAACAGAGGCAAGGATACAGCACCATGAAATCAAAATCCCTTTGGTGGGACTTCTCTGGGAAAATACGATAATCCATTTCCCCAATATAGCATAGTTATACTTATTTATAAATCCCCTAATCATGATTCTTCTACTCCTTTTATTTGAATCTATAGTTTTCAACATACCTATTAAATATATTCACAGAGACTTAAATCTTTGGACTTTTCAAATATCAATTGAGCCCTGAATCCCAGGAGAGTAGCAGACAAGTCTTACTCTCCAGTTCTTCAGATTTGCCCTGTATAACCAACAAAATGATAATGATGGACAGGTTCTATCAAAAACAAGCAAACAAACAAACAAACAAGGAGTGTTTGCAGCTGCAGACAGGATAATTCCTTCCATCTGCCCCAAGGTATCTGGGTTCCCTCTTAACCTGGAACTGTGGGAGCACATGCTGTCCCAGGTCCCTCAGGACTGAAAAAATGAACAATTGGGGAAGGAGTACTGGGGGGAGGGGACAATGTGGCTGTGGACCAAAGTAGATTAGTTGCTATTATGGATGTTATCCTGTGTTGGTGGAAGAACTTGTAACATTGTTATAAAGATAGTGGTTGTCAGAGGTTCAGAAGGGAGGGAGGGGGTTGAAATGAATGGGTGGAACGGGGCATATTTGGAGCAGTGATACTCTTTTGCATAATAACTGCAGTGAAGACAGATGACATTACACATTTGTCAAAGCCTATGGAACTGTACAGCACAAAGTGCAAACCACAATGTAAACATAGACTTTGGTTAGTAGCAATGCTTCCTGTATTGGTTCATCAACTGTATGTAGCAAATGTACCACACTAATCTAAGAGATAATAATAGGAGTAATGATGTATGTTACTGGTAGGGGGGTTATAAGGAATTTCCCTACACTTTCTGTGTAATTTTTCTGTAAACGTCAATCTAAAACTTCCCTAAAAATAAAGCTTTTTTAAAATGTTGCTTCCTTGTCTTTCTAACCACCTCTTATTCATTTCAAAACCTTTCCTCTACAAAGCCTCCTCAGAATCTCCTATTCAAATTCCAACTCCTACCCCAGGCAAAGATAATCAATCCCTTCTGAGCTAACTCCACAGCACGTAAATCATTTAATTTTTGCACTTATATCAAATTATAAATTGTGTTGTCTTTATACTCATCCCATATTATACTGCAAGGATTCTGACAGCAAAACCAGGTCATATAAACCTGATACTTAGCATGGCACATGGCACACAATAAATAATACATGGTAGGACTCGTCATTACCATTTGATCCTATATTTTGTAGATAGGAGACCAAATCAAATCAATAGTGGAGAGAACAGAATTCAAAACTTTAAATATAAGCAATTTCTCACATCACTTTAAAATCTAAAAAGTGTCAGTTGCAATCATTTTATGACTTCTTCTAGTTTAAACTGCAATTTGTTACTCCACATACCTTCCAAAAATCTCATCTTGCAAATGCCAATGATCTCTCTGATTTTTCCCCTTTGTTATCTCCTACTTTCAAAGAATCTCAAAGAAATATCCTAGTTTGGATTTCACCCCATCTCATCAATGTCCCATGTTCTCCCTTCTAGTTTCATGCTCCAGAGGTGGTAGGCAAATATTAAACCATTGTTCTAAACTTCCTTTCTCTATGGGGAAAAATTCTATGTCAGAGGAACAAAATACTTATGAATAAAACAGTGACCATGGCATTTATTGAAATGAGCAACAACTTACAACTTCAAAAAAAAATGTTGTTATTGGCAGAAGATATGATTCTTGCTCTTCCATCTGCCACAGTGTAATTATGGATAAGCTGTAATATTTGTGCTCCAATTTCTCCAGTGAGAATTATAATTAATAAGAAATCATTATTTTTTAAAATATTTCATGAGTAATACATCAGTACAAAAATTAGATGTGCTAACTTGTATTTTTTACAAGCTTATAATAATTATCAAAGAACCATGCTTTGACTTTCTATCTTGTTTTCAGATGTGTTCTGACAATGAATTAAAGGTTCTTTTCAACTTTAGCCATAGATTTAATACCAAAGAACTGCTGATAAATTAATAGGAATTAGATGATAGAGCACTTTATGTCCCTCATGTTGCAGGGAAAAAACCCTCTCCAAAATGGTTCAACATCTCACTAAATTTTTAAAAGTACAGATTTTTGAAGCAATTTAATAATTTGTATGAGGCAAAAAAAGAGATGAATTAAATGACTCGTCCTTAAAATTTCTTTGTTTGAAGTATTTGGTCCAATTCCATTTCAAATTACTTAATAGAGCACCTACTCCATTCTTTGCAGAAATAGCACTAATATTCTGTTCTTATTTTTTTTTTTAAGATTTATTTCTTCCTGCCCCCTGTTGTTTTGCACTCTCTGTGTCCATTCGCTGCGTGTTCTTCTGTGTCTGCTTGTCTTCTTTGTAGGTGACACCACGAACCAATGCGGGAGAGAGGCACTCAATCTCTTGCACCATCCAAGCTCCCTGGTCTGCTGCATCTCTTATTGTCTTTCCTCTGTGTCTCTTTTGTTGTGTCATCTTCCTGTGCCAGCTCTCCATATGGGCCAGCTTGACTTCATCAGGAGGCCCCAGGGAATCAAGCGCTGGACCTCCCATATTGTAGACGACAGCCCAATCACTTGAGCCACATCCGCTTCCCTATTACTCCATTCTTATACAGAGGCTTTAAAATTTGATCTCAAATATAATTTGTAATAATAGAAATTTGCCCAGATATATTGAGATTATCAAGCCCTCTACCTTGTGTGTGTGTGTGTATATATATATATATTTTTTTTTTTTTCTTCCTCCTCTTTCCACATTGCTTAAACATCCTTAAACTTCTTTTCTTTCATTTGGACTAAAGAAGAACCAAAGGCTGCCAGTGTGGAAGGACATTAGTGACCAACACTAGATAGAATGATATACATCTTAGCAGCAGCCAGGCTGGACAGATGAAGACTGTAGTTGAATTATGTACTCCAGCAGAGACATGTTCTTCATTTTAATCTACATTCCTGTGGTTATGAGCCCATTCCAAAGAGGACCTCTCAAAGAAGTTATTTTTAGTTAATGTGTGGCCTACCCGAATGAGGGGATGTCTTCATCCATATTACTGGAAGACTTTTAAAGAGAAGAAACTGAAGCTAGAGGTAGGTGAAAGTCATGGGCAGGAGGCCAGAAGTCAGGTGGAAACTTGAAATGCAGGCACAAGGGACTGCCATGCGATGGGAGGTAAAGATTCATGCCAAGGAACAGCAAGGATTGCAGCAAGCCAGCACCAGAACCTAGAAACCTCAGGGAGAAAGACTGGCCTTCCCAGTGGTTTGTTTTGAGACTTCTAGCCTCCAGAACCATGAGACAATAAATGCTTAAGACAGCCCAGAATGTAATATTTGTCATAGCACACGTGGCAAACTAAGACAAAGATGCAAACTTTGACTTTATGTAACTCACCATAGCCCCCCTCCCCACACCCACTCCACTTTGCCTTTGAAGATGAATCCCGTGTAGTAGGAGGAAGAGCAAACAACCTGATTTAAGTTTTCACAACCAGAGGAAATGGGGGTTCAAGAGAGGAACTAAATTCAGTTATACAAAAATAGTCCTATTTTGCACATCTGAGCTTGTAATCTGTGAGAGTAAATTCACAACAAAAAGGTTTTGCCTGACTGGCTGAGAGAAAGGTGGGAAGGTGTTGGAGGTCAGGGCAAGCAAGGAAATGCAGTAGAAACGCAATGGGAAAGCAAAACCCAGAAAGGAGAGTAACTGCTCCAAAGCCTCCTTTATTCTGTCTCCTAAATAGGAAGCATTCTCAGGATTTAGGGTTTTTGTATGAGGCAAAAACAGAAGCAGCTGCCTAAAGAGAGAACAGGGAGAAAAGTGCAAATCAGGTGGCAATTTAAGGGGCAACATTCATAGTGTTATGTAAAAATAGCAGGCATTTGTTTTCCCCATGAAGTGGTTAACATTATTTCCTGCCATTTTGTAAATGGTAGGCATCTTCTTACTGAAAACTTAACTGGGCTTTTTAAAAATATATTTTAAAAGTTTAATATGAAAGGAAAAAAAACTTATTTAAAAAGTTTAATATGATATTGTTCTTCCTTTCATGAGTGCTGTCTTTTCCTCTAGTTATATTTGCTTAACAGAAGACAACTGAATTGTTAACATCATGAACCTTGCTAGCCATCAGATCTAGCTTCAAGTCCCACACTGCCATTTTCTATTGTAGGACACACTGCAAATCCATAGGATATTACTGGCACAAAATGAGTACTCGTTAAATCTTAGATATTACTATTACCCTACCGTTGAGCTACTAAAATGAATGATGGGCAGAATCTTTCCACCTTGAATTAGAACAACAACAACAAAAAAGCTCAAATACTACAAGTAGACATTCATATAACCCTGGGAAGTTTGGAAAAAGTGAAGATAAACTTCCAGATAATGAGTTCTTAAACAATGTGGAATATGTATAAAAGTATACTCCTCTCTCTGACTCCCCTCCCCAATATAGGAATATATGTATTAAAATTTATTTGTGCTTATTAAAAGGCAATACACTCTAGAAATGTAAGCATGATTCATTATGTGGAAAGCAGTTATACATTTGATTTTTATGTCACTATCCAACTACTCATTCTGGGTTTATGACAAAAATCCATCCATTGGTACTGCTTGAAAAGACAGAACTCTGGATAAGATGCATTACAAGGAAGATCAAAGCCAGTATAAGTACTGTGAAAATTTACCTATATTTGTACACTATCTCCATAAGATTTTCTCTTCTAATCCTTGAATATTCTATTGTCTCATTTACAATGATGATTCTAATCTTTAAAAGACCATGTTTCCAAGTTATGATAATTATACCCAATGCTAATGAAGCATCTATTACCAATCAGACAAAAGTACGTGGACCTGAAGTATGTCTAAGTTTCCATACCCCTATACATCCCAGTAATACCAAACCACAGAGCCAGCTATAATTTACAAGCACTCAGGCTAGTCAAAGCTCATGGAAACAAAATTTTCCATAAATCAGTGATGGCTTAAAAGATTTAAAAGACCCTTTCTAGGAAAGATTTCTGAAAAATCAGTGTTCCAGTAAACTCAGAAAGTACTGACAAAACATTCTAAAAATAAAGCCATGACATTCTGTTTCATCCATCTGGAGGAGAAATTATCTTTCTCCTGACATAAAACACAAAGGATTTATTTATCACTTTTCCCAATTCTCTGGAAAGTCTTAGACATGACCTTTCAGTTGTAACCCATCAATGTTGCCGCTTCTGTGTGTATAGACAGGTACTAGAATCACAAGGTCTGAAGAAAATTAACAAAGCACAAGCCCCCCTGTATTAGTGTTAAGCAAGATATTCTTGTGAAAAGTGAACTCCCTAAATGGAAGAAAGGAAAAAAAGACTAGGCTGACTGATAGCAACTTTGGAGAAAATCAGTTCCAGAAAAGGACTAGACTAAATAGAAGTTCACAGGCTGATTCTAAGTATACATCTTATGTAGAAGTTTCCAAGTTCTGCTTTACATGCTTTGCAAAAAAAGGTGAATTAAAAAAATTTAAAAAAAAAAGCTGGGTTTGGGGGAATGGATGTCGTTTCTGCTTTCCATATACAAAGTCCTGTGTTCGATCCCCAGGTACCTCCTAAAAACAAAGAAAAAACTAACTCTCATTGGGAAGCAGATGTGGCTCAGTGGTTGAGTGCTTGCTTCCCATGTACAAGGTCCTTGGTTTAACACCTGATACCTCTTTAAAAAAAAAAAGTCTTATTTCAATTTCTAAATGGTCCATTTTCATGTGCTTTTCACTATTCTCTACATCATATCAAGTTATTTGCTGCCCATTTTTCATCTTCCCCAAATGCAAGAGGATGGAGGATAAGAAAAAGTTCATCCAACCTTCATATTCCATCTTTACAATAGGGGAAATCTGAGTCTCCCTGACTCCCACTCTGAGTTCTCACTTCCCTGTTTATTGATCTTTATTGTGGGGGACAAGAGCTAGCCACCATCTTCCCATGTGTTGCTTGCATATTCCAAATCAACATCCCCTACTCAATTCTTGTCAAAGCCTGTGACAACACTTCTACTCCTTACTGTACTAGTTTTGCCATGTGTACATCCCCTCTGAACTCAAAGTAGACCAGGATCACTTTTCCTCTGTTCCAAAGATACACTTTCAAATATTTGTAATTCACAATGACCCAAACAATGTAGCCCAAGTATTCAGTTCTCTGAAAGTCTGGTGTTGTCTATGAGTAAAATCTGAAAAATAGGAGAGCAGTGGGTTTAGCTCAGTGGTTGAGTACCTAACCCCCATATATGAGTTCCTGGGTTCAATCCCAGTACCTCTTTAAAAAAAAAACAAAAACCTGAAATATACAGGGCAAACTAGATTACACATCCTTTAGGCAATCCTTCAATTAGTATTATAGTTCCTCACAAATAGGTTTTTGGTAAGAACTATAAAACAGAGTTTAGGGTTATAATCTTTGGCATGAATGTAAAGTGCAAATATTTTATATATAATGAGGCAGTTGTATGCTTAGACAATCAACATTTAAGAGATGTAATATCTCCACACTGCTTAGAGATCAAACTTTTAAGATTCCCCATAAACATAACTTGGCCTTTCTCTACTTTTCCAATATGATTTCCCACTATTCCCCAAAATAAATTTTCTACTGTGATTGAACCATTTTTTTCCTACCACTATCTTAATCATTACTTATGAGTTGAAATTTTTGGTAACTCTAATCACTGCTCTGTCATATACATCACTATTTTATCAATATCCAAAAGATTTCCATTCAGCATTATAACATGCACCATGTTACATGTCTACAGTAATTTCAACAGCGAGAAACAGTTCAATTCCTTAGCTCAATCTGTAATTTTCCTTCAGAAAATAGTCATGATGCTACTTAAGAGATAAGAGTTTAGGGATGTGGATATGACTCAAGTGATAAGGCCTCACCTACCAAATGGGAGGACCTGGGTTTGATCCCTGAGGCCTCCTGGTGAAAAAAAGAAAGCGTGTCTGCACAGTGAGCCAAGTGCCCACACAGTGAGCCAAGAGCCTGTGCAGCAAGCCAAGAGCCTATGTGGATGCCTGTGTGGTGAGCCAAGTGCCCACATGGTGAGCCGAGTGCTCACATGGGTGCCCATGCGGTAAGCCAGTGCCTGTGTGGCAAGCCAGTGCCAGCACAGTGAGCCAAGTGCCCGCAGGAGTGCCTGCGTGGTGAGCCGAGTGCCTGCGTGAGTGCCCGTGTGGTGAGCCAGCGCCTGAGCAGTGAGCTGACGCCTGTGCAGCAAACTGACTACCCACGCAAGTGAGTCACGCAGCAAGATGATGATGCAACAAGAGAGACGAAGAGGAGAGCCAAGGTGAAGCACAGCAGAGACCAGGAACTGAGATGGTGCAATTGACAGGAAACCTCTCTTCACATCAGAGGTCCCCAGGATTGAATCCCAGTGAATCCTAGAGGAGAAAGATAAGAAGACAAAAAGAGAAATAGATACAGAAGATCACACAGCAAATGGACAGGGAGCAAAAATAGTGGGCAGGGGGGAAATTTTTTAAAAAAAGGATTAGAGTTTAAGACTGACAATCTTGAGTACTTTGGGAATTCAAATATGACCATTTCTGTTGTTTTACTAAATCAACACTTTAAAAATTTTACTTAGAAAAGGTATTCTTTCTCTCCTTGTTAATCTAATTCTTCTTTCCTCTGAAAATCTAAACAGCAGAGGGATTATGCAAATTGTGCCGTTGAAGTGGAGGGGGAATTTTTTTTAACCATTCTGACCCAATGGTATCTGCTGGCAAAGACTCAAAACTGGCAAGTGCTATAAATTAGTTACCTATACAAAAGAGCTGTCCAACTTTCCAGCACTAAAATGCTTTAATTCATAGGATTTTTGCCTTAAGGAATGAGAAAATTTGCCTCTAAATTAGGTGAATATATGGGTTGTAAGTTATTAACTATATAGAATAAAGCTTTGGGTCAGATAAACTGAGCTAAACCTTAATGCTGACTGATACGTAATAAAGACCGTATTTGTGTTAGATGAATGAACAAAGCAAAATTTAAAAGTTAGGGTCATGACTTTGATGGGATTAAAAAAGCTAATATCCTCTTTCCAGAATCATTACCAAGATATATAACTGATATTCCCTGACTCATTTTTCAATTCAGTTACATGCTCTCTATTCCAATCCCTCGTGAAAAAGTACATAGAATGTTAAGATAAAGAGATTCTATGTACTAGAAATTTATCAATCATACACACATATGTTCAATTATTTTGTGAACATTCTTCGCTTAGATGAGTAATTTAAATACAGCCTCCCAATTTAAGACAAACAAAAGAAAATAAAGGACGGTTGATAAGATCTAAAAGATAAATCAGCATTACATTAGCATTTCATTACCTAAGCATAATTCCTTTTTTGCTACCACGCTGTAGGGTATAATGAATAAAAAATGATCTATAATTGCATAGCAAAAAGATACACTGAACAATACAAGAATAATAATAAATTATATCTGCCAGTTGTATGAGTTATCAGAAAAGGAAGAATAATAAAATAGTATGGAGGAAAATTTTTTTGTTGTTTTTAAACTTAGCCATGATTAATAATCCAAGAGTACCAACCTTTTGGAAAATTAATTTAAGAAACTACGTATCCAAAAAATTCCTTTAAATACCCTAACTAATGAAGTAAAATAAAGCCAACTTGAGCATGAATTTTCAATTCAATTAACAAAATTGGATGTCAAAGGATTAAGTATCAAAGAATGAGATCATCCGAAATAGAGAAATTCATAGAAACAATGTTTACTATAAGTGATAAAAAAACAAATATTCCAAGTTTATGTCTAATTTCAAAAAAAAAGCAAATTGCCACTTTCCAACTATACTTTGAACTACTTTGAGAGAAATATGAATAAAGACACTTTACTTTCTTCCAGTTGAACTTTCATAAAAACTCAGACCTAAAGTTACTAGTGACCTGAGATCCATTAACAAAATACATTTATCACTTAAAAATTAGGAGTCTTTCTTGCCTTATAAAACACACACACATACACACTGATTTTAATCTCAGGACAGCAAAATAATATGTCATTCCCAAACCAATGGATACTGTGATTTGAAAACTCAGAAAACATGAGCTAGTAATAATGTTGCAACAATTCTTTCTTTTTCTTTTTTAGAGACAGTCGATTTGTGTAATTGTTATTGTTTAACTCTTTTGAGAAAATTAGAATCAAATTAATTATATAGAGACAGATATTCTAAGTATTCAACATACATTCAATCTCTATATAGCTTTTGGCACAGGAGCAAAATCACAAAGAAAATCTAGACCACTACTGCAAAAGCACATGATCTTTACTGGTGCGTTAAAAAAGAGCTATCAAAGTGCCATCATTTTTCTCAAATATAATCAATTACATAAGACCTTAAGGTGTACTCTAATTTTAAAAACGCATTCTTGTAAACAGTTAAAACAGATCAGTTCATCTATTTCTTACAAGCACGTCTTCCTCAATATAAATAACAGGCAGGGCTACTGTATTTTAGCCTTTTCTCACCATAGACAATTGCTATATATCACTATGCAGTCATGATGACTTCATTTTATTAGTCAAATATTTGAATTTCACTTAAGTGCACTTAATAAAACAGCACTACACATCATAAGTTGATTGAAATTAAAGAGATCTATTGGAAATGGAATTTTCAAAAACATAACTGATTTCCAATTATATATTTCATTGGTATGCTAATGTAACATACAAACAGAATTGTGTACAGCATCTCTGAAAGATTAACTAGTCCTTTAATGCATTAAAACAGAAATGAGAAAATACACCCCAAAATCTAGAATCTGAAGTACAGTTTGAAACCAATTTGATGTGGTTAATTCAAACTATGGTTAAATTGCCAGGGGACAGGTCAGGAGTAGATAAAATTAGTCAAATTTGGTGATAAAACATAAATAAATGCAGGTGCACATAAAGTGTACGTTGTCAGACTTTTCAGACCCATGTTGCAAGTCCTATAATTCTGAACACTTTTAATTTATTTAAAAATAGCTAGATGCTGAGGAGGAATTTAAAAATCCAACTGGATTACATCTAAAATGAGACTGTTCTTTCTCCTTTTATAAAATATTTTTGATTCACAGCACAAAAAAATTATGCTCAGAAAGACATTTAGAATTTTTAATGCTTTTTTAAATTTGGGGGATCACTGTTCTTGAAAAACGTGTTCTGCTTCGTTCAGGGTTTTCCTTTTCTTCCAAGAGCTTTGCTACAAATGTCTACAGCCGTGTGTATTGCGTAGTGTGCCTGTTCACAAAGTTGGAGAGGTGGCTTTATTAGATCACAGCTTGCTCTTTAATGTTTACTTCTGGTAGGATTCCCTAATTTTCGCCTGCAGCGCATCACATGTCTTCTTGGCATCTCCTAGAAGCATGGCTGTGTTGGGTTTGTAGAAGATTGGATTGTCCACCGCAGCATAGCCAACACCCAAAGACCTCTTCATAACGATGACCTGAGAACAAAAGATGACTTGAGAGAATGTATTTAACAGCCCTCGTTAGGGTATGGGAGGCACCCAAACATTGTTTAACCTCTTACTTTGAACAAGGTACGCACGTTATGGATATTTAATACAGAGACTTTCAGAATACACAAGGAATATTTAAAAATACATGTTTACATTTTATTAACTTTAAATGTTTAATATGCCCATACTCTTAAACCCATTAGTGAAAAAGACGTGCTAGCAGTAGTTTATCTCTGAGTGATATGGCTACAAGTGATTATGTTCTCCATGGTGCTTTTATCTACAAAGGTGATGTATAACATTTTCTAATCAGAAAAATAAGTACCTTCCTATGAATGCGCTAAAGAGAGCAGGATATCAGCAACCCACTACAAATCCTAAGATATATATACTTGAGTGGGAAAACTGGTCATGATTCCTACTCTCTCACTTTTGACAAAGTACCAGAAAGTTCTGGGATAAAAGCTCACTGGGACACTGGGGACAAAGAGCAACTTGGCTTCTCACAAGGATAGAGCTGATAACTAACAGTGTGATCCTACAAAGTGAAACAGAAGGGGAAGGTCAAGCTATAACTCTGATGTCATACAGATATTTACCAATACATGCATTGTGAATGCTGTCATGACTTTCAATTAAGTCAGTCTCTAATGAAAATGAAATGAAAAACCTTTCTATCATCTTTTAGGGTATGTAATCGAGTCAAAAGTGGGAGCAGAACAAATGTATTCATGCTACATACAGCATTAGCAGAGCAATGCTCTTTGTAAACTCTCAGGTATTGACTAATTGATGCAACAATTTTTTATATATATGTGAACAAGTGCATTTCCTATCTATTCACTGTTTTAAACCCACCATATTAATAATAAAGAGAAACGAAATTAAAGGCAAAGTGCACATTGTGATGTTATAACTCCTAAAATGCAGCTATGACTCAGGAATGGTAAAAAGCTGTTCCTACCACCACTGGGGCTAAGGAAAATTTACAAGACTTTGAGTTCTCTGAAATCTAGTAAAATTACCTTTTTTCAGAAGTAATGTGCATGAGCACAGCTTGCTTTCCTATACCATAAGTTATTATTTGGATTTCTAAATCAACTTTCTGCTAGATACTCCTTAACAGCATACAAATTCCTTTCCAAAAAATTAAATGAAAAAAAAAAATGTGCTCATCTTCAGATATAAAGGTGATGATACTGACTCACTGTCCCAGAGGGAAGCCATCTGTTTACTGGACTAGATTTAGAATTCAGCCAGACTCATCTGAAAAGCTCACAGTTCTCTTTTAAGCCGTGTTAACAGATTTTGTTAATCTACCCACATAACTTCACCTGGTTCTACTACAATCAGGGCATTCACCACATTCACGCTGGTGGCCGTGGAAGAGAGAAGCCGGACAGGGAAGGCGGCCCTAATGTGTTTTAACCCCTGGGCCTCACAGTCATATCTCAAGTAACCAGGGGAAGCTCGATGTACATATGTTAAGTGACAAGGAACTGTCGGAATGAAATACAAGACTGAAACCTTACCTGCTTTGATTTCCAGACCTCAAGGACTGGCATGCCTGCAATAATAGAGTTGGGGTCTTCTTGAGCTGCTGAATTAACAGTGTCATTAGCTCCAATTACAAGGACCAAATCAGTGTCTGCATAAAAAAAGAAAAGAGAGAAAACATAAAACTCAAAGGGGTCACTTCACTTCTTTCAGGCAAATTACAGGGATCTGACTTCAATAACAAAAACAAAAGCTAATATTTATAGAACTTTCACTTGTGCCAGGCACTGTAAAAGGGCTTTATCAGAGAGATTAGCAAACTTGAGCATCCTGACTAGAGTTTGTAGTATTATACTTTCCATCTCCCTAATCTAAATTTACAGTTCTTTCATTATACCCAAATGATCTTGCCAGCCATATTATTTTATAAGATTCACATTTTATTTTCAACTTTTAAAATGACCATTTAAGATGCAATTGGAAGAACATGCAGCAAAATTGACACAGAGAACAGACAACTGGGGTGGGGGGGAGAAGGGGACAGAAATAAAATAAAAATAAAATAAGACACAATTGGATATCTAAAATACAATGGTCCAAGAGTCTATACTATACTAAAGCCATGCCCATAGTTCCTGGAACTGGCTAGTTTCACACATAACAACAACGAAATCTTAAAAGGACATAAAATTTTAAATGGCCTATATTCCCTCCTTAAGGACTACAACATACACTACCTTAGAACTTGGCCAAAATGCCATGTGAATCTATACATACACAAGATTTTTCTATAATAAACAGTATTTTTTTAAAGTCTATAGTGGATACATGCCAGAAGGAACTGGTTTAATTTTAACAAACATGATCTTGGATCAAATGTCATTAGCATTCAACATCCACCCAATGACAGCCACAAATTACAGCACCTTATCTAGTGAAGCCTTTGCACTTAAAAAAAAGAAAAAAATGTTTTCACTGAACATGAATTGATGCAACTGGAAACCAGTACAAATTTAGACAGAGGCCAAGAATCAGACACTAAATTATCAACAGAAGCAATTTTGTAAATGGGGAAACAGAGGTTGAGTACCTAGTTCAAGGGCACAGGTATGTAAGAGTCAGAACTAGGATTCAAAAGCCAGGCCTTATCGGAGCCTGAGTCTTCACCTCTGCCCTACACTACACTATACTGCCTTCTAAGGATTTTCAACACTACTTCAGATATTTTCCTAGGAACAAAATTTAGCCATGTTGCCTAAAAAACTTTTTTTTTTTTTTTAAGATACCAGGGTCAAGGGGATTAAAGCCAGGACTTCATATGTGAGAGCTAGCACTCAACCACTGAGCCACATGAGCTCCCCTGAGTTGGCTTTTTCATTTGTTTGTTTGTTTTGCCCTTTTGTTAGTTGGAGGCACCAGCAACGGACCTCAGGACTCCCATGTGGGAAGCAGGCACTTGAGCCACATCTGCTTCCCCCTAAAAATCTTTTTTACCTCATTCAATACTGTCCTTTTTCACTTATTTAATTTTAACTGCACACCTACTACGTGCAGATAACTCTTCATGTGAGGAGTAGGTCTTCACTGACCCCAAAGCATTGCTTTGCTCACACTAATATTATTTAAACTTCTCCATCACCCCCATCACTTACCTGGGAAATCATGATTGATCTCATCCATTTCCAGCACAATATCATATGGCACCCCAGCCTCAGCCAGCAGCACATTAAGCTGACCAGGCATCCGGCCTGCAACTGGGTGGATTCCAAACCTAGACATGAAACAAATGAACAGCTGGCCTTACTTCATGGGCCAAAGTGTGCAAAGAAACCCCAATATCACCTCCAAATCTATACATGTTGTCCTTGGAAACGGCTTCTCCTGGTACTATCTGATCCTACAGACAGAAAAAGAATTAATCCACATATACAGTCAATCTACAAGTACTGAGTTGGAGATTCAATACCTAAGTATACACAAATGATAACTTCCCTCAGAAAAATAAATGTGTAACTTTAGAACCTGATTCATCCACATACGTTTTAAGTGCAGTGAACTTCCAACAACATTAATAAATAATATCAGCTTACATTTAATAAGCATGCATTCTTTCATGATACTTTCAGATAAATCTTGACTGTTTTAAAACGTAAGTAAGTCAACCTGGAATCAAACATTTCCCACTAAAAATCAAACATTAGTCTATCAAAAACTGACTTCACATTCAACTTTGACCTCTATGTTTAAAGGTAAGGAAATAAAATACTGCCTATACATGAAGTCAAAGGCCTGTAATCTTTCAGAATGATAAGAAGTATTACTCCACATCATAAAAGAATGTGAGTAACACAATGGAGTGTTTAAAAGGCAAAAGGATGAACACAAAAACCAGAGCTTTATACTTTTATTAAGCAAGTTTCAAGCCTTAATGAAGTTTCAAGCAATTTCTTTCAACCACAGACATCATGATTTCTATCTCCTCAGAACTGGGCATTGTGCCTGGCACATAGAAAGGATTCAACAAAAAAGTGAATGAATGAGGTGGCACACTTGGCCCAGTGGTTAGGGCAACCGTCTACCACATGGGAGGTCTGCGGTTCAAACCCCGGGTCTCCTTGGCCCATGTGGAGCTGGCCCATGTTCAGTGCTGATGCACGCAAGGAGTGCCCTGCCATGCAGGGGTGTCCCCGCGTAGGGGAGCCCCACGTGCAAGGAGTGCGCCCCGTAAGGAGTGCCGCCCAACACAAAAGAAAATGCAGCCTACCCAGGAATGGTGCCGCACACACGGAGAGCTGACACAAGATGACGCAACAACAACAAAAAGAAACACAGATTCCTGTGCCGCTGAAAACAGCAGAAGCAGCAAATAGACACGCAGAACAGACAACTGGAGTGGGGTGGGGCGGGGCGGGGGGGCAGGGACGGGGAGATAAATAAATAAATAAATCTTTAAAAATAAAAAAGTGAATGAATGAATGCATTTAATGAAGAAATGTGTTTTAAAATATCTCTTGACAATGATCCATACAACCTTGGCTTAAATACCTTCAGTGACCAGGAACGCTCTCCTAAGGCCTATTCTATCCCTTACTAGACAATCTCAATAATTAAACACACACACAAACACACACGTACTCGCTATAAGTCAAAGAGAAACCCCAATGCATTGCTTTCCAAGGTCTGTAGTTTCACCATCTGGAAGTCATGTCTCAGTTTCCTAAGATTCCTGTAACAAAGTACCAAAAACTAAGTGACTTAAAATAACCAAAATTTATTATCTCACAGTTATGGAAGCAAGAAGTCAAAAAACAAGTGTCAGCACATATTGTATAAAAGTATTTATTGTAAGAAAAATATTGAGTTAAGTTTCATTTAGCAAAATACACCCAAAAACTTGTTGGGGTGGTGAGAATGTTGTAAAATTGATTGTAGTATTGCACTTATCTATGAATATACTAAAAACCAAAGAATTGATTTTAAATGGATGAACTGTATGGTATGTGAATTATATCTCAAAAAAAAAGCTATTAAAAAGGGGGAGAGCTAAACTTCAGAGATCAACCCAGAAATATGTCAGATTTATTTCTTTTTAGACTATAACTCCAGGAATGATTAAGATTTTCTTACCTATGTATAAAATGATGTGGTTTATAATATTAAATAAAAGAAGTTCCAAGAGTTAAAAGAAAAAAAAAGAACACACAAAAGAAAATCACAGTATAAAGATTTAAGTCCTCACCAATGCCTACAGTATTAGTATTATGTCTCAATTTCCAAAAATTAACTTTTTTTAAAGCTTAAACTTAACCTAAAAGATTTTAAATGAAAATAAACTAAAATGAACAAACATGAAAAATGTCTCTTTCTGAATTAAGGATCTAGCACCTTTGAGAGGTTTTTTTGTTTGTTTGTGTTTTTTCTTCTCCTCCCCTCCCTCCCCCGCCCTGCTGTTTTTGCTGTCTGTGTCCATTCGCTGTGTGATCTTCTGTATCTATTCCTCTTTTTGTCTTCTCTTCTTATCTTTCTCCTCTAGGATTCACCGAGATTCCATCCTGGGGACCTCTGATGTGGAGAAGGGCTCCCTGTCAGCTGTGCCACCTCAGTTCCTGGTCTCTGCTGTGCTTCGCCTTGACTCCCCGCTTCGTCTCTGTTTTGTTGCATCATCGTGCTGCGTGACTCACTTGCGTGGGCACTGGCTCACTGTGTGGGCACTCGGCTTGCTGCACAGGCACTGGCTCGCCACATGGGCACTGGCTGACCACGGGGGCACTCACATGGGCACACAGCTCACCACATGGCCATTCAGCTCGCCACATGGGCACTTGGCTCGCCGCGCGGGCACTCCACTCACCATGCAGGCATTGGCTTGCTGCACAGGCACGCTTTCTCTTCTTTTTCACCAGGAGGCCCCAGGGATCAAACCCAGGTCCTCCCATATGGTAGGTGGAAGCCTTATCACTTGAGCCACATCTGTTTCCCAAATTTGAGTTTTCAAAACATGCATGTCTCCCAAATGTGTTCACTGTAACATGACATAAAAGGCTCACATTTAACAAATTTGAAACCACTTTAATTCAGATAACATGGCTGTGAAGTATACCACTAGAAATATTAATTGAGAAAAGCTGCAAATAGTTTAAGTTATTGTTTACTCATTAAGATATGCCTTTCTCCTTGCCTCTGGAGGTGGCATTTTGGCAACCCATGGCAGTCACCCCTCTGTCTACCTGTAGCCAATTCTCCCCTTCTAAGGATGACAGCCACGTTGGATTAGGGTCCACCCTAATCCAGTTTGGCCTCATCTTAGCTAATAGTATCTTTAAGAATCCTATTTCCAATAAGGACACATTCACAGAACCAGGAGTTAGGACCTGAACCTGCTTTTTGGGGACACAATTCAGTCTATTACAAGTCATAATGAGTCTATTTCCTCCTTCACGTGTGAACTCCTTTCAGCTATCTTTAGGATGCCTGGTAATCCTACCTACTAAGCAAAATACTGTCAGTTCTTTCAGTGGGTCATCGTATGACAGGACTTCCTGATGAACTGCTGTCCTGGTTGCCTGTTCCTTAGCTGTCAATGTCCAGTTCAAACTTCAGTTCCCAAAGTGAATACAACACGCCAGATGAGATCCAGATGTACAATCACAGCAAGACATCAGTCTTTCATTGATGAAGCTTAAGTCTGGAATAGCACTTAGGGTGGCCACAACCCATTGCTGGGTTTGCTGAAATTTATGGTAATTTAAGATGACCTGTCACTTTTCACAAGAACTGTTGCCAAGCCAGGCTTTCATTACTCCATTTAATCCATTTGGATCAAAAAGCATGGTAATTGATCCCTTCCCAGAAAAAAAAAAGACGTGAAAACTATAAAATGGCCATTAATATTACCCAGTTAACTGAGAAATGGTTTCCCACATCTTTAAAGCTGATAGTGAAGAGCCTGAATTATTGGTGGGGTTGTAATTAGGAGAAAAGGTATCAAGTAACAGATTCCCTTTACCAAACACCTTCTATAATCTCTTCTACCTGGGATCTCTGAAGGTTCTTAAACAATCAATTTATGTTTTTTGGGTGTTTTGTTGTTGTTGTTCTTGAGGTACCAGGGCCTGGGAATGAACCCGGGACCTCCCGTGTGGGGAGCTGGTGCTCAACCACAGAGCCATATCAGCCCCCCTGAGTTGGTTTTTTCATTTGTTTGTTTGCTGTTTGGGGCTTTTTTCTTTTTGTTTTTAGGAGTTACCAGGAACTGAACTGGACACCTTCTGGTGTGGGCAGCAGGAGCTCAGCCACTTGAGCCACATCCACTACCCCAATTTATGTTTAAAAAATGAAAAGAAATTCTAGGTCTATAAGAAGCAAAACAGTTATCTCTCGGTAGCCCTACAAAAGATAATCAATTTATTTCTTTTTTTAATATATTTTCCAAATTTTTATGAGAATTTTAGAGTTCTTATGGTAGAAAAATTTAACTTTTTATTTGAAATAAATTCATACTTTATGCTTTTATAGTATAATATAGGACACTATGTGATTTCTCCTATATCCTATCCTTAATGATCTTCAAGAGTTCCCATCTAGAATTAGAATTTAGGGCAGCTGATTCACAGCCAGTGTATAGTTAAATAAAACTGAGCTTTAGAGTTGCATTCCTATAACAGTTTAAAAAAAAAAATTAAAATGTATAATAAGGGCTGCAGGACCTTCTTTTGCCTAACAGCTAATTCTAAGTCTTTAAGATGTGCTACGCAATTTGTACAACTATTTTAATAAGTAGGAAGCCTGGGAATCAACTCTGATCTTGTCTGAACTTAACTACTGTTTAACTATTAAACAATATAGTCAGTATAGTAAAGTTATTTAAGAGACAATTTTGTATAGTTAACAGCTCATGTTAACTAGTTTTGTACTGTTGGGCAAGTTTCTTCATGATTCTCTTTGTCTCAGTTTTCTAATAGAGTAGTCATGGTACTAAACAAGTTATTACTTCAAGGCACTTAGAACAGTGCATGGCACATGGTAAGTGTTCAAAAACACTAGCAGTTATTATACACCCACATTATGCCAGGGGCTATATAATGCTGTGTAGAAGACGTTTGCAAAATGCCTACTTACCTCTGAAAACAGGTTAAATAAGGTAATGAAAAGGATGTTCCATTTCAAGGACCCAATTTACAATATTCCCTGAGAATAACTGAGAGCACCAAAAAATGTGAACAATGCTACAAAGTTATAAAATCAGAAAAGCATTAAATATTTGTTCTTAGTAAGGAAATAAAAATGGAAAAATAGAGAAATAGGCACAGGAAAAATGCCTCTTAGTATATACTCTATCTGCAACTAAGCAAAACATTTACAAGCACCTCTTAAAGGCAAAAGAAGTAGACTGAAAAATTATTAGGGATGGTATATGAAAATGAACTGTATAGAATGAATTTTTAATGAACTAAGATTCTTTAAAAAGAATAATTCATAATCTCTACCCTCAGTGAGCAAGCTGTAGCTTTATTTTAGTGAGAATACCTATTAAGGGCATTTATTAGTTTATTCCAGATAACAGTCATCCAATTTCATCATCTCATAAGGTTCTTCAACCACAAATTCTATCATTTTGGGGAATATAACAGTTTAACACAAGTAAAAATTTTAAAACCATTTTCTAAGAACAAGATTGTTTTATTTTGATAAACATTACTATCGTAATAACATAGTCTGTACTGAAACAAAGATTTTAATCACTCTTAATGCAAAAGCAATGAGGCAAAATGCTGACAAACTATTTTCACACTCTTCATGTAGTACAAGTTATATTCAGCAGCTGTTTTCAAACTGCCCCAAAGAAAGCGTTTCTGGAATTCTGGGAAAATAGCATCAAAAAAGGTAGGCAGGCAGGGCTCAACAATCTCAAAAAGCAATGACAGAAGGGCAAAAAGCTGCCTGAAGGACCTGGTTTGGATCTCTATAACCAGAGAGAGTTGCACACACCCCAGGAGGGCAAGGGATAGAGAAAAGAAGAAGCCAAAAGGAAAACAATGAGTTATAGAGTTAAACCCACATGGCCAGGAATAGCACCCATTCCCCACCCTCAAGGCAAACAGCTTGGATAAAACCTGTGGCTCACTGTGGCCAACTGAGAGGGAAGCAGGCATCTTCTTCCCTGAGAAGAAAGAAGGTGCAGTAAAGGCAGAGAATAGTTTCCCTTCAGTGAATTTGGCCAGCAGAGCCTGCTTTGAGTAGAATCTCAGCACTGGCCAGATCAAAAAATCACAGGTAAGGGGAGGCTGAGGTACAAGTGCCATCTGCTGGCCAGCCAGGAAACTGCAAGGGGAAAAAAACCATTTAGGCATCTCTAATCCCAAACACTTGGGAGTGGATATGTATCCCATTAGTAAGTTCATGGTCCTAATTTGATAACTTAAGCTGGACACTTTTAAAGACTTACAATCTCTAAAATGAACGAAAAATTAAAGAAGAGATGTGAAACAAAACCACTAGGTAAGAAAGAGAGACTGATCATCAGTAAAATCACCTACAAATTCAGATGCCTAAATATGGGCAAAAATTACAAGTCATACTAAGAAACAGGAACATATGGCCCAATCAAAGGAACAAATGAAAAATCCTGACAAGACACAAAATTTAAGAAAACTAATCAATGATAATCACACAAATTTCCTAAATCAATTCAAGGAGTTAAAAGAAAATATGACTAAAGAGATAACGGATATTAAGTAGACACTATGTATAGCAGTTTGACATAGTTATGAATCCCAAAAATAGATATTGGATCATGTTTGTAATCTGGTCTATACCTGGGCATGATTAAGTCATGATTAGGGCTTTGATTGGGCCACATCATTAGGGTATTGAGTCCCCACTCCTTGGTGGGTGAGGACTCACAGATAAAAGGCATGGTGAAGGACAGAGTTGAGGGTTTTTGATGTTGGAGTTTTGATGTTGGAGTTTGATGCTAAAGCCTTAAGTTGGAGCCCTGGGAAGTAAGCTCACAGAGGAAATAGAAGGAAGCCCCAGGAAGAGAGGAGCCCTGAGCCCAAGAAGAAGCAAGCCCTGGGAAGAGAAGAACCCTGAGCCAGAGAGAAAAGCAAGACCCTGGAAGAGAAGAACCCAGGAAGCCTGAACCCTGGCAGATGTTGGCAGCCATCTTGCTCCAACACATGAAAATAGACTTGGTGAGGAAAGTAACTTATCCTTATGGCCTGGTATGTGTAAGCTCCTACCCCAAATAAATACCCTTTATAAAAACCAATTTTTGGTATTTTGCATTAGCACCCCATTAGCTGACTAATACACTATGTAAACATAAAGAACAATTTTGAAAGTCTTCAAAGGAAAGTCACAGAGCTTATAGGAAAGAAAGACACATTGATGAGATTTAAAATACATTACATGCATATAGCAGCAGATTTGAAGTGATGAAGGACAGAATTTGTAAAATCAAGGCCAGAATACCTGAACTTGAAAAGAGAGAAAAAGGGAAAGAGAAAAGAATGGAAAAAATGAAAGAGGGTCCCAGGGAATTTAATGACAGTGCAAAAACACAGAACATACATATTATTGGTGTCCCAGAAGAGAACAGAAAAGGGGCAGAAAGAATATTTGAGGAAATAATGATGAAAAACTTCCCAGCCCTACATAAATGACCCTTATATCAATATCTCAGAAGGACAACACACCCCAAACAGGATAAATTTGAACAGCTCTACTCTGAGATACCTACTATTCAGAATAACAGATACCAGAGATAAAGGATTCTGTAAACAGCAAGACAAAATCAATTAGAAAAAGAACAGCAAACTAATCCCAAACCAAGCTGAAGGAAAGAAAGAATAAAGATCAGAATAGAAATAAATGAAATTGAGAACAAAAAAAATAAATAGAATCAACAAAACCAAAAGTTGGTTCTTCATGAAGATCAACAAAATCGACAAACCCTTACCTAGACTGACAAGAAAAAAAGAGAGAAGATGCAAATAAATAAAATCAGAAATGAGAGTAGGGACATTATCACTGACCCTGCAGAAATAAAAGAGTTCACAATAAGACACTCTGAACAACTGTACACCAACAAACTAGACAACGCAGACAAAATGGACAAATTCCTAGGAACACATGAACAAATTTCACTAACCCTAGAAGCAACAGATGATTGCTTCAACAAACTAATCACAAGTAAAGAGATTGAAACAGTTATCAAAGCCCTCCCAAAGATGAAAAGCCCAGGCCAGATGGCTTCGCAGTGAACATTACCAATCATTCAAAGACAATCTAATACCAATTTTGCACAATCTCTTCCAAAAAAGTAAACAGGAGGGCACCAAATTCAT
Source organism: Dasypus novemcinctus (assembly GCF_030445035.2). Taxonomy (NCBI): domain Eukaryota; kingdom Metazoa; phylum Chordata; class Mammalia; order Cingulata; family Dasypodidae; genus Dasypus; species Dasypus novemcinctus. The sequence goes on along the minus strand of NC_080674.1, from coordinate 47,538,410 downwards.
TCTATAGAGCCCACATCACCCTGGCACCAAAACCAGATAAAGATAATACGAAAAAAGAAAATTACAAACCAATTTCTCTAATGAATATAGATACAAAAATCCTCAACACAGTACTTGCAATCCAAATCCAAAAGCACATTAAAAGAACTATACTCCATGATAAAATGAGTTTTATCGCAGGTATGCCAGGGTGGTTCAACACATGAAAATCCATGAGTGTAATAAACCACAAAAATAAGTTGAGAACAAAATTTACATGATCCTCTTGATTGACACAGAAAAGGCATTCCACAAAATACAGCATCCTTTTTTCTCTCATGCAGTTTTTCTTTTAAGCATCCTTTCTTGATAAAAAACACTCCAAAAGATAGGAATAGAAGGAAGCTTTCTCAACATGGTAAAGTGCATATATGAAAAGCCCACAGCTAGCACTGTCCTCAACAGTGAAAGACTGAAAGCTTTCCCGCTGATACTGGGAACAAGACAAGGATGCCCACTGTCACCACTGTTTTCAAAATTCTGCTGAAGTTTTAGCTTCCAGGTAGAGGCTAGATAAAGAAATAAAAGGCACCCAATTAGGAAAGGAAGAAGTAAAATTATCGCTATTTGCTGATGATACAGTCCAATATCTAGAAAATTATGAAAAATCTACTACAAAACTACCAGAACTAATAGACAAGTTAAGCCAAGTGGCCGGATACAATATGCAAAAATCAGTAGTGTGACTATACACTACTTTCAACTCCTTTCAAGTCAGAACCGTCTATTCAATAAATGGTGCCAGGAGAACTAGATATCATCCATACCCAAAAGTAAAAAAGAAGACCCCTTTCTCACACCTTGTACAAAAATGAACTCAAAGTGGATTAAGGACTTAAATATAAAAGCTACAACCATAAAAATCCTAGAAGAAAATATAGGAAAAAAATGTAGGGAAAAATTGCTAAAATATGGAACCAGCTCAAGTGTCCTTCTACTGATGAATGGCTAAACAAAATGCAGTATACACATACAATGGAATACTATTCAGAGGATATTATATATACGTAACAACCTAGAGGATATTATGTTGAGTGAAATAAGCCAGACACAAAAGGGTAAATATTGTATGGTTTCACTAAAAATGAACTAAATATGATAAGAAAACTCAGAGGTAAAGCCTGAAGTATAGGTTACCTGGAAATAGAATACGGGTTGAGAATGGAAGGGAAGCTCTATGTGTATAGAATTTTTAATAAGGTTTATTGTAAAAGTGTGGAAATGAATAGAGCTGATGGTAACATATCATAATGAGTATACCTAACACTGCTGATTTATAAATGTGATTTGCTGAAAGGGACAGTCTGTGAATATATGACAAGTGAAAGGAAATTAGAGAATAATCTGTAATCAATAACAGTGATTTCAGTGGAAGATGAAGATTGTGGTTAGCAGTATAAATACAAGAATGTGCTTTTATGAAGTGTTAAGAATACAAGGGGGGAAACGGACTTGGCCCAGTGGTTAGGGTATCCGTCTACCACATGGGAGGTCCACGGTTCAAACCCCGGGCCTCCTTGACCCGTGTGGAGATGTCCCATGCGCAGTGCTGATGCGCACAAGGAGTGCCCTGCCACGCAGGGGTGTCCCCCGCATAGGGGAGCCCCACACCCAAGGAGTGCGCCCCGTAAGGAGAACCACCCAGCGCGAAAGAAAGTGCAGCCTGCCCAGGAATGGCGCCACACACACTTCCCCTGCCACTGACGACAACAGAAGCGGACAAAGAAACAAGACGCAGCAAATAGACGCAGAGAACAGACAACGGGGGGGGGGGGGGGGGGTTAAATAAATAAAAAAAATCTTAAAAAAAAAAAAAGAATACATAGGAAAGTTACAACTAATGTCACTTATAGACAATAGTTAACAGTAATATTGTAATATTTTTGCAGCAATGGCAAAAAAGATTACATCAATTCTAAGATTACTATAGGGGTATATAAGGAAGTATGGAATTTTTCCTTTTGAAGTAATAAAAATGTTCTAAAATTGACTGAGGTGATGACAGCACAATTCTGTGATGAAAATGAGAGCCACTGAGTATACACTTTGAATGGATTGTACAAAACATGGGGCTGCAAAACACAGGGAATCCAGTGGTGGAAGACAGATTGTGGTTAACAGGACAAATATGAGAAAGTTCTCTCATGAACTAAAACAAATGTATAATACTAATATAGAGTGTTAATCATCAGGTGGGCTGGGGGAAAATACACCAAATGTAATATATGAGCTATAGGTAGTTGTAATATGCTCTTGCATAGTTTGTAACAAATGTTTCAACAAATTGGCGGTGATGTGATGTGATGTATGGGAGCTCTGTATGATGATAATCATGTTTGTTTTGTAAGTTAACAATTTTTACTATATACTTCATTCTTCATGTATGTTCATGTATGAATGATATACTTCAAAAATTTTTATTTTAAAAAAAGCATTTCCAAAATGCCACAAGGACTCTTTGACTGAAGTGGCTACTAAAGCGTCATTAATATTTTTACAGTGATAAAACAGTTCAAAAATTTTTTCTCCACTGAAGTACATGCTCATTAAATGGGAGTTATTACTGAACATCAAATCTGAACATAAATACCTTAATATTCACCTTGGAGTATGTGACAGTTTGAAGTTATTTTATGAATCCCAAAAAGAAAAAGACTATGTTCTTTAATTTATTTCTGTGGGTATGAGACCTTTCCAATTGGACTATCTCAATGAGGCATGACTCAAGTTGAGTCTCTGATCTCTTGCAGGGTCTGATATAAACATAGACACAGAGATTGACAGACGCAGATAGAGGGAGCTGCCATATTTGCAATGTGAGAGAAAGGACCCAGTTCTGCTTACAGCTGAGCTGCAAGGAGAAAAGCCCCCGAGAGGCTCAAAAAGCGGAGGCCCAGGCAGAACCATATGCCTGATAACGTGCAGCTGAGAAAGTGGAGCAGCAGTGACCAATGAGGAGCCCTGAAAAGAGACAAGCCCTATGCCTGGATGCCCACAGCTGAGCTCTGGGAGACGACAGTAGATTCTGGAGGGGAAGGCAGGGGCTCAGCAGAGATCAGTGGTCCTCTTGCTTTGCCACATGGCAGGAGTTTGGTGAGAAAGCACCTCTGATGGTGCCTGGATTTGGACATTTCATGGCCTTGGAACAGTAAGTTTACCCTAGATAATTTCCCATTTTTATACCCATTTCTCATAATTTGCATTGCAGCCCTTTGGCAAACTAAAACAAAGCATGAATATTTAAAAAGAAAGAAAGAAGGTGAAAGAGAAGAAGAAGAAAAAAAATACATTACATTGAAATAACCAAAATATACTCTTTGGCCTGCTGATTGCCATGAATTTAGGAAAAGAATATGATGAGTGGAAGCTTCAAGGGTGCTTGATTTTGTGAACAAGCATCACAGCATTCGGTTCAGGACTTTTACACTTTTCTACTGTGACCAGGATAACAGAATAGCCCTTTTTTCATGGATAAAACAAAGTAAGAAAAAGATAACAGACTTAGAGAAGGAAAAGCTCATTAAAATATATTGAAAACTTCAAATATAAAGGGGGAAAGGACTGAATTTTTGTAATCTTCACATAAAGTGAAAGAGAGAGCAGAGGGCAAAGCAAAATGCACACAGAGGAACAAGGATGTATGCCTTTAAAGACACATGGGGCACTTAAGTATAAAAAACTAAGAAAGTAATTTCAACATCAAAATAAATAAGGAATAGAAATAGATCATAATGCACTGGGGAAAATGGGACTCCATGAGCCAATGCTGATAACAGGCTGATAAATAAACACATGAAGGAGAAGGGAGTGCTCTTTCTTACAATGCACCATATATGATAATGTGGAGGGGTTAGAAAGTCACCATTTTGCAACCATCATAATAAAATTGGATCTGATAAAAATCATCAGTATTTTTTTCAATCTAGGGGTAAAGTTTGATAAGGAACAAGATATTTGCATGACCTTAAAGAGTGTTCAAAGTAGTCTGCCTCTACTCTCTCCGATCTCAACAGAGAAAAAAAAATTTAAGTCCTTTAGTGCTTTCTCTGACAGCAACTTTAATGAAAATTTGTCAATAATCAGATAGAGAGCAGTTGTTAGAAATAGTAACCACCTGTATACTTTACTTAAGTCACATTTATTTCAATGCACGCAGTCCATATTTCTCTCTATTTTCCCTTCATTTAACAGTTTCTTGTAAATGCCTAAAGAAATAGATTACTGATGTTGGCATGACAAATCTCAGCCAAGAAGAACTTAATTTGAAACTGTTATTTATGATGTATTTTAATACACTATTTAACATATAATACTGACAAAATATCATAACTCAGTGTGCTTCTAAATATTGTGTAGGAGAACTAATGGTGCAAAGTATGTGCTACAAAAAGGCAAAGATCCTATATATAAACAGTTCATATAAATAAACTCATGTATGATTATTTTTTAATAAGAACAAAATAATTTCTAGAGAATATCTTATATAATCTGAAACTTTAGTTTGAAAAGGTCATTCCACCACTTTATACAGGTTCTTAGTAACACATCAAACGTGTCAAGTTGCATTATTGATTAGCTGATTTTTTTCAAAGTTAATGCCAATTCTTATTTCAACTGTTTCAATTTCAGCATTCCAAATTAACACAGGGTTGTTTTTTTCCCATTCACCAAAAGGTTAACTCTTACTTCTATCTAACTAGACCCAATGATAAAACTAAGTAGCTAGATTTAATTCAGGGAGCTACAGCTTAAAAGGATCAGAGAGTACTTGGATATGCTTCCAGAGATACATAAAATGCCCAGTGTCAGAAAAGAATACACTCTAAGCTCTATATATACCTGAATCAACTGGTGAAAAAAGACAGAACTATGATTTTCAGGCAGACTAAAAGTTAAAAATGGAAGCTGACCAAATACTCCTCATTTTCATAGAACAAAATGGTCTTCAAATGCAAAAGAATTGGAATTATTATTTTTTCTTGTTTTTCTGTTAACACATTAAAACAAAGGCCCTAACTAGGGAAAGTTTCAGATGACCTTCATGTGGGTCAAGGAGAGAGAGGTTTATTAATCCAAGATTATCTACTAACCACCAGTTCAGTCCAAAACAAATTCATGAGTATTTTACATGTAACTGCAAAGGAGGTTTGGCAGTGGATGTGATCAAGACATTTGCAGAATCTGAGACAGACGTTTATTAATTGAAGGTGAGGGGGATCTCAACTCATGGTCTCAACCACCAGTACAAGAGATAAGCTTAGGTGGTACCCAGGATTTCCAGAACAAGTACATGGCGTTGGTCTACCTCAATCTTATAGTACCAATTGCCATGAATTACGCATCAGTGCTCTTTGAGATTTTAATAGTAGTCATAGTTTACCAGGGCTGTTGTAACAAACAGCACAAACTGGTAGGCTTACACAACAGGAATTTATCATCTCATAGTTTTGGAGGTTAGAAGCGCAAACTCAAGGTATTAGCAGGCGATGCTTTCTCTGAAGTCAGCAACATTCTGGTGGTGGCTTGCTGGCCGTCATTCCCTGTCTCTGTCACATGACAATGTATCTCCTTAGGTTTCCTCCTATGGCTTCTACTTCCATGTCCAAATTTCCTTTACTTATAAGAACTCCAGACACATTGAAATAAGGCCCACCCTGATTCTATTTGGCATCACCGTAATAGGATCTTCAAGGGTCCCAATTACAAATTAGTTCATACCCACAGGACCAGGGGTTAGGACTTGAATATGTCTTTTAGAATATATGATTCTCTCCCTATCAGATACCAAAAATTCCTCCAGCTCTCCTTATCCTTCTGATCATCATTAAGTGTTTCCTGCTTCCCCCAGGGCCTTTCTTCTAACCAAAACCTGAGTGGTGAGGCTTATAAGAGTTGCTATACTGCAAAGCATTTAAGGCCTGGGTTGGTTTCCTATTGCTGTTATAACAAATCACCACAAAATTCATGGCTCAGAACAACACAAATGTATTAGCTCACAGTTCTGGAGGTCAGAAGTCCAAAATCCATTTCACTGGGCTAAAATTAAGGTGTCAGCAGGGAGGCATTCCTTCTGGAGGCATTGTGGGAGAATCTGTTCCTTGTCTTTTTAAGATTTTAGAGGCTGTCCACATTCCTTGGCTTATGGCTGTATAACTCCGACTTCTGCTTCCATCATCACATTTCCTTCTCTCACTCTAAACCCCCTACTTCCCTCTTATAAAGACCCTGGTTGTTATACTGGGCCCAACCAAATAATCCAGAATAATCATCCCATCTGAAAATTCTCAACTTAATCGCAGGTACAAAGTCCCCTTTGCCACGTAAGGTAACATATTCACAGGTTTCAGGGATAAGGACATACTCATCTTTAGGGGGGTCATTACTCAGCCAACCATAAACTCCCTTTCTAGTTCTAAAATTCCACAAACTAGAATATTCCAGAGAGCTGTATTTTAGTTGACTAACACAGTATATACATTGTGATTTATTTTTAGATTGCAATTTTTTAATCACTCCCCCATTCCAATATTTCTGCTCAATTTTGTTTTTTAATACTGCCTTTATCTATTTTTAATCTATCTATCATTTTATGCTTTAACTGAGGTATCTTGGACTAAATGAGAAATCACAGATCCCTAAATGCCTTAGTTATTATTGTAAATAACTTGATTAATTACAGACAACATAAAAACAATATTTTTGTTGAGTTAGTTGTGAGGGGTAAATAATCACCATGCTAACCAACATGTTATGCCAAATATCCCAAAGGACAGATCACTGGATGTCTGTTTGCATAATAATGTATTAAACTAATCTTTAAGACTCTAAAGTTAGAGAAAAACACATGTAAGATTTTAAGACAATGCCTATATTTTGAGAGAAAATAACAGAATACACTCAAATTGTGGAGAGATATATGTGCACACTGATGAGTCAGTGAGTCCAAAATAATTCTGGCCTGTTGTAACCGGCTGATCTCCAAAGTATGTATTAAAATTAATTATACCAGACATTGATTGGCCATGACCAGCAAATTCCAGGAACTAACAAAGCTCATCAACGTTCCATCATCACATGAAGAACATCCAGGATATTCCCTTTGAACCACAAAAATTATCTTTATTATGCACATGCTTAACAAAACAGAGTCAATTGTCCCTGACTATTATAAGATTCTACATAAGGAAAATAACTGCTAAAATCAGATTGTGGTTGTCATACTACAAAGAGGACATTCACCAATTGCAGAGCCTTTAGAAGAGGGTAGGAGCTTGACACCACTTTGTAGAGGAAAAGTAGAAAGAAAGAAATGACATGAAGGGAAAGAGATTGCCTGAGGGGAAATGAAACCTTTAAATATTTAAAAGGCTGGCATGTGGATGATGGGGCGTGGGGGTGGAATGAGATCATGGAAAAATGTTCCATCCTCCCAGGACTCTTTGTTTATGCATCTCCTCCTCACCATATTTCATGGTAAAAACTGATTAGCATGACTGTACTCTCCAAACTGGGAACTCCTAGAGTTCAGGAACCATGTCTTATTTACCAGTTCCCACAGTCCCTAGCCCTGGATTACAGGGACTCAGTTGAAGGCAGGAGAGGGAGGAAAGTAGTTTTAAACAACATAGGGTGCCCAGTAAGGTACACTGACTCAAAAAACTTTCTGTCCCTCTTTCTAGAGAAAGAATTTAGTGAAGTAGTATAGAGTAGCAGTAAAGAGCTCTAAAGTGATACTACCTGGCTCAAAACAGACGATTTACATCTGTGTGCCTCTGTTTCCTCATGTGTACAATGAGGTTAATAGTATAATCTCTTCAGGGGTTACTGTGAGATAAAAGTAAGATATTTCATGTAAAAGGCTTTTTTCATATAAAGTACTTTACACCAGCCCTTGGCACAAGTAAGTCCTCAATAACATTAATTTCAAATATACTTTTGTAAAATAAATGCTCAGTTGCAGTTTTCAAATAAATGCACATTTTTAAATGATCATCTATATACAAAGAGCACACACTTTCACATCAAAGCAAATGGTGGTTTAAAGTCATTGTTCTCTGGATTGATTTTCTAATTTTTACCTTGAAATCCCAGTACCATCCAGAAATTCTTTGTACTCACAACTACATCAAAAGACTAGGTAAGTTACATAGTCAATGTAGACTGAGGCCAATAATTAGGAACTTGACTCACTGGGATCTAATATTCACATACACATTTATTTCAATAGAATCAAATTTCAAAAGGCAATGAACACTTTTAACTCTTCAGCAGATACTATTAGGCAAAAAGTATTGTTTACTCCATTGAAAGATACTGCAGATGTCTTCATCCAGTCAGGATAATCTCTGCAATAGCTTGAATTTTCCTCTCTCATAAATGGAAATGACCAACTCTTTCATGGATCATTATGGAAATAAAAAGCTAAGGCCATTGAGGAGCAGAAATAGCTCAAGTGGTTGAGTGCCTGCTTCTAACATGGGAGGTCCCGGGTTCAGTTCCCGATGCCTCCTAAAAACAAACAAAAAAACAAGCAACAAGCAAACAAATGAAAAAAACAACTAAAGGGAGCCAATGTGGCTCAGTGGTTGAGTGCCGGCTTCCCATACTTGAGGTCCTGTGTTCAATCTCTGGCCCCAGCACCTCAAAAAAAAAAAAAGAAAAAAAAAATCTAGGGCCATGCATACCGGTTAAAAATAGACCCAAGTTCAGTTCGAGAAAAGTGGCATAATCTACTCAGATGAAACAATCTGATTTTGAAATTGACCAGAAAATAATAAAAATAAATAAGAGCATATACAAGAACCATTCATGAATGCCAAGTGAAGTGGATAAAATCTGAGAAAGGAGAAACTCAACAAAGCCTTTTTTTAAAATATATGATGATATAACACACTCTTACAGTTTGTCACAACTTTAAATTTCTCTAGCAGATTATTTCCCCAATCTGCAGCCTCCTCCTACTATAAATTGTGAAAAGGAAATTAAATTTTTTAAAAGAAGCCCTTTACAACCTCCTCCTTTTACTGTATTTTGAATTTTAAAATCAAACTGAACACAAGATAATGCACACTGATAGTGTTTTGGAGTTCTGCCTTCCTTATACAATCATCCCACAATCAGAATATGTTATTCTAAGCCCTCGGGAGGTTGATAAATTAACCAGGAAAAAGACATAACACAGAGAAAATTAAAACAGAGCTAACTTATTAAAAGCCCATTTATTCTTCCTGTTTTGAACCACAAATATTTATAAATCATAAGACCCTGAAGGGTTAAAACGGACCTTAAAGATCCTCCAGGACAACCTGCTTCCTAAAGCAGGAATCTTTTTTAGAATTATATCAAATATGTGTGTACAGTAGTCTATCACAAAACAAGCTAGGGATGCCGCTGTGAATGTTATAGTCTGTGGTATATCCCTTCAGGACTTTTTGATTTCCATATATGCATATGGAAATGCTCCATGTGAGGAGAGTCCATGGAGATAATAAAAGCATTTGTTACTATATTCAATATTTTTTATTTAATTGCGCATTTACTTGTGAAGAAAATATGACAGGATAACTGAAAAGGCAGGTTTCTTTGGCTTATCACATACTGAGTAGAAGTTCTGACTGACAGTTTTGGTCACTCATTAGAAGCACAGTGACACTTTTTTTAAGTAATAATGTTAATAAATGCAGTTTTTAAAATATGAGGTCAGCAGGGTTAACGTTATACAAATTATCTTTGGTGGTGAAAAGGCTGAGGATTAGGGAAGCAGACTTGGCCCAGTGGTTAGGGCGTCCGTCTACCACATGGGAAGTCTGCGGTTCACACCCTGGGCCTCCTTGACCCGTGTGGAGCTGGCCACGCGCAGTGCTGATGCGCGCAAGGAGTGCCCTGCCACGCAGGAGTGTCCCTGCATAGGGGAGCCCCACACGCAAGGAGTGCACCCTGTAAGGAGAGCCATCCAGTGCGAAAGAAAGTGCAGCCTGCCCAGGATGGTGCTGCACACATGGAGAGCTGACACAACAAGATGATGCAGCAAAAAGAAACACAGATTCCTGTGCCGCTGACAACAGAAGCGGACAAAAGAAGAACACACAGCAAAGAGACACAGAGAACAGACAAGGGGGGGAGGTGGGGAAGAGGAGAGAAATAAATAAAATAATTTTTTAAAATCTAAAAAAAATAAAAAAGGCTGAGGATCAACTAGATGGGTCTAGCCTACCCATCTGAAGAGAAACATGGCAACACAGTTGAGGAAAAAAATCTTGATAAGGCAGCTGCTGTCTACAGACTCATTGAGAAAGGTTAGGCAATTAACCTCTCCCGCTAGGCTTTTTAGGAAAAAAGATAGATACCAAGTTTCTAAAACTGTGAAAGTCCTCCAAAGAAGCATTGGTTCAGACAAATTTATACAATTCCAAATGGAGGGGGGAAAAAGTTCATTTACTTTCTTAAAACTTTCCAACAGCCAGAATAGAGAATATGATGTGCCTATGTACCTTTTTTTCTAAGGCAAATAAAGGCTGAACTGCCACTCTGATTCTGAAACCTGATGTCTATCCTTGGACTTCCCTTCTTCAGAAAAAGAAATTACGAAAGCTGAAGAGTCTACCAAAATGTCTCGGGGCAAAATTTTTCTAATACACAATAATAGAACCTGTTCTATGAATGTGAATGAGGAAACATTTGACAGAAAACTACCATCACGTTTTCCATCTGAGTGCATGGCCTATACACTGGGTCAACCCAAAGAGAGGAAAAGTCATCTAAAGAAGATCAGGTCAGACGATCTAGAGCAAACATGAATGAAATCCTCTATGGAACCACATCATAGCACTAACTTTTCCACCAAGGAGATTAATTATAGACTGGGTCCAAATCCAGTTACCTTTAGAAAAGAAACTATTGCTCTGTTTTTACTTCAAAATAGCCAACAAAACTATGAAGAATGATATCAGAGAAAACACTAAAATTCTATCTGCAACTGTGATGGTTAGGCTAATGCATCAATGTGGCCAGGTAATTATGCCCAGTTGTTTGATCAAGCAAGCACTGGGCTAAATGTAATACAAGAACATTTATGGCTTTAGTCACCACTGAGTTTACTGCATAGAGGGCTGATTACATCTACAATCTACCTGGGAGATTGACATCAGCAATGGGTGATGGGGAAGTGATTTCAGCTTTCAGAGAGAATTTCCCAGCCTGTCTTTGGACAGCCAATGTCTCCCTGAAACTCATCAAGGACCTTCATTGGACTTTCATCAGAGCCCCTGATTTGTAGCCTACTGCAGAACCTGGACTTGTGCACCCCCATGGTCACATGAGAAACTCATAAAATCTCATACTATTTACAGATATCTCCTGTTGATGCTATTTCCCTAGAGAACCCTAACTAATATAGCCACTAATGTTTTTATATTTGGCATATTGCAGAGATTTAGTAAAAATTAAAAATAATTTCATCTTTCAATTCAAATAACTTCAGTGATGGTGCTGAATGGCTCTTAAAATGCAATGGTAGTGGGTGCCATAAAATGAAAATTACTTTAAGCAAGATACTAAAGAATTTGAACATGAGAAGAGGGTTTTTATTCATTAAACTGCCATGTTTATATGAACCTCATTGAAGAAACTCAGATCAAAGAATTTACTATAACCAATACTAGAACTAGAAACCCAAAACCCTGATGATCACAGGCACCTGTCTGATCAATATCATGCTTCCTCAGACCATTGGAATGCCTGACAAGAATTTCCAAATCCTAGAATGGCATGGCCAGAAGAGGCTTTACAAAGAACCTAATGCACAGGCTTTTATTGTTGCCCTCTGTTCTTTCCACCACAATATGCTGCCTAAAGTGGAGGGTATAAAGCCAAAGGTATTCTGGCCCACAGTGAGAATCCAGGATGAGGGTAGCTGCTGTCCAGGAGCATAACAGACGCCTTCCATCTGGGGAATTACTGGCAATTCTATACAATAGGTTGCATGTAGAGGTAAAATAAATGCACATACTTTCTTTGTGTTTCCTCTCTTCCACTACAAGTTTCACTCATTTGACCAACCACACAAATAATCCCCATCACCCTCTTGCCACCATGTTTTTCTAGAAGGCAGACTCAGTACAAAGGACAAAGAAACAAACCATATTCTTTCAGAAAACCAGAAATACTGGTTAATACCTTACCAAATTGTACCAGTTGCACTTCTGAAATTCTGCTACAATAACCAATGTGATAGCTCTTCTTCACCTAGCATCTTAATTGGAGACTCAACTGGGTTTTAAGTGTCTCTAATTCAGATGATTTTGAAGTAGATTATAACCCCCCAGTGAATTTGTAAGCTCACAGGGTCAGAAATGTTTTCTTTGTTATATTCTCTGATGTATCCCCAGGATCTAGAACAGTGCCTGGTACAAAGTAGGCATTATGTAAATATTCATTCAATGACTGAATGGGCATGTCTAAAAAGCAAATATTACAACACTGACATGACAGCGAAATACAGTGTCTATTTCTTTACTAAAATACTACGCTAGATCTTTATTCTGGCCTAATTTCTATCCTCTTCAGAAGCATGGGTCTTTATTTCTTTGCAAATTTGCATGCCTTGGATCTTTCTTACACAAGAAAATAACAAACCCAAGAAGGATGAACTCTTTGTTTATTGGAATCACATTTAATCCAGGAAAAATGGGAAAATCTGAGTTAGATAAACAAAATATTTCATTTTAAAGCATATCAAAAGAGTTAATTTCTCAGCAAAAATAACATAAGTTAAACTTATAGCCACATTGCACAAGACTTTATAATAGTGTTAAATTATAAATCTTATAGGCAACTAGATGAGCTTAGACAAAGGATGAAATATATAAATCTGTAAAAAAAAATTCATGTTATGGGAAGTATGAAATTTTTTAATTGTCCCCTGGCAATTAACTACTCCTTTGCATTCGTACACTTCCCTTTATTCTACTTGTCATATCATACCATCACATTAAATGGGATTCATTCATTCAGTCGGTCAGTGTGACAGTTTGATATTATTAATGAATTCCAAAAAGAGACACATTGTTTGTAAAATGGTATGTTCCTCTGGGCGTGACACCCTTTGACTGTATTAGATTCAGCTGAGATGTTTTTGATTAAATTATGTTAAGATTTGGGCTTTGATTGGACCACCTCAATAGAGTGTAACAGCCCCTGCCCCCTTTATGGGCTACATAAATGGACACTCAATCAAGGAGACACACAGAGGAAGAGAGACAGCTCCACAGACACAGCAGAGACCCTGGGAAAAGAGATGAGCTATTTGCCTGACAGTTTACAGCTGGCCTTCTGAAGAGACCGGAGCAGCTGAACCCAGAAAGAAACAAGCCCCAGGAAGAGAGATGAGCCCTATGCCAGCCTATAGGTGAGACTGGAAGAAGCTGGACCCACGGAGCCTTAAGAGGGAAAAGGAAAGCTGAACCCGTGCAGAGTTGCCCGTCATCTTGCTTCAACATGTGGCCACAGAGTTTGGTAAGGAAGCAAACTTGAGTTGAACTCTTTAGGGCCCTTTATAAAAGGCAACAGATTTTTGGAATTTGTATCAGCACTCCTTTGACTAATACAGTCATTCATTCATTTATAGATTTCTCTCCTTAATAACTATAAACTCTTGAGACTGGAACTGGGCTTATGCATCCTTGTAGTTTCAGTACCTAGTAATAAATTTCTATTAATAAACTACTAATAGAAAGTTACAGTTGAACATTAATGTGAAGGCAACACATAAAATCAATCAAAATTAAAAGATGGTTTTGATAAATTCTGTGATAATCCAAGTAGTAACACTTTATAGGAAGAAAATCAAGCAATGACTAATTGTAAAAAAGAAAAAAAATTTACATTCCTTCCTAAGAATTACTCACTGGGAGCACTTTTTCTGCTTTACAATGAAAAGCCCATAACATAATCAATCTAAAAACAGAGACGTAAAGAAAAACAATGTCTCTGCTCTTATATCAGTAGAATTTTGTAATGAAATGCTTTCATTATAAATTAGCTAAGTTGCACAGGCATTCTGGGCAACTGGGAAGCAAGGTTATTTTGGCCAATGAAGAAAATCTAAGTTGGGAATTTTCATGACGTACTAAAAGGAGCTCTTGTCGTGAAACATCATGTGCTTCATTACATAATCTCGGTTCTTTGCGAGCATGTTATGACTATGACCAAAGTAAAGGAAAACAGGAGTGTCTCCAAATCAATCATGGGCCATGAAGCTAGACAGACTGTATGACAGATGCAATTTTTCTTGGCACCACATGGGCATAACTAATTGATGACAATCGTATGTCCACACTGGCACATTTCCAAGGGGGATATGTACAAATATGTCACCACATCTGGATGCTAGGCATCCTGGGATTCTGAGGCACAAAGACCTACTAAAACCAGAGAGCCAGCAGCTGTACTCAATGAACACCGTGGGCGCTCCATAGAGTGATGAAAGCTCTAAATTACCACAAACTGTAAATACAGATTTATTTCATTAACATACGAGGTAGCTGCTGCAGCCATCTCTTGTTCAAACAGACATTTGCGTCTTTAAAAAAATGCTAGTATCTATGTATATATGTCTTCCTAACTTCATAAAGAAAATCTGCATTTCTCCCATGAAAAGATGATGACACACATAAAACAAAATCAACAAAGTTTCTGATTCCCTTTAAGTAAAAGCAAAATTCCCCCACAGAAGCTAGAAAGAAAAAAAGGAGCAAAATTGATAATCTACTGTCATCATGTTAGCAAGAACAGTCCTCTTTTATTTAATGCAATGTGAGATTTACATAACTGTTACAAAGCCCATGCCGAAAATTCAACATACTCCAATAAAGAATATATTTAATGTGCTATTTCTCCTTTAATATGAAATAAACAGAAATAATAAAAATGCCTAACTTTTCCTGACTCACAAATAAAGAAAACAGGCTTAAAAATAATTGTATTCTGATCCTACTTAGTAAAATATTTGAACAAACTAAGTCAGCAATTATACAAAATGATGAAAAGCTCTCATGAGAAACCTAATATTCTATTCCTAAAATCACCTCAGTAAAAAAACAAGTTATAACTGAGAAACTATTCACATATGTGTAATTAAATATCCCCTATAAATCTTAAGTCAAATAATTACTTTCTTCAGGCAGTGTGACAGAAATCATCCCACCACAGCAGTTTATATTATGTCCTTATGAATAAAATTCAAATTTTAGTCAGGTCAGAAGCTAAAGATTCATTTGTCCTAAACATTTTCTTCTCAGATCAATTTTTCTTCATTCCTGGTATCCCTTTCCTCTCATGTTCTACCTCCCTTCAATGTTCTCAAAAGTTCTATAATGCTCTCCAATTTTATATACACCCATCTAACACTGGACCTTCTGCCTTCACCTAGTCTGATCAATAGACTATAAGAGAGGAAGGTCAAAATTAATCATTCCCTTCCCTAAGGATAACTAAAACACAAAATCCACCTTTCTCTATTTTATTATGTTTGACACTCATCTCCTAAACATTTATATGGTGATAGAAGGCGATACTAATGCATTGGAATTTTTCACATCTTGATTGAATAAAGAAATACAATTCTTCTCAGGAAAATCAAAAAAGTTTCTTTAACAAATCCTTTACTATAGGTCTGTGAATGCTCTAAGTAGCATTCTAAAAGGGAAGCACAGATTAATACCCGATAGGAAAACAGGAGTAAGTAACTAAAAAGGAGAATTCTTATGTGAAAATTTAAATAATAAATTCAATGAACTTTTTGCATCTTCTATTTTTAATTCACCTAAGATTATCACTAATTATGGAAACCATCTACATCACAGAAATAGCGGTCCTACCACAAAATAATCTTTTTTCTATATGTATCTGGAAAATACAGACTGACTATAGATTGCAGGAAGGGAAGGAAAAAGAGAAGGAGTGAGGAAACAAGGGAAAAATGGGAAGGAAGAATGGAAGGAATGGAGGGAGGAAGGGAGAGAATAAGTTAGTTCTGTTGTATATTCATATTGCTGACACTAAAACTTTTTTAGATAATCCCCTGGTTTATTATCTAAGTCATTTTCACCACTATTAAAAGCTGGGGCATATTTAAGCGGAAGATTAGGATTCTGCATCCAGTTCTGGCATAGATAATTGGAATAGTTCTGGGCAAACTTATTTTCCTATCATCTATCACCCAGCCACCAGTGTAAGCATAACATTTAAAAGGAACTTTTATTAACAGACATTTAATGCAGTTTTGTTCATAGACGTTAACATCTTGGTGAGACAAACTAATTCTACTTAAAGACAGATAGAGCTCTCATGTCTCTCTAATATGTGGTACTGGGCCAATGGAACTGCTAGTGAACCACCTTCCCCACAAAATAAGCAACATATATATCAATGATAACTCCAGAGAACCTCTTCAATGATTACTAAGTAAAAGCAGAGTTCTGGAATGGGAAGCCAAAAGTGAGCAGGACAGATGCAAAGTACCCCAATGGTCACCGAGATTATCCGCCAATAGCCCCATCTTTATGTTCCCTCAACTCTTTATTGAAGGTCATAGGGAATGATTTAGGAATGCACAGTCCTCAGAATCGCTGTCCTGCTTAATGTCTTGCCTACCAAGAGCAGAGTCCAGACCCAGATGACAAGGGACAGAAACAGCTGCTGCTCTAATTCATATTTCAAAATGTGTATGGCTTTACTGAAGCAGTCAGAATGGACATCATCCCAAATCCCTCAAAACTGAGGAATGAACAAAAACAAGGGGAATGTTATGAGAGACCAAAGCAGACTTATTATTATTATAGTTATTATGTTGTGTTAACAAACTTGTAACATTGACACAAAAAATTTTTTTTTAATGTGTATGGCTTTATAACACAAAAACTTTCAGCTGTCTTTTCCATTCTCAGAGTATATGAGCTAAATCAGTAAAAATAGGAACGATACCACAGGTCTGAAGCCGTCTCACTCTTAAAAGACCTCTTGTTTGAGATCTTGGTTTTTTCTTCAGTGTAAACAGCAGAAACCAAGAAGACACGATCTGATGTCATTCAAATGCTTTGCTTGACTTCTTCCCCAAATCAAACCACAGAGAAACGAGACTTCTGTTTCATTGCCTCTTTAATAAATATCTTGGAATTTGGTATATAAAATTTCCTCTAAAATAAGTTATATTTAGGATTGATGCTATCAAAGTGAAAATTAGGTAGCAAGGTTAAGACTAGAGTTTTCTAAAACAACTTAGTTTTTTTACCTAGAAATATGCAAAGGTGTACTTAAAAAATAGTGATCTAAAAATGTGTTATGTATTTTCCTTTCATTCACACATACACCTTTGCACACACTCCAAGCCTCTCTCTGCAAGTACTTACCGGACTTTTTTGCCTTGTTCGGTGAGCATCTTAACCAAATCAGCAATGGGGTACTGAGCTTTGGCTGCACAGAGACCGTAACCTAGAAGAAACATTAAAAACACCGAAGAAAATATTTTTTATTTTGAAATTTTATGAACTACAGCTTCTCAATCAAAACATGTTTATGCCAACATAGGCAATCAATTGACAGGACTAGAAAACAAACTTGCAGCCTGGACTTTAACAAATATTGGCCCAAATTGCAAATTCAAAATCCAACAATCCCTCCTCAGTCTTTCGTAGTGTCTCAGCCTGCACACTCACTCCCCAACACACACACACAATCCCTCACACTCACAAGATGTTTTAAACTACCTTCTTGCTTTCTTTGATGACACTGTTAGCCCCTGTTCCCCTCCTGTGTTACTCTTGTTCCTCCATTTCCTGGAAGAGCTTTAACTTTGCCGCCACCCCTGCTCTCCTTGGAAAAGCTCAGTGAACCCAATGGCTTCAACAACTATCTGATGACTCCTAATCTGTTTCTATCTGTGACCTGTCATTTGAACTCCAGTACAGTGTGTCTTCTGTCTTACCTCCACCTCAAATCTAATGTTTCCAAAACACAACTTAAAAAATTTCCCCCTTCACCAAAAAATGTTCTCCTGACATTTCTGATCTTATTAGAGGTTTAACCAAAAGCTTCAGTTGTCTTCCTCATTTAATTCCTACCATCTGTCCATTATGCCTGAACAATATACAAGGTCCCCACTTTCTGGTTCCCATGTCTCTGCTCAAGCTATTCCTTCTGGCTTCCCTGACCACCACCCATCCTCAAAGGCTCAAGACAAATCCTCGCTCCCTTACAAACCTACGTAGGTTCTGCATAGTAAAAGCAGTCCTACTGCAACACACTTTGTATTATCACTCTCTCAGACGTTTTCACCAGATGGAAAACTCCTGGAGCAAACAGATCTTGTCCCTTACTTCTTTCCACCTTTACACTCCAGCACAGTGTTTCTCAACAGGTAGAATCGATGCCACTTTGGGAGGGACAATTCATTCTGCACAGTGTCCCATGCATTACAATATATTTAGTTTACCTGCTCCCACCTATTGACAATAGCAGCCCCTTCTTTATGACAACCAAAAACTCAACCCAACATGTTTCAAATGCTCCTAGAAAGTGATAGTATCCACAGTTGAGGTTTACACTTTAATATTCAAATCTGCCAACATTTGTTTTTTATATCTTAGTACATCAACTAACAAATGACACACATGTCAAATCAGTAGATAATCTTTATAAAAACTTCATTTAATAGTATGATAGTTAAAATCTTAATCTGAAACCAATGTATTATCTGCAATATCACACTGCTTTCTATGGTAAGTGGAAAAGAGCTGGATACAACCCCAAAAAAATTAGGAAATTCAGGACTGGAGAGGTTAAATGACTTGACCAAGGTCATGCAGATTGTTATAGGCAAAGGTAAGGACAAAAGAAAAGTATTATGACTCTCAGGCTAATGTTTTCTTCTAGGCAATGTTACCTCACCTTGTTGGAAACCACGTGATTCTGGATGGTTTTTTAAATATTTACTTTTGAAAAGAAAGAGAAGTTAACATTTACTGAATGCCTAATGAGTGAGCTAAACACTTTCATACAGTATAGGCTCTAAATCTTTTACACTAGGCTCAAAAATTACCAAGGAGAAAGAAGTTCCCAGAATTACAGAAAGACATGGCTAGAACCCACTACATCGATTTATGGAATCTGTGTGAGCCCCAAAATGTTAACCTACACCAAGAATTTTCAATAATTTTCACTTAATATTTTAAATTTCCATTATGTTTTCAAAAATGAACTAAGTAGTTCCTATTCTAAGAAAATAATTTTAGTAAATTAACTACAACAGCTATTATGGTTTTGTTTTTTTACCTGGAGTAATAATAATATTATTAGCTTCTCGAATCATGTCAATTGCATTGTCAAGATTGATTTCTGTATGTGTGCCAGAAATTTCCATGGGTTTTCCACCAGCTGTTGAAGTGGTGCCATAGCCTCCAAGAATCACATTAGCCAGGGAACGATTCATTGCCTAGAAAGCAAAATTATCAGCTGTGAGAGTTTAATCTACCTAATTCTTTAAGATTGGCATGAATGCAAGCATACATGATTTCAAAATCATTTAAATAGGTTTATTTGATTACTTAAAATATTTCAACCAAATAAATTTGATCTAGCTTCTGAAAAATCATTACAATAATTTAAATTTCAGAAGATGCCTGGTAAGCCACATTTTTTTTTAACTGCACACTACTATGTTTTCAATAAAAGAGTAAATTTTAAAAGAATTTAATAGAAAATTATCAAAAAATTAAGAAATTAATGAAAAATTTAGATCTACTTATTATCTGAATACTTGCTGGGCAAGTCCTGCCTCCATATTTAAATGTATCCAACAGAGTAAAAGAGTACTTGAGGAAATGACAGAAATAAGAAATTTTAAAAGATGACCCTATAGATTGCTTAGGTGAATTCTGCTATCAGTTACAAAGCTGTTAAGAGGAAACTAGTTGGAATAAAAATGATAAGGATTCATTTCATTTAGAACTCTGCTGCCCTCTGTCGTTAAGAAAAAAAAAAGTGGGAGTTGATTATTACCATATTTTCCAAATCAATTACAGCTACATGAAGTCCTACACATAAGGTATAACAGAGGCAACTGGTTTCATCATTGGGCCCCTAAAATATTTCACTTCCAAAGAGGTAGATGAATATGTGTTTAGACCGTTTCTTTAAAATTTACACATGCCCTTTTAATTAGAGTAAAATAACCTCAGGAGAAAAATTAAGAGGAAGACATTTCTCATGACATGTTTACGTACAATCATCTAACAATGTACCATACAATTGCCACAAGTAAAATACATGACAATAAATAATCTGGTTTTGAAAACAGTTCATTTGTAGACCTCTGATGGTGGGGTGGTAAAAGAAATGGAAAAAGAAAAAGGCAAGGGGCTTTTGAGTAACCAAAGGCCTGTTAAGAATTCAAATCCCTGGTCTATGTGATTAAAGCAGTCATTCTATGGGGTCATAGCAGAATTTATCACTTCAGAAAGAATTCCAAAAATTATTAAACCCTATATTCAGGACCATAATAAACATATCCTTGATCTATTGTTTATACCAATAAGAAGCTACATGTCAATCTGTTACTTCAAAAATATATATTAAAAGAGCAAAAAGCACCTGGTGATCTTCAAGGGTAAGTGCCACCTCAGGAAAATAAACATGGCCACCCATGCAAAGATGGCCAACCATGTCATCATCTTGGGGAGACATTTACATACACTGCTGAAGTGGAAGACAGGAAATGTCAGGGAGAAAAAGGAATGCAAAAGAGGAACAGAGAGTCACACGATACAAAAGGCAGCATGTAAGCAGCATAAGCATCAAAGATGATGGATCAAAATGTTGTCAGGATTACTTGTAATTGTTCCTTCTGCCTAAGCTCATTTATCAGATTCAACATTCACATTTCAGAGAGCCCAAACTCTGATAAATTTGCCCAAGATTGTTAACATATAAAGTAAACCTGGAATATCTTTACATACATAAACATTAGATATATTTAAGTATATTATTAACAGTCATATGCAGGTCATAAAAAATTAATGTTTTTTAAGTAAATAGTTCTAATCTGACATGAAGTATTAAATTCTTCACTCATTTTCCCATACTTAAATCCAAGGTTTAATGAAAATCAGATCGTTCATACCTGAGACTCCTCAAACACTCAACATTTGTTGATTTTGATAAATCCTTTCAAGTTTTAATTGCAGGATTCTAAAATTAAGTAACCAAAAATACGATCCACTTAATATTTGCCCTTAAAAATTAACTCGAAGAACTGTTTCAGTCAATGAGATATTTTTGTTACAATTTTTTTTTAAGTCAACCATCCAAAGAGGCTCCATCACTTGAATCACACAATACTGTAGAGGGAAATAGTTGCTCTATTCCAATTTGGCTTAAAAGGAATCATTCAGAAAGTGAAAGTGGCTCAAGCAAGTGGGCTCCCGTCTACCATATAGGAGGTTCAGGGTTCGATACCCAGGGCCTCCTGGTGAAGGTAAGCTGGCCCATGTGGAGAGCTGGCCCATGCAGAGTGCCAGCCTGTGCAGAATGCTAGCCCATGCAGGAGTGCTGCCCATGCAGGAGTGCTGGCCCATGCGGAGAGCTGGTGCAGCAAGATGATGCAACAAAAAGAGACACAGAGAAGAGACAATAAGAGATGAAGCAGACCAGGGAGCTAAGGTGGCACAAGAGAATGACTGCCTCTCTCCCACTCCAGAAGGTCCCAGGATTGGTTCCTGGAGCTACCTAATGAGAATACAAGCAGACACAGAAGAACACACATGAATGGACACAGACAGCAGACAATGGAAGGAGGGGAAATAAATAAATAAATAAATCTTGAAAAAAAAACTGAATGGAAATGAAGGAAAGAATTTTCTGAGGCTATTTAGTTAATGTATACCATTTGTGATAGCATTTTAGGGAGAAAAGAAGGGAAACAAACAGTAGTTTAACAAAGTTAACCTATTAAACACATATCCACAATTTTATCACCATTAAGCTCATATCATGTGGTATCTTGGAAGCTAAATTACTTTTTAGTTCTAAATTTACTATTGGAACATATTTTCAACATAAGTTTAGCTTTTGTTTTTAGTTTCTTTCCTTTCCTTTTCTTTTCTTTTCTTGCTTAAGTGATTAATGAGATTACGCTGTGACCACTGATCAGTAGAATGAAGAGTTCCCAGCTTCCAAGACAAAGTATTTGCCACACTTTCCAAGACTGTTCCTATTAAGCTATTAAACCCTATTATGAAAATTGTATGCCACATTAAAGAGAACCTTAATTCACATAATTCCAGGCACACTTATAAGAAATAAATCTGAAAACAAAGGAAAAGTCAAACAGCAGACAAAGTCAAAGCAATAAATAATATATATGACATTTATCAGCATCTCTCACTTCAATCTTTGTAGGCGCTAGTTAAGTGATCACAAAAAAAAAAAAAACCTTTTGGTCTGGCTTTTGAGTCACTTCATTGTGTTCTATTTTTATTTGGAAACAAACTGCAAAATGCAAAAGTCAGAAAATCTAGTCTGGAAATGCTGTTCCATTTTTGCAAGCCCTCTATTTCCCAGATAGTCTGGACACTGTCTCAAGTATAAGAACTGTAAAATCATAAAGAGGTTAATGTCTATATGATATCTGGATATAAAGCAACTCATTCAGTTGAGCTGTTTGAATACTATCGACATTTCTCTGTATTTACAATATTAAGTGTTGCGTAACCACAGCATTAGGCTCAGAGGACACCCAAAAGAATTCTTTGTCAGAACAAAAATCCAGTTTTAAGGATTGCCAGTTAGTCAATTGGGGTACATCCCATTCCCTCTCAAGAAATAAAGCCATTATATTCTGGTGTGGAGTTACACATTTCCTTCAAGAAATAATAAAACAATGAAGGCTGACATATTGGTATCATATCAACCCTAGCATATCTGCTATCATAACCTATCCAGCAAGAATTCCAAACAATGGAATGAGCTAACAAATGAAAGATACATCCAATATGCATTTATTGAATATTAGAGCCATTTGAATATACAATGTGCTAGGTCAGGATTCATAAACAGCAAGGTAAATGAAAGGTAGTGCCTTAAATACCTTCACTCTAAAATGAGAATAAGATGTCCTCTAGAATTAACATGAGGATTAATTGAACTACTATTTGTAAAGCGCCCAGTAAAATGCCTTTGTAAAAAACCCAGAATTATACTATGTCCAATTGTGGGCAATTATTTCATTTTTATTATTATGAACCACCTTAAGCTGCATGTCTACCTACAAAACCTAAAAATACAGCAAGATTCTTTCTGTTGGCATATTATTATATGTTATTATTATACATTTTGTAAGAACACTAAGGTAGAGAGTGTGCAGTGAGATAAGCACTTCCATGCATCCCCAGGGGAAGCTCCAACTAGTTCCTCCTGTGTGGAGATCAACTTGTCAATATCAAAAGCCAACAAAAAGATCTTAGTCCTTGTGGCCAAATAATTGTGTTTGGAAAAATTTGAACTAAGAAAATAATCAAAGACTGAGAGAAAATTGGTATGACGACAGAAGCACACACAGAAAAGAGTATGTTCAAGAGGTGACTCTTACCACCTTACTGTAATGACTGTTCCCAGAACAGTTACTACAGCAGCTACTATTGTTATTAAGGCTACTCTAATAATAAAAATAAAGGAAACTAAATAAAGAGGGAAAAGGAGAGAAAGACAGACAGGCAGACAGATGAAAATTTGGGAACTATTCCTGATAAATATAAGAAACTGAAGAAAACCATTTAAGGAAAAAAAGCTAAATAAAGTCAAAAAGGTACCCAGGATGATACTCGGAGAACTACATAAAAGCACCCCCAGTATCAGTATGCCACTGCCTTTGTTTAAAGTCAAATCTTCCCACTTAATTTAAAAAACAGTTTTCTGTCAAACCACAAGTTTCTTAAGTAATAATGAAAATCTGCTTCCCTCTGCTGGTCACTCAGATTCACCAAATAAAACAAAGTCAAACTATAGACTAAAAGTTCATTTTTATAGAAAAATGTGTATCTAATCAACCGAATAAATTTCTTTCTTCTTAATAAAGATTAATTTTTTTTAATCCAAAAGCATGACCATTTTCAAGCAGAAGGCAAATCTCCAACCTTTCCAAATCTGAACAACTTCAGTAATTTAAAAATCTGTTTGCCTGTTTTGAATTTAAGCTATCAAATCCTTTATTTATTTTGCAGTATGGCCAAAGAAACAAAAATAATTTTTTATCACAAAAAGCTAACTTCAGCATGCCAATTACAATGAGATTTTCAAATAACATGTAAGGATACTACTGAGTTGTAAAGTAAGTTATTTTTTCATATTGTAATTTAAAAATCAAGGTAAACTAAGTATCCTTTTCCTGTGTGAAATATTTATCAATGTAAAGTCACATACTAATTTTACTCAGTTCCATGCTTTGACTTTCACAGTTATTTAAAACTATTATTTAGATAATAATATCTACAATTTGAAAACGTCTACTAGGCAAACCTCTAATTATTTGCAGGGTATCTTCTTGTCATAAAGAGAATTAGAAACAAAAAGGAAGCTAAGAAATATTTGTGCTGTTACTTTTTTCTATTCTTTAAAAAAAAAAAACATGCTGACCATATACTTCAAGATAGGCAGTCTTATAGAAGACCAGTGGGAGTGTAAATTGGAACAAGCTTTCTGGAAACAATGTGGCAATAAACGTAAAGAGCCCATAAAAGTAAGCATACCCTTTCACTTCTAAGATTCCATCCAAAGACAAAAATCATAAATACCAAAGATTTATTATGTACAATGAAGAAAAATATCAACCTCTAAAATGTACAACTTTAGGGAAAAATTAAACTTTGTATACTCATATGATGGGTAAATAGGTAGTCCCCTAAAATAATGTTTAGAAAGCATTGTCAATGATAGGATGTTATCAACAATATAGTATGTAGGATTTTAAAAAATGAACATGAAACAATAAATGATACAATGAGACTTATAAATATATGCAAATCACATGGAAAAAAAATATGGAAAGAAAGAAAACAAAATCTTCAAGTGTTTATCTCCAGAGGGAGGGAGGCATTAGAAGATATTTATTTTTATACTTACATGTCCTAATTATCCACAGTAGGTATTTGAGAAAGCAATTTAAGAGATTTATTCATAAGAAACACTGATATTTCTGCTGAAAAGAAAACTGACATACTTATTTTTACTACAAATGAAAAAAAAGACAAAAACATTCAGATCATCATTGCAATTTTCTTTCAAATATGTGTTTGAAACTGTATGTACCCCAGAAAATCATGTTCTTAAATTTAATCCATTCCTGTGGCTGTGAACCCACTGGAAGCAGGACGTTTTGATGAAGCTACTTCAGTTAAGGTGTGACCCACCTCATTCAGGATGGGTCTTATCCTATTACTGGAATCCTTTATAAATGGTATAAAGACAGAGAGAGAGAGAAAGCCAGGGAAACAAGAAGCTGAAATCAAGGAAACCCAGAAGAGAAAGGAGACACTAGCAGACGCTGCCATGTGCCTTGCTGTGAGAGAGGAGCCAGGACGGCTGGTAGCTGGTCTTTGGGAAAAAAGCATTGTCTTGATGCCTTGATTTGGATATTTTCCCGGCCTTAAAACCATGAGTGAATAGATTCCCACTGTCTAACCCGACCCATTTCATAGCATTTCTTTTGAGCAGTGTAGGAAATTAAAACAGCATGGTTCTTACCACACACATGATGTAGGACAGGATAGCACCAGAGGACCCGATAAGTGCACCCACGATGGTCAGCAGGTTGTTGTTGAGCAGGAAGCCCTCTGCACACAGGGCCCAGCCCGAGTAGCTGTTCAGCACTGTGATGACCACCGGCATGTCAGCACCCCCGATAGCAGCCGTCAAAGTCACGCCCTAGGATGAAAACCAAAGGAGAACTCAAAATTAGTAACACAAAAACAAGGCACCTGACATTTAACATCTTGGTTCTTAATCATTCCTGTTTTCTAATCAATACATCTACATAGATGTTCCACTTCACTTGGGGTAATGGCCCAGTGCCTCCTAGCTGACCAACCTTCCTCTTGGTATAATAACTGTGAACAACAGACCAAAAAAAAAATTCCTAAACAAAAGCAGTGACAAAAAGCAGGCAGAAACTGGAGGGACATCTACACTTGGAAAAAAGTAGCAGCCCTGCATGAATTTCTCAGTTTTTATGGCTTTTAGCCTGAGGGCCAACCCCTGCCAAGTGCCAAGTGGTACAACTAAAAGTAGGATATAAACGCAGAGTCTTACTCGCTTGATGAGCCCAAGGACAGTGTTTGGGGTGACTACAGCAGCTGGAAGCAAAGAGGAAAATCCTGCAAAGAAGCAAGCCTAAGAAAGAAAGTCCAAAATTGTGCATATAAACCATGCTCAAATTTCTGGCTGACTCCTGAAATATTTATACAAGGGGAAGACTCCAAGCAATAGTGTCAAAGATAAAATAACAATAAATTGCAGCTGATCCCTAAAGCAGGAGAGTAAGAACTAAGAATTTGAAGAAGACCAAGTTAACTGCTTACAAAAACAAAAACAAAAACAAAAAATACTTTTTAGAGGAAAATAAGAGACTCCAAAGTCTCTATGACTCTTTCACAATATCCAGGATACAATCAAAAATTACTAAACATAGGAAGAAAATGAAAAGCCAAAAGAGCCCTAATGTTGGATTAGTAGATAAAGATTTTTAAAATATTATTTTAACTACACTCAAGAACAACAAGGAAAATATGCTTGTAATTAATAAACAAATAGGAAATCTCAGCAGGAAAGTAGAAGGTATGAAAAAGAACCAAATGGAAATTCTAGAACTGAAAAAATACAATATCTGTAATATAAAAACTCACTGAACTGGTTTAACAGCAGTTTGGAGATGACAGAGGAGAGACCTGTTGATCTGGAGATAGGTCAATAGAAATTATCCATTGTGAAGAACAGAGAGAAAAAAATGAAAAAAAAAAAAAGTATCAAAAATAACAAACATGTAATTGGAATGCCAGAAGGAAAGGAAAAAGAGAATAAGGCAGAAAAAAATATTTAAAGAAAAAATGACCCCAAATTGTCCCAAATTTGAAGAAAGCAAAACATTTACAAATTCAAGAAACACAGTAAATGCCAAGCAAGATAAATACAAACAAAGCCATGCCTAGGCACATCATTGCCAAATGGTTGAAAACTGAAAATAAAGAGAAAATCTTTAAAACGGCCAGAGAAAATAATACATTACAAACAAGGGGACAACTATATGACCATCCACAGGCTTCTCATCAGAAACAGTTTGAGGCGAGAACATAGTGGAAGGACATCTTTAAAGTGTTGGAGAAAAAATCCTTCAAGAATGAAGGCAGAATAAAGAAGAACTAAGAAAATTGGTTGTCAGCAAATGTGCCCTACAAGAACCGCTAAAGAAAATTCTTCAGGCTGAAGGAAAATGATCCCAGATGGCAATTCTAATATATAGGAAGAAATAAAGAATACTGAAAATGGCAAAATATGTGAGTAAATATGAAGAATATTCTTTTCCTTTTAATTTCTCTAAAATTCACATGATTATTTGTGGGATAGGCAAAATTCTAAGATGGTCTCCAAGATTCCTGCCTACTGATGTATACACTTTACATAATTCCCTCCCCTTGAGAGTTGGCAGGCCCTGTGAATATGACGGAATAACACTCCCACGATTAAGTCACTAATCCACTGATTGTGAGTTAAAAAGAAAATTATCTAGGAGGGCCTGACCTAATCAGGTGAGTCCTTAAAAGGCCCTTGGGTCCTTCCTAAAAGTGAAATTAAAGGTATGAGAGGGCATACGGATGGGATCACATGTCAAAGAACTGCAGCTAGCGCCTGGAAGCTGAGAGGAACGCCAGCCAAAAGTCAGCAAGACAACAGAACCTCAGTCCCGTAACCACAAGGAACTGAATTCTGCCAACAACCACATGAGCTTGGAAGAGGACCCTGAGCTCCAGAAAGAAACAGCTCAGCTGGCGCCTGGATATTAGTCTTGTGACTCCCTAGCCGGCAGTCTAGCTCAGCTGTCTGCGGGCTTCTGTCCTGTAGAACTATTAAATAATAAATTCATGTTGTTTTAAGCCACTAGACTTGTAGCAATTTGTTATGAAGCAACAGAAAATTAATATACTAAAGCAAAAATTAGAACATTGCATTGTGTGATTTATAATTATGTAAATAAACTATAGCACACTCAAACTAACACTATGTAGCAGTTTAAAAAAATAAAAAGAGGTAGATCTATGTGAACTGACATGAAAAAATAAAAACCCTAAGATGTCAAGTAAAACACGCAAAGTATAAAACAATATATATAGCACAATTTCATTTATATTAAAAAAACTATTTGTCTATGAACATATACATGAGTATAGGTGCATTTTTTAAAGTCTTGAGGTATACACCAATTTGTTAGCTGTAGTTATCACTGTGAAAGGGGAAAAAATGATTGGGAGAAAACGTTTGCTTTTTATTTACATACTCCTACATTTTTTGAATTTGTTATGATGTGATTATATTCATGTCTTAAAAATAGTCAAAATAAGTCCACAAAATACTTTATCTTATTCAAACATTCTCATATGGCCAATAAATACCTTTTAAATATCAAATTCATCTTATTTCAAAAATAACATTTTTTTTAAAAGTTTCACATTTCTAAGCTATAGGTTTGATTTTGAGATGTTTTATCACTTCTTCATCGTTAAAAAAACATCAAAACGATTTTTCCTTTGTTTAAAATAAAACAAAATAATAAGGCAGAATAAGATTGGATCACCACTGGTCAGATAAAGATAGAATTTTAGGTTACTTTTTAATATTCTAAAGTTTCTGTGCTAAAATTATAGTCTAACTCTTAGAATCACACAAAAATAAGTATTGTCTTATAAATACTGTAAACCTGTGCTTCTGAATTAAGCAGCCAGCAAAGTGTCTGCTAAGCTATTACTACATGTCTGGCTTTGTGCTAAGCACTATAGATGATAAAAGAAACTTAAAACACGAATCTTGTATAGCAGGTATACATCAGACAACACAAACATGAAGTAATCAATAAATAACAGAGCTGTATATAACAGCATCATACACAGATATAATAAAATGTTAAGCTGTAACATACAGACAACAAAAGAATACTGTCTAGACAAATATACCAAATGTAAAAGTTAGAGAGGAAGTGAGAGATCAAATCTACAACTAAGGGCCTCACTGAACATAGAGGGTTTACTAGCAGTACTTCATTTTATATAATTCTTTGATTAGATGTCATTTCTTCCAATGAAAGTAAGAACTATTAACAGACAAGGGCTATTTGATACTTCCTAAGTAAACCTCTACAGCACTGTTGTGCAGGGCTTGTCACACAAAAGGCGCCTAATGAATAGAATTGAAACTCTTGGGTTTTATTTACCAACACATGATTCAGTAAAAGGATCCCAAAGAGGCAAGGGTGTCACAAATCAAGAACCACGTGACACAACTTTGAAAGAGACCATTACAAGTTGAAAGACTGATTTTCACTATTTTTCTCTGTTTTCCAGATTCTAAAAAATGAACATGTACCATCATCTTAACACTTTTTCCTATCAACAGCCTTGAAGAGATCAAAATTTAAAAGGTTAAAATGTAATCATAACAATACTCTTGCTAAATATCTTCTTTCAATCTCTGACTTCTTACCATGATAGCAGAGAGAGCGGACACAGACCCCAGACAGGTAATGCCCATAGTAAAACTTGGGTCCATCATGAATGGGATTATTCCACCCACGCTGGCAGCCAGCAAGCCCGCATTGAGGAAATGCCTTCCAGGAAGCAGAAGAGGGGCGGATTTCAGGATACCTAGAACCAAGCACATGGTAGTCAGAACCCAGAAGGTGCTGCCAAAATGCCCCACAAACACACACACTCTCAAATCAATGTCCTTTAATCTTCAACTACCAAAACTTAATATTAGAATAATAGCACGGTATTTAAAATACCACTTTATACTACCAGGTACTGAAACATAAACGAAAAGTAGAGCACTTACAAGTAACACTAATGGAAATAGGAAAAGTAGAGTTCAACTTAACTGTTCTTTTCCCTACTTTGATCACATAACAATTTCTTTACACTTCGTCATAAATTCTTGAAAAATGTTTTTTTCCCCTCATATGACTCATACACAGAAGGTGTTACTTGTGGTTTTATTTATTTAAAGCCTCAATACAAAGTCCTAGCACATTAGCATTTCTGGTTCTATCAAATGAGCCCAAGGTAGAAAAACCCTGTTTATTAATTGTTTCTAAGCATGAGGCTTAGAAACAAGTGTGTTTGGAGCTTCTTTTTCATGGACGGTCACACATTTAATTTTTTTTTTTTTTAAAAGATTTATTTATTTATTTCCCTCCCCTCCCCCCCCCATTTGTCTGTTCTCTGTGTCTATTTGCTGCATCTTCTTTGCCCACTTCTGTTGTTGTCAGCGGCACAGGAATCTGTGTTTCTTTTTGTTGTATCATCTTGCTGTGCCAGCTCTCTGTGTGTGCGGCGCCATTCCTGGGCAGGCTGCACTTTCTTTCTCGCTGGGCGGCTCTCCTTACAGGGCGCACTCCTTGCGCATTGGGCTCCCCCACACAGGGGACACCCCTGCGTGGCACAGCACTCCCTGCGCACATCAGCACCACGCATGGGCCAGCTCCACACGGGCCAAGGAGGCCCGGGGTTTGAACCGCGAACCGCGGACCTCCCATGTGGTAGACGGACGCCCCAACCACTGGGCCAAGTCCGCCACCCACACATTTAATTTTAAAGACTTATTTGCTGGAAGGCAAGACCAGACTTTAAAATCATGAATAAATTTCTCTAATGACTCCTTTTTCATGAAAATCCTGAAAGTAGCCAATATGGGTTTTTTCCTCCACTTCCATTTTCATAATGATCTATTTATAAACAGTAGCAAAAGATGCCATGATAGAGCGATAAAATGTGTATTTGTTTTCAAAATAAGCACGGTTTATTAATCACACAAACTTGTTCAATACGATGCTTTCTAGTCCGGAAACATTCTTTTCTGTGAACACTACACTGAGGCTATTATTATTTGTTCAACTGTATTACCAAATGTCAATTGGTCCCTCTAGGCAAATTATTGAGCACTAGTTTCCTCCACTAGCTGTCTACAGAAACAACAGCTTCAAAGCTTAATGAGATTTTTGAAGATCAATAAATGGAAGCCATATATTAATGAGGGGAAAAAACCCTTCCTATATTTCTGAGTGCTTTGCAGATACTCTTCACGTAACATATTCTACTATAAAATTATTTTCTCATTGAAATGACTCCCTAAAGCCTAAGCAATAGATATTTTGTTTTGTTGAATCACTTACCCTGCAACTTTCCATAGGCAACAAGAGACCCACTGAAAGTAACACCACCGATGTAAGTACCGAGGTAAGCCACGATCTTGGTGAGATTTGCTGCTGCGTCCACAGCAAAATGTGGATATTCTACAATGTACTCAGCTATGCAAGTAAGCACAGCTGCCAAACCCACCAAACTGTGGAAAGCAGCAACTAATTGAGGTAAATCAGAAATCTGGATGCGTTTGGCAATTGTCAGGCCTGTTGGGAAATGAAGGTCAAAGAGAAATTGAAACTCGCAGATCTTTGAGAAATAGCCACAATAATGATCACACAAGTTTCCATCCCTATCACCAATAAATATTTATCTGGTTCCTAATGTAGACTAAATATCCTCTACAGGGGTTCTTAGAAGGAAAGACATAAGCCTTATACCCCTTCAAAATAGTAACTTTCCTCAACACACCTAACCACAGCCAAATTCCAAAAAATCCAAACACATCAAATCAATGCATGCGTCTTCCCCTTCCTCTCAAAACCTTCAAACACTCCCCTACCCTAGCTCTTCAGAATACTTAAAGCTCCGGTTAAACACACCTAAGCTCCCCCCACTGCAGGAACTCTTGTTCCTGATCACACAAAAAACAGCTGGAATATGAAGTAGGCCTACATTTTCAGCTGGGTGAGTGGAAGCCAAGACTATTGGTAAAGAAATGCAAATATCTGTGTAGGAAAGGTTCAAATTAGGAGACTCTGAAAGGAGTTGCATGATTATAGGTAGGTGATACACAGTGGGGCTCAATATACTTGCTGGGATCAGGTCTCACTGTTTACCTGCTATGAACCATGGCACAAGCATTTTCCTTTTAGAGTTTTTCTAGGAACTATCAAGAAAGGACTCAAAGGCTATCCTGGTCTCACATAAAAGGAGGCCTAAGACCATTGGTGTAACGGTCAATGTTTAACAACCAGCTCCCTGGGGAAGGAAAAAATGTGTATATACAAATGAATATATGAGTTTTGACTGATATAAAGGTATGTAATACACAATTTGCAAATTGAAAATTTTACAATACTCTTCATTGTCAATTCCACATAGCCAACTGATTTTCATAAAATACTTTTGTTGATTTTTGCCAAACTCTTGTATCCATAGCCAACCTATGTTTGGCTGTTTATTGGTACCTGATGAATGAATATAGTTCAACAAAAACAAGAACACTGGCTGATATTGTTGTTTATATTAACAAGTTCGACAAAGTGAAACAGCGAAGACATATGTAAGAACTGCACTCATCCGTCAATGATGCAAATGACTTTGCTGAACCTGATAATACTTTTCAAATTCTGAAAGAATATCTGCTGAATTTCTGTGCAATTCACAATGTAACAGCTATAGACACAACACACATTTAAATTTAAGCTGTATATTAACACTTTCTCCATTACTTTCTTAGGTCTGAACAATCAACAAAACAATAAATCAAGCCTAGGTTTGTGGCATTTGTTGATTTTAACAGTGTAATTACTCCTATTTATGGCTGATTTCAAGCTACCAATGGGATGCCACTAAATGTGAAGTTGGGAAGACATGTGCATTAACCCATAATTACATAATATTTCTGCCATACAGATACAATAGTAGTAAATAACCTCAGGAGCATAAAAAAATATCTAGAAAATTAATTAGAAATGTTAAGATTTAGTATTACTTTTGTTTTTAATTTATTTAAATTTACATTTATATAAATCCTTTTTTAATAAATGACTATGTTTAACAACCAGCTTGCAAAATTCCTGAAAATTTAACATCGGTCCCAGCACATCAATGAATAAACAGTAGTTTTTCTGCTGGTACAGGTGTTTTTCAAGTTTTACAGGTCTATGAAACAGAATCTTCCATTATTTATGCACAACAAAACAAAAGATGAGCCTATACACACCACATATATGATTATTCCAATCTCCTATTCTATAATGAGCTGGCTGGACAGAGCCAGGAAAGGAAAATAAGAACCAGGTTCAGGGTTTGTTGTTTTTAGCCCACTCTTTCAACTCAGTGATGCACTTACTCAATGTTTTAAAAATGTTTGTACTTGAATGAGAATTACACCAACTGGGATGAATTATCACTAAAATAATATTCACTGGAGCAACTTCCATTAAGGCAATTTAATTCCTCTTTCAACATGGGCTTCAAATAGAAATATATACTCAGTAACTGAAGTGCTACTACTAAAAGATCTTATTCCCAATGAACTTCTCTTAATTCTCTGAGCCTAACTGCCTTCAGTTGTTCTAAGAGTAAGAACCCCACAAGTGCTTACCGATGGTGCCGCCCAAAGCCATTGCTCCAGACATCTGAGCTAACAATTCTGGGCTTGGTTTTAGACCTCCGAGGGTGGCTGCCAGGCCTCCAGCAACCCCAATCATACCCAGTGCATTGCCAAGACGAGCTGTTCCCTGGGTGGAAAGGCCAGCCAGGGCACCAACACAGCACAAACCTGAGCCCAGGTACATGATCTTTTCAAAGGAAAGGGGGGAGAGAGAGAAATTAACATGAGCTTGAGTCTACTGACATTGGGAAGACCATTCTTGAGGAAACATGATTTTTCTAAGACCAATTTTAAATTCAAACAATAGAGGAGCCAACGTGAAATCATCTTTCAATATATTTTCTTATACATTAGGAATATTAACATATTAAATATTTTAAATTGTACTTGTGATGCTATCATTTATATAAATCAGTTTCTTCTGCTTTTGATTTCATGCATGATGCATATAAGAGTGCCTAAATTTAAATGGAGTTATATAGAAAATTACAGATAGACTTAATGAGCTGATTTTCAGAATTCTGAAAATTTACACCTGGTCAAAAGCTGTAAAGAAGCCAATCTCTGATGTCATTGAGTGCAAGGACACACCACGTACTTTACTTATGTTGTAATTTAGTCTCATGAAAGCCACAGGAGGAAAGAATCATCATCCTCATTTTTCAAAGAGAAAACTGAAGCTTAAAGAGATTATGAAATTTTTCCAAGGACAGATGATTAGTAAATGGCAAATTTGGGATTCAAACATAAGTCTGGCCGACTCACCATTCCAACTCTTCTCAGAAAAGATTTTGTTCATTCAAAAATACTGCATTTTGGGAACACAGCAGAGAAAACAAGACCTGATTCCTGCTCTCAAGGAGGTTACAACCCAGTGATAAACACTGAATAAAAAATGGAAATACTGAGATCACAACAAAGTTGAAGCTCTATTATAATTTTACTTAAACCTGATACTTTCAAAGTTTAATTTGATTACTTCCACTTTTCTGTATAGCAGTAATTTTTAAACTATCTTTTTTTAATTGACTTGGTATATGGAGCTCTTCACCAACAGTTGTGGAAACAGGGAACAAGAAATGATGTACTACATTTATAGAGGAAGAAAATAAGCAGGAAATGGACTAATAATATTTAATAATAAAATATTTCAAAAATTTTACCGATTATTTCATTATATCCCTACATTAATCCATCCAGGTACATAAAGAGCATATTAATAACCATCTCAACTATTTTTACATATGGAAAAACTTAGGGACAAATAGGAAAACCCATGTTAGCACATTCAGTTGGTAGACAAATCCACTTCTAGAATCCAGAGGCCTGATGCTTGGACGAATGCTGAGGTTACCAAAATGGTTTTATGATTATTGTTGCATATGCTTGAATTTTAGTGAATATAATCTCAAATCTATTTGGGAAGAAAACATAGTAGCAAAAATACAAACTTCCAAAAGAGCCTCTTACTTGTTCAATGTTATAACCACTGTAGAGGGCAGCTAAATATCCTCCAACAAAGGTGCCAGCAGGGAGCATATACAGGTAGTTGTATTCTGGGGGATCAGTAGGTCGCTTGAACATATCCAGCATTCTTTGAGTCACCAGAAAGCCACCTAATCCAAAAGGAAATACAAAACAGAAAGAGGTATCTCACTGAGAAACATGATTCTATTTAAAAGTACTATAAGTTTTCTATTTAAATACACCTTTATCATCTAGGGCTAAATATAATTTTAAGTAGCATTTTAGAACCTCAAAATTAAAGGTGATTCTATCACTCAAGTCAGTTCCATTGGAAGCAGGGGCAGGCGGGGGCTGAGTTTTTTCAAGAAGAAAACATGCTATCAGTGTGCAGAACCAACTATTTCTGCATGACTAAAAGGAAATAGCCATTCAAACAGTTTAGGAATGCAAAAGATCAAAGGTCATTAACTTTCCTTTAATATGTTATTCTGTTTGTTAAACCTTATAATAATTGCTAAAAGAAAAAATACCATATCAACAGCCATCAGGTTTCTTGGACACATTAAACCATTTTTAACAACAAAATAGCATCAAATGAGTTTCAGACACAAGTGATGGGCTAGGCTTTCAGTTTTCAGGAACAAACACTGGCTAGGGATAAGGCCAAAGGCTAAAATTTTATCTAAAATTACACTTATTTATAGATGTTATGGTGATAGTCCAAGTCAACTTAATTCAGAACTATGCATTCAACAGTTTTCTAGTTAACTTGTAGCGAGACATCATTTTGTTTGTTTGTTTTGGAGCATTGGAGGGGTGTGTTCTTTATCAAGAGTTTCTAAAAACTACAGATGAACAAAAGAGCTAATTTTCCTTCACAAAGAGCATCATGGTCTGATTGAAATATTTTAAAAAGGCACAATTAAGCTCTTGAAATGAGAATGTCCTATTCTCTACTGATTTATCTCCACTAGGTAGATGGGGCACTCTGGATACTTTCATTGTTGTCCATACCTGCAATGTTGACTGAGGATATGAATGCAGCAAGAGTAGCAAGGCCCTGAGAAGTTGTGGTAGGATACAAATGTCCTCCCATCAGTACCAACCCACCAACTGCAGTCAACCCTAGGAAGAAAGCATCAATGTGGTCAATCAAATGTGATAGCTGAAGGCCCTCACTTACACAGATTCATAAAAGGGAAGGTTCTCTATATCAAAAGGCAAGGTTGGAAAGCGGCTGTGGCTCAATCAGATGAGCTCCCGTCTACCATAGAGGAGGCCCTCGATTCACGTCCCGGGGCCTCCTTGTAAAGGCAGACTCGCCCACTGGCGCTGCCCAGCCCACAGATGCCATGGAGAGCCAACTCAGCAAGGTGACACAACAAAAAGAAAGGAGACAAGCGAGAACACAGAAAAGCCCACAGCGAATGGACACAGAGAGCAGACAGCAAGCAAGCCACGGGGGGAGGCGGAGGGGTTAAATAAATAAATAGAGACACAGAAGAACATACAGCGAATGGACACAGAGAGCAGACAGCACGCAAAAAGCTGCAAGAGGAGGATTGAAAAAAAAAAAGGCAAAGCAGACAAAATGGACCAACAACCTAAATATGAGGGCTAAAACTACAAAACTCTTAGAAAAAAACATAGGGAAATATCTTCACAATCTTATTGTGGGCAATAGATTCTTAAACTTTACACCAAAGCACAAGCAACAAAAGAAAAAATAGATAAATTGAACTTCATCAAAATTAACAACTTTTGTACATGAAAGGACATTATCAAGAAGGTGAAAAGACAATCAATACAATGGGAGAAAATATTTGGGAACTATATATCTGATAAAGGTTAATATCCAGAAGGTATAAAGAACCCCTACAACTCAATGACAGAAACACAAACGACCCAAACAAAAATGAGCAAAGAACCTGAATAGACATTTCTCCAAGGAAGACATACAAATAACTAATAAACACATGAAAAGAGAAGAGGTTCAACATCTTCAGCCATTAGGAAAATGCAAATCAAAACCACAATGAGATACCACCTCACAATCACTAGACTAGCTATTAGTAATAATAATAATAACTATAATAATAATAAGTGCTGGAGAGGATGCAGAGAAATAGAACTTTAGTACATTGTAGGTGAGAATATAAAATGGTGCCATCACTGTGGTAAACAGTTTGGTGGTTCCTCAAAAAATTAAATATAATGCTGCCACATGACCCAGCAATACCACTTATAGGTATATACCCTAAAGAATTGAAAGCAGGGACTCTAACAGATACTTGTATACCTATAGCCAACAGGTGGAAACAATCCAGTGCCCATTAAAAGATGAGTGGTCTCTGGACTGCCCATGTGCCAGCTGGCCCCTGAGCCTCGGCAGAGTGGTGACTCCTACTCTCTGGTTGGTTGGTCTTACCCAGGTCAGCTAACAGGGAGGTGAAGATGGTCAACCACCACACCAGGGAATCAAGAGTGCCTACAACTGTAAGCAGAGAAATTGTGTCCATCATCCATGTGGAATCTAAGCCCTATCCTCATCTACAGGTGGAGAGGACATTACCATCCCAGGGTCCACAGAATGGAGGAATAAAATATGGACTAGAGTGGACTTACTGATATTCTGCTATAAAACCATTGTGACAAGTAATAGAAGAAATTTTAGCATCAAGGTGAAGAAAGTGGCCACAGTATTTGCTGAGGGCAGGGAGAGGGAAGTACAGATGTGATGTGGGGGCATTTTTGGGATACTGAGTTACTCTAAATGATATTTCAGGGTCAGATGCTGGACCTTATATATCCTGCCATAACCCACTGAATATACTGGGGGAACGTGTGAACTACAGGGTTACACTATTATCCATGTGGTGCAGCAGTGCCCCAAAATGTGTGCAACAAGTGTGTTGAGTATACCACAATGATGGGGGAGGAGTGGGGTGGGGAGGTGGAGGGTATACGGGAACCTCTTATATTTTTTAATGTAACTTTTTTTTGTGATGTATATATCTTCAAAAATTTACAATTTACAAAAATGATGAAGTTGGGGGGGGTGGGAAGTGGGTTATATGGGAACCTCATGTTTTTTGTGGGTTTTTTTTATGTTTTTTAATGTAACGTCCCTTGTGATCTATTAACTTTAACAAAAAATAACATAGAAAAAAAGATGAGTAGATAAACAAAATGTGTTATGTACAATGGAATATTATTCAGTCTTAAAAACAAATGAAGGGGAAGTGGACTTGGTCCAATGGATAGGGCATCCACCTACCACATGGGAGGTCCACGGTTCAAACCCCGGGCCTCTTTGACCTGTGTGGAGCTGACCCATGTGCAGTGCTGATGTGGGCAAGGAGTGCCGTGCCACGCAGAGGTGTCCCCCGTGCAGGGGAGCGCCCCGTAAAGAGAGCCACCCAGCGCAAAAGAAAGTACAGCCTGCCCAAGAATGGCGCTGCACACATGGAGAGCTGACACAACAAGATGATGCAACAAAAAGAAACACAGTTTTCTGGTGCCGCTGATGAGGATAGAAGCGGTCACAGAAGAACACACAGTGAATAGACACAAAGAGCAGACAACTGGGGGGGAGGGAAGGGGAGAGAAATAAACCTTTAAAAAAAAACAAAAAACAAAAATGAAGTCCATGGATGAACTTTGAAGACATCATGCTGATTAAAATAAATCAGACACAAACGGACAGATATTGTATGATCATACTTATAAGGAATAGCTAGGAAATGAGAATTCATAGAGAAACAAAGTAGAGTGCACGTTACCAGTGACAGGGGCAAGGGGGAATGAGGAGTTAATGCATAATGAGTGTATGGTTTCTGTTCGGTGCCTGGGAAAGTTCTGGTAACAGATGGTGATGAGAGTAGCACAACATTGTAAATGTGATTAATTCCACACCATGCTGTATGTGAATGGTATGCTTGGAAGTGGCTGAGATGGGAAAGTTTATGTTGTATTATATTTTCACCATTAAAAAAAATGAGGTGGGAAAAAAAGGAAGCTGTCTTGAATCTTCATTGAAATGGTATAAACAATTTTCAGGGGCTAACAAAGCCTTTTTCTGCTGCATAAGAATTTGACCTCTCTAACTCTCTCTTTTTCCCTGGAAACCTGATAAAAATTACAAAAACAATTATGTTACTAGATAACATTGTTTATGGTAAAAAATCTACATGGACAGATTGTATGTAAACTGGAAGGAACCATTCCTGAATTATAAATATCTGGTGGCAATGCCACAGCTTTGGACTTTTCTGAATACAGTGACTCTTGGAACTAGATATGTTCCCTGCAGAGACCCTGGAATCTACGCCTGTGAAAATGTTATGAGACACGGCTCCTGGGGCCATGAGGCTTCCAACACAGGGCAGCTTCCTTGCCTCTCCAATGTGGGTCTTATTGCCTCATACCTGAGCCATCACTGGTGCCAAACCAAAGGGCTTCCAGGCAGTTGTGTGTACTGCTACATGTACTGCTGTGAAGACTCACACCAAAAGAAATGCCTGATGCTGCCCCACTGCCAACCTGCACTTCTCATCCCATAAACTTCAGGGGGTGACTTTGATGTCAAGTATGGCTCATTGCCTTGCAATCCAAGAAGAGCCCCTAGAAGATACCGCAACTATGATTCTGTGAAACTCTGGTTTTCCAGTTTTATCAGTGGAATCCTTTTCTTAAAGGAAATCATAGACGAAAAGAAGTAACAGTGAATCTGTGCTGCTAGAAATGGGAGCAGTCCCAAAGTCTGTCACACTCCCACAGCCTCTTTTCCTTAACAATGCCACCCCGCCCTCACACCCTCTGCCACCACCAAAACACCAGACTCCAAGTGATACAATTTGAAAATGCAGACTTTATAAGCCCTCATTGAAACCACTCCAAGAGTTAAACAAGCCTGTGAAAACCTAAGATGAGAAAAAATGAGAACAAACCTGAGATTGCATTAGTCACAGACATCAGTGGTGAGTGGAGAGCCGGGGTCACCCCCCAGACTGTGTGGTAGCCCACAATGCCGGCCAAGCCAAAAGTGGTCACCATCTGAGAAAAGGCTGAATTGGGAGACACTAGGCCCAAACCCAGCATACCAGTGAGACCTAGAAAGAGAAAATCCAACGTGAGCTGACATCCGATTACCTCAGTAAGATTAAAAGCACACACATACACCCATACACAAACACGTGGAATAGTCAATGCAAAGGAAATTTCACTCCTTTGCCAATAATAATGGGCAGATTTTTTCAGACATTTCTTGATTAGGAAGTGAAAGGGGTGGTTGCAGGGTATCTTGGACAAAATCCAACTCCTACCACCCTCCAAAACTGTAAAGATGTGGTAGTATTTATGCGTCGCCTTAATAACAATTTGCACATTTTCCTCCGTGGAGCTTGTCTTCTTCCCTGTTTAACTTCCATTGACAATGCCACATGTGTTTATACAAGCGTATTTATCCCAGAATTGTAGGCCTAGAGAGGATCTACCAAAGCATTTCTACTTGGGCAAGCCTTTGTAAGACAGGACTTTAATGAAGCCAATTTTATGTCACTCTCAGATTTGGCTGAGGAAGAGGGGTTTTAAGAGTAGGAAGGATTTCATTCACTCCAGCACTTCCCCAAAACATATGGCTTCCACCCACCCAGGACAGAAGTTTTGCAATTGCTCCTGAATCTGGACTGGACTGCTGGCCAGGGCGGGCAGCTCTAGCCTCAGCACCAAGTCAGCAAACAAGATTTTACAAAGAAAAAGGAAAAAAAAATACAAATTAAATTAAGAATGTGCAGAATACAAACAGTCAGTTCTGAACATACATCTTTAATTATCGCCTTCCTTAATAGCAAACATGTGGACAGCTGTTCTGCAACAGAAGAAAGGGTTACCTAGTGGTCAGTAAAACATAATGATAGCGGGTGTCCAGAGAGCTAGGACCTAACTTCCCAGTTAAGGTACCTTTCCTCCTTCAAAAAAACTATCACTTTATAAGTTGCAGAGCTGGAACATCTAGGAATTGATATTAATTTTATTTGGCTTTAAAACTTTCAATAAGACTGCAATTTTTTCAGTAAGACTGCAATTTAGATTTTCTATCCACATACACCATTTCCAAGGTTCCAGTGCATGATCTATTAACCATCTAGAGGGAGAGTCAGAAAGAATATCATTTTGCCTTCCAGTTAAACATTACAGAAATAGTGTAGGGTTGTGGTTACGAATACATTTTAAATCAGAATGCCTGGTTCAAATCCTGGCTCTGCTGCTTGCTAACGGTATGATCTGAAAAGTTACTTAACCTCTCTGTGCTTCAGTGTTTTCATGCATAAAATTATCAAATCTCTCTATCTTCATCTATAAAAGGAAAATAACAATACACCTACTTCATTGAATTCTTATAAGGAATAAATGAGCTGATGCATGGAAGTGCTTAGCACAGAGCCTAGAATAAATGTTAGCTATTATTATCACATTAGTCAAGAAGAACTAAATTATCATAATCTTCAGTCCAATTTGTTGGACACATTAGAAACCACACATCTGAAGATTTCCTTATCAACTATTTAATAAACTAATGTATTTTCTTTAATAATGTCAAATGTGCTGTTTCTATAGTCCATATAACAGACGAAAAGAAGAGAAAGAAAAAAAAGAAAAAAGCAAATCACAACCTTTGAAGAATGATATTCAACAGATTTCTAATATATACACAAGGAGAAAAAAACGTGTTTTTAAGATAAAGGATGAAGTTCAAGGTAAAGAAAAACAAATATAAGGCCATCCATTTACACTCTGGAATATGCCACTGTCATACCTATTAAAACACAATAAACCATGACTCAACAAATATAAGAGAAACCCAGAAAAATAAATTACTATATATGCCTTGCTCTATTTTCTTATCAAGTTCAAAGAAATGGAAATTTGCAATCCTACTTAAAATATCCCTCATGTACAATACAATATCTATCTCCTTTTTCAAAAATAAGTGCAAATAGGGACACTGCCCCATCTACGCACAACATTCACAACTAGAGGCTTTTTCAATCATTTTGCTGAGACTTGCTCTTTATTCAAAGAGAGTTACATATTTAGCTTTAAAACATCTGGACTCACATGGGAATTTGGAGAATGCTGAATCTACAAGAATTTTGTGTGCCTGGTGCTGGTGCTTAATTCTTTATAGTATTTTATTTTGTTTTGTCTTGGCTCTAATCAGATCTAAACATTTTAAATTAATTCCATGG
This sequence comes from Dasypus novemcinctus, assembly GCF_030445035.2. Lineage (NCBI taxonomy): Eukaryota > Metazoa > Chordata > Mammalia > Cingulata > Dasypodidae > Dasypus > Dasypus novemcinctus. The sequence continues at coordinate 47,495,868 of NC_080674.1, read as the reverse complement.
GAGAGAAACCAAATCAAATATCAGTATTTCAAACTCTAACAATTCATAGCAAGGATGAACATTTATCATTTTATACTAATGTTTTAGTAGTTTCATGAAGATGAATTAAAAACAAAGAATTTCTGTTCAATTGTAAAAAGATAAGTAAAAATTAAAATATTGGCTATATTTTACTAGGTAATAACAGAATGTTAGTTAAACAATCAAGGGCTATATGTTTAGTGTTTATTCCTCAAGCCAAATATTTGATTCTCCAGCCTCACCAAACTACGCAACAATCACAATTAATGTTTTACAAACCTCCAAAAAACCACAACATGTATATGCATATATAGCATTCAATATATTTGATGTAGATAAAATATTAGTGATTCTTAAAAAATATTTTCTATCAAAGGGAAGCATTAATATTCTGTATATTATTTCACATGCATTCATTCCAGCATGTAGCACAATGCTGTCTCTTGGGGTAAGCTATCAAGGCAGGCTCCAATTCCACAGAGATGGGCCTAGTAGCATGTTTATAAAAAATCGATCCTAACAGACCCAATTATAAAGAAATCCAAAGAAGGGCAACAGCATTTTAATTTTGACAATTAATACATAATTTTAAAAATTCTAATAATCAGGAGTAAATCCTAATAAATGGGATCCTTACCTGCTGTATATGCAGAAGCCGATGTCATTGTCTTCCTGAAGGGTGTAATAATAGCTGCTTTTTCAGCTTCCAGCTCAGCCACTGTCTTCTGTTTCACAGGGGCACTCTGAGGAATATTTTTCGGTGTAGGAGCTGGGAAAATCACTTCCCCATCCTAACAGAGATTAGAAAATAGCATTTTTAAAGAGTCAATCCCAGCATTTCAGAAACACTTATAGATCACTGTACAACCTGTTGAAAAGTGACATTTTAAAAATAATAATGTTATATAAATGTATATAATTTCACTTTTACCACTTTATATAGTGTATATATATATATAAATATATGTTTGTGGTACACATATGTACAAAAATATATAATATTTATGTATATAGAACATATATGGAAGAATGCAGCTCAAACCCTTAAAAGAGGGAAAGCTGGCGGATCTTATAATTTTTATTTTATTCAATTGTTTTGTTTTATTTTGTTTTGTTTCTGTTTTCAAAAGCAGCACTTATATTGAGTTAGTCACATGGTTCCATATATCCTTTGAATATTTTTTTGATATTTTTCATTTGTAAACAATTTTATGATATAAACGCAACACATCAATGCCTAATTAGAATACATCTCAATTCCAAAATAGGACTCTGCTATAAACAGAAATCCTGAAATAAGTTTACATTGAAAACCTAGGAAGAAAGAGAGCACATTACTTACCTTCATCACAACAGTTCCTCTAATAACATGACCCATTGTACCAAAGTCAAAGTCATCTTTCACTTCAAAATAGAAATGATCCTTGTCAGGACTGATGGCCTTCAGGAGTTTAGTGATGTTGTTGGAATACAGGGTGCTAGCCTGGGTGGCCATTCGGCTGGGAAGGTCTGTGTAGCCTATGTGAGTAATCCCCTAAAGAAACAAAAAAACAGTCAGAGGGGCCTGTTATTCTATTAATAAAGATTTGAACATATATTGTTATTAGTACATAGTAATCTATAATTAGTATACATTAATTTATACATTTATTTTATATAGTGATATATATAAATAAATTATATATAACATAGAGATTAATATATTTATATTAATATATATTTTTTGAAATACATATTTCAAAAGGAGCTTGAATTAAGTGTGCCTATTATAATTTTTTAAAGTTCTAGGCCCCAGTTTCTCCAAGTATTTAAAGGAATAAATACCACCGCACAAATCACTCAAGAGGTGAGAACTGTTTCACAGATAGAAGAACCTTTCAGGCATACCTTATGAACATAAAGTTCTCCTGGCTTGGTGGTTTCAAAGTTTCCGCCAGCCTCAGCAGCTAAATCCACGACAACTGAACCTTCCTTCATTGACTCAATCATTTCTTTACGAAACAAAACTGGAGCTCTCTTACCTAACGAAAGCAAACAGTACAAATTATACTACAATTTTTAAAACCCCCATATTCTTCCAATTATTACACCAGTCTCTGGGCACTCAGGAATTTAACATCTGAATTTTTAACTATTTCCAAGAGATCCCTAAAGTCTACAACACAAGTGAGATGGCCCATTCTTCTAAGGGATAAGTTTGAAAAGTATGATCTCCATAGCTGGTGTGCAGGAGGGAGCAAGCAAGCCTCACCACCTGTTCAGCATGGGACTCCCTGCCAGCACTGCTCTTCCCAGATGATCATATACCCAGTACCACTCACAAAGAAAAAAACATTTTGCTTCCTTGTTAAAAAAAGAAAGAAAAAATTACATGATAAGATATTAAGAAAGCAATGTTCTTACAATATGACAATTCATAAAGATCACAAACGTCAAGCATATGTATATCTAATAGTAATTTACAAATTGCAAAATACAGTATTTCCAATCACCTTGACAAATGTCACAAAGTTCTCCAAAATTTTATATTAAATGTCCTTAATTTAACACAGGATAACTTCAGGTAGAGAGAGGAAAGCATCCTGAAAGAAAAACAGTGGGATACCACATCTCCACAAGGTTTAGGAATCACTCATACAGTTTTTTCCCCACTCAACAACTATTTATTTTGTGCCTCTGGTACTGAGAATATAGTGTTCCCTGTTCCCCTGGTGAACACTGTCTTCAAGAGATGGTTCACATTTTAATTTCACATGTTTTAAGAAGTCCACCAATTCTTACATATAAGTTTTAATTTCACATGTTTTAGGAAGTTCATCAATTCTTAATATAAGATATAAACCTAAACACTAGGATTTTTTCAAGCTATAATACGTAAGTATGTTAAAGGAGGGTTCATACTGTCAGCTTATTATCATGCTCAAATTCCATAAAAAATTCAAATACCTAAATCAAAAGAAAACCAACTTGGTAGTATGAAAATAGAGAATTACTAGCTTGATTATCTTTTAATTCTTCTTTTGGAAGTTTTAAACTCCATATTTACAAAACTTTAGTAAATCTGTCAATGTTATAAATGGAAATCAATGAAAAATTAAATTTGCATTATAGAATCCACTTGACAGGAATACATATGATCCATAAAAGAAAATTAACCTTGGGAAGCAGACTTGGTCTAGTGGTTAGGGCGTCTGTCTACCACTTGGAGGTCCGCAGTTCAAACCCCGGGCCTCCTTGACCCGTGTGGAGCTGGCCCACACGCAGTGCTGATGTGCACAAGGAGTGCCCTGCCATGCAGGGGTATCCCTGCATAGGGGAGCCCCTCGCACAAGGAGTGCACCCCGTAAGTAGAGCCGCCCAGCACCAAAGAAAGTGCAGCCTGCCCAGGAATGGCGCCACACACATGGAGAGCTGACACAAGATGACACAACAAAAAGAGACACAGATTCCCGTGTTGTTGACAACAACAGAAGTGGACAAAGAAGAACATGCAGCAAATAGACACAGAGAACAGACAACTGGGGCGGGAGTGGGGAAGAGGAGAGAAATAAAGTAAAATAAATAAATCTTAAAAGAAAATTAACCTTTATTGAGCACATGTGGGGGGAAAGTTATAAATGTAAGTGGGGTGTTTACTTCTTGCTTGCTTGCTATAAACTTTATACTTCCAGGATGGAGTCCAAATCCTAAGACTTCTACTGAAGGCCTTGCTCCATGAGCTGGAGGGCTCTTTCCAGTATTTCCTTTTACTACTGCCCCATTGGACCCTCTGCTTCAGCACACTGGGCTAGCTACCACATGATTTTTTAGATGATCTCTGGTTCTCTCTTCTGTGTGTCTATCAAAGAGCAAAGAATCAAGAGACATTTTTCCCAAAGACAACCCCAAGTTCTGGTAGCTTTACCACTTTTCAAAATTCTCAGAAGTATTCCTTTCCTCAACCCTGCCTATCCACTGTAATTCAACCAAGGTACCTTGCATATCTAGTTTTAGTCAAGCATGAGAATACTGGGGTACAAACCACATACAATTGAGATTCCTGTACATACTACATATGGGTGTACCTAATATATAGTATATTTATAGTTTATAGTATATTCTGCATGGTTTTGTACCGAACTATACCAAGGTATCTTTAAGTGGTAATATTTTCTTTTTGTGTTTTTCTTTATCTCCCAAGTTTTCTATAAAAGCTTGTTTTAATTTTGTAATCATTTTAACAAGGGCTACAGGGAATACAATTATGAATATAATACAGTGCAGCTGCCCTCAAACATTGATCAATTTTTTTAAATTACAGAAAGTGCAAAAATGAAAATTGAAAACAGAAGGGAAGAAAATAAAGCCAAAAGAGAAGCAGGGTAGTAAATAAAAATTCTGAGTGAGCAAATTCTCAAAAGAACAGGTCAAGAGAGGGAATGACTGAGAAGGCAATTTCAAAATACTATCTTACCCTAGCTTCCTCACATGATAAAAATTTAATGCAAATGATTAGTTAAATGTTGTGGGGAAAAAATTCTACCCAAACCTAGTATACTCTAGGTAACTCCAAATTATTTATAAAAGAAAAGAATCAAGGCATAAAGAAAAAGAAAAAAAAAAAAGAAAATGCTGACATATATCTATCTCTCTAATCTTTGGATAAAAAATCACTTCCTAAACTTAAAAGTATGGAACAAATTATAAAGAAAAACATCAAAAGATTTAAATATGTATATATCATAATCCCAAAAAAAAAAAAAACACATAAAATTAAAAGGCAAAAAATAAATATGACAAAATTAATTAATAAAATGCACAAATATGTGATTATACCAAACACCAGTGATTGTACACTTTGGATGGATTTATGCTTTATTAATATGCATCAATAAAATTGATTTGATTTTTTAAATTCTTATAATAAAAACCTAGCTCGTGGTTATACTGGCTAAAAGAATTAATACAATGAAAAGTTCAAAGAAATTTAAATATAAACAAAACACTAAGATTCTATTAGATAAACAATACAAATGGTCAATCAAAAGCAAAACAGTTACAGTCTCAAAAAAAATAAAAATAAAAAAGTGAAATAGTAACAGTCACATGGAAAAAAAATGTTCACCCTGAGTAAGAATAAAAAAAATATATAAGTACAAAAGTTAGATACTTTTTTTGCCTCTCAAACATTGTTGCAAATGAAACAATTAGCTGGATAATCTATTGATGGTAATATGAACTGCACTATCTTTCAGGAACACAGTTTATCAAGTATGTATAGGCTGGGCAAAAATGCTGATATATCCATTGATCCAATAATTCTACCTCTAAGATATAATGAATCCTGGGAAATCAATGAAAATGCAGACATGAGAATTACGTAGAAAAGAATGTTAGAGCATTACTTTTAATTTGCAAAAACTGGCAATAAACTAAAAATCTAACTTCAGAGGAACAGGTACATAAAATTATGTACATGCAAATAAAATTGTATAAAACAAAATATATTTACAAAGAGTTCTTAATGACTCATCATGTTATGAGGAAAAGCTTATAATGTTAAATGAGAAAAAATGAATATTGTATCTTGATAATCAGCGTTATAGAATGCATTGAAAAAAGGCTAAAAGGAAATGGTAAAATGTTAATAGTACTTTGACTAAGTAGAGGGATCATGGGTAATTTTATTTTTTACTTTGTATTTTACCTCATTTAAAAGTCACATACTACTTCTAGAATCAGAAAAAAAGCAAAGTTAAAAACATATATGTAGGAATTTATGGCTATCAATTCCCCTCTCAGTATTGCTTTTGCTGTATCCCACAGGTTTTGATATGTTATGTTCTCATTTTCATTTGTTTCAAGATAGTTACTGATGTCTTTTGCAATTTCCATCCTGACCCACTGATTGTCTTAGAGTGTGTTCTTGGGAAACGGATATGGTTCAACCAATTGGGCTCCCATCTACCATATAGGAGATCCACGGTTCGATACCCAGGGCCTCCTGGTGAAGACAAGCTGGCCCATGGGGCGAGTTGGCCCACACGGTGTATTGTCCTGTGCAGGAGTGCTGCCCCGCGCAGGAGTGCTGGCCCAGTGGAGAGCTGACGCAGCAAGATGACACAACAAAAAGAGACACAGACAAGAGACAATGAGAGATGCAACAGACTAGGGAGCTTAGGTGGCACAAGAGAATGATTGCCTTTCTCCCACTCCAGAAGGTCCCAGAATCGGTTCCCAGAGCCACCTAATGAGACTACAAGCAGACACAGAAGAACACACAGCAAATGGACACAGTGCAGACAATGGAAGGAGAGGAAAGAGATAAAATAAACAAATCTTTAAAAAAAAAAAGAATGTGTTCTTGAACTTATATATCCTATATCTATTCTGGTTCTCTGCCCCTTAATAATTTCCAGCTTCATTCTGTTGTAGTCAGAGAAATTACCTTGTATAATTTCAATCTTTATAAATTCATTGACACTTGTTCTGTCATCTATCTTGGAGAATGATCCATGAGTACTCAAGAAGAATGTATCTCCTACTATATTTGGGTGTAATGTTCTATATATGTCTATTGGTATAAATCCTCTAATGCATTATTCAAGGTCTCTGTTTCTTCATTAACCCCCTGTCAAGATGTTCTGTCACCCCATCGATGGGTCTCACCTTGGAATATATAATAACCTACCTCCCCAATGTATCAGAGTTAGACTCATTTATAATTTTTCTACACATGGTTCTTCAGCCCCATTTATTTAAACCTATAATTAGCACTATACTCATTAAATATATGTCCCAGAGATGTAAATCTTCCAGATGTTCATATGGCAGTTGAGCCCTGAATCTCAGCAGAGTTGCAGCAAAAACACCTACTCTCCAGTTCATCAGACTCACCCAGGACAACTAACGAAAGGATGATGATGGACAACACCCATCCCAAAAAAACAGGGAGTATCTACAACTGCAAGCAAGACAGTCGCATCCATCTGCCTCATGGGATCTAAGCTCCCTCTCAAGTGGAAACAGAGTAGGCATCACCATCCCAAAATCCTCAAGATCAAGAAATGAATAAACGTAAAGGGGGAATGAAACTATGGAGTAAAGGAGACTTATTATTATTCTAGTAATGGAAGAACTTATAACATTGATATAAAGACAGTGATCACCAGAGGTTCTGAAGAGACAGAGAGGGAAGAATATGTATAACATGGGGCATTTTGGGGACACTGGAATTGCTCTGCATGATATTGCAATGATGGATACAAGCCATTATACATTTTGTCAAATCTATAAAATTGTGCAATACAAAGTATTAACCATAATGTAAACTATAGACCATGGTTAGCAGCAATGTTTCAGTATGTGTTCATCAGTTATGATAATGAACCAAACTAATGAAAGATGTTGTAAACGGGGGAAAGTGAGGAGGGGGTAGAGGTGAGATAAATGGGAATCCCCTATAATTTCTATGTAACATTTATGTAATCTAAAGTTCCTTTAAAAATAAAGGAAAAAAATTCTAGTTCACAACACAAAAATATATATAAATAAAATAACTCCTGCAAAATCACAACCAGTTCTTCCAGTATCACAACTACGTACTGGAAGAATTAGAATAACCTTTAAAAGGCAGTAGATCAACCTACTTACATACCAATTTAAAAAGCTCCACTCAAAGTCATGTCTACCCTGGTTCAGTAAATGAAACTATGCAGTTAGGACAATCTTCAAAGAGTACACCCAAACACTTATAAAGGGAGATAAAGACATAATTCAAGATGAGTACCAAACAAGGAAACTGTGTGAAGTGTTTTCACGATACATAAACAGAAAAGAAAATATTCAATGTTTACTGAAAATCCTTCAAATATAAAGCATCCTATATACTTGAAAGACAGCCTGGTGAAGGTCCTAAATACAAAAATCAAAGACAGGGAAGATGTGGCTCAAGCAGTTGGTGCCTATCTCCCACATGGAAGGTCCTGGGTTTGGTTCCTGGTGCTTCCTAAAGAAGATGAGCTGACACGCTGACACAATGAGCAAGGAGCAGATATGGCTCAAGCAGTTGGCCACTCACCTCCCACATGGGAGGTCCCAGTTCAGTTCCTGGTACCTCCTAAAGAAGCCGAGCAGACAACGAGCAGACACAATGAGCAGTCAATGAGTGGATACAATGAGCAGACAAGTACATAGTGAACAGACAATGAGAGAGCCACGAAGGGTGGGGACGGGGATAAAAAAATCAAAGAAGGGAGATAAAAAGGTATTTTTTTAAAAGACACAATTGGATTTTCCCCTTTGACTGCTTATTTCCTGTTAATTTTATTATTTATCTGCAAATGTTGGGATGCACAAAAAGACTAGGACCATTACATCTCCAGGGAAACCAGCCCTCCGAAAAAAAACAAAAAACAATCACTCTGGTAGAAAAAATTAACAAGAATAGAAAACAAACAATTCCTGGCAAAATACAAAACTGCGGGTGAAAGACTTGGCATGGTGCTGGTCCTTTCTGGTTCATGGGCATTAAACTCCTCTGATAAGGTTACTCAGTTCCTTCCCAATTGGGTGTTTATTTCCATATTTTTGCCAAGAGAATGGTAGAACATGGAGCACTCTTAGTCATCATTCAAATACTTTTTCATTCATCAACTCAACTAATACACTGCCAACAACATGCAGGCTAGACAGAGAAGGAAAATTTTACTTATGTCCTTGAGGTCTAATATTTTAGAACTGAAAGAGGCTGCATTCAAAGGGCAGTCAACAGTTTTATCACTAGAATAGCTCAGGTACTTAAAACACTCATCTAAAATTGGTTGGTCATTATTGGGGTGAGTAGGAGAAGTACCAGAGTTATTATCAAGCATCCTTGAATCTCTATGTATAACAAAGAATTGACTGTAGACTGAATAAATACCTCACACGTGTGCCCTATTTCTAGATGTATGCACATATGGCCATGATTCATACAGTTTCATTTTTAAATGTTATTGAATTCATAATACCTTTTCATAATTATGTATTTTCTCAATAAATGAATACTAAAGTGTAACTTAAAAACATTAAGATTAGGAATTGCTAGAAAAGTTACTTCTTTCTAAAAACAGCTTTAATGACATTGCTATGCAGCAAAGCAAACATTATTGGCTTCTCTATAACATTAAATTCAAAAATAATCATTTAGCTTAAAAACTAAATACCAAAAGCAAAAGAATTACCAGAAGATTTTGCAAAATATTATACCTCTTTAAATGAATTGGGCCTAATGTGATCATCTGAAATCAATGAATTCTCACATTCTTTCTTACTGGGAAAAGAACCAAGCCCTCACAGACAATTTTTAACCACCATGCCCGCCCCCCAAAAAAGAAAGAAATCAAGAGGAAACCACTGAAAGTATTAACAACAACAAAACACCAAGATGAAATGGGTTTACCACAAAATTTTATAACATGTCCTAGGAGCACTTAGCATAATTTACTGGAATTATTCAATGGCATTTAATCAGATGGGGAAATTCCTAGCTCCCTGGCCTGTAAACCATCAAATTAGAGGCTCAAGAAAAAACTCCCTGCTTTAACAAGAACATGATATATTTAACTACACAGCAACAAACAGATTAGCAATAAAAATTACAGAATATATTTCTCTAAAACAAAATAGATTTCTCATGAACAAGTACTGGGTAGACAAGGATCTCGTTAATGTAATACAGGACTATACCTTGACTAAATCTAAAATAGAGTAAGTAAAGGTATCTTGAACTTCAATATTTACACATTAGGAAACCTCCTTATAAAAACACAATTTTGCACTGAGCATTGCTGGCTGCGTACCCAACACCCATTTATTTACGGCTCTGATTTCCATTTTCTCCACACAGTCCATGAGCCTCAGAAAAAATGGCCTCAGCTCCCACTCCAGAACGGGCCTGGCCCGCCTACCTGGACTGTTTCAGCAGCAGGCAATGAGGACCATAAAAGCAAGGGAAAGTTTGCCAAGGGCTTCCGAAAAAGAGAAGTTTCCTTGTTCTTCAAGAGGAAACCGCCTGAAAACTGGCCTGTCCCTTCCTCTGCAGGTTGTAGTGTGCAAACTGGACGCCTGAAACCCCTGCTGCCTTGTGGATACCACTGAGGACGAAGCCAACTCAAATAGGAGGGCAAAGCTGAGAGAATACAGAGGAGCACAGCTGGTGCTCTCCCGACTCACACCTGCCCACAGTAATATACTGGACTTTTTTCGGTTATTTAACCCAGTAACTCTCCTTTCTTCTTTAAGGCATATTGAGTTTGAATTTTTGTTTCTGGCAGACAAAAGCATCCTGGTTGCTAATAGAACATCCTAACATACCAAAACCTTTTTGGGAATTTCGAAGTCACAGATGGGAGTAAATGTCTACAAAGTACTGGGTCTGAAACTACAAAAATGTGACGGGTAAGGACAAAATGTTTATTATAGACATATATGTACATATTAATAAGAGATAATTATGTAATAGACCAGAGGTGGCAAGAAACTGCCAAACATTTGATCCACTGATCCACTGTCAAATGAGTCTCTGATCTAGCCAGTCCTGAGGCACATAAAGCAAAGCGCAGCACAACCCCTCCATTTCTGTACCTTACCAGAGAAGCAAGCAACGGCTGTATGCTCAAATAGGAAGAGATTCTGACCTGAGTTTAAATAGTCAAGCAGACTAATTTAAATGCAAGTTCTATCACTGGAATGCAAGGACACTTTCTCCACAAAACTAATTATATGTATAACTAGTTCATATGAGAGAGAGAGAGAGTCAGGCCAACAAATACTTGACTTTTACAAATTGGATGCCTTAAGATATTTCTAAATGTAACACTTACAAAATATCAGTAGTCAGCATATTTTAGGAGACTGGAGAAATCCCTAAAGGTCTATATAAAAAAGAAAACTAAAAACAAGCATTTGCCTATTAAAGAACACATTTACTAAAAATTTTAAATGATTATATTAATAATTCATCTCTAATAGCTTCAAAATTCTGTACAGATAAAAAACAAACTTGATCAGATTCACAGTAGCTTCTAAACTTCACTGATTCTCCAAAAAAGGAAAAAACAATCTACTAAACTTACAAATAAGGAAGTAAATAATATACTTACAGAAATTATTCATTCTGTTCCCCCCAATACAAGTTTAGATGTACATTAGCTACTAAAATCCCTATTTAATTGAATTCATGAATATTTATTGCAAATTCTCATTTTATTATTCCAGTAATACAAAGTTAAAAGGTTATTTCTGAAAAATAGAAATAATTCTCCTTATTTTCTTTCTAATGCCCTTCAACTTGGGTCAGATCTTACTTGACCTTATTTTGGTTAAGTAAATGGCAAAAGAGCCTCAATGAAATGTGTATCTTCAGTCATCTAATGGATGCTGGTTTTAGAACCTCACGAGTGGCCCCATGAGCCCAGGGACCTCAGGTATCATCTTCATCATTCCAAGTTATCCTTGAAAAGGTCTGGACTTCAATAGCAAAAGTCAATAGCCAGAGTACCATTCATAGAACCAGGAACATTCAACAGAAGGAAAGGAAGTTACACTAACATTCTACATGCCAGGCCCTATCCTGGGTTTTTCCTTCATCTATTCCTCAAAACAACTCTGCACGGTAGAAATTTTTATCACCATTCCAGAGAGGAGGAACCTGAGGTTCAGACAGACAAATCAGCTCTTATGCAGTGGAACTGGAATCATATTCTACTCTGCCTTTAAATCCACGATCTTTCCTTTGATTTTAAATGAATGGATTAAACATAAGCAAGTAAAATTACAAAGTGGAGAAGAGGAAAGGCTGCTAGTTGCTCACCAAAATCCTTATCTTTCTCTTATTCCTAGATGCATAGCCAGGCAACGTTTTCCAACTTCCCTCACAGTTCGAATTGACCATGTGATGAAATTTTAACCGACAAAATGCAGAGTGTTGTGCGCTGCTTCCAGGTCTTGGGCGCACACTGATTTCCCTTCTGACTGGCTGGAACAGACAGTCCCCAGAGTGACCTTCATAGCCACATACTGATGATGGCAACACTGTCGTAACCTGAATCTCTAGATGTCCATGTGAAGGAGAGCTGCCCCACCAATCTGTTAACCTGTCCATTACTATTAAATGAGAAGTAAACTTCCATAGTGTTTGAACCATTGTATACTTTGGGGTTCATTTGTTATAGTAGCTGGCCATCCTAATACCGAGTCACAAGAAAGTATAGGGAAAGTGGGAAAAAGGAGGTAAAGAAATGCATATGATGGGAAGTACTAGTATGTCACCAGCAACTACATGGGGTGCTGCATCACCAGAGAAAGCCTCAGTTTCCCAATACTTTTCTACTCAAGGACTGCCAGGGAGGAGAGCATAATGTTTCCCAATCTTGCAACACACTTTTGGAGAACAGAACAAACCAGCATATAATGTTGTACCATAAGTTTTCCGAACAGAACATTTGTTAAATTCAACCCAGTCACTCACTGAGTGTGCTCAAACACTGATAAATCACAAGGGAAAAGTTGTGATTTATCAAGACTGGTAAATCACAAGGGAAAACTCTGCTATTCTAGCATCCTCCTCTTGATGTCAAGTTGCCCTGTCTGTGTTGAAAACTACCAAGAGGTGTGTAGACAGCCTGTGGTTACCAACCCTGGATGTTGCAAGTTTTAAGCATTTTTCTCTGTCCTTCAGAAGTTTCAAGAATTTGACAAAATAAACTTTGTACAAGTAATATTTTAAAACTCCATACAGGGAAACGGACTTGGCCCAGTGGTTAGGGCGTCCGTCTACCACATGGGAGGTCCACGGTTCAAACCCCGGGCCTCCTTGACCCGTGTGGAGCTGGCCCATGCGCAGTGCTGATGCGTGCAAGGAGTGCCCTGCCATGCAGGGGTGTCCCCTGTGTAGGGGAGCCCCACGTGCAAGGAGTGCGCCCCATAAGGAGAGCCGCCCAGCGCGAAAGAAAGTGCAGCCTGCCCAGGAATGGCACTGCCCACACTTCCCGTGCTGCTGAGGACAACAGAAGCAGACAAAGAAACAAGACGCAGCAAAGAGACACAGAGAACAGACAACCGGCGGGGAGCGGGGGGATTAAATAAATAAATAAATCTTTAAAAAAAAAAAAAAACTCCATACAATAAATTTAAGAAAGGGGAGGATGGTAAATGAATTAAATAATCAGTAAAAGGGTTTCATAATTCCAGAAAAGTTGAAAATCACTGATCTATGGTATACAATCTTGTCCTATAAGATCGAAAAGCATATAGAAGAAGCAAAAGAGCAATCTGGAAAATAAACCCTTCCTTTTGGGAAAAACTTTTCATAGAACCATCGAAACAATACCCTCTTCGTGGAATTTCATAAGTGGAGAATATACCACTTCTATCAATTATTCTCTTGCCAGAAATTATAGTGTGAAAATTACTAGGAAAGTCAATCTTTCATAATATATTTCTACTTCACGTGAAAGATGGTTTCAAAAAGACAGGGAGCATCAGATGGAGAAACAATGTTGATTTTCCAGAAAACTGCTCTCTCTCAGGTTCAGTCTCATAGGTGTAAGTTTCTCACATATGAAGAGAAAACACACCCTCTCCCAATTCACTGGAGTCAGGGAAAAATACTACAAGAGTCATTTTAGGGGTATATTTACAGACCCTAACTATTAATAGATAAAAACAAAATGTATGCTGATCTGAGTTATGCCTAAAAAGACATCCAAATAAATATGGCCTAATGGATTATAGTTTATCATCAAGAAATGAAGACCTTCCTGCCTAGCTGGTATGATACTCTTATTTCTGAACAGACATTTTGCTACTTCCTAATCTACCTCCTGGGACAGTTAACTAAGCACCTCAAATTGTAGACTGGGCATGTGAATAATTTAAGAAAGCTAGGCTCCCAGTCTTGAATTAGCCTCTGCAGTGCTCAAAATGAGCCAAGAGAGTAAGTACGTACACAAGCATGTGTGCGTGTGACAACATATTGTAAAGACAGAAATTACTTTTTAAAAAAAGAAAAGAAAATGGAGAAACCCCCTTCCGTGCCAAAAAAAAGAGCCAACAAAGCATCTTCTTCCTCAGATGGCACTAGAAAAAAATAAAGAGACTGTACCAACTGAGACCTAACAAAGGCATCCAGAATTATTGGTTCAGCAAACGTGAGCCACTGCCAGGCACTATGGTAAGCACCAGCCAAGAAAGAGGTAAATCAAACACCCTTGCTGCACTCATAGGGAAATAGGGCAACTAACTGCTGATGGGCCTAAGCACTGCTGAAATCTGAGGCACACGCAAAGTGCTATGGGTCCAGAAAAAAAGAGCATTTACTACTGAGTAGGAGACAGTAGAAACTAGGGAGGAAGTGGTGATTGAGTTGAGTAAGATTTCAGAAGGCAGAAAAGGACAGGGATAGCACTCCAAACAGAAGGAACAATATGTACAAAGGTACTAAAGTCCTTGGTCTATTTGAAGAGAGAATAGCAGCCAGTATGACTGAAATCAGGCTAGGAGGGTAAGAAATTAGCTTAACATGAGGCTTAAAAGCTAAATCAGGACTACACAACAGAAAGCAATGAAAACTTTACAAAGGAATGCAAACTCTGTAGCACAGTAATGGGGGTGACATGATCCAACCCGGATCATCTTAGATACCATTATCTAACGGTGCTGGGAACCCAAGTGGTGAAAGATGCCATCATCACCACTAAACGAAACCTCAGGCTTTACAGTAGCTGGGGTTTAATCAAATTAATACAGGGCAAGACCTGAAGTGAGAAAGAGAAGAGCGGAGAAGTTTAAGACCATATTACACTTATGACTTTTTTGTTAGGAGGAAAAGGTTTTAAATGGAAAAGGTTGTTTCTGATGCGGCAGACTTGGTATGACATCCACCGTCCAATTGATTCACACTGGAACAGGGTGTAATATGCCTAGCACTTGGTTAGTGCTCAGTCACTATGACTCCCCCTCCTCCCACCCACCCCCAACACTCCCTTAACTTACCTATCAGGTAAGTTAATCAGGTCTTCAACCTGATTCACTCCCTTCCCAATTACATATTTTAAGACTATACAGAATCTTTCTAAAAAGGGTTCTAGATCAATAGGGATGATGGGGGGAAAAATCTATTGTCTCAAAAGGCTTAGGAGGGAAGCGGATTTGGCTCAACTGATAGAGCGTCCGCCTACCATACGGGAGGTCCAGGGTTCAAACCCAGGGCCTCCTGACCCATGTGATGAGCTGGCCCATGCACAGAATTGATGCGTGCAAGGAGCGCCATGCCACGCAGGGGTATCCCCCACGTAGGGGAGCTCCAGCACAAGGAGTGCACCCCACAAGGAGAGCCGCCCCCACACACACAAAGAAAGTACAGCCTGCCCAGGAACAGCACCGCACACAGAGAGCTGACACAGCAAGATGACACAACAAAAAGAAACAAAGATTCCCAGTGCCTCTGACAAGAATGAAAGTGGACACAGAAGAACACACAGTGAATGGACAGAGAGAGCAGATGGCGGGAGGGGGAGGGAGAGAAATAAAATAAATAAATAATGAATCTTTAAAAAAAAAAAAAAGGCTTAGGAAAAAATATATTATGAGCACAGCCAGAAGCACATTACCAGAAGGCAGGGCTGCCTTATTTTTTTAATGGCCACCCCAGAGGTCAAAGAGCTGAACAGGAAGACTGGAAAGTTTCCCTTGTGTGCACCACACCCCAAAATGGGAATGCAGGTTGTATAAAGTAGAATTCTAGCCTTTAACACATCTCCCAACCCTAGTTAATGATATAAGTATGCAGTAAAAGGTATCAGGCAGCCAGCCCGATTCTAGCTAGCTACAGAAAATTTTCACTCCATGAACAATATATATAAGTACAAGGTTCTTGTCTTTGTAAGCTCGCTGACGTGCACCGAGGAGAGGTACCTCTATGAGGCTGCTATTTAAAACAAGCTAATTGTCTGTGACCATCTCTCAATGCTCTTTTCCATGCCAGGTCTTCAGTACAACCTGACACAGATCTGCCTAAGGAATCTTAGCTTGGAGAATTTCTGACATTTGACTTAATCCCCTTTGGATCCACTCAAGGAACACTCTTATGATAAAACAACTTCTGCTCCAAGAGTCACACAGGAACACATCATTGGGTGACCCATGCAAAAGCTCAGGACATAAACCAGTAAAGGTACAAAGCCAAGGACACCAGTTTTCAAAGGACTTTGATATCTTTTCTTTATAAAATGAGGTAAGCTTCTTGGCAGATCCTTATGCTTGGAGAGCATTTTTTTCTATCTTTCTTTTAAAGGCTCATGCTTTCAGTTTTCAGTCCCCCAGTTTTATAAGCTTATAAAGATCATCTTCTTCTTTAAAACATTGTAATTAACCCTTCTCTGTTTTTGGTTTTTAAAAAAGGTAAGGAGAAGGTCCTTTTCAGAGACTTCTAAGGAGGAGCTCTGGGCCCCTCTATTAGTCAAAATTTGATGCTCTCAGGCAGTTCATGGCTTCAGAAAAGGCAGAAAAAGGAAAAGTTCTGTGGAACAGATTAACAAAACCATATTAAGACTGTTTTATTAGTTGGCATTTTACCAAAGGATACTTACTATAAACTCCTTACAAAAAATGAGACACCAGTGCAGACAGGCCCTAAAAGTCAGTATGTTTTATATATGAGGAATCTTGAGTTCTATCACTTACTTGTGGCTTTATAACTAATAATAATGCCATATACTTTCTCCAAATTATCCTCACTTTTTTCTCAAGAGTACAAACTGATGAAAATTAACTTCAATTCCTATTATTTGCTCCATGAATAAATGTTTTAGCACCCTCTACTGGCCACTTGTTCCATTTATCCAGACTTCTGGGATAAAAAGAAATTGCTTCCGCTACAAAACAAGAAATGGAGTAGTTCTGCAGGATAACTAGGAGATGGAGGACACCAGCTCAAACTCCTCCTCTCCCCAACATGCAATTGCCTCTCAAAGGTCAGACAATCACTATAGCACAAGTCGCCCCACCCCTCCTTCAAAGCCACCTATATAACAGCTGCGTGCACCACAAAAGGAAAGGAATATGTCCCTATCACTGCTTGTGCCGGTAGTTAGGGATTTCACAAACACCTCCTCCCTGAGCTCCTGGCTTACATGAACTGCATCTACCTCCTATGACCAACCACTGATCTTATATCTACACTCACAGATTCTTCCCTGGGCTGAGCCCTGATGACAGACACCCCCAAATCACCCTCCTGCCTGTCTTCATCTAGCCAGCTCTGGTGGGATGGGGGCATCTGGTGAGACCAGTTCACCCATCACCGAAGGAAAGAGAGAAGAGTTGGGAAGCACTTCTTTGCCTCACACCCTCACAGACATGATGCCAATCAACTCCCTGCCCTTGAGTTTCAATTAGCCAGATTGGGAGTGGGGGAGGTTCTCCTTTCCCTTGAGATTATAAGCAAGCACCTTCTAATTCTTCACTCCCCTAGAGAAAGTAAGGTTCCTTTAGTGGAATCTAACATTAATATCCTTGAATTGTTTAAGTTCTGAATATCTGGACCATTTCTTTCAGAAAGGAAAAAAAATCAGTGTGGTATTTATTACTCAATAACAGAAGGAAAGGACAGGGGAAGAGAGACTTTATAAAGAGTCTATTCTGGAACTAATGTGATTAGTAATGTAAGTAAATGTAGCACTGAGATGGAGAAAGTGGCCGTGATAGCTGCTGAGGGTGGGAATGGGAAGAAGAGATGTGATGTGGGGGCATTTTCAGGACTTGGAGTTGTCTTGGGTGGTACTGCAGGGACAGTTACTGGACATTGTATGTCCTCCCAGGGCCCAATGGGTAGACTGGGGGAGAGTGTAAACTGTAATGTGGACCATTGACCCTGTGGTGCAGCAATGCTCAGAGATGTATTCACCAAGTGCAATGAATGTCCCATGATGATGGAGGAGGTTGTGGTTATGGGAGGAGTGGGGTGGGGGAGGGTGGGGGAGGTATATGGGGACCTCATATTTTTTTAATGTAACATTAAAAATTAAGTAATTAATTTTTTTTAAAAAAAGAGTAAAAGTTTCTTACTCCCCTTGCCTAGCTCAAGCTACCATTTACTGATTAATAAATATTTATTGGCTGGATATTGATAATTTATTAAGGGCAAACTATTCTTTAGAAAAATCATTGTAAAGGGACCAGGAAGTAATTCTTGCTATCAAAGAGATCATGAATTGGTTGAAGAGACCAAACATGCCAAAGAAAGTAATTTGAAAGCAATTAAAGCATCATATCCATAAATTAAAAATATACACTAGAAACTCCAAGAATACACACACATATTCAGTCTCTATCTCTCTCATGCCTAGAAAAATGATCATCAGACTATTAATGATGGTCATCTGTAGTGGAACTTCAGATGATTTATACTTTCTCTTCATATTTTTCAGTACTGTTTGAATTTCCTACTATGAGAATGCAGTATCTTAGCAAGAAAAATAGAATTTTATCAAGGTTTAAAGAGGGGAAACTGCTTATGAATATAATTCTGTATAAAGAGTATAATCTATGAATAGAGCCAAATAAAAATACACAGAAAAAAAGACTGGAAAATATACATAATTATTAATGACTCTAGGGAAAGCAGTAATTTTTGTCTTTTCTGTTTTTCATGTGCTTTCTCATTTTTTAGCAATTTTGTAATAGAAAAATTAATCTTTAAGAAATTCAAATGTTAATTTAAATCTCATTTTTTTTTTAATGAATATAAGTGTTTTAGTGACAACCATTTCCTTAATGACATACCTGGAATAAGTGCTGTGCTGATAAGAATGTCTACCTCCTTGCACTGTTGAGCAAAGAGTTTCATTTCTGCTTCAATGAACTCTTTAGACATCTCTTTTGCATATCCTCCTGTTCCCTCACCAGATTCTTTCAAGTCCACCTCCAAGGGCTCAGCACCAAGGGACTTGAACTGCTCCAAAGCTGCAGCCCTAAAGTGATTGTTAAAAGGAAACCAGTGGTTAAAATATGTTTTGCATTTTAGGTCCTTATACAGGAATCAAGATCATTTACATATGTATTTTTAAAGACAGCAAAGTGTATATACTCAAAAGTGGAGGCTTTCTTTTGCTGTCTCTGTTTAATTTTTTTCTACAGGCAGGTAACACATACATAATTTTTTCTTCCCTAATAGGTGTGATGGTCAGACTAATGTGTCAACTTGGCCAGGTAATTATGCCCAGTTATTTGGTCAAGCAAGCACCAGGCTAACTGTAATACAAGGACATTTATGGACTTCAGTCATCAGTGAGTTTACTGCATAGATGGCTGATTACATCTACATCAATCACAGAGATTGCCATCAGCAATCATTGACGTTGTATCCAATCAGCTGAATGCCTTAAAAGAGGAAGTGATTTCAGCATTCAGAGAATTTCCCAGCTAGTTTTTGGACAGCCAGCATCTCCCAGGAACTCATAAAGACCTTTCTTGGACTTTCATCGGAGCCCCTGGTTTGCAGCCTGCCTGCAGAACCTGGACTTGTGCATCTCCATGGTGACAGAACTTTAAAAAAAATCTCATACTATTTACAAATATCTCCCATTGATTCCGTTTCCCTAGAGAACCCTAATACAACAGGGAACTCCAACTTCTACTTAAGTAAATTGCAAAAGGAATTTCATTATTACCAAGTCTAATAATCAATTATGTTTCTTGTGGTCACAAGGTGGATGATGTGATATCTGACCTATGCTGAGATTTGATTTCATTTATATCACTCAAGTTGAGATTCTTCATTTGTAAATGTTCCGAATTTGTCCTTGTTGGTAGCTTTTCCCATTTAAGTGACTTAGAAATATTTTAATGGATTTCTCTTTGCTTCCATCCTCATTAAATTGTTTATAAAAAGCAATATATAAATGAAAAGATGTGACCAGGCAACACATTAAATTATGTAAAAATAAATTCCGTTAATAAAAGAAAATGCTAGCAAAAAAAAAAGAAAGTATAACAGCCAAATGCTGTCCCAGTAAGTTTTGAAACCAACTTGCTTTTTACCACAGCAAATTTATTTTCTTTTTCTAAATATCTTAGCACAATTCTGTAAAATAAATTTCTAACACCGAAAAAAAAAAAAAAGAAAATGCTAGCCAAGTGTTGTATACTGGTTGGAAAACCAGAGCCAGCAAAGATCTTAGCTCCGTAGTAGACAGTATGGTTAACTCAGCAACATCCATTCCATTCCAGTGAATCCCAAAACTTCCCTAAAAATAACAATCATATGAGGTGTTTGTTAAAAACTCAAATTCCCAGACCCAACAGAGAGGCCATTTTTAGTAAGAACTGCATGTAACCCTTGCCACCAGGGAGGTTTGGGAAACCGTGGTCTGAGCAACTCATTACCTAGACATCCCCAGCAACTATCATGGTCGAGGAGTAGGCATAAAAGGTAGGACATTCAGCCCATGGTGGAAGGAGAGGTTCTCTCTCTTCCTGCGGGCTTGAATAAGAAAGCTTGTGGCCAGGCTTGCCTTTGGAAGTCAACTTGTGACCATGAGCGGAATCAACCTTAGGAGGAAGAAAAGGCTGCAGATAGCAGAAAGGAAAGAGAGGAAAAATCCCTGGTCCTTGATAACACTTATGAGATGCTGACTGTAATGTGAAAAGAGTCCTTCCAACGCCTACCCTCAAAAACAGAGAGGTTCCATCCATCTGCCCTGTGAGATCTGGGCCCCCTCTAAATTGGAAACAGGGTGGGCATCACCATCCCCAAATCCTCAAGACTGAGGAGTGAACAAACATTAAGAGGGGAACGCAACTATGGACTAAAGTAGACTTATGATTATTCTAGCAATGGAAGAACTTATAACATTGATATAAAGACAGTGGCTTCCAGAGATTCTGAGGGGAGGGAGAGGGAAGAATAGGTGTAACAATGGAGCATTCTGGGGACACTGGAATAGTTCTGCATGACATTGTAATGATGGAGACAGGCCATTATACATTTTGTCAACATCTATAAAATTGTGTGGTACAAAGTGTAAACTAATGTAAACTATGGACCGTGGTTAGTAGCAATGCTTCAATATGTGTTCATCAATTCTAACAAATGTACTACACTAATGAAAGATGTTGTTAATAGGGAAAATATGGGCGGGGTGGATATGGGAATCCCCCTACATTTTCAAAGTAACATTTATGTAATCTAAAGCTTTTTTCAAAATAAAAATAAATATTTTAAAAAGAGAGTCTTTACCATGGATTTTTAGTTAGGGGAAAGAGTATATTTTCTTATGTTTTAAGCCTATTTGAGTTGGTGATCCCTTGTAGCCAAAGAGATCTAAATGTTTAAAATGTTTCAGAAACGTCAACTATTTTTAATGAAATTTTTTAAATCAAGATAATGTACAAGTACACACGTGTATATAAAATGATTCCAATTTTGTTCAAAAAGCATACATATAACATCTGCAAGGAATTACACCCCAAAAAAAGTATTAGCAATTATATTTTGGTGGTAAAATTATAATGTATTTTTATATTCTGCCTTATATTTTTCTGTATTTTAAATAGTAAGCATGTATAATTAGAAAACATAAATGTTATTTGGAATCTTTGTTGTTATATCTTTGCCCTCAAAATGATCTAAATGAACTCTTTGGGCATTTCTTATCATATCAATTTAAAATGTGTATACTCTTTGACCCAGAAATTCCATTTTTAGGAATTTACCCTAAGGAGATAATGAGATGTCTCCAAATACATATGTTCTTGGATACATATACAATATTGTTTATTTGAAGCAAAAATATCCATTTGTAGAAGAGTGATTAAATAAACTATGGTACTTTTCTATATAACAGAATCTTATTCAGCCATTAAAAAGTATTTATTGATAAGGAAAGATCTTCATGAACAGTTAAGTTTAAAAAGTAAATTAAATACTATTACTAGTAAAACTGCATTTTGATAAACATGTAGAAAAGGGAATATATAACTAAAATGTTAGTAATTATCTCTAAGTAGTGGGACTTTGGACATTTTATTTTTACTTTTTATACTTTTTTATAAAATTTTTCTTAATTAGGGGATAAGCATGTATTATTTTTTATGATCATAGAGAAGGTAAACTCTCATATTTTTAAACTTTGAAATACAAGTATTAGTCAAGATGATCACTATTATGAGAAGAATCTCCCAGCTACTTGGAATAATTCAAAGTCACACCCCTTTAATATCACTGGACAATGAGTTGTCCTTATGTTTTTAAGATATTTAAGACATTTGAGATATTCAATCTTCCAACAAGAATTTATAATCATAGGTGTTTCCCAATATATTTTGATTTCATATATACATATGTATATATATATGATTACCAAACCCCAGTCCTAAAAGAGTGACAAGATTAGCTAATAAGTAGTCATTCTTAGAAAACTATATCACTTCTGTCATCTTTCTTCATTGTACACTTGAGTTTTCTTAATAAACTAAGTAAAAACTGAGGTAGTCAACAGCTGTGTTCTAGCTATCTACTCTATACACAATCTAAACCAATGTCATCAACATAACTTATTAAATTCTCAGTAGTTCACCAACAGCAAGTTTCAAATCACCTCTAAGTCAAATATATACACTTCCACTTTAAAATTGTTATTCACTACAATGAAAACTTGAATGTCCTGTTTTCTTTAGGTTTGGAGATTTTGAAAAAACTTCACATCAACATACATTAAAAATGAAGACAGGACTAATGGCATTCTTCACCGTGGCCATCCTTGTTTGTGCCCTTGTTGCTTTGCAAACACTTTATTTGTCCATTTCAGCAGAACAAGGTTTTATCAGTACATCACTTCTCTAAATTCCAGGTAAGCACTATAAATCACATTCTATGGAACAGTCTTTGCTCTGAAAAATCACATTCTTTCCAATTCTGAATGGTTGCTTTTTTATGATTCTATATTCAAGGAAAACATTAATATTATTCCCCTATGGCTCTTAGCTGATAAGAAATAATTAACGTTTTCAACCTCAAAAAGTTTTGGAAAGATAACGACATAGATAAATGCAAAATCCTGCATTATCATACTTTTGGTTGTAAAAACTTTTGGGTCCTCTCCCATAAATTTATTTTTAAAATTTATATGACTAGACATAAAATGTATAACGTAATCTGGAATAATAAGAATATACAGAAGGAGGGATAGAGATATACGGGAGCAGAGAGTTTGTATACTAATGAAACTAGGCTGGTACTAGTCAAACTAGGTTGTTATTATTTTAAGATGTTAATTAGAACTACAATGGTAACCACTAAGAAAAAAAATAACTAAAAAATATAAAGAAAAAGAAAGAGGAAGGCATCAAAATGGTACACTACAGAAAAAGCAACTAAATACAAAAAAAGGTAATAATAGAATCACTGCAATGGATTTTCAGATTTTACACCAAAAGCCATTAGCCATTAAAGTTTTACCTTAACAGAAACCACCTCACACCCACTAGACTGACCATTACTAAAAAACTGAAAAGAACAAATGTTGGCAATGATGAAACAGGAACATGTTCCTATGTTGGTAGGAACATAACATGAGGCAGTCCCTGTAGAAAACAGTTCAGCAGTTCCTCAAAAAGTTAAACATAGAATTACCATATGACCAGGCAATTCTACTCCTATGTATATACCCCAAAAAATTGAAAGCAGGGACTCAAACAGATATTTGTACACCAGTGTTCATCACAGCATTATTCACAATAGCCAAAAGGTGGAGACAATACAAATACCCATCAACAGATGAGTGGTAAACAAAATGTGGTATATTCAATGGAATATTACTCAGCCTTAAGAATGAATAAATTTCTGATACATGCTTCACCTTGAAGACATCATGATGAGCGAAAGAACCCAGATAGATATAAAAGGACAACTATTGTATGATTTCTCTTATATGAAATATTTAAAATAAGCTAATTTACAGAAACATAAAGCAGAATACTGGTTACCAGGGGTGGGGGGAGTGGAGAATGGGAAATTATTGCTAAATAAATATGAGTTTTAATTTGGGATGATAAAAATAGTCTGGAAATAGTAATAAAAGTTACACAGCATTATCAATGTACTTAATGTCGAAGAATCAACCACAAAAGGTTAAAATTATTTTTCTGCTATTTATATTTTACCAGAATAAATAATTTTTTTAAAATATGTTTTAAAAAGTATTGGAACACATAAATAACAATATTCAATAAGCATTTGATAAAATCTAGTATTTAGTGTCTTCTATGGAAAATATTTTAACCAAACTTCACTTGACAGAAATTCTAAGAGGGGAGCCAATGTGGCTCAGTGGTTGAACACCAGCTTCCCAGATATGAGGTTGTAGGCTCAATCCCCTCCCCCAGTACCTCAAAAAAACTTTTTATTTAATTAAAATAAAGAAATTCTAAGAAAGTGTTTATGTGTCTGCCTAGAAATATGCAATGAACATAATCAAACACTTTTCACCTAGGGGCTCTAAAATTATCAGAGTAAAATATTCAACTCTATCTTTACAAAGCAGAAGGGATTAGATAAATAAAGCAATATTAATAATTCATTTGTCACGTTCTTAGGTGAAGTCCCTAGAACTACTGTAGCCCAGTCAGCTTTATCTGCTTCTACCCATTCGAGGCAGGGAATTCACCTTCTCAGAACATTCTCCAAAGATTTCTCCTATACCACTCTCTCGTGCGATACTCACAAAGATCTTTGTTCAAGCTCTACCTAGTGCCCAGGGGCACTGTGAACAGAAAGACAACATGGTAAAGCAGCATGTTAGAAACTTAGAATTAAGGTAACTCTGATCCCACTACTGATGAACATGAAGAAACAGAATTGAGTGTGACTTGTTTTTAGTTCTTTTGTTGTTTTTTTTAAATTATGTATGCTGTACTAAGACTGAATCCTAACTTTTCTTTATGCTAAGTAAGACATTTACTTTGAGTTAACTTACAGAATGTGGGCAATTTTTTAAGTGAAACAAGCTTACAGAGCAATTTTCAACAGGCTCCTTTTATTTCTTAATTTTGTATAAAATTTTTAATAAATTTTTATTTAAAACATACAAAAGTTGTTTTCACCTTAACAGAAACCACTAGGAAAGCACTCACCTCGTATCAAATCCTCGAACAATTGCACCCATCGACTTTGCTGCACCTGCAGAAGCAAGACCGGCAACTCCACCACCAACTATCAAAATCTAGGAAAGGAGATAGAATCTGTCATTTTTTTAAATAAAATTCATTATCAGTTTATTACAAAAATTATCAGCCATTAACTACTGGTGCCTGGTACAAAGTTAGCATTTAATAAATGGTGCTAATGATGAGGAAAGGCCCTCAATAAATATATTGAATGGTTGGACTTCTCTTTACCTGAACCATCATTATTTTTACAAATTTATCAAAATTTATCAAATTTAAGTAAACTCAGAGAGTCAGAATCTAGACTATAGGTTACAGGGGAAGAGGTAGGGATAGACAATGGGAAATTAAGACTTAAAATGTACAGTGTTCCTATTTGGAACAATGGAAATGTTTTGGAAATGGATGGTGGTGATGGTAGCACAACATTGTAAACGTAATTAGCACTGAATTATATATTTGAATGTAATCAAAGGGGGAATTTTAGGTTTTTATGTATGCTACTAGAATAAGAACTTTTTTTAATAATCCTTGGAACTGCACAACAGTGAAGTTTAAGTTAAACCATGTACTATTGTTAATGGTACAATTATAAAAATGTTCTATCACCAAATGTACCACACCAATGTAAGGTGTTAAGAATAGATGGTATATGGGAATCCTGTATTTTATGCATAATTGTTAAAAAAAACAAATACTGGCAAAAGTCAACAACCTTCATTTAAAAAGAGCCTGAAAATCACCATAGTTAGTGGTAATGGTCTGATAATATCATTATCTTATAATCTGTTCCATAATGGTGTGGTATGTTGGTGAAGGGTTGTTGTATGGGAATTCTACACATGTGCATGATTGTTTTGTAAGTTAGCAAGTTCTGTAATAAAAATATATATATTTTTAAACAGTCTGAAAATCAGTACCTGAGTGCAAAAGCTACAAGATCAGTGTTAGATTTGTTAAGGATAAATTAGTTTACTTTCCCATAAATAAAAGCTACTTCTACTGAAATTCCCAGTGTGGCGTTCTGACTACCTCTCCCTCTCAAATTCTAAGGTCTTTCTATGTTCATAAAATATCAAAATAAGTTCTAAATATGTGTACAACTTGCTGAAATATCTACTCCAACCCCTATTTTCAGTTCAAATGGCTTCTGAAAATAATAGATGGTGACCAAACATAATTTTGAACCATTTTGAACTAAATGTACCTGAAATCCAAAGCAATGTAACTAATCTCCATCACTGTAGAAGGATCAGGGCCAAGAGAACTAATTAACTCCTCAGAAAAAAAGAGCCTTGCTCACCTTCTAAGAAACAAAACAAGAGCAATGTTATCTACGCTCTGGACCTTTCAGACAAAAGTCCTATTACACTTTCCATAAAGAGTCTGTTGAAGACAAGTCCTTGTTCCTGTAGAAAAAAATGCCAACCACAGAAACAGTAAAGCTTATAAATTCACACCTACCCACCATGCCCACACCTCTTTCTGCCTCCTTAAGACTAGGCTAGTCAAACTGTGCTCCTAGGATTTCGAGGCAGTGTCTCAGAGATTGGGTGAAATTTCTGCTGATGGTTTGGGGACGAGGATAAATCTACAGGACAGGGGACAAGGAGAGATGGGAGGGAGCAAGCAGACTCTGGTTTCAAGGCACCAACACACTGAAGACCCACCATTACTTAAAATAAAAAATAAATTTAAAAAATTAAAATTACAGCACTAGGGAAAGTTATCCTGAATCGACAAATAAAGAACTTCATAATTTAAAAGACAGAAACCCACAATACTAAAACAATATAGATCAAGAACAGAGGGAAGCGGACTTGGCCCAGTGGTTAGGGCTCTGTCTACCACATGGGAGGTCCCCGGTTCAAACCACGGGCCTCCTTGACCCGTGTGGAGCTGGCCATGTGCAGTGCTGATGCGCGCAAGGAGTGCCCTGCCACACAGGGGTGTCCCCGCGTAGGGAAGCCCCAAGAGCCTGCCCAGCGCGAAAGAAAGTGCAGCCTGCCCAGGAATAGCACCGCGCACACGGAGAGCTGACACGGCAAGATGACGCAACAAAAAGAAACACAGATACCTGTGCCGCTGACAAGAACAGAAGTGGACAAAGAGAAGAACACGCAGCAAATGGACACAGAGAACAGACAACTGGGGTGGGGGGGAGGGAGAGAAATAAATAAATAAATAAATAAATAAATAAATAAATAGAAAGAAACAAACACAGATTCCTGTGCCACTGACAACAGAAGCGGATAAAAAAGAACACACAGCAAATGGACACAGAGAACAGACAACTGGTGCAGGGGAAGGGGAGAGAAATTTTTTAAAAATAAAATAAAAACAGAACAGAAATTTGGCCTTTCCCTTTAGCATGGGATAGAAAAAAAGACATAGAGACTGAGAGCTTGGGTTCAAATCCTAATTCTGTTACCAACTAGTTCTGTGTGACCTTGGGCAAGTTGCTTAGCATCTACAGTGCAGCAATTGAATGCCTTCCCCAGAGTGTGGTTATATTAAATGACCAACTCTACTAAGGCATTGACCACTGCACAGCACACCACAGACATATACTCAAGAAAAGGAACCAACTTTGACTATCTTCTTTATTTCCAGTCACGTAACCTGCCCCTCCTCCCAGTTTCCCCATCTAGTGAAAGGAACTAATTGTGCACACGATTGTCCAAGCCAAGATGTAGAGATAGTCTTCAGTCCTCCCTCTGTCCTATAACCCATCCTCCAGTGCATCACAATCCAGCCCCTTAAACCCCCAAAAAGCCTCACAATCCATCCGCTTCTCCACGTTTCTGTTGCCACCACCCTCTCAGGGCACTATTTCTGCCACCAACTCCTAGATCTTGCCTTCGCTATTCCCCCTACTATCTATCCACTGCTCCACCAAACTGCCAGAAAGAATTTTTTAAATCCTAAGACACTTTTCTCACCTGCAAAAGAATCCAAACTTTGTCATGTGACCATAAGAGAGGCCCCACCCGATCCAGCCTAGACCCACCTTCCCAACATCATCTCAGGTTACTCTCTACCTTGCTCAATACACACTCCAAGCCCAGAGCTTTCCTTATCTTTTTTTTTTTCTAAATTTTATTTTATTTTATTTTTTATATTACATTCAAAAAATATGAGGTCCCCATTCACCCCCACCGCCCCCACCCCACCACTCCCCCCACAGTAACACTTCCTTACCTTGAACATACTAAACTCTTGCCCACTACAGGGCATTTAGATCTACTGTTCCCTCTGCCTGGAATCCTAAACCTTGCTCATCACAAATGGGTTCTTTCTTCCCATCCTTCAGGTCTCAATTCAAATGTCAGAGGAGCATTCCCCATTACCTGAACTAGAGTAGCTTGCCCCTTTACTCAATGTCCCATCATCCCATTAACTTCCCTTATAGCTGAAATCTTCTTAGATATTAATTGAATATTATATTAATAGATGTATATTATATACATATAGCATTGTATGGATATTTATGCATATCCATGGTAGTATGTGTAAATTTATGTCATCTCACCCTAGATTCTCTAGAATGTAAGCTCCATGTGGCAGGGATCTTGTTTGTCTTTTTTTTTTTAAGGATTTATTTATTTCCCCCTCTTCCCCTTCCCCTCCCCCACTGCCCAGCTGTGCCCATTCACTGTGTGATCGTCTATATCTATTTCTCTTTTTGTCTTCTCTTCTCATGTTTTCTCCTCTAGGATTCAGAGGTTCCATCAGCTGAGCCACCTCAGTTCCTGGTTTCTGCTGCGCTTCACCTTGACTCTCCCCTTCATCTTTCTTTTGTTTCAGTATCATCTTGCTGCATGACTCACTTGTGTGGGCACTGGCTCACCGCGCAGGCATATTTTCTCTTCTTTTTCACCAGGAGGCCCCAGGGATTGAACCCAGGTCCTCCCATATGGTTGGCAGAAGCCCTATCGCTTGAGCCATATCCGCTTCATTTGTCTTAACCATGCCATTCCCAGCTCCTAGAACAGTGTCTACCATATCATAAGCCTTCAACTGACTGATTTGAGCTCATCCTAAACAAGAAAGAACTCACCATGTTACAGGAAACCCAGAAAAAATACTATCCAGTGTACCTTGATAAGCACAACTAATCTAATTCTTCAGTATCACACAACTATTTTTGGCATCTAACCAAAGTCCCCTCAGCTGCCATTGAAACTCTCAGTAAAGACACTTTTCCACCTTTTAAAGGCTGACTGAGTCTCCTTCTCTTAACCTCTTGTCTTTTTAATCCCTTTTAATCCCTTAAATTTGAAGCTTTATGCTTCAAAAAGAAAGCATTTTCTTTTCAAAATTATTTCTAGAAATAGTCTAACAAAAGCAGCATGGTAGATTTGTGCACCAAAGCACTCAGACAGTTTAAGAACAGTATGAACTTCTGGTCACCATGAGTGCCAGACATTTTCTTAGGATCCAAGAAAGTCAAAATGTAATCATTTCACATACCACGTTGGTGTTGTTTGCTCCTTCCTTAAAGTATACTGGCCTCCACTTAACAGGTGGAAAAATTATATACTCTAATTTTTCTGAATTCTAATTCTATTCCTCATCAAACTAGTCATATTCCAAGAAACTTTCACTACACTTCATGGTAATAAACTGTAAACATTTTTAGAGTGAAAAATGCTGAATCGTCCTAGGTCTATGTTTTGACAATCCATTTAACTATCCTTTATGTTTTGCCTGGGTAGACAGTAACCCTATTAACTACATATTACATTCTTTCTATCAGTTACATATCCATCTGATTTTTTATTGAATAATACTTTTAAAACCTTACATCCCTTTTAATGCTACATTTTAGAATAACCATGCCAAAAACCATGTACTCTCAAAGCAAAAGAAATTTTAAAAATAGAACTGAAAAGTAAATATTATGCTTCTTCATTCCTTATGACCATATTCTTGATCTCCTTCTCCCTCTTTCTTCTTTCCTTCCCTTGTCTCCCTTTTTATACCTTTTGTCATTTTTCTTTACCTGGCCTGTTTTCCAAGGCAATATAACTATATTTGTCAAAGCCATGATTATCTTTTTTTCTATTTTTTTTTAGATTTACTTTGCTCATGAACTCTGGATTTATTTAACAAAGTACTTCAGAGTAGAAAGCACCAGGTAAACCTGTACTCTACAGACAGAGAAGACACTAGGCAGGTAAATGACAATATTTACTGTCTTGTCTCCTATACCCAGCTTAAGTGTTCATATACTTATTTATTGTTTTTAGTTTCGAACAGTTACAATACAATACTCCTGTTCTTTCACCTAATCATCCCACCTCTGACCATTAACTGTTCCTTTCTGGTCTCAATCTAAATTAAGAAATTGGCGCCCTTTCTGCCAGATGCCCTGATTTCACCATCTCTCCCATTTTTTGTTCTCTTGACCCAAAATTTTGCAAAAAGTGAAGAACCAATATGTTGCAATGATTGGGAAACCCAGAATTTGATGAAATTTAAAAAAAAAAAAAAGTAATGAACAAGCTACATAGAACAAGTTAACCAAAATATAGTCTCTAAAATTCAAGTTAGTAAGGCAAAACAGGAAGAAAACTAGAACTTTCAGAAATATCAAAATTCTTTTTTTTTCAAGCAATCTTAAGTGTGTGGCTTTGAGGCTCTACCAAATATCTGTATGAGCCACAGAAGTCATCAGTGTGAAGTTAACACATAAAAATTTAAAATAACTATACATACATTAGGACTCTACATCCACTCACCTTTAATTAATTAACCTTATGAAGAAACATTAAACATTTCACCTACCTTAGCTGGAGGAACTTTTCCAGCTGCTGTGATCTGACCAGTGAAAAACCGTCCAAAATGATTTGCTGCTAATACAACAGCCTTATAACTTGAGAAAAAATAAAGAAGAGATAAATAATTCCATACAATTTAAGACCTTGGGCTCATATATCACCCTAAGTTTTCAATTAAATTTTTATTTATCAAAGAATAAAAATAACAGTTAATATTTAAATAGTATTTGTATGTGCCAAGAACAGTTCTAAGTGACATATATATATATATATTTCACTCCTCTCATCTTCAAAAACCTTATGGATGGATACAATTATGATCTCCATTTTACAGATGAGAAAACTGAGGCACAGAGAGATAAAAAGACCTGACCAATGTCACCCAGCTAATAAATGGCAGAGCCAGAAGCCTCATCAGGCAGCCTGCCTGTGGAGGCAAACGCTAACCCATGATGCTATCCAGCGTCTCCATAATAAATATTGCAGAAGATCAGTTGAGATAGAAAAGAGGAAAGAAAGAGACAAGAAAATGTTGCCAGTGGTGTTCTTTGGATACTGGTTCTATGAATACTTAAAACTTTTTGTTTTACTTTACTATGTTGACCAAATTTTCTTTGATAAAGATGTAGTTCCTATATAATGGGGAAAAATAATTTCAAAGTTTAAAAATTTACATTACTTGTATATAATAAGATTCCAACCTCAGAAACATAAAACACCTCCCTTACCTCTAATGCATAAAAGCAGGGGATTTTGAGGCAGACTGACCTCAAGCCCTAGTTCTACCACTGATTTGCTTCGTGACCTTAGGCGAATTTCCTTAACTCTCTAAACCTTGATTCCCTCATCTATAGAACATGGACAAAAAGAACAACTTTCTCTCAGAGTTGTTGTGAAGGCTAAATGAGATAATACACTTAGCATAAAGCCTGATACACAGTGAGTGATGGGTGAATTTTAGAGTGTTTAGCTATAGAAACAAGCTATGCAATAAAAACTAGTAAATTACACCATTTTTTCTTTCAGAAATCACTGATGTACTGTTTTGACTTCACCTTCACACCATTTTATACTTTAAAAGTACTTCTGTACATTCTCTCTTAGTAATACATACTCTGCCTGAACATTATAATGCAACTATCTAAATTAAGATCTATCTAATAACAGACAACAAAACCTTTACCTGATCATATTTCAACAGAATAATGCTTAGTATAACAATTAATGCAAAACATATAACAATCACCATTGTTACTTTAAATTAAATCATACTAGAGCAGGTAAACAGTATCTTAGAGATTTTATCAGTTGTTAATCTTAGTATCATGAATCCAAATGATAAAAAATTTCGACAAGCAAATACAATAAAGATTCAAAGGTCATTATAAGAAATTAATTTTGGAGACAATTGTTTTTAAAGATTCAGTTGCTATTCTGAAGGAAAACAAAAATGAAATTAATAACACAGGAAATATATCAGAAAATTTTGAATGGAATAAAGTGACAAAGTGTTATCAACTTTTTATGAGAAAAAGTTCAGAATTAATATTAAGGAATCAATTAAAGATGTCTTCACTGTAATATGGCTGTGTATGAGAGTCAGACAATGATTTACAGCACACAGTGTGGAGACATATAACTTATGATTCATTTTTCATAGAACAAATCAGGACATAAGGCAGTGATTCTCTGAATTGTTCTCACTGATTCCCGAAGGTTCAAACTTCAGGCAACTCTGGGGTCAAAGTTTATGGGATCAAGAGTAGGCATGTTTCTGGGCACCTCACCGCCATTCAAGCAAAGCCAAAAGGAGAGGGGCTGAAATCTCCAACAATCACCAAGTAAAATCACTGCAAAAGAGAAGAGCTATAGCAAGAATGTTTCCGTAACACATACTGAGCTTTTGTGTAAATTGAAATGGAAAAGAATCAACCTACCCAGCAATGTTAGCCATGGAACTTAGGGCATCATACCCCTGAGCAATTGTAACTCTTGGAACCTGGTCCATTGCCAGGACTGTAGTTTTCCTTTTAGAAAGTTTATTTAACAGGTCTGGATTTTGGGCTGGGTAAATAAAACTAATCAGTGTTCCCGATGCTTTTAAAAGTTCAGCTTCATGGGCACCTAATGTTGGATTAACCATGGGAGCTCGCACCTGAGAAAAAAGTCAAGTCAGAGATTAAAACTATAAATACCTTACAAATATTTTTAAGTAAATCGGGCAATTTAGGTAATCTGCTATAACGGAAATAATACTCCGTAAGTAAACCTCCATCAATAAATTTCTGACTAAACTCCTAAGCAAGGTAAGGCACACTAAGACCTACACCATGTATGCTCTGACTGATGGACTGGTTTGGGAAAAGAGCACATACTCCCAGAAAAAACACAGTAATAGAGCAGGTTTGCTCTACAGAAGAGTAGGGCAGGGGAAAAGTAGGTTCTATAATAAATCTGTCCTCCTAAAATCTATCATACTCTGCTAAAACTAAGAAATATCAGAACAAAAAGACAAGAAATTTTTGTCATATATTCAAGGATTCAATCCTTCCTAATTCTGATGGGCATAGCATAAACATTTGGAATAGTGGAAGTTAACACTATAAACTAAAATCTCCATGGCAGTGCGTATAAATTTTTCACCTAAAATTCCCGATAAATATATATAGACGAACACAATTCAAAATAGTAACCTTGCTGAACTAGATTTAGAAAAAAAAAGCTACCATATATTCTAGTATGTTAAGAAGTATCAAATCAGCCTATGACTATATACTCCACATGCTTGAAAGTTTTCAAACTTCTACTTTTTAAAGCCAAATTTAGAATTTTCAGTTTAAAAGTGTTGTAAAATATGTTTTATATCCAATTTTAAAATCAGTCCTCAATTAAAGTGTATCATTTCTTTAGCTTCCAGTTTGGAGAGCTGTTTTCAGGCACGTAAACCCAGAAAACACAGCATCTGGGGTTTACATTTTAAAAGGAAATACAAACACAAATACTGCGTCAATACTTTGATATCAAAGCATTTCACCTTTTACCTATAAGACATCTTTGACAGTTATTCACATTTCAGTTGCTGACCAAGTGATACATGGGACTCTAGGTTCTGGACTTTAACTAAGACTCTCGCAAGCTCTATTTTCCTCAATGAAAATCTATAATACAGATTTGGTAAAAATTAGAGGACAACTTTGAATTGATTCTACTGGCCCCTAGCCAAGGCTCAGCTGAGACTGTTGGCATATTAGTGAGTGAGTCAAGCTAAGAGAATGTTTTCCTTGCTTTCCACAGAATATTAACAGGCTTGAACCACAAGAGAGACTCTAAGGTCAAGCAGTTTATCAATGCTGGTATAAAATTATCCAGGTTTATATTATCAGATTTCTCAGCACCTTTAACATGTGTAAATCACTAAAGGGATGCAAAGCATTTCCAAAAATTATTTTCACTCTACCAATCTGTTTTTGTGGAATATTTCAAAAGGTTTTTTTTCTTAGAAACTACTTGGGAATGGATTTTATTCATTCTTCTATTTTTCCTAAGCTCTTTTAGATCACCAAGTATCTGTAAACCTAAAAACTTTAAAATTCTTAGCTGAATTGCAATTTATCTCTATACCATACACTTTACTAATTAATTTTTAAAGACTGTAGAAAAAATGGCTTTACATCTTCTGCCAAAAAAAACTATTAAGATCCTGGTGAGTCATACATTAGACTTAAAGTAAAAAAACTATGTGATTGATTCCTTTTAGACAAGAATGTTGGAAAAAGCTTATCTTTCCTGGAAAAGTGAAAAGCTTATTTTAATCTGACAGTCACATAAATAGAGTCATACTTCCCTTTTGCTTTGGTTGCAGAAGGCTCAGAATTTAGTGTTCAACTCTAGTAACCATCTTCTGCTAGATTCTTGATAGAGTTCACTTTCCCTTATTCTATGTTTCTTTACTTCAGACTTTAAAATTCTTCATCAGATTTCTATTGTACATCAACTTATGGTCTTTTATTAAAATAGGTGAAGCTATTCACCATTCAGGCCAATGCTGATTTCTCCAGAATAGTCATGCCCTCTCTAGAAATAACACTTACATAGGTGTATATCATTGAGCCTTCTAGTTATCAAAAGAGCACTGTACATTCAGTACCAAGCTGAGTTTCACAACTTCTTTCCACCCTAGCGGGAGTTTATTCATCTGTAGACATTTTGGATATAAAGGGGAAATTGTCTTACAAATTTTTCCTAGCTGTTAAAAAGGGAATTTCCACAGACCAAATGTAAAAATGTCTGAAGATCACCTTTCCTGTTCTCATAGATAAACATACATGACATGCCTGATAAAAGCCCTACTGGAGTATGAAATACATTCACAACCTGTAACCGTTTCTTTGAGAAAATGGTATCCTTTGAAAAGACATAGCACCAGCAAGACAGTAATTTAATTTTCTTTGAAAATATTTTAAAAAGTCAGCCTAATGTAAATGGGAGAGGAAAAAGGAATAATTACTTTGACCACCAAATCAGAAGCCAGCACTTCCTTTGTCCCTTGGATTTGAGCACCTGCTGCTCTATAGTGATCATCTGAGAACTTGGAAGCTTCGCCAGCACCTGACTCCACGACAACATTAAAACCCTGTTTGACCAAAGTCTGAACACCAGCCGGAGACAATGCCACTCGTTTCTCATTTTGGAAAATCTCCTTGGGGACTCCAACAGTCAGTTGCTTATATGGAATTCCTACAAACAGAAAAAGTCACAAACAAAAATACATTTGGTAAAAATAAAAAACAACAATTCAATGTTTAATAACAGATTTCAGAAAATAGAAATGGGCTGTTCCTCAAAATATACTGCAGTACAAGCTGCTGCTCAAAATGATGTTACTTGTGAAGTGGATGTAGCTCAGTGGTTGAGCATGTGCTTCACATGTACAAAGTGTTCAATCACCAGTACCTACAAAAAAAAATGATGTTACTGATTCATAATCATAATACTTTGAATTTTGCTGATAAGTGATGGGAAAATTTTTATGCCCATTCTCCAGAAAATTCTTAATATTTTATTTGCCCAAATGTCTCTTCTCAAGGTACATAGCTAGCTTAGCTTATTCTTAAGAAAAACTGGATTGAGAGATCACTTGGCAAACTGACTTCACTCTTCAAATTAATCCTTTTGAGTTATGGTCTCCCTGTTCTTAAACAAAAACAGAAATAATTAGCTGTTTTAAAGAATAACCCTGTACTAGACATATTTATGGTGTACCACACATAACTCCCCTTCCTGGCAATTTGGCCATAGGCAATCCTCATAGCTTTCCAAGTGTTTTTATCTTGAGACACTGTAAGGCTAGGTGCACCTGTTTAGACCTAGGATTAGCAGTTGTGCCAAAGATAATTATCTACAAGACAGGCATGAGGAAAACCAGCAGCCTATGAGATGATCTCGTACAAAACCTCTGCTGGCTCTACCTTGGCCACTCTATCCATCACTCTTGTTCTATCTTGGTCAGTGACTACACAACCCAAACAGGTTCTTGTTCATAGGATTTGAATGGGAGACCCACAGAAAGGGACACAGAGTGTAAAGTGGTATAGAAGCAATTTGTAAGCACAGCCATGAGGTAATCAAAGGGAGGTCAGCATCACCAGTGGGAGAAACCTCAGTAGTGGACACCCAAAGGGAGATGAGCCACAAGAATGGTGGCCTGTTAGCATTAGCCATGAAACCCAGCATAACATTCCACTTCTTCTTAAAGTAGACGACAGGTTTCCTGTGCTCCCATACTCCTCAACAGTTCATACAATAAATCCTCAACACAAAACGTAACCTGGCATATCTTTGTTCTTTGCAGCCCAAAAGAGACTGCATAATAACAGACTCAAAATATTTATATACGGTTTAGGTAAGTTTTTGCTAAAGGACATTAGTTACTCCTGTCTTAATCAACATGTGGTATAAACAAATATTTTTAATAAAAGGCACCTGCTTCTATTTAAGGACTGCTAAGGTGTAGAAAATCTATTCATACAAAACAAACTCTGAATTATACCTAATAAAAAATGGATCAAATTATCTCTGTCAAGTAACTTACTGAGACCTTAGAGAGATTAAGTCAATCTAAAAACATTTGCATTTGAACAGTCTTAGATCCCACACTAAGTACTTAAGCAATAATAATTTACAGTAAGCCAAAGGCAAAAAAAAAAAAAAAAAGGCTGAATCTTACTCCCTACTGAAGAAGGAAAATAATAGTATGCTGGATTTGGATTGATGTCCAAAGTTAAATTACATGTGGTACTTCTCTGGAGAGAAACCTCAAATTATCCAGGCCCTGCACATCAGAAATCATGGAAGCTACCAAAGATGACTGAAGTCATGTCAAAAGGATTTAAGAACCAGCCAGAAGGAACTTCTACTGGTCAAAGATGGCACAATTTGAACATTAAAAAGAATAATAAATTGCAGTAAGAAAAACACAGCCAAATACGTTTAAATCCATGAGTTCCTAATAATACTCAAAAAATAAATTTAAAAAAATATATTTTAAAATCTTCATTGGTCAACTTTGGAGAAAGTCACATGTAGTAGGCAGAAAAATGGCCTCCTAAAGATGTCCACATCCTAATATCCTGAATATGTCAGATTACATGGCAAAGGGGAATTAAGGTAGCAGATGAAATTCAGAATGCTGATCATCTCCCTTAAAATAGGGAAATTATCCTGAATTATCTAAGTGGGCCTAATATAATCACAAGAGTCCTGATCTGTGGAAGAGGGAGGGAGAAAAGTTAGGGTCAAGGAGCTATTTAAAGACACCACACTGCAGGCTTTGAAGACTGAAGAAAGGAACACAAGCCAAGTAATGCAAGAGGCCTGCAGACCCTGGAAAAGGCAAGGAAGTAGATTCTCCCCTTTAGCCTCCACAAGGAACATAGCTCTATTGAAACCTTAATTTTAGCCTGTGGAGTCCCATTTCAGACATCTGACCTCCAGAAATGTAAAATAATAAATTTGTGCAGTTTTAAGACCTTAAATTTGTTACAGCAGCTATAGTAAACTAATTCACAAAGGAACAAACTCATTATTCCAAAAACTGGTAAATAATGGGAAAGAATCATACATTTACCCCACCTTTCCAGTATGATCTCAGGGTTAACTGAATAAAAGAGGGAAAGTTTTTCTTTACAGAAAATTCTAGCTAATAAATGGAGATGGAAAGACAGAATATCACAATTTTGAAACCCCTAATACAATCGTAGATTAGCCAATAATTATCAAATAATTGCTATAGTGCTTGAATGAAAAACTGATGGCAACTTCATAACAGAAAGATCATACTGACAAGGCTCAAACTCACCAATCACTTTTCTTGAGGTAACACAATAGAAAGTGCACACCACCCCCCATGAACCTGAATCTCAGCAAGGCTTCAGATCTAACTAAATGGTAAAGAAAATACAAGGGACAGAGAAATTAGTTAAATACCAAGGGAATTCAATCAGCAATACTCAGAATGCAGGAAATTCTCCAGGGCAAGAACTAATCTCTTACCAAGTAAATTAAAAGGAAAAAAGAGGAGGAGGACTCATTGATCAAAAGAAATCTAAGAGACAGAGCAACCAAATGCAGTGTAGACTCTCTTTGGAGCATTATTTTGACAAGGTAACTATTAAAAATAAGAAAAGAGGAAAAAGAAACAATTGGGAAAATTTGAATACTGGTTGACTGGAATTGCTTTTCATTATTTTCAAAGTGGTAATGAAAAAAACCCTGCTTATATTAAGGGGAAAAATAATCCTTATAATTTTGAGATTTTAAAAAATTATCTAGTAAATTATCAAGAAATTAAACCCAAAAAAAGGTATTATACATATTTGATATACAGATCTTGAGGTCCATGCATTTACTCCCAAGAATACTTATCATGTCCTCAATGCAGTTATTTCCTTTTATTT
This sequence comes from Dasypus novemcinctus, assembly GCF_030445035.2. NCBI lineage: Eukaryota > Metazoa > Chordata > Mammalia > Cingulata > Dasypodidae > Dasypus > Dasypus novemcinctus. The sequence continues at coordinate 47,456,924 of NC_080674.1, read as the reverse complement.
TTCCACACAATTTTTATCACATTGGATAACCTTGCTTGCTAGACTAGTTTAAAAACAAATCTGAAGAAAAATTGGGGGCTCTTAGGGACAGGTACCGTGCCAATAGTAACATCATCTGAGAACCAGAAAAGAGGCTGTAAAAGCAGACATATGTCAAAAAATCTAGCAGTTTAGGGGTCTTTAATGCATAGACAAACAGTCCGACAAACTTAAGCAATGAAAAAGGGCATTATTCCATGTGGCAAAGACTGCCGGTTATCCCCTAAATATCCATTCTCTTCTTCCACCTTAGGAACAGTATCCCCTGCTATGCTGCCACCTGGAATAAAAAACTAGATGTCCTTGCCTCCCCTAAAGCTAGGTTTCACCACGTGTCTGAGTTCTGGCCAGTGATGTGGACACAGGAGTACTGGGTCTTCTGGCAGGAATGCTTCAAGGGAGTTGACCCAGCCTAGAAGGGTCCCTGTGAGCCTTTCCTCCTTCTAGCCTGCAACTCCAAAACAGCAGCACATAGTGTTCAGATCAGAGAAGGCAACTGGAAGACTTTGGCTCTTACTCTTTTTGACCTGGGAAGCTAGCAGTGAACTTTGAATGAGTGACAAGATCTTACATTTCAAAAATATTAGTCTTTCTCTTGTGTGCAGAACAGACTGTAGGGAGGGAAAGGCAGAAAACACAGAGACCAGTGAGAAGACTGGTGCAACAATCCAGGTAGCAGATGATGGTGGGTTGGACCAGAATGATAACAAAGGTGATGCAAGAAGAGGACAGATTCTAGGTCCAAGTTACAGCTGACCAGTATCTACCATGAGGATCTAGGATGACCCCAGGGTTTCTGACCTGAGCAACTAGGATAAAGTTGCCATTTATTGAACTGGGGGAAGAATATGGCAGCTCAATTATTATAATATACTCAGTTCCTAATTTCCTGAGCACAGATGAATCATAGATGGTATAATTCACCCAGTACTGAGTAGGAAAAAGGAAGGGTTGCTAGGAAATATGGTGACTATGAACATGGTCCCAGTACAACTCAACTGGCTTATCATTTGTCTTTTTCTGTTATGTTTTCCTCTCTGTTAGTACTGACAATCAGGAACTTCTATACATGGAAAACATAAGAAAGCACTCACTTAGGTTGGGTTGTTTTTTTTTTTATTTAAAATCATCACTCACAAGCACCAGGGCATAAAATTGCATGACTTTGCCTTTTATCTATAATCAGTGGATATATTAGCTCATATGACTTGAAGCTTTAATTTATATACACTGAAGTGAGACTTTACCTTGTTTTACAGGGGCTTTGCACCACAGCACCTGATGAGTGTGAAATGTCCGTAAAAAATCCTTCTTCCCAGGAAGAATCCTATAGGATCCCAAATTGCTAAGAAAAGGACATGAACAGCCAGTCACTACTGTTTTCAATAGATTTGCCATGTTGATATGAGCTCCCACTTTCTGAATTACGTCCAATGTCCCTCAAGGTAAATCAACTAAGGGGAAAGAAAATAAAATGTTTATGTGTCAAGAAATACATACTCTGCATGTCAAAAACATAAAAGATACTAATCTAAAGAGCTTGGAATATAAAAGTTATATGTGAGCAACTACAAAGAATTTATTTCCCAAGTCCTTTACTTACAAAAGATACGTGAAAAGTTTGTTTCCAATTCAGGTATTTAAAACTTGGAATCCATTTTCCCACACAAATTGGAGTCTTAAATTATTGTTCAATCCAAGGCTAGTTCACAGTTCACATAAGTCTATTTAGTCCTTAATGTAGCTGGAAAATAAAACAGCAAATTGTAACACAGTGCAGTCTCAACCTACATGAACTCATATCTTTTAGTCAGCAAACCCAGTAAAAATGGCATATAGTCAAAGTTACCCTTGAATTCCCCCAAATTGTCTAAAATACTATACAGTACAGTAGGGGCTTTCACTTACCCACCATGTGATCAGAAAACACTAGCATCCTATTCAGCACAGCAGTAACCTCAACCTGTGAGACCCTCTGAACTGAAGCTGAGTGAGCAAACCAAGATCCACGTTTACAAAGTACACACCTCAGGAAAAATTAAACGTGAATAGTATATAATGCCAATACAAAAAAAAAAAAAAAGTCTATGGTCTCTTTAACACATAGGCTTGTGCTGACAGATATAGGTATAACTGGGAACGGAACTCTTCTGTCAGTGGTTCTCACAAGTCGATCTTTTGCCAACTCTAACCAGATGGGTGAGGCATCACTGGTCTTTCCTGTGGACACCTTTGGCAACTCTCCAGGGATACATCGAAGGTACTCCCCCCCTCCCCACAATCCCCAATATACCTCCATCCGCCTCTCTTTCCTTCAAAGGTAGAAAAAAGCAGAGGACCTGGAAGTCTTATCAGTCAAGCTCAGTTAACTACACCAATGACATCATTAAGTTCTGTCCCATCTTGAAGGCCATTGAAGGATCCAGCCTCTGTTCCTGGAAGATGTCATAAAACACTCTCCCAGCCTCCAGAGGAAGAGGGGGCTAGCTCATTTTTAATTTCAGAACTGCTGCCACCCTCTCCCCAAAGCAACTTCTCACAAACAGCAGAGAGCCCACATTGGTAATGGAAATTCTCAGTCCAGGTGGTCTTTATTGGTAAGATGCCCTTTAATTCAAAAAATATGTACTGAAGGCCACCTCTCCGAGGCATGGCCATTGGAAGCATTTGTAAAATCAAATTGGAATAGGTCACAATACTTGGAGATAAGAAAAGTCAACAAGTAATAAAACTATACAGCAGAGTAACACAAGTTCAGAGTTCTTTGAGGGATCAAAGACATTGTGTTATTGGAGGGCTCAGAAAAGGAGGGAAAGGCATTGGAGAAGGAGAGAATAACATGAAAAAAGCTAGAGAATGTGATTCAGTTAAACATTTATATAACCCTGCGTTTGAATAGAAGGTTTTTCATTTTCAAAGTGTTTCCACATGTTACCTCATTTCAGTCCTAAAGCATTCCTGAGTCCCATAATCATCCTCCTCATTCATTTGCCAAAACCAAGAACCAGTGTGTTCAAACTTCAGCTACACATTCAACACTTTCACTGAATCTATGACAAGAACTGAGGGAGATGCAGAATTAGATAAAAGATAATCCCTGTCTTGAGCGAGATTATTTTCCCAACCATTAATGAATGGACTAACCATATTACAACCTACCCATTTACCCTAGTTTCTCTTTTAGGGTCATCCCAGCTCCCCAACAACCACTGCTCCCATGGCACTGACAAGGCTTACCCAGACCTCATCAGCAAAAAAAATGAAGATAGCTATAAGAATGCCTGTGTTCTGTCTAAATCTGCCACTCACACACTGTTTGCCATGAACTGTTCTGAGTCTCAGTCTGCTCATCTGTTAAAGGGGCATAGGAAAGCAGGTCTCTAGGGTTCCTATAGGTACTAAAATTGTATGATTACATGAGACTTTTACAATGCTTTCAAGCTGAAGTCCTATTTCATGGCCTGGGTCTGGAAAATCTGTGCTGCCTACTTGGAAAATGGTCATTTAATGCTGAGCAGATCCCTGACAGAGGCATCAGCTATTACAATAAAACAAAGGGCTTTCAGAGGCTGATTTCTCTTAAAAATTCTACTTAATTCAAGCTGTGAACATACAGGGCAGCAGTCAAGAAGAGTCCACATCCCTAAGCCTAAACCCAATACAAATGATGGTGAAAGATATTAGGAGAATATGTGAACCATCTTATCACTGACTAGTAAATGTTTATACCAAAGATAGTATTGCCTCTTAATTGTCACCTTTTCCCATCTTCACTTTAAAGTTCTCTGTTGTATAAGCTATGTGCTTCCATAACTTGGAAGCAATAGGGAGAAACTTTATATCAAAATTGAATAAAAAAGAATAACTAATTTTTCAGAATAGTATTCATAGGACCAGTTTAACATAAATTATCTGGGTAACTATCTCTCCTACTGGATATTAAAATCCTTGAGGGCAAGCACCCAACCTAGAGAGTGAGGAGAGTATAAAGAATAAGAGGGTGAACCCTGGAGCCTGTGTGACCTTGGCAGTCACTTAGTTTCTCTACTCCTGATTTCTTTTTTAAAATGGGGATAGTAATAGCACCCATTTTTAAAAGGCTGTTGTGAGGATTAAGTCCTTACCACACATAAATTCTTTTTTCAGTGTAAGAAGGCATTATTCCTGTTGTTATTATTTTTCACTTTGGTGTTAACCTCTGGCTTGTGCTTTGCACAAAATAGAGGAAATCAATAAATAGTTGTTGACTGACAATGAAACTAGGGCTAAGCAACCTGAAGAGTGAGTATCTATTGAACATATTCTCCAAGGAGCTTCAGGAAATTTCCTCTGAAAATGAAATCCTCGTGGAAAACTGAGTCCATTAGCAAAGGTAAGTGAGCAGCATCTGCGCACGTGCTTAGAAAAAGGTAATCCTAAACTGCCTGGTCTGTGAACATTAGAAAAGGGGGAAGAGGGAGTTCCAAGGGGGAAGAGGAGAGCATTTTAAATAAAGGTACGTGGGCACTCTTGCCCTCGCTCGGAATAAAGTCTGTTCCTTAAGGCTCCCAACAGACCCCTTAAGGACTACCCTGCACCACAGGGCGAATAAAGGACGCCTGCAACCTTTAAACAGTCGCGCTTCAAAGCACGACATATCAACAAGGACACAATACCCTTGTTTTAGCCTGCCAGGCGGCGTGACCTAGCCCAAAGCCACCGGCGCAGCGGCCACAGCCACCAATGCCACCCCTCCCTTGGCAGCTAAACGTCCACTCGACTAGCAGCTGCAAGGGACCGCTATTTATAACCTTCCCCTGAGCGGATTGGCCCAGGCTGTAGAAGTTATTCCGCCTCTCCAGTTTGAATCTGCTCCTGCCCCAGGCGGTCTCCTGCGCTGTCTCTCCTCCCCCACCCCACCCCACCCTTGCCCGCTGCAGCTCCACTTTCGGCCCCCGCAGAAGGTAGCACCGACCAACATCACCCCGCCCCCACAAACAGTCAACTTTTGCTCGCCACCTCATAGGTCTCCAGCCTAGCACCCGCCCCGAACTCCCTGAAGGTTCAAGCACCATTTCGAGGCGTCCAGCTGTCCCCTTTCTGGGAACAGCCCCCATCAGGAGTCCTCTATGACCTTTCCCCCTCCCATACATGCGAGAAAATGCCCCCGTGCCATCCCCACCGCTCCCACCCCCAACCCCAAAGCTCGGAGATACCTAGACAGCTGCTGATCCTTTCCCTGCTCCGGCGCGGAGCCGGTTCCCGAATCCACCCTCTCACCTAGCCTTACGGGAGACAAGAAAGGGGGCCTTTGTGGAGACAGCTGTCCTTGCCCGGCCTGCGGGTGACCCAGGCGCTGCCGCCGGCGTCTTTCCCGGCTGGCGGGCCCTGGGACCGGCGCTACTGACCCCGCCCCCTTCTGCTCTTTGACAGGTCTCCTTCCTAGAAGGGGACTCGGGTCCTCAGCGCCGGCCCCGCGCCCCTTCTCCGGTCACGCCCCAGACGCGCGCCCGGGCTGCCCCGACTGCCCACGCCAGCAGCACGAGGGCGCTCACCTGATCCCGGAGGCCGGGCGCCGTGGGCTGCGGGCCGCGAGGGGACGCCGAGCGGGCAGACCCGGGCTCGGTCTCCGCGGCTGTGCGCCTCCAACCCGGAAGAACAGCCCCAATCGGCGGCGGCACACGTGACAGCGCGCAGCCCCCTCCGCGGCTCCGCGCCCCTCCCGGAGCGGGCCCTTTGCCCGCTGGGTCCCCTCTGTCCGCCCTCCCGCTTTCAGGAGGACTAATTGACCTCACAAATGCCCGCTTGGAGCGCAAAAGCACTTACCCTAAAGGCCCCTTCTGCTCTCCTCGGTGGCAGCAAAACCTCTTTGTCTCTGGCTTGGCCCGCGGCCCCCCACCCTCCGCGCTTTCCCTTGCCCCGACCTTGTCAATCAAACCTAGTGCCAAATGCGGGCACTGAAGTTTTCAGGGATACATTTGTCTTCTCCCCCTGGAAAGCCAGTTTCAAGTGTAATTTTCTCTCTGGTGTCCCACCAGAATATATAAGCGTATAATATAACGCTACTTTTGGTACTTGACTTTCCTCTCTCTAGGAAAAACCAGAACTGCCGTAACAGGAGAGAATCAAACAGAAAGGGGGAGGAGACGAGAGGGGTGGTGAAAGGCGGGAATGGGGGAGTTGTTTTTCCATTCCTGCAGGAGAGGTGGAGTTAAATCCTGGGGAATGCTGTCAAAGCCGGAAAATTCCAACATCGGAACAGGCCTAGAAGAAGTACTGTGTTTCTGTATTAATATTCAGTGACTGGAAGGCACACTTGGAGAACGTTATGTTTCCTGACCAGGCCTAGCCTGATTTCAGTAAAACACTTAAAAGACTCCAAAACATACTTGCCTAGCTGTTCTTTTCACAAAGTTATGTTACTTAGTTGCAGGTGTATTCTGATTTAAAATGAAAGGAGGAAAATATAGACTATATAACGTTAATTTGCCCAAACTTGAATCATGATGATGAGTCGTATTAACCGAAGGGGTGCTGATGCAAAATACCAGAAACCTTTTGGCTTTTATAAAGGGTAATTATTTGGGGTTGGAGCTTACAGATACCAGGCCATAAAGCATACGGTAATTCCCTCACCAAAGTCTATTTCCATGTGTTGAAGCAAGATGGCTGCAGATGTCTGCCAGGGTTCATGCTTCCTGGGTTCCTGTCTTCCCAGATCTTGCTTCTCTCCAGGCTCAGGGTTCCTCTTCCCCCGGCTTGCTTTTCTTTCCTCTGTGTGCTTACTTCCCAGGGTTCCAGCTTAAGACTTCAGCATCAAACACCAACATCAAAACAACATTAAAACCCTCCAGCATCAAAAAGTTCCAATTCTGTCCTTTGCAATGCCTCTTATCTTTGAGTCCCCACCCACCAAGGGATGGGGACTCAACTCCCTACTGACCATGGCCCAATCAAAGCCCTATCATAACTTAATCACACCCAGGTACAGACCAATTTACAAACATAATCCATATCTATTTTTGGAATTCATATATCAAACTGCTACAGCATGGTCACTACTATTTACTGTAATTTAAATATTAAGGACGAGTGAAAGAATTAACAACCCCTACAGGGATAGATACATTGGGGAAATATATATGCGTAGTATATTTGTGTGTATAAATTAAGAGCTCCAAAAGAGAATGCAACCAAGAACAAAAGTACTCTCTTATAAAACTTTTAATATCAAGGATAATTTTAAATTCTTGAGTATATAGATTAAAGCAAGCAATTAGCAATTTTTCACCCAACAATTCACTTCGAGGATCTTATAAAGAAATAAGAGTATTGGTTGCAACACTATCATCAATGGTAAAAAAATTAAAAGCCAGTTAAATATCCATTAATAGGGATTTCTTATAAATATTGCAGTCCATTTATAAAACAGAATATTATATAATCATTAAAAATGATATATATAATAGTGATTAGAATTAACATAGCTGGTTTATAAATGGAATTGTGGCTGAAAAGGGTAGTCTAGGGATGTAAATGTCAATTGAAAGAAAGCTAGAGAATAATCTAGGGACTGAATAACAGTGAACCCAGGGATGGATGAGAATTGTGGTTAATGGTACTAACACGAGAATGTCCTTCTATGAAGTAGAACAAATGTACATAACTATTGTAAGATGGTAAGAATGTGGAGAAGCTTGGGGAAAATACAATTAATGTAACCTATACCTATGGACTACAGTTAACAGCAATACTGTAATAGTCTTGAATCAATGCCAAAGATGTACTGTTAGCAGAACTCTCTGGGTTCTGGGCTTGTAGGTGCTTGGTTATGTCACATGACAGGAGTTTAAGGACATGCCATGGGGTAGGCAAGGGAGTAAAGAGTTTATTGAGAAATGAGAGAAAAGAAAAAAGTGCACATCCCAAACATGGGTGCCAGTGTGCTACAGGGTGAGACTCTCCCTGGGACCTGGGTTAGGTCTTTTTAAGACCTTCAGTCCTCCCATTTCGTAATGTCAGGAAGGGGTCCCAGCTCTGTTCTTAGTAGTGGCCTTCCTTCAGTGGGTTTCCAGGTGGGGTCTCACCCCCATGTTCTCTGCTGGGTTCCAGGTGTGACTCAGTCTTCCCCCTTTCCCTATACTAACTTGTGCTATGTTGATAATAGGGGGGATATGGAAAAAATATACCAAAGGTATGCTATAGACCATAGTTAATGGTAATAGTCTGATGAGATTATCCCATAATTCCTAACAAATGTCCCAACACTGCAGTGTGTTGGTGGAGGGGTGTTGTATGGGAAATTCCACACATACAATCATGTGCATGATTGTTTTGCAAGTTCACAACTTCTCTAATAAAAACGTATTTTTTTTAAATGGTGTTATAGCTATATGATAGGAAAATGAGGGTTTTTTTTTTAATTTTTCAATTTTTAAATTTTTTAGGTGGTACCAGGGATTGAACCCAGGACCTCATGCATGGGAAGCAGGCACTCAACAACTGAGCTATATCCGCTTCCCAGTGAAAGTTGGTTTTGTTTGGTGTTTGTTTGTTAGGAGGTACCAAGGATTGAACCCAGGACCTTGGACATGAGAAGCAGGCACTCAAGCACTTTGAAATAGGCTAGTAACATAGGGAATCAATAATGGATCTGGAACCTGGCAAAGAGTCCATGCAGACACCAATATCACCAAGATGGCTGCTGGAAAACCCTCACAAGATTATGCCATTCAGAATGAGATTTCCTCTGGAAACCAGAAGAAGCCCTGGATATTTCTCCAGGGGCCTTATTATTGCACCCTCCCAGGGAATTGAGGGGAGCAAACAGCAAATAGCCAGGACTCCTCCCATGCCATTAGCAAAGGGGCAGAATAATTAATGGTTCAAAAAGCAAGCACAGGGAAGCAGATTTGGCTCAACTGATAGAGCGTCCACCTACCATATAGGAGGTCCAGGGTTCAAACCCAGGGCCTCCTGGCCCATGTGATGAGCTGGCCCACATGCAGTGCTGATGTGTGCAAAGAGTGCCACGCCACACAGGGGTGTCCCCCACATAGGGGAGCCCCAGGCATAAGGAGTGTGCCCCGTAAGGAGAGACACCCAGCGTGAAAAAAGCGCAGCCTGCCCTGGAGTGGTGCAGCACACACAGAGAGCTGACACAGCAAGATGACACAACAAAATAAAGACAGATTCCCAGTGCCACTAATAAGAATGCAAGCAGACACAGAAGAACACACAGCAAATGGACACAGAGAGCAGACAACAGGGCAGTGGGGGGCAGGGGAAGGGGAGAGAACTAAAATTAACTTTAAAAATAATTTAAAAATTAAAAAAGCAAGCACAAAGGCCGAATCTAACTCTCTTGCTCTCATGCACTCCCTTGCCTTGCCCTCTTCTGGTTCCTGCCCTAGTGCAGTCCATGTGCCTGTTCCTGCCTTCTGTACCCTGCTCTCACCCTTTTCCCCCTGCCATGATTACCCTCCCTACCTTAGTAAATTACTGGCCTAAGTAACCCAACAGTCCTCTTGAAATTCATTTCTGCAGCATAGCCAAGAACCTAAGCAAAATCTGGTTACAACTTGAGCTACATTCGCTTCCCAATTCACAATATATTTTACAAAGCAGATTGCAAAAGCAACGTGAATAGAATAGTCCTTTATATTCTATGGTATTGGTATATATGCCAATTATTTATATATATGTTCATAAAATAAAATGTGAAAAATAGAGAAATTATTAACTGTCATTAACTTTGAAAAGTAGGGTTGGATGTGCTTTTCTTTTTTTCCTTCATCTGCATTTTCTAGTTTTGTTACAATCAATATATTTCTATGTTAATTTTTTAAAAGTGTGTATTTGCCGTGGGGGAAAAAAATACAATCTAAAAAGCATAAGGGAAAACAGGTATTTCTTATCTTTAAAAATAAATGACTTGCAAAAAAAAAACCCTTAATTTGAAAACATCACTTATGTTTACCCAGGGAATCAATTAACTAATCGATCAATTAACTAATTGATTCCCACTGGGATCCAGGCAGTGGTAAAAAAATGCCCCTGTCCTGGAAGAGATCAAAGACAGGAAGGGACACCACCTCATGTTTTAAATCACAAAGAACTATGATAGTGCAACCAGACACAGGTTCAAGACACTGCAGGAATAATGAGGCAGGAGTGATGGATAAGAATTTAAAACTAAGTTCTTATTTTTAAACATATTTAGGTTTTTGTTGTTTTTCTCTTCCAGTGCTTATAAAACCAATGATTCCCAACCAGGACCAATTTTGCCCTCCCCTCAAGAGACATTTGGCAATATCTGGAGATGTTTTGGTTGTCACCAACTGTGTGACCATCTTGTCAGTAAACTCCAGAAATGCTGCACCCTACCCCTCACAACAAAGAATTATCCAGTTCAAAATGTCAATAATGCTGAGGTTTAAAAACATTGGTTTAAATAAATACTTAATGTATTATTTAATTTGACTTGCTTTTTATTAGTACACATGAAAACAAATCCAAAAATGGCATACCCACTTTCCACTTTATCTATTAATTAGTAAGCATACAATAATTTATTTAATTTATTCTGCTCATTTGTCCAACAAAATCTGGATGGCATTGCTTCAGATGAAAACATTTATCATTTAGAAGGTTCTGTTTCAGGCCTTAAGCTCCTGCAGAGTTTTTACAATACACTGATAGAGGGAGTCCCCGAAGAAAAATGAATTTAGCTCCAAGTTTGTTTGTAAGTTAATTTCTTCTGAATCTTACACACTGTCTAGTATAACATTTTTGCAAAGATTTTATCTTCCCTATTAAGTTTTAAGGGCCCATTTTGACATCTGTCCTTTCATTGCTTTCTTGGCCTCCAACCCCCATCTTAGAATAGTACCTCTCAGGAAGCGGATGTGGTTCAAGCAATTGAGCTCCCATCTACCACAGGAGGTCCTGGATTCAGTTTCTGGTGCCTCCTGGAGAAGATGAGCAAGAAAGCAATCTGGTGCGATGGGCAGGCACAGCAAGCTGATGAAATAAGATGACACAACAAAGAGACACAAAGAGGAATGGCAATGAGAGATACAACAAAGCAGGGAGCTGAGAAAGCTCAAGTGATTGAGGTCCCATGGTCAGTTCCTGGTGCCTCCTAAAGAGAAATCACAGCAAATGGACACGGAGAACAAACAGCGAGCACAAAACAATGAGGGTGTGAGGGGAGATAAATAAAATTTTTAAAAAGAATAGTGTATATGCAAGTTTTACTACAGATTGCTCTGTTTTTTAATAATTTTAAATATATTTAAAAATTAGGATACACATCAAAATTTAGACCCTCAGAAATTTAGAAGTCTTTATAGTCACAAATACCTAAAAGTAGTACTTAATATTTAAAGTTCTAATCTATCAAGTAAAAAGGATGAAATCTTTAGGCTTTAAAGACTAAAAACGAGAATGGAACCCAGGAGTCAAAAATCAAAATGTAGCCTGAACCTGAGAACATATGTGATCAAAATTAACTGCAAAGACAACTTGTTACCAAAACCCAGTAGTTAAAATCAGGCCAGAGAACAGATAATATTAATATCTTTTCATTATGGTTATGAGCAGTTTATTGTTTCAAACTTTCCTTCTATAACTTTATTAGTAAAACCCCTAAATAGCAATTAACATTTTTATAATACTTAATCTTTTAAATATTGCATTTAATTTTTTTCAAAACCTAGTTCACATATTCTTTTTAAACAGTTTAGTGAAACATCATCTCTTTGTAGATCTTTTTTATGCTAGATGTTACCCATGACAGAAAACAAAACCCAGAATTTCTTACCTTCAGTGGTTTTTCCCATCACACTCTCCTGTCTCCCCCTACTTGATTGACCATTCACTTTCAGTTCTTCCACTGCTAGTTCCTTAAATGTCCAAATCTTCCAAATATACTCTTGGCCCTCTTTTCTCCTAACTCTACTACTTTCTCCCTAGCAGTCCAATGTCACCTGTGATGTGACAACTCCCAAAGCTCATGTTCAGCCAGACTTTTCTCCTGAGCTCTAGACTCACACAGCCTACTACCAGCTGAACAGGTCCAATAAGATATACACAGATATCTCAAACTCTTTACTGTTCCCCACCCTTTAGCCATACCAAATACACTCAATGTTTCCTGAATGTATGAAGCTGTTTCATATCTCCTAGCTTTTTTACACGCTTTTCTTTCAGTCTGGAATGTCCTACCCCTTCTATACTGAATTTTGTTCAAACTTCAAGGCCTAGCTTTTGTCCTTTCCTTTGTAAAGTATTTCAGGAAGTTTTGTTCACATCTTACTTACCTGAGCTTAGAACAGTGCTTAGCACATAATAAATGCTAAATAAATGTTGGGTAGATAAATAAGAAGCACCTGCCACGGAAGAAAGACAGAAAGATGGGATTGAATGCTGGCTCTAAATTCCAAAATTATAAAAATATGGAGACAAAAATAACTTCTTTGCTGTTTATAGTGAAAAGGATAAAGAAATGTGTAAAGAATGCAACCCAAGGTCTGGCACATAATAGATTATAAAAAATGTTAATTATTGTTTTATTATTTTGTGAAGAGTAAAATTAAAATTGCCATAACATTTAAATTGCTTTTAATTTTTTATTTTTTTAACATTCCCCCTCCCCCCTCCCCTCTTCCCCCTTCCCCTTCTCCCTTCCCTCTCCCCTTCCCCCCTTCCCCCTCCCCCCTCCCCCACACTACTGTTTTTGCTGTAGGTGTCTATCTGCTGTGTGATCTTCTGTATCTGTTTTTCTTTTTGTCTTCTCTTCTCATCTTTCTCCTCTAGGATTCACCGGGATGATAAGGACCTCTGACTTGGAGAGAGTTTCCCTATCAATTGTGCCATCTCAGTTCCTGGTCCCTGCTGCACTTCACCTTGACTCTCCCCTTTGTCTCTCTTTTGTTGTGTCATCATCTTGCAGTGAGACTCACTTCCATGAGCACTAGCTCACCATGTGGGCACTCAGCTCACCACACAGGCACTGGCTCACCACACAGAAACTCATGTGGGCACTCGGTTCACCATGCAGGCACACTTTCTCTTTCTCTTTTCCATCAGGAGGCCCTAGGGATCAAACCTGGGTCGTCCCACATGGTAGGCAGAGGTCTTATCACTTGAGCCACATCCACTTCCCTCAAATTGCTTTTTAGAAAAAGAAATACTCAGATGTAAATCTACTAAAACATGTACTGTACACCTATGCTGAAATTACAAAATGCTAATGAAAAAAGTCAAAGTGCTGGAAAATGGAGAGGCATACCATGGTCATGAATTGAAACGCTCAATATAGTAAAGATGTCAACTTTCCCTAAATTGATATTCAAGCTTTAAACAATTCATATCAAAATCCCAGCAAGAATTTTTGTTGATGTAGACAGGATTATTCTAAAATTTATATGGCAAGGCAAAGGAACTAGAATAGCAAAATGGTTTTGGAAAAAAAGAATAAAGGGTGAAGAATCAGTCTACCTGATTTCAAAACTTAAAACTTAGCCACAATAATCAAGATTTTGTTGTATTAGTGGAAGAATAGATACAGAGGTCAGTGAAAAAGAATAGAAAACCCTAATCTAGGCCCAATTGTTATTTCTCAATTTTTTATTAGATAAGTTGTAGGTTTACAGAAAATCATGCAGAAATTACAGTTCCCAAACCCAGACTCACATACAGTTTTCTCTCTTATTAACATTTTATAATAGTACAGTACCTTTGTTAAAATTGACTAAATAATATTATTATAACTAATAGTATTAATTATAGTCCATGGTTTACATAGGGTTCACTCTTTTTTTTGCACAATTCTGGGGTTTTTTTTATTTTTTAAAAAGGGCAATATTTGTCCTTTTGTTTCTAGCTTATTTCACTCAATATGATACCTACAAAATTCCTTATTGTCACATATATCAAAACTGCATTCCTTTTATGGCTTAGTAATATTATTGTTTGTGTATACCACATTTTGTTTATCCATTCATCTTTTGATGGAAAGGTGGGTTGCTCTTGTCTTTTGGCAAACGTGAATAATGCTGCTATGAACATCAGTGTGTAAATATCTGTTCACGTCCCTGCTCTTAATTCTTTAGACTCAAATGATTTTTCATAAAGGTGCAAAAGCAATTCATTGGAAGAAAGACAGCCTTTTAAGCAAATGGTGCTAGACCTAATCGACACCCAAAGGGCAAAAAAAACAAATGAATCGATCTATGTTTCACAATGTTTATAAAAATTAACCAAATGGAACATGGACTTAAATGTAAAATTATAAAACTTCTAGGAAAAAAGCAACAAAAATCTTCTGGACCTACTTCTAGACAAAGAGTTCTTAGACTTGATGCCAAAAGCATTGTTTATAAAGGGGGAAAAATGATATATTGGAGTTCATCAAAATTTAAAATGTTGCACTGAAAAAGACCTGATTAAGAGGATGAAAAGACGAGCTACAGACTGGTAGAAAATATTTGCAATTCACATATATGACAAAAGAGTCATGTCTAGAATCTGTACTGATCTCTCAAGACTCAACAGTTTTTTGGGGGGCAAAAGGCATGAAGAGACATTTCACCAAACAGGAATATAAGCACATGAAAAGATGGTCAACATCATTAGCCATTAGGGAAATGAAAATTAAAACCACATTGAGGTTTCACTACACACCTATTAGTGAATGTCTAAAATAAAAAAATAGTAACAAGAGCAAATGCTTTCAAGGATGCAATGAAACTGGATCACTCATACATTGCCAGGGGAAAGTAAAATTGTATTCTGGAAAACAGTTCAGCATTTTCTTAAAACTCTAAATATGCAACTATCATATGACCCAGAAATTACACTCCTAAGCATTTATCCAGAAAAATGAAAACTTATATTTACACAAAAACCTGTACAAAAACATTCATAGCAGCTTTATTCATAATAACCCCAAACTGGAAAAAACCCAGATATCCTTCAATGGACAATAGTCAAACAGATTGTTGTATATCCTAACCATGAAACACTACTCAACAATAAAAAGGAAAAAATTTTTGATACACTCAACAGTGTGGATGTATCCCCAGGGAATTCGCTGAGAGAAAAAAAGCCAATACCAAAGGTGACATGCTGGCGGTGGACTTGGCCCAGTGGTTAGGGCATCCATCTACTACATGGGAGGTCTGCTGTTCAAACCCCAGGCCTCCTTGACCCGTGTGCAGCTGGCCCACGTGCAGTGCTAATGCGCGCAAGGAGTGCCCTGCCATGCAGGGGTGCCCACCGCATAGGGGAACCCCACGTGCAAGGAGTGTGCCCTGTAAGGAGAGCTGCCCAGCACAAAAGTGCAGCCTGCCCAGGAATGGTGCCACACACACGGAGAGCTGACACAACAAGATGCCACAACAAAAAGAAACACAGATTCCCCTGCCGCTGACAACAACAGAAGCAGACAAAGAAGAAGATGCAGCAAATAGACAAAAAGAACAGACAACCGTTGGGGGGAGTGGAGAGAAATAAATAAATAAATCTTTAAAAACAAAACAAAAAAACCAAAGGTGATGTGCTGTATGATTCCATTTATATAATATTCTTTTTTTCAAAAGAATACTTTTTAATTTTTAAAAAAAGATACTTAGATTACATAACTGTTACCTAAAGATATAGGGGATTCCCATATGCCCTGCTCCCAACCCCTCCCATATTAACAACATCTTTCATTAATGTGGTACATTCATTGCAGTTGATGAGCACACTTTGGAGCATTGCCACTAAGCATGGATTATAGTTTACAATGTAGTTTATACTCTCTCCTGCACAATTTTTTAAGTTATGAAAAGATACATAATGGCTTTTATCTGTCATTGCAATGTCATTCAGGACATTTCCATTGTCCCAGAAATGTCTCCATATTACATCTATTTTTCCCTCTCCCTCCCTTCAGAACCTCAAGTAGCCATAGCCTCCACATCAATGACAAATATTCTTCTACTGTTAGAATCACAGTAAGTCTACATAGAATAATAATAATCTACTCTAGTCCATTGTTCATTCCCCAATCCTGAGGACTCTGGGATGGTGATGCCCATTCCACCTCTAACTTAGAGGGGCCTTAGATCCCATGGGGCAGATGGATGGGACGATCTTGCTTGAAGTTGCACTCTCTCTGTTCCTTGGGATGGTTGTCCATCAGCATCACCTTGTTAGTTGTCCTGGGTGAGTCCAGTGAACTGGAGAGTAGATGTTGCAACTCTGATGAGATTCAGGGCCAGCTGGCACATGGACAGCCCAAAGATTTAAGTGTCTTGGACATATACCTATCAACTCTAGCACTAATTATAGTTCAAATAGAGGGGCAGAAGAGCCACCAGTAGGGAAACCACAACTGAATCCAACTCTGTTACTCTAGGGACCATAAATTCCCAAGTTGCCTCCACTGGCAGGGCACCAAACTCTTGAGCTGTCTGTCTTGCCTATAGTGTCTGGATGTCTCGTCTATTTGCAGCAATATTTTTGGCAGTCAATGAGATCCTGCTGAGACATTCATAAGTATGACCTCCAGAATGACCTCCTGACTTGCCTTGGAGTCTCGTAGCCATATAAACTCATTTGTCTTTACCTTTTCCCCTTTTGGTCAGTATCTCTTTTCCAGTGCACAACATTCTTGAAATAATAAAATTATAGAAATGGAGAAAGATTAGTGATTGCCAAGGGCTATGGAGGGACTGGGAGTGAGAGAAAAGTAGATGTGGCTTTAAAAGGACAACATGAGGGATGTGTGTGGTGATGGAAATGTTCTTTTCTTCTGCATCCTGACTATATCAACATTAATATTCTTGAGTGGGAAGCAGATGTGGCTCAAGCGCATTTGAGCTCCCTCCTACCACATGGAAGGTCCCTGGTTTGGTTCCCAGTGCCTTCCAAAGAAGACAGTGAGCTGACACTATGGGCAGGCACGGCAAGCTGATGCAACAAGATGACACAACGAGGGACACAAGAAGAAAAACATAATGAGAGACATACAAATCAGGGAACAGAGGTGGCTCAAGTGATTAGGTACCTCCCTCCCATATTGGAAGTCCTGGATTCAATTCCTGGTGCCTCCTAAAGAGACAAGTAAGATGAACAGGCACAGCAAGTATAAACAGTAAGGGGATGGAGAGAAATAAATAATAAATAAAATATCTTTAAAAAAAATTCTTGTGTGACATTGTACCTTAGTTTTGCAACATGCCACCACTGGGAGAAACTGGGTAAAAGGTAAGGGATACACTCTGAATTCTTTTTTTTTTTTTTTTTTTTTTTGAGGTACCAAGGCTGGGGACCCAGAACTTCGTATGTGGGAAGCTGGCACTCAACCACTGAGCTACATCAGCTCCCCCAAGTTGGTTTTTTAGTTTTTGGTTTTTGGTTTTTTAGGAAGAATCAGAGATTGAATCCAGGGCCTCCTATGTGGGAAGCAGGCACTCAACCACTTGAGTTACATCAGCTCCCCTCTGAATTCTTTCTTACAAGTACATGTGAGTCTACAATTATCTCAAAATAAAATGTTTAATTAAAAAAAAAATCTATGAAGTAGATGTGGCTCAAGCAGTTGGGTGCCTGCCTACCAAATGGGAGGGACTGGTTTTGGTTCCCAGTACTTCCTAAAGAAGAGAAACAAGACACTGAGCTGACATGATGGGCAGATGTGGCCAGCTCATGCAACAAGATGACTCAAGGAGATGATGCATTGGGGAAACACAACAAGGAAACAGAATGAGAGATACAACAAGCAGGGAGCCGAGGTGGCTCAAGCTCCCTCCCACATGGGAGGTCCCGGGTTCAGTTCCTCATGCCTCCTAAAAAGAAGATGAGCAGTCAGAGAGCACACAATGAATAGACACAGAGAGAAGATAGCAAAACAACAAAGAAAGGGAGAAATAAGTGAAATAAATCTATTTTAAAAAGTCTGAGCAGGTATAGTAAATTATTAGTGGTTGAATCTAGTTGGTGGGTTTATATGTTAGTATATAAATTTCTTTCAAATTAAGTGCATTTAAAATTTTTTTCTGAATAAACTTTTTAAAAAATTTAATTATTGTAACTATACTGAGACAAAGTCCCTATACTCCCACAATCTATGGCTAAAGTAACAAAAATTCAACTAATTAGAAGCATTCCTTAATACTCTTTCCCTATAGCATATGTCTGTCAAATGAGCTTGCCCAAAGAACAAAAAATTCAATGAAATGATTTCTCATCAGTGGGGCTTTTCTGCTGTAGAGGAAGCAAATATAATGGTTTTTACCTCCTACCTCCCAACCTCACCTTTGGTCAGTGTTTCAAATATTTATTTGACCTGCTAATTAGCAAATTCCCTTTCTGTTGGTGTTCTTATCCAAAGAGAAGCCATGCCACACCCCCTCTGTGGTGGCTTTTGAAAAGAGGACAAATATGCAATTTATGGCATTAACTCAAGGTTTTAAGCAGCTTCAGGGAACAATAAATTTCAATGCTTAACCTTGGCGACCTGAAAAGTACTATCATAGTGATAATTAGGGATTGTTTGTTTCTTAATCTCCATTATGGGTTTAAGAATATAAAAAACATAAGTTTTGCCACCTTAGGACAGTAAGAATAGCTAACATCTGTATAATATTTTACAATTAACACCTTACGTTGACATGTATTATCAGCTTGTTTGGCCATTTAATTGACTCTGAGGTAGGTATTGCTATTCCTGTTTTAAGATGAGTAACTGGCTTAAGGTTAACTGACACATCTAAATTCTCTCTAATGAGATAGAGCTGAAACTTAAATACAAATCTTCTGGTTTGAAGTTCAGTGATTTCTGATGGGGAAGACTATCCTTTAGGAAGGGATTCTAAGATAACTCTTCTGTGGGAATGGAGGTTCGAAGAGAAGCATGGAAACAGAAACACTTCAGAAAGAGAGAGATGCCTCTGTAAACATCAAGCATCCTCCTACCTACCTCTCCCCATTCATTTACCTGGAAAATACCTACTAAGCCTTCATTTCAGTTAAGAGGAGACTTCCTTGCTGAAGCGTTTCCTGACCACCAAATGAGTTAGCTACCCTCTCAATGGACCGAGTGTTTAACATAATTATAGTATTTATCATTCTATATTAATATTATAGCCTATTTTTTTATTCCTACACTTGAGTATAAGTATCTTGAGGACAACTATTTTGTCACTGATACGTCATTGATACCTGACAGAAAGACTGGCTTTATTAGGCATTCAAAAAATATTTGTTAAAAGGAAGAAAAACCTTATGAGTGTCCTGAAGGAGTTGAAATGGAAAGGAAGATATTGGCTTTTGACCAAGTGCTAACAAAATGTACAGTGAACAAACTGAGCCAGCAAATTTGGGAATCAAAAATGTCAGTAGCAAAAGACCACTTACTTGACATTTATACGTTAAACATTGACACCCCTAATTGTCTTTTGTATTCCAAATTTGGACTCTGTGCATGATCTGATTAAGTCAGCGAGCACTTCAGTTCAATTAGCTAAATTGTGCAATCAGTAGAATTTGCATGTTGTGAAAAGCTACCTCTAAAATCTACTCCTATATCACATGCTCTAACCACTGCATACTATCCTTCATCCTTCCAACTTACTCCCTTATTTCTCTTTTTTTTTTTAACGAGGTACTGGGGATTGAACCTGCAACCTCATACATGGGAAGCAGGTACACAACCACTGAACTACTTCCACTCCCCATTTCTGTCTCTTAATTTCCTTATTTCCTTGCACTCTATCACCCATCTTCTGTCTTCAACCCTTTATCTAGCGTGAATGAGACCTTCAGCCCCTTCTGCCTTTATCCTCCTGCCTTAACTGCATAATGAAAATACACTATCACTAACAGGATTCTCAATTCCTACACTCTGTTCAGAGTGTTTTCCCTAAAATCCCTGGTCTTCAACCTCAATTGGATAGAAGTATCACCCAGGAGTTTTCTACGAACTGCACTATCCCCATCCATCTTCCTCAGAGCAGCTTTTGTAACCTTTACCACTTTCCTCAAGCTCCTTCTTCTATCTCTCTTACCCTCACCCTCAGTAAAGATATTTCCTCCTTCTTTACAGAGAACTTAGAGACAGCGTTAAGTTTCCAGGAACCCTTCCTCCTCCTGTGAATTATCTGCATCCACTTCTGTTTCTTAGTAAAATACCTCTTCTGCCCTCCAAACTTATTCCTACCACCTATACCCCAAATCTGGGACCTGCCACTTCCTCTGGCCCTTTACTGCATCAATTTTTCTTAGGCCTCTCTTTGAACCTCAGTATATTTTATCTGTAAAGTGGGGTAAATAACAGTACCTTCTTCATAGGGTTGTTTTGAAAATTAAATAAGATAAATAAAATATTTACGTGGAACATAGTAAGTGTTAAATATTAACTATTTTAATTGTTGTTAGATAGCCAAATTATAATCATAAGATTACTGGGTTCTAAGAGGTTCTTGCTTTATCAGTTGTTTAATGAGCTGTCTCCATCTCAAGACCATGCACAAGGCACCTCTTCATGGACTCTTCTAAATACTTTTATTTGACATCTGGGGAATATTTGACACTTTTGGGCTCACCTTCTTTAACCTTCTCTTCTCTGTAGGCTTCTCTCAGTTTTCCTTCCATCTTTGACTGTAGCACCTCAATCTTCTTCACAGATTCTTCTTATTAAACCCAGCCATTAAATTTGGTGTTCATTACTACCAAGTACCAGCTGATGATGTAACTAGAAAATGACCTTGAATAAAAGGGTCAACTTTGACCAGCAGAATATCTCAGTCTACATATAATACCAGGAGTTAAAAATGCTTTTTGACCTGAATAAAGGGGGAAATGGAAAGGACAAAGGACTTTATATGGCTATGAGTCTCCAAAAAGAGCCGGGAGGTTATCAGAGGGGTTGCCCTTATGCACACCTCAGCAGAGTCCCAGAGACAGATAAAGTAGATACAATCCCGGGTATTGGTTCTTCTGAGGGCTACAGAGACCCACAGGTCCTATGGTCATGGCAGATGGAGTTCAGTGCCATCTCAGTTGGCACTACTTTGGAGTTGGTTTTTCTGTGTGATGGAGCTGGACTTAGATGTGATCTTTGTCCACGAGTCTCTCCTGTTACTTTTACCGGAACTGTAGTTGGTGCTGGGGTTTAATGTACACCCAGGGGCCCTGAATCTCTGGACTGACCATGTGATAGCCAGGCCCTGAGCCTCAAAAGACTTGCAACTCCTGCACTCTGGTTTATTGGACTTACCCCACTCATCTAACGTGGAAGTGAGGAGGGTCAACTACCACACAGGGGAGTCAAGAGTGCCTACAACTGAAATCAGGAGAATTGCATCCAGCATCAATGTGAACTCTAAGCCCCGCTCTTGATATAGATGTGGAGAGGACACAACCATTCTAAGGTCCACAGGATGGAGGAATAGAGTATGGATTGGAGTGGACTTACTGATATTCTATTCATGAACTATTGTGATTAGTAATTGAAGAAAATGTGGCATTGGTGTGGAGAAAGTGGCCATGGTGGCTGCTGGGGGTAGGGAGTGGGAGGAAGGGATGTAATGTGGGGGCGTTTTTGGGACTTGGAGTTGTCCTAGGTGGTGCTGCAGAAACAGTTACCGGACATTGTATGTCCTCCCATGGCCCACTGGGTGGAACGTGGGAGAGTGTGGGCTATGATGTGGACCATTGACCATGAGGTGCAGCAGTGCGCAGAGATGTATTCACCAAATGCAAATAATGTCTCATGATGATTGAGGAGGTTGTTGTTATGGGGGGAGGAGTGGGGTGAGGGGGGTGGAGGGTATATGGGGACCTCATATTTTTTTTAATGTAACATTAAAAAATAAATAAAGACAAAAAATAAAAATAAAAAATAAAAAAATTTGGTGTTCCTCTTTTCTCTTCTGCCTCTATTCTTTTCCTAAGTAACATTTCTTCCTATGGCTTCAGCTATCAAATCTGTGTCCAGCCAACATCACTTCCAGCTCCAATGCTATAAACCCAACTGTCCACTGAACAATTTCACTTTCATGCTTCATGTGCCAGCTGATATATCTGAGATGAAATTAGTAAGACTTCCTTCTTTTCCTGAACCTTCTCCCCTCTGGGATATCTACTCTTACAGACTCAGGTGCCTAAGCCAGAATCCGAGGAGTCATCCTTTTCTCCACCTCTCATTAATTATTCACATATACTCTGCCAATTTATTCCTAAACATCTCTTGAATTAGGCTCCTCTATTCATTCCCACAACCACCTTAGTAGTCATCATCATATTTCACTGGAATTTCTGAAACAGTCATCAAACAAGTCTTCCTGCTTCTGTCTCATATATCTCATGTCTACTAATCTCACACTCCCATACATCCTCACCACCTACAATAGTGTCTGACACATAGTAGGCACTCAAAAAATATACCGTGAATGAACAGATCCTTACTTTCACAGAGCTTACAGCCCATCTAAAAGAACATAAAGCAATTAAGTGCACCATATATTGGGCAGGACACTTAAAATTCCAGGTAGCATCCCTGGCTCTCCCTGAATATAAAACGGATTGGGGCCCCAATCCAGATGGAAGTCTCAAGCGCTGATTGTTTGCAGCTACATTTTATAGTGGGCCCAAGAGATTATGAAAGGAAGATGATTTACACAGATGAGACCCATTAACTCAAACACATAAGCTAATTCTCTCTCTTAATGATTCCCCACTAATTTATAATGATACGTGTTTGTAATGATTTGGGCAGGAAGCAGTGAGCTGAATTAGCTAGGGAAAAGTTGGCATTGATGGAATAATATGGAATACGATTTTTATATATTTTGCATTTTAAAAAGTCTTATAGATTACTATAAATTCAAATGTGGTTCTAAAAAATAGCATAGAGAGATGGTGTATCCCATTCACCTAGGTGCCCCCCAATGGCATCCTCTTCTTTAACTAGAATACAATACCACAACCAGGAAATTGGCATGAGTACAACCCACCAACCTTAGTTTTATATGCACTCATTTGTGTGTATTCAGTATTTTTTAAAAAGATTTATTTCTACCCCTCCCCTCGTTATTTTGTCCTTGATGTCTGCTCTCTGTGTCCATTCATTGTGTGTTCTTCTGTGTCTGCTTGTGTTCTCTTTAGGATTCCTCATGCTCTACTTTTATACCCATACCTACTTCCCTCTCTATCCCATCCTCTCCCAAACCCTTGGCAACCATTAATCTGTTTACCATCTTTATAATTTTATCATTTCAAGAATGTTACAGAATTCAAGCATTCATAGGGCATTGTTACAGTGAGTGGAGATATGCACAATAACCAAAAGAATATCCAATTCCAATCCTGGGGAGTTCTGCCACATTCTCTAATGGAATAGCAAGAATCCCCCGAGTATAAGTGCAGTTACTAGTGAAGGAGGATAGACCATTTTCAGCCCTTTGATATTGATGACTGTAGTTATGAACCTTTTCTTTTGGAAATTGAAACTTAGGCTAGTATTATAGGTTGCCTAAGAGTTACCTCCTGAGAGCCTGATCAAATGTGATCTCTAAGCCAAACTCAGTATATAAATGCATTACCTTCCCCCCAGCATGGGACATGACTCCCAGGGCCCTCCCTTGCACCAGGAAACTACTACCAAGAACCAACCAGCAATGCAACTGGGAAAAGACCTTGACCAAAGGGGGAAAGGATAAAGACAAATGAGTTTATATGGCTAAGAGATTTCAAAGTGAATAGGGAGGTTATTCCAGAGGTTACATTTATGCACATCTCAGCATGATCTCATTGACTGCCACAGTAAATATTGCCTCAAATAGCGGGCTCCTGAGGGCTCAGGAGACAGTTGTGGCTTCCCTACACATGGCTCTTCTGATCCTTCTATTTGAACCTATAGTTAATACTAGAGTTGATAGGTTTACATCTAAGAGACTTAAATCTTTGGGCTTTCCCTGTGCCAGCTGGGCCCTGAATCTACTCTCCAGTTCACTGGACTCACCTAGGACAACTAACAAGGAGATAATGATGGGCAATGA
Organism: Dasypus novemcinctus; assembly: GCF_030445035.2. NCBI lineage: Eukaryota > Metazoa > Chordata > Mammalia > Cingulata > Dasypodidae > Dasypus > Dasypus novemcinctus. The sequence goes on along the minus strand of NC_080674.1, from coordinate 47,432,853 downwards.
CCATCCAAGGAACAAAGTCTACAACAGCAAGCAAGATTGTCCCCTCTCATTAGAGGTGGAGTGGGTATTACATTCCAGAATCCTCATGATTGGCGAATGAACAATGGACTAGAGTAGACTTACTGCTATTCCATATGGACTTATTGTGATTCTAGCAATGGAAGAATTTTTATCATTGATATGGAGGCAGTGGCCACTGGAGATTCAGAGGGGAGGGAAAAGGGAAAAATAGGTGTAATAGGAGGGCATTTTCAGGACATTGGAATTGTCCTGAATGACGTTGCAATGACAGAAACAGTCCATTATATATCTTATGATAACTTACAAAATAGTGCAGGAGAGACTATAAATTATAATAAGCTATAATCCACACTTAGTGGCAATGCTCCAATATGTGTTCATCAATTGTAACAAATGAAGGATGTTGTTAATGTCAGAAAGGTGAGAGGGGTAAGGAGTGGGGTATATGGGAATTCTCTACATTTTTAAAATAATATATTTTTATTTCTTTTAAAAAAGATATCTAGATTACATAAATGTTACATAAAAATATAGCGGATTCCCTTACATTTTGTATGTATCATTTATTCATTTATGTAATCTAAATATCTTTTTTTAAAAAAGAATGTTACATGAGTAGAATAAGAATATAATCTCTACAGGGTTTTTTTTTTCCTTCACTTAGCATAGTACAGGATCAGGGCTTCCTTCAGTGGAGCATCTAGCATAACTCCACCTCACTCTTAGCCCAAGCAAGAAGTGACTGCCTACATAAAACAATAGATTTTAAAGAGCTCTGAGCACTACCTCATGTAATTTTTAAATTGTAATCTTGTCTCTTTAGGATTTATTTAGAATATTTGCTCAGTTCTACAAGATAGTCATTTTATAAATGAGGAAGCTGAGGCTCTGAGATGCTAAATCTCTCACCCAAGGTCACACAATCAGTAATGGTCAAGCTTGGGATGCAATTCAGACTTTGAATCCTGCATGCTTTCCCTACACCAAGGAACCATATTTCCTGCTGGCTTCCTTATTTTTGCCAAATATCAACAGCATAAATTTATTCATGGTTGTCCTCATTAAAGCTATTTTCTCATTCACTTAGGTGAAGACTTCTTTCATTATTAGCAGGAAGAAAAAGTGGTTAACAAGTTTTTTTTTCTCTAATTGAAATGCCTCTCAAGATGAAAAGATTGAAAGACATTATTTCAAGTCCTCCTATTTATCTTCCTTATGAATCCTTCCTTCCTGTAATGAGTGTTACAGCTGAAGATCAAAATACAAGACCAGCTTTTGTGGAATTGGTTCCCTCCAACAGTAAAGAAAAGTGTAGCAGTTTAATATTATTGATGAATTCCAAAAAGAAAAATTGGATTAAGCTTGTAATCTGATCTGTATCTGGGCATGATTGAGTTATGATTAGGGTCGACTCCTTGGTGGGCGTGGACACAGTGATAAAAGGCATAGCAAAGAAAAATTAAGGGCTTCTGATGTTGGAGTTTTGAAGTTGGAGTTTGATGCTGAAAACTTAACCTGGAGTCCCAGGAAGTAAGCTCACAGAGGAGAGAGAAGCCAGCCCCAGGAAGAACGGAACCTTGAACCCAGAGAAAAGCAAGCTCCAGGAATGTAGATACCCAGGAAGCCTGAAGCCTCACAGATGTCCGTAGCCATCTTGCTCCAAATAGACTTTGGTGAGGGAAGTAACATGCTTTATGGCCTGGTATGTAAGCAACTACCCCAAATAAATACCCTTTATAAAAACCAACCGATTTCTGGTATTTTGCATCAGCACCCCTTTGGCTGACTAACACAAAAAGTAATATGTTTTTCTTTTCTTTTCATTACTTATAGTAATCCTTAGTTTGGCTTTAGCACCCTCCTGCCTAACAAACTATTTTATACATAACAATTTGTTAGCCACTAGCCACATGTAGCTACTGAGGTCTTGAAATGTAGCTGGTTTGAATTTAGAAGGGCTGCAAGTGTAAAATAAACATTTGATTTCAATTACAACAAAAATTAAAGTATCTCACTACTCTTTTTATATTAATGGCGTATTGAAATAATATTTTGGGGAGCAGATGTGGTTCAACCGGTTGAGGGCTAGCTTCCCACACACGAGGTCCCTTGTTCAATCCCTATAAAGCACCCATACTTCAAAATAAAGAAATAAAATAGTATTTTGTATATATTGTGTCAAGTAAAAAATAGTATTAGAAATCAATTTCACGTGTTTCTTTTTACTTGTTTAATGTGGCTTCTAGAAAATTTAAAACTAGATCCGTAGCTTTCATTTGTGGCTCATATCATGTTTCTATTGGGCAGCACTGATGTGAAGAGGAAAACGAGGCGACAGTAACATTGAAAGGTAGTCCGTTTTAAAATTTCTGGAGGGGAAGAGAAAACGGAAGAGATTCAAGTTTGGTTACAGGTTTGCTCTACAGTGGTACATACCCACTTGTGAATTTAAGGGGGCGGGGTGTCGTATTTTGGACCTGTCCTCTCCTGCTAACGAAGCTGGAGGCAGAACCTCTTCCAAAGCCCCCTTCCCTCCCAGCCGTCGCGTCTCGGCCGGGGACCGGTCATTGAACACACCTGCGCGCCCACGGAGGTGCGCGTCCGCGAACTCCGGCGCCGGGTCCACGCCCCCTCCCCCCGTATTTTTATTTTCGTGGCATCAACCGTCATTCTCGCCTTCTCTCCAGAGAACCATCGACCAGGTCGGCCCTGCCAGGGGTACGTGGTCCCCTCTACTCTCAGCCCGGCTCCGGGGAACCGAGATGTCCTCGCTCGGCCCCCGCTGCCGAAAGGGCCATTTCGACTCCGACACGCCGCTGGCCGGGAGGCCTAGCGGGCCGCGGCTGCGGGCGGGCCGCGAACCGGGGGAGTCACGCCGGGCGCGCCCCGGGCCTCCGGGCCGCGGGGGGCCGCTGTGACCCGCCTTTGCCCCAGCCGCGCCGAGGGCGCGAGTGCCGGGTTTGGGGAGAAAATCGGAAAACGCTGGGTAGGCGTGGGGGGGCGGGTGCTCAGGCAGCCATCCTCTCTGCCGAAGCGCGGGGGACCGGAGCCGGAGCCCACCGCCGTCCTCCTCCATGAGGCCCGAGTGAGGCACAGCGACGAGCCGGCCCGCGGCACCTACCCCCTCGCCCGCTCCCGAGCGCAGCGGCAGCGGCTCCCGGAGGAGGAGCATGTCGGACGGTTTCGATCGGGCCCCAGGTGCTGGTCGGAGCCGGGGCCTGGGCCGCGGAGGGGGCGGGCCTGAGGGCGGCGGTTTTCCGAACGGAGCGGGGCCTGCTGAGCGGCAGCGGCACCCGCCGCCGCCACAGCCCAAAGCCCCGGGCTACCTGCAGCCGCCGCCGCTGCGCCAGCCCCGAACGGCCCCGCCGCCAGGGGCCCAGTGCGAGGTCCCCGCCGGCCCCCAGCGGCCTCCCCGGCCCGGGGCTCTCCCAGGTACATGAGCAGCTCTTGGGACCCTCCCGGGCCAACGCCTCCCCACGGCCCTCCGCGCGCGCCCGAAGCTAGGCGCGCTTTCTGCTCCCTCTTCACAATTCCGCGAAGGCATTCCCCGGGGGCCCGGCTGTTCCGGGGTGGGGGCCGGCGCGGAACCGGGTTTGGAAGGTGGCTGCTGGAATCCTTTGTGCGCCCCGCTGGGGGAGGGGCCGGGTGCGCGGGGTCCGAGTTCTACTGTCCTGGGGAGAAGTGAAAATCGCCTCCCCTTCCCCAGCACTCTAAAGGGGTACTCCAGCCGGAGCAACTGCCTCTTTTTAACCGACTCTTTTAAAAAGGAGGGGGGCGGGGGAAGCCTCGTGAGCACCCATTTGGGAGGCAGGTATGTTTAAAAACGAGCTAAAGCAAATCTATTGTTCCTCTTCGCAGGCTCTTTGTACTTTCCTGACGATGACCTTAAATTTCGTAATGGTTTCTTGTTTTGCTTCTAAAACCAAGCCTCACTCGGATAGCTTTTCAGTATATAGTAAATTATTACACAAAGGAATGAACGAACCTAACCCCCTTTTTTCTTTCTCAGAACAAACGAGGCCCCTGAGAGCTCCGCCTAGTTCACAGGATAAAATCCCACAGCAGAACTCGGACTCAGCAATGGCTAAACCCCAGGTGGTTGTGGCTCCAGTATTAATGTCTAAGCTGTCTGTGAATGCCCCCGAATTTTATCCATCAGGTTATTCTTCTAATTATACAGTAAGTACACCTTCTTAATACAATTCTGGGATGATATTACCGGAATAATGTAATTATGAGTTATTAGCCGTAGTATTCTAGTGCTTTTTGTCCTACACACAAAATCATTTTATTATCAACTCATTGAACTCATGAGGAAATAAGTGACAAGAATATATTTTGTAGTAATTATTTTCAAGGTATAGGAATGTAACTTGAAAGTAGGAATTTTTGTACTTAGTTTAGTGCTATATTCCCAGAACCTACAGAGTATCAATAGGAAAATAAACATGATGTTGTCAAGGCTGTCTTTAATCCATAAAGCTTAAATCTTTTACCAAATTTTATGGACCATCTGTGGAGTGGTAGACTGGCAAAATTGATTTTTAATTTGATTTTAGCAAGAAAACCGAATATTCACTGATGGCTTAAAGATAAGCAGTGGTTTTGCTGTCAACTAATTAGGAGTTGAATACTGAGAAGTATAGATCTCCATTTTTGTTTCTAGTGATCATTATTGCATTATGTTGAAATAAAACTGTTTCTAGCCTTAGACACCAACTGTATGTAGGAATGTCATGGGAGGTTGATAAAGTGTTTAAATAGGAGAAAAGAATTTTTAAACTTTCAGATTCATCTTTATCAGTAATATGAGAATTTCTAGAATTGGCCAAACTTTTCTTAAATAGCAGAAGAAAGCACAAAGCACAGTTGGGACAGGTAGACAGGAATTTGTCATGCTAGATAAACCAAGATGAGTAAATGCATAGGAATTGAAGAGAGCAGGATCAGGAACCATGCTACTAGATTAAAGAAATGATTGATAATACTTAAAATGAGTCCTATCTTCCATGTTTCCTTTATTTTACTGAAGTATAACTTATAAAAGAGTATACATAAGGATATAGTTGAAAGTGAACACTCAGGTAACCAACATCCAAATCAAGAAATAGAATATCAGCATCCGCAACACCCCCGTCCCACCCCGCTTCCCCTTCTAATCACTACCAGTCACCGAGAGTAACAGCAATTTTGTTTTAATAGATTAGTTTTCTCACTTTCATTCAGCAATGATATTAACCCATGTTGTAGCATGTAACTGGAGGTAGTTTATTCTCATAGTACAGTATTTCAAGGTAGTATATTATAGAGAGTACAGTTTATTTTCATCGTATTCCATTGGGCAAACATACTACAAACTATCCGTTGATACATTGATAAACATGTTGGTGACTATTTGGGTAGTTTTTACTTTGGGACTACTGTGAATAGTGCTGCTATGTCTGTGTCCATGTCTTGGTGAATATATACCATATGCCCTTATTTTGGTTTGGTATATTCCTAGCAGTGCAATTTCAGGGACATAGGGTAGCCATATGTTTAGCTTTAGCGGAGACTGCCAAGTAGTTTTCCAAAGAGATTGTTCCAGTGTACACCGGTAGTGTGTAATGATTTCTAGTTCTCTGCTTCCTTTTTAGTACTTGGTGTTTTCTGTGTTTTGTTTGTTTCTTTTTTAAGTTTAACAATTCTGGTAGGTATCTAGTATCTAATTTCAGATTTTAATTTGTATTTCTCTGTTGACTAGTATTGGCAAACCATTTTGTTAAATTCTTTGGCTCTCCTTCCATACTTGATAGAAAAAAGTAGGGTAAGGCTATACTCTATTTTAGAAATTCCATGCATTTTAGACTGCATAGGAAAACGCCTTGGGGTTGGAAAAGGAAATTATAGACATAGCAGGAAGAGCAATTGATTTTTGGTGGAAGGAGTTATCTATCACATAAAGTAGAAATGAGAGCACCTTGGGCTCTTGCCAAAAACTTTTGTTTGGCTCAGAAAGGAAAAGAAGCCACAGAGCTGTGAGTAGTTGAATAAACTTTTAAGAATGCTTGGCCTTCTAACGTCCACAAGCATTTCCTCATTTATTTCTCTCCCTGTTGATGGATTTATGGTGGAGAGCATGAAATTTTTTTCACAGTCCTGTACCGACTATTTTTCAAGTGACTCCTGTACTGAATCATGTTAGTCCACTTCTTTTGAGACACAGTCATCTTCCAGTCATTCCTTGCTGTTCTTTAATAGATAACTCCTAAACTTAATTTACTATAACAATGCAAAATTGAAGCCCATGACTCACATAAGGCCTGCAGGTGAGTTGTCTCTACTCCTTAATGTTTAAAAAAAGAAAAGGTTTTTTAAGTTAGTTACCAACATTTAAATTAGATATTACAAATCTGAATTTTCTAATTTTTCTTGAAATCATACTATCTAGCCCTACTGGACTGGCATTTTGGTAGATCAGAAATTGGTTGGAGCTGAACAGAGGCTAAAGATGGAGCATGTGAGCTCTAATTTGCTCCCTGACTTCATTCATTTGTAACCCACCTAAATTCTAAAGGCATTCCAAGCTTGCTATCCCTGCTCTGTTATGTTCTGTAGTTTTACTAATTTACCCTAATTTTTATCCTTGGTCAAGGCTGAGTATTTCTCAATTCACTTAGACACAGAACAACAGAATCCTTGTTTTTCTGCTTATTCTTAGGATAAAATCTTGTGAGGGAAACTTTTCCTTAAAGTAACCATAATCCACGGTCAGCTATACTCACTCATCGTCAGCTATACTCACTCATCGACCATAGGTGAGCACAAACTCCTGGGGCAGCAAACGAAATGAAAAATTACTGTCCTAAAGGAGCCTGTATTCTAGTGGTGTCAGGTTTCCAGCAGTTCTTTGAATCTGCTTTTGTTCTACACTTAAAACCTATTGCTTGATATCCTGAAGCTAGGTCTGCTCTGAGGAAAGCATTCTTTTTCTAACTGCCTATAAGACAGTCTTTGCTTTGCTTTCTTAACCCTTCCAAAGCTCCCATCCCCTTTTATCTTCAGTCTTTCCTCTAAAACTAGTACTGGAATTTCATATATTCCATGCCTTCTTGCTAGTGAGTTGCTGTATCCGTTTATTCCTGGCCTGCCTCTTCTCAGACAAACTATTACATCTTGAATATTTAATCACAGTTCACTTACCAGAGCCAGAAATTCCACATGGGAATTTTTAAAGCATTTAAGACACAAAAGTTGTAAAACAAACCACCTTTTTTCTAAGAGCATTTCCTTTCAATTTACTGCCAGTTTTTCTTCTGCTTTTCAGTGGTGACATTTTCCAAAATGTAAAATTATTCACTCCTTGTACTATTTTACCTCCCATTGACTATTCAGCCTTTGCAACCTGATTCCTTCAATTATATTGATACTATTTTTGCAATAGTACCGATGTTCTGATTTTTAAATCTATTGTTCTCTTAACTCTTATCTTAGTAGACTATTAACCACAGGGTGGTTTGTTCAGTTTAACAAGTATGATTCAGAGGACCAATATTCCAGATACTGTGCTAAGTGCCAGGGGTACCTTCTTAGTCTTTCAAAAGTTTCTCTTTTTATAAAAACTAAAAATATATGATACTGGATTTGTTTTAATTTTTTTCCTCTCTCTTCATAGTTTCTCCTTCACTCTCAAAACTCTGTGACCATCATTTTATTTCAGATTTTAACCTAATGAGTTATTCTATAGCATTTGATATTATTGGTACCTTTTCTTATTTACCCTTTCCTTTGCAAGTACTCTTTCTACATCCTACCAACTTGTTCATCATTCTTTCTCTACTGACACTGCAATCCCAGAGATTCTATCTTCTTTCCATTTTAGTACCTCCCTTGGTGATCTGCCTCTCCCCTAAATCTGGCCATAACCTATATGCTAATATCTTTCAAATCTAATTTTTCCTCTAAACTTCAGGCTTGGGTTTCTGTTTGTTTGGCCTCTTCATGAGAATCTCACATTTAAACTCAAATATGAAACAATTTAATTTCTGCAAACCTCTTCTTATGTTCCTTCTAACTAACTACTCAGGTTAAAAACTTGTGGTATAACTTGTCCTGGGGATTCCCTAGGAGGTTGTCACTGTGATGGGCATCCAGGAGTCCACAGTTAGAACCTGCACCCTGTCAGAGTGGTGTGTAGACTGAGAGGACTTCCCCAAAACTGGCCAGCCTGCCTGTGGGACCTGGGGCCCACCATAAGGCTGCCCACAGGCTGCCAGCCCACTCAGCCCCAGAGCCACTGAATGATGGCAGAGGCCAGGCCCTTGTAAACTTTCTGCTATCTCCCCCTTCTCCCGCATGTGCAAATGTATATGTTATGTCACAATTTTTGTGCTTAAATAAAAATGACATTTTCAGACAAAAACAAAAAAAAAAACAAAAAAACTTGCAGTATATGGACTCACCTCTCTCCTCCACACCCTTGCCCCATTGCTATCCATTTAGCTAAAATAGTCTTGACTATTTACTACCATGGATTAACTTCTTATTTCTTAACAATGTTTACAAAGTAACTAGAATAAAAAGTACATTTTCTAATCCATGTCCTATCCAATCTCTCTGCCACAGAATTCTTTCTAAGAAAAACAAATAAAACTTGACAACTTCTCAGCTTGGAAGGTGTTTGACTCCACATAGAATACGGAAGAAATTTGTACTTTATAATACCTAGTTACTAAAGAGCCAACAAGTTTTGATTTAAATACATTAGAGTGCTTATCTGTTCAGAATACTCTTTTTGCTTAAAATGGCAGGCTCTTAGATCTCTTGTTCTGCTACAGAGCACTCTGCTTTCCTCTTATCAGACTTCATATTTTTTTAAAACAAGAGTTCTTCTGGTTTTAAAAGAAAGAAAAAGACTGGAAATCAGTTTTTGAAACTGCATTTTCATCACAATGAAAATGACACTTCATAGAAACAGGAAGTTCATACTTTTAAATGGGACCTGTTGACGTCCTATTTTTCATTATCATTAACACTAATAGGATCCTACAAGTCTGTAAAACTCTAAATTGTATTATAAAAAATTAAACTACTGTTTTAATTGAAAATTCACACATTACGTGGTTAACATTAAGTATATTTTTATTGTTGCATTTGTTATGCTCAACTGCTTTCACAGTTTCCAGTAGCAGGTCAATATTTATAATATGAATGTTTCTTCACTCTCCCAAAGGTAACCGCTGTTGTCTCTTATCTAACTTTCAGAAACTTTATCTACCTATACAAGTAAATTTTTTTTTTTTTTAAAGCAGGTTGTACTAAAATGTGATTCTTCCTGTTTTCACTTAAGGCACTATTTTGGAGATTTTTCTGTATTGACATATATAATGTTAAATGGTTATACTGTTTTATATGAATATATTATAATGTATTTAAGCACTTCCTTGTTATTGGCAATGAACATCCTTGCACATATGTCTAAGTTGGGTTTTAAGCTTTTTTTAGTTACTAGGAGTATAGTATAAAGGTTAAAAGCACACACTTGTCCTGTGCTGCATTCTTGTATTATAACTAGCTTTGGGACCACAGGCAAATTATTTAAGCTGGTACAAAGTCCTTGCCAAAACCTGGCCTTAAAGCCAGTCATTTTAGTGTAGCCTCAGCCCTACCCAATCTGCTCCATCTGTCTCACTGACCTCCTTAGCTACCACCGTATTCTCAGTTTTTATGTATTGGCCATATCAGGTCTTCTCTCTTTTTCAAAGTATCAGGATAATAGCCCAACTCCTTGAGGCCTGTATGCTTCTATGCTTCTTATGCCCACTGCATAGAATATTCTTTTTTCAGATAATTTTATGGCTGGATCTTTTTTTCCCCCCTCCATCTGTCTCAGTTTAGATATTAAATCTTCAGAATCCTTCCCTGACTTACTTTGTTCATTTTTTTGAAGTAGTATATTTCAGCATCACTGTGTCTTTCTAAGCTCCATGACAGGAGAACTTTGCTTTTTTCATGGCAGATGTACCTGGAACAACTGTATCCCCAGCACCTAGAATAGTCTTTGGCACCTAGTAGGCCCTCAGTGCTCAAACAAATTTTTTTTTAATTTAAAGATTTTATTTTATTTACTTATACCTCCCCCCCGCCATTGTTTTTCAGTTGCCGTGTGCTCTCTGTGTCTGCTCATCTCTTTAGGAGGCACCAGGAACTGAACCTGGGACCTCCCATGTGAAAGAGAGGCATTCAATCACCTGAGCCACCTCAGCTCCCTGGTTTTTTGTGCCTCTCCTCTTTGTGTCTCTTTTGTTGCATCATCTTGTGTCATCTTATTGTGTCAGCTCACCGCGCCAGCTCGCCTTCTCCAGGAGGCACCAGGAATCAAACTCAGGACCTTCCATATGGGAGGTGGAAGCCGGATCACTTGAGCCACTTCTGCTTCTCTCAGATAGTTTTGAATGCATAACTAAAATGACTTAATCACTGACTAGTTGTTTCTTCTCTGCAGGGTGGATAGTAATCTTCAGACTTTTTAAGGTTTAAATGAGATTATGCGTGCAAAGCCCTCACAGTGTCTTATCACATATTATATAGGCAATTGGTGGCTATTGGCTTATTAATTAGAGTGCCATCCTAATTGCTAAGAAGAATACTTTATCATTTTACCTTTTGGTTCCTTTTAACACTCTAACCTCTTCATATGTACTTGGCTGTTTCATTTTGAATACATTTTAGTATTCTAGAAATTTAAATATGAAATTTGTTGAACACTTAGTGGTTTACTCTCTGCCAGTCACAGCTTGAGGGGCTTTATAAACATTAACTCATTTAGTCCTTGGAATCCTCTGAGGTAGGCACTATTATCCCCATTTTACAAGTGAGGAAACTGAGGCACAGGGGTTAACGCACTCCGAGTCACACTGCTGATAATGTTGATGAAATCTACATTCATTAATCATAAACATAATTTTTTTAATGCCTTCATTTTACAACAGAATCATTTAATTTGTGTTTTTAACTGTATAAACACGCAAAAATTTAATGTGTGAAAGTCTACCTGCAAATCAATGCTAAGCACACTATTTGAGCATGATTTGGGCCCATGAATCTGTTAGTACTGCACCTGGTCTTATTTCCCCAAGTGCCTCTCATAGTATATACAATTTTTCATGTTAAATTTCACTTAGAGCCTAAAAATACTTAAAATCGTGTAACATGGCTTCTAAATGTTGGTCAGCTGACAGATTAGTAGTCAACACCAATAATGGGTAATAGCTGTTATCTTTTTATTAAGATTGTGTGCTATTTCCAACATGGAATTTTTCTAAGGATATTTTTTTACCATATATAGTTTTTCTTTTTCCTTTGTGTACTCACTGACTTTAGAACTCACCCCCTTCATTAAAATGCTTTTGTACTGTAGTTTAATTCTTTCATATTGTTTCCCATATGACTCCTTTTGAAGAAGGGTATGTTTCATCAAGCAATGTAGTTATTAAATCATAACTGTAAGTAAACTTTAAAATGCTTTGGATGGTAATCCAAGCATTGAGAGTATAAAAAGTTGTTATTCTAGTCACATACCTTTGCAAAACTTGCCCTGCTCAGCCTCCTGCCATTAATTAAAAGGGTGGAAATTACCAAAGGTGACAGTGGTGGGAACATTAGCTGGAAATTACTACTACTATTAAGGTTGGTTAGAAACCTAGATAATAATAGCCAAAAAGTCTCCTACTACAGTAAAATGTGAAAATTTGAGCAGCTGCATGCTTTCCCTGTCTTTGAGGATTAACATAAAGATGAAAGACCTTACTGGGTTTTCTTTTTTGACCTTATAGATCAAACATCTATAAGAATATTGAGAATGGTATAATGAATCCTTATGGCCTTAAGTTAGTCACATGTTGTCATTCTTGTATTCTTGGTCCTGCCTCTCCCTTCCCATTTTTAAAGCAAATCCTAGGCCTTATTTCATCCATAAATACATAAGACTCTGTGTTTTGATATTCGTATTGTAGTGAAAAATTGGTTTAAAATTAATATTTCAGCCATCTTGTACATCTGCCAGGGATGAGAAGATCCTTCCCTACCTGACTAAATAGAGCCCTTTTGTCATATTACAAAACTTTGACTATTAGGCAAGGAAGAAGGATAGCTCTGTGGACTTAAGTTAAAATTGGTTATTTTCTTTAATAAAATTATGCAAAGGATCCTTTAAAATAAATAGCATTTGTACTAGAGGCATCCCAGTTTAAGAGAGGTACCTCATGTTAGTTTTAGCCAGTTGCATGTATTGTAATCCCCCTCCTTGTTTTAAATTTTCACTCTACAGGAATCCTATGAGGATGGTTGTGAGGATTATCCCACTCTGTCAGAATATGTTCAGGACTTTTTGAATCATCTTACAGAGCAACCTGGCAGTTTTGAAACTGAAATTGAACAATTTGCAGATACCCTGAATGGCTGGGTTACAACAGATGATGCTTTGCAAGAGCTTGTGGAACTCATCTATCAACAGGTTGGTTGGTTGATAATATTTGACAATCTTTGAATAGCTTCCTTGAATCCCAAGGATGGTGGCTATTCCTCCTCTTTGAGGGAGAGACTGCACCATACTTGTTAACTCTTTGTTTCATAGGAAGTCTCTTGTATAAAATTCCTGAAATTAGGAAGCCAGCCTGGATTGCAAATTTACTACACAGCCAGCGTTCTATGCAGGCTATTAGACATGAGCTTTGGGCATTCGCGAGGAAAGCTACATAAGCATTACACCTTGCCTCTTTTTTTTTTTTTTAATGGGCTCTGTTCTGTAGGTTCTGAAATAAACAAAACATTAAAAAGACCATGCAATTCTTTCTCTTAGATGTTGAATTATGTAGTGTTATTGGAATAGGGGAGAAAAGAATCATGGGAGAACTTTTCTTGGCTCATAGATTGTCTTCTTAACATTTATACTTGTCCTTTCCTTTAAAATTTTCAAGGATTAATGTCTTAATCTTAGAGAGCCTAAATGTATAATATCGGTGTCATGTGTTTCTGCATGGTTAAAAGTTGTGTTTTGATCCCATTTTAAGGGAAAAGTACAGTAGTCAACACTAGATTTTGAAGACAAAATGTTCTAATGGGAAACTGTGTACAAGTAGAGAAGGGGATAAGTAGAAATATAAACTGTTCTTTAAGTCATTGCTAAAACAGAGCTTCAAATTTGGAATATATGGAAGGATGATTGTGATAGCAAGTTGACAATTTTATCCTACTCAGTGTTTCATTTGTCTTCTTTTCTAAGTTGTTTTGAATTGTTACCAGACTCCAAGATTATCTTGCCAACTCTCAGGTTTCAGGAAGTATCTGAGATTTTAGGAAGATATGACTGTTTTGTTTATCCTGCTTTCTGCCTCTCAGTGGATTGAAAAGGAATATAAGATAAGAAAATGAAAGAATTGTACTTATTTCTTATTGTTTTTCTGGTTTCTGGTTTATTTGGTCTTGGCTCTTTGATAGGCTGCATGATTATAGCTCTAAAGTGCTAGGTGGAAAGGTGGAAAGGGTATAAACTGACAAACTGCAACTATTTCTGTGTTTGTCTCAAAGCCAATTCTGCAGTATGTACTCAGTATCATTTAAACTTTTCACATTTTGTGGTCCGATTCACCAATATCCTTTAAATTTATTGAGGGAATTTATGGAAACTTAGTTACAGTCACTAACAAAAGAAAGAGAATCTGTGGTAAAAGATTATGCATACACATTGAACTTTGAGCTGTCCTCCAAGCACCACAGTGAAAGAGCAGATTTTAAAAAGTGGAGACTGACGAGGACAGAGAAGAAGAAAGGAGATGTACATTCTAGGTTAGGAGACTAGGAACCAGGTGAATGTGTGGCAACTGACTAGGCAGATTAAAAAAAAAATAATTCCAAGGTAGGAGTGGGGAAAACTGACAATCACCCTGATTTATAATGCAGAATCTCCAAAAGGCTCTAGAATAAGGATTGCATAAGGATAAAAAGATTGCTTGAAGTTTTCAAAAATTATACCCACTTAATCCTTTGTGCTGAGTAGCCAGTTTGAAGTTTTATTTAACTTATAGAGTCCCTTTGGGTTAGGCCCAATTGAGCATTGAAGTCGTATAGTGAAAAGAGAATTTAAGCGACAGTTTATATATGAAATATGCAGATCCTTAGCCTTCCCTCCCCATGTGGCTTTTGGTTCTGACAGCTCTGAGATAGCGAATTTTTTTCTGGAGCCTCACTGACAAAGAGAGAAGACAACCTGTCAAGTTATTGACATCTGGGGCTCTTCAAGGAAATGGCCTAATCAGACTACCCTATAATAAAGCCTCACAGTTAATGGTCCCCACACTCATGGGTCCATACCTGTAATAGAATTTTTAATGTTCTACTTTTGAGTGAAGAATCAGACATTTAAGGAAAGTGTCAAATATGGAAAACAAAAAAGGAATAAAGCAACTTGAAGACAAGTATTACTATGTAGGGAGCAGGGGAATTATTAGTAATCCATAGACCACGATGAAATCAGAATGGATACTTTTTTTTTAAGTATGCACAACAAAACATTCTTGGAAACTAGAGATGATAGCAGAATTGAAACCACCAAGAGAGAGACTGGTTGAGGGATTATTCTTTCAGAAAGTAGAAATGGCAAAAAGTAGAAATGTATAACAAGGGAAAGTTAGATTATTAGCCCAACATTTAAATTAGCTCAGAGAGGGAGGATATAAAAAGGGAGAAGAAGAAATCAAGTAACTCAAGAACCAAAGGACATCAGACTCTGGATTTAAAGAGCCAACTGAGTGTTCATCAAAATAGAAGAAAAGAGACCCACACCAAGAATAACAGCGATCCTGCAGGTACCTAGAAAGGAAAAAATAGGATTTGTAGGAAGAGTCAAGAATCAAAATGACATTAGCCTTCTCAGCAAATACTGACAGAACAGTACCTTCAGTATTATGAAAGGAAATTACTTATGACCAAGAACTCTATATCCAATCATACAGGTGAAATAAAGATATTCAGGCATTGTAACCCTTATCAAGAAGGGTTTAAAGTAGGTAACCCACCAAAAAGAGGAATAAAACCAATGGTGACGGCATGTGAACCATAACCTGGGGAATTCTTCAGGAAAGGCTAAGTGAATCATCCAGATGACACTGTAAGGAGATCCAAAGACAGTAGTCTCATAGCAGTCCTAGAGCAACCAGGCTTGACAGGAATAGGTCATAAGGCTTCAGGAGAGCTTTCCTTGGTAAGATGAGTACACTTGCTATGTTTCAAGGCATTGAGAAGAAATTTACAGGCTAGAGAGCTTACGAATAAATAAAAAGTAAAAAGTGAAAGTCTATGGAAAAAGTTGTGCAAGAAAGAAAATATATTACACAGTTCATTTCTAAATGGAAACACAAACCTAATAAAATTGTGGTATAATGATATTGGTAGATGGAGGGAATGAGAAATCTGTAGAATGGGATGGGTGAAGCAGGTCAAAAGCTAAGTGCTCATCTTCCATGGTGGGGAATGAATAAGAAATTCTGTCTAGCCTGAAAAATCACGTAGCATGGAGATATAGAGATTAAAAACCTTTTTAGCTGGAAGAATTCAGCCTGGTTGCCTGTGAGAATAAAACGGGGTGGGGGTAAATAGGGAAGTAAGAAACTGTTTAATAACAAGCTTCATGGAACTTCTGAAGTCTTTAAACCATGTGTGTGATAATTTTTAAAGTAAACTAAAGGAAAACAGGCAATGCCAGTAATGGGAAAATAGAATTTTTAAATTTCAAGCCTTGTGGTACTAGCTAAACATATATGATGTCAGAAGAAACCAGTGTTTTCTCTCTTGATAAGAAATGATCCCATTTGAGCAAGGAAATAATTAGAAAACGTTCTTATAACATTCCAAACTATGCTCAACACTTGACATGTGGTTAACTCATTTAATTCTCAGTAGTCAGGAAATATTAGTTATCCTGATTTTTTTTTTAAGATTGATTTATTTGCTTTATTTATTACCTCCCACCCTTTGTTCTCTCATCCATCTGCTCATTGTTTGCTCACCTTCTCCAGGAGGCATAGGAACTGAACCTGGGACTTCCCACGTGGCAGGGAAGTGCCCAACAGCCTGAGCCATTTCCTCTCCCCACAGGCTATGGCCTCTGCTGACTTGTTGCTGCAGGGCTGGCGCCAAGCTCCTTGCTGTGAGGGCGGTGTCTAGCTCTCGTTGCGGCAAATGTGGCCATCTGCTCTTTAGGAGGCACCAGGACCCGAACCCCGGACCTCCCATGTGGTAGGCAGGTGCCCAATTGGTTGAGCCACATCAGCTTCCCAATCCCAATTTTTTTTATATGCCAGGAAACTGCGGCTCAGAGTGGTTGGTTAAGTAACTTGTATAAGGTCACCACAGCTAGTAAATGGAACAAGCTAAGGTAGGAGGAGCACTAGGCCATTTGTTAAATTTTGACTCTGTGGTTAAGTACACTTGACCTTGGCCAAGTCCCTTAACCTACTAATGTGAATTTCTTACCTATCATCAAGTAATTTTTCCTACTGTTCCCTACTATTTTTCTTTAAGAA
Source organism: Dasypus novemcinctus (assembly GCF_030445035.2). Classification (NCBI taxonomy): domain Eukaryota; kingdom Metazoa; phylum Chordata; class Mammalia; order Cingulata; family Dasypodidae; genus Dasypus; species Dasypus novemcinctus. The sequence continues at coordinate 47,416,273 of NC_080674.1, read as the reverse complement.
CTCAATTTAAAAAAAAGAAAAAAAAACAAGAGTGGGTGTAGCTCAGTGGTTGAGTACCTGCTTTGCATATATGAGGTCTTAGGTTCAATTCCTGGTATCTCCTTAAAAAAACAAAACAAAAACAAAAAAAGAAACCTCAATGAAAGCTTAACCTTTCTGAATACTGCTTTGGGTATTTGGGTATATCACTCAGTCGTTGATGTGTAGTATTTTCTTTGTCTTATTTTTTTAAATAGGTTATCTATTTTGATTTCCTCTTTTCTCCAAAAAGTTAACTGTTAGTTGCTTGTGTCAGGTACCAGTAGTCACCTCTTTAGGTATCAAGAAAATGAGGCTGGCTGCAACTCTGTGCTGGAGTCACTGCTCTGCTTCAGGGATCATGATGATCTACTTTACCAGCAGCAGTGTTAATTCATCTGTTTACACTATATGGGAAAGTATAAATATGAAAATGAAGATCTAATGAAGTATGGCTGGCCTGAAGATATCATGTGGATAAACTCTTGGCTCATGTACACCTTTGATTACATAAGGGGGAGAAGATAAAAGACATTCCAAAGGCAGTGCTGATGGACTGTGCACATTTTGTGAAAGCCAGTGGTGTTCAAGGCTGCAAGATGAACAACATTAATGCGGTATATACACCATGGTCTAACCTGAAAAAAACAGTTGACATGGATGTGGGACAAACAGGCTTTCACAGGCAAAAGGATATTACAATTGTGACAGTGGAGAAGAAAGTGAATGAGATACTGAATCAATTAGAAAAGAACAAAATGGAGCAGTGCCCTGTCTTGGCAGATGAGAAAGAATGCAGAGACCCTGAAGAAAGGAATGGGCAAAATAAAGTGCAAATTCAGGAACTGAAAAGGAGAGAAAAAGATGAAATGAAGAAGAGAGACATGATGAACTTAGGAGTTATTCATCATTAATGAAAGTTGAGAATATGTATTCATATCAGGATGGCAATGATTTAGATGAACTCATGTGAATGATGAAAAGGACCTTTTAAAGATGTGAATTTAGGGACACTTGCAGATGTTTTGATTTCAGCTATGTTCTGGATTACAAAAAGTAACCAACCAAAATTCTACCTTTGTTCTACACAAATATTAATTTTGGAGATTTTTTTTTAAGTCTCCTTTTTTTTTCTGACAGAGAAACTGATTATATATATTATAATTGGACTTGAAAGCAGCACATAACTTTAGGAAGTGAAATACTTTTGCCAGAACATCTCTTGGTACCTCATGAAAGATGGTTGTTGCCCTTGTTCTTGAGATAAGCTTTAGAAAGAACTAACTCTGAAAAGTATTTCTTTTATTGTGATCTTTCTCTAAAAAGAGATGTCTTGAAAAGCTTTTCATATTCTTAAAATATCTTCTCCATTGTTGTAAAAAGAAAGTAAGAAAATGAGGCTCTGGGAGGTTTAGTGACCCCCAAGGTCACAAAGCAAGGCGCCTAGGAATCTTGTTCTAGACTGCTGTGCCTTCCTGCTCCTGAGGAACACCACTTTCTCAGTCATAATTATCACTGTGCAAATGGGTACACGTACATACTTGGTGCAAAAATGGGTTAGCATAAACAGGCATCATTTGCATTCTGGTAACCTCAGGTGAATGAGGAAACAATTTGCCTTAAACGTATTTCTTTGTACTTACCATGGTCTTGGCTTAAGGTTGGGAGGGAGATTAAATTTATATTTCCATATTATGCCTAACAAATAGACTTTAAAATATCATCAGTTTGGGAAGCAGAAATGTTTTCCCTTGTAGAGAATGTTGCTGTTAAGTGTTTGCACAAATGACTTGGTTTGTCTGTGATTTACAAAGCTACTTTTCTTTTTGAAAGGCCACATCTATTCCAAATTTTTCTTACATGGGAGCTCGCCTGTGTAATTACCTGTCTCATCATCTGACAATTAGCCCACAGAGTGGCAACTTCCGCCAGTTGTTACTTCAGAGGTCAGTGTGAGTATATGAAATATAAGAAAATTATTTCTAAACCTGCTAGAATTTGGCTATTTCTCTTTTCTAAAAATAGTACATTATAGGAAATGCTAGGGAGAGATACGGTGGATTATTGTTATTTGTATAATATTAAAAGTATATAGTCAAATATCTTTTTTTTTTTTGGTAATTTTTTATGCCTTTGGTTTTGGGCTTAGAAAGGCCTTTTCTCACAATTTAAAAAATGATCGCTTATGTATTTCCTAGTATTTTTATAGTTTTGGTTTGAGTCAGTATCTAATTTTATTTCTTGCCACGCATTTAGCTAATTTTTACTCATTTTACTTTTTTAATAATCCATTCTCTTCCTATTGATTTAAACTGCCAACTTTATCACACTTTTTTGGAGATTTGATTCTGGGCTTCCATTATATTCTATTGATCATGTGTTTTATTGCTATAATTACTATTCAGTTATTTTAGCTCTATTTTTTAAAATATCTAATCTGGTTGGTTCCCCGCCCTCTTTTTTTTTTGTGGATTCTTCTTTGCTATTCTTGCTTTTTTTATTTTGAAATAAGTTTGTCTTTGAGTTTTTTGTGTTTGTCCATTAGTTTTTTGAAGTTACTTTTTTAAAAAAGATTTTATTTAGGTATTATTTCTCCCTACCCCTTCATTGTTTACACTTGCTATCTTCTTGTCTGTTCTCTCTGTGTCTGCTCATCTTTTTTTTTTTTGAGGCACCAGGAACTCCCTCCCACATGGAGGTATCCAGTTGCTTTAGCCACCCCATTTCCTGAAGTTACTTGTTTTTTAAGATTTATTTTATTTATTTTTCTCCACCCCCTTATTGTTTGCACTCACTATCTGTTTGTTGTGTGGTCTTCATTTTTAGGAGGGACTTGGAACTGAACCCAGGGCCTCCCATATGGGAGGGAGGCACCTCATTGCTCGAGCCACCTCTGCTCCCTGCTTTGTTGCGCCTCTCATTATGTTTTTCCTCTTTGTGTCTCTTGTTGCGTCATCTTGTTGCATCAGCTCAACGTGCCACCCTGGCATGACAGCTCACTCTCTTGCTCATCTTCTTTAGGGAGGCTCCAGGAACAGAACCCAGGACCTCCCATGTGGTAGGCAGGAACTCAATTACTTGAGCCACATCTGCTACCCTGAAGTTACTTTAAATGGTTGCAAAGTGTTACGTCATGTGGTTAAAATCCTGTGGAACTGAATAAAGAATCCAAAAGTAGACCTCAGATATACTTGAAAATTAAGCTTTTGATGATGATAGTCCTTTGGATGCATATGAAAAGATAACATGTATTGGAGGCACAAGTGGCTAGCCATTTGAGAAAAAACAAAGATGAATTCCTGTCTCACTCCTTACAACAGTAAATATTAGGTGGGGAAATTAGCAAACAAAAAGTTTGGGTTAGTGAAGCCTTTTAAGCAAGGCATGATCCTCAGAGACCCTAAACTAAAGCAAGAGATAAACCTAATTGCATATAGATCAAAGTATAATATTTGTAAAGGGTTAGCATACATTTATATGAAGTACAGTAAAAATTAGACAAATTTATAATACATAATCTTATTTAATATGAAAAAAGAGGTCTCTTGAGACTAAGAAAAAGACTAAAAAAGGAGATTGGATATGGCTTTGAATAGGTACAGCGCAGAGAAGTGTAATTTATAAACTTATAAAAAGATATGTTTACTTATCTGTAAATAAAGAAATGCAAATTATAACTTCTGGGAAAATGTGATAGGATGCCAGAAAGTCTCACTCACATTCTCCAGCACATCTCACCCCTGGCTTAGATTCTTAGAGACTTAAAATAGGGCTGGGACCCTGCCCCTGCCTGGTCTTGGAAATTCTGATGTAACTGGACTGATGTGGAGCCTGGGTATGGTTTTTTTTAAAGCTCCCCAAGTGATTCTTCTGTGCACTCATGGTTGAGAACCCTGCTTTCGATTATCTTTGACTCTTCATCCCTGCATGTGATTCTGTAGTGCTAAAATACAGTTAAAGATACTGATGTAGAGAAATGTTAATGATATATAACAAGTGACAAACAGCACATAATTCTAGTACCTTATTTAAAAATGCATACTTCGAAAGACAGAAAGGAAGTCAACATCATAGCAGTTCTAAGTTGCAGTGGTATTACAACTAAAAATCTTTGACTGCCTCTTACCTAGACAATCAACCCTGTATAAGGGTAGGAATTTATTCTTACATATACATTAATATTTTAATGCATAATTTAACAGACATAGCATTTATAAACAACAAAGATCATTTAATCAGAGTACTTACTGTGCAAAGCCATCAGAGAAGGGACAGAGATAGGAGAACAGCCAATTTGTATAACTGAGTTGGCATTAATTATTTCTTTCCATTATTAACTAGAGTGTTCTGTTTATAGATATCCCAACTTCTTTTTTCTGATGAAATTAATTTAGTATGTCCCTAATGTTTGGAAGCCAGTAGTCTCCATAAACTCCCCCCTTTGTCTCTTAAGAAAAAAGTTTTGTAAAACAAATGGCTTTACCAGAATTTTCTCACCAACTCATCTATAAAGTTTTCACCAATTTATCGATAAAGATAAGAAAAAATGCTTAACACTATAATGATAAGCTTTTAAAATCCGTTTAAAAAATCCATTTCACTTCCAGTAGTTGATACCATAATTCACTGGTGCAGGCAGTGACAAATTTGTGATTTTTAAATTAAAAAAATTTATAGACACCTTGTAGGAAATACGTCAGAAATCTTTGATGGGAGAGAACTTCTTTTTATTATCTAGGTGAGGCAGATAGGCCAAATCATTGGGAAAAAAGGCAAGGAAATTTAGTTATTTGAAACCTTCCATCTTCATTGGAATAGAAATCAAATTAATTGCTTTCTCTTTTTTCTTTTTAAAGATTTATTTATTTCTCTCCCCTTCCCCCCTGTTCTCTGCTCTCTGTGTCCGCTTGCATTCTTGTCATGCAGCACTGGGAAACTGTGTCGCTTTTTTTGTTGCATCATCTTGCTGCATCAGCTCTCCATGTGTGCAGTGCCACTCCTGGGTGGGCTGTGCTTTTTTTGCACGGGACACACTCCTTGTGCATGAGGCACCCCTATGCGGGGGACACCCCTGCATGGCATGGCACTCCTTGCGTGCCTCAGCACTGCACATGGGCCAGCTCACCACACAGGTCAGGAGGCCCTGGGTGTCGAACCCTGGACCCTCCATATGGTAGGCGTACACTCTGTCAGTTGAACCACAACTGCTTCCCTTAATTGCTTTCTATAGTGTTATTTCAGTTGAGGAATTTTTCTTTACTATAATATTTATCTGATTTTTATAAGAGAAAATTTAAGGATAATAAATAAACTTGACTTAAAAATAATCCATTTTATTTTAAACTTATTTGGAGACCATATATATAATATATATATATATTTAGAGATCTTTTTAAAAGTTCTTATATTCAGAAAGAATAGAAAATTTCACAGTGACAATTTGAGTAAAAACAATGCTTTCTTTAAAAATAAAGTCTAAGAAAATAAATAATATAAAGCAAGGCTTCCCCCCCTCACCATTTTGTTTTGGTGCCAGTATGCTGACCATGTTATAAACTTGATCTGATAGTTTTACTTTCAACCAACTATTCCTATAATTTTTCTAAAACTGGGATTTTAGTAGTAAAACATGTTGTATATTCTCTGGTCTCTATAACAGACTGGAACACTTTTTATTATAGAAAGTCAGGATATTAGGGCATGGTGCTTGCCTCTCTGTATTGCTTGCAAACAACCAAACCGATTATTTAAGAAACAAAGCAATGTGGGTTTACAAAAGTTATGTCTTTATTAGATGTCGGACTGAATATGAAATTAAAGATCAAGCTGCAAAGGGGGATGAAGCAACTCGAAAACGATTTCATGCTTTTGTGCTCTTTCTGGGAGAACTTTATCTTAACCTGGAGGTAAGAAAAATTTTTATTCATGTCCTAACAAAACTGGAGAATGTTAACTGATTTCAATAAGGAGTTTATGTTCACATTATACTTATGCCATATTAAAAGAAGAGGAGAGTAGATGTGTGGTTCAAGTGGTTGAGTGCCTGCTTCCCATGTGTGAGGTCCCATTTTCAATCCCTGGTACCTCCTAAAAACAAAAACAAGTGATCAAACCAACTCTGATTGGGCAGCAGATGTAGCTCAGTGGTTGCGTGCCTACTTACCATGTATGAGAGTCCTTCAATCCCTGGTACCTCCTTTCAAAAAAATGCGTAATGGAAGAGGAAGACTCAGAAAGAAAGAAACTAATGTCATGCTACCTTCTGGTGGTAGTGACAGTACTCAAAGGGAACAACATATGATACATTTTTTGTTCCTGCTAATGGGCAGAATATTAGAAAATAGTAAGTGAGCTTTTTAAAGTCTTCATTTACTTTTTGGGAACTGGTTTACCTGCAAGTTTAAGCTTTCAAAATATAGCCAATGATAGCGTTTGAATCCTTGCCTCACAAATATTTGGTATATTTTGTATGTTAACTTTTAAATGGTGGCCTGAGACAATTTACCCTGTAGAACGCAAGTTCAGAGTGAAGAGGACAGAGACTAGAGTTTTCTGGCTTTTCACCCTAATTCACCCAGAACATTTCTTCATCTTATTTTATATATTAATTTTCTACATAAAATGAAGTTGTCCAAAACCTGCAGCTGAACATGTTTGTAAATTTGTGGTATACTTGAGTATATGTTTGTTAGTAGGCAACATAAGAGCTGAACATTACGGCATAATGTTCCTTTTTTTGATTAGTGAATCCTAGATGTAGGTTTATTCCTTCTTAAACTCTGTATTGAAGACTTAATATCATAAACACCGCTGAAAAAGACACATGGATCAGCCATCAAATGTGCATTTCCGTCAGTACATGTAAAAGGTCTTTGTCCTGACCATGAGTCTCCCCCTTTTACCACAGGTAAACTTAATTAAAAAAAAAAATCTCATGGCTTATCCTTTTTCAGTCTAATTTTTATAAAAATCAAAATAAGACCACCGATCTAAATTAAAATGTATGTTAAATGATGACTCCTTTTCAGAATGCTCTTGGCCATTTCCTATGGGGAAATATGGTGCTAGGTCTATGGGGAGTATAAAGATAATGACTCCCAAACCTAAAATTCCTTTCACAGGAGAGATAAGATATGGACACCACTCTAATGCATATAAGACTATTTTTAAATACTTTAAAAAGTATGAATAAAATGCTCTGAGTTCAAAGGTAGTAACTCTGAGTAAATTAGAAAATAATTTATGAAGCAGTAACTTTAAAGTGGACTTAAACTATCCCCACCATGTTATATATGATAAATGAAATAGATTTTACCTATAGTTTAGTAGTTTTATTAGAAGTTTTAGTCACATATAAAGTAATTCTAACTAATTCTATCATACTAAAGTATGTTCCTATGATGATGATGATTATTTTACTTTAAAACTTATTTTCCCTACCCCATGTTAGACCATATCTTTATTATATTTTGGCATAGTTGTTTTTAATTTTCTTTTATCCCCAAAGATCAAGGGAACAAATGGACAGGTTACAAGAGCAGATATTCTTCAGGTTGGTCTTCGAGAGTTGCTGAATGCCCTCTTTTGTAATCCTGTGGATGATAACTTAATTTGTGCAGTAAAATTACTGAAGGTGGGTTTTACTTACATTTTTTCCTTAAAATTTAACTGTTATACCTCTTTAAGGTATAATTTAGAAGAAGGAAAGTATGTATAATACGTACATGAATCCAAGATTAATACTTTAAATTGACATTTTACTTTGATTTTATTTATACATTGAAAAAGCTATATATACTTTTTAAATATAAGATGCAAAATTCATAAGCAAATAGTCCTTTACCCTATCCCCAGCTGTAAAATCCTTTTTCGTCCTTTCCTTTGTATGTTTTGTGTGTTCACATAAATGGGATCTTACTCTGTTATGGCTTTCCTACTTGAAAACAGATCTTACCTCTTGCCATAGCAATACACATTTAGGTCTACCTCTTTATTTAGCAGTTTCTTAGTGTACCATTGTATGCATGTGCACTATTTATCCATTCTGTCAACATTTTGGTTATTTTCACTTTAGCCAACTGTAGTAATGCTAGTAATATTTTATCATGTCTTTTAATATGTTTATATTTCTATAGCCAATCTCATGCACACATATTTGGTTAGTCAATAAGCATGTTTACTTTAAATTGATAAGTAACATCAAATTTCCCTTCCAAAGGCTAAAGTGGAGAATATTCCCACCAATAGTGAATGAATACATCTGTTTCTCCAAATTTTTATCAGTGATAGATGTAATCAGTCTTGCTTTTTGCCATAGTTAATGGGTAAAATCAAAACCTCATTTTAATTTGCATTTTTCTGAATACTAGTGAATTTAAGCATTTCTTCATGTTTGTAAGTTTTTGTGAATTACCTGTTGATAGCCTTCAACTCATTTTCCCCCCAGGTGGAGTGGTGGTGGTGGTGGTATTTTAATTCAGAGTTTCTCTGTTTGCTGCATGTTGCATATTCTTTCTTCTAGTCTGCTGTTTAACTCTTCAACTTTAGTTAAGATCCTTTTCCCCTAGAACTTTCTTACATTTTTATATAGCCAATTTTCCCTTTTTAAAAATTTTAAGGCTGATGCCTGTGATTTTGCTAAAGATAGAGGTTCTCAAACTTTTTGGTTTCAGGACTCTTTACTGTCTTAAGTAAGAGCACCAAAGAACTTTTGCTTATGTGAGTTTTATCTACCAATAAATATTTATTGTATTTGACATTAAAACTGAGACATATTTAAAATTCATAATTCATTTAAAAATAATTCTCATTATGTTATGAAAGATAACTTTTATAAAACAGTTTTTATGTTCTTCTATACTGTGGCAATATGTCATTTTGGTTGAATGATGTAAAAAAAAAAAAAACAACTAGCCTCATGCAGATTTAGTAGTTGGAAAAGACAGGAGTATTTTAACATCCTCTTTAGATGCGTGTGGTCATTCTTTATTGATCTCACACCAGAGCTCAAATAGCTGTTTCTTAGATGTTAGTTGCAGTGTGGAATCTAAAACTGTATCATAAAACTTTCCTTTGTTACATTAAAATCCATTGGTCTATCCAGTACTTTATATGGATCTTTTGCATATGGCATGATTTTGTAATGTCCTTCATTGACCATTTGGAAAATATTGGTCCATTAACTTGGGTAGATATTCCAAATGTTAACATATTATTATACAAATACCCAAAATCTTTTTTAAAAATCTGATGATTGAGAAAACTGTCAAGCTCACAGTAGTAGTTTTTCAAAGTGTTAATTTTTGCTTGAAGGCTTGAATTTTATCACTGGCAGCAAATACTTTCATTTGCTTTTCTTAAAGTGACAAACTTTTTTTTTTTTTTTTTTTTTTTGAGAAATGTCTGAGTAAGCATAGTTTACCTTTCCATCATTTTTTTTTTCAAGTAAAAATAGTGTTTTATAACAAAAGAGCCAGTTGAACTTACAATTCAAGCAATGGCACAAATGCTTTTCCTTGAGGTAACCATTGTACTTTGTAGCAGAGGTGCTTTATGCATGCTTCCATTTCTTAGAATATTAGAAAGGCATGTACTAAAGGGTTGAGACTTAATAAAACTACTAATTTTTACTGTAAGTGTATGGATATGAGGAATACAATGACTACTAGTATAGTTGGTGTTACTGCTTTGCTTTATTTTAAGACGGCAGCAGTTACACCCACCACTGCTGTTTTACCATCATTGCAAATATAAGTACTATGGAGAACACAATTAATATCTGAATATTATGAAAATAATTTTGACCTCCCTGAAAAGGTCTCAGGGCCTCTATGATCCACTAACCACACTTGGATAACTACTGACTTTGGATGGTCTTTCTCACTTCCAAATCATAAATTAATAGGAAATATAGAAGGATAATTTTAGAGTTTGGATTTTGACTTTCAGTTCTTAGTCATTTGGAATTAATTTTTCTAACATAAGCAATATAATGCCATCTGCCTCATCTCTCCCCAGTAGTTAACTAGTTGTCCCAACAGCATTTACTGTGTAGACTCTCTTAAATTTTTTGAAGTCCTTTGGCAGTATAGTACTGTACTGAAGAATATGGACTCTAGAAACAAAACTACCTGGGTTTGAATACTGGTTCTGCCATTTACTAAAGATACACAACATTTTGTGTGATCTATGTATCTTTTAAAAATAAATTAAAAATATATATTAAAAAAAAGGATACACAGTGAGTAAATTACTTAACTTTTCTGTATCTCTGTTTCCTGATCTGAAAATGGGGCAGGATTGTTGGATTAAATGAGTTAATATACCCTTAGAAACGTCCCTATCTAGTGTTTACAATTTTTAAGTCTCATACAGATCTTGTATTGCTACTTTTTCTTATAACTAAGCATCAGAATCTTTGGGTATTTTGAGAGTAGGATACATTTAACTTTTCCATATCTACATTTTAATGAATTTTATATGAGGGTGTTGAGTGTTTAACCTAGAACAATTTAAAAAGTGGTTTAGTGTTATATCCTCTACATCAGATTATGATTTCTACTGAATGCAGTAAAACTTACGTTTATTTTAATCTTTCATGAATGAAAATTCTTTAATTCTACACATAGGAAGCTGAGGAGCATAATTTCATATTTGTCAAGAACCTGTCAGTGTATCTATGTAAAGAAAATTGACTTTTATCACAAAAATAAGATTTGTTACATGTTAATATTTATGCAGATATATAGGCATTCTTGCCATGAAATTCTCCTCTCGTGCACATTCCACAAACTCAGTTATTTCCCTGCTGACTCTTAAGAACTATTGAACAACCACCAAACTGTCTTAGCAGCCAGGGTGGTAAATCTATCACTCTTTACTGCCATCTTTCACTCATTCCCCTTCCCTGAATCAAGGATCACTGGTACATCATGCAAACCCCATTTCTTTCTTTCTTCATAACACTGTCTGCCTTTCTCTTTTTATGAATCCATTTTCTGAACATTTGAGTGTAGCTGTATACTTCATGCTCCTTGAACTCTTATACTGCATTGTACATTTCCTAAGAACAAGGATATTTGTTGACATAATCTCCTTAAGTGCAGCTGTTGAGTTCAAGAAATTGAACATTGATATCAAGCTTTCAGTCTATATTCCAGTTTTTGCATATGTCCCAACAATGCTTTTTTGAACCCTTTCTCCTCCCTTATTAGATCCAGTCCAAGATCACATATTACATTTAATTGTCATTGTGTCTTTAGTTCTTTTTTCTTTAAATGATGGGAACATATATACAATATTAATTTTCCCATCTTAACCACTCCCAAGCATACCACTGAGTGGGGTTAATCACTTTCACAATGTTATGGTACCCTCACTCCCTAACATTGCTAAAACTTTCCCATCAAACCAAACAGAAACCCTACTCCCATTATGCATTAACTCCCTATTCCCCCTGACCCCTGGCAACCTATACTCTACTCTATGTCTCTATGAGCTTGCATATTCTCTTTTTGTTTTCTCTGTAGTTACCATAAGACTTAAATTTAAATTCTAAATCCCTAACAGTCTTGTTTGCTTTGATACCAACCTAACTTCAATAGTAGGTACAAACTATGTTCCTAAACCCCTCTATCCCCCCACCTTTATCCTTTATGAAGTTCTTGTTACAAATTATATGTTTATACATTATGAATCCAAAACCACTGATGGATCATTACATTTTATGCATATGCCTTTTAGATCCACTGCTGAGGATTTTTAGGAATTAAGAAGTAGAGTAACAAACCCAAAATACCATAGTACGGGGCTTTACATTTATCCATGTTGTTATCTTTACTGGAGATCTTAATTTCTTTATGCAGTTTCCATCAATTGGTTATTGTTCTTTTTCAACCTGTGGAACCTGTGGCACTCCCTTTAGCATCTCTTATCTAGCTCCTTCAGCTTTTATTTATCTGGGAAGGTCTTAATTGCTCCCTCATTTTTGAAAGATAGTTTTGCCAGATATAATATTCTTGGTTAGCCTTTTGTTTTGTTTTGTTTTCAGCACCTGAAATATGTCATCCAACTGTCTTCTTGCTTCCATGGTTTCTGATAAAAATTGGCACTTACTATTGAGGCTCCCTTGTACAACACATTGCTTCTTTCTTGCAGCTTTTTGAATTCTTCCTTGATCTTTGGCATTTTATGATTTGGTTATAATGTGCCACAGTATGTGTCTATTTGGGTTTATACTGTATAGAGTTCATTGAGTGTCTTGGATGTATATATTCATGCCTTTCATGTAAATTTCAGCCATAATGTCTTTAAATATTCCTCTGCCCCTTTCTCCCTCTTCTTTTTCTGGGACTTCCACAATGTGTATATTAGTACTCTTCATGGTGTCACACAGGTGGTCTCCTAGGCTCTGTTCATGTTTCTTCATTCTTCTTCTGCTACTCAGACTAGATGGTTTCAGTTGTCTTATCTTCAAGTTCATTGATTCTTTCTTCTGCCGTCTTCAACCTGCTGTTGAACCCCTCTAGCAAATTTTTGATGCTGTGGTCCTCAGTTCTATTTGTTCCTTTTCATAATTTCCATCTTTCTATTGACTCTTTGTGTTCGTCTACCATTTTTCTTATTTCCTTTATATCTTTGTCCATGTTTTCCTTAGCTCGTTGAGCATATTTAGTATCATTTTTTAAAAAGTCTTTCTGGTATGTCCCAAGTCTGTTCCTCCTTGCTGACTGTTTCTAATGCTTTAATCTTCTCCTTTGCATGGGCCCTTGCTTCTTGTTTCTTTGTATATTTTGTAATCCTAATTGAAATCTAGATGTTTTGATATTTAAATGTGTTACCACTGGAGTTTAGACTCCAAGTCATCTGATCCTTAAGCCTGTGACCCGCTAGTATTATGACAGAGTTTTACTTGAATGCTGGGAGCTAACCAGGAAAAAAAAAATCAAAATAAGAAAATAAAAACACCTTTCCCATCTTTGCAGATTGGCCTTTGCAAATGTTCTACTTCAGAATTTAGCCATACAATGAGATAGAGTAACTAATTGCAAAAGCTTAAGGTAGCCTCCCTGATCCTTTCTGCTCATGTGTGTTGTCTTGGATATATGTATGTGGCTCAAGATATTCCCCCATTTAAATGGTATTTCCTTATGGTCCCAGACATTGCATTATATGTCTGACAACCAGCAAACCTTTTCCCCAGCAGCTGCTGTTTGACTATTCTTCAATAGTATCCTGTATGTTCTTTAAGAGAGCTGTTGCCTTGTATGCACAGGGCAAGTTTTGAGACAGTTAGCCTGTGTTGAGGGTCCTGGTTCAGTCCTTTATGCTACCACCAGAGAGACTGGGCCAGATATACATGTTCCCAGTTTGTGCACAAGGATTATTCTGCTCCTTCTAGAACTGGGCCATCCAGAGTGCCATGACATCCTACAGATTTTTCAGTTGCCTTTTTCTTGTTTTCAACACTTGACTTAAAGAGCTATTTTGCAGAAACTTTTGCAATGTAATTTTTTTTTTAAGATTTATTTTTTATTTCTTTCTCTTCCCTTCCCCCTCCCCCCCCCAGTTGTCTGTTCTCTGCCCATTTGCTGCGTGTTCTTGTTTTTGTCCGCTTCTGTTGTTGTCAGCGGCATGGGAATCTGTTTTTTGTTGTTGTTGCATCATCTTGCTGCGTCAACTCTCTGTGTGTGCAGCGCCATTCTTGGGCAGGCTGCACTTTCTTTCATGCTGGGCGGCTCTCCTTACGGGGCGCACTCCTTGCGTGTGGGGCTCCCTTACGCAGGGGGATACCCCTACATGGCATGGCACTCCTTGCGTGCATCAACACTGCGCATGGGCCAGCTCCACACGGGTCAAGGAGGCCTGGGGTTTGAACTGCGGACTTCCCATGTGGTAGATGGATGCCCTATCCACTAGGCCAAGTCCGCTTCCCTGCAGTGTAATTTTAAGTAGGTTCCAATTTATAAATTTATAATCTTAATCATTGTGAAGTGCTTTGGTCTCAGCAGTAAACTTGCATTCTCTAAATATTTAATAATCAGTTTATGATAATTGCATTTGCTTACATAAAAATGCTTAAATAAAAGAAAAAAGGTGCCTCCTTGGTACATAGTCATGTTTCTGATTTCACCAGTGATCATACATGATAGGAAGGATTAATATCATGGCACCTCTGATTTCACCTTCTCACCAAAGAAAACATTTTTCACCTATTTTTAAAAGTGCTACTTTTAAAAATAGGTGAATTGATACTTCAGCATTCCTGAAACAGTCTGATACTCATGTTAACTAATGTATTTAGCACAGGATATTTAAAAGTTACTTGATTTTTTTAATGAACTTTCTAAGTTTAATGGATTTTTTCCTTATTGAATAAAGAGCCCAAATATGACAAATATAAGTAAAATCTGTGTAATTCATCTCTTTTCCTGAATCCAGTTCTGATTAAAAGTCTTTAGGCATTGCTGACCATTTTCAGATTCATAAGGAGTTTATGTTTGGCAAAATGTTACTTGATGGTACAGGGGGATCCAAAACATGATATATTGATTAAAACTTTATAGCCTTTCTTGATAATACAGGGACTATAACATATAGTCACTGACAAGTTATTTATGAAATTCGTGATTAATGTTCTGCTGTATTTCATTTCTTTAGGTGGTATAGAGATCCCTAAATATTAGATGGTAGAGAATAATTGAGAATATCTCCTTTGACTTGCTAAATTCATCTTGTTCAAACCATTCCCCTACTAATACCTTACTTTTTAGAATTCCTTTACTCTATTGATTCCTTATTCTACTAACCCCTTCTTTCTTAGTTGACAGGGTCAGTTTTGGAAGATGCCTGGAAAGAAAAAGGAAAAACTGACATGGAAGAAATTATTCAGAGAATTGAAAATGTTGTCCTAGATGCAAATTGTAGCAGGTGGGAGAAAAAGTACTATAGATGGCTGCTAATCTCAGTATTTTGATTTGGGAATTATTTTTAATTCTGCTTTACTTCCTCAAAGTAAAGTAATTAAAACCTTGTAGATCTACTGAAATATTTTCTTTAATGATGTAATATTTTACCTATGGCATCTGCTCAGTGGTCATTCCGTTCAATTGTGTTTTTATATTGAAACAGTTAAGACTTTTCTGTAGTAAGATATAAGTCCATTGAAAAATAAAATGGTCCAGACTTTAATTTGTTCAACAAGTATTTGGGTCAAGTACTATCCTAAATATAGTGGAAGGTATAAATGTGTTTGAAGGATAGCCACTGCCT
The DNA here is from genome assembly GCF_030445035.2 of Dasypus novemcinctus. Taxonomy (NCBI): domain Eukaryota; kingdom Metazoa; phylum Chordata; class Mammalia; order Cingulata; family Dasypodidae; genus Dasypus; species Dasypus novemcinctus. The sequence goes on along the minus strand of NC_080674.1, from coordinate 47,400,985 downwards.
CTAAAGGCAGTGTAGTCTACAATTATGTGAAACAAATTTCATGGCTGTTTTTTTAAAAAAGGAAGTTTATGTCATGATAGAAAATTTCTGGAAAACTGAAGACATTGGCGGTACATATTAAAGTCAGGAAAGTAAAGTTTTAGATCTGTGTGGTATTTTAGAGCCTAAAAACATTTATGATGGGTACATTTTAACTCCTTTTTAACCTGTATCTGCAGAGATGTAAAACAGATGCTCTTGAAGCTTGTAGAACTCCGGTCAAGTAACTGGGGTAGAGTCCATGTAACCTCAACATATAGAGAAGCAACACCTGAAAATGATCCGAACTATTTTATGGTATGCCAGTGTTCATGTTTTAAATTTTGTTTGTTGCTTGAATGTAATTTGGAAATCTACAGATGAGTTATATAAAGCTGTTCTCTGAATTTAATGCCTAATAACTCTTTTCACTGGCTTAGGGTCACATGGCAAGCAGGAGACCAGGTAAATTAAGAGGAGAAGAGACCTGGAACCTTCCAGTGAAAGGGTGAACTAGAGAAAGATCCATCCTATGGCAAGGGAGATGATAAGGCTTGGACACGGGTGAGCGTAGGGGTGCCAGGAAGCAGAATTTTCAGAGAATTCATCATCAAGGGTCTGCATTTCAAGCTCTTATTTTGCGTGTGGTGGTAAAGTAAATTTAAGAAAATAAAAGTGCCTCTAGGCCAGTGTTGCCCTGAATCACTTGACATGACCAAACATAAAGCAACTACTGAGGAATGCTCCTACAATTCTTTTTTATAAATGTCGGGGGAACATAGCTAAAACAAGCTGACACTAAATCACAGTGCACAAGAATATTTCACCACGAGTATGAAAGATGACAGACAGAAGAGTTAGAACCCACAAGAACTTGAGAGAATAGAATGAAATGAAAATGGCTGCTAGGAACTTAGTTTAACTTTTTGCTTGTTCAGGTATTATCTGGTGCAGACAAGTGACAACAGCATACTTCATTAGATAATGTGCTTTAAAAAAAATCAGTTCTGGAATGATTATATATTTTTATCACTTTGATTCATCCTAGAATGAACCAACATTTTATACTTCTGATGGTGTTCCTTTCACGGCGGCTGATCCAGGTATGTTGTCTGATTCTTTTTTTTTTCTTCTTTTCCATAAGGTAGTAAATTACAGAAACAAACCATATTTCTACTAGCACAATTGTGGCTTTTGAAGTTTTCACAGCATTCTAAGATGTTAGTTAGGATAAAGGTTTTCCTCATATAGAATATTCTTTATAGTGACCACTTGAACCATTTCAAATGGAAAATCTGTTCTGATATATAGTTATCACTCTAACATTTGAGGGATTGGAAAACTCCCTCAAACGCAACCACTTTTTTTTTTCATATATCCTTATATATTTTTTTTTTTATATTTATACTTTCAACTTTTAGGTGGTTAGAATGGTTCACCATATAAACAGCAACTGTCATTAATATGGATTAATTCTTATAGATACTAAGAATTACAGGCTTCATTACTACTTGGTGGGTTAGAGTTAATTAAAATTTAAATCTCTGCGTAGTTATCTTTACAGAAAAGGACTGTTTATAGAAAGATCACTTTGTAATAGGTGGGACTGCAGTGTGTGCAGTAGAGAAATTTTCCCCATTAATAGTAAAGTAGTGTAGGATTTATTTTTCATTAACTTTTAAATGCTTTTTGGTACAAACTAAAACCAGCTTATCATTGTAATTTTCCCATTTGTTTCCTCAGGGAAGTGGGCACTAACTATCCTGTGTCCCTAATATAAAGAAGGTATAAGGACTATTTAACTTTCTATTTTAAATTATGAAAAAACTGACCTGTGTATACAATATAAAGATTAAACCACAGTCCTTTTGCCATTTTAATATATACTTCAGATCATTTTTAAAGAAATCAAGCCCTCATAGATTCTGCTAAATCATTTCATTTTCTGTACTCTAATTGTACCCTCCCTCCCCAGTCCTTCCATCATTTCCCTCCTAAAGATTATTATTCTTGGTTTTCATCATTGCAGCGTGTCTTTTTACTTCATATGTGTATCTGTAAATAGTAGATGTCACACACAGTGGCATTCATGATCCTAAATGGTATCGAACTATGCATATTTCTCTATGTATGTGCATATTCTTTTGCAACATTTTATTCACTCTTATTTTTAGTATTTATTCATAATGAGATATATATAGCTTGAGTTCTTTTTTTTTTTAGATTTTTTTTTTTTTTTAATTTCTCCCCACACACCCCCCCCACCAATTGTCTGCTGTGTCCATTCACTTTGTGTTCTTCTGTGACCGCTTCTATCCTTATCAGCGGCACCGGGAATCTGTGTTTCTTTTTGCTACATCATCTTGTTGTGTCAGCTCTCCCTGTGTGCGGTGCCACTCCTGGGCAGGCTGCACTTTCTTTTGCGCTGGGTGGCTCTCCTTACAGGGCGCACTCCTTGCGTGTGGGGCTCCCCTACGCAGGGGACGCCCCAGCATGGCAGGGCACTCCTTGCGCGCATCAGCACTGCGCATGGACCAGCTCCACACGGGTCAAGGAGGCCCGGGGTTTGAACCGCCGACCTCCCATGTGGTAGGCAGACTCCCTATCCATTGGGCCAAGTCTGCTTCCCTTGAGTTCATTTTAAAGGCCAAGTAATTTTCTATTCTGAGTAAACCACTGTTTATTTGTCCCTCTATGGATAGTCGTGTGATTTAAATTTGTTTTTATAGACAATACTGTGGTGAACATTCTTGTTAATAGGCCTTGTGCACACCGAGGAGTTCTGTAGGGTGAAGAAGTAGAATTGTTGAGTTACAGTCCATTTGCATCAATTTTACTAAGTGTTGCTAAAATGCTTTCTAGTATGGTTATACTAAATATTTCTATCAAGAGCATATGAGGGTTCCTATTCCATATCTTTACCAACATTTATTGTTACTGACTTAATTTCTGTTAGTCTGATTGTATGAAATTTTACCTCGTTATTTTGATTTTTATTTCCCTAATTACTATTGATCTTGAATTTTTGATGTTTCTGTGGCCTTTTGCTTTCTTCCTTTTAGTATTATCTGATGTTCTCTTTGCCTATTTTTCTGCTGGGTCATTTGTCTTATTCATTTTTTATTTTTATTTTTTTTTAAGATTTATTTATTTATTTAATTCCCCCCCTCCCCCGGTTGTCTGTTCTCTGTGTCTGTTTGCTGCGTCTTGTTTCTGTGTCTGCTTCTGTTGTCGTCAGCGGCGTTGTCGTCAGCGGCACCATTCCTGGGCAGGCTGCACTTTCTTTCGGGCTGGGCGGCTCTCTTTACAGGGCGCACTCCTTGTGCGTGGGCTCCCCTACGCGGGGGACACCACTGCGTGGCACGGCACTCCTTGCGCGAATCAGCACTGCGCATGGGCCAGGTCCACACGGGTCAAGGAGGCCCGGGGTTTGAACCCTGGACTTCCCATGTGGTAGACGGACGCCCTAACCACTGGGCCAAGTCCGTTTCCCTGTCTTACTCATTTTTAATTCCTTACATATTCTAGAAATTTTTCCCTAATCAGCTGAGTGTTTTATTTATCTTCTCCCACTATGTAGCTTTCTATTTTGCTTATGGTTTCCTACCATTTGGAGGCTTTGAGTTTTAACATAAGCAAATATATCAGTCTTGTTTCTGCTTTCTATGATTTAAAAAACCTTATCAATGTCATATTCAGTTTTCTTCTGAGAATCCTTGTTGCTTTTTATATTTAAAATAGCCTTTAATCATTCTGGCTGATTTTTGTCTATAGGATATAGAAGGGATTGAATATTTTTCCCACAGCCTATTGTCTCAGTAATTGGCATAAGTTATCTTTACTCTCTTAAATGCCCCTCTGTTATGTACCAAACTTCTATTATTATATATATTGTGTATGTTATTCTCTGTGTTTATCATTATAGATCTTTCTTCTGTTAGACTGTCTCTACACCAATACCACACTTGTAATTACTCTTCCCGTATGTACATCTTGCTATATTTGGTAAGGCAGATCATCTCTTATTCTTCAAAGTTACCTTGATTCATTCTAGTTCTTTGTGCTTCATCTGTATCTAAACTATTTATCTTAACTGTTTTCTGTTTGTTTTTCCTAGTGACTCTTGTTGTTAGAAAACCAGTTTGACTTTTTAAATATGCCTTTTGTTCAAAATATTGTCTTTTCTCAGTATCAGATCCTTTTGTCTCATTCTAAATGGTTATATGTTTCATGTTTTAGTTCTAATCCTGCTGTAATTCTGATAATTACACACAGAAAATTGTTTCCTTATGTCGTGATTTTTAAAAATTGTGAGCTTGTATATAAATGTCTTTGTTTTAACTGAGGTTCAGTCCTATAACATAAAATTAACCATTTTAAAGTGAATGATTTGGTTTCATTTCATATATTCACAGCATCTATCTGGTTCCAGAAAATTTTCACCCCTTAAAAACTCCAAACCCATTAAGCAGTTATTCCCTCTCTCCTTTCCCTCCAGTCCCTGGCAGCCACCAATCTGCTTTCTGTCTTTATGGATTTACCTATTCTGAATATTTCCTGTAAATAAAATCATATAATATGTGATTTTGTCTGATTCTTTCACTTAACATAATGTTTTTGAGGTTCATATGTTGTAGCATATATCAGTACTTTGTTCTTTTTTATGGCTAACATCCCATTGCATGGATATACCACATTTTATTTATCCATTCATCCTTTGATGGACATTTGGGCTATTTCTTCCTTTTGGCTATTGTGAATAGTGCTGCTTTGAACGTTTGTATACAAGTATTTGTTTGAGTCTCTGTTTTCAATTCTTTCAGGTAATGACTAGTAGTAGAATTACTGAGTAATATGGTAATTCTATGTTTACCTTGAAGAACCACCAAACTCTTTTCCACAGTGTTGCACCATTCATTCCTACCGGCAATGTACCCACATTCCAGTTTCTCCACATATTCACCAACATTTATCCACCATCACCCTCTTTTTTTATTATAGCCATGCTAGTGTGAAGTAGTATCTCATTGTGATTTTTTTTTTAAAGATTTATTTTCTTTCTCTTCCCTCCCCCCTCCAGCCCAGTTGTCTATTCTCTGTGTCCATTTGCTGCGTGTTCTTGTTTTTGTCCGCTTCTGTTGTCAGCGGCATGGGAATCTGTGTTTCTTTTTGTTGCGTCATGTTGCTGCGTCAACTCTCTGTGTGTGCGGTGCCATTCTTGGGCAGGCTGCAGTTTCTTTTGCACTGGGCATCTCTCCTTACAGGGCGCACTCCTTGAGCATGGGGCTCCCCTATGCGGAGGGCACCCCTGCATGGCAGGGTACTCCTTGCACGCATCAGCACTGCACGTGGGCCAGCTCGACATGGTCAAGGAGGCCCAGGGTTTGAACTTTGAACCTCCCATGTGGTAGACAGACGCCCTATCCATTGGGCCAAGTCCGCTTCCCTCATTATGATTTTGATTTTCATTTCTCTACCATTTTTTTTTTAAACTTTTATTTGGAAATTATTTCAAACTTATGTAAAAGTTACAACAATAAAAATAGTACAAGCATTCATATACCCTTTACCCAGATATGCCTTTTATAAACAATTTACTCTATTTGCTTTGTTATTTGTGTTGTCTACATACATTTTTAAAATTTTCTAAACCATTTGAGGGTAAGTTACATTATATGTTCCCTGTTTTAGCTTTTTATCTTCATGAAACCCCTTATAGCTTAGATTATAGGAACATCTATCTGAAGTGGGTTTTATATTTGCTCCTTCAAGGAACCATAAGGTGTCACTGACCTGGAAAAATTTTTATTTTCTTGTCACAGGGGATCTCAGTGTGGGTAGTAGAAATTTGAGGTGCAGGCCCATCATTATAAATTATCTGGGGAAATTATTTCTCTAGAGTACTTTTGCCCCCATTCCAAACCCAGGCAGAAACAACCATGCTTCCTTGCCCCTCTCCCTTTGCCACTAAGTTGTCTCCCCGTCTCCCCCTAATCCCCACTGTCTAACCCTTGCCTTAGATAATAGCTCTTTGAGGATCCCATGTTAGTGTAGGGTGAGATGAGAGTAGCATCTGAATTCCATCTCCTTGTTTTACTTGGGCTCAAGGACTTGTTCTTTGACCTTCCATGGGTTTTAAAATCCAAGCCCCTTGTTGAGAACATGGTCTGTCAGCCTCCCAGCTATTACGGTTATGTACGGCTTTCAGTTACCTCTTTGTTTCTGTCATCTAGTGACTTGATTTTCTTTTTTTGTGAGTTCAGCCATGTTTATGTAAAAGAAGTTTTATCTTTTCTAGTGTCTCAAGTATTTGTAGCAGGAAAGTTTTTTGTTTAAATAGTTGTCCAAATTGTCAAAATTGGAAGTTGAAATATCACTAATTCTTTAAGCTGGAGTTTTATTTTTATAGAGACTGACAATCTTGGAAAACATAGTCTTTACCCAGATTAAAGTAAATATATTGTCCTTTCAGAATTTGAGATGACTGTTCATAAAAAAACTGATTTTAAGGTACCAGTTTTAATATACATTAATCCATTTTATTATTCAATAGATATGCTAATCTTCAAAGGGTCCAGTAACTAAAACATACCCTTCTTCTCTGCCTAAGATAGTCAGTGGTTGGGGAGCTATAATATTACCTGTATTACTTCAGAAGAGCCCGTCTCAGGAAAAAGTTTGAGCCTGGAAGAGTTGAAACATTTACCAGGTGGTTGCCTCCCAACTATCTCTCGTGAGGCAGAAAAGCAAAAAAAAAAAATCTTTGGTTCAGAACTTTTGATAAGATTAACCTCCTCTGATTGACAAACATGTATCTCAGTGGCCATTATCTGCCTGCCAGATAGCTTACTTCACCTCCTTAAGGACGAGTGATGGGATGGCTGGAACCAGAGGTATTTAATTAAAATCCTTCCTTTTGAATATGGAAAGAGGGTGTTCTTCCCCACTAAGTCATATAGCCAATTTTTTGTCTAATGGAAAGCAACAGTAGAGAATGTAATCAGCATACACATGGGCTGTGAAATATACTGTTATATTCACAATGACTTCTCTCCAACTTAACGTTCAGAACAATATTTTAAGACACGTTAGCACACATGGGGGCAAGAACAAACAAATGAGAATTTAAGTTTTGTGACATTTAAACATCTAAATGAAAAGTCTTAAGATTAAAAATGAGAATTTTGGGGGGTAACTGGCCATTTTATATAATGATTTTTTTCAGAATTATAACCTTATTCTAATATTCTATAGATTATCAAGAGAAATATCAAGAGTTACTTGAAAGAGAAGACTTTTTTCCAGATTATGAAGAAAATGGAACAGATTTATCAGGGGCTGGTGATCCGTAAGTTATCTTTAGCTACTTACTTTGTTATTGAAATTTTATAGCCACAGTTTGTAGCTGGAGTTTAGAGTAGGAAAAAAGTAGTCGAAAGAATTTTGATACAATGTTGTAATCTGGCAACACCATGGTAGTACTTATTTACCAAAAATTTGCAAAAAATCGTATTAGAAAACTCACAGATACTGTGATTCCGAAATTGTACATATAGTTGAGGGGAAAAAAACTGGTAAAATGCAGTATATTTAAATGCAAGTATAATTTTTAAAATAGATCCTCTTGTTATTATACCTAAGGTTTAAAAATAAGTATATCTAATACTTTCTGTAAGAGCTTGGGTAAGTTCTATGCCTTTTTCTCACTGATAAAACTGATAAAATGGAAATAGTAGTAGCCCTCCTTGAGTTTTTATGAGAGCTAAATGAGAATACATTAAAAATACTTGGAACACCCTTCTGGCACATAGTAAAATGCTCAGATCTTAGTGTTAAAGGGTAAATTTAAGATAAAAGAAAATACATGACTGTATAAAAATGTTTGGACTGATGAAAAAAAATTTATAGCCCTGCTTTCATATCTTAATTCTTTACCTGCCATTTGTGGTAATAAAAGAAACGTTTGATATGTTGCTCCCTTAACATCAGATTGCACTACAATTTGCTGTAGAAGCACCAGCAAATTGTGAGATCTAATCCCAGCTCTGTTAACAAATTGCATGAATTTTGGTAAGCTACTTAGGTTCTCTTCCTGCATAGAGGGGGCAGAATAAATCCATGGCTTCAATTTTTCATGGCTTCAATTTTTCTGTCTCCCTTCTCTTCTGTCTTTTGTAAGTTTGAAAAAAAACATCCTTATTCCCTCTCTTATCTAGTGATATTTTAATTATGAGTCAGTTTGGGATCTAGTAAGATAATATTGTACTTTTATATGCTAACTCAGTAGAAACAATACAGTGAAATAAGGACACAGACTGAGCCTGAGGGGTTGGATATACCAGTGAAGATAAAGTTGTTATTGTCATGAACTTCAGTTATCCTCTACATAAACAACTAAATAAAGAGCTCATGTTCATTTCAACACATGGCCTCATACTGGAAATGGGGATGAAACAGAAGAAAAAGACTCATGTAATTGGTAGGATTGGCAAGAAAATTTTCTAACTCTTGTAGTTGGAAGTGGATTTTGGAGGGAATTCAGAACAGTATCGTGTTGTGGAGAAAAGTGTTAAAAAATGTGAAAGATCTGGAGTCAAATTCTGACTCTGCCACGTACTTTACCCAAGATTTTATGTTATTCAGTTAAACTCCCCAAATCTCATTTTCTTCAGCTCTAAAATGAAGCTGATAGTAGTACCTATATTTTTAAGATGGTTGTGGGAATTCAGTGAGAGTGTGTATGTGAAATCTTTAATTGGCACTTTAAATTACCCTTTTTTCCACCTGGAAAGCCTTGCTCTCCACCATTTTCAATGGTCCAGTAGTGAGAAAATATCTGGAATAGGAGATCTCAAATATAGCTTCCTGTTATGAATGTCTGAGTTCAGATAAATGTGGATTTTACTTATCATTGCAGGAGTAAATTAGTTTGATTTCCGAGGTTAAATAGACAAAATATTAATGTGTCAGCAGGATCAACCGGACATCTGAAATTATGTTCTAATTATTGTGATAAATTTATGGAATTAATGTTGATTTTGAGGCCCCAACTTTATGTCAGTCCTTAGATTTACATTTTTGATTAGGTTATAGAATTTAACATGTCTTCTTAAAAGAATAGAAGAGGGAGAAGGAAAAAGAGGTATGATAATGGGGCATTTTGGGGACTTGGAGTTGTCCTCAATGATATTGCAGGGACAGATGCAGGACATTATATATCCTGCCATAACCCACTGAATGTACTTGGAGAGAGTGTAAACATAAACTATAATCCATGCTGTGTAGCAGTGCTCCAAAATGTAGTCACCAAATGTAATGAATGTGCCACACTGATGAAAGAGGTTGTTGATGTGGGAAGAGTGGGGGGTGCAGAGGGGGGAATATGGGAACCTCTTATATTTTATATTGTAACATTTTGTGTGATTTATGTATCTTTTAAAAAAAGATAATAATAATACAAAAAATATTCCTAAGATGACAAAAAAAAATAGCAGAAACTAAACTCAGAATCCAATTTAAATTTTTAAAAAAATTTTTTTAATTAAAGACAATGTATGATTACAGAAATATCATGTAAAAATTACACTGTTCCCATATACCCACCTACTGTTGAGACTGCATTAGTATGGTACCTTTGTTACAATTGATAAAAGAATATTAAAATTGTACTATTAGGGAGTAGATGTGACTCAAGCATTTGAGTGCCCACCTCCCACATGGGAGGTCCCAGGGTCGGTTCCTGGTGCCTCTTGAAAAAAATGAAAACAAATGAAAAAACCAGCTCAAGGAAGCCAATGTGGCTCAGTGGTTGAGTGCCAATTTCACACACCCCCGAGGTCTCAGGTTCAATCTCCGACCCCCGGTAACTCAAAAAAAAAAAAAAAAAAAGAGTAAAAATTGTACTATTAACTATAGTCCATGGTTTATATTAGGAGTATTGTTTTCCCAAATACCAGCCTGTTATTAATGCCTTATATTCTTGGCGTATGTTTGTTATAATTCATGAAAGAACATTCATAAACTTGTATGAATAATGATAGTCCATTGTCTACAATAGGGTTCACTGTGATATATAGTCCTGTGTTTTATTATTTAATTTTTATTCTAGTTACATTTCATTCCCCTTTTAACCATATTCCCCTATAAAATTCAGTGCTGTTAATTACAATAATGTGCTACCATCACCACTGTCCATTTTCAAAACTTTACAATCAAAACTTTACAAAACTTTACAATTCTGTACAAATTAAGCATCAACTCCTCGTTCTCTAACCTTCCTTCTCTTGGTCACCTATATTCTAGATTTTAATTCTCTGAGTTTGCTAATTATAATTAGTTCATATCCATGAGATCATACAATATTTATCCTTTTGTGTCGAGCTTCTATCACTCAGCATAATATTTTCAAGGTTCATCCATGTTGTAGCATGCATCAGAACTTCATTTTTTTTAATGGCTGAATAATATTCCATTGTATGTATATACTACATTTTGTTTATCCATTCATTGGTTGATGGACACTTAGGTTGCTTCCATCTTTTAGCAATTGTGACTAACATGCCTGTGAACATCGGTGTGCAAATACCTGTTCCATTACCTGCTTTCATTTCTTCTGGATACATATTACAGAATTGCCAGGTATATGGTTATTCTATATTTAGTTTCCTGAGGAACTGCCAACATGTCTTCCAGAGTGACTGTACCACTTTACATTGCCACCAGCTCTGAATGAATATTCCTATTTCTCTGCATCCTCTCCAACACTTGTAATTTTCTTTTGTTTTTTTTTTTTAATTGTAGCCATTCTAGTTCATGTGAAATGATATCTCACTGTGGTTTTGATTTGTATTTCCCTATTAGCTATTTTTTTTTAAAGATTTATTTATTTTTATTTATTTCTCTCCCCTTCCCCCCACCCGGTTGTCTGTTCTCTGTATCTGTTTGCTGCGTCGTCTTTGTTTGCTTCTGTTATTGTCAGCGGCACGGGAATCTGTGTTTCTTTTTGTTGCGTCATCTTGTGTCAGCTCTCCATGTGTGCAGCGCCATTCCTGGGCAGGCTGCACTTTCTTTCGCGCTGGGCGGCTCTCCTTATGGGGTACACTCCTTGCGTGGGGGACACACCTGCGTGGCACGGCACTCCTTGCACGCATCAGCACTGCACGTGGGCCAGCTGCACACGGGTCAAGGAGGCCCAGGGTCTGAACTGTGGACCTCCCATGTGGTAGGCGGACGCCCAAACCACTGGGCCAAGTCTGCCACCCCTATTAGCTATTGATGTTGCACATCTTTTTAATGTGCTTTTTAGCTATTTGAATATGCTCTTTGGAAAAATATTCAAGTCTTTTGCCCATTTTTAATTGTTTTTTGTTGTTGTTGAATTGTAGGATTTCTTTATATACTCTGAATATTAAACCCTTATCAGATATGTGGTTTCCAAATATTTTCTCCCATTGAGTATGTTGTCTTTTCACTTTAATTTTGAGGAGTCATCTAATTTTTGTTTGTTGCTTGTGTATTGGGTGTAAAGACTAGGAAACCATTGCCTAACACAAGATTCTGAAGATGCTTCCCTACATTTTCTTCTAGGAGTTTCATATTTCCAGTTCTTATATTTAGGTCTTTGATCCATTTTGGGTTAATTTTTATGAATGGTGTGAAATAGTGGTCCTTTTTCATTCTTTTGCATAGGGGTATTCAGTTCTCCCAGGACCATTGGTTTAAGAGACTCTTCTTTCCTGGTTAAGTGGACTTGGCAACCTTGTCAAAAGTCAATTGGCCATAGATGTGAGGGTCTGTATCTGAACTCTCAGATTCTATTGGTTTTGACCACTGTAGCTTTTAAAGTCAAAATGTGTGAGTCTTCCAACTTCATTCTTTTTTCAAGATGTTTTTGGCTATTTAAGGACCTTTTCCTTTCCAAATAAATTTGATAATTGGCTTTTCCATTTCTACAAAGTAGCTATTAGAATTTCCAAGCTCTATGGCACCAGGCAAGGTAGATGGGAACGAACTGCCTGATCTGGGATGGAAATTTCATACCTGATATTTTTTCTCTTTCTTTGATTCAGCATTTGTGGAGTCTTTCTCCTGTGTCTACCATCCTCCAGAGTTCTCAGCAAGTGGGCTTTCTCCTTTTATTCACTGATTCTCTGGGGAGGCTTTTTCAGGGGATGCCTTATATCACCATGTTGATGACATCAATCTGACTAGTGTTAATTTTAACTCTTCAAATTAAACATTTGGTTCTCTGAGGACTAACAACACTTGTACCATTTTAAATAGTTAGTGCTTGGGTTCTAGTATAGCTTATTCTAGGAAATTTACGTTAATATTAGTTTTCCATGATTTAGCATCCTAGACATTTTATGGATTGAAAAATATTAAGTTTATGAATCATTTTTGCTTCTTTTGCAGATTCTTGGATGATATTGATGATGAGATGGACCCAGAGATAGAAGAAGCTTATGAAAAGTTTTGTTTAGAATCAGAGCGTAAGCGAAAGCAGTAAAGTTAAATTTCAGCATATCAGTTTTATAAAGCTGTTTAGATATGGTGATTTAGCAGAATATGGGAAAGCAAGAAATAATTTCACACTTATACCAAATTAAGGATGTTAAGTTAAATTACTAATGTATGCAACCTTAATTTTGTTTAACACTATTTGCCAAAATAAACTTTATTCCCTATAACTTAAAATGTGTATATATATATAATAGTTTATTATGTACAGTTAATTCCACTGTTTTGGCTGCAATAAAATCGATTTTGAAATAAATGAAATGTTGAAAGTAAATTTTGCTAGCTGGTTAGAAGCTTATCCTTTAAATTCTACTTTTGTTGGGGAAAAGTCTTAGTCTGGAAAAACATTAATGCAAAATATAGCATCCTTTTTTGGATATGAGTATTTTAGGTTTCATTTTAGTTTACTTAGTGTCTCAGTGAATTGGGTTTCAAATATGAATCACAATCATGAAAATCTTTAGCACTAAAGTCTTGGAATATATCATCAGGTGTTACATATGCAGATTCTACTTGATACCAAGGGCTTTTAAACTGTCATTAAAAGGAAGAAAGACTTAATTCCCAATTAATTCCCAAGCCTCTTTATTTCAATTCTAAAACTGTTCTTCTGGCTACTTTAATGCCTTTAAAATTTTCTTCACCTGACTAATTTCATTACCCTAAGGCCTAGAACATTCTGTTTTATATGGCTTCCTAATTTTTGTTTTGAAGCATGAGTTGCATTGCCTTTTTTGCCAGAAAATTTTGCTATATCTTTGTCACTCAAGTTTTCATCTGCTTTATGATTTATACACCTTTGAGGATCACTTTTCTAATACTTTTACTATAATGTGGAACCCCCTCAGCCCTATTTAATTAATATTTTTACTTAATGTCAAAAATCTTTTTCCAACTATCTAAAAATAAAACTAATGTAAAAAAGGATTGCTTGTAAATATGCATGTAAATAGTTCTGTTAATAATCCACTGTTTTACAATTGGTACATTTGTCTGCTAATAAGGTTAGTTTTCTCACTCTTCTGCTTGTTTGTTCAGTCTGAATTAAAATTTGACTTTGAAAATAAAATTTAAATAGTTTTGTTTCCTCTATATTTTTGGAGTGGTCTCCTGGTACTTTAAAAAATTTGATGTTGAACTTTTTTACATGACATATAATAAAATTAAGATCTGCAACAGAGAAACCATACTAGGACAGAAGACATTCTAATCAGTATTTATTGCATAATAATTTCAATAACAAATTTATATGGAAAAACTAGCAAATATAAAACATTAAAACTTATAAATTCCTTATTGTAATAGGAAAGTAAAGTTGTATTAGGAGTTTTTGGAAATTGCATTTGTCAGAATTTTTTTTCAAAATGGCTCCTGTAACATGGTGTATGTTACCATAATCTGCAGTTCTCTAAAGATAGTGATCACTGTAAATCTTGGACTTGTAAGGGTTGGTGTAAGGAAGGAGCAATACATCTTCAGACCAGAGACAAAGGAATGCAAACTGTACATACTTAAAAATTCTAGCAGTTGAACTGTGAATAACCATCCATGTTGTGTCCATTAGCTTGTTGTCATCAACCACTATTGTACCACTATTGTTACAAACAGGGTCAATACGTGTTCCATTTACTAGTGCTACTTAAAAATACACCCCAACATAGTGCCTTAGAACAATCACATGATTATGCTCATGGGTTCTCTGGTTCAAGAATTTGGACAGGGGACAGTAGAGTTGCCTTGTCTCTAATTCCACACTAATCAGAGGCCTCAGTGGGGAGAAATTAAAGCTGGAGACTATAATCTGCAATTTTTTCAATCATATGTCTGGTGACTAGGCAGTGTTGAAGCCAATTCTCATTTGGGGCTGTTGAGAACCATCTACACGTGGCCTCTCTACATGACTTGACTTTCTCACAGCACGGCATTGTGTTCTGAGAAGTAGTATTCCAAAAGAACCAGGAGGAAGTTCCATTTGGAAGTCATACTTCTAATGGCTCTACGCAAGCTACTAAAGCCATATGAGATTCAAGGACAGGGGACATGGACGTAGCTATCTCTTTATGGGGAACCATCTAGGAAAGTGCAAACATATCTTAAAACTTCCACAGTACATGGTGAAAGGAACGGTTGGTTCTGTGTCACAATTGTTCGTTTTTAGGATTGCCGTATCTTCAAGAGAAACATGAGTAAGTCTAAGAATTAGTACAAATTTCCAATGAGCAAGGATACAAAGCTGCCAAAAAATGATTTTGTGTTTTGGCAATAAAATGTAAATGCTGGTCTGTACCTAGCCATCCTGTCATCAACTTACATTGCCTTCACCCTCTAGCCAAAGGCTACCAAGAACATACCTGAATACTGGGTTTATTACTCCGTTGCTGAAAAGGGAAACGGAACCGTGGGGTATATGAGCTAGAGGCTGTTAGAAAGAACCTGTTTTATAAATGGATGTGGGCCTTTGGGTGGATAGATTGAGGGAGGGTTTAAAACTAGAGGTTAACTCTAAATAGAATGATGTCGGACAGCAAGGGCAATTCTGTTTCGGTATCTCAATCATACCTACAGGGAGGACAGATGAGAAAAGATAAAGCTTTAACTGGTTACGAAAATTCCCTCAGTCTGCATTTTAACTTAGGCAGTGCGATCAAATTATTGGTTTAGTTGTTTCTTTCCAGTTAGCCCAAAGAACTGGGCTTTGTTCCCTGCTTTATCCCCCGTGCGGCTTGCACATAGAAGGCTCTCAATAATATTTGTTAAACGGCAGTATATATTCATAGCCAGTGGCAAATAAATAGAGCAGACATGTCTACTTGCTGTTTTAGAAAGAAGTGCAAAAACATACTTGGAAGACATCTATTTTTAGCACGTTATTTCTAAAAACAGCTTTAATGAGATATTGTTGCTTAAAACTTTTTAACTAATCAAGCATCACTCAACTAAAATTCACCTTTCTGTTCTGGCTTGAAGAGGGGTAGCGTCCCGAAGACCGTGCTCGAGAGCCTTAACTCAACTACGTAGAACCGCTCGGAACAGGCTTCCGGCTCCGCCCCTAGTAGCCGGGGGGGCGGGGCGTGGCCTCCGGCCTCCGCTGCGGGCGCGGGCGGGGCTTCCGGCTCTCCCTTATCCGCGGAAGTGAAGTGGCTCCTGAGGGCGCGGGAAGGTTTGAAGCGCGGCTCCGCGGCTTGTGTCCTTTACGCTGCGGTCCTAACTGTCCCCGCTCCCGCTGCTCAGATTTGGCGGACGCCTGAGGCAAATGTGATCCTTTTTCTCCGCGGTTGTGATTGTTTTGTCGTTGTTGGTAACTTGTCAAATTCAATCAGGAAATTCCTGGGGAAACAGTCGTGGGCAGGCGCAGACCCTGCAGTCTCGGACATTTTGGCAAATTAAAAGCACAGGTGCGGTGGATTGTTTAATTTCCACAGCTTGACCAGATCTACCGTGTGAGTCCAAGACGTTTGGTTGTTGCTTTGATGAGGCTTTTTCCCGTAACTAGATACAGTGTTTTGAAGAAGGAGGTGACTTTTCGATCGTTACATATTCTCTGACGTAGTGTACCAGGAGGTGAGGATGCAAACAGGAATAAGAGTAGAAAGGAGGCTGGGAATGTGGGTCGGAGCCGGATTAAGGTTTTTTAATGTCAGGAACTTTAGACATTACACTGTATGCTGGGTGGGAAGCGGTTGGTATTACCTGGAACGTTAGCTATAATAGCTATACTAAGGATGGATTGGAGAAGAAAGAAACTGGGAAAAGATGCCAGACAGTCGCAAGAGTCTAAGAGAATTGATGGCCGGAAATAGAAAAGGAGGAACCTAGAGACAGGTTCAGGAGAGAGTCTTACCAGGTAAAATCGACGGGACTTGTTAAAGGCATATGGAGGGAGGCAGAATGAAAACTCAAATATTACTAACACTGGCTACTAACAGTGCTCTCATTAACTGAAATGGCGGCTGCAGGAGGAACAGGAATTTAAAAATTCACTTTATTATTTCATCATTCAGTGAATATTGTGTCCTTATTGTTGAATTTTAGATGCCAGGGGTACAACTGTGGATAAGATTTAAGTTTCTGCTGAGTGTATGACCTAGTGGGAAAAGATAGTAAAACAATCAGTTTTTATAGTGATTGATGCTATGGAGAAAAAAGGAATGAGCATAAAAAGTGATTGGAAGAGGACTGGGGGCAACTTTTAACTGATCGAGTCAAGCCTTTGAGGAAGTGACATTTGCACTGAGACCTTTATGGTAAAGAATCAGCCATATAAGGAGACAAGAAAAAGACATGCTAGGTAAAGAACAGTGTAAAGGTCCTGCGGTGGAGAGAGCTATTTTTAAAGAACAGTGAAAGGTCAATTTGGCTGAAGTGTCCTGAACAAGGGGGAGAAAATTGTGACATTTGGAGATCTAGAGGGAGCCAGATTGTGTGGGCTTTATAGGCCATGATTAGGAGTTTGAATTTATTCTAAGTGCAAATGGAAGCTATCGGTGGGTTTTAAGGCAGGGAGTGATAGATCTGATATAATTTTAAAAGATCCCTCTCGCTTCTGTATGGAGACTGGACTTAGAGGAAGTTAGAGTGAAAGAGTAGCTTATTTGGTAGATATTACAGGAGCCTGCTCTGGGTGGGAGTCATTAAGTTTCATTTTAGTCATGGCTGTTTTAATGTATCTGGAATAGGCACATGGAGCTAAGTCTAGAGAGAGGAAGCTCTATGAGAGGTTGGGTAGATTTGGAAGTTCTCTAGAGAAAGAAAATAACATAGAGTGAATAGATGAAATCTCAGGAGTGATCATATGGTTTAATGTATAATTATATCCTGACATATTCCACCAAAGATTATAGGCTATATCAAATGCCTCTAGCTAGATTACATACATCTAAAAGGGGTAAGAGGAAAAAACAAAGGTGGGGTGTAAAAGTGGCGGAACAGTCTATAGTAAGAAGAGAAGAAATGAGAACTAAAGTTAGTCTTGAAGAATCCTTGCTTTAAGAGAATAAAGAAGAGCAATGATTAAAATAAAAACAAATATGGAGGGGAAAAGGCAGAAGGAGAGAAAGTTTGGTGCAGAGGAAAATAGACAATAGTGTTACAGATTGACTAGATTTAGTAGGATGAAGACTGTCTCAGAAGATATTGGTGACCCTTGTAAAACAATTTCAGTAGAGAGGTGGAGGAGAAAACCAGAATTGAGGATCGATGGGAGAGAGAGTAGGCAGGGAGGAAATACTACTTTTGAGAAGTTTATTGGTAGGAAATAGAGGTAAACTGGGGTAAGTGGTATCTGTGGAAAGTTATTTTTTTCCTGACAGGTAAAAGTTGGTCACATTAGTAGTGGAAGGGGAGTAATATCCTGGAAGGGGATGGGGTTTGCCTTAGAAAGAATAGAAGTTGAGATTGTCTGGTGCTAGGCACTTTCATATGTGTTGTCTACTTTAATTTTCACAACAATTCTATTATTATCCCCATTTTACAAATGAGGAAAAAGAAAAGGCTTTATAGATAGTAAATGGTGAATTGTAAATGGAACCTGACACTTATTTTCCTTCATACCTCTGGAAAGCAAAAGTAAAGCTATGGAGTGATTTTAGAGGTAGAGAAGAGGAAATTGAATTTGGTGAAATGAGGAATCTAAGACATTAATTACCTTGTTCAGTAGTAGCAAGGACTCCCTTAATGCCAGACTAGGGACTAGAATTTAGGTCTTTGGACTGCTTTTTCAGTGTTCTTTTCCATTAGGCCATGTTCTTTTCTGTTTTGGCCTACTTTTTGCATGTATTATGAATAATATGTTACACACTTGTTGCAAAGGTGGAATTTACTTGTTTTTTAAGGGAGATACTGAACATATAATTTACAGACATTAAATTTAAGGAGAAATAAAATTATTAAAATTATAAAGGCAGTTACAAAGTGGTGAGCTATCTCCACCCACTAGGTGATGTTCCCACTTTGGAATAAAGCCCTGGGGGTTAATCAAGGCATTCTGTTAATGATATTAATTTCAGATCATTTAAGAATACTAAGATTGCACTTTTTCTCCAACAAAAGTAAATGCATTGCCATCATGTTTTGGGTATGTTGTTAGAAGATGCATTTATTTGAAAGAACTTTTGTACATTAAGAGAACCATTTATGCTATTGTTTTTCCTATTTCATTCAGTCTTTGCTTTGGAAGGACATCGTATCAGTAGTCAGAATAATGGCAACTGAAGTTCAGATGGTACTTTATGAAGATGATTCAGTGCAAGTACAATATGTTGATGGTTCCAAATTGCAGCTTTCTCCCTGTGGCTCTGAATTTTTATTTGAAAAGGCCCCTCCTATTACAGCACATCCTCTAAAACAACCAGAAAGAATTCATCAAAGGACACAGTTTGTGATTAGCACTTACCGAGTAAGTAAAGATGATAGAAAAACTATTTTTTTAAACCAAAATATGGCCAACATAGATCAGAATATGAAAAGTAAGTAGTATTCTGGATTACTGTCATTCTAAAGTGACATTTTCAATGAATTTCAAATGATTTTCAAATCATTTTCCTTTTTATAAGATTGCACTTTATAATTCTTATTGTAGGAGCAACTACAGCGAGCCCTAGATTTTCGAAACTCTTCTGCCACGTGTCCTTTTTTATCTGAAAGCATCATACCTCCTGAAAGGAAAAAGGTAAATTTTTTGTGGACCTTGGTTTCATAAGTAATGTTTAAGGACAAGTACTTAGAAACAGGTTATGTAGTGCCCACTAATTTTTTCTTATTTGAAAAGATGCAGGAGATACTGGCAGTGCCGACTACAGGTCTTTCTGCTATTGGCTGAGATCATTTTACCTCTCAGGATTTTAATTTTTCAAAATGTTGCTCTTTAAGGCATACAGAATTTATTTTGAGAAATGTACTATGCCAGGTACTATCTAGACAAGTACTTTGTGAATGCTATCTTAGTTAGTCCATATGATAATCTGAGATAGCATTTCCCAAATGCTATTCAACAATTCTAGTACTATTTATTAAATAATTCTCTCTTATCCGCCTCATTTTGAAAGCTTACCTTATCACATGTAACATTTTAAGATGTGATTGAGTCTGTTTCTGTATTCTCTGATGGTTTTATTGATTATTTTTATGCTAGTTCCATATCATCTAAGTTGTATTTGCTTTGAATATAGTACATTGTTGTGCTAGTCCTCCCTCATCTGTTTTTTTTTTGTTTTGTTTTTTCAGAATAGATTTTTCCTGGGAGGAAGGGGTAGATCAAATCTCATTTATCTTTGACTAGGACATTTTTAACCAAAAAAATATTAATACTAAATATAATCAAGATTTTTTTTTCTTCTTTTCTCTCTTTATTTTGTTCAGTGTATGTGTGTTTTACTTTTCTAAGAGAGATAATCTTAACATCAAATATTCTGTGGAAAGACCCTATGTATTCTGATAGCTTGCTCTCCATTTTTCATTCTCCATAGGTAGTAGAATGTAAAACTTTAAGAGCTTTCTTACACAATCTAAGTATATGGAAAAATTGGAGTATTAATAGAAAATACTTACCATCTTTTTCTCCCCTTCAATTCAGCATATCTTCATCGACATCTTAGAAGTTAGATGGCCCAGTCTTGATACTGGTGATACCATGATATGTTTAGAAAATGGTACCGTGAAGATAACATCTTTAGATGGTCATGCATACCTTTGCCTGCCTAAATCTCAGCATGAATTTACAGTACATTTTTTGTGTAAAGTGAGCCAGAAGTCGGACTCCTCTTTAGTATTGTCAGAAAAAAAAAATCAAATCAAAAGGGACAAACTAGTTGAAAAAGCAGGAAAATACAGTATTTTTGGAAGTTTACAAGGACAAAAACTGAAGAATAAAGAAAATGAACTTTATTGTCATATCATGAAACCCAAAGGACCTTCAGAGCAGAAGAGTTGTGTAAATGGAACTGAAAATAGGAAGGAACTACCTTTGCCTGGTACAAAGCACACATGTGTTTATACATGGGTAAAGCAGAGCTGGCCTATAGTCTCCTGTCCAGAGGAATGGAAATACCCTTTGTCTTTAGCACGTAATTTTCAAGATAAAATTAGCAATATGTCTAAAATTGATACAGATATCACCCAGAATAGAGTTTTAATTTCTGGTGTTTCAGAGGAAAGTGGAAAAGAGGTTTCTGTTCTTCCCAAGGCCCTGTTACTCAGCTGTCCTGTCCCACACCTGCACAGGTATGGAAGAGTGACTTATTTTTCTCAAACTTTTGTTAGAACCAGTCTTAACCTGAAGATAATTTTTTTTCTAAATCATCTGATGCCATTCATAAGAAAAGTTCACTCAATTGATCAAAAACTTTGCTTATAACTAATTGTAAATCATTTCCCTAGCAAATATGTTGGTTATGTTTCTTATTTTATATCTATGTATTGCATGTTTAAAGAAGGCTGACTATATACTAGATACAGTCAATCCTCATTGTTTGCAGAGGCCTATTTGCTAATTTGCCTACTTGTTAAACTTCATTTGTAAACCCAAAATCAGTATGCCTGGTGCTTTGATATCTTTCACAGACATGCACAGAGTGATGAAAAATTTGAGTTGCCTGATGTTCATGTTCCCAGTTGTAGTCAAACCACATGACATTCTGCCTTCTTGTTTCAGCTCATACAGAAAGCAGGTGTCCATTTTGCAGTATAGTTAGTGCCACATTTTCCCCATTTTTTATGCTTTTTTTTGTGTGTGTGATTTTGATGTTTAAAATGTTCCCCAAGCATAATGCTGAAGTGCTGTCTAGTATTCCTAAGTCCAAGAACTCTATGAAGTGTCTTACAGAGAAAATATGTTTGTTAGATAAGCTTTGTTCAAACCTGAATTATAGTCCTTTTGACCTTGAGTTCAGTGTTAATAAATCCACACCTATTTAATGAATTCTAATTTTGTGCCCCCTGTTGTGATTTATGTTTAGATTTGCTTAAATTTATGTTCAGAAGCTTTGTTTAAATGGTGTTCTAAGATGTCTTAAGACAACTATACTGTTCTAGATGGGATTAAACAGGAGGAGTCTCTAAGAGACTAGTGAAACAAAGAATCTCTTAGGGAATCATTTGCAGATTTAAGGAGGAAGCAAAAGATATAAGGTGTCTTTAATAGAAATACAGTTCACATAAAACAAAATTATGCCTTGATTGGTTGATAAAATATTGTGGCCAGAGGTTCACAGGAACCAAACCCTGTATTTTCCTTGGGGCAACTGTGTATGGGTAACTTTATAGCACATCACTACCATATAGAACATAACTACTATGAATAACAAAAATTTATTGATTGGTTAATGAAATATTATGGCCAGAGGTTCTCAGAAACCAAACTCTGTATTTCCCTTGAGACAACTGTGTGTGGGGAACTTAATAGCATATCACTACCATATGAAACATAAATACCATGAATAACAAGAGTCTTTTATAGACCTTTATAGAGTTCTATATCTCTTACAGAGAAACTTTGTAGAACATAAACTACCATGTAGAACATAATTTGAATAACAAGAATCTGCTGTAGGTACCTAACATTTTTAAGTACAGAGACTGTAAGATGACTAAGACACAATCCCTCCTTTCTAGGTGCTTAGAGTCTAGGGAGTGTCACTGTCCTTGAACAGATTGGTCAAGTGTGGTAAAGTGATGGTGCAGGGATGTGCACAGGGCTGTGGGAGAGAGCACAGAAGAGTACCTGCTGCAGCTCATTAGAACATATTTCCTTGATTGTTAGAGCATTGATCTAACAAGTGTGTAGTCATTGATTATTTCTTCAATACCTAGCTTCAGAGGCTAGCTCTCTCTTTGTTTAACTGACTAGTCCATTTGCAAAAGAAAACATGAAGAGGCTTCTGGATGGCTTTTACCTTTTACCACCACTAGATAAATAACCTAATAGTTGTAGATTTGTAACATTAACTTTGTATTAGTCATGCAGTAACAATAATAATAGCTAACACTTACAAAACACTTATGTGCCAGACACTGTTGTGAGTACTTTTCCTCATAGGAACTCCATGAGGTAAATATTATTATCATCCCAATTTTGTACAGGAACTCAAGTCTCAGAATTTAAATAACTTGAACAAGATCACAAAACTAATATGTGCAGAACTGGAATTTGATCCCAGGTCGTCTCTGAGTACACATTTGTTATTTAAAACAAAATATGGGAATGATTTCAGGTAGTGATAATCTAGTTGAAATTTGAAATTCCACTATTATGAATACTCATTAAAAGATATTTATGATTCTAATTATGATTCTAAATGAACAAATTTTCAAATAATTTTCTACTAGCCTAGATTGAAATCCATCATCCTTCACATGGCTTAACAGGTCTTCCATAATCTGTCCCTTCCTATATCTGTAGTCCTCTACTCTTTCACTGTTCTTGCCCTTGCTTTCTTGACAGTTGTTAAACTGGACTTCTGCCAATTCCATGAATGCTCAACCTCTCTTTCACCATTGTGCCTCTTTTCTCCTATGCCAGGAACATCCTTGTTTTCAGGTCTCTGCTTAAGTCTCACTTCCTTGAGCTGCTGTTCTTAAAGTCTCTAGACAAGGTTATGTCCTTATATGGTTGGTCCCTTAGCCTCCAGTACATCTTTTTTTTTTATGCTCATTATTTAATATTTAATATCCCCACCAAATAGTAATCTCCATTGAGGGCAGAAGACCATACCTGGTTTGCTGAGTGTTATATCCCCAGTGTATATATAGCACAGTGCTTGGCCCACCATAGATATTTCAGTAAATATTTGTTATTTGAATCCAGGATGAACTTTAATGATCAGTAGAACTATTAAAATTCAGAGAATTGGGATTAGATTCAATAATTAGATTATTGAAAATACTGAGAAAAATACATGGAAAAATAAATTCTTTAAAATTTCATTTAAACAATTTCATATTAATTTTTTATTTTTCTTTGATCTAACTAGTTAAGCAAGAAATGCATCTTGTTATAATAGCATTATTTTGTTGACTTTTGGAGGTCAACCAGAATTAATAGCTTGTGTTTTATTTTTTACAGGTGGAATTTTTGTGATTCACCTTTACAGAGATGGTCTGATGAAGAAGAGTATTCCTATCCTGAACTTGTAAAAGTAGTTTGGTACAAAGGTGTTATATATAGGTAAGATACCCATGTTGAAATTAGAGCTATTTAGCAGTGTCACCAAGGAAATGAGGCTCACCTTGCAGGCAGACTCTCACCCTCCATGCTCCTGTTTTTCATCTTGAGTTTCACAGGTCTCAAAACTTGATTGTATCAGTGCACACAGGGAAATTATGACTAATTCACATTAACCCTATTCACAAGACTTATGTGAAGATAAAAAACCAGTGAGGGATCAGTTTTGCTAATGAAGAAAATATTCATATCAACTATTTAGGATATCCTTTCCAAGCATCAGGGGATCTAGTTGTTTGAATTAGTCATCAGAGAGTTACTTAGTGAGCATGAAATGAGAGAAGTTTGGTGGGCTTAACGGAGATTTTGGCCTTCATTCATGCAGCAAATATTCAGTGAGTGGCTTCTCTATGCCAGGCACTCTTCTATTGAATTATCCCCACTCTACAACAAGTATACCTCTTAATGACTGGCATACTATGTTGGCCAGAATCATTTTCTCTGCTGTAAATTATGCTAGAAGAACAATGCTAAGGTTTTGTTCTCCTTTCTCTGCATGAAGAAACATTAATTTCTGACAACTTATTCTTTATATGTGGTCCAATAAAATCAATTTGGCTTAACTTTTATATTATATAGTCTATACCTAATAACTTGAGTGTACCTGGCTGTTCTAGGTACATTCAGTCACCTTCTCTTATGGATGGCTCCTACAAATGGCTAATCTCATCCATCGGCTATTGGTTCCATTAGTTTCATTCTCAAAGAACAGTCTTAATTTCAAGTTCTGGAAATGTCTTATTGCTCATAGACATTGCTTTGGTGATTATTATATGCCAGCCACTATGATTGGCAGGGGCATACCAGGATGATAAGACAATATGTCCGACTTCTGGAAACTCTGAGCTTAGTTGTTGAAATGGAAACATAATCTAATTCTGTGTGTTCTGTTTATCTGTTACCAAATAAGCTAACTTGGCTGGTTGGGGTGCAGAGTATGAGATTATCTGCTCTTCTGAGTAAGCAAAAGACTATACTTCTCTGCTTGTTTTGTGTGTGCATGTGTGTGTGTGTGTGTTTATGACTCAAGTATGTTTTAATCTAAGTAGAAGAAAATTTTAATGATTATTTCTCTTACTTAGACTTACACATAAAAACAAGAACTCAATAGAGATTTATCCTGGAGATGGATCTATCTTCAAATCAGAAGGAGCTCATTTGGGGAACTATTTTACATATTATTCCATTCAAGAAGGATCGGAAGAGGTAAACCTATAATAAAGTTTCAACTCAAGATTTTTGGTATATAGTTGTTTCTAAATAATTCTGAATATAGATGGGAAAATTTGGTCTTTGTATAGCATTGCTTTCTACTCCCCAGTTTGGAGAATTAACATACTCTTACTGTCAACATTGGCACAGTAAATATTAACAGCCTTATTTTTACTATATTCTCACTCCATGTCATCAAGTTGCATAAGCAATTTGAGTTTAAATCAGAAACTAAATTTCTCTGGTAATGGGATATATCAATAGGAAATGCTGAAATTACTTTGAGTAGATATACTATTTTGAACTATATTTCCCATATTTGCATAAGAAAAAACACATTTTTCACCACTATGTAATTGTTTCATATTTTAAACACTTAAATCTTAAATCTTTAGATTCAATTAGAAGGGTTGAATAAGATTGTTCTTTGTTAAAAATAGTGAAACATAAAAAGTTTTAAAGAAAAAACAGTGACATATAACATGATGTATTTATCAATAATGTGGATAATTTGTTGAGTCTTAATTTGCTTTTTCCACTCTGACATTTGACATCACTCTTTTATAGGGGTCACATAATATCCCACTACTTTGCTTTGCAAAATGGAACATAAAAATGTTTTCTCCCTCCCATTACAGAATGGAGTACTTGAATGATAAGATTATTAGAGCTGCTAGGAAGAAGAGTTAAAAGTAAACAAAGATTTGCTTTTAAGTATGGGAACTTCCAAACATATACAAAAGTAGAGGACGACTAGTATAGTGGATCCCCGTATATTCTTTACCCAGCTTGTTCCATTTATACTTCCAGTGCCCCCTCCACCCCCTATTTATTTTTATGTACCACTCAAATATGTATATGTACATTTACATATTTACATGTTTATACATACGTGTGTCATATATCTCATGACACAATCAGGTAAACAGGCAAATAGAGTGAGTATATATTCACACTGCTGTATGTCAGAAGGTTGACAAAACTACAAGATAAATATAGCGCATCTTCCTGAAACCTCAGTTTTATTCAAAGGTATCTTGGGGAGGGATGATAATTCTTATTCTAAAGCAGACCATATCATGGAGCATGAGCACAAAACTCCAAAGCAAGATTTGCATTTGCTCTCCTCTGTCCAGTGAAAGATTTAGAAATAACTGGCATTGGGGGGATATCTTTTGGGGATAAAATTGTTTGCTCCTTACTTTCACCATATTCCACAATGAATGCTGGATGTCTTAATAGGCGAAATGTCAGAAATCAAAATGTATAATTATTAGAAGAACAATGTTTATAATTTTGGTATAGGGGAGGCCTTCTTAAGCACAATGCCATAAAAGAAAAGTGTGGTAAGTTAGATATTTTAGAATTTATGTTTAATTTTAAAAATTTTAAACTTCCATTAAATTATTAAAGTTAAAGAAAAAGACCTGGGAGAAAATATTCAACACTACAAGTAAATAATAAAAAGATTTAAAAATTAGAAAAATGAGCAGAGGATATGAATTGGTAAACCATACAAAAAGCAATATAAATAAGCTGTAAATATTTGAAAGCATATTCAACTTTGCTTGTTGTATCAGGAAATGCAAGTTGAAATAACAGTGACAACATTTTTCACTCATCAAATTGTCATAAACGAAAAAGGTTACAATATCTAGTGCTGGCAAGAGTTTGGGGAAAGTGGTACTTTCACAGTGTTGTAGGAGGGTAAATTGTTTCGGTCTTCATGAAGATAATTTGTTAATATCAAATAAAATTGATCAGAAATCTGATTTTAGGTATCTGTCCTAGAAAAATATTTGCATATATGTACAAAGGAGCATGGCCAAAGGTGTTGATTCCAGCATTGTTTCTAATAGCAAAAACCTGGAAACAACCTAAATGTTCATGAGCAGAGAAATGGTGAAATAGGCTATAGTAGACAGATTGTGGGAATGCTTTGAAGCAGTTAAAAAGAATAGGAATGGGAAACAGGTATAGCTCAATGGTTGAACACCTGCTTCCCATGTATGAGGTCCCAGATTCAATCCCCAGGACCTCCTTTAAAAAAAAATAGGATGATATAGATGGGTAGAGAGATTTTGAAAGATCTCCAAGGCATACTGTAGAGTGAAAAAAAACAAGTTGCATAGGAACATGAATAGTTTTATATCTTTTGTGTAACAAAAAAACAAAATCCAAGAATACATTACTGCATATACACACATGGAAATTCACAAGGAAAACCTTGGGCAAATATGCACAAAATCGAAGTGGTCACTTTTGGGGAAAAGCCTGGTATTTTTATAAGTATTTTATATAAGAAAACATTAATGTATTTTTACTTGATGAGTAAAAAATTAATAGGGAAGATTAACAAATGCTCTCATGTACGTGCTTTCTTAGAGAAAAGAGCTGGGTACTTTGGGACCACATAAAATGAGGCACATGATCCAGTTTTGAAGTTTCTGGGAAAACCTCCTGGAGGGATAGATGACTAAGCTAGGATCTGTAGTGCCAAAGGAATAGTTAAGTAAAAGAGAACTGAAGGTAGGAAGATCATAGAGCAAAGGGAACTATGTACTTGCTCAACTCTGCTTGGCTGGCTTTTTTGTCTTTCAGATTTCTATTAAAATGTAACCTCCTTATAGGGAGGCTTTCCCTGACTATCCAAATTGAAGAAGCTTCCCAGGAGACTCCTTATCATGATGCCCTCTTCTCTTTTTTTCAGAGCATTTACTACTATGTGACATTTTTTTATTTGATCTATGTTTGTTACTAATTGTCACCTACTGTAGAAGTAAGCTCTGTTTTGTTCAACACACTATTATTGCTAGTGCTTAGAACAGCAAATGGTGGATAATGACTCTGTAGGCAAGAAGCCTGGGTGAGTGGAGTGATTAAAGAACTGAAAATGCTATAGTTCATTACAGTAGTACACAGATAGAATATTGGTGGGGAGAATAATCAAGAGATGAGGCTAGATGCTAAGCTGAGGCATGAGAAAATCTGTTGCATTTAGAGAGTCACTGAAGAATTTTAAGTGGGGATGTGATAAAATCAGAATTTTCTTAGATCACAGGAAGATGAGCTAGATGAGAGCAAGGTAAAAATTCAAGTGGTAGAACCAGCTAGAAGACATTTATAGTAGTTCAGGGAAGAGATCATGAGGCCAGGCACTGGTAGTGAGAATGGAAAGATAGAAATGGATAAAAGAAATAATGAGACAGAATGGTTGACTGCTTAGGTATTGGACTGAGGAAAAAAGTGTTGAAGATAATGCCAAATTGTTCAATAAACCAGTGAGTGATGGTGCAAGGTACTGTATTAAACCAAACATTTATTGAATCTTAAGTATTTTGATAATGGCTGTTTTTGATCTTACTATGAAGTATGAGCAGAAGTTTTAAATTCAACTCTATCTCAATTCCACCTACCTAAGTTACTGTAAGACTCTTAAATACAAGATTCAACCAGATTTCATAATGGTTAAACTGCAACATGAGTGTTTTAGAATTGATGAAATAGGGTAGTGAAAAAGACAAGAATCCTTAGGGAATTTAGTATCTAGTAGAGAAAGACACATAAATAATTAAAATGAAATATTCAGCAAATATTTTGAGTGCCTATTATGTGTTAAATACTATAAACGCTGGGGATACAATGGTAAGCAAAACAGATACAGCCCTACCTTCATGAAACTCTAGCAGGAAAGAAAGACAATAAATAAAAAAACTAATTGAAGTTGTGATGCAAACCATGAAGCAGGAACAGAGGGTAGTATACTTATGGATATATCTAGGAGACTTCATCTAGTCTATGGGGCCTTAGTGGTGACTTTCCTGAGAATAAAGGAAAAATAAGAGCCAGACAAAGGGAGGTGTTGGAGGAGGTCCTAAGTTGCTGGTAATGAGAACAGCATGTGATAAATGTCTCACTAGAGGGAGAGAAGTAGAAAAGGAGAAAATGCAGATTTTGAAATGAAGATGGTTCCATTTTTGACATCTTAAAGTTGAGATGTCTTGGGGATATCCAGGGGAGAAGTACAGTAGGGATTGAATATTCAAGTCTACAGCCCATGATAGAATAGGAGAGACTATTTATTGAGTACCTATTATATACTAATTTCTGTTCCAAGTTTTTTATATATAAATTATATTATTTAATCCTCAGTCTTACAAAAGGTTATATAATCTGCCCAGCATTATAGCTAGTAAGAGGCAGACCTGTGATTTGAATCTAGATTTGTCTGATTTTGAATTCCATCTTCTTCCACTGATGTTAAAGAGTATGGGCTAGAGAGTCACTCTTGTAATTCAAGTCAGATCTCTGCTACTTAGCACACAGCCTCAGTTTCCTCATCTAAAATACAAATATTAATAGTTACTATGTCTCAGAACTATTTTGAGGAGTAAATGAGATAACGCATGTAAAGTGCATAGCAGCGTGCCTAAGGCATAGTATCTGATCAATGAATGTTAGTTGTTGCTATTATGGTATTTATTATGAACCCAGCTTTGGACCCTGTTGGAATCACCCAGGAAGAAATCAGGAAGTTGGAAGAGAAGGCCAGGGACAAAGCCCTGGGAAACACTAGTATTAAAGAGTCTGAGTAAGAGGAATTTCAGAAGGAATAACCAAATAAAGACAAGTTTTATAAAATTCAGTAATGTGAGCTTGTAAATAATATTATCCTCCACAACTGTAGCAATAGTTCTTCCATTAAAGAAATGTAACAAAAGGATGTATTCATTCATTTAAAAGTTTTTTTTTTTAATTTACAAAGTCTGTTCTTTTGTCTAGATGGAAAAGGGGCTTATGTGATAAGTATGCTTGCTAATATGTAGGAAACTTAGTTCAGTTATCATGTTAATTTACATACAACTAAGATTTAAATTCAGCAATAAATTATAGGCTATCAGAATCCAATTTTTGAATGGATTAGAGGAATCCCACACTTGAAAAAAAAAAAAAGAGGGAGAAAATAGAAAAGCATCATAAAATGCCTTTAAAAATATATGGGTTTTATAGACTTTAGATTAAGTTAAAATAACAGCTTATCTCATCACTATGCAAATATATATTTCACGAAAAAATAGCTAAGTGGTAATGGTCAAAACAAATTATTAATGAAATTTTTCATTTTAAACTAATTTTCAGGGAGAAGAGAAAACTTACTCAGTAAATAACCTTCCTCCAGATAGACCAGGAAGTCCATTCTCTGTGTGTTCTCTAATTAAACAGGCAAGCAGGTAAATTCTTTGCTATTAAATTGAGCCAATTGTTATATGTCTGAAAACCTTGATACAATTTTTTCGTGGTTAGATATAAGATTAAGAATTGGTTAGAACCAATGAAAATATATGTTTTTGGTAAAATCTGTCAACTTTTTTGGGTCTCAATTTCCATCATTTATAAAATGTATCTGTATCCTCTGTAAGAGTACATTTAAAGTTAAATATGGAGAAACACCCATATATGGAGATCAAGTGTGATATCATTACTGGTCTTTGGAATCAAGTTGGGGCTTTGAGGATACATTTGAAATTTACATATTTGTCAAAGTAGTAAAGATTTCTGAAAGTATACAGAAGTATAGTTTGGTTTTTTGGTTCATATATTTTTCTTCCTCTTAATTATTCTGTGACACCCAGAAGAATGAAAATAGATTGTAGAATTAAATTATTCATTTTTATAATTCCAAACAATTTCCAAAGTAAATTTGAAGGAACAGAATTTATAGCTTGATTTTCTAGAGAGAGTTGATTGATATCTCCATTACTTTTATGCCATGCTAAATAAACCTTCAGGCTCTGAATATATCACCTCTTGAAAGGAAGTATCAGAAAATAATGTCCATTTGAAGTTATTTCATTATTAAAATTCAGAAGACTAATCTTAACTAGGTAAGATTAACACAAAGGAAGCAATTAATAGTTCCCTTCTAAGGGTTTAGGAATTTCTGGAAGTGAAAAGTTCAGGATACATCTCAGTGAATATAAGTTACTTGCATTTTGAAATGATATACAGCATTGAGAATGGGTTGCTAGAACTGGAAAATACCAATTATTTGCAAATGTTTAAGTAGTGTTTTTCATGTTCACAGAATTCTTCAACATTGTGCCAAAATGAAGCTTTCATTAAGCCATAACTATCATATATGCTGCTGGAAAACAGTATGTTAAATTATTTCAAAAACATGATAATTTTAAAATTGTGTATATACTTCTAGATTCAGTGTGTTTTCATCTAAGTCATGTAAGAAATTCTTTTTAACATTAATATTATACAGAAAAAAATACCCACTAAATAGATGAACACTGCAAAGTCAGACATACTGTACTTTATTATATGTTTTTGTTTGTTTTTTAATGGCAGGGAAAGGGCAGGGGAATTGATTGGATTGTAGCATAAAAATAAAATTATTATAAACCATATTATATTTTTATAAATGTAGAAGTAAATTCTTTAATGCTGACCTTGAGGAAGTGAGTCTCTGACTTCTTTTAAATCTACTAATTTAATTACAAACCCTTATGTTTCTGTGATTACTGATTTTTATCTATGCTCTATATAAAGTTCAGAGCAAGAACAGTGATTTTACAAAGATATTAGAAGTTATGCTCCTTCTAAATAGGCTGTTTGGGTCCTACTATTGGAAAAGTTAAAATGTACATAAGGATTGTACAATATTAAACTTCAGAATAAGAATCTAAAGTTGCCTTAGAGCTCATTAATATTCATTTAACTCTTGTTAGTGGATAACTGTATTTCCTCCTATTTTTTAAATTGAATTTAGGTATCTGGGATAAATGAGAACAATATACTGCCTTTGCTTTTGAGAGAATCGCTCATTCCCAGAGTGGGAAGATTTCTTGCATACTCTGATGACAAAGTTCATGCTATGTTTTTAGATGGTATTACTCTAACTCTAAACTGGAGTTTCTGTTCTTTCACTGAAAAGAGAGAGGTAAGTATTGTTTGTGGAAAACAACATTATTTCAATTTGTTTTTTGAAGTATAAAGACTATCAAGAGGCATTAATGATCTCATTACATTTCCTAGCAAAAATCAATATTGTGTGATAGTCATTCTTATAACTCATTACAGAGAGAAGGCTAGTATTTTTATATAATACCCATATACCATGTAAAGTGTGAACTTTTAAATTAGTCAAAAAATTTCTGTTTTTATAATTATTTTTTATTAGAGTTTTGTAGGTTTATATTAAAATCATGCAAAAAGTACTTAGTTTCCACCCTAACATAGTTTTCCTTAATATTAACATTTTGAATTAGTTTGGTATCTTTACCATTGATGACACAATATTATTATAATTGTACTATTAATTATAGTCCATATTTTAGATTAGGGTTCACCCTTTGTGTTGTATAGTTCTATGGTTGTTGTTTTGTGGTTTGTTTGTTTTTTCTGTAACATAGATACAACCTAAAATTTCCCATTTTAACCACTTACAAATATACAACTCAGTGGTGTTATTTGTATTTACAATGTTGTTCTACCATCACCTCCATTACCAAAACTTTTCCATCACCTAAAATAATGATTCATTTACTTCTTATATTGTAACATTGATAATCAAGTTAGAAGATTTTCTTTCACTTTTAGAATAATAAAACTTACCTTTCCTCCTTCCTTCTTAAGGTAAATCAAGGTCTCAACTTAACTTGGTGTAAATTAACTTTTCCTGATGGGCAATATAAGTTAATTCAGATTAAACACCCTGGACCATATGAAAGGTACTGAAAAGAAATTTTTAAAATTATTTTTGTTAGTATCTTTTACATTTAATTGACAGAGGAAGCATATTACCCATATTATTTAAATGTTACATATTTTTAGTTTTTCCATATGGATAATGTGAATGAAATTTCAACAGGTTTCAGTTTACAATTACATTGACATCTGGCATAACTAAAGCAGATTTGCTTTAATCATTTCCATTTTTATTCAAGTGATTTTTCCAAATGAAATGAGTTATGACTGGATTGCTTTGGAGGTTGAACTATGGCCAGCTGTGTTAACTGATTAACAAATTCCCTAAACAATTTGAAGTAAGGTTTATGACCACAAGTAACAAAACTTGTATATTTCTATAAAGTGGAAAAATAAAGTTAGCTGGTAATTATTTTTAGAATGGAGAAGAGTCTTGAAATCAATTTATTATCAATATGCTTTTTCTTTTTTGGCCTATGTAATTTGTTATTAGTTATGGTAATTTTACTTTTGATATCTTGGCATGTTAGCAGTTTTATTTGGAGAATTGCTTTTCTACCTATTAAATTAATTTTTTGTTGATTACTTTTAAAGGAAAAAATTTTAATTAGAGAAATTGTAGGTTTAAAGAAAAATCATAAAAATTACAGTATTCCATATATCCCCCTATTTTTAACACTTTGCATTAGTGGGGTCCCTTTGTTACAGTTGATGAAAGAATATTAAAATTATACTATTGAAATCCTCATAAGATGACATTGGAGTTGGTAGGCAGGGCTCAACTCTCACAAAAACAATGGCAAAAGGACCAAAAGCTGTCCAAGGGCCCTCCTTTGGGGGTCAGCAGACCAGGACAGTGCTACACAACTCCCAGGAGGATGAGGTACAGAGAGACAAAGAACCTGAAGTAACAAACATGAGTTACCAAACCCCCCACAGTGGCTGGGAAGGGCTTCATCACCCACCCTCAAAACATACCCTGGATAAAACCTTTGACACGCTATAGCCTACTGAGAGGGACCCCATATCTTCCTACCTGTCAGCTGTTATAGGGGAGGAGGGAGATGAGTTGAAGGGCGTCACTTTTCACTTCAGTGAATTCAGCCAGCAGACCCTACTTTGAATCTCAGCTCTGGCCAGAGGAGAAGCACCAGAAAGCAGAGGTTGAAAAGTAACACCTCTGTGGAAAGGTTTGCCAATGAGCACCACCTGTCGGCTGGCCAGGAAACAGCAAGGAGATAAACAGCTTTTAGGTATCGTGTAGCCCGAATTCCTGAGAGAAAATCAGTGCTCCATTAGCAAATTCCTGACCTGATTTTGATAACTTAAGCTGGGCATGTAAGTTAAACCAAAAATCAAAGAAGAGCTGAAAAAATTTTGAACACTGGGTAAGAGAGATATTGACAATCAGTAAACTCACCAACATATTCAGATGCCTAAGCATCAGCAAAAAATTACAAGCCATCCTAGGAAACAGGAACACATGGCCCAGCCAAAGGAAAAAATCAAATATCCTGATGAGATACAGGATTTAAGACAACTAATCAATGGTAATCACACAAATCTCCTAATCAATTCAAGAGTTAAAAGAAATATGACTAAAGAGATAAAGGATATTAAGACACTGGGTGAGCGTAAAGAACAATTTGAAAGTCTGCAAAGACAAGTAACAGATTTATGGGAATGACAGACATGATGGATGAGATTAAAAATATATTAGAACCATGTAAATCGAGGGCCCCTATCTATTAGAGGTGGAATGGGCATCACCATCCCAGAATCCTCAGGATTGGGACATATAATACGAACTAGAGTGAATTTATTGATATTCCACTATAGACTTACTGTGATTCTAGCAATGGAAGAAATTATATCATTGATGTGGAGACAGTGGCCTCTGGAGATGCTGAAAGTAGGGAAAGGGAAAAAGAAGTATAATATGGGGGCATTTTTGGGACTTGGAATTGTCCTGAATGTCATTGCAATAATAGATACTGGGCATTATTTATCCTGCCATAACCTAGAGAATTAAGTGGGAGAGAGTATAAACTACAGTGTAAACTATAATCCATGCTTAGTGGAAATGCTCCAAATGTGTTCATCAATTTTAATGAATATACCACAGTAATGAAAGAAGTTGTTAATGTGGGAAAGGGTGGGAGGTATGGAGAATGGGGTATATGGGAATCCCTTACATTTTTTTGTGTAATCTAAGTATCTGTTTTAAAAAATTAAAAATATGTTAAAAAATATATGAGGCACTTAACAGCAGCTTTGACTTTATCAAAGACAAAATTAGTGATATTGAGTACACAACATCTGAACTTGAAAAAACAGGAGACAAAAAAGAATGAAAAATATGGAACAGGTTCTCAGCATTGAATGACAGTGCGACATGTACAAATATAAGTGTTGTCAGTATCCCAGAATGAGAAGAGAATGGAAAGGGGGCAGAAAGAATATTTGAGGAAATAATGACCAAAAGCTTCCCAACCCTTATGAAAGGCATAAATATCAATATCCAATAAAGGCAATGCAGCCAAAACAGAATAAATCCCAACAAACCTACTCTGAGGTTTAGAATGACAAATATCAGAGAGAAGGAGGATTCTGAAAGCAAAAGAAAAGAAAAGAAAAGAAAAGCATCACATACAAAAGGAATGTCAATAAGATTAAGTGCACCTCTCATCAAAAACTATGGAGGTGAGAAGAAAGTGGAATGATATATTTAAGGTACTGAAAGAGAAGAACTACCCACCAAGAATTCTGTATCCAGCAAACTTCCCTTCAAAATAGAATGAGTTTAAAGTCTCCACAGATAAACAAAAACTGAGAACGTATGTTACCAAAAGACCAGAACTACAAGAGATAGTAAAGGGAGTACTGCAGCCTGAAAGGAAAAACAAAGACAAGAGTCTTGGAGAAGAGTGTAGAAATAAAGATTATTAGGAAGGGTAACATAAAAGATAAAAGAACAGACAATAGTACCAAATGACAACAGAAAGCCAAAAGACAAAATGTACGAAGTATGGAATGCCTTTACATTAATAACATTGAGGGAAGCAGATGTGGCTCAAGTGATAGAGCTTCTTCCTGCCATATGGGAGGACCTGGGTTCAATCCCTGGGGCCTCCTGGTGAAAAGAAGAGAAGGCGTGCCCATGTGGTAAGCCAGTGCCATATGAGTGCCCACGTGGTGAGTGACTGCCCACACAGTGAACCAGTGCCCCACCTAAGTGAGTCATGCAGCAAGATGATGACGCATCAAAAGAGAGACAAGGGGAGAGTTAAGGTGAGGTGCAGCAGAAACCAGAAACTGAGGTGTCACAGTTGACAGAACCTCTCTCCAGGATTGAATCCCAGTGAATCCTAGAAGAAAGAAAATGAGAAGAGAAGACAACACAGGCAGCAAAAAATCAAAAACAAAAACAAACAAAAAACCAGCAGGGCAGGAGGAGGGGAAGGGGGAAATAAATAAATCTTAAAAAAAAAAAAAATACAACTTTGAATGTTAATGGCTCGAACTCCCCAGTCAAAAGGTATAGAATGATAGAATAGATTTAAAAATTATGAGTCATCTATATGCTGTCTACAGAGACTCACCTCAGATGTGAGGATACAACCAGGTTGAAAATGGAAGGTTGGAAAAGATACTCTATGCGAATAATTACCAAAAAAGAGCTGGAAAATAGATTTTAAATGTAAAACTGTTATAAGGGATGAAGGTCATTATATTTTAATAAAAGGGGAAATTCACCAAGAAGAAATAACTATAATAAATATTTATGCACCTAACCTGGGTGCTCCAAGATACATGAGATACACAATGGCAAAACTGAAGGGAGAAATGGATGTCTCTGCAGTAATAGTTGGAGACTTTAATACATGACTTTTAGCATTGGATAGAACATCTAACAGAGGATAAATAAACAGAGAGCTTGAATAATATAATAAATAAACTATAGCTAATAGACATTTATAGAGCATTATACCCTGAAACAGCAGGATATACATTCTTTTCAAGTGCTCATGGATCCTTCCCTGGGATAGAGCATATGTTGGGTCAGAAGACAGGTCTCAATAAATTTAAAAAGTTTGAAATTAATATAAAACACTTTCTCTGATCATGACGTAATGAAGCTGGAAATCAATAACATGAAAAAAGGGAAAATTCATAAATATATGCAGATTAAATAATACATTCTTAAATAATCAGTGGGCCAAAGAAGAAATTGCAAGAGAAATCAATAAATATCTTGAGACAAAAATGAGAATACAACATCTCAAAACCTATGGAACACTGCAAAGGCAGTGCTGAGAGGGAAATTTATAGCCCCGAATACTTACATTAAAAAAGAAGAAAGAGCTAAAATTGGAGATCTAACTACACACCTAGAGGAACTAGAAAAAGAACAGCAAACTAACCCCAAACCAAGCTGATGGAGAGAAATAATAAAGATAAGAGCAGATTAAATGAAATTGAGAACAAAAAACCAATAGAATCAACAAAATGAAAGTTGGTTCTTTGAGAAGATCAATAAAATTGACAAACCCTGAGCTAGACTGACAATGAAAAAAAGGTGATGCAAATAAAATCAGAAATGAGAGGGGGGATATTACCAATGACCCCAAAGAAATAAAAGGGTTCATAAGAATATACTATGAGCAATTGTATGCCAAAAAACTAGACAATGTAGATGAAATGGACAAATTCCTAGAAACACATGAACGACTTGCATTGACCCTAGAAGAAATAGAAGACCTCAGCACACCAATCGCATGTAAAAAGATTGAAACAATCATCAAAAATCTCCCAAAGATGAAAAACCCGGGACCAGATGACTTCACAGGTGGATTCTACCAGTCATTTAAAGATGATCTAATACCAGTCTTCCTCAAGCTCTTCTGAAAAACTGAACAGGAAAGAATGCTAACAGCCTTAAACTAGATATAGACAATATGAAAAAAGAAATTTACAGACAAATATCTCTGATGACTATAGATACAAAAATCCTCAAAATACTTGCAAACCAAATCCAGAAGCACATTTAAAAAATTATACACCACTGTCAAGTGGTGTGCAAGGCTTTTCAGCAGAAGGTAGTCAATTAGGATAATAAACCACATTAATAAATTGAAGAAGAAAAATCACGTGATCCTTTCAATTGATTCAGCAAATGACAAAATACAGCATCCTTTCTTCATAAAAAACACTACAAAAGACAGGACTAGAAATAAACTTTCTGAACATGGTGAAGTGCACATACAAAAAAACTACATTTAGCATTGCTCTCAATGGATTAATACTGAAAGCTTTCCTGCTGAAATCAGGAACAAGAGAAGGAAGCCCACTGTCACCACTGTTGTTATTCAGTATTGTACTAGAAATTCTAGCTTCTCCCTGGAACAATTAGACTAGATAAAGAAGTATAAGGCAATTAGGAAAGGAAGAAGTAAAACTTGCTATTTGCTGGCAATATGATCCTATATCTAGAAAATCCCAAATAATCCACAAAAAAGCTACTAGCATTAATAGACGAGTTCATCAAAGTGGTGGGATGCAAGATTAATATGCAAAAATCAGTAGTGTTTCCATACATTACTGATTAGCAATCTAAGGAGGAAATCAGAAAAGAAAAAAGTCCATTTACAATAGAGGCCAAAAGATTCAACTATTTAGAAATACACTTAACCAAGGACACAAAGGAACTATATTTAGAAAACTACAAAACATTGCTAAAAGAAATAAAAAAAGTTAAGTAAATGGAAGGACATTCCATGTTCATGGACTGGAAGACTAAGTATTGTTAAGATGTAAATTCTACCCAAACTGATTTCACAGATTCAAAGCAATCCCAATAAAAATCCAAACAGCCCTTTTTTTTTTGCAATGGAAAAGCCAATTATCATTTTTATTTGGAAGGTAAGGGGCACCAAATAGCCAAAAATGTCTTTAAAAAGGAAGAATGAAGTTTGAGCACTCTTACTTTTTGACTTTAAAGCATGTTACTTTGCTACAGTGGTAAAAACAGCATGGTACTGGCATAAAGACAGACACATTGACCAGTGGAACTGAATCAAGAACTCACAAATAGACCCTCACATCTATGATAAAGGATTTTTAACAAGGCTGTCAAGCTCACCCCGCTGGGCCAGAAGAGTCTGTTCAACAAATGGTGCTGGGAGAACTGGATATCAATATCCAAAAGAAAGAAAGAGGAATCCTATCTCACACTGTATACAAAAACTAACTCAAAATGGATAAAGGGCCTAAATATAAAAACTTCAATGATAAAACTCCTAGAAGAAGCTGTAGAAAAACATCTTCAAGATCTTGTGGTAGATGGTAGTTTACACCCAAGGCATGAACAACAAAAGAAAAAAAATAGGTAAATGGGACCTCTTCAAAATTAAACCCTTTCATTCTTCAAAAAGACTTTGTTTCAAAAGTAAAAAGGCAGCGTACTCAATGGCAGAAAATATTTGTAAACTACATGTCTGATAGGGGTTTTATATCCATGTTATATAGAGAGATCAGGGGAGCATATGTGGCTGAAGTGGTTGCGTGCCCACCTTCCACATGGGAGGCCCCAGATTCCATTCCTGGTGGCTCCTGAAAAAACAAAAGAAGAAACAACAAGCAAAACGAAAGAAAAAACAATTGAAGGAAGCCGATGTGGCTTAATGATTGAGGACCGGCTTCCCACATAGAGGTACTAGGTTCAATTCCCGACTCCCAGTACCTCAGGAAAAAAAAAAAAAAAAAAGAGATCATAAAACTCAATGATAAAAAGATAAGCAACACATGTTAAAAATGGGCAAAGACTTAAACAGACATTTCTCCAAGAGAAAATGTAAATGGCTAAAAGGCACATGAAAAAATGCTCAGCATCACCAGCTGTTAGGGAAATGCAGATCAAAACTACAATGAAACACCATTTCACACATTATAGAATGGCTATTATAAAAGATAAAACAGAAAACTATAAGTGCTGGTAAGGGTATGGTGAAACAGGAACATTCCTTCACTGTTGATAGGAATGTCGAATGGTACAGCCTCTGTGGGAAACAGTTTGGCAGTTCCTTAAGAAGCTGAATGTATTAATATACTTGCTTTATGATCCAGCAATCCTGTAACTAAGAATATATTCAGTAGAACTGAAAGCAAGGACATGAACTGACATTTGCACACCAATGTTCATAGCATTATTCACTATTGCTATAGTGAATGACTAAACAAAATGTGGTATATACACACAACAGAATATCATTCAGTTATAAGAAGAAATGAAATCAGGATGCGTATGACAACATGAATGAACCTAGAGGATACTATGTTGAGTGAAATAAGCCAGACACAAAGGCAAATATTGTATGATCTCCCTAATATGAGCTAAATACAATTAGTAAACTCAAGAGGTAAGATCTAGATTATAGGTTACTAGGAAATAGAATAAATGTGTATTGAGAATAGGAGCTGATGCTTAATATATAGCGTTATTAATAAGGTTAATTGTAAAAGTGTGGAATGAATAGAGTTGAGAGTAACATGTTGGTATAGTGAGTATAACTGATACTCCTGAAAGGAGTACTCTTTGGGCCTAAATGTCAGTTTAGGCAGAAAGGAAATTGGAGAATAATTTATGACATGTGTAACAGTGATTTAGGTAGTGGATGAAGATTGTGGTTAATAATATAAATATAAGAATACTCTTTTACAAAGTGCTAAGAATATGGTGATACATGGGAAAACTGCAATTAATGTAACTTATGGGTGATAGCAGTAATATTGTAATATTTTGCAGCAATGGTAAGAAGACATTTCAGTACTAAGGGAGAACAATAGGGGAGTATAAGAGGGTATGGGGTTTTCCTTTTGGAGTAATGAAAACATTCCAAAATTGACTGAGGTGATGATAGCACAAGTCTTTGATGAATGAAAGCCACTGAATCCAAACTTTGAATGCATTGTACAAAGCATGGGACTGTATAACACAGTGAATCCTATGGTGGAAGATGAACCATGGTTAACAAAACAAATACGTGAAACTTCTCTCATGAACAAATATATAGTCCTAATACAGGGTGTTAATAGGTGTATTGGGGAAAATGTAAGATATGGGTTATGGTTAGTAGTAATATTTTGACAGTGCTCTTACATAGTTTGTAACAAATGTTTCACAACAATGCAAGGTGTTGGTGGGAGATGTATGGGAGCCTTGTATGCTCATATGCATGTTTGTTTAGTAAATTCATACATTTTACTATATATTTACTTTCATGTGTGAATGATATAATTCATTAAAATTTTATTTTTCAAAAGGACAAGCAGCTAAATTAATGTAACTTATGGCTATAGTTAACAGCAATATTGTAATATTCTTGCATCATTGTCAAAGAAGGTACTATGCAATGCTGTTGGTCAATAATGGGGACATGGGTTTTTTCCTCTGGACTAAGGAAAACATTCAAAAATTTACTAAGATGGTGACTGCACAACTCTGATGAAAGTGAGAGCTACTGAGTGTACACTTTGGATGAATTGTACAAGGCCTGGTACTATATAACACAGTGAACCATGTCATGGTGATGGACTTCGGTCAGATATGAGTGTTCTCATATAACAAATGTGCAATATTAATTCATGATGTTAATGGGGTATATGGAAAAAATATAAATATAAGGTGTGGAATAGAGCTAGTAATATTTTGATGATATTCTTTCATAATTTGTAAAAATTGTTTCACAGCATTGCAAGGGGGAGGGATATGATGTATGGGAATTCTGCATGTTATTCATGATTATTCTGTAAGCTCACAACTTCTCTAATTTAAAATATATATATAAGTCATTTGGCTATAGATGTGAGGATCTGTTTCTGAACTTTCAATTCCATTGGTTTATATATCTATCCTTGTGCTAGTACCATCCTGTTTTGACCACTGTAGCTTTGTCATAAACTTTTTTATTTTTATTTTTTATTTTTAGGAGGCACTGGGAATGAACCCAGGACCTCATACATGGGAAGCAGGCACTCAACTACCTGAGCTACATATGCCCCCCTGTAATAATGTTTAAAGTTAGGGAGTGTGGGTCCTCCAGCTGCTGCCTCTTTTTCAAGATGTTTTTGGGTATTTGGGGTGCCTTACCTTTCCAAGAAAATTCGATATTTGGCATTTCCATTTCTTCAAAGTAGGCTTTTGGAATTTTGATTGGGTTTGGGTATTGCATCTATAAATCATTGTGGGTAGAACTGACAATATGTAGTCTTCCAATCTATAAGCTTAGACTGTCCTTTTTAAATTTATTTTAGCAAAGTTTTGTAATTTTCCATGTGTCCTTTATATTCTTGGTTTATTCCTATATATTTGCGTCTTTTGGTTACTCTTGTAAATAGAATGTTTTTATTTCCTCCTCAAATTGCTCGTTACTAGTGTATGAAAACACTGCTGATTTTTGTGTGCTGATCTTGTACCCCATCACTTTCCTGAATTTGTTTATTAACTCTAGTAGCTTTGTTGTAGATTTTTTGTGACTTTATGTATTGTACCCTGTCTTCCTGCAAGTAGTGAAACTTTTCCTTTTTCCTTTCCAGTTTGGATGCCTTTTATTTATTTTTCTTGCTTAACTGCTCTGGCTAGAACTGCCAGTACAATGTTGAATAACAGTGGTGGTAGTGGGCATCCTTGCCTTGTTCCACATCTTACAAGGAAACCTTTCAGTCTTTCACCATTGAGTATGATGCTGACTTTGAGTTTTCTTATATGCCTTTTTTCATGTTGACAAAGTTTCCTCTATTCCTGTTTTTCTAAGTGTTTTTATCAAGCAATGTATTTCTTCAAATGTATTTTGTCAAATGCCTTTTCAGCATCAATGGAGGTGAATGTGGGGTTTTTTCCCTTCCTTTTGTTAATGTGGTATATTACATTAAATGATGTTTTTATGCTGAAACACCCTTGCATACCTGGGATAAAACCCTCTTGATTGTGTATAATTCTTATAATGTGCTGTTGGATTTGTTTTGCCATTATTTTGTTGAGGACTTTTTCATCTGTATTCATAAGAGAAATTGATCTGTAATTTTCTTTTCTTATAGTATCTTTATCTAGATTTTGTATTATGGTAATGTTGACCTTTTAGAATTAGTTGGGGTGTCTTCCTTCCTCTTCAATTTTTTGGAAGAATTTGAGAAGCATTGGTATTAATGCCATCTAATGTCAGGCTTTTATTTGTTGGGAGTATTTGATGATTGATTCAATCTCTTTACTTGTAATTGGTCTGTGGAGATCTGTTTCTTCTATATGTCAGTATGGGTTGTTTGTGTATTTCCATTAATTTGTCCATTTCATCTAGGTTGTCTAATTTGTTGGCATTCATTTGTTCAGAGTATCATCTTATGATCATTTTTATTTCTGTGGAGTGAGTATTAACACCCCCCTGTCATTTCTGATTATATTTATTTGTGTCTTCTTTCTTTTTTTCTGTGTCTAGCAAAGGGTTTGCCAATTTTATTCATCTTTCTAATGAACCAACTTTTGGTTTTATTAATACTCTCCATTGTTTTAATTCTCAATTTCATTTATTTCTCCTCTAATCTTTCTTATTTCTTTCCTTCTGCTTGCATTAGGATTAGTTGTCTGCTTATTGTCTGTTTTTTCTTTAGGAGGCACCAGGAACCGGAATCTGGACTTCCCATGTGGGAGGTGGGTGCTCAACTGCTTGAGTCACATCTGCTCCCTGCTTGTTTTTTTAAATGATTTATTTTATTAATTTATTTCTACCCCCCTTGTTGTTTTGTGCTTGCTGTGTCTGTTCGTTGTGTACTTGTCTTTTTTTTTTTTAGGAGGCAACAAAGTCAAGCCCGGGACATTGCATGTGGGATGGAGGCACCTCATCACTTGCGCCACCTCTACTCCCTGCTTTGTTGGCTCTCTCATTGTGTTTTCCTCCTGTGTCTTTTTGCGTCATCTTGTGGCATCATCTTGCCATCTTGCTCATCTTCTTTAGGAGGCACTAGGAACCGAACCTGGGACCTCCCATATGGTAGATGAGAGCTCAATCACTTGAGCCATATCTGCTTCCCTGTTTTTTTATTTTGCTTATTGGTCTGTTCATTGTCTTGCTTGTTATGTACTTGTTTTTTTTTTTTCCCCTCATTGTCTGCTCACTGTCTTCTTTAGGAGACCCTTGGAACTGAATCTGAGGCCTCTTGAATGGGAGGCGGGCATTCAACTGCTTGAGCCACATCTGCTCCCTCTAGTGTATTTTTTTCAAGATTTATTTATTTCTCTCCCCTTCTCCCCCATTGTCTGCTCTCTCTGTCCATTCACTATGTGTTCTGCATCTGCTTGCATTATCAGGTGGCACTGGGAATCTGCGTCTTTTTTATGTTGCATAATCTTGCTGTGTCAGCTCTCCATGTGTACAGTGCCACTCCTGGGCAGGCTGCGCCTTTTTCATGTGGAGCAGCTCTCCTTGCAGGGTGCATACCTTGCATGTGGGGCACCCCTATGCGGGGGCACCCCTGTGTGGCACAGCACTCCTTGCGCATGGCAGCACTGTATGTGGGCAGCTTACCACGTGGGTCAGGAGGCCCTGGGGATTGAACCCTGGACCCTCCATATGGTAGACAGACTCTCTGTCAGTTGATCCACATCCATTTCCCTCTAGTATATTTTTAATACTTCATCTGCATAATTTCTGTGTTTCTTTTTATACTTTCATATTCTTCTTTATGCTCACACATCACCTCCTTAATATCTTAATCTCTATATTT
This sequence comes from Dasypus novemcinctus, assembly GCF_030445035.2. Taxonomy (NCBI): domain Eukaryota; kingdom Metazoa; phylum Chordata; class Mammalia; order Cingulata; family Dasypodidae; genus Dasypus; species Dasypus novemcinctus. Next base: position 47,356,530 of record NC_080674.1, on the reverse strand, counting down.
TCTTCATCTCCTTCAAGCAATTTAGGAGCTTTGTTAGAAATTCTTTGATGAGTCCTAAATTCTTTGGTTCCTCTGTAGTTTTAATTTGTTCCCTCATCTGAGCCATATCTTCCTGGTTTTTAGTATAGCTTATATTTTTTGCTGATGTCTAGACATCTGATTGCCCTTTTTTTTTTTTAAAGATTTATTTTTTTATTTCTCTCCCCATCCCACCCCCCCTCAGTTGTCTGCTCTCTGTGTCCATTCGCTGTGTGTCCTTCTGTGCTGCTTCTATTCTTGTCGGTGGCCTGGGAATCTGTGTCTCTTTTTGTTGGGTCATCTTGCTGCATCAGCTCTCTGTTTGTGTGGTGCCACTCCTGGGCAGGCCGGACTTTCTTTTGCATGGGGCAGCTCTCCTTCCGGTGTGCAGTCCTTGCGCGTGGGGCTCCCCTATGTGGGGGACACCCCTGCATGGCATGGCACTTCTTGCGTGCATCAGCACTGTGTATGGGCCAGCTCCAAGCAGGTCAAGGAGGTCCTGGGTTTGAACTGAGGACCCCCCATGTGGTAGGCTCTATCCATTGAGCCAAGTTCGCTTCCCTATCTGATTGTCTTGATGAGTTATCTCTGAAAGTCCATTTCTCCCCTTGTCTAGGGTTTTGTTGTTGACTGGCTTTGTGTTAAGGCTCTTCTTTGACTCCTGGTCCAACTTATTCTAGATCTTTAGAATAGCCCATGTTTACCTGTTCAGATTTCCTCAGCTCTTCTTCATCTGATTCTTGTCTTGGGTATGCAGTACAATTTTTAAGATTGTGCTTTATGTGCAATTGTTTCACTTATAGGGAAAACTTCCTTTTTTCTTTGTTACTTCTCTGGAAATCTTGAACTGTGCTATTTTTTTTGGCAGGGTTTTCTCTCCAGGTCCTACGATTTGTTTAAATTGTCTCACTCAGTGTCCCCCTTCTTATACTGTTGAATTCTGAAAACTGTACTGCATTATAGCAGTTTAGACTTAATCCACCCCCCCCCCCCGCCTTTTTTTTTTCCATGAGGCATTTTTGCCTCTGATTTCTTCCCCATTGGAATATCCCACCTCAGGGACGCAGGTTGAGTCAATCCAGAAAGACTGGTCAATCCAGAAAAGTCTATTTTGCATTTAGATGGTCTAGTCAACAGAAACTGGACTGTGTGTGCACAGCTCTCACCAACAGTTTTGCGGCAGTCTTTTTCTCCCCACCCCAGCCATACCTGGAGGCCCTTTTGTATGCAGGACTCCTTAGCAGCCTATGCTCTGCCCTGTTATCTCTGTGGATTTGGGTCCCTGTGCCTGAATATGCATGGGGTTCTAACCACTATTGTGAATGTTCTGTAATCTACATCTGAGGCAGGAGTTCAGACTGTACAGCCTCTGTGCAACTCCCAAGCTATGTGGGACCGAGTGAAGCAGAAGGGCCATATTGGTAGGTCCAGGATGGAAATTTCTTACCTGATCTTGGAGATTATTATTATTTTTCCTTGATTCAGCATTTGTCAAGAACGTCTCCATTCTCTGTTGTCCTCCGGAGTTCTAATTGAGTGGGATGTGTCCTGTTATTTGTTGATTCTGATGGGAGACTTTTCCAGGGAATGTCTTATGTTACTATGTTGATAATGACACCTGGACTTGACTACTTTATTTAAATGCTCCAACATTCATTATTTGAATAATTTTTCTCAGATATACTCTTTAGTAAATGTTACTGTTTGTTTCAGGTAATCACTTCGTATCATGCATTTGATTAAACTTGACATTTGTTTTATATAATCAGTAAGTTGTATATTATGATACACACACATAATTGTGTAGTAATGAGTGTTTTCTCGTTTATATTCTAGTAAGCAAATTTCAGGTAATCTTATTATGACCTTTTGGTTCTTAAATGTCAAGGTTTTATTAATCATGTATGTGAGTAAATCATCTTAATCGTAATGAATAATGTGAAAAACATGCCATTTCTATGTTCAGTGTAAAAAGATTTGGAAAATTCTACACTAAATGCTTCACATTAAAATTTTTCCTTTATCATTTTTTCCAGAAGTGTCTGAATGGTTTTTCCGTTTTTGAATACTTTCATAAATAAGAGCTCATATTTCAAATATTTATTTTAATGTATTCAATCTAGATATTTGACAACAGTAATATCATGGTGCAGAAAACTGACCCAGACTAGTTGGAGAGAGATGCCCACACATCCTACTTCATCTTCTGTTCTTGAAGAAAATTGGTATTTATTTATTTTTTAAACTTAATCTGTGTCCAGAGGCAACTAATACTTAAAAATTAAAGTGTCAATTGGTCAACTCTGGGATTCCTTTCCCAAGAAAACTTTCTCTTCATTTTAATTAAATATATGTAATTTCTACTTTATTTTTGATAGTTTAAGCTTGAAAAATTTTATTTATAATCAGACATTTAATGTAATATATTTCATCTTGAAGGTCAGAAAACTCTGAATTGAAAACTTTACATCAAAATGGTTGTGACTTTTTAGGTGATAAACTCAACCTGAAAACTTTATGGAAAATTTTAAAGGGGATTTAAAATTTTTTTTAGTAATATTAAAAGAAATAAAATGCTGACTAACATTATTATGTTATCTTACTATGCTTTCATAAAAAGTTGATTTTTAAAAATTCATTCTATATCCTCCCAAATTACTGACAAATCAACAAATAAAGCAAGTTTTTTAGTCCCTCCTATGTACCTTTCTGTGTACTGGTCTTCAAAGGAATATCTCAGGAAATAGATTTTAGGCAGGAAGCAAGGGCGTAAGTAAAAAGTATATTTTGGCCTGTAAAGACAGGAGCTAGGCCTTATGGAACAAATGCTGTCTATTAATGTATAGTATGTCTTGATGAATAGGAATGGATATTGTATTCAGTAGACGACTTTAGACTTAATGAAATTATAAGTTCCTAAGTGAAAAAATGACAGGAAGACAGCTCATTAGGAAGGTTAGTAACATTGACAGTGTAATCCGAATATATTAGGAACGAATACTAGGAACAATATAGGCTGTAATTAAGTTGTGAGGTGACCTACCATAGCATGGTGAAAAATATATAAACTTAATGTGGTTACGAGACTTCAAAGTGAGTCAGGAGGTCATCCCAGAAATAACACTTACGCACATCTCAACAGGATCTTATAGACTTCCAAAGTAGTTACTACCCCAAATATTGGGGCTCCTGAGGGCTCTGGAGATACCCAGGTCCTATGGTCGTGGCAGGTAGCTCCAGAGTCTGGTGCCATGCCAGTGGGCCCTGTTTTGGAGTTTGTGCTCCCAAGCATGACAGAGTTAGACTCAGCTGTGACTTCTCAACACATGCCTCTTCTGTCCCTTCTATTTGAACCTATAGTAGGTGTATATATCCAAGAGGCTTGAATCTTTGGGCTGTTCATGTGCCAGCTGGGCCCTGAGCCTCAGTGGAGTTGCAACACCTACTGTCTAATTCATGGGACTCACCCAAGACAACTACCAAGGAGGTGAGGATGGACAACCACCATATCAAGGAATCTAGAGAGTCTACAATTGCAAGTAAGAGAGACCCATCTATCAGTCATATGGGATTGAAGCCCCCTCTCAATTAGAGTTGGAGTGGGCATCACCATCCCAGAATCCTCAGGAATGGGGAATAAAATATGGACTAGAGTGGACTTATTGGTATCTTATTATAGACTTATTGTGATTGTATCAATGGAAGAAATTCTATCATTGATGTGGAGATAGTGGCCACTGGAGGTGCTGAAGGCAGGAAGAAGGAAAAAGAGATGTAATATGGAGGCATTTTTGGAACTTGGGAATTGTTCTGAATAACACTGCAGTGACAGATATAAGGCATTATACCCTGCCATAACCTACAGAATTGAGTGGGAGAGTGTAAACTACAATGTAAACTATAATCCATGCTTAGTGGCAGTGCTCCAAAATATGTTCATCAATTGCAACAAATGTACCACACTAATGAAAGAAGTTGTTAATGTGGGGAAAAGTGGGAGGTGGGGGGAGTGGGGCATATGGGAATCCCTTATTATTTTTATGTAGTATCCTTTAAAAATATATATTTAACACCTTTTCCTTAGTTACTTCTTTGAGAAAGAGGTGCAAATCAAATTAGTAGGTCTTGATTATAAGCATCCAGCTTTACTGATCCCTTATTCTTTAGGTATAGCTGGTTTGAGAGCAGAAAAGTTGCTCAAATAGCTAGCAACATGGTTGTGAAGGGCAATTGCACATAGCTGTGAAACTTGTTAGCCATTACTTAGCTGGCAAAATTTGTAAAATGTCAGCCTTTTCAGAAGAAAACTAAGAAGAGGATAACTGTCTAGACATACTAAAAGTGATTGCCGATTGTTGATAGGAGCTAGTGGCAGAATCAAGAGCAGCAGCAAAGAGATAAGCTATAAAGGAACTGAGGATAGGTAGAGAGAGGAGACACAGCCACTTGCAGTATTATCCTTACAAAGCATAAAACATCTCTACCATGACTTTTTTTTTTGGTCAAAGAAGGTAGGTTGAAGGAAGAAATTATACAATAAACAGCTAATTAAACTATTTCATTTTTTTCCAGCTTACCCTCCATTTTTAATAGGGATGGTAGTAAAAAAAAAAAAAAAGTACAGAAGATATTTCATAAAAAGTTGATCCATCATGTGAGAAATACCATTAAAAGTAGTTTGTATTGTGTAACACCAGAAAGATAGTCTTGGTAACAAGGTATTCTGCAATAATGAAGAATTAGCAGGCCTTGGATTAAGTCATACCCAAATTCTTTACCACAGATGCTTAAAATGGTGAAAGATCTCTTTCATTCTCCATCCACAGGCTAAATACAAGAAAAAAGAGGGCAAGCTGACAAGGAGGTACATGTGGTCAAAGTAGACAAATCTCATACCTTTCATGAACAATGAAGACTTTTCTAGTGACTTGAATAAAGAAATGTTTTAGACATTAATTTCCTCATTAATTTTGCAGAGAGCCAGTCAAGTTACACCTTCTGTAGTTGGGTGCCACTGCTCATATTTCATTCTAGATCTAAGAGGAAAAAGATAACACACACAAGGGGTCCTTGTCATATTTCATTCTAGATCTAAGAGGAAAAAGATAACACACACAAGGGGTCCTTGCGGATATGTATACATTCAGCCCTCTACCCAGTATCAGTTGCCTCAATATCTATTTCTGTGGAACATGAGCTAATGTTTATAGTGTTAAACCTGAGTCAAGTTGAGAATGTTCAGTATACTGTGCTTATGAAATCAATGACATGAGTAGTCTATTCCCAAAAGAATTTAATAAAAAGTAGTTGTTTTGGCACATAATTCAACCACGTAAAAACTTGGTTCTCCCAAACCATTCACTCCCTAAGAGTTCCATATAAATGAGGTCTTACTACTATGCAGAACACAGAAGAGTAAGAAGAGCAAGACAATCTAGATATGAATATCAGAAAGTTATAGTTCAAGAGAAGACATTTTCTGGTAGTGGTGGTAGCACAACATTGTAAATGTAATTAACTCACTGAATTATATACTTGAAAGTGGTTAAAATGGGAAATGTATGTATATAACAATAAAAAAAAATTTTAACCACAGAGACATTTTTTTAATATAATAAACTTTACTTTTAAAGAGGTTTTAGATTTAAGGAAAATTATATCAAAAGTACAAGGGATTCCCATATACCCCACTCCTTCCCAATCCCACATCCTCCCCTATTAATACAATAGTGTGGTACATTTATTACAATTGATGAATAAATATTGAAGCATTGCTACCAACCGAGGACTATAGTTAACATTGTGGTTTGTACTTAATTCCAATGCCCTATGTTCCACCTATTATTCCCTCCCCTTCCCCTCAGAACCTCTGATAACCATTATCTTTATAGCAATGTTCTTCCATTACTACAATATTAATAAGTTTACTTTGCCAATGGTTGCAGTCCCCACTTATGTTTCTACATTTCTCAACCTTGAGGATTTTGGGATGGTGATGCCTGCTCTGCCTCAGATTGAGAGGGGGACTTAGATCTTATGGGATAGATGGAAGGTAGTGTTTTGCTTGAAGTTGTAGATACTCTGTTTTTTTTTTTGGGATAGGGGTTGTCCATCATCCTTTTGTTAGTTGTTGTGGGCATGTTCGATGAACTGGAGGGTAGATGATGGCCACAACTCTCATAGAAGGCATTTCAAATGAGTATATGATTAATCAATAGAATCATGCCATAGGTGTTCAAGGAAGGAGAGATCACTTCTTTCACAAAAGTGATGGGATTTTAGTAGATTTCCAAAGTTTGTAAACTCTGGAGGAAAAAGTAGAAGGTATGCCAGTTAGTACTGAGAAGGTGTAGCAGGAAGGGCCATTACTTTCAAATATCAATATTTGATTACAAAGTCCTTCAGGGTGGGGACTTTTATTAACTTGCACTCTTTAAAAGAGCTTGATAATTATCAACTACATCAAATTGATTTGTTGCTAAATAAAGCTAATATAAAGAGAGTTCTTAACCTCAGTGTTCTGTTTAAAATCCTATCCTTTATGAAAAAGAATCAAGAATGCTTATTTGAAATTTTGTAGATACAAAAGAATCAGACAACTAGCATGAACTTAAATTTATTTTTTCTTGCACAGGTCCGTTGCATCGGAACTTGAAAAGATATATAAGTTCAACTGTATCCTTTAAGCAATGTATTATCTTGTATAACCACTCCCTTTCCATTCTAGGCTTAATTCATGACTCTACTTTATGAACATGAATTCACTCTTACATATTGCTGAGCTGTATTGAATAAACAGATATTTAAAGATTGTAATTTAAGATGTATTTTATCTACAGAAGGCACATCATGTTAACATTTATATCTTTCTTTGGGTTTAAGTCAGGCAAAGAAACATTAAACTAGGGTTAAGGCCTCCTTTGGAAACTTTTTCACTTAAATTTTTTTTTTTTTAAAAGATACATAGATCACACAAAATGTTACAATCTTATTATCCCTCCTTTTGTTCCCTTTTATTCCCATGTTACAGCTTCACTGAAGAAATGTTACTGAAATTTTAATTCTATTTCTTCCCACCACCAAGCCACACACACACACACACACACACACAGTCTTCTTGCTCCACCCTTATATTCTAACCAGTTTCCTCATCTATAAGGGATGGATTTGCTCTCTGAGGTCCCAACTCTACCTGGAATCCAAATGCTCTTCCTCCCAACTGAGAATTTTTTTTTTTAAGGAGGTACCAGGAATTGAATGTGGGACCTCGTATATGGAAAGCAGGCACTCACCCGCTTGAGCTAGATCCACTCCCCGAGAAATAATATTTTAATATTAAGATCAGGCTTTCTTAAAATAAAAATATTTGCGTAACAAAAAAATGTGAGTTAAAGCTCCTTAACCAAGCAACTCAGTGTCATTGGAAAATAGTGGTATCCTAAACCAGATTTCTAACAAGAAAAATGAACAGTCTTCTGATCATTACGGACCAAGATTTTCAGAAATTTTGGTAGAGGTTAATGAAAAGACAGTATCAGTAGCACTGAAAAAAACCTCTGAAATCCTTCAGGATATCGACTGTCTTCTATCAAACTCTAAAAAGTGAAAAATGTAATTATTAAAACTTAAGAGTTTTGCTTCAAATGGCTGATAAAGAACTACAATAAAAAAAACAAAAACTATTAATCTAAGAACTGTATATATTCTATACAATGATCATATGAGAACTGACATTTAATTTTGGAGGTATTTTATGAATTTGTAAATTTTAAGATATATATTTGTAATACATTTTATTAATAAATAACTTGAAAGTGTGGAACTATTTCATTTAATTCAGATTTATGAGAAAAAAATCGTCAAGTTATAAAGTTGATGCTGTTTTCATCTTGTGGAACATTCCTTATTCTGAAATTTTAAAAATATGTGTAATTGTGCATTTAGTCATTTGCTATTTAATTTTTTTTTTTAAGATTTATTTATTTCTCTCCCCTTCCCCGCCCCAGTTGTCTGTTCTCTGTGTCCGTTTGCTGTGTGTTCTTCTCTTTGTCCAGTTCTGTTGTTGTCAGCGGCATGGGAATCTGTGTTTCTTTTTGTTGCATCATCTCGCTGTGTCAGCTCTCCGTGTGCGTGGCGCCATTCTTGGGCAGGCTGCACTTTCTTTTGCACTGGGCGGCTCTCCTTTCAGGGCGTACTTCTTACGCGTGGGGCTCCCTTATGCGGTGGCACCCCTGCATGGCAGGGCACTCCTTGTGTGCATCAGCACTGCACATGGGCCAGCTCCACACGGGTCAAGGAGGCCGGGGTGTGAACTGCGGACCTCCCATGTGGTAGGCGGACGCCCTAACCACTGGGCCAAGTCCGCTTCCCTGCTATTTAATCTTTACTCCAAGTATTTTTTGACAGAACTGTGAGAAGAGAAATGGGTATTTTTAAACAAACTAAAACTTTACCTAGGTAATATAGCTTCAAGCTGAAATTTGAGCACTCAGTGAAGACTAAAGTTTGTCTGAAATATACCATGAACCAGATAATTTCATATCTTTTGAAAACATAAAATATGTTATGCTTCAAAGTGTGCGAAACTAAAAGAGAAATGGCCTTACCAAAAGAGTTATATACTACCATCTTGTCTATTGAGGAACAAGAAAACACACAGCTATAAAGACTTCAAGATTATACTCCATATGGCCAAAAATGTTGAAATTAATTTTATTTCTATAAAAACCAGCCTCTTCGCATATGAAGGAAACAGCAACTAAGAAAACAGGAGAAAAAATGGAGAGAAAATAAAGTGGACTGTAGGTCAGGAATAATGCCAGCGATTTGAAATAGGCTCAATGTTCTCTCTTCAGGTACCATTGCAGTGGGCTCCTTCCCATCCTTGATGTCTCAGCATAAATATCACCTCCTCAGAGGAGTCTCTCTGACTACCTTACCTAAAAGTTGGCCTCATTCTCTATCATGTCACCCTATTTATTTCTTTGATAGTGTTGTAGAAGTCGACAGGTTCAATTATTTGTGTATGAAAAGGCCAGAAGTCAGCAATAATTTTGGGAAGGAAAAAGGAATTTATGTACAGCCAGCTGGACTCAGGAGAGTTCTGTTCAAAACCCAAGCCTCAAACAAGATTTTTGAGTTCTTTTTATAGAGAGGAAGGGCCAAATGGTTCTTTGTCTCAGTGCTCAATAAGCTTGAATTAACATATCTTTTACATTCTAGGTAAGCTTTTAGCATGGACTTCATAAATTCCATGTAAGCTTCTAGCATATTTGGTTTGCATTTTCCCTGAATATTTAAAATTTACAGAGTGCATTGCTAAATTGTTTTTCCAGGACTGGAGTCGTTGCCATGGTTAACAAAGGCAGGGCTGCAGCTCTTATTGTCCCACACACGCACAGCTCAGGACACATACAGTTCAGGTTATCTACGAAGAGATGAACAGCCTCCCACCCATTGCCCACATCATTTCCCCCCTTTATGCCAGCTTAACTTGCTAAGCTTTGGCATAATTATTGTTGGAGTTATGAGGTGGGTGGCTGTTGTTTTGCTTACTCCACTTATCAATTTCTCAGTGAGGACCTAAAGACAAAGTTCCTGGGTAGCATCTGGGGCTTATCCTGTTTTCAGAAGAGATTCTTGTCCTGGACAGTAGAATCCTGGGAGTGGGTCCCCACTAGCAGTCATCCTGGGGGTTATTGGTGCTTACGTGAATTTCTTGCCAGGCTCTAGATCCATCTATTAATTTTATTTTACCTTTACACCTTTAATCTTAAAGGGGTGCTGAAGGGAGATGATCTCTTTTCTGTAACTACTTCCTGCTGGCCATGGGTTGTAGTTCTTATCTAAAAAGGTGTAAGAACTTTGCTATTTATTTTGACTGGAAGAAGATAGATCTGGCATTCTGTATGAAGTTGAATGAAGTTTTCATATGGCTAATGTTCATTCTGAAAGAAACAAATTTAATTAGAATTTTGGAATACCTGTTTTTAAAAGAGGACATTGGATTACAGAGGTAGACGAGGTTAGGTGCCTATAAAGATGGGACCCTTTTTTAAAGTTGGTGGGGAATAGTATATATTTTTTTAAGATTTATTTTGTATTTCTCTCCCTCCCCCCAATTGTCTGCTCTCTGTGTCCATTCACTGTGTGTTCTTCTGTGTCCACTTGTATTCTTGTCAGTGGCACTGGGAATCTGTGTCTTTTTGATGCGTCATCTTGCTGAGTCAGCTCTCTGTGTGTGCAGGACCACTCCTGGGCAGGCTGTGCTTTTTTCACACAGGGCAGCTCTCCTTGCAGGGTGTACTCCTTGCATGGGGGGCTCCCCTACACAGGGGACATCCCTGCCTGGCAGGGAACTCCTTGTACACATCAGCACTGCGAGTGGGCCAGCTCACCACACCGGTCAGGAGGCCCTGGGTTTGAACCCTGGACCTCCCATGTGGTAGGCCGACACTCTATCAGTTGAGCCAAACCTACTTCCCTATATATTTTTAAGTTATTTATTTTCAGAGAGAAATTGTAATAGATAACACTATTAGATACATAGCTTTGTTTTGAAGACGCATTTCAGGCTGTTTAATGATTGGCACTCATGTGCTTCATCAGGTGCTTATGGTCAATTGGCACCTTTTGGGCAGTTGGTTTCATTCAGGATTAGTGCACCAAGTTGGAAATTCTCTTAGTTTTTAGCTGTGGGAGTGATCAGAACTACAGAATAAAGTTTTTTTAAATTTTGGTTTTAATTGTACAAGTCCTGGTAATTTTGACTGTTCAAAAGGTGACCTGTCACTAGCAAGCCTTGTTTTATTACACAGTAGAGTACAGTAGAGTAGTAGGGTGGCTAAGCCTGGCATTAATCAACCAGCTACTTGCAAGCCACTGGTGGCCCCACTGTTTTTAGCTAAGACGGCTACCTTATTTTATAGACATGTTTATTAACTATTTAGAAAATGAAGTTTACCAGGAATTTAACATGATTAGTGTACTTTTGTACATGATTTAGAATAGAAAAGATAATATTATTAGGCATATTTAGAACAGGACAAAGGTACAGCACTTAATATTAATGTACTACTTAATATATAAGGATTCTGAGTTGCAATTAATAGTTTTAAGTTTTAGGTTTGTAATACTTTACGTGTTCGCTCTCCATGGGAGCAGGCCATAATGCCAAATTGTATTTAAGTTTTACTTACAGTATTCTGGTGATTATGGCTGCACTTGGTATGTTCTTTGCGCAGTGAGCAAGCCATAGCATCTTTGATCCTAGAGAAAGGTAGTTTCCAGTATTTTACTGGCCTAGTGCACAGTGCTCTCTGGCACTATGGAACAGTGTCAGTCTGGAGACGATATTCATTGTACATTTGACTGTACCAAGCCATCATTGGCTGCTGCAGGAGTTTGAAACTGCAACATAGTTTCCGTAGACTTCAGGAGCACAACCAGAGGCCTGATGTGTAAATACTTCTGTTGTTTGGCGGGTCAGTGACCAGCCTAGCCAATAACTCCTATGGAGAGGCAACCTGTAATGTATTCAAGGCCTGGTTTGAATGCACAAGAGAGTTTGACAATGTTGAAGTTTATCTCTTGATTTTTTTATACCATTTAAATATTTCCAATGCAATGTTACATATCAAATGACTTTGCTTACTTATACAATTTTACCATGAAGATATTAGTAGGTATTTAATTTTAGTAATAGAGGGGGGAAAAACTATTTCATTGTTAAAATGAAAACAGAAGATTCTTAATGGAATGAAGGTAACTTTCCATTACCATTTACTTAAATATGCACCTTGCCGGGACTTTCAGACAGATTTTATTACCACGAAGTTACTTTTTGCCATCAATACCAATCCAGATTTTGTTGTGGGAAACTGGCTTACCTATTTGTTGCTTCCTGTTACTGTAAAAGATGTTGCAAGTTGCTTCCTATTATTGTAGAAGATATTGCAAGTTGCTTCCTGTTATTGTAAATTACCTTATTGTAGATGTTGCAAGTTGCTTCCTGCTATTGTAGAAAACGTTGCAAGTTGCCTCCTGTAGCAAACAGCAGCTCATTAGCTTTCAAATAAATATGATGTGGAAACTAGGATTGAGGTTCTCAGTTTCAAAAGCTGTGAAGTTCCCTGGTCCCATCTTTGTTTCTTCTCTTGTGTCTTTCTTTCTGTCCTTTTATTTCTTCAGTTCTGCGTTGCCTTCCCTTCGTGCAGACCTATTACTGAGCTGGTCTCAGCAAGGTTTTAGTTAACAATGGCTTTTAGAACTAGAGCGATTTAAATGTTTCAGTTTGGAAGATGTTTTTACAAACTTTTTATAATTGACCAGTTATAGACTGGCAAATTTACTCCAGATAACAATTAGCAACCAATGGAATTTACCTCGTGCATTTAAGAGAGCAGTTTTACACTTAATTTCATTAAACACAAGCTTACAGTTCCCATTATTTTAAAGATTCAACATGTGCAATGTTAACTTATCAACCAGATATTTATAAACCTAAGAGATACAATGTTAACTTATTAACCTGGTATTTTATAAACCTACGAGATAATACTTAAACAAGTTGAAATTGTTATTGATTAAATAAAGAATGTTGTTTTCCTTCTTTACAGGGGCCTAAAACCTTTGTTAATGATAATTTTGAAACTGAATAATTTCAAAAGCATACTTTTAGGCTCTGAAATATAAAGCAATTATTTAACTTGTTTTAACTATAATTTAATGAGGATTTCATAGCTTTTTAACAGTTCTGTATATTTAGATTTTACATGACCTTTTGTACCGTTTAGTTTAATCTGGGTTTTAGAAATATATATTATTACTTATATAACTGCATATTTAACTTTAACAATTTGAGCCAATAGGTAGACATGAATAGTTTGATACAGTTTGATACAGTTAGTTATTTAAAACTTTCTCTTTGCTGGTTAACTCAAAATATAGTTCCCTTACTAGTTACATTGTTGTTTGGATGGAACCTGGCAAGCATTTGAACTTTCCTTTAGACTGGAAAGAAACCAGTTTGCTTTCACTCATTTTTTTTCTTTGTGACAGCCTGAACAATGGGGGGGTTGTTTAGTAAGGCCCGGTACCCTAGGAAGAGTATTGCTTACTCCTGGAAAATGAGGCAATAGTTATTTTTGATATCTGGTGGAAATGGCCAATTAGAATTCATTTATATTATTTTAAAGGTCAAGGAAAAAGACAGTTTTTCCTTTAAAAGGGTAAAGAGGAAATGAGAAGACCAAAAAATATTTAGAATGGCATAAAAGTGATATGCATAAACCCCCTTCCTTCTAATTTATAAGCTTTTAAAGTTAATTATTAAGTTGAATTGCTAAGGGGTGGAACTGTAAGCTAAGACAAATGCAAATGTAGTTCATAATTTACCATCACAATAGTTGAAGACCAGGGGTGAAATTAGTTATAAAATAACTATAGGATAAGTTTAAGTAATAACTACCACCATCACAGTAAACATTAGCTAAACCTTAAGTAGTCATAAAGAAAGGCAAATTAATTCAATATCACTATTACAATAGCTGAAATCCAGGCCACATTTACTGTTGTAATAGCTTTTGTTATAAATAAATAAATATATATATATATATATATATATATATATACACACACACACAGTTACTTATACAGTGATTTTAATTCTTAGTTACAATTTTTAGTATGTTTTACTTTAAGATGAATTGGATACCTTTATTAATTAAGTTACAAGAACCTTATTAGTAACAACTCTGTGAAGTTTTCCTGTTTATTACTTAGTAGCCGAACAAATTTCATCTGTGGGTTATGCATTTAATTCACCAGCAAGAGAGCATTGGCATTTAAAGTTTCATTTTAAGTTACTTTTACCATGAATTTTTAGGCACAAGCAAACTGACAAAAGCCAAACACAGATTTTAAAGTTGAAAACAAAGTTAAAAACAAATTAAAACAGAAGAATTCCATATCTTTAGCATTTTAAGGAACTCCCTGACCCCAATTGATAGCACACGAGATCTCATTTCAATTACTATTTAAACCTTTTATAGGCACAATTGAGTTTAAATTGAGAAGTTGAGGTTTATTGTTTTCAAGCAATAACCTCCTTCCTTTAGACAAGTTTACAGCTTAAAACATTTCAAAGCATTTCTACATAGTCTTACAAAGAGAGAGATTCAAAAAAAGAAGAACCTGGGCAGAAGTCAATTTATTTTAGCCTTTGACATTATAGGGAGGGAATTTTATTGCATTTATTCTATTATTGCTTGGTGCCCCCCTTTACTTCTCCCCTTCCAGGCACTCGGGTGCATAACAATTAAACAGGAATGTGACTTATGAATAGAAGGCATAGACTCACTGGAAGGGGGCAAACCTTTCCCCTTCCCAGCTCTCTGCTTTTGTTACGCATCCTCCTAAAGGGAGGAGGAGAGAAAAGGTGATGGTAGCAAGTTCCAGGCTGCTAAACTGGCTTGAAAGAACTTTTCAAATTCAGCATCTTTCCCAGGGACCCCCCCCCCCACCCCCCGCCCTGGCAGGGCTATAATTTAAGTTACTGATTCCATCAGTTACCCTGACTGGGGCATGTGCACATTCATACTCCACGGTTTTGCTTTATAAACTACAATCAATTCACTCCTTTGCCAATGGCAAGGGAGGGTTCCTGCTTAACCAAAGTTTACCACTTTACATAATTACACAATCTTAACACCAACATTTAGCAGATACAGAAGCATACAACTTATCAATCTGATTCACAATTTTTATATATTTTCTTCGGCACAGCTGCCCCCGCAGCCATACAAACTTTAGAAAGAACACTTAACATCTGAAAAGAATCTCCTGCTTGCGCTTGCTGTCAATAAAGCAAATTCATCTGCAATTCAGCACCATTACAAAAGAGTCCAGCTAGACCTTCTCACTGTTTAACTTTACACCCAGACCAAGCTTCACTAGAAAAGCCGATTCATTTTCCTGTAACCAAGTTTCTCAAAATCCAGGCCAATTTCCAGGATGTTAGGACTCAAACCTATAAACATCCTTTCTTATTATAATCAAACCTTCACTACCTCAGTGGAGACAAGACCAGAACCAGATGCTAACATGCAGTTAGACAAACCCAAACACCAGGATTTTTTCCTTTTTTCTCTTTCTTTCAGACCTGGAAGAGATGGCTTCCCCCGAATTTCTGGAAGTAATGGGGTCTCCTGGGAGGTGATCGGGCTCCCTTTCCTAGGAATTAGCTAGGGTTTTTCCTGACACTGTGCTCTCCGGGGAGTCTTACCTTCTTACATGTTTGGAGTCTGTTTTGTTCCCAGAATTTTTCCCAGGCCTTCTGTTGCCCTCGATTTTCATCAGGAGGATTTCGGTGGAGCCCACATCTTTTCTGGATTAAATGTAACACAGGGATGCCCAGAGTTGGGGTTCACCTGAGTTGTCCAGCTTCCTCAGGGATCCAGAAGTGGTAGCGAAATGCTACCTTCTCTGGCCTCATTTGCAAATCCCAGGAAAGTCCCCAAAAATGTTATAGAAGTCGAGAGAGGTTCAATTATTTGCATATGAAAAGGCCAGGATTCAGCAATAATTTTGGGAAGGAAAAGGAATTTATTTATGGCTGGCTGGATCTGGGAGCTTTCTCTTCAAAACCTGAGCCTCAAACAAGATTTTTGAGTTCTTTTTATACAGAGGAAGGACCAAATGGTTCTTTGTTTCAGTGCTCAATAAGCTTGAATTAACATATATCTTTTACATTCTAGGTCAGTTTTTAGCATGCACTTCACGCTAAAGCATGTAAGCTTTTAGTACATTTGATTTGCATTTTCCCTCAATGTTTAAAATTTATAGAGTTTGCATTGCTAAATTGTTTTTCCAGGACTGGAGTCGTTGCCATGGTTACCAAGGGCATGGCTGCAGCTCTTACTGTTCCCCCCGCCCCCCCACACACACACACAGCTCAGGACAGTAGCTCAGGTTATCTATGAACAGATGAACAGCCTCCCACCCATAGCCCATATCAATAGCACTTAGAACGCAGTTTGTTTCTTTATGGTATATATCTCCTATTATAGCTTGAGCACCTTAATCTTTCAACAAGGCATTTTTACCATGCATGGTGTCTGGCATACTGAGAGCACTCACTCTGTGTTGTAAAAATCAATCAGTGCTTTTAGGCAATAGACCAACTGCAGAGAACTGTAGAGCAAGTAATAATTTTGCTCTTCTATTTTGGAGAGGGACTATGTAGGTTGTTCCTCAATAGCTGTAGAAGGCATAGGCTAAAAGACATACACCACACTGCCATAAGGGCAACAAAAAATTGTTACTAAATTCAGGCAAAGAAAATGTGTCCTCTTTTTTATATATTCTTACATGACTAAAATCACTATCATGATTAATGAATTTGGTGACAGTACAAGATATTTTTACTTAGCTTTTAAGCTGTGTAGTTTTAAAGGTGTATAATTTCCCTTTCCCCCTCCTCAATTGAGTCCATTCCATTGGCCAAGCACCAGGAGTGGACAGGTCATGGAAATTAATATGACTGAGAAGCTGAGTCACACTTGAGGTTCTGTGAGTGACCTGGGAGTTGGCTTGAGAGCTAAGATTCCAATTTTATTTGGTCTCTTTCAACTATAAAATTAATATAATCCCACTGCTGCCCTTGCTTTCCATCTGAGACTTGTTTTTGAGAAACGGTAGTTAGGAAGGAGAAAGAATGCTCCTCTTTGGGCCTCTTCCTTGGGGCCAGTGCTTTAGAGCCACAAGTCAAATTACATGCCTGCACCCACCACTCCGAGGGAGGGAGAATCCCAGTAAAGAAGCTACATCTTGTGAGTCCTCCTCGTTAGGGTCAACCTAACCTGAATTCAGCATTTAGCATTTAGCAGTCATGACTGAATGTTCAAGCCATATCGCTGCTGTCCACAAGGAAGAGTAGCACTCAAAATCCGTCCGCATAGTGGCAATGAATAATTATCAAGCAATCCCTACAGGGCCGTGGAGCGCTACAGAAAAGCGTTAGCTCTGCCTGGTCGCGTGGGCTCTGTGGCGTGTGAAAACTACCTCCGACGCCCACGCCTCAGGATCCACTGGGGGAAGTCGGAAATATCTCTGACCTTCAGGATTCAAGACGGCCCGTGGCTCCCAGCTCAAGTGTCTAGGAGTAAGGCCTGTGAGTCACGCATTCGACGAGCCACTTCTCCGTCCCCAGGTTCCCGGCCGCCTCTTGGGTGCATCTTGGGGATATCGGCGGCTACGTCTGTGGCACCGCGCAGATTAAGCCGAGAATCGAATCATCAGGTTTGACTGAAGGAAACCAACAAGATACTGTTCACTTCCCACTCGACATCCCAAGGTCTCCTATTAGGGACAGGGCCGGGAAAAAACTCAAGGTATTCATTCTCTGCACCAAAGACCATTCAAGTATCAGCTGCTTTTGGCGCGGAGTAAGGTCAATATCCCGGCGTCCTCTCTGCCTACGTGTTGGGCTGGAGCCGTTCTGGCCCACGTCGGCCGTCTCTATGGTGCCCGCCAAAGGGGAGGGGGAGAAGGGCGGGGCTGCTGTCGGAGCTGCAGGGTTCAGGGTGCCGAGCCGCGGGGAGGTGCGGTTGAACAGTGCGAGGGATGCGGACCGCTGGAGACCGGAAAGGACGCGAAGCAGTTGCGTTATGAGGTGGGAGGCCGGAGGCGGGGACCAAGCGAACCTGAAGTCTGGGAAGGTCCGGGTTCCGGGTAGTGGGGGCGTGCAAGGAGGGTAGGTGCGCGGGAGTCCGAAGTTAGTGGAGTGTGCATTATCCGTGTATTGTCACTGTCCGGCGGCCCCGGGATCTGCGCGAGGCCCTGGCGCTGCCCTTCGGCTTGGTGGCGCCTCCTAGATTCCATAGGTACCCAGTCCTTGTCTAAGCTCCGCACCCTTTGCTTTTTTCTGGCCCTTGGCAGGGAGGCATGGAGGTGGAGGAGGGTGCCTGGGTGCTTGCTGAAGGGGTTTAGTGCCATTCTAGAAGGTGTAAGAGCCCTCCTCAAGAGGTTTGAGTGTTACAAGACTTATGTGACACGGCCCCTTCCTTGCAGACGCCAGGGCTTGTCCTATCTTCTTAATGTCATTTTTAGAAGTATTGCATCGCACTATCTTAAAGAAGGAATGACTTTGGGTATTTGCTGAGACTTGAAACATGTTGAAATCAGAATTGTGCGTTTTGTTCATAGGAACTAAATATTTTATGTGCAGAGACCTTGTAGTTTCGGTGACAGTGAGCAAGATTTGTATATCCTTTCTTTGCAGATTAGCTGCATCACATTTGGCATCTGCTTTTGCTATTATAGCATTAAACAAAATATACTAAGTTTTGCAGCAACTCCACTCCTCGATGAAGAGTACTATTTATAAAGCATAATAAGACGGTATTTGAATTTCAGATGTGATTTCATCTCAGGTTTTGTAAATATTTGTGAGATGGGGAGGGGCAGTTGAAGCAGAAGATGCCATTTATATTAAGAAGTTAACTCTTATTTGTAATGGCAGAAATACTGCTTAAGAGATTGTGAGTAAACAATACCTAATACTGTAAAATTAAATTAGCCAGCTAATTATGTGTTTATGGTGTTAAGAAAAGGGAAACTTAACAACTGTATATACTTTGAAGATCCCATAATTAATGGTATTTTACTGTAATGGGAATGGGAAAGTGGAAGAGTTTGGCCACTGTAGGAAGTGGCTCCTTCAAATCAGAAACAAAAAGTTACCTCCTTGGTGACTGGCCCTTAAGGCTGAGAAATCATCCCCAAAATATGTAGTTCACAGACGGAAGACTACTTATCTGCTTACTCCTTGTATTAGTATAATGAAATATTTATTAAACACCCTGAGTGCATTAGATTTATGCTTGACAGGTTTAAAAGAAAATTGTAATTACTGCTCTTAAAGAACCTTCCCAATGAATTGAATCCGTAAAATAAACATAAATCTATTTTACTTTTCAGAGGCTCATGAGCCCGTTCTATTTGTAGAGCTAGAAGCAGGAAGTGGAAAAGGAAGAAAAAGGTAATAAAAACATAGGTGTCCCAGTCAGGAACAATGAGTAATAGAGGAAATGTGTATTAAACTTCTCTTTATAATACTTAAAATCTAAGCTATAGATATGAAATATCTGCACCACTAGTTGAAGTAAAATAGATGCCAGAAATGTGTGGTTTGCAGACCATAATTACACTTTTCTTAAAAATAGTGCTGTTTTAGTTATCTATTGCTGTTTAACAAATTATCCCAAGACTTAGAGGCCTAAAACAGCAAACAGTTATGATCTCGTTGTTTCAGAAAAGACTTGACTGTATGATTCTGGCTCTAGGTCTCATAAAGTTGCAGTCCACCTGTCAGTGGGGTCTGCTGGCATCTGAAGGCTGGACAGGCTTAAGCTCACTCATGTGCGATTTTATTCCTCTCATCAAGCAAGCTGTCTTATACTCTCCATATATAAAATACATTTTGGATTGCCTCATTTGTTTATGTATTCCTATTCATAAACCATGATAAGTTATTTTGCAAACAAGTTTTTCTTTTTCAGATCACTTTAAATTTGGATGATCATGTAAATACTTGAAGAGGTCTTTTGATTTTTCACTTTGTTCATGACAATTTATTAATTGCCAGATCTTTTCACAATCTGACTCAATCATGTAAATATAAGATTAGTAACATTTAAATATACTTAGTGATTATAAAAACTGTTTCACGAGTGAAAGAAGATATAATGCAATGACTTTATAGAAGCATCTTGTAGTATGCAGTTAAAGTGGATAATGAACTTTTATTTTTGTCTACCTTCTAAGATGAAAATTGAAAATTTGTAATTAACTGCATGGGTAAATACTTTGAGTGGCAGCAGAGCAGAGCTTTCTGTTAGACCTCTTTGTAGTCTTATCTGCAGTCTATGTTTCCTACCTCAATGGCGGTCTTTCTCTTTAGGGCTAACTTCAGGCCATAGCTTACTGAAGGCGGGAAATGTTGTTGCTGCTAAGCCCGTTCAGTTTGGCCGTTAATTCAAGCTTTCTGAGTTCCAGTTAACAAGCTAATTAGATATAAAGACTTTTATTTTTAGCTGTTAAACAGTCCTTTATTGTAAAATTATAAAATAAATAGAAAAATGGATTGAAGGAAATTACAAATTTTGAAAGAGTGCAAGGTCAGGTTAGATTTAATATAATCAATTATGAAAAATAGCATAGCAAAAAACTTATATAAATATAAATAATTCAAATATAGTAGAAATTAATTATAAGTCTAATTTTTATATTACAGCTCTAACTATTGGCATAATAATCTCTAAGAATGAAGTAAATTATTGGTTTAGTTATTTAATTTCCATTTAGGCCATAGTTCTTTCTAAATAATCAAATTCCTATTGGGAATTCTTCACATCTTATTAGAATGAATTATAGCAGATAACAATTTGCCAACTCATAATTTTATGAAGCAGAAATCTTCAAAATCTTGCTCAACAGTAGTCATGCAAAATCATTACTGATTAACATAAATTATTTTAATTAAAGAATATGAATAAGAAAGAGTTAAAGAAAAATAAAGTATAAAAAAATATACCTCTTCTCCAGTCTTCCTCAATTAAAAGCAAGTGTTCATTTTGTATGAGAAAAAATTACGGAATACTGATCACAAGAACAGTTTGCCAGTTGCTCTGAGTAATTATTGTTCATATACCATAGTGCTGTTATTTTATATTTATCTGGTCTACTCCAGCTCTTTTATGTTTATTATTTGCTTAGAAATAGTATCTTTTCCAGCCTTTCACTTTTAACCTGATGGTATCCTTAAGACTGAAGTAGGTCTCTTATAGACAACATATAAATGGTTCATATTTTTTTATCCATTCTATCAGTCTGTGTCTTTTGATTGGGGAGTAGAATCCATTAACATTCCATGCTATTACTGTGAACATATTACTTACTTCATCCATTTTGTCCTTCAGCTCTCTGTTGTCATATCATTCTGTTGTCTGTCTGCTTATCCTTTAGTTTACCCTTACTAATAATCTTCGTTTCTTAACTCTTCTCCAAATCTCTCACCCTTGTTTTTTTGTTTGTTTGTTTTTTTTTTTTTTTTTTTGAGCCTGCAGCACCCCTTTTACAAGTATCTCTTATAAATCTGATCTTTTGGTAACATTCTATCAGTTTTTGTTCCTCTGTGAAGACTTTGAAGCCACCCCCTCATTTCTGAAGGACAGCTTTGATGGATGCAGAATTCTTGGCTGGCAGTTTTTCTCTTTCAACCTTAAATACATCATGCCACTTTCTTCTCTCCTC
This sequence comes from Dasypus novemcinctus, assembly GCF_030445035.2. Classification (NCBI taxonomy): domain Eukaryota; kingdom Metazoa; phylum Chordata; class Mammalia; order Cingulata; family Dasypodidae; genus Dasypus; species Dasypus novemcinctus. The sequence continues at coordinate 47,335,200 of NC_080674.1, read as the reverse complement.
CATGGTTTCTAATAAGAGGTTGGCACTTAATCTTATCAAGTTTCCCTTGTATGTGATGCTTTGCTTTTCTTTTGCTGCTTTCAGAGTCCTCTCTTTATCTCTAATATTTGTCATTCTGAATAGTAGGTGTCTCGGGGTAGTTCTGTTCGGATTTATTCTCCTTGGGATGTGTTGTCCTTCTTGGATATTGATACTTATGCCTTTCATAAGGGTTAGGAAGTTTTCTCTCGTTATTTCCTCCTATATTCTTTCTGCCCTTTTTCCATTCTCTTTTTCTGGGACACCAATAATACAAATGTTTGTGCATCTCACATTGTCACTCAGTTCCCTAAGACTCCGTTCCATTTTTTTTCCATTCTCTTCTCTATCTGTTCTCCTGCTTTTCTAGTTCAGATGTTCTGTCTTTGAAATCACTAATTCTGTCTTCAAGCAATTCAAATCTGCTCTTAAGTGCCTCTAATGTATTTTTAATCTCATCCATCGTGTCTTTCATTCCCGTAAAGTCTGTCTGTTTTCTTTACAGCCTTCACATTGTTCTTTATGTTCTCCCAGTGTCGTCTTTATTTCTTTAGTCATATATTCTTTAAGGTCTCCAAAGTGATTTAGGAGAGTTATGGGATTATCACTGATTAATTGTATTAAATACTGTATCTCTTCAGCATATTTGGTTAGTTCTTTTGGCTGGACCATCTCTTCCTGTTTCCTAGTATGGCTTGTAATTTTTTGCTTATGTCTAGTTACCTGAATATGTTGGTGAATTTACTCTGATGACTAATTACTCTCTTGCCTATTGTTTTGGGTTTTTTTTCCCACGGCTCTTCTTTGATACTTGGTTCAACTTATTCTCAGTCTTTAAAATTGCCCAGCTTAAGTTTTCAGAATTGGGCCAGGGACTCACTAGTGGGGTGCGGATTTTCTACCAGGGGTTGGATGCAGAGAGCAGGTTTTTGTCCATGCAATTTCCAGACCGGCCAGAAGATGGTGCTAGTCAGCACACCTGTTTCAGTCTTGGCTTTCCTGTGTTCCTGTGTTCAACCTTCAGATCAGAGACTCAAAGTGGAATCTGCTGGCTGAATTCACTGAAGAAAAGCACCCAGACCTCCCCTCCCTTTTCGCTTGAAGCAGCTGACAGGTAGGAAGATGTCTGTTCCTCTCTCAGTTGGCTGCAGTGAGCCTAAGGTTTTACTCCAGCTTAATATCTTGGAGGTGGGGGAGGGGAGCCCTTCCAGGCAACTGTGGGGGCTTGGAACTCAGGTTTGTCTTTCAGCTTCTTAGTCTCTCTGTCCCTTATCCTCCTAGGAGTTGTATAGCACTGTCCTGGTCCCTCAAACAGCTTTTGGCTCTCTCTCCTTTGTTTTTCTAAGAGCATTCAGCTCTGCCTATTAGTCCATCATCATCTTCCCACAATCCAGATAATGACTTTTATCTTTTGTTCAAAGGGATATTTTATAAACTTTTTAAAAATTTGAATCTACTTTAATTTTTAAGAAAATGTTGTAGGTAAATGTAGCAGTTTGATATGGCTATGAATTCCAAACATAGTAGATTATGTTTGTAATCTGGTTTGTACCTTGGTGTGATTAAGTCATGATTAGGGCTTTGATTGGGCCATGTTAGTAGGGCCCCCACCCACTAAGGGGTGGGGACTCACAGATAAAAGGTATGGCAAAGGACAGATTTGAGGGTTTTTGATTTTGGAGTTTTGATGTTGCAGTTTGATGCTGAGGCCTTAATCTGGAGCACTGGGAAATAAGCTCACAGAGGAAACAGAAGCTAGCCAAAGGAAGAGAGGAACCCTGAGCCTGGGAAGAAGCAAGACCCTGTAAGAGAGGAACCCAGGAAGCCTGAACCCTCGCAGTCGTTGGCAGCCATCTTGCTCCAACACATGAAAATAGACTTTAGTGAGGGAAGTAACTTTTGCTTATGGCCTGGCATCTGTAAGCTCCAACCCCAGAAAAATACCCTTTATAAAAACCAACCAATTTCTGGTATTTTGCATCAGCACCCCTTTGGCTAACTAATACAGTAATGATATTTTGTTTTGTTTTGCTTTGTTTCATTTTGTTTTAATATATTTTTATTTATTATTAAAAGATACCTAGATCACCCAAAAATAAACTTTAAAATTATGTGTGCCAAACCTGTTGACTTCTTTATTTACTCAGGTGTCAAATGTTTATTTTCTGAAGTAGAAATATATGATTCATAATTTGTGGGATTATAAATCTGGAAGTTTGTAGAAAAAATTTATAACTTACAATGAAGTTATCTTGCATTTTTGCATTTTGTTCATATCTCTTGGTTGGAAGTACTATGAAATCATTACTTCTTCATCCTGGCAGAATCTGTAGAAAAGAACCTGATCTTAGTGCTTTGGTGAATGATTTTTATTAATTCTAAATGATCAAGAATTTGAAGATTGTTGTAGACTCCATTGTCATTAACAAAATAGTTGTTTTCTGCAAGGTAAGTGTTCTTTATGATAACATGAAGGAGTTAAAGAAACCTAAATGTGTTCATTTCATCTGGAGATATAGAAATCTTTTGCACAGATGTTTCATGTATCAACTAATACATAAATATAAACAAATTATTTTCGTATTACATTGCAAATTTAACTTACGAGAATTGTATACAGTTGTTATTACTGTTATATATTTTAATAATAATATTATATAATGTTATATATATAGGTTTCTACATGTTTTTTTTAAATTATTATACTTATAAGAGTCTCGCAGTTGCATCATGGTCTGGGTTGTTTATTCCTTTATATTGTCACTTGAATATTATTGACAAACAAGTTCTTTTTTGCCCCATAGTGGGAAACTTCTGCCTTTAGCTTTTCAAAATAGATTTATTAGTATTATGGTTATAATAGTAAGACATTGAAATTTTTTTAAAATCAAGGGAAAGAAAGTAAAGTTCATACATATGCCCACCACTGAGAGACAAAGCAAATGAATAAATAGCCTTCCAGATTTTTTGGTATATGTTTATTTTGCAAATAATACAAAAAATGTAATATTTTATTGATTATTTTATAGACTTTTTAAAAATTAATATCTATTTACCATCTTTCCATGTCAGTGAATATGGGAATAAGTATTTTTATGGTTACATAATATTGTGTGGACTTTATTTCACTAGTTCCATATATAGGACAAAAATATTACTTCTGATGTTTTTTTAGTTTAAACAAGGCTATGCTAAACATAGTATAGCTTTTTGTGTTTTTCTTAATTATTTACTCAGGATAGATCTCTAAAATTGGAAGTTCTGTGTCAATAGTGTTTGTGTATTTTTTATGCATTTTGTTACATACCACCAAATTGTCCACTAGAAAGTTTATATCAATTTATTTTCCTGCTAACAATGTATGAGAGTGATCATTTCTCCACTGCTGCTAAGAGAGAATTAGCAATCTTTTGTCATTCTTACGCTGAAATCTCATTGTTTGAATTTATTTGATTACGAAGTTGAATATCTTCAATAATTTTTTGACCATTTGTATTTCTTCCTTTTCTTAACTGCCTTTTTGTGTACAATGCCCACTTTATTATTGGGATACTTACAGTATTTTTTTTCCATTAATTTTAACAGTCCTTAATAGAGTTGGGGTCCTACCTTTCTTAGTTGGACTGTGTAGAAGTTACATTACCAAATTCATATAAATATTCCAAACTTGATAACCAGGTTGATTACATATGCTCTTTAACTGTGGAAATTTCCTTAGTAGATAATCAGGCAAACTGATTCTCCTTTCTTAAGTTATCTAGTGAAATGGTCTAAGATTACAAATCCCAGGTAGTGGACTTGGCCCAGTGGATAGGGCGTCCACCTACCACATGGGAGGTCCGCAGTTCAAACCCTGGGCCTCCTTGACCCACGTGGAGCTGGCCCAAGAACGGTTCTGATGCGCACAGAGAGTGCTGTACCACACAGGGTATCCCCACGTAGGGGAGCCCCACACGCAGGGGGTGCGCCCCGTAAGGAGAGCTGCCCAGCACGAAAGAAGGTGCAGCCTGCCCAGGAATGGTGCCACACTGACACAACAATGTGATGCAACCAAAAAAATACAGATTCCCGGTGCCACTGATAAGGATAGAAGTGGTCACAGAGGGACGCGCAGCAAATGGACACAGAGAGCAGACAACTGGGGAGGGGAAGGGGAGAGGAAAAAAAAAAAAAAGATTGCAAATCCCTAATCCATGTATATATGACTTTTAAAATCTAAAGTTGTTTGCATAAAACTTATGCACAGGCCAAAAGCAGATGATCTGACTTCTGGTTTCATCTGATTATTGACTCTCTCCCTTACTACTTTAGCAACAAACCTTTTCTAATTGGCTGATTATCAGTGTGGACTGGTCATTTCCAATTCAGGGCACTATATTAGAGGAATTCCTTTTCTAACAGGTCTTGAGGAAAGATAGAGCCTTTTTTTTTTCTATTTATGCTGAAAAAGCCAAATACTATCATTTCCAGCCTCCCTTGAAGTTAGGGTATGGACATGTGACCAAGACTCAAGCCAATAAAACACTTATCCTCCCCCACTCTGAATTTTGTTTTGAGAGCTAGTGATGCAAAGAAGCAGACGCCTCCAGAATCTTTTTATGGCAGCAGAAGACAAGGCAGCAATGGCAGCACTGCTAGTGGTAATCTCTTGGTGACGAGTGTTTGAGCAGTACAAGCGGGACCCGTGTCTGGTTTGTGTTGCGGTTCTTGTGTATTTTTGAAGTCTGGTTCTCGCAAGCTGGCAACTCTGTGATTTCTCAATACCCTTTGGATAAATTTGGTTTTTTTTGCATATAATTGCTAGCGAGTTTTCTGTTCCATGCAGTTAAGAACCCTAAATGATAGCAGGATCTGGGCTAAATAATAAGTCGTACTTCTAACTATTTGGAATTACCCACACATTATTACACCTCTAACCCCATACACATACGCAGTCTCTTTCTGGACTTTGTAGTCACTTTTTAGTACTTACATTATGCAGCTTTTTTAAAAGTTTATCAGCATTTACTCTTTCAAATGATTTATTTATTTTTTTTTGAGGTACCGGGTGCCAGAGATTGAACCCGGGATTTCGTATGTGGGAAGCCAGTATTCAACCACTGAGCCACATGGACTTCCCGAGTTGTTTTGGTTTGTTTTGGTTTACTTCTGCTTGTCGTTTGCTTGTTTTTTTCAGGAGGCACTGGGGACCAAACCTGGAACCTCCCATGTGGGAGGTGGGCGCTCAACTGCTTGGGAGTGCGCATGCACTCTCTCAAATGAAATTTAAAGTCATTTTTCCAAAAAGAAAATCCCTTTATTGTTCTGATCATGATTGCATTAAATTTATGGATTAATTTGTTTAGAATAATACCATCAATGTTGTTTTCGTATTCAACAAAACAGTCTGGCATAGTTATATCAACGAAAGCAGAACTACTTTGCGTGATAAAGGGATTTATTATGGGGTTAGACCTTACGTAATTGAGGGGGCTGGAAGAGCACCCCTCAGGTGTATTATTGAGCCCTAAGTTGCTGTAGATCCTCTAGAATGGGTCTTGGAAGGGAAGCTGGATGTGAATGAGGACAAGGACAACGAAAACCCTTGAGAATAAGCATCGGCCTCTCACCAACTCCAGTTTTGATGCTGTGGGTGACCTGCAGGAGAGCCTGGCACTCCTGACTTTAGAGCTGCACATGTAAACCCAGGATTCAGAGAAGCTGAAGGAAGATCTAGTGGTTGCTGAAGGAACTGCAGGCCCAGCTGTGGCCCCATGCCTACAAGATGAGCTGGCAGATCAGCAGCATGTGCAAGCCACCACAGCGGCTGGTACACGGCACTGCCCTTCCGAGTGTAAAACATAGGCTGCTGCTTCACTTCTGCCTTCCAGATCTCTTGCAAAATGTTGCCAGTAGCCTCTACTGTCCAGAACTATACAGGAGGGGAATTCTGGAAAAGGTAGTTTGAAAATTGACGTAGTATACAGTGATTAGAACTCTAATTAGTCAATCAATCTTTTGCTTTAATAAGATTTTTTAAAATATATTTTTATTACAGAAGTTGTGAACTTACAAAACAATCATGCACATGTATAGAATTCCTATACCACACCCCTTCATCAACACACCACACCACTATGGAACATTTGTTACATATTATGAGATAATATAAGAAAATTACCACTAACTAGGGTCCATAGCAAGCATTTTGGCATATTTTTTTCATACCCCCCCTATTATTAATACAGTACATCTCTGGAATTGATGCAGAAATATTGCAGTATTGCTATTAACTATAGTCCATAGATTTCATTAATTGTATTTTCCCAAGCTTCTTCACATTCCCACCACCCTGCAATAGTGACATATATCTGATCTAGTTCATAGAAGGACATTTTTGCATTTGTGCTATTAATCACAATTCTCACCCACCTTGGGGATCACTGTGTTATTCAGTCCATAGAGTATTCTCTAGCTTTCTGTCAATTGGCATTATATCCCTAGGTTACCCCTTTCAGCCTCAATCCCGTTTAGAATCCAGCTGCTACTGACTATAATGTGTTACATAAACTCTATCCACTTCCACACATTTACAGTCAAGTTAATTAAAACTTCTACATAGATTAAGCATCAGTACTCTTTCACAGCCTTCCTCTTACCTCCTGATAACCTATACTGTAGGTTTTAATTCCATACATTTATTCTTTGTATTTAGTTCCTATTAGTGAGACCATGCAAAATTTGCCCTTTTTTTGTGTCTGGCTTATTTTACTTAGCATAGTGGCTTCAAAATACATCCATGTTATCTTATCACACCCCAACTTGATTTATTCTTACTGCAGCATGGTATTCCATTGTATGTATGTACCACATTTTGTTTATCCATTCATTGATTGGTGGACACTTGGGTTATTCCATCTTTTGGCAATTGTTAACAATGCCTCTATGAACATCGGTGTGCAGATGTCCATGTCACAGTTTTCAGTTCTTCTGGATATATTCCTGTAGAAGAATTGCCGAATCATATGGCAGTTCTATATTTAGCTTCCTGAGGAACCACCAAGCTGTCTTCCACAGAGGCTGCACTATTTTACGTTCACATCAACAGTGAAGGAGTGTTCCTATTTCTCCACATCCTCTCCAGCACTTACTGTTTACTTTTTTAATAATGGCCATTCTATACCATGTGAGATGATAGCTCATTGTTGTTTTGATTTGCATTTCCCTTATAGCTAGCGATATTGAACATTCATCTATGTGTCTGTCTCTATGCCAGTACCATGCTGTTTTTACCACTGTAGCTTGGTGGTAATGTTTAAAGTCTGGAAGTGAGAGTCCTTAAACTTTGCTTTTCCTTTTTAAGATGTCTCTGGCTATTTGCGGCCCTTACCCTTCCAAATAAATTTGATAATTGTGTTTTCCATTGATTTAAAAAATGCTGGTGGAATTTTTATTGGATTCATAATAAATTTTTATATAATTTCTGTATCAATTTGGGTAGATTTGACATCTTAAGGATATTTAGTTTTCCAATCCATGAGCATAGAATGTTCTTCCAATTACTTAAGTCTTTTTAAAATTTCTTTTAGCAATGCCCTGTAGTTTTGTAAATACAAGTGCTTTTCATCCTAAATGTTTGGTTCTTTTAGTCACTATCATAAATGGAATTTTTTTCCTGACTTCCTCCTCAGTTTGCACATTACTAGTGTATAGAAACACTACAGATATTTGCATATGGATCTTGTATCCTGACACTACTGGAATTGTTTATTAGTTCTAGTAGCTTTGTTATAGGTTTTTTGGGACTTTGTAGGTATAGGATCATATCATCTGCAAATAGTGAAAGCTTTACTCCTTCCTTTCTGATTTGGATGACTTTTATTTCTTGTTCTTGCCTGGTTGCTCTAGCTAGAACCTCTAGCATTATATTGAACAACAGTGGTGACAGTGGGCATCCTTGTCTTGTCCCTGAATTCAGTGAGAAAGCTTTCAGTCTTCGACCATGGAGTACAATAATAGCTGTGGGCTTTTCACATATGACCTTTATGATGTTGAGAAAGTTTTCTTCAATTCCTATCTTTTGTAGTATTTTTATCAAGAAAGGATGCTATGTTTTGTCACATGCCTTTTCTGCATCAGTCAAGATGATCATGTGATTTTTCTTCTTTGATTTATTAATCAGTCTATTACACTGATTGATATTCTTGTGTTGAACCACTGCTGCATTCCTGGTATAAAACCCAATTGATCATGATGAATAATTCTTTTAATGTGTTGTTGGATTTGATTAGCAAGTTTTTTTGGGTTTTTTTGAGGATTTTTGTGTCCCTATTCATTAGGGAAATGGGTCTGTAATTTTTTTTGTTGTAATATCTTTACCTGGCTTTGGTATTAGGGTGATATTGGCTTCTTAGAATGAGTTTGGTAGCGTGCCTTCTTTAATTTTTTTGGAAGAGCTTGAGTAAGATTGTTATTAAATCTTCTCTTATTTTTTTGTGGTTTTTTTAAAAGATTTATTTTATTTTATTTATTCCTCCCCCATTTCCCCCATTGTCTGCTCTCTCTGTCCATTCAATGTGTGTTCTCCTGTGTCTGCTTGTATTCTCATTAGGCGGCTTTGAGAACCAATCCTGGGACTTTCCAGAGTGGGAGAGAGGCGATTACTCTCTTGCACCACCTCAACTCCCCGTTCTGCTATGTCTTCTTATTTTCTCTCCTCTCTATCTCTTGTTGCATCATCTTGCTGCTCCAGCTTTCTGTGTCAGCTGGCACTCCTGTGCAGGGCAGCTTTCCCACATTGGGCAGCATTCCCATGCAGGGAAGCCCTCTGTGTGGGCCATCTTGCTGCATGGGCCAGTCTACCCTCACCAGGAGGCCCTGGGCATCGAACCCTGGACTTCCTCTATGGTAGACAGGCACCCAACTGTTTGAGCCATATCCATTTCCCTAAATCTTCTTTGAATGCTTGGTGGAACTCACCTGTGAAACCGCCTGGTCCTGGGCTTTTCATTTTGCAGGTTGTTTGATGACTGTTTCAGTCTCTTTACTTGTGATTGGCTTACTGAGCTCTTCTATTTCTTCTAGGGCCAGTGTAGGTTGTTCATACATTCCTAGGAATTTTTCTATTTCACCTACATTGTTTAGTTTGTTTGTGTATAGTTGTTCATAGTAATCTTCATATGATTTCTTTTATTTATGTGGGGTCAGTTAATGTCCCTGTTTTAATTTTTTACTTTATTTATTTGCATCTTTTCTCATTTTTTGTCGGTCTGGCTAAGGGTTTGTCTATTTTGTTAATCTTCTTGAAGAACCAACATTTGGTTTTGTTAATTCTGTTGTGTGTGTGTGTGTTTTTTGTTCTTGATTTCATTTATTTCTGCTCAGATCTTTGTTTTTCCATTCCTTTTGCTTGCTTTGGGATTAGTTTGCTCTTCTTTTTCTAATTCCTCCAGCTGTGTAGTTAGGTCATTGATTTTAGCTCATCTTTTTTAATATAAACATTGTGGGCTATAAATTTCTCTCTCAACACTTCATCTGTTCTTTTGTATGTTTGCTTTTGGAGGCCATGTCTTTAAGTTTACTGGTCCTTTCTTCTGCCTCCTCAAATCTGCTATTACGTGCCTCCAGTGTATTTTCTTTTTTGAGGTACCAGGGCTGGGAATGGAACCCAGGACCTCATATGTGGGAAGCTGGCATTCATCCACTGAGCCCCATCAATCCTGATTTGGTTTTTTTGTTTGTTAGCTTTTTTGTTTTTGTCTTTTTCTAGGAGACACCAGGGACCAGATGCAGGACCTCCTATGTGGGAAGCAGGTACTCAACTACTTGAGCCCCACTGGCTCCCCTCCAGTGTATTGTTTTGTTTTGTTTTATTTTGTTTTATTTTTAAACAAATCAATTTTATTGATGCAAACCAACAAAGCATACAGTTCATCCAAAGTGCACAATCATTGGTATATGGCACAATCACGTAGTTGTGTATTCATCACTTCAATCATCATTAGGACATTTTGATTATGTCAATAATAATAATAAACAAAAAACAAACAGGAAAGATCCATCACCTCTTGATCTCTCTATGCTTCCCCTGCTGTCTGCAGCTCCCCGTTCTGGCTATCCTTGCACATTTACTTTTTTTTCTCTTTATAAATTGACTTACATTTACATTTTATATAAATGGAATCATACAGTATATCACACAATATGTTTAGTTCATAGTAATGCAGTCATAGATTATTTGACCTTTTGTTTCTGTCTTGCTTCACTCAACCTAATGTCCTCCAGGTTCATCCATGTTGTCATATGCTTTACAACTTCATTTCTTCTTAGAGCTGCATAATATTCCATTGTGTGAATACACCACAGTTTGTTTATCCATTCATCCATTGATGGATACCTGGGTCCAGTGTATTTTTAATTTCATTTTTTGTGCCTTTCATCCCCATAAGATATGCTATTTTTCTATGTATGCTTTCAAATTCTTCTTTGTGCTCACCCAGTGTCTTCTTTTTCTTTTAAAGATTTATTTATTTATTTCTCTCCCCTTCCCCCACCCCCACCCCAGTTGTCTGTTCTCTGTGTCTATTTGCTGCGTCTTCTTTGTCCGCTTCTGTTGTTGTCAGTGGCACGGGAATCTGTGTTTCTTTTTGTCGCCGTCCTCTTGCTGCGTCAGCTCTCCGTGTGTGTCGCACCATTCCTGGGCAGGCTGAACTTTCTTTCGTGCTGGGCGGCTCTCCTTAAGGGGCGCACTCCTTACACGTGGGGCTCCCCTACGCGGGGACACCCCTGTGTGGCACGGCACTCCTTGCCACACTGCACGTGGGCCAGCTCCACACGGGTCAAGGAGGCCCGGGGTTTGAACCACGGACCTCCCACGTGGTAGACGGACGCCAAAACCACTGGGCCAAGTCCGCCACCCCCAGTGTCTTCTTAATATCCTTAATCTTTTTAGCCATCTCATTAAATTTATTAAGGAGATTTGTTTGAACATCTGTGATTAGTTGTCTCAACTCCTTTGTGTCATCTGGAGGCTTATCTTTTTCCTTTGGGCCATATCTTCCTGTTTCTTGGTATGGATTATAATTTTTCATTGGTGTCTTGGCATCTGACTTACTAGAAGTATTTATTTGGACACTAGAAGTATTTATCTCTTTAGTTTAGGACTTTCTTACCCTTTCTCCCTTGCTGGTTATATAGTAGGAGCCAAGGGTGTAGTTGGTACTGTAAGCTGTGGAGGCTGAAGCTAAACATGTTGCCCCAGGAATGGATGAAGTTTCTTTCACGTTTCTCCTCTGCTGGTGTAGGGACAGAGCCCCAGCTGGTGTGATAATCCAAGTTGTTCTGGCCAAGACTATCTGTAGTTGCCTGGAAAAACTGATGACACTTCCTACCCTTTCTTTCCTTGCCTGGGGCAGGAATGGAGCTGCAAGTGTGGGCAACAGTCTATGCCGTGCAGGTCCAAAATGACTGCAGTTGCCCAGGTAGATTGATGTAGCTCCGGCCTCTTTCCTTCCCTGCCAGAGCAAGGGATGGACCCTCTGGAGTGCCCAGCAGTTTAATCAGTGTGGGCCGAGTACATCTGCAGTTGTACTGAGAAGCTGAGGGTGTATTGTCTCTTTAACTATAGGGGGTGGGAATGGAACCACAGGCACCTGACAGTTCAGTCAATGTAGGCCAAAAGTGCCTGCTGCTGTTCCGAGAGGCTGAGGAAACACCAGCTCTCTCCTATCCTATTGGGAGGCAGGGTGCATCCACAGGTACCCACCAGTCCAATGCATGTGGGCCAAAAGTGCCTGCTTTGTCCCAGAAAGGTTGAGGAAACACAGCTCCTCTCTTGTCCTACTTGGGGGCGGGGATGGAGCCCCAGGTATCCAACTATTCAGTCTGCTGGCCAGAAACCCCTATAGTTACCTGGAAAGGCTGGCGCTGGTCCTACCACCTTCCTCCCTGCCAGAGGTGGGGCTGAGCTTAGGCTAAGGCTGCAATCCCATATGGGTGGAAAGAAGCCAGTCCCTGCCTTCCCTGTGATTTTCAGTCAGCCCGGCTTCCCCTCATGCCTGCTGTGGTATTAAAATGGCAGCTACTGACTTCTTTTGAACTTGGACAGCCTCAAACCTTAGCTGTTCTTAGGATTATACTTTAGCCAGCTGAATTTACTAATCAGTAGCTGAAGTCAGTGGCCAACCACGTCTTCCTGTTTTTGGGAAATGGAACTTCCAACTCCAGCCACAGAATAGCTCCCGAGGTGCCTTGTGCAACCAGTGGAGGAAGAGCACCAGCTTTTTTGGAGTAGAATGCTCTACTCAGAATCTTCTCTGGCAGTCTCCTCCTTCCATTCTTTCATTCTGGTCTCCTGGGTCCCCCAAACAGAAGCTTAGATAGCTCTAGGTGATTCCTTACTGCCCTATAGCAAGAGCTGACTCTAGGAAACAGATGTGGCTCAAGCAGTTGGGCTCCTGTTTACCATATAGGAGGTCCAGGGTTCAATGCCCAGGGCTTCCTGGTGAAGGCAAGCTGGCCCTTGCACTGAGGTGGCCCAACGGAATGCCGCGCGAGTGCCAACCGACGCGGAGAGCTGGTGCAGCAAGATGACACAACAAGAGACACAGAGGAGAGACAATGAGAAGACATAGCAGAACAGGGAGCTGAGGTGGCACAAAAGAATGATTGCCTCTCTCCCACTCCGGAAGGCCCCAGGATCAGTTCCCAGAGCTGCCTAATGAGAATGCAAGCAAACACAGAAAGAACACACAGTGAATGGGCACAGAGAATAGACAGTGGGAGGTGGGGGGAAGAAATCAATCAATCAATCTTAAAAAAAAAGAGCAGACTCTAGGAGCTCCTTACACAGCCACCATCTTGCCCCTCTCTCTTTAATAAAGTTTAGTGAATATTCATTTCCTGCTTAGTTTATTCCTTGTTGCTATTGTGAAAGCCCCTTTTCCCATCTTTTTTTTCCTTATGATTATTGCTGTATGTTTGAAAGAATTTTTTTGTATTTGTCTTGAATTATCCACCTCTAGGAACTTAAATTCTAACAATATTAATTGATTCTCTTGCCTAGGCAGTCATTTCACCTGCAAACTGATAAGGTAATGACATATATTTTATTTCTCATTTTTTTGGCCTCATTACATTGTTTAGGACTACCAGAACAGTGTATAAATAGCTATACTGTTTCTGACTTTTAAGGTAATGTCTCCGGGTTCTCATCCTGTTGGTGTGGGATAAACTAGTGACTATCAATGTTTATAAGAATTACATGGATGCATACTTGCCAAAAATGCAGATTACCAGAAATGTTACATTTTATTAAATGCCTTTTTCATATTTAGTATACAATACCTGGTGCATAACAAAATACCAAATCAAAAGTTTTATTCAATCACCAAATGTTTATTGAGCACTAACTATGTGCTGAGGATATAGTAGTGAACAAAGCAGAGTGCCTGTTCTCTGAGCTTTTGTTCTTTTTCCTGAAATTTTTATAGAACTGAAACACTTGAAGATAGGCAAGTCTTTTGACTCTTAAAAAGTGTTATGTGCACCACCTTCATGCTTGGTTTCCTTGAACTAAACAGACAATTGTGTATTTTTCCTTTTTAACCTGCTAGAATGTGATGAATTTTACTGTGTTTTGGGCAGAGAATTTGGTCTGAACATTTCCATTTTTTAGATTTCATTGATGTTTTTCTTGGTTAAGTAAATGTGTGGTTAATTTTAATGAAAGATGCATAGACATTTAAAAAAGAATATGCATTTTTGTAGTGTACAAAGTTCTAGGCCTGAGTATAAAATCAAATTTATAATTATTTTACTCAATTATATGTTTTTACTATTTATGTATTTTGCTTCTATGTTGTTTGGCATGTCACTGTCCTCTTACCTAATATAACTGTACTGTGACTTGAATGTTTTATTCCTTCTAGTCCATTTAATCCTTCTTGCCTTGAATTCTACTGCATTTGATATTAATATTACCACTGCTGCTTTTTTGTGTGTTTTCTAGATGGGTATTTTCCCATTTCTTTATTTTCTATTTTGCTGAGACTTTGTTTTAGATTTTTTTCTTATAAATAATAACTTGGTGGGTGTTTCCTTTATGAGTTGACTTGTGTCCCCCCAAAAGACATGTTAAGTCTCAACCCCTGGTCCTTGTTTGGAAATAAGGTCTTTGAAATTGTTTTAAGTTAGGATATGGCCAAACTGTATTAGGGTGGGCCTTACCCAGTCTTAGATGCAGGCAGGCAGGCTATAGGGGAGAATACCGTGTAGTGACTGAAGCAGGGACCGAAGTCCAGGGAGTGGCAGCAACCCACCAGAACCTAGGAAGAGGCAAGGAACAATCCTCCCTTCAGATTTTGGAATTCTCGCCTCCAGAACTCAGAGACAATAGATTTTCTATTGCTTTACGCCATCCAGTTTGTGGTACTTTGCTATGACAGCCCTGGCAAACTAACATGTTGGTTTTATGTTTATTGTATTTATGAAATTATTACTGATTTTGTTCTGTTTAAATATTGTATAGCAGCCCATAATCCTCATTAATATTTTTCTGTGCTTTCTATTATAGGTGACTAGGAATGTAAACAAGAATAGGCTGTTCGTTTCCTGATGGCTTTTAGTAAACACGGACATACTGTTTGTGATGGCATCTGAGACTGAGAAGACCCATGCTTTACTCCAGTCTTGTATCACTGACTCTCTCATTTCCAGCCTCGGTCTAGGCATATTTTGCCTAGTAGCTGACAGACTTCTTCAGTTTTCCATGATTCAGCAAAATGACTGGCTTCGGGCCCTCTCAGATAATGCAGTACATTGTGTGATTGGCATGTGGTCATGGGCAGTGGTCACTGGAGTCAAGAAGATGACTGACTTTAGAGAAATCATTTTAGCTGGAATTTTAGCCTCTATTATTGATGTTGACCACTTTTTTCTAGCTGGATCCTTGTCTTTAAAGGTAAGAAGCATATGTGTTTAATTTGTATGGTCTTTCCTTTCATATTTAGCACCATCGTCTTGATCGTAATTGCATCGTTTTAGAGCTAATTAGAGAGGATTAACATTATTTGAAAATAAGTCAGTCCATTCATTCAACTTTTTTGAGCACCTGGTATTCCCCTGAAGGAGCTCACAGATGTATTGCTAATTAAGTTATTTGCTATCCCAAAATGCTGTGGATACACACAGAACAAGGACCCACCCATTTGTGCCTGAGGAGTTCAGTGATGACTTTCCAGAGGGTGTTTTTAGCCAAGCCTTAAAGAAAGAAGTAGCCACCTGATTTAAATTAATGGGAGTCATTCTTAGGGCTCTCCTAGTTCTTTTTGTATCAGTGTTGTTTCTTCGGAGCCACACTTAAATTATTCCCCTTATTCCCCTTACAGTTAGACTGCGCTCCTAAGTGCTCTCCAGAAGTTAAATAGCTTTAAGATGATTCCCAGCCCTGAGGAATGACTTTCATAGATTCAGTTCCCCAGTTCCTCTTGGGGCCAGAAGCATGCATTCCAGTGGGCTGGCTAAAACACAGTCTCTGGTGGAGAAATGGAGGAATTTCATTGAGGCATTCAGGGGGTAATCTATACAGGGTCCTAATTAGCCTCTAAAATGAATTATTTAAAATGGTGTTCAGATAATATTTGCCAGAGTCAGAAGACCTTCCTATCTTTTGCATGTTTGTGATCTATCACCATTTCAGGAAAGGAATGTAAATCCATTGAGCAAGGACTTTGCTTTATTCACCACTTTACCTAGAACAGTGCCAGGCTCACTTAGGAGGTGTTCAGTAAATATCTGTTGAACGAATGAGAAATTGTCACTTCTTGTTACTATTATGTGCCAAGTACTGTACCAGGTATTTCTCAGAGGTGGTCTCACTTATTTAGAAACTTGATCATTAAGAAATCAGTAATTGTACAAATTTAATTTTTAATTACAATTGACAAATTTTAACTTATTTGCTGTATAACATTGTTGTTTAATATTTTAGACTCTGGAGTCAGAACACCTGAATTTTAATCTTAGTTGTATAATGTTAGCAAAGCACTTTTCTTCTCTAAATCTCAGTTCTCCTCCTCATTATTACTTACCTCATAGAACTGCTGTGAGGATCAAATGAGCATGTTAAATGACATGGCTTGGCAAATTGTAAACAGTAAGTGTTAGTAGTGATTGGGATAAGCTATGAAGCATTTTGAAAAATGTAATTCATAATTGCATTCATCTGGAATTTTATTATCCTATTGCAATTTTTTAAAAAATATTTGGGCTGTAGACAGTATTTATCCTTTAATTAATTTAGAAGCAGTAGTGTTAAGAATATGAGCAATAGAGTCAGATCCAATATCAGTTCTGCCACTTAATAATTGTAGGAAGTTACTTAACCTCTCTAAATCTTAGTTTCCTCATCTATAAAATAATATCTATTTCATAGAGTTGTTAGAAAGGTTAAATGCTATAGTACACACAAAGTACAGCATAGTGCTGGTATTGATCTTTATTATTTTTGAAGTATTATCATGTTTCCCATTCACCATTAGATGGCTTGTAATAACCTATAATACATATCAAAACTTAATAAACATTTTTGACAGTGATCTACTTTTACTTCTAACATAATAATATAATATCCCTTTCTTTTCTTATTTTTCTTTTTTTTTTTTCCTTGTGGCTCAGTTTCCTCATCTGTTATTTTTCTTTTAATGAAAAATCTACATTGATATTTTAGAAATCAGCTGAGCAACAGGAATTTTGTGATTATTTTTTAGCATCTATTCACATAAACAGGCTTCACACGTACAAGTTTGAAGAATTAGTAACCCTACAAATGTATCCAGAGATTAGATAACCGCTAATCATCCCAGGGCCAGGTTATTACTTTCCTGAGAGTAGTGGTTGCCACCGGCTCCCTCATCACACCCTGCTATTGAAGATCTTCTTTTGCCTAGTTCTGAAGCGTAAAAGACAAGAAATTACACACTTCTACCAATACAGAAATATGTATACACAAAGTTGTTCACTGCACTGTTATTTGCAATTATAATATATTTTAAACAGTGATACAGCTCAAAAATGGTATCTTTATTCCATTTGATTTATTTTGGTTTACTTTTTTAACCTTTATTCGCTGGAGACATAATTTATCTATTTTCATTAGTTTATTTTTATTCATAAAAGTATTAAAGGTTATGAAGTTTCTCTTCTAACTCTAAATGTATCCTATAATTTCTGAGTGGAAGTTTTTCTATATTAATTCTTAAAAACTGTAATCCTGTTTGTACTTCCCCTTTCACACAAAAGTTGTTTAACAGAAGTCTTTTAAGTGTCCAGGAAGAAGGGCCTTCTGTTCTTATTTACTTTATTAATAATTTCTGATTTTTCCATTTTTATTGGAGGATATTGTTTGTAATATTTCTTCTATACGAAATTTAGTTATGTTTTCTTTGAGCCCTGATATGAGGGTTTTTTTTTTCATTTTTTAATCTTTTTTTTTTAAAGATACATAGATCACACAAAATTGTTACATTAAAAAATATGAGGTTCCCATATATCCCACTCCCCACATCCCCCACTCCTCCCACACCGACAACTTCTCTCATTAGTGCAGTACATTCACTGCACTTGATGAGTACACCTTGGAGCACCGCTACACAGCATGAATTATGGTCCACATCTCTCCCAGTGCATTTAGTGGCTTATGGCAGGATATATAATGTCCTGCATCTGTCCCTGCAGTATCATTGAGGACAACCCCAAGTCCCGAAAATGGCCCCACGTCGCACCTCTTTCTCCTCCCCACCCTCAGCAACCCCCGTGTTCACTGTCTCCACCTCAATGATATAATTTCTTCCATTGCTAGAGTCACAATAATTCTATAGTAGAGTACCATTAAGTCCACTCTAATCCATATTTTATTCCTCCATCCTGAGGACCCTGGATGGCAATGCCCACTCCACCTCTAAATTGAGAGGGGACTTAGATCCTATGTGGCTGATGGATGGGACTCTCCTTGCAATTGTAGACTTTATCGGTTCCTTGGTGTGATGGTTTACCATCCTTACCTCCTTGTTGGCTAACCTGGGTATGCCCAATGAACTGGAGAGTAAGTGTCCCAACTCTGCTGAGGCTCAGGACCCAGCTGGCACATGGACTGTCCAGAGATTCAAATTTCCTGAGTGTACACCAACCCCAGAACCAACCACAGGTTCAGTAAAAGTGACAGAAGAGGCATAGAAAAGTCACATTTGAGTCCAGCTCCATTACACTCAGGAACATATGATCAGTTTTAAAGTGTTTTATATGCACTTGATGAAGAAGGTGTATTCCTCTGTTATTGGGTTGTGAATTTCCATAAGATCTATATTATTGATTTTGTAGTTTTTTTGCTCATACTTTTAATTTTTTTTTTTGTATTTCTGACATGTTAGCCTTTCTGAATCATTTTATTCTCTGTGTATCTCTAATAAACAGCACATAATTGATTTTTGCTTTGTGACTCAGCTTGAAGTTCTTTTTCTTTTAATCAGTGAGTTAGACAATTATTGATATGACTGATGTTTAGTCTAAAATTTGTCATTATTTTATGTTGCAGTTATGTCTATTATGTTACATTTGTCATTTTTCTGTCTATATAGAATGTATTTTTTGTCCTTTCATTATTTTTTATTTTTTAGAGAAGTTGTAGCATTACATAGAAATCATTCATAAAATACAGGATTCCCCTATGTCAACTTATTATTAACACCTGTATTGCTGTGGTACATTTTTTAAATTGATGAAACAAATTTTTATAATTGTACTGTTTTAACTTATGGTTTACAGTGTTGTACAGTTCCATGGATTCTTTTGTTTAAAATTTTTTTTCTAGTAACATACATGTGACCTAAAATTTCCCCTTTTAACCAAATTCAAATATATAATTCAGTGTTAATTACATTCACAATGTTGTGTTACTATCACCACCATCCGTTACTGAAAGTTTTCTCTCATCCCAAAGAGAAACTGTCCATTTAAATAAAGCCGTACTCCCGATTCCCTCTCCCCATCCCATCCCCTGGCAACCTGTTTTCTAGATTCTGACTCTATGACTCTCCTTCTTCTAATTATTTCATATTAGTGAGATCATGCAGTATTTGTCCTTTTGTGTCTGGCTTATTTCATTTAGCATAGTGTCTTCAAGGTTCATCCACATTGCCACACATAACAAGATTTCCTTCCTTTTTACTGCTTAATAATATTCTACTGTATTTATACCGTATTTTGTTTATCCATTCATCAGTTGATAAACACTTGGGTTGCTTATCTTAGCAATTGTGAATAATGTCACTGTAAACATCAGTGTGCAAATATCTGAGACCCTGCTTTCAGTTCTTTGGGATATACCTAGTAGAGGGATTGCCAGGTCATATGATAATTTGTAGTTTCTGAGGAACTGCTAAATTGTCTTTTAGCAGAAGCTGCCTCATTTCACATTCCTTCCAGCAATTTGAATGAGTGTTCCTATTTCTCCGCATCTTCTCCAACACTTGTTCTTGTCCCTTTTTAAAATAAAGTGGCCATTCTAATGGGTGTGAAATACTATCACATTGTGGTTTTGATTTGCATTCCCCTAATGGCTACTAAGGTTTGAGCATCTTTTCATGTACTTATTGGTCATGGTCATATGTATATCTTTGGAAAAATGTCTTAAGTCTTTTGCCCATATTTATATTAGGTTATTTTTCCTTTTTTGTTGAGTAGTAGGATTTCTTTATTTTTCTTGATATTAAACCCTTATTGGATATATGATTTCCAAATGTTTCCTCCCATTCTGTAAATTGTCTTTTTACTATTATGATGAAGTCATTTTGCATCTGTGTTCATCTATATATATTTATTTATCACAAAAGTTGTGTGTGTGTTTTTTATAAGGTTCTATTTATTTTTTTCTTTTATTGTATTTTGGGTGTAAAGTCTAAGAAACCATTGCCTAACAAAAGGTCTTGAAAATACTTTCCTGTGTTTTCTTCTAGGATTTTGATAGTTTGGAATCTTATTTTTAAGTCTTTGATCCATTTTGAGTTAATTTTTGTATACAATGTGAGGTAGGTGTCCATCTTCACTCTTTTGAATATCAAGTTCCAGTTTTCCCAGGGTCATTTGTTGAAGAGACTTTTCTTTTTCCTTGTCAAAAATCAGTTGGTCATAGACGTGAGGGTTTATTTCTGAATTCTCAATTTGAACACATAAATCTATATATAGTCTGTCCTTGTTCCAGTACCATTGTGTTTTGATTATTGTAGCTTTGTACTAAGTTTTTTGTTGTTTTTTTGTAAAGATTTATTTTATTTACTTATCCCCCCCACCTTGTTGTTTGCAGTTGCTGTCTGCTCTCTGTGTCCATTTGCTGTGTGCTGTGTCTGCTCATCTTCTCTTTAGGAGGCACCAGGACCCAAACCCAAGACCTCCCAAATGGAAGAGAGGCACTCAATCACCTGAGCCACCTCAGTTCCCTGGTTTGTTATGTCTCTCATTGTCTTTCCTCTTTCTGTCTCTTTTATTGTCATCTTGTTGCATCAGCTCACTGCACCTGCCCACCACACCAGCTCGCCTTCCCCAAGAGGCACCAGGAACTGAACCCAGGACCTCCCATGTGGTAGGCAGAAGCCCAATTACTTGAGCCACATCTGCTTCCCTGTACTAATTTTTAAAATCTGTAAGTGTGAGCCCTCCCACTTTGTTCTCTATTGAGATGTTTTTCATTATGCAGGGCCTGGCCCTTCCATATAAATTTGTTTTTGTTTTTTTTATTTCTCATCCCCCCACCCTCAAGATGGCTCCCTTTTCTTTCTGCTCATTTTGTGCTCCTGTGAGAAGCAAGTGCCTGACCACTTGAGCCACCCCCTCTCCCTGCTGCTTGCAGCATCTGCTCGCTGTGGTGGTTGTGGCATCTGCTGGTTGCAGTATCGGCTCTTTGTGTCTGTGGCATCTGCTGGTTGCGACCTCTTGCTGATTGCAGTGTCTGTTCATTGCAACATCTGCTTGTAGCAGCATCTACTTGTCTTCATTAGGAGGACTGGGAACTGAACTTGGTACCTCCCATGTGGGAGGCGGGTACCCACCTGCTTGAGCCACATCTGCTCCCCTTCCATATAAATTTGATGATTGGCTTTTCCATTTCTGCAAAGAAGTCTGTTGGAATTTAAATTGGGCTTGTATTAAATCTATAAATTGCTTGCGTAGATTTGACATCTTAACAATATTTAGATTTCCAATCCAAGAACAGAATGTCCTTCCACTTATTTAGGTCTTCTTTGATTTCCTTTAGCAATGCTTTGTAGTTTTCTGTGTTCAAATCTATTACTTCCTTTGTCAGATTTATTCCTAGATATTTTATTCTTTTAGTTGCTATGGTAAATGGAATTTTCTTTTTGATTTCCACTTCAGATTGTTTATTGCTAGTGTATAGAAGCACTGCTGATTTTGGCATGTTGGCTTGTACCCCACCACTTTGATAAATTCGTTTATTAGCTAGTAGCTTTGTTGTGGATTTTTCAGGATTTTGTATATAAAGAATCATCATCTGCAAATAGGAAGTTTTACTTCTTTTCCAATTTGGATGCATTTATGTCTTTTTCTTGCCTGATAGCTCTAGCTAGAACTTCCAGTACAGCGTTGAATAATAGAGCCCATTCTTTTCTTGTTGCTGATCTTAGAGGGAAAGCTTTCAGTCTTTTACCATTGAGTACTATGTTAGCAGTGGAGTTTTTTCCTTATAATTTTTAATTTTAGTTTTCATAAGTAATGTACATGGTAAAAAAATATATATATATTCTGCTGCCTTGGCCCTCTCCTTAGAATCAACTGCAGTTACTAATTTAAGATGCATTCCATGCAATTTATGGGTTGCTTTTGGCTTTCTCTTTTTTTAATTAGGGAAATTGTAGGTTTACACAAAAATCATGCATAACATACAGAGTTTCCATACCCATATACCATTCTTTTATAAACACCTTTCAAAAACTGTAACACCTTTTAGAATTATTACAATTAATGAAAGCAGATTTTTATAATTGTATTATTAACTTTATTCCATGGTTAACTTTAGGGTTCACAGTTTGTATTGTACATTCCATGTACTTTTAAAAAAGTTTTTAGTCTAGTATCATATGCAAAACGTCAAATTTCCCCTTAAACCACATTCAAATATATAACTCAGTGCTGTTCATTACTCACAATGTTATGCTGCCATCACTACCACCCATTATCAAAACTTTTCCATTATCCCAAAGAGAAACCCTACAATTTAAGGATTAACTCCCCATTCCCTACCCCTACTCCAACCCTTGGTAACCTATATTATAGTTTCTGAATCTATAACTTTGCTTCTTCTAAGTATTTCCTATCAGTGAAATTGTAGAATATTTAGCCTTTAATATCTGGATTATTTCATTCAACGTGCTGCCTTCAAGGTTTATCAGTGTTGTCACATGCATCAGAACTTCATTCCTTTTTATGGCCAAATAATACTTCATTGTGTGCATATACCACTTTATTTAGCCTTCCAATCAAGAAGATCACACTGAGATGGAAGTGCAGTACATTGTCCTCTCTCTTTTTTCTGAGACTGCATCTCGACCTGGGCTTGTGGCCTTAGGAATTCTCCGGTTTTCTGGAATTCAAATACTGCCTTTACTCCCTATGAAATAGACTTTTTCTCCATCCTAGTTCTCTCTTGTATGTTTTAGAGCAGGTAATCCTTTGTCCCAGGCCAAATTGACTTAACTGGTTTTTTTATACTGCTTTGGCTGTAAGCCTGAAGGCAGGTTCTGGGAAGTCAAGCCAGAGAGGAGTTTCCAGGTTCAGTCTTTCAGGCTGCCACCTGATAGATTGGCAATGACCTATAGGCACTGTAGTATGCATATAGGGGTTACTTTGCCACCATGGAAGAGGGCCGGGTACCCACAACGGGAGCACAGTCTGGTTTCACACTGCACTGGGTAACGGATTAAGGAGGAGCCAATATGGGTCCTGTGGACTTCTAACAATGCTTTAAAGCTATGTTTCTGTGATTTGACACTTGCCCAGTTATTGCAGTCCTTTAATGGATTTCTGGAGTTCTGAGAAAGATGGCTCTGCCAGTTTTTGCTAGCTATTCAAAGAGCTAGTAGGGGAATGGCACCCTGGAGCATCTTTTGCTACCATCTTGGTTCAATGGGGTCCTCCCTTATTTCTAAAGTAATAGTTTTACTAAACTGTCTTACTGTCTTGAAGTTTATCATTGTGTGTCAATTTTTAAATATGGGCTCTTTGAATATATAGATCCAGGTGTTTCAGAGTGTTTTGGATTAAGCTACAAATAATAGTTCCATTCCATTCCTTTGGGTCTCTCCTTTAGGAATTCCAGTTATATGCTTGTTTCTTTTTGGCCCATTTTCCATTTCAGAGGCCCTTTTTACTTTTTTATTTATATCATCTTCATTATCTTGGGTTTCTTCTGCATTTTTCAATACCCCTTATTAAACTTTAATGTGAACTTATACTTCCCTGGGCACATTGTAGTATAGTCATTTATAAGGTTTGCTTGTTTGTTTGTGGAAGACTGTCATAAGCTGAGGCATTTTTATTCTAGTTATGGTTTCTTCCTATACTAGCATTTTATAGATTTGATCTATTTCATCACTTCATTTATAAGGTTCTTATAAAAGTGGAGAACCTTTTTTGATTGATGTTTGGTCAATAGGTTGGAATTAAAGAACACTAGTTTAAGGAATGGGTTTACAAGTTGCCTAGTTCAAGGATTTGGTTTGACATTCTGTCCAGGTACTGTCTGTTAAAAGCTTTTTTTTTTTTTTATGTGGTATGAAGCTTGTGTGTCCTCTGATTTTTGCTTTGTTTTGCTTTACTTTTGTTGTTCTCTTTTGTTTACAGGAACCTACATTTTTTTTCCTTTTCATTCTTCTTTTCCCTTTCACCATCCAATCTCCAAAAAGTGCCTTTACCTTCCTTTTTTTTTATCATTTTCTTGCCCAGAATCAGTGCCTTTCAAATCGTGCACCCTTTTCAATCTTTCCCCTGTCGTCAGTGCTCTGGCCACCAGAACCCTTTTCAGTATTTGCACAGGTTAGGTTGGACTTTCTCTTTCTAATCTTAGGCTTTCCCTCTTCCCTCTTGAATGCGTTTTTGCCTGGCTTGTGGTGGGAGTGTGAGACAGAAGCTCCCTGATGTGGTGTTTATTTAATACAGGCAACTTGAAGTTTGGGCATTCTTTGACTTCTCACTGTGCTAAGAGGGAGGTGTTTGTTTAGTTTTATTTGTCCGTCTGTTCTGCAGTGTTTTGGGAGGATACGTAGGAAGATTCAGTTTTAGGCAAACTGCACTATTCTTAGCTTTCTTTTTATTAGGAATTATCTACTGTATTCAACCCTTTAAATTAGATGGGCACAGAACTTCACTCATGGATTCACTCAGAGTTTAAGCCTGAACTTTCATTTGTTCAGATACTGGTTACCTTTTTATACAATGGGTTAGAAATTTTACTGAAGTTTAACTCAACTTTAGAATACTTACTTAAAATAATATAATCTTTAAATGTTTTAAATAAATGCTGATACTATTCAAAACTATTACTAGGGAATGTTTATAACAAAACATTCCCCACTTTTTTGCCTTCATTAATTTAGGAATATTTTGTTTGGTTGTGAGACCTTTTTCTATGCTCTGCAGGCTCCAGACAATTCTTTAAAAATACAAATTACAGAAACCATACATTTGGCACATAAATTATCTTCATATTGTAGCTTTTTTAGCAAATACTGGGAAACTTTAAAAATTAATCATCATGCTCCTGAAATTTTTATTTTATTTTTAATACAAAGGACATCTTGCTCATACTTTATATTATTTGCTTTACACAAAGTAGATTTGGTTCATGTATCCTGAGGTGGCATAGGATATGTTTCCCTTGCTTTTCCAATAGACTCCTGGAAAATATTTTAAAATATTAAGAAGTATCTATACAGTGTTGTTTGCCAAGAAGTAAGTGAAACCAGCTGCTACTTTCCCCCCTCAGGCTGCTTTGACTCTTCCACGAAGACCTTTCCTTCACTGTTCTACTGTGATACCCATTGTGGTTCTGACCCTGAAGTTGACTATGCACCTTTTCAAGCTCAAAGACTCATGGTGCTTTCTTCCCTGGATGTTGTTTATATCTTGGACCTCACATCATATTCG
Source organism: Dasypus novemcinctus (assembly GCF_030445035.2). Taxonomy (NCBI): domain Eukaryota; kingdom Metazoa; phylum Chordata; class Mammalia; order Cingulata; family Dasypodidae; genus Dasypus; species Dasypus novemcinctus. The sequence continues at coordinate 47,309,994 of NC_080674.1, read as the reverse complement.
AGATGGAATTCGTCATGGCCTATGGCTATGCCCATTTGGAAAAACTTCTCCTTTGCCATTCTGGTTTTACGTAATAATGACATCATCTTTACCTCACATCTGTTCATTTGTTATGTATGTAACAGGGACCAGACAAATGATGACTTCAAAACATGGAATTCGTATTGATGTCTGAGGTAATCCTATGGCAGTTATGGAGAAGCAAACGGTTCAGATGATGATAATTAGCCAACAATAAAGGGAATTTTTAAAACACTGTTAGTCACTCATATTGCTGAAATGTAATTCCTGATTCCTTTTGCTCAGGAGACACCTACAGTTTAAATATATGTATATATGTATGTGTGTGTATTTGTTGTAATTCTGTTTTTCATTTATAACACCCTGGTTCAACAAGAAGATTTCATTTACTCCATAATATATATTTTATAGCTTCTTTTTATCTTGCTTTACTAGGAACTCTGTTAAATTAACATCTAGGCAAGTTTTCTGGAAGTGTACGTTTAAGTAAATCTGTTCCTTTTAGGAAACAACTCAAATTTTAGGGTGACTACTTTGTGGAAAGTTAACGTTACATTTGAGTCCACATTTTCCTGAAATTTGAACAATGAAATGACCAAAAATAAATGAGATTACGTACAATATATATAGTTAATGCATCACGTTTATTTCATGTATATTAATCTGACTGAAATTTAATTTGCAAAGTGCTTTAGTGAATTATGATTACTGGCAGAATCTGCTTCAGAGCACTTGTGACAAATCATTCTAAGATTCATAAAAGACAGTAACTAACATTGGATCTATATTATTTAGGGAATAATCAGTTGTGACATGTTGGCTATAATAACACCTTACTAAAGTATTAAGTTTTTAGTGTCTGCGCAAAACTTTCATGTGTTAGAGTTTTATCTGTTTTGAAACTATAACTAAAATTAGAAAAATATTTGTTAACAAAGTTAACAAGACATGGTTACTTGGATAATGACCATAGAATTTGAATTCACACAATGTAATATAAATTCAAATGTAAAGTCCTAAACGTGCCACTAAAATTGTTTTAGTTATCAATTTGTTTACATACTATTCTAATATATTGTTCCAGTTAGATTATTTTTTAAAAGTTTGCCTAGGGGAGTGCATATAGCTCAGTGGTTGAGTACCTGCTTCCCATGTATGAGGTTCTGAGTTCAATCCCTAGTACCTCCTTTAAAAAAAAAAAAGTTTGCCTATTGAGAGACAAAACTTTTTTTTCCAAAATAGCGTTAGGTTGATCTTCTGTTAAAATGGTGACCCTTTAATTAGAGAAGGAAAATTTAATTGCTGTGAATTTTACATTTATACAGTTTCATGTTAACTTAATATTAAAACCAATGCCCAAAGGTATCTGCTTTTCCTTATGGCATATGTATCATCTGTTGTCTTCAGATTTTCTTAAAGTGTTGTGATTTACAATGTTAGTGATTGGGTGCCTTATTCTCTGAGAAACAGTGACTGAGTCATGAAGCAATGCCTTATCCAAAGCAGATTTTCTTATATGAAATTAAGTTAAACAGTTCAATAAATTGTTAGGAAAGTTTAAGCTCTTTAGTTACAAAAGCACCTTTTTTTCCTTGTTAACAAATTGCTTGCAATCTAGTATATTTTACCATCTATTACATCTTACAACCTCTTACATTTCAAGAATAATTATTGTATCAATTTTGTTGGTATAGTAAGTATTACAAATAGTTGGGATAAATTTGATTAAGGTCAAGATTTTTAAAAAGCATTTGGTTTCGGAAATCCATGGAAATATATCTTATGTAACTCTTTCTGGCTAAATTATAAAACCCTTTCTACTTTTTATTTTTGTATATTAAACAAAAGAATCTCATTAAAGTGCAGAACCTTCTTTAAGAATGTCACACTGACATTTGGAAGGTTGATATAACTTTCCTTTTTTAGAATGGGAATTCCTTTTAACCATGACTCCTTGCTTAAACAATCGCTGCAGATTTCAGGTTTATCTCAGTGTCTACCTCTCCCATCAGAAATGTTCCTTGTCCTCTAAATGAGCACTGAAAGCTGTGGTAGAAACCTCTAGAAAACCAGCAACAACTTCCCATGCCTTCATTTTGTTTACGGTCCTAGTGAGAGAATTTGTGTCAATACAACATTATATTTGAAAGTTGGATTGCATCTTATCTACATGTATGTCTTTTCTCTATCCTCTAGATGTCCTCCATTCACTTAGTTTTTCTCTCCTGGCCAGTTGGCTGATCTGACTTCCCAGTCTGTTGTTACCTTGGGCTATTTTATTTATACCAGCTGCCTGAGAAAATTTCTACCATTGGACTGTTTTTCACTCAAGCCTGGCATTTATCAGTGGTGTGCCAGGAACCCCTATTATTTAAGAGTGAAAACTCAATCTATCCCCTCTTCCTTACTTTAACTTACACCTCTCTCCTCCTAGGCAGCCACACCTTCCATCCCCACTCTCAGAGAACCCTGGCTCCTTTTTCTTTTGGCTGATGGAACCTGCTTAGTTTTTGTCATCTCCCCACCATCACAGCTAAACCTATTATCCATCGTAGTTCTCAGCATTTCTTCATTTGAAATTTCATTTTATTATTTGCTCCAAATCCTCCTCACCCTCTCATACTACCCTTTAAGACTCACTTTCACCTTCTTTCTTAATATGAGCATCTGGATCCCTTTTTTCCTTCTTTTCCAACTCTTGCTTTTATTCTCAGTCACTAGATGATTCATCAGAAACCTGGACTTAAGTAGTTGCCTCCACTGGACTACTGACTCATTGCCACATCACATCAGTCACCCACGAGTATAACAGGCCTCTGTACCTCCTTGTAAGGTGGCACTACTCGTCTCTGAGATCTCACACTTTGTTTCCTTTCTCTAGACCAGTAGTTCTCAAACTCTAGTGTTCATTGGAATTATTTGGAGGACTTGGCTAGAATATGGATTACTTGGACCCCATCTCCAGACTTCAGATTCAGTAGGTCTGGGGTGGGACCTGAGAATATGCATTTCTCACAAGTTCTCAGGTGGTGCTGATGCTGCTGTTCACTGCTTGAGACCCATCCCACTCCTTTAACTTCATTTTCCTCCCCTCTCTTCTCTTCATTGAGCCTACTCTTTGCCTTATCCATGTCTTCAGTTTTTTTAACCTTCCCTTGTCACCAGGTCCATCAGCCCTCTTCTGTGTACCTTTAAGTCCATCCTTGCCCACCTGTACAGTGCTGTAAGATACTAGATGCTATTTCAACACCCTTTTAACTAATATCCCAGATTTCCTTGGGTACCATCCAATTAGCCAATTCAGAATAATCTACATAGTCTGCTCCCCCCAGTTCTTCATTAGGCCACATGTTTTTGAAGTAATTATGGAACTGGGTACTTTGTAATACTTTGCTCACTCCTAAAATAAATGTTTTCCAGATACTGTTCTGGATAAGCCAAGCCTCAGAATGTCTGCCATGCAGCAGTTATTTAATAATGGAAAAAGACTTGGGTGGGCCCACTCTATTGGTCTCTGCTAACAGACTGCAGGAGTAGGCCAAATTGATCCAAGTGTTGCCAAATTGCAGCAGATCATAGACTTAGGAGATGGCCAGGTTCAGGAGCTTTGACCAACAGGAGTGGTCTCTAAGGAGGACCTTACAGATAACAGAGTCTCAGAGTATGCAGAACTGATAAAGGGTAATGTTTTCAACTTATACTAAATCTGCGAGTACTTCAGTCAGTCCTACGGAAATTCAGTGGAGGATAAACTTTTTACTAGGAATTTCAGTTGATGGACTTTGCATTTCCCAGAGTTACAGAATGATAAAACTAAAAAATATTGCATGAGGTCATTTAATTCTCTGTTCTGCTTTCAAGTTGGACAAGCCCAATGATTGTCAAGCCTACTTTTACAAATTTCAAAAGAATTTCGAATTCTTTATAATTTTTATAGCCTGTTCCAAAAAAGGATAACAGAAGTATTTTTTCTTTCATGTTATCTGTGTGCATAAAGTCTGCATATAAAAAAGTCATTATATATTATAGAGCTATAAAGCTTATTGACCACTTACTCAATTTTATGGCAACTAGTCTAACATAAGGATGTCAGAGTAGGTGACATAATCAAACCCCTGGGTGTGTAATTCTGTAAAAACCTTCAGATGTAAGTGTACCATGTCTTAAATGCCATGGAAAGTGACATATATTGCTTTGTATTTTAAATTCTTCCTTAAGGCAAACCTGGCACATAACAATCTATTTCATATAATTATACCAGATTAATGAAGCAATAAAATGCAAAAATTGTAATGAGTCTAGATGTCTAGTCTATAAATTAGAAATCAGCAAAGTTTATGTTTTATAGGGGTAGACTAGATTGTTCCTCCTTGATAGCTGTTTTGGGTGCAATGCTGAGTTGGTTAGCTACTGCGAGTAAGCACTCTTGAGAATCATGCTGGTTTCTTCTCTGCCATCTATGGCTGGATCTTCCTGAAAATGTGCAGGACTGGAAGCAGTTGTGTTTACTTCCCTGCTGCATAACTGGGCATGCAGTATCCATTGCTTTGTGTGTTTTGCACTCCTTTCTAGATGTTCACATTCATACCAAGTGGATAAAGAGGAATTTACCAGTGTGCCAGAGCATTCAGCAAAATGACATATATCATTTTACATGACCCCTGATGTAGTGACTGCAAAATACACTATATTAACTCTTGGTCAAATAATAACATATCTGCCAGATATATAAGTAGATTTCATTGTGCTTGCCTACGGTTTCTCCTCTGGGTCCAAATCACGACCTTAAAAAAACAAAACAAAAACTGTTGAGTTTTATTTTGCTGATAAAGTTCTAAAGTGAGAGCCCTTATGGAATTTCTTAATTACTCATTTCCTCATCTCATTAAGTGGCTCCCCAAGCACAAAACTGTATAATCACAGGACCTCAGAGAAATCTAATTATTCTTTTGCCTTGTTGCATTTAGCTTATAGACTATTCCACATCAATGAATATTCTTAGCCTTAGGATCTCCTGAGAGAAGCTGTTTTCTGTTTCTCATCATAAACTCTTAATGGTGTTTTTAATATCTGTTTCATGAGATGATAGGCATAATGAATGTAATTCTCATGGAATCTGTAAAAGTGATAAGAGGTTGATTTTGATCTAGTTTCATTATGAATTTATAGATCTATTTATTGGGATACTTTTTATTTGTCAGTTTTATTAATAAATGCTTGTATCTGATTGTTGCAAATTATTGCAAGTATTGTAAGGTTATAATTTAAATAAATAATCTACTTAAATGTAAATCCCAAGATATTCGATCTGGTTAAAATGTAATATTAAGCAGTAATGAGATTTTTTTTCTCAGTTTAGCAAATACTAAACAGACTGATATTACCCAGTGTTGCAGGTGTATGGAAATGGGCATTCCTGGTAGAACAATAAATTAACACAGTCTTGCCAGAGGGAGTTTGATAATATGTTTTAAAAGTACAAACCAGTTTACCCAGAAATTCCAATTTTTGCAAAATTCTAAGAAACTAAACAGGTAAGTACACAAAGGAAAAGGCTTTTTGTTGTTTGCTTCGAATGGCAAAACAAAACACAAAACTCTAAGCTGCATAACAGCTTCCAATAGATAGTAACCTAGATGATTACAAACAATGGAATCCTAATGACTAGAGCCAATTAAATGGATGAGTATAACTGTGTAATGATAAGTAGAGATGTCTGTTTGAAATATTTGAAAAATAAAAACCAGAAATAGGACAGTATAATTCCTTTTTTTTTTTTTTTTTTTGTAAAATTGACACCTGTTTCCATGTGTATAGGAAACAATTTTGAAACACAGCCACCAGGTAAAATTGTCATCTCTGGCGTGTGAGATGATAATGAAACTTTGCTTTTAGTCTACATTTACATCTTATATCTTTTTTTTTTTTTTTCACAATAAGCATGTATTATTTTAAATAAAGGTATTTCCATTTTTCTATTGTAACTGCAGTTCTCGGGCTGTGGAGCAGGCCTTGCCTGACACGAGCACCTGACACTCACAGCTCCTCAGGGTTGAACAGTGGACTGTAGTGTCAGTTGTCCTGATGGGCCAGTGAGCTGTTCCTCTGTTGGATTCAGCACCTCAGATTCACATAACTGCCACTATTCCCTTTTTTTTTTTTAGAAGGTACCAGAGATCGAACCCAGTACCTTGTGCATGGGAAGCAGGCGCTCAACTACTTGAGCTACAACTACCTCCCATGCCACTATATTTCAATTCATTATTCCTTCAAGACTCCAGCTGTATACCAAGTGCGACACTAGATCCAGCTGCAGGCCGGTAGGTTTGTAACAATCCCACTGGCCTGAGAAACTCCTTTTAATATTCAGTCTCCACAGTTACTTTGCACTTTCCATAAATCTAAGGTCATATATTTCTACCCTCAGCCACATATATCCCGTTGGTGATTCTTGACTTCCCAGGAATAATGATAAGGGCTTGTGAAGCATTTTACCCTTTTGACTGCCTTGCAAGGTGTTTCTTTTTACCTACATACCTGACAGCACTAATTAATGTTTACGGTCTGGGCAGCTTTCCAAACCCATCCGTTCAGTAACTGCCTGCACAGGAGGAAAGTGTCAGATTAGAGCTTTGGCACACACCACCATCCTCCTGAGGCCTCCGTTGGAGTTTGCAAAGAGATCGCCTATCTGAAATCATACCCCTTACACAGTCAGTGTTCGTTTGACTTAATACTTACTGAGCACCTCCCAGGTTCCTCAGTCAGTGATATTAATACTGTGGAAAGCAGGGAGAAAAATGCCCCTATATATCTGGATGCTTCAAATAAAGTATAAAATATTAGGACAGTGGTTACATAACAAACAGCATTCAAGTGTAACATATCTAAATGACAGTGGTCATGCCTCACTAAGCCCAGCTAGTTCTTAGAAACATGGGGAGGGGTTGGAGCATTTTGTTCATGAAAGACCCTAGAATAAGGGCCACATTGTATGCTGTGGAAGCCCTCCTCTCCTTGGAGAGCCATGTGTAAATAGCACATTTCCCCCTTCCTGGCCTTCTACAGCTGATTGCCCAAGCCTGTAACAATAGCCTCTCAGTGTTCGGCCCAGCTTCCTGGTCAGCAGCGACCCTGATGTTTCTCCAGATTCTAAACTGTTTGGCAGAGGACTGCACTTCTGTAATCCAGCCTGTGCCTAGGGCGGCGTGAGCCCCAGGCCCATACTTCTGGAAAGAGCTCTGCCACTTCTAAGGCCGAAGACCCAGAGCAAACCTCTGCAAGCCCCATGCTTCCAACTTGTGAGATCAGACTAACATAAACCTCAGGGGATCTTTGAAAAGGTAAAAATATCACCAAAGGACGAGAAGAAAGTATGGAAGAGAGATGGGACGTCCTCCTGCTTGGCCTGCTTGGAGGTTATAGGATACGTCATGTGTGTTGTGTGTGTGTGTGTGTGTACACCTGTACTAGTTTTCTTTTGCTGCCGTTTAACAAATGACCACAAATTTCATGGCTTAAGGCAAAATTATTATCTTGCCCTTCTTTAGATCAGACGTCTAACATGGGTCTCACCGGACTAAGATCAAAGCATCAGCAGGAATGTCTTTCTGGAGGAATGAAGTCCTGATACATGTGACAACATGGGTGAACCTTGAAGACATCACGTTGAGTGAAATAAACCAGTCGCAAAAGGACAAATACTGTATTATCCCACTGATATAAAGTAATAAGAACAAGTGTATATATTCAAAGAGTCAGAAACTAGAATATAGGTTACCAGGGGTCCGGTGGGGTAGGGAATGAAGCGTTAAAGATTAATTGGTATTAAGTTTATCTTTGGGATAATGGAAAAGTTGGGGTAATGGGTGGTGGTGGTGGTAGCACAGCATTGTGAACGTAATTATATATTTGAAAGTGATTAAAAGGGGAAATGCAATTTGTGTATTTGTGACTAGAATGAAATTTTTTAAAAAATAGGACTGTACAACACAGTGAACCCTAATGTAAACTATGGACTATACTTGAGTACAATGATGATAATATATTTTTTTAAATCAACAGTAGCAAATGTATCACACTAACACAAGTTGTTAATGAAGGAGAGTCTATGGGGACACCGTATTGTCTGCCTGGTTTTTATTTATACCCATAACTTCTCTAAATAAAAAACAACAGGGAAGTGGACTTGGCCCAGTGGTTAGGGTGTCCGCCTACCACATGGGAGGTCCACGGTTCCAACCCCGGGCCTCCTTGACCCGTGTGGAGCTGGCCCATGCACAGTGCTGATGCGTGCAAGGAGTGCCATGCCACGCAGGGGTGTCCCCCCGTGTAGGGGAGCCCCACGCGCAAGGAGTGTGCCCTGTAAGGAGAGCCGCCCAGCGCAAAAGAAAGTGCAGCCTGCCTAAGAATGATGCCACTCACACGGAGAGCTGACACAACTAGATGATGCAACAAAAAGAAACACAGATTCCCATGCCACTGACAACAACAGAAGCGGACAAAGAAGACGACGCAGCAAATAGACACAGAGAACAGACAACTGGGGCAGGGGGGAGGGAGGGAAGAGAAATAAATAAATCTTTAAAACAAAACAAAAAAACAACAATAATAATTTCCTACTGTTTAAGCCAACCCATTGTATGGTATTTCTTTTAGCAGCTAAGAAACTAAGGCATAGACTATTGAATCTCTATACAAACCCTTTCTCTATTCTCCATGAAGAAGGAAGCTAACTTCATAAAAGTATTAGCCAGTTAAACATTCATAGTTCCTTTGGTGGAAATAAATACATACCTTGCCCACACATATCATTCATTCAGTCAGCCACTGAACAAATGTTTAATGTGCTACTATGTAGCAGGCCATCTATTCAACACTAATGTGCTAATGGTGAAAAAAACAGTCCCTACCTTACAAGAATTCCTAGGCTAGTTGGGGAGCCATGTAAGAGACAGGACATTTCAGCATAGGGTGGGTAAGTTCTACAATACGGGAACATACAGAGCACAAAGCACCTCTCAGGCCTCATATGGGAAGACAGAGAAACTCCCCTGAGAACTAAAAAGCATGAATTCTCCAGAAGAAAATGGGGGTGCGGAGTGGGAACAGGCTGGGAAGACCCCTGGAGGCAGAGGGAACAGTATATACAAAACCCTAGAGGTAACAAAAACTCATGGGTGGGACTGTAGGCTATTCAGCTTTGCTGGAGCGGGGTTAGGTGAGGATTGGAGAGTGGTGAGGATTGAAGGCAGTGAATTGACGAGGATGGGAGTTGGTCATAGGAGTTGGGAATTTATCTTTATTTTTTTGAGGTATCTGGAACCTCGTATGTGGGATGTGGGAAGCCCGCATTCAACCACTGAGCCACATGGGCTTCCCTGAGTTGGTTTTATTGTTTGCTTTGCTTGTTGTTTGTTTTTGTTTTATTAGGAGGCACTGGGAACCAAACCCGGGACCTCCCATGTTGGAGGTGGGTGCCCACTTCTGCTCCCTGGGAATTTATCTTGAGACCAGTGTTGCTGGCTTTGAATCTTCATAATTATGTCATGATGGAATTTTACTTTCCGTATTTTCCTTAAGTACTTTCATATTTTAATTCTTAATTTTAAATATTTAATACATCTGTACTTTAAAACATCAACTTTATCTTTTTCCATATGGATTGCCAATCGTTTCATAACAATTCATTCGATGGTCTACACTTTTCCCTCTTGTGAAATGCTAACTTTACCACCTATTAAATTCCTACAGGCTTTGTGTCAGCTTCTGGATTTATGCATGAATATCACACCATTTTAGGTAGATTTACAATAAATACTAACCTCCAAAAGACCAGTCACCCCTCGTTATTCTGCCTTTTCGGATTTTTCTGGGGACGTTTTTATTGTTTATTAATGGACCACTTGAGATACCAACCTAATTTAATTCCCAGTTTCTTGACTGAGAAGAAGGCAAGTCCTAACTTCTGTCTATCAGCATCATAATAAAACTGACAATAGTGACATTGTAATGATTTTGGATTATTCATTTATCTGGGAAACATGAATGCTAAGGAAAAGGTTATACATTTAAATTATAAAGTCTGGAAGCTATAGTGTTAACCAGGAATAAGAAATTCTGTACAAGGGAAATTCCCTACTTTGACTCTTGGTTCAAACTCTGTTCCAACTGATTAATCCTGTTTACTTTGGCATACTTGATAACCAAAGCCCATCATGCATTTAATTACAGAGTATAAATCATGAAAGCACTGTTCTGGGAAGGCCCTAGCATGGCTCTCCTAAAAGCCATCTCAGGTAGAAAATGTTCTATCTTGCTTTTAAATAATATGACCAACGTCTCAGATCAACTGGCCATGGTAGTTGCTGAGGGCAGGGAGAGAGAATAAGAGATGTGATGTGGGGGCATTTTTGGGACTTGGAGTTGTCCTAAATGATATTGCAGGGACAGATGCTGGACTTATATATCCTGCCATAACCCACTGAATGGACTGGGGGAGAGTGTAAACTACAGTGTCAACTATAATCCATGCAGCGCAGCAGTGCTCCAAAATGTATTCACCAAATGCAATGAATGTGCTACAATGATGAAAGAGGTTGCTGATGTGGGAGGAGTCGGGGGGGGGGGGGGGACGGAGAGTGAGGTATGTGGGAACCTCTTATATTTTTTAATGTAACTTTTTTTGTCATCTATGTATCTTCAAAAAATACAATAAAAAATAAATGCTCAAGAAATAGATTTCTGAAATATTATACACAAATACACACACTGTTCTTGACCCATGTTTCAAGCCTTGATAGATATTTTTATAACCTTCATCTGTGCTTCAGAGAACTCAGTGTATAGTTGTTGTTTTCAGTACAGTATAGAAACAATCTTTACAGAGATAAGCAATTTTAAAATATTACCTCTTAGGCTATGGACAGAAGAGGACAAGAGTACCAAATGTAGACTTCTGTGACCACATGGCAAGATTTACTCATGTAGCCAAGGTCTGCTTATTTAAGTAATCCAATTTATTATTCATTGAACAAACAACTAAACATCTACTATTTGTGGGGAGCTGAAGTAGGCACTAATGAATGAGCTACAGATCCAGCCCTCACTGAGCACCCACTCTGTTGGAGGGGAGAGGCATGCACGTAGATATATACAATACTGTGAGATAATTTGACAATAAGTATTTTTAAAATTATTTACATGGGCATTCCCGTTGAGAGGTTTTATTTCCAAGAATTTATTTAAGAATGTACAAAGTATACAGGACTGTCTATCATAGCATTTCCATAATATTAACACCACCAAAAAAGGAATTCAACCAAACTATCTAAATATGCATTCGGGAGAATCAGGTAAATAAACTATGACAAAGCTGTTTAGTTGAATTTTATGAAACCATTGAAAGAGGAATGATACAGATCTATACGTGTGGCCATAGAGGACTATTCCTAATTTATTCATTAGGGGAAAAGTCCCAAAACAGGAGGTTTTATATGACTCTATTTTTTTTTTTTAAAGATTTATTTATTTAATTTCCCCCCCTCCCCTGGTTGTCTGTTCTTGGAGTCTATTTGCTGCGTCTTGTTTCTTTGTCCGCTTCTGTTGTCGTCAGCGGCACGGGAAGTGTGGGTGGCGCCATTCCTGGGCAGGCTGCTCTTTCTTTTCACGCTGGGCGGCTTTCCTCACGGGCGCACTCCTTGCGCGTGGGGCTCCCGCACGCGGGGGACACCCCTGTGTGGCACAGCACTCCTTGCGCGCATCAGCACTGCGCATGGCCAGCTCCACACGGGTCAAGGAGGCCCGGGGTTTGAACCGCAGACCTCCCATATGGTAGACGGACGCCCTAACCACTGGGCCAAAGTCCGTTCCCTATTTTTTTAAATAATAGAATATATTTACAAGTGAATGGAAAATATCTGAACGGCTATCCATCCAGTGTTAAAGAGGAGTTAATATTTGGGTAGTTTTGTTTTGAATGATTTTAATATCTTCATAAAATAAATTAAATATAAATTACATTTTCATATAAACTTTTTACAAAGAAACATTAATAAAATAAATCTTTAAAAAAATAAAACTTTTCTGTCCTCTCATCCATGCCTTGGCACAAAATAATGTGGAGTCAGGTTTTTTCAGTGGTTTTTAGGTTCCTACCAGTGGATGTCAGGTTTGTTTTTTGACATCAAGGTGGCATAATACCCCTGCCCCTCAGTCATGATTCTATGGTTATAATTTCGTGATTGAGGGGCTTCATATTTCTGGTTCCACAGATCATACCAACTGCCTTCCAGGAACCACTGCCCAACCTACCAATCTGCTTACAGCACCCCGGGAAGGAGTGTCAAGCAGAGGGCAAATTCTCATAACCTGTGACAATTCTAGGAGGAACTGCCTTTGCTTTCCAAGTCTTTCTGTCCCTACACTTTCTTCCTGGCAGGGCCATTGGGACATTTCCTAGAAGAAACACGCTCACAGTGAAAGGGAAGCTGAGCTATCCAAAAGAGACACAAAGGAAGAAGTACATGAGTGAATACACGAGGCCTCTCTAATCCCAGGTTCATTGAAGTCTTGCTAGTGTCCTATGAATTTTACGTAAATTCTAGCCTGTTGGTTTAAAAATTGCTATTACCCAATAGTCGCCCTTCATTTCATCGGAGCAGAGGCTTTTTTTGTACTGCAGGATAGGCCCCCCCAGGAGGGACTCTTAGGGTGGGAATTTCAGGCCCTGTGGCAGGCATAAGTGTTGTTTTTTGCAAATCCCCAGGCCTGTTTTCAGACTACAATTTTGTGCGGCTTCACTGACCCTTACCTTCAGGGCGAACTGCTTTGGCCCAGAAAGGCTGCTGTGGTTGTGGCCTGCATGGGTACTTCCACGGGTTCTCTGTGCTCTTCCACCACGGCCTATGGCACAGTCCCTTGCGTCGTGGCTTTCTGATACTGCTGCTCTGACGCCTGGGGCTTTCTTATTCAGGAGGTCCCCATCTTTTTGTAGCCCACAAACTACTCATAACTCTAGATCTTGATAGTGAAGCTGAACCTTGGACAAGTGCTGCCAGGGACCAAGCTGACCCCAGGCTCATGACCTTATAAAGTAGCGCCATCCCATGCAAATATAATGTGAGCAACATCTGTAATTTAAAGTTGTCTGGGTAGTCACATTTAAAAAGTACAAAGAAACAGGTACAATTACTTTTAATAATACATTTTATTTCTGTCAGATATATTATCATTTTAGCATGTAATTACTATAAGAATTATTAATTGGGTATCTTACATTCTTTTTTTTGGTACTAAGTCTTTGAAATCTGGTATGTATTTCATGCTTACAGCACATCTTAATTTGGACTAGCTACATTTCAAGTGCTTAGTGGCCACATGTGGACTTGTGGCTAACATATGGGCCAGCACAATTACAGAGCAAACATGGACATGTAGTTGGAGATCATCCAGCCTGACTCCTAAATTTAAAGAAAAGTCAAGGACGTTTTCTGAAGTTACACAGCAAATTCATAGAAGAGAGGGATTAGAATACAACCATCCTTACCCTACCCCAGCTGATTAGTAAGCAAAGCTGGACTAGAACCCATGCCTACTCACACCTGCTTCTAGGGCTCTCTTTTCTACAAGACACTGACTAGAGGGAGGAGGTCCCTCTGCTTGTCTTACCTTCTCTCCTAAATAAGCTAAAAGCTTGAATGCAAACAGCTTGGCTGCAAACCAGAACAAGAATGGAGTGGAATTTTTCCCAATCTCTCCATGGAGATAATTTTTTTATGACTCGTCACCCTTGTCCCCAGAAACTTGTAGTTTCAGCAAGCGACTTTAAAACTTGATTTCTTTACGCAGTGGTTCTCAGCAGAGGGTGTCATCAGAACCACCTAGGGAGCTCGGTAAAAATTCCAATTATTGATCCCTATCTCGGAATTCTGGCTTCTAGGTCTAGGAAGGGTTTCATGTCTACAGCTATTTTTCAAAAATGTTCCCCAAGTGATTCTGATGCATACCCGCAGCTTGCAAGACCTCACCAGCCGCCAGGTCCACGGCTGCCTCATCACAGACATCACCTGAAGCCCCGGGTGGTTTGAGTGCACAAATGGAGAGCCTGACAGAGGCTAAGAGAAGGAAACACAAGGAATAGATATTCTGAGCACCTCCCAGGGCGGGGTTTCCTGACTTTCTTTTCCCTCCATGCTCTTTCTCTGCACCCAAAGACACCTTTAGCCTCACTTCCTGATCTTAAAACCACCACGGGCACGGGGTTGTCAGCCGGTGCGGCAGCAGGCATGCAGCACAGGGGACTGGCTCTCATGGCCCTGGCTGCCTGTGTAGCCCTTCCCCCCTCGGAAGGTGAGTGGGGTGCTGGCCATCTAGACCTCCAGGGAAAAGGGGTGTCTAAAGCCGGTGCTGGAAGGAGGGAGGTGCTGCTGAGAGTGTGGGGCAGGGATCTGTATCTTTTCAGGTAGGAGTTTCCAACTTTTTTTTTTTCTGCTTACATATTAGAGAATGGCAGAGGTTTAGATTCCAGATCTCCAAGAAGAAATTTCAAGAAGGAACCTTTACTAGTAATTTGCCAGCTGGAGGAGGAGATCTTTGCACACAGGTGCAACTTTGAGCTCCATTTCCTTTTCTGATGACGGTATCTCAGTAAATCCCCAGCAAGAGGTGGGAAGAAATGCCCTGTTATTCATCTGTCCCCTTCTCCCCCATCTGCTAAACTGTCTGAACTCAGGTATACAAACTCCTAAGAAAAGACAGACTTGACCTACTGGGTTAAGGCTAGGTAAGTTGCGAGTTTTCTGAACAAAGTTGGCGCTGTGGACACTTTAAAACTGAAACTTCAATTTGACCTTAAGAATGGGAAGCAGGATGAAAGGGATTTAACCATACACATTATAGCAAAGACAACTTAAATTGTGACTTCTTAGCCTACCATAGTGATTTTAACGTCATTTAGACTGGAAAGAATCTATTTTACAATAGCTCTCACCACTGTATTTAAGAAATCCTAAGTACAGGTACTTAATACTTGACTGATTTCCCACTTTCCCACTATCTTTTCTTGAGCTTTAACCTAAATAGATTCTTGAAGTCTAAAACAGAGGTAGAAAATGGTTTTATTTTGTCAGCATTCTTTTCAATTGAGCCAGCATTTAAAAACTGGCAGATTCCAAATACATTCATAGCATACACAGTTTCTCTCTCTCTTACACATATACAGAGGATTTTAAGTTTATTTGGAAAATCAGATCTGATAACAATGGTTCCACATTCCTCAGCAAGAACTGGCTGAACCAGACTGGCCTCTGCCCTCCTCAGACAGGCCATGGGCTCAGTAGTTTGCCTCAGTTCCCACTGATCTTAAAATAATCATCATTTTAACTGCCAGGTCCCTGTACCACAAAGTAGTGCACCAATGTACTGGGTCTCTATTACTGAGCAGAGGAAAAATCTGGATACTCTCTTCTTAATTTCTATCACCCTATCTATCTTACCAAGACAATTTGTCATTTTATGTTTCTATAAAATTCTTGAGAAATCCATCACTGAAATTTTAGGATTCACTTTTACTGTTTCTCAAAAGTCTTGCTATGGCTTTGCTCCTAGCTTCGGCAATGCCACCAATAAAAAATTTTTCACCTAAAGCTTTAAAGTAAAAGGTATGTGTCTCCTTGCAGCTTTCTGAACTGTTTCCAGCTGTCCACCAGCAGCAGGAGCAGCCCTCCTACCAGAAACGAAGGAGGGAAGGGCAGGCAGACCAGACAGAGGGTGAAGGAAGTTCTGCCATGCCCATGACCAAACTAGGTGTGAGGATCAGTCCTTGCAGAGAAGGTGGGACAACAAAACAGAGGTGTCTGAAAAGCTACAGTTGGTGATGATAATGAAGAATGAGAATGGAAGAGACCCAACAGTAGCCTTTTGGTTTAGTCTCGGGGATTTTCTTAAGGCAGTTTGGACCACAGGCAAGTCACATTTCTGAGAAGCCCCAACTGCAGCCATTTAAAAATAAGATATACAGAGTTAAAATATACCAGGCCAGGCCTGAGAACAGTTGTGATACTGAGAGGAGAAACCCACTGCTCTTTGGAACATACTTCCATTCAAGAGTCTGTGTATGCCAGGTGCCCATGGCAGGCACCAAGCAATTCAGGCTCCAGGGAAGGAGTGGGAGATTGGCCAGGTGTGGGAGAACGCGGAACACTGAGCAGGGCAGGGAAGGAGGCACAGGGGGCAGGATGATTGCTGCAGGCGCAGAAAGCAGAGAGGGAAGCAGGCTGGATGAAGGAACTGCGGGCATAACGATGCCAGTTTGGGACTCTTGGAAATACATTTCATTCTTGCAGGCAGTAAACTGTAAACTGTTCCTAATGGTGTCTTAAATGGCCACCCTGGTATGAAGGCTAAGTAATTGCATTCCCAAAGTGTTCTGCCTAAATCAGGAAGCAGTTTGCTTACCCACAATTAAATGCCTTAGATTCTACCCAAAGGTAGGGCACACTCCACATCTGCTGACGTGGCTGCTGGCTCCTAGAATTTAATACTGAATCCATAAAAATGAACATCATCCAATCTTAGTGGCCCTGAGCCAGATTTTAAAAATCCACAATCTGGGGCTTTTGTGGGCCTGGATGTTTTTATTGAACATTAGGGCTAAAACTCCACTTATGTTTTCTCAGGGGATTATGCTTCATTGAGTCCCAAATTGGCTTCTTCATAACAACTTACATTTTCAGAGTGGGATGGCTCCTGAATCCCACAGATACTTGCTAGGAGCTTGCTGTTGGCATCTCCAAAGAAAACTTGATCTTTTGTTTGCTTCAGTCATAGGAGACTTGTTAGGAAGGGTTACCAAGACTATGCATTTGTGCTTAAAAGTTGTTCTTCACAGTTCTGCCTCTCCATTTCACAGAGAATCGTCCCTAAGGGGTGTGACACGATTTGCTCAGGCATCTGCCCTTCACTTTCTCTCCAGATGTGCCCTCTAGTTAAAACAATACATTCTGGATTCCCTGGACTCAGTCCCATTGTTAGATTATGCCTCTAGATTTTGGTCATCAGACCTATAGTGTAGTTCAGGATTTTTAAATATCTTTTTCCATATCTAGAAAGGCAGTGTGACATAATAGCAATCTTCTCATATTTGAGTAATATAGGGTTCTCCTTTTTAAAGGAAGAAAGGGCTCTTAACTCTCCATGTTGACTTTAAAAAATTATTTTAAAATACTTTCAAACTTACAGCACAGTTACAAAATAATACAAACTCCAGAGAACTCCAACATACCCCTACTTGCCCCCACTGATACCCAGATCCACAAATTTTAGCATTTTGTCACATTGTCCTTATGACTCTTATCTATCCATTAATTCATTTTCTGAACACTTGGGTGTATGCTGTATATATAATGTTCACTGAACACTTAATAGTGCCATGTACATTTCCATGTGCATTTCTTAAGAACAGGGGCATTCAACTTACATAACCACCTTAATTTTTTCATATGTTCCAACAATGTGCCTTTTAGCATTTTCTCCTCCCTTGCTAGATCCCACGCAGGACGATGTATTGCATTTAATTATTATCTCTTTAGTTGCCCTCCCTCCCTCCCTCCTTGCCTCCTTCCTTCCTTCAATTGTGGGAACACATATACAACATAATCTCCCCCATCTCAACCACTCCCAAGTATACCATTCAATGGGATTAATCACATTCACAACATTTCAGTCCTCTTATCACATCTCATTACTAAAACTTCCCCATCTCCTCAAACAGAAACCCTGTACTCATACATTAATTCCCCATTCCCCCTGCCACCTGCCCCCAGAAACCTGTACTCTAATTCTGTCTCCATTCTCTGATATTTTCTTTGTAGTTACCATGGGGCTTAAATTTAATATCCTAAACCTATAACAATCTTGTTTGCTTTGATACAAACTTAACTTCAGTAGTAGATATAAACTATGCTCCCTCCCCCCGCCGTTATATAGTTCTTTTCACAAATTACATGTTTATACATTATGAATCCAAAGCTACTTATTTATCATTATATATTATGCATTTGCCTTTTAGGTCCTAGGAACCTAATAGAAATTAAGAAGTGGAGTTACAAACCAAAAATACAATAGTACTGGCATTTATATTTACCCATGTCATTACCTTCGCTAGAGCTCTTTATTTCTTAGATCAGTAATGGCATTGTTCTTTTGTCATTGTCCTTTCCATTCACCTGCAGAACTCTCTCTTGCCATCTCTGTAGGGCTGGTCTACTGGTGATGAACTCCTTTACCATTTGTTTTTCTGGGAATGTCTTAAACTCTCCCTCATTTTTGAAACACTGTTTAGATGGATATGGTGTTCATGGTTGGCATTTCTGTTTTGTTTTGTTTTGCTTTCAGCACTTTAAATAAGTCATCCTTCTGCCTTCTTGCATTATGAAGTTCCATTTTGTTCTTTTCTGACTGGCCAAAGACATTTAAGGCAGCACAGGACTTGGCAACAACACTAGCATAAATACAGAGGAAAAATGAAATGTCTTGTGAGTGCTCTTTTGCAATGGTCATCTGGAAAATCTAGAGTTTGTTCATTTTGAGATTATAATTTAAATTACATACAAGATTTAAGAATTTTCTGGAGAATTCATGGACCCTGACAACATATCATGAGTCCTCTTCTAGAAGGATATAAAACCCAGTTTGAGAAGTGCTGGAATATTGAGAAGAGTGTGGGCTTTGAACTCCAAAAGGCTAAGTCAGATTCTAACCACATGACCTTGGGATGTTGTGTAATCTCTCTAAACCCCAGTTTTCTTATGTGTAAACTAGGAATATAAACAACTCTGTTACCTAGTCTCATGATTAAATGAGATAATGTACCTAAAGCATCCAGTATATAGTGGGTACTCAATTATTGTTAGTTCCCTTCACCTTCCTGTCACAAGGTTCTATCCCATGCTGCTAATTTTAAAAATTAAGATTACAAAAAAAAAAATCCTAAGATTGCAAAAATTGTAAACCTAACAAATATTTAGTGTAATGAAAATATATATGTATATATATATATACTTGGAAATATATAGAATAAAAATATGGAAGTCTCCCTTTCCTACTCTTTAATCCCTCTCCCTTCTCCTCTCCAGGAATAATAAGCTGGGGTTCTGTATAACCATCAAGGACTTTCTCTATGTATTTATGAAAATAAACCCACACACATTAGCAGATTTTTTAAACATAAATGAGACCATAATATACATATTATTCTATTTGTATTTTTTCACTTAATTTATCATAGGTAATAGTATATCCAACACACTTAATCATTTCTTAAAAGTTTACATCATTCATCTCAGACAAATACAAACTTCTCTAACAGTTTGAAATGTTAATTTCTTTTATTCATTTATTATGAGTCCAGTCAGGAGACAGAAACCAGATAGTAAAGTCAGAAAGAAAAGTTCAATGTAATGGGTTGTTAACTATAGCAAGAGATTTGTTAGGGAGAAGTAAAGACAACTCTAAAAAATATAGGAATATCCTATGTTCCCACACTGAAATAAAGCCCTCAAGGGAAAGGTCTGATCCAGATTTTGTTGGAGAACAACCATGCAAGATTCAATGAACAGCAGAAAAATTGCTGAGGCCCACTCTGGTAGAACATGCTGGATATCTGTCTGCCAGAGTGTGGGAAAAGTTCTTCATAGGAAGGTGTCTGAATGGAGGCACTATGCTACGAAACCACCTCAGGAGCCTCCTGGGGAAGATGCCAGCCACTGGGTAATGCTGGCTGTTACATATTAGAGGAACTCAGGAGTAGGTGCACACTAAAACTAGAAGGAAATCCCCTTCTTCTTGCAATGTCTCTTCAGTGTTCTCTACTGATAAAACTTAACATCAGCCAGTTGGCAAAGGAAAAATACTTAAAGGATCCATCTTCATTTCACAGAGCAGGCAGTTAAGGTGAGAGGCAATTGGTAATGGGCACATTCTTCAAACACTTAATAGACACTTGGAAACCTACCATGTGTCAGGCACTGTGCTGCATATTGGCCACCAGTTAATGTCTTTTGTTTACATTTATTGCTATTTGTTACCCCTGTTTTAAGAACTCAAATGTATAAACTCATACAATCCTTATAACAACCCTATAAGGTAGGTGCTATTGTCGTCTCCATCTTGAGATAAAATAATAAGGTCATTAAACTTTTTAAATGTAATTAACAACTTTTTGTTATGTAATTAAAATAATTAAGTAACAAGGCCAGTTTTTAAGTAGCAGAACCAGGATTTGAACCTGATAGTATGTCTCCACATGCTTAATTAACCACAGCGCTGTAATGCCTTTCAGCATGTTCCTATGGAACAAAATTATCCAGACTCTTCAAGACTCCTCCCTGACCACTCTTGTCCCTATGCTTCAAGAAATACTGGTGACCAGGTGTCTTTATATTAAGTTAAAGAAAAATGCTCATCCACTAATTTTCCAATAATTACCTGGGAGGATTTTATTTGGGCATAGTAGTTTGGCACATCAGGACTTGGTGAGTTGTCCATTCAGTTTATAGGCATCCAGGGTGATGTGGCTCCAATAAGGTGTGAAGTCCCTAAGCAACCACATTCTGAACAATGTTTAATCATGTATTACCCTTCTTAAGTTGTGTTCATAGTCTTGAGCGACTGATAGCTACCCAGGATATCTTTCTGACTGCTTTTATCCTGAGAATATTTTCACCAACACTGGCTTGTGCCTGTGTTCTCTTTACAGTGTTCTCTAAAGTGTTCTACCAAGGCTTTTAAACTGCATTTCTAACAAGCTCCAAAGTAATGGCAGTGCTGCAGGTCAGAGGACCACCTTTTGAGTAGCAAAATAATGTACAATACATCCCACTAAGAGAGGAGCAATAGCAGGATTCTTTCTTAAAACCCAGAATGCAATTTTATTCACAACCCTGACTTGTGTAGTGTTTCAGTGTGGGTTTCAGTAGGTCCTACTGAACAATCTTTCAGAGCCCTCTAGTGATCAGTTAGAAAATAGCGTAAACCAAGACAGGGAAAGACACTACTAGCAAACCAATCAGCCAACCTGCAGACACTTAATGCTGGAAACAATGACAATAATCCAAAACCAAGAGTCGATGGAAATAAAGCAGCCTCCAATAGAATCAATACAAATAACATCATAAATAATAATATAAACAGTAATACTTTTAATGAAATACTAAAATTATCTTTAAAATATTAAAAATGATTGATTATCATATTAAGTTGACCCCTACTTACTTGAGAGTGGAAGGATGCTATGTTTCCATAAAGCACTGGATACTTTTAGAAAATTTTAGAAAATCTAGACCTTGACCCCAAACCAGTAATTCTTATTTCTTTAAAACAAACATACAATTTTAATGGAGCTAAAAGCCTTCAAACAAGATAAAATGAAACAATGATATAAAACTTTATCAGAGTTCAGCCCAATAACATTTATTTAGTGCTAATTCTAGGCACTGTGCTATGTGGTGGGGTGCAAAGATGCCCTGAAGGAACTCACATTGCCAAACTATATAGACATAAACCCTTAATTTCACATAATATGGGAAAGACTAAGATATACGAAAGCACTGAATGCCATGAGACCAGAATCACATGGCAGGGCAAGATTTGGAGAAAAGAGACTACTGGGAGGCTCACCCATCCAGGAGACAATTTATGAACTTTTAAATTATGGAAGTTGTAACAGGAATGGAGAGTAGAAAACAGACCTGAGAAACGTTAAGTAAAATTTCCAGGAGTTTGTGATTGGCTGTGGAGAGTGTGGGAGAAGGATGGAATGACTCGTGTTCCTATCTAGGGTATCGGTACAGAGATGAGATGAAAAAAGAAAAGAGAAGTAGATGTAAAGTCGCAGGAAATGACATTTTCAGCTAGGAATTTGTTGAGTTAGGGGATATCCACGTGCACGTTCAGCTGCAGATGGATGTATTGACGTGTCAGAATATTTGGATAGAGGTCAAAGTAGCCAAAGATATTTTGGAGTTTCTGACATAAGTAGTAATTTGATGTTTGAGAGGGATTGGACTTGCCAAGCAGACAATTTAGGAAGAAAGGGGTAGTAGGACAGGGATGGAATTTTGAGGAACGCAAACTATTGAGAGAACAGAGTCCATGAAGAGAAGAGAAAGCAATTTCAGTATGTGGAGGATTAGGGGAGATTAAGGTTTTATAGACCAGGGGTATGGAAATTTTCAAGAAAGGAATGAGTAACAGTGTCAAATGCAGCACGGAATTTTGGTAAGATGATGTCAGAAAACTAATTGTAGGCACTCTGAGATGCACTTACCATGACATCCATTTTTGTAGATTCAGTGCCTGAAACAATAACATGGTTGGCACTCAATATGGAATTTTACCGATGTGGCCATCACTTTAATTAGTAAAATAATACACTTACTCAAATTATTCAAATACACTATTGTTTTTTGTTCTTTTACTTTTTTTAATTGAAGTGTATCATTCATACATGGACACACATAAACAATAAGTATACAGTAAAGATTGTGAACTTACAAAATAGACATACATAACATCACACGGGTCTCATACTTCACCTTCCACCAACACTTTGCATTGTTGTGAAACATTTGTTACAAACTATGCAAGAGCATCATCAAAATATTACTACCAACTACAGTCCTTATTTTATGTTTGGTGTATTTTCCCCCTAACAGACACTATTTTTAAAAGAATATATTTTCGTTACAAATGTTGTGAACTTGCAAAACAATCATACAGATGTGTAGATTTCCCATACAACACCACACCATGGTGGAACATTTGTTACAGATTATGAGATAATATCATCAGACATTATCACCAATCATGGTCCATAGCATACATTTGGCACACTTCACTTTTTCCATACACCTCCATTGTCAACACAGTACAGCTTTGGCATTGATACAAGAATATTACAGTATTGGTGTTAACCACAGTCTATAGCTCACACAAATGGTAGTTTTCCCATGCTTCTCCATATTCCCATTACCCTGCAATAGTGATGTACATCTGCTCTAGTTCACAGGACTCTCTTGCATTTTTACCCTTAATCACTATCCTCATCCACTTTGGGGTTCACTGTTATTCAGTCCCTAGATTATGCTTTAGCTTTATTTCTATTGACATTTACTTCCCCAGACTGTTTTCAGCCACAATCCCATCTATAAACCAGTGCTACTATGTGTTACCATCAACTCTATCCATTTCCACACTGTTACTATTAAAACTTATACATACATTAAGCAGCAGTTCTTCTCAACCCTCCTCTTACCCCCTAATAACCTATACTCTAGGTTTCAATTCCATGTGTTTATTATTCATATTTAGTTCTTATTAATGAGACCATGCAATATTTGTCCTTTTGTGTCTGGCTTACTTCGCTTAGAATAATATCTTCAAGACGCATCCATGTTATCAAATGTGTTCCAAT
Source organism: Dasypus novemcinctus (assembly GCF_030445035.2). Lineage (NCBI taxonomy): Eukaryota > Metazoa > Chordata > Mammalia > Cingulata > Dasypodidae > Dasypus > Dasypus novemcinctus. Next base: position 47,286,503 of record NC_080674.1, on the reverse strand, counting down.
TTCATTTCTTCTTACTGCAGCATAGGATTCCATTGTTTGTATACACCACATTTTGTTTACCCACTCTTTGTGGATAGACACTTGGGTTGTTTCCATCTTTTGGCAATTGTGAACAATGCCACTATGAACACTGGTGTGCAGATGTCTGTTTGTGCCATAAGTTTTTAGTACTTCTGGATATTCATAGTAGAGAAATTGCTGGATCATATGGCAGTTCTATATTTAGCTTCCTGAGGAACCTCAAACTGTCTTCCATGGAGGCGGCACCATTTTACACTCCCACCAACAGTGAAGAAGTGTTCCTATTTGTGCACATCCTCTCCAGCACTTGTCTGGGTTTTTTTTGTTTTTTTTTTAATAATGGCCAGTCTATGTGGAGTTAGAGGATATCTCGTTGTTTTAATTTGCATTTCCCTAAAAACTAGTGATACAGAATATTTTTTTCATGTGCTTTTTGGCCATTTATATTTCCTCTTTAGAGAAATGTCTATTTAAATTTTTAGCCCGTTTTTAAATTGGATTGCTTGCTCTTTTATTATTGAGCCGTATGATCTCTTTATGTAGACTGGAAATCAAAACCTTATTGGATAAGTGGTTTCCAAATACTTTCTCCCATTGACTGGGCTGCCTTTTTACCTTTTTGATGAAGTCCTTTGAATCACAGAAGAATTTAAGTTTGAGAAGGTCCCATTTATTCATGTTTTCTTTTGTTGCTCATGCTTTTGGTGTGAGGTTTAAGAATCCACCACCTACCACCAGGTCTTGAAGATGTTTCCCTACATTTTCTTCTAGGAGCTTTTTTGTACTTCCTTTTATATTTAGGTCTTTGATCCATTTTGAGTTAATTTTTGTATAAGGTGTGAGACTGGGGTCTTCCTTCTTTCTTTTGGCTATGGATCTCGAGTTCTCCCAGCACCATCTGTTGAATAAACTATTCTGTCCCAACTGGGTGGGCTTCATAGGCTTGTCAAAAATCACTTGGCCATAGATGTGAGGGTCTGTTTCTGAGTCAATTCAGTTCCATTGTTCTATGAGTCTATCTTTATGTCAATATCATGCTGTTTTTACCACTATAGCTAGGTAATATGATTTAAAGTCTGGAAGGGACAGTCCTCCAACTTCACTTTTCCTATTTAAGATGTTTCTGGCTATTGTGGCCTCTTACCCTTCCAGATAAATTTGATAATTGTGTTTTCTATTTGCTTAAAAAAGGCTGGTGGAATTTTTATTGGGATTGCATTGAATCTGTGTATCAATTTGGGTAGAATTGACATCTTAATGATATTTAGTCTCCCAATCCATGAGCATGGAATGTTCTTCTAATTACTTAGATCTTTTTTTTATTTCGTTTAGCAATGCATTATAGTTTTCTAAATATAAGTGCTTTATATCCATGGTTAAGTTTATTCCTAAATATTTGATTTGATTCTTTTAGTGGCTATTGTAAATGGAATTTTTTTTCCTGACTTCCTCCTCAGATTGCACATTATTAGTGTTTAGAAACACCACTGATTTTTGCGCATTGATCTTGTATCCTGACACTCTACTGAAATCATTTATTAGCTCTAGCAGCTTTGTTGTAGATTTTTCAGGCTTTTCTAGATATGCAATCATATCATCTGCAAAGAGTGAAAGTTTTAATTCTTCCTTTCCAATTTGGATGCCTTTTCTTGCCTGATTGCTCTAGCTAGAACCTCTAGCACTATACTGAACAACAGTTGTGACAGTGGGCATCCTTGTCTTGTCCCTGATCTCAAGGGGAAAGCTTTCAGTCTTTTACCATTATTCAAACATACTGTTGGTTTAAAAAAAAATCTGTGTAATACATTGTCGCTGACATTGTCCCATATGTCTTCTTACATTATTGTAAATACTTCCCAAGGAAATTTTCCTTGACCTAACCCAGCCTAAAATTTCAGTAAAAAGTATTAATAAAGGAAATATAGAAAACTACCAATCTAACAAAAGAAAAAAGCAAGGAAAAGGGATGATTAAACACACACACACACAATAAGGTAATAAATGCTTTTTTAAAAAATAAATGCTAACCAAAAAAAAGTTGTGAGTGAAGCAAATATGGCTCAGGTGACAGGACTTCCACCTACCATATGGGAGGACCCACGTTCAAAGAGAAAGTGTGCCTGCATGTTAGGCCAGTGCCTGTGCGGTAAGCCAGTGTCTGAGCAAGAGAATAATGCAGCAAGATTATGACACAACAAAAGAGAGTAAAGGGGAGAGTCAAGGTGAACTGCAGCAGAAACCAAGAACTGAGGTGGCGCAGCTAAAAGGGAACCTCTCTCCACATCAGAGGTCCTCAAGACCGAATCCTGGTGAATCCTAGAGGAAAAAAAATGAGAAGACCAAAAAGAGAAACCGGTACAGATGATCACACAGCAAATGGATACAGACAGCAAAAACAGCGTGGGGGGGGGGGGGGGGGAATAAACAAACAAATCTTTTAAAAAAGTTGTGAAGCAATATTAGCATCAGAAAAGTAGAATTTAAGTAAAAAGCTAAAATAGGAATAGAGGATTCTCACAGGATGAGAAAAAGGACAAAACTTCACCAAGAAGATACACTAGGGTGAAGCAAACAAAGTGAGTGGTGCAAGTGCAGGATCAGATCCTGTTTTTATTTGAAATTGCAGGATTTTACTCAAGGATTATTTTGGCATTCATTTTTACTTTAAGAAATATTGAATTAAAATTTTATTTTGATTACTGAGTGTTCTGACGCCCTCTCAAGTTTTGCGCCCTAACCTTGCCTGTGGAACAAGAGAGTATTTGTAGGCATTTGCCACTATAACCCCAAGAGATAGACATAACAAAAGTCATGAGGATGGCAAGAAAAAAGTCTGACACACTGCCCCCAACAGTGGAAGATTCTGACACACCTGCATCAGAAAATGACAGATAAAAAAAATTTTTTTTTAAGTAACAAAGATAAGGAAGACGTGCACAACTCAACTAATAATCCCTTACAGATCTCTAAAAGGGCAACCCGCGGTAGGCCAAGCGAGGTTCTGGGCGCCTCTGGCCGCCAGCTCGAGGCGAGCAAGCACACATCCTCCTCCCCAGGGGGCAGAGGCCTGCGGAGGCCCCGGGCGACACGGGGCAGGTGCCTGGGTGGCCCCAGGTTGCGAAGGCCAAGACTGTGTTTGCGGGCGTGCAAGCACATGGCCAGTCCCGCCGCCACACGCTGCTGTCGGGGCTCCACCCAGCTCTCCCCGTCCTCCTAGCAGTGGTTGGGCCGCCTCTTCGTGACGTCCATTTCCGACCCACAGGAATCGCCCTCCGGCGAGAAGAAGACGCGCTGACCTCACCCGGGAGCCGGGCAGGCTGCGTAGCCGAAGAGGCCAGAAGCGCGCTGGCAGTGGCCCAGTATTCCATGCACAGCGCCGCAGCCGCCGCCCGCTGCTCCTTCTCCTCTGCCTTGGGTTCAGTCTTTGACTACAGCTCCAGTCGCCGGATTCCTGCTTCTAGTCGCTTCTATTCCGCCGCCATGACTACGCATGCCTGTCGCACGCCAGCCGTAAAGCGCTACGATGCTGTGCTTTCTCTGTTTCCCATCGTCCTGGTTTTTTTGGTATTCTCTGGTTTTTCTTTTCCTAGGTTCTGGAGTTGAACACTTAACTGTTGTTTAAATGTGCCTGTGCGTGTGTGTACTTTAAGTAAATGTATGTAAGATTTAATTTAGCTGTATCTCTTGCGTTACAATAAGCCATACTAATAATTGTTTTTTCAAAATACTTTTGTGTTTTCCATGCATCAACCCAGGAGTTGAGTGCATTTTGTAGTTTCTAAAGAAGTGATATTTGAAAATTTATAAATACGTTTTATTATTTAGATCCAAACTTTTCAACGGTAACTTTGCATGGGGAACACATTCTTCAGACACAACTATACAAGGAAAAAAATAAAAAGAGTCAACTACAGGTAGGTATGAGCATATTAGTTATTTATAGCTGATGTCCATTCTGACTGAGCCAGTGCACCTTTAGATTATTTTGTGCCCATGGTGGACTGGTTGTTAAATATTTTGAATATCATACTGTTACCAGATTTTGTCTAGGTTCTTGACTGTGCTGCAGAAATGAATTTCAAGAGCAGGTGAGGTGAGTTAGGCCAGTAATTTATTCAGGTAGGGAGGGACGAGAAATGGGAGAAAATAACACATCAGGGATCCCAGGTAGAGAAGAAAGGGTTGAAAGGGGATAAAGCGGACTGATTTACAGACTACAATTCCCCATTATGGGTTACACATGCCCAAGTTTTACTTGCATGGCCACATGGCAGAGGAAAAATGGTGAGAGCAGTGCACAGAGGGTAGGACAGGAGTCCACAGTTGAGAGAGTGCTTGAGAGCAAGAGCTCAGGCCCTGTGCCTGCTTTTTGAACAGTTAACTATCCCACCGCTTTGCTAATGGCAGGGGAGGAGTTCCAGCTGTTTACTGTTTTGATTGATTACCCCACCTATCAATCCCCCATGAGGACCCAATGATCAAGTCTTTGGGGGAATATCCGGGGCTTCTCCTGACTTCCAGAAGACGTTTTGTTCTGAATGGCAAAATCTTGCAGAGGGTCTTCCAGCAGCCATCTTGGGGTTATTGATGTCCACGTGGACTCTGCCAGGTTCCAGATCCATCTGTTGATTCCTTATCTTAATAGCCAACTTCAGTACCTTATCAGTACCACCCAACATGGCTTTTCCTTAGATCTTCCAGTGGCTTCAACCACCTGAATATATTCTCAACTCCTGGTTCCTGATCTTATCTCCTAATAGGAAATATTTGGGTAGCAGTAGGTTACAGAATACCAACTAAGATAACTTCAACAGTAAAGATATTTTATTATTTCATATAACAAGTCTGGTAAGGGGCAATTTCAGGTGTGATTGGTGGCTCAGTGATGTTACTGGAGACCTGAACTCTTCTTATCTTTACTTTTTGCCATGTTAGCATGCTGGCAATGTCTCCCCTCTTGGTCTCAAGATGTCTGCTGTGGCACATGACAGTATTCGAAGTGTGAAGTTTGAGGAGGGGGACATAAAGGGCCTTCTCTTGTGACTCTCTCTCTCTTTAAAGCAAGGAGTAAAATAGTCCCCAGCAGCCTCTAGCAAACTTCAACTGGAGTTTTATTGGCCAGTAATGGGTCATATGCGCACCCTTCATCTCATTACTGGCAAAGAGGTTGAGCTTACCATGATAGCCTTGGGCTAATTATGATTAAAATTCTTGGGAAGTGGGTATGGCTTAAGCAATTGAGCTCCTGCCTACCACATGGGAAGTTCCTGGTTCAGTTCCTGGTACCTCCTAAAGAAGACAGTAAGCTGACATGATGGGCAGGTGCAGCAAGCTGACACAACAGGAGACACAAGCAGAAAATCATAGTAAGAGACACAACGGCAGGGAGTGGAGGTCCCCAGTGCCTCCTAAAGAGGACAAGCAAGACAGAGGGATGACGCAACAGGCAGGCACAGAAAGCTGATACAATAAGATGATGCAACAAGAGACACAAGAAGAAAAACAGAGACACAACAAAGCAGGGAAGAGAGGTGGCAGTTGGGCACCTGCCTCCCACATAGGAGATCCAGGATTCAGTTCCAGATGCCTCCCAAGGAAAACAAACAAACAACAAGTAGACACCAAGTGAAAAGAATGAGCAGACAATGAGCAAAAACAAAGAGCAGAGATCAGGCAAAAACAACGAGCAAGACAATAAGCAAAAACAAAAGAGCAGGGAGCGGACATGACTCAAGCAGCTGAGCACCTGCTTCCCACATGGGAGGTACTGGGTCTGGTTCCTGGTGCCTCCTAAAGAAAAAAAGAGCAGACAATGAGCAAAAACAATGAGCAGACAAAGAGCACAAACAACAAGCAAAAAACAATGAGCAAACAGACGAGGAAGCCATCTCAGTGGGGGGAGGACAGGGGAGCATTGACTCAAGAAGATATAGAAAATCTAAATAAGGCAATAACCATTGAATAAATCAGTTAAACATCCTTCCTTCAAACAGACACAGGTCCCAGCTTAGAGTTTTAACAAACATTGGAGGAACAGATAATCTTTACCTTGTACAAACTTTCAAAGAATAGAAAAACAGAGAAAGCCATCCAACACACTGTTGCAATTAACAATTAATATACCCTTATGCAAGGATGATAACGGGAAAAGCATAAACTAATCTCATTTGTGAACAGAGAGAAATCCAAGTAAATATTGGTGAATGGAGATGGGAAAATCCAAATAAATTAATAGCAGATCAACTTCAGCAGCATATAAAAATCAATATATTATGATTAAATAAGGATTTTCCAAAGAAAGCAAGGAAGAAAATAGATTAATCAACCACATTAATTTAAAGATTATCTATTGAGCTCTACAGTGGTCTAGGCACTGTTCTAGGCACTTAGCAGATTAACAGATTAAGGGAGAAAAGCCTTATTTTTAAGTAACTTTTTTGCAAGAATTTAAAAAAATTAATTCAACTCTGATTTTTAAAAAATGTTTGTAATAAATTTAGAATAAAGTCAATAATGCCAGCTATCACCCCTACTATTCAGCAATGTATAGGAACTCCTAACCAATATGTTAAGATTAGGGAGAAGAAGTACAGGAATTGAGAAAGAAGAGCTAAAAATGTATTTGCCGAACAAATGAACAAACAAAAAAACCCAAGAGTATCTATTCCAAATTATTACAGCTAAAATAGTTCATAGAAGTTGCTAGAGAGAAGCTCAGCATAAAACAATCAACAGTGTTCTTCTACATCAAAAATAATTAGAAAAAGCAATTTAAAAAAGATACTATTATACAAAACCAATAAGGAGTCAAGGAATAGATTGAAGCTAAGATATAAAACAATGTTTTATACTTTTCTTCATATAAGTCTTGAAGGACATAAGACAACACCGGAATAGTTGGGGAGATACTCCATATTTACAGATGGGGAAATTTTCATTTTTTCTGATGTCAGGTCTCCCAAATTTAGTTACATATTTAGTAATTCTGATCAAAACTTCAAACATTTTTGCGGAACTTAACAAGCTGATCCTAAAATTCATAGGAAGAAAAGGGTCAAGAACAGTCAAAACAATTTTGAAGAGTAAATTGGGCAAGGATACTTGCAGCAGGTATCAAGGTTTATTTAAAAAGTAATCGAGAAGCCTGCCCCTGTGCCAGATGCCTCCCCTTAAGCACCTTAGACAGGTAATTCTTCCTTATATTTTCTGAAGAGTTTTCTCAATGTTGCGGCAGTAGCTGCAGTTGCGGCCAGAGCTGGGCGGACCCTGGCGCCCAGCCCCGCCGGCGTCTGTCGGTCTCTCCTGCTGCCTTCGCCGAGCCGAGGCCCTGCGCCGCTGCGGCACGGAGATCACCCCAGCACTTTCATCGAGCAAATGGGCATCTCTGCAATTACGGATATTTAAAAGCATCGGAAAGTGTGGAGGGGGAGATGCCCTTTTCACTCCCTCTTGGTGCTTGATTCCAGGAATAATTTATAAACTGTAGAAAGGTTAAAAAAAAACAACAAAACTTGGATTTGAAATAAGCTTTATCGAGTTATAGTTTTTTAATCTAAGTGCCAAAATAAATTGTACAAAGATACATAGTTTTATACTGTTTTCCTGAGGATTTAAATTTTAATCCAGAACAGCCATTTATTCTCTGTAATTCATCCTGAATATGCCATTGTGTCCTGGCTTTTTGCTTTTTAAAATTAGTCCTGACAGTTCTGAAGATATCAGCAGTATAAAAAAAAATTAGGATGAATTCCTTCATCTCTGACTGCACATTAAAGTGTCATCCATACAGCGTGCTTTGGATGTCCTTTCTGTGATAACAAAGGGCAGTGAAAGCCAGATTAAGGCCCTTATCTCCCGTTACTGCTAAAATGCTGCAATATCAAGGATGCCTTTGGCAGGAATGCCCTCCACCTTGTTTCCTCTGGTGGAAAGAAAGCAGCGTTAGACTGGCTTATTGAGAAAGGAGTGGATCCATTGGTGAAAGACAAGGAGTCAGGATGGACAGCTTTGCACAGAAGCATTTTTTGTGGGCACATTGATTGCATTTGGTCTCTATTGAAGCATGGTGTTAGCCTATATATTTAAGATTTTTTTTTTTTAATTTATTTAATCTATTTCAACCCGCCCCCCAGTTGTCTGTTCTCTGTGTCTATTTGCTGCTTCTTATTTCTTTGTCCGCTTCTGTTGTTGTCAGCGGCACGGGAATCTGTGTCTCTTTTTGTTGAGTCATCTTGTTAAGTCAGCTCTCTGTGTGTGCGGCGCCATTCTTAGGCAGGCTGCACTTTCTTTCACGCTGGGCGGCTCTCCTTATGGGGGGGTGTACTCCTTGCACGTGGGGCTCCCCTACGCAAGGGGCACCCCTGCATGGCAGGACTCTCCTTGCACACATCAGCACTGCACATGGGCCAGCTTCACATGAGTCAAGGAGGCCCCAGGGTTTGAACCGCAGACCTCCCATGTGGTAGACAGACGCCCTAACCACTGGGCCAAGTCCGTTTCCCTATATATTCAAGATTAAGACGTCCTGTCAACTTTGGATCCTGTATTGAAGGAGAGACCAACTCATGTAGTATTCAAGAATACTGATCCTACAGATTGTCTATACTTGGGGAGATAATACAACTTTCACCCGGGTCATGGAAGCCAGAATAGCAAACGTCATCCAGAGATGGTGGGTCTGTTCTCCAGAAATGGGGTTTACATCAAGCAGGCGGAGCTTTGTAAATTTCACTCAGTGTTTCTGCCTCAAAAAGGTCAGGTTTGTACCTGTGGTCCTGGTCCTGGAGGACGTTTAGGCCACAGAGACAAACACATATACTTGGTCCCCAGGCTTGTGGAAGGACTGAATGGTCATTATTGTCCCCAAGTGGCAGCTGCTAAGAACCATTCTGCTATATTAACTGAAGGTGGATGTATTTATACATTTGATCTAAATATTTTTCATCAGTTAGGAATTATTCCTCTACCTTCCTGTTGTAATGTACGCAGACAGATGTAGGCAAAATATCTGAAAGGGAGAACAGTCATTGGAGTAGCAGCAGGCAGGTTTCATACAGTGCTATGGACACGATGAGACACATGAGAAGCTGTGTACGCGATGGGACTAAATGTGGACTGCTAGGTTATGTACTAGATCCTAATGGAGAAAGCTGTGTAACTGCTCCTCGTCAAGTCTCTGCTCTTCATCATAAGGACATCACTCTGTCTTTGGTTGCTCAAGTGATGGGGTCACAGTCTGTGTTACTACAAGGGCAGATATTCACTTGCTTGTAGACTATCAGTGCAAGAAGATTGCTTCTAAACAACTGAATTTGAAAAAGGTTCTTGTCTTGAGTCTGGGGTTGATATGGAATACAAGGTTAATCCTAAACATTTGGAAGAAAATGGGAGTCAAAAAATTTACATTCTTGCAATGGATGAAGCTGGAAGGGTATTTTGCTGGAGATCAGTCAGCACCTCTCTAAGGCAATGTCAATGGGCCTACCCATGCCAGGTCTTCATTTCTGATAATGCTTTAAATAGAAGTGAAATTCTGTTTGTCACTCAAGATGGGGAAGGATTTAGAGGGAAATGATTTGAAGAAAAAAGATAAAGTTCTGAAAAGAAAGATATTTTATCAAACCTTCATAATTCCTGAAGCATATATGAAAGAATGCGACTTGAGAAACTTACTTTTGCCCATAGAGCCGTTAGTGTCAACACAAATTCAAGAGGATCCAATTTTGATATCCTACAATCAGATCCTAAAACAAGTCTCTGTGAAATTTTAAATGTATCTTCATCATCCTTTTTTGAAGAGTTTGGCAAACTGTTGAAAGAAACAGATGAAATGGATAACATCCATGACGTGACATTTGAAATTGGGAATAGAATCTTCCCTGCACATAAATATATTTTAGCAGCATGTTCTGCCTTTTTTCAGAAATCGTTTATTTCAAATGGCACTACTTCAGACTTTACAGATATTTACCAGAAAGATGAAGACTCTGCAGGGTGCCATCTCTTTGTGATAGGGAAGGTTCATCCTGACTAGTTTGATTACCTTTTACAATTTATATACACTGGTGCTTGTGACTTTTTAACTGATGGCTATAACCAAGAATAAATCTAAACAAAAAAACAGAAGAATGTCAGGGCACTCAAATTCTCATTTGAATAAAATGAACTGCCATGAAGATAATAATAGAAGTCAGCACTTGAAGTTTATAAATTAACCAAGCACCTACAGTTAATGAAAGGCAGAAAAACAAATCTAAATCTTCTAAAAAAGGAAAAAGTATTGGAGAAGATGACCCCATAAGAAAGTTGCAAAATGTTGCAAAGAAATTTGGCTTCGTTAATTTGAGTAATAGGTTAGATGGAGTTAGATTTGAAAATGAAAAAAATTAATGTTATTCTCAAGAAAACTGGTAATAAATCAAAGCTAAGCCAAAAAAAAAAAAAGTTCATTTCTGTATGATGTTACTGTAAAGTCAGTGGATGGAAAGGAATATTTTCATAGTATGCTGAATAGCTCATGGATTGAGGCTTTCACTTGTTCGGCTTTGGAAATGCTAATACATTCAGACATACTGCAAGTTATTTTGGACTGCCTCTATACTTATGAACCCTCAAAATGTGGGTTTTATTTGCAGTGAACTTGTGGTGGCCGATCAATTTCTCATAACTTGACTGAAAGAGATTTGTGAAGTAGCATTAACTGAAAAACTTACCCTCAAGATTGCTGCTGTGCTACTGGAATTTGCAGCATTGTATAATGCTGAACAGTTGATAGTTTATAGGACTGAATATGGAGCTTTACTTGAAGCAAGGTCTCTTGACATTTTCAGTAGTGATGTATTGAAGGATCTTTCTGTGTTTTACCAAAAAATGATTCCAGCAATGGGTAAAAGAGTCATTACTCCATATCAAGATGGACCACATATTAGCTATTTGGAAGTGGAAAATGGAGATTTAAAAAAATATATTTATTTTATTTATTTATTTCTCCCCACCCCCTTGTTGTTTGCACTTGCTGAGTCTGTTCGTCTTCCTTGTTTCTTTTTAGGAGGCACTGGAATCTCCAATATGGGAGGGAGGTACCTAATCACTTGAACCACCTCCGTTGCCTGCATTGTTGTGTCTCTCATTATGTTTTTCTTCTTGTGTCTCTTGTTGCATCAGCTTGCTGCACCTAGCTGTTGCACCTGCCTGTTGTCTTCTTTAGGAGGCAGTGGAAACCTAACCCAGGACCTCCCATGTATTAGATGGGAACTCAGTCACTTGAGCCACATCCACTTCCCAGGAGATAATCTTTTTGAAAGAAGAAATAAATATGGAACAAAATTATATGGAAACCATGTTCAAGAAGGCAAAAACAAAAACAAAAAAGAAATCACATAAGCGTTCAGATAGTTCTGGAGGTTATAACATTTCGGATATTATTCAAAGCCCACCATCTACAGGGTTAGTGAAGTCTGGTAAAAGACCAATTCTGTGGGATCTTTTCCAGACCTGTTGACACCAGACTCTGAAGAAAGCTATGCAGGAATGGGTGATCCTATAGATTTATAGTCCCCTGCTTTCACTATGGGATTTAACTCAGATAAGATTGAGGTGAAGGTTAAACAATATATTAATGGTACACATAATATATAATCTAGGAAAGATTTAAAACTCTGGAAAAAATCACCAGAACTAAAAATATCTGCTTCACAGCCTATTCCCAGTAGCAGAATTGATAATACCACCTCTTCCGATTGGGTTTTTGGCTCTTTCAGTCCTGTCAGCTGTCATGGATCTGGAAACTATCATGGAAATTAAAGAAAGTAGATGAAAATGTGGAGCTACACCAAAGATAAATTTGGGTAAAATGATTTCTCATGGAATTAAACTTGCACAGAAGCAATGAAAAATGATTGCAATGACCACTGAAGAAAGTAATTCAGGAAAGAATACCATGGAAACCATTTCACCTGCAACTTCAAAAGCCCCCAAACCAGTGAAAGCATGGTCATCTTCTCTACATTCATTTTCATCCAAGTCATTCTGAGATTTCTTCCTAGAAGAAAAAAAAAAGATCAATTATTGGTCATAGTTGGAGAGATCATGTCAAAAAAGCTTGTTTTAAAGGAATTGAAAGATCCCAGCTTCCAAAAGTTTTAAGATACTTGTAGCAGTTAGATATTGTTTATGGATTCCAAATTAGCTATTGGATTATGTTTGTGAACTGGTCTTTTCCTCTGGGCATATTAGATTATATCGGATTCTGAGGTTTCACTTTTACTTGATTAAATAATGATTAAGGCTTTAATTGGGTCACATCAGTTGGGTTGGGGCATCAAGGGGGCAGGGGCTCATGGAGAAACCACACCGCAGAGAAGGGAGGTAAGAGGTTTGAGCTGGAGCCAGGGAAGAAAACACACAGGAGAAGAACACAGAGGAATAGAGACTGCTCTATAGACACAGCAAAGGCTCTGGGAAGAGAAATGAGCCTAATAGCCTACAGCTGCAGCTAAGCCTGGAGAGAAATGAGCCCCCGGGAGAGAGATGAGGTTTATACCAGCCTATAGCTGAGATTGGAAGGAGCTGGGACCACAGAGCCTTAAAAAAAAGAAGGAAGGCTGAAACCAAGCTGACTTCCCCCACCATCTTGCTCCAAAATATGGCTAATGACATTGGGTGAGAAAGTACCCCTTATGGTGCCTTGAGTTGGATTCTTTAGACCTTGTGATTGTAAGCTTCTACCCCAAATAAATTCCCTTTATAAAAACCAACTGTTTTCTGGTATTTTGCTTCAGCACCCCATTGGCAGACTAATACAATGCTCTACTAATGGTACCCCAGGAACAGAACGCAATAATTTTTTCAGATTTACTACTTATAGACAGCCCTAAAGCTTGGCTATCGTCTTCAATGACTGCTCCTTCCATGGTAGCACTAGTCACTTATGCATCCATTGTAGAAGAACTACAGCAAGAAGAAGCTCTTATAAGAAGTTGAGAAAAACCCTTGGCTCTGATTGAGATTGAGGAGTGTGCTATCCAAGATTTATTGGTCTGTGGTAAGGCATTTGTCAACCCTAACGAGTTTGTCATTGTTGAAAGGATACTGCAGGGACCACTAGTAGAACCGATATGGAATAAACATGGATGCTAGTCCACTGTGGAGTTGAGATGCATTCCTTAGAACTGTGATTGTTATAATAATATAAAAAAAGCTGTGGAAAGAAGTTCTTACAAATTTGGTAACAGATCATTCTAGATAGAATAAGAAAGGATCTAATTTCTTTCTTGCGGTTTAAGCATATAATTTTTAAGCTTATATGATTAAAAAGAAATTCCTTGAAATTGTGATTTTAGTAACTTTGTAAAAATGTGTGCAAGGAAATACTTATTATGGTAAGTTTAAATAGAATTATTCTTCTGAATAATCCTACAAAGGAAAACATGAGTGATTGAAGTGTAAAATTTAAGAGTGATGTGTAAAAAATCTTTTCCATTTGAGAAGTTGGGGTTAAATAATTTAAGAGATTTCGCCAAATTTTTGTTGTCACTCTTCTTTTTTAATATGACATTGATGAGCTTAAACTAGGAGCATCAGTTATTACTTCTGTTTTATTAATGGCCAGAATTTTGTGTTTTCTGCAATCGTTATTATGTCTCCATTCTTATGGTTTTTTTAAAAAAATCAAGCTATGAATGTTCTAAGGCCTGAGAGAAATGGGAGAAAGTATCAAATTAAGGGTCCCAGGTACAGAGAAAGGGGCTGAAAAGTGATAAAGAGGGCTGATTTACAGACTATAATTCCCCATTACAGATTACAAATCCCCAGGTTTACTTGCATACTGATCCAGGTGGGGGTGGGGCAGGGAGGAAGGCATGAACAGGGGGGCCATTTGGCCTTTGCTTTTTTTTTAAGATTTATTTTATTCATTTCTCTCCCCCGCTCCTCTCCCCCCCCCCCCCCATTGTCTGCTCTCTGTGTCCATTCGCTGTGTGTTCTTCTGTGTCTGCTTGCATTCTCGTCAGGCAGCACTGGGAATCTGCATCTCTTTTTGTTACATCATCTTGCTGCATCAGCTCTCCAAGTGTGCAGCATCATTCCTGGGTCAGCTGCACTTTTTTTTTTTTCATGTGGTACGGCTCTCCTTGTGGGGTGCACTCCTTGCGTGTGGGGCACCCCTGTGTGGCAAGGCACTCCTTGTGTGCGGCAGCACTGTGTGTGGACCAGCTCACCACACGGGCCAGGAGGTCCTGGGTTCAAACCTTGGACCTTCTATATGGTAGGCGGATGCTCTATCAGTTGAACCACATCTGCTTCCCTGCATTTGCTTTTTAAACTGCCCCTTTGCTAATGACAGGGGAGGAGTCTCAGCTGTTTGCTGTTTTGATTGATTATTCCACCCATCAATCCCCTGGGAGGGCCCAATGATAAGACCCACTGGCGAATACGTGGGCCTTCTCCTTGATTCCAGAGGAAATCTCATTCTGAATGGGAATTCTCACAAAGGTCTTTCCGCAGCCATCTTGTGGGGTATTGTGGCCACGTGTTTAGTGGTGGCTGTTTTTCTGCCAGATTCTAGCTCTATCTATTGATTCCTAATCTACTATCCTGCCTCGGTACTCATGCTATACATAAAATAAGTTCCAATATTTTTTATGGCTTCTGGTTCGGTGAGGATTTGTTAAATAAGACATAAAAGGCAAAGTATGAAAAAAATTTTAAACAAAGTCAACAGATCTGCTACCAATTGGGAGAAAGTGTTTTCTAATAACTGACAAAAGACTAGTATCCAAAATACTCTATGAGTTTTTATAAATAAAAAACAAACTTGTAAAAAATGGCAGAAAAGAGGTAATAGCTATTTGAATTTTGAATGACTAAGAAATCACTAACAGAAAAACACAACTTAAGCCTCATTGAGATTGCATTTCAACCCCACCTAATTGGAAAAAAATTTTAATGACGTTATGAAGTGTTGTTGAGGATGTGCAGAAATGAAGCTCTTCATCCCCAGCCCAAATACGCCTTCTGGATAAAGATGTACCTGAGTTTTCACATTACAATTTCTCTTCTGCCTCTCAATATTACACTCGTTATATCGATCATATAGGCCTTGCTACATTATGCCTTATGTTAGAAATGTCCCCCACCACATATTTCACACTCATCATATGAAAGCATACCTTAGAATGGAGCAAAGATTGATACGATTCCCAAAATGTCAGAGCATAGGTTCAAATATGTATTGACTTCAATTCACTGAACCCACATGTCGGATGCTAGCCGTGGAACTAGGCTGGCCTGGCCTTCGCTGGACAGTGAATGGAAATTACAAGGTTCTGAGTTCCCACCTTTTTGCCTAGCAGTACTAACAGGTTTTTCCCAGAATTCCTCAACCGAATACTTTAGATAATTCCCAAATTTCCCCCTAAAGAAGAATCCTTTCCCTCTGAAAGTCTGGTAGTGTCAGGGGCATGGTCTCTCACATAATCAGAACTCCTTGCTGCTTTAAGGTGACTGCTGCTTAAGGCAGCTGGTGTCATTCCACTCACCACCCACTGGTGGCATCAGTTTCTTCCCGAGGACTGACCTTAGTGCCACATCTCAGCAGACTGGAAAATACACCCGCTACTTTCACAAATCAGCTTTCAGAGGGATTCCTGGTGGAACTGTTGGGCTGACACACTCTGAGTGTCCTTCCAAATGCAAACAGCCATCTCTAGGAGGGGCTTAGGGAAGGAACTGGGGGTGAAACAGGTAAAGTCTCATAATATGCCTCAAATTCTTGCTCCTTATTACCTCTACACTCTGCTATTCTATCAGGCTCACTCTGCAAGTCTTCCACTTATTTGCAACAATTTTCATGTATTTTCCTCCAGGTTAGTTCCCTTTGGGGAAACCCCTTCTCCATCAGACAGGTCTGTGTTCATGTGAATTGCAATTTTGAAACAAATATAGTTTATTACCCCATGGAACTCCTGGCCTCACACAGTAGTGGAAATAAGGATGCTCTTTGTGGGAACTTTAGACTTCCTACTAATGTCTTATCAACTTGCCTCCTGCAACAAAGTAAGCATATTATCAGAATATAAACTGTGTACTTAATATGTAAATGCAGAATAAAACTCCTGTGCCACCCCTCCTTAAACCTTATTGCTACACCTAAATCTCTCCTCTATGGAAATTTTGGAATCGTCATAGAAATAAGTGGATGTATATGATCATTCTTTAAAAAGGGAGATAGTCTGACAGGAATTTGTACCGGAAAACCTCTAGTGTGTGAGGTTATCTAATAGACTCTTACCACTGTTGTAGTACAAATTACCTTGTTTGTGGTTTTCATTGCTTGTGTCCTCTTTCTTTGAGGTGCTCCTTCTTTCCTTGCCTGTTATAGTCCTACCTGTCTCAGGATGGCAGCAGTTGCATCTGCCAACAAGTAAAGAATGCTGGCATACCTCTTGCCTTCTGATAGGTAATCTCACTTACATTATGCAATCAAGGTGAACCCATATCTACATTTCTATTTGAGAAATGCAATCCAGTTTATAGGTTTATATTTCCTTAGTAATTGTTAGGTGTTTTTCTGTTTTAAAGATATTGAGTTGATGTCAGCAAATTCTGATGACTCAAATTCTGTCACACTCAGTCTTGACTATGATTCTTAGTTGCCCAGGATGCTTCTTTTCATATTTATAGCTATTTGGGTCACAACTAGTGGCAGTGGTCTATGTAATAGCTCCTTGACCCTAATAACCTTTCATCTTTCTACTCCCAGGTCTAGCATAGTGATTCACATAGGGTAAGATGGGTGAATGAATGGATGGATAGATGAATGAATCCAAAACCTAATTTGGGATATTAAAACCATTTGACTTGGAGAACAAGCAGCACATCTTAGCTAAAGAAGCAATTCATTTTAGGAATTCAATGCATTGATAAATATAAGTACAGTCAGTGTTTTGTTTCCCCATAGCACTTCTTTTTTTTTTTTTAATTAATTACCATACAATAAAATTCACCATTTTAAAGTATACAGTTTAGTGGTTTTTTAAAGTGTATTGACAGAGTTTTGTGACCATTACCATTATCTAACTCCAGCACAGCTTTTTCATCCTCAATAAAGACCCCATATCCATTAGTAGACTCTCCCTATCGCGGCTTCCCAGTCCGTGGCAAACGCTAATCTACTTTCTGTCTCTTTGGATTTACTCATTCTGGACATTTCGTATAAATGGAATCATACAATGTGTGCTCTTTTGTGTCTGGCTTCTTTCACTTATTCCATAGCACTTTGAACATATTTCTGCTAACACTTATTTCACTGCTTTGTAATTATTATTATTATTATTATTTTGCCTGCCTCCTACTGGACCATTAAGCATCACAGGGGCAGGGACTATGTCTTGTTTTATTTTATTTTATTTTTTAAGATTTATTTTTTACTTAATTCTCTCCCTTTCCCCACCTCCCTCCTTGTTGTCTGTTCTCTATGTCCATTCGCTGTGTGTTCTTCTTGTACCCTTGTCGGTGGCACCAGGAATCTGTGTCTCTTTTTTTTTTGTTGTGTCATCTTGCTGCGTCAGCTCTCCAAGTGTGCAGTGCCACTCCCGGGCAGGCTTCACTTTTTTTTTGTGCAGGGTGGCTCTCCTTGCAGGGCACACTCTTTGTGCATGGAGTTCCCCTACGCAGGGGACACCCCTACATGGCATGGCATTCCTTTCGTGCATCAGCACTGCACCTGGGTCAGCTCAACACATGGGTCAGGAGGCCCTGGATTTGAACCCTGGACCTCCCATATAGGTAGATGGATGCTCTATCAGTTGAGCCAAATCCGCTTCCCATATGTCTTATTTATCTCAGCATTTCTAACACTGAGTTCAAGGCCTGCCACAGAGTGGGTGCTCAATAAATGTTAGCCGAATGAATGATGCTTCTGCTATTCTAGTGGGCCTGGTTGATTGGTGCTTGGGTGAACTTCTCTACATACTCCTTATATATAAAACAATGAGATTGAGAGGAAAAGGGAGATCTTTGTGACCTGAAGTAGCTTGCACTGAGAAATGTAAATATTTTCCTCATTGGGGCTACTTCGCTAAATTTAAAAGTAATAAAAAACTAGCAATGCGATTGGAAAAAGACCTTGACCAAAAAGGTGAAAAGGTAAAGAAGAATGAGTTTATGTGGCTAAGAGACTTCAAGGTGAGTAGAGAGGTCATTCCAGGGTTACGCTTATGCATGTCTCAGCAGGATCATTGACTGTCAAAGTATATATGGCCTTAAATAGCGGAGACATCCAGACACTATAGGCAGGACAAACAGCTCAGGAGTTTGGTGCCCTGCTAGTGGGCCTACTTGGGAATTTATGCTCCCCAGTGTGACAGAGTTGGACTTAGTTGTGGTTTCCCTACACATGGCTCTTCTGCCCCTTCTATTTGAACTTATAATTAGTGCCAGAGTTGATAGGTATATGTCCAAGAGACTTAAATCTTTGAGCTGACCATGTGCCAGCTTGGCCCTGAGTCTCAACAGAGTTGCAACACCTACTCTCCAGTTCATTGGACTCACCCAGGACAGCTAACGAGATGAGGGTGGACAACAACCATCCCAAGGAACAGAGAGAGTCTGCAACTGCAAGCAAGATAGTCCCATTCATCTTCCCTATGGGATCTAAGGCTCCTCTCAATTAGAGGTAGAGTGGACATCACCATCCCAGAATCCTCAGGACTGGGGAATGAATGATGGACAGGGGTGGACTTACTGGTATCCTAGTATAGACTTATTGAGATTCTAGCAATGGAATAACTTTTATCATTGATGTGGAGGCAGTTGCCACTGGAGGTTCTGAGGGGAGGGAAATGGAAAAACAGGTGTAATATGGGGACATTTTTAGGGCTTGGGAATTGTCCTGACTGACATTGCAGTGACAGATATAAGCCATTATATACCTTGTCATAACTTACAAAATTATGTGGAACAGCAAGTAAACTATAATGAAACTAAAATCCATGCTTAGTGGCAATAGTCCAAAATGTGTACATCAATTGTAACAAATGTACCACACTAAGGAAGGATGTTGTTGATGTGGAGAAATGCAGGAGGGGTTGGGAGTGGAGCATATGGGAATCCCCTGTATTTTTTATGTAACATTGATGTAATCTATCTTTTTAACAAATTAAAAAGTATATATAAAAATAATTAAAAGTAGTGAAGCTGAGCAGATCTTTTAATACTTTATGTCACTTGTGTGGGTTTAGTTCAATTATAGCTTTTCATTAATTGTGTGGTTTAGAAGTTATTGAAGACATAAATTTTTGTAAATGGATTTATGTAAATATATTATTACTGTATATTTTAGGATTGTTTGTATCTGTGTTCTAATATTCCAAGAATTTGATAATATTGTTCTGTGGCAGGAGGCCACATTGTTACTGCTCTATATCTCAATCTGAGGTTCTATTCCAAATGGAGCAGCACTGGTCAATTCAGGGCAGAATATAGCAGGAGAGGAAGGTGACAGGCTTTTTCTCTGGAAGGAAAGAGCTCCAGTTAACTTTATGAAGATCCTCCTCAGAGCCCTGGGGCTAGGGTCCCAGACCCACCTGATGAATTGGATCTTCAGAGTCAAGGCATTTTCCCTGGGACCTGGGACTGGAGCTGAACTGTGGTCAGCCCAGAGCTTCCTGTACCATGGTTGACAAGAATGTTGCCTGATTAGACTTACTTAAATCTAAGATACCAGGCTCCAAGAATTTGACCTTAGGCAAGCATTCTGTCCTCTTCTACCCCAGTGCTCTAAAGGTATCATTCCTTCTGCTTGGAATGTCCCACTCCCCTTCAAAATCAAGTGAATTCTGATTCCTCCTTTAAAATTGAGTCCGAACTTTATGTCCTCTGATGCCTGGCTCCCCTATATGGAATTAATTTCTCTATCTTCTGTGCTCCCGTAGTACTTGGTTCAGATCTCCATAGTACTAAGTCTTTCTAAGAAATTTTTGCAGTTTAAAAAAATTACAGAACTAACACCTGTTGGCTAAAATGTTGCACCCTCTCTAAAAGTAGTCATTGCGTATAAACTTGGCTATAAATGTCTCTCCATACCTTTTTCTATGTGTATATAACATTCTTTTTTAAAATTTTATTTATAAAAACAGTACTTTTTATAGTTCTTGTACTTCAACTTGTCTTTCTCATTTAATAACAGATTATGGACATTCATATATGCTAACATATAAAGATATGCCTCATCCTTTATCCTATTTGGATGTGCCATTACCTGTTTAACTGTTGACAGGCATTTAGATAGTGTCTAATGTTTTTGCTAGAATGAACAGCTGTGAATATGTCAATCACCTGTGTGATGAATTCCAGAAGTAGAATGATAGTGGGTCAACAGGATGGTGTCCTAAGCATTTGGTTCCAAATCTGTTTCCTTTGCACTGTCTCTTGAGGACAGGGACATATCATTTTATTTCTTTTTGTATTACCTAGTGACTTAGTAATGTGCCTGGAATATTGTAACTGCTCAATCAATGCTTACTGAGTAAGTGACTGAAAGTTTTGATGCCCAGAGAGTGAGTCACATAGACGTTCTTAATTTCTTTTTTTTTTTTTTCTTTCTCTCCCATGTTTTTTTTAATTGACTTTGTAACAATATTACATTAAAAATATATATATATGAGGTCCCATTGAACCCTACCACCCCCACCCCACCTCTCCGCCCCCCCCCCCCCAGCAACACTCCTTATCCCATCATCATGACACATCCATTGCATTTGGCAAGTACATCTTTGGGCACCTCTGCACCTCATGTAGACGTTCTTAATTTCATGTTCAGCTCCTTTTCTACTCCAAAGTTGTGACTGGTCTGATATTTCCATATGGGCAAGGTGTGGATGCAGACAGCTTCCTCTATTCCAAGGGCAGGTGCCTCTATTGCTTGGAGCTGACACTACAGAGGAATCTGTTTCTTTTGACTCCTAATTCAGGGGTTAAGTTTTGTCTGTTATTATGAAGCTGCTACCTGCAGCTACTGTTGCACTATAATTTATTTTAAAAATTTTATTCATTATCCATTTGGCAGATGGGAAGCACAGGAGAGTACTATGTGCATGTGACATGTGGGAATTTGCACATACTTATTTTAGCATGGGAATTAGAATAGCTTTCTTAGTTGTGTTTCCCTCATCTCCTTACATCTGAAAAATCTAAGCTCCTAACTTAACCTCTTGCTCCAATCACTTCCCACTTTAATCCCTCTTGCTTAATCCCTGCAAATGAATCTTCCTAAAACCCTTCTCCTTTCCCAAATCTTTAGTAGTCCCTATTTCATAAAATCCAAACTTCCTTGGACTGGCACTCAAGGCCTCAGTGGTTTGACTTCTATTTGTCTTACTAACTGTATCTCCCATGGCTCATCTTCCTAGTTCCTCAATTTAGACAAAATGGTTAGACTATATTTTCTCCAGGCCTGAAATGTGCTTTGGGCTTGCCTATCTCAAAACTCTTAACCATACATTTTGCTTAGCCTGGACAAGTCTTCGTTTCTCTCTACCCATTCAAAATCCATCAAGATTCAGCCAGGCCCTTCCTTACTGGGACACTTTCAAATCTTCTCTTCTCAACTGTGTGGGCCCCTCTCCCTTGACCTCATTCCTTTGACTTTTGGTCAAATCCATCTTGCAACCCATTAGCACTGTCATCTAGAGCACCTTTTTTTTTTTAAAAAAGATTTATTTATTTCTCTCCCCTCCCCCCACACACTGGTTGTCTGTTCTTTGTGTCCATTTGCTGCATCTTCTTTGTCCGTTTCTGTTGTTGTCAGTGGCACGGGAATCTGTGTTTCTTTTTGTTGCATCATCTTGTTGTGTCAGCTCTCCCTGTGTGCGGCACCATTCCTGGGCAGGCTGCATTTTCTTTTGCGCTGGGCGGCTCTCCTTACAGGGCACACTCCTTGCGCGTGGGGCTCCCCTACACGGGGGACATCCCTTTGTGGCACGGCACTCCTTGCGCGCATCAGCACTGCACATGGGCCAGCTCCACACGGGTCAAGGAGGCCCGGGGTTTGAACCGCGGACCTCCCATGTGGTAGGCAGATGCCCTAACCACTGGGCCAAGTCCGCTTCCCCTAGAGCTTCTTTTAATCTCTTTGTTTGAGATTAGGCTTCATCTCCCCCAAGTAAATTGTAAATTCTGGGAGGTAGAGAAGCGTCCTGCCCCAGGTAGGTATTCACAAAGCTCTCAGTAAGAGCTTGCAGTTTGCTTGATTAACCTTTTGCTTCTCTGAAATCTTTAAGATGAAAGCTAGGCCAGTGCTCTAAAAAACAAGGCTTAATGTTTTCTTTTTTTCCCCCTCTTTTAGCCATACTTCCCATTGCCTCCAGCTGTTGCACCCAGGTTTCACATCATATTTCCAGAAGGCTTCTGGAAAGAGTGAATACATGTCGTATTCAGAGAGCCGATGGGGATTGTGACTTGGCTGCTATCATGTGAGTGGTCTTTAGCAGGAATGTCTAAGCCTGCTTAGTGATTATTTGCTGCTGGGAAGACTTTGCCTGACATACAACATACGAACAATCAAAGAAAAGAGGGAGGAGAGAGTAAACATTCTGCGCTCCAGGCCCCATGATCCCTGGAGTGAATCCAAATGAATCACCATCTCCAGGTGTCCCACCCTAGCCCCCTGGCTCTTCCACTGCAGTGGGGCTCACTGCTCTCAGTCGTGCCAAAATGCTGATGACTTCCCTAAGCAAACAAGGGACAGTTGAGTGAAAACAAACAGAAGGTGACTTTAAGTCTAGCTTTTTCCAGGTAAGTATATAAGTTGCTGTCATTTTTTGCTCCCTGAATTCACCAGGAGTGAATTAGAAGGTTCAAAGAGAGTGTAGAAATATCTGCATCTGCCACAAGTGCTGCTTCCATCCAAGCACAAGTGTCTTTCCTTGCTTTTGATTTTGAGGTGCTGACTCAGGTGAACCCTTCCATACCTTCTACCCCCACTCCTGACCCACTTCTTAAAAGCTTTAGGCTTAAATATACTTACCATCTCCATGGAGGCTTTAAAATCTGAACTGCGTTGATATTTAACAAATCTCTGGAATCTGACAACAATGCTGTTAAGTAGGAATTATCTCATGTCACAAAGGAGAAATGGGTGACTAGACACATTACATAGCTCACCTGGTGGCATACAGCTAGTGAATGACAGAAGCTGAAGGTGAACCCAGGTATCTCAGTTGAGAATACCATGTATCTCCAAAGTCTCTCAAAAGTGATGTTGAGGGAGTGGATGTGGCTCAAGAAATTGAGTGACCGCCTCCCACATGGGAGGTCCTGGGTTTGGTTCCCAGTGCCTCCTGAAACACTGAAACATCAAAAACAAAAACCAGCTGAGGAGAGCC
Organism: Dasypus novemcinctus; assembly: GCF_030445035.2. Classification (NCBI taxonomy): domain Eukaryota; kingdom Metazoa; phylum Chordata; class Mammalia; order Cingulata; family Dasypodidae; genus Dasypus; species Dasypus novemcinctus. The sequence goes on along the minus strand of NC_080674.1, from coordinate 47,263,101 downwards.
AATGTGTCTCAGTGGTTGAGTGCTGGCTTCCCACATACAAGGTCCTGGGTTCAATATCCAGGCCCTGGTACCTAAAAAAAAAAATGATGATGGGAAGAACCATAAAATGCTCTCCCCAAACTCCATTACATTTGACATCTTCAAATCAGAAGGACAACATCTTAAGCATCTCCCTGGTATGCTAGCTCTTAACAGTTTATAGCTCCAGGTGATATAAATAAGTCGTTTGGTGTCCTCATTTGGGCTATGAATAAGCAGGTTATTTATGCCTGAGCTCCTTGGAGTCTCTGGGGAATCTCGTTTATTCATATTCAATTAATTCAACAAATGTTTATTGATCATGATTGTGTACCAAGCCCCATGCTATGTGAGGGGAATGCAGCAGTGATAAAACAGACTCCAACCTCCTGGAGTCTTCAAGAGAGTCTTAATCCAGCTGGGTTTTGCAGACCATTCTTGGAGATCTGAGATAGAATTTGTTTCCCTTTAAGAGGGATTCAAGAAAAAAGTTGTTAGGAGTTCAGAGGAGGCGTTTATAAGAGGCCCATAGATGAACTTGCTACAATTTAGAGGCCTATGAACCCTCTGTGACCTTGTGTATTAAGGTACAAATAATTTCCTGGAAGAAGGCCCACAGGTTTTACAAGATCTTCAAAAGGACCTGAAATTCAATAAAGTTTAAAAACCATGCCCAGGTCAGATGTGGGGGTGAGCGGGAGACAATTCCTGATCTAATCTTTTTATAAGCATGAGTGTCTCTATGGGAGAAGGGAGAGGATTGAAAGCTCTCTCACAGTTTCCTCAGTTCATGCTTGACCTGGAAGGATCCCAGAAGGGTGCTTTTAGTCATTGGGAACCACTGTAAACTGTAGCAATTTGGGAAATACAATGACTAATAAGGTGCCTTCTGTTTCCGTGGTATGCCTCAAGCTCCCAGATTCTTTGAAAAACTCCCTTTATATATATCTGCTCCAGTTTCTACCAGTCTTTCATTTAACCTTAATAAGTAATGTTAAAAACAGTTGGAAAGTTAAAAATTCTTGGGTAGTTCATGAATAGGCAATTCTCCGGGTTATTAGAAACATCTGGATGTTTGTGTCAGGTCTACTGAGCTGAACTCAATATGCCTATGGCAGCTCTGGCTGCTCTTAGAAATACCAAGTTCTCAACTCCTCTCAGTCTCTCCCACCTCACTGGAATGATAAAAGATAAAAGAAGGCTTCAGAGCTTGTAAGGGTTCCCATGGGGTACCAGGGAGATGTGGGGAAAGAACCAGGGAAGTTTCTCTGTGTGTATAAGAACAACAGACAGTTTGAGGGGTTTATCAGGAGATATACTGGTAGCAGGACAGTAAGAGAAGTTTTTTGGGCGGCTAAGCAGGTATGACCTAGAGATCTAAATGATATATGAACAGAAATTTACCTCTGTGTTGATGAGAGAGCTGAAAATACAGAAATTTTTTACCCTGGTCTCAACCTCAAATAAGATTAAATTTGACTATGTAGCTTTTTGTTTTTTTGTTTTTTTAGGTACTGGAGGCCAGGGATTGAACCTGTGACCTTGTATGTGGGAGGCCAGTGCTCAACCATTGAGCCACATTGGCTTCCCTGAGTTGGTTTTTTTGTTTGTTTTGCTTGTTCTTTGTTCAGGAGACACCAGAAACCAAACCCTGAACCTCTCGTGTGGGAGGCAGGAGTGCAACTGCTTGAGCCAATCTGTTCCCTGTAGTATTTTTTCTTTTTTTAAGATTTATTTTTTATTTATCCCCCACCTTGCCACTTGCTTGCTGTCTGCTCTCTATGTCCATCCACTGAGCGTTCTTCTGTGTCTGCTTGTCTCCCTTTGTTGTGTCATCTTGCTGTGCCAGCTCTCCGCAGGCATGGGCTGTCAGCTTTGTGCGGGGTACGGGCCGTCAGCTCTCCACAGGCGCAGGCCAGCTTGCCTTCACAAGGAGTTCCTGGAAGCAAACCCAGGGTCTCCCATATGGTAGGCAGGAGCCCAATCACTTGAGCCACATTTGCTTCCCTCCCTGTAGAATTTTTTTTTAAATCATAAATTACAGATCTTCTCTGTTGTTTCCTTACATTCAACACAAATAGTTTTAGTGTCTCAGTTTCCCAGGTTGCTAAGACAAATATCACACAGTAGGGGTTTAACAACAGGAATTTATTGGCTCACAGGTCAGAGGCTAGAAGGCTTGCTTCCTCCTGGGATTCATAGCATTCTGGCTGGCCAGCAATCCTTGGGTTCCTTGGCTTTCCTGCCACATGGCGATACTCTCTTCTTGCAATTCTGGGTTCCTGTTGACCTCCAGCTTCTGGCTTCTCTTCCTGGCTTTCTCTGCATAAAAGTATCCAGTAATAGGATTAAGACCCACCCTCATTCAGCTGGCCCACACCTTAACTAAAAATAACATCTTCAGAAAGTCCTGTTTGCATGGGGTTCACACACACAGGAATGGGATTAAGATGAAGAAGGTGGGTTTTTTGTTTTTCTGGGGTACACAACTCAATCTACAACATCTTGCTTACAAATTGTTTTACTACGGAACATGACTTGACTTATCCAGCCTATGCTCTGTTAACCCTACCCGTGGTTAAAGACTTTAAGATTTGAGACAAGTGTTTTAGATCCAGAAAACATGGTTAATTTTTGGAAATAAAATCTCCAAATAACAGCTATTATTAATCATAATTAGTTAATATAATTCCACTTACAGTGAATATACTAGATTTCTTTTCCATTTCCATTTCTGCTTAGAAAGAATTTCTTTGTTTCATACACTATAAATGATCATTGCAATTCTTAATGTCTGCAACAGCAGTGTGACTTCATTAAAGGCTCTGGTTGTTGCTAATCCTAAACTCAATGCAAAATTGTTCATCCATTTTGTTCCTTTAGCTCCAGGGCCAGTGCCTTTCCCTCGGGCCAGTTCGTCACTTCCCATGGAATAATGGAGCTGGGTCTTACTTCTTTCCTGTGTAATGGGCTTTTCTGGTAGCAGTAGAGTCTATCTGCTCAGTGAAGTCAGATTTTTGCTTACACCACAGGGAAGGAGAGAGTTCTAGTCCTTTTCTGGAAAAGGTAGGAGCTTCAACTTGAGTTTTGTTTTTTTTTTGGGGGGGGGGCGGGTGGTGTTTCTTTAGTTTTGTTTTCCCCCATCAGGAGTTCTTTAGCCAAGTTTTCTCCCATAATATCTATTACTTAAAGGCAAGCCAACTGGTCATTAGTGTTTCTTTTGGAGGCCTATCAATCTAAGACACTTTCGGAAGTGCTGTCTTCCTATTAAGATGTCCTATGTCTTTCAAATTAATATTCCCCACATGCTGGCTATGCTAAAACTTGCTCATACCTTTCTATACTTTATTTGCCATTTCAAGAGTCTCTACATTATCTGATAATGATTTCACTTGGGCCATTTGGAGAAAAGGCAGCCTAGTTCCTCTCTACCTACCTTTTCTTTCCCCAATACCAGGGTTTCAACTTATCTAGGCACAGGAATATTTGTGATATGTGATGTGTGATATGGATCTGTATTAAATGTTAACTAATACCTAGAATGTTTTAATTGATTGTTTTGTGGAAAACAAAACCAGACTCTCCTTATTTTGAACAATTTTCACTTCATAGCTACAAGTAACTACTGAATTCCTATTGTGAACAAGAGCTTTTCACGACACTTCTAGACAATTCCTCTCTCAAGGACCATAACTCTACTAAGAGGGATGAGACAAGTACTCACATAAAAGACAGAGAAAACTAAGTGCCAGAAGAGAGTTATAGCATCACCATCAAGACTCAAAGGAAGGGCAGAGGGCATTTACCTAAAAGGACCTGGAGGAACCTCGTGGAGAAGGACGCTTGTGCATAGGCCATGAGGAATGAATTAGTTTGCTTGGGAAAAGAATTGTCTTCATTTACTTTATATTATTGTTTCCTTTCTCCTCTTCCTTCTTATCCTCCTTCTCCTTCCCTTTCCTCTTCTCCTCTGTATTCTTCCCTTCTTTCTTCTTGTCTTTCTCCTTTCCCTTTCACTCCTCCTGCTCTTCTTCTTCCTCCTCTGTCTTCTTTTAAGACATTCTGCTGGTGTCTAAGGAACCATACGCAGCAGTGACCATAAAGTCACGATTTATCCTTATGGTGCCCTGTTTTAGGATTCAGTCTCTCAGAACACAGTGCGTCTATAAAAGCCAATAGGATTTTGTTTATTTGCATTTACTCTCAGTAATTTTATTTTCTTCCTTTTTGGCAGCCTTCACATCAAGCATAGAAGAATCTGTGTCAGCCCGCACAACCATACTATTAAGCAGTGGTTGAAAGAACAAGCAGCCAAGAAAAATGCTAAAGGCAACATTTGCCATATGAAGAAACTCCATCCCAAGAGGAACGGTGACAGGACATATCAGGCGAAACAGGAAACAAATGGCCATAAAACACATTAGAGAGCTTAAAAAATTGATACACAAAGACAGTTCCTGAAGTGAACTTGGCCATGGTTGGTTATAAATTTATCATGTGTAATGTTCCTTACTAGGAGCCAACAGGGCAAGATAAAAAATATTTTTGTTTTCTTTTAAGGAACAATTACACAATATGCAAACATAACCTCTACACTTAGCTGAAAAATGAAATCCAAATATACTACTTAGCCACACATAATATTTTAAACCAAGTATATAAATGTAATTGCCCCAACTTTTTATTATGAAGTTTTCCAAACCTATAGGGAATTTGTGACAATGTTACAATGAACACCTATATACCTTTCACCAGGACTAATCATTGTCAGCATTTTGCCACATTTGCTTTCTCTCTTCTCTTTCTCTCTCTGCATGTGCGTTTATATACGTATATATATATAAAACATTTCAAATATTAATACATATGCATTTTTTGCTGAATCATTTGAAAATAAGTTGCAAGCATCATGGCACTTCATCCCTCAATTTGTTTTAGTGTTATAACTTTGTATCCCCCCAAAATAGATTTTTCCTGCATAATCACATTGCCAGCTTTATACCTAAAAAATTAACAATAATTCCATCTAATATACATAATCCATATTCAGATTTTCCCAACTGATTCTAGAGTACTTTCTATAGTTTATTCTTCTAATCCAGGAACCAATAAAGGTTCACACATTGCATTTAATTGTTATATCTCAGTATCTTTTAATCTAAAAAAGTCCCTCGGCTTTCTTTTTTTCCTTTCCTTTCCATGCCATGGAATTTTTGAAAAAGAGTTTAAGCCAGAATCTGTTCCACATTCTGGGTTTGTCTGATTGTTTCCTCATGACTAGATATTCAGGTTTAACATTTTGGTAAAAATGTTTCTTTCATGAGTTTGTATACTTATTGTGTCACATCAGTAGGCTACAGTTCACTTTCTAAATAGAACATTTTAAGCTGATAATCATTTAAAACTTTGAGTAGATCTTTAGATTTATAAATTCTAAAGCTAAAAAAAAAAAATACATGATTTACTCCCCAGAGCACTCTCCCACCGTCAGTTCTTAGAGCTGCAGTAGGTATGTTATCTTTTAACTCTTAACTCACCTTTCCCACACATGGTGAGTTTGTTCCCATTTCATCAGCTTCTCTTTTGGCCTCCTTTTAGTCCACAGAGGCTTCCACATGTGTAGTAACAGTTTCATTACAGCCTTCAAAAAGGCAGGAGCTCAATGACAGCTTTAACAGGATCAGGCGTCCCTGCTGGGCAGTCCCAGGTGTTGTTGCCTGGATTAATTGGAGACTCCTAGGGGTCAAATGACTTGTCCAAGGTCACACAGTAAATGAAGGAGGCAGGACTTATGCCCAAAACACTCAATTCTTCCCAATGTCTTTCCTAGTTTTATTAACTCTAGCTGTGGACCCTTAGGAGGTGGGGGGAGGAGCTGAAGTAGGTGGAAAGGAAACACTCAGGTAAAGATCTGTGCGTCTGGGACTTCAAAAAGGGCTGAAGTTTTTGCTGGGAAGTCTAGAATTTAAAAATGCTGCCACTGGCATTGTTGGCACTACACAGGTAATAATCTTCAAAGATTAAAACAGGCCTGAATTTGAGTTTCACACACTTAGGCAAAATGGAGGAAATTGCACACTATTTATATGTAGGCTTTGAATTGCAAAATCTTCCTCACACAGGTCTTCTTTTCAATGTCAAAACAGACTTTGTAAAAAAAAACAAAAAACACAGCATTCTTCTACTCAAGTCCAGCATGTTTTTAAAAATGGTACTATGATAGTATAAGGGATCCTGAGGAAAATGGTTCCTAAATGTTGCCATTTAATCTTGTACTGTTATCATCCAATGTCATTAAATTTTAGTTTCTAAAATTTGAAGAAAGTAACATTTAATAAAAGATAATAAAATAAATATGAATGTAACAAATCTGCAAATTTTGAAATTAATTGATCACAATCATCAACATTAATGAAAAATTAAGAAAAATAAAAACAATAATCTATAACCATTCCAACGAACAACTTGAATTATTTTCAATTTTGTCCCTCCTTTCAGTCCAGATCCATAATCTTATACAAATTTTTTCATGTAGCTGTGACCACAGTAGGTTTATATCATATATTTTAACACTGATTTTATTGCGATGCAAATAATTGAAACTTTATCTGAAGACCTTATAGCTGGAAGACTTTTTAAAGAAAGTCTGGCAGTTAACTATTCCATTTTGTAGGTTAGCATACTTGTATAATAACAAAACATTGCATCACCTATAATTTTACTGTACCCATGAGTAAATCACCCAGGTTAACCTCATAAGCATTTTTTAAAATGACACTTTTATTAAAGTAATACAGGTGTGTGATAAAATGCATACATACATACATATATACATATATACATACATAGTACAGCAGAATTTATAATGAAAAGCGACATCCTCTCAACCTATCCTCCCTATCCCCAAACCTACTTCCTTAGGGCAAACTCTTTTAACCCTTTTAAGTTTTAGTTCTTCTGGTGATTACTTCCATCATTTCAAATGAAATGCTAAAAATACTGTTTATTAATTTTAGGCAATATTGACTACTTCCATACCACTTCTTACATCCCTTCCCTTCTCCCTTCTTATCCAAGCACATAGTACTTTTATTATTTTTAGTTTTAGCTATCTTTTTAACTAGATAATATACTCGCCTTCCAGTCATTGTCCATTAACTCTAGTATTCACACTCCTTTATGGAAGATGTTTATAAACCTCATCCTCCTTCCTTTTCCTCCTTTCTTTACATCTTCCACCTTGGGTAACATCAGCTATACTTTTACCTTTATATCGCTAAGGTTGATAACGTAATTCCATGCCATAATAATTGTCTTTCTTGCTTGTCCAATGCAGGGTTTCTCAAAATCTTGGCATTACTGACATTTTGGGCTGGGTAATTCTTTGTAGAGGACTATCTTATGCAACGTACCTGCGCAAGTATTATCTCTGAACTCTACCCCCTAGATAACATCCAGTAATGTCTCCAGATATTGCCACATGTCCCCAGATGAAGGTGAAATAGCAGCCTTAAGAACCACTGGTCTAGGGTAGAGGTTAAAAGTTGAAAATCAATGAGTTGCAAGAATTCTAAGATGACCCCTGATGTGTGGTTTAGATATTTAACTTCTTCCAGGTACAGTCACTCATCTAGGTTCTTTGTGTTTCTTGCTATTCTTTTCTACAGCGGGATCTGTTCATTGTTCTGAAATTTTTAAATAACAAGAGTTCTTATCGACTGTTCTGTTAGCTGGGGAACATTGTGCCCTTCAATGATTGCAGAATGTCTGCCTCCAGATACGTGCAGTTTGGCATAGGCCTCTTTGGCTTGTGTGTCTGTCCCTGAGTGTGGCAACTCTAATAACTTATGGATGGGCGCACATTCTATAAAGTCTGTATTGTTGCTTAGTGCCGTGATGGAAGACAATGGCCTTTCATTCTGTCAGCATAGGTCCCTGGCTTTCTGTGTCATTCCAATGATAGCTTCTTCTGTTCTGGCTTTCTGCCATCTATAACAGACACAAATCCATCACATTTGTTTATTGATTCATCATTCATTTATTCAGTGTTCACAGAGCAGCTATGTTCAGTCATGGTAACAGGCACTGAGAAAGGAGATTTGCAGAGATAAAAGATATGGTTCCTGCCTTCCAGAAATTCAGAGACCTGTCAGGGGAAAGTGAAGAAGGGAAGGAGACAAATCATATCAGTACACTGTGAAAAGTGTTATGATGGTGGCAGGTACCTAGATCTCTGCGAGCATAAAGGAGGGGTGTGTCAGATGAAGTTTTGGGGTGGCGATGATGCCTGAATTGAGTATTAAAGGAGTATGCTTGTTTTAGCAGTTCAGTTGGGAATTAATGTGATGGGGGGAAAAAGTCTATTCCACAGGCCTCTGATTAGTCAATGAACTTTTACATTTGTGTGGCTCTTCAAAAGGAAGCCTGAGTGTGAGAATCTGATGGCTCATCATCATCTATGATCCTGTTTGTGGTGGGCATCATCTCACTGTTGTCACATTAAGGAAAGAGCACTTACACACTTGTGAGACACCTTCCCTAGTACTGTCTTCATTAAACATTCCTCTCTCCAAAGTACTTTTGATGCTTGGTATATATAAATGCTCAACAAGTGTTTTTTGAACCATTGAATCTCATTTTTATCCTTATAATAACCCACCCCCTGAAAAATAGGTGAAAAGAACATCAGAGTGCTCTTTTTTGGTTGTGTGGGTGCCTTCACAATATCAATTTTCCTCCTATCTCCTTGTCTATCTTTGCTTTTGTTGGGTGTAGCGATGTGCCTTGCTTGAACCTACATTTCCCTGACTGCCTTGAGATAGGAGTAGTCACATGATGAAATTCTGGTCATTGATATATAAGTGGAAGATGTTAGATGAGTCTTCCAGGAAGAATTATTTTAAAGGGAACTAATTCAATACCCTCTTGCTCTCTGCCTGAATACAAGCATTTTAGCTGGAGCTGGAGCCAACTATCATACAAAAAAATTAGAAAAAGTCAAGAAAAACCTAGAAATCTATCCTTGAATAGTCTTTTTTTTTTTTTTTTTTTTTTTTTAAAGATTTATTTATTTTATTTAATTTCCCCCCCTCCCCTGGTTGTCTGTTCTTGGTGTCTGTTTGCTGCGTCTTGTTTCTTTGTCCGCTTCTGTTGTCGTCAGCGGCGCCCGCTTCTGTTGTCGTCAGCGGCACGGGAAGTGTGGGCGGCGCCATTCCTGGGCAGGCTGGACTTTCTTTTCACGCTGGGCGGCTTTCCTCACGGGCGCACTCCTTGCGCGTGGGGCTCCCCTACGCGGGGGACACCCTTGTGTGGCACGGCACTCCTTGCGCGCATCAGCACTGCGCATGGCCAGCTCCACACGGGTCAAGGAGGCCCGGGGTTTGAACCGTGGACCTCCCATATGGTAGACGGACGCCCTAACCACTGGGCCAAAGTCCGTTTCCCCTTGAATAGTCTTGAGTCACTTGACAATGACCAACCTCTAGGCTTCTCAATTATACAAGAAAAATAAATCTCTAAGTTTGGGAAATTTTCTGTCATTATTCTTTGACTATGTCTCTCTCCCACCCTCCCTTCCTCCCTCCCTCCCTTCCTTCCTTCCTTCCTTTTTCCTTCTGATAATCCCATAATGCATATGTTGGTATACTTTATGGTATATCTGAGATCTTTTAGGCTATTTTCACTTTTTATAATTCTTTTTCCTTTCTGCTCATCAGGCAGACTCACTTTAATTGTCTTGTTTTTGAGTTTGTTAATTTGTGGCAGTTTGAAATTATTTTATGAATCCCAAAAAGAGGATGATTATGTCTGTGAACTAATTCATTCCTGTGGGTATGGGACACTTTCAACTGGACTAGTCAGTTAGGTGTAACTTAGATTGAGACTCCACCCTCTTGCTGGGTCTGATAAAAACAGAAAACTAGGAAAAGGGAGTCACCATAGTTGATCCTGCCACACAAGAGAAAGGATTCCAGTTTTGTCCACAGCTGAGTAGCAAGGGGAGAAACCCCTGACAGACTCAAAGAGCTGAGGTCCAGGGAGAGATAAACTGTATGCCTGATAGCTTGTAGCTGAACTTATGAAGAAAATGGAGCAATCAAGACTGACAGACGAGGTCTGGAAAGAGACAACATTATGCCTGCTTGCCCACAGGTGAGCTCTGAGGGAACAATCATAGATTCTGGAAAGGAAAAGGGGACTGAGACCTCATCAGAGATTGGCAGCCATCTTGCTTCACCATGTGGCTGACTTTCGTAAGAAAGCACCTCTGATGGTGCCTTGATTTGGACAAGTCATGGCCTTGGAACTATAAAATTTTATCCTAAATAAATTCCCATGATAAAAGCCAACACATTTCTGGTACTTTGCAAAGTCAGTCCTTTGACAAAGTAAAGCACTAATTATTTCTTCTGCCAGCTCCAATCTGCTATTGAAACCCTTCTGCAATTTTTTTATTTCAGTTATTGTGATCTTTAACTCTAGCAGTTCTGTTTCATTCCTTTTTAAAATTTCTATGTCTTTACTGAGATGATCCTCATAGTGGTCATTCATGGTTTTCCTGTTATTCTTTAGTTCTTCGTATTTTCTTCCATCTCCTTCAACATATTTAAGATCATTTTAAAAAGGTTTTGTCTGATATATCCACAGTCTTTGTTGATGTTTTCTTGATTTTTATTCTCTTGCTTTGGTTGGGCCATCCTGTTTCTTTTTCTGTCTTGTAATCTTTTGTTGCACACTGTATATTTTTAAAAATTGTTTGCCACACCATACATGTCATTATTTTAAATGTTAACTCTGGGATTTGTTCCCTGAGTTGTCTGTTTCTTTATTTTGTATTTAGCTGGTGATATGACAGAGATTTTCCTGAGGGTCAGGAACTAATAAAACCAAGCAAAAGTAAACAAAAATCACCTTTCGCTATCTTTTCAAATTGACTTTGGGTTGGCTTGTGTTCTTTATCAGCCTTCCTATCAAGAAGATCAGTCCAAGGCAAATTTAAAGACAGGAGTCCTCCCTGTCTCTTCCCGACATGTGTCTTGTCCTGGGCTTATGCTTGATAGTGGCCTTAGGAGTTCTCACGTTACTGGAGTTTGAATGCCTCCTCTCTTCCCATGAAACAGACCTTTTCTCTCTTCTGGTTATTGCACTGCAGAACTTGAAGCAGGTAAGCCTTTGTCCCCAGGTTCATTCCTCATTTGTTTCTTACACCATTTTCATTGTGTTGTACTGCTTTTACTTGGAGGGTGAACTCTGGGACATGGGAGGAAACTGAAAAGGAATTTTCCGTGTTAGTCTTTCCCAGCCAGAACAAGTCCGGGGACCGACAAAGGGAGCACTGGCCTGCTTTAAACTGCCCTGGGGAAAGGTGGGGGGGGGGGGGCGGTGATAGGAAGGATGCAAGGAGCTTCTTTCATGGCTCCCCAAAGTTGTGCTTTCTTGACTAGGCTCCCGCCCAGCAAATGTAGTCCTTCAAATGTCCTTCACTGCTTTGAGAAAGCATACCATCTTTATGTCTCTCACCTTTGTCTGGGGCAAGTTGGAACAATGGCCTCCCTCAGAGCTGGTCCCCCAATGATCTACAGTAATTATTCAAAAGCAGTGATCAGCAACTAGCCCTTGTACCACCTCCACCACCCGCACCCAGATCTTTGGGAAGTTGATTTTTATGTCCCTTTCTGGCACCAGCCAGCTACACTACCTGCCATACTCCACTACTCTGCCATGAGAGTTGGGGATGGGGGACAGTAACCACCAGGCAGAGAGAACAATTTACTGGTATTAGTAGTAATTTACCAGCCTCTTCCTTTCACTCTTCCCTCGATGCTGTACAGTGTTCTGCTGGATTCTGGAGTTTTCAAATAATTGATTCAGACTGTTCCTGCCTATCTAATAATTTTCTGCTAGAGGGATTGATTCCTGATGCTTCCTATTCTGCCATCTTTCCATCTCTTGGTCTAGACATGTCCTTCATCTTAATTCATGTCCCTGTGGATATGAACCCATTGTAAATAGGACCTGTTGGATGTTATTTTTAGTTGAATGTGATGTACTGAACCAAAGTGGGCCTTAATCTAGATTACTGGAGGCTTTATAAAGAGAAAACCACAGGGAGGAGCCAGAAGCAGAAGTCAGCAGGAGCCCAGAAGAGAACGGAGAGGACATTATTATGTTACAGGAAAATCAAAGAACCCCAAGGATTGGGACTTCTTCTACCATCAAAACTGTAAGCCAATAAACTCCTATTGTTTAAGCCAATATCAGCTTATAGTATTTGTGCATATATGTTACCACAATAAAAATAAAATTAAAAAGTGTAGACAAGTGAAATACAACCCTCTTTGGGTGCTTTTTGGAAACAAATTATTTCAAAAAAATTTTTTTGTGAAATACTGTTTACTGGTGCCCTAAGCAGATATGGGATGGGGGTGGGGGTAGGAGTTGGGCTGGGGAAAATGGTGTTCTTTTATTGTCTTACACCTAACTTTCAAACTAGCACTAGGTGCTGTGGAATTTCTGACATTGAAGTACAAATCCTACCTAATACAAGACTGACAATTCTACTTATTACAGCTTGACTGATTTTTTATCTTCTGGATTTCCCTCCTCTAACATTTTCTATTCCAATTACCCAAGTAGGGCTATTGTGGATTTAAAATCTGGTATGCATGGAATCCCTAGAGGCTGCAGGGAGATTGGTAACTCCCTTGAGGTTATAGGCAGTATGCCTTGTGATCTTCCCAGACCATGAGAGGATGGGAGGGCTGCTTTCTGAGCTGCTCTGAGACCATCTCTTGCTTTCCTCCCTCAAATTACCCTGGGAGGCTGTAATGAGACAGTTTCTCATCACACTTGGGTTTAGATGAGGTTAGGGGATTTCTGCTTCAAACCCACAGAAAAAGAGCTGCAGAATAGAAAACTACTTAGCTGGGGTCTAGAACTGGGTCCTCAGCTATGAGGTATGCCACAGCTTGTATTGCAATCATCTGGCGTCTTTTGTTTCAGTGTTATCCCTTTTGGTGCATGAAGCAAGGACCATGGGAGTTGTCACTATTGGCTATTCTTTTGCTGTCTGAGTCTAAAAGTGACTTGTATCTTGACCTGCTGAATCAGCCAGGTCTTGGCCTTGTTTTTGCCTTGACTTTGTGTGCTTGACATCCATGACTCCCCCAAAGTTAAAAATGACTGATTTAGACACTTAAAATGTTTCAGTGTAAATTTTAAGTGTAAATTTTCAATATGCCACTTTTTATCTTTGTATGTAATGGCATCCATAGAGAATGTAAAGTTTATACCTCACACTAGAAGAACAAAGAGCTAATTGCTCCACACCTCAGGCCCCTCTTGACTTCCCCAAGGTCTGTCACTATTCATGGTTGAATAGCTCTAATTTTAAGTCTCTGACCTATAAAAGTGGAATGATTATCTTGACCTCACAAGACTGTTGTGAAAATTAAGTGATTACATGTGTGAGAAAGCAGTAAGAGAATGAAATATAGTAGACACTAGAAATATGTTTATTTATTCCCTAATTGGTCTTTTTATTATCATTGCTGTCTAGCAAACTACCCCAACAATTTATTATTTCTCACAATTTTCTGGGTTAAGGAGCCTCAGCTGGATAGTTCTTTTACTAGTCTTGCTTGGAGTCTCTCATGTGGTGTAGTCAGATAATAGCGGCCGGGATTGGAACATCCAAGATGGCTTCACTCCCATGTCTGGTGCCTTGGAGGGGATGGTGGGAAGGATGAGCTCAGCTGGATGTTGGGATGGCTGTGTTTTGCTCTCTCCATATGGTCTCAGGGCCTCTCCCATTCCATATGGTCCCTCCTAATGGTCTCTCCTATCCAGTAGAAATAGTCAGATTTTTTACATGGTGCCTCAGGGTCCTGAAAGTACAAAGATAAAAATTGTCAGAACTTTTACCACATTCTATTGGCTAAAGCAAATCATAGGCCAACCCAGATTTAATGTGGGAGGGGATTACAGAGGGAGTAAATACCTCTAGGTATAGTTTATTGGCGGTCATCTTTGGAGACACTCCAAACTTCAATATGAACTCATTTTTGTTTTGAATACCACCTGCCACAGTAAAAATGTTATATATAATCCTCACAATGACTATGAAAAGTAGCTATTTTTCCTCACATATACAAAAATGGAAACCGAGGCTCAGAGAAATTAAGCAGTTTACCCAAATCGAAATTAAGTGGTGAAACCTGGATTCCAAGTGAGGATTTTGTCTGGTGCTAAAGCCTGACCCATTTCGCTGTACCACATCGCTTACCCTACACAGTAGCATTCCAGCAGACCTGCCTTATTTGTCGTGTTCAATCCACTTCATTATCAGTGATTTGAAGATTTGTATGGGAGACATCAGAAATGCCCATTTCTAGATTTCAAGGACTAACAAAGTGATAGCCAAAATTTCATATAGAAAATAAACAACAATATAAACACATGAAATATTGTATATTTATATATAATGCACAGAGCTTGATATAGAAATATCTTTTCCTTGCTTTTAAAGAAAATTATTGTTTTTTTCAAGAGCATCACTTCAGCTCTGTTTTACTAGGAACATCTCTTCACTGTGTTTTACTAGTTTAAAAATAACCACAAGTTTATTAGAAAATAACATCTATGAATAAGACTTCTCTGGGGTTGAGTAGAGAAAATGCCATCCCTACCTAAAGGTGATGACAGGTAAAACAGTGTTGTTATTGTTTTAATTATCTCAACCTCTTTTTTCTCTAGGCAGAAACAGGAAGTTACCTTGGGATGAGATTTGTCAGTCTTAATTCTTCTGTAGAGTTTCTTGAGTGACCCCTATTAGCTGTGTAACTATAAGATCAGTGAGCAAAGGTGAAGTTTCCGGATTATCTCCCTCTCCCCCTTTCTGGCTTAATGCCAGTTTCTTTTTATGCATAGTTCGGGGGGAAGAGGTATATCCTTTGCGAAAAGGAGATTGGAGCTTTCTGGGAAAGAAAAGACCAAGATTCTAATTTGAGCTACTGAAATTGGAGTCTAGAAAAGCTGTCAGGGTTAACTCGCCAAGGGCATCAATTATCATAAAGGGAAACCCATCTGAAGGGCTGGTGTATCCTCAGCTGATGGCCCAAGTTTGATACAAGGGGCTCAACGTCTGGGCACGGAGGTGATTGAGAGTGGTTAAGAGCCAAAATCCTCAAGTGCCTGCCACTTAGGGAATAGTGTCAGAGCCCGTGTGTGACTGTGGAGCTGCAATGGTAGAATCCAAGCCTGGAGCAACTTCCTTAAGCTGGTTTGTATGTCTGGTCCAGTAAGGGCGCCACCCAGCAGGCTATAGGACTGGGGAGCCTCAGGAGGACAGACACCATGTCTAGCGTATCTCCAGCTATATCCGGGGTGCGTAACCTACTGTCTAGTACATATAAGGTGCTCAGTGAATATCTGAGCATAGAAAATTAGCTAAAGAAAGGATCCAGAATGAATACTCAGTAACGAACACTATGGTAGCAACCACAGCAATCATACTAAACTAAATAGTATAAATAGACTAAACTCTATTTCCTTCCCTGGTATAGGAAAGCAGGATTGCCCTGACTTGGACTGAATTCTTGGACTATTCAGGTGGGAGAGATAGGGAAGCCTTGAGAAGATCCAGTCTAGTTATTTACCATCAATTGAATGGAAAAATAAAAGAAATATGACTGTATTTATATCCTAAACATATCATGCAAGCCTTACGAGTTGCATAAGGTATTATTTCAGTTATCTGCAATGTGTAGCTCACAGATGACAATTGCAAGGTTCTGACTCCCTGAAAGGACATGCCTGAACAAGGCTTAATTCAATCAGGTGTACCACTTAATACATATTCTTAAATCTTTTACATAAGAAATAGTTCCTTATGCCAAAATGGGCCCAGATTACTTTCCAGGTATAAATGAGAAACACAGCATTTCTAGTTCCCCTAACAAAATCTCCGAGTCAGGCCAATTCCCCATATTAGTGAAGACACAGCAAACATTGTATAGTATCTTGAGCTCACAATGATTGGTAGGTAAATAGTTTGAAGTAAAAATATTAGTTATAAATTATTTGATGAGGTTTTGTGGAGTTAACAATTACTACTTAAAAATTACGTTCAAAACTTAGAAAGTATAGGTGAATATTTTTTAAAATAAAATAAATTTTCTTGAGAACTAAGGGGGTAAATGATATTTTAATAAATTCACTTACATTTTAAATGAAGTAGAATACTGAATTTGTCATTTAAAAATTTTCTCAAAAAAATCAGTTGATAAAGTGAATATACTTTTTTAAAGCTAATATTGAGGTTTGATTTTTTTTTTTTTTTTTTTTGCTTGTGCACATTATATGGTAGAACGATCATGGAACTGTTTTGGTGAGACAGACCTTGTTTGAAAGCTTGGTGTTGAAACTTGGTTTGTTTATCTGTAAATGGAAATAATAAAACCTGGCTCAAAAAGTTGCTGTGAGAATTAAATGTAAAGAACAATGCTTGACACACAAGAGATGCTTAGTAACTACTGGTTCTCTTTTGGGGAATCACTAAGACTGCTTTTACAGGAAGTGGACTTGGCCCAGTGGTTAGGGTGTCCGTCTACCACATGGGAGGTCCGCAGTTCAAACCCCGGGCCTCCTTGACCCGTGTGGAGCTGGCCATGCGCAGTGCTGATGCGTGCAAGGAGTGCCCTGCCACGCAGGGGTGTCCCCGCGTAGGGGAGCCCCACGCGCAAGGAGTGTGCCCCAGTTAGGACAGCCACCCAGCACGAAAGTTCAGCCTGCCCAGGGATGGAGCCACACACACGGAGAGCTGACACAGCAAGATGATGCAAGAAAAAGAAACAGATTCCTGTGCCACTGACAACAGAAGCAACAAAGCAGAACACACAGCAAATAGACACAGAGAACAGACAACTGTGGCAGGGGGGAGGGAGAGAGAAATAAATAAATAAATAAATCTTTAAAAAAAAAAAAAAGACTGCTTTTACTCACAAAGCTGCAGGCAGTGCCCCTGCCTCTCCCAAGCCCTTCCCTTGCTCTGACCACCTTGAAACTAATCTTTCAGCTGTCTGACTGCAGAAAATGAAACAGTTTGGATTGCAGGAAACACGACAACAGCAATGAACTTCAGACACTAGCTATTCCAAGTATCAATCTGGCTCCCAGTCTGCCCCTCACTTCCTCCACCAGAGAGCCTACTAATGCTTTTCTGCTCCCCTTGTCCTGACTATAAAACTCAACCAACCTCTTGCCTTCCTTGAAGTTGAGGTAGTCTTTCTCTCCTACTGCAGCGGCCCCTGAATAACGTCATCTTCGCCAATTTGACATTATCAGGTAGTTTTTTCTTTGGCAGGAAGACTGTGTTCTAGTTTGTTTAAGGAAGACCTTTAAGAGAGAACGTGGCCTGCCAGCTTTCTGAAGGCTATGCTTTCCAACCTGACCTTCCCCCACCAAACCCGAGCACTTGAGCACCTGTTAAATATTACCGCCTGGGGAGGGGATGTGGCTCAGGTAGTTGAGCATCAGCCTCCCACACGGGAGGTCCCGGTTTCAGTTTCCGGAGGTTCCTTAAGAAAAAACAAAATAGACAGTGAGCGCAAACAATGAGGAAGACGGAAGAGGGAGCCTTTGACCTCAGTAAGTCTGTGGAGGGCTGAGGAAGGGCCTGTCTCGTGCTACAGAATGAGTAGCCAATGGAAGAGCACCATCCTTCCCCTAAAACTTCTAGTGGTAACAGTGGAGGCTGTCACAAATAGAACTGATACTGTGCCCAGGAAGCAGCAAGTTCAAGTAGGTCATTAGTAGTGGAGGCAGCAACGCAGCAGAATAAGGTCAGAGCACACCAACAGCCTGTCCCTCAGCAATACCCTTAAATAATCCTTGGGCCCTGGGCATCATTTTGAAGAAAGATAATTTCTAGCAGTTAGGTTGGTGGGAGCACAAAATAACTTAATTTAGGCTTCATCATAATGTGTCATTAACTTTTAACCACATGCATGATTTGTTTCACAGTCTGAGATAGCTTCTGTTTCATTGATTTGATTGAGGAAGAGATTGAGAAAATGTCAAGACTACCCTCCTCAGATATTAGATTAGGAATATCTGAGAACAAGGATAGGAAGGAGCGAAAGAGAGAACCCAAGGACTGAGGATAAAGAATAGCGATAGCTCTGGGGTAAGAAGAATTTAGGAGTTTTTTTTCCTCTGCTTTCACTTTCCATCCAGTTTCCTTCCCCAGTTCCATGGTTAAAGATTGAGGACAATAAGTCTTACTAGCTTTCCTGACATCCATGCCAGTAGTGGTGTAAAAGAAGTCACATCCTGCTCTGAAATTGGAGTCCAATAGGTCATTGGTTGCATATTGAATTACTCATCACAATTCTTTGCCCTTCACTGTATCTAACCCCTTTGAATGACTTTGCAGTTCTTCCCACAAAAGCAAAATCTATGTTCCCTCTCTTTAACTTTGGGCTTGGTCCTATGGCTTACTTTGGAATATTAGCAGATGTGATACAAACAGGGGCTTGAAAGGTACTTGTTCAGTGAGCTTGCCCTCTTGCATTCCTGTCAAGGCCATAAGACTCATTCGCCCCGGTTAGCTACTTCCCCCATTCTGGGTCCCAGAATGAAAGCACCCAGAGCAGAGACCTGAGCTGGCTAGACCCACAGCGTGACTAGAGCTGCCCTCCTGGGCCCATCCTAAAGAAGACCCCTACCTAATCTGCAGACATTTGAGCAAATAAATGTTGTTTTAAACTGCTGAGTTTTGGGGTGGTGTGTTACACAGTAGTAGCTATTTCTGCAGAAGGGAGGTAGCGAGAAAGGAATGCTTTTCCATAAGGATCCATCTGTCCCAGGGGAAATGCCGCTTCATCAGGGAAGGGAGGAGAAGAGAGATGATGGTGCCAGAATGACTAAGGCTGTGGCAAACAAAATGAGAGGAAATAAAATCAGAGGATTACCACCCTGTAAGTGTGGGCTGGGCACAGTGACTTCCTTACAAAGGGTAAAATATGGAAAGGGGGCAAAATAGTAACTTTACAGTGGAGAACTCTGACAAACACTACCTCAGCCAAGTAATAAATAGCAGCATTATTCATAACTTTCAAAAGATGAAGCAACCCAAGTGTTTATCAACCAATGAATGGGTAAACAAAATGTGGTATATTCATGCAATGGAATATTGTACAGCTATGAAATGGAAGGAAGTTCTGATACATGCTATAACATGGATGAACCTTGAAGACATCATGCTGAGTGAAACAAGCCAGACACAAAACAACAAATATTGTATGATCTCACTGATATGAAATAATTAATATAAGAAAATTCATGGAGTCAAAAACTAGAATACAGGTTACCAGTGGTTAGGGTGGGGGTAGGAAATGAGGAGTTAATGCTTAATTAGTTCAGAGCTTCTGTTTGGGGTGATGGAAAAGTTTTGGTAATGGATGGTAGTGATGGTAGCACAACATTGTGAATGTATTTAACACCACTGAATTGTATACTTGAAAGTGGTTAAAATGGAAAACTTTAGGTTGTATATATGTTACCAGAACACAAAACTTAAAAACCAGATAACTGTACAACACAGAGTGAACTCTAATGTAAACTATTGACTATAATAAATAGTAAAATTATAAAAGTCTTGTTTCATTGATTTGTAAGACAGGTACGACACAAATGCAAAATGCTAATCATAGGGAAAGTTGTTGGGGGCTATGTGGGAACTCTACTTTCTGCATGATTTTTCTGTAAACCTACAACTTCTATAATGAAAAAAAAATCAGAGAAATAATTATGAGTAGTTTTATTATCCAAATCGTCACTTCTATAAAAAGGCTTTTTTTTTGCTTTGATTTCATTCTATCATGCCTCAAGGCCCTCCCCTCTTCAACAGCTTTGATAAAGTGCCTTCCGTTTATCTTCTTACCTGTCATTTGCTCCCATGTGTCCTGCTCTCAGCCTAGCGCATCAGAGCAGATTTCCTGCTTCCTGATTGAGGGGTTCCAGTAGGCAAGCTACCCCAGGCAGGACAAGACACCTGCCAAGTCACTATCATCTCAGCAACTCAAATTCTGTCACCTTAAAAGAGCTCATCTTCTTCCTCAGAAAAAAAAACGATTATTTCTTTGAGGAAACATGAAAAGAAGATGCCATTCTTGACTGGTATTGACTATCATAGACTTTAAGAACGTAACAAGACTCTGGAAAACATCTTGTCCAAACCTCTCATTTTAAAGATGAAGAGATGGGGGACCAGAGAGGGTAAGGTTAACACAGATAGGCTCAGAGCCAGATTCCCTGATTCGGAGATCATGTAGACAGTTCATGCTACAAAATCTTGAGGGAAATAATGACCTAGATCAACTACATTCATTTCAGGAAATACTTATTAAGCATCCACTCCGAGCAAAGCCTGGTGCTAGATGCCAGAGACCATAGAAACAGGAGCAAGAACAGCACATCCGGGGAACTTCCAATGGGCGGAAAAACGGTAATGTAAAGAAGAGTAGTGCAAGTGCCCTGAGAGGTGTACATGGTGAAGAGGGAGATGTGACCCCCACATCTAAGGATATCATGAAGGGAGGTATCTTTTGCAGTGGACTTGAAGGAAGGATGAGATTTTGGTAGTTAGAGAAGGAGGAGAAAGACATTTTAGGCAGAAAAAGGGCACAGGCCAAGGCAGAAATGTGGGGAAGTACAGACTGAATTTGAGGAAGAGAAAATCATCTGGTTTGGTGAAAAAATTTTTACAAAAATAGGCCAGCAAAATACCATGGAGGTCTTTGACTGTCGCTTTGGTATAAAATTCTGTAAGTATCAAGGACTGCTTGGTTTGAGCCACTTGGAGTAAAGATGTAGGACTTACCAGGCTTGGTGATTTCCAGTGCAGAGTGCTAATGTCTAAGCCACTGTTAATACCCAACATGGAGGCGCAGCAAAAGATGGCCTGGGGCAAGGCATGTTTGGACCCCTCAAATGAGGCAAGAACAGACTAGTCTATGAGAGCTTAGGGTTTATCTGGAACAACAGAAGCATAACCAAAATAACTGCTAAATGTGTGAGCCAAGAGGTGTGGAGTATGCATCAGGATGAAGCCACAGCTGCAGAACATGCAGCCAGTTGAGGAATCAATATATCCTCCTGGTCCTATTTCACCGGTTGAACCCTGATACAAGGGATATGAAAGAGTTGAAAGAGTAGTAATTAAGAGGTAGTCTGACTTTAGAGAGAGGTTTGTTTTGCTTTCCTTCCATCAAATGACGTGGGACTTCGATGGGACTATTCAGAGTTTTTCATGTTGCTCCATGACGCTGGGGACAGTGTGGCCTGATAAGGACTAGAGTTGGTTGGTGGGCTGGCTAGTTTAGCAGAGGAGCCACCTAAAACCTGGGCTGAGATTTTCAAGTAAAGATACAAATTGAATATACACTGACATCTGTGCCCTTGTGAAAAACAATTAAAATGACACTAAGTGGCTTTTCTAAGAAGTCCTAAATCCATAGTGCGATATATCAGTCAGCATTCTTCAGAGGAACAGAACCAACAGGATATGTGTATGTGTGTGTGTATAAAGAGATTTATTATGAGTAATTAACTTGTGCAATGATGGGGGCTGGCAAGTCCAAAGACCTTAGGGCAGGCTGGAAAATCTGGTAAAGGTTATTTTGAAATCTTGAAATCTTGAGTTTGCATCCCTTAGGGGAAGCTGATAGGCTAGAAATTCCAGCAAGAAAGGATGTTGAAGGCTTGAGGCAGAAATCCTTCTTACCTCTGGAACCCTCAGTTCATGCTGTTAAGACTGCCAACTGATTACATAAGGTCCACCCACATTTTGAAGGGCAATCTCCTTTACATAAGGTCCCTTCTATGAAATTACCTCCACTGTAACAGCTAGGCCAGTATTTAACCAAACAACTGGACACCACAACCTAGATAAGTTGACCCATAAAATTGACCATTACAGATGGGAAGACTAGGAAAGGAGACATAGGAGCAAAATTTTGATAGGAAGCAAACAAAGGAATGGTAAAAGACCTAGCAGACTCTATCAGTATCATCTGAATGCATAACAAGCTATTTGGGAAAAAAAGAAAAATTCTCCCTGTTCCCTTATGGGAACAACAGAGATTACAAAAATTTAACTCTAAATTTTTAGAGGCCTTTGGAAAAATGCAGATATTCACTGCTTTAGTATTAAGTTACTCTGAATTTTCAAAAACACTTAATAGTGTTAGAAAATATAATCAAGTTTGATACCACTATAAAGTACAATCATACCAATAGCTAGGTCTGCCAGCTCCAAATGTGTCCTTTTTGCCTACTCATTTTTGAAAATGGTTCTGAGACCCTTAAATATTTTTCCTTTCTAGCTGGTGCAATGTGACACTTTGTCAGTAGAGGGGTGTTGGAAAAACACTTCAGGAGGAAAAAGGGGTGTTTGTTCTTGGTTTTATGCACTTCTCCAACAAGCTCCTGTAGTGCATAGGGTACGGTGTATGCATGTGGGGCAGGGGCGATAGCATCCAGAAGCCAGCAGTGCCCCCAGTCGCACACCCCAGCTTGGAGCCGTTTCGTAGCCTAGTGCTTCCACTGAGTCTCAGCAGCATTCCCCAGCACTCTAGAGGATGAAATTCCAGCAAATTCTAGAAGGTGTGGCAGCCATCTTATGAGTCACAGCCAAGCTCTCTCCTACAAGATCTGGCTCTCAGCCTGCTCGGGGGTGGGGGCTTTTCCTTTGATGCCCTTCTCAGCTCTAGGGATAGTGGCTTGTCCTTATATCTGCTATTCCTATATACTTTAGAATTCTTACTTCTTGCCTAGTCAATCCCTCATTACCCCAAGCCCTCATTTAGGTAATAATTCTTTTTATTAAACTTTCCCTGTTGGTACAGGAAGAAAACATTGAATAAGAGTCAAACATTAACTTTGTTCAATTTTATTTTGAAAGTACTGATGGAACTATTTGTATAAATCTGTTAAGAGTTTAATGGAAAGCAGTCCTCTTCTTTCAAGTTCTGAAACACTTGTGAAGCGAGATCAGAGTATTGCCTTTTTTATAGACAAGAGCTAAGGTAGAGGATATGATTTAAGTGAGTGGTATCAGTGGGCGTCCTAATGTTGAACCCTAGAATTACTGACTCGCCTTCCCAGGCACAGGTAGTGGTGGATCGCAGCAGGTCTTCCAGAAGGTGGAAGGCTGTTTCTCCTGGCTTACTACATGGTAGAGAGCAAGGGAGAGTACAGCTCTCTGAAGGCCAACCGCTTCGAAGAGGGGGGGGGGCGAAGGGACTGGGTCCCCTATATCCAGTTTCTTCTTCCAAACCCTCTGATTAGGTAAACCACTCCTCCCCCCACACCCTGAGAGGGGGGAGTGGTTATGGAGACTCCAGGAGCATTATACCACGATATCTGCCACGTGCCACGATATCTGCCACGTGCTTCCCCCCTTAGCAAGGTCCATGCCATTTTTGTGTTGTTATTCTGAGTTTCACAGAATTAATTACAAACGGACAGGTACAGCTGGATTATTACATGCATCAGCTAAAAATCCCATGTTGTTTTATATTTACAAACTCTCCCAACACCAATACGGAAAACAAGAGGTATGTTTTTTTTTTAAGCATAAAATCAAGAACAGAAAATTCAGAAAGGTGTTACTTCAGAAAATTATCCATTGTAACAGACACCAATTCTGACTGGTTCAAAAAGAAAGGGAATTTATGGAAATGATATTGGGCATCTCAGAGAATTTCAGGGAAGACTGAGGAACCAGTATCAGAAAACGTGCAAAAAAAGAAGGACACTGCTCACCACAGTCTCCACAGTCAAGCTGGTCAGGAGGACCCACTGCCATCTCTGTGGACACTGAGGCTGTGGTTTTCACCCCCCGTCCTGGACATACTCCTAGTCTTTGCCCCCTGGAAAATAGATGCGGAAGCCACAGCAGCCACTCGCAGAAAGAATTCTCTACTTCCCTTGCTTCTTTGCATGACTAGCTTCAGATTCAAAGTCATGGGCAGACTGAATCCAGATCATGTGATTTCTCCTTGTTAGGTGATCTGGGAAAGTGAATATCTGATGTCCTCATCTTTTAATGTGGGAGGAAGATATTGAGAAACACCCATGAGGAATTCCCTAAACAGGATATAGACAAGCTAAGAAGTCAAATGAAAAAAATATGACAAAACAGAAAGTTAATAAACGTTTTTCTTCATCCCAACCAGCAGAATCGTTAGGAAATACCTAAAATAAGAAACATTAACATTTTCATGTATATTATATCTTGCATTTTTATTGCTTTTTAAACTGGAAGTATTTAATGTATGGTAGCTATAGTTTGGCTTCCCTTTCTTGGTTCCTAAACTGAGTCTCAAGCCAATATTCAAAACTGACTACCAAACCTTTATTTTTTTCTTCCTGTCTTTTTCTCAAAGTATGCAGCCTTGGCAAAAATGTTGATAACAGCTCTAGGCATATTTCCCTTTAATTATTTTTTATCTTAACATTTGGTACAATTTTGGACTCAGCTTGAGAGTGAGGTTATTCTGGAATATAAAAATTGGTATTTTAAAACAACTTTTGCATAATGGAATTTAGTTTGCTAGGTTAGAAGCTACGAGAGTTATCGCGTGGGAGCTTATTGTGTACATGGTAAACACACCAATCTTGGGCAGGACATTTGTGCACATTAATCCTGGGCAGGACACTGTGTCAAAGATATTTACAAAAGGTGGTTTTTAAGATGTTTATGAACTGACATTTCCTATTTTTTATTACATATTTTATTTGTCTGCACTTTACCAGTCATATTAGAAACTTGGCATTCTGATTTCATGTGTGCATCATAAACTCATAGTATGTTCTTTGCCTGTTACTAAAACCTGGCTATAAGACCATGTACCAATCCTTGAGCAAGTTCAGCTCCTCAAAGAAATGAAAACTGTCTTGTGTTGCCCACTGGGATAAGCTATGTAGCTTCCCTTTCCAATGTCTACCACCCCACACCATCTATAAACACAACTGTGTTTTTTTTTCCTTTTTTTAGGTAGAATAGTGAAGAGAGCATGGGTTTTGGAATAGAAAACCAGGGTTTGAATCTGGCTTTGCCACTTAACTGTGGGCAAGTGCTTTAGTTCACTAAAAGCTATTGGGAGCAATATGCCAGAAATGGGTTGGTTGGCTTTTATCATGGGAATTTATTAGTTTAAAAGCTTACCAGTTGGAGGCTTCTGGTAATTCTGGACTCTTGCCACCTTACAGGGCACAGTGGTGGCTCTCCTTTAGGCCTCATTACTTTCAGCCTCGGTCTGCTCTGTCTGTGGCTTTTCTCTCTTCTAGGTTTTTCAAGTTCTGGAGGTTTCTTTCTATCTCTGTGGCATTTCCCCCTGTGTCTACAGGTTTTATTCCTCTGTTTATAAAGGTCTCCAGTAAGAGGATTAAGACCTACCCTGGGTCCTGCAATCTAATCAAAGACCTTCAATTGAAGTAATTTAATCCAAAGATCCCACCTACAATAGGTTTACATGCACAGGAATGGATTTGCTGTAAGGACATGCTCTTCTGGGATCCACCCAATTTCAAAATGTCACAGCACAGTTACTTAAACTCTCTCAGACTCAGTTCTTCAATTAAAAATTGGGAATAAATCTCCCTTGTAGTTTGGTGGATAGATTAATGTACCTAAGATACCTATTATAAAACCCAGAAAATTGTAGGTGCCCAATAGATCATAGTTAGTATTAAATGTATTCAAGTGACTAGCAGGTAGCTCCTAGGATCACAGTGAGAGAAGGATTGAATTCACTCCTTTTTCCCCACCTGGAACAGAGAAAAATATAGTATACAGGAAGATTTCTGTATTACTGACCACAACATTCACATTTTCCCTTGTTCTCATTGTTTATTGTTATGTTTAAAATGATTTTCTCTCTCTTTTGTTATAGTTATGGCTTCAGCACTGTGTACACTGCTATTCTTTTTTATCTGAATTAAATTCCTATCCTTCTCAACCCTCTGGCCCCAAGTCTAGCTAACTCTTATAAGTCCTTTAAAATTCAGCTTAGTCATACTGGTCTTTTGTCTATTATTCAAACAGACTGAGCTTATTTCTGTTGCAGGAGCTTTGCACTTACTCTTTCTCTACTTTTAACATCCAGAATTTCATATGGCTGGCACTTCTCATCATTCATATCTCAGCTCAACTGTTCCATGACAGGGACGTTCTCCTAGCCACCTCATGCATCATTTCCCTTTCCCCACCCCCAACTAATCATATTCCATCCTGTTGTCCTGCTTTATTTCCTTAATGTATTATTTTTATCTGAAAATATTTCAACTTACTTATTAACTTATTTATATACATGCTTATACATTGCTCTGGTAATTCCTCCCACCACTAGAAAGTAAGCTCTGTGGGAACAAAGATTTTGTCTTGTTTCCAGCTGTTAACCTTGTAGGATGGTAGTCTTCATCAAGAAAGGAGAGTTCATGAAAATGATGACAATGTCAAGGAAAACATTCTTGAAAGATGGACAGCATGATATAGTGCACTAAAGGCATCAACTGACAACTTGTATCCAATTATGCTTGAAATGAAATCAACCTCGTAATCTTTTCATTATATGAGCCAATGGATTTTCTTTTTTGATTAAGCTGGTTCCTGATTTTTTTGAAACCCAAAGAGTATTGACTAATACATCATTAAGTGGAATCTCCAAATTAAATCAACCAAGTTGATTAGGGGTTTAAGGGAGAATATTTTCATAATAATCCCAAGCCTGCCAGGAAGAAGACTGTTACAGCTCAACCTCCCAGTGCAACCTCCAGGCACCATAGCCATACGCAGCTGAAGTGGAGCAGCTCCCAGGTGGGAATTCTCCCCTGGGTAGGAACAGTAATTGACTCTCTTTAGACATTTACTACATCTTCCTAACATTTTTCAGAGTTGGCTAAAAATAATCATGATAATTATATGCCCCTTTAATGACTAGTTTTGGAGTAGGCAGGTGATGTAATTCTGGCCAATAAGATAGGAAGGGGAGTCCATGAGGGGCATCTGGGAAAGTTTCCATTGCTCTTCAGAAGGAATTATAGGGAGGGATGCCCTTTGCCCTCATGCAGGCTTTGGACATTGTTTTGTGAAGACATGATGCGTGGACCTACTGCAATCATCTTGTCATGTGATGAAAAAAGCCTGACAAAAGCCAAAACAATTAGGGTGGTGGAGCAAAACCATAGGAAGGTCTATACTCAGGAGCACACACAGCCCTTGCTCCTCCTGAACTACGAGTGCCCTTACCTGGAGCCATGGGAACCACGGAGGTTCTCTATCATACGCTATAGGGTTGTGCCCCAGGACAGAGATATTTCCCATCTTCTTCTTCCAAGATCCTGGGAAGGACGAACTACAGTCCACTCTCAACTTACTATTGTGATCACTCCAACCAGTTTCCTACTCTCAGAATTCCACAGATCAAATGCAGAAAGGCAGGCACCAATCTCTACCTGCCCCTCCCCCAGGGGGCTTAATGTCAAGCTCTCCCAAGAATTGTCTCTCCATGCTCCACTGTGCCTGGCGGACAGCTATGGGACAGGCCTGTAGGGGATCAGCAACCAGCCAGTAGGGGAAAGAAATGTCAGTCAACTCCCAACCTCCATTTGCCCTGGTAGGAGTAGGGGAAGCACACCTTCCCTTCCTCCACATGGCAGGAAGACATTGTCTTCTCCCTAGAATACTGTACTCCACACAAGACTGATGGTGACTTTCCTCTCTTCTGGGCTTCACCTTTAGACTATAGAGATAGGACAAGCAGTGGTTGATGGCAGAAAGTGGGTTTTTTTCACCAATTCAAAAGCCCTTTGTGAAGCAGGTTTAGTTCAGTGGTTGAGCTGTTTTTGGAGTGTCGGATTTAGTGTCTCTTTTTCCTCAGCTTTTGGTCCTAATTGTTAATTCTGAGGTAACAGGAAAAGTCCCAATTCAATTAGCTGTTACATTCTGAACCAACAACAATTAGATGGTGTTACCCGTTCTCATTTTCTAAACAGATTTTTTTTAAATGACAATTATCCTGTTTTCTTTTACCTAGCCTATTGGTGCTTAAGGGTTTTTTCATTGTTCCTTCAGTCAATAGTTGCAGGATCTTGTGAAGCCAGCAGTAAACCTAATTGAGAGGCAGGAGCAACACCCAGAGAGGCAGGACTGCAAGTCGTCTGCAGTAGCTGGGTATGACTTTGGGCTGCCTTGTACTGAGGAGGGGTAAGAAAGGGAGGGCATTTGGGGTCTTATATTGTTAGCCAGGAGATGTTTAAGAACGTATAAATGGGAGGAAGGATATGCATGTCTTCTTGGCTGTCCAAAAGAGTGTATGAACTTTTGCCTGTCCAGTAACCTCCCTTCATCTGCAAATGACACTCCCTTCTTTTAGGACTTGCATCTCCCAGTTCAACCATGGGCTTGTGACGAGGGCTGCTACTCAGGGAGTTCGGCCTTTCTTGCCACAAGGATGGCGCCTAACCCCAACTGGTCTGATCTGAATCCTTCCCCAGGATTATTCAAATTAGAAATTAGGAGTGAAAATCCCATCTCTCTGGTGGTAAAGCTAGGAAAGGCTGAGTCCCTCTGAGTCTTGGTGTTGACAGAGTCTCTGTTTCCAGTCTCCTGGAGAAAGCCAGGATGAGAAAATGAAATTGACCCAAGGAGAAAAATAGAGATAAAAATAGAGACAAAGAATTTTGACTGCATGATCATTTGTTTCAGCTGTCCTTAAGGCTACAGAAAATCCCTGCCTTTTTTGAATTTTATTTCTTGAATCAGTAAATCCTTTCTTTTTTCCTAAAATACTTCCAGTTCAGATATTTTCACTAGCAAACAAGAATCCTAACGTGATCATATGACTTATAAATATGTATAACACTGCTTGTTCCTTCCAAAACCTTTTAAAGAATTGGCCCATTTTTACAAATGAAAATATTAAAGATGGGGAGGCAAAGTATGGGCAATATAGTTATATCATATTTTTTATATTTTTGGAAACAGCTTTATTGGGGGTACAATTTATATACCATAACACTCACCCATTGTAAGTATATAATTCTATGGTTTTTAGTCAATGTATAGAGCTCTGAAACTAGCAACACAATCTAATTTTAGAACATTTCCACCACTCTCATAGTTTTTAAAAATCATATTTGTCAATAATTTCCTGAGATTCACCAGTGATGGCTTTAATTCATTTTTCTAAGGGAAGTCATATTCTGATTAGCAGGAATGAAAGGCATAGTAAATGTCCCAAATTTGTGTGGGAAGGGAAGGGAGATGGAAGCATTAGGAGAAAGGAAGGCTTGGAAAATCACGTGCTAAGGATAGAGACACAAAGACTATTCTGTGTTGGAACATTAGAAACTTAAGGGATTTCCAGTCATCTAGTCATGGAATCCATGGACAGTCAACTCCATAAAAATATTTCCATAAATTAATGATAGTCTGTTTTTAGTGTTTAAATGTGCCTGTGAAAATTTTTTGGAAAAGTCTCTTTCAATCCCTCTCTCTTTTTTTTTTTTTTTTTTGCCATAGAAACCAGATGCTTGCCATTTTACATTGCATAACCTCTTATATGCCTTTCAGTGTCTGTATTAGTTTCCTAGGGCTCTATAACAAATTACCACAAACTTCATGGCATGAAACAGCTGAAACTTACTGTCTCACAATTCTGGGAGCTAAAAGTCCAAAGTTATGGTGTCAGCAGGATCATGCTCCCTCTTCTTTTCTTGCTTCCTTGGCTCCTGATGGTTGCTGGCAATCCAAGGTGTTCCTGTGACTTATAGCCACATCTTTAGAATCTCTGCCTTCATTGTCAAATGGCGTTCCTCCTTTTGTGTCTGCGTGTCCAGATTTCTCTCTTATATAGGGACACCAGTCATGGGACTTAGGACCTACCCTACTGCAGCGTGAATCATCTTAACTTGATTATATCAACAAAGACTATTGTCAAATAAAGTCACAAATACTGGGGCTTAGGACCTCAACATATCTTTTGGGGAGTACATAATTCAACCCACAACAGTATCCTCACGGTACTTTAATAAGTTCTTGACAAGATACACAAGGAGAATACCAGGGACAGACAAGGCTTTAAACTACTCAATGCAGTAGGTGAGATCTCAGCAGTAATCTATAGAGACCTATGATTACTTCCCACGTGTCCCAAAGTTCAGGCCTGTCTGTGCTCCAAATCTGGGGTGACTCAATTGTAACCATATTGCATCATGTATCTTGTTTGTGAACTGGATGTTGTCCTAATGCACTCCTTTCCTAGACTGTAGTAAGTGAGGGGGGGGGGGGGGTTACGTACTTTCAGTATGTGGGACAAGAGTGAGGTCATCTGGTGAGGTTTATGCTTTAAAAAGTTGGTACATACTGGACCAGAAATATAAAAAGACACTTTAAAGAAACCAAATGTCACTCAAACAGTTTACACCGAACTTTTTCTTTTTTTAAAGATTTATTTATTTCTCCTCCTCCTCTAGTTGTTTTGTGCTTGCTGTCTGCTTTCTGTGTCTATTCTCTTTGTGTTCTTCTGTGTCTGCTTCTCTTTTTTTTAGGCAGCACTGGGAACCAATCCTGGGACCTTCCAGAGTGGGAGAGAGGTGCTCAATCTCTTGAGCCACCTCAGCTCCCTGGTCTGCTATGTCTCTTATTGTTTCTCCTCTGTGTCTCTTGTTGTGTCATCTTGCTGTGCAGCTGAGTGATGCACACAGGCAAGCACTCTTGCGCAGGCCAGCTCACCTTCACCAGGAGGCCCCGGGAATCGAACCCTGGATCTCCTAAGTGGTAGATGGGAGCCCCATGTCTTGAGCCCCATCTGCTTCCCTACACTGGACTTTAACCATTGACTGTACTGACTTATTTAAGGAATTGACAACTGGAAGTGGACATGGTCACTCGTGGACACCTAAAAAATAAAAATCATAGATACAAATGTAGGCAGTGTCCAATTTAAGTATGGTCCATAGAACAAGAGAACTTAGAAGTGGACTTTGTATATTCTGGTCTCATTAGCAAAGCCAATCTTACAGTGGTGTGTGAAGGCAAGTGGTATCTTTATGACCTTGGCGTATTTCCACCCCTATTGGTAAAACTGTCCCCATTGAGAAATGGATGCATCACATTATCTCAACACAATAGCTAGAAAAAGCTGTTTTTCTACTCTCTTCCCAGTTCCGTGTTCACCAATCAGTTTTCTGAGAATGACTTGGCTTCCTAGGTAGGTTAATCTAGAGGGTGAGTCATATGGGCTTTTAGGGTTGTGGTCTCTTTCATATTATAAACAGTAAATTGGCATTCTGGTATTATGTCTAAGTTTGTTTGATGTCGTGTACCCCTCAGAGATGGACTTGTTCTTAGCAAGCAAGTAAAAGCAGGTTCTGAGTCCATGAGAGAAGCATTAAAGCTCTTCTGCAGTTAAGTTCCCAGGGAAATCAGCGTTGTCCTCTTAGGCCTCGCAGGAGTGATACCTCCCTTTCCTTAGCTGACATCCACAACCCCAGCCCCAATCCACCCTGTCTTTGAGCAAAACTGTGGGTATTTTGTTTGTTTGTTTTATTAGAAAAGTTGTGGGTTTACAGAACAATCATGCATAAAATACAGGATTCCAATATACCACCCTATTATTAACAACTTGCATTGGTGAGGAACATTTATTACAATTGATAATAGCACATTTTTATAATTGTACTGTTAACTATAGTCCATATTCTAACTTAAAATTCACTGTTTGTGTAGTGTAGTTCCATAGTTTTTGTTTGTTTGTTTTTTGTTACCATATATACAATCTAACATTTCCCCCTTTTGCTTACATTCAGATATCTATTTCAGTGCTGTCAATTACCTTTACAACGTTGTGCTACCATCACCACCATCCATTACCAAAACATTTCCATCATTCCAAATAGGCACCTTGTACATTTTAAGCCTTAACTTCCCATTCCTGAAGTCTACCCCATCCACTGCTAACCTATATTCCAGATTCTGACTTTACGAGTTTGCTTATTCCAATTATTTCAAATTAGTGAGACATACAATACTTTCCTTTCGTTTCTAGCTTATTTCAGTCAACATAACGTCTTCAGGGTTCATCCATGTTGTGACATGTATCAGGACTTCATTCCTTTTTATGGATGAATAATATTCCATTGTATACCACGTTTTGTTTATTCATTCACCAGTTGATGGACACCTGAGTTGCTTTCATCTTTTGACAAATCATGAGAAATGCAGCTTTAAACATCAGTGTGCAAATATCTGTTTGAGTCTCTGCTTTCAATTCTTTGGGGTAGACACTTAGTAGTGGGATTGACAGGTTATATGGTAACTCTATACTTAGCTTTCTGAGGAACCACCAAACTGTCTTCCGTAACAGTTGCACCATTTTATATTGTCACCAGAATTGAATGAGTGTTCTTATTTGTAGCAGTTTGATATGGTTATGAATTCCAAAAATAGATATTGGATTATGCTTGCCATCTGATCTGTACCTGGGCATGATTGAGTTATGATTAGGGCATTGACTCCCCACCCCTTGGTGGGCGGGGACTCACAGATAAAAGGCATGGCAAAGAACACAATTGAGGGTTTCTGATGTTAGAGTTTTGATGTTGGAGTTTGATGCTGAAGACTTAAGCTGGAGCCCCAGGAAGTAAGCTCCCAGAGGAAAGAGAAGCCAGCACCAGGAAGGAAGGAACCTTGAATCCAGAGGAAATCAAGAGCCAGGAATGTAGGAACCCAGGAAGTCTGAACCTTCACAACTGTCGGCAGTCATCTTGCTCCAACAAGTGAAAATAAACTTTGGTGAAGGAAGTAATTTATGCTTTATAGCCTGGTACTTGTAGACTTCTACCCCAAATAAACACCCTTTATAAAAACCAACCAATTTCTGGTATTTTGCATCAGCTCCCCTTTCTTTGGCTGACTAATACACTAATTCTCTGCATCCTCTTCTAATGGGTGTGAAATGGTAACTCATTGTTGGTTTTGATTTGCATTTCCCTGATGGCTAATGATGTGGGCTTTCAGGCCATTTGTATAACTTTTTTGGAGGGTTGTCTATTCAAGTCTTTTGCCCACTTTTAATTGGATTGTTTGTCTTTTTGTTATTAAGTTGAAGGATTTTAAAAAATATATTCTGGATATTAAACCTTTACTGGATATGTGGTTTCCAAATATTTTCTCCCATTGCATAGGACATTGTTTTATTATCATGATAAATTCCTTTGAGATGCAAAAGTTTTTAATTTTTATGAAGTCCAATTTATCTATTCTTCTTTTGTTGCTTGGGCTTTGAGTGTAAAGTCTAAGAAACCATTGTTTGACACGAGGTCCTGAAGATGCTTCCTTATGTTTTCTTCTAGGAGTTTGATAGTTCTGGCTCTTATATTTAGGTCTTTGATTCATTTTTTTTAATGAATCAAATCAATATTATTGATACATAATAATAAAGCATACAATTCATTCAAAGTGTACAATCAATGGTATTTGATTAATATAAAGTTGTGCGTTCATCATTTCAATCATTATTCGAACATTTTCATTATTTCAATAATAATAATAAATAAGAAACAGAAAAACAAAGAAATTCCTCACATATCAAATTATCTTTGATCTACTTTGAGTTGATTTTTACACAAAGGGTCTTCCTTTTCTTTTTTCAAGTGGATATCCAGTTTTTCCCAACACAATTTGTTAAAGACGTTGTTCTTTTCCACTGGTATTTGTGACCTTATCAAAAATCAGTTGGGCTAAAAAGTAAGGGTTGATTTCTGAGCCCTCACTTCGATTCCATTGGTCTATGTATCTGTCCTTGTGCCAATACCATGCTGTTTTTTTTTTTTTTTTTTTTTTTAAGATTTTTATTTATTTATTTAATTCCCCTCCCCTCCCCCGGTTGTCTGTTTTCTGTGTCTTTTTGCTGCGTCTTGTTTCTTGTTTCTTTGTCCGCTTCTGTTGTCGTCAGCGGCACGGGAAGTGTGGGCGGCGCCATTCCTGGGCAGGCTGCTCCCTCCTTCACGCTGGGCGGCTCTCCTTATGGGTGCACTCCTTGCGCGTGGGGCTCCCCTACGCGGGGGACACCCTGCGTGGTGCGGCACTCCTTGCGCGCATCAGCACTGCGCATGGGCCAGCTCCACACGGGTCAAGGAGGCCTGGGGTTTGAACCGCGGGCCTCCCATGTGGTAGACGGACGCCCTAACCACTGGGCCAAAGTCCGTTTCCCACCATGCTGTTTTGATTACTGTGGCTTTGTAGTAAATTTTAAGATCAGGAAGTATGAGTCCTCCAACTTCATTCTTCTTTTTCAAGATGGCTATAGCTATTCAGTTGATCTGATCTTTGTTTAAATGCCAAAAATGTACCTAATTGAGTTATTTAGAATGCCATAAAGTTGCAGTTTCATATATGTATATAATCATGTTTATGTATATTCAGATATGTATAATACTTTCTAAAGTTTCACTCTTAAATCATTGGCTTGTTGTTTATTCTTTTTTGTAGTTTTTGTTCTAAGAAATTTTAAAATAACTATAAATTTAAAAATTATCACATTCAAAGCTTTATCTTTGTGCTGTCCAGGTACATGTGAGAAATCATAATTGGCATAGTTTGTCTTAGTTGATATTCAAGACTTTAGAAGTCATTATTTCTGGACTTGGTAAGTGAATTTATGAGTTTTGTTGCTCTAGAAAGTATAGTGGGTCAAAGAACCATTCTGTATTGTTTTCTGTTTACTAGTCTGATTATATTGTATGTGCTAATATGCTCTATGTTTTTGTTATAGATTGTGTTAACGATGGGTCAAAAAATAAAAAAAGCTTAAAAAAAAAAAAGATGGCTTTAGCTATTCAGGGCCCCTTACCCTCCCAGATAAATTTAATGATTGACTTTTCAATTTCTGCAAAGAAGTCTGTTGGAATCTTTATTGTGATTGCATTGAACCTATAAATTGCTTTGGGTAAGGTTAACATCTTAACATTTAGTCTTTTAATCCATGAACACAGAATGTCCTTCCATTTATTTAGACCTTTGATTTCTTTCAGCAATGTTTTGTAGTTTTCTATGTACAAGTCCTTTACATCCTTGATTAGGTTTATACCTAGATATTTGATTCTTTCAGTTGCTATTGTGGATGGAATTTTTTTCTTGATTGCTCCTTTTGATTTTTAATTGCTTGTGTATAGAAACACTACTGGTTTGTGATTGTTGATCTTGTGCCTTGCCATTTTGCTGAATTTGTTTATTAGATCAAGGTGCTTGCTTTGTTGTGGAAATTTTGTGGTTTTTTTTTTGTTGTTGTTGTTTTGTTTTTGTATATAGAATCATGTCATTTGCAAATAGGGAAAGTTTTCCTTCTTCCTTTCCTATTTAGGTGCCTTTTGTTTCTTTTTCTTGCCTAATTGCTCTGGCAAGACTTTCCAGTACAGTTTTGAAGAACAGTAGTAACAGTGGGCATCCTGGTCTTCTTTCAGATCTTAGAGGGAAAGCTTCAGTCTTTCACCATGATATTAGTTGTGGATTTTCATATATGCTATTTATTATACTGAGGATAAATTATGCTATCATGCTACTCCTAGTGTTCTAAGTGTTTTTTGTCAAGAAGGTCCTGGATTTCGTCAAATGCCTTTTCTGCATCAACTGAGGTGATCCTTTTTTTCCTTCATTCCAATAATGTGGTATATTACATTAATTGATTTGCCTATATTGAACTACACTTGCAAACCAGGAATAAATTGCACTTGATCATGTATATAATTCTTTTAATATACTGTAAGATTTGGTTTGCTCATATTTTGTTGAGGATTTTTGCATCTATATGCATAAGAGATTTTGATCTGTAGTCTTTTCTTGTGGTATTTTATCTGACTTTGGGATGATGGTGATGCTGGCCTTGTAGAATGAATCAGGGTGTGTTCATGTTCCCTCCTCTTCATTTATTTGGAAAAGTTTGAACAGAATTGGAGTTAGTTCTTCTTAGAATGTTTGTTAACATTCCCTTGTGAAGTCTTGTGGTCCTGGGCTTTTCTTTGTTGGTAAGTTTTTAATTACTGATTCACTTTTTGTACTAGTATGTTGAGTTCTTCTGTTTCTTCTTGAGTCACTTTAGGTACCACGTGCATTTTTATTTTTAAAATTTATTTTAATATATTTTTTAATTTTAAAAAGTATATACTTAGATTACATAAATGTTACATTAAAAATATAGAGGATTCCCAAATGCCCCTCTGTCAACCCCTCCCACATTTTCCCACATTAACAACATCCTTCATTACTGTGGTACAGTTTTTACAATTTATGAACACATTTTGGAGCATTGCCACTAAGCATGGATTATAGATTATATTGTAGTTTACACTCTCTCTTGCACAATTTTGTAAGTTATGACAAGCTATATAATGGCTTATATCTGTCATTGCAATGTCAGTCAGGACAATTTCCAAGTCCTGAAAATGTCTCCATATTACATATGTTTTTCCCTCTCCCTCTCCTCAGAACCTCAAGTGGCCACTGCCTCCACAGCAATGTAAATGTTCTTCCATTGCTAGAATTACAATAAGTCCATACTAGAGTATCAATAAGTCTGCTCTAGTCCATCGCTCATTCCCCAATCCTGAGCATTCTGGGATGATGATACCCACTCTACCTCTAATTGAGAGGAGGCTTAGATTCCATTGAACAGATGGATGGGCCTATCTTGCTTACAGTTGCAGACTCTCTCTGTTCCTTGGTGTATTAGTCAAGGTTCTCTAGGGAAACAGAATCAACAAGAGATATCTGTCAATAGTATGCCATTTTATAAGAGTCTCTCACATGGCTGTGGGGATGCACAAGTCCAGGTTCTGCAGGCAGGCTGCAACCAGAGGCTCCAATGAAAATCCGATGAGGGTTCTTGACAAGTTCCAGGAGACGTTGGCTGTCTAAAGACGAGCTGGGAAATTCTCTCTCAATACTGGAATCACTTCCCCTTTTAAGGTATTCAACTGACTAGGTTAAGTGTCACTCATTGCTGATGGCAATCTCCCTGGTTGATGTAATTGTAAGCAGCTATCTATGATTTACCACTGCAGTAAAGTCAATGGTGACTGAAGTCCATAAATACCCTTATATTACAGTTAGCCCAGTGCTTGCTTGACCAAACAACTGGGCAAAATTACCTGGCCGAGTTGACACAATAGCCTAACCATCACACTTGGGATGGTTGTTGTTCATCATCATCTCCTTGTTAGTATTCCTGGGTGAGTCCAATGAACTGGAGAGTAGGTGTTGCAACTGTGCTGAGGTTCAGGGCCCAGTTAGCACATGGGCAGACTGAAGATTTAAGTATCTTGGACATATACCTATCAACTCTTGTACTAACTGTAGGTTCAAAAAGAAGGGGCAGAAGAGCCATGCATAGGGAAACTACAACAGAGCCCAACTATGTCACTGGGGGCAAAAATTCCCAAGTAGCGCCCACTGACAGGGCACCACACTCCTGAGCTGTCTGCCCTGCTTATAGTGTCTGGATGTCTCCACTATTTGTGGCAATATTTACTTTGGCAGTCAATGACATCCTGCTGAAATGCAAGTAAGCGTAACTTCAGAGATGACCTACCAACTCATTTTGAATTCTCTTAGTTATATGAACTCAATTGTCTTTACCCTTTCTCCCTTTGGTAAACATATTTTTCCGGTTGCATTGCTAGTTGGTACTTGGTAGTAATCCCTCAGTGCCAGGGAGGCTCGTCCCTGGAATCATGTCCCACACTGTGGGAAAAGTAATGCATTTATAGACTGAGTTCAGCTTAGAGAGAGGCCACATTTGACCAACAGGGAGGGTCTCAGGAGGTAACTCTTAGTTACCCTATAATACTAGGTTAAGTTTCAATTTCAAAAGTAAAGGTTCATAAGCACATTCATCAATATCAAGGGCCCATCAATGGTCCATCCTCCTTCACTAGTCACTGTCCCTGTACTTGGGGGATTCTTGCTGTCCCATTAGAGAATGTTACCACTCTAGAGCTCTCCAGGATGGGAATTCAATATTCTTTTTGTTATTGTGTGAAACTCCACCCACTGTGACAATACCCCATGAACACTTGAACACATTTATATGCTTTATAGGTGTGATCCAGGTGAAACTCCTCTCATGCATCCCCATCACCAACACTCTACACCAATGATCCTCCCTTGCCACAGTTGTAACCCTTCTGTGATCCAGAACTTTTAAAAACATGAAGCTAAGAAAATAATCAACTACTATTAATAAGAAAATGAATAATAATCATAGTTTTAAAATAACAAAATACAAAAAATTTAAAAATTTGAAATAATAAAAAATGATTAAAATATGAAATTAAGAAAATGTTTGGCATGTCTTTCATCACTGTAAGATCTGTTATCTTGAATGTACAGTGATATTTCCTTCTGTTTATTCTCCCAGTGTCTTTTTTTTTTTTTTTTTCATTTTATCTTCAAAGAAGCTTTAGGTTACAGAAAAGTCATGTACAGAATGTAGGGGATTCCCATATACCCAACATCCTCCCCATGTTCCCTTTTCCCCTATTAGTAACATTTTATATGTGATGGTACATTTGTTATAATAGATGCATAAATACTGAAACATTGGTACTAACCATGGTCACAATTTTAATTATAGTTTACATTTTGGACTATATGCTTTTATAAATTTTGATGAAATTTAACATGGCCTGTATCCATCTTTGCAAGATTATTTAGAATTCTTCCATTGCCCCCCAAAATGCCCCATGTTCCATTTATTCTATTCCTCCCACCACCACCCTCCCCTGCCTTGGGACCCATGGTAACCACCAAGCTTCACTCCTTGAAGAACAAGATTCATAGTTACTTGCAACAATATTGAGAGCTTAACATACTGGCCTGTCCTCCCCTATTAGGCACTGCCTATGCTCTTGAGCGACTCACACCCCTCTATTTGAGAACATAGCAGGACTCCCCAGATGGGAGTCCAACACTTTCTCTCTCATTATGTAGATCTCTACCCACTGATACAACAAACTATTACAACATGAACACTCACACACTCCCTAGGTGCTCCCTGTCCCAAATGCCCCCCACATCCAGCACCCTAAATCAGTTACCCTCCCCTGCCATAAAAGAACATTTTAAAAAAACATTCCCAATGTTGTAGTTTCAACCACATACATACCCAATAGTATCACTGTATCACTGTCATGCCCCTCCACTGCACAACTACACACTTCCACCTTATCTTAGATTTTACCCATATGGGCCTTGTCTCAAAACCTTCTTCTCCCTTTCTGTCTCCTGTAAACCTAGCTTCCAGCCTCCAGCTCTGTGATACTCAATTTGCTTAATTCATATCAGTGAGGTCGTGTAAAATTTTTCAGTGCCTGCTTTGCTTCACTCAACATAAAGTCTTCAAGATTCATCCATGTTTTATCCCATGTGTTAATACTGCATTCCTTCTTACAACTGAGTAATATTGCATTGTATGTATATCACAATTTATTGATCCAGTCATCTGTTGATGGACATTTGAGTTGTTTCCAAGTTTGGGCAATAGCGAATAATGCCACTATGAACATTGGTGTCTATATATTTGTTCGTGTCTCTGCTTCAATTCTTCTGGGTATATTCTCAGCAGTAGGATTGCTGGATCATATGGCAGTTCTATAGTTAGCTTCCTGAGGCACTGCCAAACTGTCCTCCACAATGGCTGCACCATTCTACATTTCCACCAGTGGTGGATAAGTGTTCCCATTCCTCCACATCTTCTGCAACATTTGTAGTCCTGTTTTTTTTTTTAATAGCTGCCAGTCTAATGTATATAAGATGATATATCATGAAATCATTTCCTAATACAGATCTCATAGATGCTTCCCTACCTGATCTTCCAAGATCTTTATGGTCTTGCCTCTTATATTTAGATCTTTGATCCATCTTGAGTTAATTTTTGTTTAAGGTTTGAGATGGTGTTCTTCTCTCATTCTTTTGAATATGGGTACCCAGTTCTCCAAGCACCATTTGTTGAAGAGGCCATTCTCTCCCAGTTGAATAGGCTTGGTGGCCTTGTCAAATTTCAGTTCAATGTATATGTGAGAATCTATATCGGAACTCTCAGTTTGGTTCCATTTGTCAGTAAGTCTATCCTTGTGCAAATACTGTACAGTTTTGACTACTGTAGCTTTATAGTGTGTTTTGAAGTCAGGTAGTGGAAAGCAGATGTGGCTCAAGCAATTGGGCTTTTGTCTACCATATAGTAGGTCCAGGGTTCAATACTCAGGGCCAACTGATGAAGGTAAGCTGGCCCATATGGTGAACTGGCCCACGCAGAGTGTGCTGCCCCGCACAGGAGAGCTGCCCCATACAATAATGCTGACCCATGTGGAGTGCTGGCACAGCAAGATGATGCAACAAAAAGAGATACAAAGGAGAGGTAATAAGAGATGCAGCAGACCAGGGAGCTGAGGTGGCATGAGAAAATGATCACCTCTCTCCCACTCTGGAAGATCCCAGGATCAGTTCCTGGTGCCACCTAATAGAATACAAGCAGACACAGAAGAACACACAGTGAATGGACACAGAGAGCAGACAATGGAGGGAGGGGGGAGAAATAAATGAGATCTTTTAAAAAAAATAAAGTCAGGTAGTGTGATTCCTCTGATTTCATTTTTCTTTTTCAATGTGTCTTTGGCTATTTGGGGTCTCTTGTTCTTACAGGTAAATTTCATAGTTAGCTTTTCCAATTCAGTAAAAATTGGTGAGGTGTTTTTATTGGGATTGCATTAAATCTATAAATCAGTTTGGGTAGGATAGACATCTTAATGATGTTTATTCTTCCTATCCATAAACAAAGAATACTCTTCCATTTATTTAGGTCTTCTTTGATTTCCTTTTAA
Organism: Dasypus novemcinctus; assembly: GCF_030445035.2. Taxonomy (NCBI): domain Eukaryota; kingdom Metazoa; phylum Chordata; class Mammalia; order Cingulata; family Dasypodidae; genus Dasypus; species Dasypus novemcinctus. The sequence continues at coordinate 47,222,142 of NC_080674.1, read as the reverse complement.
CAGTATTGTGTAGTTTTGTGTGTACAAGGCATTTACATTTTTAGTTAAATTTATTCCTAGGTATTTGATTCTTTTATTATAGTTGCTATTGTAAATGGGATTTTTTTCTTGATTTCCTCCTCAGATTGCTCATTATTTATATACAGAATGCTACTGATTTTTGTACATTAATCTTATAACCTGCCAATTTACTGAACTCACTTATAAGCTCTAGAAGCTTTGTTGTAGATTTTGCAGGGCTTTCGAGATATGGGATCATGTTATCTGCAAATAGTAAAAATTTTCCTTCTTTCTGATTTGAATCCCTTTTATATATTTTTCTTGCCTAAGTGTTCAAGCAAGTAACACAATATTAAATAAGAGTGGTGACAGTAGGCATTCTTGTCTTGTTCCAGATCTTAGAAGGAAGGCTTTTAGGATTTCATTGTTGAATATGTTAGCTGTGGTTTTTTTCATTTATACCCTTTATTATGTTGAGGAAGTTTCCTTCTATTCCTATCTTTTGAGGTGTTTTTATCAGGAAAAGGTGCTGTATTTTGTCAAATGCTTTTTCTGCACCTATAAAAATTATCATGTGTTTTTTTTTTCTTTTGATCTGCTTATCTCGTGTATTACATTGATTGATTTTCTTATGTTGAACCATCCTTGCATCCCAGGGATGAAGCACACTTGGTCATGGGGTAAAATTCGTTTGATGTGTTGTTGAATATGATTAGCAAGTATTTTGTTGAGGATTTTAGCATCTAGGTTCATTAGAGAGATTGTGGTGTCTTTGGTTTTGGCATTAGGGTGATATTGGCATCATAGAATGAGTTAGGCAATGTTCCCTTCACTTCTATTTTTTGGAAGAGTTTAAGCAGGATTGGTGTTAGTTCTTTCCAGAATGTTTGGTAGAATTCACCTGTGAAGCCATTTGGTTCTAGGCTCTTCTTAGTTGGGAGGTTTTTGGTCTGTAGAGTTCATCAGTTTCTTCTTTCATCAGTGTAGGCTGCTTGTGTGTTTCTAGAAATTTGTCCATTTCCTATAAATTATCCATCTTGCTGGCATACAATTTTTCAAAGTATCCTCTTATGATACTCTTTATTTCAGTGGGGTCAGTGGTAATGTCTGTTTCCTCATTTCTTTTTATGTATTTGCATCTTCTCTCTTTTTTTCTTTGTTAGTCTAGCTAAGGGTTTGTCAATTTTATTAATCTTCTCAAAGAACAATCTGTTGGTTTTATTTTTTCTAGTGCTTTTATTTATTTATTTATTTATCTTTCTTTCTCTCCCTCTGACCCTGCTATTTTTCTCTTTGTGTCCATTTGCTGTGTGATCTTCTGTGTCTTCTTTTTGTCTTCTCATTTTCTCCTCTAGGATTCACCAGGATTTGATCCCAGGGACCTTTGATATGGAGAGAGGTTCCCTGTCACTTGTGTGACCTCAGTTCCTGGTTTCTGTTGACTCTCCCCTTCGTCTCTCTTTTGTTGCATTGTTGTCTTGCTGTGTGGTCCACTGCATGGGCCTGGCCCACCATGTAGGCCTGGCTCACCATGTGGGCACTCCTTTACCAGGAGGCCCTGGGGATCAAACCCAGGTCCTCCCATATGGTCGACAGAAACCCAATCATTTGAGCCACATCTGCTTCCCCTAGTGCTTTCTTATGTTTAATTTCATTTAACTCTGCTCTAATCTTTGTTATTTCCTTCTTTCTACTTGCTTTGGGGTTTGTTGTTCTTTTCTTTGTTCCTCCAGGTGTGCAGTTAGATCTTTGATTTAACTCTTTCTTTTTTTTTTATATAGGCATTTATGGCTATGACTTTATCTCTTAGTACAGCTTTTACTGCCTCCATAGGTTTAGATACATTGTGTTGTCATTGTCATTCATTTCAAGGTAGTTACTCTTTTGTTTTGAGATTTCCTCCTTGACCCACTGACTGTCTAAGAGCATGCTGTTTAACTTCCATACCTTTGTGTGTAATCTGCTTTCTGCCCCTTACTTATTTCCAGCTTCATTCCATTGTTGTTAGAGAAATTTTTATAATTTCAACCTTTCTGAAGTCATTGAAAGTTGTTCTAGGAAGAAGATTTGGCTTAACTGATAGAGCGTCCACCTACTGTATGGGAGGTCCAGAGTTCAAACCCAGAGCCTACTGACTCATGTGGTGAGCTGGCCCATGTAGAGTGCTGATGCATGCAAGGAGTGCCGTGCCATGCAGGGGTGTCACCCATGTAGGGGAGCCCCATGCTCAAGGAGTGCACCGCACAAGGAAAGCCACACAAAAAAAGCTCAGCCTGCCCAGGAGTGGCACTGCACACACGGAGAGCTGACGCAGCAAGATGACACAACAAAAAGAGACACAGATTCCTGGTGCCATTGACAAGAATGCAAGTGGACACAGAGGAACACACAGCAAATGGACACAGAGAACAGGCAACTGGGCCAGGAGACGGGGAGAGAAAAAAAATACCTTAAAAAAAAAAAAAGAAATTTGTTCTGTGGTTTAGCATGTGGTTTATCCTGGAGAATGATACATGTGCATTTGAGAAGAATGTATATCTGTTGTATTTGAGTGTAATATTCTGTATATGTCTATTAGGTCCAGATCCTTTGATGTACTATTCAAGGGTTTTGTTCCTTTTTGAGTCTCTGTCAAGATATTCTGTCTAATGGTCATTGTATTAGTCAGCCAAAGGGGTGCTCATGCAAAATACCAGAAATTTGTTGGTTTTTGTAAAGGGTATTTATTTGGGGTAGGAGCTTACAGATACTAGGTCACAAAGCATAGGTTACTTCCCTCACCAAAGTCTATCTTCATGTGTTGGAGCAAGATGACTGCCAACATCTGCGAGGGTTCTGGGTTCAGGCTTCCTCTCTTCCTGGGTCTTGCTTCTCTTTCTTCTGTGTGCTTACTTCCCAGGGCTCTAGCTTAAAGTTTCAGCATCAAATTCCAACATCAAAAACCCCAACATCAGAAAACCCTTGCATGAAAATCTCCAACTCTGTCCTTTGCCATGCCTAATGACATAGTCCAGTCAAAGCCCTAATCATAACTCAATCATACCCAGTAATAGGCCAGATTACAAACATAATCCAATATCTATTTTTGGGATTCATAACTATATCAAACTGCTATAGTCATGATGGGGTATTAAAGTCTCCCACTACAATTGACTACAATTGTAGAGGCATCTACTTCTCCACTTAGCTTTTCCAATATTTGTCCCATGTATTTTGAAGTGTCCTGTTTAGGTGCATAAATGTGTATGAAAGGGAAGTGGATGTGGCTCAAGTGATTGGGCTTTCACCTGCCATATGGGAGGACCTGGGTTCAATCCCTGAAGCCTCCTGGTAAAAAAAAAAAAAGTGTGCCCATGTGGTGAGCCAAGTGCCCGTGTGAGTGCCCATGCAGGTGAGCCAAGTGCCCACGTGGCAAGGCAGAGCCCATGCAAGTGAGTCATGCAGCAAAAAAGAGAGACAAAGGGGAGAGTCAAGGCAAGGCACAACAGGAACCAGAAAGTGAGGTGGCACAAGTGACAGGGAACCTCTCTCCACATCAGAGGTTCCCAGGCTCGAATCCTGCAGAATCCTGGAGGAGAAAAACAAGAAGAGAAGATAAAAAGAGAAATACTAGAGAAGAGCACACAGCAAATGGACACAGAAAGCAAAAAAATGGCAGGTCAGGAAGGGAAGGGATAAGGGGAGGGAAAAAATAAAATACAACAAACAAAATTATTTTTAAAATGTTTTTTATTGTTCTTTCTTCTTCATAGATTATCCCTTTTATTAATACATAGTGGCCTTCTTTGTTTCTTACAATAGTTTTGCATTTAAAGTCCATTCTGTCTGACTTTAGCATAGCTATTCCCACCCTTTTTTGGTTATTGTTTGCATGTAAAATGGTTTTCCAACCATTCACTTTTAGCCTCGTTGTGACTCTGGGTCTAAGGGGAATTTCTTGTGGACAGTATATATTATAGATGGGTCATATTTCTTTATCCATTCTGCTGATCTGTGTTTCTTGATTGTAAAGTCAAGTCATTAACATTCAGTGTTATTAATATCAAGGAATTACTTGTATTAGCCATATTTTCTTTACGCTTATGTATGCCACATGTTATTTTTATTTATCTTTTTATCTTTTTAGCTATTCTTACACTCTTTTTAGAGTTATTCTCTCCTTTCCTCTTTTTTCCTTTAAACCTGAAGAAATCATTTTAGTATTTATTGAAGGGCAGGTTTCTTATTGACCAACTCTCTTAACTTCTGTTCATCTGTGAATATTTTGAACTCTCCCTCAGTTTTGAATGCCAGCTTTGCTGGTTAGAGAATTCTTGGCTGGAAGCTTTTTTTCTTTTAGCACCTTAACTACGTCATACCACTGCCTTCTTACATGGTTTCAGATGAGAAAGCAGCACTTAATCTTATTGACCTTCCTTTGTATGTGATGAATCTCTTTTTTCTTGCTGCTTTCAGTATTGTCTCTTTGTTTTGAGCATTGGATAATTTGACAAGTATATGTTTTGGGGTAGGCTGTTAGGATTTATATTCTTTGGGGTGTGCTGGACTTCCTGGACATGTATGTCCATATCCCTCAATAGAGTTAGGAATTTTCAGCCATTATTTCCTCCAAAACTCCTTCTGCCGCCTTTCCCTTCTCTTGTTCCTCTGGGATGCCTATAATGCATGTCTGTGCATTTCATGTTGTCATTCAAGTCCCTAAATCCCTGCTGGATTCTTTCTATCTTTTTATCTATCTGTTCTATTATCTGTCTGATTACAGATGTACTGTCTTCCATATTGGTAATTCTTTCCTCTGCCTGTCTGCCTGTTATATGCTTCCAGTGTATTTTTTATTTCTTGCACTGTGCCATTCATCACCATCATATCCATTATCTTTTTATGTATGTTTATAATTTCTTTGGTATGTTCTCCCAGGGTCTTCTTAATATCCTTAATCTCTTCCTTCACTTCACTAAGTTCATTCATTATATTTGTTTGGATCCTTGATTATTTGTTCCTCATTCTGCATCTCCGTTTGTTCATCAACTGGGCCATGTCTTCCTGTTTCTTAGTATGGCTTGTGATTTTTTGTTGGTGCATTGGCATCTATTTATCTTGATAGGTTTATTCAGTTGGTTATCTTCTCTTTCTACTCTAGGGTTTTATTTTCTTGTTGTTTTGTGTGTCATAAGCTTTCAGTTTGACATTTTGTTCCTCTTATTCTTTTTCCCTGCTGTTGTCTGTGTTCCCTTGGGAAAAAAATTAGGGCCACAGAAAAGGAAAGAGATAGGAAAAGAAGAAGAATACTACAAGAATAATTTTTAAAATGTAGAAGATGAGCCATACAAGACCTAGGAAAATAAATAATTAACAAAAGTAAAAAATCATATGAAGTACAGAGGAATAAGATAAAAAAAAGTGAAATAGAAAAAATGAAATGAGAAACAAAATAGAGGAAAATATATAGAATGACTTAAAAGTCCAGAGTGATGAGAAGAGATGAAAAGATAAAAGAAAAAAGAAAAGAAAAGGTAAAAAAGCAAGGAAAGAAAACAGAGGGAAAAAAAGAGTTAGAGAGAATATAAAAATTTTAAAAATTGAAGACCAAACAAAAAAGAGGTGGAATGAATGCAAAACAACAGAAAACAGGAGATAGAAAAAATAAAGGAAAGAAAAGAAATAACATACATAGAAAAAGATCACTAAAAGAACATAATGGGGGAACAAAGAAAGGGGAAACCCAACAAACAAGAAACAAAACAGCAGCAACAACAACAACAAAAAACAACCAAGGAAAACCATCCTTCTCTTTAGCTCCTAAGGAGCTTCTCAGGCTGCTGGTGTTCATCAATCAGTCACCCTGCAGCCTGCCCTCTGTAGGTGATATACTGGGTTTTAGCAATTCAAATTTTAAAAATTAAGACAACAACAACAACAAAACAGATCCAAGAAAGCCTAAAACAAAATAAATGTCTAGATGATATATATATGAATATGAATGTCTATTGACATATATATATCAGGCTAGATGCCTGATAACCAGATCATTCACCATCTTGGTAGACCCAGGAATTGAACCAGGGGACTTATATATGAAAGGTAGGAATTCTTTCACTGAGCTAAATCATATTCTTAAGTTAACAACTCTCAGAGAGCTATCTGTCTCCTTTCCCCCGGCATTATGAGACTTCTATAGGTTGCTAGAATTCTGCTGATTAGATGCCTGTCCTTGCCCACTCTCTAATCTAATTGCTTTTTCTTGCTGGGAAGGGGCTGGGCATGACAGGTCTGAGGATATACATTGTATGATTTCAATATTCTTGAATTTGTTGAGACTTGTGTTGTGACTTCATATATGGTCTATCCTGGAGAATGAGCCATGTGCACTCAAGAAGAATACGTATTCTGTTTTTGTGAAGTGCTTTATATGTACTAGTTGTTTGGAGTTTTCCTGTTTACAGAAGTTTGGTTGTTCCCTCTGTTTCCCACGAGGCAAATCTTCCTTTCCTGGTTTATGTAACTGACATGATTTTACCCTAGATTGTCTGTCTTTAAGTTTCTTACACTCCTTTCATAGCTGTTTTTGCCTAGATGGCAAATTCTGGGAGGAGGGTCATGCCAGAGATGACTTTCCTAACTCAGTCCTTCCCAGCTGCAACAGGGCCGGGGGTCCATGCAGGGGCACATACCAGTTGCACAGTGCCCCGTGGAAGTGGTGAGGGGGAGCACCAAGTGCTTTTTCCATGGCTCCTCCAAGCTGAGTTTTCTTGGCCTCCCCAGCAAATGCAGCTCTTCAACTTATTGTCTCCACAGCCCTGAGGAAACCTAGCACCTTTAAATCTCCTCTACCTCAGCTTTTGTCTGGGGTAGGTTGAAACAATGGCCACTCTCAGAGCTAGACCCCCAAAGATCTGAAGTCACTAATGAAAAGTCTTGACCACTGATCAGCCACACCCTCCTCTGGAAGAGTCCATTTATGTCCTTTTCTGTCACCAGTGAGCTAGCTAGAGGCTGAATGCATGGTGACCTGCTACAAGAATGGGGCATTGGTACTGCCAGCTACTGCATGGCGAGAGCAATTTATTGCTCTTTACCATAATTTATCAGCCTCTTCCCAGTGCTCTACAGTGTTCTTCTGGTCTCTGGAATTTCAAAAATAGTTGTTTCAGACAGTTCCTGCCTGTTTAATAGTTGTTCTGGTGGCAGGACTGAGTCTGGAGCTTCCTACTTGGCCATCTTCCCACAATCCCCTCCTTACAACTGTGTTTTTATATATAGAATAGTGGACAGAACATGGGATTTGACATCAGAAAACCTGGGTTTGTTTCTTAGCTTTGCTGCTTTGCCATTGAATAATGTGGGGCAAGTGTTCTAACCTCTCTGCACTTCTATTTCCACATTTGTAAATTTGGGTTTACCCAGTAGGGTTGGTGAGAGATATAATGTATATGGCACCTATTACAATCTCTGGAAAATAGTGGATGTTCAGTAAACTCTTATTACATATGTTCATGAGTGATGGTAGATTACTGTCAGGATCACAGTGTGGGTAGGACACTCCATTGAACTCACTCCTTTTCTCCCAATAGTACAGAGAAAGTACTTTGTGCTATTCCATTAACATTCCTTTTACCTGAAAAATCTAGCCCAAGGGCAGTTTCACTGTTACCACAACTTCCACTTGGAACTGTTAAGGATTACTTTATCATACTCCATTAAATTTCCAGTTCCTGCCTTGTGTAGTCTATGGAATTCTTTTCCTGAAATGCACCCCCAGCTCCCTCCTGCCCTTCCTGTGCCCTGGTCCACAACCCAGATAACACCTGTTAGGCCTTCAAAACTGAGCTCAGGCACAGGCGTCTTTTGTTTCCTATTATTCTAACAGGCTAAGCTTGTTCCTGTCTCAGGGCTTTGGCCCTTGCTGGTCCCTACCCCTTGCATCACTCTGCTCCCAGACATTTATAGACTGGCTCCTTTTCTTCCTTCAAGTACCAGATTAACTTTCAATATTTCAGAGAGGTCTTTCCTAACCACCTCATGCACTTTCTATCTCATTACATTGCATTATTTTCTTTTAGGATTATCACTACCTGAGGTCATCTCAACTTACTAGTTTTCTTTCATGGTATTCAGCCTCTCCCCACTAAGCTCAACTGCATCAGAAATTGTGTATGTCTACCACATATAAACCCTCAGCCTAGAAGAGTACCTGACATGAGGTAGCGCTCAGTAAAGATTTTCAAATGTGATAAATAAATAAATACCAAGGCTTTCCTGACCACCAGGCTGGATTAGATACTTCTTTAAACTTCCACCATCCTTTGGGCATGCCTCTTTGTATAGCTCTTGAATTATATTTACTAATTGTGCTATTTAAAAATACCTCCAAGCATCCTCTTATAGTAGTGATCATTCCAGTTGGGGAAGAGATTTAGTAATCAGTAGGATTTTTAAGCCATTTTCCAATAGGAACTCATTCATGGGTCTGTTGAGAGAACATCTCTCTGGAAACCCTGAGCCTGCCTTGGAATGTAGCACTAAAGTAGAAGTGTCATTGTTTAGTCAGATAGGGAAAGGGCTCTCCCTCAGCTCCTACATGATGTGGAAGGATTATGGAAGCCCTGCATGTCATGGAGAGGAGAGGAAGCTGACATTCTGATTGGCAGGATTGAGGAGTTTTGATGCAAAAGGGGCTTAGGGAACCTGTAGCTGAGGGCTGCCATAGGGCTGCTGAAGGCAGACTACTGGGAAAGGAACAAATGAAAGCTCTGGTGAGCCTTAGTATAAAAGCAGGAAAAACTTCTGCAACCTCCAACAGCTTCTGACACCAAATGTGAATACTGCATTAACTCAATTCAATTCTGATGATAACCAAGAATTAGGCCAGACTCCACAGGTTACGGGAAATCCATAGGACTGTCTGCAGTAAAACACCAGCTTCAAGTTCAAGAGTCCCCAGGGCCACCCACACTTCTGATCACCTGGCTACAAATTAGGGCATAGCCCCTTGTATTTGATAATTTGCTGGAATGACTCACAGAACTCCCTGAAAGGCTCTACTTATGATCATAGTTTTACTATAGTAAAAGGATACAAATAAGAAACCAAAAGAAGAACATAAATGGTGAGGTTCGGAAGCGTCTCAAAACAAGCTTCCATGTCCTTTCCATATGCAGTCAGAATGCGTCACCCTCTGGCATATTGATGCATATTATCAATCAAGGAAGTTTCTCTGAGCTTCACGTTTATATGGGGTATCATTATATAGACGTGATTGATAGAATCAATGCCCATATGTTTGAACCAATCTCCAGCCCTACTCCCGGAGCCTGGAGAGAGATTGGGCTGGCATGATGTGGTTCAAAGCCCCAAACCCCTAATCACGTGGATGGTCTTTCTGTGTGGCCAGCCCCATACCCTAAGACTACATTATGGCTGGTCCCACCCTCTCAGCTTGTTTATGTGTAAACTATCAGGAAGTGGTCTGGAGGACCCATTTTTAAACAAGGATATTCCTATCATAGGAAAGGTTATACATTTAGAGCTTACTTCCGAGGAACTAGGGACAAAGACCAGCCAAGTTTTTCATTATACTACATTTGGGATTTTGCAGCATTGGAGAGGGCAAAGGTGGAGTCCTGGTCAGCAGAGAGAGGCAAGTACAGGAATTCACATGTATTAATAAAACTGAGCCCTCACTTGTGATGCAACAAAATCTAAGTAAGATCCCTGGGGCACCAAGATGCCATCTTGTCAAGTAGAAGGGCTTGGGAGAAACAGCCCTGCCTGGGAATTAAAACTTTGAGTTGACCAAATAGTTAGGCAAAATAAAACTGTTTAAACCAGAAGAGATGGAAATATGTTCAATTGGCAAATTGAAAAGGTATCTCCCACCTCACTCCCTCCTACTCATTGTCTAGTGACATAGAGACTGGGAAGTTCAGATTCTTTACTAAAAAAATAAGGAATGGTAACTTTCTACTTTTTTGCATTTGAGTCGTAGTGTGAAACCCAGCCCCTTGTTATATTTATTTTTCTCTTTCCTGCTCCTCTCTTCTTTAGACTATAAGCTCTTTGAGAACAGCGCCTAAGCCTTTGACTAGCACCAGTGGAACCACAAATAAGAGATGCATATGTAATTTTAAATTTTCTTGTAACCACATTAATTTTTAAAAAAGCAAAAAGAAATAGGTTAAATTAATTTTAAATATATTATTTAATGCACTATAATAAAAATATCATTAAAACATGTAATCTATATAAAGTTAATTAACAAGATATTTACATTCTTTCTTTTGTAGTAAGTCTTCAAAATCTGGTGTGTATTTTACATTTACAGCACATCACAATTTGGACTAGCTACCTTTCAATTGCTCAATAATCTAATTCAGCTAGTGCTCATTTTATTGGACAGCATAAGACCAGCACAATACCTGCCACATAACAATAGCAGATAAAAAGTAAACATTTGTTCAATGGATGAATGAATAATTTAAAAATGTTATTATAATATCTTTCTGCCTTTTAAGAAGTTTTGCTCCTTTCAAAGTAGGTCACTATAATATCTAGCTTGATGGAAGCATCTATAGTGCTTGGTGGAAGCATCTATAGTGCTTGGCCTATAATGCTTATCCTTAATTTTAGAAACAACATAATAAAATACTTATTTTAACATATCTTAAATGTGCATTCAAATATTGGCTTCACTGTGCTTGTATCAAATCATGGCTCAGAAAAACTTGCATTCCCTTCCTTATTAAATATATGTATACTTTGCCCTCAATTTCTTGGTCCACAGATATTTCTGTAGCCTGGTATAATCTATTATTATAATCATAAAATCCCAGAGGCTTCTTTTTAAAATTCAATTGAGATGTTCTGTATCTGATTACTAACCCATTTTGCTCTCCATTGCTTGACTTCCCAATAATCAACAACCATGCTCACTGTGCTTAGTTGAAGATTAATTTTCTTAAAAAGACAGCCTCTGTAGGAGGTTCTGGTTGTATAAAGTGATCATCCTCACAATTATCTGGCTAATTATTTCGTACTTTGTACTCCTGGATTTGGAACTATTTGCTATCCCTTTCAAAGGGCAAAACTGTATCTTCTTTCTTGTGTGTGTCCCTACTGCCTTTCAGCACATTCTTATCTGCCAAGAATTTTTCATTTTCCCCTCAAAAGTGTTGGTGGTCACAATCAGGCAATGTCTCTCTTTCTCCTAATCACCCTGTTACTCAAATAACATCAGTTCTGGAAGAGAATAAATGTCATGGGCAATAGCATAGCAGAGTGATAACCATTTTGGGGTACCCTCTCTTCCGAGTAATTTATGTCACCACCTCACAGTGGTATCATTTCCAACATATTTTGCCACTTTGCTGCTAAGAATGTCCTTTACTAAGCATCTATAGAGAATAATAAATTTCACATAACAGGTATAGGCGATGCAAGAATTATCAATTGATCCCTTTTCATCAGCATTCCTGGGTGATAATGAAACTGAGATGGGGAGAGATACAAACAACTCAGAAACTCTCATCGTCTCTCACTAAAGCTAAATATTATGGTTTCTCTATCTGAAGAGGAGACCAGGCAGAGGCAGAGTAATTTTAAGGCCATAATTGGCCTCCACTGGATCCCCCCAAATAGTGTTTCAATAATTTCCTATAGCTTGAATTGCTCCTCTCAATTTTCAGGGGGAGCTAGGCAGTCGTTGTCCTATGTATTCACTCTCCTGACAAATTGTCAGACCCCTTCCTTCTTTCAACAACCAATCACTTACCACTTACCACATGTCAAACTTGTAAGATACAGAGAGGAAATGGCCAAAGAGAGTTCCTTTCCTCAGCGAGCAAGGCCTAGCGAAATCCTTGAACTCAGGATCAACTTCCCTGCTCATGCAATGTCTCGCACACTCCTCAGTGATGTCTAACCCCAAACTATATTGTTTTAGGGTTAGTTAGAAAGAAATTGCCCCAATGGCAGACTCCTTTAAAAGTCAAAGCTGTTTTGAACAGAAGTGACAAATTTTGGTATTTACAATATTTACAGTTTTACAAATTCTGGGGTACGTATTCGCCTCCAATTTGTGATACAGGTGCATTAGGCTGCTCTGAAAACTAGAAAACGTTCAGATTGCATTCAGAGGAAGAGTTTCAGAAATCTTACAGGTGAAGCCTAGCGCCTGTTGCTAGGCGACAAGACAAACTCCTAAGCAGGGACCAACTCGCCTCGCACATTTGACCATCTCTCCCCAGCGGTGGGACGCGGAGGCCCCATTGGCTCCATCTCTCTCGCTGAGCTCCAATTGGTCGGAGAACCTCTCACTCCGCTCCCGTTGGCTATCGCTGCCTCTCGCCGCTCTGTCATTGGCAGGCGGGCTCTCGGGCCACTCTCGTCACTCTCTCACCCCACTTCCTCGGCCCTCCGACTTTGTCCCCGCCCCTTCCCCCGCCCTTCCAGCCACGAGGGAAAACCCGCCTCTAGCTTCTCTCTGATTGGGAGAAGCTGGGCTAGGGGGCGGGCACTGTCGGACTACTCTGCGGGCCTTTATTGGCTCCTGGAGCCTCTGTCCCGCCTCCCACGGGCTCCCGGCGGTGCGGGAGTCCCGTCGGTGGGTGGCTATAAAACTGGTGGCTGAGGGGAGGCGCCGCGTACGGTTCTGAGGCGGCTCGCTCACTTTCGTCGGCCACCGCCCGGTCACGTTTGGGTGAGTGTCTCGCGCGGGGAAGGGAACTGGGCTGCTGAAGCGCCGCGAGCCTGCTGAGGGCCGGGCGGAGGCGTTGTCCTTGACTAGGCCCGACAGAGCTCAAACTCCGGTCAGGCGGAGGTATGGACCTGGCCCCGGGCGACCCGGCCCCCGGAGCTGGAGCCGTGTGGCGTCTCCACTGCCAGGGGCCTGGGGCTGCCGTGGCGGGTCGGAGGATGGCACTGTCGCCGAGGGGAGAAGGCGAACGGGCGTTGAATTCCAGGTGTTCAATAGATATGGTCAGGGTGGTTGGAGGTGCCAGGGAGGTGACTTTGACGACCGGAGGGGAATTTGGGAGGCCTCAGAACAGGAGGAAGGATTTGGGCTGCCAGGACATTCTCGGAGTCCTGGATCAGGGATGGACGCGAGGAATGGGAAGGCTCTGGCTTTTATTAGGTGGAAGCTTGTAGGTTGGCAGGGGGTGTGTCCTCGCGCCACCACAGGTAGGGAGTTGATGGAAGGAAAGAGCTGTATCACTTCCCTAGGTTCAAGTGGAAGAAAGCATGACGACCGTGATTTAAACTTGGCAGAGTGGTGGGGCTCTTGACAGCTTCCGTCTGTGCTTGCTTCATATATCACAGATTCCTCCCTCCCCCCTTCCTGTCTCCATATTTTTTTATACCATGCCTTTTTAAAAATTTTTATTTATTTTTAACATAGGTTTCTCGCTTGTTTAGAAACCCCTCATCTCCTTCTGTCCATATCTTCAGGACCAGCGTGACGCGAGATATAATGATGTAGTGAGCAGGCACCCATGGGCCCTCACGCACACAGCAGGTTGTGAATTAAGCCAAGGACATTTCAAAACCAAATATATGGAGAAATTTTTGAGAACCTGTGACCTGCCTTGACCAGTGATAGAGAAAGGATTGTTCTGACCTGCCCTGGAGGAGGGAATTGGGGAAGGGGTAATGTGAGATTGGCCCTGCTTGTAGTGCTTGTCCTGTGGCGGTGGCATCACTGTCTTCTTTCATTGCTCTCCTCTGCTGTAGCTCCTCCTTCCTGATGCTCTTTCCAACCTGCTGCAGTTGGATGGTGTGTTCTAGCTGTTGCTTTAAAGAACTAACACTTGTTCTATTTCAGGGATGAATCATGAAAAACAATGGCAAGATAAAGTGACAAAATCAAGATGAAGAGAAGTGCTCCTGTAGTTAACAGATTTTTCCTTTGACATGGGTTTTGGACTTTTAATGCACAAATTCTTTCAGAAGGAAGGCAGACTGAAAGTCCTTAACTTCCACCTGCTAAATGGTTCTTTGTAGTTTGAGACATCTAAGCAACTTGTGTTCGTTCTTTGACCAAAATTATTATTATTACTTTTAAATTTCAGTTAGTTATGTGTGGAGAAGAAAGAAGACTGGGATACCTTACCTTGTAGGAGGGGGAAACACTTCATTCTGTGTCTAACCTTTGTAGATCTCTTTACGTTTTAAGTGTGCCCTTTATTCCCCTAGTTCAATTCTAATTGTCGTCAGTAACTCTAATTCTCAGAAGTTAAAAGGATATTATGTTTGGGGCCATAGTAGTATCATTTTTTAGGCTAATTGTGGGCCTTTTTTATTTTGTTGTCATCTTAAATAATCCTCAGAGTGCTTCCTTTAACTGTGGTCTTGAGATTTTTTTGACTTAGATCTTTATATACCTTTTCTCTAATGCAAATACTAGATGTTGATGTAACTTAGGTTTCCTGGGTCCTCTAGGTTTGTTTAAAACCTTGTCAGATCTTCTATAATGCAATGGATGTGGAATTGGATGTGGAGGGTTGCAGTTGGGGTTGTGGGCCATGTGTCAGAATCTGATTATTTCAGTGGAAAAGGAATATACAGCCTTAGAGTTTTATAGTGGGTTACCAAAATACCAATGTCAAAAAAGGTATGATATTTTAGTTTCTCAAGAAGGTGGTATGGATTAAAAAGATTGAGAAACATATGACCTAATCTGATGGGATGGTGCTGAACTAGATTCTTAATCTAGTCACGCTAGTGCCTGGCAGGTGGTGGTTGTTTACTGAATGTCTGTTATGTAAGCATAGTTAGAACACTAGAGAAGATGCTAATCTGTCAAAATTCAGTCCATCTTTATAGCATTCGTGGTTGTGAGTGTTGTATGCATGTCCTTTTCTGATTCCATTTGGTCATCTTAAATGTTTTAGTTTAGAATCTTGGAACAGTTGAAATCAACCATTACCTTGAACAGCAGCAGTACAGAGCCAATTTCCTTAAACTCCGGGACAGTGTTTCGTGGTGCACCTTCTTTCATGAGTGATGAGATGGACATTGATCATGTCATCCTTAAGTAGCACAGCAGTCCTCTGTGAATGTTTTTTCTTCTATTTCTTTTTTTTTTCTCTAGTGTGTCCACATGTTCTCTTTCTTTCTTTCTTTCTGTCTTTCTCTTCCCCCACCCTGCAGCTTATTTCAAAAGTGATCGCAAAAAGAACAATTTCCTGTTGAGAGCTGCTACAAGTACTTTAATCTAACAGATTTGTTCTATAGTTGTTATATCTACAAAATTAGCCCCTTCCCAGCAAGAGTCTAGGAATCTAGTATAGATATAGACAAGAAGACAAGCCCATCACTGGTTCCCATAAACTAGTAGGATATGAAGACTACAGTGTGTATGGCACACCTTCTATAGGAGTACAGGGTCCTGATTAGAAAAATCAGTTTGTGTGGTTGCTCTAGGAAACCTTCCTGGAAGAGGTAACTTAGATCAAGGCTCTGCAGTATGAGTAGAATCTCTGATAGAGAGATGCAGGCCCTTTGGTGGAGACAAGCAGTGACCTCCACATTTTTTATGTGGAGAACTAGACTAGAGTGTACAGGTATGGCAAGGCCTTCCGAACAGAAGTTTTCACTTGCTTGCTCCTAAGAAGGGGTGGTTGCCAGTTCATTCTCAATTTCCTGGATTTCTTTCCTGTAACAATGAAAAGAATCATCAGGTAACTTCTTACCATTTGTCATGTACCACAGTGTACTGGATGAACTTCTGTGACCCCTCATTTGAATCATGACTAAGGAGGGAATGAGAAGGAGGAATTCAAAACATTGAATAAGCCCCAGAAGAGCCCAGACATACCATTTAGGGAAGGAGCTTTGGCAATAGCATCTTGGCCTGAACCTGTTGGCCTTAGGCAGGCTTATCATTCTTTGGTTGTAATCTTTGCCAAGCTGGAATACCCTTATTTCTTGGTGTAGTCTCTAAACAAGCTTAATGGTAGCCTCCCTGGAGCTTGGGATTCATTAGGTGCTCTATCACTTGCTCTGAAAAGATCTTATGTTAGAAATAAGGTGATGATAGTCTTGAGGCTTTGGCAGTACTGGTTTAGTGAGAATAAAGAACCCTCCCAACAGTTACAGTAGAGAATGGGAAAAGATCAGGCACGATCCTGATCTGTTCGTTTTTCCTGAAATAGCATTCACTGTTTCCATTTCCTTTCCTAGGTCCAGACCTATCTCCTAAGAGCTTCTTTTACTAGTGACCATGTAGACTTTGATGATGTCATCCTTAAGTAGCACAGCAGTCCTCTGTGAATCTTTTTTCTGTTTCTTTTGTATTTGCTGTAGTGCACCCATGCCTTCCCCCTTTCCCTTCCTTCCCTCAATCTCCCTCCCCTCAAACCTCCCTCCCTAATTTAAAAAATCAAAATTGAAAGAGGGAATATTGATAGGGATATTAGGTTTGGGAGATTTTTCCTTGACGTCAGTAATGTACATATACATGCATTACTTTGAGAAGAAATATAATAAGTTGTTTTAATAGTCTTAGTATGGAGAAGTGGACTTCTCACTGGTGAGGCAAAAACAGGATTTTCTCTTTATTCTCTTGAGACTGTTTAAATAATTTGCTGAGTTTTTAAATTATCGGTTTTTGAGGAGAGGTTGATAAACTCAGGTGATGAAGTAAAAGGAATTGAGGCTGTGAAGAGCTCACAAATGATCTAGTCACAAAAAAGAAGTAAATAGCACCAGAATGTAGTCTCCAGTTAATCAGGCAAGGATCTATGCTAAATTTGCCAATTATATTATTCCAAAGCATATTCATATATACCTTTTTATCTCTGCAATGAGCCAGCTATAGGGAGGTATTAGCTCCATTTTACAATTGAGGAAATCAAGAGGGTCAAAGAGATACCTTGATTTGCTGAACCCAGAAACTCCCAAGTGCAGAACAGGCTCTTGAATGTGTGGATCTCTTGATTCCAGAAATTTGCCAGCTTTGCCAGTACAACTTATTTCTCTTTCTTTCCCCCAATTCTTTTTTTAAAAAAATCAAACTTTATTTCAAATTCAAAAAATAAAATAACAGACAAAAAGGTAGCTCAACAAATTATAGAAGCATTACTCTAAAATGTTCTGCCCAGACACTTTTGTCTCATCTAATCCCAAAAACAAACTCATTTGTTCCACTAGTGTTCAGAAAGGTATACAGATGAACACAGATTAATGACATAATAAAGGTCTCCTTGTTAATGAAGAAGAGAAAATAAATGCTTAATCATATATCTCACAAAACCAAGCCCTATATTCTTTTTTTGACCTTTAGCATTAATATAGTACTTTTCTTAGCTTTTGCTACAAAAATATTTCAAAATTGTTGTTAATTGTAATTTATGTTATATTAGTTATATTTTCCCCATGTATTTCCCCAATTCCAAAATTAGAAAATTATAAAGAAGACTACACCTTTCCCATCACTGTGCTTGATTTAAAGCCTTAAACAGTGATATAGCTTCTTATTATAGTTAAGTACCAGGACTGAACCTACCGCTTACTACGAGAGCTAATAAAAATAAGAAAAAAAAGGTTTTGTCAGCTTTACATATTGTTCCCCAACCCCTCCCCACCCCCCGGAAAAAGTAAAAGTCTGTACATAATGTAATTGGACAAGCAAATGTGGAAATATTTTATTTTAACTGACTTTGAATTGGAGTCATATTATTTGAATTTGCGTGGTGGTTTATGACTTTAAAAGTTCTTATTTGAAATTCCTAGTGCCTGAAGGAGGAAACAGAGTGACAGACCTGGAGACTGCAGTTCTTTATCCCTCACACAGGTATGGCATCCTGTCATGCTGCTAAAGGAAAATGCTCTTCTCTAATGGAAGGGGAAATTTTAATTTTTATCTTAGAGCAAATAACCATTTGGATGCATCATCCATTCGTAAAACCCCTTTTAGAGTTATGCCTTATCTTTAAAAATTAGTTAATGCCATAATGCTTCAAAAACTGTCTTATTTATACATTTTTTTACTACCCTTTAAAATCTAGAAACACATAAAAATTTAGTGTTGACTCATAAAGGAAAAATAATAGATAGTAAAATGTGACCACATAAACTGCTTAGAAACATTCACCAGTAAGCATCTTAGATTGTTTCCGAGTAGACTTCTGCAAAGCCCAAACTACCTTTATGGTCAGATACCAAGAAGCCTTAAATCTTGCAAGTTTTGGAGGTGGGAGGGAGAGGAAAACATTCATTTTACTTTTTAGGTTAAAATCATGTGTGCCAATAGTCTTTTTAAATGACAGTCTCAAAAGAGACATATCTGGGCTATGGATGAATATTTAAAATTAAATGAGATTGGATGGTAATTGCAAGTGTGTTGAACCAATAACCTAATTATTTGTAGTTGCTTTTTTTATGGAGCGCATCTCTTCTGATTCTTCTTTTTTGTGCTTCAGTATTATGATTTCCCATGTTTTTACTGATATTAGATTAGAAGACTAGTAGGATTTCATTTATTGGATGTTCAGCACATGCCGTCCTCTGGGCTAGGGAACGGGATACAAAGATGAACAAGGCACAGTTCTTGTTACAGTAGCTCCTTGTATAGTTCAAGGAGGCTGACCCTAAACACATTGAGGAGAACATTTGGGAGAGGGTAGAGGCAGAGAACCCAATTAGGAAGCCGGCATAATAGTCTGGGGGACTCATTTTGTATTCCTCACAAAAGCAGCCATTGAGGAGATAGGTCAGGGCTGCTCTCCTATCAGTTCTCCAGCTGATTTCCTACCCTCTTTTTTGCTTTGCTTGTTTTTATCTTTTGTTTCCAGTTCCCTTACATTCACAGATTTTAAAGATTCTTAGGGGATTATATTGGCTCCTTTTGTGTCCTCCTAGGCAGGAAGCACTCAGAAAGCACTAACAAAGGACTACCTTATCAGGCTGCTGTGCTAATTCTGGAAACAGAACAAGAAGCTCCTTTTGTCCACCAGAGGGAGTGAACCATCCCTTTAGGGAGAAAGCCTAGTTTGTTGATACTTTCTTATTGAAAGATACCTTTGGTGCTAGCTTCGGCAGCACATATACTAAAATTGGAACGATACAGAGAAGATTAGCATGGCCCCTGCAGCAAGGATGACATGCAAATTCGTGAAGCGTTCCATATTTTGGAGGCGTTTTCGGGACTTGGAGTTGTCCTGGGTGGTGCTTCAGGACAATTACGGAACATTGTAGATCCCACCAGGGCCCACTGGATGGAATGTGGGAGAGTACGGGCTATGATGTGGACCATTGACCATGAGATGCAGCGATGCCCAGAGATGTACTTACCAAATGCAATGGATATGTCATGATGATGGGAGAGAGTGCTGCTGTGGGGAGAGTGGGGGTGGGGGCAGTGGGGTTGAATGGGACTTCATATTTTTTGAATGTAATATTTTTAAAAAAATGAATAAAAAACAAAAACAAAAAACTTTGGAAGGTTTATAGAGTTTTGTATAAAACTGTACCTTCCCTAAAAAAAAAAGGAATTTAAAAAGAAAAGTTTAATATTTTATTATAATATTGTGAATATAGAATCTTTCTCTTTTTCACCTGTTTTGTTTTGTTTTCCAATACAATACTCTATAAAGAATAATAAAATACTCTCTTATTCATCAGCTGAAGATTAAAAATATATGCAGGGAGTGGATGTAACTCAAGTGTTTGAGCACTTGCTTCCCATGTACAAAGTTCCAGGTTCAATCCTGGTACCTCCCAAAAACAAAAACAAACAAGCAAATGAGAAAACCAACTCTCATGAACACCTGCTTCCCATTCCCATGTACGAGGTCATGGATTTAA
The DNA here is from genome assembly GCF_030445035.2 of Dasypus novemcinctus. NCBI lineage: Eukaryota > Metazoa > Chordata > Mammalia > Cingulata > Dasypodidae > Dasypus > Dasypus novemcinctus. Next base: position 47,202,342 of record NC_080674.1, on the reverse strand, counting down.
TCTCTGGTACCGCCTTAAAAAAAAAAAAAACTTGCATATATATATGCAAGTAAATCAAAACCACAATGAGATATCATTTCACACCTACTAGAATGGCCATTATTTAAAAAACAGAAAGCTACAAGTGTTGGAAAAGATGTGGAGAAATAGGAACATTCATTGCTGGTGGCAAAGTAAAATTGTTCAGCTGCTGTGGAATAGAGTTTGGAAGTTCCTCAGGAAGCTAATTATGGAATTGCCATATGACTAGGCAATCCTTTTGCTAGGTATATATCCAGAAGAACTGAAAACAAGGACTTGAACAGATATTTGCACACCTGTATTCATTGCAACATTATTCACAATTGCTAAAAGATGGGAGCAATCCAAGTGTCCATCAATCCATGAATGGGTGGAAAAAATGTGGTATATACATATGATGGAATTTTTTAGCTGTAAAAAGAAATGAAGTCCTGATACATGTGTCAGCATGGATGAACCTTCAGGACATTATGTTGAGTGAAGTAAGGTAGACACAAAAGGACAAATGTATGATTTCGTTGTTATGAACTAATTATAATAGGCAAACTCATGGAGTTAAGAGTATAGAATATAGGTTACCAGGAGATAGATTGGGATTAGGAAATGGGAAGTTGATGCTACACTTGTACAGATTTCCTATACAGGCTGATAAAGGTTTGGAAATAGATGGTGGTGATGGCAGCATGTTACTGTGAGTGTAGTCGGCAGCACTGAACTGTATAGGTGAATGTGGTTAAAAGGGGAAACTTTAGGATATATGTTCCTAGAATAAAAATTCAAGGATAAAGCATAGGACTGTATGACACAGTGAACCCTATTGTAGAAGAAAGACTAGTCAATAGTACAAATATAAGAATGTTCTTTCATGAATTATAACAAATGTATGATACTAATAGAAGATAACAATAATAGGGTGGTATATGGGGAAAAATATACTTAATGTAAATTTTGGATGATATAGCTATTTCAATCTTTCATCAATTGTAACAAAGGTAAATACTGTTTTTAAAAGTACAATTTTTTTTTTTTTAAAGTACTATCGTCAATGGTAACAGATGTTCCATACCAGTGCGAGCTGTTGATGTTCAGGTTTTCCATAGGAATCCTGTATTGTATGCATAATTGTTTTGTAAACTCAAATCTCTTTCTATATATATATTTATGCAAGTATTTTGTTTTTATTCACCACCCCTTGTGGCTTGCTTGCTGTCTGCTCTCTGTGTCCATTCACTGTGTTCTTCTGTGTGTCTATTTTTTTATTTTTTAATCCCCCCCCTCCTTGTGGCTTGCTTATTGTCTGCTCTCTGTGTCCATTTGCTGTGCGCTCTTCTGTGTATTTTACTTGTCTCTCTTTTTGTTGCGTCACCTTGCTGAGTTGACTCTCCGCAGCGCTTGCAGGTCAGCAGCTCTCTGCGGCGTGCAGGCGTGCCTGCCTTCACAAAGAGGCCCTGGCATATGACCCAGGGCCTCCCATATGGTAGACAGGAGCTCAACTGATTGAGCCATAGCCGCTTCCCACAAGTATGTTTTTTAACTGTCATTTTTTAAAAAAAATTTGTATTTAGAAATTTAAAAAATATATATTTAGAATAGTGAATTCACTAAAATACCCCATTCCATGACTGGATATACTTAACATCATAATGAACAGCTCAGATCATTAGCTACACTTATATATATGGCTTATTTCAGAGTTTTAAGAGGACAGCTTAAGAACATTCACTTAATAGGAAAGCTAAAAGTAAAGATTACAGACCTAAAACTATATCACATTTTCTGTTTTTGAAATGCTATACGAGTAATTTCTTCTATACAAATAGTTTTCCTATCCTTCTCCACTTACACTCCTCCAATTTCAACCAAATTTTAATTTTTTCTAATTAGATGGCTTTCCTCCAAAACCTTAGCTGTCAAAAACCCTGAAAATGAGTAATATTGACTGAGTTAGATAATGTAACTTTTTTCCACACCAAGGTGTGTTAAAGTGTCAGTGGAGGACAGACAGTTTTCAAGTCACAGTGATTTAATTTGAGATGTTTGGGTTATTTTAGTTAATATATCTTTTTTTTCCCCAAAAGAAACAAGTCACTTATTTAACCTTTAGGAGGTGTAATAATAATTGTTATACTTTATTTCATAAATTCCATAAATACAAAGAACTGATCACAGATAGAATGTAGTAAATATGGATTGATTCTGGAATTGATGCATTCCCTTATGACTTACTGTAGAGCACTGTACAAGCATTATAAGAATGATTTAATATTTAGCCACTGTTGCTACTTGATACTCTTAGAAGTCTTCAACGAATTTATAGTGAGCAACTATATTATAAATTAGTATACACCTTCAGAAAGATTATATATACTTGTCCATTTTATTTCCAGAAGAATTACAGGCAGGGAAAATTGCTGTCCTCAAACATATTTAAAGCAGTTTGAAGAGTTGAAAAGAATCTAAAGACTTTCCTTGTGGGAAAGGCTGGGAAGGTAGCTGATCTACTGCCTGTGCTTTGTGACTTAGGGGGTCATATATAGCAGGGGTAACTAACTTGTAAGTAGATGGGCTGGTCTTTTTTATTTTTTTAAATACTAGTTTTAGAGCTCTTTTCAGACTATGCAGAAAGCTTCATCTTATTTTACTGTAGACTTAGATTCTGGGCCTAGTGACATAATCCCCTGTATGTCTTCATTTTAATCTCTGTGTGGTGCAGTGGACACCAAATTTAGAATTACTATAAAATTAATGGAAAGAGTTTCTTTTCAGAGTGAGGGTAGATGGCAAGCATTTCAAGTCGACTTCCTGGATCTAAGGAATCCAGGAAGTCAGTAGTCGTCCCATTCAATTCTTCTGAGGCACAGAAAGGGAGTTGTAGATGTAAGAAGAGATAGAAAGGCGGTATCTCTAACCTCATTAGCTTGATGGCTTTAGCTGGAATGAGTCTCCCTAAGTCTTTCTTTATGCCTGGATGTTGGTGGTGACGTTTATCCTGTATACAGGACTGAGGTTAGCAAGTCAGGACTGAGAGTCAGGAGGATATAATTGGCAAATAGATTATGTTGTGTTTAGGTGTTTTGTTTTTTTTTTTTTTTTTTACCATTGTGGAATTGAGTGTTAGCAATATATACTTGGTAAAATGGGGTATATAAAAAACATAGCATCTGATCTTAAGTAGCTTGGACTTAGTTGAGGTGACCAGGCATATTTGCAAAGTGAAACTGGAAATGTTGAATACTGTAATTCACTCTACAAAGAATCAGAATGGCATAAATTTTAAGATGCTTTATGTTTCATTAAGAAAGATGAACATTACCAATTGACTGATATGCTTTTTTATTACTTAGAATTTTTATTTATCCTTATTGAGAAAGTTCTTTTAGAGCTTGTAGCAGTGATACAGTTTATGAATTCCAAAAAAAGATATTGGATGTTTGTGAACTGGTCTGTCCTTCTGGGCGTATTAGATTGGATTCAGAGATTTCATTTTTACTTGATTAAATAATGAGTAAGGCTTTGATTGGGCCTGGCAGTAGGATGTTGAGTCCCCGCTGCCTTGGTGGGCAGGAACTCAAAGAGAAAACAACATGGCAGAAGAAAAAGTTGGGTGTTTTGAGCTGGATCCCAGGAATTAAATTACAGAGGAGAAGAACACAGGAGTAGAGACAGTTCCACAGACATGGCAGAGGCCCCGGGAAGAGAGATAAGCTGTTTGCATGATAGTCTACAGCTGACCTTGTAGAGAGACTCAAGCCTGAGCCTGGAGAGAATTGAGCCCTGGGGAGAGAGGCAAAGCCTAGAGAGCTTGATGGCCTACAGCTGATATATTGGAAGAAGCTGGGACCACGGAGCCTTAAGAGGAAGAGGAAGGCTGAACGCCAGCAGCCATCTTGCTCCAACACATGGCCGGAGACTTTGGCGAGGGAAGTAACTTATGCTTTGTGGCCTGGTAACAGTAAGCTTCTACCCCAAATAAATACCCTTTATAAAAGCCAACAGGTTTCTGATATTCTGCATTAGCACCCCTTGGCTGATTAATATAGAGCTAGACAAAGATTTTTGTCATGTTATTCTCCATTAAATAGGAAAATGTAAGTGAAACACTTTCATTATTAAAGAATTGCTACTCTTTTTCATGTTTAGAGCCTGACTCTTCTGAATTATTATTTTGACTCAGAGTTTATAATTTTCCATATATCGTCCTCTGTGTCACCAAGAATACTGGTAATACAGTATTCCTTTTTTTTTTTTTTTTTTAGCTTTTTTAAAAGATTCATGGATCACACAATATGTTACATTAAAAAATATGAGAGGTTCCCATATACCCCACTCCCCATGTCCCCCACTCCTCCCACATCAACAACTTCTTTCATTAGTGTGGTACATTCATTGCATTTGATGAGCACATTTTGGAGCATTGCTACACAGCATGGATTATAGTTTATGTTGTAGTTTATACTCCCAATCCATTCTGAGTTATGGCAGGATATATAGTATCCTGCATCTGTCCCTGCAATACCATTGAGGACAACTCCAGGACTCGAAAATGCAGTATTCCTTTAAAGAGTCCATGAAAGGATGAAAAAGTTTTTGGTGCTCTCCAGTATTGTTCCTGAGAATTTCTTTCAAACTGCGGACCCTCACCTACAAGTGATGTTTGATGCTTTTGGTGTTTGTGTGTGTCTAAACAGTGACAACATCATAATTGTCTGGCTGGTAGCAATTTTAAGAGAAATCCTGATTTCAGGAATGTTAATTTTTTAAAAATATGACTTAATTGATAATATGATATATATTAGTATAGAAAGGCAAGAAATACCTCAGGGTATTTACAAAAATAATTATCCAATGAGTAGTATTAGGAGTCTGGAAGAAGGTAAGAACTCTCAGATTCATTGGTTTGTAAAGATTTCACGTGTAAGGTGTGATTTATATATGTAAGGCTATAAAGGATTTGGATAGGCCGAAGAAAGAGGTGTTGTGTTAAGGAAGAAAACCCTAGAAGTTTTGTGAATAGAATAGTTTGTAGAGTCAAAGTATTGGTAAATAGTTGTAGGATGAGGAAAATTGGGTAATATTTGGCATTTATCCTTCATTATTGACTTTAGTGTAATTCTGTGAGTTTTCTAGGGTTGGTTGCAAAAGCCAAAGTTAAATAATTTTGTGTAAATTCCTACTTAGTGAATATAACAGTGAGCCTATTACGTCATGAGATAGTTGCTAGAAATCTTGTAATCATCCTAAACACTTTTCCTAGTGCCCAGTCACAATTTCTGCCAATTTTTTGCTGCTTATATATTTTTGGAAGCTATTCCTCCTTCATCCCTCATATAGTAACTAGTTTCATGCTCTGGTTTATTACCTGGATTGCTGTATCAGTTTCCTAACTGGTATCCCTGTCCCCGGGCCCTTTTCCAATCCATTCTCTACACAGCACCAAGGGCATTGACTATAACAGTAGCTTTCAAACTTTGTGAACCAAAGTAAGAAATATGCTTTATATTCTAATTGTATATATGTGTGAATAAGTAAAACAAAAGCTTCAGGGAAGCAGATTTGGATCAATGGATAGAGCATTGTCCTACCACATGGGAGGTCCAAGGTTCAAACCCAGGGCCTCCTGACCTGTGTGATGAGCTGGCCCATGTGCAGTGCTGATGCACACAAAGAATGCCATGCCACGCAGGGGTGTTCCCCGTGCACGCAAGTAGTGCAAAGGAGAGCCACCCAGCGTAAAAAAAGTGCAGCCTGCCCAGAAGTGGCACCGCACACACGGAGAGCTGGTGCAGCAAGGGACACAACAAAAAGAGACAGATCCCTGGTGCCGCTGACAAGAATACAAGCAGACACAGAAGAACACACAGTGAATGGACACAGAGAGCATACAACTGGGGAGGGGGCAGGAAAGGGAGAGAAATAAACCTTAAAAAATAAGTTTCATAGAGAAATCCTTACAATTATTTATTTTTTTTAAATCTACCAAGTTGGTGAACACTTACCCAGACACTAATATGACCATGTTATTCCTGTTTAAAACTTTTTGATGAAAGGGGAAATGGCTGTGGCTCAATCAGTTGGGCCCCCGTTTACCATATAGGAGGCCCTAGGTTTGCATCCTGGGACCACCTTGTGAAAGCAGGCTCGACCACAAGTGCTGCAGAGAGCTCACTCAGCAAGGTAACACAGCAAAAGGGAGATAAGTAAAAACACCAAAGAGCATGCAGCAAATGGATACAGAAAGCAGACAACAAGCAAGCGGCAAAGGGGGGGTGGGAGGATAAATAAATACAAACACAGAAGAACACAGTGAATGGGTACAGAGAGCAGACAGCAAGCAAGCCAAAAGGGGGGGGCGGGGGGGGGGTGATTAAAAAAATTTTTTTTAACTCTTTGATGGCTTCTTACTGTCTTCATGATAAAGTTGAAGTTCCCTAACACGAGTATCTTATATTCATGACCTGACCCCTATCTAGTTCTCCTGTCTTAATTATTTGCATGGTCTACTCACTGCACTCATTTCACTAATAAATTAGAATGTTTTACAGTTCTTTGTACTGTGTCTTTGTTTATGCTGTCTTCTCTTTTAAATCCTCTTCTACCACCATCTGCTTCTCCAGCATTTTTCTATTTAACTCTTACTCATTCTTAAGATTCACCTGAGGCAACCAGGAAGGCTTCCTTCACACTCCTTCCCCCTGTGGCCTGGCTGGTCAGGCGGGTCTCCATAGTATAACGTGACTATTTCTATTATCTCACCTGCTTAGTATTACCTGTTTGTATCTTATTCTCCCACCAGACAGTGAATATTTGAGAAGGCAGGGATTGTCTCCCATCAAACGTATCCCAAAGTTTGGCATGTAGCATGTTGTCTTTGCTTGGATGAATGAAAAAAAGTGCTAATAGGATTCTTATATTTGGAAGGAAGATTGAGCTGGTATCCCTTATGACCTTTAACTTATTATTTTTTAATTAGAGTAGTTGTAGTTTTACAGAAATACCCTATAGAAAGTACATTTTGCATTTGTATAGTACCTTTGTTAAAATTCATGAAACATTCTTTAACTTAGATTTTTGTGATTATATTTATAGGTGCATATTTTTCAGGTTTTAGTATAATCATAACTTGGCAACTTATGGACTGAAGTATAAATTTCATGATTTAAGAACAGAGCCTTTCTACTTTCTACTTGGTGTAGTCTCTCAAGATTTCGGTAATTAGCAGTTCACTGTGGCAACAGTCTGTACTTTCATTATACTTAATACTACACCAGGGTTTTCAGTATGTTAAAGGACAATGACATAAATATAGGATTTGACTTACAATTTTTAGATGTCAAATTAGTAGTAAGTTGGTAAATGATATAGAAGTTTGGTAGAACCAGTTTGGCCTGAGTAACTCTCATAAGCCAGGACCTGAAATTCTATCATCTGAGTAGCACCATCCAATGGAAATCGAATCATCTCCAAAATTAAGGGGCTATGCCTCTGTGCCACCCTTTGAAGCCTGAAGACTACATTTCTCTGATTCCTAAGCCACTTCTGGTCAGACTGCTGATGGGATATATTAAGCCAGATTAGAGGTGGAAGGAAGGTAGCCATTCTTGTTTTTGTCAGTGGCAGCAGCAGCAGTGAGAGTACAGGTCTCTGCTTAGCAGCAGAGTTAGCACTGATAGCTCCAATAGCTTTAGTTGGAATCCAGGCTCATGATATCTGAATAACTACCTTCCTGCTTCTCTTCTAGCTTCTTTTAGCCAACAAGTTTGTAACCATTTCCCTGTATTATATCTCTCTGTTTTGAAATAGCTAGAATAATTTATATTTTCTTAATATACACAGTAAAGAAATTGAGGGTCTGATAGGTTAAATGACTTGCTCATGGACATATAGTAATGGTCTTGAGTGACTACCATATTTTTGTTACTGTTGATAAGTAAATCTAGACACTATTGAAAGTCTTCACAGTGTGGTGACAGTCCATCTTTTTAGTGTCCTTTTTAAAAAAGAAGAGGTGGAAAACAGCAGAATGGAATGGACTCTTAAACAATAAAAGAACATTTATCATTTGTTCTTTGAAAGTATTATTTGGTTTTAATTTCATAGTCTAGCAAACACAACAGTTAAAATGGTATATGTATATATAGTATAGTTTAAAAATTCCATTTTATAATTTTCCTATTCCAAGTTGGAATAATGCATTTAATAGTTTTGGGGGTGGAAGAGTGTTATGTTTAATTGGAGTTGTCAGATATGAGTCCCACAGAAATTTAAAAATTTTCTGAATTAAAAGACACCTGGTTTTTAGCTCTTAGAAACCATTGTCTTTCAATTTCTAATAATTATTAAAGTTATTGTATTTTGAAATTAGAATTGCTAATGCCTTGATCTTTGAAATGGATTCTTAGGTCCTACTTTAAAATTTTTCTTTAAAAAACGTGGTGCTAGATATTAACCTTTTACACAGTTCTGAGTACTGTTAACAATATCTGGAAAGTATTTTGAGAGATCAGTGGAAAGCTAAATATTCTACTAAAGTTAACATGAGTCAGCAAATAAAATTAGATTTTTCAAATTAAAACAAAAAAGAAGAGGTTTTTTTTTTTTTTTTTTTTTTAAGATTTCTTTCTTTATTTTTCCCCCTTCCCCGTCCTCCTGCCCTGCTGTTTTTCTGTGTGTGTCCATTCGTTCTGTGATCTTCTGTATCTCTCTTTTTGTCTTCTCATTTTTTCTCCTCTAGGATTCACCGGGATTCGATCCTGGAGACCCCTGATGTGGAGAGAGGTTCCCTGTCAATTGTACCACCTCAGTTCCTGGTCTCTGCTGTGCTTCACCTTGACTCTCCCCTTGTCTCTATTTTGATGTGTCATCATCTTGCTGCGTGACTCACTTGCACAGCACTGGCTCACCGCGCGGGCACTCTCGCGGGCACTGGCTCACCAGTCACTCATCGCGGGCACTCACATGGGCACTGGCTCACCGCGCGGGCATGCTTTCTATTCTTTTTTACCAGGAGGCCTCAGGGATCGAACCCAGGTCCTCCCATATGGTAGGCGGAAGCTCTATCACTTGAGCCACATCCGCTTCCCAAGAGGTGGTTTTAAGAGGTGTTATTTAAGAGTTGCCATTCAGATATGTGAATGTTCAGTTTTCAGATTATTAAGAGTTTTTTTTGTTGTAGATTTAAAAGATAAATGATATCTTGCAGTTTTATGATCATTTATCACCTATACTGTAGCTGTAGAACATAGAATATTGGCATTTGACCCTACAATGTATTCTGGAATTTGTCTTTGCTTAAAATTTTAATCATTTATGTTCTCTAGAAGAATAAGATTTTAACAGTTGCCTTGTGCTAATGGTTTGGGTGGACTTCTATATTATGGGATTTTTTAAATCAATAAAATATGTAATATTGTTGATCTAAGTCAATAACTGTAAGTCTATCATGGATGACTGACTTTTTTTTCCCATGTATATATTCAGAATTTAATGACTGACTAATTTTTTGGGGTGTTCAGAAATAGATCAGATAATTGAAATCTGATTGAGCCTTATTAAAGTGTCATTGTAAAAAAATTTATCTTAGAGTTTACAACATAGAAGAATCTTTAGTTTTATTTACAGCTAGTAATAATGTCTTAAATCTAAAGATGCCCAGTTTTGAATAAAATTAAGCCTTTCTAAAAAGGCTATAATTTTAAAACTTGAAAATCAGCAACTTAAAACAATTTTTTCCCCTGTTTTTCCTTCTAAAGCTCTTTCACCATGCCTGGGTCACTTCCTTTGAATGCAGAAGCCTGCTGGCCAAAAGATGTGGGAATTGTTGCCCTTGAGATCTATTTTCCTTCTCAATACGTTGATCAAGCGGAGTTGGAAAAATATGATGGTGTAGATGCTGGAAAATATACCATTGGCTTGGGCCAGGCCAAGATGGGCTTCTGCACAGATAGAGAAGATATCAATTCTCTCTGCTTGACTGTGGTTCAAAATCTTATGGAGAGAAATAGTCTTTCTTATGATTGCATTGGGCGACTCGAAGTTGGAACAGAGACAATCATCGACAAATCAAAGTCAGTGAAGACTAATTTGATGCAGCTATTTGAGGAGTCTGGGAATACAGATATCGAAGGAATAGATACAACTAATGCATGCTATGGAGGCACAGCAGCTGTCTTCAATGCTGTTAACTGGATTGAGTCCAGCTCTTGGGATGGTATGTTACATGCCTCTTATTCCAAGAAAACTCTCCTTATAATAGGCCTAATTACCTTTTACTTATTTACCTCTTTAAGTAATTACCTAATTACCTTTTACATATTTCCTATGGTTGTTATGGTTTTTTCAATATATATAGAAAGAAAGCTATGACTTTCAACTTCTATGAATTATGATTTGGTTTTTCTATAGGAAAAAATGATCAATTAAAAATTTAATCAGAATATTCTTTCCCAAAGATGGGAAAACATCTTCTGGAGAAGACTATGACAGACTTCAGTTTATATGTACAATTTTTTAAAAATTTGATCACTTTCTTGTGCGCTAACAAAAAATATTTTGCAGGACGGTATGCCCTGGTAGTTGCAGGAGATATTGCTGTATATGCCACAGGAAATGCTAGACCAACAGGTGGAGCTGGAGCTGTTGCTCTGCTAATTGGGCCAAATGCTCCCTTAATTTTTGACCGAGGTAAGTGGGAAGCCATTTTTGTTTTAGCATAATAAAAGCTAGTACTTACTGAATATTTAATAATTGCAGGTACAACCTGCTAAGTGCTTTCTATATGTTATTTTATTTAATCTTCATAGCAATTGTGTGAAGTAGGTGATGCCATCTTCATTTTACAGAGAAGTAAAATGATTATTAAGGAACTTGCCCATAGTTATACAGGCAGTAGTAGGTTTGAGTGGTTTTCAGTTCAGTAGAACAATTGTGTTCTCCCAGTTAGGTTTATGAAACTTGTATGAAGATATTGTCTGCAAAAGGAATCTCAGACCTGTCATGGTAGGTACTGTTACGTTTTAATTGCATATTGGTTCCACCTCATGTCGTCTATCCTGCAAGTGGTGAGAGTTTACTGGATAGTAAAAGAAAGTCCCCAGACAATGTAATATGTTTGCTAATATACAAATATCAAGAAGCAGAAATACATAGACATCTTCCTTTTCGCTTCTAACAGGGCTTCGTGGGACACATATGCAGCATGCCTATGACTTTTACAAGCCTGATATGCTCTCTGAATATCCTATAGTAGATGGAAAACTCTCCATACAGTGCTACCTCAGTGCATTAGACCGCTGCTATTCTGTCTACCGCAAAAAGATCCATGCCCAGTGGCAGAAAGGTATGTTTTTATCAATTTTCCTTGGTTTTGGTATCTATTGAGGGCAGTTAAAGGTCCTGGGAATCTTTAGTGAGTATATTAATTAGCCAAAGGGGTGCTGATGCAAAGTACCAGAAATCTGTTGACTTTTTAAAAGGCATTTATTTGGGGTAAAAAAAGGCCTAAAGAGTCCTGCTCACGATTGATTTTTCACCGAAAGTCAGTTGCCATGTGTTGAAGGAGGATGGTTGCCAATCTCTGCGAGGGTTTAGCCTTCCTCTTCCTCTTCCTCTTCCTTTTCCTCTTAAGGCTCTGTGGTCCCAGCTTCTTCTCATCTCAGCTGTAGGCTGGAGGGCTTGTTTCTTTCTAGGCCTTCTCAACTGCTCAGGGCTCTGGTCTCTTCAGCTGCAAACTATCAGGCGAGTGGCTTAGCTTTCCCCAGGGCTCCAGCGTCAAAACTAAGTTCTCTCCCCTGCTGTGTCTTCTATGTGTTCTCCTTGAGTGAGTGTCAGTGTATATAATCCACCAAGGGGGCAGAGATTCAACCATGAGTCACCCTAATGACCTGGTTGAATCAGAGCCCTAATCTTAATTTAAATCACGTAAACGTAAAACCATTGAATTTAATACAATCAAAGGGTATCACGCCCAGAGCAACAGTCTAGTTTACAAACATAATCCTTATCTTTTTTGGGGTTTGTAAATAATCTCAAACTGCCACACTGAGTAACTACTTTGAGAGCACCCTTCATTAATGTCCTTTAACAATTTCTTCCTCACTCACCAAACAGCATTTCCCAAAGTTTCTGGGACTGTATAAGCTTTGGAAATGAGCTAAGCTTTGGAAATGAAGTGTATCTCTGCAAAAATACTTAGTTTGATTTAATCCTAGTAAGAAAATCAAAATGGGGAAGAAGAAAGTAACTAAATTTTGTTCATCTTTTGAGAGAGGTATTTTAATAAGGTTTTAGTTTGCAACTGTGATCCAGAGAAAACTATAATGAAAATAAATTAGAAATCCATCTCCCTTCTCCTGTAGTTTGTTTGACCTTGAGCTGTGAATTTGTATTTGCTTTTATAGGGTCTTCATTTATAACTGTCTTTACCCAGAAAAAGTTCTTGAAGTACTGCAAAGGACAGCATTTAAATTAATGCTGTTCTAACACAGAATATCAAGTAAAGAATATTTTTTCTGTATCCACAGTTTGCTTTATAGATGTTGTAAGAGGGTTAAACATAATATTCAGTAACAAATATTAAGGAACTTAGTGGCTCTGGGTAAGAAGCATTTTTGTAGTATGTAACTGTACGACTATTAAACAGTATGTATTTAACAATAGGTATTTAACAGTATGTATTTAATAGTGAAACTTTTTTTAACAGGACCCAGAGTAAGAAGTTTACTTAATGTTGTATGTATGTGCTAAATTGAAACGAAAGTGGCATGAAATTACTTATCTATACGCCGAGTTATGCAATTTAATATTTTCTACTCTATCCTAATTTCATTTTAAAAAATATTCTTTCATTAAAAAAAAACAACAACTGGTCTTGACCCACTAAATTCATTACATAACCCACTAATGGGTTAATTTTGAAAAACACTGATGTATATTGTTCCCTCTCTGCATGTCTTTTTTGCTGTGCATTTTAAAACAGGGATAGATTTCATTATATAGAGTATTTTGGGTTGCTTTCTCATTTTTATGTGCTGTTTAAAGTTTTATAAAATATCCTAACTCTTCTAAAATCAAACTTTGAGAGTTTAGTGGCTTATATAAATTTCATAATTTTCCTTGATATCTCTTTCAGAGGGAAATGATAAAGATTTTACCTTGAATGATTTTGGCTTCGTGATCTTTCACTCACCATATTGTAAACTGGTTCAGAAATCTCTAGCTCGGATGTTGCTGAATGACTTCCTTAATGACCAGAACAGAGATAAAAATAGTATCTATAATGGCCTGGAAGCCTTTGGGTAAGAGGAGCTATTCCCCCTGGCCCCCCCCCCTTTATATTAGAGCATTTATATTTGTTAAACTATTGTTTGCACAGATCTAAAATAGTGTCAAAAGTATCTTAGACGTCATCTAGTTTAACCTATTTAACATATTTTAACTTCTCATCAGAGAAGAAATGGTCTCAGAGAGGTGGTAATTCTTTAGTAATTTTTACTCACATTTTCTAATTCACTTCTTTTAGCTCCATTTTCACTGTACCCACCGTCAGGTAACTCTACTAGTGCCTCATAACTCTTCTTTCCTCTCTCTACGCACTCTATCTCATATCCATCTACTACAATGCCATTGTAAAGGCTGTATTCATACTCCTGAGATTTTTCTCACTTTTAAGGCTCCCTAGAATGCCGTGCTTCTTCCTTCATCTGATAAAATATAAAATTCTGTGCAACTTGGCTCCTGTACATCATGACTTTTCTAACTCAATAAACATTATTATGGATTTGAAATAGTATTTATTCTGTTTGTGACAATAAAGATTCAGTGGGTTTACTAAACCATTAGAATTAAATTGTCTTAACCCGATCATAAAAAATCTTGAGAAAAGGTACCATATTTATACAACTGTTGTTATCCTCCATAGCAATTAGTATGCTGCTAATTTGATTTTTGTTTTAGGATGTACCAGGGATTGAATCCAGGGTCTCATACATGGGAAGCAGGTGCTCAACCACTGAGCTACATCCACTCCCCAAAAAGAGTTGGGTTTTTCATTGTTGTTGTTGTTATTTTGAGGTACTGGGGCCTGGGGATTGAACCTAGGACTTCACATGTGGGGAGCTGGTGCTCAACCACTGAACCATATTGGCTTCCATGAGTTGGTTTTATTGTTTGTTTTGCTTGTTGTTGGTTTTTGTTTTTTGAGAGAGGCACTGATAACCGAACCTGGGACCTCCTATGTGGGAGGTTGGCACTCAACCACTTGAGCCACATCTGCTCTCAAAAGTTGTTGTTTTTTTGTTTGTTTATTTTTAGGAGGTATTGGGAATCGAACCCTGGACCTCATACATGGGAAGCAGGCACTCAACCAGTGATCTCCATCTGTTCCCCAACTAATTAGATTTTAACAAATGGAGAAATCGAATTGTACCCATTTACAGATTTGAATATTAATTAGGCACATTATCTAATAATAAAATGTGGTCTTTGATTATTGAAATTGCCTTTTTTATAAATTTTTCAGGGATGTTAAATTAGAAGATACCTACTTTGATAGAGATGTAGAAAAAGCATTTATGAAGGCTAGTTCTGACCTCTTTAATCAAAAAACAAAGGCATCATTGCTTGTATCGAATCAAAATGGAAATATGTATACATCTTCAGTTTATGGTTCCCTTGCTTCTGTTCTAGCACAGTAAGTATAAATTTCATCTATTTAACTCCCCTTAATTGGGAGGTATTAGATTTCTAAGGCCAAATCTGGGATATCAGGCCTATTGATTGGTTACAGGATGATAAATATTTTTAAAAAGATTTATTTATTTATTCCCCTGCCCCCTGTTTGTGCTCTCTGTGTTTGCCCATCTTCTTTTAGGAGACACTGGGAACCAAATCTGGGACCTCCCATGTGGGAGGTGGGCACCCAACTACTTGAGCCATGATCACTCCCTACAGTATGATATTTTATTTACAGGCTCTGTAGTCTGTTATTTTCCATAGACTTAAAGGAGATAAGACTGAGAATTTTTCCAGAATTCTTCATAATTTCATATTGGCTTCTCTTTTCATCATTTCATTATTTTTTACCTACTTTTGACAAATTGATTTATTTTATGGTGTAATAACTTTTTCATAAGCCCCATCATTCCCAAAGAGATGGGAACTCTTGTTTTCAGTCTGATTACTGTAATGTTAAAATTTTAATTTAGATCCCTGAGGCTAAGTATGAAATTTGATTCCTACTTATTGGCTTCTTACACATTGTGGTTTGAGTTGATTCAGCTTCCTTAATAGCTTTTTCCCTGCTGCTAGGTACTCACCTCAGCAGTTGGCAGGGAAGAGGATTGGAGTGTTCTCTTATGGTTCTGGTTTGGCTGCCACCCTGTATTCCCTTAAAGTTACACAAGATGCTACACCAGGTGAGTGCCAAGTTTTTATCAACCGTGTATTGAGAGCCTACTGTAGTAAGATCTATTCAATAGGCTTCTCAAGTGAGCTCTTGAATCTGTCCCATAGATCATTACATTTTTATCTTTATTACTTTCAATATGGCCATATTTTTACTCTACCCTAAAAACATGCAAGATTATGTTTTAATTAGAATAGCTTCATTCCTTCTAAGTCACAGAAAAAATCACCAGCTTTCCAATTTTTTTTTTTTTTTAATAGCGTTAGTGGGTAGACTTCCTTCTGTGGCAAGTAACTTTAGTTTATAAGGAAACATTTGTGCCTTCGGAGCAGAAAAGCCCAAGAACATGGAAAAAAAATGATTAATTAAAATTGTATCTTGATCATGCAATGGCTATAGAGAAGTTAATTTGTAAGCTTCAAATCCCAACTATTTCCTAAGCTGTCTACTGGTGATATTGGAACAAATGTATAGTCTGAGGTCTTAGGAAATTGTTAAATAGAATCTATCTCAGCTGTTAAATAAACAATAGCTAGTAGTTCTGAAAGAAATGAAAAAAAATTTCTTTTCCCAGTTTGGCAACTTTATTTAGGCTTCATTTGGGCATGCCTATATTTAATCTTTTATTGTTGGAATTATTTATTGTTTTAGGATCTGCTCTTGATAAAATAACGGCAAGTTTGTGTGATCTTAAATCAAGGCTTGACTCAAGAACCTGTGTGGCACCAGATATCTTTGCTGAAAATATGAAGCTCAGAGAGGACACTCATCACTTGGGTAAAAAATCAAATTGTATTTAAGGACATAAATACATGCCCAGAAGCCTCTTGGATGGCTATAATATTAAACATGCTAC
The DNA here is from genome assembly GCF_030445035.2 of Dasypus novemcinctus. Lineage (NCBI taxonomy): Eukaryota > Metazoa > Chordata > Mammalia > Cingulata > Dasypodidae > Dasypus > Dasypus novemcinctus. The sequence continues at coordinate 47,186,065 of NC_080674.1, read as the reverse complement.
AAACAAGAGATATCTTGGCTTTATTCAGTATTAATCTGATGTTGGTGAAAATTGTAGGGAAATATGCAGCTTCTTATCTTTTATTACTGATAAGTTGATATCATAACTAATTTTTCATATTCTTTGCCTTTCCTTTAGTCAAGTATATTCCCCAGGGTTCAGTAGATTCACTCTTTGAAGGAACATGGTACCTGGTTAGAGTGGATGAAAAGCACAGAAGAACTTATGCTCGGCGCCCCTCTCCAAATGATGACACTTTGGATGAAGGAGTAGGACTTGTGCATTCAGACACAGCAACTGAGGTGAAATAAAACTCTTTGTGTGGTTTTGTGCTTTGGCAGGGTAAGCATTTCCATTTCCACATCTCAAGGCTTAGAGCACTTGAGATTTAGCAACTTAAATGTCAGTAGAGCAGAGTAATTTAGAAAAGGGCTCTGGAATTGGATCCCAGCTCTGCTGCTTTCCAATTGTATAAATTCTTTGGACTTAAATTATTAATACTTTAAAAGTACACAGTAAATACTTGGTTTTATTAATACCATAATTTAAAGGAAGACTGGTCTAGAGAGAAAGCTTATGTGTGGTCTGTGTGTTGGTGAGAGATGGAGTGGGGGTAGGATGTTGCCCCTCACATCTCTTCTCTTAGACCATTGTCAAATCTATCTCTAAATTATCAAGAAGTAATAATAATAGCTATGGCTTGAATTCCAATTATATAATAAGCATTTTGTTTGCATTTTCTTAAATAATCCTTACAATACCCTCCTTGAGGTAAATGATATTATCATTAAGTGACTTGCCCAATATCATTACTAATTAGTGGTAAAGCCAGGCTTCAAACCAAGGACTTTATAATCTGGAGGTTATTTCTTTTATCTGCTCATCACAGCTTTAGTCAATGCATAGTTTTGCTTCTTGCTGTTATACAAATTAGGTTGCAAGTCAAACCACCAGTCTTTGAGCTGTGAAGCAAGATATAACAAGAAAAATACCATGTGTGGCCTTCCTCACTCTCTATATGGATGATTGTATAATAAATTTACCATAAGGAGAAGAATGGATGCATTCCTCCATGGAAAATTATTCTATGTAGTTAATATAAACTTCTCTAAAATTGTCCTTTATCAGTTTTTCTGTAGGAATTTTAATAGAACCATGACTCTTTTTTTAAAGAAGCCAACAACATTTTTTCTTTCATTTTAGCATATTCCAAGTCCAGCTAAGAAAGTGCCAAGACTCCCTGCAACGGCAGCTGAACATGAAGCAGCTGTCATTAGCAATGGGGAGCATTAAGATGCTTCTGTGAGGTGTAAAGACTTCGGTGTAGGTTGGGGTGGGTGGTGATATGGGTAAGGTTGGGGAAACGGGATGTCTTGGGACAGTTTTAAAGGATTACATGTTGCCTAAATTTTTATGTGACTGACATAGAGCCTGGAAGATTATCGTGTTCTTTGGAAAGTCTTTTTTGCTCAGTTTGCTAACATGCTTCCTATTGTGGTTTAGCTAATGCTAAATGTACTTGAATGATGTTAAGGGCTCTGTAAAACTTTATACCTCTCCAGCTATTTGTATGCATGAAGTTTAATATTTAAATGTGGTTTAAGGAATCGTGTGCTTCTGGCAAAAGAAAACAGAGGTACCAGTCTCCAATTTTAATTTTTTTAAATGAGTAAAAATTTTGTAGTGCTTTGAAAAACAAACAAAATTGCTGAAAATACCTGTGGTTTTTGAAAAAAGTTCCTAGCTTGGGGAATGTGATGTGCGTAAATCCTGTTTGAAAATGGCAAGACCAAACGTGCTCTTTTTTCTAAAATTTGTAAATCTTGAAGGAGGAGAAAAGAGGATAGTAACACGTTCTAGAAATTTGAATGCTGATTTAAATCCAACCCAGCAGTAACTCCCAAGTTATTTAATGAATTCTATGAGTAGAGTTGCTAGCATTGAATAGTGTTCTGTTGTAGAAAACACGGTACATTTGGGAGTTGGGACATAGTTCTAGAACTGCTCCTGAATCAGTTCTAGGTGGCCTTGGATGAACAACATTGAGATATTGTTAGGATTCTGTATGAGAAAGTTTGTTGTCGCTACCTTCTTAGCACTTATCTTGAAGGATAAATGAAACCTTTTTCCTGGCTGCTTTTTTTATTTAAAGCAAAAAGGTAGGATAGGGGCAGGGCGTTATTTGGTTACTTTTGATGCTTCAGTGTTATAAATTCAACTTAAAGACTGACAACCTTAATTCATGGTGTAAGTGTTCTTTTCTCTTCTTTTTCTTTTTGATATCTATTCAATGAAAATAAGGTACAACCTAAGTCTTTATATGTTTGGCCTTGCCAAAAAGAATATTACAATTCAGGGTCTGGAAGTAGAACATATAAAGCATTCTGTCAGACTTTCACCTTAAAACAGCAAGCAAAAAACCCTCACATGGGGTGAATAAAACTAGTTAGGCGGGTCTGTAGATCTTTTTTGGTGCTGAACTATGACACGAGCCTTATAGATTGTAAAATAGAGGTAGTTGGAACTAATGTACAGAACTAAACTTTTTAAACTTGTTAAATTCTGTGAAGTTTCAGTTATCTAAAATATACTTACACAAATATGAAATGTAATGTTTCAGATTGCAAGGTAATATGTAATGTAGTGTTTGTAAAATACCCTTGTCTAATATTAACTAGTAGTATTTTGATTTGTATAGTCATAATTTGTTAAAATGACTTCATTTTAACATCCACTGATTAATAATGTAAGTTCAGATTTAAAGATTGGTGGGAAAATGGTGCATGTAATACTTTTGCAAGTATTGGGAGTTTTGAAAAAAATGTTTTGGAAAAAAAAAAACGTAACTTTTGGATGTCAGGAAATGGGTTTTCTCAAAGTCCATTGCCGGCAATGTGCAGCCCTAGTCGTACTGGCACAGAACATTAACTGAACACTTGATTAACAGTGAGGTGAATAACCTTGAAATAAAGTTTTGGAGAAATATTTCAGGTATGTGAGTAGTCTTTTCTTCCTCTGAATTAACAATGTAGGTAAGAAATGAGCTAATATGGTATTTTAAAATAGGGCATTGATTTTATTTCATTCACCCATACATCATCTAACAAACATTTGAAAACTTGATATTAATGAAATACTCGGCTTAAGCCAGAAATTTTTAAAAATGTGTAAGATATGAGGTCTTGCCTTCAAGAATTTATTTGTCCAGTGTAGAGGAATTTTTACAGATAATTTCTTATTATTATACTTCAAACATTAATTCTCAAAGGGGGTAGTAAATGCATATATACTTTATAATTCATGAAGTGGTTTCCTAAAATCACTAGAACTTAAGGGTTGACTATTAAAGCAAATTTTATGTAGCCAATCTAAAAATGATCCTATATTAATAGTAATCCTAGGGACTTTACAGAGGAAATTTTTGCATTGGCAATAAAATCAGACTAGGTGATTCTATGAAGGAATAATTAAGCCAATTTAATAGCTCCTATTGACTTCACCATTATTTTCTTTTTTTTTTTAAAGATTATTATTTCTCTCCCCTTCCCCCCTCTCCCCACTCCCTTGCCCCAGTTGTCTGTTCTCTGTGTCCATTTGCTTTGTCGTCTTCATGCACTTCTGTTGTTGTCAGCGGCATGGGAATCTGTGTTTCTTTTTGTTGTGTAATCTTCTGTGTCAGCTCTCCGTGTGGGCAGTGCCATTCTTAGGTAGGCTGTACTTTCTTTCGTGCTGGGTGGCTCTCTTTACAGGGTGCACTCCTTCTGTGTGGGGCTCCCCTACATGGGGGACATCCCTTCGTGGCACGGCACTCCTTGCGCGCATCAGCACTGCACGTGGGCCAGCTCCACACGGGTCAAGGAGGCCCGGGGTTTGAACCGCGGACCTCCCATGTGGTAGACAGACGCCCTAACCGCTAGGCCAAGTCTACTTCCCCCATTATTTTTTAATACTGATCAGCTTCATATTTTATCATCATGTCATATCTAGATTCAATACTTAAAATAATTTCATTTCTTTTCTTGGTTTGTCCCTTTTCCCTCTAAGTCAGGGTTTCTTAACCAGGGGGTCCATGGACCCACAAAGCGTCCATGGAAAGATTTCAGGGGGTCTATGAGCTTGACCTGAAAAAAAAAAATCAACTTTATTTTCTCTGACCTCTGATTGAAATCTTGCATTTCCTTCACTTATGAATGTATGCAATAAATAAATTACAGTCGTGTTCATTTTACCTGACTGGCAAAGGGGTCCATGAAACAAAAAAGGTTAAGAACCCCTGCTCTAAGTCATTTGGAACATGAGGGCCGTGTTCTCTAAGGTTATTTCTATTGCAAAATCTAGGATCCCTCTCTCTTTTCTTTATGGAATTCCTGTGTTGTTGATTTGTGCTTTTACCTTTATTTTTTCCTTCTGGATTTTGGTTTGTTTAGTTTTGTGAGCTCTAATGAATAAGCTTGAAATTAACTCTCAAATGCAAACAACTGCTTTTGATTCTCTCTGACTTCATCTCTTGTCAGCAGTTTGGAGTACCCTGAAAGAAAACTGAAGTGAAAGCTGATATAGCAAGGAATTTAACAGGATCTTTAAATAATTTAGAGCTATGTAATCTTGCCATAATATTAACTTGAACCCTTTCTTTAAACTTACTAGTAACTGCTCTTAGTGAAATCACAGATTCCTAATTTTTCCCTAATTGCTGATGGGGAAAAAATAGTTGACCTTCTGAATCTACCCCCATCCCCTATCCCCAAAATATTTCATCGGTGCTTTTCCTCATAATAGTAATTTATTTTCATTTTAAATATATTTAAAGAAGGAAAAAGCAGGGAGCTACTCTTTTAGTTTCTGTATTAGTCTGCCCAAGGAGTGCTGATGCAAAATACCAGAAATATGTTGGCTTTTATAAAGGGTCTTTATTTGGGGTAAAAGCTTACAAGGCCATAAAAAGTCCAACTCAAGGTTGCTTTCTCACCAAAGTCGGTTGGCATATGTTGAAGCAAGACAGTCGCTTATCTCTGGCTGGTCTCTGTCTTCCCCTCTGGGCTTCCTCTTCCTCTTGAGACTCCGTGCTCAAATGAAGTCCTCTCCTGACATAGTCCTTATTTCTTTCTAGGCCTCCTATATCAGACTTGGTTGTTCTGCTTCCTTCTGAATCTCAGCTGCAAGCTATCAGTCTCATCTGTGCCAAGTGCTTCAGCTATTTGAGCTTTCTCCTTTCTGTCACATGGCAGGATCAAAAATGACAGAGCTCCCTCTTCCTGTCTGTCTGTGGGAGGGTCCATTTATATAAGACCCAGCAAGGGGACAGAGACTCAACCTGAGTCATGCCCACTGACATAGTTAAATCAAAAGTCCTAATCTTAACAGGTAATCTTATAAAGACACCGTAGCTGAATTTGGTGCAATCAAAAAGTATCACACCCAGAGGAGTAGATTCCTTTACAAAACATAGTCTTTCATTTTTTGGGATTCAAAAAATAATCTCAAACTGCCACACTTGGCCTATGTCCCATTCCATTATTGTGCAAGCATCTGGAGTTTTAAAAAAAAGTAAAACTTTTTTGAGCGAATTTTGCAAAATCTTCCCTTCCTCTGTGCCTTTCACAAACTTAAATTCTTCACTGCTAACCCATCCTACAAAAACCTTGTTGATCTTCGGGGTCTCAGCTCAAGAGTTGCCTCCTTCCTGAAGGATTTCTAGACTACCTTACTTTTTTGCCCTGTGTATGAAATTCCTTATTCATGCTTAGAAACTCTTGTATGGGATCTAGTACCTGACTTCTACTTCCACTCAGTCAATACCACACTCACAAAAGCCCCCTTTGTTTGCAACCACCTTGCCTTGTCTTTCATTCCTCAAAGATGCCAAGTTTAGTCCAGCCTTTAGAACCTTTGATCTATGTATCAGAAACCTTGGATCCCCCTTCCGATCTTTTCTGTCCAGTCTTCTGCTCTAGCCACTGCCATGGCAACTGATTGCATGCAAACTTTGACCAGATTCTTAGATATGCAATTTGATGGCACCTTCTTTTGGATCCTTGCTACATACCTTTCACACCTGCCTCACTGTGATGCAGTGTACATAGAACTCTCAGTACTCACAAATCCACAACCCAGAAGTGCAGGGAAATTGAGTGCCTACAAGGCCACCTGTGACCCATGGTGGACAGGAGCTGGTGGATAAATGCTTTCTGCTTTCATTCCCTGGACAGACATTTCTGAGATGATAAGGCTCTTGAGAAGATCCTCCAGAATCAACTTACCAGTTGCCTAGGACAGTTCAGCAATGCATCCTTACATTGGCTTTCCTCTGTTTCACTCCTATGTATCACTCCTGTATCCTAGAAGTCAAGCTATGTTAAATCTCCTGCTCTGTTTCATAATACAGTTCATAAGGATCTTGACCCATTTTGAGGTTCTGCAGAACATCATGCCCACGATATTGCTGACAGCATGCTAAGTGGATTTGACTAACAGAAAGTGGGAAGTACTACAGATGCCTTAGTAAGTCCTGTATATCCAAGAGTGAGTGATAAACTCCATGAAGAAACAGGACACAGGAACCTACCACACTGATGAAATTGTTAGAGGACCAACATCCCAGCAAGCCAAAATTTCCCTTCTATAGTAAAGAACAATTTGTTACACCTTACCTTACTATTAAGGTAGAGGCCTCGTGTTTAGTAGGTCTCTTTGGATTCTGGAAGTACATACAGTTGATCCTCATTATTTATGGATTCCATATTTGTGAATTTGCCTACTTTCTAAAATTTATCTGTAAACCCCAAATCAATATCTGTGGCTCTTTTGTGGTCGTTCATGAGCATGGACAGAGTGGCAAAAAATTTGAATTACCCTACATGCACATTCCCAGCTGAGATTGAACAAGGTAACATTTTGCCTTATTTTATCTCACACTGTAAACAAGTGTCCTTTTTGTGGTATATTTAATACATTTTTAAACAATGTCTTTGTGCTTTTTGTTGGTGTTCTTGCTGTTTAAAATCACTACCTCCAAGTGTGGTGCTAAAAGTGCTGTTTAGTGTTCTTAAATGCAAGAGGCTGAAGTGCCATAAGGAGAAAAATGTGTTAGATAAGCTTCACTCAGACATAAGTCATGGTGCTGTTGGCGATGAGTTCATTGTTAATAAGCCAACAACATATAGAAAACAAGTGTCTTTAAACAGAAATATAAAACAAGGCTATGCATTGATCAGTTGATGAAAATGTGAGCAGAGGCTCACAAGAACTAACCCTGTATTTGCCCTAAGAGCAGTGGTTCAATATTTTTTAATTCTGTGAATTGATAGAATGTAACTACCATAAATAACAAGATATAACTATATATTATACTTCAAATATTCCTCTAGCCCATTATTAGGGCCTGTCAGTTTCAAGTGGATCCCACAAAAGAAAGATCTACAGCAGTTTCAGGCTTCAGCACAAACTGCCTTTCTACTTTATGTGGCAGTTAAGAATGTTGAGGTCTCTGGCAATCCTCTAGAGAAGACCACAGCACAGACCTGTAGGGTCCTGGAGTAAAAGGCCTTGCTTTCTGCAAAATAACTACTCAGGCTCCCAGCATGCTATTGAGCCCTTGTAAAGACTGAGCACCTGACTACGGAACACTAAATGACAAAGCAAATGGAGCCGTCTCATCATGAACTGGGTATTAAAAAATCTATGGGAGTCATCAATTCGGGTGGTTGGGGAGGAGTACATGGTATGATGGAAATGTTACATATGAGATCAGACTTGAGATTCAAAAAATACAACTAAGTTACGTAAACTGACCCAGATTCCTTTGGCACTTACCTCTGTTAGACCTGTGTCTCTTCCTCAATTCACAGCTATCACTTGATGGGAAAAAGGGTGATTACAATCAAGACAGGAGGGAAATCCTTGGGACTGTTTCACAGATGGCATGTGTTGGTACTAGTCATAAATGAATGGCTGCCACACTACAGCATCTCACAGGAATGATGAAAGGACTGGCGTAAGGAAATCCTCTCAGTGGCCTAAGATAGCTGTACATTTGGTTATCCACTTTGCATGGAGAAAGAAGCCTAAAGGATGACTATACAAGCAAAACAGAAAAAGAAAGGGAAGGGCAGGGGATAAGTAGCTAGTTGAGGTAAATGGCTTGGAAGGTTGGTCTGGAAGGTGAATGACAGGAAGAGTGGGCACAAAGCATGCAGATACCTGTATTTAGTGTTAATACCCTACCAGAGAGCATCTACTATAGACAAGGCCCTCGAGTAGACTGGATATCAGCTTCTCTACTCAGCCACCCAGGATAATGAGCCCATGTGTAGCATGGTCATGGTGGTGGATATTGAGACTCTGTGTAGGCTAATCCCAATGGCTTTCTCACCAAGGCTGATTCATAAACTGCCACTTCCAAATATCTTTTGAAATCCATCCACCCTGGAGGGACAATGATTCCTATGTATTAGAATTGACATCTATTCAAGATAAGGGTTTATCTTACCTGCAGTGCCTCCTCCAGTACAGTCATATCAAGACACAGAAATACAGGATTCATTGACATAGTATTAATATGTCACATAACATTACCCAAAGGGACCAACTTTTTGGTAAAGGAGGTTGGACAATGGACATGTGACCATGGGGTCCTTTGGTCTTACCATAAACATCAACACCAGAAGCATCCAGGACAAAGTAGAACAATTGTGCCAGCTATAGGACAGAACTCTGCATGGTTAGGGTGCTGTCCTCCAGGAGTCAGCATGAAGTGCTTAAACAGTGTCTAATATATGTCCCCTATCATTAAAAGGCACAGGTCTGAGAACCAAAATGGATGAAAGTAGGATTGACCCCTCCTCATCATCATAAGTCAGTGGCCCACTTGAATTTATATTTCTCTTCCCTACAACCTAGACTGGGCTTGTTGGATGAGAGGTTCTGCTTCTTGGTTCGGGGCGGGGGGAGGGGGGGAGGGAAGGAGGGAAGGAAGCAGTGGCGGCAGAATACTTTCATTAGGGAACAAAAAAGGATTCCATTGATTTGGTTTTTTAGGTACCAAGACCGGGGATTGAACCTGGGACCTCAAATGTGGGAAGATGGCACTTAACCACTGAACCACGTCGGCTCCCCATGGACTCCATTGATTTGGAATGGAATCTTTCACCATGACATGGCCACTTTGGGCTCCCCATGTCACTGGACAAGCAGGCAAAAGAGCTATTATCCTGGTGGGGATTATTGACTCTGATTACCACAAGGAGTAATTAGACATACACAAGTATGTCTAGAACCCAAGAGATTGACCGATGTGTCCCTTTTGGGCCTCATGATAATGGTAAACAAGTAGGCACAGCAATCCCAGCCTGTTGAGGCTAAGACAACTAAGGGCTCTCTTGACACTGAAGGTCTGGGTCACAGTATCAGACAAGCAAGTGTTGGCCAAAGGTGAGGAAAATTTAGGATGATGGAGAAGGAAGATATGAGTTCTCAGTTACAGCCTCAGGCCTTGCAGCAATGACTAGCTTGATGGTTTTCCAAGGGTGGATCCCTTGACTAGCAGCATCAGCATCATGTGATAACTTGTTAGAAATGTAAAAAACTGAAGACAGGACCTTTAGTCTGTTTTAACAAGTCCAGAACAGTAGTTCTGATGTACTAGAGCCCAAGAACCACTGCTGTAACTTGTTCTGCTAACCTTTCTGTACTAAATCCCTCCAAGTCCCGCCCTCTTGAAAGGGACTGACTGTCATGGATTGGACTTAACAGGAGGAGAATATGAGTGGAGTAAGGGGTTGGTTGTGTCAGACAGTTCCTGTGCACCACTTCAGATCCTTTCAGCCACTGATTTCAGTGATCCTTTCCACGTAGGTTTTGACAGCTTCGTGCATGTGCCAGGATGGCACCTTGTCTCCGACCAGTGCTGTGCACGTCTTTTCAGGGCTTCTCTAACACTAAGGCATGGGAAACATGGCAACCCACTGGACACTCCCACATCACAATTGGGAAGTGTAGAGAAAGTGACACCCGGGAGACCAGTGGTGGACAGGAGCTGACGGATAAATGCTTTCCCTTTCATCACCTGGGCAAACACCTGAGATGGGTCCTGTGAAGCTCCTCAGAGGATTCTGTAGGAATGAACACCAGTCACCTGTAGCAGTGGCCAACTTGATAATGTATCTTTGTGCTGACTTTCTCTTTTCCTGTTTCTCACCCCCATCTCTCATTCCTGTTCTCTGGAATCACCTCCCAAATAAACTATTCTAGATGGAAGGCTTTCTCTCAGGCTCTGTTTGGGGGATCCCAGTCTAAAACCTTCTGCCTGGAATGCTCTTGGTCTGCTTTCCATTGTTTGTTTCTCATTCAGCTCTCAAACTATCATCTACTCAAAGTGGCCTACCCTAATAATTTAATCGGAAGTATTAAGCCTACTAATATCAAAGCCCCCTACTTGAATTCTCTGCATAGAATTTATATTTTCTGATATTTTTCTTAAAAAAAAAATATATATATATATTTATATATAAAATATTTGTTGGTGTCTTTGTCCTGTGGTAGAATGTCTTACACATGAGGAGAGGACCTGGGCTATCTTATTCTTTGCTGTTTCTCCAGTACCTTAAACAGTGCCTAGCAATAGTAGGAACTGAACAAATATTTGTTGAGTAAATGAGTGAATACCAGATGTTAAGAATAACACACATTCTCAAATCAAGCTACAATCTGAACTAATGAACTTTTTGGAGAAAAAGAAATGTATATCTCAAAGACATCCATTTAAGTTTATTTAAAAATTACAAAAATTTCTCCACCCAAGTCTGTGAAAAAATTTAACGTACCAACAATGATCTTGGTTAATTACCATCAGTCTAATGCAATTTATAAAATTGAACAAAATTTGGATGTATGTCTTATGCCTCTGTAGACACGGGATCCTTTTTTTAGGTCCTTTTCTTTACGGTCTGGTAGTGTCATCGGGATACTTTCCAATGCCTTTTTCCTTTGGACTCTGTGTAAAATGATTCGATAGACCCCTGTGATTGAACTTCGAGCATCTCTTCCTTGGTTATTTCGAATGTGCTCTTCTGTAATACCTAAATGTTCTAAGGTGCTTTTGACCTCATTTTCTTCTTCTTTGAGGGTGCTGGTTTCTGACAAATGTTTGGGATTCAGTTGGAAAGGTTCCAAAGGGGTGGGGTATGGCACCCCTTGCATCCATTCATTGTTCATAATGTAGTCGATGCCATGCCTCTCTGAGGGTATCGGCTGAAGGACTCCTCGGATGAGTCGGTGGCAGGGCTCTGACACATGCGGAGGCACACTGTATGTGCCCTCCAGGATGCTCTTCTTTAGTTTGGCCACAGTCTCTGCCCGAAATGGCATTGTGCCAGTCACCATAAAGTATAGAAGCACCCCCAAGGCCCAGATATCCACGTAAACACCAACATAGTGCTCGTCTCGGAAAAGTTCAGGGGCAGCGTAAGGAGGAGACCCACAGAAAGTGTTCAGCATTTCACCTTTTTTACTTACTGTGCTGAATCCAAAATCACCCACCTTCACACAAGTATTACTGGTATAGAATACATTTTCTGCCTTCAAATCTCTATGAATAATTTGATTGTCATGCTGTAGAAGAAGACATAAGGGAAAAGCCATCATTTTCAAAGTAAATACCAAAATTAAAAACTTATCAGTTGCTCTGTGACAGTGAAGTGATGATGGTGTAAGAACAAAAATTCAGTGGACATCAGCTTAGATTATGTTAGCAAACCTCAGGAGTTGCCCTGACAGAACCTTCAGTCAAATGCAACACCCATACCCCCAAGGTACTATTCTCCTGTAGAGTGAGGGTTGAAGTCTATCCCATACTTACGGACTAAGGATTTACTGTCAGAAATAAGAACTGGAAATTACCGTGTCATTATGACAATGAACAACACACTGAAACACAATGAAGGAGTAATTCTTAGTTTTTCAGGTCATGTATGGGTTTTCCTACTGAGTGATCTCTTGGCTAGAGCAAAGACAGAAAGGCTTGGAGCCCTCCCCCAACATTCCAACCATACTCCTTTGGGTGGGTTCCTTTATAGAATTCAGTAAGAGGCAAGGAGACTGCTTTTGGCAAGTTCTAGCAACAGGTCCCACTGTGAACTGTCAACAGCATGCCCCACCCCCAGCTTTGCATTCTGGATATAGAGAGAGACTCTTCTGAAGAACCCATGACCTGTTCAGTCCTAAGGACCCTTGGGAAATGGTTTAATGTTACTTTTCTAATGGACCTCCTGGGATAAGTGTCCGGGCTCTGGAGCCTGACAGCTTGGTTAACTCTAGGTTTGACTCTATGTGTAAGGTGAGTCAGTTTTTTCCTTTGTAGAATAGGAATATTGAGGCTGTTGTGAGAACTGTATATGATGCTGTCACTCCAGTGTATATCATGACCATGGCATGTAATAAAACTCAATAAAATTTGATCTATGCCTATGATTCACTACTTGTTCAAACACCAGATTGCTGGGAGAAATAGCAGGTGTCGCACTTTGGAGGACTCAGTCTGTACCCTCTACTGTTAGATTCCCTCTGTTTTCCACATGAGATTTCTTTTTCAGTAGAATGTGGAAGACTGCCTATCTGTCCTATTGCCTGGTATGAATTTGGCCTACTCCCTGGCTCTGGGAAAGGCCACCACAGCACAGGGACATATAATGACTACTGGTGGTACCACAAGTCTGGAAGACCCCCCATCCCCATCAACAGGTTCTTCTCTTTGCTTGCTTCTTTTTCCTCCCCATCTTCTCTAGAGCTATTTGGGCCTTCTAGGTCACTAATTTCCCTGTTGGTGGTTCTTTGGTTAGGAAGTCACTGATCCAAATTCTTGTCCCACAACCAGTCAGGCAGAGGAATGAACTACAAAGCGTCTCTCTACTAACACAGGCCCTAGACAAGTGTTTCTTTCCTGTCAACTGGGCTGACCAGTTGGAGTAAGAGCTCAGTAAAGAGGGTGGCCAGAACTTTTGCACCAGCAGGGTGGTAAAAGTGTAGTTAGGTCTACAAGTCAAGTTCCTCTTGTGTGCCCAGCAATATGGCCAATGTAAAAAGGGCACAAAAGAATCAGTTCTTGGAAGAACTCAGGCATGTACTTTAGGAGGCCAGATTTATCTAAAATAAAAATCAGAAGCATGAAATAATCTAGTGCTAATCCACTGGACACAGGTAGTAAGAGCTGTGGGAATTCACTGAAGGCAACAAAGATCAGTGTGAGTTGATGTGAGGTTTCACAGATAGAGACAGGACTGAACTGGGTCATGAAGTGTGGATAGGATTTGGAATGGGAGAAGAGGGGAGAGGGGATCCCAGACACAGAGTTAGGAAGCCAAGCCTAGGAAGCAGAAAAGAGTCAGCTGTCTGACTAGTGAATGATGAGGTTGGAGGAATGGGTGTGGCCAGGGAGTGGTTGATGTTCATCTTGGCTGCACAGAAGGACTCCTACCAACTTGCACAGACAACAGGAAGCTGTTGTGTAACTGGAGATCCCTGGAGGTTGTCTCAGAGATAAAGAGAACAACCCCAGCCAGGCTTCTGACTTTCAGAGAATGGACTACTGTCTGCCTTTGTAGGACTAAGTCCCTCTGGGATGCTTAAATGATGGAAAACTAAATCCCCACCTGCCCAATGGGGAAGAATGTGGGCAAGACTCCAATGCCTCACCCCTGCTCACCATGTGCTTCACGGCAGACACAATCTGGGAGAAGATGAGCTTGCTTTCTGGTTCTGAGAGTTTCCCTTCATTGTTAATTTTCCCAAAAAGCTCCCCACCTCCTGCATATTCCATCACCAAATGGAGCTTGGATAGGGTCTCCACGACTTCATAGAGCCGGATGATATTGGGATGGTGCAGTTTTTCCATGCTGGAGATTTCTCTGGATAGCAGCCTTTGGGTTTTCTGGTCTAATTTGGTCTTGTCCAAGATCTTAATGGCCACCTTTTCTGGAAAAAAAAAAAAAGAGTCAAAGGGTATGCCAAAGTTCACAGGAGTGTATATATTTAGCACTGAAAAGAACCGAGATGGGCCCCTTTATTATACCAGACACGTTAAGTGGCTGTTTCCAAGCCCACAAAGCTCATCGCAGTAGTGACAAATAACAATTCTCAGTTTCATATCAGTGCTCTTTCCTTGGATCAGTGGGAGTCTTCCACCTACAGGGTTTACAGGTTTTGATGCCAACTCCCATATCTCAGGGAATGTTACAGTTTGATGATATCCAGTTTCAGAACAGAGTTTAAAAACTCCTTTGCTTAACTCAAAGAGCCCTTCTCGATTAGACCCAGTCCAGCTCTTCAGTGCTGGCTCAATTGCTCCTATCCTCACCTCCTTGCTCACCCTTTAATATAATGTTTAGTTCTTTCCCAAAAAGTCCCCACACATTCATGCCTGGTGACCTCTCCTCTATCTGAATCATTTTCCCATCACTCCTTCCATTTTCACTCAGCTAACTCCTGTTGATCCTTGAAGGCTAACCTCAGAATTAATCTCTTCCATGAAGCTTTCTATGATACCTGTCCTGGGATGGTCATGATGTCCAGGTTCTGTGTATTCAGATTTCCAGTTTTCCTTACTCCCAGCACACTGACTGTGAATGTTGACTCCTTGGTCTTCTGTCCCTCACACTTTGTCACCTGTGTGGCCTATATTTTATTTGTCAGTGCCTGGCACATAATGCAAGAGTGCATGACACACCAGTACTCAGTGTTTACGGAGGGTTGTTGAGAGCATTCAGAAACCAGCCCTGCAATTTGCAATTTGGTGGAAAGTTTAATTGGTTCAACCATTCTGGACTGAAGTTTGGTATTATGCAATTGAAAGCCTTAAAATATTTGCACACCCTTTGACCCAACCATTTCCGCGTTGGCAATTAATCTTAAGGAAATATTTGGATACATGTATAAGGATGCACGTGGAAGAAGAAGACTGTGGTATTGCAAACAGCATGCGTGTCCAACCCGAGGGATTGTTAAAACAAGGTGAGCCGCAACCCGGGAAGGGACCTGAGACTAGGACGGACCTGAACCGCGCCGGCCGCGGTTGGGATGGGGTGACCGAGCAAGGGCGCCTCACGGCAGCCCCAAAGTGCTGGTGAGGGGCCCTCAGAGTCACTGTGGATACCGGAAATGTAGACCCCGCCCAGTCCCAGGTCCTGGCGCCGTCGTGGGCGCGAAGCTGCATTAGCTGCCGGCGCAGGCATGGCAGAGGCTGCGCTTCCTCCCGGGCCTGCCCTGGGAGCTTGGGGTCGCGGGGACCTGGACTTTATCCATCCACTCAGCCTGAAATGCCTAACAGCAGAGGAGTCGGGTCTAAGAAGAGTTCATGGAGCCGTGAGAGCATGCGGTGGGGGAAGCCACCCACTGAGGAGGATCTGGGAGGTTTCTTTGAGCAAGTGAGATGTTTGGAGGAACAACTTGGTGGCAGGGAATATGGCTTTTTACTGGGCAATGTGACACCGTATCTGTGCTTCGGTTTGGCTGGGCAAACTGATTTGGCCCTGATCAGCTGTGTAATTTGGGCTCCTCTTGGAGGAGTCTTCTGGGAAAAAGGGAAGGAGGCAGAAGCACACTTGACACCTGGTGCTTCAATGTTGACTTCCTGGAAGGAGAATGAGGTCTGAGGAGGTAGCAAATTCTAATTGGGGGGGTGGGGGGAGGGGGAAGGTACCGGTGATTGAACCAAGGCCCTCATACATGGGAAGCAGGTGCTCAACTGCTTGAGCTGCCTCCACTCCAAATTCTAAATTTTCTTAGTTTCTGGAGAAACAGGAACTTCTGAAAGGAGAACCCTTGGATAGAATTCCTCACAGCACAATGACCTTTGCAGCCTCCCTGGCTGACCTCCAAACAGAAGCCAGCTGCCCCATCTGCCTGGATTTCCTAAGAGACCCAGTGACCCTTAACTGTGGCCATAAAGTTTGTTGCTCCTACATCATCCAGTGCTGGGAGATCTGGAGGACATCCTTCCCTGTCTCGTCTGCCTCCACCACTGCCTTGACAGGAACTTCAGGAAGAACAGCCAATTATGTCACATGGTTGATATTGTAAGGCACCTTCCCATCAGGAGGAGCGAGAGGAAACTGCAGGAAGAGAAACCCCTGTGTGAGAAACACAGCCAGATCCTAGCCCAGCTCTGTGATAAAGACCTTGAGCTATTGTGCCCTCGGGGTGTCCTCTGACCACCAGCATCACCACTTGATGCCCCTGAGCAAGCTGCAGCTAGGCACAGGACGAGACCTAAAAGCTACAGGGGCCCCTGATGAAGCATGTTCAAGATGTTGAAAAGCAGTTTAAAATCCAAGTTCAAAATTATTTGAACTGATTTTGCCAATCAATTGAATGGGCAAATCAGAAGAAGGAATTATACTCTAATTTTGAACAACTTAAGAGTTTCTTAGCTGTGGGAGGGGCAGGGAGCAGAGCATATGGGAATCCCCTGTATTTTTTATGTAACATTTCTGTAATCTAAATATCTTTTTAAAAAGATAAAAATGTATATAAAAAAGTTTCTTAGATAAAGAGCAAGATAAAATTATTTTGAAATTACAGATGGAAGAGAAGAATGCTATAAAAAAAAAAAACCTAAGGGAAAACAAAATAAAATTCTTAGAGCGTATTTTCATATGAAAAAAATCTACGGAAAAGTGTGTGCAGTCCGAACTGGACTTACTCACAGGTATTGAAAGTATCTATGCCAAGTATGAAAACCTAAACACTCCAGCAGTCTTTTCATCTGAATTAAATAAAAAATGTGTCAGTCTTCTTGAAGCATATTTTCATCCACAGAAAATGATGAACATATTTAAGTTAAGTTTGACACTGGGTGCTGGAAATGCTCACCCCAAACTCATTATCTCAGAAGAGAAAAAGTATGACAGTAGGAAAGATGAACCCAAACCCACCTTACAGTCTTGAGAACTTTTACCTTTTTCCATATGTCCTGAATTCTCAGGGATTTGTTTGTGGCAGGCATTTTTGGCAGGTAGAAGTAAAAGGCAAGGGGAAATGGGCTGTTAAGTGTCTGTAAAGATTTTTTCCCCAGAAATGCTTTTCCATCACCATCCCCAAAGGATGGATGCTGGCGAATCCAGCTCTGGTCTTAGACCCATGTTGCTATGGCCCCAAAATCCAGATGAATAGGCATTTTTCTGAACTATGAGTTAGGAGAGGTTGTATTTTATAATTTGGATAATAGGTGTAGTTTATACTTACAACGATACTTCAAGAAAAACTTAGGCCTTATTTCTCTATTGGATTTACGTTAGATATTTTTACAATCCATGGAGTAACCAATGAATGAAGAAATACTTGGAAGACTTATGTGTATAGATATTTTTCTTCCTATTGTTCATGCATGATACAATATAGCATAGTTACTGATGATTGGTATGATATGATCTCAATAAAGATGGTGCTTTGCAATTTGGTTGTTTTTTAACTTTTTGTTTTGAAATAATTACAGAGTCATGGGAAGTTGCAAAGATTGAGCACTCGATTTTTTTTTGTCTGTTTTCTTTTTAAATTTAAGAAAACACTAGAAAACAGTCATTTTCTGTCTCTGTTTCTATAACTACAACTTTATTGATCATGCCTATTTCACAAGATGCTATAGCTTCCTGAAAACCCTGGGAACTCTACAGCCAGCCTTCCAAGAACAAGAGAGAACACTAAGAAGTCTTCAGCTTCTCATGTTTCCTAGCTCCTGGAGAACCCCAGCTTTCTGAAAGGAGTTCCTCATATAGAAATTCCTTACCACACAATGGCCTTTGCAGCACTCTGGCTGACCTGCAAGCAGAAGCCTGCTGCCCCATCTTCCTGGACTATCGGAAAGACACAGAGACCATCGACTGTGGGCACAACATATGTGAGCATCTCCACTGCTGGGAATATCTACAGGACATCTTCCCCTGTCCTGTCTGCCTCCACCTCTCTCCTGGTGGTAACTTTAAAAGGAACACACCCAGTGACGTCACATGATTGAAATTGTGAAGCACTTGCCACCTGGAGGAGCAAGAGGAAACATCAGGAAGAGAAACGCTGTGTTTATAAAAACAAAACAGGGTTAAGACCCTGTTTGGCGAGAAGGACCTTGACCTCTTATGTGCCCAGTACAGGACCATTACCTGATGCTCCTTGAACAGGCTGCATCTGTGCAAGAAAAGGAGCTCCAAAGCTACATTGAGCTCCTGGAAAAGCAAGTTGAAGATGCTGAAAAGGTGTGTGAAGACCAAGTTTCAGAATCACTTGAGTTGAAGTCGAAGGTAGAAACTTGGAAGAAGGAATTAGACTCTGATTCAAACAGTTTAAGTGTTTCTTGGGAAAAGAGCAGGAAGCAATTCATATTAGGCTACTAACTGACTAACTGAAGAGAACAGTATTGAAGAAAAATGAATTGAAAACAAAATGTGAATTTCTGACTACTGATCCACACTAAAAAATCTGTTAAATGAAATAATCGAGAAGTGTGTGTGGTCCGACCAGGATTTACTGACAGGTATTGAAAGAATGCACAACATGTTGTGAGAACCTAAAAATCCCTGCAGAATGTTCATATAAAAAAAAGGAGATTTGCAGTATCCCTCCACAATAATTTTATCTACAAAAAATGATCAACATATTTAAGGTAAAATTGACTCTAGATCTTCAAACTGCCACTCCAATCATTGTCTCAGAAGATAGGAAAACTGCCACGTTTGAGATGATGAAAGCAAACTACCCTCTTAATCTCAGGGCATTTACTTTTTAACCAGCTGTCCTGAGTTCTGAGGGAGTTATGCTGGAAGACATTTTTGGCAGATAGAAATAAGAGGCATAGGTGAATGGTCTTTAGGTGTATAAAAGGAAACTTACCCCAGAGATGATCTTACATCACCATCCCCAAACAATGGATGCTGGCAAGTTCAGCTCTGTAATGGTCCATTTGATAAATGATATTCTGTGAACCTCAGATAAATTGGAATTTTCTGGACTACAAGTTGGGAGAGGTTTCATTTTACAATTTGCATAGCTAATCACATTTGTACACATTCACTGTAATGTTTACTGAAAAACTTATGCCCTATTTCTCTATTAGACCTTCTTCAAAATCTTTTACAACCAGTATGGACATAGATAGTGAACTACCTGAAAAACCATTTTGTATGCTGTTATAATTTCTTCCTTTGTTATTGAAGAGTATTGTAATAAAGTCTGAATATAAAACAAATTTCTTTTAAAATGTGGCACACCACGCAGCTACCAAAAATGATGATGTTGGTCTTTATTGACATGAGAGTTCAATATGTAACAAGTGACGAAAAATACATATATGCATTTGCACAGAAAAACTCTGGCAGTATACTCACCAAATGTTTAGAATAATTATTTTCTAATTGGGGGGATCATAGATGGTTTCTTTTAAATTCCATTTTCCTTCTCTGTATTTTCTAACCTTTCCACAGAATATAGATTAATTATATAATAAAAATGGTTAATGTTGGAAAAGGAATCTCCACTCCAAAGTAAAGCTTCATTCATTTTTGGTTGACTGTGCCAGACATTCTATTATATAAAAAAGAGTTTACAAGGCTAGTAATCAGGGAAAACAGGATTTCAGGGTACTGTTTGATCTAGTTGTAAAACAACTGCTTCGAAGAACTTTGGCCCAGTGGTTGTGAGTGTGATAGTAAAGGCCCCTAGTTTAATATGGGAGTGTTATCTGTATATTAAGTCTTCTGGAAATGAAAGCATCAGGATTCACGGGTCTCTGATCTGCCCAGCGTTTCCTCTGGTGAAGGCAACATTGAACAACAAGAAGGAAAACGTAAAGGAATAGAATACTCTGGGCTTGGGTAATCAGGGCTGCCCAGCAAAAAAACCACCATCATCAACTCTTGGGGTGTTTTTCCTCCCTGAACTCTGACTTTTTCGGGCTTTAGGGTTTAGATGCCCTTCAGGCTGTTTACCTGAAGCAGAAACTTGTGGTTTTGTGTGGCCTGGTTGGGTAAGCTATTATTTTAAAGGCTAAAATAATGAATTCCAGGTCCCCTCCCATTTTGTAGAAAGTCTGCAGAAGTCCATTTGCTTCTTCTCCTCTTAGGTGTCATTCTGGACCTTCCGTGAAGGGCAGTGAGAAAACACTGAAAGGTTTTATGCAGGGAGTTGTGTGGTCAGGCCTGTATTTTCTAAAAGATCACTTCTGGCTGCTGACGGGAGGATGATATAAACATGGATGAAGGAGACAAATTGCAGCAGCATTATCCAGACTAGGAAAGGATGAGATGTGTAGGAGGTAAAATCCACAGGACTTGTTGGGTTGTTAGGGGATGAGGAAGAGGTGAAAGTTTCTGGGTTAAGCAACTGGGAGGACGGTGGCACTCATGAGGGAAGAATCTTTATTGTCCCACTGCTCTGCATACTCCCCTCAACTCTCTTCCTCCTCCTCCACTTTGTTGGGTTCGTTTTGCTGAACCACGACCCTGGTAAATCCAGCTCCCCACCTCCTCTGTGCCTACACCTGGTTCAACCCATGCCATCGAACATGCTGAGTTATCTCACTTTGAATTTATGGTCACCATCCTCAGGTGAGGCTTTCTTTG
Source organism: Dasypus novemcinctus (assembly GCF_030445035.2). NCBI lineage: Eukaryota > Metazoa > Chordata > Mammalia > Cingulata > Dasypodidae > Dasypus > Dasypus novemcinctus. Next base: position 47,165,468 of record NC_080674.1, on the reverse strand, counting down.
ATGCTGCCTGCAGACATACAGTATTTTCCTAGTCCAATGGTCCTCCTACTCTCTTATATGACTCTTTCATGGCTTATTTTCTCTCCTCAAATCTCCAATACCTTTCCCACTCCTCCCTCATAGCTGACGGTCTTGCTCCTACTTTGCTGAGTAAATAAAACTCTGCCCACATCTCCCAACCTACCTGAATCTGTGTCCAAAGGCTCTGTCTTCTTTCCTGTTACTGTGGAAAAATGGTCCCAGCTCCTGTCTAAGGTCTCTCCAAGACCCCACTACATGTCCAGTAGATCCTATCCACTCTCATCTACTTAAAGACAGGTCTCCAAAATTTCTTACTTCTCCTTTGCATCCTCAATTTTCCCCTCTCTACTGGTTCATTTCCATCAACTTACATTCATGCTCTTTACCCGTCTTTAAAAAAATCTTCTGAACAGAAATGCATACATATACTAATCAAAAGACTTGCACTACAATGTTCATAGCAACATATTCATATTAGCCACAAGCTGGAACCATCCACATATTAACCAACAGTAGAATGGATAAGTAAATTGTGACACAGTCACACAATGGCCTAATATATAACAGCAAGCGTGAAGTATTTATACCTTATTTGCGACAATACGGATGACTTTTACAAATTTAATATTGAGCAAATATAGTAAGACCTAGGAATACATACTGCTTGATTCAATTTATATAAAGTTTAAAACAGGCAAAAGCAATCTATGATGTTATAAATCAGAATATTGGTTGCACTCGAGAAGGTGGTTAATAGAAGAAGACATGAAGGGAGCCTCTAGGGTACTGGAAGTGTTCTCTTTCTTGATCTTGGTGGTGTTTACATGTGTCTTTCCAGTTTGGAAAATTCATTGAGCTACACACTTATGGCTTTCATACTTTTTTTGTATTGAATTACATTAAACATCAAAAAAAAGAAGCTCTTACAATCACAAAAAAACCTTCTTTTGATCCCACTCCCCCTTTCAGCATCAGATCTCTTTCTTTCATTCTCTTTACAGCAAAACTCCTTTAAAGAGCTGATTCTAGGGAAGCAGATGTGGCTCAAGCAATTGACCTCCTGCCTACCACATGGAAGGTCCCACATTCAGTGGCACCTCCTGGAGAAGACAAGCAAGACAGTGAGCTGGTACAGCAAGCTGACACAATAAGATGATATCACAAGGAGACACAAAGAGGAAATACAGTGACAGACACAACAAAGCAGGGAGCAGAGGTGGCTCAAGTGATTGAGTGCCTCTTTCCATATGGGAGGTCCCAGGTTTGGTTCCCTGTGCCTTCTAAAGAGAAGACAAGCAGACACAGCACATGGCAAAGGGACACAGAGGGCAGACAGCGAGTGCAAACAATGAGGTGGGTAGATGGGGGAATAAATAAATAAATAAATAAATAAACAAATAAATAAAGAGGTGGTTCTAGGGGAGCAGATGTGGCTCAAGCAATTGAGTGCCTGCCTCCCACATGGAAGGTCCTGGGTTCCATTTCCGGTGCCTCCTAAAGAAAACAAACAGACAACTAGCAAAAACAGTGAGCAGATGAGAAAGAGAGAAAAAAAAGAGTTGGTTCTACTCACGGTTTCCAATTCTCCTCTCATTATCTCTTGAACATCCCAAAAAATGCCACTAAAAATATTATTCACGGGAAGCAGATGTGGCTCAACTGATAGAGCTTCCGCCTACCATATGGGAGGTCCAGGGTTCATTACCCAGGACCTCCTGGCCCATGTGGCAAGGTGGCACACGTGGAATGCTGCCGTGTGCAAGGAGTGTTGCCCTTAGAGACCCCCATGCAAGGAGTGCAGCCCCACGCAGGAGCGCAGCCCACCCAGGAGTGGTGCTGCCCACATGGAGAGCTGATGCAGCAAGATGATGCAACAAAAAAGACATAGAGAAGAGACAATATGAGACACAGCAAACTAGGGGCCTGAGGAAGAGCAAGAGAATGATCACCTCTTTCCCACTCTGGAAGGTCATGGGTTCCTAGAGTCACCTAATGAGAATACAACAGACACAGAAGAACACACCACGTGAATGGACAGAGAGCAGACGGGGGCGGGGCGGGGGGAGCGATAAGAAAGAAAAAAAAAAAGCAAGAAAATAAAAAGATCTATTAAAAACATCAACCTGCAAAAAAAAAAAGTTATTTGCAAGGTCACCAATGATATCCAAGTTGCTAAAAACCCGTGGTCAGTTCTCAGACCTCATTCCCCTTCCTAAGACAATACACATTCCTAGTTTTCCTCCTGCCCTCATTGTCGCTTCTTCTAAGGCTCCTTTGCTGCTTCCTGTTCATCTCACTGGCCTCTAAAGGCTGGGTGCTGGAGGGATTGGTCCTTGGACCTCTTCTCTACAATCACTTTCTTGGGATTCCAGGTGCAGAAATACAGCTGCCCACTTGACATCTCTACTTGGATGTTGTTTCATTTGGGTACTGTCAGAAGCAGATCCTGAGGCAGGGAGTCAAGAGCAAGTAACTTATGAGAAAGGCGATCTCAGGAAACACTGGTAGAAGAGGAAGGAGACTGGGAAGGAGAGGTGGCCAGTACAGGCTGCACTACTGACCACGTTACCAGTTAATCCTGCTAAGAGTTACCTTGAGAAGGGCAAGAGAGTGGGAGAATATACACATCAACTCCTGTCTGTAGTTGGTCGTTGGATGCTCTTGGGGGACATTAATTCCCCTATATTTCTGGCCTCCTCTGCATGCAGGCAGAGCAGGCTCCAGTACCTAGAAAGAAAGTCAAGGGGTAAAGAGATGGAGAGATTGGTGTTTGAGGGTTAGTCCCCTGCACTGAAACCAGGCGGCCCAAGGAGACATGGATGAGGCATTGACAGCGCCTGATCCATGTATGTGTGCAGTAGATGCTCTAGCCATGTCAAACATACCATGCTCAATACTGGGCTCCTGAGCTCCCCCCACTCAATCCTGCTCCTCCTACAGTCTTCCTCATGTCATGTCAGAATATGGAAACTCTATTTTGATATTGCCCAGATCAAAGCCTTTGAGTCGTTGGCACTTCTCTTTCACTTTGTCGGCAATTCTTGAGATCTCTACCTTTCGAATATAGCCTGAACCCAACCACAGCTCAGCATTTCACTGCTGCCTTCCTGGTTCAATCCACCATTATCTCTTGCCTGGATTATTCCAATAGACTCCTAACTGAGCTCCCCTTTTCTGTCTTTGATCCCTTGCAGTCTCTTTTCAAAAAAGCAGCCAGAGTGAACCTTTTAAAGTGTGCAGCAGATCATGTCATTCCTCTGGTCCCTCCAGTGGTTCCCATTTCACTCACAGGAAACTCAAAGTCCTTACTGTGACCGACATGGCCCTACATGATTTGGCCCCTGTTACTCTCGGACTTCCTCTTCCTCAGCTGCTTCTTGAGCACTTCAGACACCCTCCCAGCTCGGGGCTCTTCTACTTGCCCTTCCCTCTGCCTGATCGTTCTCCCCCATGCACAGGCACAGCCAGTCCCCTCCTTTCTTTCAGGCCTTTGTTCAAACCACCACGTCCTCACCAGATCTTTCCCTGACCAACTTTCCTAAAATTGCAGCTCTCAATGCTCCCCATCCCCCTCTTGCTCTATTTTCCTTCTTATCACTTATCACTATATAAGATAATGAATATTTTACTATCTTGTTTTTGTCTCTCTCCCCGCCTAGAATATATAAGCACCATAAGCACAAATATTGTTGTCTATTTTGTTCACTGCTGTATCTCCAGTCCTTAAAACTGGAGGTGCTCAATAAATATTTGTTGAATGAATGAATGAACGATCTCCTTTAATCCCTGCAAGGACCCAGGATAAGTATTATCATCACATATGCACTCAATGTTACACCTGCCTTTCCCAATTACTATTATATCCCATGCATCTTCCTTATCACCATAGTCTGTATAATCATGATTTTTTGTGGCTGTGTAATCTTCCGTCCAGCTTTAAAATACCTGACCAATCCTGTATCATTGGATCATTTAAATTCTTTCTAGTCCTTTGCACTATTAACAAACAAACAAACAAGCACTACTGAGGGACGAAACGGGGTCCCTGTTATGGGACGAGCGGGGTCCCTGTTGCGGGACGAGTGGGGTCCCGTTGTGGGACGAGCGGGGTCCCTGTTAAGGGACGAGTGGGGTCCCGTTGTGGGACGAAGAGGGGTCCCTGGCGTGGGGAAGAAAGCCTCGTAGGGCCGCTGAGGCTTCCCTCGGGGGCTCCGAAGGCGTGGAGGGCGCACGACCCAGGAAGGAGTCGCGGAGACAGGCTGATGGCACAAGTCTGGTCCATTGCGGAAGGGGATGCAGATTTATAGGATTGGGGAGTGGTGTGGCAGGTTCTGATTGGCTAGGGCAAATGCTGTTTCCATATAAGGCAATGTTCTGGCATTGGGCTAGTGATTGGCCAGTAGAGTATGTGCTAACTCTTGATAGGCTGACACTGTTACTAAGCTGATAGGTGGTTGTAAGCTGTTGCTGGGCAAACGGCGTACTAAGAGATTAGGTTTAAGGGAGGGGGAGGGGAAGTGAGAGCTGGGCTAGGCGGGAGATAGGAAGGGGGAGGGCGGTGCCGGCTAGCCGTTAGCAGCAAAGGCCTAGTCAGGCGTGGTCACCTTGTCTAGGCCCAGTGGGCAGAGGCGGTGTCACCTCTTGCCGCACTGTTTGCCACTGAGGCAAGCCGGGTGCCCCTCCTCCCACACACTACAATGAACATCTTTTGGCTAGAGTATTGCCAATATTTGGACTTACTTTTAGAAGAATTCCCCAAAGCCGCTAACTAACCATCTTTAAGGTGAGAAAATAAAATTTAAAATTGCTGTTTTAATGAATGTATTCAACATGGGAGGATCACTTTCTAAAAATCTGTTGGCATTCTTTATTAAGCCTTACTACAGACTGAGTTAGTTCCCCAGCCCTGTCCACATAAGGAATTACTTACAATGTAGAACGACTACCAGAGAGTATGCCATGGCCTCTTTCCCCTAATGTCGCCCCACCTTGACTGGGTTTGCACAACAAGAAGTGAGTATACTAACTAAATTTACCAAATATTTGTTGAGTGTTTATTATTCATAATGCATGTGGGGGAACTCTGAGGATGACACCAAGGACTCTCAAGACTTTCACTATACCCTGGATTTATTAAACTCAAAATCTGTTTTTCTCATTTTCACTTTATTTTGAGCTCCAAGATGCTTGCTACACTCATTCACTTGATGACCTACATGTACCTCTAATTCAGTGTTTCCAAATTTTTCTCTAAAGTCCGTCTCTTCTCCTTAGTCACTATTTATTGCACAGCCATTAAAGTGAAAACTTGGGAGTCAACTTCAGTTCTTCCTTTCCCTGGTGCCTGTCTCCCTTGTTCCATGACCCATCCAATTGAACCCAAGGTTTTTCAAGATTCTAGATACATTTTTAGATCTGTCCTTTCTTTTCATCTCCACTTCCGCTTCCTTCATTCAGATGGACATCCTATTCACCCGGATCATTTATAAAGAATATTTTATCCTGGCTTCCCTGACTCTCATCACCGCCAACTTCAAACTCCCTTCCTTACTGCAAATCAACTCAGATCAATCACTTTCTTAAAGCTCTTCATTGGCGACCCAATACCTAAACCATAAAGCTTAAATATGCAAGAAGAGTCTCCATGCTCTAGCTCCTGCCCACATTGCCCATCTTAGCTCCCACTCCTCTGTGGGTGTACTGTGTACTCCAGCCTCACTGAATTACTTTTAAATCTCCAAATACTCCCTTACTGGTTCATGCCTCCATGCACTTTACATCCTGTCCCTCTGCCTGGAATTTCCTTTCCCCTGTGTCATATCAAATTTCCCCTCATTTATTGAGACCAACATAACCTTTCCTGCTCAAAAGACGGTTTCCTGATTTCCTCAGGCCCAAATGAGCACACCCTTTCTGCCTTATTCTGTGATAGCACCTATCATTTGTTTCCAGTCTGTCTCCATTACATGATTGAGAGTTTCTACAAGGCAATAACTGCATCTTATTCATTTATATAAGGTACAGAAAAAAGTGTGCGCTCAGGGGCTGTTCATTGCATTTTTAAAAAAAGGAACGAGTGAACTCATGAATAACTAAATTGAAAAAGAAGAAAGGGTCCTAGAAACATGAGACAAGTAACAGACAGGGTGAAAGACAATGAGACAAGAGGTCAGGAAGGGCAGTAACAGAGCACGACGGGACCCTGCTGCCTCTTTCACTTTTGTGACAACAGATGGGACATGAAATATTCAGAGGCCTAGTGCATTGTCTTACTTGAGAAATTTCTGAAAAAGGGACTCCTGATGTCTCTCAGTGTGCCCGATCAGCTTGCAGGGCACAAGGGGATCTAAGGTGTTAGCTATAAAAATAAACTCCAGCCATCAAAAGCCTATAGTGGAGCCTTCTTTCTAGGGATGCAAAAAACCTGGCTCCTTCCTTCCTCCCTCCAGTCCTCCCTCCCTCCCTCCCTTCCATCCTTCCGAGGTCACGTTCACATAACATACAATTAACCATTTTAAAGTGAACAATTCAGTGGCACTTAGTACATTCACGGTGTTGTGCATCCACTACCTCTCTTTAGTCTCAAACATTTTTCATGGCACTAGAAGAACACATCGTATCCATTTAGTAATTACTCTCCATTCTTCCTCCTGTCAGCCTCTGGCAAACACTTACCTGCCTTCTGTCCTATGGAATTGCCTGTCTGGATATTTCATATGAAAGGAATGACAATATGTGACCTTTTGTGTCTGGTTCCTTTCACCTAGCTTGCTGTTTTCAAGGTTTATCCATGTCGTAGCATGACCAGAACGTTCCTGGTACTTCACTAATAGTCTGGTGCCTTTCTTTACAGCTGTCCTGAGAGTTGTCCTTGGCACTGAAACCCTCTACTTTCCTGGGGAATCTCCTCCATTATCTTATCCAGTCTATTCATATTCCTAAAAAACCTCATGACAATTATGACGAGTATGGGGGCCATTGTCCATATGACTTAGTCTGACATGACCTGGCAATGGGACAGGGTATTTGAAATTCCCAGCAGGGCTTCTAAACAACTCACTGATCAATCTCCTTCCTCTTTTGAGGGTAAAGATTTTGGAGGATGTTCCTCCTTTCTCTAGATTCCAGCCAGCTCAGGATGAATGTCCTCTCCTTTTTGTAAGCCATGGGTCTTATGTCTTGATTACCCTCATTCTCCTCCCAGATTCCATTGCCCATTCTCTTTCTTCGTTTCTCACATTGATTTGCATTTGGGTTTACCCCTCCTTCACACTTGTCATTTCCTGTGGTTCTCACTTTCCATTCTTTCCTTGACTTGGAGGTTCGCTGAAGGTAAAGCCTCAGAAGGGAGGTAAGACATGGTACTAGGATGAGGCCACTGCTGGCCCATAAGTCAGGAGCGAGGTCCGGAATTACGTGCTCAATTACTTGCCGTTGTTTTCTGGCTTCTTAAAACTCAGTGGTTGAACTGATTTTTCTACTGTGCTTTCAGCTTTCCTGCCTGCTTTTGCACATGATATCCGGCAACCAGAGGGTAACACTGAACCTTTTGACAATAGGACGGTTCTATGGTAGGTTAGGAGCCAAGAGAGCATGCAACAAGGCCACCCAAGGCATCTGCACAGGAGGAAAAGGCCGTGTTCTCTGAAACTCATGGGGCTAGTATTAAGTTAATTTTGTAATACAACAGGAAAGGAGCTTTGGCACTTGAGAAGAATGTCACTATACAAACACCAATTTTTATCGTTGTTCCTTTTTCTTCTGTCTTCCTATGTCTACAGAATTAGCCGCTTTCCCGCTCCTGGCTTGTGGAAGAGATTTCTCTCCTTAGCCAGTTACGGTGTCCTTGGTTGATCTGTCCATTCTTTTGCAGCCCTCCTGACTCTCCCTTCTCAGAGAGACTTCTTTCAACCTTGGGCTCTATTGAGATGTAGCAAGCCACATGACCCTCAGGGCTGCTGCTGACTTTAAAAGGGCATGCCCTCGACTCCTAATTAGCCTATTAGCAGCTGGCCAGAAAACAATCATATTCTCTTTCTTTAAAATTGGGATGAAATAGAATGCAACCGGTGGGATGGCGTTTTTGGCAATAGAGCTGAGAGATTAGATAAGGGACTGGCAGCAGCCATTCTTGGCCATGTGCCTTCTGATCATTAAACAGAGAAAGCTACTCTGCCAAAAGAGGCAGGGAGATGAAACAGTTTCATCAGAGGAAGTAGAGAAAGAAGCCAGGTGACCCAGAGAAAGAGGAGATGGAGAGAGTAACATCTTGAGGTCGGGTTCTACTTCCCTGCTGTGGGGCCATAGAATTCTCTTGTACACAATACACCCCTTCTGATGTGAACTCACTGAGCAGGCTTTTGTTCCATGAAAGGAATGATGCTTGGCTCAGCCCAGCCTTAGGACCTAGACTTCTTTGAAAGCAGAATAGTAATAATCAGCACTTCATAAATACCATGGGCTCTCTAAAGGCACATGGTAGATACTCAATATCCTGTATATTTTCTAGTGTTCTTCCTAGCAATACTACACAGCCGATCTCTTATTCTCATTTTGCACACAAGAAAACTAAGGCATAGACTGATAAAATAACTTTTTCAGGATCACATAGCTAGAGAAAAAAGAACTGGAATTCTGCCCAGGTCTGGCAGCCTTTAAAGTAAATATCTTCCCACAATATTGCACTACTTTCTGCCACTTAAACACATGACAGCAGATCTTTCAGACATGGTCTGAGAACTGGGAGAGGGACAGACAGGAAGTAGCTTGCAAGAAAAGCCTGTGCTCCTCCTCTGAGGCCTGGTAATACACTCTTTATTTTACTTTTTAATTGTCTTTGGTTATATACTCTTTATCGTTCCCTGATTATTTCCTATTTCGTCAACTCCTCAACAGGTATGTTGAGGGCAAGGATACTTCTTGGGACTATTGCCCAAAGGAAGAGTCTGCTCAAGGGCCAGCTGGAATCTCGCTGGGGTCTGGTCCTGGAGAAGGGCACTCATGTGGGGAAGCTGGTTGAGGCAGAATATGAAACAGCTGCCTCCTTCACTCTGCCCTACACCCCTGCCAAAATGCTGAGGTTGTCTGGTAGAGTGAAAAGAAAGGTGAGTTCTAATCCTGTCTCTGCTGTGCCCTGGAGACAGCCACTTCTGTGACTTGGTTTCCTCATTGGTAAAAACACAGGACTAGAGGAGGTCAGTGTTTTCCAAAGCGGAACATTTCGCACTCATGGGGCACGAGATGATTGTAGTACATGGAAATACCCTTAAATAGCTCTGAATCACAGTTCTCCCTCAATTCTCCTATTTAAGGCATGGAGAAAGTCTCAGATTGGTTGTTAACATGTTTTAAAAATTACTTTCTTTAATACTTTTTAAATTTGTACTGTATTAATTTTTACTGTTACCTTCTCTTTGTAGAAAGTGATGTTGGTTTCTCATTACCATAATAATATTAAATTTCCTTTTGGTTTGTTTGCTTTTTTAGGATAGGCAAGGAAGTAAAGAATTTATTAAGAAACAAGAAAATGAGAAAAGTACATGGTCCTAGACACGGACCGCAGGCAAACTGCAAGGTGAATGGTGCGTAAATTTACTTTGAATTAAGTTTATCTAAGTAAAAAAACAAAATTGCCATTTATTAAGTGGCTACTACTTGCTGACTTATTTTAAAATAAGAACGTTATTTTAATTTTCCCTACAATTCTAAGATAAGAATCATCTCTGCTATACAGCTGAGGCCACTGAGGACTAAAGAGTTAAGTAATATGTACAAACTCAGATGATAGTAAGTTACTGAACAGGACTTGGAAAAAACAAATTTGTCTGATTCCAAAGTCCATGCTCCTGCCACTCTTCCATTGTTTCCTCTCTGCTGGAATCTAACACCTGAACTCATACTCTTATAATGCAGCTCAAAGTTGGCCATGTCTTTGCTTGGACTTTCACTTCTGTGACCCCTCTGCTGCACTGGACACCTTTCTGAACTCCTCTCCTGGTTCGGCTTTATCCACCCTCTCCTCTGCCCTTCCTAATTATGACTTTGGTCTCAGTTTCTGGCCCCTTATCTTCCTATGTGTTCTCTTATGTTTTTGTCTTTCATTCTTGCTCTATGCCATTGAAAAACAACATTTGTCCTGATTAGATTTAACTGCACATATGGATCTGATTTTATTGAGTAAAGATGCAAAGGCTGCCCCTTTAATCTGGCACAATGTATTAAAAATTTTAAGTGCCTGACCAAGTGAGTTGACTTCCAGGAACAAATGCTGAAAAAAACAACAACTGTGCAATATGCAAAGAAGTATGGAAAAGGATTGTCTCTGTATCATTATAAATAATAGCAAAAATATAGAAACAAGCCAAATATTTATCGATAGGTGAAGATTAAAGGATTTATGCTACTGCTGTGTAATGGAATATGATGTGCTCTTTAAAAGATGAAGAGTATCTATATATCTATTGACGTTGAAAAATATTTAAATATACTGGCATTTAATAATGTACTGACACTGAAAAATCATGTTGTTCAGGGAGTGAGAGTGAATGACTCATTGGCATATCTAAACTACTTCTATATACATAGGCTTAGTCAACCAGGATATAAAGTGGTGGAAGTTATGTAGGAGTGCTGTATTAATGGGAATGATGGATTTTCACCTTCTCCATTATTGCTGAATGCTCTGTAAGTCAATTATTTGTATAATTAAATTTTTTTCTATTTTAGAAAATATGGAAATCTGCCTTCATGTTGTTACTTCCTAAATGCATGGTTTTAAAAATAGGACTTTGAAAAGGCCAAATTATTATCTTTATTTTCTCTGACCTCTGATGTTGAGTGTCATAAAACTATCTGCTGCTACATTCTGAAAAGGGGTCCATGGTGTTTACCTGAATGTCAGGTTCCTCATGGAACATAAAAGGGTTAAGAACCCCTGATTATAAGCAGTGTTTCTTAACTCTGACTGTCCATTAGAATCAGCTGGAGAGTTTCTAGATAATATCCAAGCCTAGTCCCACCTAATTAAACCAAAAGATCTGGAGGTGAGGTGGGACCTAGGCTCTCATTGCCTTTTTAATTTCTCAGTTAGTTCTAATGTGCAATCAGAGTTGAAACCACTGCTTTTCGGAATGGGAGGAGAATTGATCTTGTTCCGGGCAGAAAATGAACTTCTGTTGATAAAGACACTTTACTTCATCTTTGATTATGCAAAGGCAAGGCCAGGCCTAATCTGGAATGGAGAGAAATAGACCAAAAGGAGCTAAGCAACTCTGCAGGTTAATGCCACTAACTAACATTTATTGAGCACTTACCTAGGGCCAGCCACTGTGCCAAGAAATCAGCAAGTATGAACTCATGAAATTCTTATGACACTCTAATTGAAGTAAGTGCTGTTATTGTCTGCATTTTATAAGTAAGGAAACTGAGGCTCGAAGAAGTCCTATTATTTACTCAGGTCACTAGTAGTAGAGAATCTGAGATATGAATATGTGAGACCAGACATTTGGACTTTAGAGTTCTTAACTCTTATGCTAGACTTCAGGGCAAGATGAAAGAGGACTTGGAGCACCAGAGTAGTATTTGGTGTGTGTGTGTGTGTGTCGGTCTCTCTATAGGAGCCAAACACAAAGATTGGAAGAGCATGGGACTGGGGGATGGAGAAGAAAACAAAGCAAAAGAGGACTTTGATATTAGAAGAAAGTGGCCTTGGCATCATGGTAGATGGAGAGAAAATGTCTATAAGAGGGAAAATGTAAGTAAGGGGCTCTCAGGGACAGTGGAGAGCCCACCGGCTTTAGGAACTCAAGTTATAATGAGCTGCAAGCGTTCCTTTTGCTGTTTTGAAACTCCCTTATAGTAATCTCCAGGCTTCAGTTAAGTTAGAGGTACCTTGGGGAAGTTCCCACGCTGGGGCTGGGGCAGCAAAAGGGCTCTGGGCTCTCCACACAGTTCCTCCCTGAGGCCAGAGTGGTGGATTCTGCTAGTTGAGAATCCCAGAGTAACTGGAATCCAAGCAAAAGTGGGTTTGGAGTAGAGAGCCAAGGAGATGAGCAATGATGAGAACAGTTCAAGGTAGACTGATGAATAAAAGGACATAACATCAAATCCCTCTTCCCCAAATATAACAGAAGTAGGAGCCTCTGGTTAGGAGGGGAGGCTGGTCCCTGCTATCCAAGCATAGTGGTGATGGAGGAGGTTTCCTGTGCCATTCTGCAGTATTGTTATTACGTGCAAATACAAAGAAATTTTAAGTAAGGGCTTGGGATATGGGTTGCCTTAGAACCAAGCCACATAACTTGACCTCTCCAAGGCCTAACTGGAGAGGACAAATTCCCCTTGATGTTTTAAGTGGGTTTATCCAAATGGTGTGGTGGTAGGGTCTTTGGAGTTGAAGTCAAATGACTAAGATTGGATTTCTGACTTTGCTACCTACTCACTGTGTAACCTTGGGCAAGCCACATTTAATTATTATCTGTGGGTTTCAGTTTCCCTAGCTGCAAAATGGAAATAAAAATGTTGACCTCACACTGTCATTGTGAAAATAACCTGAGATAACAATGGAAGGGTTGGGCAGGGGCCTGGTGCACAGCAAGAGATCAGCCACTGGCACTGCACTGGCATCCACTGCCCAAGCTCCAACCTCTCTCCCAAACTAGGTCACAAGACCATGGGGGATGAACCTTGGGAACTCAGATCCTACCTTTGGTTAGGGAGTGAATCCCAAGCTTTACTTGGGAGAAGTTTCCACTTCCAATTTCCCCTCGGATTCGGTAGAAGCCAATCCGTTTCCCCAGGGTAATCTCTCTCACCACCTTCTCATCCTGGGACATGTCCTGTGTCAGCTTCTCAAAGGGTGTCAGCTGTTGGGGCGGTCCCTCCTCATCCTCCTTGCTGCACTCTGTCAGACAGACACTTTCCACACTATCCCGCCGATCCCACCTGGCATAGTGGGGGTTCACCAGGCTGCCTCCATTCACATACACTGCAGTCATCGTCTAGGCTCACGTCTCCATCTCAGCAAAGAGGCACGGATCAGGGGCAGGTTGAGGTGGAGCAGAAGAGGCCTAGAGGGTGGGAGATGGGAGCTGAGGACTGCCAGAGCCCGGCGTCCTTGGGGGCTGGCCTGCAGAGGCTGGAGAAGGCTCTCCTTATGAACAACCCCAGGTTAGGGCTCCAGTCAGAGGAGGACCAAGGCCAACATGACAGCACAGTCTGCCCAGTCAAGCAAAAAGCTGCATTTCACACCTTGCCTCGTGTTGAACGTCCAGGCTTTTAACTGACCGTACCATCAGGCATGCAGCCACTTCCCTTATTAGACTCTAGGAACTTTCTGGATGGACATGGGGTCTGGTCGGGTCACAGGACAAAGGCTCCAGGCTGCTGTTTCCTTTGAGGGCCAGGGAATCCTCCCCTCTGGTGTGTAAAAGCCCCTTGTGGGCCTCCCAGTCTCTGCTGCTGACACTTATCTCTGACCTTCTTCATTCTGTGCTTCTCTTGCTGTCCAGTCACAGGGCCCCAGAGACCTAATAATCAGGACCCCAAGAAAGAAGAAGCTTGCAAACAGCCTTCTGGTCACGCAGGCAGCCTGAGAAGATTAAGTCTCTGCAATGTCACTCCAGCTGGCCTTTATTTAGATGAGCCTTCTGCAAAACTTGAGTTGTTTCAAAAACTTGGCAGGTGTTGGTTCATCCTAAGAACAAAGAAGAAGAAAATTACTAACCCATGATAAAGGACTGCACAGGATTTATAATGAATATTAAGCTACTCTGTAAGCATTCAACTAAAAGCATTATACAGTTAGGCCATGATTGACATCAGTGGTAGATGATTGATTACATATGATTTAGGAGTAAGAAAAATGCACACACACATACACACACACACCTCAATCTACATTTTATTTAATTAATTAATTTATTTCTATTTTTTCAATCTACATTTTAGAAAAGCCCTTATGGCCTGTAAATATTTCTTGCAAAACATATTTTCTATTTCTTGAAGTTTAGGAAAACATGCATATTGCCTTGAATTGTTTTAAAACCAGATTTAAAAAATAGTAATGTGATAGCAATATTAATGCTAAGATTCCTTACCAATACCAAACTCTGAAAAGCACTTATATTTATTCAAAATAATATGTTACATTTCCTTTATTACTTCATGTTCTTGTTCAACGTTTCTGACATGAGTTGCTTCTACTCTTTCTGTCATTCTATGACAAAGGCTAGTATTTCTTCTAGGCTTATTTTCTGGGTAATTCTGAATCAGGTGTCAGCCTCCAGGCTCAGCAGCTTGTTTTGAAGATATGGAAATGAAGGGTAAATAAATCTACAAGAGGCTTGGTGATAAGAATGTCTTAAGAAAGGCATTCTCTTAATTTTTTTTTTGCCTGGACCCTCTAGTTGGCAATAATCACTTCTTCTCTGAATCCCCACAGAACTTCATGCATTTTCTAAAATGTCTCATTTCCATGAAGATGGGAACAGGGTTGAATTCATCAGTAGGCCCACACTCCTATTCTCTCCCTTAGCATGTTGCTCAATTTTCTACATAAAGAAAGTGTTAACTAAATGTGCGTTGAACTTGACTTTTGGACTTGAATATTCCAATTGAAAAACCTTGAGGGAAGCGGACTTGGCCCAGTGGTTAGGGCATCCGTCTACCACGTGGGAAGTCCGCAGTTCAAATCCTGGGCCTCCTTGACCCGTGTGGAGCTGGCCCATGTGCAGTGCTGATGCGCGCAAGGAGTGCTGTGCCATGCAGGAGTGTCCCCTGCGTAGGGGAGCCCCACATGCAAGGAGTGCACCCCGTAAGGAGAGCTGCCCAACACGAAAGTGCAGCCTGCCTAAGAATGGTGCCACCCACAAGGAGAGCTGACATCAACAAGATGACACAACAAAAGGAAACACAGATTCCTGTGCCGCTGACAACAACAGAAGTGGATAAAGAAGAAGACACAGCAAATAGACAAAGAGAACAGATAACCTGGGTGGGGGTGGGGGGGAAGGGGAGAGAAATAAATCTTTAAAAAAAAAAAAAGAAAACATGAGAGATTATTTGAAAATGCAAATTTCCAATTCTACTTGATGGCCTCACATTATTGCAATTAAGTGAAGAGTTGCCTGTGTTGTTATGATGGTTAATTATACGGTTACCAAATACACATAAATAAGGAAAGGAAGCAGGAGGCTTCCAGCACCATTCCTATTTCTGGACAAGTGAGAGAAATCTGGAAGCTGGATAAAGGATAGAGGCTTAAAAGAGAACAGATATTAGTAACTAAACACTTCTTTAGGTTAGAATTTGATTGGAATGTTTTAAAGACATTCTTGAGATAAAAGATCCTTAATTAGATTGAGAGAAAATCTAAGTCACAGGTTTTTAATCTTTGGGGATTACAGATTCCTTTGTGATTCTAAAGAAACCTATGATCCTATCCCCAGGAGAAAAACATACAATTTATAGATTCCACAGACCCTCAAAATCCATCCCTGGACCTCAAGTTAAGAATCTCTGTGAAGGTTAAATGGCACTAGAGCTCCCTAGATTCCTGGCAGAAATAAATGACTCATTTTATGAGACACTAGAGGTAGGCTAGTGTTAATTATAATTCTGAAAGAAGTGTTAGTTTAACCTAAGCAAAAAGAGAATAGGGGTTTTAGACAGAATACAGTGCTTGATCACCTCATTTTATTTCTAACAGGCTCTTTGAGGAACTTCTTGGCTCTGTGTCCTTTCTGAGCCCTTCACAGGACCCCAGTCATGCCCTCTCAGAGTCTCTCACCACGTGTCCTTGTCAATGACCTACTGGTACCCCAACTACATGAACACCTTATGTGTGGGAACTTGCACTTTATTCTTCTACCTTCCCGAGCTCAGCTCTGTGCCTGGCTCTTTTGGCCATCTGATAAATGTTTATTGAAGAAGGCATGAACTACCTTACCAATTTATTGATGGTTACATTTAAGTGTGATTTAGTAGAGGTAAAAAAATTTTCAAACTGACAGTATCCCAACATTTACCTAAGTTATCTCAGAAAACTTATTTCATTCCACATTTCTAAGGCCATGTCTAATCTCTACCGGCTGTTAGGGTTCTTGGCCCCAGCCTTTTGTGCAGATGAAAGCTTAGTCCAAATTCCATCACCCAATGAGACCTGCTACAGAACTGCTCTCTGATCCTTGTCCCTTCCAAAGCATTAGATCAGCCCAAGAACTCAGGCCGTGGCATCACTCCATACCTGCTCTCTGAGACACTACCAAACCATGACTTGTTCTCAGCTCTCCTGGTTGCCCAACTCTCCTGATTTGGACTCTATCACTTAAAATCCATTCAGTTCCTGGGATTGACAATCAGGTTTTAGACTCACTACTCTGACTGAACTATATGATACTCCCAGAAATTCAACGTAGAGGGAGGAATCAGACAAAATTTGCCAAGTGCGGCCAGGATCTATCGTGGATTATATTCCCTGCACCCACAAATTAAATTTCTTGCACAATAACCCTGAACCTCAATGGCCAGGGAGACAGTTAATATGATTAGATCAGATAAAGAAGTTTTACAGTCTTGCAAATATTGCTGTGGGTTTATGTTGAGGATAACTTGCAACGTACTTGTTAGGCAGCTAACAGGCCAACTGGAAAAAAGTTGAACCCCTACCTCACTCCATGCCAAAATAAACTCCAAACAGATTACTTAATGAAATGTAAAATAGATGAAATCATAACATACTAGAAAAAACATTGAAAACTTTTTTATGACCTCAGAGTAAAGAAGGACATAAAGGAAAACATTAAATTCAACTGCATAAAAATTATAACTTTCTGTTTGCAAGAAGTATCATAAAATAAACCCCCAAAATCAAATGATAGATTGGTAGGGAAAACTTTACAACACATAAATAGACAAAGGGCTAGTTTTCTAAATAAGTAAAAAATTTTGACAAATTGTTAAGAAAAATACCAATAACCCCAAAGAAAAATTGTAAAGACCATGAGGAGACATTTTACAAAAAAGGAAATATAAATGGCTTTATAATATATAAAAAGATGCTCAACCTTGTGCACAACCAAGGGAATGCACTTAAAAAGGACACTGAAATTAGATTTTTCAAATATTAAATTTAGAAACTACAAAGCATTTGATAATGCCTTGGTGAGAGGGGTTTGAGAAACAGGCACCGTCATTCATTGTTATTGAACGTGTAAACTGGCACAGTTGCTTGGAGGACAATTTGGCTATCGCTATCAAATTACAAGTGCACATATTCTTTGATTTAGCAATTTCACTTCTAAAATTTATCTGGGGTTTGGAGCAAGAGATAGGTGTACTTTTCACTATTTACTCTTTTATATGATTCACATTTTTCCATGTGAATACATATTACCTTTATAAAAGAAAACACTTTAAAATGTGTAGTGTGTTGCCACCTACATAGTTGGCATGCAATAAATTTGCTTTACCTTTGGTTATACAGGGAAATTACCATTCTTGATTCTCTAGTATCTAATGGGTTGCTTCTAAACTCAAAATAAAATTAGGGACTTCTGGTTAAATACAATTACTCTTTTCATCTCCACTTCCTTCTAAAATCCCACAAAATGAGAGAATAGGAAGAAAAAGGTATAAACCCACAAGGGCAAAGAGTAAGAGAGGAAAGAACAGCAGATGAGAAGTGTTAACACGTTTTGAAAGAACATTATGAAAAAACAAAACAAAACAAAAAAAAACACGTTTTGAGGAGAGGGAAAGCAAACTGAGGAGTGGTGGACAGCATAGCAAAGATGGCATGCCTACATGAGGGCATGCCAATGAAATTCACCTTTCTGAACACTACAAAAACTTTAAACTATGAGAAACCAAGTACCTCAACGATTGGAGGGGTGAGGCAAGACCAAAAACATGGAGGTGTTTGAAAGTTGTGATAGTTAGGCTATTGTGTCAACTCGGCCAGGTAATTGTGCCCAGTTGTTCATTCAAGCAAGCACTGGGCTAACTGTAATACAAGGGCATTTATGGACTTTAGACACCATTAACTTTACTGCAGTGGTAAATCATAGAGAGCTGGTTATAATCACATCAATCAGGGAGATTGCCATCAGCAATGACTGACGCTTAACCCAATCAGTTTGATGCCTTAAAAAGGGAAGTGATTCCAGCATTGAGAATTTCCCAGCTCATCTTTCAACAGCCAGCATCTCTCAGAACTCATCAATAATCTTCATTGGACTTTCATCGGAGCTCCTGGTTGCAGCCTGCCTACAGAACCTGGACATGTGCAACCCATGGCTGTGTGAGAGACTCTGATAAATCTCTTACTATTGACAGATATCCCATGTTGATTCTGTGTCCCTAGAGAACCCTGACTAATACAGTTTGGTACTGGAAGTGGTTCTTGAGGAACAGAGTCTTAAATATGGGATGTTTGAGGTGGTTCTGTGAGTTTTTCAATTGTCTCTCTACCCGAATTGGGCTCAAAGGTACTGACGACTCCCTTTCCAACAACGAAGAGGCTGCTAACATTCCATGGTGCTAGGTGGAAATCAAGATACGCAAAATAGCATCACTGGATTCCCCTACTTCCACACTCATAAGAAGCAAGGATCTGGGTGAAAGTGTATTCAATACCTTAACAGAGTTTTGTGGAGTCAAACGGTATAATGATTTCGGATGGTTCCTCCTAGATACTCTGGATATTGTTACAAAAGAAAGAGATGTGTTAAGCCTTCAAATTTGAAACTGAAACACTGAATGGATGATGAGAAAGTTTCTATGTGTGCTCTGAAAGAAAATCTCGTCTCCTGTAGCCACAGGCTCAAAATACCTGAGAACCAAACTCAAACTCTCATTGTACAAGTAGCAAAATTACAAAGGAAACTAAAATCTCAACCCCGCAAGGTTTCTGCAGTTAAAGTGAAGGCATTGGAAAAGAGTTGAATCCGGAGAATTGGGATGGAGACATATGGGATGATGATGATATTGATGGAGACACTGGAACCCTGAAATCTGCTGAGACTTTGCCAGATAAGCCTGCCATGGCCTGCCCTGTGCAGACCACACCTGGACATACAGCTTTCAGCCTGCCCCAGGGAATCTGAAGCAACTTCCAGCCCTGAGGTGGGTACCAGCCAAACTGAAGCCTGCCCTGCCCAGCCTCCAGACTGCCCCAGGGAGTCTGGACCTCCTCCCAGCCCTGAGGCACATACCAGCCAAACTCTAGCATGCACTGCCAAGCCTCCAGTTTGCCTTGAGGAAACTGCCTTCCAACCCCTGCCAGAAGATACTAATCCTATCTCAACAGAAGAAAATGCAAGGGAATGCCCTGAGGTCAGTAGCTTGCAAGGCATTTCTAATCCTTTTCCTTACCCACCCCCACCACCTCTCTTGTCTTCAAGACCTATTACTAGACTAAAATCACAACAAGCCCCTAAAGGTGAAATACAAAGTGTGACCCATGGAGAAGTAAGGTATACTCAGAAAAAACTACATGAGTTTCCAACTTATATAGACAGAAATTGGGGGATATGTGTAGGAATGGATTCCAAGGGTATGGGATAATGGTGGAAGGAATATAAGGTCAGATCAGGCTGAATTTATTGATAAGGGCCCACTAAGCAGGAATTCTGGATTCAACGCTGTAGCTCGAGGGGTTAGAAAGGGCTCTAACAGTTTGTTTGGGTGGCTGATTGAAACATGAGTCAGGAAATGGTCTAGCATGTCTGAGGTTGAGATGCCCAATTTGCCCTGGTACACAGTAGAAGAGGAAATTCAAAGGTTAGGGAGATTGGAATGCTAGAATGGATTTACCATTTGAAAGCTGCCCACCCACCCCAGGAATGTCCAGAGGACACACCTTTAGCCAGGACTATGAGGAATAAATTTGTAAGACTAACTCCATCTTCCCTGAAGAGCGCTGTGGTTGCTCTTCTCTGTAGTACAGATATTACTGTAGGGAGGGGTGTGATGGAATTAGAATTCTTAAACATTATGGGGATGATTGGATGCCAGTCTAGTCTAAGTCAAGTATCTACAGTTACTTGCCAAAGTCAAGGTGGGCGTGTCTACTGCCATGAAAGGCAGACTCAAAAAAGCACTCAAAATAGTCTGAGTTGTGTAGAGTTATGGCATTGGCTAATACATCACCGGGCACCTAGCAGTGAAACAGATGGACAGTCTACTAAATTTCTTCGGGATCTGTATAAACAGAAGAATTCTAGGTCGAGTGAACAAAATCCTAACTCAAATGACAGACACAAAGAATCATGGCCCCTTAATCAATTCCCAGACTAAAGACAGTTTATAGACCCAGAGTCCCTTGAATGAGGAGGAGGCCAGGTCTCCTTGGGGAAAGATCCTGTCAAACTGTCCAAAATTTATATTGTTAATCTTCCTCCCACCTTTCCCCAAAGAGATCTACAGCCTTTTACCAGAGTAATTATGCACTAGGGAAAAGGAAATGATCAGACATTTCAGGTATTATTAGACACTGGCTCAGAAAGGACATTAATTCCAGGAGGCCCAAAACATCACTATGGTCCACCAGTCAGAGTAGGGGTTTATGGAGGTCAGGCAATTAATGGAGTTTTAGCTCAGGTCCATCTCACAGTTGGTCCAGTGGGTCCCCGGACCCATTCTGTGGTTATTTCCCCAGTTCCAGAATACATGATTGGAATAGACATACTCAGTAACTGGCAGAATCCCCACATTGGATCCCTGACTTGTGGGATGAGGGCTAATATGGTTGGAAAGGCCAAGTAGAAGCCACTGGAACTGCCCCTACCTAGCAAAATAGTAAACCAAAAGCAATACTGGATTCCTGGAAGGACTGCAGAAATTAGTGCCACCATCAAGGATTTGAAGGATGCAGGGGTGGTGATTCCCACCACATTCCCATTCAACTTTCCTATTTGACCTGTACAGAAAACAGATGGATCTTGGAGGATGACAACAGATTATCATAAACTTAACCAGGTGGTGACTCCAATTGCAGCTGCTGTCCCAGGTGTAGTATCATTGCTTGAGCATGTCCCCTGATATGTGGTATGCAGCCATTGATTTGGCAAATGCATTTTTCTCAATTGCTATTAGTAAGGACCACCACAAACTGTTTGTTTTCAGTTGGCAAGGCCAGCAGTATACATTCACTGTCCTGCCTCAGGGGTATATCAATTCTCCCACAAATATTGTCTGTAGGGATCTTGATCATCTCTCCCTCCCACAAGATATCACACTGGTCCAATATATTGATGATATCATGTTGAGAGGACCTAGTGAGCAAGAAGTAGCAAAGACTCTAGACTTATTAGTAAGGTATTTGTGTGAGAGAGGATGGGTGATAAATCCAACTGAAATACAAGGCCTTCCACCTCAGTAAAATTTCTAGGTGTCCCGGTATGGGGCATGTTGAGATATCCCCTATAAAGTGAATGATAAGGTGTTGCATCTGGCTCCTCCTATGACCAAAAAAGAGGCACAACACTTAGTTGGTCTCCTCGGATTTTGGAGAAAATACATTCCTCATTTGGGTGTGCTATTCCGGCCCATTTACTGGGTTACCAGAAAAGCTGCTAGTTTTGATTGAGGACCAGAACAAGAAGAGGCTCTGTGTCAGGTCTGCGCTCCTATGCAAGCTGCACTACCACTTTGGCCATATGATCCAGCAGATCCAATGGAGCTGGAAGTTTCAGAGGCAAATAGAGTTGCTGTCTGGAGCCTTTGGCAGGTCCCTATAGGAGAATCACAATGCAGACCCTTAAGATTTTGGAGCAAAGCCCTGCAATCCTCTGCAGATAACTACTCCTCTTTTAAGAAACAGCTTATAGCCTGCTACTGGGCCTTAGTGGAGACTGAACGCTTAACCATGGGTCATCAAGTTACCATGAGACCTGAGTTGCCTGTCATGAGCTGGGTACTGTCTGACCCACCAAACCATAAATTTGGGCATGCACAGCACCACTCTATAATAAAGTGGAAGTGGTATTTACGAGATAGGTCTCAAACAGGTCCTCAAGGCACGAGTAAGTTACATGACGAAGTAGCCCAAATGCCCATTGTCACCACCCCTGCCATGTTACCTTCTCTTTCCCAGCCCACAACTTTAGCCTCTTGGAGAGTCCCTTACAATCAGTTGACTGAGGAAGAGAAAACTCGGGCCTGGTTTACAGATGGTTCTGTATGATAAGCAGGTACCACCCGAAAGTGGACAGCGGCAACACTGCAGCCCATTTCTGGGACATCCCTGAAGGACAGTAGTGAGGGCAAATCCTCCAAGAGGGCAGAACTTCAAAAAGTGTACCTGGTTGTTTATTTTGCTTGAAAGAAGAAATGGCCAGAGGTATATTTGTACACTGATTCATGGGCTGTTGCCATTGGTTTGGCTGGATGTTCAGGGAATTGGAAGGAACATGATTGGAAAATTGGTGACAAAGAGATCTAGAGAAGAGGTATGTGGATAACCTTTTTGAGTGGGTAAAAAACATGAAAATTTTTGTGTCCCACATGAATGTTCACCAGAGGGTAACTTCAGCAGAGGAAGATTTTAATAATCAAGTGGATAAGATAACCCACTCTATGGCTAATGCTCAGCCTCTTTCCCCAGCCACTCCTGTCATTGACCAGTGGGCTCATGAACAAAGTGGCCATGGAGGTAGGGATGGAGTTTATGCATGGGCTCAGCAACATGGACTTCCCCTCACCAACGCTGACTTGGCTACAGCCACTGCTGAGTGCCCAATCTGCCAGCAGCAGAGACCCACCCTCAGCCCCTGATATGGCACAATTCCTTGAGGTGACCAGCCTGCTATTTGGTGGCAGGTTGACTACATTGGACCACTTCTACCACGGAAGGGGCAGTGATTTGTTTTAAGTGGAACAGACATATACTCTGGATATGGGTTTGCATTTCCTACATGCAATGCTTCTTCTAAAACTACCATCCGTGGACTTATCGAATGTCTTATCTACTGCCATGGCATTCCACACAGCATTGCTTCTGATCAAGGAACCCATTTCACAGCAAATGATGTGTAGGAATGGGCACTTGCCCATGGAATTCACTGGTCTTACCATGTTCCCCATCAGCCTGAAGCAGCTGGATTAATAGAATGGTGGAATGGCCTTTTGAAGACTCAATTACAGTGCCAACTAAGTGGCAATACCTTGCAGGGCTAGGGCAGTGTTCTCCAGGAGGCCATGTATACTTTAAATCAGCGTCCCCTCTATGGTGCTGTTTCTCCCATAACCAGGATCCATGGGTCCAGGAATCAAGGGGTGGAAATGGGAGTGGCATCACTCACTATTACCCCTAGTGACCCACTAGGAAAATTTTTGCTTCCTGTCCCTGCAACCTCAAACTCTGCTGATCTACAGGTTTTAGTCCCAAAAGGAGGAGTGCTCTCACCAGGGAACACAACAATGATTCCATTGAACTGGAAGTTAAAACTGCCACCTGGCCCCTTTGGGCTCATTTTACCTCTGAATCAACAGTCAAAGAAGGGAATTACTGTACTGGCTGGGGTGATTGATCCTGACTACCAAGGGGAAAAAGACTGCATCTGCATAATGGGGGGTAAAGAAGAGTTTGCCTGGGATACAGGAGATCCTCTAGGGCATCTCCTAGTACTGCCATGTCCTATGATTAAAGTCAATGGAAAATTGCAACAACCCAATCCAAGTAGGACTAACAGTGGCCCAGAACCTTCAGGAATGAAAGTTTGGGTCACCCCACTAAGCAAAGAACTATAGCCAGCTGAAGTGCTTCCTGAGGATAATGGAACCAGGGAATGGGTAGTAGAAGAAGGTAGTGATAAATATGAACTTCAACCACGTGACCAGTTACAGAAATGAGAACTGTTAATGGTCATGAATCTTTCTTCCTTGTTTCATTATCATGATAATTGTATATGTACACAAAACAAATTTCTTTGTCTTCTTCCCTAAGCTTTCCCCTTATCATATAACAAGTTGTATCCATTTCATGTCATAATATTTGAGGATGTCAAGTTTGAAAGTGAATATTACCCAAGAACTTGCACCCTATGCTGTATGGAACTAATGCATTTCCGGTTATATGCAGGAAAGTTGAACATTGTTAGGCGGAAATATATATATATGTATGTCTGTTATTGTTTTTACTTAAAGACTAAATATGGTTTAAGCTAATGTATATGGTTGCCGAGTTGACAAGGGGTGAACTGTGATGGTTAGGCTATTGTGTCAACTCGGCCAGGTAATTGTGCCCAGTTGTTCATTCAAGCAAGCACTGGGCTAACTGTAATACAAGGGCATTTATGGACTTTAGTCATCATTGACTTTACTGCAGTGGTAAATCATAGATAGCTGGTTATAATTACATCAATCAGGGAGATTGCCATCAGCAATGAGTGACACATAACCCAATCAGTTCAGTGCCTTAAAAGGGGAAGTGATTCCAGCATTAAGAGAGAATTTCCCAGCTCATCTTTGGACAGCCAACGCCTCCCAGAACTTGTCAGGAACCTTCACTGGGCTTTCATCGGAGCCCCTGGTTGCAGCCTGCCAGTAGAACCTGGACTTGTGCATCCCCATGGCTGTATGAGAGACTCTGATAAATCTCTTACGATGGACAGATATTCCTTATTGATTCTGTTTCTCTAGAGAACCCTGACTAATATAAAATTGGTACAGAAAGAGCTCCAGACTTTTCCCTCCACAAAGCCACATGGTTACTTTTGCTGTCCCCCACCCCAGCCCATTTCAGGGGCACTTGGCACAGGAGTGGGCATAGGTAAAACTCTGAATTATGGAATCTCTGGTTCCCTTCGCCCTACATTTTGAACTTCCAGAATGGAGGGAAACAAACATATAACTCTTCAGGCAGAGGATTCTTCTTTTGGATAAATAGTCCAAGAGAAAAGACCTCCTGAAACTTATATTTGGAGGTTCTCCAACAAAAACAAAAAAAGCTGCGTGATCACCTATGGTGCACTCATCCAGGTGACAGCTTCTAGCACATGCAGAGAGCTCCCGATCAAATTTTAGGGCTCTCCTCTTCAAAGTGGATGGATAACCAAGAAGCACCAGGTACCTGAGAAAAAGCTCCAAACTGAAGAAAAAAACCAACCTAGCCAAAACAGTAACAACCAAAAGGAACTTGAAAGAAACAGAAAGTAATGCAGGAAGCAGAAGATAAAAGATAAGATGTTGCATGCATCCAGAAAACCAGAATAAAGTCGGGGGTGGGGGGGGGGGGGAGAACAACTCAGAGAACAAGAAATAGCTCTCTTGGAAATTAAATTAAAGAGTTCAAGTAAAGAGTTATTTTTAAATCTAGAAGTAGAACAAAAAGACACAGTGATAAATAATAGAGAATAAAAAATAAGACCAGGTAATCAATTCTAAAAGATCAAGATCTAATTATTAAAATTTCCCAGTTACATTTTTAGAGTCCCAATAAAGTAAAACACCTAATTTCTATTATACTTGAATTGCCAGTACAATCTCAAAATTATAAAAATCATAATGAATGAAGAGAAACCCTATATTCTCATATATTCTAGCAGAATAAAAAAGTAGACGATAAATCCTATTTGTTTGTGTCTGTGGATGCATGAATGTTCATTTTTATTTTGCAGAGTGTTTTTTTTTTCCTAAAGATGTTTCTTAGCTGTCTGGAAATAGAAATTCTGATTACAGGTTATGAGATGACTAAAAATAGTATATATTTTGATTACTTTCTAGTGTTGTCCCAAATCATCAAGCTATCTCATGTTGAAAAAAAACAAATAATGGAAATTATCACATAACTAATTGCAGATGAGATGCACTCCCCGCCCCCGCCCCCTCCCCCCGCCATTTTCTCAGATGCACAGTTTTTGGTTTTGTTTTAGTTTTTTGCTCTTTGTTGTTTTGATTCCAACCAATAGTTATGAGCATTAATAAGACTTTAGAAATCCAACAAATAAAAAATATGGAGTTACATCATTGTATATCAAAGCCCTGGAGGAGGCGCAATGGTCCTTAATTATTAGCTTGCTGTTGCTGCATGGCAATGCTTTAAATAAGATTAAAGAAAACAGAGCTCATTTGGTACTTTGTGTCCTTGACTTGCAACCCACTCTGAAAATAATATCAAAGAAAACCATCTCCCCTTTGTTCCCTTTGTCTGAATTTAAATTACAAAACTTCCAGGCAAGGCTCTCAGACAACTTCTTCACAGGTTGGCAGGCCCAGCGCCCATCAGTTTGCTTGAGGGAAAGCTGGTTTTTTTTCTTTGTGTGGCAACAAGATGCAATGCTGGCCAAACCTTGAGAACTGTAATCTGCCTCTGGCATGGCATACCTCTGGGGAACTCATTGCAGACAGTGGGGAAACTCTGAAGCAAATGGAAAATCAGTGTGATGAACAGCCGTGCTACTCATACTCAGCACTGCTCCCCACATCTTGCCCCACTTTCTCTCACAGGCTACTTTTCCCAGCTGCTGGGCCCAAGTCTCGCCCTCCACCCATGTATTCATATACTCACCATATCTGGCAGTCTGTCCCTACTGTGTCCTACGGCACCTCAGTTTCCCTGGGCATCAGGGTCACAGACTCTCATGGCTACCAGGGCTGTGCTGGTGTCAATATCGGTGAAGAGGGCCCACTTCAAGGCCCATTCCCAGCTGGACGAGCTGCTTGCTCTCAGCTCCAGCTAGTGGAGACGGGCCACAGGTATAGTTTTGCCAGGCCTTGTATTCATTCTCATGGGGTATATCTTTCTGTCACTGGCATTTTTCTTATCACTCTGACCTCACAGTTAGACACAGTTATAAAATAGCCAGTTTAATGTCGAGTAAATATCTGCAAGAATTTATGGTCTACCAGGAAGATTACGGAAACACTTCAGTATAGAATGAAACAAAAAATTAGACTGGTCGAGTTTAATCCACAAATACAGCAGACTGGGTGAGGGCTGCCCACATCTGTGGGGTCTGGGATGATATAATAATTTTCTTAGTGGTTAAATATCTTTTAACCTTGGGGAGATATAGAGTTAAAAACAGAAATGTTTAAAAGTATTAATTGTTTTGATAAGTCTGTGCAAAATGGGCATTTTATATACTTTTAATGTGGAAAAAATTTGGCAATAAAATAATGAGGGACTTCCGGCAAGATGGTGGCTGAGTGAGCTTGCCTTGCCGTCTCTCCTGGGAAGAGGCAGCTGGGCACCGCTGGAGGTTCTCCGGGACCAGGCTTTTTCAGGATTTTTTCAGGGCAGGAAGTGTCTGGACATCGATTTGGTGGGAAGGTAACGGAAAGGACTGGTCTATAAGATACAAATTGGGACTTTTCAGGAGGGGGAGGCAAGATGGCGGCTGAGTGAACTTCCCGGTTACTAGCTCCTGGGGGGAATTGGTTGGGAGGCGTCGGAGACTCTTTGGGACTGGCTGTTTCGGGATTTTTCCTGGTCCGGAGGTGTCTGGACATCGATTTGGAGGGAAGGTAACAGAGAGGATCCATCTGTGAAATATACACGGAGATCCCAGCTATGTGTGGAGGATTCCCTCCTTGGGTAGGCGGAGCCGAGGCAGCTAGCACCGCGCGGAGCCCCGGCGGGCGGCGGCCAGGGTAGCCGATTCCGGCCGAGCCCGGCTGAGCCGCGGCGGGCGGGGGGGCGGAGCCCGGCTGAGCTCGGCCGAGCCCAGCCGCGCCACGCCGGTGGCGAGCGGGAGAGCCGCGCCGCGCCGCGAGCGGGAGAGCCGAGCCGCGCTGCGCCGCGCCGGGCGGCGGGCGGGAAAGCCGGGCCCGGCCGAGCCCAGCCGAGCCCAGCCGAGCCGCGGCGGGCGGCGGGCGGGGGACCGGAGCCCAGCTGAGCCCAGCCGAGCCTGGCAGCGGGGTTTCTGTTCTTTGGTTTTTTTTTATTTTTTATTTTTTTTTGTTGTTGTTGTTCTTGTTGTTCTTTTTTTTTTTTTTCAATCCTCTCTTTCTTGTCCCCAATATTCTTCTTATACTATTTTACCTTAACAATACAATAGGTCCTACAGGAAATACCTCACATTTGCTGGGTTTCCTCACCCTCCACTGCCTCATTTCTCTGTGAATAGATTTAGCCAATCTACACTATCCCCTTTCCCCTACAACTTGATATCCTCCACCATCTGCTATCTCTCCTATACTCCATCTCCCTTTCTTTGATCCACAAAGTGTCTAACTCTTAATCTCTAATACCTTTGTTTAGTTTTCCATCTGGTATTCGTCCCTGAAACTATTACCTTTCTTTTCTCTTTCCCTCTCTCACGAAAACAATAGCCTCTTAGTACGTACCACATTCCTCCCATATTCAGTCGTCTACCTCATTATAGGTACTTTCCTACTACTATAACTCTACACAATTTACATGATCTAACCTCCATCCTCCCAGAACTCATATTGTTGCTTTGTAAACATATATCACCAATACTACTTCACACTTTTTCCTTCCTTACACAATTGACTTTCCCCAGCACTAATACTTTCCTTTAAAGTGAGCTTAACTAGCAATAAGAAATTGGAATAAGAAGAACAAAGTGACAAAGAGAAGATATAACACTTACGCAAAAACAACAGCTAATTAATCTCCAAGACTAGACAAAGAAGCTAAGGAACTGATTAAACCCGTCAAGAAAAAATGTTGACAAGACAGCAACAAAAATCTATAAACCAAACCAGTAATCAGGAAAACATGGCTGAATCCAATCAACAAACTGAAAATCAGGAAGGGGGGCAGGACTTCGCACAAGCAATGAAAGATCTCAGAACATTTATCACCGACAAATTTGATGAAGTAATGAAAGAGGTTAACAGCGTGAAGACAACACTCGGAGGGGAAATTGCAGACATGCGCAAAAAAATAACAGATATGATGGAAATGAACACCACAATTCAAGAAATCAAAAATACACTTGCAGCAAATATCAGCAGACTAGAAGAGGCAGAGCAGAGAATTAGTGATGTGGAAGACAGTGCATTGGAAATCAAACAGATAGTAGAAGTGGTCAATAAAAAGATAGAAAAAATCCAGATAGGACTTAGGGACCTGAATGATAACGCAAAACGCTCAAACATACGTATTATAGGCATTCCAGAAGGAGAAGAGAAGGGAAAGGGGTCAGAAGGAGTGTTGCAGGAAATAATGAATGAAAACTTCCCAAATCTACTGAAAGAGACAGATGTACATATCCAAGAAGCACAGCGCACTCCACTGGTCATAAACCCCAACAGGCCCACCCCAAGACATATACTTGTCAAATTATCCAATGCTCAAGACAAAGAAAAAATTCTAAAAGCAGCAAGAGAAAAGAAAACCATCACATACAAGGGAAACTCCATAAGATTAAGTGCTGATTTCTCATCTGAAACGATGGAGGCAAGAAGGCAGTGGTATGATATAGTCAAGGTACTAAAGGAAAAAAATTTCCAACCAAGAATACTCTATCCAGCTAAACTAGCATTCAAAAATGATGGAGAGTTCAAAATATTCACAGATAAACAGAAACTGAAAGAGTATATCAACAAGAAACCTCCCCTTCAAGAAATTCTTAAGGGAATTCTGCAGGAAGAAAGGAAAAAACAGGACAGTCAGAGATGGAGGAGAGTGTAAAAGCAACAAGAAAGACAAAAATAGAAGGGGAAAATAAAATAATACAAACAAAATATAACAAACACAAATCCAACCAAAATATGGCTACCATAAATAACTCTCTAAACGTAATAACACTGAATGTCAATGGATTAAACTCACCTATCAAAAGATTCAGACTGGGACACTGGATAAGGAAATACGACCCATCTATATGCTGCCTACAAGAGACACATCTTAGACCCAGAGACTCATGGAGGTTGAAAGTGAATGCCTGGAAAACAATCATACAAGCAAACAACAACCAAAAAAAGGCAGGAGTAGCTATATTAATATCAGACAAAATAGACTTTAAATGCGAAACAATTGTGAGAGACAAAGAAGGATACTATATTTTAGTGAAAGGGACAATTTGTCAAGAAGATCGAACAATCATAAATATTTATGCTCCTAACAAGGGCGCCTCTAAATATGTGAGGCAAACGCTGGAAAAACTAAGTGAAAGAATAGATGCATCTACAATTATAGTGGGGGATTTTAATACACCACTATCAACTCTGGACAGAACATCTCAAAAGAGAATCACTAAAGAAACAAAACATTTGAACAGTATATTAGAAGAGCTGGATCTAATAGACATATATAGATCATTACACCCAAACACAGCAGGATATACATTTTTCTCAAGCGCACATGGAACATTCTCCAAGATTGACCATATGCTAGGCCACAAAGAAAGGCTTAATGAATTCAGAAAGATCGAAATCATACAAAACAATATCTCTGACCACAGTGGAGTCAAGCTGGAAATTTGCAAGGGACAGAGACCCAGACTTCACACGACAATTTGGAAATTAAACAGCACACTCTTAGAAAAACAGTGGGTCAAAGAGGAAATCTCAAAAGAAATCAATGACTACCTTGAAACAAATGATAATGATAACACAACATACCAAAATTTATGGGATGCAGCAAAAGCGGTACTGAGAGGGAAATTTATAGCCATAAATTCATATATCAAAAAAGAAGAAAGAGCAGAAATTGAAGAATTAACTGCACATTTGAAGGAATTAGAAAAACAACAACAAAGTAACCCAACAGGAAGAAGAAGGAAGGAAATAACAAAGATAAGAGCAGAACTAAATGAAATAGAAAATAAGAAAGCACTTGAAAAAATAAACAAGACCAAGAGCTGGTTTTTTGAGAAGATCAACAAAATTGACAAACCTTTAGCGAGACTAACAAAGAAAAAAAGAGAAAAGATGCAAATACACAAAATAAGAAATGAGAAAGGTGAAATCACCACTGACCCCACAGAAATAAAGACTATCATAAGAGGATACTTTGAAAAACTATATTCCAACAAAAATGACAATTTAGAGGAAATGGACAAATTCCTAGAAATACATAAGCAGCCCATACTGACAAAAGAAGAAATTGATGATCTTAACAAACCAATCACAAGCAAAGAGAGAGAATCAGTCATTAAAAATCTCCCAACTAAGAAGAGCCCAGGGCCAGACGGCTTCACAGGTGAATTCTACAAAACATTCCGGAAAGAACTAACACCAATTCTGTTGAAACTATTCCAAAAAATCGAAACAGAAGGAACACTGCCTAATTCCTTCTATGATGCCAACATTACCCTAGTACCAAAGCCAAACAAAGACACCACAGGAAAGGAAAATTACAGACCAATTTCTCTAATGAACCTAGACACAAAAATACTTAACAAAATACTTGCTAATCGTATTCAACAACACATTAAACGAATTATACACCATGACCAAGTGGGATTTATTCCAGGTATGCAAGGATGGTTCAACATAAGAAAATCAATCAATGTAATACACCATATAAACAGATAGAGAGAAAAAACCACATGATTATATCTATAGATGCAGAAAAGGCATTTGACAAAATACAGCACCCCTTCCTAATAAAAACACTCCAAAAGATCGGAATACAAGGAAACTTTTTGAACATGATAAAGAGTATATATGAAAAACCTAAAGCCAACATTGTTTACAATGACGAAATCCTGAAATCCTTCCCTCTAAAATCAGGAACAAGACAAGGATGCCCATTGTCTCCGCTCCTATTTAACATTGTCTTGGAAGTACTGGCTCGAACACTGAGACAAGAACCAGATATAAAAGGCATTCAAATTGGAAGGGAAGAAGTCAAAATTTCATTATTTGCAGATGACATGATCCGATATATAGAAAACCCTGAGAGATCTACAACAAAGCTCCTAGAACTCATAAATGAGTTTAGCAAAGTCGCAGGTTATAAGATCAATGTGCAAAAATCAGTAGCATTTCTATACACCAATAATGAGCAAGATCAGGAGGAAATCAAGAAACAAATACCATTCACAATAGTAAATAAAAAAATCAAATACTTAGGAATAAATTTAACTAAAGATGTAAAAAACTTATACATCGAGAACTATACAAGATTGTTCAAGGAAATCAAAGAAGACCTAAATAAATGGAAGAATATTCCCTGTTCATGGATAGGAAGACTGAATATTATTAAGATGTCTATCCTACCAAAACTGATCTACACATTCAATGCAATCCCAATAAAAATCAACACAGCCTTCTTTAAGGAACTAGAAAAACTAACTATGAAATTTATTTGGAATAAAAAGAGGCCCCGAATAGCCAAAGACATATTGAAAAAGAAAAACGAAATAGGAGGAATCACACTTCCTGACTTCAAAACATACTACAAAGCTACAGTAGTGAAAACAGCATGGTACTGGCATAAGGAGAGACACACAGACCAATGGAATCGAATTGAAAGTTCAGATATAGAACCTCATGTATATAGCCATATAATATTCGATAAAGCCACCAAACCCTCTCAACTGGGAGAGAATGGCCTATTCAACAAATGGTGCCTGGAGAACTGGATAGCTATATGTAGAAGAATGAAAGAGGATTACCATCTCACACCTTATACAAAGATCAACTCAAGATGGATCAAAGACCTAAATATAAGAGCCAAGACCATAAAGACCTTGGAAAGCAGTGTAGGGAAACATCTACAGGACCTTGTAATAGGAAATGGCTTCATGAATATCACACCAAAAGCACGAGCAGCAAAAGAACAAATAGATAAATGGGACTACCTCAAAATTAAAGCCTTCTGCACCTCAAAGGAGTTTGTCAAGAAAGTAAAAAGGGAACCCACACAATGGGAGAAAATATTTGGCAACCATATATCTGATAAGAGACTTATAACTTGCATATATAAAGAACTCATAGATCTCGAAAACAAAAAGATAAACAACCCATTTAAAAAATGGGAAAAAGATTTAAACAGACACTTCTCCAAAGAAGAAATACAAATGGCTAAAAAGCACATGAAAAAATGCTCCAAATCCCTAGCTATCAGGGAAATGCAAATCAAAACTACAATGAGATACCATCTTACTCCCATAAGATTGGCAGCCATGAAAAAAACAGTAGAATACAAATGCTGGAGAGGATGTGAAGAAAGGGGAACACTCATCCATTGCTGGTGGGAATGCAGAAGGATCCAACCATTCTGGAGGACAGTTTGGCAGTTTCTCAAAAAATTATCCATAGATTTGCCATATGACCCAGCAATACCACTGCTGGGTATATACCCATCAGATCTGAAAACAAGGACACAAACCGATATATGTACACCAATGTTCATAGCAGCATTGTTCACCATCGCCAAAAGTTGGAATCAATCCAAAAGTCCATCAACAGATGAGTGGATCAATAAAATGTGGTATATACACACAATGGAATACTACTCAGCTGTAAGAACCAATACACTACAATCGCACGTGATAACATGGATGAACCTTGAGAATCTTATGTTGAGTGAAGCAACCCAGGCATTGAAGGACAAATACTATATGACCTCAATGATATGAAATAAGTTAACTGCCTCAGAGAGCTAGAGTCTGGAAAAGTGGCTTACTGGAAATCGGGGGGTGGAGGAAGGATGTGAGTTAATGTCTGTAGGGGTGGAATCTGTGATGAGCTGGGGGTAAGTATGAGCACAAAGAAGGGACAAAATGGGGGCAAGGGGTTATCTTCGGGTGGGGTTTTCTGGGTTTGAGGGGGGCTGGGGATGGGAAGAGGGGAAATATGGTCCAAGAAATAGGTGGGAGGGAGGGGCAACATACAAACATGGGAGAGTGCCTGAAGTTCATTGAGAACTAAATGTTGAGTAAAACGTATCAAAGTATAAGTAGGAGGGTTACCTGGTTAGGACGCTCAGGGGGTATGGTCTGATGCGGGAGGACTCCGGAGGGAATAGCTGAAGGCTCATTTTGCCAAGGTGGGTTCTACCATTGGGTGGGGTGGACCCATATCCTGGGGAAGACTAATGCCGTCGAATAGAGAGAACTGTATCTCTCGTGAGAAAGGACGGCTCCCAGGGCATTAGATTGGCAGGCGTTGTGGGCCCTAAGGGGAGGGGAAAATGGACGTGCAATGGATGGAACAAAGGTAAATAAGGGGGCAAAAGAGGAGTTATGTGAGAGTACACGAGGATGAATATAAAACAGCTAATATTACACCAAAAACATATAGGGGATGACAGACTAATAATGAAAACCATAAGACAAAACATAGGATAACTAAAAAATTTAGAAAACTGTACAACCTAAAGTATGGACCACATAGTAAGCACAAATGTTACCTTGTTTGAAAACTATAGTTTCGGAATCCGTACATCAGTTTCAGGAAATATGATATGAATAAGTTAAAAGATTATTGCTGTGGAAGGGAAAAGGTTTTATGGTGGATCTGGGGAAATACTGTATATTGTATATATGAATTTTGGTGATCTAAGACTCTTCTGAAGCTGACATTATGTTGGGATTCACTTTACGGGAAGTTTTGGATCACAGAGTGGTTCAACAATGGCAGCGGAGGAATACTGATATGGGATGTTATTGACAGGATATATATGGTTGACAGGGAGTTATACAGGGCATATGCCCAGGGTATATGGTAATATCTATATATACTCATAGTGGAAACAATTAAAAACAACAGCTGGGGGGGTACTGGGCTCCTGGCCGGGGGGTCACTGTTGTGGGCCCTGGGAGAGCAGCGGCAATCCTCCAGGTGCAACGGCAAGAACCAGGAAGGAAGGAGGGCCCAACAGTGGGCTCTTGATACTAATGGCTACACTTTTGAGCCTATGCACCTGCAATAAGAACAAGGCCTAGAGTAGCATTGTGCCTGGGGGTTTCCTCCTGACAGCCTTCATGTTACTCAAATGTGGCCACTCTCACAGCCAAACTCAGCGTGTAGATGTGATGCATTCCCCCCAGCGTGGGACACGACACCCAGGGATGAGCCTCCCTGGCACCAAGGGATCACTACCACATACCAGCTGAAGAAGCAACTAGAAAATGACCTTGAATTAAAGATTCAATGCGGAACAGCAGAATATACCTATCTACATATAATAACATGACTTCGGGAAGCGGTTTGACCTAATGTAAGGGGGAAATGGAAAAGAGAAATGAGATTATAAGGCTGTGAGTCTCTAAAAAAGAGTCTGGAGGTTGTCAGAAGGAATACCCCTATGTACAACTGAACAGAGTCTAAGAGACAGATAAGGTAGATACAACCCCAGGTATTGGTTCTTTTGAGGGATAAAGAGACCCACGGGTTCTATGGTCATGGCAGAAGGGGTTCACTGCCATGACAGATGGCCCTTCTTTGGAGCTGGTGTTTCTGCGTGATGGAAATGGACTCAGAGGGGATCTCTTTTCACAAGACTTGCATGCTACTTTATTGGAATTGTAGTTGGTGCTGGGTTTAAGATATATGTAGGGGATTTGAATCTCTGGACTGATAATATGACACCCAGGCCCAGAGCCTCAACAGACTTCAGCTCCTACACTTTGACTTATTGGACTTACTCCACTCAGCTAACATGGAGTTGAAGAAGGTCAACCACCACAACATGGAGCCTAGAGTGTCTACAACTAGAAGCGGGAAGAGTGCATCCAGTACCCATGTGGAATCTAAGCCCTCACTTGACATAGGTGTGCAATGGACACAACCAATCCAATGTCCACAGAGAAAATGTGGAATGGGTGTGGGAACGGTAGCCATGGGGGCTGCTGGGTGTGGGGAACGGGAGGAAGAGATGAGATGTGGAGGCATTTTCGGGACGTGGAGTTGTCCTGGATAGTGCTTCACGGACAATTACGGGACACTGTAGATCCCCCCAGGGCCCACTGGATGGAACGTGAGAGAGTCTGGGCTATGATGTGGACCATTGACTATGGGGTGCAGTGATGTTCAGAGATGAACTTACCAGGTGCAATGGATGTATCACGATGATGGGAGAGAGTGTTGCTGTGGGGGGAGTGGGGGGCGGGGGCGGTGGGGTTGAATGGGACCTCATATATATTTTTTTAATGTAATTAAAAAATAATAATAATAATAAATAAATATAAAAAAAATAAAAAATAAAATAAAATTCTTTAATTAAAAAAAAATGAGGTAATTTTATGATTCTAATTTGAAGTGAAGAATTGAGTAATTGGTTTAGAGTTATAATTTTAAGTTAAACATTTATTATTTATAAATACTAGAATATATTTCAGAAGTTAGGGTTTACCTTTTTTATATGTTTCGATTGTTTTATTTATAGGAATTATTAAGGATTTTGGAAGGTTTTTTGTCAATCAAAGTATTTTAAAATTAAATTAAATTATAAATACAGTTTAAAGAGCTTAAAGGGGTTTAGTTAAACCAAGTTTTAAAAGAGCATTCAATAATGTGAACCATTGACAACAGATAGTAGCTATGTTTCAATATTTGTGCACCAATTGTAACAAATGTACCATCCACACATAAAATGCTACTGATGCTGTATCTAAGGAGCTGTCTCAATTCCTCTGTATTCTTCTCCTGTGTATTCACTTTCCAGGCTCCACCTCAAGACTCCAGCAACAAAACTCCAACATCAAAACTTCAGATCAAAAAGCTCCAACTCTGTCCTTTGCCATGCCTTTTATCTGTGAGTCCCAGGGGTGAGGTCACAATGCCCTACTGATGTGGCCTAATTAGAGTGCTAATCATAATTTAATCATGCCCCAGTACAGACCAGTTTACAAACATAATCCAATTATCTATTTTTAGAATTCATAACTATATCAAACTGCTATACACAGTAACAAAAAGAATATCAAATTCCCATCTGGGGGAACTCTGCCACATTCTCTAATGGAAAAACAAGAAGGCCCTAAGTACAGGGACAGTGACTTATAAAGGAGGATGATCCATTGAAGGACTCTTGATATTGATGACTCTGCTTATGAGCCTCTGCTCTTGAAATTGAAATTTAGCCTAGTGACGTAGGATACCCAAGAATTACTTACTGGGAGGCTGTTTTTTTGCTCAAATGTGGCCTCTCTCTAAGCCAAACTCAGCAATAACTTGCTTGGGGGCAATAATTTCCCCCCAGCGTGGGACATGACTCCTGGGGATGAGCTTCCCTGGCACTAAGGGATTGCTACCATGTACCAACAAGCAATAAATACATCTGGGAAAAAAAAAAAAAGAGCTTGACCAAAAGGGGAAAAAGCTAAAGAAAAATGAGTTTGTATGGCTAAGAGACTTCAAAGTGAGTTGGGAGGCCAACCCAGAGGTAGCACTTAAGCATATCTCAAAAGGATCTCATTGACAGCTAAGTAGATACCACCCCAAATAATGAAGCTCCTCAGGGGTATGGAACATCCAGACACTGTATGCTGACTCAGGAATTTGGCCCTTGCCAGAGGGCTCTAATCTGGTATTTTTGCACCCCAGTGTGATAGTTAGACTCAGCAGTGGTTTTCTTAGCATGACCCTTTTGTCCTTCTGTTTGAATCTACAATTAGTACTAGAGTTGGTAGGTGTACATCCAAGAGACTTAAAACTTTGGGCTGTCTATGTGCCAATTGAGCCCTGAATCTCAACAGAGTTGCAATACCTACTCTCTAGTTCAAAGGACTCACACAGGACAACTAATGGGGAGGAGATGATGGACAAAGAATATACTAAGGAACTGAGAGTGCCTACAACTGCAAGCAAGAGAGACACATCCATAGGATACATGGGATTGAAGTTCCCCTCAATTAATGGTGGAGTCGACTTCACCGCCCCAGAGTCCTCAGGACTGGGAAATGAACTATGGACTAAAATAAATTTTCTAGTATTCTACTACAGACTTATTGTGATTTTAGCCATGGAAGAAATACCATTGTTATGGAGGCAGTGACCCACGGATGTTCTGGATTAGGGAGAGGGAAAAACAGATGTAATAGGGAGGCATTTTTGGGACTTGGGGATCACCTGAATGACATTACAATGACAGATACTAACCATTACATATCTGGCCATACCCTACAGCACCAAAAGGGAGAGAGTGTAGGTCACTAGGACCTGTACAAAATTAGACAAAATAAGTAACCGTAGAACATTCACATATGTAAATTAGCTTAAATACAGTTTAAATATCGCCAAATGGAATACACTGCACATACCTCCTTAATGCTACTGAACTTTTAGTAAGAAACAAGAATGAAAATGCTGTAACTAGCAAACCAAGGTAGAGTGACAGGAGGTCTATCTAGCTCTTATGAGGACCCAGAAGGAGTTTTATCATAGATAAAGAATGGGGTCAAAAAGGGAAGAATTTCAGTTAGATGAAAATGTTAAATTGATCCTGCACACTTGAGATGTCTTCAGAGTGTGGCATATGTCCAGGATGACCACATATCCTGGTTTTCCTAAGACAACCAAATGTTTCCCAAAGTAAATAATATTAGCTCCTTTTTTACTCCCCAATGTGTCCCTATTTGGATATCATATAATATGACCACTCTGCTTATAGGTGTTGTTTCTTCCTTTCCCTCATCATGCTGCTATTTTACATGATGAAATTAACCAAGGGCAGCCTTTAATTAGTGTTTTGAATGGCTCATACATTTACGCAGGAAACATCACTTTGCAGCCTGTGGTTTCTGAGTCCATTGATCTGCTCAAGCTTTGAAATCTTAGGAATTAATTTATTCATATCAGTCTAATTTGATAGAAAAGCAATTGCTTTCCTGCCCTTTGAATTATCCATCCAGGGGTTCAAAGGTTTTCCATCTTCCATATTTTTCTCTCTGTTCTAATAACATCTGGGAGAAGCTAGTTTTTAAAAGGTAGAATACAGCTCCTTGCCCCAGTAATCATTTGACAAAAGAAAGCAAACATACATAAGAAGAGTTGTTGGTCCTTAAAGGCTCAAGTTGTATAATAAGTAAATAAAAATGACTGCTACTAAGAAGATATCTAAGTTAGCATAGAAAAGAGGAAGCCTAAAATTTTATTGAAATTTACTGGATAATATCAATTAACTAACTATTCTGGTCTTTGTTTAATAATTATTATATTAATAATAATAGCTAGTACATACATAGCACATACAATGTGAGAGGCTTTATTCTAGGTGCTTTGTGTGTATTAACCATTCACTCCTTGTAAGACTTCAAGGAGGTAGGTACTCATATCTTGGTTTCCCAGAAAAGGGAGCTTTAGTCATCAGAGGGAGAGCCGGTGACTCCCACCCAGCTAGTAAGTGGCAGAGCTGGGATTAAAGCCCAGGCAGGCAGGTGTCAGCCTCTGGCTCCTTAACCACTGCAGTGTGTTACATAGTTACTTCAAAAACGTTTTTATGGGAAACGGATTTGGCTCAATGGATAGAGTGTCCGCCTACCACATGGGAGGTCCAGGGTTCAAACCCAAGGCCTTCTGACCTGTGTGGTGAGCTGGCCCACACACAGTGCTAATGCGCACAAGGAGTGTCATGCCACGTGTGGTTGTGCCCCATGTAGGGGAGCCCCATGTGCGAAAAAAGTGCAGCCTATCCAGGAGAGTCACTGCAGGCACAGAGAGTTGATGAAGCAAGATGACACAACAAAAAGAGACACAGATGCCCAGTGCCACTGACAAGAATGCAAGTGGACACAGAAGAACACACAGCGAATGGACACAGAGAGCAGACAACTGGGGGGAGGGGGGAAAGGGAGAGAAATAAATAAAAAATAAATCTTTAAATAAAAAATAAATCTTTGAAAAAAATGTTTTTACAACAAAGGAAGAAACTTTTTCTAAGGTTAAGAATTTAATATTCAGCCTAAGGAAAGTTGAGTGTTTTGTTATATGCCATCTCTAGCCTGGTATACAGCAGACTTTCAAACAAACTTTTGTGGGGTGAATGAATGAGTAAACAGATGCATAACATCACAGAGTTTATG
Organism: Dasypus novemcinctus; assembly: GCF_030445035.2. Taxonomy (NCBI): domain Eukaryota; kingdom Metazoa; phylum Chordata; class Mammalia; order Cingulata; family Dasypodidae; genus Dasypus; species Dasypus novemcinctus. The sequence goes on along the minus strand of NC_080674.1, from coordinate 47,125,563 downwards.
CCATTTAGTTGCCTCAGTCTAAACTGTCACCATTGCCAAGAATTTTCTTCTTCCTCTTTTCACTGCCTGCTGCCCCTGCTCAAATTTGGTTAATGATAAGTTCATCCTGCCATCCTTTGGCTCAGTCCTAACCAACAGGACTGTATTTCTCATCCTTCAGTGATCATACGTCCTGCTCAGAACACACCACGGATGCTGACAATCCAGTGGGGGATGTGGGGTACAAGGCAGGAACAGAAAGAGCTTTTCCACAGACAAAATGGCCAGAAGATGTACCAGTATAGACCCATGGACCATAAAAAGAGGAAGAGATGATGTCTGTTTGGGAAGTAGAGGAATTTCTGAGACAGAAACTCTTTTGCCTCATCCTCTGTGACCTGCACCAGCCATAGTATGCTTCATTCATTCATTCAACATTCATGGACTATCTCTTTTAGCTTCTGTGTCTAGATCTCATTCTCTTATAAAGGACTCAAGAAATAGGATTAAGACCCACCCTGAATGAGGTGAGACATACCTTAATAGTTCAAATCTCATCAAAAGTTTCTACCTACAATGGGTTTACACCCACAGGAATGGATTAAATTTAAGAACTTGTTTGTTTGGAGTACTTAGAGCTTTAAACCACCACAATCTGTTATATGCCAAGTACTGTGCTACGCATAATATGTACAAGACACATTCCCTGTCTTCAGGGAGCACATCTCTCATGGAGTGGGAAAGATACTCTTACTTTTCACTCTATCACCTCTTCCATAACATCACTACAGCTCACTTAACCTTATTCTATTAATCTTTTCATTTTTCATCTCCACATCTTATTGGGACTTTCTGGGGGATCATTATTCATTCACTTATGTATTTAGTGAGTGTATTAGTCAGACACAGAAGTGCTGAAGCAAAGTACCAGAGATCTGTTGGCATTTATAAAGGGTATTATTTGGGGTAGAAGCTTACAGTCACAAGGCCATAGAGCATAACTTACTTCCCTTACCAAAGTCTATTTTTGGAATTCATAAATAATATCAAACTGCCACAGTGAGTATTTACTATGTGAAAATCATTATTTTAGTTGTAGGGATTATGATGAGCAAAGCAAACCTCTCACACTCTCACAGGGCTTATATTCACCCCCAAGTCTATCCCAGTCCCTACTCTCTCCTCACAAAGCTGCATTTCTGGCTTCCTGTTGGATCTTGCTAACTGAATATCTAGCTATCATTTCAGACCTTTTACTGACCCGTTAACTCCTGGCTCTACTCTCCTACTTGTACTTGAAGCATTTTCATTCAATCTCTTGCTGCTCTTCTCCAAACTTCTTCCAAACTTTTCAATCACCACCACCAATTGTGTGGCTAAGGGACTCACACTTGGTCTATATTTTTCTATTCTTCTTCTGGACAAAGTCCTAACTTTAGTACTCCAACTGCTTCAAACTACTCTACTAGGGGTGAGGGAAGCATTTGGAAAAGTGGTGGGAGGGATTTGATGGACCCTCTTCTCAGCAAAACAGTCATTTAACTGATAAAAACTGTTTAATAAAACAACCATTACAGTCTCTGGAAATTGTCCTAAGGACATATAGCAAATGGAGAAATATTTATTAAAGAAAATATGCTACATTTCCCACCCGAATTTGTTCAAAAGACTATTCTTGGGGAGTGGATGTGGCCCAAGTGGTTGAGCCACATCAGTGGGAGGTCCTGGGTTCCATTCCCAATGCATCCTAAAAACAAACAAAAAAACAAAAAACAGCAAGCAAAACAAAGAAAAACCAACTCAGGAATTGAGTGCCAGCTTCCCTATAAGAGGTCCCAGGTTCAATCCCTGGTCCTGGTACTGCTCCCTCCCCCCCAAAAAAAGACTATTCTTTCCCATTGCATGTTCTTGGCACCCTATACAAAAATCAATTGGCCAAAAATGTGTGGGTGCATTTCTGGACTCTCAATTCTATTCCATTGATCGATATATCAATCCATACACAAGGATCATATTGTTTTGATTACTGTAACTTTGTAATAAGTTTTGAAATCAGGGAGTGTGAGTCTACCAACTTTGTTCTTTTTTCAAATTTGTTTTGGCTATTTGGGAGCCTAAACAATTCCATATGACTTTGAGGAATGGCTTTTCCATTTCTGCAAAAAAAGACTGCTAGAATTTTCATAGGGAATTGTGATGAATCTATAGATTGCTTTGGGTAGTATTGACATCTTAACACTAAATCTTCCTATCCATGAACACAGGCAGTCTTGCCATTTATGTAGATCTTTTAAATTTCTTCCAGCAATATCTTGTAGTTTTTAGTGTAGGAGTTTTTCACCTCTTTAGTTAAATTTATTCCTAGGAATTTTGCTATTTTAAATGTTATTGTATATGGATTGTTTACTTAAGTTCCTCTTCAGATTGTACATTGAAAGTATATAAAAAGACAATTGAGTTTAGTTTGTTAAACTTGTACCCTACTACTTTGCTGAATGTCTTTATTAGTGCTAGTAGCTTTCCTGTGGATTCTTTGGGATTTTATATACATAGAATCATGCCATCTATATAGTTTTACTTCTTCCATTCCAATTTGGGTGCCTTTTATTTCTTTTTCTTACCTAATTGCTCTGGCTAGAATTGCTAATACAATGTTGAATAGCAATGGTGGAAACAGGCATCCTTGTCTTCTACCTGATATTAGGAGGAAAGTTTTCCACTTAAAAAAGAATGAAATAGACCTTTAGCTCATATCATATAAAAATTAACTAAAAATTGGTCAAAGACCTAAATATGAAAACGAAAACCATAAAAGTTTTGGAAATTAATATAGGAGCAAATCTTCATGTTTTTAAGACTTCTTGAGAAGATGGTGAATTGGGGAGCACTAGGACTCAGTTGTTCCACAAAAACAACTATTAATCAAGGAGGAACTGTCTTAGACAAGTATTTTTGAAACTCTGAAGGCTAGAAGAACAATATTCAACTGTCCTGCATACAACTGGAAACACACTAATCCCCTCCAGAAGGGGGTGCAACTTCTTGGGTAATATTCACTCTTAAACTTGACATCCTTAAATATTATAACATGAAACTAATAAAACTATGTCATACGGTAATGGAAAAAGTTAGGAAAGAAAACAATGACAGTCATTTTACGTGCATATACAATCATAGTCATAACAAAACAAGGAAGAAATATTCACAGCCATTACAGTCCTCATTTCTGTAACCGGTCACATGGTCGAAGTTTCTATTTATCGCTACCTTCTTCCACTACCCATTCCATGTCCCTTTACCCTCAGCAAGCATCTCAGTTGGTCGTGGTTCTTTACCTGGTGGGGTGACTGAAACCTTAATTCCTGAAGATTCTGGGCCATTGTTAGTCCTGCTTCGATTGTGTTGTTGTAATTTTCCATTGACTTTAATCACAAGGCACAGTAGTACTAAGGTACACCTTAGGCGATTTCCTGTATTCCAGGCAAACTCTTCTGTACCTCCATTATGTAGGTTCAGTCCTATGTCCCCTTGATAGTCAGAATCAATCACCCCAGCCAGCAGAGTAGTTCCCTTTTTTGCCATTGATTCAGAGGCACAAGGAGCCCAAAGTGACCAGGTGGCAGTATTAACTTCCAGTTCGATGAAATCATTGTTGTGTTCCCTGGTAGAAGCACTCCTCCTTTTGGAACAAAACCTTTAGACTAGCAGTGCTTAAGGTTGCAGAGATAGGAAGCAAAACTCTTCCTAGTGGATCATTCCTGTTTTCACCTTGATTCCTGGACAATTGAATCCTGGCTATGGGAGAAACAGCACCATAGAGTGGTCGCTGACTTAGAGCAAACACAGCTCTGCAAGGTATTGCCACCCAGTTGGTGCTGTAATTGAGTCTTCAAAGGGCCATTCCACCGTTCTGTCAGTCCAGCTGCTTCAGGATGATGGGGAACATGCAAAAACCAGTGAGTTTCATGAGCATGTGCCCATTCCCACATATCGTTTGCTGTGAAATGGGTTCCTTTATCAGAAGCAATGCTGTGCGGAATGCCATGGTGGTGGATAAGACATTCAGTAAGTCCATAAATGGTAGTTTTGGAAGAAGCATTACATGCAAGGAAGGCAAATCCATATCCAGAGTATATGTCTATCCCGGTTAGAACAAATTGCTGCCCTTTCATGGTGAAAGTGATTTAATATAATCAACCTGCAACCAGGTAGCAGGCTGATCACCTAAGGGAGTGGTACCATATAAGGGGCTGAGTGTGGGTCTCTGCTGCTGGCAGATTGGGCACTCAGCAGTGGCTGTAGTCAAGTCATCCTTGGTGAGGGAAAGTCCATGTTTCTGAGTCCATGCATAACCTCCATCCCTACCTCTATGGTCACTTTGTTCATGAGCTCATTGGACAATGACAGGAATGGTTGAGGAAACAGACCTAGCACTAGCCACAGAGCAGGTCATCTTATCCCTTTGATTATTAAAATCTTCCTCTGCTGAAGTTACCCTCTGGTGAGCATTCACATGGGACACAAATATTTTCTGTTCACTCAAAAAAGTCTCTCCACATATCTCTTCCTCAGACCTCAGACCTCTTTGTCACCAACTTTCCAATCATGTTCCTTCCATGTTTTGGACTATCCAGCCAAACCATTGGCAACAGCCCATGAATCAGTGCACAAACACACCTCCAGCCATTTCTTCTTCCAAGCAAAATGAACAACGAGGTACACTGCTCAAAGTTCTGCCCACTGGGAGGATTTACCCTAATCACTGTCCTTCAGGAATGTTCCAGAAATGGGCTGGAGTGCTGCAGTTGTCCACTTGCAGGTGGTACCTGCATATCATGCAGAACCATCTGTAAACCAGCCCCAAGTTTTCTCTTCCTCAGTCAACTGATTGTAAGAAGCTCCCCAGGAGGCTAAAGCTGTGGGCTGGGAAAGAGAAGGTAACATGACAGAAGTGGTGACCACGGGCATTTGGGTCACCTCCTTATGTAATTTACTTATGCCTTCAGGATTCACTGGAGCCTTATCTCATATATACCACTTCCACTTTATTATGGAGTGCTGCTGCGCACACGCAACTTTATGGTTTGGTGGGTCAGACAATAAACAGCTTATGAGGCAACTCAGGTCTCATGGTAACTTGGAGGCCCATGGCGAAGTGTTCAGTCTCTACTAAAGCCCAGTAGCAAGCTGAAAGCTGTTTCTCAAAAGAAGAGTAGCTATCTGCAGAGGATGACAGGGCTTTGCTCCAAAATCCTAAGGTCTGCATTGTGATTCTCCAACAGGGCCTGCCAAGGCTCCAGACAGCATCTCTATTTTCCACTGACACTTCCAGGACCATTGGATCTGCTGGATCATATGGCCCCAGTGGCAGTGCAGCTTGCTGAGAAGCTTGAACCTTTCTCAGAGTCTTCTCTTATTCCAGTCCCCATTTAAAACAAGCAGCTTTTCTGGTCACTTGGTAAATGGACCCAAGTAGCACACCCAGATAATGAATGTGTTGTCTCTAAAATGCAAAGAGACCAACTAAGCATTGTGCCTCTTTTCTGGTCATAGGAGAGGCCAGATGCAACAACTTATCTTTCACTTTAGAAGGAAAATCTCAGCATGCCCCAAACTACTGGACATCAGAAATTTCACTGAGAAGGATGGCCCCTGTATTTTTTTTAAATCTCCCATCCTCTCTCAATGAATGCCTTAAAATCTAGAGTCATTGCTATTTTTTGCTCACTAGGTCCAATCAACAGGATACCATCAATATAATGGATCAGTGTGATTCTTGTGGGAGGGAAAGACAATCAAATTCCCTTTCTTTTATAACAGTGTCCAGAGTATTTAGAAACAGCCAGCCAACATCACTGTAGCTTTTGCATCCATGAAACTCTGTTATGGTATTGAAAACACTATCACCCAGATCTTTACCTCTTATAAGCATGGAAGGAGTTAAATCCAGCAGTGATATTTTGCATCTCTCCATTGCCAATTCACGCCATGGACTATTAGTGGCTTCTTGATTATTGGAAATGGAGTCATTAGTGCCCTTGAGTTCAACAGAGTAGAGAGCCAATTGCAAAACTCCAAGAACCACTTCAGAAATCCCATTTTTAAGATTGTTTCTCAAGAACTACTCTTGGTACCAAGCTGTATCAGTAAGGGTTCTCTAGGGAGAGAACCAATAGGAGATATTGGTAAATAGTATAAGATTTTATAAAATTGTCTCATGCAATAATGACGATGCACACATCCAAATTCCACAGGGTAGGCTGCAAACCAGGGCCTCCGATAATGATCCTTGATGAGTTCCCAGGAGATGTTGGCTGTCTGAAGTAGAGCTAGAAATTCTCTTTCTAAATGCTGAAATCACTTTCCCTTTTAAGGCCTTTAACTGATAGGACCAGACATCATTCATTGCTGAGGGCAATCTCTTTGGTTGATTGTAGATGCAATCAGCTATCTATGTAATCAACTCGCTGATGATTAAAGTCCATGAAATGTCCTTGTATTACAATTGGCTTGCTTGACCAAACAACTGGGCACAATTATCTGGCTGAGTTGACCCATTAGCTTAACCATCACGATGCCCTTCCTGATCCCCTCCCCAGGACACTTTGGAGCTGTTCTGCACCCAATTTGTGGATCCCTGGTCCTGTTTGGGCAGCAAAAGATGGACTTGGGAAAGATCTCTCTGCATGCCCCTCCTCCCAGAATTTGCCATCCAGGCAAAAGCAGTTTGAGACAATGAAAGGAGTATAAAAAATTATAGAGGTGGATGTCTGGGACAAAGACCTACCAATTTCAAAAACCCAGAGGGATGTCTGTCTCCTGGGAAACAGAGGGGACAACAAAACTCTTGTAAACAGGGGAAATCCAAAACAACTAAGATGCAACAGTCCTGGACAAGACACAGCCCCAGAAAGTCAGAGATAACCCTGTATGCTGTATTTGCCTTGGGCAGACCTTCCTGATGGGGGGCTAAATCTCAAGAAAATTACCAGGTAGTTACAAAATCAAGAAGCAGACTTGTCATTGAATAAATCTCAGAGTAAACATTTAAAAATATTAAAACATACTGAGTGCAATGAAAGAGTACAAGATAAGTAAAGATACAGTAAATGATGGCCCATCCAAAGGAAAAGGAAAAAAATCCAGGAAGTACCAATGAAGAAAACAAGAATGTGACATACTGAACAGAACCTTTAAAAAAGGATTTTTAAAATGTTCAAGGAGATGAAGGAAAATACAGAAAAAGAACTAAAGGATATCAGGAAAACAATCATGAGCAATACGAAAGGCTAAGTAAAGATACATAAATTTTAAAAAGGAATCAAACAGCATCAAAACCACATAAATGAAATGACAAATGCCCAGGAGTGTTTCAAGAGCAGATTGGAGCTGGCAGAAGAAAGAATAAGTAAACTTGAAGACAAGACTCTTGAATAAGACAGGCAGAGGAGCAGAAAGAAAAAAGAAATATTAAAAGCAAAATAGCCTAAGTTACCCCTGGGACACCATCAAGCACACCAGAAGTCCCAGAAGCAGAAGAAGGAGAGAAAGGAGCAGGAAGACTAGTCAAAGAAGTAATGAAAGAGAGCTTCCCAAAGTTAGTAAAAGATGTGAATATGTATATCCAAGAAGCATAGAGAACACAAAACAAGATGAACATGAAGAAAAATATACCCCATCATATACTGATCATACTATCAAATATAAAGGACAAGGAAAGAGTTCTGAAAGCTGCAAAGGAAAAGCAATGTATTACATACAAGGTAGTTCCAATTAGATTGCTTATTTTTCATCAGAAACCATGGAGATAAGGAGGCTGAAATACTTAAAATGCTCAAAGAACACCTTCCAACCAAGAATATTTTATATCCAGCAAAACTGTCTTTCAAAATGGTGGAGAGATTAAGACATTCTCAGATAAACAAAAGATGAGGGAATTCATCACCACTAGCCTTGCCCTTCAAGCAAAGCTAAAAAGAGTTCTTCAAACTGAAAGGAAAGGACACTAGAGAGTGGTTTAAAGCAGCATGAAGAATTAAAGTCCTGTCATAAAAGTAGCTATTTGGGTAATTATAAATGCCAGTACTATTATATTAGAGAAAACTGACTCTTACATGAAAGGGAATCCCAATAAGTTGATATTATGACACACTTAAAGTGCTGAGAGGGAAAAACTGTCAACCAAGAATCTTATATCCACCAAAACTATCTTTCAAATGAAGGCTTGAGAAAGATATTCCCAGATAAAACTTGAGAAAATTCACTGCTAGCAGACTTACCTTACAAGAAATACTAAAGGTATTTCTTTAGATTGAAAGAAAGTGACACCAGATGGTAATTCAAATGCACACATACATACACAAAAGAGTGCCAGAAAAGATAATCATGTAGGTGCTTATGAAAGATAGTATAATTGCACATTTCTTTTCCTTTCTTCTATTAACTGATTTAAGAAGCAATTCCAAAAAACAATATATATATAATTATAATGCTGTGTATATAACATTAAAAAATGTAATATATTTGACAATATAGAATACAAGAGGTGGGAGAACAACCCTGAAACAGTCATGTTCCAGGTGGTAACATGAATCCATGGAAAGAAATGAAGAGAACAAGAAATCTTAAATAGGAGGGTTAATATAAAAATCTATATAAATATATACATGTATCCTTTTCAACTTCTTTTAGAGAAATCAAATCATATAAAATTCTAATTATAACAATGTATTGTTTGTAATCTATATATAAGTGTAATATGTACAACAATAATAGCACAGAAAAGGAGAGGAGGGAATAGAGCTGTTTAGGCATAGAGTTTCTATATTTTATTGTAATTACATTAGTATAAATCTGATGTAAATTCTGGTAAGTTAAAATGCATATTGTAAGCCCTAGAGCAACCACTAAGAAAATAACCAAAAATTATAGTTAAAAAATAATTAAAGGACTATCCACATACAAAATAATAAAGTTGGGCGTATACCTCACACCATATACACAAAAATGAACTCAAAATTGATCAGAGACCTAAATGTAAGAGCCTAAACAGTAAAACTCAGGAAACAGCAGAGATGCACATCTTCATTGCCTTGATTAAGCAGTAGATTCTTTGATTTAACACCAAAAGAACAAGAAGAACAAAAAAGAAATAATAAATAAACAGGACATCATCAAAAATAAAAATTCTGTGTGACAAAGAACAGTGTCAAGAAAGTGAAAAGACAACTCACAGAATGGTAGAAAGTTTTTGAAAATCATTTATCTGATAAGGGACTTGTATCTAGAATATTTAAAGAACTACTGCAACTTAATAATAAAACGACAAATAGCAGACAAAGGATCTGAATTGACATTTCTCCAAAAAAGACATACAAATGGTTAATAAGCACATGAAAAGATGCTCAACATCATTAGCCATCAGGGAAGTGCAAATCAAAACTACAATGAGATCTTACTTCACACCAACTAGGATGGTTGTGATAAAAAGGTAGATAATAACAAGTGTTGGCATGGATGTGGAAAAGTCATCCTTCACACACTGCTTGTGGAAATGCAAAATTGTACAGCCACTTTGGAAAAGAGTCTGGCAGTTCTGGAAATGTTTAAAACTAAAGTTTCCAGCATTTTCACTCCTAGGTGGAAGAAATGATACCATATGTCCACACAAAAACTTGAATGTTTATAGCAGCATTACTCATATTAGCCAAATGGTGGAAACAAACCGGATGTCCATCAATTGATAAATGGATAACCAATATGTGGTATATCTGCTATTATTCAGCCATCGAAAGAATGAAGTACTAATATATGCTATGACATAAACGAACCTTGAAAATATTATGCCAAATGAAAGAAACCAGTCACAAAGGGCCATATACCATATGATTCCATTTACATAAAACATTCAGTATAGGCAAACCCATACAGACAGAAAGTAGATTGATTAGCAGTTACCTAAGTCTGGAGGGGGATGGGGAGATTGGAAATGGAGGCTAAAGGGAATGGAGGTTGTTTTTGGGTAATGAATGTGTTCTAAAATTAATTGTGGTGACTTATGCACAGCTCTGTGAATATACTAAAAGTCATCCAATTGTATATTTTAATTGGTTAAATTGTATGGTATTTGAGTTATAACTCCATAAAGCTGTGAAAAGACATCAAAAAATAATTAAGAAATTAAAATGTTCTACCATACCGTCACTTAAGCAAACCACCCAGCCAGCTGCCCCCTAATCCTTTTCCATACCATCTTGTTCCCTTTCTGTCATTCACATCTTCTGCCCCCATTTTCCACTACAGCTTACGTTATTGACTAGAAAGCTATCTCCAGTTTTGCATTTTTATTTAGATCTTGCCTATTGGTCTTTCCCCAAACTGACCAAAAGGGCTGGAACAAAGAATTACACAATCACGGGATGTTAGAACAGAAGACACTAGAGCTCCTCTTTACCCACCCCCTCACTTCATGGATTAGGAGACAAAAGCCAATCACATCACTTGTCCCTGGTTTCAAAATAATTCATCCTTGCTCCACAACCCCAAAAAGGCTTCATTCATTTAGTGCCAATATGTCCTTATCTTTCTACCAAATCTCTGATACATTTCTTTCATTATTCTACTGAAAAGTATCAAATGAATTGATTTCCAGAGACTCACACTTAAACTCAAGTTCTGCATCCTAGAGGGAAAAAGCAGCCTTTTAATCTCAATGGCCCTGCATCTGATGTCTCAGCTGCTGCAGATTTCCTTTTTCTATTGCCATGAACAACTGTTCAAAATTCATAGGAGGCTAGCTTCTGACCAGCCAGGAGCAAATGCAGGGAAAAACTCCTAATTTCCAAAAAGGGCATTCCCTCAACTCACCTCATGGAAAACTATTCCTCAGTTCTTCAATAAAAAAGCAAGTCAGCCTATAAAAATACAGCATTTCTACATTTTTAAATGGCACTCAGGAAAGAACATTGGAACCAAGGGTATTTACACTTGTTTATAGGTACCAGGATCAAAAGAGTAAGTCGCTTTTTAAAATCAAAGAAGTATTCAGGGATGGGAAACAGAAAAGCTTCTGGAGGGCAAAGGATATGCATAAATCAGGCAAGTAGAAGCAGTCATTCTGGACTTGACATGGATAGAAAATATGTTGAAATCAAACTGGCCTTATTCCTGAAGGGAGCCCAGAAAGTAATAATGCAAATCCCTAAACAGCATGAACCGTGGTCAAAGACCATGCAGGAGATGCAGGAGACCTACCTGGCTTGGAGAGGCAGAATAAACTGCTCTCTGAGAGGACAGGAAACGCCCTTCTGGGCCTTGCTGAGCCTTTCCTCCTCCAAGAACTTCTGAGCACAGGCCCCTATGCAGGACTTTCCTGACTGATAAAGCAAGAGGCAAAAGTAATTAGAGACGCTTTCTTCCCTAGAGCAGGAAGCAATCTGGGGCTGACGGAAGAAGTGATTACACAATGTTGGAGAGGCAGTGTAAGTGATGCCCACCAGGGAGCCACAGGGCTTTCGGGGCCAGTTCTGAGAATTGTACCCTGTTCCATGGTGCTAATTGACCCAGAATTTCTGGCTGAAAAAATTCCCCAAGGAGGCAAATTTAATGAGGATTCTTCATGTCACAGGGCAGATGGCGAGCAGGCCTGTGCTCAAGAGACCAGATATTATTTAAGTGCAGAGAACTGCAAAAAGATCACAGACTGAACATGAACGGACTCAGAAGTATGCATATAGAAGCTTTCTGCTGTGGTTCTCAGCCCTCAGCTCTCCTCCCCCACCCTGTACTACTTTGGTTGGTGTGGAGGGGCAACAACAGGCACACTTCTGAGAGCTTCATGACAGCAGGTACTATTCATTTATGCAGCAATCTAAGCATATATATGGAAAGATATTATTGCAAAGAGCAGGAAACGTTCTGGACACATGAGTACCCAACCGTTGACAGGGAGAGGGAAATGAGATGGGGGTGGAAGGGCAGGATGCAAGAAGCTCTTTCACATTCTACTCTGTACACGCCTGTTTTGATTTTTTACAAAGGAGATTTTCTTTGCTTAAGGGCTAACAATGAACACATCTCCACCTTTCTCTGGAAATGTGCCCATGTACATAAAATTGATTCATCCTTGATATGCTACACTGGCCCATCTGTCCAGAGCAGCATTCTAAAACCTCAATTTTCCAAAGTTTTGAATTGAGAAATAGGATGACACAGAAGGAAATAAAATCAGGCATCATGTAAGTCAAGTGGTTGAAATGGTTACAGAGTTGCCAATTTACTATAGAATGCATCCCTTGGAGAAGTGGATGCTCATGGCCACTTATGGTACTTGTGCCCTACACTAGATCTGGAAGAACATAAGAGGGAGCTAAAGACATAATTGAGAGTACATCTGGGTGTGCACTTTGATTTTTTGTTTCTCTTGAAGTTAGGGCTTTGGGAAAACTGTCAAAAACAGAATAATGAAACTAGGCCCAGGATGGTTGTGAAATTCCCTAACTGAATCCTTGATGCTTCAGAACATTCAGGAACAAACCCAGAGATATATTTAGCAGCTGCCTGGAGCAGTGTTCCCAGATGGGTAGAGTTGGGGACAGTGGGTGGATTAATTACGCATGAAGTTGTGGGCTAACAGCCTCTGGGGGTAAAACTGTGTCTCCATCAGGTTGCATCTGTTCCTTTTGCCACTGAGCCACAGTCCTAAAGTCAGTAAGGGGAACAAGTTTTCTTTGCCTAGGGGAGCCACTGCAAGGAGGCAGCGAGGGATATGAAGAAGGAATGGGCACCGTGCTGAGCCCTTCTATCCTGAACCAAGGTTGTGGCAGGAGCCTCATGAGAGGGCTCAAGAGAGGGCTCATGAGAGGGCTCAGACACAGAAGAGGAGAGAACTTTGGTCCTGGGGTCCCAAGAGAGCTGAGCCATTTGCCTGATGGTTTGCAGCTGAAGAGAACAGAGCAGCTGAGACTATGCCAACCTACAGCTGAGATCGGAAGAAGCTGGGCCCACAGAGCCTTAAGAGGCGAGAGGAAGGCTGAACCCTTATAGACATCACCTGCCGTCTTGCTTCAACATGTGGCAACAGGGTTTGGTGAGGAAGTAACCTTGAGTTGGACTCTTTAGGGCCTTGTAACTGTAAGCTTTTACCCCAATTAAATACCCTTTATATAAGGCAACAGATTTCTGGTACTTTGCATCAGCACCCTTTTGGCTGTTTAGTACAGGGACCAAAAAGAGGAGGTAATAACAGTGTTAAAATATTTTGATATTTGATATATTTTAAATGCATCTATATAATCATCAAAGGAAAACCAGAACTTGGGTTTTATTAGACTTATTTTATGGTTACACTTTGCTCAAAATTGAATTGCATATTGATGAGCCACGGTGGTCTCTAATGTTTTTTTTTTGCAGTTAAAGATCTGTATATATTGATATATATATAAAGATATGTTTTAAATATTCTTAAAAATTTTTTTAAAGATACTTAGATGACATAAATGTTACATAAGAAATATAGGGGCCCATATAACCCCCTCTAATGGTCTTAATCCTCCTGTATCTGGTTGGCTGAAACAGAACTTCTACTTCTTGTCTTGTCTAGATCAACTTTACCATTTAGGAAACTACCCATTTTCAGAAAACTACCAATGTGATATTTTTAAGATGAAAATTTTATATCACTGTCCTGCTTAAAATTCTTCAGGGACTACTCGTGCCTATAGAGCAAAATCCAATCTTCTTTGATGTTCTAGAAAGCTCTTCAAAATCCAGTTTTTGGTTTTCTTTCTAACCTCACTTCCCATCTCCCCTACTCCTACTTTCCCCTCTCAAACGGCTTGAGGTCGCATAAGCATCCCATGCTGTTTCATGCCTCTATACGTTTGTACATGACATTCCCTGTGCATGGACAGTTCTCAATTCATTTCTCACTGACTTCAAAACTTTATCCCTCTGTGATGTCTTCCTTGATGCCTTTAAGCCAGGGGTTCTTATCAAGGGGTCTGTGAACTTGAAATTCCAAAAAACATCATTCTTATGGGGACATGTTGACGCAGGTGTGATCTATTTCAAATATGCAGTATAGTGTGAACTTACTAAGGGGTCCGTGGTTTTCACCTGACTGGCAAAGGGATCTGTGAAACACAAAAGGGTAAGAACCCCTGCTTCGTCGAGTATTCTATATATCACTCTTGTGGTGTCATTGTTTGCACATCTCTCTCTGCCTGTGGAGATTAGAGGGTACTGAGAGCAGGGGTGGGGTTTTATTCACCTCTGCATCTCTAACGCTAAAACAGTGTCTGGTGCATGAAAGGCACTCAATAAATGCTTACGGGATAGATGAACAAAGGAATTAATAATAGGTTTATTTTGTTGGCAAGCACAAAAATTCTTTTAAATTCTTATTTTACACAAAATTAATTTCTTTTCTTATCACTACCATCTAATGGTTGAAATCCTACCTATTATTCAAATCCAGATTAAATGTTCTTCCCTTCCCTTCCCTTCTCTTAACATTCTGATACCCAAGTGGAATTCAACTTTTCCCTGTTATTTCCCCCGTGACACTTGTGTTTTCTCCCCCTTCTGGTGTTTGAGTTACTTACAAACATTTGTCCTCCCTACTAGGTGGTGAGTTTTCTAAGGGGTAGATCCTTAGTCTTATTAATTTTAGGACTCTGGAGGAGTCCATAAATGCTGGCTGAACTGATTTGCATTATACAGATATTTTTAAAAGTAGTGTGGTTCCCAGAAGGCATAGAAATATATATTTCTCTTGTAAACATCCATATCTGGTGGAATACAATATAATGCAAAGAAGTGTTCTTTAAGTTCTAAAATAAGGAAGAAAAGGCACAAATTAGAAACAAATAAATAAAATGCTTTCAAGTGTTCTCTCCTGAAACAAGGGAGGCTTGTTCCAAGTGTCCCTAGCCAGAGCACTGCAGGCTGGAAAATTTCTGAAACGTTGAGGGTTTGATGTGATGCCCTGGTGCTATTATACAACATTCTAAGGTTTCCAGTGAAGGACACCTCAAATGTGGATGAACATTCCTAAGAAGGCTATTTGATTTGGAAGCATCAGAATATTTACAGACCAGCATTTGCTCCTGCCCACAGACCATAAAAACAACCCAATTATGGCTTCCCCTCGGAAGGCTGCCGAGGTTAAAATGATCACACTAAGAGTAAAAAAGGCTCCACTTTCCTTCTGTTTTTATTTTTAGGGTGTGATATGCTAGTAGCCTCGAGCAGAATTTGCTGTATTTTAGAGCATGAGAAATAATCTGTGCTCTATTTTCAAGACCTTCTCTGTACCGCTCAATTCCTCCAAACCGTTCTGTAAATATACACACCCAAGCACTTGCCTTTGCCCTTCTCCCCACTCTTGGCCTTCTTCGTGTTGACACTTCCCCAGGAAAGCCAAAACTAACACTAATTAGAGGTGAATTAAATCCCACTCTAGGACACTAGGTCTGTGAGGGTCAGTGTTTATCCAGATTCCCAGACATCCCAAGTCTCTTCCCCCCAACCTCAAGGAGTTATAGTTAAATAGCCAGCCCTGAAGGAAAGTTCTGAGAACTGAATCAATCATGAAATGTACTCCTCAAGTTTTACCTTCCCCATCACAGAATTCCCTTTCATGTCTAGACAGCTTTATATAGCCAGTTTTTCCTAACCACAATGCACTTGCCCATTTTCTTATTCAGCCTTCAAGACCCTATTGAAATATCATCTTCTTGGCGTTTTCTTCCTTCCACTCACCTGGACAGAGTTTGTTGCTCAATCTTCAGTAACGCCACTGACCTCTGCTCACACATTGAGGATAGTGTTTATCAGTTCACATTCTAATTATATTTAGCTTTACCTTTTGCGGCTTAATTTATCTCCACATGCTCAATATGTCCAAACATTTAGTGCAACAAAGGATATGGTGGGTACCAAATAAGTGTTTGTTTTTTTTTAAATTAAAACACAATAAATGAAAACTGCTGGAATGTAAACCACAAACCAATAGCACCTTTGAAGGACATTTGAAAGTGCCAGTTCCTTCAGTTAGGGTTAACATGGTATAGCTACCATTTTATTCAATATAACAGTGAAAGTACTCTAAAAGTTACTTTTATTATGTGCTTACTATATGCAGTTGTCTTATTCATATTACTAATTTATTCATTATAACAAACCCTGTGGGACAGATATTAAAATTCCCACTATACTGATGAAATAACTAAAGCTTAGAGAGGTTGAGAAACTTGCCCAAATTCAGAGGACTAGTGAGTGGCAGAGGTGTCATTGAATCACAGCCTACCTGACTGCACTTGCTGCCTTCAAATGGCACGAGTGGTACAGGATGCCCTAAGGAATTAGTCACCACCGTGAAGTCCAGCTCTAGCTTGGGCCTGGCAGGAATCAGTAATAGCAGCAAGGTTAGGCAGCAGAATCAGAAAGAAAGATATTGTACTAGTCATCCATAGGGGTGTTGATGCAAAATACCAGAAATCGGTTGGTTTTTATAAAGGGTATTTATTTGGGGTAGGAGCTTACAGATACCAGGCCATAAAGCATAAGTTACTTCCCTCACCAAAGTCTATTTCCACGTGTTGGAGCAAGATGGCTGCCAATGCCTGCAAGGGTTCAGGCTTCCTGGGTTCCTCTGGACTCAGCTCCTCTGTTTTCTCCACAAGGTCAGCTGTAGACTATCAGGCTCTCTAGGCTTTGCCTCTCTCCACAAGGTCAGCTGTAGACTATGAGGCGAACAGCTCTGTCTCTCTCCCTGGGGCTCCGACTTCAACATCAAACTCCAACATCAAAACTTCAACATTAAAAACCCTCAACTCTGTCCTTTACCATGCCTTTTATCAGCGAGTCCCCACCCATGAAGGGGCCGGTACTCAACGCCCTATTGACACAGATGTTCACTTGATTAAGTAATCAATTAAACCTCTGAATCCAATAGAATCTCATATGCCCAGAGGAAAAGACCAGTTTACAAACATAATCCAATATTTCTTTTTGGAAACTGCTTCAATACTTTAAAGTGCTTTGTTTTAAAATTAGCCATCAGGCCTGATAAATATCAGTGATAGTAAATACACAAATTATTCTCTATTCCCAACTTCGTAATGAACTTGTCATCCCCAATCAAAACTGCTTTAATGAATCCCTAAATAACCCCAGCTTACCATTTGACAACCTTTACAACTAAAGTTCAAAAGGATTCATGACCATTATTATTTTAAATAAGTCCAAATGCCTCAGTGGCAGAAATAAATAAACAAAAATACATAGCAATAATTGCTGTACAGGTACACACTATAGAAGAAATCATACCTTCATCTAGGATCACAACTCAGGCTATCTTGGACTAGAATGCCTGTTGAAAGCTTAGCAGACAGTACAAGAAATTGAAATTATATGTCAATTTCACTCATGAATATAGATACCAAAAAATGTAAAATGAAATATTACTAAATCAAGTCTAGCAGTATATTTTTAAATATATGACCAGAAGTAGAATTTATCCCAAGAATGTAAGTGTGGTTTAGCAATAGAAAATGCACGAATTTAATGCAATGCACTTTAAAGGAGAAAAAGAATAGGTCATCTCAGCAGGTGCATAGAAATCACTTGATAAAATTGTACACTCATTCATTATAAGATGGGAACTTTCTTAAACTAGGTAAGACTACCTACCAAAAACCTACAGGAAACATCATTTTTAATGGTGAAATATTAGAAGGATTCTCTACAAAGTCTGGGAGAAATAAGGAAGCCTTCTTAAAAGAGCTTTTATTCAATATTTATTGAGGCCTCTAGCCAATGCAAGAAGACAAGAAATAAATATTGAAAAGGAAGAAATAAAATTGTTCTTATTTAGAGACAAAATTTTGAACATAGAAAATCCTAGAGACTCTATTCACAAACTATTGGAATTAATAAGGGCGTTCAACATTGTTGCTGGAGACAAGATCAATATGTAAATTCAATAATATTTGTATCTACCAGCAATATCTAGTAATAATGAGAAAAAGGAATAATAAAAATATCCCATTCACACAAGTAGCAATGAAATCTATAAGGACCTACGAATAAGTCTACAAAGGAGCCAGAAGAGATACAAACAGAGAAAACTATGAAAGCTTATTGGAGGACATAAAAGAAGATCTAACAAATGGAAAAATATATCATGTTCAATAAGGGAATACTCAATATTATAAAGAAATAAACTGTCTTCCAAATCAACCTACAAATTTAGTGAACTCCAATCATAATCCTAACTGTTGTTTGTGTGTAAATTGACACTATGTGTGTGTGACAATTTACACTATGTGTGTAAATGGACAAGCTGATTCTAAAATTCATATTTTAGAATTATAAAGTATCAAGAATAGTCAAGAAAACTTAATAGGGTCAAACTCACCCTAGCAGATATCAAGGTTATAAGTTGTTTTAATTCACAAAGGGATAGTCAAATAGATCAATAAAACAGGATAAAGAGGGAAGTGGACTTAGCTCAACTGATACAGCATCAGTCTCTCACATGGAGGGTTCAGGGTTCCATCCCCAGGGCCTCCTGACCTGTGTGGTGAGCTGGCCCATGTGCAGTGCTGCCGCATGCAAGGAGTGCCATGCCATGCAGGGAGGCCCCTGCGTAAGGGTGCCCCACACACAAGGTGTGCACCCCACAAGGAGAGCCACCCCGTGTGAGAAAAGCACAGCCTGCCTAGGAGTGGTGCCACAGAAACAGACAGCTGATGCAGCAAGATGACGCAACAAAAAAGAGACACAGTTTCCCAGTGCTGCCTGATAATGCAAGCAGATGCAAAAGAACACACAGCAAATAGACAGAGAGAGCAGACAAAGGCAGGGGAGGAAGGGGAGAGAAAGAAATATAATAAATATTTTTTAAAAAAAACAGGATAAAGAATTCTGAAAGGAATGCTTTCATGTATTGGAATTTGGTATATAATAAAAGGATCACTATAAATCATAGCAAAGGAAAGGATTAATAAGTAAGCATTTAAAGAGACAATTGTCTATACCATTTCCACTTGCCATATATAAAAGTTAATTTTAAGAATATTACAGATATATATATATAAATGTAAAGAGCAAAATTTTAAAACCTAGAAGAAAACATAGAATACTACCTTTATATATACACAAACTATATATGCACAGTGCAAACTGTGATGCTTTAAACTATATTAAAAAGTATGCCACAGTCTGGGGGAATTAATTATATGCAACTCATATCATCGAATAGAGGTTAGTATCCACTACAGATCCACAAGATAAAAATCATCCCAATAGAAAAGGGCAAAGAAATTCACAGTACAAAAAAAATTAATGGCCAAAAAAAAAACATATTAAAAAATAATCTTCATTGGTAAGGAGGAAAATGTAAATTAAAACTTCAAAGAGACGACATTTCCCACCCATCATGCTGGCAAAAATTAAAAGTTCAACAAACTATATACCAGCAAGAAGGTGGAGAAATGGGAAGTCTTACACATCATTGCTGATTCAATCCTTTTGGAGAACACTTTATCAATATCTAGTTAAGTGAAAGTGTACATACTTTTGACCAAGAATGCTTTTTCTAGGTATATTCCATAGAGTTATTTTCCATATGTGTGTGAGAGAGAATCATGTACAAGTATTGTTAACTGCAGCACTGTTTGTAATGCAGAAGAATTGGAGACTGCCAAAATAACCTGCCTAGAGGTAACTAGATAAGTAAGTGGGGCATATTAATGTTGACCTAGATCTATATAGATTAACAAGGGAAGAACTCAAAAATATAATATTGAATGAGAAGAGAAAATTGCATGAAGACAAGTACTGCAAAATCACATTTACATACTATTTAAAATACACAAAACAATTTTATAACTTGTTTGGCACATATAAATGTAAGAAAAGCATTTAAAAATCAGGATAACATCAATTTTGAAATAGGGGCTATCTGGGAAGGGAGTTTGAGGAATTAAATGGAAAGAAGTAAAGAGAGCTTTATCCACATGTGTTATTTAAAAAAAAAAATCTAAAGTCAGCGTGGTGAAATGTTAACATTGGTTAAACCTGGGAGAAGGTGTTGGTTATAGTATTCTGCTCATTTTCCTGTATATTTGAAGTATTTCATATTTTAAAATATTAATATTAGCAGGGTTTGTATTTAGAGAATGAATCAAAATAAGGGGTCTGGGGACCACTCCTCTATCTGGAAATTCTAAAACGAGGCAAAAATCTGCTAGTTAATGTCAATACCATTTCCTATTTGTGTGGGAAAAGTTAAAAAGACTGCTTGTTTTTGGTTTTGATTTCTGAAATGATTAACAAAGGAGGATAATTATCCGTCATATTTCTATTGTTTCTTTGGTGCTCATCTTTCATCATGGAAGATCAATGTGGATGGCTACAATGCCACATAGGAGACTTTTCCTCCACTCTCATTGAAGATTTAATGACATCTTTTCTCTCTTACAGAATGTGAGTAGTTAATGGTTCTAGAAACTGGCTTGTAAATAAAACTAGGAAAATGACCAAGATGTTCATCAGTATTTTATAGCTTGATTATTCCTGAATTTTTAATAATAAGGTTTTCTGGGCAAGGGTGCTATCAGGATTAGAAGAAATGGATCATTCAAACCAGATGATGTCTGCAGAAGAGTTCCAAGGGGTCAGTACAATGCAAATGAAGAAATACAGCACATAGCACGAATGCTAATGACTGTCACAGGACTGAGGGGTGCTCAAGTTTCCCATATCCTGCTCAGTGAATTTTCTGCTGCTTAATTGATACATTAGAAGGCACTCACTGAAGACAAGAACAAATAGCTGCTGGAGTGAAACCCAAAACCCAGAAGAGTTCTACTCTCAGTCCATTTTGAGCAATTTCTATTAATAAATACTAAAAGAGCACCCAGAATTAACACACTAGTTGAAAAACTTCATTACATCTTTGGCTATTACTAATATTATCAGACAAGTGGTATCTGGAAAATAGCAAGAGTAGTCATTTTTCTAGAAGCAAATGGACATGGTAGCTTAAATGAGAGGTATCATTAACTAGGTATCATGCAGGGCTATCTAATTATATAGTCCTCCACCATAATACAAATCTAAAGGACTGTGGCAGTTGACAATATTTATGAATTCCAAAAAGAGAAAGATTATGTTTGTAAACTAAGCTATCCTTTGGGTGTGATACCCTTCGATTATTATATTCAATTGAGGGGCCTTTGATTAGATTTCCTGTTAAGATTGCTTTGAGGGCTTTTTGATTTGACCATGTCAGTAAGACATGAATCAGGTTAAGTCTCTGTCCCCTTGATGGATCTGATATAAATGGACAGACAGACAGATGGACACAAGAGAAGAGAGAGCTCTGTCATTTTTCATCCAGCCATGTCACAGAAAGGAGAAGGCTCAAACAGCTAAAGCCTCAGGGAGAGATGAACAATTTTGCCTGATAGCTTACAGGTGACATTGGGAAGAGAGCTGAGACTGATATAGGAAGCACTCAGAGACAAGACTTATGCCAGCCTGCAGCCGAAATTGAAAAGTGCAGCAGCTAAGCCTGAGAGAGAAAGTCCAGAGTGGGAGGCTGAAACCTCACAGAGATCATCAGCCGTCTTGCTTCAGTACGTGCCAGCTGACTTTGGTGAGAAAGTACCTCCTATGGTACTTTGAATTGGACTTTCTATGTCCTTGGGAATAAATACCCTTTATAAAAGCCAACTTGGAAAGCAGATGTGGCTCAAGTGATTGAACTCCCACCTACCACATTGGAGGTCCCTCGTTCGGTTCCCTGTGCCTTCTAAAGAAGACAGTGAGCTGGCATGATGGGAAGGCATGGTGAGCTGACACAACAAGATGACACAACAACAAGACTTACAAGAAAGAAAAACATAATGAGAGACACAACAAAACAGGGAACAGATGGCTCAAGCGATTAGAGCCTCCTTTCCACATCAGAAGTCCCAGATTTGGTTCCTGGTGCCTCCTAAAGAAACAAGGAAGATGAACAGACACAGCAAATACAAACGAGGGGGTGGGGAGAAGTAAATAATAAAAATTTTTAAATCTTAAAAAAAAAAAAAAGCCAACAGAATTCTGGTACTTTGTATCAGCAGCCTTTTGGCAGACTAATACAAGGACAAACTTGGGTAAATAAAATTAAGACTTAGAAAGATTCTATTTCATTTTTGAAAAATGCTGTGTGTTTGTACTCTCTTCTTAGTTTGACAGAATCAAGAGAAAGGATATGCTTCATAGCCTTTGATTTCATTTTACAGGCCAAACATAGGAGAGGCAGGATGGCTAAGTGGCCAAGATGGCTTGATGGAAAGATACTGGCTTTGCCACTTACTATCTAACTTTAGCCAGAAAGACATGTAACCTTTCTGGACGAGTTTTACATTTGCAAAATGAAAATACCAATAACATTAGTATTGTTGGGAAGACTGAAAAAGAAGATTCTGTTGGGCGGCGGACTTGGCCCAGTGGTTAGGGCATCTGTCTACCACATGGGAGGTCCACTGTTCAAACCCTGGGCCTCCTTGACCCATGTGGAGCTGGCCCACGTGCAGTGCTGATGCGCGCAAGGAGTGCCCTGCCACACAGGGGTGTCTCCCGCATAGGGGAGCCCCACGCACAAGGCGTGCACCCCATAAGAAGAGCCGCCCAGCGCAAAGGAAAGTGCAGCCTGCCCAGGAATGGTGCCGCACACACGGAGAGTTGACACAGTAAGATGACACAACAAAAAGAAACAGATTCCTGCCGCTGACAACAACAGAAGTGGACAAAGAAGACGCAGCAAATAGACACAGAGAACAGACAACTGGGACGGGGGGAAGGGGAGAGAAATAAATAAATAAATCTTAAAAAAAAAAGAAGATTCTGTAAATTACAAAGTACAGTATCTGGGACATGATAATGGCCTAATGCCACAATGAAAACAATACTTTACCAAGAAATATTACGCAAATGGTAGCTAACATTATTGTTATAAAAATTTCCTTGCCTCAGTTTTGCCAACTGACATGGGAATGTACACATGCCTCCAACAAAGCTCATGAGTCTGGAGGATTAACATGATCTCTTCCCTTACTGTATATACACTAGTGTAGAGCAAGTCCAAGTCAATGATACATATCCTTCTTCCTTTCTTTCCCACTTCATTAGGGTACTCTATAAACACACAGATAAATGGATTAATTTAAATATGTTTGTGGTAGGACAGCTCCAAAATCTCCACTAACAATTTTTTCCATCCTGTATTTATATTGCACTCTCACATTCAGGATGAGGCTCTGTCCATGCCCCTGAAATCTGGGCTGGCTTTGTGACTTGCTTAGACCAAAAGAAGAGGGTGGAAGCAACATTCTGGGACTTCCAAGCCCAGGCTTGGAGGATTAGCGGCTGGTGGCTTTTAGTTCCTTCCTCTTGAAAGGCAGACACTATGAAGTCAAGGGGCTCAGGCCAGACCGATGAATGATGTGAGGCATATGGAGAGAAACCTGTAAGACCATGTGCCCTCCTGAACACTCACTCCCAGACAAACTCCCATCAGTACCCATCTGCATGAGTAATTGCAGCTACACCAAGTGGATTCAAAGGATCGCCCAATCAACCCACAGCATCGTGAGAAATTATAAATCATTGTTATTTCAGTGATAGATACCTGAAACATGAGTCTTGGTTTCATTAACTGCTGTGAGAGATTTCAGATTCGTGATGGCATGAAGATAAGGAACCTACATCTGGTTTGACATCCTAGGTTGAATTATGTGCCTGAAGAAAATACTTACTTTTAATTTAATCTGCATTCCTGTGGGTGTGAATTTATTAGCAAATAGGACACTATGAAGATGTCATTTTTGTTTAAGGTGTGGCCCCTGAATCAGGATGGATCTTTTTTATTTTTTTTTAAGATTTTTAAACTTTATTTATTTCTCTCTCCTTCCTTCCCCCCTCCCCTTTGTCTTCTCTCTGTGTCCATTCACTCTGTATTCTTCTGTGTCAACTTGCATTCTTGTCAGTGGCACTAGCAATCTGTGTCTCGTTTTGTTGCATCATCTTGCTGCATCAGCTCTCTGTGTGTGCGGCGCCACTCCTGGGCAGGCTGCACTTTCGCATGGGGTGGCTCTCCTTGCAGGGCGCACTCCTTACGCGTGGGGCTCCCCTACCTGGGGGACATCCCTGCATGGCATGGCACTCCTTGTGCACATCCACACTGCACGTGGGCCAGCTCACCACATGGGTCAGGAGGCCCTAGGTTTGGACTGTGGACCTCCTTTATGGTAGGCGGATGCTCTATCAGTTGAGCCAAATTTGCTTCTCTCGGGATGGGCCTTAATCCATATTCTTGGAGGCCATAAAAAAAGAGGAGAAACAGGAAGCTGGAAGTCAGAGAAGACCACAGAGGAGCCAGAAATGAGAAGTCAGTGGAAACAGATACAGAGAGAAAGAGACAGAAAGAGCAGACACAGGAGAAAGAGATTGCCATGTGATGGGAGGCAGCCAAGGATTGCAGTGAACTGGCATCAGAATGTTACCATCTCTGGGGAGAAAACATTGGCCTTGCTAATGCCTGGATTTTTAATGCTTTGACTTTTAGCCCTCCAAATTGTGACACAATAAATGTTTATTGTTTAAGACAACCCCTGTGTGGTATTTGTCATAGCAGCCTGGAAAACTAAGACAGTTGGAAAGTCCTTGAACAATAAAGTTCACTGAGGTTTCTTGTATATATTATTACAGGGCTCCTTAGGCTTTCTGCCTAGTCACCACATAATGTATAGCCAATAATGTCTAATGCTTTGAAGTTATGAAGGCCAGGGTCACCAAAGCAAACCTGGTCTTTGGAGGTGCAGTATCAATTTACTCTGCTTGATTCAATTCTCTGGTGTGTTCAGTGTCTTCTTGCCACCATATAGTAAACCACTCTCAAAAGCTGCAACAAGAGTTCTTGCATGTTTTTGACACTGTTATATTATTGCAGTAGTGGTGGCTCATGCTTTAAAGTCTGAGACTTTAAGGAGTTTTGTAATAATAATGAACCATGCCGTTTCTGACTATCGTATACAATAAGGTTCTAATTTGTCAGCTTTTAAACTAAAGGGTTCTAAAGATCAAAATTGTAATTTTACCCTCCTGACTATCTAGTGTTTATATGTTAGACAAAGAGCAAATGTTCCTGCTATGCATACTAATTGTCATAGAGAAAGGCAGAATTCCCTAGACCTCATGCATTGGTAATCTATGCCTGCCTAATTAATACCACGTCAATACCCAAGACACACTTTTCCAAGCAATTATAAATACCTAAGGGGTTCCCTTCCTACCTGAACTCTGCTTTAATTATTCAAATAGGGAAAGAAAAAGGGATGATGAGCTCCAAATGTTGTTGTTCTAAGATGGGTGAAATAAGTTCAGTTATTGACAAGAGAGAAATGAGAGTCAGCTCCATAAATATGAACTGTTAATCACAGTAAATATTAAATTAATATTTAATTTTGAACGGCAATATTTCTAAGAAAAAGGTGCTCTTGGGAACCAGTATAGCAGATAAGAGTAAAGATTCTGGAGGCAACCTGAGTTTTTTTTCTAGCTGCACCCTTTATTAATCAGCTTTTTAACCTCTCTCTGCCTCAGGCTCCTGATCTGCCCAATGGAGATAATAAAAAAATAATAATATCCACAAATAGACATGTAATGGGGATTAAATGAGTCAATATATTTGAGGCACTAGAATGGTGCCTAGCAAATAGGGAGCCTCGATCCTTGTTAACAATTATTATTATTACATAACTCAAGGAATGTGAGGATTCATTGAAGGGATGTATCTAAAAGCTTAGCAAGCACAACCCCAGTGTGAGTGTATATCCTCTATATTTCAGGCAACACTTGCATTTATCTTAGGCAGTGGTTCTTATATGGTGGCAAACACCGCAATTATCTACGGAGCTTAAATATGCAGATTCCTGCCTCTGCTCCCTGCCCCCTCACCTGCTATGAACAGATAGGGGGTGGGGACAAGGAAAGGAGGATTCTGTTTCAGAAGGTCTGGGGTGAGACACAGGAAATTTCATTTTAACAAATGTGCAGATAATTCTGATGCAGGGTATAGCATATCAATCACATTCTGAGGAACACTGTTCTCAGACTCTTCACTGGGGGGACTGAAAACTTTAGAGATACTGATTTATGATTAACTTCATGACTTCCTAATGTCTTCAGGTCCAAAATTTCAAAATTAGTTTTACTGTCCAATATGTTGAGCTTCAAAGAACACTTAATGGACTAGATATGGAGGTAAGTACATCTGCTACTGGTGACCCACTCTCAGAAAACTGCTAGAACACCTTGCCTAAAGTAAAAACTGATTAGGCTCACTCAGTTGATCGGTTCTGTCCGTCTAACAGACAGGAGGTAGATGAAGTCTTTTTAAAAATTATTTATCTATTTTTTATTTATTTCTTTCCCCTTCCCCACTCCCTGTTGTCTGCTCTCCGTGTCCATTTGCTGTGTGGTCTTCTGTGTCTGCTTTCATTCTTGTCAGCAGTACTGGGAATCTTTGTCTCTCTTTGTTGCATCATCTTGCTGCATCAGCTCTCTGTGTGTGCGGCACCACTCCTGGGCAGGCTGCACTTTTTTTCATGCAAGGCGGCTCTCCTTGCAGGGTGCACTCCTTGTGCATGGGACTCCCCTACGTGGGGGACACCCCTGCGTGGCACAGCACTCCTTACGTACATCAGCACTGCACATGGGCCAGCTCACCACATGGGTCAGGAGGCCCTGGGTTTGAACCCTGGACCTCCTATATGGTAGATGTATGCTCTATCAGCTGAACCAAATCTACTTCCCTAGATGAAGTCTTAGAAGGAAGAAAAAAATCCAGACCACTTTAAGAGTGGTAGACATGGGATCCCTTGGTACCCTGAAGACGTCAGCCTGGCATTACCATCTCAACAGGCAGTTTAAATATGAAAATTCATGACCTATTTACTCCCCGAAGTAGCAATATTGAAATGTTAATATTTTCAATTATTTGATAACATTATTTCCCAAGGGAAATTTTAAATAAAAACTGTTTGGGATGATTGAACATACAAAATATCTAGATTCTAAATTTTCATTTCAAAAATAGAGGTGGGGGGCAAGATGGCATTGGAGTAAGTGCACCCACATCATCTGTCCCACAAAAAAATGGCTGAGTGGGACAAAATCCTGCCTAAGTGAGCTGTTTTTGGGTACCCACAAAGCAGGGGGCTTCTGGACATCGATCTGGAGAGGATGTGACAAAAAGAATGATTGCTCAAGGTAAAATCGCGGGTTTCTGGAGCTTGTGGCTGAAGCTGTGGGAAGGCTAAGTCCCTCCCTTGGGGCAGGTAGCCACGGCATTCCCTGAACCCCACGTTCCCAAACCCGATTCCCCAAACCTGGTGTTCCCAGAACCCTGAACCCTGGCATCCGCCAAACCCCACTGGTCTTGGACAAACTCTGAGAGTGGGAAGGGTTCTGGTGAAGGGTGCAGAGGGGTCCAGTGAGTGAAGGTTCAATTGTCTGGACCCCCCTTTTTGACTTTTAAGGAGCATGCCAGCTAGCTTGAGGAGAAACTGGGAAGAGGTGAGAGGCGAATCTGCTGAGGCAGTCTGATTTACCCAAACTCCCTAGGATAGGGAAAATCGGTTTGGAAGAAGGTGGAGCTAGGCAATTAACTAGTCCTGTGAAACACACCTAAGGGAGGGGGACAGTAGGAAGTGCTTGGCAGGCTCCAAGAGCCTACTTAGGGTTCCTGGCAAGGTGTGGGTGCTCTCTCTCAGAGACTGAGGGTCATTATTTTCTGTGGTGAGTTGGTTCACCAGGGTCCCATTTGAATATTGGAAGGGAGATCTCACATGGGCTTCCTGCTGCCCTGGGAGAGAGGGAAGTGAGGAAGGGGTAAAGGGAGAAGGACAGATTCCTAATCAGTTTATTCAATTGCAAGGAGTTGATCCTGCCCTGGGAAGTAAACGCTTTTTGAGGAGTAGTCAACCCGAAAGGAGGGCTTGGCTCAGTGGAGGAGTTTCAGCCTTGAATGTGCAAGGTCTCTGGTTCAGTTCCTGACTCAGAGTAACGACCCACTGGGATAGTAAACATCTAGCTGATACTTTGAGACAGGGAAAATATAGACATTATCTTTGTATTAGCTTCCCTTGGGTGCCATAGTTTTCCTTAAAAAAAAAAATTACTTTTGATTCATAATTTAACTTAGTTTACTCACTAAAACCTACCTGAAAATCTGCAGGGAGAAAGCTGCAGGGCAACAGATTGATAAACATGAGCAGCCTGACAAGCTCCACAGGGCATAAGAGGGAACTCTGGTTTTTCTTAATGTTTGGTTGACTCCTTGCTTGAGGGCTTGTCTGTTTTTGTTTTTTTTTTTCTTGTTCGTTTTCTTGTATTTCCTTCCTCTTTATTCTCACACCTTTTTTTTTTTTTTAATTAGGTGCTGCTGGCTTGTTTCCTGTTTGCTGTGCTTCCTCATTCTCAATTTCCTCTTTTCTGTGTGTACTGATTTTGGCTACCAACACTGTCTTTTTTCCTTCCTATATGTTTCTATCTTCCACATTCTGTTGTTGCTTTTACATTCCACCCCTCTTGGTTTAGCCCTCAGTTTTTCTGGCTTTTTATTTCTTTAACACTTCTATTCTGTTTTCTATTTTTATTAACTCTTCATGTTTTTGTCTTTTCTTTCTCTTTCCCACTCTCCTGATCATGCTGGCATTTTAATTCATACTATATTCTTCTTCATATTCAGTTTCCCATTTCATTGTAGGTACTCCACTTTTTTATTCCTACAACTCTACACTGCTTAAATGAGTTTAAAATTCATTAGCCTAGGTCTTATATGATTCTTCCGCTAACATTTACTATCAACACTACTACTATACTTTTTCTTTTCTTACCTTGTTTGCCTTCCCTGGTGCTAATCTTTTTTTCCTTCAAGGGAAATTAGATAACAACAAGGAAATTGAATAAGAAGAACAGAGTGTCAAAGAGAAAACTTAACACACAACACAACAGTACCTAAATAAAACCTGAGACTAGACAAAGAAGCTAATCAACTGAACAAGCCAGACAAGATAAAATGATGACCAGACAGCAACAAAAAATTACAAACCATACCAATAATCAGAAAGACATGGTCCAATCCAATAAACAAACTAAAAACCAGGAAGAGGAGCAGAACATCAAAGAACTAATCAAAGCTCTCGAAAAAATTTCATGGACCAACTTAATGACGTGAAGGAAGAGATTGAGGATATTAAGAAAGCACTTGGAGAGCATACTGAAGAAATTGTATACATATGCAAAAAGATAATGGATATGATGGTGATGAATGGGACAATCCAAGACATCAAGAATACACTCTCTGGGAAGCGGGCTTGGCCCAGTGGTTAGGGCATCCGTCTACCACATGGGAGGTCTGCGGTTCAAATCCCAGGCCTCCCTGACCCATGTGCAGCTGGCCCATGTGCAGTGCTAATGCGCAGAAGGAGTGCTGTGCCTCGCAGGGGTGTCCCCGCGTAGGGGTGCGCCCTATAAGGAGAGCCGCCCAGCGCAAAAGAAAATGCAGACTGCCCAGGAATGGCGCCACACACACGGAAAGCTGACACAACAAGAAGGTGCAACAAAAAGAAACACAGACTCCCGTGCTGCTGACAACAACAGACGCAGACAAAGAAGAACATGCAGCAGATAGACACAGAGAACAGACAGCTGGTGTGGGGGGTGGGAAAGGGGGGAGAAATAAAATAAATAATAAATCTTTTTAAAAAAAGAATACACTCTCTGTGGGAAGCAGATTTGGCCCAAGGGATAGGATGTCCATCTACCACATGGGAGGTCCAAGGTTCAAACCCAGGGCCTCCTGACCTGTGTGTTGAGCTGGCCCACGCGCAGTGCTGATGCATGCAAGGAGTGCCGTGCCATGTAGGGATGTCCCCCACACAGGGGAGCCCCATGTGCAAGGAGTGTGCCCTGTAAGGAGAGCCACCCAGCGTGAAAAAAAGTGCAGTCTGCCCAGAAATGGTGCCACGCACATGGAGACTTGATGCAGCAAGATGATGCAACAAAATGAGACACAGATTCCGGGTGCTGCTGACAAGAATACAAGTGGACACAGAAGAATATACAGCAAATGGACACAGATAGCAGAAAACTGGGGTGGGGGGGGGGGAAGAGGAGAGAAGATTTTTAAAAATCTTTAAAAAAATGAAAAAGAAAAAAATACACTCTCAGCAAATAACAGCAGATTTGAAGAGGCAGAGATAAATAATCAGTGATGTGGAAGACAGTACATCTGAAATCAAACAGGTTAACAGAATTGATAGATAAAAAGATAGAAAAAAATCCAACAGGGACTTAGGGATTTGAATGAAAACAGAAAATGCACAAACATACACATTATAGGCATCTAAGAAAGAAGAGAAGGCAAAGGGGAAAGATGGGGTTTTGGAGGAAATAATGGCTGAAAACTTCCCAAACATATTGAGGGAGATGAATATACATGTCCAGGAAGCACAATGCACCCCAAACTGTATAAATCCCAACAGGCCTTCCCCAAGACATATAC
Organism: Dasypus novemcinctus; assembly: GCF_030445035.2. Taxonomy (NCBI): domain Eukaryota; kingdom Metazoa; phylum Chordata; class Mammalia; order Cingulata; family Dasypodidae; genus Dasypus; species Dasypus novemcinctus. Next base: position 47,094,956 of record NC_080674.1, on the reverse strand, counting down.
TTGTCAAATTATCCAATGCTCAAGACAAAGAGAAAATACTAAGGCAGCAAGAAAAAAAGAGAACCATCACATGCAAGAGAAGCTCAATAATATTAAGTGCTGATTTTTCATCTCAAACATGGAGGCAAGATAGCAACGTTATGACATAGTCAAGGTACTAAAAGAAAAAAATTTCCAACCAAGAATAGTCTATCCAGCAAAGTTGGCATTCAAAAATGATGGAGAGTTAAAAATATTCACAGATAAACAGAAACTAAGAGAGTATGCCAATAAGAAACCTGCCCTTCAAGGAATACTAAAGGGAGTTCTACAGGACGAAAGAAAAAAATAGGAGAAACAGAGTTAGATGAGAGCGTAAGAACAACTATAAATACAAAAAGAGAAATAAAAACAACATATGACACACACAAATCCAAAGAAAATATGGCTAATGTAAGTAATTCCTTGAGAGTAATAACACTGAATGTTAACGGATTAAATTCACCTGTTAAGAGACACAGATTGGCAGAATGGATAAGGAAATATGACACATCTATATGCTGTTTATAAGAAACCCACCCTAGACTCAGGGGTTCAAGGAAGTGAAAGAGAATGGCTGGAAAACAATCTTATAAGCAAGCAATAACCAAAAATGGGTAGCAGTAGCTATACTAATGTTGGACAAAATAGATTTTAAATGCAAAATTATAGTGAGAGACAAAGATGGACACTACATATTAGTAAAAGGGGTAATCATTCAAGAAGAAAGAACAATCATAAGCATTTATGCAACTAACCAGGGTGCCTCAAAATATGTGACGCAAACACTGGAAAAACTAAGTGGAAGTATAGATGCCTCTACAATTATATGGGGGACTTTAACACACCATTATCACCATTAGACAGAACATCTCAACAGAGAATCCATAAAGAAACAAAGCCTTTGAATAATATATTAGAGGATCTGGACCTAATAGACATATACAGAACAGTACACCCAAATACAGCAGGATATACATACTTCTCAAGTACACAAAATCATTCTCTAAGATAGACCACATGCTAGGCCACAGAGAAAGTCTCAATGAATTCAGAAAGATTGAAATCATACAAAATAATTTCTCTGGCCACAGTGGAATGAAGCTGGAAATCTGTAAGGGTCAGAGAACCATATTAGGTACAAAGATATAGAAGTTAAGCAACACACTCTTAGACAAGGAGGAAATGTCAAAAGAAATCAGTAACTACCTTGAAACTAATGAAAATGACAACACAACATATCAAGACTTATGGGGTAGAGCAAAAGCTGTACTGAGAGTGAAATTCATAGCCATAAATTCATACATCAAAATAGAAGATGGTACCAAAATCAAAGACTTAACTGCACAATTGGAAAAATTAGTAAAAAACAACAACCAACTAACCCCAAAGGAAGAAAAAAGAAAGAAAGAACAAAGATTAGAGCAGAACTAAATGAAATAGAAAATAAGAAATCACTTGAAAAAACACACAAAGCAAAGGGCTGGTTCTTTGAGAAGATCAATAAAATTGACAAATCCTTAGCTAGACTAACAAAGAAAAAAAGAGAGAAGATCCAATACACAAAATAAGAAATGAGAAAGGGATATCACCATTGGCCCCATAGAAATAAAGACTATCATAAGGAGGAAACTTTGAAAAACTATATGCCAACAAGAAGGTCAATTTAGAGGATATGGAAAAATTCCTAGAAATGCATAAGCATCCTACTTTGAAGGAAGAAGAAATTGATGATCTCAACAAACCAATCACAAATAAAGAGAGAATCAGTCATTAAAAACCTCCCAACTAGGGGAAGGTCAACCACCACACCAGGGAGCAAAGAATACCTACAACTGAAAGCAGGAGAATTGCATCCAGCATCTATGTGGAATCTAAGCCCCCCTCTTGATATAGATGTGGAGTGGACACAACTATTCCAAGGTCCACAGGATGGAGGAATAGAGTAAGGATTAGAATGGACTTACTGATATTCTATTCATGAACTGTTGTGATTAGTAATCGAAGAAAATGTGGCACTGGTGTGGAGAAAGTGGCCATGGTGGCTGCTGGGGGTAGGGAGTGGGAAGAAGAGATGTGATGTGGGGACGTTTTTGGGACTTGGAGTCATCTTGGGTGGTGCTGTGGGGACAGTTACCAGAAACTGTATGTGCTCCCATGGCCCACTGGGTGGACTGTGGGAGAGTATGGGCTATGGTGTGGACCACGGACCATAAGGTGCAGCGGTGCTCAGAGATGTATTCACCAAGTGCAATGAATGTCTCATGATGATGGAGGAGGTTGTTGTTATGGGGGGAGGAGTGGGGTGAAGGGGTGGGGGGTGTATGGGGACCTCATATTTTTTTAATGTAACATTAAAAAAAAAAGACAAAAAATAAAAATAAAATAAAAAGTAGATTAAAAACAAACAAACAAACAAACAAAAAAACCCTCCCAACTAAGAAGAGCCCAAGGCCAGATGGCTTCACAGGTGAATTCCAGCAAACATCCCAGAAAAAACTAACACTAATCTTGCTTAAACTCTTCCAAAATCAAAATAGAAGAAATATTGCATAACTCATTCTATGATGCCAACATTACCCTAATACCAAAGCCAAATAAAGACACCACAAGAAAGGAAAATTACAGATCAATCTCTCTAATGAACCTAGATGCTAAAATCCTCAACAAAATACTTGCTAATCATATTCAACAACACATCAAATGAGTTATACACCATGACCAAATGAGATTCATTCCGGGTATGCAAGGATGGTTCAACATAAGAAAATCAATCAGTGTAATACACCACATAAAGAAATCAAAGGAAAAAAACCATATGATCATATCTATAGATGCAGAAAAAGCATTTGACAAAATGCAGCATGCTTTCCTGATAAAAACACTGCAAAAGATAGGAATAGAAGGAAACTTTCTAAACATGATAAATGGTATATATGAAAAAACCACAGCTAACATCATTTACAATGGTGAAATCTTAAAATCTTTCCCTCTAAGATTGGGAACAAGACAAGGATGCCCACTATCACCCTTTCTCTTTAATATTGTGTTAGAAGTACTTGCTTGAGCAGTGAGGCAAGAAGCAGATATAAAAGACATCCAAATTGGAAAGGAAGAAGTCAAAATTTCACTATTTTCAGAAAACATAATACTATACATAGAAAGCCCTAAGTAATCTACAACAAACTTCTAGACCTTATAAATAAGTTCAGTAAAGTTTCAGGTTATAAGATAAATGCAAAAAAATCAGTAGCATTTCTGTACACCAATAATGAGCGATCTGAGGGGAAATCAAGAAAAAAATACCATTTATAATAGTAAATTAAAAAATCAAATACCTAGGAATAAATTTAACTAAAGATGTAAGACTTATACACAGAAAACTAGACAACGGTGTTAAAGGATATCAAAGAAGAGTTAAATAAATGGAAGAATATTATTGTTCATGGATAGGAAGACTAAATATCATTAAGATGTCTATCCTACCAAAATGATCTACAGATTTTATGCAATTCCAGTAAAAATCAACACAGCATTTTCTACTGAACTGGAAAAACTATGAAATATATTTGGAAGGGAAAGAGGCCCTGAATAGCCAAAGACATATTGAAAAAGAAGAATGGGGAGTAATGGAAGTGTTCTGCATGATCCTGCAATGATGGATACAGGCCATGTTAAATATCACCAAAAATTTATGAAGGTGTGTAGTCTAAACCATAACGTACACCATAATGTAACCAAAAATTTATAAAAATGTACAGTCTAAAATGTAAGCCATAATATAAACCATAATGGAACCATGGTTAGTAGCTATGTTTCAATATCTGTACATCAGTTCCTGCAAATGTAACATCCACATGTAAAAAGATTGTTGGGGAAGGGGGGAAAGGGTTTGATGTTGAGTATATGGTGTCCCCTACATTCTATATGTGACTTTACATGACCTAAAACTTTTTGAAGACATAGTTTTTAAGAAGTGGATGTAGACACTGGGGAAGAAATAGAAGAGATTGCCTTGCCACTGTACATATAGGGCAACACCTATTACAGTGATGAAAGGCAAAACATTAAAAAAAATGTTTTCTTTTGATATTTTTCATTTTTAATTCCCCAATTTATTTTTACTTTATTTTAGTTTTTCTAAATTATTATATATTCTATTTCTAATCTTTAAACCTATCATTACCATTTCCTTTTCGTATTACTTGAATTTGGCAATATATTAGACTTCATTTTTGAAGAAGTTTTGGATCATAGAGGGGTTCAACTATGATAGGAGAGGAGCACTGATGTGGTGTGTCATTTATGGGGGATGCATGGGTGGAGGAAGTTCTCCAGGGCATGCATATTGGGTATATAAATATGTTCAGGTGTTCGTTGGGTATTGAAATATGAGGTAGAGCTTCACACAACAAGTGAGGGAGTGCTGAGTTCCCATTCTGGGAAACTCTTTTGCACTCCCCAATGGAGCAACAATAATCATCTAGGTACAAGGGCAAAGACCAGTGAAGAAGGAAGGTCCAATGATAGGCCCTTGATACTGATGACTATCCTTATGAGCCTTGTGTGCTTGAAATTTCAACTAGGCCTAGAACTGCAGGGTGCCTAAGAGTTACCTCCTGAGAGCCTCCATGTTGCTCAAATGTGGCCACTCTCTAAGCCGAACTCAGCAAGTAAATGCATTACCTTTCCCCCAGTGTGGGACATGACTCCCAGGGATAAGCCTCCCTGGCACCGAGTGATTACTACCAAGCACCAGCTGGTGATGCAACTAGAAAAAGACCTTGAACAAAATGGAGAAATGGTAAAGACAAATGAGTTTATATGGCTAAGAGACTTCAAAATGAGCTGGGAGGTTATCAGAGGGGTCACGTTTATGCACACCTCAGCAGGATCTCAGAGACAGTCAAAGTAGACACAACCCTAGGTAGCGGTGCTCCTGAGGGCTATGGAGACATCCAGGTCCTACAGACATGACAGATGGCTCTGGAGTTCAGTCCCTTGCCAGTGTGCCCTACTTTGGAATTTGTGCTCCAGAGTGTGATGGAGTGGGACTCAGATGTGACCTTCTAAACATGCCTCTTTTGTCACTTTTACTGAACCTGTGGTTGGCGCTAGGGTTGGTGTATTCTCAGGAGACTTGAATCCTTGTACTGTCTATGTACCAGCTGTGCCCTGAGACTCAACATAGTTGCAACACCTATCTCTGGCTCATTGGACTTACCCAGGTAAGCTATCAGGGAGGTGTGGATGGTCAGTCACCGCACCAGGGAACTGAATGAGTTCCCTGCAAGCAGGAGAGTTCTATCTATCAATCATGTGGGATCTAAGTCCCCTTTCAATTTAGAGGTGGAGTGGACATTGCCATCCCAGGGTCCTCAGGATGGAGGAATAAAATATGGATTAGAGTGGACTTACTGGTATTCTACTATAGAAATATTGTGACTCTAGCAATGGAAGAAATTATAGCATTGATATGGAGACAGTGGCCTCAGGAGTTGCTGAAGGCAGGGAGAGGGAAAAAGAGGTATGATATTGGGGCATATTTGGGACTTGGAGTTGTCCTCAATGGTATTGCAGGGACAGATGGAGGACATTATATATCCTGCCATAACCCACTGAATGGACTGGGAAAGAGTATAAACTACAACATAAACTATAAACCATGCTATGTAGCAATGCTCCAAAATGTACTCATCAAATGCAATGAATGTACCACGTTAATGAAAGAAGTTGTCAATGTGGGAGGACAGGGGTGTCTGTGGAATGGGGTATATGGGAACCTTTTAAATTTTTTAATGTAACATTTTGAGTGATCCATGTATCTTTTAAAAGAAGATAATAAAATAAAAAAATAAAAAATAGGCAGTCTAAAAAAATTGATGTGATAGAGAAATAAATTTACAAAACATTGGTTGGGGATGTTCTTTAGAAAGGAAAGGTTTTTATCAGAAGTTGAGACTGAACTCTGATAATGACATCATAGTTCACTGAAGAAACACTACAGATTTAACAGTAAAATGTTGGTAGCATAAATTTAATCCTAGAACACCGTAACTTTTCTCTTTAGGAACTGAAGGGCAGGCTAGAAAGGAGGTCTTCTTTTGCAGTTGCTAAGTAGTGAAGTGGGTATGGGCGGACAACAGATGAGAAGCAAAACTAAACACCATCAGCATCATTCCAGTAACAGAAAAATTGAGGGGTGGGGGAGAGGGTCCCTGAAGTTGACAAACAACCAGTGATAGACTGCAAAAAAATGATTAGAGCTGTGAGGAGTCATTAGAACCACACAGGAGGCAAACTTAGCAATAGGTGAACTAAGCCTAGGACTTGGTGTTCCTGCAATTGCACTCTCTTCTTCAAAATGGGTAGTTCATTGGACATTTTTAAATAGCTCAGAATTTGGAGTAAAACAAGTTTTTTCCTTCCTTGCCAGTCTTTCTTCCCTCCAGCCCATCCAAAATGCTTATTTCCACACTGCTTAGGAAAACCCTTTCCTCTGCCAAAAAAAAAAAAAAAAAGACAATTTACTTAGCTGAACATTCAGGCACTTCATGGTCTCATCTTAGTTTTCCTCTGAAATCTTACTTCTTAACACTCCTGTAATTCAAACCAACCTGAAGCCCCAGGCAATTTTGTTGATTCACAGTTTCCCTTGATAACCCAAACACAGTTAAGAACTTTTAGTTTAAACTGGAGGAGCCCCACAGGATTACCTACTCTCTTATTTTGTATTCAAGTGAGCAGATCCAGACAGGTAAAGTGATTTGCTAGTTAGTAGCAGAGCAAGACTAGAACCAAGTTTTTCTCTTTCTACTACGTCAGCCCACCAACCAGCATTACAGAATGAATGAATATCTAAAACAAGTTTTTGGGATTTAAAATCCAAGCTCAGCTAAGTAAATATTTTTGTTTGAGATCAATTCAAAATTAAATTTGGAAGATGCAGGTATTTTCTCTTGGTCAAGGAGAACTTTAATACTAAATAGCTCCGGGTGTTAGTCTGCTACATACTCAATGAACAAAAGAATAACTTAGAAAAATATATGTTTGTCTTCATATGTGAAATTTTTGTTATGTTTTGTGAGGGCAAAATTTACATTTGGTTTTATAAATATAAATTGGTGTTTTATTTTTGCACTATTGGTCCTCAAAATGCTCTTAAGGTCAAATCATAACTCAACCTTATTGCAAAGTCTTCATCACTCAAACAAGAGCAGCATTAAAAGTTGTTTGTTATTCGTTTTTTCATGTAAAATTCTCTGGCATCTGAACTGTGTACTTCTCCCTGCCCTGTCCCAAGATGGCTTCCTTCCTCATCTGTCAGGTCATTGTTGATCTTCTTCAGGAGGCTCTGGGAACCCAACCTGGGACCTCCCATGTGGGAGGTGGGTGCCCAACTGCTTGAGCCACATCCATTCCCCTAAACTGTGTACTTTATCACCTCCCAAACTTAGCTCAAACAATTTATTCCCCAAGTATTGGACACCCAGAGGAGGCATCATGAGACTTCAGGGAAGACTTCCCGAAGGGGGTGGGGCCTGAAGGAATTTGCAGGTGTGCCTAAGCAAGTGCTGAAAAATAAGGAAATGTAGATCAGGGAAAGAGAAAGAGAAATTTGAGTTCTTGTCATATACCATTGAATTGGAGGCAATATAGGTGGAAAAGAAGCTACTTAATCACCATTGCTAAATGGTAACCACTAAAAATTTTGCATCCCATTTCCTATAGTTATCAACTCAATTTTTTAGAACTTTGGTAAATCTTTTTAATTTTTAATTTTTCTTACTGTAATGGCAGGTAATAGTCATCCACCCACACAGAGTGGTTCTCACATTACCACAATATACTAGACAGAGTGACTCTTAAGGAAGTTTGGGTAAAACAGAAGTACTTTTCATCACCTCATAAAGTCTCTCAATCCAAAGAGCTTCTCTGGTTCCTGGGGAGATAGTAATTCTCAAGCAAGTGCAATGTGATTGGACGCAAACCCTCTAACACAAATTTTCCCCAATGTTACATGCTTTAGTCTCAAGAGGTATGTAGTTTCACTGCAGTGACTCAAGGCTTAATTTTCAAACCTTGAAAGTGCTGCTAAATGGCAGTGTCTAGTCACACACGTTCTATGTGAGTGATGCAGAGTATTGTCATGTATTGTGAAAGAGTCAAATGGGATTACACAGACACCTTTCCACTGGCTTCCCAGACTCACCTAACCCCTGAGGTTCCCAAGAAGAATCAAACCATGAGAATTACATTCCATCTGGCACCTACTGTGCAGGTGGGAGACTCATACTTCCAGGCCTGGTGATCCCATTGAGTCATGTCCCACTTCTTCCATTCTGATTCCTGCCCATACTTCTCCACTCCTCCATCACCTCTTTTTTTTTGGTTTTAAAACTTTGTATTTGCATATTTTAAAAACTGTGCATTTTAATAATTAAAATCATTGAACAACAACAAAATGGGCCTCTGATTAAAATGCACTTTACAGCCTGTAGGATACATTGGACCAGCTTTTGCTTTTACTCTAGATTTCACTGCTGTCCCACTCAGCTTCTTCCTTAACCAACATGCAAGTTCTTTACCTTCCCTGCCAGACAGGCTGATGGGAGAAACAGGCGACATGCCTTCCTTGTCAGTAGTTCTCGATTCTTTGATGTAAAAAGGGGCAACACAGTCATTTAAACTTGATACAACCTCTTTGCATCTTACAAAGTTAACAGCTAAAAGAAGTAAAATAAGAAGGTGATGCTTGTGAAACATACAGTGCCTATTGGCGGCCCACGCTTCCGTACAATTCGCCTACTTGCTTTTCCTGTTCCCTTGCTCCTTTGGAAGACAGTGGATATTTCTCTTGCGTTTGTCTTCTTCAGTTTCAACTTATTGAATTTCTCAATCTCAGCCATATCGAGGTGATCAGACCTGGTTGCAGAGGAAGACAAGCGAGGTGTGCGAGCAAGAGAAGTCCAGTCTGCGCAGTGGCTACTGCCAAGGGCTGCCTCCATCACCTTTTTACATGAGTATTTCCTCAGTCTGTTGTGGGCCACACTTTTCAGGTATCATCTTGGGAATGTTTTCATTGTATAAAAATAGAACCTGTCTTATTGTAAGGGGGCTTCCCACATTCGTGATGGAAGGACTGCTCTTTACATCTACCCCAAGCCCAGAGGGTCCAGAAGAAATAGCTGGCTTCCTAGTCAATCTGTACATATTGAGAACCTAATTTGTTAGTTCTGTTAAGACCTATACAGATCACAAACATATCATACAGAAAAATATTGAATATTCAATAGCATGGGAGAAAACGCTCAAAAAATAAAGACAAATGAAAAAAGCAACAAATAAGCCTGTATTTACAATATCTCAATTTTATTTATTTCCTTAACTATCAAAAAAAATCTGAAATGTTAACCATGGTGATCTCTCTAGCTAGTAGGATTATAGATGAATATTTCTTTCATTTAATACTTATTTCTATATTTTTGACAATAATAATAGCAATAATTCTATTTATTGAGTGCCAGGTACCGTCCTAAAAGATTTACATTAATTAATTCATTTAATTCTTACAATTCTAGAAGGCAGGTATTATTACAATGCCCAAAGAAGTTGAGGCACAAAGTGGTCAAATCACTTGTCCAAGGTCACATAGTAGGTGAATCACAGAGACAAGATTCAAACCCAGCAAACTGGCTCCAGTATCAGTCGTAACCACCACTCCATGCTGCCTCTGGAATAAGTATTGTTTTTGTTTTTAAGATTTGTTTTATTTATTGATTCCTTCCTGCTGTTTGTGGTCGCTGACTGCTCTCTGTGTCCATTTGCTGTGTGCTCTCTCTGTCTGCTCATCTTCTTTTTAGGAGGCATGGGAAATTGAACCTGGGACCTCTCTTGTGGGAGAGAGGCACCCAATCACTTGAGCCACCTCAGCTCCCTGGTTTGTTGTATCTCTCATTGTCTTTCCTCTTTGTGTCAGTTTTGTTGTGTCATCATGTTGCGCCTGCCCACCGCGCCAGCTCGCCTTCTCCAGCGGGCACCAGAAACCGAACCAGGACCTCCCACGTGGCAGGTGAAAGCCCAATCATCTGAGCCACATCGCTTCCCAGGTATTGTTTTATAACACATAATTTATGTTTCACAACAAATAAATATCATGTTTCTTTAAAATAAAGGAAAAATTACTTATTTTTTAAAAGAAATACAGGTCAAGGTAGCTAAGGAGAGAGAGGAGTGTGAAAGAGACTTAGGAAAGAATGAGTATCTAAAAAGGAGCCAGGAGTCCTGGTAACTTTCCCACTAGGTAGTTGTGGGACCCCACACTTAACATCACTGGGTTTGTTTCCTCTACTGTATAGTGAAAGAGCAGACAAATCTATTTTCTAGAGAAGGAATTACTGAGCAGATTACCAATAGTTGGTATGAAAGGTTGTGAAAGATGCATAGTCATTTTAGACTTAGCCATCACATTACTGATTGTTCTATAACACACTGTCTTTGTATTATATTTACATTTTAAAATCACCATGTCAGTTTTAGCAAATGCAATAAGAGTACTAAAACAATTAATTAGTCAAAGGGTATGATTAATATATAAGAATACAAGTCATTTTTTTTTAAAGACAAAAGTGATGAGAAAATGGTGAATGTTGTTTATGCAAATGGAATGTTCTAGCAGCATGCAGGATTTAGGGGCAACAAACAAAATTTTCAAAGTGAAAAGTGCTCAGTTGATGCAATCAACAATAATCACTGATGAGAAAACATAACCAATAAAATGGAACAACTGATGAATAGGGGTGGTGAGAGGGAACATCCTTGATGTGTTCCCAATCTTAGGGCAAAAGCATCTAGTTCCTCAGCATTAAGTATGATGTTAGCTATAGGCTTTTTGTAGATGCTCTTTATCAAGTTGAGGAAATTCTCTCCTACTCTTAGTTTCCTGAAGTTTTTTTTTTTTGCCTTTCGTTTTTTGAGGTGCTGAGCGCTGGGGATTGAACGTGGGACCCATATGTGGGAAGCCAGTGCTCAATCACTGAGCCACATTGGCTTCTCTGAGTTGGTTTTTTCATTTGTTTTGCTTTTTTGTTTTGTTTTGTTTTTTCAGGAGGCATCAAGAACTGAACCTAGGACTTCCCATGTGGGAGGCAGGAGCTCCACCACTTGAACCACATCCCCTCCCCCCTTTTTTTCTTTTTTAATCAGAATGGGTGTTGAATGACTATTCTTCTTTAGCCTAATGATGTGGTGAATTACATTAATTGATTTTCAAATGTAGAACCAGCCTTGCATATCTGGGATAAATACCACTTGGCTGTAGGGTATCATGTTTAAACATTGTTGTATTTGATTTGCTAATATTTTGTTGAGGGTTTTTGCATCCATGTTCATGAGAGATATTGATCTATAGTTTTCCTTTCTTTTAATATCTTTATCTCAGTTTCATATTAGGGTAATGCTAGCCTCATAGAATGAGTTAGAAAGTGTTCCCTCTGCTTCTATTTTCTGGAAGAGATTTTAGAAAATTGTTATCATCTCTTACTTAAATGTTTGGTAGAATTCACCATTGAAATCATCTGGGCCTGGAACTTTGTTTTGAAAGATTATTATTGATTTATTTCCTTCAATGAATATGGGTCTCCTCAGATTATCTGTTTCTCTTTATGTGAGTTTTGGTACATTGTGTCTTTCAAGGAATTGATCCATTTTATCTAAGTTATCAAATTTGTGGGCCTAGAATTGTTCATAATATTCACCCATCTTTTTACTGTCCATGGGATCAGTGGTGATGACACCTCATCCATTTCTGATATTAGTAATTTGTCTTCTTGCAGGATATGCCTAGGCCAATAATTCTCCAGAAGCGAAGGACATGAATTTCTAGGCTGAAAGATCCCATTGGGTAGATGAACCTGGTCCACAGACAGGCATCCTTTAATGAAAGTTCATAACACAATGAAAGAATCCTACAATATTTCAGAGCGTTAAAAACAGATTTCATGCAAAGGGTCAAGTATCAGAATGTCACTTGACTTCTCAACAACACTAGAAGCTAGAAAACTAGAAAACAATGAACTGAGACCTTCAGAATTTGCAGGAAATTTCCAAACTAGAATTCTACACCCAGATAAGCCATCAATTAAGTGCAAGAGTAAAATAATGTAACTTATGGACATGTAAATTCTCAAAAGCATACTTTCCATAACCCTTTCTTAAGAATTTATCAAAGCGAGTGCTCCATGAAGTGAGGGAGGAAACCAACAAAGAGGAAACCAAGAAAACAGGAGTCAGCACAGAAGAGAAGTGAAGGGAGATTTCAGAATGCCAGCTGTGCATCAAGGCTAGAAAGCAATTGGTTCAAACAGGAGGACGGAGGGCTCCATGCTGGAGGGCTCGGGGCAGGGTAGAGAAGGAACTAACATTGTCTGATCGTTTTGTTGTGTGGAAAATACCAAGGAGAGATGTTTTACAGGCCCATTGGAATACTTGGAAATAATTAGCAATAGGTTTCTAGAAAATGAAGCAATTGAAAAAATAATTATTTTCTCCAAAGAACTGTATAAAAATGAAATACAATCATACTTCACAGTTTAGCTCTGCAGTGAACAATAATTACAAAGTTAGACTAATGTAAACTGAATATTAATTTAATGTAATATAACTTGTGAGAGGCCCTGAACGACTGAGAATTTTCCACTGTGGCCCCTGCATGTTCTTATGCCCTGACTGAGCCCCTAACTCTTTCTCCCATCTCTGTATGAATCTGAATTACCCAATGACTAATCTGCAAGAACATTTCCTCCCTCTTCCAAGAACTACCACTGACCAGATTTTTCTGACACCAGCTAAATTCTGGCTCTCCCCTCCTGCTAAAATTCTATGAAACATTCAGCCCCACTTCCTTGCCTAAAAGGTTCTTAGCTTTCACATACCTGGCATTTTCAAATAAAGAGTTATGTTATTAGTGCTCTGGCTGATTTTCTTTCGTAAACTACATTGCAAAAATGGAGGAAGGAAAGTTGGGGGTGTGTATAGTAAGAGAGCTAAATCCTCACCCATGACAAGAAGAAGTCAATAGAGTCTATCTAAAATTGATAATCAAGAACAAGCCACATGAGTTAGGTATTTGGAAATACATAGTTAGGTGATTAAACAGCTAAGAGTTGAAAGGGGGTGTCTCTGGGGAGTGGGATTACTGTTTTTGTTATAGTTCTTTAAGATGCTTTAATTCACAAAATTGGCAATTATGTAATCAAGCGTGTCTCTAAATTATCCCAATTAAATGACCCCAACATATAGAGATGTCAAATGCTTTCTTGGGGGCTTTAAAGATTAGGATCCAGAGGGTCCCCTCACCCCATGCAATTAAGAAATTAATATAAAGCAGGAAGCCAGAATGCACTTCTGCCTGCCACTCAGGCCTCTTAGCTATTCTGAGTAAGGCAGAAAAATTGCCAAATGGGGTATGTGAGGTTAATTTTATATGTCAACCTGACTATACTATGGTGCCCAATTGTTGGGTCAAACAACTAGTCTAGATGTTGCTGTAAAGGTATTTTGTAGGTGTAATTAAAATCTACAGTGTTCTTGAAGTAAAGATCACCTTCAATAATGTGGGTAGACCTCATCCAAACAGTTGAAGGTCTGAAGAGCAAAAGCCGAGATTTCCCAGAGAAGAAATTATGCCTCAGTACTACAACACCAGCTCTGTCTGAATAGCCAGGCTGCCAACCTGTCCTACAAATGTCAGACTTGCCAGCCCCCACAATTGCAGGAGCCAATTCCTTAAAATAAATTTCCTAATAGTCCTTTTATTCCTGGAGACCCCTGACTCATACAGGGTACCTGGGGCTTCTGGAAAAATGTCATTGTTCCCTCTGGAAGAAGAATAGGGGGATTCTTTTTGGTTTTCTGTTCTCCAACTTAGTTTTTCTTCTGTGCTACTCTTTCCAGTCTACGTTTTCTTAAAAGTACTTTTAAGTCTTTTTTCTAGTTTTCTATTCCCTTTCTCTTAATCTGTTTCCTCCTCACTTAAGTTCTTTTTCTCTACAGTTTTTTTCCTTTCTAATCTTTCATTCTTCCCACCATTCCCACACTGCCTCCCCTCTCACCTTGATTTCTCTAAATCGTATCTGGTACACATGTTCATAGATAGGCCAGGTGATTTGGAATTTTGTCTCTAAATTTTTCAAGTAGTTAACTGAAGCCACCTCTGCCTTTTGAATGCAACTTGCTCAACTGTAAAAGTGGCTACTATTCCTCAAGATGCTGTATATTAGTGGCTGATACCCTTGAAATTCTTGAGAGAAAGTAACTTAAGAACTATGATCTGCTTAATTCAAATTGTAGACTATTGTCTTCACAAATAATTTGAATGTTTTCTTGCCCTATTGAAATGCCTAGAGAACTTTTTCTAGAATAACAATAGAACATGACAAGACATAAAATGAAACCAATTTTGTAAAAGTTGTCCTTTCAACAAGTGAAAGAAAATCAGTCAGTGAATTACAGTTCTTTACTCCCTAGAGAAATACCATAATCAGATTCCAAGAATGAAGTTAGATTTTAGGCTATGTTTTAATTTTTAACCTTCTCAAAATGTTTGACTGAAAATATTAACCTATTAAGGCAATGTCTTTGCTTTTCTTCTTTTAAAACCTTAAGTCTGGGGGCTTTAAAAATTTCCAGTCACATAGACATGTGCAAAATTGATTTATAAGAGTCAAAGCTCAGAAAATGTGGATATGTAAATAATTATGGTTCTTTAAATACACTAACATTTGCTGATTAAAGTATTTTGATGTGGTACTATTGCTCCCTGCAAAGTAAGCCTTTTTGACTGAAAAGCTTCAGGCTAAATCGAGAACATAAAGGGCTTCATGGCCTATCTGTTATTACTGGGGAATTTAGATTTCATACAAACTTGTCTTTATTTTAAATGTAGTTTAGTTATTAGTAAAAGCACACATCTCAAACTAAATAACCAGTCCACATTTTTTCCTAACACAGGAGGAGGCCTCTCTGAAGGTTTTTCCAAGGTTACTACTTAGTGGTCAAGCCAAAAATAAACCCTTGATGGCTTTACTAAGCAAATTCAACAGCACACACAACACCAGCCCATGGAGAACTGGACATAGTTACCCCATTAGCCTCTCCCTCCAGCACAGCCCACATTCCTCCATCTCCTAATTAGAAACCTAATTAGGATTCCAAAATTAAATGCTAAATGGGGAGGGAGATCTGGTCCCAGGCAACGATTCTTGGAACATCAAACACTCTCCTCTGTCCTCTGTGAGTACAGTGAGCTGTGAGAAGAGAGCCGGGACAGCAGGACTGTTTGTGAAGCAGGCTAGTAAGATAGGAGATTAATAGACAGATCTGGAACCTGGCAGAATCCATGTGGACATCTGTTACCCCCAAGATGGCTGCTGGAAGACCCCCACCCCCAAGATTCTGCCATCCAGAACAAAGACTTCTTCTGGAAGCAAAGAAAAGCCCCGGATATTCCCCAAGGACTTTATCATTGGGTCCTCACTGGGGGACTGATGGGCGGAGTAATCAGTCAAAACAGCAAACAGCCAAAACCCCTCCTCCACTATTAGCAAAGGGGTGGAATAATTAGTAGTTTATAAAGCAGACCACTTGCCTCTGGACTGGTTCCTGCCCTCTGCATGCTGCTCTTGCCATTTTCCCTCTGCCATGTGGCCACGCAAGTAAACCTGGATATTTATAACCTATAATAGGGAATTGTAGTCTGTAAATTAGCCCTCTTTATCACTTTTCAGCCCCTATCTCTCTACCTGGGACCATTGATCTGTTATTTTCTCCCATTTCTCTTCCTGAATAAATTACTGACCTAACCCACCCCGCGTGCTCTTGAAATTCATTTCTGCAGCATAGCCAAGAACCTAGACAAAATCCGGTAGCATTTAGAGTCATTTGACTTGCTGAAGGGCAGTGTTTACTCTCAACTGTCTGAGAGGAAAGCTCTGTTGCATAAATTGCAAACTCTGAAAAGATAAAAAATTTAAAGACCCAAACACCTGCCTTGTGCTTTAGGACTTAAAAGGGAAGAAACAAATGTTCTTTTTATAAGCTCAATTATTATTACCAAGGCCACAGGAGGGGACCATGAGGCAGTCCCCTCAAGAATTCCTAGTTCCAGCTAGGCAGTGTCTCAACAGTGCTGAGCGACTTCTTCAGTTACTATGGCAACCAAAATTAGAAGTGCTTTTGCAACACTAACAGAAACCATCTTTTGAAGTGCTTCTGTGAATCACATTGAATACTAATGATGCAAGCTTGAGTGATACACTATTTTTTCAAACTTAAAAAAAAAATAACGTGATAAATACTCGTTTCAGATTCCCACTTGTAATCTTAATTTCAAGTTGTAATCAATATTTTGGTCTGGTTTTGTTTCCCTTTTGGACTCTCGTGGCCGCGAGTGCAAATACGATTTAATCTCCCAATTTATCAGAAATGCACGGTTGAGATCTTAGAAGGTGATTCATTCACTCTTATTTTGAAACGGGATGGGAAATTGGGTGGGGGAGGGGGACTAACAGTCTCGTCTACTAAACTCTTGAGGGCAAAAACGGGGTGGGGAAAGTGGGGTCGGACGGGGAAGGGAAGGGAGAGGAGGGAAAAAAAAAAAGGAGAAAGGAAATTTTTACAAAAGGGCAGACGACTGACTCTTCGCTCTCCTTACTAGGGCTAAGAGCCTCTCTATTCGCCCTATTGTGTCAGAAAAGACATTTTAAAGACCCCATCGAGATCATTTCCTGAACGAGTCTCCGAGTTCTAGAGCTCCTGACATTCCTGGAGGGACATTCGGGAAAAGACAAAGGTTTTCCCACACCAAGTACAGGCTTTCCGAAGCAGCACCTTCCTCCAGGCACGTCCTGGCGAGGGGGTGTGGTGGGAGCTGCCCTGGGCCCCAGCCGCCGCCTGTTAGTTTCCTCCACTGTCAGCCCGGGTCGACCCTTGCAGGTCTCAACGCCTGTTACAAACCACGCAGATTGGGGCTCTGCTCGAGCGCACCTTCTGTGCAGGCTGAGCTGCCGTCCTCCGCTCACGTGTGGTCGCGGCCGCGGCCACGGGCGCACGCCCGCGCGCGCACTCTGGCCTCGGGCTCTAACTCCCCCTCGGCTCGCGCGCAGATCGGCCGCGGGCCGGGGAGCGCCCCCAGGGAGACCCGGGCCTTCTCCTCCCCTCATTCCCTCGCCGGGAGTTGGGTCTCCCTTCGCCGTCGGGCCGCAGGGAGAAGAGGCGCCCTCCCCAGCTACCCGGTGGTGCAGCCTGGCAGAGGAGAGAAGGGAGGGGAGGGGCGCGGGGCCGGCGCTCGCTGCGAGCCGGGGCCCCTCACTTACCTCGGCGGCCCGGCCGGCTCCCCCGCTCCGCAGCGCGGCGCCCCGCCGAGCCGCGGTGGTTGGCGCGGGAGCGGGCGGTGCAGGGCGCGCGGGCGCCGCGGCGGGCGCCGCAGGCTCTGGGAGCTGTCAGGGGCTGCCGGCCTGACCCACCAGCGCCCCGGCAAACTCCGCTCGCGGGCCCAGGGGTGCCCCGCCGCGATCCCTGAAGGACCAATCCCGAGCGGAGGGCCGGCTTGGGGTGGGAGTAGGGGGAGGGAACGCGGGAGCGGCCGGAGACAGGGGACGCGGGCACAGACCTCGTCCGCCCGTTTCTATGGCAGCTGAGAGGGAGGCTCAGAAGGGAGGGGGGTGCGCGGCGCGGGGACACCCATCGCAGACACCCGGGGAAGGGGGGGCCAGGCCTGCCGCAGGAGGCCTGCCTCCTACAGCGCGGAGGGGAAGCGGCGACACAGCGGAAAGCCGATTGACACAGCTCCCACCTACTCAAGCCTCCTACTGAGCTGCTCTAAGCTCTTGAGCAAGGGTTTCCGTGTCCTTTGGAGACCTAGGAATCCTCCCCAAAGACGGAGGCTTCCAGAAAACCACCGGGACAGCTTCTCCTGGTGAGTCCGCCAGGGTTTACGCTCTGCTGAAAGAAATGGTAATGCTCTGCCCAGATTCCGCTCATATGAGGCTTTGGGGTGCCACTCGGATGGGGCACCCTAAATTCCGGCCCAGTTTTCAGCTATGACGCTCTGGCTAATGGTACGTGCCAAATATTTTTCCAGTTAACAAGTAAACCAAGTCACTGAATTGAGTGTAGAACTGGGAATGAGATTCATAGAATATTAAAACACTAATGTTATCTACTGAAACTGAAGCCTCGTTTTGCAGGAGAGGAAACTGAGGTCAGGTCATTTAGCAAGGGTCTCGGAGCTGGTTTGTCATAGAGCTGGGGCTAGGTGCGCTTACACACAGCCTTGCAAGCACTCCTACCATTTCATGCCCCCTGATCCTGTATTTAGGATTTCCAGGGAAGTATTTACAAAAGCAAAAGAGCTGAGAAGAATACATCTAAAATTATTTTATGGTAGAAATTAGGGAACGGAAAGATTCCTTCTTTTGCTGACTATTTGCTAAGCTCTATTCTAAATGTTTTTACAAATATTAACTGATTAAATCCTCGTAATAGTCTTATGTGGTAGGAACTGTCATTATCATCCCACTTTTCCCAGATGAGAAAACAGGCTCAGAAATGTTAATATGACTTGCTCAAGGTCACACAGCTAACCATTGGTGGTCTGGGATTGAACCCTAGCAGTTTAACTTCAGAGTGGTGATCTTCCTAATTACCCTCTGCTGCTTCTTTGTGATGCCAGAAGGGGGCAGGAACAGGAAGAGCAAGAAATAAAACCTTGGACAGCTCCAGGGACTGGCCATGGAGACTGACAAGAAAACCAAAGAACTCTGATAATTGCTTCTTCCTTTGAGGAGAATGCTCCTGAATTTGTGTAGGATAAGCATTATCCTCAAAAGACAAGAGGATTTTTTTTTAGGCTAAAAAGATTTATTATTTTATCTCTCCCCACCCCAAGAAGAATTTTTAAAAAGAGTAACCTTTTAAAAATAGTACATGACATCAATCTGTTTTCTTTCAAAAGCAATGGTCAAAGAAAAGGAGAAAGGAAATTCTTATATATATAAAAGGACAGATGACTGCATAATTCTTAAATAAATAAAAATCCCTTGAATCTGAAATATGACAATATGCAAGATAATATTTCATAGGGAAATTGCCTAGAAACGTAGAGCCTCAAAATCCCAACCTGACATCGATTTTCTGTAGGCACAGTTCCATCAAGCCTCATAAAGCATCCATAGAGTAAAGCTGATGCCAGATTCTAATGGCTTAAAGGTTACCGAAGACTTCAGGTTATCACAGAAAAGGAAAAGTAGAATTCAGCATCAGCTATCAATCAGTTCAGTGATCATATACCAATGGCCATACTCCAGGGGAGCCCCCTGCCACTCATTTCTCTCAGCCGTGCTGCCAGAACTTACTTCCTTTCCAAACAGTACCCCTTCACACTTTCCTTTCCTTTTGTAGATATAGGACCCCCAGGACTTTGCATTCAAGTTCCTTCTCTTACAAAAAAGTTTTTTTTTAAGATTTATTTATCCTCCCCTCCCCTTGTCTGTTCTCCATCCATTTGCTGTGTGTTCTTTGTCCGCTTCTGTTGTTGTCAGCGGCACAGGAACCTGTGTTTCTTTCTGTTGCTGTCATCTTGCTGTGTCAGCTCTCCGTGTGTGCTGTGCCATTCCTGAGCAGGCTGCACTTTCTTTCGCGCTGGGCGGCTCTTACGGGGCACACTCCTTGCGCGTGGGGCTCCTCTATGCGGGGGACACCCGTGTGGCGACACCCCTGTGTGGCAGGGCACTCCTGTGCGCATCAGCACTGCACATGGGCCAGCTGCACACGGGTCAAGGAGGCCCAGGGTTGAACTGCGGACCTCCCATGTGGTAGGCGGATACCCTATCCACTGGGCCAAGTCCCTTCCCACAAAACTGTTTATTTTTCTAGAAAGGGTCCTTCAGCAGTAGGTGGTTACAATGTAACAGTATATGGAGGTTAAAAATTGTAGTTTTGATTAATATTGAAAATACTTTCAATATATTAAGTGAAAAAACAAAGGTTACAAAACAGGATGCAAATTTGATATTTATGACTGGAAGGAAATATGCCAAAACATTAGAAATGTTTTTATCTGGTAGAATCAGAGGTGATTTAAATCATCTCCTGAACAGTTTCCAGTATTTTTTGCATTTTCTACAATGGGCATATGTATCAGAAAAAATATTTTAATGTAAAAAAAACATTATTTCCCAAAAGGATTAATGAACACTCTAAAACCCATAAAGGCAGTATAGGTATAGCTCCATGGTTATTGGGAAGCTCATTAAAATTAAGTTTTTAAGCCCTACTCCCTTGTGTTGGCAGGAAGGAAGTAATATACATTCTTAGAAATAACCTCAGATGGTTCTAATGGTCTGTGCTCTGAGAAATATTGACAGTGGCTAAAAATGCACTTTTGAATCATAGAGCTATACCTTGAATGCACACTCTACTACTTACTAAATATAACTACTTACACTTCGGTTTCAAGTACCTTTTAATCTCAGTTTCACTATTTGTAAACTGAGGTTGTTGTGAGAATTAGAGATAACATTTCTGGAAAATAGTAAAATACATTTTCTCAACTTGGAGTCTATGGGTTTAGGCTGGTTGGCAAGAGGATCTCCCACTGAAAGTATGTTACTTTCATCAGAATCTTTAAGTAGCTGGGACCCAAAGAATGTGAGAGATCCTTCTAGTAAGTGCTTCAGAAATGACAATTATTACAGGTTGTAGGAGATAATTCCACAATTGGCATTATTCAAGGGTATTCAGGGACATTCCACTCTCATTTTCTGGAGGAAAAGAAGCCAACTTTTATCAAAATCCTTTTCCTTAACTTTATAGGGACTTTTAGGAACTATTATTTTCATGGTGAGGAAATTCATTTATATTTAGCAGTTTGTTTTGCTTTCCTTATTTGTTAAATTCCAGCAACATTAAAATAATTAAAACTAGGGAAAAGGACTTTGGCCCAGTGGTTAGGGCGTCCGTCTACCATATGGGAGGTCCGCGGTTCAAACCCTGGGCCTCCTTGACCCGTGTGGAGCTGGCCATGCGCAGCGCTGATGCGCGCAAGGAGTGCCGTGCCACGCAAGGGTGTCCCCCGCAGGAGTGCGCCCGTGAGGAGAGCCGCCCAGCGTGAAAAGAAAGAGCAGCCCTGCCCAGGAATGGCGCCACCCACACTTCCTGTGTGCCGCTGACGACAACAGAAGCGGACAAAGAAATAAGAGGCAGCAAATAGACACCAAGAACAGACAACCAGGGGAGGGGGAGGAATTAAATAAATAAATCTTTTAAAAAAATAATAATAATAATTAAAACTAGCATGGTGATCCTTTTTAAAAAAGTTATCTCTGCACATTTGTGTCTATATAACCGTGTCTGGAATGTAATGTTAAAAATAGTGGCTTCTGATTAATGGGTTGAGGGGTTTTTTCATTTTTCTAAAAGATGTGAATATTTTACTTGAGGGAATGTAACTTAATAACAAAAGGTAGTGGCTAAGTGAGAGGGTCACTACCTCTCCCTCCACGAGTCAGTTTATCCTCTAATTCTATTGATGTTCTTCTAGGTACTTTATTAAATTCACTTAGATTTTCCTCATTTAACTATTAATACTCAATACTGAACTTTCTTCCTAATGTTCAAATAAATACAACACTTTAGTTTAAAAAAAAAAAGTTATGATTTTGAAAAAGCCCACAGTAATTTTCACTGAGTTTCTGAGTCCCACTGTAATGTAACAACTGCACTTCAATCTTTTAATGAAGCCAGGTGTAGTAATTCGTGGAGTACTTACAGTTGGCATTTGACCATTTTTTACAATTGAACAATGAAGAGCTGAAGGCTTTGAGCCCACTGATACTTTCACAAAACTGCCAATTTTATGGACTTATAAAAATCAAACTTAAATCAAGTTACCTTTGTTTTAGTCCGTAGTCTTTAATAAGCATTTTATTGGAACTAAGCCTCCAAGTCTGTATTATATCATGATTCATTAATAACTTTTCCCTCCATAGTATTTCCTAATTATAAATTCCTTAGATATTTCTCAAGACCCAGTTACTGTTCTAATATAGCTACTTCCACCAGATCCTCCAACCATAGATTTAATGATCAGCAATTACTCAAGTGAATTCATACAATGGCAATTGCTTCACAGTAGGTATGCAGTAACATTTTGTGTCTACAGTATATTTTAATACATAAAGGGAGCCAAAGTATTCTTACTCATATCTTTAGGTTTTAAATTTTATTGATCTCTAATATTTCATCTTTGTGGAATTATTTCAAAAAGATTATAAAAGCAGTTACTGCGAATAAGTAGGAAGCTCTTGACATTATAATGAATGATAACGTAAACAATAATACCGACCTACATTATAAAAGCCCCTCAAAAATCTCATTCTACTGGCCAACTTTAAATCTGAGCTTCTTCGAAGTACCCTATGTTAAGTGGTTGTCCAGGTGTGCTCCCAGGACTACCAGCATCATTACTGTTAGAGATGGAAATTCTTGGGCCCTACCCCAGGCCAAGTGAATCAGCAATTCTGGGAGTGGAGTCCAGCAATCTGTGTTTTTAACGAGATTCTGACCAGCACTGAAGTTGTGGAACAATTGCCTAGCTGGTGTAGTCTAAGTGCAAGGAGATACAAAGAGAAATTTGCTGCATGAATCATGGCAGCTTTTCAGACCTTGTCACCTCCTCCCCTAACACCATTAAGGGGTGGCATGCGGCATTATCCCACTGTGTAATCCAGTGTTTCGAGAGATCTCATACAGAGGTTAACTGTATTTTAGTGATCAGAAGAGTAGGCTTTGGAGTCTGTCTCCATGGTTTAAACACTGGCTCTACTCCTTACCAGCTGCTTCTCATCTTCTCCTGTTTCCTCCATCTATAAAATGAGAGCTATTAAATACAGTAAACTCATGAAGTCATTGCAATAATTAAATGTAAAGTGCTGACATATAAATGATTCATAAGTTACAGCAACGTTACAATGGGATTTTTCTTTACCAGGCTACATTTTGGTACACATGTCAAGGTAGGCACTGCTTCAGCTGAATGAGTCACATTTACTGTGACACTGTAGGAAGGGCATGGAGAAAAAATTCACTTGCTGCTTGCTACTAAAAATGTCAACAGGGTTGGTGAAGCAACATTTACAGAACACTTGGAGCCAAGTAGAATTTTAAGATATCCTGTTAAGTCCAGAATATCGTATTTATAACAGATATAAGAAGTTAATGACAACTTCTGTATTTATGATTTTAAAGCAACAGACTTCTAGGCCTCTAACTATGAAAGGATCATTATTTGGTGGTGGTGGTGAGGGTTTGACAGTTTTAATTCCTGCTGCTTCTCATTCGAAAATCCTTTATGGCAAATTCTGTGAAAGCTATTGCACAGTTTAACACATTACACAGAAAAAACATTTAGCAAAGGTTTCTCTATCCTGATGTAACTAACACAGAGGTCAGTCTTGACCTAGTGAATTCAAAGATATTAAGTTTTCTCCAATAAAATCAGGCTTTCAGTGTCAGGTATTTACTTGTAACTCTGCATGTAACAGTTAAAACACTATTTCCAGATGATACTCTTAGTGACTGTCTGATCACTTCTTTAAAAGAATAAACCATGTTAAAATCAAATTGTGAATTAAAATCTACTTGTCTTAATTTACATTTAGGTCAGTCCATACTGTTGGATTATTCACAGTATAAAATGAGCAGTCTATTTAAGCAGTGATTCTTAACCTTTTTTGTTCCATGGACCCTTTTGCTAGTCAGGTGAAAACCACGGAGCTGACTAAGTCCACACTAGACTGTGTATTATTTAATAAATATATCACACCCGCACCAACATGTCCCCACAAGAATTTTTTTTTATTTCAATTCAAGCTCACGGAACCCTTGTTAAGAACCCCTGGTTTAAAGGAACTTCATGAATCGTTCTGAAATCTTTAAATTCCAAACTGAAGGTAACAGAAGCATTCAACTTGTATGAAAATATTCCTACTTTCAGGAGCATGTGATTAAGTCAGCCCTTTTAAATTAATAAGACCTTTTATAAAAGCCTTCTGCTTCTTACACAATTAAGAAGATTTCTAGGTTTTAAATATATTAGTGTTAAGTTTTCCTCTTGTGTTAGACAGTTGGAGAGGGAGAAGAGATCTCATGTCCACCTCCAGTGGCACTTGGGATTCCTATGTGATGACCAATGCTGCACTTGCCCAGTTGTCTCTCTGTGGACTTGGCTAGAAAACCTCATAGGAAAAAAAGCCTGAGAAACACCATTGCAACAAAATACCCAGTTCAGTACTTGAAGCAAATACACACCATGGCTTTTAACAGCTGTTTTGTTATATGTAAAGTGCTAGACAACATAAGGTTTACCATTAGCGGATAGTGTTCTTCTCACAGTCAAATTCCCTGGCATTCTTAGCAAACTAATGCCTTTGTACCTATCATACGGAAATGAAAAATTAATTATAATGTCCCTCAAACCCATCTTGAAAGACCTTGCCAAACCTGAAAACTTAGTAATTTTAATTTTGATATGCCTTTGCCCTGTATCTCCTACCTTGTGGACAGAGCTCCGGGAAGATTATGTTTAAAAATAAACCTTGTTTCATATCTTGGCTTTAAGAGCACAGACTAAAGATAGCTATTTTCAGCATTCAAAAATCACTAGATAATAGGTATTAATTTACATATTTCAGACCACTCTGTCAGGGCATTTTTTTTTCTTTCTTTCTTTTTTTAAACACAATTAACTCAGGAACATGGGCATCCTAAGGCAGACTGACAATTCAATGCAATATGATGTAATTTTCAGTATTTTCAGACTTCAAAGAAAAAAATATAAAAGTAACTTTTGTGGCAGGTACCAACCCAATTGCTAAACAGACTTGGAAATGTTCATACACTCTTTTGATAAAAAGAAAAACAACCCCCTATTCCTGTCTCAATTTGTGACGTTTCCAATTGTGGGAAGCCATTCTTTTGGGTGTATTTCATGAATGTGATACCATCTACTATCAGAACTCCCACGGGGTTAACTGAAGTGCTCATTTAAATTTAACACACTCAGTACTGGAGAAATGCTTTGCTTAAACAGGCAATTGTAAAAAATTCCATTTACTGTGTGACCACTATGTAAGAAAAGCGAAGAACTTCCTCATTCTTTTGACCTCATTTTGTGGGGCTGGAGGTGTATGTTGACAATTTTATAGCTCAGTTCTTGTATCAGTCATGTTAATACAGGTGCATAAAGACACACTTAAGAAAACATGTTATCAGATATTTACACAGTTTCCGAACTGGTAATTAAAAAAGAGTCACGAACACATAATTTTAAAGTTTACTTCAAAAATGTAAATATCTCCCAATATTCAACAGGTAAAGAAAATAGCATATTGGTTTACTTTATGTGGTTGTTATATTTTATTTTCCAAATAATACTGATTAAAAATATTTACACACCTACTTTTAAGTCCACAGTTTAGCACTCTTATTTGTATGGCTTTAAAAGTTATAGCACAAGATCTTTATGTTAAGGATTGGGGAAAAAGATTCCATTCAAAACAAAGCCTGATATATTATATACATGTTTTTTTCTGTACTTTATTTTAAATACATTAATTTTTAAATGATGCCCATCTTTTTTTTTCCATCTGGTGGTAAAATACTAGTGCAACTTTTCAACAAAATAAAGTTTACCCCAGATGTAAATGAATTTTCCCAATTGAAAATGGCCCTTCAGCTGCCATTAAATAAAATTTCTCAACTTAAGTGAAAAAGAACTGGTGGTTCTTTTTATAAGCAAAAATGTAAAGTACTACAGTATCTTCTGCATTGCTTCTGACCACCTGAACTGAAAAAAAAAAAGAGATGCTTATTATATTGGTTTTGTTGGTTTTGAAAAGGCACATGGGTGTGGTTTTTCCTTTTTACATTCTAGAAATTTTGCCACCCACCACCACTCTACTCCTGTTGCAGAGATGGTATCTGTGACTAACAAGGGTAGACAAGAATTTTGTTCAAACTCAAAGAAAGCCAGAAGCCAAAATTTAACTGCACAGTAACAATGCACTTTTCTTCATGCAGCCTTGTGTTTCCTATATATTCAATTTTTTAACATGCATTAGAATACATAAACTTGTATTCTAATGATTTTACATTTGATTTTATAGTAACGAAAAAATCTGAGGAAGGACACGACCTGGGAAAGAGAGAAGGGAGAAGTCTTACCACAATGAAAATTGATACATTTGTACCCAACTTATATAATAAGAATATAATCCATTTAAGTTTCCAGAAATATACTTCTCAAAGCTTCCCATCCATTTATGGAAAAGATTCCTCCTCTGTGGCATTAAGTGCAGGGAAATCAGTTTGTTTCAAGAGAAACAGGTCAGCACACCAGGATATTGTTTAACTTTGGTCCATCCACCTATCTGTTTAGCTGAAGGACAGTCACACTGCCCATAACCAGTTCAAAAACCCAACATGTAAATTAAAAAATATACACGTTATTTCACTCTAAAACTGGCATAGGTGTTCTGTCCCCATTCCCTGCATTTTCAGCTTGGGAATCTACTGTTGGTTTGGTCTTTAAACCCTCAGCATCTTCGTGATCTTCCCTGGCAGCCTCAGCAGCATCTGCTTGGCTAGGCTTAGTCTCCTCCTGGTTCATGATTTCAGGGGTCACTTGATCCAAGTCTGCTTCTAGAAGCTCAGTTTGTACTTCCACTGGCATCTGATTTACCCGTTCAACATGCAGCTCCTCTACACGTACTTCAGTACCTTCTTCAGTCTGAATTCGACCCACTTCTAGGTAACTCACCTGGACCTGCTCTGGAAGCTCACTCATATGTGAATCATGCACTTGGCTGTCCTGGAGCAGATCTGGGTGGACTTGTTCCACAGTCACTTGTGCTGAATCTACTTGGACTTGAAGCAATGGTAGCACATGCACCTTCCCAACTTGTTCTATAATAGTCATTGATGTCACAGGTTCAGTTTGCACATGTGTTTCTACTGAAAGAACTTCTTCAGTTATTAGACGCTCTGATATATTATGAGTATCACTGAGATGCCTCCTTAGTTCATTTCCTTGCATAAACCACAAGTCACATAAAGTACAATGGTTGGGTTTATCTCCGGTGTGTATTACCAAGTGATCTTTGAATTGGTCCCAGCTGTTAAACACACTATTACAGACCTGAAAGAATCAAATACATGGTATTAACAATACTTAATATTCAAACTGAAGGGAATATAGGAACAAGTTGAAGGTTTATTCTGAAAATGTTAGGAATATGGTATCTACAATGTAATCTAGACCAAGCTACTGCATAATTCTTTGGTACTTGGTCTTTTAGGTTAATTTCTCAAATACATTTTGGGAAACATTTTCATACTGCCTTCATTGTTTAAGCATCAAAAAAATTCTGGAAATAAAAGGTTAACAGTACTGAATTCCCCCCCATAAGTTAAATATTCAAATCCACAATATTGAGGATAAAAATACAAACATTAATCATGGAAGAGTATAAAATTATATCTAATCTACAACCCTCCTTCTTCATCCCCCAGAATTCTAAAGATTGCTTTTTGGTTACAAAATATCCACACCTTCTGATTACCTGTTACTGAGAACATCTTTTTTTTTTAAAGGTAATTCTATTTTACTTTTTTTCTTCCTCTCCCCTCCCGCTCCCCCACCCTGAAGTTTTTGCTGTGTCCATTTTCTCTGTGTGATCTTCTGTATTTCTTTTTGTCTTCCCTTCTTGTTTTTCACCTCTAGGATTCACCTTGGGATTCGATCCTGTGACCTCTGATGTGGAGAGAGGTTCCCTGTCAATTGTGCCACCTCAGTTCCTGGTCTCTGCTGCACTTCACCTTGATTCTCCCCTTTGTCTCTCTTTTGTTGCATCATCATCTTGCTGCGTGACTCACTTTGTACAGGCACTGGCTCACTGCACAGGCACTCAGCTCACCACCTGGGTACTGGCTCACTGCACGGGCACTTGGCTCACCACGTGGGCACTCAGCTCACCACCTGGGTACTGGCTCACTGCACGGGCACTTGGCTCACCATGCAGGCACTCTTTCTCCCTTTTTTTTTTAAAGATTTTATTTATTTCTCTCCCCCCCCCCCCCCCGAGTTGTTTGTTCTCTGTGTCCATTTGCTGCGTGTTCTTCTTTGTCCACTTCTGTTGTTGTCAGCGGCACGGGAATCTGTGTCTCTTTTTGTTGTGTCATCTTGTTGTGTTAGTTCTCCGTGTGTGCGGCGCCATTCCTGGGCAGGCTGAACTTTCTTTCGCACTGGGTGGCTCTCCTTACGGGGCGCGCTCCTTGCGCATGGGGCTCCCTATGCGGGGGACACCCCTGCATGGCAGGGAACTCCTTGGGGGCATCACCACTGCATATGGGCCAGCTGCACACGGGTCAAGGAGGCCCGGGATTTGAACCGCGGACCTCCCGTGTGGTAGACGGATACCCTATCCATTGGGCCAACTCCACTTCCTCACTTTCTCCTCCTTTTTCACCAGGTGGCCCCAGGGATTGAACCTGGCCCTCCCATTTGTTAGGCAGAGGCCTTATCACTTGAGTCATATCCACTTCTCTAGAACGTAATTTTTGATGACATTGGTGTCATCAAGGACTGCGCAATAAAAGCTACTCTAACTCCCCTTATAGAATCAAGACAATGATGTTCTTTATTCTCATTCTCATTTCTTTCTAAACTGTCACTTCTATACCTTTGCTTTAGATTCTGTTTTCTTTCACACTTTCAAATATTTCAAACACAGACAACTTTGTTGAGAGAATTCAGCCACACATACCTGACATTCATAAAGCTTCTTCCTTCCCTTCTTTGCCCCCACTCCAGTTTGGCATGCAGTCAGGTGACATTTAAGTGTGCTATTTCTAGCAAATCGTTCATGACAATTTGGACATTCAAAAGGTTTTTCACCTGTAACAGAAAAAAAGATATTGATAAATTAAGAAAAGTAGTAAAAAGATAAAAATTTGCTTTATTTTAATAGCACATTTTGAGAGCTGGATCAGAATTTATAATTTTCAGGTGTTCTCGTAACAATGAATTTTTAAGGATTTTATCAGTAATCGGTTGAAAATTAGAGAATTTTGGATAAGTTCTTTTCCATGTTTTTACATTGTTTAAAAATTACTTATATATTTGCCCTTAAGTAAAAATCAAGACCAATCTCTATTTCAGGGAAATGAATCACTATCCATTGCATAAGCATTTTTTGAACTTTTACTGTGTGTCAGATCCTGTGCTGAAAAAAGATAAACTTTCTTTCCTTGCTTTCAAAGACTTACTTCAAGAGCCAGGGGATAAAGTTGAAATACATTAAAATAAATAAATACAATGTACTGTAGAAGGCCTAATAAGATGAAAGGGCCATGAAAAATGTACTGTAGCAGCCCAAAGGAGGGAGGGGAAACAATGAATTCTGCCTGGAAATGAATGAAAGAAAGAAGGAAGCTCATTCTAGGCAGAGGCACTGAAGAGGAAAACAGCATCATGGGTGAGGAATAAGGAGGGAAGAATCACTGAGACACCCAGACCTGTCTTAGAAGGCAGTTGTATAGACAAATCTGGTGCCAAATAGAGGGTAGACTGATACAGATTAGGGGTTATTTTGAGTGGTAATAAAAACCTTAGGTGTGGATCAAGTTTCTCAAAGAGTATATTATCTGATAAAAGAACCAAGGGCATAATAAAAAAATAAATAAAATAAAATAAAAAAGAACGAAGGGCAGGACACAGTAAAACACCAACTTAAAACAATAGGAAGATAAGCCAGCAAAGGATAGAAATGAAACAGACAAAGGTAGAAGAAAAACTAGGAGAAAATACTGAGGGACATTAAGGAAGGAATTTGAAGAAGACGGGGGTAGTAAACAATGCCAAAATGAACAGAGATGTCAGATCAATAATAAATTTAATAACTTCAGCAAGAACAGTGTCAGTGGTGTGGTGGGGTCAGAAGCCAAACTACAGAGGGATGAGGGAGTGAGAGGCAATAAATGAAAACAATCAGTATAGAAATTCTTCTAAGAAGGCTTGGAAGAAGAGAGGTGACTACGGGAAGACAAGCCATCAAGAGAGTTCTCTAAGCCAGTAGAGACTTCATTATTTATTTGCCAAGAAAAAGGAGCTGGTGGAGAAAGAAAGGAGAACCAGGAATGAAGATGGAACAGTCTTGGAGGAGACATGAAGGTGTGGGATCAAGAATATGCATGGGAGGATTGGTCCTGAAGAGGAAAAGGGAATCCTCCTCCTCTGGAATAAAAACTGGATGCCTCCCCTGGTAAGCTGGGAGCAGGAAGACAAGCATGTCATTTGTTGGGGGCTGAGGATAGGCAAAAGAATTGAGGACTGGGACAAGGGTCTAGAACAGCACTTAGGAAAATAAGATGTAAATCAGACACCAAAGGGCTTAACTTAAAGTCTGAGATCTGAATTTTCTCCAGGAGTACTCAGCCACCAAGGAGTAGGAGTAAGTGGATGCAATGATTCTATGATGGAGTTGTTGGCTTTTTTTTTTTTTTTAAAAAGAAGATGGGGTTAAAAGTCAAGGGAATGAGTTTAGACTACAAGAAAAAGTGACTCAAGTAGTATACAACAAAGTCCATACAGGATGGAGAAGTCAGAAATGGGGCAATAAAGTAGGTAAAAAGGGGGAAAGAGGGACTGCAAGTCTAAATGAGGTAAAAGGACAACAGTAAAGAAAGGAGTGGGTAAATTCAAGGGACAGAATGAGGCCTGTGTAGAGTGGGACTAAGATTTCAGAAGTACAGGCCCAATGATGAAGAGGTCCCAAATGTGCCCCTCACATTCATGCAAAGTCAGGTTAACACTGAGCTATGTTTTTTATCCCTGATAAAATAAGATTTTTATTTTGTGCTGTTTTCATGTGGTAAAAAACATTAATTTGAGAGAGAAGACCTAATCACCTTGAATTACTATTGGTACAGAAACTCCTTTTCAATTCCAAAATGTTGGGAGATATTACTAAATAAAATGGTTAAAAGTTTTGTGGTTTCATTAATGTGTAATTTTTTTTTTACAATGAGTGAAAACGACAAACATATATTGGCATAGCCTCTTTAAATATTTAGCAAGATTTGACCTAGCTTTCTGTTCTTATGTATTACATCTACTTGAACATGTCTTTAAATATATTATGTACAAGTATGCCTCCTAAAGCACAGTCTGTCATAGCAAAAGACTGGCAACAACTTAAATGTGTATCAGCAGGAGTGTGGCTAAGTAAATTATGGTAAACCTATATACTGAAATATTTTGCAGTCTTAGTGAAAATGACTAAATAGAGTCATAAACGTTAAATGAAAGATTCCAAGGTAAATTAGTGGCATAACACAGTGTTCCATAGGCTCCTGTTTGTTGTTCCAAAAACCATGCATGTATATGTGTGTGTGTTTGTGTATGACTATTTAAATACAAGTCCCCACAGAAATAAGAGAGATCATAAGAGGATACTATGAACAACTGTATGCCAAAACACTAGACAATGTAGAGAAGATGGACAGATTCCTAGAAACACACAAACAACCTACACAGACCCTAGAATAGAAGAATTAAACAAACCAATCACAAGTGGAGAGACTGACACAGTTATCAACTTCCCAAAGATGAGAAGCCCAGGACCAGATGACTTCACAGGTGAATATTACCAATCATTCAAAATACCAATCTTGCTCAAGCTCTTCCAAAAAATGGAATGGGAAAGAATGCTACCAAACTCATTCTATGAAGCCAATTATCATCCTAATACCAAAACCAGATAAAGATGCTATGAAAAAAGAAAATTACAGACAATATCTTGAATGAATATAGATACAAAAATCCTCAACAAAATACCTGCAAACAGAATGCAAAAGCACATGAAAAGAATTACACACCACAATCAAGTGGATTTTATCCTAGGTATGCAAGGGTGGTTCAACACAAGAAAATCAATTAGTCTAATAAATCACATTGATAAGTTGAAGAAGAAAAAATCATATGATCCTCTCAATTGATGCAGAAAAGGCATTTGGCAAAATACAGGACCTTTGCTTGATAAAAACGTTCCAAAAAATAGCAATTGAAGGAAGCTTTCTCAATATGGTAAAGTCGCGATGGTGAAAGGCTGAAAGCTTTCCTGCTGAGATCAGGAACAAGAAAACGATGCCCACTGTCACCAATGTTGGGTTTTTTTTAAAGATTTACTTTACCCCCCCCCAAATGTCTGCTCTCATGTCCATTCACTGTGTGTTCTTCTGGGTCCGCTTGCATACTCAGTGGTACTGGGAATCTGTGTTACTTTTTGTTGCATCATCTTGCTGCATCAGCTCTCTGTGCGTGTGGTGCCACTCCTGGGTGGGCTGCGCTTTTCTTGCACATGATGGCTCTCCTTGTGGGGGCTCTCCTTGCGCGTGGGACTCCCCTACGCGGGGGCCCTGCATGGCATGGCACTCCTTACGCACATCAGCACTGTGCATGGGTCAGCTCACCACATGGGCCAGGAGGTCTTGGGTTTGAACCCTGGAACTCCTATATGATAGGCAGACGCTCTATCAATTGAGCCACATCCGTTTCCCACACCAATGTTATTCAATATTGTGCTAGAGATTCTAGCTAGAGCGATTAGGCTAGACAAAGAAATAAAAGCCACCCAAATAGGAAAGAAGTAAAACTTTCACTATTGCGGATGATATGATCCTTTATCTAAAATATCCTGAAAAATCCACAACAAAGCTACTAGAATTAATAGACTCGACGAAGAAGCAGGATACAATATTAATATACAAAAATCAAGTGTTTCTATACACTACTGATGTGCAATCTGAGGAGGAAGTCAGAAAAAAATTGTTTTTAAATAGCAACTAAAACAATCAAATATTTAGGAATAAACCTAAACAAGGACATAAAGGACCTGTATTCAGGAAACTACAAAAAAATGTTAAAAGAAACTATGACTTAAATAAATGGAAAGGCATTCTGTGTTCATGGATTAGAAGACTAAATATCATTAAGATGTCAATTCTACCCAAACTGATTTACAGATTCAACACAATCCCAATAAAAATCCCAAAGCCTTTTTTTGCAGAAGTGGAAAAACCAATTATCAAATTTATTTGGAAGGGTAAGGGGCCCTGAATAGTCAAAAGGACCTTTAAAAAGAATGAAGTTGGAGGAATCTCAACTCTGGAATTTAAAGCATATTACCTAGCTTCAGTGGTAAAAACAGCATGGTACTGGCATAAAGACAGACATGCTGACCAATGAACTGAATCAAGAACTCAGAAACAGACCCTCACATCTACAGTCATGTTATTTTTGACAAGGTGGTTAAGTCCTCCCAGCTGGGCCAGAACAGTCTATTCAACAAATGGTGCTGGAAAACTGCATATTATATCCAAAAGAAAGAAAGAAAACCCCCATATTACACCTTTTAAAAATGTTAGCTCAACATGGATCATGGACCTAAATATAAAAGCAAAAACCATAAAACTCCTGAAAGAAAACATAGGAAAACATCTTTAAGATCTTGTGATAGGTGGCAGTTTCTTAAACCTTATACCTGAAGCACGAGCAACAAAAGAAAAAAACATAAAATGGGACTTCCTCAAAATTGAAACACTTTTTTATCTCAAAGGACTTTGTCAAAAGGATTAAAGGTAGCTGACTCAATGGGAGAAAATATTTGGCAATCACATATCTGAATTAAGGGTTTAATATCCATGATATACAGAGACCATACAACTCAACAATAAAAACACAAACTACCCGATTAAAAATGGACAAAAGACTTGAAAAGACAACTGTCCAAAGAAATACAAATGGTGAAGAAACACATAAAAAATTTTCAACATCGCTAGTGATTAGGGAAATGCAAATCAAAACTACAATGAGATTATCATTTCACACCTACTGGATTGGCCGCTATTAAAAAGTCAGAACACTGTTAAATGTTGGACAGGATGTGGAGAGATAGGAACACTTATTCACTGTTGGTGGGAATGTAGAATGGTACAGCCACTGTGGAGGACTATTTGGCAGTTCCTAAGGAAGTTGAATATAGACTTGCCATGTGACCTAGCAATACCATTACCAGGTAAATACCCAGAACTGAGAGCACAGACACAATGTTTATAGTGGCATTTTCACGATTCCCAAAAGTTGAAAACAACCCAGGTGTCCATCAACTGATGAATGGATAAAATTGTAGTGTATTCACATGAAGGAATATTATGCAGCTGTAAAAAGAAATGAAGTCGTAAAGGATATAACAACATGGATGTACCTGGAGGACATTATGTTGAGTGAAGAGAGCCAGACACAAAAGGACAAATACTGTATGTTTACACTATTATGAACTAAATATTAATCTGTAACATGGAGACTGTATAAGACAGTTAAACTTCATGTAAAACACAAGTATGGGGGGCATTACATATATGACTATTTTTACAAAATACAAATACAAATATATTAGACAGAAGGAAAAAGAATTGTAGCTATGTATGGCTGGTGATGCACAGAGAGACAGAGAGGTGATGAGTTTTGTTTTTGTTTATTATATTATTGGAATAATGAAGGTGCTCTGGGAATGACTGGGGTGATGAATGTACAAATATGTGATTACACCAAATATCACTGATTGTACTCTTTGGATGGGTTTATGCTTTATTAATATCTAACAATAAAATATTTATTTAAAAAATGCCAGGGATGTATCTGGAAGGATAAATTAAAAAATGATAACAGTAGTTCCTTCTGGAGCGATTTATTGAAATAGGAAAGAGACTCACTTTTCATTGTATACTGTCTGTGCTTTTTTTTTTTTTTTAACTTAAAAATTAGTTTGATAAACCCAATAAAATCTAGAAATCACAACAGATTACCTGTATTTTAGGTGTGGACAATACAGTTTTCAAAGTGCTTTCACCATTTTCTCTTATTTGTCACAATCCTGCCATACAGGTATCGTTATCTTTTTTAATACAGAAAAAGAAAAAGGCCCAAAAGTAAAGTGACCAAATTCATCATGCTGGTAAATGTCAGAACTGGAGCTGGAATCTAATTCTGGCTTCCAGGCCTATATTCTTTCTTTGATACCAGACTACCTCTCTGGGAAACTAAGCAACAGTTATTTGAAAATATGGCCAGAGGTCACTTCTAGGTTCTCTTCGCTTTGGGTGTCCCACAGGTAGATCTGCCAATACCTAGTATCCCCACCTTACCCCTAAATGCTTATCCTATATTTTTCTTTATAAGTGAATAATACCTCCAGCTATGGAGTCTCTCAAACCAGTAAGCTGGGAGTCACCCAATCTTGTACCCTACCATCTTGCTGATCATCAAATCCTTTTGATTCTGCCTATTTTCTATTACTCAAATCTCCAACCCTCTCCCACTTTCACAGCCATTACTCAAGCCCTTATTATTTAGATTACTCCAACAGTTTTCTACATAGAGCTAGCCACTCTCACTCCATTCCAAATCTATTCTTCCCCTCATTTTTATAAAACAGGGATTCTTAACAAGGGGTCCATGAGCTTAAATTGGAATTAAAAAAAAACAGGGAAACGGACTTGGTCCAGTGGTTAGGGCGTCTGTCTACCACATGGGAGGTCCACGGTTCAAACCCCAGGCCTCCTTGACCTGTGTGGAGCTGGCTCACGCGCAGTGCTGATGTGTGCAAGGAGTGCGGCGCCACGCAGAGGTGTCCCCCGCGTAGGGGAGCCCCATGCGCAAGGAGTGCGCCCTGTAAGGAGAGCCGCCCAGCACGAAAGAAAGTGCAGCCTGCCCAGGAATGGCGCCGCCCACACTTCCCGTGCCGCTGAGGACAACAGAAGCGGACAAAGAAACAAGACGCAGGAAACGGACTTTAGCCCAGTGGTTAGGGTGTCCGTCTACCATATGGGAGGTCCGCAGTTCAAACCCCGGGCCTCCTTGACCCGTGTGGAGCTGGCCATGCGCAGTGCTGATGCGCGCAAGGAGTGCCCTGCCACGCAGGGGTGTCCCCCGCGTGGGGGGTGCGCCCGTGAGGAAAGCCGCCCAGCGTGAAAAGAAAGTGCAGCCTGCCCAGGAATGGCGCCACCCACACTTCCTGTGCCGCTGACGACAACAGAAGCGGACAAAGAAACAAAAGCAGACAAAGAAACAAGACGCAGCAAATAGACACCAAGAACAGACAACCAGGGGAGGGGGGGAAATTAAATAAATAAATAAATCTTTAAAAAGAAAGAAAAAAAAAAAGAAACAAGACGCAGCAAATAGACACAGAGAACAGACAACGGGGGGGGGGGGGATTAAATAAATAAATCTTAAAAAAAAAAAACACTATTCTTGCAGGGATGTGTTGTTGCAGGTGTGATGTGTTTATTAAATAATACACAGTATAGTGTGGACTTAGTAAGGGGTCTGTGGTTTTCACCTGACTGGCAAAGGGGTCTGTGGAACAAAAAAGGTTAAGAACCCCTGCTCTAAATACTAATCTGAATAGATCTCTTCCTGGCTTACAATCCCTTAAAATGGCCCCAGAGCCTTTAGGAAAAGATCCCAACTCTTAATGCATTTACAAAAGTTACGATATAATTTCAGTCTCATCTCCCATCACTCCCTCTCTCTTGCTCTTAAACTACTTATAAACCCTCATAATCCTGGGGTATGCACTTGTAGTCAGCTCTTTCTATCTCTTCAGCCAATCTCCTGGTGATTTCTGTCTTGGATCCAGTCCTTTAAGTCCTAACAAATTACTAGTAGTGCTCCAAACAAGTCATGTGCTCTCATTCCTCTATGTCTGTGGTATGTTTCACTTCTTCTGCCTGAAATGTTCTTCTGGTTAATTACTTTTCCTTTGAGAGTCATCATGAGGTAAAACCCCTAGAAGGTCTTCTCTGTCTCTTCCATTATAACCAGGTAGCCCAGGCAAGCATTCCCACAGGACTCTGAGCTTACTTCTATCAGCTCTTGGCCTGCTGTACCATGATTGAGGCAACTGTCTCCTCCAACCCAAATGTGATCTCCTTGGACGGCAGGAGGACTCTAAAATATGTTTATTTCCATGGTCTACTATATTGGCATTATCTTTACTATGTTCCAAAATAAGGAAACAAAATAATTTAGAGGACAACAGCCAAAATTTTGCAGATCAAGCCACTGTGCATGTTTTAAGCTCATAAGATACATACTGCTAAACTAATTAAAAATATGCAAAATATGAAATTGAGGGGGGTGTACATGAGCTTTTGAGGTAATATAGACCAGGATCATCTCCTTATCTTTACATTTAGTTTGTTTTAAGGGGAAAATATCCATCTTTTATTAACTAAGAACACAATTTTAAACTGTTTATTTGTGCTTTTCTTGAATTCACTAAGTCACTATCACATCTATAAATATGTTGTCACTACTAACTACTGTACAGTAAATGGTTGAGGTTAAACAAAGACAATGAAAGTTCTCAAGTTTGCTTTATGCTGAACTTTTCCTACAATGGGCACTTGATTCTATAATTAACTACATAAGATAATAATTAAGTAACTTACTTAAGTTATTATCTCATATAGTTTTGCAGGGAAAGACAAAGCATACAAAGTATTTTATTTTAGCCTTATATTCTGCCCTCTAACATAAAATACAAAGTACAAGACCTTCCAGAATGGTCTGCATTGTCCTATTTTCACATAGGTAAAGGTCACTAGATAAAGTTTTAAGCAAAAAAGACAACCTGTACTTCTGTATTCTAAAGAAACAATGTAAGTGACTGGTTATCTGTGGGGCACTCTAAATCCCACTATCAAAATATATTACTTAATTACATTTATTAATTTAATGTGCTGCTGGTATATAAATCCTTTTGCAAAATTAAGCCAATTAAAACAACCAGCAAGATGGTGGCAGAGTAAGGAGCTCCTAGAGTCAGAGAGTCCTATAGGGCAGTTAGTAATCACCTAGAGTTATCTAAAGCACCTGTTTGGGGGTTCCAAGAGACCAAAAGAGCATCCTGCAACATCCTTGAAAGCATGGAAGGAGGAGACTGCCCATCTGCAGAGAAGATTTGTAAGTCCACGCCATGGAGGCTGGTGCCCATCCTCCACTGGAGACAAAATGCCTTGGGAACTATTCTGCAGTTGGAACTGGAAGCTCCACTTCCCAAAAACGGGGGGGGCGGGGGAAGAGACAGTTGGGCACCAACTTCAATCACTGATTAGTAAATTCAGTGGGCTAAGAACAGCTAAAGTTTGAACACGTACAAGTCCAAAGAGGCCTGCAGCCGCCATTTTAACTCTGTCCCTGGCACAAGGGGAAGTGGGGCGGACTGAAAATCACAGTGCTGGCAGGGTAAGGTTTCTTTCAATCCAGACCAGACTGCAGTTCCAACCCCATCTCTGGAAAGGAGGAAGCTGTGGAGACCTATGCCAGCCGCTCTGGGAAAATGCAGGTCACACCACAGAGACCGGTGACCATCCTACCCTGGCGGCACAAGCCACCTCAGCAGCTATTCTGTGGCTGGAATTGAAAGCTCTATTTCCCAGAAAAACGGGAGGAAGAGATGGCTGGCTACTGATTTCAAGTACTGACTAGGTAATTCCGCTACCTAAAGTATAACCCTAAGAACAGCTAAAGTTTGGACCTATCCAAGCGGGAAAGAAGCAGTAGCCACCATTTTGACTCCACCCCCAGCATGAGGGGAAACTGGGCTGACTGAAAATCACAGTGAAGGTCGGGAGTGGCTTCTTTCACCCAGATCAGCTTGCAGCTCTGGGCTAGTTTCAGCATCACCTCTGGCAGGGAGGAAACTGGTGGGCCCTGCACCAGCTTCTCCTGGTAACTGCAGGTACATTCAGCTGGACAGAAAGTCTACTGGGGCATTTGCAGTCATTTTGGTCCTGTACGGCATCTATTACTTCCCATTCCTGCAGCTCCCTCCCCACCTCAGACAGGAGAGAATGGGGCATGAAGCTTCATAAATCATTCTGACAACTACAGTCTAGGCCTGCATGACTTGGATTATTACACACAGCTGTGGCTCTGTTCCTACCCCTGGCAAAGGTGAAAGTTGAGAGAAGCTTCATCAGTACCTAGGGCAATGATGGCAGCCTAAGCCCCCACAGCTTACAGCACCAACTTCATGCTTGGCTTCTACTATACAACAAGGGAAAAAGTGCAATAAAGGCCTAAACCAAAGAGAGAAACTGTACCCAGAATAAATATATCTAGTAAGCCAGATGCCAAGACACCAACAAAAAATTATAATCCACACCAAGAAAAAGGAAGACATGGCCCAGTTAAAAGAACAAGATAAGCCTCCAGATGATATAAGGGAGTTGAGATGACTAATCATAGATGTTCAGACAAATCTTAATAAATTCAATGAGATGGCTAAAGAGATTAAGGATATTAAGAAGACACTGGAAGAGCACAAAGAATTTGAAAGCATACATAAAAAAACAGCAGATCTTATGAGAATGCAAGGCACAATAAGTGAAATAAAAAATACACTGGAATTATGTGATAGATTTGAGGAGGCAGAAGAAAGTATTGGTGAGCTTGAGCCTCTGAAAGTGAACACACAAAAGAACAGATGAAGAAAGGAATGGAAAAAATTGAGCAAGGTCTTAGGGAACTAAACGACAGCAAGAGAGGTACAAACATACATGTCATGGGTGTCCCAGAAGGAGAAGAGAAGGGAAAAGGGGCAGAAGGAATATCTGAAGAAATAATGGTAGAAAACTTCCCAACCCTACTGAAGAACATATATATCCATGTCCAAGAAGCACAACATACTCCCATCCAAATAAATCTGAACAGACCAACTCCAAGACACAAACTAATCAGAATGTTAAATGCCAAAGACAAAAAGACAAACAGAATTCTGACAGCAGCAAGGGAAAAGCAATAAGGGATACCCAATAAGATTAAGTGTCAGTTTTTCATCAGAAACCACAGAGGCAAGAAGACAGTGCTATGATACATTTGACTTGGCCCAGTGGTTAGGGTGTCTGTGTACCACATGAGAGGTCCACGGTTCAAACCCCAGGCCTCCTTGACCCGTGTGGAGTTGGCTCACATGCAGTGCTGATGTGCACAAAGAGTGCCCTGCCACACAGGGGTGTTCCCGTGTAGGGGAGCCCCACAAGCAAGGAGTGTGCCCCATAAGGAGAGCCACCCAGCGCAAAAGAAAGTTCAGCCTGGCCAGGAATGGCGCTGCATACTTGGAGAGCTGACACAAGATGACACAACAAAAAGAAACACAGATTCCCGTGCCACTGACAACAACAGAAGCAGATAAAGAACACGCAGCAAACAGACACAGAGAACAGACAACTGGGGTGGGGGGTGGGGAGAGAAATAAATAAATCTTAAAAAAAAAAAAAAAAAAAAAAAGATGCTGCAAGAGAAAAACTTCCAGTCAAGAATCTTATCCAGCAAGAGACCTTTCAAAAATGAGGATGAGTTTAGAATATTCACAGATTAACAGAAACTGAGAAAGCTTGTATCAAAGAGACCGGCTTTGCAGGAAATACTAAAGGGTGTGCTACACCTGAAACAAAAAGACAGGAGAGGCTTGGAAAAGTATAGAAATGAAGATAACATCAGTAAAAATAACTGAAAGTGTCAAAAGAGTGGTGAAAATAAAATAAGACAGATAAAACCCAAATATTTAGGAATAAACTTAACCAACAATGTAAAGCATTTGTATTCACAAAACTACAACTAATTGTTAAAAGAAATAAAAAAAGACCTAAATAATTGGAAGGATACTCCACATTCATAGATAGGAAGATTAAATACTAGTATGTCAATTCTTAAGGGAAAAAAAAATGTCAATTCTACTCAAATTGATACACAGATTCAATGCAATCCTGATAAAAATTCCACCAGCAGCATTTTAAAAATAAAATGGAAAACACGATTATCAAATTTATCTGGAAGGGTAAAGGGTCCTGAATAGCCAGAAACATCTTAAAAAGGAAAAATGAAGTTGGAAACTCTCACTTCTGGACTTTAAATCATTCTTCCTAGGGAAGGAGACTTGGCCCAATGGATAGGGCATCCGTCTACCACATGGGAGGTCTGCAGTTCAAACCCCGGGCTTCCTTGACCCATGTGGAGCTGGCCCACGCACACTGCTG
This sequence comes from Dasypus novemcinctus, assembly GCF_030445035.2. Classification (NCBI taxonomy): domain Eukaryota; kingdom Metazoa; phylum Chordata; class Mammalia; order Cingulata; family Dasypodidae; genus Dasypus; species Dasypus novemcinctus. Next base: position 47,053,718 of record NC_080674.1, on the reverse strand, counting down.
ATGCACGCAAGGAGTGCTGTGCCACGCAGGGGTGCCCCCCATGTAGGGGAGCCCCACGCACAAGGAGTGCACCCTGTAAGGAGAGCCGCCCAGCGTGAAAGAAAGTGCAGCCTGCCCAGGAATGGTGCCACACATGCGGAGCGCTGACTCAGCAAGATGACACAACAAAAAGAGACACAGATTCCCATGCTGCTGACAACAACAGAAGCGGACAAAGAAGAACACGCAGCAAATGGACACAGAGAACAGACAACTGGGGGGGGGGGAGAGGAGAGAAATAAATAAAATAAGTCTTTGAAAAATAAATAAATAAATCGTATTACCTAGCTACAGTGGTAAAAATAGCATAGTATTACCATAAAGACAGATACGTAGACCAATGCAACAGAACTGATGGTTCAGAAACATACCCTCACATCTATGCTCCAGTGATTTTTTTTTTCCATAGTGTACATTTGGTATATTTTTTCTATATACCACATACCATTAGCACAAGCTATTAGTATTGTACATTTGTTATAGTTCATGAAAGAACCGTCACATATTTGTACTGCTAACCACAGTTCAACTTCCACTACATGGTTCACTGTGTAATACAATCCCATGTTTATCCAAAATGTATACTCAGTGACTCTCACTGTCATCACAGTTGTGCATTCATCACCTCAGTAAATTTTTGAGCATTTTCCCTAGTTCAAAAGAATATTCCCATACCACCTCTATTATTGAACCCGATATTATATCTGCTTTCACAATGATGCAAGATTACAATATTGCTGCTAACTTTAGTCCATAATTTACCTTAACTGTATTTTTCCATTCATCACTATATTCTTACCACTTTAAAATTGTGATGTACGCTCAAGTGATTTTTGACTAGCCTGTCAAACCCAGGCAGAACAGTTCATTCAACAGACAGTGCTGAGAGAATGGGATATCCACAGCCCAAAGAAGGAAAGAGGACCCCCTATCTCACACCTTATACAAAAACTAACTCAAAATGGATCAAAGACCTAAATACAAAAACAAGAACTATAAAGCTTCTAGAAGAAAATGTAGGAAAAGATCTTCAAGACCTGGTGGTAGGGAGTGGATTCTTAAAGGAGATAAGAGGATGACTGAGATAGACTACTGATGTTTAATGTACACAGAAGTTTTAATTAACTTTACTGTAAAAGTGTAGAAATGTACAGAGTTGATGGTAGGTAACACATTATAGTAACAGCTGGTTTATAATTAGGAATGTGGCTGAAAAGGGTAGTCTAGGGAAGTAAACACCAATTGACAGAAAGCTAAAGAATAACCTAGGGGCTGAATAACACAGTAAACCCAGAGGTGGATGAGAATTGTGGTTAATAGTACAGATTCAAGAGTGCCCTTTGTGACTAGAGCAGATGTACATCACTATTGCAGGGTGGTGGGAATGTGGAAAAGCAAGGGAAAAATACAACTGGAGTGACCCATGGACTATGGTTAACAGTAATAATGTAATATTCATCCATCTATGCCAAAGATGTTGCTAATGGGGAGTATGGAAAAAGTGTGTCAAAAGTACGCTATGGACCTGGTAATAATCTGATATTATCTCATAATCTGTAAGAAATGTTCCACACAGTGTGGTTCGTTGATAAGAGGGGTGCTGTACAGGAATTCTGCACATGTGCATGATTATTTTGTAAGTTTACAGCTTCTGTCATAAAAATACATTTAAAAAAATAATAATAAGGTGGATTAGGGGGAAATACACCAAATGTAAGATAAGGACTATAGTTAGCAGTAAGATTTAGACATTATTCTTTCATAATTTGTAACAAAAGTCTCACAACAATGCAAAGTGTTAGTGGTGGGCTGATGTATGGGACCCCTGTAAGATGTTATGCATGTCTGCTTTGTAAGTTCACAACTTTTACCATACATTTATGTATGTTCATGTATAAATGGTATAAAATAGTAATAATAATAATAATAATAGGGTGGTTTGGGGGAAAAATACACCAAATATAAGATATTTTGCTTAATAGTAATATTTTGAGGATGCTCTTTAATCACTAGTTAAAAATGTCTCACAACATTGCAAGGTATTGATAGGGTGAGGTATAAGAACACTGCATGATGTTATGTATGTTTGTTTTCTAAGTTCACAACTATTACTATACACTTATTGTTTATGTATGTTTATGTATGAGTGGATATACTTCAATAAATTCTTTTAAAAAAAAAAATTAAACCAGTTACTAGAAAAAATGTCCGCCAATATAACATTAATGTAGATTAATCTAGGTTTTTCAAGGACTAAAAAATGTAAACATAAGCAGTATGTATATAGGTATATAACACGTATACCCAATGTTTGTAAATCAGAAAGCATTTCCCCTGAAAGATTTCTGAAACACCTGTTACCCAAAATAGTACCTTAATGTCTTTTAAATCCATACTGAGCCTTAAGTATATTACAAGATTTCCTTGCTAATTCATCTATTTATTAGTAACAAGCATTTGGATAGTGAGGGACACAATGTTATCTGAATCTATTTAGTTAATCAATTTCAAATAGTGTGTACTAAACAACTTTTGAAAGTGAAGGATCTATTTAAAAAAACTTGACCAGAAGTTATTCAAACTCTTGGATCAAATACAAAGATTCTGAACAGTGTGAGATACCTATGTTGTATTTACTGTATTAATAGTCTAAAATGTCTTAACCACCACACATAACAAGGACATGGGACTACTATCCAAAGGTCTGACAGTACCTCCCAGAGTAAATACTCTTTGCACACTATAATGTGGGTTTAGGGCCTGCCGAAGATTCATGTCTTACGTGGTAGTTCTTGTGCATAGTGTGTGTTTGGGGTTGGGTGTGGAGGAGAAGCAAGGACAAGGAAACTGACAAAGAAAAAAAAATAGGCACAGGGGGTAAAGAAATGAGGGCCAGAGAGGAACAGTATAAAAGACTTCACCCTTCTCGTCTCTCTGGCTGTCCACCAGTTCTGACACATCTGCCCTTGGAGAGATGATGATAAGAGGGTGCTATGCTGCCTACCTATCTATCTAGTCAAAACAGATGACCACTTGTATGCAAAGGTATAAACACATGAAGAACTGTCAGTAAATGTATATCTATATATCATATTAACAAAATATAGGAAATATAAAACTGAAGTTTCACTATAATTAGGACTTAAGGATTTATGACCTTTTAGTAAAGAAACATGTTTTAAGTATTTTTTTTTAATTAAAAAAAAATTGCCAGGGTAAAAAAGCAACATTTACTTTTTTTTTTAGGAGGTACTGGGACCTCACACATATGAAGCACATGCTTAACCACTCAGCTACACCCACTCCACATCATTTACTTTCTAATGCTGATACTGACTTTGCTTTTAAAGCATCAATATTTCAACAAAATAATATAATGAAAACAATGTGCACTTAGCTGGTACATTACGAAATACAGAAATAGTTTCTGTGGTACTAATTATAAAAAAATGATTATTAGCATTTAGAGTTGAAGTGAATAGGGGAAAAACATGCCTTTAACATAAAGAATATGCTAATTACCTGTGTGTTTTCGAAGATGCTCTTTAAAATGTCCAAAGTGATCAAACTGTTTATCACAGTACTGACATATGTGAATTTTTTTCCCAGTTCTTTGTTTCTTACTGACTGCACCTTCCTCAAGGTGGTAACAACTGAGGTGCTGTTTCCACGCGCTCTCCCGAAGATACCTTTTATTGCATATTTCACACTTGAAACTCTCAGTGGAGTGTGATTTCATGTGTTCCTTAAAATGGTAAAACAATTTAAATGAACGGTTACATTTCTCACAATGGAACAAGTCCTTCACATGTGACAGCTGAAGTTCCACAATTTCAATACCTTCTACCTGTTTGCTTGTGGGATCAGATGCACAGCCATCATCTTCTTTAATCTGCCCTTTTCTATCACCTTGACGGTACTTGCTGGTAATATCTGCCAACAGTGCTAAAGCTGAATCATCAGAGGAACCTGTGCTCTGAATGTACTTAATGGACTGCTTGGCAGTAGACACCTCCTCGATTGTTTCTATGCCTTCATCTTCCACTTCAATTGTGCCTTCAGTGATCTCCACCTCGATTTCAACAGGTTCTGATTCTGCAGATGGCAATGACTCAGTGATAACATTTGAAGTTTCTGCAATCTTTCTCTTTTTTGCCTCACTTTTTCCTGTAGTACTTTCCTCCAATGGAGCTGAATTTTCTTTGTTCCTAAAATACATAACATATGGATTAAAAAAATCTCCAAAGCCAATCAAAACTCGAGCAGGCTTTTATTTTTAAAACTTTATTTCAACTTCAAAAAATAACAAAAACCAGCTTAACAAATTATGGAAGCATTATTTTTTAAAAATCCTGTACAAACACATTTACCTTATTTAATCCTAAAAACAAACCCAAACGTTTCTCTAGTGTTCCAAAGGATGAATAAATGAGTACAGATCAGTTTAAAAAATGACATGACCAAGATCTCTTTGCTGCTGTTGTTTTTTTAAGGTGGTACTGGGAATTGAACCTAGGTTGTACATAGGAAACAGGCACTCAACCACTGAGCTACACCGCTCCCAAGGTGTCCTTGTTAATGAAGAGAAAGGGGGAGGGGGAGCTTCATCATACACACATCTCATGTATTTTTTTGACCCATTTAAGTATTGATATGTATTTTTTGACCCATATAGCATTGATATAGTACCTCTGCCTCTGCCACAAAAACATTACAATATTGCTGTTAAATATAGGCTACAGATTATACATAAATTGTATTCCTCCCATGTATCACCATATTCTTAATACCTTGTAACAGAGGAACATTCTATTTGTTATTAACCACAACCCTCATCTACCACCAAAATCACTATATTATACAGGCCCTAGATTACCTCTAGCTGTCTTCCAATTAAAAGTGACCTCCACAGACATCCCCCTTTCAGCCATATAAATCAGCAGTGTTCATTATACTCATTATATGTCACTATCAACTCTATCCATTTCCACATATTTACAATCAACCTTACTAAACATTTTACATATATTCAATATCAACACCCCTTCTCAATCCACATTCGGTCTCCCACTAACCTATAATATATAGTTTAACTCTGTAAGTTTACTCATCATGTTTAGTTCCTATCAGTGTGACCACACAACATACGTCCTTTTGTGTCTGGCCTATTTTACTCAACATAATATCCTCAAGGTTCATCCATGTTGTCATATACAACCTAAACTCATTTCTTCTTACAGCTTAGTAGTATTCCTTCGTGTATATATATATACATTTTTTAAAAAAGACTTTTTCTCTCTCCTCCCCCTCCTCTCCTGTTGTCTGCTCTCTGTGTCCATTCACTGTGCGTTCTTCTGTGTCCGCTTGCATTCTTGTCAGCAGCACCAGGAATCTATGTCTCTTTTGTTGCATCATCTTGCTGCATCAGCTCTCCGTGTGTGCAGCCCCACTCCTGGGCAGGCTGCACTTTTTTTTTCCATGCAGGGTGGCTCTCCTAACAGGGTGCACTCCTTGTGCGTGGGGCTCACCTACACGGGGGACATCCCCGCGTGGCAGGGCACTTCTTGCGCACATCAGCACTGCACGTGGACCAGCTCACCACAGGGGTCAGGAGGCCCTGGGTTTGAACCCTGGACCTCCCATGTGATAGGTGGATGCTCTATCAGTTGAGCCAAATCTGCTTCCCTATATATACATTTTGTTTATCCATTCATTGGTTGACAGGCACTTAGGTTGTTTCCTTTTTTTTTTGTTAGCAATTGTGAATAATGCCACTATGAACATCAGTGTGCAAACATCTGTTTGAGTCCTTGCATTTGTGTTCTTCTGAATATATTCCTAGTAGTGGAACTGGCAGATTGTATGGCAGTTCTATATTTAGCTTTCTGAGGAACTGCCGAACTGTCTTCCACAGAGGCTGTACCATTTTACATTCCCACAAACAGTGGGAATGAGAATGAGAGTGTTCCTATTTCTCTGCATTCTCTCCAGCACTTGTTCTGTTTCAGCCAGTTTGTGTTTCATTGACACCCCATGCTCCAATCTTGACCACAAAATTCCACAGGGTGTACAGCTAGCTGCTCCTTCCATGCTGTTTTTTGGTCTTGAGGTTCTCCTCTTGCTTGTTGAGCCTATGGCACATAGCATGTGTCTTCCTGGGCCGCAGATTTAGAGGCTCCTATTTCTTGCCCTTGTAAAACTTCCCAAGGTTTTCTTTCTGAGTCTGGTTAATGACAGTAACATCAGGGGCAATGGATTTGTGGACAACTCGGATCTTGGAGAGCTTGGACCACCAGTCACCAGTTACTCTGGCAACAAGCAGCTGGAATAGCTCCACCTTCAGATTGTCCAACTGTTTCAGCAGCTCCTCCTCCTCCTTGCTGCCAAGGTCCTGAGCCTTGATCTTGGCCACTGCTACAAGTGCTGCACAGCCCTTTTTTCCATTTTTAATGGAAAAAAAATCCCGTCCTGTCCTGTTGCTTGTCTTAATGTTGTTGTAGAATCTCTTTATATAATATGAAGATCAAACCCCATTTGATATGTGGTTTCTAAAAATTTTCTCCCATTGAGTAAGATGTCATTTCACTTTCTTAAAGTTATTTGAAGTAAAAGTGTTTAATTTTGAGGCAGTCCCATTTATCTGTTTTTTCTTTCATTGTTTGTGCTTTGGGTGAACGTTGAAAAACTACCACCTACCACAAGATCTTGCAGATGTTTCCCTACATTGTCTTTTAGGAGTTTGATGGCTCTAGCTTTTATATTTATTAAAGTCCTTGATCCATTTTGAATTAATTTTTGTATAAGCTATGAAATAGGAGTCCTCTTTCTTTCTTTTGGTTATGGATATCCACTTCTCCCAGGACACTTTGTTAAAGAGACTATTCTTTTCCAAATGAATGGAAATGGCCATCCTTGTATAAAATCAATTGGCTATTGTGGTAGTTGGAAGTTCTTTTATGAATCCCAAAAAGATTATTATATTTTGAATATAATTCCCATTCCTGTGGGTGTGAGACCCTTTTGTTAGAGTCTCCGCCTTCTTGCTGGGTCTGTTATAAACACACAGAGAAAGACACAAGGGAAAAGTAGGCCACCATATTTGATTCTGCCAAATAAGAGAGAGGACTGCAGGAAAGCAGATAAACCCCAAGGGGCTGAAAGAGGTTCCAGAATCTTGAATCAGAAGAACATAGAAAGAGAACCGTGAGAGGCTGGACTCTTGGAGCAGCCCATGGCTGAAGGAGACAAGCCCTATATGTGCTTGCCCACAGATGAACTTTGGGATACTGTAGATTCTGGAGGGAAGGGCAGAGATTGGCAGCCATCTTCTCGCCCTTGATATGACACGAGGACCAACAGTAGCTGTTAAAGAAGCATCTCTGATGGTACCTTGACTTGGACATTTCACAGCCACAGAACTATTAGCTTTTACCCTAAATAAAATCCCCATTATTAAAGCCAAACCATTTCTGGTACTTTGCATCGGCAGTCCTTTGGCAAACTAAAACAGCTATAGAAATGAGGGTCTATTTCTGAACTCTCAGATTCCACTGGTCTATATATCTACCCTTGTTCCTGTACCATGCTGTTTCAACTACCATAACTTGGAAATAAACTTTAAAGTCAGAAAGTGTCAGTCCTCCAATTTTATTCTTTTTCAAGATGTTTCTGGTTATTCAGGACCCCTCACAATTAAAAATAAATCTGATAATACTGGCTTTTCCATTTCTTGCAAAGTAAACTCCTGGAATTTTTATTGGAATTGCATCAACTCTGTAAATCATTTTGGGCAGAATTGACATCTTGATAATTAGTTTTCCAATCCATGAAAAGTCAATGTCATTCTATTTACTTAGACCTTCTCTGATTTCTTTCAGCAACGTTTTTTAATTTCCTGTGTACTAATACTTTAAACTACAGTCCATGGTTAGTAGCAATGCTTCAATATGTGTTCATCTATTGTAACAAAGATACCCAACTAATGAAAGGTGTTGTTACATGTAGGTAATCTAAAGCTTCTAAATTAAAAGTTAAAGAAAAAAAGAACCTTGGGTTTTGACAAACGCCTTTTCTGCATCAACAGAGATGGCCATGTGGTTCTTTCCCTTCATTTTGTGGATGTGTATTATATTAATAATTTCCTTACGTTGAGCCTCTTTTGCATATCTGGGGAAAAATACTTAATCATAGTGCATAATTCTTTTAATGTGCTGTTGGGATTCAATTTTCAAATATTTTGTTGAGGATTTTTGCATTTATATTCAGAAGATAAACTGGTCTGTAATTTTCTTTTCTTGTACTATCTTCATAATCTGGTTTTGGTATTAGGGAGATACTGGCCTCATATGAGTATTTCCTCATCTTCAATATTATTAAAGAGTTTGAGCAGAATTGGTAATCATTCTTCTTGGAATGACTGGAAGAATTCCCCTATGAAGCCACCTGGTCCTGGACTTTTTATTTGTTGGGAGGTTTCTGATGACCGATTGTGGTTGGTTTGCTGAAACATGTTATTCCTTCTAGAGTCATTGTGGGTTGTTTCTAGGAAATTGTCCATTTTATTTAGGTTGTCTTTTAATTTGCTGGCTTACAGTTGTTCATAGTATCTTATGATCTACTTTTATTTCTGTGGGGTCATTAGTAATGTCCCACCTCTCATTTTTTATTTTATTTGCATCTTCTCTCCTTTCTCCTGTCAGTATAGCTTAGCGTTTGCCAATTTACTCTTTCATAGAATCAACTTTTGGTTCTGTTGATTCTCTCTACTGTTTATTTATTCTCAATTTCATTTACTTCTGCCCTAATCTTTCCTTCTGCTTGCTTTGGGATTAGTTTGCTCTTCTTTTTCTAATTCCTCCAGGTGTGCAGTTTGGTGTTTGATTCTAGCTCACCCTGGATCCCGCCTTACTGAAGTATTCCAATAAAGACTCATAGCTGAAATCAATCAAAGGGTCCCACAATCTAACCAAGATCATTAATTGAAGCAATCTAATCAAAAGGTCCCACCACATTTGGTAGGTTTACAGGCAAAGGACTGGGTTCACTTTAAGAAAAGGATTTTCTGGGGTCCACAAAAGACTCAAATCAGGACACATGCCTCTAGTATATTTTTCATCTCTTTTACTATGCTTTTCATCCCCATAATTTTATATTCCCTTTTATACTTTCAAATTCTTTTAAGTTCACATTGTCTTTTTAATATCCTTTAGATGTACATTCTAAACAAATTTAGGAGATTTTTTTTAACACCTCTGATTAGCTGTTCCAAATTCTCTATCCTTTTGGAAGTTTTAATTTGTTCCTGTGACTGAGCCATATCTTTGTTTCTTAGAATGGCTTGTAATTTTTTGCTAATATTTGGGCATCTGATTATCTTAGTTAATTCTGAAGGTCAGTTTCTCCCTCTTGTCTAGAGCTTATTGATGATTAGCTTTTTCTTAAGGCCCTTTTTTGATGCTTGGTCCCACTTATCCTGGACCTTTACAGTAGCGAATGATTAAGTGTTCTGATGGTCTCAGCTCTTCTTCATCTGATTCTTGCCCTGGATACGCAGCACAATTTTTAAGACTGCACTTTTTGTGCAATTATTTCACCTCTAAGAGAAAGCTTCATTTCCTCTGTTCCTTCTTTATGAATCTTGATCTGTTCTGTTTTTAATGCATAATTTCCCCCACAGCTCCAATGATTTGTTTAAATTCTCTGCCTCAGTTAGTGCTCACTTCTCCTTAAAGTTTTCAGTTCTGGGACTCATTCTTTTTTTTTTTTTTTTTTTTTTTAAGATTGATTGATTGATTGATTTCTATCCCCTCTCCCCCCACCCCAGTTGCCTGTTCTCTGTGTCTATTTGCTGCATGTTCTTCTTTGTCTGCTTCTGTTGTTGTCAGCAACACGGGAATCTGTGTTTCTTTTTGTTGCATCATCTTGTGTCAGCTCTCCGAGTGTGCGGCACCATTCCTGCAAGCTGCACTTTCTTTCGCGCTGGGCGGCTCTCCTTACGGGGCGCACTCCTTGCGTGTGGGGCTCCCCTACACAGGGACACCCCTGCATGGCAGGGTACTCCTTGAGCACAGCAGCACTGCATGTGGGCCAGCTCCACACGGGTCAAGGAGGCCCGGGGTTTGAACCACGGACCTTCCATGTGGTTGATGGACGCCCTAACCACTGGGCCAAGTCCGCTTCCCCCCATTCTGTCTTTACACCAGTTCAGTTTCCCCTTCTTAGTTTGCTAAAGGCTGCCAATGCAATATACTAAAAACGTGTTGGCTTTTATAATGGGAATTTATTAGGTTAAACCTCTACAGTTCTGAGGTTGTGAAAGTGTCCAAATAAAGGCATCATCAGGAGATGCTGTCTCACCAAGGTGCAGCTATAGGCAATCAGGCACATGCCACAGTTATAGCTGTGGGGAGGGCACAATGCCAGTATGCTTCTCTCTCCCCTCTCTTCCAGGCCTCACCTCTTCAGCTTTGAGCTGCTCCACAGGCCCTGCCTCTCAGGGGCTTTCTTTCTATGCCTCTGTGCCCTGCTGATTCCAGCCTCCAGAACTTCTCATTTTGTCTCGGAGGCCTTTTTTCTGTTTCAGTACTCCATTTATAAAGCTCTCCAGCAAGAGAACCAAGACTGACCCTGGGTCATACCTTATTGAAGCAATCCAATCAAAGGCCCCCAACTGAATCCAATCCACTTAAAGTCCACACCCTCAGGAATGGACTAGCTCCAAGAATATGATCCTTTCTGAGATCTGCAAAATAAGCCCCAATTGTCACATCTCACAACCCTTTTTTTCTTCTGGGAGGCTAGTCTCCCTCTGGTTCCTTCCTTGGTTAGGATATCCTGTCCAGGGGAGCCAGATGGGATCAATCCAGAAAAGTCCGTTTTGTGATTAAGTGATCCATCAAACAGAAATTGGATTGAGTGAGGTCACTCTTGCCAAGAGTTCTACGGTTGTCTCTCTTTCTCCTGGGGACATCTTTGTTGCAGCATTCCTCAGCAGCTTGTGTTCTGCCCTGGATCTCCATGCCAGAACATGGATGGGGTTTTAACTTGCTGCTCTGAGTGGATCTATAGTCTGCATCCACAGCTGGAGAGAACTGGGCTGCTGCATCTATGTCACTCCCAAGCTGCATGAGGCAGAGCGTCAGGGAGGAATCTGGACTGGCAAGTCCAGGACAGAAATTTCATATTTGTTCTTGGAGATTATTTTTGTTTTTCTTTGATTCAGCATTTATGGAGTCCTTCTCTACTCTCTACTGTCCTCCAGAATTCTAACCAAGTGGTATTTGTCCTTTTATTACCTGATTCTGAGGAGAGATTTTTTCCAGAGGATATATTACTCTGCAGTGTTGATGAAGTCACCCAGGTCAACTGATTTTTGAATAAGCTTCCAAGGTAATTCAATGTAGAAAGGAGAGTATTTTCAACAATGGTGCTGGAGCAAGTGGATATTTTCATGGGGGGAGTAACCCACAACCCTCACCTTACCTTACAACATAAACAAAAAAACTAACTCTATATGGACCATAAATTTAAACATAAATAAAACTAGTAAACTTCCAGAAGAAAAGAGGAGAAAAAATTTGACATTGTTTAGTCAAAGATTTCTTAAATAGCACACAAAAAGCAGAAACCATATAGAAAAAAAAAGATAAAATGGACTTCAACAAAATCAAAAACATTTTGCTCTCTGAAATAAAGGCAAGCCACAGAATGGGAGAAAATATCTGCAATCATGTATTTGTCAAAGGGCATGTATCAAGAATATAAAAAGAACTCTCACACCTGAACAGACTCAATAAGAGAAGAAAAACTGTTGGCAGACAATTCTCCACGTCTCCTGTATTTCTGCATACCTCATGAACAGAGGCACGAACAGCTATTGTCTCAGAATATATTTTCAAGAATGTCTATAGTATAGTGAATAGCCCTGGAAGACAGAAACAGTGACTTCCTCTGGAGCAGAGCACAGGTCTATTTACTGTCCAGTATAATAAAGAAAATGCCCTCTCTGAGGCTAAAGTCAGACAAGTTTTGACTGCGGGTAATTTTAAAAGATTTGAGTTTACTTTTATTGTAGCTATTATTTTGTGTTAACTGAGCAACTTGTAATATCTGATACACAAAAAATTAGAAAGATTTGGGTTTCCTAAGCTGGACTCTACAGCTGTGATATAAATCCACTCTGTTCACTACAACCACCTGGGTCACTTGGTGTTGCCCTCGTAGGACTTGGGGGATAAGGAAACTAAAGGCAAACATGAAACTTATCCTGCCTGCTGAGCTGAGAAATAAAGGCCTTTGCCTCTAACCCAAGACTAAATGTAGCAGGCTAACTTGTTGGTTGGCTTGCAAGTGATAAAATCAGACACCTCACTGGCCTTGCCAGATTTTAGCAAGAAGGATGGGATGCTGAAAGCAACAAGAACCAAGGACTCACAGAGCCATCAACTAGATTTGAGGGAAGTCTACTGCAAATGACAACAAACATGTTGACCAAACTGATGGTCAACTGGGAAATAAATGTTCTTCTGCTTTACTGTCTATTACTGAGGAGAAACTGGGAAGGTGGTTGCAGGATGGGTGCTGGCCAGTTAAGTTCAAGGATAGCTGCTGGACCAATGTCCGGGTTGTTGCAAAACTATCCTCCAGATTAAGGGGGTAGGGAGTAACTTCCCTGACAATCCAACATCAGCATTAGGTCTGTGCCATCATAATGACTAATGCTAATATTTGTCCTGGGGACAGGAGGGGAGAGGCAGAAGATACTATCCTTTTACCCACAAGTTACAGTGATGTGTACTTACAATAAGTATGAAAGGGAAATCTGCTACTGCTATGGGCAGAACACTTGAATCATGAGAACTTTGGTGGGCTCATATGGGAGATTACAGAGGTGACATAATGCTTGTCAAGGATGAAGAAAATACCTGGGCCATTTTAGGATTCAGCTTCTTTTACAGTTAATCATGCCCACCTTAGATCCATTCGGAGATGAAAGTAAAAATCTCAGAATTTTTTGTAGTGAGTCCTGGCTGCTCTAAGGGTAACTTATGGTCCTCAAAGAAGATCTGTGGGACACCATACATGATGCATTGGCCACTAATAACAGCCTTTCAACTCAATTAGGTTTACAGTGCTGTTGCTGATGAGCCACTGGAGAATGATAAACAGACCCAAAGAAATCAAGATAAACTCTTGCAATCTTGGGCATTCTACTTGCTCCTTTATATCAGCTAACCTGTAAACCATCATCCTTTAAGTGGCATACCAATTAATAAGCTGCCTTGGAAGCTGTCCAGACAGCTGTGACATGTTCTCTACCTTTGGGTTTCCCACAACCTTAATGACCCTTTTGTACTACAAGTCTCTGAGACTGGTGATTTTATGGATTAGATCTTTTGGCAAAGGAAGAAGCCTCTACCCAAAGGTACTCCCTGGGATTTTGAACTGGTCAACTACTTGCCAAGGCTATGAAGTACATCCCTTTGAAAAGAAGCTATTAGCTTGCTGTTGGGCTCTTGCCTGAACTATGGCTCCTCTAAATGCCTGGACTTGGATCTCCGATGATTTAGTTAAAGAAGCTGAAACCTAATGGTATTCACTGGGCCACAGCAAGTACCCAGCTTCAGTACCAGCTATGCAGAACTCAAGGCTGTTCTCATAGCTCTGGTCAATATATGCCCCATGCTGAACCTTGTTACAGTTTTACTGACTTTTAGCTATTGCCAGTGACCTAGCAATTTGGTTTACTACATGGAAGATTACAGACTAAAATCTCGGTAGATTAAAAACACCCATCTTTGAAGCAACAACTATGGAAACACATAGCAGCTGTTGAGTGAACTGTTATTTTCCACTCATTTAGATACCCTGTTAAGGGCCTGTTCTCTGATGACACCTATAGGAATCAAGCTGCTGATTAAGCCTGTACTGGCCCAGATCACTACCCTTGGTGCCTGAATCCAACACTGCCTGCATATGGCAGACCATCAACTATCACAGACTGGACACAATGTAAAGGACCCTGAACTTCTAATGCAGAGGCTGCCAATGCATGCCAGACCTTTTACTCCTGCCAAAAGTTGGCCTGTGAGTCTCAGGGTGAAGTAGGCTATATCACACAGGGCACGGTTCCTGCCTGTTGCCAGCAGACTGTCTATTGGACCTTTGACCCCAACTGGAGGCTATCAGTGGTACCTTGACACTGCTGACACTTCTTTAAGTTATATTGCAACTGTAAAAAATTACATGTTACAAAAAATGCTGAAATGTAAAAACCTATTTCATATGTTCACCTTTCTGTATCATCTTCAGTCTGATAATGGTGTACCTTCTATCACAAAATCTACTCAATAGTGGGTTGACAATGATAGATATTTCAAGTTCCCTACCATCTACAGATTCTGATACTGTAGAAGAACATTGGAATGGCCTCCTCAAACACTGACTCAAAAAGATTTCTGACTATTTCCCTCATCTCCTCCTTGTCCAAAAATCTGAGTAAGGCAGTTTGGTCATCAAATTCAGCTATCCCAGAAAGGGATCACCTCTTCTCAGCTACTTCCTAGATACTGATCAAGAAAAAAGGGTGGGAAATTATATTAACCCAATAGGAAAATTTGGGATTCTGCCCGGACCAAAACACACAATGTTTTTCTTTACCCTAACTGCAATCCGGGGCCAGCCTGGCTGGTATGCCCAAGTGACAGCCTGATTAATAAAAGGGGCCTAGCAGGCTGAGACTTAATTTTGGTTTACCCACATGGATTCTCTTGTTGGATATGGTTCTTGGACTACAAGAATCATGACCACTTGGTTGAATAAACTGGTCACGAGGTTTGCTTATAGTGGCCCACACAAGCCCAAGTGGTCAACATAATAGGTCTCTAAGTTCTATAAAAATGCGCTTGTCCCTCTTGGCACCTGACCATTCCAGATGAAAGATTTGGGTGAGAGCAGGGAATGAGTGAAAAAGAGGTGGAATTATAGCTACTACAATGAAACACCCTTTTTTGTAGAGATGGAGGCAAAGCAATGACTCTGGCACCTGGGGAGAGAACATCTTAGCATTGACGATTAGAGAGGAGGGAGGACATAAATTTTCTTTGTCCTTCAGAAACACTTGGAGAGACTTCTTCATAAAGAAAAATGTTCTGCAAGTACTTTTAATTTCATGAATCCTAAGTCTGCCATCCCCCACCAGATGACTCTGACCATTATTTTATTGTCATTTCCCTTAACTTTACCAGGAAGTCTTTTGAAAACAGATGTCCAAGTTTTAGTACCTCCAATGTAAAACACCAGATGTCTGTCAAGAACTGAGGCCCAGTCTGCGAGGCAGATGAAAATCACTCAGCTGGCACTCAGGTAGTGGTGACAAACAGGACAGACTGAATTGACTGCCATTAAACAGTCCCACAAGACAGACTGAATTGACTGCCATTAAACAGTCCCACAAAGGCAAAGATTAGACATTATCATTCTAAATGAACTGGGAGAGGGGAAACCACTTTAGAAGCAATGTTAACTCATGCTCTCCCAGATGTAGGTCCCATATTGGTGGCACCTTCAATAATAAACAACACTTTCTTTCCATGGTCACTATGTGTGTCCCTGGCATTATAATTCATATGTGGAAGCAGGTATTAACTCCCTTCCCTCCTAAAAATATGACTTGCATCTTAGGGGTGGTTATAAGAGACCATTTTGGGAAACAGCACTGATAGATCAAGTAGCCCTTAGATAACTGTGAGGATCTCTCCAAAATGTGGTTACCCTTGGTTTATTCAAAGGAGCTTCCTGGAGGAATAAATGAATAATAACAGGAATAAAAAAAGATGTTGACATCAGTTTGCAGTTTGCAGAGTGGGATAAGAAAGCTTGAATTAACAGCTAAATGGCAAGACAAGATTTTAGAGGTTGAATGAGGGAAGAAAAAAAGGATAACCTGGCAATTGAGTATGTGGCCAAAGAGAAAGTTTTGAGTGATAGCTTTTCAAAGCTTTCCAAAAGCCTCCTAAAGATGAAAAACATAATCCCCGCCTCAGAAAGGTTGTACTATAATCAGAAGATGTTGGAACAATAATAATATATGATTATTGCTCTAATGGAGGTCACAAAATATATAATGAAAGTTTAGAATTATATAAATAGCTAAGTCAATCTGCCCAGGGCAGTCATGGGAGACTTCAAAGAACAAGTGACTGGCTCTCAATGTGAGACCAGAAGAATGAGTGAGACTTTGCCAATGAACAAACAGGGAGAAGGTATGCTAGGCAGAAAATACAGCACTAAAAGCTTATTTTAAAAGAGAAATCTAGAAGAGGATAAAAAAATATTTGGAGACTTGACCCAACTCAAAGCTTATTTTCTGTGAACAGCTCTAACCATAGTTCATTTGGTGAAAATCATCAATGGCAACCATCTACTGTCACAGCTACTGAAGTGACATTGCCAGTTAGGATTACCAAGGAGATGCCCAAAAAAACTTAAGGAAAAACTGGAGAATGAGGAGGCCACAGACCTGTGGAATACTCTGTGGGAAACCATCAAGTGTAATGACATACACATAATGGGAGTCCCAGACAGCAAGGTAAGAAAGAGGAAAGTGCAGAAAGAATATATGAGGAAATAATGGCTGAAAAGTTTCCAAATTTTATGAAAAACTCAAGAAGTCCAACAAATTCCAGGTAGTATAATCTCAAAGAGATTCACATCTGAACACTTTTCCATCAAAGATAACCTGCAAAAATGAAGGAGAAATTAAGACATTCCCAAATAAACAAAAGCTGATAGAACTCATCACTAGCAGATCTGTTCTGCAAGAAATATTCAAGGGAGTACTTCAGACTGAAATGAAGGGAAACTAGACAGTAAGTCAAATCCCCACAAAGAAATAAAGAGCACCAGGTTAAGGTAAATACACATATATCTACAGGAATCTGGACAGGCAAGTCCAGGACAGTAAATACACATTAAACAATAATTTTAACACTAATATAAAAAGATCTAATTTGTATGACAATAACAGTACAGAGGAGGGAGGACAAAGCAGAGCTATAATGGAGTAGTTTTTGTATACTATTGAAATTCAGTTGGTATTAATCCAAATCAGACTGTTATAAGATGTTAATTATAATCCCCAGAACAACATATTATAAAAGAAATGGCAACAGAATTAAAACGGTATGTTACAAAATATCTATTTGACATAAAAGGTGGCAGTGATGGAAGAAATGAAGAATAAAAATGACATAAAATGCACAGAAAACAAACAGCAAAATGGCAGACACAATTCAGCCTTATCAGCAATTACATTAATAGTTATGGACAAAAATTCCAATTAAAAAAGGCAGAAATTGGCAGAATGGATTTAAAAAACAAGTTCCAACTATACGCTATCTTTAGGAGATACACTTAAGACTCAGAGTAAAAAGATGAAAAAAGATAAATTGTACAAACAGCAGTTTTAAGAAAGCTGGAGTGGCTATATGAATATGAGACAAAATAAGACTTTAAAACAAAAAATGTTACCACAGGTAAGAAGCGACATTTTCTAATGATGAAAGGGCCAATCTATCATGAAGCTATAATAATTATAAACACACAGGAACTTAATAACAGAGCACCAAAATACATGAAACAAACAAAAAAAGACAAATCAAGGATAGACAATATAACAGTAACAGTTGGAGAATTCAATACCCCACTTTCAATAACGGACAGAACTAGAGAGATCAAAAAGGAAAGAGAAGACTTGAATACTGTAAGCCTAGAGGTCTAACAGCCATCTACAGAATACTCTACCCAACAGCAAAACATACATTCTTCTCAAGTACATGTGGAACATCCCCCAGGATAGAAGATATGCTGGACCATGAAAACAAACTCCAGTACATTTAAACCGAGAGAAATAATTACCTGACTTCAAGGGCTTTGATGGCTTCTAGCATTTGTAGAAACTCTGCTGCTTTCCATACATCATTGGCTTCTTCTTCTCCTTGTATCATTAGTTTTGCTGTGTATGTGAACTCAATTAAATGACGAAAGGCCATTTTACTAACACCTGTAAAGAAGATGTATAACAACATGTATTCACACTGATTCAAACCTTGTAACATTTAGTGAAGAGAAAAAGGAAAAAAACAAAACAAAAACAAAACCAAGCCCAGTACTTGGAACATGATTGTCATCTTTTATTTCAGAATTTCTGATGAAATTCTCATTAATAGTATAGTAATACTGTAGCCAAGTTCTAGCACTAAGAAAATACTTTAAGACCTTTCCCAAAGATTTCCAAAGCTCGTTGGTAACTTTTACATGCCAGATATGCTGTTTCCTACCAAAGAGATGACAGTTCTGTATCAATTCAGCTCTAAAATTTTCAATGGTTCACCACACAGTTTAGCAAATAAAGTTCAGTACCTCTGTGAACTCACTCTCTCAAGGCTCTTTACATGAATATTTTATATACTTTCCTCCTCCAAATTTAAACTACACCAAACTCAGACTATATACTATTCCTCAAACAAACACTACACTTTCTAATAGCTTCCTTGCTTTTATTAACATTTATGCTCATTCCTGAATGTGAAATCTCTAGTTGTACAAATCCTACCACCCTCGAAGGCCCAACTCCAATCCCACATTTTCAACAAAGTCTCTTTGATACTGCCTCCAGGCTGAATACCGTACTAATCTATAAACTATAATTACCAGAACAAGTACATGGACAACTACTGTAAGCTACTTGAGAGAAATGATTTTGCCTTTGTATATGCACCACATAGTACCCAAATACAGTATTTCCTAAAAAATGGGCACACAAAGTAGGAATGAATAAAAGTGAAAGACACTTTCATAATTATGCTTTCATCATTCCAACTTTCTCTTCAAACTTTTGTGTTTAAAATTTAGTCCCAAAATGATACTTTCTGTCCAACCTGATGCTATATATTACTGTTTCAATCTAAGGTGAGTATACAAGAAGCTATTAATAAAAACAAACAAAACTACTTTTTTTCCTTAAACCTTTTTTTAGTAAGGATATTTTCCCCTACCCTCTCCCCCGCCCTGCTGTTTTTGCTGCCTGTGACCATTTGCTGTGTGATCTTCTGTATCTATTTCTCTTTTTGTTTTCTTTTCCTCATCTTTCTCCTCTAGAATTCATTGGTGTTTGATCCCAGGGACCTCTGATGTGGAGAAAGGTTCTCTGTCAATTGTGCCACCTCAGCTCCTGTCTCTCCTGTGCTTCACCTTGACTCTCTCCTTGTCTCTCTTTTGCTGTGTCATCATCTTTCTGCATGACTCACTTGCACAGCCACTGGCTCACCTCGTGGGCACTCAGCTTGTTGCACATGCACTCGGCTCGCTGAGCAGGCACTGGCTAACCACCTGGGCACTTGCACAAGCACTTGGCTCACCGCATAGGCACTAGGTTTGTGGCACAGGCACTCTTTCTCTTCTTTTTCACCAGGAGGCCCCAGGGATCGAACCTGGGCCCTCCCATATGGTAGGCAGAAGCCTTTTCACTTGAGCCACACCTGCTTCCCAAGAAAATACTTTTAACAAACTTTTAAGCTAAGATGCCAAAGTCCAAACTGTACACACTATGTACAACTGCAAATTCCCAAAATAAATGTATGTATATATTTTTTTCTTAGGAGGTACCGGTTGTGAACCCAGGACTTCATACATGGGAAGCAGGTGTTCAACCACTGAGTTACATCTGCTCCCCAGTGAGAGCTGGTTTTTTCATTTATCTGTTTTTAGGAGTTACCAGAGATTGAACCTGGGAAACAGGTGCTCAAGCACTTTGAGCTACATCTGCTCCCCACCAAAATATTTTTATGTTCTCCCCATCTACTTTCTACATCTGAGGAAATTGTGGCATGAGAAATTGGATCTAGCTATGCCATATTTCACTGATGATGTGAGCATGACAGAAAATGTGGCTGTAGATATCTGGGAAAACCTTTTATAAAATAAAAGTATATGAAGCCAACAATAATATTGTAGTCTATAAAAGAGAATAGATCTTAGGGTTCGCAATGTAGAGAGTCTTAATTTCTATATTTGAAAAAGATCTTTATCCCCTTAGAGCATTAAGGAGTCATCACATTGTTGTTGTACCTCCACAATGTGTTCCGGAGTGCCTGATTTATTGAAATTATTTTAAGGCCCGTTTTAAATTTAAATCTATTTTAAAACCAAATTTATAATATATACTCCTTACCATTCATAGAATCTTTAGAATCCTTATATCTATACATTAAAAATCACTTCACTTTCAGCAGAATGTTTTTGTATAGAATTATTTGAAAACCAAGATAATGGGTTTGTTAGTTTTCTCCATTATTTCATAATTGGTATCCATTTTTTCTTGGTATATACACACAGCTAAAATGTTTATAAAATTTACAGTAAGTGAATCTTACAAAAAAATAAACCATAGGTGGCCACAAAAGCCTGGAGACATAGACAATAAATCTTTTAAAATAAAGTTAACTCCCTTTGATTACTTCTCAGGTATGCTAAAGGTAAAAGTTTATTCAGTGAAAATTAGAGATACAAATCACCTAAGACAACAAATCACATATGTATATACAAGGATTTATTTTTTATTTTTTAATTTAATTCCCCCCCTCCCCCAGTTGTCTGTTCTCTGTGTCTATTTGCTGCCGTCTTGTTTCTCTGTCCACTTCTGTTGTCGTCAGTGGCACAGGAAGTGTGGGCGGCGCCATTCCTGGGCAGGCTGCACTTTCTTTCGAGCTGGGCGGCTCTCCTTACGGGGTGCACTCCTTGCGCGTGGGGCTCCCCTGCGCGGGGACACCCCTGCGTGGGGACACCCCTGCGTGGCACGGCACTACTTGCGCGCATCAGCACTGCACATGGGCCAGCTCCACACGGGTCAAGGAGGCCCCGGGTTTGAACCGCGGACCTCCCATGTGGTAGACAGATGCCCTAACCACTGGGCCAAGTCCGTTTCCCTATATACAAGGATTGATGCAAATGCTGCCTTAATGCACACTGTTCTTGCAACTTTGCAAAACTTTTCGAATTGTTAGGAGTACCACCTTGAACACAGCATGTATTATCAGTAAACTATTTATTATGTATTCGATCTGCATTTCCAGACTTTATAGACCCCTGAACAATTTTAATTCAGAAAACTGAAGCATAATCGCTTCTTTTAAACCCTGTTAAAATAGTCAACATCACAAAGCAATTGTCCTATACGACATGCAATGACAGGTACATTATGTATTTTGTCTAAACCTATAAAATCATGCAGGGCAGAGTGTAAACTATATTCCATGGTTAGTGGCAATGTTTCAATATGTGTTCCTCAACTGTAACAAATGTACCACACTTATGAAAGATGTTATTAATACGGGAACGTGTGGGAAGGGGAGAGAGTGGAGTATATGAGAAACCCCTATATTTTTCATGTAACATTTATGCAATCTAAAGCGTCATTCAAAACTTAAAAACATGAAAAAAATAGTCAACATGAAAAAGATACATTATTCTGTATTTCCTATATATAATTTTTCCTAACTGATCATTAAACTTATGTGTATAAGTTGATCTATATATAAAAAAAATTATGTATGAACATGTACTTGGATGTTTTGTCCTTGACACTCAGGGTAAAATTTCTAGATATGATGGTAGAGTTGCTTCTAGAGAAAATCTAGGTGCTTATCGATTTGTAGTTTCATGAGGGTAAGAAAAAAATGGATTTAGAAAATTGAAGGCTTGGGTTACAAGGATATGTGCTGTTCAGAACAAGGGAATGAATGTCTGTTGGAGATTTTATATAGTGAATCCAAGTCAATAGCTGAGCTATGACACAACTTTGAGGCCAACAATTCTGTTTGAAGCTAGGGATGAACCTGTGATTCTAATCAAAGATAACTTATCTCACAGGGACCCAGAAAACAGAGGTAACTCAGCTTAAATCTAATGACACTCATAGAGCATATTACAATTTAATGTTCTTTCATACATGTCAGTGGCTGTTAACAAAATCCTCTGAGCAGTGGTTCCCAACACTGGTTGTACATTGGAATCATTCTAGGGAAGTGCTGCTCAAAATCTGTGCATAGAAACCATCTGGAGATCTTGATAAAAGTAGATTTTTATTCAGTAGGTCTGGGCTGGAGCCTAAAAGTCTATATTTCTGATATGGTCTCAGGTGATGCCCATGTGACTGGTCTTCAGATCACGCCTGGAAAAACAAGGACCTAAGAACTTTTAAATACAGATAACTTAATACTATCCCCTCAAAGACTGATTTAATTATCTGAAGGTATAACCTGGGTATTGATATTTGCCAAAGTGTCCCTGGTGATTCTAATGTGTAGCTAAGGACAAGAACGACAGGTACAAATGATAATCCACATTTAACAATAGGGATAGTTCTGGCTAAGATAGAGGAAGCACAAATTCCACCCTACCTCACCCACTGACTTCTTCCCATATCTCCCAATTCTGACTTAAGGGCAGCTCAATCCTATTAACTACACAGCAGGTGCAGAAAGAAAAAGCTTCAAGGGAAACTCTTTTGGTCAGAGAATGAGGAAAGGGGATGGAGAGTGTGTGTGTGTGTGGTGGGAGAAATCACTGCTTTGTTTTTTTCTTCTCTCAGTCCCACCCCAAGGCAAACCCCAGTTCTGATGCTGCACACCAATGGCTGTTGGCAGATGCATGGGCCTAATCTCTTAGGGGAAAAAAGACTATGGTCTGATGAACACAGAAAGAATTCCTATATATTTTTTTCCCCCTCCCTTTCCTCATGTATGGCTTTATAGAGAGATTGAGAAGCAAAGAATTTTCTTACTTTTTAAAAAATTATTACTATTGAAATAATGAAAATGCTCTAATAATGATTGAAGCGATGACTGCACAAGTATGTGATCATACCAAATATCCAAACACCACTGATTGTACACTTTGGATGAATTATATGCTTTATTAATATGAAACAATAAAATTGATTTGTTCTTTTTTTTTTTTTAAAGCACAATACAGGGAGGCTAAAACCTATGTAATCAGGGTACAGGAAAAAGGGCTCCTAAGAAGCCAGAGGGCACTGGAAATCATGGAGATGAGGGAGCTGGAGAAAGGGATCCTCTAAATCTGTGTATGAAGTCTCAGGCTAACCCCCAAGCTGCAAATGTGTGGAACTGATCCAACATAGCATAGTAAAGGCTTTAAGAACTGCAAATGTATGTGTTGAGTAGTCTACCACCCAGCATAGTAAAGGCTTTGAGAACTGCAAATGTAGGTATGGAGTGGTCTACCACCCAGGTCCCAGGTGACACACCTGGTTTTGAAAACAAAACTGGGACTGAATCCACAGCCCACAGAAGGCAGTTTCAACTAAGCAGGTAGGCTGCCTACTACTACTAAAAACATGCTTCAGAGGATTTTAATAACATCCAGTCTCATAATATTATATTCAAAATGTCCATGATTCAACTCAAAGTTACTTGACATACCTTACAGATTAAAAAAAGGGGGGAAGGGGGAGAAAGAGAACCAAGGTGTCCAAGGTCATACAATTGACAAAAAATAAACCAAGACTAAACTCAGGAATTGTAATTCCATTCCTAGCGCTTTCTCTACAGCTAGGTGACCAAGCTAGATAATATAGTGATCCCAAAATTAAAGGCTTAAGAATGAGACAAATTAAGTCTTTAAACCTGGGTAAACCAAAAATAAAACAGTAAAATTTTAGTATTTTATTCTCTTACCTATATATAATTTAAATACTATAGTGCTGTGAAAACAGTACTATTAACATATCAAGTTAGAGGTATGGAGAGGTACAAGAGACAATCCCAAGATTAGTCTCCAGAAGACTCTTCCAAACAGTTCTTAAAGGGAGACATTAGACAACATCTGGAGAAATTTCTGATTGTTACAACTGGGAAATACTACTGGTATCTAGTCAGTAGAAGGCAGATATGCTGCTAGACATCCTGAAGTGCACAAGACAACATTCCACAACAAACAATTATCCAGACAAGGGTGAGAAATCCTAAATTAGTGATGTTGGAAATCTGCTTATAGGCTACATTTTCAAGGGGGTGGGGTGGGTGGGGGAAGGACGCCACTGCATTAGTAACAATAATAAACTATATAGAATTCAATCAGGCATGTTATCTGCCTCCAATCTTAAGGTCATATAACTACCATTTGAATCCACACGAATTGCCAGGAACCAAGAGGCCACTGAAAGACACATAAATACAATTCATGACTTCAAGGAGTTAGCTACTGCCACTAGGCAATTTAACTATATGAAAAAATTTCCAAAAAAACCCCAAACATACAAAAACAAAAACCAGAAAAAATTTGGCCAAAGAACTGTCTCCTATATTACTATACTCTTGGCAACAATTCCGGTAAGTAATCATATGGGTCTTTTAATGAAGACACACACAAAATCAGCCAACCATTAATTATACCAACAATGAAAGAAAAAAATAGTACTGTGGACTTTGGAATCCTAGTCCCACTGCTCTTTCCATCTGATCATCAGTAATAGCAATTCTACCCTCCTTTTCCTAAAATTTCAGGTATTACTCCTGGATTCAGATAGACACATATAGTAGCCTCCTAGACAACTAAATTTAGGACAAAATTCTTTCAGGAGTTCCTTGGAAGCACCCTTATTTTATGCCCCAAAGCCCTTAGACCTCTTCTAATTCCACAAATCTATTCATACTTTCATGCCCTCCACAGTTCAAGCACCGCTTATACCTACGGATTTAAACTCTATTAACCCAGATCCTTGCCAAGTTTTAGAACCACTGATCCAACTGCCTATTGGGCATCCTACGTCAATGTCCCATGGACACCTCAAATTCAGCAAATCCAAAGTTCGTCTCTTATAGTGTCTTTACTAACTTGCTTTTCTTTATTTCCAAGATTTTTTTTTTTAAAGATTTATTTATTTATTTAATTTCCCCCCTCCCCTGGTTGTCTGTTCTTGGTGTCTATTTGTTGCGTCTTGTTTCTTTGTCTGCTTTTGTTTCTTTGTCCGCTTCTGTTGTCGTCAGCGGCACAGGAAGTGTGGGCGGCGCCATTCCTGGGCAGGCTGCACTTTCTTTTCACGCTGGGCGGCTTTCCTCATGGGCGCACGTGGGGCTCCCCCACGCGGGGGACACCCTTGTGTGGCACGGCACTCCTTGCGCGCATCAGCACTGCGCATGGCCAGCTCCACACGGGTCGAGGAGGCCCGGGGTTTGAACCGCGGACCTCCCATATGGTAGATGGACGCCCTAACCACTGGGCCAAAGTCCGTTTCCCTATTTCCAAGATTTTTAATGACACCACCATCTAACCTGTCACCCAGTGTAGAAAACTGAGTCATCCTTGACCTCTTCCCTGCCTTCCCAAGGAGTCCTTTCAAGTCCATTCCTCTATCAGATATCAAATCCATTGCCACAGTCAAAACATTAGTCCCAGCCTTCACAACTCACAAAAACTATCTGATCTTCCTGCGTTTAATCTCGCCCATCTCCAGTCCCTCCATGTGCTTTTTTTAAACCAGCGTGTAAGGATTCTGGGAGTTTTACGGAAGCCAGAGCAGGATAGGGGTAGAGGATCCTAAAAGGTAAAATTCTATGTTCCTCATCCTTATTTCAAATAGGGTGGCTCTACTTTTACTTGTTTAACATTCCTTGTAAGATTTCATTTGAAAAAAGTTTGACAACCAGTGCTAATTGCTGCACCAAACTAAAACTCCCAAACTTATTACATCGACTATAACTGAACCCTTCTGTGTTTATATTAACTCAAAATTGTAAATAACCTACACAGTTCAATAATGGAAGAGCAGATGAAAGAAATTAAGGTCCACCCACTCACTGGAATATTATGCAACCATTAGAAATTTTTTATAGACCTGGCCATGATCTAACCATTGAGTGAAAAATATACACTACAAAGTATTATTTATAATTTGCTTCCATTTTTTAAAAGATAAATTTTATATATGGCAATTTTTATATATGGAAATATATAACAGCATTAACAAAAGTTTCTGGGTGGTGAGATTACGGATTTTTATTTTCTTCATTTTGCTTATTTGCACATTTTCCTTTGTCCAAGTAGTGGTTTTCAACTGGGGGTGACCTGGGCCTGTGCTCTGCAAGATTTGGAAATTGTCTGCAGACATTTTTGGTTATCACAACGGGGGGAATGCTACCAGCATCTACCAAGCAGAGGTCAGGGATGCTGTTAATCACACTGCAATGCACAGGACAATCCCCCACAACAAAGAATTATCTAACCAAATGTCAGTAGTGTGGAGACTGAAAAAGCTGGTCTATAATAAGTATATATCACTTACTGTTTTTAAACAAGAAGTCCGAGCTCCTCATCATAGCACATTAGGATCCTCTACCTACCTCAAGACTCATGTCTTGCCATGTACCACCTTAAAATGCATGATCTTACTTCCTCAAATTTGCTAGGAATTTTTACATGCCAGTACTGTCCCCTCAAGTTGCTCCTCCCTACATAAGAAATGCATATTCCCAGCCACTTTTTTTTTCAACTTTAAGATTCTGCTCAGAAGACTTCTCTTTGAAATCTTTCCTATCTCTAAAAATATTATACTATTAATTCTCTTAGTATGTAACAGCCTTTAAACACTTTTTGCACTTCTTTACTTATTCCTTATTCCCAATTAAATTTCAAGTTCTTTAAGGAATGTCTTATTCAACAATTCTTCATCTCCAGGGTCTAGTCTGGTGCATAATACATAATAGGTTTTCAATATGATAAACAAATAGCCTCCATTTATTGAACTTATATATGCCAAACACCATGCCAGGCATTCTGTATGCATTCCAGTTAAGCATCACAAACCCATTAACCCACTTTTCAGATGAGGAAGCAAATTCACATTTGAGGTAAAGTAACCTGCCTGGGGGTCACACACTGAGTAAACCTCAGTTGAATGAATGGACAAAATCTTGCCTAGTTATCAGAAACCAATACCATCCAGGAAATTAGACTTTCACTTTAGTATGCACTGCGTGTTTCTGGAATGCCTGTGTTCTGTCCATTACAGATAATAAAAAGATAATCTAGCTGTGGATCTATCAGATAGAATGCTAATCTGAAACATACCAAAGTAAAAGGATATTCACTCTTCACGTTTTCTTTATTCCCCCAAGCACCAAATTTTTCCAAGGGAATAGTGTTTCTAGGCAACCCACTCATAACAAAAATATATACACAGTGAAAGAGAAGCAAAACCAAAATCCACATACACTGAAAGAACCTAAAATTCTATGTTATATGTAGGCAAGTGGATTTACTTCTTTCTATTATGAATTGGGGATGAGGTAGTAGCAGAAGACAAAGAGATGGTAATAATACAAACTGAATCCCTAGTTACCTGGGCAACTTTGTGCAAGTAACTTTTCAGCACCTGTTCCCTAATATGTAAACCACCTACTTCAAAGGATGGCTGCAAGCCTCAGAATATGCACATATGCTACAGAGCACAATGCCTGGCACTTGGCCCGACACTATAAATGGTAGTAATTACTACAAAAAAGGTCAATCAAATACAAAAACCACTTTTTGTTCAAGGTAATACATAGTGACTGCTCCCTTCCATCCCAGATATTCTGCACCCACTAGAACTCCTCTGAATGCTACTTCAGTTCATCTTTTCTATCCTTTTCCATATTATATCAGCCCACTACATAATGTCCAGGTTATTTATTCATCTGCTAGTATATCACTATCACTAATTCTGCTAGTACAGACATTCTTCCGAAACTCACAGCTTCACCACCAATGTGAAATATAAGTCCACTGAACAAAGATGGTACTTTTTTTAAAAGGAGGTACAGGGAATTGAACCCAGGATCTCATACATAGGAAGCAGGTATTCAAACCACTGAACTACACCTGCTCCCCAAGGTAATTCACTTTTTTTTTTTGGCAAGAGAGTAAAGAGTTTATTAAGAAATAAAAGAAACACAGTACACAATCTGAGACACAGATTGTGGATGTACTGCAGGATGAGATGAACCTTCATTTTAATACATGTTTTCAAATGACACTTTTAATACATGTTTTCTTCAATGGAAAAGGTACTTGATCATGACTGCAAAACTTCTTCACCAATTATAATGCAGAATTGTATTTAAAACAAGCATTTACCTTCTATCTCCACCAAAGGTTCCTGAGTAAACTCCTGGAAGAACTTGTAGAAGAACTTACTGCAAGCAGCCAAAACAGCCTTGTGGGCCTTAAAATGGTGTCCTAAGTTTAAAAAAAAAAAAAAAAAAAAAAGTAAAAGAAAATCATACATATTCACAATATCAAATGTAAAACTATAAAACACGTTTTAAAATTACTTAAAATAAAAGACACCTTTCTTCATAACATAATTATATAAGTATATAAATTATTGAACTAAAGTCAGAATACTCTTGGCAGCTATCTTGGCAGATTTTAATCTCAGTTAGACATGAAATCAAAAACCTTATTACAGTTCTATAAAAGCCAGTTTACAATACTTCAGGAGGTAAGGAACTTCCTACCACTGAAAGGAAGCACTTTCTTTTACTTCAATTAAGGAATAGAAGGGATATTCTATTCATTTGAAACTGCTAAATATAAATACAATAAGGTTATATATCATTCAGAAAGGGGAAAATGCCATAAAATAAACAAAAAGTTGGATTTGTCTGGCTCTGGGACTCACTGTAATATGCTTACTACTTGAAAGGTCAATCTATGGTAGACCTACAATAAAGAAAAGCTTGCCTTGAGAAGCCTGTTATCACTAAATAGAAAACATACCCGAGCTACATTTGTCTTTCATGGGAAAGACTAGGAAAGAATCCTTATTTTCACGGTGAGTCCCAAAGGGGGTGGGACTCCTGCAAAAGAAGCCTCTCACATTCTCTCTCCCTCCAGCATCAACTGGGAAACTAGAAACAAATTCACATTTCCCAAATGACCCTCCTGTAAGGAACTCATCAAAGAAGCTTACTAACAGGAAGCTATTAACTGAACATTTAGAGATATTCTCCCTATCTCCATGCCATCATCTCGTACTTTAGTGTGCACTAAGACAAAACTTCACAAGGCTGCAAGTTACAACGCGATCAATACCAGACTTTGCTGAAAGCGTGACTGGCCAACGTGCCTTCCACAGCACGGTTTCTGAGAGGGCACTGTCTGACAAGAGCCCTCAGGTTCTACCGCTCACCCTCTGCAGACTTTCGGTAGGAAGTCTGTAGAGGGTGGGTAAGAGGCAGATGGAGGGGGGACAGGGAGTGAAAGGCTGAATCAACAAATTCGCTCTTTCGCCCACTCCATACCCACCGTCGACAATCAGGGTGATGTCAGTAAACCGGTCCTGCTCTCGCTGTTCATTCAATCGGTCCAAAATCATTTTATGATGCTCAGGAAACTCCTGAAGGCATTCCATCGTCTCTTCGGCCTCCATGGCCGTCGGGTTGCTCTACAACAGAGGAGCATGATAACGTACACCCATGAGCCCGGGCTGAGGAACAACAAACCCCCTAAAGCATAAAACAAAAAAACAAAACCCCAGCGACGTGAAAGGAAGGGGGAGGGAGAGACGGGAGGAAGGCGAGGGAAGAAAGAAAGGCGAGCCGGGTGGCCGCCGCGCGTTGGGGGCCGGAGCCGCGGCCGCGGGACTCCCAGCTCTGACCTAATTGGAGTCGGGAGACGCGAGCTGGAGCGGAGTGGGCGAGCGCGGGAGGCTCCGGGTGCCGGGGCGCGCAAGTCCAGCAGGGGAGGGGACCGACAGCCGCAGCGGCCCGCTAACGGCCCGCCAAGCCCTTCCGACCGGCCCAGGCTCCTGCCGCCCCGGGACCCGATCCGGCCGCGGCCCACAACGACTCCCAGGTCGCCTTTCCCTCCCCCGCCCTCCCTCTTCTCCCCCCACCCCAACCCAGCCGGCACTCACTCAGGGAAGGAGGAGCGGCCCGGGCCTGCGCGTCACTTACGTCGACGTATCGCGTCACGGCGTCGGGCTCCGGCTGACGTGACTCCTCCCGAGCGCCGACCGGAGGTGTCGGCCACGCCCCACCCCACCACCCCCCAAAGGGCGGGGCGGAGCGAGCTGCGGAGATTTGGCGCTAGCCCAGGGCAAGGCCGCGGGGCTTGGAGAAGTGGAATGCGGGCTGCGGGGGGTTGTGCCCATTTAGGGCCAGACTGTGCTCTGCGAGGGCGTCCTAAATCGCCTCTTCCACCGCCTAGTTCTACTTGCCGCTGCCGACTTCAGAATAAAGGCACCAACCATTTTCAATGCGCTTTTATTCCGCGGCTCCTCCAGCCACGCCTCACCCCGCCCACTTACCCCCCCACACCAAAGGTCGGCCCGCCTTACCTAGCCCGTGGTCCTCCCACTCTCGTCCACGATCATCAACTCCTTTCCTTCCCCACCCTCCCCTCCCAAGGCGTAATTTGCCCTACACCTTTCCCTACCCCTAAGCCGCACTTCGCCCTCCATTCTCCCTGCGAGAGCCTAGGCGCTCACTCCGCTCGGGTCCAGCCCGCGCACGTGCCCTCGCTCCCAGACCCGGGCGGCCACGGGAGCGAGCACGTTCCGGCCTCCGGGGATCTTCCTCCCCAGTGCCCGCCCCCGCTGCGCCCGGCCGCCACCACGTGTTTGCTGGGCTCTGAAACCTGGATCTGCCCTGAATTATTTACACAGGATGCTGTTACTACAGTCCCTTCTACACCACCCCCCCTTAAAGAGACCAATGACCCAAACATCTGCTCTTGGTTTGCTCATTCATTTATCCAAGAAATGTTTTTTGAGGATCATGAGATAGTGGAGATTTACTTTTCATTCCTGGGGTTTGGGAGTGGGATTAGAGAAGAAGGCAAATAGCTACATGGAAGGGTGGATGAAATTATTATTTCAACATATTTTCATCGAGAGCCAAAACTGGGCTGAGCATTGTTTAAGGGACCGAGGAATACACTAGCAAACAAGACACATGGGGTTCCTGCCCTGTGAATCGTAACCTGATAGAGTATGTAGACCTGTTGAATAGTAATGGCCTGGGTGCTGACTCCTGAGTGTAATCGAATGGGAGGAACAAGGTAGTCTGGAAGTCGAGGAAAGCCAGTGACCTATATGAAGCAATATGAGTGTTTGAGTGTTTCTAGTCAAGGTTACATACAGCACATGCAGATGCACTTAAGATTTAACCTTCCAGTAATTGAAAGAATGTTGCTGGGTTAAAGCGATGTAAACTCTGTTAAAGAGGTTAGATTTTCTTCTAATCTCAGGCGAAAGCCTTGAAGGTAGAGTAGTGCAGCAATATCCTAAGATTTACTTTTAAAATATATATACATAAAAAATATATATATAATAGTCTAGAACCAATAAGGGGAATGGATTAAGTAGAACAAGAGGCAAGGAATTGGGAGGATGTTAGCAATCTGAGAGAAATCATGGTGGCAGAGGAGAATCTAGAGGTAGAATCAACCGGCTTGGTGAATCATTGTCTGTAAAGCATGTTTGGAGGTTGTTGCAACCCACCTCCCCAGTGGCACGGGTGGGGATAGTGGCAAGACCATAGGATGCACTTAGCAAGCTGTCAGACATGAGATTTATTTATTGAGACTCATGGACAGGAGAGGGTCTTTGGTGGAGACAGGCCGAAGAATAAAGTAGTGTTCTGCCAAAAGGTGGGAAAATGAGGGGCAATATACAGGGTCTCAGAACAAAGATGTTTTGTAACAGTTAAATAAATGGGGTCTGGTGATGTTATTGTAGGAAGGAATTGTATAGCCTGGAGAAAATTAAAGTCTACCACACCATCTGTATATTGTTTCCCTGTGGGGAGGTCTGTTACATTTTAACTTGTGTCCTGGGCAGGCAGGTGGCTGCAGTACTGTTGGCTGAGTTTCCCTTAGGAAGGGGAAGCCAGGGCCGGACCTACCTGGCCAACACATAGATATTAAATATTGGTGGGCATATTCATAACAAAGAAAAAGAACAGTAAAGGGCGGCTCCTATATTTCTAACTTCAGCCTGTGGATTGCTGGTGCCACTTAACAACTAGAGAAAAGGAAATGCAACTAGAGGAATTGAGAAAAAGGATGGGGAGGTGAAGGCTAATTTCAATGAGACAGCTAAGAGTAAATGTGAAAGAGGTACTTGGATACATGGGTCTGTATATAACTTAGGGGAAAAAGTAAATCTAGAGTTATTCATTTGAAAAATTTCAGCATAAAATGGGTATTGAAACCATGGGAATGGATGTTTAAGGAGAATCTGCAGGGGTGATAGATTAGCATCACCACCATTATTATTATTCATACCAGTTTTTAAAAATGAGAAAATTGCGTATGAAAATAAGCTTTTTGGGAAATTCTGGAATATAGGGCTACTTTCTTGGAATAGCAACTATTGGATTGAGTGAAACAAAGACTGGCCTCTATGGATTTTTAGCTATCCACTTCACCAGAGTCTCCACCACTTTTTAATATCTTAGACCCAGTATACATCATTCATTTTCATTACTTGCTTAGTTCCTAAGATTTTTAAATTCAGTCTCCTGGTCTATAGAGTCAGAAGGGAAGATGAGATAGGATTTTAGCCCTGGAAAGTATCAGTTCTTATGAGTTGATTAGAAAAGGAAGAAACTGATAGGACTGAGTATGGCAGCTGGAGAATGAGGAGGAAAATCAAATGAGTATGACATCAAGAAGGCCATGAGAGGAGAATGTTTCAAAATATAACTTTCTATAACTGCCAAGTGGTCAAGCTATCTAAAGACAAGAACAGTCCATTAGATTTAGTGTCATGGAAGTCTTCAGTAAAAACTTTGGCAAGAAAATATTTAGTGGAGTTTTGATGAGGGATGGGACAAGGGGGAGGTGAAGAGTCTATATCCAAGAAAGTTAAAGAATAAAAAGATAATGAAATTGAGGTGGCAAATGTAGAACTCTCCTTAAAAGATGAGGGAGGAGGGGTGAGGTTGTAGCGCAAGTGTACCTGCTTCCCATATGCAAGGTTCCAGGTTTGATCCCTGGTACCTCCTAAAAACAAACAACAAATGAAAAAACCAACTCTTATTGCGGACCAGATGTAGCTCAGTGGTTGAGCACCTGCTTCCCATGTATGAGATCCTGGATTCAATCCCCATACTTCCTGAAGAAAAAAGAAGAGGGAGGAGAGAAAGGGGTATCTGTAGGAGGATGACCGGTCAAGGCAGTTGTAGCTTTTTATGTTTTTAGATGGGAGATATTTGAGCAATTTAAATGCTGATAGGGAAGAATCCAGGAAATGAAATGATAAAAATATAATAGGAGTGGATATGGCCCAAGTGGTTGAGCTCCAGCCTCCCACACGAAAGGTCCCAGGTTGATTCCTGATCCCTCCTGAAAAACACAAACAAACAAGCAAAAAAATGGAAAAACCAATTCAGGGAAGCTGATGTCATTGAGCCCTGGCTTCCCACATATGAGGTCCTGGGTTCAGTCCCTGGAACCCAGTTCCTCAAAAAAGAAAAAAGAAAAAAAAAAAAAATATATATATATATATAGAATAGGAATAGGGGCTAATTGTGCAAGAGAGGGGAAGCCTCAAGAAGATGAAATTGAGAGGTTAGGTGAACAGATTGGTCTTAAATAGAAGGACACCTCTTGCATTATCATTGAAAGGATTTATGGATGAGATACTCTTAGGGGTGCAGATTTGTTTCCAAGAAGTTGAGGAGTTCTTATCTAATGGAAGTCCTCTATTATCTCCATTAAATAGGTGGCCAGGTCATCTAAAAGCCAAGAGTAGAAGAAGAAGTGGGTATCTGAGACATTTAAGATTAGGAGATGTATTAGTTATCTATGGTTGCATAACAAATTACCCCAAAATGCAGTGGCTTAAAACAATGAACATTTATTATCTCATGTTTTTATTGGTTAGAAATCTGGCTGTGGCTTAGCTGGCTCCTCAGAGTTTTTCACAAGGCTCCAATCAAGGTATTCGCTGGGGCTGCAGTAACCCCAAAGTTGACTTGGGACCATCTACTTCCAGGGAACTCAAGTGGCTACGGTAGAATTCAGTTCCTCCTGGACTATTAGACTAAGGACTTCAGTTTTTGATAAGGTCTTCCTTAATTCCTTGCCATCTGGGCTTCTCCATAGGGCAGCTCACAGCATGGCAGCTGGATTCCATCTAAGTGAGCAAATGAGAAGACAAATAAGGTTGAGCAAATCAGAAGCAAAAGTCTTTTGAAACCTAATCTCAGAAGTGGCATCTCATCACTTTTGCCATATTCCTTGTTAGAAGTAAGGCACCAGGTCCAGCCCACACTCAAAAGGAGGTAATTACACTAAGGCATGGATACCAGTAGGTATGATCATTAAGAGAAATCTTAGAATCTGCTGACTACAGAATAGAGTGCAAAAGATTTGAAATCAATAGCATCACAGTAGCATGAACAAGATTGGTAGAAGTTGTTGACCAGAAATTTATGATAGTTTCTGCCAGACATTGTGCGTACCTCTAGAAGCACTCCAAAGTCAGGTGCATAAGAAGAAAGTGACATAAGAATCAAGACAGAAAACAGTTCTCTGTGGTGCAGAGTTTGGGTCAGTTAACAACAACTAGGTTTACAGATTTTCTTAGAAAAAAAATGAATTCTTCAAATGTAAGGAGAAATGATAGTTCTAGCTATCTTAGTGGTATTTCCTTATATGTTTCAAGGCAATGCTAGGAATGATATAGCAAGGTAGTTGAAGGCATTGTTTTGGAAGATAGCCTGGGTTGAAATTTTTTTTCAATTTAATAGTTGGTTGACTTTGGGAAAGTTGTTTAACTTCATTAAGCTCTTTCCTCATCTTTAAAATGATGTAGAAAAGCAAGTGAGTACATAGTGGATGGTGTTATGTACCTCAGAAAAAACATGTTCTTAACCGTGCTCCATTCCTGTTGGTGTGAACCCAGTGTAAACAGGACCTTTTGATGAGGTTACTTCAATTAAGGCGGGGACTCTTAATTGGTTTTGTTCCACAGGCTCCTTTGCCAGTCAGGTGAAAACCACGGACCCCTTCTCAGAATGTAGCAGCAGATAGCTAGCTTTATGACATTTAACATCAGCATGTCTTTAAATTAAATTTTAGGATTATTCAAAATTATGTTTTACAATTTTCCCATAATTTCAATACCTGATAACCTAACATGGTTCAACATCTGTTCAAACTGTCATTTTCACCAAACATTTAGAAATTCAAGTTTTCCCATGGCATCTTAAAACCATCATTATTAGTCACCCAAAGGGGGTGCTGATGCAAAATACCAGATATTGGTTGGTTTTTATAAAGGGTATTTATCTGGGTAGGAGCTTACAGATACCAAGTCATAAAGCATAAATACTTCCCTGACCAAAGTCTATTTTTACATGTTGGAACAAGATGGCTGCCAACATCTACAAGGGTTCAGGCTTCCTAAGTTCCTCCCTTCCTCAGGCTTCTCTCTGGGCTCAAGGTTCCTCACTTCCCAGGGCTTACTTCTTCCTAGGCTCAGGTTTCCTCTCTTCCTGGCGCTTGTTTCTCTTTCTTCTGTGAGCTTACTTCCCAGGGCTCCAGCTTAAGGTTTTAGCATCAAACTCCAACATCAAAACTCCAACGTCAAAAACCCCCAGCAAGTTTTAACTCTGCCCTTCGCCATGCCTTTTATCAACACCCTAAATATGTGGTCCAATCAAAGCCCTAATCATAACTTAATCATGCCCAGGTACAGACCAGATTACAAACATAATCCACTATTTATTTTTGGAATTCATAACTATATTAAACAGCTACACCATCTCTGTGATCCTTGCCAACCCTTTTGTAGGCAGTTATCCACTGCACTCAGAACACACTACATCAAAATAAAAATCATACTAAGTCCACACTACACTGTGCATTATTTAATAAATATATCACACCTACACCATGTCCCCACAAGAAAGTTTTTAAATGCATAAAATAAAATTACAAACGAAATCAGTTATATATATTGAGATACAGTTACTAAAATAAAAAACATGATATAATACTATACATATGAACTTCTTTTTTACACATTAAATAATAATCCAATACTTCAAAAACATAGGAGAGTTAAAGTTAAATTTTATTTTTTAAAGACACATAAATATTCAGACTTATTTATCTTGAAGAAGAACATTAAACTGACATAGTATTTGACAAGGCAACACACATATCATGGTGGATGTCTAATTGAGTTGATTTTTTTTCAATTCCAGCTCAGGGACCACCTGTAATCTTTTCATGGACTCCTTAGGGGTCTGTGGACCCCTGGTTAAGAACCCCTGAATTAAGGTGTGGTCCAACAGAATCAGTTTGGACTTTAATCTGGATCATTGGAGCCCTTTCAAAGGCTAGTAAAAGCTGGGAAGAGAAGTTGTAGGGAGCAGCCAGCCAGAATCTGGAAGTCATTGGAACCTGGAAGAGAAAGGAGAAGATGCCATTGCAAGCATTGCCAAGCTAGAAAAGCCAAAAACAAGGACCGTCACAATGCCGGCACTTTTTTCGGAGAGAAAGCAATGCGTTGTTGATGCCTTGATTTTGGCTTTCTCCTAACCTCAAAAATATAAGTCAGTAAATTCCTATTAAGCTAACCACTGTATGGCATTTGTTTTAGCAGCTAGAAAAACTAAAATAATGTGGAAAGCACTTAAATTTGTACCTGGGATATTGTAAGCTTTCAGTAAATGTTATGCCAAAGTATAAGGTTAATATTCTACCTACTAGAGTTTTAAAAAACTATTTCTGAACCAAAAATGAGGTCTTCTTCATGACTGCCCAAAATAACTGAAAATTCAGGATGTTTCCAAGAAGTTGAAAAAAATGATTGTGCTAACTCCAGTTTTTTGGGGGAAGGGCACACAGTATTCTATATATACTACGATGGGGAAACTGACACAATTATTAGGGCTATTTTCTCTTTTTCTTCCTTCAGGTTACAAGCTAGACTCAGGAAGGTGGTATATACTTGAGGACAGATAGTTATTTGATTCCTTCCCAGCTTGTTAATCAAGGGATAGTGGCCTTTATTCATATGGTGTCAAACTCTAATACTGGCTTGGAAACTCTAAATCAGGGCAGTACACAATTATTTCTGTGGAGCTTTGGAGAAGGCAGAACAAGGGGCAGATAGCAAAAATCACAAAACATAGCAGGTTAAGCAAGGGTGACATACCAAACCCAGAAGTTTACTTTTCAGCACTATTGTACCAGGCAACTTCTAAATCTTTCCTTCTGCTTGAAAAATACTTTTTAGTATTTCCTTTAAGGTGGTTCTGCTGGCGAAAAATTCTTACAGTTTTTTGTCTGAAATCAGGGTTATTTTATATTTTATGATAGGCAGCCTCCACAATGTCTCCCAAACAGGGCCAGGACTAGAGTGAAAAGAGTCAGGCACTTACCTTTTATGAAAAATGTAAGGAATTGACAAATAAATCAGGAATCAAGATGAGTAATATTTTAAAGTATCAAAACTGGGAAGTGGACTTGGCGCAGTGGTTGGGTCGTCTGTCTACCACACATGGGAGGCCCGCAGTTCAAACCCCGGGCCTCCTTGACCTGTGTGGAGCTGGCCCATGTGCAGTGCTGATGCGCACAAAGGAGTGCTGTGCCACACGGGGGTGTCCCCTGCAGAGGGGAGCCCAATGCTCAGGGGGTGCGCCCCGTAAGGAGAGCCGCCCAGTGCGAAAGAAAGTGCAGACTGCCCAAGAATGGCACTGCACACATGGAGAGCCGACACAACAAAATGATGCAACATAAGGAAACAGATTCCCAGTGCCACTGATAAGGGTGGAAGCAGTCACAGAAGAGCACACAGCGGGTGGGCTCAGAGAGCAGACAATTGGGGGCGGGGGGAGAAGGGGAGAGAAATTAAAAAAAGACACTGGGTGAGCGAGTGGCTGTAGCTCAAGCAGTTGGAAGGTCCTGGGTTCAGTTCCCAGTTCCTCCTAAAGAAGACAAGCTGACACAATGAGCTGATGTAACAAGAAGGAAGAGGATGTGGCTTAAGTGGTTGGGCACCCACCTCCCACACGGGAGGTCCCAGATTTGGCTCTCCATGCCTCCTAAAGAAGATGAGCAGACAACAAGTAGACACAGTGAGGAGACATAGCAAGTATACAAAGAAAGCAGACACAGTGAGCAGAGAGATGAGGGAACCATCTCAGCTGGGGTGGGGGGGAGGAAGACACTGGGTGAATATAAAGAATTTGAAATCCTGCAAAGAAAAGTCACAGAGCTTATGGGAATGAAAGACACAATGGATGAGATTAAAAATACATATAACATTAATATCAGACAAAATAGACTTTTAATGCTTAACAATTGTGAGAGACAAAGATGTACACTACATATTAGTGAAAGGGATAATCTTTCAAGAAGAAAGAACAATCATAAACATATATGCTCCTAACAAGGGCACCTCCAAATATGTGAGGCAAACACTGGAAAAACTAAGTGAAGGAATAGATTTATTCTACTATATTATACTAGAACATATTCTACTATATTCTACTATAATTCTACAATTATAGTAGGGGACTTTAATACACCACTATCAACTCTGGACAGAACATCTCAAATGAGAATCAATAAAGAAAAAAAGACTTTGAACAATATATTAGAGGAGCTGGACCTAACAGACATATACAGAACATTACACCCAAATACAGCAGAATATACATTCTTCTCAAGTGCCCATGGATCATTCTCCAAGATAGACCACATGCTAGGCCACAGAAAAAGTCTCAATAAATTCAGAAAGATTGAAATCATACAAAATAATTTCTCTGGAGTTTGTGTTCCTGAGTGTGATGGAGCTGGACTCAGATATGACCTTTCTACACATGCCTCTTCTGTTACTTTTACCGGACCTGTGGTTGGCGTTTGGGTTGGTGTATACTCAGGAGGCCTGAATCTCTGGACAATCCATGTGATGGCCAGGCCCTGGGCCTCAGCAGACTTGCTGTTCCTACCCTCTGGTTTATTGGACTTACTCTGGTCAGCTGACAGGAAAGTGAAGAGGGTCAACCACCACACCAGGGAACCAAGAGTGCCTACAGCTGCAAGCAGGAGAATTACATCCATCATCCATGTGGAATCTAAGGCCCCTCTTGATGTAGAGGTGGACTGGACATAACTATCCCAGGGTCCACAGGATGGAGGTATAGAGTAGAGATTAGAGAGGACCTACTGGTGTTCTGCTGGGGAACTATTGTGATTAGTAAGGGAAGAAATTGTAATAGTGACGTGGAGAGGGTGTCCACGGTGGCTGCTGATGGTAGGGAGACAGAAGAAGAGATATGTTGTGGGGGCATTTTCAGGATTTGGAGTTGTCCTGGGTGGTGCTGCAGGGACAGATGCTGGACGTTGTGTCCTGGGTGGACTGGGGGAGAGTGTGGACTACAATGTGGACCACTGTCCATATGGTGCAGAGGTGCTCCAGAATGTATTCGCCAGGTGCAGTGGATGTGCTACGATGATGGAAAAGGTTGTTGATGTGGGAGGGGTGGGGTGGGTGGGATGGGGGGTATATGGGGACCTCATATTTTTTAATGTAACATTTAAAAGAAAATAAAGAAGAAAAAAATACATATAACAAGATTTGAATTGATAGACAACAGAATTAATGAATTGGAGGACTGAGCATCTGAACTTGAAAAGACAGGAGAATAGAAAGTGAAAAGTATGGAAAGAATGAAACAGGGTCTCAGGGAATTGAATGACTATGTGAAATGCATAAATGTACATGTTATTAGTGTCCCAGAAGAAAAGAACCAAAAATGGGTAGAAAGAACATTTGAGGAAATAATAACCAAAAACTTCCCAAAACTTAGGGAAGACATAATTATCAATATTCAGGAAGGACAACTAACAACAAACAGAATAAATCTAAATAGAACTACTCCAAGACACTTATTATTCAGAGTGACAAATTCCAGAGATAAAAAGAGGATTCTGAAAGCAGCAAGAGAAAAGCAATGTCTCATATGCAAAAGAAGCTCAATAAGACAAGGGCTGATTTCTCATCAGAAACTATGGAGGTGAGAAGACAGTGATATGATATTTCAGGTGCTGAAAGGGAAGAACCTGCTAACCAAAAATTCTGTATCCAGCAAAACTGTCCTTCAAAAATGAGGGTGAGTTTAAAGTCTTCACAGACAAACAAAAACTGAGAAAGTATGTTATCAATTGACAAGATTTACAAGAGATATTGAAGGGAGTGCTACAGCCTGAAAGGAGGAAACAAGGAGGAGAGACTTGGAGAAGAGTGTAGAAATGACAATTATTAGCAAGGTACTCAGTGGGAAAAAAGACAGACAATAGTAAGACATGACAATAGAAAACCAAATGATAAAATAGGCAAGGTAAGTAATGCCATTACAGTAATAACATTGAACTTTAAAGGATTGACTTCTCCAAACAAAAGACATAGAATGACAGAATAGATTTAAAAAATATGAGCCATCTATATGCTGTCTACAAGGACTTACCCGAGACATAAGGGCATAATCATATTGATAGTATGATTGGAAAATGATATTCCATGCACATAGTAACCAAAAAAGATCTGGGGCAGTGATAGTAATATTGGATAAAATAGATTTTAAATGCAAAACTGTTAAAAGAGATGAAGAAAGTCATTGAATATTAATAAAAGGGTCAATTCACCATGAAGAAATAACTATAATAAATATTTATGCACCTAACCTGGGTGCTCCAAGATATACGCAAACACTGGCAACACTGAAAAGAGGAAAAGATGTCTCTACAACAATAATTGGAGACTTCAATACACAACTCTGAGCACTGGATAGAACACCTGGACAGAGGATCAATAAGGAAGCACAGAGTTTGAATAATATGATAAATGAACTAGACCTAACAGACATTTATAGAGCATTACATCCTAAAACTGCAAGATATACATCCTTTTGAAGTGCTCATGGATACTTCTCCAAGATGAACTATGTGTTTGGTCACAAGACAAGTCTCAATAAATTTTAAAAAGATGGAAATTATACAAGCACTTTCTCTGATTATAATGGCAAATTAGTAACAGGGAGAAAAAAGGAAAAATCACAAATATATGCATATTAAACAACACATTCTTAAATAATGAATGGGTCAAAGAAGAAACAGCAAGAGAAATCAGTAAACTTCTCAAGGTGAATGAAAATGAGAACACGACATGTCAAAACTTATGGGACTCCACAAAGGCCGTGCTGAGAGAAATTTATAGCCCTCAGTGCCTACATTAAAAAAGAGGAAAAACTAAAATCAAAGACCTAGCTGCATTTGTGGAGAAACTAGAAAAAGAAGAACAAACTAATCCCAAACCAAGCAGAAGAAAAGAGTAAAAATCAGAGCAGAAATAACTGAGATTGAGAATAAAAATAACAAGAAAGAATCACCAAAACCTAAAGTTGGTTCTTTAAGATCAAGAAAATTGACAACCCTTAGCTAGACTGACAAAGAAAAAAAAGAGAGAGAAGATGCAAGTAAATAAAATCATAAAATCCATAAGAGGATACCATAAATAACTGTACAGCAACAAATTAGGCAATGTAGATGATGTGGACAAACTCCTAGAAACACATGAAAAATCTACACTGACCCTAGAAGAAATAGAAGACCTCAACAAACCAAACACAAGTAAAGAGATTCAAATAGTCATCAAAAATTTTGCAAAAATGAAAATCCCAGAACCAGATAGCTTCACAGGTGAATTCTACCAGTCTTGCTCAAGCTCTTCCAAAAACTTGATAAGAATGCTACCAAACTCATTCTATGAAGCCATCATCACTCTAATACCAAAACAGATAAAGATACTATGAAAAAAGAAAAATTATGAACCAAT
Organism: Dasypus novemcinctus; assembly: GCF_030445035.2. NCBI lineage: Eukaryota > Metazoa > Chordata > Mammalia > Cingulata > Dasypodidae > Dasypus > Dasypus novemcinctus. The sequence goes on along the minus strand of NC_080674.1, from coordinate 47,011,759 downwards.
TTCTCTAATGGATAGAGATGCAAAAAATCCTCAACAAAATACTTATAAACTGAATCCAAAAGCACCTTAAGAGAATTATACAGCACACTCATATGAGGGTTTTATCCCTGGTATGCAAGATGGTTCGACACAAGAAAATCAATGAATGCAATAAACCACATTAATAAATTGAAGAAGAAAAAATTATATGATCCTCTCCATTGATGCAGAAAAGGCATTTACAAAAGACAGCATCCTTTCTTTATTAAGCACACAAAAATTAGGAATAGACGGAAGCTTTCTCAATATGGTAAAATGCATATATGAAAAACCCAGCGCTAGCATATACCTGTGGTGAAACACTGAAAGCTTTCCCAGTGAGAACCAGAAGACAAGAATGCCCACTGTCAACTGTTATTCAATATTGTGCTAGAACTTCTAGCTAGAGCAATGTATTAGCCAAATGGGTGCTGATGCAAAATACCAGAAATTTATTGGCTTTTATGAAGGGTATTTATTTGAGGTAGAAGCCCACAGTTACTGGGCCATAAATTAAATGTGCTTCCTTCACCAATCTTTTGCCATGTGTTGGAGCAAGATGGCTGCCAACATCTGCCAGGGTTCAGGCCTCCTGGGTTCCTCTCTTCCCATGGCTTGCTTCTCTTTCCTCACGACAAAACTCCTCTGTGTGTTTACTTCCTGGGGCTCCAGCTCAAGACTCCAGCATCAAAACTCCAGTGTCAAAACTCCAGCATCAAAGTTCCAACTCTGTCCTTTGCCATGTCTTATATCTGTGAGTCCCCACTCACCAAGGTGTGGGGTCTCAATACCCTACTGACATGGTCCAATAAAAGCCCTAATCATAATTTAATCACGTCCAGATGTAGACCAGTTTACAAACAGAATCCAATATCTATTTTTGGAATCCATGAACCATATCAAGCTGCTACATGCAATTAGGCAAGAAAAAGAAAGAAAAGGCACCTAAATAGGAAAGGAAGAAATAAAACTTTCACTATTTGCAGATGATATGAACCTATATCTAGAAAAATCCCAAAAAATCCACAACAAAGTTACTAGAAATAATCAACAAGTTCAGCAAAGTGGCAGGATACAAGATTAATAGGTAAAAATCAGCAGCATTTCTATATACTACTAATAAGCAATCTGAGGAGGAACTCAGAAAAAAAGTCCATTTATAATAGTGACTAAAAGAAGTAAATATTTAGAAATAAATTTAAATGAGGATATAAAGGATGTGTATTCAGAAAACTACAAAACCTAAATAAATGGAAGGACAATCCCATGTTCATAGACTGGAAGAGTAAACATCACTAAGATGTCAATTCTACCCAAACTTATTTACAGATGCAATGCAATCCCAACAAAAATCCCAACAGCCTTTTTTGCAGAAATGGAAAAGTCAGCTGTCAAATTTATCTGGAAGGGTAAGGAGCCCCAAATAGCCAAAAATGTATTTAAAAAGAAGAAAGAAGTTGGAGGACTCTCACTTCCTAACTTTAAAGCATGTTACTTAGTTACAGTGGCAAAAACAGCATGGTACTGGTATAAGGATAGACAGATTGACCAATGGAATCAAATCAAGAGTTCAGAAATAGTGCCCCACATCTACAGTCCAATGATTTTTGACAAGAGTGTCAAGCCCATCCAGCTGGGTCAGAAAAGTCTATTCAATAAATGGTGCTGGGAGAACTGGATATCCATATTCACAAGAAAGAAAGAGGACCCTTATCTCAAAGCTTGTACAAACTGAACTAAAAATGGATCAAGGACCTAAATATAAAAGCTACAATTATAAACTTCTTAGAAGAAAATATAGGAAAACATTTTCAAGGTCTTGTGGTAGGTGGTAGTTTCTTAAACCTTACACCTAAAATATAAACAACAAAAGAAAAAATAGATAAATGGGGCCTCCTCAAAATTAAACACTTTTATTCTTCAAAAGACTTTGTCAGGAAGCAGAAGTGGCTCAAGCAGTTGAGCATCTGCCTCCTACATGGGAGGTCCCAGGTTCAGTTCCTAGTGCCTCCTAAAGAAAACAAACAAACAAAGTGCAGACATCGAGCAAAAACAAGCAGACAATAAGCAAACTGAGCAGACGATGAGTTCAAACAAAGAGAAGAGAGTGGATGTTGCTCAAGCAGTTGAGTGCCTGCCTTCCACATGGGAGGTCCTGGGTTCAGTTTCTGGTGCCTCCTAAAGAAAAATACAGACAACAAGCAGATAACAAGCAAAGAAAAAAAAAAAAGAGCAGACAACAAGCACAAACAACAAGTGCTAACAATGAGCACAAACAACAACGAGCAAAAACAATCAGCAAACAGACAAGAAAGCCATCTCAGGGGGGTGAAAAAAGACTTTGTCAAAGTAAAAAGGCAGCATACTCAATGGGAGAAAATATTTAGAAACCACATATCCTATAATGGGTTTGATATCCATGTTATATTAAGAGATCATACAACTCAATGATAAAAAGACAAGCAACCTAATTAAACAATGGACAAAAGACATGAATAGACAGTTTTCCAAAGAGGAAATACAAATGGCCAAAAAGCCCATGAAAAAATGCTCAACATCACTAGCTATTAGGGAAATGCAGATCAAAACTACAATGAGGGAAGCAGACTTGGCCTAGCGGTTAGGGCGTCTGTCTACCACATGGGAGGTCCGCAGTTCAAACCCTGGGCCTCCTTGACCCTTGTGGAGCTGGCCCACGTGCAATGCTGATGCGTGCAAGGAGTGCCCTGCCACGCAGGGGTGTCCCCGCGTAGGGGAGCCCCACGCACAAGGAGTGCGCCCCGTAAAGAGGAGAGCTGCCCAGAGCGAAACAAAGTGCAGCCTGCCCAGGAATGGCACCACACACACGGACAGCTGACACAACAAGATGACGCAACAAAAAGAAATACAGATTCCTGTGCCACTGACAACAACAGAAGCTGACAAAGAAAAACATGCAGCAAAATAGACACAGAACAGACAACTGGGGCAGGGTGGGGGGAAGGGAGAGAAATAAATAAATAAATCTTAAAAAAAAAACTACAATGAGAAGTCATTTCAAGCCTTATAGAATGGGCATTATTAAAAAAAAAACAGAAAACTACAAGTGCTGAAAAGGATGTGGAGGTACAGGAACACTCCTTCACTGTTGGTGGGAATGTGGAATTGTACAGCCTCTGTGGAAGACAGCTTGGCAGTACCTCAAGCTGAATATAAAACTGTTGCATGATCCAGCAATCCTGTTACAATGAATGTATTCAGAAGACCTGAAAGAAAGGATGCAAACTGACATTTGCATATCAATGTTCTTAGCAGCATTATTCACAGTTATTAAAATATGGAACTAGCCCAAGTGCCCATCAAATGATGAATGGACAAAAAAAAAAAATGTGGTATATACATACAATGGAATACTTTCCATCTGTATGAAGAAATGAACTTGGGAACTTTGAGAATATTATGTTGAGTGAAATAAGCCAGACACAAAAGGATAAATTTTGTACAGTCTCACTAATATGAACTAAATATGATAAGCCACAGAGGGAAACTCTAGAGTATAGGTTATTAGGAGAATGTGTGATGAGAATGGGAGCTGATGCTTAATGTACGTAGAATGTTTAATAAGGTTGATTGTAAAAGCGTGGACATTAATAGAGTTGATGGTAACAGATTATAGTGAATATAACTTACACTGTTGGTCTATAAATGTGATTGTGGCTGAAAGGGGTAGTGTTTGGACATAAATGTCAACTGAAAGGAAGGTAGAGAATAGGTTTGGGATTGTATAGCATAGAGATTTTGGTGGTCAGTGAAGATTGTGGTTAATAGTATAAATGTAAGAATATTCTTTTACAAAGTAAAATGGTGATACATGGGGAAATTACAACTCATGAAACTTATGGACAAAAGTTAATAGTAATATTGTAATATTTTTGCAATAATGGCAAAGAAGATATATCAATTCTAAGGGACAACAATAAAGGGATGTGAGGAAGTTTGGGATTTTTTTCTTTTGGAGTAATGAAAACCTTCTAAAATTGAGGTGATGAGAGCACAGCTCTGTGATGAAAAGAAGAGCCACTTAGTGTACACTTTGAAGAGATTGTACAAAGCATGGGACTACATAACACAGGGAACACAGTGGTGGAAGATGGACTGTGTTTAACAGAACAAATATGAGAACATTCTCTCATGAACTATAGCAAATATATTATACTAACACAGGGTATTAATTATTGAGTGCTTTGGGGGAAATACACCAAATATAAGATATGGGCTATTAGAGGTTCCCTCTCACTAAATTTGCAATAATTAACAAGCTGTGACTCAGTTCCCCCTGACATGCATTGAGGAAAGACAAGCCCCCTCCCTCATAGCCTGTGTGTCTAAAAGCACAGCACTTTCCCAAAGGTAAAACAAAGAAACCACCTGGAAATGGGATAAAGGGAGATAAAGACCTTTACTACCTGCATATCAAAGGGAGATGGAAAACTTCACTACCTGCATATCATAGGGAAATTTTTAAAAAATGCTTTACTCCCTACAGATCAAAGAAACACCCACTCCTCCAGCATTCCAAGAAAACCTAACTCCCAAACCCACTACCCTCTAGCCATACAAGGGAAAATTTTCACCTCTAGGGCTTCTTATTGGTCCCTGCATCTCACTCCAACCCTTGACCCCTCCCACCGACTATCATTTCCCCACCTAGGAAAGTTCTGCATAAATTCAAATCTCCCCCTTCCAGGAGTGGGCCGAAGTCTCTCTTCAGACCCCCTCCATTGGGAGAGCTTTCCAATAAATTTTCTGCCTGTGGTCATATCAGTCCCCATGTCTCAGTGAACACCAGTTTTTCTCCAACATTTGGTGCCAAAAACTCGGGACTGGCGTCATGTTGAGACTGAGTGACTAGTGAGGCATCTCCCCTCTGTCACAGTTGAACACCCATCCAACACTGGACATCAAATCTCAGCTGGGTGAATTAAGGATTTCTCTGCTGGAGGATCCTGCTGCCTCTCTCTCTCCTTTTCTGTTGTCTAGAACAACCCCTGGGAAAACCTAGCACTAGGTCAGGATGCTCACTGTTTCCTGAGGGCCATGGCAAGTGGTATGTCTGTGTCCTCGTGGGAAGAAACCTCTTGGCTCCAGAGACGTCTGGCTCCAAGTGCGGTTTCCTGTTTCCTTGGAGATACCTAACTGATTCAGGGACACCTGTCTCACTCAGAATCTTCCCCATCCTAAAGATCCTTAGTCTCACCCCAGTCACCTAAAATGGGGAATTCAAGTTTGCTCCCCACCCCCAAAACCATGCTTCTGGTCTGTCTCCTTCACAACCTGCTGTACCCAAAAGGAGACATCACACCCCAAAACTCATTTTCTATTTGACCTCTGTGTGGCTGCAATAGCAATTGGACAATGAATGTCAGTGGTAAAAAAAATGCACTTTTAATTCCCAAGTCCTCCAAGACTTAAAGAACTTTATCCAGAGCAGCGACAGACATGCGAGATTCCTTATGCTTAGCCCTTCTCTTATCTTTGTATCCACCTCTTTCTGTCAATCCTGCTCTTCTTTTATACCAAAAACCTCTTCAAAAGCTTTATTCTTCCTTCTTTCTGCCCCCCAAATACCCCCAAAACCTTGACTTTGATCCATCTGATCAGACTCCCCCTGCACTTCCTCCATATATTCCTCAGACATCACGTCCACCCCCACCCTTCTCATTCTCTAACCCCCCTTCTTGCCCCTCTGGTCCTCACACCTTCTGCCCCAACTTTCTCCACTTCTCATACAGGTTCTGGAGCTGGAGCTCGCCTCCCCTCCCCGCCCCTCCTTGCCTTCCATACACAGAAAATGGTTCTTCCAAATCAGATCTCTCCGATCATGTCCCTCCTCCACTGCTGTATGCCTCATCAGCACCCCAACTTACTCCAGCCTCCTCCGGGGTTTCACATCTCCCTGTAAACCTGCTCCATTCTCCCCACCCACCACCCACTCTCAAACCCAACTCCCCACTCTCCAGGCTCGTTCCCCAGCTCCTGCCCTCCCTCTCCAGCAAGTGGCTGAGGCAGAAAACACATCCCCTTCTCAATCTGCTCTCTCCCAAATCAAATGTCTTCTCAGATCCTATTCCTCCAGATCCCTCGCAACTTACCAAAAACCCAGCTGTCCCTAATAACCTTCCTTAACCTACAATTGCTTGCCTCTTACAAGTAAGCTCCTAAGTCTAAGTATAGTCCTAAAAGACAGTAATCCAAAATACATGTGCTAAATATCTATCTAAACTGTTAAAATTTAACTGCATTTATTGTGCTCAAATATTCCTAACTGTTGCTGATTACTAGTAAAAGTGTATATTATAAGCAATATTAATTCCAAAAAATGAGGTTTTGAAGGTAGTAAAAATAGCCATACCAAAGGAGTAAGAATTATGAGTCAAATTAATGAACTTTATGTTTCTGTCTGTGTGCCGTAACTCTTTCTGTGTTTGTCTGTTTGTTCGCTGCCAGTGTATATTTTAATACCTCTGGGTGGTAATATTAATTCCTAAAAGACCTCTATTCAAATGGCCAAAAATTAAATAAGCACTTACGTTAATAAATAGGTTTGAATGCTAATAAAATCTTTGAAGTGATAAAAATTATGTCTTGATTGATAAAATTGCTACAAATCTCTTCATAAAAGATGGTTCTTGCCTAAATTAAAGTTTATTTTTCTTCACAGAATGAAATGTAAAATATTGAAAAGAGTAAAAAATTTGTAGGAGTGCTGACTGAAATTTAATAAGTTTGTTCAAGAAAGTGTGTTTTGTCCTAAGATAAGATGGCTGGTTTTAGTAAGATCAGAATGGGAGTATGTAAGACAAAACTTGAATGCATATGGAAAGTTGTAGAAGGCACTGTGGTAGCATTGAGTAAGGGAATGTGCTCTGTGAAGGCGGAGTTTATCTTGAAATAAAGTAACTATACTCTATGCAGTTATGAATAGTTATAAAAAATTTATAAAAGCATTGCTTAAACTGAAATATTTAAATGGCTAATTACAAAAATCATTATTAAACAGAAACTGACTTGATGATTAGAAGCCACCTCATTCTGCATATTACAGTGGTAATAGGGAAAAAATAATTTTAATTCCATTAGAAATCTTAAGTTTTCATAAAATAATGAGAAAAGTAGTTTTTCCTCCACTGCTAAAATAAAATACCTGCTAATTAATGTAATCATGGTAATCGTATGTTCTAAAAAATTTGCTTTGAGACTGTTTCCAAAATCATTTTAGTAACTTATGTATGTAGAGTGTATAGAATGTGTTTTACTGTTAAGGAAAAAGATAATAATTTTGTCCTAAAATAAAACAACTGGTTTATCTTAGGAGCCTGAAGGTAGGCAAACAATTAGGACAAGCTACAAAGTCCTATCTATCATATTCTTAAAAGGTGTTTAGTTAAGTAAAATGAAAAAACTGTACCCTCTGTTGTAACTGAAGTATAAAGTTTTCTTATATTATTGGAATACTGAAACCCTTCATCCCTCATTTAGCTCAGATATTAAAACCATTATATGTGTTAATCAGAAAAAGTTGTACATGGAAATGAAAGCTCCACCCCCCACAGCAGGCTCCTTTTAAAACAATAACACAGGCTCAAGCAGTAAGGGAGTGGATCTTAACTTACACTGTGAATTGGTTGTAGCCAGTACCAACACAGACTTTGGGTGGGGTTTGTGGCAGAGACAACTTTCTAAACAAATACCACTTGAGTTTTAGTCACAATTGGAAGAAGAAAACAAAGTGCAAGACAAGAACAATGAACTGTTGTGAGTTGCCCTCTGTGGAGAAAAAAATCTGTGGAACAACATCTGCAAAGCCAGCCAGCAGTGACAGGTAACTGTTTATCATGTCCCTGCCCCCTCCTCTAACATCTCTCTTGGGATTGTTAAGGCAGACACCCTCACAAAAATGCAGAGCCATATCACTGAAATCCAAAAAGCGGCAGAGTGGCTCCACCAAAAAAGCAAATATGGATACCAGACCCTGCGGTGCCTCGTCCAGCAGTTCCAACTGCCTGTCACTCACCAGCAGCTCATGAACATCACCCACGGGTGTCCATCGTGCTCACTCCAGTGGATTACATCGGTCCCCTCCCTCTCTCAGGAGCAAAGTATGCTTTCAGTGCTGCAGGCACTGCAACCGGACTCTTGTAACCTTGTAACCGAATCCTTACAACAATGGACTAAGTCTAAATTACAAGTTAAAGTGCCAGCTGCTCCAAGCCCAAAAAGGGAAGTAATAATAATTTGTTGTTGCCTATGCTTCAAACCATATAAACTGGGAAAAATGTGGTCATTTTAATCACTGTAACTGGTCTACGCAGCTCTGCTGGTTGGAAATCTCAAATCCATGAAAAATCACTCAAAAACACTGTTATGAAACCACAGTTAATAATCTAAAGTCCCTATTCCAGCTAAAACTCTCTCTGTATAAGCTCAACAAATCATGTAATTTCACTGTCAACCATTAGTGCCATTAATGTTCAATGCTGAATGTATAATCTTATTATTCCTTCTCAGACTTCTGGAAGCAATAACGTCACAGCCCACCCTAAATTTCCTTATTAATTCCTATCCTTACCACTGATGTGGGCTGTGGGTGGAGGGCTCTTTGTCTCTTCAGAGATAACTAAGTTGTTTGACTTGTGGGTGTGGAACGGTGGGGGGCTGCAGTCCTGCCCTTGGGGACTGGCAGCGGCTCCAGTCCCAGGAAATGTTTAACAATGCGGGGGCTATAAACTTTAAGTATTTAGGGGAAATGCAAAAAACCAAATGTGCTAAAGGCTTATCTAGAATGTCTGGAGTCCATGCTAAAAGCTTACCTAAGATGTGGAAGATATATGCTAATTGAAGCCTATTGAGAACTGAAACAAAGGGACCATTTGGCCTTTCCTCTCTGTATAAAAGACGTTTGAAAATCTTGTTCAGGGCTCGGGATTCAAACTGAAAGCTCCCGAGTCTGGCCAGCCGTCAATAAACCATTTTTCCTTCTCAAAATCATTGCTGAGTCCTGGCCTCTCTATTCTCAAATAATTGAACTTCTCTTAAATTCCACAACATTTTTGGCGACCCAGATGGGACAATAAATGAAGGCCAGAGACGGTAGCATTTTGCTGCCCCTTCCAAATCCCCGAGGAAGCCGGGAGGACTCGGGTGAACCCCAAATCTGGGCGCCCCTGGATTAAATTTAATCCAGAAAAGATGTGGGCTCCACCAGAATCTTCCTGACAAAATCGAGGGGCAATGGAAGGTCTGAAGAGAAAGATTCTGGGAACGAAAAAGAACTCCGAACATGGAAGAAGGTAAGACTCCCCGGGTGAGCAGAGTCTGGAAGGCCCTAGCTTTAATTGCTAGGAAGGGGAGGCTGATCACCTCCCGAGAGAACCCTAGTAGCCCCAGAAGGCTGGGGGGAAGCCGTTCTCTCTAGGCTTGGGAAAAGGAGGAAAACCGGGGAAAAGCCCTGGTGTTTTGGGTTTGTCTAACTGCATGTTAGAATCTGGTACTGGTCTTATATCCACTAAAGGAGTGGAGTCTCGATTTTAATAGGAAGGGCTATTTATAGGGTCAAGTCCTAATGTCCTGGAAATTGGTCTAGATTAAGGAAAACAAAACTTGGTTACAGGAAAATAGATCGGCTTTTCTGGTGGAGCTTGGTCTGGGTGTAAAGTTTAAACAGTGGAAAAGTCTAGCTGAAATCTTTTGCTATGGTGCTAATTTGTGAATGAATTCGCTTTATACCAAATGTTAAGTGTTCTGAGGTTTGTGATGGCTGTGGGGGCAGCCATGGTGAAAATAAATATATAAACTTGTGGGTCAGATTAGTGACCTTTGTGCTTCTGTCTGTGTCAGCTCAAGGCTAGTGTTGGAGTTGTGTCCTTATGTAGAGTGGAATTACAGCTGAGCTGGAGCCCTCCCTTGCCATTGGCAAGGGGGTGAAATGATTCTGGGGCAAAAGCTGAGGAGTCTGGATGTTTGCGGAGTCTAGATGTTTGTGCATGCTCTGCTGTCTTGTCTCTGGTCTGGCCCTTTGCCGGGGCTTGGAGGCCATCTGTGTCCGCGCCACGCACCCAAGTTTGTTGGGGATGTCCCAGTCAGGGTGGCTGGGTCCCTGGGAGAGTTGCCAAATTTGAGTAGGTTCTGTCTGCCCATTTTGGCTGAAAGCTGGAAAGGGGGGAGTGGCTTGCCCCTTTCCAGTGAGTCCACCCTTCTATTCATAAGCCGCATTCCTGTTTGTTGTGCGCCTGACTGCCTGGAAGGGGGGGAAGTGAAGGAGGTGAAAAGCAGAATCAGAATAAATGCAGTAAAGTTCCCTCCTTAGGGTGTCAAAGCCAAAATACGTTTGCATTCTGCTCAGGTTCTTAGAAGGTATTGTAGTAACCTTAAGTAAGAGAATGTGTTCTGTGAAGGTAAAATTTGTCTTAAGGGTATAAATAATTATAAAAGTTTTACAAAGCATTGTTTAAGGTATTTAAGTGGCTAATTGCAGAAAGTCATTATTTAACAAAACTGAATTGATAAATAATAATAATAAAAGGCAATTTTATAACAAACTTATTCGGCAGCCAATCTCCCCTGCCAACTTGCTTCCAAAAAAACTGCTTCTGGTATTACATGCTACTAAGTATTTAAAGTGAAGAAAAGTTCATTATTTTAACAAACTTGTTTAGTATTAATGGCAATTATATGTTGTAAGAAGTTTGCCTGGTAACTTAGTATGTGGGATATATGGAGTGTGTTTTTATTGTTAAGGCAACAGAAGATGATTTTGTCCTAAGATAAAATGATTGATTATTGGAAAGAGTAGAGTGTGGGACAGAACCTGAATGAATACTGAAAGTGTAGAAGGTTTGTGGAAGGGAAATTTTTATGATTAAATTGAGTAAGATCAATATACAAAGAAAATATTTTATCAATAGCTTCTTGTGCTTTAACCTCATCATATCCTCAATGTTTGAAGAAGAGTCTTACCTCTTTTAAAAGAACATTTTATGTTCTAGAAATCAAATCCTGAAAAGTAGCCTTTTATTTCAAACTAACTGCAAGAGATTTATTCTTTTACTTTAAAGGAAAAATTAAAGTAATGGTTAAGTTCATTTAATATGTTATAAGTTGAATGAAAGGTATTTAAAGGTGTTATAAAATTAATAGTTTTTTAAAAAATTAATAAAAACTGTAACTAAGAGTTAAAATCATTTATAAATGCATTTGTATTATAAAACAGTGGAAAGACAATAACTGAGATTATAGATGGGTGAATTTAGCCTGAAACTATTATTTAAGTGTAAATTCTACACTAACCTTTCCTTTGTTTATGGTTACTTCAAGCCTAACCTCACCCTTTGCCTTTGCCTATGGTTATTTCATAATTGAGAAGAGCTGGGACATCACTGTCTCCTCTCCTGGTATTAGTAACCCTTTCTCTCATGAATTCAAGTGTAAACTAAATAAATTGCTGCCTGATAGAATAAGGTTAAATGGCCACTGAAGTTTTATTATCTCCAAAACCAAAAAGGGGGGTGGAGGGGGAGAAGTCTCCTGCCTTGACCGTCAGTGTTCCTAAGAGTGGCAATTCATGAGAGAAAGCAGTCTGTCTCCCTGAGGCTTCAAATAGCCTCAGTAAATATATATAAAATTAATCTTGTTGCTTATCCAAAACTCTGCTAATTTCAAAGTAAAATATAAAGTTCTAAAACAAAATGGTGCTAAGGCATTGAGAACATTTTGGTTATTACAATCCATTAAGTAAGAAAGAAAATTCTTGTGGTAAACTGCATGGTCATAGTGCAAATTAAGAAGAGTTTCAAAAGTCTTTGAAAAGTTTAAAGTAACTAAAGTCATGTTGTTGTGTCAAACTATTCATGTCTGCCTATTTGCTCAAGTTGTTGAGGTTAAATATGCAGTTATATAAGTAATATGTATTTCTGGACCCCTAATTAATTAAGCTAAACAGTATATAAAATAATGCAAATTACAAGTAATATCAATGAGTTGTGTTTGTGTCTAACTCTTTGTGTCTGCCCATTTTTAAAAAAATGCTCAATGTATGCCTTCATACATCAGGATAATATCAAATTAACAAATAAAAATTCTTAAAAGAGGTCTATTCAAATTGTTAAAAATTAAATATGCAGTTATATTTATAAATATTCTTAAAGCCCAAATTGAACTAAGCAGGATGAAAAAGTCATAGAAATCTGATTATGGAAACAATTGGGAAAGGGCCTCCTCTTTGCAAGAGCTTTTAAGGCAAGACTAGGTGTGGTAGATTAAAGCTATCTACTAGGCTAGGGAATTAAGAATCAGTTTGCCTGGTAATTTCCCAGTTTAAACCTTTGTCAGCCATAAATTGCAAAAAAAAAACACACACAAAGATTAGGTTAATTTTCACATAAGAAAAATGTTGAGGTAACCTGGCGGCCTGCTGCCTCAGTCTCCCACTCCCGGGTTGGACAGCAGTGGAGGAGACCAGTTTAGGCCAGTCCTATGGGCAGTGGAAGGATGCCCAAGAAGGAGCTAACTAAGTCGGTGCCATTTCAGCACTAAATTCTATTCCTTATTTGAAAAAGGGGGGAGCAGGTAAAAACTAAAATGGTTGGAATGTGATAGAGGAAGCAGTTAAATCAAACTTTTGCGTGGGAAAGTTAAATCTCAGATAAGCTGTAACTTCTGAAGTATCCAATCTATGGAAAAACAGGAAGAGCTTGCATGCTAGGCTTAGGGGTATAAATTGTGTCATTTTTCTTTGTTCGTGGCACCAGCCATATCTGGCTCTGCACCCCTTCTTGCAAGATTGAGAATAAATTATTTTCTTCTCCACAATCTGGTGAGCCTTAATTCTTCCAGAAGATTTCTTTCCAACGAAATAAAGGTAATTAGTGGCTCTATTAACAAATTTCAGTAAGTAAAGGAAAGTCCATAAAAACTATGGAGAGATCTTTCCTGGGTTATGATTTTAAAAAAATTAAGTAATTGTGTAATGTGTTTTAAAACCTGGTAGTCAGTATGCATGTGTTTTAAAACCTGGTAGTCAGTTATGCTTTTAAATTAATAATTTTCATAACTTAAAGAAAAGAAGTTTTTAGCTTCCTGTAAGGGAAAAAGAGAACATTCCTTGCATAAACTATTATGGTTTCAATTTTATTTAACTTGAGTGTAATCTCCCATAGTTAATTTATAAACTAAATTAACATTATGTACGAAATCTTTAGAGTAATGAAAATTGTAAGTTCACATTGGTGAAATTAGGCTAAAGGAAAAAGATTGTAGATATGCTCTCTTAAATAAAGAGTAAATTTCTTTCATTGGTAATTGTAATTTAGTAAGTTTATTTAAACATGAGGTGTCTAGTCAATGCGGTTATAGTCAATTATAAAGAGTTTGTAAAACATCTTCCAAACTGAAAATGTTTAAATAATTCTAGTTGTAGAAGTCATTGTTAACTAAAGAAACTTAGATTGGTATTGGTAGCAGAAATAACTTCATGATAATAAACCTGTCTGAAGGCCACTGCAAAATACACATTTAAGTAAATGGTAATAAAAAGTTGTCTTGATTCTATTGGAAATATTCTGTTTTCATTCTAACAATGAAAAATAATATTTTTCCTCTATTACTAAAGTAAAGTACCTACTGTTATCTTCATAGTAAAATTGTGTAAGTAAATAGTCATTTGATATATGTATTGCGTTAAGTTGTTTAAAATATATATAAAACAAGGAATAAACTTTAACATTGTCAAACTCTTGTGCATTCGAACCAGGCCTTGTATACATTACAGGTGGCCTCTCCATGTGAGTTATTGGCTAAGCTGGTCACTGACCCCTCAATTAAAAATATGTGCTATATCAGTCTCTGGTTCTGCTCCTGAAGTTGATGGAAACTATATTGCAGTTTCAAGCTCCTGCAGCCAATAATGACTCGGTACAGCCAAGTGTACAATGGATATCGCCTCCAGACTGGCACTGTTCCATGGTGCCAGAGAGCACTATGCACCAGGCTAGTAGAATACTGGAAAATCTCTCTAAGATGAAGGATGCTGCAACTTGTTCACTGCGTTGAAGAACATGCTAAGTGGAGCCATGATACCAGGATACTGTAAGTAAAACTTAAATACAATTGGCATTATGGCCTGCTCTCATGGAGAGATAACATGTAAGGTATTACAAACCTGAAACTCAAAACTAATAATTGCAACTCTGAATCCTTATGCATTAAGTAATACATTAGTTAATATTAAGTGCTGCACTTTTATCCTGTACTAAATATATGCCTAATAATTGTAATGTTATCTTTTCTATTTTGGATCAAGTGCAGAAGTATATTAGACATGTTAAATCCCTGGTAAAATCATTTTCTAAACAGTTAATAACATGTCTATAGAATAAGGTGGCAGTCTCAGCCAGTCTCAGTCAACTTCTATATTCTGCTGTACTCTGCTGTGTAGCAAAAGTGAGGCTTGCTTGCTGATGGTGAGTCACCTATTGAACAAGTCAAAATTGCTAGAAATTGTACAATGAAAACCAAGGTGTAAAAATCTTTATTCTGTAGTTCTGATCACTCCCACAGGTGAAAACTAAGAGTATTTCCAAATTAGTGTTATAATCCTGAGTGAAGCCAGTTGCCCAAGGAGTGCCAGTTCACCAGGAGCATCTGACAGAGCGAATGAGTGTCAATCATTGAACAGCTTGGAATGTGTCTTCAGACAAAGCTAAGTGTCTGTTGCAATTTCTCTCTAAAGATGCATAACTTAAAAAATATATATATATGCTGTTCCCACCAGCTTTTAAGGAATGCCATCTTTATAGGCACCTAACCTTGTCTACCTCTGTAATCCAATGTGTCCTCTTTTAAAAACAGGTATTCCAAATTTTTAATTAAGTTTGTTTCTTTCAGAGTGAACATCTTATTAACCATATGAAAACTTCATCCAACTTCGTACAGAATGCCAGATCCATCTTCCTCCAGTTAGAATAAATTAAAGAGTTTTACACCTTATTAGGCAATGACTACAGCCCATGGCCAGCAGGAAGCAGTTACAGAAAAGAGATCGTCTCCCTTCAGCACCCCTTTTAAATTAAAGGTGTAAACTCTTTTAAATAAAAGTAATAGATGGATCTGGAACCTGACTGGAAATCCACGTGAGTGCCAGTGGCAGCAGAATAACTGCGGGAGGCCCCTGCCCAAGATTCTGCTGTCCAGAATGAAAAGTTCTAAACTTCTAAAAACAGTCCTGGATGCTGTACTAAAGACTGATAAATAATCAATCAAGACAACAAACAGCCATCCACCTCATAGCTCCGACAATAATTATGCCAAAGCTTAGCAAGTTAAACTTTGGCAGAAAGGGGGGAATGATGTGGGCTATGGGTGGAGGGCTCTTTGTCTCTTCAGAGATAACTAAGTTGTTTGACTTGTGGGTGTGGAACGGTGGGGGGCTGCAGTCCTGCCCTTGGGGACTGGCAGCGGCTCCAGTCCCAGGAAATGTTTAACAATGCGGGGGCTATAAACTTTAAGTATTTAGGGGAAATGCAAAAAACCAAATGTGCTAAAGGCTTATCTAGAATGTCTGGAGTCCATGCTAAAAGCTTACCTAAGATGTGGAAGAGATATATGCTAATTGAAGCCTATTGAGAACTGAAACAAAGGGACCATTTGGCCTTTCCTCTCTGTATAAAAGACGTTTGAAAATCTTGTTCAGGGCTCGGGATTCAAACTGAAAGCTCCCGAGTCCAGCCGGCCTTCAATAAACCATTTTTCCTTCTCAAAATCATTGCTGAGTCCTGGCCTCTCTATACTCAAATAATTGAACTTCTCTTAAATTCCACAACACCACAATTATAACTCTTATTCTCCTCCTATCAGCAGGTCCACACATCTTCCATGCAATAACTCAGTTTATCCAGACAGCCGTCCAAGATGTCACTCATGATCACATACATAATCTTCTCCTGCTGCAAAAATACAGTGCCAGCCTCCAAGCCAGAAGCCAAAATATCTCAACGCCAAAAGAGAAACAATAATTAAATCCCACAACACCTTCCTGCTCTCCCTCTCCACCCAAACATATCCAAAAGAGTTGAGAATTTTAAGTCTCTCCTGCCCCAATAACAGATAACAGATAACTCCAAACCCCCTCCCCCGTCCCTAACCTAACAGGATGTATTAAGCACCTGTACAATCATAAATGAAATGTGTTTTATATTAACAAAACGGGGCAGATAAAACAATCTCAAAACTTTAAAAGAAAAACATGAAAATCATTCAGAGAAACCAAGACGACAGCTACAAAAATCAATCATGGTTATCTTCATTTCTCTCTTTTTTCTCCTCACCCCTAAAATCAATCCTTTTACCCATTATAACACTATTCCGAATAGTATTGCTGCTGCTTCTTTTTGGTTCTTGTCTCTTACAGCTTCTTCTCCAATTCATACACCGAATTGTACAGTCAACAACCCAGGAATATGTAAATGGTGTCTTTCTGCTGCATGAGCAACAATATCAAACCCTGCGGGACCTGAAACCACCGCCCACTGTGGAGGATGGAAGGGAACTTCTTTCTCCGCCCCTTGACAGCAGGAAGTAGCCAGATTGAACCAATGCCCCAAATCCCCTCACCCTCCCATCCTGCCCAGTACTGTATACCCCAATACCCTGGTCCCCCTATATATATCTGTAAACAAAGACTTAGGAATATTAGAGGTTCCCTCTCACTAAGTTTGCAATAATTAACGAGCTGTGACTCAGTTCCCCCTGGCATGCATTGAGGAAAGACAAACCCCCTCCCTCATAACTTACCTGTCTGAAGGCATAGTACTTCCCCAAAGGTTAAATAAAGAAACCACCTGGAAATGGGAATAAAGGGAGATAAAGACCTTCACTACCTGCATAGGGAGATGGAAACCTTCACTACCTGCACATCAAAGGGACATAAAAACCCCTTTACTCCCTACAGATCAAAGAAACACCCACTCCTCCAGCATTCTAAAAAGACCTAACTCCCTAACCCACTACCCTCTAGCCATACAAGGGAAAATTTTCACCTCTAGGGCTTCTTATTGGCCCCTGCACCTCACTCAGACCCTCAACCCCCTCCCACCGACTATCATTTCCCTGCCTAGGAAAGTTCTGCTTAAATTCAAATCCCTCCCTTTCAGGAATGGGTTGAAGTCTCTTTTCAGACCACCACCATGCTGGTGGGGGGACTGAAGTATGTTCTTCAGACCCCCTCCGTTGGGAGAGTTTCTCAATAAATTTTCTGCCTGTGGTCATATCAGTCTCTATGTCCCAGTGAACGCTGTTTTTCTCCAACATGGGCTGTAGTTTGTAGTAATATTTTGGTGATGCTTTTTCATAGTTTATAATCATTTCACACTAGGGCAGTGTAGAGGTGGTAGAGTGATATATGGGAACCCTGTATGATGATATGCATGTTTGTGGTATAAGTTCACAACTTCTATACACTTATTGTTTATGTATGTTCATGTAAGCATGATATACTTCAATAACATTTCAATTAAAAAATTTTTATCATGTAAACATTAATCAAAGAAACGTAGGAGTGACTGTATTAATATCACATACAGTAGACCTCAGAACAAAAAATTACCAGAACTAGAGAGGGACATTATACAGTGATAAAAAAGCCAATCAGCCAAGAAGGCATAGTAATCTTAAATGTGTATCCACTAAATGACAAAGCTGCAAAATATGTGAAGCAAAAATGGATAGACAAGTCCATTATTATACTTGGAGACTTCAGCATGCCTCTCACAAGAATTGGTGGAATAACTGAATAGAAAATTAACAAGAATGTGGAAGAATTTAACAGTATCATCAACCAACAAAGTCTAGTTATCATTCATAGTGGAGTCTAATTTTCACCCTATAGTGTTAAGTCTCTGATGTTGCACTTCAAGAGGCACAGCCTTGAGCATATCCATAGTCATTCTGAAAAGAGTAATTTTGGCAGGACTCTCTTTGATGGTCTGCTTCCATGACCACACCGAGCTACGGTCCACAAATTGCCAGTTGATCGCTCTATTGTTTTCAACAATGCCTTTGGATAGAAATTGCTCCACCAACTTAACAAATCAAATTTGGGCTTCTTTGAAGGAATAGTTTCAGAAATGAGTGTTTGAGATTTGTTCTAGTCCTAAAAGGTACCTTGCAACTGGCCCTTTCTCCATTTTGCTTAGGGAAACTTAGCCAGCATACAGTTTAGTCTATATCTCCAATGAGTGAATCAACTGTATCCATCTCCCAATTGCCTTTCACAACAATCTTCATTGTCTTTTTAGAGCACTAAGGCTGGAACTCCTCCATGCTCTTGCAAATGAAATCAGTTCCATTTGGGAAGAGAGTAGGAGTTATCTGTTTTAGGGTCAGCCTTTCCCAGATAAAATGTCTGAGCCAATGCTCTGGAGCTTGGGAAGGGACAATGGAATGCTTCTCTCTGGGTGACCCTCCTGTTTTAGAAGCTGAGTTCTTAGTGAGACAAGTTTCCAGTCTTGTTGATATATCTCTAACAAGACATGGAACCGCCACCTTACTAGTCAGGGTAAAGAAGATTGAGCCCTGAGTAGTCTCAGCAGTGCAAATTTAAAAAGTTCATTATAAGATATCACTATACCCCCATCAGAATAGGCAAAATAATAATAATAATAATTACAGCACCAAATGCTACTCAGGAAGCAGAGAAACTAGATCGTTGGTGTAAATTTAAAATGGTATAGCCACAAAGAAAAGCTTGTCAGTTATAAAAATTAAACTGTCATACAACCCAGCAATTGTACTACTGGAAATTTACCCAGAGAACTGACGATTTATGTTCACACAAAAAGTTGTACATGAATGTTTAGACCAAATTTATATACACTAGCCCTGTATTAGTCTGCCAAAGGGGTGCTGAAGCAAAACCAGAAATATGCTGGATTTTATCAAGGGTATTTATTTGGAGTAAAAGCTTACAGTTTCAAAGCCCTAAAGAGTCCAATTCAAGGTTGCCTTTTCACCAAAATCAGTTGCCATGTGTTGAAACAAGATGGTCACTGGTCTCTGGAAGGGTTCAACCTTCCCCAATGGGCTTCCTTTCTCTCAGCTGCAGACTGGCATAGGGCTTGTCTCTAGGCAGGGGTTCTTAAACTTTTGTGTCCCATGGACCCCTTTGCCAGTCAGGTGAAAACCATGGACCCCTTACTAAGTCCACACTATACTGTGTATTATTTAATAAATACATCACACCCAGACCAATGCAAATAATGTTTTGTTTTGTTTTGTTTTGGTTTTGGATTCCAATTCAAGCTCATTGACCCCTTGTTAAAAACCCCTGATCTGGGCCCCAGAGTCAGCCAAAGTAGATACAAGCCCAGGTACTGGTTCTCCTGAGGGCTACAGAGACCCACAAGTTCTATGGTTATGGCAGATGGCTCTGGAATTCAGTGCCAGGTCAGTTGGCCCTACTTTGGAGTTTGTGTTCCTGAGTGTGATGGAGTTGGACTCAGATGTGACCTTTCTACACGTGCTTCTTCTGTTACTTTTACTGGACATGTGATTGGCCCTGGGGTTGGTGTATACTCAGGAGACTTGAATCTCTGGACTGTCCATGTGACAGCCAGGCCCTGAGCCTCAGCAGACTTGCAACTCCTACCCTCTGGTTTATTGGACTTACCCCAGCCAGCGAACAGGAAGGTGAAGAAGGTCAGCCACCACACCAGGGAGCCAAGAGTGCCTACAACGCAAGCAGGAGAATTGCATCCATCATCCACTTGGAATCTAAGGCCCCTCTCAATATAGAGGTGGAGTGGACATAACCATCCCAGGATCCACACAATGGAGGAATAGAGTATGGATTAGAGTGGATTTACTGGTACTCTACTATGGAAATATTATGATTAGTAATGGAAGAAATTGTAGCATTGATGTGGAGAAAGTGACCACAGTAGGGGTTGAGGGTAGGGAGAGGGAAGAAGAGATATGATGTGGGGACATTTTCTGGACTTGGAGTTGTCCTGGGTGGTCCTGCAGGGACAGATGCTGTACATTGTATGTCCCACCATGGTCCACTGGGTGGACTGGGGGACAGTGTAAACTATAATGTAAACCATTATCCATGTGGTGCAGCAGTGCTCCAAAATGTATTCACCAAATGCAACGATTGTCCCACGATGATGAAAGAGGTTGTTGATATGGGAGGATTGGGGTGAGGGGGGTGGGGTGTATATGGGGACCTCATATTTTTTTAATGTAACATTAAAAAAAATAAAAAGAGAAAAAAAAATTTTTTTAGTTAAAATAAAAAGAACCCTGCTCTAAGGGCTTCCTCTGTCTCCTGGCATAGGGCTTTCTGTATCATTCTCATCTGTCCTAGTCTCTTCCCAATCTCAGTTGCAAACTATCATGTTGAATGGCTCATCTCTCCCTGGGACCCCAGGATCAAAAACGACAGAGCTCTCTCTCTTCCCATGTGTCTTTCTCAAGTGAGTTTCCATTTTATTAGACCCACCAAGGGGGTGGGGACTCAACCTGAGTCATACCTTATTGATGTGGTCAAATCAAAGCCCTAATCTTAACAGGTAATTTAAGGAGACATCTCAGCAGAATCTAATGCAATAGGATATCATATCATGCTGTATTAGTCAGGGTTCTCTAGGGTAACAGAATCAACAAATGTCAATAACATGAGATTTTATAACAGTCTTACATGGCTGTGGGGATGTACAAGTCCAGGTTCCGCAGGCAAGCTGCAAACCAGGGGTTCCAAAGATAGTCCAATGAAGGTCCTTGATGAGATTCTGGGAGATGTTGGCTGTCCAAAGTCGAGCTGGGATATTCTCTCTGAAGGGTGAAATCACTTCCCCTTTTAAGGCATTCAACTGATTGGGTAACTCATTGCTGAAGGCAATCTCCCTGATTGATGTAGATGTAATCAGCTATCTATGCAGTAAATTCACTGGTGACTAAAGTCCATAAATGTCCTTGTATTAAAATTATCCCTGTGCTTACTTGCCAAAAACAACTGGGCAAAATTACCTGGTAGAGTTGACACATTAGCCTAACCATCACAGTCCACCCCTTTTCAACTCAGCAACCATACACATTATCTTGAAATGTTGCGGAATTGAGGAAGATTCTATGATCGCGGTATTGAAAGCCAGGACTCAAGACCTTTGTGGGAAGGAAGTTTATTACAGCTGGCCTAGCCCAGCAGTCTTGAGTCCAAAAACCAAGCCCCGAGCCAGTCTTTTAGGTTGCTTTTATACAGAGATCATGGGAGGGGTGGGGTTAAGAAACATTTGACATGAAAAATTTAAGTTTTGGTTTCTTGGGGCTTGGGGGCTTTCTGGGAACAAGGTAAGCTCGAATACACACACACCACTTATCATTCTTGAAAACACATATAGCCCATATCTAAACCAAACCTAATCTCTAAATGAAAACAATAACAGACATGCATATATACATATTTCCACCTAACAATGTTCAATTCTCCTGTGTACAACCAGAAATGCATTAATTCTCTACAGAATAGGGTGCAAGGCCTTGGGTAATATTCACCCTTAAACTTGACATCCTTAAATACTGTAACATGAAACTAATACAACTTTTCACATGATAGGGGAAAAGGTTGGGGAAGAAAACAAAGAAATTGATTTTCTGTATATATACGATCATAATCATAATGAAACAAGGAAGGAAGATTCATGACTATTACTGTCCTTATTTCTGTAACTGGTCACATGGTCGAAGTTCATATTTATCATTACCTTCTTCCACAATCCATTCTATGTTTCCATTACCCTCAGCAAACACTTCAGCTGGCCGTGGTTCTTTGCCTGGTGGGGTGACCCAAACTTTCATTCCTGAAGATTCTGGGCCATTGTTAGTCCTGCTTGGATTGGGTTGTTGCAATTTTCCATTGACTTTAATCATGGTGATACTAGGAGATGATCTAGAGGATCTCCTGTGTTACAGGCAAACTCTTCTTTACCCCCATTATATAGATGCAGTCTTATTTCCCCTTGATAGTCAGGATCAATCACCCTAGCCAGTACAGTAATTCCCTTCTTTGCCTGTTGATTCACAGGTAAGAAGACCCCAAAGTGGCCGGGTGAAAGTCTTGACTTCCAGTTCAGTAGAATCATTGTTGTGTTTCCTGGTGACAGCACTCCTCCTTTTGGGACTAAAACCTGTAGACCAGCAGAGTTTGAGGTTGCAGGCACAGGAAGCAAAAATTTTCCTAGTGGGTCTCTAGGGGTAATAGTGAGTGATGCCACTCCCATTTCTACCCCTTGATTCTTGGACCCATGGGTCCTGGTTATGGGAGAAATAGCACCATAGAGTGGATGCTGATTTAAAGCATACATAGCTTCCTGGAAAACATTGCCCCAGTTCTGCAAGGTATTGCCACCTGGTTGGCACCATAATTGATTCTTCAAAAGGTCATTCCACCATTCTATTAATCCAGCTACTTCAAGGTGATGGAGACCATGGTAAGACCAGTGAATTCCATGGGCATGTGCCCATTCCCATACATAATTTGCTGTGAAATGGGTTCTTTGATCAGAAGCAATGCTGTATGGAATGCCATGGCAGTAGATAAGACATTCAGTAAGTCCACAAATGGTAGTTTTGGAAGAAGCATTTCATTAAGAAACACAAACCCATATCCAGAGTATGTGTCTGTCCAAATTAAAACAAATCACTGCCCCTTCCATAGTGGAAGTGGTCCAATGTAGTCAACCTGCCACCAAGTAGCAGGTTAGTCACCTCGAGGAACAGTGGCATATTGAGGGCTAAGTGTGGGTCTCTGCTGCTGGCAGACTGGGCACTTAGCAGTGGCTGTAACCAAGTTAGCCTTGGTGAGGGGAAGTCCATGTTGCTGAGGCCATGCATAACCTTCATCCCTACTTCTATAGTCACTTTGTTGATGAGCCCATTGGGCAATGACATGAGTGGCTGGGGAAAGAGGCTGAGCATTAGCCACAGATGGGTCATCTTATCCATTTGATTATTAAAATCTTCCTCTGCTGAAGTCACCCTCTTGTGAGCATTCACATGGAACACAAATATTTTCATCTTTTTGGCCCACCTAGAAAAATCTATCCACACACCTCTTCCCCAGACCTCTTTGTCACTAATTTTCCAATCATGTTCTTTCCAAGTCCCTGACCAACCAGCCAGACCATTGGTAAAAGCCCATGAATCAGTGAATAAACGCATCTCTGGCTATTTCTTCTTCTAAGCAAAGTGAATAACCAGGTGACTGATCAGAGTTCTGCCCACTGCCCTCACCACTGTCCTTTAGGGATGTCCCAGAAAAGGGCTGCAGTGCTGCAGCTATGTACTCTCAGGTGGTACCTGCATATCATGCAGAACCATCTGTAAACCAGTTCCGAGTTCTCTCTTCTTAAAATAACTGCTTACAAGGAACTCCCCAGGAGGCCAAAGTTGTGGGCTGGGAAAGAGAAGGTAACATGGCAGGGGTGGTGACCGTGCACATTTGGGCTACTTCCTCATGTAACTTACATATTCCTTCAAGGACCTTCTTGAGCCCTGTCTCATATATACCACTTCCACTTTATTATGGAGTGCTCCTGTGCACACCCAACTTTATGGCTTGGTGGGTTAGACAATAACCGGCTCATCATAGGCAGCTCAGGTCTCATGGTAACTTGAGGGCCCATGGGTAAATGTTCAATCTCTACTAAGGCACAGTAGCAGGACAAAAGCTGTTTCTCAAAAGGAGAGTAGTTATCTGCAGAGGATAACAGGGCTTTGCTCAAAATCCTAAGGGTTTGCATTGTGCTTCTCCTATTGGGGCCAAAGGCTACAGACAGCATTTCTATTTGCCACCAAAACTTCCAGGACCATTGGATCTGCTGAATCATTTGGCCTAAGTGGTAATGCAGCTTGCCCAGCAACCTGGACCTGTCACAGAGCAGCGTCTTGTTCTGGTCCCCAATCAAAACTAGCAGCTTTTCTTGTCACTTGGAGTAGTATCCCCAAATGAGGAATGTGTCATCTCCAAATTCCAAAGAGTCCAACTAGCATTGTGCCTCTGTTTTGGTTGTAGGAGAGGCCAAATGGAACAGCTTATCCTTTACTTTAGAAGGAATACCTTGACACACCTCACACCACTGGACACATAGAAATTTCAGAGGTGGAAGGATCCTGTATTTCTATTGGATTTATCTCTCATCCTTTCCTACACAAATGCTTTACTAATTAGTCTAGGGTCTTTGCTACTTCTTGCTCACTAGGTCCTGTCAACATGATATTATCAATATAATGGACCAGTATGATGTCTTGTGGGAGAGAGAGATGATCAAGACCCCTGTGGACATTATTATAACATAAGGTTGGAGAGTTGACATACCCCTGAGACAGTACAGTGAAGGTACACTGCTGGCCTTGCCAGCTAAAAGCAAACTGTTTCTGGTGGTCCTTACTAATTGCAATTGAAAAAAAAGCATTTGCCAGATCAACAGCTACATACCAGTTATCAGGGGATGTGCTGGTACCACATCTGGGACAACAGCTGCAATTAGAGTCACCATCTGGTTAAGTTTAAGATAATCTACTGACATCCTCCAAGATCCATCTGTTTTCTGCACAGGCTAAATAGAATTGAATGGGGATGTGGTGGGAATCACCACTCCTGCATCCTTCAAACCTTGATGGTGGCACTAATCTCTGCAATCCCTCCAGGAACCTGGTATTGCTTTTGATTTACTATTTTCTAGGTAGGGGTAGTTCAGTTCCAGTGGCTTCCATTTGGCCTTTCCAACCATAACAGCCCTCACTCTGCAAGTCAGGGATCCAATGTGGGGATTCTGCCAGTTACTGATTATGTCTATTCCAATTATTCATTCTGGAACTAGGAAAATAACCACAGAATTGTAGCTGGCTAGTAAGATAAGGAATCAATAATGGATCTAGAACCTGGCAACAGGTTCATGTGGACATCAATAACCCCAAGATGGCTGCTGGAAACCCCTCCACAAGATTCTGCCATTCAGAATAAGATTTCCTCTGGAAGCCAGGTGAAGCCCCAGATAGTCCCAAGGACTTTATCATTGGACCCTTCTAGGGGATTGATAGTTGGGGTAATTAATCAAAACAGCAAACAGCTGGAACTCTTCCCCTGCCATTAGCAAAGGGGTGAAATTGTTGTAGAAGATGGCATAGGTTCAATTATTTACAAATAGAAAGGCTAGTACTCAGGAATGATTTTGAGAAGGAAAAAATGATTTATTGATGGCCGGCTGGACTCAGGAGCTTTCTGTTTCAAACCCGAGACACGAACAAGATCTTTGAGTTCCTTTTACACAGAGAGGAAAGGCCAAATGGTTCTTTTGTTTCAGTGCTCAATAGGCTTGAATTAACATATATCTTCCACATCCTAGGTAAGCTTTTAGCATGGACTGCATACATCCAGATAAGCTTTTAGTACATTTGGTTGGCATTTTCCCTGAATATTTAAAGTTTATAGAGTTTCCATTGACAAACTGTTTCTCCCAGACTGGAGTCATTGCTATGGTCACCAAGGGCTGGGCTGCAGCCTCTCACTGTCCCACACCCACAAGTCAGGACACATACAGGTTATCTATGAAGAGATGAACAGCCTCCCACCCATAGCCCACATCAGAACAATTAACGGTTTAAAATGATATAGCCTGTGCATTAAATCAAAATTATTTCCAAGACTACTTAGTCTCCAAGATGGCCAGATAAGTAATATAGGCCCTACAGTCTTTGAATGTTCAGAAGGGATGTGAGACTGAGTGTGTATTCAGGGCTGCCTCCAGACTATGTGGAGCTATGCTAATCCAAACTGGCTTGGATGTGGAGAATATGTAACTCACCTGGAGGAAATAACATATCTGATACTAAGATCAAACACTGAAGATCCTAACCAAAGGTCTGTTTACCATCACTGTTAGTCTTCCTAATCCTATATCCTCTGTATAAAAGGGTCTGGAAAAGGCTGTTCGGGGCTCGGTTTTTATTAGGACAAGAGTCCGCCGAGCCCGGCCGGTTGAAATAAACCAACTTCCTTCTCGGTATTCTTGTGTCCTGGCCTTCGAAACCGCGCATACCCAAATTTCTCCACTACAAAAACATAAGCAAAAAGCCTGAATCTCTCTCTTGCCTTTGGATCCCAATTCTGTCCACTTTCTCCCCGGCATGGATCAACATGAAAGTAAAACCTGAGCATTTATAATCTATAATGGAGAATTGTAGTCTGTAAATCAGCCCACATTATCACTTTTCAGCCCCTTCCTCTCTACCTGGGCATGCATGATCTGTTTTTTTCTCCCATTTGTCTTCCCTCCCTAACTTAATAAATCTGTTATTTTCTCCCATTTCTCTTCCCTCCCTACCTTAATAAACTACTAGCCTAACTTACCCGACATGCTCTTGAAATTCATTTCTGAAGTGTAGTCAAAGAACCTAGACAAAATCCAGTAACAAAATGGGTCCAGGGACCCAGTGTACCCACTGTGAGAAAAACCTGAGCTAAAACTCCATCAATCACCTGACTTCCACAAGCCGCTACTCTTACTGGTGGACCACAGTGATGTTTTGGGTCTCCTGGAATTAACGTCACTTCTGAGCCAGTGTCTCATAATCCCGGAAATGTGTGATCATTTTCTTTTCCCCAGTGCACAGGTACTCTGGTAAAAAGGCTGTAGGTCCCTTGGGGAAAGGTAGGAGGAAGATTAACAGTTAAATTTTTGTCAGTTGAACAGGATCCTTGCCCAAGGGGACCTGGCTTTCTCCTCATTCAAGGGGCTCTAGGTCTGTAAACAGTCTCAAATCTAGGAGTTGATTAAGGGGCCATGATTCTCTACCTTTGTGATTTGAGTTAGAGTTTTTTTCACTCAACCTAGAACTCTTCTGCTTATACAGATCCCAAAGAAATTGAGTAGACAGCCCATGTATTTCACTTCTAGGTACCCCATGATCTATTAGCCAACGCCATAACTCTCCAGACTATTTTGGGTGCTTTTTTGAACCTGCCTCTCATTGCAGTAGCCACACCCGCCTTGTTTTTGGAGATTAACTGCCGATACTTGGCTTTCATCAGACTGAGATCGGATCATCCCCATAATGTTTAAGGATTATAATTCCATCACAGCCCCCCTATTAATATCTGTAAAAAAAGAGAAAAGCAACCACAGGGCTCTTCAGGGAAGGTAATCTTACAAATTTATTCCTCACAGTCCTGATTAAAGGCGTGTCCTCTGGACATCCTGGGGGGTGGGTGGGCAGGTTTCAAATTGTAAAACCATTTTAGCATTCCAATCTCTCTAAGCCTTTGTATTCCCTCTTCTACTGTATACCGGGGCAAATCAGGCATCTCTCAACCTCAGACATGCTAGGTCATCTTTTGGACCATGTTTTAGTCAGCCACGCAAACTGTTAGAGCCCTTTCTAACCCCTCAACCTTGAATCGAGAATTTCTCCTTAGTGGGCCCATATCCATAAATTCAGTCTGATACATCTTTACATTCCTTCCACTGTTATCACAAACTCTTAGTATCCATTTCCACACATTTCCCCTGATTTCTGTCTAGATAAGTGGGAAAACTAGTGCAGTTCTTTCAGAGTATATCTTACTTCTCCCTGAGTCATGCTTTTGTATTTCACCTTTGGGGACTTGCTGTGATTTTAGTTTAGGAACAGTTCTGGAAGAAGTGCGATGGTGGGGGTGGGTGAGGAGAAGAATTAGAATTGTCTTGCAAGCTACTGACCTCAGGGCATTCCTTTGCATTTTCTTCTGGTGAGCTGAGATTAATTCTTCCGGCAGGGTTGGAAGGAAGATTCCTAAGGGCAAAAAGGAGGCTGGGCAGTGCATACTGGAGTTTGACTGGTTCCTGCCTCAGGGCTGGGAGGAGGTCCAGATTCCTTGGGGCAGGACAGAGGCCGGAGAGTGCAGGCTTCAGTTTAGCTGATTCCACCTCAGGGCTGGAAGGAGGTCTGGACTTCCTGGGGCAGGCTGGAGGCTGGATGATACAAGGTTGACAAGGTATGGTCTGGATAGGGCAGGCATGGCAGGCTTATCTGGTAAGGTCTCAGCAGAATTCAGGGTTCCAATGTCTCCACCAATATTATCATTATCCCATAAGTCTCCATCCCAATCCTCAGGGTGTTCTACTCCTTTCTAGCCAATGCCTTCACTTTAACAGCAGAAAGCCTGCAGGGCTGAGATTTTAGTTTCCTTTGCAACACTGCTATGCTTACACTGAGGGTTTGAGTTTGGTTCTCAGATATCTCAAGTCTGTGGCTACCGGAGACAAGATTTTCTTTCAGAGCACATAGAAACTTTCACATCACTCATGTGGTGTTTAGGTTTGAAATTTTTTTTTATTTTTTTATTTTTTATTTTATTTTTTTTATTTTTTATTGACTTTGTAATAATATTACATTAAAAATATATATGTGAGGTCCCATTCAACCCCACCCCCCCACCCCCCCTCTCCGCCCCCCCAACAACACTCGTTCCCATCATCATGACACATCCATTGGATTTGGTAAGTACATCTTTGGGCACCTCTGCACCTCATATACATTGGTTCACATCATGGCCCATACTCTCCTCTATTCCATCATGTAGGCCCTGTGAGGATTTACAATGTCCGGTGATTACCTCTGAAGCACCATCCAGGGCAGCTCCATGTCCCGAAGACGCCTCCACCTCTCATCTCTTCCTGCCTTTCCCCATACCCTTTGTCCATTATGTCCACTTTTCCCAATCCAATGCCACCTCTTCTATGTGGACACTGGATTGGTTGTGTCCATTGCACCTTTATGTCAAGAGGAGGCTCAGATTCCACCTGGATGCTGGATGCAATCCTCCCATTTTCAGTTGTAATCACTCTAGGCTCCATGGTGTGGTGGTTGTCCTTCTTCAACTCCATCTGAGCTGAGTGAGGTGAGTCCAATAAATCAGATTGTAGGAGCTGGAGTCTGTTGAGGCTCAGGGCCTGGTTATCATATTGTCAGTAAAAAGATTCAATCCCCTAAATATATCTGAAACCCCAATACCAACTACAATTCCAGTAAAGTAGCATGATAGTCTTATGAAAAGAGATCCCCTCTGGGTCCAGTTTCATCACGCAGAAACACCAGCTCCAAAGAAGGGCCATCTGACATGGCAGTGAACCCTATCTGCCATGACCATAGAACCCGTGGGTCCCTTTAGCCCTCAAAGGAACCAATACCTGGGGATTGTATCTACCTTATCTGTCTCTTAGATTCTGCTCAGTTGTGCATAAGGGCAATCCTTCTGACAGCCTCCAGACTCTTTTTTTTTTTAGAGACTCATAGCCATATAAACTCATTTCTCCTTTCTATTTCCCCCTTACATTAGATCAAACAGCATTTTAAAGTCATATTATTCTATGTAGACAGGGATATTCTACTGATCTGCATCGAACCTTCAATTCAAGGTCATTTTCCAGTTGCATTATCAGTTGTTAGTTGATAGTGATCCCTCGGTGCCAGGGAGGCTCATCCCCGGGTGTCATGTCCCACGCTGGGGGGAAGGCATTGCATTTAGATGCTGAGTTAGGCTTCGAGACTGGCCACATTTGAGTAACATGAAGGCTGTCAGGAGGAAATTCCCAGGCACAGTGCTGCTCTAGGCCTTGTTCTTATTTCAGGCATATAGGCTCACAAGCATAGTCATTAGTATCAGGGGCTCACTGTTGGACCCTCATTCCTTCTTGGTCCTTGCCGCTGCACTTGGGGGACTGCCGCTGCTCCCCTAGGGACCACGGCACAGCACCCCCGGCCAGGGACCCAGTACCCCCCCAGCTTTAGTTTTTAATTGTTGCCACTATGAGTATATCCAAACATTACCATGCACCCTGGACATATGCCCTGTATAGCTCCCTGTCAGCCATATATCCCCTGTCAATAGTATCCTATACCAGTATTCCTCCGCTGCCATTGTTGGACCACTCTGGGATCCAGAACTTCCTGAATATTGAAGCCCCAATATCATGTCAGGATCTCTTACTAGCAAAATGGGATATAGCGATGGGTTTAAAGGTTAGATATAGAATACGTGTTGACTTGGAAAAATTCTACATCCTATCTTTTTCTTTTCCTTTTTTTTCCCCCCCTAATTATTGAACTTCTCTTCACAAGAGCCCTAGACCACAGCAATTCATGTATGCAATATACAGCACTCCCACACATCCACCACAAAACCTTTTCCCTTCCACAGCGATACTGTAACAGCCTATTCACAACATATTTACTTAAAGTGATGTACAGAGTCTGAGACAATAGCTTTCAAACCAGGTGACATCTGTGCTTACATTGTGGTGCATACTTTAGGACACGCAGTTTTCTAACATTTTTAGTTATCCTATGTTTTACATTATGGTTTACATTATCATTCTGTCATCCCCTATATGTTTATGATGTACTATTACATATTTTATATCCATCCTTGTGTACTCTCACGAAACTCCTCTCTTACCCCACATTTACCTTGGTTTCACACATTTAACATCCGTTTTCCCATCCCCTTGGTGCCCACAGTGACAGCCAACCTCCGTTTCCCGAGGAGCCACGTCCAGAGATACTTGCAACAGTGTTCAGGTCCTAAATTGCTCAGCTGCCCCAATGCCCTGGGAGCCACCCTTTCTCTTGAGAGATACAGTTCCCTCTATTTGATGGCATTAGTCCTCCCCAGGATGTGGGTCCACCCCCACTCTCACTACCTGGGTCTCTACCCAATGGTATCACCCACTCTGGCAAAATGAGCATTCAGACATTCCCCAGGAGCCCGTCCCGCATCGGACCATCCCTTCCGAGCATCCTAAACAGGTAACCCTCTTAATTATATTTTGATACGATTTTCTCAGCATTTTACTCTCAACCAACACCTGACACTCTCCTGTGTTCATATGCTACTCCTCCCTCCCCCCTTCTTGATGTCATTTATCTCTTTAGCTACGTTGTCTTTCAACTCATTAATTTGATTTTGGAAATTTGTGCACATCTTGCTAATTAGTTCTCTCAAATCCTGTGTCTCTTCTGGGGCTTTGATATATTCCTTTTCTTGGTCCATGTCTTCCAGTTTTTATTTATTTTTAAATTTTTAAAATTTTTTAAAATTATTTTTTATTTATTTCTCCCCCCTTCCCTGCCCCCCCCATTGTCTGCTCTCTGTGTCCATTTGTTGCATGTTCTTCTGTGTCCACCTGTATTCTTGTCAGTGGCACCTGGAATCATGTCTCTTTTTGTTGCATCATATTGCTGCATCAGCTCTCCATGTGTGTTACACCATTCCTGGGCAGACTGCACTTTTTTCACGCTGGGCAGCTCTCCTTATGGGGTGCACTCCTTGCACATGGGGCTCCCCTATGCAGGGGACACCCCTGCATGGCACAGTACTCCCTGCGTGCATCAGCACTGCGCATGGACCAGCTCATCACACAGGCAGGAGGCTCTGGGTTTGAACCTTGGACCTCCCATGTGGTAGGGGGGCACCCTATCTGTTGGGCCAAGTCTGGTTCCCCCAGTTTTTATTAATAGTATGGTTTGTAATTTTTTGCTGATGTCTAGGGATCTGCTTAGGACATAGTTTACTCAGATGCTCAATTTCTTTCTCTTTTGCAGAGATGTAGTGGTGGGAAGTTGTGTGTTAACACTGCTCTTTGATTCTTGGCTAGACCTGTATTGTCAGGATTGTGCTTGCTAGTGGCTCAAACCTGGGCTATAAACCCAGTAATTGGTTGCAGACCTGCTTCCTAGGGCCTTGGAGAGGGAAGTTATAAAGGCCAGAAAAAGCCTTTATTACTTATTTTTAATTTTTCCATGTGCACTTCCTTGGTCTGCCAGCAGATGGCACTCTCCGGAAGCTCTCATTTCAGTGCCTGGTTGGAGTGTGTTTGTTGCCACACTGGTGGAATCAAGGAGATAGAGCTTCCTGCCTGGAGGCTAAGAGCCTTGTAATTCAAATTTCTCAGAGACACTTCTTCAGCCTTCTCTAGTAGCTCCCTACCTTTTCCGGGATAGGAAATAATTCCACTCCCTTCGGAGTCCTCAACAATCAGTTCTGATCAGTAGAGAAGGAGATTAGGAGGCTTGTATGTCTTTAGTCCCCTGCTGGCTCCCAAGGCAAACAACGGTGTGGCTCCACCCATCCTGGAAAGGCTCCTGGGACACAGCAGACCAAATTTGGGAGTCAAAAGCTGAGTCAGCCTTAGTCTGTGCCCCACTTTCTCCCCTTTCCTGGGGTGGTGGATGCCTGGAGCCCCCTTTGTCTGTAGTCCCAGGTCTCTTCTAAAGCATCTTTAGTGTGAGCAATGGTGCTGGCAGCAGTAGCTGCTGCTTTCTACTCACAGGTCTGTCCTTGCAGTTCCCCTCCTTTGTCCCTTTCTCCCCTGGGTGGTGTCCAGCCTTCACCTGGTGTCCTAAACCCGAGGAGATCTTTTTTCCAGGCTGTTTCAGCCTGTCCTCTAGCTATTTTTCTGGTTGCGAAGAGAGTCCCATGTGTTTCTAGTTCACCATCTTCCCAGAAGTTCTGGATAGACTTTTAACTAAATAATTTGATTCTCCCTGAAATAAGACGACTCAGTCTCATTTCATAAGGTGACATTAGATTCAGAATAGAGGCAAAGTGTTTGAATACATTTTGAACCTTTATTTTAAAGAAGGGAGCAGTAGAAGAGGAACAGGAATTACTTGAAAAACAAAGAATAAATGGAGAAATATAATTCAGCATTTCTCCCCTAGTTCTAAAGACTGCAAATTAAGCTCTGTTTTCACCCCAATCATTATTACTTTTGTTACTGCTTTTATTTTGTATTGAAAGACCCATGCAGAGTGCTTAAGGAAGTTTCATGTTCACACAGTACTGAAATGGTCTGTTTTGTGTGTGTGTGTGTGGTATCCTTTTTTGAAAGCAGTTTTATTGAGATATATTCACATACCATACATGCCATCCGAGGTGTACAAATCAATGACTTTTACTATAATCACAGAGTTGTGTGTTCATCACCACAATCAATTCTAGATCATTTTCATTGCTCCAAAAAGAAAAACTCCATATCCCTTCGCAGTCACCTCTCAATCTCTCTATCCTTCCCCAACCCTATATAAGCACTAATCCAATTCTTTCTCTAAGAACTTATTTATATTTATGTTTTATACAAATGGAATCACACTATATGTAGTATTTTATGTCTGGTTTCTTTCACTTAGCATAATGTGGTTTTTAAAAAATTATTGTATCATTGATTTTTAAAAATTTATTTTTTTAATTGTCCTTTTTAAAAAGATAAATAGTTCACACAAAACGTTACATTAAAAAGCATAAGAAGGAAGTGGATGTGGCTCAACTGATAGAACGTTTGCCTACCATATAGGATGTCCAGGGTTCAAACTCAGGGCATTCTGGCCAATCTGGTGAGCTGGCCCATGTACGGTGCTGCTGCGTGCAAGGAGTGCCCTGCCACGCAGGGGTGTCCCCTGTGTATGGGAGCCCCACGTGCAAGAAGTGTGCCCCAAAAGGAGAGCGGCCCGAGCAAAAAAAGCACAGTCTGCCCAGGAGGGGCGCTGCACACATGGAGAGCTTAAGCAACAAGATGACACAACAGAAAAGACACAGATTTCCAGTGTCACCGAGAATGCAAGCAGACACAGAAGAACACACAGTGAATGGACACTGGGGCAGGGGGAAGGCAGGGAGGGGAGAGAAATAAATAAAATAAATCTTTAAAAAAAAAGAAAAACCAGAAAACATAAGAGGTTTCCATATACCTCACTCCCCACCCCCCATTCCTGCTTCTCCCACATCAACATCCCCTTTCATCAGTAAGGCACATTCACTGCATTTGGTGAATACACCCTGGAGCCTGCCACACAGCATGGACCACAGTTTACATTGTAGTTTGCACTCACCCCCAGTCCAGCCAGTGGGTTATGGCACGATATACAATGTCCTGTATCTGACCCTGCAATATCATTCAGGACAACTCCAAGTCCTGAAAATTCCCCCACATCACACCTCCTCTTTCCTCTCCCTGCCCTCAGGAACTCCTGTGATTACCATCTCCACATCGATGTGTATCATTGACTTTGGTTAAATGGCTTGTTGATGTGCCTGTTTCTCTTCTAGAGGGTAGTTTCTTAAGGACAGGGACGATATCTTATCTTTGTCCCTCAGAACTAATAAGGGCAGGGCCACTTTCACCTTTGGAGGTTAATTATATATTTTTTAAAAATCAGGAAATACAAAAACAAGGTTCTAAAAATTATGGTTTGTTTTACTTATTTATTTATTTAAAGATTCATTTTACTTATCTCTCTCCCTTTCCCCCTCGTTGTTTGCTCTCTGTGTCCATTCGCTGCACGCTCTTCTGTGTCCACTTGCATTCTTGTCATGCAGCACTGGGACTCTGAGTCTCTTTTTTGTTTGCGTCATCTTGTTGTGTCAGCTCTCCGTGTGTGCGGTGCCACTCCTAGGGTAGACTGCCTTTTTCGCGAGGGGCAGCTCTCCTTGTGGGGCACACTCCTTGCACATGGGGCACCCCTACGCACGGGCGCCCCTGCATGCCACAGCTCTCCTTACACGCGGCAGCCCTGCACTTGGGCTGGCTCACCATAAAAGTCAGGAGGCCCTGGGTGTTGAACCCTTGCACTCTCCACATGGTAGGTTGATATCAGTTGAGCCACAATCTATCAGTTGAGCCACAATCACTTCCTGTTTTAAATATTAACACAACAAATTTCTGCCTTTTTACATACCGAAATACATAATACAATAACTATGCCTTTCAAAAGATAAGTGACAAGATATATTAATATCTTTAGAAAGAATATATTAATTCATAGTGCCCTATAAGGACAAAACTTTGAAGTTGTAGAATTTCCATCTTTCAGTCCATCCCCCTGGCTCGCTATGTGTTTGACGCCATACAGGTATATGATGCCTTTAGTCCGAGACTTTACTGACTCTCCTGACCCCAACTCTTCAAGTGTATTCATCTTTAGAGCATGAGCTTAGCTTAGATTTTGGTTCATAGCAGGCATTCAACAGATGTTTGTTGACATGTTTTTTTTTTTAAGATTTATTTATTTATTTAATTCCCACCCCCACCCCCCCGGTTGTCTGTTCTCTGTGTCTATTTGTTGCGTCTTGTTTCTTTGTCTGCTTTTGTTGTCGTCAGCGGCACAGGAAGTGTGTGCGGCACCATTCCTGGGCAGGCTGCAATTCCTTTCGTGCTGGGTGGCTCTCCTTATGGGCACATTCCTTGCGCGTGGGGCTCCCCTACGCGGGGGACACCCCTGCGTGGCAGGGCACTCCTTGCGCGCATCAGCACTGCGCATGGGCCAGCTCCACACGGGTCAAGGAGGCCCGGGGTTTGAACCGCGGACCTCCCATGTGGTAGACAGATGCCCTATCCACTGGGCCAACTCCGTTTCCCGACATATATTTTTAAACTAAATTCTTTTAAGAAGAATTCATTTGAATTCTTCTGAAAAAATCAAAATACCAGATTGATATCTTATACTAAAGACTACTAAACCTCTATTTCACACATACTTTTCAGGCTTTGCAATTCTGTTACTACACTTCTAATGCACGATTTTCCTTTGAAATGCTTTCCTAGCATGATTCAAATGTCTTATATGGAAAAATCTTAGCTTAATTCAAGGGATATGTGTGTGTCAGTATGTGTGTATAAACTTATTGAAAATCAGTATATCAACTCTTGACCCCATTAACACATTTTATTAGAGGTAAACTCAGGGCTAACTCACTCAGAGACTTCTATTGCATCTCAGGTATATGCTTGAGTAGATGAATGCCCTTAGAATATCCTAGAAACATCCACTCCATCCCAGGGCCCCCAAGATCAGGAAGTCTCCAGCCAAGTTTTTGAGACAATGGGAGTTTCCTCTCATTTGTGACCCTCTTTTTATTCCACTCACTCTAGCTAAATGGTCTCACCTATGTTCTTGCTTAATCAATACAGATGTATATCTCCAGCTCAGACACTGCTGTGCAGCTCTGGGTTGGTGGCTCTTTTGAGATGCTCCTCAGGCACCCCAATACCATATCTTCTGTACATCAGATTTACTCCTCTTACTGAGATCTTAGTCTTGGTTATTGGTACTACATCGAGCCCAAGTCAGAAATAAGAGAAGCATTCATTTTCTTTTTATGCTCTCATTTTTTCTCTCTCAAACACATACACCTATTCAGCATATTACCAAGATCTTTTGATTTTAACCCCTTAATAACTCTCAACCCATTGGCAGCCAATCTGTTTGGAAAGCAATTTGATAATTTTTATGAAGAAGATTTGACAATTTCATATCCTTTCACAAATCATATAACATTACATAAAACAAGGGTAAAATTGCCCCCCAAATTTGTAGACAGTATAGATGTGTGAGTGTATGCATAACAAAAAGTGGGGAAAAAAGTATTCCACAATGTTAACACTGACTTTCTTTTGGTGGTGGAATTGATGTGGGCGATGGGTGGGAGGCTGTTCCTCCCTTCATAGAAAACCTAAGCCATCTGTGTCCTGATCTCTGGGTGTGGGACAGTGAGAGGCTGCAGCCCAGCCCTTGGTGACCATGGCAATGACTCCAGTCCAGGAGAAACAGTTTATCAATGCAAACTCTATAAACTTTAAATATTCACGGAAAATGCCAACCAAATGTGCTAAAAGCTTATCTAGATGTATGCAGTTCAGGCTAAAAGCTAACCTAGGATGTGGAAGGTATATGTTAATTCAAGCCTATTAAACACTGAAACGAAGAATGATTTGGCCCTTCCTCTGTATAAAAGGAACTCAAAAATCTTGTTCAGGGCTCGGGTTTGAAACAGAAACCTCCTGAGTCCGGCAGGATGTCAATAAATCATTTTTTCCTTCTCAAAATCATTCCTGAGTCCTGGCCTTTCTATACGCAAATAACTGAACCTCTCTCATCTTCTACAACAGAATGACAATGTTTTATTTTTCTTACTTAAAAGGTTTAGCATTTTCTAAACATGCTACACCAAGCATGGATTATTAGTGTGGGCTCCATGAAGACCAAGATGCTTGTTTTGTTGACTTATGTATCTGAATGGCTCTGGACAATGCCTCACATATTGTAGGAACTCAATAAGTATTTGTTGAAAATAATGAATCTTTATAATGTAAAAAAAAAATGATCTTAAAAGTAAAGACAGATTAAAATTCACTTCTCCCTATTCCTGGATTGTATTTTATTTTAATATAATCCTCACCCGTTTCTTTAGACTGCTGCTGATAGTGGTTAAGCCAGTCCCAACTGCAGAAGTAACCTTTGGCTCTTGATTTTTTTTGGCTGGACCTTACAAATATTCACTAGCCCTTCTTTCATCTTTCCCATCAGACATGGTCAGGCATACCAGTCTAAAAATGACAATTTTCATTTCCACTTTTTTTTTTTTTTTGGGAGGGGGGCGGTGGAGACAGGGAAGCAGCTCCGCCTCCTAGTACCTGAATTTAGAAAGGCGGCACGGATCAATCCTCTTACTCCCCGTGTGCTGCTTCAGACTTGGCGGGATGCTGCCCCCTAGCGGTGCACTGGCCCCTGTAAAACCCAAAATCTCTACTCTAGAGGCTGCAAAACTTCCAGCCAACAAGTTCTCACGCACTGAGAGTGGTTGGTATTGAAACCAACCAAGTCCACCGTCCTCCCACCAGGACAACCGAAATAATCCAGTCCGGCGGAGAAATCTCTAGGCTCTGTACTGGAAGAGTGGACTGAGACTGTGGTACCTCAAACTGAGATGTGACTTGTTAGCATCTTTGCGCTAAGAAGACCTGGGAAGAAGATAAACCAATTCCCCTGGCCTGCGACCCAGGGCCAAAATGTCTACTTTGCATATTTAGAGGACCGGTGGGGAGGAGGTGGTAGTCTCTGGTGCCTAGAAGATATGTCCATCTTAGTTATTTGACCTCAATTCTCCTGGTTTTTGTTTTGTGTGTTTTTACTTCCAGACACAAGTTTTCTTAACCTCTTGCTTTTTCCTCTTCCAACTTTTTTTTTTGAGAAGTTGTGGGTTTACAAAACAATCCTGCATAACATATGAGATTCCCATATGTCACCCCACCACCAACACCTTGCATTGTTGTGGGATATTTGTTACAAATGATGAAAGAACATTCTCAAAATTACTGCTAAGTATAGTCCATAGTTTACATTTGGTATATTTTCCCCACTAACCACCCTATTATCAATAACATGTATTAGTATTGTATGTTTGCTATTGTTCATGTGAGAACATCCACATATTTTTACTGTTAACCACAGTCCGTCACCTACCACAGGATTCACTGTGCTATACAGTCTCATGCCTTGTACAATTCATCCAAAGTGTGCACTCAGTGGCTCTCAGTTTCACCACAGAGTTGTTCTGTCATCACTTCAGTCAATTTTAGAACGTTTTCATAGCCCCAAGAGCTATGAAAATCCTACAATCCCTTATACTCCCCTATTACTGACCCTTCACATTGACACAGTACCTTCTCTTCAATTGCTGCAAAAATATTATGATTACAATATTACTGTGAACTATAAACCATATGTTA
The DNA here is from genome assembly GCF_030445035.2 of Dasypus novemcinctus. Classification (NCBI taxonomy): domain Eukaryota; kingdom Metazoa; phylum Chordata; class Mammalia; order Cingulata; family Dasypodidae; genus Dasypus; species Dasypus novemcinctus. The sequence goes on along the minus strand of NC_080674.1, from coordinate 46,973,111 downwards.
AATAAAGATATGTTTTCCCATGTTATCACATTCTTAACACTTTGCAATAGTGACATACATTTGTTTTAGTTCATAGAACATTCTTCTATTTGCACTATTAATCACAGTCCTCACCCACCACTGAGTTCACTGTATTATACAGTTCCTAGACTATCCTCTAGCTTTCTTTCAATTTACATTTATGTCCAGAGACTACCCCTTTCAGCTACTGTCACCTTCAATCATCAGCAGTTATACTCACAATAATGTGCTACCATCACCTCTACCCATTTCTTCATATTTACAATCAACTTTATTAAAAATTCTACATACATTAAGCATCAGCTTGCCCTTCTCAAAACGCACTCTATCTCTTAGTAACCTATACCCTAGAGTTTAACGCCATGCGTTTACTCAGCATATTTAGTTCATATGGTTCATTAGTAAGAGCATACTGTATTTGTCCTTTTGTGTCCAGCTTATTTCACGCAACATTAATGTCCTTAATTTTTATCTATGTTATCATATGCATCCTAACTTCGTTTCTTCTTACAGCTGAATAATAGTCCACTGTATGCATATACCACATTCTGTTTATCCATTTATTGGTTGCTGGACACTAGGGTTGTTTTCATCTTTTAGCAATTGTAAATAATGCCACTATGAACACCTGTGAGCAAATGTCTGTTGGTGTCCCTGATTTCAGTTCTTCTGAATTTATTCCTAGTAGTGGGATTGCTGGATTGTACGGCAGTTCTATATTTAGCTTCCTGAGGAACTGTCAAACGGTCTTCCACAGAGGCTGCACCATTTATATTCCCACCAACAGGGGAGGGATGTTCATATTTCTCCACAGTCTCTCAAGCACTTGTAGTTCTCTGTTTTTAAAAAATAATGGCCATTCTATATAGAATGAAATTATATCTTATTGTAATTTTGATCTGCATTTGCTAATAGCTAGTGATTTTGAATATTGTTTCATGGGCTTTTTGGCCATTCATATTTCCTCTTTGGAAATATGTCTGTTCAGGTCTTTTGCTCTTTTTTTATTGGGTTGTGTAGCAGTTTGATATAGTTATGAATTCCAAAAATAGATATTGGATTATGTTTGTGAACTGGTCTATACCTGGCCATAATTAAATTATGATTAGGGCTTTGATTGGGCCACTTCAGTAGGGTGTTGATAAAAAGACAGAGTTGGAGGGTTTTTAATGTTGGTGTTTTTGATGTTGGAATTTGATGCTGAAGTCTTAATCTGGAGCCTCAGGAAGTAAGCACACAGAGGAAAGAAAAGTGAGTCCCAGGAAGAGAAGAACTCTGAGCCCAGAGAAAAGCAAGCCCTGGGAAGAGAGCAACCCTGAGCCTGGAGAGAAGCAAGGCCCAGAAAGAGAGGAACCCAGGAAAACTGAACCCTCGCAGACTTTAGCAGTCATCTTACTCCAACACATGAAAATAGACTTTGGTGAGGGAAGTAAATTATGCTTTATGACCTGGTATCTGTAAGCTCCTACCCCACATAAATACCCTTTATAAAAACCAACCAATTTCTGGTATTTTGCATCAGCACCCCTTTGGCTGACTAGTACAGGTTGCTTTTCTTTTTATCATGAGCTGTATACTCTCTTTATATAACATGGATATCAAACCCTCAAACCCTTATAGGGTAAGTAGTTTCCAAATATATTCTCCCATTGAGTATGCTGCCTTTTCATCTTCTTGACAGTCATTTGAAGCACAAAAGTGCTAAATTTTGAGGAGGTCCCATTTATCTATTTTTTCTTTCATTGCTCATGCTTTGAATGTGAGGTTTAAGAAACCACCACCTGTTACCAGATCTTGAAGATGTTTCCCTATGTTTTCTTCTAGGAATTTTATTGTTGTAGCCTTTATATTCAGGTCCTAGATCCATTTTAAGTTATATTTGTTTAAGGTGTGATATAGGAGTCCTCTTTCTTTCGGCTACAGATATCCATTTCTCCCAGCACCATTTGTTGAATAGATGTTCTGACCCAGCTGGGTGAGTTTGACAGCCTTGTAGAAAATCACTTGATCATAGATGTAAGGGTCTATTTCTGAACTCTCAAATTGATTCCATTGGTCAATCTGTCTATCTTTTTGCCAGTATCATGCTGGTGGTGTTTCTTTGTTTCATTTTGTTTCATTTTACCACTGAGGCTAAGCAATATGCTTTAGAGTCAGGAAGTGAGAATCCTCCAACTTTGTTATTCTTTTTAAAAAACATTTTGGCTCTTCTGTCCATGTCCCTTTCCCCTCCAAATGAATTTAATAATTGGCTTTTCCATTTCTGCAAAATAAAGGCATTTGGAATTTCTTTTGGGAATTGCATTGAATCTGTAAATTAATTTTGGTATAATTGCCATCTTAATGCCATTGTCTTCCAATCCATGAACACAAAATGTCCTTCCATTTATTTAGGTCTTCTTTGTTTTGTTTTGTTTTTTTTAACAATGTTATTTACTTGTATTTTTCTCTTTTTGCAATGTTATGTAGTTTTCTGAATAGAAGTCCTTTATGTTGTTGGGTTAAGTTTGTACCTAAATATTTGATTCTTTTACTTGCTATTGTAAATGGATTTTTTTCTGACTTCTTCCTGTGATTGCTCATTAGTATTGTATAGAAACACTACTGATTTTTGCATATTAATATTACATCCCACTGCCCCGGACCGGCGGGGGCGAGTTCTAGGACCTGTGGGGAGGAGCGGGGCAGGGGACGAAATAAGAATGGAGGCAATATAGGTTTCTGATCAAGCCTCGTTTATTGGGGGTAAAACATGGGGATATATAGTGAGGGAAGGGAACGTGTCTATAGGTGATAGGCTGGTCTTGTGGGTGGCAGACGTCCAAGGAGGGGATTGGCCGACAGTTCGCACTGGGTCTGCAGAGTTTCGTGCCTTGCGCATGCGTATTGCTGTGGTCACCTGAGTTGTGGCAGGAAGGGGAGAACAAAGAAGCAGAGAGGAAGAAGAATAAGGAAATGACAGGGCAGATTTGTGAACTCCGCCATGTGTGAGATCCGCCATGTTGTGGGAGGCTGTAAATAGGTCTCACAGTGGGTGGCTCCCTACAGGTCCCCCTTTTCTGTTTAATGTGTTATGAATTGAAGAAAGGAACAGCCGGCGACGGCTCACGATAGAGCAGGGCTTATTTTCAGTAGTGGGATGTGGCTGCAAGGTGCTCCCATGCTGAAAGGAGGGCTGTGCCTCTCTTAGGTCGGGGCTGCACCCAGTAAGCGATTTGTCTTACCCGGTATGCGATCAGTCTTACCTGTCATTGGGAATTGTGGCAGCAAAAGGCCATGTCCCTGTCTTAGGTTGACTGATGGGTTAGCCCAGTTGCCCGTCTTGGCTAACCAGTCCAGCGCCTCAGTGACAGATGGCTTGCAATTACAGCAAGCTATAACAGGGAGCCCTCACAGACCGCGTATGACAAGCATGATGTACTGAGATTGGTGGGTGTGGCCACACCCGCCCTGGTCTTGTCAGGCCAGGGTGCCCGTTGCTTGTTCGAGCCGCTGGATCTTTGTCGAAGCCGTTCAATGATATTGATTAAACAGAGAAGGTTAAGCCGTGATAGGGGACGTGGTGACTGTAAGGGGAAAACAGGCAAAGAAATGCTATTAGGGTACAGGATAACAAATGAGACAACATAAGAAATTTGCATTTTCAAAGGTTGTTTGTTTGTTCTTCGGTCCAGATAGGCTGGTATTGATGAACAGCGGCAAGAAACATCACGTAGGCCGAGATTTGCTTCATCCTTTCTTGGAGAAATTTAAGGAGGTAAGGTGCAAATGCACAGATTAAAAGGAAAGTGATTAGGGGGCTGAGGAGGGGACCTAGCCAGGTCACGAGAGGGGAAGTGAGCCAGGCAGATAAGGAGGAGGTTGATTGGGAGGGCAGTATTCCTTTCCACCATTTTCGCAACTTCTTAACATTTTGCTCAACAATACCAGATTCATTTATATAGTAGCAGCATTCCTCCTGGAGGAAAAGGCAGGTACCCCCTTTTCTCAGCTGTGAGTAAGTTAAGGGCCCTGCGGTTTTGAAAGACTACTTAGGCGAGGGATGTTAGTTGCCGCTGCAGAGAGTCAAGAGACTGCGCACCGGATTCCAGGCTAATTTGTCGTTGTTGTTTAAAGTATTGCAAGCTGATGAGGCCATGACCAAGAGCACCACCTGCTGTGGCAGCTGCAGCGACTGAACTTATGAGGCTAATTTTTTATCAATATAGGGAGGAAGGCGGCTCTCTTTGACACAGATGGGGATAGTAAAAATTTTTAGTTTGCCTTCTCCATAGTATGTTAGTTGCAGGGTAATGGCTACTAGGATGCAAGGTCTCATTTTTATAGAATAGAGCATTTTTGGGTTATAGTTAATTTTCCAACCACAAACACATAAGGATCTCTTACACATGCCTGAAGATGAATTTGATTTAAATGCAGATATTGACCATTCTTACTATTATTTCCAATCCATTCTATAGTAGGAACTATTCCTAGAAAAACTTTCCACAAATTCTTTTGTTTATGTATAAGTGTAATATTACACCATGGAGAAGGGATCCATTTCCCTTTAACATTTCCCTTAAACAAAAATAATATTGTTTCCAAATATTATTTTTAGTAAAAATTATTTTTTGTTGTCCTTTACTATTTAGACCATGCCAAATAAATCTGTCATTATATTCAATGGGACTCCCCATAGGGGCACTTTCCCACACTATTCCATAGGAATCATTAAAAATGACAGATTCTCTTCCTATATGGCATTCTTGCCATCCTTCTTTATCCCTACTGTCTTTTTGCGGACAATCATAAGTAGGATTTTTAGTCATGATTAAATCGTAAGAGGGAAATAAAGTCACAATAAACTGAGTATTATTATTTATAAAGATAGTTATGGCCCGATTTTTAACATACATACAGGAAGGATGGTTACCAATGCATAAGCGTTGATAATCAAATGGTAATATGAGATTATTGATTCTTAATCTTTCTTTATAGGGTTTAATTGGCAATCAATCATCAATTGGTCCAGGGAATATATGGGTTTTATTCAGATATATATGAAAGAATGAATCTTTCCAGGTTAACACTTTAAGTAATGGGGGTTAGGTATATAGGCCTAATAAGTGTAATTACTGGCAGGTTCCTTATTACTTACGATCACCATCATCAGAAGTTGGAGGAGACCCCATCTCTTCATTCCGGGGTTTAATCCTCTTCGCAGATAACTAAATTCGTTCTCCATTTTCTGAAATGATAAGAGCATAGCCTCACCCCCTTACTATAATCCTGCCCTTTTTTCCATTCATTGCTTAAAATATCTTTCCAGAATATTGGTTGATCTTCATTTCCTTGTCCACTGTAGATAATTGACATTTTCCAAAGTGACATTCCGCAGGTGTTAATGAATTATAAACATTAAGAAAATGTAAAGTAAATAAAGCTTTTGCTAATTGATCTTTTGGTGTTATAATACCATTATTTCCCCCTTTTTGTTTTAAAAGCGTAGTTTTCAGGGTATGATGGCTGTGTTTAACTATGACTTAACCTGTAGGATTATAAGGAATATTAGCAACATATTGAATACCATATTTTAAAAGGAAAGATTCAAAGGATTTACTAATGTAAGAAGGTGTATTTTCAGTTTTAATTTTCAGAGGGCATCTCCTTACAGCAAAAGCAGACCAGAGGTGTGAGTGAACATGATGAAACCATTCCCCACTTTGAGCAGTAGCCCACAAAAAATGAGAATAAGTGTTAATATAAACATGAACATATTGTAGTTTACTAAAGGATGGTATGTGAATAACACCCATCTGCCATAATTGATTAGGAGTCGGGTCTCTGGGATTAGTTCCAGCCTGAAAAGGCACCGCTGTTAGTGGTCCACAAGTAGGACAAATGTGAATAATTTCTTGTGCCCGTAGTCTTGTTAACTTTTGATATTTATTTCGCAGGCCTTTAGCATTAATATGAGTTAAAGCATGGTAATCATGAGCACTTTGTAAACACCCTACTAATAAATCAGCTTGAGCATTATTTGCTGTCATAGGACTAGGCAAAGAGGTATGAGAGCATATATGAGTAATGTAAATAGGATGCTGCCTTAACTTAATGAGATGTTGCAAGTCAGCGAAAAGTCGAGATAACTTATTAGTAGCAAAGATATGAGCTGTTTCAATATGCTTAACAGTAAGGCATATGTATTCAGAATCAGAGACAATATTCAAAGGTTCCTTAAATATTGTTAACACCTTAATGATGGTAGCAAGTTCATACGCTGAGCAGACATCAATGGAGTCTGCCAAGCCTGTTCTTTTCAAGAAGTAGCGTATGCTGCTTTTTTATTACTATTACTATCAGTAAATACTGTATGAGATGGTTGGGCTATGCACATAGTCCTGAAAAGTACTGCAAAAGTTTATTGTTGGGTTTTTTTATAGATAGAGGAATGCAGCTAGCTTGATTTGTGTAAGAAGAAACTAAAGAAAGTCTTAGCAAGTTTTAAAACAAAGTGATAGCAATACAGCTGGACTTAACTTTTTGCAACAAACTAGCAGTGTTTGGGATTGCTGCATACTAGTGTTGTTAATTTAATCTATGATAAGAGGTTGTTTCTGTGACACATACTCTTTTATAATAATTAAAACTATAAATAACCACGGTGTACTTTTCTTAAATATTATGCTGAAATATTGGTAACTTTATACACTCTTAAGCATTTATAGAAACCTTTTACTGATACAACTTTAATTAACAGAGGGTTAAAGGAAAGAAAAACTTGTTAATTTTGTAACACTTTTAAACACCTTTCATTTAACTTATAACATATTAAATGAACTCAACCATCACTTTAATTTTTCTTTCAAGGTAAAAGAACAAATCTCTTATAATTAGTTTAGAATAAAAGGCTACTGTTAGATGCTGAACACAAGAAGCTATTTTGATAAAACAGACTTTCTTTGTATACTGATTATTGAGGATAAGAACTTTTACCAAAACAGAGTAATGATGAGAGGCCTTGAGAAAGAATAAAAATTTTCAACTTTGCATCAGCATACTGCTTGATACTAAAGCCTTTAAAATTTTATAGATAGACCCATCAAATCTTATTCAACTTTAACTATAAAATTATTTTTCCACAAACCTTTTGCACTTTTAGTATTCACTGAGGTTTTTTCCCACACTCTACTCTTTCCAATAATCAATCATTTTATCTCAGGACAAAATCATCTTCTGTTTCCTTAATAATAATAAAAACACATTCCATATAGCCTACATACAAAGTTATCAAACAAACCTTTTATAACATAATACCGTGAACACTAAACAAGCTTGTTAAAATAATGAACTTTTCTTTACTTAGTAGCATACAATATCAGAAACAGTTTTCTAGAAGCAAGTTGTGAAGGGAGGCTGGCTGCAGCCAAGCTTCCCTGTTATAAAATTACCTTTTATTGTTATTATTTATTATTATTATTATTAATTCAGGTTTGTTTAATAATGACCTTTTGGAATTAGCCACTTAAACACTTTAATGTAAACGATGCTTCATAAGACTTTTTATAATTATTTATAAGCATATAGACTATAATTATATCATTTTAAGACAAATTTTACCTTTACAGAACACATTCCCTTACTTAAAGTTATTATAATACCTTCTACAATTTGCCACATGCAAATTAAGTTCCAAGAGTTTATGAAAATTAGCCATCCTACTTTAGGACAAAACACCTTTTTGCAAAAACTTGTTAAATTTCAGTTAGCATTGTCACAAACTTTTAACTTTTTAAATATTCATTTAAGTTTTGCATCCTTCATATTGTCCTGTGAAGAAAAATAAGTTATTCATTTCAATCTAGGCAAGAACAACCTTTTATGAAGACTTATAGGTAATTTTGTTAATCAAGACTTACAATTTTTATTATTGTAGATATCTTATTAACATTTAAACTTATGTATTAATATAATAAACTTAAGTATTAATATAAGCACTTATTTAATTTTTGGCCATTTGAATAGAGCTCTTTTAAAAATTTTTACTAATTTATATTTACTAATTTATATTTATATATATGAATATATAAATTCATATATTTAATGAATTTATATATTCATTAAATATAATGAATGAACAGACAGACGTTGACATTGAATGAACAGACAGACGAACACAAAACAATTACAACACATTAACAGAAACATACAATTTATTTACAATCGACTTATAATTCTTACTTTCTTGGTATCACTGCTTTTAAATCATCTGTTATATAGCACATCTTAGATTATACCTTTCAAGATTTCTTCTGGAATTCATGTTGCCTGTAATATGCAAGCTTGTGCTTGGAAACATTATTAGTTATCAGCAATCAGTTAAAATAACTTGAGCAGCATAAATGTAGTTAAGTTTTTATTTTGCAGTTTAGACAGACCATCAACACACATTTTTGGATTATTACTGTAAGACTAAATTGAGACTTGAAGTTCTGGAGAAAACTACTGATTCAAAACCGAAAACTTCCTTTAGACCTTGATAAAAACTTGGTACCAATTTTATTATCTTGGTCAAGCAAGCCCAGTCAAAACTAGAATGGAAACAAAACAAAACACAAATGTTGCCACATTTCTCTCTCTTTCCAGTGGATTAACTATATTAGCATTCACTAGCCCAGAGCTACATTGTCACGTAGACAGCAGGGAGCCTGAAGAGTTGTGAAAGGGGTCGGCGTTTGCCAGAACAGAGTTGATTGCCTTATAAGCTTGTTTGGATTTTGGGGCTTGTGGCTGGCCTTGTTGATAGGCAGGGCCAATTTCACAACAAAGCCTGATGTAACCAGACAAATTTTCCTTCTTTCTATAAGGTCTCACTGTGGCCTGACAAGCTGCATTTGCATTATCAAAGGCAATTTGCTTTACATAGTCTGTTTCTGTGTTGGTATCGCCAAACAGTCTTTCTGCAGCTGTGCACAATCTGCCTACAAAATTTGAAAAGGGTTACTCTGGCCACTGCTTAATAGTAGTGAGGGAGGAAGCAGGGCAGCCTTTTCCAGGCTCTAAGGGCTGCAGTTTGAATTTGGGAGAAAAGGCTGGGGTCATATTTTGCTTGTTGCACAGTGCTTTCATAATCTCCCGAGCCTGTTATGGAGCAGTGGGCCCATAGGTGGAGGCAGCGGTTTTAAGCTCTTTTAAAGATTTAAAGGGGAAAGTGGAATGCACACGAAGTACCTTCACCTCACCATCTGCCTCATTATCTGTCTCATTGTTTTGCCCCTCGGTTTGCCTCTCGGTGGCCGGATATGCAAAAAAGGGGTTTTTTTTTTCCACCGCAGGGGATGCACGCCTGGGTGGCTTTTCTAGGCAGGCGCAGGTGGGCGGGAAGTCAATAAAAGGATTGTGGTTAATTGCCTTTCTGCATTTGTGGTGTTTTAATTCTTTTAGCTGGTCTAGCTCCTTTATGAGTTGTAAATGCTCCCTTCCTGTGGAAACCAGGGACAAACTTCTTTTAGGAAGGCAAAGAATTTAGAGAGTTCTTTAGCATTAACCTTTATTCCTCTCATCTTAAGCGCGGCCTGCAGGCCAGATAGGAAAAGGGAACTATTACTAGAGGAGCCCTGCCCCATGGTAAAGTCGACACTTACCGAGGCCTCGGAAGATAGGCGGTCTCCCAAGGATCTCTATCACATGTGCCCAAGCTGAAGCTCAGGTCTTCTGCCCAAGTCAGTTGCTCAGGTTTTCTGCCCAAGTCAGTTGCTCAGGTCTCCTGCCCAAGTCAGTTGCTCAGGTCTTCTCCCCAAGTCAGTCGTGCAGGGCCTCTGCCCTAGGCAGTTGCTCAGGTCTTCAGCCCAAGAATTCCCAGGTCTTCAGTGTAGTCTCAGATCACCAGCGCTGGCTTTTTCTGCAGTGCCAACTTGCTCCTGTCCCGGGTCCCAGCCCCACGTTGGGCGCCACTTTCTCTGGACCGGCGGGGGCGAGTTCTAGGACCTGTGGAGAGGAGCGGGGCAGGGGATGAAAGAAGAATGGAGGCAAGACAGGTTTCTGATCAAGCCTCGTTTATTGGGGGTAAAACACGGGGATATATAGTGAGGGAAGGGAACGTGTCTATAGGTGATAGGCTGGTCTTGTGGGTGGCAGAAGTCCAAGGAGGGGATTGGCCGACAGTTCACGCCAGGTCTGCGGAGTTTCGCGCCTTGCGCAAGCGTATTGCTGTGGTCACCTGAGTTGTGGCGGGAAGGGGAGAACAAAGAAGCAGGGAGGAAGAAGAATAAGGAAATGACAGGGCAGATTTGTGAACTCCGCCATGTGTGAGATCCGCCATGTTGTGGGAGGCTGTAAATAGGTCTCACAGTGGGTGGCTCCCTACATCCCACCACTTTGCTGAACTCATTTATTAGTGCTAGTAGTTTTGTTTGGATTTTGGAAATTTTCTAGGTGTAGGATCATGTTATCAGCAAATAGTGAAAGTTTAACTTCTTCTTTTCCTATTTGGGTGCCTTTTATTTCTTTTTCTTGCCTAATTGTTCTAGCTAGAACTTCTAGCACAATATTGAATAACAGGTGACAGTGTGCATCCTTGTCTTGTTTACAATCTCAGCAGGAAAGTTTCAGTCTTTACCATTGAGTACAATGTTAACTGTGGGTTTTTCGTATATGTACTTTATCATTTTGAGAGTTTCCTTCTCTTCCTATCTTTTGAACTACTTTATTAAGAAAGTATGCTGAATTTTGTCAAATGCCTTTTCTGCATCAATCAAAATTATCTTGTGATTTTTCTTCCTTGATTTATTAATGTGATGTATTACACTGATTGATTTTCTTGTGTTTAACCCTCCTTGCATAAGTTGGATAAAACCCACTTCATCGTGATATATAATGCTTTCAGTGTGATTTAGGATCCAGTTAGAGAGTATTTTATTGAGTATTTTTGCATCTATATTCATTAGATAAATTGATCTGCAATTTTTTAAAATTATAGTATCTTTATCTGGATTTGGTATTAGGGTGATGTTGGCTTCATTGAATGAGTTTGGTAGCATTCCCTCTTGTTCAATATTTTGGAAGAGTATGAGCATGATTTTATGAAAGCTTCTTTGAATGATTGGTATAATTCAGAGGTAATGCCATCTGGTTCTGAGCTTTTCATTTTTGGGAGGTTTTGATGACTATTTCAATCTCTTTACTTGTGATTGGTTTGTTGAGGTCTTCTATTTCTTCTAGGGTGAGTGTAGGTTGTTTGTGTGTTTCTAGAAATTTGTTCATTTCATCTATGTTGTCTAGTTTGGTGGTATACAGTTGTTCATAATATCATTTAAGATCCTGTGCAGTCAGTAGTAATACCCCTTCCTCATTTCTAATTGTATTTATTTGCCCTTTGGCAAACTAAAACACACATGGATACCTATGTCTTTCAAAAGAGTTGAGAAATTTTCAACCATTATTTCCTTAAACATTTTTTTGACTCTTTTACCCTTCTCTTCTCCTTCTGAGACACCCATGACACCTATGTTTGTGGGCCTCATGCTGTCATTCAGTTCCCCAAGGCTATGCTCAAGTTTTTCTGTTCTTTGCTCTATTCATTCTTCTGTCCAATTGCAGAAGCCCTTCTTCTGGGTCACTATTTCTTCTGCTTCTTCAAATCTGATGTTGTATGCCTCCTGTGTATTTTAATTTCATTTGTAGTGACTTTCATTTCCATAAGATGTTATTTTTCTTTGCATGTTTTCAAATTCTTTGTGCTTACTCAGTGTGTTCTTAATATCCTTAGTATCTTTAGCCATCTCATTGAATTTATTAAAGAGGTTTGTTTAAACACCTATCATTTGTTGCCTCAATTCCTGTATTTTGCCTGGAGATTTAATTTGTTCCTTTGAGCCATATCTTCCTGTTTCTTAGTACAGCTTATAATTTTTTGCATTTTTCCGTGTATGTTCTCTATATGTGTTTATTCTAGGTTCAGGTTTTTTTTTAGCCTTGGACTTTCCTGTTAATAGTTTTTTGCTAATATTCCTCCTTGACTCTTTGTCCAACTTATTTTAGACCTTTATAATAGCTCGTGGTTAACTAATCAGCTTTTTTTAGCCCTTATTCATCTGATTTTTGCCCTGAGTATACTGTACAATTTTTGAGATTGCACTATTTATACCCTAATTTTCATACCTAGGAGAGAGCTTCTCTTCCCATGTTCCTTCTCTGGGAATGTTAATCTGTTCTGATTATTTTTGATTTACTTCTAAGTATTTTTAACACTCCTTTCATTTTCTATAGCTGCTATTTCCTGGAGGGCTAATATTGGCAGTAGGGTCCTCCTGGAGACAGCTTTCCCAGATCCACTTTTCCTCACCAAAACAAGGCCTGGGGTCCACAAAGAGTTTTTTCATAGTTTCCAGTGTACCCAGGGGAGTAGACCTGAAAGGCCACCACACTTCTCTTTGGCTGCTTTCCTGACATACCCAGCAGTGGTGGTCTTCAGTCAGCTGTTCTTATCAGTAATAAGGTGGTGCTGTGCCTTTAATTCTCAGCTGTCTCAGCCCCTGTCAGGGTTGTGGTTGGGACTGAGGCTGCTAACTGAGCCTGGATGAAACTGTTGTACAGATCCCAGCCCTTGTGATCTACTCAACCATCACAACCTTCACTGGGAATTACTTGGGAAAGAGATGCCTGCAGCCAACTGCTCCCCACTGCTTCAAGAAGGTGCTGTGTCTCTAAATCTGCCCCAGACCTTCCTCTACCAGAGGCAGGGTTGAAGCAGAAGTTGCCATTTACTTTTTGGGCTGGGAGGGTTTAATCTGTGCATGTTTCACCAAGAAGCAGATCATATTATACCCACCTTCCCGTCCCTCTGGGGACAGGCTCGGAGGTGCCTTTCTATGATGGGGAGGTTTAGGTGGCCTGTCTTTCTCCAAGAAACTGTTCAAACTTTCACTCCCTCCCTCCCTCACCTGCGTGGGGATGGAACAGGAGCTCCTGGGTGTCTTCTGATCTGGGCTGGCCAAATCTGACTTAGTTGCCCATAAAAACAGTTCATACTCTGCCCACCTACCTCTCCTGCCCAGGGAGCAGACAGAGCAGTGACTGGGGACACCATTCTTCTCTAGATATTTCCTCAAAACCTGGTGTATTAGTCAGCCAAAGGGGTGCTGATGCAAAGTACTGGAAATCTATTAGCATTTAAAAAGTGCATTTATTTGAGATAGAAGCTTACAGTCGTAAGGCCATAAAATGTAAGGTACTTCTCTCACCAAAGTCTGTTGCCACATGTTGGAGCAAGATGGCTGCCGGTCTCTGTGAGGGTTCAGCCTTCCTCCCCCTCCTAAGGCTCTGTGGTCCCAGAATCTTCTGATCTCAGCTGTTGGCTGAAGAGCTCATCTCTCTCCCTGGGGTTCTCCAGGCTCTGCTCTCTCCACAAGGCCAGCTATAAGCTATCAGGCCTCGGCTCTCTCTTCCCAGGGTCTCTGCCATCTGTGGAGCTGTCTTTCTTCCTCTGTGTTCTTCTCCTCTGTGTATTTACACAGGGCTCCAGCATCAAACTCAAATTCTCTCCTCTGTCTGAGTCCCTGCCCAGCAAGGGGGTGTGGACTCCACCAAGGGGGCAGGAGTCAACGTCCTACTGACATGGCCAAATCAAAGCCTTAGTCATAATTTAATCAAGTAAAAGTGAAACCTCTGAATCTAATACAACCTAATATGCCCAGAAAAACAGACCAGTTTACAAACATAACTCAATATCTATTTTTGGAATTCATAAACAATGCCAAATTGCTACACCTGGTTAAAATTCAGCCCTCTCCCCTCTCTGCAGGGGGCAGGGTTGGAGCTAAAGTGACTATGTTTTTCAATGAACAAACTTCTGCTCCTGCTGAGAGAGTAGTTATAATGGAGGATGCAGGCTTCTTTCTGACTCTGTGCTCAGAACTGGAATCTAGCTAGCAGAAAGCCACCAATCAGTAACTGCAGTCTGTATCTAGCCACATCCCACTCCCCTGCTTTTGGTGGATAGAGCTTCCAATTCCAGCCAAGGATTGGCTGTTGAGGTGGCTCACCATGCTAGAGAGGGATGGGCACCAGCCTCTGCAGCACAGATGGACCTAACAAGATTCTTCACTGAGATTGTCAGTCTCTTCCTTCCTCTCTTCCCTGGATGGTGTATGATATTCTTCTGATCTCTGGAACCTCCAAACAGGTGAGTTAGACAGCTTCTGGCTGGTTATTAGCTGCCCTGGAGGACAGGCTGACTTTTAGAGATCCCTACTCTTCTGTCATCTTGCTCTTCTTCCTGCTTCTACCTTTTAAAAATCTCTATCATTCAGGATCTCATTGACTGCCACAGTAAATATTGTCTAAGCAGTTGGGCTTCTGAGGACTCTGGAGACATCCAGACACTATAGGCAGGGCTGGCAGCCTGGGAATTTGGCACCCTGCCAGTGTTCCCTACTTTGGAATTTATGCTCCCCAGTGTAACAGAATTGGGCTCAGTTGTGGTTTCCCTACACATGACTCTTCTACCCCTTATATTTGAATCTATAGTTAGTACTAGAGTTAATAGGTTTATGTCCAAAGGTCTAAAATCTTTGGGCTGTCCATGTGCTAGTTGAGCCCTAGGTCTTGGCAGAGTTGTGGCACCTACTCTCCAGTTTGTTGGACTCGCCCAGGACAACTAAAAAGGTGATGATGATGGATAATGATGACCATCCCAAAGAACAGAGAGAGTCTGCAACTATAGGCATGACAGTCCCATCCATCTGCCCCAGGGGATCTAAGCCCTCTCTCAATTGGAGGTGGAGTGGACATTACCATCCCTGAATCCTCAGGATTGGGGAATGAATGATGGGCTAGAGTAGACTTACTGGTTTTCTACCATAGACTTGTTATTCTAGCAATGGAAGAATATTTATCATTGCTATGGAGGCAGTTGCCACTGGAAGTTCAGAGGGGAGGGAGAGGGGAAAAATAAGTGTAATATGGGGGCATTTTGGGGACACTGGAATTGTCCTGAATGACGTTGCAGTGACAAATAAAGGCCATTATATATCTTGTCTTAACTTACAAAATTGTGTGGGAGAGAGTTTAAACTATAATCCACACTTAGAGGCAATGCTCCAATGTGTGCTCATCAATTGTAGCAAATATACCACACTAATGAAGGATGTTGTTAATGTGGGAAGGTGTGGGAGGGAAAGGGGGTGTGGGGTATGGGAACCCCCTATATTTTTTTATGTAACATTTATGTAATAAAAGTATCTATGAAAAATTTTAGAAAATAGTTTATGATTCTACATTTTTAAAAAAATCTCTGATCCCTGGCTTCACCTGCTCTGAGAGCTCTGAGCCTGTATGCCTGCACCATCTTTTCCAAACCTACAATCAAGGGTCATGAAATCTTTAAGTGATATGGTATAAATGGAGGTGGTATTTAAAATGATTTCCAATCCTCTCTTATTCTTCTCATTCTCTTTTCTTCTCTCACAGATATACTTGAGTCCATTGTCATGAAAGTGGATATGTTCTGTGATATAAATGCCTTAAAAGGGATAGACCAGGGGAGCAGATGTAGCTCAGTGGTTGAACACCTGCTTCCCATGTACAAGGTCTGCGTTTCAATCCCTGGAAGCTCCTTAAAAAAAAAAAAAGGATAGACCAATAGAACAATGGAATAAAACCAACCCACTAATGTGCGAACCAAGGTCTTTCATAGAATCTAAGCACCACTGTTCATAATATGTACTCTGATTCTAAATATGTTAAAATAAGAAAAAGTGCCTTAGAATTCCTCTGTGTATAACCAATCTCCAATCTTAGAGGCCACCTCTTTCCCCTTCCTAATTCCACTGGACCGTAATACTTCATTGCTGGGCCAACCTGCGCCTTTGCATACATTTGGGCTCAGAACCTTGCAACATGAGGTAGGCAGCCTTTGAGATGACCCCAGTGATGTCCTCCTCCTCCTGCTAGTCATGCTCTGGTGTAATCCCCTCCCCTAAAGTGTTGGCTGGACCTAGTGACTTTCTTCCAAATACAGAAAGGCAGTTCCCAGGACTTTATTGTTCTCTCACCACCCCAATGGGAGGAGATCCAGGTTCTTCTCTCCAGGAACTGTGGACGAAAGGTTTGATGCTTCAGATGATCATTTTATGTGAAATGTCCACAAAAGCCTGTGGGCATAAGGACCAAGAGTGCTTGCATATATACCTGGGGGGCATGTGTGTGGCTGGAGGCTTTAGGGAAAATTCAATGTTCTGAGCTGTCTGAAGTTTCCTGGGAGCTGGGCAATGGATTTGGCTTTCTTCCTCTTGCCTTATCTCCTGTTCCCCTTTTTCTTGGTTCCTCCATTTTTAGGCTCTCCCCTGCCCTCTCCACCCCTTGCCTCCTGCATTTTTTTTTCAAAGAATTATTTTGTATTTATTTCTCTCCCCTCCCCCCCTGTTGTCTGCTCTCTGTGTCCATTCATGGTGTGTTCTTCTGTGTCCACTTGCATTATCCAGTGGCACTGGGAATCTGTGTCTCTTTTTTGTTGTCATCTTGCTGCGTCAGCTCCCTGTGTGTACAGCGCCACTCCTGGGTGGGCTGCACTTTTTTCACAGGGGTGGCTCTCCTTGTGGGTGCACTCCCTGCACGTGGGGCACCCCTACATGGGCCCGCTCCTGCATGGCATAGCACTCCTTGGCACATGGTAGGTTCTATCGTGGGCCAACTCACCACATAAGTCAGGAGGCCCTGGGTATCGAACCCTTGGATCTCCTATGTGGTAGGCGGACACTATCAGTTGAGCCACGTCTGCTTCCTGCCTCCTGCTTTTGAAGTCCTACTTGAAATAGAATGCTAAATTTTTTTAAAGTTTTTTTGTTATATACTTGATATACAATAAACAGCATGTATAAAAGTGTATAATTTACAGCATATGATTTAAAATGTATAGTTTGTGAAATTAACACCATAGTCGAGAGACTGAATGTATCCATAACCTCCAAAATATTTCTTGTACTCTTGTAATACCTACATCCTGCCCTTCTCTGTTTCTCTTTCCTCAGTTTAGTTTGATTTTTCCAGTTTTTTATAAAAATGATGTTTTAAAACATTTATAGATTGAAAGTATAATGTCTCTTTAGTTTTATAAAACTCCTCATCTACTTTTTCCTCTGCGAATCAACTTGTGGTTAAATATAGCATGTCCTTCTTGGAAATAAATAAAATTTACCGTGGAATTATGTGAATTATTAAGGTAATATCTCTTAACTCAAAAACCCATTCTTCTCTACTCTGTTTTCTGATGCTGCAGCTGTGACTATTCAAAAACCCTTTCCGCTAGGCTCTTGCTTAGCAGATGCAAGAGGGAGATTGCAAGACTGGAGGGGAGAGCAGGGACTTACTCCTCCCTGGCTACTTCCTGTGAGTTTCCTGTTGGATTGCGCTGAAGCTGCTTTTTTATTTTTTTTTTGGGGGGGGGTCGGACCCAGGACCTTATATGTTGGGAGCCAGCACTCAATGACTGAGCCACCTCAGTTCCCCTGAGTTGGTTTTTTGTTTGCTTGTTTGTTTTCAGGGGGCATTGGAACCCAACCTGGGACCTCCCATGTGGGAAGCAGGTGCTCAATGGCTTGAGCCACATCTGCTCCCTTGAATCTGTTTTTTCATCCCTGAAGTTTTCATTCTCTTCTCATAGCAGTAGCTGAATCCGGTTTGCTCAATTTTTAAATTATGTGTTCAACTAGCTCATGTGGCCTCACCTGAGAGACAACAGCATCAGACAGTGGGTGTCCACTCCTCAGTGACATAGGTCCTAGCTACACGGCCCTTCCTCTGACCTCAGAGAAACCAACACAGAAGAGGCCCTGCCCCAGTCCTCTTTCTTAAGCTTCGAAGTTTAATAGCTCCAAGCATCTTCCCTTTGTACCCCAATTGCTACTGCAGTTGCTATCTCTGTTATTCCTTTGAGTTCTCTTTTTACCCTTTTCAGTTACCTAAGTGATACCTTTGTATTTAGTTTCCAATTCCATATTTTAAATTCTATCTGTTCAAGTAACCGGTGTGATTTCTATCACTTAACCAGATTCTGATTTTGAAAGAAATAAGCAGATAGATTTGTTGGGTTTCTATATTTAAGTTTTCTTGCCTGGAGTTATTTTACTTTCTTTTCTTTTAAAGGAACATAAGGAATTGTATACACAAAGTAGTGGCTTAGTATTTAAGTGGGTTCGTGAAAGACATATCCGTGTCCTAATCCTAGAACCTTAAAATGTTCTTATTTGAAAAACAGGTCTTTGCAGATGTAATTAAGGGTTTTAGGATTTGGAAATTGCCCTGAACTAGCTGAGTGTATCCTAGATCCAATTATAAGAGCTCGTATAAGAGTGAGGCAAAGAAGATGTGACAGATAGAAGAGGAGGAGGCCATGTGACCATGGAGTCAGAGACTGGAGGGCTGAAGCCCCTCGTCATGGAATGCGGACAGCCACCAGAGCTGGAAGAGACAGAAAACAGATCCTCCCCTAGAGCCCTGCTAACACCGTGATTTCAACCAACAGGCTTCCAGAACTAGGACAGAAAGAAGTTTCTATTGTTTCAAGACACCCAGTTTGTGTTAGTTTGTTATAGCAGCCACAAGAAACTAAAACAGGCTATTTCATTTACTATGCCTTGGCCATCTTTTCAATAGTCCATTCCAATTGACTTGTAAGTTGCATAGTATTTCATTATGCACATGGACCATAATCTACCTTTCTAGTGTCTTATTGAACAAATAATCTGTTCACAGTTTTTCTCTAGGATAATTTCTTACTTAGAGCTGCAAGATAAATTCCTAGATGTGGAAGAGCTGGATCAAAAGAGTATGTTCATTAACATTTTAAATCCATATTATTTTCAATTTCTACTAACACTGGGTATGATAAAGATATTGAATCTTTTCTAATCTTCTCGATGAAAAAAGTATCTCAGTATTTTAATTTGCATCTCAGTGATTTAGTGTGATTGGACGTCTTTTTCCTATCATTTTTGAGAAGGAGAAAAGCAGGCTTTAGTGTTGCTAGGAGCTGACCTGGCACTCAAGGTAGGCCTTGGTATTCTTCTGTTTTAATATAAACCGTTTCACAAAACATCAACATCAGACAAGGTCGCTAGCGCCCGTCATGGACTGTGGTGGTTTGAAGCTGTATGTACTCCAGAAAAGTAAGTTCTTAAATTTAATCCATTTCTATGGATGTGGACCTATTGTAAGTAGAGGCTACTTCAGTTCAGGTGTGACCCACCTCATTCAGTATGGGTCTTTATCCTATTACAGGTGTTTATATAAACAGAATGAATAATACAGAGAAAGTAAAAGCCACAGAACCAAGAAGCTGAAATCAACAAAACCTGAAAGAGACCATCATATGCTTTGCCAACTGGCAAGATAGCCAAGGATCACCAGCAGCTGGTCTTCAGGAAGAAAGCATTGCCTTGATGATGCCTTGATTTGGACATTTTCTCAGCCTCAAATTGTAAGCCAATAAATTACTATTGTTTATTAATAATAAGCCAGCCCATTTCATGGTAAATGCTTTAAGCAGTTAAGTAAACTAAAATAGATTTTGGTACCAGGAGAGAGTTACTGCAAATACTAAAAATATGGTTGCAGCTTTGGCATTGGATAGTGGGTAGAGGCTGGAAGAATTGTGTGGTATTTGACAGAAAAAGCCTAAATTGCTTTGAAGAGATTGTTGGTAGAAAATTGGACACTAAAGGTACTTCTGATGAAGTCCTAGAAAGAAATGATGAATGTGTCATTGCAAACTGGAAAAAAGATGACCTTTGTTTTAAAGTGGTAGAGAACTTGGCAAAATTGAGTCCTGATGTTGGATGAAAAGCAGAATTTGAAAGTGACAAGCTTGTATATTTACTTGAGGAGATTTCCGAATTAATTGTGGAAAGTGCAGTCTGGTGTCTCCTTGGAGTTTATAGTAAAATGTGAGAGGAAAGTGATAAGCTGAGAACTGAACTCCTGGAACAAAGAAGCGAGAAATTTATGGTTTGGAAAACTCTGAGCTTCTGGAAAGTGAGTCCCCAGAGAGTAGTGCTCCATCTGAGGGTTTAAATAAACATGGAACCAATCAGTCATTTCAGTGCAAGTCAGGATTGGAATGCAGTTATCCAGAGAGGATTTTTTGAAAGTTTTTTAGTCTGATGGTTTGGATCCCTTGTACTACACGCAAAACTAACACGTTGTTTTTGTGAAATCTATATGAATGGAACCACTGCCAGCCTGGGATAAAAGGGGCAAAATAGGGACAGAGCCAAGGAAAAATCACCCTAAGGACAAAACCATGGAAGTTGTGGTCTGGAATGAAGACATTCTCTTGGGCCAAGAGAGTGGCCCATTCATGTATGTGAAAAAGGTGATTCTTCCCTCTTCCTGGATGGTTGAAGAGCTGGAAGCCTTCACCCCAGTGCTCAGGGAGAGCATGGCCACTGCACACGCACTTGGAAAAGGGTGGGGCTGCCACTCCATCAGGCCCAGAGGATAAAACGTCATTCCACAGATGACTCTCAGACCTTGTAATCTAATGGAGTATGCGCTGCTAGGTTTCAGAAATGTTTGGGATCTGTGACCCTTGTTTTCCTTCCAATTTCTCCCTTCCGGAATGGAAATGCTTATTCTCTGACTGTCCCTCCATTGTATATTGGAAGCATATACCTTGTCCTCTAGGCTTCACAGGTTTGCAGATAGACGGGAATTGTGCCCCCAGACAGACCACACCCATAACCTTTGCTTGCTTGTTTGTTTTTTTGCAGGAGATTCACAGTATTATGTTTAATGTTTTTAAAAATCTGTTTACAGAATAATTTGTAATACATTTCCACATGCCTACATATTTAGGGAATAATATATTTGCATTAAATAATTAGTTTAAGTTAAATATGAGGATAAAAAGCATAGTTTTAAATTTTTCCATACAGCTTTTTCATTTCTTATTCTCTATTCTTCATGAAAAGTGAGTTTCCATCTGGCATTACTTCCCTTTGGCCTAAAAGACAACCATTAATTTTTTTTATTGACAGTATGATGCTAATATCTTTATTACATTTTTATTTCTGTGAATACTTCTTTATTTCAATTTCATTTATGAATAAATTCTTTCCATATGTAATGGAAAAAAAAAAAAAGAATAATTTGTAAACCACAAGGTAATTTCTCAAATATTTGGAAATAAGGAAAAATTTCCTTATCATTAACTTCTTGGTTATTTCTCTCTCACACATACACAATTTCCCTGGCATGCCTTTACCATGTAGCAATAGAGACATGACTTTGTGCAAAGCACAGACATAGAAGGCTGTCCTTCCATCTGACTTGCATCAGGGATTACTGAAACAGTAAGGGCATAGCTGCCACAGCAGAGACGCGCTCAGGTTGTACTCTGAGATGAGCCGACCGAGCCCTTTATCGTCTACAGAAGCAAAGGGGTTCTTTCTCCAGCTGGCTGTTTTTTTTCCTGGAAGAGCCCTTTGATCTAGGTTAATTAGTCATGGAGCCTCTCTCAGTGCAGGGATGTGGTAGCGAGGGTCCAGGATGTTTGTTATTCTGCGCGCCCTCTCTCTCTTCCACATCTTGTATGGGTGGGTGGGAAAACCAGTTGGCGTCTTTCTCTTCAAATCTGTAACTTAATTCCACTTACAACCAACATCCCTCATACTGCCAGGATAATAAAGTCATTAGTTTGAAAAGGCACATTTGTGAAAGCTCTGCGGAAATCCGTGTTGAGTGCTCTCTTGAGTACATTAAAAGTGATGTAGGAAAGGCTTGTGTACATGGAACTGTCAATGACAAATAGGAGCCAATGATTCCACAAGTCAGTATGTTCAGTGTTCTTAGGCAGCCCATGAAAACTGGAATGATAGCAGCTATACAAGAGAAGGTCACCCAGAAAGCACCATCATCACAAAAACCTTCAGGTTTCCCAGTGGGTTGAAGAAAATCAGGAATGCCATGAGGAGGTCCAACACTAGTGCCACACAAGCATGCAGAGCACGAGGAGTCCACAGCGTGACCAAGTGGCCTCCAGGAGAAATCCACCGATGCTTCCAGCTGAGGCTGTTAGAATCAGACGAACATTATTCTTTTGTGTGTGTGTGTGTTTACTTTTAAAATATATATATTTTAAATTTATTTTTAAAAGATACATAGACCAGATAAAATGTTACATTAAAAAATATAGGAGGTTCCCACATGCCCCACTCCCCACACCCCCGCTTTCCCACATCAACAACTTCTTTCATTAGTGTGGTGCATTCATTGCATTTGATGAATACATTTTGGAGCACTGCTACAAAGCATGGATTATAGTTTACATTGTAGTTTACACTCTCTCCCAGCTCATTCAGTGGGATATGGTGGGATGTATAATGGCCTATATCTGTCCCTGCAATATCATTCAGGACAACTCCAAGTCCCAAAAATGGCCCCATATCACACCTCCTTTTCCCTCTCCCTGCCTTCAGCAACTCCCGTGGCCACTGTCTCCACATCAATGATATAATTTCTTCCATGGCTAGAGTCACAATAATTCTATAGTAGAATACCAGTAAGTCCACTCTAGTCCATATTTTATTCCCCCATCCTGAGGACCCTGGGGTGGTGATGCCCACTCCACCTCTCAATTGAGAGGGAGCTTCGATCCCACATGGCTGATGGATCAGACTCTCCTGCCCACAGCTGTAGACTCTCCAGTTCCTTGGTGTGGTGGTTGTTCATTCTCACCTCCATGTCAGCTGACTTGGGTAAGTCCAATGAACTGGAGAGTAGGTGCTGCAACACTGTGGAGGCTCAGGGCCCAGCTGACACCTGGACTTCATAGACATCAGTCTTATAATCGGTATATAAAGGAAGCCTCCCAAGAAGACAGAGAGTATGAAGAATAATTCTGTTTTCCAGAATCTGTATCTGAAAAAACAAACGAAGAGACCAAGCAGGGCAAAAAAAGTGAAGAACATTTTGGTAGATACTCTTTCCAGGGAAGAACCATTGCCCCCCATTGCCTTAAAGCTGCAAGCATACATGTGAACAGGAACGTAAGCAGCAAATGTATTCAGCACCGGGTCCCAAACAATGGCACTCTAGATTACCCCTTGTCCCTGCCGGGAAGAGAAGTAAATCCTGGTGTTACCATTAGCAGTCACTGATGGCACTGGCCTTCACCTGAGGCACCTCAGTCATCCTCTGCAGATGTGTCAGCAAGACCTTCTCAGTGAGGTCATTCTCGGGTGGAAAACACTGATAGACATCACACTGCAGCCCCCGCCTAGAGTCCTGGCCCGCCCCAACGTTACACGGCGGAGGGTCTCTGCCTCTTGCATAGCCCAGGTTTGCTGGGGCAAATTTGATAATTGTTTCAAAGAAATTATACTCCAGATAAATGCTGCAATATCTAAATCAAATCCCAAATTACAGCCTCCAGGGAGAGGATCTCTTTCCGAGTAGGAGAGTGAAACAGCCACAGTTTGGACAGGTTCAGCATCTGAAGCCTCCAAGTACTAAGCACGCATACTTTGCTCTGGTCTAAGAATGAAAACCAGTCCTTTGTCAGTGCCTGTTCCTGAGTTACTGGGAAGGAAAGCCTTAGAAAAATGAACTGTTGTATTCTGATACTGTGAGCGAATTTGGAACATAAGGAAAGTCAAGCTGTTGGAAATATGATGCAAAATGGCTTCCTCTGGAAGGGGCCTCTTGAGCTTGAAGTATTCAATTTTTTCCAAAGAAAATTCTAGGAGACCTTCACTGGCGTTCCTGATGGTGTCAGCTCCACCAGCTGCTGCCCCTGCCAATGCCAGCACCACCAGCACCAGTAGCCCCAGGTGCCCAATTGCGGCCGGCCGAGGTCTGGGAGGCACATTGGTGAGTGTGCTGGGGCCCTGCAGCCTAGCCAGTGCTATCCTGGGGAGCGTGGGCTCCGTGCTATTGGGCTGCCAGGCCCCTGGGCATTCCAGCCCCATAACCAATTTTGATGAGACATTGTGCTCATTATTGCTACAGAAATGACTTAAGGCTTTGGGCTATTATGAGGTAATAACACACCTGGCAGATAGAAAGAATATGTCTTTTAGGAATCCAGAGGGTAGAGTGTGGTGGTTTGAAACTCTATATATCCTAGAAAAGCATGTTCTCAAATTTAATCTTTTCCTATGGGTGTGGACCCATTGTAAGTAAGGCCTTTTTGGTGAGACTATTTCAATAAAGGTGTTACCCATTTAATTTAGGATGGGTCTTAATCCTATTACTGGCATTCTTTATGTAATAAGCAGAGTGATTACAGACAGAGAAAGCAAAAGCCAAAGAAAGCAAGAAGCTGAAATCAATGAAGAGAAAGAGAAGAGAGAAGAGAAGAGAAGAGAAGAGAAGAGAAGAGAAGAGAAGAGAAGAGAAGAGAAGAGAAGAGAAGAGAAGAGAAGAGAAGAGAAGAGAAGAGAAGAAGAGACCTGCTGATGCCACAGTGTGCCTTGCCATGTAGTAGAGGAGCTAAGGATCCACCATCGGTCAGTCTTTGAGAAGAAATCATTGCCTGGATGATGCCTTGATTTGAACATTTTCTCAGGCTCAAACTATAAGCTAGCAAATTCCCATTGTTTAAGCCAACCCAATTCATGGTATCTGCTTTAAGCAACCTAGAAAGCTAAAACATGCACCAAGACAAAGGCAAGGCAAATTCATCATCCTATCACATCCTGGAAAAACATGAACATTGTCCAAGCCAAAAAAAATGACCCTAAATCCCCTATATTGGCCAATATGAGTAACTGCAATTTCTTTATCTATTACTATTTGAGCTTTTGTTTAATTTTGCCTCTGTCTAGAAAAATATATGAGGGTATCCAGTCATGGAACTACCCCTGCTCTCTGAAAGCATAAAGTTCATTAAAAAAAAGGCCTACTTCCTTTAACCTTTCTAACACAAGATCAAATCCTGTAAATCCTTTCCTACCCTTTTTACCCAAAGATTCCACAGCTCCCCATGGTATATTTTCTCCCTTGTACAATGAATAACAAGGCCAACAACTCAAAAGCAGATGTATTCCTGGTAGTCTTTGGCTGTAGGGCCTAGGCAAATTCAATGAACTCTATTAATGAAATTAAACCTTTATCAACAATTTCAACAATTTACATATATTTCCTCTCATTTATTCCATCCAACTTGATTTATGGGTATTTGGCATATGAGGACAAAAATACCTAAAGTTTTAAAAAAATTTATTTCTCTCCCCTTCCCCACTGTCTCCACCCCCCAGTTGCCTGCACTCTGTGTCCATTTGCTGTGTGTTCTTCTGTGGGAATCTGTGTCTCTTTTTGTTGGGTCATCTTGCTGCATCAGCTCTCCGTGGGTGTGCGGCACCATTCTGGGCAGGCTGCACTTTTTTCACGATACGCGGCTCTCCTTACAGGGTGCACTCCTTGCACGTGGGGCTCCCCTATGCAGGGGTCACCCTTGCGTGGCATGGCACTCCTTGAGTGCATCAGCACTGCACATGGGTCAGCTCATCACACGGGTTAGGAGGTCCTGGGTTTGAACCTTGGACCTCCCATGTGGTAGGCAGATGCCCTACCCACTGGGCCAAATCTGCTTTCCCCCTAAAGTTTTATATATTCAAATATATCATTCCTTCCCACCTCAGATTCAGATTTTACATCCAGCTTTGCTTGTGTAGGAATGGTTCCGAAAATTTGGTTACAAACCGAGTTTTCATAAAGTGTTAAGGATAAGAAAGCTAATAATTATTTTTATTGAATGTTACTAATGTAAAACACTGTTCTAACTTCTTCACAGAAATTAGCTTATCTAATCTGCATTAGAGAATTGTGGCTCTGAGAATTATCTAAGCTATCTTCCCAAGATTGCTCTTGTAGGCAGAAATGGGCAAAAGGTATTAGAAACCTTTTTCTGACTTTGATACTCGTGCTCTGAAATGGTACAATATCTTCTGCCAGGTACTCAATTATTGGTGTCTGTTTAAACCCCTGATCCTGAGGTACTGTTAGGACCACTTATGTTTTTCTTTTTTTATAGGGGAGAGCACGAATACAGTCCCCCACTACCACAAATTATGCAGTCGAGTTTCCCAATTTGGGAAACATCTGGAGTGCATTGATTAAGGCTCTCCCGGGAAAACCACCTTCGTGATCACAGTATCTCCCCTGCCAGGTAAGTATCCATTAGGACCATTTAAAAGAAAAAAGATTTTATTTTTAAATTTTATTTGGAAAGAAGCTTTTGATTACATAAACATTACATTGAAAATACAGGGGGATTCCCGTATACCCCACTACCTCCTCCTTCCCCACTCTTTCCCCATTAACAACATCTTTCATTAGTGTGGTACATTTGCTAAAATTGATGAATTCATATTGAAGCATTGCCACTAACCATGATCTATAGTTTACATTAAAAGTTTACACTTTGCACCACACAATTTTATAGGTTTTGACAGTATATGTAATGGCCTGTATCCGTCATTGCTATGTCATGTGGACAATTCCAAAAATGCCCACGTTGCACCAATTCTTCTCTCTCCTTCCCCTCAAAACCTCTAGTGGACGCTGCCTTTAATCAGTGATTCAAGTTCTTCCATTGTTAGAATAATAATGTCTATTTTAGTCTGTAGTTGAATTTCCCCCTTATGTTTGTTCATTCCTCAATCTTGAGGATTTTAGGATTGTGATGCCCATTCTGTTTCTGATTGAGAGGGGGCTTAGATCCCATGGGGCAGATGGATGGAACAGTCTGCACTCAATTATTGATTGAGTAATTGAAGATACTCTGTTTTTTGGGGATGGGCATTGTCCATCATCATCCTTTTAATAGTTGTTTTAATGAAGAATTTACAAGGGCTTTCCTGTGTGTTATTAGTCTTCATTTTAACTTTCATTCTATTTGATTTCATGTGCACAATACTGGATTATGGATTAATCAAAATCCTTGGTTCATGACATGTTCTCATCATTGGTCCAATTACAGCATACATACACACACATATATATATAATATATAATAAAATATTTTCTTTCTGATTCTCATTATTCATGGTAATTATGTCCTAAAAGTTGCTGCAAACAATGAAGCAGTGAACAGTGAACCATTGCTCAGAAGAGAAATACAGGGTTAGGTTCCTATGAGTCTGGTCATAACATTTTCATTAATAATACATAACCTTGTATATGCATATTTCTGTTTAAAGATACCTCATTTAATATGTATTATTAATTCATTAACATTGAACTCACTGCCAATAGTACTATAACTCAAGCTTAAACAAAGCTTATCTAGCACATGTATTTTCTCCCTAGGGAACACACAAGCCTTCTTGTACTTAGGAGTACTAGACAGCACTACATAATTACACTTGGGGGCCATTTTTTTAAGCCAATTTATTTTTAAAGATTTATTTTATTTATTTATTTATCCCCACCCCCTTGTTGCTGTGTCATTTGTTGTGTCTGTTCATTGTGTGCTCATCTTCCTTTTAGAAGGCACCAGGAGCTAAACCTGGGACCTCCCATGTGGTAGAGAGGTACCTAATCACTTGAACCACCTTTGCTCCCTGCTTTGTTGTGTCTCTCATTATGTTTTCTTCCTTGTGCCTCTTGTTGCATCATCTTGCTGCATCAGCTTGCCACACTAGCCAATTGCATCTGCTTGCTGTCTTCGTTGTCTTCTTTAGGAGGCCCTGGGAACCAAACCCAGGACCTCCCATGTGGTAGGCAGAAACTCAATTGTTTGAGCCACATCTGCTTCCCTAAACCAATTTTATTGATGCATATTAATAAAGCATATAATTGATCTAACGTGTACAATCAATGGTATTTACTATAATCACATAGTTGTGGACTCCTCACTTTAATCATTAGAGCATTTTCATTATTTCAATAATAATAATAATAAAAACAGACAAACAAAATTCCTCACCTCTTAATCTCTCTGTTCTTCCCTCACTGTACATAGCTGCTGTTTCTGGCTATTCTACCCAAAGTGTATAATCAATGGCTTTTAATATAACACAATGTTGTACACTCACAACCTTGAAAATTTTAGAACAATTTCATTAATCCAAAAAGAAAGACTCCACACCTCTAGACTTCCTTCCTCAAACCTACATAGCCACTTATCTCCTTTCATCTTTATAAATTGATTTATATTTACATTTTATATAAATGGAATCATACAGTATGTAGTACACTGTGTCTGGTCTCCTTCACTTAGTATAATGGGGTTTTTTTTCCCTGATATTAACATTTTGTACTATTAACTAATATTTGTTCAGCTTCAAAGAAAAATGGTCTTAAACATGTAATTCTACCCATATTCATATTTCACATAATATATTTAGTTCATAATAAGGCAATCATACAGTATTTGTCCTTTTGTGTCTGGCCTGCTTCTCTCAACATAATGTCCTCTAGTTTCAGCCTTGTTGTCATATGTTCCACAACTTCCTTCCTTCTTACTGTTGCATAATATTCCTTTGTTTGTATACTCCACAATTTGTTTTTCGATTCATCAGTTGATGGGCACCTGGGTTGATTCCAACGTTTGACTATCGTGAATAATGCTGCTATGATCATCAATGTGCAGATAACTATTTGTGTCACTATTCTCAGTTCTTCTGGGTATATACCTATCAATGGTATTGTGGGGGCCATTTTAAACAGCAAAATCACCAACAAAACCCACAAAAATGCAAAAAAAAAGAAATGAAGCATTAAACTACCATGAAAAGGACACTTGTTTACACTTTGGGAGCTGAAACAAAAAGACAGAGCATCATCTTGCTTGATCTTAGCTGTGAATATGCACATCAGGCAACGCAAATTTTTTGCTACCCTGTGCATATTTGTAAATGACCACATAAGTGCTGTGAGTATTGATTTTGGGGTTACAAATAAATTTTAACAAGTAGGTGAATTTGCAAATATGGAATCTGTAAAAATAAGGATCAAGTATTCATATTATTATAATATATTATTGTATTACTATATTACATATTATTATAATTTATATAAATATGGGTATATGTTTATATTTACAATATTTTATGTACATGAATAAAATAAGACCTACAAACCTTCTACCCAAAACAAAATCTGGGATTTTTGAGTGCTCTAATTGCCTGTAATTCAGAAGCACAGTTTGCTGTCCAAGTACTTTCACTCCTATCCCCTTCATGCCCCTCTTGTCCTCCATTCTCCATTTCATGTTGTCTTGCCTTTTTTTATTCTTAATTTTTTTATTCCTCAATTTTTGGTTCCAATCATTTACTTCCCTTTCCTGAACTGAGGGAGGCAGTGCGCTGAGGTGTGAGAAGTAGGAAGAAGCAGCGATTATGAGGAATGAAGCTGAAGGAAAGGAACTTGAAATGCATTGTGTAAAGTATGTTTCGGGCCAGTGATTATCTTAGAATGCTGCTTTGATAAATCACCTTGAAGTGATTATCTGGAATAAATTGGACCAATGTTTATTTCATGTGAAATTATCACTTCTTTGCTAAAAAGATTCATAAGCCTCTTCTGGATGTCCTTCAATTCAGTCTGACAAATGATATTTTAAAAAATATGACATAGCTATGCCAGTTTTTGTAGGTATTGTTTTACTGTAGTTGTTATTGTTGGTATTTTCTTGGTTACATATTTCATTAAATTGTAGATTCTCCAATTGTAAGCATCATTTTTATTTTGTGAACTATTAGAGATGAAAAAAATTCCCTGCTAATCAAACAATTTCAAAGGCTGAGACACACATATCCTAAAATCAATGTTTGACAAAAGGATTAGGGTGCAGGTAGTTTATTTCTGAGAAAAGCTTGGGAAGCATAAGTGAGGGAAATGTAAGACATGAAAGAGAGTAAAGTTAGTACACTGTGAGTGAATGAGCTGGTTACCACACTTACATCTGGGACTTAATCTTACTGGAACTCTCTGAGAAAATGTCTAGAATGAACTTCAGCATTGCCCTGTGGAGGACAGGGAGATGGATCATTTATCCATTGTATTTCATTCCTCACTTTAAGAGAAGTGCATCCAGGAGTATTAACTCCTCAGTGCTTAGAGTTGTTCCTGGGCACATCTGAGTAGCCATCTATAGCTTCAGAGAAAACAGAATTCCAGGATCGGTCTTATGTGAGATGCTCGCAAAATGAATGAAACTGTCCGGGACAGCGGTTCTGAAATCAAGTGGGCTCAGGTGATGCGGTGCCATATACCATAAGCATCAAGCCATCCATTCCTTGCGCAAATAAATCCATGCCTGTTCAACTAAACCTGCCACTAAATCTTCAAGGTGGTGGATGCTGGCAACTCTAAAAGAAATTTTTTAACGGAGCCCTTAAACTGAAAGGTCACTATAAAGATATGATTTAATTTTACTTAAAAACAAAAGTCTCAGTGAGATAGTGGAACAATACATTGCCCTCACTACTGGCAGCAGCTCACAAGACTATATGAAGACTTACCTTCTCCCTTTCCACTATACATTCTAGATATTCCTCACCTTTAGGCAACACTTTAGTGGAGTTAGGTTACTAAACTATTTGAGGAATCCTGGTTCTATTATTTTTGAGGGATATGAATTCTCATAAGCCTTTGTTAGATCATAGTTTCTGCAATTGCCTGATTATTGTAACCACCAGGGTGAATTCCCCAAATTCCAGATATGTCTCAGTTATGAAACTCATCATGATAATTGTGATTATTGGTAAAATGGTTCCTTTTTTCCTGATCAGTCTTCCACCACACTTCAGATTTATATCTTCAGATTTAGTGGACTCATTGGTGGTCATGAAAATTAAAATCTCTTCCCAATCCAACAGACCTTTGTCTGCAGGGGAAATTTTATTTTTCCCAACTTTCCATCTATCAGTTTTCCCATGTAGCCCTTCAATGAATAGAAATTCTTCTTGCCATATACTATCCCCTTTTTCACTACAGTTTTGATAATGTAATATGACAAAATTTCCAGGATATATGCATACTACTCTTGCAACCTTTCCTCATTTAATTTTATTTCTACACAGTTCTTAAACTAAAGCTTATACTGAAGCATCTCTAATAATATCTTTCTTGTCTATCCCCTGAATTCCTCCATGCTCATAATGTCTGTAACCTTTGAGCTTAAAGGTCACTAAAAATTCATAATTTAATTTTACTGTTCCAAAATCAAATATGTCCCAGCTATGTCCACTGAAAAGGCCTAAATGCAAAGATCAACCAGATAGTAATGAGCTCACCAATGACAACGCTGTGATCCATCGCTACCTCCCATTTCCCAATAAAAGGAACCAAGATCCTTGTTCTAGGTCTGGGACAAGAAAATTAACAGCTGAGCCTGAGACATTTTATTGTAGCAGAAAGCAAGGGGGAGAGACCCTAGCAGCATCAGCTGATGATGATGAAGAGAGGCAGTGGCAGAGGGGGAACACCTTTTTAATCTATTTTTAAAGGGACAGGACACTAATTTTATCCCACTACAACATTGAATTGAGGGGTGTTAGGGGAAGGAGCTGAGTTCCTCCCCCCACCCTCCAGCCCTGAGACTTGAGAAGGGGATTGAGCCTGAGAGAGAGGAGGAGTTTCTTCTTCTTTGAAACCCCTCATCTACAACTCCTACCCCTTTACCCTCCACTTGCATCCCTACTGAGTCCCTTCCACCCTCCTCCCCTTTGGGCATGAGAGGAGGAGAGAAAGGGAATCCAAAAGCCTCTCAGCGATACAGACCCTACTCTGCTGCTGCTGCTGCTTGGCCCTGGTGGAGTTATCTCACTACATCCAGGAGCAGACACTTCTCCACCTCTCCTGCTCCTCCTTTGTCTCCTCCCCTGTCACTCCCCCCTTTATTATTCTTTGTGCCCTCCTCCACAGCTCCAGGGAAGGCACTCAAAAGTGGGGGGCAGGAAAGACAATTACCAACTTTCCAGTTTTCCATGGATATGAAGAACCCCATGAAGTCAGCCAGAAGGCCTATGTCCAACTCATGTACCTTTGCAAATTTGTCTGGGTGTTAAATTTGTTCATTGAAGACTTCAGATTTGGTGTGTGAGAGGTAGATGTTGAAGATCTTTATCATTTACAGACAAGATTTTACAAAGTTAGACCCTTGTTCTCAAGGAGTTCCAAGTTTGAGGCAAGAATATGCATGGGAGGCAGCTGCAGAGGATGGAAGAGGCAGAAATAGCCACTGTGGCAGGCCCAGGGGACCCCCTTCCCCCAAACAGACCCCACTGATTGCCCTGATGGGCCTCCAACCAACTTCTCTGAAGGAGAGATGATAGGATTAGAGAGAAGATGGAGAGATGTAAAGCAAACACATTATCATATAACCTGACCTGTTCATGTGCCAAAGCAAGATGAGACAAATGTTTTACAAGATGTTCTTATACAATATCACTGCCGAAACAAGCAGTAATAACTACAAAAATCAATTTAAAATGAAACATTTGAATTCCTGTTGTTCACCTAAGCTCTTGTCTGGTATGTGGGTGGGCTGAGCTCCAACACCTCACTGGCCAGATCCATCCAAAGTAAAGGTTAATGCATTGACTTCTGGGAAGATGGTGTCAGCGTAGGCAGGCAGGGTTCAATTCTCTCAAAAAAAATTAATGGAGAAAGGGCAAAAAGCTATGTGAGGGAACTTCTTTGGGGGTTCAGTGTACCAGGACAGTGTGGCACAACCCCCAGAAGGGCAAGGGACAGAGAGATGAAGAAACAAAAACAAAACTGTGTTATTAAACCCCCATGGTGGCTGAGAAAAGTACCCATTCCCCACCCTCAAGGCAGGCGGCTTGGATAAACTCTGTAGCTCACTACAGATGACTGAGAGGGGAACAGATTGTCTTCTTCCCTGGGAAGAGGGAGCCTGCAGCAGAGAGTGCACAGTGGTTTCTCGTAAGGAAATTTGGCCAGAAGGCCTGCTTTGAATCTTGGCTCTGGATGCCTAGACATTAGCAAGAAATTCCAAGCCATACTAAGAAACAGGAAGAAATGACCCATCCAAACAAACACACCAAATACCCTGACAAAATACAGGAAATAAGACAACTAAACATTGATAATCACTCAAATTGCCTAAATAAATTCAAAAATTGAAGGAAAATATGACTGAAGATATTAAGAGGACTGGTGAGCACAAAGAACAAATTGAAAGCCTGCAAAGAAAAGTAACAGAGATTATGGGAATGAGAGATACATGGGTGAGATTAAAAATACGTTAGAGACATATAACAGCAGATTTGAACTGGTGGAGGACTGAGTATCTGAAATTGACCTTTCTAAATTTGTTGAGACTTGCTCTGTGATCTAGCATGTGGTTTATTCTGAAGAATGATCCATGTGTTTTTGAGAAAAATGTATATTCTTCTGTATTTGGGTATAATGTTCTGCATATGTCTTTTAGGTCTAGTTCCTTTAATGTATTATTCAAGTCCTCTGTTTCTTTATTAACCCTTGTAGAGATGTTCTGTCTTATGGTGATCATGGTGTATTAAAGTCCCCCACTAATTTTTTCCATTGTTTCCTTCATGTATTTTGGGCACCCTGGTTATGTGCATAAATATTTATGATTGTTCCTTTTTCTTGATAGATTACCCCTTTCATTAATATATAGAGTCCTTCTTTGTCTCCTACAATAGTTTTGCTTTTAAAGTCTCTTTTGTCTGATATTAGTATAGCTGCTCTGGTCCTTTTTTTGTTATTGTTTGCCTGTAAAATCATTTTCTAACCTTTCACTTGCAACTTCTTTGTGTCTCTGGTTCAAATGTGAGTTTCTTGTAGACAGTATATAAATGCATCATATTTCCTTATCTATTCTGCCAATCTGTATTTTTTGATTGGGGAATTTAATCCATTAACATTCAATGTTTTTACTGTTAAGGCAGTACTTACATTAGCCACTTTTTCTTTAGATTTATATATGTCATATGTTGTTTTTATTTCTCTTTTTATCCTTTTAGTTATTCTTACTAATAATCTTCCTTTCTACACTCTCTTCAACCGTCTCTCACCAATTTTTCCCTTTCATCCTGCATAACTCCCTTTAGTATTTCCTGAAGGGTAGGACTCTTGTTGACAAACTCTCTTAATTTCTGTTTGTGAATGTTTTGATCTGTTCCTCAGATTTGCTGGAAATAGAATTCTTTTTTGGCAGTTTTTTCTTTTAGCACCTTAACTATGTCATACCACTGCCTTTTTGCCCGCCCCCCCCCCCTCCGGTTTCAGATGACAAATCAGCTCTTTAATCTTATTGAGCCTCCCTTATATGTGATGGATCTCTTTTCTCTTGCTCTTTCCAAATTCTTTCTTTGTCTTCAGCATTTGACAATCGGATAAGTATGTTCCTCAGGGTAGGCCTGCTAGGATTTATACTGTTTGGAGTAGCTGTGTTTCCTGGACATGTACACCCATGTTCCTCACAGAGTTGGGAAATTTTCAGCCACTATTTTGTCTAACACTCTTCTGTCCCCTTTCCCTTCTCTTCTCCCTCTCTGATACCTATAATAAGTATGTTTGTGCATTTCATGTTGTCATTCAATTCCCCAAACCCTTGGTGAATTTTTCTATCTTTTTATCTATCTATTCTACTATCTGTGGATTTCAGATGTTCAATCTTTGACATCACTAATTCTTTCCTTTGCGTATTCCAATCTGCTGTTATGTGCCGCCAATGTATCCCACCCCCTACCCCCAAGATAGCTCCCTCATCTGTCTGCTTGTTGTCCGCTCTTGTCTGTTCATCGTCTCTGCTCACTCATGTCAGTTCATTGTGTCTGCTTGTCTTCTTTATGAGGCACCAGGAACCAAACCAAGGACCTCCCAGGTGGGAGGTGGGTGCCCAACTGCTTGAGCCACATCTACTCCCACAACGTATTTTTAATTTCTTGCATTGTGTCTTTCATCATCATCAGATCTGTTATCTTTTTCTGTATGTTTACAATTTCTTCTGTTTATTCAGCCTGTGTCTTCTTAATTTCCTTTATCCCTTCATTAAGTTGATTCATAATATTTCTCTGGACATCTTTGAGTAGTTGTTCCACATTCTGTGTCTCTTCCTGCTGTTTAGTTTATTTATTAGACTGGGCCATGTTTTCCTGTTTCTTAGTATGACTTATAATTTTTTTGCTAGTATCTAGGCATCTGTTTATCTTGATGGGCTTATTCAGTTGAATATCTTCTATTTTACTCTAGGGTTTTATTTCATTTTGTTTTCTGTTATGTTTCCTCTTAAAACTTGGTTCCACTTATTCTATGTCCTTGTAGTTGTCCATGTTCCCCTGAAAAATATTAAGACTATAAAAAAGGAAAGAAAGAAGAAGAGAATAATAATAATAATAATAATAAAGGATGGAAAAGCAAGCATAAAAGAGCCAAGAAAAAAATACATAATAAGATTAAAAATTTATAAAAAATAAAAATGATTAAGAATAAAAAAGGAACAGAAAAAAATAAGACTGGTCAGATGAAAAGAGAAGAAAGAAAATGAAGAGCAAACAAAAGAAGATGTAATGAAAGAAAAGCAATGGAAGAGGGAAAAATGAAAGAAATAATGAAAATATGGAGAAAAAAAGGAAAAAAAAGAAAGAAACAAAAAACAGAAAAAACAAGCTTCCCTGTCAGACCACTAGCAACTGTCTCTGCCTACCAGTGCTTACAAATCAATCACTCTGCACCGCATAAGGTAAGGTAACGAGGTATAGGGAGAAAAAAAGAAAAAAGAATTTTAGAGAATAAAAAATAAAATGAAAAACCCTAATAAAACATCTCAGTCTAAGTTCCCTGTCCTGAGGCTGCTTGTCCCTCAACTGCCCCTCCCCCAGGGAGCCATCTGGATGCCTGACAACACTAGATTACTCTCTGAGTCCCTTCTTTTCAGAGCTGGTTTGGCACCTGACAGCTCGTGGCTGCCCCTCTTTTCTCCACGATTCCTCAGTCCAGTGGGACATCTGAAGCTGTCAGGCTCCCTCACTGCCCCTTTCTCCCTCAGGTCATTTGGGCTTCCAAGGGCTGGCAGGCTGTCTCTCCTGGCTCCCGTCTCTCCTGGGCTGCTAGGCACATCTCAGCCCATCCCTCATGGACCCAGTTTCTCTCTCTCTCAGGGTGGGTGGTTGTGACTGCCCACCGGATCAGCTACCCACTCCCCTCTCACTGGAGCCACTTCAGCACCAGCTGGGGTCTTTCCTGTTCCTGGGAACCAGCTGAGATCTGGTCTGCTCCACTTCTCTTCCCTTCCCCCTACACTTTTCTCCTCCTGTGCTGGCTGGGTGCCAGTCCCACACCTGTTTTCCCTGTGGCTCCTCTACCTCATGAGCGTACTGGGCAGAAAGCCTCCTCCCTCTTTAAATATTTTGTTTATTTTACCTTTCTCATTTTATAAATTAGGATATATTGTTTTGTTCATGGAACAAGTAGTGAAGGCCTAATCCAAATAGGTAATTAAAATATAGTAAGAACTTATAAAGGCATCAGAACAGGGATGCTATATGAACATAAAGAGAGAAATGAATTCATGATTTCTTAATGGAGATTTTTTATCGTAAGTATGTACAGCATTTTAGGTATGTTACAAGTTCCATCAAATATCTACATGCTTACTATGTGTTTGCCATTCTACATTTAATGGGTCAAAAAAAAAATTGATCCTTGCCCACAGAGAGGGTTTAATCCTAATGACCCACAAACAGAATGTGCTTAATGCTTGTAAGGAGATTATGTTTTTTAAAATAATGGACATTAATAGGCATAAACAATTCAACCTAAATTTAATCAGACCTCTAAATCTAACAGTTAATAAAAGTCATGAGGAATTAAGATTAAACAAAAACAGCAAGCATTGGACATAGCCAGAAAGTGGAAAAATTTATGGGGTAAATTACCCAGTTTTTTTTCTTTCTACCAAATAAAGGGTAAGAAAAATTCGAGATAGAAAATTATTACAAATCGCAGGAGTTTTACTAGACATGTCAAACTTATGCAACATGGCCCTCCTTTAAATCCTGATTTACAGAAATCGACTATATAAAGGCATTTTAAAGACAAAGGAGAAATTAAACAGTAATTATTAGATGCTATCAAAGAATTATTGTTAAAAGTGCAAGGCATTATAGATAAATGCAGTAGTTATGATAGGTAGAATGAACAAATATCTGGGATATGCTTTCAAAGAGTCTACCGAAAAGAATTGGGAGATATAGATGAAAGAAGACTGCCAAATGATGATAACTTTTAAAGGCTGGGTGATGGGTACATTAGGGTTTATCAAACTACTTTATTTATGTGTAAATTTGAGCTTTTTCAAAATAAAAATTTAAAATAAAAACAGAACCAAACAAAAGTTGACCAAGATAGGCTTAAAATGTGTCAATCAAAATTTGTTGGTGCTCAAGTGTGTTATAGGGATTATTTGGTGTGACTACAAATAGATACACATACAGCATATGTATATGTATTATGTATTACATATAGTTTTTATGAATTAAAAGTTTTATTTCAAGTGATTTGCAATATATGGTGCATTCCTTGTGAAAAAAAGAATCTTGCCCTAGGTTATATTATACATTAATTTACAAATATAGAATTGTGTTAGAAATAATATTTATAGATTCCATACTATTTCACATACAAAAATATCCATAAAAACCAGTTTTTATATACACACATTGTTGGAGTAGGTAGTCTATTTGGTTTTCTTTCTGCAAGATTTTTAAAAATATAATGCTGATGTAAAGCTGTTTTATAATAGGTATTTTCTACATGTATATTTCGAAATTAAAAAGAAAATTCTTCAGTAATGCTGTCTCAGAATGAAACACATGTGGAAAGTTTTAAATGTTTTAGTTTGTGCTTGTTTTTCTAAAAAAATTTTAAAAAATGAAATAAAACACCAGTAATACACTGAAGACTCAACAACATGATACAAAGGTTATTCAAAAACATTATCTTCACCTTAATGGAATGTTGTTCCAATACATTCAATGGCTAGTCACATTTTAATAAACACTCTGACTTAATTCTTTTCATTCAACATAGAGTGGCTGCATATTTACCATGCTACCACACACTCTGCTTGACACTGGGAGACTAACCATAAAAATCATCATCAAAATGGAGATAATTGTGAGCATTGAGCGTGCTAAAAATAAATTTTGTGTATATTTTAAATTTTTACTGCAAATGGTTTAATTGTATTAAAAGCTATAAAATTTCACTTGAAAACTATTTTCAATGAAATCCTAATACTTATTTTAAAATGAAAAATCCAGGACACATGCTAAAAGAGACAGCACACTAGGCTGTCATAAACCAGAACAACAGTCACCTTGGGAATACGGCAGCAGGAAGAAGACAGATGCAGTGTCCACCCTCGCTACTTAGGGAAACATCTCAAATGGTTTTCATTTCAACCTGAATCTTTGGTCAAGGGAAATCTAGCTCCATTCTTGCCCCTGTACATTTGTTTGCCTGTGGATCCTGGCTTCTTTGGTTTTTAAGAACTAGAACATAGGAGATAGTCACCAGCTCTGTAGTCAGACTGGCTGGATTTGATCCAGGTTCCACAATTCACTCTCTGTGTGGCCTTGGCCAAGTGCCCCAGCATCTCAGAAGTTCGCTTTCCTCACATGGACCATGTCAGTAATACGTCTCGTAAGGTTGTTGTGAGGATTAAATGAGTGAGTACATGAGAAGTGTTTGGAACAGTGACTGGCACACATGGCTTTGTTGGAGTTGACAGTCCATTCATACTAGTGCGTAGATACTTTTGAGTATAAGCAGAGTGGTTCATGAGCTGGGTCTAGCTCAAGGATTGGCAGTGTTTCCCAGTACAGTGTTTTAAAAACTTTAAATAGAGGCAAAGAACAAAAAGCTGGAGCTTTTGTGTAAAAATGCAGATATCTGGCTTTTCTAGAAAAATCAGAACGCTGCTGTGATGAGACAGGCAGCTGCCCACAGCAGAACTCAGGTCTGCCTTCCCTACTATTCCTGACTGCTTCACTGGCCATTTGCCATTGCTGTTACTTTTCCTACCCAACAACTTCACTGGTCCATGCTGATTAGCCTGCCCCAATGCACAGCTGTGCTTGCAACCTTGGTATGCAGAGAAAATAAACATGGTTCCCACCCTTACAAGGCTTATGGGCTGCTGTCCTTGCATTTTATGGAGAGCTTCAGGTGTGCACAGGAAAGTCTGAGAAGCACGGATGTAGACTTGGGGCCCTCCGGTCAGGGTAGATGAGGCTGTTGATCATGCTGAATTCGTAGAAGAGGCTGCTTTGGCCCCTGCTGGTGCTGGCAGGGAAAGGGCTGATAGGAAGCGCTCTCGCTATCCGTCCTGTCGGGGCCCTACTCATCCGCAGTCTGGCAAGACCTGGGAGATGGAGCTGGGGGGAGGAGAACACACCGCTGGAGGACAGCTGGACCCCTGCATCCCTAGGGGGCGCTCCTGCTGCTGCTGCTACTACTTAAGGAGCTGAGGCTGCTGAAGAAAGTGTTGAGGCCAGGCGAGGAGTAAGCATGGTTGAGAGGAGGCAGTACACTCGGTGTCCTCGGGAGCCTCTGGGGACTGGGAAGGCCTTAGCAAGGAGGAGAGGTGGTCCTTTTCTGACTTGACGCTCACGCCAGCCCCCAGTCCTGAGGAGAGTCCGTCTTCTGACGTAGATGTCCCCGTGGCCATCGTGGAGCTGGGTTCGGCCTCAGCACGGCGCTTTCGCGTGGTCGAACATTTTCTCGCAGTTCGGATCCAGGGTCCGGTCATTGCCTTTCCCTGGGTCGTCCTCGTCGCGGGGCACCTTCCCGAAGCAGTCGTTGAGCGACAGGTTGTGGCGGATGGAGTGCTGCCAGGCGGCCTTGCCTGAAGCTTGTGCTCGGACGCGCTCGGGACGGCCAGGGTGGCGAGCGCCGAGGACTAGCAGGGCGGGCGCTCCACCGCCACCAGGTCCTCGCTGCTGGCCAGGGCAGCCAGCTCAGCTCGCCGGTCGCCCCGGGCCCACGGGCGATGCGGGCGCGGGCTGGGCGAAGGGCGGCTGGGCGCAGGCCAAGGTGCTGGCGGCCGGCGGCGGCTGCAGGCGGGGCCCGGCCGTGCCCCCCGCGGAGGGGCGGCGGCGTAGTGCGCCCGCCTGGAAGGCGCGCTGGCATTCCCCGGAGCTGCCGGGCGGTGGCGGCCGGGGGCGGGGCGAGCTGCGAGCACAGGCGGAAGTTGTCTGTGCGGTAGAGGGCTGCGCCGGGGCTTCTGAACAGTCATCGGACGCGTGCTCCTACGTATTTATTTTTTAACGTATTGCACTCACAGCGCCAGCATTGGCAAACATGTCGCATGAATGTGCTGAAGTAATACTCATCAGATTCTCACGGAACATCAGAGGCTTAAGGAATCCAAAGGGAGAGTCATTCACACTGCAGTTAATCCAGATACCTTGTTGCACACAGTTGGTGACGATCATCTACAGATGACTTCAGATGATCATCTACAGTGACTTCTTTCTGGTGCACTTACAAGAAAAACTAGCTGCCTTCACTCCGTGGACTTCAGTTGTCACCGAGGCTCAAATAATTTTGCATCTGGCTCATGTTATTGCCACCAAATCAGATATTTTCTATGTGGAATATCTTTATCCCAATCCTTCACTCAGCTGAGAGCATCCTAAGATGCTCTTAAAAATCTTTCAACTAGCTAGAGCCTGTAGTCTTCTACAATGAGCACTGTTAATTCTGTTTTCTTTTTTCCTACGTTATTTTTCATTTATTTTATTACTGTTGTTTTTCCTCTCAGCACAAATGAAGACAGAAACAAAGCCATGGCTTTCAAGGAAGGCTCATCTTTGTGTGCATTTCCAATCATAGCACCTGGCATGTGATAATAGAATATAAAAAAAGGTTGATAATAATCAGAATTTATTACAGTACAAATAAATGTCTAATCAAGGAAATCTATACCTGTATCTATTGAGGTTTTGTCAAGAGAATCTTTGACACAGATGAAGATATATAATGCAATTTCACCAAAAATATGCTATCAGAAGGAAAATAATTGGCACATAGAGAAAGAATACACATACAAATCAAAATCCCATACCATTTAACATTAGTTCTCATAAGAACCATAATTCTATCCATGTTAACATCAATAATAATGTCAATAATAACAACAGCAGATTATTTTCTACTAGGAGCTATCTAAAGATTTACTTTTTCTATCCTATAGTCATGAAAGCTACCTAGTGAAAGCAAAGCTAATGTGGCTTCCATTGCAGAGATGATAAAATAAGACCTGGTGCTTAAGGAGCTAATGCAGGGTCAGTCACAGACAGAAAGGGATGGAACTGCACTTTAACCCAGTCTGCTTCTGGAGCTTCTTGCCGTTACATACAGTCTAAAGTCTTTTTTCTTTTCTTTCTTTCTATTTTTTTCAGCACTTCTCCAGCAGAAGATAAAATTGGGAAGGTGAAGTTCAAATTAAGAATTGAGCAGTACTCATGCCCTATCCCTCCCCCACATACTCAAAATCCATTACG
This sequence comes from Dasypus novemcinctus, assembly GCF_030445035.2. NCBI lineage: Eukaryota > Metazoa > Chordata > Mammalia > Cingulata > Dasypodidae > Dasypus > Dasypus novemcinctus. The sequence continues at coordinate 46,931,604 of NC_080674.1, read as the reverse complement.
TGTTCCTCCAAGCAGAGGAATGCTGCAGACCTGGGTTTCAGCCTCCGCTTTAGCACTGGTAGCATGATTTTTTAGTAATAATCAGCTTCCTACAAACCACTGTGCTTCTCCAGGCCTAGGAACGCTTTTTACTTTAAACCACTAATCCCCTCTATCACCAGTGCAGTTTAACTTTGGGCAACTTCATCAAAGATGATTTAATTTTTAGGTTAATATCATCAGGTCCTGCCTTTTGATGTAATTTACTCTTGGAATGAAGGTCACCACCCAGTCTCCTCCCTTCTACTGAGGCAGGCTGAGCGGTAAAAAACACACTCGCTGGTCACACCTGAATCCCAGATACCTCTGCCTCCTGGTCTGAAAAGGACGCGATGGAGCAGCATTTTCTCTTCTGCGTACAGCAGGCCTGGGATTCTGCAGCCGAGGCGCCCGGGTCACAGACATTGCCAGCCCTGAGTGTGGAATATTCTAGGCCAGGACAGCTCCCTCTCTATCCCCAGCTGGGGCAGCCTTCTTGGGACAGCCAGGACTTCAATTGGCTACTGCTTTCCAGTCCGTGCGGGCTACTGCACTGGGACTGCCCACGACATGGACCCAGAGCCCAGAGCACCTCCAAGACTGATGCTCACCCACTGCTTACCCACCTGCTTCAGACCCACCACCAGCTGCCCATAGCCCAGAGGGACCCAGAGGGGCCTGCAGGAGAAGCAACCACCATCCAGGAGACCAACCTGAGCCCACCCGGCCAAGAGCACAGACAACAATCCTGAGACCTCTGGCAGTGGGGTACCCTCCTGAGCTTAGCTCTCCTCCCACCCCCTCTGCGCAGAGCCACCACCCAAGTTTCCAGGGCATCTGGAAGTGGATCTGATGCCCTGTGTCCTGCAGGATGCTGTGGCAAGAACTTCATCTTCTGTAGGCTTTTTGAGTAGGAATTTCAGTTTGTCTTTGGACGATCCTCTTCAGAAAAATTGATGTTACTTTAACATCTCTCCCTCTACTCAATAGTGACCTAAAAAATTTGCCTTCAAAATTCTTTGTAAAAATTTCTCTCACTTCTTCAATAAAAACATGTCCCAATGCCAAAGCCTTTACTGTTCCTGAGTCTGGCTCTTGTGAAATGATGAGAGGCAGGAGAGGGTCAGTGGGTGGTGATTCTGGGTGGAATTCTTAGATACCTCTCTTTGATCAGCACTGGAGGTGTTCTGGTGGGTGGGGGGAAGTTAATGGTTGAAGGGCTTGAAGCAAAAGGGGCTGAGGTGTGGAACGTATCAAGGATATCCATCTCCAGATCACGTGGAGAAATTCATTTAGCTCAGGCAACTTTCCTGTTGGCTTGGCCTGGATCCTCTTCCCTCTGTCCTCCTAGTATACCACATTGATTTGCAGTCTCCACTGCATTTCCCCCTCTACAAACTTTGGCATTGGGGAACATTTTTACTGAGGAAATGAGAATTTTTTTTTACAAAGGCAAAACTTCTTAGATCCTATTGAGAAGAGGGAAAGGGGTTATTGTAGCATCAGTCCCAACAAGAGTCTGCCATTGAAATGCTTTGCTTAGCAGGAGATTGGCTGACAAGAGCCTGTAAGTGCCAAAAGTGAGCTAGAGAGAGAGATAAGGAGCCCCCTTTTAGATGTCTTTCAGGGGTCTGAATAGTGTAAGGACTGGGTTTGGTCAAGAGCTCCTTGACCATTATTTGGAACTTAGGACATTGTCAATGACCTTTTTTTTTAACATTTTTTTTTAAGATTTATTTTTATTTATTTCTCTCCCCTTCCCCCCATTGTCTGCTCTCTGTTTCCATTCACTGTTTGGTCTTCTGCATCTGCTTGTATTATCTGGTGGCAGTGGAAACTGCATTTCCTTTTTTGTGCATCATCCATCATCTTGCTGCATCAGCTCTCCATGTGCGTGGCACCACTCCTGGGTGGGCTGAAATTTTTTCGCGCGGGGCAGTTCTCTTTGTAGTGCACACTCCTTGTTCATGGGGCACCCCTACACGGGGGCACCCTGCATGTCACAGCACTCCTTGTGTGCAGCAGCACTGTGTATGGGCCAGCTCACCACAAGGGTCAGGATGCCCTGGGTATCGAACCGTGGACTCTCCATATGGCAGATGGATGCTCAATCAGTTGAGCCACATCTGCTTCCCTCAATGAACTTTTACATAACATGTTGAAGCCTTTTATTTTTCTTTGTTTTTATGTTTCTTTGTTGTTTTTTAGATCCCTCATATCTCTCCCAATTGATACAGTATTATACCACAGGCAAGGGTAGGAGGAAGTGCAGGGAGGGAGCTGGCACAGGCTGAATGGGTATGAGGAACCTCCTGGTTCCTGGAGGAATTCTGGGGGCCTTACAGCAATAATTAAGCCAGTTATTTTCTGCCTGGCCAAAGAATGGAGACACCAGTGGTATGGCCTTGACCTATGACCCCACCATAGCTCTTCAGAATGGGTTTTATCCAACCCCTTATAGCATCAACCTCAGTAGGATGCTCACTCAGTTTGCACTGTCCCCACATCTTCCATTTCCTGTGACTTCCTGTCAGACAGTGACTCAGATAACTCCTCCACAAGGACCCAACCCAGCTTGGATACACTACCAGTCATACCTCATTTGGCTTCAGGTTCAGTTCTGACACCAGGGCTGCATCACCCTATTTCTCTCCAGCCTGCCTCCATGATGGGACCTCTTAATGAGCAACTGGACCACCTCTCCCTCAGTAGCACAGGCACATATATGCCAACAGCTCAGCTATGCAAGGAGCTACATCTCCCAGTACACCTCTGTGCCTTCTTCCAATGTTTCAGTTGAGGGGAGCAGTGGCCAGCAGAATCAAGTGATGGTGGACATGCCCTCAGACCATGGGTTCTTTCCTGTTCAACAAGGAACAAGTAACAGTGGAAAGAATTCTTGGACATGCTGATGCTCCCAGACTTCAAAGGTCTAAGGAGGAATACAGACCATCTGTGGGTCCTCTGAGGACTGACGCTAGGCCATCGTTTGTCCCAGTCAGGCCTGGGCCTGGAAAAAAGGACTTCTCTACACGCCTGCCCTCTGCTATTCCTTCATTGCTGATGGAGCCTAGGGAAACCACCACTTTTTTGTGTGCTACAATCAGGGAGATCAAGAAAACTTTTTCTCTTTGTTTTTTAAAGAAAGTTGTTTTGTTTTGTTTTGAACTACAATATACACTTTCCCTATCCCAAAGAATCTTGGTAGCTGGAGCTTTTATTCACCTGTATAAAAAACATTTTTTGATGTATTGGAATTATTTGGGGGACTTTGAAACAATTTTAAATTTATTTTTTAAAAAGAAAACAATGTATGGTGTCAGAACATTGATGAGGGAGTCCTACTGTGGACCCTTCTTAAGGGAATTTACTTACGGACTTTCTTTTGTTATTAATATATGTGTTTGTTTAAGAAAATTATGTAAACATACTCCAACTCTTCACACATTTTATTGTGTCTCTCATCTAATCGTTCTTATTCTCTTTACCTCACAGCAAAGCCTGCTTACTTCACTCTTCTTACAATTTTTGATTTTGTGAATTTCTTTTTTGAATGAAATGTCTTATGGAATTTTGGGGGGACTGGGCAAGGAACAAGGTAGAAATTAAACAGGCAACGTGGAATTGACGTTTCCTCCTTCTGCCCTGCCACATCCTGGAGACAAATCTAGACTTTGGCTTGAGGAAGCCAAGATGTGACCTAAGCTCATTAAAGAAGCCTTCCTTGAACCAAACGTGGACGAAGATTATGTCTTCCTTGGCAAGTTCCAGAAGGATGTACTCAAGCACTTCTCACTCTTCTTACTGCTGGGGCCAACATCATCTGAGGAAGTATCTTTCCCAGCTAAAGCTCTTCAGGAATACTTGCTGTCCTGCCTCCTGGAGGATGTTCTTTTCTGCCTGAGTTCCATGGCAGGTCACTTCCCTATTGTACATTGTTGTGTTCAGACCCTTTGCAGCTGTGAACATAAGAATAGAAATAAGGATATGATTTCTCAATTGAGATGTTTATTTTATTGTGAGTATACAGTGCATTAGGTTTGTTACATGTTCTATCAAATATTTGCATGCTTACTATGTGTTTGCCATTGTACTAGGCTTATTTAGAGGGCCAAAAGAAATATAAAAATTGATCCCTCCTCACAGAGAGGGTTTAATCCAAATGACCCACAAAAAGAATGCGCTTAAAGCTTATAAGGAGATCATATTCTTTAAAATAAAGGATATTAGTAGACATAAAACAATTCAGTCTAAATCTAATCAGACCTCTAGATCTAAAAAGTTTAAAAAAGCCATGAGGAATAAAAGAACTATTAAACAACACAACAAACAACCAGACAAATCCAGAAAGTGGAAAATTCTACAGGGGAAATTACCCAGTTGTTTTTTTTTTTTTTCTCACCGAAATAAGGGTAAGAAATGTTTGGGATGGAAAATTACTACAAATCATAAGAATTTCAAGGGACATATCAAATGTATGCAATGTGGCCCCCCTTTGAATCCTGATTTATAGAAATCAACTATATAGAAACATTTTTAAGAAAAGTAGGGAGAAATTACACATAGTGACTGTTAGATCCTATTAAAGAATTATTGTTAAAAGTGCAAGGGATTATAGATAAATGCTGTAGTAATGTATGAACATCTGGGGTACGCTTTCAAAGAGACTATCGAAAAATATTGGGAGGTATAAATGAAATAAGATTACCAAATGTTGATAACAAATCCTAGGTGATGGATACATTAGGGTTTATCAAACTATTTTCTCTATTGATGTGTAAATTTGAGCTTTTCCATAATAAAACCTTAAAATAAAAATATCACCAAACAAAAGTTGCCCAAGATAGGCTTAACTGTATCAGTGAAAACTTGCGGGTGCCCAACAGTGTGTTTATAGCGGTTATTTGGTATGGATACAAATAGATGCATGTACAGCATATATATATATACATATACATATGTATTGTTTTTACCAATTAAAACCCTATTTCACATGATTTGCAGCATGTAGTGTGCTTTCTTGCAAAAAAAAAAAACTTTGCCCCAGTTTACATTATAAATTAATTTGCTGATATAGAATTGTTTTAGAAACTATATATATAGAAAGCCAGACAATTTCATGTACAAAAATATCCACAAGTCGTTTTTTTAAATACATAGTGGGCTTAGGAAGCCTCTTTGGTTTTTTCTTTCTTTTTTTTAAGATTTATATTTTATTTCTCTCCCCTTTCTGCCCCCCGCCTCCAGTTGTCTGCTCTCTGTGTCCACTGCTGTGTGTTCCTCTGTGTCTGTTTGTATTCTTGTCAGCAGCACCGGGAATCTGTGTCTCTTTCTTTTGCATAAGCAGAGTGGTTCATGAGCTGGATCTAGCTCAAGGATTGGCAGTGTTTCCCAGTACAGTGTTTTAAAAACTTTAAATAGAGGCAAAGAACAAAAAGCTGGAGCTTTTGTGTAAAAATGCAGATATCTGGCTTTTCTAGAAAAATCAGAATGCTGCTGTGATGAGATAGGCAGTTGCCCATAGCAGAACTCAGGTCTGCCTTCCCTACTATTCCTGACTGCTTCACTGGCCATTTGCCATTGCTGTTACTTTTCCTACCCAACAACTTCACTGGTCCATGCTGATTAGCCTGCCCCAATGCACAGCTGTGCTTGCAACCTTGGTATGCAGAGAAAATAAACATGGTTCCCACCCTTACAAGGCATATGGGCTGCTGTCCCTGGATAGAATGAGATGAATGTCTTTCTGAGCAGGCCCTTCATCCAGAGAACCCTGTGAAATCTTGCTGGGTTGCAGAAAGAGCTATTATCCACGACCTTGCTACTCTAAGTGTGGTCACAGGGGCTCCATAGATATGAAGACCTTCAGGGTCTCACCCTGGACCTACTGAAACGAAATCTGCAATTTTTTTTTGATTATACAAATCAACTTAATAGATACATCTTAATAAAGCATTCAATTCATCCAAAGTTTACAATCAATGGCATTTGGTATAATCATATAGTAGTACATTTTTCACTTCAATCATTATTGGAGCATTTTCATTATTTCAGTAATAATAATAATAAAAACCAAACAAACAAGGAAACTCTTCACCTCTCAATCTCTCTATGCATTCCTTGCTGTATAAAGCTGCTATTTCTGGACATTCTTGCAGATTATGTATTTGTTTATAAGCAGTTTTATTGAGATATATTCACATACCATATCCAAAGTGTATAATCAGTGGCTTTTAGAATAATCAGTGTTTGCATTCATCACCACAAAAAATTTTAGAACCCTTTCATTACTTCCAAAAGAAAACTCCATACTCCTTAGCAGTCTCTCCTCAGCCCTAAATAACCACTAATCTAATTTCATTTTTATAAACTGATTTATATTTATATTTTATATAAATGGAATCATAAAATATGTATTAGTTCATGTCTGGCTTCTTTCACTTAGCATAATTTTTTTTTTGGTTTGATATTAACATCTTGTAGTATAAACATACATTTGTTCAGTATCATATTCATATTTCACATGCAGTTTCACCATGCTATACAGTTCCATGTTACATTTTTTAGCTTTCCTTTTAGTAATATTCATAACCTTAGACTTTGCCATTAAACCACTTTTATACCCACTTAATAGTACTGCTAGTTACAACTATATTAGGCTTTCACCTTATCTATTAATTTCAAAGATTAACGCACATCTTTTTTACCAGTTCTGAAAAGTTAACCCTCAGGTTTCCATTCTCTAACCTCATTCTGTTTTCTGGTGGCCCATATTCAAGTTATTAACTCCATGAGGTTCCACAATATATTTAGTTCATAACAGCGTGGTCCTACAGTATTTGTCCTTTTGTATCTGACTTGCCTCACTCAACATATTGTCCTCCATGTTCATCCATGTTGTCTTATGCTTTATGGCTTCATTTATTCTTACAGCTGCATAATATTCCATCGTGTGAATACACCACAGTTTCTTTATCCATTCATCAGTTGATGAACCCCTGGATTGTTTGCAACTTTTGGCAATCATGAATAATGTTCTATGAACATCGGTGTACAGACATCGGTGTACAGACATCACTGCTGTCAGTTCTTCTGGGTATATACCCAGTGGTGGTGTTGCCAAGTCAGGTGGCAAATCTATATTCAACTGATTTAGGAAATTCCAAACAGTCCTCCACAGTGGTTGTACCATTCTACATTTTCACCAACAGTGAATAAGTGTTCCAAATCTTCACATCGTCTCCAACACTTGGAGTTCTGTCTTTTTAATAGAGGCTGTTCTGATAGGTGTGAAAAGATCTCGTATATTTAAGGAAATCTGCATTTTAAGGAGAGCTTCAAGGGTGCGTAGGAAAGTCTGAGAAGCATCCCTGTAGACGTGAGAGCCCTCCTGGGGTAGATGAGATATTGACATGCTGAAGTTGTAGAACGGGCTGCTTTGGCTCCCGCTGATGCTGGCAGGGTAAGAGGTGTAATCGGAAACTCCGGTTGTTGCTAATGTCGCTCCTGTTACTCAGCTGCAAGCAGTCTGGTAAGACCTCAGAAGCTGGAATTGGGGGTTGGGTACATGCTGCTGGAGGGCAGCTGGACCCCCTGCATCCCTAGGTGGCGGCTCCTGCTGCTGCTGATACTTAGGGAACTGAGCTGCTGAAGAAAGTGTTGAGGCAAGGGGAGGAGTTGAGCAAGTTGGAGAGGAGGCAGGATTCTTGGTGCCCTCTGGAGGTTCTGAGGGGCTGGGAAGGCCTTAGTAAAGAGGAGATGCTGTCTACTTCTGACCTCATGATCACGCCAGCCCCCAATCCTGAGGAAAGCCGGTCTTCTGATGGATGTCCCCGTGGCCATCGGGGAGCTGCCATCGGCCTCAGCACGGCGCTTTTGCTTGCTGGGGAAGTTCTCATGTCAAACATTTCTCGCAGTTTGGATCCCGGGTCCAGTCATTGCCTTTCCCTGGGTCGTCCTCGTCGCGGGCACCTTCTTGAAGCAGCCATTAGGCGACAGGCTGTGACGGATGGAGTGCTGCCAGGCGGCCTTGCTGCGCTGGAAGGAGGAGAAGCTGCCCGCCACCCCCTGGTAGACGTGGCTGGGCGGGAGCTTGCGCTTGGGCACGCTCCGGATGGCCATGGCCACCAGCGCGGAGTCCTAGCAGCGCGCGCGCACCACCTCATCAGGTCCCCGCGGCCGGCCAGGAAGAGCCAGCTCGGCTCGCGGGTCGCCCCCGGGATCCGGGGCCCGGCGGGAGCGAGCGGCTGGAAGGGCGGCTGCGCGCAGACCCAGGTGCCTGAAGCGACTGAGGCTGCAGGAGGGGCGTAGATGTGGGCGGGGGCAGGGCGGAGGCAGCGGGGCCTGGTGCCCTGGCCTGTAGGTCACCCTGGCGATCTGCGGGCGCCCTGGCTCGCGGTGGCCACGGCCTGGGGCAGGCCGGGCTGTAAGGACAGGCCCAAGTCGTCGCCGCAGTAGAGGGCTGCATCGAGGGCTCCGGACCGCGGTTGGGCGGGGCGCCAACATCTATTTTTTAATGTATTGCTCTCTTTATCAGAATTGGCACATCTACCTAGCATGAACGTGGTGGAGTAATACTCATCAGATTCTCACAGACCATCAGAGGCTTAAATAATCCAAAGGGAGATTCTTTCGACATTCAGGCCCAAGCATCCGATGCCTGATGCCTCATTGGTTCTTGATTGCAGTCAATAGCAGATAAACTTTGTTGCGCACGGTTGGTGATTGAGAACGATCATCTACAGACAGGCTCGCAGCTGGTTCTAACAGTGACTTCTTTCTGGTGCGCCTCCAACGCAAACTAGCTGCCTTCACTCTCAGTGGACTTCAGGTCAAACTAAGGCTCAAAAAATTGTGTCTGGATCATGCTATTACCACCAAATCCGAGGTTTTCTGTGAGGAACCTCTTTATCCCAATCCTCAATTCAGCTGAGAGGACCCAAGTTGCTTTTAAAAACTAGCCAGAGCTTGTAATCTCCACATTCTGGAACTGTTAATTTTGTTTTCTCTTTTTTCTGCAGTATTGTTATTTTTCAGTGTCTGTTGTTTTTCCTTACAGGGCAAGCAAAGAAAATAAATAAGTCATATCCTTCAAGGAAGGTTCATCTTTGTCTTTCCAGTCACAGCACCTAACATTTTAATAGGATATAAAAAAAATGCTTGCTAAATGTTGAGAATAATCAGAATTTATTACAGTAAAAATAGATATCTGATCAAGGAGATCTGTACCTATAGCCACTGATGTTTTCTCAACAGAATGTTTGACACAGATTAAAATATACATATAATGCAACTTCACCAGAGGTGTATGAGAAGGAAACTAAATCCACTTAAATACAGATTAAATGCACAAATCAAAACCACACACCAATTAACATTAGTTCTTATAAAAAGCATATTTCTATCCATGATATTATCCACGATAATATTAATAATAATGGTATTAATATAAACAACAAATTATTTTCTGCCAGGCACTGTCTAAACAATAACTTCTTCTGTCATGTAGTCACGACAGCTACCTAGTGAAAGCAAAGCTAATGTAGAAATGATAAAATAAGACCTGGTGCTTAGCAAACTAAGTAGAGTCACTCATACAGAAAGGGATGGAACTGCACTATAACCCAAACAGTCTGATTCTGGAGCTTCTTGCTATTAATACAGTCTAAACTCTTTTTTCCCTTCCTTTCTTCCTCCCTCCTTCCCTCCCTCTCTCCCTTTCTCCCCTCCTTTTTTTTTTTTCCTAGCAATTCTCCAACAGAAGACAAATTTGAGAAGGTGAAAGTTCAGATTAAGAATTGAGCAGGACCCATGCCCTGTGCCTCACCCACATACTCAGTATCCATTAGGTGTTCTCCCAAGCAGAGGAAAACTTGGGGACTTGGGTTTCAACCTCTGCTTTAGCACTAGTAGCATGATTTTGAGGAATAATCAGTTTCCTAAAAACTGGCTTTGCTTCACCAAAACTAGTAGTTCATTTTACTTTAAACCACTAATCCCATCTATCATCATTGCAGTTTAACTTTGGATAATTTCATCAAAGATGATTTAATTTTTAGGTTAATATCATCAGGCCCTACCTTGTGATGCAATTATCTCCAGGAATGAACGTCACCACCCAGTCTCCTCCCCTCTACTGAGGGGGCCTGAGGGTTATAAAAGCACACTCACTGCTCCTACCTGAATCCCAGATACCTGTGCCTCCTGGTCCCAAGAGGACGTGATGGAGCAGCATTTTCTCTGCTGTGTACGATGGGCCTGGGATTCTGCAGCTGAGGCGCCCGGGTCCCAGACATTGCCAGCCCTGAGTGTGGAAGATTCTAGGCCAGGACGGCTCCCTCTCTATCCCCAACTGGGGCAGCCTTCTTGGGACAGCCAGGACTTCAATTGGCTACTGCTTTCCAGTCCGTGCGGGCTACTGCACTGGGACTGCCCACGACATGGACCCAAAGCCCAGAGCACCTTCAAGACTGACGCTTACCCATGCACTTCGGACCTACCACCCGCCGCTGGCCACCTGAGGGAGCTAGAGGGACCTGCAGGAGAAGCAGCCGCCATCCAGGAGACCGACCTGAGACAGACAACTGGATCCGGAGACTCTTGCAGCGGGCAACCCTTTTGAGCTTCGCTCTCCTTCTGCCCCAGCTGCGAAGAGCCACCACCGGAGTTTCCACGACATCTGGCAGTGGATCAGATGCCCTGTGGCCTGCAGGATGGGCGGCAGGAGCTTCATCTGCTATAGGATTTTGAGTTGAAATTTCAGTTTATCTTTGGATGATCTTCAGAAGAATCAACGTGACAGTAACATCTTTACTTTTGCTCAATGGTGATCCTAGAAGTTTTGCCTTCAAAGTCCTTTGTAAAAATTTCTCTTGCTTCAGTAAAAATGTGCCCCAATTCCAAAGGCTTAACTTCTCCTGTGTCTTCCTTTTGTGGAAGGATGAGAGGCCGAGTGGGTCGGTGGTGGTGATTCTGGAGCAGAATTCTCGGGTGCCTCAACTTGCTGGACCTTGGAAGATGGAGTTTCAGCGAGAAGGGGGTGGTTAAAGGTGGAAGGGCCCAAAGCAAAAGTGACTGATGTGTGGAGGGCATCAAGGAAATCCATCCCCAGACCACAGTGGAGAAATCCATTTAGCCCAGGAAAAAAATGTCCTGCAGACTTGTCCTGGACCTTCTTCCTTCTGTGTCCATCTCAAGGACCCTCCTTTCCTGCCATATTGATCTGCCAACCCCACAGCCTTTTCCCCTCTACAAGCATACATGTACGTTTAGATCTTCTGTGGTGCACAGTTCTGTTTCCCTCAGAGGTGGATGAAATCTCAGAAAGTGTTCCTTCTGCTTCAGACCCTCCCCAGCTCTCATTCCCAGAGTCTGAAAGTGAGCCTGAGGGGTGTGCTGGTATGGGAAGGCAGAGTTGGTCTAGAACTGGGATGTGAGGAACTTTAGGATTTGCCTTACATTGTGTTACAACAAGCCCTGGGATTCTACAGTGGGGGAGCTTGGTTCCCATGCCAGCTCCAAGTTGGCAACTTTCAAAAGCCTGTTACCCCTCAATGGTAAAAGAAGTTGAATAATAGTAGCCATGGTATCTGGGGTTGGGAGGAAGGACTGACTAAAGAATAATATCCAGCGGGATGTTTAACTACAACTCTTCTTAAATCCTTCTCCTTAGGCTGTTTCTCTGGGGCAAAACAATTCATAGGGATTTAGCACTGAGGTATCAGAATATTTGCACTTTCTTCCCAGGGACCTATTTCTGATATTTTCTTCAGTTACTTAATACAACCTGGAAATAAGGAATAAGGTTATCCTGATGAGGGGGAAAATGTAGGTAGCCTCGAACCTCTGCACACCCTGAAAACTACAAGATAGTTGAGCAGCATCTGCAAGTTCTCAGAAAAAAATAGTGTCCCCCAGGACTTTTATAGCCAGCCCAACCCTTATCTTAGTATAAAAGCAACATATATTTCTAAACCTGCAGCTCAGTCAAAGAAGAGATACATAAAGCATTGTGGTAAAAAGAACCATGTTATGGTCATGCCAAAGCAGTAATACATAAAATAAAGCTTCAGTTATTATACTCAGTCTCCTGCAGTACTGGGGCATACTGTATTGGGTAATGAATGAAGAAGAAATCAATTCCACATTGCAACATCCTCAGGAAAATGGGCCCCAAAGGGCCATTGAAATATCAGTTTCCAGACCAAAATAAAATCTGCCTGGGATAGTGCTAAATATCTAGAAAACCATTAAGCCTGAGCTAGCGAAAGCAGAAATCCCAATCCGTGTAATTGAGAAGTGTTGTTCCTGCACTAGCCTTTCTGATAACCTCCAGAATAAGGTCTGGACCTGCCTGAGCATCAGCATGGAGCCATACTCCTGGGACCATGGCAGTTGTTCTCCCACATGGGAAAGGGGTGATTTTAAGTAGAACAGGTCAAGATACGATGGATTTATGCAACTTGTAAGGAGTGTGTCATAACTGTACACATTTTTTAATGTGTTTTAATGCTGTCATTCTTTTCATTATTTTCTCTTCCCCATTTACAGATACACTTGAGTCCACTGTTCTTGAAGAAGATAGAAGATAGACCAACAGACCAATGGAACAGAATATATGATATAGAAATAACTGCACAAATATGGCACCTACAGTATTTCATAGAGTATAAACCCTATCATATATAAGGATATATATATCATATATATATCCTTATTCTAAATATATTAAATTCAAAAATATGCCTTCGAATCGCTCTGCATTTCATAAATCTCCAATCTTCTATGCAATCCATGGCCCTGGGATTTCATCTAGGTCTGAGGGAAGATAGAAGTTTTGGGCCATAAGATGCCTAAATTTGTACCTTTGGAGAAGAGAAAATGTGGCAGAGCAACATGAAAATTAGGAGGACAGAGAATTGGACTTGGGGTTGGGGAGAAGGGCCATACTGTCCAACAGGGGCGTTTCCCAGGCTAAGTCATGTCTGCAGGACGTCTCTGAGGGCCACCAGGTGTCAGCCACTTTGAACAACGGATCCAGCCTCCAGTGGACAGCTCTGCAAAACAACAGAGGATTCCATGACAGAACCAATACCCACTGCTTCCACTCCTGCCTCTACTCCTTCCACAGCACCCAGACACAGGAGAATAAGGGCACGTTTTTATTGAGGAAGGGAGAGAAATTTTTAGAAAGGACTTTGAAGGCAAAACTTCTTAGATCCTATTGAGCAGAGGTAGAGGCGTTATTGTAACATCGATTTTTCCAGGAGTTTGCCATTGGAGTGTTTTGCTTTGCATTAATTAGGCTGCCAAGAGCCTGGAAGGCCTAGAAGAGAGCTAGAGAGAGCGATAAGGAGCTCTCTAGTTAGATGCCTGTCAGGAGCCTGGATACTATAAGGGCTGAGTGTTGGGTTAGGGGCCTAGAGTCAGGAGAAATCTGTGTAGAGTTCAGTCAAATGTAGGGGAAATTAAGGCAGTTTTAGACACTCTGAATATACACACATTCTCTTAACTCCCTTTCCTATCAGGATGCTGATGAGTGAGGTGGGAAGAAAGGAAAAGGAGCTAAGGGTCTCTTTACCTTTCCTTTCCGTGTAATAATTTTTAGCCTAAGTGTTTGTCTTGTAGAGGGAACTTATAGGAAAAAGAAAGGATATATAAGGGTTCCTTGGCCATTTAGGCTTTGTAGGGCCCTGCTTTCCTTTTCTCAGTGATAACTTGCTTTGTTTGTACCTGTTTTGAGTCTCTCTGCACTTCTAGATATTGAGGGTAAAATGTAATTCTCTGTTCCTTGACCTTACCAACATTTGTGAGTAGACACAAGAAGTGCAGATAGGCATATTGAGGTATTTCCTCTGCTCATATCCACGTTTCATTGTCTCACTGATATTCACTTGTAAACATAGTTCAAAGACAAACTTATTAAGAATTTCCATGCAGGGACAGCCAATCACAAAACCAAGCATGGGGCCCCTCTGATTCCAGCACCCTGTGCCATTGGATGTGTGTCCCATCCATGAAGTCAACCCTGCTCCCACAACCTCCATGCCCCTATTGGTGAGCACAGAAGGCCTGGCACAGGGGGTTCACTGTATGAGATAGCCCTTCAGGATATGGCACATGCCAGGATGGGAGAGCAGATGGAAGCCTGAGCACCAAGACTTTCCATGCTACTCCTTTTCCTTTGAAGGCATTCAGGAATCAATTGCCTTTGTTTTTTGTCTTGATCATTATTTGGAACTTGGGTCATTTCTTGTCAATGAGCTTTTATGTAATATGTTGAACTCTTTCTTTTTAAATTCCTCATATCTGTCCCCATTGATACAGAATTAGACCACACAAGAGGGTAAGAATAATGGCAGAGAGGGAGCTGGTACATGCTGAATGGGTGAGGAAGAACCTCCTTGGACCTGGAAGAGTTCTGGGGGTCTAACCCCAATGATTAAGGAAATGATTTTCTGCAGGGCACTGCATAAACATTAACTTTTATTATTAATGAACTGTCTTGTGAAATCAGTGCTAATCTTATTTCAAAGATGATAAAAAACAGTGTAGAGTTTCCAGAGAACTTGCTTTTGTCACTCATGTAGAATGGGATGGAACTGTGATGTAACCCAAGCTGTCTTCTGTATAAACTTGCTCTTACAAAGATCCACATGCAGTCACAAGTTCTTTCATTTTAGCCATTTTCAAGCTGAGGATGAAACTGGCAAAGAGAAGACCTGTGTTCAGAGTTGGGGTACCCCTGTGCCATTCCTTAGGCTTTTCCCAAACCATTCTTCTGCTTGGTCAGCTTCAGCTCCTCTCCTGGCAGTATGATTTGGGGCAATAATCAGCTTTCTACAAGCTAGTGTCCTAACAAATCACCTTCTTCACCTAAGCCTACTAGTACTTGGCATTTTCCAATGCTAATCCAAACTATCATCAATACATTTTGCCACGGATAATTCCATCCAAGTTGATTACATCATCAGATTAATATAATGAAGTCCCGTCTACTGATGTAATTTGCTCTTAAGACAATAACCCCCATCCAGTTTCCTTGTAAGGTCATAAAAGATGCAGGTTGGTAATTTATGAATCCCAGATACTCTTTGTCTCTGTGACTGAGAAGGTCATGATGGAAGGGTCTTTGCCTACATTGTTAGCTGGTTTGGAATTCCATAGATGGGGTGCCCAAGCCACAGACAATGCCAGCCATGAGCACAGAAGATTCAGGGTCAAATCGCAACTTTTGTATCCTGGGCGAGCCTTCTTGGGACAGTCAGGACTTCAATTGCATCTGCTTTCCGGTCCCGGCGGTCTACTGCACTGGAAATGCCCACAACACAAACCCAGAGCCCAGGGCACCAAGAATCCAGGAGCACATCTGCTGGATAGGAATCTGGAGCCCGTGACTCTGAAAGAGCCAGAGACACTCCTAGGGGAAGCAGATAGGAGCCTGCCCTGCCTGACTCCTTAGGCATGTCATCCTGCTTCATGCAGACAACTGGGATCAAGACTTCTGATGGTGGGAACCTTTCTGAGCATTGCCCTTGTCCTGTCACCAGTGGGTGGAGCCACCACATGAATTTCAAAAGCTATTGTGTGGGGAAACGGACTTTGGCCCAGTGGTTAGGGCGTCCGTCTACCACATGGGAGGTCCGCGGTTTAAGCCCCGGGCCTCCTTGACCCGTGTGGAGCTGGCCCGTGCGCAGTGCTGATGCGCGCAAGGAGTGCCCCCATAAGGAGAGCCGCCCAGCGCGAAGGAGGGAGCAGCCTGCCCAGGAATGGCGCCGCCCACACTTCCCGTGCCGCTGACCGACAACAGAAGCGGACAAAGAAACAAGACGCAGCAAAAAGACACAGAAAACAGACAACCGGCGGAGGGGAGGGGAATTAAATAAATAAAAATAAATCTTTAAAAAAAAAAAAAAAAAAAGCTATTGTGGATTCCACTTGCCCTAGCCCTCAGTTTCCCAGAGCAATCCCCTGCTTCTGCCATTTGGCACCAAGAAGACCTGACTTTTCAGCTGATACCCTTAATGGGATATCATTAGAACAAATGATGTCACAGTAACACATCTCTGATTGCTCAGTAATGACTTAAAAACATTCACCTGCAGATTGTAAACATTTTGATCACCCTCTCAATAAAGTTGTCCTCAAATACCAAAGTCCTTATTTTTCCAGTGAGTTCCTGGTCTGACTGTTAGGAAGGTGAGGGGTAGAGGTAGGTGTGCTGGGTGTTGGTTCTGGAGCAGAATCCTGCGTAGTTTAACATTGCTGTGCTGGGGCCATTGGATCTGTGGTGGAAGGAGGGGCATATCATGGTTGAGGAGGGTCTGTAAATTGTCTATAACTTTGCAGGACTCAAAGAAGTCCAGCATATGTGTGAAAGCCTGGGAAAAAAGGACCATGGCCAAAAACTGCATTTAGACCCTGAAGTCCACCACTGGCTTCATCTGGTCCTCTCAGCCCATCTCAGGGATTCGCCCATAATTATTGCCTTACTCTGCAGCTTCACTGCATTTCCTCCACTTCAAATACATCTTTGAGTTTAAGTCTCTAATGCTCCAAACCTTCCATCTCTTTGCTGCAGATGAGACTCCAGAAAATGTTCCTTTGCCTTATACTCAATTCTAAGTTACCCTCATTGTGGCAGTGAGCAATGAACTCATCTGTTACATAACGTTGCTTGGGAGTGGCAAGGCAGTGCTGGTCTGGACATGGGGAGAAAATCCATGAGCCCCTTAGAGTGTGGCCTTTTTAGCCTTGGATTCTGCAGTGATCATCCTTCCTCCTATCCCAGCTTTAGCTCCGTGACTTTGGAAAACACACTGCCTCTCAAGAGTGAAAAGGGTTGAATGAGAGTTGCCACCTTCTGGGGTTTTCAAGAGAGCATGGAGGTAAGAAGAAAATCCAGCACCATTTCAACCATCAAGACATGCTAACAACAATTTCTACAATCTTTCTTCTCCTGAAACTTGTCTGGGGCAATATTATTCACAAGGTTTAGCTTTGGGGTGCCTGAAGGTTTGTGCTTTCTTCCAGTGACCTGTTTCCTATATTCTCTTTACCTCACCTCTCTGGTCTCCAGGATCCTGCCTCAGGCCCCACCCCTTCCCTTTTGCAGGCCAGGATTCTATATGTTGTGCCTGATGATGCAGGTACTGTGGCTCAACTCATACAAAGAACTCTGGTCTATCCATTGGGAAATGTAAAAATATATTATTACCCATCTGTTGAATCACAGTGTGATGGTTTTGCTTGTTCAGAACCAACCAATTTTTTAATTGACTTTTCCCAGTAAAGACTACCTTCACACTGATGGGTGTTAGAGACTCTGATATGCCGTTCTTGAAATTCTTCAATTTTCTTCTTTGGTCTTGGTTTCTCAAGAAGTGAATAAAGAAAGGAAACCTGTGCCTCCCCAAAACATGTTCCTCTCCTGGCATACTTTTACTTGGCATTTGCAACTGCTAATCCAATTGTAACTGCAAATTAACACGTGTTTTGACTCACTGGATTGTATTTTAAGCAATGGCTAACCTGCCATTTTACAAAGTAGCCAAAGGAAAATACCAATAACTGTGATAGTTTACGGAACTATAGCCTTAAGGCATGCTAGTATTTTAAAAGCCAGAATCATATATATTTATCTGCTGTAAATTACTGAACTGCAACCAAGATGACTTGTTTCTTTAATGCTGATGCCACTTTTTTTATATACTAAAAAGATGTATATTTTAATAAGGAAATACCCAGGTATAAGCACACCTGAAGATATAAAAAGTACCTTTAAATAAAATCACCATCAAATGCCACAGCTACAAACACAGATTGATATTGGAGTATCACATTGGTGGCTCAGACTCCGTGAGAAGTATTCCTGTCCAGGACTGTGATTCTTCAAAATGGTGAAAAAACCGCAGCCATGTTCCAAACAAAATAAAATACAATCTTCCCTCAGTATACACAATTGTTACATTTCTAGAAAAGTAAGCGTATTAAAACTATGAGAAGAAAAGTTTGAATTTCCATGTAATTCAAAGCCAATCCTAGTCACAAATAATCAGAAACAGGATGTGGGACAATTTTCTTTTGCGTGTGCTTGCCTCACAGGATGTTTTGCCTTGGTGCACCATGCCCCTTAAATGCTGGTAGTATGCCCTAGTCACGGGGACAGCCAAAACATGTCCCACAAATTACCAGTCACTTTTTATGGGGCGGTACCACTTCCACGAAAAACCCTTGAGCCACATCAAAGTAAATCAGAAAATAAGAAAAACAAAGTTGGAAAATTCTTCGTCTGGTGGTGGTAGGTGCAAGTCACTGGATCATTAAGTGAAAGGTGAGACAAAGTAAGCAACTTTTCAGTTGTAAATATTAGCACCAATGCCTCTTTTTTTCTTAATATAATAAACTTTATTTTTAAAGAGATTTTAGATTACAGAAAAGTTACATTGAAAGTATGAGGGATTCCATGTACCCTCCTCCCTCTCCCACATCATCCCCTATTTTTTAAAACGTAGCAGTACAATTTATTATGATGTATCTGTAAAATCCACTCATTAAAAAATGCACATTTTTAAAAATGGCTCACTTGTGGTAAGGACTAACCTATATACAGTAATAATTAAAAAAAATAAAACCATCCTTGTGACATTTCATCAGTACTTCACACATCTAGCAAATACTGAAGGAGACAACTAACATTGTTATAACTTCTTTAAAGCCAATACCTTAAGCACAAATCAGAATTAAGAGAAACTTCAGAATGTCAATACTTGAATGCATTTTTGACTGAAATTTCAAAGATTTGACAGAAAACAAAACCACAACTTTGAATCAAAATGAATATTGAAAACACTTAAGTCTTATGACAAACTTACTCTACAGAAGCAAGGAAAACAGAGTGAATAGTAACAACCATGTATTTCTAAGAGAGAAAGCAATCATATAATTCTTTTATCATTAAACAAAAGTCAATGACTCAACATTTTAATAACACTGACCACGTTATTTACTATTCAAGAATTTGCTTTTCACGTTGTGTCTTTAAAATGTATCCATCCATAAATGTGGATTAAATTTATGCATCAAAAATTTTTGCTCAGTGTTCTAATCTTAAGAATAAATCATAACTTACTGAAGCATAGTCCAAACACTATATAATAATGCTACCATTTAGATTTATATGCTTCATCTGAAAAACTTATTTTACAAACAGGAGTTTTGCCCTGCTTCTCCAGAATAAAGGTCCCCATGTCTAAAGCTTTAAATGATAATTAAAAAAAATACAGATTCAAATAATTCATGCTATGTATTTTCCTTCAATGGGCTTTGATAAAAATAGAGTCATTTGGTGTTGGAGCACCATCTTCCTTCTCAGTTACAGTCTCTACATTTCCAGAAGCAGGCACAATAACCATTGTTTTCTTTGTTGAATCTATCTTCTGTTTCTCAGCAATAGATGCACAAACAGCAACAATCTCATCACTTTCAAAGTCATAGTCAGAAATTGACTTTGTTGAGAAATCTGTTACATCTTCTGATGATTAACTTGTTTTAATCCTCTGTACCATTTTCTGCTGCTCCTGGAGTGTTTTTGCCCAAGAACATATATTTCAAAGTTCATTGGATAGATGTGAAGGGTTTCTTGAAAACTTTGAATTGTTTCAATCATTTTGTCCTTCAGCTTTCTGTTGTCATATCACTCTATTGTCTGTCTTCTTATCCTTAGTTTATCCTTTTTAATAATTTTCATTTCTATACTCATCTGCAAATCTCTCACCCTTGTTTTTTCCTTTCAGGGTGCAGCACCCAACTTGTCTTTTGGTAGCATATTCTATCAGGGATTTTTTTGTCTCTGAAGACTTTGAACTCATCCTCATTTTTGAAGGACAGCTTTGCAGGATACAAAATTCTTGGATGGCATGTTTTCTCTATCAGTACCTTAAACACATCATACCACTTTCTTCTCTCCTCCATGGTTTCTGATGAGAAGTTGGCACTTAATCTCATCAAGTTCCCCTTGTATATGATGCTTCGCTTTTCTCTTGATGCTTTTGGAATCCTCTATATGTTTGATATTTGTCATTCTGAATAGTAGGTGTCTCAGGGTAGGTCTGTTCAGATTTATTCTCTTTGGGGTGCATTGTCCTTCTTGGATATTGATATTTATGTCCTTCATAAGGGTTGGGAAGTTCTCGGTCATTATTTCCTCAAATATTCTTTCTGCTTTCCCAGTGTCTTAATGGCGTTTATTTCTTTAGTCATATTTTCTTTGAATTCTTTGAAGTGATTTAGGATGGTGTGATTATCACTGATTAATTATATTAAATCCTGAATCTCTTTAGGATATTTGGTTTGTTCTTTTGGCTGGGCCATCTCTTCTTGTTTTCAAGTATGGCTTGTAATTTTTTGCTGATGTCTAAGCATCTGAATACATTGGTGTATTTACTCTGATGGCCAATTTCTCTCTCTTGCCTATTTCCCACCCCTCCCGAACAGCTCTTCTTTGATATTTGATTCAACTTATTCTCAGTCTTTAAAATTGCCCACCTTAAGTTTTCAAAATCGGGCCAAGGACTCACTAGTTGGGTGCAGATTTTCTCCAGGGGTTGGATACAGAGAGCATTAACAGTTTTTGTCCTTGCAATTTCCAGACTGGCCAACAGATGGCGCTAGTTAATGCCCCTTCCCCTGAGGTGTTTTAATCTCCACTTTCCTGTATTCTGGTGTTGAATCTCCAGACCAGAAATTCAAAGTAGGCTCTGCTGGCCAAATTCACTGAAGAAAAGCACCCCGAATTCCCCTCCCTTTAACCTTGAAACAGCTGACAGGATGAAAGATGTCTGTTCCCCTCTCAGTCGCTACAATGAGACAGGGGTTTTACCCCAGCTTAATATCTTGGGGGTGGGAGAGGGGAGCCCTCCCAGCTGCCATTGGGCCTCAGTAATTCACCTTTGTCTTTTCAGCTTCTTCATTTCTCTGTCCCTCACCCTCCTGGGAGTTGTGTAGCACTGTCCTGGTCTACTGACCCCCAAAGAAGGTCTCTCAGACAGCTTTTGACTCTTTCTCCATTGTTTTTGTGAGAGCATTTGGCTCTGCCTGTTAGTCTGTTCCCATCTTCCCACAATCCTCTCTGCTGCTACATTTTGAAACTGCATGGCCTTATCAGGTAACTGCACTAGACAGCTTATTACTGTCCTGGCTTGTATCTTCTTATCTTACTTTGCAACCTTGAAGTGGGGTGTTTTTGCATGTAGCAACTCATTTATTAAAATGAGTCAGCCCAGGACTGACCACCCCAAATTCCTAAGTTATCTTACTAAACCAAAGCAGTTTTAATCAGAGTGAGCCCACCTGATAAGCATAATAGCCTGAACATTAAGTAAGCTAAGCATCTAAAAAATCTGCTCATGTTCAACAGTTAGGTTGTCTCTAACCTCCTTATCATCCTGAGCCTGTCTGCCTCTATTTGAATACGATAAACAGTGTAAGTTTCTCCAGTTTGGGGAGGTGGATTTATGATCAAAATAAGTCTTTGGGGAAACGGACTTGGCCCAGTGGTTAAGGCGTCCATCTACCACATGGAAGGTCCACGGTTCAAACCCCGGGCCTCCTTGACCCGTGTGGAGCTGGCCCATGTGCAGTGCTGATGCGCTCAAGGAGTGCCGCGCCACGCAGGGGTGTCCCCCGCGTAGGGGAGCCCCACGTGCAAGGAGTGCGCCTTGTAAGGAGAGCCACCCAGCGCGAAAGAAAATGAAAATGCAGCCTGCCCAGGAATGGCGCCGCCCACACTTCCCGTGCCGCTGATGACAACAAAAGCGGACAAAGAAACAAGAAGCAGCAAATAGAGACAGAGAACAGACAACCAGGGGAGAGGGGGGGGGGGAATTAAATAAATAAATAAATAAATCTTAAAAAACAAAAAACAAACAAAAAAAACCCAACAAAATAAGTCTTTGTTCTCCTTAATAAATTCTTTCTTTCTTTTAAACTCTGGTGTCAAATAATTAGCTTTTTGGTGTACATCTGGCAGGAAACCCCTACATTGATTGTTATCACAATTTTATCACCAGTACAGTTTAACTTGGATAATTCTATACAAGATGATTACATTTTAAAGTTAATATCCTTAGGTCCTTGTCTTCTGATGCAATTTGCTCCTGGGATGAGCAAATTTGCTCCTACCTAGCTTCCTACTTAAAGCAAAAAAATCACTCACTGGTGACTTCTCAATCCCAGATATTCTCTCCCAGTCCTAGAAAAATGTCACGGAGAAGCACTATCTCTGCTGTGTAAAGCAGGGTTGTGATTTGTAGATGAGGCACCTGGTAGGTGCTGTCAGCCCTGAGCACCGATGCTGGGCCCTTGTGGCATCCAGTGTATGCCTAGGACCATCAGCACGTCACCTAGAAAGTGCTTTCCTCTCCTTGCTTACATCTATGCCTGGACTGCCTGTAACACAGATGCAAAGTTAAGAAGGGTCACAAGCCTTCCCAACCCTTCCTCTGATACACATTCCTAGAAGGAGTGAGAGTTGCTGCCAGGAGAGGAAGACAAGGATACAGATGTAGAGCATGGCACATGCCTGCCCAGCCGGCCTCCCCTCTCCATCTTGCCCAGCTCCATGGACAGATAATGGGAGCCAGAAACTTCTGGTAGTCAGGATCCTTATGAGTGTCATCTCATCCTGCTCCTGACAACTGGAGCCTCCTCCTTGATTTCCAAGGCTGCTGGGGGTGGATTACATACTGTTGCCTATCACCTTTAGGAGTCAATGACCCTGAGTTTTCAGTTGAGATTTCACCCCTTCATTAGATTATCCTCTTCCAAGAATCTATGCTGCTGTAACACCACTTTGTTTACTCAGTAGTGATCTAAGAAGTTTTGCCTTCAAAGTCCTTTATAAAACTTTCTCATGAAAAAGTCCAACATGCTATTTCCTCTGTGCGTTACCTGGTGGCCCTTGGGGGAAGAATGAAGGACTGGGAGGGGGTGGTGTGGTGATTCTGGCACAGAGTCCTCCGATGCCTGCTGTTAAGCAGGGGAGGTTGGATCTCCTGTGGAAGGGGGTGTTTAGAGCTCCGGCAGGCAAGCAGGTCAAAGTAGGCAACAGATGGGGTATCCAGAAAAAATCCATCCAATGGGCCGCATTTTGGGAAGGAGAATTGGGAACCGCACTTACCCTGGGAAACACTTCTGCTAGGCCAACCTGAGCCTTCTCCTGGAAATCATTTTCACTTTGCTTTGCTGCCTTCATAGCATTTCTCCCACTCCACACACATGTGTGAAGTTAGGTTTTCTATGGCCCAAAGCTTCTGTTTCCCTCAGGCACAGATGAATGCCCAGAAGGACACTCATCTGACTTGAGAACAGACACAGCAAGTTCTCTAGCCTCAGTTTACCAAATATCTGAATCCACCCAAAATAGCTCTTCCTTCACATGGTAGTTTTCATGAATACATCAAAATAAAATTAATTTTTAGAGAGAAACTAGGAGAAAATAATTTCTCTCAGGATGATGATGATGATGATGATGATGATATTATCATGGATAGACTGTCTTAATGAGAACAAAACTCAAATGGTAACTGTTTTTGATGTACTCTTTATTTAAATGGATTGTGCCTCCTTCTGATATCATATTGATGGTAAAATTGCATTATAATACATACTTCATCTGTGTGAAAAATTCTGTTGAAAAAGTCACTAATGGATAAATATACAATTTTCCTTAATCAGTCATTTATCTCCATGTAGTAAATTCTGATTTTTCACATCATTTAGCATGCACACGTGGATGTCTTATTGTGTACCAGGTGCTGTATGGGACATACACACACACATACGACCTGGCAGCAGTATCCACAGACCTTGCTTTTAGGGAGAGAACAACGACACAGTCGAAAGACCATCAGGCTGCAGCCAGCTCCATGAGCCCTGCAGTAACTGATGGGATGAACATAAATAAAGCACACTGACTGTAATGACACCCTTCAAATCACAAGTTTTTTTGGGGAGGGGTCTGCTGAAGTGATTTTCTTGAGTTGAAGGAAAAAAACAGTAAAAAATACAAGAGAGGGAAGGGGATGTGGCTCAAGTGATATGGGCGGACCCGGGTTCTATCCCTGGGGCGTCCTGATGAAAAAGAAGAGAAAGTGTGACTGTGTGGCGAGCCAGTGCCCATGTTGTGAGCCAGTGTCTGAACAAGTAAGGCATGCAGGAAAATGATGATGCAACAAAAAAGAGATGAAGGGGAGAGTCAAGGTGAAATGCAGCAGAAACTAGGAACTGAGGTGGTGCAGCTAACAGAGAAACTGTCTACATCAGAGGTCTCCAGGATCGAATCCTGGTGAATCCTAGAGGAGAAAAAATAAGAAGAGAAGACCAGAAGAGAAATAGATACAGATCACACAGCGAATGGATACAGACAGCAAAAACAGCAGATGGGGGGAGAGAGAGGGGGAGGGAGGAAATAAATAGATAAGTTAATTAATTTTAAAAATACATGAGAAATAATAAAAGAGAAAGAACAAGAGAATAGACACTGGGCCAGGCAGAAGATGAGAAAGTATAGTTATTTGAAACTTTGGTGGAAGCACCTTGGCACCCTCAGTGCTGAATTGAGGACCGTGATAACGATAATCAGGGCAGCAAAGCTTGGTCTCAGTGGTGAGAGGGTGGGGAAGAAACAGAATTGTTTGAGCAGAAGTTCACCAGAGAGTTGAGGGGCAGCTAGTCTGTACTTAATTAAGTGCACCAGAAAGAAGTCATTACAGGGAGAACCTGCAATAGGCCTGACTGCAGATGGTGATTGTCTATCATCAACCATGTGCAACAGTCAAGTACATGATATTAATTGCGGGCTAGAAAAAAGGCATCAAGGCTGACATGCTTGGATGTAAATGTTGTTTGTCCCCTGATAATCTGAGAGAATTCTAATGAGTGGAAACCCAGCACATTCATGCTAGATAGTTGCCAAAACAGAGATTGGGAGCATAACAGATTTTAAAATATACATTATACATATGTCTGTTACATATGCATATCCATATTATAAACACACAATTCCCCAACCCAATATTTTTTTACATTTTAATTAATAATTAATTTTTTTGTTAAAGAAGTTGTAATTTTACTGAAATATCATGCATAAAATACACAAAATACAGAGTTCCCATATACCACCCTACTATTAACACCTTGTATCAATGCGGTATACTTGTTATAATTCATGAAAGAAACGTTTTATAATTGTACTGTTAACTATAGTCTATAGTTTACAATTTGTTTTACTGCATTGTCACTCTCATGCTTTTTTCTTTTTTTTTTTTAATTCTAGTAACATATATGGCCTAAAATCTCTCCCTTTAACCACATTCACATATAAAATTCAGTGCTGTTAATTACATTCACGTTATTGTACTATCATCACCACCATCCATTACCAAAACTTTACTATCAAACCATATTAGCAATTGAAGCATTTCTTAGGCCCAACCCAGCCCCTGGTAACCTATATTCCACAGTCTGACTCTATGAGTTTGCTTATTCTAATTATTTCATATCAGTGAGATCACACAATATTTCTCCTTTGTGTCTGACTTATTTAAGTCAACATGGTATCTTCAAGGTTCATCCATGTTGTCGCATGAATCAGAACTTCATTCCTTTTTAGTACTGAACAATATTCCATTGTATGTTTATCCAATAACCTATTGATGGACACTTGGGTTGCTTCCCTCATGCAGCGGTTTGATATTATTGATGAATTCCAAAAAGAAATATTGGATTATGTTTATAAACTGGTCTTTTCCTCTGGGCATATGAGATTATATTGGATTAAGTAATCAAGCAAACCTCTTGAATTAGTAGGGCATTGAGTCCCTGCCCCTTGGTGGGTGGGAATCACAGATAAAAGGCATGGCAAAGGACAGAGTTGAGAGTTTTTGATGTTGGAGTTTTAATGTTGAAGTTTGATACTGAAGCCTTCAGCTGAAGCCCCAGGAAAAGAGGAACCCTGAACCCAGAGAGGAAGGAAGGGAGGAACCCAGGAAGCCTGAACTCTCACAGATGTCAGCAGCCATCTTGTTCCAACACATGAAAATAGAATTTGGTGAGGAAAGTAACATGCTTTATGGCCTGGTATCTGTACGCTCCAACCCCAAATAAAAACCCCTTGCTAAAAACCAACGCATTTCTGGTATTTTGCATCAGCACCCCTTTGACTGATTAATACACTTTATTTGGCAATTGTGAATAATGTCACTATGAACACCAGTAACATCAGTTTGCAATTATCTATTCCTGTCCCTGATTTCAATTATTTTGGATACATAACAAGGTGTGGGACTGCCAGGTAATGTGGTAATTCTACACTTTTTTTTTTTTTAGATTTTCTTTCTTTTTTTTTTTTTAAAGATTATTTATTTTTTCTCTCCCCTTTCCCCCACCCCACCACCAGTTGTCTGTTCTCTGTGTCCATTTGTTGCATGTTCTTTT
Organism: Dasypus novemcinctus; assembly: GCF_030445035.2. Classification (NCBI taxonomy): domain Eukaryota; kingdom Metazoa; phylum Chordata; class Mammalia; order Cingulata; family Dasypodidae; genus Dasypus; species Dasypus novemcinctus. The sequence continues at coordinate 46,905,093 of NC_080674.1, read as the reverse complement.
GTCCGCTTCTGTTGTTGTCAGCGGCATGGGAATCTGTGTCTCTTTTTGTTGAGTCATCTTGTTGAGTCATCTTGCTGCATCAGCTCTCCGTGTGTGCAGCACCATTCCTGGGCAGGCTGCACTTTCTTTCGCGCTGGGTGGCTCTCCTTACGGGGCGCACTTCTTGCGCATGGGGCTCCCCTACACGGGGACACCCCTGTGTGGCAGGGCACTCCTTGCGCGCAGCAGCACTGCACATGGGCCAGCTCCACACGGGTCAAGGAGGCCCGGGGTTTGAACCACAGACCTCCCATGTGGTAGACGGACGCCCCATCCACTGGGCCAAGTCTGCTTCCCATGGTAATTCTATACTTAGCATTCTGAGGAACTGTAAAACTGTCTTCCACAGCTGCTGCACCATTTTACATTACCACCAGTAATGAATGAGTGTTCCTATTTCTCCACATCCTCTCAGACACTTGTAATTCTGTTTTATTTTAAAATAGTAGCCACTTTATTGGATGTAGAATGATATCTCACTGTAGTTTTGATCTGCAGTTCCTTAGCAGCTAATGATGTTGAGCATCTATCTTTTCATGTGCTTTTTAGCCATTTGGGACTAATGCCTAGTCAAGTCTTTGGCCATTTTATTAATTTGGATGTCTGTTTTTTTATTGTTGAGTTGTAGGCTTTCTGGAAGTTAAGCCCATATTGGATATGTGGTTTCCAAATATTCTCTACTATTGAGTAGGTTGTCTTTTTACTTTCATGATTAAGTCCTTTGAAGCACTAAGGTTTTCAATTTTGAAGAAGTCTATATTTTTCTTTTGTTGCTTATGCTTTGGGTATAAGTAAAGAAACCATTGCCTAACACCAGATCCTGAAGATGCTTCCCTTTATTTTCTTCTAGGAGCTTTATAATCCTGATTCTTATATTCAGTGTCTTTGATCCATTTTGAGTTAATTTTTATATATGGTATGATGTAGGAGTCTTTCTTTATTCTTTTATTTAAGGACATCCAATTCTTCCAACATCATTTGTTGAAGAGATTATTCTTTCCCAACTGAGTGGACTTGCACCCTTGTCAAAAATCAGTTTGGCATTTTGCCTTTCATCACTGTAATAGGTGTTGTCCTGTAAGTACAGTGGCAATTTCTTCCATTTCTTCCTCAAGTGTCTTACTTTTTTTTTTTTTTTCATTATTTCTTCAAAGAAGTTTTAGGTCACAGTAAAGGCACATACAGAATATAGGGGACTCCCATATACTCAACATCCTCCCCCTTTTCCCCTTTCCTATTAATGATGTTTTTACATATGGATGTTATATTTGTTACAACTCATGAACAAATATTGAAACACAGCTACTAACCATGGTCAGTAATTTACATTATGGCTTACATTTTAGACTGCACTTTTATAAATTTTTGGTGAAATTGAACATGGCCTGTATCCATCATTGCACAATCATGCAGAACACTTCCATTGCATCCTAATTACCCCATCTTCCATCTATTCTATTCCTCCCTCCCCCTCTCTTTGGGGCCCACAGTGACAACCAAGCTTTACTGCTTGAAGGACAAGATTCACACTTGCAACAATGCTTAGGGCTTGGCACACTAGTCTGTCCTCCCCTAATAGGAGCCGCCCATTCTCTCGAGAGACACTCTCTCCTCTGAGAACATCAGGCCTCCCCAGGATGGGAATACAACACCTTCCTGCTCATTGTATGGGTCTCCACCCACTGATATAACACACTATGACAAGAGAGCACTCATACACTCCCTAGAAGCCTGCCCCAGGTGCACCCTGTGCCAAATGCCCCCCCCATCCAACACCTTAAACCCGTAACCCTCCCTTATTATATTGTCAAAAGAGTTTACTCAACATTATAGTTTCAACCAAGAATTTGTGCTCTTGAGTATGACGGAGTTGGACTTAGATGTGACTTCTCTACACATGCCTCTTCTGTCCCTTTTATTGAACCTATGGTTGGTGCTAGGGAGGGTGTATGCCCAGGAGACTTGAATCTCTGGGTTGTCCATGTGTCAGCTGGGCCCTGAGCCTCAGCAGAGTTGCAACACCTAATCTCCAGTTCATTGGACTTATCCAGGTCAGCTAACAAGGAGGTGAGGCTAGTCATCCACTACATCAAGGAACCAAGAGTCTACAACTGCAAGCAGGAGAGTCCCATCCATCAGCCATGTAGGATCAAAGCCCACTCTCAATTAAGAGGTGGAGTGGGCATCATCATCCCAGAATCTTCAGGATTGAGAAATAAAATATGGACTACAGTGGACTTATTGGTATTCTAATATAGAATTATTGTGACTCTAGCCATGGAAGAAATTATATCATTGATGTGGAAACAGTGGCCACTGGAGTTGCTGAAGGCAGGGAGAGGGAAAAAGAGGTGACATATGGGGACATTTTCAGGACTTGGGGTTGTCCTGAATGATATTGCAGGGACAGATGCAGAACATTATATATCCTGCCATAACCCACTGAATGGACTGGGAGAGAGTGTAAACTACAATGTAAACTATAAGCTGTGTACAAGTGCTTCAAAATGGATTCATCAAATGCAATGAATGTACCACACTAATGAAAGAAGTTGCTGATGTGGGAAAAATGGTGTGTGTGGAGAGTGGGACATATGGGAATCTCCTATATTTTTTAATGTAAACATTTTGTGTGCTCTCTATATCTTTTTAAAAAATTAAAAATATGTTTTTAAAAAATCAATGTGGTATTGGGAGCCAGTGTAGCTCAGTGGTTGAGTGCAGGCTTCCCATGTACTGGGTCCCAGGTTCAATCCCCAGGCATGGTTACTCAAAAAAAAAAAAATAAATAAATAAATAATTGGCTATAGATGCAAGGGTCTATTTCTGAACTCCCAGTTTAATCCCTTTGTTCTATATATCTATCCTTGTGCCAGTACCATGCTGGTGTTTTGTTTTGCTTTGTTTTATGTTTTATTTTTATTTTTAAAGACGCTTTAGATTACATAAATGTTACATCGAATATATAGGGGATTCCCATATTCCTCACCCTCTCTCCCTCCCACACTTTTCCCCATTAACAATATCTTTCATTAGTGTGGTACATGTTACCACTGATGAATACATATTAGAGTACTGCTTCTAACCGTGGTCTATAGTTTACATTATGGTTTATACTTTGCATCACACAATTTTATAGATTTTTACAAAATGTATAATGGCCTGTGTAGCAGTTTGATAAAGTTATGAATTCCAAAAATAGGTATTGGATTATGTTTGTAAGCTGGTCTGTACCTGGGCATGATTAAATTATGCTTAGGCTTTTGATTGGGCCATGTCAGTAGCATGTTGAGTCCCTGCTTTTTTTGTGTGTGGGTGGGGACTCACAGATAAAAGGCATGGCAAAGGACAGAGTAGGAGGGTTTTTAATGTTGGAGTTTGATACTGAAGTCTTAAGCTGGAGCCTCAGGAAGGAGCACACAGAGAAAAAAGAAGCAAACCCCAGGAAGAGAGGAACCCAGGAAGCCTGAAATCCTGGCAGACATCGGCAGACATCTTGCTCCAACACGTGGAAATAGACTTTGGTGAGGGAAGTAATTTATGCTTTATGGCCTGGTATCTGTATGCTCCTACCCCAAATAAATACCCTTTTTAAAAACCAACAGGTTTCTGGTATTTTGCTTCAGCACCACTTTGACTGACTAATACAGCCTGTATCAGTCATGGCAATGTCCTGTGGAACAATTCCACTGTCCCCAAAATACCCCATGTTACACCTATTCTTCCTTATCCCTCTAACATGATAATTTGCAGGAAAAAAAATTACCTCTAAGCATGAGTTTAGATGCATGTCTTGAACTTTGATTGTGTTGTGGGCTCATTGTAATTCATTTCAAATGTTTCATAATTTCCACTTTGGTATTTTCTTTTGCCTATAGATATTTAGAAGTTAGCAGTTTTATTTTCAAATGTTTATGATATACTATATTATTTTGTTTCTCTGTATTTTTAAACTTTATTTTTAAAGAAGTTTTAGATTACAGAAAAGTTGCACCGAAAATATAGGAGATTTCCATATACCCCACCCTCTCCCCTCTAACATTTCCCCCTAAATAACATCTTCCATTAGTGTGGTACATTTGTCACAATTGATGAACAAATATTGAAGCATGGCTACTAACCATGGTCTATAGTTTACATTATGGTAATCTTTGCACCATACAATTTTACAGATTTTGACACAATGTATAATGACCTGTACCTATCATTGCAATATCATGCAGAGAAATTCCAATGTCCCCAAATAGCTCATGTCCCACCTATTCTTCCATTCCCCTCCCCTCAGAATCTCTGGTGACCACTATCTATATATTAATGTTATAAGTTCTTCCGTTACTAGAATAATAACAATCTACTTTGGTCCATAGTTGCATTCCCTCATTATGTTGGTTCATTCCTCAATCTTGAGGTTTTGGGGATGGTGATGCCCACTCTGCTTCTGAATGAGGGGCCTTAGAGCCCATTGGGGCAGAGGAATGGAACTGTCTTTCTTGCAGTTGTAGATACTCTCTGTTTTTTGGGATGGGATTTGTCCATTAACATTTTGATAACTGTCCTGGGTGAATTCAATGAACTGGAGAGTAGGTGTTGGCTGCCACTCTGCTGAGATTCAGGGCTCAACCAGCATATGAACAGACAGAAGACTTAAGTCTCTTGGACATATCTTTAGTGGGTATAGTGCCAATTATAGGTTCAAATAAAAGTGGCAGAAGAACTACGTGTAGGGAAATTGTAAATCAGTCTAATTCTGTTACTTTGGGGAAATATGTTAACATATATTCCAAAGTAAGGCCCACAGACAAGGTGCCAATTCCCTGGGGTTGTATGCCCTTCCTATAATGTTCAAATGTCTCTAAAGTCTTTGGGAGCACCCCTGTTTGAGGCTTTCTTCACTACGGCTGTCAGTGAGATTCTCCTGACATGTCTATAAGCATAACCTCTGGAATAACATCCTATCTCACTTTGAAATCTCCTAGCCATAAAAACTCCTTTGTATTAGTATTTCCCCCTTTTGGTCAATGTCTTTTTCCAAATTCATTGCTAGTTGGTGCTCAGTAATATTCCCTTGGTACCAGGGAGACCCTTCTGCACAGTCATGTCCCATGCGAGGGGGAAAGCAGACAACTTGTATGCTGAGTTTGGCTTAGAGAGAGGTTACATTTGATTAACAAGGAGACTTTCAGGAGCTAACTCTTAGGCAATAGATATTATTAGGCTAAGTTTCAATTTTACAGGAATAAGGTTCCTAGGTATAAACATTAATATCAAGGATCTGGTGTATTGGTTTCTCCCCATTTACTAAGCACTGCCTATGTACTCTAGAGATTTTTGCCATTTTATTAGAGAATGTAATCCCCAGGATGGGAATTTAATATTTTGTAGGTTATTGTTTGGGTCTCCACGCAGTGAAATAACATCACATGATCACATAAACACATTGATATTCCATAGAGGTATACTATTTCCTGGGTATACCATTTCCCACACATTCCCCCACCACCAACTCCCTGCACAAGTGACTGTCCCCTGCCATATTTAGCAAAAGAACATTCCCACAATTGTATTTTCAACCACGCACCTAAATCTCCCCAAAGTTCACTTGTTCTTCTCCAGCCTCCCCTCAGTTCCACAGATATCCAACCCACCCACCCCAACCCTGCTCACCCTCATATTCCAGCACTGTTGACCCCACTCACACCCCTGTACCACCAGTACCCCCAACCACTGTCAAACCACCCCCTTCCACCTTATCGGAGGTTCTGTCCATATTGAGCATCAGCTTACCACTCTCTACTCTCTTTCTGTCTACTGATAGCCTATTTTCCAGACTCTATCTCTGTGAGTCTGCTCAATATGCTTAGATCATATCAGTGAGGTCATGCACTATTTGTCTTTTATTGCCTGGCTTAATTCACTCAACATAAGGTCTTTGAGATTCATCCATGCTGTCACATGTGTAAATACTTCATTCCTTCTTACAGTTGAGTCATATTCCATTGTATGTATATACTGCTTTTTGCTTATCCATTCTTCTGTGGATGAACATTGTGTTGGTTCCAACTTTTGGCAATAATGAATAAGGCTGCTATGAACATTGGTGTGTGTATATCTATTCATGTTCCTGCTTTCAATTCTTCTGGTTGCATACCTAGTGGTGGGATTGGTGGATCATATGGCATTTCTGTAATTAGCTTCCTGAGGAACTGCCAAAGTATTCTCCACAATGGCTGCACCATACTACATTTTATTTTTATTTTTTTATTAAACTGCCTTTTTTTAAGGTACGTAGACCACAAAAAAGTTATATTAAAAAATGTAAGAGGTTCCCAGATACCCCACACCCCACACCCCCACTCCTCCCACATGAACAACCTCTTTCATCATTGTGGCACATTCATTGCATTTGGTGAATACATTTTGGAACACTGCTGCACCGCATGGATTATAGTTGACATTGTAGTTTACACTCTCCCCCAGTCCTTTCAGTGGGTTATGGCAGGATATATAATGTCCAGCATATCATTTGAATGATCTCCTTATATATCATGGATATTAACCCTTATCAGATATGTGATTGCCAAATATTTTCTCCCATTGAGTTGCCTGCATTTTCATCCTTTTCACAAAATCCTTTGAGATATAAAAGTGTTCAATTTTAAGGAGGTCTCACTATCTACTTTTTCTTTTGTTGCTTGTGTGCTTTGGGCATTAAGTTTAAGAAACTACCATGTGCCACAAAATCTTGAAGATGTTTTCCTACATTTTCTTCTAGGAGTTTTATGGTTGCTGTTTTATATTTAAATCCTAGATCCATTTTGAGTTAATTTTTGTATTAGGTGTGAGAGAGAGGTCTTCTTTTTTTCTTTTGGATGTGGCTATCCAGTTCTCCCAGCACCATTTGCTAAATAGACTGTTCTGGCCCAGCTGGGTAGGTTTAACAGCCTTGTCAAAAATCACTTGACTGTAGATGCGAGTGTCAATTTCTGAGTTCTTGATTTGGTTCTATTTGTTGGTCAATCTGTCTGTCCTTATGCTAGTACCTTGCTGTTTTTATCACTGTAGCTTTGTAATAGGCTTTAAAGTCAGGAAGTGAGAGTCCCCCAACTTCGTTTTTTCTTTTTAAGATTTTTTTTTTTTTTGGTATTTGGAGCCTCTTGCCCTTCCAAATAAATTTAATATTGACTTTGATTTTTGCAAAAAAGGCAGTTGGGATTTTTATTGGGATTGCATTGAATCTGTAAATCAGTTTGGTAGAATTGATATCTTATCTATAGTTATTCCTCCAATCCATGAACACAGAATGACCTTCCATTTATTTAGGTCTTCACAGTTTCTTTTAGCAATGTTTTATTGTTTTCTGAAAGCCAGTCTTTTATTTCCTTGGTTAAGTTTACTCCTAAATATTTGATTATTTTAGCTGCTATTACAAATGAAATTTTTTTTCTGATTTTCTCCTCAGACTGCACATCAGTAGTATATGGAAATGCTATTGATTTTTGTGTATTAATCCTGTATTTCGCCATTTTGATGAACTCGTCTATTAATTCTAGTAGCTTTTTTGTGGATTTTGCAAGATTTTCTAGATATAGGATCATGTCATTGGTGAACAGTGAAAGTTTTACTTCTTCCTTTCCTATTTGGGTGCCTTTTATTTCTTAGTCTACCCTAATTGCTCTAGCTAGAAATTCTAGTAAAATATTGAATAATAATGGTGACAGCAGACGTCCTTGTCTTGCTTCTGATCTCAGTGGGTAAGCTTTCAGTCTTTGACCATTGAATACAATGCTAGATATAAGTTTTTTATACATGCACTTTACTATATTGAGAAAACTTCCTTCTATTCCTATTGTTTGGAGTGTTTTTCTTAAGAAAGGGTGTGTATTTTGTCAAATGCCTTTTCTGCATTAATTGAGAGGATCATTTGATTTTTCTTATTCAGTTTATCAATGTGGTTTATTACACTGATTAATTTTCTTGTATTGAACCACACTTGCATATCTGGGATAAAACCCACTTGATTGTGGTATACAATTCGTTTAATGTGCTTTTGGATTCTGTTTGCAAATATTTTGTTGAGGATTTTTGCATCTATATTCACTAGAGATATTAACCTGTAATTTTCTTTTTTTGTAGTATCTTTATCTAATTTTGGTATTAGGGTGATGTTGGCTTCATAGAATGAGTTTAGTAGCATTCTTTCCTGTTCAATATTTTGGAAGATCTTGAGCAAATTGGTATTAGTTCGTCTGTGAATGATTGGTAGAATTCACCTGTGAATTCTGGTCCCATTTTTTTTTTCATTTTTGGGTGTTTTTTGATGACTGTTTCAATCTCTTCGCTTGTGATTCGTTTGTTGAGCTCTTCTATTTCTTCTAAAGTCAGTTTAGGTGGTTCATTGTTTCCAGGAATATGTTCAGCTCATCAGATTTTCTAGTTTTTTGGTATACAGTTGTTCATAGTATTCTCTTACCATCTCTCTATCCCATTTCTATGGGGTCAGTGGTAATGTTGTTTCTCTCATTTCTGATTTTATTTATTTGTGTCTTCTCTCTTTTTTGTCAATCTAGCTAAGCGTTTGTCAATTTTGTTGATCTTCTCAAAGAACCAACTTTTTGTTTTGTTGATTCTTTCTATTGTTGTCATTTTTTAAAAAATTGATTTCATTTATTTCTTCTCTGATCTTTACTAATTCTTTCCATTGGCTTGTTTTGGGATTAGTTTACTGTTCTTTTTCTAGTTCCTCCAGGTGTGCAGTTAGATCATCAATTTAAGTTCTTTCTTCTTTTTAAATGTAAGCACTGATTGGGAAGCAGATTTGCTCAATGGATAGAGCATCCACCTACCACATGGGAGGTCCAAGGTTCAAACCCAGGGCCTCCTGACCTGTGTGATGAGCTGGCCCATGCGCAGTGCTGATGCACGCAAGGAGTGCCCTGCCAAGCAGGGGTGTCCCCTGCTTAGGGGAGCCCTATCCGCAAGGAGTACACCCCGTAAGGAGAGCCACCCAGTGTGATAAAAAGTGCAGCCTGAGCAGGAGTGGGGTCGCACACACAGAGAGGTGACACAGCAAGATGATGCAACAAAAAGAGACACAGACTCCTGGTGCTGCTGAGAAGAATAAAAACAGACACAGAAGAACACAAACAGACACAGAAGAACACACAGAGAATGGACACAGAAAGCAGACATCTGAAGGGGGAGGACAGGGAGAGAAATTTTAAAAAATTCTTTTAAAAATAAATAAATGTAAGCATTGAGGGCTATAAATTTCCCTCTCAGCACTGCCTTTGCAGTATCCCATAGGTTTTGATATGTTGTGTTCTCAATTTCATTCATCTCAAGATATTTGCTGAATTCTCTTGCAATTACTTCTTTGACCCACTGATTGTTTAAGAGTGTGTTGTTTAATCTCCATATATTTATGAATTTTCCCCTTTTCTGTTTATTATTGATTTACAGCTTCATTCTGTTGTGATCAGACAAAGTGTTTTGTATAATTTCAGTCTTTTAAAATTTATTGAGCCTTGTTTTGTGACCCAACATATAGTCTATCTTGGAGAAGGATCTGTGAGCACCTAAAAAAGAATATATCCTGCTATTTGGGAATGCAATGCTCTCTAGATGTTTGATAGGTCTTAGTTCATTTATCATATTATTTAAATGCTGTTTCTTTACTTAATTTCTGTCCAGATGTTCTATCTAATACTGAGAGTGGTGTATTGAAGTATCCAACAATTATTGTAGAGACATTTCTTTGTCCCTTCAGCCTTGCCAGTGTATGTGTGTCTCGGGGCACTGAGATTAGGTGCATAAATATTTAGAATAATTATTGATTCTTGTTGAAGTGCTCCTTTTATTAATATATAATGACTTTCTTCATCCCTTATGACAATTTTGTGTTTAAAACCTATTTTGTCTGATACTAGCAATGCTACTCCAGCTCTTTTTTGTTACTATTTGTGTGGAATACCCTTTTCCAACCCTTTACTTTTAACTTGATTGTGTCCTTACATCTGAGGTGAGTCTTGCAGAGAATGTGTAGGTGGCTCATATTTTTTATCCATTCTTCCAGTTTGTGTCTTTTGATTAAGGAGTTCAACCTATTAACATTCAATATTATAATTGTAAAGGCATTACTTACTTGATCTATTTTGACCATTGGCTTTCTGTTGTCATATCACACTATAGTCTATCTTTTTACCCTTTCTAATCATCTTAGTTTCTACACTCTTCTCCAAGTCTCTCACCCTTGTTTTTTTCCTTTCAGGCTGCAGCACTCCCTTTAGTATCTCCTGTAATTCTGGTCTTTTGGTAAGATATTCTATCAGTTTTTTTTTTTTTTGGTCTGTGAAGGCTTTGAACTCCCCTTCATTTTTTGAAGGACAGCTTTGTAGGATACAGAATTCTTGGCTGGCAGTTTTTCTCCTCCAATATCTTAAATACATCATACCTCTTTCTCTTCTCCTCTGTAGTTTCTGAAGAGAGGTTGACACTTAATCTTTTTGAGTTTTTCTTGTATGTGTGCTTTTCTCTTGCTGCTGTCAGAATCTTCTCTTTATCTCCAATATTTGTCATTCTGAATAGTAGGTGTCTTGGGGTAGGTCTACTCGGATTTATTCTGTTTGAGGTGGGGTGAGTTGTCCTTCTTGGTTACTGACATTATGTCTTTCATAAGGGTAGGGAAGTTTTTAGTCATTATTTCCTCAAACATTCTTTCTCCCCCTTTTCAATTTTCTTCTCCTTCTGGGACACCGATAATGCATATGTTTTTGCATTTTTCATTGTCATTCAATTCCCTGAGGCCCTATTCCATTGTTCCCATTCTTTTTTCTTTCTGTTCACCTGTCTTTTCCATTTCAGATATTTTATATTCAAAATCACTGATTCTGTCTTCAAGCATTTGAAATCTGCTCTTTTGTGCCTCTTATGTAAATTTTAACTCATCCATCATGTCTTTCATTCCCATAAGGTCAGTTACTTTTCTTTGCAGACTTTCAAATGTTCTTCATGCTCATCCAGGGTCTTCTTAACATCCTTTATCTCTTTAGTCATATTTTCTTCCAATTCTTTAAAATTATTTAGGAGAGTTGTGTGATTATCAGTGATTAATTGTCTTAAGTCCTGAATCTTTTCAGGATATTTTGTCATTTCTTTGGCTGGGCCATCTCTTCCTGTTTCCTAGTATGGCTTGTAATTTTTTGCTGATGTCTTGGCATCTAATGCTGGTGAATTTACTCTGATGGCTAATTTCTCTCTTCTGCCTATTGTTAATATTTTTTCATATTGATATTTGATTCATCTTATCTTTAAAATTGCCCAGCTTAAGTGAAAAAAATATATACCAGGGAGTCAGTAATGAGAAGCAGACTTTCTCACAGCATTGGGGTAAAGAGAGCTCTAAAAGCAGTTGCTGTCCATGTAATTTCCAGACTGGCCAGCAGATGGCACTCCTTGACATACTTTTCTGCTGAGGTATATTTCTCTAGGTTTTCCTGTTTTTGACCAGAGCAGAGATTCAAAGTAGGCTCTCCTGGCTGAATTCACTGAAGAAAAGCCAACATCCACCCCACCACTACCTCCACTACCACCCGCTGTTCCCTCCCTCCCCCTCTGTTTCCCTTATAACAGCTGGCAGGGAGGAAGAAATGAGTCAGGGGTTTTATCCATGCTGAATATTTCCAGGGTGGGGGAGAGGAACCCTTCCAGGCAGCAGGGATGTTTAGTAATTCAGTTTGTTGTTTCAGCTTCTTCATCTTTCTGTCCCTCAGTCTCCTGGGGATTGTGAAGCACTGTACTTGTTGGCTGACCCCCAGAGCAGGTCCCTCATGCAGCCTTTTGCTCTTTCTCTTTTGTTTTTATGAGAGCTGAGCCGTATCTGGCTAATCCGACTCCATGTTCTCACAATTCTACCAGGAGCATCTTTTTTTTTTTTTAAAGATTTATTTATTTATTTCTCTCCCCTTCCCCCCCACCCCGGTTGTCTATTTTCTGTGTCTATTTGCTGCATCTTCTTCTTTGTCCGCTTCTGTTGTTGTCAGTGGCACAGGAATCTGTGTTTCTTTCTGTTGCATCATCTTGTTGTGTCAGCTCTCTGTGTGTGCAGCGCCATTCCTGGGCAGGCTGCACTTTCTTTCGCGCTAGGCGACTCTCCTTATGGGGTGCACTCCTTGTGCGTGGGGCTCCCCTATGCGGGGGACATCCCTGTGTGGCAGGGCACTCCTTGCGTGCATCAGCACTGCGCATGGGCCAGCTCCACATGGGTCAAGGAGGCCCGGGGTTTGAAACCGGGGTTTCTACCTCCCATGTGGTAGATGGACGCCCTAACCACTGGGCCAAGTCCACTTCCCCATGAGCATCTTAATCCCTGTCCTCAACTCAGCTGTGAATGTTCCAAATTACTTTCAATAGAGTTTCTAATTTTGGCCTTGTGAATTGTCAGTTCTGTCACTGCCTCTATCTGCTGCATTTGTTCTCATTTTGTTTTTCTTTTTCTTTTTCTTTTATTTTTTTAAAAAGATTTATTTATTTATTTAATTTCCCCCCCTCCCCTGATTGTCTGTTCTTGGTGTCTATTTGCTGCGTCTTGTTTCTTTGTCCGCTTTTGTTGTCGTCAGCGGCACGGGAAGTGTGGGCGGCGCCATTCCTGGGCAGGCTGCACTTTCTTTTCACGCTGGGCGGCTCTCCTCACGGGCGCACTCCTTGCGCGTGGGGCTCCCGCACGCGGGGGACACCCTTGCGTGGCAAGGCACTCCTTGCGCGCATCAGCACTGCGCATGGCCAGCTCCACACGGGTCAAGGAGGCCTGGGGTTTGAACCGCGGACCTCCCATATGGTAGACGGACGCCCTAACCACTGGGCCAAAGCCCGTTTCCTCATTTTGTTTTTCTTAAGCTGCTTTTTTTCTCTCAGCTCAGGGAAAAGAATCTGACTTTGAAGGGAGGCATCACATTCAGGAAGTTTCTTTCTGGTTATCAGGTCATTATCTCAGGCTTATGGAGTTGACTGCATCCTGATGGTCTTTTGACCGTCTTTGCTCTACCCCTAGAATGTAAGTCTGTGAATGTGCATCCAGTTCTCTGTCTACTGGGGTGTGGCTCCCATCAGAGCATCTGATGTATGGTAGGATATCCACATGCGTGTCCTATGATGAGGGTAATGATAGCTTATTGCATGGAAATAGGTATCTCATGAAGGAAAATAATGTATGTACCCTTCGATGACTTTGTCAACTGATAGTTTGATGCAGATGAAAAAGTATGTATTACAAAGAAATTTCACTGTAGATAATATATGGAAATGACCACCTACTTCCAGAAAAAATGTAATAAAAAGACATTTTACATTTGCTTTCATTAAGATTTTTTATCTATCCATGACATTTTCAATAACAAAACATTAATATTAAAGTATTTTCTGCAAGTAGAGCTTCAACATTAATATTTGTGAAATACCTACCAAAGCCACATTTTAAAAAATTGGCTACACTGGCTTCCATTTCCCAGATGATAAAATAAGGCCTAGGAAGGATAATATCTTTATGAGGGCTTCTTATTTGGAGAGTGACAACCCTTAAATACAAACAGTATGCACTGGAGCCTGACACCTGAGGATAAAGTTGTTATACTTGTACAACTTTTTAAAAGTTTTATTTTGAAATAACTTCAATCTTACAGACAAAAAAAATAATACAAAACCCATCGAGAAAATGCCAACATACACCTACTCACCCCCAGATACCCAGATCCACCATTTAAAAAAAATATTTGGTGTAGGTTGTATACATCATTCTCCTTGAACATTTCATATTTCCTTGTACATTTCCTAAGAACAAGAATCTTTGCTTAAGTAGCCACCTTAAATGTATCTATCACATTCAAGAAATTGAACATTTATATTAAGCTTACAGTCCATATTATATTTCTTCTTATATCCCCAAAATGTCCTTCTGAGCCTTTTACCCTCCCTTGCTAGATCCCACTTAGGACCATGAATGGCATTTAGTTGTCATTGTCTCTTTAGTTGCTCTGTCTTTTTATTTTCTAATTTTGGTAACATAAATACTACATAAGCTTTCCTATTTCAAGTACTCACAAACATACCATTCAATGGGATCAACCACATTCACAATATTGCAATACCATCACCAACTGCCATTACTAGAATTTTCCTATCTCCCCAAGCAGAAACCCTACACCAGTTATGCATTAGCTCCCCATAATCCCTGATCCCTGACCCAGGAAATATATATTCTAATTTCTTTCTCTGTGAGCCTTCGTATTTTTTCTTTGTAGTTACAATGGGGCTTAAAATTTACATTCTCAATCTACAATAATCTCAATTCATTTACTATCACTCTAACCTCAATAGCATACACAAACTATGTCTTTATCCCCCTACAAACTCCCACTTTTGTAGTTCTTGTCACAAATGACATGTTTATACATTGAGTAAAAACTACTGATTTATCATTACATTGTATACATTTTTATTTACTTTTCAGAATCTGTATTTCTTCATGGAGCTTCAATCTATTGTCTATTCCCCTTTCCTTTCAACCTGCAGTTCCTTTTTCAGCAGCTTTTGTAGGTCTAGTTTCTTGGTGATGAACTCCCTCAGTTTTTGTTTATCTGGGAACATCTCAATCTCTCCCTCATTTTTGAAAGACAAAAATGGATATAAAATTCTTGAATGGCAATTTTTTCTCTTCAGCATTTTAAATATATCATCCTACTACGGTCTTGCCTCCATGTTTTCAATGAGAAATTGGCACTTAATTTTTTTGATGTTCCCTTGTATGTTACATGTTGATTTTCTCTTGCAGCTTTCAGAATTATCTTTGGCATTCAATAGTTTGATTTGAATATTCTGTGGTATAGGTCTATTTGGGTTTATTCTGTTTGAAGTTCATTGTGCATCTTGTATGTGCATATTCATGGCCTTTGTTAATTTTGGGAAGTTTTCAGCCATTATTTCTTGAATATTATCTCTGCTTCATGTATTTTGGGATTCTGTTGTGAATCGCACATGTTTATAATTGCTATATCTTCTTGCTGTGTTGAAATTGTATGATATATTATATGCTTCTTTGCCTCTTATAATCTTTTTTGACTTAAACTCTGTTTTGTCTGGCAATAATATAGTTACTCCAGCTCACTTTTGATTACTCTTTTCATGGAATATCTTTTTCCACTGTGTTACATTCAACCTCTTTGTGTAATTGTCTCTTATCCTTCTGGAACTCCAAAGACGCATATGTTGGTATGATTGATGGTGTCTCACAGGTCCTTCAGGTTCTGTTCATTTTCTTTCTTTTTTCTGTGTTTTTACACAGAATGATTTCAATTCTCTTGTCTTCAGGTTGACTGATCCTTTCTTGTGCTTGTTCAAACCTGTTATTTAAAATGTGTGATGAGTTTTAATGAGTTTTTTATTTCAATTACTAGTCTTTGAAGCTCCAAAATTTCTGTTGCGTTCTTTTTTATGTAATTTCTCTCTCTTCATTTTGTACAGAGAATGTTTTCCTAATTTCTTTATATTCTTTGTATATGGATTCCTTTAGTTTATTGAACATATTTAAGCTGGTTGACTCAAAACCTTTGACTAATTGTTGTCATGTATGAACATCCTCAGGGATGGTTTCTGGAAAATTCTTTTTTTGTGTGAATACCCCCACTTCCTGTTTCTTTTTGTGATTTGCAATTTTTTGTTGAGAACTGGACATACTCAGTATTATGTTGTCGTTACTTTTGAAATTTAGTTCTCTCACTCCTCTGTGATTGCAAAGATTTTTGTTGTTGTTGATAGCTAGAGCCATTAATTTGTTTCATTTACCCACACCTTTTCCTCCCACACAGGAAACGGAAAGCAGCAAGGAAAAATAGATGCTGCCTTTTAAAAACTGATTTGCCACTTTTCCTTGAGGGGGGGTGGAATAATGGCTGACCTCACTGTCATCCCTCCCATTAATCTGAAGTTGCTCATCAAAAGCAACAGAAGATTCAAATAATTCCTGCCAGACCAATAGTTGTTTTCATTGAGGGCTGATTCGTGAAGCTTCCTACTTTACCAGCTTTCCACAATATTTCCCTGCAGATTTTTTTTTTAAAATGGAAGGACTGTCGAGTCTATTGGTTGATATATATGTGCTATATAAAATATAACTGAATATGTATGTATGTAGTATATCATATTCATATATGTATATGAATTTTGGATATTTATGAGAACATGGCATTATCCAAGGATTTTGGCTAATACATAATCCGGTTTTAAGAAACTTAATAAGAGAAAGATAGGAAATTGCAATACACAAAAATACTTGCCAAGTTTTTGTGAAAATTAGTCTCCCAAATATATATGTATCGGGGGATAAAAAGTCACAGAGAACTGCACACCTGGCAGAAATGGTTCAGAGCAAGGATATCAGCAGCAGAAAAACAAGTCTCCAATCCCTTCTGAGCTATTTGTTTTATATGTACCATCTTTGGGAGATACATTAGGCAATTCTCAGGGCTACAGTTCTCCAAGGCAAATGAAATAAGCTAACATAAGTGAAGAAATTAGAAGAGGTGTGAAATAAACAGCATTCAATGGAGGTAATATTAGCTTTCTTATTCATAATATTATTTCTCAAAACTTTGTTGGTATTTTATTGGTTATTTTAAAAATTATGATTTCATTTTCTTATTAATTTTATTCAGTTATTTCATTAGCTTCTTTTTTAGAGAGGTTTTGGTTCACAGAACGATCACAGTAGTGGTAGGGGAGGATCTCCGATGTGGGACTTCAGTGATGTAGGGACACGTGGGAAGGGGTTCACCTGGGACATGCCTCTAAGACAAATGAATATGTTCAAATGTTCATGGGACAGTGTCTCAGTGTGTGGAGATCCACACAATAACAGAAAGAATATTGAATTCCCATCCTGGGGAGTTCTACTACATTCTCTAATAGGACAGCAAGAATCCCCCAAGTAGAAGGGCAATGTCTTGTGAAGGAAGACAGACCTTTATGCCAGGCTCTTGACATTGATAATTGTACTTATGAACCTTTTCTTGAGAAATTGAAACTTAGCCTAGTATTAGGGTGCTTAAGCGTTACTGACTAAAAGCCTCCTTGTTGGTCAAATGTGGCCTCTTTCCGAGTCAAGCTCAGCATATAAATGTACTACTTTCCCCTGGTGTGGGACATGACTCCTGGGGATGGGCTTCCCTGGCATAGAGGGATTATTACCAAGCACCAACTAGCAATGCATTTGGAAAAAGACCTGGACCAGAAAGGGGGAAGTGATAAATACAAATGAGTTTTTATGGCTAAGAGATTTCAAAGTGAGTCAGGAGATCATTCCAGAGGTTATACTTATGTAAGTCTTGGCAGGATCTCATTTACTGCCAACATAAACAGTGCCTCAAATAGCAGGGCTCCTGAAGGCTCTAGAGGTATCCAGAAACTATAAGCAGGGCAGATAGCTCAGGAATTTTTCACCCTGTCAGTGGGCCTTACTTTGGAATTTATGTACGCCTGTGTAACAGAGTTAGATTCATTTATAGGTTCTCTACACATGGCCCTTCTGCTCCTTTTATTTGAACCCATAATTGACACTATACTTGATATATATATTTATCAAAGAGTCTTAACTCTTTGGTCAATCCATATGCCAGTTGAACCCTGAATTTCAGCAGAGTTGCAACACTTACTCTCCAGTTCATTGGACTCACCCAGGACAACTAACAAGGAGTTGATGATAGATGATGCCCATCCCAAGGAACAGAGAGTGTCTACAACTGCAAACAGGATAGTTCCATCCATCTGCCCCATGGGATCTAAGCCCCCTCTCAATTAGAAGCAGAGTGAGCATCACTATCCCCAAATCCTCAAGATGGAGAATGAACAATGGACTAAAGTAGGTTTATTACTTATTTATTTCTCCCCACCCCCTCATTGTTTGCACTTGCTGTGTCTGTTCATCTTCCTTGTTTCGTTAGGTGGCACTGGGAACTGAACCCAGGTCCTCCAATGTGGGAGGGAGGAACCTAATCGCTTGAGCCACGTCTGTTTCCTGCTTTGTTGTGTCTCTCATTGTGCTTTTTTTTTCTTCTTCTTGAGTCTCTTGTGTCATCTTGCATCAGCTTGCTATGCCTGCCCATCATACCAGCTTGCTGTCTTCTTTAGGATGCACCAGGAACCGAACCAGGGAACTCCCATATGGTAGGCAGGAGCTCAATCACTTGAACCACACCCATTTTTTTTTAAACCATGTGGTATGGTTCCAGGGTCACAGTTTTTTTTTAAAGATTTATTTATTTTTATTTATTTCTCTCCCCTTTCCCCCACCCCCACCCCAGTTGTCTGTTCTCTGTGTCTATTTGCTGCATCTTCTTTGTCCGCTTCTGTTGTTGTCAGCAGCACGGGAATCTGTGTTTCTTTTTGTTGTGTCATCTTGTTGTGTCAGCTCTCTGTGTGGGCAGCACCATTCCTGGACAGGCTGCACTTATCTTTCGTGCTGGGTGGCTCTCCTTTCGGGGTGCACTCCTTGGGCGTGGGGCTTCCCTACGCGGGGGACACCCCTGCGTGGCACAGCACTCCTTGCGCGCATCAGCACTGCGCATGGGCCAGTTCCACACAGGTCAAGGAGGCCGGGGATTTGAACCACAGACCTCCCATGTGGTAGACGGACGGCCTAACCACTGGGCCAAGTCCTCCGCCCCTGGAAGAACTCTTATCATTGATGTAAAGACAGTAGCCATCAGATGTTCTGAGGGATGGGAGAGGGAAGAATAGGTGTAATATGGGGGCATTTTCAGGACATTGGATTTCTCCTCAATGACATTGCAGTGATAGATACAGGCCTTTGTGTATTTTGCCATAATTTACAAAATTGTGCAGGGCAAAGTGTAAACTATAATGTAAACTGTAGTCCATAGTTAGTAGTAATGCTTCAGTATGAGTTCATCAATTGTAACAAATATACCACACTAATGAAGGATGTTGTCAATGTGGGAAAGTGTGGGATATAGGTAGTGGGCCATATGGGAATCCCTTATTTTTTTTATGTAGCATTTATGTAATCTAAAGCTTCTTTAAAAATAAAAAAATTAATATTAAAAAAAAACTTAGGTGGCACTAAATTTGCTGGATTCATAAGCAAATCTACCTAGAAATGAGATTGAGAAACAGTTGATATATATGATTGTATAAGACATTTAATGCTTTATTGCATACCCACAAACATTCTTTTTTTTTTTTATTGACTTTGTAATAATATTACATTAAAAATATATATGTGAGGTCCCATTCAACCCCACCCCCCCACCCCCCCTCTCCCCCCCCAACAACACTCGTTCCCATCATCATGACACATCCATTGGATTTGGTAAGTACATCTTTGGGCACCTCTGCACCTCATAGTCAATGGTCCACATCATGGCCCATACTCTCCTCCATTCCATCCAGTGGGCCCTGTGAGGATTTACAGTGTCCGGTGATTACCTCTGAAGCACCATCCAGGGCAGCTCCATGTCCCAAAGACGCCTCCACCTCTCATCTCTTCCTGCCTTTCCCCATACCCATCGTCCACCATGTCCACTTTTCCCAATCCAATGCCACCTCTTCTATGTGGACATTGGATTGGTTGTGTCCATTGCACCTCTATGTCAAGAGGAGGCTCAGATTCCACATGGATGCTGGATGCAATCCTCCCATTTTCAGTTGTAATCACTCTAGGCTCCATGGTGTGGTGGTTGTCCTTCTTCAACTCCATCTTAGCTGAGTGTGGTAAGTCCAATAGATCAGATTGTAGGTGCTGGAGTCTGTTGAGGCTCAGGACCTGGCTATCACATTGTCAGTCCAGAGATTCAAATCCCCTAAATATATCTTAAACCCCAACATTAACTGCACCTCCAGCACATTAGCATGAAAGTCTTATGAAGGGAGATCCCATCTGAGTCCAGATTCATCACACATAAACACCATTTCCAAAGAGGGGCCATCTGCCCTGGTAGTTAACCCCATCGGCCATGACCCCACAAACATTCTTAAATCAAGTTAGATGGCATAAACAGGGTAGGGAAATATGTTTAAATTGTTATAAGAATTGAATTCCTTTACTAGATAGAGCTGATAGAATGTGTTCATGACCCATAAACAGACTATCAGAAACACACCTGTAGTTGAAAGAATTGGGCTTATTACTCATTGCATAAGGCAAAAAGTACAGCACAGTAACTGTGGTACCTCCGAGTAAGAGGGTGTTATAAAAGACATATTATAGGGTTAGGCCTAATGTTAGGTGATTATGGAGGAAAGTTTAAGGAAGTCGGGCTTTGCTCTGGATTGAATGCTGTCAGGAAATGGTTGCATTTCTATGATTGGATACCTTAATATTTCTTATCTAGAAGGAAGAAAGACTATAACAAATCAAAAGGTATAATAGTTAAAGAAGCAGCTGTCATTTATATTGGTCAGGAAAGGGGGATGTTTGGTCATTTTTTATGGCTTGGGCAATGTTTATGAGTCTGCATTCAGACATGAGGGCAGAGTTGCCTTTTTTTTTTATGATCCATCATGGCATGAGAGGCCTTGTCTGATATTAATTTTTTATGATATTGTTTATGTTCAACATGGAAATACCAAGGCTTAGCTTGAGCCAGGTCAGCTCCTACCACACAAGGTCTAGTTTATATTCTCTGGCCAGCATCAGGATGCCAGGGCTGCTTTCCTTTCTCAAACCACAAGACAATGATGAAACACTTCAGTATAAAATGAAAAGCAAAGTAAGATAATGAAATACATTTTTTTACCCAACAAATGAGAAATGATTCGATGTTCTTGTTGTACCAATGTCAACAGAAGATGGGGAAATTGAAACTTCCATCACAGTTTACATAAGTAATATAATTTAAAATATTAATGGGCATACTCTTTAGACACAGTCCTTGTACATCTAGAAATTTACCCTAGAGTTAGAATTCCATTAGATTCCATTAGATCATTCAAAGAATTAACAGAGAAAATTTGTTAACCAAATCTGTGAACTTTAATAAATGATTAGAAAAATAGATTATAGTACTTGTGCACAATAAAGTACTCTGCAGCTATTTAAAGTCAAATGGATAGGTTATTTGAAAAGATAAGCATAGCATAGTAAATGAAATGGACAGTTTGAAAAGGACAAGTGTTTCTGGCACTATGACATTTCTCTCTGAATGCAATTCCTTCTGTGTATTTCTGTGTGTGCATATTTGCACATAAATTTGGATACACGTGATTTTGTGGGATCTTCAAGAACAAATATAGAAATATATTACCTTTACACATTTCAGTAATGAATATGTCCACCTGAGTGTATGCTAGGGACGCTCCTAAGACTGAGAAGCCCTTTGCAATCCAGATCATTCAAATACACTTACAGATGCCAGCCCAGTCCACTAGAACTTCATTTTATTTTGGTTTAGATTTCACTTTTGAATGAATTTTCCCATCAAAATTTATGTTCCAAACAGAACATTTTAGATTTTGAAATAGTTAACAAATATCTATAGGTCTGTACTCCTAATACTACTAGTGATTATCAGCAAGTCCTTTGGTAAGGACTGTTACTCTCAGTGAATTGAAGGGACATTTCCTTAAAAAAAAATATTGGGGATGAAATTAGTAAATGATTAGACTCAGGAAAGCCCTTTACTTACAAGGCTTACCAAAATCCTTTATTTATGCACTTCCCGAGAAACAAAGACCAAAGAAGAAAACTGAAGTATATAAAGGAAGGCATATCAGCATCTCCAAACCATAGCTGTGTCATCCATTCTTTGCGTGGACCCATGGCACATTTACTGGGAAAAAAATACCAGTGAAAACAGTGTTTTTATTCAGAGAAAAGAAAACTATCACCTTATAGTCAAGCAGACTAACATAATACTTCTGCATTTTTGCTGTAGACAGGCTAGGGTTTTAATATTGGTTGAGTCACTGAATGTGAATTGGCAAAGGTAGCACAGAGAATCCTGCTCTTGGCAGGAGGGTGGAGTGCAGGGTGCTGTAGATAAGATAGGTGAGGTGAGGTGAATAGGAAATCGGTCACCAGAGGAGGGAAAAGTTTAAACATTCAGGCACTACAAACGTAAACCCCTGAGGATTTCTTGCCCTAGAAAAAAATGGCATGGCAGGATTCCCGGAAGAATTGTCTTTTCAACCTAATGGTTGACATCCTGCTGGGATTGTTTTTAAATCCTTGCTCCCTAGAAACCCTAGAATGCAGTGGCAAATTTTATTCGACTCCTTTCACTGCAGAGGTGACACACCTTACCAAGGCATCAAGTTGGAACTTGGATGGCAACCAAGCAAGTCCATCCAAGGGCATGAAGACCACACACACTTTAAAAGGCCTATGGGGTTTTTTTTGTTCCCATTTTCTGACTACTACCGACTCCCCACTGCTTTGCATTCCTCTTCCTGCAAGGGAGCTGTTTTCTAGCCCCACTGGCAATGAGGACTGGGAAGAGTGGGAGGTCAAAGCTTTGGGGTATAGGAGACAATGTTGAAGGTGTCTGTAGGGGACTAGGAGAAGAAATGAGGCAGAGGCAGAAGAGCAAGGCTAAAAAGCCAGGAGAGCCCCTGAGATGGAGTAGGAGGGAACAATGGCCAGGCCAAGTTAGCAGTGGCCCTCCTCAGATAAATGTAGTTCTCTACCCTCCCTCCCAGGCCGCTCTGAGTCCACTAAATGTCCTGGAGACACGTCATGTGCCCACTCATTTGATAATGGGCTCCACTAAACCATTAACTCCCCCCTGTTCCACAGTAGATCCAGCTGCCAGTGCAAACCAAAGTGAGTCAACAGAGTATCCAGCTCCAGGACCATCCCCACGAAACCTCACCTCACACCCCTCACCCTAATCCTAACCCTAACCCTATCCCTATCCCTGCCCTACTATCTATTCCCAACAGACATACTAGGAAAACAAATGGAAGAAATAAAGACTTTGACATTGGGGGAAGTTTTCATTGAGAAGGTGATGGAAAATGTTCCAATGACCTGTAAGTTAAACTTCTTGGATCATTAAAGGGCCAATAGAAAGCTGTTTTTGTAACTTCAAGTCTTCCAACGGACTCATTCCATGAAGGATCTCAGTTGAAAACTCAAGATTCTTTGGAGTAAAGTGCTGGAGGCCACCCTGGGGTGAGCTGACCTTGGTGCTTCAAAACAGATGGCAGGAGATTTACAAAGACAGGGTGTAGCTCCACGTGGCAAAGCAAGATGAAGGCAAGGGTAGGAAGGGTACACCTTGGCAGAGATCTAGGGCTCTGGATGTCAGTTTAAGGAACACAGGTGTTGAGCCAGGGAGACTAGAGTTGCTGACTTGTGTAGAGCTCCTGGATGGTATCAGCTACTCCTTGGAATGCCACTCCCTCCTTTTGGATAGCAGGCTTCAGTTATAGAAAGACACTTGTCTGACCACTTCAACATGCTCAGGGCTCTGATATCTTTACTCAGAACTTCGCAGCCAGTTTCACATAAGGACTGGAATAACATTTTCAAACTATGTCCTTGTCGTCCCAAGAGAGCTGGTGAAGCTGTATGGTAAGGGAGTAGACCAGGGCCAGAATCTTCTGTGCTCAGGGTTGTGGGCAATGTGGGTACCATTGCATCAACTGGAATTTCAAGCCTGCTGTACAGGAGGAGAAGACAACCACCCCATTGCCATCTTCTCAGACAGGGAAGCACAGAGTATTTGGGATTCTGAAGTCAACAGCCAGCACCTTTTGATGCTTTCAGCAGGAAACTGGGGAAACTGTTGCATCCTGGGAGTCATCTGCATCGCAAGACCAACAGGGACACTAACCTGAACGTTTAATCATACTGAACATTGACCAGGCATTGGATTGGTAGTTGCAATTGTTAAGTCCCTGTGGGCCTGGGAAAAGAAGGCAATTGGAAGGTACCCAAGTTCACTGGACTGAGAGAAAAAGGGCCAAGCTAGGCAATGTGGGAGATAGCTTTTATGAGGCCTACCTATTTATGACATGGCCCTTGTGGAATATCTCATGATGAGTGCCATTTTGAGTTTGGAAATGGCCACTTGAACTTGCTGGCATACCTGCTCACTGCCTCTGCTCACCCCCTTGGTTTGAGGAAGGAAGATGCCATGTTACCTGGGTCCCCAGAATTGCAGATAAGGGAAGTTTCCAGTCAATGAGGGCATGTAATTTATACCTAATCCCAGACAAGAAAATGAGGATGGCACAGTTATTAGCAGAAACATAAAAGTACACACAGGGCAAGAAGTTATTGAATAAAGAGAAGAAGGTGATATACCTCCACAATATGGAAGACACTGGCATTAGATCAATGGGGGTACATATCTCCCAGGCCATTCAAAAGACAATTGACTTGGATTATACCAAGAATATTTTCTATTGTAATTGACGGTACACTTTCTTGTGGATCGAGTACTTGTCTTTGTTAGGGCCATTGAAAAGGCTATGAAAGGATCCAAATGAGCATACAATGCACACATCCCCCCAGTGAAAAGTTTCCATTTTGGCAATGTATCACACGCACACACACACTCACTCACAGAAACACAGATGAACACAGGTGCATGTGTACAAATACAATTTCTCCCAAGAGGAGGTCAGTTAGAGCCAACTGTTAGAAACTGGGAAATATCTAAATGAGCAAATTGGAAAGATAGAACCCTCAGCACCCAATGGAGGTTATGTAGTCAGTAACATAGAGATATTCTCCTCTCTGGTTTCCTGATATCAAATTGAAAAGATCTGGGGAACTAAGGGTAGGGGTAATGTGATTCAACTTCTGATTTGCATAGATATAAAGGACTGGAGCCAGTACTGGTCCAGTATAGCTTGTAGTATACTAAGGACCACATGTATGTTGGCATTCAAACTGTGGGGCCTGATAAGGTGATGCCGGGTGCACATCACAATTGAGTGAAACCTTCTCTGACTGCTCTAGGTCAGTATCCGGAGACCAACCATCCCCACCCCTGTCCCAGGTATAATGATGCTAATTGGCATGAATCAGGAGCTTAGGAGAGGTTTGAGTTTGCTTCCACATAGGTTTGGGGCCATATTTACAGTCAGAAGAGGAGGCTGGCAGGTGGAACATTTTGGAGTCAGGCACAGCTGGTAAGGAAGAGCCCAACGTAATCTCCATTGTTTCAGGGATTTGGGGCAAGGGAGTTCAGAGTGAACTGTCTCTCAGTGAGTGGACTGCAGAGATATTCTTTTCAAATTCACCAAAAGAACACTCATTGCCCTTCAAGACAATAACCCAAAATGTTGGGAATGGTAGAAGGATATAACAACACTCAAAGACATTGAATGATGGTTTTTTATACACCTCTTGAGAAATAAAGACCAATGAAGAAAATGGCAGAATTGAAAGCAAGGCTTTTCAGTACTTCTGACAAGAATTGTCGTGAGTGCCTCAAGTGGTTCCCTGAATGTGTCACAAGGTGGCCCCTGGTTGGGAAGGAATCTGTGTGAGAACTCCTTCTGATTCTGAAGAAGCACAAATGTCACCCTGGGGCCCAGGGGAATCAAAATCCTATTTCTTCCCCCAGCCGTGGATAACACATGGATTTCAGAGGGAATGAGCCTTAGCCAAAGTGTCTGAGAGAACAATGGCCTGTGAAATGTGGGGCTGATGAGGTGACATCCTCTTAGAGACCAGGGAGGTGAAGGTAAAGAGAAAAGGAGAAAGACCCGACGAGTCAGAGCTCATTCAATTCCATTTACCTTGAAAAGTCATGTACCATCCAAAGTCACCAGGACGAGCTAAGATGGGAACTAAGCTGAATCTCTGATTAATCAGACAACAGACAGTCTAGAAATGAAAAGGCTGGTGGATTTTCTTTCTTTTACATATTTTTGACCCTTCCAAAGCAACAAAGCATTACCTTCCCAGACAGTACTCTGGCCAGAGGCCAGCTAGGCTTCCACCTTCTCTTCCCCTTTCTACTCCCACCAGAGATAAGGAAGAGTTTAGCAAAGAATGAGAAGTAGAAGACAATTCTTGGGACTTCCTGTGCACCTGAGAAGTTAAAGCCATTGGGGCACCAAAGACTTAATGGAGAAGGTGTGCCTAGAGCAGAAAAAAAAAAATGCAGTACACAGGGTCGCAGGGGTGGAGAAGACTGGCAGGAGGCTGAGATGCACAGGGAGGGAAGAAGGGTGAGGCCATGCAGCAAGAACTCTTCAGCAACTGAGGGTAGTTGACTGACCTCGGGAAAGGGGCAGCTGCTGAGGTTCAGCAGAGCTTCCTTGGGAGAGATTTTGACCCAGGCTGGGCACACCTCTACAACTCAAAACTCCCTATTTTGGGGCAAGAAAGCAATCACATGCACGTGGCAATAAAGGAATTCAAACCTCAACCAGGATACCCACAACACCACAACAGACATCTCAAAAATCCTCTCCCCCCAAGAAAGCTAAGGACAGCACACTGGGTGTTGCCCCTCTTCCCTTCCCAACAGTCAGGGGCAATTGTTTTAGTAGAAAATATTCATAAGTCAAATACACCATCTTGTAAGAACTCACGAGCTACACCTCTTTGGGTGCTCACCATTTTTCATCATTTAAATTCACACGAGATGATCAGATTTACCATTTGGGGTGGAGTAGGGGAAAAGTGCAGTGATCACCATCTAGATGTGCTCACTGTCTCCTTCCCGTTTTATATGCAATTCCTAGGTGACTTGAAGTACAGTGGTCAGCCAATGTAATAAACTGGACAGACATGTGTTCCTGCAGGAAAGGCATCTTTGCAAAGGAGCCATCAGGAGAAAACAAGAAATTCAAGAACTCTGCACTGCAACACACCACCTTAACAGCTCACAAGCATGCTGCAACTGCTACACAACTGCGCCTAGTGCAAAAAATACATGAGAGGAGATCAGAATTGTGCTTGGTAAACAATCCTTTGAAAATAAATATCATCTGTCAACGGAATAGTCTTCATCCAAATTTGGGTTCAGATAAACATTTAGATCTGAAGGCAATAGCATAGACTAACGAATTTACACCAACTTTGGCAGGTTTTTAACTTTAAAGAATGAAGGCAATGCTGTGTCAATATCTGGGCAGCTTTTGGCTTTTCAGCGAGCAATGACTGCC
Source organism: Dasypus novemcinctus (assembly GCF_030445035.2). Classification (NCBI taxonomy): domain Eukaryota; kingdom Metazoa; phylum Chordata; class Mammalia; order Cingulata; family Dasypodidae; genus Dasypus; species Dasypus novemcinctus. Next base: position 46,877,922 of record NC_080674.1, on the reverse strand, counting down.
CATGTTTCATTAAAGATCTGGTGGCCACAAATTAGGCTAACCATCTGTTTAATGTCAAACAGAAGGCACTCACCACTATTATTAGTAAGCAAAACAGAAAATTTACCTCAACTTCCAAGCCAATAATGAAACCTGAAGTCCTTCACCTCACTAAATTACAAGAAATGCGAAGAACAGCGGCCGTAGCTAGATCGGTTCCGGGAGGGGTGACGGCTCCGGGATGTGGGACGGCTCCGGGAGGGGGACGGCTCCGGGAGGGGGACGGCTCCGGGAAGGGGGACGGCTCCGCCTCCGCCTCCGGCATCTGCTGCGGCGGCGGTGCCTTGGGCTGAGGCGGCGGGTCCCGCATCCTTAGCCGCCGTCCGCGTCCCAGAGGCGTGACGGTCGCGGGCGGCTGCGATGCGAGTCCGGGGGCGACCGTGGCGCGCCGTCTGCGCCCGCAGCTCGCGCGCGTCCAGCAGGGCGCTGCGCCTGGCGCGCTCGGCGTCCTCGGCGTCGCGCCTGAGGTGGAAGCGGAAGAAGGCGAAGCCGCGGGTCTCCTTGGTGCGGCGGTCCCGCGGGATGTACACCTCGCCGACCAGCCCGTACTTCTCCAAGGCGCGCCAGGGGAATATCTGGTGCGGCAGGTCAAGTTGTCCACCCTGAGGCAGGTCATGCCCTGCGCATCGAGCGGCGAGCTAACTCCTGCGCTCTGCGAACTCGGCCCGGGGCCCGGGAGATTCGCGCCTGGGATCTGACGCCTGCGGCCCGCTGCGGGCTGCGGGCTGCGGCAGTGCGGTTGCAGCAGATTCTCTGGGCTCTTGCCGCTTCTTCCTCAGCAGGTGCCTTTCCCAGAAAGTGTAAGGTGTGTAGAAAAGGCCAGGCGAGCTCCACCACGGACACCACTTGAGTAACAACTGCAGCCAGAGCTCTCTCACCAGCAAGCTGGGCAGAGCCTTGCATGGCCAGACGCTTTTTCATAATTTCATCCCAAGGTGGGCGGAGAACACTAACCTGAAAACGTAATCATTTTGCACAACGGCGACGGATTGGATTAGTGGTAGCCAAAGCCAAATCCCTGTGGGCCAGGGGAAGGCAGGAGCCTGGAAGCCACCCACTTTCCCAGGACTGGAAGAAATAGGGCAAAGCTAGGCCGCACCGGAAACGGCTTCCAGCAATGCGCACCTACTGTGGCCGTGGGCCTTGTGGAATGACTTCCCAAGAGTGCTAGCTGGGCATCGTGACCGGCTTCCAGAAAAGAGTGGACAGGACTTAGAAAACGGTCTGTCCTCTCATTTCTGAGATCAGGGTTTGAAAACGACCACTAGGATTTGTGGGCATCACCTCTCCCTGCCTCTGTTGGCTGCCTTGGTCTGATGAAGGAAGATACCATGTTGCTAGCTGCCCTGTGCATTGCCACATCCCCTAGGCAGACAGATAGGGCAGCTTCCAGCCCAAAGAGCTGGGACTTGTACCTCCCAGGCAAGAGAAGGTGAGTTGCACAGTACTAGCAGAGGCATAAAAGGACCCAAAGGGCACGAAGCAGTTTGATGAAGGTTAATGAGAAGGTAATCTAACTTCTAAGTACCAAGGACACTGTCATTAAACCAGCGCGTGAAATATTTCCCCTAGTTATTGAAAAGGCCTATGCTTTGGATTATACCTAGGATCATTCCATGGCCATTAAGTAAACACTTTCCAAAAGTTCAAGGCCTTGGTTTTTATGGAACATTGAAAGGGCCACTGTTAAGATCTGAGTAAGTTTACAGTGCACACATTCCCCACCTGAAAACTTTTCATTCTGACAGGGTATCACACACACACACATACACACAGACACGGACAAATGCGATCACCCAGAGACATGCACAAACGTACATGCTATATATTCAGTTACTCCCTGGAGAAGGATGGCATGATTATGTCCAAACCTTAGGATTGGAAAGTATCTATAGGAACAAATCTTAAGGACAGGATTCCCAACTCCCAAAAGGAAGAGGTGCACTTGTTCAGTAAAGGAAAGTAATTCTATTCTGTGGCTACCCGTTGTTAAGTGAAGAGTCTGGTGAATATTGCATAGTAGCATGTTTCAACATCTGATCTGCATATAAAGGAATATACAGATCCAACAGGTCCAGTTTGGCTTCTGCTATAATGAGGACCATTTGTGAGTTGGCATGCAAAGTGTGGGGCATGAGAAGTTGATTTAAGGTGCTTATCATGAAACTTTCCCTGCGTGATCTAGGTCAATCTGGAGAGACAAAGGGTATGCACTCCTCACCTCAGGGATATCAGTGCTACTTTGGAGGAATAAGGAGCCCAGGTAAAGTTCCAATTCATGTTCACATGCATAAGGGGCTCAATTTACAGCCAGAACTGCAGGCAGACTGGCAGGAAATTTGGGATCCAGGTAAAGCTGGTGAGGATTTGTCCATTGTGATCCTCCTTGTGCTAGGGATTTTGAGAAGGGGTTTCAGATAGACCTGCCCCTTTGGACGTAGATTCCACAGATATTAATTTCATTTCCACCAGTGAATATTCACCAGATTGGAACAGGTTTGGGACAAAAGTTTACCCACTGCTGAATCCAGAGCAAAAGTCCACAATCTAATTGGCTGGTGCGGTTTTTTTAAAAACTATGTGTTGAACAATAGCACAGAACCTTTCCAAATTAGCTACTTGCAGGCAGATTAGCTCATCTATTCCCACTGTAGTTGAGGTTTTCAGAGAATGTGAGACAGAAGGGACTCTTTTTATTATTTCACTTTCACCTGAGAGAGATAGATCATATGGGTCACAGGAAACTGTAAGTGGAAGGTGTCTTTGGGCAGAGATAATGCTCTCCTGGCTTAGAACAGGGTGAGAAAACAGGCAGGAGTCCTTAAATGGATGAGGGGGAAGAAGGGCCAGTCCCACATGGCACTAATGCTTTTGAAGCTGAGAAGAATTCACTGTCCTCTGATGTCTGTCCTCTATCGTCCATCCACAGAGCTTGCTTGAGAAGTTTCTGGGTTTTAATAACTTTCACTTGGCACCCTTCCTCCATAGTTCACTGCTTTCCTTTTTGGTGGAGAATCTTGCCTCCCACACATTGCCAGGTTGGCAAGGGTGGCTTCCCGGTCTCCATCAGATCCTGAAATGCATACCACTGCCACTCTCAGACATCCCTGTCCCCGGCCCCCAGTTCATCTTGCTAGGCCCTCTTCCCTTCCCGATAGCCATCGCAGAAACACACAGGAGATGTAACTCCATGGGCATCCTAGGACTACCTTACTGGGAGGAGGCTAGATAATTTTAAAAACGAGTATGGAGGAAAAACCTCCTATATCAAGTTTGAGCCAATGGAGAGCAATTATTATAACACCATCATTTGTTCCAAAAGGAACCTGGCCTGAAGGGTGTCACCCAGCCTGGCATCCCAGCACACCAGGTATCTACTTTTATTGTAATTCATTATAATTTCATATATATATACATTGAGAGCTAAGTACTGGGGTATCAGACCTTAGGGTTGCAAAACAAGGTAATAAGATAAAAGCAGGTCAATTATGAGTTGTTTTATTACTGTTGGGTTATAATATAAAATTTATGCAGTTTACAAAACATAGCACCACCTTCAAAGAAACAAAATATCTAGGTTACAGTTCAGTGAACTACAACATTTACATATATTTGTTTCTGGCTATTTTAAAAGTATAATATACATTAGGGATATATTGCAGTGTATTAGAGGGATTGTAATTACCAAAAATACAATTTTGTGGGTTAAAGCTTATTTGTTAACTTATGATTGATTACAATTCCCTTCTTTTGTTTGGTCATTCTTCAATTTTGAGGGATTTGAGTCACTAATCACTCTAACTTTTTCATGTTAAAAAGGAACATCGATATTATGGTGTAGAGGGGTGAAATTATTTTGCTTGTAGATGGATATATTCTTGAGTTTCAGGCTGTTCTCAGAGGGACTGGTATCCTTAGGTTTCAGGGCCTACTTGGCAAAGGAACAACCTGGAGGCTTGATGTTTTTGAGAAATAAACTTAATAAGTAAATGAAAATCAGAAATTTAAATAAGGTAAATTTTGAGGAAAGAGATTTTCATAGAGTCTCAGATAGCTCTAAGGGGGTTGACTTTATATAGATATGTGGCTTGCTTATGATGTTTGGATGTCTCCAGGGCCCTTAGGTATATATTTGCCCTAGGCTTTGTATACTTTGGTAGTTTATGTTTCCTGGCTGAGACCCACATAAGAATAAACTCCAAAATGATCTCCTGACTCCATTTGAAATTTCTTGGTCATAGAAACTCTACTGTGTTCCTCCCCCCTTTGATTAAGATATTAAGACCTTTCTCTGAAAGCTTTGCTGATTTTATGATGCCAGAGAGGCTCACTCCTGGGAGTCATGTCGCACAGTGCCAAGGAGCCTCACCCTTGGGAATCATGTCTCATAGTACCAGGGAAGCTAACCCCTGAGAGTCATGTCTCATATAGGGAAGGTAGTAAGTTTATTTGCAGAATTTGGCTTGGAGTGGGGCCACATTTGAGTAACTAGGAGGTTTTCCTTGTAGTGACTCTAGGTCTTAGTTAGAATTAATTGCAGTTTCAATAAACTGTGAACTTCTATTGCCTGAGAGAATAGCAGGATTTTGTAAGTGTGAAGTTTACAGCTCCATGCTTTTCTTTCTTAGTCCTTCAAGGGTCTTTACAAATACTTTTTCATTTTATGCCCAAACACTTTGAAATGTATTAAAGTATTATATCAACTTATATGGAATATTAAGATCTCATTTCTTATTTTTCATTCTATGTTAAATAAAGCTGAGTTAGGTTGTTCAAATAAACTAGACAGGTTATATTGGATAGTTTGCCACAGAAAATTTAGATTTGGGATAAAATTAATTTCTCTTCCCATAGAAATTAAAGTTCTAAAATACAGACATTATCTCTTACTTTGTATTTTGATTCATCTAACATTTAACTAGATCAACTCCATTCACATATCTACTTGAAATTTGATTTCTTTTTTTCAGTTTCTTGATAATTGCACCAGTTTTATTAATGTGAACATCCAGGTTCAATGAGGGTTAACATGTTAACAGAAAAGAGAACATTAATGCTGTGGCTCAAGTTTTTTTACTAATATTATTTTTCAATTTTTCTTAATAATATAGTGAAACTACATAAACAAAATTACGAAAATATGTTTTGCACAATCAGATTTGTCTAAATAATAAAGTACTAAGTTAACTCACTTTTGAAACAGTAATAAAATATCTTTTAGGGCTTGTTATTTTCAGGAAGTCTAAATAAATGTCCAGTTTATTTAGAGTAATCACAGGTGTCTACAGGGTTTATTTAGCTATAGGTTTAGTTAGAGAGGATTTCCATTTTCTTAGTTCTTTTTCTTTCTAAATAGATTTATTTATCCAGATATCTGCAGGACTTCCACCAACATTCTTGTAAATTATTTGGAAAAGGTCTGAGTATCTAGGTTTTCAAGTCAATATTTTTGCAAGACCCACTGAGTCTTCAGTAGGACTCAGGAAATTTTCTTATTATAGAAGGGGAGTTAGGCTAAGCTAGGTCACAGAGGAAGACAGGAGGATTTCAAAGAGCATTAGAAGTCTGACTTCTTCAATTTCTGAGACTCCAAGAGTAAAAATATGTAAGTGTTTATTTATTTTTAATCACTTTGTATAGAGGTCTAAGGATTTTTACTTGTTAATTTGTTATTACCATCTAGGGGAAGGAAAATACAGATAGATACCAACCACAGAAACATGTATGAACAGAAATATAAAACTTACTAGTATGAATAATAAGTTTGCAGGAAGCGGATTTGGCTCAACTGATAGAGCGTCCACGTCCACCTACCACATGGGAGGTCCAGGGTAGGCTTATACTGCTGGCATTTATGTTTAGGTCTTTTACCCATTTTGATTAGATTCTTGCATAGGGAGTGAGAGAGGGGTCTTCTCTCATTCCTTTGGTTATGGATATCCAGTTCTCCAAGCACCATTTGCTGTAGAGACTGTTCTGTCCCAGAATGCTGGACTTCGTAGGCTTATCAAAAATCAGTTGACCATAGAGATGAGGGGTCTGTTTCTTAACTCTCAATTCCATTTATCAGTGTGTCTATCTTTATGCCACTACCATGCTGTTTTGACCACAGTAGCTTTATAATATACTTCAATGTCAGGAGCAACTTTGCTCTTCTTTTTTAGGATCTTTCTCCTGTTCAGGACCCCTTTTCCTTCCAAAAAATTTGGTAATATATTTTCTATTTCTATAAAATAGGTTGTTGGCATTTTGATTGGTATTGCATTGAATGTATACATCAATTTGGGTAAAACTGACATCTTCATGATGTTTAGTCTTCCAATCCATGAACATGGGATGTCCTTCCATTTGTTTAGGTCTTCTTTGATTTCTTTTAGCAGTGTTTTGTAGTTTTCTGAAACAGATCCTTTACATTTCCTAGATACTTTAGTTGTTGTTTTTTTTGTTTCTATTGTAAATGGATTTTGTTCATGATTTCCTCCTCCACTTGTTCATTACTAGTGCATAGAAATGCTACTGATTGTCATGTGTTGATCTTGAATTCTGCCACTTTGCTGAACATATTTATTAACTCTAATAGTTTTGTTGTAGATATCTCAGGATTTTCTAAATATGGGATCATGTCATCTGTGAATAGTGAGAGTTTTACTTCCTCTTTTCTAATTTTGATGCTTTTTATTTCTTTTTCTTGACTTATTGCTCTAGCTAGAATGTCTAGCACAATATTAAATAAAGTGCTGACAACAGACATCCTTGTCTTGTTTCTGATCTTAGAGGGAAAGCTTTCAAACTCTCTCCATTGAATATGACATTAGGATTTTTATATATGTCCATTATTATGTTGAGGAACTTTCCTTCTATACTTATCTTTTGAAGTGTTTTTATCAAGAAAGGATGCTAGATTTAGATCACGTTTTTTTTTCCATTTGACTTTTTAATATGGTATATAACGTTAATTGATTTTCTGTTGAAACACCCTTGCATACCAGGAATAAAATTGACTTGTATAATATTGTATAATTATTTTAGCATGCATAATTATTTTAGTACGGTATTGGATTCAATTTGCAAGTATTTTGTTGAGAATTTTTGCTTCTATATTCATTAGAGAGATTAGCCTGTAATTTTCTTTTCTTGTATCTTTTTGGCTATGATATTATGGTAATGTTGGTTTCATTAAACATGTTGTATAATTTTCCATCTTTTTCAATTTTTTGGAAGAATTTAAATAAGATTGGTATTAATTATTCTTGAAATGTTTGAGGAAATTCACCTGTGAATCCATCTGGTCCTGGAGTTTTCTTTCTTGGAAGATTTTTGATGACTGATTCAATCTCTTTATTTGTGATTGGTTTGTTGAGTTCCTATATTTCTTGTAGAGCCAATATTGGTTTTTAGGAATTTTCCCATTTCATATAGGTTGCCTGATTTGCTTGCATACATTTTCTCATAATATTCTCTTATGATTCTTTTTATTTCTGTGTGGTGAGGCATCATTTCTCCCCTTTCATTCCTGATTTTATTTATTGGCATCTTCTTTTGCATCTTCTCTCTCTTTTTCTGTTCATCTTGCTAAAGTATTGTCAATGTATCAATTTTCTCAAAGAATCAGTTTTTGGTTTGGTTGGCTTTATCTACTTTCTCTAAATTTATTTTATTTTAGCTGTAATCTTTGTTATTTCTTTCTTTTGGCTTGCTTTGGGATTGCTTTGTTGTTCTTTTTTTAGTTTCTCCAGTTGTTCAGTTAGATCTTTGATTTTAGCTCTTCTTTTTAATATAGGCCTTTAGGGCTATAAATGTCCCTCTCAGCACTGCCTCCTCTGTATCCCCTATGTTTTGTTGTGTTTTCATTTTAATTTGTCTCAAGATAGCTACTAATTTATCTTCCTATTTCTTCTTTAACCCACTGATTGTTTAGAAGTAGGTTGTTTGCCCTCTATATATGTGCACATTTTCCTCTTTCCCACATATTATTTTTTTTGAGCTACATGCAACTATGATCAGAGAAGGTGCTTTGTATAATTTCAATCTTCTTGAAATTATTGAGGGCTGTGTTGTGGCCCAGGATAGACATGTGGTCCATCTTGGAGAAAGATCCATGAGCACTTGAGAAGAATGTATAACCTACTGATTTGGGGTGTGATGATGTGTATATGTCTGTCAGGTCCAGCTTATTCATTATATTATTCAAGTTTCTGTTTCCTTGTTGATCTTTTGTCTAGTTGTTCTATCTACTGATGTGTCATGTTGAAGTCTCTAACTATCAGTATAAAGCCATCTATTTCTCCTTTCAGTTTTGCCAGAGTTTGCCTCATGTAATTGGGGAACCCTCTTTAAGTGCATAGATGTTTATGACTGTTTTTCCTTTCAGAATGATTGTCCCTTGTATTAATATATATTGACCTTCTTTATCTCTTACCACATTTTTACATTTGACGTCTGTTTTGTCTGATACCGATATAGCCATCCTTGCTCTCTTTTGACTGCTGTTTGCATGTAATATCTTTTTTCCCAACCTTTTGCTATAAGTCTATTTGTATTCTTGAGTCTTAGGTAAGTCTTCTACAAACAGCATGTGGATGCTTCATGTTTTCTTATCCATTCTGTCAGCCTATGTCTTTTGATTGGGAAGTTGAATCTATTAATATTCAGTGTTATTACTATAAAAGCATTACTGGGAAGCGGACTTGGCCCAGTGGATAGGGATTCCACCTACCGCATGGGAGGTCCGTGGTTCAAACCCCGGACCTCCCTGACCCATGTGGAGCTGGCCCACGTGCAGTGCTGATGTGTGCAAGGAATGCCGTGCCATGCAGGGATGCCCCCCGCATAGGGGAGCTCCACACACAAGGAGTGCGCCCTGTAAGGAGAGCCGCCCAGCGCGAAAGAAAGTGCAGCCTGCCCAGGAATGGTGCTGCACACATGGAGAGCTGACACAGCAAGATGACGCAACCAAACGAAACACAGATTCCTGTCCCGCTGACAACAACAGAAGCGGACAAAGAACATGCAGCAAATGGACACAGAGAACAGACAAGCAGGGTGGGGGGGGAGGGGTGAGAAATAAATAAATAAATAAATCTTAAAAAAAAATAGTAGATTCCATATACCCTATCTCTCCCCTTCCCATACTTTCCCCATTAACAACATCTTTCATTAGGTGGTACTTTTGTAATAGTTGATGAACACATATCAAAGATTGCTGTTAACCATGGTCTATAGTTTGCATTGTAGTTTACACTTTGCACCACGCAATTTTTACAAAATGTATAATGACCTTTATCCGCCATTGCAATGTCAAGCAGAACAATTCCAATGTCCCGAAAATGCCCCATGTTACACCTATGCTTCCTTCTCCCTCCCCTTAGAACCTCTGAAGGCCACTGCCTTTATACCAGTGTTACAAGTTCTTCCATTGCTAGAATACTAATAAGTCTACTTTAGTCCATAGTTGCATTCCTGCCTTATGTTTGTTCATTCCTCAATCTTGAGGATTTGGGGATTGTAATGCTCCCTCTGTTTCTAATTGAGAGAGGGCTTAGATCCCATGGGGCAGATGCAGATAGATGGAACTGTCTTGCTTGCTGCTGTAGATACTCTCTGCTTTTATAGGTGGGAGTTGTCCATCATCATCTTTTTGTTAGTTGTCCTTGGTGAGTCCAATGAAATGGAGAATATGTGTTGCATTGCACCTCTGCTGAAACCCAGGCCTCACTTGGCATATGAACAGACCGAAGATTTAAGTCTCTGGGACAAGTATTTAACAAGTATAGTGCTAATTGTAGGTTTAAATAAAAGAGGCAGAATAGCGATATGTAGGAAAATTATAAGAGTCTAACTCTGTTACATTGGGGAGCAATGAATTTTTGAGGTTGTCTGCCCTGCCTACAGTGTCTAGATGTCTCTAGAGCCCTCAGGAGCACCCCTGCTTGAGGCGTTGGTTACGGTGGCTGTCTATGAGATCCTGCTGAGACGTGCATAAGTATAACTTCTGGAATGACCTCCTGACTCGCTTTGAAATCTCTTTGCCATCAAAACTCATTTTTATTTAATATTTTCCCCCTTTTGGTGAAGGTCTTTTTCCAAATGCATTGATAGTTGGCGCTTAGTAATAATCCCTCGGAGTCAGGAAGATTCATCCCTGGGAATCATGTTCCACTCCTGGACACCATATATTATTTTAAAGAAAGAAACTGTGAGCAGAGAAATAGAGAGTGAAGGTCACGGATGGAAGTGTGTAATTATTATATGAATGAGCCAAAGATGTACCCTGTGTTGGTACTATGTGTTGTTTCTTGGGGCTCTTCCTATCCCCCCAGGAAAGCCCACTCTGATGTGAAATTCAAGTCTTTACACTGCACAATTGTTTTGTGTGTGTGTGTGTGTGTGTTTTTAGGAAGTATCAGGGATTGAACCCAGGACCTTGTACATGGGAAGCAGGTGCTCCACCACTGATCTGCACTGGCACTCCTATACACATTCGTTTGACACTAGAAATCTCCTTCTAAGAATTTATCCTACTGAGTCACTCCCCAAAATAAGTAATTGTATTAGAAAAAACCGTGTTTCTTTGTAGTGAAAGGTAAAATATCAATTAAATGCTCAATAAAACCAATGCAGCCCTGAGAAAAAGGAATAAATTATGATGAGAAGATTTCTGGCATAATAATATAAAAGTGCACATAATCCCACTTCCAAGAGATATGCATTGTTAAGATCTTAAATTATGTGTGTGTGTGTTTTCAAAATAGTGTCTACCTCCTATAGGCGAAATTTCAGAGACATTGATTTTTTAGGTAAATTAAAATGTTTCACACTTTATAATGTCTACATATAATTACTGTTACCAGAAAAAGACTACAGATAAATGAAGGACAGAAACAAGAAAATTTGTTTCTTTTATCTCCCCTTCTATTCCCTCTTTTCTTCCTTACATTCTTTCTCCTAAAAATGATCATTTAATGAAAAGCAATTTTATTGATGAGTTGTTTAGAAAATATTTTGAATTCACAAAATTTAGTGAGATTTTAATTAGTGAAAATGACTGAAAATGATGTAAAAATATGCAACTTTTATGTTAATATAAAGATCAGTAAAATGGCACAGTATGGTCATGCTTTTACACACATCCCTCTGATCTAACCATTTAACATGATAGATAAAATAGAGCATAAGAAATATAAAGGGCATGCATGGATCCAACACACCCCTCCTCCCCCAAAAAACAACAAAAACACACCCTTCTTGTCTATCAGGAAGAGAACACAAAACACAGCGCAGGGCTGAAGCTGAGGGATTGCTGGGCTGTATATTTAGAAGGAGGCAGCAGCAGCTCTAATTTCAGTTTCTATAGACTAAAACCACCTCTTCTAAGATATATGTCTTTGAACTAATTCTTTTAGGACTTTTAACTACCTGACCAGACTATTTTCACTATTTTTAAGTGAGATTTTTCTGGGCAGTATAATCCTACACCCATCTTTGCTTAAGTGCACATGTATTCTCCGTCTACTTTACAGGGTTCTACACCTAACTTCGGGAGCACCCCAGGATTAATATTTTGTGTCACTGTGATTCAGAGCTACTTTTGTGCTTGTAAAGAGGATTATGTCAGTCAGTGTTGCATCATAAAAGAGATGCCCGCTATGAAGGGATAATTGAGAAGAGGTAATAAAGTGGTCATTTAGAAATGTGAGCAGGTTAAAGGAAACCAGCAAAGGGTCGAGGAGCACTGAAGAGCTGGCACCAGAAGGGAGTATTGTGACCCCAGGTCAGAAGGGGCAAGACAATGAGTGGAATTACAGAAAGCAGAACAGAAGCTCAAACCTGTAAGAGATTTGGCCTTAATAAAAGCCAAATTATTCAATGAACCTTTCTCAGTTTCTCTATGGCGGTTTGTAGTTTCTCACAGGCTTTGTCTAGATTGTTCTTTACAATGATCAAATCAAAATAGCGGTTGTATGCTCTCCGAATCCACGCACTTTCATAAACCCAGCTTTATGCAAGCATGTAATGTCTAGTTCTGGGGCAGCAATAAATACTCTGTCCTCAACACTTTCAGTGCTTGTGGGTTGACATCCAAAATGCAAGTTTTTCCAGTTTGGACAACTTCAAGAATAGAAATTGATCTTGGTTTCATAGAGATTTCCTTCATATTTTCCATGTTCCAAATACTTTCCAGCTTTAATATCTGATTCCATTTCAGATCATAACACAAATTTTTATGCCTGTCCATTTTTTTTAATCTTTCCTTGGTTTCTGTGAGGCAAATGGCACTGTAGTTTCAAATATAGTGGGATTCAGTACTATGAACCTGTTTTTCAAGCTTCTTCACCCACAACTTGGGCTCCTATCAATACTAATGTCTTTCTCTGGAAAGAGGGCATTTTGGCTACTTCTTCATATATCTGGATTTCATGACTATCAAATTCTGCATTTCTGGTTGTGAGATACATCATCTTTTTCATTTATTTTTTTCTACTTAGAGTTCCACAAAAAGGTTCTGAGTTGTCCCAAACTCTTCTAACAAATGCCTTTCTCTTCCCTTCCAGGATCTGACTTCCCCTCTCTTTGACATGGCTAGCCTGTCACCAATTTGCATCTTCTCTGTTGAAAATCTGAAGAATTTCTCCTTTTGAAAACTTCAATCCTGCCTCTTTTCAGGGTATCAGGCTATCATTTTATAGGTTATAATCAAAATTACATTCTACAAATACCTGTTGAGGAGTAATGGTATACCTAAAACTTGGAAAATTTATAGGGGATACTTCCACTAATATTTTTCAGTAACTCTTGTAATTCCTTTGAGTTGTTTCCAAACTCATGGCCATTGGTTTCTTTAATGGTATCTTCGTTGTTAATCAACAAAGGAGACTGTTGATCTATAATTCCTCCATGAAGGATTCCTGTGATGACCAGATCATTATTTTTTTTAGGTACTGGTGGCAGGGGACTGAACCTGGGACCTCATATGTGTGAGTTCAATTTTTCGTGTTTTCCTTTTTGTTTGTTTTTGTTGCTGTTTTCAGGTGGCATCAGGAACCCAACCTGGACCTCCCTTGTGGGACTTAATCTCTCAGCCACTTGAGCCACACCCGCTCCTGATCATCACTTTCATGCTAAATGTTATGCCCCAAGACTCCCCAGCTCTTTTGTGAGTACCAAGAATGAGAATAGCATCTACTGGTAGTAATCAATTATTGACTAAAGTGTTAATTTCTGGGCTTGATGGAGATTAGTCATAACACTCTGATGCCACAATATCGTGGGCCTCCAAGAGTGATTGGAAGCGGCTTCTCTGAGTATACCAACCAGTTCTGCCACATTTTCATCCACATTGTTAGAGGAGTGCAAGAATTTCACTAATTCCAAGTTATTGTCACTGACAGCTTCAAGTTTTGAATCTTCTAGACTTTCAAGAGCCTTAACAAGTGATTCTCTTTACTGCCCTTGAGGAAAATTAGGTCTATTTCCTCTGCTTCCATGGATAAGGACAGCTCTGTAAATGTATAGACTTCCTGCATTGTGTAAATAGTCGGAGGGAGAAGCAGTCCTGTTCCTTAGTAACAATCAATTGCTCTTGTACGCTTGGAAGAAGCATCAGTAGTTGCAGAAACGTTCCTCCCTGAAGAACTCCGAGCTCGGTAGAAGCCTGAAGTCGGAAAATCATCCCCTTTCGGGAGTGACCCCTTAGTGTCAGGCACAACAACATCGCCCCGGGCCCAGTTCTCCGTGCGTGTTTTAGCTCTACTCTCGCTGCAGAGTCTGAGCCCAAGACCGGTGCCTGGGGTATACCGGTGCGCGCCTAGCCCCAGCCGGGCCGCCACCGGGTTTCCGGGGCCGCGCGTGCGGGGCCAAGCGCTGCTGGTGGCGAGCGTGTGGGCACCGCGGCGGGCCGCGTGCGCCAGGCACCTTGCCGCGCTCCTTCCCGCCGGCCGGCCCGCAGTCCTGGCGCCCCTCCTTCCGGTGTGGTGTATTTGTGTTTTTAAAGGAAGGGAGAATTAAAATTAAACAAACAAACATAAAAACCTACCTAGCATCTATACATTCAAGTCTATACATTCAAATATATAGGTTTTGAGTTTAAATTCAGCTTCGTATTTGGGTAACTGGGAACAGAAGCTGAGGGAAAGGCCAATGTGGAAAAATGCTCTAAGAATAAGAAAAAATATCCTTTAGTTTTTGAGCGGCCGTTTGAGCCAGGAGCTGTGCCCAGTACTTCACACCTTTAACAGGAAACTAGCTCAGAGAGTTGCCTAAGCGATCTGTATAGGAAGTAAGAAATGGGGGAAAGGAAGAGGATAACCAGATGTTTTTGATGTTCATATCAAGTAGTCATTTGCCAAATCCTTACTCCTCCATTCCCTCATTTTTTTCCTGACTATAAGTGTTTCAGTATAAAAATATTTTAAAATGCTTATGGGGCTTTGACTTTAAAATTGGCCATTAGAAGGATAACATTGACTTTGACTCATCATAGTCTATACAGAAGGACAGAATTTCACATTTGGTTTATGCATTTATATTTTACTTTTTTGTTTATGATACTGTATTAAGAACTGACAACCCTACCATTCAAAAGAAAAGTTAGGACCTTGACAAAATCAAATATTCAACTATTACAATTTCAGAGACATGGTGTTCAGTTCCTGTTGTTCAATTTCTCTTATTCCAGGAGATTTTACATCCTAAGTTTTTTCTATTCTCTCCATTTCATATTCTGTTTTCATTGAGTTCTTCTAAATAATATTGCCAAATGCTTCTGTCCTGAATCATTTCCTCTGTGTTCTTTTTCCTTTATATTTTCCTTGTGGTTTCTCATTCCTTGAAATTTCTTGTTCATAGAAGTGTAGTTGAGCTGCCTCCCAATTTCTTACTTGTAGGACTCCAGTATCTTCACTGTGCCTGCCATTTTTCTATTGCTTTCCACAACGCAATTCCACTGGAACCTCAAACTGCTCAGTCTTATAGCCTACAAGGGAGACAAAAGCTCAGTTCCCCAGGGCAACTGGAATGCTGGTCAAGATGTTCCTGATCCTTCTCTGGTGATGCTTGACTTTGCCCTGAAGAGTCAAACCTAATGGATATGTTTGTCATTAGAGAAAACTAATGAGGAGCTGGAAAGGAGAAAAATAGCCCATGAGAATTCTGGACAGAAAATACATATGATCAGATGGGCAGCCCACTTCACAAACAAACTGACAAAAACACTTCATCTCCTTCACCATCTACTACCATTCTCTGATACGGATAACTGACATTTAATCAGTCTAATAAAGGGGGCTGGGGGTATATGGGGACCTCATATTTTTTTGAACATAATATTAAAAAAAAAAAAGAAAAAAAAACAAAAAAAATCAGTCTAATAAAAAGGGCTAGGTAAACACAGTTTAAGTCCCACATTCCAATCAGATTACAGCCTCTAAGCAACCCCATATTGAAATTAAGACCTGTCATTGGGTGAAAAAAAAAGTCCTCACACATAGACTAAATTAATGTCAGTATATAGTTTCTGGTTTGGGTTTCTAGCATATAGGGAACAAAAATGTTTGAAAGTCTGAAGTGTGTTTGCTACTGCATGCTTTTTTTTTATCTGTCTCTTGGCCCAGTTGGAACTGAAACTATGAGGATGCATACATCTTACCCCTGGGACATGTGCAGGAAGTATTGAGTCTCAGATTCAGTGCATAACCTCACTGGGCCAAGTGGCGTATCCATGAGCCTTCGGTTTGGCTGGATTTTGAAGTACAATCCATGCAGATTTTGCCCTGGACAGGCTCTAGTAAAGAAGCAATCTGTAGCTGGTTGGCTTTGTCTGACTGGAGCTGATGTCCTAGAACCTGACGATTGTCAGCTCAGAGGGCAACTCTTGCCTCTACTAAAGGGGTTTCTGCCCACCCCCTTGTTAATGTAACCTGCAGACCATTCAAGGGACATTTGGTGGTGTCTACCCTCTGCCAGGCCTTCTCACCTGCAGGGCTGCACTCAGATTCAAGGCAAACTGAACCCAGCTTAGCAGCTCCTTCTTACTCTAGGTAATTCCGCTAGACAGTGGACCCTGGAGTTATGCCTCCAGCTCAGACCTGGATCCCTGTTCTCCTTTCTGCCCCAGGCCCACTCACAGACCCCTCCCAATCCTGACTGCAAACTTCAGATCAGAGGTGGAGAATGAGGATAAAGGCTTTAACCATTGTGTACCATTTCACCTAGAGACTAACCATGACAATCTTAGCAGATATGAAAGTTCCTTACCATATTATTGAGTGCATTAAGTGGATTTGTAATTTGAAAACCCTTAAGTCATTCAAGAGAAGAACAAAATAAATACTCTCCTTGGCACAGACCTCAAGGAGCCTAAGCATGCAAGACACTTTTTAGTTGGAACAGTCCACAGAGGCACTACGAGGGTCCCCACAGTTCTATCTCAGGCGGCTCCCCAAGCGTTGGTCAAGCATACGAAGCTGTGGGTGGAGAGCAAGGCTGGGGTTACTTTCCTTTCTGGGTTCCTCCCCCTCGTAAGCCTTGGTTTTCAGCACCTTCCCTGGGTGGCGGCCTGGGCTCCAGGGTGTGCTCTAGGCGCATGCGCCCCCACCCCCGCCTGCACGGGCCAGTCTTGGATATTTCAGGCCTCATTGGGCCACGCTGTCAGTAACTGCCACCTCTTCCTGAGGCGACTGTAGCTCCGTCGTGGTGCCAGGCATAGGCTCCTGGCGTTATTGCCCCTCTGGACTACCCGAAATTCACTGTGCGCAATGAAAGCTCATACCTCCCACGGGAATGCATTATAGTTCACATTCGCAAAAAACTCCCTGCGTTCCATGCAGCGGTGGCTCAGCCATTTGAAATTATCCAGTGCCCAGGCCCAGGCCTGTGCCAGGTTCAGAAACGATGGCACGTGTGGGTCTGCACTCGCCCATCTCCAAGGAACCCTTTCCAAGGTGAACATTCAGAGATCTATAGCGTCAGCGTCCCCAGAAAGAGAACAAAACATTTACAAGGGACTATAAAATCATTCATTGCCTTAATACTGAGTAAATGAGGAGATTTTATAAATGAAAAGTTTTAAATTTTTCTAAAAGAGGAAGACTAAACAAAGCCTCTCAGGCTGAAACTGTTACCGTAAGCATGACTATTTCCAATACAAGTCCCCTCTTGGCAATGAGGCGCCACAAAGGAGAAACAGCCTCTCAGCGAGGTGAATTATTTTGAGTGCAGAAAGCAAGACACTGGGGGAATCTTCCCAAAACTAGTTCAAAGTAACAATAGAAGCTAGGGGTTTTTATAGGTAAAGAAGAGGATAGGGTAGAAGAAAAACAAGTTTTTTGTTTGTTTGTTTTTTAAAGTGATGATATTCGATCTTCCAGGGAACTTCGGAGAAGTGTACTTGCAATTTCTCAGTCCTGTGTTGTCTGAAGCACGATAACCTTATTCCGGTTGTCTGAGTTTCAATGATTTATCAGTCATGGTTGAGATTTAGATATTGGTGCTTCTGATGCTATTCTGTGGTTTTGTTTTGAGATGTTATTTTATTCATGTTATTCCTGTAAACAGAATAACAGGTTAAGGTCCTTCTAGGAAGTAAGAATAAAGAGTTAACTATTCGGATTAGATTAACATAAAACTACCTCATTATGTCTGAGAAGATCCAGGGCTGCTTAGGTGAAGAAATTTTAATAAGCACATTTTTCAGCTATCAAAGCCCCCCATTATCTTTCTATTATTCTTCTTCTTAAGAAGGAATATTTTGTAAGCATCCTCATTTAAGGAAAATGGCTGAAGGTTTCACCTACTGTAGTTACTTCCTGCTGACCATAGGCAAAGAAAAATTTCATTATCATTTTAGAGGATGCTCTAGATATAAATTTATAAAGACAATACAGGCAATAACAACACAATCATATGGCAAGCAAAAGAAAGGCAGTAGTTAAGAGAGTTAGTTTTTATCTCATGGGCAAATTCATTAACTACTTAGAAAATGAATTATTAGGATTTTTAAACATGTTTAATATCACTTAGTATATGATTCAGTATGGGGCAATATCATATTCACCAGGTATGTAGGTATAACATTTAATACTAATCAATGTACAAGTTGCCCCCTGAGCTACAGTTAATATATCTAAAGCCATTTCATTTTGGAGGACAACTTTTCTCCCATGGGTTACTACCTTATTTAACAGATTGAGCAGTGGTATTTGCTAAGGCAGTAATCTGCATAAGAGCATACATCTTGTACCTCCATGGGAGTAGGCCATAATGCCAATTGTGTTTGTTTAGGTTCTATACACATTACTCTGACAATTATTGCACCACTTGGCCACTTGGTCTTCCTGTCACACAGCCAACATACCACAGCACCAGTGGTCCTAGAAAGAACAGGAAGGTAGGCGTTAGTGTTCCACTAGCTTAGTGAATAGAGCACTCCAGCATTTAAAACAGAGTCAGTCTAGAGGAAATGTGGAGCAATAGCCAGTTGGCAGAGGCACAAGAGTCCAAAGCAGCAATGTATTTCCATCTACTTCAGAAGCATGACCAGGAGAATGTGACAGATACTTTTATTGTTTTAGGGGTGAAAGAGACACCATGCACAGCACTGGGGGCCTGGTTTAAAAGCATAAAAGAATTTGACAACACTGAAGTCCATCAGTGTTGAGAAAATTTTATACACTTTCTAAACACTCTCCCATTCAATTAGCAACATATGAAAAACTATTTTTATTTTTTTATTTTATTTTTTTAAATTATTTATTATTTTTTTAAAAAATTACATTATGAAAAATATGAGGTCCCATTCAACCCCACCGTCCCCGCCCCCCACTCTCCCCACAGCAACACTCTCTCCCATCATCATGACACATCCATTGCACCTGGTAAGTTCATCTCTGAGCATCACTGCACCCCATAGTCAATGGTTCACATCATAGCCCAGACTCTCTCACGTTCCATCCAGTGGGCCCTGGGGGGATCTATAATGTCCCGTAATTGTCCGTGAAGCACTATCCAGGACAACTCCATGTCCCAAAAACGCCTCCACATCTCATCTCTTCCTCCCGTTCCCCACACCCAGCAGCCACCATGGCTACCGTTCCCACACCCATTCCACATTTTCTCTGTGGACATTGGATTGGTTGTGTCCATTGCACATCTATGTCAAGTGAGGGCTTAGATTCCACATGGGTACTGGATGCACTCCTCCTGCTTCCAGTTGTAGACACTCTAGGCTCCATGTTGTGGTGGTTGACCTTCTTCAACTCCATGTTAGCTGAGTGGAGTAAGTCCAATAAATCAAAGTGTAGGAGCTGAAGTCTGTTGAGGCTCTGGGCCTGGGTGTCATATTATCAGTCCAGAGATTCAAATCCCCTACATATATCTTAAACCCAGCACCAACTACAATTCCATGAAAAACTATTTTTAATACTTCACTTTTTGCAAAACGAAAAAATGAATCCTTTGCAATAATTTGAAATAAAAGCATACTTTTCAGGGTTTGACTTTGATAAAGCAGAACATTAAAAGTTTTTAGGTTTTAACAATAAGCTCTTTTAAAAGTGAGAAGACTTATTTTCCTTAAACTATCAAGAATGTGATAAGGTTAAAGTATAAGAAGCTATTTTGATAAAACAGATAAAACAGACTTTCTGCTTGTATAATGATTATTTAGGAAAAAATTCTTTATAATGTTTTACTAAAACAGATGAATGATTTAAGAAACTTTGTCACTTCAACAGAGAAAGAACCAAGTTTTAGTTTTGCATCAGTATATTATTTGATACGTAGGTTTCTAAGAACTTTATAAATATACTCATCAAATATTAGTGAACTTTGACCACAAAAATTCCTTTTCTGTAAACTTGCTGCATTTTATGAATTAATTAATTTTGTCCTACATTTTCTTCTTTTTAAATAATCAGTCATTTTATTTTAGGACAAAATTACTTTCTTTTACCTTAATAAAAAAAACACATTATATATAACTTACACACTTTGGTTAACAAAATGATTTTGGAAATTGTCTCCAAGCAAACCTCTTACAACATACAGTTACCATAAAAATTAAACAAATTGTCAGAAAATGATTCGATTTGGTTCTAAGCAAACAACTTTACTACATTCTAAATACCTAGCAGCATGCAATACTGAAACACTGATAGCTAATGGGAGTCTTTAGTTTATTATCAGTGTTTCAGAGAGATATATTATGAAACATTTACAAGGACAACATTTCTGAAGCAGCACTCTGCAGACAAGTTAGGGTGGGGCTGGTTGCTCTCAGCTAAGCCACATTGAATTGCAGGCTTACAAAAGCAGCTAACATTTTTCTATTTTTCTTCTTTTTCTTTTTTTTATCCCCTCCACTTTGTGGCTTGCTTGCTATGTGTTCTCTGTGTCTGTATTTTATTTATTTACTTATTTATATATCCCCCTACCATGTGGCTTGCTTGTTGTCTGCTCTCTGTGTCCATTTGCTGCATGCTCTTCTGTGTTTTTACTTGTCTCCCTCTTTGTTGTGTCACCTTGCTGAGCGGCTCTCCGTGGTGCTTGTGGATTGGCGGCTTTTTGCGGCGTGCAGGCGAGCCTGCCTTCACAAAGAGGCACTGGGACGCAAACTCAGGGCTTCCCACATGGTAGATGGGAGCCCAACTAATCGAGCCACAACCTCTTCTCTCTCTTTTTCTTTTATAGAGTTGTCCTTGCAAACATTACTAAATTTTAGCAGCACCAATTTTATTAATGTGCCTATCCAGATCCAATTAGAATTAACATGGAAAGGGAACAGAGAACATTAATGTTGCTAAGTTTTTCCACTTCTCCAGCAGTTAAACTAATTTCATTTATGATTTCTTTTACAAAACAAATCTGAATGCAAGATAGTTTTGAAATTTAAAGACTCATTTTAAGGTTATTTTTCACTGTCATCCAATTTATACTGTGGCCAGACAAGGTTGCAATGGAAAATCATTTCCTTTTTCTTAAGGGAATCCCTTCAAATTTTGACTAATTTTTCTAAAATACAACCCAAAGGAGAAAAAGTTGACTTATTCTGAGTGTTTCCCATAGCTAGGTAACATCAACAAAAATCACATAGCACAGGGAAAGTCCTAACTTCAGAATACCTTCACAGAAAGTGTCCAGTATCCACCCATGGCAGAAACCTCACCTGCAACCTCCAGCCTCAGTCTTTAGGGGAAATGTTCAGGCAGCTGCTAGCACAGAGTCAAAGGATCCAAGCAACCTTTGTGACCAATGAGACATGGATCAAGGGCTATACTCCGGAATACCATGGCTCCTGGCTGGCTCACCAAAAATTTGTTACAAGTACTCCTATTTCCAGTGGAAGGTCCCACCCAATCCAGCACCACAAAGGAAAAATATGTCTCATAGTGAGGTGATTGATTGTGAGTGCACAAGGAAGGTACTGGGGAAATTTTCCCAATACCAGTTCGAAGTGACAGTGGGAACTAGGAGAGGGATATGGGAGAAGAAAACAAGTTAAAAAAAAGTGATGACATTAGATCTTCCAGGGATCTTTTGAGCAGGGTACATGCAATTTCTCAGTCCTGTGTTGCCTCAAGTACATCAAACTTGTCCTTGGTTTCAGTGGCTAATTCAATATTGTTGTATTGGTGCCTACACACAAGATCTTCATGACTTTTTTCTCAGCAACCACTCAAGAATATCAAGCTTTTTTTTCCTCTGAGGAAAGATACAGATTTACTGGGTCATAACATGCTCCAAACACCATTCTGTGTTTTGCTTTGAGATGTTGTCTTGTTCCTGTGAGCAGAACTGGGAGGGTCTGGTTAATGTCCTTTTGGGAAAGAATAAAGAGGAAACTATCAAAACTAGATTAATAGAAAACTATCTCAGTTATGTCTGAGAAGAACCAGAGCTGTCTAGATTAAGAAATCTTAATAAGCACATTTTACAGCTATCAAAATATCAAAACTCCTATGACACCCTGCCCCAGGGATTAAAAAACATTTACTACCTGGCCACTCTCAACCACCTTTCCCCTTTAATTTTTAAAAGGTGCTGGAGTTGGTAGGTGAACTTCCAATAGACTTGAATCTTTGGTCTTTCCATGTGCCAGCTGGGCCCTGAGCCTCAGCAGAGTTGCAACACCTACTCTCCAGTTCATTAGATTCATCCAGGAAAACTAACAAGAAGGTGAGGATGCTCAACTACCATACCAAGGTACCAAGGGAGTCTACAACTGCAAGCAAAAGAATCCCATCCATCAGCCATATGGGATTGAGGCCCCATCTCAATTACAGGTGGCATGGGCACCACCATCCCAGAATCCTCAAGACTGGGGAAGAAAATATGGACTAGAGTGGATGTACTAGTATTCTACTATAGACTTATTGGTATTCTAGCAGTGGAAGAAATTATATCATTGATGTGGAGAGAGTGGCCAGTGGAGGTACTGAAGGCAGGGAGAGGGAAAAAGAGGTATAATATGCAGGCATTTTCAGGACTTGGGATTGTCCTGAATGACATTGCAAAAACATATACAGGCCATTATACACCCTGCCATAACCTACAGAATTGAGTGGGAGAGAGTGTAAACTACAATGTACACTATAATCCATGCTGTGTGGCAGTGCCCCAAAATGTGTTCATCAATTGCAAAGAATGTACCACACTAATGAAAGAAGTTATTAATGTAGGGAAGGGTGGGAGGTATGGGGAGTAGGGCATTGGAAATCCTGTCTATATTTGTGTGTAACAATTTGTGTAATCTAAGTGTCTTTGAAAATATATATATATATATTAAAAAATAATGGAATAGAATTGATACTTCAAAAATAGATAAATAAGTAAGTAAGTAAATAAATAAATAAATAGATAAATAAAGGAAGCTCTGCTGTGTGGGTGAATGTTGGGGGCAGGAGAGTATCCTTCGAGAAGTCCTGGCAGTTCTCAGTATGTAGCTGTGAATCACTGGGACTGGGTGGGTTTGGTGAAATAAGCATGCTAGAATAAGTGACTGTCCTGCTGCTTTGCAACACCTGATTCTTTTGAGGCTGACTGACTTCTCTGGTTATGGGTCTCAGGTTCCAGGCAAGCAGGTCTGGGTCTGGTATCAAGGAGCTGTACATCCTAGGCCAAGTTGTGTGTCACGAACCGGCCTAGCATAGTAGCCCAGGAGCAAAAGAAAGTAGTTCCCAGTTGAAATGTGGGTTGTGTCTTATGGGCTTTCCCTCACTGGGGGTAGAAAGGGAGGGGCCACAGCCCAGAATCTTTTGAAGTCAGAAACAAAGGCAGTAGGGGCTCTGGAGCCTTCTCTATGGAATCCCACATCTGCTTCACTCAAGTACAAAAATGGTGGTCCATGCCTTCAGCTTCATACCAAGAGAAATGAAGTTTCTGGACTGAAAGAGGAGGCAAAGAATTCAGCAGCTGGTTGGAGTGGGGGGTTATGCTGTGTGAGCTTTTGTTCTGTTAAAAATTAGAGTGATTAAGCTGAGTGGTGACATAATTTCTCAGAGCAAGCGGCGGACTTGGCCCAGTGGTTAGGGCATCCATCTACCACATGGGAGGTCCGCGGTTCAAACCCCGGGCTTCCTTGACCCATGTGGAGCTGGTCCATGCGTAGTGCTGATGTGTGCAAGGAGTGCCGTGCCACACAGGGGTGTCCCCCATGTAGGGGAGCCCCATGCGCAAGCAGTGCACCCCATAAGGAGAGCCACCCAGCGCGAAAGAAAGTGCAGCCTGCCCAGGAATGGTGCTGCACACACGGAGAGCTGACACAACAAGATGATGCAACAAAAGAAACACAGATTCCCATGCCGCTGACAACAACAGAAGCGGACAAAGAAGACGCAACAAATAGACACAGAGAACAGACAACTTGGGGGGGGGGGGGCGGAATAAATAAATCTTTAAAAAAAATTTTCTCAGAGCAAATTCCTTTAGGAGATGCAGCCTGGTGTTAAGTTAAAAGTTCAATCACCTGGGACGCAATCACAAAAAATTATTTGTATCAGTGACTGAGTGGATTAAGGTTTAAAAATAAGAAAGGTCATATGTAGGGTTGCTGATTATGAAAAACCAGATCCTTCCCAGTTACTTGATATATGTAATATCTAGTGATCACAGCACTTCTGACAAACAGGTACCCTCTAATTTTACAGATGAGGACTGTGGAGGCTTGGAGCTGCGTACCCAAGAAAAAAACATGTCCTTAAATCCATTCCTATGGGCATGAACCCATGTAAATAGGAACTTTTGGTAAGGTTACTACAAAAGGTGTGGCCCAATTGATTCAGGAACAGTTGAAGGCCTTATAGGGAAGGCCTCAGAGAGAGAAAGCCAGGGGGAGAAGCCAGAAACTGAAAGTCAACAGAACTGGAAAGAGAAAGGGGAAGTCAGGAGTGGCTGCCACATGCATCACCGTGTGACAGAAAATCCAAGGACCAAGGATCACCAGCAGCCAGCCCCAGACTGCTTCAGTCTTCTGCCTTAATTTTGCACTTCTCTTAGCCTCAAAACCATCAGCCATTAAACCCATTGTTTAAGCAAGCCCAATGCATGTATTTCTTTTTTTTTTCCTCTGGCAGTTAGGAAATTAAAATAAAACCTCAAGGTTTAAAATCACTCCAAGTCAAGCCATATGTTATTCCAGAGCTGAGATTGGAATCTGGGTCTCCAAGATTCCAAGGAGAATTTTGCTGTGGGAAGGATTGTTTGTAGAGGAGGTAGGGAGGTAGGGCCAAAGTAGTTTACTAATTAGCCAGGCTTTCATGCAACTTCTTATTTTCGTCTATTATTTTAAAATTCCTACATTAAAAATAATTGAGAGGGGGAAAGAAAGGGGTTTAGAGAGACAGAGAGAAGAGAGGGGAGAGATGCTTCAGATATCTATGATTAAATGTAGTAGCTTGGATTCAAATTCTTATTTCATCCCTTACTAAATGCAGGCATCATTTAACCTTTCTAAACTGTGGTTTGTTTGTATTTTAACCTGTAGAATGAGGATAAAAAAATATAAATTTCACCACGTACTTTTGAGTATGTAATGAAATATTAATTTAATGTCAGTGTCTTGCATACTGTGGAGCTGGGTAACCTTCTTGTTCCCTTCCTCAAATGGCTTCCGGCTCCTTGATGCTTTCATTGTTCCTCTAGTACTGCGTGATTCACATTTCACGCCTGGGATTACATATAAATTCCATGCCCTTTTGGCTGGAAGCTGCCTTCAACTGCCAGCCGAAGGACCCAATGCACAGCCATTTTCAAAACAGAATCCCGGAAGTGACACTGTAACCCTCCTTTGAGTCGTGTCTGCCCTTGGCTGTTAACCTGCACTGTGTGGAGCTGGCTCTCGTGGGGAGGAGTTCCAAGGCCCCTGGCGTCAATAGGAGAACACCACAGAAGCCATTTCCGACACTGCCCAGCTTGGCCCTTTCCCTCTCAGTCCAGGGAACCTGGTTTCTTCCCAAGAGCAAGTCCGCGGGGACTTGGCTTTGGAACCGCCAATCCAGCGTCTGGCCAATGTCCAAGATGATTTAATTTTCCGGTCGCGTCACCACCGACCTGGGGATGCGATTTGCTCCGGGGATGCAAGGCCCCGCCCAGCCCCCAGGTGGGAGCCTAAACAGTCGCCGGTTGTTGCCCTCTGAATCCCAGATGCTCTGTGCCTCGCTGTCTGAGAAGATGGCAATGGAGAGGCCTTCTCCCCGAACTGTGCAGCAGGCCTGGGACTCCGCAGACGACGCGTCGGCGCCGCGGGCGCCCTCAGCGCAGAGCGCAGCAGATCCCGGCCGGGGCCTGCAGCCTTGCAATCCCGAGCAGGGTCTGTTCTCTTGGGACAGCCCTGACTTCCTTCCACTGGCAGGTTCTTTCGGGCCGCTGGAATTTCTGTCCTGGGACGTCCCACCACAGGCACCCAGAGCCCAGAGCACTTTGAAGCGGAGCACACGCAAGCACACCCCCGACGGGGAGCTGGAGACTCAGAAGGAGCCCGAGGGGTGCCCAGAGGAGGGGGACGGCGCCCAGGAGCTAGGCGAGCACCAGACCCACTCGGCCACATTGTTTTACTCGCCGGACTCGCGACTGGAGATCGAGAACCCTGAGGGGGTGGGGACCCTGCGGAGCGTCGCCCTGACCCTGCGCCCGCCGCTCGTAGCCAAGCAAAGACCACCCGCGGGCTGCTGGCAGTGGATTCGGTGCGCGCTGGACCGCGTGCTGGGGCGCTGCTGACGCCTTCCTCCGCCCTGGACACCCTGGAGCACCGACATTCCAGCTGACACCCTTCCTGCTGTGATCCTTTGGAACAAATAGTAACCTTAAAATCTGTCGGCTCAGTATTGATCGAGGAAGAGTTGCCTCCAGATCCATTTGTAAAATTGCCCAGTGCCCTTCCAATAAAGTAGTCCTCGAATGCCAAAGTTATCACGTTTGCTATTGGTTCCTGCTATGGCTCTTAGGAAAGAAAGACTGGCGCCGACGGGTGTAGAGGTAGCTGTGGCAGTGTGTGGGTGTGACTTGTTGCCGGAAATCCTTGCATAGCTGCCAGCAGAGGCTGGTTTCTCCACCCAAAAAGGGAAAGGGTGAGTCATTGAGGGAGGTGTGAAACAATCGTCAAATTGACTAACACCTGGTGGGCCTCCCAAGGAAGCTACTGGAACCTCTGAAGCAGTCCGAGGTCCAGGGACAGACAACTCCCCCAGCCACAAAAGCACTCCTGCTAGCTGGGCCTGGCCTTCTCCCCTCCAGGTCCATCCCAGGCCTCCTACCTGTCTTCTCACCCGGTCACCTGCCTCCACTGCTCCAGACACACCTTCCACTTTAAGTGTCTTATGATGCAAATACGCTCTTTCTCTCCCTCAGGTGGACACACAACTCCAAGAAAGGTTCTTTTTGCCTCCCATTTCTTGTACACATTCTCCTTATCCATGGTAGGTATAGGGAACGAAGGCAATGTGGGAGGTGGAAGACAAGCTGGCCTGTGGCCAGTGGGCTGTGCTGGAAAGGGAATGTGTTGTTGCTGTGTACAGGGCAAAAGAAATAAATGAATGAATAAAAGAAAAAGAAAGAGAAAGAGAAGAAAAGAAAAAGAAAGAAAATTCTCCAGACCTTTAGTTTCTAAGCTTCTGCCCTCTGATTCATTAGTCGGTCAGCTTGGTTCCCATTCCAGCTCCAAACTGGTGAAAGGAGTTGAGTAAGAGTTATCACCTACTTCAGGAGTTGTAGCAAGGGCAGGCATGAAATGCCCCAAACCATATCAAGGACCCAGAGCCAGTCCTGCTCAGCACAATTCTTCCCCAAATCCTTCTGCGTCTGGACTTCACTGAGGTAGGAAAAGGCAGTGGCCTTTACCTCTGTGGTGCCTGAATGTTTGCACTCTCTGCCCTGCAAGCTATTTCCTATTGTCTCTTCACCTCACCTCGCTGGTCTCCTGGAGGAGAATGCCATCCCAGCCACATACCTGCACTTATTTTCCCACACTCTGATTCTCTGGGCCACCTAGGCTGAGGCAGATGGGGTGGCTTGATCCATCTGAAATTCATGTGCTGTCCATGGCTAGGTGAAGAAAAAGGATTTGGGTCGCCCTGGAAGGTGCAGGGGAATATTTCTGCTTATTCAGAATCAAAAGGTGTTCTATCATATATTACTTTCTACCTAAGGGCCCCTGTAGGACACATGCAGGGAACCACACACGGCACACATGACATCAATGCCTGTCAGAGACAT
The DNA here is from genome assembly GCF_030445035.2 of Dasypus novemcinctus. Classification (NCBI taxonomy): domain Eukaryota; kingdom Metazoa; phylum Chordata; class Mammalia; order Cingulata; family Dasypodidae; genus Dasypus; species Dasypus novemcinctus. Next base: position 46,850,184 of record NC_080674.1, on the reverse strand, counting down.
GGGTAAGGTTTTCTTTCAATTCTTCCATTTCTTCTGTGGTCTTTATTTCTCAAGAGGGGGATTTTAAAAATATCATTTGATCACTCTTCTGACTGTTGTTGTTCTATCATCCTCAATATTTTAGGGAGGTGTCTTCAAGGGTAGTGAAAGTTCCTTTAGGAGATTTAAAATGAATATACCTACAATCCACTCACAGAGAGACAGTCCATTTTGAACCCCCTTGCCTCAAATACCTGGAAAAGTGGGATTACATTGGCACTTCCTAATCAGCTTTGCACATATCCAAGTGTCCTGCCCACTAGCTTACAATTCTGACTGTAAATACAGAGACAAAACCATCCAGAAGCAAAGTCAAAACTCTCCTGGGCTCCTTACTCATGCCAATTTGCACTGACATTGCCTGTGGTGGGAGTAGGAGGTGGTTGCTCTCTGGCTACTGAACCTAGACCAGGCAAGGAAAATTTTACTCTATTTTAATGAGCACCTGGCATCACAATTTCAGGCCCCATATTTTGAATATGTAGATTAGAAATTGAAAATGCTGCCTCCACCTGTAGGTCACAGCTCTTTTTCATTCAATGCTTGGTAGCCACAGAATGGACTTTCTATACCTCACTCATTTAAAGATCTATTTAGCAATCTTGTTCAAACTCATCCAAAAAATTGAACATGAAGGAATGCTACCTGTATTAGTCAAAGGGGTGCTGATGCAAAGTACCAGAACTCTGTTGGCTTTCATAAAGGGTATTTATTTTGGGTAAAAGCCTACGGTTACGAGGCCCTAAAGAATCCAACTCGATGTACTATAAGAGATACTTTCTCACCCAAAATCATTTCCACGTGTTGACGCAAGATGGCAGGCGATATCTGCAAGGGTTCAGCTTTCCTTTTTTTTTGAGCCTCTGTCTTCTCAACTTCTTTCAATATCAGCTGTAGGCTGGCATAAAGCTCCTCACTCTCCTGGTGCTCATTTCTTTCCAGGCTCAGGTTCTCTGGTCTCTCCACAAGTTCAGCTGTAGACTCTCAAGCTCATCTCTCTTCCCAGGACCATGTGTATGGAGCACTCTCTCTTCCTGTATATCTCCTTCTCTGTATGTTTACTTCCATGTGTGAGTCTGTTTTATACCTACCAAGGGGATGGGAGTTCAACCCTGCGTGCCCTAATGATGTGGTCAAATAAAAGCCCTAAACTTGATTTAAGAAAGTAAAAGTGAAACCTCTGAATCGAAAATAAACTAACCTAGAGGAACAGACCAGTTTACAAACACAATCCAATATCTATTTTGGGAATTCATAAATAGTATCAAACTGCCACGCTACCAAACTCATTCTATGCAGCTAATGTCAGCCTAATAATAAATCCAAATAAAAAATATTATGAAAAATGAAAATTACAGACCAGTTTTTAATGAATATACATGCAAACACCTCAATAAAATCCTCAATAAAATCCAAAAACACATATAAGAATTATACATCATGATCAAATGGGTTTTATGCCAGGTATGCAACATAAGAAAATCTAATTAGTTAAATCTAATTAGTTAATAATAATGAATTGAAAAAAAATCACACGATCATTTCAATAGATGCAAAAAAGTTATTTGACAAAATACAATGTCCTCTCCTGATTAAAAAAATAAAACACCCCTAAAAGTAGGAATAGAAGGAAACTCTCGATATGATAGATTGCATATATGAAAAGACTACAGCTAACATTGAACTCAATGGAGAAAAACTGAAAGCTTTCCCACGGAGATCAGGAGCAAGACAAGGATGCCCATTCTCTCCACTGTTATTCAATATGGTGCTAGAAATTGTAGCCAGAGCAATTAAGCAAGAAAAAGAAATAAAAAGGCACCCCTGACAACCAAATAGATGGCAGCAGAGTAAGGACCTCCTACAGTCAGCAGTTACTAACCACACACAGCTATCCAAATCACCTGTTTGGGATCCCCAGAAGACCAGAAGAGAATCCTGAAACATCTTTGAAAGAATGGAAGAAGGTGACTGTCCATCTGCAGAGAAGATTCATAAGTAGAGCACTCTACACCCTGGAGCCCAATTCCCCTTCTCCACTGGTGGCGCAAGCCACCTCAGGAGCTATTCTGTGGCTAGAAGTAGAAGCTCCACTTCCCAAAAATGAGGGAGAAAGAGACAGTTGAGCATCAACTTCAGCTACTGTTAAGTAAATTCAGTGAGTTAAAGTATAATCCTAAGAACAGCTAAAAGTTTGAAACAGTCCAAGTTAGAAAGAGGCCAGTAGCTGCCATTTTAACTTTGTCTCCAGCATGAGGGGAAGCAGGGCAGACTGAAAATCACAGCACTAGTAGTGCCCAGCTCCTTTCCATTCAGATTGGATTGCATCTCTAGCCTAGGTCCAAGTCTCACCTCTGGCAGGGAGGAAGCTGAGTGGACCTGCACCAGCCTCTCTAGAAAAATACAGGCCATGCAACATATGCTAGTGATCATCCTCCTCTGGCAGTGGCACAAGTCTCCTCAGGAGCTTCTCCATGGCTGGAGTTGGAAACTCCATTTCCCAAAAACAGGACAGGAAGAGACAGTTGGCCACTGACTTCAGCTACTGATTAGTAAATTCAGCTGGCTAAACTATAACCCTAAGAAGGGCTAAAGTTTAAACCTGTCCAAGTCAGAAGGAAGCCAGTAGCTGCCATTCTGACTCTGCCTTCATCATGAGGGGAAGCCCAACTGATTGAAAATCACAGTGATGGTAAGGACAGGCTTCTTTTCACCCAGGTAAGACTGTAGCCCTAACCTAGGCTTCAGTCCCACCTCTGGCAGAGAGGAAGCTAGCAGAACCTGCACCAGTCTCTCTAGGTAACTACAGGTACATTTTGCTGGCATAGACTGAATGGTCAGAAGTCTATCAGGGCAACGTGGTCATTTTGGACTCACACTGCATAGATTACTGCCCACACCTGCAGCTCCATCCCTGCCCCAGGGAGGGGAGGAAGGGAGGACTGTGAAGCTTCATCAGTCTCTCTGGTCAACTACAGTCTAGGCCTGCACAACTTGGATTATTATACATGACTGTGGCTCTGTCCCAAATGAGAAAGGTGGGGGAAGCTTCATCCATCCCTGGAGCAATGCAGCAGCTTCAGCCTCCACAGCTTACAGTACCAACTATATCCTCATCCTTGGCTACTCCTATACAACCAGCAAGGGAAAAAGGGCAAGAAAGTCCTAAACTAAAAAAGAGAAACTGCACCCAGAATAAATACATTGAGTAAGCCAGATGCCAAGACACCACCAAAAATTACAATCCACACCAAGAAACAGGAAGATATGGCCCAGTTAAAGGAAGAAAATCAGCCTCCAGATGACAAAAAGAGTTGAGAAAAACCCTGAAAAGAAACCATTCTCCACCCTCTGCCAGACCCCTCTTCTTCACAGGGAACATTTCCTCCCACTCAGTTGATCACAGTGTCAGGGGCTTTACCGAGGCTATTTGCCTTGAGGGTGGGGTATATATGCCGTTTCCAGTCACAGGGATGAGTAACTCATGGTTTTCCTTTGGCTTCTTTATCTGTCTAGTGCCCTCCTGGGTGATACGTAGCACTTCTCTGTTCCATGTATCTCCAAAGCAGCTTTCTTGGATATATTTTTGTCCTTTCTCTGTTCTTTTTTGTGAGAGAGCTTGGCTCTGCCTTCCTACTTTGATGCCATTTTCCTGGAAGTCCCTCCCAAGGAGCACATCTTTTCAAGAATGAATAAAACTCGTTTTTTAAAATATTCTCCTATAATTAGTTTGTATGTGTTTATTTTTTCAAATATTATTTTATTTTTTTAAAATGTTTTCTTTTTCTTCTTCTTCTTTTTTAAAGATTTATTTATTTATTTATTTCTCTCCCCTCCCCCCCCCCACCCTGGTTGTCTGTTCTCTGTGTCTTTTTGCTGCGTCTTCTTTGTCTGCTTCTGTTGTTGTCAGCGGCACAGGAATCTGTGTTTCTTTTTGTTGCATCATCTTGTTGTGTCAGCTCTCTGTGTGAGCGGGACCATTCCTGGGCAGGCTGCACTTTCTTTTGCACTGGGCGGCTCTCCTTATGGGGCGCACTCCTTGCGCGTGGGGCTCCCCTACGCGGGGACACCCCTGGGTGGCAGGGCACTCCTTGCACGCATCAGCACTGCACATGGGCCAGCTGCACACGGGTCAAGGAGGCCCGGGGTTTGAACCGCAGACCTCCCATGTGGTAGACGGACGCCCTAACCACTGGGCCAAATCTGCTGCCCTCAAATATTATTTTAAATCTTTAATCTTATAAAACTTAAATAATGTAATCATTTGACTTTTTTCTGTAGTGAAGACAGGTAGGTAGCCACTTTTGTTTATTCCCACCCACTACGTGCTAGCTAAATTTTACACGATATTACTGAATTGATATTTTTAAATTATTTTGAAATATATCACTATTGTATGCATTAGAAGATGCTCTTTAGTTTATTTCACATGAAAATTAAGTTCAAAATCAGTAATAAAAAATAAATGAAGTATCCCAAATATTTGGAAATAAAACTGCAATTTGTTTTTAAATACCTGAGTAAAAGTAGATGGAGTGGCAATTATAAAATATCTGTATTGAATTATAATGTGTCTACAGTCTAAAGCTTGAGAGACTTATCTAAAAGTCATGCCTACAGATAACTTTTTGTCTATAAAAAAATACCTGCAGTATGAATTGATTAAGCATCTCCGTAGCTGTTTGATATTATTGATGAATTAAAAAAGAAATATTGGATTATGTTTGTAAATTGTTTGGACTCACGTGATTAATATAACATATAAAGACATACATTATGGTGTTTGTACTTGGCAATGATGAAGAGAGTCTTACCAATTATATCTTATTTATAAAACGAGTAGATGTCTGAGCAGATAATCTCTTAGGTTTCCTTCAATTCTAAAATTTTATTATTTTATTGTAAAAGTAAAGTAACATGACAGCTAATCTGAACGTCTGACCTATATATTCTTGGACAAGAAAATTATGATTTATTTTACAATTTTTGGCATAAAGAGTCTTGGATGCTTGGAAAATTAAAGAGCCGATGTTATATAGAATGATAATTTGCTATTTGTTTCTTGACATTTTGTACTTATTTGTACTTTCATTTTTACCCTAGATTTTTCAACAGTAATGGAAATTTCTAGCCATTACTGGGGTATGCTGTGAAAGTGACCAAGATGTTAATATAGCTATTCATTGAAATTCAAAAAGAGAGAAAATATTACTAGATGTAGCAGTTAAAAATTATTGATGAATTCCAAAAAGAAATATTGAATTATGTTTGTAATCTGATCTGTACCTGTGCATGACTGAGTTATGATTAGGGCATTGAGTCCCCACTCCTTGGTGGGGCATGACAAAGAACAGTGATAAGGGTTTCTGATGTTGGAGTTTTGATGCTGGAGTTTGATGCTGAAGACTTAAGCTGGAGCCCTGGGAAGTCAGCATGCAGAGGAAAGAGAAGGCAGCCCCAGGAAGAAAGGGACCTTGAACCCAGAGAAAAGCAAGCCCCAGGAACATAGGAATGCAGGAAGCCTGAATCCTCACAGATGTCTGCAACCATCTTGCTCCAAATAGACTTTGGTGAGAAAGTAACTTGTGCTTTATGGCCTGCTATCTGTAAGCTCCTACCCTAAATAAATACCTTTTATAAAAACCAACCAATTTCTGGTATTTTGCATCAGCACCCCTTTGGCTGACTAATACACTGGATAATTAAACTATTTACTAGGTTTATAATTTCCTATTTTGATATTTTAGAGGACAATCTCGTGAAGGCAGAAATTTTAATTTTCTGTTTTCTTCATTGATCCACAAAAAAGCATCCCAATTTGTTCTAACTGGAATAGACACATCTGCCAGATATGGTTTGCCTTCTCTGCAAAGCGTCTTACAAAACTACCACTGTGGACTTACCGAATATCTTCTCCATCTCCATGGCATTCTACACAGCATTGCTCATGATCAAGGGACCCACTTCACAGTAAATCATGTGTGGGAAGGGGCACATGCTTATGGAATTCACTGGTCTTACCATGTTCCCTATCATCCTGAAGCAACTGGATTGTTAGAACGGTGAAATGGCCTTCTGAAGACCTTTATGGCACCAACTAGGTGGCAGTACCTTGCAGGACTGGGGCAATGTTCTTCAGGAAGCCGTATATACTCTAAATTAGCATCCACTCTATGGTGATGTTTTTCCCATAGCCAGGATTCATGGGTCTAGAAATCAATGGGTGGAAATGGGAGTGGCACCACTCACTATTACCCCTAGTGATCCACTAGGAAAATATTTGCTTCCTGTCCCTGCAACCTTAAGCTCTGCTGCTCTAAAGATCTTGGTTCTAATAGGAGTGTGGTTCTTGGCTGCTGGCAGATTGGGCACTCAGCAGTGGCTGTAACCAAGTCAGCCTTGGTGAGGGGAAGTCCATGTTGCTGAGCTTATGCATAACCTCCATCCCTACCACCATTGGCCACTTCATACATGAACCCATTGGGCAATGACAGGAGTGGCTGGAAAAAGAGGCTGAGTGCTAGCCACAGAGCAGATCATCTTATCCACTCGATTGTTGAAATCTTCCTCTGCCGAAGTCATTCTCTGGTAAGCATTTATGTGGAACACAAATATTTTCATGTTTGTTGTTGTTTTTTTTCCCCACTCAGAAAAGTCTATCCATATACCTTTTCCTTAGACCTCTTTGTCACCAATTTTCCAATTTTGTTCCTTTCAATTCCTTGACCATCCAGTCAAACCACTGGCAACAGCCCATGAATCAGTGTACAAATGCACATCCATTAATTTCTCCTTCCAAGCATAATGTACAACCAGGTGCACTACTCAAAGTTCTGCTCACCTGGAGGATTTGCCCTCACTACTGTCTTTCAGGGAGGTCCCATAAAGGGGCTGCAGTGCTGCAGCTGCCCACTTTTGGGTGTTACCTACAAATCCATCTGTAAACCATCTGTAAACCAGGCCTGAGTTTTCTCTTTCTCAGTCAACTTATTGTAAGGAACTCCCCAAGAGGCTATAGATGTGGGCTGGAAAAGAGAAGGTAATGTGGCAGGAGTGATGACCAGGGGCATTTGGACCACTTTCCTCATGTAACTTACTTTTGCCTTCAGGACCCACTTGAGCCCTATCTCGTATATACCACTTCCACTTTATTATAGAGTGCTGCTCTGCTGTGCATGCCCAACTTTATGGTTTTGTGGGTCAGACAATACTCAGCTCATGAGAATTATATTAGTCAGTCAAAGGGGTGCTGATGCAAAAACCAGACATCTGTTGACTTTTATAAAGTGTATTTATTTGGGGTGGAAGCTTATAGTTACCAGGCCATAAAACATAAGTTACTTCCCCATCAATGTCTGTTGCCACGTGTTGGAGCAAGACGGCTGCCAATGTTCAGCCTTCCTCTTCCTCTTAAAACTCCATGGTCCCAGCTCCTTCCAATATCAGCTGTAGATTGGGATACGTCTCCACTCTCTCCTGGCTCAGCTGCTCTGCTCTCTCCCATGTATTTATTTCTCAGGCTTCAGCTCAAACTCCAACCTCCCTACTCTAAAGTGCAGTTTCCCTGTGAGTCCCCACCCATCAAGGGGGTGGGGACTCAACATCCTCCTGACATGGCCCAATCAAAGGCCTACTCATAATTTAATTACTCCCAGAGGAACAGACCAGTTAACAAACATAATCCAATATCTATTTTTGGAGTTCATAAACAATGCCAAAGTGCCACAATAGGCAACTCAGGTCTCATGGTAGCTTGGTGGCCCATGGTTAAGCATTCAGTCTCTACTAAGCCCAGTAGCAGGCCAAAAGCTGTTTCTCAAAAGGAGAGTAGTTATCTACAGAAGACGGCAGGGCTCTGTTCCAAAATCCTAATGGTTTGCTTTGTGATTCTCCTACAGGGGCCTACCAAAGGCTCCAGACAGCATCTCTATTTACTACCATCACTTCAAGCACCATTGGATCTGTGGATCATATGGCCCAAGTGGCAGTTCAACTTGCACAGCAGCCTGAACCTGTCACGGAGATTCCTCTTGTTCTAGTCCCCACTCAAAATTAGTAGATTTTCTAGTCATTTGGTAAATGGATCAAAGTAGCACACCCATATGAGGAATATGTTGTCTCCAAAATCCAAGAGACCAAATAAGCCTTTTGTCTCATTTTTGTTCATAAGAGGGTCCAGATGCAACAGCTTACCCTTCACTTTAGAAAGGATGTCTCAACATGCCCCAACCCTGAACACTTAGAAATTTCACTGAGGTGGAAGGCCCTGTATGTTTCTTGGATTTATCTCCCATCCTCTCTAACACAAATGCCATACCAATAAGTCTAGAATAATTTCTACTTCTTGCTCACTAGGTCTACTCAGCAGGATAATATCACTAGAATGGACCAGTGTGATGTCTTGTAGGAGGGAAAGATGGTCATATTGCAGACAATATTATGACATAGGGTTGATATGCCCCTGAGGCAGAACAGTGAAGGTGTATTGCTGGTCTTGCCAGCTGAAAGCAAATGCTTCTGGTGGTCCTTATTAATGGCAGTTGAGAAAAAGGCATTTGCCAGATGAAAAAGTCATTTGCCAGATGAATAATACACCAGGGGATGTGTTGATTTGCTCAAGCAATGACACCACATCTGGAACAGCAGCTGCAATTGGAGTCACCACTGGGTTAAGTTTACAATAATCTACTGTCAACCTCCAAGATCCATCTATTTTCTGCATGGGGCAAATATGAGAGTTGAGTGTGGATGTGGTGGGAATCACAACCCATGCATTCTTGATGATGGCACTGTTCTCTGCAACCCCTCCAGGAATCTGATATTTCTTTTGATTTACTATTTTTCTAGATAGGGGCAGTTCTAGTGGCTTCCACTTGGCCTTTCTTACCATAATAGAAAACACTGTATTTTCTGCATGATTTCTCTGTAAATCTACAATCTCTCTAATTAAAAAAAAAAACAGAATCTGAACTTGAAGGTAAGTTAGTTAAAATCATTCAGTCTGAAGAGCAGAAATTAAAAGGAATGAAGGAAAGTAAGCAGAGCCTGAGGAACTTGTGGAACACTGTCAAGCACACCAATACATGAATTGTGGGAGAGGAAAGAGAGAAAGAGGCAGATAGAATATTTGAATAAATAATGGCTGAAAGCTTCCCAAATTTAATAAGATGAATATACACAACAAAGAAACTCAACAAACTCAAAACAGAATCCAAACAGGCCCACATCATAACATGATAATTAAGTTTTCAAATGCCAAGATAAAGGGAGAATTAAGAAAGCCATAAGAAGAAAGTAACATATAAGAGAACCTCAACAAGACAAAGTGCCATTTTCTCACCTGAAAGCATGGAGACAAGAAGCCAGTGGGAAAAAATATTTTAAATGCTGAAGAGAAAAATTGCCAACCAAGAATTATATATCTGGCAAAACTGACTTTCAAAACTGTGGGAGAAATTAGGGCACTTCCAGAAAAACAAAACCTTAGGGAGTTTATCACCACTAGACCAAGCCTGCAAGTCATACTAAAAGGAAATTTGCAGGTTGAGAGGAAGGACACTAGACAATAATTAAAAGTTGCATGAAGGAATAAAGACTTCCAGTAAAGGTAATGACAAGGATTAATAGATGCTGTTTACAAGAGACTCACTGTAAATTCAAAGACAGGTTGAAAATCAAAGGATGGAAAAAAACATTTCACACAAATAGGAGCCAAAAGAGAGTGGCATGACTATACTAATATCAGAAAAAGTAAATTTTAATTCACAACCTGTTAAAAGGGACAAAAAGGACACCAGATATTGATAAAAGTATCAACTCATTAAAAGGATATAACAATTATATATGCATTTAACAACAGAGTCCCAGAATACATACAAGAAACATAGACAAATTCTAAGGGAGAAATACGTGGTTCTATATTAATTATAGGTGGTTTCAATAATCACTTTCAAAAATGGATAGAACATCTAGGCAGCAGGTAAATAAGGAAATAGAAGACTTGAACAATACTATAAACCAATTAGACCTTGTAGATATATCTAGAATGCTTCATCTTACAACAGCAGAGTTCAAATTCTTCTCAAGTACACCCATATCATTCTCTAGAACAGACTATATGTAACTCATAAAACAAGGTTCAATGCATTCAAAATTATTTAAATCACATAATGTATCTTCTCTGATCACAGTGAAATGAAACTAAAAATTAATGAGTTGGAGAACTAGAAAATTTGTAAGTATGTGGAAATTAAGCAATCCACCCTTTTTCCTATTTTATGTAGTTTATTTTTAATTTATTTTACATTATTATAAACTTAAGCATTTATATAATTTTGTTATCACATGTTTTCCACTTGACTTTTACAAGATAGACTTTTCTCCATGCTGTGGTACTGCTCCATAAACACTGGGGATTTTCTGTATTTTATTTTTACATTTTTTTCTATTTTTAAAGAAGCTTTAGATTACATAATTGTTACATCAAAAATATATGGTAGAAGAGCAGATATGGCTCTAGAGGTTGGGCACCCACTTCCCACATGGGAGGTCCCAGGTTCGGTTCTGGAATCTCCTATAGAAGACAAGTGGACACAATGAGCAGACACAAGTGGACACAATAAGCAGACACAATGGGCAGACACAGAAAGCAGACAGATGAGGAAGCCATCTCAAGGGGGAGATATAGGAAGGAAACAGATGTAGCTCAGGGGTTGAATGCCTTTTTCCTATGTAAGAGGTCCCAGTTTCAGTCCCTGAAACCTCCTAAAATAAACAAACAAACAAACAAACAAATAAATAAATAAGTGCAATTCCCATATACCTTACCCTCACCCCTCCTACACTTCCTCATGTTAACAACATCTTTCCTTAGTGTAATACATTTGCTACAATTGATGAACACATATTGAAGCATTGCTGCTAACCATGGACCATAATTTACATTATAGTTTAAACTTTGCACTGCAGTTTTACAGGTTTTGACAAAATGTATAATGGCCTGCATCCATCATTTCAATGTCATGCAGTACAATTTCAATGTCCCCAAAATGTCCCCATGATGCCTCCATTCTTCCCTCTCCCTCCCCTCAGAACCTCTGGTGCCTACTGCCTTTATATCAATGATGCAATGAATAATGATAAGTCTACGTTAGTCCATAGTTGTATTCCCCCTTATGATAGTTCTTTCCTCAGTCTTGAGGATTTGAGGATGGTGATACCTCCAATTAATAGGGGGCTTATATCCCATGGGGCAGATGGATGGAACTGTCTTGCTTGCTGTTGCAGACACTCTCCAGTTTCTGGGATGGGCACTGTCCATCATCATCTTTTTGTTTGTTCTCATGGGTGAGTCCAATAAACTGGAGAGTAGGTGTTACAAGTCTGCTGAGATTCAGGGCTCACCCAGCATATGAACAGAGCAAAGATTTAAGTCTCTGGGACATGTATTTAACAAACAATAGTGCTAATTATAGGTTCAAATAAAAGGGGCGTATTAGGGAATATATATTCCAAAGGAAAGCCCACTGACAGGGTGCCAAATTCCTGAGATTGTCTGCCCTGTGTATAGTGTCTAGATGTCTCTAGAGCTCTCAGGAGCCCCACTGTTTGAGGCACTGTTTACTGTGGCAGTCAATGAGATCCTGCTGAGATGTACGTAAGTATAACCTCTGGAATGACCTGCTGATTCACTTTGAAGTCTCTTAGCCATAAAAATTCATTTGTAATTAATATTTCCCCCTTTTTGTAAAGGTTTTTTTTTCTTGATTCATCACTAGTCAGTGCTTGGTAAAAATCTCTCAGTGCTAGGGAGGCTCATCCCTGGGAGTCACGTCCCATGCCAGGGGGAAGACAGAGTGTTTATATGCTGAGTTTGGCTTAGAGAGAGGTCACATTTGTGTAACAAAGAGGTTTTCAGAAAGTAACTCTTGGATAATATATAATACTAGCCCATATGGAGACATCCAGGTCCTACACTCATGGCAGGTGGCTCTGAGTTCTGTGCCTTGTCAGTGGGCCCTACTTTGGAATTTGTGCTCCTGCATGTGATGGAGTTGGACACAGATGCAACTTCTCTACATATGCCTCTTCTGTCACTTTTACAGAACCTGTGGTTGGCACTGGGGTTGGTGTATGCCCAGGATACTTGAATCTCTGGACTGTCCATTTGCCACCTGGGCCCTGAGCCTCAGCAGAGTTGCAACACCTACTCTCCAGTTCATTGGACTTACCCAGGTCAGCTAACAGGGAGGGAAGGATGGTCAACCACCTCACAAAGGAACCGAGAGAGTCTACAACTATAAGCAGGAGAATCCCATCCATCAGCCATGTGGGATCTAAGCCCCCTCTCGATTTAGAGGTGGAGTGTACATCATCATCCCAGGGTCCTCAGGATGGAGGAATAAAATATGGATTAGAGTAGACTTACTGGTATTCTACTATAGAATTATTGTGACTCTACCAATGGAAGAAATTATATCATTGATGTGGAAACAGTGGACATGGGAGTTCCTGAAAGCAGGGAGAGGGAAAAAGAGCTGTGATATGGGGGCATTTTTGGGACTTGGTGTTGTCCTGAATGATATTGCAGGGACAGATGCAGGACACTCTATATTCTGCCATAACCCACTGAATGGACTGGGAGAGAGTATAAACTACAATGCAAACTATAATCCATGCTGTGTAATAGTGCTTCAAAATGCATTCATCAAATGCAATGAATGTACCACACTAATGAAGTTGTTGATGTGGGAAAAGTTGGGGATGTGGGGAGTGGAATATATGGGAACCTCTTATATTTTTTAATGTAACCTTGTGTATGATCTATGTAACTTTTAAAAAGAAAAAAGAAATACTAACCTAAGTTTCAATTTCACAAAAAAAGGTTCATAACTACAACCATCAATATCAATGGCCTGGCATAATGGTCTGTCTTCCTTCACTAGGTACTGTCCATGTACTCAGGGAATTCTTGCTGCTCTATTATAGAATGTAACAGGACTTACCAGGATGGGAATTCAATATTCTTTCAGTTACTGTGTGGGTTTCCACCCACCAAGACAATGCCCCATGACCCCTTGAACATACACATATATCATAGAGGCAGGCCCTAGGTGCACCCATCCCCACACATCCCCCCATCCCCAACAGCCCACACCAGTGATCCTCCCTAACACAGTTGTGACCCCTCTGCAATCCAAAACCTCCCTAAAAACAAAGTGAAAAAATTAAACAAATAAATAAATAAAAATAATAATAAAATTAAAAATTTTTCACTATGTCTTTCATCACCCTAAGCTCTGTTATCTTTTATGTACAGTAACAATTTCTTCCATGTGCTCCCCAAGTACCTTATTTTTTGCTTATCTTCAAAGAAGCTTTAGGTTACAGAAAAGAAAATACACAATGATCAGGTGGAATTTATCTAAGGAATGCAAAGGTAGTTCCAACAAAGAAACCCTATCAATGATGATTAATATGATGAAAGAAAAAAACCCCCACATGATTGCCCCCAATTGATACAGAAAACACATTTGAGGAAACTCATTACTCTTTTTCTGTTAAAAACATTTTAAAAATTAGAAACAGAAGAGTACTTCTTCAACAAGATAAATGGTATATATGAAAAACTCATTGCTAACAACATCCTCAATAGTGAAAAATTGAAAGTCCCAAATAGACAAAATCACCAGAAAAAGTACACAATTGGATGACTCCCACCTTCCAATTTCAAAATTTTTCTACATAGCTACTGTTTTTAAAACAGTGTGATACTGGAAAAAGACAGACTTAGAGTCAATGGAATAGAATTGAGAGTTCAGAAATACACCCACAAATCTTAGGCCAATTGTTTTTTTTTTTTTTTTTTTTAATTTTTTTATTTTTTATTGACTTTGTAATAATATTACATTAAAAATATATATGTGAGGTCCCATTCAACCCCACCCCCCCACCCCCCCCCTCCCCCCCCCCAACAACACTCGTTCCCATCATCATGACACATCCATTGGATTTGGTAAGTACATCTTTGGGCACCTCTGCACCTCATATACATTGGTTCACATCATGGCCCATACTCTCCTCTATTCCATCATGTAGGCCCTGTGAGGATTTACAATGTCCGGTGATTACCTCTGAAGCACCATCCAGGGCAGCTCTATGTCCCGAAGACGCCTCCACCTCTCATCTCTTCCTGCCTTTCCCCATACCCTTTGTCCATTATGTCCACTTTTCCCAATCCAATGCCACCTCTTCTATGTGGACACTGGATTGGTTGTGTCCATTGCACCTTTATGTCAAGAGGAGGCTCAGATTCCACCTGGATGCTGGATGCAATCCTCCCATTTTCAGTTGTAATCACTCTAGGCTCCATGGTGTGGTGGTTGTCCTTCTTCACCTCCATCTTAGCTGAGTGTGGTAAGTCCAATAAATCAGATTGTAGGTGCTGGAGTCTGTTGAGGCTCAGGATCTGGCTATCACATTGTCAGTCCAGAGATTCAAATCCCCTAAATATATCTTAAACCCCAACATTAACTGCACCTCCAGCACATTAGCATGAAAGTCTTATGAAGGGAGATCCCATCTGAGTCCAGATTCATCACACATAAACACCATTTCCAAGGAGGGGCCATCTGCCCTGGTAGTTAACCCCATCAGGCCAATTGTTTTTTGTTTTTTGTTTTTGAGGTATCAGGACTGGGGATTGAACCAGGGACTTCCCATGTGGGAGGCAGGTGCTCAACTGCTTGAGCCACATCGGCTTCCCTATGGCCAGCTGACTTTTGATGTGTGCCAAGTCTACTCAATAGGGAAAGAATAGTCTCTTTAACAAATGATGCAGGAAAAACTGGACAGCCACGCAAAAGAATGAAAAGGAACCCCTACATCACACCATATACCAAAATTAACTCAAAATACACTAATGGCCTAAACGTAGGTCTAAAACTATCCAACTCTTAGAATGAAATATAGAGAAATAGCTTTGGAAACTTGTATTAGGCAATGGATTCTCAGACTACACCAAAAGCATGAGCAATGGGGGAAAATTACAGAAATTTAAGTTCATCAACATTAAATATTTTTTCAACAAAGGACATTATCAAGAAACTGAAAAGACAGCCTAGAGAATGTTAGGAGAAGGAGAGCATGCCAGGACTGGTGAAAAAGACCCGCGTGTGTGGGGAATCAGCAAAGTATGATTTAATGGTCGACATTTTAATCTGGGAGTGCAGACAAAACCATCTACTCGAAAATGCAAACCGTCCCAGATCCGGTGATGTTCACGCCCAGGATTTACCTTTAGGTTCATTGTTGGGGCTTGATTCCTTAAGAGACCTTCCTTTTCCCCCTATCCGGACCAGCTTGCATCAACCCTAGGAGATCCTGGGCTGGCCTCTGGTCCAGCATCCTCAGAATTAGACTGACTCTGAGTGATGGAGGCTGCTCCTGAGTCTGTGCCTGCAATGGTGCAGAGACCAAGACACCTCAGTTCCTCCCCTGAGCCATGCAGGTGACCCCTGCTCTCTGTTCATCCCAAAACCGAGCTTTGAGATGCTAGGAAAGAGGGGGGGATGACCAAGTGTGGGACAAGTACATCCTTCCAATGGTTCAGACTCATTCTTCATTGGTAAGAAAGGCTGAAAATTGGTGACTGAGAGGTTTACCTTTTACACTTAGAAGGCTTGATTGATGTGGGATGAGAAGGCAAAGAGTCACGATGTTCTTTGTGCCAGGTGGAGGGGGGAGCCTGGACCCCAGCTGCAGCAATCCAGAGCCAGAGGGATCTCGGTGAACCAGATTGACTAAGTAAGAGAGGAAAAAATGATGCCAGGAGTGCAGAGCAGTCAGTCAGCTAAGGAGGCCAATTCCGAAAGAGCAGATTTGAAAGTCTCTCTTCCTCCAGGTTTACACTTCATCAGGTAGCCAGCTCCAGAATTTCCAGGTTGGGGGGCAAGCAATTTTCTGAGAACCCTGGACTTGAATCAGTGTTTGTGTAGCACTTTACTTAAGGTCCATAATACAGGAGCTACCCAAATACAAGAGTAGGAGGGTGTGTTGTTTTGTTTTCTTATTTTTGAAGGGTAGTTGGAGCGACTAAAGCATTTTTGAATGCTTAGGGAGGGGACCTTTCCATCTGATAGTCCCACACCTTGCTCCAATGCCTTCCAAGCTCTTTTCTCACCTAGCCCAACTTTTAGGTCTGATTTCCTGCCTGCTTTAAGGACATATTCCGAATGGCTTCTGCTTTCTTTCCAGTGTGCAACCGCAAGCCGTGTACATCCCTGCCTCTTCTGCCTTCTGTTCTTGTGTTAGCAACCGCTGCCCACCCCGACCCTTGCCTAATACAAGATCCTGAAGATATTTCTCTATATTTCATTCTAAGAGTTGAGTCTGGAGAAGATACGTAGATAAAAAAGTATTCCATTATTCTTGTGTTACTGATTTGGACTCAAAAATGACAGGAAAAATATTCAGTAGCTTTTCTGGAACAGCGCCTTGTGTGCTTGCACCAGCTCACAAGTTGGGATGGGATGACAGTGGAGGGCAGTGGGGTGTTAGGGCTCAGTGCTGAGCACGTAATCCAGAATACATTGCATGGGAGGCTCCTCCTCAAACATGCAGTATCTATCTCTCTAGGCTACACTTTTCCTTGTTGCCTTCTCCTGTCCTCCTCCTTCCCAGATTCAAAGCTGATCTCTCTTGAAGAGCTCTGTCAACAGAACCCAACATTCTCTCCCTGGATCAGCCACACACAGGTTCCTCGCCAGCGCCCGCCTTCCCTCCTATCAGCTCTGCTGAAATTCTCTACAGCTTCTTGCAGATTACAAAGAAAATCTTCACCAGGCTTCCTTCTTAGGTTTAACTTGCAGGGAAGCGGACTTGGCCCAGTGGTTAGGGCGTCCGTCTACCACATGGGAGGTCTGCGGTTCAAACCCGGGGCCTCCTTGACCCGTGTGGAGCTGCCCATGCGCAGTGCTGATGCGCGCAAGGAGTGCCGTGCCACGCAGGGGTGTCCCCCACATAGGGGAGCCCCACACACAAGGAGTGTGCCCTGTAAGGAGAGCCACCCAGCGCGAAAGAAAGTGCAGCCTGCCCAGGAATGGTGCTGCACACACAGAGAGCTGACACAAGATGACGCAACAAAAAGAAACACAGATTCCTGTGCCGCTGACAACAACAGAAGCAGACAAAGAAGAAGACACAGCAAATAACATAAGCACAGACAACCGGGGTGGGAGGGAAGGGAAGATAAATAAATAAATAAACCTTTAAAAAAAAAAAACTTGCAGAAATCATAGGTTTCATCCCCAAGTGATCCTAAAACTGACTTCCAATAGGAAAAACTGTCATTTTGGTGATTTCATTTCCAAGAGAAGAAACCAAAGAATAGAAAGGAGTTTGAAGCTGAAGAGAAAATAATAAAATTATTTCAATCACATTAAAATTTATGCAGAGGCTGGAAACTTCCTTTGCCAGAATACCAGGTCCTCAAGCCCCCGTCTCAGAGGACACAAAAGGCCTCAAACCAGCCCCCACTCTGCACTAGAAGGGATTCCTGCGCCCCTAGCTGGGAAGGAAGTGATCGCCTGAAAGGCTTTTTTATTTTAGCTCAGAGTCCCAAGGTCCGCAACTTCTTCCCTCTTCCTGTTCCTGAGTGGATGAGGCCAAAAACAATGCCTATCGTCATCGGCTGAACACAGGAGTCATTTCATTGTTGTTTTTTTTTTTAAAAAGATTTATTTATTTATTTAATTCCCCCCCTCCCCTGGTTGTCTGTTCTTGGTGTCTATTTGCTGCGTCTTGTTTCTTTGTCCGCTTCTGTTGTCGTCAGCGGCACGGGAAGTGTGGGCGGCGCCATTCCTGGGCAGGCTGCTCTTTCTTTTCACGCTGGGCGGCTTTCCTCACAGGCGCACTCCTTGTGCGTGGGGCTCCCCCACGCGGGGGACACCCTTGCGTGGCACGGCACTCCTTGCGCGCATCAGCGCTGCGCATGGCCAGCTCCACATCGGTCAAGGAGGCCCGGGGTTTGAACCGCGGACCTCCCATATGGTAGACGGACGCCCTAACCACTGGGCCAAAGTCCGTTTCCCTCATTGTTTTTGTTTTTAAGATTTATTTATTTATTTTCCCCCTTCCCTTCCTCCTGCCCTGCTGTTTTTGCTGTCTTTGTTGTCATCTCTTCTCATTTTCTTTCCTCTAGAATTCACCAGGATTTGATCCTGGAGACCCCTGTGGCCTCTCACTGCATAGCACAACCAGGTGGGCCTGTGGAGCAGTCTCATCTGCTGCAGGGAGAAGATGGCAGTCATGGTAAGAACTTGGCAGGAACAGGTAGAAAAGACCAAGGAGAGCCTAAAGAATGTGGACAAGAATATTCACAAGCTCATTGGGTGGGATCCAGACGACGTGAGGCCCAACCATGCCAGGTTACTAGCCCTTTCCAGTTCTGGTGAAGGTAGAGGACACGGTAGTTTGTGGCTGAGGCATGGATTTTCAGATAGTGGAGGAGGGTCCCCAGCCAAAGAGAGCCTGAAGGAGCAGTCAGTAGTTGGGCAGAGAGTGTGGCATGAAGAGAGAATCACATTCCAAGAAAGCAATGCAGAGGATAGTGATGCTAAAAAGCCAGCAATGCCGTCTTCACTTGTGGCTACATCAAAAGAGCATACAGGTGGAGATCTTATCCAAGATCAAAATATGGATGAAAATGGAAAGCAAAGAAATCAACAAATGTTTGGATTGTTGATGGGCACTCATCAGAAATTTAAACAAGAATCCACCTTGCTACTGAGAGGCAAAAGAGGCACCAGTGTTACCGGATTTTATTTAGGTCCTTGGCTATGCTGCAGAAATGAATTTCAAGAACACACCAGGTGAATTAGGCCAGTAATTTATTTAGGTAGGGAGGGAAGAGAAATGGGAGAAAATAACAGAACAGGGGTCCCAGGTAGAGAGGAAGGGGTTGAACAGTGATAAAGCAGGCTGATGTACAAGCTACAATTCCCCATTATAGGTTATAAATTCCTAGGTTTACTTGTGTGGCCACGTGGCAGAGGAAAAATGGTGAGAGTGGTGCACGTAGGGCAGGAACGGGTCCAGAGGCAAGAAAGCGGAGCTTGAGGGCATTCAGGCCCCTCCATCTGCTTTTTGAACCATTAATTATTCCACCCCTTTGCTAATGGCAGAGAAGGGGTTCCAGCTGTTTGCGGTTTTGATTGATTACCCCACCTATCAATCCCCCATGAGGACCCAATGATAAAGTACTGGTGAATATCTGGGGCTTCTCCTGGCTTGCAGAAGTCTTTGCTCTGAATAGCAGACTCTTGGGGGTGGGGGTTTTCCAGCAGCCATCCTGGGGGTTATTCATGTCCACGTAGACTCTGCCAGGTTCCAGATCCATCTACTGACTCCCTATCTTACTAGCAGGCTTCACCAGGAAATTGAACAGAAACTTAAAGTACAGGCAGAAGAAGAGAGAAAGAAGGTTGAAAGTGAGAGAACTGTTTGAACAGAGGCATGCTAAATGGACAAAACTGCAGCTTTTAGAACAGAAAGTTGAGCTTGTGTAGCCACAAGAATGGAATGGGCATAGCGCCAAGACAATTAAACATATAAGAACTAAGACAAAGCCCCATTTGTTCTACATTCCTGGAAGAATGTGCCCAGCTACCAAAAACTAATAGACGAGTCACAGGAAAATGCTCTATTTGAAGGTAGACATATTGAATTTGCAGGACAATAAATAAAATGGAGGACAGACCTAGAAGACAATCAATGAAGGAAAAACAGCATCAGATGGTATATTAGTCAGGGTTCTCCAGGGAAACAGAATCAACAAGGGGTATCTGTTAATAGTAAGAGATTTATCAGAGTCTGTTACATAGCCGTGGGCATGCACAAGTCCAGGTTCCTCAGGCAGGAACTCCGATGAGAGTCCAGTGAAGATTCTTGATGAGTTCTGGCAGATGTTGGTTGTTCAAAGACAAGCTGGGAAATTCTCTCTCAATGCTGAAAGACTTCCCCCTTTAAGGGATTCAACTGATTGGGTTAAGCATCACTCACTGCTGATGGCAATCTCCTTGAATGATGTAATTATAACCAGCTAGCTATGATTTACCATTGCAGTAAAGTCAATGGTGACTAAAGTCCATAAATGTCATTGTATTACAGTTAGCCCAATGCTTGTTTGACCAAACAACTGGGCACAATTACCTGGCCGAGTTGATACAATAGCCTAACCATCACAGGTGTGTGTAATGAAGCACAGAAGGCAAAACAAGAAGAGGGTAAGGTGGCTCAGGGAGAGGAAAAGTTGGAGGAGACAGCTAAGCAGCACAACAGTGTAGAAATAAAGGAAGCAGAGAGAAGGAGGAAAAGGACATGGGTATGGTTCATAGGGATGCAGAGAAAGAACAGGAGGAGGAGCAAAATCAGGAGGTGGGGTTTAAAATGGAGGAAGAAACTGAGGTAAGGGAAGAGAGAAGCAGCAGGATAGCCTGAAAAAGTTATGGATGTGCTGGAGATTGTTGAGAATGTAAAAAATGTAATTGCTGAGCAGGAGGTAATGGAAACGAATCTAGTTAAAAGTGGAGAACATTCAGAATATAAAATTAGCAAAGGAATGGAACCAGAGATGGAATTTGAAGTTAAGACAGATAAAGAACGTGAATCTCTTTCTCCTGGGAAAAAGAATTCTATTGCTCTAGAAATATTAAAAAAAAAAAAAGAAGCCTGAGGAAAAAGAAGAAAAAAGATCTGTGTCCCAACGAAAGCCTATGGCTCAACCTCAACTTCAGCCTCAGCCCCAGCCCAGCCCCAATCTCAGTCCCAATCTCAGTCTCAACCAGTACTCCAGCCCCAGTCTCTCTCTCAGCCTGAGACTTTGCCATTAGCTGTTTTATAGGGGAGTTGCCAGTAGAATCTGTTAAACTCTTTGATGTGCCAGTAGAGCTAGTCTTGACAGAAAAACTCAGAGCAAAAGCAAAACCAAAACTAGGAAGAGAAGAAGAGGTTGGACTAGAAATAAAACAAGCAAGAGTAGAAGTCAAAGCAGTAGCAGTAGTAGCTCTAGGAGCAGTTCAACCAGTAGCAGCAGTGGAAGTATTTCCAGCAGTGGCAGTAGTAGTAATTGAAATATTTCCACCAGCAGCTCTAGTGGCAGCAGCCACAGAGATAGTAACAGTGGCACTACTAGTAGTAGTGAAAGAAGACGTTGGAGTAGGGGCTGAGGACATAATAGAGATAGAAAATGCAGAAGGAAGGTGGGTCAGAAGTGAAGGGATACTCCAGGAATAGAAAGAAGTCACAAATCTTCGAAAGGTGGTTGTAGTAGAGATACAAAAGGATCAAAGGATAAGAATTCCCAGTTTGACATAAAGGTAGTCAATCAGGCAAAAGATCTTCAAGAAGTGAAAGAGACTGAAAATCAGACAGGAAAGACAAAAGGCATTAATCGAAGAAACCAGGCTTTCTTAGTCTAATCTTTGCAGAAGATTAGATGAGTAAAAGTAATACCTTTCCTTGTAAGGAGGATGCTATGCTGCCTTAAGAATTACATGTTGTAAAAACATCTTTTGGGAAAATAAAGACTTTTTTTACCAGAAAAAAAATTAATGAAGTTTTCTTGTAAAATGGAGAAAACAAATTTCTTATAATCTGAAAGACACATATTATTCAAGATAACAACTGCAAACAGTTTGACTTGTATTTTTCAGATACCAGTACCATATATTAATATATGTCCATATTTTTACACAAATAAAATTTTTTTATATCTCCATTAACCCTTTGTATCAGTATATAATTATTTTCTTCACTCAGCCCTCAGATGAACCACGCTTTATTTTTGATCCATCATACTGGATCCCAGGAAAATTTGCTCTAAGTTGATCCATAGGGGACCAAAAATAGATAATGTCAGCTTGCCCCTCCAGATACACTCAGCACCCTTCTAGCCCTGCTCTCTGCCCCAGGACCTTGACCTCTGTGGACTGCACTGGATGGCTACCTTTACACACTGTCTTCTGATAGGGCTTAGCCTTTGGGAGGCACCAGAAGTAGATCAGAGATCTGGAGGAGAGGGAGATGGTCGATTTTTTCCTCTACCTTTGTCCCAGTTGGGTCTCAGGTTGCCTGAATTATTTGGCCTTACTGTTGAGCCTCTGTTCTGCTTTCTGTAATACCATGCATTGCCTTGTCCCTTCTGATCTGGGGGTAGTTGTGATGCTCCCTTCTGGTGCCAGCTCTTCTGTGCTCCCTGACCCTTTGTTGTTTCTTTTAACCTGCTCACACTTTTCTGAATAGCCACTTTATTACCTTTCTCAATTACCTCTTCATAGTAAGCATCTCTTTTACGCTGCAAGGCTGACTGACATAGTCCTGTTTACAAGTACAAAAGTAGCTCTTAATCATGTATCAGAATCATTATAATGGAAGATATTTAATCCTGGGGTACACCAGATATGAGGCTCAGTAACAGAATTCAAGAAAGTAGACTGAAAATACATGTGTGCTCAAGTAACTATTTTATATAACTAAGAAGCTGTTGGCCTGGTAAATTGATGGCACTCCCTATTGAAAGTGTACTATTATATTATTGTCTTGCCTAGAAAAACCTCACTAAAAAAAAATAGTGAAAATAGGGAGTTCCAGGAAGATGGCATCAGAGTAGGTAGGCAGGGCTCAACTCTCTCACTAAACAATGGAAAAAGAGCCAAAAGCTATCCAAGGGACCTACCTTAGGGGTCAACAGATGAGCTCAGTGCTATACAACTCCCAGGAGGGCAAGAGACAGAGACTAAGACCCTGAAACAACAAATGTGAGTTACCAATCCCCCACTGCAGCCTGGAAGGGCTACCATCCCCACTCCCAAGATATTAAGCTGGATAAAACTCCTGGCTCAGAGCAGGAAGAAGGGAACAGATATCTTCCCCCCTGTCAGCTATTACAAGGGAAAAAGGTTTAATTTCCCTTGTCAGTGGATTTCATTCAGTGAATTTGGCCAGCAGAGCCTGCTTTGAATCTTGGCTCTGGCCAGACCAAAACACTGGGAATCTAAGACTGAAAGAAACACCTCGGGGGAAAGGTTCATCTCCAAGCACCATCTGGTGGCCAGTCTAAAATTGGTGTTGAGTCTCAACACTAACTCCTGCAAGAATATCTGCACCTCTGTTAGTGAGTCCTTGGCCCAATTTTGATAACTTAAGGCAGGAAATTTTAAAGACAGAATAAGTTGAACCTAATGTCAAAGAAGAGCTGTGAAAGAAAGGGTAAGCAAGAGACACAGATGGCAACCAGAGTAAATTCACTAATATATTCAGATGTCTAGACTTCAGCAAAACATTACGAGCCATGGTAGGAAACAGGAAGAGATGGCCCAGCCAAAGGAACAAACCAAACACCCTGAAGAGATACAGGATTTAAGAAAATTAATCAGTGAAAATCACACAATACTCCTAAATCAATTGAAAGAATTTAAAGAAAATATGACTAAAGAAATAAAGGATATTAAGGCACTAACTGAGCATAAAGAACAATTTGAAAGCCTGCAAAGAAAAGTAACATATGTTATTGGAATGAAAGACACAATGGATGAGATTAAAAATATATTAGAGGCACATAAAAGTAGATTTGAATTGCTCAAAGAAAGAATTAGTGATACAACGATGGAACATCTGAACTGGAAGACAGGAGAACAGAAAGAGAAGACAATGGGAAAAATGGAACAACATCTCAGGGAATTGAATGGCAATGCAAAACACACAAACATACACTTTATTAATATCCCAGAAGGAGAAGAGAATGGAAAAGGGGAAGAAAGAATATTTGAGGAAATAATGACCAAAAACTTCCCAAACCTTATCAAAGTCATAAATACCAATATCCAAGAAGGACAATGCACCCCAAACAATAAATCTGAACAGACCTACCCTAAGACACCTACTATTCAGAATGACAAATATCAGAGATAAAGAGAAGATTTTGAAAGCAGCAAGAGAAAAGCAAAGCATCATATATAAGGGAAATGCAATAAGATTAAGTGCCAACCTCTCATCGGAAACCATGGAGGCAAGAAGAAAGTAGTATGATGTACTTAAAGTACTGAAAGAGAAAAACTGCCAGCCAAGAATTCTGTATCCTGCAAAGTTGTCACTTCAAAAATAAAGGTGAAAAACAAACAAAACATATATATGTATATATTTTTTATTGTATATATATACACAAATATATATATATACATATATATGTATTTTATATATTGTAAAAAATATATACATATATATGTAAAAAAAATAAGGGGGAGTTCAAAATCTTCACAGACAAACAAAAACTGATAGAGTATGCTACCAAAAGACCAGAATTACCAGAGATCCTAAAGGGAGTGATGCAGCCAGAAAGGAAAAAACAAGGGTGAGAGACTTGGAGAAGAGTGTAGAATGAAGACTATTAAGAAGGGTAAATCAAAGGGTAAAACAATAGTAAAACATAGCAACAGAAAGCCAAAGGACAAAATGGATGAAATAAGTAATGCATTTACAGTATTAACAGAATATTAAGGGCTTGAACTCCCCAATCAAATAACATAGACTGATAGAAAGGATTTTTAAAAAATGAGCCATATATATGTTGTCTATAAGAGACTCACTCAGATGTAAGGACACAAGTTAAAAGTGAAAGATTGGAAAAAGATATTCCATGCAAATAGTAACCAAAAAAGAGCTGAAGTAGCAATACTAATATCTGACAAATCAGATTTCAAATGCACAACTGTTATAAGGGATGAAGACGATCATTACATATTTTAAAAAAGGGGGGGGAATCGCCAAAAAGAAATAACTATACTAAATATTTATGCATCTAACCTGAGTGCCCCCAAGATACATGAGGCACACACTGGCAAAATTGAAGGGAGAAATAGATGTCTCTACAGTAATAATTGGAGATGTCAGTACACCACTCTCAGTACTGGATAGAACATCTGGACAGAGGATAAAGAAACAGAGAACTCAAATAATATGATAAATTAACAAGATCTAGCAGACATCTATAGAGCATTGCATCTCAATCAGCAGAATAAACATTCCTTTCAAGCACTCAGGGACCCTTCTCTGGGGTAGATTATATTTTGGGTCACAAGACAATAATCAATCAATGTACAAAGATTTTGAAATTATACAAAACACTTTTTCTAATCATAACAGAATGGAGCTGGAAACCAATAATGGATAGAAAAAAGGAAAATTTATAAGTATATGGAGATTAAACAACACACTCTTAAATAATCAGTGGGTCAAAGAAGAAAGTGCAAGAGAATTCAGCAAATATCTTGAGATGAATGAAAATGAGAACACAACATATCAAAACCTATGGAACACTACAAAGGCAGTGCCAGGGGAAATTTATAGCCCTCAATCATTATATTAAAAAAGAAGAAAGAGCTAAAATTGAAGATCTAACTGCACACCTGTACGAACTAGAAAAAGAACAGCTAACTAATCCCAAACCATGCTGAAGGAAAGAAATAGTAAAGATCAGAGCAGAAATAAATGAAGTTCAGAAACAAACAAAAAAAAATAGAATCAACAAAACCAAAAGTTGGTTCTTTGAGAAGATCAACAAAATCAACAAACCTTTAGCTAGATTGACAAATAAAGAAAGAAAGAAAGAAGATGCAAATAAATAAAATCAGAAATAAGAGGGGGGTCATTACCACTGCCCCTGCAGGAATAAGATAGATTAAGAGGATACTATGAACAACTGTGTGCCAAAAAACTAGACAATGTAGACAAGATGGACAAATTCCTAGAAACACATTAACCACCTACACTGACCGTAGAAGAAAAAGAATTAAACAGCCACAAATGAAGAGATTGAAACAGTCATCAAAAATCCCCCAAAGATGAAAAGCCTGGGACCAGATGGCTTCACAGGTGAATTCTGCCTATTATTAAAAGGTAATTGAATATCAATTTTGCTCACGCTCTTCCAAAACACTGAACAGGAAGGAACACTATCAAACTCATTCTATGAAGCCAAAATCACCCTAATACCAAAACCAGATAAAGGTTCTGCAAAAAAAGAACTACAGACCAACATCCCTAATGAATATAGATGCAAAAATCCTCAATAAAATATGTACAAACCAAATCCAGAAGCACATTAAAAGAATTATATACCACGATCAAGTAAGTTTTATCCCAGGTATGCAAGGGTGATTCAATATAAGAAAATCAATTAGTATAATAATCCATACTGATAAATTGATTAAGAAAAATGATCCTTTCAATTGATGCAGAAAAGGCATTTGACAAAATACAGCACCCTTTCTTAATAAAAAAAAAAACACTCCAGAAGATAGGAATAGAAGGATGCTTTCTCAATATGATAAAGTGCATATATGAAAAACCCACAGAAAATAATAAAATATTTAGGAATAAACTTAACCAAGGACATAAAGGTCCTGTATTCAGAAAACTAAAAATCTGTCAAAAAGGTAAAAAGGCAGCTGACTCAATAGAAGAAAATATTGGCAGTCACATATATGATAAGTGTTTAATATCCATGATATATAAAGAGATACTGCAACTCAACAATAAAAAGACAAACTACCCAATTAAAAAATGGGCAAAAGAACGAAAAGACAATTGTCCAAAGAATAAATACAAATGGCAAAGAAACACATGAAAATGTTCAACATGACTAGCAATTAGGGAAATGCAAATCAAAAGTACAATGAGATTCAACTCACTTATTAGAATGGACACTACTAAAAAGTTGGAAAACTGTAAGTGCTGGAAAGGATGTGGAGAGACAGGAACGCTATTCACTGTTGGTGAGAATGTAGAATAGTACAGCCACTGTAGAGGACTGTTTGACAACTCCTAAAGAAGTTAAATATAGACTTACCAAGTGACCTGGCGGTACCATTACTAGGTATATACCCAGATGAACTGAGAACAGTGACATGAACAGTCACCTGCATACCTGTGTTATAGGCATTATTCATGATTGCCAAAAGTTGTAAAAAACCCAGGTTGTTTTTTCCTTTCACTGTTTAGTATTTTTCTGATTACAAGAGTAATCCAAAGAAATTGCACAGTTGAGAATCTTATTACATCTATTTAGAATTCTCCCTAATTCCATCTCCATGAAGTAGCCATTGTTTTCACAAACATGCACACACAGCACACCCAACACGCATGCACATATACATATACATAACAATGACTACCCCTTAGAATGGAATTATAAGGATTTTGCCTTTTAGTATGTGTTAAAAATCTTCACAAGATTATCAATTCTTTTTATTTTTAGGGGCTGCATAATTTGTGTTGAGCAGGTAATTTATATTTTACCATTCACTACTAAAGAAGACAGTTTTTTTTCTAATACAATTTCTTGGTTTTGGGAAGGATTCTGTGGGATAAATTCCTAGAAGTGGCATTTCTGCATCATAAAGTATGTATATTTAAAATGCTAATGCATATTGTCAGATTGCACTTCCAAGATCCTATCAAATTCATTAACACCAGCAGTGTCTGAGAGTCTCTTTTTAGCAACTTGAGTTATAATGAAAATGCATGACCTTTTCTCATATGTCAGTCTTATATTTCATTGTTTTAATGTGCGTGTCTTTGACATTAATGAGTCCAAGCTTATCTTTGCTGTTGCTTTAAAGAGCCTCTTCATATTTAGAAATTGCTGTTTGTCAACAATATTAAATATTTCCATGATTTTTCTTTAATTTTCATCTTAATTTATGGTGTGTTTTTTTTTTTACATGAAGACAATATATTTAACATTCACATTCATATATGAAGTGTGTCAGGCTTTTTTTCTTTGTAGTTTCTGAGTTTATATTTGGCTTTGCATCTAGAGAACTAAGGACAAGTTGGGGAAATGCAAAATTTAATAAAATGTCCTAAGATTAAGAAAAAGCATATAATTTACTGGGTATTCAAAGGTTATATCTGACAGGTATAATGCCGTCTGTGTCTTATACTTTACCTTGTTTAGTTCTCAACTGTAATGTGAGGCATAGAGAATTACCTACTCTATCTTCCTAAATTACATATGAAGTAAGAAATGGGGGGATTAAAAACCCAGTTTAGTTTAAGTTTAATGCTTTTGCCTGAGGTAGTGCTTTCTATCAAAGTTTCCATTTTCAGTTACCATCTATTCAGTCTATCAAAAGAAACAAATTCACTAATATAATTAAAGCTGCAGGTTTTGGAAGGAGAAACTGCTCAAACAGGGAGAGTCAGAGTGTGAGGGCTCAGGAGCCATATTGATCACAGCTGCTTATAAAGGCATTTAGGGGATCGTTAAATTTCCTCATTACATAGGAGGGTCTTACAAAGAGTTCTTGCAAAGCAGGAAACACATATTTTGATTAATATGATAAGCTCATCTATTCAGATAAGCTATAGCTGCTGCACTGACAATAGTTTATCATTAGCTGTTGCTTAACCTCAGCTTTATAGGATGTGGTCTATTTTCTCAGAAAACCCTACAGTCAATTCTTTTTGTCTTCTGAAAAGTCCCCGTCATTTCTCAGAAAGGAGTCACTCCCAGCAAACCCAATGTAGATGACCATTTTATTTTACTTAACACCCTATTATCTAATTATCTATACATGTTTTACGGGGAAAGGTTATAAAAAGTTAACAGGAACTTTCTTATAAGTTCTGATCATCTTTCCTTTAAAAAATAATTGGACCATAACAATGGTAGATTTTCATCATGTTCTCACTCTCCTATTCTCTTTTAAATAATCTAATAGGCACCCAAAACAAAAGCTAGATTCTTGGCATTATCTAACTATCAACAATTACAATTTCAGAGATATATGGTATCCAATCCCTACATTTAATTTCTGTCATTTCTGCCCTTTTCACAACTTTTTCTTCCTCACTCCTCATCCCACTCTGTTCTCTCTTTGAATCCTTCTTAATTGCAATCTAAAATGTTTCTGTCTTTGCCATTATTTTCCTCACTGAAAGGAAGGAATGAAGTTGGAGCACTGGAATTTACCTGTGCTCTTAGCATGCCTAGAAATCACTTTAAAAACTACTACAATGTCATTTCAGACACTCAGTCCTAAATATTCTGATTCGTTAAATCTAGGGAGGGCAAGGATATTTGCATTTCTAATAGGAAAGCAGGTTATGCTAACGTTGTAGACCATTTGAGTAGCATTAGTAGAAAACTTATATAGGCCAGAGGATTCTTTTTTTCCCAGATGATTCTTAAAAAAAAAAACAGTAAAAAATAATTCTTGAAAAGATTTATTTCATTTATTTATTTCCCCATCCCTTTGTTGCTTGCACTCACTGTGTCTGTTCTTTGTGTGCTCATCTTCCTTTTAGGAGGCACAGGGAACTGAACCCAGGACCTCCTATGTGGGAGGGAGGCGCCTAATCATGTTTTCCTCCTTGTGTCTCTTATTATGCCATCTTGTTGCACCAGCCCGTGGCGTCAGCTTGCTGTCTTGCTCATCTTCTTTAGGAGGCTCTGGGAACTGAACCTGGGACCTCCCATGTAGTAGGCAGGACCTTAATCACTTGAGCCAAACCCACTTCCCCCAAATGATTCTTAATACTGTAATTCTTTCATATTTATTCCACTAATTTTATGTTTTTCCTTTGGATTAGTTTTCTCATGGCTATGATTATCAGACATATCTTTTGCATTGAGCTATGACTCTTATTGTCAGATATTTTAACTTTTGTCCATTGAATGGGTGAAAATTGTCTATAATTGTGACCTTTTCTTGCATTCCTCTCATCACTGATGACATCTCTTCTTTTTATTGACTGCATCTATTTCCTTTTTTGTGTGAGATGCCTGAACATGTCACTAGCCCATTTTTATTAGGCATTTAACATATTTTAAAATAATTTGTATGAGATTTTATTTACTCTTTTTATTTATACTTCATTGGTTTTGTAAATTGCAAATATCGTGTTCTGGTTTGTAAATCGTCTTTCATTTTCTTTAAGGTTTCCAAAAGGAAGAGATATCCTTAATTTTTTATAGTAAGACATCAGTCTTTTCTTTATGGTTAGTATTTCTCTGACCTGTTTAAAGAATCTGTTCTTATCCCAATGACTAGAAAATACTCACCTACAATATCTACTGCTGACTGAAATAAACAGCCACCAACAGAAGCAACTCCTGGTTAAGAAATAATTTTCCAAAAGACAAAAAAATAGTGGACCTCGGGGGCTTTCCAAAAAACTGATAGGCAACCCACAGAATTGCAGTAAAGCAACACCTAGTGATAGGGCAGTTGGGGTCCATTAGAAATAGCTTATCAGAATGGACAAGTCTACCATACTAATCAAGGTATATCTACTCCCCACTTTGTTAGACATCCCTATGTAATGAACAACTTAAAGCCTGAGGTGCCTCTCCTATAAATGCCAGCCATACCTTTCCTGTCAACACTTGCAGTCTAAGAAATGAAAACTTAACCAATCAGAAACGGTCACCTTAGGAAGGGGTCTTTCCACCAGAAACAGTCCAAATGAGGCAAGGCACCTTAGCTGTCCAATCAGAATATTTCCCCACTTGCTTCCCCTTAGTTTCCTCCTTTTCACAGGTGGTTTGGATGCTGCCCAATTCATGAATTGTAAACTGCTCAAATAAACCCCTACAAAAAAATTTTCTCTAATATTTTATTGTAAGAGTACCAATGATTTTAAAGTATTGCTTATGAAATTTAGGTCCTTAGTGCCTCTGGGATTGTGAAAGGGTAAGTGGAATGAGATACAGACCTAATTTAATATATTTTCCATGTGAATAATTACTTTTCATAATAATCCTTTTTTATTCCATTGATTAAGCTATAGAAGTCATCATCTCAAATTGTGATTTTTTTCAATTTATTTTTAGGGTGTATCAGAGATTGAACCAGGGACCTTGTACATAGGAAACAGGCACTCAACCATGGAGCTACAGTTGCTCCCCTATAACTGTTTTTTAAATCTCAATTTAGAAACAGTCTTTTATTTTCTCAATTAACTAACATGTCACTTTTTAGTATACTGAATTTTCATATACCTATGGATATGTGACATGGCTCTCTGTTCTATTTGTGTGGTCTATGTATGTATTCTATACAAATATCACACTCATTAATTACTATAACTTCATAATGAGCTTTGCCACCTCACAGGGTAAGTCCTTCCTTCCTATCTTTTTCAGCCATGTTCTCTTTTTTCCCTCTTTACTCTTTCATTTAAATTTTAGAATCAGCTCATCATATTTCATTAGAAACCACTGTTGTGATTTTGATTGCGTTGTATCTGTACATCAATTGGGGAAGAATTTGCATCTTTAAGGTAGTATATTTTCTCCTCTATAGCTCTCATTGCTTTCGGTCTTTGTAAAACTCTCTTGGTAAAGTTTGTAATTTTCCCTCTAGATTTTGAGCAGCTACTCTCTATATCCCTCCCAAATATTCTTGGCTTCATTCACTGTGTTCCAACCAATTACAATGGCCAGGAATCGCTTCACTTTGCCTAATGGCTTTTGCTGAAGCTGAAGAAGGGTATTTTCCACACACAGCAGACCAGAAATTCCAGAAAATTAATCAACAGCCCTAGGAACAGACCTTAACCAAAATTGACAGGAGTTAACCCAGATGTCTTACCACTTGAGTTTCTTAAGTTGGAGTCATGTAGTTCACAAGTTTCCAGAGTTCCTTAACAGACTAAGTTCTGTACCATTGAATATATGTTATTTTAATACTTTCGATTTGTAGAGATTTGTTTATGGTTGAGCTCAGTCAATAAAAGGGGAAGTGTACCAATATAAGTGGCTTTCTATTTCCTTTATCACTTCCAAATATCCTACTGGTGCTCCTTATAGCTCCCAAGTTAACTATTTTTTTTTTTTTAAAGATTTTTATTTATTTATTTAATTCCCCCCCTCCCCTGGTTGTCTGTTCTTGGTGTCTATTTGCTGCGTCTTGTTTCTTTGTCCGCTTCTGTTGTCGTCAGCCGCACGGGAAGTGTGGGCGGCGCCATTCCTGGGCAGGCTGCACTTTCTTTTCACGCTGGGCGGCTTTCCTCACGGGCGCACTCCTTGCGCGTGGGGCTGCCCCACGCGGGGGACACCCTTGCGTGGCACGGCACTCCTTGCGCGCATCAGTGCTGCGCATGGCCAGCTCCACACAGGTCAAGGAGGCCCGGGGTTTGAACCGCGGACCTCCCATATGGTAGACGGACGCCCTAACCACTGGGCCAAAGTCCGTTTCCCCCAAGTTAACTATTTTTATTGAAACCATTATCTCAAGGTTTGCATCTGGGAAAACCCAAAACTAAGATATTAAATGACTTATTCAATGCATTTTCAAAATCACTTATTGTTTAAAAATTCTTTTGGGTTTTAAAAGTTTGCACAATTGTGTTTTCTATAAAAAGAAAAATAACTTTTATTTTTTTCCTTTAAAACCTACATTATTTTTACAACTTTTTTCTTTAAGCCACTGGATACAGCATCCAGTAAAACACTAAATAATAGTTGTAATAGTTACCATCCTTTCCTGTTCCAACCCCCAGGGTGAGTTCTCAGTATTTCACCATTAGGTGTGATGTTAGTTGCAGGCCCTGTACAAACTTACTTTATTAAATTAAGGGAGTTCATGCTTCCTAATTTGCTAAAAAAAATTTTAATTTAATGTTAAATAGAGGTTGATTTTAAAAAATGCTTTACTGTTATGATATCATTTTCTTCTTTGTTATATTAATGTGGTAAAAAATATTAATTTTCAAATGCTAAACCAATCTTGAGTTCCAGAACAAATCTTGTGATCATAACGTATTATCTTTTTATATATTTCTAAAATTAGCATACTAATATACTGCTCATAATTTTTGCCTTCATGCACAAGAGAAATGTTGGCTACTGAAATAATTAGATAGAGGATTAGAGCATGAGTGAAATGGGCTTATGCATCTTCATACTTGCTTGATATTTAAAATGGCTTGTTTATATATGTGTTTGCCCCCTCCACCAAAGACTTTTTGAATATTGGGATTATATCTTATTTGGGGCCTTTCCAAGGTCAAGAATAACCTGGGTCATTTCTATTTTTTGTAGGCATCCAGAAACTTTTTTCAATACAGGGTGGATTAATGAAGATTCTGAAAGGAAAACAAAAACCAAGACAGGTAAAGTAATCAAAGATACCTATTTTATTAGCCTGGCTACCTCAGAAAGCACAACCTGAAGTAAAACGTTATATTAGACTTCTTTATTCAGGAGCTCAATCCATTGGAAGTGGCAGTGAGAAAAAAGGGAGTGGGCAGTTACAAGTAAGAGCTGATTCAATGATGTGCCACGTGATAGGTCATGGCTTATTACAAGCATGACCAGAGGTGAAGTTACCTTAAAGCTAATAAAGCTTAAATTTCAGGATCTCTTCGAAAGACTCTGCAATTTTGTATTAAAAACTTTTGCTATTTTTCTTAAAGAGTCCTTTCTTCCACTTGATGAATCTCCGCCTCCAAACCAGAATCTTCCCCTCAACACCACTGGTTGCTTGGTTTCATGAGAAGCCACTGAAGACAGCATCTCAGGACAGTCCGCCTGGAAGGAAGGAAAGGCTGCAGTAACACACCCATATCCATTTTGTTTTTGAAGAATAAAACAATCCTGACAACAACAAAAATCGAGATAAAACACTTTATTATTCAGTAAGGATTAGCAGCTCTGCATGCATGTAAAACAGCATATAAATGACTACAAA
The DNA here is from genome assembly GCF_030445035.2 of Dasypus novemcinctus. NCBI lineage: Eukaryota > Metazoa > Chordata > Mammalia > Cingulata > Dasypodidae > Dasypus > Dasypus novemcinctus. Next base: position 46,816,393 of record NC_080674.1, on the reverse strand, counting down.
ATTAGGTCAAAATCTCACACAGTTTATGTAGTAAAGAAAAATAATTCATTTTATCACTTCAAAAGACAAAAGGGACTCACAAGAGACCTTGTGACAGTTTCCTGTAGATCCCCTGAGAAATGCTAAGCTAATTCTGGGGTACATTTTTACATATCTAGAGATTATTTGGTCCCTGACTTTGGACATATCACTGCATTGTAACAACTGGAGACTGAGTTTAAACAATCCCTAGACAGATTAATATATATTCTGAAGTTTAGAGGAAAGATTCAGATTCATTATGTTTTCAAAGATAAAAGGGGAAATGGTCCCTTTTAGTCTGTGTAAGTGGATCATTTATGGAAAAAAATAATTTCATCTATCCCCATACCACCAAATCCTATATCCCACAGTGAAATATTTATGCATGGGGAGGTTAACTTCCCACCCTTCCAAGTTGTGTATCTGTAAGAACTGAGTGGGTCTTGAGGCCTCTCATACTTTATCATCAACAGAGAAGTCCCAGGGCAGGGTACAAGATGTGTGTGGTGTGCACATGAAATGGGGTGCAGTTGGGTTACATCATGTAAAACTGAATGGAACCTACAGAGATGTGCTTGATCCTCTGTTCACCTGCTTACAGGTGAAACTTAGAGGCTCTGTAGCCGTTCATAGGGAGGTCTAATACATATTAGGTATAAAGTATTAAGTTATACAACTGATGGAAGAGAGGAAGGTAAAAGTGTAAAGGATTGGTGTTACACAGAGACCAGGATATGTAAAAAGCAGTTACAGACCCAGAAGGAGTCTGCACTGTGTGTCCTGGAGCCCAGCTGCTATAGATATGAGCCAGTGCTCTCTACCTCTGCCACTGCATGAGCCCATGCTTCTAGTCAGCCCTTATGGGAGGGCCTAATTTCTCTTTCTACTGCTGCTACAGGATACTGTGTTACAGATTCCAACAATAGTCTGCAGCGATCACTAATGCCAGAGTCTGATCAGAAAGTATCTCACCTTCTTCCTGCCTTCTAATCTCGCACAAGTACCTCACACAAGAATCAACTGACAAACTTTCAGGAAAAGACATTTTGGAGATGTATTATGGGGTTTTCAGAACTCTGTCTCTAACAATATAGAGGAAAGGCAGCAAAGGGGTTGTGTACCAAAACACTCTGACTCAGTCTACTTCAATTATTCTGTGCCCAAACATTCTATATACTCATGTTAAACCACAACAAAAACATAATGTTTCTGCATAACACGATGCAACTATCCTTTGTAATAATTAAGGTTTTTTCGCCTTTTCCCCAAATGATGAAATATAAAAATCCCAACAAATACATGTCCTTATCTTTTAATTTTAGTTATGACTCCAATTCAATATACTTTAACATAAAGAACAAAATTTAACTTTCAATTTCTACACAATGTTGCTTAGATAAAATAATAGCATAAAAGAGAATTAAAATAAATTGGTTATATCTTTTATCATGTATTTATTGCTATTACTATATAATTTGTTTTTATGTGTCTATATTTATACCTGTATCCATAGTCATATCTAGAGTTAGGAAACAAAGGAATGAACAAAACAAACTGTGGAGAAGTAGGAGCCTGTGACCACCCCCACCCGAGAGGAAAATTCCACAGCCCCCTAACCGCATATATCTCGCTCCTGTAACAAGCTTGCTCGACTGTAAAACCTTATCTCAAGGCCACCTCCTGTAGAAAGTGTCGTCAGTCCCTAGACCAACCTGACTTATAAATAACAAAAACTCCCCAACCACTTATCTCCCCTGATAGAATTCCCAGCGCTTGATTAACCGCAAACACTTGCTTCTTAACATGCTGCTTGCTGAGCTATTGCCCCCCATCTGAACCTAAAAGCCTATATAAGCAAACTCCCCCCGTGACTCGGGGCTGCTCTCCCCTCTGCGTAGGAGAGGCAGTCGCTGCGCGGCTAATAAAGCTCTCAATTGGAACTTTATTCAGAATCTGAGTCTGGTCGATATCGCTGGTCTATAACAAAACAATAACTACAATTCTCATTTCTGTATCAAGTCATAAGGCTGTAATTAATATAACTTTCTACTTCCTATCTCTATTTCATGTTCCACAGTGTTTTTGCCTTTTAAATTTTGCACCTTTCTATATATTTTATTAGCAGACATGAAAACATGATGTCCTCTTAGGAAATCCCAAGAGTTTCATGTTGTGGGAAACTGGCTTACCTATTCATTGTTTCTTGTTATTGTAAAAGATATTCTGAGTTGCCTCCTGTTATTGTAAATTACCTTATTGTAGATGTGGCAAGTTGCTTCTTATGTTGCAAGTTGCTTCTTGTAGCCCACAGCTGCTCATTAGCTTTCAAATAAATAAGACGGGGAAACTAGGGTTGAGGTTCTCAGTTTCAAAAGCTGTGAAGTCCCCAGGTCCCATCTTTGGTTCCTCTCCTGTGTCTGTCTTTCTGCCCTTTTATTTCTTCAGTTCTGCGTTGCCTTCCCTAATGCAGACCTCTTGCTGAGCTGGTCTCAGCAGTTTCATACCTAATTCTTCCTGAAATTAGGTAACAACAATTCCATTTCTTCCTTATGTTCTGGGTCAATGACCCCAGCCAGTACAAAATGGCATGTTTGTGGTCTGACTTTATGTTAATTGGAATCTTGTGATGTTCTCTGGTGGAAGCATTTCTCCATTGAGAACTAAAGTTCTTAAACCAGCTGGATATGAGGAGACAGTAATAATGAAATTTACAAGTGGATTATGAGTTGTATTCAGGGAAAGAGACATGTTTATTCCACATCTCAGTTCTCAATCCTTTGTATTCCAGCTGTGGAATAAAAAGCACTTTTTACTGGTCATTGGTTATAAACGGAGCCTGCACCCATCCTTATAAGGTACTGCCTTTCACCAATCCAATGTCCTATAAGGACATCTGCTAATGGGTGATGGGATACTTAGGTTGATTATTAAATCTATGACATTGAGATCCCTCCACCTATTGCTGTAAATGGATTACTTGGGCAGAAGAAATATGTCTTATTAAAGCAGATACAACCCCCAGATATTGGTTCCTTTGAAGGCTAAAGAGACCCATGGGAGTTATGGTCATGGCCGATGGGATTAACTACCAGGGCAGATGGCCCCTCTTTGGAAATGGTGTTTATGTGTGATGAATCTGGACTCAGATGGGATCTCCCTTCATAAGACTTTCATGCTAATGTGCTGGAGGTGCAGTTAATGTTGGGGTTTAAGATATATTTAGGGGATTTGAATCTCTGGACTGACAATGTGATAGCCAGATCCTGAGCCTCAACAGACTCCAGCACCTACAATCTGATTTATTGGACTTACCACACTCAGCTAAGATGGAGTTGAAGAAGGACAACCACCACACCATGGAGCCTAGAGTGATTACAACTGAAAATGGGAGGATTGCATCCAGCATCCAGGTGGAATCTGAGCCTCCTCTTGACATAGAGGTGCAATGGACACAACCAATCCAATGTCCACATAGAAGAGGTGGCATTGGATTGGGAAAAGTGGACATAATGGACAAAGGGTATGGGGAAAGGCAGGAAGAGATGAGAGGTGGAGGCGTCTTCGGGACATGGAGCTGCCCTGGATGGTGCTTCAGAGGTAATCACCGGACACTGTAAATCCTCACAGGGCCCACTTGATGGAATAGAGGAGAGTATGGGCCATGATGTGAACCAATGTATATGAGGTGCAGAGGTGCCCAAAGATGTACTTACCAAATCCAATGGATGTGTCATGATGATGGGAACGAGTGTTGTTGGGGGGGGAGAGGGGGGGTGGGGGGGTGGGGTTGAATGGGACCTCACATATATATTTTTAATGTAATATTATTACAAAGTCAATAAAAAATAAAAAAATTAAAAAAAAAAAAGAAATATGTCTTATGATACTGTGACTATGACTATGAATAGGATTTTTAAGACTATGAATACTGTGGCTGGCTAAAGAACTGCAAGTAAGGAAGGCAAATCCATATCAATAAAAGGTGTTTATTCCTCTATGAACACACTGTTGTTTCCCTTATGACAGAGGTAGCCAATGTAATCAACCTGTCATCAAATGGCTGGCTCATTTCCTGAGAGAATGGTGACATACCATGGGTTCATACTTCTTCCCTGACATTGTAGGAGTTAGCACCCATCATTGCCAGTGGCCATATAGTCCTTGGACAGGGGAAGCCCATGTTGCTGAGCCTATGCCAGATTTCCATCCTTGCCACCATGGCTGCTTTGTAGGTAAGTCCATTGTATAAGCACAGGAATGACAGATGAAAGGAGATAATTGAGAATCACATATGTGGCAATTTTCTTTCAGTATGCAGGGAGTCACTAAACTCCTAAAAATTTCAGCAAGATGGCCAGCTCCTAAATTTTTATGACTCTAATTTTTATGGTCCCTTAATTTTATGATCCCTACATGCTAACATATTACTTATCCTTTTTTAATGTATTTTTAATTCATTTTTAAAAGATACGTAGATCACAATATGTTACTTACCTTAATTACAAAAGTGTCTAGAGTACTTAATACTTCATCTCCACCTGATCCAATCAGCACGATGTCATCCACACAGTAGCCCTGAGTAAGTCATTCGTATGTCAAGTTCATCAAGATCCCTGCAGTTTAGATAATGGTAGACAGCAGGTTGGCATAATCCTGGGGAAAGAAAATAACTAAATAATTCTGCAATCCCTGCCAGGTTGAAGAAAAGTGCTTTTCTTAATCCTGGCTAATTGGTATAGAGAAAAAAAAACAGCTCACTAGCTTCATACCACATGTCAGGGGCTATACTGATTTTCCCCAGTAAAGAAATAAATCTAGAATAGCAGGGTTCATTGGATTCATCATCTGAATAAATTTACCATTAATCCACAACTGTTCTGCCAAACCCATCCATAATCTGCCCATTCAAGCAATTTAAGGTGGTTTAAGATAGGAATTGCCATCCTTGCATCTTTTTAATCATGAGTGTTGGAGTTAATCTTAGCAATTTCTTAATGGAGTCAGTATTGCTCTTGATTTACTATTCTTATAAGGAGTGTAAGTTCCAGTGTTTGGATAGGGACTAATGTGGGGATTATGCCATTTGCTGAATATGCCTTTTCTGACCATATATTGAGAAAGTAGGAAAATAACCACATGGGTCTGAGGATGGTCTGGGTCCAGGTAAGCTAGTCTCAGGCCAGACCTCCATTAGCTCCACTCTACATAGTGGAAAAGGTGGACCAGTGTGGCATTTTGGGGCCCCAGGACAAGCTCTGGGTTATTATCTGGTCATTCCTCCAAATCTGATGATTTTCCTTTTCCCAGTTATCCACACAATTATTTCTCATTACCTTTGAGGAAGACAAGAATAAAAACATATGTTACGCATTGTGGCAGTCCATAGATTCCTTCCTCAAGGATAGCTTGCCTCCCTCCCCTTCACTCAGGTGTCTCTGATATGGGAACTGGGTACGATCTCATGACTGTACAATATGCTGGCTCAGTTGAATCTCTGGAAAGAAGGACTAGAATTTTTCTAGGCTATATATATCAAGTAAGATACTGATCTGATTAAGGATCAGAACACTGTGATCAATCAACCATTATCAAATATTCCTATTAGTCAGAAAGTTCTGAATTTTGCTGTGACTCTGCTTTTTACAGTACCCTGTTATGTGGTGGCAAAGTACTGTCACTTGGATATCCCATCATCTCCACTGAAATCAGGGAGCTCATTTCAATTGGTGGCATCTCCTACCACCTACTGACACCTACCACCTTCTAGCCCACCTAAGAAAACCAGTACAGAGTTTTCAAGAATTCTGGTGTTCTTTTTGCCAGTGCCTTTTCCATGCCTTCATGAAGAAAGTGTCGTATAGGACTTCCCAGGGGACAAAACGGAGGATAGATGGGGTGGTCACACATGATAGAGCTACATCAATGCTCTTATATTCCTAAACTTTTTTTTCTTTCTCTACATTTTAACAGGAAAGTTCAGACATCTCAATCTCATTGTATATAGGCTCATTAAATAAAGGCCTCAATCCACCATCCATGCTTAGCAAATCCTCTCCTTTGCTTGATGTACATGAAATCCAGAATCTCTGTTATCTGCATCCATATAAATAAATTTTATCTCACCCAAGTTAAGTTCTGATTTTCTTGATTTAACACCTTTGCAATCCAGCTCCATACAAATTCCAAAGGTTTGGACCAATATAAATCAATTGTATCTTGCACTTGATTTGATATGTAAGTAATGACATCCAAATTCAGGCTTTAGAGTTGTCCCTTTGGGGTATTCAAATATCTGGTTCTAGATATAGGTTGGTAATGAGATATGATGGTTTTGAGACTTTAGGTGAATTGATATTTTCCTGAAAGCTAATTGTATCAGGTGAGATCTTTATAGTGTCTTCAAGCAAGGACAGAGGAGAGGCTATTTTTGCAAGAAAGCCTCAAAGAAATTTGGGAGTTCAAATCTTATACAGATCCATTGAAATTTACCCATTTGAATGCACTGAGTCCCATTACTTGCTAATCAGTTTCATTGCTTGCACATGGAGATGTGTCAAAACTATGAATTCACTTTACATTTTAATTGTCTTTTGCAAAGTCAAGTTTTAGGTCTAATTTTTGACTCTGTCACATCTCTGTATTTGTAAGATATGGGTCATGAAAATTCTTTCTTTGCCATACCTGGGTCCAAAAATTTAAACACGTGAGTCTGTTATTTTGTTTTCTTAAGCCCAGCAATGCACTCAGAAACAGCCATCATACCCTGTTTTGGTTTGTGTCTTTTGTTGACCCCAGAAAATTATGTTCTTAAGCTAACCCATTTCTGCACATGGAAGCCTATTTTATGCTGGGCTTTTGGTTTAATTCAGTTAAGGGAACTTTTGATTATATCACTTTTTATTTAGAAAAAAGTTTTAGTAGTACAAATTCAGTGTTTTTCTGTCAGCAAAATTCAAGAAAATATGAATTGTATGACTCAAAAGAATAAAAGATAGCATGATAAAATAAGAGCCTGAGATGAAAAAGGAGCTAAGAGGCATATATAAATTTTAAAATGAAGAACTGAGTAAGGTGGAAAGATACATATTTAAATTAATATACTCACAGAGTTTATATATGCATCTTGAGCAGTAAGTAGTAGGCAGACCTGGAACTGTAGAAATTTGAAAAAGTAGTTTGGAAGAATAACTTGGGAAACTTTTTTAGAATGTGTGGGAAATAATCTAAAAAAAGGGGGGCAAGCAGATGTGGCTCAAGTGACTGGGCTTCCGCCTACCACATAGGAGGTCACTGGTATGGATCTCAGTGCCTCCTAAAGAAGACAGCAAGCTGGTGCGATGGGCAGGCATGACAAGCTGACACAAGAGACACAAGAAGAAAAAACATAATGAGAGATCAAAAAAGCAGGGAGCAGAGGTTCCCTGTGTCTCCTAAAGAAGACAGCTAGCTGATGCAACAGGCAGGTATGGCAAGCTGATGCAACAAGATGATGCAACAAGAGACGTGGGGAGGAAAAACAGAATGATAGACACAACAAAGCAGGGAGCAGAGGTGGCTCACGCAATTAGACACCTCCCTCCAACATCAGAGGTTCTGGGTTCAGCTCTCAGTGCCTCCTAAAGAAACAAAGAAGACAAATAGACACAGCAAGTGAGAAAACAAGGAGATGGGGAGAAATAAAAATATAAATAAAATAAACCTTTAAAAAAAGAAAAATGAGTGAGAATGATCCAACCTATACCTACAGGGTGAAGTGTTTCATTATTATCAATTTTATTTAAAAGTATTCATAAACGATACAATCCATCTAAAGTGTACAGTCCATGGCATTTGGTATTGATTAGAGCACTTATGATTAGATCGTTTTAGGGCCATTAATTGGACTCTTGTCAGTGAGGGGTGATCCAGGTTTGGTCTCTGCCCTTTGCTGGAGGGTTATACAAGGGAACTCAAAGTAGAAGCACTGAGAGAGACAGCTGCCTTTTTTACCCTGCCATGTGAGAAAGGATACCAGGATCGCCAAGAGCCGCAGGAAGACAGAGAAACCCCGAGAGGCTGAGAGAAAGGCCAGAGGCTGGAGTTAGCAGAGCAGCCTGAAAAGAGTAGAAGGGAGAGGAGAGCCATGTGCCTGATCACCCACAGCTGAGCTCGTGGAAAAGTGAGCCTGGAGGGGAAGGCAGGGACCAGCCCCCATCTTGCCTTGCCATGCGGCAGAAGTCCAGGGTTGCCCTCCGCTGCAATTCAGGGAGACGGCATCTGTGATGATGCCTTGATTTGAACATTTTCACAGCCTCAGAACTGTAAGATTTTGTCCTAATAAATTGCTATTTAAAAGCCAACCTATTTCTGGTATTTGCATCGGCAGTCTTAGGAAACTAAAACACACCCATGTTTATCGCAGCCCTCAATCTCAACAGAATTGTCTATTGGAGCAACCGCTTGGACTCCTAATGCTTTGACTTCCGTAGATTCTTCATTCCAGGTAACGAAAGGTTATAACCATAATCAAGTTTAGCAAAACATATGTTTATGTTTATTTCCAGGTCTGAAAACCAACACCAATTCCATTTAATAAAAAAAAATTTATTTTCTGAAACTACTGGTATTAAGCACTCAACCTGCTAGAGTTTAGTCAGGAAAAGGGAAACCACAGCGGTGAAATCTGTAACAGGAATTTGAATACAATATTGTGGTAAAGGGTGGAGGAAAAAAAATTTACAAGGGGCTGTTTGTGCAGGAAGCTGCTACACCAGGAGCGGGCTCTTGCTAGTTTCCGCCTCTTTGCTGACACCCATCACCCAGAGGTGCTTGTGGTCTCTGCTTCTGCAGCTGCAGGAGGCCTCGCTCTCTTCAGTGGTTACAATTCTGGACAGCACAAGTGGCCCATGCTCATGAAAGCATTCAGCACTACAATTCAAGAAAGAAGACAGAAGGCTTAAATGTGGCTGAGTACAAACAATATGTAAATAAATACAGAAATAAAACCACACAGAGTAAAAATAAAATGTATATTTTAAAAGCTGAAATTCAACAATTCTCTACTTTTAACACTGAAAATTCAGTGCATTATCAGTGTACTAATTACAGGCTTACAGAATTTATAACATTTTTGTTAGGTAATACTGTTCTACAAGCAGTGAGGTCCTCTAATTGGGCACAATTTAAAATTATACAAATTTGACCATTTTCATTCCTGTCCATGAAGGTCCATGACTGTAGCTCTAATTTCGTTGGAGGGAGTATCTAACTCCTAACTTTAAAGACCTTCATGAGGGAAGCGGACTTGGCCCAGTGGTTAGGGCGTCCGTCTACCACATGGGAGGTCCGCGGTTCAAACCCCGGGCCTCCTTGACCCGTGTGGAGCTGGCCCATGCGCAGTGCTGATGCGCGCAAGGAGGGCCCTGCCATACAGGGGTGTCCCCCGCGTAGGGGAGCCCCACGCACAAGGAGTGTGCCCCATAAGGACAGCCAGCCAGCACGAAAGAAAGTGCAGCCTGCCCAGGAAAGGCGCCGCACACACGGAGAACTGATACAACAAGATGACGCAACAAAAAGAAACACAGATTCCTGTGCCGCTGACAACAAAAGTGGACAAAGAAGAACACACAGCAAATACACATAGAGAACAGACAATTGGGGCGGGGGGGAAGGGGAGAGAAATTTTTTTAAAAATCTTAAAAAAAAAAAAGATCAAGTTCATGTATTTAAAAAAAAAAAAAGACCTTCATGAGTCTGGTTTGGTCAAATGGCCCTCCGGCTGCATCCCTACTCCCTACTGGCCCCAAGTCTATTCACCTTAAGAGCTCAAGCAGGTTCTTGAAACCAGGAGCTTTGTTGAGAATTTTTAGATGCATTTTTTTTCAAAAGCAGTTATCAGAGGATGGCACTTAACCTTTAATGAGAGGAAAGATATCACAGTAAGAGACTTACATTAAGATATCAGGGGCTCCTATAACTCCATTCTCTTCACTTTTTAAAAAATCAGACTGCAATCCTGTTTCTACCTTTAACCCTTCATCACCATTTTGTCCACAAATGCTTCCTTAGTATGATTCTACTTGAAAGTACGCTTCCTTCCTACAGTAACATCACCAGTCCCCATTTATGTGCTTCAGTGACCCTGGCAGAAACTGTTATGAAATGTCTTTGTTCTGAGACCCTAGATGTTGCCCTCCATTTTCCGGGCTCTTTGCTGGACTGCCGCCTCCAGGGAAGAGCTCTCCTGTCCGTAAATTCCAATAAATAAAGCTCCTGTCTGACACCTGGCTGAGTACGTCCTCTGATCTTGCCATCGCCCTGACCCATGGCTTCAGGAGCTGGGCTGCAACACCCACTTTCACAAAATGTTCTAATTTTTTGTAGTGTAAAGCCCTACATTTCTCAGGTTTTTGTCTTCAGAAGGTGGGCTGAAGGAGGTCAGGGGAGGATGGTGAAGGTGACCCTCATTCCAAGGTCTAGGAACTTGGGAACAAGGGTGGGTATGGAGAGGGTATGTTTTTGCACCAAAACCCTTTGGAGTATGCTAGCGTTTCTATGTCTTGCAGTATTCTGTGTGCCTGTACATAAATACCGGTCTTTTTGCTACTGGATGGAAACTGATTTATCACCAGATATTACTTAACTACAATTTTGTAGGGAGTTTTCCATTTTCTCAGAAAGCCCCTGCAGCCAATTGCTTTTGTCCTCTTGAAAGATTCTGTAATTTCATGGAAAAGGATCGCTCCCTGCAATGCTGAGTGTAGGTGTCTATTTTATTTTAACATACCTTATTTGTTCATTTTTTTCCAATAATCTCACTGGAAACTTAACAAAAACACCCCTCTTACCACCATTGGTTTCTTTTCTTCTCAGATGGTAGGCTCGACAAAGAAAATAAATGTCTACTATTTGTCTAGTAGAACGACAGACAGTCCTGAAGTTCCTTTTTCCTTTTCCCTGTTTGTTTCTTTTCCTTGATTGCAGTAACGTTTGTTGGGTGGCTGTTCAATTACATTTAATTTTTTTTTTAAGATTTATTAATTTTATTTATTTCTCTCCCCTTCCCCGCCGCCCCCCCCCCCCAGTTGTCTGTTCTCTGTGTCTATTTGCTGCGTGTTCTTCTTTGTCCACTTCTGTTGTTGACAGGCACATGGGAATCTGTGTTTCTTTTTGTTGTGTCATCTTGTTGTGTCAGCTCTCCGTGTGTGCGGCACCATTCCTGGGCAGGCTGCACTTTCTTTCGTGCTGGGCGGCTCTCCTTACGGGGCGCACTTGCACATGGGGCTCCCCTGTGCAGGAACACCCCTGCATGGCACGGCGCTCCTTGCGAGCATCAGCACTGCACGTGGGCCAGCTCCACACGGGTCAAGGAGGCCCGGGATTTGAACTGCCGACCTCCCATGTGGTAGACGGACACCCTAACCACTGGGCCAAGTCTGCTTCCCTCAATTACATTTAAAAGTCTTGAAGTGGGGTTACTTAGTCCAGTGGATTACGGTCGTGGTCCTCTCTCCCAGTCGGGTGTCCAGGTTTTTTTAGTCTTGATCCTCTAGAGATAGTCCATTAATATCTCATTTTCCTGTTCATTAACTTTCTTAAGAGCAACCCTCTGTCTTGAGTGTGGCAATTTGAACAGAAACACAGTTTGTAAACAAGAAATAAAAACACATAGACTGGAAGAACCCCAGGCATCATGATTGACTGTAACTATCTGGACCAGGAAGTTCATGACTAACAGACTACTTCAGCGTAAACAAATGGTCATCGGTGTCCTTCACCCTGGGAAGGCAACAGTACCTAAGACAGAAATTCAGGAAAAAATGTACAAGACCACACCTGATGTCGTCTTTGTATTTGGATTCAGAACCCATTTTGGTGGCAAGATAACTGGCTTTGGCATGATTTATGATTCTTTGGATTATGCAAAGAAAAATGAACCCAAACACAGACTTGCAAGGTATGGCCTGAATGAGAAGAAAAAGACCTCAAGAAAACAGTGAAAAGAACGCAAGAACAGAATGAAGAAAGTCAGGGCAACTGTAAAGGCCAATGTTGGTGCTGGCAAAAAGTGAGCCAGAGATTGAATAACAGAAGGAGTAAAGATTCTTCAGTGACTCGATTGGTGATTGTGCAGAGTTTTCACCAAGGGATTAATAAAACTATAAAAACTTAAAAAAAAAACAACATATAGAATGATAATCACAGTTAAAAGCATAATTCCAAAGCATACTGGTTGTTCCCATATTTCATTAGGCTAAGGACCTAGGTCAGACATGCCTTTGTTTCCCACAAGATCCCACATGGCTGATGGATGCAATTCTGCTTGCAGTCGTAGACGTTAGACGTTCTCGGTTCCCTGGTGTGGTGGTTGACCATCCTCACCACCCTGCCAGCTGAGCTGGGTAAGTCCAACAAACCAGAGAGTAGGTGTTGCAACTCTGCTGAGGCTCAGGGCCCAGCTGGCACATGGCTGGTCCAGAGATTCAGGTCTCCTGAGTATTCACCAACCCCAGCGCCAATGACAGATTCAGGAAAAGTGACAGAAGAGGCATACTTAGAGAGGTCACATCTGAGTCCAACTCCATCACACACAGGAGCACAAATAAATCTTTAAGTAAAACTGTTGTGGAGGCAGATTGTCCTTTAGAAGCCTCTGCATACCAATCAAAGAATGCTCCCCATTTTTTTTTCTCAGAAGTCCAGGGTCCTTTCTTTTCTAGAGCACCTCTGAAATGAGAGCAGTGGACACAATGGGTCCTGTAGGTCCTGCACCTGGTCTCTTACCAGCTGCGGGCAAGGTTTCGAGTCTTCTCCAGCTCTCACTCCTGATGCCAAAAGTGCCACATATAAATTAAAGCATTAAATGGTCTACTGAGAGAGAAAAACTTCATGAGCAGTGACACTCAAAACAAAATGGTGCCAGAGTCCCAATAACCCTGTGCTCACAGCTGCTTATAAAGCCATTTAGGGAATTTCTAGGGGTGTGGGTTACAAAGGCCAATGCACACTAGAGTTCCTTATTACATAGAAGGGTTTTACAGAACGGGGCCAGGTATCCACTGATTAGTCTGCTCTGATTCGCTATCTCTACTGGACCAAAAGCAGCTCATCTCCAGGTGTGCCTTACCTGCAGTTTTGTAGAGAGCATTCCATGTTCTCAGAAAGCCCCCACAGTGGTTTGCTTTTGGTCTTCTTCACAGTCCCTGTGATTTCCTGGAAGGTGGTGGCTCCTGGCAACACCTAAAGCAGGAGGCCATTTCATTTTATCACATCTAATATCCCACCCAGTTTAAGGATACCTAACAGGGTTAACCATGAGGATTGTTAAAGGAAAACTGCACGGGCCTTGTTCAACCGGCAAGTATGACTTTATTCATAGTTACTACGGTAGGGAAGAGAAAATAAAACGCAACTCCGAGATAGGGGTGGGGTGGGGAGTGAGCTTTGAGTTTCAGAGTCAGGGCAAGGGCAGTGGAAAAGTACCAGTAAATCATCCGCCAAAAGAGCGGAAGGAGAAGGGGCAGGTTGGTAAGTAGTATCGGAAGTTGTCCTTTTTAACTTTTTTTTTTCTTTTCCCCACCCCTCTGCAGTCTGAGTTGTTTTGCGCTTCAGTCCTAAATCTACAAGGTTAGATTCTAGGTCGCCGAGGCGGGGAGGGAGCGGGCAGAGGCGCTTGAGGAGGAAGCCCCGCAACTGGGACAAGACAAAGAAATAATAACCTACCCTTGGGCAGAACAAAGGAAGGAGCCGTTCTGCAGTGGGGAGGACGCTGTCCTATCCGCGGAGGAGAAGAGCACAGGACAGACGGGGCTGGCGTCGCGGTCGCCCTGGGGCTCGAGTTCAAGTCTGAACGGGAAGCGCTGCGGCAGCGCGGGTGGGGCTGAGGCCCGGGGCGCGCGCAGGCCCCCCGCTCCCCGCTCCCCGGACTCCCGCCCGCTCCGCGCCCCGCGGCCGCGCCCGCCCGCCTGCGCCCCGCCCTGCGGCGCTGGGGCCCGCGGTCACTCGGGGTCCGGGTTTCGCCACCAGAAAGGTAAGCAGGGGGTTCTTACTCGCGAGCGGCTGGCTTGGGCGCGGCAGTGGGAGCGGCGGAGCAGGTGCCGCTGTCGCCAGCATCTCTGAACTGTTCTTGCTACAGGCTCACGCCTGTCCCGGGGCCGCGGGTTCTGCGCGGCGCCTCCTCCGCGGTTTCGCGGACCCCGCGCAGGCTCCACGGCTGGTGGGCGCGCGCGGGCTGCTGCGCGCCCCGGCGCCGCCGCCTGCTCCGGGCCGCGGCTCTTTCTCCTCGGCCCTGGGCTCGCTCGGCCGCCTGTTGCGTGGTCCCCGCTCCTCTCCTCGCTCGCTGCCGGCTCGTGCTCCGTTAGGCGCTCCGCTCCGGCGTCTTGTCCGTCGCGGCTAATCGGAAACCCGGCCGGCGCTTTCTCGGTCCCAGCACCACTAGTTAAATTTATATGGGTAAAATATTATTAAAATAAATATTTCAGAAATTATGCAAAGTTCCTAGAGTTGCGTCAATGTCCTCACTGCCCATGAGATGTTCTGGTACTGCTTCGTCTGTCATTAGACCCTAATCGTGTAGTGTTATTAGTCATGATTTCAGTTATTCTTTAAAAATAGGATTTTTAATTCTCCGAGAAGTAGGGTAGGTAGGCGAATGCAGATTTTTAGGCAGCAAGTACACGTTATTGCGCTGAAAATAAAATAGACTTTTAAAAGTGGGTGCAGAGCAAGTTGATTGAGCTACAGTTGCATTAATTCAGGTGCAAGACTAAAAGCGGTGTCTGCTCACAAGGTTGAGTTGGGAGGAGCAGCTTATGTGGCTGCTTGAGACAGACAGGAAGGTGGGGGAATGGGCAGGGGTGAGGACCAAGGGCCCGTGAGCTACAGGACCTACGCGGTGGACGTGTGGGAATGTGGACTGGTGGGGGGTGCCCCAGTTGGTGAATTAGCAACCAGGATGTTGGTGTAAGATTGTGGCCAGCAGATTTTGCTGGTGTCAGCCGGATTTCTGGGTTGCAGTTCTTCCTGGCAGGCGTCGGAGTCAGTACCGCAAAGGAGCATTGATACGTCAGCCTGCTTCAGTTAACCTCTTGTTTTAATGAATGAAATGGAAGCTCAAGCAAATCGAGATGGTTAGTGAAATAATTTATCATTCCAATTCCACACGGTAAAGTCCTGTCTGCCACTTGTTAGTGCAGCACGCTCTGATTCAGGCATCACAACTCTGGGCTTAGCTGTAACAGCTGAACAATAATCGAATAAGTGCCTGATTTAGAAGTGTTAGCATTTGGGGGAAGATAGGATTAGTTCTTGGGATGATTTGCTTATTATTGGATTTTCTTTTGGTGTGTTCTCCTGAGATCGATCTGTTCAGTGTGTGTTGCTATGGTTCTTTTTACATTTCTGAATTGTATTTAAATTTTTTGCTTTCAAATATTTTATGACAATTTTATTATTTATTTTTATACCGAGATTCTTGAATTTGTCACCACTCAGCTTTATAGTATGCGACTTGTGTTACACAGGGCCCATTTTAATATTGTTTTTTTTTTCATTTTTGAGATAGCAATTACTCTTAGAATTTTGTCGAATTTATTTTCAAATTTATTTCTTGTTTTTTAAGAAATGTTATTTCTTAGTCTTGTTCAAGTTATATTTTTCATATTTTAAATATTCATTGCATTATATGTTTGTAAATTTCAGATGCAAATATTTATAAGGTTTGTTTTTCATACATTTTGTAATTCTTTTAAAATATGTCTTATTTTTAACCTATTATTTCCTAATATTCATTATTGCTTTGCCTACTCATTACATTTCATGTTTTAAAATTTCATATCTCTATAAATACAAGATTCATTTATGTGGTTTATATCATACTCCTAAATATTTATAAGGTGTTCATTTTTGAAAATTTTATACTTTAAAATGTCCTTGTTTTTAGAAGATATTGTTTCTTAATATTGTTCACACCGTTTTTCATTATGTATCTTTCCATGCTCCTCATATTAATTTTTAATATTTCAGATATATTTGCAAATTTCATTTGTTTCGTATCCCAAATATTCATAAGGTGTTGATTTAATAACTTTTATTCTTCCTTCAAACGATGTCTTTTTTTAAAATTAAGGATGTTATTTCGAGATATTTTACACTCATGACTTGTAATCGCAGTCATAGGACTGCCAAGTTTATCGAACTTTGTTCTTTGTGGTAAAATCGCTGCATTGCCTAGGACAGTGCAGATTACAAATTCTTATTCTTGACAGGTTGGGGCGTGGTTTACTGGGGTAATGAGTCCTGCCAGTTACTTATTCTTTTGACCCCACGGTTTAGCACCGTATTTAAGATTTCTTGTTATTACTTAATCGTAACGACTTGATTTAGCTGTGCCTGCAAACTCTTCGTCTTAACAAGTCTCGGGTTGAAACGGAGCATGTCCTCGTCACCCTTAGCTGCGATTTCCAGCCTGGCTGAACTTGGGTTAGAGTCCTGAATGTGATTCTGCAGCACGTCGGGATTAAGCAGAACGTCAGGCGGTTTACAGTGCCTGCGAGGTCTAAATTGTAGTAAATACTGGTTTCTTTATCGTATGTGCACTTTAGCCATGCTTCTCAATTTTAACTCCAGTAGAAGTCGGGGCGTGCGATCAGAAGCGATTTCGTAGGCGTGCCAAGTTTTGGTTTAGCAATATCATCTCTATTTATACTTGCAATTTTTAACCCTCCTTGAAGAAGGAGTGTGCCGGTGAGTGCATTTTTTTTAGGGGCAAGAAATACCGGTTTAGTCGTGCCTGTCACTTCTTAGTGCAGGAAGCTTCAGTTTAGGCCTAATAGATCTGGACTTAGACGTGTAACAGTTAAGTGATAATGGAATGATTGCCCGATTTAGAAGTGTTCGCGTTTTATTTTTTCCTTTACAGTTAATCCCGGTAGGTTCATTTTCGTATTTTCTTTCGGTGCTTCCTGCTGAGATCGACGTGTTCAGTGTGTTTGTTTTGGTTCTATTTGCATTTCAGAATCATATTGTATTTTACTCCTTTCAAATATTCTATGTAAATTTTATTTTTAATATGCCGAATTCTTGAATTTGTCACCACTCAGATTTATGATATATGGCTTGTGTCCGCCAGGGGCTAGTTTTAATAGTGTTATCCTTTACATTTTTGAGAAATGCATTACTCTAAGAATTTTGTCAAATTTATGTTTTTATTTCTTCGCTTTTCAGAAATATTTCTTTATCTGTTCAAGATGTATTTCTCATTTTCATTGCATACCCGTTGTATTAAGTTTTTAAATTTCAGGTATATATATATATATTCAAGTTTCGTTTTAAAAATTTATTTTGTATACCTAAATATTTACAAGGTGTTATTTTTCATTCATTTTATATTTCTTTTTTTAACTTAAAATTTTAAACGTTACTTAGGTTACATAAAAAAATGTAGCCGATTCCCACACTTTCTCGCATTAACAACATCCTTCAATAGTGTGGTACATTTGTTACAATTGATGAACACATATTGGAGCATTGCCACTAAGTGTGGATTATAGTTTACAATATGGTTTAGACTTCTGCTTATTTTTGTAAGTTATGACAAGATATACTTCTTTAAAAGTTTTTATTTTTAAACATCAACTTCATTAATATAAAGAAAGCATACAATAATTTCTTAATCTTGTACAAATTATTTTCATATTGCTTTGCATACTCATTACATAACAGCTTTTTAATTTCAGATTTATGTGCAAATTTAATTAATTTAAATTTTATGCCTAATATTTATAAGGCATATAAGTTTTTAAAGTATATTTTATATATTTTTTGAAGTATGCCTTTGTTTTTTAAATGAATTACTTCATTAGGTTTATTTTTCATAATATTGCTTTTCGTTCTCATTACATTAAGTATTCTTAGTTTCATATATATTTGCAAATTTTATTTGTTTAATTTACATCACCCTAAATATTCGTAAGTTGTTAATTTTGGGACATTTTATAGTTCTTTTAAAGTATTCTTTATTAAGGAAATTCATTTTTGAAGTTCTACCGTTACATTTTTCATATTACTTTGCATAATCATTATATTAAATACTTAAAATTTTATATATGCCTATGCAAGTTTAATTTAATTTATATAGTCTACCTAACATATATAGTCTTAATTTTAGTACATTTTATATTTCTTTTATAGTGTTTATTTTTTCATATCATTGTTTCTTATTCTGGTTCAAATTATATTTCATAATATTGCTTTTTAATTATCATTACATTAAAGTTTTTTGTTTCATATATATGCAATTTTCATTTGTTTAATTATATCATGACTATTCATTAGGTGTCATTTTTTGTACATTTTATTCTTTTAAATTATGTCTTCGTTTTTTTAAGGATGGAATTTCTAGGTATTTTACACTCATTAATTTTATTATAATCCTAATACAGCAGGGTTTATCAATCCTTGCTCTTCTTTTGTGGTATAATACTGCCATTACTTAGGACAGGGTAGAGTAAATTCTTAGTATTGGTGAGTTTGAGGGGTTTATTTGCAGGAGTCACCAGGACTGATTAACTACTTCTTTGGATCCAGTCGGTTTAGCACTGTACATAAGAGTCCTTATTATTAGTCATAGCGTGACTTGTTTTAGCCGTGCCTGAAATTACTTCGTATAAACGAGTCCCGGTTTAGCAGAGCATGACCTGTTCATCCATAATTGCGATTTCTGAATCTGGTAGAAGTCGGGTTAGAACCTGAGAGTGAATTCTCTCAGCAGATCCCCATTGAAGCTGAAGAAAAGACGGTTTACCCTGCCGGCAACTTCCGAGTCTTAGCATATACCGTTTTCTTTATCGCATCTCCAAACAACAAATTTCGTTATTTATTATACACATAGTATTGGATTTGTCATCACTCGACTTTTTTTTTCACTACTTAACTTTATGATATATATAGCTTGTACCCGCCAGAACCCGATTTATTATTGTTATTCCTTTCATTTTTGAGAAATGCAATTACTCGAAAACTTTTGTCGAATTTTTATGACATATTTATTGTGTTTTTTTTTCAGAAATATTATCCCCTAATCTTCTTCATACTGTTTTCATATTATATCTTTAAAAACTCATCGCAGTATCTATGTTTAAATTTCGTGTGTGGATGCAGGTGTCTTTATTCAGTTCCTGGGTTGAGCGCGCGTGTGCCCCTGCGCTTGCGCTGTGAGCTCTGGACCTGGTGACTGGGGGCTTAGAGCCCTGTGTGGGCTGTTCCCTTCACCAGCGGCCGTTTTCAGCAGAACGAGGACGGTTTGCCAAGCCCGCGAATTCTAAGTCGTAGCATAGATTGATTTCGTCATCACGTCTCCACTTTAGCTGTGCTTGTGATTTTAACGCCAGCAGAAGTCAGCGTGCAGCGAAAACGATTTCTTAAGACTGGAAAGGTTTGATTTAGCAAGAGCAAATCTCCCTTTAGGTATGTTTGTGGTTTCTAACTCCCTGTAAGTAGGGTAGGAAGCGAATGCAAATTTTTAGGCCTGCAACTGTGGTATACTGGTTCCCGCATTTTCTTAGTGTAGCGACCTCCGGTTTAGACATAACGAGGGTGTGATTGGATAAAACCTTCAGACAATCGTAGGACTGCACGGATTAGAACAGGTTTTTTCCCCCTAGTACCTTTAATTCTCGGTTTGATTTGTTTATTTTTGAATGTTGTTTCCGTCCGGTGTGCTAAGATGGCTGGGTACAGTATGTTTTGCTATGGTTCTATTAGCACTTCAAATTGTATTTATATTTTACTGCTTGCAAGTATTTTGTGGAAATTTTGTTATTTGTTTTATACCGAGATTCTTTTTTAGATCACCACTCAGCTTTATGATATATGGTTTGCGTCGTCCAGGGCTCAGGTTAATATCGTTATTTATTTCATTTATGAGAAATGCAATTACTCTAAGGATTTTGTCGGATTTGTTTTATGATTTATTTCTTGGTTTCAGAAATATTATTTCTTAATTTTGTTCAAGTTGTATTTTCATATTATATGTTTACATACACATTGTGCTATGTATTTAATTTCAGATATGGATACAAGTTTCTTTATTCAATTTATATCGCATCCCTAAATATTTATAAGGTGTTATGTTTCATACATTTTATATTTCTTTTATAGAAGGTCCTTTTTTTAAAAGAGAGGTTTCATTGATTGAATCCGGGATCTCATTATACATAGTACGTCTTTATTTTTAAGAGAGTAGTTCTTAACCATCTTCCAATTATTTTAACTATTATTGCTATGCCTTCTCATTACATTATATGGTTTTTATAATTCATGTATATATTTATGCTAGCTTCGTTTATGGAGTTTGTCAGGTATCCCTGAGCATTTATAAGGTATAATATGAAGTAGATTTTATATTTATTTACGAGATATCTTTGTTTTGTAAGGTCAGTGTTTTGAGATATTTCACACTCATAAATTGAAATCGGAGTCATAGGACTGCGGGGTTTATCGGTCTCTAACTTCCACTGTGATCTTCCGCTGCATTGCCTGGGACACCGCGGATTACAATTTCTTACTACTGGAGAAGCCGTGGCCGGATCTTCAGGGATCATTGGTCCTGCCAGCTCCCTCTCCTATGGATCCCTCAGATTAGCATCCAATGTAGGACTCTTTCTTATTGCTTAATCATAGCACATCTGGTTTTAGCCTTAAGTGCAATTGCTTCATCTTCCAAATTCGTGGGTTTGAGCACTGCATATCCCCATCAGCTTGTACTGTGAATTCTGAACCTGGAAAAGTGGGATTAGAGCCCTGAATATGATTTGTCTTCAACAGGTCCCGATTTAAGCAGAACAAAGGCAGTTTAGCATGCCTGCGAATTCTAAATCCTAGCATATATCCGTTTCTTTTTCTTACCTCCACTTCGGTTATGCTTGTGATTTTAACTCCTTTAGAAGTCGGAACACGCAGGCAAAGCGATTTCTTAAGCTTGGCAAGAGTCGATTTAACAATAGCAAGTCTCACTTTACTTATGCTTGTGGTTTTTACTCTTTTAAGGCGGGTAGGAAGGCGAATGCAAATTTTTAGGCGCAGCTGCGGTATATTGCACCTGTCATTGTTTAGTGTGGCAAGCTCCGGTTTAGACATAACAGGTCTGGAATTAGATGTAAAAGCTATAGGATAGTCGTAGAACTGCACGGTTTAGAAGTGTTTGCTTCCCCCCCCCCCCAGTACAGTTAATTTTCGGTATGATTTGCTTATTTCTGAATGTTGTTTGCGTGTGTTGTGCTGAGATCGATGAGTGCAGTATGTTTTGCCATGGTTATATTAGCACTTCAAGTTGTATTTATTTTTTACAGCTTTCAAATATTTTGTGGAAATGTTATTTATTTTATACCGAGATTCTTTTTTGGTCACCACTCAATTTTATGGTATGTGGCTTGCATGGTCCAGGGCCCAATTTCATATAGTTATTCATTTCATTTATGAGAAATGCAATTACTCTAAGAATTTTGTCGGATTTGTTTTATGGTTTATTTCTTGGTTTCAGAAATATTATTTCTAAATCTTTTTTAAGTCGTATTTTTATATTATGTTTTTACATACTCATTGCACTATATATTTAATTTCATATATGGATAAAAGTTTAATTCAGTTTATTTTCCATCCCCAAATATTTATAAGGTGTTATGTTTCATATATTTTATATTTCTTTTACAGTAGGTCCTTTTTTTTTTTTTTAGGTAAGTTCCACTGATTGAATCCAGGACCTTGTAATACATTGTGCATCTTTATTTTTAAGAGAACAGTCGTTAATTGTTCCAATATTTGGTTTTGATATTTCATACATGGATATATGCCAGCTTCATTTATGTGCTAATACTGTAAACATTAATACGGTATAAATTGAAGTGTGTTTTTAAACTTATTTAAGGGATGTCTTTGTTTTGTAAGTGTTTTGAGATTTTTACTCACGAAATTTAATCGCAGTCATAGGACTTCAGGGTTTATCAAACTTTGCTATTACATTGGGATCACATCGCTGTGTTTCCTGGGACACCGCGGATTACAGTTTCTTGATACTGGAGAAGCTGTGGCCGTGGTCTGCAGGGATCATTAGTCCTGCCCGCTACTTCTCGTATGGATCCTTAGCTTAGCATCGGATGTTGTACTCTTTCTTATTGCTTAATGATGGCACATCTGGTTCTAGCCTACGAGCAATTGATTCATCTTCCAAAATCCTGGGTTTGAGCACTGCATAACCTTGTGAGCTTCTGCTGTGAATTCTGAATGTGGAAAACTGTGATTAGACACTTGAACGTGATTTGTCTTCAGCAGGTCCCGATTTAAGCAGAACAAAAGACAGTTTACGATACCTGTGAATTCTAAACCGTAGCATATATCGGTTTCCTTATTACATCTCGACTTAACTTGTATTTCCTTTTTTTCCCTTTCTTTCCAAGAACGGTTAATTTTGGGTATGATATGCTTATTTTTGAAGGCTGTTTGTGTGTGGTCTGCTGAGATCGATGGGTGCAGTACGTTTTGGCATTGTTCTGTTAGCACTTCAAATTGTATTTATTTTTTACTGCTTTCAAATGTTTTCTGGAAATTTTGTTTTATTCCGAAATTTTTTTTTTGGTCACCACTCGACTTTATGATACATGGCTTGCGTCGTCCAGGGCCCGATTTAATATAGTTATTCATTTCATTTATGAGAAATGCAGTTGCTCTAAGAATTTCATCCGATTTGGTTTATGCTTTATTTATTGGTTTCAGAAATATTTCTTAATCTTCAAGTTGTATTTTCATATTGTACCTTTACATACTCATTATACCATATATATTAAATTTCAGATATGGATGCAAGTTTCTTTTTTCAATTTATATCGCAACTCTATTTATAAGGTGTTATGTTTCATATATTTTATATTTCTTTAAAGAACCTCTTTGTTTATTTAACAGGAGTTTCCATTGATTGAGCCCAGCACTTCATAATATATAGTACAACTTACTTTTCAGAGAGTAGTTCTTAATCATGTTTCAATTTTTTCCCCCATTTTGGTTTTTCCTAGTCATTACATTACATTGTTTTTGTATTTCATAATATATATTTATGACAGCTTCATTTATGGAATTTGTCTCATATCTAGAAGTATTTCTAAGGTATAAAATGAAGTACGTTTTATACTTATTTAAGGGATGTCCCTGCTTTGTTTAAGGTCAATATTTCAAGATATTTTATACTCATGAAATTTAATCACAGTCCTAGGACTTCAGGGTTCATCAATCTTTGCTCTTCTATCAGGATCAAATTGCTGTTTCCTGGGACCCTGAGGATTACAAGTTCTTACTACTGGGGAAGCTGTGGCGGGGGTCCTCGGGAAGCCTTAGTTCTGCCTCCTCCCTCTTGTAAGGATCCTTCTGGGTAGCCTCCTTTGTAGGACTCCCTTACTGCTTAATCATAGCACACTTGGTTTTAGCTATAAGTGCAATTGATCCATCTTACAAATTCCTGGGTTTGAGCTCTGCATATCCCCCTGAATGAATTCTCAACCTGGAAAAGTGGGAAGAGAGCCCTGAATGTGATTTCTCTTTAAAGAGTCCCTATTTTAGCAGAATGAAAGACATACTATGAATTCAAGGTCGTGGCATATATTGATTTCTTTAGGACATCTCCAAGTAACAGGTTTTGTTTGTTTTGTACCGATATTATTGACTTTGTCTCCACGCAACCTTATGACTTATGGGTTGCGTCCACTGGGATCCTATTTATTACTGTTATTCTTTTCAATTTTGAGAAATCAATAACTAATTTTATGTAATATTTTATAATTTATAATTTATTTCTTGGTTTTTCAAAAATATTATCCCTTAATCTTCTTCATGCTGTTTTCATATTATAGCTTTCCAAACTCTTCACTATATATAAAAATTTCAGATATGGATGAATGTTTGGTTTTTCTTTAAAGAAGTTTTTTTTTACCTTCTGCCCCTCCCCCCATGAGATGACTCCCTCCTCTCTGCTCCCTGTTTCCACTTGCTGTTTGCCCTCTCTGTTTGCTCATTGTGTGTTCACTCTGCCTGTTCCCTGTGTCCACCAGTCTTCTTTAGGAGGCACCAAGTACCGTAACCAGGACCTGCCTTGTGGGAGTAGGTGACACACTGCTTGAGGCACTTCAGCTCCCCCTAGATGCAACAGTTTTATTTAGTTTATATCCTACCCCTAAATAGTTATAAGGTGTTGCATTTCATATATTTTAAACTTCATATTTTTAAGATTTTTAAAAAATTTATTTCTCCAGCCCCCCAATTTATTTCTCAGTTCCCCCATTGCCTGCTCTGTGTCCATTTCCTGTGTGTTCTTCTGGCCCTGCTTGTATTCTCATTAGGCAGTTCCGGGAACTGATCCTGGGACCTCCCAGAGTGGGAGAGAGGCGATTACTCTTGTGCCACCTCAACTCCCTGTTTTGCTACGTCTTCTTATTGTCTCTCCTCTGTGTCTCTTGTTGCGTCATCTTGCTGTGCCAGCTCTCCGCAATGGCTGGCACTCCTGTGTGGGGCGGCATTCCCGTGTGGGATGGCACTCCGTGTGAGCCAGCTTGCCACGTGGGCCAGCTTGCCCTCGCCAGGAGGCCCTGGGCATTAAATCCTGGACCTCCTACGTGGCGAATGGGAGCCCAATTGGTTGAGCCACATCCATTTCCCAGTACTTCTTTAAATGATCTTTATTTGTAAGAGAGTATTGCTTAATCATGTTCCCATTATTTTTCCTGTTAATGCTTTCCCCTCTCATTTCATATATGTATTTATGCTATTCATATATGTATTTATGTGGTTTGTCTTGTATCCATAAACATTTATAAGGTATAAAGTGAAGTACTTATTTAAAGGATGTCTTTGCTTTGTAAGTTCAGTGTTTCGAGCTATTTTACACCCGTGAATTTTAATTGCAGGCATAGGACTTCAAGTTTTATCAGCCTTTGCTCTTTTACTGGGTTCAAACCACTGCGTTGCCTGGGACACTGCGGACTACAAGTTCGTACTGCTGGAGAAGCTCTGGCTGTGGACTTCCAGGAGCATTAGACCTGCCTCGTGTTAGCATCCTATGTGGGACTCTTTCTTATTGCTTAATCATAGCACATCTGGTCTTCGCCCTCCATGCAATTCCTTCATCTTACAAATTCCTGGGTTTGAGCACTGCATATCCCCATCAGCTTGTGCTGTGGATTCTGAACTTGGAAAAGTGGGATTAGAGCCCTGAATGTGATTTGCCTTCAGCAGGTCCTGATTTAAGGAGAACAAAAGACGGTTTACTTCTAAGTCGTAGCATATATGCCGGCGAATTCTAAGTTGTAGCATATACCGGTTTCTTTTTTTTTTTTTTTCTTTTTCAATTTTACTTCGGCTCTGCTTGTGATTTTAACTCCTTTAGAATTCGGGACACGCAGGCAAAGCGATTTCTTAGTCTTGGCAAGAGTTGATTTACAAATAGCAAATCTTGCTTTACTTATGCTTGTGGTTTTTACTCTCCTTTAAGTAGGGTAGGAGGCGAATGCACATTTTTACCCACAGCAACTGCGGTATAGTCGCGCCTGTCGCTTAGTGTGGCAAGCTCCGGTTTAGACATAACGGGTCTGGAATTAGATGTAAAAGCTATAGGATAGTCGTAGAACTGCATGGTTTACAAGTGTTTGCTTTTCTTCCCCCCAGTACAGTTAATTATCGGTATAATTTGCTTATTTTTGAATGTTGTTTGCATGTGCTGTGCTGAGATCGATGGGTGCAGTATGTTTTGCCGTGGTTGTATTAGCACTTCAATTTGAATATATTTTTTACGGCTTTCAAATATTTTGTGGAAGTGTTATTGTTTTATACCGAGATTCTTTTTGGTCACCACTCAACTTTATGATATGTGGCTTGCATCATCCAGCGTCTGATTTAATATTATTCATTTCATTCATGAGAAACGCCTTTACTCTTAAGAATTTTGCCAGATTTGTTTTATGATTTATTTCTTGGTTTCTGAAATACCATTTCTTAATCTCGTTCAAGTTCTGTTTTCATATTATATCGTTACATACTCGTAGGACTAGATAAATTCAATTTCAGATATGGAGACAGATTTCTTAATTCAATTTATATCACATCCCTAAATATTTATAAGGTGTTGTGTTTCATACATTTCATATTTATTTTACAGTATGTCTTAAACTTTTTAGAGAGATTCCTTTGATTGAATCCGGGACCTTGTAACACATAGTACATCTTTATTTTTAAGAGAGTAGTTCTTAATCATGTTCCAATTATGTCGTTTTTATATTTCATACATACGTATATGTGTCAGGTTCATTTACGTAGTTTGCCTAATAATGTAAATATTATACTGTATAAAGTGAAGTAATTTTTTAACTTATTTTAAGTGATGTCTTTGTTTTGTAAGGTCAGTGTTTTATTTTATGCTCTTGAAATTTAATCGCAGTCATAGGACTTCAGGGTTTATGAAACTTTGCTATTTCATTGGGATCAAATCTCTGCATTGGCCGAGACACTGAGGATTGCACCTTCTTATTACTGGGGAAGCGTTGGCGGTGGTCTTCAGGGAGCGTTACTGCTGCCAGTTCCCTCTTTGATGAATCCCTCAGGTTAGCATCCTGTGTGGGATTCTTATGGCTTAGTCCTAGCACATCTGGTTTTAGCCTCACGTGCAATTACTTCATCTTAATAATTCCTGGATTTGAGCACTGCATATCCCCCATGAGCTTGTGCTGTGAATTCTGACCTGGAAAACGTGGGATTAGAGCCCTGAATGTGATTTGCCTTCAACAGGTCCCGATTTAAGCAGAACAAAAGACGGTTTACCATATGTATGGATTCTAAATCGTAGCATATATCGGTTTCCTTATCACATCTCGACTTAACTTGTATTTCCTTTTTTCTTTCTTTTTTTCCAATTATGGTTATTTTTCTGTGTGATTTGCTTATTTTTGAATGCTGTTTCATGTGGTCTGCTGCGATCAATGGGTGCAGTACGTTTTGGCATTGTTCTGTTAGCACTTCAAATTGTATTTATTTTTACTGCTTTCAAGTGTTTTGTGGAAATTTTGTTTCATTCCGAAAATCTTTTTTTGGTCACCATTCGACTTTATGATATATGGCTTGCATCGTCAGGGCCCGATTTAATATCGTTATTCATTTCATTTATGAGAAATGCAAGTACTCTAAGAATTTTATCCAATTTGATTTATGCTTTATTTCTTGGCTTCAGATATATTTCTTAAACTTATTCAAGTTATATTTTCATATTATACCTTTACCTACTCATTGTACTGTATATATTAAATTTCAGATACGAATGTAAGTTTTTCAATTTATATCGCAACTCTATTTATAAGGTGTTATGTTTCATACATTTTTTATTTCTTTTAAAGAACCTCTTTATTTATTTATAAGGAGTTTTCATTGATT
The DNA here is from genome assembly GCF_030445035.2 of Dasypus novemcinctus. Classification (NCBI taxonomy): domain Eukaryota; kingdom Metazoa; phylum Chordata; class Mammalia; order Cingulata; family Dasypodidae; genus Dasypus; species Dasypus novemcinctus. The sequence goes on along the minus strand of NC_080674.1, from coordinate 46,788,937 downwards.
GAACCCAGCACTTCATAATATATATAGTACAACTTTCTTTTAAGAGAGCAGTTCTTAATCATGTTCCAATTTTTTTTTTCTTCCTGTTTTGGCTTTTCCTACTGATTACATTATATAGTTTTTATATTTCGTGATATATATTTATGACAGCTTCATTTATGGAGTTTGTCTCGTATCCCTAAATATTTCTGAGGTATAAAATGAAGTACGTTTTATATTTATTTAAGGGATGTCCTTGTTTTGTAAGGTCCATGTTTCGAGATATTTTGTACTCATGAAATTTAATCGCAGTCCTAGGACTTCAGGGTTCATCATTCTTTGCTCTTTAGTCAGGATCAGTTACAAGTTCTTACTAGTGGGGAAGCTGTGGCGGGGGTCCTCAGGAAGCGTTAGTCCTCCCTCCCTTTTGTAAGGATCCGTCTGGGTGGCCTCCTGTGTAGGACTCTGCTACTGGGTAATCACAGCCCAACTCGTTTTAGAAGTAGGTGCTACTCCTCCTCTTACAAATTCCTGGTTTCGAGCTCTGCATGTCCCCGTGAGTGAATCCTGATACTGGAAATGTGGCAAGAGAGCCCTGAATGTGATCTGTGTTCAGCAGGTTCCTGTTTTAGCAGAATGAAAGACATTTTTTAATTCGAAGTCATAGCATATATCGATTTCTTTACGACCTCTCCAAGTAAGAAAGTTCGTTATTTGTTTTGTACCGATATTCTCGGATTTGTCACCACTCAACTTTATGATATATGGGTTGCATCCACCAGGACCCTATGTTTTACTCTTATTCTTTTCATTTTTGAGAAATCAGTAAATGATTTTGTCTAATATTTTATTATTTATTTCTTGGCTTTCAAAAATATTATTCCTTTTTTTGAAGACTTATTTTATCTCTCCCCTTTCCCCCCGTTGTCTACTCTCTGTGTCCATTTGCTGTGTGTTCTGTCTGCTTGCATTCTTGTCTGGCAGCACCGGGAATCTGTGCCTCTTATTTATTTATTTATTTACTTATTTATTTCTCTCCTCTTTTCCCCCCTCCCACCCCAGTTGTCTGTTCTCTGTGTCTATTTGCTGCATCTTCTTTGTCTGCTTCTGTTGTTGTCTGTGTCTTTTTGTTGCATCATCTTGCTTTGCCAGTGCCACTCCTGGTGGCCTGCACTTTTTCGGGCAGGGCGGCTTTCCTTGCAGGGCTCCTTGAGCATGGGGCACTCCTTGCATGTCACAGCACTGTGCGTTGGTCAGGTCACGACATGGGCCATGAGGCCCTGGGTATTGAACCCTGGACCTTCCATATGGTAGGCGCATGCTCTATCAGTTGAGTTTCATTCACTTCCCAAAAATATTATTCTTTAATCTTTTTTTTGCTGTTTTCATATTATAGCTTTACAAACGGACCACTATATATATACATTTCAGATACGGATGAATGTTTGGTTTTCTTTAAAGGATTGCTTTTTAAAGAAAATATTTTTTAACCTCCCCTCCCACCCCATGAGATGGCTCCCTCCTCTGCTCCCTGTTTCCACTTATTGTTTGCACTCGCTGTTTGCTCATTGTGTGTTCGCTCTGCCTGTTCTCTGTGTTCCCTGGTCTTCTTCAGGAGGCACTAAGTACCATAACCCAGCCTCCCGGGTGGGAGTTAGGCTCCACACTTCTTGAGGGACTTCAGCTCCCCCTAGAGGCAAATTGTTTTATTCAGTTCATATCCTATCCCTAAATAGTTATAAGGTGTTGCATTTCATACATTTTATACTTCTTTAAATTATCTTTATTTGTAAGAGAGTATTTCTTAATCATGTGCCAATTATTTTTCCTATCAATGCTTTCCCTTCTCATTTCATACATATATTTATGCTAGGTTCATTTATGTGGTTTGTCTTGTATCCCTAAATATTTTTAAGGTTTAAAGTGAAGTACGTTTTAAACTTATTTAAGGGATGTCTTTGCTTTGTAAGTTCAGTGTTTTGAGCTATTTTACACTCCTGAATTTTAATTGCAGTCATAGGACTTCAAGTTTTATCAATCTTTGCTCTTTTTTTGGCTTCGAATTGCTGCGTTGCCTTAGGATACTGAGGCCTACAAGTTCATACTACTGGAGAAGCTGTGGCCGTGGTTCAAGGAGCATTAGAACTGCCAGCTCCCTCTTGTATGGCTCCCTCGTGTTAGCATTCTATGTAGGACTGTTTCTTAGTGCTTAATGATAGCACATCTGGTTTTGGCTGTACATGTAATTACTTCATCTTACAGATTTCTGGGTTTGAGCACTGCATATCCTCATGAGCTTGTGCTGTGAGTTCTGAACTTGGCAATGTGCAATTAAAGCCCTGAAATGGTTTGTCTTCAACAGGTCCCGATTTAAGCAGAACAAAAGACAGTTTACCATCTGCGAATTCTAAGTCGTAGCATACATTGGTTTCCTCATTGCATCTCCACTCCAGCTATACTTGTGATTTAAATCCCTCAGAAGTCGAGTCACTCAGAAAAAGTGATTTTTTAAGCTTGGCAAGAGTTGATTTAACAGTAGGAAGTCTCTCGTTAGTTATGCTTGTGGTTTTTACTCTTTAAGTGGGGGTTAAGAAGGCGAATTCAAATTTTTAGGCTCAGCAAATGCGGTATGTTCGTACCTGTCACTTCTTAGTGTGGCAAGCTCTGGTTTAGACATAACAGGTCTGGAATTAGACGTAAAAGCTATAGGATAGTTGTAGAACTGCATGGTTTAGAAGTGTTTGCTTTTTTTGTCTATTTTTTTTCCCAGTACAGTTAATTTGTGGTATGATTCGGTTATTTTTGAATGTTGTTTGCATGTGGTGTACTGCAATAGATGGGTGTAGTATGTTTTGCCATGGTTCTATTAGCACTTCAAATTGTATTTGTTTTTTATGGTTTTTAAGTATTTTGTGGAAATGTTATTTGTTTTTTACCAAGATTCTTTTTTTGGTCACCACTCACCTTTATGATACATGACTTACTTTGTCCAGGGCCCGATTTAATATTGTTACTAATTTCATTTATGAGAAACACAATTACTCTAAGAAATTTTGCTTGATTTGTTTTATGATTTATTTCTTGGTTTCAGAAATATTATATCTTAATCTTCAAGTTATATTTTTGTACTATACCTTTACATACTCATTGAACTATATATATTAAATTTCAGTTGGGATGCAAGTTCCTTTATTCAATTTATATCACATCTCTAAATATTTATGAGGTGTTATGTTTCATACATTTTATATTTCTTTTACAGTACGTCTTTATTTTTTTCAAAGGAGGACCCATTGATTGAGCCCGGATCCTCCTAATAGATAGTACATCTTTATTTTTAAGAGACTTGTTTTAATTATGTTCCAATTAATTTTCCTGTTCTTGCTTTGCCTACTCATTACGTGATTTTTATATTTCACATATATATTTAAGCCAGTTTCATTTATGTAGTTTGTCTGGTATCCCTAGATATTTATAACGTATTTATTGAAGGGATGTCTTCATTTTGTAAGGTCAGTGTTTTGAGATATTTTACACTCATGAATTTTAATCTCAGCCATAGGACTGCAGGGCCCATCTAAACCTGATAGAAATGAAGTTGGAGCTCTGAATGTGATTTCTCTTCAAACGATTCAGTGGGAAAAAGCCGAATTCTAAGTCGTAGCCAGTACCGGTTTCTTAACCATATCTCCACTTCAGCTATGCTGGTCAATTTTAACTCCTGCAGTAGCTGGCGCTTGCGGGTAGTAGCGATTTCTTAGGCCTGGCAAGTTTTGGTTTAGAAATAGTAGGTAAGATTGTTTTCTAGCCATTCATTTTCAACCTCCTTGAATCCCTGTGTCTAAGATGTGTGTCTTGTGGACAGCATATAGATGGGTTGTATTTCCTTATCCAGTCTTCCAGTCTGAGTCTCTTGACAGGTGAGTTTAATCCACTGACATTCAGTGTTATTACTTTCAAGGAATTACTTGTATTAGCCATATTTTCTTTGGATATGTGTTTGTCATATATTTTTTTTCTCTTTTTGTCTTTTCAGTTGCTTTTACACTCTCCTCCAACTCTATCTCTCTTGTTTTTTTTCTTTCTTCCTGCAGAACTCCCTTTAGTATTTCTTGAAGAGGAGGATTCTTGTTGGCATACTCTCTTAGTTTCTGTTTATCTGTGAATATTTTGAACTCTCCATCATTTTTGAATGCTAACTTTGCTGGATAGAGTATTCTTGGTTGGAAATTTTTTTCTTTTAGTAGCTTGACTATGTCATACCACTGCCTTCTTGCCTGTATGGTTTCAGATGAGAAATCAGCACTTAATCTTATGGAGTCTTCTTTGTATGTGATGGTTCTCTTTTCTCTTGCTGCTTTTAGTATTTTTTTTTTTTTGTCTTGAGCATTGGATAATTTGACAAGACCTTTCTACACATGCCTCTTCTGTTACTTTTAATGGAACTGTGGTTGGCCCTGGGGTTGGTGTATAATCAGGAGACCTGAATCTCTGGACTGTCCATGTGACAGGCAGGCCTGAGTGTCCAGCAGAATTGCAACTCCTACGGTCTAGTTTTTTGGACTTACCCTGGCCAGTTAACAGGGAGATGAAGAAGGTTATCCACCACACCAGAGTGTCAAGAGTACCTACAACTGCAAGCAGGACAATTGCATCCGTCATGAATGTGGAATCTAAGCCCCCTCTTGATGTAGAGTGGGACTGAACATAACGATCCCAGGGTCCACAGGATGGAGAAATAGGGTATGGATTAAAGTGGACTTACCGGTGTTCTGCTGTGGAAATACCGTGATTAGTAATGAAAGAAATTGTAGCACTGATGTGGAGCAAGTGGCCACAGTAGCTGCTGAGGGTAGGGAGAGGGAAGAAGAGATGTGATGTGGGGGCATTTTCAGGACTTGGGAGTTGTCCTGGGTGGTTCTGTAGGGACAGATGCTGGACATTGTATGTCCTGGCCCACTGGGTAGACTGGGGAACAGTGTAAACTACAATGTAAACCACTATCCATGTGGTGCAGCAGTGCTCCAAAATGTATTCACCAAATGCAATGAATGTGCCACGATGGTGGAAAAAAAAAGAGTAGGTGTCTCGCTTTAGTTGTGCTTGTGATTTTTAACTTGCCTAGAGGTACTGGTGAGTGCATTTCTTTAGGGGCACCAAATATCGGTTAAGTCATGCCTGCTGCTGTTTAGTTTATCACGTTTCTGTTGAAGCTGCACAGTTCTGGGCCCTCAAGGTAACAGCTGTACGGTAATCAAATAACTGCACGGTCTAGAGGTGTTTTCATTGTTTTAGTAGGGGTAACTCTCAGTATTCGCTTATTTTCGGATTTTCTTTCAGTGATGTGTTGAGTGTATTTTCCTGTGGTTCTATTTGTATTCCAGGATTGTACGTAAGTGGGTTTTTTTTTTGCTTTCAAATATTTGATGTGAATTTTATTATTATTTTTAATACCAAAATTTTAAAAATTGTCGCCATGCAGATTTATGTTACCCAGTATTTGTCAGTCAGGGGCACCTTAAAATTGTTAACTTTTTTTTTTTTTTTGAGAAATACCCTACTATGAGAATTTTGTCGAAATTATTTTTTAAAACGTTTTTCCTTTTTTTTTCAAAAGTACTTTTTCTTAGTCTTATTCAAGTTATGTTTTTCACATTATTGGTTTGCATACTCACAGCATTAAATATATTAAAATTACAATGTTGTATATGTAAGTTTCCCTTTTAAAATTCATATCTGTCCCTAAATTATAAGGTGTTATTTTTCATACATTTTATACTCCTTTGTATGTTTGTTTTTTATGGTTATTATTTATTAATCTTGTTCAAAAATTTTTCACGTATTTGCATGTTTTAAAATTTCAGGTATAAATATATGCAGGTTTCATTTCAATTTGTATCATACCCCTAAATATTCATAAGAAATTATTTTCATTAGATTATACCGCTATATAAAACTTTTATATAGTTCATATACATGAAAGTTTGTTCACTTAATTTATATCGTATTTGTGCCTGGGATTCGTCATGTCAAATTCTGCTTCGAGTAGTTAGTCCCGGTTTAGCCACGCTTGTTTTCTTGAACGGAAGTCGAGTTCGCAGTATAAAGGAAAGTGGTTATAGAGCGTAGCAAGAACCGGTTCAGCACCGCTCGGCTCTCTTCGGTCCCTGCGTCGCTAGCTGCACCTGGTCGGTGATATCACATTCACCTATTTCGTTTTTCTGTACAGGTTGCTTAAGTTTCCGTTTTATTACGGTTCCGGAATGGCTTGTTTGGGTTCGAGCAGGCTCAGTTTGGGAGAGCATAAATACCCGGGCCGCGGGAGGAACAGCACACTGCTTTCTTTGCAAACGCTGCAGCGCCTCTGGTCGCGGATCTTCGCGATGCAGAAAAGTCTTGTTCGCTGTGTGCAGCCTCTGGCGTACGCACAGGAGCTGCCGGAGGCCCAGCCTTGGGCACCCCTGAGCGCAGAAGATTCTGGGCCGTGGCCGCTGCCTTTCTATCCGGTTCTGGGAGAGTCGCCCCGGGGCACCTGGGACTCCGGGCCGGAGCTGCTTTCCAGTCCCTGCTGGCGGCTGCGCTGGGTCTACCCGCAAAACGGACGCTTTCCCGGAGCCCAGCGCACCCCGCAACCAAGCGCCGCCCTCCCGCCTCCGGGCCTTTATTCCGAAACACCTGAAAAGCCAGAGGCGCCCTCGCGAGCCGGGGATCCTGCGGCGGACACCCGCAGACTCACGCTCCCGCCGCTTCCCTCTGCCCAGTCGCCACGCCCTGGAGATGGCCCGCCGCTGGCCGAGAGCTCCGACCGCCGCGCGCCCGCCCCCGCTGGGTGGGGCCGCCCCTGGGCGCGCGGCGGCTGCCTGCGGTGGCTCGGTCGGGCGCTGCTGCGCGTGCGGAGGGGCTGCTGCCCCGCGCTCTGCGGCGGGAGCGCGCCCTGAGAGTGCCGCGCGAGTCCTGCCCACCCTCCTCTTGGACAAGATTCTTGGCTCCGGAAATAAAAATGTATGACGATGCGCCTCCAGAGTCTGATGTCGATTTTTGGTTCTCTTTTTACTTTTCTCCTTTCAGTGTCGGGCCCCCTTTAGAAAACATTTATTTTCATTTCACTGTGCATTCCTTTTTAAAAATGATATTGGTATTCTGTTCAATTTTCAGAGGTTCTGTTTTCATATTACTGTAATAATTTGGCCAAATTCGTTATTTTAAAATATATTGCTGAGGGATATCGGATTTTCCCGTATTTGTCGTTTTCATAGTATTTTTGAATTTATTGCAATCGCTGCTCATTAATCTTCTGTAGATGTTTTTTTTGCATGACTTATGGCTCGTTCAACTTACCTTTTATCATTTTACATATTTTATTTTCCTCTTAAACATTTTTTTTGGAAAAAATAAACAAATTTTTATAAAATATTACTGCCATAAATTTTTATACCGTGTGATTTCACGGTATGAGAATATTACTTGTTTTTACCCTCTTGTCTTTTTTAAGGATAGTATTTTCTTGTATTTTACAGTCAGAATTTTAATAATTTTAATCACAGTCAAAGGACAGCGCGGTTAATGAATGTTTATTTTTTGGGGGGGGGGGGAGGATCGTGGGATTGCTAGGACAGCACGGATTGCAAATTCTTAGTTTTGGAGACTTAGGGTTAGGTTGCAGGGTCATCAGTCCTGCCAAATACTTATTCTTTGGATCCTTCGGTTTACACCATACACATGATTCCTTATTATTACCTAATCGTAGCACGACTTGCTTTAGCCGTGCCTGCAGTTATTTCGTCTTAGGAAGGCCCGGTTTAAGCAGAGGGTGACCTGGTCAGCCATAGTTATGATTTCTGAACCTGGTAGGAGTGGGGATAGAGTCCTGAAAGTGATTTCTCTTCAGCAGATCCCGATTTAAGCTGAACAAAAGACGATTTACTTTTAAGTCGTAGCAGATATACCGTAGCATATATGTTGGCGGTTTCTAAGTCGTAGCATATACCGATTTTTTAATCCCATCTCCACTTTAGCAATGCTTGTGAATTTTAACTCCAGGAGAAGTCGGAATATGCCGGCAAAAGCGATTTCTTAAGATTCGCAAGTTTGGTTTTAGCAATATCAAGTGTTGCTTTAGTTATGCTTTTGTTGTTTAACTCGCCTAGAAGCAGGGCAGGAAGGGTAATGCAAATTTTTAGGCGCAGCAAGTATGTGTAGTCCTACTTGCCGCTTCTTAGAGTAGCAAACTCCGGTTTAGACATTACAGGACTGAGATTAGATGTAAAAGCTATAGGATAATAGTGTAACTGCATGGTTTATGTGTTTGCATTTTTTTTTCCAGTACAGCTAATTACCTATCATTTGCTTATTTTTGAACTTTCTTTCAATGTGGTCTGCTGAGATAGATGTGTGGTTTGTTTAGCTGTTTCTCTTAGCATTTCAAATCGCATTTATTTTTATTGCTTTCAAGTAGTTTATGGAAAATTTTCATTTGTTTCATATCGAGATTCTTGAATTTGTCATCACTCAACTTTTTGATACATGGCTTGCGTCCAGCAGGGCCTGATTTGCAGCTACTCTAAGAAGTCTTAATTTGTTTTATGATTTCTTGTTTTTTTTCAGAAATATTTATTATTGCTCATTATATTTTCATATTATACCTTTATGTCCTCATCACACTTTATATATTACATTTCAGATGTGGCTGCTGTTACAACTAAGCTTCTGAAGGCCATGGTTTGGGGATATCTGACAAGACCAAAAACATACCTGGAACAGCTCCATTGGGACTTATGAATAGGAAAGGGTCTCTGAAGGTGGAGGTTTGGAGAATGAAGACAGTGCTCCATGACGATCAGGAAAATAAGGTGCAAAATAGAGAGTCTCCACACAAGTACATTTTGTAAGAGTTTTTGTTGGGGTCACGTGAAACACATAAATGAGGTCTGATGATGTTATTGTAGGAAGGAAATATACAGCCTTGAGAAAATTACTCTATGACACCATCTGTCCGTTGTTTTCCTTTGGGGATGTCTGTTACATTTTCACTTGTGTCCTGGAGCATGATTTCTGGGAGCTGAATTTCCCTTAGGGAGGGAGAGGCAGGTCAGGGGTCCAAGGGACCTCCACCGTCCACTCCTGTGCAGCAGCCCATGTTGGCCATAGGACACACCCTGCATCCACCTTTCACAGTAACAGTACAGCATACAACAGAATAGCAAGAGTCCTCCGTCAAAAGCTAGTCAACCTATAAAGACATGTGGCCAGAGCCAAGAGAGGGAGTTAAACCAGAATTAACAGGGGGTTAATAGCTAATTTATCAATATGACTGATGTGCTCTTACGTATGATTTGAAACTTCAGGGACATTGAGAGTGATGAGGAATATTCACACAATATTGAGAGGGTATTGTTCCATACTTTTTGATGAGTTGTATTCTGCCATGCCAGCACGGTGTTCCGTATTGTCCAATTTGCAGGAGTTAAGGTGCAAGGCATATTGTGCTGATCTAACAGTATACAAGCAACATTTCCATTAGCAGATAAAGTACCAGGTAGGGGAGTCTTATGAGGATGCCTTTAATACCATACATTTCCTCCCTTTAAATTCTTTGAGTTTTCTATGGTAAAATAAAAGACTAATTTAGGCATAAGGTTAGCCCACATAGACACACATAGGGCCTCACCTATTTGCTGTCCTGATTGGTTGCCTTTCTCTACCTTTACTTGTCAGCTTTTCGGGAACCAGTGGGGAGGCCTTTCTGTTTGGAGTTATTACAGACTTTTGAGCCTGGGACTTTCAAACGGGACCTTACGACTAGGGTCTTTGTTGGGCTTTATTTTGACCAGCTGCTTTCCCTGTTTCCTATACTAACCTGCCTCAGCATTCCGCTCAGAGAATTCATATCCTTATTCTTAAGGGGGAGCTGAAGGGTGACTGTCATTTTTCTATAGCTGCTTCCTGCTGGTTAGGGGCAGTATTCCCTGCCTGTTGGGATGTGAAATTCTCTGGCTATTCTGTTGAGGTTGAGAGAAGGTGAGTCCAGCACTGTGGTTGGAACTGGATGAAATCCCTGCATGACTAATACCTTGTTCTGGAAGCCACTGATTCTGGAAGAAATAAACAGAATTTTGAAGATACATGGTCCTACTAAAAGAATACAGGACCTGCTGTATTTGGTATAAACTGCCACCCCCAGTTCCCACATTGGTGGTTATTCCTAGGGCAGTTAGGAGAGGGATTAGGAGAAGTACTGCCTTTGACATAACCTCACAAAGACAATATAGTGTGAGATTGGAATGGTAAATGAATTTACTAACCATCTTTATTTACTTGAGCTTCTATTTTAACTAGGAAGTTATAAAGAAGAAATGGAGGTAACTGAAGCAAGCTGACATTCCAATAATCCTTTGCGGTGTTGATAAAAATGTCTACCCCAGCTTGGGAGGAAGAACTGTAACAAAGAGTTCAAACTGACACCTGCAAGGCCTGCTATTCTTCATCAGATAGCCTCAACCTTAAACATCTTGCTTGCTGATTAATGAACTGAGCCTCAAGAACATCCTGCTCAAATAATCCTACAGCCTTGTAAAGCATGGAAAACGTACCAAGCATAAATTGTGCTGCCCTTATCACTCCCCAATGCCACCCCCTATAACTTCCCTTGGTCTCAAGCAGCCATATAAGCTACTCCCCCAACTCAACCTTTTGAGCAGAAATCTCTTTTGATGCTGCTTCTGCATTAATGTAACTTTAGCTCAATAAACTTTGCTCTGCACCCCCTTTTAAAGTCTGTTTATTTTATTTTCAGCACAACAATAGGCAACAACAAGACAAGTATATGGAAAGCAAAATAAAGACAGTATTTAAGAGAGCCATTCTTTTATCTTATAGGCACATTCATTAACTACTTAGAAAATGAATTATGTTAACCAGGACTTTTAACGTGTTCAATATCATTCAATATCAATGTTATTCTATACGATCTAAAATAGAACAGATATTACTATATTCATCAGGCATACAGGTACGTATTTATCCTATTTAATGCACTAATTGATGCACAAGTTCCTCTTTGAGTTGTGATTAATAGATTTAAGCTCTAGGTTTGCATACCATACATGTCTCTCTATGAGAGCAGGCCATAATGCTAATTGTGTTTGTTTTAAGTTATACTCACATTATTGTGGTCATTATTGCTCCGCTTGGTATGTTTTTTACAGAGCCAGCATGCTGCAGCACTGTTGGCCCATGGAGGGAAGTGCCAGTGTTTCACCAGCCCAGTGCATAGTGCCCTTCAGCACTATGAGACATGGCCTGTCTGAAGGCAATGTGTCATATAGAGTCATTGCCAGTGGCCATAGAAGTTCAAAACTGCAACATATTTTCCATTCATTTCAGGAGCATGTCCAGAGATGCGGTAGATACTTTTATTGTTTAGGGGTCATAGTGACCAACCTAGCCAATAACTCAAATGGAGAGGCACTATGCAGAGTACTTGGGGCCTGGTTTGAATGCACAAGAGATTTTGACAATGCTGAAGTCTTTTTAAATTTTTATATACTTTCTAAATTCTTCTAATGCAGTGTATAAAGTATCAAATTAACTTAACTATTCTTAGTGCTTCATTTTTTATCTTTATACTTTCACCATGATTACATTAACTTACAGCTATTTTACTTTAGCAGTACAGGAAAAAATACTTTATTATTTTATAAAACCTAAGAGTCTTAATGCAATTAAGATTATTTTCCCCCATCACCATTTTAATATGCATTTTGAGGTGGCCTCTGACAGGTTTCCCTGTTATGAAGTTACTTTTTGTTATTAATCCAGGTTTCTATTTAATAATGGCTTCCTGGAATTAGCTATTAAAATATTTCATTTTAGAAAACAATTTTGCAAACTTCCTATAACCATAAGTTACTTTTACCTTGAAATAAACTTATTAAATTATAATTAGCAAACAATGAAATTTACTTTTATCCATTTAAGGCATATCTTACATTCCTCATTCTTGTTCATGAAAACTAGTCATTTCACTTTAAGGCAGGTTTATATTTCATTAAACATGAACTTATACTTCTCATTATCTTAAAGATTTAATACATATAATGCTAATTTACATTATTAGTATCCTATAAATCTAGGGAGATTACACACAAGCAAAATAAATTACAACAATTATAGTTTAGGTAAGAAATGTTTGCTTTTTTTCTCCCTCCATAGGAGGCTAAAATCTCTTTTCTTCTTCTTTAATAAAATCCCAAAATTGTGAATAACTTTAAAAGCATACTGACTGCCAGCTTCTGGAATATATATTATAATTGTTGGTTTTACTAAAAATTTAGAAAAGATCTTTCCATAGCTTTTTGTGCTGGGAGAACTGGATATTCAAATCCAAAAGAAAGAAAAGGGATCCTTATCTCTCATCTTATACAAAAAAACAATTTTAACAAATCAGTTTTATTGATCCATATTAATTTTAAAAATTTTATTGATAAATATTAATAAAACATAAACTCATCCAAAGTGTACAATCAGTGGTATTTGTTGTAACCACACATTTGTGTATTCATCACTTCATTCATTCTTACAGCACTTTCATTATCCCAAAAATGATAATAATAAAAAACAAAACTCATCACTCTCAATCTCTCCATGCTTCTCCTGCTGTACATAGCTGCTATTCTTTCTCCTCCTCTCTAGTATATTTGTATTTATATTTTATAGAAACTGTCATATATACTCAATATCATTCATATTTGTGTTATTCATGAGGTTTTAATTTCTTAAACACTCCCATTTTACCAGTTTTTAGCTTTCCTTCTAGTAATATACATGATCTTAGTCTTTCCCTTTCAACTATTGTCATATCCATATAATGGCTCTACTAGTTACAAACACCATGGTATGCTTTCACCATTTCTATTCATTTCCAAAGATTTACAAAACTTTTTTTTTTTTTACCAATTCTTCATGCATTCTGCTTTCCATTTTCTACCTACCTTCTATTTACTGGTGACCTATATTCTAATTATTAACTTCATGAGTACACAATATATTTAGTTCATAATGGCACACTCATATAGTATGTAACCTTTTATGTCTGGCTTGCTTCACTCTACATGATGTCCTCTGCATTCACCCAAGTGGTCATATGCTTCACAACTTCATTCCCCCTTACTGCTGCAAAATATTCTATCACGTGTATACACCAATGTATGTTTATCCATTCATCAGTTGATGGACACCTGGGTTGTTTCCAACTTTTGGCAATGGTGAATAATGCTGCTATGAACATTGGTGTGCAGATGTCTTTTCGTGTCTCTGCTCTCAATTCTTCTGAGTATATACCTAATAATGGTATTGCTGGGTCACATGACAGGTCTTATTCAACTTCCTTAGGAACTGCAAAACAGTCCTCCACTGTAGCTGTATCATTCTACATTCCCACCATCAGTGAATAGCGTTCCTGTCCCTCCACATCCTCTCCAACATTCACAACTTTCTGACTTTTTAATAGCGGCCAGTTTATTAGGTGTGAAATGATATCTCATTTAGTTCTGATTTGCATTTCCCTAATCATCAGTGATTTTGAAGAGTTTTTCATGTTTCTGAGCCATTTGTATTTCTTCTTTGGACAATTGTCTTTTCATATCTTTCATATTTTTCATGTCTTTCATATTTTTAAATCAGCAGGTATTTGCCTTTTTATTGTTGAGTTGTATGATCTCTTTGTATATCGTGGATATAAAGCCCTTTTTGGATATGTGACTACCAAATATTTCTCCCATTGAGTTGGCTGCCTTTTCACCATTTGACAAAGTCCTCTGAGGTACAAAAGTGTTTAATTTTGAGGAGGCCCCATTTATCAATTTTTCCTTTTGTTGCTTGTGCTTTCTTTGGATGTTAGGTTTAAGAAACTACCACCTACCACAAGATCTTGAAGATCTTTTCCTACAGTTTCTTCTAGGAGTTTCAAGGTTGCCAATTTTCTACTTAGGTCCCTGATCCATTTTCAGTTTTTGTATAAGATGTTAGATAAGGATCTCCTTTCTTTCTTTTGGATTTTGATATCCAGTTCTCCGAGCACCAGTTATTGAATAGACTGTTCTGGCCCAACTGGGAAGGCTTGATAACCTTGTCAAAAATCATTTGACTATAGGTGTGATGATCTATTCTGAGTTCTCAGTTCATGTCCATTGGTCAGTATGTCTGTCTTTATGCCAGTACCATGCTGTTGTTACCACTGTATGAAATATTATGCTTTAAAGTCCAGAAGTGAGAGTCTTCCAACTCTGTTCTTCATTTTAAAGATCTTATTGTTTATTTGGAACCCTTTACCCTTCCAAATAAATTTAATAGTTGGTTTTTCCATTTCTGCAAAAAAGGCTGTTGGGATTTTATTGGGATTGCATTGAATTTGTAAATCAGTTTGGGTAGAATTGACATCTTAACAATATTTAGTCCTCCAATTCATTAACACGGAATGTCTTCCATTTATTTAAGTCTTCTTCAGTTTCTTTTTAGCAGTGCTTTGTAGTTTTCTGAATACAGAAAACTTTATGTCCTTGGTTAAGTTTATTCCTAAATATTTGATTATTTTAGTCCCTATTATAAATGGAATTTTTTCTGATTTCCTCCTCAGATTGCACATTGGTAATGTAACACTATTGATTTTCGCATATTAATCTTTCATCCTGCCACTTTGCTGAACTTATCTATTAGTTCTAGTAGCTTTCTTGTGGATTTTTCAGGATTTTCTACATATAGGATCATGTCATCAGTGAATAGTGAAAGTTTTACTTCTTCCTTTACTATTTGGATGCCTTTTATTTCTTTATGTAGACTAATTGCTTTAACTAGAATCTCTAACACAGTACTGATTAACAGTGGTGACAGTGGGCATCTTTATCACATTCCTGATCTCAGTGAGCAAGCTTTCAGTCTTTCACCATTGAGTACAATGCTAGCTTTAGGTTTTTCATAGGTACACTTTACCATACTGAGAATGCTTCCTTATATTCCTATCTTAAAAAAAAATTTTTTTAATCAAGAAAGGATGTTGCATTTTGTCAAATGCCTTTTCTGCATCAATCAAGAGGATCATGTGATTTCTTCTATTTATCAATATGGATTCTTACACTAATTGATTTTCTTGTGTTGAAACCTCCTTGCATACTTGGGCTAAAACCCACTTGACTGTGGTGTACAATTCTTTTAATGTGCTTTTTGATTCTGTTTGCAAATATTTTGCATCTATATTCATTAGAGATATAGGTCTGAAATTTTCTTTTTTTAAAGAATCTTTTTCTGTTTTTGGTATTAAGGTGATGTTGGCTTCATAGAATGAATTTGGTAGCATTCTTTCCTGTTCAATTTTTTTTTTTTTGAAAAGCTTGAGCAAGATTGGTATTCCATCATCTTTGAATGATTGGTAATATTCATCTATTAAGCCATCTGGTTCTGGGTTTTCATCTTTGGAAATTTTTTGGTGACTGTTTCAATCTCTTCATTTGTGATTGGTTTGTTGAGGTCTTCATTTCTTCCAGGGTCAGTGTACATTGTTTGTATATTCCTAGAAATTCTTCCATTTCATCTATTCTAGTTGTTGGCATACAGTTTTTCATAGTATCCTTTTACGAGCTCTCTTATTTCTGCAGGGTCAGTGGTAGTGTACCCACTCTCATTTTTTGTTTTAGATATTGATGTCTTTTTTATTCTTTTTCAGTCTAGCTGAGGGTTTGTTGATTTTGTTGATCTTCTCAAGGAACCAATTTTGGGTTTTGTTGATTCTATTTTTTTTTTGTCAATTTCATTTATTTCTGCTCTGATCTTTACTATTTCTTTCCTTCAACATGGTTTGGGATTAGTTTGCTGTTTTTTCCTAGTTCCTTCAAGTGTGTAGCTAGATCTTCAATATTAGCTCGCTCTTCTTTCTTTAACGTGAGCACTGAGGGCTATAAATTTCCCTCAGCACTCCTTTTCAGTGTCCCATAGAGTTTTTTTTTTAAAGATTTATTTATTTCTCTCCCCGCCCTCCCCCCCCCCCCCCCCCCCCCGTTGTCTGCTCTCTGTGTCCATTCACTGTGTGGTCTTCTGCATCCACTTGTATTATCAGGCGGCACTGGGAAACTGCGTCTCTTTTTGTTACCTCATCTTGCTGTGTCAGTTCTCTGTGTGTGTGGTACCATTCCTGGGCAGACTGCACTTTTTTCACTTGGGGCAGCTTTCCTTGCAGGGTGCACTCCTTGTGTGCGGTGCTCCCCTACATGGCAGACAACCCTATGTGGGGGAAACTCCTGCACAGCATGGCACTCCTTGCGCAGGGCAGCACTGTGCATGGGCCAGCTCACCATATGGGTCAGGAGGCCCTCGGTATAGAACCCTTGACCCTCCATATGGTAGGTGGATGTTCAGTTGAGCCACATCTGCTTCCCTCCCATAGGTTTTGATATGTTGTGTTCTCATTTTCATTCTCTCAAGATATTTGCTGATTTCTCTTGCAATTTCTTCTTTGACCCACTGATTATTAAAGAGTGTGTTGTTTAATCTCCATATATTTATGAATTTTCACTTTTCCCATCCATTATTGATTTCCAACTTCAGTCCATTATGATCAGAGAAAGTGTTTTGTATAGTTTCAATCTTTTAAAATTTATTGAGACTTGTCTTGTGACCCAACATATAGTCTATCTTGAAGAAGGATCTATGAGCATTTGAAGAGAATGTATATCTTGATGCTTTGGGGTGCAATGCTCCATAGATGTCTGTTAGGTCTGGTTCATTTTTCATATTGTTCAAGTTCTCTGTTTCTTTATCCTCTGCCCAGATAATCTATCCAATACTCACAGTGGTGTACTGAAGTCTCCAACTATTATTGTAGACATATCAATTTCTTCTTTCACTTTTGCCAGTTGTGTACCTCATGTATCTTGGGGCACTCAGGTTGGGTGCATAAATATTTAGTAGTATAGTTATTTCTTCTTGGTGAATTGCCCCTTTTATTAATATATAATGACCTTCATTATTCCTTGTAAGCTTTGCATTTTTAATCTATTTCGTCCAATATAAGTATCACAACAGCCCTTTTTTTGTGTGTGTGTTGTTACTATTTGCTTGGAATATCTTTTTTAACCTTTAATTTTTAACCTGGTTGTGTCCTTATATCTGAGGTGGGTCTCTTCTTGACAACATATGATAGCTCATATATATTTTAAATCCGTTCTATTATTCTATGTCTTTTGATTGGAGAATTCAAGCCATTACTATTCAGTGTTATTACTGTAAGGGCATTACTTAGTTCATCCATTTTGTCCTTTGGCTCACTGTTGTCATATTGTTCTACTGGCTGTCTTCTTGCCTTTTAGTTTACTCTTCTTAATATTCTTCATACTACACGCTTCTCCAAGTCTCTCTCGTTTTTTCCTTTGAGGTTGCATAACTCCCTTTAGTGTCTCTCATAATTCTGATCTTTTGGTAACAAACACTATCAGTTTTTGTTTGTGAAGGCTTTGAACTCACACTCATTTTTGAAGGACAGTTTTGCTGGATACAGAATTCTTAGCTGGCAGTTTTTCTTTTTCAATACCTTAAATGAATCCTACCACTTTCTTCTCGCCTTCATGGTTTCTGATGAGAGGTCAGCACTTAATCTTATTGAGCTTTCCTTGTATGTGATGCTTGCCTTTTCTTTTATTGCTTTCATTATCTTCTCTTTATCTCTGATATTTGCCAGCCTGAGTAGTAGGTATCTCAGGGTAGGTCTATTTTGCTTTATTCTGTTTGAGGTGTGTTGTCTTTCTTGGATATTGATATCTATATCTTTCATAAGTGTTGAAGATGTATTTACCAAATGCAATTAATGTCTCGTGATGATGGAGGAGATTGTTGTTATGGGGGGAGGAGTGGGTTGAAGGGGGTGGGGGGGTATATGGGGACCTCATATTTTTTGAATGTAATATTAAAAAATAAAGACAAAAAAATAAGTGTTGGGAAGTTTTCCATCATTATTTCCTCAAATGTTCTTTCACTTTCCATTGTCTTCTCCTTCTGGAACACTGATAATACAAATATTTGCGTGCTTCACGTCACTCAATTACCTGAGACTGTTCCAATTTTTCCATTCTCTTCTTTATTCCTGTCATTTCTAGTTCAGATGTTCTGTCTTTGAAATCATTAATTCAAATCTGCTCTTATGTGCTTCTTCATTGAATTTTTAATCTCATCCATCATGTCCTCCATTCCCATAATGTTTGCTACTTTTCTTTGTAGGCTTTCAAACTTTGTGCTCACCTAGTGTCTTAATATCCTTTATTTCTTTAGTCTTATTTTCTTTAAAGTCTTTGAATTGATTTAGGAAAGTTGTGTGATCATCACTGATTGCTTTAAATCCTGTATCTTTTCAGGTTGTTTGGTTTGTTCTTTTGGCTGGGCCATCACATTCTGTTTCCTAATGTGGCTTGTAATTTTTTCTAATGCTAGGCATCTGAATATGTTCGTGAATTTACTCTGTTGGTCAGTTTCTCTCTCTTGCCCATTTTTTCCCCACAGCTCTTCTTTGATACTTGGTTCAACTTATTCTAAGACTTTAAAATTGCCCAGCTTAAGTTATCAAAATCTGACAAGGGTCTCAATAATGGGGTACAGATTTTCTCCCAGGGGTTATGGTTCAGAGAGAATCAAAAACAGTTTTTGTCCATGTAATTTCCAGACCAGCCAGCAGGTGGTGATTGCTTGCATACCTTTCCACAGAGTTGTTTTCAATCTTGACTTTACTGTGTTCCTGTGTTGAATCTCCAGAGCAGAGATTCAAACTGTCTCTCCTGGCCAAATTCATTCAGGGAAAAGCCCCTGACTCCCCTCACTTTTCCCTTGAAATAGCTGATGGGAGGAAAATGTCTGTTCACCACTCAGTCATCTGCATTGAGCCAGAGGTTTTACCCCAGCTTAATATCTTGGGACTGGGGTGGCCCTCTCTGCCACCATGGGGGCTTGGTAACTCAGGTTTGTTGTTTTGGGTTCTTCCTCTCTCTCCCTCACCCTCCTGGGAGTTGTGTAGAACTGGTCTGCTCACCCCCAAAGCAGGTCCCGTGGGCAGCTTTTGGCTCTTTTCATCATTGATTTTGTGGACCAATTGAGCCCTGCCTGTTAGTCCGATGTCATCTTCCCACAATCTTTCCATACCTTTTAAGAACTTTTTCTGTACTTACTGAAATTTGGTAATTGGATTAATTACCCTCAGTTTAAGGCTGTTAAAAGGTTTTAAGTTGGGAAATTACAGGACAACTATGATTTTTAATTACCCAAACTAGTAAATAAGAGTTTTAAGCGAAACTTACATTTTTCTATTTTGTTATATCTAGCACTTTTTCCACTCCCTCTTTTTCTTTATATGAGGAGGAGTCCATAGTGCCTGATGCCTTACAGTCCCACTCAGGGGTGGGTAATATCCTCTGGACCTGGACTTGAGGCAGCCTGTTGCCCTTAGCCCAAGCATAACTACAAGCCAGGGTTTCTAACTCGTCATTAACTTGCCACAGGTTTCATATCTGCCTATGTGAGGTGCATGTCCTTTTTAAACTTTACCTCTTCTAAGCAGCACACAGAAGACTTTGCTACTTGTTCTGCCTCGCTAGCCTGCAAAGCTCCTAATAGGACATATGCTATAGCTGCTGCTATCTGGCAGTCTCCCTTTTCCTTATTTAAATGCAGTTGGTTTGCTATCTGCTGTAGCATAGCCAGGATACCTGCCAGAGGTCTTAGGGTGTCCCCATATTCTCTTGGCAGACCCCATTGGTACTGGAGAGCAGCTACCCCCTTCCCCCCTGCCCCCCCGACATGGGCATTAGAGGCCAATCCAGGATTTCCCCCATCGAATCCCTGAGCTCATGCCCACTACCCCTGGCAGCCCTTCAGTCTCCTGGTTGGCTCACTTGTTCCCACCCGGCTCACTTGTTCCAACCCAGCTCCCTGAAAACATTGGCTCAGGCAGCAGCAAGCCAAAAGAATGTACCTTCACAGTGTCAGAAATGAGCTTTCTTGGGGCTTCCAGACAGGAGAAAATCTCTCTGGTTTTGGCAGACCAGAGAATGAAGATAGCGCCCCACAAAGAGGTTGGAAAATGAGGGCAATATAAAAGATCTCAGGACAAAGACATTTCATAAGAGAGTTTCTGCTAGGGTCACATTAAATACATAAATGGGGTCTGGTGATGTTATTGTTGGAAGGAAATGTACAGACTGGAGAAAATTACAGTCTATGATACCATCTGTATGTAGTTTTCCTTTGGAGAGGTGTGTTATATTTTAATTTGTGTTCTGAGACATACAGGTGCCTTCTTGCTGCAGGCAGTTTCCCTTAGGGAGGGGGAGCCAGGCCCTGGGACCCACTGGATTCCCACAACTTATATGCTCAATCATACAAAACTTCATTTCGAGAGATATTGTAAAGTGGTGTGAAACACATGACTCTGAGATACAAAACTCTAGTGACAAGACATCTGCCATATTTATGTGATAACTTGTCAAGAGACCTTTACTGAGACTAAATCAATCAAGAGATATAGAAAGGACCATTTACTGTCTTAAATTAAAATGCACTTCTATCTCAGTCTTTAGGTACATGCAGTAAAAATCCCAGCAGTGATTTTTTTATGAAACAAAAGAAGCTAATTCTAAAATTCATATGGAAGAATAAAGAGGGAAAAAAGAGACAGGATATACTGTCTTTGGTTGAAAGGAAGGTCAGAAAGACTTGCACTGGGAGGTAGCAAAAGTTATGAAGCTACAGTAATTAAGAGAATATGGTACTGGTAAGGAGAAATGTACATAAAGCCCATGAATAGAACAGAGAGCTCTAAAATAGACCCAGCATCCGTGGAACTTTGGTATACAATAAAGTGGTGTCGGATGACTGGGAAAATGGAAGGCTTTTGAGAAATTGAGCTTCAGAAAGTAAACGTCCATACAGGAAATACATTAAATTAGATCTCTATCTCAGCACATAGACTTCCTCATCCCCAGAGATGTTAAGGACCTACATTTCATGAATAACATTTAACAATCATTGGTAAAATATACAGGTACCTTTTTGTCCTTGGGATAATGCAGAAGCCTTATCACACGCCGCAAATATATTCGGCCTTGCTGTTCTGCAAAAGCTGCAGAACTGAAAAATCGTCAATAATGTTGCCACAGAGCCTGACTGGTAGCCAGTGATGGGTAAGATCCTCAAAGGAGGACAACCTAAGACAGGCATAGTCACCTTGGCCCACTCGCTTTACAATTTCGGCTCTGCACCTCGCTTCTTGAATTAAAAGGAAAGGGAGAAATGAGGTTAGGTCAGGCGAGCAGCCCATGTAACTAGCGCAGCCACTCGGCACATTGTCGGATGAGAAAACTCTGGCAAGCACATGCTTTGGGGAACACCCTAAAGATGGTGCCGAGGCCTGAGGCGAAAGCATCCAGGTCTGCCCCTGTACTTGCCTCATCCCCCAGCAACAAGGGCAAATGAGCCTACCAGCTTCGCTGAATTAGCATAGCCAATTAGCTATAGACATGCTTGCTAGCAGCATATAAAAGCTACAACACTTCCTGAATAAACCAGACCTGTGTCCAGAACCAGCGTCTCTGGAGTATTTACTGAGTGGTCTTTTGCTCTGTCGTCCTTACCTCTGCTAGGTTCCTGTTCTACAACAGGATAAAAATGGATTACTTCAAATAGTCACAGAAATACTAACCATAAAGTAAAGATTAATTCTCACTACTTCCATAGTAAACAAAGCCTCAAACAGGAGTGCTCCCCAGGACTCTAGAGATGTCTGGACTCTATAGGCAAAACTCAACCCCATGAAATCAGCACTCCACCAGCAGGCCTTATTTTGAAATATATGATAATCTATTTCTCCAATATAATAGAGTTAGGCTCATTTATAATTTCCTTACTCATAATTCTTCTACCTCTTTTATTTGAACTTATAATTAGCACTATACCCATTAAATATATGTCCCAGAAACTTAAATCTTTGGTCTGTCCATTCAGGTGGAGCCCTGAATCTCAGCAGATTTGTGGCTAACACCTATTCTCCAGTTCTACAGATTTGCCCAGGACAACTAAGAAAATAATGATGGACAACCACCATCCCCCCCTCCCAAAAAAACAGAGTATCTTCAACTGAAAGCAAAACAGTTCCTCCCATCTTCTCCATAAGATCTAAGCCCCCTCTCAATCTGAAGCAGAGCAGACATGATCATCCCAAATTCTTCAAGACTGAGGAATGAACAAACATAAGGAGAGAATAAAACCATAGACCAAAGTAGACTTATTATTGTAGTATTGGAAAAACTTGTAACATTGATATAAATATAGTAGAGAGTTTCTGAGGGCATTTTTAGGGCATTAGAAATGTTCTGCATGATACTGCAATGACAGATACAGGCCATTATACATTTTGTCAAAGCCTATAAAATCATACAGTGCAAAGTGCAAACCATAGTGTAAATTATATACTTTGGTTAGTCACAATGCTTCAATATTTGTTCATCAATTGTAACAAATGTACCACGCTAATGTAAGATGTTATTAATAGGGGAAATTGTGGGAGGGTGAAGAAGTGGGTTATATGGGAACCCCCTACACTTTAAATATAACTTTTCTGTAATCAAACTCTTCTGAAAAATAGGGCTTATTATTATAAAAAAGCCAAAAAAGGAAAAGATTAATAAATCCTACTATATAAATTTAAGAACATTTCTTCTTTATAGACTCCATAAAGAAAGTGAAGAATCATGCATGCAATTTACAAAACCAATAAACTATAAATAAAAAAAACTCATAGAAATTATTTTAAAGTATGTGAAATGGCCAAT
The DNA here is from genome assembly GCF_030445035.2 of Dasypus novemcinctus. Taxonomy (NCBI): domain Eukaryota; kingdom Metazoa; phylum Chordata; class Mammalia; order Cingulata; family Dasypodidae; genus Dasypus; species Dasypus novemcinctus. Next base: position 46,766,105 of record NC_080674.1, on the reverse strand, counting down.
AAAAATGGACTAATGGCACATTTAGGTATCTCAAAAAGGAAATTTATCTAGACAAGAAAAACAGGAGATATAATTAGTCATCTGAAGAATGCAAATCAAGGCTGCAGTTAGATACCATTTTTTACCTATGCAATGGATACTAGTTAAAATATCTGCCAGTACCAAGTTTTGGACAAGATGTGCATTCTTAGAGATTTTTATGTATTGCCAATGAGAATGTAAACTGTTAGACTCTGAAAAATGTGTTATTTTATGAAGTTGCATTTCTAATATCTCAAAACTCAGCAATTCTATCCCAAGATATATACTTGAGAAAAATTCTTTCATATGTATACCAGGAAAATGCAGGGGAATGTCCATATCTTTACTGTTTGCAGAGCAAAAACCTGGTGGGGAAGAAAGAAGCAAGTTACATTAATAGGAGGGTGGGGGAAGCCAATTTGGCTCAACTGATAGAGCATCCACCTACCATATAGGAGATCCAGGGTTCAAACCCAGGGCCTCCTGACCCGTGTGGTGAGCTGGCCCACACACAGTGCTAATGTGCACAAGGAGGGCCATGCCACGCAGGGGTGTCCCCACATACGGGAGGCCCATGCACAAGGAGTGCACCCTGCAAGGGAAGCTGTCCCATGTGAAAAAAGTGCAGCCTGCCCAGGAGTGGCCTGCACACACGGAGAGCTGATGTGGCAAGATGATGCAACAAAAAGAGACACAGTTTCCCAGTGTCGCTGACAGGAATGTAAGTAGATATGGAAGAACACATAGCGATTGGACACAGAGAGGAGACAATGGGGGGGGGGGGGGAAGGAGGAAGGGGAGAGAAATAAATAAAAAATCTTTAAAATAAAAAAGGAGGGTGGATGACATCAACTATGGTATATCACATAGCTGCATCTTAGCAATATAATATTCAGAGTGAAAAAGGGTTTAAAAGATTGCCTAGGTGTCATGGTTATATTTTATAAAGACAAACATCAAAATATATGCATATTTATTGATAAAATAAAACTGTATAAAAGATAAGCAATGGAATAACCAACTCATAATTAGGTTGGTTATTTGAATTGAAGGGTTGGAAATATAGGATACAGGAAAATCACACACTCACTAAAAAGTAGATTCAAAATGCATTTCTTAATGAATTTTAAAAGTGGCATAACCTCAGATCTCTTCAAGTGATGCTGGCCTACCTATGAAATGCAGACCATGGAGATGCAAGCACTGTAGAGATGTGCATTAAATTGGCAGCTGGAGTAAGAGAAAAGGATGGCAAGGGAAAGTCTGAACTTTACATGTCCAGATCCCTCCCAAATTTAAAACCAGAACTAAAAGATGAGACAAGAAAGTATAAAAGTATTTATGGAAAATGGCACCTGACAGAAATTGGAGGATTGGGAAAGATGGTTTTCGACCCACAGAATTAATTCAATATATTGAACCACACTAAAAGGACAAATGCAATCATGTCTATAAATTTAAAAACTAAGAGCTCTAAGTTTTGCAGTAGTTTTACGAGGTCAAAGAAATGATGCAAAATAAAGGAGTGGACAAAGATATAACTAAACTTATAACCAATTCTAAGATGAACATTTTTCTCTTTTTCATGTCTTGGATATAAGAATATATGATATCTTAAAACTGGTTATTACCATAGTGGCATAATTTATTTAACAGTGTTTTTCTTTTTTTTTAAGGGATTTGTAAAATAATGAAACATCATACAATGTCTGGCTTCTTTGTTTGAAGGAATTATGATTTTCAATCAAAAGAAGTTCAGTAGCAGCCCTAGCAGTATATTGGAAATAGCCTTTCATTTAAGAAGACTGACATTAATTTTGGCAAAAAATAAATTAGGTTATTTGAAAAGAAAGTCATAATCCAACACAAGAGATATGTCTGCTCATAATAGCCATGAGAAAATTAATTCAAAGGAAAAATATTAAAATTAATGGGATATATATGAAAGATCATTGCAGAATACAGAACCATCTGGCCTACATATATTTTCTACTAGTGCTGCTCAAAGAAGCTTGTGAAAAATGCACATTACCTTGGCCCACCCCTGATGTACTGAATCAGAATTGCTGGAAGTGGGCTGCCTGGATGCACCATGCAATGAACCCCTCAAGTGATTTCTAGGCAGGCTAAGAGAGGTGCAGGTAACTGCAAATTTTTTTTTTTTAATAAATGGTGTTTATTTGGGATGGGAGCTTACAGATACCAGGCCACAGAGCATAAGTTACTTCCCTCACCAAAGTCTATTTTTTTTTAAAGATTTATTTTTTATTTATCCCCCCACCCCACCCCGTTGTCTGTTCTCTGTGCCCATTTGCTGTGTGTTCTTCTGTGTCTGCTTGGATTCTTATCAGCGGTACTGGAAATCTGTCTCTTTTTGTTGTGTCATCTTGATGCTTCAGCTCTCCATGTGTGCAGTGCCACACCTGGGCAGGCTGCGCTTTCTTTGCGCTGAGCGGCTCTCCTTATGGGGTGGACTCCAAGTCTGTGGGGCTCCTACGCAGGGGACAGCCCTGCATGGCAGGGCACTCCTTGCGTGGCAGGGCACTCCTTGCGTGGCAGAGCACTCCTTGCGCGCATCAGCACTGCGAGTGGGCCAGCTCACCACATGGGTCAGAAGGCCCTGGGTTTGAACCCTGGACCTCCCATGTGGTAGGCGGACGCTCCGTCCGTTGAGCCAAATCTGCTTCCCAGTCACCAAAGTGTATTGTCACTTGTTGGAGCAAGATGGCTGCCGAAGCCTGTGAGGTTCAGGCTTCCTGGGTTCCTACATTACTGAGGCTTGCTTTTCTCTGGGTTGAAGGTTCTTTTCTTCTTGGGGCTGGCTTCTCTTTCCTCTGTGAGGTTAGTTCCCAGGGCTCCCACTTAAGTCTTCAGCATCAAACTCCAACATCAGAAACCCTCAATTCTGTTCTATGACATGCCTTTTATCTGTGAGTCCCCACCCACCCCATACATTGTTTTAAAGAGATTGTGAGCAGAGAAATAGAGATGGAAGCCCATGATGGAAGTATATAATTGTTACATAAATGAGCCAAAGTGTACCCTGTGTTGGTTCTGTGTGTTGTTCAGTGAATCCACAGCAATTTGGAGCTTCCTAACCCCCCTTCAGGAAGGCTAACACTGAATCGAAATTCAAATCCTTACAAATACAACTGGTTTAAAAACAATCCAAATAAGCATTTTTTGGCCAGTTAGACCTGATCTGTTTTGTATACCCTGCAAAACTGCACTCAGTATCTGCTAGCCATAGAAAATGTGAAACTATGTTGCTATAAATTCTGTGCCCAGACATCCAGCCCTGGCAATTCTGAGACATTGCCTTGAGTGCTAACCCTCCATTCTCATTGCCCTCTCTTCCTCTTCTGATGGTCCCTTGTATCATCCTGAAGGTTCAGAGATGGGAAGAATTGCCTTTCCCTGACAATATTTTTAAAATATTTCCTCTCAATTTATTTTCAAAGAAGCTTTAGGGGAAACGGACTTTGGCCCAGTGGTTAGGGCGTCCGTCTACCACATGAGAGGTCCGCGGTTCAGGCCCCGGGCCTCCTTGACCCGTGTGGAGCTGGCCCATGCGCAGTGCTGATGCGCGCAGGGAGTGCCCTGCCACACAGGGGTGTCCCCCGCGTGGGGGAGCCCCACGCGCAAGGAGGGCACCCATAGGGAGAGCCGCCCAGCGCGAAGGAGGGAGCAGCCTGCCGAGGAATGGCGCCGCCCACACTTCCCGTGCAGCTGACGACAACAGAAGCGGACAAAGAAACAAGACGCAGCAAAAAGACACAGAAAACAGACAACCGGGGGAGGGGAGGGGAATTAAATAAATAAAAATAAATCTTTGAAAAAAAAAAAAAGAAGCTTTAGGTTACAGAAAAGTCACATAGTATACAGAATAATCATATACCCTGCCTCATCCTCTTCTCAAATTTCCCCCTAATGATAATAACATCTTACATGAGTATAGTACATTTGTTATAATTGATGAACCAATATTGAAACATTGCTACTAATCATGGTCAGTGGCTTATGTTACAATTTACATTTTGCACTGTACACTAGTATAGGTTTTGACAAAATGTATAATGGCCTGTATCTGCCATTGTAAGATCATGCAGAACAATTTCAATGCCCTAAATATGCCCTATGTTCCACCTACTCTTTTAATGTACCGTCAAATAAATTCTGTGTGTTAGTGCCATCTAGTGGTCTAATGTCTTAATCAGCTTAGAAAACCTCAAAGGTGAATGCACTACAGTCATGAATTGAGGATTATGATGAATCTGCAATACAGGGTTGTGCATTTGAGGTCCAATTTAAAAAGGAAATAAGAACTTATAAAAAGTATCTTTCTACTTTTTGTCCCTAAAACATACACAGTCAGTAGAAAATAAGGGGATGGAGGGTATTTGGCAATGGAAAATTTGGCAGAAGGCACTGTAATGATTCAGGGCAAGGACATTAAAGTGAGACAATGCTGCATTTTTAATCCCTTTTCCCGTCCTTCTCATTTCATGAATAACTTTGGAAGAAAATTTAGGTAATTCTCGGTTTCACATTTCTAATTGAGAATGAAAAAATTCAGCGTGTAAGGTACACTTAGCATAATGCCTGTCACAAATAACCATTCCATACAAAACACATGGTATTTTTCTTTTTCCTAGAATATTTTACCAAATTTTGCTTTGTCCAAACTTCTTTCCCCAGTACTCCAAATGCAAGCTGAATATAAACTCAGAAATTGGGAAGAAAAAAGACTGACATATTTATCATATAAAATTTTAAATATGTTGTACCCTTACTACAAATACCTACCATAAATGAAACTGAAAAATAATGATTATGGGAGAAATTTAAAACTGTTGATAAAGTATGATTTCAATAAACATAAGGAAGTCTTTCAAAGCAAAAGAAAAGTTAAGCATTCTTATCCTTACTAATATCAAAGATAATGCAATAAATACTTTCATTACAACCCATGTTAGTAATAAGAGATTCCTAAACTCTGTAGGTTGGAACAAATTGGACAGAATCCTTGGAAATGTAATTTTGCAATTTAAAATATACACATTCTTTTGATGCTCGAATTCCACTTCTAGGAATTTGTCCTACAGAATCATTCCCCAAAAGAAGAAATTGTATTACAAAAAAGAATATGTTCTTTAGTTGTAAATGGTAACCTGTAAATTACCTGCTTAACAGAAACTATGCAGCCCTGAGAAATAAAAAGGAATAAATTATGTTGAGATTTCTAAGATAAAACTAGACGTGTACATACTCCCACTTCCAAGAGCTACGCATTGTAAAGGGCTTGGAATGTGTGTGTGTGTGTATGTGTGTGTGTGTCTATTTTCATGTTTGTGAAAATCAGTGGCTACCTCCTAGAAGTGAAATTATGAAGACATTAACTATTTAGGTAAAGATTATATTTCACACTTTTACCATTTCTATCTATAACTCTTGAAACCAGAAAAAGACTACAGCTAAGTCAAAGACAGACTCTCATCTCTTCCACTTAAAATTCTTTAATTCCTTACATTCTTTCCCCCTGGAAATGATTATTTCATGAAATGCAATTTTATTGATGAATTGTTTAGAAAATATTTTAGGGGTTGTAAACAAAAAAATTAACAGATGTGTTTTGACTTACTGAATTGTATTCTAAGCAATTGCTAATCTTCTGATATAGTGTAATGTAGATAAAAGAAAATACTGATAACTGTGATAGCTTACTGAATTATAGCCTTGATACACTTTAGCCTTCTGAAGTAATCAGGAGCTGATATCTGTATCTGTTGTAAATCACTCTACTGTAACCCAGATGCCTTATTTCTCTAATGCTGATGCTATGTTTTGAACTGCATGACCTTACCCGGTAACTGGACGTTAACAATACAACTCCTTACTGTCCCGGTTTCTATCTCATTATCCTATTTTGCAATGCTGAAGCGGGTGCCCTTGCGGATTAAAATGAGACAGCCCAGAACTTACCATCCCAAATTCCTAATTATCTTGCTAAACCAAATCAGTTCATCAAAGCTGACTGCCTGACATGGACAATCGCTTAAACTTTATACCAAGTAAACAAAACATGTAATCAATCTGCACATCTGAGTGCTGAGTAAAGGTAATTATATATTGATGCAAGCAGTTGATGGAGATATTTTTGATTTGTGAAAGTTATGGACATATACTAGTATATATATAATACTTTTGAAAACATGAATCAAATTGCAGTACTTATCTTGAACACGGGTCATTCAGTTTAAAATATTTATTTTGCAATAAATTTGCATTTATTTGTAACTAAAATGTGACGGAAATCCTTTTATTATTTGCTCTTCATCCTCAAACTCTTCTTTAGTTTATGTCCTTGAAAATAAAACCACGCAAATTACAGTTTTTATTATTAGGGTCGATTTTAGGAACACTCCGGGATGAAGTCCGTGATTTCCACAAGCTAAACTCTAAGAGAAAAATCGAATCTAAATTTAAATATATAAATGACGAGTAAAGAGACGCTGAAGAAAAGGGAACTGCAGCAGAGCTGAAAAGAAGAAACGCGGGTTGGCAGAGGAGGTAAATCCGTCGAATCTAACCTTGCCGAGTCTCTCAGGCCGCGCTAGCACCGGGAACGTCGGCTTCCGAGGCTGGGCGTTGCCAGGGGTGCGCTGTGAATCTGGGCGGAGTGGGGCGGGCAGGGACGGTGGGGGATTGTACAGCCTAGAGGGTTGTAGACAACTGAGCAAAGCTAGAGCCTCTTAGGCAATTTAACGGCATTACATGCTTGGTCTCTGCTCCTCCCTTCCCTCGGTCCCCCATGGCACTAAGCACAGGCGCTATTCTAGAAAAGTTACTGAATACATTTCTTCCCACTTCAGGTTCCAAATAACATGAGAAGAATGGAATAATTCTTTTCTGTCTACGTCCACGATGTGAAGGCCCCTACCTGCCCAGTGAGGGTCGGGTGGGGAAAGGTCGCTAACATAAGAGAAGGGAGAAAGCGCCAGGACGAACAGGGTTTGCGGTGGCCCCACCCGGAGGCGCGCGCGCCAGAAGGCGGCGCGAGAGCACCCTGAGGGTATCCAGGAAGGGAGAAGGGCGCCTGCGGACCTTCAGGACAGGATGTGGGGCTTAAACTAAAAAATGTTTTAGCCTCTTCAATTCTCGTCCAAAAAGAAAAGAAAAATGAAAGAAGCAAACAACCCTCTCTCTTTAAAAAAAAAAAAACAACTCACATTTTATGGATCTTAGACAAAGATTGTTTCAAGCCCAAGACTCCCAGAAGTACGCGGCGCCTCCAACCTCGTGATTCTAGAGCAGGCCACGCAGTGAAGAACAGGAAGCCTGGAAGAGGACAGACCCTCCATATCCTGCCCCCTCGCCACCCTCAAATACTGCTCTTCTAGAATTGTGGCCTCTCAGGGTGACTGCTGGGGCCCTCCCGGGTTCCTCCTCCCGTTTTCTTCCCGAATTGAGTGGCTCACCCGCCTGACAGTAGGCCCACGCTTTCCTGGATTGTCCCGTCTGCATTCCCCTCACATTTAAAGGTCCCCGCTCCTGCTTGCGCCCTACATACCGCACCCTTAGTCACGACGACCGTCTCGCCGACCCTCTGCCTCCTCGTCCTGCCCCAAGCAAGACGTCTAGGTGTGAAAGATATCCCAGGCAGTTACCAACCTTCAGAATTTTTGTACCATGGAAGAATGAGTCGGAACCGGTAGAAGGATGTACGCGTCTCACCGCCCTCTTCCCCCTGCGCCCCCAAGCTCGTAAGCAGAGGTTCTGGCCTCAGCGGGACACAGAAGGCGGCCGGGCCTCTGCACCCCGCAGGGGCAGACTCAGGGGCGGCCTCCGTCACCCGGACCCGTCTGATTCCCAGGATGCTCGATCTGAGACGCACAGCGGGTCAGGGGAGCGGGAGCGGGAGGCGCTCTTGCGAAATCCAGCCCTACACTGACCCTAAAGGTAAACCGACGGCGCGAGCGTCGCGGGATGTGGTCCCTTTCGCGCTTTCCAAACGGCTTGTTCTGTCTGCACAGCCAGATTAAAATCTCTACCAGTAAACCCTTGATAAAAGTAAACCTTTTTGACATGCAAACTAGGACCTCACAGCTGTACAGAGCCATTCCCTAAATGAATGGGACGGCACCGCACGCGAAAAGTAGAAGGCAGCTCCGAAGAGCGGTGGAAAGGGCAGGGTTTCTACAGAGAGACTTACACAACCGACCGGCAGCCGGCAGTGCAAACGACCCCCCACTGGCCACGCCCAGCTATGACCCGTATTTGGCTAATGCCACGCCAGAGGAGCCCGCGGACTATGGCTGGTTAACTTCAGGGTGCGGGGGCTGGAACATCGAAGCGCTCCGAGGAGACAGCAGGTTCGGTTTAGTTAGCTGACTTGGGCTGAGCACCAACCGGCCCTACGTGCTTTATTAGCCGCCTCACAGCAGCCCCGGCGCTCAGGCCTTCCGCCCCAGCCCGCGCGTGCGCACCAGCTCCCCGACACCCCCCTCGCGGGCCTCGCTCCTCTCCTCTCTCTTCCCTGCCCACTCACAGGGACTCGACTCCTCCACGAACGAACTTTGAATCAATCAGGTTTGTAAAACGAAAGAAAAAGGGTTTTGGTAATTCGCCTTCCATCGAGAAATGGTACTCTCAAAACCAAGAAATTGGTGTGAAGCCCGTTAATTTTAAAGATGATTTTTGGAACATTGTCATGGGCCGGGTGAACATGATTTAAAATGGACGACTTAAAGAATATCTCGGGGGCGGGAGGGAAAGGGTTTAGAAGGCAATCCCGAGCAGAGGCCCCTCGGGGAGCGGGCACAGCTAGGAGCGCGCAGCGCCCCCTCGTGGCTCTTGCGCTCCTACTCCTTCACGTGGGTCACAGCACTCGACTCAAGGAGTCCCCAGACTTGGGTTTTGAACGGTGCGTCCGCCCACTTCTCAGGGCCGCATTTTGACTTTCCTGGGACCCGGCACACTTCTGCCTTCATGTGCCCCTTCCTTGATTAAAATAACATGTATATTAATAATATGCATCATACATGATATATAATATTAATGCAACAGAATGTGTATTATATATAATACATAATATACATGTATATTATGTATGTACACATTTCATGACTGCCTTGGGCTAAGGCGACTTATAGTAATACTATACAATAAATATTTTATTTCGTTCATGTTTCTTTTTTGATTCTCAAAGAAATTAGAAAACTTGGGTGGCCCTAAAAGTGTGGTGGGTTCTAGACCCAGATAAACTGGCCCTGTTTCCTCGCCGTCTATTTATTCAGGGCGGTAGTACATGGGGCTTTATCTCCTGAGCTGCAGAATTCTGAAGGTGCTCCAAATGGGACTTCCCTTCCCCCCGAGCATCTATGATTTCTGTGCTGAAGAAGATGAGGCAATGGATTCTTTAATTGCCCATCTTTAAGTTTATACACTACGCTACCCTCTTCTCCCCCTTAAAATACAGCTTAGTGAAAAAAAAAATTTTCTTTCTATTAAGTAAATGTCCCAAAGATGAAAATTGTCCCTCCTTGGCTCATTTAAAGGAAGTTAAGAAAGTAGAAACAATTCCTTCTTTCTTTGAAGCCAGTAATGATGAAATATCTTCAATATCACGTTCCAATTTGGGGTCCATAAGGCTTTGGGATGCACTGCTACAAACATACATGTCACACTTATTTTGAAATTCATTTCCATTCAGGGAAATTATTGAATAAGAATTTTCCTTGACAAGAAAAGACAGGGAAAGATAGGGAATAGCAAAGCTTTTTTCCAGGTGAAACAGTGGCTAACCTGGCTGGAAATGGCTGAAGAACCAGATGAAGAACCCAACTATGGAAACCCACAATGCCTTAAATCATGCAAAACATACAAATGTGCCTGCATTTGACTTAATCTCTATGAAGATACAAGGCCCTATAACCTCTTCAAAACGTTTAAAGCAGGATTTCAGTAGGATTTTCTTCTTCATAAGCTTTTTGTTTGTGTGATGTAAAATTGCAGTTCTCTACTAAATATTTTAGCATATTTTTAATACTTTGAAAGTGTTCTAGCAGCGTAATTACAGTCTTCTTTTATGCTTGTTGTTTGTTGTTATGCAACAATTGCAATGCTAGATCCTGTAGACTTGTGCTTTGTTCGGTTGTAATCCTTGAGTCTTTGTAATATGTGATCATCCGTTTCATTGCTTTAAGAAACCAGTTTTTTCTGTGATACATGGCTCTTGTGGTCACCTATAATTCTACCTCTAGTAATGGGATTTACTAGAGGGTTTTAAAATTTTTATCTTTGACTTAGGCACCTGCACAAGTCTTTATAAATGGTTTTCTTCTGAAATAATTGATCAATTTTGATAGATATAAGACCTTTGAAGTGACTTTAGTGGATGTGAAAAAAGCCTTAAAGTTATTCCTTCTTATAGTATTGCATTAACTGTTAATTTATTGTTCATGTCCTATTTAATTTGTCATAGCTATCAATAAACATTGTGATTCTGGTGAGGTACTTTTTCCTTTGTGGACCTTTCTTTTATACATTTTCAAGTCACTCTGTCATGTTACTCAATAATTCCATCTAAAAACTGAATTGGGATTACATTGATTCTAATGATTAACAATCTTATTTGGAATGATTATATCTGAGATCATCTAAGGTCTCTGCATTTATTAAGAACATCTTCTATGATATTTATCAGGATTTTAACATTTACTTCATAGTGTCAGTTCCTAGATACAATGAAGAAACTTAATGATATATTAAGTACTATGCTAGACACATTAAATTCATGATATCTTATTCTTACAGCCACTGGGACTAATGCATATTATGATTAAACTTTTCATATGAAGATCAATATTACATAGTTGGCAGGCACTAGGAGCTTTGAATAAAACTCAGGTATAAACAAAGACATAGTGGTGGGTTTGAATTTAGGGAAATTTGAGGGGAGGTTTTGTGTATTAGTCAGCCAAAGGGGTGCTGATGCAAAATACCAGAAATCTGTTGGCTTTTATAAAGGGTATATTTGGGGGTAGAAACTTACAGTACCAGGCCATAAAGTGTAAGTTACTTCCTTCACCTAAGTCTGTTGCCATGTGTTGGAGCAAACTGGCTGCCTACATCTGCAAGGGTTCAGGCTTCCTGGGTTCCTCTCTTCCCGGGGCTTGTTTCTCTCCAGACTCACTTGCTCTGCTTCTTACACAAGGCCAGCTGTAAAGTATCAGGCAAATGGCTCATCTCTATTCCTGGGGCTTCACTGGCACCAGCTCAAAATTCCAACCTCTCCTCTGCGGTGCAGTTTCTCTGTGAGTCCCTGACCACCAAGCCCCAATCATTATTTAATCAGGTAAAAAGCCCCAATCATTATTTAATCAAGTAAAAGTGAAACCTCTGAACCCAATATAATCTAATATGCCCAGAGGAGCAGACCAGTTTACAAACACAATCCAATATCTATTTTTGAAATTCATGAATAATGGCAAACTGCTACAGTTCATAAAACATTAATTGCATAAGTTAACTATAAGATTGGTCACAACATTTATTCAACTAAAAATCTAATGTAGAGAGAAATTCTGTTCACTTCACTTTGTGTATTACTAAGTTAGCCGTCCGAGTCACATCTACATTTTGAAGGGGGCAGGATCATTACACATGAAATTTATTTAAAGTTAACCCAAAACAATGAAAATGAAGCTGCCCAATATTACTTGAAAGCATGATAGCATTAATATAGAATGAGCTTCGTTTAAAAAATAAAATGATGCTTAATCTTCCAAAAATAAAAAAAAAAAGGAAGTTAAACAATGGGATGTATGTATTGCCTAATAGGTTGCTATACGAATGACCTTCACATGTAGGGCAATACGCACTTTTATATATGTAATTGAAACTGCATTTGTTATAGTAATTTTAAGGACAATAGAACTATGTGAATTAACTAATAATGCACATAGTCTTGGAACCCAAAACCGTAACTCATGGCGGTGTATTCTCCATACACAAACAAAAATCACACAAGTTGAGGATGATTATTGCCAAATCACAGAACTTGAGAAATGTGTAACATATGATATTAGAAATAAATAAGTTCAAATCTCCAAATGGGGAAGCAGACTTGGTTCAACGGATCAGGCGTCTGCCTACCACATGGGAGGTCCACGGTTCAAACACCGGCCCTCTTTGACCCGTGTGGAGCTGGCCCATGCGCAGTGCTGATGCGTACAAGGAGTGCCCTGCCACGCAGGGGTGTCCCCCACATAGGGAAGCCCCACGCTCAAGGAGTGCGCCCGTAAGGAGAGCCACCCAGCACGAAAGAAAGTGCAGCCTGCCCAAGAATGACGCTGCACACACGGAGAGCTGACACAAGATGATGCAACAAAAAGAAACAGAGATTCCCGTGCCGCTAACAACAACAGAAGCAGACAAAGAAGACGCAGCAAATAGACACAGAGAACAGACAACTCGGGTTGGGGTGGGAGGGGAAGGGGAGATAAATAAATAAATAAATCTTTTTAAAAAACCAGTTAATACTTAGATAATAATGCTTTTTTTCACTATTAAATACTTTATCTTGGCTGGTAACAAACCTTAATGAGAACAATGTAAAATGATTCCTTTTTGGGAGCGTTCTTTCTGTATGTGAATTACTTTTTCTCCTATCATGTCCCTGGTGAAATTGCTTTGTAATAAATACTTTGTCATCTGTGTCAAACATTCCATTGACAAAAGCAACAAAGGATAAAAATACAGACTTCCTTGACCAGATTTTATCTTTTCTGTAATAAAATCTGATGAATCCCATCATCTAGCAATGTTGGTGTCCTCCTGTGATGCTGCGATGCAGCCACAGACCCAAGAGGAAGAACTGACTGTAGCATTCACAGACCTTATGTTCCAGGGAGAGGGCAAAGCCTCGAGATATCATCAGGGTGCAGCCCCTGCCATGAATCCTGTGAAGTTGATTTGATGACCAAAAAGAAACATTCTGAATAGGATGCATAGTAGTTTGATATAGTTATGAATTCCAAAAATAGATATTGAATTATGTTTGTAATCTGGTATATTACTGGGCATGGTTGAGTTATGATTGGGGCTTTGAGTGAGCCACATCATTAGGGGTGGGGTTGGGGGCTTACCGATAAAAGGCATGGCAAAGGACAGAGTTGGAGGTTTTGATGTGAGGGCTTTTAGTATTGGAGTTTTGATATTGGAGTTTGATTCTAAAGCTGAAGCCCCAGGGAGAGAGACAGAGCTGTTTGCCAGAGGCTAAGCCTAGAGAGCCTCATAGTCTACAGCTGACCTTGTGGAGAAACCAGAGGAGCTGAGCCCAGAGGAACCCAGGAAGCCTGAACCCTCACAGACGTTGACTCCAACATGTGAAAATAGACTTTGGTGAGGGAAGTAACTTATGCTTTATGGCCTAATATCTCCTATCCCAAATAAATACCCTTTATAAAGACCAACCAATTTCTGGTATTTTGCATGAGCACCCCTTTGGCTAACTAATACAGACTGTCTTCCTTTTTTGTTGTTTTTCTTTGTGTTTTGTTTTCCTTGAGCTAAGGGGGAAAAAGCCACAATGGTAGAAAAATAAAGAAGTAATGAAACAAAAAAAGAAAATGACAAAATAGTATAGAAGGCAAAAGATTCATAATAGTAGTTAGATGAAAGGTTTATGGGAATAACATTGCAGACTCACAGCTGAGTTGGGAACTGGGATAAAGACAGTAAGGATAGAAAAGCTCTGTTGGGTGTTTAGCAGGCGGTAGCTGAATTCCAAGGGAGAGGTGGGAGCCTGCTCACCTGGGTTGTAGATGCACCGGGAAGAAGTCTTGATAGTGAAACCAGTCATAGGTCAGTGTGTGGACCCAGGCCCCCCCAAGTCCTCAGCATGCAGCTACCTGTGTGACCAGACAGATGTTAAAGGTTAACAACTCTCTGCAGAGGGGAGAGAGTGATAGATGTTATCATAAACTATAAGCTTCCCAAAACAGTAAACGTGCTTGTTAGAAGTCCTTCCTACACGTGTAAAGCATCACCACACCCCATGTGGACGCTTCACGTTCTTATACCCTGTGGGATGTCCTTGCTCTGAAACCCCTTAAATATTAGCCCTCATTTTCTCTTCTCTTTCCGGAGTGCTAACTTCATTCTCTGAACCGCTGCCTTCAGAGATTCTCTCCGGTCCATAAGTCCCAATAAAGCTTATGCCTGACTAAATGCGAGGTGTGTTTTTTGGTCTCATGGCCTCACCAGTTCCCTTGGCCTCACTCAGTGCCCTTCAGGAGCTGAGTTGTAACCGTCGGTCTGCCGGTGATCAGCATCAACCACCAGCAAGGTACAGGGAAAAGATATATGATAAACAAAGCAGCCTCCAAATAAAGATGCAGCAGGATGCTCACTACTTGACCGTGCTTATTTGAAGAATCTTCCTCTCAATGATCTAATCCTCTTATGTTCTGAAAGACTTGTGGCGAGTGGTAGCCACAGTATATTTATACTAGCATATGCTGAATTTGGCTTTGACGGCTCAAAGTGGTTTTGTATGTTTGTATCTATGTGTATATTTTTTCTTACACACAGATATTTTAAATATACAATTCTGTACACTCATATTTTGATTGAACATATCTTGCTATGTGCTAGACACCTTTTCATATGGCTTTCTTTTTCTTTTACGTTTTTCCTATGAACATTTCAAATACAAAGATAGAGGTCCAATCTGATTTTAAAGATGAGACATAATCTGAAGAGTCCAGCAAAATTTCTTGAGCATTATTATTTATTTTTTCTTCTTTATTTTCTTTTCAATGTTACGTTAAAAAAATATGAGGTCCCCATATACTCCCCACCCCACCCACCCCACCCTTTCCACATCAACAACCTCTTCCATTATTGCAGCACATCCACTGCACCTGGCAAATATATTCTGGAGCACCGCTGCACCACATGTACAGTGGTCCACATTGTAGTCCACACTCTCCCCCAGTCCACTCAGGGGGTCACGACAGGACACACAACGTCTAGCATCTGTCCCTGCAGCACCACCTAGGACAACTTCAAATCTTGAAAATGCCCCCACACCATATCTCTTCTTCCATCTCCCTACCATCAGCAGCCACCCTCTCCATATCACTACTACAATTTCTTCTCTTACCAATCACAATAGTTCCCCAGCAGAACACCAGTAAGTCCACTCTAATCCATACTCTATTCCTCCATCCTGTGGACCCTGGGATGGTTATATCCAGTCCTCCTGTACATCAAGAGGGGCCTTAGATTCCACATGGATGATGGATGCAATTCTCCTGCTTGCAGCTGAGGGCACTCTTGGCTCCCTGGTATGGTGGTTGACCCTCTTCACATCCCTGTCAGCTGGCCAGGGTAAGTCCAACAAACCAGAGGGTAGGAGCTACAAGTCTGCTAAGGTCCAGGGCCTGGCCGTCACATGGACAATTCAGAGATTCAGGTCTCCTGAGTATATACCAACCCAAACACCAACCACAGGTCCGGTAAAAGTAACAGAAGAGGCATGTGTTGAAAGGTCATATCTGAGTCGAACTCCATCACACTCAGAAATACAAACTCCAAAGTAGGGCCAACTGACATGGCCCTGAACTCCAGAGCCATCTGCCATGACCATAGAACCTGTGGGGAGCATTGATTATTGTACAATGTCAGTCAATATTCAGGCTCTGATTATTGTTCTCTATAGACTAATTTAAAAATGTTCATTTCCTCTAAAGGATTAGAGAGTACATTCATAATTGATGACAATGCTTCTAGGAACTTATGCTACAGTAGAAGACTTTAATTTTAGAAAGAATGATCATCCATAAATTAGATTACCATCCTGTTTTAAAAAGAATGCAGGATCGTCAAATAAAGTAAGGGGAAATCATGTCCAAAATAGTGGATGCTTGAGTTATAGAGAGCAGAACCCCAGGTGGCTATAACACAAGAGGGGTAGTATGTCTCCAGTTGGTGCCACATCACCCAATAGGGAGTCTCAGCTTACACCTTCCAAAATTAAACTGCTTTTCTTAAATAAAAATTCTGCTGGTCTCCAGCATCCGTGAAAAGTCTCCTTGAAGAATCACATAACATTTTGCTCTTACATGTTATTTTCTTTTCAGTCCTGGGAAAAAATGCATGCCATGAAATAAACAGATTTTATTTAGTTTGGCATAGAAGTCATTTAATCCAACACAGGAAGGAAAGGTGAAAACATAATTGCAAATATAATCAGGGGGTCTCTCTTACCAATGACTTGTCTACTGTAATGGCATAAAGTATATTATATTTGGTGCCTTGTCATCCTGCCTGACTTCGTCATATTTCTCTTTGAGTGACGACCTCAGCCCTGCCTTGGGCATAATCACAACTAAGTGGGGCTTGTACCTCCACACAGTTTGGATGATAAGAGCCACCCTTAGCTTCTCCGAATGACGACTGCTGCTTTTTCTCCAATTGCCCCTCACACTTCTTCTTGGTAAGGTCCCTTGCCTTTTCATGAACTTGCCCAACTTTCTCAATAGCACTTATTACATTAAAATAGTCTTATGCATTTGCTGGCAAGTTTACTGTCTTATGTCTGTTTCCTCCCACAAAGGTTTCAGGTCCTTTATGAAAGGGCCTATGTCTGCTTTGTTGATGATTATGTCTCCAGGACCCTGATAAGTTTGTAGCACAGTTCAGGCATTTATTAAATATTTGTGAATGAAGAAGGAATGAATGCATAAAATACTGTCCAGGCACAAGCTGAACAAAGAAAGGGAGATGTCACACTTAAAATGAGAAAAAATACCTTCCTTGCAAGACTTTGGGTTTTTGTTTTTTGTTTCCCCATATTACTTTTCAGAAGACTCAGATATATTTGCTATTGCCAGCTATAGCTAGAATGACATAAACAACCAATTTATCCAAAGCCACACCCAACTCAGATTTCATTAATGCTATTCAGGAAGGGCATAAAATGCGCTCTTCTCATTATATGGTGTGCATATGTGTATTTTTAAGGGGAGGGAGAATAAAATTTGTGGGGGTCCAGGGGGTCTCAGAGCTTGGCTTCCCTCTCCCTAAGGAAACTCAACCCTCAGCAGGCAGCTGCCTGCCTGCCCCAGGACCAAAGGTAAAATGTAAGAAACCTCCTCACATGGAAACGAAGTGCAGATAGTATCATAGACTGTCATTTTCTCCAGGCTCTACACTTCCTTCCTATAACAACATCACCAGACCCTGTTCATGTGCTTCATGTGACCCAAGCAGAAACTATTATGAAATGCCTTCTGAGACCCTATATATTGCCCCTCATTTTCTCGCCTCTTTGTGGGACGCTAACTTCATTCTCTGAACCACTGCCTTTGGAGAACCTGTCCTATTGGTAAGTCCCAAATAAAGAAAACGTATGTCTAACACTGCAGCAGGTGTGTTCTTTGGTCTTGCAGTACCCTCAACTCATGCCTTCAGGAGCTGGGTTAGAACACATTTATGCATTCAAATATATAGGTTCTGAGTTTACTGTCAGCATTGCACTTGGAGAACTGGGGACAGAAGTTTAGGGCAAGGCCAACATGTGGAAAAATCCTCGAAGAATAAGAAAAATTATCATTTATCTTTTGAGTGGCCATTTGAGCCAGGAGCTGTGCCAAGCACTTCATGTACTTAACAGGAAATTGTGGCTCAGAGAGTTACCTGACTGCACAGGAAGAAATGGGGAAAGGAACAAAACGCCCAGATGTGTTTCATGTTTATATTCTTGCTTTGTGTCACTACAGTGCCTTCTGCCAAGTAGACATTTGCCAAATCCTTACTCCTCCATTCCCTCATTTTTTCCTGATCATAAGCGTGTCAGTATAAAAATGTTGTAAAACACTCATCGGCATTTTCTTTGACTTAAATCTGGCCATTAGAAGCATTACATTGACTATCAGATTCATCATAATCCTTAGAGAAGGACAGAACTTCGTAACTGGTTCATGCATTTATACTTTACTTTTTTGTTTATAATATTGTATTAAGCCCTGACAACCTACTATTCAAAAGAAAAATTAGGACTTTGAGAAAATCAAATATTCAGCTATTAAAATTTGAGACATGTGTTCAGTTCAGTTTCTCTTGTTCCAGCCCCCTGTACCTGCTAAGTTTTTTCTTCTCTCCATCTCATATTCTGTTCTTGCTGAATTCTTCTAAGTACTATTACCAAGTTTCTGTCCCTGTGTCATTTCCTCTGTGACCTCTTGTTTTGCTCATATTTTCCTTATGATTTCTTTTTCCTTGCAATTTCTTGTTCAGAGAAGTGTAGTTTAGCTGTCTTCTCATTTCTTACTTGTAGGACCCTCACATTTTTACTGTGCCTGCAATTCTTCCATTACTTTCCACAACTCAATACCATGGGAACCTCAGTCTGCTCAGCCTGATTGCCTAGGTGGGAGATGAAAGCTTAGTCCCCTGGGGCAACTGGAATGCTGGCCAAGCTGTTTCTGACCCCTCTCTGCAATAGTGGAACAGTGACCCTGACCCTGTAGATGCTAACCCACTGGGTCTCCTTGTCATTAGGGAAAATTAATGAGCAGAGGGAAAAGAAGAAAAGCAGACCATGAGGATTCTGGACATGAAGTAAGTCAGCTCAGATGGGAAGCCTATTTCAGATACAAACTAACAAAAACACTTCATTTCCTCCTTCACAAACTACTGCCATTCTCTGATACGGAAAATTGCCATTTAATTAGTCTAATAAAAAGTGCTATATAAACAGAGTTTAAATCCCACATTCCAATCAGATTACAGTCACTAAGTGAATCCATATTGAAATGAAGAGCTATCATTGTGTGATTGAAAAAAACAACCTCACAGACTAAATTAATGTCATTATCTAGTTTCTGATTTTGGTTGCTAATATATAGGGAACAAAAATGTTTGAAAGTCATAAGTGTGGTGGCTATAGTATGCTTTCTTTTAGCCTAGCTGAAACTGAACTGTGAGGATGTGTACATCTTACTCCTGGAACACCTGCAGGAAGTACTGAGTCTCAGATGCTGCAGGCCCTGAGATGGGCAGAGGCCAAATGCGCACAACCTAGCTGGATCAAGTGAGAGTACCCATGAGCCTTCAGTTTGGCTGGATCTTGAAGTACAACCTACGCAGATTCTGCACTGGGCAGGCTCTAGCTGAGAAGAAATCTGTAGCTGGCTGGATTTGCCTGACAGGAGCTGATGCCCTGGAGCCTCACAGCTGTCAGCTCAGAGGGCAGAGGCTTGAGTTCTCCCTCTTGCCTCTACCCCACCCCATTGTTAATGCAACCTTCAGACCATTCAAGGGGCATTTGGTGGTGTCTGCCCCCTCTCAGGCCTTCTCACATGGAGGGCTGCACTCAGATTCAAGGCAAACTGAAACTGGACCAGCTGTCCCACTTCACTCCAGAAATTCCACACCTTGGCAAAGGTAGCTGCAGTTCTGCCTCCAGCTCTGACCCAGACCCCTGCTCCACTTACTGTCCAAGGCCCACCCATAAGCCCCTCCCAATCCTCACTCCACAGCCCCAAATCAATGCCCACAAGTGGGGAAAAGGAGAAAGGCTTTAATCACTGTGTACACTCTCAAGTAGAGAAGAGCCAGGACAATCTTAGTAGATATAAAAGTACCTTAGCATAGTGATTGCATGCAGTGGTTTTCTACCTTCAAAAGTTTTAAGTCATTCAAGAAAGGAACCAAATACGAAATACTCTCCAGTGCACAGATCTCAAGGCACCTAGCCGTGCAGGACACGGTGCCACGGGAGAGTCCACAGGGGCAGCAGGAGGGCCCCCAGCGCGGGATCTCAGGCTCCTGCCCCGCCGTGGGTCGAAGGGGGCGATGCTGGGGGCCATGAGCAAGGCTGGGCCTCCTTTCCTTTGCGGGTTCCTCCCTGAGTTAAGCTTTGGTTTTCAGCAGCTTCCGGGGACGGCCTGGGCTCTGGGGGTTGCTCTGGCCGCGCACCCGCCCACCTCCGCAGGCCTCTCCTGGGCACTTCGGGGCTGTTTGGGCCGCGCTGTCTGTAGCCGCCCCCTCTTCCTGGTGTGACTGCAGCTCCTTTGTGGTGTCAGGCATCTGCTCCTGCACAGGCGGGTCTCGTGGCGTTTTTGTCCCCTCTGGACGTCGGGAATGTGTCCGAGGGCGGGGAAAGTCCACCACGGCTGCCCGCATGCATGTAGTCCACACTGGAGAGGAACTCGCGGTGTTCGCTGCGGCGGTGGCTCGGCGCCTCGAAGTTGTCCAGTGCCCAGGCCTGCGCCGGGTTCAGAAACGCTGGCACGTGCGGGTGTGCAAGGCATCTCCTCCAGGGTAGACGGTAGATCCATAGCTTCAGCTTCCCGACCCGGCCAAGCTATAAAGCTGGTCTAGGAAAAAGGGCAAATGATTCAGACCAGGACTGACTGGGTTTTTATGTGTTGGGTCTCCTATAAGCCAAAGCAGGGGACACTCATTTGCCTTGCAAATTGCTGCAGAACCTGATAGGATTAAGGTGAAAATGGTGTCATTCTTGATGGCTCTGTTGAAAGTCTGCGGGTTGTGAGGACTGAATCAGGCAGTGGCCTGGGGAAAGGGAGGAGGTCCTGGTGGGGTGGGGGTGGGAAAAACTGCCAGTTTCCAGAGACTGAGCAGTAAACCTATTATGCCTAATTTTTCAGGCATCAAAGTGGCACTGTCTGGTTTTGGAGATGAGATTTAGCGAGATGAAATCACACACAGGAGCACAGAGCTAGTTCATGCTGGAGCTGGAACAAGAACCCAGGGCCTCAGCAAGTACATCAGGGAGGAAAATGAGTAAAGAAATAATTAGGTTAGGGAGGGAAAGGAGAATTTCATGGTTTACTGAGAACTGTAATTTTCCTATTTTTGTCTACACTGTTACCTGCATCAAAGAGAACAATTTGTTATGGTTTCATAGCTAAAGGGCAAATGGGTTGAGTTCGTGTCACTTTTTCAACAGTATTTTTTGCAGAACCTCTACTCTTTTATATAATTATGTGCATGCTGTTATCAGTTATTGCCCTTTATCTACCTTCCCTATTTTATTCCAATTCCTCCCATTAGGAATTATTGTTTTTTTTAGGAGGTACTAGGGAGATTTAATCCGGGACCTCGTACGTGGGAAGCAGGTACTCAACCACAGAGCTACATCTGCTCCCCCCTAACTTTAATTTTAATGTGTACTTTTGTGTCAACCAGTCTTTTGATATGTGATTTATTCTTTTGTGGCCATATATTTTTAAGTCGTGTGAAAGTATGGGGTTATATTTCTTATTTTATTCATTCCTTCCCATTCATTTGCAAATACCTGATATCTCTAAGTATATCTTTCATCTGCTGCTTCCACCTCTGGCATACTCTCCTCTGATGAGCCTCTTCCACACCTGACACAGCCACTGTCCCATGGTGGACTCCCAGACTGCCCCTTAGTCACCATCCTCACACATAATAGTCCCTTACAGATGTTTAAGAGAAACTTCTTTAGGATATATTCTGTATTAGTCAGCCAAAGGGGTGCTAATGCAAAATACCAGAAATCGGTTGGCTTTTATGAAGGGTATTTATTTGGGGTAGGAATTTACAGATACCAGGCCATAAGGCGTGGGTTAGTTCCCTTACCAAAGTCTATTTTCACATGTTGGAGCAAGATGGCTGCCGATGTCTGCGACGGTTCAGCCTTCCAGAATCTTGCTTCTGTCTGGGTTCAAGATTCCTTCCTTCCCAGGGCTTGCTTCTTCCTGGGCTTAGGGTTCCTCTCTTCCTGGGGCTGGCTTCTCTTTCCTCTGTGAGGTTTCTTCCCAGGGCTCCAGCTTAAGGCTTCAGCATCAAACTCCAACATCAAAAACTCTCCAACTCTGTATGCCATGCCCTAATGACGTGCCCCAATCAAAGCCCTAAACATTAACTTAATCATGCCCAGGTACAGACCAGATTACAAACATAATCCAGTATCTGTTTTTGGGATTCATAACCATATCAAAGTGCTACATATACCCAAGAGCAGAACTGTGCCATATTTTACTGAATTTGCCAGATGCTGTGTAGGATGAATGCAGCATTTACTCTCCAACAATAGTAAGATTTACTCTAGGCACACATTTCCCACGAACATTTGGAATAACCCAGTACTCTAACATTTGTAGTTGTTTCAGAATGGTCTGAAGAGCTACCCTTGCTCAACCAGTTTTGCAATCTGAGAGGCATTCCCCGAAGCTCACTCTGTAATCTGTATTTTTATAGAAGGATAAATATTGTATGATTCCAAGGATTTAAAATACCTAGAATAAGCAAATTCATATATACAATAAGTAGATTAGAAGTTAAGAGGGGCTGGGGACAGGGAAAATGCAGATATATTGTTTAATGGGTACAGTCTGTTTTGGGTAATGACAAAGTTCTGGTAATGGATACTGTGATGATGGCACAACATTGTAAATGTAATTACTGTTACTGAATTGTACATTAAAAATGACTAAAATGGTAAATTTTATATTACATACATGGTACGACAATAAAAAAATTCTATCTTCACCTTTTTATCAGATATTAAGAAATCCTTATCACGTACTAAATTGCTTTATGCTTAAAATATTTGAGTGTGTTGTTTCCGCCCCTAAAAACCATGAAAATAAATAGAACAGTAACATCACAGTCAATTTTATTTTTCCTAGCTTGTTTAAGTATGTTTTCTTTTTAAAAAGTTGAAAAAATAATCCAGATTTCCTTGGTAAAATATTTAAAGTTTTTCTTTATGTTCATTAGAGATTTTTAGATGAGAAAAAAGATAGTTAAAAGGAAACAATTCCTCTTAGTATATCTTTTTGAAATGTAACTGTTTTCCTTTCTTACATACCCTCCACTCAAGAAATAAATTATATATTTAAATAAAAACATTCTGATCTCTTCAATCTTTAAGACAGGGATTCCGGAACATCAGCCAAGAGTACCGATTCAGGACCTCCTCTGCTCCATGCTGTGCACTGAACCAGACCAGAGATTAAGGCACTGGGAGTCTGAAAGGAACATGGTTAGTGGTTGTGATGATGATGGAGATGACAGAGAAATGGAAAAACAAATTGCTGCTTACATCCCACCCTGTCCCAGTCTTGCCCCTACTTGCTCAGTTTTTAAGGCTGGTTTTGTTTGAGACCAACAACTGGAGCTCCTTTGCCATTTGTTCCTCGGGTCATCCTCAATCATCTCCTCTTCCCACGCCCAGGACTGCCTGCCTAACTGGCTCACCACAGCCCGCTCTTCCTCCCTTTCCTCCTTCTGTTATGCCTCACTCTGGTATGTCTCCAATTTATTTATTTATTTTTTAAAATCATGCCTTTCATTATCAGTATTGGTGTGGGCTGTTTTTTTCTTAGTTTTTGAAGAAGTACTGGGGATTGAACCCGGTATGTTGTACGAGGGAAGCTGGCGTGCTCAACCATTGAGTTACACCCGCTTCCTGTTTTATCTCCAATTGAGAAAGAAAACCAGTCATTTATGAGAGAGTATAAAAACATTTTCCCCAAACTCATTAAGCTATGAAGGACACGATGTTGCCAAAGGATGGGTTTTGGCTATGGCCGTCTTTGTCAGAGAGCAGACTTGGGTTTGGGCAATTTATTTGAATGATTGAATTTTACCCATATTCTTGATTTTCGAAAAAAGGGTGGAAACCAAAAAAGTGAACCTGCTGATGGGGAAGATCAATAAGGTGTGTGCTCCCACCCTTAGGACGATTAAAGCTGAGATGGAATCAAGAAGGGCTGGTAAGACCTGAGTAGGGTAGTGATTGATGTTAGGTTTGTTGGCCTTGATTTCACTTGTTAAGAAAAAGGACAACAGAAAAAGAACAAAATAAAAGAATATGTACTATGAAAGTATTTATGGGGGAAAAGACACAATACTGGGATTTGCTTTAAAATACCCTTGCAACAATTACATGGGAGCAGGGAGCAAAACTGATCTTGAGTGGATATTTCTTGAAGCTGGTGATGGATGGGTATCTGAAGTTCATTATACTACTCTCTATTTTTACGAACATCTGACAATTTCCATAATAAAAAATAAAATTTTATTTAATACCAGAAATAACGTTATGAAACATTGCATGTAAAAGTCAAAGTGTGAATAGGTATTAAGTGTGATTAATTTCCTGGAATTACCTCCTCCTAACTGCTAAGGGTATCCTATGACTTTTATAAGGATTACCAAGGTCATTTGTACTGATATATTTAATTTCATTGTGCATACAACGCAGAATTTTACCTGCAAGAAAAGTGTATGGTACATATGCAACAACAGAAAACAATTACAATCCCTGAATTCAGAAGCCCTTGAACCAATAAGGAAGTGTTAACAATGATGGTGGAGGTGGGGAGTGGGGATGATATGTTGTAAGTTGGAACTTTTTTGCTAAATGCATGTGCCAATTTATAAAATAATTGACAGAATAAAGAAAAGCTATTGAACAGGTTAAAAAAACATTTATTGCTTTAATACTGAGTAATTGAGATTTTATAAATGAAAAGTTTTAATTTTTTCTAGAGGAGGAATAAAGCCTCTCAGGCTGAAACCTCAGAACACCCAAGACAGTCATCTTGGCCCAGGGTTCAAAAGCAAGTACTACCCGTCCACCCTCGACCTTCTTTTCCCTTTAATTCTTAATAGGAAGTTCTGCAGTGTGGGGGAAGGAATCCCAGCAGGCCTCAGTCTGCAGCTAGGTATCGCCAGGTGGGAGGATCTGGTGAAACAGCATGCTGAGGTAGGTGTCCGTCCTGTAGATTTTCAGCGCCTCACTCTCCTGGGCTGACTTTGACTTCTTTTGGTGTTTTTGTGGCAGTTAGGAAATTAAAACAAAGCCTCAAGGCTTAACTCACTCCAAGTCAAACCATAGGTTATTCTAGAGCTGAGATTGGAGTCTGGGTCTCCAAGGAGAATTTTGCTGTAGGGAGGATGGTTTGTAGAGGAGATGGGGCTGTGGGAAAGGGTTAAGTTTAATTTTCACAAAGGGGAAGACAGAGCAGGCTCTGCCATTTGAGGAGGGAGGGAAAGGGGTTCTAGAGTCTTTGGCGCGCCAGGAATTTGAAAAGTGGACCCAAAACGAGGGGGGCAATGGAGAAAAGTGAGGGTGGGGCCAAAACAATAAGGGCCAATGGTGAGGAGTCGGGGCGGGGCCAATCGCGACCTCGCTGCCAAATTTGACAAGCAAGCCAGGAGTGAAAGTGCCCCAACCGCCCAGCCCAAGCTAGAGTAGAGAGGGGAAGAGGGCACCTGAGAGCCGGGAGCTCCTAACCTAGTTAGAAGTCTCAGATAGGCTGTAACCCTTGAAGTACCCAATCAATGGGGAACAGGGAAGGGACCTGCACGTCAGGTTTAGAGTGTAAATATCACTGTTTCTTGTTGTTTGGCAAATGGGCCATTTTATCCAGCTAGCGCCTTCCTTACAAGATCCTTAATAAAATTCTTTTCTTCTCCACAATCGGTTGAGCTTTTGTTTTCTTACAGGTGCAGCTTTCTTTCTAACAGGGCCGAAGTAGTTTACCAGTTACCCAGGTTTTTTTGCACCTTCTTGTTTTGGTCCTTTATTTTTGAATTCCTACATTAGAAATAATTGAGAGGGGGAAAGGGGAAGGGAGTTAGAAAGAGAGGAAAGAGGAAAAAGAAGCTTTAGATATCAATGATTAAATATAGTAGTTTGGGTTCAAATTCTTATTTCATCCCTTACTAAATGTGGGTATCATTTAACCTTTCTAAACCATGGTTTGTTTTTTAACCTACAGAGTGAGGATAAAAAATACGAATGTCACAAAGTAGCTTTGAGTATTTAATGAGATACTATTAGTTTAATATCAGTGCCTTTCATACGATGGAGCTGGATCACCTTCTTGTTCCCTTCCACAAATGGTTTCGGGTTCTGTGAGTGCTTTCATTGTTCTGCTAGTACTGTGCAATTCATATTTTCATGTCTGGGATTAGAATGCCAAGCAACCGTTTTCAAAACAGAATCCCGGAAGTGACACTGTAGTCTGTTCTCTGAGTCGTGTCTGCCCTTGGCTGTTAACCTGCACTGTGTGGAGCTGGCTCTCGTGGGGAGGAGTTCCAAGGCCCCTGGCGTCAACAGGTGGACACCACAGAAGCCATTTCCGACACTGCCCAGCTTGGCCCTTTTTCTCTCAGTCCAGGGAACCTGGTTCCTTTCCAAGAGCAAGCCCGCGGGGACTTGGCTTTGGAACCGCCAATCCGGTGTCTGGCCAATGTCCAAGATGGTTTAATTTTCCGGGTGGCGTCACCACCGACCTGGGGATGCGATTTGCTCCGGAGATGCAAGGCCCCGCCCAGCCCCCAGGTGGGAGCCTAAACAGTCGCCGGCTGTTGCCTTCTGAATCCCAGATGCTCTGTGCCTCGCTGTCTGAGAAGACGGTAATGGAGAGGCCTTCTCCCCGAACTGTGCAGCAGGCCTGGGACTCCGCAGACGACGCGTCGGCGCCGCGGGCGCCCTCAGCGCAGAGCGCAGCAGATCCCGGCCGGGGCCTGCAGCCTTGCGATCCCGAGCAGGGTCTGTTCTCTTGGGACAGCCCTGACTTCCTTCCACTGGCAGGTTCTTTCGGGCCGCTGGAATTTCTGTCCTGGGACGTCCCACCACAGGCACCCAGAGCCCAGAGCACTTTGAAGAGGAGCACACGCAAGCACACCCCCGACGGGGAGCCGGAGATTCAGAAGGAGCCCGAGGGGTGCCCAGAGGAGGGGGACGGCGCCCAGGAGCTAGGTGAGCACCAGACTCACTCGGCCACATCGCTGCACTCACCAGACTGGTGACTGGAGACCGAGAGCCCTGAGGGGGTGGGGACCCTGCGGAGCGTTGCCCTGACCCTGCGCCCGCCGCCCGTAGCCAAGCAAAGACCTGCCCCAGCTGTTGGCTGTGGATTCGGTGCGCGCTGGACCGCGTGCTGGGGCGCTGGTGACGCCTCCCTCTGCCCTGGACACCCTGGAGCACTGATATTCCAGCTGACACCCTTCCTGCTGTGATCCTTTGGAATAAATAGTACCGTTAAAATCTGTTGGCTCAGTATTGATTTAGGAAGTTTTGTCTTCCGATCCATTTGTAAAATTGCCCAGTGCCCTCCCAATAAAGTAGTCCTTTAATGGTTACTTTCCTGTTGCTTGCTGCTATGGCCGTTAGGAAAGGAAGACTGGCAACACCGGGTGTAGTGATTGCTGTAGCAGTGTGTGGCGTAGCTTGTTGCCCGAAATCCATAGCTGCAACCGGAGGTCGGTTTTTCTGCCCCAAAATGGAGAGGCGAGTAGTTGAAGGGGGTGGAAACAACAGTCAATCTGACACCTGGTGGGCCTTCCAAGGACGCTACTGGAACCTCTGAAGCAGTCCGAGGCCCAGAGACAGACAACTCCCCCAGCCACCGAAGCACTCCTGCTAGCTGGGCCTGGCCTTCTTCCCTCCAGGTCCATCTCAGGCCTCCTACCAGTCTTCTCACCCGGTCACCTGCCTCCACTGCTCCAGACACACCTTCCACTTTAAGTATCTTGTTTTTTGTTTTTTTTTTAAGTTTTTTATTTTTTAAATTTTACTTCTTTCTCTCCCTACCCCCTCATTGTTTTGCATTCAGTGTCTGCTCTCTGTTCATCGTCTTTTTTTTCAGGAAGCACTGGGAACTGAACCCAGGACTTACCATGTGGGAGGGAGTCACCCAATCTCTTGAGCCACCTCCACTCCCTTAAGTGTCTTGTGACACAAACACTTTCACTCTCTGGTGGACCCAGTACTCCAAGAAAGATTCCTTATGCCTCCCATTTCTTGCACACATTCTCCTTATCCATGGTGGGTGAAGGGAACGAGGGTGGCGTGGGGAGCTGAAAGACAAGCTGGCCTGTGGCCAGTGGGCTGTGCTGGAAAGGGAATGCTGTATTGCTGTGTACAGGGCAAAAAATGAATGAATGAAAGGAAAAAAGAGAGAGAAAGAGATGAAAGAATATAAAGGAAAGAAAATCCACCAGACCTTTAGTTTCTAAGTTTTCTGCCCTCTGATTCATCAGTGGGTCAGCTTGGTTCCCATTCCAGCTCCAAACTGGTGAAGGGAGTTGAATAAGAGTTATCACCTACTTCAGGAGTTACAGCAAGTGCAGACATGAAATGCCCCAAACCATATTAAGGACCCTGACTCTGAGTTCATTGGTGTGCAGATGTCTGTTTGTGTCACCGTTTTCAGTTCTTCTGGATATATTCCTAGTAGAGGAGTTTCTGGATCATATGGCAGATCTGTATTTAGCTTTCCGAGGAACCACCAAACTGTCTTCTACAGAGGCTGCACTGTTTTACAGTCCCAATAACAGTGAGAGAGTGTTCCTATTTCTCCATATCTATTCAAGCACTTACTGTTTTCTGTTTTTTTAAAAAATAATGGCCATTCTATGCACTGTGAGATGATATCTCATTGTTGCTTTGATTTGCATTTCCCTAATAACTAGTGAAATTGAACATTTTTTCATGTGCCTTTTGGCCATTTGTATTTCCTCTTTGGAGAAATGTCTAAGTCGTGTCCATTTTTTTATTGGATTGCTTCTCTTTTATTGTTGAGTTGTATGATCTCTTTATATAGAATGGAAATCAAACCCTTATCAGTTATGTGGTTTCCAAGTATTTTCTCCCATTGAGTGGACTGGCTTTCCACCTTCTTGATGAAGTCCTTTGAATCACAGAAGTGTTTAAGTTTTAGGAGGTCCCATTTATCCATGTTTTCTTTCAGTGCTTGTGTTTCTGGTGTAAGGTTAAAGAATGCACCACCTACCACCAGGTCTTGAAGATGTTTTCCTACATTTTCTTCTAGGAGTGTTGTTTCTAGTTTTAGGTCTCTGCTCCATTTTGAGTTAATTTTTGTACAAGGTGTGAGATGGGTGTCCTCTTTCTTTTCTTTTCTTTTTTTTTTTGGCTATGGATATCCAGTTCTCCCAGCAACATTTTAAAAATAGACTGTTCTGCCCCAGCTGGGTGGGTTTGGCAGGCTTGTCAAAAATCACTTGACCAGGGATATGAGGGTCTGTTTTTGAACAATCAGTTTGGCTTCATTGGTCTATGTGTTTATCTCTACGCCAGTACCATGCTGTTTTTTTTTCTTTTAAATTTTCGTATTTAAAGGAGCTTTAGATTACATAAATGTTGAATTGAAAATATAGGGGCTTCCCCTATATCCAACCCCTACCCATCCTACACTTTCCCCTGTTAACAACATCTCTCATTAGTGTGGTACATTTGTTACACCTGATGTACACATATTGAAGCCTTGCTACTAACCATGGTCTATAGTTTACATTATGTTTTACACTTTGCACTGCACAATTTCATAGGTTTGGTAAAATGTATAATGGCTAATATCTGTCATTGTAATTTACAGAATGATTCCAATGTCTCAATGTCCCATGTTACACCTATTGTTCCCTTTCCCTCCCCTCAGAACCTCTGGTGAATACTGTCTTTATATCAATGTTACAAGTTCGTCAAGTACTAGAATAATAATAAGTCTAATTTAGTCCACAGATGCATTCCCTCCTTATGTTTGTTCATTTCTGTATCTTGAGGATTTGAGGATGTTGATGCCCAACTCTGTTTCCAATTGAGAGGGGGGCTTAGATCCCAGGGGCCAGACGGATGGAACTGTCTTGCTTGTAGTTGAAGACACTCTCTGCTTCTTGGGTTGGGCATTGATCATTATCATCCTTTTGTTACCTGTCCTGAGTGAGTCTGATGAACTGGAGAGTAGGTATTGGCTTCAACTCTGTTGGGATTCAAGGCCCAACCGGCCTAAGAACAGCTAGAAGATTTAAGTCTCTGGGACAAATATTTAAGGGGTATAGTGTAGGGAAGCAGACTTGGCCCAGTGGTTAGGGCGTCCGCCTACCACATGGGAGGTCCGCGGTTCAAACCCCAGGATTCCTTGACCCGTGTGGAGTTGGCCCATGCGCAGTGCTGATGCGTGCAATGAGTGTCGTGCCACACAGGGTGTCCCCTGAGTAGGGGAGCCCCACGTGCAAGGAGTGCACCCCATAAGGAGAGCCGCCCAGTGCAAAAAAAAGTGCAGCTTG
The DNA here is from genome assembly GCF_030445035.2 of Dasypus novemcinctus. Lineage (NCBI taxonomy): Eukaryota > Metazoa > Chordata > Mammalia > Cingulata > Dasypodidae > Dasypus > Dasypus novemcinctus. The sequence continues at coordinate 46,735,976 of NC_080674.1, read as the reverse complement.
CCCAAGAATGATGCTGCACACACGGAGAGCTGACACAGCAAGATGATGCAACAAAAAGAAACACAGATTCCCGGTGCCACTGATAAGGATAGAAGAGGTTACAGAAGAACACATAGCAAGTGGACACAGAGAGCAGACAATTGAGGGGGAGGGGACGGGGAGAGAAATTAAAAAAAAAGGGGGGGATAGTTCTAATTATATGTTCAGATAAAAGGGGCATAAGAATTATGTGTAGGAAAATTATAAATGAGCACACCTCTGATACACTGGGGGAATAGATTGTCATATATTCCAAGGTAAGGCCCACTGACAGGGTGTCGAATTCCTGGGGTTGTCTGCCCTGCCTATATATCCAGCTGTCTCTAGAGCCCTCAGGAGGCCCCCTACTTGAGGCATTGTTTACTGTGGCAGTAAGATCCTTCAAAGACTTGCAGAAGTGTAACCTCTGGAATGACCTCCTGACTAACTTTGAAATCTCTTAGCCATAAAAACTCATTTGTATTTAATATTTCTCCCTTTTGCTCAAGGTCTTTTACAATGGAAATATTTTAAGGCCAAATATTTGATAGCCATTCCCAATGGTTTCTTCAGCTGGATGGAGCCTCCAACTCCAGGGCAAGCCCACGTTTGTGGCCTCCTGCCTTAATGATCTTCCCATCTACCAGAGCAGACGAGGTAAGCTACACACCAGCCTCAGAGTCTGACTATTGCCACTCAATTAAAATGGACTTGTTGACTTTTGCAGAAATGAAAGCAGTGGGATCCACCTGATATTTAGCTGCAAAGCCAAAATGTGTGCTTGATGTCCAAACAAGGCTTACTGAAGTGTTAAGATCTTCACATACTTTCTGATAAATTGTCCTCCCAATTTTGTCCCATCATTGACATTAATATATAACTGGAAATCTCCAGTCAGCTTTGATTTGGTACTGATTTGGCCATCTGGTAACCATTAAGCCAGCCTGATAACCAAGGATACCTGAACCATGGGTTGCAGGTCCAGCAAAATCAAAGTCAACATCACAACAAAGGTTTATACACTTCCCTGGTAAGACACCTTGATTTTAGTACTTTTCTTTTCCATGTTTGGTGAGAATGTAGCATCAAATGTCAGTTTCAAACATTGCTAAATTTGGTCTTCCATTGCCATTTCTGTTCCCAGAAACCTGTTACATTTTTCTGTGAAAGCGAGAGGATAATTGTAACATTTCTATTTGGTCTCCAAGGTCCCAGTAACTTTACCAATGTCTGTTTTAGATGAGCCAGATGTGAATTACAAGCAACTGCATGACGTTTTCACATCCAATTTCACTAATGCAAAACTAAATCCTTTGCTGAAAATATTTCTGGAAGCTTTGCCAAGGTCAACACATGATGGAGTAATGGACATTCTCCGCAGGCAGCTCTGCCTGTAGGTCTCCATGGCAAGGTCACGGGAAGGGGTTTTCTGGTTGTCTGCTGAGGGGACTACTGCCTGCACTCTGCTTAAAGCTGAAGCTGCTAGGTTTGCTAAAGATAGGGTTGCAGCTGCCGCAACTGGAGGGTGAAGTGAAGTCAGGCTCATTTCTCTTATGCAGCTTGGAGTTGGTGCAGAATTCCTCAGGTCCAGTGTTTGAGTTAGAAAGTGATCAAACATTATAGGTCTTACCCACCTGGGGAACAACTCTGTGGAAGGGCCGTTGTCTCCTGCAGACACCAAGAAGAACGGAGAACTCTGCCTGGAGTGGTTGTGGCCTAAGCTTCCCTCCATTGCCCACCCCGCATCGAGCCCTGTTGCATCCCTGCAGCCTCTTCCATTCTCTTTTGGTGGATGGGCAAGACATGGCACAGATGAATCCATTTTTAATGCACAGCACTGGACAGAAATGCTGAGCCTTAAACATGCAGCACTGAGAGGGCCTCAGCTCAGGGGCCCTTTCCTTTCTGTGCCCTTCATTTTGTAGACATTTTCCAAATTAATTCCCCCTCATTTGGTCAATGAAAACATTAAAAAAGTTTGCTTTTGCTGGTTATATGGATTGTGAGGGAATGTTTCTTTATTAAATTTTACTTTCGCCCCTCCCCAATTAAAGCCTTCTCATTAATTTATTGGTTTAGGTATTTAACTGGCGAGCAAAAAAACACCACTTAATGGGAAACTTCAAGTCCTTGGCATATCATTTGCCTCCCAGGTTACGCCCTGACAAACATAAAGTATTAGTTTTTGTTTCCAATCTAAGTTTGGTTTAAATAAGAAAAGTGACCCACCTGCCAGGATATTGGCTAGTGCTGAGAACCAAAAGACATTCAAAAAAAATTTTTTTTTTAATTAAAATAAGGTTTATTCTACCACTGGTCACAGGTCTAGAGATTTCATTCAAACAGACAAAAGTAGTTAGTAGTCTTTAAAAGAATAAAATCTAAACCTAATGAAAGAATGGGGAGTGCAGAAGTTTCCTTCAGAGGAGAGAAATGGTACCACTCTCATCTTTTCCCTCCTTTAACTCCACACTTTCAAACAAGTTAAACATAATTAATTATATCATTTTCCCACAATGCACATATAGTTATCTCAGATTAACCACTCCAACATCAATAATATAATTACTAAAATCATCATGATTTTTGGTAGGTTGGGTTTTTTGTTTGTTTGTTTTTTGTTTTTGAGGTACCTGGGTCTGGGGATTGAGCCCAGAACTTCAAATGTGGGGAGCTGGTGCTCAACCACTGAGCCACATCAGCCCCCTGAGTTGGATTTTTCATTTGTTTTGCTTGTTTGTTTTTCAGGAGGCACCAAGGACTGAACAGGGACCTCCCACGTGGGAAGCAGGTGCTCAACTGCTTGAGCCACATTCACTACAGGCAGGTTTTCTTTTGAATCCTAGGTATGTCTCACAAGAGATAATCCTGTATTTAAAGTCACTTATAATAGTTCTCTATGTGGCTATGACAACAACTTGTTACCCATTTACGATAATGTTTGTATGCGGCGGCTTGCTCGGTTGGTAGAGGTGGGGTCTGGCTGCGGACGAGGGGTCGGTCCAGCTCTGGACGAGGGGTCGGTCCCACTTGGGACGAGGGGTCGGTCCGGCAGCAGACGAGGGATCGGTCTCACAAGGGGTTGCGCGGTTCGGCTGACGGGGTCGCCCGGAGAAGCAGGCGACGAACTGGGGACAAGGGAGGCCAGGCCCTTGTCGGGGGCTCTCAGGACTGGAGGGCGCACGGCAGAAGAACTACTGCAGAGACAAGGTAAACACGCAAGTCCACTTTATTGAGGGAGAGGCAACAGTTTTATAGGGGCTGGGGAAGGCCGATTGGTCGAAGCCACGCCCTGTTCTGATTGGTTGCCGGTGAAAGGTCAGTGGGCGGTACTGGACGGGGGAGGGGTGGTGGTTAGGGATTGGCTGTCGCTGTTGCTGGGGGAAGGGGCAGGGTTTAGGGATTGGTGGCTGCTGTTGCTGGGGTGGAGGGGCAGACTTGAGTTTCCCGCCCACGCCTGGCTGTTGCTGCTGTGGGGGGAAGGGAAGAGGGCAGACTGGATTTTTCCGCCCTGCGCCTGTGCAGGGAGAAAGAAGGCATCATGTGGCGCTATCTGGGAGGAGGGGCGGCCACGGAAGCATGGCTGCCGAGAAGGGGAGACCCGAGGGCACTCTGCGCCCATGCCGAGTTTCCTTCAGGGGTGGCCGTGAGTCCGACCAGCCACCCTCTTATGGGGGCAGCGGCTTGGCCTGCCGCGGCTGCTCCCCCGCCAGGCCAGCAAACCACACTTCAGCCCGAGGGGTGACCGCATTTGTAGATTTTGATCACATTTTAGGACTACTTTAAAAATGGTTTATAATTACATAGACACAGAAGAAGATACATGAGGACTTCTGGGAAAATGGTGTAGCTGTAGGTAGGCATTGCTCAGCTCGCTCACAAACAATGGCAGAGAAAGGGCAAAAACCTCCCCAAGGGAGCTGTTTGGGGATCTTCAGAACAGGAGGCTGCTGAACATCATCCAGGAGGGAGCGGGAGAGACAGAGGCCAAGTGAAAACCAGGAGTTGCTCACCCCAGTGGCTGGAAATGGTGGGAGTGTAAGCCCCATCCTCAAGGCAAATAGCCTCCATGGAACCCCTGGCTCTCTTCAGCCAGTTGAGTGTTCCTTGGAAGGAAAAGGGGTTTGGTGGAGGGTGGAGAGTGGTTTCTTTTCAATGGCTTTGGCCACCTGAGCACCCTTTGTATCTTGGGGAAGACCCCAGCAGCACTGAGGGGGAATCTGCTCAAGCAGGCGGTCACACCCTGGCATCCTGGGAGACAGGAACTAGTTCAGGCAGGGGGCAGAGACGGGTGCCTAACTAGCATGGTTCCTGAAAAATGTTAGAAGTCCAACTCGCCTGAGGGAATGGGCAGGAAGAGCCAGATAAGCTTTCAGAAGCCTATTAAGCCTATAGAGCTGGTGTAGCTTAGTTGAGGAGTTCTTGCCTTGTGTATAAGAGGTCCCAGCGCCAAGCCCTGGTACCTTGTAAGAGAAGGGGTCCAGATAGTGATCCTCCAAATTATCAGGCACAGAGCTAGTGCCTCATGATAGGGAGGGTATAGACAGAGACTCTTTTGTTCTCCTGTTTTACGTTATTTTGGATCTGTTATTTTTAAAAATTTTTATCTGTTTCTTTTTTTCTTCTTTTTTCCCTTTATTTTATTTGCTAACACTGGGTACATCACCTGTGAATGGCAGGCTGCAGGGTGATTAATTGATGAGCTCCAGCAATGTGAGAAGTTCCTTAGGGGCCTAAGAAGGGAGGCTGTTTGTCATGAGTTGTTTTTTGTTGTTGTTTTGTTTCTTGTTTGTTGTCTTTTCCCTTTCTTTGTTTCCTTCCTTTTCTTTTACTTATTTTTTCAACCTACTTTATTTCTTTTCTTTCCCTAATTTTTCTGTCTTCTGACTTCTTTGTTTTTTAAAAGATTTATTTCTTTCTCTCCCCTCCCCACCCCACCACTGTTTTTGCATTTGCTGTCTGCTCTCTCTGTCCATTTGCTGTGTCTTCTTCTGTGTTTGCTTGTATTCTCTTTAGGCAGCACCAGAAACTGATCCTGGGATCTTCTGGAGTGGGAAAGAGGCACTCAATCTCTTGCACCACCTTAGCTTCCTGATTTGCGCCTCTTATTGTATCTCCTCTGTCTCTTTTTTTTGTTCTGTCATCTTGCTGCACCAGCTTTTGGCACAGGCCAGTGCTCCTCACGGGCCAGCCCTCCTGCATGGGCTAGCATTCCAAATGGGCCAGCTTGCCATGTGGGCCAGGTTGCCATGAGGGCCAACTTGCCTCTACCAGGAGTTCCCAAGAAGTAATCCTGGCATCCCATATGGTAGACAAGTGCCCAATTGTTTGAGCAACATCTGCTTCCCTATCTTCTGACTTCTGTTGCTTTGCTTTCATTCCATTTCTTGTTTGGTCTTTGTTTTTATTTTTCTCTCTCCCCTCTCCCCACTTCCCACCCCACCCCCCTTTTTTTTTCTTCTTATCTGTCTGGCCTTTTAATTTCATACAAAATTGACTTTAAATCCAAAATTATTGTAAGAGACAAAGAAGGACACTGTATATTAATGAAAGGGGTAATCTCTCAAGAAGAAAGAACAATCACAAACAGTTATGCACTGAACCAGGGTGCCTCAAAATACATGAGGCAAACATTGGAAAAACTAAGTGGAGAAAGAGATGCCTTTACAATTATAGTGAGGGACTGTATTATTCAGGAAAAGGGGTACTGATGCAAAATACCAGAAATCTGTTGACTTTTATAAAAGGGTATTTATTTGGAATAGAAGCTTTCAGTTACCTGGCCATCAAGCGTAAGTTACTTCCCTCACCAAAGTGTGTTGCCACGTATTGGAATAAGATGACTGCCGACATTCAGCCTTCCTCTTTCTTTTAAGTTTCCATGTTCCAGCTTCTTTTAATATCAGCTGTAGGCTGGGATAAGTCTCATTTCTCTCCCAGAGATCAGTTCTTTCTGGGCTCAGCTGCTCTGCTTCCTCCACAAGGCCGAATTTGAACCGTCAGGTGAACAGCTCATCTCTCTTGCTAGGGCCTTCTGTCCTTCCTCACAACCAAACTACTCTGTGTGCTTACTTCCTGGGGTTCCAGCTCAAAACTCCAGCATCAAATTCCAATAACTCCTCTGCTCTGCTGTGTCATTTTCCCTTGGTGGGTAGGGACTCAATGTTCTATGGATGTGGCCCAATCAAAGCCTTAATCATTATTTAACCAAGAAAAAGTGAATGCTCAGCAGCAGCTGCAGCCCTATCTTTAGCAAACCTGCAGCCTCAGTTTTAAAAGAAAAGCTGCCTTTCTCCTTAACCTTTAAAATAGTATAAATTAAATCTAATTGGCCATTTCCACCAGAAATCAGAAATAACTGTTGCCAGATTTTCCAATAGTAAACAATACTCTTCCCAGTATATCAAGCCTTACTAAGCAAACCCCTCATTGTTCAGGCTGTCTCAAAGAAGGAAAAAAAATGAGTAAAAGCTACCTAGTTTCTTTAGAGTCTAAACAAAAGGCCAAATGCTTGCCAGGTTCCCTCCAAACAGCAATGTAACTAGGAAAGTTAGTGAGGGAAATATATTTTTAAGTTACCCAGCAAAAAAAAAAAAAAAAAGTTCGAAATAACTAAATGGTGTTTCTGTATCAAACTATTCATGTCTGCCTATTTGCTCAAATTGTTAAAGTTAAATATGCAGTTATAAGTAATATATATTTAATAATTGCTTTCTATTTCAGAACCTAAAAGTTAGTATGCTATTAAAATTATTCACAGTTTTAGAACAAAAACAAAAGTTTTAAGCTCCTGTAAAAAAGAAAAACAATATTCTTTTTTTAATCAATAACAATTTCAACTTGTTTAGCTTAAGTATTATCTCTTGGGTTTATAAAATACCAGTTTAATAAGTTAATATTATATGTGTTAAATCTTTAAAATAATAAAACTATAAACACATGTTTAATAAAATTAAATTAAATATAAAACTGCTCTCTCTTTAATGCATAAATTCTATTAGTCACTAAATGTAATCTAAAATAAATTTGCCAGTATATAATTATGATCATTTGTAAAAAGTCTGTAAAAACATCTTCCAGACTGAAGCATTTAAATGGTTCTAGTTCTAAAAAGCCATTATTAACTAAAAACCTGGATTAATGTTAATAACAAGAAATAACTTCATAGTAATGAAACCTGTCTAAAAGTCACTGCAAGGTGCATATTTAAGTAATGGTAATAAAAAGTTACCTAGATTCCACTGGGAATCTTCAATTTTCATTTTAAAAATGGAAAAAATAATTTTTCTTCTATTACTAAAATAAAATACCTGCTAATGTCTTCACAATAAAATTGTAAAGGTAAGCAAAGTACTAAAAGGTTAAGTTCATTTAATATGTAACACATATATTAAAAATCTTTGAAGGGTATATAAAAAAATAAAAAAATAAACTTCAACATTGTCAAACTCTCTTGTGCATTGAAACCAGGCCTTAAATAGATTGCAGATTGCCTCTCCATATGAGTTATTGGCTAGTTGTGGTTGCTAACCTTTAAAAAACAATAAAGATCTATGAATTCTCTGGTTATGCTCCAGAAGTGGATAGAAACTACTTGCAGTTTCGAGCTCCTGCAGCAGCCAATAGTTCCTAAGGACAGCCAAATGTACAATGAATATTGTCTTCAAACTGGCACTGTTTCATAGTGTCAAGAGCACTATACACTAGGCCAGTAAAATCTACTCCCTAGTTTCTCTCTAGGCTCCATAAGAATAAGTGCTGATCTCTCAACTGAAACCACGGAGGCAAGAAGGCAGTGGTATGACATAGTCAAGGTCCTAAAAAAAAAAATTTCCAGCCAAGAATACTCTATCCAGCAGGGTTAGCATTAAAAAATGATGAAGAGTTCAAAATATTCACAGATAAACAGAAACTAAGAGAGTATGCCAATAAGAAACCTGCCCTTCAAGAAATACTAAAGGGAGTTCTGCAAGAGGAAAGAAAAAAACAGGAGAGACTGAGTTGGAGGAGAGTGTAAGAACAACTAAAACCACAAAAAGAGAAAAAAAATCAAACGACATAAGACAAACACAAATCCAAAGAAAATATGGCTTATATAAGTAATTCCTTGAAAGTAATAACACTAAATGTCAATGGATTAAACTCACTTGTTAAGAGGCACAGATTGGAAGATTGGATAAGGAAATATGACCCATCTATATGCTGTCTACAAGAAACTCATCTTAGACCCAGGGATTCAAGGAGATTGAAAGTGAATGGCTGGAAAACAATCTTACAGGCAAACAATAACCAAAAAAGGGCAGGTGTAGCTATATTAATATCAGACAAAATAGAGTTTAACTGCAAAACTGTTGTGAGAGACAAAGATGAACACTACATATTAGTGAAAGGGATAATCTTTCAAGAAGAAGGAACAGTCGTAAACATTTATGCCCTTAACAAGGGTGCCTCCAAATACATGAGGCAAACACTGGAGAAACTAAGTGAAGGAATAGATACCTCTACACTTATAGTGGGAGACTTTAACACAACACTATCACCATTGGACAGACCATCTCAAAAGAGAATCAATAAAGACAGAAAGATTTTGAACAATATATTAGAGGATCTGAACCTAATAGACATATACAGAACATTACACCCAAATACAGCAGGATATACATTCTTCTCAAGTGTACATGGATCATTCTCCAAGATAGACCACATGCTAGGCCACAAAGAAAGTCTCAATGAATTCAGAAAGATTGAAATCATACAAAATAATTTCTCTGACCACAGTGGAGTTAAGCTGGAAATCTGCAAGGGACAGAGGCCCAGATTTGGCACCAAAATATGAAAGTTAAACAACACACTCTTAGAAAAACAGTGGGTCAAGGAGGAAATCTCAACAGAAATCAATAACTACCTTGAAACTAATGAAAATGATAACACAACATATCCAAACTTATGGGATGCAACAAAAGCTATACTGAGAGGGAAATTCATAGCCATAAATTCATACATCAAAAAAGAAGAAAGAGCTAAAATTAAAGAACTAAGTGAACAATTGGAGGAATTAGTAAAAAAAACAACAACAAACTAAGCCCAAAGAAAGAAGAACAAAGATCAGAGCAGAACTAAATGAAATAGAAAATAGGAAAGCACTCGAAAAAAATAAACAAAACAAAGAGCTGACAAACCCTTAGCTAGACTAACAAAGAAAAAAGAGAGAAGATGCAAATACACAAAACAAGAAATGAGAAGGGTGATATCACCACTGACTCCACTGAAATAAAGACTATCATAAAAGGATACTTTGAAAAACTGTATTGCAACAAGAAAGACAATTTATAGGAAATGGACAACTTCCTAGAAACACATAAGCAGCCTACATTGACAAAAGAAGAAACTGATGATCTCAACAAACCAAATCACAAGTAAAGAGATAGAATCAGTCATTAAAAACCTCCCAACTAAGAAGAGCCCTGGCCAGATGGATACACAGGTGAATTCTACCAAATATTCCAGAAAGAAATAAAACCAATTTTGCTTAAATTCTTCCAAAAAATTGAAATAGAAGGAACACTGCCTAATTCATTTTATGATGCCAACATTACCCTAATACCAAAGCCAAACAAAGACACCACAAGAAAGGAAAATTACAGACCAATCTCTCTAATGAACCTAAATGTGAAAATCCTCAAATACTTGCTAATCGTCCTCAACAACACATTAAGCAAATTATACACCACGACCAAGTGGGCTTCATTCCTGGCATGAAAGGATGGTTCAACATAAGAAAGTCAATTAATGTAATACACCACATAAACAGATTGAAGGGAAAAAATCACATGATTATATCTATAGATGCAGAAAAAGCATTTGACAAAATACAGCACTCTTTCTTGATAAAAAGACTGCAAAAGATAGGAATAGAAGGAAACTATCTGGACATAATAAAGGGTATATATGAAAAACCCACAGCTAACCTCATTTACAATGGTGAAACCCTAAAATCTTTCCCTCTAAGATCAGGAACAAGACAAGGATGCCCACTTTCACCCCTTCTATTTAACATTGTGTTGGAAGTACTAGATCGAGCACTGAGGCAAGACCCAGATATAAAAGGAATCCAAATAGGAAAGGAAGAAGTCAAAATTTCACTATTTGCAGATGATATGATCCTACACATAGAAAGCCCTGAGAAGTCTACAACAAAGCTTCTAGAACTTATAAATGAGTTCAGTAAAGTTACAGGGTGTAAGATCAATGCACAAAAATCAGTAGCATTTCTGTACACCAATAATGAGCAATCTCAGGAGGAAATCAAAAAACAAATACCATTTATAATAGTAAATAAAAAATCAAAAACCTAGGAATAAATTTAACCAAAGATGTAAAAGTCTTATACACAGAAGACTACACAACACTGTTTGAGGAAATCAAGGAAAACCTAAACAAATGGAAGAATATTCCCTGCTCATGGATAGGAAGAATATTTTTAAGATTCAATGCAATCCCCCCAAAAAAACAACACAGCATTTTTTAATGAGCTAGAAAAACTAACTATGAAATTTATTTGGAAAGGAAAGAGGCCCTGAATAGCCAAAGACATATTGAAAAAGAAAAATGAAACTGGAGGAATCACACTACCAGACTTCAAAACATAGTACAAATCTACAGTAGTGAAAAAGACGTGGTATTGGCATAAGGATAGACACACTGACCAATGGAACCAAACTGAGAGTTCTGATCCTCATATATACAGTCATCTGATATTTGACAAGGCCACCAAGCCCACTCAACTGGGAGAGAATGGCCTCTTCAACAAATGGTGTCTAGAGAATTGGATATCAATATGCATAAGAAGGAAAGAGGATTACCATCTCACACCTCATACAAAAATCAACTCAAGACGGATCAAAGACCTACATGTAAGAGCCAAGACCACAAAGACCTTGGAAAACAATGTAGGGAAGCATCTACAGGACCTTGTAATAGGAAATGGCTTCATGAACTTCACACCCAAAGCACAAGCAGCAAAAGAACAAATAGGTAAATGGGACTTCCTCAAAATTAAAACCTTCTGGACCTCAAAGGAGTTTGTCATGAAAGTGAAAAGAGAGCCTACACAATGGGAGAAAATATTTGATAACCATATATCTGATAGGAGACTAACATCCTGCATATATAAAGAACTCCTATATCTTGAAAATAAAAAGACAACCCATTTAAAAAATGGGAAAAAGATTTGAACAGATGCTTCTCCAAAGAAGGAATACAAATGGCTAAAAAGCACATGAAAAAATGCTCAAAATCACTGGCTATTAGGGAAATGGAAATAAAAACTACAATGAGATACCATCTTACTCCCATAAGACTGGCACCTATCAAAAATCAAGACTACAAGAGCTGGAGAGGATGTGAAGGAATGGGAACACTTATCTACTGCTGGTGGGAATGCAGAAGGATCACAGCATTCTGAGGACTGTTTGGCGGTTTCTCAAAAAGTTAGCTATAGATTTGCCATATGACCCAGCAATTCCACTGCTGGGTATATACCCAGATGATCTGAAAATAAGGACACAAACCAATATATGTACACCAATGTTCATAGCAGCATTATACACTATTGCCAAAAGTTGGAATCAACCCAAATACCCATCAATGGATGAACGGATAAATAAAATGTGGTATATACATACAATGGAATACTACTCAGCTATAAGAAGGAATACAGTACAAACACAAGGGATAAGATGGATGAATCTTGAGGACCTCATGTTGAGTGAAGCAAGCCAGGCATTGAAGGACAAATACTACATGACCTCTCTGATATGAAACAAGCAAACTGATCTGTCTCAGAGAGCTAAAGACTGGAAGATAGGCTTAAAGGAATCGGGGGGGGGGGGGGGGTGGTTAGGAATGTTGCGAGCCGATGCCTACATGGGTGAAGTCTATGACAAACTGGAGGTAAGTTTGTACAGGGAAGGGATAAGATGGGGGCATAGGGATACCTTTGGGTGGGGCTTTGTGGGCTTGAGGGGGGCTAGGGTTGGGAGGATGGGTCAGATGACCGAAGGAATTGGGGAGCACACTGGGGGGAACCGTTGAGTATGGGAGAATGTCAGGTATATGTTTGAAACTATACTGTTGAGAAAACTCTTTAGTAAATATAATAAGGAAGGATCACGTGTTTAAGGTGCTTAAGTAGGGGGGTGGGGGGAGCATCTGTACAGGGGCAAGCTTCTAGGGAGTATGTGAGTTCTCATTTTGTCAAAGTGTGTTATATCATTGGGTGGAGAGCCATACAATGAGTGTGAAGGTGTACCCACATCCTGGGGAGGCCTGATGTTCCCAAAGAAAGGGAATTGTGTCTCTCGAGAGGATTGCTGGCTCCCAATTAGTTAGGGCAGTCTAGTATGTCAAGTCCTCAGCATTGTTGCAGTATATCTAAATCAGGTTTCTCAAGTAGTGAAGATTGAGTGTCACAGTGTGCCCTGAGGGGAGGGGGAGAGAGGTATAGCATGGATGGAAGCAGGGAACTGGGGGCCAATGGAAGTGCTCCACAAGATTATGCAATGATGGAAATGTCAACTTATATCTAAAGTGTAAAAAAGTCCATAAATTAAAATGTAAACTATAATGTAAAACTAAAAATTTAGAAATTTGTACTGTCTAAAATATAAACAATGTAAACCAAAATGGAACCATGTTTGATAGCTATGTTTCAAAATTTGTACATCTGCTGCAGCAAATATAACATGAATATGTAAAGAGATCATTGCTGGGGAAAGGGGAAAAGGGCTCGATGTTGGATATCTGGGAGTTCCCTATATTGTGTATGTTTATTTTATTTATTCTTCTCCCCTTCGCCCCAACCCCCCGCCCCGGTTGTCTGTTCTCTGTGTCTATTTGCTGCGTCTTCTTTTGTTGTCCGCTTCTGTTGTCAGTGGCACGAGAATCTGTGTTTTTTTTTGTTGTGTCATCTTGCTGTGTCAGCTCTCCATGTGTGCGGCACCATTCCTGGGCAGGCTGCGTTTTTTTCGCGCTGGGCGGCTCTCCTTACGGGGTGCACTCCTTGCGTGTGGGGCTCCCCTACGCGGGGGACACCCCTGCATGGCACGGCACTCCTTGCGCTCATCAGCAATGTGGGTGGGCCAGCTCCACACAGGTCACGGAGGCCCTGGGTTTGAATCCTGAACCTCCCATGTGGTAGACGGATGCCCTAACCACTGGGCCAAGGTCACTTCCCCTAAACGTTTTTTGAAGACAAAATTAAAAATTAGAAAAAAAAAAGAAGAAACAATGTAGAAACTGAGGAAGAAATGAAAGTGCCTTGCCACTGTACATACAGGGCAACCCTTATTACGGTGATGAAAGGCAAAACATTAGAAACTAAGCTTTATAATATTTTTCATTTTATTAATACACCAATTTATTTTTACTTTATTCTAGTATTTTTAAATTACTATGTATTCTATTTCTAAACTTTAAACCCATCACTGTAGTTCAATTTCCTATTAATTGAATTTGGCAATATAGTAGGATTCATTGTTGAAGAAGTTTGGGATCACAGAGAGGTTCAACTATGGCAGGTGAGGACCTCTGGTGTGGGGTATTATTGATGGGGGACACATGGGTGGGGGGGGGGAGTTCTCCATGGCATGTATATAGGGAACATAAATATGTTAGGATATATGTTGGGTATTTTTATAGTAGTTACAGTTACAAACATCAACTGAGGGAGTGCTGAGTTCCCACCCAGGGGCGCTCTGTCACATGCCCAAATGGAACAACCATAATCCCCCAAATGCAACGGTAAAGATCAACAAGGAAGGATGGTCCAATAATGAGCCCTTGATACTGATGACTATGCTTAGGAGCCTGTGTGCCTGAAATATGAACTAGGTCTAGAGCCTTAGGGTGCCTAAGAGTTACCTCCTGAGAACCTCCATGTTGCTCAAATGTGGCCACTCTCTAAGCCAAACTCAGTACGTAAATGCATTACCTTCCCCCCAGCATGGGACATGACTCCCGAGGATGAGCCTCCCTAGTGCTGAGGGATTACTACCAATCACTCACTAACTGGAGAAGCAATTAGAAAGAGACCTTGAATAAAATGGTCAACTCAGACCAGCAGAATATCTCAGCCTACATGTTAGATCAAGTGTTAAAAACTGCTCTTTGGTCTTGAGTAAAAGGGGAAAATGGCAAAGACAAATGAGTTGATATAGCTGAGTCTTCCAGAAAGAGTCGGGATGTCATCAGAGGGGTTGCGCTTACGCACACCTCAGCAGGATCCCAGAAATAACCAAAGTAGATACAACCCTAGGTACTGGTTCTCGCGAAGGCTATGGAGATCCACAGGGTATATAGTCATGGAAGATGGATTTGGAGCTCTGTGCCATGTCAGAGGGCCCTACTTTGGAATTTTGCTTATGAGTGTGATGGAGCTGAACTCAGATGTGACTTTTCTACACATGCCTCTTCTGTTACTTTTACTGAACCTGTGGTTGGCACTAGGGGTGGTCTCTACTCAGGAGACTTGAATCTCTGGACTGCCCATGTGCCAGCTGGGCTCTGAGCCTCAGCAGAGTGGTGACTCCTACTCTCTGGTTTGTTGGTCTTACCCAGGTCAGCTAACAGGGAGGTGAAGATGGTCAACCACCACACCAGGAATCAAGAGTGCCTACAACTGTAAGCAGAGGAATTGCATCCATCATCCATGTGGAATCTAAGCCCTCTCTTGATCTAGAGGTGGAGGGGACATCGCCATCTCAGGGTCCACAGAATGGAGGAATAAAATATGGACTAGGGTGGACTTACTGATATTCTACTATTAAACTATTGTGACGAGTAATAGAAGAAATTTTAGCATCGAGGTGGAGAAAGTGGCCACAGTAGTTGCTGAGGGCAGGGAGAGGGTAGAAGAGATGTGATGTGGGGGCATTTTGGGGATTTTGAGTTGTCCTTAATGATATTGCAGGGTCAGATGCTGGACCTTATATACCTTGCCATAACCCACTGAATGTACTGGGGGAGTATGCAAACTACAGGGTAAACTATTATCTGTGTAGTGTAGCAGTGCCCCAAAATGTGTTCACAGAGTGCGATGAGTGTGCTGCAATGATGAGGGAGGTTGTTGGTATGGGAGGAGTGGGGTTGGGTGTGGGGGGTATACAGGAACCTCATATTTTTCAGTGTAACATTTTTTTTGTGTGATGTATATAGCTTCAAAAAATACAATTCACAAAAATGATGCAGTGGGGGGTGAGGATTGGGTTATATAGGAACCTCTTATGTTTTTTTTTTTTTTTAATGCAACATTCCTTGTGATCTATTAACTTTAATTTAAAAAAATTAAAAAAAAAAAGAAAGAGATTTCCTCTGGAAGTCAGGAGAAGCTCCAGATATTCCCCAAGGACCTTATCATTGGGCCCTCCCAGGGGGATTAATGGGTGGGGTAATCAATCAAAACAGCAAAGAGCTGGAACTCCTGCCCTGCCATTAGCAAAGGGGCAGAATAATAAATGGTTTAAAAGGCAAGTGGGAAGGCAAACTGGCCCTGCACATGTGTCTGTTCATGCCCTATTCTGACCTTCTTCACCCCCACCTGGATCAATTCGGAAGTAAACCTGGGGATTTATAATTTATAATGGGGAATTGTGTTCTGTAAATCAGTTCTCTTTATCACTTTTTTGGCCCTTTCCTCTCCTCCTGGGACCCATGAGCTGTTATTTTATCCCATTTCTCTTCCCTCCCTACCTTAATAAATTACTGGCCTAATCAATGTGGTTTGCTCTTGAAATTCATTTCTTGCAGCTTAATCAAGAACCTAGACAAAATCCAGTTACACATGGTTAGTAGCAATGCTTCAATATGTGTTCATCTACTGTAAAAACTGCACCACACTAATGAAGGATGGTGTTAATATGGGAAAATGTGGGAGGGGGAGGTAGTTGGGCATATGGATATCCTTTATATTTTTAAGTAACATTTATGTAATATAAAGCTTCTTTAAAAATAAAACAAAATTATTTATATAAAAAAAAGAAGATACATGCGAAAAGCGAAGAGAGCTACTTAGATGTGAGATGAGAGAACTTTGTCATGACACTGAAGAGGAGAGAACTTTGATCCTACAGTCCTATGCCAGCCTGTAGCTGAGAGGAAGGTTAAACCATCACAGAGACTGGCCACCATCTTGCTTCAACATGTGCCATCTGACTTGGGTGAGAAAGTACCTCTTACGGTACCTTGAGTTGTACTCTATAGGGCCTTGTAGCTGTAAGCATTTACCCCAAATAACTACCCTTTGTGAAAGACAAAAAAATTTTTCCCGATCTGCTTCTACAAAGCAAATTAAATTCAGGGAAGCTTAGCTTCTGTCCAAGTTTCCTCCACTCCGCTCCTTTCCTATCACTGTAGGTACCTGTTATTTTGATTTTGTCTTGTGTATGTATATCTTTCTATCATCTATCTATATATCTATCTAGAGTAGATTACCTCCCTTTCCTTTTTCCACCTAATATATTTCCCCGCCAGGTTTTCCTATACCCCTTGGCCTAGATCCTTCCGCCTATCTTTTGGGATTCTATAAGGGAGTTCTCACTGCCTTTTACTATTAGTAAAAGGACCTAATTTGTGATGGAAAGTTGAGATTTCTTCACCTACTCTCCACCTGTCATTGATTTAGAGTGAGAAAGCAAGAGGAGTAATGTGAAGTGTGGAGGGTGGAACATGACAAAAGGGATTTCCTCTCAAGAATGAAGGAACTTGACTTTGATCAATTGAAAGTATTAGACTAAATGGGCTCTACTCTTCTGTAGCATCTTCTAGTCTGCTCATTTGGTGTAAAGAAATAAAGACTCTTTATCTCACATTTTTCTATTATTATTTTAAGGTTTTAAAAAAGGTGTTTTAGAAAATAGAAAAAAGTTTAAAACATGGGTAGTGTAGGTGATAGTGAACTTCATAAACTGTATTTATTATTATCACTTTTGAGATCACTGAACCTAAACTGACTTTACTGAAATTTATAAATAGTTTTCTCTACCTAATATGAAACCCTTTATTCTCCAACATCATTAAAACCTGAGTATATTCAGGCATTTGAAACGGTAGCCTCTCTGCTGTTTTTGCACCATAGTGCTTAAGACAATTTTTTTTTTGGTGATATTCAACGCAGAGAAGAGTATAGAACTTTGTTTATACTTGGATATTATCCACCTTCCCCAATGCCACACCCAAAACATACCTTTTCTATTCCCCTAGACAAAGCTCTTCCACCCTTTTCACTGGCATATTGGTGGATGCTGCAGCCCCCTACAGGGGGATATGATTTTTCTATAGAAAACAGAAAAGGACTTTTTTCCTTCTTACCTTTCTCGTGACTGGGAACAGATGTAAACTAGGATTTGCAATCTACCTTGCTACTCGATGTGTTGTGTGCATATCGCTGTATCAGCATCACCTGGGAGCTTATTAGAACTGTAAATCTCATCCCAGCCTTCCCCAGACCTATTTAATCAGAATCTCAGTTTGAAGACTTTGGCAGGTGATTCCTATGCACGTTAGAGTTTGAAAAGCACTGATATTTCAACTCTAGCAAGCCTGGGTTCAGGGAGTTATTAAACCAGCTCCTAAGACCCTTGGGCCTTGGTTGCCGATTCCAACACAGATGAGCACTTACTGCTCAGCCCCCAAACCACTGCTGCTGTGAGCTTTGCTGAGCTGCCCGCGTGATTCCGAGTCAGATCGAGCCAGAACCACAGCCTCGGGAAGTGGAAACCTCAGGCGACTGTGGCCCGAATACCGAGAGGGTCCGGTGCTCGCAGCTCTAGAAGCTGCAGGAAGAACAAGCCCATGCCTAAGAGAACATGATAGAGGTTTTCTCTCGCTGGAGGAGGACACGATTGGGGTGAATTTTTCTTTGCTCTCGCCCAAAACAGTCATGTGGTGCAGGCAAAGCTCCAGGAACCCCGTAGTGCGACCGCTGCAGGAGGGCTGAGGATTGTGCCTCCCCGGGATCATCTACCACGAACCAGTGGACTGGGAGTTTCAGCGTGGGAGCCTCTTCTCTTTCAAGTGAGAACAGGTATGTTTTTGTTGAGAATTGTGGAACTGCTTGTTCATAAAGTCATTTAATTATTATCTGTCAGATATGATTAGAAATTTTATCTGGAGACAAATAGCAGGAGCCTTATGAGGGATTAAGAATTTTTAGCATGAATGGATGTTCGATTTTTACCAAATGCTTTATCTCCTTCTATTGAGATGATTATTAGATTCACTCACGCTCCCCCTTCCCCACATGCTATGCATGGAATTATATGGATTTGTCTCTGGGATACCTGGGATAAACCCAGTTGGTCATGATACGTAATTTCTTTTTACTTATTGCTTGTTTTGGTTTCCTCATATTTTGCTGAATATTTGTATCATTGTTCATAAGTGAGATTGGCCAGCAGTTTTGCTTCCTTTTATTATCTTTCTGGTTTTTGTACCGAAGTTATTTAAAGTGAGTTGAGATGTGTTCTCTATTCTCTGGAAGTTCTTTATTCTCTGGAGGAGTTTGTGGAAGTGTAGGCTTATTTTTTTCCTTAATAATCTAGCTTCCCAGAGGGACAGTGCTGAAGGCAATCAATTCTGGTGAACAATAAGACATGGCTGAGCCCCAGCTCCTGGATCATGCCAGAGTAGGCAATGAGCCATGGCTAATTCATTAATATAAAAAACCATTGT
Organism: Dasypus novemcinctus; assembly: GCF_030445035.2. Lineage (NCBI taxonomy): Eukaryota > Metazoa > Chordata > Mammalia > Cingulata > Dasypodidae > Dasypus > Dasypus novemcinctus. Next base: position 46,717,232 of record NC_080674.1, on the reverse strand, counting down.
CTTGTCCTATAACTTGTGGCTTAAACATTTTTACAGTGAATTAAAGTTTTTTTCACAAAATAGTTTATCAAAGAATGGTTATGGTAATTGATATAGAAACTAAAGTTCATAGAAACTTGAAAGTTTTATTTGGAAATCTTATACACATTCAATATTAACTTTTCCCATAATATAAAATTAAATGATTTTTTAAAACCAAGCCCTATTGACCCCTACCAAATTTTCAGTTTATCCTCTGTACCATCCAAATACATCACACATCTTTTATGTGTGTCATGATATGAACACATTGAACAGCACTGTTTGACATTATAGCACAATTTAGTTATAAATGATGTTTACATTGCATATTTTTCAAAACTATTCATATAATAGCAACTAACCTGACTTTAGACACATTCAATATTTTTAAAAAACCTCATTTCAAATATTGGCTCTCTGCAAGGATTAATGCATGCTTGTATTCTATTATAACTTTCTGTGGCACTGTTATCAAGGTGATAAACTATAAAGTAATTTTAAACTGTAGAAGCATGTTTGAAAACACTAGAGTCAGTGATTTTTATTGAGTCATTCCTTGCTGACTAGGTAGTCTCTGAGCCTAAGAGTTAACATTTAGCTCCCCTACCATACATTAGCACCATGTGCTGAGATTTCCAGCTGTAAAAATAGTTGAAATAATCAAGACAAGTTTGAAGCATTGTCTCTTAAACTTAGATGAAGTCAGAAGAAACATGAAAATCCTGAATGGACCAAATTTTCATCAGGACATCCCCCTGGTACCATATTTTCCCTCTCCAATACATCTTCCTCCTTACCTTTGACAGATTACTCCATGTTCTCAGTTCAATTTTTCTTAACAACCAAAGAAAGGCCAACATAAACTTTTATAGGCTGAATTTACAAAAGCAATTACCACCTCATTGCCTCACAGCTGAGAGTACCCTAGGAATGGGCTCTATTAGATCTGAGTAAGCCTTGGCATTACAATAGATAAAGATCTTGGGGTCTCAACCACATTTCCTTTAGAACTGCACCTGTTAGAACCCCAGATTAGGTAGAGAAAATCTAATGAATCATGCAGAAAAAGGTGGTGGAGAGAGGGGTGTGAAGTGTCCCTTTTGGATGCTAGTTTCCTGCTATATTTAAACTCTTGGGAAACAGCTTAAGGACTTTTTAAAAAAAAAATGTCTGTCTTCCCTAATATTTCCTTTCAATAGTGAATCATCTCAGTCTTTAATTTTTCTAATCCCGAACCTCAGTCAGAGTCTTCCCTTTTGTCCTCACACTGTGTTCTCTGCTGGGCAGAGGTTGCAACGTTGAACCAAGATGGGTTGGTGGTCTCTGATATACAGAGATGGTGGAGAAAGGAAGAGGGCAGGTTACAGGGCCATTTGGGAAATTATCAATTTTAACTTTATAGCTGTGAATATACTTTATTAATGGCTAACAAAGTTTGTCAGTGATATTTCTTTAACTCATCCAGAGAATGCTATAACTTATGTATATTTTCACTGTAGGGTGTCCAAAACACTCAAGCCCAAGGAATTTTTTTCTCTAAGCTCAGATATATTACCTTTCACTTGTATCTGACAACTCCTGACACAAGGAAATAAATGTCCAGTATCACATATGTGCCATTCAATCAGCAGGGGGTCAGAGATTAGAAATCCAGCTAATCATGAATATTGATATTTCTTCATACATACCTACACGTTACCCATCACTATTTGGCATTGTGCTAGGTACTGGAAAACAACAGAGAACAACACAGGTATACAGTCCTTCCCTCAGGCTTACTCTGCTATCTACCACTCTTTGAAACTCATCTGACTCTGAGCAGGGACCAGGATGCTTTCTCAAGGTCTTTTTCTGGTGGCTCATTGGGAGCATAGGGTGATGTTTCTCAGATTCTCAGCATACTCTATACCAGTTGGCTCCTCATTCATTATCTTACTCTTCTAGCACCAAATCAAATCCTGGAAGGAACCTTGAAATCAGGTGAGGTACTAGAATAAGATCGAGTTATAAGAGCCTGGGGCTCTAGTGATTGGGAACTCACCTGTAGCAGGTTATTTTCTTCCATGAGCCATGGGAGATTGAGCTGCAAAAGCAGGTTAGGAGCCAGAAGTCAGCATGGGCACCAGATCCCTGGTCATCCTAACAGGTAGGAGGGGGCCCTTACCAAACACGATGAAGATGGGTAAGGGTGAGGTGGGGGAGGCGGTAAAGGGCTGGTTTGTCTTGGCTCCCAGCCTGTCTCCAACTTTGATGGTTTGAGAGGAGAGGAGAAGCTAATTTTGCAGGGAAGATGGAAAGACTTCTAGGAAAACTAGCATAGAAAGCAATAGTAGAGAAAGACAAAGAAGGTTGTACTAGAAGTAATCTGGTTATACTTAAAGCAATGAGACTCAGGAATACATTTCCCCTAGGGTGGTGATTCTTGCTGATTCCCCTGCTTCTCGCTGACCTGAATTCACATGAATGCTATGCCAGCATTGGAGTGTACCCAACACCTTGGTAGTTCACATGTACCCAGAAGAGAGATCTCTATGATTGTGCCATTAAGGACTGTACTTGGGTCTTTGGGACCCACTCCTATCCAATTGGAACTGTTTTTTATCATACATACTTCATCCTCAGTCTCAACTGTGGGAATAGCTTTATTATTCCCATAGCCTTCAATATTCACCGTCTGCTGCTATTGCCTCAGCTTCTAATCTACCACTTGTGCTGTCAAAACTGCCATCTCTCATTTACTGTTTTTAATTTCTTGGGTATTTTTTAAGTCTTATTTTAATCTTAGTACACAATCATAAAAGACCAGCCTTTGTGGAAGATATCAGTGAGAATTCAGCTGTTCTTTCTGGTCTTCAAGTCAACCCTCATGAGGTCCTGACTAAATATGACTGATTCTTGTCTGGCTCTCTTACTAGAGATAGTGTCAGGAGGATGCGAACTGGGCCTCATTCATTTTCATGTGCCCAACATTCAACACAGTGCCTACCACAAAGCAGACTCAATATTTATCTTTATTGAATTAGACTGTGATTGACAGACAGAATTAGCTCATTAAACATAGGGGGATAATGGCATGATGAAACTATTTGCTAGACAGAGGAAAATTGTATTCGTTCCTGTCAATGTTTCTGAAAATTGAAGATCAGAAATTGAGTCCTGGCATAAGAATTATAAAGTAGTTTGACCGTATTTCACATATACTTGACTTAAAGAGCCAAAATTATCCTTTCACAGTAATCCACTAAACCTAGTTAACAGCCATTCTTTTGCATTTATTAATCATTGATGGTAAATTTCTACCTTAAATAATAATATACATTAACTGAGCACTCTCTTTGTGTTAGACACTTTGGAAATGTTATGCCATATGTTGCAAATATTACATCGTATTAACTTCCTGAGGCAGATACTTTTACAGTCCTCACTTTACAGGTGAAACACTTAAAGTTTTAAAGATGATGTTGCAGAAGTAAATGTTGGGATCTGGCTCTGAACCCAGGTAGTTGAATCCCAGACCTCAGGATTTTATACACTTGCCAGTTTAAAAAAAATCTTTGCCTTTTTATTGAGATGCTCAAAAGCAGAAAATGAAAATAGCTGCAAGTCCAATTTAGTCAGAGAAGATAAGTATTTTCCACTTGCCTTCCTCTCCTTACCTCTAAGTGAAAGTACGTTGGTACTTCTGCTTTCTAGCGTAAGGCTGCTTGGAGACCTGGATTCCACTCTGGCCCCAGCATTAACTAGTACTGTGAACTGAACCTCATCCATAAGATCAGACAATTCTGATCTGGAGGATATGTCATGAAAAGTAGACTCCATGATCTTTCCATGGTAGGTTTTCTGTGATGGTCACTTGCTGTGAGTAACCACCCCCCAAATGACTTTTCTTTACCAGGTCCTCTGCTGTGGTTTGTTCAACAGTGCTTCTATTCCAACCCATAGTACAATCAATTCAACTTTGAAAAATATCATCCTTGATGGTCCATTTCCACCTCAATTCCATCAGTTATGGCTTTTTGTACCAATGTATACCTAAGATAAGTGCCAACACCCACCACTGTGCCCTTAATTGACTTCTGACACCCTAAGAGCCCTAGGAGGAACTTCGCTTTATCTCTTAGCCCAGACACCCTGCTTTTCAGGCCCGAGGCTGACGATATGGCACACCGCTGTTTCTCCTGTAGAAAGCAGGCTTGGAATTCCGCAGCAGAAGAGGCGGCGTCTCAGACCTCTTCAGCCCTACTTCAGGAGCCTTTTGGGCCGTGGGCACTGCCTTACTACCCCAGGCTGGGTGACCCCTTTCAGCACAGCCCCGATTTCTCCTTCGACTCTACCCACTGCTTTTGCGGGCTGTCATGCTGTAACTGCTCGGGATGCGGACGTCTGTTCAAGGCAAGGAGCGTGCCCTGCCCAGAGTGTCCCGAGTCCCAGCCCACAGCCCCGGCCAGGATGGAGCCAAGGGCAGCCTCAGGAGGCGCGGGCGCTGCAGAATCGGCTGCGAAAGGAGACAGGAGCCCCGGGGGAACTGGACAGACTGACGCCCTGGCAACCTTGCAGGAGACAGAGACCGACGACAGCAGAGACCTGCCAGCACTCCAACCAGCGGAGCTCACCCTGGAGCCCCCACCTTAAGCGAGCGCGCAGCCCCGGGAGGCGAGGGCTGCAGGCGGAGGCAGAGCGCCCCGGCCAGAGCACTGCCCCCTCCACGCTGACAGCTCCCAGGTCTTCCCCAAATACCTGACCCCTTTCTTCGTCCCCTCTTTTTCTCCTAGACGACTTTAAAGCTTTTCAATAAAATTTTACCACAGAGAAAAAATGAATAATTTTCTTCAATCTCCCCCCCCCCCCCCCCCAATCTTATTCCTCTGACTGAAGGGAGGGGGTGGGAACTGGAGCAGAGACCTGGCTGGAGACCAAGTGTGGATCAGGGAAATTTGGGGAAGGAAGGACTCGGTGGGTTCTAGCATCAGTTTCCTCAAGGGTCCGGCTGGGAAGAGGGATGGAGGTGGAGGCGGAGTGTTTGGGGACTGACTCAAGCTGCTGGCAGCCTTCTCTGAAGAGGTTGATCCCAGCCTCCCTCAAAGGAGTGAGTGTCCTAAAGACTTCCTTCTGCACGCAGCTACCAATGCAGGAAAAGAGAGAGCGCCCAGTCGTGATATTTCAGCATTCAGCTCTGCTGCTCCAGACTGGAGTTGTTTTATATAGCCCCTGCACTGGAATTCTCTTATTGAGATATTGCTCATCCCCTTTCCTAGCCTCCTTTGGGGGGAGGGGTGGTGAGGGGGCGGGTTGCCTGACTTTCTGCTGTCCGAATTCTCCAGTCTCACACTTACCCCATGCCACACCTAGTCCTTTTAGGAAAAAACAAATTGAAGTATAATATATAGACAGAAAAGTGCATATAAACTGAACACACCCATGTAACCTGCCCCCCCTCATCAAGAAACAAAATGTTAGCCAGACTCCTTTCGGTCCCTATCCCCCTGAGGGCCACCATCATCTTGACTTCCAACAGCACAGACTAGTTTTGCCTGTGTTTGCACATAATGTAAATGAGTCACACAGCTTGTGCTCTTTTGTATCTTCTTTCAGTCCCCATTAAGTTTGTGAGATTCATCTATATTGCATGTAATTGCAGTCTGTTCATTATCATTACTGTATAGAATTCCATTATGTGACTGGGTGGTATTTTATCTTAATTCTGATGGCCATAATTTCCAGTTTGGGGCTATCACAAAAAATGTTTCTTTACAGTTTTTAAAAAAAATAGATTTATTTCCCCCTCCCCCACCCTGCTGGTTTTTGCTGTGTCCATTTGCTGTGTGATCTTCTGTATATATTTCTCTTTAATTCAATCTTGGGGACCTCTGATGTGGTGAGAGGTTCCCTGTCAATTGCACCACCTCAGTTCCTGGTCTCTGCTGCACTTTGCTTTGACTCTCCCCCTTCGTCTCTCTTTTGTTGCGTCATCATCTTGCTGCATGACTCACTTGTACAGGCACTGGCTCACCACGTGGGTATGCTTTCTCCTTTTTTTACCAAGAGGTCCCAGGGAATTAACCTGGGTCCTCCCATATGATAGGCAGAGGCCTTATCACTTGAGCCACATCCACTTCCCCAAAGTAAGTTTTTAAATTACAGTTCTCTGATGACTGCTGAAGCTGAAAACCTTTAATATGTTTATTAGCCTAGTCCCCCTCCCCCTTTTCTTCAATCCTCTGAGTTATTTTTACACATCAGGTCTTCACTGTACTAGGCTAGGTATTTCTGGATATGAATCTATGGAGGCACAATTTATATCCTAAAGATTTGCAAAAATAAAGACACAGAATACACAATTTCGGACAAGAAGAATCCACCACAGTCATTTAACACAAGACTTGTGAGTTGACTTATAATGCAGATGAGTTATCTAACACAAGGCAGGTGAGCTCACTTACAATGCAGTTGCTTATATAGCAAATATAATCTAAACATGCACCACAGAATGTTTTTATAAGATTTGTAGTCATCCCATACTTTGCTATTAAAAGGTACATTTCTAGGAAGTTAGACAAAAACTTTATGGTTAACAGTTGAATATCCCTGGGAGCTCCTTGCTCCTTCCTGCCAAATATAATCAGAGACAGAGCGCAAGTAGATTTAATTAATATAAAGAAGAATCTTTTTCCGTCTGTCTAGAGCTCTACATTCTTTTAAGTCTGGTCATTAAATAAACATTTCTGAATCTATTATCTGAAAAGAATAAAATAAAAATACACAAAAATACTTTTTTTTTTCCTCCTAAGGCTTCTCATCAAATATGATAATAACCTATAATTGAATTATTATTTAAGCCTGGTTAAAGTTTTTAGATTTATATATTTATTTCCAGAGCAGTAACTACTGACAGTCATAAAACCACCTGCATAACTATATCCAAAGCGACATTTACAGCCCTTTAGGAGAGTTATATGCCTACTTCAGTTCAAATATTAATTCAAAGAAGTCTCACTAATCACCAACTCAATTACCCTACCGGTTCCATTGGATTATCTTATTTTGTTTTCATGATCAACTTAACATTTTCAGATTACATGTACTTATTGACTCCTTCATTATCACATTAGTTCCCTAAAAGTAGGTGACTTGCCTGTCTTTTATCTCTAGCACCTAAAATGTGCCTGGCCCCGCCCTGGTAATCACCATGCAACCTTTTAACGGATTGCTGTCTTTTTCAACTCAAATTCAGGAGGGACATATACAGTATATTTGAGACATGGTCTCATCAGTAATATCTCCTCAGTCCTTCCCTCACCCTCTTTCTCAGCTGCTTTCTTTGGCCCTAAAATCTTTAACTTCAACCAGTCACCTACCCTGGCAGCTCTGTTTCTTTATCTGATGAACACACATTTAAAACTAGACTCTTCTTTACTTCTACATCAGTTTGCCTAATGAAGGACAGGTCATTGAAAGATGATTTTTTTCTAAAAAGAGTTTGTTGAAAACTAAATTGCCATACTTCTTTAATTCATCAATTTTATTGAGCCATTTTAATTGAGTGTTCTTATCAGTACTTTAAAGAATGTTTAATTTGTGTCTGACTCAAATCTATTTTTGCTGCTGCCAGGAAATTTGAAATAAGATTTTCATATAAAACTATAAATGATCAAACGGATCCTTTCTGTAATTTTAAATGCTAATGGTATAAAACATATTTAAAGAATGAGCCCAAATTTATAAATATTATGTATTATATACATATTCACAAGTATGCCAAAAATATATATTGGAGACAAATATACCAAAATATTAACCAACAGTGGTGTTAGTCCCCTATTAAAATTATAGGTGATGTTTTACTTTCATTATTTACACCTGTTGCATTTCCCCTGTTTTCTACAATGAGTGATTATTTTTTGTAATCCTTTTATAAAGGATCACAATAGGGAATATCTGTTAAACATAATGAAATAGTTTTTGGAAGTAGACTTTAAAATTCCAAATCTGCCCCTCACTGGTTGTAGGCCTTTGAGTAAATTAGAATTATCTAACCACCCTGAGCTGGTTTTCTCATTTGAAACATGTACTAATATATCTCTTCCTAAAGAGAATTAAATGACCCCAAATGTAACATTTGATAGTGATTCCTTTCTTTTGCAGCTAGGCCAGCACAACAATCTGTAAGTTCAACACATATAACAAGGATGTATTAATATATCTGGTGTGACAGTGGCTCAGCCACTAGCAATGACATCTGCTCCTGTAGGCTGTCCTGAAGCAGCATCTCTGTCCCCTCCATACCCTTGCTCGTTCAGGTGACATCTTTTCCCTGCCAGCTTCAGAAATATAAGCTATAATGACTTCCAGAGGTTCAATGCATTCTTGGTGGGTACAATGAAGGGACTGGGGTAGGCACAAGGGACTCACAGTGGTGCAGTCCTCTCTCCTTTGTGTTTTATGTGGGTACAGAGCAATCTTCATCTATTGTTGTTGGAAGGTAACTGCTGCATTCACTCTAAAGAACAATTTGGCCATACTCAGTTAAATTAGGTGAATGCATTTTTTATGGCACAATTCTGCTCTTGGGTATATATCCTAGAGAAATTCTCTCACAGGTTCATAAGGTACAATTACCTGTGGTGATAGGGATGGGCCACTTATGGCAATCTGAGTGCCTATCATGAGAGAGTGGATCAGTAAAATGTGACAAAGGCTCATTACAGGCAAATATGCCAGAGTTGGAAGCAACAGATGAAATATTCATGTGAAGATCTTAGGTATTTGCAAATGAGTGGGAAATAATAAAATCAGATAGATAACCTCATACTTTCTACATGAATTGAAAATATATGCACACAGCAGAATAAGCTACATGTTACAAGAGTGGTTGACAAAAAGGTACACATTAAAAATAAAACAGTTACTAATGGGAGGAACTGGAATGAAAATAGGGAAAGTAGATAAAAGGCAATAATTAGTAATAGCATGCACTTAATTACATAAAACAGGGTAGAGGTCCACAAGGAACACTGTTGAAGAAATGACACTCCTAAAGAACATTTGCTCTGTAGGTATGAAACCATAACCATTTGTTCTCTTTGATGCAGGTGACTTAGTGTAGGCAAAAACAGAAACATTACAATTCTCAGTAAACCATGAAATTCTCCTTTCCCTCCCTAACCTAATTATTTCTTTACTCATTTTCCTCCATGATGTACTTGCTGAGGCCCTGGGTTCTTGTTCCAGCTCCAGCATGAACTAGCTCTGTGCTCCTGTGTGTGATCTCATCTTGCTAAATCTCATCTCCAAAACCAGGCAGTGCCACTCTGATGCCTAAAAAAATTAGGCATAATAGGTTTACTGCTCAGTCTCTGGAAACTGACAGTTTCCCCCACCCCCACCCCACCAGGACCTCCTTCCTTTCCCCAGGCCACTGCCTGATTCAGTCCTCACAACCCGCAGACTTTCAATAGAGCCATCACGAATGACAGCATTTTCACCTTAATCCTATCAGATTCTGTAGCAATTTGCAAGGCAAATGAGTGTCACATCCACGTATTCAGACTTAGGCTTACAATGTCTTACAGGAGACAGGACACTATACAAACCCAGTCAAGACTGGATGTAGTTCTAGTGGTTGAACTTCTGCTTCCTTGATCCAGGTCCTGGGTTTGATCCGTGGTACCTCCTAAAACAAACAAATGAAAAAGCTTTGTTTGGAGAGCATATGTAGCTCATGGTTGAGTGCCTGCTTCCCATTTACGAGGTTCTGGGTTCAACTTGTACTACCTGCAAAAGAACAAAACAAAACAACCCAGTCAGTCCTGGTCTGAATCATTTGCCCTTTTTCCTAGACCAGCTGTTTGGCTTGGCCCGTCGGGAAGCTGAAGCTATGGATCTACCGTCTACCCTGGAGGAGGTGCCTTGCACACCCGCACGTGCCAGCGTTTCTGAACCTGGCTCAGGCCTGGGCACTGGACAACTTCGAGGCGCCGAGCCACCGCCGCAGCGAACGCCGCGAGTTCCCCTCCAGTGTGGACTACATGCATGCGGGCAGCCGCGGTGGACTTTCCCCGCCCTCGGACACATTCCCGACGTCCAGAGGGGACAAAAACGCCACGAGACCCGCCTGTGCAGGAGCAGATGCCTGACATCACAAAGGAGCTGCAGTCACACCAGGAAGAGGGGGCGGCTACAGACAGCGCGGCCCAAACAGCCCCGAAGTGCCCAGGAGAGGCCTGCGGAGGTGGGCAGGCGCGGCCAGAGCAACCCCCAGAGCCCAGGCCGTCCCGGGAAGCTGCTGAAAACCAAAGCTTAACTCAGGGAGGAACCCGCAAAGGAAAGGAGGCCCAGCCTTGCTCATGGCCCCCAGCATCACCCCCTTCGACCCACGGCGGGGCAGGAGCCTGAGATCCCGCGCTGGGGGCCCTCCTGCTGCCCCTGTGGACTCTCCCGTGGCACCGTGTCCTGCACGGCTACGTGCCTTGAGATCTGTGCACTGGAGAGTATTTCGTATTTGGTTCCTTTCTTGAATGACTTAAAGCTTTTGAAGGTAGAAAACCACTGCATGCAATCACTATGCTAAGGTACTTTCATATCTACTAAGATTGTCCTGGCTCTTCTCTACTTGAGAGTGTACACAATGATTAAAGCCTTTCTCCTTTTCTCCACTTGTGGGCATTGATTTGGGGTTGTGGAGTGAGGATTGGGAGGGGCTTATGGGTGGGCCTTGGGCAGTAAGTGGAGCAGGGATCTGGGTCAGAGCTGGAGGCAGAACTGCAGCTACCTTTGCCAAGGTGTGGAATTTCTGGAGTGAAGTGGGACAGCTGGGCCAGTTTCAGTTTGCCTTGAATCTGAGTGCAGCCCTCCAGGTGAGAAGGCCTGAGAGGGGGCAGATACCACCAACTGTCCCTTGAATGGTCTGAAGGTTGCATTAATAATGGGGTGGGGCAGAAATCCCTTTTACAGAGGCAAGAGGGAGACCTCTGAGCTGACAGCTCTGGGGTTCCAGGGCATCAGCTCCAGTCAGGCAATTCCAGCCAGCTACAGATTTCTTCCCTGCAGAGTCTTCCCAGTGTAGAATCTGCATGGGTTGTACTTTAAGACCTAGCAAAACTGAAAGGTCATGGGTAATGTCACTTGGTCCAATTTGGTTATACACTTTTGGCCTCCTCCCAAGTCAGTGCCTGCAGGATCTGAGACTTGGTACTTCCTGCTGGTGTCCCGGGAGTGAGATATACACATCCCCATAGTTTCAGCTCCAGCTAGGCACGTCAAAATGATGGATGAATAAGCAAGCAGTAATGACCAAACTTTGGACTTTTAACCTTTTCTATCTCTTCAGATATTAGAACCAAAATGTAGAATCTAGAATTTGCATTAATTTGTTCTAGATGTGAGGACATTTTTCCTTCCACACAATGAGAGTTCTATATCACAATGTGGATAGTTTAGGGACTGCAAGATGATTGATTGGAACATGTGATTTGAGCTGTGTTTGCCTAGCACTTTTCCTTAGCACTGACTGAATGTCAATAATCCATATCAGACAATGGGAGTTAATGATGAAAGAGGAACTGGAGTGTTCTTTAGTTTGCAGGTGGAGGGGCTTCGCATCTATCAGTCTTACTTCCGTCCATAAGTCACAGGCTGCTCTTTTTCCCTTCCCAATCCTCATTACTCTCTTTAATAACAAGAACACCTAGTGTGTAGCCTCTATTATGAAGAAAGGCATGCTTTTCACAGGCTGGGGAGAGGTCCACCATGTCAGGAGAGGGGTTGGGAGAAGCATGGCTGGACTCAGATCTCCCTGGTGACTGTATCTTCTGAGGGTCATGGAGCTGAGGGGTTTGAGGTTTCAATGTAATTGGTTTTAGGAAAACAGAAATCACAAACACATGGAAACATGCAATCCTCTGACTAAAAATTTGGAAAAGTGCTAAACTGCAAATCTATGAGTAAGAAATATTCAAGGGAAAAAGAAGAAAAACTGAGATCAGAGAGGAAATCATTAAGGACAGAAAGGTTTGGGAATATGACCAAAAATGGTTCAGTGAGAAAAGAATACAGAATGGAGAGAAGTAAAGAAAAAAACACAGGATGTAAAGGGAATGAGAGTAACTGAACAACAGGATGGGACACTACGTGTCTCTGAAATTGTGATTGTTGAATATTAGGTCATGTGAGGGTCTTAGTTTTTATTTTGAGTTGTGGGTTTGTCAGTGATTAATACAATGTTATAAACAAAAAAATAAATAGACATGCGTGAACCAATTTAAAAGTAATGTCCTTCTCTAAGGATTATGATGAATCTATTACTCAATGTTATGCTTCTAAGGGTCAATTTTTAAATCAATGAAAGCTCCTATAATTTTATAATATACTAAAACATTTATGGATAAGGAAAAAATAAGGGACTGGAAGATGTAAGGAATTTGGCAATTGTCTGCTTGGCAGAAGACAATGTGATTCAAAGCAAGAATAGAAATACCATGCATGTGGATGTTTTACTCCTTCCCCATTTCTTCCTGTGCAATCTTGTATTATTTTTCTGATAAGTTGTAAGTTTACAAAACTGCATACCATACAGGATTCCCATACATTGCCCCACCACCAATACTTTACATTGTTGTGACACATTTTTTTTACAATTGATGAATCCTGTGCAATACTGTAAAGATAGTTTGGGCAAATCTGAGTCATAGTTTTCTGTTGAGGATATGAAGTTGGCATAGCTCCTGGCTCAAATAGCCACTCAGTAAAAAGATAGGATTTTAAAAAAATTCCCTAAGCTTCTGTTCCCAGTTCTCCAAATGCTAAGCTGAATGTAAACTCAGAACCTATAAATGCTAGATACTTTTGTTCTTGCTGCCTTTATAGCAGTGCTCCAAAATGTATTCACCAAATGCAATGAATGTGCCACACTGATGAAAGAGGTAGTTGATGGAGGAGGAGTAGAGAGTGGAGTGGGGTGTGGGGTATATGGGAACCTCATATTTTTTAAAGTAACATTTTTTTTGGATCTATGTATCTTTAAAAAAAGTTTACAATAAAAATGTTAACTAAAACATGAAGAAAAAGCATAGTATAATTATCCTAAAGACTAAAGATAATAAAACATTTTAAAAGATAAAAAACAAACAAATAAACACCATAATTCCAGTTGACAGGCAAAGAAAATTAGAAGAAATATTTTAATTTGCTGAGCACAGGTTGGTTTCCATAAGTAGAATGCTTTCAAAGTAATAGGGAAGACATTTTAGGCCCATTTAAATTAAATGCAAATTTAAAATGAGGTATAATTTTGACAAGTATTGGCATACTTAAATTTTTTATTCAATAATATTTTTATACTGAAACATTTATGGATCAGGAAAATATAATAGGAACTCCCAAACACTGCTGGTAAGAATCTCAGGAAAGGTACAAAGTCTTACACTGTTACAACCTGGCTCCTGAAGGGCACAGGGCGGGGCTGCTGGTAGACCAAAAGACACGCTTGGCACAGGGTCAGACATAAGCTTTATTTATTGGGATTTACAGACCGCAGAGATTCTTCAGTGGTGGCAGGTGGGATAATGAAGACAGCGCTCTGCAAAGAGGCAGGAAAATGAAGGGCAATATAAAGGGCCTCAGAACAAAGGCATTTCATAACAGAGTTTCTGCCAGGGTCTCATGAGGCACACAAGTGGGGTCTGGTGATGTTACTACAGGAAGGAAGTGAATATACAGCCTGGAGAATATCACAGTTTTAAGATACCATCTGTCTGTTGTTTCCCTGTAGGGAGGGCTCTTTTTTTTTTTTTTTTTTTTTTAAAGATTTATTTATTTAATCTCCCCCCCCCCTCCCTCCCCCGTTGTCTGTTTTCTGTGTCTATTTGCTGGTCTTGTTTCTTTGTCTGCTTCTGTTGTCATCAGCAGCAAGGGAAGTGTGGGCGGCGCCATTCCTGGGCAGGCTGCACTCTCCTTCGCTGGGTGGCTTTCCTTACAGGTGCACTCCTTGCGCGTGGGGCTCCCCTACGCGGGGAACACCCCTGCGTGGCAGGGCACTCCTTGCACGCATCAGCACTGTGCAAGGGCCAGCTCCACACAGGTCAAGGAGGCCCGGGGTTTGAACCGTGGACCTCCCATGTGGTAGACGGCCGCCCTAACCACTGGGACAAGTCGGTTTCCCGGCTCTTACATTTTGACTTGAGTCCTGGGCATGTAGGTGGCTGGTGCTGCGGACTGAGCTTCCCTTAGGGATGGGAACCAGGGCTCGGGGTCCCACTGGGCCCCCACATGCGTTAAACATTTCAATGCGATACTCTTTTGGCTCAGAAATTCCACTTCTTATACAGGCAAGAACAGAAGTAAAGTGAACCGTATTTTCCATAAAGGATTGGGGAAAAATTATGGTGTATCTGCACAATGCACAACTATGCAGCTCTTAGAAATAAAATGGACTATGCTATTTTGAAAAGATATCCAGGAGGCTGTTGGGACAGTGCAAGGACTTCAGCGCTGGGCGAGCTAGTGGCCAAAGATGGAGGTGTTAAAATAAAATATTAGAAAAAAATTACTATTTAGGTGAGTTTGAGCAGTTTAAGATTCTGGACAGCTTCTAACCCACACATGGAAAGGAGCTCTCGCAAGATGATGAAAAGAGGGAAAATTTAAAGTAACATTATTAGATCCATTCCTGAACGCGGAAAAGTAGAGTAAACATATTAGATTGGTTATCATAAAATTCCTTTTAGGAATTTTGTGGCCTTTGGGTTAGGTATGACGCCTAGTGGACAGGGGCTTCCCTACATTCGGTTTATTTTTTAATTAATTAATTAATTTTCGTCTTTATTTTTTGTCCGGGATTTTCTGCGCCTGCTGACCCTGGCGCCATCTGGCTTTTCTTGGTCCGGTTCAGCCTGGTGCTCTGTAGCACTAGTCTGTCTTGTGCTCAACCCCGCAGTAGCAACCCAGCAGGCATGCCTGGGCAGCTTTTCAAGCTTTTCTGTTGTGGAGAAAGTTTCCCCACATTCCTGCACACGTGGAGGAGCTCGACTGCGCCTTGGCTCAGCTCCTGGGGGTTGTCTAGTCCCAGGGTTGCGCAGTGCGCACGGTGGGTGGTAACCCCGGCCCCCTCTTCTTGCATGAGGACAACCAAACTCACAGGAAGACAGACGGGGGTCCAAACCTTCAGGCTCCGAAAAGGGTGAAACAAAATCTCAAGGCCAAGACAGAGAAGGACGCCGTAGTCTTCCAGCCTTGAACTTTCACATCCCTCCGCCATCAGAAACTAAGGTACTGATGTTTTTCTTTCCGGGGGCGGGAGATGGAAGCCAAGAGAGGAAACGGATTGTTTTGGGGTGCGTCGGGGTGGCGACCCAGCAACTAGAGCAGGAAGCTTTGGGGTGGGTGGGGGATCTGATGCCGACAGTTCTACAGCAAAGTTCAACTGTACCGTGGTGCTGGGAAGGTGGCTGAGCCACGTTCAAGTCTCGAGGGCACCCAAGGTGGGCTGGGCAGTCGTAGGACCAGCTGCTCCGTGGCAGGGTATTGAGGCTTCACGCTCCTTCAGCTTCAGCAGGTTTTGCCCCTGCAGTCGCCTCCTGCGCGCACGCAGCACCTCAATGCGACTGTTTCCTATGGTTTTTCCTCCTTTGCCCCCCAACTCCCTCGGTCTCCTTTACCCACCCATCCTGCTGCCTGGTGCAGCTCACTTCTGTCCTTGCAGGGACTCTCATACACTTCAGCAGCTAGGTGTTTGTGCGAAGCGAGAGAGGTACGATTCTCGGCCCTTTGGGGCCATCACTGAGGGGCAACCTGCAGGCCCGCGGGCTCGGTTAGCCTGGGGCATGGTAGGTGGACTCCATGACCTGTTTTCCCCAAAAGCTGCGGGCCTCCCCCCCGCCCCCAGGGGGTTTGCTCCCCCAAGGAAGGGCTAGTGAGAAGGGAGCTTCGGAGGGCGGGAGGCCTGAACGAGAGGGACCTGGGTGAAGCCAGGAGGCCACGAGACTTCACGAGAATGGGGCCCCTCCCGCTCTTGGTGGGGACAGTTTCTGGCCAAAATTTAGCTCCTCAGAAGCCTAAAATATTACCTTTCTTCCTTCCCCACCATCTCTGTATTCCCTTCAAGTGAGAATATTTGTTTCTTGGATCGCTCTCCTTGGCATTTTCAGTCCTCCCTCCACCAAAGGCGTTTTCCACGCCCACCCCAACCGGGGCGCAGACTGAGCCAAGTGAAGGGAAATTACAATTCAGAGAGTGTCACGTTCACACGCGGGGCTAGCAATGTAGTTTTGCAAAATTTGTGTAATTAATACTTTTTGGTCTTTCTTTAGAAGCGCCCTCGCCCTCTCCTAGTAAAGGAATTTTTTTTTTCTCTATAAAACCTTGACACGCCTCTGGCTGGGGATGATTGGGGATCATAGAGTTTACTCGGATTTCCAAAGGTGTGGCTGTAAAAGAGGGGGCTGGGTGAGGGAGAAGAGAGAGAAGGACATCGAACGTCCAGGTGGCAACTGGAGCAGTTGGGCTCCTGCTGTAAGCTAACGCACAAAGCTCAGAACGGCCTGAAAAATTGTATTTTTGCTCTATGCAACTACGGCGGCCTACGACTGTGCCCAAAGGGCAGAGCTGGCTTCTAAGAGGTCTCGCTGGTGGCTCACAGCGTGATAAGTCTGGGTGACGAAGTTAAGTGGCAGCTCTTCCTGCTACCTCGTGCTACATTTTCTGCTGCACTGGATACAGAGGAAAAATTCTTTTTTTTTTTTTAATTTTTTAAAAATTGATTTTGTAAAAATATTACATTAAAAAAAATGAGGTCCCATTCAACCCCACCACCCCCACCCCACCACTCCCCCCACCCCAGCAACACTCACTCCCATCATCATGACACATCCATTGCATTTGGTAAGTACATCTCTTGGTATCTCTGCACCTCGTGGTCATTGGTCAACATCATGGCCCACACTCTCCCCCATTCCATCCAGTGGGCCCTGGGAGGATTTACAATGTCCGGTGATTGCCCCTGAAGCACCATCCAGGGCAACTCCAAGTCCCAAAGGCGCCTCCACATCTCATCTCTTCCAGGCGCCTCCACATCTCATCTCTTCCAGCCATTCCCCATACCCATCAGCCACCATGTCCACTTTTCCCACTCCAATGCCACCTTTTCTCTGTGGACTTTGGATTGGTTGTGTCCGTTGCACCTCTATGTCAAGAGGAGGCTCAGATTCCACATGGTTACTGGATGCAATCCTCCTGCTTTCAGTTGTAGTCACTCTAGGCTCCATGGTGTGGTGGTTGTCCTTCTTCAACTCCATCTTAGCTGAGTGAGGTCCAATAAATCAGATTGTAGGAGCTGGAGTCTGTTGAGGCTCAGGGCCTGGCTATCATATTGTCAGTAAAAAGATTCAATCCCCTAAATATATCTTAAACCCCAATACCAACTACAATTCCAGTAAAGTAGCATGATAGTCTTATGAAAAGAGATCCCTTCTGGGTCCAGTTTCATCACGCAGAAACACCAGCTCCAAAGAAGGGCCATCTGACATGGCAGTGAACCCTATCTGCCATGACCATAGAACCCATGGGTCCCTTTAGCCTTCAAAGGAACCAATACCTGGGGATTGTATCTACTTTATCTGTCTCTTAGACTCTGCTCAGTTGTGCATAAGGGCAATCCTTCTAACAGCCTCCAGACTCTTTTTTTTAGAGACTCATAGCCATATAAACTCATTTCTCCTTTCTATTTCCCCCTTACATTAGGTCAAACAGCATTTTAAAGTCATATTATTCTATGTAGACAGGGATATTCTACTGATCTGCATTGAACCTTCAATTCAAGGTCATTTTCCAGTTGCATTACCAGTTGTTAGTTGATAGTGATCCCTTGGTGCCAGGGAGGCTCATCCCCAGGTGTCATGTCCCACGCTGGGGGGAAGGCATTGCATTTAGATGCTGAGTTAGGCTTCGAGACTGGCCACATTTGAGTAACATGAAGGCTGTCAGGAGGAAATTCCCAGGCACAGTGCTGCTCTAGGCCTTGTTCTTATTTCAGGCATATAGGCTCACAAGCATAGTCATTAGTATCAGGGGCTCACTGTTGGACCCTCATTCCTTCTCGGTCCTTGCCGCTGCACTTGGGGGACTGCCGCTGCTCCCCTAGGGACCACGGCACAGCACCCCCAGCCAGGGACCCAGTACCCACCCAGCTGTAGTTTTTAATTGTTGCCACTATGAGTATATCCAAACATTACCATGCACCCTGGACATATGCCCTGTATAGCTCCCTGTCAGCCATATATCCCCTGTCAATAGTATCCTATACCAGTATTCCTCCGCTGCCATTGTTGGACCACTCTGGGATCCAGAACTTCCTGAATATTGAAGCCCCAATATAATGTCAGGATCTCTTACTAGCAAAATGGAATATAGCGATGGGTTTAAAGGTTAGATATAGAATACGTGTTGACTTGGAAAAATTCTACATCCTATCTTTTACTTTTCCTTTTTTTTTTCCCTAATTATTGAACTTCTCTTCACAAGAGCCCTAGACCACACCAATTCATGTATACAATATACAGCACTCCCACATATCCACCACAAAACCTTTTCCCTTCCACAGTGATACTCTTACAACCTATTCACAACATATTTACTTAAAGTGATGTACAGAGTCTGAGACAATAGCTTTCAAACCAGGTGACATCTGTGCTTACATTGTGGTGCATACTTAAGGACACGCAGTTTTCTAACATTTTTAGTTATCCTATGTTTTACATTATGGTTTACATTATCATTCTGTCGTCCCCTATATGTTTATGATGTAATATTACATATTTTATATCCATCCTTGTGTACTCTCATGAAAATCCTCTCTTACCCCACATTTACCTTGGTTCCACACATTTAACATCCATTTTCCCATCCCCTTGGTGCCCACAGTGACAGCCAACCTCCGTTTCCCGAGGAGCCATGTCCAGAGATACTTGCAACAGTGTTCAGGTCCTAACTTGCTCAGCTGCCCCAATGCCCTGGGAGCCACCCTTTCTCTTGAGAGATACAGTTCCCTCTATTTGATGGCATTAGTCCTCCCCAGGATGTGGGTACACCCAGAGGAAAAATTCTTGATCAGATATTTGTAGCTGCATTTAATCATGGGGTGAATTGACATATCCTCTGGGGAATTTATAACATTGTAAGAAATGTTTGTCAAACAGTTTTATTTGAAAATTTTCTTTTTGGGCTATCATTTCCATTTCTTTTGTTTCAAATGTTTGTTTTTAAGTAACTTTTAATCAGTAAAACATGTCAAAGTTGAAATTCCTTATTTCTATTCCTTTTCTCATTTACTTACCTCTTACCCCAGAGATAACCAGTACCACTGAATTTGGTGTTTATCCACTCCTAGATGTTATTTTTTTCATTGTACATCAGCAAGCAATATTTTTTTCTGTGTTTTGGAATTTACATTAATAGTATCCGACCTTTGGGATGGTGGATACCTACCATTAGGATCAGGTAGATTTGTAACTTGCAGTTTTCACATAATGCATGTTACCTTTTTTATCTGTGTTACATTTTTACTCTGTGTCAACCTGATGCTTGCCTCTTTGATTACCAGTGAAGTATGTTTTCCTTGTGTTTCTAGGCCATTTTGATTTCTTTTCTGTGAAGAAATAATCCGTATAGATGTGCTATTCAGACTAAAAACCAGAAACAACCACACTTTGGTTTACCTAAGTTAGTTTCTTTTCCTTTGATAAGAGAAAGGAAAAGAAGAAAGAATGAGTAAATAAATCATGCCCAGGCTGCCTGCCTGGGTGTATGCAAGGTCATTTTTTTTTCTTCTTGGAATCTGTGACTCTCAAAAACCCTAAGTAAAACTGTTGACTTCCCAGGGTTTTGGCTTCTGCCATATTGAAGTGAAGCAAGGCTGGCTCTTGTGATTTATTTCATGGCACCTTTGCAGGCAGCATGTGTATAAAGACTCTAAAATCTTGGGGGCAGCCTATTCTTTACATGGAGTGTTGAAAGAGCACACAGGTAAGGAAAAAACCTACTACCAATATTTTTTGTTTAGTGTTCTCTAGTCATTTTTATTAAATTGTAGTTCTTTATATATTGATTCTTATATATCTTGTATGTTAGCCCTTTGTTGTATATACTTAATATATTTTTCCCAAGAGTAATGCTACTTTCAATTTGTTTCTTGTATCCTATCAACAGATGTACTTGACATTTCATTGTAGTCAAATTAATCAATAATTTCCATTGACATCTACTTTATGATATCTGTTTTTTTTTTTGTCTGAAAACATCTGATTTAAATCTCCTGAAGACATTCTTCCATGTTTTCTTCTAGTAGTTTTGAAATTTTACTTTTCATATTTAGGTCTTTAATTTAGCTGTGGTTTATATTTGTATTGGATATGACAGAGATTTAAAAAATTATTTTCCATAATCAAATTATACCAATATTATTTATTGTTTGTTGATATGAAATTACAGAAAGTTCATATTTACACTTTTGCCTAGTTTGACCTTTACAATATTTCCCCAGTTAACTGTTGGCCCAAAATAAATACCTACAGCCTAAGTTGTTATAGCTTCAAATAAACCTTAAGATCTAGTAGGGCAAGCCCACATCATATTTTACATAGTTTTCTTGGCTATTCTTAGATTTTACCCTTCCATATAAATTTCAGAAACAGTTTGGCAAGTTCCAGGAAGAAGTCATCTTGAAGTTTTTTGATTGGTATTAGATTGGATTTGCAGACTAATTTTTTAAATGCTACTCTCCAAATCCACTAAGAATGACTCAATTTCTGTTAAATTATATATCAATATATGTATTAAAGTTTAGAAGATTATATTCCAAATGTTAATGGTAAATGTTTCTGAAAAATGAACTCTTTGGGAGGGATTTCTACTTAAAAAAAAAAAAAAGGAACAAAAAATTTTTGTTTTAAAGACGTTGCCTGTTCATTAAAAATACTGAAACAATAAATTTGCAAAATAATATGAGATGAAAAGTGAAATTTTGCCTTTTTTTAAAAAAAGATTTATTTATTTATTTAATTTCCCCCCCTCCCCTGGTTGTCTGTTCTTGGTGTCTATTTGCTGCGTCTTGTTTCTTTGTCCGCTTCTGTTGTCGTCAGCGGCACAGGAAGTGTGGGTGGCGCCATTCCTGGGCAGGCTGCTCTTTCTTTTCACGCTGGGTGGCTTTCCTCATGGGCGCACTCCTATCGCGTGGGGCTTCCCCACGCGGGGGACACCCTTGCGTGGCACGGCACTCCTTGCGCGCATCAGCATGGCCAGCTCCACACGGGTCAAGGAGGCCCGGGGTTTGAACCGCGGACCTCCCATGTGGTAGACGGACGCCCTAACCACTGGGCCAAAGTCCGTTTCCCGAAATTTTGCTTTTTCACTTTCCTTTTTCAGAAGAAAGTAGAGCTAATACTCAGGCATTCGCACTTCTAGATCTTTCATATGTACAAATGCACATGTATATCACAATACTACAAGTGTAGTTGTGATATGTGTATCTATAGATGTATTTAACTTCATTTAATTTTTAATATTTTATAGTTTTGAATTATATATTTGCTATCCCATTACTAAATATTCTAAAATTTATTATTTTCCTATATGTCTAAAATTACTTTTTTACACCTATCAAATTAAATAATCCTTAATCTAATTAATATAAGATCCAGTCCATATTCAAAGTTCCCTGAGTGTCCAAAAAAAAAATCCTTTACACCTGGTTTGTACAAGCCAGAAACTTATCCAGAATAACAAATAACTCATTTGATATGTCTCTTAAATCTGTTTTACTCTAGGAGAGTTCTCTTTTTAATGACACTGCTTGAATAAAAACCACTGTGACATATACAATGTCCCACTTTCTGAAACTCCTCCACGTTTTTTGCTTTTTAACCAGAACAAAGAAAGAGATAAAAATCCAATGTCATTCTTGTTGTTTTCTCCCTTTCATGTCTATCTCTTCCTTGTTTTTTGTATCTCTTTTATTGGAACTAAAACTCTACCTCCCCACTCCAGGAATCCAAATAAAGTTTGAACAAGCAAATCTTTCCAGTAACATTTTCATTGATTCCAAGGTGGGACACTGTATTGGCATTCTGAGTTAGTTGGAAAAAGAAATTGGATAAAGAACATATCTGAAATGAGAAAATAACAATATTCACTCTAGTTTTCCTTCACCAAGCCAGGGCACCTACCCAGGTTTAAGTTCTGCACTGTGTATCTTGTGACACCAAAGATTGACCTCTGTGTACTTGATATGCTTAATTGACTCTCCCTATCCCTCAGGGCTTAGTACAGTTTTCAAGGCTCTTTCTTACCTGATTCCTTTACATATATATTTTATTTGAAGTATATCATTCATACATGAACATACGTAAACAATAAGTATATAGTAAAAGTTGTGAACTTACAAAATTAACATCCATAGCATCATACAGGGTCCCTTACAGCACTCCTCCACTAACACCTTGCATCGTTGTGAAATATTTGTTACAAACTGCAAGGGCGTTGTCAAAATACTACTGCTAACTATAGTCCATATCTTACATTTGGTGTATTTTTCTGCCAACCCACATATTATTATTGTTATTTTTTTAGAAAGTCTTTTTTTTAAAAAAAGATTTATTTATTTATATCCCCTCCCCCCTCCATCTCCCCATGACCTGCTGTTTTTGCTGTCTGTGTTGTCTTCTCATTTTCTCTCCTCTAAGATTCACCTGGATTCAATCCTGGAGACCTCTGATGGGGAGAGAGTTTCCCTGTCAATCACACCACCTTAGTTAGTAGTTTCTGCTGCACTTCACCTTGACTCTCTCCTTGTCTCTCTTTTGATGCATCATCATCTTGCTGCATGAGTCCCTTGTGCAGGGCACTGGCTAACTGTGCAGGTACTCACGCAGGCACTGGCTTACCATGCAGGCACTTGCATGGGCACTGGCTTTCTGCGCAGGTGCACTTTCTCTTCTTCTTTTTCACCAGGAGGTTCCAGGAATCAAACTCAGGTCCTCCCATATGGTGGGTGTAAGCTCTATCACTTAAGCCACATCTGCTTCCCCACATATTATTTTTATAATATATTTTTATTACAGAGGTTGTGAACTTAATGAAACAATCATGCACATGTGTGGAATTCCCATGCAACACCCCTTCACCAATACACCACACCACACCACACCATGGTGGAATATTTGTTATAGATTATAAAATGATATTATCAGACTATTACCATCAACCATTGTCCATAGCATACATTTGGCACACTTTTCCCATACTCCCTCACCCAGTATCAACACAGTATTACAGTACTGCTGTTAATCACAAGCCATAGGTTACATGAATTGTAGTTTTCTCATGCTTCTCCACATTCCCACCACCCTGCAATAGTGATGTAAATCTGCTCTAGCTCACAGAAGGACAATCTTACATCTGTACCATAAACCACAATTCTCATCCACCTCTGGGTTCACTGTGTTATTCAGTCCCTAGATTAGTCTCTAGCTTTCTTTCAATTGACATTTACTTCCCTAGACTACCCTTTTAAGTCACAATCCCATTTATTTATTTATTTATTTTTTATTTTTTATTTATTTTTAATTCCCCTCCCCTCCCCCGGTTGTCTGTTTTCTGTGTCTTTTTGCTGCGTCTTGTTTCTTTGTCCGCTTCTGTTGTCGTCAGCGGCACGGGAGCCATTCCTCGGCAGGCTGCTCCCTCCTTCGCGCTGGGCGGCTCTCCTTACAGGTGCACTCCTTGCGCGTGGGGCTCCCCTACGCCGGGGACACCCCTGTGTGGCACCACTCCTTGCGCGCATCAGCACTGCGCATGGGCCAGCTCCAGGCGGGTCAAGGAGGCCCGGGGCTTGAACTGCGGGCCTCCCATGTGGCAGACGGATGCCCTAACCACTGGGCCAAAGTCCGTTTCCCCGTCACAATCCCATTTATAAACCAGCTGCTGCTCACTATAATGTGTTACCATCAACTCTATCCATTTCCATACTTTAACAGTCAAGTTAATGAAAACTTTTACATACATTAAGCAGTAGTAGTTCTTTTTAGTCCTCTTCTTATCTCCTAATAATCTATATTCTAGGTTTTTTTAAACTCCAGGTATTTATTCTTCATGTTTAAGTCATATTAATGAGACATACAATATTTGTCCTTTTGTGTCTGGTTTAATTCACTTAGCATAATGTCTTCAAGATTCACCCATGTTATCATATGTGTCCCAATTTAATTTCTTCTTACTGCAGTATAATATTCCATTGTGTATATACCATATTTTGTTTATCCATTCATTTGTTGATGAACACGGGTTGTTTTCATCTTTTGGCAATTGTAAATAATGCCACTATGAACATCGGTGTGCAGATGTCTGTTTGTGTCACAGTTTTTAGTTCTTCTGGTTATATTCCTAGTAGAAGAATTGCTGGATCATATGGCAGTTCTATGTTTAGCTTCTCGAGGAAGGAATTGTCTTTCACAGAGTCTGCACCATCTTACAATCCCACCAACAGTGAAGGAGTGTTCCTATTTCTCCACATCCTGTCCAGCACTTGTGTTCTGTGTTTTTTAAAATAATAGTCATTCTATGAGGTATGAACTATTTCCCATTGTTGTTTTGATTTGCATTTCCCTAATAGATAGCGATATTGAATATTTTTTTCATGTATGTTTGGCTATTTTTATTTCCTCTTTGGAGAAATGTCTGTTTAAATCTTTTGCCCATTTAAAAAATCGGATTGCTTGCTCTTTTATTGTTCAGTTGTATGATCTCTTTATATAGAATGAATATTAAACCCTTATTGGATATGTGATTTCTAAATATTTTCTCCCATTGAGTGGGCTGACTTTTTACTTTCTTGTTGAAGTCCTTTGAATCACAAATGTGTTTAAGTTTGAGGAAGTCCCATTTATCCATGCTTTCTTTCAGTGCTCGTGCTTTTGGTATAAGTTTAAAGAATGCATCACTTACCACTAGGTCTTGAAGATGTTTTCTTATATTTTCTTCTAGGAGCTTTATGGTTCTACTTTTAATACTAAGTTCTTTGATCCATTTTGAGTTAATTTTTGTGTAAGGTGTGAGACAGATGACCTCTTTCTTTCTTTTGACTATCTATCCAGTTCTCCCAGCATCATTTGTTGATTAGACTGTTCTGCCCCAGCTGGATGGGTTTGACAAGCTTGTCAAAATCCACTAGACCGTAGATGAGAGGGTCTCTTTCTGAACCATCAATTTGGTTCCTTTCATTGGTCATCTGTCTATCTTTATACCAGTATCATGCTTTTCTTCTCTTTTTTTTTCTTTTTTTTTTTTTTTACCACAGTAGCTATGTAATATGATGTTAAGTCTGGAAGTGAGAGTCCTCCAAGTTCGCTTTTCATTTTTAAGATGTTTCTGGCTATTTGGGACCCCTTAGCCTTCCAAATAAATTTGATAATTGTCATTTCCATTTGTTTAAAAAATGTTGGTAGAATTTTTATGGGATTCATTGAATCTGTATATCAATTTGGGTAGAATTGGCATCTTAATGATATAGTCTTCCAATCCATGAGCATAGAATTATTTAGGTCTTTTTAAATTTCTTTTAACAATACATTGTAGTTTTCAGAATACAAGTGCCTTACATCCTTGGTTAAGTTTATTCCTAAATATTTGATTATTTTAGTTGCTATTGTAAATGGAATTTTTTCCTGACTTCCTCCTCAGATTGCACATTATAACTGTATAGAAACATCATTGATTTTTGTATATCGATCTTGTATCCTGACACTTAACTGAAATAATTTATTAGCTCTAGCAGCTTTGTTGTAGATTTTTCAGGACTTTCTAGATAAAGGATCATATCTTGTGAGAATAGCGAATGTTTTACTTCTTCCTTTCTGATTTGGGTGCCTTTTATTTCTTTTTCTTGCCTGAATGTCCTAAAACTTTTAGCACTATATTGAACAACAATAGTGACAATGGGCATCCGTGTCTTGTTCCTGATCTCAACAGGAAAACTTTCAGTCTTTCACCATTGAGTATAATGCTAGCTGTCGGTTTTTCATTTATAGCCTTTATAATGTTGAGAAACCTTCCTTCAATTCCTATATTTTGTAGTATTTTTATCAAGAAAGAATGCTGTATTTTGTCAAATGCCTTTTCTGTATCAATTGATAGGATCAATTGATATTTCTTCTTTGATTTATTAATGTGGTGCATTACACTGATTGCTTTTCTTGTGTTGAACCACGCTTGCATGCCTGGTAGAAAATCCACTTGATCATGATGAATATTTCTTTCTTTTTCTTTTTTTTTGAGAGTCAATCTTTTTGTTTTATTATCTTTTTTTTAAAGATACATAGAGCACAAAAAATGTCATATTAAAAAATATTAAGAGGTTCCCATATACACTCACTCCCCACCCCACCCCCACTCCTCCCATATCAACCTCTTTCACCAGTGTGGCACATCATTGCATTTGATGAATACGTTTTGTAACACTGCTACATGGCATGGATAATAGTTCACATTGTAGTTTACACTCCCTCCCAGTCCATTCAGTGGGTTGAGGCAGGATATATAATGTCTTGCATCTGTCCCTGAAATATCATTCAGGACAACTCCAAGTCCCAGAAATGTCCCCATACGTAGCAGTTTGATGTAGCTATGAATTCCAAAAATAGATATTGGATTATGTTTGTAATCTGGTCTATTATGGGGAATGACTGAGTTATGATTAGGGCTTTGATTGGGTCATGTCATTAGGGCATGGCAAAGGACAGAGTTGGAGCTTTTGATATGAGGGCTTTTATTATTGGAGTTTATTGCTGAAATTGGAGCCCCAGGGAGAGAGACAGAGCCACTCACCTGATAGTTTATAGCTGACCTTGTGGAGAGAGGCGAAGCCTAGAGAGCCTCAAAGTCTACAGCTGACCTTGTGGAGAAAACAGGGGAGCTGAGCCCAGAGGAACCCAGGAAGCCTGAACCCTCACAGATGTTGGCAGCCATCTTGCTCCAACATGTAAAAATAGACTTTGGTGAGGGAAGTAACTTAGCTTTATGGCCTGGTATCTGTAAGCTCCTATCCCAAATAAATACCCTTTACAAAAACAAACCAATTTCTGGAATTTTGCATCAGCACCCCTTTGGCTGACTAATATACCATATCACACCTTTTCTTCTCTCTCCCTGCCCTCAGCAACTTTCATGGCTACTGTCTCCACATCAATGATATACTTTCTTCCATTTCTAGAGTCACAATAATTCTATAGTAGAATACCAGTAAGTCCACTCTAATTCATATTTTATTCCTCCATCCTGAGGACCCTGGGATGGCGATGACCCCTCCACCTCTAAATCGAGAGGGGCTTAGATCCCACATGGCTGATGGATAGGATTCTTCTGCTTGCAGTTGTAGACTCTCTCAGTCCCTATATGTGGTGGTTGACCATCCTCACGTCTCTGTTAGCTGATCTGGGTAAGTCCAACAAAATGTAGAGTAGGTGTTGCAACCCTGCTGAGGCTCAGTGCCCAGCTGGCACATGGACATTCTTTTAATGTGTTATTGGATTCAATTAGCAAGTATTTTGAAAATTTTTGCATTGGTATTCATTAGAGAAATGGGTCTGTAATTTCTTTTTTGTTATATCTTTATCTGGCTTTATAACATGAGTTTGGTAGTGTTCCTTCTTGTTCAATTTTTTGGCAGAGCGTGAGTAAGATTGGTATTAAATCTTCTTTGAATGCTTGGTAGAATTCATCTTTGAAACTATCTAGTCCTGGGCTTTTCATTTTGGGGAGTTGTTTTGAGTATTTCAATCTCTTTGTGATTGGCTTGTTGATATCTTCTAGTTCTTTTAGGGTCAGTGAAGGCTGTAAATTCCTAGGAATTTTTCTATTTTGTCTACATTGTCTAGTTTTTTAACATACAGTTTTTCATAGTATTCTCTTATGATCTCTTTTATTTCTGTGGGGTCACTAGTAATGTCCCCATTTTTATTTTTTTATTTCATTTATTTGCATCTTCTTTCTCTTTTCTTTCTCAATCTAGCTAAGGGTTTATCAATTTTGTTAACCTTCTTGAAGAACAAACTTTTGGTTTTGTTAATTCTCTGTATTGATTTTTTAATTCTCAATTTCATTTATTTCTGGTCAGTCTTTGTTATTTAATTCCTTTTATTTGCTTTTGGATCTTTTGGATTACTCTGCTTTTTTTTTTTTTTCCTAGTTCCTCCAGCTGTGTTGTTAGCTGTATAATAAGTTTCCCTCTCAGCACTGCCTTTGCTGCATCCCATATGTTTTGTTCTCATTTTCCTTCATCTTGAAATATTTATTGATTTCTCTTGCTATTTGTTCTTTGACCTACTGGTTATTTGAGTGTGTTGTTTAGTCTCCATGTATTTGTGAATTTTCCCTTTTTTCTGCCTCTTTATTCCATTATGATCAGAGAAAGTGCTTTGTATAATTTCAATCTTGTTGAATTTATTGAGATGTGTTTTGTGACCCAACATATGGTCTGTCCTGGGGGAATGCTCCATGAGTACTTGAAAAGAATTTTTATATCCTGTTGTTTTGGGATGCAATGTCCTGCATATATTTAGTCCATTTATTATATTATTTAACCTTTCTGTTTCTTTATCCTCTGCCCAGATGTTCTATTCAATACTGAGAGTGGTGTATTGAAGTCTCTATTATTGTAGAGATATCTATTTCTTCTTTCAGCTTTGCTTGTGTTTGCCCCATGTATCTTGGGGCATCCTGGTTAGCTGCATATACATTTATGATTGTTATTCCTTCCTGGTGAATTGCCCCTTTTATTATATAATGTCCTTCCTTGTCTCTAATAACAGTTTCACTTTTAAAGTTTATTTCATCTGATAGAAGTATAGCTGTTCCAGGTTTTTTTTTTTTTTTTTTTTTTTTTGTTACTGAATGTGTGGAATATCTTTTACCAATCTTTCGTTTTTAATCTATTAGTATCTTGGGTCTGAGGTGAGTCTCTTGCAGACAGCATATAGATGACTTATATTTTCTTATCCATTCCACCAGTCTGTGTTTTTCGATTGGGGAGTTTAATCCATTAACATTCAATGTTATTACTGTAAAGTCAGTTCTTATTTCATCCATTTTGACCTTTGGGTTTTATCTGTTGTATTTTATTTTCACCACTCTTTGACACTTTTAGTTACTGTTACTGATACAATCTTCATTTCTAGACTCTCTTTCATGTCTCTCTTTTCTGTCTTTTCTTTTCAGGTTGTAACATACCCTTTATTTTTTTTTAAAAAGATTTATATATTTATTTATTTCTCTCCACTTCCCCTGCCCCTCCCCTCCCCCACCCCTGGTTGTCTGTTCTCTATGTCTATTTGCTGGGTCTTCTTCTTTGTCCGCTTCTGTTTTCAGCGGCACGGGAATCTGTGTTTCTTTTTGTTGAATCATCTTGTTGTGTCAGCTCTCCATATGGGCGACGCCATTCTTAGGCAGACTGCACTTTCTTTCATGCTGGGCAGCTCTCCTTAATGGGTGCACGCCTTGCGTGTGGGGCTCCCCTACTTGGGGGCACCCCTGCATGGCAGGGTACTCCTTGCATGCATCAGCACTGCGCATGGGTCAAGGAGGCCCGGGGTTTGAACCGTGAACCTCCCATGTGGTACATGGACGCCCTAACCACTGGGCCAAGTCTGCTTCCCCATATCCTTTAATATTTCCTGCAAAGTCAGTCTCTTTGTTATAAATTCTCTCAGTTTCTGTTTATCTGTGAATATTCTAAACCTGCCCTCATTTTTGAAATACAGTCATGCCAGATGTAAGATATCTTGGTTGGAGATTTTTCTTTTTCAGTATTTTCAATATATCATACCAATGCCTTCTTGCCTCCATGATTTCTGATGAGAAATTGGCACTTAATCTTATTGGTTATCCCATATATCTTATGCTTCACCTTTTTTTTGCTGCTCTCAGGATACTCTCTTAGTCTTTGGCACTTGACATTCTGATTAGTATGTGTCTCAGAGTTGGTTTATTTGGATTTATTTGAATGGGAGTATGTTGTTCTTCTTTGATATGGGTATCTATATCCTTCAATAGGATTGGGAACTTTTCTACCATTATTTCTTCAAATATTCCTTCTGCCCCTTTTTCCTTCTCTTCTTCTGGGAAACCCATGACATGTATGTTTGCACATATTTTGCTGCCATTTAGTTCCCTGAAATCATGTTCAATTTTTCCCATTCTTCATCTGTTCTTTTATATGTTTGCTTTGGCAGTCATGTCTTCAAACTCACTGATCTTTTCTTCTGCCTCCTCAAATTTGCTATTATATGCCTCCAGTGTATTTTTAATTTCATTTATTGCATTTTTCATTCCCAAAAATCTGCTATTTTTCCACATATGCTTTCACATTCTTCTTTGTGCTTACCCAATGTCTTCTCCTCCCCACCCCAAGATGGCTCCCTCCTCTGTTTGCTCATTGATTTTTTGCTTGTTTTCTGCACATTGTTTTTGCTCATCTGCTCATTGTCTTCTTGTTTATTCTGTAGGAGGCACTGGGAACTGAGCCTGGGGCCTCCCATGTGGGAGGTGGGCATCCAACTGCTTGAGTCATATCCTCCCCCTGCTTGTTTTTTTTTTCCCCCTCACTGTCTGCTCATTGTTTTCTCATTGTCTTGCTGATTGTATGCTTTTTGTTTTTGCTGGATGCCTGCATGTTGTCTGCTTATTGTTAGTTTGTCTTGTTTAGGGGCATCAGGAGCTGAACTTGAGACCTCCCATGTAGGAGGTGGGTGCCCAACTCCCTGAGCCACATTCATTTCCCCAATGTCTTCTTAATATCCCTAATCTCTTTAGCCATCTCATTGAATTTATTAAGGAGATTTGTTTGAACCTCCATGATTAGTTGTCTCAACTCCTTTATGTTATCTGTAGGCTTATCTTGTTCCTTTAATTGGACCATATCTTCATGGTTCTTGGTATGGATTATAATTTTTTGTTGGTGTCTTGGCATCTGGATTACTAGATTTATTTATACTGGGTGCAGTTTCTCCCTTTAGTTTAGGACTTTCTTTTCTTCTTTGTTGGATGCATAGTAGGAGCCAAGAATGTAGTTGGTGCTGTAAGGTATGGAGTCTGAAGCTGCCCGCAATGCCCCAGGAAATGATGAACTTCTCCCATCTTTCTCCTCTGCCAGGCATAAGTACAGAGCTGCAATCATGTGTAATAATCCAAGTTGTGCAGGACAAGACTATCTGTAGTTGCCCAGAGACATTGATGATGCTTCACACCTCTTCCTCCCCTGCAATCTATGCTGTAAAGAACCAAATGACCACAGTTTCCCAGGTAGACAGCTGTAGCACTGGCCCCTCCTTCTGCTGGGCGTGGATCCTCTGGAGTGCCCAGTAATCTAATCCATGTGAACTGAATGTGTCTGCAGTTGCCCTGAGAGGCTGAGGTAGTACTCTCCCTTCTCCCCTTTAGGGGGTGGGAACAGAACTACTGATGCCCAACAGTTCAGTCTGAGTAGGCCAAAAGTGTCTGCTGTTGCCCAGAGAGGCTAAGGAAACACCAGTTCCCTCCTGTCTTATTAGGAGGTGGGGGTGGATCTGCAGGCACCTAACAGTTCAGTCCCTGCAGGCTGAAAGTACCCACTGTTGCACGAGAGGCTGTGGAGGCACCAGACCCCTCCTATCCTACTTGGGATGTGGATGGAGCTATAGGCATCTGAGTATTTAGTCTGGGTGGGCCAAAAGCACCTGAAGTTGCCCAGAGAGACTGGGAAAAAACAGTCCCTCTCTTGTCCTATTGAGGTTGGGGGTGGAGCCACAAGTGCGCAAAAGTTGAGTTGGGCAAAAGAGCCTACAGCTGCCCTGAGAGGCTGAGGGAACACCAATCCCTTCCTATTCTATGGGGGTGGGGGGCCGAGGTTGAGGTGGAATCAAAGGTGCTCAACAAACCAGTTAGTGTGGGCTGAAAGTGCCGCAGTTGCCTGGAGAGGCTGACAGAACTGTTTCTCTCCTATCCTATTGGGGTGCTGGGATGGTGCCCCAGGTGTGCAACTATTCAGTCCTTGCTGGCCAAAATCACCGCAGTTGTCCAGAGAGGTTGGTACAGGTTCCCTCAGCTTCCTTCTTTCAGAGCTGGGGCTGGAGCCTATGCTAGGGCTGCAGTACAATCTGGATGGAAAGAAGATAATCCCTAAGTTCACTGTGATTTTCTGTCAGCCTTCCTTCCCCTAATGCTGAGGGCAGAGTTAAAATGGTGCCTAGCAGCCTCTTTCTGACTTGGACAGTTTCAAACCATAACTGTTCTTAGGATTATACGTTAGCCAGTTGAATTTACTAATCAGCACCTGAAGTCAGTGGCCAACCATCTCTTCTTCCCCCATTAATGAGAAATGGAGCTTCCAACTCCAACCACAGAGTGGCTCATGAGGCAGCTTGTGCCATCAGAGAAGGCAAGGCACTGGAGGTGGGGCTGGGGTTTAGGCTAGAGCTGCTATCTGGTCTGGGTGGAAAGAAGCCAGTTCCTATCAGCACTGTGATTTTCTTTTTTTTTTTAATTTTTAAATTTTAAAATTTTTTCTTTTTCTTTTTTCTTTCTTTCTTTATTTAATGTTACATTAAAAAAATATGAGGTCCCCATATACCCCCCACCCCCCTCCCCCCACTCCTCCCCCCAGAACAACAACCTCCTCCATCATCATGAGACATTCATTGCACTTGGTGAATACATCTCTGAGCACTTCTGTACCTGATGGTCAATGGTTCACACCATAGCCCACACTCTCCCACAGTCTACCCAGTGGGCCATGGGAGGACATACAATGTCTGGTAATTGTCCCTGCAGCACCACCCAGGACAACTCCAACCCCTGAAAATGCCCCCACATCACATCTCTTCCTCCCACACCCTACCCTCCGTGAACACCATGGCCACTTTCTCCACACCAATGCCACATTTTCTTCGATTACTAATCACACTAGTTCATGAATAGAATATCAGTAAGTCCACTCTAATCCATACTCTATTTCTCCATCCTGTGGACCTTAGAACGGTTGTGTCCACTCCACATCTATGTCAAGAGGGAGCTTAGATTCCACATGGATGCTGGATGCAGTTCTCCTGCTTTCAGTTGTAGGCACTCTTGGCTCCATGATGTGGTGGTTGACCTTCTTCACCTCCATGTTAGCTGAGTGGGGTAAGTCCAATAAACCAGAGTGTAGGAGTTGCAAGTCTGTTGAGGCTCAGGGCCTGACTATCATGTGGTCAGTCCAGAGATTCAGATACCCTGGGTATAAACTAAACCCCAGCACCAACTACAGATTCATTAAAAGTAACAGGAGAGGCTTGTGGACAAAGATCACATCTGAGTCTAGCTCCATCACACAGAAACACAAACTCCCAAGTAGGGCCAACTGACATGGCTCTGAACTCCATCTGCCATGACCATAGAACCTGTGGGTCTCTGTAGCCCTCAGAAGAACCAATACCTGGGGTTTTATCTACTTTATCTGTCATGGGACTCTGCTGAGGTGTGCATAAGGGCAACCCCTCTGATAACCTCCTGGCTCTTTTTGGAGACTCATAGCCATATAAACTCATTTGTCCTTTCCATTTCCTCCTTTTGTTCAGGTCAAAAAGCATTTTTAACTCCTGGTATTATATGTAGACTGAGATATTCTGCTGGTCCAAGTTGACCCTTTTATTCAAGGTCATTTTCTAGTTACATCATCAGCTGGTACTTGGTAGTAATCCCTCGGTGGCAGGTAGGCTCATCCCCGGGAGTCATGTCCCACGCTGGGGGGAAGGCAACACATTTACATGCTGAGTTTGGCTTAGAGACTGGCCACATTTGAGCAACATGGAGGCTCTCATCAGGAGGTAACTCTTAGGCACCCTGCAGCTCTAAGCCTTGTTCTTATTTCAGGTGCACAGGCTTACAAGCATAGTCATTAGTATCAAGGGCTCATTGTTGGGCCTTCCTTCTTTTTTGGTCTTTGCTGTTGCACTTGGGGGATTGTTGCTGTTCCTTTAGGGACTGTGATAGAGCTCCCCTGGCGAGGAATTCAGCACTCCCTCAGTTGTTGTTTTTAATTGTAACCACTATGAAGATATCCAAACATTTTTATGTACCCTGGATATATGCCCTGTAGAACTCCCTGACAACCATGTGTCCCCTGTCAATAACATCCCACACCAGTATTCCTCCTTGCCATTGTTGAACCTCTCTGTGATCCAAAACTTCTTCAAAAATGAAGCCCCCAAAATTGCCAGGTTCCATTAATAGTAAAATGGAATATAGTGATGAGTTTAAAGGTTAGATATAGAATACACATTAATTTAGAAAAATTAAGGTAAAAATAAATTGGGGTATCAAAAAATTAAAAAATGCAAAAGCTTTGTTTTTGATGTTTTGCCTTCCATCACTGCAATAAGTGTTGCCCTGTATGCAAATTGGCAAGACAACTTCTTCCATCTTTTCCTCAGTGTCTACATCCTTTTTCTTTCTTTTTTTCCCCTAATTATTAAGCTTATCTTCACAAAAGTTTTAGATCACGGTAATTCATATATACAATATACAGTACTCCCACATATCCAACATAAAACCCTTTTCCCTTCCACAGCAATAATCTTTTTACATATTCATACTGTATTTACTGAAACTGATGTACAGATATTGGGACAATAGCTTCAAACAAGGTAACATTTGGGTTTACACTGTGGTTTATATTTTAGACTATACAATTTTCTAAATTTTTAGTTATCTTATGTTTTACATTATGATTTACATTTTAGCCTATCAGCCCCTATACATTTTTGGTGTAATTTAACATGTCTTATATCCATCCTTGCGTAATCTTGTGGAACACTTCTATTGCCCACACAGTTACATTGATTCCCTCTATTCCCCCTCCCGTCAGGGCCCACAGTGACAGTCAATCTTCATTGCTTGAAGGGGTCTTTGCTGGAATATTTGGTTATATGGGAAGGCATGGCTTGACAGCAGTAATACCTGTAACTGTGCAAAAGGCAGTATGATGTTCCTTACTACCTTTGCTTAACCATTTCCCCAAGAGATCTACCTTTGCAATGCCCTTGTTTTTGTCACAGTTACAAAATTGCTACCATGAACCAAACACTCCACCTGAAAAGGAATGACATTTCAAAGATGGCCAAAATTGAAAGATTTCTTCCATGTCAGAAGTTCTTAAAAAGAAGAGAAACCACAGCACCATCAGAGGAGTTGAGTTCATTCCTCAAGGGGCAAAATAACTGTGATTACTTAAGCCAAGTGAAGCCCTGTAGGAAAGGAATATCTCCACAAAGAATAGGTCAGCAGTTTGAAACATGTTCACGTTCCTCTATGTCATTTCTTTACACTGCATCATGGATTATCCTTAATTAAACATTCTCATTATCACAGAGCTTTGTGTTCCAAACATGAGATTCCTAAACCATCAGGGTTGCTCCAGAAGGAAAATCTCTTGCCAATGTGCTGAATATAATTCAAATTCTGTTACCTAAAATTGTCTAGTCTACCCGAATGAGTAATATAATGAGCAGAGAGCAGAATGCTTGATCCCTAACACACGCAAGCTTCCTTTCTTTGTATGAGACTCTATTTTTAGATACTATGTTTTAGTTTCTTTACAATGAGAATGAATTTTGACTGGGAAAATCATTATACATACCCATCTGTAGCTATCTTACAGTTCTGAAACAAACAAGCAAAAAATACCAGATGATTGCCTGGGAACTGTGCTCACGCAGGCTAATCTGAGCCTAGACTGTGGCCATCCTACACTTGGTTAAAAACACTTTAATATTATTTCCTCTTACTCTGCATAAAAACGCTTCCCCATAGATCTTTGAGAACAGGGTTGCAGGTAAAATACAAATATTGCATTGAAGATATACTAAAAAATCATTTGTTTTTGTCTGAAATTAAAATTTAACTGGGTGTCCTGAATTTTCAGTTGCCAAATCAGTTACTCTACTTGAGGACTCAGTTTCATAGATTGGCTTATGGTCTGTAATGAAGCTTAAAAATATACTCAGTTTATAGTGATGCAATTAGAAAAAGACTTTGAATAAAAGGGGGAAATGGGAAAGACAAATGAGTTTATATGGCTAAAAGTCTTCAAAACAGAGTTGGGAGGTCAGTAGAGGGGTCACACTTATGCATGCCTCAGCAGAACCCCAGAGACAGCCAAAGTAGATACAACCCCAGGGACTGGTGCTCCTGAAGGCTATGGAGACACACAGGTTCTACGGTCATGGCAGTTGGCTCTGGAGTTCAGTGCCTTGTCAGTGGGCCCTACTTTGGAATTTGTGTTCCTGAGTGTGATGGAGTTGCACTCAGATGTGACCTTTCTATACATGCCTCTTCTGTCACTTTTACTGAATCTGTGGTTGGTGCTGAGGTTGATGTATACCCAGGAGACTTCAATCTCTGGACTGGCTATAGGCCAGCTGGACCCTGAGCCTCAGCGGAGTTGCAACTCCTACTCTCTGGTTTGTTGGACTTACACAACAAGTCAGCTAACAGGGAGGTGAAAATGGTAAACCATTTTCAAAATGGGAACTGAGAGTGCGTACATCTCCAAGCAAGAGAATCGCATCCATCAACCATGTGGGATCTAAACTCCCTCTTGATGTAGAAGTGGAGTGGTTATCACCATCCCAGGGTCCACAGGATGGAGGAATAAAATATGGATTAGAGTGGACTTACTGGTATTCTACTATAGACTGTTGTGACTAGTAGTTGAAGAAACTATAGCACTGATCTGGAGAAAGTGGCCCCGGTAGTTGCTGAGGGCAGGGAGAGGGAAGAAGAGATGAGGTGTGGGGGCATTTTTGGGAATTGGAGTTGTCCTAAATGATGTTTCAGGGATGGATGCTCAACATTATATATCCTGCCATAAACCACTGAATGTACTGGAGGAGAATGTAAACTACAATGTAAACTATAATCCATGCATAGCAGCAGTGTTCCAAAATGTATTCACCAAATGCAATAAACAATGAAAGAGGTTATGGATGTGAGAGGAGTGGGGGTGGGGGGTGGGGTATGTGGGAACTTCTTATATTTTTTAATGTAACATTTTTGTGATCTATGTATCTTAAAAAAAAGACTAATAAATAAAATTAAAAAAAATATACACAGTTTAGTATTTTTTCCTTTTTACACAATATAGTATTGTTAATCTGTTGCAACCATTGCTTTATAATTTTGTTACGGATTGGGATAGAGAAGTCCCAGTACATAGGCCATACATGTCTTCAGTGTCTTCAGAAGTGGAAGGTCTCCCCCAGAGTCTACAGAATAGAGTGGTAACTTCCCAAAAGGAATTGGAATGCTGGGAAAAACAGGAAATGGCTATTAGGTGGCAAGATCTGGTACCCTCTTTCTACGAGTGGTCATCCCTAGCTTTGCAGGTGCCATGTTATGATGTAACTATTTGTCTGCACATCTGCCTCCCTGACCAGAACGTGAGCAATTAAAGGGCAGTGACTCTCTCTTCTTCATGTTGCCACTGCTAGTATCTAGCAAAATACTTGGCACCAAACATTGTGTGGTGCTTGCTGGAGAAAGAGCACTTGGTAAGAGGAGATGGGAAATAACTCTGAAGCCGGTGTCTGCTGATTGCATGACAGAGCTGGACATTTACAGCCCCTGCACTCTCTTGCTCTGCCTTTCCAGCCCTGGCCTTTGGGGTCTTTACATCTGAGTCTGGATGCCTCCCCTGCCTTTCCTGACACAGTTCTAAGCCGAGAGCCAAATCTAATTTGGCAATCCTGAGGTCCTGACTTTAGCTTAAAGATTCTAAGTCTTTGACAAATTGGCTTAACCCCAAATTAGTACCCTGTTTCTGATAAACAGCATTGGATCTGAGCAACAGGAAAAACCAGGGTTCTTCCTGTGACTACAACAAAAGGCTATTTTGTGTAAACTCATTCTTCCATGCCTTTTGGGTGGTACATTACCGTATTTCTTATCACCTTATTATAATAACAACTATTTAAACCAGTTTCAAGCGTTTGAGTCTCCGCCTCCCACATGGGAGGTCCTGGTTCAGTTTCCAGTGCCTCCTGAAAAAACAAAAGCAAAACAACAAGCAAAACAAACAAAAAACCAACTCAGGGAAGCTGGCTCAGTGGTTGAGTGCCATGCTTCCTATATACAAGGTCCTGGTTCAATCCCCAGTCCAGTATATAAATATATATATTCTCAGCTTAAAAGCATGGGTTCCATTTGCTTTGAGAGATGGAATTCTTGGCAGGAGACTGGTGGGGCCACAGGTGAGGTAACATAATTCTTTGGTCCAGTCACTAAGGTACTGTACGTCCCATCCACTTACCATGAAAGGCAGCAGACAAACCATACCTACCTAAAGCTACAAGCCACTTAGCCAAATAATATGGGGAAAGATATTTATATATTAACTTTCATATGATCTCAAAAATAACATCAAAAATTTTTCCCTGTGCTCTGGAAGAGTTGAAACAGCATTGGGATTATATATTTTCTTCCACAAAATTTTATATGAAAATTTTCAAACACACAGAAGAGTTAAAAAGTCATATATGTGGGAAGCGGATTTGGCTCAACTGATAGAGCATCTGCCTACCACATGGGAGGTCCAGGGTTCAAACCCAGGGCCTCCTGACCCCTGTGGTGAGCTGGCCCACGTGCAGTGCTGATGTGTGCAAGGAGTGCTGTGCCATGCAGGGGACATAGGGGAGCCCCATGTGGAAGGAGTGCGCCCTACAAGGAGAGCCGCCCCACGTGAATAAAGTGCAGCCTGTTCAGGAGTGGCGCTGCACACACGGAGAGCTGATGCAGCAAGACGACGCAACAAAAAGAGACATAGATTCCCGGTGCCACTGACAAGAATGCAAGTGGACATAGAAGAACACACAGCGAATGGACACAGAGAGCAGACTATGGGGGTTAGGGGAGAGAAATAAATAAAAAATAAGTCTTAAAAAAAAAAGTCATACATGTACTCACTCTCAGGTCCAACAATTAAAATTTTAGTATGCATGCTTTATTATATATCTATTCATCTATCCATCCATATTCTATCTTATTTTCTGAAGCATTTCAAAGCAAGGTAAAGAAATCAGGACTCCATCCCTTAACATTTCAGCATACACCTTGTTAGCTAGAAAGCAATATTTGTTTACATTTTTTCTTTTGAGATAAATTTTATATACATTATGAAATGCACAAATCTTATGTCTTTTCATGAATGTTGACAAATGCATGTACTCATATATCCCAAATCGCTCTCAAGATATATAGAAAGAATATCACCATCACCCTTGAATGTTCCTTCAGATGCTTTTCCAACCATTCCCTCTTCCCTTCTAGAGGCACCACTGCTCTGAAACAATTGGAATGAGAGATGTGGATAAGGTAAAGAGCCATATTGAGGTTCATTTCTTGGTTTACAGTTGCTGCTTACATTTCTTCCATTATTCCCTTCCCCATTGTTTAGAAATTATTGATAATCTAGATTTAGTACTTTGATTTAACCAGTAATAGAGTTTCCTTTTATTCTCACTAACAACTATTCTTTCTAATATATTCTCTATCTTTGTTTTTGTGTGGTTTCGTGTCAGTGTTGTGATCTGTGTTTTCTCATGTTTATATTTCATTGGCATTATTATATCTTTTCTCATATATATTGGGCATTTTTGCATTATCTAAAATGTGTATACGTTCAATTGTACGTTCAAACACTCAAATGTATTTAAGTGAATACCATGAGACACAAATTCTTGGCACTATAGTAAGTCCATAATGGGCCTCATGTTACTATTATATGTTGTAAAAATGGTAAACTTCATCTTAAGATGAAGTAAAAGAATTCCAAGAACACATGTGTTTTATAAACAGTCCCTCCCTCACTGTAACTTATGTGTCAATATTTATCTGTTAAAATGAGTTCCATGTGATCATTTGTACTTGCTGGTTCACAAGCTTAAAAAATCCCGAAATGTGTTAGAGAGATAGATGCATATAGAATAGATAAATAGATATTCACAAATTAGGTGGTACCTCTCACTCTTGCCCCAAATGCTGTATTAATTTTCCTTTTAAGTCTTTGTTCATGCTGTGTCACAGTATGCCACCTATCTTACAGGATCCTCTCTCATGACGTCTACCCCTTCAATACATACTAACTTCCCCATTTTCCAGCATTCCACCACGTTTATGATATAAATTTGCATTTAAACCAGAATTGTTTTTAGCAGGACAACATCCAAAAATGAAACATAATTTTTCTCCCCTCCAAAAAGAAAAATGCTGGAAAGGAACCTTATCTGTCCTTTCTAAATGTATCTTTTTAATTTTTCACCGTGATTCCCCTCTCTGGCACTCACATCCTCCACAAATCGTTTTCCAGCTCAGTTCCTCTTGGGCTTTCTCAGTATATCCGGGGCTTCCTTTTTCTCCCTTGGGAAAGAAAATGTCCTCACTCTTTGCCTGTGGGGAAAGGTTCAGGCCCAATCAATCACAGATTTTTCTTTAAGATGCTAATCTCTTAAAATATTAAGGCAAGAGACTATAAAACAAGCAATATTCCCCTGCTGCTGCGGCTGGTCTCAAGGCAGCCAGACTGCTTCCTGATGTCGCCACTAGATGGAGACATTGTACCAGGTCAGAGGAAGTGGTGGCTACCCAGCAAGAGGAATTGTACTTATGTGTGTTATAACAAAGCCTCCTAAATATTTCCAATGCCCTTAAGAATATACTTGTTCGCGAAGTGTTATTAACATAAACATATGCTTTTAAAGTCTTTAGGTTTTGGAGTGGGGTGAGAGAGACAGCCACAGCATGTATTTTACAGAGTAAAAATGATTTCGTTTCACATGATTTCAACAGCACTTTTCCGGAGCTTACTACGTGTCATTCCTGCGCTAGGCATTGGAACGACAGAAATTAGTAAAACATCAAAAGAGCTCATAGGCCACACACAAAAGGCATTACAGTTAAAGACTAAGTTAAAGACAGGGATTTTAAATAGATGTCCTGGAAAGATGGAAAAGTGAAGAACACTCAAGAAAGATTCCCAGAGTAGGTTGCACCTGAATTAAGATTTTAGTAAAGAAAACAGCATAGGAAAAGCAGGAAGGGACAGAACGACATGGACTGGGCAGTGGACCACCTATGGAAAGCTCGATATGATTGGGGACATAGGGACCCAGGCCAGGAGTGGCCGAGGATGAGAATGCAGTCATTAGCACTGTGTGGATTGAGAAGCTTGGACCTTGTAGGAGAGCCAGTGTTTCCAACCATGTCTACAGAGCAGGCAGCAACATTCACAATGAAGAATGCAGGCTGACAGTTCATACATTATGCTCGTAGCAATGATCTTTATCTGTACAAAAGCATAGACGTTCTCCCATTTGTTCTCAAAGCACTAGGCCCTATCTGTCTCTTTCCAGCACTTTGTTAGGGACAGGAATCCAGGGTCATAATTTTTCTCTTGCACCCCCTAAAAAACTATAGTGATGTGCAAACGCATTGGTATTTGGCTCAGAGCCAGACAGAAAACAGGTAGTGATAGGGAAGGGCAAACATGTAAGTATCTGCTCCTTCTAGAGCAATTATTGCCATGAAATAATACATAAAAAAATTTCATGAAAAAAATCCTCCTAATTTTTGAGAAAGTCAGGATATTCCACAAGCCTTCAGTTAAGTTAATGAGAACCACTAAAATATTTT
Organism: Dasypus novemcinctus; assembly: GCF_030445035.2. Lineage (NCBI taxonomy): Eukaryota > Metazoa > Chordata > Mammalia > Cingulata > Dasypodidae > Dasypus > Dasypus novemcinctus. Next base: position 46,675,484 of record NC_080674.1, on the reverse strand, counting down.
GAGGAGAGAGATATGGTCAAATTCATATCACAAAAATCATGGTAGCATTTCTAAGTATGGATTGAAGGAGGCCATAGGAGAAGAAAGGAAATTGCTAGGGGGTTATTGAAATAGTGAAGGTATTAGATTATGCAGGTTTGAATTTGGGCAATAATATTATGCATAGAGAAGAGTTTGAACGAGTATCTAAAATAATATAGGAGCCTTGGTGATTAGCAAATATAATTTGATATAGTTGGGTTTACATCTACCATCTTACTGTTTGTTTTCTATTTGACTCACAAGTTTTATGCTTCAGTTCTCCTTGTTTCTTCTTTTGTAATATCTAAATATTTTTACTTTTCCATTCTTTTTTCTAAAGATCTATTGTGATTATCTATCAAACTTATTTAGTATGTATTACTGATGTTGTGGTTTTCCATCTGTATATTAATGTCAATATCTACATCATCTGTAGGTTTAGTTTTATTATCTGTTTTTTTTAAAATTTATGGATTATATTTTCTTAAACGCATTACATATCAATTTATCATATGCCAAATATTAGGTGTAAAAGAAACGTAGTGTCTCCAGATGATGTTATCTTCTACCAGGGAGCCCTTAAGAATGAGGGTTCCACAGAGTTTGAGGAAAATTGAAGCTGGGTTACATTCTACCTCTGGTGTTCCGCATTTTCTAGGAGGGTCATTCTGTTGTTTTCATTGATAGTCATGCTGGTCTCCATCTCTTTATCCCTAAGAAACTGAAGGAGATACCACTCTTTATTTCAGAGGCCTTCATCTGGGCTCTACAGCTTTCTGTTCCATGCAGTTCCCATGAAATGTCTTGAGGGGAAGACTGGCCTTGTGCTTGAGGTGGCCTCTTTTCCTGGTGGGTTTTGTTACCTGAACAGTATAAATCACGCTGCCTTTTTGAGGCTTTCTGCCTAGGTCCCAGCCTCTTGTATATCCCCAGAACTTAAACAAATGTTATGTAGGAAAAAAGCTATGTGTTTAATGAACATCAGGTTTTCAATTTGCAGTTCTAGTATCCCATTTCCCCCTACAGATGCCCTTGGCCTGGGCCAGGATTGACATCTTGCTTGTACCTAGGTTGATAAATTCCCTTTTGTATGGCCAGATGAGGTGGGGGGAGGTGGCTTCACTAGTTATTTTTTCTCTGGAATTTTAGTTCTTCTGGTCCTTCTCAATTCTATATCTGGGGTAGATTGAGTTCAGTACCCCAGAAAAAAACATGCTCTTAATCTATTTCCATTGGTATGAACCCATTGTAAAAAGGATCTTAGGAAGATGTTATTTTTAGTTAAGTTGTGGCTGGAGGCCTTGTAGAAAAAAGCCTAGGTTCTAGCATTCAGGAAGAAGCTAGAAGCCAGAAGTCAATGGAACCTGGAAGAGAAAGGAGAGGGATGGCCATATGATAAAAAGCCCAAGGAACTGAAAGAATGGTGGCCATCCAGAATGCGACCAACCCCAGGAGGAAGCAAGCCTTCTAACCTCTGAAATCATGAGACAACAAATTCCCATTGTTTAAGCCATTGCGTGGTATTTGTCATAGTAGCTGGGAAGCTAAGACAGCAGTTTTCCCAATCCCCTAAAAATATATTGTAAAATTTGCAGCTTTCCCCAGTGCACTGGTCTGCAAGATTTACTATGCTTTGCTTAGAAGAATTCTCCCTTGACTTGTAACATACTCCTATTTTCTCATTTAAGAAATGACTCTGAACCTCATTCTACCCTAACTTAAGCGTTTCTCCTTTATTTCATAGATAATTTTAAAGAAGAATTAAAAAATTATCTTCTTTTTTTACTCTACCAGTCACATATCTACACATTTCAATCTGGCTTATGTCCCACAATTTCTCAGAAAGTTCTCTTTCTAATATCATCAACATCCATTACTGGTCTCTATACCTAATATATACTTTTCAGTCATTTTCACACTTGACTTCTCAACAGCAAACTACTGAGCAACCGCTCCTTCTTGTGATACCTTCTGAATTAATCATTCAAAGGGGTGCTGATGCAAAATACCAGAAATGGGTTGGTTTTTATAAAGGGTATTTATTTGGGGTAGGAGTTTACAGATACCAGGCCATAAGCATAAGTTACTTCCCTCACCAAAGTCTATTTTCACGTGTTAGAGCAAGATGGCTGCTGATGTCTGTGAGGGTTCAGGCTTCCTGGGTTTCTCTCTTCCAGAGTCTTGCTTCTCTCTGGGTTCAGGGTTCTTCTCTTCCCAGGGCTTGCTTCTTCCTGGCTCAGGGTTCCTCTCTTCCAGGGGTTTGCTTCTATTTCCTCTGTGAGCTTACTTTCCAGGGCTCCAGCTTAAGGCTTCAGCATCAAACTCCAACATCAAAACCCCCTCAACTCTGTTCTTTGCCATGCTCTTTATCTGTGAGTCTCCACCCACCAAGGGGTGGGAACTCAATGCACTAATCAAAACTCAATCATGCCCAGGTACAGATCAGATTACAAACATAATCCAATATCTATTTTTGGAATTCATAACCATATCAAACTGCTATACCTTCTTTCCTCTGTTTTATGACATCATATTTCTATGCTTTTCTTTCTACTTCATTAGCTATTCCTTGTCAGTCCCATTTGTTAATTTCAATTTCTTGGTTTAGTTCTGAAATGCTTACCATGGCAGGGTAATATTTTAATATATTAATATTATGTGATTTTGGGGGGTCTATTTTACCTGGAATAGCACTGTCTAATAGAACTTCCTGAATGTAGAAATACTCCATACGTGTCCAGTATAGCGGCCACTACCTGCATGTAGGTATTTGGCACTTGAAATGTGGGTAGTGTAACTGAGGAACTGAATTTTAATTTTATTTAATTCAAACTAATTTAAATTTAGACAGCTACATGTGGCTAGTGAATACTGTAGTGGGCAGCACAGATCCAGAGGTATTCATTACTTTATGGAAGGGAGGCTATATTAGAAAAATCAGAGAAAAGACTTTTTTGCTGTTTGTGTTGAGAATCAGGGCATTGACGAGGTTATGATAATTTAAAGGAAGATCTGGGTAGATGCTGCATAAAATGGCAGGGAGGAAAAGGGGACAGGATGAGGAGAGTCTCCACTGGCTGAGCTTCACACCCTGCCTGTGCAAAGAAGCTGCTCTGAGAGTTGCTATTCCAAGTTAGCAACCCCTGCTGTGGGCTGCTACTCTAAGTTAGCAACCTACGAGGACCAGGCGGGCTTCCACGGCTCGGCGGTGAGCCCCTAGGCCAACGCGTAGGCCTAGGTTCTCCAGGCGTGGGGGACGCGCGGTAAAAACCACGGAGACAGCCTGTGAGAATGAGCTAGTCCAATTTATTGCGGAAATACACTTGATTATATAAGGTCGGGTCAAGGGAGGGGTAGGAATTGGGGCGGGTAAACTACGGGGCAGTAGTGGATAGGCGGAACTGTGCAGGCAGCTATGAAGTAGGCGGTGATTAAGAAAGGGGGCAGATTATGAGTTGGCTAAGTGGACGGGACTGGCGGGAAGGATAGCAACGGCTGGAAAAGGGAGATAACAAAGGCTAGGAGGAGGGGTGAAGGGAGGCAGCAACACTGCTCCAATTATCCTTTCTCTCCCGATCCTATGAACAGCCACTAGCACGTCACCCACGGCTGTCTAGCAGGAGAGACACTGTGCCCTGTGCCCTGATCATTTGCTCAGTAACAATCTGATTTACACCCCTGTGGACAATATATGACAGTATATGACATGGATGCCAAAATCAGCCCTACAGCTTAAAATATTAATGCTAATTGAATATTTAAACACAGACTTGACTTTATTTTATGAATTACTCCCTGGGGAAGTTCCTCCATGTTAAGTGGGCTTTTGTTTTCCCTCTGAGATCTGTTGCTAGTTTTTCTTTTTTTCTTTTTTTTTTCTTGTAGTTTAAACTTTTATCTTTATATGTCAACGCTCAATTGCCACGGGTTTTGTCTGTGGTCTTTACACTTCTTTTTTTTTTTTTTTCTTTTTTTTAATTGACTTTGTAATAATATTACATTAAAAATATATATATATATGAGGTCCCATTCAACCCCACCACCCCCACCCCACCTCTCCCCCCCCCAGCAACACTCATTCCCATCATCATGACACATCCATTGCACTTGGTAAGCACATCCCTGGGCACCTCTGCATCTCATGGACAGTGGTCCACATCATGGCCCATACTCTCCTCCATTCCATCCAGTGGGCCCTGTGAGGATTTACACTGTCCGGTGACTGCCCCTGAAGCACCATCCAGGGCAGCTCCATGTCCCAAAGACGTCTCCACTTCTCATCTCCTCCTGCCTTTCCCCATACCCATCAGCCACCATGTCCACTTTTCCCAATCCAATGCCACCTTTTCTATGTGGACACTGGATTGGTTGTGTCCATTGCACCTCTATGTCAAGAGGAGGCTCAGATTCCACATGGATGCTGGATGCAATCCTCCCACTTTCAGTTGTAATCACTCTAGGCTCCATGGTGTGGTGGTTGTCCCTCTTCAACTCCATCTTAGCTGAGTGTGGTGAGTCCAATGAATCAGACTGTAGGTGCTGGAGTCTGCTGAGGCTCAGGAACTGGCCATCACACTGTCAGTCCAGAGATTCAAATCCCCCAAATACATCCCAAACCCCAACACCAACTGCACCTCCAGCACATTAGCATGAAAGTCCCATGAAGAGAGATCCCATCTGAGGCCAGATTCATCAGACATAAACACCATTTCCAAAGAGGGGCCATCTGACCTGGTAGTTAACCCCATCGGCCATGACCATAACTCCCACGGGTCTTTTTAGCCCTCAAAGGAACCAATACCTGGGGGTTGTATCTGCTCTATCTGTCTCTCAGACCCCACTCAGTTGTGCACAAGGGCAATCCTTCTGACAGGCTCCAGACTCTTTTTTAGAGACTCGTAGCCATATAAACTCATTTCTCCTTTCCATTTCCCCCTTACATTAGGTCAAACAGCATTTTAAAGTCATGTTATTTTATGTAGACAGGGATATTCTGCTGGTCCGCATTGAACCTTCCGTATAAGGTCATTTTCCAGTTGCATCATCAGTTGATAGTTGATAGTGGTCCCTCGTTGCCAGGGAGGCTCATCCCCGGGTGTCATGTCCCACGCTGGGGGGAAGGCATTGCATTTACATGCCGAGTTTGGCTTCGAGACTGGCCACATTTGAGTAACATGAAGGCTGACAGGAGGAAATTCCCAGGCACAATGCTGCTCTAGGCCTTGTTCTTATTTCAGGCCCATCAGCTCACAAGCATAGTCATTAGCGTCAGGGGCTCACTGTTGAACCCCCACTCCCCCCCCAGTCCCGGCCGCTGCACCTGGAGACTGTCGCTGCTCCCCTAGGGACCACGACAGAGCACCACTGGCCAGGAACCCAGTACCCCCCCTGCTGTGGTTTTTAATTGTTGCCACTATGAGTATATCCAAACATTACCATGCACCCTGGACATATGTTCTGTATAGCTCCCTGTCAGCCATATATCACCTGTCAATGGTATCCCATACCAGTATCCCTCCATTGCCATTGTTGAACCACTCTGTGATCCAGAACTCCCTGAAATTTGAAGCCCAATATAATGTCAGGGTCCCTTACTAGGAAATGGCATATAGCGATGGGTTTAAAGGTTTGTTGCTAGTTTTTCTGTGCAGTCTGAGGATGCACTCAAATTAGAACACACATAATTCATTTTCTCATTTGCCCTTTGTTACTGAACTGTTCCTGTATTTATTTCCTGACTGCTTGCTTTACTTCCTGTTATTCTCTGAAAAGGGTATGCAAAATCTTGGCTTTTGGCCACCTTTCAGAGACTGGTTTAAAGAACATCCACTGGAAATCCAGAAGCAAAAATTTCAGAGAAAGGGCTTCATATGGCCCAAAAGTCAGAAGGGAATGGTCATTTCCTGAAATGGAAACTTGTGCTTGGGGAATCCGCTTCTCTCTAGGACCTACCTTCCAAGCGCCCATCTTCACCTGTTGACAGTCTTACAGTCATCTGCACTCTATTCATTCATTCCCCAAAGAAACATCTACTGAGCACTGACTAGGTACCAGACCCAGTTCTAGGAGCTAGAGTTTCACAATTCACAATCCCTGTCCTCATGGAGCTTATATTCTAGTTGGGGAGAAAGAACAATAAATATGTGATATAATGTTAGGAAAAGTAAGAAGAAACATTAAATGTATTAATGGGATGGAGAGTAAGGAGATGGAGGGGGTGTTCATTTAGGATCCAGGAGTCAGAGAAAGTCTCTCTGGGAGGGTGAGATTGAGTAGAGACTGGAACAATGGAAGAGAGTGAGCTGTGTGAATATATGGAGAGAATAATGTTCTAGACAGTTGCCAATCAGCACAAGAGTGAGCTTGGCCTGTTCTAGGAAAGGCAAGTGAGTCAGGCTAGTCCAACTGAAGAGTGTAAGGCAGAGAGTGAAAGGAGATGAAGCTGGAGAAATAAGCAGGAGTTAGATATTTTAGAGCCTTATAAGGTATGATAAGGCATTTGGGTTTTATTCTGAGTGTTATGAGAGGCAATTGAGGATGAGGTGAGATATGATCTGACTTATGATTTAGGAAGACCATTTTGGCTGCTATCTGGAGACCTGGACAATGTGGCATAAAAAAGAAATCAGTAAAACCAGGTCTAAGGCTATTGCAGTGATCCAGGTAAACAATGATGGTTTCTTTGGTTTAGATGGTAGCGGTGGAACTGGTGAAAGGTGGTTGGTTTTAAAGTAAGTTTGAAGGTACACTGAACAGAAATTTCTCATTAATTGGATATAGGGTATGAAGAAAAGAGAAAAAAAAGAATAAAAATGTCTCCTATGTTTTGAGTCTGAACAACTGAATGAATACAGGTACCAAATATTGAAACAGGAAAGGCTGGAAATAGCAGGAGAAGAGGTTCACCAAGCAAAGATGTCAGGTAAGCAGCTGGATATATGAGCCTGGAGATCAGGGATCCAATTTGGGGAAAACTTGTGAATTTGAGATTCTTCATTATCTAGATGTATTTGAAGCTATGGATCTGAGTGAGACTATCCATGTGAAGGGAAGTAGATTAAACATGTTAATATTCTGTGTTGGGAGGAGGAGGAGAAGGTATCAACAGAGACAGAGGAGACTTCCAGCAAGGTCTGAAGAATTTTCAAGGGAAAGGGAAGGATCAACTGCTACAATGATGCCAGTAGGTCAGTTATGATGGAGATCACTGGTTGTTTGTCAAGAGCATTTTCAGCATTTAAGCACTCAATCAGAGTGGGTTGAAACCACAGTGAGAGGTAAGGAGGTAGAGACAGTAAGTATATATACTCTGTTTAGAAGCTGTCCTGTAAAAGGGGGCTGAGAAATGAAGCTGTAGTTGTAGGGGAGTATGTAATATAAGAAGAGAAATTTGCTTGCTTATGGTAAGAGAAATTGTGAAGTGACACTATTTTCAAAGTTCAATCTTAAGGGCAGGGATACAGGACTCGGAGGACAAAGCTCACTCCCTGCTCCCTGCAGGGGCACTCAGGGGACTTTTATCTGAGAATTCAGCTTGGATACTAGGGATGGAGCCCAGCACTTGGTGGCTGCAGAGTTGACACTGCTGGCCTGTAGTGCTGATCTTTAGATCTCCATTTTGTTCTGACCTTTCACAGAGAATTTCGAATTGGGTGGCCCAATCAAGCAGCCCCACATGAGTTATTCCCCCAGTCATTGGTAGAACTGAGTCTAAGCAGCTAATGTGTAGCTTTTTGGTCTTTGGACTATTACAGACCTGGTCAGGGTGACAGTCCAAGAGCAAAGGACAAGACCATGTACCTTTTCTCAAGATAAGGATAACAAGGGAGGATGTACTGAGGGTTCTTTCTGTTTTGTTATCTTCTCTGTTTTCAAGGGAGGAGTTCTCAAGAAGGCTCTCTTCATCTCCCCAAAAAATGTAAGTAATGTGGGCTGAACTTACCTGTAAAGTAGTATTAGCCATAAGAATCCGATCAGACTATGAGTAAAGCACAATGATGGGAAAAGAATATCCCAGTGATCTTATGTTGTACTGGAAATCACCCTGAATAAAAAACACTGTAACAAATATGTGATATAATGTCAGGAAAAGTAAGAAGGAATGTTAAATGTATTAATGGGATGGAAAGTAAGGAGACGGAGGGGGTGTTGATTTAGGATCCAGAAGTCAGGGAAAGTCTCCCTGGGAAGGTGAGATTTGAGTAGAGACTGGAACAATGGAAGAGAGAGAGCTGTGTGAATATCTGCTTCCCCTCCACCTCCCCCCAATTCCATGGGCCATGTGACCCATACTACTAACCCTAGCCCACCTTAAGCCTGCAAAGCCCCACCCAATAGTATCCCTATGCCTCTGTCTTATCCCTTCACTGCATAACTATTTACCTCCACTTTATCATAGATTTTGCCCATATGGGCATTGGCTCACAACCTTCCCCCATCCCTTATTTTCTGTAAGTCTATCTTCCAGTCTCTAGCTCTCTGAGACAGCTTGATTAGCTTAATTCATATCGGATAGGTCATTAGTATTTGTTCTTAAATGCCTGGCTTGTTTCACTCAATGTAAGGTCCTCAAGATTCATCCATGTTATCCCATGTGTTAGTACTGTATTCCTCTTATGGCTGAGTAGTATTCCATTGTATGTTTATACCACATTTTGTTTATCCATTCATCTGTTGATGGGCACTTGGGCTGATTCCAACTTTTAGTAATAATGAATAATGTCACTATAAACATTGGTGTGCCTATATGTTTGTGTCCTTGTTTTCAGTTATTCTGGTTCTATACTCAGCAGTGGAATTGCTGGATCATATGTCAAATCTATATCCAAACTGTTGAGAAGCAACTGCTTAAATCTCTTGCCCATTTTTTATATGGGTTGTTTGTCTTTCTATTTTTGAGATATAGGATTTCTTTATATATGCTTGATATTAGGCTCCTATCAGATATATGGTTACCAAATATTTTCTCCCATTGGGTAGGCTGACTTTTCACTTTCTTGACAAACTCCTTTGAGGTACAAAAGGCTTTAATTTTGAGGTGGTCCCATTTCTCTATTTTTTCTTTTCACTGCTCGTGCTTTGGGTTTGAAGTTCATGAAGCCATTTCCTATTACAAAGTCCTGTAGATGCTTTCCTACATTGTCTTCCAAGGTCTTTATGGTCTTGGCTCTTATATTTAAAGCTCTGATCCATCTTGAGTTGATTTTTGTATAAGGTTGTGAGATGGTGTTCCTCTCTCATTCTTTTGCATATGGGTATCCAGTTCTCCAAGCACCATTTTTGTTGAAGAGGCCATTCTCTCCCAGGTGAGTGGGCTTGGTGGCCTTGTTGAATATCAGATGACGATGTATTTGAGGATCTACATGAGAACTCTCAATTTGGTTCCATTGGTTAGAATGTCTGTTCTTGGGCCAATACCATGCCATTTTGACCACTATAGCTTTGCAGTATGTTTTAAAGTCAGGTAGTATGATTCTTCCAGTTCCATTTTCCTTTTCAGTATGTCTTTGGCTATTTGGAACCTCTTCCCTTTCCAAATAAATTTCATAGTTTTTCCAGTTAAATAAAAAATGCTGTGTTGATTTTTATTGGGGTTGCATTAAATCTGTACATCAGTTTGGGTAGGATAGACATCTTAATGATATTTAGTCTTCCTATCCATGAACAGGGAATATTCTTCCACTTATTTAAGTCTTCTTTGATTTCCTTTAACAGTGTTGTGCAGTTTTCTGTGTATAAGTCTTTTACATATTTAGTTAAATTTATTCCTAGGTATTTAATTTTTAATTTACTATTGTAAATGGTATTTTTTTTCTTGATTTCCTCCTCAGATTGCTCATTATTGATGTACAGAAATTCTACTGATTTTGGCACATTGATCTTTTTTCCCCTCTCTTTATTTTTTTTAAATGTTACATTCAAAAAACATAAGAGATCCCCTTAGGCTGAGGAGCCCTGCACCAGCCTATATCAGTTACTGCGGGGAACTTTAACTGGCATAGACTGAAAATCAGAAGTCTGCATAGATTGCTGCCCACACCTGCAGCTCCATCCCTGCCTCAGGTAGGGGAGAAAGGGATATGAAGCATCATCAGTCTCTCTGGGCAGCTACAGTCTAGGTCTGCATATGGATTATTCCACATAGCTGTGACTCTGTCCCTACACCTAGCAAAGGAGAAAGTTGGAAGAAGCTTCATTGGTCCCTGATGCAATGAGGGTAGCTTGAGCCTCCACAATTTATAGCACCAACTACATGCTTGGCTCCAACTGCACAACCAGCAAGTGAGAAACAATAGGAAGCCCTAAACTAGAGAAAAAAACTGCACCCAGAAAAAATACTCTAGTAAGCCAGATGTGAAGACACCAACAAAAAATTACAATCCACACCAAGAAACAGGAAGCTATGGCCCAGTTAAAAGAAAACGATAAGCCTCCAGATGACATAAAGGACTTGAGACAACTAATTATAGATGTTCAAACAAATGTCCTTAATAAATTCAATGAGATGGCTAAAGAGATTAAGGATATTAAGAAGACATTGGATGAGCACAAAGAAGAATTTGAAAGCATACGTAGAAATATAGCAGAACTTATGGGAATGAAAGTTGCAATCAATGAAATTAAAAAACGATTGGAATAATATAATAGCAGATTTGAGGAGGCAGAAGAAAGGATTGGTGAGCTTGAAGAAATGGCCTCTGAAAGTGAACATACAAAAGAGAGATGAAGAAAAGAATGGAAAAAATTGAACAAGGTCTCAGGGAACTAAATGACAGCAAAAGGCATGCAAACCCATGTAGTCCATCATGGATGTCCCAGAAGGAGAAGAGAAGGGAAAAGGGGCAGAAGGAATATTTAAAGAAATAATGGTAGAAAACTTCTGAACCCTATTGAAGGACATAGATACCCCTGTCCAAGAAGCACAATGTTCTCCCATATGAAAAAATTCAAATAGACCAACCCAAGACACATACTCATCAGAATGTCAACGGCCAAAGACAAAGAGAATTCTGAGAGCAGCAAGAGCAAAGCAATGCATAACATATAAGGAATATCCAATAAGATTAAGTGCTGATTTCTCACCAGAAACCATGGAGGCAAGAAGACAGTGGTCTGATATATTTAAGATACTACAAGGGAAAAACTTCAAGCCAAGAATCTTATGTCCAGCAAGACTGTCTTTCAAAAATGAGGGTGAAATTAGAATATTCATAGATAAACTGAGAGAATTTCTAAGCAAGAGACCAGATTTTCAGGAAATATTAAAGGGTGTGCCAGAGCCTGAAAAGAAAAGACAGGAGAGAGCGTCCTGGAAGAGAGTCTAGAAATGAAGATTATATCAATAAAAGTAACTAAAAGTGTCAAAAGAGTGGTGAAAATAAAATATGACAGATAAAACTCAAATAGTCAGGAATAAACTTAACCAATGATGTAAAGCACTTGTATTCAGAAAACTGTAACTCAATGTTAAAACAAATTTTAAAAGCCCTAAATAACTGGAAGAACATTTCATACTCATGGATTGGAAGAGTAAATATCAGTAAGATGTCGATTCTACTCAAATTGATGTGCAGATTTAATGCAATCCTGATAAAAATTCCACCAGTATTAAAGAAAAAATTGAAAACATGATCATTACATTTATTTGGAAGGGTGAGGACTCCTGAATAGCCAGAAACACCCTAAAAAGGAAAAGTGAACCCTCATCTCCAGAATTTAACTCATAATACCTACCTATAGTGGTAAAAACAACATGGAACTGGCCTAAAGATAGACACAATAGACCAATGGAACCAAATTTACAGTTCAGAAACAGACCCTCACAGGTATAGTCAAGTGATTTTTGACTAGATTGTTAAACTCACACAGCTCAGGCAGAACAATCCATTCAACAAATGGTGCTGCAAGAAATGGACATCCATAGCTGAAAGAAGGAAAGAAGACCCCTATCCTACACCTTATCTAAAAACTAACTCAAAATGGATCAAAAAACTAAAAATAAAAGGAAGAACCATAAAAATTCTAGAAGAAATTATTGGAAAATATCTTCAAGACCTGGTGGTAGGTGGTGGATTCTTAAAGGAGATAAGAGAAGGACTGAGTGGACTACTGATGTTTAGTGTATGTAGAAGTTTTAATTAGCTTTACTATAAAATTGTGGAAATGTATAGAGTGGATGGTAACACACACTGAGTAACAGCTAGTTTATAAATGGGGATGTAACTGAAAATGGTAGTCTAGTTATGTAAATGTCAATTGACAGAATGCTTGAGAATAATCTAGGAACTGGATAGCACACTAAACCAAGAGGTGGGTGAGAATTGTGGTTGATGGTAGATGCAAGAGTGTCCTTAGTTAGCTAGAACAAATGTATATCACTACTGCAGTGTGTTGGGAATGTGGAAAAGCATGGGAAAAATACAGCTGGAGTGACCTATGGATTGTGGTTAGTAGTAATAATATAATATTCTTGCATCCATGCAAAAGACATACTGTGTTGATACTGAGGCAGTATGGAAAATGTGGACCAAATGTACACTATGGACATGGCAATAATCAGATATTATTTTATCTGTAGCAAATGACACACCACATTGTGGTGTGTTGATGGGGGGTATTGTTTGGGAATTCTGCACATGTGCATGATTGTTTTATAAGTTTACAACTTCTGTCATAAAAAATATATTTAAAAAATAATAATAGGGTAGGTTGGGGGAAAAACACACCAAATGAAAGAAAAGAACTATGATTAGTAGTAAGATTTTGACAGTGTTCTTTCATAGTTTGTAACAAACGTCTCATGACAACGGAAGGTGTTGGTGGAGGGTTGATGTGTGGGACCCCTGTATGATGTTATGCATGTTTGCTTTGTAAGTTCACAACTTTCACTATACACTTGTTTATGTATGTACACATATAAATGATATAAATATAATAATAATTGGATTCGTTAGGTGAAAAATTGTTTAGTAGTAATATATTGACAATGCTCTTTAATCATTAGTTAAAAAGGTTTAAAAACAATGCAAGTTATTGGAAGTAGGGTGAGATGTTATATATGTTTGCTTGATGTTATATATGTTTGTTTTTTGTATGTATGTCTGTGCTGCATTGAATTTTTTTTATTTCCTTTTAAATGTTACATTAAAAAAATATGAGGTCCCCATATACCCCTCTCCCCACTCCTCCCAAATCAACAGCCTCTTCCATCATTGTGGCACTTTCACTGCACTTGGTGAATACATTTTGGAGCACTGCTGCACCACATGGACAGTGATCTACATTGTAATCTACACTCTCCCCCAGTCCACCCAGTGGGCCATGGCAGGACCCACAATGTCCAGCATCTTTCCCTGCAGCACCACACAGGACAACTCCAAATCCTGAAAATGCCCCCACATCATATCTCTTCTTCCCTCTCCCTACCATCAGCAGCTACCGTGGCCACTTTCTCCGTATCAGTGCTACAATTTCTTCCATTACTAATCACAATAGTTCCATAGTAGAATATCAGAAAGTCCACTCTAGTCCATACTCTATTCCTCCATCCTGTGAACCCAGGGATGGTTATGTCAACTCAACCTATATATTGAGAGGGGGCTTAGCTTCCACACGGATGATGTATATAATTATCTTGCTTGCAGTTGTAGGTGCTCTTGGCGCCCTGGTGTGGTGGTTGACATTCTTCACCACCCTGTTAGCTGGCCAGGGTAAGTCCAATTAGCCAGAGGGTAGGAGTTGCAAGTCTGCTGCGGCTCAGGGCCTGACTGTGACATGGACAGTCCAGGGATTCAGGTCTCCTGGGTATACACCAACACAAATGCCAATCACAGGTCCAGTAAAAGTAACAGAAGAGGCATGTGTAGAAAGGTCATATCTGAGTCCAATTCCATCACTCTCAGGAACACAAACTCCAAAGTAGGGCCAACTGACATGGCCCTGAACTCCAGAGCCATCTGCCATGACCATAGAACCTGTGGGTCTCTGTAGCCCTCAGGAGAACCAGTACCTGGGTTTCTATCTACTTTGGTTGTCTCTGGTACCCTGCTGAGGTGTGCATAAACATTACCCCTCTGATGACCTCCTGACTTTTTTTTGGAGACTTATAGCCATATAAACTCATTTGTCTTTTCCATTTCCCCTTTTATCCAAAGTCATAAAGCAGTTGTTAACACGTGATATTACATGTAGACTGAGATATTCTGCTGGTCTGAGTTGATCCTTTTATTCAAGGTCTTTTTCTAGTTACATCATCAGCTGGTGCTTGGTTGTAATCCCTTGGCACCAGGGAGGCTCATCCCTGGGAGTCATATCCCACACTGGGGGGAAGGTAATGTATTTACATGTTGAGTTTGGCTTAGAGAGTGTCCACATTTGAGCAACATGGAGGTTCTCAGGAGGTAACTCTTAGGCACCCTGCAACTCTAGGCCTAGTTCATATTTCAGGCACACAGGCTCATAATCATAGCCATCAGTATCAAGGGTTCATTGTTGGGCCATCCATCTTTATTGGTCTTTGCCATTGTACTTGTGGGATTATTGCTGTTACATTGGGGAATGCAATAGATCTCCCTTGGCTAGGAACTCAGCACTCTCTCAGTTGTTGTTTTTAACTGAAACCACTATGAAAATATCCAAACATTTTTATGTACCCTGTATACATGTCCTGGAGAACTCCATCCCAACCATGTGCTCCCTATCAATAACACCCCACAACAGTGTTCCTCCCCTGCTATAGTTGAACCTCTCTGTAGTCCAAAACTTTCTTCAAAAATGAAGCCTAATATGTTGCCAAGTTCTATTAATAGTAAAATGGAATAAAGTGATGGGTTTAAAGGTTAGATATAGACTACATACTAATTTAGAAAAATTAAATAATGAACCTGTGATTAGCACTGGGGTTGGTGTATACCCAGGAGACCTGAATCTCTGGACCGTCCATGTCACAGCCAGGCCCTGAGCCGCAGCAGACTTCCAACTCCTACCCTCTGGCTAATTGGACTTACCCTGGCCAGCTAACAGGGTGGTGAAGAATGTCAACCACCACACCAGGGCGCCAAGAGCACCTACAACTGCAAGCAAGATAGTTATATACATCATCCGTGTGGAAGCTAAGCCCCCTCTCAATATATAGGTTGAGTTGACATAACCATCCCTGGGTTCACAGGATGGAGGAATAGAGTATGGACTAGAGTGGACTTTCTGATATTCTACTATGGAACTATTGTGATTAGTAATGGAAGAAATTGTAGCACTGATACGGAGAAAGTGGCCACGGTAGCTGCTGATGGTAGGGAGAGGGAAGAAGAGATATGATGTGGGGGCATTTTCAGGATTTGGAGTTGTCCTGGGTGGTACTGCAGGGAAAGATGCTGGACATTATGTGTCCTGTCATGGCCCACTGGGTGGACTGGGGGAGAGTGTAAACTACAATGTAGATCACTGTCCATATGGTGCAGCAGACCTCCAAAATGTATTCACCAAATGCAATGAATGTCCCACGTTGATGAAAGAGGTTGTTGATGTGGGAGGAGTGGGGTGAGGGGGGCAGGGGGTATATGGGGTTATATTTTTTGAATGTAACATTTGAAAAAATAGAGGAAAAAAAAGCCTCATATAACAAAGTGACTCCCTCTATCCTACCTCCAGGCCCCAGTTATCCCTTTTGTGTTAAATGATCCAATAACTATGACACACGAATCTGGACAAACTTCTTTTTTTTTTTTTTAAAGTTAGACCGGTAAAAAGAATTTATTTGGGGAATGGGTGAAGTAACAGAGCTTGCTGAGAAATGGGAGTGAAAGACAAATACACACCAAGATTTGCTCTGTGCTCCTCTAGGCAAAGAGAGCTTTTGTTTATTTTTAAACATCAAGATTTGACAAGCTGCAGAGCATTTCCTCAAATATGTAAATTTATTTTTTCTTAGAGTAATCAAAGAGATCACTGTGATGGTGGTTAGTCATCTAAACTGCTCTAAGTCAGGCCAGGATTGATGGAGACACCTAACACCTAAGTCTTATGGACTTATAACAGATTTGAATGGTTTTGGGTATGAATTGATCACTGAGCTTTATTTCTATCTCCATCTTAAAGGAGTTCGCATATTTCCCCTAAATCATGTGAGTTGGGGTTTTGATTATAAGGTGTCTCACTAAAGTTCCATACAGAAGCTGCCCCATTTCTTGCCAAACATGGAAGTTCTTCCTAAGAAAGCAGTTATTCAAGATGGCAGACTGAGCGTATATATTTGTTTCTTCTCATTTATCGTTAAAGTAATAATGAATGAAAAATAAATAGACCAAATCAATAAAAGCAAAGATAATTGGAGGGGGTGTCAATAGAGGAGATGTAATTTGGGAATGAAAAGGGGGAGAAATTTACAGATTGGGGTGGGGGACAGGGAGTACAGAGTTGGGCAGTAATTATCTGCCATGCCAAACTCCAAAAAATTTGGGACCTGTTGTCAGGTAGAGAAGAGGGTATTGAAGTCAGGGTGTTTATTCAAATGTTTGTCTATGAAAAGACAATGCCAGTTGACTTCACACTCCCTCTCTTACATCCCCATTTGAGAGTGGCTGTGATTTCTCTTCTGGCTAAAACTTAAGGTTTCTTCTTTAAGGAAATTGAACACCTAAGGAAAACTATAGGCTTTCTAGGATGTATGCCAATGCTTTTTCACCTCTTTTTTCCATCCTTCACACTAAAATAAGGCTTGAATGGATAAACTCTGAGATATATATACAGAGGTCTTATATTCAAGGAGAAACTAGTGGGAAAATGATTCTGAACTTAGAATTTTATAGCCAGGCAAAATATCAACCAGTGTCAGCAAAAAACAAAGATGTTATTAAGCATTCAAGGACTCAGATAGTTTTCTTCTTATGTACTATTTCTGGAAAAGGTAATTGAGGTGCACTAGAAGGAAATGGAGATGACAAACAAGTTGGCAGAATATGTCAGACACAAGAGGGAATGGAACTCAGGAGTCTAGTGAAAAGAAATACCAGGATGATCTTGTTCAGCTGGCTAAGAAAGAAGTGGTCTTCTTAGATTAGGAAGTCAGGAAAACTGAAGCAGAATGAAATAGAGTCCACAAAATAAAATAAGTAAAAACCCTGAAGAAGTCGTTTAGTGAAAAAAGAAAAAAATCAGAAGAGGTATTTAGAATCTTCATGAAAATAAAAAAATGAACAAAGAAAATCTATTTACTAAAGCCAAGATCCAAACAAGAAGCAAACAAAAATGCTCATGATTTTGAGGAACTTATAGAATGAAGAGGGAATCTATTAGATATAGACTTTAGGAACATTTGGATATGGTAAAAGGAAATGTCATCCTAGCACATTGCCTGGCTCTGTAGAGACCAATAGTTATGTAGACATAATAATATAAATGTTCTTTATTCATTTTCATCTTTTAAAATTAAAATGTAGACAAAACACAGAAGATTTAAATATGATTGAGATGGGCCTTGCCTAGGCCTCATGCCTTGGACAGCTTTTAGGCAACAAAAACCTAGGGTGGCATGAAATGTTTTGTGGGTTATTAAGAAGATAGAAAAACATTGACCAGGAAGATGGTAAGTTTTGTTGTGTTGTAGACAAGGGATATTAATGATATGCTTCTGGATTAGCAGGGAATCGAAACCTGGGTATGTGGAAATTCAAGGCTCCTCTGGCCATTGGCCAGAAGTCCCTTTCTGACGGTCAAGACAGGCTCTGGGAAGCTGTGTTCTCTCTATTTTTGGCTGGGCCCCGAATTAGGATCCAGTAACCTGCGGAGTTATTGCAGAATCTCAGGGTATTAAGCTAGAGCTGCTTCAATACCTGGGCTATGAAGAGGATTGTTCCTGGAGACTAGGGGTTGGCTGAGCTTACAGTGAGCTCAGTGAATCACAGCAAGGGGGATTGGCAAGCCGTAGGCACTGGGGACCAGGCTAGGCCAGGGACATGGAACTTGCAGAGAGAACTTGCTCCTCTTGGTTTGTGGGTATAGTGAAGCCTGAAATGTAGCCTCAAGATACAGTAGATGCAGATTGCAAGATTTCTGTCCCTTCCTCAATGCTGAAGGCTATAAGGAGACACATGCACATTCCAAAGGAGCTGTGGCAGCTGAATCAGTATATTCAATTTGAAAACATGCAAGTAGTTTATGGCTCTCAGACTTAAGAGCCTGCAGAGTTGAAAGGTTATTTCCTTGGTGTTCATCTTCAAAAATCCCCATTGCTGCTTCCAGTGGAAGCTGAAGTCATCCAATGCCCTGTGGTGCTGCTGAGGGGCTTCTGGTTATATCCCCAGCCCCAATTCCCCACACAGGTCAACTGAGTTTCAGAAAGTGCCTTAGCCCCCTTCTACATTGAGTCCCAGCTGCCACACTTTAGCTCCCCCATAATTCCATTGACAGCATCTTTCTACTTCCCTCCTTTCAAATCCTTCAGGTCCCTGATGATTTAAACTCATGTGGTCCCTGCTTGTGCATGTTTGTTTGCCTCAGAAAATCCAAAACCTCCTATGAAAGTTTAGGATTCATGGGCCACGGCACAGTGGTTCAGCATTATTTGGGACTGGCATCTGGTCCTCTTTAGATATTTGTACTCTGTTCCTGTTATCAGTTTTCTATTTTGTTTCTGAATCTAAGCCCTAAACTCATACTAGTTCAGCACCTTTTCCAACTCCTCTGCCCCAATAATTACATTTATAATCTACCTGGGACTATACCAAGTCCTTTACTATATGGTCACTAATTTGACCTTGAACCCCCACCCAGAGTCTAGGCCCCTTCTACCTGGTGCTGGACAATCGTGATGTGCCTGCCTCTGCGTAAGACCTTCCCAGCTCTCATCCATCACAGGACCTTCCAGGCACAGCCGGCCAGCATGCTCGTGCCCCATAAGTGTCTTGTGTCTTCTGAATTGGATCTGTCTCCCAATCTCCAGGTTCTCCTTTCCTGCCTTACCTTGAAGGGTCTCTGTTCTCTCAGGAATCTAATCCTCCATTTGCCACTTTGTATCTTGCTCATCCCATTGGTCCTATATCTCCCTTTACTGCTGAAACTAATTGGGCAGGGCAATGACGGTTCTAAAGGAATCAATGTGAAAATTACTGTTTAGTTTCTAGGTAACTTACAATTGTACAATGAGAAATATATTTATTACCCAAATAATATATGTTCATTTACGAAATTAGAAAACACATTTAGGTGAAAAGAATACATTACTTTTGATACACTCATCTCGGCTAAGTGGTTTCCAAGATTGCTCATCAGAATTATTTGGTGGCCTTTAAAAAATACTTATTTCTGGTCTCCAACCCAGAACTACTAAAACAAAGTTTCCAAGTGTGAGGCTTGAGAACCTGAGTTTTAAAAATTGCTAATGCAGTGAATTCACTTAATTTGAAATCTTTCTAGGTAGACCCACTGTTAAGATTTGACAGAGTCCCCCATTTTCTCTGTGAATAATTTTATTTATTCATCTTTTATACAACTTTGGGATAATATTATGTATTAGTCATGACTGAACCTCAACTCCAATTAGCTTAAGCAAGAAGGGAGTTTATTGACTCTCATACCTGAGAAGTCTAAGCTTTGCTCTGACATTGAAGACTGTTAAATCCAGTGTGTCTGGTACCTTCACCACTTTGACTTTATTTGGAAGTGAAGATCCTCCTCTCCCTTAACAACTCCAGGAATAAAAGGTCTAGAAATTGTTTTCATTGGCCTGTTTTGCATAACATGCCAGGGGAATGAGGTACTTTAACTTGACCTGAGTCTCTTCTCTGTCCTCTAGGGGTTGGAGCCAGCACCTCTTGAAACAAATGGAATGGTTTCCCTATAAGAAAGGGAAGTTTAGTCAGCAAAAGAATAAGGGGAAGGATAAATGTTGATTAGACAGAAACGACAGATGTTCAACACATGCTCATATAATTCTGCTTCCTACTTTTTTCATTTACTATTGTATACTCATCACATTCCCCCCCCCCACTTTGCGGCTTTTTTTTTTTTTGCTTGCTGTTGGCTCTCTGTCTATTTGCTGTGAGTTCTTCTGTGTCTGTATTTATTTATTTTTTATTTATTCTGTCCCCCTTGCAGCTTGTTTGTTGTCAGCTCTCTGTGTCCATTTGCTACATGCTCTTCTGTGTTTTTTTTTTTTTTTTTTTGTGTCACCTTGCTGAGTCGGCTCTCTGCAGCGCTTGCGGGCCAAGTGGCACTCTTCGGTGCCTGGGCCGGTGGCTCTCTGCAGCGTGCAGGCGAGCCTGCCTTCACGAGGAGGCCCTAGGATGTGAACCCAGGGCCTCCCATGTGGTAAACAGGAGCCCAACTGATTGAGCCACAGCCACTTCCCTATACTCATCACTTTTTCATATCAAACATTTTTTTAAAATTTGACATTTTATTACCTTATAATATTCCACTTTTTGTGGGCATTATATTAGTTATCTATTACTTCAAAACAAGTTAACCTCAAGTTTGGTAGCTTAAAACAGGGAAAAAGTTCTCTCTCATAGTTTCTTTGGGTCAGGAATTTGGAAGTGGCTTAGCTGGGCTCTTCTGGCTCTGGGTCTGTCACGAGGTTGCAGTCAAGCTGTCAGCAGGAGCTGTGGTCCTTGAAGACTTGACTGGGGCTGGAGGCTCCTCTGCTAAGCTCACTCATGTGGCTGTTGGCAGGAGGTTTCAGTTCTTCACCATCTGGAACTCACTATAGACCTGCTGATGCCATGGCTTCCCCCAGAATGAGTGATTCATGAGAGCAGAGAGAACAAGAGAGACAGAGAAAGAAAGAGAGAGAGATAGACCAAGAAGGAAGCTGCAATCTTTTTATAACCTAATCTTGGAGGCAATATATCACTGCTTTTTCCTATTCTAGTGGTCGCATAAACCCACACTGGGTGTATGTGCATGTGTGTGTGTGTGTTGTGAATATCAGAAGGTGGAGATCATTGGGAGCCCTATTATAGGCTGCCTGCCATAGATAGCATTGCTTTATTGCCAGATAATTAGGTTGGTTCCAATTTATCAAGAGTTTAAATAATACAATAGTGAACATCTAGTATGCTAATCATTGTCAAAAAACTTTTTTTAGTATATATTTCCAGAAGCGAATTATTGGTCAAAGAGTATACAAGGTTATATTTTGCAGTGTTTTCTAACTTTTCTGCAATTAATAGTCATTATGGAAAATTAGGAACAAGCTATTGTTAATGTTTTAAAGAATTAAAGGCAATTACTGAGAACCTAGATGAACACAAACAAAATTATATTCTGGCCAAAAAAGAGAGACCTCTGTAGTTTCAAAGAGAACTTGGGAAGCAGATTTGGCCCAGCGGTTAGGGCGTCCGTCTACCACATGGGAGGTCTGCGGTTCAAACTGTGGGCCTCCTTGACCCGTGTGGAGCTGGCCCACGTGCTGTGATGCGCGCAAGGAGTGCCCTGCCATGCAGGGGTGTCCCCCGCGTAGGGGAGCCCCACGCGCAAGGAGTGCGCCCCTTAAGGAGAGTCGCCCAGCACGAAAGACAGTGCAGCCTGCCCAGGAATGGCGCCGCACACACGGAAAGCTGACACAAGATGACACAACAAAAAGAAACACAGATTCCCGTGCCGCTAACAACAACAGAAGCAGACAAAGAAGATGGCAGCAAATAGACACAGAGAACAGACAACCGGGGTGGGGGGTGGGTTTGGGGGAAGGGGAGAGAAATAAATAATAAATA
Organism: Dasypus novemcinctus; assembly: GCF_030445035.2. NCBI lineage: Eukaryota > Metazoa > Chordata > Mammalia > Cingulata > Dasypodidae > Dasypus > Dasypus novemcinctus. Next base: position 46,653,753 of record NC_080674.1, on the reverse strand, counting down.
ATCTTTAAAAACAAATGAACAAAAAAACACAAAGAGAACTTGATGGACTCAGTAAGCTTACATAGGGCAAAATGTAAGAAAGCCATTCAAATGGTTCACTCTGGCAATGACTCTGGTGGCCATTATATCCTACCAGCCCCTTTATTTCAGCTGCAGCTGTAATGGGTCCATTTTCCTCCTGCCTTTTGCCTACCAGCTTTCTGCCTCAGGCCTTCTCCTATGCCTTGCAGCTTGTTTGGCCCGTGCACTGCAGTGCAAAAATGCAAGGGGTACTTCTGGTCCATGTAACAATAGGGGTGAACATGGAAGACACTGTGTTGAGTCAAATAAGCCAGACATAAAAGGACAAATATTGTATGATCTTACTGGTATGAAATAATTAGAATAAGCAAATTCATAGAGCCAGAAACTGGAATGCAGGTTTCCAGGGGCTGGAAATGGGGAGTTAATGCTTAATTGGTACAGAATTTATGTTTGGGGTATTGGAAAAGTTTTGGCAATGGATGCTGGTGATGGTAGTACAACATTGTGAACATAATTAACAGCACTGAATTTCATATATGATTGTGATTAAAGTGGCAGATTTAAGCTGTGTATATGTTACATTCAAATAAAAAGAGACAAAATGGACTGAGTACACCTTCAGTGAACTTTAATATAAACTTGGACTATAGTTAATAGTACAATTAAAATAACAGTCTTTCATCAACTGTAACAAAGGTACTATACTAATGCAAGGTGTTAGTAAAATAGGGTGTTATATGGGAACTCTGTATTTTCTGCATGATTTTATGTAAACTTACAATGTCTGTAATGAAAACATTATATTAATAAAAAAATAAGTGCAAGGGGGTAGAACCCCTGGGGGCAGCCCTTGGGGGAATGACATCAATGTAGTTACTCTGCCTTCCGTCTTTAGGTGGACTGTTCTGGGCAAAATTCTGTTCACTACTCAGAAGTCTCAGCAGAACTGGCATCAGTTGCCTCCAGCAGGGCCTTCAGTAATGTACCCTTACATTAGCTCTTCCTCCTTCCCTGTTTCCTCTGCCAGCTTCCTGCTTCCTGCTTCCTGGTGTAACCCCTCAGATAAACTCAATGCACTGAACACTTGTCTCAGGGTCTGATTTCATGGGAAAATAAATAAAATAAATGATAATAGAACAGATAGGATAAATAGAGAAATTATCCTTTTGAATTAAACTGTGAAGCCCCAGAAGAAAAGGATTCTTTACTATCATATGATAGTATGTGAGATTGCATACATAATTTTATTGTGCTTTTGGTTTCCTTGAGAATAATCATTTTTTTCCTTTGCAAAACACATTATAACAAGCAATATAAGAGATGTTAACTGAAAACATGGCTTTCCAGAAATGGAATTTTCCAAGGCGTATGCTTCACAATATCATAAGAGTTTCCTCCAATAAAATGAGAATATTTGAGAACCATCATATTTGGCATCTTTTCTTCTGGGAAGATTAGGGCTTCTGGCTCTTTTGGCAGGTAAGGGCCTTCAGGGAAACTCACGCCACCATTTCAACAGGAGGAATTGTATACTGACCACATCATCATTGGCCCAGACTTGGAACATGCTGAAACTACTACTCAGGACAATTTCAGACTTGCTGGTGTGTCAATCCTAATAAACAAAGTACAAAGTACAGTCTGATATCTCCTGGGCTGGCCATGCACCAAACTCCACCAGTCCACACAGAATCCAACTCCTGGGGAAATGGCTTCAAATAAAAAAAGGGAGGGGCCCAATTAATGGGACGAGGGTGGGGGAAGGCATCTGCCCCAACAATGCCCAACATATTATGGGAACATCTCATCTGATGCAATGGAAATCTACATGAAAAATGCTGAGTATGTCAACATGCTCTCATTGTTAAAAATCACAGCTTAAAAATGGAGGAGGATGTCCATTGGCTCATACAGAGATAGGATGGTTTTAGATTTAGATTTTAATCCTTATTAAAATTCTCATCCTTCAAAAGGGAGGCTAATTGATCCTGCAGTTCAACTGTCAAAATATTTATGTCAAAATTTAACTACGACACAGCTCTCAAGGGATTTGGCAGAATGATAACTGTAAACTTGCTGTGATTCAATATATGTTGAAAGCTTAAAGTAAAATGTTGACAAAAACATTAATATTTAAACACTGAATATTTTGGTGAAATAAACAATACTTTCACCATTCAAATAGCTTCTCTAGTTCATATTTGGATTTTTCACATATTAGATTTTCTGGTGAATCACAAATTATCTGTGCCAATAAAATATATCAGCATAATTTTAGGTAAAAACAAGAATATGGGAGTCTAGTAAGTATTTGTGGCATTAGAATAGGTAAATGAAGATTTAGGTATTTTTTCGAAATATAATCTTAAAGAAACTTCTCAGACTATCATTACTACTTTGAAGGACCCTTGAGTATTTGAAGACTCCAGATTAAGAGCGAATGGTTAGATCATAGGTTCTATTTCTTGGAAGTCTTTCTGTCTGGGCCATTTGGTGCAAATGAAGCCTAAGGCCCTGGTAATGCAACATTATCACTCTTCTAATGTCTATCTGGAAACATAAAGATCACAAAACAGCCTGAAAGAGAGGGCCCAGAGTGCAGTGGCATGAGTTCACTGCAAAGTTCATCCCTTGGAAGGCAGTAACTCTCTTTCAAGTGGATTCTGCAGAGAAAAATGTTTGATAAACATCTACAGATGGAAGTTTCCCTCTGGGAAATCAGAGTTGGCTGGTCTGCTGCTTCCACCTGTATTGGGAACTAGGTGGTAGATCATCAGGAGGCTCTGCTTCAGGCTCTCAGTTGGAGAATGTTAGACTTTCTGCCTTCTACTCTCTGGGCCTCCAACTTCCCACATGTTCCACCCCCTCCCCACCTCCATGGTACTCACATGACTTGTCTTGCTCCAGTGTTTCAGTTCTATAAGGAAGTAAAATAGGAAGTCCCTGAATATAGGCGTTTTCGCCCTTGCTTTCTCTACACGTGCACACACGTGCACACGCACACACACGCACTCTTTGTATGAGCCTGAAAACGGAGCCCAGGACATAGCTCGTCAGTGCACACCTGCAAAACTGCTTCTCCATTTTTGACCTACAATGATTTCAGGTGTGGCTTATACTTAGAGAAGCGCTCTCCTCTCTTTTCCTAGTTTTCTTCTTTCTCATTGACTGGGCTAAATACTGAATTTGCAAGTTTTATAGTGGATCAGGTTATCTTTTTCTAGATCTAACACCCAGATTTGTAAGTTATTGGCTTTAGTTCTTAGAAAAAATGATCAGGTTTTTATTCTTTCAAGGATCTCTTTAAAAAAAATCCAAAAGAAAGTTCTTTTTTTCCCTTCGGGTGGTTTAATTTAGGATTATAATAATCTTAAAAATTCGTGAATACATTATCTGTGTCAATAGAGTAGAAGATGAAATCCGAGAACAAAACCTGTCAGTTGAACAGAGAACAGGTTTCTATGTAACAGTTTTTTTTTTTTTTTTAACTATATGGGTGGTAACTATATGCTGTAACACCATACTGAACAATTTCCAGGGTTAGGCTTCTTCCCTGTCCTTTCCTTCCTGCATCCTTTTTTTTTTTTTTTAAAGGTTGGAGTCACTCTGTGAGGATGAGGATTTTTAGAAACCTACCATCCCAGCAAAGGGGCCTTCATTGCAGGGATTCTGCTTTTGTCTTGAGGACAGCTGTGCTGTACTGTGCCTGTCATTTTCTGTGCCCCTCCTACTGACTGGGAGCTCCTAACATGAGAACTTGATTGAACAGCCAAGAGGCAATTGACAAGTTGAGCCCTATGTTTGCATCTGGCCTTTGACCCACTCTCCAACGTTTTGCAAGTCTCAGAACTAGCAAAGATGTGAAGTTAACAAGCTTTCACTTTCCCCTCCTCAGAAGGGTCTTCTTTCCCCAGGCTCCCTGGACACTCAAGATCTTTCCAGCAATTTCAAGTTCAATAACTGATCACAGCTTAATTAATGATAGCAAGCAGCACTAACTACAGTCTGACTAGGGTTTGGGGGTACGCACTGGTTATATTACATGCTCTCTTATTGAATTCTCTAGGTCACCTCTGCAGCTTATTATTTTATTTTGTGGATAATGAAGCTGACGTTCAGTGAAAAGCAATTGCTTCTCTAAGATCATTTGGCTACTTGAACTAGAGGACTGTCTGATTCCAGTCCCTGAAGTTTGTTCCCTAGAGGACACTGTGAGAATGATCACACTTCCACAGGGATTGCAGAACAAGTATCCAAATGCAGCAGATGTAGTAGAATAAGACGCCGGTTCCAGTGTGATGGCTTTGCTGTTACTTAGGTTTGTGACTGAGAAAGTTTCCTAACCTTTTAGAGGTAAGGGATTAGGTCACATTTAAGCCCCGTGGCTCACCAAGGTTTTTCCCTGATTCTAGCTAAAAAGAGGAAATAGGTATTGGATCTGATAGCTCCTGGGTAAGGGGAAGATTAAGTAGTGCAGGGCAGGGTTATCAAGTTTTCTAGCATCCTGGGAGTTATAGCCACAGCAGGCCTGGACTCTGATAAACTGCATATGTAGGTGAAGGAAGCACATCTTTGGTGGGGTGGGGACAAGTCCCCCAGAGAGCACTCTGAGCTCAAGGTGGTGGATGAGGGCTGCCTAGCCTTGCCCATGCTGGAGCCCTTGTTTTGAGCATTCACTGCAACTTCCTCTCTCCATTGCACTCTCTTCCCATTTCCTTCTCCTGGTCTTGACCTTGGGTCTGGTCTTTAATGTACCTTTTTTTGATCTTGGCTCTTCACAGACCTGGGTATCCCTTAGGTGGAGACACAAATTTCCTGGGCAGTGTGTAGGTGCGGGAGTAGGGAATGGAGTAGGGTCTGATATCCACTCAAGTGGATTCTCCTATTAGTTCTTAGGAGCCAGATCTCTCTGTTGCTGTTTTTTTTTTTTTTCAGTCTCTTGTCACTCTAAAGAGAACCCCCTTTGATGGTTAGGCTATTGTGTCAGCTCGGCCAGATAACTGAGTCCATTTGTTTGGTCAAGCATTGGGCTAACTGTAATACAAGGGCATTTATGGACTTTGGTCACCATTGACTTTACTGCAATGGTAAATCACAGATAGCTGGTTATAATTAACATCAATCAGGGAGCTTGCCTTCAGCAGTGAGTGAAGCTTAACCCAATCAGTTGAATCCCTTAAAAGGGGAAGTGGTTCCAGCATCGAGAGAGAATTTCCCAGCTCTTCTTTGAACAGCCAACATCTCCCAGAACTTGTCAAGAAATCTTCATTGGCTTTTCATCGGAGCTCCTGGTTGCAGCCTGCCTGTGGAAACTGGACTTGTGCATCCCCACGGCTGCATGAAAGACTCTGATAAATCTCTTACTATTGACAGATATCCCTTGTCGATTCTCTTTCCCTAGAGAACCCTGACTAATATACGCCCTTTCCCCCCACCCTTCCCAACAGTCCTGATCTTGTCATCTAAATTTCTCCAGGGCATCTGAGACTTTCTGCATTCATCTACAACTCATCCAGCAGAACATTTTCCTAAAGCCTGTGGAAAACTCTGGGCTTCTGTGTTGCTCTCTGGGTGCCCAAATAACAGTTAAACCTACCATTTGTTGAAAGTCTGTTAAAGTCCCAGGCACTTTAATAGCAGCCTTGGATAGGGGCTCTAATAATTTGTTTCTCACCACTCTACTAATCAGCTATCACTAACCCATTTGCTTATAAGGAAATTGATGCTTAGAGTTGTACAGTTACCCAGCTGAGATAATATTTAAATCCAGTTTTCCCAATTGAAAGAGCAACATTGCTTTTCCAAGGCTATTTGTCACAATCTTACTTTCTTAGCTAAAAATTCAAACACATATTCAGATCATATTTAGCATACATTGAGGAACCTCCAGCAGAATATTCCAAGATGTGATTGTCCGAATGAACTGAGAGACATATTTGCTGATCTCTTCATTCACAATGACCTCTTTTCTCATCTTCTCAACCCCAACTTGGTAGATCTCAACCGTGTGTTAGGAAAGAAGCAATATGATGGAATATGACATACCAATCAGGTTGCTTTCTTTAACCGTCTGGTTTTGGATTTGTCACCTTTTGATTTCCTCTATTGTGTGAGCAATGAAAGGTCTCAAATTATGGAGTACTTTGATAATTTTCCTGTTTTCCCTGTCACTGTTTTTATGTGACATTTTAGCATATGTGCTTGCTAATTTGACAAGACCTCTATTCCCTTTTTTTTTTTTTAACCTGGTTTCTTTTAATTAGCAGTAATCATTTAAGATACAACCATATCGTTTTTGGCTGGTTGGACCATTTCTTTTTATCTTAGTAATGTTACATTGTGTAGCTATAGCACAGTGAGTTTACCTATTAACCTATAGAACAATACCTTGTTTGCTTTCAGATTTGGAGATTACAAAAACAGCCCCTGTAAACATTCATGTGTGGGTTTTTCTGTGGACTCAAATTTGCTGCATCAGGCCCAGTTTTCCTATTTGCCCCATCCATGGGTTTAAAAGTCTCCTTTTGCCAGTACTTTGCCCCTGCAGCACCACGTGGTGGTTGCCTGTTTTCCTTTTTATCTCCTCTTTAATAACATGCTCTGAGAAGGAGGGCAATTAGCCCAAAGGAGCCTCTAATTGGTGAAGTTTTCAGCAGAGATTTTGCTGATTCCTCTGAAACATGCCCCAAGTGGGCAAAGGTCTGCTCCAGGGGTGAGTCAAGCTAGGCCTGAGTGTGAGGAGGATGGGAGCCTTTTCCATAGCCAGGGGTTTTTCTAATGGTGCAGCGAGACCCACTGGGGATGTTTCTTTGGACAAGAGAAAGCATTCTTGGTGGTGGTGATGGGTATTCTTGCCCCTTTGCTGCACAGGATTGTAAATTACAGATCTGGAATTCAAGGTGAAGTCTGCTTTTCAAATACCAGGCTCTTGGAAAGACTTGAACTTTTAAGATCCAAATCTATCTTTACGATGTCCACTCCCTGTCCAGTGAGTAGTGCTTAGCCAGCCAAATAAGCCTCTGGATGTGGCTCAGCTGCTGCTTCCTCTGGGGAGTCACCCTTCCTCTAATTGTGCTTCCTTTTCAGGCCACTGAGGAAAGGCAGAGGAAGCAGAGCCCTGGGGTCAGAGCCCTACCTCACATTATAAGCGGAAACTAGATGAGCACATGTCTTGGTCTTGGCAGGTGTCAGACACTAGGAGTTGGTCCAGGGAAGTGCCTTGGTGGGCAGACTACAAAGCTGTTTCTCTAAGACCTCTCTGGAGGTCCCTGTACCCTCTGGATTCATCACCTCCTCCTCCCTTGGTAAAGGTAGACTATTCCTTTGATGGGCCAGGCTCTATCAAGATACAAAATCAGTGAGTCACAGGCCTTTCTGGAAGAGCATAAACTGGGAACTATAGGAGAGTGTGGTAAATGAAAAGTCCAGGACCAGATAGATGAACTATAGGAGAGTGTGGTAAATGAAAAGTCCAGGACCAGATGGCGTCACAGGTGAATTCTACCAATCATTTAAAGAAGATCTAGTATCAAACTTGCTCAAACTCTTCCAAAAAATTGAACAGGAAGGAACACTATCAAACTCATTCTATGAGGCCAACATCACCCTAATACCAAAGCCAAAAAAAGATATTACAAAAAGAAAAAAAAAGGGGGAAATTACAGACCAATATCTGTAATAGAGAGGCAAAAATCCTCAACAAAATACTTGCTAACCAAATCCAAAAACAAATTTAAAAATTATATGTCAAGATCAAGTGGGCTTTATAACAGGTATGCACACCTTATACAAAATATAATTCAAAATGGAACAAGGACCTAAATATGAAAGCTACAACTAAAAACTTCCTAAAAGAAAGTATAGGGAAACATCCTCAAGATCTAGTGGTTGGTGGTGGTTTCTTGCACCTTACACCCAAAGCAAAGCAACAAAAGTAGATAAATGGGACTTCCTCAAAATTAAAACTTTTTTATTTCAAGTAATTTTGTTAAGAAGGTGAGAATACAGAAAATTCAATGGGAAAAAATCTTTGGAAACCACGTATCTAACCAATGATTGGTCTCCATGTTATATAAAGAGATCATATAACTTAATGACAGAATGACAACAACCCAATTTTAAAAATGGGCAAAATAATTGAATAGACATTTTTCCAAAGTGGAAATACGAATAGCCAAAAGACACATGAAAAAATGTTCGACATCATTAGCTATTAGGGAAATGTAGATCAAAACTACAATGAGATATCATCTCACACTATACAGAATTAGCATTATTTAAAAAAAAGAAAACCGCAAGTATGGAAGAGGAAGTGGAGAATATTCCATCCTTCACTCTTGGTGGAAGTGTAAAATCATGCAGCCTCTGTGGAAGGTGATTTGGCTGTTCTTCAGGAAACTAAATATAGAACTGCCTATGATCTGGCAATCCTCCTACTAGGAATATATTAATGTATGAAACATGGGAAAAGAAAACTAATGTAATTTCTAGAACATTTACAACATTGTAATGTTTTGTAGCAAAGGAAAGAAGATACTATGTTAATGCTAAAGGAAAAAAAAAAGAATATGGGGTTTGGCTTTGTGAGAAATGAATATGATTAAGCATTTTTTTTTTCTCTTATTCATTTTTGTCATTAATAAGGAGACCTTGACTATGTTATTTAACTAATCTGTGTTCATCTGTGTATCTTTCTGAACACTAGAGGACCAACTGAGTTAGTTGTTGGAGTTAGATTAGATGAGCTCAAAGTGCCTGGACAGAACTTTTTAGAAGTAATGCTTACATAACTTGTTGAGCTTCCTTTTCCTCTTATTTTATTTTCTTGAATTTGAAATAAAGTTTGAATAAAAAAGAATAAAAACTGAAATCATTAAAAATAGTATGACTTTTATGCAACAGTAACTTCTGAACCCCAAACCTAATATTGATAGACAATACCATTCTTATCCCTTTTTATGAATCCTTCAGGGAAGTGTAGAACCAGACACTGAAGACATTCAGCAAGTGTCCACAGGGATGCAGCAGTCAGGAGAGCCAGCCTCCCACACTGCCCCCACACTCACCTCCACCCCATGTGCCGTGCCAAATCACAATGTTCTGACCTGACATCTCAGAAAGGGTGAAACCAGCAACTGGATAAAACATGACAAACCGTGAAACACAGTAGTACATGACATCAACTATTTAACTTAGAAAACCAAAGTTGCAGCTCTGTGTTTGGCAACAGAGTAAATATCATATGTGTGTGTGTGTGTGTAATTTTAAACACTGGAAACAAAGATAAACAAAGAGGGTTATGGATCCACTCCTACATTACATTATTCCCTTATCCTCTCAGTAAGTCTCTATTCTGCTGGGGAGTAGATGTGGAGGAGGGTGCCCATTTTGACGTGAGATGGGATGGTAGGGCTCCTGTCACCCAGCACTGGCACCCCTTGTTTTACTTGGGCCCAGGGGAACCTTAGGGTCAGCTTGGCTTCCCTCTCTCCGGGAGCACCAGCCCAAGAACTTTCATCCTCAGTGTTCCAGCTCAGTCTCAACTTGAAACTCCATTTTGAGAGTAAGGAAGAATTAAAATACTTAATAAAAGTGTGAAAAGAATTGTTTTTGATCCGAAAAGATTTTTTGATTTTTAAACTCCCAGAAAACATGTAGACTAACCATGTGATAAAGACTTCAAGACTCCATGATTCTGACTTGACTTTTCTAAGAATTTGAAAGAAAATCATTCAGTTGAAGAAGAAAGGAAGTGGTTAATTAACCTCTGAGAATCAGTTCTTCAAGATAAAGGGTTTGTCTATAAGAGACAACACTAATTTGGCAACATCCTTCCCTTGAGTCCCTGGGGATGTGGGGAGGTTTTAATGAGCCTTGTTTGGTGCCTTTGAAAAGCAAAAAAACAGGCAGAATTTACAAATTCCTTTCCAAAAAGTTAGTAAGGCAAAAAGATCAGACAGCTTTGTTGAGAACATGGACTGTTCTAGTCTGGTTTCATTTTCAGAATCTACCTTGTTTCCATTTACCAAGATCTGTGCTTTTAAAAAAAAGATGCACTATAAAAAAGTGCTTGGACTAGGAAACAGCGGGGAAAAGGCCCCAGAGTTGGCAAACAGTACATCGATATACACACTGTTAAACAAACAAGCCTGTGCCAGTGGACCCAGGAATGTGGACGGTAACAGGGGGAGTTCTAAGTGTAGTCAATGGGGCTGATCAGCTTTCATCTCCGGCTGTGGGAATAGGGCTGTAGCTCCTTGTAACTGGGGATGAGGCAGGAATTCAATATTCCATGTTCCCAAGGATATTTGTGTCTCATGAAGCGGTCTGTGGTTGGTCTCCCGAGGTTTCTTAGCAAGCCATCAGTCAGCATGTGAAAGTTTAAGGACTTGCTGATTGCTTTTGTTTTCATGACTGTATAAATGGTACATAATTTTTGAAAATTGGAAGTGTAAAGGATCCATTTTACTAATGGAAAAACGGGATGGAAGAATGCTGTTTGGACTAAATTCTATTCTAAAACACACCTTCCTCACTTTTCTCCTTTATTTATTTATTTATTTTATTTATTTATTTAATTCCCCTCCCCTCCCCCGGTTGTCTGTTTTTTCTGTGTCTGTTTGCTGTGTCTTGTTTCTTTGTCCGCTTCTGTTGTCGTCAGCAGCACGGGAAGTGTGGGCGGCGCCATTCCTCGGCAGGCTGCTCCCTCCTTCGCGCTGGGCGGCTCTCCTTATGGGTGCACTCCTTGCGCGTGGGGCTCCCCTACGCGGGGGACACCCCTGTGTAGCACGGCACTGCGCATGGGCCAGCTCCACACGGGTCAAGGAGGCCCGGGGCTTGAACCGCGGACCTCCCATGTGGAAGACCAACGCCCTAACCACTGGGCCAAAGTCCGTTTCCCACTTTTCTCCTTTGAATTGAGTTAACCCATTCAGCTGCAGGCTGAGAGTGGGGAAAGAGGGAGTGGACGTCTAGCTGGCCCAGCCTCAGGGCGGCCAGGAACCACTGCCTCTGGGAGAGGATAGAGGAAGAGTGCCAGGACAGGAGCAGGAGTAGGAGAAGGAGAAGCAGGCCACAAGTGTCCTCCTGCCCACCATTATCCTCCTGTCCACTCTTATCCCACCATTAGCATGGAGGGACGTGAGACTCCTCCTCCTTCCTGGCCAGGGATTCCTGTTTATCTCCTTTCTATAGCAGCCACACACTGCTGTACAACGTTGCAGAGTGATTACAAGTTTGGGCTTGAATGCCCGCTCCACCAATTATTGGTGGGTGCTTTGGGCAAGTTACTTAACTTTCTGGTCCCCTCCGCTGTGAAAGGGAAATATTAAGAGCACTTAGGCATTCTGAGGATTCCTTGAGATAATCCATTTAAAGCACTGAGGACTGTATCTAGCCCACAGTAAGTTCTGAGTAAGTGCTGGCTGATACGATTGCTCTTTCTGATGGTGAATTCCTTTGGGTTTCCCCAAGACCCTTACATCACTCGCCTTGAGGTGCGGGAGGCCATGGGTACAGGTAGTTAACTGGGAAGTGGAGAAGGAGAATTTGTCATTAGAATCCTCTTCTTTCTGGAAATTCCTGAAGATGGTGAGAAGGTCAGTGGCAGCAACTGATTAGGAGACCATCTGCTAAGCTTTGAGGACCTTTGTTTCCCAGGTAGTATTAGGAACTTGAACAGAGAAAATTGGGAAGAGAAGCAGAACTTTACAGGGAGAATTCTGAGATGGAAAGGGTTAAGTAAGGCCAGAGATCAGGCAAAGAAATGAGTGCCATCAATTTCATCATCAATGATGAATGTTTACTAAATCTCTAGCCAATTATTATCTCATAAGCAAGACACCTCTGGACTTTGAAACCAGACTGTTTATATGTAATAACCCTACTTGTATAGTATATTTACTATAATTTTTCAGATTATAGCAAAAGCTTTCATATTCTAAGTGACTGACAGAAAGGAATATGCATAATGAATCCTCACTGAGGAGAAATGCATAGGAGAAAAGGGGTAAATGTTACAAGGTTGTCTTGGATCCCCAATATGAAAATTTTCTTTAGACACTGTGGCAGAGAAAGTCCAACATGTTCACCAAATCATGTGTATTTAACTCCAGAGCACCCAAGAAAACCACAGTTCCCCACACCCTGGCATCTAAGTGGGACTGTGCATCTAGTTCTGACCAACAGGCTGTTAGTGGAAGTGACATAGCCACTAAAATTTCCTTCTCTCTCTGTTTCCCCCTCCCTCTCCCCCCCCCCCCCCTTACTCTCTCTTCTATGTGGTAGACCCACAGATGGAAGGAACTCAGATCCCTGAGTCAAAGCTTGGAAGAGGTCCACCTGGGAGAGCTGCCCAAACAGCATCAGACTAAGTGGGCAAGATGTAAAACAGTTGCATTAAGCCACTGAAACTTTAGGATTGTTTATTGTAGAAACTACAACTGGGACAGCTGCCCAATCAGCTTCAGGCTGTGAAGTGGGCAACATGCAAACCAAGTTGTGTTAAGCACTGAAATTTTAGGGTTGTTAGTGACCCCAAATGGTCCATCCTCAGACAGCAAAGTAACCGATATTGAAATCTTACTATTGAAGTAACCATAGCATTTCAGAGCAAAGATAATTTCTTTTGCCTTAAGATTTTTGGGAGGGTCCTATTAAAGTACAACTATAGGAGTATAATATACCCTCCCTCAGAATCCATTATTACATTTGCTGAACACAGAGACACATGGAAATGCATAGATGCAGTCATTCGTTCAATATTGAACGAGTGCCTCCGAAGTGCTAGGCAATGTCTGAGGTGCTCGAGGTACTGAGAGTTTTCTGGTTTGTAGTTTGTGAAGAGCTTGCTTAGTAGGATGGAGATTTTCTTTTAGATCTAAATGAGAAACCTACACTTTTTGGGATGCCTCCTCACTAGTTTTCGTTCCCCAGCGGCACTCAGGAGGGTCAGGAAGGGGGTTCCTGCGTGTGAACGCCTGGCCTCACCCTTTGTGGCACAAGCTGAGCCATCTCCCTGGTTGAGCAGCCCTGGGCTTGGAGGGGGAGAAGAGGGAATATGCACCCCAGGGGGCAAGGTAGGAAAGGACTGCTAAGATAGGAACCAGGAGATCTTAAAGGGGGCTTGGGATTCCTTGGAATTGGAATCTGTTAGAAGGCCTTACTGTCTAATAAGGATGATTATTTATTTAAAAAGGAATATGATTTTGTGCTCATTTCTCCTGCCTTTAGTCAAATGCCCTTTGGAACTCTTTCAGGTCTTTTTTTTTTTTAGCATGGCAGGGATTCAGAGTAATGGGATGGGGGTTGAAGAATTTTGAGAAATTATCTGAGCAAATCCAAGATTTATAAGAAGAGATATAAAATCACTTCAGAGCAGATTATTTGTGTCGCTTTTATAGATGGAATCATTTGAGTAGTCCCTCGTAATTTTGCAAAATAATTCTAGAATGTGTTTATATCTTGGGGAAAGTGGGACGGTACCTTTTGCAATCGCTGAAGAGAACCCTTCCTTGGCATAGAGTTCTGGAGAAGGGAAACTAATTGCATAAGGAGATCAGACCTTTCTAGAAGAAAGAGATGGGACCTCCCCAATCCTTGCTCTTCTTTGCTGAGGTAGATTAGGGAAATCGTTAGCCTGACTGGAATCCGTGATAGGAGAGGATACCATGGACTTCAAAAGGGACCTCACCTGGCAGAGAAGAGATTCTGGGTTCACTACAGAGGTCTAAGGTTTCTAAGTAATGGCTGGTTTCAGGGAAGTGTAGGTTCAAGTGTGGAATCCTTGCCCTGACATAATTTCAATCCTTTGCAGGAAAAATGGCTGTGCATCAGAGGCTTGGCAGGCATATGAAACACAAGCACTGAAATTTGGGACCTGTAACCCAGATTAGTGAACAGTCATTAGACTGAACAGGGTCAAGAGTAGCTACAGTGCTAGTAGACTGATATACTTTCCCATTTTCTCTTTCTCTCTTTCATCACCCAATTCTTGGAAGCCCTATGTGTTCTTGGATGATTGGGTGGGTGTATTATGGGATGGGGCAGAGGCAGTGCTCAAGAGGAGATTCTGGGCATGAAGGGTACATTTAGGTTGGAGCAATCCAATAAAAATAAAAAAGACATCACAATAACGTTACTCAGAAAATTTAGGGGAAAGAAATAAAATTTAAAAAAAAGAAAAATTTGGAGGAGGTCACATAAATTACGTTGGTCTTGAATACCTCTAAATGAAGAATGGGATAGTAGTCAAGACCTAAACACATATACTGAGGAAGTGAGTCTGGGATTTGTAGCTGTGGTGAAACAAATTATCCAGTTGTGCACAAAATTTTGGGCTGCCTTCTGAGCATGTTGTGACCTAACCATGTGACTGTGATGAAAAATGCATCAGCGGAACAATGAGATGTATTCACATATTCAAGCTGGTTTTGAGTTCTGACAAAACAAATCAAACTATGCCCAATGCAGTACTGGGGAGAAGAAAAGCAATTCTTCTAAAATATGATCTTCAAAACTGGTTAACATACAGACTACTCTTAAGGGAAAATACATTGCAGATTCTTACCATTGACTGAAATTCCTTTTATTATAATAACACATACTGTATTTATATGATAAATATGATAGATGTGTATCATAAACCCCTTATGCCTATAGCTTTTTTACAGTTACAAAATTTGAACTAATTTACAAACCAAATGCAAACTAAAATGTAAAACTAATGAAGTTTAAATTAAAACCTATAATTTAATGAAGATGACATTTTCATATAGCCTCAGATTGGTTCTGTTTTTAAATTGTATCTGTCATTGAATGCATAGAAACGATTGGTCAACCAAGCACTTATCACAAAATAATATTATAAAATGTAAAGTTTTGTGTGCTGGTTCAGGATATCAGAATTCACACTTAACCCAAACTAAGGAAGCAATTCTCAGATGCTGATGTTAAAGCAATGACTTTTTAAAAATCAATTTCATTGATACATATTGATAAAGCATACAATTCCTCCAAGGTGTACAACCAATGGTATTTGCTATAATCACATAGTTGTGCATTTATCACTTTAATCATTATTAAAGCATTTTCCTTATCTTGATATTAATATTAATAAATGAAAAAACAGACAGAAACAAGAAAATTCCTTACCTCCCAATCTCTCTACGCTTCTCCCACTGTACAAACCTGCTGTTTCTGGCTATTCTGTTTAAAGTATATAATCAATGACTTTTAGTATAATCACAATGTTGTACATTCATCATACTAAAAAATTCTAGAACATTTTCCTTATTCCAAAAAGAAAGACTCCGAACCCCTTAACATTTCTCCCTCAGACCTACATAACAACTAATCTTTCATTTTTATGAATCGATTTATATTTACATTTTATATAAATGGAAGGGGAGGTATTTTTTGATAACCCTGTAGAACTTATATTTCCACTTCAGAAAATGTTTGCACTGGATGTTAAGATATCAACATTAAATAGGTATGGAATATAATCCATTATTGTTAAAAATAAGAACAGAAAAAAATTTCCTCCATAATTATTGTAGTATTTATTGCTAAAGACCTATAGCATGTTGGACCCTACAAAGATAGGATCAATGTGATATAACTCTTAGCAAACTGAATATGATACTAATTATGGCTACAGAGAATTTTTGTGTTCATGTATGCAGTGTGTGGAATTCTCAGTTCTCTATTTTCTTTTACTCTAATTATTAGGGCAACCCTTGTTTGTATGACATATTGAGATAGTTTTCCTTCTTATAGCAGAAAGGTGATCATAAATGCAATCACAGGCATTGAAGTCTCATATACTCAGCTATAAGGCAATTATCTTGATTCAGAAAGTGCATTTAAAAAGATTAGTTTAATAATGAAAAAGAGTAATTAAAACATTTTCATGGAGGACCTCCTCTTCCAGGAGTCCACTGATAGGGAAATCACAGACACCTGTTTATTAGTAACCAAGAGAAGGGGAGGCAGTTTAATAAATGAACACCACATTTTATGATAAAATAGATTTACAGACAATTATTTGGATATATATTTAGGGTAATGTATAATCCTTAGAACTAATAATAAGCAATATACAGGTGACTAAAAGGATTGAATTAGGTATTTACACAGAGGCATGGTGTAAATTATGAAACATGTGTGTACTATTATTTGCACACCATTAAACCAAATCTGTCTATATTTTGTTTTCTTGGAAGATTTATAAGTTCAATATTATGTAATATTGCAATTGGACTCAGTTTTTTTCCTACTTAAATTAGGATCGATAATAGATACAGAGCACGTGATAAATGCAGGGGGACTGAAAGACATTTGGGAGAGCTTCATTATTTCATAATATGTCACACTGTCCTTAAACTGTGTGGCAGTTTGAGTCTTTTGTGGACCCCAGAAAATTCTCTTCTTAAAGCTAATCCATTCCCTGTGCATGCAAACCTATTGTTGGTGGTATCTTTGGATTAAATTAGTTGTTAAGGACTTTGATTAGATTGTGTGGCCAAGCATGGGTCTTAATCCTTGACTGGAGTCCTTTATAAATGGAGGAATAAAAAGCTGCAGATACAGGAAAAAACTGCAGAGACAGAGAGGAACCCAGGAGCCCCCAGAGGCTGAATTCAATGAACTCAGGAAAGAGAAAAGTCTCAGACAGAGAAGCCCAAAGTCAAAACAATGAGGCCCAGAGAAGAAGGCAGAGACCAAGACCGGCAGATGCCGCCACTGTGCCTTACCATGGGAGGTGAATTTAGGGCGGCCAGCAGCTGCTTGTCTCGGGGGAAGCATCGCCTGATGAAACCTGGATTTGGACATTTTCACCATTTTCACAGCATCAGAACTGCAAGCTTTTATCCTAAAAAGAATTTCCATTGTAAAAGTCAACCCATTTCTGGTGAATTGCTTCCAGCAAATTTTAGCCAACTAAAACAAACTGCGTGGGGGTGATCCCTGCAGTCCACAAATACAGGTTCCTGGAAGGAACATTGTGAGAATATGAACTCTTGCCCATTTTGGCTGAGGCCCCGAAAAGCCTGCCCACCAGCCCTCACTCTGGTATTAGACTCACTGGGAACAGGTAAAGAATGAATCATTCTTTGTCTTCTAAGGTAGAGTTGCTGAAGATTTTAGTTCAGTAGTGATATCATCAAGAACTTATCAATTCTTTCCCTTTAAGCTTTTAATCTTTTTATTAAAACTGTCATTTTAAAAAAGCACTTTTCAAATCATTACCATGTTTAATGTGCAAAATCTTGTAACTGAGTTATTAATATCATTCTCCTTTCAGAGATGTGCAAACTGAGTCTCAAAGGCTTGAAGCAACTTGCTCACAGTCATAAAGGCGGCAAATTGAGGACCTGGAGTTTGATACCAAATCCACACACTTTCACTCCAAATCCCATTTTCTTTTCTTTTTTTTTTTTTTTCAGTTAGACCGGTAAAAAGAATTTATTGAGAAACAAGAGAAAAGAGAAAAGTATACACCCAAGACATGGATTCAGGCTACTTCCAGGCAAAGAAGAGCCCAAATCCCATTTTGTTTTCACCACTTGAATCTGCTTTTTCAGGCTCATAGCTTATGATTCATTCTTTCTTTCCCTTTCCCTTCCCTTCCTTCCCCTTCCCTTCCCTCCTTCCTTCTTATCATTTTATTAGAGTTGGTATATGTAAAAATCATGCAGAAAATACAGAGTTTCCATGTAAGACCACCCACCCCCCTCTGCCATGCCACACACACAGTTTTTGGTTATTGACATTTTACATGTGGGTGGTAACTTCTTTACAAAGAATGAACCAGTATTACTATAATTATACTATTATACTATTAATTTCCATAATTTACATTAGAGTTCACTCTTTATTTGTACATTTCTATGTTTTGTTTATATCTTGGTAATCTAAACTTTCCCAATTTAATCAATTTCAATATACAATTCAGTGGTATTTTATAATGCTGTCGTGCTATCACCACTCCATGATTTTTTTTTTTTCAGAATTAAAGAGTGGGGAGAATTGATGATTGCCTGGTTGTTAGTTGGTATTACTTTGTGATGTAGAAGGCCCAATGCGAACTTCAAAATCTAGTGCTTTTTCACTACCAAATAGTCATTGTTACTGACAAGTATAGCTAAAGAGTTAGCAAAAACTCTGTGAGTGCTGCTCATACAAATCACCTGCCTCCACTCCTCTCTGGCCTCTTAAATCCTGCCATAGAGAAGCCTAGCTTCTTTATCATTGATCTCAGAATTGTTATTTTATTTTTTTTAGGAGGTCCCAGAGATTGAACCCAGGACCTGGAACATGGGAAGCAGGCACTCAACCACTGAGCTACATCTGCTGCTCAATCTGGGAATTTTTAAAGCATGAGGAAGTCTTGCTACATGAAGGCTAGTCCTTGGCCCAGCAATATAGGTATCACCTGGAAGCTTGTCAGAACTGCAGCATTTCAGGTCCCATCCCAAACCTGTTGAATAAGAATCAGCATTTTGACAAGATTCCTGAGGTATTTACAGTTTGAGCCTCACTAATTCATGTCTCAAAGTCCTCTTTCTCCAGTCTAGTGTTTTTTTTTTTAACATGACAGCAGATGACCTGGGCAATTTTGGATAATTCCATGGGGGTGTGCCTTACCATGGTAACCATATTATGGCTCTTGTTAAGGTTGTGATGGCAACACAAAAAGTCTGCCTTAAACTATTCCTGCTATGAAGTCATGCAAGGATATTTCCAAAAGTCACAGACTCTGCAGACCCTAGAAGCATGGATGCATTGGACAGGCACAGATTGGGCCTTTGCCAGGTGCATTACATTTATGCTGCTCCACAGGACTTAACAGGTGTGTAACCCTAAACCATGATATCTTAATGAGTAATACTTTCAGCATCTTCAGAGATAGCATATTTCATTTTGTAACGTCTCAGGAATGTAGATATTCCAGACTGAAGATAGTGATAAATCCAAAATTTGATCTTCTGCTTTGTAACTTACTAGTTATAAGACCTTGGGGCAAACATATGGATTTCTCTGGGCCTCATTTTCTGTAAATTGAAGGCATTAGACTGATATCTATGGCCCATTAAAGTAAATACACAAACAAAAATCCCTGTGCCCAGAATGATTATCTTTATAACAGCTATAAAGCATGACTGTGATCATGCAGGCACTCCGTGTTTTAGTTTATGAAAATTGCACAATTAGAATATGAAAATGATAAACATAAATGGACAGACAGTTGGAAAAGACTTTGAAAGATTGCTTATCCAAGAGAAACTAAGGGAATCGTTAACCATAAACTAGAACATGGAGATCACTGTGGCCTGGAGGCATAACCTGTGATTGCAAACAGCTTCAGTGAGTCTGATTTATGTGGTTAAAGTTCAAATGCTTTACTGGGCCACTTCCCTTATTGACACAGAAAGAAATGTGTCATCTATTTCTGCTTCTGGAGAAGGCAAATCCCTACCCAGACAAACCTGAGCTTTTCTAGTTTAGCTTTATTTAATGCCTGCTCAGTGATTGTGGCATGTGCAATCAAGTAAAATCTGCTAATTAAAAGCAACAAGAACTTACTCTTTAAAAATAATTATTAAATATTAAAAAAATAAAATAATAGAACCTGTATCTGTTGATATAACAAATTTTAACATTTTGTTATATTTTCTTTATATTCCTTTTTTTCTCTCAAGAAATTCATTACATCTGCAGTTGATGTCCCACCTTATTCCTACATCAACCCCAACACCATTGTTTGGAAATACTTTGATATGTTTTACTGACTGTGTAGGTATCCTAAATGCATGCTATTGTTCTGCCTTTTTTTTTTTTTTTAATTTTAATTTACTGGAATGAGATCTTTAGCAGATGGCAGCATTTCCACAAGCCACTGGATTTCAGGACAGGTGTAGGGAAGAGTTCCATGCATCCAGCCAGGTCCCCCTAAAGCAATTTCGAGTTTCTCTGCTCTTCTGCATCAGGCATTTTTTGGAAGCCCTGTAAGCCCCTCTGCTGCACAGGCACAGACCGAGAGTGTAGAGGAGTTAACACCCCTAGATAGCCCTCAACTAATGAACAGCAGAGTTGGTGGATTAATGACCCAGCCTCCTCTCCTGAGGAAAACTTAATAGGCGCAATCTGCAGAGGGCCTTACGGAGGATTGTGTTACCCATAGAGGTAACTAGCTCAATAACACACCCTATATTGGCTTTTTCCCTTTTCTCACTCTGTCTCCTCTCTCTTCTTCCTGGGATCACTCCCTAAATAAACTAACAAGCCCATATCATATTGCTGAATTCTTTGATTAGTTCAAATAGTTTGGGTATAAATTATCTTTGGTTTTATTGCAGGGTGGTTCAAAAATGTGGTCTGATTGCTATCAAAGCTTTGTGTTTGTTGAGACTGGTTTTATGGTGTAGCACATAATTAACTTTTGGAAAATAGTTTCATGTGTGTTTATGGCTGGGTGTGGACTTCTACATGTATCTATTAGATGAAGTTGGTTAATTCTGTAGTTGAAATCTTCTATATACTTAGATTTTTGTCTTCTTGATAAATTTCTGAAAGAAGTTTGTTGGTCCCAATATGATTATGGATTTATAATTTTTTTCCTGTTAATACTGTAATTTTTCTTTGTATATTTTAAGGCTATGTTATTAAGTGTATACAGTTTCATGATTAGTATATCTTTATCTTAAATAATACCTTTTGCCTTAAGGACCATTTTGTGTTCAATTAATATAGCTCATTCAGTTTTTGTTTTTTGTTTTTTTTTGGGGGGTTGGTATTTTCTTAGTCTAAAGTATTCATTCTTTTTCCTTCAAATTTTCTAGAGTAATAAAAATTTAAAATGTATCTCTTGTCATCAACACATAGCTGGATTTTATTCGTTTTGTCCATTTTCAGAATTACTGTGTGCTTATCTGGAAAGTTTGATGAATTTATATTTATCAAAATTAAACAAATTCAAATTGTTTACCATCATGTTCTATTTCTATAAGACTTCTTTTCTTGTATCTGCTTTCCCTTTTATTGCGAGGGTTGACAGCTCTTTCACATAAATAAAGTTTTATTGGAACACAACCACACTCATTTGGTTTTGTATCGTTTATGGTCGATTTCATGCTACAATGGTAGAGATGGATAGCTGCAACAGAGACTGTAAGGCTCACAAAGCTCCAAATATTTATTTTCTTTCTGGCCATTTACCAAAAAGGTTTGTCAACTCCTGTTCTATTGGATTTGAGTATTCCATATCTCTCTCCCTTTGAAATTAGAGATTGTGTTTTATTCCCTATAATGGTTACCCTTACATTTGAAGAAGTATGCGTACTCTCAGACAAAAGCTAATGCATCTATACTTATTCTGAACAAAACAATGACTTCAGAATACTTTAATTCCAATCACCTTCCCTATCTTCCAATTTTTGTTTAGATTTTAGTCTCATTTTGTATTTTAATTCCTCTCCTCAATAGCCATTACTATTGTTGTTGTTTCAAATAACCAATGCATATTTATATTAAACTAAATATTTGTCAATTTCTTTTACCTGTGCTGGTCTTTGCACCTTATTTTTTCCTTTTTAGTTTAAGTTCCTCTTTCTGAAGTACTTCTTTCAAGAAGATTGTGAAAATGTATACCACCCATTGCATATGGCATATGCATTCAGATTCCTTTGTCTTATTCTCTCTCTAGAAGGATACTTTAGCTAGTATTTTTTCTCAGTACTTTGAAGATATTCCATTATTTTATGGTTTTTGTATTTTTCAGTTGGGAAGTCTGCTTTAGTCTAATTGTTACTTTGCAGACAATTTGCCCTTTTGCTCTGGCTACTGTTAAGATTTTTCTCATATGCCATTTTACTCTGAAGTGCCAATGTGTGGATTAGTTTTCACTTGTTTAGTGTTAATTGTGATTCTTAAATCTGAAAATGTAAATTTTTCATTGATTCTGGAAAGTTCTCATTGAATACTATCTCTCACCCAGTAATCCTTTTCCTTCCTTTGTAACTTATAAACATATACTGTCTCAGCAGTTAATTTATACACTTCATAGAGAACACTGATTCTTTCCAGCATAAACTCCCACCATAATATTTTTATGTATCTCAATATATAATTTGTTTACGTCAATTTAGGATAGGCACTAGGGCTTTGGGTTTTGGTATGAAACCCAGGTTCACATGTGTTCCAACCTTACTATATGTTATTTAACAATTTAAAAACTTCAGTTTTAGACTTGTGCAGAGAGTAATATTTGGAGATAAAAAGTATCTACTTCTTAAAGTTGTTGTGAGAATAAAACTCCCTCCTGAAGGCTGTGCTTCCATGCCTCCAGGTGTACTGAGCCACAGTTGCTGAAGGAAATATATAAAAGCCTCCTGAGTGGGTTAGGAGGGTAAAAGAACCTAGGATCCCTAAAAATCAGATATTGTGTATCTCTATTTAAATATCCCATGCACAGGAATTTTGTTGTGTCTAATAATAATAAGAACCTTCATCTTGGAGCAGATTGGATGCATAGAAAGTAAGAACTAGGAGGAACCTAATATTACCTTGTCCATTTTTTATATTTAACTAATGACAAAATTAAGGCCTTGAAAATTTAAACAATGCCTCCATGACTGGATCATTTGCAATGCCTGACAAAATATTAGGCACATAAGGAGGTATTCAATAAATAGTTATATAAATGAAAGTATTAGAAATAAAAATGAGATGGACACCAAGGCTGGCTAACCTTTCTAATATACCTCAGGACAACAAAGCTGTATTTTAATGACTACCAAGCACTAACACCTAGTCAGAAAATATTAATCGGACCAGTGTTATCTCTGCTGATCTTTCCGGTTCCTGAGTTCTTCCAATTCTCTGGTATTGGAAGATTTGCTGTATGATCCAGTATTTACTGTTTTGAATATTTTTCTGAACTTTATTTTTCTCACATTAAATGATCTGGGAGCACCTTTGTTTGTATTGCTTTGTCTTCTTCCTTTACATCCAGCCCTGGAACAGAATTGGGATTTTAATAATGGTTAATTAAGTTCTTCATTGATTATTGCCAGATAAGCAACTGATGCCTAATTTCTAAGTTAAAAAAATGTTGTACAGGGTAATGTTTACTTTCTTTGTATTGAATATTGTCATGTAATTTAATTTTCAAAAACAAATGAGTGAGCAAATATTTTCCTCTTTAATGTATAACGACAGCAAACAACACCCTGTGCTGACCTGTTTTTAGAGACTCAAAAGTACATTTTGAGTGTAACTTCCTTTTCTTTAGGAACATGTGATCTTAATCTGCAAACATTAGCAAATTTAAGAATGTTGTATTATTTATTGCACAATCACAAATCTACAGCCTTGTGAAAGTTAATATTTTCTGAGAGTAGCAATAGACTTTGGAAAAGAGAAAAGCTGCTAGGACAGCTGTTCTCCAGCTGAATCCTATTGCATGGGAACATACTGAGAAGAAGAATCTTGAGTGGTAATAAATTAGCCTGGGAGCCAGGAGCTAGTTCTAGCTCTGATTCTACTAGCTGTGAGACTTCAGATAAGTCTGTTCATCTTGCTAGATCTCTGGTTTCTCATATTTAAACAAAGATATTGAATTTAAGATGATTGGTAATGTCTCTTCCATGTCTAAGGTTCTATTATTTATTTCGATCAACTACCATAATAGAAAGAATATGTAATGACGATGGGAAGTGTTGGCACTGTAAAGGTGGGTTGTAGAATGGAGAGGAATAAAATAGTTATTGCTTGAGTGTTTTAGTTTGCTAGGCTGCTGAAATGCAGTATACCAGAAATGGGTTGGCTTTTACAGTGGGGATTTATTAGACTGCAAGTTTACAATTCTGAGGCAGTGAAAGTATCCAAATCAAGGCATCATTAAGCAGTGCTTTCTCCCTGCAGACTGCCTGCTAGCAATCCTAGATTCCTCTGTCACAGAGAAAGGCACATGGCTGCATCTACTGGGCTCTACCTTCTATATTGGTTTTGTTGCTTCAGCTTCTTGCATCTGACCTCCTCTCTCAGTCTCTCAGTATTCATCCCATTTAAGGACTCCAGGAAGAGGATTAAGACCCACCCTGGGTTATGCCTTCCTGAAGTAACCTAATCAAAAGATCCCACCTATGACAGGTTCACACCCACAGGAATGGATTAACTCTAAGGACATGATTTTTCTGGGGTCCATAAAAGCCTCAAACTACCACATAGAGGAAGGACTTAATCCTTTAGCCTAGAAGCTTGAATTTCACAGCATCTGGATTGGAACTTATGTAGGTATTTTATTGTATAAAAGATTTCAAAGTTCATAGATACGTCCACCTAAACCCTGAGTGGGAATAAGATATAAGTAGATGAGTTTCATTGTACTAGGAACTCTTGCACAATTCTCACTTATTCTGGGACAAGAAGGCTAACTTTCCATGGTCTCACCAAAACGTTTTTCAACCATTTCTGCAAAGATATCACCTAATTCAGGAAAAATCTCCAACCAGCACGGAAGGCAGCAGATTGCTAAGACTGATGGTTGTGCTTTTGTGGATCCTCATCTGGGTGACTAGCTCACCTTCTCAGTTTTTCTTTCTTTTATTTATTTATTTATTTATTTAAAGATTTATTTTATTTCTCTCCCCTTCCCTCCTCCCCACCCCAGTTGTATGTTCTCTGTGTCCATTTGCTGCATGTTCTTTTTTTCTGCTTCTGTTGTTGTCACTGGCACGGGAATCTGTGTTTCTTTTTGTTGCATCATCTTGCTGCGTCAACTCTCTGTGTGTGCGTGGTGCCATTCCTGGGCAGGCTGCACATTTTCCATGCTGGGCAGCTTTCCCGGCGGGGCGCAATCCTTGCGCATGGGGCTCCCCTACATGGGGGACACCCCTGTGTGGCAGGGCACTCCTTGCGTGCATCAGCACTGCACATGGGCCAGCTCCACACGGGTCAAGGAGGCCCAGGGTTTGAACCACGGACCTCCCATGTGGTAGACGGACACCCTATCCACTGGGCCAAGTCTGCTTCCCTTTCCTTCTTTTAGATGGTTGCTCTTTCTTTGCCTTCCTCTGCAGTGGTCATGGCTCAGTGTTATGTGACGAGTGGACTTGTTAGTTCTTTTAGTAATGGACAGCTTTAAGTAATTGAAGATTAGAGATAGGATAAAAGTAACTCTAAAGGACATAGAAAATTTATGGAAAACAAGGGACAACTGGGTGGATAGGTCTCAGGGAAAGCAGAAGACCAGTGTTTGGGAACTGGAAGAACCAACAGAGATCTAAAAGCTGGGTTAACTTGTTGAATCTTCAGTATTGGAATTCGTTCTCTTCATAACAGCATTCCTTTGAGGTGATCGAAACATGCTTTTATCTTTGCTTCTCTTTGTATCTGGTCACTTCCCCTCTCCACGGCAATGATGTGAGGTTCTCCATGCTTCCCAGATTAAATTCTTTTGATAGAATTTATGGATCTAGCTAATAAACATCATCTTTGTTTTGTACCCTGTGCAGAAAAGAATCAACAAGTTTGCAAGTTTGGCCCTTGGCTAGCTTCTGGGAACTTGGATTTTGGGTATGTTCTCACCATTTCCTAACTGATAAGCATGGTTCATTGTGTCTAGACTGTTTGTGCAAACAATATGATTTATGCTGAACATCTGCTTTCCTTTCAGGAGTCTGGAATTTTGGTACGTGCTTGGCAGAGGTGCTTTTGTGAACAGCCAGCAATGAAAACTTTGGGCATTGAGCCTTTTTTGGGCTTCCCTAGACAAAAATATTGCCAATATGTTAATGTATTTTTCTTTGTTTGAAAAAGACCCATGCTCAAATGTACCTCCCTCACAAGAGGGAGAGAGAGAGAATTGGAAGTCTATGCACGAATTTCTTCAGATTCCACTTGTG
This sequence comes from Dasypus novemcinctus, assembly GCF_030445035.2. Classification (NCBI taxonomy): domain Eukaryota; kingdom Metazoa; phylum Chordata; class Mammalia; order Cingulata; family Dasypodidae; genus Dasypus; species Dasypus novemcinctus. The sequence goes on along the minus strand of NC_080674.1, from coordinate 46,627,822 downwards.
TTTATCTCTCTCCTTATAATCTGTATATCCTTACTACATCTCCTTACTAAATCTTAGTCATGAGTACTATTATGTGCTGAGTTCTGTGAGTCCTTCTAACAAATCTCCAAATGTAGGAATGGTCTTGGTGATCCAAACACGGGCCATCTCAAAGGACCAGGCCAGGTTAGGTATTGGCTATCCTTGGGTCAAATGCACAAAACTGGTCCAATTACTTGCATATGGGGAAGGGAGGTGGAATTGTACTTAATATGACCACTCCAGTTAATGGAGTGGAGTGGTCTAGAACAGTGACTCTCAAAGTCTGGCTGCACAAGAGAATCTATAAAGCTTTTAGAATTATGGGTACTTGAACCCTACCCAAGTTCAAATAGAATCTTAGAATTAGAATCTCTGGGGATGGGGTTTGGACAATGGCAAGTTTAAAAGCTCTGTGGTAATTCTAATATGCAGCCAGAGCAGGGAACCAGTAGCCTGGAGCCCCACCACAGGGGCTCTAGCTGGCAGTTTTATTTAGAAGGAAGCTGCAGACTTGGCAGGTACCATGATGCACTTGGTCAACACATTGTGCACTTTTCAGATGAAGAAACATGGACACATGCTCTTCAGCCATCCAGAAAAACAATGACTAGAGTTGCTTAGTTGTATTTGTATGCAATTCTCAGAATTGTGCGACTTCAGCAACAATGCTCTATTCTCACTACTTCATTGCATAAACTTTCTGTTGATATCATTCTGTACTTCTAAATGCTGGTAGAAAAATAAACAGGAAAAAAACCACAACTAAATTGTATGTAACCAACTGCAATGATATTTTTTTGCCATTGGCTCACATTCTTGAACATATTGTTCCCCAAAATCTCTCTTATGAAGTTAACAGTCATATACATTTCTCAGGGTCATCCAAAGAACCATGTTAAATTGTTTATCCTGATTAGAGATTCTTACTTTGTCTTTTAAAAAGTTGGTTGGCAGGAAAGCCTTACTGGGCCACTTTGTGGCATCATGGTGGTTCTTACCTTTCAGTGTAGGAGGGCACAGGAATTAACCTTTTGGGTATGGGTGTGGGTTTCTGTATTTTCTCCTCTCCCTGGCTTCCTCACAGCCCCAAATGTCAAAGCCTCCTGATAGAGTTGTATGAAAAAGCTCCCAGCAACCTGTAGCAGCCTCCATATGGTAGATATTCCTTAATGTGATGTCCTACTCACAGTGGGTACCTGGCAAATATTTGTTGAGTTGATATGATGTGATAATGGAAGTGCTAGAAGAAAGAACTGTTGCTGATACGCAGAAATTCAGCACTTTTCCTGTACCAGGGCCGCCCCATAAATTGACACTTGGAGAAAGTGGTTGTTTTCTATTATATCTGGCAGCCTTGGGCCTGCATGTTCTTAGGAGATATCCTTACTCCCTGTTGGATGTAATCTTTTACTTGTGATAGTTGTGGGTATTTGCAAGAGATCTTTATTAGATCCCACACCACCGCATTTCTCTATACAACTTTGATTTTCTCTTGCACAGTAGGAGGTAAACAGACTTATCTTGTTGGTTTAAAACCTCAGTCTCCAGTATCCCTTTTCTTTGCCTTTCTGCTTTGAAGTTGGTGTCTTTCCCATACACATGTGCTGGGTGTTCTCTGAAGCTATCCCACTTCCCCTATCAAAACCTGCTTTGGGATTTTTGGGAAGATGGCATCCAAGTAAGGTGGCAGAGCTCAACTCTTTTACAAAAACAGCAGAGGAGACTGTACAACATAGTGAAACCTCATGTAAAACACAAATATGGGTGATACTGCATATATAAGACTGATTTTACAAAATATAAATACAATAAACTAGAGAGAAGGAAATGGAATAGCAGCTATGTATGGCAGGGGAAGCACAGAGAGATGGAGAGGTGTTGGGTTTTGTTTGTTCAGTTTTTTGTTTATTATTACTAGAATAATGAAAATGCTTTAAAAATAATTGAAGTGATGAGTGCACAAATAAGTGATTATATGGAATACCATTAATTGCACACTTTGGATGAATTTATGCTTTATTAATATGTATCAATAAAATTGACTTGTTAAAAAACTACCTTAAATATGCATAAGGTGCCAAAGAAACACACAGACAAAGAACAAAAGGAAATTGGGAGAACAATGTATGAACATATCACTAAATTGTATACTTGAAAGCAATTAAAATGAGAATTGTATGTTGCCATAATAAATAAAAATCCCTTTCTTGGGCAAAAAAAAAAAAAAAAAAAAAACCCCAAACAATCCCCCCCTCCCAAAACAATGAAGGAAGGACAAAAAGCTGTCTGAGAGAGCTGCTTGTGGGTCTGTAGACCAGGAGTGTGCTACAGATGATCCAGGAGGTAGAGGGAAAGAGAGATGATGCAGCTGAAGCAAAAACTATGTGTTATAAATACTGTGCTGGGACTGGCACCAATCCCCCACCCTCAAGTTGGGAACCACCTGGGTAAAACCCATGACTCACTGCAGCCAACTGAGATGAGAATGGACATTTCCTCCCTGGGAGGAGGAAGGGTGTGGCAGAAGGCGGGGAGTGGTTTCTCTTCAGTTAGTTTGGGCAGAGGAGCCTATTTTGGATATCAGCTCTGGCTAGACAAGAATCTCCACGGAATAGAGGTTGAAAGAGATATCTCAATAAAAAGGTTCCCTGATTAGCATCATCTGTTGGCATGCTGGGAAATTGCAATAAGAAAAAAAGTTTTTTGGAGTCTCCCATGTCCAGGAACTCTTGAATCTGTTTTATGCCTCAGTAGTGGGTCCCTATCCTGTTATGATAACTTAATCTGGGCAATCTTAAAGATTTAGAATATGTTGAATCAAATATCAAAGAAGAGCTTTGATACAAAACCACTAAACAAGAGAAAGAAATTGGCCAGAATAATGTCACCAACATAATCAGATGCCTAGACATCAGCAAAAAATTACAAGTCATACTAAGAAACAGGAAGGTATGGCCCAGCCAAAGGATCAAATAAAAAACCCTGAAAAGAAACAGAATTTAAGACAACTAATCAACGACATTCACACAATTCTCCTAATCAATTCAAGGATTTAAGGAAGATATGGCTAAAGAAATAAAGGATATTAAGAAGACACTGGTTGAGCATAAAGAACAATTTGAAATCCTCCAAAGAAAATTAATAGCACTTATGGGAATGAAATGCACAATAGATGGGATTAAAAACTCTGTTGCACTCCCCAATGGAGCAGCAACAAGCCTGCAAGTGCAAGGGTGAAGACCGGTGAAGACGGATGGTTCAATGATGGGGCCTTGATACTGATGACTATGCTTAGGAGCCTATGTGCTTGAAATTTCAACTAGGCCTAGAGTTGCAGGGTGCCTAAGGGTTACCTCTGAGAACCTCCATGTTGTTCAAATGTGACCACTCTCTAAGCCAAACTCAACATTACTTTTCCCCCAGTGTGGGACATGACTCCCAGGGATGAGCCTCCCTCACACCGAGGGATTACTATCAAGCACCAGCTGGTGATGCAACTAGAAAAAGACCTTGAATAAAAGGGGGAAATGGTAAAGGCAAATGTGACTTCAAAATGAGTTGGGAGTGCACCCCGTAAGGAGAGCCACCCAAAGCGAAAGAAAGGGCAGCCTGACCAGGAATGGCACCGCCCACACTTCCCGTGCCGCTGATGACAACAGAAGCGGACAAAGAAGCAAGACGCAGCAAATAGACACAGAGAACTGACAACCGGGGGAGGGGGGGGAATTAAATAAATAAATAAAATCTTTAAAAAAAAAATGAGTTGGGAGGTCATCAGAGGGGTCTTGCTTATGCACATCTCAGCAGGATCTCAGAGATAGCTAAAGTAGATACCACCCCAGGTAGTGGTGCTCCTGAGGGCTATGGAGATACCCAGGTCCTATGGTCATGACAAATGGCTCTGGAATTCAAGCCTTGCCAGTGGGCCCTACTTTGGAACTTGTGTTCCCAAATGTGATGGAGTTGGACTTAGATGTGACTTCTCTTTACATGCCTCTTCTGTTATTTTTACTGAACCTATGGTTAGTGCTGGGGTTGGTGTATGCTCAGGAGACTTGAATCTCTGGACTATCCATGTGCTAGCTGGGTCCTGAGCCTCACCAGAGCTGTAACACCTACTCTCCAGTTCATTGGACTTATGCTCCCTGTTAGGCCACTAACAGGGAGGTGAGGATGGTCAACCACCACACAAAGGAACTGAGAGCGTCTACAACTGCAAGCAGGAGAATCCCATCCATCAGCCATGTAGATCTATGACTCCTCTTGATTTAGAGGTGGAGTAGACATTGCCATCCCAGGGTCCTCAGGATGGAGGAATAAAATATGGATTAGAGTAGACTTACCGGTATTCTACTGTAGAATTATTGTGACTCTAGCAATGGAAGAAACTATATCATTTATGTGGAGACAGTGTACATGGGAGTTGCTGAGGACAGGGAGAGGGAAAAAGAAGTGTGATATGGGGACATTTTGGGGACTTGGACCTGTCCTGAATGATATTGCAGGGACAGATGCAGACATAATATATCCTGCCATAACCCACTGAATGGACTAAGAGAGACAGTAAACTAAAACATAAACTATAATCCATCCTGTGTAACAGTGTTCCAAAATGTATTCCTCAAATGCAATGACTGTGACACACTGACAAAAGAGGTTGTTGATGTGGGAGGAGTGAGGATGGGGGTGGGAAGTGGGAATATATGGGAACCTGTTATATTTTTTAATGTAACATTTTTGTGTGATCTATGTATCTTTTTGAAAAAGATAATAAGAAAATAGCAATAGAAAAAAATATATTAGAGGGATAAGAGCTGGCTCAAGTGTTTGGGTGCCTCCCTCCCACATTGGAGGTCCCAGGTTCAGTTCCCAGTGTCTCCTAAAAAAAAACCCAAAAACATTAGAGGCATATAACAGTTGATTTGAATTGGTGGAGGACAGAATTAGTGAATTAAAACACAGAGCATCTGAACTTGAAAAGACAGGGAAACAGAAAGAGAACAGAATGCTAAAAATGGAACAGGTTCTCAAGGAATTGAATGACCATGTGAAGCATGCAAACATATACATTATAGGTGTCCCAGATGGAGAAGAGAATGGAAAAGGGGCAGAAAAAAATTTGAGGAAATAATGATGAAAAACTGCTTAACCTTTATGAAAGACATAAATACCAATATCCAAAAATACAATGCCCCCCAAACAGAATAAATCTGAATAGACCTACTCTAAGATACCTACTACTCAGGTTGTCAAATGCCAGAGATTAAAGAGAAGATTCTGAAAGCAGCAAGGGAAAAGCAATGCATCATGTACAACGGAAGCTCAATATAACTAGGTGCTGATCTCTCATTAAAAACCGTGGAGTCAAGAAGGGAGTAGTGTGATGGATTTAAAGCTCTGAAGGAGAAAAATTACCAGAAAAAATTTCTTTATCTGGCAAACTGTCCTTCAAAAATGACTGTGAGATTAAAGTCTACACAGAAAAACAAAAATTGAGAGAGTTGGTTACCAAAAGACTGGATTTACAAGAGAAACTAAAGAAGGTGCTGATGCCTGAAAGGAAAAGACAAGGGTGAGAGACTTAGCAAAGAATGTAGAATTGAGTATTATTAGTAGGGGTAATTGAAAGAGTAAAAAGACAGAAAAGAGTAAGATATGACGATGGAAAGACAGGATAAAATGGATGAAGTAAGTAATACCTTTACAGTAATAACATTGATTATTAAGGGATTGAAATACCCAATCAAAAGACATAGAATGACAGAATATGAGCCATCTATATGCTGAATACAAGAGACTCACCTTAGATATAAGGACACAATCAGGCTGCAAGTGAAACATTGGAAAAAGATATTCCATGTAAATAACCAAAAAAGATCTGGGCAGCGGACTTGGCCCAGTGGTTAGGGTGTCTGTCTACCACATGGGAGGTCTGCAGTTCAAACCCCAGACCTCTTTGACCTGTGTGGAGCTGGCCCATGTGTAGTGCTGATGCGCGCAAGGAGTGCCGTGCCACGCAGGCGTGTCCCTGGCATAGGGGAGCCCCATGCACAAGGAGTGCCTCCCTTAAGGAGAGCCACCCAGTGCAAAAGAAAGTGCAGACTGCCCAGGAATGATGCCGCACACACAGAGAGCTGACACAAGATGATGCAATGAAAAGAAACACAGATTCCTGTGCCGCTGACAACAGCAGAAGCGGATAAAGAAGACGCAGCAAATAGACACAGAGAACAGACAACCAGGGTGGGGGGGAGGGGAGAGAAATAAATAAATAAATAAATCTTTAAAAAAAATGTAAAAGAAATAAAAAAAACAAAAAACAAAAAAAGATCTGGAGTAGTGATACTAGTATCAGACAAAATAGATTTCAAATGCAAAACTGTTATAAAGGATGAAGAAAGTCATTATATATTAATAAAAAGGGCAATTTACCAAGAAGAAATAATTACTAAATATTTATGCACCTGAGTGCCCCAAGATACATGAGTCACACACTGGCAAAACTGAAGGGAAAAAGAGATGTCTTTACAACACACCACTCTCAGCATTGTATAGCACATCTGAACAGAGGATAAATATAGAAACAGAGTTTGAATAATATGATAAATGAGCTAGACCTAACAGACATTTATAAAACATCACACCTAAAAACAGTAGGATATATATTCTTCTCAAGGGTTCTGTTCCAGAACAGATCATATATTGGATCACAATAAATTTATAAATTTATCAATAAATTTAAAAGATTGAAATTATACAAAGCACTTTCTCTGATCATAATTGAATGAAGTTGGAAATCAATAGCAGGTGAATAAGGGAAAATTCACAAATATATGGAAATTAAACAACACACTCAAATAATCAGTGGGTCAAAAATAAATAGCAAGAGAAATTAGTAAGCATCTTGAGATGACTGGAAATGAGAACACAGCGTCTCAAAATCTATGTGATAGAGCAAAGGCAGTACTAAGAGGGAAATTTATAGCCCTCAATGCTCACATTAGAAAGAAGAAAGAGTTAAAATTAAAGACTTCATTGCACCCCTGGAGGAACTAGGAGAAAAACACCAAACTAATCTCAAACCAAGCAGAAGGAAAGAAATAAATAAGATCAAAGCAGAAATAAATGAAATTGAGAACAACAACAAAAAACTGAGAGAATCAAGAAAACTTTGAGAAGTACAAAATTGACAAACCAGAGAGAGAGAGGATGCAAATAAATACAATCAGAAATGAGAGGCAGAACATTACATCTGACCCTGCAGAAATAAAAGAGATCATAGGAGGATACTATGAACATCTGTACACCAACAAGCTTAACAACATAGATGAGATGGACAAATTCCTAGAAACACATGAACAATATACACTGACCCTAGGAAAAAATAGAAGACCTCTGGAAATCAATCATGGGTAAAGAGATTGAAACAATCATCGAAAATCTCCCCCAAACTGAGAGAATCTACAGCTGCAAGATGGAGAATTCCATCCATCAGTCATGTGGAATCTAAATCCCCTCTTGATTTAAAGGTGGAGTGGATATTGCTATCCCAGGGGCCTCAGGATGGAGGAATAAAATATGAATTAGAGTACACTTACTGGTAATTCTACTATAGAATTACTGTGACTCTAGCAATGGAAGAAAGTATATCATTGATATGGAGACAGTAGCCATGGGAGTTGCAAGGCAGGGAAAGGAAAAAAGAGGTGTGATATGGGAGCATTTTCAGGACTTGGACTTGTCCTGAATGATATGGCAGGGACAGATGCAGGACATTATGTATCCTGCCATAACCCACTGAATGACTGGGAGAGAATGTAAATTACAACATAAACTATAACCCATGCTGTGTAGCAATGTTCCAAAATGTTCTCATCAAATACAATGAATGTACCACACTAATGAAAGAAGTTGTTGATGTGGAAGGAGTGGGGGTGTGGGGAGTGGGGTATATGGGAAGCTTTTATTTTTTTAATGTAACATTTTTTGTGATCTATGTATCTTAAAAAAAAAAAAGATAATAATAAAAAAAGTCTAAACAAACAAAAACCTCCCAAAGATGGAAAACTCAGGGCCAGATGACTTCACAGGTGAATTCTATCATTCATTCATACTAGATCTAATACCAATCTGCTCAAACTCTTTCAAATATTTAAACAGGAGGGAACATTACCAAACTCAGTCTGTTACACCAATGTCACTCTAATGTCAAAGCCATACAAAGATACTGTGAAAAAAAATTACAGACCAATTTCTCTATAGACATAAAAGACATCTACAAAATACTTGCTAACCAAATCCAAAAGCACATTAGAATAGTTATACACCATGATCAAATGAGTTTTATCCCAGGTATGCAAGAAAATCAATCAATATAATACTCCCCATTAATAAATCGAAGAAAAATCACATGATCATCCTGATTGATGCAGAAAAGGCATTTGACAAAATCAAGCAAACTTTCTTGGTAAAAATCACTCCAAAAGATAGAAATAGAAGGGAAATTCTCAAAATGCTAAAGTGTATATATGAAAAACCCACATCTAACATTGTAACTCAATGGAGAAAGACTGAAAGCATTCCATTCAATATTGTGGTAGATGGTGGCGGACTTGGCCCAGTGGTTAGGGCATCTGTCTACCACATGGGAGGTCCATGGTTCAAACCCTGGGCCTCCTTGTCCTGTGTGGAGCTGGCCCATGCACGGTGCTGATGCATGCAAAGAGTGCCCTGCTATGCAGGGGTGTCCCCTGCATGGGGGAGCCCCATGTGCAAGGAGTGCACCCCATAAGGAGAGCCACCCAGTGCGAAGGAGGGTGCAGCCTGCCCAGGAATGGCACCACATACATGGAGAGCTGACACAGCAAGATGACGCAACAAAAAGAAACACAGATTCCTGTGCCACTGACCACAACAGAAGTGGACAAAGAAGACATAACCAATAGACACAGAGAACAGACAAATGGGGTCAGGGGGAAGGAGAGAAATAAATAAATAAATCTTTAAAAAATATATATTGTGCTAGAAATTCTAGGTGGAGCAATTAGGCAAGAAAAAGGAATAAAAGTCACCAAAATAGGAAAGAAAGAAGTAAAACTTTTGCTATTCACTGATGATATGACCCTACATCTAGAAAATCCTCACAAAATCCACAACAAAGCAGCTAGAACTAATAGATGATTTCAGCAAAGTGGCAGTATACAAGATTAATATGCAAAAACCAGTAGCATTTCTATATCCTACTTTTGAGAACTCTGAGAGGATGTCAGAAAAAAAATTCATTTATAATAGTAACTAAAAGAATCATATATTTAGAAATAAACTTAACCAAGGAAAGAAAGTACCTGTATTCAGAAAATGACAAAACAGTGCTGAAAGAGACTAAAGAAGACCTAGGTAAATGGAAAGACATGCTGTGTTCATGGATTGGAAGACTAAATATTGTAAGATGTCAATTCTACCTAAGTTGATTAAAGATTTAATACAATCCCAATACAATTCCAACAGCTTTCTTTTCTTTTCTTTCTTTCTTTTTTTTTTTTTTTTACAGAAATGGAATAGGCAGTTATAAAATTTATTTGGAAGGGCAAGGGGCCCTGAAGAGCCAAAAATGTCTTAAGAAATAAGAATGAGTTTGGAGGACTCTCATTTCCTGACTTTAAAGAATATTACTTAGTTATAGTGATAAAAACAGCATGGTATTGGCATAAAGATAGACATTGAGCAATGGAACCAAATTGAGAACTCAGAAGTAGACCCTCACATCTACAGTGAAGTGATTTTTCAAGATGCTGTCAAACACACCCAGCTGGTCAGAATGTCTGTTCAACAAATGGAGCTGGGAGAAATGGATACCCATGGCTAAATGAAAGAAGACTACTATCTACTACCTTATACAAAAATTCACTCAAAATGGACCAAGGACCTAAATATGAAAACTACAAACATAAAACTCCTAAGAGGAATGGGAACACTCATCCACTGCTGGTGGGAATGCAGAGGATCCAGCCATTCTGGAGGACTGTTTGGCGGTTTCTCAAAAAGTTAGCTATGGGGAAGCAGACTTGGCCCAATGGATAGGGCATCAGCCTACCACATGGGAGGTCCATGGTTCGAACCCTGGGCCTCCTTGACCCATGTGGAGCTGGTCTATGCACAGTGCTGATGCGAGCAAGGAGTGCCCTGCCATGCAGGGGTGTCCCCTGAATAGGGGAGCCCCATGCGCAAGGAGTGCACCCAACACTGTAAGGGGAGCCACCCAACATGAAAGAAAATGCAGCCTGCCCAAGAATGGTTCCACACACACGGAGAACTGACACAGGAAGATGATGCAACAAAAAGAAACACAGATTCTCAGTACCACTGATAAGGATAGAAGTGGTCACAGAGAGCAGACAACCAGATGGGGAGGGGGAAGGGGAGAGAAATAAATAAAAAATAAATCTTAGAAATAAATAAAAAATAAATCTTAAAAAAAAAAGTTAGCTATAGATTTGCCATATGACCCACAATTCCACTGCTGGGTATATACCCGGAAGATCTGAAAATAAGGACACAAACCAATATATGTACACCAATGTTCATAGCAGCATTATATAGTATTGCCAAAAGTTGGAATCAACCCAAATGCCCACCATTGGATGAATGTATAAATAAAATGTGGTATATACGTACAGTGGAATACTACTCAACTATAAGAAGGAATACAGTACAAACACATGTGAGAACATGGATGAATCTTGAGCACCATATATTGAGTGACGTAAGCCAGGCATTGAGGGACAAATATTACATTACCTCTCTGATATGAAACAAGCAAACCCAGCTGTCTCAGAGAGCTGAAGACTGGAAGATAGGCTTAAAGGAATCTTTGGGGGAGGGGGAGGAAGGTTGCGAGCTGACGCCTACCTAGGTGAAGTCTATGACAAGCTGGAGGTAAGTATTGTACAGGGAAGGGATAAGATGGGGGCATAGGGATACCTTTGGGTGAGGCTTTGTGGGCTTGAGGGGAGCTAGGGTTGGGAGGATGGGTCCACAAGGAATTGGGGGGAGGGCAAGGGGGAACCGTTGAATATGGGAGGATGTCAGGTATATGGTTGAAACTATACTGTTGAGAAAACTCTTTAGAAAATATAATAAGGAAGGATCACGTGTTTAAGGTACTTAAGGGGGGGAAACAGGGGCAAGCTTCTAGGGAGTATGTGAGTGCTCATTTTATCATAGTGTGTTATATCATTGGGTGGAGACCCATACAATGTGTGTGAAGGTGTACCTGCATCCTGGGGAGACCTGATGTTCCCAAAGAGACGGAATTGTGTCTCTCGAGAGGATCGCTGGCTCCCAATTAGTTAGGGCAGTCTAGCATGTCAAGCCCTCAGAATCATTGCAGTATCTAAATCTGGTTCCTCAAGTAGAGAAGATTGAGTGTCATGGTGTGCCCTGAGGGGAGGGGGAGAGAGGTATAGCATGGATGGAAGCAGGGAACTGGGGGGCAATAGAAGTGCTCCACAAGATCATGCAGTGATGGACATGTCAACTTACATCTAAAGTGTATAAAAGTCTATAAACTAAAATGTAAACTATAATGTAAAACATAAGGAAACTAAAAATTTAGAAATTTGTACAGTCTAAAATATAAACAATAGTGTCAACCAAAATGGAACCATGTTTGATACCTATGTTTCAAACTTTGTACATCAACTGCAGCAAACATAACATGAACATATAAAGAGATCATTACTGGGGAAAGGGGAAAAGGGTTTGATGTTGGATATCTGGGAGTCCCCTATATTGTGTATGTGAATTACTTTGATCTAAAACTTTTTTGAAGACAAAATTAAAAATTAGAAAAAAAAAGGATGTAGACACTGAGGAAGAGATGGAATTGCCTTGCCACTCTACACACAGGGCAACACCTATTACAGTGATGAAAAGCAAAACATTAGAAACAAAGCTTTATAATATTTTTCATTTTATTCATACACCAAATTTATTTTTATTTTAGTATTTCTAAATTACTATGTATTATATTTCTAAACTTTAAACCCATCACTGTAGTTCAATTTTCTATTAATTGAACTTGGCAATATATTAGGATTCATTGTTGAAGAAGTTTTGGAGCACAGAGAGGTTCAACAATGGCAGGGGAGGAACTCTGGTTTGGGATGTTATTGATGGGGGATACATGGGTGGAGTACATATACTCTGGGCATGTGTATAGGGAACATAAATATGTTAGGATATATGTTGGGTATTTTTATAGTAGTTACAGTTACAAACGTCAACTGAGGGAGTGCTGAATTCCCACCTAGGGGAGCTCTGTCACATTCCCAAATGGAACAACCATAATCCCCCGAATGCAACGGTAAAGATCAACAAGGAAGGATGGTCCAATAATGAGCCCTTGATACTGATGACTATGCTTAGGAGTCTGTGTGCCTGAAATATGAACTAGGTCTAGAGCCTTAGGGTGCCTAAGAGTTACCTCCTGAGAGCCTCCATGTTGCTCAAATGTGGCCACTCTCTAAGCCAAACTCAGTACGTAAATGCATTACCTTCCCCCCAGCATGGGACATGACTCCCGAGGATGAGCCTCCCTAGCGCCGAGGGATTACTACCAATCACTAACTGGAGAAGCAACTAGAAAGAGACCTCAAATAAAAGGGTTAACTCAGACCAGCAGAATATCTCAGCCTACAGGTTGAATCAAGTGTTAAAAACTGCTCTTTGACCTTGAGTAAAAGGGGGAAATGGCAAAGACAATTGAGTTAATATTGCTAAGAGTCTCCCAAAAAGAGTCAGGGGGTCTTCAGAAGGGTCACACTTACACACCCCTTAGCAGGACCCCAGAAAAAGCCAAAGTGGATACAACCCTAAGTACTGGTTCTCCTGAAGGCTATGGAGATCCACAGGGTATAGAGTCATGGCAGATGGATTTGGAGCTCTGTGCAGTGTCAGAGGGCCCTACTTTGGAATTTGTGCTCCTGAATGTGACGGAGCTGGACTCAGATGTGACTTTTCTACACATGCCTCTTCTGTCACTTTTACTGAACCTGTGGTTGGTGCTAGGGATGGTCCATACTCAGGAGACTTCAATCTTTGGAATGCCCATATACCAGCTGGGCCCTGAGCCTCAGCAGAGTGGTGACTCCTACTCTCTGGTTCATTGGTCTTTCCCAGGTAAGCTAACAGGGAGGTGAAGTTGGTCAACCACCATACCAGGGAATCAAGAGTGCTTACAACTGTAAGCAGAGGAATTGCATCCATCATCCATGTGGAATCTAAGCCCTCTCTTGATCTAGAGGTGGAGGGGACATCGCCATCCCAGGGTCCACAGAATGGAGGAATAAAATATGGACTAGGGTGAACTTACTGATATTCTACTATAAAACTATTGTGAAAAGTAATAGAAGAAATTTTAGCATTGGGGTGGAGAAAGTGGCCACAGTAGTTGCTGAGGGCAGGGAGAGGGTAGAAGAGATATGATGTGGGGGCATTTTTGGGATTTTGAGTTGTCCTTAATGATATTGCAGAGTCAGATGCTGGACTTTATATATCCTGCCATAACCCACTAAATGCACTGAGGGAGAGTGCAAACTACAGGGTAAACTATTATCTGTGTAGGGCAGCAGTGCCCCAAAGTGTGTTCACCAAGTGCAATGAGTGTGCCGCAATGATGAGGGAGGTTGTTGGTGTGGGAGGAGTGGGGTAGGGTGGTTGGTGGGTATACAGGAACTTTTTATATTTTTTAGTGCAACATATTTTGTGTGATGTATATATCTTCAAAAAAATACAATTTACAAAAATGATGTGGTGGGGGGTGGGGAGTGGGTTATATGGGAACCTCTTATGTTTTTGTTTTTTTAATGTAATGTTTCTTGTGATCTTTTTACTTTAATTTAAAAAAATTAAAAATAAAATAAAAGATTAAAAAAAAAACTCCTAGGAAAAAACCATAGGAAAACATCTTCAAGATCTTATGGTAGGGGGAAACCGACTTTGGCCCAGTGGTTAGGGCGTCGGTCTACCACATGGGAGGTCCGCGGTTCAAGCCCCGGGCCTCCTTGACCCGTGTGGAGCTGGCCCATGCGCAGTGCTGATGCGCACAAGGAGTGCCGTGCTACACAGGGGTGTCCCCCGCGTAGGGGAGCCCCACGCGCAAGGAGTGCGCCCATAAGGAGAGCCGCCCAGCGCGAAGGAGGGAGCAGCCTGCCGAGGAATGGCGCCACCCACACTTCCCGTGCCGCTGACAACAACAGAAGCGGACAAAGAAACAAGACGCAGCAAAAAGACACAGAAAACAGACAACCGGGGGAGGGGAGGGGAATTAAATAAAAATGAAAATAAATCTTAAAAAAAAAAAAAAAGATCTTATGGTAGGTGGTGATTTCTTAAACCTTATGCCAAACCATGAGCAACAAAAGAAAAAAATAGATTAATTGTACCTCGTCCAAGTTAAACAGTTTAAGAAATGACTTTTTTAAGAAGGTGAAAAGGTAGTCTATTCATTGGGGGAAATATTTTAGAAACCATGTATCTGATAAGGGTTTGATCTCCATGTTATATATAGAGATCATACAACTCAATTAAAAAAAGATAAGAAACCCAATTTTTAAAATGGGCAAAAATCTTAAAAAGACATTTTTCTAAAGAAGAAATACAGATGGCCAACAAGCACATGAAAAGATGCTCTACATCAGTAGCTGTTAGGGAAATGCAGATCAAAACTACAATGAAATATTATTTCACACCCTACAGAAAGTCTGTTATTTAAAAAAATAGGGAAACGGACTTTGGCCCAGTGGTTAGGGCGTCCGTCTACCATATGGGAGGTCCGCGGTTCAAACACCGGGCCTCCTTGACCCGTGTGGAGCTGGCCATGCGCAGCGCTGATGCGCGCAAGGAGTGCCGTGCCACGCAAGGGTGTCCCCCGCGTGGGGGAGCCCCACGCACAAGGAGTGCGCCTGTGAGGAAAGCCGCCCAGCGTGAAAAGAAAGAGCAGCCTGCCCAGGAATGGCGCCGCCCACACTTCCCGTGCCGCTGACGACAACAGAAGCGGACAAAGAAACAAGACGCAGCAAATAGACACCAAGAACAGACAACCAGGGGAGGGGGGGGAATTAAATAAATAAAATAAATCTTTAAAAAAAAAAAAAAATAGAAAACTACAAGTGCTAGAGAGGATGTGGAGAGTTGGGAACACTCTTTCACTTTTGGTGGGAGTGTAAAATAGTGTAGCCTCTGTGATGGAGGACAGTTTGGTGGGTCCTCAGGAAGCTAAATATAGAACTGCCATATGATCCAGCAATCCCACTACTAGGAATATATTCAGAAGAAGTGAAAGCAAGGCTGTGAACAGACATTTGCACACCGATGTTTATAGTGACATTATTCACAATTGCTAAAAGATGGGAACACACAAGTGTTGATCAACCAATGAATGGATAAACAAAATGTGGTACATACATTCAATGGAATACTATGCTGTTTTAAGAAGAAATGCACTAGGGATGCTTAATGATGGGGATTGTAAATGTGGGGAAATGGTTAGGGTTGATGGTAGCACAGTATAATCAACACTGCTAATTTATAAATGTGATTGTGGCTGAAAGGGATAGTCTAGGGATGTTAATGTCAATTGAAAGAAAGCTAGAGGATAATCTAGGGACTTTAGGACAGTGATTTTGGTGGTGGATGATGATTGTGCTTAATAATACAAGTACAAGGATGTTCCTCCATTGCAAGTTGTATTAGTCAGCCAAAGGGGTGCTGTTGTAAAATATCAGAAATTGGTTGGTTTTCATAAAAGATATTTATTTGGGGTAGGAGATTACAGATACCAGGCCATAAAGCTTAAATTACTTCCCTCATCCAAGTCTATTTTTATGTGTTGGAGCAAAATGGCTGCTGATGGCTGTGAGGGTTCAGGCTTCCTGGGTTCTTCCCTTCCAGGGTCTTGCTTCTCTCTGGGTTCAAGGTTCCTTTCTTCCTGGGGCTGGCTTCTCTTTCCTCTGTGTGCTTACTTTCTGGGGCTCCAATTTAAGGCTTCAGCATCAAACCCCAACATAAAAACTCCAACATTAAGAACCCTCAACTCTGTCCTTTGCCATGCCTTTTATTTGTGAGCCCCTACCCACCAAGGGGCAGGGACTCAACACCCTAATGACATGGCCCAATCAAAGCCCTAATCATAACTCAGTCATGCCCAGGTACAGACCAGATTACAAACAAAATTCAATATCTATTTTTGGAATTCATAACCATATAAAACTTCTGCACAAGTTGTTAAGAATATTGATATGCATGGGAAAATATAACTAATGTAACATGTGGACTATAGTTAACAGTAATATTGTATTATTTTTACAGCGATGGCAAGGAAGATACTATATCAATGCTAAGGATCAATAATGGGGTGGTAGATAGGGATATGGGATTTTTTCCTTTTGGAGTAATGAAAATGTTGTGAAATAGAATGAGCTGATGACAGCACAAATTTGTGTTGAAACTGAGAGCCACTGAGTGTATACTTTGGATAGATTGTAAAGGTAGGAGACCATAGAACACAGTGAATCCCATGGTGATGACGGACTTTGGTTAACAGCACAAATATAAGAATGTTCTTTCATGAACTATAACAACATACAATGTGCTAATACATGGTGTTAATAATAGGATGGTTTGTGGAAAAAATACACAAAATATAAGCTATGAACTATAGATATCACTAATATTATAACTGTGTTCTTTTATCATTTGTAACAAATATATTGCAACAATGTAAGTTGTTATTGGTGGGTGGATGTATGGGAATCCTGTATGGCATGTATGATTGATTTGTTAAGTCACAACTTCTCAACAAAAAAACAAAACAAAAACCTGGGAGCAGATGTGGCTCAAACAGTTGAGCACCCATCTCCCACATGGTTCAGTTCCTGGTGCTTCCTAAAGAAAAATAAAGCAAACCAACAACAAGCAAAAAACAAACAAACAAACAAACAAACAAACACAAACAATAAGGAGGCAACAAGCAGACAATGAGTAGAAATAATGAGCACAACCAAATACCAGTGAGCTAAACAGACAATGGATCCATCTGAGAGGAAGAAAGAAAACCCTGCTTTGGAAAGTGACTTGAAAATTCACCCCAAGAATTTAGGGTGAATTTGCTTAGGCAAAGGAAGTTGCTTTTTGTTGGTAGTGCTGGTCCAGGGGTTGTTGAAGAGTGGCTTCCTAGACCTGCTGGTATCCTGGTACTTTTACTGGGTGGCAGCCTGGCTCTGCCTCAGGCATGAGTGCTCAGAGAATAGCTGATCCTTAAAACTGTTAACTAAAAGCACCAGAGAAACAAACCTCAATTCTGCCACCAGCATTGTGTGGTCTCCAAAGCATATCATTTCGCAATTCCATTCTGTTTCCCTTCCCACAAGTTAACTGGGGCGTTTGGCAGCTGTGTTGCAGAGTCAGCGGGAACAGTTCTGTTTTCCCTTTACTGCCTGGTGACAACTAAAACTTGAGTGAGTTCTTAACCCCAACTGTGCTTTTGAAAGTTTTTCCAAACACAAGGAGGCTGCTAAATGAACAAGAGTCTTAAAACTGTATGAAAGTCATCAGCAAGAGGCCTGAAGAAAGGATGTTCAAATGAAAACACCATGAGAACAGAAGAAGTCATCTTATGTGTGATTCACTTGTATACCCTAGAAACAGACCATAATAACTAGTAATAAAACCATGCCATACATGAAAAAAAAAAACACTACAAAAATAGCATGTGCATCATGACCCCGTTTTGGTAAAACACAGGATATATTAAAATGTACAAATGATTTATTGCTTTCTTACTATGTGCTGAGAACTTTATTATTAAGTGGTTTTATACTTTATTATTAAGTGGTTTATGTACAATTGACTAAAAAACTTGGGGAGGTGGTTCTATTTATCCCCATTTTATAGCTGAGAAAGCTAAAGGTATGAAATTTAACCAATTTGCCCTAAGTTACATTGTAATATGTGGGACAAGTCCGTGATTCATTAGAATAGTGTATATATCTGCAAAGATAAAAGACTGGAAGGAATAGACCATATTTCATTTGGGAAAGGGTAATGGGTGATTTTTGTATTATTTTGCTTATGTGTATTTTCTAATTTGTCTCCAAGGCATGTCTTTTGGTAACAGAAAGATATTTTTTAAATAAGAAAATGAAACCAAGTGGTTTATAAATGAGTGAAATATATTTACTGTGTAAGGATGATGAAAAAGTTTGAGTGAATTCTCTTTATTCTATTTGTGAAACTCTAAAGACTTCCATAATAGCAATGTCTAACTTAAGTAACTCAAGACATTGGATACTGATCCTACGGATGAAACGAACATTAACAGAACTTGAAGAGTATAGGATATTCTCTCTGGAAGTGCTTAATTTCTGAAATAAAGAGTATTTGTAGAGTAAACCTTGCAATAATTTCCCAAAGACTCCACAAAGAGCAATGGAAGGGTCTAGATGTCTGATTGGTGTATGAGAGGAATTCAAAACCCTATGAAAATCACCATTCTGCCCAGTGGTGTTTTGCATTAGTGACTCAAAAAATTTTCTCTTTCCACATTTCTTGTGACATATACAATACTTTTGCTGAATTCTAGAGTCCAAATGATGGTGTATGAATCCAAGGATGTTGTATCTCAAAATGCCATTTTTGTTTGTTTCCTTCTATCATTTTCAGTGACGAGTGGTTCCCTCAAACAGGAACAATGGAGCAATATAATAGCCTCAGAGATGGTACAAAGGGTGAACAGAAGAAATTCCACCCCCACCTCGTTCTTTGACAATAACAAGAGTTATATAAACAACTAAGATAAAGTTGGAAGGAAAGGCAGGGGCCGGGCCAGATGACCCAGAGCTTTGTGATAGGCTGAAGATTTGTTCCAAACGCACTTGTTAATCAAGGAGTGAGGTCATCCCATTTATATTTAGAATGTTTGTCAGCCTCTACGATATTGACATCGTAGGCTGTACAATTTTTTGTTGTTGTTGTGGGGAGCTAGCCTGTGCGTTGTAGGTGTTTAGCACTAAATTCCAGTAGCACCGACTCCCCCAGTTGTGACAACCAAAAATATGTTTGATAGTGCAAAATGTCTCTTGAAGGGGATGGGGAGCAAATCACTCCAGGTGAGAACCACTGATTTAGAAAAATAACCAATTTGATCCCTGTGTGGAGAATAGATTACAGTGGGGCAAGATAAAAAACAGACCAGTTCAGAGGCTGTGGCAGTTTCTAAGGAAAGAGAGACTAGGTGTTTGGACTTCAGTGCAACTAGCAGATATGGGAGAAAGGAGAGAGCTTTATGATATGTTTTGCAGATACAATTTACATAACTTGCTGATGGACTGAATACATAAATGAAGCAGAGAGAGAAATAAGTGATTAACTCCTAGTTTAGGGCTTGAGCAATCTGGTGGTACCAAAATGGGGAACAACGTCAGAAAACCAGATTTTGTTTTGATTTTCTTTATTAGAGAGGTTGTGGGTTTACAGAATAATCATGTATAAAATAAAGATTCACATAAACAATTGTATTATTAACACCTTGAATTCCTGTAGAGCATTTGTTACAATTGATGATCGCATGCTTTAATAATTGTACTATTTACTACAGTCCATAGGGTTCACTGTATAGTATAGTTCCATGTATTTTTTAAGTCTTTATTCTTTTACCATATACACCATCTAACATTTCTCCTTTTAATTACATTCAGATATAAGTTTAAGTGCTGTTAATTGTGTTACACTGCTGTGCTACCATCACTACTGTCCATCATCAGAACATTTTCATCATTCCAAATTGGAACCCTGTACATTTTAAGCTTTAACTTTCTGTTCCCTATCCCCACCCCATCACCTGGTAACCTGTATTTTAGATTCTGACTCTAGGAGTTTTCTTATTGTAATTATTTCAAGTAAGTGAGACCGTGCAATATTTGTCCTTTCGTGTCTGGCTTATTTCACTCAAGGTTCTTCCATATTATTGCATGTATCAGGAGTTCATTCCTTTTTACAGCTGAATAATATTCCATTGTATGGATATACTATATTTTATTTATCCATTCATTGGTTGATGGACTTAGGTTGCTTCCATCTTTTGGTAATTGTGAATAATGCCACTATGATCATTGGTGTGAAAATATCTTGTTGAGTCCCTACTTTCAATTATTTGCGGTAGATACCTAGTAGTGGGATTGCTGGGTCATAGGTTAGTTCTATACTTTACTTTCTGAGGAACCACCAAACTCTCTTCCACAGTGGGTACACCATTTTACATTGCCACCAGCCATGAATTAGTGTTTCTATTTCTGTGCATCCTATCCAACACTTGTTATTTTCCATTTTAAAAATAGCAACCATTCTAATGGCTGTGACATATCTCATTGTGGTTTTGATTTGCATTTCCCTGATGGCTAATGATGTTGAGCATTTTTTTCATGTGATTTTTAGCCATTTATATATCTTCTTTGGAGAGATGTCTATTCACGTCTTTGGCCCATTTTTTACAATTGGGTTGTTTGTCTTTTTGTTGTTAAATTGAGGGATTTCTTTATATATTCTGGATATTAAACCTTTATTGAATATGGTTTCCAAATATTTTCTCCCATTGTGTAAGTTGTTCTACTTTCATCAAAAAGTCATTTGATGCATGAAAGTTTTAAATTTTGGTGAGATCCCATTTATTTTTTACTTTGTTGCTTGTGCTTTAGGTATAATGGCTAAGAAACCATTGCCTAACACAAGGTCCTGGAGATGCTTCCCTACATTTTCTTCTAGGCATTTGAAATAGTTTTGAAAAACCTATATTTATGTATCTGATCCATTTAGAAAACCAGGTTTTGAGTGGCAATAGGGGAGTCTTATGTCCTGATTTGCCTGTTACATTTGGGATGCCTGTAGACATCCATCTGGAGATGTTAATTCATCAGGAGTGAGGTAGAGTGAGCGATATAAAATTGGCATTTACTAGTATATGGAAGGTGTTTAAGCCATGGGCATGAGTGAAGTCATAGGGAACATATGTAGATAGAGAAGAGAAGGGAACCCAAGACAGATTTCTGGGACACTCCAGGAATCTGATGTCAAGCAGAGGAAGAGGAAATAGCGAGCGAGATTGAGAGGATTAGTGAAAGATGAGGAAGTGAAAGTGTGCATGCTTAGTGTCACAGAAACCATATGAAGATGCTGTTCAGGAAAGAGTAAATGGCTTATGGTGTGAGATAATAATGAGTGATCTTAAGAAGTAAGACAGAAAAGTGATGGAAGTCATTGGTAGCCTAAATAAAAGCAGCCAGAGAAAGGAATTGTGAGGACAGAAACTCAAAAACTTTACTGTGAAGAGAGCAGAGCAATTGGCTGTAGCTGGAAGGAGATGTGCTAGGAGCTATAAACAGGCCCAAAGTTATGCAGGGTTGGTCTCTTTCTAACCTATGACCCCAACCTTTTTCTCCAGTGGCAACCACAGCTTTGATTTTTCTATTGTCATAGGGATAGTATATGACAGGGATAGATGATAGAAAGACTGATGCTTATAAACACAAATACATTTTAAGAGGGTCCAGAGCCTCTGGGTATTTAAGTATTAGCATCAGCCTCCTTAATGGTAGCTTTTCTAGCCATGTAAAGGCGCAGTGAGCCCTTTGGCCCTGTGCATCCTGCACCTTCAGGAATGATGCCAGGTGCTCAGATAGCAAAGGGATAGCGGCACTAGAGGACAGAGCTCCCCAAACTCTAGGAGTTCCTAGGGTGGGAGGACCGCCAGGGCCCAGGGAAGACCTGCCTCTCTAAAGTGCTGTGAGCATCCTGGTCAGACCACGTTCAATCTACCTGCTTGGACCAAGGTCTGGGGCCTGGTCTCCACCCCAGGGGACCCAGATCTCAGAGCCCTTGCGATATTTGCCCTGGTGGGAGACTTGGGAAATCAAAGACCCTGGATACATCACTATAATCCCCATCTGGAACAGTGTGGCGGCTAAATTGATGCTCGATTATTTATAAAGAAATGAATGAATAACCGAGTGAAGGGATGTATCTAGTTCTGCTGCAAAGCAACTTGTACCATCCTATATGGACCCAGCTTTCAGGGTGTCAGTGTTAGACTAAACTATATTCTTTGTGAGTCCAAAATGGCCCATGTGCATCCTCCAAGGGCTCAGGAATGTCAGAGAAATTTATTGTAATGTTTCCTGGTTTCCTAGAATCTTCTCCAAAAAAGGAACATATTGCTTTCCTTCCCTATAGGCCTTTAACAGCAAGACGTACTTTTTTTTTTCAGACTTTCCGGAAAACCTCACCCTTGGACCAAGATCAAGAAAAGAAAACTTCAGGTTTTTCTCTGATCAAATGCAAGGAAGATTTTGACTAAAGCTTTCATCTCTAAGGAATGCTGTGTTTCCTTTTGCCAAAATATATGATTAACTGGCCTTGGGCCTGAGGGGCTGTGGCTGGGCATGGCCTGTGGAAACCCAGGGCTATTGGAGCCTGCTGAGACTGTTTCTGCCAAAAATCCAGTCGTGCAGCTGTTTTCCCCAGGCTGCCACGCAGACTCACAAATTCCTTAAACCCCTTTCCCCAGCACAAATCCAAAGTCTTCCTAAGACTTTGACTCTTCCTTATATCAGTTGCCACTTCACCTTTCAGAGTGACCCTAAATTGCAATATTTTAGGGAAAAAAATGATTCTCTTTCCTCAGGAAAACAAACCACATATAATATTCATTTTCCTGTCAAGGGCAATTATGGTCTGTCTCCCTTGAAAGTTAGGAGAGAACATATGAGTCTGGTAACTACCTAAGAACAAGGCTTTTAGTTGGTTTTAGCCCTTTCTCCAACCCCAACCTATTTTGACCAAGTCCATAAAAGGCCCCCCAAGCTCCTTTTAGAGCCTTGGAGGCACCTGTGAGGGGGGAACTGGTGGTTGAGAAGTCAGAGGTCAACCTTCTGAGAAATTTTTCTGGACTGTCTATGCTACACTCTTCCACTGTTGTGCATTCCAATCCATTCTTCACAGTACACTAAAGTAGCTTTTTAAAATAAAATCTGATGATGTTAACACCCAAAATCCCATACAGCTAATATGGTTTGGCCCCTGGCCATGTCTCCTGTTTTCTCTCTCACCCTCTGCTCCAGCTACACAGTCTTCATTCAGTTCCTTGAATCTGTCATGCTCCATCCCACAATAAGCCTTTGCACATGCTTTTCTGTCTTCCTCCATCATCTAGTTAATGTCCACACTTCATTCAGACTGCAACTCAGTGATGCCTCCACCAACACCATGAACCAGGTAACTCCTCCTTTTCCCTTCATCTCTTCTACTTAGCATTCACTTACATTTGTTCTGTTTTTTTTTTTTTTTAAAGATTTATTTTTGTTTATTTAATTCCCTTCCCCTCCCCCGGTTGTCTGTTTTCTGTATCTTTTTGCTGCGTCTTGTTTCTTTGTCCGCTTCTGTTGTCGTCAGCGGCACAGGAAGTGTGGGCGGCGCCATTCCTCGGCAGGCTGCTCCCTCCTTCGCTCTGGGCGGCTCTCCTTATGGGTGCACTCCTTGCGCGTGGGGCTCCCCTACGCGGGGGACACCCCTGTGTGGCACGGCACTCCTTGTGCGCATCAGCACTGCGCATGGGCCAGCTCCACACGGGTCAAGGAGGCCCGGGGCTTGAACCGCTGACCTCCCATGTGGTAGACGGACGACCTAACCACTGGCCCAAAGTCCGTTTCCCTGTTCTGTTGTTAAGACTATAATAATTTCTATCAGGATAGGAGGTGCTTTCTTCTACTTCTTTTTTTTTTTTTTTTGGCTAGCTTTTTTATATCTAACACAATGTTAACACTTAGATACTCAATAAATATTTGCTGAGTTGGTGAATGAACACATCATAAGGACAAGCGGCCAAGATACTACAAACAACATGTCTCCCCTTGCCTGGCATTTCCTGGGCTTTTATCATACGTTTTTAAAAAGGTATTATTATTTAGGAGAGTGGAATTACAAAGAAAGCAAATTTCATGCAGCCAGCAAATGACAGATAGGAAACAAAGTCTCTGACTGATTATCTAAACCATGTTTCCCTTGAAAATAATGCACCTCAGTTTCTAATCCTTGTTATTGACTGATTTTAAGCTGAGCTGAGTTTAATAAAATATAATAGATATTTATTGAGGAACTTTTATGTGGCAGGTATTGTGATGGTGGCTTCAGAAAATATATATTGAGTAAGATACTGTCTCAGCACCTAGGACTTCATAAGGCAGGATGTGATTAACACAAGGTAAGGAAGGTGTCAAAGAAAATGCTGTGAATGATCCACAGAGGGGAATATTTCATGGGCTGCCAATTCTTGCATCAGTCAGGATGGAGGGAGCAGGGACCTGATGCCTTTCAGAGGCTGTTATGGCTTGAATTGTGTTCCCTGGAAAGGAGCGGTGAAGCCCTAATTCCCAGTACCTCAGAGTGTGACCTTTGGAGACAGGGCCATTGCAGATGGAATTAGTTATGATGAGGCCAAACTGGATGAGGCTGAGCCCTAATCCTATAGGACTGATGGCCATATAAGAAGAAAGAAGTTTGAACATACTGACAGACAGAGGGGAGCCACTATGTGATGACAGAGGCAGAGATGGCAGTGTTGTAGCCATGGCCGAAGGACCCCAGAAGGCAGGAAGAGGTGAGGAAGGATTCTCCCCTACAGGTTTTAAGGGCACAAGGCCATGCTGACACCTTAAATTTGGACTTCTAGCTTCCAAAACTGAGAGACAGTGCATTTCTGTCATTCCAAGCCACTCTGTGGTAATTTTTAAAGGCAGCTCTAGGAAACTAAGACTGGAGCGATGGCCGATCTATTTAATATGCAGGTGAAGAAGAAGGTAGGATATGAAGAGGTCAATGGGGACTGTATATTTTATCTAGAGGCTTTAGGTGAATTAATTATCAAAATCCTGGGGTGGGCTTATTAAAACATTGTATCATTTGGTGAGTAAGAAAGTTTGTATTTAAAGCTAATGCTATGATCAAAATCTGTGTTAAATTAGTTGCCTTTCAAAAACCTGCCATATGATAATTAGTTGAACAGAAGTCTAGAATTCCTTAGTTCTAAACAATCTTGCCATGAAGTATAAGAGGAATATAAGCAAACAATCTTTCAAATGCTTCATCAGTTCCAAACTTCCAGAATAAACAGTTCTTTTTGTGTTGAAACTCACCCATATGTGTAGAAGTGGGTGAGGCAAGGTGAGGTGACCTGGAGTATCAAAAATTGCCCCTACAGCTTATTCTGTGTTTTGGGAGTTAGAAAATACAAGTTTAATAATAACAATACAAAAGAATACATAGCAATAGAAGAGACTTCAGGGTAAGTGCCTCATAATAGTGTGAATTGTTCGCTTGAAAGGCACTTCAAGAGGGGGATTCCCCAGGTGGCTGGGGTGGTGGTGGAGTCACTGCGACTTGAGCTGGGGCTGGAAATGACAATGATGGATAACATTTTCATGAGCACTTATCACATTTGGCATTGTGTTATGCACTTCCAAGACTTTTCTTCTTCCATTCTCCTAAGAACCCTACAAAGTTGTGTACCAGTCAGGTAAGAGAAACCAGGCCACAGTGGCATTATTGATGTAGGCTACGGGTGGGGGGCTGTTCATATTTTTGTAGATAACCTGAGCTGTATGTTTTCTGAGTGGTGCATTTGGGACAGTGAGAACTGCAGCTCTGCCTTGGTAACTATGACAACAGCTCCAGTCCTGGAGAAACAGTTTAGCAATGCAAACTCTATAAACTTTAAATATTCAGGGAAAATGGAAACCAAATGTGCTAGAAGCTTATCTAGAATGTATGATGTCCATGCTAAAAGCTTACCTAGGATGTGGAAGATATATGCTAATTCAAGCCTATTGAGCACTGAAACAAAGAACCATTTGGCCCTTCCTCTGTATAAAAGGAACTCAAAAATCTTGTCCAGGGCTCAGATTTTGGAATGAGAAGCTCTGAGCCTGGCCAGTCATAAATAAATCCTTTTTCCTTTCCAAAATTATTCCTGAGTCCTGGCCCTTCTATACGCAAATAATTCAACCTCTCTTGACTTCTACAACATTTTTGGGGGGCTCATCCAGGATTTGCAAATGAAGGCCAGAGGAAGTAGCATTTCATTGCCCCTTCCGGATCCCCAAGGAAGCCAGGAGGACTTGGGTGAACCCCAATCTGGGCACCCTGGGATTAAATTAATCCAGAAAAGATGTGGGCTCCACCAGAATCTTCTTGAGGCAATGGACGGTCTGAACAGAAAAAATTCTGGGAACGAAAAAAAACTCCAAACTCAGAAGAAGATAAGACTCCCTGGGGGAGCAAAGTCAAGACAACCCTAGCTTTAATTGCTAGGGTGGGAGCCTGATCACCTCCCAAGAGAGAGAGCCCTAGTGTCTCCAAAAATTTGGGGGGAAGCTGTTCTCTTTAGGTCTGGAAAAAAGAGAAAAAAGGGAAAAAGCCTGGTGTTTTGGGTTTGTCTAACTGTATGTTAGAATCTGGTACTGGTCTTGTCTACACTGAAAAAGTGGAGGCTTGATTATAAAAAGAAAGGATGTTTATAGGTTTGGGTCCTAATGACCTGGAAGTTGGTCTGGATTTTGAAAAACTCATACAGGAAAGTGAATTGGGTTTTCTAGTAAACCTCGGTCTGGGTGTAAAGTTAAACAGTGAAAAGGTCTAGGTGGAATCATTTGTAATGGTGCTGAATTGTGAATGACTTTGCTTCATATCAGATGTTAATATTAAAGTGTTCTCTCTTTCTAAAGTTTGTAATGGCTGTGGGGGCAGCTGTGCTGAAAAAGATATACATAAACTTGTGGGTCAGATTAATGAGATTTGTGCTTTGGTCTGTGTAAGCTCAATGCTGGTGTTGGACTTGCATGGTTATGTAAAGTGGTGGAATTTGGTTGAGCTGGAACCCTCCCTTGCTATTGGTGAAGAAATGAATTGATTGTAGTTCGTAAAACAAAACTGTGGTGTGAACAGTGTGTGTGCGCATGCTCTGCTGTTTGGCCTCCCTGGGTCGGCCCCATTTGTGGGAACTCAGGTCTGTGTCCACACCATGACCCCGAGTTTGTTAAAGCTGGCCCAGTCAGGGTGGCTGGTGTAGCCAGTGGCTTGAATCATAGCTCTGCTAGGATAGGGGGTCCCTGGGAAAAGTGCTGAATTTGGAGGGTTTTTTGGGCTAATTTTAGCAGGCTGGACCTCGCCACAATTATCTTCTCTCCCCTCCTCCCTGGGAAGGGGGACCAGCCTACCCCTTTCCAGTCAGTCCATGCCTTCTATTCATAAACCACATTCCTATCAAATCACTGCTCAACCTGGAAGGGGGGAGATAAGGGAAATATCTCTCTTTGTGAATTGATGCTTTGAAATGTTTAAAGCTGTAAATTGGTAAAATACCTTGGTCTAAGGAAAGAGGCTATTGCTTGCAAACAATAGACCTCTAATCACTTGATAGCCCTTTTAATGGTCTGGATGGGGACGTCAGCAGTAAGGGTCATAAAACTGCAAAAAAAAAAAAAAAAAAAAGAGGGGGATAAACCTCAACTTTAAAATCTGTGTTTGGCTTTTGTCAGTTGTTGTGCCTAAGAATTCATGGAAAAAGGTAGTTTAAAAATGAATCTTTAAATGCCAATACTCTCTTTCTGGTGAATTAAATGTATAACTTGCAGATGAGAATTTGTTCTATTACTAGGAAAAGGCAGAACTTCACAGAATTGTTACTATAAAATTTTTGTAACTTAATTAATAAAGGTATCCAATTCACCTTAAGGTTAAAACTTAATGAAAACTGTAACTAAGAGTTAAGATAATTTATAGATGCATCTAATTTATAAAACAGCAAAAAGATGATAACTGAAATTGTAACTGTGTGAATTTAATCTGAAACTATTATTGTAAGTGTAAATTATAAACTAACCTTACCTTCATATATAGTCACTTCAAGCCTAGCCTCACCCCCTGCCTTTGCTTATGGTTATTTCATAACAGTTTCTGCCCCTATGGCTCAAGGAAAAGCAAATGTGAGACATACCGGTCGTCTCCTGTCCTACTGGTATTAATAACCCTGCTTTCTCTCATGATTCCAAGTGTGAACTAAATTGCTGCCTGGTGGAATTCTTAACCCTCAAGGTTAAAAGTCCACTGGAGTTTTTTCATCTCCAAGGACTAAAAAACAAAACAAAACAGAAGGCCTCCTGCCTCCTGTCAGAGTTCCTAAGAGTGGCAATTCAGGAGAGAGATCAGTTTCCCTGAGGCTTTGATAGCCTTGGTAAATATACATAGAATTAGTCTTGTGGCTCAGTCAAAATTCTGCTAAATTCAAAGTAAAATATAGTGTTCTGAAACAAAAGAAAATTGTGTTAAAGCATTGGGAACATTTTGGTTACAAGCCATTAGTTAAGAAACAAAATTCTCGTGCAAAACTGCATGGTTATAGTGCAAATTAAAAAAAAAACCTTTTAGAAATCTTCAATTATTTTGCAATCACACTTGTTTCTATAAAAAATGAAAGTTTTGAGTAACTAAGTTGTGTTTCTGTGTCAAACTATTCATGTCTGCCTATTTGCTCAAATTGTTGGGGTTAAATATGCAGTAATATAAGTAATAAATATATTTCTAAAACCCAAATTAAACTAAATGGTGTATAAAATAATGCAAATTATAAGTAACATCAATGAGTTGTGTTTCTGTGTCTAACTCTATTTGTGTCTGCCTATTTGCTCAGTGTATATCTTCATACACTGGGATAATAATATCAAATTAACAAATGAAAATTCTTAAAAGAATTCTATTCAAATTGTCAAAAATTAAATATGCAGTTATATATGTGAATAAATATTCCTGGAACCCAAATTAGACTAATCAGGATAGAAAGGTCATATAGAAATCTGATTATAGGAACTATTGGGAAAGGGCCTTCTCTTTATAAGAGTTTTGAGGGTGGGACTAGGTGTGGCAGATTAAACCTATTTACTAGACTGGGGAATTAAGAGTCAGTTTGCTCTGTAATTCCCCAATTTAAACCTTTCAACAGCCTTAAAATAAGCATGGCTAGTGGTTCTGTTGCAAAATTTCAGTAAGTAAAGGAAGGTCCATAAAAGCTATGGAGAGATCTTGCCTGGATTATGATTAAACAAATTATGTGATTGTAATGTGTTTTGGAACCTGATAGTTGGTATGCTTTTAAAATTATTCACTGTTTCAGAACTTAAACAAAGAAAAGAGGTTTTGGCTTCCTGTATGGAAAGGGGGGAGAGCATTCCTTACATATTCTATAATTGTTTCAGTTTTATTTAGCTTGGGTGTAATCTCCCTTAGTTTATAAATTACCCATTAAATAAATTAACATTATATGTACAAAATCTTTGGAGTAATGAAAATTGTAAGTTCATGTTAATGAAATTAAGCTAAAGAAGAAAATTGTAGATATGTTCTCTTAAATGAATAAAGTAAACTTCTTTGGTTGGTAATTGCAATTTAATAAGTTTATTTAAATATAAGGTAACTAGTCTATGTGGCTGTGATTAATTGTAAAAAGTTTGTAAAAACATCTTCCAAACTGAAACATTTAAATGGTTCTAGTTCTAGAAGTCATTGTTCACTAAAAACTTGGATTGGTATTGATGGCAAAAAGTAACTTTGTGGTAATAAAACCTGTCTGAAAGTCACTGCAAGGTGCATATTTGAGTAAATAGTAATGAAAAGTTATCTTGATTCTATTGGGAATCTTCTGTTTTCATTTTAACAATGAAAAATAGTTTCCTCCCCCCTCCATTACTAAAGTAAAATACCTACTATTACCTTCATGGTAAAATTGTATAAGTAAACAAAGTCATTTGATATATAATGTATTGCATTAAAATGTTTAAAATATATAAAATCAAGGAATAAACTTTAACACTGTCCAACTCTCTTGTTCATTCAAACCAGGCCTTGAATACATTACAGGTTGCCTCTCCATGTGAGTTATTGGCTAGGCTGGTCACTGACCCCTCGAATAGAAATATTTGCTGTATCAGTCTCTGGTTATGCTCCTGAAGTTGAAGGAAACTATGTTACAGTTTCAAGCTCCTGCAGCAGCCCATGATGACTTGGTACAGCCAAGTGTACAATGGATATCGCCTCCAGACGGGCACTGTTCCATAGTGCCAGAGAGCACTATGCACCAGGCTGGTAGAATACTGGAAACTCTCTCTAGGATCAACAATGCTGCGACTTGCTCACTGTGTGAAGAACATGCTAAGTGGAGCCATGATCACCAGGATACTGTAAGTAAAACTTAAATACAATTGGCTTTATTATGGCCTGCACCCATGGAGAGATAACATGTAAAGTATTACAAATCTGAAACTTAAAACTATTAATTGCGACTCAGAATCCTTATGCATTAAGTAATACATTAATAAATATTAAGTGTTGTACTTTTATCCTGTACTAATAATTATAATGTTATATTTTCTATTCTGGATCAGGTACAAAAGTACATTAGACATGTTAAATTCCTGGTAACTTCATTTTCTAAATAGTTAATAAACATGTCTATAAAATAAGGTGGCGGTCTTCGCTCAAAACAATGGGGCCACCAGTGGCTTGCAGGTAGCCGGTTAATTGGTGCCAGGCTCAGTCAACCTACTATTCTACTGTACTCTACTGCGTAGCAAAAATGAGGCTTGCTTGCTAATAATGGGTTACCTATTGAGCAATAAAAATTACCAGAAATTGTACAATTAAAACCAAAATGTAAAAAACTTTATTCTGTAGTTCTGATCATTCCCACAGCTAAAAACTAAGAGAATTACCAACTTGGTGTACTAATCCTGAATGAAACCAACTGCCCAAAAGGTGCTAGTTCACCAGGAGCATCTGACAGAGCACATGAGTGCCAATCATTAAACAGCCTGAAATGCATCTTCAAAACGAAGCTAAGTATCTGTTGCAATTTCTCTCTGAAAATAAATAACTTAAAACACACACATATATGTATATTGTTCCCACCAACTTTTAAAAAAGGGTGCCATCTTTATAGGCACCTACCCTTGTCTACCTCTGTAATCCAATGTTCTCTTTTAAAAACGGGTATTCCAAAATTTTATTTAAGTTTGCTTCTTTCAGAATGAACATCTTATTAACCATATGAAAACTTCATACAGCTTCGTACAGAATGCCAGATCCATCTTCCTCCAGTCAAAATAAAATAAAGTTTTTACACCTTGTAGGCCAATGACTACAGCCCATGGCCAGCAGGAAGTAGTTACAGAAAAGAGATCATCTCCCTTTAGCACCCCTTTAAGATTAAAGGTGTAAACTCTTTAAGGGTAAAATAAAATTAATAGATGGATCTAGTGCCTGACTGGAAATCTACATGAGTGCCAGTGGCCCCAGGATGACCTGGCCCTGCCCCAGGATTCTACTGTCCAGGACAAAAACTTCTTCTACAAACAGGATAAACCCTGGATACTACCTAGGAACTTTGTCTTTAGGTCCTCACTGAAAATTGATAAGTGGAGTAATCAATCAAAACAGCCACCCACCTCATACCTCAATAATTATGCCAAAGCTAAGCAAGTTAAGCTTTGGCATAAGGGGGGAAATGATGCAGGCTATGGGTGGAGGGCTGTTCATATTTTTGTAGATAACCTGAGCTGTATGTTTTCTGAGCAGTGCGTTTGGGACAGTGACAACTGCAGCCCTGCCCTTGGTAACCATGATGACAACTCCAGTCCTAGAGATAAAGTTTAGAAAATGCAAACTCTATAAACTTTAAATATTCAGGGAAAATGCAAACCAAATGTGCTAAAAGCCTGTCTAGAATGTATGAAGTCCATGCTAAAAGCTTACCTAGGATGTGGAAGAAATATGCCAATTCAAGCCTATTGAACACTGAAACAAAGAACCATTTGGCCCTTCCTCTGTATAAAAGGAACACAAAAATATTGTTCAGGGCTCAGATTTTGGAATGAGAAGCTCTGAGCCTGGCCAGTCATAAATAAATCCTTTTTCCTTCCCCAAATTATTCCCAAGTCCTGGCCTTTCTATACACAAATAATTGAACCTCTCTCAACTTCTACAACATCATCAAGTACAGGCTTATGTTTCCTTGCATACTAAGAAGTCCAGAAATAGGCAGAATTATTCAGTTGCTTGAGAAATCATCAAGTATCCAGCCTCTTCTAACTTCCTGCTCCACCAATGCTCAGTGCATGGATTTTATTCCCACTGTTAAGAGATGGTTGATCCACTTCAGGCATTGCATAGGCATCCAAGCAGAAAGTTAAGGAAAGCAACAAGCACCAACAAATGGAAAGCAAGACTTTCCTAGAAATCTTCAGCAGACTTCAGGCTTCTTCTTCTATTCCTTTGGTTAGAGCTGTGTCACATGGCCACTCTGAGTTGCAGGTTTGGCTGGGAAATGGAGGTTTTCTTGTTTTGGTTAATCTGAGCACATAGCACACTGAAATTCTTAAAAAGGAGAAAAGGTCACAATAAATACTGTGTTACTGGATAGACAGTAGTGCTGCCACAGGTAGGTCATTGCTATTATTTCCATTTAAAGCATGGGGAGCCCTAGACATTGAGTGGTTGAGTAACTTGCCCAAGGTCATACAGTTAATAAGTAAACAAGTGAAATCTGCTTCCAGAGCCTGAACTTTTAACTTCAGGCTAGGATTTGAATAGCAGAGTATAGGAAGGTGGAGGAATCCTGTTCAGGAAGGGGCAGAAGTGGGGCTATATAGCCTGTGCATAAATTTAAAATTATCTAATTCTGTGTTCAAGTGTGCCTAGTCTCTAGAAATCCAAATAAGTAATATAGGCCCTATAGGCTCCAAATGTTCAGAAAGGATGTAAGACTGAATGTGTATTCAAAGTTGCATCCAGATGGAATGTGGGGAGATTTTAATTCAAGCTCACCTGAAATATGTGGGATATGCTAATTCAAGCTCACCTGAAATGTGGGGGGTACTTTAATTTAAAACCTATCTGACACTCAAACAAACACTTAACTAACAAGGAAAGTCATTTTCTTTCATAAAAGCACCATTTAACTCCCCACCCTTATATCTTTTCTGTATAAAAGGGAACCCAAAATTCTATTTGGGGCTCAGTTTTTATTAGGACAGGAGTCTGCCAAGTCTGGCTGGTCAAAGTAAATCAACTTCTCAGAGTTCTCATGTTGTGGCCTTCTATACCATGTACACCCAACTTCTCTACAACAGGGTAATTATGTGCAGGTGAGGCCAGGATCTGGAAAAGGGGAGCTGCACAGTAGACCAGTGCAAAATAAGCTGGAAAATGTGATTTGAGTTCATTCTGTCAGGTTGGTGAGCATCCAGGGACATGAGCCCTGTGGATACCGAGATTGATATACTAATAACAAAGAAAGAAAGTGTTGGCAAGAGGCAAAACCCTGTCCAGGAGGCAAAAGCCAAGTTAGGGAATGTAAGCAGCGTCAGTGTATTAGGTGATCCTAATCTGGACAGAGAAAGAACCCAGAATCTTTGGCAAATCCCAGGTTGAGGCTGGAATACCCCAAGCAGCAGCCAAGGTTAAGTCCAGACATGTTCTGAAGGTCCAGATGCCTCCACTAGTCTTAAAAATACAGGGACTTCCTTGAGACCAGAATATGGCTTTATGTTTATTCAGAATTAGAGTGTAGAGAAACTGGAATCCTGGATTAATACATACTGATTGCCTGGCCACTTCTGTAGCAATATTTGTACATTCTAGAACCTTGGAACATTATTGGTACATTATTTAGCCCTAGCTTTCAGCCTCTATAGTTAAGTATGGTGACATTAAGATATGATGACCGAAGACTATCAGAGCACCAGCAAAGCACAGAGATGTGTTTTCTTTGGAACTTATTGCTTTCAAACATTAACTTTACCTTTGTAATCTCACAGGGTGTCTGGAGTGTGAACCCACAGGAAAAGGAAGCTATCTAAACCACCAGTTTGGGGACCCCAGGAGACCAGGGGATTGTCCTGGAGCTCCTTTGAGGATTAGAGTGAGATGACTGCCTATCTGCAGTAAAGATTTGTGAGAAGAACATTATATACTGCAGAGGCTGGAGCCCTTCCTTCACTGGCAGCTCAGACTGCTTTGGGAGCTGTTCCCTGGCTTGAGTTGGAAGCTCTATATCCCAGGAATGGGAGAGTAAGAGACAGTTGGGCAGTAATTTCAGCTACTGATTGGTGGACTAAGCTGGCCAGAGTCCTGCTCTGGGAACAGCTAAGGTTCAAACCTGTCCAAGTCAGAAAGGGGTCAGTGGCCTCCATTTTGACTCCGACCCTGGCATAAGGGGAAGGAGGGCTGATTGAGGATCACAGTGGGAGTGGGGGGCGGACTTCCTTCCACTAGGGTTGGATTGCAGCCCTAGTCTAGGCTCCAGACTCACTGCTGGCAGGGAGAAAGAAGGGGGGACCTGTGCTAACCTCTCTGGGAATCTGCAGTTGCTTTTGGCCCTCATGGACTTGATTTGTAGGCTACATCAATAGGAAAGGAGGCGGGTGGTGTTGCCTCCACCTCTCTGGGCAACTGCAGGCACTTTTGGCCCATGGACCAGAGTATTGGGCACTCCTTTGGACATCCCCACCCCTGACAGGACAGAAAGGACAGTGCTCCCTCAATTCTTCTGGGCAATTGCAGGTGTTTTTGACTTGCATGAACTAAATTATTGTACACATCTCAGAGCAGGAGGAGGGATAGTGCAGCCTCAGCCTCTTTGGGCAACTGTGGGCACTTTAGCCCACATGGACTAGATTGGTGGGAAAACCTGTGGATGCATCTCTGTCTCCAATAAGATAGGAGGGGGGTGGTGTGTTTCCCCAACTTCTTCAGGCAACTGCAGGCTCTTTTAGCCTGCATAGACTAGACTGTGGGAAACATCTCTGACTCCATCCCTGCCCTTGACAGGGCACGAGGGTTGATAGTGTGCCCTAAGCCTCTCTGGGTAACTGCAGTTGTTTTCAGCCTGCACAGACTAGATTGCAGGGCATATCAGAGGCTCTATCCCCAACTCAGGCAGGGGAGGAATGGGTTTGGAGCATCATCAGTCTCTCCAGGTAACTACAGATGGTCTTGGTCTGCACATGGCTGGAACTCTGTGCCTACTCCTGGAAGGGGGAAAAGGTGGGAGAAGCTGCATCAGTTCCTAGGGCAATGCAGGCAGCTTCAGTCTCTATGACTTGCAGTACCAACTGCATCCCCAACTCCTATCTTACAACCAGCAAGAAGAAAGAACAAGAAACAGATGAAAAAGCTGAAAATATTCAGATTGGCTAAACACAAGGAACTATAAACTTCCAAATTAAGTTGAACCAAGCATCAAAGAGGAGCTGCAGCACAAAGCCAATCAAATAGAAAGCCCTAGACTAAAGAGAGAAAATGGACCAAGAAATAAAATCCATACCAAGAAAGAGGAAGATATGTCCCAGTCAAAGAAACAAAGCCTCCAGATGACATAAAGGAGTTGAGACAACTAATCATAGATGGTCAAACAAATCTCCTTAATAAATTTAATGAGATGATTTAAGAGATTAATGCCATCAAAATGACACTGGGTGAGCACAAAGAAGAATTTGAAGGCATACATAGAAAAAAAGCAGATTTTATTGGAATGAAAGACAATAAATGAAATAAAAAATACACTGGAGGCATATAACTGCAGATTTGAAGAGAAAGAAGAAAAGATCAATGAGCTTGAAGACAGGGCTTCTGAAAGTGAACATACAAAAGAACAGATGAAGAAACATTGAAAAAATTGAACAGGGTCTCAGGGAACTAAGTGATGGCAAGAGAGATACAAACACACACATTAAGGGTTTCCCAGAAAGAGAAGAGAAGGGAAAAGGGGCAGAAGGAGTACTGAGGAAATAATGGTAGAACTTTCCCAACCATATTGAAGTACACAGACATTCATGTCCAAGAAGCACAACACTCTCTCATCTGAAAAATCTGAATAGACCTACTCTAAGACACATACTAATCAGAATGTCAGATGCCAAAGATAAAGAGAGAATCCTATGAGAAGCAAGAGAAAAGAGATTCATCACATACACAGAACGGCCAATAAAATTAAGTGCTGATTTCTTTTCAGAAACCACGGAGGTAAGAAGACTGTGGTATGATATATTTAAGATACTGAAAGAGAAAAACTGCCAGCCAAGAATCTTATATCCAGCAAGACTGTCGTTCAAAAATAAGGGTGAGTTTTGAATATTCACAGATAAATAGAAACTGAGAGAGTTTGTAACCAAGAGACCAGCTTTGCAGAAAATACTAAAGGGAGAGCTACAGCATGAAGAGGAAAGGCAGGAGAGAGGGGATTGGAAGAGAGGCTAGAAATGAAAATTATATCACTAGAAGCAACTAAAGGTGTAAAAAGAGTGGTGACAATGTGATATGACAGATAAAACACAAAGATCAAAAATGGATGATGTAAGAACTGCCTATACAGTAATAACATTGAATGTTAATGGATTAAATACCCCAATCAAAAGACACAAAGTGGTGGAATGGATAAAAAATATAAGCTATGGATATGCTATCTACAAGAGATGCACCTTAGACCCAAGGATACAAATAGATTGAAAGTGAAAGGCTGGAAAAAAGATATTCCACACAAGTAGTATCAACAACAACAACAATTAAAAAAAGCTGGAGTAGCTATCCTTATATTGGATGAAAAAGACTTTAAGAACAAAGCTGTTACTAAAGTCAAGGAAGGTCATTATATACTAATAAAAAGAGAAAGTCACCAGGAGGAAATAACAATCATAAATGTATATGTACCTAACCAGGATGTCCTAAATTTCATGAGAAAAACACTGGCAAAACTGAAAGGAGAAATAGATGTCTCTGCAAGAATAAGTGGAGAATTCAATACACCACTCTCATCACTGGATAGGTCTTCTAGGCAGAGGATCAATAAAGAAACAAAGAGCTTAAATAATATGATAAATAAACTAAACTTAATAGACATATACAGAACTTTGCACCTCCAAACACCAGGATATAAATTCTTTTCAAGTGCTCATGGATCTTTCTCCAGGGTAGACTATATATTGGGTTATAAGCAGATCTCGATACATTTTAAAAGATCAGAATTATACAGAGCACTTTCTCGAGCATAATGGAATAAAGCTTGAAATTAACACCAGGCAGAAAAAGGGAAACTTCACAAATATATGAAGATTAAACAACACACTTTAAATAGTCAATGGGTCAAAGAAGGATTTTCAGGAGAAATAAATAAATACCTCAAAACGAATGAAAATGAGAACAGAATATATCAGAACCTATGTGATGAAAGCAGTGCTGAAAGGGAAATTTATAACCCTCAATATTTATATTAAAAAAGAAGAAAGAGCTAAAATTAATGACCTTTCTACACAGGCTAGTTAGGAGCTAGAAAAAGAACAGCAAACTATGCCCAAAACAAGAAGGAATGAAATAACAAAGATCAGAGCAGAAATCAATTAATTTTAGAACAACAACAACACAAAGAATTAACAATCAAAAGTTGGTTCTTCCAGAAGATTAACAGAATTGACAAATCCTTAGCTAGATTGACAAAGAAAAAGAGAGAATATGCAAATAAATATATAAGAAATGAAAATGGGGATATTAGTACAGACCCCACAAAAATAACAGAGATCATAAGAGGATAGTATGAACAACTGTACAACAACAAACTAGACAATGTAGTTGAAATGGAAAACTTCCTAGGAACATAGAAACAACTTACACTGACCCTAAAAGAAATATAAAACCTCAACAAACCAATCACCAACAAGGAGATTGAAATAGTCATTAAACAACTCCCCAAAATGAAAAGTCCATGACCAGATGGCTTCACAGGTGAATGCTACCAGGCAGTCAAAGAAGATTTAATACCAATTTTACTCAAACTCTTCCAAAACACTAAACAGGAAGGAATGCTATCAACTCATTCTTTGAAGTCAGTATCACCCTAATACTAAAGTCAGATGAAGATATTATGAAAAAAGAAAATTAAAGGCTCCCTTCTCTAATGAATACAATACAAAAATGTTCCTCACTAATCAAATCCAAAAACACATTGAAAGAATTATTCCTCATGATCAAATGGGTTTTATTCCAGGCCTGCAAGGGTGGTCCAACACAAGAAAAATCAATATAATACTCCCCAATAATAAATCAAAGAAGAAAAATCACATGATCATCTCAATTGATGCAGAAGAGGCATTTACAAAATCCAGCATCCTTTCTTGATGAAAAAACACTATGAAAGATAGGAATTGAAGGAAACTTTCTCAACATGATAAAGAGCATATATGAAAAATCCACAGTTTACATTATACTCAATGGTGAAAGACTAAAAGCTTTCCCCTTGAAATTGGGTGTTGTTCAATATAGTGTTAGAGGTTCTAGACAGAACAACCAGTCAAAAATAAATAAATAAAAGATGTTCAAATTGGAAAAGAAGAGGCAAAATTTGCTATTTGCAGATGATATGATCCTGCATCTAGACATTCCTGAAAAATTGACAACAAAGCTGCTAGAGCTAATAAACAAATTCAGCAGGGTGGCAGGATACAAGATTAATACCTAAAAATCAGTAGCATTTCTTATTTTTCTTTCTTTCTTTGATTTCTTTAAATGTTATATTCAAAAAATATAAGAGGTTCCCATGTACCCCCCACCCCCCTTACCCCACTCCTCCCACACCAACAACCTCTTTCATTGTTGTGGCATATTCATTGCATTTGGTGAATACATTTTGGAGCACTGCTGCACCACATGGACAACAGTTTATTGTGGTTTACACTCTCCCCCAGTACATTCAGTGGATTATGGCAAGATATATAATGTCCAGCATCTGTCCCTGCAATATCATTTAAGACAACCCCAAGTCTCAAAAATGCCCCACATCACATCTCTTCTTCATTCTCCCTACC
This sequence comes from Dasypus novemcinctus, assembly GCF_030445035.2. NCBI lineage: Eukaryota > Metazoa > Chordata > Mammalia > Cingulata > Dasypodidae > Dasypus > Dasypus novemcinctus. The sequence continues at coordinate 46,588,799 of NC_080674.1, read as the reverse complement.
TTCAGCAGCTACATTGGCAACTTTCTCCACATCAATGCTACAATTTCTTCCATTACTAGTCACAATAGTTCCACAGTAGAATATCAGTAAGTCCACTCTAATTGATATTTTATTCCTCCATCCTGTGGACCTTGGGATGGTGATGTCCACTCCACCTCTAAATCTAGAGGGGGCTTAGATCTCACATGACTGATGAATGTGATTCTCCTGCTTGCAGTTGTAGGCACTCTTGGTTCCCTAATGTAGTGGTTGACCATTTTCACTTCCCTGTTAGCTGACCTGGGTAAATCTAATGAACCAGAGGGTAGGATTTGCAACTCTGCTGAGGCTCAGGGCCCAGCTGGCACATGGCGAGTCCATAGATTCAAGTATACACCAACCCTAGCGCCAACCACAGGTTCAGTAAAAGTGACAGAAGAGGCATGGGCAGAAAGGTCACATCTGAGACCAACTCCATCACACTCAGGAATACAAATTCCAAAGTAGGGCCAACTGGCATGGCACTGAATTCCAGAGCCATCTGCCATGACCATAGAACCTGTGGGTCTCCGTAGCCCTCAGGAGAACCTGGGGTTGTAACTACCTTGGCTGTCTCTGGCATCCTGCTGAGGCATGCATAAGTGTGACCCCTCTGATGACCTCCTGACTCTTTTTCGAAGGGGGCATATGGTTGGGAGGGAGTTCTCCAGGGCATGTATGTAGGGTACATAAAAATGTTTGGATATATGTTGGGTATTTTCATAGTAGTTACAGTTACAAATGACAACTGAGGGAGTGCTGAGTTCCTAGCCTGAGGAGCTCTATCACATTCCCCAATGGAATAGAAACAATCCCCCAAGGGCAACGGCAAAGACCAACAAAGAAGGATGGTCCAACAATGAGCCCTTGATACCGATGATGACTATGCTTATGAACTTGTGTACCTGAAATATGAACTAGGCCTAGAGCTTCAGGGTGCCTAAGAGTTACCTCCTGAGAGCCTCCATGTTGCTGAAATGTGGCCACTCTCTAAGCCAAACTCAGCATGTAAATGCATTACCACCTCCCCCCTGCCCAGACTGGGACAAGACTCCTGGGGATGAACCTCTCTGGTGCCAAGGGATTATTACCAAGCACTAGCTAGTGATGTAACTAGAAAATAACTTGAATAAAAGGGTCAACTCAGACCAGCAGAATATCTCAGCCTACATGTAGGATTACGTGTTAAAAACTGTGTTTTGACCTTGAATAAAAGGGAGAAATGGCAAAGACAAATGAGTTTATATGGCTAAGAGGCTTCAAAAAAGAATCAGTAGCATTTCTAAACACTAATAATGAGCAATCTGATGAAGAAGTCAGGAAACAAATTCCATTTACAATAGTTACAAAAAAGAAAATACTTAGGAATAAACTAAGAACATAAAGTACTTACATTCAGAAAATTACAATCCATTGTTAAAAGAAATCAAAGACCTAAATAAATGGAAGAAATTTTTGCATTCATGGATGGGAAGTTAAATATTGTTAGGATGTCAATCTTACTTAAAAAAATATACTAATTCAATGCAATCTTGATTTATATTCCAACAGTCTTTTTATTTTTCTTAAAGAAATGGAAAACGCAATCATCAAATTTATTTGGAAAGGTAAAGGGCCATAAATAGCCAGAAGCTTCTTAAAAAGGAATAATGACGTTGGAGGACTCTCACTTTCAGATTTTAAATATTACATAGCTACAGTGCTAAAAAGACCATGGTACTGGCATAAAGATAGACATGTAGATCAATGGAACAAAATTGATGGTTCACATACAGACCCTGATATCAATGGTCAAATGATTTTTGACAAGGATGTCTGGGGCAGAACAGTCAATTCAACAAATGGTGCTGGGAGAACTGTATATCCATATCTAAAAGAAAGAAAGAGGACCCTTATCTCATACCTTATAGAAAAAATTAACCCAAAATGGAACAAGGACCTAAATATAAAAGCTGTAACCATAAAGTTCCTAGAAGAAAATTTAGGGAAACATCTTCAAGACCTGGTGGTAGGTGATGGTTTCTTAAAGCTTACACTGAAAGTGATATAGCCTGTGCATTAAATCAAAATTATTTCCAAGAGTACCTAGTCTCCAAGATGGCCAAATAAGTAATATAGGCCCTACAGTCTTTGTTTGTTCAGAAGGGATGTGAGACTGAGTGTGTATTCAGGGCTGCCTCCAGACGATGTGGAAGATATGCTAATCCAAACTGGCTTGGGTGTGGAGAATATGTAACTCACCTGGAGGAAATAACCTATCTGATACTAAGATCAAACACTGAAGAACCTAACCAAAGATCTGTTTACCATCACTGTTAGTCTTCCTAATCCTATATCCTCTGTATAAAAGGGTCTGGAAAAGGCTGTTCGGGGCTCGGTTTTTATTAGGACAAGAGTCCGCCGAGCCCGGCCGGTCGAAATAAACCAACTTCCTTCTCGGTATTCTCGTGTCCTGGCCTTCGATACCACGCATACCCGATTTCTCCACTACAAAAGCACAAGCATGAAAGAAAAAAAAAAAGGATAAATAGGACCTCCTCAAACTTAAACAGTCTTGTGCTCCAAAGGACTTTGTCAAGAAAGTGACAATGGGAGAAAATATTTGGAAACCACGTATCCTATAAAGGTTTGATTTTCTTGCCATATAAAAAGATCATACTATTCAACAATAAAAGAGCAAGCAATCCAATTTAAAAATAGGCAGAAAGACTTAAATATACATTTCTTAAAAGAGGAAATACAAATGGTCAAAAAGCACATGAAAAAATGTTCAATATCACTAGCTATTATGGAAATGCAAATAAAAATGACAATGAAATATCATCTCACATCTCATACAATGGCCATTATTTTAAAACAAACAGAAGACAATAAGTACTGGAGAGGATGTGAAGAAACAGGAACACTCCTTCACTTTGGTGGGAATGTAGAATGGTGCAGCCTTTGTGGAAGATAGTTTGGCTGGTCCTTAGGAAGCTAATAGTGAGACCATGCAATATTTGTCCTTTTGTGTCTGGCTTATTTCACTTAGTATAATATCATCAAGGTTCACCCATGTTATCATATATGTCCCAATTTCATTTCTTCTTATAGCAGTATAATATTCCATCATATGTATATACCATATTTTGTTTAACAATTCGTCAGTTAATTGACACTTGGATTATTTATAACTTTTAGCAATTGTGAATAATGCCACTATGAATATCAGTGTGCAAATGTCTGTTTGCAGGACTGTTTCTAGTTCTTCTGGATATATTCCTAGTGGAAGGACTGCCAGATCATATGGCAGTTCTATCTTTATCATATAGTGTTGGTGAAAGTGCACAGAAACAGGTACTGCCAAGTGTGCTTTCAGAAAGGAATATAGTTCAGTACACTGAATGGCAATTTGGCAATAACAATCAAAATTCAAAATATGCTTTCCTTCTGCCCAAACAATTTTAATTCTAAGAGAAACTATGTTATTCACAACAACATATATATCTGACAATGAAATTTTAAAAGCCAGAGACAATTTATGTGTATATTAACAAAAGAGATTATATGTTATGGAAGTGTCAGAATGAAAAAATGTGCAATATTTTAAAATAATTAGGTAACTCTATATAAATTATCTGAAAATATGTCTATGACTGGAAAAATGCCCATATTGTTAAATCTAAAAAAGATATAAAGTACATAGAGAATGACCATATTTACTTACATCTACTATATCCTTTTCCACTATTTGGGATATGAATTAAGGCAATATTTACTTTCTTGAAAAGTTGAATTATTTTTAATGAATATTATATAAAGGTACTGGTCTAATGTACCTTAAATTATACTTTGTTTTTTTAATCAGAAAATTCTAAGATTTGTCTTAAGATTCTATCATAAAACTCTTAAAATTTGAAAATCATCAGCAAAAGTCCTAGAAGACTTATGGGTAGTACACATATACATTAAAATGCAGTGATAAATTCAGACCACCAGAAAATTAATGTACGCTGTTTTGAAATAGCCATTTAACCAAGATGAGAGGAATAGTTCTGGAGAAAATGTTTCAACTTTTGTAGACTTATCTTCTTTGTAACTGGATAGCATGTTAGAAAGCTCTTTATGTTTTAAGGTAAATGGCACAAATGGTTTTTGGCAGCTGGTTTAAAGGGTTAGTAGTGTTCACAAGACAGACTTTTGATTTCCTCTATTGGAAATGTGAGGAAATGAGTGTTCAATTGCACTTCATTCGCAATATGGCAGCTATAACCATCACAAATGTCCAAGATAAAAATAATTTCTAGTTTAAATCTAGCAAATTATTTAGACTGCTACGTTCAGCTCACTCTTGGATTATAAGGAATATAATAAGGAATTTCTTAAAGAAAGAATTTGGACTTCTCAGTTCACAAGCATCAAGGAAAATTTCATCAGTCATGTAGCTATAAATTCAGCAAATATATTAAGAATTAATAATTTATATCAAACTTCCCAGTAAATCTTCCTTGTTACAATTCAGGGTCACCAAAGGAATTGTGAATGGACTGTGACATGTTCCCACTGCTTTTCCAATGGAACCTGTCTCTGGCTCTTCCTGCACTAGCCTGTTGAGCATGTAAGAGTAAATTGCTGTCCACAATATCTGTCCATGTGTCTGATTAGGCATGGCTTCCAGATCAGTCTTTTGACTCCAAACTTCCTGATCTTATCTCTCGTTTCTTTTTTCCCAGCTACATACCTGGCTTTTTAATTAAGACCTGCCATAGTCTCCTCCAGGCTTGCTGACCTATTTGAGCTCCTACAAACTTCAGCTTCTGGCTCAGATTTCAGCTCTGTAGGCTCCTTTGATTTCAGTGTCTCCTGAAGCTTTGGGTCGGAGAAAATCCACAGCCAACCCTACCTTTAGGAATCCTTACCTGCAAGCCTAGCCAATTCACATGTACTAGAAAAACAGTGGATGAAGGTCATTTATTAGAAAACACAAGAATAGGAGCCAGAGGTACAGTTTATTTCAGATTTTTGAAAAAACTATATGATATGGGATACTTTCAAAGAGATTTCATAAAATCCATTCCAGGTATCAATCTGAACAATGGAATAAGAATTGATTACAGTGAAAAAATAATTGCCAGCTATGCCAAAAATACTTTTTATAAAAACAGTTTTCTAAAAGCATTAAACTTATGGGAATCCTTGAAAAAAGCCAGATCTTTAGTTGGAGTTTTGGTTAACTATGACATCAGTTTGCTTCTTCTTGTGTTGCTCTTAACTCAGAATTTTCCTTAGTCCCTCACCAAGCACAACAGTTGGGTGTACTACAGCCCAAATGCAGGTATAAAATGTCAGGTGAGCACTTGTTCTCACAATACCCATTAGAAAAATGATTCTTCAAGGCTTCAAAACACTAATGACAAACTCTTGTACTGATACTTTTAAAGACAAGTTAAAAGTAAGTTAATAGAACATTGTATGATTTTTAAAATGTCATCCACTATTCAAAAAAATCAATGTTAATTAAAATACTATAAATTTGCTGAAATATTTATTTTCCCTAGTTTTCAAACAATGAAGGTTTAAAATTTTTTAATATTGAAGTCATTGTTTAAAAACCTAACAATTATGCTTTTTCTTAAAAAAAAGCCTGTCAGAACATGTTTACCAAATAGCATAGGTTTCCTACATATATATGTACCTGCTTTTGCTTTCAGGTCAGAACACAGATGGCTTCCTTTATAAATGTGGGAGTTTCATTAGTTCAGAAGATTAATGTTGTCTCGGTGTTTGCTTCTTACATGTTCATGTGGATACCATGTCCTATTTCCCATGAGGCAGCTTTAGGTAGTGGCTCTGGTTTTGACAAGTTTATTTTATTGTTATTGTTTAGAAAATAACATCCTTTTCCAAACAAAGATTCTTCTGCTACTTGTTACTCTCTGAATGTACACAGCTCCATCTGAATTTCTGGCACCCTTTAATCTGAGGGATTGCATCTGTTTGATACATCAAACAGTTCTCAAATCCATAAATCTGTGAGCTTGAGGAAAAGTTCCTTTCAAGGCATATTTCAATTTCATATGAATTGTAAGGATAAAATTAGCCTAATCTAATCTAATCTAATCTAATAATCTAATCTATTTCAAGCTATAATTCCAATGCTTCCTTTGGCTGTGGTTTTTATTTATTTCCTTAGTTTGAAAACATCTTGCTTTTTCCTACAAATCTCTAGTGTATTCAGTGACATAGTAACCTTTCAACATGAATGTCTAACAATATCATATTCAATTTAATGTGCTGAATGAGATTGAGGTCACCTTCTTGTACCTGCAAAGGGAAGGAAGGATAATTTACGTAAAAAGGCACTGTTTTCCTGAGTTATCAGGAAAATCTTCATTTCTCTTTACATGTACTATACCACCTGACAAACAAACCAAAAGAGTTAATATTTTACATAAGCTCTTCATATGGTAAAGACACTGTTTAAGTTTCTTACATTTTGGTTACATCAGTGTTTTACAAATGTTAAATAATGAATCAATGTCATGTTATCACCAGGCATAGTAAATAAATTGATTTGTAACATCAAGGTCACGATCCTTCTTTCTTTTAAGTATAACATGGACTCATATTCTCAGGGTCCTATTCTCCATAGAAATCAATTAACACCCATAAAAAGGTGAGAATGCTTACTAAAAACATGAATTTGATAAACACAAACTTTCTTGGGATAAATAATATGGGTACGGAAGAATGAGATAATAAAATGAAAGATAGGTTTTTGACTCTAGGGTTGGAAATATTAAAAGATGAGATCATTACGATAATATTCAACTTGATGTAATATAGTCAATTAGTTACTCTCAGTTGCCTTGATATTTGATTGTGTGGTGATGGCTGGAACAACCTGCCAGGAGATTTTAATCATTTTTAAAAATTGTAACAATTAAAATAGACTAGACAATACTGTGGCCAGGTTTGCTAGGTGCTCTAGGTAGAGTGTAAAACCTAAGGTAAAGTGCCTGCTGAATTTGAGAGTGTGCTAACTCAATCATGCTGGCTCTGTCTTCAGGCTGGGTAAAACACTCATTTTTTAATTTCCAAGGTTCCATAGAACCTTGTGCTTATTACCATTCTAAATGGTCTGTCTAGCCCCCATATTTTGAGGTCCTTGAGAACAGGGGACAGTGATGTTGAAGACAATACATCTGAAATCAGATGAATAATAGAACAGATAGATAAAAAGATAAAAATTTCAGGAATTTGGGATTTGAATGACAACATGAAATGCACAAATATATGCATTAGAGGCATCCCAGAGGGAGAAAAGAAGGGAAAGGGGCAGAAGGAGTGTTAGAGGAAATAATGGCTGAAAATTTCCCAAGGTTTTTGAAGGACATGCACATACACATCCAGGAAGTGCAACACACCACAAACAGTATAAATCCTAACAGGCCTACACTAAGACATACACTTATCAAATTGCCCACTGCTCAAGACAAAGAGAGAATACTGGAAGCAGCAAGAGAAAAGAGACCCATACATACAAGGAAAGCTCAATAAGATTAAGTGCTGATTTCTCATCTGAAAACATGGAGGCAAGAAGGCAGTGGTATGACATAGTTAAACCTGCCATAACCTATTGAATGTAGTGGGGGAGAGTGTAAACTACAATGTCAACTATAATCTACGTGGTGCAGCAGTGCTCCAAAATGTATCGACCAAATGCAATGAATGTGCTACAATGATGAAAGAGATTGTTGATGTGGGAGGAGTGGGGTGGGGTGTGGGGTATATGAGAACCTCGTATTTTTTAATGTAACTTTTTTTGTGATCTATGTATCTTTAAAAAAAAGACAATTAATAAAAAAATTTTAAAAGTTAAAAAAAAAAGAAAAAAGTGTTAGCCAACAATTCTGTATCCAGCAAAGCTGACATTCAAAAACAAGGGAGGGAAGCAGATTCAGTTCAATGGGTAGAGCATCTGCCTACCAGATGGGTTTGAACCCTGGACCTCCTGACTCATGTGATGAGCTGGCACAGGCACAGTGCTGATGCATGCAAGGAGTGCCTTGCCACGCATGGGTGTCCCCTGTGTAGGGGAGCCCCACGTGCAAGGAGTGCACCCCATAAGGAGAGCCTCCCAGTGCAAGAAAAGTGCAGCCTGCCCAGGAGAGGTGCTGCACAAATGGAAAGCTGATGCAGCAAGATGACACAACAAAATAAAGAGACACAGATTCCTGGTGCTGCTGACAAGAATTCAAGTGGACACAGAAAAACACCCAGTGAATGGACACAGAGAACAGACAACTGGAGGTGGGGGTGGGCAGGGAAGGGGAGAAAAGTAAAAAATAAATCTTAAAAAAAAATGAGGGAGAGTTCAAAACATTCACAGATAAATGGAAATTAAGAGAGTGTGTCAATAAGAATCCTGCCCTTCAAGAAGTATTAAAGGGAGTTATGCAGGTTGAAAGGAAAATCAGGAGAGAGAGGATTGGATGAGAGTGTAGGAGAGAAAATTGGTAAGAATAACTAAAAAGATAAAAAGAGATAAAAAACAACATATGGGATACATAAACCTAAATAAATATGGCTAATGTAACTAATTCCTTGACAGTATTAAACTCTCCAATGAAGAGACACAAATTGGTGAAATGGTAAGGAAACATGATCCATCTATATACTGTCTAGAGAAACTGATGTTAGATCCAGTGATGGAAGGAGGCTGAAAGTGAATGGTTGGAAAAAAATTTACATGCAAACAACAGTCAGAAAAGGGCAGAAGTAGCTATACTAATATTGGACAAAATAGACTTTAAATGCAAAACTATTGTAAGAGACAAAGAAGGACACTATATATTAATAAAAGGGGTAATCTATCAAGAAGAAAGTACAATCATAAACATTTATGCATCTAGCCAGGGTGCTTCAAAATACATGAGGCAAACACTGGACAAATTAAATGTAAACATAGATACCTCTACAATTATGGTGGTGGACCATAATACACAATTATCACCATTAGACAGACCATCTTGACAGAAGATCAATAAAGAAACAGAGACCTTGAATAATAGAGGATCTGGACCTAATAGACATATACAGAACATTATACCCAAATACAGTGGGATATACATTCTTCTTGAGTGCCCATGGATCATTCTCCAGGAAAGACTGCATGCTAGGCCATAGAACAACTCTCAATGAATTCAGAATGATTTAAATTATACAAAGTAATTTTTCTGACCACAATGGAATGAGACTAGACATCAGTAAGGGGTAGAGAAGCAGATTAGGTAAAAAGATATGGAAGTTAACAGCACACTCTTAGACAATCAGTGGGTTGAGAAAGAAATTTCAAAAGAAATCAGTAACTACCTTGAAAGAAATGAAAATGACAACACAACATATCAGAACCTATGGAATGCAGTAAAAGTACTGCTGATAGGGAAATTCATAGACATAAATGCCTACATTAAAAAAGAAGAAAGAGCTAAAATCAAAGACCTAACTGCACACCTGGAGGAACTAGAAAGAACAACAAATTAACCACAAAGCAAGTAGAAAGAAAGAAATAACAAAATTAGAGTAGAGCTAAATGAAAAAGAAAATAAGAAAACACTAGAAAAAGTTAACAAAACCAAAAGCTGGTTCTTTGAGGAGATTAATAAAATTGACAAACCCTTAGCTAGACTAACAAAGAAAAAAGAGAAGATGCAAATACATAAAATAAGAAACAAGGAAGGGGATATCGCTACTGACCCCACAGAAATAAAGAGTATCATAAGAAGATACTTTGAAAAATTGTGTGCTAACAATGTGGATAATTCAGAGGAAATGTACAAATTCCTAGAAACACACAAGCAGCCTACACTGATGAAAGAAGAAATTGATGAACTCAACAGACCAATTACAAGTAATGAGATAGAATTAGTCATCAGAATCCTCCCAACTAAAAAGAGCTCAGAACCAGATGACTTCACAGATGAATGAAATCAAACATTCCAGAAAGAACTAACACAAAACCTCTAAAATTTTTCCAAAATATAAGGAAGATTGCCTAACTCATTCTATGATGCCAATATCATCCTACTACCAATGCCAAACAAAGATGCCACAGGAAAGGAAAACTATAGACCAATCTCTCTAATGAATCTAGATGCTAAAATCCTCAATAAAATACTTACTAATCAACAATACATCAAACAAACTGTACACCATGACCAACCATGTTTCATCTCTGGTATGCAAGGATGTTTCAACATAAGAAAAATCAATGTAATGCACCATATAAACAGACCAGAAGAAAAAAAAAACCACACGATCATCTCTATAGATGCAGAAAAAGCATTTGACAAAACACAGCACCCTTTCTTAATAAAAACACATCAAAAGATAATAGAGGGAAACTCTGTCAACATTATAAAGGGTATATATGAAAAACCCACAGCTAATATCATATTTGATAGTGAAATGCTTAAAGCTTTCCCTCTAAGATGTGGAACAAGACAAGGATGCCCAATGGTCACTGCTCTTTCATAACATTGTGTTAGAAGTACTTGCTCAAGCACTTAGGCAAGGAAAAGATATAAAAAGCACACAAATTGGAAAGGAAGAAGTAAAATTTTCACTATTTGCAGGTGACACAAACCTATACATAGAAAACCCTGAGAAATCTACAACCAAGTTTCTAGAGCTTATGAATGAATTCAGTAATGTGGCAGGTTTTAAGATCAATGTGCAAAAGTCAGTAGCATTTCTGTACACCAATAATGAGGAATCTGAGGAGGAAATAAAGAAAAAAATTCCATTTACAATAGTAACTAAAAACTGGGGGGAAAGTTGGGGAAGGCAGCAGGTGAATTCTGGGTATTTGTGGGTATGTAGTTGAAACTCTAATGTTGGGAATGTTCTTTAGGAAAATATGGCAGGGGATGGTTATTGGTTTGGGTGTTGGATGTGGTTGGCATTCAGGACAGGGCACACCTGGGGCAGGCTTCTAGGAAATGTGTGAGTCTTCATCTTGTCATAGTGTTTTGTATCAGTGGGTGGAGACCCACATAATGAGGAGGAAGGTGTTGGACTTCCATCCTGGGGAGTCCTGCTATGTTCTCAAATAGAGGGGTGGGAGTCTCGAGAGCATAGGAAGTTCCTAATAGGGAGGACAGGCCTGTATGTCAAGTCCTCAATATTGTTGCAAGTAACTCTGAGTCTTGTTAAAGGAGTGAAGCCTGGTGGTTGCTGTGGGTCCCGAGGGTGGGAGAAATAGAATAGATGGAACATGGGGCATTTATGTGGAAAAGGAATTGTTCTACATGATCTTTCAATGTTGGATACAGGCCATGTTAAATTTCATCAAAATTTATAAAAGTGTATGGTCCAAAATGTAAACCATAATGTAAACCATTGACTGACTATGTTAGTAGGAATGTTTCAAAATTTGTGTATCTTACAACAAATGTACCATCCACATATAAAATGTTATTAATAGGGGAAAGGGAAAAAGGTAGAGCATGTTGGGTAAATGGAAATTCCCTATATTCTGTACATGACTTTTCTGTTACCTAAAGCTTCTTTGAAGATAAAATGAAAAAAATAAGACACTGGGAGAATAAATGGAAGAAAATGTCACTGTACATATAAGACAACAGATCTTACAGTGAAAGACATAATGTCAAAAATTTTAAATGTATTTTTAAAATTATTTTATTATTTCAAAAATTTAATTTTTTTGGTATTTTATTATTTTTTAAAGTATTATTCCATTTTCTTATTACTTTTATTTGGTTACTTTATTTGGCTTATTTCTTTCATTTTTAAAGAAATTTTGGATCATAGAAGAGTTACAATTGTGGCAGGGGAGGATCATTGGTATGGGATGTCAGTGGTGGGGGGATACATGGGAAGAGGTTTACCTGGGGTGTAACTATAAGGCATGTGAATGTGTTTAAGTGTTCATGGGGGCAGTGTCATTGTGGTTGGAGATCCACACAATAACTGAAAGAATATCAAATTCCCATCCTGGAGAGCTCTGCCACATCCTCTAACAGGACAGCAAGGATAAAGACAAATTGGTTTATATGGTTAAGTTACTTCAGAGTGAGTGGGGAAGTCATTCCAGAGGTTACACTTATGCATTTCTCAGCAGGATCTCATTGACTGATACAGTAAATATTGCCTAAATAGTGGGGTTCCTGAGGGCTCTGAAGACAACCAGACACTATAGGCAGGGCAGACAATTCAGGAGTTTGTCATCCTTCCAGAGGGTCCTACTTTGGGATTTATGCTCCCCAGTGTGATAGAGTTGGACTTAGTTGTGATTTCCCTACGCATGGCTCTTCTGCCACTTCTATTTGAACCTATAGTTAGTACTAGAGTTGATAGGTTTATGTCCAAGAGACTTAAATCTTTGGGCTTTCCATGTGCCAGTTTTGCCCTGTATCTCAGAGTTGCAACTCCTACTCTCCAGTTCATTGGACGCACCTAGGACAACTAACAGGGAGATGATGATGATGATGAACAATGACCATCCTAAGGAATAGAGAGTCTACAACTGCAAGCAAGATAGTCCCATCCATCTGCCCCATGAGAATCTAAGCCCCCTCTCAATTAGAAGCAGAGTGGGCATCACCATCCCAGAATCCTCAGTATTGGGGAATGAATGATGGACTAGAGTAGATTCACTGTTATTCTACTATAGACTTATTGTTATTCTAGCAATGGAAGAACTTTTGTTGTTGATGTGGAAGCAGTGGCCACCAGAGGGTCTGAGGGGAGGCAGTGGGAAAAATACTTGTAAAATGGGGGCATTTTCAGGACTTGAGAATTGTCCTGAATGGCATTATAATGACAGATACAGGCCAAATTATACCTTGTCATAACTTACAAAATTATGTCAAAGAGAGTGTAAACTACAACCCACACTTAGTGGCAATACTCTAAAATGTGTTCATCAATTGTAACAAATGTATGGCACTAATGAAGGATGTTGCTAAAGTGGGAAAATGTGGGAATGGTAGTGAGTGGGGCATATGGGAATCCCCTATGTTTTTAATGTAACATTTATGTAATCTATGTATATATTTTTAAGAAATATACTAAAATAAATATTATTTTAAAAAAGAAGAATGAATTTTGAGACTTTCCATGAAAGATGATGAGATAAGGAGCTCAGGAGTCAGTACTTCCAACAAACAACTATTAAACAGGCAGGAACTGCCTGAAACAACTATTTTGAAGTTCCAGAGGCCAGAAGAAAACTTTACAACATCCAGTGAAAAGCAGGAGGAAGAGGCTGATAAATAATTGTAAAGAACTGTAAACTGATCTCTCCTCATAGTGGCTATCATACTCATACCTGACTCTCATAGCAGGCCACCATGGAGTCCAGTCATTGGCTAGCTGCTGCTGAGAGAAAGGGTCACAAAAATTCTCTTTTTTTGTGTAATAGGGGTATATATGGCTGGTCACTGATGATCAATTTTGACTAGTAATTTCAGATTGCTGGGTCCAGGTTCTGAGGACAAGTATTGTTTCAATCTGCACTGGAGAAAGGCAGCGGTAGCCATTGTTACATCCCTCTCTGGACAGGGGTGGAGGTGGTGGAGATTTAAAGATGCAGAGTATTCTCAGGGCTGCAGGGGAAAGTTAGCCGAATGACTGCATTTCCTGGGCAGAAGAGGAAAGCTCAGCTTTGGAGAGCTGTCAGAGAAGTTTTTGGTCCCCTTCCTGATCCTTTCCACAAGGCATTTGGGAGCTAGTCTGTACCCCCTTCATGAGTCCCTTGCCCTGTTTTGACTGGGAAAGACTGAATAGGGAAAGTCCTCCCTGGGGTAACCCTCCTCACAGAACTTGTTCTCCAGGCAAAGGCAGCATAAGACAATGAAAGGAGTGTAAAAAACTATAGAGGTGGACACTCTGAGACAAAGGGAGATTTGTCCTCTTGGAAAGAGAGGAAAAGGAACAAGGGGAATCTACAAAACAACTAACAAATGAAAGGGCCCAGCACAAAGACAGAAGCCCAGTAAGACAGGGAAAACCCTTCATTCTGCATTCATTTTGGGCAGACCTCCTTGATAGGAGGGATGATGCTCAAGAAAAATCTGTCTTTTCACCAGTTGGTTACAAAACATAGTAACAGATATCCCAGGGCGTAAACCTCAGAGTTAACATTTTAAAATATTAAAATAAACATCGTGCAGCAAAATAGTACAAGACAAACAAAAACCAGGAAACAATGGCTCACTCAAAGGAAGAAGATAAAAATACAGACAACATCAAGCAGAAGATGAGAATGTGGATATACTGAACAACGTCTTTTAAAAGATGATAATAAAAATGCTCAAGGAGATGAAGAAAGTACAGAGAAAAAAACTGCAAGATATCAGGAAAACAATGAATGGACAATATGAGAGTCTAAGTAAAGAGACAGAAAATTTAAAAAGGAACCAAACACAATAACTAGAGTTGAAGACTACAATACCTGAAATGAAAAATGCCCAGGAAGATTTCAAGAATAGATTAGAGCTGACAGAAGAAAGAATCAGTGAACTTGAAGTAAAGACACTTGAAATGAGTCAAGCTGAGAATGAGAACGAAAAAGGAAATATTGAAAGCAAAAATAGGTTAAGATGACTATGGGACACCGTCAAGTGCAACAATAAATGTGTCATAGGAATCCAAAAGGAAAAGAAAGAGAGAAGGGGCAGAAGGAATCAACAAAGACATAATGTCAGAGAACTTATCAAACCTAGCAAAAGGTGCAAATATGCACATACAGAATGCTTAGAGAACACAAAACAGGATAAAAATGAAAAATACACCCATCAATGTTGATTACACTAGCAAATGCAAAGGACAATGAGAGAGTCTGGAAAACTGCAAGAGAATAGCAACAGTTATGTACAAGGGAATTGCAATAAGAATAATTGCTGATTACTCATTATAAACTGGGGAGGCAAGAAGGCAGTGAGTTGAAATACTTAAAGCACTGAAGGAAAAAAACCTGCCAGGCAAGAATTTTATATCTGGAGAGACTCTTTAAAAATGAGGGGGCGATTAAGACATTCCAGATAAACAATAGCTGAGGAAGTTCATCACCATTAGACCTGACCTACAAGCAATGCTAAAGGGGCTTCTTCAGATTTAAAGAGAAGGACACTAGAAAATGGTTCAAAGCAGCACAAAGAAATAAAGACCTTTGGTAAAAGTAACCATTTTGGTAATTATAAATGCCAGTGTAATTGCTTTGTATTATTTGGTATGTAACTCCACTTCTTACTTCATACAGCTGCTAAATGCAAATGTGTATAAAGTTATGATAAATCTAGGTTTTGGACACAATGTAAAAGGATATAAGTGGTGAATAGTACAAGAAAATTGTGGGGGGATAGAGAGTATAGGAAAAATATAGTGCATGCTATTGAAGTTAAGTTGGATTCCAAATATTATTGTTATATATTTAGGATTTTTAATTTCAAACTGACCATAACCACATGAAAAAGAGATGAAAAATATATCCATATAAAAATGAGAATTTACTCAATATTGCACAATGCATGAAAAACCAAATACATATAAAAGTAGACATTAATAGTATAAAGTATAAGACTTGTAAAGGGTTAATAGAAAAATGGCAGAAGAAAGACCTGTATTATCAGTAGTGACTTTAAATGTAAATGGATTAAATTCTGCAGTCAAAAGACAGTGATTGGAAAGATTGATTAAAAAAAAATCGTGACCCAGAGGAGTTGATGTGGCTCAATGGTTGAGTGCTGGCTTCCCACATACAAGGTCCTGGGTTCAATCCTTGGCTCAGGTACCTCAAAAAAAAAAATCATGACCCAACTAAATGTATCTTCAAGAGACTCACATTTAAGTGAAAGATACAGGTAGACTGATGGTGAAAGAATGGAAAAATATACCATGCAAATAGTAACCAAAAGAAAGCTGATTAGCTATACTACTATCAGATAAAATAGACTCAAAAACAGCTATGAGGAACAAAAAACAAAATAAAACAAAACAAAACAGTCCTTACCTAACATGTTACTATTAAAAACAGAAATATTTTACATTAAAAAAAAAATAAAAACAGCTCTGAGGGAAAAAGAAGGTCATTACATACTGATAAAGGGGACAATTCAACCCAAAGATGTAACAATTATAAATGTATATGCGCCTAATAGCAAGGCCCCCAAATAAATGACAGATTGGGATGAAGAAATTGATAGTTCTACATCAATAGTAGGAGCCTTTAACACACCACTCTCAATAATTGATAGAATACATAGAAGAACAATAAGGAAATACAGGACTTCGAAGGTGGACTAAACCAATTAGAAATAACAGATGTATATAGAATGCTGTAGCTAACAAAAACAGAATGCACATTATTCTCAAGTGCACATGGATCATTCTCCAGGATAGACCATATATTGGGTTATAAAATAAGTTTCAACATTCAAAAATATTGAAATCATGCAATATATGTTCTCCAAACAAAAAGGAATGAAGCTAGAAATCAATAACAGAGGGAGAGAGGGAAAATGTACTAATATGTGGCAATTAAAAACATTCTCCTAAACAACCAATGCATTAAAGAGGAAATCAGAAGTTAAGTTAGGAAATATTTTGAGGAGAGTAAAAATACAACACACCGAAACTTATGGGATGCAGCAAAATCATGATGAAAGGGAAATTTATAGCTTTATATGCTTACATTAAAAAAAGAAAGACTTCAAATCAAAGACCTAATCTCAAAATTGGGAGAACTAGAAAAAGAAGAGCAAACTAAACCCAAAGCAAGTGGAAGAAAGGAAATAACAAAGATTAGAGCAGAGATAAAAGAAATAGAAAAAAAAATAAAATAATAAAGAAAATACAAAAACAAAAGTTGATTCATTGCAAAGATGAACAAAACAATAAACCTTTAGCTATAATGACAAAGAAAAAAAGAGGAAACAATGAGACTCAGAAATGCAAAAGGCTTCCTGCCAAGCTCTGTGCTATCTAACAGACACAGTTGACTTTTATAAGGTTACAAAGCAATGGGACATAAGGGTTACTAGTTAACAATTACCAAACCTCCTGATTATTATCACAGGTATTCCTTCGATGCTTACAGCCATTTCCCTGTATATGAGGGTCAGAGGTTTGGCCAGACCATCCTGTCCTTCTTTCAGGGCCTCGGGTTCACAGAAAGGACATTCTGCTTTCATTTATCTTACAGATAAGAATAAACATCTCTCCAAAGAAGATACACAAATGTCTAAAGAGCACATTAAAAAATGTCAACATCAAAACCACAATGAGGGAAGTGGATTTGGCTCAATGGATAGGGCGTCCACCTGAAACATTGGAGGTCCAGGGTTCAAACCCAGGGCCTCCTGACCTGTGTGATGAGCTGGCCCATGCAGTGTTGAAGCATGCAAGGAGTGCCGTGCCACGCAGGGGTGTGCCCCATGTAGGGGAGCCCCATGCACAAGGAGTGCGCCCTGTAAGGAGAGCCGCCCAGCGCAAAAAAAGTGCAGCCTGCCCAAGAGTGGTGCCGCACACATTGAGAGCTGATGCAGCAAGATGACGCAACAAAAAGAGACACCGATTCCTGGTGCTGCTGACAAGAATACAAGCGGACACAGAAGAATGCACAACAAATGGACACAGAGAGCAGACAACTGGGGGTGGGGTGGGGCGGGGAATGGAAGAGAAAAAAAAATCTTTAAAAAAAACACACAAACCCACAATGAGATGCCATTCCAATGGCTACTACTAAAAACATGGAAATAACAAATTTGGGGCAGAATGTGCAGAAATAGGAGCACTCATTATTGCTCATGAACAGCTCCTGTGCAAGACACTTTGGTGGTTCCTCTCAAAGTTAAATATAGAACCATATATCATATAACCCCAAAATCCCACTACTAGGTATATACCCAAAATAATTGAAAGCAGGGGACATGAACAGATATTTGCACACCAATGTTCATAGTGGCATTATTCACAATTGCCAATAGATGCAAGCAACCCAAGTGTGTATAAACCAATGAATGGATAAATAAAATGTGGGAATACATACCGTGGGATATTATTCACCCATGAAAAGGAATGAAGTCTTGATACATGTGACAACATGAATAAACTTTGAAGACATCATGTTAAGTAAAGTAAGCCAGATACAAAAAGACAAATATTGAACAATCTTACTGAATTGAAACAATTAGAATAAGTAAACCCATAGAGTCAGAATCTAGACTATAGGTTACCAGGGGACTGGGTGGTGATAGGGAATGGGAAGTTAGAGCTTAAATGGAACAGGGTTCCTATTAGCAATGATGGAAAAGTTTTGGTAATGGACTGTGGTGATGGTAGCACAGCACTGTGAACACAATAGCATTGTGTGGGGACCCAAGCCCTACTAAATCCTCAGTATGTGACCGCCTACATAACCCCAGAGGGGAGAGAATGATAGATGTTATTGTAAACTATAATCTTCCCAACACAGTGAACTTCCTTCCTATGAGCATAGTGAACACATCACGAGACCCCAGCTACACGCTTCATGTGACCCTAGCAGAAACTTTGTTCTCACGCCCTATGGAATGTCCTTGTTCTGAAACCCCTTATTTATCACCCCTCATTTTCTCATCTCTTTGTAGAGTGCTGACTCCATTCATTCTTTCACCGGCCACCATCAAAGAATTTTTCCTGTTCATAAGTCCTGATAAAGCTATGTCTGATTCTCTGCCAGGTGTGTTCTTTGGCTTCGTGGCCACAGCAACATGTGCTCTTCAGGAATTGGATTGTAACACACTGAAATATGATTAAAAGGGAGAAATATTAGATTGTATATACGTTATCTATAAAAATACAAAATATCCATGGAACTGCACTACACAAAGAGTGAACCCTAAGTTAAATCATGGACTTTAAATATTAGTATAATTATAAAAATATGCTATCAATTGTAATAAATGTTCCATAGCAATGTAAGTTGTTAATAATGTGGTGATATATGGGAATCCTATATTTTATGCATGATTTTTCTGTAAACTCAAAACTTCTCTAATAAAGAAACCCCAACACATTTTCCATCAAAGATTCCAGAAGAAAGACTGAGTTACTTTTCTACCTTCTCTACTGAACATGATGCCACAAAATCATTGTCATACAAAGAGGCAGTCAACATCAAAGAATATGAAGCCAAAAAAGACTAGGAAAAATATTGAATAGTGTTTTGTGGGGGGAGTTCATGAATGAATGAATAAATGAATAATGATGAGGTAATATAGTTTATCTAGATGTTGGCATTGTACTGTTATCAATGTGTTGTCTCTCAGCTCCTACCTACCCTCTGTGTTCTGCTTTTTAATACTGGAGCTGGACCCTATAAATATTTCTTCTTTGCCAGCTGGCCAAATGTTAAGCTTTGTCAGAAGAAGGTGCTGGAGGAACACTGGAGGAAAAGGGGCACTTCTTTTTCTGCTTCTGGTTTGCTTCCCTCTTTTCTTGCTTCTCTGTCATTTGCCCCAGCAAGTTTCAGGGGGACTCCAGTGAGTGGCTTTCCAGTGAGTTCTTTCAGCAGTTCAACCAGTGTCCTAGTGAGTCTCCGGCACACAACGGGCGGCTGCCCAGCAAGTCTAGACCATATCCCAGCAGGTATGCTGCTTGCCAGACCTGGCTCATGACATCTCAGCAGGTTTTTGTGAGGTGGGCCGGAGCCACCTTACCCATGAGGTCTAAGCCTTCTCCTTGAAGGTGGTGGTGGGGCTCTTCCAAATTTGTTCCTTCCTTGGTTACTCTTAGCCCTGGAGGTAGTGGCTGCTCCCCTCATCTGCTATTCCTGTATTTCCCTTAGTTGTTAATTCTTTCTTACCAGTTAATAATTCTTTTTATTAAATCTTCTCTGTTTAAAACTCTTTGACAGTAGACAGAGTCTACTGTCTGGACTCTGAATGTTTTAAGTATTCATTTGCTCTTAATTTGAATGTGTTGTAATTTCTTTTTCCAGTCTAAGCATATATTCAATTTTTTTTTTAAAAAAGAATGGATTACTTTCGGATATCACAGGCTCCCCATCTTCTCCCCTTTGCCACCTGGAATCTTAAAAGTAGATGGGTAACATATTAGCCTCTTTCTATTTCCTGTATTTTGTGCAACAAAACGCAGCATATAGCAGTCAATAAGAGTTCGACTGTATAAAATGCAAGGCATTTTCAAGTATGCAAAGTATTCCTGGAAACCATCACTATCCACGGAGGCTCCTTACCTCACGTACCACGGCTGTGTAAGAATTAGTGGAATGAATTACTCCTTTCTGAAACAGGAATTTTAAATTTTATTTGTTCATTTTGAAGTTTCCATACATTTATTCACGTCTACTGCCACTACTAACTTTTATTTATACGGTATTTACATTTGTAAAGATTTTACGGTTGATTTTTTTAATATAATTTTTTTGTTAGAGAAGTTGTAGGTTTATAGAACAAACATGCAGAAGATAGAGTTTCCAAAACACCTTCCCCCTCGGCCTGGTTTCCCTTAGATAAGAGGGCTTTTTCTTATTTCCTTTCTTTAAATGAGAAAGAAAAGAGCGGAGGCCTGTGAAATCCACACAGATTCAAGTTTTAAACACACCCAAACCATCCGAACATGTCTGTAGCAGCAGGAGACCGGAATGGTTTGGAACTGCAGGTGACTTTTCTAACAGAGCTCACGTACTATGGGTTGGGCTAGGGCCTCAGCATCACAAAGCAAAAGGAAAGGTTTTTTCTTTTTTCTTTCTTTTTTAAACGCAGCAGCATAACTTGCTGGTTCAGCAAATGTTTTCCCCGAACATAACTTGGAAAAAAAACCCACGACTTGGAGCCCTCTTTACCTCCCTCCCCCGACTGTACCATTAAATCTCAGAAACCGGGGTGAGTAAAAAGGACAGAGAAAAAAGTCATTAATTGCCATCCCTTACCCACCACCCCCTCTACGCAGGGCAGCACTTGTTATTTTCTTGTAAGTTGTGTGATAGCAATAGTCAGGTCAGGGGTTTGTTCTTGCAGGGTCACTGCAGCAGATAGCCCTGAACTTTCAACTACAGCTGAGGGTGAGGTAAACAACAGGGCTATAAATACCAGCGGCTCGCGGCGGCTTTGTGGCGCTTTGGAGCTGAGCACAGAGGAAGGAAGCAGAGACATTGAGAGGGGTTGTGTAAGTAGGAACTTCCAATACTTGGTTCTTTTAGAGTTTGGTAAACATTTTGTCTTTGAGTCTAATAAAATGGTTCCTTCCTTAGAATAGACTATTAAAAAGGCAGGTGAAGGAAATAACACTAATAAGGAGAACAAAAAGTCTGGAATTGGGTGTGGTGGGTGAAGTTCCGCAGAGGCACATCTGACAGTCTTGCTGATGGCTGCCCTGCCTTCTGCATAGTTTAGGATGAAGATAGGAGCAGGGGAGGATGGAGAAACCTAACAGTTTTGCTGTACAAAAGGGTGATGTTATGTAAGCATTATTGCATACTCACACTTAAAATACTTGCGACTGAAATAGAGTGAGAACTGTAAGGGAAAAAAAGGCCCCATGGATTTGAAGAGCCCAGTCTGACATAGCCCATTCTACAGTGCTGTAAAAATGTTCAGGGATATTGTAAGCAGTTTCAGAAAGAAAAGAAAAAAAGAAAAAAGCAAGGGAGAGAGGATTTGGTTCACAGTGCTGAAATGGTCACCGCAAAAGACTTAAAAATCAGGTAGTCTGTGTTTAAACGCAAAGTTTTGCAGTTTAAGTTTGTGTGGGTACTTTCAGGTGAATGAGGAAAGAATCTCAGATGTCTGTCTGAAGGTCTGACGTTCAGGGGAAGAGAATGGAGAAAGGTTCTGCATTTCCTGGCTTTTAATGTAGTATTTTAAACAAGTCTATATGTGGCCAACAAATCTAGGTTTTTTGATTGAAAAGTAGTAAGGTTATTTAAGTTTACAATTAATCTTCCCAATTGTTATTGGATAGCTTGCAGTAAATCCAATTTTGTTATTTATCTTCATTATTTTTATATAGCTAAGAGGTAAAATTATAGTCAAGTTTTATTACATGGTTTTCTAGATAGGTCCAGCTGTTCAGATATAGCCTCTTTTTAAAAATATTTGAATTTAAAAAATATTAGAATAAATAGTTGGGAGGGTCTTAAATCGTTTACTTTTTTCTCTGTCTCCCCTCCTTTGCCCCCACAGTTGGGTTCTCATCAAGATAGCCTATATTTTGAAGTGTTAAATAATATGAAAGATAATTAGGGTTTAAAAAATTCTATCTGTATCTACCAGTGCATTAGAGCCCAGACCAATCTTGTTTTAATAATTCTATCCCCTCTTCATTCTGGGTTCACTCTAGGGACCGTATGATTTTCCATCCTAGATCAAAGCCTGAAAAACACACTCACTTCCTAGTTCTGGAGTTTTGTCTAGCCCTTTCTCTGAGAATCCTATAAAAATGAGCCTGACACAATGATGAAAGAGGTTGTTGATGTGGGAGGAGTCGTACGGGGTGTGGTATTTGGGAACCTCTTATTTTTTTTAATGTAATATTTTTTGTGATCTATGTATCTTAAAAAAAAAAAGCTATTAAAAAATTAAAAAAAAAAAAGAGCCTGACTTACCTGTAGGGATCTTTTGTTCTCTGCCCAATTCTAACGAGCATATTCCTTTCTTCACTGCCTCTCTACAAAAATTCACCTATTTTATTTGACTTCTGTGCTAAGAGAGCTAGCCTTAGTTCTGGGGATATTTCTGGTCAGGTATCTAACATTTTAACTTCCCTACTCTGGAAGCATCTTTTGTCCCTAGAATATGCAGTTTCATCATAGGATTTCCTGAAAGTACTGGCAGTCAATAAATTGACTGATTGAATATAGATTTCATGGAGTTGTAACTGGTTCAAAGGGCAGTGGTTTGTGATATTTCCCTGCTGTCAATTTTGCTGCCTCGGTTCATATTTATTTTGGGTGTGGTAGTAACATCATCGCAGGGAGTTTTATATCTGAAGAAATTCAGATCCTTTGATGTTAACATATAGCTAGATTTTGAGGAATAAGAGCAAAAGGACCTGTACCCAAGAGATTTACAAAAATAGAAAGGCTGAACCTGAAAAGCTAAGGGCCCAGCATGAGCCATTTTCATATTGGTGTACTGGCCTTGCTACCACCTCCTTCCTGGGTTTTCTTTCTATGCTCACTCTTCTCACTATTGTGCAGAATCCCCTATTTATCCCTTCCTTACTTAGATTTGTTGAGGACAGAAAGAAGCAGTCAGAACTTGGTGTGTTTCAAATCAAAGTCAGGTTGTATTTGCAAAATGTTACACGGTTATAGAAGCCACACTCAGTATTTTTCTAAACTCGTGTCTTCTCTTAGAGAAGTATTGGGCTGCCTGATAAGACAAATTTCCTTAGCATGCTTTTGTAAAATATTTTGCTAAACCAGATAGTTAAAGGGTGCCTTTGGCTGATACCTTCCATTTTATGGGAAGATTAGTGCAGGGAGGCCCAAGCTAATGTGCCCAACAACATGGAGACAGAATCCATGGACTAAATATTTGCAGGATGTAGAATTACACCTGCTGGATTTTTAGAAATCCATTGTGATAATTATATTGGTGAAGATGACAGAAAGGTTTCTCTTTTACAGGACAACCCCAGCAATGTGGAAGAGCCTGGAGCTTGCCCTGGCTCTCTGTCTCCTCCCCTGGGGAGGAGCAGAGAGCCAGGGGCAAAGTTCCTTTTGTAAGCATCCCCCAGGCTGGAGCATAAGGGGACAAGATCCAATGCTGAACTCAAATGGTTCAGTGACTGTGGTTGCTCTTCTTCAAGCCAGCTGAAGCCTGTGCATTCTGCAGGCATCTAGGTAAGGTAGTCTTTCTGTGGTCTAGGTTTTTCAAAGGAGGAGGCTAATAAAAGAACAAATAAATATAAATAAATAAAAATGGAAAAGATATTTTCATTAAGCCACATTTTTGGAAAAACTGTACATTTGCATATAACATGTTAGAAGACTAGAAGGATATATACCAGGGTGTTTACAGTCGTTTTCCTGGGGTTATGAAACTTTTTTCTTCTTTTTGGGTATCTATATTTTAAAATTTTATACTAAATATGTGGTGTTGTGCCAGAGTAGGATGAACAATAGACTTGCTATCAGGAGTCCTGGATCATTTAACAAATACACACACACACACAAATGTATATATAATAGGACAAATATATAACAAAAATGCTTGCTAGGTTATCGCTTTAAATATTTATTCAAAAGAATTGAATATACAATTTTGAATATACAATTCAAAAGATTAATTTGAGACTAAATGAGTGTATTTAGTATATTTAGTGTAAGGTTTTAAATGAGCGCAAGTGTTTAATAAATAACTTTAAAAATGAAAGTTTCAGGGTCTTTTACAACATTACAAAGAAGACATATGAGTAAGAAAAAAATAGTAAGAGTTTCATATATAGAGAAAAATAGAGAATGATGAGGAAGAGAGTTGAAACCACTGAAAATTAAATGAGATTATTCTTTTCATATATTTTCCCCAAATTTTTTAGATTGGAGAGCCTGCGAGTAAAACTGGAGAAAGAAGGATTTTCTAATATTTCTTATATTGTTGTCAATCATAATGGAATGAATTCTCGATTAAAGTATATACATCTTAAAAATGAGGTTTCAGAGCATATTTCTGTTTATCAACAAGAAGAAAACCAAACAGATGTCTGGACTCTTTTAAATGGAAACAAAGATGACTTCCTCATATATGATAGGTATGTATGCACACAGATACAGCACACACACACACACACGAACAAGTGAAAAGATACTTGCTTTGTAGTTAATTAAATTGTAAATGATTTAAAAGAAGACATTTGCTTTTATTTTATTATCAAGCACTCGGATTCCAAGGGGACCCCCTAAATGTTTGGTTTTAATATTTTTAAATGACTTTCTTGAAAGTAAAGCATAAAAAAGAATTCATTATTCCAGCAGAGAAATTTGGAAACTTGACTATACTTTTTACCCTATGAATTGATGTGTTGGTTACATCAAAACACAACCACACTTGGCCTGTCTCAAAATCTAATTTATAGTATTAAAGTTACATTCCTGAATTTCTGACCTCTAAAGTGTGTGAATCATTTAGGCTTAATTTGAACCAATCTTCTTTTGATCCTGTCAACAATAAAACATTCACAGTTTAAGGGAAACTCCTGTATACATGCTCTTATTACAAACATTTCTAGTTGGTGCTGTTTTCTTTCAGATCTTCAGGAATGGTGAGCCAGACTCTGCCTAGGCCTAAGCCCTACTTGGTCTTATACTAAATGATTTTTTTTTATTAAAATTTTTTTCCTTTATTAGAGAAGTTGTGTGTTTACAGAACAATCATACATAAAATACAGGATTCCCATATACTATCCTATTATTAATACCTTGCTTTAGTGCGAAACATTTGTTACAATAGATGATAGCACATTTTTGTAATTGTACAATAGTCCATGGTTTAACTACCATAAGTGTTTGTGGATTTTTTTTTAAGCTTTTATTCTGTTACTATATAATCTAACATTTCCCCTTTTAATCACATTCAGATCTATATTTCAGTGCTGTTAATTATGTTCACATAGTTGTGCTACCATCACCTTTATCCATTACTGAAACATTACTATCATTCCAAATAGGAACTTTGTTACACTAAATATTTTTTAATATAACATCTCATTGTTTAGGTCTCCAAGATTCCAATTTAGTCATCTGTAAAGTGTAACTCTCTGATATTCACATAAAACAGCATGTACTGGGTAAAATGTGGACAAAAAGGACATTTTAACCCTACCATTTCTGGTCATGCCAAGTGTTATAATTCCTAAGTTCTGCTGAAATTTTTGTAGTATCAGATATTTTTAAAAAATAAATGGGCTAATGGCTAACTAAGGCTTGGGGATCTTTTTGTTATGCTATGATTTCTTGTTGTGTGGAATTTGACTGTGCTGCATTAGAAGTTATGAAAGTGCATGTGATTTTTGGAGTCTAGTTTTATAAGGTAGTGGTTTGGGCATTGGTAGAATTTATATGCCAATAACAACATTTTAGTATTAATATAATGACTGTAATATACATTTTTTTCCCCTAGGAGGTACTGGGAATTGAATCAGGCACTCAACCACTGAGCTACAACCACTCCCCTATACTATATATTTTTTATGTTATTTAGGATTACACATCTATAATATTTCATGAAGCTACTACTAGACTATTTGTAGTCTTGCTATGACATTATCTGCTATGGAATGCCAGGGAACTCTTTTGTAGACCCTATTCAAGGAAATGTACTTAAGATATGAAAAAGTATTAGTAATAAAACTATTAAACTTAAAATATCTATCCTGGACAGTGTCCGAGTAGTATCAGGATACAGAAAATAATGTAAAGTATTTACTTGTCCATTTTTGTTTTTGTTTTTTCCAGATGTGGCCGTCTTGTCTATCATCTTGGTTTGCCTTATTCCCTCCTATCTTTCCTGTATGTAGAAGGAGCCATTAAGATTGCTTACTGTGAAGAGAAATGTGGAAACTGCTCTTCCATGGTATTTTTCTCACTTATTTTTACCAGGAGAAAAGAGGAAATACTTTAAGATATATCTAAATAAGTTAGTGTTTCATGACCAATAATCTAAGCAATAGTTCTAGTAGTGTATTAAAAATAAATCATAACAATAATTTTTGTAACTATACATATTTCCTCCTAGGCAACATATACTTTAATACACCTTTGGATATTGTTGCCTTTATCTAGAAGGATTTTACAAATAAAAATCAATATAGACTGCATATTTCAATAATTACCAAATGATACTGCATGAGTATAAGTGCTCAAAGAATTCAGTCAACATAAAACAACATTGTATTAACCTGAACATGTTCATATGACAGCATAGTGATAGCGAAGTGTGTCCATGGCATTACCTGCATTGGAATTGGGGCCCAGATATCCACTTAATTTACCAAGGATGCAAGCCTAACAGTTCTGCTGTGAAGTCCTTCCATTGTCTGCCCACTCTGCAGTTGGATTTACTACATTTACTTCAAAATGAAATGTCATTTACTCGTTCCTGATATTTCTTTCTTAATAACCATGAGAATATTTGTTATGCGAAGCACTGTGTTTAATTAAATATTACTTAAAAAAAGAGATATTAAAATAATTAATTTGTGTTTACCAGACTGTTTTCTTCTCACATTGAAAAGAAAAATAATTCTAAGCATTTCCTGATATATATATTTTTTTGGGGCAAAATTTAAACTCAGTTTAAAAACAATTCTGTAACCCATGTCTTGGGTTGTGTACTTACCTTATTTCTAGCTTTTTAAATAAACTCTTTACTCCCTTGCCTACCAAAAAAAAACTGTGAATTTTATATTTGAGCTGTATACCCTTCGAGATTTTTCCCAACTCTAAAGAAAGCCACTTCAAATTTTTATTAAATCACTTACTTTATTTAGTTGTTAAGGAGCACATAGATTAATTACTGTTACTTTTTACATTATTATCTTCATAATAATCCTGTGACTGTTATTTTACTCCTTTTAAAGATGAGGAGACTGAGGTAATGCAAATAAAATACTAACACTATATCTAACCTATAGTAAGTGTCCAATAAATGCTAGCTACATTGATTCTTCACATTTTGGGATTATATCTATATTTCACATTTTTTAAAGGCCTGATTGTTATCCATATACCTAGTTATATTGATAAGGGACAGAAACAATTCCCGTAATATGCCCTAAATTTATGAACCATCTGTAAGTAAGAAGAATATACTACATGTATCTGATATGTCACATCAAATTGGAGGTGTCAAATAAACTTTAGGTTGAGGTTTTATATTACATTGCTCTACCTATAGGCTTTGAACCTATGATCTGTGAACACCACAAAACAATAGAGATTTTCAGGAGATTAAAGAACCGGATTCATACAGAATGGAACGTTATCATTATGGTCAATAGCAAACAGGTAGTAAATTGCTACTTTTGGCTGACAGCACTACAAGCTGGGGCACATACTCTATGAGCAAGGATTTGGTGAATTTCAAAACATTTCTGGGCATGGGTTGAGGTATGAAAAACTACCAATTCTGAGCATAGTTTATTGGCGTTTTTGAATTATCAGAGAGAAATTAGTTTGCTTCAAAATATAACTAAATGCTTTCTTGACATAGGTATGAAAGGTTCCACGTGTCAGTTGATTCTAGGATTTGATATTTGGTTGCCTTTACTGCAATCTAAGTTCTTTTAACCAGTTTATTTAGTTTTCTTTCTGCAGATATAAATACAGTGGTTTGGTGTTCTCATTAAATCTTATTCACTTCTTAAATTTTTCTTTAGACTCAAGGTTTAGAAAATATTCAGATAAGAAAAGGATAATTTGCATTCTGTTGATTCATTTTAGCATAGAAGCTTAGGTAAACTGTTGAACTTTAATTGTATTACACCCTGTTTCACTTATTTGGAAAATAGCAATGTTAACTCATTTGAGAGATAATCTTAAGATCCTTTGATTAAATGTGAATTTTGAACATGAAGCACTTTATAATGACATAAGCAGGGGAACCAAACTTTAACAAAAATAGTTTAGATGGTGGAACCGACATCACACTCTTCTTATTAGTATGGTGATGGGGAAAAAAAAATCTAACCAACTAGTTGGAATTTCATGTATATTGGACTACATGTCATTTTCCATGCATTCTTGCAAAATCTTTGAACAGATTAATAAGTCATTTATAAATTTGTTTCAGACTCCCAAAGATGAAGACATCTGTAAAAATATATCATTGGTCACTGTGGAAAAAACAAACCAGGCTCCTCAGTCACAGCCCCATCACCATGATCACCAAAAGCATGAGCATCAGCATCCTGGGAACAGTCAGCCTTCAGGGAATCAGCAACAAGGAGCACCAGATACTCCTCAGCTTCCCTTTCCTCCAGGCCTTCTTCACCACCATAAGCACAAGGGCCAGCAAGGAGAACGTCACCTAGATGGCTGAGATATGCCAAGAAGTGAAGGTTTTCAACTTTCCCTTCATCAAAAGAAACTCTGACGAAGGGGATGTAAAAATCAATTACTCTGAAAGTTGCCCAAAGATTCAGAATTGGCACCTAGTAGCTGATGCTGACATTGTCGACATCTGATATTTGAAAAAACAGGGTCTGCAATCACCTGACAGTGTAAAGAAAATCTCCCATCTTTATGTAGCTGACAGGGGCTTTGGGTGGAGGAGAACGTCATTGAATCTTGACAGTGACGTTTGCCTCCAGCTGCCTGACGGGTAAGTCAGCAGCTGCTCAAGCCCACAGCAGTCAGCACCAATTGAAGCTGAATTAATAAGGCAGAAATGTGAAAATGACCTTCAGACTAAATATTTAAAATAGGGTATACTACTCAAGTCGGTCTGGACACAATTTTGTTTCTACTAATTTTATAAGCAACCTAATTCATTGTGATAAAAAATTAGAAATTGGATTTATGCAAACCTGGGAAAATTTACCATATTGGCTTCTAAATTTAAAAATCTACATCATAGGAATTTTCACCCAAATTATGGGGCAACTGAAAGGTGATTGCAGCTGGTTAATATGTCTTTTTTCTTCTTTTTCCAGCATTCTATTTGCATTAATGAGAACAGAAACATAAACTATGACCTAGGGGTTTCTGTTGGATAGTTAGCAATTTAGAATGGAGAAAGAACAACAAGGATGTATTTTCCATTTTTTCTTTACTTATTTCTCAAAACAATATTCATCTTTTAATCTTACATTTTAAAACTGGTTAAATCTTTAAAGAAAGAAGTAGATTCTGTATTTTAAGATCCAGAAACAATTTACACATGAATATTTTGCTAAAAAGCATATCATGACAACTTTAAATAACCATTTATACTTTTTATACCCAAGGCACATATCTTGATTTTTAATATCATATATGAATGGAGTCTTTATATCTTGTTTTCTTTATCTAACATTGTATCACACTCTTCTAAAATTTGAGAGGGCCTGTTTGGAAAGACATAAAGAAAAGATAAAAGATTGTCTAGTTTTAGGCTGCTTAGAAAGTATTTCCATAATCAATGATGGTTCAGTAGGTAAACTAAGCCCTATAAACCTGAACTCCTTTATGGTTAATACCATTAAGCAAGAATGGAGTACACAGTTGGCCAAGGTGTGGATTTTTTAATATAAACTCTATTAAAAAAGTTTAAAGCTGTTCTTTTTGTTTCATTGTTGTTATTAATTAGGCGGTATGTTGTATTGAAAATAGAAGTGAAAATTTCAACTGCTTTTAAAGAAGTTAAATAGCAACTAATGAATTTACTGCTATTTTCAAAACCTTCTATGCTTAAGGTGAGATTCTTTGCCAACAGACTTAAGGTGAGAATCTTTGCTAAGAGAGAGGCGTTGCTCTAAATCACAAATGGTATTACGAAGAATTGCAATCTCCTTGTTTTTTTCTTCTTGAAGATGCTGAAGTTTCTAAATGAAGCAGAAAAAATTGTTATTGTAATGTAGAAGTAAGATTATGTATAAAAAACACAAAACAGAAAATATAGTTCTGGTTTAAGGAGGTATTTAAAAAGACACCTAATTTTGAAAGGTCTATAATTTTATTTTGGGGAACTTAATGGAGTAAAACCAATATAAGGTTACAAAAACACACGTAAGCAGCATTTCTTTTGGTTTGTTCCCTTCTCCCTATAAGTATTGAAGTTATAAGGCATGAAAATAAAGGAGGAATTGAACAAAATGAATTCCACTAAGTGCTTAAGGTATTCCAGCATAACTAAGTCACTGAGTCTTAGTTCAAAATAACATTTTTGGAATTCCTTAGGAGTCCAAAGACTCTAATGATTTGATTTACTATTTAGATATCCTAGTTTAATAGAAAGTGAACTTTTAAGATTATTCAAAATCTAATACCTTTCTGATCATGAGATATATTTTAAGAAACAACTATGAAATATATTGTTAGTAAATAGATAACTTTTATAGAAACACACTAAGAAATTTTGTTTTCTTAAGCAACAGTCATGGGAGAATTAATGTACATACCCTTCTATAGATACTTTGTGGCAAAGCAATAGAATCCGGATAAGGTTTTGTTGATTTAGTTTGGACTCTTGCTAGTTTGGCATCAAACTGAATCAAGTTGAAAAAAAAAAAAGTTATTGAGAAATTCTATTTAAACAATTGTTTCTATAAATATAATTCATTATATTTTTTGACATACAATTTATAATTTAAATGTACTTTCTGTGTAACAGATAATAGAAATATTTTTCTTTAGGAAACAGTTTTTAAGAAAGAGCAAAGAATACCCAAACAAGATTAACTCTGATTTGATTATTTAACCTATTAATTTACTGGAAGGATGTTAGACTAAATTAGGATATAGTGTCAAAAGGTTCTGAGTACTTCTCTTTAAGTGCTATATTGAGCAAGCAAGAGAGATTCATTTTCCACTCTTAATTCTGTATATCAATATATTCCATAAACCTCCATAGATATTTTTGAGATTCTACCATCTGATTTAATTTACCTGGGGAAAGTTTTTAAAATACCAAATGCCTGTGTACTACCTAAGAGATTCAGAAGTAAGGCTGGACATCATGTGTTTCTCATGATATTAGGTATTCTTTATAGCCCGGGTTGAGAATCTAGTTTAACTTAAAAGATAGCTAAAAATACTTTCACAATGCCATGAGTATATTTTGTAAAGAGAATGTAACATAAGCAACAGTTACGGGAGAAAAACTGGATATGGTTTTGTTGATTTAGTTTGAACTTTCGCTGGTTTGGCATTGAACTGAATAAGGTTAAAAAATTGTCATAAACCATTCTTAAAGGCTTACTATTTTGCAAAGACTTCCATTATAATTCTTCTCTTCAGATTTACTTTATTAGTGTAGCCTCCCTGAGGACTAAGAATAAATTCTTTATGAGATTGTATACTGGCTTGGGAGAGAAATGGACAGTTATAATTAGGATAAAAAACAAAAGAGAAAAGAGTTCTGTAAACCAATCAAATAACAGACTTGGGCTAGACCAGCACCAGGGCACAGACAAAATGCAAGTTCCTAAACAGTGGATTGGAAGTTGATGGTAGATCAACTATTGATCTACAGAGCCTGTTGTCTCTCAGTCAGCCTCCCAGGCCTCGCTCTGGTTAGTAGGTACAATTGGGAGAAGGCAGTAGCAAGAGCAGCAAAGAGCCTCTAAGGTCAACATCGTTCCTCTTTCTAACCAATGGTTATTACGCAGTCTTCAACATGGTACCCTGCCAAGAGGCTCAAGGAACTCAAAGCTTCAGGAAAATGAAAAGTAAGTTATTTTAACTAAGACCTGTGAATTCTTGTAACATAAGGCAAAGCAGGAGTACAAGGAAAGCTATTTGGAAAATGATGGAAATGGTTTTGGCAGAGGAAAAAAGTTAAAGGACAATTATTTTGTTAAAATATCTTCGAGACTCTGACATCTGTTTAAACAACCTTCTGAAAAGGCTTTAGAGCAAAAGAATAGAAGCTCAGCTTTTGAGGTATATATACTGTTTTAATCCCAGTGGTTCAGTTTCAGATGAAAAGGGGAGGTGAGGGGAGGAAGAGAGAAAAAAAAATAATCCTATCTGGAAACAAAAAGAATTTCAAACTAACTCAAGACATTTACTAGCATTTTCTCAAAAGTGGTAAAGTATAAATACTGTTTTCTCATATCCATCTCTATCAAAGACTTTAGTTACTTTAAAAGCTCTCCTACCACCATATCTTGCAATATCTCTATCAATAGCCAACTCCAAATAGCTTTTCTCTCCCTCTGCTCTCCATATTAATCTCTTTATTATATATAATAGATTAACCTAGCCTCTCCTCAACAAGAAATAATCCTCTTTTGGAATGGAGTAAAGGGATAAAATTGAGCTGGCAATAACAGGATTCTTTGCAGTGGGCTGGGAAAAAAAGGAAGGTTTTTTTTTAAGATTTTTTTTCCTTTCCCCTCTCCCCCCACCCCCCCAGTTGTCTGCTCTCTGTGTCCATTTGCTGTGTGTTCTTCTGTGTCTGCTTGTATTGTCAGTGGCACCAGGAATCTGTCTCTCTTTGTTGCGTCATCTTGCCGCATCAGCTCTCCATGTATGTGGCACCACTCCTGGTCAGGCTGCACTTTTTTCAAGCAGGGTGGCTCTCCTTATGTGGCACACTTCTTGCATGTGGGGCTCCCCTATGCCGGGGACACCCCTGCATGGCAGGGCACTCCTTGCACACATCAGCATTGTGCGTGAGTCAGCTCATCACACGGGCCAGGAGGCCCTGGGTTTGAACCCTGGACCTCCCATGTGGTAGGTGGATGCTCTATCAATTGCACCAAATCTGCTTCCTGAGGGAAGGTTTTAAACACTATTACATCACTTAGTCTGTTTACCTGCAGCTATTATTAATAATAAAATTTTCTATATGCACAATTGCTTGTGATTTCTTTCTAAGATTTAAAATGAAATATCTTCCCTGATTCACATATTTAAGAATTAATTTTTAAATGTTACTGTTAATGATTTTTTTTCTGGCCAGTTATGAATATTTACCCAGCAAAACTGGATTTAAGTATCAGACTTCAGTGCATGTACTTATTAGGATGCCACTTGCTGTTATTTATCAAGAACTGATGAAATGGTCTTCTTTATGAATGCTACAATTTGAATGCTACTAATCATGAAGACAGATTTTTATAGAGTGAAACTTCTTGTCACAATGGTTCCATGTAAATAAATATTTTAAAAGAAAAATCTGACATTTTACTAAAGCAAGGTAAAGTCTCTCATTTGTAGTACATCAATTTATAGTGCTATATATTATTTTACTTAGACCCATTTCCTTTTCTTTATCATTTTGTAGACACATATGGTGTTGTAGTTATAGAAGACTTTTTGGAACTCAAAGTGGCACTTTCCTCTTTCTTCCACTTCCTGCCATGACTTTTAGCCAAACAAAGCACTTTCTAAACACACGTTTAAAGATCTGAGGATTCTCATAGGCGACATCCTTTGCCTTAGCTGAAATCACCAGCACTACCATTACTTGACTGAGCCCCACTCTGAGGTATAGCACACACATAATGATCTGTCTGTGTTCAATATGAAGAGTATCTAAAACCAGATGCTAAAATTTAGGACAAGTATGAGGGCACTCAGTCTTTATCTGGACTGAGTGTGATGTTGTATGGCCTTGCCTGCATTTGGTCTTAGGAGCAAACACTCTTCCCTTCCCTCACACAGGTGTCCTTTCCATTTCTATGTGTCTCAGTACTTCCTGGTTTTACAATCTAGGCTTTATTCTTCCTTCATTTTTGGTCACCTCTCTAGACCTAGTGGCTAATAACCACTAGGCACATATGGCTAATGAAGACTGGAGATGTTGAATTTAGAGACTGTGGTGGTTGGGATCTGTAAGGACCCCACCCAGGAAATCAATTTCTTAAAGCTAATCCATTCCTGTGGGTGTAAGTAGGACCTTTTGATGAGATTACTTCAGTTAAGGCATGGCCCAGGGTAGGTAATAATCCTCTTACTGGAGTTCTTTATAAGAGAATGAAGTTCAGACAGAGAAAGTCACAGAAACAAGAAGCTGAAAGCTTTAAAACTGGAGGGAAGGGAGAGACCAGCAGACACTACCATGTGCCTTGTCATTTGGCAGAGAAGCCAAGGATCACCAGTAGACTGTCTTCAGGGAGAAAGCATTGACTTGATGATGCCTTGATATGGACACTCTCAGAGCCTCAAACTGTAAGCTAGTAAATTTCCATTGTTTAAGGCCAACCCATTTTATGGCACCTGCTTTGAGCAGCCTAGGAAACTAAAACAGAGACTGAGTAATATTCCATTGCATGATTATACTACATTGTTTAATACTAATTACGTGGTAAAATACATGGTAAAATAATGTTCTAAATACAGTGGGTTATATAAAATATTTTAAAAATTAATTTCACTATTTCTTTTACTTTTTAAACTGTGATTACTAGAAATTTTAAATTACATATTTGACTTAATTATATTTCTGTTAGACAGGGTTGCTGTATACCCTTATCCATGTGTGATTCTGGCTCTACTTCTGCCTTTGCCTACTTAAGAAAATAGAAACCCAACCTAAAGTAAATATAGGCGCAACACAATGCCTCACACCTAATAGATACTTTTACAATTTTTGATTCCTTTCCCTTCTTTTTATGGCATAGCCTGGCCTGGATCTCCAGTCATGGATCTGGGCTCCAGATTTGAGTCTCATCTCACCAATTGTCTGCTTCTTTGTTTGACCTGATGCTCAGACAGGACCTCTTGTTAATACCATGTTGTCTGTTACAGCTCAGGACTTGCTCTTTCTTGGCATCATATTTCTCTATGCTTATTACTTGGTACTGTAGGTATTCTGCATTGAATAGTGGTCTCTAAGCATGTTATTGCCATCCCCTAACTCAACATTTCCTTTATCCTGCCAACTCCAGTTTCCTTCAGCCAGCTGACCACTGATGACCTCTATTTGCTTTCTCTGATTCAACCCAGAACCTGAACAGAAGCAGCAAGTATTTAAAGCTTTGGCCACATCTCCTGTCTTCCAAGCTAACTATTTTCTGCTCACTCAGATTCCATGCTGGCTTACCCTGGTTGAGACAGGAGAGCTCTCATGCAAGGTCCTATTTCCTATACCCATAACTTCATCTGCCCTTAATGTTAGACAGAATTTTCCATACTGCACAATCATGCTAAAAGAAAGATATGCATGGGTTTTAGTATCAGAAGAATCTTAGCTCTCACACTTATCAGCAATGAGACGTCAGGAATCTCAAGTACATTAATCATAATATAGGAATATTAATATTTGCCTTATGGGCAAATTATGAAGATCAAGTGACATAACATATGTAAAGTGCTTAGCAAAGGCTTCAGCACCTAATAAGCACTCAAATAGCATTGCTAACATAGAAATAGGAGCAGCAATTTTTTCTTGTGGAAATTCTCCCCCTATTGCATTGTGGATAATCCTTTCTATATTTTTCAGGATCAAACGAATGTCTACTTGGTGACAATGAGTATACAATCTTTTTTCAAAAAACAGAACAATGAGTATTATGTATAATTTTCTATAAACATTTTACTTAATAATGCTGAATTTCTTTTAGATAATTGGTTTCTTGATAACCACTAATTTATATAATTAATATATGTATTTATTAACTCAGTGTTAATTTTTATATTATATTGTTATGGCAGATTTTCTGGACAAACCTCAAAAAAATGGGATCTGAGACCCCTTTTCTATAAAGATATTTTCTTTTTGAACACTATATGAGACCAATAGATTATGGCCAATTTTTTGTAAATTAGTTGGCTAAAGGTGGAGGTACTTCAAAATGAAATGCCCCTATTGAAAGTACTATTAGAAGATTTTTCAGGAATCTGGTTTGTCTACCCTTTTGATATGCATATTTTCACAAATTTGTTAGGGAGAAATTCCCATTGTTTAATTGTCTCTTTTTATCCCAAATAAAGCAAAAGGAATTTCTAATTGGTTCACCAAGGGCCCACAATTTCTGTTAATGAGAGATTAATGTTAAGGATTAGCAACACTCTATTGCAGGAATGGTAGTCCTGTTGAGCCTGTGGAGACTTGGCTGTGAAATGCAGATAATTCCTAAATTATCTGTCTCAAAGAAAACAATACCCTTTCTGGAAATTTGGCCCTTTTGAATGACTGCAGAGTCCCAACTTCAGGTCAAAAGTGCAGAAAGGCAGTTAGGTTAACAGTTGCATGGTGTTTGAGCATTGCATTTGATGGGAATGAGGGTATGTGAAACCCTGTCCCTGAAATTTATCTCACTATGATGAAACATATTCAAAATGCAGTCTAGATTAAGGGTCAAATTTAACAGGCCTTCAAACATCTACCTCTATTTGTAGTCTGATTATTTCATTTTGATTTTCTTTTTCTTGAGTTCTCAACTTTGCATTTAACTCTGAAATTTCCATCTCCTTTTCCCCTATTAGCTCTTTGTGCTTTTCTTCACTTAATTCAACTGAATAAAACAAAAATAAAATTCATTAATTGTAGCAGGTGAAAAATCTTATAAACATATTTCTTTAATATTTTAAATGATACGCAAGAAATTAAATTTTATTAATAAAAACATACTTTAGAAACTGTTTATGTACAAGCTAACTTTTAGATATTTTTGACAAGATCCTGAAAAATGCCTGAAACACAAGTCATTCATCAAATGCTTTTGAATGAATATACTGATTTGTACTCTTAAATATAAATGGTTTAGAGAATAAGAGATATAGTGATTAAATAGGGGCACAAAACCTGGGTACCTATGTATAGAAAACCTCAAATTACTGGATGATTCTGTTGCTATATCAAGTCCCAGTTATACTCTATTCTGTACGATTGGGCCTCTCTCATATTCAAACTGTGTCTCTATTCTTCACCAAATTTTCTCTTCTCTCAACTTTCCTATTCCTGTTAATGACACCTTGTTATCCAGGATGGGAAACTCAGTAACTCTTTAACTTTAGGGGGAAAATCAAGTCTATTCACAAGGCCTATAAATAAGGGACCTCCATTCACAACTAATTTCTCCTACCACCATTGTCTAACTTTCAGCCTCATTTTACCTCACTTGCTCTATGTGTCCAGGCTCTCTGTCACCAATTTCCATCTTCTCTTGTCAAGTCAGTCTTCACAAAGCACACCTCTAAATATAGCATTCATCTCAAAAATCTTCAATCACTTTCCATTGTCTTAAACTGACAATTTAAGACCAGAATTTCTGGTTTTTTGCTCACTGAACCTTTTTGTAAAGTGCAAAGAAAAGATAGAAAATGGACTTTTATTTTCTACCATACCCCACATCTTGTCCTCTGTATATTTTGGTGTTTATTTTCTTTCTGGCTAAAAGGTCTTTCTTCCAGTCTTAACCAGTCAATCTTACCCGTACTTAAGGGCTTAGTTTCAGGGCCCTGGGAGAAGGCAATGCCCAGAAGAACATATTTAGCTATGAAAAGGCTGAGAGGAATTGACTTCCACATGGCCCCATTCTGTATGCATTATGAGCCTGGAGGCAGCAATGCTGAAGATATCAATGCTGAGAAGTTGTGGGAAAAAATGAGAACTAAAGTACTGAAATGGCCCCATCTTTGGATATTATATTAAAAGACAGGCATGTGATTTTCCTTTATCGTAATTCCCCTGACAGATTTTGACATCATGATGCCAGCCTAATGAAATAAACTGGGAACTATTCCCTCTTTTTTGTTAATCTTCTGCAAGAGTTTGTGTAAGAGTGGCATTAATTTTTCAAGAAATGTATGGTAGAATTTCATTAGGAAAGCTATATGGGCCTGGTGTTTTCTTTGTGGGAAAACATTTTACTCCAGATTAAATTTCTTTAATAGACATAGGATAATTAATATTTTCCAATTCCTCTTGTGTCTGTGTGTGCCCACGCACACCAAATGTGTATTTTATAGAAAGTTTCAAATATTTTGGCATAAAGGTGTTCATCTGTGCAATTTGTTTTGCAGGTCATTTTCTTTTTAAATTTTAAGGTGGTTTCCTTTCCTCTCCTCTTTTTCATTTCTGATAATGATTATTTGTGCTTTCTCCTTTTTGCTTGAACAGTCTTGACAAGAATTCATCAATTAATTTATTTTTTAAAAGCTTTATTTTGAAATAATTTAAAAATCACAGGACAGTTGCAAAAATAATACAAAATCCATACAGAGAGCTCCAACATACCTCCCCACCCAGGTACCCAGATCCATCACCTTTTAACATTTTATCACATTTGTTATATCATTCTCTCTCTCCTATTTATCCATCCATACCTCCATCTGTTTGTCAGTCTATCCATGTATCTATTTTCTAAACATTTGAGAATAGGTTGTATACATCATGCTCCTTGATCATTTAATAATTCCATGTACACTTTCTAAGAACAAAAATATTCCACCATAGGTACAGTCATCAAGTTCAAGAAGTTTAACTCTGATATAAAGTTTACAGTCTATATTCCAATTTTTCATATGTCCCAATAATGTCCTTTTGGGTCTTTTCTCCTTCATTATTAGATCCAGTCCAGGATCATGTATTTAATTGTCATTGTCTCTTTAAAAAAATTAGTGAAATATATATATAAAATAAATTTTCCCATCTCAACGACTCTCACACATACCATTCAGTGGGATTAATCATACCTACAATGTCGCACTACACTCACAAACATCCATTAACAGATCTTTCCCATCATATCAAACAGAAACCTTACACCCATTATGCATTAACTCTCCATTCCACAAACTCACACCTACCCCTAATAACTTGTACTCTACTTTCTGTTTCTATGAATTTGCATATTCTAATTATTTCGTATAAGTGGAATAAGACAATATTTTATACCTTTATGTTTGGCTTATTTCATTCAACAGGATGTCTTCAAGAATCATCCACGTAGTGGTATGTATCAGAATTCCATTTCTTTTTAAAGCTAAATATTATTCCATTGTATATATATGCTACATTTTGTTTATCCATTCATCTGTTGGATTTCAACTTTTGGCTATTATGAATACAGCTTCTATTTGTGTACAAATATCTGACTTCCTGCTTTCAGTCCTTTCAAAAATTTTTGGCTCTGATCATCTTTATTATGTATTAGTCTGCAATTCATTAATAGCTGATCCAATTTCCTTCTTTCTACTTTATTTGGGCCTTTTTGTTTTCCTTTTCTATCTTCCTGATATAAATATTTAGTGAGCTGATATTTAGGCTTTTCCAATATTTATATATATGGCTATAAATTTTTTTTTAAGCACAGCTGTAGTCAATATGTAATGTTTTCTATATAGTTCAGCTCAAATATTTTTTAACTTCCTTTGTGATTTCTACTTTGATCTCAAGCTATTCAGAAATAATTTCCAAACATGTAGGGATTTTCTAATTACCTGTTTCTTTACATGGTTTATCTTTATTGCAATGTGATTAAATAACCTATACAATGTCAGATCTTTGAAATGGACTGAGATTTGCTTTATGGTTCAACATATGTTCAACTTTCTTAAATGTCCCATGAGCACTTGAAAATGATGTGCATTCTGCATTTATTGGGTATAGTGTTTAGAATGTCACTTAGTGCCAGTTTGTTAATTTTGTTGTTTAAATCTTCATCTTCTATATAATTACTGAATGTGTGTTTGTGTATGTGAGTGAGCTTGTTCTACTAATAAAATAGATGTGTTCAAATCTCCCATTTTGATTTTTGATTTGTCTGTTTCTCATATTTTGTCAATTTTTACTTCATATATTTAAAGTCCTGTTATTTGGTGCACCCAAATTTAGAATTTTTGTTACATGATCTTGGTTATCTGAGCATTTTATCATTATGAAATGACAATCTTTATCTCTAGTATTCTTTCTTGCCTTAAAGTATACTTTATTTAATATTAATATAGCTAAGCCAGTTTTGTGTTGGTTACTGTTTGAATGGCATATACTTTTCCATAATTTAGTATCTTTCTATATCTTTATATTTTAGATGTGCCTCTTGAAAGCAGCATATTTTCAGACTTTGTTTTATGCAATCTGACATACTTTGTCTTTTCTTTAGAACATATAGTCCAATCAGATTTAATGTAATTACTAATATATTTGAGTTTAAATCTACTAACTTATTATCTGCTGTGTTTCTTTCTCTATCTTTTCTTGCTTTCATTTGGGCCAAATAATTGTTTTTAATTCCCTTTTTTCCCCTTTGTTATCTTGAGTCATTAGTTTGATACACATTCTTTTACCCTTCCTATAGTGGTAACTCTAGTGATTACAACATGCCTACTTGATACATCAGAATCTAATAAAATAGTAAAAGTACTTTACAGGGATTATAAATCTCTTCCAACACTTTAATTTCATTTATTCCCCTGTCTTTGGTGGTTTTGTACTGTCACCTTAGCTAAACTAGAACCATGTTTTTCAGAATTCCTTTCCCTATTTGATTCTGGATAAGAGTTGACCACAAGAGAAATCTGCACAAAATTTGGGACGTGGAAGTAAAACAGCAACTAATTTGCTCTGATGTTCTATCCAATCTGCTGTTAAACCAATGTACTGCAATTTTACTTTCAGTTAATTTGTTTATATAGTGCTCAAATTTCCATGTACTTTTTAAAAGATTTATTTTTTTCCCCCTGCCCCCATACTGCTGTTTTTGCTGTCTGTGTCCATTCGCTGTGTGATCTTCTGTATTTATTTCTCTTTTTTGTCTTCTCATCTTTTTCCTCTAGGATTCAGAGGGATTTGATCCTAGGGACCTCTGATGTGGAGAGAGGTTCCTTGTCAATTGTTTCAGTTCCTGGTCTCTGCTGTGCTTTACTTTG
Organism: Dasypus novemcinctus; assembly: GCF_030445035.2. NCBI lineage: Eukaryota > Metazoa > Chordata > Mammalia > Cingulata > Dasypodidae > Dasypus > Dasypus novemcinctus. The sequence continues at coordinate 46,547,311 of NC_080674.1, read as the reverse complement.
ACTCTCCCCTTTGTCTCACTTTTGTTGTGTCATCATCTTGCTGTGTGACTCACTTGCATAGGCACTGGTTCACCGTATGGGCACTGGTTGACTGCACAGGCACTGGCTCACCATCTGGGCACTCGTGTGGGCACTCAGCTCACTGTGTGGGCACTGCCTCACCATGCAGGCACGCTTTCTCTTCTTTTTCACCAGAAGGTCCCAGGGATCAAACCTGGGTCCTCCTATATGGTAAGCAGAGGCCTTATCGCTTGAGCCATATCCACTTTGCCATGTATTTTTTTTTTTATTATACTTTCTACTTCTTCACTGAAATTCTCCATCAGATCATTTAATCCTTTGACTATATTAATCACAGTTATTGTAAAGTCCATATCTGATAATGCCATTATGAGGATCTCCATTGAGTTTATTTAATTTTTATAATTGACCTTTCTTAGGTTTATTTTTAAATTCAGATTTACTGAGGTTTAATTTATACATAGCAAAACCTAACATTTTGAGACATTTTCAGGTATACAGTTTGATAGGTTTTGTTTGTTTGTTTGTTTTTTAGGAGGTACTGAGTAATGAACCTGGGACCTTGTACACATGAAGCACGTGCTTAACCACTGAGCTACATTTGCTCCACTAGTTTGATATGTTTTGATAAGCACAGACACTCATCTAACTACCACCATAATCAAGATACAGAATTTCCCTGTCACCTCAAAAAGAGGCTGTGTGCCCATTGCAGTCAATATCTTTCCCCCAAACCCTGGCGATCACTGATCTGATTCCTGTCACTATAGTTTGTCTTTTCTGGAATGTGGTACAAATGAAACTGTACTTAGCCAAAGCATGTCTGTTGTGCTAAAATCAGGGCCCTGGTTGAGAAAAAGAAAAATATTTTCTTGAAGCCTATGGTTTTTTTGCCTTTTCATTTTCTTAGCAGTGTTAAAGATCAGAAATTTTTAATTTTGATGAAGTCCAATTTATAATTTTTTCCTTTGTTGACTGGGCTTTTTGTTTTTTACCAAGAAGTTGTGCCTCACTCAAGGCCGCAAAGATAGTCTCCTATGCTCTCTTCTAGCAGTTTTAAAGATGTGGGTTTTACATTTAGAGCTATCATCCATTTCAAGTCAAATTTTGCACATGGTGTGCATAAAGATGGGCTTGTTAAGAAAGGTTTTTTATACCAATCATGAAATTAACTAACCATAAACATAGGTTTACAAGAATTGTTTACTGAAGGAAGAAAATTTCATTAGTAAAATTATATTCAATACGCTGAGCACACAAATACCAAAGTTGTTAGTTATATATTTTATGTTAATTTTATAGGACTACTAATTCTTTTACTATAAGTAATATTAAGTGCAACCACCATGAATCCAATTCAGAAATGTTTGTCATTTGTATCATATAAATATATGGAAAGGCATAAAACCTAAATTAAAATGCATCATGGCAATGTTCATTCAAGAGTACTAGCTATTACTGAAAAAATTTACATACACAATTAAATTGTTTTATCATAGAATTCAGAAAACTAAAAAAACCCAAAAAACAGAAAAACTTACCTTTTTTCTGCATGTCCTGATAAAGTTTCCTTATTTCTATCTTATGTCCCTCTTCTTTGATTTTCATTTCACTGACAAATTTGGCAATACTATTCTTATATTCCTAAAGATTCAAATATATACTGGTTTTTCAATTTAAATTGTATGTATAAAACTTCCTGATTAATTATAAAGGTAAAATTCTCAAACTTTAAATTAAGTTTTGATATGTAATCATAAACCTGTAAGGGAAAGATATTGTTCACTGTTTGACTAACTCAGTTTAGAAAAGGACCAATTTCTGTTTCAAGAGATAGAGACCATATAGACACCAACAGAGTACTCTTTGCATGCTGAGCACTTGTCAAAAGTATTTACCATATCATGCAGGCTCAAAATATTTGGTTTAACTGTATGAATAGGTACTGTTACAGCATTAAACTATGTCTGATAAAAGCCAAAACTATACTTTCAAACCAGCAGAAGGGACTGTCCCAAGGTCAGCAAGCTTAACCTAAGTTAGGCCTGAGTCCCTCTGAATGTGGGCTGTACTTCTGTTCTGAAAACTATATAAATATTACTTTTTCCCAGAGGAGGATTAAGCACTGTCCCTAATAAAACTTAGCGGGAACAAGAGAAGGCTATAGAGGGAGGGATTTGGGGTTTAAGAAGACCTGGACAGCTGCCTGAGATTAGCTTCTTAGTTGTTGAAGCATAGGAGTGAATTATGATGTTAAGAATAGGGAGAGGAGTGTTGAGAGATAAATTTTACAATTTTGCTGTGGACAGGGTCCTAATTAATGAAGCCCCTCACAGGTCTAAGATGTAGGCAAGAGAAACAGAAAACAGGAAGAACAAAAATGTAAACTTTAATCTATGCTGTGTGGCAATGCTCTAAAATGTGTTTATCAGTTGTGATGAATGTACCACACTAATGAAAGAAGCTGTTAATGTGGGGAAAGTGGGAGGTGTGGGGAGTGGGGCATACGGGAATTCCCATAACATTATGTAATCTATGTATGTTTTAAAAATAAATAAAAAATATATTTAAAAAAAAGTTAAGTAGGGTGGCAAGAAAAAGGCAATAATGAAGGTCAGAGGCAAGAAAACACTAAAAGCAGGTGCTCTGTTCTTACCACTGTGTCTTCAATTTCTAGTGTGTAATCATTTGATATGTATTTGTTGAATGAATGGGAATGCCAACAAGAATTACTTAGAGATTCTTAACCTAGACCCAGTGGGTGGGCTTTCAATAGTCCATTAACTTCCTGAAATTATATGCAAAATCATACATATATATGTGTATGCCTTTGAACATTTTTTCTAGGTAGAAGGTTTATATTTTAATAGATATTCAGAAGTATTGGCAAGGCAAAAAAAAAAAAAGGTAAAAATTCGCTGGCTTAGTTACCTAAAATAGAGGTACAGATTATATCAGTTTCAAGGATATAGCTAGATTCCTTTTTGTGCTACTTATCCTGCCAGGCAACAAGCAAGAATGTCCAAACCTAACTCAGGTCCTGGCTCACAGAATCTCAACAAATTGCCATTTTCCACATGTATGTATCTAAGTTGCTAGGTGAGTGGCTACAGAGTGACCTAAGCTGCTCCTGGCTCTTCTCCTCACTTTAGTCTATGCCAGCCTTAAGAGATGTAATTCCTTCATCTTTCTAAGGGGACCAAACCCCAACAACTTTTACTTGGTTGCCCTATTCTCCTTGCCTTCTGAGAACTTTTATCTTGCTCTTTTAGTAGATTAGCTCCAAAACAGGTTAGAAAATTCAAATTTGATTGCTAACAAGAGCCATGTTCTGAAATGAAGGCCCATCCAAGACAGAACTAGACTTACATGGTAGAGAATGAACTTTCCCTTGTGTTCCATTTTCCATTTTAGGATGGAACACATTAAATCACATGTCTAGATTATAGAAAAATTCTCAAGTACTTATCACTGTATTAAATATTTCCATTTGCTACCAACTCTGATTATTGTGACTATTTGTTAATCATTAATCTCCAAGGGATAGCTTCTGGTTGTATTTTTACATTATGAAATTTAAAGATTCTCTTGTTACAAATTGTTTTTCTATAGCTGTTCTTGAAAACAAACACAAAAATTCTCCCATTCTCATAAATATGGCCATTAAGACTCTCCTGAGTTCATTCTTAAAAGAAGTAATTCTCCATGTGTTTTGGATGTACCAGGAGATTTTGTACCAAGGAATTCTCATTGGATTGAGGTCATAGTTAGTTTTCTTTGTATAGAAGCTAATTAAAAAGTTCAGATCCTTGGGTCGTGGTATTTTCTCTTTTGTTTCCACTCCTCTGAAAATTCCTGTAGTATTCTAGACAAACGCATATTATACAGCTTGAAATTTTAGAAGAGAAAGGAGAGAAATTTTAGAAGAGAAAGGTAGAGAAAGTAAAAAAATATTTTCCACCTCTTTCATTGCCCCATTATGCCCCAATTTTACCATTTTTAATTTCTTTGAATTCTGGAGGTAAGATATGAAAAGGATAGGAAAAGAATAAAGAAAAGGTAAAAGGGAAGAGAAAAAAAAGTGGGGGATTCATTCCAGAGGGATTTAAACTACCTCAAAATTGGTAAAGAAAATGTAAATTTTCCAAGAACACATCCAGAATGCTATTCCTTACTCCTGAGTATTACCCAGAAATCCTGGACAGGGTTCTAGAATTAGCTTATATCTCTTCAGAGGTTTTTCAAAATCAGGAACAAGACTGAATTTATAGATGGTTTTTCAAGTTAAAGTTCTAAGCCTGACACAAATCCAACTATAGAGATTTGGAGATCTTAGATCTGCCAGAGTTTGAGATATCAGGTCTTGGGAGATGAGAAAAATTAGCATAATAAACTTCCCAAAGGGCATAAGGATGGAAAATGACATTTATCGAACAGTTTTAGGCACAAGGTTCTACAATTACTATCCCTATACTGTTCCTACAGGAGGAAAGAAAAAGTGACAGAGGATATGGTGGCCCTTGGGAGACAATTCATTTTTGCGCCACAGAAAATGTCCCCTTTATTTGGATGGTGCAAAAAACTTGCATTAGAGTACCTGAGTCATATAGAGTATAGACTCATTTACTTCATAGTAGAAAAAGTTCAAAAGTGCTAATAATAGAGGGTATACTGGAGTAAGAAATCTATTAACAACTAAAATAGTAACTGTCTATATTTTTATTAAAAAGAGTAAGCAATGCTAGTGACTTAGTGCGCTATATTCTGTATAAAGACTGGGATCCTCAAACTTGTATTTCTTTAAAAGTTTTTTCACTTATCAAGAATTTGGCTTATATATTTTTACTCTACGAATTTTGGCTGCATTTATTAATAAAAACACTCTTTTCCCCTAATTTTAGAAGACAAATGTTCTTTAAGGACTTGATTGAATATAAGGATACTTAAACTTACCTGCTCATGAGATTTTAACTTCTCTTTCATAAGATCAGCATTTCTTTTTAGTTGTTCATTTTCATCTGCATAAAAACCATCAAAAAGCATCTTGATATATAGCACTTTTCAATTAATGTGGGAATATTAACTTTTAAGCTTCCAATCATGTATGCATTCAATAAATATGCACCTAACTCCTACTATACACCAGCCACTGTGCCAGACACTGGGAATGTGTAAACAAAAAAAGAACTTTTGTGTTTCAAAGAACCTTCAGCTATTGGTGAGATAGATGTGTTAGTAGTTACAATATGCAATGATAATTATTCTGTAATGGCAGTGTGTCTGAAATATCATGGGAACCTGTGGAAAGAAAGCCTAGATCAACTTAAAGTCAGGAAGAATTTATAGAAGAGGAACCATCTGAGCTGAAATTTAAATGATAAGGTCCAATCTATGTTGGGAGAGGACATTCTATGCATAGAAAATTGCACAGAAGAACATGGGCTTAAGTGGGTATAGCATGTTGGAAAACCACTTTTCAAGTACAGTGTTGTTAGAGTGTACAGTGTGAAGAGGAGGTGATAATTTCATCCAGGTGGACATATTCTATATGAATGATTTTGGATTTTATTTTAGAGGTTACAGGGAAGTCATCAAAGAATTTTGAAAAGTGAAGTGAAATGATTAGTGTTACATATTAAAAAGATTAGCTGGATGAACAGGTGGGTTGTGACTCTAAAGGCATAGATAGCAGATAGAAAAAGTTAGAGATAATAGGAGCTACTGTCAGTGGCAGTGGGAGATAAAGGGGCAGGAGAACTATTTAGATCAGGGGTCTTAACCTTTTTTGTTCCATGGACCCCTTTTCCAGTCAGGTGAAATGAATACTAATGTAATTTATTTATTGCATACATTCATAAGTGAAGGAAATGCTAGATTTTGGTTAGAGGCCAGAGAAAATAAAGATAATAACTTGATCTTTTTTCAGTTCAAACTCACAGACTTCCCTGTCCCCAAAATCTATATGGACCCCTGGTTAAGAACCTCTGATTTATATGGTAGAATTATCAGTATCTTAGTGACTGGTTAGGCAAAAGAGAAAGGGGAACCTTAACTTTCAGGCTTCTGGCTTGGGTACCTGAGAAGTGCTCATCATTTGGGGAGAAGTAAAGAGGGGAAATTTTTAAGAGTAAAATGATGAGTTTGGATTTTGCCATGCTCAATTTGAAGTGCCTATGCAACATCCAAGGGAACATTTACGGTAGGCTGAAAAACTTTAAGAGATGGCCAGAGGAAGAATATCGTATAAGGAAGACTGAGAAGATGTAGTCAGAGAGGCAAGAGAGGGTGGTACTGAAGCAGACTAGTAAAATAGGGAGTCAACAGGTGGATTTGGAACCTGGCAAAAAATCCCAATGAACATCAATATCCCCAAGATGGCTGCTGGAAGACCCTCATGAGAACTCCCATTCAGAATGAGATTTCCTCCAGAAGCCAGGAGAAACCCCAGATATTCTCCAGGGACCTTATCATTGAGCCCTCCCAGGGGATTGATGGGTGGGATAATCAATCAAAAGAGCAAATAGCTGGAACTCCTCCCCTGCCATTAGCAAAGGGGCAGAATAATTAATGGTTTAAAAGGCAAGTGGGAAAGAGAACTGGCCCGGTTCCTGTGCCCATTCCTGCCTTCTGCACCTGCTCTTGCTTCCCTCCCCCCGCCTCGCAGCCCTGCCATGATGAACAACACACAAATAAAACCTGGGCATTTATAATCTATAATGGGTAATTGTAGTTTGTAAATCAGCCCTCTTTGTCACTCTTCAGCCCCTTCCTCTCTACCTGGGACCCATGATCTGTTATTTTCTCCAATTTCTCTTTCACCATTCTTTACTAAATTACTGGACTAACTAATTGGCTTGCTCTTGAAATTCATTTCTTGTAGCTCAGCCAAGAACCTAGAAAAAAATCTGGTAACAGTACTAAGTGAAGAGCGTTTAAGGGGGTTAAGACCAATAGCAATAAATGTCACAAAAAGGTCAAGTGAAAGTGCTTTGAATTTGAAATCTTCATGCAATACCCTGTTGTTATAAGCTGAAGAGTAAATGAAATTATGGAAATGGATATAATGAGTATAGACTACTCACTTGAAGTTTGGTTGATTGAGAAAAGAGTGGGGGCAATTAGAAGGGAACAACCCAAGGTTAAGGAAGGAAACTTTGTCTGTCTGTTTGTCTAAAATATGAAAGAAATTTAAAATGTTTAAGTGCTGAGAAGAAAGAGCCAATAGAAAGAGGGAAATGGAAGATGGAGAAAAAAAGGATAATTGAAGAAGCAACTTCCCAAAAGAGAAAGGTGAACAGAAATAGTAGTTAAATAAAGTGGAGAGATTAACTTTGGATAGGAAGGATTTTCTTTTTTCTGAGTTAAGGAGGAAGAAGATAAGGATATGTCTAGATATATATACATTTGGAGAAAGGGCAAAAGGAGAATTGGAGGCAGATGAAAAGAAATGAGGAAGTTTATGCTTGACACCTACCATATTCTCTATAAACAGAAAGTAAAGTAAGTTGAAGAGTGAAAATTTTGAATAGACAGGAAAAATTGAGGATATAGCTGTAATTGGAGTTCATTAATTAATAATGAAATCAATCTGTGTGTGATTTTCCACCAACAGACCTCAGTAGCTATAGCAGTGAAGTAAAGAAAGTGTGTAATTGGATTGATTCATATCTGAAGATTAGTATAGACAGTGTTGTAGAAGGTAGGGAAATAAAACTAGTACCTAAAAAAGATTAAGTGAGATTCATCTAGATTACAAAGCAAGGAAAGTTTATCTCACAGAAACTATTTTGGGAGTCAGCTATATTTACTTAAGTCTTTTTACATAAAACTTAAGAAAAATCAGATAAAATTAACGGAAATATTGTTTTGTAGCTCTAAATTATCTTATTGCTTCAAAACGATCATAATGGGAATCTTTTGTACATAACCAAATTCTTCCTGACAAAGGATGAAAAAGAGGGAGTAGTACCTGATTGCAATCACGCAATCACATCAATTTTTTTTGTACTTACTCTGGTTATTAACCTCTCTATGTTTTAAGGAGAAGGAAAATACTTAAATCACCAAAGAGCCAATTCCAGTAGAGTGGGTAGTGAGGGTCTGAAAGGAGCCAGGATCTGTAGCTGAGCTATCATGGAAGGTGCTTTGGGCGAAAATTAGATTGGAAGTATGGAGCCAGGACTGTAACTGAAAAACAATCCAAGGTAGAGACTGAGACTTGAGTTCCGGGCCTAACTGGGATCAGTGAGAGGGTTGAATAAGACACTAGACTGCATATTAATAATTTCGAGTTCTGTCTTAGAATGTATGTCATTTAAAAATGAAGTTTTAAGAAGTCTATTAAATAAGAAAAGAGAAATATTTTCAGGTATATTTAAAATAGAATTACACAAAATGACAAAAGAAAGGACTTGCTAATGACCAACTGATGACTTTCCATTTCAATCCTTGAGATCTTTCCACTTCAAACAAATTTCAGATCTAGAAGTAAATTCAATGTGTATGAATATAACTCTATTACTTAAACATAACTCTATTAAGAACAAAATATATATATACAATAATGTAGTATGTAAAATAGCCAGCACAGAATAAAAATCAGAAAATACAAAGAATAAAAAAATGGGACCTATGTTTAAGAGAATAAACAATCAAAAGAATCAGACCCAGAAGTTATAGAAATGATAGAATTAAATGACAAGGTCTTTAAAAGAGCTGTTATTTCAAGGAAAATATTAACATTATAAAGAAACAAATAGGGAATCTCAATAGAGAAAAAGCAATGTGAATAAGAACCAATATGAATAATAATGTGTAATCAATGTTCCAGCATGTGGTATGGGGAGAACAGAAAAAAGTGTTTTAAGAAAGAAGGGTCAAATATATATATATGATGAAAATAATAAACTCTCCAATTTAAGAAGCTCAAAAAATCCTAAACAGGACACACACACACACACACAAAAGCATATCATGATCATATTAGTGAAAACCAATGATCAAGAAAAAAAACTTAAAAGCAGTCAGGATAAAGAAAGATACATGGCATATGGAAGAATAACATTAATAACTATCATTGATTTCTCATCAGAAACAATGCATGCAAGAAGGAAATGGAAAGAAATCTTTAAAATCCTGAAAGAAAATAAAATGCCAAACTAGGCTTTTATATCCAATTTAAAAAATCCTTAAAATGGAAGGTGTGTTAGTCAGCCAAGGGGTGATGAGGCAAAAATACCAGAATTCTGTTGACCTTTATAAAGGGTATTTATTTGTGGTAGAAGTTTACAGTTACCAGGCCATAAAGCATAAGTTACTTCTCTCACAAAGTCTGTTGCCATGTGTTGGGGCCAGATGGCTGCTGATATCTGCCAAGAATTCAGGCTTCTTGGGTTCCTCTATTCCCAGGGCTCTGTTTCTCTCTGGGCTTAGCTGTTGTGCTCTTTCCACAAGGCCAGCTGTAGATTATCAGGTGAATGACACTGTCTCTTTCCCTGGGGCTTCTGCCCTGTCTAAGGAGCAAATTAAATTCCTTTGTGTTCTTCTCCTGTGTGTTCTTCTCCTGGGCTCCAGCTCAAAACCCCAACTCTCTTCTCTGCTGTGTGGTTTTCTCTGTGAGTCCCCACCCATCAAAGGGGCTGGGACTCAATGTCCTATGGACATGGCCCAATCAAAGCCCTAATCATTATTTAATCATGCCCAGAGGAACAGACCAGGTCTCAAACATAATCTAATATTTCTTTTTGGAATTCATCAATAATATCAAACTGCTACAGAAGGCAACCCACACATCTATGGCCAAGTGGTTTTTGACAAGAGAGGTCAGTCTACTCAATGGGGAAGGATAGTCCTTCCAGAAATGGTGTTGGTAAAATCATATGTTCACATGCCAAGAAATGAAGCTAGATCCTACCTCACACCATATATAAAAATCAACTTAAGAAAATGGTGTCGGACTTTTCAGGCAAGCTCAATTCTCCCATAAAAACAATGGAGAAAGAGCCAAAACCTGTCTAAGAGCCCTGTTTTGGAGGTCAGTGACCAGGACAGTGCTAAATAACCCTCAGGAAGGTAAAGGACAGAGAGATGAAGACCCCAAAACCACAAACATAAGTTACCAAACCCTCACGGAGGCCAGGAAGGGCTCCCCTCCCCCACCCCAAAATATTAAGCTGGGGTAAAACCCCTGGCTCACAGCAGCTGACTGAGAGGGGAACAAACACCTCCCTCCCTGTCTGCTGTTACAAGGGAAAATAAAGGGGGAGTCAAGGAAGCTTTTCTTCAATGAACTGGGCTTTGAACCTTGGCTCTAGTCGGACCAAAACATAGGAAAGCCAAGACTAAAACACTTCTGTGGAAAGGCACACAAATGAGTGCCATCTGCTAGCCAGTCTGGAAATTGCATGGACCAAAACTGCTTTTGGTTCTCTCTGTACCCTAAATCCTGGGAGAAAAGTCTGTGTCCCATTTTGATAACATAAGCTGTATCTTAAATCCTGGGAGAAAATATGCACCCTATTTTGATAACATAAGCTGGACAATAAACTTAGCATAAGTTGAATCAAATATCAAAGAAAAGCTGTGAAAACGAAACAAAACAAAACAATAGACAAGGGAGAGAAACTGGCCATCAATGTAAATTCACCAACATATTCAGATGCCTAGATATCAGGAAAAATTTACAGCCCATATTAGGAAACAGGAAGAGATGGCCCAGCCAAAGGAATAAACCAAAATCCTGAAGAGATACAGGATTTAAAACAATTAATCACTGATAATCACACAACTCTCCTGAATCAATTCAAAGAATTGAAAGAAAATATTACTAAAGAGATAAAGGATATCATGAAGACACTGGGTGAGCATAAAGAACAATTTGAAAGCCTGCAAAGGAAAGAAAAAAAACCTTATGAAAATAAAAGTCATGATGAGTGAGAGTAAAAATAATTTAGAGGCACATAAGAGCAGATTTGAATTGCCCCAAGACAGAAATAGTGATTTCAAAGACAGAACATTTGAACTGGAAAAGACAAGAAGAGAAAGAGAAGAGAGTGCTGACAACTGCAAGTGGGAGAATTGCATCCATCATCCAAGTGGAATCTAAACCCTCTCTCAATATATAGGTGGAGTGGATATCACCATCCCAGGGCCCACAGAATGGAGGAATAAAATATGGATTTGAGTGGACTTAACAGATATTCTACTACAAAACTTTTATGACTACTAATAGAAGAAATTGTATCATTGATGGGAAGAAAGTGGCCACAGTAGTTGCTGAGGGCAGGAGAGGGAAGAAGAGATGTGATGAGGGGACATTTTTGGGACTTTGGAGTTGTCCTAAATGATATTGCAGGGTCAGATGCTGGACATTATATATCCTGCCATAACCCACAGAATGTACTGGGGGAGAGTGTGAACTACAGAGTAAACTACTATCCACGTGGTGCAGCAGTGCTCCAAAATGTGTTTGCCGAGTGCGATGACTGTGCCACAATGATGGGGGAGGTTGTTGGTGTGGGAGGAGTGGGGTGGGGGGGTGGGGGTATGCAGGAACCTGTTTTTTATAATATAGTTTTTTTTGTGATGTATGTATCTTCAAAAAAATGCAATTTACAAAAATGATGGGGGTGGGAGAGTGGGGCGTGAGTTATATGGGAACCTCTTATGTTCTTTTTTTAAATTTTTAAAATTTATTTCTCTCTCCTTCCCCCCCAGTTTTCTGCTCTCTTTGTCTATTCACTGTGTGTTCTTCTGTGACTGCTTCTATCCTTATCAGCAGCCCTGGGAATATGTGTTTCTTTTTGTTGCGTCATCTTGCTGTGTCAGCTCTCCGTGTGTGCGGTGCCATTCTTGGGCTGGCTGCATTTTCTTTCGTGCTGGGCAGCTCTCCTTATGGGGTGCACTCCTTGTGCATGGGGCTCCCCTACACAGGGGACACTCCTGTGTGGCACGGCACCCCTTGTGCACATCAGCACTGCACATGGGCCAGCTCCACATGGGTCAAGGAGGCCCAAGGTTTGAACCGTGGACCTCCCATGTGGTAGGCGGATGCCCTATCCATTGGGTCAAGTCCGCTTCCCCTCTTATATTCTTTTAATACAACGTTCTATGTGATCTATTGACTTTAATTTTTAAAAATTTTATTAAAAAATAAATAAGTAAATTGAAAAAAAATGAAGAACAGAAAAAAAGAAGAGAATTGAAAAAATGGAACAGGGTCTCAGTGAATTGAAAGACAGCATGAAGCACACAAACAAATGCATCATCAGTGTTCCAGAAGGAGAAAAAAGTGGAAAAGGGGCAGAAAGAATATTTAAGGAAATAATGATGGAAAACTTTCTAAACTGTATGAAAAATACAAATATCAATATCCAAAAAGGGCAAAGAATGCCAAACAGAATAAATCTGAATAGACCTATCCAAAGAAGGCTACTATTCAGGATATCTGAGATAAAGAGAAAAGTAAAGCATCACATACAAGGGAAACGCAATAAGATTAAGTGCTGGTCTATTATCAGAAATCATGGAGGTGAGGAGAAAGTGTTACGATCTGAAAGAGAAAATCTGCCAGCCAAGAATTCTGTATCCAGCAAAACTATCTTTCAAAAATGAGGATGAGTTTAAAGTCTTCACAGACAGACAAAAACTGATAGAATATGTTACCGAAATACCAGAATTATAAGAGATACTAGAGGAAGGACTGAAGCCTGAAAGGAAAAAACAAGGATGAGAGACCTGGAGAAGAGTGTAGAAATAAAGATTTTTAGGAAGGGTAAATTAAAGGGTAAAATGACAGACAATATTACAATATGACAACAGAGAGCCAAAGGACAAAATGGATGAAGTAAGTAATGCCTATTACAGTAAAATTATTGAATGTTAGTCATTTGATTCCCCAATCAAAAGACATAGACTGATAGAAAGGATAAAAAAAAGTATGAGCCATCTATATGTTGTCTAAAAGAGACTCACCTCAGATGTAAGGACAAAGCCAGGTTATTCCAATAGTAATCAAAAGAGAGCTGGAGTAGCAATACTGATATTGGACACAATAAATTTTAAATTAAAAACTTTTATAAGAGATGAAGAAAGTCATTACATATTAATAAAAGGGGCAATTCACCAAGAAGAAATAACTATACTAAATATTTATGCACTTAACCTGAGTGCCCAAGACACATGAGGCACATACTGGCAAAACTGAAGGGAGAAATAGATGTTTCTACAATAACAGTTGGAGACCATATTAGTTAGGCAAAATGGTGCTGATGCAAAATACCAGAAAACAGTTGGAGACCACATTAGTCAGCCAAAAGGGTGCTGATGCAAAATACCAGAAATTGGTTGGTTTTCATAATGGGTATTTATTTGGGGTAGAAGCTTACAGTTACCAGGCCATAAAGCATAAGTTATTACTTTCCTCATAAAAGTCTTTTGCCCTGTATTGGAGCAAGATGGCTGCCGACATCTGCCAGGGTTTGGGCTTCCTGGGTTCCTCTCTTCCCAGGACTTGCTTCTCTCTGGACTGACTATACCTCTCTTCTCAGGGCTGCATTTCCCTCTGGGCTCAGCTGCTGCACTCACTCCACAAGGACAGCTGTAGATATCAGGTAAATGGCTCTGTCTCTCTCCCAGGGACTTCTGCCATGTGTAAGGAGCTGTCTCTATCCCTCTGTGTTTATCTCCTGTGTGTTCACTTCCTTGATTCCAGCTCAAAACTCCAGCATCAAAACTCCAGCATCAAATCTCTAGCATTAAAAAGCTCCAACTCTGTCCTTTGCCATGCCTTTTATCTTTGAGTCCCCACCCACCAAGGAGTGGGGACTCAACACCCTACTGATGTGGCCCAATCAAAGCCCTAATCATAATTATGCCAGGTACAGATCAGTTTACAAACATAATCTAATATCTAATTTTGGAATTCATAACCTATCAAACTGCTATAGAGACTTCAATACACCACTCTTAGTATTGGATAGAATATCTGGACAGAGGATAAATTAAAAAACAAAAACCTTGAATAATATGATAAATGAACTAGACTTAACAGACATCTACAGAGCATTGCCATCAAAACAGCAGGATATACATTCTTCTCCTGTGCTCATGGATCCTTCTCCAAGATAGACCATATATTGGGTCACAAGACAAGTCTCAATAAATTTAAAAAGACTGAAATTATACAAAACATTTTTTTCTGATTCTAACAGAATGAAGCTGGAAATCTTCTATTGCACAGAAAAAGAAAATTGATAAATATATGGAGATTAAACAGCACACTCTTAAATAATCAGTATGTCAAAGAAGAAACTGCAAGAGAATTCAGCAAATATCTTGAGATGAATGAAAATGAGAACACAACATATCAAAACCTATGTGACATCACAAAAGCAGTGCTGACAGGGAACTTTATAGCCCTCAAAGCTTACTTTAATAAAGAAGAGCTAAAATTGAAGATCTAACTACATACCTGGAAGAATTGAAAAAGAACAGCAAACTAATCCCAAACCAAACTGAAAGAAATACTAAAGATCGGAGCAGAAATAAGTGAACTCAAGAGCAAAATAACAATAGAATCAACAAAAACAAAAGTTGGTTCTTTGAGAAGATCAAATAAATTGACAAATCTTTAGCTAGACTGAAAAAGAAAAAAAGTGAAAAGATTCAAATAAATAAAATCAGAAATGAGAGTGGGGACATTACCACTGATCCTGCTACTATGAATAATTGTATACCAAAAAACTAGACAGTGACTAGGAGATGGACAAATTCCTAGAAGCACACAAACTACCTACACTGATCCTAGAAGAAACAGAAGTTCTCAAAAAACCAATCACAAGTGTAGAGACTGATGCAGTCTGCAAAAACCATCCAAACATGAAAAGCCTGGCACCATGATGGCTTCACAGATGAATTCTACCAATCATTCAAAGATGATCTAAACCAAACTTGCTCAAGCTCTTCCTAAAAAAAGAAGAGGAAAGAACACTATCAAACTCATTCTATGAAGCCAACATTATCCTAATACCAAAATCAGATAAAGATATAATGAAAAAAGAAACTACAGACTCATTTCTCTAATGAATTTCAATGCAAAAATCCTCAAAAACAAAACAAAACAAAACCTGGAAACAGAAAGCAAATGCACATTAAAAGAATTATATAACTTGATCAAGTGGGTTTTATCCCAGATATGCAAGGGTGGTTCAGCACAAGAAAATCAAGTACTGTAAAAAACCACATTGATAAACTGAAGAAGAAATATCACATGATCCTCTTAGTTGATGCAGAAAATGCATTGAACAAAATACAGTACCCTTTCTTGATAAAAACACTCCAAAGTACAGGAATAGAAGGAAGCTCTCTCAATATAGTAAAGGGCATATATGAAAAAACCTATAGCTAGCATGGTACTCAATGGTGAAATCTGAAAACTTCCTGCTGAGATCAGGGACAAGACAAGGATGCCCACTATCACCACTTTTATTCACTATTATGCTAGAGGTTCTAGGCTAGATGAAGAAATAAAAGGCACTCAAATAGGAAAAGAAGAAGTAAAACTATCACTATTCACTGATGATATGAGCCTATATCTAAAATTTCCTGAAAAAGTCCAAAACAAAGCTACCTAGAACTAATAGACAATTTCAGCAAAGTGGTGGGATACAAGATTAACATGCAAAAATCAACAGAGTTTCTATATATTACTGATGTGCAATCTGAAGAGGAAATCAGAAAAAAAAATCCTTTTTATAATAGCAACCAAAACCATCAAATATTTAGGGATAAACTGAACTAAGGGCATAAGGACCTGTATTCAGAAAACTACAAAACATTGATGAAAGGAAACTGAAGAAGACTTAAATAAATGGAAGGCCACTCCATGTCCATGGATTGGGAGACTAAATATCATAAAGATGTCAATTCCACCCAAACTGATGTCCAAATGTACAGATTCAACACAATCCCAATAAAAATCCAAATAGCCTTTTTTTTTTTTTTGCAGAAATTGGAAGTGTAAGGGACTCTAAATAGTTAAAATGTCTTTAAAAAAGAACAAAGAAGTTGGCGGAGTCATTTCCAAACTTTAAGAATATTACTTAGCTACAATGGTAAAAATAGTAATGATACTGGCATAAAGAGAGACAGGTTGACCACTGGAACCAAATCAAGAACTCAGAAATAGATCCTTACATCTATGGTCAAGTGATTTTTAACAAAGGCTGTCAAGTTCTCCCAGCTGGGCTAGAACAGTCTATTCAACAAATGGTGCTGGGAGAACTGGATATCCATATTCAAAAGAAAGAAAGAGGGCCCCCATCACACACCTTATATAAAAATTAACTCAAAATGGATCAAGGACCTAAATATAAAAGCGACAACCATAAAACTCCTAGAAGAAAATATTGGAAAACATCTTCAAGTTCTTGTGGTAGGCAGTAGTTTCTTAAACCTTACACCCAAAGCACAAACAACCAAAGAGAAAATAGATAAACGGGACTTCCTCAAAATTAAACACTTTTGTACCTCAAAGGACTTTGTCAAAAGGATGAAAAAGCAGCTGACTCAATGGAAGAAAATATTTGGCAATCGCATATCTGATAAGGGTTTTATATCCATGATATACAAAGGGATCATACAATTCAACAATAAAAAGACAAACTACCCATTTAAAAAATGGGCAAAAGACTTGAAAAGACAATTGTCTGAAGACGAAATACAAATGGTAAGAAACATGAAAAAATGTTCAACATCATAGTGATAGTGAAATGCAAATCAAAACTACAATGAGATATCATTTCATACCCGTAAGACTGGCCGCCATTAAAGTGTTAGAATACTAAATGCTGGAGAGGATGTGAAGAGATAGGAATGATTATTTACTGTTGGTGGGAATGTATAATGGTATAGTAACTGTGAGGACTGTTTGCCTGCTCTTAAAGAAGTTGAATATAGACTTGTCATGTGACCAGCAATACCATTACTAGGTCTATCAGAAGAACTTAAAGCAGAGTCATGGAAGAGACATATGCACACCAATGTTCATAGTGGTGTTATTCATGATTGCCAAAAGTAGAAAACAACCCAGGTGTCCATCAACTGAAGAATGGATAAACAAAGTTCAGTATATACACATGATGGAATATTATGTAGCAGTAAGAAGAAATGAAGTTGTGAAACATATAACAACATGGATAAACCTGGAGGACATTATGTTGAGTGAAGCAAGCCAGACACAAAAGGACAAATATTGTATGATTGCAGTATTATTAACGAAATATATAATGTAAACTCATGAAGTTAATAATTAGAATAGGTAGAGAATGGAAAGTTGAGGGTTAATCTGTGAAGAATTGGTAAAAATGTTGTTTGTAAATCTTTGGAAATGAGTATATATGGTTAAAGTATATCATGGTGTTTGTAACTAGCAGAGCTATTACATGGGTATGATGGTTGAAACGGAAAGACTAAGGTCTTGCATATTACAAGAAGAAAAGCTAAAAATTGTAACATGGGATTGTATAAGATAGTGAAACCTCATATAAAACACGGATATGGGTGATATTGCCTATATAAGACTGTTTTTATAAAATATAAATACAAATATACTAGAGTGAAGGAAAAAGAATAGCAACTATGTATGGCAGGGGAAGCAAAAAAGAGATTGAGAGGGATGAGTTTTGTTTTTTATTATTATTATTATTTTTGGAACAATGAAAATTCTCTAAGAATGATTAAAGTGATGAATGCATAAATATGTGATTATACCAATTACCACTGATTATACACTTTGGATGGATTTATGCTTTATTTATATATCAATAAAATTGATTTATTAAAAAAAAATTCAAAATGGATCGATGACCCAAATATAAAAGCCAAAACCACAGTACCCTTAGAAGAAAACAGAGAGGAACATCTTCAGGACCTTGTATTAGGTAATGGATTCTTAGTTATGATATGAAATACATGAGAAACAGTAGGAAAATTGGATAAATTGGATTTCTTCAAAATTAAAAACTATTGAGCATCTAAGGACATTATCAAGAAAGTGAAAAGACAACCTACAGAATGGGAGAAAATATTTCAAAATCATCTACCTGATTAAGTTTTTAATGTCCAAAATATATAAAGAACTCCTACAACTCAACAACAAAAAGACAACCCAATTTAAAAAACAGGTAAAAGCCTTCAGTAGGCATCTCTCCAAAGAAGATATACGAATGGTCAGTAAGCATGTGAAAAGATGCCCAACATAACTAGGCTTTAGGGAAATGCAAATCAAAACCACAAAGAGCTACCTCTTCATACCTCCTGGGTAGGTTATTAATAAATTTTAGAAAAAGGAAAATAGCAAGTGTCAATGAGGATGTGGAGAAATAGGAACACCTGAACTTTGTTTTTTGGAATGTAAAATTGTGCAACCACAGCAGAAAGCAGTTTAGCATTTTTTCAGAAACTTAAACATATAATTAACACATGACCTAGTAATTCCACTCCCAGGTACATATCTAAAAGAATTGAAAACAAGCAAAAGCTTGTACATAAGTGTTCATAACAATGCTATCCATAATAACTCTAATGCAAACAACTCAAATGTCCATCTATTAATGAATGGATAAATAATTATGATGTCTTGGTTTTATGTACTCCAGAAAAACATGTTCTTAATTTTAATCTATTCTGTGGTGTTGTAAACAGGATCTTTAGTTAAGATGTGGTCATCTGAATGAGGATGGGTCTTAATCTTATTACTGGTGGCATGACAGAGAGAGCCACAGTTTAAAACTCATGGGGAGTCATCAGAAGCTGGAAGTCAACAGAACCCAGAAGAAAAAGGAGAAGATGCTGCCATGTGTATTGTCATATAAATGAAAAGCCAAGAACCAAGGATTGACAGAACTCAGCCCCAAAATACCACAGTCTTCAGAAAAAAAGCATGACTTTCCTAATGCCTCAATTTTGTACTTTTCCTACTGTTTTAGTTTCCTTACAGTTAAAGCAAATGCCATGAAATGGGTTGACTTAAACAGTGGGAATTTATTGGCTCATGGCATTTATGCTAGGAGATATCCAAATCAAGGCATCATCAAGGTGATGCTTTCTTCCAGAAGGATGGGTGTTCTGGGGCTGATTACTGGTGATGCTCAGTCCTTGTCCCCTCTTTTACATAACAATGCACATCCACATCTTGGCCTCTCTTGGCCTCCTCCTTTTCTTTCCGGTTCCATTAACTTTCAGCTTCTGGCTACTCCCTCTGGATTTCTTCCTGACTTTCATTCTGTTTATACAGTACTCCAGTAATCTGTATTAAAGGCAACCTGATTTATTTGGGCCGCACCTTAACTGAAGTAACATATTGAAGAGGTCTTATTTATAATGGGTCCACACCCACAGGAATATATAAGGAATAAATAAGGAATATATAAGGAATAAATAAGTTTAAGATCATGTTTTTTTTCTGCAGTACATAGCTCCTAGTTGTATTGTTGTTAATAAAGTCTTTTCGGTCTGTTTTTGCTTTACATAGTATCTGAGATTTCCATCTAGGTTAAGAAGATGTAGCCCAGCTCTAGGTTATACATTTTGTGTCTTATATTTTCGTTTAAGTTTTATTGCTTTTCTTTTTTAACATCAAAGTCTTTTATACATCTGGAATTTATTTTTAATGTGGTGGGAAAGAATCCAACATTCATTTCCTCCAGATGGAAAATTAGTTATACCAGTACCATATGTTAAAAACCCATTCTTTTTCCAATAAATTGAAATATTTCCTCTGCCATACATTATATTACCATATATATTGGGGCCTGTTTCTAGGCCCCAATTCTTTTCCATGGAGGTATTTTTTTATTTCTATGCCAATACCATATTGATTTGATTACAATAGCTTTAGAGCATGTTGCTCTCTGGTAAGGGAAGCTCTTTCTCCCACATTAATTTTCTTTTCCAGAGTTTTCTTGTTTATTCCTAGGCATTACTTCTGTTGAATGAACTGTAAGACTTATTTTATACAACCCTCCCCCCCCCCCAATTTAGTATTCTAATTGAAGTTGTAGTAAGTGTATATATAAACACTAGGAAAACTGACATTTTAAAGATGATGTCTTTCCTCTGTCAGAGAAATTAACCAACCCATTTAAATGTTATACTGCTTGCATGTTATCTGGATTTGGTCCATCTATAATTATGCTAACTAGAACCACACAAGTTATTTTAGAAGAGTTATAAATTCAAATAGCATGTTGTATCACTGCAAAGTCTATCTGGTCCTGATATTTGACAAGCAATCTTTCTCTGACCTAGCCAGAATTTACTTTAAATTCTTGGGCTTTAGAAATTTTGCATTATATTTTAATGAAATTAATTATTCTCCTTTGATGTCAAATGTAGGAAAGAAAGTCAAGTGTGCATTGTTTTTAGATTCATTATAGACTTAGTTTTCATTTATATCACTGATGATCTGGTTGCTTTACTTTGTAATAATTTCATTCCATAATAATCTAGACATTTTTACATTAAAGGTTCCTGTTTGGTTGTCTGGGTAAATGCTGTGTTGATTCATACTGATATCCTCAATTTACTCAGATCTGACACATAATCAATACTGTCTTTTAACAGACTGGATGTTTAAAATTTAAAAAAAAATCAGATATTGATAGTTATGTAACTCATCACATTGTTTTGTTATGTTTTGCCGTAGTTCTAGAAAATTTAGAGTTAACATTTATGCTAAATTAAAGCAACTACCCCTTAGCCTTGGTTTTTATCATAATATTTACCCAGCTCTCTTCCCACTTATTTAATGGCAGGACCAATTTTACTGGTGTGTGATACATGCAGTTGCACACCATCTTGCATTCAAAAAGGTGCCATGCTTGGTTTAATATTCTGCCATCACTGTCCTGAAATTCTTAACAATTTTACCTTTGAACTTGTGTTTTGTAAATGAAGTCTGATGGAACAACATAGCATGTATGTGAGTAGAGGAGATACATGCAATATTCCTGTCTACTGTTCCTTGCCACAGTATTTGCAGACAGAATTTACAATGCCCCAAGAGCGCAGAATTCCAGTGGATCCATGATGCATGGGAGCTCAGCGAGACTCAAAGTGAGTACAAGGTAAGCCTGTTCCATCTATAGCTAAGTAAGTGTGCGCCCTGACAGACCTGAAAGGACAAGCTTTCTGTCTGAAATAGAACTTGCTTCAAATGTAAAAGGAAGGCAATGCCATTCTAAGAAACACAAATGATCAAGAAACCATGTCTTAGCTTTTCTTACTCCTATTACTTCCTTTATTAGCCAACCACTTTGAAAGAAAATGATGATATAGAAGAAAAGGGAAGATAGGGCTGCCCATAGTTCCTTCTCCTTTCAGTTTTTCTGTATTCATGAGTAAGCTGAAGGTAGAGAGTATTGGTACAGTATGCATACATCAAAATTAAAAGAAAGAAAAATAGTTGAGTTAGTTTTGTACAGCATTTTCACTATTCTGGTAAGAATGGAATAGATATGCATGTACAAACTATAAAAAATAAATTGTATAATTTTGTTGATTCTGTCACATGCAGCATCGTGTATTTATGAGTTACATGTATTTGTATTTGCATTTGACTGGACTGCACAATATAAAGATAAACTATAAAATTCATGCTAATAATTTAAATTTTTAATTTTTCTTTACTTAGAACAACATTAAATAACAAATACAGCTGTACACCATGACAAATTGAGAGAGCTCACAGAAGAAAGGGAAAAGCTTTATATTTTAGAACATTTGAAGCCATTTTTCCCCTTGCGTTTTGAACATGTGGCCCCACATTTTCATTTTGCACTGGGCCTACAAATTATATAACTAACTCAATGTATACATTTCATTCTTTTAGCCTCCTTTTAATGATCTTTTAGCAACTCTGTTCAAGAAGGAGGCAATCTAATGAAGATTCTTAAGTATATAGTCATAACAGATAATTTCTCCATATAGAAGATACTTATAGAAATACAGGGTTCTTCCAAGAATATATACCAGATGTTGTTTGATATGCCTAATTATTTTCAGGAAATATTTTTTCATATTTATATTTGAAGAAGTATTTTGTATGCTTTTCAAACTACTTCTAATTTAAGTAATACTTTTTTTCTTCAGGAGTAACTGATCATGGATTAGTTTACTTTCTCAGATAATTTTCTCTTATAGAATAACACTGAACTATATGCTATTACCCCTTTTTAAACATTTTGATTAATGATCAATTTTGATTAATTTTGTACAATAAAATTGTACTACACAAAACAATATCTTCCTTGAAGTCTACCCTGATAGAATAAATTCAAATTATTCAGATTCAGTTCAGCCAGGATAAAGTAACATTCACCTAGAAGAAATTATCTGGAGATAATCGACAAAAGTTTGAATTCTACTGATGATGGGGTGCTACTGTATTTGCAGTTGATATCATGTGTCTTTCCTCTATATGATGCATCTGTCTATGTATTTGACTTTTTAAATTAAATTCCTTCAATTTATTTGATTTGGGACTGGGTTTGGTGATAACTCTCCTTTAATGGAAAAAAACCTCTGACTCTTGCTTTGTTTGCCCTTTTCCTAACCACTGGCCAGAAGTCAGAGGGCCTAATGTCAATTCTACCTATCAGGCAATTAACTAGGGGTCTAGGGGTCTCCTGACTTAGCAAAAAGAATAATACATAGGAATATATATCTAATATAAGAAAAATATGTCATGGCTAATCATACTGTATATCTTATAACCTAAGGTCCAAATATCTATTTCTTCAATGATAGCATGGATCTATTCTTTGAGTTACAAATACCAAATTTGGGAGCTACAGGACAGGGGAATCAAGCAATGAGAAAAAAAGCTCATGTTATAAAGAGCTGTCAACATTTTTCCGAATGAAGTGGGCCCTTGCCTCCCTTTACCCTGATAAATAGCATATCAAAGGCAATTCGCTAATATTGCTCAATGACTTTCCTTCCAGTATCAGGTTAGCAGTAATAAAAGGAAGAGCCTGGCAATCTTAGAAAATACGTTTAACTTGATCATACAATCAATCATGAGAATGAGAACGACTCAATTTTCCCCTCAAGCTTTGAAATTCCAATCCCATTGCCAAAAATGGGTTAATACATTGACAGAAGGGCCAACCACATTCTCATTATATAACTGGTAGGATGTTAGGAGGACAGAAACTAGCTAACATAAACAAGAAAATCTAAAGTGTAGTAACACATCTGTGGTATTTGAAACTAATTGTTTTCAAACTTTTATAATTGTATGCCTGCACAATAAAAAATAATTAGCATGTATACCTTGATTCATGGCTATTTGTTTATTGTTTATAAATAACATACTACTTATATGTATTTCTTAAAACAGATAAAAATAGAAATTATAAAGGTAAACTAAAAGAGGGAAATGCTAAATTATTTTGAGATTTAAGGTATTGTTACAAAGTGTTAAACTTACTGAATTATTAGTGCTGTTAATAAATTTTAGTGAGACAATGGAAATAAAAATTCATCAATAGTTTTCACAATGTTAACACTTAGATACAGAAATGTAAAAGTTGTTTCCACTATTCAAGTTATTATTATTTTTTGTTTCTTTTTTCTTTAACTTATTTTGATATTTGGTTTTAATAGAACAAATGCATCACTGACTGAGCTTAATCATGATACTAATTTTTCAAACTCAAACCCTAATTATGGAAAGGTGGCTGTTTTTGAAGTTTGTCAGTAGATGTCATTTTCCTTGATATTAGTTTATTCTTATAATCCTCTCAAAAGATTTTAAAAAAACTAACAAAAAGGTTAAAAATCACTGAGAATTATTGTTTGAAAGATTTTTATTGAAATTAGAGTTCTATTTCCAAGTTTAATGTGCAGATGAGAATTCTCAAAGTTGACACATTTTCAACGTCAATATCACTTAATGATGGAACCACATCTAAATATCCATTTTGAAAATGGTCTTGTTGTACATTAATTTTCTTCCAAAAGTAGGTATTTTCTCACCAATAACTGATAATTCATCAGATCTGATAAATTGCCATTATTTTTTATTTCTTAATGTACATGATAAAGACCTTATACAGGGGTAGAAGAAGTGACAGCTCTCTTAATTTCTTATGCTGGGTTGTGCTTGCACTATTAGTATTCCCACATCTGTGTTTTATTTCTTAAAGCTACTTGTCATTTTGAAGGGTTAGTTTGATTAGAAGTAGCTAATATAATCAATAAATCCTTTGAATCAGATACATGAAAACTGCACCACATGACAATACTCTGAGTCTGGGGGAGTAAATGAAGATGCAATTATTTCATTTTTTGAATTGGTCATTTTGGGAGATTCTTGCATATAAGTGACATATAACTGATATACAGATAGAGTAAGGAATATCATTCCATTTTAAAATTTTCATAAGATTATTTCCTTTGATTTTTAGGTAAAAGTAAATATAAATAAAAATTCTAATATTTTCTTTCTACATTCCAATTGGTCATCTTTTACACAACCCTATTAAAAAAAGAATGGTGGATGAGATTAAAGGGAGGTATTATTTCTCTTATAGGATGAAAAGACTCTTAATCCTAGAGGAAATTGGTTCAACAGCTCAATAATGTCATCAAGAAATCAGGTTCTTTTAGTCTCTTCTTCCTGTCATCCTCAGCTCTGGAACCATTTCTGGGTGGAAACAAGAACTGTGCAACAATTTGAGACATCATATGCAGAATTATCAATAACCAGGAGAAGAGGGCCCATCTCCTTAAAGAAAGGAAAACTATTCCAGAAGCCCTCCCTTGGAGGTGGGGTGCAATCAGCTTCCCCTAAGGCATAAGGTTGAATGGAAAAGGGGTAAATATCAGAGAAAATTATGTTTCCAATAAGAAGAGGAAATAGCTGCTGGGGAGGCAATCAATAGCATCTACTCTGTAGACTAAATATGCAAATTAACTATGCCATCTCTGCAACCAATTGAAAGAGATCAAAGAAAGGTAAGTTTACATATACTACCTTGTCCAAGGCTTGTAGAAGCATTAGCAAAATCAAATCAGCGAATCATTTTCAGGAATGGCTATGTAATTTCATGAACAAAATTCTGGGAAGAGTTAAATTAAATACCATTTAACTCCTAGAATAAGGGGCCTGATTTTGTGCATTCATATACCTATTTAATGGAGCTAGGTGTTGTATTTTAGTCACAGAGCAGGAAGAAGTCCAAATCAGGTGTGGAATGGGGATCAAACACTGGGGGAAAATGAGCAGAATGTTATAATCAAGATAAGTGAAAATCTATGGAATAAATCAGGATCAAAAGCCAGCAGGAGTTAACCAAAAGAAAAGGCATTGGAGGGGGTGTAATTCCCCATCTTTTGCCCCTTGGTTTCCAGCACAGCTTTGAGTGGTGTGTGGATATGGAAATGAATCATTTCTATACTCTGAGACTGTTTGACAACGTAAGTGGGAAATCCTCTGTATTAGTCAGCCAAAGGGGTGCTGATGCAAAATACCAGAAATGGGTTGGTTTTCATAAAGGGTATTTATTTGGGGTAGGAGCTTACAGATACCAGGCCACAAAGCGTAAGTTATTTCCCTTACTAAAGTGAGCCCCTGATGCTAATGACTATGCTTGTGAGCTGATAAGCCTAAAATAAGAACAAGGCCTAGAGCAGCATTGTGCCTGGGAATTTCCTCCTGTCAGCCTTCATGTTACTCAAATGTGGCCAGTCTCGAAGCCAAACTCACCATGTAAATGCAATGCCTTCCCCCCAGCGTGGGACATGACACCCGGGGATGAGCCTCCCTGGCACCGAGGGACCACTATCAACTACCAACTGATGATGCAACTGGAAAATGACCTTAAATGGAAGGTTCAATGCGGATCAGCAGAATATCCCAGTCTACATAAAATAACATGACTTTAAAATGCTGTTTGACCTAAAGTAAGGGGGAAATGGAAAGGAGAAATGAGTTTATATGGCTACGAGTTTCTAAAAAGAGTCTGGAGGCTGGCAGAAGGATTGCCCTCATACACAACTGAGCAGAGTCAGAGAGACAGATAAAGCAGATGCAACTCCCAGATATTGATTCCTTTGAGGGCTAAAGAGACCCATGGGAGTTATGGTCATGGCCGATGGGGTTAACTACCAGGGCAGATGGCCCCTCTTTGGAAATGGTGTTTATGTGTGATGAATCTGGACTCAGATGGGATCTTCCTTCATAAGACTTTCACGCTAATGTGCTGGAGGTGCAGTTAATGTTGGGGTTTAAGATATATTTAGGGGATTTGAATCTCTGGACTGACAATGTGATAGCCAGGTCCTGAGCCTCAACAGACTCCAGCACCTACAATCTGATTTATTGGACTTACCACACTCAGCTAAGATGGAGTTGAAGAAGGACAACCACCACACCATGGAGCCTAGAGTGATTACAACTGAAAGTGGGAGGATTGCATCCAGCATCCATGTGGAATCTGAGCCTCCTCTTAACATAGAGGAGCAATGGACACAACCAATCCAATGTCCACATAGAAGAGGTGGCATTGGATTGGGAAAAGTGGACATGGTGGCTGATGGGTATGGGGAAAGGCAGGAAGAGATGAGAGGTGGAGGCGTCTTTGGTACATGGAGCTGCCCTGGATGGTGCTTCAGAGGCAATCACCAGACATTGTAAATCCTCACAGGGCCTACTGGATGGAATGGAGGAGAGTATGGGCCATGATGTGGACCATTGACTATGAGGTGCAGAGGTGCCCAAAGATGTACTTACCAAATCCAATGGATGTGTCATGATGATGGGAATGAGTGTTGCTGGTGGGGGGGAGAGGTGGGGTGGGGGGATGGGGTTGAATGGGACCTCACATATATATTTTTAATGTAATATTATTACAAAGTCAATAAAAAAAAAATAAAGTCCATTTTCACATGTTGGAGCAAGATGGCTGCCAATGTCTGTCAGGGTTCAGGCTTCCTGGGTTCCTCTCTTCCCAGGTCTTCTCTCTGAGTTTAGGGTTCCTTTCTTCCCAGGGCTTACTTCTTTCCAGGCTCAGCATTCTTCTCTTCCCAGGGCTCTCAGCTTCAGCATCAAACTCCAACATCAAAACTCCAACATTAAGAACCCTTAACTCTGTCCTTTGCCATGCATTTTATCTGTGAGTCCCCACTCACCAAAGGGTGGGAACTCAATGCCCTAATGGCACAAGAGGTTTACATAATTACTTAATCAAGTAAACCTATGAATCCGATATAATCTAATATGCCCAGGGGAAAAGATCAGTTTATAAACATAATCCAGTATTTCTTTTTGGAATTCATCAATAATATCAAACTGCTATACTCCACTCTCTGAATTCCAAAAAGACATTACAATATTAAAAAAAAAACCTTAAATCAGTAACAATGCAAGTCTAAATCAAATCACAATCAATTTAAAGAACTACAGTTTGTCCTGGGGTAAAGTCCTGTCTGCTATGGACCTCTGAAACTTACAAAACAATTCATCTTCTTCCCATACATAAATGGACAGACAAACGACAAATGTTTTCATTACAATAAGGAGAAACTGGGAGGGAAACATGAGTCACGGTTTCTCTACAATTCAGTAGACCTGCAGGGAATCCTCTGTTCGATTTCATAAGTCTGAGAGTCATTCTTAATATGACAAGTTTCTTCTCCTTGGGGTCTTATGGGAACCCACCCTTCCCACAGACTTGCCCAATGGCCATTTTCTTGGTTCCACCCTCATCAAGCATCTAGGTGTAAACCAAGCTCCAGACCTCTCCCTCCAAGAGTGTTGGGGTGATTGCCACACTTTATCCAATCTTTGGGTTAGAATCTTAACCCCCCAGTACAGTGACATGAAGACAACATTCTCCGTAATCTTTGAATACAGGCTCAAACCCCTCAGAGCAATATGTTGACCACCTGGCCTTCCCTAACCTTTGGCATATAGGCTCAACCCTCTCAGAGCAATGAGTTGACCACCTGGCCTTCCCTAATTCATGGGGAACAGAATGGGAGTCTTTAGGGAAAAAAATGCACAAAAAGAAAGAACTAACAGTATTTCTTAAGAAAAGATAAATCTCAATAGAAAATTACAAAGCCAATAAGAAATAATATGCCAAATCAAATAAATATCATTTAAGATCAACATTTATCTCATCTACATATGTAAGGTGATTTCTTTATACAAGTAGAGGCCTAAGATGAGAAATTCTTACTTGGTATAATTTCTTATGTTGAAGGAAATTTGGTCTAATCTTTCGTAAAGTAGAAGGAAATCCTACATTTATCCCTTACAGCATTTGATTGCACTGTAGCTGCATCAGAACAGGACAAAATACCATTCTATTTTGTGAATGGTAGCGCTATTTATTGGGTTAGCATGGCTAGCAAAAATAAGAGATCTGAATATGTTGGCTTCATTTAAACAAATAAATATTAGTTTATAACAAAAATATTAAATAGTGAAAACATCACTGCAGTTTGAAGGGAATATTCATCACGTAACTACTAAATACATGCCCTTCAAAACTGAGCATAAGGTTATTAAAGAAAGAGAGTGCTACTGAGAATATACTTCTAAACTTTAAAAAATAATAGAGAACTATTGCCATCTATTAAAACATTATCTGATGTCCCTGTCAGACAGATAAATGTTCTGCTCAGCATGGCATTTCTTAATTCATCATTTAGGAAACTATTATAAAGTAGAAAGAAATCCTACCCTTAGCTGATGAATTTAATAGGACCAAATTCAAAGAAACTTATTGTCATTGAAGTAAAAACTCTATTTTTAAAGGTGCTCAAATAAATCATACATTTCAAGGTTTTTTCCTACCTTACCTTTCAAATTATGTTGATATTCAATGGTCTGCTGTAGTCCTTTTATCATATTATGAAGAGTGGCACATTCTGAAACATAGATAAATTAATTTGAAAATTCTTAGCTTTTATTTTGGAATTATTTTACAGAGTATAAATACTTAAAATAATGCTTAATTGAAAATTCTGAGATCTTGAAAATGCAATGAGGCACCTCAAAGTAAATCATATGCTAAATATTTGTTAATCACTTTTTAGACCATATATATCCCAGAATTTAGTAATTTGTTTTCTAAGGCACAATATACCCAACTTGATTGTACTCTTAACACCAGCAATAGCCACAACTTTGATAGGTAGCAACAGGATGGAAACATCAGTGACTTTTAGCAGTCTACTTGCCAGTAAGCGCCACAGTGGCAGAATACCTCCCCAGTACCTAGAACAGTTGTGGTTCATGGTAGGTACTCTTAAATATTTGTTGAGTGATTTATGGAAAGACAGATTATTTCACATAAGCTCACAGAAGTTAGAGTATTTTGCAAAAGTTAAAAGCTTTGTGAAGGGATAAGGTTCTATTATTGTGGTTCTTTACTCTTCCCTTCCCCACACTCTCAAAGTTCCCACCATCTTCCATTTTCCCTCCCTTGCAAAACCCAGTAATAGAATGATGGTCAAATCACATTTGATAGACATTAGCTGAGAATCTACTTCCTATCAGTTACTGTTAGCTGCTACAATTAAAAAATCCATTACTTTTCTTTGTCCCTTTAAGAGCCATGGCTTAAGTAACTCATGAAATATGGTAGCTGAAGGTACAATGATTCAATCTCAGTAATCAGCAAACAATAAATAAAGCCTTGTAATTGAAAGTATGTTGGACTTATTTTAAAAATATGTATTTTTGAAATTTGAACACAAGGTGGCTCTCAATATATATTTTTCTACAAGGGAAACTGGCTCAAAAAGGAATTCTTCATAAGATAGCATGCCATTTATTTTAGAATAATGACTTTTAATTCTCTTTGTAAACCTTAACCCATATCATATCCTCTCAGCCTCTGTGTTCTGTTGATTCTAGCTTCTTGTGCTTGGAACCTTCTCTTTCAGCTTCTGGGTTCTTCTCTGTCTTTATAGCTTTTTTTGTGTATGGATTTTTATTCTTCCATTTATAAAGAGCTCCACTAAGAGGATTAAGACTCACCCTGGGTCATGCTTTACTGAAGTGATCTAATCAAAAGGAAGGTCCCATAACTGAATTTAATCAAAAGGTCCCATCTTCAACAGGGTTACACACATAGAAATGAATTCGCTTTAAGAGCAGAATTTTCTGGGATCCACTCAGCTTCAAACAATCACACAATGATCATTGTTTTTGTAATGTAGTGCCATGCATTTAAAAAAAAAATTTTTTTTTATTGTTACCATACATACAATCTAGTATTTCCTCTGTAATCAAATTCAGATATATATTTATTGCTGTTAATTATGTTCACAATGTTCTGTAACCCTAACTACCAACCATTAACAAAACTTTTCTACTCTTTCAAATATGAACCCTGTACATTCTAAGCCTCAACTTCCCATTCTTTATCCCAACCCTGTCCCCTGGTAACCTGTATTCTAGGACTATAACTCTATGAGTTCGTATATTTTAATTCTTTCAAATCAATGACATCAAGAAATATTTGACCTTTTGTGTCTGGTTTATTTCCCTCAACATGATGTCTTCAAGGTTTATCCATGTTGCCACATGTATCAGGACTTTGTTTCTTTTCATGGCTGAATAATACTCCATTGTGTATATATACCCCATTTTATTTATCCATTTATCAGTTGATGGACTCTTGGGTTGCTTTGACCTTTTGGTAACTGTGAATAATGCTGCTATGAACATTGGTGTGATATATTTGATTTATTCCCTGATTTCAATTCTTTTGGGTATATATATAGGACTGGGAATACTGGGTCTTTTGGTATAATTCCATACTTAGCTTCCTGAGGAACTGCCAACTATCTTCCACAGCATATGCCACCAGCTATGAATGAGTGTTCCTATTTCTGTGCATCCTGTCCAACACTTGTTATTTTTTTTTAAAAATAGCAGTCATTCTAGTGGGTGTGAGATGGTCTCTCATTGTGGTTTTGATTTCCATTTCCTTGGAACTAATGATGTTGAACATCTTTTCATGTGCTTTCTGGCCATTTGTATATCTTCTTTGGAGAGATGTCTGTTCAACTCTTCTTGCCCAGTTTAAAAAAAATTACTGAAGTATATCACTCACACATAAACAATAAGTGTATAGTAATAGCTGTGAACTTTCAAAACAAACATACATAGCATCATACAGGACTCTCATAACTCACCCTACCACCAATAACTTGCATTGTTGTTGAACATTTTAAGCTAATGATTAAAGAAAATTGTTAAAATATTACTACTAACCAAAGTATTTTTCCAACCCACCCTATTATTATTGTCTTTATATCATTTATATATGAACATACATAAACAATAAGTATATAGTGAAAGTTGTGGACTTACAAAGAAAACATGCATAACATTATACAGGGGTCCCATACATCAACCCTCCACCAACACCTTGCATTGTCATGAGACATTTGTTATAGAATATGAGAGAATATTGTCAAAATCTTACTACTAATTATAGTCCTAGTTTTACATTTAGTGTCTTTTCCCCCAACCCACCCTATTATTAATTAAATATATTATTTTTATGACAGAAGTTGTAAACTTATAAAACAATCATGCACATGTGCAGAATTCCCAAACAATATCCATCTATCAGTATACTACACTGTGGTGGAACACTTGTTACACAGAAAATAATATCATCTGATTGTTACTACTTCATAGTGTACATTTGGCACACATTCTCCATGCTACCCCATTATCAACACAGTAAATTTTTGGCTTAGCTGCAAGCATAAATTACATTATTACTGCTAACCACAGCCCATAAGTCACTCCAGTTGCATTTTTCCCATGCTTCTCCACATTCCCAACACCCTGCAGTAGTGATGTACATTTGCTCTAGCTCACAAAGGACACTCTTGCATGTGTACCATCAACCACAATTCTCACCCACCTCTTGATTTACTGTGCTATTCAGTTCCTACATTATACTTTAACATTCTGTCGCTTGGCATTTATGTCCTTAGACTACCAATTTCAGTCACATCTCCATTTATAAACTAGCTGTTACTGATTATTTGTTGCCATCCATTCTATACATTTCCATACTTTTACAGTAAAGCTAATTAAAACTTCTACATACATTAAACATCAGTAGTCCATCTCAGTCCTCCTCTTACCTCCTTTAAGAATCCCACCACCTATCACCAGGGCTTGAAGATATTTTCCTACAATTTCTTCTAGAAGTTTTATGGTTCTTGCTTGTATATTTAGGTTTTTGATCCATTTTGAGTTCATTTTTGGATAAGGTGTGAAATAAGGGTCCTCTTTCCTTCTTTTGGCTATGGATATCCAGTTCTTTCAGCACCATTTTTTTGCCCATTTTTAAATTGGGTTGTGTTTTTGTTGTTAAGTTGAAGGATTTAAAAATATATATACTGGAAATTAATCCTTTAAAAGATATGTGGTTTCCAAACATTTTCTTCCACTGTGTAGGTTGTCTTTTTACTTTCATGATATAGTCCTTTGAGGTACAAAAGTCTATAATTTTGATGGATCCCATTTATCAATTTTTTTCTTTTGTTGCTTTTGCTTTGGGTGTAAGGTTTAAGAAAACATTATCTAACACAAGGTCCTAAAGATGCTTCCCTACATTTTCCTCTAGAGGCTTGATAGTTCTAGCTCTTATATTTAGGTCTTGGATCCACTTTCAGTTGATTTTTCTGTATGGTGTGAGGTAGGGGTCCTCCTTCTTTTTTGGCAAATGGAGATACAATTTTCCAAGTACCATTTGTTGAAGAGATTATTCCTTCTCAATTGACTGGTCCCTGCATCCTTGTCAAAAATCAGCTGGCCATAAAAGTGAGGGTTGATTTCTGCACTCTCAGTTCTATTCAATTGATCTATATGCCTATCCTTGTGCCAGTACCATGCTGTTTTGATTACTGTGGTTTTGTAATAAGTTGTAAGGTCAGGAAGTATGAGTCCTCCAACTTCATTCTTCTTTTTCAAGATAGCTTTAGCTATTCAGAGCCCCTTACCCTTCCATAGGGATTGCATTGAATATATAAATTGATTTAGGTAGTATTGACATCTTAACCATATGTATTCTTTCAATCCATGAATATTGAATATCCTTCCATTTATTTAGGTCTTCTTTAATTACTTTGAGCACTGCTTTGTAGTTTTCTGTGTATAAATCCTTTACATCCTTGGTTAGATTTATTCCTAGATATTTTATTATTTTAGTTGCTTTTGTGAATGGAATTTTTAAAATTGATTTCCTCTTCTTGTTCATTGCTTGTGTATAGAAACACTACTGATTTTGAGGTGCTGATCTTGTGACCCTGCCACTTTGCTGAATTCATTTATTAGCTCTAGGAGCTTTATTGTGGACTTTTCAGGATTTTCTGAATATAGGATCATGTCATCTATAAAAAAGAAAAGTTTTACTTCTTTCTTTCCAATTTGGATGCCTTTTATTTATTTTTCTTGCCTAATTGCTCTGGCAGAACTTCCAGTACAATGTTGAATAACAGTGGTGATAGAGGGCATACTTGTTTTTTTCCTGATCTTAGAAGCAAAGCTTTCCTTCTTTCACCACAATAGTAGGATGTTACCTGTGTGCTTTTCATTATGCCCTTTATCATGTTGATGAAGTTTCCTTATATTCCTGGTGTTCTAAGTGTTTATATCAAGAAAGGGTGCTGTATTTTGTCAAATGCCTCTTTTGCATTGATTGAAATGATTTTTTTTCTTGATTCTTTTAATGTGGTCCCTTGTATAACAGGAATAAATCTCACTTGATCATGGTGTATACTTCCTCTAATAAGCTATTTGATTCAGTTTGCTAATATTTGATGAGAATTCTTGCACCTATATTTATAAGAGATATTGGTTTGTAGTTTCTTTTCTTTGGTATCTTTATCTGGCTTTAGTATGTGAGTGATGTTGGCCTCATAGAATGAGTTAGGGAATCTTCCCACCTCTACATTTTTTGGTAAGAGTTTGTGCAGAATTGGAGTTAATTCTTCATGGAATGTTTGGTATAATTCCTTTGTAAAGCCATCTGGTCCTGGGCTTTTCTTTGTTGGGATGTTTTTGATTACTGATTCACTCTCCTTACTAGTAATTGATTTGTTGATTTCTTCTTATTTCTTCTTGAATCAATGTAAGTAGTTTGTTTGTTTCTAAGAATTTGTCCATTTCTTCTAGGTTATCCAATTTATTGGCTTACAGTTGTTTATAGTATCCTCTTATGGTCCTTTTTATTTCATTGGTTCTGGTAGTAATGTCCTTCTTTTCATTTGTTTTCACTATATGTATCCACTCTGATTTTTTCTCTGTCAGCGTAGCTAAAGGTTTGCCAATTTTATTAATCTTTAAGGAATCAACTTTTTTTTGTTACAAGGTATTGTTTTTTCTGTTTTCTAGTTCATTTACCTACACACTAATCTTTGTTATTTCCTTCCTCCTGCTTGTTTGGAGTTTAGTTTCCTCTTCTATTCCTATTTCTTCCAGTTTTTAGGTTTGTTCTCTGATTTGAAGTCTTCTTTTTTAATGTAAGCATTTAGAGCAATAAATTTCCCTCTTAGCACTGCCTTTGCTGCATCCCATAACTTCAGGTATGTTGAATTTTCTTTTTCATTCACTTCAAGGTATTTCCTAATTTTGTTTCAGATTTTCTCTATAATCCATTGGTTGTTTAAGAGTATTTTATTTACTTTCCAAATATTTGTCAATTTTACCATTTCCCTTCTTTTTTTTATTTCTAGCTTCATTTCATTTGGTCAGAGAATATACAGTGTATGATTTCAATATTTTTGAATTTATTGACTTGTTTTGTGACCCAACATGTGGTCTGTACTGGAGAATTATACATGTGTACCTGAGAATAATGTGTATTCTGTTTCTGTTGGGTGCAGCATTCTATACGTCTGTTAGTTCTAGTTGGTTTAGTGTATCATTCAGGTCCAATCCTTCCTTATTGGTCTTCTATGTTCTATTCATTATTTAGAGTAGTGTGCTAAAGTGCTCTACTATTAATGTAAAACCATTCATTTGTCCCTTCAAGCCTGCTAATAAATTTGGGGCTCTGCTTTTAGGTGCATATATACTAATAATAGTTACATCCTCCTGTTGAATTGTGTTCTTTCTTAGTATGTAATAACATTCTTTATCTCTTATTACAGTTTTTAATTTGAAGTTTACTTTGTCCAATATTAGTGTAGCCACCCCGCTTTGTTTAGTTTACTACTTGCATAGTATATTTTTCCCCATCTGCTCACCCTCAACCTACTTGTATCTTTGACTTTAATGTGAGTCTCTTTCAACCCCAGCTATCCTGGGACTGGGCCTTGTGAAGTCCTGCTGCAAGATATGGGTGCTGGTACACACTGAGGGCCAGAGAAATTTACAGTTTTTTACCATAATTTATCAGCCTCATCCTCCTGGTCTTACTTGGATAGCGTAAAGTGTTCTTCTTGCCTCTGGAATTTCAAAATAGTTGTTTCATATAGTTCTTAACTGTATAATAGTTGTTTTGGTGGAAGGACTGATTCTTGGATCTTCCTACTCTGCCATCTTCCCTTGAAGTTATCAAGTTTTATTCTTAGTTTTGATAGATATTACCAAGTTATTTTCCATAGAAGTGTTACCCCTTGACTAGCAAAAAATGGGAATAGCTTTTTCTTTATATCCTTTCCAATGAAATATGCTATTAAACTTTTTGTTCATTGTCAACTTGATGGGAAAAAATTACATTTCATGTAGGATATTTAAATTATGAGAGAGATTGAAACTGTTTTCCTGTATTAATGAGTGATTTTATTTTCATTTTCTGTGATATTAAATCATGTCCTTTTCCTAGTTTTCCATTGATCCTGGTCATTTTCTCATTAACTTGCCTGTGATATGAGACTCAAAACTTTAAATATTTTACTTTGTGCCTTTTTTTTTTGTCATGAAGAATTTTTTTCATCACTAAATGTCAAACATATAAATCCTAAATTTTCTTCAAGCTTTTTGAGAGTTTTTTCCTTTAATAAACTATTTTTCAGAGCAGTTATAGATTCACAGAAAAATTGTGAAGACAGTACGAATTCCCATCCAGTTTCACTCATTATTTACATCTTACATTTGTTATAATTAATGAAACAATATTGATTTGCTAATATTATTTTTTAATATACATTTAAATTTTTTAAAAGATACTTAGATTATTAAAATGTTATATAAAAAATATAGGGGATTCCCATTTGGCCTGCTCCCTACACTTCCCACATTTTCCCACATCAACAATATCCTTCATTAGTGTAGTAAATTTGTTACAATTGATGAAGACATTTTGAAGCATTGCCATTAAATGTGGATTATAGTTTACACTGTACTTTATACTCTCTCCCACATGATTTTATGAGTTATGGCAAGATAACTAATGACAAGATAACATTCAGGACAATTTCTAAGTCCCCAAAATACCCCCATATTACACTTGTGTTTTCCTCTCCCTTCTCTCACAATGTCCAGTGGCCACTGCCTCCACATCAACGATATAAGTTCTTCCATTGCTAGAATTACAAGTCTATAATTTTTGAGAAGTTTTGAGTTTACAAAACAATCATGCATACCATACAGGATTCCCAACACTGCCCACCACCAACACCCACATTTTTGTGAAACATTTGTTACAACTATGAAATAGCATTGTCATAATATAACTGCTATCTATAGCCCATAGCTTATACTTAGTATATTATTTCCCACAAACCATCCTATTATTAACACTATGTATTAGTATTGTATATTTGTTATAGTTTATGAGAGAATGTTCTTATATTTGTACTGTTAACCACTGTCCATCATTCACTTCAGGGCTCACTGTGTTATATGATTCTCTGACTTGTACAAGCCATCCAAAGTGTACCTTGGTAGCTCTCAGTTTCATATAGCTGTGCTGTCAAAAGCTCAGTCCATTTCAGAAAATTTTTATTACTTCAAAAGAAAAAACCCTATATCTGCTTATAATCTCTCAATATTGATCCTCAGCATTGATATAGTACCTTCTTTGCGACTGCTGCCAAAAAATGTTATATTAGTTTTATTTTTCCATGAATATCCCTATTCTTAACACCTTGTAAGAGAGGAACAGTCCTGTGTTTGTAGTATTAACCACACTCATTATCTGCCACAGAAATCACTATGTTGTACCATCCCTTGGGAATCCTCTAGCTTTCTTTCAACTGACATTAACCTCCCTAGACTAATCCTTTAATACTCACTATAAAATGTTGCCATCAACTCTAACCATTTCCCCACATTTACAATCCACCTTATTAAACATTCTATGTACATTCAGCATCAGCTCCCATTTCTAAACCCACATTCTATCTCCTGGTAATCTATACTCTAGAGTTTAATTCCTTGAGAAGAGTTTACTCATTGTATTTAGTTCATATTAGTGAGACCATACCATAATTGTCCTTTTGTGTCTTGCTTATTTCACTCAACATAATGTCCTCAACTTATTATTGTTGTCATATGCATCCCTACTTCTTACAACTGAATAGTATCCCACTGTATGTATGTACCACATTTTGTTTATCCATTCATCACTTGGTAGACACTTGGGTTGTTTCCATCTTTTAGCAACTGTGAATAATGCAACTATGAACACTGGTATGCAAATGCCTTCTCATGTCCCTGTTTTCAGTTCTTCCAAATATATTCCTACTAGAAGGATTGCTGGATCATATGGCAGTTCTATACTTAGCTTCCTGAGGAACCACCAACTGTCCTTCATAGAGGCTGCACCATTTTACATTCCCACCAAGAGAGAAGGGTGTTACTATTTCTCAGTATCCTCTCTAGCACTTGTGGTTTTCTGTTTTTTTTTCCCCCTAACAATGGGCATTCTTTAAGGCATAAAATGATATCTCATTGTAGTTTTGATTTGTATTTCCTTAATAGCTAGTGATGTTGAGCATTTTTTCATGTACTTTTTCACCATTTGTATTTCTTCCTTGGAAAAATGTCTGTTCAAATACTGTGCCCATTTAAAAATTCTTGTCTTTTTATTATTGTATGATCTCTTTATACAACACAGACATCAAACCCTTATCAGATATGTGGTTTCTGAAAATATTCTCCCATTGAGTAGGTCACCTTTTCATCTCCTTAATAAAGTTATTTGAAGCATAAAGGAGGAGGCCCCATTTATCTATTTCTTTGTTCTTTCATTGATCATGCTTTGGGAGTAAACAACCACCACCTACCACAAGATCTTAAAGACATTTCCCAACATTTTCTTTTAGGATTCTTATAGTTCTGGTTCTTAAGGTCATTGATCCATTTTGAGTTAATTTTTGTATAAGGTGGGGAGTTCAATCCATTAACATTCAGTGTTATTACTGTAAATGCATTATTTACTTCATCCATTTTATTGTTTGGCTTTCTGTTATTATTCCTTACTATTGTCTGTCTGTTTACCCTTTAATTTACCCTTACTGGGAATCTTAATTGCTATGCTTTTCTCCAAGTCTTTTGCATTCGTCTTTTCCTTTCAGGAGGCAGGACTCCCTTTAGTATCTATTGCAAATCCAGTCATTTGGTAACATATTTTCTCAGTTATTGTTTGTCTGTGAAGACTTTAAATTCACCCTCATTTTTGAAGGGAATTTTTACTGGATCACAAAAACTTGGCTGGCAATTTTTCTCTTTCAGTATTTGAAAAATATCATACCATTGCTTTCCCACCTCCGTGGTTTCTGATGAGAGATGGGCATTTAGTTTTATTAAGTTTCCCTTGTATGTGATGCATTGAGGTTTCTTGCTGCTTTCAGAATCCTCTCTTTATTCCTAGTATTTGTCATTCTGAATAGTAGGTGTCTTGGTGTGGGTCTATTTAGATTTATTCTGTTTTTGGTGAATTGTCCTTCTTGGATATTGATATTTATGTCTTTCATAAGGGCTGGGAAATTTTCAGTCATTATTTCCTCAAATATTCTTTCTGCCCCTGTTCTGTACTATTCTTCTGGGACATCTAAAATGTGTATGTTTGTAAATTTCATTTTGTCATTCAATTCCCTATATCTTGTTCAGTTATTTTTTAAAAATTTAAAACATTTTATTGTATTTTTTTATTAAATTGTCTTTTTAAAAAGATATATAGATGACAAAAAATGTTACATTAAAAAATATAAGAAGTTTCCACATATTCCACCCCCAACGCCACCACTCCTCCCACATCAACAACCTCTTTCATCATTGTCGCACATTCATTGAATTTCATGAATACATTTTGGAGCACTGCTGCACCACATGGACAACAGTTTACATTGTAGTTTATACTCTCCCCAGGTACATTCAGTGGGTTATGGCAGGATATATAATGTCCAGCATCTGTCCCTGCATTATCACTTAGGACAACTCCAGGTTCTGAAAATGCCCTCACATCTCATCTCTTCTCTCTCCCTGCCATCAGCAACTACCATGGCCACTTTCTCCAGACCAATGCTACAGTTTCTTCCATTACTTGTCACAACAGTTTCTTCCATTACTTGTCACAATAGTAGAATACCAGTAAGTTCACTTTAATCCATATTTTATTCCTCCATCCTGTGGACCCTGGGCTAGTGATGTCTACTCCACCTCTATATCAAAAGGGGGCTTAGATCCCACATGATGGATGGATGTGATTCTCCTGTATGGAGTTGTAGGCACTCTCAGTTCCCTGATGTGGTGGTTGACCATATTCACCTGCCTGTTAGCCAACCTGTGCAGGTTCAACAAACCAGAGAGTAGGAGCTGCAACTCTGCTGAGGCTCAGGGCCTAGCTGGCACATGACCAGTCTAGAGATTGAAGTCTCCTGGGTATACACAAACCCCAGCACCAACCACATGTTCAGTAAAAGTGACAGAAGAGACATGCATAGAAAGTTCACATCTGAGTCCAATTCCATCACACTTAGGAACACAAATTCCAAAGTAGGGCCCACTGAAAAGGCACCAAACTCCAGAGTCAACTGCCATGATGACAGAACCTGTGTGTCTCCATAGTCCTCAGGAACAACAGTAACTGGGGTTGTATCTACTTTGGCTATCTCTGGGATCCTGCTGAGGCATGCATAAGCATGACCCCTCTGATGACCTCCTGACTCTTTTTTGAAGACTCTTAGCCATATAAACTCATTTGTCTTTACCATTTCCCCCTTTTATTCAAGGTCTTCTTCTAGTTGCATTACCACTTAGTGATTGGTAGTAATTCCTTGGCACCAGGGAAGTTCATCCCCAGGAGTCATGTCCCATGGTGGGGGGAAGGTAATGTGTGTACATGCTGAGTTTAGCTTAGAGAGTGGCCACATTTGAGCAACACGGAGGCTCTCAGGAGGTAACTTAGGCACCCTGCAGCTCTAGGCCTAGTTCAAATTTTAGGTCCACAGGCTCATAAGCATAGTCATCAGTATCAAGTGTTCATCATTGGAGCATCCTTCTTCACTGTTCTTTGCCCTTGAACTTGGGGGATTGTTGCTGTTCCATTGGCTAGGAACTCAGCACTCCCTCAGCTGTCACTTGTAACTGTAACTACTATGAAAATACCCAACGTATATCTGAACATTTTTATGTACCCTATATAAATGCCCTGGAGAACTCCCTCCCAACCATGTGTCCCCCCTCAATAACACCCCACACCAGAGTTTCTCCCGTGCCATAGCTGAACCCCTCTGTGGTGCAAAACTTCTTCAAAAATAAAGCCTAATATATTGCCAAATTCAATTAATAGGAAAATGAAATAGTAGTGATAGGCTTAAAGATTAGAAATAGAATACATACTAATTTGGAAAAACTAAGATAAAGTAAAAATAAATTGGGGTATTAAAAACAGAAAAATATCAAAACACTTTGTTCTGACATTTTGCCTTTCATCACTGTAATAGGTGTTGCCCTGTCTGTATGATGGTAAGGCAATTTCTTTCATTTCTTCCTCAGTTCTACATCCTTTCTTTCTTTCTTTCTAATTTTTAATTTTGTCTTCAAAAAAGTCTTAGATCATAAAGACCCATATATCCAACATCAAACACTTCCCCAGCAATGATCTTTTTACATGTTCATGTTATATTTGCTGCAGCTGATGTACAGATATTGAAACATAGCTATCAAACATGGTTCCATTTTGGTTTATATTATGGTTTATATTTTAGACTGTACAATTTTCTAAATTTTTAGTTACCATATCTTTTATATTATACTTTATATTTTATCCTATAGACTTTTATACATTTTTGGTGTAATTTAACATAGCCTGTATCCATCATTGCATGATCTTGTGGAACACTTCCATTGCCCCCCAGTTACCCTGCTTCAATCTATTCTATTTCTCTCTCCCCCTCCCCTCAGGGCCCACAGTGACAAACAATCTTCATTGTGTGAAGGACCAGATTCACAGATACTTGCAACAATGCTGAGGGCTTGACATACTAGACTGTTCTCTTCCACTGGGAGCCACCAATTCTTTTGAGAGACACAATTCACTCTATTTCAGAACATCAGGCCTCCCCAGGATGTGGGTACACCTTCACGCTCATTGTATGGGTCTCCACCCAATGATATAGCACACTATGACAAGATGAGCATTCACACACTCCCTGGAAGCCTGCTCCTATGCCAGATGTGCCCCTCCCCTTAAGCACCTTAAACAAGTAATCCTTCCTTATATTTTCTAAGGAGTTTTCTCAACATTATAGTTTCAACCACATACCTGACAATCTCCCATGTTCAACTCTTCCCCCCAGCCCTCCCCCCAATTCCTTGGGCCATCTGACCCACCCTCCCAACCCTAGCCCCCCTCAAGCCTGCAAAGCCCCACCCAAAGGTATCCCTATGGCCCCATCTTATTCCTTCCTGTACAAATACTTACCTCTACTTTATCACAGATTTCACCCATGTAGGCATCAGCTCACAACCTTCCTCTCCTCTCCAATTTCCTGTGAGATGATCATCCAGTCTCTAACTTGCTGAGATAGCTTGGTTTGCTTCTTTCATATCAGAGAGGTCATATAGTATTTTTCCTTCAATGCCTGGCTTACTTCACTCAACATAACATCCTCAAGATTCATCCATGTTATCCCGTGTGTTTGTACTGTATACCTTCTTATAGCTGAGTAGCATTCCATTGTACGTATAAACCACATTTTGATTATCCATTCATCTGTTGATGGGCATTTGTGCTGATTCCAACTTTTGGCAATAGTGAATAATGCTGTTATGAACATTGGTGTGCATATATCTGTTTGTGTCCTTGTGTTCAGTTCTACTGGGTATATACCCAGCAGTGGGATTGCTGGATCATATGGCAAATCTATAGCTAGTCTTTTGAGAAACCACCAAACTGTTCTCCAGAATGGCTAGGTCCTTTTGCATTCCCACCAGCAGTGGATGAGTGTTCCCATTCCTCCACATCCTCTCCAACACTTGTAGTCTTCTGTTTTTTTTGATAGCCACCAGTCTTATGGGAGTAAGATGGTATCTCACTGTTATTTTGATTTGCATTTCCCTAATAGCTAGTGATATTCAGTATTTTTCCATGTGATTTTTAGCCATTTGTATTTCTTCTTTTGAGAAGCAACTGTTTAAATCTCTTGCCCATTTTTTTATATGGGTTGTTTGTCTTTTTGAGATATAGGAGTTCTTCATATATGCAGGATATTAGTCTCCTATCAGATATATGGTTACCAAATATTTTCTTCCATTGGGTAGGCAGTCTTTTCACTTTCTTGACAAACTCCTTTGAGGTGCAGAAGGCTTTAATTTTGAGGAAGTCCCATTTATCTATTTGTTCTTTTGCTGCTGGTGCTTTGGGTGTGAAGTTCATGAAGCTATTTCCTATTAGAAGATCCTGTAGATGCTTCCCTATATTGTTTTCCAAGGTTTTTATAGTCTTGGCTCTTACATTTAGGTCTTTGATCCATCTTGAGTTGATTTTTGTATAAAGTGAGAGATGGTAATCTTTCATCCTTTTGCATATGGATATCCAATTCTCCAGGCACCATTTATTGAAGAGGCCATTCTTTCCCAGTTGAGTGGGCTTGGTGGCCATGTCAAGTATCAGATGAATGAATTTATGAGGATCTATATCAGAACTCTCAATTTGGTTCCATTGGCCAGTGTTCTATCCTTGTGCCAATACCATGCCGTTTTCACTACTGTAGCTTTGTAGTATGTTTTTAAGTCAGGTAGTGTGATTTCCAATTTCATTTTTCTTTTTCAATATGTCTTTGGCTATTCAGGGCTTCTTTCTTTTTTTTTTTTTTTTTTTTTTTACCATAAGCAAGTTTTTATTTTAGATACGTTCTGACAGCAGAATGAGTCTGAGAGAGATCAATTAAGAGGCCCTTGGGCCATGAGACCAGTCATATGAAAAGGTAAATTATACCAGTTAACATTTTACATGCATAATTTAAAAATTAATTATATAGAGTTTACACTTTTTTATAGCAAGAATCATATTTTCCTCTTTTTTTTTTAATTTTTTTATTTTTTATTGACTTTGTAATAATATTACATTAAAAATATATATGTGAGGTCCCATTCAACCCCACCCCCCCACCCCCCCTCTCCCCCCCCCCCAACAACACTCGTTCCCATCATCATGACACATCCATTGGATTTGGTAAGTACATCTTTGGGCACCTCTGCACCTCATATACATTGGTTCACATCATGGCCCA
Source organism: Dasypus novemcinctus (assembly GCF_030445035.2). Lineage (NCBI taxonomy): Eukaryota > Metazoa > Chordata > Mammalia > Cingulata > Dasypodidae > Dasypus > Dasypus novemcinctus. The sequence continues at coordinate 46,503,559 of NC_080674.1, read as the reverse complement.
TACTCTCCTCTATTCCATCAAGTGGGCCCTGTGAGGATTTACAATGTCCGGTGATTACCTCTGAAGCACCATCCAGGGCAGCTCCATGTCCCGAAGACGCCTCCACCTCTCATCTCTTCCTGCCTTTCCCCATACCCTTTGTCCATTATGTCCACTTTTCCCAATCCAATGCCACCTCTTCTATGTGGACATTGGATTGGTTGTGTCCATTGCACCTCTATGTCAAGAGGAGGGTCAGATTCCACCTGGATGCTGGATGCAATCCTCCCATTTTCAGTTGTAATCACTCTAGGCTCCATGGTGTGGTGGTTGTCCTTCTTCAACTCCATCTTAGCTGAGTGTGGTAAGTCCAATAAATCAGATTGTAGGTGCTGGAGTCTGTTGAGGCTCAGGATCTGGCTATCACATTGTCAGTCCAGAGATTCAAATCCCCTAAATATATCTTAAACCCCAACATTAACTGCACCTCCAGCACATTAGCATGAAAGTCTTATGAAGGGAGATCCCATCTGAGTCCAGATTCATCACACATAAACACCATTTCCAAAGAGGGGCCATCTGCCCTGGTAGTTAACCCCATCGGCCATGACCATAACTCCCATGGGTCTCTTTAGCCCTCAAAGGAACCAATATCTGGGGGTTGTATCTGCTTTATCTGTCTCTCTGACTCTGCTCAGTTGTGCATGAGGGCAAACCTTCTGCCAGCCTCCAGACTCTTTTTTAGAAACTCGTAGCCATATAAACTCATTTCTCCTTTCCATTTCCCCCTTACTTTAGGTCAAACAGCATTTTAAAGTCATGGTATTTTATGTAGACATGGATATTCTGCTGATCCGCATTGAACCTTCCGTATAAGGTCATTTTCCAGTTGCATCATCAGTTGGTAGTTGATAGTGGTCCCTCGTTGCCAGGGAGGCTCATCCCCGGGTGTCATGTCCCGCACTGGGGGGAAGGCATTGCATTTACATGCTGAGTTTGGCTTCGAGACTGGCCACATTTGAGTAACATGAAGGCTGACAGAAGGAAATTCCCAGGCACAAAGTTGCTCTAGGCCTTGTTCTTATTTTGGGTTTATCAGCTCACAAGCATAGTCATTAGCATCTGGGGCTCACTGTTGAACCCTCACTCCCTCCCGGTCCCCACCACTGTACCTGGGAGACTGTCGCTGCTCCCCTAGGGACCACGACAGAGCACCACTGGCCAGGAACCCAGTACCCCCCCTACTGTGGTTTTTAATTGTTGCCACTATGAGTATATCCAAACATTAAAGGGCTTCTTTCTTTTCCAAATAAATTCCATAGTTAGTTTTTCTAGTTCATTAAAAAATGATGTGTTGATTTTTATTGTTACTGCATTGAATCTGTAGATCAGTTTTGGTAGGATAGACATCTTAATGATATGTAGTCTTCCTGTCCATGAACAGGGAATATTCTTCTATTTATTTAGGTCCTCTTTGATTTCCTTGAACAGTGTCATGTAGTTTTCTCTGTATAAGTCTTTTACATCTTAGGTTAAATTTATTCCTAAGTATTTGATTTTTTTAATTTACTATTGTAAATGGCATTTGTTTTTTGATTTTCTCCTCAGATTGCTCATTATTGGTGTACAGAAATGCTACTGATTTTTGTGCATTGATGTTATAAACTGAGACTGAACTCATTTTAAGTTCTAGAAGCTTTGTTGTAGATTTCTCAGGGCTTTCTATGTATAGGTTCATGTTGTCTGCAAATAGTGAAATTTTGACTTTTTCCTTTCCAATTTGGATGCCTTTTATATCTGGTTCTTGCCTCAGTGCTCTAACAAGTACTTCCAACACAATGTTAAACAGAAGGGTGATAGTAGGCATCATTGTCTTGCTCCTGATCTTAAAGGGAAAGATTTTAGAATTTCACTATTGTAAATGATGTTAGCTGTGGGTTTTTCATATATACCCTTCATCATGTTCCCATAAAGTTTCCTTCTATTTCAATCTTTTGCAGTCTTTTTTATCAAGAAAGGGTGCTGCATTTTGTTCAATGCTTTTTCTGTATCTATGGATATGATCATGTGATTTTTTTCCCTTCGATCTGTTTATGTGATGTATTACATTAATTAACTTTCTTATGTTGAACCATCCTTGCATACCAGGAATGAAACCCCCTTGGTCATGGTATATAATTCATTTAATGTGTTATTGAATATGATTAGCATGTATTTTGTTGAGGATTTTTTGCATGTAGGTTCATTAGAGAGATTGGTCTGTAATTTTCCTTCTTGTGATGTCCTTGTTTGGCTTTGGTAGTAGAGAAATGTTGGCTTCATAGAATGAGTTAGGCAATGTTCATTCTATTTCAGTTTTTTGGAAGAGTTTAAGCAATACTGGTGTTAGTTCTTTCCAGAATGTTTGGTAGAATTCACCTGTGAAGCTGTCTGGTTCAGGGCTCTTCTTAGTTGGGAGGTTTTTAATGACTGATTCTATCTCTTTACTTGTGATTGCTTTGTAGAGATCATCAACTTCTTCATCATTGTAGGCTGTTTATGTGTTTCTAGGAATTTGTCCATTTCCTCTAAATTGTCCTTCTTGTTGGAGTGTAGTTTTTCAAAGTATCCTCTTAAGATACTGTAAGGTCAGTGGTGATATCCCCTTCATCATTTCTTATTTTGTGTATTTGCATCTTCTCATTTCCTTTTGTTAATTTAGCTAAGGGTATGTCAATTTTATTGATCTTCTCAAGGAACCAGCTCTTTGTTTTATTTTTTTTGAGTGCTTTCCTATTTTCTATTTCATTTAGTTCTGCTCTGATCTTTGTTACTTCTTTCTTTGGGGTTGGTTTGTTGTTTTTTAACTAATTCCTCCAAGTGTGCAGTTAGGTCTTCAATTTTAGCTCTTTCTTCTTTTTCAATGTATGAATTTATGGCTATGAATTTTCCTCTCAGTACAGTTTTTGCTGCATCCCATAGGTTTTGATATGTTATCATTTTCATTAGTTTCAAGGTAGTTACTGATTTCTTTTGAGATTTCCTCCTTGACCCAATGTTTGCCTAAGAGTGTGTTGTTTACCTTCCATATCTTTGTGCCAAATCTGGGTCTCTGGCCATAGCAGATTTCCAGCTTCATTCCACCGTGGTCAGAGAAATCATTTTGTATGATTTCAATCTTTCTGAATTCATTGAGACTTTCTCTGTATCCCAGCATGTGGTCTACCTTGGAGAATGACCCATGTGCACTTGAGAACAATGAATATCCTGTTGTATTTGGGTATAATGTTGTGTATACGTCTATTAGGTCCAGCTCCTCTAATATATTGTTCAAAGTCTTTGTTTCTTTATTGATTCTCTGTTGAGATGTTCTGTCTAATGGTGATAGTGGTGTATTAAATCCCCTACTATAGTTGTAGAGGTATCTATTCCTTCACTTAGTTTTTCCAGTGTTTGCCTCACACATTTGGAGGTGCCCTTAGGGACATAAATGTTTATGATTGTTCTTTCTTCTTGAAACATTGTTCTTTTTACTAATATGTAGTGTCTATCTTTGTCTCTCACAATAGTTTTGCATTTAAAGTCTATTTTATCTGGTATTATTATAGCTACTCCTGCCCTTTTTTGGTTATTGTTTGCCCATAAGATTTGTTTTCTAGCCATTCACTTTCAACCTCCTTGAATCCCTGGGTCTAAGACTTGTGTCTTGTAGACAGCATATAGATAGATCATATTTCCTTATCCATTCTTCCAATCTGTGTCTCTTAACAGGTGAGTTTAATCCATTGACATTCAGTGTTATTTATTTTCAAAGAATTACTTATATTTGCCATATTTTCTTTGGATTTGTGTTTGTCATATGTTGTTTTCTTCTTTCTCTTTTTGTCTTTTTAGTTGTCCTTTCACTCTCCTCCAACTCTGTCTCTCATTTTTTTCTTTCCTCCTACAGAACTCCCTTCAGTATTTCTTGAAGTGCAGGTTTCTTACTGGCATATGCTCTTAGTTTCTGTTTATCTGTGAATATTTTGAATTCTCATCATTTCTGAATGCTAGCTTTGCTTGACAGAGTATTCTTGGTTGGAATTTTTTTTTCTTTTAGTACCTTGACTATGTCACATCACTGTTTCCTTGCCTTCATGGTTTCAGATGAGAAATCAGCACTTAATCTTATGGAGCCTCTTCTCCATCTGGAATGCCTATAATGTAAATGTTTGTGTGTTTTGAATTGTCATTCAGGTCCCTAAGTCCCTGCTGGGTTTTTTCTATCTTTTTCTTAATCAATTCTACTATCTGATTTCAGATGTACTGTCTTCCACATCACTAATTATTTCCTCTGCCTCTTCAAATCTGTTGTTAATTGCTGAGAGTGTATTTTGGATTTTTTGGATTGTGCTGTTCATCACCATCATATACATTATATTTTTGAGTATGTTTACAATGTCTTCTGTGTGCTCTCCAAGTGTTTTCTTAATATCCTTAATCTCTTCCTTTATTTCATTAAACTGGTCTATGATATATGTTTTGAGAGTTTTGATTAGTTGTTCTATGTTCTGCTCCTCTTCCTGGTTTTTAGTTTGTTCATTGGATTGGGACATGTTCTCCTGATTATTGGTATGGTTTGTAGTTGCTGTCTAGTCATTATTTTATCTTGATGGGTTTATTCAGTTAATTAGCTTCTCTGTCTAGTCTCAGGGTTTATTTAGGTATTGTTTTTGTGTGCATGTTGAGTCTTTTCATTGACACTTTGTTCTTCTTCTTCTATTTCCTTGTTATTGTCTAAGGTCCCTTGAAGGGAATATATATGTATGCATTTTAATTTTTAACAGAAAAACTTTTGATCCACCTGATATTTATTTTGGTATAATTGTGAGGTTGAAATTCAGCTTTTTCCCCATGGTTTTGAAGGCCTGGATTGAAACAAGAACTTACTATTTATTAGCAGACAGGTCTCAGACAGGTCATTTAACTTTTCCATTCTGCTTTTCTTCATTATTAAGGTAGGGTGATAATACTAGTCCTATTGTCTTTTAAGACTATACTAAGGATAAAATGAGTTGATAGATTTGGAAGTTCTATGTGAATATAAAACACTTTATAAGTGTATAGCAGATTATTATTTGCTGTTGTATTAAAAGTCACTCTCAGAAACAATCTTTCTTCAGGAAGCAAAGAACTAACCTTCTTTAATTGAGACCTCCTTTGTTTGCACTACTTTTAATAAACAGTTAGCCTTTTCCAACTGAATGTTCAATATATTGTTCTTTCCACTGGTTTCTATCATTTTCTGTAAAAGAAACAGAATATAAATTATTACCAAATCAATGATGCTATTTTGATTATTTTACCTAAGGATATGGAGATTATTGAAAATACCAACCCCTTAATCACTGTAAGTCTAATAATTGAGTCTGACATATAGTTTTAAATAAGCCAACTTCCTAAGTTATTTTTAATTTTAAAAGTAACATGGTAAATATTAAGAAGGCTAACAGGAATAAAATGGAAAGCAAAAGTATGACCTAACCAGAACCCCCTTCTTTCCAACTATCCAACCCTCATTTCCAGAGTTAAAAACTTCTTACATATAATTCTGAAATAATTTATGTCTATATAGCTATAGAATGGGATCATATCATACTCTCTTCTGTACATTGACTATTCTACTTAATCATGTCATCTTGGAGATGATGTCCTATAAGCAAGTATATCTTTGCCTCATTCTTTTTTAACAGCTGCATTGAGGTTTTTTTTTTTTCACCTTTTTTAATTTATTTTTTTAAAGATACATAGATCATACAAAATGTTACATTAAAAAATATGAGGATCCCATATACCTCCACTGCCCCCCATTTCTCCCACATCACCAAACTCTCATCAGTGTGGCATATTCATTGCATTTGATGAATAAATTTTGGAGCACTGCTACACAGCATGGATTATAATTTACATTGTAGTTTACATTCTGTCCCAGTCCATTCAGTGGGTTTTGGCAGGATATATAATGTACTGCATCTGTCCCAGCAACACCTTCAGGACAACTCCAAGTCCTGAAAATGCCCCCATATCATACCTCTTCTTCCCTCTCCCTGCCTTCACCAACTCCTGTGGCCACTGTCTCCACATCAATGATATAGTTTCTTCCATTGTTAGAGTCACAATAATTCTATAGTAAAATACCAGTAAGTCCACTCTATTTTTTTTTATTTTTTTTATTTTTTATTTTTTTAATTGACTTTGTAATAATATTACATTAAAAATATATATGTGAGGTCCCATTCAACCCCACCCCCCCACCCCCCCCTCTCCCCCCCCAACAACACTCGTTCCCATCATCATGACACATCCATTGGATTTGGTAAGTAGTAAGTCCACTCTAATCCATATTTTTTTATTTCTCCATCCTGAAGACCCTTGGATGGTGATGTTCACTCCACCTCTAACTCAAGAAGGAGCTTAGATCCCAAATGGCTTATAGATGGAATTCTCCTGCTTGCAATTGTAGATGCTCTTGGTTCCCTGGTGTGGTGGTTGACTATCTCCACCTTCCTGTTAGGGGACAGGAATAGTGTTGCAACTCTGCTGAGACTCACGGTCCAGCTGGCCCATGGCCAGTCCAGAGAGTGAAGTCTTCTGAGCATACACCAACCCCAGCAGCAACCACAGGTTTAGTAAAAGTTACAGAAAAGGCATGTGTATAGAGGTCACATCTGAGTCCAACTCCATAACACTCAGGAGCACAAATTCCAAAGTAGGGCCCACTGGCAAGGCAGTGAACTCCAGAGCCATTTGTCATGACTGTAGGACCTGGGTGTGTCTGTAGCCCTCAGGAGTACCACTTCTTGGGATTGTATCTACTTTGGCTGTTTCTGAGATCTTGCCAACCCCTCTGATGACCCCTGACTCACTTTGAAGTCTCTTAGCCATATAAACTCATTTGTCTTTATTGTTTCCCCCTTTTATTCAATGTCCTTTTTTAGTTGAATCACCAGCTGGTGATTTGTTGTAATCCCTTGGTGCCAGGGAGGCTCATCCCTGGGAGTCATGTCCCATGCTTGGGGGAAGGTAATGTATTTTTACACTCGGTTTGGCTTAGAGTGGCCACATATCAGCAACATGGAGGCTCTCAGGAATTAACTCTTAGGCACCCTGCAACTCTAGGCCTAGTTCAAATTTCAAGCATGCAGGCTTATAAGCACAGTCATTAGTATCAAGGGCTGATCATTTGAACATCCTTCTTCACTGGTCTTTGCCCTTGCACTTGGGGAATTATTGCTGCTCCACTGGGGAGTGCAACAGAGTTCCCCAGAATGGAAATCCAGGACTCCCTCAGTTGTCCTGTGAAACTCTATCCACTACGTCAATACTCAATGAACATCTGAACATATCTATATACCCTATATGCATACCCATGCATCCATCATCAATGACACCCCCCCATCAGTGCTCCTCCCTTGCCATAGTTGAACCCCTCTGTGATCCAAAACTTCTTAAAAAATGAAGTCTAATATATTGCCAAATTCAATTAATAAGAAAATGAAATAGTAATGATAGGTTTAAAGATTAGAAATAGAATGCATAATAATTGAGAAAAAATAAAACAAAGTAAAAAATAAATTGGGGTGTTAAAAAAACTCATTAAAAAAATTTTTTTTTCTGTTTTGCCTTTCATCACCATAACAGGTGTTGCCCTAAATGTACAGTAGCAGGACAATCTCTTCCATTTCTTCCTAAGTGTCTACACTTTTTAAAAATTATGTTTTCAAAAGAGTTTTAGGTCACAGTAAAGTCACATATAGTATATAGGGGACTCTCATATACCCAACATCAAACCCTTTTCCCTCTTCCCCAGCAATGATCTTTTTACATGTGGATGTTATATTTGCTGAAACTGTTGTACAAACATTGAAACATAGCTACTAACCATGGTTCCATTATGGTTTATGTTACAGTTTACATTTAAACTGTACACTTTTATAAATTATGGTGAAGTTTAACATGGCCTGTATCCATCATTGCAGGAACGTGTAGAACACGTCCACTGCTCCCCAGTTATCACCTCTTCCAACTATTCAATACCTCTTACCCCCTAAATAAAATGTGCTGTATATATTCAATGGAATATTATGCAGCTGTAAGAAGGAATATAGTACTAACACATGGTATAACATGGATGTACCCTGAGGGCCTTATGTTGAGTGAAGCAAGCCAGGCATTTAAGGACAAATACTACATGACCTCTCTGCTATGAATTAAGAAAATCAAGCTGTCTCAGAGAGCCAGAGACTAGAAGATAGGCTTACAGGAAATGGGGGAGGTGGGTTGTAGAGGAAGGATGTGAGCCAATGCCCATATAGGCGAAATCTAGGATAAAGTGGAGGTAAGTAGTTGTGCAGTGAAGGGATAAGATGGGGGCTTAGGGATATTGCTGAGTTGGGCTTTGCAGGTTTCAGTGGGGCTAGGGTTGGGAGGATGGGTCAGATGGTCCAAGGAATTAGGGGGAGCAGGTGAACATGGGAGATCATTGGGTATGTGGTTGAAACTAAAACGTTGAGAAAACACTTTAGAAAATATAGTAAGGAAAATATAGTAAGTGTAGTATAGTAGAAAGTATAGTATATTATTGGTTTAAGGTGTTTGATGGGGGGCATGTGGCACAAGGTGGACATGGGGCAGACTTCTAGGGAGCCTGTGAGTGCTCATCATGTCATAGAGTGTTATATCAGTGGGTGGAGACCCATATAATGAGTGGGAAAGTGTTATATCCCCATTCTGGGGAGGTCTGATGTTCTCAAACAGAGGAGAGTGTGTCTCTTGAGAGCACGGGCGGCTCCCAATGGGGGAGGACAGACTAATGTATTAAGCCCTCGGCATTGTTGGAAGTATCTAGGAATCTTGTCCTTCAAGCAGTAAAGCATGGTTGTCACTGTGCTTTGGGTTTTACTGTATGAATAAACTGTAATTTATTTAACCAGTTCCCTACTGAGGGCAATTTGTATTGTTTCCACTATTTTCGCTATTACAGACACTGAATAAATATTTTTGAAAATATCTCTTTGGTATCTTTGTAAATATATATATGTGTAAAATAGAAATGGAGGATCAAAGACCATTACTTAATTTTCTTGCTATGGAAAATCTGAAACATTACAGGAGAGAAAAGTATAATAAGCTCCCATGCATCCTTCAAATAGCTTCAGTAATCAATAATTCCTTCTTACCACTGATTTTATTTTGAAGTAACTCCCTGACTTTATATTGTTTCATCTGTAAATATTACTACATACGTGTTTCTAATAGAGAAGACTCTTACAAATATGATCACAATACCATATCACATGTAAAACTGAATAAGTTCTTATTTAAAAATTTTAAGGATATGATAGATATTTCCAAATTAATCTCTAAAACTATAACAATTCTCTTCCTACCAAGACCACCAAGAGTGTCTCTCATTTCTTCTTTTAGCTGTACATTTGCTAGTATTTCTAGAATGAAGCTAAATAATGGTAGTGAAATGGGCACTCTTGACTCCTTGACTCTTTCTCATTTCGTGATACTTTTTTTTTCTTTCCATAAAAATATTTTTCACTCTAGAAAAAAAATGAAATGGATTCAACAAGAAGTCAAAGATGAGATGATAAAACATCCAAAAGAGACTATAGAACTAGGAAAACAGTGCAGGGCATTATATGTCCAAGTTTTTTCAATATTTGAGAATGCCTTTTTATTGTTGTTGCTTTCTCATTTTTTTAAATTAGAGAAGTTATAATTTTACAGAAAAATCCTGCAGAAAGTTGGTTTTATAGTTTCCTTATACACTCCTCACATACAGTTTTACCTATTATTAACTTTTCGTATTATCTTTGTAACAAATGTAAAAAGTTATACCTTGGTACAGTATTACAGTATTTTAATTATACTATTAACCATAGCCCATAGTTTACATTAGGGCTCATTCTGTGTTGTAGAATTCTATGGTTTTTTAATTTTTAAAATTTCTGGTTACATATATACAACCTAAAATTTTCCATTTTAACTACTTCCAAATATATAATTCAGTGTTAATTAATTTCACAATTTTGTGCTAACACCACATCACCATCAACTACCAAAACATTTCAATCACTCCAAACAGAAGCTGTGCACCTTCTTTTGCCTTTTTATTTTATCTTAAGAAAGCAAGGGGATATATAATTCTTAGATCATACTTTTCCTCTTTAGTATTCTGTAGCCACTGTTTCTCTGATTTGTGGCATTGTAGTGTGCTATAAAGGAATTGCCTCATTACTCATCATTGAATCAGTTTTTCATTCAACACAGGCTGTCCTTTCCATATTTTAAAGCACTACAGCAGAAATTTTTTTTTGTAAATCTTTAATAAATTTTTGTTTATATGTTGAATTATTTACTTCTTGGACCAGTTATCTTGATCATTATTCTCTATTATCCATTTAATCTTTGCCTTTGCATCCTCTGTGATATGCCAGCCTTTTCCTCCATGTTACTCATTTCATTTCTGGTTGGATCTATTATGGCTTTTGCTATTTCTAATCCATATATTAGAGTGATGGTGCTTTTGGTTTACATTTGTATTTCCTAAATCTATAAAGTCTTTTATTATCATTCCATTAAAAATTTATTACTATATTGATTTAATGACATTTTAAATTTCTTCCAGAGAAAATAATTTATTATGGAAAATTGTTTTTTATTTTTTGGGGTAGAATTTGTTCCGGAATGAATTCTTCATCTGTTTTTGGCATGCTATGTCTATTACTAAGGATTTTCCAGAGAAGGAGAGCCGACAGGTTCATATTAAAAGAAACAAAACAAAAAACTCACATTCCACATCTCTTTCCTATACACCCATAGGCTACTAATATCCTTTCCCAATAGTGAATGCCCAAGGCATCCCTGTCAGATAATGCCTACCAAGACTACCCACCCCACTAGCCCAGAGCCCCACCTAGTTTCATGGGGTGCAAAATTCAAATAAATACTCCCTAGTCATATACTAGACTGACCAATCTTAAAACCCACTCCTCTAAGGCCATAAAATGTTTAGTTCCCAGCCATACAGTCTTCTTTGGCTCACCAGCAGCTTAGTTGAACCTCATATCCCTGATGTATTCCCCCATGTGGTTCTGCAAGGTGTGCTTTGACTCTGTCTCTAGGACCTATGAGTATAATATACTTTCAGTCGTCTCTGGTGCCTCTCTTCCTTGCTGCTCTTGATTGTCCATTATAAGAATTTCACAAACCATACAGAGACTTATTATACAGGATTGACTCATCTGACCATAGGGGCTGGTGAGCCTAAATTCCACAGGTTAGGGCACAAGCTGGATACTCTGATAAGGTGATTCTGAACATCAAATTTCTTAGGGCAGGCTGCAAGCTGGAAACTCCAAAAAAGGTAATGCTGAAGTTGAGTCCAGATTCCCAGGAGAAGCTGGTTAACTGAAGTTGAGGCAGAAATTCTTCTTATCTGATCTCTGAAATCCTCCTTTTTTTTTTTAATAATTTACTTCTCTTCTCTCCCTCCCCCGGTTCTCAGCTCTCTGTGTCCACTCGCTGTGTGTTCTTCTGTGTCCACTTGTATTCTTGTCAGCGGCACTGGGAATCTGTGTCTCTTTTTTTGTTGTGTCATCTTGCTACGTCAGCTCTCCATATGTGCACAGTGCCACTCCTGGGCAGGCTGCACTTTTTTCGCACAGGATGGCTCTCCTTACGGGGTGCACTCCTTGCACATGGGGCTCCCCTATGTGGGGGACACCCCTGCGTGGCACGGCATTCCTTGCATGCATCAGCACTGCGCATGGGCCAGCTCACCACAGGGTCAGGAGACCCTGGTTTTGAACCCTGGACCTCCCATGTGGTAGGCAGATGATCGATCACTTGAGCCAAATCTGCTTCCCTGAAATCCTCATTTCTGACTTTGAAGACCTTTAACTGATTGGATGAGGCGACTCCTGGCATTGCTGAGAGCAATCTCCTTTGTTGGTTATAGATGCAATCAACTGATTATAGATACAAATCCTTCTAGGAAATATCCTCACAGTAACAATCAGGCCAGTGCTTCCTTGTCCAAACAACTGGACACTATAACTTAGCCCAGTTGACACATGAATTTAACCATCATAGTTCACTCTTTGTCAACTTGACAGTTATGCACATCCCCTTAAGCCATACTTAATCTCCACATAAAGACAATAACATAGTCAGGCTTTTACCTAACATGATATAACTAATCTGTTTACAATAAAAAATGTACTATCCCCAGAAGAGGATGAGAGTCCTTGGGTGATGTTTGCCCTTATCTTTGATATTCTATAACTTAAATACCATGCTATAAAGTTAATAGAACTTAAGCTATATGATAGGAGGACAAGAGAGGGAAGAAAACAATTTGCCCTCTCCACAACTTATTCATAAAAAATAAGGAAGAAATACTCATAACCATTACAGTCCTCATTTCTGCAACTGGTCATATGGTTGTAGCTGGTATTTATAACTACTTTCTTCCATTACCCATTCCATATTCCCTTTACCCTAAGCAAGTTTCTAAGGAATCTTTTTTCTTTGCCTGGTGGGGTGATCCAAACCTTAATTCCTGAAGGGTCTAGGTCATTAGTTCTGCCTTGATTGGGTTGCTGTAGTTTTTTATTGGCTTTAATCACAAGGCATGGTAGTAACAAGGGGCACCTTAAGGAATCTCCTATATTCCAGACATAACTCTTCTTTATCTCCATTGTGTAGGAATCCAAATTTCCATTGGTAATCAGGATCAATCACTCTGGCCAGTACAGTAACTCCCTTCTTTGCCTGTTGATTCAGAGCCATGAGAGCCACAAATGGCCGGGTGGCAGTCTTAATTTCTAATTCAATGGAATCATTGTTGTGTCTCCTGGTAGAAGCATTCCTTCCTTTGTAATTAAGACTTTTAGATCAGCAGAGTCTAAGATCATTGGAACAAGAAGCAAAAATTTTGCTAGTTGATCATTAGGGATAATAGTGAGTGGTGCCACTCACATTATCAGGCCTGATTTCTGGATCCATGAACCCTAACTATCAGAGAAAGAGCATCATAGATTGAATACTGATTAGAGTATATGCACCCTCCAGGGGAAGACTACCCCAACCCTGAAAAGTGTTGCTATCTAGTTGGCATTGTAATTGAGTCTTCAAAAGGCCACTGTTCAATCAGTCCAGTTGCTTCAGGATGATGGGGAACATATAAGGCCAATGAATTCCATGCACATTTACCTACTGCCACATTTCAATTGCTGGGAAGTGAGTTCCTTGATCAGAAGCTATGCTGTATGGATAAAGCATTCTGTAAGTCCATGGTTGGTAGTTTTGGAATATGCATTGCATGCAGGGAAGGCAATTCTGTATCCAGAATAAGTGTTTATTTCAGTACAAACTAAATACTGCACCTTGTGTGATGAAAATGGTCCAATGTAATCAATCTGCCACCTGGCAGCTGGCTGATCACCTCGGGGAATGGTGCCATATTGGAGACTGCTGATCTGTTATTTTTGCTGTAATATTTTGTGTGGTTGCCATGGCACTTATCTTCATCTAAGTTGAGTTAAACATAGGCAGATCTATTTGGATATTCTATGTACTCAACTACTACATTGGTAAGTTTTCTTTTGCTCTGTTCCTACATTGTCTGAAACCTATTTGTTTTCTTTGCAGATTATCAGTTTGATGGCTGAGAATGGCTGGTTTGTTCTATATACTTTTCAGTTGCCAGTAGATAAAAAAAAGGGGCAGTCACTGGAGACAGAAGCCTGTACATCATCATGATTAATAGATCTGATTTCCTTTTTTTTTTTTTCTGGCAATTTTGTAAAAAGTCCTGAATGTAGGGGAACTTCACTTATTATGGGATATCCTATTTCTAGAAATTATGCTTGGGGTTTTGGATTATTTTCAAATTCAAAATTAAGGTCATGGAATTTGCCTTCTAACAATCTGTCCTATGTTTTATTTTCTCTCCCATCCTTACTTCACACACCCATTTTCCACATCTCTACTTTACCCACCTATCTTTTACAACAACTATATCTATTCCTTTCCCAGGCAGAGAAGTGTTTTTTATTTTTAATAATTACTTCAAGATTATTGAAATTATTGAATTGAGTTATTCATATACAATTATGGGTTTGGTTTACCATATAATTTGTTCAGAGTAAGGGAGGAAGACTTCAAATGAGTCTAATTTTCAGCAAAAGAGAAGGGAAAGAGAAAAGGCAGAATAGGAAAAATTTTTTTAAATGTTAAAATTAGTCATAATGGTAAGAGATTAAAATATTGAGTCAACTTTAATTCTTGTGAAACCAATTCCTGCGTTTATGAACATCCTGGGCATTTAAGTATGTATTTTCCCTTTAGCTTTGGCAAAAGTATATCAATTATTTATCCTTCTGTCCCAGAAATATTTTGAAAGAAATGAATCAAACCAGATAGAGTTTAAATAAATATATATTTCAAAAATGAGGGAAAACGGCTTAGCAAAATACGTTTTCATTATATTTTTCTTGCTCTTCAAAAAAATTTTTTTGGTCATTTCTCTTTCTTCCCAACTCTTTCCCTTGGCAAAATCTGTTCCAGTTTTTCTTATATACTACAACTGTCTGATATTTTTACATACCTTTTCTATTTGTGAGAAGTCATTTATAAGTTTGTCAAGATTCACACTGCTATTCTTTTTCATAGCTCCTTCACTGTTTTGATCCATGCCTCTGGAAAATTAACATTTGAAAGAAAAAATCACAGTGATTATAAAAAGAAATCAAGATGCAAGAGATCAATGCCATTCTGTAAATAAAGCATATAAACTGTGCAATGACTATATGTCTTCAACAATCTGCTTATGGGCATAACGTTTCTCAACTTCCAGAAAGCATATGATAGGATTGTTTTTTAAAAATCAATTCGGAAGCAGCTGTGGCTCAATCAGTTGGGCTCCTGTCTATCATATGGGAGGCCCTGGCTTTGCATACCTGGGCCTCCTTGTGAAGGCAGGCTCACCCGCACACTGTGGAGCACTGCCCAGCCCGCAGGCGCCACAGAGAGCCGACTCATCAAGGTGATGCCACAAAAATGGGAGACAAGCAAAAAAACAAAAAAGTGCACAGCGAATGGACACAGAAAGCAGACAGCATGCAAAAAAAGCCACAAGGGCAGGGGGGATAAAAAAAAAAAATCAATTCTGCCAATCTATGACTTTTGATTGGAAATGTAATTCATTTCCATTAAGTAATTACTGGTAAGGAAGGACTTAAACCTCTGTTTTGCCGTTTAATTATGGTGATCTTTAAGTCTTTGAACCTACTTTTTCCCCCTCTATTATTCCATTACTGTCTTCTTTTACATTAAATAGGTATTTTCTGGCATACCATTTAAATTCTATTGTTTCTTTACCTATCTATTTTTGAGTTTTTTTAGTGGTTGCCCTGGGGATGACAATTAACATCTTAACATATAACAATCTAGTTCGGATGAATACCAACTTAATTTCAGTAGTATATAAAAACTTTGCTTCTACAGAGCTTGATTTCCTCCTTCCTCTTCTGTGTGATTATTTTCATACACATTAAATTTTTATACATTATAAGACTATCAACACAGTTTTATATTTATTGCTTTGTTATTTTTAAAATCAGGTAAGAGAAAAAAAAATTTACAAACAAAAAACCCCACATTTATTCTCATTATTTACCTATGTAGTTACCTTTATAGGTACTTTTTATTTCTTCATGTGGATTCCAGTTACTATGCTTTCATTTTAGTCTGAAAGACTCCTTTTAGATTTCTTGCAGGGCAGTGACAAATTCTCAGTATTACCTGGGAGTGTCTTAATTTCTCCTCCATTTGTGAAGGAGAGTTTTTCTGGATATAGAATTCTTGGTTGATGGTCTTCTCCTTTCATCACTTTGAATATATCCCATTGCCATATGGCCCCCATGGTTATTTATGATAAATCATCTTATTGAGAATCCCTGGTAAGTGATGAGTTGCTGACCCGACCAGTCGAACCAAGACCTGAGGGAGGGAGTGGGAATGAAAAGGGACAAGAGACACAAAGAACGGAGACAAGACAGGATTCTGATCAAGTCTCGTTTATTGAGGGTCAATCAGGGGTATTTATAGCCAGGGATGAATGAGGTTTTGCGCCACAGATCTGATTGGTCCACGTCACGAAGTCTTTTCCCGGACGTTTCAAAACAACCCTCTGAATGGCATGAGGATAGAAACTTAATTACTACAGCTAGGGTTGGGAAAGGGAAACCTAACCGGGTTAGTAGCTAAAAATAGCGCTTAGCAACAAGATTGCCAATACAACACCGGTGCCGGAGGAAGCTTCCCACAAGTTGCTTCTCTCTTGTTGCTTTAAGATCTGCTTTTTGCCACTGGCTTTGGAGAGTTTGATTATGAGGCATCCAGATATGGACTTCTTTGTGAATATCCTACTTGGAGATTAATGAGTTTCTTGGAAGTGTAGATGAGTGGTTTTTATTAAATTTGGGAACTTTTCAGTCATTATTTCTTCAAATATTCTTTATTCTCCTTTCTCTCTTTCCTCTTCTTCCGGCAGACTCCCATTATGCATTTGTTGGTTTGGCTGATGATGTCCCACAGGTCTCTGAGGTATTTACTTTTCTTCATTCTTTCCCCCTCTGTTCCTCAGACTGGAAAATATCCTTTAAACTATCTTCAAGCCCACTCATTCTTTCTTCTGCTAGCTCAAATCTGCTATAAAGTACCTTTAGTAATATTTTCATTCAAATTATTGTATTTTCAACAACAGAATTTTTATTCTTTTATAATTTCTATCTCTTTATTGGTATTCTCTACTTGATGAGACATCATCCTCATACTTTCTTTGTTTTTGTTTTTAGTTCTTTAGCTATGGCGTCCTTTAGTTCTTTGAACCTACTTAAAATGGTTGATTTATACCATTTTACTAGATATTTCAATGTCTAGTAAGTTTAACTTCTGGGATTCCTCAGGGACAGTTTCTATTTATGGCTACTTTTCCTGTGTATGGGTAAAACTTCTCTGTTCATTGCATGTCTCATAATTTTTTTTTGTTGAAAATTGGACATTTAAAATAATATAATATAGCAATTTTAGTATTCTATTACCTTCTGTATTAGCTAAAGGGGTGCTGATGCAAAACACCATACATTGGTAGGTTTTTAGAAAGGATATTTATTTGGGGTAGGAGCTTACAGATACCCAGTCATAAAGCATCAGTTACTTACCTCACCAAAGTCTATTTTCATGTGTTGGAGCAAGATGGCTGCCAATGCCTGTGAGGGTTCAGGCTTCCTGGGTTCCTCTGGGCTCAGTGCCTCTGTTTTCTCCACAAGGTCAGCTGTAGACTATGAGGCTCTCTAGGCTTTGCCTCTCTCCATTAGGTCAGCTGTAAATTATCAGGCGAATGGCTCTGTCTCTCTCCCTGGGGCTCCAGCTTCAGCATCAAACTCCAACATCAAAACTCCAACATTAAAAAGCCCTGAATTCTGTCCTTTGCCATGCCTTTTATCTGTGAGTCCACACCCACCAAAGGGTGGGGACTCAATGCCCTACTGGCACAAGAGGTTTACATGATTACTTAATCAAGGAACCCTATGAATCCAATATAATCTAATAAACCCAGAGGAAAAGATCAGTTTACAAACATAATCCAGTATTTCTTTTTGGAATTCATCAATAATATCAAACTGCTGTACCTTCCCTCCAACTCCAAGATTTGCTGTTGCTGCTATTTGCTTGTTTAGAAATTTTACTGAATTAATTCTGTAAAGCCTGGATTCTTTGGCATATTTAGCAACTGAAGTCTCTACTTGGTTAGCTTAATGGTCAGCTAATCATTGGACAGAGATTTTCTTAAATGCCATGGATTTAAAATTCTTCCAGGTTTTGTCAAGATGATCTGTGGGTGTGCTGAGGTATGTTTTCAACACTCTGGCAGGCAGTTTAAAACCGTACCTTAGAACCTTCACTTCCTGCTTGTGCAGAGCCTGAAGGTGAGCCAGAGCCGAGAGAGTTGGGCCTTGTCAGATCTTTCACGGGCATGCGCAGAACACTGTATAGGTATGTAGCCTATTGGATTCTCAGAAATATGTTGAAGTTTTTCAAAATACCCTAATGACATTTCATTACCCAGCTTTTTCTTTTAAGTATTTTGGTCAGCTTCTTGTCTGCCCCAACTGTTATAATTGTCCCAGGCAACTGCAATATTAAACAATTGCCATTGAAACACCCTGAAGAAAAGGCAGTTTATAGTAAGTGAACTATGAGTCATGTTAAATAATGACAAGTCCTATGAATGGGGATTTCTGGGGAACTTCCAGAAGGGTCAATTAATAACAGTTCCCTGGGGATGGGATTTTGGAGTGCTCTAAACCAGTTATGCCCTTTCTAGTAGCTGATAGGCTGTTGGTTTATATGGCTACTATGATTGCGAGGTTGTTGGTTTTCAATGCCATTGGAGAGATGGAGAAAGGAGGATGGAAATGGCACATTAAACACCAAAGAGCTCACTGTTATTACAGTGATTAAGGTGTTTTTCTTGAATAAATGTTCTTCAGATTGTTATAAATGTTTAATTGTTTTGCAAAAGTCAATTTTGACAATTTTTGCAAGTGTTTTCTTTGATTTTATGGAGGAGTGGATATTTAGAGTCCTTACTCTATCAAGTCTCATTTAAAGTTTCTCAACTAGAATTGGAATAATTTTTCTAAGGAATTTCCATTTATTAAAAAAGTAAATATGTCTAAACATTATCTAGTATTCTCAGCATTATCTTGTTGGGAACAACAGGTTGAAGATAAAATATTTTAGGTATTTCTAAATTTACTAATCAAATTAGTAGTGTAAATTGAGGTTGTGCATTTCAAATTTAAATTCCTAAAATGATTAATTTGGATGTGGTATATTACTTCCTTTCAATTTCCTTTCTGGAGACGACTGCCTAGATAAAAGTGGAAATTATCTATTTTACTCCTTTTTATAATCTTCCAAAATTCAATGACATTCATAAAATAAATCTGAGAAAAATTTTACTAGTATCTCTAACTAAGGAGTTATATTTATTAGTCATTTTATAAGTAGACTATCTTTGTTTATCTCTAATTTTAGCTTGAGTTGAAAGGAGTCATTTCCTCCTCCAACTTTTGATGACTTTAAACCTACAGCTCTTAAGTCCAGCTATACATAGTTTGAATCACATATTATAACTTTAAAAATGTTTTGATGAACCATGTTTACAGAATTCCATGACAGCTTTCAGAGTCTAAAGAATGTTTAGCACTATGCTTATTGTCTCTAAGCAAACACCAATAGATTGCAGTGGAGTGAATCATGCCTAACATTCCAAATCAGGTAAACCTGACTCTATTGGATTTCAAAAAGGAATAAATTGAATTAAATTAAAATCCTTTTTAAGAGTAATATACTATTGTTTTTACTATTGCTTTAACAGTACATAATGAAATCCAGGTGAGCACTCAAGATCATTTTTTAGAGCCAAAATATGAATTAAGAATTAGGAGCCACTGCCTTTCTTAACTTTTACAATAACAATTGTCAAAATATGATACTCTACTGATGATTTATAAAATTAAATTTCTTATCTTTTCAGATGCACAATGACCATTTTTAATGTTATAAATCCCAAATTTCTCCTAGCTGAGAGTATCTGAAAATGGTTACAGGAAATCACCTGCCAACAGTATTGTTTAGTTCCTAAAGTTAGAGGTAGGTTCCAACATTTTGCTAAATCACCTTTCCATCAATACCTAAGGATAGATTAAAAGTGTACTTTACCAAATCTTTTTTTTTTTAATGAAAGAGAAATCCTTAATATCTTTCAAATTTTGGGCCTATTGGTAATATTAGAAATCTTCTAGAAATCTATTACAGACTTTTCCACCTCAATGAATTAAAGAACTAGATTTTAAATCTAATATGTCATTTGAGGTTAGACCAAACTAACTCAGAAAATAATTAGGAACTATTCGGAATTTATCCCTCATCAGCTTTGGCATGGCTTAAATGAGTTTGTGTTCTTCTATAATCGGAACAACAAAAGTAAATATTCTTATGTTTCCCATTTTTTCTTACCTTTCATGTAGCTCTTTGCCAAAATAAATTATCAATTTCAACAACTATTTCTGGGACCCACTTTTCCTGCTCTTTCAACATTTTTACAGTTTAACAACATTGCAAGTCATTTTAAGTTCTTTTTGGATTTGGTATGAATCATAAATAAATAGTAAGAAGCTAATATAAAAGAATCATATATTTACAGAGCTGGAAAAACCTTAGAGATAACTGAATTCAACCCATTTTTTTTATAATCAGGTGCTCATTTTAGTGTTTAGTGATTCTAGGCAATTAATTAATTCTGAGAAGCATACACAAAGAAGTTGCTAATTATGGATGAGTTACTTATTAACCAAAACAGGCCTATTTAGAAACCTTATGTTAGCAGTTAATTCCAATCCATTCCCTTCTTATTCTATATCTCTTTGCTGAGTGATCAACTTGGTTCTCATGGTTTTAACTACACCAATAATCTAACGGTAGCAATTTCCAAATTTATATCTCTCCCGAGTTTCTTATTTACATATTCTACATAATTAAAGACACTACTACTCAGATTTTATGCATCTCAAACTCAACATTCCTAAAATACCTTATTACCTGTCCTGTATCCTCCATACCTCAGCCTGCCCTCTTCACTCTATTCCATATTTAATGAATAAAGCTAGCACCTTAGGCCAGAAACCAGGAAGCTATTCTTAACTGTCTCTCATCACAAAGCTGTGCATTTTCTTCTCCCTTTATATCTCCTTGATCCATTCCCTTCTCTTAGTCCTACTATCAATACCTTGGTTCATAATTCCATATTTTCTGCCATAGAATAATACAACAGCCCTAACTGGTCTCCTTCCCTCCCTCCAGATAATGCTCTACACTGTTGAGAGAAAGCTTTCTTCAAAGCCCAAACTAAAATCCTCAGCCATTTTCCCATCACCTTCAGTATTACATCCAGACTTCTTAGCATGACACACAAAGACTCTTTTTTTAAACTAATCACTGCCTATTTAGTCAGTTTCAAATCACTGTTTTGAGCCTTCTTCCTACCCTTAACCCTTCAGCCATAAATTAGTTTCCTCAAGTCACTATGCTCTCTCACTACCACAAATTGTTATTTACCAGAGTGTGTTCTCAACTGGCTAAATCCTACTTGTCCTTTAAGGCACAGGACAAGAATCATTCCCTCTGGGCAGTCTTCCCTGAGAATCCCTCCTCCCCCACATCTGGGTCAAGTGCCCATTCTATAGGCTCCAGGAGCATATTGTGCTTACTTCTATCCCTGTAAGTATCACACTTTATCATGAATATCTGCTTTTTTGTTCTTTTTTTCCATTAAATTTTTTGAAGGCCAGGACTATCTTAATCATTCTGGTATTTCCAGTGCTCAGCAGTTACTTAGCACTATTAGGCACTCAAAATATATTTGCTGAATGAATTAAACAGCAATACTTTTGAAACCAGTTTGAATCTCAGGCATCACAGATTTAATTTGCCTGTCTAATTAATGATGAGACATAAATTCTTATCTTAGCCATGAAAATAATGAATTGGATGCTACCAGCCAAGTCATTTAACTTCTAGGTGCTTTAAATTTCCTGAACTATCAAATCAAGGTAATAGCACTTGCCCTCACAGAACTGTGGAGTGAATGAAATAAAATTAGTTTCACATGTGCTTTGTAAAGTCTAATTCAAAGTATTAATACATTTGGAATTAATAAGGCTTTATTTTTGTTTTTGAAGAGAAACAAACAATAGAACACTAACTCTGGATCTAACCATGAATTCCCTGCAGAGAAGTCCTTACAGCCACAGGTTACGAACTTGCCATTTGGAACACTGGTTATTGTGTATGTGTATCTGTATCTGTGTTTGTATAAAGTTTGGAAAGCATATTACTGTTTAAAATGGGGTACATCAACAAACATAGACATTGCCTGAAGATATGTTCCATCATCAAAAATTCAGTTTCCTTTCTTTTTCTCTTTATATTATTTTATCTTAATAACCATTAATGTTTTTTAAATCTAAGAATTTTAGCTGTATAATTGCAGTTTATTGAATTATACTATGTATTGCATATGAGTAAAACTCTATTTAAAATCTCTTAAATAGTTAAAACTGACTGCTTAAGAAAGGAAAATAATTGTAATAATTTCTCTTGATAAATACAGTAAAATACCTTTTGGGGTAAAATTAAAATCATCACTATTAGATATTACTCTGTAATTTTCAAAGAGAACTGTGTAGTAATCTGAAGTAGTTAACGCAAGATTGCTCCCCTCACCTTTTCAAACATTTGCTAGCATTTTAAATAAAAAGGTTTTACCACAGGGTTTTTCTTATCACACGGTTCCTGAACTAAAAGCATTTTAATTTGAGCTTGATTTTCTCACACATCATGTCCTTTGAAAGATCCTTAAAATCCTTGGGGTGTTTTTCCTTACAAACCCATCACTAGTATTCCACTAGCACTGGTTGAGCCAACCAATTCATTTCTAGTTGTCTTCATGGCCCCCTCCTCTAATCTTCTGGGTTAAGATCTTTTTGGGGTTATGGTATTCTTGGCCGGTGTCACAAGGTGGAAAACTGGTGATTGAGTGCTTGTCAGATTTTTGAGTGAGAAGCAGAGTCGGACTTGAGGCCGTCACGGCCCAGCGTCAACCCCCGCGGTCGGGTGACAGCCATTTCCTACTTCGCCCTGGGGCCTGCGGATTTGCGTCCCGGTCCTTCCGGTCCTCCCTGCCACCCTTCCACCCTCAGGAATTCTCTCTCAGGCTTCACTCCAATGCAGGGTGGGGGACGAGAACCCGCAGGCACCAGAGAAGCGGCTGAGTCAAAACACCGTTCAGACCCAGGACACTGAGAGGAGGTGTGAAGGAAAAAACATAAATTGAAAACGTGGGAACGACAAAGCCACCGACAAAGGGTTCAGAGCATACCTGCTGCAATCCACAGCTCCCACACTCTCCCCCGACAACGCCTCAGCGTCACTGGTCCTCCTCTGACTGTCGTCTCCTCCCGGGAAACTGGTTCCCGCAACAATGGGTCCCCCCTTCTCCCAGCCCCGCCGGTGCCCTGCCCTGGATGTCCCTATCTCCTGGTCCTAGCTCCTCCCGGTATCTACTTTTAAAGTACTTTCTTGTGGTTTCTAGTGACTGCAGATCAATGGTTGTTTCCCCAACCAAAGAATAAATGACATTGGTTTAATTTCTGATTAGTAGGTCGGCACCATCGAATAAATAATAATCCATATTTTCTTCACCCAATTTAAAAAAATCCTTATAAAAGTGTCAGAAACTCTAGTAAATGGTGGTAAAATATGAATATAATACAATCTGTGCATTCCAGAATCAGAGGATATGGTTTCCCACCCACAAAATTTTGCTTGGTAGTATAGTGGTTAAGAGCCTGGGCTCTGTGTGTTAAAATCACAACACTTTTAATTTAGCAACTGAGTGACCTTGGGCAAGTTCTCAATTATATGTGCTTCAGCTCCTTTTTCTGTCAAGTAGAGATTAATAATAATGCCTCCGTCATAGAGCTATTGTGATGGCTAAATGAAATGATTCATTTAAAACGTGGTTAATGCAGTTCCTGGTACAAAGTAAGCTCTCCAAAATAGTAATTATTACAATTTTTCACTGTCATTCAATAATATGAAAATTAATCCACTGCCAACTTTGCTCCATCTACATTATTTTGAGTAGGGAATGGCAGATTTATTTTTATTAGTTTGATTTTTCTATGAAGTCCAAAATATGATAAGCAGAAAAGTATAAACTATGATAGGATAAACCATACTTTATTCTTTGAAAGATAGTATAGAATAGAGAACCAGATTGAAGTAGGTGATGTGCAGTGTAGCCCACTTTGCGTATTTTAAAATAAGAGAAGTGGATTAAATAGCGGAGCTAACATTTAGGATTTTAAGTTGATCTTAGGATAAATTTTTCCAATAAAAAATGTTTTGAAATATCTTTAATCTCATTTTCTTTACCTCATTAATTTCACAAAATTGATTATTCTTATTCTGCTTACATATTTCTCTCTCCACACACCTACACATGTGTATATATAAATATGATATATAGAGTGTGTTTTTAATGATCTGTCTAGTGCTGAGACTTCTGATTACCACCCAAGCAAGCTTTCCTTGACGTTAGTAAAAAGAAACAGATATATTGAAAATGGCCTTTTGAATTCATGGTTCTATCCAATTACTAAATATAAAATGTTCTGTGTGACTCATATCACAATAGTTTTGGAAACAAGCCCGTTTTAAGACCCACCTAGAATGGGGTCTTCTGTGTGAGGCATTCACTGATCACGCCCATCAGCAGACCTTTCCGTATTCTGCTTCTTTCACACTTTGGGCCATGCTGGCCTTCTTGTGGCATTTGCTAGGGCTTTTTGAATTGATCTCTTATGTCTCCTGCTGTGTTAGGAGTTCCTTGGGGAGGAGGGGAAGAGAGTCTCTATTCTCTTTTTTATATGTATTTCTCCATAGTGCCTAGCTAAGATGGAATAAATAGACATGAGTAACACACCAGAAACAATTTGGGAAAATTTAGCTGGATTTTCCTAGTTTAGAATATGTCATTAGCTTCTCTCCTAGTTTATAGATGCTAGCATTGTTTCCCCAAAGAATTCTGGTGGGTTCAAAATGTGTCTGTCAATGAGAAACTACATGATTTCACTTTTAAAAAGGGAATGTCTTTCACAGTTGAATTCACAGTTTGATTAATCACATACAATCTGATTGAGAAACAGAAAGGATTCATTGAATATTTGCTCAGAAACTGCCTGGAAAAGCACAAGAGAGAAATAAATTACATCATTATGCTATACTAACAAAGGAAATATAAAGAAAGTAACATTACAATCCTTTCAAAAGAGTCTTGATTTGAAAATGAATACATATATGCACTCTATTGAGGCTACTGTTTCAGCCATATTAATCAACTCAGTTCTCCGAACATTCCTTCATCTGTTAAGGGCATGTTTTCTGGCCTGCCTAATCAAATTTGCCAGTTATTAAAATTCCAGCTCAATCTTATTTCCATGAATATTTATAAAGTGTCATAAGTAGGAAAAACTCTGCAAAAGTCAATTTTAAAGTAGAAATGGAGGTAAAGACCAGGGGAAAATATAAAACACAAATACACAGGATGATAGGTCTAAAAAGTTGTTATATTTCAGTCACAAATTTGATTTGTGACTTAGTTTTCTTTGTCAAAAAGGATAAAGTATACAAGTTTTTAAAGAAATTCTTAAAGAAATTTATGACATTGAGATTCATATAGGAGGCACTAGATAATTTAAAGGGCAATTTTACTTTCTTAATTTTGTTTTGTTGTTTTTTGGCTTTGTTTTTGGAGAGGTTTTAGATCACAGAAGGGTCACAACTGTGGCACAAGTTTGGGGAGTTGATGATGGGGGATGAGTGGGGAAGGGTGTACCTGTGGCATGCCTCTAAGGCATATGAATATGTTCAAGTAGTCATGGGTCTTTTCTCAGTGGGTGGAGACCCGCACAATAGCCAAAAAATATTGAATCCTCCTCCTGGGGAGTTCTGCTACACTGTCTAATAGAATGGCAAGAATTGCCTGAGTACATGGGCAGTGCCTAGTGCAGGAAGACGGAACATTGTACCAGGCCCTTGATAGTGAGGATTATACTTACGAACCTTTTCTTGTGAAATTGAAGCTTAACCTGGTATTATATATTGCCTGAGAGTTACCTCCTGAAAGCCTCTTAGTTGCTCAAAAGTAGCCTCTCTCTAAGTCAAATTTAGCAAATTAGCTCACCACCTTTCCCCAGCATGGGACATGACTCCTGGGGAAGAATCTCCGTAGCACTGTGGATTTATAACCAAGCACCAACAGCAACACCAAGGTCTGGAAAAAGACCTTGACCAAAAGGGGGAAAATACTGAATACAGATGAGTTTTTATGACCAAGAGATTTCAAAGTGAGGTGGGAGGTCATTCCATAGGTTACACTTATGCACATCTCAGCAGGATCTCATTGACTGCCACAGTAAACAATACCTCAAACAGTGGGACTCCTGAGGGCTCTAGAGACATCTAGACACTATAAGCAGGGCAGACAAGAATAGGAATTCAGCACCCTGACAGTGGGCCTTACTTTGGAATTTATGCTTCCCCAGTGTAACAGAAGATAGATTGATTTATAGTTTACCTACAGTTTCCCTCAACATTGACCTTAGAGCAAAGTCAGAAATAAGCTTTGTAAGACACTTTCCTAAAAGTATCACTATTTAAAAGGCTAGGGTAAATCAGCAAAGTCAATGTTAATGCATCATGGTCTATGCAAGCCCTTGCTACTCAAAGTCTCTGGACCAGCTGCATCAACATCACTTTGGAGCTTGTAAAAATGAAGACTCTCAGACTCTACCTCATAACTACAAGTCAGATGCTGCATTTTAAGACTATTCCCAGGTGAGACGGGTTCACATTAATGTTTGAAAAGCATTGGTCTTCCAAGCATAAAGCTTTTAGATCTTTTCATTTCCTTACGTTGCCTTTTTAAGACCATTAACACTTACCCATCTAATAATTCAAGAAATACTTATTGAACCCCAACCATGTTCTGAGATCTGTGAGAATATTCACATGAACAAGACAGACATGATCCTAATATCCACCTTTGAAATGGGGGGGAGAATTTGGATGTGATTCCAAAATAAAGCCTACCTCATAGAACACTTAAGCTACTTTTCTTAAAATAATCCTTCTTAGGCAGGTAAACATTAATCTTTGAACAGGCTTGTATTAAGGCTTGAATAATACTGCTAATTGGGCAGTTTTGTTTAAGGATAGGAAATGCTGGTATTCTATTTAAATTATTGAGAAAAGACCAATATACTTTAGACAGTGAGCACATGTAAGGGTGACATAATTTTGTGAAAACTAAGGAGTCTAACCAACTCTCAATGACCTGGTATTTCATAGCTACTTGGAAGTGGTTATGGGGATACTTTCAGGAAAAGTTGGACTTTTTCTCAAAATAGACTATAAGTCTGTTCAAGAATAAAACAAATGATCCATGATGAATTTAATGTCATGACAGAACATGACTTTGATCATTTGGGTCTAAAATTATTCCACTGTTCCCAGAAAGCCTCTACTTTTTAATAGCATAGCTTAGTGATAACATAGTTGGGGGTAGGAGTTAATCAGCTTTTAGACATTCCTTGGCTCAAATCTTGGCTCTACACCCTACTATTAATAGCAGTGTGATTTTAGACAAGTCAGTTTATCTCTCTATCTCTCAATTTCATTATAATAAAATGGCATTAAACCTCTGAAAATTATGTTGGGGATTATATGTGTCTAACCTGGGGGCTGGCTCAGAATGGGTGAGAAACAAGTATTTGTTGAATGAATGAAAAAAAGGAACCAATGAACAATGCTAGTTCCTATATCAGTAAGTTGTTGTGGTATAAGAAACCACTAAAAACTTTAGTGGCTTGAAATAACCATTTATTTAGTTATTCTGATTCAGGTAAACAATTTAGATAGCTCAGATGGGCAACTTTTCTAGTCTTGGCTGGATTTCCTAATGCATCTGTGGTCAGCTGTGGGTTGGGTAAGTGGCTTTGCTGATCTTGGCTGGGTTTTCACATCCCTGGAGCCTCTGTTGGGATGACTCATCACTCTTCCACTTGGTCTCTCATCCTACAGCAGACTAGGTCAGGCTTGTTCTTAGAGAAGGTCAGTGTTCTAAGAGAAAAAGAAGAAGCCTGCAGGGTCCCTTAAAAGATTAGTTTCAGCACCTGGTGCATGGTCACTTCCACACATGCTATTGGCTGAAGCATGTTACAATGTGGCCCAGTTTGAAGGAGTGAAGGAACAGTGGTTAGAGAAAAAAATGGCACTCACTGGGACATGGAGACTGAGGGTTGCAAGCAGGCAGGAACTTATTGGGAAGCTCTCCCAACGGAGGGAGTCTGAATATTAGACTTCAGCCTGCCCACCAGCAAGGTGGGCATCTGAAAAGAGACTTCAGCCCACTCGTGGAAGGTGCTGATGTGAATTTATACAGTAGGTAGGAAAACGTTAGTTTGAAGGGAGGGGGTTAAACTCTGAGTATAGCCTCTGGTTAAGAAAGGGCTATAAAAGTGAATTCTTCTGGCATGGCTTGGGAATAGTGGGTCTGGAGATAGGGTATTCTTGGAATGCAGGGGTCTGAAAGGGATGGGTCCTTATCTGCTCCATTCCCACTGTGATAAGGCTTATCCTTGGGGAAAATGTGCTGTTCTTTATGTAGGCAGCTTTGCTCAATGGATTGGAATGGAGTCACAGCCTTATGTTAATCATTGCAAACCTTGTAACTCTAACAAACAGACTCTACCTTTTGACAAGATGATTGGAAGAGTCACTTTGCAAAGGGAATGGATACAGGGAATGTAATGATTCCAGCCATTTTGCAAACAATTTATCATAAGTGCCCTTATTAAGCCTGTCAAAATAAAATAATTGCAGAATATCTTCTTAAGTAAAGAAAAATATTACCTCTTTTATGCAACTGCTAAGCAAAAACCAAATAAAACTTAAACATCATCTGCCTAAGTCAAAATAGATGCCTGCATTGGGAATTGCTGGGAGGGTACCCCTTTCTGAGAAGGGTTTTTCCAGAAGACAAAAATAAATGACCTACAGGGGTTTTCTGAGAAAATGGAACACACATACAGAATTGCTGATAAGCAGCAACTGGTGGTAAAATTAGTTTTGGTACAGTAGAGACAGCTTGTCAGACTGGACATGCATACCATAGGTGCTAAAAGGAAAAAACTGCCAGCCAAGAATTCTGCACTCAGCATTAAAAAATGAGTGAGATTTCAAAATATTCACAGATAAACAGAAATTAAGAGAGCTTGTCAACAAGAATCATGTCCTTCAAGAAATCCTAAAGGGAGCTCCACAAGTTGGAAGGAAAAAAACAGGAGAGAGAGGGTTGGAGGAGAGTGTAAAAAGGAAGAGTATTAATAAGAATAACTAAAAAGATAAAAAGAGAAATATTAATAGCAACAAAATATGACATGTATAAACCTAAAAAATGACTAATGTAAATACTTACTTGACAGTAATATATTGAACGTTAATGGAATAAACTCTCCAATCAAAAGATGCAGATTGGCAAAATGGATAAGGAAATAAGACCCATCTATATGCTGTCTACATGAAACTCACCTTAGACCAGGGCCGCAAAGAAGTTGCAAGTGAATGGTTGGAAAATTATTTTGCATGTGAACAATAGACAAAAAAGGGCAGGAGTGGCTATACTAATTTCAGGCAAAATAGACTTTAAGGGTAAAACTATTATAAGAGACAAAGAAAGGTGCTCTATATTATTAAAAGGGGTAATATATCAAGAAGAAAGAATAGTCATAAACATCCATGCACATGACCAGGGTGTTCCAAAAATATGAGGCATACATTGGAAAAACTAAATGGAGAAATAGATGCCTCTATATTTATAGTGTGGCATTTTAATACACCATTATCATCATTAGACAGAACATCTCAACAGAGAGTCAGTAAAGAAACAGATACCTTGAATAAATTGTTAGAGAATCTAGACCTGATAGCATATACAGAACATTATACCAGATACAGCAGGATATACATTCTTCTCCAGCACACATCTATCATTTTCTGGGATAAACCACATAGTAGGTCACAGAACATGTCTCAGTGAATGCAGAAAGATTGAATTCAATCAGTGGGTCAAAGAGGAAATTGCAAAAGAAATTGGTAACTACCTTGAAATGAATGGCCATGGAAATACGACATATCAAAACCTATATGATGCAGAAAAGCAGTGCTGAGAGGGAAATTGAGAGCCATAAATGCTTATATTAAAAAAGAAGAAATAGCTAAAATTGAGGACCTTACTGCACACCTGGAGGGACTAGAAAAAAAACTACAAACTAATCCCAAAGCAAGCAAAAAGAAGGAAATAGCAAAGATTAGAGCAGAACTAAATGAAATTGAGAATAAAGGGACACTAGAAAAAAATTAACAAAACAAAAACTGGTTCTTTGAGAAGATTAATAAAATTGAAAATCATAAGCTAGACTAACAAAGAAAAAAAAGGAGATTCAATACATAAAATAAAAAAAATGAGAGAGGAGATATCACCACTAATCCCATACAAATAGAGTATCATAAGAGATACTCTGAAAAATTGTATGCCAAGATGGATAACTTAGATGAATCAAACAAATTTCTAGAAACACACAAGCAGTCTACGTTGATGAAAGAAATCGATGAACACAACAGACCAATCAAAAGTAATGAGGTTGAATTAGTTATCAAAAACCTCCCAATTAAAAGTCCAGAACCAGATGGTTGCCCAGCTGAATTCTACCAATTTACTTGCTAATTGTATTTAACAACACATCAAACAAATTATACATCATGATCAAGTGGGTTTCAACCTGGTGTGCAAGGATGGTTCAACATAAGAAAATCCATCAGTGTAATACAGCTCATTAATACGTCTGTCCTAACCAAAAGATTTACAAATTTAATACAGTTCCAATAAAAATTACAACATTTTTTTTTACTGACTTGGAAAGGCTATTTATGACATTTATTTGGAAGGACCAGGGGCTCTCAATAGCTAAAAGAAAAATGAAATTGGAGGAATCATGCTACTTGACTTTAAGCATACTACAAAAGCTATAGTGTTATAATTGGAAAACAGCATTGTATTGGCACAAGGATAGACATACTGAACAATGGAACTGAATTAAGAGTTCTGATTAGATCCTCATATATACTGGTGATTGTTATTCAACAAGGCCACCAAATGCACTCAACTGGGACAGAATGTCTTCTCCAACAAATAGTGCTTGGAGTACTGGATATCAATAGCCAGAAGAATGAAAGAGGATCACTGTCTTATGTCCTATATAAAAATAACTCAAGATGGATCAAAGTTCTAATTATAAGACCCAAGACCATAAAGCTCCTAGAAGATAATATAGGGAAGCATCTACACAATCTTGTAGTAGAAAATGGCTTCATAAATTTTACACCCAAAACACAAGCAATGAAACAAAAAATAGATAAATAGATAAATGGGACCCCCTCAAAATTAAAAACTTTTGAGTTTCAAAGGAGTTAGTCAATAAAATGAAAAGTCAGCCTACTCAATGGGAGAAAATATTTGGTAATCACTTATATGATAGTCTAATATCCAGCATATATAAAGAAATCCTACATCTCAAAAATAAAAAGAAAAACATCCCATTTACAAAATGGGCAAGAGATTTGAATAGACACTTTTCCAAAGACGGAATACAAATGGTTAAAATGCTCATGAAAAGATGCTCAACATCACTAACTATTAGGGAAATATAAATCAAAACTATAATGAGATATCATCTTACATCTATTAAACTGGTAGCTAATAAAAAAACAGAGGACTACAAGTGTTGGAGAGGATGTGGAGGAAAAGGAACTCTCATCCTCTGCTGGTGGGAATGTAGAATGGTGCAGCCATTGTGGAAGACAGTTTGCCAGTTCCTCAGGAATCTAAATAGGGAACTGCCATATGATCCAGCAATCTCACTGCTGGGTATATATTCAGAAGAATTGAAAACAGGTATATGAACAGATATATGCATACCAATGTTCATAGTGACATTATTCACTATTGCCAAAAATTGGAAGCAACACAAGTGTCCATCAACAGATGAATGGATAAATAAATGTGGCACATATATAATGGAATATTACTCAGCTGTAAGAAGAAATGAAGTATTGACCCATGTGCAACGTGGATGAATCTTGAAGACCTGATGTTGAATGAAGTATGCTAGTCCCTGAAGGGCAAATATTACATTACCTCACTGAAATGACCTAAGCAAATTGAGCAGACTCACAGAGCTAGAGTATGAAAGATAGATTTTCAGGAGCTAGAAAGGTAGCAGTGTCTGGTGACCCAATGCTCACCATGGTCAAAACGTATGATAGGGTGGAAGGGCATGGCTTGGCAGTGGATGGGGTGATAGTGGTGCGGGGAGTAGGGTTGATGGTGCTGGAATGTGATTGTGAGTAGGGTGGGGGGACTTGCTTGGACTATTCATGGAACTGGGGGACTTCTGGAGGATGGAATAGGCAAACTCTGGGGATTTGTAGGTCTGGCTAAAAATGCAATGGTGGGACTGTTCTTTTGGCAAATATGGCAGGGGAGGTTTACTATTGTAGGGCATTGGTGGTTGGGGGAATGTGTGGGATAAGACACATCTGAGCCATTCTACTATGGAATATGAAAGTTCATCTTTTCCTAGGGTGTTATCACAGTGTGTGGAGACCCACACAATAAACAAGAAAATATTAAATTCCCAAATTGGGGAGTCCTGCTTTGTTCTCAGTTAGAGAGGCAAGAATCTCTCGGCAACATAGGCAGTGCCTAATAAAAGAAAACAGACCAATATGAAAGCCCTTGATATTAATGGGGAAAATTGTGGGAAGGGGAGGATATGGTGTATATAGGAATTCCCTATATTTTCATTGTAGCATTTATGTAATTTAAAGCTTCTTTAAAAATAAAAAAGAAATTTTAAAATGAGGATTGTAATAGTTATGAATACTTCTTGTTTTGTTTTTTGTGTATCATTATGAGCATTTATATATGTACATAAAGCAATAAAAAATTTCTTTGCTTTCTTCCCTAACTTATCCTCTTATGATATTACAGAATTTGTATTGAATTCATGTTGTACTATTTAACTTACAGGATATCAAGTTTAAGACAGCCAGGTCCTGAGCCTCAGCAGACTTGCTACTCCTACCATCTGGTTTATTGGACTTACCCTGGCCAGTTAACAGTGAGGTGAAGAAGGTCAGCCACCACACCAGGGATCCAAGAGTACCTACAACTGAATACAGGAGAATTGCATCCATCATCCATGTGGAATCTAAGCCCCCTCTCAATGTAGAGGTGGGGTGGACATAACCATCCCAGGGTCCACAGGATGGAGGAATAGAGTATGGATTATAGTGTACTTTCTGATATTCTACTATGGAACTATTGTGATTAGTGATGGAAGAAATTGTAGCAGTGATGTGGAGAAAGTGGGCACGGTAGCTGCTGAGGGTGGGAAGAGGGAAGAAGAGATATGATGTGGGGGCATTTTCAGGACTTGGAGTTGTCCTAGGTGGTACTGCAGGGACAGATGCTGAACTTCATATGTCCTGCCATGGCCCACTGAGTGGACTGGGGGAGAGAGTAAACTACAATATAAACCATTATCCACGTGGTACAGCAGTTCTCCAAAATGTATTCACCAAATGTAATGAATGTCCCATGATGATGAAAGAGGTTGTTGATGTGGGAGGAGTGGGGTGAGGGGGATGGGGAGTATATAGGGACCTCTTATATTTTTTGAATGTAACATTTAAAAGAAAAATAAAGAGAGAGAAAAAAAGAGTGAATATTACCCATAAACTGGCACCTATTCTGGAGAAAGATTTTGTGTTTTTGGTTGTATGCAGGACAGTTGAGTATTCTTAGGCAAAAACATGACTGTATTGTTTTTTATTTAGAGATTAAGTATGATTAAAGGAAATGTGTATGGGTGCCAAGTTGAAAGGGGTGGGCTGTGTTTATGTGTCAACTTGGTTAGGTTATGGTGTCCAGTTGTTTGGTCAAGCAAGCATTGTCCTGATTGTTACAGTGAGGATATTTTGTAGATTTAAATCATCAGTAAGTTGATTGCAGCTGTGGCTGATTACATCTACAATGAACTGAAGAGACTGCCTACAATGATATAAGTCTCATCCAACCAGTCGAAGGCCTTAAAGAAGTAATGATTTCAGCAGTCCAAAGGGAGAATTTCCTTTTCTACTTCAGCCAGCCAGCTTCTCCTGCAGAATTCACCTAAAACCTTCATCAGATATCCCAGCTTGTAGCCTACCCTACAGAATTTGGACTTGTCCATCCCCACAGTCATGAAAGCTAATTCTTTAAAAAATCTTATAATGTTCACATAATATATATATATCCCATCAGTTCTGGTTTCTTTAAGACACTGACAAATACAATTGAAAAACAAACTCTGATCTCTTTTCTGAGATTTTGTTAAGTGTTTGCTAATGGAGTTCACTTCTTTAATGGGAGTTTATTCTATTTCCTTGGGAGAATATCTTCAGGATGTGGATTCTTCCTCAAACTGAGTGTGATGCTAGAGAAACTGCCTGTTTTGAGAGGGGACTGAAATAAGAAGAGGCTCTGTACAAGGTCCAGTCTGCTATGCATGCTGCTCTGCCACTTAAGCCACATGCTCCAGCAGATCCAATAGTACTAGAAGTGTCAGTGCAAATGGAGATGTTATCCAGAGGCTTTGGCAGGCCCCGATAGGAAAATCACAACACAGAACCTTAAGATTTGGGAGCAAAGGTCTGCTATCCTCTGTAGATAACTATTTTTCTTTTGAGAAACATCTTTTGGCCCGCTACTGAGCTTTAATACAGATGGAATGTGTAGCCATGGGCCACCAAGTTACCTGAGTTGCCTATCATGAGCTGGGTATTGTCTGATCTCCAAACTAGAACCTAGAGCAGTGCACCTAGCTGTTCATTGGTCAGAGGTACATTTGTACACTGATTCATGGGCTGTTGTCAATAGTTTGGCTGGATGGTAAGGGACTTGGAAAGAACATGATTGGGAAATTGGTGAGAAAGAGGTCCTGGGAAAAGGCATGTGGAAGGCCTTTCAGATAGGATAAAAAATGAGATTATTGGTGTCCCATGGGAAGGCTCACCAGAGAGTGACTTCAGCAAAGGAAGATTTTAATAATCAAATAGATAAGATGACCTGTTCTGTGGATACCAGTCAGTTTCTTTACCCAGCCACTCATCATTGCCCAATGAGCTCATGAACAAAGTGACCACAGTGGTAAGGATGGAGGTTATGTATGAGCTATGGGCTTAGTAATAAAGGCTTCCCCTCACTAAAGCTAACCTGGGTACAGGCACTACTGAATACACAGTCTGCCAGCAGCAGAGACTCACATTCAGTCCCCAATATGGTCCCATTCCCCAAGGCAATCAGCCTGTTACCTGATCGTAGGTTGATTACATTGGACCATTTTCATTACAGATGGGGCAGCAATTTGTTCTAACCATTATAGATACATACTATGGATTCAGGCTTGCTTTCCCTGGGCATAATACTTCTGCAAAAACTACCATCCTTGAACCTACAGATTGCCTTATCCACCACCATGGTATTTCACACAGTATTGCTTCTGATCAAGGAACCCAGTTCACTGCAAATGATGTGCAGGAATGGGCACATGCTCATGGAATTCACTGGTCTTACCATGTTCCCCATCACTCTGAAGCAGCTGGATTGATTGAGTGGTGGAATGGACTTAAAAAAAAAGTTAAATAATCAATTAATTATTTATGTTAAAGAAACTTTAGACTGCATAAGCGTTACATAAAAAATACAAGGGATTCTCCTATGCCCCACTTCCTCCCCCTCCCACGTTTTCCTACATTAACAGCATCCTTCACTAGTGTTGTACATTTGTTACAATTGATGAACACATGTTGAAACATTGCCACTAACTGTGGATTATTGTTTACACTCTGTCCTGCACAAGTTTGTAAGTTATGGCAAAATATAAAATGGCCTATATCTGTCATTGCAATGTCATGCAGGACAGTCTGAAAAATGCCCCCATATTACACCTATTTTTCGCTCTTCCTCCCCTCAGATCCTCTGGTGGCCACTGTCTGTATCAGTGACACAGGTTCTTCCATTGCTAGAGTAACCATAAGTCTATAGTAGAATAATAGTAAGTCTACTTTAGTCCATTGTTCATTCCCCAATCCTGAGGATTTGGGGATGGCGATGCTCACACTGCTTCTAATTGAGAGGGGATTTAGATCCTATGTGGCAGATGGATGGCACCATCTTGCTTTCTCTTTTCCTTGGGATGGGCTTTGTCCATCATCATCACCTTGATAGTTGTCCTGGATGAGTCCAATGAACTGTAGAGTAAGTGCTGCAACTCTGCTGAGATTCAGGGACAAACTGGTACATGAACAGAACAAAGATTTAAGTCTCTTGGACATACACCTATCAAGTATAGTACTAACTATAGTTTCTAAGAGAGGGGGCAGAAGAAACCACATCTGAGTCCAACTATGTAACACTTGGGACCATAAATTCCAATGTAGGGCCCATTGGTAGGGTGCCAAACTCCTGAGCTGTTTGCCCTACCTATAGTGTCTGGATGTCTCTAGGGCCCTCAGCAACCTTACTATTTGAGGCACTGTTTACTGTGGTAGTCAAAGAGATCCTGCTGAGATGTGCATAAGTGTAACCTCTGGAATGGCCTTCTGATTCACTTTGAAATCTCTTAGCCATAAAATCTCATTTGTATTTACCATTTCCCCCCATGGTCAAGATCTTTTTCCAGGTGCATTGCTAGTTGGTGCTTGGTAATAATCCCTTGGTGCCAGGGATGCTCAACCCTGGGAGTCATGTCCCATGCCAGGGGGAAGGTAATGTGTTTATATGCTGAATTTGGCTTAGAGAGAGGCCACATTTGAGCAATAATGAGGCCCTCAGGAGGTAACTTTTAGGCTACATGTAATACTAGGCTAAGTTTCAGTTTCAAAAGTAAAGTTTCATTAAGTACAAACATCAATATCAAGGGCTTGGTGCAATGGTCTGTTTTCTTTCTCTAGGTACCACCCCTGTATTTGGGGTATTCTTGCTGTACCACTAGACAATGTAGCAGATCTCCCCAGGATGGGAATTCAATATTTTGGCTATCGTGTGAATCTACACCCACCGTTGACAATGCTCCATGAACACTTGAGCACATTCATATGCCTTAGAAGCATGCCCAGATGAACTCCCTTCCATG
The DNA here is from genome assembly GCF_030445035.2 of Dasypus novemcinctus. Taxonomy (NCBI): domain Eukaryota; kingdom Metazoa; phylum Chordata; class Mammalia; order Cingulata; family Dasypodidae; genus Dasypus; species Dasypus novemcinctus. The sequence goes on along the minus strand of NC_080674.1, from coordinate 46,466,555 downwards.
CATTCCCCCATCACCAACACCCTGCACCAATGATCTTACCCTGCCACAGTGGTGACCCTTCTGTGATCTAAAACCTCTCCAAAGATTAAGCCAAGAAAATAACCAAATAATAGTGTTAAGAAAATGAAATAATAATGATAGTCTAAAAAATAACATGAAAAATTCAAAAAAGTAAAAAGAAATTTTCTAAATAAAAAAAATTTAGATATTCTGTTTTTCATCACTGTAAGAACTATTGTCTTGTATGCACAGTGACATTTTCTTCCATTTATTTCTCCAGTGTCTTATTTTTGTTTTCATTTTATCTCCAAAGAAGCTTTAGGTTGTGGAAAAGTCATATAGAGAATATAGGGCATTCCCATATACCAAACACCCTCCTCCATCCCCCCCCTCCCCTATTAATAACATTTTACATGTGGATGGTACATTTTTTACAATTGATGTACAAATACTAAGATGTTGTTACTAACCATAGTCAATGATTTACATTATGTTTTACATTTTAGACTGTACACTTTTATAAATTTTGACGAAATCTAAAATGGCCTGTATCTGTTATGGCAAGATCATGCAGAACAATTCCAATACCCCCAAAATGTCCTATATTCCATCTGTTCTATTCTTCCCTCTCCCTTCCCTTGGGACCTATGGTTGAAAACTCAATTAGAGTGCCAACTGGGTGGCAATATCTTACAGGACTGTGGCAATGTCTCCAGGAAGTTGTGTATGCTCTAAATCAGAATCCACTCTATGGGGCTGTTTCTCCCACAGCCAGGAGATGGAAATGGCTCCACTTCTTATTAACCCCTAGGGATCCTGTAGAAAAATTTTTGCTTCCATTCCCTGTAACTTTAAACTCCTCTGGTCTACAGATTCTAGTTCTGCAAGGAAGTATGCTTCTACCAGGAGACATAACAACGATTCCATTGAACTTAAAGTTAAGACTGCCTCATGGACACTTTGGACTCCTCATGCCTCTGAATCAACAGACAGTTAAGAGAATTACTGTACTGACTGGGGTGACTGATACTATCAAGGAAAAATATGACTGCAACCACACAATGGCAGTAGAGAAGCATTTGCGTGGAAAATAGGCAATCCCCTAGGGCATCTTATAGTACTACCAATGGCCCAGAAACTTCAGGAATGAAGGCTTGCATCACCCCACCAAGTAATGGACCATGGCCAGCTGAAATATTTGTTGAAGGTAAAGGGAACATGGAATGGGTAGTGGAACAAGGTAAGTGATAAATACAAACTAGGACCATGTGACCAGTTACAGAAACTAGGACTATAATGGTTATGAATATTTCTTCTTTGTTTTGCTATGCATATGTTTGTATATGTACATAATGAAAATATGTTTTTCTTCATTATCTTGTCTCATTATCTGTCATAAATTGTCTTAGTTTCATTTTGTAATATTTACGTTAAAGATATCAAGTTTAGGAGTGAATATAATTCAAGGATTTGCCTCCTCTGGAGAGATTTAGTGTGTTTCTGGTTGTACACAGGACAAGTGAGTATTATTAGTTGAAAAATATATCTTTCACTGTTTCTATCTAGAGATTAAGTATGATTTAAGATTTCTATGGCTTCCAAGTTGACAAGGGGTGGGCTGTGATAATTAGGCTCATGTGTCAACTTGGCCAGGTAATGGTTCCCAATTGTTTGGTTAAGAAAGCACCAGCTTAACTGGTACTATGAGGACATTTTGTGGACTTTAATCATTTCTAGGTTGATTACATCTCTGGCTGATAACATCTATAATCAACTGAGGAGATTGCCATCAGAAGTTAAGAGACTTCTCATCCAATCAGTTAAAGTCAATTAAAGGTTTTAAAAGGAGCAGTGATGATATCAGCAGTCAGAAGAGAGAATTTTCATCTCTAGTTCATACAGCCAACATCTGTGAAATTCATTGAGGCCCTTCATCAGAGTTCCTGGCTTGCAGCCTGCCCTATGGGATTTGGACTTGTGCACTCCTGTAGTCATGTGAGACAATTTTATAAAATCTCATGATATTTACAGATATCTCATGTCAGTTCTGTTTCCCTAGAGAATCCTGACTAGTACACTGAGCATGGAGATCTGGAGGCTGTGTTCCATTAGAGAGCCAGCTCAGGTTTTTCACTTCCCCCATTTCACCCCAGTGACTTTTTCTACTCCCCTACTCTAACCTTCCCCAGTCACAAGGAAGTAAAGAAAAAGTTATTTATTTAGTCTGTTTCCATAGTTTGAAGGTGTAAGCAAAAATCTCAGACATTACTGATTTAACAGTAATGTTTTATGGGTGATGAGAGTGGACTGAGGAGCCCATACTAAGCTTCCTCTCTTTTCTCTCTTGGCTTTTATGATAAAAGGTCATGATTTTTCCCTGGTATGGTTGTTATTGTTGAACTTTTTGACTGGTTTCATCTCTTTTTATTCATATTACTTGGTTATAGGGTGGTGAGGTTATGTGATCTAGTTATCATCTCCCATCTTTACTAAGAAGTATCAAGAACAATGTAATAATATAGAGATTAACAGTTTAAACATATTAAGGAGGTATATGAACTTTAATATCACTTATAAATTGTACCAAACATTTTATCCATTGGTTTCATATAACATTGCATTGTTTTCAATTTGCCTAGTGTCTGTCTTCTCAGCTACATGGCATGCTTTATAAAGACCTTGTGTTCACTTCTTAATTGATATTGTTCCTGAAAGGCAACTTCCAGTTCTATTTAAATTCTATATTACAGAGTTATATATTATGATTTTAAAGAGAAAATCTAGACCCCTAGAAATCTAAAAATAACAAGTAGTCCCCTTGACAATTTTATCAGTTGCTCTGGAGTCTAAAGGGATTCTGTCACCAGGATTCTATCAAGAGCTGAATTATTTAATTGCCAAAGGATGTTGATCCCTTTCAAAGTTTTGTTCTGGGGACAAAGATGACACAGTGGGAAAGAAAACCCTGCTGAGAACCAACAAAAGCAATTTTAGCTCTAGAAAACCACAGAGACCTATATTACATAATCACACAGACACTGCTAGAGGGGTAAGCCCCATTGGACTGCTGCACTGAAGACACCAATATCCTGAAAACAACCATTTGAATCTTCAAGCCAAAAACTCAAACCAACTTGCAACAATGAAGCTGATTCCATCATGGCTTTTGGAAAATATTGGAAAACATTATTTGTCAAAAAAAAAAAAAAAAAAAAAAAGAAAAAGAATGTGAAAACAAGTATAAGGGACACAAAATGAAATTATAAACTCAACCTGATTTCTTTTTGCTCACTGAAGTGTCTGGATAGAAAATCAGCTTCCCAGAGTTAGCAAGTCTTAAAATGAGCTCTAGCAAGATACTTCATAGCCAATTTTAGGGAGAGATGGAATTTGTTTTTTGTGGTGGAATGAAGAAAGAGATTTTATAGCTGGACCTGGATTGTAAAAAAAAAAGGTGACTATGACAAATCTATCATCTAATCTACCAGGGAATATTAAGTATGGATGGAAAAGCCAGGTTCAAAATCCTCTGAGCAGAACTAACTACAGAATTTGAGTTCCTGTGCAAAATGAAAATGTGAGTCCCATGTTTCTATACTGAACTTCAATGGTATAATATTAAAATTCTTCTAAGAAGTTTCTAAACTAAAATATTAATGAAAACTGGAATAAAGCTTTTGATTAAGATGGCCTCAAAGTTCATTCCTATGATACTCTTATAATTTCTTTTTCAGATGGCGATGGTTGTAGATAAAATGCACTTTAATTTGTGATGAGTCCATGAAAAAAAATGTTCCTATAACCTTGCCTATCCTTCCTAGTCTTTTACCCACCATGTTACCATAACATGTACCTGGAGTAGCAGAGAGAGTTTGGGTGAATGTGGTATTGAAGGCCAGGACGCAAGAAGCTGAGAAGGAAGGTTTATTAATAGCCGGCCAGGCTCGGTGGACTCCTGTCCTAGTAAAAAACTGAATAGGATTTTTGGGTCCCTTTTATTCAGAGGATGTAGGAGTGGGGAGTCAAATGGTGCTTTTATGCAAAAGGACTTTGTTAGTTTCTTAGAGTTTTAAGTGGTTTATCTGAGTATCAGGTCTTGAATTAACACATACCCCCACATTCCAGGTAAGCTTGAATTAACACATACCCCCCACATTCCAGGTAAGCATAAATTAACACATTTAGTCTGCAGCCTTCTTGAATATCCAAAGCCTATAGAGCCTTTATCACTTAATTGGCTTTCCAGGGACTAGGAATACTTGGATATAGAATAAGTTCCAATTAATGCACAGGCTATATTATACCTAGTTCAAAAATTGAGATAACATGAGACCACAAAGGAGGGTGACACTACTTCTGCTTATAGACACTGGGGTTAGTTTTACAGAGGGGATAATTCTTATAGGTTTGAGCCTATTCTTGAAGGAAGGATAAAAGTCTTTCAAGTTGAACAGTTAAAAAGATAATGTCAACATGAAGATGACATGCCCTCCTAGCAAGGTGTTCTAATGGGACTCCCCTTTTCCCTTTGAGATTCAGAAATCTTTAAACAGATCAGCAACAGGATATGCAAATTGTGCTCTCTCCTATTCCATCCTTGTCTAACTAAACAGCATCCCCTAGGACTGAGCAATGCAATATCCTTAATCATTTCCTTCATAAGAAGTTTCCTGTTGTTTTAAATGTAGAAATTTAAGAAACAGCATTATTTTCAAAGAATTATTAAGATATAGGATGTTCTACTTAGAAATGAAAAGAATGAAGAACTACGAGATTAATTTATTCCTCTGGTTTAAATCAGAACAGAGATCAAATATCTCATATAATACTGTAATACCTATATTCAGACTTATACTTTTCAGTGATTTATGATTTTGAAATATTCATTTAATAAGTTTGTAGCTCTCTTTAAAATTAATAATTTACCTTGTAATTACATATTTTCTCCCATATTTAACCCTGATTATTTACAGAATATTAATAATTTTCCTAGTTTCAGTCAAAATGAATCCATACAGTTTAAATGAGGAAAGAATTTATTGTCTGGAATTGTGAATTCTAGTGCCAGATGTTCTTACTAGTCATATGCCCTAGTCAAGCTAATTAACTTCTCTGTTTCAACCCAGATGTGGATACAATGCCTCTTTTAGTTACTTCATTGGTAAGTAGAAAATAAAATTTATGTGAAAACGCTTGGCTACAGTCACTAAACAAATGCAAGACAATATTCACATGGAAGGCGTCATATTAATTTTTCCTTAACATTTGGTTACCACTTTAATAATAAGTGTGCTAAATTGTAAATTTAAAATGCTTTTTTTTTTAAGCTGTAAAGACTTTACAATGTCAATATACACTCTGATAATCCCTAAGGAGGCTTAGCATGAAGTGTATACCAAACTTATTTGACCATAGGACTGCTTAATTAAGAGCATTTTGGGGAACAGATACATCTCAAGACACATGTTGGTGAACTTTTCCTAGGGAGTGTATGAGCTAACAACTAAACTGTGAGAAACACCATTAAAAGTACTTCAGAGGAGGGAATGATCATTTGAGGCTGAAGAGAATTGGGAGAGGCTTTGTGAAGGAGACATTTGAGTTGGACCCTGAAGGATGAATGGAATTGCAATGTACAGTATTGGTAAATGGGAGTTTTTCTGGTAGAGGAAGGGATAGAAGCAAGGACACAGTGATGGGAAATCACGAAGGAATGGCAAGTTTCTCTGGCTATATCCATAAGGGAATTTTATGAAGCTCAACTAAAGTTCAGGTTTACCACATGGCCTCATGTTCTTTAAATGGCTGTAGGGTGGGAGGTTGTAGAGCAGGATGGCATCAGGCAGTCCTTGTAGTGGTCTGTGTAGCAATCTATGGGGTTGTCTGTATAGCTGTCCAGGGGTGATTCAGGCGATGGCTCATATGTAAGGGATGGAGACTTAACAATGGCCAGTGGAGGTTCCCTGAATTAGAAACTCTATGCCCCTCAGAGCCAATGGCTCTTGTTAGAACTCCACAGGCATAGCTGTCAGTGTCCCCACAGAGAAAATGCTCAATTCCAAAAACCACTATATTTGGGGATGGCCAAACTATGGTTTCTCTACAGGTGTTTATAGTTTCTGCACATGCAGCTATAATGTGGCAGTCAGGGATCATTTTTTACAGTGAGCAATGATGCCTACGTAACATTTTTGACAAATTATTGTTAGATTTCCAGGGTAACAGAATTTGAAAGTCAACCAAAGGTCAAATTCTTATTGGCTGTGCCCTTTACCCATAGTTCTTAAATATTAAGCCAGCAAAGGAGATTGGGGCAAGTTACGTGGGATTTTGGATTCCAAACTAAAGAGTTTGTAGTTAAATAACTTCCAGTTTTATTCCTCACTATGTCTTTCCCTAAAAGGGAACAGGAAAAGACAGTTAGTGTTTTGGTATAAAAATATATAACTATTTTATGCTTATCAGATTCAAGTGAGAATGTCTTAGTAGAACAACTGAGAAGGTTAAAATACAAAAACACATAAAACCATCTTCAATATACCATAATCTTCTGAAATAGAAAGGCTTGTGTTCTTTCAATCTGTGGAAATAAATAGGACTTCTTTCCTCTTCACATCTGATACCATGAAGCACCCAATTTGAATGATAAGCCTAAAATATCACAAAGGAGAGTCTGGTAGGCTGTATTTAAGAAATAACTTTCTTGGTGTTTAAAACGGTGACCATAATAGTTTATTTTTTATTTTTTATGTGTGTGTCTTTAACTGTTAAGTCAATTTATGCTCCATTATACTGGTGAAAGAAGACATACAAAATGTTTCCAACCTATATTTCCAGTTAAAGAGCCAGGAAATCCTGGAGCTTTACGCCATGTTCCTTTTAGGTAAAGGCTGCTCAAGGGGCAGAGGGCAGCAGGTGGGGAAACTTTTTTCTTCTGTATTGAATGCAAATCCTCTCATATTACAGAAAACTTGTGGCAGTTTGTGTCCAACTTATTGAAGCAATAAATAATTGTTAGGTAGGCTTATTGATTCCCTATCTAGACTCGCACATCTTAGGACCTAGTACCTACATATGGGAGTCTGTGATTCAGTCACTACCTTGACTGGAGCCTGACTCCTGTTGTAGGGATCTATGCTTCATGGCTTTACTGCTCTCTCAAAGCTCCTAAGCAACCTACTGAACTGACCTCCATCCTGGGTCTGACTTATTTCCTTCCCATGATGTAAAGGAGCTAGCAGAGGAAGAACTGCTATTCTTCCTTCATGGCAACACAATCAAACTAGCAATGCAGCTTGGAGATGATCCTCAGTCACCACTATCCCTGCCCCGCATCCCTACCAGGCATACATCCTGCAACCTCTATGACCCATCCAAAACCTCACTCTGAAGCCCGAGGAGGGCACAGTCCAGGCAAGCCAGCAGCATATATTTGAGCTGGGCTCTTGTCCTCCTCTGACTCGACATACTCCAGGAGATACCAAAAATCCCCACAACCATTGGCCCTGCGTTTAAACCAGTTGTGTGCGAAGTTCCCCTTACAAATAACTCAATTATACAGTCTGGTTTAGGACGATTTTCATGTTGGTGTTTCACAATAAAAGGGTACCAGCAGAGATCCAAGAAAATAAATTTATTAAACTTTGAAGAAAAAAATCCACAGACATAAAGAAAGTTAAATATAAACCGCAGGACACAACTAGTCATCCTAGTGAATAATGGCTTGTGTGGCCAGCAAAGTACCAAAATGACATTCTGAGACTGATTGAGGTATTTAGCTATTTTTGGCTATAGAAATGTTGTCAGCCTATTGTGAAATAGTACGACAGTTCTTCCAAACACAGAGCTTTAAATTGAGTTAAGTTCTACATTGATGAAATTTTATATGAAACTAAATTATATAGCTCTTGGAGAAAACCATAGCAGCAAGGTAGCAGAAAATCTATTGAACTCCTATTACAAAGTAACATGTTGAACTTTAAACATCCAATTCTAGCTTTTCACTGTCCTTTTTGAAAGAAAAACGGAGTTTAAAATTACCAACCATTAAGCTTGCACCCTAGAAAGGTCTGAATTCAATGGCAAATACTATTTAAATTAAAGCTAAATTTAGTTTAGCCTTTAAAAAATACTTAAAATGAGAAGCATTCTTTGTTGACATAAGATTCTTCTCTTTTCATATACTTTTTGGAGAGCTATTTCAATTGTTCCTAGGAAGGATGTTTTGATTACTAAGGCATTGAAAACTCATTTACAAATTACTCAGGTCCTTTCTTTTTCTTCTAACTACCTGCAGTTTGAAGCCAAACCTCTCAGGGGAAATACAAAGAGGCGAAGCTTCTTTTATTACTTAATTGAATTCTAGTAAAAGGTTTGGTGAGGAAGAAAGTTTCTGGTATTGGTTTAAGTAAAGTCTGAATTATCGATAGGGTTTTAAAACCTTGTTTCTCCTGTCCCTTGTTATGTGAATAATGAGCATGGGTCTGGCCACAGGCTGTGAAACAAAAACCTGTTTGTTGAACTTCTGTGACTATCTTCATTCAACCTGTTTCAACTTAAAAAAAAACAAAGCTTCTTGTACCTTATTCCCTTGTTAGGTAACTTTGAAATACAACCCAGTTGTGTTTAAAGAGATACAGCTGCAAAGGTTATAGGGTTTACCTCCCATGATCTGCGTGCACTATAAAATCATTCCATGTGCAAGTGCAGTACTAAAGCATCCTGGTAAATATAAACCAGCTCTAATCTCTATTTCTCTTAACATGTAACTCTCTTGGCATGAACTAAAATTTATTGAAGAATGGGTTTTTTGTTTGTTTGTTTTTGGTTCATGTTAAATTGACCTGCATAAACATTTTTAAGTTTTCTAAATTAATGGATATTTGCTTAAAAATTTGAATGGGTATATTTCAATAATACAGGTTACTACAATCATTTTAAAATTGTTTAAGGTATCTTGAAAGGTATAAAAAGGGCCTTGTGAAAAACTAAGTTATTTGTTTTTCTTTAGTGTATTGACTAAAGCATTAAACCAGCTTTAGACTGTAATTACTATATTCTTTAGATGGAGCTTCATAAACTACAGGACACAGTGTATAGAGTAATATAAAATACCATGTTTGAAATCTAAATTATTAAAAATATCTTTATCAATTTTATGTGAAAATAAATGTTTTATATATCCAAACTATTTTGCCTTCTTTCCTATAGTTTTAGTTCCCAATTATTTTTTAAAAATTAGCCTGTGCTAAGATTTGTAATTGATTTTCTTGAACTGCAAAAGCCACCTGATTTTTCGCTTTTTCAAAAAGCATGATATACTATGCATTAAAAACATAACCATTCAATGCTTAGGATCACAAATTAACAGTCACAATAACAAGACAATCACTGCCACTAAACAGTCTTTGTGACAAGTTTTAAAAATATTTACAATTCACAACAGTAATATCTATCTGATTAAACTTTTTTTTTTTAATATTGTGTTTCAATATTTCAGGAAAAGGCATTTAGAATCCACACCCTTCCCCAGCAACCCCCGCCCCCCCCTATTAATAAGTTTAAACATTGTTTTGGTTTAAGCATTCAAGCCCCAGCCAACTCTTTGCCATTAAATATGTAGCTCTTGGGAATAAAAGAAAGACTATGGCAGAATTTTGTTCAGTTGGTCTGTGCTCACGTAGCCACATGATGTGAGAAACTCTTTGTTAGGCAAAGGCAAGGCAGTTGCATTGAGTACAAGGCCTTGTGGAGACTGTACTATATGAATGGAGGTGTAGTCTGGGACAGGCATCTCAGAACTTGGAGCTCGTTCAGCCAGCCCAGACCTCACAGCAGTAGTGGTAAGGCTTTCTGTGGTGATGTAAACGTCCTCCTGTTTAAATCTCGGGTCCACACGGGATTCCATCTCAACATGAGGGGCCACAGCGATGCACTTTTTGGCATCTGCCTCGCAAAAGTAAGTGTTGTCCGTGTTGAAGTTTGCATGGCAGAGTGAGACCACTTCTGGGTACCTGTCACACTGGGATATCCCTGCCTTATTTTTTTGGCCTGGGGAAAGGACCACACTCCCTGCTGGTGTTATGTCGCTAACCTGGGCATAAAAGTCAATGTTTACCAGTGAACTTGGGTTGCTTAGCTGAATCTGGGCAGCTTGATGAGTTGACTCAGTTCCACCAATAATAAGTGGTTTGGGTTTATTTTCCTCTGCTAGGGTAACACTGGGCTGCTGAGTAGTGGGGCTAGCATCGCTCAAAAGTGAGTTATTTTGATTCTTCTGGTCAAGGCGCAAGAGATCTGCTTCCCCTTTCAACGTTTGTGGCCGAGCCACCTCTGAGGTACCATCACAATTGTCACTGGCATTGAAATCAGTGTCCAGAATGTCAGGTTCATAACAACTGGTATGTCCAGAGTCATCATCTTTTGCTCCGAGAATATGAAATGATTTCTGGTGGTCATTGCTTAGAAGTTTGCCTGTGTCTGTTCCTTCAGTCTTTTCATCAGAGTCATCAATATCTAGCTCAATGAATTCAAACCAGGAGTCATCATTGTGGAATTCTGGTTTATAGTTGTCATGAATGGCTAAGATTGTGTTTACCTCTTCTAATTTTCCTTCCTGGAAACAGAAAGAAAATGAAAATCTATGAAAAGAAATCATAATGATTAAGTAATTTAGCAAATAATGTTCAGAGATGACTTATGGTTATAATAAGAGCAATAACAACAAAGACATATAAAAACAAAAATGAAAAAAATGTATGCGTATAGAACTTTGAAATATATGAGACATTTTCATAAATTTGAAGAGATGAAATATTTTAAAAAATTATTCTCCAGAAGGAGGGGTACAAAAAAATCATATACCTCATAAAACTCTCAACATAAGACAGTGTTTTTCAGGTGTCATTTAATTAGATTTAGATAGATTTATTTATTACCTTGAGAAGCTCTGAATCAATTCCTTTAATCTTTGGAACTGGAACTGGGGGCAGAATCAGCATCTTAATCCTTGAAAACAAATAAAATTTTGTTTACAAATAAAATTTTGGTTTCACATATCTTAAAGTTACACATTCTATTATTTCAAAAGATAAAAATAAAATCGGCAGTATTATTACTTATTTTGAATATTCTGGTACTTTATAAGAGTGGAATATGAAAAAAAGAGAAAATATTAAGCAGCAAATAGGGGAAAACTAAAGAAGACAAAAAACAAAAAATAAAAATCCTTTTCTCTGAAGTTAATTTAAATAAAGTTTTCTACAACTTTTTTGTTTCTTAATGTCTTTAATTGACAGTCAGCTTTAGTGTTCAGGAGTGAGAAATCTAATTCCATCTGAAGGCAATTTCCACATTGGTTATGAGGAAGGCAATTTTAATGTACATTTCATCAGTAATTGGCAGAGGAAAAAAAAAGAAAACCATGCCACATAAAGTCACAATTTTTTGCATTCTCAAAAAAGAATGGACAGGGATAACATAGCACCACACAGTCCTCATCGAATATAAAATGGCCCAAAATGATTTCATTAAACAAGGTAGAGTTTATTTCAGGTGGGACAGGTTAAATCTGAACTATCTCTAATTAGTCAGTATGGATTTATAAACACAATTCTATGATGCATTTAAATTATTTTTGACCATAATTCATTTCTGTGTTTATCCTTCTCTCTTGTGCCTTGTTGTAGCCCTGGTACTTAGAACAATTCCTGGCATAGAAAGGTTCTCAATAAACAGTTGTCAAATATATTTAAGTAAATCATTTATCTATTTTGTTGATAGTGTAACTGGAGTGATGTCTTAAAATCACCAGTGTAGCTGTGGGTATAAGCTTATAGATGATTCAGTTCAATGTATTTTTTTTTTTAAATTAAAAACCCAAGTGTTCCAAAATGCCACTGTTGGGAATGGACAGTAACCTGACTTTTGAAAATCAGCTGATACTTTATTCAGTGTGAATGGACAGTTTAGTCTATTCAATAGGGAACCCATTTTCGGATACTTCCACCAATGAATAAACCAAATATCATTTTTAAGTTGCTTTGAGTAGCATTCTCTGTGCTTACTCAGTGGGGCACTCATTAAAATAAGTTGTTACTGATGAATATAAATATATAAATAAATAACACAAATTATTAATAGTAACTGCTACCATTTTTTAATACCTCTGATGAACCAGACACTGTGAGATGTGTTTTGCACTAAATCATAAGTTGGGCAAATTATGGCCTGTGGCTCAAATCTGGCTCACCACATGTTTTTTTTTAAATAAAGTTTTACTGGGACACAGCTACATTCATTTTGTTTACATATCATCCATGCCTACTTTCATGCCATTGTAGCAGAGCTGAGTAGTAGTTTATACCTGCAGAACCTAAAATATTCAGTATATGGCCCTTTAAAGAAAAAGTGTGTTGACTCCTGCACTAAACATTTCATTTAATCTTTGCAACTACCAGGCAGAAGGATGACATAATCCTCACTCTAGAGACGTGGAAAGATGAAGAAATATGCAAAAATGCAACATAACTCTAATTACAGGAAGTAAAATTTCCCAAATGGCTGCCTGACTTTATGTGTCTCTCCTTTTTGAAGAGGATGATGCATTTAAGCACTTGTTAGCAGTCAACTTTCCAAGAGCTGTAGTGACAATACACCTGGTGGCAGACCCTGAAACCTATAGGGCCCAAGTAGGGCAGGCCAGTGAATGAAGGAGGCCAGGTCAATGTCAAAGGGAGGGATAGGGACTATGGCAAACTGGATAAAGTACTCCCTTCCCAAATGGAACAGCTGGTCCTCTGCTTTAGCATGTGCTGCCATGAAACAGTATCAGCCCAGTACCACTAGATCCTTTAGTTTTTAAAAAAGAACCTGGATTTTTGCATGACAATTCCCTATTTTATAAACACTTTGTGGCAAAATCTTATTTCCAAACCAAAATAAAGACACAAAGCACAGATATGCAGGCTGAATTTGGCTTTTAGGTCATCAGTTTGCCATTTCTGTTTTATGCTGATTCAGTTATGATTTCTTTCCTTGTTAGTGATAACTAGAGGCTGGGGTGGGTAGTAGAGTGGGAACAACAGGGCACAAAGATAACCTGACTTGAAACTATGTTTGTGGATTTACTTTTGTTTTATTCAAATCCAAATTAGATTAGAAAGTTTTGTAAGAGTTAACTCTTAATTTTCTGGATTAAGGAATGAAGCAGTGGTTCAGATAGTAAATTGTAGAAATTCACAAAACTTCAAGCAAAGACATCGTACCATGCTTTCACGGTCTCAGCTGCCCAGTTTTCCCATTTTCTAACCCACTCTGAACGATCGACTCTGCTTCCCAATTTTAGTGCTGAGGGTGGACAGCATCATTTTCTATACTGGTGCAGAAGATAGGCTTTCTCTAAATATGAGGACATTTTTCTAAAGCAGGGAGATCTTTGATTTGGAGTTTGATGTCACTCTGGTGAGGTCTGGATGCAGAGGAAAGGCAGGAGGAGGACCTGAACCCTGCACAATGCTAGGGTTTGAGGAAGGCTGACAGAAGCTTCCCATTACTTGGTGTATCTTCCTGGGAGAACTACATGTTTTTTCCCTATCTGCTGACAACTACTTTCTAGCATTTCTTACTTTCATTAGAGCAAATGCAAATTTAGACAATGATAAGTCTTTTTATGGGCAAATGAAAGGAAAAATTAATTCTCTTCTACAAAGAACTCTATGTTAGTACAAGAAATTTTGGGAGTACAATAAAGATTTCAGCCCAGGATTACATTTGGTGATTTTGACCAAAGTATCACAGTGAAGAACTTCATTATTCATGGAAAACCTCTATTAGAAAAAGGTTTATATATTTTCATTGAAATCCTATTCTTTGAACGGATTATTTTTCATCCCAATATTTTTAGCCAATATAATCCAACAATATAAATTTGTTTGGCTTTTGCAACTCGAATTGACAGCTAATTTTATGAATGAATTACCTTATAAATAGTTCATTTATCTATTGAAGTTACATGTAAATAGTATGTAAATGAGTTGACCTACAGTAAGTCAAGGAGTTCAAATTACTCAACAGAATAATTTGGCTCCTTTTTTGTTGGCATTATTTAATTATATAAATTACTTAAAATTATATATACATATTTATCTATTTCTCCCTAAACAACTGAAACTGTGTTGTCTCAGTTTGTGTTTGTAAAAATAGAAATGTTGCTGGAAAGTTAGTGGCAAAGGGAAATTTTGTGCAGTGATTTTTGCTTTCCCATTGGTTTACATTATAAAATGGGAGATGAAATGCTACTGAAAATAACTCTTTCTGCATTCAGCAGGAAACTTTTAGCAAGCTTGACTCTTAGAACTCCAGCACTCTGAGAATTCTTCTTTCTACTGTAATTGTATTTTGAAATTTACAAATACTACATTACCTCAACATACAAACAAATAAAAAGTGAGTGTGGTATATTCATGTAGATAGATCCTATTTTGACTTTTAGAGGTTTTACGGCTTCAGCTGGATAACTTGCCTTCGGTTCTGGTAGGATGACCAACAGTCTCTGTTTGCCTGGGATACAGGACTTTCAGTGCCAAACTATGAACATCCTAGACAAATCAGGAGGGTTGGTCACCTTAGTACTAGGAAAAGGCACAAAATTAACCAATGGGGCTTTAAAAATGCCCAAAATGTAAGGAAACTGGAAATTGATAATAATTTTTCCTACTTTGTAAATTTGGTATTAAAATTTCCTATAGTCTGTACTGAGGTTCTTACAAGAAGAAAGACGGAATGACACCATCTTAAAGCTCAAGGGAAATGTAAAGGTCATATAATCCAACATCCTCATATATTACCCATGAGAATGTGCAGGTTCAGGGGGGTTAAGGGACACCAACAAGATCAAACAACAGTAGCAGAACTGGAAAGCTAGTTTCTTGACCTGCAAGACTTGCAGAATGGAGTCACTTTAAACTCAAAAATAAGTTTAGATGTGTTTACAAATGCAGGTGAAATACAGAATCATAAATATCCAAATGATTTTAATAAAACCCAAATTCTCTTGAAATTGTCCTCACATGAAACCTAAAAAGGCTGTATTAGATTGAATTATGTAGGTAATTCCTTTAGCTTGGCACTTAAATTTACCTTTACATTGGGACTGCATCAGACTCAGCCAAAGGCTCAAGGATGCCATGTAGTTCTGGAATGAACAGGGTCAACTTGTTCAGAAGTTGAGGTGAAGACACAGCTCTTATATAACAGCAGGCGTACATATCAAAAGGTATGCACAGCCACTAGCCTAAGCTCTAAATGCCCTATTCACCTTTACCAATAGAGTCTAAACCTGTAAATTCTCTATAGTGAATACAATAAGTTGAGTTTTATACAAATGGTAGACGTATAACCATAGGCAAAGGTTTAATGGGTTTTATTAAAAATTTCACTTATAATTAGCAAAAGAAAATATCAAATAATGGAAAAACACAGAAATATAATAGCATAACTGGAAAAACATATCAAAGAAGACTATGTCACACCTACCTTTGCTGTTTAGAAAATATGAGTACAAATAACATCACTGTTAGCCCAGATATTCCAAAGATAATAATTAAGAACCATGGAAACCGGAAATCTGAAACAAAAGAATAATATTTTATATATTTATGAAGAGTTGAAGCAAAGTTTATATTTCTCTTTCCTGTTTCACATAAAAATATTTCCTAATATATATTTATCTAGTAAAATTAGTGATTTCACTTGATAGCCACTGAAACAGAATACAATTTATGTAGGAGTATGTTCTGTTCCAAGAACACCTGTCAACTTTCTCAAACCCTTTCACATCAAAACATTAAAGAAACCACACACAATTTAAACATAAACCATTAAAAAAAAATCCAAAAACGAAAAAGGCCAAAAAAACCCAAAACTGCTTTAAATATTACATGTGTCCAGGCTGTCATTAAAGGCCTCAACTCAACTCTAAACCATTTACCCAAGTCATGTCCTCTGGATTCCTGTGTGTGTGTGTGTTTGTGTGTGTGATGACATTTTTCCTTATCCATCAGCCTGAGAATCTATCAAAAAGATAGGAGGCAGAGTTTTATTTAAGAATCATGCCTAAAACTTCTTAGATCTGCAACTCACATACAGTACATAAAAAAAAAAAATGTGTCCTTTGACAGAAGATGATCCCTAGTGGGGCTCCTATCTTCATATTTAAATACATTTTGCATCAGACTTGATGGAATATCTTCCTAAAACTTCCATTCCATTCCTTAAACACAAGGGCCTGTCAGCCACCTTGTGGCTGGTTTCCAGTATTCTTACCATGGTGGCAGAGGCTAGCTGCTTTTTAGTAAAAAAAAGACAGGTGGAATATTCTTAATGTTTCATTAAAAGTAGACTTTTATGTTATAGTATTCTTCTCTTGCTTAATAATGGTTATTAAATTCCCCATGAAGGCATTTTGGGTATTAGAAAGAATTATTGGAGGCGAGAATATGATTTTGTATCTTGAGGTCTCTATTATTATAATTTGATATTAATGATATATTCAGAAACAACATAAAGTTAGAGTTTAATTTTTTTAACACAGAAAGAAAAGTCATAAAATAATATTTATTAAGTGAGTTAAAAGCCATCACAATATGCTTAAAAGGCATGTGGCAAATGTACTTTTTAAAACCAGTCACCGTATTATGTCAAATATTGTTTCAAACAAGAAACTTCCTAATTAGTTTAGAAAAAATGGTATTGAAGAAATTCTCATTTAGTGATATTTAGTATCATAATATTTTACCTGTACAGTAAAATGCAGAAACATAATTTTAATTTTTCTGTAGCTTGTGAGTGTTTCATTAGGAAATCTCATCTCCTCATTTGACCCTGTAAATCTTCTGTTTTTAATAGAAATGGCTATAACCAACCCCATTCTGGAATGAAATTACTTTATTCATTTACTGGTCTTTATTAAGCAGCCGTCTTTAATTCTGTATCTAAAAGTTTTAATTCTTTATTCTGAATTCCTATGTCTCATTTTCTTTAAACCTTTAATCCTCTTTGTAGTCTTCCTATAAAGGATCTCCAAATATTCCATGCCAGCTTTGAGAAGAACTGGCACACTACTTATTAAACCATATTCCAGGTTTAAAAGCCACAACTAAACTTCCTAGAAACAATCAGCACCTGTCACTGACCACTATACTGATTCAATACCAGGCCCTCTCTTAGGTGCTACATATACAACCATTACTACTGTTATAGAATTTCTTCCCTTTGCATTAAAAACATCATTTTTTTTTGTGATTATAAATGCAAAACAAACAGTATTTTTATAAATATAGGAACACATTCCAGAGATAGGCACTGTTAAAATTTTAGTGCATCTTCCCTTCTCTGAACTTCCCACATACTTCAGGAAAAGTCCTGGAAGTAATTTGGAAATGAAATTCTCCTTCTCTTGTAATGGAAAATAACTATTACAGATGGTGATCTCAAGGTCTCCCACCCTGACATGTGATGTGACTATATCTTGATTGCACAACACCATAACAATGTATGGATGTATCAACTGTATATTGACAAAAGGCACTTTGGCTGCCATTTTAATTTTTTTTTTTACCTTCTTCACAGGCAAATGGGCTCACTTGAGGGAGTGTTACATAGAGCATCTCACTGAACTCCCCATATTTTTCAGAGTTCCTTTGTCTGGATCTCACATGCACTTCATATTCTTTATCCAGTCTCAATGAGTATACTGGGACTGATGTTGACATTACAGGGTCCATCTTTCAAAACAAAATAAAAAGCTTATTGGTTAGAGAGTTAGCAACTCAATGTAATAAACTCTACAAGGTGTTTCCCCGTTTGTGTTCAAAAAGAATTTCTGTAAAGTGGGTATTCTTTTAAAATAAATGGGGGAGTATGCTGTTTAAAACAAATAATTTTGTAAAGAATCATGTTTTTAAATGGGCAATAGTCCTCAAATTAATTCTGGTATAAACCCAAAAACATGATAGACTTGCTTAAAGAAATGAAGCTCTCTCTTTGTATTAGGCGTCAGATATCTATTAAGATAAAAATAGAACAGAATTACTATGGCAGAACTGCAAAGAAGACTACAGATATGTTGCCTATCCTTTGGGATATTACAGTTTTGTATGGAGGAAGAAACAGACAGATAAAACATTTTCTTCACTGAGACAAATTATAACCATAAGCAAGTTATATATTGCATTCTTTAGAAATTCTGGGAAGTCATTCATATAATTACAGAATTAGAAAGGATTAAATACTCAAAGCAGTTTTTCAATATGTACTTATCATGCATTTTTGGTTAGAACACATTGTTCCTATTTACAGAAAACTTTGAACCCTTACTTTTTCAACAGTATGGGTTTTCAAGTAAATAGAATTCTCATAATTTGTTTTATTAAGTCAGAAGATGGGGCTTCTGCTGTCAGTTTGTACTCATAAAGTAGTATACCTCTTTTCCCCCCCATGTGTACACGGAATGGTTTGACATCTTTTATAGGAACCTCTTACTATATGGAATACATGCATACCTGAAATACTTTTTTTAAGGAAGAATTCTGAATATGAAACCCGTTTTATAATTTTTCTTAAAATACTTTTAAAAGCCTATGTTTCCATTCTTGAAATCCCAATTTCTCTTTGTTATGGTCAGCACTATTATTTTTTACAGATTTCATTAACAACAAAACCAAAAATGGGCCCCCAGTGATTTCCTCTCTGGTCCCCTCTGGTCTCATTGCTTATCTTCTCTCAACCTTACACAATACCACACCAAACTCAAAAATGCTCACAAATGTGCTCAGACTGCCTGCATTGTACCCTGCCACCTACCTGTGTGGCTACATTTTAAGAAGTCTTTGCCAGCACTTTTCCCTACTCTACCATGCCAGACAATACACATCTTATATTACTTTTTTTTTTAGGTACTGAGGCTGGGGATTGGACTGGGACCTTGTATGTGGGAAGCTGGTGCTCAACTGCTTGAGCCATATCCGCTCCTCTCTTACAGCATGTCTTATACTTCACTGCTCAAACTTAATTACCCACATCTTTCTATATTTCCAGTAAATTCCCTGAGGGTATAAAAATTTCCTAATTATCTTTGCATTTCCAAAACCCAGCACAATACCAGGTATACAGCAGGTGCTCAAAAGATAGCCCATACACTGAATAATTCTATGCCACCCATTACGTCTTTAAAAACTGTAAATTCTTAACTTGGTTTAGTAGGTAAAGAGTTGAAAGCAACCACATGGTCATTAGTACAACTTGAAATATTACAAATGAACTTATTAAAAAAACAGGCATGGTAATAGCAAATTCAAAATTGTAAAATATTAACATGAATTCCTGATACAAGCGAAAAACACTAGGCTTTTCCTCTCTACTTATGAACCCACCCCCTTCCTTTTTTCCTTATAATGCTTGTGAGTTTCTTCAAGGAAGAGGTCATTCCTTCTGAGGCCCTTGGAAACTCCCGAACTTATAAATAACACTAATACATAACTTCACCCCTTCGGACTGTGTAATGAAATTTAGCAAGGGTGCAATAGAAGTGCAATGAAGCCAGGTTCGGAGGCAGCCCTGAAGAGTCGATTACCTGAGCCCATGCTCTCACACACCAGTCACAGGGTGTGACTTTCATATCTGTGCCACAGTGAAATGAGAAATAACTATATGCCATGGACTTCCGAGTTGATATTGTGATCATCAAATTTGTGAATGCTGACATTCTATTTTAAATCTTTTCTAGGGCAGTGCTTATCAAATTTTCTGCTTCAAGACCTCTTTAAACTCTTAAAAATATTGAGAATCCTAAAGACTTTGGTTTATTTGGATTATATCTATCACTATTTACCATATTAGAAATTGAAACTGAGAAAATTTTAAATATTTAACTAAAAAAAAATTATTCTGGTAAGATATATTCAACACAAAAGTCCCAATTTAAAATAGCAATAATAGATTTTATGTTGACACAAGTAACATACTTTTCTAAAGATATTTTGTTTTTCAAAAAATGTAAGTACAGTGAGACGAGTGCCATTATTTTACAGTTTTGCAAGTCTCTTTAATATCTGGCTTAATAGACATATCTACTTTTCATTTTATATCTGCTTTGGCATTCTGTTAGGATGCGTTTTTTGGTTGGTGTTAATGAATAAAATCTGGTCACACACAGAAGTATAGTGAGAAAAGGGAGGAATAATTTAAAGCTTTTTCAGGTAACTGTGGATATTGTGGATATTGTGGATATTCTTTCCAAAACTATACCAAAACTCAACAAGTAGTAATTTCTTTAAGGCTAGAAGCAGGGTGGAATCTGAAACCTTATCAATGAAGTTTTCAGACACTATTATATTAAAACTCACCATTCCACTTTGCACTTTGAATGGTTTTTTTCCTCATACATGATTTTATAAATTTATGAATTCTATAAATCATGTATTAGCCATTTCAAAAATATTGGTTTGCTGACTTATGCAGATTTTCTAAATGTTCACACATTTTATTATGTAACGTAAAAATCTCTTTCATTAATACCACCATCAATTTCGTGAGGAAAATTTTCAAAATTTGGGAAGACATCAAGCCCACAATTATGGATACATGTTTTCCGAATTATAAATTTCCTTTGAAAGCTCAAATTTTTTTCCATTGGCAACAAATACTGTGAGCTGTTTTTCTTGATGTGACCAGCTCAGTTCATCCTTTTTTTTTGTGAAATGTTTGCCAAATATTTGCCAAGTCAAATGTGAATAACCATCTATCACTATCAGTTGTTCATTCAAGAAAAACATGGTGTTCCAGGCAAAAAGTGCTAGCTCAGCTTGTAAATCAGTTGTGTAAGTGCTTTTCCTGAACACAACCATCAGTGTCTTCATATGCCACAGAAGTTCTTAATGCATCCATTCCACTTGTCGCACAGAATATTAAAAAGCTATGGGCGCAAAGGTAGAGATTTAATGAAACTACTACTTTTTATAGCTTAATAAAGGTCATTTTTGTGTGAAACTGGCTTTTTTCTTTATTGCAAGTGCACACTGAAGAATAAAGTGACTATTCATACTCTTTGGTGCCACTGGTTTGATTCATGCTAACACTTAAGTAGCTTTACCCATTGTGCCTCCTGTTCGACATCTGGTACACATACAAATGCCAACACAGCAAAAAAGGGAAAAACATTATTATGAAATTAATTTTGATCTTGTGGATCCCTCTGAAAGGGTCTCAGGGATTCTCAGGGGTCCAGATGACACTTTGAACTGCTGGCCTAGGGTACCTAGCAGAATGTCTTATGTACAGTAATTACTTCAATACATGGTTGCTGAATAAATATTTGATCAAGTGATTCACTCTATAGCTTGGATTTAGAAAGTCTTGTTGACTCAGCATTCAACCAGGCTCCTTTGAACCAAGTTACAGAACAGATATCTACATTAGAGTGATTCAGAAAACAGAATATCAAAGCCCAGCACTGTAATTGTTCAAAGCTGCTCCAAACTTAATTTTCTTCTAACAACAGATTTGGTTTACTGACTGAATAGGGCCTGGCGTCTCAAAATTCTGGGAGTGAGGCTGTTCTAGGCTGCTGGGCACAACCTGATGACTGGCCAGAAACTGCTTGGCTTGGCCAGTACTGTGGCTGTGGTTAGACTGATTTAGAATTAGTTATACTGGGAGCAGCCCGATAACATTGTTTTTCTTCTTCTTGTGTGCCATGTAGAATTTATCTAAGGGCTGAGGTCCCACACACTTGGCAAGGAGAACTTTGTGAAGGATTCTCTACTTGTCTACATAAGAACTTCTTAGCTTGTTTTTCTGATAAGGTATAAAACAAAACATCTATCTGAAACCTCTAACTGACAAATGTCTGCCTTTTTTTCCCCTCCTGGAGTTACTTAAGAGCTGACTTTAATGGGGTCTCTTAAGTGGCAAACAACTAAAATCACAGGGGAATATTTAGTCATAGCACACTGTTGACCTTATCATAATCCTTCCTGTGTTTAGCCACAACCCCAAAACAGCTAAGGAGCCAGAGTTTACAATTTGGCACTAACGTTCAAATGAATACCAGGCAGAACAGGGGAAAGAGATTTCCTTTCCTTCTACAGGCTTCCATGTAAGCATCTGCTTTCTTACAGAATTCCAAGATATTTCACTGATTAGCTCACTTATCCTCAAATAAGAAATTATGGAGCAGATAGCTCACTTATCCTCAAATAAGAAATTATGGAGCAGATAGCATGGGTATGTGATATTAGGTTGAAGGAAGTCTAATTACAAGTGAGAGAAAGATTGCTGAAATAGAAAAAATAAAAGTCAGAGGATTTAAGTGTGAGATGTAGTACCCTTACCATTTTCCACTGGGTCTCATTTACTTCTTTGTAATGAAGTTCATACTCCAGGACTATCCATCCTTTCTGAACATCTGCATTGGGTGGTGGTTCCCATCTCACTTGGATATCTGCATGTATCCCAGTTAAACTGATGTTGAGTAAAGTCCAGTTGAGGCCAATGGGTGGATCTGGTTGTACTGTGCATTGCAACAGAGAATTAGCACACAGAGGAATACCACTTGATATTAATAAAGTGCTTTCTTTCAAAGAGACCAAATGACCTTACATGTTTTTGTTTATTCTCCAAATTCTTCTAATATTCTTATTATTGCAACTGTTATTTTATTAGAGTACCATTGCTTTTTCTTAAGGATTGTCTGTTTTTGACTTAAAAATTCATTTTCAAGTCTAAAATCTCATCTATAATATTTCTAAAAGATCTGTTCTGTTTCCCATTTCTTATTGCTATGATAGCATTTATGCTTTGAAAGTTTGTCAAAGGAATTGATTTTAACGCAAAACCAAAGAAGCAGAGTGTCAGAAAACTTATAGTACTTAAACATGTGGCTGGCTATTTTGGAGCTAAGGGTAGAAGAATCTCTTCTTTACCCAACTGTACATGATGCTGGGGTAAGGATCTTGTCTTCTTCATTTCTGTATTGCCACTAGTATAATCCTTCTGAACACTTAGCAAAATGCTCCTTACCAAGTTGCCTTCCAAGCCACATGTGATCATTACTTCAGACATAAGAAGGAAGGCATTATATTGCTTCTCAAATGATGAGGATTCAGCATTTTCTGCCTTTTACTTCACTTCCATGTGAACAGTCTGAAATAGTTGTTTGCTTTGTTTCTACTGATAGACTAAGCACTGTCAGGGAAATCTGCAAGCTGCATTCTGCTTATTGGGACCCCAAAGACCACAGTCACCAAAAGTTGATGAAGAGAAATACAAATTCTGAAGTTAGGTACTATAGCTAAATTTACATTTATAATTTATAAATTATTGCTATTCAGGTCTCAAGACTGAGGGTTTTGAAAACAATTTGCAGATACAGTACAGAATTTACTATCTTTTCTGCTATATGTAGATAGTATAGAGTGTTGTAGAGAATCTGGTTGTTCAGAGATGAGCCTATAAATACACCCTGTGAGGAGCTCTTAATGTCTGTCAAAATCTTGGCTCAAAGACAGACGTTCTCATCTTCACCCAGAGTTAAAACAGAACTTACCACAGAACAGCAGGCTGGGGGGTACTGTGGAGAGGGCTCCACTTTTTTTTTCTTAAATAGAGTCCAAATTTGGCTAATTATAGTATATTTTATGGGTTAATTTGCAAAATGGCTGAGCTAAGAAAGGTCACATAATGGAAGTAATTTCTTACTCATTAGTTTCTTTTTTTTTTTTAAAGATTTATTTATTTTTATTTATTCTCCCCCCTTTGCAGCTTTTTTTTCCCTTTTTTTGCTGTCTGCTCTCTGTGTCCATTTGCTGTGCATTTTTTTTTTTTCCTGTGTCTTCTTGTCTTCCTTCGTTGTGTCATCTTGCTGCGTCAGCTCTCCGCGGCACACGGGCCACTTTGCCTTCACAAGGAGGCCCTGGGATGCGAACCCATGTGATAGACAGGAGCCCAACTGATTGAGCCACAGCTGGGTCGCCTCACTCATTAGTTTTTGATGGGGAATGATGGATTCTAATAAGCAAAGCTTAACCCTTTATGTGACCAAGCTAATAACGTTTCTGGTGGAAAATTTTCTAAAACTTACTACTCGTTGTAAATGTTTCCCTTTCCACTTTAAAATGGAAGATATGGAACAGGGTGCTCTTTGAGAAGGCTCAGTACCACCATTCTAAGCATAATAATAACCCCTCCTTTATCTTCATATGTACATCCACATGCCTCTTGACCACTTCTATGAGCTCTTTCCAAAGCATCTTAAACTTAATAGATCCAAACCAAGCCTCTGACCTCACCTCCCCCAACTTGCTTCCCTCTATAATCCCCATCTATTAATGGCAACTCCATCAGGATCAAAATGCTGAATAATTCCTTGACTCATCCCTTTCTCTTCACCCCACATTCTGCCTTCTGTAATTTCAAGATATATTCAAAATCCAACCACTTCTCACCACCTCCACCTCCATAATTTAGTCCTAACCAAAATAATTCTTCACCTATATGACTTCATTGACCTCCTTACTGGACCCAACCTTAGTCTTTGTCACCCTTCAGGCAATTCTCAGTACAACAGGCACAATAATGGTCTCATATCACTCATTATCTAAAACCCTGTAAAAGCTGCTCATCTTACTTCAAGTGAAAGCCCAAGTCATTACCAATGGCTTAAATGGTCCTGTAGATTTCTTATACTCGCCTTCTCACTCTCTCTGTTAGCTCCACCAGTCTTCTGCTGTTCCTTGAGTGTGTAGGAGAAGCATGCTCTTGCTTCAGGACTTTTACCCGTGCTGTTTCCTTTTGCTGAAATGTCTTTTCCTCAGATAGAAGCATGATCGCTCTCCATTATGTTTTTTGTTCAAATGTCACTGTCTAAGTGAGGCCAAACCTGGCAACCCTATTTAAAATTGCATCCTCTCCAGCACTCCTGTTCTTCCATGTGTTATTTTTCTTCATAGCACCGTCCCATTTCACCTTCACTGGGATGAAATCCCACCAGGGCAAACATTTTTTTGTCTCTAGCATCTAGAATATTGCGTGGCATAAATTAAGGATTCAATAAATATTTGCTGAATGATTTGAATGAGTAACAAATGTATAATAAATTTATTACTTTAAGTCCAAAGAATAGTGCTATGAGGTGGCAGAGTATCTTCATAATGAATGTAGAGTTGTCTTGATTAACATCTTTCACAAGGTCTTTAAAGATTAGCTCAGTTCTTTGTTCTCCCTCACTCTCGGTTCTCTCCCTCTCCTGTTATTATTGTAACTCTGCCTGACATCATCTTTTGTTTAGATTTTCACAGTCTTTTCTAGTCCATTCCAATTTACTCTCCACACTGCAGCTAGATTAAGTTCTCTGAAATATTAATAACATGACAAGAAGTACTGTTGTTCCTCTAGATTAAGAGCATGGCCACTGAAGCTATGCTACTTAGATTCAGATCCCAAGTCTACTTACTAACTGTTTGACCTTGAGCAAGTCTTTTTAGTGCCTTGAACCTCCATTTATCTGTAAAATAGGGATTATAACAAAACCTACCTCATGTTTGTTAGACCTGGCACATGGCATTTTTGTCACTTTTAATTCTTACTATGCTCAGGGCATTTCCCTGTTTAACATCCTCAAAAGGCTACCCCTGGGCAGTAAGATAAAATCCAAATTTCTCTGTGAGGCATATAGGACCACTGATGATTTCTCCAGCCTGCCAGTCAGATCTGCTCAAGTGCTCCTGAGTCCTTGAACATTCCCTGCTGTTTCTCACTTTGGGAATTTAGTAGTTGTTGGAATGCACAGTCCGCCATGTCTACCTGGCATCTGCCACTCATGTTTTAAGAGGTAACTGAACACTTCCATGGAGCTCTTCCTCATCCCTCAGGCTGACTCAATCGCTTGCTCCTCTGGCCACCACCTGAGCTTGCAACGTCTTTCATACACCTCGAATCCAGCACTTACTATAAGTATTGCAATTATTTGTTAACACATCTGACTTGCCTGCTTGATTGTATCTACTCATCCTGCGGCCACCATATGCAACACAGTCCCCAGCACCTGACAGATGGGTAGGGCTGGTTGACAGGTCAGGCTTAGAATACAGGCGTTGACCCAGTTTCTTACTGACCCACTTAGCCATGCAACAACCCGATCCACTGACATTTAGGGCATACACTAAATAAATAGTCTCTCAAAACTACTTCAATTGGGATTTTTTTTTCTGATTATTAGTCTTCTCAATCTTCTCCCTCAAAATCAAACTGTCAGATTTCACATTTCTGTCTTCAGCTTCTAGGTATTGTTTCCTAGTCTCTTCCAGTCTGTGGATGGCTGGGAAACCACATGTAACAACAGAACATCTAAGAGAAGCTACAAGGAATTCCTACCAGCAACAGATCAACTTTTGAAGATTCATTTTGAGCACAATTTCAGCTTTTCAAAGTCCTTGTTTGCTTCTTTTAATCTCGTTTATACTCTTATAGAATAAACATGAGTATTCCAATTATATTTGTTTGGTTTGCTTTATTTTATTTTCTCCTCATGTTCACAGATAGAAAAAGGATAATCTGTTTGGGTCTTTTACTTAGCTAATTAAACTGATTATCGCCAGTGTTTTTTGGGAGATTTTTTAAACTTGGCTTTAAACTGATTTTGGCTTTTTGTAAATGTAAAATTCCAGAATTATTATGTGTTGTGATAAAGGAAATCTAGACTTTTTTTATAGCAATGATAAAGGGAAAAGCACAACATACCTCAGTGAATCTGAATGTGATAATTATATCAAATATTTGGGAAAGAAGGGACCTTAGGAGTACACGGAGTTTGTCCCTTGCAGTGGCACAAAAGAACATAAACCAGATTTAAAGACCTAAAGAAAAAGATTCGTCATGGTGCCATTCTATTCTTTACAACATTTACTGCCAGTTGTTTTATGTTAGAGCCAATTTAAGTTCTCCCTGTCCTTTAATTTTTTAGCAACTGGTCTCATCTGTAAAAATAGTCATCCAGGTACATAGAGCACTATTACAAAACCTTCCTAATAGATTATATTTGGATTGCAGGCTTCCCGTTTATGGAATCTAGAGTCATGTCAAATAAAACACAAACCTGTGATTTACCTATTTCCTCAACAGAGAAACACCTTTGATCCACCGTATCACCATTGTTAGTTAACTTGATACAGTAGGGTATCCAAATGGAGGTATAAGAGGAATTAAAGTAACAGCTGTTTACTCCAGCAGAGACATAATCGGGGCATTCTTTCCATTCTTGGGTCCATTCTTTACTGCTCCTGAAATGAAGATAAAAGAGAATGAATTGTCCCAAAAATCATGCCATAGGTTAAGTCAAAGTGAGGTGCCTGACAGTCAGATTTAATAAATGTAACATCAATATGGTGTGAAGGAGTAGTTTAGTATTGCCTTTTCCAGGAAGTACTGCATCTGTGGACAATATCAGTGTCTGAAAACCATAAGCAGCTATTTAGGGGAATGGATGTAGCTCAAGTGGTTGAGTGCCTGCTTCCCATATAAGAGGTCCCAGGTTTGATCCCTGGTGCTTCCTAAAAATAAGCAAACAAACAAACAAAAAACAAATGAACAAACAAACAAAAAGCAGGTCTCATTGGAGTGTGGATGTAGCTCAGTGGTTGAGTGCCTGCTCCCCATGTATGTGGTCCTGGGTTCAATCCTTGGAACCTAAAAGAAAAGAAGAAAAAAGAGGCTATTTGGTAAGTGTGCCTATAGCAAAAGCATTGGTCCATTGACTGTATATGATGTACTAGCTCCTAAATCAAACAGTTTCTGTGGCATGTACTTTATGATCCCCATTCTCATATGATGGTTCTGAGGCTTAGAAAAGTTAATTTTCCCCCTTTAATAAAACACTGCAGTGTGTCAACCCCAAAACTATAGACATTCACAGAAAAAAGTAAGTCCTTGGACTTGAGCATTTCCCCCAACTGAAGGTGGAAGAAACTGAGGTGTGGATGGTGTGCTCCAGGCTGATTGATCCCAAGATCTGTGAGGCCTTGAGGTGAAATATCAGCTACCACCCTACACTGAAGCACTGTATCCTGTGTCCATCTCCCCAAGGATGCCCTATGCTTAGGGAGTTTTCCCAGTACCTTGAACTCCTTCCCATACTCCTGATTATGTCCTTTAATTATATGAAGAGCCATGAGAATATTTTAAACATATCAACCAGATGATATTTATGAAACATGGGAATCATAGCCTTTACCCCCATCCTTGAGATAGACAAAAGGCATGGGCCCAGAAATTTAGAAATCTTTCCAAGTCCAGAAAGCATTTTTTTTTTCCATTTTGTAAGTAGAAATGAAAATTTAATTACAGTATTGGGGGTCCCGCGCCCTGGCTCCCCCTCTCTAAGGGAAATTCAGTCCATAGCAGGCAGCTGCCTACATGCCCAGGATCCAAGTTAAAATGTGACAGACCTCCCCACAGGGAAACAATGGACAGATGATATCTCAGACTGTAATTTTCTCCAGGTTGTACACTTCCTTCCTACAGAAACATCACCAGACCCCATTTATGTGCTTCAGTGACCCTGGCAGAAACTCTGTTATGAAACGTCTTTGTTCTGAGACCCTTTATATTACCCCTCATTTTCCTGCTTTTTGCAGAGTGCTACTTTCATTTTCTGGCCTGCTGTCACGAGAGATCCTTTCCTGCCTGTAAGTCCCAATAAAGCTTATGTCTGACCCAGTTCCAGGTGTGTTCTTTGGTACTGTGGCCACCTCAACCCATGCCCATCAGGAGCTGGGTTGGAACAAGTATCAAAAAGAAGGAAAACCAAAAATGAGCTGAATTGAATCCATGTGTTTTTCTGTCAGTTCCTTTTTGGGTTTATCTATGAAGAGTGAGTTCATCTTTACCTACATCTTGGACCAGAACAAAGAAGTAAATAAACAAATAAATCATGGAGGACAATTGTGCTGATGCACGCAAGGAGTGCTGTGCCACGCAGGGGTGTCCCTGTGCAGGGGAGCCCCATGCGCAAGGACTGTGCCCTGTAAGGAGAGCCGCCCAGCGCGAAAGAAAGTTCAGCCTGCCCAGGAATGGTGCTGCACACACGGAGAGCTGACACAGCAAGATGACGCAACGACACAACAAAAGGAAACACAGATTCCTGTGCCTCTGACAACAACAGAAGCAGACAAAGAACATGCAGCAAATAGACACAGAAAACAGACAACCAGGTGGGGGGAGAAGGGGAGAGAAATAAATAAATAAATAAATCTTTTAAAAAAATCATGGAGGACAGATGGATACATGGAGAACACGAAGTAAATCAGAAAAGCTATGCTTCTATATTTACATTCTACCACAATGTTAGTCATCTCCACCCCTCTATGGAAAACATCATTGGCCCAGATGACTTAAAAGAACATTAGGCTGCATACTGAATGGGAAGGAGATGTCAGAAGGAAGTCAGAGTTTTGGGAAAGGTAATGCCCTGATCAGTTGCCATGGGAACCTGAACAACAATGCAGTATAATCAAATGATGGCTCACACTCAAGTCCATCCTAGCAAGGACAGAGCAGACATGTGATAGTATGTGATAAGGTCCTCCAAAATCTTGTCTGTCTGACTGACTGAATGAATGAATTAGGCAATCCCTCTTTGAGTGCCTACAATAAATCAAGTACTGGTACTGTAAGCTTGTAAACAAATAAGATTTGGTCCCTACCTCCAGGCTAGAAGAAAACTCAGAAATTACCATTGGAGTACTTGATTTTTGGCCTCTTGCATTCATTCCATTAATAGCCAATGAGCATTGATTATGTGTAAAATATGGTGTTGGCCACTATGGGGGATTTACCTGTGCCTAATGAAAGCTTCCCAACTCAGAGGGAAAGACTAAAAATTATTTTACAAAGTGGCATGGGCTGAAAGCTCATTGGTAGTGTCATGAAGATCCCCAGGAGTTCAGAAGAGGGAATGTGTGCTCTGATTCATCAAGGAAGGCTTCAAGGTGGAGGTGGTGTTCTTAGCAACTCTGAGGGATGGAGTAAAAATTTAATAAACTGGCAACAGGTAGAGGAAAGGGAGGGAAGAGAGCAGGCAAAGGCACTGAGGTAAGGATGTGGGCATGAGTGTGGTGGGGAAGCAAGTGGCTGTGGAATGACAGGGCAGAACTGTCTTAAATTAGAGCTGCTACTTGGGTGGAGTAACTCATCCTCCTTTCATTTTTCACTATCCTTTAAGCTGAGAATAGGGGTTGTAAGTCAAGGAGATGAAAAGCCATATAATATTTGCCTGAGAAGGAAGTGGGAATGGCCCAGGGAAGGAGAAGGCGCCTGGGGCTGGAAGGACTCTGAGGCCTGGGTGTTGTGCAGCAGCAGGCAGTGTGGACCCCGGAGGCTAAGGGAAAGACAGAGAACAGAAGGAAAGGACGAGGGGCTTCCCTGTTTTCCTTCTTTACAGTTGTATCTCAGCCCGGTCTGGTTGGCACCAGGAGAAACCTGAGCAATATCAGGGGGTTCTTGGACAGCTGCCCATCAGCTGTTGTAAAGAACATGGAATTAAAATGGCAGAGACACCAGGGTCTGAGACAGGGAACTATTGCTTAAGTTCTGGTTGAGATTCCTGAAAGTTGCATACCCTTGGAAGAGAGGGAGATTCATCCCTGATGGGAAAAGGAAGTGGGTGAAGGGCAGAAGAAAGGATAAATTGTGTGTGTATTTGGAGTAACAGGAAAAAGATAAAAAATTAGGGATGAGTGGGTCACTGAACTGTAATATGGTTGATAATACCTTGACTTTCAAACTAAATAGGTGTGTATTAAAGAGAATGGCTTAACAAGACTGCCCAGAGAATGATGCTTTAATGTAAGGAATTTCAAAGGAATTTAGGATAATTGATAGTATTAAAGCTAGAAAACTCACAGTACTAAAATGTTCCAAACATGAACAACAGTGCCTAATAGGTCCTGATTTGGAACAGGGAGGCTAGCTGTATTGTGCTTCACAGTTTCTGAATTTTGGCATGTTGGCATTCTGGTCTCCATGGGGACTGTGTGAAAAATCTTGTTTAGATGGTCCCAAGCCCATTAGTCCCATAGAATAAGCAATTTAAAGCAATTAAGCATGATGGATCAGGAATAGCTTGTGCAAAACCTAACTCTCACCTCCTTCCTCATTAATCCAATTAGAATTTTACTTTAAATAAATATTTAAAACTTATTTAATAAACTATTAAATTGAACACACACACAAAAACAAATGAACTCACAAAGCAGATAGTATGTTGATTGTGTCAAAACAACAAATTCAGTCTTGGTGAGTAGAGACTTTATCTGAAAATATTATTGCAAAAGGGGAAAGGGTTTATTGCAATAGAGGAAGGGAACTATTGCAGTCTGGAGAATGTTCTGACCATCAGGTCTGTAAGTGTCTCAAGAATTAGGCCAAAAGGATTTTTCTTTTATACAGAGGAAAGAATTGGGTGTAGGGAAGTGGGATGAAAGGTGGCGTGATTAGACGGTAGATTTGAGAATATTTTATGCTGAAGCAGCCTATTATTTGGGAGGTGCTCTTAAAATTCATGGATCTGGAGGAAGGACAGACTAACCAAGGTGTCTGAATAAAAAGCAATTTGTTCTGATCGATCAGTGAGTTCATGCAGTTCAGCTAATCATATATGAAGCAAAGGAGTGGAAAGTGGAGGGTCTGTGTTGAATCTTATCCTAGGTAAACAAAGTGGTATTCTAGAGACTTGTTTGGCTAAGGGAAGTTCTGTGCATAAGCCATTTGCTGGAATACAGAGGTGGGGGTATTTATTAAACTTCACTGTTTTCCAGAAAACAGGATTTGGGTAAAGCCTAAACGTCGTCAGCTGCCAACACTGGTTTGATTTCATAAAGGTAACTGAGGCCACTTAATGGAGGCTACTTTCTCCTTTGTTTACCACCCAAAGTTAAGTATTTTAGATTTGTTTACAGACTATCTTGTGAAATAGGAGTAGCAGCAGTAGAAAGAATTATCAATGAAAACAGAAGAGAAGAAAAGCTTTCCCCCTTAAGGTGACCAACTGTAAAAGAAATAATAAAAGAAGACACCATTTTTGGAGGCGTCTTCAGGACATGGAGCTGCCCTGGATGGTGCTTCAGAGGTAATCACCGGACATTGTAAATCCTCACAGGGCCTACATGATGGAATAGAGGAGAGTATGGGCCATGATGTGAACCAATGTATATGAGGTGCAGAGGTGCCCAAAGATGTACTTACCAAATCCAATGGATGTGTCATGATGATGGGAACGAGTGTTGTTGGGGGGGGGAGAGGGGGGGTGGGGGGGTGGGGTTGAATGGGACCTCACATATATATTTTTAATGTAATATTACAAAGTCAATAAAAAATAAAAAAATTAAAAAAAAAAAAAAGAAAATATATTATAATCAAGTATAAAATGCATGAGCAAATACATATTACTGAGCTTGAAAAAAAAAAAAAAAAAAAAAAAGAAGACACCATTTATGCTTTAAGGGCAATTGTTTTCATTACATACAGCGTATGCTAAAGTTTAACCTTAAAATTTAATCCTTTTCTTTGAAAAAAAGAGAAGAAACAATGTCCTTTCTTTCCCCCACAAACTTGCCTGGAAAGTAAACTTTTTTTTTCTTAAAGGCCAGGATAATTTCTTTTTGAAAGGATTAGTTTCAGGCACAATTGTGTGTGGGGAAGATACATCCTCAGTGATGAAGTGTTCACATGCCAGTCTACTTCCTTTGACAACAAAGTATTCGCACGCCAGCCGCCAAGGGCAGAGCATCCCTCACATGCTTCCCAGAGCTTTCTTTTGCCATGCCTTGTAATTTGCATTCCTGATGAGTCCCCACCAAGCTCAGATGCTGAATTTGGCAGGGTCTCCATCACAGGGGTGGCAGAGAACTGTTCAGAATTGTTTAGCCAAATGCACTGAGGTTGCCTTTTCTGCCAGCTCACCTGGTGGGGAGCAGAGCTGAGCAAAGTGTGCGACTGCCTTTGGGCCTGGGCCTTTGCTGTCCTGTGACAGCGCCACGTGTTTAAACGCGGTTGTGATTTAGATACCAAGGACGGGCCGGTGAATTGAAAGCTCAGTGCACTGTCTACTTCCCTGCCCCTTCCTGTTTCCACTGACTCTGGCTCTGAATGAAACAATGTCACAGCTTTATTGTGTGTGAGGCATGGAGAGGAATGATTCTATAGTTCCAGGAGTTGCCTGAGAACTGAATTCTAAGAAACAATGACAAGATTCAGAAAGTGCGTCGGTATTGTGATCTCTGTTTAAGTGGGCAATGAGAAGTCTAATACAGATGTATGCTAATCAGGGCAGTCTAACCCTAATACCCCTGAACTCTTCAATTCTGACCTTCCCAGATAAACTGGGCTATGGGCGTATGCTATCTTTGCCTGAGATATTTTTATTGAGAGAATACAGAATGCTGACTTTGCAAGTTTGGACTGGCATTTAATCATGAGGTTGTACTTTGGGTACCTAAGGATCCCAGCCTTCGCTACGGCATAACCTAATGAACTTCTTCTGAATATGTCTGAGATTTTTCCTCCACCTGGTCAAACTTTCAGCAGCATCCCTCTTAGTACAGAGCCTGGGTTTGGACTAGGGATGCTGAAAGGCCTGCGGTATGCAGTAGAGGTCTATAGACAAAGTCATGTGGCTCTGGTAGATTAGGGTGAGGGACAAATATACATTTATGATATTATATATAATATTTGTGTGGTAAAAGCATATTTTCATAAAGTAGGCCATCTCTTGCTAATTCTCTAGTCAGTTGGGTTAATTGTGCCTGTACAAATAACTTAGGTTATTTGTTTTGATTGAGCTGAAGCCAAAACATGAGAACGGCATTTACTAAATCTGTCTCTCATTTACAAATAGCATAATCAATTCAATACATATACAAAAAGGTTACCAAACATATTAGCTTCCTGTCTAAATGTACTTAAGCAAATTAGCTTTGTGTACTGGCCTCTACTTCTATGGAGAGTCAGCGTTAAAGAAAAAAAGTACAGTCATTGCTCACCCACTTGTTCTCTGTGTGCCCTCTGGGGTACACCCAAGGGACCTTTCACACATAGAAGGTGGTGAGCCCAGCTGGCTGCTCACAAAAGTATAAGTCATCTGCAAATTAAGTACCCAGACCTGCATTAAAAATGGACTTAATTGCTTACCAAACAGCACAGAAAGTAAGGAATCAAAAATCATTTCTGTAGCCCAGAAAGTAGAATTTCATATTACTATTATTTTAAATTATTACACTACTGATAATAACAAAAATAGCAGCTACCCTTTATTATGTATGTACTGTATGCCAAGTACTTGTTAAGTGCTGTTCATGTATTATCTAAAACAATTCTCACAAGAAGCCATGAGGCAAGGACTGTTATCTCCACTCTGCAGAGGAAAAGGCCAACTTGCAGACAGAATGAGGAATTTTCCCAGGATCACTCAGTAAGTGCTGGAGCCAGGCTGGGATGCAGGTTTGCTGGCCCTGAGCCATCTCCTCAACTGCTGACTGCATCTTATTTCCCTTCCCTCATTCGTCTGTGGGGGTAGCTAACATCATCCTTAGACACTAACCCACGGAAGCCTAGAATAAAAAAGGGCCTCACTAAGCTTGCTTCCTGGTTTAGTTCTTCCCTGGGGCTGGGGTGGAAAAGAGTAGATAACAGAGTGTTTGAGTCTAAAATTTAAAAAGGTAAGAAGGTACACCATAAAAGTAAACAGGAGTGGAAACAATGCCAGGCAAGTGGTTAGAAATAAACTACTTGGGAGGTGATTACTTTGAGAGATCTCCATTTCACTCTTCTCCTCTTATTTTATAGGACCACTGGTAAAAAAGGAGGAGAAAAGTATTACAGTCCCTTTCAGAATATAACTAATTTAACAGAAACATAGTCTATTCTCTACAT
This sequence comes from Dasypus novemcinctus, assembly GCF_030445035.2. Classification (NCBI taxonomy): domain Eukaryota; kingdom Metazoa; phylum Chordata; class Mammalia; order Cingulata; family Dasypodidae; genus Dasypus; species Dasypus novemcinctus. The sequence goes on along the minus strand of NC_080674.1, from coordinate 46,431,578 downwards.
GGAAACCAAACGGGGTCTTTAAAAAGATACATTTTTTTCAAAAAACCCCAATGGCTTCCCACCACAGATAAAGTAAAACTCAAAGTCCTACCACAGGATACATGGCTTGGCATAGTCTGGTCCAGACCAAGTCGCTGACTCCTTCTCATAGCTCGTTCCTTATCTCCCATCCTGTATCATCCATGCTCCTCTGAAATACACCTAGCCTGGTCCTGCCTCAGAGCCTCAGCACTTGCAATTTCCTCGGCCTGGACAGCCTTTTCCCCAGAGAGTCACGTGGCCTCCCTCACTTCTTTTAGGTCTGTATTCTAATGCCACCATATTAGAAGCCTCCTCTGACCTTCTCCCGTAAAACATCACCCGATCCTCTACACTCCACAAACTAAGGTACTCAGTCATCCAACTCTCACTCATATTTCTACCCACTCGCTTTCACAAACACTCATGTGCATTCACCCTAACACACTCAAACACTTTCACCTGCTCACCCTCTCACTTACAAACATGCATTCATGTACCTTCACGCACTCACACACACATTCACAAACACACACACTCATTCACACTTTCACTCACTCATTCTTTCACACATGCTCATGCACTCTTTCACATATATACTCTGATATACACACACACCCTAATGCACTCACATGCTTTTACCCACTCACCCTCAAATAAGTACATTCACACAGAGTCACACACTCATACTAACATACACACTTTTGCCCACTCACTTCCTCACACACTCTCATGCATATACATGTATCACATACAGTGCTATCCTCCTTCTGGCTTTATTTTTCTTAAATAACTCATATTACTAGCTATCATTTTATTTATTTCTTTTTAATTGTCCTTCTTACCCCACTTGAAAGGAATCTCTGTGAGACCAGGGAGTATGTCTTTTCTTATTTACTGTTGCATCCCCAGTGCCTAACATAGGACCCAGTACATAGTAAGGGCTTAATTAATATTTTAAAAATAAATGAATGGATACATTTAGGGCAACAAAATAAATCACTTTCTTTCCTACAACTATTTGCAACTCAGTATACTTCAATCAGCAAATCCATGGAGAGAAAAACCAGAAAGTCATGAAGGCTGCACCTTCTAATATAGAACAGCTGTATGGCTCTTGGGCTCTTTGAATCCTGATGAACACCATCCGTCCAGTGACATGAAAAAGTCTCTAGTTCAGGTGAACGGCACTTGGTGAATTTAGGCTTCTCAGAAGAATCTGCAGAATAAACAGAAAAGGCAAGGCATGAAATCAGAGGGATAATGTGTGGTCCTAGTGAAACATCTGTTTTTAAAGGTGAAAAAGGATAAAGTCAGCATATTGTGTATCTAGGAGGTGATATCAGCAGCTGCCCAAAAAGCTGCTTTCCTGGGTCACAGATGCAGACTTGGTTGCTTGCCAGTTATTTCTTTGTCAATTATTGTTTCCAAGAACAAACAGTTTTGCTCTGGTTTCAAGCATTAGTTTTTAGGACCTGTTTCAGAAACCAGAACTGGAGACAGAGATTTGGCTATGGATAGTGAAGGGAATCCCAGGAACTAGAAGAGAAGAAATGGGGAGAGAGGGAAGGGAAGAGAGAAGAGCTAATAAAGTGTGTGTTACTGAGTTGGGTTCCACACTGGCCACGTGGGGAGCACCCACTGGGGCCTCTCAGGAGCTGCGTAAAGGGTGCCTCACCATTGTCCTTCAGAAGGATGGGAGGCTGTGATTCTTCACCACTCTCACCACTCAACTGTTGAGGGTTTCCCTGGAGGTGTTCACTCTCGTGCACTTTGGGCCTCACCTGCACATGGGCTGAGTCCTTGGCTGATTTTGGAGAAGCCTAGAAAACACTCCAGTTCTTTCTGGCAATTGTGTACATGCTGGCTATGATGCAATCAGGTGGGCCAAGGGGACCACAAGTGTCCGCTACAGCATTTCTCTTTTTATAGATTCTCAGATAAATCTTGCTTATATTTGAATTCTCTTGAAAAGGTTTGGCCAGTAAACTCATTAAGCAGATGCCAACTCTAACACAACTCATACATACCTAGGTGTCATTTCTAATTTATAGAGTGAAGAATGCCAGGATCTTAGCCAAAATTCCTCCGCATCTATGAAAAATGCAGCTATAGACAAGTCTGAGGCAAAAATGATTTTTGCATATCAATCCTTGGTGTCCTTCTGACTTTGATGGCCATTTTGGAGATGGCCAAGTTTCTTTTTTCTTATTCATTTCATTACACATTAATTCAGTCATACATTTAATATTATCTGATCTATGATCTAAAACCTCATTCTTGGACATTAGGGCGGGTCTCAATCTTAAAGTATTTTTATGAATATTTCAGAAGATAACTTAAAAATAAATAGCAACCAAACACAGAAAAATCCATGGTTCTAAGATCATGCCTCTTTTTCCTCTGGCAACAAACTCATAAAGGATGAGAAGCTAAAAACCTTCTAAACAACCCCATTATTTAGATATTCATCCAATGAATACTTATTAAACATCTTTTTTTTGTGTGTGTATGGCAGGTACTGTACTAGGGAGAGAGCAGTGGACAAAACTGATAAAGCCCCAGTCTTCAAGGAGATTCATTCTTGGGGTAGGGAATAGGGCTATCCTATGAAGAAAAATAAGTAGGGTGTGAAGAAATGATAGTACTGAGACATGGGAGTTCATCCCTTTCCATTAATAGCCATATTACTGTAATGTAATGAGAAGCTCAGGCTTGGAAAACTCTTCCCTGTTTAAGAACACACATTGCTCTAAATAGTCTGGCCACAAGTAAATGAAGCTTCAGGAAACTCTGAGTTGCAGACATGTCCTTAGCACCGTGGCATGTGTTAGGGGGAACAGAAAGTCCTCCTTGGTAAAATTCCATGGTCATACTGTTATTAAAAAACATTCCTTTTTCTTGTATGAACCAAGAAATTTATAAAAGCTTTGGGAGAATGGATAGAATTTGCATTTACCCTGGCACTGTGTAAGGCAAGGGCATAAGGCCAGCCTTCTGTATGTGGTCAGCTATTACTGAGAGCAATCTAGTACAGGAGACTGGGTGAACTGTTACAAATGAATACTGTGGGAAAAGCCGGCATTCTTTTTGCTAGGCCAGTACCTACTATGTAGTAAAGCACCTGGAACAGTTCTTTTTCTCATTAGCTGAAGCACAGCAAATATTAATTTAAGGTCCTTCCAAAAAAATAAGTGATTTTTAAAAATATATATAAACCACAATTGTTTTAATGAGTGCACATTTAAAAAGACTATTTCACATTCTAACTGTCCTTTTCCACAGAGAGTAAGAGGAGGAAATACTCTGGAATAGAAATGAAGAGATTTGCATTTTAGTCCTGGCTCTGCCACTATTTAATCTTGACCTTCCCCATTTGATGCTCTCAATATAGAAGCTGGGATGGATGATATCCAAGGTATTTTAAAACTTAAGTTTTACAATTAAGTGATGTATGTGTGTGTGTGTATAATCATTAATAGTAAAGTATAGAACCAAAGCATAATTTTGGTGGTTGAGCTGAAACAACCGAAGAACACCAAATGCAAACCCCATTCAGGTTCCCGCAGTCCCTATGTAACATGCCTGCCACATAACAGCAAGGAAAATGAAGGCAACCCACAGACTTGAAACAGAAAGGGAAAAAAACCAAACAAAACTAAACTAAAAAGAGCACTAATTTGAAACACATTTTACTTAAATTTAGTATTTTTATGCTTTTTCTGTTTCCTTTTAAATCCAGATGTATTGGAAGCCTCATATAATCTTCTTATTTTAAATAAGAAATAGGAAATTTGTGGTTGTGGTGCTGATGTGCATGCTCACACACAGAGTCTTGATATAGCTGTAGTATGGGAAAACGATTTGTTTTTGTCTATTTTTTTTTTCTGTTTTTCTTCGCCTGTCCTTCCTTCCTCCCTCCTTTCTTCCTTCCTCCTTTCCCTCCTTTCATTCTCTCTCCTGTCACCCTCCTCCTCTCCTTCCTTCCTTCTTTCTTTCTGGTTGCATATGTGCTGGTAAGTGCTGTGGCGGGCAGCCTCTAAGGCAGCTTTCAATGATTCCTGCCTCCTGACATTCACAGCCTTGAGTATTTTCCCTCTTAGTTATTCTAACCAATAGAATAAGATAGCGCTGAAGGATTGGCCCTAGATTAATTTTCACTAAGAGAAATGTCCCAATTTAAGTGGCTCTACTTTCTGAAGTAATGTTACTCAGCACTCAAAAATCTTGACAATGGATTTATGATTCATTTTCATTTCCTTTTTGGAGACTTCATTTGGAAATGAGGATTTTGACTTGTAGCTACATATTTAGTTCAGTTATTATCACTATGTGGAAGGTACCATGTTGAATACTTTACATACATAATTTCACTTAATACTGAAAACCATTCTAGAAAAGTGTTATTTCCATTTTGAAATGGGTAAAACTGGAGTTTAGAGAAGTTCAATGAATTACACATGGTTATACTGTTTTAAGTAACAGAAGTGAGATTAGGACTTTGATCTATCTGATTTCAAGCTTACGCACTTAGCATTACTACAAAAATAATATTAACTTTTTGTTAGACAATTCTGTCTTGCTTCTCAAGAGGTTCCCATAAGGGAAATCAGTAACCAGGCAAGCTGCAAGAGCAGCAAGTTCAAACTGTGGCTGCACATTGAAATCAACTGGGGAGCTTTAAAAAAATGTCTTGGCCTACTACCAGAGATTTGCCTGGGGTATAGCCTGAGTATTGAGATTTTTTAAAGTTCCCCAGGCAGTTGTGATGAGCCCAGGATGAGAACCATGACTATGCAGAAATAAGGCTATATGTAAACACTGAAAATTTGACTTTCTACAATATTAGACTCCCTGATCAGTTCTATCAGAACTCAGCATCAAGAGTGAGCATGTGGTGAAAACTCTGTAAACCAAGTTTTGGAGGGTGAATGGAGAATATGAATACCAAGTATAAACTCAGAAGAGAACAATAATACTTTATGACAAACACTTGGAAGCACTAAGATAAATTTAAAATACAGGTACAACATTGTAAATCTAAATTATAACCCTGCCTGAACTTCTGATAGACTATAAACTGGCAATGAGAATTAATTGAGAATAAGCTAAACATATATGCCTGCTGAAATTGTTTAGAAATTCTGAAGAGAGTTTTACTAAATTCAAGTGCTAACCTGCAATGCCTAAGGGATGGTGTCAGAGGGAGCTGGGAGGCATTTCTGGCTTCAGAACATCATCTTGTCAAAAGTAACCATGGCCAATTTGACTCATCAAATTATCTAGGTGGGTCAAAGTCTGCTACCTTCTTTGTGGCCCAGTGGTTCTCCCCGCCAAAGATATCATCTTCATGAAGGGTACAAAGAAGGGAGGACATCAATATCCAGTTTTGTTTTTTTTCAAACGGAGATGTTTTTGACTTCTTAACTCACAACAAAGGAGAAACAAAGATACACAAAATCACATGCAAATTTCCAAGGTCAGGTTGGAGTCTGGGGTGATTGGAGAAGGTAGAAGAGGAGGAAATGAAATGGAGAGAAAGGAGCTGTATTGGTTTGAGTCAGTCTAGACTCCAGAAAAGTATGTTCTTGAAGTTAATCCATTCCTGTGGGTTTGGTACTATTGTAAGTAGGATCTTTTGGCAAGTAGGATCTTGAGATATGAACTACCTCATTCAGGGTGGATCTTAATCCTCTTACTAGAGTCTGCTATAAACAGAGGAGTAAAAGAACCACAGACAGGAAAAAAAGCCTCAAGCAACAGAAGGAGAAGTCCCAGGGGCTGGAATCAGGGGAGCACAGAGGCATGGAAAGAGGCCCTCAAGAGGCTAGGGCAGCTTGAAGCTGAAAGAGACAGACCTGGAGGAGAAGGGAGAGAGGAGCCATATGCCTGGCTGATCAAAGCTGAGCTTGGGGAGAAAGTGAGCCTGGAGGAGAAAGCAGAGACTGGCAACCAGTTTGCCTTGCCATGTGGTAGAAATCCAGATCATCAGTGATTGACCTTTGAAGAAATGGCATCTCTGATGATGTCTTGATTTGGACATTGTCAGCCTCAAAACTGTAAGACTTTAACCTAATAATTGGCCACTATAAAAACCAACCCATTTCTGGTATTTTGCCTTGATAGCCTTTAGCAAACTAAGACAGGACTCTTTGAAGGGAAAGGACAGTGGTTCTTTAGAGAGCTCCCAGTTGAGTTATAGAAGGCACTCAACAGTCAGGAGTCCTCTACTCACCATGTCCTCTGTATCATCTGTTACCAAGAGTCCTGAACAGGTTATTACACTTGAATAGAGGGTAGTGACTTAGATATCTTGTGTGGAGATGGGGGTTTGAAGAGAAAGCCTTGCTCTCTGACCAAGGTGGAACTAACCACAACAAGTTGAGAATTTCCTTTTGAGTTGTAGCAGCAGAAGACAATGAGGAAAGAAAGAAAAAAACTATAGTCCTTAATATGATTAAGAAAACAAACCCAAAAAACTCCACTGAATCAGAACTTTTACACAGGCATACTAAAGAAAATAATTTCATAGGATAGATAAATTCAATCATGATTTTAACCATAAATGATGGAAGAAATTATAAGACAAAACCAGAGTATATGGTTAAAAGTGGATGAACAATGAAAGCAGAAATACTGCAAAGAAAGAAAAACATGAGGCATATTGGGCCGAATGAGTTTTGGTCCGTTATTGTCGATCTGATTCTGCTAAATATCTGCATAATTCAAGAAGAGCAGCAGTCAAAGCATGCTCAGTTGCCCTGCACTGGATAAAGAATTGTTACTGCTGAACATAAGCCAAAGTGAGGAAATATTTATTGTCAAGTGAAATAGCTTTCATATGTTCTGAGGATTGCATAATCAGACTGGTTCAGTCCAAGTATGGTGAAACTGTAATGTTCCATCCACAAATAAAAAACAAGAGATGGCAATTCTAACAGAGCTAGTCTACTTTTTAGCCCATATTTGCACAGGCTTTGGGTAAAATATTTGGATGACTAAATATATCTGTGATTCAGGATTATCTTTGTATTTAGGCCTTATATTTGGATGAGGCAATAGTGCAGAATAGAACATTCATGACTTTGAAAATTTTGATGAGAAAAGAGAATGCTTAATTACAATTGCAAAGACCAGTAGGGCATGATCAGGGGAAGAAAACTGAAGATATAAATTCTGCCATGACGGAAAGAAGTTATACACTCAACATGTTTCTTTTTCCAAGTTCCTTTCTCTAGCAGTAACATGAGTGGAAGGTGGAATGACTATATAATAGCAACTAACACTTATGGGGGTTCCCATGTGCCAGGGCTATCCTTTACCTTGTAGGTATTAACTCCTTTAATTTTCCCAACTATGGAATAAGGTAGGTACTGTCATTCTCACACCATTGTAATAGACGAGGAAACTGAGGCACAGAGAAGAAGAGTAACTTGCCAAAGGTCACTTGATGAGTAAGTTACAGAACCCTGATTCCAAACCCAGACAGTCTAGCCAGAATTTTAAAAAATATATACTTTTAAATTTTTCAAAAAAGAAAGATTATATAAATGTTACATAAAAATATAGGGGATTTCCATATGTGCCACTCCCTAGCCCCCCCACCTTTTTCCACATCAACAACATTCTTCATCAGTGTGCTACATTTGCCACAACTGATGAACACATCATGGAGCATTGACACGAAGCATAGATTATAATTTACATTGTAGTTTACATGTTCTCCTGCACATTTTTGTAAGTTATTAAAAGATATACAATGTTCTGTATCTATCATTGCAATGTCACTCAGGACAATTCCCAAATCCTGAAAATGCCCCCAAATTACACCTGTTTTTCCCTCTACCTCCCCTCAGAACCTATAGTGGCCACTGCCTCCACATCAATAATAAGAGTTCTTCCACTGTTAGAATCACAATAAGTCTATAGTAGAGTAGCGGTAAGTCTACCATAGTCCACCATTCATTCCCCAGTCCTGAGGATTCTGGGATGGTGATGCCCACTTCACCTCTACTAGAGAGGGGGCTTAGATCTCATGGGGCTGATGGATAGGACAATCTTGCTTGCATTTGCAGACTCTCTGTTCCTTGAGATGATTGTTGTCAATCATCATTTCCTTGTTAGTTGTCCTGGGTGAGTCCAATGAATTGGAAGTTCTAGAATTTTAAACACTACACTTTTGTAGTCTTAAACACTACAATTGTGGCTTTTGAAGTTTTTGACTGTGACCCTAGGGAAAAATATTTATTTATATCATGACACAGTATGTACATATTTATATATGTGTGTTGGTATTATATATGTGTGTATGTATATGTATATAACTTAGATGAAAATACCCCAAAACTATACTAAAGCATACTACTTGTAAATGCACTCTGATCTAGTCTATTTCAAATTATTTGTGATGCTGTTCACAACCCAGTAAATTGATTTACTATGTCACCACCTTCAATTTGAAAAACACCACACAGTAAGTTAATCTGCCTCCATGAAAGCCAAAAAAATTAATATTTTATGCTGGTGTGTAATTCCCTCAAAACAAAGCAAGAATTTTGAATTATCTGGGATGGATTATGAGATGGTCAACCGAGCATCATTTTCCAGTAACTGGAATTTACTCTTCAAATTCTTTTCCCCAAAATGTTTTAAGATTTTCTGAATTATTACCCAAGTCTGTCAAATGTTATTTTACATTTCTTATGATTTGGCATGGGGATTCTGGATTATTGTACTGAATTAGGGTGTATCTGTGCATAGGGCTACTGGGAGAGCCAGCCTCTTCTCCTGAACTAAGTGCTCTCACCACCTGGCTGGGCATAGCCAGGCTTTCCTGCTGCTTTGTTAAACTTACATGTACTACCTTCTTTGGAATGACATCATTTATTAAAAACAATGACAATTCTTGATCTCAAGAATTGCCTTGCCTACTGATGGGAATTACAGAGAGAGAGCTTTTGATAATACTGAGTAGAGGCTGAGAACACAGTTTCTGGGGCTAAAGCGTTCTAACCCCACCTGTCATTTACTATCTGTATAATCATGGGCAAATCACTTAACCTCTTTGTCTACTTGGGTTTTCTCATCTGTAAATTGGTGATACTAACAGTATCTCACAGGTTATTGTGAAGATTCAATGAGCTGATATAAGCAGAGCTATTAGAATGGTGCCTGGTACCAGGGAGCATTAGGTGTTTGCTGTTTTTGTTATTATTATTTCCATCTTCCCATTTCTCTGTGATTTCCAACTTATGATTTGTTAAGCATTGTTACCTAGAGAGAGCAAAGAAAATTACTAAATCTAAGATTCTAACTTTATTTTACATGTACTTATAAGTCCACTGGCATTAATTGGAAGGGCTGAAATGTTTGTGGTGCTATTGTGATGGCTATTTCCCTGATTGTTCAGAAGTGATTCTTTTATGATTGTGTTCTAGATGGTCATGGCTATCTAAGGTTGGGTTCTAGATAACTGGGGGATGTATTATTGCAAACTAGTATTAAAATTATTATTAAAAATTTTAAAAGCAACAAATTCCAGACAAAGGCTTTTTCTGTGTTTTCTTGAGAAACAATTAAAAGAGAATGCTGCAAGGAAGCGGATGTGGCTCAACCAATTGGGCTCCAATCATCTACCGTATGGGAGGCTCTAGGTTTGCTTCCCAGGGCCTCCTTGTGAAGGCAAGCTGGCCCGCACCCATGGAGAACTGACAGCCCGTGCCTGTGGAGAGCTGGCATGGCAAGATGATGCAATGAAGGGAGACAAGGAGGCACAGAAGAACATGCAGCAAATGGACACAGAGAGCAGACAGCAAGCAAGTGGCGGGGCGGGGGGGGCGGGATAAATAAATAAAAAATAATAAATCTTAGAAAGAAGAGAGAGAGAGAATGCTGCAAATCTAGTAAGAAGCTCCTAAGTGGAGAAGATTACCAGCGATTCATGCAGATACCAGAGGGACTGGCCCTACAGGGACGTCTGGAACTTTTAGAATGCTACTTGTTGCTTTTCCCTGGTGACCTAGGTAATCTGGAATCCTGGCAGATGCTTTACTGGCTTCTTGGGAATGCTCTTCTGAGAGAAGGCATGTTAAATGGGAAGAGTACTGAACTGGAATTTGGAAAGTTCTGGTTATCTCACAAATTCTCTATTCAACTGAGCCAAAGCCACCCTGAATGGAATGTTCTGGGGTGGTTGAGTTGTATTACTGAACTTTACTTTTTATTTTAAGGAAATTCAGCCTAAATATTTGCTGTGGGCTTTCTGGGGACTAGAGTCTGTGTGTGCTGGCGGGGGTGGGGGGGGGCAGTTACTGAATTTTGTATAGACCTGTCCCCCACTAGCCCCCATTAAATACTTAGGTTAAGAGGAATGAACCCTTCACCTCACTTGCTGAAGTCCTCTCTCTAGAAGCACTGCTTTGAGGCTAAGCATCCTTCTCCAAAGAACCCTTATTTCCAAAGCGCTCTATCTGAAGAGCTACAGGAATCCAGCAATTTTTCCATGTAAGAGCATATTAAATACCCTTTCAATAAAGGTCATGTGCTGGAAGGATGTAGATCTGTCAAAGTAAATCTGTGAATGTCCTGGTTGATTACTATTGTCAAAAGCAAGTGAACTGCCTTACACATACTATATTGTCGAAGGGTGCATTTTAAAGCCTGGCACGCTTGCTTTTCTTCACCTACAGAATTGCCAAATGATTATGAAACTGCAAATGCTCAGTTCCTAAAATGGTATAGGCTATTGGCAAGAAATTTGATGAAATATATATATATTTTTAAAAGATTTATTTATTTATTTCTCTCCCCTCCCCCTGCCCCAGTTGTCTGTTCTCTGTGTCTATTTGCTGCGTCTTCTTTGTCTGCTTCTGTTGTTGTCAGCAGCACGGGAATCTGTGTTTCTTTTTGTTGCAGCATCTTGTGTCAGCTCTCCATGTGTACACTGCGCCATTCTTGGGCAGGCTGCACTTTCTTTCGCGCTGGGCAGCTCTCTTTACGGGGCGCACTCCTTGCGCGTGGGGCTCCCCTACGCAGGGGACACCCCCGCGTGGCAGGGCACTCCTTGCGCACATCAGCACTGTGCATGGGCCAGCTCCACATGGGTCTAGGAGGCCCGGGGTTTGAACGTCAGACCTCCCATGTCGTAGACGGATGCCCTATCCACTGGGCCAAGTCTTCTTCCCTGATGAAATATTTTGTATTGGATAATACTGAATATAAGGAATTTACCTTTATATTTGATTTTCTTCATGGTTCCCTGTGGGATTGAGGAAGGAACAACCGTGAAATTGGCTTAGGCATTTACTGACTTAGAATTGAGAATAAGAGTTCACAAATTCTTCCCTGAACTGTTTATTTCTTTTTTTTCCCCCATCATTTTAAATTAAATTCTAATAAGCGTTTAAAAGTGGATTTCTGGTGCGTTTAAAAGTGGATTTCTGGTGCATTAAAAAATATAGGACTGATAAAAAGGCACAGTCTGCATTTCTAGTTACTTTAAGATTAATGGCAAGTCAACTGAACTTTGTAGTCTCTTGGAAATGTATTTATATACATGTTGTCTGTCGGGTGGGGTTAACTGCACACAGCCTATATAGTTATAGCTCATTTGTGTAACACTGCCAGGAAACAGAGTTGCCCATGTATTATTCCCAGCATTTTAGTATTTATCTTTCCACCAAACTTTGGTTTTTGCAGTTTTTATTTTGTTTCCATAGAATACTTTTTAATTTAAATTAAATGCATTTTATTTGATTCTTTTAATTCTGAAATAGTTGCCTTTAAACATAATTTATTCTATTTTCCAACACTCATGGACACCATAATCAATAATCAGTCAACTTCTTCCCTCTCTTTCTTTTCCCTTCCATAACATCTTTTCCCTCCCATAACATGCATGCTTAACAAATGCATCTAAAGAGGGTCTATATGAAGAAATAAAATATTACATATTGGAGTCACCTGGGGAATTCTAAAAAACAATGATGCCTGGGTTCTGTCCTTCAAGATTCTGTTTTAATTGGTTAGGGGTACTGTCTGGGCATCAGATTTTTAAAAGCATCCCAATGATTATTATGTAGCCATTTTTGAGAACCACTGACTTATATCATCTTTTCCCTTTTGAGCCCAGAAGACATACTGCTTCCTTCTATTACTGGAACTTCTTGTCTGGTTCTCACATGTCAAGTTCTTAGCCAGGAATGGGAAGAAAAAGTAAATTTGGGCACATTGCAATCCAAGCCTAAAAGTACGGCAATGCTTTGCCAATGGCAAATCTCTATCACGGAAAAAATGAACTTAATGAACTCTAAGGGGAGCTTCTCTCGCCAGATGAAACCAACTGGCAATGAGATTTTATTTTCCCTGTTTTATAATTTTGTTGGGACCATTTATTTCTGATTGATGTTGATAAACTCTTTTATGCAATTTTATTTCTAAGCTTTGAAGTTTCAAATGCAATAAAACAGGGCCTTTTGTAATGAGCACATCAAAACTTTTAAGCTTTAGGATTTACAGCTATATTCAACATTCACTCATTCATTCATTCATTCATTTGTTCACTTATTCAATAAATAATCATTGAACACCAGTTTGCATGTCAGGCTTTGGCTTAACACAGTTACTTGCTGATATATATTCAATCCAAAAATCATAGCATGCCCAACTGACCATTTTATATAAGGAGGCTGGGCCAGTTCCCTGAGAAAGATAATCAGTTCCATCATTCTTTTCTAATAACTTTTGCTTTGTGTACATTCTCTTGCCTGGGGGAATTATTTCACATTTTGGATTCCTAAGTCTATATACAGATTTTAAAAATACTTTATGTATGTATTACAGCTCTTTTTCATAAAATAATGACCAATATGATAAATACAAAGGTAAGTATGGAGTACATGGTTATGCCCACCAAAAGGCAGGAGTAGAGAACATTTATCTATTTATATTTATAAATATAGCTATTTTTCAGGTATATAGCCTGTCATTCCCTTGGGTGTGTATGTGTGTGTATGGGCTGGTTGGTTGGTTTTGGGTACTGTATATGTTGCCACAATAAAGCAGCTGTGTCACACTTCATTTTTCTAAGCCAAGGGTTTTCAACCAGGAGTGCTTTTGTTCATTTTGATTGTCATGAGTGGGGAGGGGTGATAATGATGTCTAAGTGTGTAATGGCCAGGAATTCTGTGAAACATTATTCAATGAACAGGTAGAGCCTCCCCTCACCAAAAAAGATTTATCTGGCCCAAAATGTCAACAGTGCCTTGTTCCAAGCAAATAATAAAACCTATTAAATTAACCAAATAGTTCCCCCTCAATTTAAATGTGTACCCAGAGTAAAATGTTAATGTCAAAATCTAAATTTCCAATCTTGTATACCTCCATGACATTTAAATTTTATGCCCAACAAAGAAAAACACCTTGCATTTTTAAGTCTTTTGGATTTTTTGTAGACACTTTCACATCAGAGATTTCATGTTTCAATCAATTAATCACAAGCATTTTTGCAACATCTCTTACATGTTAGGTGCTCTTTGAGGTGCAGTGGGAAATATAAAATATTATGATACATGGGGTCTAACTTTGAGAGTTGAAATTTACTAGAGGAAATAAGGTATTGCATAAGGAAAAAGTAGATAATTAAAGGCAGTTAAAATAAAGATAATAACCACTTTAGGAAATCAGAGAAAGTAGTGATTACTAGGAGTTGAGGGTGGGAGACATAGAAAAAGATTTCAAAGAGGAATAAAGATAGCATGACAAACTCATCCCATTTGCCTATCACTTCCTGGGATTTAGCACTGTAAGTCCCATGTCTAGGACCCCCTTAGGAAAACAAAGAAGGTTGGCTGGTCACCCTAGAGGACTAGAGCTAGAATGACAGCATTAGATGGGGGTGGGAATAGTTCTGAGCATCAAGGAGGAAGGATTTGGAAAGTAAGAGAGTTGTCATGGTTAGGAATGGAAACAAGCTGAGCTGATATTGCCCACCAACCAAACACCACCTGGGACTCACAGGTAGACAAAGTTTGGTTTATTTGATCCTTTACCGACTGTATCAGAACTTGCATTCCAACAAGTTCCCAGGCTACGTGTGTGCACATTAAAGATTGAGAAGCCTTGATTTAGGGCACTGACTGCAAGCTGAGGGCTCTTTCTAATTGGACCTGTGGCTTTAAACTCTGGCTACACAGTAGAATCAACCTGGGAAACTTTAAAAAAATAAAACCAAAAAATCTTCCAGTGTCCTAATTTAATTGAACAAAGGTGATGCTTGGGGATCGGCATTTTTTAAGTGTCCCAGGTGATTCTAATGTGCAACCAGGGTTGGGGACCACTGATTTAGAACAGTGAGTTTCTATGTTAGAATAGCACAATGAATTCTTTAAGCAAATACATTGAAAGGCCTTTCAAATGCCAAGCCCTATGAAAAACAAACCAAATAAGGATTCTCAGGGCAAAGCAGCTCACTGAATCCCCTGCTGAACTGGATCGACCCTCCATTGAATGAGATTTTTAATGTCTGTGTTAGCTCTCAGAAAATGGCAGTGTAGCTGACAGCACAAGTCCTGCTTATGGGTAATCTTGCTGGGGTCTAACATGAAGGTCCAGCCTTAAATTCCAATGTGTGGAACAGAAACATATGTTCACAGCTGCTTTCCAGGGGTTCTAAAGTTGCAGTTTCAAATACATATGGCAATGGGAGTGCAGCTGCCTTAATTATGGGAGTCATAGAAGGTAGTGTTAGATTCTTTGACGTAGATCCTGGGAGCAAGGCCAACTCCAGGCTCTGGGATGGCCCAGTGTCAGTCCAAACAGTAGAATAGCTATGGTAGCTTTTGTGGGAAACTTACTTCTTAACAGAACTCATCAGCAATACTAACCCCTGGCACTGCAGTGATTTGCCTAAGCTCTCACAGTTCCTTGTTCATTTGCACCTTCTGGAGCTCTTTGTGGTTTAAAGAGGTAGTTCTCAAACTTTAGTAAGTATAGAAATTATCCGGAGATTTTGGTAAAGAACAGATTCTGTAGGTGGGCCTGAGAATTTGCACTTTTGGCAGGTACCTAGCTACTGAACATTTCAAATGTGACTAGTGTGACTTAGCAACTGCCTTTTCTATTTTATTTAATTTTAATTAATTTAACTTGAAATCTAAAAATGGAAGCAGTATAAAGTACTTTTCCTTAAATATAATTTTACTCTAATTGTAGACTAAATTTCTCTTTGTTAAAAATTTAGTGTTAAAATTGAGATATGTGTATATATAAAACACACCTGGATCTTGAAGACTTAGGATGAAAAAAGAATGTAAAATATCTCCTTAATAATGTTTTTATTAGATTGATTACATGTAGAAATGATAATATTTTGGATATTTTGGGTTAAGTAAGATAAATTATTAAAATTAACTTTTCTTGTTATTTTTCATTTTTTTAATGTGGCCACTAGAAAATTAAAAATTATGTATGTAGTTCACATTATATTTCTATTTGACAGTGCTGGTTTAGACGGTAGAACTGATTTCAAAGGAAAAACAACTTTAATTTAAAAGAAAGAATTTAGAAAATGTAATGCATTTGGCTTAAACATGGAGGAAGTACAGTAGCTAAATTGGCAAAAAATCTCAGTGTAGTGCCAACCCCCATTTTGATCAATCCATGCCTCTGGTCTACTCTTCTGGGAGAGCTCAGAGTTTTCTTTTGATTCATGGACACGCAAGGACCCCTGAGTAGGAGAATCAACCGAACCTTCCAGACTAGTGCCCCTTAAATTCTAAAAATTTCTTTCTACCTAATCCTCTTTAAAACACACCTATCCCCCTTTGGACCCTTAAAGTCTAGCTAGGCAAGGGAAGTATGGAGTAGTAGAAATAGCATAGGCTTGGAAACCACCTGGATTTCCATTTGAATGTCAGCTGCACGACTTGTTAGCAATGTTATATAAGTTCTCTGAGCCCTAGTTTTCTCACCTGTAAAATGAGAGGAAAATATTATAGCTGCCCTATACAGTTGTTGATTAAATCAGATTATTTATGTAAAGTACCCAGTATATGGTCTTTTCTGTGTGTTTTTTTAGGTACTGGGGCCGAGGACCCATATGTGGATCCATATGTCATATGTGGGAAGCCAGAGCTCAACCACTGAGCCACATTGGCTCCTTGGTTTTTTTGTTTGTTTGCTTGTTGTTTGTTTTTTATTTTTAGGAGGGACTGGAAACCCAACGCGGGATCTCCCATGTGGGAAGTAGGTGCTAAAATGTTTGAGCCACATCCGCCCCTAGATTTTTTAACAAAGATTATCATGAACAATAAACTCACCAAATCTAATGGTTAGTAGATCCTGATGCCTTCATCTATTGACCTCCTAGAACATTTTTGAAATGTAACTGGGCTTTGTGCATTGCAATGCCTTAGTTCAAATGTATGCCTGACAATGAGAATCTGAAGTACCAGAGTAGTTCACTTAGAAGATATTTAGGATTAACTCTATGAATCCTTCTTATCCATGTGTCCAGTCAGTCTTAAACATAAACAAAATTTAGGTCAGAAACAATGCGATGAACTCCCTAGGTTCTTTGGAAGGTTTTTTTTTTTTTTGGCACTACTGACATTTTGGGCTGGATAATTATTTGCTATAGGGTGCTGTCCTGTGCAATGAAAGAAGTTTAGCATCATCCCTTGTCTCTATCGATTAAATGCCAATAGCATTCTGCCCCAGTCCCCCAGCGTGACAGACAAAATGTCTCCAGACATTATCAAATGTCCCCTGGGTGGCAAAATAGACCCTGATTGAGAACCACTGATCAATGGGAATATTTACTTGCTATTTTTTTTAAAGATTTATTTTATTTACTCTCCCCTTCCCCACCCCCACCCCAGTTGTCTGTTCTGTGTCCATTTGCTGCGTGTTCTTTTTTGTCTGCTTCTGTTATTGTCAGCGGCATGGGAATCTGTGTTCTTTTTGTTGTATCATCTTGCCGCATCAGCTCTCCGTGTGTGCGGCGCCATTCCTGGCATGCTGCACTTTTTTTCGCGCTGGGCAGCTCTCCTTATGGGGCGCACTCCTTGCGTGTGGGCTCCCCTACGTGGGGGACACCCCTGCGTGGCAGGGTACTCCTTGCGCACATCAGCACTGTGCATGGGCCAGCTCCACACGGGTCAAGGAGGTCCGGGGTTTAAACCGCAGACCTCCCATGTGGTAGACGGATGCCCTAACCACTGGGCCAAGTCTGCTTCCTTTTACTCACTTTATAATACTTCAACTACAGATGCTCTGATTATATTTAAATTGCATAATTATACTTAAATTGCATAATTATATTGTATATAAACAAAAGGATTTTATTTGAATAATGCATAAAAGTTCTTTTCAACTAACACTGATTAAACGCCTACTCTGTGCTAAGTGCTTGCCAAGTTCTTTCTCTTTTATTCTGCAGAACTCTTCTGTAAGAGATGTTGTATTATAATCCTCATTTTACAGAAAAAGATAGTAAATGTCAGAAGGGTTAGAAAACTTTTCATCAAAACAGAAAACTATTAAGTAGCAAAGCTGAGATTTGAATCCAGATTTTTCTCATTTCAAAGCTTCTTTCTCCACATGCTGCACTGTGTCTTAATTTTATTTGGGTTTTCTCTTAACAGAAAATTTGCTTTTATGGCATTAAGCTTAAGAGACTTATTGACTTCTATGAGCTTTTGGAGAACAGAGTTTAGAGATTAACTGTCCTGTAGCTGATTTGAGAAGCACCTGATTTGAGAACTGTCCTGTAGCTGATTTACCATCATTTATATGAAGCCAATTGGAAAGAAAACCTTACTCTCACCACATATGTATTCCCTGAATAACAGTGTCAGAATCCCTCATGAAAATGAGAAAGAAGTTTCCATTTGGTGGGGAAATAAGACTTACATACATGAAACAATCTGAAAAGAAAATATTTTAGGATATACTAGAAGTAGCTTTATAGAACTATATAAAGAAAGAGAAAACTAATTTGAGTAACACTAGACCTAGAAAGCTTTATCGAGAAGTTCTAGTAGGAATTGGAGAGACAAAAAGTGGGAGTGCGGTTTAGGAAACTGATCATTGATAGCAGTTATTATACTTCTAAATTTGTCTTGGTGAGTGGAGAAAAGAAGTTAGATGCATATTGGAGAATTAGTATTGGCAGACAACATTGTATTGCACAACTCTCAAGAATAAAGGGGATAAAAACATAGTCAACATTTGTCTCTCCCTCTTCCAAGGCAGGATTTCTGCTCACTTCTAACAAGCAAAGGATAGATGGGTGATACATGTAGAAAAGCTAGAAAAGCAACATTCATTTTAGATATAAAAGAGTTTTCTGGGAGCATGGCTTTGGCAGTTTCAAAGAGAAAATATTTGATATGTAGTCATAAACCTTTAGAGCTGGAAGAGATCTTAACAGTTACCTAGGCCCACCATTTGATTTTATAGATGAAGGAAATGATGCCCAAAGAAAAATGAATTGCCTGAGGTCACAGTTAAGAGGATAAGCTGTGTGTTCTACTGATTCCATAAAGTGGTAATCACAGTCACTCAAATGGGACAACTTCAAGTTATTATATATTTACTTCGTATCTACTGACCTCTAAGGCACTAGCCAGTGTCCAAGTGTTAAATTTACAGAGATTGAAACAAGTTAGATCTTGAGACCTAGACTATGACAATATTAAGACCATGTGTCAGGATCACATGATAAGACAGGTTTCTGACTAAGGCATTTTGAAAGCTTATTAAGACACCCAAAAGAATCAGTTTGAGAATATACAACCATGTGATGGGTTTCAGAGTTCCATACATACTTTTATTTTATTACACTAGATGGCAGCAAATAGGTATCCAGGTGTATACTAAACTAGGAAATTGAAAAAATGAAACTGCCCACAGCTTGGGTCTAACTTTGCCTGAATAAAGTGGAAGTTTTCATGCATGTTAAAGCTCTTTCATGCCCTCAAGACATACTTGAAGAGGTTGTGGTTAAATTATAGAGGTTCCTTTTTATACATAGTTTAGTGCTGAAAATTGTTTGTGGTGAATTGGTACAAAATTGAATCATAGAATCTCTGACTCCTGTGCAGGCCGGGCAATATTGTTATGCTTTTCCAGAATCTTTAGTCGTAGGTAGAGGATGGGGCTGTGAAAAGATAGGTATGGAGGCAATGGTGCAGGATATGACATCAAGATCACAAGGACAGAAAGAACATGAACAAAATCAGGTCAGAGGTATTTGAAATTAAGAGAAATTAGAGGACACATAATCACTGCTAGGACTTAAAGATTATTTAATTTAATGTCTTTGAAATGGACCATGTGAGATGAGCCAGTGGAGTATGAAGAGAAAATACTAAAACATTTATTTATATGTGTTGTTTATCTCAAATAGGAAAAAACAAAGGTTTGCCAACATTGAATATATTCAACGTTACTAATATTAGAATAATATTAGTTGCATTGAATCTCATGGAAGCCTTATTCAGCTTGTATGTCAGAGAGTTGTCAGTTGTACCTTTACTTGTTTGTTCACTTAACATGTTAGAACATTTTTTACAAGTTCTACATGTCTGATTTAATAGACACAGATCATACAGCTACTATTTTGGTTTAACTAATCATCATGAAACAAACAAGTGGCTTGAAAAGATTCTTGTAAAGAAACCTCATGTTGATGGTAACACTAATATTGCAAGCCTAAGTCAACCATAAATAAGGAAAAGGCTGAGCTGACACTTTTCTTACTGTTAGATTAAGCTCTAACCAAATCTGATAAGAAGTTGGCTTCTGAAATGGGAAAATATCCCAAACACTATTTGAAATATGGACTTACATTTACATTATTAAAAATGAAACTCTAATTTGGTATACACGGTGCCCTTGACAGATCTGAGACTGAGACAGCCATTAAAACCAAGTATTGAAATAAATGAAAACATAGACACAACCTTCAAATTGCTGTTCTATAAACTGTTAAATGAAGATTCTTCCCTCCAAAGTACCTTCTTCAAACCCACTGCACAAAGTATTTTGTTCCATTAACCATTAAAATTAAAATACTTCAACTTTATCCTGGATTTAAAATTTATATTTTAAATATGCTTTATAATATACAAAGCATATTAGAACACTGTGCAAATATATTTGTATATTTCAAGTGTGTATTTAAAAATTATTTTATTAATGGGACATGTGATCCAAAGTTTAATGACCTATGACTGACAGAACCGTTTTACAGAAGAGCAGGCAAAATGAGGCAGGAAGCTTGGAGACAAAAAATGTCACCACAGAGCACACTTGGATCTGCACATTCTTATTTTTTTTTCCTTTTCATTGTACTCCATACCGTCTTCAGGTTTAACTTATTAGGTATACATTCAGATTCTCCCAGGTCCAGGGCACAGATCTGGGCTCCTTATGCTCTTACAATTCTCTGTCCTTGAGAGATTGCTCTGTTGGAAGCATAAACAAAGGTGCGAGAAGTATTTGAGAAAGAAGAGGACTCTGCCCATCAGATAAAATGCAACAATGTAGAAAGGAAGGACCCAGATATTAGAGCAGACACTAGAGGCTAAGCGGAGCTTTTTCCTATAACTAAATCTTTTCAAAAACACATTCATAAGATGAGAATTTCTACAGATGCATTCACTCTTTAGAACTGTATGTGCAAATGAGCAAGGGCTTAAAAAGAAAAGGCTGGGGGACTTGGGAGATGGAAGCTCCAGGAATGAGTCCGTCCACCAGAACAACTATTAAACAGGCAGGAACTGTCTGAATCAACTATTTTAAAACTCCAGAGACTAGTAGAACACTGTGTATCATCCAGGGAAGACCGGTAGGAAGAGGCTGTAAATCTCTGGGAGCAGTGGCTGCTGTTACCATCCCCCAGCCGGGTAGCAGGGAGCAGTGAGACTTTAGCCCTGGTCCTAGTGCAGCTTGCTGGTGCCAGGACCTAAAGGTCTAGTTCCCCAAGATACAGGGGAGTGAAGTCTGACATCAGTCACTGAAATTTTTTTTTTGAGTTGGCATTTCTCCTCCCTCCCTCCCTCCCTTCCTTCCTTCCTCCTCCTTTTTTTATCAATAGATTTTTTTAAAGATACATAGATCCTACAAAATGCTACATTAAAAAATATAAGAGATCCCATATATCCCCACTCACCACCCCCCACCCTCACTCCTCCCACATCACAAAGTACTTTCATAAGTGTGGCACATTCATAGCATTTGATGAATATATTTTGGAGCACTGCTACACAGCATAGATTATAGTTCATCTTGTAGTTTACACTCTCTCCCAGTCCAATTCAGTGGGTCATGGTAGGCTATATGATGTACTACATCCCTGCAGTATCATTTAGGACAACTCCAAGTCCTGAAAATGTCCCCATATCATACCTCTTCTTCCCTCTCCCTTCCCTCAGCAACTCCCTGGCCATGTTTTGATCAGCTACTTCATATCTCGGGGGGTCCAGCTCTGAGGTCAGCCATTGTTTCAAACTGCCCTCGGGCAAAAATGGCAGAGGAGACTTAAAGACAGTACCCATTTCTCACACACTGGTTTTCCTTTTCTTGTAGAGCTTTGTTGAGAGGCCACAATCAGCTTCTTCCTAGAGATGTATATATGCCCTTCCTATAGGTCAGTGTTTTCAAAATGTGGCCCTGGAGCTGTCTGTATCAGAATCACCCTAGAGCTGGCTAAACATCCACCCCAGACCAAGTGATCCAAACTCTTTGACTGGTTCTTGCTATTCTCTATTTTTGATTCCCTTAGTTTATGAGTATATTTGGGACTCTCAATTCTCAGGCAGAAAATCTGTCTGATAACAGAAAAGAGAGGAATGATAGGATCGGAGCCTCTGCTATTGGACCAAAGTCATTAGAGGCTCATGTTTAGAAGATGGCATTATGTCCACGCTTGTGAGCTTGGTAAGCTGAAAGACAACTTCTTGCTCATGAAGGAAACTGAAGACTAGAACTGGATAGACTTAAGGAGAGATTGCAATCTTTCAACTTGAAAAGAATAACTAACTTGCTTTGTCTCTTTGGAATGTGCGTTTCCCTACATGGTGGACAGGAAGCTGGAACAGATTCAGCCAACACTTACGACATGCCAACTACATTCCAGAAACATGCACATTTAATGCTCAAGACAGCTTTATAAGGCAGTTAATATTATCCCATTTTTGGGGATGATGAGTGTAAGACTCTGAGAGGTTAAAAGTCTTACCTAAATTTATTCATCTGTTAAGTGACATAAGTAGGATTTGAGCTAGATGTCTGAAATTCACAACATTTTCAACATCCTGTGCTACTACTCTCTGTCTCTAAAATTCAGGGAACCACTGTTGAACAGGTGAAAGAAAAAGTAAAAATATAGAGAAGTGGGGAAAAGAAAGTGGGAAAGGCTACTGTATCTCACAGAAAGGAAATGACTCAGGCATACCCTTCGATCATTTAACACAAGTCCAATTAACTCCACAATAGAGGGGAGTAAAGAATCTTTCTAAACTGATGACTTAGCACTGTTGAAGTGGTAGGTCAACAGCAAGAGCTATTCCTACTGTTCTGACTAAAACACAGAATTCCTGTCTTAAGGGAAATTTTATAAGATAGTCAAGAGTGACAAGTGGATGGGTCAGCTGTTGAGTTTCACATCATCCACTGACAGAACAGGCTTAATATTCTCCTGGAGCAATGGTTCAGCACTGATTCAAGAAGCAATAACCCTTATTTAGGAGCCACAGCTGCCACAACTTACACCAACTAAGACTTCCTGTGTTGTCTCTCACCACGCTGTAATTATTAATGTAACTTTATACATAGGTTCCGATGGGTCTTAGCACAAATCAGCGTAGTTGTTAGCTGCTGCACCAAAACAGCTGCATTATATTTGTTACCATGGTTATGATAAGAGTTCACAGCTGGTGAAACATGTGCTTTGTATTTGTGCTTTTGATCAACGGATGGGGACTGGCAGATCAAACCTGGGGTTTAGAATAAGACAGGGGTCGTAGAAGGCGCTGAGGTTTTGGAGCCAGTGTGTCCTGGGTTTGAATCTCTACTTATTTGATTTTAGGAGAATAATATCTTCTCTGGGAGCCTGAGTTTCCTCAAACTCACTGAAATGGGGTGATAAGAGTAATCTTACTGAGGTATTGTGAGATAAACTCTCAAAAGTGCCTGCTTAATACACATCCTTCATCTCTTACTCAGGAAATTTGGCTATAATAATTCATATATACTACAGTGGATTTTAATATATTTATTATGATAATGACAGTTAACATTTCTTGGTCACTGCTGTGTGTCATGTCCTTTTCTCAGACCATTTGTGGTTATATTTCATTCAATCTTCTAATGTATGAGTATGGGAACTGGTATCATTCCGTTGTAAAAATGAGAAAACTTCCCTAGAAAGGGAATTATCATGCCCAGGATGTCCTAGTCCAAGGCCCCTACTCTCAATCTCTTTATAACTCAGCCTCCCACCTATTCTATGGTAAGATGTAAAGACATGTCATAGCATAGTGCTAAGGAGCAAGGGTGCTCAAAGTGTCTGGGTTTGAAACATGGGTCAGCACTTGGTTATGCGTGCTTTGGGCAAGTCAGTTATCCTCCTTGTGTCTCCGTCTCCTCATCTATTATATTAAATAATGATAACAGTATCTACCTCATGGGGTTGTTACAAAGGATTACTAATGATTTAAAAGATGTACAGTGCTTAGACTATGTAAGTACTATTATGATAATAAAGTATTTTCAGATGACAAGCCTGAGGGTGAATGTCCTCCACACTGGAAAGAAAACAATCTGTTTTTCTTGCTCTTTTCAATTTTTACAGTTCTGCATCAAATAATAGTTTTGTGAGTACTTTATGTATTAAAACAATATCTCAATTTCTTTGTAATACAGTAACCCATTTTGGCCTCTCTGTGATGTGAAAAGCACAAAAACCAACTTCTGGTCAGTGAGATCATAGTCTGAGAAAAAGAGAAGAAATTAAAGCATGGCCTTTAAATTTAGGCATCCATCAGACCGCAGACCCCATGTGACACCCCACATGTAGCATGTAGTTTGAAAATTCACCTGTAACAGTTTCATCAATTTTATTTTCAAGGCCAAAATATTTCAAGTTCAATATTTGAAAATTCAGGATTCTTTATAGTTGTTAAAACTTTCATTGCATCTGTTTGTTATCAGGAGTGGGATATGTGTAATATTTTTACTTAACTATTGCAGCAGGGAGTTTACCAGGGTCTAATTTTGAACTTTCCTATGGTTCCCCAAATCTTGGTTTATGATTTAGAATATGAAATCTGTGCCTCAGCACAATTACACAACTACTTAGCACCTACATATCTCCCTTCTCAAATGAACCTAAATCAAAAGAAACACAATTGAATCTTGCTTTAGATTTTATTATGTAGCTCATTTACAGAATTTAATAGTGCCCTTTTCTTTTGTACTTTTTTGAACAGGAATTTAATTCAAGAGTGCGGTGACCATACTATCAAGTTAGCAACCACACTTTTAATAAAAACTGGTACTAGGATAAAATGTAAAGGTTGAGACTGTAGCAGAAATCTCACCAAATAAAATCAGCAAACACAACTTTCCCTTTTAGAAAATAACCATTATCCATCTTCTAAATTAATAATATCAGTCTGGAAAAATTGGCAAGGAGACAAATTTACTGGGTTGATACCACAGGAGGAATAAATGGAAATGGAAGAGCTGAAAGAGGAGAGACTAAAACATTTCATTGTGTACTCTAAGAAGCACGGCCTCTCTATTCTCATTGCTCCAGGAAAAAATATGGGCCAGCAGAGAGAGGCCTGTCCATGTATGTCTTCTAACTTGGGGCTCCTGGCCTGCTCCTCTCAATTTCAGACTGATGACAGGCTACTATTCACCAAGTTTTTGTTTCTTTCTCAACACTGTACAGGGTGTCCACTCAAAATCTAGCCCAGCTTTGAGAATCTGGAGGATCCCCAGTCCCCTTGGAGCTTGTGGGATAATGGGAAGGTAAAGGAAAGACTGGGAGGATGAGGCAGGGTGGAGATTGAAGTTTACTTGGAGCTAAACCATTACAAAATAAGTCACAGTCTTGCCTGTTGGATGAGAACCAGGTATACCTTAAGGGTAACATGTGAGCAGCGTTCAACATAGGAAGCCCAAGCCTTCTCAACATTCCTGAAATTGTCCCTGAATCATCCTAGGGGTTCTTAATTCTCAAGTCAGAATCCTCTGACTAGGATGGAAAAATTAGGCAAATACCATTACCATTATTTCTTCCCCCAATTCAACAACTCCAGACTTTCTAGCAAGGTTCCCATGGAGCAGATTCAGTTTGCAAGTACAGCTTATCCTAATGAAGGCTTATAACCCTTCAGACTTTAAAATCACTCTGGGGTTTATAGCTGAGAGATTTCAGTGACAACTTGCATTCATGAGCTTACAATGCTTGGAATGGTGCTGCTCAGGATAAATGCTATGTCACACATCTATTTGAGGAATTCCGTTCAGGGTCCCAAAAGGACAACAATTAGTTATTGTGTGCTTCATAGTTCCATATGCTGTATATTATTATTGTCTTCACTAATCTCACAGATTTTATTTCAGTTATCAGTACTTGATTACAAAGTAATAACTCTTACATTTTAACCATTATGCCAGAATTCATATATTTAAATAATATTATCTTTAAAAGTGAATACCTTGGGAATTTAAAATAAATACTAATGACATTGTTACTGCTCAAAGCATTTGCAAAACTTTTCTTTGGGAATTATTTTCAGAGTTAAAATAATTCATGAGCCACATAAGAAAATCGGTCTTAAACCTTTTAGTCCAGCCCATCGAATTTAATAATACAGTGAAAGTTTTAGGGCAAATAATTTCATTATCTGGAACTAGCTGGTACTTGCATTTTCTTGTTACTTGCTTGCAAATCCCCCAGGCAACTGCAGTAACAGGGGTAGTGAATATAATAAAAATGTTTACATGTCACTGCTGCTCTGTGAAATATTATCCCTAATAGAGTTCAGTGGCCTCTTAACATGATTTGAACAACATTGTGTTCTAAGGAAAATGGGGAAAAAGAACGCTAGATAAATTGTAAGCACTTCAGTTCCACGGATCATATCTTCTTTCTTGCTAACCCCTGCCTCCCGCCCATCTGTCCTTGGTCACTTAAGATAATTTTATGCTTGCAGTAGGTGTGCAATAAATATTAGTAATTCACTGTAGATCAAAACCTACATTTATAATTTGTTCTTCCAACTGAAATCTATATTTCTTCAGGGAAGCGAGTCTGGTTTCTCCTCTGGATGACTGGTTCACAACCAAAGTAAACAGGATTTACAGAACATTCTCAGTTTTCTCAGCCTGTCACATAACTTTGTAACAGTCAAACCAAATCCTTGTACTGGGTAACTTTATTTTTAAAATGTCTGCAGAAATCACTCCATTCCATACCTAAGATTATGCTTCTCAAATTTAATTATTTTAACCAGTTCTGATAAATCATTTGATCTCCCTTTTTAGTTATTCTGGCTGTTCTTTTGTGTATATAGAAGGTTGCTTATCCAGAATGGGAAATAAGGCCCAGGGAGTAGACCACAATTTTCCAGATGTCTCTTGCCATAGAGCCCTTCAAAGAAAAGCAACCTTTTTGGATTTGCCTCCTCTCCAACAGGCATATGGCTTCTATATTACTTTAGAAATATCAGGTACCCTGTACCTTATTGCTTTTACATTTTCTTCTTTTCCTGAATATTATTTATCTTTGGTTAACTTTGCCTCAATTCATTAATTAAGGTATTTTGTTTTTTAATTTATAATTATTATTGCTATGATTAACAAATACTTCTTATGCCATTTATAAATGGCAAATTAGTATTCTTTATCTTTGAAAAAAATGTTCCAAAGGATATTGGATCTTGAGTTTGGTATATTTATATACTTTCCCTTTATGTTAGTGAAATGGTAAGGACTTACTATAGCATATATTTTCAGAGCTGCAGGGTAAAAGGAAGGAAATGATAACAGTTTTCAGTGGAAATCTATGTGCAAACTTATAAAGTAGGTATCAAGTATCTTTTTGTTTTATAGATAAGTGGCTTAAGGCTCAGAAGTATGTGACTTGTCCAAAATCCCACTGAAAGTAGATAACAGTATCAGAATGCAAGCCATGTCTGATTCAGAATCTAGGCTCTCTGGTAAGGTATCTGAGAGGAGGAACTCTTCCTCTGAGTTTCATTTTTCAATTACTTCTTCCTTTGAGGAAAATTTTAGGAAAATCAGTTGTGCTTTTTGAAGTTCATAGACAGAAGAGGTTATCATTACTACCAGGGACAAGAAATACTTGTCAGATTTAAGAAACAGGCTCTTAAAGGCTAAAGGTATTGCAGGTTGCATAGATTGTTTAAGTGCTACAGAATAATCAAAGCTGGAAACAAATCAAATCTGCAGTTGCCAAGTGAGTTGCCAGTCAGGTACAGAAAATCTTTTTGTTATTTCATTGTATAATTTATTAATATTATAGTTATTATTATTTTGCATTTAGACCAAGGAAGTAGAGTAACACAGGGTAAGCAAAATTCCAGCTTTCTGATGTTTATTAACAAATGAGAGTGAGGAGTCTCTCTTCTGAGGCTTGGGATAAAGAGAAGGATAGGGCTCTGGAAAGTCAGGAATAGAGATGAAGTCAGGGAGAAATCATTTTTCCTTCATCCTCCAAAATATAAAGAACCTCTCCCCTCTCCTCTTCCCTCCACATACTCCATGCACTGCTGCCCAAGTCCCTGTTCACCCAAGATGATAACCTAAGACCTGGTTACATGATGGAGATTTCCTGCCACCCAATTTTACTATTTGGAGCAAACCATGATTTCCTTTTCTTTGGAAGTAAATCTTAGAGGTGGAAATAAGAACTCTTTATGGCCACAGAGTACTAGCTCACTTGCAATGATGAAAAATTAAAAAGGTTTCAAGAGGTACCAGAATTTTAAAAATATGTATATTATTACAGACTATCATGCAGATGTGTAGAATTCCCACACAACAGCCCTTCACTAACACATCACACTTGGTAGAACATTTGTTATAGATTATGAGATAATATTATCAGACTATTACCACCAACCATGGTCCATAGCATACATGTGGCATACCTATTCCATACTCCCCATTATCAACACAGTACTTCTTTGGCATTGATGGAAGAATTACAGTATTACTGTTAGCCACAGTCCACAGTTCATACCACTTGTATTTTTCCCATGCTTCTCCACATTTCCACCACCCTGCAATAGTGACATACACCCACTCTAGCTTACAGGACACTCCTGCATCTGAAGAGGTACAAGACTTTAAAGGGTGGAGCAAGTAGCTAGGTTTTC
Source organism: Dasypus novemcinctus (assembly GCF_030445035.2). Taxonomy (NCBI): domain Eukaryota; kingdom Metazoa; phylum Chordata; class Mammalia; order Cingulata; family Dasypodidae; genus Dasypus; species Dasypus novemcinctus. Next base: position 46,403,142 of record NC_080674.1, on the reverse strand, counting down.
TGACTGCTTTTGCAATTTTCTTTATATTTCTTGTTGCTGGAAACCTCTGATCTTGAAAATTTATTTTTAATTGAAATAATCTTTAAACACAGTGAAATGAACACATTTATGTTTACATCTCAATGACTTGACAAATGTATACAGTGTTACCAACACTCCAATGAAGATACAGAACACAGTCTTTAATTTTGGTGGCATAAAGCCTAGGTCTGTTGGACAATTCTATTAAAGAGAAGTGGAAACTATACTCAGGGAAATACAACTTTAAAACAGGCCCTTCTGCCAGAAAAGAAGAAAGGAAAAGCAATCTAGTGAGCTTATTTTTCTAAGCTAGCTTCTCTTAGTGATTTTTTTAAGTTGGTGAGCATATCCACTCTGCACTATCCTTTTTTTTTTTCAGTTGGTACCAGGCATTGAACCCAGGACCTTGTACATGTGAAGCAGATCTTCAAGCCACATCTGTTACCCTGAATTATATTTTTAAATGAAACTCTTAGGAGCATGTGAAAATTAAAGACAGGCATCAGGTTTTACCTATATTTTTACTCTGGCCCTTGATTTTATTATGCTATTCATATCATACCAGGAAACTCTTAGTTATAATCAGCTAATCAGTCTTACTTTGTGTTTACTCCTAAAGAAAAAGACCATAATCCCATTTTAAACTTTGAACAGTACAGCTCTGTGTTTTCTACTCAGATGGTTTTCAACCTTAATGTTATAATATGCCATTTTCTTAGGAGCATCACCCACATCCTATAATTATACTCAAAGCTAAAGCTATGTTTATAATATACTAAAGGATGGAATTGTTTCATTTTAAGTGCTTCATTTACCTTCCATGTTGGTAACAGAAATGTATTATATGGAAGAGTCATAGTCTTAACAACAAATTCAAATACTGAGAAGCCAAAAACCAGAAACAGAAACAAAACCCAAACTGAACCCCAATATGAGAAGGTACACGAGACATAATTTCCAGACTGGTTACCACAATGACCCCTAATTTGAAATCTGGGGTGGGTGAGGTAATGATGCAGCATGCTGGTGGTGACTGGGGGGTCTCGGGGACGCCCTCACTTGGTTTGCCTTGTTGCAGGGCATGCCCAGCACCACAAGTCAGTTTTCAGGACTAACTTTGTGGGAATATTTTCTATCTAGACACTGAGTCTATGCGATAACAACTCATCCAAGCACAGAGAACTGCTGTCCTGCCAGACCTTTCATTCCTTTAAGATGTAATTCAATCATACCCATTATGTGCCAGGCACGGATCTAGGTGCCAAGTACTCAGCAATGAGCAAAGCCGAAACTTCTGTCCTCATGGAACTTAATGATAATGTTTTCTACACCTGTCTTTTGCTTCTTTACCTGAGTGAATAAAAGGAAAGTTTTTGCTCTTACTATGGGTGATATGGACTCACCTATATTAGTGCCTGTGTAAACCTTCCTCTCATTAGCTATAGACTATAACCTGCCATTTTTCTCGGTGTGTATTCACAGATGCAGGCTGGCAAAGACAGGAACGGAAAGGAGTAGAATATGATGGGGTTAAATTTGCTGGATTCATTTGTAATCGGTTGTGAGAGATCACTCTGATGCTGATAGGAGCAGAGATAGATACTTCATTTCCAGTGCACCTCAATTATTTGACCAACCCCTCTGGTTAAAAATGTTTAATAAGAGTGACATCACCAACATGGCAATGTAAGACATCCCCTGAAAAAAACCTCTTTAGAGATTTAGTGAGAAAAAGGACAAATCCCACTTGTTTAGAACTTTGGAGGATGGTAGATACTGGAGAAGAACTCCACAAATGCTGAATTGAAGAAAGAGAAAAATATCAGTTAGGAAACTTCCATCATGACATGATGGCCTTCTTCCTTCCCTCTCACCTGATCCCACACAGCTTATGAGTTGCTTAGACAGGGTGGCCCAGGTCCCCCTACCCCCTCCTGGGACACAGACTGTAAAGCCACTTACGGCAGTGAGTGAGAACCCCAGAAATATCCAGACACAGGGACCCAAGTCCACAGATACCCAGGACAGAACACAAGCTGCTAAGGAATGCTGCATACAAAAGGACCCCCAGGGGAAGAAAATAAAGACAGAAAGATAGAGACAGATAGAGATAGAGATAGAGACAGAGATAAAGATAGAGAAGAAAAAGAAGGGGGGGGGGGGGAGGATTAAACTGAGCTGCTGTAAGAGTGGAGGTCCCAGAAGAGAGAGGCGTAAGGAAAATAGACACTGAGTGAAGGGAAGAATTTTTAAAAATAATAGAAGCTGGGGAGAAAATTATGCACAAAAACAAACAGAACAGATCAAGATTCCTGGAGAAGGAACAGAGGAAAGGAAGCTTTCCCCTGGAAATAAAATATTAACACACAAATTAGAATCTTAAAAATTGTACTGCATATTCAGGGAAAGAATCAGAAGAAGAGCTGAGAAAGTCATTTAAATGTAGGCCATTCTAAAGATCTGGAATAAGTTGGATCAAGCATCATTGAAGAGCTTTAACACAAAGCCAATCAAAAACAAAACCCTAGACAAGAGGCAGAAAGAGAACTTCAGAGTTATCTCATCAAGATAATCAGTATATAGCTTGAGATGAATGAAAATGAGCACGTAGCATATCAAAACTTTTGGGGAGACAACCAGCAGGATGGTGACACAGTAAGGAGCTCCTGTAGTCAGCTCGTGCTACAGGGCAGTTGGTAATTACCCAAAGCTATTTAAGGCACCTGTTTGGGGGCTCCAGGAGATGAGAAGAGCATCCTGCAACATCCTTGAAAGAAGGGAAGGAGGAGACTACCCATCTGCAAAGAGGATTCATGAATAGAGTACTCCACACCCTGGAGGCCAGTGACCATTTTCCCCTGGCAGCACAAGCTACCTAGGGAGGTATTCTATTTCATGGCTGGAATTGAAAGCTCCGCTTCCCAAAAATGGGTGAGCAAGAGATGGTTGGGCACCAACTTTAGCTACTGATTAGTATATTCGATGGGCTAAAGTATAGTTGTAAGAACAGCAAACTCACTTGAACCTGTCCAAGTCAGAAAGAGGTCAGTAGCTACCATCTTAACTTTGCCCCTGGCATGAGGTAAAGCCACAGTGCTAGTAGGAACTGGTTATTTTCCATCCAGATCAGACTGCAGCTCTAGCATAAGCCCCAGCCCTACCTCCAGCAAGGAGGAAGCTGGGGGGACCTGCTCCAGCCGCTCCAGGCCACAGAGGCCAGCTATCATACTATTCTGGTGGTGCAAGCCGCCCCAGGAGCTGCTCTGTGGCTGGAGTTGGAAGGTCCATTTCCTAAAAACAGGGGAAGGAGAGGCAGTTGGCCACCGATTTCAGCAATTGGTTAGTAAATATGGCTGGCTAGAGTATAACCCTAAGAACAGCTAAAGCTTGAACCTGTCCAAGTTGGAAAGAGGCTGGTAGTTGCTATTTTGACTCCACCCCCAGAATGAGGGGAAGCCGGGTTGACTGAAAATCACAGTGATGGTAGAGACCATTTCTTTCACCTGGATCAGCCTGCAGCCCTAGCCAAGGCTTCAGCCCTACCTCTAGCAGGGAGGAAGCTGGCGGACCCTGCACCAGCCTCTCTGGGTAACTAAAGGAATATTTGGCTGGCACAGGGTGAATAGTCAGAAGTCTACCAGGGCAACTCTGGTCATTTTGGACTGGAAAGACATAGACTGCTGCCTAGCAACTGCAGCTCCATCCCTGCCCCAGGGAGGGGAGAAAGGGGTGGGAAGCTTCATCAGCCTCTCTGGGCAACTACAGTCTAGGCCTGAACAACTTGGATTATTACACACAGCTGTGTGTTCTTTCCCTACCCCTGGTGAAGGAGAAAGTTGGGAGAAGCTTCCTCAGTCTCTGGGGCAATGAGGGCAGCATGAGCCTCCATAGTTTGCAGCACCAATTACATCCTTGGGTCCTACTACACAACCAGCAAGGGAGAAAGAGCAAGAAATTCCTAAATTAAAGAGAGAAACTGCACCGAGAATAAATATCCCTAGTAAGCCAGATGCCTAGACACCAACAAAAAATTATAATCCATACCAAGAAACAGGAAGATATGGCCCAGTTAAAGGAATAAGCCTCCAGATGACATAAAGGAGTTGAGACAACTAATCGTAGATGTTCAAACAAATCTCTGTAATAAATTCAATGAGATGGCTAAAGAGATTAAGAATGTTAAAGAGACACTGGATAAGCACAAAGAAGAATTTGAAAGTATACATGGAAAAACAGCAGATCTTATGGGAGTGAAAGGTGCAACAAAAGAAATTAAAAATACACTGGAATCATATAATAGCAGATTTGAGGAGGAAGAAGAAAGGATTGGTGGGCTTGAAGAAATGGCCTCTGAAAATGAACATGCAAAAGAACAAAAGAAGAAAAGAAAGGAAAAAATTGAACAAGTTCTTTAGGGAACTAAATGACAGCAAGAGATGTGCAAACATACATAAGTGTCCCAGAAAGAGAAGAGAAGGGAAAAGGGGCAGAAGGAATATTTGAAGAAATAATTGTAGAAAATTTCCCAACCCTATTCAAGGGCATAGATATCTATATCCAAGTAGCACAATATACTCCCATCCAAATAAATCCAAATAGACCAACTCTGAGACACATACTAACTAGAATGTCAAATGCCAAAGACAATGAAAGAATTCTGAGAGTAGCAAGAGAAAAGCAATGCATAACATATAAGGAATACCCAATAAAATTAAGTGCCAATTTCTCATCGGAAACCATGGAGGCAAGAAGACAGTGGTGTGATATATTTAAGATATTGCAAGAAAAAACCTTCCAGCCAATAATCTTATATCCAGTAAGACTGTCGTTCAAAAATGAGGGCAAGTTTAGAATATTCACAGATAAACAGAAACTGAGAGAGTTTGTAACCAAGAGACCAGCTTTGCAGGAAATTCTAAAGGACATGTTATAGTCTGTAAAGAAAAGACAGGAGAGAGAGGCCTGGAATAGAGTCCAGAAATGAAGGTTATATCAGTAAAAGTAACTAAAAGTGTCAAAAAAGTGGTAAAAATAAAATGACAGATAAAACTCAAATATTTTGGAATAAACTTAACAAACAATGTAAAGCACTTGTATTCAGAAAACTATGATGTATTGTTAAAAGAAATAAAGAGACTTAAATAATTGGAAGAATATTCCATGCTCACAGATTGGAAGACTAAATATCATTAAGATGTCAATTCTACTCAAATTTATACACAGATTCAAAGCAATCCTGATAAAAATTCCACCAGCAATTTTTAAATAAATGGGAAACATGATTGACAAATTTATTTGGAAGTGTAAAGTGTCCTGAATAGTCTGAAACATGTTAAAAAGGAAAAGCAAAGTTGGAGGAATCTCACTTCCAGACTTTAAATCATATTACCCAGCTACAGTGGTAAAACAGCATTGCACTGGCATTACAGGCACACAGATCAATGGAACTGAACTGATGGTTCAGAAACAGATCCTCACATCTATGGCCAATTGATTTTTGACAACCTGTCAAACCCACCTGGCTTGGGCAGAAGAGTCCATTCCATAAATCATACCGAAAGAACTGAATATCCATAGCCAAAAGAAGGAAAAAGGACCCCTATTTCACAACTTATACAAAAATTAACTCAAAATTGATGGCAAGAACCATGAAGCTTCTACGCTCTTCAATAGGGTTGGGAAAATGTAGGAAAATATCTTCAAGACCTGGTGGTAGGTGGTGGATTCTTAAAGGATATAAAAGGAGGACTGAGAGAGACTATTGATGTTTAATGTATGTAGAAGTTTTAATTAACTTTATTGTAAAAGTGTGGAAATGTATAGAGTTCATGGTAACACATTATAGTGAGTAACAGCTGTTTTAAAAATATGAATGTGGCTGAAAAGGGTACTCTAGAGATGTAAATGCCAACTAAAAGAAAGCTAGAGAATAATCTAGGGTCTGACTAATACAGTAAACCCAGAGGTAGATGAGAATTGTAATTGATGGTACAGATGTAAGAGTGTCCTTTGTGAGCTACAGCAGATGTACATCACTATTGCAGGGTGATGTGACTGCAGAGAAGCATGGGAAAAATACAACTTGAGTGACCTATGGACTGTGGTTAACAGCAATAATGTAATATTCATGCACCTATGCCAAGGATTTACTGTCTTCATAACGGGGGAGTATGGAAAAAGTGTGCCAAATGAATGCTATGGACCTGGTAATAGTCTGATGATATTATCTCATAATCTATAATGTTCTACCACAGTGTGGTGTGTTGATAGAGGGGTGTTATATGGGAATTCTGCACATGTGCACGATTGTTTTGTAAGTTTACAACTTCTGTCATAAAAATATATTTAAAAAATAATAATAGGGTGGGTTTGGGGAAAATACAGCAAATGTAAGACAAGGACTATGTTAGTAATAAGATTTTGACAAAATTCTTTCATAATTTCTAACAAGTGTCTCACAATAATGCAAGGTATTGGTGGTGGGGTGATGTATGACACCCCTGTATGATGCTATGCATGTGTGTTTTTTAAGTTCACAACTTTTTATTATACACTTATTGTTTATGTATGTTCATGTATAAATTATGTAGTTGTAGCAGTACTACTACTACTACTAATGATAACAATAATAACAATAGGCTGGGTGTGGGGAAAATACACCAAATGTAGATACTTTGATAAGTAGTAATATTTTGAGGATGCTCTTTAATCAGTAGTTAAAAAATTTTCACAACAATGGTATTGGTGGTAGGGAGAGGTGAGGTATGAGGTCCCTGTATGATGTTATATATGTTTGTTTTATAAGTTCACAATTATTACTATATACTTATTGTTTATGTATGTTTATGTATGAGTGTATACTTCAATAAATTAAAAAAAATAAGACAAAAAAAAAAAACTTATGGGCTGCAGCAATGGCAGGGCTGAGAGGGAAATTGATAGCCTTAAATACTTACATAAAAAAAGAAGAGCTAAAATAAAAAACCTACCTGCACATCTGGAGCAACTAGAAAAAGAACAGTTATTCCAAAGTTAGTAGAAATAAATAAATAAAGCAGAAATAAGTGAAATTGAGAATAAAAAACAATAAAGAGAATTAACAAAACCAAAAGTTATTTCTTTGAAAAGATCAATGAAGTTAACAACCCCTTAGTTAGACTGAAAAATTAAAAAAAGAGAAAATGCAAATAAATAAAATCAGAAATGTGAGGGAGAACATTACTACTGACCCCACAGAAATAAAGAGGATGATAAGAGGATACTATGAACAACTATATGTGAACAAATCAGACAACCTGGATAAAATGGATAAATTCCTAGAAATACATGAACAATCTACACTGACTCTAGAAGAAATAGAAGACCTCAACAGACCAATTACAAGAAAAGAGAGTAAATCACTCATCAAAATGTCCAACCAAGAAAAACCAAGGAACTGATAGCTTCAAGGGAGAATTCTACCAATCATTCCAAGCACCAATACTACCAATCCTGCTCAAATTCTTCAAAATAATTGAAGAGGGGGGAACACTACCTAACTTATTCTATGACGCCAATATCACCCTAATACCAAAGCTAGAAAAGATACTACAAGTAATTTACAGACCAATTTCTCTTAGGGATACAGATGCAAAAATCCTCAACAAAATACTTGCAAATAGAATCCAACAGCATGTTAAAAGAATTACACACCATGATCAAGTGGCTTTTTAACTCACATGTGCAAAGGTTGTTCAACATAAGAAAATAATTAATGTAACACATCACATTAACAAAACAAAGGGGAAAAAACCCCAAATGATCATCTTGACTGACACAGAAATACATTTGACAAAATCCAGCACCATTTCTTGATAAAAAAAAAAAAACCTTTCATCACTAGGAATAGAAGGAAACTTCCTCCATGTGATAAAGGGCACATATGACAAACCCACATCATACTCAATTGTGAAAGACTGAAAGTTTTCCCTCTAAGATCTACAATAAAGCTACTAGAGTTAATAAACAAATTCAACTAAGTGGCGGTATGCAAGATCAACTAGCAAAAATAAGTGGTGTTTCTATACACTAATAATGAGCAATCTGAAGAAGAAACCAAGTAGAAAAAATTTTCTATTTACAACAGCAACTGAAGGAATCAAATATCTAAGAATAAATTTAACCTAGGATGTAAAGGACATGTACACAGAAAACTACAAAACATTGCTAAAAGAAGTCAAAGAAGACTGAAATAAATGGATGGGTGTTCCATGTACATAGATTGGAAGACTAAATATCAGTAAGATGTCCATTCTACCCAAAATGATTTACAGATTCATTACAATCCAAATCAAAGGTCCAACAGCCTACTTTACAGAAATGGAAAAGCTAATTATAAAATTTATTTGGAAGTGTAAAAGTCCCTGAATAGTTAATAAACCTCTTGAAAAAGAACAATGAAGTTGGAGGACTAATAATTCCTGACTTCAAAGCTTATAACAAAGCTACAGTGATCAAAACAGTATGGTACTGGCTCAAGGATAGATATACTGATGAATAAAATTGAATTGAGTTTAGAAGTACACCCTCACAACTATGGCCAATTGATTTTTGACAAGGCTGCCAAGTCCACTCAATGGGAAAAGAAAACTCACTTCAAAGAATGAAAGAGGTCCCATACCTAACATCATATACTCAAAATGTATTAAAGGACTAAATAAAAGAACCAGGACGATAAAACTCCTAGAAGAAAATGTGGGGAAGCATTTTCAGGATCTTTTGTTAGGCAATGGTTTCTTAGACTTTACAGCCAAAGCACAAACAATGAAATAAAAAATAGATAAATAGAACCTCTTCAAAATTAAAAACTTTTGTACCTCAAGGACTTTGTAGTGAAAAGACAACCTACTCAGTGGGAGAAAATATTTGGGAATCACATATCTGAAAAGGGTTTGATATAAAGAAATCCTATAACTCAAGCATAAACAAACATCCCAATTTAAAAATGGGCAAAAGATTTGAATAGACATTTCTCAAAAGGGGATATACACATTGCTAAAAGCACATGAAAAAATGTTCAACATTACTAGTTATTTGGGAAATGCAAATCAAAACCACAATAAGATTTCATTTCATACCCACTAGAATGTCTACTATTAAAAAAAACCAGAAAATTACAAGTGTTGGAGAGGATGTGGAGAAATAGGAACACTCATTCATTGCTGGTGGTAATGTAAAATGTTGGAGCCACTAAGGAAGACAGTTTGGCAGTTCCTTAGGAAGCTAAGTATAGAACTACCATATGACCCAGCAATCTCACTATGAGTATATACCCAGAAGAATTGAAAGCAGGGACTTTTGAACAGATATTTGCATACCAATGTTCAAAGCAGCATTATCCATATTTACCAAAAGACACAATCACCTCAAGGGTCTATCTCCTGATGAATGGATAAACAAAATGTGGTATATACATACAATGGAATATTATTCAGCTGTAAAAAGGAATGATGTCCTGATTCATGTGATAACATGGATGAACCTTGAGGACACTGTGCTGAGTGAAATAAGCCAGGCACAAAAGGACAAATATTTTATGATCTCACTGATATAAACTAATTATAATAAGCATACTCATAGGGTTATAATCTAGGGTATAGGTTACCTGGGGATGGATTTGGGTTAGAGAATGGGGAGTTGATGCTAAATTATACAGAATTTTTATTTCAGTTGATTATAAAGGTTTGGAAATGGTTGGTGGTAATGGATTTTGGGTGTAATTAACAGCAGCAAATTATATAGGTGAATGTGGTTAAAAGGGTAGACTGTAGGTTGTATAAAATAAACTAGAATAAAATTTAAACAATAAAACATGGGACAGTATAACACAGTGAACTGTACTGTAAATGATGGATGATGGTTAATAGTGCAAATATGTTCTTTCATGAATTATAACAAATATATGACATTAATACAAGGTATTGATAATAGGGTAGGATATGGATAAAAATACACCTAATGTAAACTATGTTTGATAGTTAATAGTACCATTTTAATAATCTTTCATCAATTGTAACAAAGGTAACTACTGTTAAAAAATAGTATAATTATTAAAAAAAGTGCTATCATTGATTTTAACAAATGTTTCGTGCCAATGCAAGTTGTTGGTGGGGTGGTGTACGGGAAACCTATATTTTGTGCATGATTGTTCTGTAAACCTACTACTTCTCTAATGAAAAAATGAGAAAAATGTTTAATAAAACCTTGGCATTCTTTGACTTGTTCTGCCCCATGGAACCTTAGACATAAGAGTAATAGAACATGGCATTATGGGAAACCATAAAGTATGATTTGGTGGGTGAAAAGCATATGACTTGTGGTGATATTTTAGGAATTACTTCTAGAGTGTATGTTTTTCTTTTCTTTTCTTTTTCTTTTCAGAGTAGATCAAGTTATGAAGCAATTCTGGTAGCTTTGGGCCAACATCAGATGTGTATGGTAGAAATAAGTATTTTCTTTGGTTCTGAGATGTCCAAGAGCTCAGCTGAAGGCAGCTAAGAAATCAGTCAGCAACATTAAGAGACTTGAGTAGTGTTTGAATTACAGTTTTATTCTCTTTGGCCATTATAGCAGTTTGAAATAGTTATGAATTCCAAAAATAGATTTTGGATTATGTTTGTAAACTGGTCTGTACCTGGGTGTGATCAAATTATGCTTAGGGCTTTGATTGGGCCATGTCAGTATGGTGTTTAGTCCCTACCCCTTAGTGGGTGTGGAATCACAGATAAAAGACATGATGAAGGACAGAGTTGGAGTGTTTTTAATGTTGGTGTTTTGATGTTGGAGTTTGATGCTGAAGTCTTAAGCTGGAGCCCCAGGAAGTAAGCACACAGAGGAAAAAGAAGCAAGTTCTGGGAAGAGAGGAACCCTGAGCCCAGAGAGAAGCAAGATCTGGGAAGAGAGGAATCTAGGAAGCCTGAACCTTGGCAGATGTTGGTAGCCATCTTGCTCCAACCATGGAAATAGACTTTGGTGAGGGAGATAACCTATGCTTTATGGCCTGCTATCTGTAAGCTCCTACCTCAAATAAATACCCATTATAAAAACCAAGCAATTCCTGGTATTTTGCACAAGCATCCCTTTGGCTGACTAATACAGCCATCATTTGGATTTTGCCTTATTACTATTAGTTTTGAATAATTATGGTAATGCAGTGCTCTCAGCCTCCAAGCCCCTGACCTGAGAGAGTAGGCAGGGGTGAAGGGGAAGAAAGCAGGCTGAGGGGCATGGGTAAGGGAAGAGCTGTTGATATTTCAAATGTCATTTGTAGACTTGTACTTGGTAAGACTGAAAGTTACGGTCTTAAGAGGAAATACCTAGAGGGTAGAAACAAGCAAAACCCAATCATTTGAAAATTGCAACTAACTTGTTCTCTGAGTCCAATCTCTGTCTGCTCTCTCTCTCTCCTTTTGGTTTGTGATTTAATAAAACACCTATTTTCTGTCCTTTTCTTTTTGTTTTTTTGTTTTAGGTGTAGGGAGAAACTAATCCAAGGGGCAGAATGTAAAGGCTACATGGCAACATAGTCTTGAAATCTCTTCTGGGATACAACAGTTTTAATATACTGTGATTTCAGTTCTAGGACGTTGCTTGCAATGTAATAGAGCTGGTGTGCAAGCAAATACTACCTGTAAAAAACTAGCAGTCATGTGCTTTTCAGCCCATGTTGAGTATGATCTAGATGCATAGCCATGAATCCTAGTGAAGTCATTTATTTTTTTCTCATCACTTGAAAGTAAGTGAGCCTGTCAATATCAACCCTTCAGGACTACACACTTCAGTACAACTTATTCAGTGTTTAGTTAGCTGGAACTCAAACATTTTCTGGTTTTCCCACAATTCTCTAAACTACTGTGTTCATACGAGAGTCTTTCCCAGTTTTCAGAGGTAGAACTCAGCCACTATTAATAATTTCATTGGGAATGTGAATTGTATTTACTTAAGGATAAGGGCTGAAGCTGTCTGCTGCTGCTGATTTATCCTTTTTAAATTACGGGGTTTGCAAAAATACACAAAAGTACAACATGTGTTTTAATGAACGCCTGTGTGCTCATCACCCAGCTTCATCAATTACCAACATTTTACCAATCTTGTTTTTTTCTACTTCCCCTAATCTTTTCCCCCTTTATTCATATTCTTTTACCCAAAACTACCTTGGTATGTATCTCTTAAAGCTAACAACTCTCGTTAAGAAATAATAATACCAATAACACATATAACAAATTATTCCTCAGTATCAACTCATCTAATGCCCAGTTTGTGTTCTAATTTCCAAAAATATCTCAAAATGTGTTTTGAAAGTTTTTTGTTTGAATCAGAATGCAAACAAGGTCTACGCAATGTCTGAAGTCTGCTTAAATCTATGATGCTCCCTCTCTCATTTTATATCATTTAAAAAGAAACCTGATAATTTCCTACATCTATCTGATTTCATGCTTAAAAAGCCATTTAAAATGTTTTTTTTATCTCCATTATTTCCTTTAAACTGGTAGTGGTTATGATAACATTCCAGGCCACGTAAGTAGATAGAGGTATTAATAATTATGGGTTTAAATAGGAAAGAAGGAAATCAACTTTCAAATATATATATATATATTTGAATGTGGTTAAAAGGAGAAATTATAAGTTGTATACATGTTACTGGAATTTAAAAATTTTTAAAAAATCCATGGAACTACATACCACAATGAACCCCAAGTTAAACCATGACTATAGTTAGCAGAAGAAAAGAAAAGAAATCATGCAGATTTCACTTTGAGGAAATTCTCATTTTGCAGCCTGCATAAGGCTGAACTTCCTTTCTTTTATTAACTTGGGAAATTTTGGTCTCCTATGACTGCTAATCCTTCTAAGTCCACATATAATTCTTTCGGAGTTAGTTTCTTTTTGGACTCAGTTTCTGCTGGAGAAGTCAGCTTCTTTCGTTCCCAGATTCTATTTATCCAAAAACATTTTATTTATTTTCCTCGTTGTGCTCTTTTCAGTAGTCTAAGTTCTGTGGGTATCTTTTTGATGCAATTTTTCACTCCGAGTCTTCACTCTGAGTCAGGAGAGTCAGGGATGTCCCTCTAGTCATGTCAATAACTGACTGCTAATAAAAAATGCCATTAAAATGACCACACTTATAAACACCTAAACAAGGAGAGGTTTTGCAGTGAAAGAAGGAGCTGGTGTGTGTTACTCTGCATTCCCACATTGAGGCTGACTATATACTAGCAGTTCATTTCCTCATAGTTTAAACCAAGATTAGTTAAGAGAAAACTAAATTTTGCGGAAGGTACATATTTTAACTTGCTAAAAGCTGTTGGGAGCAATATATCAGAAATGGGTTGACTTTTATAATGGCAATTTATTAGGTTAAAAACTTACAGTTCTGAGGCTGTGGCAGTGTCCAAATCAAGGCATCATCAGAGATGCTGTCTCACCAAGTTGAAGCTGTGGGTGGTTACGCACATGGCAGGGCATAAGGGCAGCTCTGCCTTCTCCTCCAGGCTTACTTTCTCCCCACGCTCAGCTGTGCATGATCAAGAATATGGTTTGTCTCTCCCCTCTCCTCCCGGCCTCTCTGGGCCCTCTTTCTGTTCCTCTATGCTCTGCTGATTCCATGCTCTAGACTCCAGGACCTTTCTCTCAGCCTCTTGGGATTTCTCTGTCTCTGCAGCTTTCTTCCTGTGTCTGTGGCTATCTAGGCCTCTGTTTGTAAAGGACTCCAGTAAGAGAATTAAGACCCATCATAATCCAAGGCCCTCAACTGAGGTAACCTAAACAAAAGTGATATAATCAAAAGATTCCTTAACTGAGTCTAATCAAAGTTTCCATCTTCAGTGGGTTTACAGGCACATGAATGGGTTTACTTAAAGAACAGGATTCTTTGGAGTCCACAAAAGACTCAGACCAGCAGAGTACCAAAGACAAATTTCACCTTTTTGCCTCCGTTGGCCCTTCACTCAGGATAAAGAGGGTATGTGGGAGGAAGGTAGAGAGTAGGGGTTGTGAGGGAGGGTTGAGATGAAGTGGGAAATATTCCTCCTCCATATGTACCAGAGATCTCCTGTTCCAATTCTCAAAGCCAACTATAGTTTACCTTCAATAAGAGTCAAACAGGCTCTCAGGGGCTAGCCTGGGTACCTAACCACAAATTGATCCAGGCAACTTCTGGGCAATTTCCTTTTAGCCGACCTAAAAACAAATTTTAAATTGTGATACTTGGAGCTTTTAAATGTATAATAGCAGAAGCCTACCAGTAAAACATTACATGATTATTGTCAAATGATTCATCCAGGAAGAAAATTTCATAAAAGCTCCTAGAAGGGACACTGTACTCTGGACTGAGCTTATTCCAGTAAGGAATAAAGCTGCTCTATGGCTTTGAAGAAGGAGAAAAAGTTTATTTAATTGGCATGCCTTTCAGCTATCTGCATGGTCTCCTCTCTTCTATCCCTAAGGATAGTCTTTCTCAGCGGAAGGAGGAAGGAAAGGGAACAACATCCTCTGAGGCGCCAAGCAGGGAGATAAACATTTTACCTAATCTTGCCTAAGGGCAGGCCTGAGGCAAGACTCTGAGGTAAGTAACTAGCCTCAGCTGCCCCCCTCCCTCTTCACGTACCACCTTTTGTTGGGGTACCTGTCTTCTTGGCCTGGTGCCCATGTCTTTCTCTGGTCATCTGGACTTTGGCAAGTCCCTGAGTCCTCCCTTTTAAATAGTCTCTGCTTCTCCACCTGTAAAGGGGCAGCCTAACCTCAGAGACTAGATTAAAGTGCTAATGACAGAATATGAAAGCAGGGATTCATACGGGGGCCATCTGGTCTACTAGATTAAGGTTTGCATTTTTTGGGAAAGATAAATGGCAAGTAGACATATTTTATAACATTAAGCCCTTATTTTTTAAAAAAATCAGTCTCAAACTGGGCTGTACATTTATTCTCTGGGATCTGTGAGAATTTTATTTACTTTTAAAATCTATTACTCAAATATGAGACCTACCATACTATAGACAGGGTGTTCCTACCCTCCCAGAAAATATAGATGAATTTAAATAGGAGGCAAGTTTTGGTGAGTGAGAGAAGGGGACAGGTTGGGTGTTCCCAGCAACTCAGACTACTACTACTCTTTCAGTCATAGGAAGGCCAGAATAGCATTACTAATAGAAGTAGTAGTAATGCAAATAATAAAACACCAAATTTTTATTCCATATCTACTTTTGCCAGAAACATTTCTATGTACTTATCTTTACTCCTTGCAGTGACTCCTTGAGATAGGTGTTGATAGCCCCATTTACAGATGGATAAATTGAAGCTCATGGCATATGAGTAGTATGTTGCATGCAGACCTACAGGACAATCCATGGTCTCTAGTTCCCCAAACCCCAAAGTTCTCATCACACAGTCTGTGGCACCAACTAAAATGAATTTGCCACAACCACTCCTGTCCAGTAAGAACAATGACAAAGAGGGGACGCAGAAAGGAAAGGTAGTGACTTGTGAAGGACCTTCTCCATTGCTTTTTTCCAGGAAAGGCACAAGGGCAGAAGAGGAAATCCATCTACTGCTCTCACACTTGAGGAAACAATTATGTTACTCGTCTGTATTAGTTTTAGTGTTGGGGGAACAATGTCAGACTCAAACTCTATGAAATCTTTACTAACACCTCTCCCTCCACTTCTCTTCTCCGTTTGCTCTCATGTAAGAACTCAGGATAATATTAACTTAAATATTATTAAGCTCCCATTTTGTGAAAGGCCCTAGCTAAGCTGTGACAAAGGGAGCTGTGCATATTAAGATGAGGAAGAGATGCCCTCAATGAACATATGATCTATAAGGGAAGATACCACGTGTACATAATCATTGGTGGTTCAATTCAAAAGAGGCACAAATTTTAAAACTTTATGAATTCAGAGGATAAACTTCAGTTGAAGTAAGGATGGATGAACTTGTGGGTTGAATTTGTCCCCTAAAAGATATGCTGAAGTCCTAAACCTGGGTTTCTGTGAGTGTGACCTTATTTGGAAATAGGGTCATTATAGATGTAATCAAGATAAGTTCACACTGTACTAGGGTAGGTCCTAAATCCAATGATTGGTATTCATAATAAGGAGAGTGAGAGACTTGGAAGCTCAGGCACAGACAGAGGGAAGAAGGCCATATAACAATGGAAGCAAGAGACTGGGTGATGCAGCTGCAAGCCAAGGAAGGTCAAGGATTGCTGGTAACCACCAGAAACTAGGAAAAGGCAAAGAAGGATTCTTCCTGAGAGTCTTCAGCCCTGGTGACAGCATGAGTTTGGACTTCTAGCCTCTAGAACTAGGAGATTATAAATTTCTGTTGCTTTAAGCCATCCCATCTGCAGTAATTTGTTATAGCAGCCCAAGGAAACTAATACTGATGGTGCAGGCGTTTCTCCATTTCTCTGAAGACTCACGAGTGGGGTATGCTTGGCAGATGCTTCCTGGTGGCAGGTGCCAAAGGCCGTATGTGGTGAAAACAATGACTACAGATGGACTCTCCTGCAAATATTTGCTTTCCCAAATTTGGGGTTTTAAAATTCTCTTTATTAAGGAATATTAAGAGAGAAAGAAGAATTAAAGGCTGCTTTTCCATGACACATGAAAAATCAAAAGATGACCTGCAGAAGTAAAGACATGACTATCACTTGAGAATACCTCAAGACCTCATGAATGGTCTCTGAAGAATCTATTATGATGCTAGGAGGTTCCAGGTTTCTGAGTCTTTTATACGGCACAATTTCTTAACAGGTGAGTCTTGATCTTTATTTTTCAACATGAATTCAGTAATAGTAGTTGAGATGATGAAAGATCTACAAACCTATAAAGTCAAGTTTGCCCTCAAACTAAAGCTAATCATTACAGTGACCACAACTCTTCATAAGATAAATATTTTGTGATGATCAGATGTTTCAGATAGTCCAGCTGCAAATAATTGTCCACTAGATCCATCACCAAACTTTTACAAATGTTCGGCATTCACATGATGGAGTATCTTTAATAATAATGAACGTACATGCCCATACCGGTGGACAGATAGTTAATCCTTACTTTATAATATGGTGTTCTTTCTAAAGAGTTGACTATAAAGTAAACTTTTGTAAAGTGAATCCTGTATTCTGATTAATGTAAATTATCAAATTAAAGATACGTTGGTACAGGAGACTAAAAATTGGCAATTGATTTGAATGTGATGACTTGTTACATGAAATACCTTGTAATCATTTTTTCTGTTTTGATCAGGGGTCAACATTCTTTTCTTAAAGGTAAAGGGGCAGAGATAAATATTTTAGGCTTCCAGAACACATGGTCTGTGTTTCAGCTACTCAGCTCTGCCATTGTACTCTGAAAGGAGCAGTAGTCAGTCTGTAAATGAATGGGATAGGCTGTGTTCTAGTAAAACTTTGTTTACAAAACAGGCAGCTGGCCTGAACACCATCCTTTCCCAATCCCTGGTTTAGATAATTGTTGACCTTAATAATAATAATAATAATAAACAGAAGTACCTTATTTTGTACCACATATCCTAAGTTATGTCCAAATCAATTTCCTGTTAAACAAATCATAATTTTAAAAGCTCTTTGAAAGTGGTGTAATCTTTTTTTTTAAGTAATAAGTTCTTTATAGAGTAAATAACCACCCCTTGAGTTATTTTTGGCTTAAATATATAATGTCTCATATTGCATATATTTTCCATGAGGCACACTATTACTTAACTGCTATTTAGTGGTACCTATGATTCAATTCTTTGTTAAAGCCATAATCTTTGTATAAATGTGATTTATAATCTGATCTCTCAGTGTTTAGATTAATTTGTTTTAATGTCAGGGAACATCTATAAAACAGATTTAAATTTATCCTCGGTGCACAAATGTACATTATCAAAAAAAAAAACCTATTTCAGAAGTAGGAGCTGATGTGGACAAAGAGCCTTTCTGAAATATAGATGTAGGTGTCCTTTCCCCAGGCGAATTTCCTGTTTGTAGAAACTGGGGCCCTCTTGAGACAGTGATTACAGAGTTGGTTTTGAGGCCATGTAACTAAGCAGAAATCAGAGGGCTTGGGTTAGAAGAACTCAAAGGCCACACCTAACTCTGGGCTGCTTTAATTTTCTAAAGTCACTAAAAAGTGTGCACTGCCCACTGGGGTCACCCAGGGTGAAAGAATGTTTACCTTGGATTTCATCCTTGAAAAAATGTGTGTTGTGCTTTGGGAGAGAAACCACAGGAATTGGTATACAGAGCACACTCAGGCATACTGCAAGTTTTAGGGAGATCTTTAATCATTCCTCTTTTACTGTTTTTAAAAAAAATTACTCACTTCTAAGTGCAACGCTTTTAGAGGCCTTTAACCATAAACAGATTTCAAATTATTTCCTATTGTTTTAGTTCCTGAGGGAAAAAAAGATCTTGACACATGTTTGCAACCAGAAGGAAACTATAGCTACTTGAGCAGGCTGACCTTGAGCTGTGGGCTTATCCCCCATTCCAGAAGTTGAATTAAAAATGGCCTAAGAAAATGCACATTGAAGAAAAGTTTCCTTGCAACCTCTGACCCAGCAAACAACTATATGTGAAAGCAAGATAGTATGCTATAGCACTAATGCCTGTGAAACAAATGGCAGTTGTTACCTGGGTAGTTTGGGATGGAAAAAATCATTGCAAAGTTCAAATTTTGAGATAAGTGAACACTACCATTTGAATTATCAATATATATGACATTATCTATACTTTATTTTGCTTAATTAGGAAGAGATATAAATCATTGCATTGATGATATTTATTCTCTGAGTCGGTCTGTTAAGGGATTTAGGTAAGCCATTTCTCTGTATTTCTTCTCTCCTTGCATGAAGCGCATAGTAATTCTTCTTCTTCCCACTTCAGAGAAGCATGGAAGGGGGTGGGTAGTATCCTCAGGGTGCTTGGCCTTATCATGAGATGAGTACTATATGTGACCTGGAGAGGATCATGACTACTAGTTTGGGCACATAAAAGATCCAAGATAAACACTGTGTCCTTAAAAGGGATCACCGTAATCTGTGTTTACTTACTAATGACTTACTGTATCATTCATAAACAAGGAGACTGTCAAGAATTTGATGTCAGCTTCAGTGGCAGAACTCAATGTCAGCGCTTCTTCTCTAATGTATGCCCAAGGCTCAAGTTCTTTTTAATCAAATAAATTCTGCTTTGTAAGACACCATTCCTGTAAGGACATACCTCACTTATATTGTGCATATTTTGCTTTTGTTTTCAGCTAATAAGCCCTTAGAGTTGAAAACACTTGAAAAATAACGGTTAAGATGAGACGTCATTTGGCTCTTTAGGGGTAGGGATAGGGCAGAGGCAGGAGTGGGGATACTATTCCCTGGGCAGCTGAAATGTCAATGGGATACCATGGCGACCACATAGTATTGTCACGTGTGATACCCCCAAATCAGACAGGACACTAATTCTATGACCTGAAGTTAAGGTTTTGAGGAAGGTTTTGGGAAAGACTGCAAATATTTATACTCAGCACTGGACAAGAGAAATTTCTCCTCCTGTTTATCTTTATTCCTTCCCATTTTAGAAATGACTGGTGAAGGGCATAAAGGTACTCTTTGATAGCAAAAGAGTAATTAAGATTTGGGGAAAACCTGGCTCCTATTTTTTTTGTATTACTATTATTATTATAAAATTCAACTCAATACCTAGTCATTAAACACATATTATGTGCCACGTTCTTACCAGACACTTGGGATACAATGATATATAAGATATAGTCCCTATCCTTAGAGACAGTGCCATCTATTAAGTGGGAATAGAAAGTACAGAGAAGTCTACATTAGGTTGAACCAAGAAACATAATGGTTTTGTGGCCCAAAATAGAATAGACTATGGGCAATTTCGTAAGAGCTATGGAAGATTATAATGAACACTTATATAAGTTTACCATGTGGCTAGTTACTATTCTAACTATGTTACATATATCAACACTTGCAATTTTCACAACAATCTGATGAGGTAGGCACTATTAGTACTTCTATTTTAGTGATCAGGAAATCAAGGCACAGAGATGTTATGAAACTTACCTAAGATCACACAGGCTATCTGCAGTAGAACTGGAACTGAAACCCAATCAGTCTTGCTACAAAGGCTGAGTTCTTAAATGACTATGCCATCCAATCTCTCCTTGAGATGGAGGAAAAAGGGCTACAGAGATTCCAAGAAGGAAACACTTATTCTCTTATGGGGATTAGGAAAAGCTTTGTGGATGAAGTGATAACTGAAATATGCCTTGAAGGACAAAATCCATGAAGGCAACTGGTCAGAGGAGGGAATTTCTGCTGATGGGGCCAATATGAACAGATATAAACAAGCAGGAATGCAGAGGACTAAACACAAGGGGACATAGCACACAAGGGAGATAAGGCTAGAAAAGTGAGTAGGATCCAGGTTTTGGAACACTTTGAATACCAGGGAAATGATTTTTTTTTGCAATTTAGAAAACAATGGGGAGCCACTGAAGATGACTGCACAGAGGAATTGCTGGATCAGAGGCAGGCAAGAAGAAATTAATCTGGAAGCAGAGTGTAAAATGGCTTGGGATGGGGAAGCAATAGGAGGTAGGAAAGAAAACTTAGGCTATGACAAGAGTCCTTCTAAGAACACATACTAAGGAACTGAACATGCGAGGTGAAATTTACTTAGTTTTTGTTGCATAAAAGTGTTTTTATTGAAAAGTAAAAGTAACAAAATTGCGATGGAAGTTGTGAACATCTAAAAAATATAAGCAGTCCATTTGCTGTAGCTTCTAATATGACATTCTTTTGGAATCCCGTCAAAGCTAAATTCTGACCTCAGTCATTAATGTTTATGTTCAGAATGACTGTTTTCACAAAATCCAGGACTGTGCTCCAAAGAGTAGCCAATGAAACTTGAATATTTTGTTCCAGCTGAATATTCAGTTTATTTTGAGGTAGAACTGACATTATCACAAAATTTACACCTTTTATAGTCATATGTTATGAATGATGTGAAAAGGGCTGACTGAAATAAAGGGGAGATATTCCCTTCAGAAAGATGTACAATCATCTAAAAACTCATCTCCATATGTATGTTTAGTGGTCTCACATATTTGGCCTAAATGATCATCAAATCTTCTGCCAATACTCAATGTGTAAAAGCAATCATGGCAGAGAAATAAAATTATTGGCAAAACACAAAGAATGTGGAACTGCAGCACCCTGGCAAAGTGTCTGCCTTATTCAGGGGCAATAACAATGTTTTGCTTTGCTCCAGGGGATTCTCTTCATCACTCTCCATGGCAACTAAAAGAAGGCTTCTTTGTTTCAGAAATTTATACTATTACCCCTTTAATGTATAACAAAGATGTCCATGTGTCTCTTTAAGTGATAAACAACCCCCCAACATCCCTCTTATCCTGTGTATGTTTTTGCTTATCTTTACACCAGGCTGGCCTTTATATGGGGGGAAGAGTATGCTCCTACCCATGTTGGGTTGAGCTGAAAGGTGCTCATGGAAATGCTATCCAAAAATAGCCATTTCTTTCCAGATAATATTTCTTAAGGGTATTGCATGGAAGGTATGTTAGCATATGTCCATTAACACACAAATACCAACTCACATGGATTAGGTCCTGTCACCATACACATCGCAAAGCCTTGAGCATTTAGAGAATGGAACAGATAGTTTTTGATAAACAAGAAAATATTACAGTAAAGGGTAATTTTTCAGATGGTATGTACCTTGGGTTAATCTTAGCTGGTCTGCTTTGACCACATGCTTATCTCCAGAGCTATTACCCTTGACCAATGCTCTGGAATGCAATAACAAAGATAAGTGACATTTTATAATCATGGGTATGTGGTTGGTTTCAGGGAAGGATATATCATCCTGCCAGTATTTTTCAGCATAATAATTGGGGAATTGCACCTGGTTTCAGTGGTTTGATGGTTAAGGCTTACTACGTAGCCAGAATGTGCCTTACATGACCAGTTCACTGCAGGAGGCCTCATTACGAGCAGGTACTGAGGTACTTGGCAGGCACATGGGTAAAGATTCAAGACCTGGAGACAAAGCACATCCATGCAATCCAGCAGTGTGGGACAAAGAGGCTTGCACTTGAGATCTCCAGACCCTAATCAATGCATATCCCTCTCCTATTGTTGCTGTACTTGAGTCTTTGCCTGTAAATGAAGCTGCTCTATGAATAAAAATCATTTGGGTCCTATGAGTCCTTTCAGCAATGAAATACTTAAGGGGATTAATGTCTAAATAATACAGGTGGGGAGATATGATCACAATGGATGGACTCAGCTGGCCAAAATGCATGCTGATAAGAAGGGGTATGGGTGGGAGTTGCTAAGTGTAAGAAGGGAAGGATTACCAGAGAACTATTATGGACACCTCCATTCAATTAATTTGTTTTCAGTATCATTTGTTACTTAATATATTCAAGGTACCATCTTAGACACTGTGAGTTATACAGCTGTGAATAAGACACAACAGCTGTTCATGATCCAGATGGGGAGATGAGAGATATGTAAATAACTATGCTTCAAAGCAGGCTTTAGCATACTCCTTAAGAGTGTTATGAAACATCCTGACCTCTCTCATAGACAAGCATGGAGAAGGCAAGGGATTGCTTCAGGTCAAGAGTCTCAGTGCTTTGCATGAAAATTAAAGTATGGGCAGGAAGATGGGACAACAAAGATGGGAGCAAAGTTCCAGAGGAAGGAAAGCCCAGTGTGCCAGTAAGCAGTCCAGACTTACAAGCTGGGGTTAGGTGATAGATGGTGGTTGGGAGTCTAAAATTCAGCTATTAATAGTAGGAAGGGTGCTAAAAAGATTTAGTGATATTTCAAACATGAAAGAGATATGTTGGGTACTCAAATATTTGTTATTGGCACAGGAAGACGGAAGCAAGGAAGGAGAGATGGGGTAGGGAGAGGAAGATGAGAGGAGGGTTTAGCTACTAAAGGGATATTGAAATTGTCCAGGTATAAAGTAAAGGTGGCCTGGAGAAAGGTGGTGACATTTGTTTCATTTATGTTTTATCAGTTCTGTCTAAGACTGGTCCTGAGAGGAATTTTATTCCATTTTTCTTCCATTAGGTTTTGTTCCAAATCTGAAAATTTAGAATGATGCACATAGGAAACGTGTAAATTATAATTGTGCATTCTTGGGACATTTCATGTTGCACACTAGCTTTCATGTAAAATTATCTTCTTCAGGAGAACGTGAGCACCTTGTTGTCAGGGCAATATCTTACTCATCTTTTACTCCCCCAGAGTGCAGAGCTCAGTGCTGGATGCATGCAGAGAATTAAATATTTGTGGTACAGTGACAGTGACATGGTGAGGTGGTGAGTACTAAGATCTGTCAGATCTGAATGAGATGACTGTGATGAAAACGGTGGCCACAATGTCTGGGCATGTGCACTATGGTAGGTGCCCATTGACAGACACACATCCACTGACTGGGATAACTTTTCCAATCAGTCCTGGGACAGAGGACAGACCAGTTTTGATAAGGAGACCTGGAAAGAAGGTTCCTTGTGGGGAGAGGTCAGTGTCTGGGTGGTATATCATAGACAAACAATAAGTAGCTCCTATTCTTATCACAAAGAAATGAAATCAACACATGTCACATGACTAGAAGGAACTTACTCAATGCATCAGTCATACCTAGAGATTATGTTTAAATAAGGCCCAAGATTCAGGTTCCCATGACTCCAAGACCCAACGGAGAAAATGGCTTTGGGGAATCATGCCACTAACTTTGGGGGAAAGTGGAGGGCAGTACCTTATATTAGGGGAGGAAGGTTTTCATCTGGGAGGAGGTATGCACTATTATGAAAACAGTGTTGACTGATTCCTGCTCATTTCCTTTCAGAAAGAAACAAGAGGTCACATCATCTGCAGAGTTAAGACACTGGAATACTGGCTTGTCTAACTTACACGTAAATAAATAGTCACCCCTCTTATATTCCCTTCTGTTAATTAGGGAGCAGATTAACAAGTCAGATGCTTCTAAAATGGGAGAACTGTAAAGAGTTTGTGGTCTGGCACAATTGGCAAATGAATGACATTTGTTAAAAACAGCACCTCCCTTTGGGTCACCTCCAAGGAAATGATGTTTAAATCTCACATAAGAAATTTACTCTGCAATTTAGTCATAAAATCCAAATTACAGTTTCATGACACCAGCATTACCAACAAAAACAGGAGTGGTTTAAATTCAGTTAGGGAGCCTGTCTTCCCTTTTTTTTATTGCATGTGGACTCTTGAATATAGTTCAATGGATGAAAAAAGTTCATACCTAGAATGTAATTAAACAGATACCTACTAAACGAACAGATTTTTTAAAAGGTGATTTGAGGTATTTATAAGAAGCATAAAATGTGGGCTTTGCCTTTAAGTTCAATATAATTAATCCATTCATGCAGCCCACACAAGTCATGGAGCTTACACACAGTGCTGATGCTAACATGTGCACTGAATAATCCTGAGGTAAATGCTCTCATGGAGTGATGCAAAGTTCCATGGAAGCAAAGAAGGCGGAACAAGTATTTGGGCCCAGAGGATTTGGAGAAGGCTCCCTCACAGAGTTGATGTTTGAAGAGGAGATTGTCAGAGAACAAGATAGTGATGTATAAAGACATTTTAAGGAGACAAGATAGTTTGCATCGAGGCAGAATTTTGGAGTATTAAGGCAATTTGGAGAGAAAAATTTAACCTCCTGCCAATGTAATTACTAGAGAAAGAAATAAGTAAAAATAATAATGATGCCTTTAAAAAGGATTTGTAAAAAAGAGGCAGGTTCTTCAATTCAATAAACTAATTGTTGGTCTGCAATAAATAATTTCTTCTTTTTTTCTCTCCTTCATTATTAATTTTGCCTTATATAATCTCCAAGGATAAGTAAAATAGAAAGATGAAGCAGAGAAGTTCAGAGAAGTTGCAGAGAAGTTGAAAAAGAAATTCTGAAAAAAAATTTTTTTTGTTTGCCTGTGCAATTTCAATCAGTCATTCTTCCAGTTACCAGTATCTCAGATAAAACAGAGAAAGGAGAGTAGTTTCAATACAGTAAAGCCTGGACACTATCACTGAAGGGAGAAAAAGGACTGAAATTCTTACTTGTCTCTAGTTCTGGATTAAATCTTTGTGGACTCTGGGATCCTCTGCCACGGGTAGCTGTTGTGGCTGGAACACAAAGAGGAGAAAACCACTGAAACCATCCCTGCAAAAATGGTACGGCACCATCATAATACAGTATCATTTTCAAATTCCAAAACGTGACTTGGCTCCTACCCGATATCCCCTTTTTCAAAAAATTAAAATTACACCTACCCTCTAAAAAGACCTCATGAATATCAGAGCAAATGGAAACATTCTGGTCTTAGTCACTTCTGGTGTCAGGCCTAGACCTAGTCAGGAACAGTGAAAAAAAACCTTCCTATATCATTTGAGTCCAAATTTGAGTCTTGCTTGTGAAAATGAGGAGGAACATAATTTAAAAAACAAAAACAAAAACAATTCATTGAAAAAAGTAACACCACTTTTAGAAATAAATATGTGAGTAATCCTGGATTGGGGGAGGAATGAGGGTAAGTGAAAAGTTGGACAAGAGAAATACAGACAGAACTTTATAATGTCATATGGGCAATGAGTCATTTATTGTAAAAACAGCTATAATTTGGTTGATACTGTATTAGCTTGCATTAGAAACAGGAAAAACTGGAAAATGATCAATGTACCAATGTAGTTGCCATTCCACTTTGATTTATTACCTTGGGTCATTTTGGCAAGCAGGTCATAGATGCAAAAGTATGCAGATGTTATCTGTGTAAAAGGGTGGTTCGGCGGGATCCCCTATTTCAGATCACATTACCTCTGGGTTATTCTTAGGACCCAGCGTGTAGCCCAGGCCCACAAGGAACACTGAGCACTACCTCAAAGCCAGGGAAGCTGTCAATGCTTTAATTTTGATCTTCAAAAGAAACCCATGGAAACAGTGCTAAGAAATCTTTCTCTGATATTAAAAAAGGATGAAGAAGAAAATGAAGATGCACTGGGTAGTGAGATGAATTCACTTCTGTCTTCCTGAATTTCAGATGTCATGAAATCCTCTGCATCTGGCTCTGAGGTACTTTTAAATGTATCTTTTCACTAGTTCCTTTCAATTAGCTACCCTGTGGGAAGCAGCTATTGGGTTTGGCATTCATAATATAGAACCCAGTAGATGAAGTTAAGATCCTCCCCATTAAATCCTGCAGAGTTCTAACCCCTGTAGGTTTTTTCAATCTGGGCACATTGGCAGAAGTATTTTTTCTAACCAAAGTTAGACTTTGAGGGTTTTGGTGAATACATATTTATCTTCTATACTACTGTTATTTCTGAAAGTGTTTCTTTTTTCTTTTCTCTTTCAATTTTACTGTTACCTTTACCTGTAGACCAAATGCATTAAAAAATTATGACAAGAAGCAAGCAGAATACTTGTTTTTCTAGAGTAGATAATGCAGATCATAGATTTGAAGGTGACCAGAATAACAAATAACAATCCTCAAGTCTTGTCATAACCTTAGTACTGTTATTACCATTATTATTTAGATTCTCTCCAATTCCTTGCTACAAAACAGAATTTGTTTCATCATCCCTTACCTTAGGTAAAGCACTAAAATGGTACTACTGATGAAAATTCTGTAACTTCCCACAAATGGCTTGCTTACTGGCAACCACATGCTCCTTGAAGAAGTTTCAATTGCTCAAAGGCAGTGGAAAACTGAGGTAGTCGTGGGATGCCCACAAGCACACGTGTTATTTTTGTGGAAATGATCCAGTAAATTTGTCTCAATTTTCAGCTCGAATTTGAGAAAATTAAGACAGTTTCCAGGCCTCCAATGAGAAATGAAGTTGAGGAGAGTTTCTCTAAATTGATGACTGAAATGGAATGTGGGGGTCAGTGAAGATGAGAACCAAAGGGGGAGAACAGAGCCAAACCCAAGGCCGGGAAATGCTAGGGGAGGCCTGGCCGCCCTTGACTCTTTACAACTAGGGTTTTGCTTTCCTTGCAAAGAGACATCTGGTGCTTTCCCCTCTATCGTGTCAAGTATTTGGTGATATTTTCAGGAAGCAAAGAGCCTTACTCTGCTAAAACCCTCACAATATGTGACAAATCAACACATAAAAGGAACAAGTGGCACCCTTGAGGAAGCACACAGACTTGCACCAGCACAGACAGGGTGCTGACTACGAAAGTAAAGAAAGATTAACATAGTTTTAGCAAAGGGATGGGTATGCCCAGTTGGCAATTTTAATTAGTGCCCGAGCCAAGAAACTCATGTCTAGAAGTCCTGAACAGTGAGGAAAAAAACAAAGGAGTAACAGTAATTCTGATTGTAACAAAAATTGACACCTTCACAATCTGTAGCCTCAGTCGTGATCAGCAGAATCCCATTTACTAACTCCTCCCAAAAGATCAATAAATACTAACCTAGGAACTTATAAATCCTCACGTTATAAAATGAATTAGCTACAGCTCCTGGCCACAGCGAGCCCTCAGTCTTTCTGAGCATACAGCTATAAAAGGAGTGGCAGGAGCAATGTGGGAGCAGTAGAGTATCCCTTAACAAGCCTGGGGCAAGGTGGTATGTGTGAGGAGGGGCTGGGGATATGGATGAGATTTCCAGGGAGTGTGGCTCCTGGAGACAAGTCCTAAATTTGGGATGAATTGGCACTGATGAGAAAGAGAAGGGCATATTGGGTCAAGGCAACTACTGAACAAAGGGGTAAGACACAGCCTGGGTATGTGAAAAGCCATGATCTATTGGGAGTGGAGAACGCAGAGCTGAGCCAGGGACTATTGAGAAATGAGTTGGGAGAAAATTTAGGGGCATATTGGTGAAGGTCTTGCCAAAGACCTTGATTTTGGTCCTGTAAACACTGGGTATCAACTGCCTTGCAGTGCCCTGATAAGGACCAATTCCTGGCAGACCTGCCCAAGAACAGGGTCCAAGACTAGAACTAGCTATAATCTGACTTTTCCTACTTATATCCAACCTTGTACTCAATTTCCCAATTGAGGCACGTCTGGACTTCAGTTACAGTCTATAAAATGGGTATAGCACCTTACCTAGGATTCAAATCTGTTAACATACGTAAATCATTTAGTCTACAATACAATAGGTGCTTAGTAAATGTTACTCTACTACTATTATTGTCATCATTGTTATTATGATTATTGCTAGCCATTAACCTGAAAGTAAGGGCATATCTTTTCCCACTTTGAACATGACAATTTATTTACACTAGAGTTTGTTCTCTGCCTTAGGGCTTTGTACTTATGAAGACAGGATGCAGTCAGAAACCCAGTAGGACTCACTCTATTCAGTCCTCCTTGTGCGAGGATACGTGAAACAGTGGGTTCAGTTTCTCTAAGGAACAGTGCGGAAGGGGTATCAGTTGAGTAAGGAATGAAAATACTACTTGTGTCAAAGATTCAGCCTGGGACTAAATGCAGCCAATTCCAGTTAGTGAGTTAGTGAATACTCTACTGTCTCATTAAGGGAGATCGAGTGGGAGAATCAGTGTTCCGGCAGACATTGTAATTCACCAGCTGTGCAGCAATGCATTGAGAAACAGCCCTGAACAGACGGTGCAAACACAAGTAAGTAAAACATGGTTCCGCACATGCAAGCCATTTTACACCATGAGAGGATGGAATGTGTGCAAAGGGCCAGCATGGCAGTTGGCATGAAATAAGCGTTGAATCATGTTGCCGATTATTATCAGTATTTTATGATTACGATAATGATAATGATGACGCTATAACTGTCATTGAATCTTTAGTTCAAGACTCCCTCTGAGAAGTTTTGCTTTCTCCCTCAGGCAAGTAAGTTGCCCTTCATCTAAAAGCCCCAGGCACCAATTGTTTGCTGCCTGTGCCTAAGGGTACACAGTGAGTTCTTGAAGGGCATCCTTGTAATCCCTGTTATTAGCACAGGGCATGGCACCTTGTAGATCAACAAAGTTTGCTAAGTAAATGAAAAGATGAAGATGAAAGTTTTAAACCTTAGCTTCTGGGCTATTAGTAAAAGGGAATCAAATAAAAATGCATATTCTCAGCAAATTGTGTCTCCCCTTAGGAAGCTCAGATTTCCTTAAAGACTTTTCCTGCCTTTTTGAAGTCTTTTTATCCTTGATGATAATCCAGAAATGTTCACTGCTCACATAACAACCTCTAAAGCTTTTTCCAGACCCACCTTTGCCTTTCTGTCTTTCCTTTCTGTCAAACTACCATCACCATCACCAAAGAGTATCTGATTTAAAGTCCTTATATCCTTGTGACCTTCCCTTGTGAACAGGTTCAAGGTCAAGCTCACCGTCCAAGTGCATTGATGCCCCTACCCATTCTCCCATTTCTGAAGGAACTGCCTGACTAAAAGGTCAAAATAAATGTGTGTGAAAGTTTATATCTTACATTCATAGTGTGCTTAAAATGTGTCAGGAACTTTACAAAGTACATTTATAGATTCCCTCCCATTTTATCCTCACAACAACCCTCTGAGGTGGGTATTATTACTACTTACATCTTATGGATAAGTAATCCAAAGCTCAGAGAAGTAACTTGTCTAAGACAATGCAGAAATTAAATGGTAGAACCCAAATTTGAACTACCATCAGATTCTGACTCCAAGGTCACTGTTATCAACCCCACCCCACTGTTTGACAGACTTCTCTAATCATTAGGATTTACTGTAGCACACACTAAATCTATCCAAAGCCCTGTCCCAGACTACAGAGTCTGAATCTCCAGAGAAAGGTCCTGGGAATCTGTATATTTATTTACCTAGCATCCCCAGGAGGTTCTTACGACAAGACCTTTGGAAATTCTTCACTCTACTTCCTTGATCAATTATTTTCTTCCTGGTCCAAGTAACTCTGCCCTCTGCCAGTCTCTACTTGTACAGATTCCTTACTATGTGCTCATAGCTGGTGCTCACTAGGAGGCATAAAAGCACAGTGGACTGGGAGAGAATATAAACTACAACATAAACTATAATCCATGCTGTGTAGCAGTGCTCCAAAATGTACTCATCGAATACAATGAATGTACCACAATAATGAAAGAAGCTGTTGATATGGGAGGAGTGGGGGGTATGGGGAGTGGGGTATACGGGAACCTCTTATATTTTTTAATGTAACATTTTGTGTGATCTATGGATCTTAAAAAAAAATTAAAAAAAGCAAAAAAAAAATGCACATGCTGCATGATTTATTTAAATGCTGCCAACCTTCTGGAAAGTTATATTGATGGGGGCCATGCTGCTGAGGTTTTGGGGAGAAGCACCTTTCATGGGTCAGTTCACAAGTGACCAAGATGGGGCATGCTCAGCTGGTCATCTTCCTTTAGTCCTGCCCTGGAATGATGTTATCCAGTGGGTCCTCAGACCACAAATACCTTTTTGGTTATGGCTACCCCTTGGCTCCACAGGTCCTGAGTGCAGTGACAATTCTAAGCTAGAATTTCCTTTCTTTTGTGTCTTTGGATTAACTGAATTTCCGTATATAGTGTCTCCTAAACTAAACTGTATTATCTTGTACATGCCATGATTCCTGGCGGCACTAAAGACGCCTGTAATCTGAACAGGAGGTCTTTGGGCCTTTCAAGTGGACACTCTTACTTCCTCAGGTCTCTGTGAGGGAGTCTGTTTTTTTCTGTACTTGAAAAATTAATCAAAGAGTATATTATACGAGACAAAATTTAAAGAAAGAAACAAAATGAAAAACTGAAATGATGCTAGTGGTTTTAGACACTCTTTAATGTGAAAAAGCTGCTTTATAATCAAACAATACAGAACAATTTTGATAGAAAAACTAGGGTGATGAAAAGAAGCACATGCTTAACTAAATTTTCAGTATTTGTTGTAAACGTATTTTTGAGAGTAGCTGGGCCTCAAGGTAGCAAGAATCAAGTTGCTAGGGGAGATCATAAGGGTTTCTCTCCCACGCCCTACCTCTGGCTTAGTGGGACACATGTGGAACATTCCTAATAACTTCAAGCTTCACATCCTCCCTTCCTGTCTGGCAGTGTTCTCCTTGGTGAGTCTGTTAAAAAAAAAAAAGTCCTCCCGACACCAGCATATACATGCATACTTAGGACATCTGTTTACAATTAAAGGTAGATACTAGAGCAGGGGTTCTTAACTGTTTTTGCTCCACAGACCCCTTTGCCAACCAGGTAAAAACCACGGAATACTACTGTAATTTCTTGCGTATATTCATAAGTGAAAGAAATGTTAGATTTCAGTTAGAGGTCAGAGAAAGTAAAGATAATAAGTTGATTTTTTTCAATTCCAGCTCATGGACTCCCTGGTTAAGAAGCTCTGTAGAACCTGGCTTTTAAAACGTAGCCCACTGGGTGATAGACCAGTTAAGGGTGCAGTGACTTTAGACCATACTGCGGTGGTGTTTTTAAAAGGAGTCCGGCAAGGACCAGTTAAGATGAATGCTGAGTCTCAGCTGGCCTGGACCGCAGCACTAGAGCAGGCTCTGCCTGCATCTTTCTTCTGCAAAGCTGCCCAGCAATTCCTCTGGCTTTCCCTTCCAAGTGTTACAAGAGCAGTGAAATATCTTGTCCAGCCACCTCCAAGTCTGCTTTTCATTATGGAAAACAGCAGGTGTGTCAACAGCAGACTCTGGGCAGTAGGCGAGCCCTCTGTGCCACATGCTAGTAGAGCCCAGGGTAATCACAGCAATGCTAAGAGGAACAAAGAGAATCACAGGTTGGCAATGGGCCAGATTCAATCCTAGGTGGGCCAGTCAGGGGTGCAAGACAGACTGGAAGGACAGACAGAGTATTGAAAGGGCAGGCTGAGGTTTGGGGAGAAGGGCAGAGTGTTTCTTCCCATATAATATTTTCTTATTGGTTACTAATATCTGAGAATTTAGTCCTTAACAACAATAGCAATTGATAATAAAATCTCCCCTTACCCCTTCCAGGACTAGTTGTTCAGCATTTACCAACACACCAGTGCTGATAGCATATCAACTTCTTCCTGGATAGAGTTTTAGACATGCCCTCATTTTCTATGCGGAAATAATAAAGCCCATTTAGATGACTTGCCCAAAGTCACACAGAACTTAATGGCATTGTGAGAAGAAGGAAAGGACCAGGTTTCTTGATTCCAGTCTAGGTCATTTTCCTCTATGCCACATGAATCAAGAACCAAGAAATTACTAATCATGATGAGGGCAGAAAACTACATGATGATGAGAGCAAGAAAGGTATAATTCTCAAAGCATTTTGCTGTTTGGAATTTTGACCCTAGTGAAGCTTCCAGTATAGCACAGGAAGGTAACTAAGTAAATGCTTAGTAAATAAATGAAGAATTGTTCTTTAATTCTGAGAATAAAGATAGTGGAAAGTAGCCAGTAGATAAAGATGGGACTAGAAAATGTTATATTCCCTACTGCTCTAGTTAGGAAATACCATCATATTCAGTATACAGGGGAGGAAATGGGAGCCTAGAGAGCTTGAGCAACTTTCCCAAGATTATGTAACGACTTAAATGTATGTAGCCTACTGTATTAGTCAGCCAAAGGGCAGCTGATGCAAAATACCAGAAATCTG
Source organism: Dasypus novemcinctus (assembly GCF_030445035.2). Lineage (NCBI taxonomy): Eukaryota > Metazoa > Chordata > Mammalia > Cingulata > Dasypodidae > Dasypus > Dasypus novemcinctus. The sequence goes on along the minus strand of NC_080674.1, from coordinate 46,370,444 downwards.
TTGGCTTTTGTAAAAGGTATTTATTTGGGGTAGAATCTTATAGTTACCAGGCCATAAAATATAAGTTACTTCCCTCACTAAAATCTTTTACCATGTGTTGGAGCAAGGTGGCTGCAGACATTCAGCCTTCCTCTTCCTCTTAAGACTCCATGGTCCCAGCTTCTTCCAATATCAGCTGTAGGCTAGGATAAGTCTCTCTCCCAGGGCTTGATTCTCTCTGGACTCAGCTCTGTTTTCTCCACAAGGCCAGCTGTGAACTGTTTGGCAAACAGCTTGTCTCTCTTCCTGGGGCCTTCTCATGACCAAGCTGCTCTGTGTGCTTAATTTCTGAAGTTCCAGTTCAAAACTCTAATCTCCCTTCTCTGTGAGTCCCTGTCCACCAAGGGGTCAATCAAAGCCTTAATCATTATTTAATCAGGTAAAGGTGAAACCTCTGAATCCAATATAATCTAATATATGCCCAGGGGGACAGACCAGTTCACAAGCATAATCCAATATCTATTTTTGGAATTCATAAATAATGCCAAAGTGCTATAGCTACTTAGCTCAGTGCCTGGTAGAGAGCACATATTTAATAAAGGTTGGAGGAGACAGCACTATTGGTAGTCTGGAATGTTATTTTAAAATTCTGATTAGAAACATAAAAAACTCATAACTAGACATGCGGTGAGATGCATATTCATGTATGGCACACAAAATTTGAAGATATTTACTAATAAATGAACAGATGGACTTGCAAGTCATAGTGTTCAAATATTACAAAATTTCTACAATTGCCTCTTTCTTTTCCCTTTCAATTTCATTTCAAACAGCAGTATCAGGCAGCATTCTTGTTCCTTGTCTTTGCTCAAGATCTTTTTATCTTTCCTCTAAAGGGAGATGTAATTTTCAAAGCACTTAGGCATCATTCATTTGCACCTCTGTGAAACTGGCAGGGCATGTTTTAGCCATCCTTTTAGAGATTAGGAACGTAAGGCTTTTTATCACTCTAGCATAATGGTCTCTGTCTTCACACCTCTCCCATCTAAGCCTGTGGAAATGTCATTCACCTTTTAAGGTCAGCTTGACTGTCTTCTTCCCCATGAAGCATTTTTTATTTTCTCCCATTTGGAATCCATATCTCCAGTCTTTGTGCTTCTATTATACAATACTTTAAAAATACCTGGACCACAGCACTTATTCCTTCTTGCTTAGTATCCTGCCCACTGGATGATAAACTCCTTGAATGCAAGGACCATGTCTCATCCTCCTTTTGATCCACCACAACCCCAGCACAGTTCCTTAAATTTAGTGAGTGCTCAATATATATGAGTGAAATTACTGGAATATCTCATTAAAGAGTCTATCAAGAAAAGCTGTGAGGCACCATGTTTTACTTATATTACTATTTTGAATTTATTAGATACTTTGAGGCTTCTGGAGTCTCAATTTTCACAAAAGGAGATTCAAAATCACCCTGCCAGATCCTATAGCAAATGTCCCCTGGGACCATGAACAATCAAACTTGAGGCAAATTCAGCATGTATTAAAGCATTTTCACAGTATCTCATCTCTTGCTAGTGTTCATTGAGGGAGAGAAATAATGAAAATAAGATTATTTAGTTTCAGGAACTCCCTTTCTACCTGCTAGATGGTTGCATTGGCTTGGTTTTGTTGTTAGCAATGAGCCAGTCTTTTGATGTTTAGATGTATGCTACCTGCTGCTTGTTTACTAGACTGACTGGTAGTAGCCACTCTTAAGTCCTGGGAGTTGGTTGTTTTGGCAAATTCATGAATCTTGTTCAGACAAGGCAGTATTTCAGAAACATATGCATATAAAAGATGTATTAAGAAAGTATATACTTTGGCAGAGCTTTTACGTACTTTTTCCCCCTCTAGGCAAAGGCATCTTTTATAAACTGGTTGGTCTGGACTTCTACCACTCTGCTTCTCTTTTTCAAGCTCCACTCCTCATTTCCCATCCAACATTTTTGGAACAAATTCCTGTTCACTTGAGAAGTAGGTATTTGAGAACTAGAGAAAGTGGTCCTCAGAATCACAGGCTGTGAGCACTTCCAACATGCCAGGCACTGTTCTAGATGGGGACATAATGGTGAAGAGAGCACATGGAACTCTGGCCTTCTAAGCCCACATTTTGGTAGGGAAGGTAGATGGTAAACAGATAAACAGATAGATGAATAATATAATGCTGGGTATCAGGGTAGAGTAGCAAGATGGTGAGGGGAGTGGCTATTGCAGACTTGAAGACAGCATGGTAGCGAGCCACAGAGTATCTTGTAGAGGAACATTCTAGACAGAGGGGAGCAAGAACAAAGATGCTGAAATGGGTTTGAGGAGTAGCAAGGAGGCCATTGCGGAGCAGAGGGATTGAGGAAAGAGTGGAAGGATTTGAGGCTGTAGAAGTGCCAAGAGCCAGGGTCTCGCAGGTCAAGGAAAGGGCTTGCAGATAGTTCACCATGTCAGGTTCCATGAAACAGACCCCAATGAACTGGAGCTTTTATTTATTTATTTATTTCTGTCAGACCTGTCCCAATAGGAAGTGTACATCCCACTTGAGTTCATTACTGCAGTAGTTAGGAATTGGTAAGTGCTGGGGTTAAGGTCCTGAGGCTATTTAGTGTGTGCCTTTAATTCATCATTGTACTTGGTTTTTGTTTTAGACACAGACCAGAAGTCCATTCATTTAGTCAAGATATATTTATTGAACAATTACTATGTGCAAGGCACTATGCTGGGAAATGGATATGGTGGCAAATAGACTAACACTGGTGGCAAGGTTTATTTCTGTCTGTTGTCTTAAGTGGATCCCTAGCTCCAGACCAACTGGTCTGCCCGTCATCAGGAACATTCCTGATTCTAGATTTTTGCTCACCTTATATTACTTTCTCCTCACTTTCTCCAGAATGGGGAGAAGATCAGAGGTAATTCCCATGTACTGAGTGGAAATAATTCATAAAATAAAGGTTTTCTTAATGTTGGAGTTTTGATATTGGAGTTTGATGCTGGTTTTAAGCTGGAGTCCCAGGGAGAGAGACAGAGCCGTTCATCTGATAGTCTACAGCAGACCTTGTGGAGAAAACTGAGGAGCTGAGCCCAGAGGAATCCAGGAAGCCTGAACCCTCACAGACATCGGCAGCCATCTTGCTCCAACACATGAAAATAGACTTTGGTGAGGGAAGTAACTTATGCTTTATGGCCTGGTTTCTGTAAACTCCAATGCCAAATAAATACCCTTTATAAAAACAAAACAAAACAAAACAAAAAAACATATTTAAAGTGCTTAGCAGAATGCCTGGCACAGTGTTTAATAAATGGTAGTGGAATGATTACTCTTGCCTCTAAATTAATGACATTTATATCTGTCACTCATTTAATAGCTACTCATGCATTTTGCATGATTTATAATGCCTGTGTTTATGCCCTTGTCTCCTCAATTAGATCACAAGACTCTTGAAAATAGGAATCTCAGATTATATTTTCTATCGCTATACACAGTAGAGCCTCAATAAATATCTGATTTGGTACATATCTGTCCCTTTATTCTAACATCTATTTTTTATTAATATTATCATATTACATGTTTATTAGTGAACAAAGACCCTTAGGGGAAGGGCACATATATTTTACAGATATATTTATTATGTTTTAATGTTATAAAAGAAAACAGAAAATTTTGGCACAGCTTCTATCAAATACTTGGCTCAAAAATTTTTGATTCATTTTTTGAAAGCCAATAAAAAAGGAATTGTTGAAACACTTCTTTGTGGCTTACATAGAACCGGCTCCAAAAACTATTTCGCAACAGAAAATGGAAGCTCTACCAAAAACGTGAATGGAGGTGGATAAAGTGAAAGTCCCCCAGTTTTGTACCTTGACAGCAAGGTAACTGATGCTTATTTTTATGAACTTTGTCCTTTTAATTAGGCCTTCTGAAGTTCTCAGCTCCAATGAGAAGCACCCTTTGTGGGTACTGAACTTTAAATCTAAATCTATCTTTTGTTAGACTTTTCAAGATGGACAATTAAAATTAGAGTCCAAACAGTCAAGCAAATCACACAATGTCAATTTAAAGTGGACAATTATACCAGGCATACTAAATATGCTTTTATGGCACTTTTTCTGGAAGGAAGAAGTTTAGCCTTAAAAGTAATAGCTATAATTCTTCAAAGCTCTTCTCAAAGGACAGGCATAGTCTAAAATTCATAATATAAGTTTTCTTTCCTTGCTGGAATTTTGCTTAATATGATGATGAAATGATGTAATGGGAAAAAAAAATCAAAAGTCTAATTTATAATCCATATGTGGTCACTACCCTGCCCATAGTCACTTTGCACAGTGTGTGTCTATATCAGCCTGAAGGGGTACCCTGCCCATAGGTTTTTTGGCAGGAAAGGGAGACTGTATGGTTTTAAGTGTTCCCTGGTCAAATGTGAGAAAAGCAGCAGCTAGCCAAGTTGTGAACAAAGTTTTTATTATGCTGAGGCCAGGAGGTGAGGGGGTAGGGATGGGGAAAGAGGAGACTCCCACACAACTTCCGCGTTTCTTATACTTTCTGGTAGACAGAAGCTAAAAAGGCTGAGGAAAGGCACACTTGGGTAGATAGAGCAAAGGAAGATCTGGGAGTTTATATAGTTCAAGCTTAGGATCTGTAACAAATGTCAAACTTTTTTAAAATTGAACTTCCTAGTACCAACCAAAAGAGTAGGCAGAAAAATTTAGATCCCAAATGAATTTTATCTACTCTTAGCCCCTCCCTTATCCTAAGTGGGAAATCTGAATTGTGAAGTTTCTTTTTAATGGAATGATAATGTAGGCAAAAAGGATTTATATCTAGAAACAGGTGGGCCACCAACATCACTCTAAATGAAAACCACAGCAGGGCATTTCTCCTTCTAAAGAACATCATCAAGAAATAACAGAGGCACATCTCATTCTACAGCCTGCAGTCCATGCCTCAGACCATGTACTCTTTCTCATTTTGTTTCTTAATAAATTCTCTAATCAAAGAAAAAAAAAAAAAAAAGAATAGAAAAGTCACCCAGAAAGTGTACTCTATTTTCAAGTTCTTTTTTTTTTTTTAAATTTATTTTTATTAAATTGTCTTTTTTATAACGTACATAGATCCCAAAAAATGTTACGTTAAAAATATAAGAGATTCCCTCCTACCCCCCCACTCCTTCCCCATCAACAGCCTTTTTCATCATGTGGCACATTCATTGCATTTGGTGAATACATTTTGTTTTTTTTTTTTTATTTTTATTTTTTATTGACTTTGTAATAATATTACATTAAAAATATGTATGTGAGGTCCCATTCAACCCCACCTCCCCACCCCCCCTTTCCCCCCCCCAACAACACTCGTTCCCATCATCATGACACATCCATTGGATTTGGTAAGTACATCTTTGGGCACCTCTGCACCTCATAGACAATGGTCCACATCATGGCCCATACTCTCTTCCATTCCATCCAGTGGGCCCTGTGAGGATTTACAATGTCCGGTGATTACCTCTGAAGCACCATCCAGGGCAGCTCCATGTCCCAAAGACGCCTCCACCTCTCATCTCTTCCTGCCTTTCCCCATACCCATCGTCCACCATGTCCACTTTTCCCAATCCAATGCCATCTCTTCTATGTGGGCATTGGATTGGTTGCGTCCATTGCACCTCTATGAGTGGTGGTATCAACATCATCTTTCCTATTCTTGGATCTTTTAAGCCTTTGCCTGTTTGGCTCTATTTCCTAATTTCTTATTATACTCTGAGTTAACTTCAGCTGTGTTTCTCACCTTTCCTCTTCACCAATCTTTGTTTTGTCAAATTCCATGGCCCCTTCTCATTCCTCATAGTACCCAACTTTTCAAATGCATTTGACTGAGTAGACCACTGCCTTTTGAAATATGCTCTTTGCGTACCTTCCATAATGCTAAATTATCTTGGTTTCCCTCCTACCTCAATGATGGTTATTTTTCAGTCTCCTTCACTGAATCCTCATTTTCTTCTTGATCTCTAAATATTAGAGTCTTAGAACTCTTCTCTTTGCTTTTCTAGCTATTTTCCTTCCCCTCCACCCCATGGTAGAATGAATTATGTACCCTGATTTAGTCATGTTCTTAATCTTAATCTGCATTCCTGTGGGAGTGAACCAATTGTAAATAGGACCCATTGAAGATGTTATATTTTTTCTTTCTTTTTTCTAATAAAGAGAAGTTGTAAGTTTACAAAACAATCATGAATGATATACAGCATCCCCATGCACCACACCACCAACACCTTACATTGGTATGGAATATTTGTTACAATTGATGACAGCACTTAACATTTTTTTTTACTTTTTAAAACAGTAGTATAGCAGTTTGACATTATTTATGAATTCCAAAAAAGATATTTGATTATGTTTGTAAACTGGTCTGTTCCTCTGGGCATGATACCCTTTGATTGTATTAGATTGAGCTGAGATGGCTTTGATTAAATTATGTTAAGATTAGGGCTTTGATTTGAACCACATCATTAGTGTGACACAGTTTGAGTTCCTGTTGGCTTTGTGGGCTATATAAATGGACACTCAGTCAAGGAGACATTACAGAAGTAGATATTCAAGAACAAAGAAAGGGAGCTCCACAGACACAGAAGTAGTGTCTACACAGAGGAAGAGAGACAGCTCCATAGACGCAGCAGAGGCCCTGGGAAGAGAGATGAACCATTTGGCTGATAGCTTATCTCCGAGCTTGTGAAGAGAACAGAGCAGCTGAGCCCAGAAAGAAATGGGCTCCGGGAAGAGAGACTAGCCCTACACCAGCCTACAGTTGAGATTGGAAGAAGCTGGACCCATGGAGCCTTAAGAGGGAGGAGGAAGACTGAACCCTTGCAGATATTCACTACCATCCTGTTTCAGTACATGGCAATAGTTTGGTGAGGAAGTAGCCTTGAGTTGGACTCTTTAGAGCCTTGTAAATGTAAGCTTTTACCCCAGATAAATCTATTCTGTGGTACTTGTGATAGCAGTATTGTAAACTTAATATACCTTACTTGGTAGAGTTTCATTAAGTCTTATGGCTTTAAATATCATCTATATGCTGATGGTTCCAAATTTCTTTCTTTAGCCCAGACCTCTCCATTGTACTCCAGGCTCTATTGACCCTTTTGACATCTCCTCTAGATGTCTAACAGGTATCCTAATTCTGATAGAGAACCCTTGAGTAATCCCTGACAAACCTGTTACTTTTCAACTTTTTACCATTCCTATAAATTGTACCACTATCTGCTCAGGCACTTGTGCCAATAACTTAGAGGTCATCTTTGTTTCTTCCCTTTCCCTACCCACCTCCCATAACCCCTAAAACCATTTACAAGTTCTGTCACTTCCATCTCAGTTGTGATGGTTAGGCTAATGTGTTGACTTGGACAGGTAATGGCACCCAGCTGTTTGGTTAAGCAAGCACTGGGCTAACTGTAACGCAAGGACATTTCATGGACTTTAATCATCAGTGGGTTGATTGCATCTATGGCTGACTACATCTACAATCAACTGAAGAGACAGCCTTCAGCAATGAAAGACATCTCATCCAATCAGTTGAAGTTCCTAGCTTGCAACCTGCCCTACAAAATTTGGACTCATTCACCTCTTGTCACTGTGAGACAATTTTATAAAATCTCATGCTATTTCCTGATAGTTCTGTTTCCTAGAGAACCCTAATACACCAGTCTATCTACTTTGCTTCATCTCCTTTGCTGTCATTATGGTATGAAATCCCAAATACTGCTAGCCTAGACTATTGCAATAGCTTTCTAACTGATCTTTCCACTTCACTCTTCTCTCACTGTTATGTTTGGAATTGTGCCCCCCCTCCCCCACCTAAAGAAACGTTCCAGTCCTAAACCCAATCCTGTGAATGTAAACTTACTTGTAAATAGTATTTTAGAAGACGTTATAAATTAAGATTAGGTTATATGGATTAGGATGGGCTCTAGTCCAATGTGACTAAGGTGAAGAAATTTGGACATATACACACGCACATACAGAGAGAGACAGAGAGAGAGGGAGAGAGAGGGAGAGTATGAGCGAGCCATGTGATGGAGGCAGAGATTGAGTTATGCAGTCACAAACCAAGGAATGTCATGGATTGCTGTCCGCCCACCAGAAGTAAGGGGAGAGGAATGGAATGGTTACTCCTCTTTAGGAGGAAGCATGGCCCTAGTCACACCTTGATTTCTGACTTCCAGTCTCCAGAACTGTAAGACAATAAAAGTCTGTTGTTTAAGCCAACCAGTTTGTGGTACCTTGCAACAGCAGCAGAGGCAAACTAACACATCTCCTTTGAATTACTTACTTAAACATTAAACCGAGTGCACTTTTGAAAGTGTAAATCAGATCATGTCACTCCACTGCCTAAAGTTCTCCAAAGACTTTCCATGTAATTATAGTTAAGTCCAAACTCCTTACAAGGCCCTCAAGATTCATCCTGTAGTAAACATGGCTGGTTGCTTACTCAGTCTGTCTTTCCCTCATCTTCTTTCATAACAGAATTTTTTTTTTGTTCAGGTATCCAGCCTACAGTGTGCTTCAAAGGCTCCTGATCCAGCTCCTAGCTCTAGGTACGGAGGGATTCCCATTCTCCTCTGAAGTGATTGGTTCAAGGAAGAGGATATGACCCAAGGGAATGTAAGAGGAATCTTGCTGGGGACATCTAGAAAATGCTTTCTTATTCTCTTTGGAAAAAAGCTACAGGATGACATAGTTTCATTGCTTCATGTATTTCACCCCAGACCTGAAGATGAAACTAATACACTTATGAGGGCAAAGATGAGAACATTTTGGAAAATGAATTTGGAGGCACGAGATTTAGTCATTTCTGAAGCCTGTCCCATTTCTCTGGCTTTCTAATTGTATGAGCATTAGATTTCTTATTATTTAAGTCAGTTTTAGTTATACTCCTTGTTATTTGCTTCTGAAGGCACCCTAATGATGCATTCCAAGAATGGCCTCTGTTTAAATTTCTTACCTGTAGGTCCAATGTCTTCTTATTCGTTAGGTACTAGCTCTTAAATATACCAGACTTATCCAGTTTCAGCCCCACTACTTCTAGTACCTGCATGTTCTATCCCTAGATCTTTGTATCACAGGCTCAGTCTTCAGCTCAAATGGATCTTCCCAGAGATACTTTTGCTGACCAAACAATCTAAAAGAGGCATCCCCTGTCACTTTTATGACACCACCATGTTTATTTTACTCATATCCCTTATCTATCATTGTGCTGAATTCTTTTACTCATTTATTTTTATTCTTATCTCTTTTCCTGTCTCTGCCCCACTAGAACATTAGCCCTACAAAAGCTAGAATCAACTTCCAGGCAGAAAGGAAACCCGCAATTCAGTTTGTTGAACTGATAAATGCATGAGTGAAGCCCTGGGCTCTGTAATAATAGGACCCTTATCTACTCTCTACCTGTTACCTTATGTAGCAGTTTGATACTATTGATGAATGCCAAAAAGAAATATTGGATTATGTTTGTAAACTGATCTTTTCCTCTGGGCATATTAGATTGTATTGGATTCAGAGGTTTGTTATTAAGTAATCATGTAAACTTCTTGTGCCAGTAGGGTGTTGCGTCCCCACCCACCAAAGGTTAGGGACTCACAGATAAAAGGCATGGCAAAGGACAGAGTTGAGGGGTTTTGATGTTGGAGCTTGATACTGAAGCCTTAAGCTGGAGCCCGGGAAAGTAAACTCACAGAGGAAAGAGAAGCCAGCCCCAGGAAGGAAGGAACCTTGAACCCAGAGAGAAGCAAGACCCTGGAAGGGAGGGACCCAAGAAGCCTGAACCCTTGCAGCCATTGGCAGCCATCTTGCTCCAATACATGAAAATAGACTTTGGTGAGGGAAGTAACTTATGTTTTATGGCCTGGTTTCTGTAAACTCCTACTGCAAATAAATACCCTTTATAAAAACCAACCAATTCTAGTATTTTACATCAGCACCCCTTTGGCTGACTAATACACCTTATCTACAGTAGATTTAAGAGTTATAGGTTATGTGTTCTAAAGATGCAGCTGCAAATATTTTCCTGAAAATCCCTATTATAATTCCTTAAAATTAGCATAAAATGAGAGGTTGCTAATTTGTTTAGGTGGGCATAAAAGGCTATTAAACTAGGCAGAATCTCTGAACAAAAAGAGTTGGTGATCTAAAAAAAGTAGTCAATATCTTTTCTTTACTCCCAACAACAAAGGTATTATCACTAATTTCTTGGACTTTTAGACTTAAACCTTTGAACTTACATGATTCCTCCTTTTCCTACTAGTTGTCAGAACATAAAATTGGTTCTCTCTTCCCTCTAAATGTTTCTCGGACTCATCTCTTCTTATCTTTTTCATTTACTACTTCCCTAATGAGACTCATCTCTCACCCATGCCTAATTCCAAAGCCTCTTGTTATTCTTGCCCTAAGCAGGTATTCCATACCACTTTTTGAACTTCTTTTGATTAATCTTCCTAAAATACCATTTTCATTCTGCCATGTCCCTACTTAAGTACTCAAATGGCATCCCCTTGCCTGCTGGATAAAGTTCAAATTCTTCAGTCCAACAATCAAAGTATTTCTTCGGAAGGCATTGCTATATTTCTCCAACTTCTTGCTAATGCAAATTCATGCTTTAGGCAAGCCAGGATCTTTACCGTATCTGTGCATGTCCTCTCTTCTGTCTCCTTAACCTTTCATTCTTGAGCCTCTTATTATTAAATTTTCCATATATTCTCTCCCAAGAAAAATTTCCAGCTCCTTGGAGAACAACCCTTCCACATAAAACCTTTCCTGATAATCGGCCCCATTTTGACAATTTCTGACATTTTACCCCTCCCCTTGAACTATGCACTGAGGTCTCCATTGGTGATTTTTCTTTAAAAGATTGTTAGGAGTAACATGGAAGGTAAAAACACTTGTACATATGTGTTAGAACTAGAATGATCTGCACAAAGCAGGAAAAGGTGACTCAAGTGTATTTTACCAATAAGTAGCAGAACAGCTTTAGAGGCCAACAAACCTTCCCAAAAGAGTTCTAGAAGTAACATTAGAATGTAGGTTATTTGTAATATTTATTCCATAATTAGAATATTTTCAAAGCTTCTAGGAAATAACTTACACTGTTTCCTCTCCTTGGAAAATTTCTTAGTGGTAGATTAAGTCAGTATACATAGGTGTATTTTTAGAAATATTACAATTTAGTTACATAATTTTCTTTTCATTAAAACCTACTAACGGCGGCAGACTTGGCCCAGTGGTTAGGGTGTCCATCTACCACATGGGAGGTCTGCGGTTCAAACCCCGGGCCTCCTTGACCCAGGTGGAGTTGGCCCATGTGCAGTGCTGATGCACACAAGGAGTGCCCTACCATGCACGGTGTCCCCCGTGTAGGGGAGCCCCATGCGCAAGGAGTGCGCCGCGTAAGGAGAGCCGCCCAGCACGAAAGAAAGTGCAGTCTGCCCAGGAATGGCACTGCACACACGGAGAGCTGACACAACAAGGTGATGCAACAAAAAGAAACACAGATTCCCATGCCGCTGACAACAGCAGAAGTGGACAAAGAAGACGACACAGCAAATAGACACAGAGAACAGACAACCGGGGTGGGGCAGGGAAGGGTAGAGAAATAAATAAATAAATAAATCTTTTTAAAAAAAACCTACTAAGTATATGGTTTTTTTTTCTCCCAAATTTCTAATAGGATACAGTCTTTGAAGGTAACCTCCCCTATTCCTTGAGCTTAACCACAATTCATAACCATTACATTTAGACTCGGGTACACACATAAAGGTAAGTGGATAATAAGTCCACAGTGTCTAAAAATGTCTTCCCTAAACCCATTTTTTGATACTGGAAATTATTGAGATGACAGTTGATTATGCATAGTCATTTCAGTCCAAATATTTATATTGAGCACTAAATGCCTAGCTATGCTAAATTATGAGGGCTAAGGAAAAAAGTTGAAGACATGGCTCCTGGGCTTGGAAGTTACCGGGAGCAAAACAACAGACCGGAAGGTACCAAAGGCTTCTAAAGGTAAAACGTTTAGCACCACTTGATGACCAAGGAGCTCTGGAGGTAGCAGAGAGTAGCTAGCAGCAGCAGCTAGTGGAGTTTTATGGGTAGTGGGACTGGAGTTGTTTTGGGAGATTTGTGGAAGGGAGGATGCAGATGAATGGGTAGGTGAGGGAAATAACATGCCTTGGCACAGGGACATGAAAGTAGGTCTGGTTAATAGGGACACTGCCAGAGACAGCTCTGGCTATGATAGTGGGCATGTGTCTTTGAGGAGACAGAGGAAACGGTGGATATTTAGTGTGAAGCCGGATGGCCTCAAAACATACTTAAAATATTTGGCAATGGGAGTCACTAAGGTTTTTGAGCTAGAGCATGGCAGGCCAAATGGGCTGTTTTAGGAACCTGGGTTATTCTGCTGCATTTCTGAGGGTCTGGGGGAGCCAAAGGGCTCTTGCAGGGAGGGGCCCAGGCATGATCCTGGGTTTGCTGAGACCATATGCATTCCTTTCTGACATTAGGACTTTGTCAGAAGACCTTGATGAAATAAAGGTCTTTCTCTCTACATGACTTGGCTTCCATGTGAAAGTTTCCTTTTCCACATTTCCTGCAGAGTAGTTTAAGGTTGACGTGTCCCTCCTGTACCCCTTTTAGCAGATGGTGACCTCCTTCAGTACCTCATGACCATTAAATGTAAAAACTTATCATTGACTCTAAATTTATGTCAGCTGAAACTTCAAGCCCAGAAGTCTTCAAAAACTAACACAAAATATTTATCTTGAAAAGTTTTAACTTGCCGAGATATAAAATTAAAACATTTTAAATTCCTATTAAAAGTTTCTCATTCTACCCCTGAAGGTAGGCTTTGTGAAATCCCCCTTTCCTGCTGAATTGAGGTTCCTTTAAAGACATCTTGGAAAAATTCTAGAAATTTTCAGACACTTTCACTTAATAAAATAATCTCATTCTAATATTGCAGACTCAGTCTGTTCATTTTAAAGTGGGGCCACATTGGCCAGTGTAAGCTGCACACCAGGCAGAATACACTGGCATCTCCCTTACAGAAATCACTGATCAAAAGACCTCCAGCAAAAAGGTTATATAAAAACAAAACAGGAAATCTGATGTTGCTCAAGGGATTGGGCTCCTGCCTACCATATAGAAGGTCCATGGTTCAATTCCCGGGGCCTCCTGGTGAAGGCAAGCTGACTCACACAGTGAGCTGGCCGAAGCAGAGAGCTGGCACACGTGGCATGCTGGCTCACATGGAGTGCTGGCACAGCAAGATGATGCAACAAAAAGAGACACAGAGTACAGACAATAAGAAACACAGCAGGCCAGGGAGCTGAGGTGGTGCAAGAGATTGAGCACCTCTCTCCCACTCCAGAAGGCCCCAGGGTCGGTTCTCTGTGCCACCTAAAGAGAAGACAAGCAGACACAGAAGAACACATAGTGAATGGACACAGAGAGCAGATAGTGAGCGCAAATCACGAGGGGTTGGGGAGAAATAAATAAATATTAAAAACAAAAACAAAACAAAACAAAGCATTTGATTTAAATTATATTTCAGAGGTTATTTATGCAAACACTAGCAAATTGATGAGGCCCTTATGACAGCAGGATACAGAACCATTTCTATTTATTCATTAAGTCAACAAATATTAACTGATCCTTTCTATATGTTTTGCACAACTCAAGCACCAGGACTACAATACTGAATTATTGCTGCCCTCATCAGCTTACGTTCTATGGGTACCATATCTCATTATCATCAATGTGGTTAGAAATATTCAAGATATCTTTCCTATGACTTTAGTAATCCAGTATCTTTTATGAACAGAGAAATGAGATTATGAGAGTGAAAAAAAAAAAAAAAATAGGGCATACAAATTTGGAAAATAACCAAAATCTTACAGCAGCTAAAATAGTGTCCTTTACATTACAGAGCTCAACATTCAACCCTCACAGCCATAAGTTACTTCAAAAACAGTTCTGGGGAATATGTAAATATTCTAAGCACAAATGTCAGAAGTGACAGCATTACGTGCTGAGTTCATATTACTAACAATTGAAGGTTCAGATTTACATGATGGGTTATCTATGTCTCTCCTCTTAATTTCTTAAGATAACAGCTGCACATCTGTGTAAGTACACAAAAACATCCTATTTTATCTCCTGTACTTTTTGGTATGGAATCAAAAAGACCTTATGGGCATATTCTTGTAAACTGCCTATGTGTAGATTTCTTGTGAAGCAAGTATGAATTTTTTGTAAAGTCACCAGTGTGCAAAGAATGTCACATTATTGTAGGCCTCTAAAATCAATCTAAGTCGGACTCTGAGTCTCCCCAACTCTTACCAAGTTGGTGGGATACACATTTTCAGCCATGACTATAGTTTCTTTCTCTACTCTTAGACTGGGAGACCTTACACAGAGAAGACCATTTTACAAAATATTGGAATCTTTCTCTTCTTTTGAGGCCCCAGCCCTTCTTAATTCACCTCTCTCCCACCTAAAATCAGCTTGGTTTTAGGCTATTTGTAAATAAAGGAAGAGTTGGTGTTCTAGGCCTGTAAATCCCCAGGAGCTAAGAAACTAAAAAGACTGGGCTGCCTTTTGGGATGGGAGCTGGAAGAAAACACTAATTAATGAGTCAATGAATACCCAAGGTACTTCGGAAATATTAAGTGGCTAGGGCTTACCTTCATGGAACATCATATGACTCAGAAATGTTGAAAGGCAATATTTTTTAGGCATTATTTCCTTGAAATTGTAACCTAGGGTAGATTTGCACTCCATGTAAACAAAAAAAAAGTTCTCTAAGTCTATAGAGCTTGTTCCTTAAAGTAGTGTGGTCGCCTGGATCAGCAGCATTAGCATTGCCAGGGAGCTTGTCAGCAATGCAGAATCTCAGGGCACATCTCAGATCTTCAGGATCAGAATCTGCATTTTAACAAGTTCCCCAGGGGATTCATATGCACCTTAAAGCTTGAGAAGCACTTCTCTAGATAGTTTTTCCTCCCTTTTTTCTTTTCCAATTTGCAAACACAAGACAGAATCCCTGCATTTCTTACAGAGCCTAAAAAAGCCTTCCAGATGATAAATACAAATTAACCATAAAACAAAACAAAAATAAAAACAGGCTTCTCTTTCTGTTATGCAGCATTTGGAGGAAAACTATGTCACAACATTGGGCAACAAGATTTCCACCGGGAAGGAAGGTCATGTTTTACTTTAGGAGAGAAGATGGTATAGTTACGCTCTGTGTTCTAAGTTTATGCTGCTAATTTTACTAAATTGTGTATGGAGGGACTTCTCAGCTGAGATTGCTAAATTGTAATTTGAGAAATGAAAGGTCAGCATTTGGTCCAGGTCCCAAACACAGCTTACTGACTACAGAGTAGACAGCAAGAACATCGTCTTTAAGCCTGGGTACAAGTAATTTGCAAAAGTCCTTAGGCTTGCAAAAATTCTATTTGGCCCATAAAATTTGTACTTGGCTCAATCATTAACATTTTGCAATGCCAGTTCATTTTATAACCAGATATCCCTTCTCCTGATGTCCCTAACTTTACTAGGTCAAGCATCAAAAATATGTGCCTTTTCCAAATACCCCAGTTCTCCCTCATTCCCCATCCTCAGTGGGGACCAATTAAGATAGAAAAACAGAGTAAATTAACATTTTTATAATTTCTACATTTCATGGTATTTCTGTATGTCATTCACTCATTCATTCATTCCTTCCCACTTGGGTCCACTTTCAAGTGGCAGTTTTCAAGCTCTTTTATGTCTTCAAGAAAATGAAAAAAATCCAGTCCTGGAAATAATTTAAAATTGACTTTTCCTATTTTTAAAATGATGCTTCCCAAAGTACTTAGCTGTCTGTATTGGTGCCTGGTAGAGAACTACCAAGGGAAATTTTTTGGTTGTCCATTTCTTAAAAATATTTACCAAGTAGCTGTTATAGTCTAATCAGTCACAGACTTAGATTAAGCAATATAAGGGGCAAGTGTTGTGAGAAGTGAAGGTGTCAGACAATTTCCCATTCACAAATAGATTACAGTTTAATTGGAGAGGCCAGTTCAGAGCACACGCACAAACAACAACGACAAGGATGAGTCAGAATTAATAGAGCGTTACTAGAGACTTCCCAAAACATTGCCTGATGAGTTAATAACTAGGTCATGATGTGGTCAGGATCCCTAAGAGTTGGGCCAGCCTGGGAGGTCTACATAGAGAAAACAGGACTTGAAGTGGTTGGAGGATGGTAGAGAGGGGACAGAGGAAAAGAAATGTAAAGAGGACATACTTATAGATACTACTGTACATTCTTTGCACCAGCTCTATCTGAAACAGTAGGGGAGACTGAATACATTGCATGCTGTGTAGGCAGGGAATTTCTGAACAAAGTTTATGAGGGTCAGGGCCCTGGAATTAGATTGCAATCTCTACTGGTGGGAACAGTTCTCAGTCTAAGAGTCAGTGCAATCCTATTTTGATCCTAGAAGGATAGATAGCTTCTGAAATCTTCATTCAAGCAAATGGTTTGAATTACTTTAAACAGCCAAGAGTTTCATAAGATTATTAAAGTCTAAAACCAAGAAATAAACAACAAAACCTAGTAATTAACATAAGAAAAATATTTGAGCAATAATTATCCAACCCCAGAGATGTCCAGGCCCAGAAAGCAGAAAACAGCAGCTCTTTGTCTGGTTTTTTCAATCTTGCATTCTTCCATTTATCATTCTGTATCAGTTAAAATTGCCCGAGGGAATCACCCTCTGAAACTGTTAATGCTATTAAGTCAGTCATTATAAATTCTTGGCCTCCATCCAAGGAATGTTTTTTTTTTTTAGTTTTTAAAAATCAAAATGCCAGAAAAGAGTTTTATCTTTATCAATGGGGCTGTGTCTTGTGAAAGAACTAAAGAACAGTTTTGATAAGTTTCAATATTAATGTTTTATCTGTGGCAAATCACCTATTATTGTGAAAACTATTAACATTGTGACAAAACTAAATGGCTTTCCCAACATGCATACCAGCAGAACATTTCTGGGAAATATTCTGCCTGAAACTTTAGGTCAAATCAATGACCACAGCTCATTTTTCCAGACTTAAATGGAATGCTTAATTCTTTGAGTTTCTGTAAATCATAACACTATGGAAAGTCTACACTGATGTGTTTGCCTGAAACCTATTTTTGGAATGGGACTTAGAAGCATTCATTTACAGTTGAGAAACAGAAGTTAAATCTGGTTGTACATGTTGCAGACTCCCCTTTTGGAAACCGAACATGGTACTTAAATTTGATGATTTTTCAGTCAGTCCACCCTAAAAGAAGTAGATAAGCTATGTTTTTCTCACATCTCATAAATAGCCATTTAAATACCAATTACCAAGAATTTGTATGCTATTACCACTATTTGTGGACCTTAGCAAATATGTTTTCATTCCATGTTTTCCGTTCTGGTAGCATCCTTTACTGTTCTTATCTCGACCCTGCCTCTAGCTCTTTTGTTCTTTATCCCTCATTCAGGACAATAATTTGTCATGGCAGCTAGGTACATTTCCATGCCTAAATAAATTAAAAATTAATAAAAATAAATGCCTTTCTTGCTGTATTTCTATATACCATCTTACTGGATTAGAACTTCAGCATTTTCACCAGTTTTAATTCATAGTGGGAGGAAATGGGGACATTTTGTGGCTTTACTCTGCACAATATCATAGACACATAGATAAATACTATGGAACAATATTAATAGCTGATAGTAAAATAATTATTTTCCATGGTCCAAGCACCATGCTAAGCACTTTACAAAATTTATCTCATTTGTCTCATTTATGAGACAATTCTACGCTGTGGGTACTATTATCATCATTTTATTTTAATTGCTTAATTAATTAATTTTTTTCCTTTATTTTCTTTTAAACATTACATTAAAAAAATATGAGGTCCCCATATACCTCCCATACCTCCTCACCCGACTGCTCCCACATCAATAACCTCTTCCATCATCGTGGCACATTCACTGCACCTCGTGAATACATTTTGGAGCACTGCTGCACCACATGGACAGCGGTCTTCATTGTAATCTACACTCCCCCATTCCACCCATTGTGCCATGTCAGGACACATAATGTCCAGCATCTGTCCCTGCAGCACCATCCAGGACAACTCCAAATCCGGAAAATGTGCCCATATCATGTCTCTTCTTCCCTCTCCCTACCATCAGCAGCTACCATGGCCACTTTCTCCACATCAATATTACAATTTCTTCCCTTACTAATCACAGTAGTTCACCAGCAGAACACCAGTAAGTCCACTCTAATCTATACTCTATTCCTCCATCCTGTGGACCCTGGGATGGTTAAGTCCAGTCTGCCTCTATATCAAGACGGGGCTTAGATTCCACATGGATGATGGATGCAAGTCTCCTGCCTGCAGTTGTAGGCAATCTTGGCTTCCTGGTGTGGTGGTCGATCTTCTTCACCTCCTTGTTAGCTGGCCAGGGTAAGTTCAATAAACCAGAGGTTAGGAACTGGAAGTCTGCTGAAGCTCAGGGCCTGGCTGTCACATGGACAGTCCAGAGATTCAGGTCTCCTGAGTATACACCAACCCAAACACCAACCACAGGTCCGGTAAAAGTAACAGAAGAGGCATGTGTAGAAAGGTCATATCTGCGTCCAACTCTATCACACTCAGGAACACAAATTCCAAATCATTTGAAAGATGAGAACAGCAAGGCACAGAGCGGGTGTTTTACTCACCCCAGGCCACATACATAGTAAGTAATGGACCTGGCAGTTTAAGCCAGGCAGAGGCTCCAGAGTTCACTGAACCAAACTCTACCATCTAATTTGTATTTCTTTGTTTCTGTCTATGGCTCTTTTCCACTGGACCATTACTGAAATATTCCATACTAGACAAAAATAAAAACAAACAAAAAAACCAAAACCAAAATAAAACAAACAAAAAAATCTGAACCCAAACAAAACAAAATCATTAAGGTTAGAGTTGGAGATGGTAACTTATTACAAATTATCATGTTCTTTCCCCTTGTTTATACCCTTTGTTTCTGGGAACAAAAATAGGGGCAAAGATGACAATTATATAAACTGTAAAAATCATTACTGTAAAAATCAATATCTGTATTACTATGTAGCTTTCTATAAATTAGGGATCTACCCATTTGTAATGTGAGGTAATTTGAACACATGTGCTAGTTTGACATAGTAAAACAACCAGTTAAATTCCAGTAGCCAGTGGTAACTACCTACTGAAGAGGAGTTTCAAAATTGTAATTGATTTCCTATCTAGCCAGGTTTGAATACTAAAATTGGACCATGTGTATAATAATGAATTTCAAATAAATGAAAACTTGCAAAATCCTATTCTGAAGGAATGAACCTACAATGCATTCCTTCAACAAAAACAATCTAATCTGCTGTAGATTTTCTTCTGGCAAAGCTTAGAATTCTCTGGCTATGTGGATGATATATTTTAACAATTGTCTGAAGTCTCCGTTTCCTTCTGAAATTCGGACAAATATCAAAAAGAACAAACTTACAGAAAGTGTGAAATTGTTCATTCATTCAAGACTGATTTATTGATGTGACCAGATAGTATGATTCTAAATATTACGCTACATTCAGAAATAAACCAGATATGAATCTAACCTCCAAAAAGCTAAAAGTCTGATAGGAAAGATGAGAAAAACACATATATAATTACAGTTTGTCCTACGACATTTTGGGTAATACATGAGATTTACTTTACAATGGCTGAAAATGGCTGAGAGTCAGCTTAAGAAAGTCAAGAAAGACTTTGTGATGACCATGGCAGTATCTTAAAGATGATGGATTTTGTACCTGCAGAGATTAAGTTTTTATGTAGCTATGTCTACTTCATGATTCAAATTTCAGCTTAAACGAGCTCTTCCCTGACAACTGTAAAAAAAGATTTACTTCCATTATTTTTAGTCAGAGCTCCCTTTTCTTTTACTTCTGATACTCTTATCATGAACTAACTGTAAGCATGTATTTGTTTATTGACCTATTTTTTGTTGCTTCTACACTAGACAGGAAGCTCTAAGAGGGCAGACATATTGTTTTGTTCAAAGTACAGAGCTTGACCCATGGGAAGGGTTCAGTAAATACATGTTGATGAATAAATTCCAGTTGAAGAAAAGAGCATGAGCAAAGAGATAACAGTGGATAAGAGTCATGATAGGAAACAGCAAACATTTCAGGTGAGTTGCAATATAGGATAAACAGTTAAATGAGGCCAGAAAGGTGGGTTGGGGTTAAATTGTGGGGCCTAATGGAATCTAGACTCATGGGCCAGTGGGAAGATCTGAAAAAGGACTATCCCAGCAAACCTGGGGTATCAGATCACATATCTAAAGACAAGGAGAAACCACTGACAATTCTTCAAGAAGGGAAATGACAGGATAGTTGTGATATGGAAAAATGAATCTTATAGCTAATGAAGGGCCTTCTTCAATGTTGTTCTTTATAACATAAGACATCTCCAAATTTTGTCTGCACTACCCATTGTTCCCCAAAAGTTTCAATGGCAGCTGTGGCAGCCATGAAAATGTATCTCAGATCTCCTATTGCAGAGTAGAACTGGCCTATGGCCCCAGCTTCTGTGCTCTGAAATCCACTCAGCCAATGACTTAGCATGGCAAGAACAACAAAGCAGGCCCATTTCCTGGATGACAGGGATTTTCTCTGATAGGTGAATTTGGCTTAAGGACTCCCTGTTGGCCTTGCCAAAACTTTCTTAGAACTGTTGTCTAAGACCTCTCCTCTCTTCTTCTTTTCTTCTTTCACTCCTCCTCACCCTTTTTCCTCCTTTTCTCTTTCCCTCCCTCCCTCCCTCCCTTTCTCCTTCACAGGGCTAAAACTTGCATTGTAATCTGACAACTTTCCTAACCCCCTCCAGTTCCCTCCTCATTTTCCCTCACAGGTATTTCCCCTAATAAATCTTTCCCTTGTCTAATCCTCCAGTAAATCTCTTGCATATGTGGATCTCAGAGGATCAAGGCAAAACTTGCAATTTCAGAGTCACAACATCTTGAGCAAATGAAATGATGACTCCTCACCAGCCAGCTACTCGCTGGCTACTGAAGAAAGTACTCAGAAAGCCTGAGATCTTGATGATTTCCTTAAGCTACCTAACCAAACCTGAGACCACCTACTTATAAATTTATTTTTAAAGTAAGCACCAAATGTCCACACAGCTTGAGCTATAGTTAAGGGGGTTTTTGTTACTTGTAGCTAAAAGAATTTCTGATACAGAAATTCCCCTCCCTGCACTTTGGGTCGTATTTCCTAGCCCTTTCCTAGACCACCTTTTTTGGCAATTACTTTCCTTATCACTTTTGTCCTCTACCATGTAGGTACCTCTTCCCTTTTCTTAAAAAGGACTCGTTCAGCCCCTGTAACCAGTAGATCAGCCCTAAATTCACAATGGCTTTTAAAAATTATCTCCGACTGTGGGGCTTTCTCTAGAAATATTTCTCGATGGGGAAAGTGCCAGCACCCCGCCTTAAGGATCTCAGCTATTTTGATTGCCTAGGCTGCAGAGAACGCCTCACCCAAGGTCACAACCCTCCCCCGGCGGCCCAGCCTCACACTCAATATCCAAGGACTGGTTGACTGGAATGTAAAGGCCTGCCCACATCAAGAGGACATTTTAGTTCCAGAGCTCCCTGTGGGGTGAGCTGAGGCTGTCCTTTGGGCCTGCTTTGCAGTTTGACTTCTCCCTCTGCCCATCCTGCTTCTGCCACCCCCCCTCATAGATGCTGACCCTCAATAAACATCGTGTCCACTAAACTCCATCTCAGAGTCTGCGTCCAGAGCCCAAACTGTGGAGCAAGTATTTATCACTGATAATTTAAATGCAGATTAAAATTAATTGAACCTGAAGCTTTAGTTATTTCTTTAACCATGTATTTGCAAAATCACTTGACAATTTATGCAATTAATTCACCCATGTTTCTCTCCCCTTTCTTTTCTTTAAGCTCAGAGAAGGATGTGCTAATAAACTGGTTAAAATGAAAGAGAGGGCTTCAAAAGTTAGAAGATAATGCAAGGAAACCGGATTTGAGTTATGTTACTGATACTATATGTCTGAAATGAAACTGATAATTACTATAATAGTAGTGTGGTTATTCCCCATTTGCTTGCTGAGATTCATTTTCTGCCCTCCTCTTCCTCACTCTGTGTGCCCAGGAGGCTGCTCTCTACAGATGCCATTATCCAGGCTCCCCGGCTCTCTCTTCAGTTAGGTTCAACCTCTCAGAAGCACTGCACCTGCCCCCTGTCAGCTACTTCTTACTTCTAGCAGACGCTGGATTCCACCATTCCAGCTCTAGTCATAGGGCCCCTCACCCACTGCTCTGAGTCCCAACTAGGATCCAGAATTTCTACCCTTTCTGGCCTGGAGGCAGTAAAGGCTCTCAGCTGCAGGCCTTTCACCACCCTTGGTTGGTTTCCTTAATTCTACCCACAATTGAACAGGCGTCACTACATTCTCTCCCTATTGATCCTTCTGTATATACCATCTCTTTCCTTCTGGGACCCAGACTCATAAATTGAATTTTATTTTCTGCAATACTGATTTGGGGGTTTTGAAAATAAGCAACCTAAAAACTTCCAGAAAAAGCAAGGCAGACCTCAGGCAAACATTGTTCTGTTTTCTTGTCACCAAGGATTTGAATGCATTTTCTAGCATTTTATACAAAGGAAGCAAATAGCATGCACACTTCTCCCTTCACTGGCTTCTTTCATTCCATATTATTATTTTGAAATTAATCCATGTTGTGTGTATAAAAATAGGTACTCCACTGATAATGATAAGTATTCGATTTTATGGTTATATCATAATTTGTTTATCTATTCACCTATTAGTTGACATTTGAGTTTTTTCTAGTTTTGAGCTTTTACAAATAAATCTATTGCAAAAGTATGGAATTTCTGACATGGATGTGACTTTCCTTTACCTTGGGAAAATATCTAAACTTAAAATTTTGGGTTACCCTATTAGGTGTATGTTTAGCTTTATAAGAACTATGAAATCATTTTCCAAAGTGGTTGTACCAGTTTGCATCCCCAGCAGCAGTGTATAAGAGTTCCAGTTGCCCCATTTCCTCACCAATATTTGGTATTATCATAGTTTTAGTCATTCTAATAAATTTTAGTGTTATTTTACCACAGTTTTGATTTATATTTGTTAATGAATGATGATGTTGAAACTGCTTTTAATGTGCTTATTTTCTATCTTTATACAATCTTAGGTGGTGTCAAATCTTTTGCGCATTTCTTGTTGGATTATTTGTTTTCTTCCTGTGTTATGAGAGTTCTTCATATAGTGTCTGGATACGAGTCCTTTAGCAGACATGCAATTTCAAATTATTTCCATCTTTGAGAGTTTTCAAGAAGCAGATCTAAATTTTGATGATGTCAATTTTTTTTTACCTTATGGATCATAATTTTTGTGTTATAGCTAATAAATATTTATCCAATTAAAAGAAAAAAGGAAGGTCAGATGAGGTTCTAGCTATGAAACTAGATGAAAGCATAGAAACCCATTCATCCTTTACTGTCTATATGTGTGCAGTAGAAGTTAAGACAGAATTTTAATTGCAGTCAAGAGACATAAGAAGGGAAACGGACTTTGGCCCAGTGGTTAGGGCGTCCGTCTACCATATGGGAGGTCCGCGGTTCAAACCCCGGGCCTCCTTGACCCGTGTGGAGCTGTGCTGATGCGCAGTGCTGATGCACGCAAGGAGTGCCGTGCCACGCAAGGGTGCCCCCTCGTGGGGGAGCCCCACGCGCAAGGAGTGCGCCCGTGAGGAAAGCCGCCCAGCGTGAAAAGAGGGTGCAGCCTGCCCAGGAATGGCACCGCCCACACTTCCCGTGCCGCTGACGACAACAGAAGCGGACAAAGAAACAAGACGCAGCAAATAGACACCAAGAACAGACAACCAGGGGAGGGGGGGGATTTAAATAAATAAATAAAATCTTTAAAAAAAAAAAAAAAAAAAGAGACATAAGAAAAAAATGCAGAATATGTGGTACCATGCCCCATTTCATCATAATCTCACTATCTTCACGTGGTGTAACCTATCTGTGGAATTTACTTATTTATTTTTTAGCTTAATTTGAGGGTTCAAGAAATGAGGACTGAGTATTTTGCATTTGCACTATTATACTATCAACTAATGACTCTCAATCTTTGACAATAATCCACAAAAAGAAATACATTTTACATCTTGACCAAATATAGCCATCACTTATGTCTCTCTGTTTTACTGAAGAGCACTTATTTCTAGGCATGATATATTCTTTATACTATAGAGTACAAAATGTGCTTTTCTATTCTCTTCTGTTCTATGATATTTCATTTAAAATACTAGTTGAGACTGGCTAAATAAATTTCAGTGCAATTAAGATGGTTGCTACTTGCAGCATAAAAAAAACAGTGCTGACTATAATAAATTATTTGGTAGGAAAGAATTTAAATCCATGACATAAAGATGGAGTGTCCATTCTTTTTTATTTTAGAATAACAAATCCATACATGGCTCTATCTTTCCCAGCCCTTAGCACAGTGTATAGAACACCTAGTTGATATGTAAGTGTGATCTAGTAGAGAAGGTAACAAAAATGCTAACTAATATTTTAATTGTTCTATACTTCAAAAAGAATGTTCATATTTATTACTATAACTTAATAGCCACAATAACCTGGTGAGAGAGATAAGGCTAACTTTTCTATTCCTGGATGAGAAAACCAGGGTTCAAGGGGATGAGATGATTTGCTCAGGCTCACACTGCCGGGCAGGACAGAGATATGGATCTTCTGATGCTAAAGCCCTGACTCACTTTTTCAAGGTTACTAGGAGGTAATTAGAATTGGCCCAAATTGTAATGGAGAAAGTCAGTAACCTCACCTGTAAAACAATAAAAACTATTTGCCTCTCTCTCTATGTCAGGAAATTTTCAAAGTAGACTGGGGTACAGAATGTTTCTGATACTTCAAATTCTTGGGAGAAAGTTGGTAGTATTTGCCAAACCTCTACTGTTCCCCACGTTTATACCTCCTCTGTGTCTCTACTATGGGTACCATACTGGAATGCTCCTCTTCTCCCTTTTGTCTCTCCAAATCCCAGCCTCTTTTTCAATGTACAAATTAAGTTCCTTCTCTTCCTTGCAATCTTCCTGACCACTCCTGCCCTACCTGAGACCATTTCAGTTTTCTGAATTCTACCATCATTTATTTACCACCCTATAGCATTTAAAAACTAATTATGTTGTCTTATTTTGTTCTTATTTTGTATGTGTCAATCTTGTCTTCCTGATTATACTGTGTGCTCTCTGAGAGTAAAGATAAATCTGTACATGGCTCATTTTTCTCATGTCTTAGCACAGTACATAAAACACCTAGTTGGTATTTAAGAAATTGGTTAATTGCTAATGAATATCAGATTATACTCAATCTGTTTTCTTCATTCTTCATATTTTTCATATTTTCAGACCAGAGGCAGATTTTTAGAAGATTTTTGAGCTATAAATGCTAATACAATACTTGAAACAGAGTTTTCATTAAATGTTTATGACATGAATAAAAAGCTGAACAAAGGATTAAAACCAGCACAAAGAATGGGTACTAAAATAGTAGGAGGTTCATTAGTATTTAACATCTGAGGGCCGTTATATTCTGCATCTTCAATATAACACAAAATTGTAACAAATCAGGTTAGATTTTAGTAATTAATTTAATCCTTTTAAGGATGAAAGAAGGGGAGAGTAGTAGGAAAATTCTGTTTGCATTAATACTTTAATGAGATTTTGGAAAATAACAAACCTATGATGTATTTTCGGCTTAACTTCTTATTTGGGACAATTGCTTCAGAGCCACTTGGAAAAACATATCTATTATTGGGTCAAGGTCCTGAAAATTCCTTTTGGAATAGAGTCAGATTTTTTTAAAGCCTGGGGCAATAATACTCACAAATAGATTAAAATGAAGAAAATAAGCAAAAGTAAAAAAATGACACTAGCAATCATACAAACCACAGTTTAAGACATCTGATTATTCATTTTGTGGCAAACAGTAGAGTTAGAGGTTTGGGGAAAAGGAAGGGAAATAAAAGAAAAGAAAGAAGATTCTGATTTTGATTGTTTTTCCTCCTCAAAAAGCATTTTCTTCTGAGGTTACAACAAGATATAATAAGAATAGATTCAGATTTCTGGACATGGAGAGGTAACAGCTGGACTAACATACTATGTGAAAATTAAAACGATTTCTATATTGACTGAATGACAAGTCAGCAAACGTTGGGGTAGAAAATGTTATGGTATCATACTCTTCTCTCAAGGCCTAGAACTTGTTTGATTCTGAATCATTCCAAAGAGTTCAGGCATAACCTTGGGTAACCTGTAGGACAGAGCTCACAAACTCTAGTACCTGGGGGTGAGGTGGGATTGATGTTCATTTTTGTCGTTGGTATAGCTACTCTGGTCAAGGTGGCCACTGTGACCTGCTCCCCAGATCCCCTTCAGTGAAGAACCTGTTGCCCCAAATGATGCCTTCAGTTCTTAGCCTCTTTGAGGGATTGCCTTAGCAGCAGAAGGCTGCCTCAGCCAAGGGCAAGACCCCTCCCACAATCAATGAGTGACTTACATGGGGGTAAAAAGGCCTGGACATTTTGACCCGTGGGGAACAATTATGAAGGGCCATCCCAGCTCCAGAGCTCCCTGTGGGGAGCTGTCTGTCATTGAGCCTGCTTTGAAGCTCAACTTCTCCTTCTGCCCACCCTGCTTCTTCCCTTCTGTTCCACTGGTATTGAATCCCTGGGCCCTCCCTAATAAACATCCTGTATGCTCATCTTTGCGTAGTCTGCTTCCTGGAGAACTCCAGCTGTGACATTGGCTTTTGACATATTTAAAATACTTTCAGGTCAGTTGGTAAAACGAAACAGTCCTAAGTGTTTGAGTGCCCCATTCCCCAAACTGGATTCTCAGTCCTCCCTTGGGACTTTCTGGATCCTGTCTGGTCTTGCAGAGCCACATTACAGGACTCTGTTCTATTGTTTAAGGCCTGGTTCATTCTTATAAGTTGTGGCCATGCTGTACTTGTTATTCAATTTTTAAAATATGACCTTGGCCTATAGAAGCCAGGTGGGTGGCCAAAATGCCCAAAGCACCTGGAAGTGGACAGTAGAGAATGCTTGTCCCAACCAAAGCATAACTTGCTACTTGGTTCCAGCCAACTTAAAAGAATGCAGGCCCAAGATTGCCCAATCAGTTGAAGAAAAGTCAGAAATAAGAGTTTTTGTTGTTGTTGTTCATACTTTCACATTTTCATTAGTAATAATCGATTCAACTTTATAAAAATGCTGCTCTGACCAAACAAAACACACCTGTGACCTAGATTTGACCCATGGATTTGGTTTGTGACCTCTGTGATAAGATCTAATCTACAACGGCCCTAGGGGATGCACGGAACCTGGCTGGTTTTTATACTTTCTAGTTGATCTACACATCTGTGGAAATATGGAAATATCTGCGATTTGCACATCAACTCAGAAGGCTATCTTAGGGTTAAAGAGTTTCACTATAAAATACATCGTTGGCAGTTACTTTTTCCAATGAGGTATGTGTAATTGAACAAGTCTGTACTAAATAAGATATTGTTCTCCTACAGAATAACTTTGCCCACTGCCTTTGGCAGTGATCACTAAGAGCTCAATATCTCAACTTCATTTTTTTTTTTGGAATTGTAAAATGGAATAACCCAAAGTTTTGAAATGGTACCAGATAATGTGATTTTAAATGAAGCAAAGCTCTCCTGAGAAGCTCTTACCTACAGATGTTTTACATATTTTACATTCATATTAGCACACATATTTGCATATCTATTGTCTTCAAGTTTGTCCTATTAAGATGTTTTCAGGTAATGGTTCTTTTTTTAAAAAAATGGTTTTAAGATGCTTTGACTACATGTATTTTTTCCAAATTCTTAGTCAAGTCTTAGAGAAATACATTTCTTGAAGACAACAAGACAAAGAAAACTTTACAACTCTAGGAAGGGTAAGGATCTGATAAATTTAAGAAGCAAACATTAAGTTCCAGGTAGTTCACAGTCACTTATATGTGCCAACCTGTCTTTACAGCTGAAGGTCAGGGAACGTTACTTACATGATGAAAGACTGAGTCCCTTGACTATAGAGATATTGCTTTTTAAATTTTCTTTTTGGAAATCAGTAGAATCACTTTAAAGATAAAACCTACTGTTTTGGCAGTGAGCAAACATTCCCTTTAAGAGCAGGTTAGAGACAAGCCCTGAAAGATCCCAGGGTTGAGGCAGGAGGAAAGGGGAAAGTCACAAGATGTATCCAGCAGTCTATACACTGACTTGGCAATTTTTACCCATAGTCCCCATGTACTGGAGTGGTGCCCAGGTATTTGCCTAACTCTTTCAAAACAGTCCTGATTATTTTCAGTCTCCTGTTTATTTTAAGCCCTTACCCAAAGGAAAAAAACTCAAAACTCCTTATCATGACACATAAAATGCCCTCAACAATCTGGCTATGAATCTTATCTTCCACTCTTATCTCCAATTGCTCTCTGTCCACTGTCCATGTACCCAAATAGTACCCTTCATATTCTTATACCTTGTCTACCTTGTTTCTTATGCCAGGAATTCCCCATCTCTCATTTTCCCCCTCCCCCTTCACTACTGTCTGATTAGTCTCACAAACTTCTTTACTCATCACTGAAAATTCAACTCAGGTATGCCTTTCTTTCTGTGTTTTTGACCCATTTCCAAGGAATAATTAATTTCTCCTTCATTTTTGTAAATGAACTACCTTACACTTGAATTCCTCCAAGAAAAATATTACTCAGACGCCATGAATTCCTTTCCTTGGTGTACTCTCCACCAGTGGTGGTCACCTTAGTGAATCTGTCTTGGGTATACCACCTGGTACCAGACATGCCAGGGGGAGAGGTAGTAGCCATTGCAATGTCTTCTAATGACATCACTCTGCTTTCAGTGCTTCCCAGCCTCCTGGCAAACTGCATGGAATTATACCATCCATTACCTGCAAACAACACTCATTGTCAAGAGTGGATCTTAGGGCCTGAAAGCGAGCAAGTCTTTGAGGACAGCTCATTCCTCCTTCAAGATGACAGTGTTTCCCCAGCCACTGGGAGAGACGTGGGAGCAATGCTGCTGGACCTAGTTAGTCTTTCCTAGGTATCATTGCAACCTTGCATGCCAGCTGTAGTAGGCAGAATAACAGTCCCCCTAATATGTCCATGTCCTAATCCCTGGAACCTCTGAATATTCTAGTTTATATGGCAAAGAGTTTGCAGTTGTCCTTAAGTTAAGGGTTTTGGGTTGGGGAGCCTATCCTGGATTATCTGGGTGAGTCCAGTGTCATCACAAAAGTCCTTATAAGAGAGAAGGTGATATGAACACGGAGGTGGAGTTAGTGAAGGAGGTGTGATGATGCTATGCTGCTGGCCTTGAAAATGGAGGAGCCAAGGAATGGCAGTGGCCTCTAGAATCTAGTAAAGGCAAGGAAACAGATTATCCACTATAGCCTCCAGAAAGAACCAGACTGATTGACATTTTCATGATAGCCCAGTGAGGCTGATTTTGATATCTGACCTTCAGAACAGTAAGATAATAAATTTTATGTTGTTTTAAGCCACTAAGTTTGCAATAATTTGTTGCAGCAAAATACACCACACCTGGCATATTTCTTGGCAGGACAATGCATATCCTCCAGGCTGTTCTTACCTAATGGTATGCTGAAATCATGCCTTATCAGTTTAGAAGAGCTGATTATTACAATTTTCAGGAATTCTGTGAGCTGGTTATCATATACAGCCACTATTAAACCCTAAGTTACATCAACTTAAATTTAAATAAATATTTGGGGAGGGGGTGTAGCTCAGTGGATAAGCACCTGCTTCCCATGAACAACATCCCAGGTTAAATTCCCAGTACCTCCTAAAACAAAACAAAACAAAACAAAACAAAACAAAACAAAACAATATAAAACAAAACGCAAAACAAAAATATTAAAAACAAATGTCATAGATACATAAAATTATTTTATTGCATTTAATTATAATCTATGTTCTTGAGGTTAGTTATATCTATTTTATCTGCCCAGTAGAAATACTGTAAAATGGTGGGCTACTGTGCATCTCTACTCAACTCTGTGTTCAGTGACTTCACGTTGGTAACTTGAAATTAGTCATGGTAGGAGTTTTTACACCATAGAAATCAGCAAATGCTATAAATCAGTGCTTCTGCTCCCCCTCCACGTTCCCCAAGAGGAACTGTTAAACATTTGCCAACATAGCACTGCAAATACTTCTTGCCACCTTCCCTTGAGGGAATATGATCCGCACCCTGAGGTGGTCACCCGACCATTCCTAACCACCCCCTAGGGTTCCCTGCAGTGATATCACTGACTAGCCTCACAGATGTAGGAGACTGGAAAAGAAGAGGTTACCAGGAAAGTAGGGCATGGTGCTGAGAGTATTCCTTTTCCATTAGGTTGGCGGACTGAGAGTTAAGGATTAACTGAGAGTAAAGGATTAATTTGCTCATGATCTCGCCATGAGATACCTCCAAAAAAGGGGTTGGCTTCCTGCAAAGCCCCATGATGCTTTCTGACCCAATGCTTAAGGCAATCAATTCTGTTCGACCTGAAGGCTTGGACCCCAGACTCTTGATCATGTGAGGAGAGGGACTGGTGATACCCACAACCACAAACAGTGGGCTGGAGCTAAATTTCTGACATATATATTTTTACTGTATCTCAAACTCTGATCGTACCTGAATGCTTCTTTGATCAGGTAACGTAAAAGTCCCACAGCACTTGGACCCAGGTCCTGCAAAATGTGGAAAGGCAAAGAGGATTGCCCAACTGCATCTGCCCTTGCTTCTGTGAGTTTTCCCAATGAATGCTGCTCCAGTTACCCTGCTGTGAACACTGCTTGGCTACTCTCTGTGTTGACAAGACATCTCAAAACAATTTATACATATTTTATTTTATTTATTCATTTACCTGTCTATCTCTATTTTTCTTGGATGATGGGACCTATTTCATTCGATCAATGCAACATTTATGAAGCACCTACATGTGCTACATGCTGGGTTAGGTCCTGTACACAGTGATAAATAAAGCAGACCAGCTTAGCAGTCAAGAAATATTTGTTATAGTGAACTAACAAATACTACAAGAGAGCTCCTCTCCCCCGCAAAAAAAAACCAAAACTGTAATTCACTGATTCTTTGACTCTTCTTTACACTCTCACCTGCTTCTTCCAAAATTATGTTCAGAAGGCCTTTTTATTTCTATATATATCATCAGAACTTTTTCCCAGTTGGTTTCAGACTTTAAATTCTGTACCTTCTAGTTTATTTTAGAAGCTAAAGTGAGAATCCTTCCTTAATAAGGAACAGTTACTCTACTTTTCTAGAGCTCCCATGCTTAGCTGCCTCTTCCATCTAATAAAAGCATAATAAGGCAGTGAGTCCCAGGACCACAGTCAGACAGATCTCCTTATTGTCCTCAGGACATCACTCACTCACTCTACAGCTGCATCTTTATTACAGCCAATCTCTCACATCTCAAGCAATCCACTTCCTTTCCCTCCTAATCTCCATTTAAGAACCATTTCATTAATGTAACCTTATACAACTAACCCTACTTGGTCTGTACCACTTCAGGTACCCAGCAATCCATCTAAACTGGATCACATATCTTCCTTTCTTCTTTATTATTCATTCATCCTCACAGGGGAATAAATATACTATAACATAAATGAAGGAAAATAAATCAGAGCAAAGGAAAAATTAGACCTAAAGAGTAATGCCAGGGTAAGATTCATATAGAAATAAATTCCAGAGAGCCCTAAATAGTAAATAAAGTTGAATTTTTAGCTCGTGGTTTCCTGGTGGCCAAAGCAAGCTGGAAAGCACAGGTTTACAGTGGTCAAAAGATAAAATCATAGCAGATTCTAGGAGAAGCAGAGTTATTCTTTCTTTCTTTTAATTTTTTTTGATCATAGCATTAGGCATTTCTCTATAGATAATACCATTTCTCCCATGGATCATTAAAAAAGGGAACACTGTGCTCTTCATCATTGCTAAAATTAGAAAATTTCATAGGGGCGCATCTTAAAAAAATGCGAGTCAGCAGAAACAAATGTCGGGGGTGAAAAGTAAAAGACTAAGCAAAACCATATAAATCTGTATTTTTAGTAATATTTATAGGATATTAGTGGGCCAATGGTTTCCTTTTCATGGTCAGAATTTGGCATTACCTATTAGTACTGTTTTGTTCCTTAGACTATAAGTTTCTAAGTGACAGATGTTCTATGTCACGGGTCCACAAAGTAAAAAATATTACAGCAATAATACAAACTATTCTTTACCTCTTTCACACTCATTCTTTGATGAATATACAGTGGAGTTTTCCAGAGGCTACACGACATGATGATGTCATTGCCTTGGTGGCTAATGGGATGTGTTGTTTTAAGAATTTCTCAGTTTTAA
This sequence comes from Dasypus novemcinctus, assembly GCF_030445035.2. Classification (NCBI taxonomy): domain Eukaryota; kingdom Metazoa; phylum Chordata; class Mammalia; order Cingulata; family Dasypodidae; genus Dasypus; species Dasypus novemcinctus. Next base: position 46,337,813 of record NC_080674.1, on the reverse strand, counting down.
TTTCTAATACAGTTAATAGCTAACCCCTCATAAACAAAAGCTCTTTGGTATCTTCAATTACTCTTTAAGAATTTGAATGGGCCCTGAGGCTAAAAGAGTTTGAGGAATGTACCCTGTATTGTCCCTAACGTCACCAAGCAAGTATAAAAAATTTTTATAAATAAATTATAGTGCTTATGCTTTAGGACCAAGTATTACTAAAGTGATCATTTAAAAAGTGTCCACAGTTGGCACTGCTGCCTCAGTGACTGGAAAAGTCAGCTTCATCTCAATATAGCACTGATCATGACAGATATTTCTTTTACCATCCTAAGGATGGTTCTGATACAATGTTGAGTAGTACATGGGTAGGTGAGAAGCCAGATAAGATAAATGATCCCTTAGTCTAAGCTTCTATTTGCTGTCCTATTCTCCATTTCATCCTTCAGCTTCAATACTTTGGTTCAAAAACCAGCAACTGTATTCCCAATTAGGAAGGCCTGTCACTTTTTCAGAGCCTCAAACATGAATTTTAGCCTATTTAAGTCAAAAGAGGAAGTGGGTTTGGATCAAGTATCTGAATCACAATCTGTTCCCAGCTAAGGGAATTTCTCCACAAGTGGGAAATTGTGTGTGATCTCTTGTGGCCTTATTTTAAATTCCAGCCCAGGTTTTAAATTTCAGCCCCCTGCTTTCAGAAACACTCCTTCTGTGGTCCTTTAAGCACAGGCCACCTTTCTTAGGAGGTAGCTCTACAAATGTAAGGTCTAGCACCCAATCAGGGAAAGCCAGATACCTTTAACTGTGCCTCGTATTTCTTTACCTGCCCAGTTCCTACCCTGGGGCCTTGAATATAGGAGAGGCTCTGTAAATGTTCACCAAATCAGCTGAATATATTTATTTATTTAAGCAAAAATAGTTACTTTAACATCAAAATTTATATATAAGAGATACTAAGAGCCAGGTTCTTCTGGCTTAAAGCCACCCCTCCACAAAAGAAACCAAACCAAAACTGTATCAATTCATTAAATAAGCATTTATTAACTACTTTATACAAAGCTAGTTGCTTGATAGATATACAAGATCAACACAAGGCATTTGATTTCAAGAAAGTGATAACATGAAATCACACAGCTGAAAATTTAAGTCCAATATTACTTTCTTTAAATATTTTACATCATCTATTGTTTTTTAATAATAAATAATGATTGCACAATTTAGTAGCATTTTCATAATAATAATGTTCATATCATTCATTGCTTCTAAACTACAAAATTATAATAGAACTCTAAGGGTGGAGGTCAGGTTTTCCACTTGGAAATTGTTTGGCCTTTATGGAGAATCTTAGAAATTATTTTCTTTTGACAGTCAGCTTCTAGAGGGCAACTATCCTTCTCTTATTAACCATACTATGCAATCCCTCTTTATCAACTCACTCACCTGGTATTACTTCACATTTCATGAAAGTTTTCTTTTGTTTAAAAATCCACAGTGGAAGGATGTCAAGAGCGATCTTCAGTTCAATTGGAAGCTCAGTTTAACAACCCCAAATAACATGGCCACCAATAAAATACCTCCTCTTTTTAAGTCTCTCTGCTTTGGATTTTGCAAACATGTGAGGATAAATGTTTTCTAAGACATAAGGGCTCAATTTTACATCTTTGAAAAGAAAACATGGGAGGTGGCTCAGGCATTTGCCATAGGCTACGTACGGCCTGAGGGTCACAGGAAAAAGTCCCTTTGCTCCCCAAGCCTCCATACCAGCTGGTGCAGGGTAAGAGAAGTTACACCACGAGGATGTGTGCATTTGGAGGAAACATGGTCCTCTGTTAAAAGACACACACGCCTGAGAGAGTTACCACATTCAGAATTTTTTGCATAAACTGGTTTATCTGATTCTTTCCAAGAGCTATCGATTTGAAACACGTGCAAATATGTTTTGAGGTAAAGAGAAAAGCCAAAGTCTGGACTGTTTCGGGAGGGAGGCTTGGGGAGGGAGCTGCAGAGGGATGCCCTGGCAGCCAGGACGGGGTGTGTACGGAGTGGGCTGGACACAGGGAGGGCAAAGACAGAAGGAATCGCAAAGAAGTGTGTGGCAGCATTTCAGTGGTGCAAACAAACTTGCCAACAGTTCTCCCTGAATAGCATGGTATGGCCTCCTACATCTGAGGTTTACTGAACAGTCCTTGGCATGATTCCCCGCCCTCCCCCACTGGGCGAGATGAGGACACTCGGAGAGGGGGAAATATTAGCTCTTTTTCATCTTCCCTCCCTTCAGCTGCAGCCATAAGAAACCTAATTTAACAAAAGTGAAAGAGTTTAAAAGCCGAGGATCCTACCCACTGGTTCTAAAAGCGAAAATCAATATGGAGAATGACAGAACAAGGTCCACAAGAGCTAGTTGCCTCATATGGGGTCAAAAGTTCATTTCATGAAACCAGCTGCTGCCACCCCTTTGGCCTAATGTAGAAAGCATCTGCCCCATTTCTGGGCATTCTAAGTGCTGTCAACAGCCTGCACAGCTACTACACAGAACCCTTGACAACGTTCCAGCTGTTTCCTTCCCTGCCAAAACCACTTAAAACTCTCGGGGTTCCCTGCATTCTTTTAAATTATGACTGGATACTATAGCTAATGGTAGACTACATAGCTCATGTGTTTTTCATTTTAATTACAGAAATGTACATTTGCCTAATATTTAATGCCTTTAGACACAGTTCCCTTTCAGAGATTGAGAGATGGGTGGCCAACATGGAATTCTCTTCTGCTCAGATTTTATTGTGCTGAACTGAAAACAAATTACTAGGCTTACATCAGGGAAATCAACCATGGTCGCTGCAATACACACAGCTGTGTAAAGAAATCCAACATGGAAGGTAAGTGGTCATTTTAGTCCCATACTCCCTGTGACCAGCTTTTCTGGTTCCAGACATATGTATTATGTTTCTGATCCTGCAAATGCATTGGAAGTCACCATTAGAATTCAATAAGCACCTACGTATCGTTATGAGTAACACACTTTCTTAATATCAAAATCATCTATTTTTAAGTCTGATTTAGAGTTACATTTCCCACAGCAGAGTTTAATAGCAAAAAAAGGGGGAGGGATAATGGTTAATAATAGTAAACTTGGTAACATTCTGTAGCTGGTTTGCAATCTGAATATGTGGCAAAAAAGCTTATGATCTGTGGTTACTTTTAGGAGCACAGTAACCCTCGAATATTGAATGGATTTTTGTTTCTATTTTCTTGGTTCACATCTCTTTCATGCTGCCAACACAGTGGTCTTCCCCACACTAAAAGCCATTAAACAACGGAAGGAAGAAAACTAAAAACATGGTTATTGCTGAGTAGGAAATACTAGTCAAAAGCTTGTTTCCACAGACCCTCTCCCCCATCCTTTCTGATTTTAATCTTAGATTTCTTTAAATGATTACTGTGGCAGTTTGATATTATTTATGAATCCCAAAAAAGAGAAAGATTATGTTTATAAACTGGTCTGTTTCTCTGGATGTGAAACCCTTTGACTGTATTCAAAGATTTTAAGTTTATTTTTTTTTTATTTTTTTATTTTTTTAATTCATTTTTTTTTTTTAATATTACATTCAAAAAATATGAGGTCCCATTCAACCCAACCGCCCTCACCCCCCCTTCCCCCACAGCAACATTCTCTCCCATCATCATGACACATCCATTGCACCTGGTAAGTACATCTCTGGGCATCGCTGCACCCCACAGTCAATGGTCCACATCATAGCCACACTCTCCCATGTTCCATCCAGTGGGCCCTGGGGGGATCTACAATGTCCCGTAGTTGTCCGTGAAGCTCCACCCAGGACAACTCCAAGTCCCGAAAACGCCTCCACATCTCATCTCTTCCTCCCATTCCCCACACCCAGCAGCCACCATGGCCACCCTTCCCACACCAATGCCACATTTTCTCTGTGGACATTGGATTGGTTGTGTCCATTGAACATCTATGTCAAGTGGGGGCTTAGATTCCACATGGATACTGGATGCAATCCTCCTGCTTTCAGTTGTAGGCACTCTAGGCTCCATGGTGTGGTGGTTGACCTTCTTCAACTCCATGTTAGCTGAGTGGGGTAAGTCCAATAAATCAGAGTGTAGGAGCTGAAGTCTGTTGAGGCTCAGGGCCTGGCTATCATATTGTCAGTCTAGAGATTCAAATCCCCTAAATATATCTTAAACCCCAACACCAACTACAATTCCAGTAAAGTAGCATGAAAGTCTTGTGAAAAGAGATCCCATCTGAGTCCAGTTCCATCACGCAGAAACACCAGCTCCAAAGAAGGGCCATCTGACATGGCAGTGAACCCCATCTGCCATGACCATAGAACCCGTGGGTCTCTTTATCCCTTAAAAGAACCAATACCTGGGGCTGTATCTACTTTATCTGTCTCTTAGACTCTGCTCAGTTGTGTATAAGGGCAATCCTTCTGACAACTTCCAGACTCTTTTTTAGAGACTCGTAGCCATATAAACTCATTTCTCCTTTCCATTTCCCCCTTACATTAGGTCAAACAGCATTTTGAAGTCATGCTATTATATGTAGACAGGGATATTCTGCTGATCCACATTGAACCTTTAATTCAAGGTCATTTTCTAGTTGCATCTTCAGCTGGTATTTGGTAGTGATCCCTCAGTGCCAGGGAGGCTCATCCCTGGGTGTCATGTCCCACCCTGGGGGGAATGCACTGCATCTACATGCTGAGTTTGGCTTCGAGACTGGCCACATTTGAGTAACATGAAGGCTGTCAGGAGGAAACTCCCAGGCACAATGCTGCTCTAGGCCTTGTTCTTATTATTGCAGGCGTATAGGCTCACAAGCATAGTCATTAGTATCAGGAGCCCACTGTTGGACCCTCATTCCTTCCTGGTCCTTACCGTTGCACCTGGGGGACTGCCGCTGCTCCCCTAGGGACCACAACAGAGCACCCCCGGCCAGGAACCCAGTACCCCCCCAGCTGTTGTTTTTAATTGTTTCCACTATGAGTATATCTAAACATTACCATGCACCCTGGACATATGCCCTGTATACCTCCCTGTCAGCCATATATAGCCTGTCAATAACATCCCATACCAGTATTCCTCTGCCGCCATTGTTGAACCACTCTGTGATCCAAAACTTCCCGTAAAGTGAATCCCAATATAATGTCAGGTTCCCTTACTAGTACAATGGAATATAGCGATGAGTTTAAAGGTTAGATCTAGAGTACATATTGATTTGGAAAAATTTCTACATCCTATCTTTTTCTTTTCTTTTTTCCTAATTATTGAGCTTCTCTTCACAAGAGTCTTAGATCACATTAATTCATATATACAATATACAGTACTCCCACACATCCACCATAAAACCTTTTCCCTTCCACAGCGATAATCTTTTAACTTATTCATATCATATTTACTAAGACTGATGTACAGACTCCGAAACAATTTTAGGGCTTTTGAGTCGACAACATCAGTAAGGCATGACTCAGGTTAAATCCGTGTCCTCATGGTGGACCTATATAAATGGGCACTCACTCAAGAAGACACATGGAAGAGGACAGAACTTGATCATTTCAGTCCTGCCATGTGATAGAAAGGAAAAGACTCAAACAGCTAAACCCACAGGAAGAGAGATGAGCCATTTGCCTGATAGTTTGCAGCCAAAGAGAACTGAGCAGCTGAGCAGCTGAGAAGACCTGAGAGACCTGGCGGAGATCACCTGCCATCTTGCTTCAACACATGGCAACTAACTTTGGTGAGAAAGCAGCCTTGAATTGGACTCTTTAGGCCTTGTAAATGTAAGGTTTTTTTTTTTTTCCCAAAATAAATCCCCTTTAGGGGAAGTGGACTTGGCCCAGTGGATAGGGCATCCGTCTACCACATGGGAGGTCCATGGTTCAAACCCTGGACCTCCTTGACCCGTGTGGAGCTGGCCCATGTGCAGTGCTGATGTGTGTAAGGAGTGCCCTGCCATGCAGGGGTGTCCCTGCGCAGGGGAGCCCCACGCGAAAGGAGTGTGCCCCATAAGGAGAGCTGCCCAGTGTGAAAGAAAGTGAAGCCTGCCCAGGAATGGCGCAGCACCCACAGAGAGCTGACACAACAAGATGACGCAACAAAAAAAGAAACACAAATTCCCGTGCCGCTGACAACAACAGAAGCGGACAAAAATAACATGCAGCAAATGGACACAGAGAACAGACAACTGGGGCGGGGGGTGGGAAGGGGAGAGAAATAAATAAAAAAATAAAATAAAATAAAAAAAATAAAAGGCAGGAATGAGGAGGGAAGACTGAAATACTAGGTTCCACCTCAAGAAACTAGAAAAAATATTTTTTAAAAAATCCCCTTTATAAAAGTCAACAGATATCTTGTACTTTACATCAGTCCCCTTTGGCTGTATTAGTTACAGGTAAGACCATAGTAGATTCTTCCTTTTTATAATTTTGAAACATTATGTTTGAAAAATAGACATTGTGTATAAGCTTATTACTTTGACTGATTGGTTTGTATGTTTAGAACAGAAATGCATATCCATATATTGACTGACCCTAGCTCTAATTGAGGGTAGTGAATGATTGTTTTTAATTTATTCTCACCTTCTCATTTTTCTCCGTCATCCTTTCCAGTGAAGGTAGGATGATGCCTGACACATAATATGCTCTCAATAAATGTTTATGAAGAAACGAATGAAATAATGAATTCGTTAATGTTGTAACACCAATCCCAACAATTTGCCAATGACCGTCTGCTAATTCCTAGGGTCCCAGAGCCATTCATTCAAGTGCTTTTACCTCAGCCTGTCTCTCTCTGGCTCTGAATTGCTCACCATCATCCCTTCTCACTTGAACTTAATGGTCTTGCGTTTCATTGAGCCTTGCCAAGTAATGGTAACAAATCCAATGTCTTTACTATGTTTAGATTGTAATTTTGAGAGTGGCTTAGCATGTTACTCTTTCCAAGCATGACGTAATTCAAAGGAATCATCTTCAAAGGTGGAATTTAAGGCACTGTGAAAAATCAGAGTCCTTTATAACTAAAGGCCTTCTAGTAATGCACCCTTAAATTATACCTTTTGAATGGGTAGTCTCTTCATTCTCTTAAATGTTCAGTGTGTATATGTGTGTGTGTACATATAAGTACTCTATAGATGTCTCAGAAATTTTATGAAATATGATCCTTTATATACCTATTTTATAAAAAGATGATAAAATAATTAGTTCATAGCTTTTCCATTTAAAAGGTAAATGTATAAAGTGAGATAAATTTTGTCTCAACTCATAAAATTCTACACTACAATAACACCAAAAATGATGATTCGAGAAGAAAGAGAAAGTTACGGAAACTCATAAAAATTTTTCTTTTTTTAGTCAAGGGAAATAACATTAAGACTAGAGAGAGTAGAAAAAAAAGTAGTTAAGAAAACTGAAGTGTAATGCCAAGGGTACAAGAGAGCACATCTTCAGTGCTAATGATGAATTCTAGTGTCAGGATGAGAAAAGTTTTCATCCATGATAATGAATAAATATACTGATTGATTGTTGCTTATTTCTGAGGATTTGTGAAGGATAGAAGATGGAAGATTTCCCAATGCTTGACTAGGTTAAAGTGGTGGGTTCTTAAAATCATTCCTTTGAACTGAATCTCTAGCAATATTCTAGAATGAATTGTCAGATTGTTTCTGAGATCCAAGAAAGAAAATAACAGGCTGCTTGGAATCAGCATGGATTCACTGAGAACTAATTATTGTATAAAATGCACTTCATTTCTTTCTATGAACAGATTATCAAACTGTTATTTAGGGGACTATTGTTTACCTAACAGTTCTCAATTTCAGTGAGCAGGTAATACAGTTTCTCATGATATGTACTGAGTAAACTATGTTACTGTGGGTTGAATAATTATAAAGATAAGTAAATTCTGAATACTGAACAGCATGGGGCATGATCTTCAGGTTGTGAGGTTTTGAATTTGATCTTTTTTTAAGGACTCCGGTAGAAGAAACAAAAAAGAAAAATCATGCTATGGATTTGTCAAATTCATGAGTGGAAGAAAAATGGTAGTTCTGCCTTGAAGAAAAACAGAACAGAATTTCCAATCTAAAATTTGTCATTACATTCAGTTAATGAACTGAAATGGCCAAAATAAAATTTAATTTGGAGAAAATGTAGAGTCCTGAGTTGGGATTCAAAATTCTACTCCTTGGGAGCAGATGTGGCTTAAGTGGTTGAGTGCCTGCTTCCTAGATAGGAGGTCCCAGGTTCAGTTCCCGGTACCAGTTATAAAAACAGAAAAACAAACAACAAGCGAACCAAACAAACAAAAAAACCAACTCAGGAAGCTGATGTGGCTCTGTGGTTGAGCGCTGGCTTCCCACATATGAGGTCCTGGGTTCAATCTCTGGCACCTCAAAAAAAAACAAAACATTCTACTGCAAATGTAGAGAGCACTCCTATCATCATTGACTATTGTTTGATTTCTAGCTGACAAAGCCTATGCTAGCTATCTCAGAAGCCTCCATGACACCTGCAGAAGATGAATGCATCAATATATGACTCAAGGTATAATTTTAATTTTGAAAATGAGATTCAAAGCAGAAAGCAGATTATCATAATTTTAAACAATACAAACTTTAAAAATGAAAATCTTAGTCTCCCTGACTTCTCATTTTGGTCAAAAGAGATTTTCCGATGAAGAGAATAGACTCTCATGTATCAGAAGATTGCCACTAGCAAATGAGTTGCCCTTTTGGGGAGATTATGATTCAGAGTAAGGAGTGGATATGGGTGGTTGAGGGTGGGAGGAAGAGGCTCTGGTAGACAGGGGATATGGTCCAGCTGGGAAGTATATGTTCATATTTGTCTAACTTTCTCATCTCAATCGTTAGTTAGGTTTGTGGTATCCCTGTGACAGGGAAAGGATCTGTGAGAGGATTAAATCAAGGCTCTATTTCTAAAAAAACAGAACAGCAAAAAAACATGTTACCCAAATCTCATATTTTCATATGAAAAGGAAGTGAGCAAAACTTAGTCTCTAAATAGGAAGAGCAGGCTGTTATATTTGCAAGGGTTCCCAGGGAGTAAGGAGGTAAAATTTGGACCAGTGATAAAATCACAGCTTCCGGCCTCTGGAAAACTTCCCCTGGGCCTCTGGTATTGGGAATTCTGGACCAGAATTCAGATCCCTTGCGGTTTTGACAAGGGAAAAACAAAACCAAAAAAAAAAAAAAAAAAGTGGGGTGGATAGGGAGTAGACTTTTTTTCTAAGTTTCCCGTCTCCTTTTCTCCTTAGTCTTTCTGTCTTCAGCACACTCATCCCACTGAGACAGTGCTTTGTTGGGAGGAGAAGGAAGCTGTTTACATAAGATCCCTGAATATTCTCAGTTTCTGCAACATCCTAAGCTTATACCATCCTCAGGAAAGCATAGTGCCTTTATGGGATTTGTTTCTTTCTTTTGTTTTGTTTTTTGTTTGTTTGTTCTGAAATACAGACACATGCTTTTCAATTTATTCCAAATAAAAGAAATCTTGCTAAAAATGCTTACCTCCAAGCATATAAACATTTTGGTAAGAAAAATATAGGCCCAGGTGGAGATAATTTTCTTCAGGGACCCCATGTTTTCACTGTGCTTTATTTTTGGGTTCAGTATTAGGAACGGTGAGACTGACCTCAAGTATATGACAACTCATAACAACTCAATATTTTGGCCCTACCCCCTGCCCCTTTACATGTTATTTATAAACCATTTCTCTGACAAACTTATCTTCTATACCCAGTGCCATGTGTTTGGGCTTTTTTTAGTCATACATTTTGCACCTTCATTCAGCTTTGGCTGCAATCCCTCTGGCTCAGATGGACTACATGGCAAGAAGGGTTCTTTGAGGTCAATGGGGCCTCGGTGAGGAACAGTGAAGAGCAGGGAGTCTGAGAAGACACACCACAGGCACTAAAAGCCTGAGGGTGAATAACTCTGCTCTTGCATTTTGATTTCCATTATGCTTTTGTGCAAGTCACCTGTACAAAATGCAGCAACCAAGACCAAAGATTTATAAAGTAAGACAAGTAGGTTTTGCAGAGTAAACTTCAACCCTAAAAACATACGTGACATTCTCTTAGAGTTTATCCTATCGTGTTACTGAACTAATCATCCTCTTGCAAAAGAACTGCCCATACAAAGACACTGATCCATAAAGAGTTAAAACTTATTTCTCAGAAATAAGCTTCCTAGTCATAAAACCCATCTCTGCTGAATACAGTCACTTTAGCTAAAAAGCATACTTGATCATCAAAAAGGTTGGCACCCTTAAAAGTATACATTTCTTCTTTTCTCCTAAAGATTTTCACTAAAAATTCTTCAGCTAAGAATAAGAAAAATAGGAGGGTAGGGATGGATCGAGAGGTAAGCAATGGGATTGGAGAAGGTGAAGGAGGAGGGAAAAGGAAAACTGTATCACACCCAGCCTTATGACATCTGGGGCCTCTTTCTTTAGTTCTATAACAGTAACTTACATTTAGTGAGCATTTATGTACCCAAGACTTTTGAAAGTTCTTAAAATGCAGGAACTTAATAATCCTCACAACGACCCTGTGTGGTAGGTACTATTATTATCTCCTTTTACATATGAGGAAACTGAGATACAGAATGAAGTAACGTCTGTGAGGTCAGACAACAAAGTGGTAGAGCCAGGAATCACATCCAGCCATTGTGCTTTGTTTTCTGCAGACTCTACAGCTGCCTGTAATACTTAGCAGGTTAGCCTTGCTAGTTTACATATCATTCTCTCTCTCTCAATCTTCCTAACAACTTTTTATTTTCAACTGTGTTATAGGGGTTGCCTTTGAACTTTTTTTTCATATTTAATTCATCAAAAATAAAGACATGCTTATTTCTTGGGATCTTGAAACTTTCAGGGCATTAGAATTCAACAAATAACAGACTTTAAAAATACAAAACAAATGGGAATTAAGGGGCATACGCTGATAATTCTTAGACCCTATAAGCTCATCAGTGCTCGAATGGAAGAAGGAAGCAAAGGAAGTGTATGGAACATTCCACAGGTGGGGTCTGGAGAATGACTGTGTGCTTGGAGTTCAGTTTTCAGATATCTAGACAGATATGCGCTATACCAGACACTCCATGTATTAATCAGGGTTTTCTAGAGAAACAGAACCAACAAGATATATCAGTAAATATTATAAGATTTTATAAAATTGTCTCACATGACCATGGGGGTGCACGAGTCCAAATTCCAAAGGGCAGGTTACAAGCCAGGACCTCCAATGAAGGTTTTTCAATGAATTCCCCAGGAGAAACTGGCTGTCTAAAGTAGAGTAAAATTACTTCTCTTTTTAAGGCCTTCAACTGATTGGATGAGATGTCTCTCATTGCTGAAGGTAACCTCAGTTGATAGATGTAATCAGCCATTGATGCAATCGACTCACTGAGGATTTAAATCCTTGCATTACAATTAGATGAGTGCTTGCTTGACCAAACAACTAGATACCATTATCTTGCCAAGCTGACATATTAGTCTAACCATCACACTCTAAAGCAAAATAATTAAATAAACAAATAAATAAGATGCTGTTATTTGTAGAGGAGTCTTTAAGAGGGCATCAGTTTAGGGTCCCTGTAACTATGACATTTTAGTGGTTGCTGAGGCTATTTATGAACTAGATAAACCACAAGAGAGAAAATCAGGTTGAAGGAATCCCCTCAGCTGGGTACTTCTCAGGAAAGAATAGAAAACACCATTCATGTATGGGAATGGAAAAATCGATTCAACTGACAGTTATATAATTTTAATTAACAAGTCTTTCACTCAACTATTTAGGGGCTTCAATTATTGTAGCCCTATCTTATCAAGATACAGCACCCAGAGCTGGAAAGGCCCTTAAGCAATCCTTTGGACTAGCCTACTCAATTGAGGCTTATATGAAATATTATCCTGGTTTTAGAGAGGTAGAACAACTGAGACTCACAGAGGTTTATTTAATTGGGCAAGGTAACAAAGAGAAATAATGGCAGGAGAGCAGGGAACTGGAATCCAAATCCTAAGTGTGGCTCTTTCTATACTATGCTGGTTGCATAGAGAGTAAAGGGTAGGTCTGAGACACAAAGCAAATTCTCTTATCAAATAGCTAGCTCTATGTTTTGCAATCATAGCTAATGAAAGCAGTTCATTTATGTCTGTGTGTATTGTGTATGTGTATTCTAGGTAAGAAGTTGAACAGGTTGTATGAAAGGGACTTAGGCTGCTAAGGCAATTACCATACAATGGGTTTGCCTAACAATAGGAATTTATTGGATCCAGTTTCAGAGGCAAGAAGGCATTGTTTTTTCCTGGGATTGGTAGCATTTTTGCTGGCTGGCACTCCTTGGGTTCCTGGGCTTTTCCATCATATGGTGAAGTTCTCTGTCTTCCAAGTTCTTATGACTTCCTGTTTCTTCTCCTCTTCCACATGACTTTCACTTTATAAAGCCTCCAGCAATAGTATTAAGGCCTAACCTAATAACCTTTAGATATGGTTATTAACTAAAAATAATAGTAATCTTTAAAAGGTCCTATTTAGAATGAGTTCATGCCCACAGAATAGATTAAGAACATGTTTGTTTGTTTGTTTTTCCCCTTCCTGGAGTACAAAATTCAACTTACCACAGAGAGTATTCCAAATCAAATAACAACATGCTATGGAAAGAAAAGTAAAATCATCCAAATGAAATATCCCATATTACATTTAATAAGAGAAAAATTATATTAGCTTGAAAAATGATTTACTAAGATATAAACAATCTAACACAAAAGAATAGCATGAAAAATCACCATCTCAAAAGAGGGTAGACCCATACAGGTTAACAACTGTGCAGACTACTATTGGACATGGACACACACAAAATTTATATCAGTGTTTGGCCTAGAGTTGCGCTCAACTGGTTAATATGGGTAACTACTCAGCTTCATCAAAGCTTGCAGGAGTATGGTATCTACGCTGTGACATTTGGTCTCAAGTCTGCACAGACTGAGTGCCTTTTGCTGTCCTCGCCTCTTGTCCACTCTACCCAGCCCCTGCCAAACACCTCTGCTAAACAAGACTGGATGCAAAGGCATTAAAATGAGGAATTGCGGATTGTGAGACACCCTGATTATTGAAATGTTTATTAAAAGAAAAGTGGAATACAGTACCATGAGATTGAATATCATTTACCATGAAAATTATAATTTTTGTTACTAAGTAGGAGACTAAACAATTACTATATGTAGGTAGCATAGTGCATTAAAGGAACATAAAGAGTTTTCACTCAGCCAGACCTGAGTTCTAGGTCTAGCTTTGCCACTTCCTGGCTTCTCAAATTTTCTTATCCTCAGTGCCTCCTGGGTAAAATGGGAATACTACAGCTACCTTGAAGGGTCTTGGAAAAGTACAGTAAGACATATCTACTAGGTGCCTGTTACACTAAAAGTGCTCATTTCCTTTCATCTGGTGACTGGAAGCTTCTGAACTATAAGGTTTAAAAAAAATACTTTTCTTTTTTGCAAGCTTTGGGCAATCCAAAGATTGGGAGAGGTAGGGAAGAAATACCTTCTTTTAAAAGAGTCTGAATTCGGGTAATTGATAGAAGAAATTAACAAGGAGCAAAGAAGCAAAAATACCGCAAGGGTATTTATTTCCAAATAGACTTTTAAGAACTGGTAAAAGCTCATGAATAGATGCCTTGGTTTTTTATAAAGCTCTGCTCTAAATGTAAGTTGTGTGAAAACGGTGTCCAAACATCTTGAAGCTATCCTAATGATTTCTTTCAGAGCTATGGTCTATGGACAAACTCCCTGAATCACTGGTTGGCTCAGATTGGCCATTCCCCTAGTGTTGGCCCTTTCAATGTTTTGCTGCTTTTCAACATGTCCACTAGAGGGCAGCAGGTAGAAAGTAGAGGATGCCAAGATGGCTTAAAGTTGCCTCTTGGCAACAGCTGTTGTCAAGGCTGAGTGCAAAGAAAGAGGGCTACAAGGGGCAAGTTGACTTAGTAGAAAAGGTGAGGGCTTGAGCAACGGATAGTTTTCCATTTCTACATGAAGGTGGGGATGGAGGGAGAAGTATTTCAGCCTTGATAGAAGATGGAGCAATGTTTCCCAAACTAGGCAATCTTCAGACTCATCTTTGGAGTTTTCCTAACACACACACACAAATTCCAGGCATCACTACGGATCTTCTGCACCAGAATCTTTAGGTGTGATGTTTGTGAATTTGTATATTTCATAAAACTCTCAGTTTATTATCAGGAACAGTCAAAGTCAGTCCCACAAGGTAAATATTCAAAATAATGGCAAATTTGTTTCTTCCTGGAGCAACTTATCTTCAGAGGAAGAAGAGATGAAATAATTAAAATTGCTAAAGGGTGGATTGCAGCTTACCATTTTCAGAGAGCTGTTACAGACACAATCTCCCTTAACCTTTTAAACACCTTTAAACAATCCTGTAAGCAGGAAAAATTTTAAGCCACATATACGGTTGAAGAGACCAAGTTCCAGTGATGTTGCCTTATGGTGGTAAATCTGGAAGCCATGACTTTCGACTTCAGGGTATTCCACTTCATCACAGTACACAGTGTCTTCAACTTTTTTCTTAACCTGGATTTATTTACAATCTTTCATCAAACAATTAAGTGGAGTTCTAAAAATGATGGCTAAGTCCAATTTATGGGCAAAAAAGGAACAGAGACAGGAAGAAGTGAAAGCTGTGATGGCAAGGTCAAGAGACCCATTCCTAATGCTTGTTTTCCAATGCTCTAAGAAGCAGTAGGAAAATGGTCAGTGGCAATTTGTGAGCAAGAAAGATTAACATGGATGCATGAGGCAGGGGCCACGCTTCTGGGCCTCCCATGCCATATAGGAAAGCAGAGTGATTTCATATGGGCCTTGTCTCAACCTAATACATATATCTCAAAATTTTCCTTGTGCTGTTAAAACAGAGTCATTTAGAAGATCATACTGTGGTGAGGGAAGTGACAGACATTTCCTATTTTGTCATGTCTCAAAACAGATTTTCAAATATATTCCATCTGTTAGTTTGCTTGCTGTCAAAGGCTAAGTTACCCAGGAAAGGACACCCAAGCAGTGCTGGGAGCCTGGGTCTGACTCCACCCCTGCCATTAACAGCAGCAAATCTTGGATAAATCATTTAACTCTTCTGGGCTGGCATGTTCTCATCAATAAATGGAGAGGTATGGTTCTTCCTCTTCCAGCCAAAGAGACCATGAGGACAGGCTTAGTTTCAAATTATTTTTAATTGGTTCCTGTTGTGGCTTGGAGCTATGGATGTCAGAAAAACATGTTCTTAAACTCATTTTAAATAGGACCTTTTGATGAGATTACCTCATTTAAAGTGTGGCCACGCTGAATCAGGATGGGTCTTAATCCTATTACTGATGGCCTTATAGGAAAGGCCACAAAGAGCAGGCAGAAGCTGAAAGTCAATGGAACCCAGAAGAAAAGGGAGAGGCCAGGTGACGTTGCCACGCACATTGTTCTGTGACAGAAAAGCCAAGGACCAAGGATCACGGGCAGCTAGCCCGAGAATGCCATAGTTTTCTGGGAGAAAGCATAGCCTTTATGAAGTGAAGTCGTGATTTTGGACTCCTTCTAGTCCTCAAAACTGTGAGCCAATAAATTCCCATCGTTTAAGCCAACCCATTATACGGTACTTGCTTTAGCAGTTGAGAAACTAAAACATGTCCCAACATTTTAAACCTAGAAGATCCATATAAAATATTCAAGATCAACTTTTGGGTACACTCAACTGAGGAACAAATGCAGGCATTTTCTCATAGCAGTTTTCACCTAACATACCAGATAATTTATTATTTTTATAGTGTATCACCTACCTCACCTATACCAGCTCTCCATCCATGGACAAACACAAAACCTCACCAAGGTGAGCTCCATGACAGCAGAGGTTTTTATCTCTTCTGTTCAGTCGGGTATCCCAAGCACTTAGAGTAGTACCTGGCACATAGTAAGTGCTAGTATTTGCTGACTGAATTAAATCCCGATAACTTTATGCAAAGCAGTTTTTTTTTCAAGTGAAAGAGGCTGAATACAACCAGCTCAATCCCCGAGATAAAACAGACAGAGATGTAATTTGTCCAATGAGCTCCTGATTTATAATTCATAATGCAGATTTCATTTTCATAGTGAGCTGCCAAACAAAGGCTGTTGATACATGCCTATGCCTATAAATGGTATGTTTGTTTTCCATATTATAAATATCATATTGAGATTAAAAAATAATGGAGAAATTTTCACAAAGCCTGAACATGCCAAAAATTTACCTTTAAGCTGTTTGTTTCATGTGTAATGCTTAGATAAACTGCATGGCATGGGTATTTTAAAGGCATGTGACAGTTCAGTGTGTGAAATGATCCATATTAATGCAACCCTAAATGCAATAGATTGATTTCTCTTGTGGTAAAAAGTAGGTCTTAAGATTGATGAAATTTAATCTCACACAAATTATATTAATTTCAACAGCTGACTGTGCAGTTATCATACTCTCCCATGTTCTTTTAATAAATGCTCGTGGCTGTCTCCCAGTTCATGCCACCAGCCTTTAATTATTGAGGCTGTAGAGGGAGAAATGACAGGAACCAGTTGTGGAAGCACTCAAAAGTGACTGTGCATTCATGGGGATTTATTAACTGATGTTTAAGTTGTTGCATTCCTTGTAAACAAGCTGGACTGACAGGTTTTAAGGGTGATTGCCCCCAACAAAAGTGACTTATAATCATTAGTGCTACACATGCTAGAGATAGCAGCTCTGGTTCCATTTAACCTATGTAAACCTCTGCAACGCAGAACAGGTAAAATTACTAGGGCGGTTTAAGGGGAAAAAATGCTATAGCCTTTAATGTAAATGTGGTATTCCATCAGACATACCAGCATTTAGGTGGAGTTTCCTTGATAATGTGTATATTTAATGTAAAACACTCTGGAACAAAGTTTGGAACTTCTGGCACTTGAATGATGGTCAATTCACCTTCTTGATAACACATGTAATTATTTAGGCAGAATTATTTCTATATGAATATACAATGTCAGATTTAGAGTTTTAACAAGTGTTCATGAAGGTCTGAATGTTTCTTTTTGAATCAGCACATTTCCAGTACATACCTAAAGGAAGTGATCAAGGTCCACTTGAAGAATGCACTCTCAGGACTGAGCTTGTGCTTTAACCTGGTATTATTCCCTAGTGTATTAGATAATTCTTGTTCTTAAGGAAATCTGGGTTGGACTTTCTGTTGTTGTTTTTTTTGCTTTTGTTTAATTGTTTGGTATCACTGGGGCAGATATAAAAAGGGGCAGGAGAAAATGACAAATATCTATGAAAACTTAAATTCTTAAGTTGCCCATTCAGATTCAATATTCTTTTAAGAGGTTCCCTAAGAAATGACAATACAGTAAGTTGTACTCAATATCAACCAATTGATCTGAAAATCTTTGAAAAATTGAAAAGCAGGGAACCCATCCTAACTCATTCTAGAACAGTATCACTTTAATATCAAAGACAGATAAAGACAGTGCAGAAAAAAAAAAAGAAAATTACAGACCAGTATCTCTAATTAATATAGATGTAAAAATTTCAACAAAATACTATCAAAACATCACATCTAAAGGATTATATAGCATGACCAAGTGGGATTTATCCCAGGAATTCAAGGATGCTTCAACATAAGAAAATCAATGAAATACACCACATTAATAGAATGAAGGAAAAAAACAACAACAAACATGATCATCTCAATTGATGCAACTGTCACATATACCCTAAGTACTTCTGAAAAAATGGCATAAATATATAGCATTACATGAAAGGGCATTAGTCACCACTAGCCACAGCTTCAGCTGTGGTCTGAGAGGTTTTTTATGGTTTCAGAGGCAGCCCATCCATTCTCAGGGCTTCCAGAACATTTTGGGTAGGTTGTGCACAAACATACTTCTTACTTGATCTCTCTTTCTCTTCTAACTTCTTTGTTTACCTGACAAACTTGCACCTCTCAGGATCAGAGATCACATATCATTTATTTATGTGTCTCTGGGACCTGGCTCAAAAAAATTTTAGATGAATGAATGAACAAATAAACCAGTAAAATGATAAGGGGTGTACTATAACTGTATGTGTAAATAATTTCTTTACTTTTAAAAAAGCACTTAAACATGCTTTATCTAATTTGACTCCCACAGCAATCCTGGGCATTGCCAGTACAAAATGCAACCACCAGATCTAAACCACTGGTTCTAACTGCGGTGATTTTTTTCCTGGAGGAAACATTTACCTAAGTCTAGAGACATTTCGGTTGTTACAACTGACGTAGGTGCTGCTGGCATCTCGTAGACAGAGGTCAGGAATGCTATTAAACATTCCACAATACACAGGACATCTCCAGATCCCCCTCTAAATTATCTGGCCCCAAATCTCAATAATGTCATGGTTGAGAAACCCTCATCAAAATCCAGTCACTCTGAAACCTATTGCAAATATTTTTTATGAACTACTTTCCAGCTATATATTTCCAAGTAAGTACATTCTGTAAGAAATTATTCACAGTACCAAATAATTTACTTCTTGTATTCAGTCATCTCTCTCAAAAATTATATCAACAAACTAACCAAAATGTGCAGAAATAGGAAATTCATGGTTTGATTCCTAATCTCTGACACAGGATCAATGTTTGGTTTGCCAACCCTGTTTCCTTAGAAAAGGCATTTAGGTGTGCCTAGCACCTGGGTACTTCCACGAATTTCCAGAAGAATGAGTTCATTGAGTTCTCTTAGAAAGTTTACAAGTTCAGCTGTTTCTTTATGATTAAAGCTCCTAGGAGGATAACTAGAAAGACTAGGTAGATTTCAACATCTGTTGTTTAAAAGAAACTCCAGATTTAAAATACCGTTAAGTTAATTTCATCTTTGCTTTTGAAAAATAAACTATAGGTGAATGTGTGGGGGCAAGCAGGAAGTAAAGACATATGCAGTGTCATATAGAGAATTACCATAGAAAGGTATCCAAAAGTCCCTTTTTTGTTTCACAACCAGATATGTTTCTATAACTTACAAAACTTTCTTAACATAGTAGGCATAGTAGAGTAACATATTTGGATCTTTTATAACTCAGTCCCTAGGAGTAAATTACATGTCTGTAGAATATCAATTCCCAGAAAACAGAAATACAGAGATCAAGGATGAGAAAGAAACCAAGGGGATCATCTTGTTCACTGGTTTTCTTCCCTTTTTTTTTCCACTTACTGATTTCTTTGTTCAAAGTAAATCTACCTAGAAAAGCACTGTATAATGTCAAAACAATATTGCTATGATAATAAAGCTATATTTGGGCAAGAGGAGGGAGCTAGAGTGCCTATGTGGGTCAGTTCCATACCCTCACACCTTTAACTCAGCCCTGTCAGAACTACCAACTCATTCTACTTTGGGATAATTTTAGTTGTTTTAAAGTACTTTCTCAAAACATCAACTGAATTGTTCTTGTTCTTCCCTTCTTGAAGAGAAGGTAAACAATGGGGAAAAGTAGCCTTTACTGATTCAAGGTACTTTACATGCTGTATCTTGTAATCCTCATGGATGGCTTTCTGATCAAAGTATTATTATCTTTATTTTAAAGATGAAAAATGGAAATGCTGAGAAGTTAAATAATTTGCTCCTGATCATAGAGTTGAAATTGATAGAGCTGAAATTTATATCTACATGTGTTTGATTTCCAAAGTCTACATTTTTTGCTTATTTTATCTATTTTACTATACTATATAGTTAGAATTGGTTAAAGTCCTCTTCAACGTATTTTTTCATGTTAAACATACATTTTTAAAACAAATCTCATGACATTACCCTTTCATCACCACCCTCGGACTACATAGTTCCATAAGACTTCATCATTTAAGATTGTTTTGCTCTAGTTTGTCAATACCCTTCTTAAATTGTGATGTCCAGAATTCATCAGATTATTCTAGATATGCCATGGCCAGCGCAAAGTCCAGAGAAACTGTTGCTTTCCTTGTTCTTGGTCCTCAGTTTCTTGTTAAGGGAACTTAAGAGAGCTTGCTTTGGCAGCTATGTCATATCAGGTTAGTTATATTACACTTGCAATGAACTAAATACATTCAGGTCTTTTTCAGAGCAGTTGCTATAAACCAAGACTCCCACTTCCTTCATTTGTGAAGTTCACTATTTTAAAAAACCCAGATAGATGTTACATTTCACCTTGTTAGTCAAGTATCTGTCATTCAGCACCTAAGTTATTCCCTCCTAGCTTTGTATCATCTTCAAATTTTGTTAGCCTTCCTACCTTGTTTTCATTTAAAGCACTGATTAAAAAATTGGAGCCCAGGAGAAGGTCTGCAACAAAGGCTTACAGCAAGGACTTGACACAAGCCATCCCATCAGAATGCCTCATCCATATCTAAGAAATAACAGAAATCAATGAAACCAAAAGTTGGTCAGCTGAAAAGAGCAATAAAATTGACAAACCTTTAGCTATAAGGAAAAAAGAGGACAGAAATAAAAATTAGAAATAAAAGAGACATTATTACTGACTTTAAAGAATTGAAAAGGATTATAGTAGGATACTATCAAGAATTGTATGCCAATAAATTAGATAATCTAGATGAAATAGACAAATTCCTAGAAACACATACATTACCTAAACTGACTAAAGAAGAAATAGAAGATTTCAATAGATCAATAACAAGTAAAGAGATTAATTAGTCATCAAAAACCTTCAACCAAAGAAAAGCCCAGGACTGGATGGCTTTACTGGTGAATTTTACCAAACATTCAAAGAATAATTAAGACCAATTGATCTGAAAATCTTTGAAAAATTGAAAAGCAGGGAACACATCCTAACTCATTCTAGAATAGTATCACTTTAATATCAAAGACAGATAAAGACAGTACAAAAAAAAAAAGAAAATTACAGACCAGTATCTCTAATGAATATAGATGTAAAAATTTCAACAAAATACTATCAAAACATCACATTTAAAGGATTATATAGCATGACCAAGTGGGATTTATCCCAGGAATTCAAGGATGCTTCAACATAAGAAAATCAATGAAATACACCATATTAATAGAATGAAGGAAAAAAACAACAGACATGATCATCTAAATTGATGCGGACAAGGTATTTTACCAAATCCAGCACTCTTTCTTGATAAAAATACTCAGAAAGCTGGGAATAGAAGGAGACATCCTCAATGTGATAAAGGGCATATATGCAAAACCCACAGCTAGCATCATACTCAATGGTGAAAGACTAAAAACTTTCCCTCTAAGATCAGGAACAAGACAGGGATGCCTGTTTTCACCTATGCTATTCAACACTGTACTAGAAGTTCTAGCCAGAGCACTTAGGCAAGAAAAAGAAATAAAAGAGATGCAAATTGGAAAAGAAGGAGTAAAATTATCCCTACATGCAGGTGACATGATCTTCTATAAAGAAAATCCTGATGAATCTAGAAGGAAGCTACTAGAGCTAATAAACAAATTCAGTAAAATGGCACACAAAAATCACTGTTGTTTCTAGCTATATACCAGCAATAAACAATCTGAAAAGGAATTCAAGACAATAATTCCTTTTATACTAATAACTGAAAGAATAAAATATTTAGGAATAAATTTAACCAAAGATGTAAAGGGCTTATACATGGAAAATTATAAAACATTGTTAAAAGAAATTAAAGAGCTAAATAAATGGAAAAACATGCCATGTTCATGGGTTGGAAGACAATATTGTTAAAATGTCAATACTACCCAAAATGCAAATCAGTACCAAAGTGAGCTACTATCTCATACCCACTACAAAGGGTATCATTAAAAAATAGAAAAGAACATGTGACAAGGACAACTACAAGACAGTCCTTGTTCTCCCTAAAACAAAAGGGACAAAGCATTATGGACAGCAGGACTGCAGGTGCCAAAGAGTGTTTTTTAGCGGTCCAAAAGGTATCTTTCATCTAGTCTTTTTCAAAGGAGAAGAGATAACTACTCCCCATACAAAATTTGGCTGGAGATTTAGTCTCAGGGAGAGATGCCTATTTGCTTTGAGGAAATTACCCACACCTCATTAGAAGCTTCTCTAAAATATCTATATTTATATCCATCTATCTATTTATCTAAATGTAAAATAACAAGACCCAGTACTAAAAGTCTAAATATTGGGGAGCCGATGTGGTGCAGTGGTTGAGTGCTGGCTTCCCACATTTGAGGTCCCAGGTTCATCCCTGGTCCTGGTACCTCAAAAAAAAAAAAAAAAAAGAAAAGAAAAGTAAGTCTAAGTACTATATTAATTTAATGAATCTGAATCTTTGAGGATTTACAAAAGGAACTAATAGAATCACCTCCTGTCTTTTTGACATAATGGAACTATGATTCTTTTCTAAGGCTAATAAAACCTGAGGAGCTTTCTTGTTTAAGACTAGTGTTCTAATTGGCTAAACCAAATGCAACTTCCAAAAATAGGTTTAAATTCCTTAAAAGTTATGTACTATAGTTAGTTAGCAACTATGGGGATCCTAAGCTTGCCATTCTGGTATAAAGATCTCTTTTAAAGCAACCAAATCTATCTTAATTGGTTATCAATTACAACACAATTATTTCTGGGCAAAAGTTTCATCTAGAGTCATTAGGAATCAAAAGTCAAGCTCTCCTGACTTTGTCTCTTGGGAAGGGACTGTCCCTATTGACATGTTAGTCCAATAACTGGCCACAGTTCTGATTGGCCATAGTCCCAAGCAGTCCCAACTGGGTACATAAGGGTACATAAAGTACATAAGGTACATCTGCGTCTGACCCCTACTGACCACCCCACTCCTCACTTCCTACTCCCGCTTCTTGCCTGATTAGATTTCAACTGTATCTGGGATCAAATTGCCCTCCCCCATTGGACTCCCTCTTTTGACACTTAATTAGTCTTGGTGTCCTTACCTAAAACAGGGTAAATAAAAGAATATTCCTCTGGCATTGCTGTGCAGATTAACCCAAGCAATACATATAAAGAACTTAAAGCTGTAGCCAGAATATGGTTAGAACCTGAATGTTGCTATTATGATTGCAATGTACTGATTTTAATTCTGTCTTGCCATACCCCACCTCTCCCAGTGACTGACCTGAGGAACCATGCCTCACTCCTCTTGGTATCCCTATATGAAGTCCCATGTCTGCCACATGGCAGAAGTTCAGTGAGTGAGTGTTGAATTGAACTGACTACCCAATATTCTTAGCCTCAGGGTCAACTCACCACAGACATACTTGCTGTATTAATCAAATTTAATTTTACTAAGAGCACAAGAACTAGACAACTAAGTATTCCTCAACCTGTCCTCTGCATATATGTTGTTAAAAATGTAAATTAGAACAGTGCTCCATTTATAAAAGTTTATGGCATCATGTCTTAATTCTGTTGTTAAAAACATCTTAAGCATTGGCATCCTCTTCAAGAAAGTTTTCTGTAGTCATTAATAAAATTATCTTTAGCTTCCAAAACTTTCTTGTGCAAATGAATTGCTTCTTTTAGATAAATATTGTTATAAGTCAAATTCTACATGTCTGTTTAGTTTACATGTTTGTTTAGGTCTTAGGGTTCGCCTTAACTCAACTTCAGACCAATAGTAGTTACCAGTTGTTGAATATTTATGGGACTTACCTGTGTAGTCTCAACAAGGTGCTTTGTTCCTCTGGTCTCACTGAAGGTTTTAAACAAGTTATTTTCTTCCCATTAAAGAGATGAGAAACTTGAGGCTAAGAGAATGTAAGAACTACCAAAGCTGCTGTAGCAGATGCTGTCAGCATTTGAGATAAAGCTGCCTTTACCCTTTGTGTGCACACAGGCTCCTGGTAGCTTTGCCTCAGAACATCCAGCACCTGTGTCTCAGAGTTGGTGGCTGCCTTCAGGCTGCTGGAACATGCTTTATAAGCTTTGGATATCTGGTAGTGTGAAGCAATTTGCATCCCTCTGGGGTCAGCCCTTAACTCCCAAATGAGTACTGATTGGGGAACTCAAAAACACTGTTTCTGGAATTCCCAATGGGACTCAGCCAGATACCCACCCTCACCCACACACTCCAGTGTGAGACAACTTGATATAGCACCCTTGCTTGGTTTCTTCACTTCCCCTGCCTCATTTCCTTATATTCCTATCAGTTTCTTCCTGCAACACTTTCTAACAATTTACTTTCATGTGAGTCCTTATCTCAGCATCTAGCTTCTGGGGAACTCAACCTATAGAAATCACACATGGCAAAGGGTGGAGCTGGGATTCAAACCCAGTTCTGACAGTTTGGATTAATGCTCTGAAATTCTTTACCTAGTCTGCTTCTCCTGACTCAAAGCAGAGAAGGAAATGTGAATCAAGTATGATAGTGATGCAGAGAATTTCTCACTCGTTCTCTATTCTCTAAGCACCTCAGGAGGTTCTCTGAGTACCAGCCAAGGCTGCTGACTTCCTGACCAGCCTCTCCACGTAGGGAGCTCCTCCATGGGCTCCCTGATGGTCAAAACCTCTGGCTGATGGCTGCTGCGCCAAGGAAGTGATAGCCAAGGGTGGGATCACCACAATAGCAGGACTAGATGTATAACCTTAGGCAAATAAAACTGATATCTTATCAACCAATTACAGAAATCAATCAGTAATCTCTACAGTATTTATTGAATGCCAACTGTGGCTCAGAGGCTGCCATAGTCTCCTTACTTCCATCTGGAATTTCAGTCTTCTCCCTCTACCTTCTACATTAGAGGCATCAGTTGATCCTTTCCCACATCAACGGGTTCTGTCTTTGGGATTAGAGTAACCCACTTCTAACCAACACTTCAGAGAAATCATCTAAAAAGTTCAACAGGGGATTGTTGCATTTTAGATACATCTCAGACTAATGAAAGTGCTTAATATTCTTCTATGTTTTGTTGTGAATAATCTTGTATTTTTGCTTTCGAATGTTTTAAACCTAAGAATTAGGTTTTTGGCAACTATCCAGTAGAAATAAGGCAAGACAGGTCATATTGGGGAGTGGCTACACTTTTGCCTTTCATACCCATAATGGCTGTATAATATTAATTTTATGTGCAAATATTGCCTGGGTGTGCACAGGGCCTAATGTACGTTCTTCTGCTCCTCAATAAGAGCCCTCCAGGAATTCATGCCTAGTAATACCTGTGATGAGGAGAGGACTACTCAACAGTGCATATGAAGCTCCAAGGAAGCATCCAGGGAGTATGATGCTGACTCAGCTAACAAGAGCAGTTGGGCATCATCATATCTTGGTTTGGAAACCTAGATAGGGTTGTCTGAGCATTGCACCTCAGGTACTTTCCTGGATTCCACACCTAGCAAGCAGATCTGGCCAAACTGTGCTCTAACATAGAAAAGGGCTCTTCTACGGACTGTCTTTCCTGTTTCCTTATTCCCATCATTTCATTGTAACACACCCTCTCACATTAGCTGCTTTAAGAAAAGCATGGTTCCTCTTGCTAAAGTACACTAGAAGTGGGTCAATGGCAGGGTAGAGGAAGAGGGATGATACGTCCTAAATGGTAGGCAGCCACACAAAGGTATCTTCCTAAAAAATGACCTCTACAGCAAGCCAGAGCTCTTCCAAATATAGCATGTTAAACATTACCAATTCAGTCTCCATAACAGATTAATATAAATCTGTTAATACTTACACACAGCAACATGACTATCAGGCTATCTAAACATTATTATTTTTCCCTCCACTTATTTGCTAAGTTTTGCTTAAAAATTGGACAATATATATATTTTCATATTCAGAGATCAAGAGATCGCGGATTTTGTCAATATAATCTTGGCTTAACTTTGAGAAGTTTCATACTTCAAGATGGACTGTCAATGAAAAATTGGAAAGAGTTGATATTTAAAGGATGGGGCAGTGAAAACTGATCCAGCTGTCCATAGGATCCCTAATTTGAGACTTTCATAATCTGAAGTTCAATGTCCAAAGGGGCAGAGAAAACTTGGATTTAGGATCATTATATCTCTCTATGTCTGTCAATATTTGAGCAGATTTAATCAGGTAGGAGGCACACAGATAAAGGTGGTGTCAGGGGGATGATACTAGGTGACCAGTTAACTCAACAGTTCATGTCAGCCAGGGCCTGGTGCACGGGGTAGAGTTCAGTCATCTAGAAAGGATTTGGCAAGACTTAGGAAGGGTGTCAGGCCCCAGGTACTTGAGTTTAGGGCAAAGTTTCAGTCCTGGTACAAGGGGAGATGGGGTAAGTTACTGAGTTTCTCAGGGCTCCTTGGAGGCTACTGGTCCTGGGTTCTATAGTTGCATGGGTAATTCCAAGACCTCTCACTGGATGGGACTGGGATCCTTCATCCCTGCACTGGTCAGACTGGAGATAGAGAGCATTGGAAACAACTGTGGAGAAGGACAGGATTTAGATGATGATTCACTCATTCATTAAGACAAGTAAATGAGACCTACTCTATGTGTCAGGATATTAGAGGATGGTGTGATGGTTTAAAGCTCTTAGCACCCCAGGAAAACATGTCTTAAATCTAATCCATTGCTGTGGGTGTAAACCCATTGTAAGTAGGCTCTTTGGATGAGGCTACATCAATTAAGGTGTGACCCACCGCATTCAGGAAAGGACTTAATCCTATTACTGGAGACCTTTATGAACGGACTGAATACAGAGTGAGTGTGAGAGAAGCTATGGAAGCAAGAAGCTGAAATCACTGAAACTCAAAAGAGAAGGGTGAGACCAGCAGACCCTGTCATGTGGCAGAGGAACTAAAGATCACCAGCCACTGGTCTTAAGGAAGAAAGCATTGCCTTGATGATGCCTTGATCTGGACACTTTCATGTATGCAAAATGGCAGCCTTGCAAGCTAATAAACTCCCATTGTCTGAGCTGAACCACTCCAAGGTATCTGCTTTAAGCAACCTAGGAAACTAAAATAGATGGGGATACAGGGATGAGCAAAACATTCTTCATAGAGCTTAAGGTCTAGACAGTTTTAAATCCATTACACTACAGAGTATGCAATGTTCATTTTGTCAATAATTTGAAAACAATCGACTGGTATCTATTTTAAAGCTCAACCCAGACTTTCACACAACTGGAAACCCAGATGTCATTATAACTTCATTTAGAAGAGGGACAACACAACAAATGAAACCCCTCCCTGCCTATCCCCTGTGTCCTGCCTCTTGGTGAGAGCTTCTATGACATCTTGGAACACTTCTTTCATGGTTGGGACCTGATCCACTATACTCTTACACCCACATCACTGCCATGGAAATGTAATACAGACACTGGAATCAGTTAAGGTTTAAGGCCAGTACGTTGTTGTAGAAAGAGATATAGAGGTTCCTGATAGATGGATCTGATGAACTACCATGGATTTGTTTTTAACTGATTTGGGAAATATAGACCAGAGGAAACGTTGATTTGCAGCTGATGCTGAAGAAGTGCCCCAAGCCCAAGGTGCCCTGGTATGTCTAGTAATCACCAGACAGGGCACCATGGCATACCATCTTAGTACAATCAGTTGTATCAGATTTCTAAGTATGCTTATGTTCCACATCACTGCTGCCTTTATGCTGCTAACAGCTGCTGAGAAGGCTTCACCTGCGGTTTGAGTAAGACACTGTAGACAGCATCATTTACACACTGGTATGTTGCTGGAAAAGCCAAAATGGGACCACAGTGCTTGCTGCTGGTGAAAAAGGAGGGTAGTCTTTGGAATTGTGGCTGCTGGCGACTCTGCCTGATGACAAAGAAGGTAGTAAAGTACTATGGCAGTTACAGGGAGTTGGGCTAGGCTTCAAAAATGGCTTCATTACAAAAAGACAAATATATTATTCCACTGATCTGAAACACCTAGAATACATAAATTCGTAGAGATAGAAAGTGGATCAGAGTTTCCCTGGGGCCAGGGGGAAAGGGGAACAGAGAGCTATTGCACAAAGCATACAGAGTTTCTATTCAGCGTGATGAAAAAGTTTTGATACCAGATGGTGGTGAGGTAGCATAACATTGTAAATGTAATTAATACTGTGGAACTGTATACTTAAAATGGTTAAAATTGGTATTTTGTGATATATATTCCATAAAAAAGCTTCCTAAGGAAAAATTATCAGAATGTACAATTTCAGTATATGCAGAAAGAGAAAAGAAAAAGAGTCTTAGTTGATGACTCAGAAATGCCAGAAATTCTTTTTTGTATAGAGTTTACAATTAGAGTTAACTGAATGAGCCCTGGGCAAAGCAACCCATCGACTTAAATTCACAGTGGGGAGAAAATCACCTGTTACAGGTTCTTTCTGAGAGGGATTTCCTGTGGGAAAGGTGCTGGGGTCTGAGGGTACTGGGCTCCTTGCTGTGGAGGATGGGCCTGTCAGAGCTGTGTGGATTTCTGTCAGCCTCTCTCCAGAGGCAGAAAACCACATGAGTCCATTCAACAGGAGCTCTTGCCAGTACCACACTCAAATACATTCTGCCAATATCGCTTCTGCCGACTCCATAATAGAAGCCCTACTTTATGCCACTGAAGCAAAATCATGGGGAGACATTTTGCATGTGGGCACTGGCCCTTATCCTGCCAAAAGCTGGGGCCTACAGTGGAGGACTAGAACTAAAGTCAATCACTGACACCTGTGAATTTAACATTCACGACTCTACCACACCTGGGTGGTCTTCGTCCTTTTATTTACTAACTAGCTGAAGCTCAAACCTACCCCCGCCAACTACTTTGTAGGGGTGAGTCACTTAGCTACTGTGTAAGCCTAACGGACCTCCCAGATTCTGCCCAGCACATGGCTTAGGCTGTTCTCACAATAAAATACATTTTATTGCATTCTATGAGCGAAATGTATATTCTAGCAGTAATAAAATATTTGGGGTTTGTGTAGATGTTGGGATATAGTCCAGTGACTACAAGGGTGGGTTCCAGGCCTTTGACATCGCTGTGCAGTAGCCTAAGCCGTACTCAACCACACAGCAGAAGAGGACAGACAGCCATGGGTACTGGCCAGGAGGAGTTCTAGGAAGTGTTTCAAAAGGAAAGACAGCTTAGATACGCTACTGTCCTCTGGTCTCAGTATGCGCCCTTCCCCACAGAGCTGTTCCATTCCCTGTAATGCCACTTCACTGCTAATAGGCTGAGCTGTGTTCCAGGACTTCACTCTATTAGAAGTGACTCACTGCTGATGTTGATAACATTGACAAAAAAAATGTGGAATCTTAGGGATGGAGTGAGAAAGTTCTGACAGTTCCTGAAGTCAGAAACTCACCTGTTATTGGACTCAACATATTGGTGAGACTGTCTCTCAGATCCATTGATTATTTGTTTGTTTGTTACCTCTACTGCTACCATTTACATTTACTCTCTGGGCCAATTACTGTCATCTTACTCTACATTCATTCCTCATTTCATCCTGTCACCAGTATTATTTCCCATATGAAAATCAAATAGTATTATTACCATGCTTAAAACCTTTTAATAACTTAAGGAGACCTACCATGATTAAATAGTTCATTTGCTTGTCTGTGCTCCCTTCCAGACTATGTGCTCCTTAAGAGCAGGTGCATAAGTTTAAAATTCATCCTTGAATCCATGAAAATTCTCTATAAATATCTGCTGAAAGACATTTTGGTGTCCTTATCTGCAAAGGTGTTCTATGGCATCTTCCACTGGCACTCTGTAGCTGGGCATGGCCTCCTGTGGCTCACTGAACTCCAATGCCCAAAGCTGGAAGAAACGCTGACATGGGGTTGATGGTGAACACGGGCTCAGGCCATGACTCCAGAGCAGACTGCAAAATTTCTTCTTTCCTCTGGAGGACAGTAACGATGGCAGAAGTCTAAAGCTCTGTGGCTTTATTCCTCACTCCCAATGTGAATGGAAAGTCTTGAATAAATTAATAGCACACCCTTGGCTGTTTACCAACCACAGCAGTGACTCTAATACTTGTTTGAAATATATTTATGTCTTGACAACCTCTCAGAGTTCTGTTGAGTTTCAACTATAATGAGGGGGCGGTTATTTTAATAGATAAAATGTTCTTACCATTCTGCTATTATTTCCTGCCTGTTAGCAATGAGAACAGATATGACTTTTCTTTCAATAAAATGTTGTGTCAGTTTTCATACGATTATGAAAGTATTCAAAGATATATAGAGACCTTTATTTTGGGGATATTGGTTCCTTCAGGATATGGCATTGCAGTCCTAGTAGTAGTTTGTTACCTCAACTGATTGAGAATTATGCAGTACCTTTTGCAGAATTAATCTCTAAAATGCTAATTATGTGTTTTGCCTGTAAATCACATCTAGCAGGCAAAGTACACTATATAAAAATATATGTAAATATACATATACATATACAATTATACTTATTATAATATGTAATTATTATACATATTTATATATTATACATTAGCACTTTTGCCTGGCCCACAACTTTAAGGACTATTTTGCTAGATACAGCATAAATTTCTTTTCCCCTCTCCTTCTCTCCAAACACTTCCCCTTCTTTAAGACCCAAAAAACCTTGCCTTCTCCATGAAGCCTTTGGTCATTTCTAGATCTTCTATAATTTCACTCAAATCTACCAATTTAAGTTTCTCTTTCAAAGGGAATATTTATGAATATAGTGCTCATGTGTTACACATTCTGGCCAAATCAATCTTAAAGCAAGTGCTCAATAAACATTTGTTGCATGTTAAACTGCATGAAATAGAACTAGATTGCCTGGCAGTGCCCTATACATAGTATAAACTCAGTAAATGAATGGGTTGTTCTATATTTATACCTTGTGTCTATTACCTGTGCACTTTTGTTTATCTTTTTCCCATTTCATATTGGCTATTCCTCTGATAGCCTTCTGCATTTCTCAGTCTTTGCAATCCTTAACCCAGCAATCTGGTTCCCAAAAGATGAATGACGACCTCCTTCACGAAGTTCTCTCTAACTTTCCACAGCCAGAGGTGACTTTCCCCTCTTCACTACTCCTATAGATTGTAAATCAGAGCACTATTTCAGTACTTAATATCTACTGCCATATGTATGTTTACACACACCCCATATATATTCTTTGTGTATATATATATTAGCTCTTAACTCAAGATAAATTCTTCAAGGTAAGAATCATAGCATTCCTTATAGCTCAAAGTTTAAGTTTTGCAAATAGAAAGTACTTAAGAAATACCTTTTGTTGAGTTAATTGTTCCAGTCTGCCTTGATTTATTCTGTTTCAAAACATTTTAAACATTTGTCTTCATCACACAACCTAGACCTTAAAGCTATTCACTGTCCCCTTAATTTCTAGAGGATCCTCACAACCTAACTAGACTGAATGCCTTTGAGGCAGAGGCTTGCCTCCTCCCAATTTTAGTTATTGCTAAGAGCAAAGAGGATGCTCACTGTGACTAACTTATATCGTAAAGATTTACAGGTTAGAACCTAACCTGTAAGAGGTAGTCCTTGGAAGAATACTTATATCTATCAAATCTTTATGCATATTTCTCATTAATTGCACCATTCTAGGAACAGCAGTTTTGATGCAACCTGTTGATGGTTCACCCGGTGAGTCCTCTGAAAATGAGGCACTCTGGTTTTGGAATAAGAAATTCTCCTTGAGGCTATGAAGCCTGCCTTGAGGAGCAAATCTAGAACCTTACGCAATGGATGAGAGACAGGCAGAACACATGTATTTTAATACTTTAGCTAATACAGTGATGGCACTATTCGATGTTTAGTTTTCATTAAATTTCCCACAGGACAATTAGACTTAATTTAAAAAAAAATTCTTCTCGAGGCCAGTATATTTCTAATTGCTCATCTGCCCAAGCAAGAAAAACTCTGCTCAAGGCTTCAAGAATGAACTATCCCAGGCATACTGATCTGTCATCTTCTGCCCTGAGGTGATTTTGCTCTAGGTAAGACCACTTATTCAATCTTTCACTAACTAAACTGAATTCAAATAAATGGCTTGTGAAACCACAGTAGTGTCTTTTTATTTTTAATCCCTCATCTACTTTTTTAGTCTGCCTTATTCAATGGGTGAGAAAAATAAAAATAAAATGATTTGGCTACATCCAGTGCTTGCTTTGGCTGAATCTATTGCATAAGTAGCCAGAACTGACAAACATACATATATAAACGTGCATGTGTATACACACATGTCTACCCACACCATTTTTTGTAAGCATCATACCCCATCCTGAATAACCCCCAGACTGTTTTAAGGTAATATTCTTACTTACTTAGTACTGGTAATATGGGTTGGCTGATTTGGGTTTACTATAAACCACTGCATTTTCTTATGTTCTGCTACCCCCAAATATAAAAATAAAAAAGCCAACCAAAGAAAACCAATCATAAAAACTAGCTCATGCACTTTTTCTTCACTCTCCTTGTAGAAGTATCTGAAATTGGTGTTCTGCACACACTCTCTAGGTTTAAAACACAGTTTGAGCTCTAATTCCTCAGATGGGGATGCATTTTTAATTTTCTTTAGAGAATTCCTTTGCCATAATTTTCATTTCATGTGTTTCTAAAAAATTCCTCAAGCCTCACCCAGTGGAATGTGGAGATCAAAGTCACCTAAATGAAGACCGTAGAGATTAAATCACCCTGAGTTTAGAACAGCAGAGAATCTCAGCTGTAATTCTTTGGCTCAGAACCGGGTCTAAAACCAGCCATGAGAAAAAAGCTGACGAAATGGAGTCTGCAGTTTTCTCAATGTTCCATTTGTATGATGTTGATATTATAACACCAGGGAGGCCCCCAAATATTTCAAATAGTTATTACTTCTTTTCTATAAATATTTTTAAATTGATTTAAGAGATAAAATAACATATTTCCTCTTTCTTATTTTCTTAGTCTGGTCATCCTCAGCAGCTTACTACTTATGGGTTTATTTTTGGATAGAAGGTCAGGGAAGACATCTTAAGGTGCTTACCCTGCTGTTAAATTGTGTTTTTCAACCTGGGATGCACAATTGAGTAAGAGCAGGGTCTGCTACCCTTAAAACAACAGCTGAACACAGTGTCAATTAAAACCCAGGCAAGGAAAACATGGAGTGCCCAAGATGACCTTTTAGAAAGTCCTCCATCCCTTTATAGGTACTTTTTTCTGGTACTTTTTTCTGGTACTTCCTCTCTCATTACTCTTTCTTGTTCATTTCTTCTATGAGACTTGATATATTGAGACTTCTTGACCAGGAAAAGGATATAAAAAAGGAGGCAGAAGTAGAGACATGGGCCAAGGAAGCTCATGGCTTCTGGAATAATATTCAATTATTTCAGGTGTACCTTCTTTAAAACTTAGCCAAATGATTATCAACCCCCAGAAAGTAAGATGAAATTCATTTGAAATCTGCAATTTCAACTCTCAGAGAATATGATTTTATGGAAAAAGACGGATATCCGTATCCACAGATAAGGTAAGTGATCACTAGATTAATAACCCCTCAGTGCAATTTCAATTTTCCCTCCAGAGAATGAGGACCAAGTCACCTGGCTTGCCTTCAACATAAATGCCCTCAGCATGGCTATAGCATTTTTTTTTTCTTTCTTTTTTTTTTAAGGTGATACTGGAATCCAACCCAGGACCTCGCATGTGGGATGCAGGTGCTCAAACCACTGAACTACAGCCATTTCTTTTCTTTTATTTTTTTTGAGGTACCTGGAGCTGGGGAGTGAACCCAGGACTTAGTATGTGGGAAGCCGCTAGCACTCAACCACTGAGCCACATCCGCTCCCGAGTTGTTTTTTTGTTTGATTTGCCTGTTGTTTGTTTGTTTTTGCTTTTTCTAGGAGGCACTGGGAACTGAATCTGGGACCTCCCATGTGGGAAGGAGGTATTCAACTGCTTGAACCACATCTGCTCCGTGCCCATTTCTTTTTCATGTGAAAACATCAGATGTCAAAGCTGACTACTGTTATTTTTCCCAAAACACTCACAGAAAATCTCCCTAGTTTATAATTCAAAAGACAAGTTGCCTACTTGGTGCTACTTAAAAAATGCATTTTTAAATGGACTCATCCAAAACAACTGTACTTAAAAGATAAAGTTCAGTGATTTTTCATAACATCAGGTGGGGGTGGGAACAGAAAAGCAGAACTTACCCTCTCTTCCAGAGAAAGCATCACTTGAGCCTGCCAATGCCAAGGTCAGCAGCAGCTGCCAGAGATCCATACCTGTAGGACCTGCAACCGCAAAATGAAATGATAAAGCCAAGCAATGAAAGCAGAACTTTTATCATTATTCATTGTTTAAAGACTGACTAAATCATGGATGACTTGGGTTGACTGATTTGGGTTTATTATAAACCACTGAATGAATTGATATATCAGTTCTATAAGGAATTCTGATAAGTCTGTTATTACCTCCAAATCTTATATTAGCATACTCTTTACGAGAGCAAATAGCAGGTTGTAATAAATTCTACTTCCCATGGGTGCCTGGCTTGCCTCAGGAAATGACATGGATACTAGAAATTTACAAATCCTGGCAGACAGCCATAGAACCGCTTCATAGCAAATGACCCCCACACACGGCTACCACAAGGGCCAGCTTGGTTCACATGAATTTGATAGGGTATAGACGATCTTTTCAGCATGTTACCAAGCCTGGGACCTTGAGCTGGATAGGCCATAAATGGAAAAGCAAAACAATTCACTGTAATAGTAAAACTTCATTCTGTTTCCCAGTGAACAAAAGAGCTCAACTAACCTTCAAAACTCAGTGCCAATGAGCTATCCCAACAAGTTTAAATAGAAGGAAAACAGAAAGGAAAAGGTAGTAAGCCAAAACAAACAAACAAAACAACCCACCCAAAGCCTCTGTGCTTCTAGGTGGCCTCTGGAGGCCATACTGTGTTCCTGTGGGTTTTTTCTTGTTTTATGAGACATCCAGGGAATGTAAACCCTGAGAAACCCAGAACATGAACACCTCAGACACCAAGAGAGATTGGTTAGTGGTCTTGCTAGCCACTTGGAACCTACCCCCAGTTGCGGCCATACTGTGAGCCTTTCAGTCTGAAGAAGAAGGGAATTTACTGACATGCCTCAGGCAACATACCTTTACCTGGAAGAAATAAGCTTCTCTGGAAAAAATAAACCAAGGTGCCCATATCCAGAATTTCTAAAGAGATGAATGTGAGCTTGTTTAAAATGTATTCAGTAGACTGTTTCTTGGAGAGCTGATGCTACATCTGACAATTAATGCCAACTATTTTAAAGCTTAGATGCAATATTTACATAAAATTATACTACTTACAAGTCACTCAGGCATATCTGATTCACCAGGGTCTCTACTGGCCTTATTTTTATTACTGTACATATTTGAAAATAATGAATAGTCCTTCTTGCTGTCGCTAATCAGTCTGAAATAATGAGTAGGTATGGTTATTTTATGGTCCAACAGGTGTCTCCAGCCATTACTGTGTAATTCTAGATTGGTATGAGATGTCTAATGTTCTATACTTTGACTTCTGGGTAGCGGACAGCCCATAATTGTTTGTCCCATATAATTTTATGCTCTTAAAAATTCTTACTTTAAAATAAATAAAAATCCTTATTTTTCTCTATGTGAACTGAATATTTCAGGCATCTGAATGTGCATGCCCATGGAATGGAACAGAGGAATCCCCTCATGTCTCATGGGGTCACTGAGAGGATCGAGTAGGATAGTGTCAATGAATGCATGTAGTCAACTGTGAGACTCCATGCAAAATGTGAGTCGCAGTTATGATGACAGCTATGTTCTTAATTCCTAACCAAAAAGTCTCTGGACTAATGGCTTTGTATCAGCCTTGTCTGTTTTGCAAATGTGGGCCACTGGGCATCTCCTCTATGAATTTTATTCCTAGGTGAATCATAGTTTGAAGCCTCCAGTAAAATTTATAAAAGGCTAAGAAAACTATGTAAAAGGCTAAACATGCCATCATGGTGATAACTGGATATTGTCTTGTAAATTTGATAAAAGTGTATTATCCCCCAACATACTCAGTAAGTGTAAGGCAAAGGAGGCTCCACTGGCACATGCTACATTGTTATTAGATTATAACAGTGAATCTGTAATCCCTAGGGATCCATTTGCTTTCCCAACTGAGTAAGGATAGGAACAGGTTTGTATTTCTCAAAATGTTGCTTTTTCTGGTTTGGAAGTCTATTTCAAAGAGACCTGGCAAATGCAGAGAAAAGTGAATTATGCTTCAGATGAATAGCAAATGATCCTGCCCTCTTCTCCAAGTTTCTGAAAGCTCCTGCCTACAAATGAACTTCACTTTTCCCAAATAAAAAACATATTACAACATTTTTTATAAGCCAAACATATCTCCAAAGAAGACCTATCTCACAAAACAAAATAAAACAAAACAAACAAGCAAACAAACCGTAATCCCCAAAGCAAAATTAACTAGAAATCTGCTTACATACTCCTGTGGTAGCAAAAAAGAAGAAATTTAAAACAGCTGCTCTCCCACATAAGAGATTTGAACACTCATCACTGAACCCAGGTGCACTGCATAGGGACCTAATACTAACTAGAGATGGGAGCAGGTAGGAAGATAAATGTGGCTGGATTCAGTAAGAGCTAACTGCTTCAGTGGAGACTACCTCTCTACTTCCACTGTTGTTAGCTCAGGGGGAATTGTTAGTCCCCTCGTGAACTTTCTCTAGCGCCATCATGTTGTCCAGCTCAATGGCTACTCCACTGGATTTGATTTTACAGTGTCATGATCAGCTCTGCAGAGCTGTGTGGCAGCTTCTTTATTAGGTTCTTGCTGAGATAAATGTCCTGAGGAGAGGATAGGGTGTTGATACACAAAGTTTGGGACTTTAATCTATGACAGTGTGTCAGAATTGAGCAGGAGAAAGTCACCCTTTTTCGGCCTTCCCCTAAGACATTTTTGTCCATTTGCCCAAGCTGATTACACACATCTTTTGACCCAGAAGTATAGGAGTCCGTACAAAGTGCCTTTTAAAAGATTCCACTTATTTACCTAAGCGAAGGCATGCATTGCTCAGAGGAATCTACCAAATTGTGCCTTAGTGTATTGGATTAAGGTTGCAATATTTTCCTAGGGAAAATCCCTCTCTAAATTTCTTATATTTATGCATTCTTTGGTTATAGTCTCATGGCAAGATATTCAGCAGAAAAAATAATTGGGCTTCTATTCCTGAATAATGGAGCTCACTCTAATTTCATACTCAGTGCCTGAGGCATTTTGCCTCCTCCCCCGTCCTCAAGGGAGAACCAGTTGAAAACCAATGTCATCCAGCTGGCATGAGTTTTAAAAGTAGATTGCCCAGTAAAGGAGGTCTCCAAATTACATAGGCCTACTACATACTGATTTTTATTCGCTGGTTATAAAACAGTCCATAAACACATGAGGGGGGTTGGAAACCAAATGTAATATTTTTCCAACATGTTATGACCAGCTCCAGGCAAAGAAAGCAATTACTTCAATTCTCTTTAATTTAAAATTAGCAAATATTTGTTGAGCTACTAGTTCCTGCTAGTACTGTGCAAGGCACTATGGAGATGAACATGAAAAGTAACCAAAATTTATGGTTCCTGCATTCAAGAAAAATTATATGATATAGGCAAATGAAACTGCTAACAAAGAAATCCAAGTAAAAGTGGAAAGTCAGAGTAGGGAAAACTCAGCTACTAAACTGAAGGACTTAAAATTAGAATTAAATGAAACATAAGATTGTGACAGGTGAGGAAAGGAGAGAGCGATGGTGTAGGGAACTTGTATACTGGACAAAAGCTGAGACAGCATGAATTTATGTTCAGGGTTATACTGTGAGGAGTGAGATGGAAAATGGGGTTCAGGATAAAGAGTAAAGGGGAATAAAATAGGCTGGTCAAGGTGGGACCAGACTAAAGAGCATTTTCAACTCATTTTTTATTAATGAGAAAGTCATGAGAGGTTTTCTATGTAAAAAATGTAGAAAAAAGTAGATTTTTTCTAGCATAAATTTGTTCATGGTGCCTTCTTAATGTAATATCATTGAGAAATGAAGGCAAGAATTGGTGACTAGATACAAGAAATGATAAAGATGTGTCTATCTCAAATGACCTTGAGTATATGAGTGGATGTAAGACTGTTATTGGCAGAAATTAGGAATTTGGGATCTGATATTTAAGGGGGAAAAGAAGGTCACACAATTGCTCTTGAATATGTGGGTGTTCAAGGTGATTACAAGACTTCTAGAAATGTTACAAATGATAAGTGGGAAGTTAAGGTAGAGGAACAAAGATTGAGAGAGATCATTACTGGATTTGAGAGAGATGTGTACAGAGTGATGAATATAAGATGAATTTAAGGGGAGGGCTAGAACTATTTTGTGAAGAATCCTTACACCATCTTAAAAATATATTAAACCAGATAGAGAATGATGTTCTGAAGTCTGATTTATAATTTTGCAAAAATTTTAAACACGAACCACCACCCAAGACTACTTATACCATCTGATTTGTACCAAGTGTTTAAAAGGAAAGTGATCAAAAGAAGATTTCTGAGGTCTTTTGGTAGAGTAGGGAGCTCTAGAACCCAGTCCTTCTACTGAAACAATTACTAAACAGGCAGAAATGGTCTGAGAAACAACTATTATGAAACTCCTGAAGAACATTGTACAGCATCCAGGGAAGAACAGAAGATGCTGATAAATTATGATAAAGAACTGTAAATTGCTCTCTCCACATGGAGGCTCTGGGCAACCATCCTTCATTCTTGCAGTATGCCACTGTGGGGTCCAGTACCTGGATAGCTGATGGTGACAGAAAGGGACATAAAAATCCTCTTCCCCAAGAACAAGGGTGGGCACAGCTGATCACTTATCACAGCTTTTGATTAGCAACTTTGTGTCACTAGCTCCTGGTTCTGAAGGAAGCTATTATTTCAACTCATCCCAGACAAAGACTGCATCCATTTATTCAACTGTACCCTGGACAAGGGCAGCAAAAGTCATGGTTTCAACGCTTCCCAGAAAGGGGTGGAGGGAATGGAAATACAAAGATGTAGCACAACTTCAGGGTTGTAGGGAACAGTTAGCTGAAGGGCTGCATTTGCTGGGCAGGCAAGAAAAGCTCATCATTGGTGAGCCCTCAGAGAAGCTTTTGGTGTCCTTCTTGATCCCCTTCCAGTGTACTTTGGAACTGACCCTGTTTTGGCTGGGAAATTTGACTTGGGAAAGACCTCTCTGGGGTGACCCTCTTCCCCAAATTTGCACTGCAGGCAAAAGCAGCATGAAGCAACATAAAGAGTGTCAAAAACAATAGAGGTGGACAATCTGTGACAAAGATCTGCCAGCTTCAAATACCTGGGAGAGGGCAGTCTGTCTCCTGGGAAACAGAGAAGACAACCAAATTCCTGTAAACAGGGGAGCTCCAAACAACTAACAAACAAAAGCCCAGGCCAAGACAGAGGCCTAGAAAGACAGGGAAAACCCTTCAGATTGCATTTGTCTCGGGCAAGACCACCTTGAGAGGAGGCCTGGTTCAAGAAAATCTCTCTTGTCACCAGCTAGTAATAAAACCAAGAAACAGACATCCCAGGGAGTAAATCCCAGAGTTAACATTTTAAAATATTAAAATGTACAGTGTGCAGCAAAAGATAACATGACAAAGAAAGAAACAGGAAATGATGGTCCATCCAATGGAAGAGGATAAAAATACAGAAAACACCAATAAAGAGGATGAAAATGTGCATATGTTGAACAAAGCCTTAAAAAAAAGATCTTAAAAATGATCAAGGAGATAAAGGAAAGTACAGAGAAAAAACTACAGGATATCAGAAAAACAATGAATGAATAATATGAGTCTAAGTAAAAAGACAGACATTTTAAAAGGAACCAAACAGGATGACAAAATTTGAAGACTACAATAATGGAAATGAAAAATGCCCAGGAGGGTTTCAAGAGCAGATGGGAGTTGAAAAAGAAAGAATCAGTAAACTCAAAGATGAGAGACTTGAAAAGAGTCAGGCTGAAAAGCAGAAAGTAAAAAGATATATTAAAGGCAAAAACAGGGAAGCAACTGTGGCTCAATCAATTGGGCTCCAGTCTACCATATAGGAGGCCCTGGGTTTGTGTCCCAGGGCCTCCTTGTGAAGGCAGGCTTGCTTGCATGCTGCAGAGAGCCACCGGCCTGCAAGCACCGCGGAGTGCTGCCTGGCCCACAAGCAATGAGGAGAGCCGACTCAACAAGATGATGCAACAAAAAGGGAGACAAGTGAAAAAACACAGAAGAACGCACAGTGAATGGACACAGAGAGCAGACAGCAAGCAAGCCACAAGGGGGGGGTAGCAAAACAGCCTAACACAACTATGCAACACTATCAAGCATATCAATACATGCATTATGGGAGTCCCAGAAGGAGAAGAAATTGAGAAAGGGGCAGAAGGAACAGTCAAAGAAATAATGACAGACAACTTCCCAAACTTAGCAAAAGATGTGACTGTGCAGACCAAGAAGTTCAGAGTACGCCAAACAGGATAACATGAAGAAAAGCACACCCTAACATATGCTGATTACACTATCAAATGCAAAGGACAAAGATATAAGTGGAAACAAGTAAAAAAAAACAATAACAGTGGGCGATAACAGGGGTATTGAAAAAGTATATGTGCATGTTATCAAAGTTAACTGGTAACAAACCAAATATGATTGTTATATTTAGGCTGTTAAGCTTTAACTCCATGGTAATTACAAGGAAAATAGATGAAAAATATATCCAGAAAGAAATGAGAAGGCATTAAATATGATACAATAGAGAAAAGCAGGTAAATGTAAAAATAGGCTTTAATGGAAGTAAAGAACAAAAAGGTCTAACACTTATAAAGGCTTAATAGTGAGATGGCAGAAGAAATACCTGTAAAGTAGAGACTTTCAATGTAAATGCATTAAGCTTTCTAGTCAAAAGGTATACACTGGAAGAATGAGTAAAAAAGCATGATCCAACTATATACTGTTTGTAAGAGACTCAACTTAAAGTCAATGATAAAAGTAGGTTGAGGGAAGTGGATGTGGCTCAAGTGATAGGGCCTCCCCTACCATGTGGGAGGACCCAGGTTCGATCCCTGGGACCTCCTGGTGAAAAAGAAGATAAAGCAGGCTTGTGTGGTGAGCCAATGCCCATGTGGCGAGCTAGATGCTCACATGGTGAGTCAAGTGCCCACATATTGAGCTGAGTGCCCGCATGAGTGCCTGCTTGGTGAGCCAGTGCCCGTGAAAGTGCCCACGGGGTGAGATGAGTGCCCACATAGCAAGCCAAGTGTCCTTGCAGTGAGCCAGTGTCTGTGCAAGTGAGTCATGCAGCAAGATGATGATGCAACAAAAGAGAGATGAAAAAGAGTGTTAAGGTGAAGCACAGCAGAGACCAAGAAATGAGGTGGTGCAAATGACAAGGAGCCTCTCTTCACATGAGAGGCCCCCAGGATCAAATCCCAGTGAATCCTAGAGGAGAAAGATTAAGAAGAGAAGACAAAAACAGAAATAGATACAGAAGATCACACAGCAAATTGACAAAGACAGCAAAAACAGCAGGGTGTGTGGGGGGGGGGGGAGGAGGGAAAAACAAACAAACAAACAAAAACCAATACAACTTACTCTAGAATTATAAAAAAAAGTAGGTTGAGGGTAAAAGGTTGGGGAAAAAAGTACCATTCATGTAGTAACAAAAAGATAGGTGGGGTGGCTATACTAATATTGGATAAAATAAAATTTAAGTTAAAAACAGTTATGAAGGACAAAGATAGTCATTACATACTGATAAAGGGGACAATTCAACAGGAAGTTGTAACAATTATAAATATCTATTATATTTACCCCAAAATACATGCAGCAAAATATATGACAGATTTGAAGGGAGAAATTGATGGTTCTATTAGTAACAGGAGACTTTAGTACACCACTCACAATAATAAATAGGACATCTAGTCAGAAGATTAATAAGGAAGTACAGGACTTGAATGATACACTAAACCAATTAGCCCTAACAGACATATATAAAACACTACACCCAATTAAAACAGAATACACATTTTTCTCAAGGATAGCCCATATATTGGGTCACAAAAGTCTCAATAAATCAATAAATATTGTAAGCATACAATGTATATTCTCCAGCCACAACAGAATGAAGCTGGGTATCAATAACAGAGGGAGAAATGGAATATTCACAAATATGTGGAAATTACACAACATATTCTTAAACAATCAATGGGTTAAAGAGGAAATCAGAAGTGAAATTAGGAAATATCTTCAAGTGAGTGAAAATGAAAATACATTTCAAAACTTATGGGATGCAGCAAAGGCAGTGTTAAGAAGTAAATTTATAGCTCTAAATGCTATAAATTAAATAGCATTTAATATTAAAAAGAAAGAAAGACTTCAATTCAGAGGACTAATCTCAGATTGGAAGAACTAGAAAAAGAACAAAAGAACAAACTAAAACCCAAAGGGAGTAGAAAGAAGGAAATAACAAAGATTAGAGCAGAGATAAATAAAATAGAAAACAAACAAAGAAAACCATTAGAGAGAATCTACAAAACCAAAAGTTGGTTCTTTGAAAAGATCAATAAAATGGAGAAATCTTTAGCTAGACTGACAAAGAATGAAACAGAAAGGGTACAAATAACAAAAATCAGAAATAAAAAGGGAACATTACTTCTGACCCAGATGAAATAAAAAGGATTGTAACATCTGTACACCAATAAATTAGATAACCTAAACAAAATGGAAAAATTCTTGGAAACACAAAACTACATACATTGTCTCAAGCACAAATAGAATATCCCAACAAATCAATTACTAGTAAAGAGACTGAATCAGTAATCAAAAAGCTCTCAACCAAGAAAAGATCAGGACCAGATGGCTTCACAGGTGAATTCTACCAAACCTTCCAAGAAGACTTAACTCCAGTTCTGCTCAAAAGCTTCCAAAAAACTGAAGAGGAACATCACCCTCATACCTCAGCCAGATAAGATACCACAAGAACAGAAAATTGCAGATAATATCTCTTATGAATAGATATACAAAAATCTGCAACAAAATACTAATATATGGATTCCAATGATAAATTAAATGAATAATACACCATGATTAAGTGGGATTTATCATTGGTATTCATAAGAAAATCAATTAATTAATATACGACATTAACGGAAGGAGAAAAAAACACAGGAACTCATTTGATGCAGAGAAAGCATCTGACAAAATTTTTACCCTCTTTTTTATTAAAACACTTGTAACACTAGGAATAGAAATAAACTTCCTCAATATGATAAATGGCATACAGGAAAATTCCACAGCTAACATCCTACATTCCTAGAGATAGTAAATAAATTTAGCAAAGTGATGAGGTACAAAATCAACACACAAAAATCTGCAAATTTTCTATATACTAGTAATGGGCAATTTGAGGAAGATATCAAGAAAAAAAACCAACCCTCTATTTACAATAGCAACTAAAAGACTCGAATATCTAGGAATAAATTTAGCCTAATAT
Organism: Dasypus novemcinctus; assembly: GCF_030445035.2. Lineage (NCBI taxonomy): Eukaryota > Metazoa > Chordata > Mammalia > Cingulata > Dasypodidae > Dasypus > Dasypus novemcinctus. Next base: position 46,294,277 of record NC_080674.1, on the reverse strand, counting down.
GTAAAGTACTTGTACACAGAAAACTACAAATTGCTGAAAGAAATAAAAGAAGACCTAAATTAATGGAAGGTCATTCCATGTTCATGGATTGGAAAACTAAATATCATTATGATGTCAATTCTACCCAAACAAATTTACAGATTCAATGCATTCCCAATAGAAATAACAACAGCCTTCTTTGTGGAAATGGAAAAGCCAATTATCAAATTTATTTGGAAGGGTAAAAGGCCCTAAATAGCCAAAAACATTTTAGAAAAGAAGAACAACATGGAAGGACTCGCATGTCCAGACTTAAAACATATTACAAAGCTACAATGGTCAAACACCATGATTCTACCATAGGTATAGATATACTGCCAAAGGTATCAAATTCAGAGTTTAGAAATAGATCTTCATATCGAAGGCCAACTGATTTTTGAAAAGCCTGCTAAGTCCACTCCATGAATAGTCTCTTCAACAAATAGTGCTGGGAAAACTGGATCTCCATTTGTAAAAAAAAAAAAAAAAGAAGGACCCCTACCTCTACACTAAATACAAAAATGAACTCAAAATGAACCAAATACCTTAATATAAGAGTTGGAACTATGAAACTCCTAGAAGAAAATTTAAGGTGCCTTCTTTAGGACTGTGTGTTAGGCAATGGTGTTAGAGACTTTAAATCCAAAGCACAAGCAGCAAAAGAAAACAATAGATAAATGGGACCTCATCAAAATGAAAAAAAAAATTCCTTAAAGGACTTTATCATGAAAGTAAAATGACAGCCTACTCAATGGGAGAAAGTATTTGGAAACCACATATCCAAAGAGGATTAATATCCAGAATACATAAAGGAATCCTTCAGGGGGAGATCCAGAATGGTGGAGTAGGTAATAGCAGGCTGCACTCCTCCTCCAGAAACTGTAAGAAGGTAGGCATGTTTATCTGATAGAAGGGAAACCACAGGAATGCAAGGACAATTGGAGAGGGCAGCTAGAGAGGGGGGACCTAGTTGGCTGGGGGAGAGGGAAACCATGAGAAATAAGGCAGACAAGCCAGCACCCAGCCAGCTCAGAGGGAGAGGGAAGCTGAGGCAGTGATTTTTCTGGGAATCAGCACTCAGCTGGCTCTGAGAGTAAGGAAAGCCACTGGGCAACCAGGGGTGCATCCTGGTGCTCAGCAGGCTCTTGAGGTGGGGGAGCTATGGGCTAAACAGGTGTGGGGACTGGCACTCAACCATCTCAAGGGGAAAGAGGAGTAGAGAAGAAGGGAAGATGGGGGGGCAGACTGGATCTCAGCCAGTTCTAGGAAAATGAGAGATGTCAGATGGTACTGAAAGAAGTTCCAGGGACAGGAAGGGTAGCTGATTAGCTGATCAGGTGGGCTATCACACCCATCTTCCCTGGAAGAAAGAGGAACTGGGTCAGTGAGAGGGTGGTTGACAGTTGGGTGAGACAGGAGCCTCTTTTTCTATTTTTCCTTTGTTTCTTTTTTTCCTTTCTTCTACTTTTTTTAATCACTTTTCTTTCTTTAATTTTTCTCTCTGCCTTTGCTTTTCTTTCATTCCACCTTCTCTTGTTTAGTCTTCATTTCTTTCTTCTCTTCTCATCTTTTCAGTCTTTAATATTATTTTATTTTATTTCCAGTTTCACTTTTTTCTTCCACCTTTCTTATTCTTTTTACTTTTTATTTTTTTATATGATGTTTGACACATTACTTATTTTTATTCCTTGTTCTTTTATTGTTCCTCTTCCATCACTTTCTAATTTTTTTCTCTTCTTCTTTCTTTCCTTTTCTATAGTCTTAATATTTATTTAGGGGAACATGGACAATTACAAGGATATACAATAAGTGGAACCAAATTTCAAAGAGAACCCTTAACACAAAACAAAATGAAATAAATCCATAGAGTAGAAAGAGGAGTTAACCAACTGAAGAAGCCCATCAAGATAAACAGATCCCTAAATACCATTAACAAATTACAAGCCACACTAGAAACAGGAAGACATGGCCAAGTCTAAAGAACAAACTAAAAAGCAAGAGGAAATGTAGAACATGGAACAATTAATAAAGGATGTCCAAACAAATATCATGAACCAGCTTAATGAAGTGAAAGGGATAAAGGATGTTAAGAAGACACTGGGGTAACATAGAGAAGATATTGTAAACATTCATAAAAAGTGAGATCTGATCATGATGAAAGGCATAATGCAAGAAATTAAAAATATTCTGGAAGCACATAATAGCAGATTTGAACAGGCAGAGGAAAGAATTAGTGATGATGAAGATGGGACATCTGAAATCATACAGAGAATAGAAGAGATAAATTAAAAAATAGAAAAAAATCAGCAGGGACTCAGGGAACTGAATGACAACATAAAACCTACAAACATACATATTATAGGCATCTCAGAGGGAGAAGAGAAGGAAAGGGGGAGAAGGAGTGTTGGACGAAATATTGGCTGAAAATTTTCCAACTCTCCTAAGGGACATGGATGTATGTATCTAGGAAGTGCAGTGCATTCCAAACAGTATACATCCTAACAGTGCTACCCCAAGACACATACTTATGAAATTGGAAGAATCATGTTACCTGACCTTAAAGCATACTATAAAGCTACAGTAGTCAAAACTGCATTGTATTGGCACAAAGATAGATATACCAACCAATGGAACTGATTTGAGAGTTCTGATATAAACCCATGCATATACCCCAAATAATATTAGAGAAATCCACCAAGCCCACTCTGCCCCAACTGGGACAGAATGGCCTCTTCAACAAAAAGTGCTGGGAGAACTGGATATCTATATCCAAAACAATGAGAGATGATCACCATCTCATGCCTTTAGAAAAATTAACTCAAGATGGCCCAAAGACCTAAATATAAGAGCCAAGACCATAATGCTCCTAGAAGATAATGTAGTGAAATATCTGTGAGATTTTGTAGTAGGAAATGATTTCATAAATTTTACACCCAAAGTGCAAGCAATGAGAGAAAAAAATAGATAAATAGAAACTTCTCAAAATTAAAAATTTGTGCTTCAAAGGAGTTTGTCAAGAAAGTAAAAAGGCAGCATACTCAATGGGAGTAAATATTTGCAAACTACTCATCCAAAAAGGGTCTAATACCCAGGATATATAAAGAAATTCTACATCCTAAAATAAAAAGACAAACAATGCCTTTTATGGGTAAGAGATTTAAATAGACATTTTTCCAAAGAAGAAATACATATGACTAAGATGCACATGGAAGACATCACTATTAGGGAAATGCAAATCAAAACTACAATGAGATCTCTTATTCCTATTAGACTGGCTGCTATTAAAAAAACACTACAAGTGTTAGAGAGGATGTGGAAGAATGGGAATACTTATCCACAGTTGATGGGAATGTAGAATGGTGCAGCCATTGTGGAGGATGGTCTGGTGGTTCCTCAGGAAGCTTACTATAGAATTGCCATATGATCTAGCAATCCCACTGCTAGGTATATATCCAGAATAATTGAAAGCAGGGACACAAACAGATATGAAGACTTTATGTTGAGTGAAGTAAACAAGTCACTAAAGGACAAATATCGCATGACCTCACTGATACGACCTAAGCATACTGAGCAGACTCACAGAGTTAGAGTCTTTAAGACAGAAAGGGAGTAGAGAGTAATGAGCTGATGCTTAATCTGGACAGAACCTATGATAAGGTGGAAGGGGGTGGTCTGGCAGTTGGTGGGGGTGTTGGTGGTACAGGAATATGAGTGGGATCAATGATGCTGAAGTATGAGGGTGAGGAGGGTTGCAGAGGTGGGTTGGGCCATCCATGGAACTGGAAGAGGGATGGAGAAAGGAACAGCTGAACTCTGCGGAGGTAGAGGTCTGTGGTTGAAAATAACAATTGTTGGAATGTTCATTTGGCAAATATGGCAGGGGAGGGTTACTGCTGCAGGGACTGTGGTGGGGGGGATGTTGTGGGAAAGGGTGCACCTGGGGCATGTTTCTGTGGAATATGAATGTGTTCACTGTGTCATAGTGTGTTATCTCAGTGGGTGGAGACCCACACAAAAACAACAAATATCAAACTTCCATCCTGGGAAATCTTGTTACATTCTTAAATAGAGGGGCAAGAATCTCTCAAGGACAGACTAATAAAACAGACCAATATGTCAAGACCTCAATAATAATGCATATAACTATGAACCTTATTCTTGTAAAATTGAAATTAATAACTATTGCCTAAGAATTACCTCCTGAAAACCTCCTTATGACTCAATGTGGCCTCTCTATAAGCCAAACTCAGCAAATAAACAAACTACCTATCCCCCACCCCTGCACCCAGTGTGGGACATGACTCCCAGGGATAAGCTTCCCTGGAAGGATTAATACCAAGCACCAACCGGTGATGCATTTGGCTAAAGGCCTTGACCTAAAGGGGGAAACATCAAATACAAAAGAGTTTTTATGGCTAAGAGATTTCAAAACAAGTTTGGAGATCATTCCAAAGGTTACATGTATACATGTCCCAGGCAGTTTTCACTAACTGTGAACAAAGCCACAAATATGGGTGCTCCTGAGGGCTCTAAAGCAAAGGTTCTTAACATTTTTTGTTCCATGGATCCCTCAAGTCACATGAAATTAATACTATTGTAATTTATTTATTGAATACATTCTTAAGTGAAGGAAATGCTAGATTTCAGTTAGAAGTCAGAAAATAAAGATAAGTTTATTTTTTTCAATTCAAGCTCACGAATCCCCTGAAATCTTTTCATGAACCCTTGGTTAAGAACCCCTGTTCTAGAGCCATTCAGACACTACAGGCAAGGCACACAGTCCCTTGAAATCGCTCCCTGTTGGCAGGCCTTACCTTGAAATATATGATAACCTGTCTCCAGAAAGTAACAGAGTTAGACTTTTTTATAATTTCCCTACACATGATTCTTCTACCCCCTTTATTTGAGCCTATAATTAACACTATACCCATCAAATATATGTCTCAGAGAAGTAAATCTTCAGTCTGTTCATATGCCAGTTGAGCCCCAAATCTCAGAAGAGTTGCAGCTAACACCTACTCTTCAGATCATTGGACTTATCCAGGACAACTAACAAAATGATGATGGACAACCTCCATCCCCCAAACCAGAGATTATCTACAACTGCAAGCAAAACAGTTCCTTCCATCTGCCCCGTAAGGTCTTCTCAAGCTGAGGCAAAGCAGGCATCACAATCCCAAAATCATCAAGGTTGAGCAATGAACAAACATAAGGGGGGACTGCAACCATGGACAAAGTAAATTTATTAACATTGTAGTTATGGAAGAACATGTAACATTGATATAAAGACTGTGGTTACCTGAGGTTCTTGGGAGAGGGAATATTAGGTTGAACACAGGGCATTTTTAAGGCTTTGGAGTTAAGTGTAAACCAGTCTATTGCTCCTATAAACTTTGGTTAGGAGCAATTCTTCAATATTTATTCATCAATGTAACAAATGTACCACAAAACTCTAAGATGTTATTAATTGGGGAAGATGTGGGAGAGGGAGAGGGTAAGGTATATGGAATCCCTTATACTTTCAGTGTAACTTTTCTGTAATCTAAAATCTCTTTATAAAATAAATTTTTTATATTAAAAATAGAAAAAAGAAATCCTTCCATTTAACAAAAAGACGAACAACCCAATTAAAAAATGGGCAAAAGACTTGAACAGACATCTCTCCAATGAAGATATATAAATGGCCAAAAAGCACATGAAAAGATGCTCAACATCATTCACCATTGGGGAAATGCAAATAAAAACCACAACAAAATACTTTTTCACAGCCATTAAAATAGTTGCTATTAAAAAAAAACAAAAACAGAAAATAACAAGTGTTAGAGAGGATGTGGAAAAATAAGAATATACATTCGTTGCTGGTAACAATGTAAAATGTTGCAGCCCCTGGGAAAGACAGTTTGGGGTTTCCTCAGAAGCTAAGTATAGAACTGCCATATGACTCAGCGATCCTATTACTAGGTATACCCAAAATAAATGAAAGCAGGTATTCTAACAGATATTTGCACACTGATGTTCATAGTGACATTATTCACAATTATCAAAGTGGAGGCAACCCAAGTGTCCATTAACACCAATGAATGGAAATTGTGTTATAGACATACAATGAAATATTATTTAGTCGTAAAAAGGAATGAATTCCTGATGTATGTGATAACATGGGTGAACATTGATGACAACAAACTGAGTGAAATAAGCCAGACACAGAAAGACAAATATTGTATGATCTCATTGTTTTGAAACAATTACAGTATGCAAATTCTGTAGAATCAGGGGATAGAGTAGTGATAGGAAATAGGAAGTTAAGGCTTACAATATACATTGTTCTTATTTGGAGTCATGGTAACATTTTAGTAATGGATGGTGGTGGTGGGAGCACAACATTGTGAACACAATTAACAACGGCTCTGAAATATATATTGAATATGATTAGAAGGGGAAATGTTAGATTGAATATATGGTAACAAAATAAAAATTTAAAAAAAAAATCTTTGCCATTATGCTACACAAACAGTGAATCATAAATTGAACCAGGGACTTCAGTCATACAATTATAAAAATGTAAGAAATGTTTACATCTGAAAATACAATAAAAAATATCATTAGTTGTAAAAACTATCCCACACCAAGGCAAGGTGTTTGTGGTGGGTCGATATATGGGAATCCCGTATTTTATGCAAATTTTTCTGTAAACCCACAAAATCTCTAATAAAGGACAAAAAAAAAAAAAAAAAGGAATGTGGTCAAAGCTTCCCTAGAAGTGTGATGTTAGCATATTAACACATGGGATGAATAAAGTGATAGATTTGGGAGCTGTAGTCCTGTTACGGCAGTCAGAAAGAATACCAAAACAGCAGCTGAATCATTCAGAAATAATACCAATTTCCCCAAATTTTTGTTTTACTGATATAGCTATTGTGATACTGAATAAAGAAGAGCTGATTTTAAAAATCCCAACAGTAGCAGAATGGTGTATATTGCAAAACCACGACTCCAGGTAAATAACCTAATAAATGTGTACTTTCTGATGTTGGTGTTGATCACTAAAGAAATATTGCAAAACTGAATCTAATTGATTTTGGGGTGAAGCTTTTCTAAGAACTCAGAACTGCAAAGGGAAGAGGCTGCACAAAAAGTGTATTTGAAATGACCTTTCTAACTATTAGTACCTGACATATATAGGAACAGTTTACATTTGGCATTCATGTTACTTCCCATTTTTTATGGCTGTCGTCATTTTAAAATTGTTCAGATACAAAATGCCTTAGGCCAATTTATTTCCTTCCCATGAGTGAGTAAGACATGTTCACAGATATTTTTGATATTCCTCTCAGGGCTTTGGTGGGGAATATAGGATGGGAAAGTATTTTGAATGTGTAAGGTAGGTGGAAAATGGCCTTGAGAGTAGTATAAATAGTAGAGTTTCATATTTATGAAATGAACAAGCATGTATGGAATGGACTTGTGCTGCCCAATTCAGCAGTTACAGTCGCTTGTGCCTACTGAGCACTTGAAATGAGACTATGTGACTGACAAATTAAATGCAATTTTAAATTTTACTTAATTTTTATTAAATATTTAATCAAACATTAAATTAATTACATATTTATATTTGTAAATATGAACCTACTTTTTCAAGTGGTCATTTATACAACTAGATCAAGTTTTTCTGATGAAAATTTAGCATCTAAATTGGGATGTGCTTATATGTGTAAAATACCCATGAACTTTGAAGGTTTGGTACAAAAAAGGATGTACTGTATCTCATTAATAGTTTTAACGTTCCTAACATGTTGAAATCATACTTTGGATTGTATGAAATAACAAATATTGCTAGAGCTATTTTAACCTGTTTGAAAATTTTTAGTTACATGTATGGCTTGTATTATACATTTCTGTTTGACAGCACTAATAAATACTTTTTAGGATTTACATGGTTGTGCTTGCATTTAAAAACTCTGGATGTATTAAAGGGAGCATATTTGCTTTTGTAACAAAAATAATAGTCAATAATTATTCCTAATTAAATATGAAATATGGTTCTGCTTTAAGGGTCACCTCAAATTCAAAATGATGGGGACTGAAGACTCACTAAGGGTTAGGAATGATTATATTTGTAGAAGGGTTTCTTTTTAGGGTACCCAGTGTACATTTGTTCACCTTCAGATGTGTGACTTTTTATATTCTATCTTTTTTTGAATCACAGGAAGTGGGCTGCTGGTAAATGTTTAATAAACAGCCTCTAGGATAAAACGGTCCTGATTTTTAGTGTTTGCCTATTTCTGTGGTGTAAATATCTCCAATGTGAAGTCTCTGAATGTAGATTCACAAGCTGGTGTGAGCTGGACTCAATAAAATCCCAGCTGGGCTCTATGTGAGGTAACAGGCATGAAGATTAAGCAATCTGCTGACATTGACATGAGGTAAAAGATAGTATTACAGTGTAAACATCAGACATGCTTTCATTTCATAACATATGGCTGTGGTCAGCATGTGACAGTGGTCAATAGACCACATGTATTTAATAATCACTGACATATTTTCCCATGTCTAAAGAAATTGATGTCAGCCTCTACCACAGATACTATACCTCATATTCACTTACTGAGAGGGTGAGCTCAGGGGTTAAGAGCTGGGTTCTGGAGTCAGAGAGCTAGGTTCAATTCCTTATTCTACTAAACATCAGTGTCCTTAACTCTAGTATGGGGATGATAATAGTCCTTTTTCATATAGAAATCAGGATGATTAAATAAAATGATTTATTCAAAGAATTTGGCATGCCCTTGTCTTGCATCCAGTAGGAACTTGTTATTACAATTATTAGAGCCATTCTAATAACAGTAGCAAATGGACTACGTTTTATAATGTTTCCCATGCAGGAGACTGGGTATGTGACCCTCATTTATTATCATGATTTGTAAGCCTAGGGTGGTGGTAAAGCAATTAGCAAACATGTTATTGAGCAACCAAAATGTGTAAAATTCCATTCTTAAATCAAGCGCTTACATCATATGAAGGTCCAGGGAAGGGAAAGGACCATCACAATAGAAATGTGTGTATCTCTTAGGATAGGGCAAGTAGGCTGCCCGATTTTGCTTAGGTTTAGGGCAATTGCACATTTTCTATATGGATACCCCTCTGTGTGGGAAATAACTTAGAGGCTGATTCTCCCCAAATCACTACTTCATCTACTAAAAGAGAATTCTATACCATTGTTAGTGGCATACTATTGTTAGTGGTATTGTTTGTAAATCACAGATTTTTAGCAGTTGAAAAGTGGGCAGATGAATTCCAATGATAAGAGGCTTGTCTTAAAGCCAGAATTCTTGTGAGGACATAGAGAAGGCAGGTGGGTTACAGGAATCTGAGTTTCCACCTTCTCCTTTTTGGAGGAATGAAAGAATAAGGGCATTTCAGTAGCCAAATGCTTGGTGCTGTTCCTTTCTTGGTATACACAGTTTGGGGGTAGAAGTTTCTCAGCGTGTAAGGTATTCTTTTTTAGTTCATTAGGACACACTTGGCTTTTTACAACTCAACACAGTAACTATCCCTGTGGATGGGCTTCAAACTCACCTATTTGATTCACTTGCTCCATTCACTGATTCATGATGAAGGTGTGACTGATATATGGTAGAGAAAACCAGTTGCGGAGGTGCTTCTTTGAACACCATGTTTCTTTTCATACTTGACACCATTGCTTCTACCTACATCATTTTTTTTCCAAAATAGAATTTGAAAAAGGAAACCTCTTATTGGATTTCTTGCTTTCTTTTTATAAGTGGCTCTTTTTCAAATCTATTTTTTTAATTACTATGACAGATCATATAGAACATGGAGAATGTTCTTTAAACAAAGATGAGGATGTTTGAGTTTCTTTCAGATTCTAAGATGGACATTTGCTTTGTTTCACCTAATTGAAGAGGGAATAGGCTGTGGAAGACAAGATCTCATAGAATCAAGTCTCCAAAGACATTTGTTATCTCAATGAAATCATAATCTATCAATGATTAATACAATATTTGTAGTACTAAATACTTTTTACATCTCAAAGAAATGCACAAGTCCTTGCCTTCTACAGAGTCAATATAACAAAAATGCAGTCTTCAAAGGATGTTATTACCCTATCCAGAGCAAGAATTGAAAGAATATCTTCTTTCCTTTAATCAAGTACAACATGCAGTAGCTGTTCTTTTAAGGTAAACAAGTTGGGAAACCAAGAATGAGGCAATGCAATCTCCTGGGAAGTATTACTAGAGGAGGTGTCAGCAATCTCATGTCCTAGTTCCAGTCGAACACCGCCTGAATTGGTGACCTGGGTAAACATTTAATCACCACGGGACTCAGTTCCCCAACTGAGGCACCATTCCAAGATTTTTTGGCAAGCCAGTCCCTTGTTGTGTGATGTAAATAGCTGTCATTCATTGAAGGCTACTCATGTCCTAAAGCTCCTATGCTCCTTGTCTTTCTACCCTTTTAGTCTATAAGCAATCTGAGGACAGTAACTGTGTCTCACTCATCATTGTATCCCCAACACCTCGCCTTAAGCATAACCCATGGCAGATGCCCACCAAAAAAATCTGTCCAATGAATAAGAATGTGTGAGGTACTTTATTGTATAATGTAACCTTCACACAGATCCTGCAAGAGAGATCCTCATTTTACATATGGGAAAACAGCTTAGAGGAGTTTAGACAGAATATTTTTGGGAAGAGTTGAAAACATGCTTGATGTTTCTAAAGTCTGCCTCTGCCTTCCCATGTTTCTTCTTAAATGCTAAATTAGGCAGACTAAACACATGGTTAGGTTACAAGCAAAGTAGGGAAAAACAACAGAGAGCAAGAGAATTAAAAAAGTAAAATTTGGATTTGAATTATGGAATGGGACAGATGCCATAATATGTCCAATGTTTAGGGCCTGCAAAGGACTATATAATTCCTAGATACTGAGATAGCAATTTCTTTAATGAGCTGAATTGCTCAAGGGATATAAGGCCCATTTCCATGCCTTAAAAATCTCCAAGAGTACCTGACCCACTTTTGGGTACATTACTTAAGAGCAATTAGGTGAGCTCTCTCCATAACATGGGGTAGCACCCTTCCTCCTTTAAGAAAATATAAGGAAGTCTATTTGGCTAGAGTGACTGACAGTCAGATAGATGTCAAATATAGGGAGATCAATGTCATGTCTCATCTTCAGGAAGTTTACAATGTACCACTCCAACACTCTTCAAGATCTTAGGAGGTGTAAACGCTTGGACTTAGATCATTCATTGTTAATAATAGCTTTAACAGAAATGCTCTCTAGAAAGAACAGTGTTGTCCAATAGAAATACAATGCAAGACACAGTGCCAGCCACATACGTAATTTTAAGTTTTTTAGCATCACCTTTACAAAAGGAAAAAGAAAGAGAAAATTAATTTAAATAATATATATTTTATAGTTATCTTGTATTTTAACAATATATCTGAAATACTATCATTAGTCATGTAATCAACTTCAAAAACATTAATAGGATATTTTACACACACTTTCTTCATACTATGTCTTTGTATCTGATATGTATTTCATATTGAACAGCACATCTCAATTCAGACTACCAACATTTCAAGGGTTCAATAGCCACATGGAAAAACAGAGATCTAAGGGCTACTGCATTAGACCCCACAGCTCTGAAACACTGAGAGATTGTAGCGGTCCAGGAGTCCAGCTCCCCGGCAGTGTGGAATATATTTATATTTACTATTACTCACAAGGCAGCCAACTTGCTGAGAAGAGACTTTAAAGACTTTTACCCAGTTATTTTGCAAGGTCTAATTGTTTCCTAAAGTCCCAGAAAGAAATAGTTTTCCTACTGAAGCAAGAGGCAGGGTATTCCAGACCTTCTAACACTCATTTTGCATATAATTACTGAACACTGAACTCAGCATACAATTAAACCCTAAACTTTTATTTGTGGCATAGAATTTAGGATTCTAATGTCACTGTTTATGGGCCTCTGAGTGAGTCACCTCTCATCTTCTGAGCCTCAGTTCCTTGCATCCAAAATGAAACATCTGGAACAAATCAATGGCTCTCAGCCTTGGCCGTACATTAGGATCACCTGGAGAACTGGAAAAAATGCCTTGTCTCTGCCATGAATGAATTAGATTTTTTGGGTGTTGGGGGGAGCTGAGTGTATTTAAAATGTTTTTCTAATATCATGTTAATGTGCAGCCAAGAGAATCACTGATCTAGTGCAAACCAAATCTGCTATGATATTTCAGTTTGTGATAATAGAGCTGATCTGCCCCAAGGAGTCTTCCTCAGCTGAGTGGAGAGAGAGAAGTATCAATCGCCCCCATTCAACCAACCACTAAATATACTTTTCACACAGAAAATATATATGCCAAGTGGTTGAAATGGTTGAAATACTGAAATATTATGGTAAGATCAGAAAATACTATCCTGTGAAATAACAAAATAAAAAGCATATACATATATGGATGAAATTAGCCAGCCATAGATATCATCACTCAAGGTAAATGATATTATTTCAGTGTTGAGATTGCATAGGCAGAATTCTACAGATGTCCTCCCAAGATCCCTTCCGTTATTCAAACACCAAGTTAGGTACTATTGTAAAGGAACTTGGCATATGTAATTAAGGTTACTAATCAGCTAATTTTAAAATAGGGAGATTATCCTGGATTATCTGGGATAATCACAAGTAATCACATGAGTCCATAAAAACAGAAGAGGAAGAAAGTCAGTGAGATGTTGCAGAAAGAGGAAGTTAGAGAGAGGTGAAGTGTAAGAGTGATCCGACCTGCTATTGCTAGAGGGGAATGCATGTGCACATAGTTCCTAGAAACAAACACTGCCTCCAGGCTGACAGCAAAGAAACTGAGACCTCAGTCCTTGAATGGCAAGGATCTGAATCCAGCCAACAACCTGAAGGACTTTGGCTGCAGACTCATCTCCAGACCCTCCAGAAGGTATTCTGTGCCCCAACTTCTGACCTACAGAACTGATAAGAAATGGGTATTGTTTCAAGTCATTAATTTTGTAATTTGTTACAGCAGCAACAACAATAATAACAACAACAAACAATATAGTCTGCATTAGTCAGGGTTCTCTAAGAAAACAGAGTTGATAGGAAATATCTGAAAATAGTATGAGATATTATAAAGTTGTCTCACTCAATTGTGGGGATGCACAAGTCCAAATTCTGCAGGGGAGGCTGCAAGCCAGGAACTCCAATATAGGTCCTTGATGAGTTCCCCAGAAGACCCTGGCTGTCTGTAGTAGAAATAGGAATTCTCACTCTGAATGCTGAAATCACATCTCCTTTTAAGGCCTTCAACTGATTGGATGGGATGGCACTCATTGTTGATGGCAATCTCCTCAGTTGATTGAAGATGTAATCAGCCATAGATGCAATCAACTCACTGATGATTAAAGTCCACGAAATGTCCTTGCTTTACAATTGGCCCAGCACTTGCTTGACAAAATAACTGGGCACTGTTACCTGGCCAAGATGACACACAAGTCTAACCATCTCATGGTCTCTAAAAGTCTGTTACAGAGCCTGAGATAGACTTCCTAAACATCTATCATGAAGGTAATAACCCTGTCACCATTGAAATATTCCTTATATATAGGAGCTTTTTAAAAGGAGAGCATAGAAATTTGGTGCCAGAAAAGACCTTAGAGATAATCTTGTCCAACCAATTAAAGATAATTGAAAAGGAATGCTAAAAAATTAGATAGTAAATAAATTTGGGCTTTGTTTGCTCCAACTGAGAGTGCTCTGACCATCCAACAAAATGTCCCAATACAGAGACAAGTGAAATAATCTCTCACAGCTTGATGATGCTTTCCTCTAAAGTCATCCAGTTCCCTCTATTCCAACTCTGTGGTCACCAAATGACCTTCTGATTCTTATTCTCTTCTCTGGATATGTTCTTCTGGAAAACCAGGACAAAAACCAGCTGAAATGAAATTGCTTGACAGTTTAAATGAGAAATAAATAAATAAAATGTACTGGAATTCTGGTTTATTGACCCATCTCAAGTTTGGTAAGACAAATCAGGCTCTTTGAGTCTGATCACCTTTGGGTCAACAGATGCAATTTATTTTTTGAGCATATAAATCTGGACATGTGATGATCTCAGGCAAAGTGAGAAAGTCTGAGAGACCTGGTCTGCATCAGTTTTTGGGCCTTGCTTCTCAACTTAACTTCAGGTCAAATCAGGATTTTAAAAATAGGCAACATGTCAATGGGAAAATAAATGAAAACCAAGGTCAAAATCAAAGACAGACAAAGGTAAGATGAAGATAAGGAAAAGGAGCATAGCATTTATAAGTGGTATGGAAAGGGGAAGGCCAGGCTATCTTTGTAACATGTCCTTGTAAATCTAATACCTTGGTTCAGGAGAGCTTGTTTTCAGTGCTTCTGAATTAACCATTCAATTCCCAGGAGGCTTACATTTACCCCCTCTATGGGACCACCACAGCATAGCTCAGGAAATTGTAATTAAATCACCTGGCCATGCTTCTCCTAAATTAGTTTGCCAATGGGGAAGAAGGTAAGTCATCAGGCTGAGTCAAACTCTGAACTACTACTGATTCAGAGACTGTTCCCCAACCAAGAATCAACAGAATATACACTTAAGTGCTTTTTGCTTTAATTCATTTGAGTGAACTCAGTTATTTCACATCTTACTGAATAAAATATTTATCTTTTGCTCCAAATGAAAAGTGATTCAAATGAAATTTTCACTGTTCATCCTCTTGTGATCATGCTACAAGTTAAAACTTTACTTCCAAATGAGGAAGAAAAGTACAGGGAATTCCCATTGGGTGGGGGGATAGTTTACTTATAGCATTATCTAGATGCTAAAGAACCAAAGTGCAGGTACCTCAGACACAGGTAAATAATATGTCTGAGTGCCCACAAGTATCTAAAATTAGTCATGTCCAAATGGAATCGGCATCTCTGACTTGGCCCCCAATCTCTACCAAATAAACAGACTTCTGACCTACAGAAATGTGACATAATAAATGGGTATTGTTTTAAGTCACTACATTTCCTTTTTTGATGAAGGAGATCAGATCAGGGTTTACCTACTTACCTGGACGAGAGCTCTCAGTTTCTCCAATCCCTTTTATATTTAACTCACATTTAAGGGGGTGATTCTACCTTACAATTTTTTCTCAAATCTGGCTCCTTCTCTCCAACCCCAGTCCACTGCCTTTTCTCTTATCTATGCTTTTATTGCACTCTCCTTTATGGTCTATCTTTTACTTTCAAGGCTGCTGCCAGACAAATCACAAATCTACGTACTCTTTAAAATCACACTCAGACATCACCACCTCCTTGAAGCCTTCTAGACTTCCCCAGCTTGGAACTGCCTCCACAATGAATTTTTAAAGTTTCTACTACAAAACTAGCCACAACATCAAAGCCACAAGATGATGAGCCCTCTGTTTGTAGAATAAATGAGCTCTTGATGGCTATGTCATGGTCTATAAGATTCTTGAGGGCAAGATGCAGACCCATTTCACCTACTTATTCCCCACTCCACCCCACCACCCGAGATTTTGCAGTACTGGATGAAATAACAGGTATCTGTTGTATTGGTGGTGGGGAGAATTTGCTGGGTATAAAGTAGGACAGATGAACTAGAAGCTCTCCCATCCACAAGAATATCCAGATCAACATGTAGCTGTACGTTCTGGGCCTTGGGGAGAAGTTGGCTTGTGGAAGAAGAGAGTAGAGGATAATGTTGGGTTAGAGAATGGGCCTAGGGTTGAACTTGGGCAACCAGAATGTAACTTAAGGGATGCCAAGTATTAGTGTAAAACAATTTCAGAAAGACCAGGAAGACCACAGTTCAAAATTCTGCCTAGGACCCACTCGAATGGCTTCAGGCCAAGTAAAGACTGTACACTCCTTTGCAAGGTGGCAGAACTCAGCTTCCAATTGTGCTTTACCCTTCTGCTCCCTTGAAATCCCCATCTAATCCCCTCTACTTTTGCTAGAGGGAAAGAAAGAAAAAATCCAGAGAAAAAAAAGGAAAAAAGAGGAATTGAGAAGATGTGTGCAAATGATCTCTCTTAGTTTCTTTTTTTTAAATCATCAGCATGATATAGAACACAAACTATAATTTTTTGATGTTGAAAATTATTTCCCAAGTTTACTAGATTAGATTCCTTAAACTACAACTGGTTTAAAGATAAATGGCTTCACCTGTTTCTCGAGTAATCTGAATGTCTGAAAGCCTCAGGCTGGTGGTAATGGGGAAACTAGAGGGACCAACAGGGAGGCAGAATCACAATCATGGAATCCTGGAGCTGGAGGGGCAATGAGGATCATGCTAATCTAAAGGCCTCATTTTAAACTGTGAAGCTCAGAGAGGTATAGGAATTTACAACTGGTCACTGGTTGAGCTGGGCACAGCACCCAGGTTTCCAGCTCCCAGTCCAATGGGCTTTTTCACTACTCCAATAGCCTTCAACCTGTCATTCTATTTTCAAGGAGCACTTCAAAGACCAAGAAAACTCACAAATACTTAGGCTCACATGTGCTGTCACTTATCGTTAGGCTTTCAGTACAAACTAATCATAACAAGTGAAGGCCTAAGGCAAGTCGAACTTTTCTGGTTTGCCCCAGACGGCTATGTAGGGTTCTAAAAGGCCTTTTCTGTGTGTGACCATCCAGGGTGGGATGGCTTAATGAGGCCCAGTTCCCCTTTCCACCCTCTTTGAAGTAGGACAAGAACACAGGAAGGGAGTTTAGTCAGAACCAGCTCATGGGCCTGGACCAACCTGGGCCTAAATTTCCCAAGATGATCCTGGTTAGAACTTTGCAAAAATCTACTCACACTGACACCACAGAGCACGGCTTGAGCTGCAGATCTACAGCCTCTGTTTCAAACCCTTCAGTGTAAACGATAAACTTTTAAAAAGGCCCACCCAGTCCCATGTGATCTAATCTGGCCTCTTCCAACCTTTCTATTTCTGTCTTCCACCATTTCCCCAAACCTCCCCTTTCTTCCACCCATAATCCCCTAATTGCAATTCTCTGAATGTCCTAAGTCCTTCACAACTCTGGGCCCTATGCCTCCTGTCCTCTTCCTTCTTCATCCATCTCTGCTCCTTCATCCTCCTTAACCTCAGCTCAAGGCCAGTTCAACTTAGAAGCATTTCTGGTGACAAGCTCTTACTCTTCTCTCTACCATAACAGCCTTTACAAACCTTTATTAGAATATGTAAGGAATCACTGATTTTCTCATCTCCCTGCCATTATGCTGACGATCTCAGGGTCATCTTTGTGTCCCTAATACCTAGCATAGTGTGCAGCCCATCAAGTGTTAAATGAGTTAACAGAACCCCGACACTGCTTTAAAGTTAGTGGCTAGAGAATGTCCTGAAGAAAGTTCATCTGAATACTTTTTAATGAGACAGATAAAGCAGTGTTTCCCTTTACATCAGGCATGATGTGATAATTTTAACCAGGCGTGTAGCAAGGAATCCAAAGCTTCAGAGTTAATCAGCAAAGAGGTATGGCTAGAAGCATAAAGAGGCAAAGTCTTATTTTCCTTTTCTTCAAAGTGCTGACTTTAGAAAACCCGGAAGAAGATGGAAAACAGGCAATTGTGTTGTTGCTTCCTTTCATTACCTTTCTAAAACATAAATTGGCTACTGAAATGTAAAACAAAGACCAGAATTAAAAAGCCGAATGCAAATTATAATCTCTGTTGACTTTATCAAAGTGTTACAGGTCTTTAAATGCTCAGAACACCAGCCTTTCATTCAGAGAATAAACTTTGAAAGCTCAAAATATATCTAAATGGTGATCAGAGAAAGGAGAATGCAGTCTGAAATTTTACCTGACCAGCACAAGAAAAAGTTTTGCTGAGAGTAAAAGGGAGAAGGGCAGAGAGGTGGAGGAAGGAGGGAGCAGATAAAAATTTAGCCCAAAGAGGGAAAAATGAGGAGGGAAGAGAAGGAAAACAATTGACCTAAGCCAAGCCAGTGATTTACATGTAAAAAATGCAAAAGCAAGTTAAAAAAAAAAAGACCTGGTTATCAGCCTTTTAATAAAGTTAACAGTAAGGACATACTAACCAATGGTTCCAGAGATATTTCTGAAATAGAAGCTAGAGTTTCCCACGGTATCCTCTGGGTGTTATGGCAAGAGCCTTTTAAATTTCCCTTTCAGTTCATCATGATGAAAGCATAGCACATAACACAAATAGGTTAAAATCTGGCAGAGAGGGTAAGGTTGAAGGTGGAATTTGGTATAAGTTTCTCGGTTACTGCTTGGCATGTCAGTTAAAATCTTTAGCTTCTTGGTCTTGATGTTTTGACACATAATCCTTCATTAAACTCCTCAAAATCAATCTGTGTGTGTGAGCACCCACACGCATGCATGTGTGTGTGTCTCTCTTTCCATCTCTCTTTCTGTCTCTGTCAGTCTCTCTCTCTTTCATCTAGGGTCCAGAAAAGTAGATGAAAGCACATGAGACCACTGCCTCACATCATGTATTACGTGACCTTTGCCCAGTACTTTGTTGGGCTCTGCCAGCTGAAGTGAAGGCCAGGCCTGGGCTGGAGTCCTATGAGGCCTATCACAACAGAGTCAGAGAGGCCAGCTTAGAAGAGGTCCAAGCACTAGAACTGGACAAAGGTTAAGATCTGGATGGGTTGAAGACAGTCATAGAGTTATATTACTCTAGTACCATCATTTCTCTAAGGAGCAAAAAAAGGATGGTTCTAGGAGGTCAGAGATTTCTGTCCTCCTCACTGATTTATCCCAAGTTCCCAGAGTTCAGCACATTGAATACTTGTTAAATGAAGGAATACATGAATGAATGAATTCCAAAACATGAATGCCTAATGGATACCCTCACATATTTAATTTTATTGTAAATGTTTAACCATATTATTAATGGGGTGAAGTGGTTACCTAGAAAACCATTAGTTCCTCCCACGTACAAAGTCTGTAGTTTAATCTTCTCAAAGTATAAAAGTCCTAATCAACTAAGAATATTTTGGTCAAATGAGCAGGAAGACACAGGATTTAGATAATGTGCATTTTTTTTTCTTTTTCATTTCCTCATAATAGAGAGAAGTAGGTGTCTAAGAAAAAGAGATCACAAGTCAACTAAAAATAAAGATCCAAAATACTAAACATCTGTTGAAATATCTAGGATTGTTTTAATCACACAAGCAACATAAGAAACCAAAGGACACTTTGGTACTTCTGGGACTTTGTCATATTTCATGTAGCATCATTAGAACAATCATGATGATTTTCACCATTGAGTGTGGATGAAGTTTCTGTACATCTAAGACTATGTGACTAAAATTCTTGTGTGTGATCATCAGTCCTGTTTACACTATCAACCCAAAGACTATGCATGATTTATGACTTCAGCCAAAATTAGCAGCTGACAAGAATTGGCTGCTGACAAGAATTCCTCTGTCTGGCTGGCTTTCCTATGTTTGTATAGAACAAACCATTCTGTGACATGTGATACATACAAACTCATTTAAAAGGAAAAACCCTCAGAGGTTAAAATTCATTTAAATAGGTCACTTACCAATGACTAGATTTGAGAACTCATGGTCTTTTAATCATAAATTGGTGGCTAATTTGTTCTGAAATCATATTTTGGATGTGAAAAAACAACCTGCCTGACACGTGTCTCTACAACACATTACCAAATCTAAAGTCAGGGGTACACAAATACCTCATCCCCGAATCTGGTCTTCTTCCAGCATTTGCAGTATAAGCCAGAAACCTAGCAGTTTATCCTGACACCTTCTCCACCTCCTGCCACCTCCTTCATCTGTCAATGTTACTCCTTCAAAACCTTTCGAGTGCATTTCATTCCATTTTCATCCTCTTTACTGCTATTACCCAAGACCTAGCCACCACTGATAATATGGTCTAACAAATATTTACTAATTGTTCCCAATTTTAACTCTCCCAACTTTCCATTAAAATAGAACTCATTGAAGGACTACATTTCACAGACTCTCTTGCAGCTAATTGTGGTGACATAATTAAGTTCTGTGAGAAGGACATAAGTAGAAATGACATATGCATCTTTAAAAGAAATGCATATCCCCCTCACTTCCCCTTCTCTACCCACACTGACTTGAACGTGGATGGGATGGGTCACCAAGCACTTGAATGAAGGCATCCTAGACCTGTGGAATACTTCTAGATCTCACTATGAAGTTCGATCTCAGGCAATGGGGATTTATACATTGGCAAAGAACCATCAGTGGTTTTGAGACTTGCCAGCCTAGATCTTCCTAGCTTATCTCTGAAAGAGAAAGATCTTTTTAAACTCATTTTTCAGGCTTAACAGAAAAAGTAGTGGGAAAGAGTAACCACACAAAACTTCTGAAAAGCCTAAGGTGAAATTTTACTCTTGATATCTATAAAGAAAATGTACTTGAACACAAGTCATTCTGATATGACTTTTTTATGAGTCTTACGAGATACTGCTTCCATTTCTAAGAGACTATGAATCCTATCACTGTCCTGGAACCAGACATATTTAGAATGGACAGAACTTGTAAAAAGCTTTATTTAGGGAATTATAAAGGTCCAGAGAAATAAACATCCTAGTCAGACAGAATATTGGTCTAATAAAAAAAAAATGCATGGCACTCTGAATCATCCTCCTCCAAACCAAATTCCCAAACTTCAAGTTATTCGGTACTTTATCAAATAAAACAATAATGCCTATACAAAGTGAAGAGCCTTGGGGAAAGAAGTTGGGGTTACTTATGGGTTATATCTTTCCAAGTTTTTATACTCACAAACAAATTGTATACTGAACAATGTACTCCAAGATAGTCTTGGTGACAAATATGAGGCTCTCTGCTTTAAACAGGATTTTTATCCAGACACCTTAAGTTTATACCAAGAAGATAAGCTAAATCAAGAGTAGCAGTATTTGATATGCAAAATGATTATTTTCCTTTGGGACAAATAAGAATTTTTTCTGATTATAAATGCACAATACATGCTTTTGTATAAATTTGGTAAGTATTAATATACTGTAAAACAAAGTCTGGGTCCCTTTCCTGTCATTCTTTTTCTAATGTTTTCTTTGACAGTCAAAAACCAACTCCATATAAATGCTCTGTAATATTTGTTCATTTTATTTTTTTCCATTCACCATTAGAGCATCATAGGTACTTGCCAATTATATTGCCACTTTTTCTAGGAAATGCAGTTTTCAGCGATTCTTTGTTGATTCCAATGAAACCAACCTGGATCAGCTAATATTAACAGATTAGACTTAGAATGCAGTCCCCAAAACAAAGGCTGACCAAAAGGAAATGCTAGAAATTAGATGTGGGTGACACAGGCAGATTCTATCAATTTGAAGAAATTACAAGTGAGAAAAGAACTAGTTTGAACATATCATAAAAAATTCTGTAAAGGACCTGTGATTTACTGAAGGAGAGAGAAGAGAGAAGAAGAGGAGAAAGGAAGAGAGAAATAGAAGAGGGGAGGGGAAGGGTGGGGAGGGGAGGAAAGGGAATGGGAGGAGAGGGAAGGAGAATGGCTGGGCATAGCAGCAGAGATCTGGTATCCTTACAGTAAATTCCTATTACATGGGGTTACTTTGATACATATTCTTCCTTGCTAGCTAAAGGAGTATAATATCCTCTCATCCAAAAATAAAAACTTTATTTTATAAGACTATGAATATAAAATTTAATGGCCTCATTAACTAATAATCCATCATATTGCTATTACTGGCCATTCAGATCAGTGCTTTTCAAACTGAGGGTCACAACCTATTATTAGGCTTTGGGATCATTTTAGCAGATCAAACCCAGCTTTGTTTTCTTGCTTGTTTAAATGAACAGAATAGAATAGAATAGGACAGAATAGGAGAGACGAGAAGACAAGAGAATAGGATATCAGAGTACATCGCACATAGTGAAGGGTGGTTTTGTTACATGAAACTTTTTAAAGCATGTGTATGTCTACTGGGTGGCGGTCAAAAAATTTTGTAAGCTACTGATGTGGAATGCTTTAAGTTTTTTAGTGTTAGAAATAATGGTGCAATAAGCATCTCTTAGGGATGAGGGGACTTGGCCTATATATAAATATACTGACTAACTGCTGATTCTCAGAAGTGAAATTATTGCATGAAAAGGGAGAATATTTATGAGATTTTTCATAGGTATCATTCAATTGCTTTCTAAAAAGCTGTCCTAATTTAGATTCAGACAAGAGCATCATAAAACTCCAATTTCACTGCATAATTGTTAGCAAAAATTTTCTTTTCCTGTAGCTTTGCTAATTTAATGGGCAAAAATGGTTTGCTTTTGTTTTAATTTACATTCATTTGAGAATTAATGAGGCTGAATATTTTTTGAAATATTTATTGTGAATTATTTATCCATATCCTCCCACTTTTTGTTGGGTTCCTTTCTTTGTTGGAGTGCCTACCTTTTTATTTCTAATTTTCACACATATCTTTTTAAGAGACACTTCCTCATTAATTTTTAGGATAAGGGTATGGCAGGAAGAGAAAAGGGGAGAGGGAATTTTGATCAGATGGATTTTGACAGGCTATTATCAGACTACTCTTAGGCTTTTATCCTTCATTGATTTTGGGACCAGCTGTCTGATATTGGATAGCCTTAAAAATAGCTTATAAAATAACTAATGACAAGACTGATGGCCAACGTGGCACTGCAAGTTTATACTTTGAACTTTCTCCTCTGTGCCAAACACTGCAAAGGTAGGCTTATTTAAAAAAAAGAACAATTAAGACACTAGAACTGAGTAATGTGAAAAAGCAGTTACGAGTCATAGAGGGCAGATTGAGGAGTTTTAAAATATATATAAGGGGAGTTCCAGATGGAAAGGAATTGCAAAAATACAAACAAACAAACACACACAAAAGCAACAACAAAAAACAGTTTTAGGGATGGTTATTACTGAGAATTTTACAAAATTAAAGAATGGAGTGAGTTCTCAGATTAAAAGTCCAGAGTATTCACTGAGTGGTATAAATAAAAAATAAATTCCTTAGGGCATCAGAATAAACGAAAATCTTAAAACCTACTGGAAAGAAACAGCAGATTACTTACTATGGAACTCAAATAGACCAGTAGAAGGTGATTCTTCAGCAACAACAGATGCCAGAACACAAATGAAAAACTAAAATGTTAGAGATTTAGAATTCTAAATCATTAAAGACTTTTTGTGTGAGAGTGTGCATGTGTGTGTACATATAAAATCTAAGAGAATTTACCACCTAAAGAGTATCACTCAAAGAATGACTAAAGGAGCTATTATGCAGAAAGACAAGAATCAGCTTAAAAACAAGTTGCGATTTTCTCATCTTAAAAAAGAGGACTTTCTCTGGACTATTCTGGCTTTTGTCCCTTGGGTTATTGATCCATTTCTCTGTTCCCCTTAAAAGCAAAAATTCTTGATTGAGTGGATTGTCTTAAACTCCTGTTTCCAGTTCCTCTTTACCCATTTTCTTAAACCCATTCAAATCAGACTTTATTATTATTATTTTTAAAGATTTATTTTTTATTTCTTTCTCTCCCCTTCCCACCCCCCTGGCCCCAGTTGTCTGCTCTCTGTGTCCATTCGCTGTGTGTTCTTCTGTGACCGCTTCCATCCTTATCAGCGGTACCGGAAATCTGTGTTTCTTTTTGTTGCGTCATCTTGTTGTGTCAGCTTTCCATATGTGCGGAGCCTTTCATGGGCAGGCAGCACTTTCTTTCACGCTGGGCACCTCTCCTTTCAGGGCGCACTCCTTGTGCGCGGGGCTCTCCTACGTGGGGGACACCCCTGCATGCGGTGTGCATCAGCACTGTGCATGGGCCAGCTCCACATGGGTCAAGGAGGCCTGGGGTTTGAACTGCAGACCTCCCATATGGTAGGCAGACGCCCTATCCATTGGGCCAAGTCCACTTCCCAAGAGGGAATCAGCTTTTTTTTTTTAATTAAAGGGTAAGTATGAAGCAAGTTACTTGAGCCTTTAAATACTTTGTTTATTCAAGCACTGTGCTGTAATTTTTTTTTTTTCCTATGAGGCACTGGGACCAGGGATTGAACCCAGGACCTTGTATGTGTGAAACTGGTGCTTAACCACTGAGCCACATCAGCTTCCTCAAATCAGACTTTAACCTTCACTATTCCAGTGAAATAGCTTTTGCCATGGTCACCCATGACTTCCACACTGCTAAATCTATTCGCTAATTCTTTGTCATTTTATTTGACCCATCAACAGTTAACACAATGGGTCACATCCTCCTCTTTGAAAGACTATCTTAATTTGGTATGGACACCATTCTCCATTGACTCTCCTACCTTACTGGGTACATCATCCTGGTCTACTGTGCTGCTTCCTCCTTATTTTCCCAATCACTTGGCACTGCAATACCACAAGGACTTCTCCTCTTTTCTCTATCTACACTTTCTAAGGGATCCCATTCAGCATCATGATATTAATAACATCTATATGATGATGTTGCCCAAATTTATAACTTCAACTCAGTCCTCTTCCTTGAACTATAAGCTCATATATCCAATGGACTATTCAATAATTCCCATGGATGTTTGAGAGGCTTCTTAAACTTACAAATCCATAGCCAAACTTTTGATTTTACTCTCCTAACCTGCTCATCCAAGAGTCTTGGCCATTTAAAAAAAAGCACCTCTATTCTTCTGGATTTTCAGGACTTTATTCCACTCTTTTACTCATACCCTATAATCAATCAACTAATCTTCTTAGACATACCACCAAATTATATCTAGATTCTGATCGTATCTTACTACTTCCATCTTTATATCCCTGGTCTAAGATACCAACATTTCTTATCTGGATTATTATAATTTTTTCTTAATTGTATACATGCTTGTGATCTTGAATCTCCTTATCCCTAGTACTCAGAGTGATCTCTCTAAAGATCTCTCTAAGAACATGTAATTTCTCTTTTAAAGACTTGGATGCCGTCCCATCTCACTTGGAGTAAATGCCAAAGTCCTTACACTGATCTGAAAGTCTTACTTGATTTTCCCTCTCCCGCTCCCCCTTATCATTCTGCCTCTATCTGCCACTACACTCTTCTTGCTCATTCTGCTGCAGCAAGACAGACCTCTTTAATGTTCCTTAAAGACTCCAAAGAGCATAAGCTAGTCCCTCTGCCTGGGGCATTCTTCCCCGACTTCCATCAAATATCCACTGAAATGTCACCTTATTTTTTCCTAACCACCCATACAAAATAATTACCCTTTTCCTACTCTATTTTTCTCCATAGCATTTATCTTTATTTGATATACTATATGTTGGCTTGTTTATTTAATTTTTTCTCTCTCTCCTTCCTATAATGTCAACTAAATGAGTTCAGGGATTTGTGTATTTGTTCTCTTCTATACTCCCAGCACCTACAATCACAGCAGACCATTAGAAGGCATTCAACAAGGACTTATTGAATAAATGAATAAAATGGTAAGTGAAATAAAAAGGTAAAACATGATGGCTAATTCAATTAAATTTGTTTGTAAACACAATATCAACCATATTTTCGGTTTATAAAAATATGAAAGTAAATTCTAGGCAAGTGAAACAAGTATAATAGAAAAGACTTTATCAAAGGATAAATAAATATACTAGATTTTCTGTTTTGTTGGCAGATATATAATGTATATGGAAAGATAACAATAATGTTGCTTGATGTGGGAGTGAGTAGCCCGACTAAGAGGTATGTAACTACATGATATAACTACATGTGTGTGGGGTAACACTGGCAATGAGGTTGTTACAGCCTCCTGCTGCTTTAAGGAACAGCTCCAGGAGGCCAAGGGAAACCCCACCCCACCACAGAGCCTAAGGAGGAGAAGATAAGCTGAGTTTCAATACAGCTCTTGGAAAAGTGACAGGATTCATACAACAGTTTAAAAAAAGAAAGAAGATGTTTTAGGCTTGTATTTTATGGCTCTGTTCATTCTCAGCAGGCAGAAAATGGAGAATCGAGGTGATCCTAGGTAAATTATTATATTGGAAATAAAATAGAAAGCGTTGGCATTTTAGAATTTCAAGGAAACATCTCTGAAAAGTAATTACTTTAAATAAATACCTGTTAAAAGCAAGTCCAGTAAAATAACCCTTAAGACATTCTAAAAATATAGATAATACAATATTACATCCTATTCAAGCAGGATTTACCTTAAGAATGCAATGATAGTTCAATATATGTCGATATAATGTAACTCCTTAATAATGGAAAAGAAGCAATCAAATAGGTATTCTTACATGCAGAAAATCCATTGTTTATAATGTAACACTTATTTGTGATAAACTCTCAAACCAGAAATGAGTTTTTTATCTGATAAAAATGTGTCAGCCAAAAACTTTCACTTAGTATACATAAAGTGAAACTTTTGAAACAGTCTCACTATAGTGAAGTACAGAATAGAAATGCTTATTTTAAAGGTATAATACTTAGATGGTATAGTACCACGCAGGGATGAGAAGGTTGGGATCAACAGCAGAAAGATCCTAGAAAAGACCAAAGCATATAAGCGCCCAACCTGATTCAGTTGGGCCACACCTTAACTGAAGTAACATTTTGAAGAGATCAATTTATATGGGTCTGCACCTACCAGAATGTGGACAAAGATCAAGAACATGTCCAAACTGGGGTACGCAATTCAATCGACCACAACAGGGACTTCAAACTTAACCTGTAAACTTATTTCTTTATAAATATGAAGCAAATATTGGGCAAAATGTTTATTTTTGATGTATTCATTTGGATGGCAGGCATATAAGCATTTACTGTAGCATTAAAAAAAAAACCAAAAATCCAACAATGTAAACAAAGTAAAGCAGACAGTTCCAAATTCATACCTTGCCCAGAGTAAAATTAACAGGTCCATAAAAAATTTCCATATATATAAAAATATCAGAAGAGAGATTCTACATGTAGAGCAGGTATCCCTGCAACAATTCTGAGAGGGATAAGCTAGAATGGTTACTCAGTTGAGCAACAGTCACTGACTCCAAGACTCTTACCCCACATATCCACCCTACCTACCCTGCCCTCCCCAATGGCTCAAGAGTGAAATTTCACCAGACTTAATGTCTAACCAACAAGAGAAGTGCACTCAACCAACTTCTAGGCTAATGAACGTTTCCTCACAGATTCCAGAGAAAAGACACAGTGTACCTTCCAGGAAGAAAAGCAAATCATATGTGATAGAGTGGTAGCTGGGTCCCATCACAAGGCTTCGCAGAGTTCTCATGCCAGAAGAGTCTGATTAATGCAAAAAAGTCATTTTTTTCACTGACCTTCAAGAAGCATACTAACTTATTTGCCTCCATACTCCACTAAAAATTCTGATTTGGGGAAGAGTGATTAAGAAATGGTTCTCAACTTGTCTTTCTGGGAAGTTATAATTAGGACAAAACCTTTGTGAACTACCACAGGGTCAGGTTTAGTTATCCTGAATTGCAAAAAACAGCAATGAAAAGAGTTGTTGATTTTACTCATGAGGGCCGCTGTGAAACCTGTTAGCACATATCCATTAAAGAAAGAACTTAAACACATTTCATATATGCAATGTGATCAAGCTGGTTGAGGAACATCAAACTAATAATATAATACACATATAAGGAATGCACATGGCAGGACAGTATAAGGCACAATATCTGTGAATGACACAGAGATCCAGGATGAACATAATTTCTCCCTGGTCATCTCAGTCCCTAAGTACAAACCTAACAGAATGCCACACCCACTGTCTCAAATAATCTCAGGAATAATAATGAAAATATGCATAATTAGTCTTTTTCTGCTCTTAATATATGATGAACATTGAGAATTGCCACAGAAGCCCTGGCTGAGAATTCCTTAGAAACAGAGTTAGGGGCTTACAAAATGATTTTACTTTAAAAAATATAATTCTTACCAAACAGGCATCCATCCATATTTCATTGTATGCAGGAACATTTATTTCACTTATATATTTACTCTGCATGTAACACAGTAATACCCTTCAAAAAACATTTTCTAAAGAGTTGAGCAGAGGAGCTCTAACGGCTTTATCTACAAACACTCTATTTAGCTGCTCTTCTCATTGAAAGAGGTGAAAAATCAAGAGAATAGGCACCTAGATAGTTTATGCCAACACTATATCCCTGAGTTTGAAATAAAGCCTGTGAAAAATGGCACATTTTTGGACATTGGTAAGAGGTTCAGTGCTGGTAATTGTGTCTAGAGTCCCAATTGAGTTGCATCAATGTCTAGAAAAATTGTAAGTCCTATGTCTTGCCTTCCAGTTAATTTTTTTACCATGGAAGGGTAAAGGATTTTTACTTTTTAAATTCTAATATGACCCCCCATGTCAGAGCAAAAAGACAAAGTAGGTAATAGGTTAGGATAAGAACACGTAACTGCCACTATGAGTCACACCCATGGGCCATCTTGCCCCTTTTCCTAAACTGCCAACAGGGATTACTTTCTAAGCCTGTGTGAACATTTTCTTCCGCAACAATTTCAGAGGTAAGGGTTTTGTGGGAGTTTGAGATTATTTTATGAATCACAAAAGAGAAAGATGATGTTTTTAAACTAATCTATTCCTCTGGTTGTGATACCATTTGATTGCATTAAATTTGGTTGAGGGGTCTTTGATTAGCTCTCCTGATAAACTAGATTTTGGGCTTTTTGATTCAACTACATCAGTGAGGCGTAATTCATGTTGAGTCTCCATCCTGATCTGATAAAAACAGAGACATACACAGAGAGACACACAGACTGGCAGACACAGGAAAAACAGAGCTGTCATGTTTGATCCAGCCATATGAGAGAGGAGAGGACTAGAGGATCGGATCGCTGAAGCATGAAGCCCCCAAGAGGCTGGGCCCATGGAGCAGGTCAAGAGGAGACAAGCCCTAACAGGTTTGCCTACAGCTGTAGAAAGGCAGAGACCATGGAGAGGTCATCAGCCATTTTGATTCCCCACATGGCAGCTAACTTTGTGAAAAAGCACCTCTTATGGTAACCTGATTTGGACTTTTCACGGCCCTGGGACTGTAAGTTTTTACCCCAAGTAAATCCCCTTTATAAAAGTCAACACTTTCTGTTACTTTGCATTGTCAGCCCTTAGGCAAACTAAAACAGGTCTCAAATCATTCATGAATGTTTGACAAGAGTTTTCCTCATGAGGTTTGATTTTGTCAGTTAACATTTCTAAAACTGAATAGCCACATGAGAAAAATTTTATCTTCCATCAGAATTTTAATTTAATTGTGCTGTAGTCAGTGTTCAAAATAGAGTCACATCCAAATTACTCTCTCTTATTTCCTATTCACATCCTGGAACAATTTCATTGTTTTTCTTCAGTGCTATTTCTACATTTAACTTGTTTCAGGAAGTAGTCCCTGGTCCAATCTACTGTCCATACCCTGTATAACTGAAGCCAACTACCCAGGACATAGTTTAATTCTTCGGAAGTTACCTTGTTCTCTGTTTGCTTGAGACTTCAGTGGGTTTCAGATCTACAATAGACATAGCCTGTTTATCTAAGGCAGATTTAGGGAGGACATTCACTCTTGCTGTGCCTTCCAACCCTAAGATCTATGATTTTAAACATTCCATTATTAATAATAACTAGAAATGGAGCCAAAATTCATTCTCAGAACCAAAAGCAAAATGGGCAGGTGAAGGCACTCTGCAGTCCATCTTACCTAACGTGAATATAACAAACCTATCTTCCTCTTTTGGCCACTTTCATGCAGGCTATCAAACCCAGAACTGACCTCAAAGAGTCACCTTAGTGACTCAGGCATCTGTGTAGTTGTAGAACAATAGAAAATGGCCAAGGCAGCCTTCACTGCTGGTCATGGAACACAGCCCTGAATTCTTTGATGTGGCAGATAATGATGAGATGACCAGGATGATAGCAAGTAATGGAGGATTTTTACTGACGTATAAATTTTAAAAGACATCTTACTGGTATTTATCAGCAGACTGTGTTCTGCTACATTCTTAGATAGTACTCCTAATTACATAGCTAGACCATCTGGACTGAATCCTATCATAGTGAAATTCCATTGAATTGTTTCACTTCATTTACTTTCTCAACAGATATTACTCGTTTGAAAGACACTGATCTGTGGAGGGGCTTTGTTCTAATAGTGCATCTGTCTAATGCAGCTCTTTACCTATCGTATGGGCTATTGCCACAGTTCTTACTGGTTTCCATTTTCCATCTGTTTTCTCTCCAATCCATCATGCACTCCATTGCCAGGGGACCAATCTATAATAAAGTTCATCTATGATCTTGACATTTTTCTTGCTTAATTTTCTCCAATGATTTCCCGTTGCTTAGAACCCAGAGTCCTTAGCTGGCAATCAAGGCCACAGTCAAGAAGGTCCTAGTATGTCTTTCAGGTTTTATTTCTCTCTACATTCAACTTCCTTCTACTTGTTGCATGGATAGACTCAAATTTTTGTTCAAGATGTTCAATCCTACATAGAGGGTCATCCATCCTTTCTTCTCTCCACACCTCAGCACTTTTCACCTCATAAGACCTTCCAAGCTTTCAGATCTGCTGTCACTGCCTTCATAAAAGTTTTCCTCAGTCACTAAATGAGGTGGGATTTGTCTATGCTCTGAAGTTCCATTGTGTTTCCTTTTTTTTAAAAGATTTATTTATTTATTTATTTGTTTCTCTCCCCCCCCCCCCCCCCCCCCCCGTTGTCTGTTCTCTGTGTCCATTTGCTGTGTGTTCTTCTTTGTCCGCTTCTGTTGTTGTCAGTGGCACTGGAATCTGTGTTTCTTTTTGTTGCATCATCTTGTTGAGTCAGCTTTCTGTGTGCAACACCACTCCTGGGCAGGCTGCACTTTCCTTCGTGCTGGGTGGCTCTCCCTACGGCTCCCCGCACATGGGGCTCCCCTACGCGGGGGACACCCCTGCATGGCAGGGCACTTCCTGTGTGCATCAGCACCGTGCATGGGCCAACCCCACACGGGTCAAGTGGGCCTGGGGTTTGAACCGGGGACCTCCCATGTGGTAGACTGACACCCTAACCACTGGGCCAAGTCTGCCGCCCATTGTGTTTCTTTGTAACTCCTTCATTTTGTTTATCAGTCTGTCTATGACAGTGAAGTACATATTGTCTTCTACACCAAGCTATAAATTCCTTGAGGATGGTAGAAGCTTAAAATATACTATGTATTAAACTGACACTGTTTAATATTGTCTGGGAACTCTGATCATGTGGTTTGAAAAACAAAATAAAATAGAAAATTATCCAGATCTTTTCAGCTCTGCCTTCTCATTTCCCAGCCCTCAATGGGCAACAAATACAAGACTTCAGAAGCAAGACCTCATATTTGTTTCCTCTCCTATCTTGCATGATGCTTAAAAACTTGTATGCCTTGATAAAATATTCTTTTTATCCTCCAGTAAATGAGATCTTGATTGAATAGGAGTATAAGCAGCACCACACCATGAGGTTCACAATCTTTGGGGTTTAAGACTCTTTCATAAAAAATGAGAAATAACTTTGGAAGTGAGAAAAGTTGTCCAACCAGCAACCACAATGGCAACAAACCTGGGCAGGAGATAGGAGTGAAGAGGAGGGGGATGGTTGCCCCATCATATCAAGATCAGAGAAAAATATTTATGAAAGACAAACAGGATACATCAGTATTTTGCTTAATAGATGTAGATCACCATACTTAATACTGTCACCAGAGAGAAAGAAGTAGTAGAATGATGGTAAGACCAATCTATTAAAACTGAATTTAGCTGTATTTACATGGTCACTTTTAAGCATAAAGTAGAAAATATCTTTACTCAAGATATCTTTATTTCAACAGACCTGCTGAAAACAGACAACATTTGTGCCATTTCTTCTGGTAAGTACTAATATACATAAATTTCTTATATAATGGATGAGAAAAAATTTTTGACATACGATTTTTTTTTCTTCTGTTGATAAAACTTGGCAGTCAATGTGCACCATCCTTTAACATACAAAGTGGCTCAATCAATCACTGGCCATCTCTTATAAATCACATAATCTTTGACCCTTAATAGAACAATCACAGGGATGTTTGCCTGTGTGCAATATAAAACTGAAAAATGATGAGGTGCTTATTTTGGCCCAGAAACATTATACAAAGGTCCAGTCTATGTTCCCTCTTTATAAAATTCTCCTTATAAATTTATATCACTCGAAAAAAGTCAAGCTGAGAGAGAACCATGATTTTAGCCTTTTTCAGGGTGCCAAAATCTTTAATTTGGTCAATGCAAATAAGCTTTTCAAAATTATTTAAAATAGCTCAGAGAATCCAAAGACATGCTAAAATCTTTTTACCTCAGATTATTTTCAAAGATGGGCTGTTTGCTCCATTTTAGATACAGTTACGAACTAGATGAATACATTTCAAATTGTTAGAACTCTCAACCCATGTAACATACTGCTTTCTAAAATAAGAACTTTTTTCTCTTCCATTTTTCTCAGCAAAACAAAAAATTAAAAATAAAAAAAAAAATCAACCTAAGTAATCTGAAAAATATATACCAAAAGTGTCTTTAGTGACCTTTTTAACTAGACAAGCTGTTTGGAAGATAAAAATCAATAGCAAAAGAAACTGTAAAGCTTTCAGAATGTATTGGAAAAGTTTCAGAGAAGATCTATAGGATAAACTGCTTTGTAAACCTGAAGCAAAATTCTAAATTATGCCTGGAAGGCAGCATATTTAATGCCTGAAAAGCCAAATCTAAGATACATGGATTTTACACTGAAAAAGATAATAGTCTCATCAACTATAGCTTCATGGTATAATCCAAAGGGAGTCTGGATCCAAGAAATGCTCTCATTTAATCTGAAAAGCAGTGATATGTGCATTCTTAATGCCCATTGTTGCAGAGGGAAGGAAATCCCTCACACAAAACAATTAGAGAGAATGTTTGGGCCAGAGCCAAGGCAAAGGCAACCTCAAGAACAGCTGATAATTCTTACAAGAGGTTTTTTTTCAGGCAAAGAGAATAACAGGAATCCTGGCTGTTTCCTTCAGCATATCACCATTCACGCATTCAGTGAGCATTTTTGAGTTCCTATTATATGCCAGGAAATTTTCAGGGTGCTCAGGATCTGTGGTAAAGGTCTCTGATCTCTCAGAACTGACATTCTACAGGGAGAAAATTAACAATCAAAAGTAAACAAAGTCCTCTTAAAGAGTGGCAAGCAGTGCATGGGCAGTGCCTAGTGAAGGAGGACAAGATATTACATCAGGCCCTTGATATTGATGGTTGTACTTATGAAATTTTCCTGTGAAATTGAAACTTAGCCTAGTATTATATATTGCCTAAGAGTTACCTCCTGAAAGCTTCCTTGTGGCTCAAATATGCCTCTGTCTAAGCCAAATTCAGCATATAAATGCACTGTCTTCCCCCTAGCATGGGACATGACTCCTGGGGATGAGCTTCCCTGGTATTGAGGGATTATTGCTAAGAGCCATCTAGCAATGCATTTGAAAAAAAGACCTTGACAAGGGGGAAATATTAAATACAAATGACTAAGAGATTTCAAAGTGAGTCAGAAGCTCATTCTAGATGTTAAACTTATGACATCTCAGGAAGATCTCACTGACTGCCAAGCAAATTGTGCCTCAAACAGCGGGGCTCCTGAGGGCTCTAGAGACATCCAGACACTATAGGCAGGGCAGACCATCTCAGGAATTTGGCACCCTGTCAGTGGGCCTTATTTGGAATATATGCTACTCAACATAACAGAGTTAGGCTCATTTATAATTTACCTACACATGGCTCTTCTGCCCCTTTTATCTGAGCCTATAATTAGCATTATACTTGTTAAATATATGTCCCAGAGTCTTAAATCTTAATATGCCAGTTAGGCCCTAAATCTCAGCAGAGTTGTAACACCTACTCTCTAGTTCATTGGACTTGCCCAGGACAACTAACAAAAGGATGATGATGGACAATCCCATCCTAATAAACAGAGAGTATCTACATCTTCATGCAAGACAGTTTCATCTACCTGCCCATGGGATCTAAGCCCCCTCTCAATTCAAAGCAGAGAGGGTATTACCATCTCAAAATCCTTAAGATCGAGGAGTGAAAAAACTTAAGGGAGGAATGCAACTATGGATTAAAGTAGACTTATTATTCTTCTAGCAATGGAAGAACTTGTAACATTGATAAAAAGGCAGTCCCCACCAGAGGTTCTGAGGGGAGGGAGAGGAAAGAATAGGTGTGACATGGGACAATATTGGGACATTGGAATTGTTCTGCATGATGTTGCAATGACAAATACAAGTCATTATACATTTTGTCAAAACCTATAAAATTGTGTGGTACAAAGTATAAATCATAATGTAAACTATAGATCATGGTTAGTAGCAATGTTCAATATATGTTCATCAATTGTAACAAATGTACTATGCTAACAAAAGATGTTTTTAATTGGGAAAAGTGTGGGAGGGGGAAGGGATGGAGTATATGCGAATGCCCCTATATTTTCAATGTAACATTTATGTAATATAAAGCTTCTTTCAAAAGAAAAAAAGAAAATAAAAAAGTGAACAAGTGAAAAAGAAAATAGATTGGGATAAATGCTAGAAAGGAGGCCTACAAAGTGATATGATAGATTGTGATGGTGAGGGGCTGACTGAAGTGACTCTTATGATTGGGGGTCAGGGAAGTCCTGGCAGTGTTGCTCAGACCTGAATGTCAAGAATGAGCCAGCTACACCAAAACCTGAGGGCAGAGCACTCCATGCAAAGGGATCGTTACCTTAACTGGTAGCGAACAGCATGAAGGTCAGTGTGGCTGGTGGTCAGGAAGTGAGGGGGGAAGGTGGTGAGACATGATTTAGAGAGGTCAGCAGGACCAAAGTATAGGGGCTTGTAGGCATGGTAAGGACATTGAATTTATTCTGACTGTGGTGGGAAGCCACTAAAGGGTTTTAAGAAAACGAATTATATAACCTGGTTTATGTTTGTTTTTTTTTTAAAGATCACCTTGGTTGCTTATAGATTTTAGAGAGATAGCAGTTGAAATAGGGAGACTATTGCTATAGAACAGGCAAAAAATGATGACAGCATGAGTAGGGTGATGTTGACATATAAGGAGAGAAGTGGATGGATTGTATATGTCTTAAAGACAAAATTGACAGGACTTGATGATGAATCAGACAAAAGAACTGAGCAAAAGAGAATAATAATAATGACCTTGGACTTAGCAACAGTACAGATGGTTGGGTCATTTACTAGGATGTAGAGGACCAGAAAAACAGTTTGGGGAAGGTTTAAGAATTCTCTTTTATCCACGTTGAGTATGAAATGCCTATTAGGCATCCAACTGGAAATTTGAAAGAGGCAGTTGATGTATATAGGTTTGGAATTCAATGGAGAGGCCAGGTGGAAGGCATAAACTCAGTGGCATAGGGGTGATATTTAAGGCCATGGGACTTGATAGGATCTTCTAGAGAAAGACAGACTTAAAGAAAGATGAGGGTGAGGCCCTGGGACACTGCAATATGTAAAGATAGTGGAGAAGTAGAAGCCAGCAAAAGTGAGGAAGAAGGCATATCCAGTAAGTTAAGAACAATCCCAGCAAAGCATGATGTTAAAGATGTCAAAGGAGAAACTGTTTCTATAAAGACGTTATCAACTGTCAACTGCTACCAAAAGATGACCAAGATAAACACAAACATGTGCTCTCCATATCTATATCATTGCAGCTAAAATCACTATCAAAATCATCATCATTATCATAACCACAGGTGTCAATCACTGCTTATGTGCCAGGCACTGCACTAAGTACTTAACTATCTAATTTAATATTCACAATAGCTGTAATGATATAGAGACTTTTATCATACTTGTTCTACATATTCACAAACTAAGATATACAGAGATTAGTTTACATGCCATGTGCCCTGGAGGTTAATTAGAACCTAGGTAGGCAGACTCTAGAATTTGATTCTTTTCCTGTACCTACACCAGTACCACCCCAAGTGTGTCAGGACTATTTGTTACTGGACTGTAGTGAGATAAATAAAGAAACAAAGAGTAAGCATGTAGAAACAGCAATTTGACACTGTCACCACATCCAAAGAGGTGATGTGAAAGTATCGGTCCAAAACAGATTGGAAAATTTTTAAAAATTAACAAATTGTTTACCACAGATATTGTGAGAGACTCTCCTATACTTTCTTAACAATTCCCACAAACTCCCAAAAGGCAAGAGTTTCTTCATTACCTCTCTTTCTTGACCAAAATCAGACCTCATACCTGCTGATCTAGTAGTAAGGTGACACGCTAAACTGACCCTGGTCAATTGTCCTCAATTTAATCACCTATGATTGTAAACATTTAGGTTACTGTAACATGCTTTGGAGACTTGAGGTAAAATAAGGAAATCATGGAACAAAAGAGTACATGTGCTTATAAAAATATAAAATGGTTCTAGGGACTTATGTACAGTGATCCTAATGACCTTGATGTTGAGAGTTTGAGCTTCATTCCAGTTTATTTTCCAGAACTGATAGATTTGACCAGTTTCTTATGGCTGACAGCACAGAGGGAGCACATAATTCATAGGGACATGGAGGGCAGGGTATGAACAACAACCAACTGCCCATCCTTGTAGGACCTCTGACCAGAATGCCGGAAAGCTTGTCCTGATTCTTCAGGTCATTGTCACAAGATCACAAGGACATGGTATCTCTCCAACTTCTTAACTACCATCTGGCTCTTTGTTATATTTTGTTATAATATCTATTTGAAGATCTATCCTTTTCCTGCAGTTAACCTATAAAAACTTTCTGGTAGAGACTGTCTTACTAATTGTTTTCTTCCCAGTGCAACGCAAACAACAGATGCTCAGTAAATGATAAATACCCTGAGGTTGGCTTTGGCTTTATTAGCCAAATACTCCAACTATAGGTATAGCAATGGTGCCCAAATAATAAATGCTTTGTTTTAGTGGGTAAATGACAAATCTTCAAGAATGTCTATCCTATCTGTACTATGCAAAGAAAAGACAGATTCCCAGCATTCATTCCAAAGTCTAGCATAAAGTAGATGCTCAGTTATGCCTATTGAACACATGCTTGAATGTCTAAGTGGACAAATCTGTCAACAAATTCCAATAAGGATGACTGTAACCTACATTTAATTCATTCGATAGTGATTTTCTACTATAGGCTCAGCAATAAGTGCTGCAGATATAAGGGTGAGTAAACCAGATATGGGCCATGCCATAATGGAGCTTTTAATCTAGTGTGGGATTAGATATTATTGAAATCATCATACATGTATGTATTTATAAGTGCTATAAAGGAAAACATGACTTAGATATGAGAATTGGGAAAGGCTTCTTTGAGGACCATCTGAAAGAAAAAGTCAAATTTATTCAAACTGTAAATGAGGTGCCAATGCCCGCATATAATTATGAAGTCTTTTTAGAAACCAGGCCTGTATACACAGAGCAAATGGTTAATAAAAGTAACAGTTAATGGTAGCTGAAGTTATCTCTTGGTAACTGGGTGGGATACTGAAAGAATACAATGGAATACTACTCAGCTATAAGAACAAATACAGTACAAACACATGTGATAACATGGATGAATCTTGAGAACCTTATGTTGAGCGAAACAACTTAGGCATTGAAGGACAAATACTACATGACCTCTCTGGTATGAAATAAGTAAACCAAGCTGTCTCAGAGAGCTAGAGATTGGATGATAGGCTTAAAGGAAGTTGGGGGGTAGAGTAAGGTTGTGAGCTGACACCTACATGGGTGAAATCCATGATAAGCTAGAGATAAGTTATTCATACAGGGAAGGAATAAAATGGGGGCATAGGGGTAACTTTGGGTGGGGCTTTATGGCCTTGAGTTGGGCTAGGGATGGAAGGAAGGGTCAGATGGCCCAAGAAATTGGAGGCAGGGGAAGGGAACATTTGAAAATGGGAGATTGTTATGTATGCGGTTGAAATTATGGTGTGGAGAAAACTCTTTAGAAAATATAATACGGAAGGTTACCTGTTTAAGATGCTTGGGGGTGGGGGGAGCATCTGACACAGGGCAAGCTTCTAGGGAGTATGTGAGTGCTCATTTTGACATAGTGGGTTGTATCATTGGGTGGAGACCCATACAATGAGAGTAAAGGTGTGCCCACATCCTGGGGAGGACTGATGTTCTCAAACAGAGGGAATTGTGTCTCTTGAGAGAACTGGTGGCTCCCAATGGGTTGGGGCAGTCAAGTATGTCAAGTCCTCAGCATTGTTGCAAGTATCTCTGAATATAGTCCTTCAAGTAATGAAGATTGATTGTCACTCTGGGCCCTGAGGGGAGGAGGAAAGAGGTATTAAATAGATGGAATCAGTGTAACTATGGGGCAATGGAAGTGTTCCACAAGATCATGCAATAATGGATATAGAACATGTTAAATTACACCAAAAATGTATAAAAGTCTATAGGCTAAAATGTCAACCATAATGTAAACATAACTAAAATTTTAGAAAATTGTATAGTCTAGAATATAAGCCATAATTTAAACTCACATGGAACCATGTTTGAAAGCTAATGTTTCAATATCTGTACATCAGCTACAGCAAATATAATATGAACATGTAAAAAGATCACTGCTGGGGAAGGGACAAAGGGTTTGATGTTGTATATGTGGGAGTACCATATATTGTATATGTGAATTACTGTGATCTAAAACTTTTGTGAGGGAACTGGACTTGACCCAATGGATAGGATGTCCACCTACCACATGGGAGGTCCGCAGTTCAAACCCCAGACCTCTTTGACCCATGTGGAGCTGGCCCATGTGTAGTACTGATGCGTGTAAGGAGTGCCGTGCCACACAGGGGTGTCCCCCGCATAGGGGAGCCCCACGCGCAAGGAGTGCAGCCCGTAAGGAGAGCCGCCCAGCACGAAAGAAAGTGCAGCCTGCCCAAGAATGGCACCACACACACGGAGAACTGACGCAGCAAGATGATGCAACAAAAAGAGCCACAGATTCCCATGCCGCTGACAACAACAGAAGCGGACAAAGAAGAACACACAGCAAATGGACTCAGGAACTGACAAGTGGGGGAGGGGGGGGAGGGAAGAGAAATAAATAAAAAATAATTTAAAAAATAAAATAAAATAAAACTTTTGTGAAGACAAATTTAGTAATAGGAAAAAAAAAAGAAAGGATGTAGACACTGAGGAATAAATGGAAGAAATTACCTTGCCACTGTACATACAGGAAACACCTATAGCAATGATATATGGAAAAACATCAAAAAACAAAGTTTTTTCATACCCAATTTATTTTTACTTTAATTTTTCTAAATTAGTATGTATTCTATATCTAACCTTTAAACCCATCACTATATTCCATTTTACTAGTAATGGAGCCTGGCAATATATTAGGCTTCATTTTTAAAGAGGTTTTGGATCACAAGGAGGTTCAACTATGGCAGGGGAGGAACACTGGTGTGGGTGTTATTGATAGGGGCCACATGGTTGGGAGGGAGTTCTCCAGGGCATGTAGAGAGGGTACATAAAAATGTTTGGATATTTTCATAGTGGTTTCAGTTAAAAATGACAATTGAGGGAGTGCTGAATTCCTAGCCAGGGGAGCTCTATCACATTCCCCAATGGAACAGCAACAATCCGTCAAGTGCAATAGCAAAGACCAATAAAGACGGATGGTCCAACAATGAACCCTTGATACTGATGGCTATGATTATGATCCCGTGTACCTGAAATATGAACTGGGCCTAGAGCTGCAGGGTGCCTGAGAGTTACTTTGTGAGAGCCTCCATGTTGCTCAGATGTGGCCACACTCTAAGCCAAACTCAGCATGTAAATGCATTACCTCCCCACCAGCATGGGACATGACTCCTGGGGACGAGCCCCCCTGGTGCCGAGGGATTACTACCAAGCACCAGCTGATGATGTAACTAGAAAAAAACCTTGAATAAAACGGTCAACTCAGACCAGCAGAATATCTCAGCCTACATGTAATATCAGGTGTTAAAAACTGTTTTATGACTTTGGATAGAAGGGGGAAATGAAAAGGACAAATAAGTTTATATGGCTATGAGTCTCCAAAAAAGAGTCAAGAGGTCATCAGAGGGGTAATGCTTGCGCACAGCTCAGCAGGGTCCCAGAGACAGACAAAGTAGATAGAAGCCCAGATACTGGTTGTCCTGAGAACTACAGAGACCCATAGGTTCTACAGTCATGGCAGATGGCTCTGGAGTTCAGTGCCATGTCAGTTGGCCTTACTTTGGAGTTTGTGTTCCTCAGTGTGATGGAACTGGACTCAGATATGACCTTTCTACACATGCCTCTTCTGTTACTTTTACCAGACCTGTGGTTGGCACTGTGGTTGGTGTATACTCAGGAGACCTGAATCTCTGGACTGTCCATGTGACAGCCAGGTCCTGAGCCTCAGCAGACTTGCAATTCCTACCATGTGGTTTATTGGACTTACCCTGGCCAGCTAACAGGGAGGTGAAGAAGGTCAACCACCACACCAGGGAGCCAAGAGTGCCTACAACTGCAAGCAGGAGAATTGCATCCATCATCCATGTGGAATCTAAGTCCCTTCTCGATATAGAGGTGGAGTGGACATAACCATCCCCGGGTCCACAGGCTGGAGGAATAGAGTATGGATTAGAGTGAACTTACTGATATTCTACTATGGAACTATTGTGATTAGTAAAGGAAGAAATTGTAACACTGATGTGAAGAGAGTGGTTATGGTAGCTGCTGAGGGTAGGGGAAGGGAAGAAGAGATATGATGTAGGGGTATTTTCAGGACTTGGAGTTGTTCTGGGTGGTACTGCAGGGACAGATGCTGGACACTGTATGTCCTGCCATGACCCACTGGGTGGACTGGGGGACAGTGTATACTACAATGTAAACCACTATCCATGTGGAGCAGCAGTGCTCCAAAATGTATTCACCAAATGTAATGAATATGCCACGATGACGAAAGAGGTTGTTGATGTGGGAGGAGTGGGGTGAGGGGGGTGGGGGATATATGAGGACCTCATATTTTTTTAATGTAACATTTAAAAAAAAATGAAGGAAAGAAAAAAGAATACATGGAATCTCCCTTTTTCATAAACTTTATTAAAAAAAAACAGACCTTTTAATGTATGTCTCGACTCTGTGTGGTCTCGTTTAATGACAGAAGGATATACTCAGTGACCCTAATTTGTCTTCTACAGACATTCCTTAATACACCCTGATTCTTTCACTCATCCTAAACATTTTAAATATAACAGCTCAGCTGTTTTTTAAGGTACCCAGGAAAAAGTGAAATTTACTTTATGAGATGAAAAACAATACCTTCCATTTATTCTCCCATAACTTGGGAAAAATAGCTCAGTTAAATTTTGGTCAAACTTTCCAAAAAGTTTTGGGTTGAGGACAAGCATGGAAAAATTCAAGCCCAAAGGAGAATTTTCCAGAAATTTAGAAGAGAAAACAGGAGGTTATAACAGTTCAGTATTTGCTGCCAGGAACAAAGTATATATGATATTATTTATGGCTGAAAGCTTTTCAGAGAGACAGCATCTGGTTTCAGTGAGGTCTTGCTTTCATCCCATCCAACAGTTGGACTGCACAGTAGAGCACAGGGATATCAATCAATTTGCCAAGGTGACACAGCAATTTAGTGACTCTTTCCAGATTAGACCTCAAGATCCTCCTCATTCCTTAGAAGCCAGGTCACATGACCAACAGAGAATTAAAAACTTTTTATTGCCTCCAACTGGATTCTTCAGTTTTGATTTTATATTTGTGTTTTTATTTTCAAAGTCCCAAAGAGTCATTCATTCTCACTTTGCCACATTTCTCAAGTGGGAAGATCAGATATCATCTTGCTTCCCTGTGAATGCCAAAACTCCTTGTCCTTTTCAGCTAAGATTTATTCATCTAGGCTGAGTGTGCTAATGGCAGAAGTCAGAGAAATGCGAGTACCACTCATGGGGCAGAGGAAGATGCCATCTAAAGGCTAGCTAATTCTGAACAGAGAGGTTGGGCACTCTGCTTGGTCATTCCAAATATGCCTCTCTGAGGAGAGGAAAAACAGATGAAGATGAGATTATCTCTGCCAGGAAGAAGCACACAAAACTTTTACTTCCCTGTGAGCCATTTTCTCTACCCCTGATATTTCTTACAGGGCCTTGGACAAAGAAAATGAGTTCCTCCATGCCTTTTGCATACATCTTCCATATCAACAGGAGAAAAGGAGGCTCCATTTTCTAAGCATCTGTTTTCCCTATATCCCAAGAAGTCCATGTTATTTGAGTTATTTTTGTTGTTGTTGTAAACAACAATAAGACTTGTTTAAAAGCTTTGACATTAACAAAATAAATACTCAGGTTATCCACAATCCCTCTCTCTTCATTCTCTGTGTGTGTGCAACAAATTATTAGTATCATGAATTCAGAAGGCCATTTGGCCAATTTTAGAGAAAGAAAGAGAAGGAAGAGAGCGGAGAAAAGGTTAAGGATTATAACCATCTTTTTTATGTCCTAACTTCAAGCTGGACAATGATAATCTAACAAGAGAAGGACACAGATTTCAGAGACCTGAGATAGTTGGTTGTGTGAATGAATATGACATAGATTAGAACAGCCAAAAGAATATCAGGAACTCATGTGATAATTATAATCCTGCAATGTCAACAGACACAGAGCATAGCATCAAGAAAAAATATTCAAGATTTTGGAGTGCGCAGAAGACATGCCAATTTAATAACATAAAACATATGTCTACTATGAGTTACAGCAACCTAACTGCAAGTCTGAATGAGCAATAT
Source organism: Dasypus novemcinctus (assembly GCF_030445035.2). Taxonomy (NCBI): domain Eukaryota; kingdom Metazoa; phylum Chordata; class Mammalia; order Cingulata; family Dasypodidae; genus Dasypus; species Dasypus novemcinctus. The sequence goes on along the minus strand of NC_080674.1, from coordinate 46,251,389 downwards.
CACTAAGAAACATATGACAATTTCAATATAATAGGGTTTAAGAAATTTTTATTTAAAATTTGTTACAGATGTTAAAACACAACAAGAATACAGAACATTTCACTTTATGCTTCATTTACACCATGATTTTCTTTTCTAATTATAGCAGAAGAAACAGGCCCTGACTCTAAAGAAGTGATGACATCTCAAGTATATGGACAGATACTTTTGGTTCACATATGCATGCTATTTGCCCTTACGTATTATTTCAAGGGATAGCCATACCAATTTTTTTTATCCTCCCCCACTTTGCGGCTTTTTTGCATGCTGTCTGCTCTCTGTGTCCATTCACTATGCGTTCTTCTGTGTCTGTATTTATTTTTATTTATTTCCCCTCCCCCCCTTATGGCTTGCTTGCTGTCTGATCTTGTTCACTGCACTCTTCTATATTTTTGCTTGTCTCCCTTTTGGTTGTGTCACTTTGCTGAGTCAGGACTCTGCTGCGCCCAGGCCAGCAGCTCTCCACAGTATGCAGGTGAGACTGCCTTCACAAGGAGGCCCCGGACGCGAACCCAGGACACGAACCCAGGGCCTCCCATATGGTAGACGGGAGCCCAACTGATTGAGCCATAGCTGCCCCACTATTTCAAAGATAGCCGTACTAATTTTAATAGTGTACTCATTCACTCAACATTCTTTGAGGGCCTATTATGTGTCGGGTACTGATTTAGACACAAAGGTTATAGCTATGAACAACATAGCCATAAACATCCCCACTGTCATGGAACTTCTAACTCAGCAGTTGTTTTATTTCAAACTTCAGTATTTTTTTAATAAAACACAGTAAGTTTGATTTTTAAACAGAAACTCCATCTAAGGAAATTTCTTAAGTTATTACTGTTTTTTCTAAAACTTATTTTCTCAACCCTTCAACTAGTCCATTGGTCTTAAACTCAAAGTTATTGTCATTCTTAGAGGAAAGAGAATTGACATGATAAAAGGGTTGTCCTTTTTGTTTTGAGAAGATGAGTTTCCAAATAATAAATGCCTAATGAGTTAACCAGCAAGTTTAGTTTTTACTTTCTGAATTAAATGTTGTAACAAAAGCTGGGATAGGGAGATTGAAAAAGATGCCTCCAAATATTAAACTTTATCCTTTTTCCAGCAAAAATTAAAAAATAAAGCCAAATTGACATCCTTAGCAAGCACTGGTAAATAATTATACATTCTGGCAACCAAATGCAAACAATCAGGTTTTAAAGTTTGCCCAAGCAGCTGTCCAAAAAATCCTTTGACTGTGCCAAAAGGGATCAGTCTGACCACAGGGGACACTAGGCAATTGTCCAGGACATGAAGTCATACAGGTCTACACCTCCACTTCTATACAAGCTCCAGTCCTCTACCTGATAAGATCCAAGGTTTTTCAAAACCATGTGAGTGTGCCCATATTTCTTTTCTTGGAGAAAAAAATTAGGAATTGGCCATTTTATATTTGGGATTCTTCCGTTTTCTTTCTTTAATTTTCTCTCCAACCTCCCTTCCCCATCTCCTCTTTCCTTTCCTTCTTTCCCGAACTGTGTCTCACCTACTTTCCCTCTGGGCTCATATACTTTTCTAAGCTCTTTAAATGGATTATCTCTTTTGTACTTCACACAACCTTTGAAGAAGCTCTGCAACCATCTTATATTGCAGAATCAGACTCCTAAGCCCAAGGTTACACAGCTGGGAAATATCCAAGACAAGATTCCTAGTAGTTGATCTGACTCCAGAGCCTCAACCACTGTGCTATATTGCCTCTCAGCCTCTCAGGTGCTGTTTTTTTGTTGTTGTTGTTGTTACTGTTAGTTTAAGTATTTTTGATAAAAATGAATTCTTTGTGTGTGTTAAGAGGAAAGTAACAATGACACAAAAGAAATTAATCTTAATCTTTGCTCCATCTGAGAAAAATCTCTCAGTTCACTGAACTATTTTAAAGATGGTTATTAAGGTGCTAATTAATGGAGTAATTTATTAAGTTTTTATGGGGCAACTGCACTGCTCTCAGTCTTTTTCCTCTTTCACATGGAAGCATTTTAACAAAAATGAGGATCAAATAGCAGTTGGAGGTTGTAAAGACCCAAATAAAAAAATTAAATAATAACAATAATAATCAATCTATTATGTTCATTATTCTCTAAGCACCCTTCAAAAAATAAGCCAAATAAAGCCTTTGTTTCTATTAACATCTATTTTCATTATTCGTTTCATGGATAAGGAAGAGCTGTCAGTGGCCTCAGTTCTTACATTTACACCAAACAACTTGATGCAGAGTAAGAAAAATATTAGCCCTTACAAGATCTGAAGATCAACACGGGAGATTATAAAACTGAAGAGATGAAGGGTTGCTACTGTCCTCTTTCCACTGAAATTTTTACAACTCAACTCTATTCTTACTGGTTCTGTAAGGGGACCACCCACTAAACTTTCTCCAGGTAAATAAACATCTTGACTTGAGAGAAGTGCAACTTCTTGGCTTACTGTTTTTATATCCACTCATTGTTAATTAAAGTTTGAGTTCCAACAGGTTAAAGACTAAATCCAATGGAATGAAATTATGATCTCAATTAAGCCTTACCACCAAATGCATGAAATCATTTGGTTACTATTCAGCCTGTGTCCATCATCACTTTTCTTGCCTCCAAATGACTTTCTGGTCAATAGAAGCCAACTCTATTTAGATGATACAGAACAAAATAACATTGAACTCATGAGGAAAAAATGCAGCACTATAAAGATGATTCCATCAGTAAACTGACAGTTTTTAACAACAGGAAGAGAGTATACAGGAAGATGAAGAAGGAAAGACATGTTAACAACAGTTGTAAACAGTAGCTGTCTACATGAAAGAGACAGTAGCCTCTGCCAAAATAAACGACAAGGAAAAGAGAACTCTGTTTTTCCCAGTAAGGCAAAACTGCTTTCTGGATTTGCAATCACTTTCCTTGAGGGTCATTGTTTGGTTTTCTGGAAGGGACCAGGTTCAAAGTCTCTATGGAATTCTAATGAGATGTGGGATAAAGCAGCAGTTAATAGGTACTTAGCAAACACAAGTACCTGCATTTTGATATTGCATTTTGGTTAAGCCTGCATCATGCTTTATTACATTGTAGTCTATGTACTATTAATATTTACAGTTTCAGTCTGTGCCTATTGACAAAAGGTGAATGCTCTCTCCTGGCCACATTTCATGAGACCATTGCTTTAAAACCTTAACTGTCCCCCATTTCTCTTTTTCATCTGATATGGCACAAACCCTCAATGAACTAGACTGTCTGATTGGTCCTTGAAGGTCCAAACATCTTTCAAATGTTGGGGATTAAGCAATGGAAACCTTTCATAGCTGCTTTATCAAATAGAAATGGGATTATAGTACTAATGGGGCCCTCCACTGACCCTCATACAACCTTTTGTTTCTACTTCCCCTCCCATTCTACAGTGACCACAGATCTTCACCAATGTCCCCACTACAGCTGAGTTGCAGGGACAGATGTGGGTGTTACTTATTAGAGACCCCAGTCTAGCCACTGGCCCACTCTCTTCCTATCTTACTTAGGTCTTGCCCCAATTTTCCAACTCCATTTTCATACTCAGCACCTGGTTCTGCTGAATTTTCCACTTAATGTTTGTCTCAGGTAACTATATTATCTCTGAATAGTTTCTTCCTTCTTGCATCTAGAACCATTTATACCCATGGTCACTGATGGCTGGTAGTTTGTGTAAAACCAGACAAAACTTGCTTTCCAAGTATCATAAATTCTAATAGGAAGAGAGAGAGACCTGTTTATCAGAAGAACAAGGGTAGAAAGCATGCCAAGGTGTGGAGTATGAATTTATCTTCATGTGAATCTCCGCATCTGCCAATCCAAAGAGGTGACCTTGTTCATGGAAGATTTGCAAAATAAAGATTGTCTGGGGACCTACACTGAGAGGCTACTGGTATGGTGCCCAAACAGATTCCAAAACATAGGTTTAAGATGCATCCTCTGACTTCAGCAAACATTTTACTTTAATTAGCCATTTGTCTTCAAGACCAGTTCTGGTTACAGAACTGCACATTTTGACAAGGAAAAACAAGTTCTGAATAAAGTAAGTTTTATTTTATTTTGCTTTTCCAGTGAGTGATAAAATAATTTTTCAAGGACCTTCAGGATATTAAAGAATTTTTATATTTATCCCCATTAATGTTTGCAGCCAACTCAAATTTAAAGCATAGAAATAGGGAAGGGGAAGGGATGAAGGTAATATATATGAACTAAAGTCAGAGATAAATCCCAAACCTCTCTAATCAAGTTTTAATCTCATCCTCACTAAGCCTGTTATCAGAGCTGCTGAGAAATAACCAATGTGACATATTTCAGCTTTATCTCATCTATTTCCTTTCCCTGGCCTCTAGTTGGGCTGCTAATGAGCCGTGAAGTGGCCAAAGATAACTGTCCTCTATGGGAGGAATCTAGAGGCTGGATAATCCACGGCCTTGTTTGGAAGCTAAATAGGAAGCTCCGTATTTCTTATTTTAGCCCTATTAAATATGATTTGAGAGGCTACAAGAGCATAGTTCTCCCAAATAACTGCCTGTATACAACTGACATCTCACCAAAGAGGTGAGTTTCTTTGGATTACAGCATCATATCTCTAGTAATCACTTGATTATCTAAATTCAGAGACATCAGTAAGTACCTTGCTCATCAATGACTGAGTTGAGATTCAGTTTACAGTGGTATATTGGTTTGTCATCACTAGCCTCACTTACTGAGGCTCTCCCCAATTCAATCTTTTTTTTTTTTTAAGAGTTATTTATTTATTTCTCTCCCCTTCTCCCCCCCACCCCAGTTGTCTGTTCTCTGTGTCTATTTGCTGTGTGTTCTTTGTCTGCTTCTGTTGTTGTCAGCGGCATGGGAATTTGTGTTTCTTTTTTGTTGCATCATCTTGCTGCATAAGCTCTCCGTGTGTGTGGCACCACTCCTGAGCAGGATGGACTTTCTTTCATGCTGGGTGGCTCTCCTCACGGGGCACACTCCTTGCACGTGGGGCTCCCCTCCGCAGGGGACACCCCTGCGTGGCACAGCACTCCTTGCGGGCATCAGCACTGTGCATGGGCCAGCTCCACACGGGTCAAGGAGGCCCGGGGTTTGAACCACAGACCCCCCATGTAGTAGATGGACACCCTATCCACTGGGCCAAGTCCGCTTCCCCCAAATTCAATCTTATTTTTCTGATGACTTAAAAATTTTCCTCCCAGAGCTATGAGTCCAGGACACCAATCCAAATACTTCACGATGTCATAAATGTGTGAGTGTGACAGGGGATAGGAAGCAGGTGGTGGTGATCCACCAAAAATTGAGAGGTGGATCAGAACAACGTGAAGGAACAGAAAACAGACCTGAGAAAGAGAATGTATCAAAATATTTAACTCAAGTCAAAAAAGTGTCCACAATGTATAGTACTTTTATTAATTGTTCATAAAGCTAGTTTTCAATGACCAAGCTGTTAGTCAAATACAGAACCCTACAGGATTTGGATACAGAGTGAGTTTTGATGTAGGGATAATGTAGAATAAATCTGGTTTGTTCATGCATTCAAATATTCATTAAACTAACAGGCTTTTCTTTATATATACCTGGGTCTCATCTAGGTACAAGCATCATCTCTGGCCCCATGGACTTATACTTGATAGTTGCAAGGAGCTAAGGATTGGTTAGGAGAGGTGGGAATTGTGAAGTCTGGTGATATCATCAAAAATCTTTGAGAACTCCCTAGTTGGATCAAATAAAAAATCCCCAAGGCCTACATCTCTCCTCAGCCTACCTTGCCCCCTGCCCCCTTATCCCATGCCTAATGATTCAGTCACACCCTTCCTTGAACACAGCTGGGTACCTGTACATTTCTGTGCCTTTGGACATGTGAATTCCTGGGTCCTCCCACTGTTCCCTGCCTTAAGAACCACTGTACTCATCATCACCCTGGTGTAGTCTTGCCTGGCACCAGAGGCAGTTAGTCACCATCTCCCTGCCCCTTTACAGCTGCCGTGGCCATCACTGTGGAACACTGGGATGATCTATTTTTCTTTTTTCAACCATACACAGAGAAGCAATGTATGCAAATTCCCACCAATATGGATTTTCCAGAAACCCATCAGCAGCTAAAGCACAGGCTAATACAGGCAACATCCGCAAAGCCTAGAGACTTAATTGTTGGCACAAGAGCTTGGGTCCCTGGAATGGGAGCAAGGTATGCTTACAGTGGAGGAGCGCAAAAAGATATGTTCTACCTGTGTCACAATTTTTCAGGTTTGATACAGAAACATCAAGGCTTTGAATGTCTGAACACCACCATGGAGAGTGTGGTAGGCACGAAATCTTATGAAAGTCTGATGCATACCAAAGAAGATATGAAACCACATTTGATAAACGCCTCCCTCCATTGTCACGCACACACAAACATAACTAAAATCAGGAAAGAAAGTAAGATGAACTGTTCTCTAGATCAGAAGGAAATTCAGATGAATTCTAATGGGTTTGAATTTCATTTATCCATTTATTCATTTATCAGCAAATACTTCCTAAATGTCTTCCATGTGCTGAACCCAGTATTCTAGGCACTGAAGATAAAGCAAAGAGAAACAAAAGAAGCAAACAAACAAAAAAGCCCCACAATTCTAACCTTCACAGAGCGTACATATGCATGGATATGTTCAGGAAATAAATGAGTAATGTAAATATAATATAAATATATCAGATCATGATAAGTACCATGGAGAAAAATAAGCAATGATGTGAGGTAGGAAATGTCTGGATAAGGGCAAGCTTTTAAAGAGGTTAAGTCAGAGAAGCTAATACCATGAAGGAAAGTTCTGACTGATGATCTGAAAGAGATGAAGATTTGAGCTGTGAACACACTAGGGAAGGGGGAAGAGAAAATGTAAAAGTCTAAACTAGGTGCTTGCCTGACACATTTAGGAAATAGTAAAGATGAGAGTAAGTGAGCAGTACAGTGTGTTCTGTTACAGCGTGTTTCTGTAATGGCAATTAGGTCATATGCTATTGGTTAATAGTGGGATAATGTTGATATAACATGGAAACAAGCTTTTCCTTAGGCAAGAGAAGCCAGAATGGCAAAAGTAAAATTATAACTTTCAACAGGAAAGGAGAAAGCCCTCAAGTTGGAGAGTGCACAGATTGGATTTCTGCTCTATTTAAGAGAAAAAAAATTAGCATCTGCATCTAGAGCTGTCTCCCCAGAAATGTACACCCCATCCCCACACCACCTGGCACAGCTTTTGGCTCAAGGCAGGTGGACCCTGCTCTTACAACCAACTCAGCGGCAACCCCAATGGCTCAAGCTCCTTTCATGTGTATTGTTTCAATGCCCAAGCCAGTATCACCATGTAGGGAGTAGTTCCACCACCTTAGCAAGGGCATGGTTAAATGATTTATAAAAGCTCATTTGTTCTTGCTTAAGAGCAAAAATAGTTCTGTCCTTGTTCATCTCTGCACAAGCTACCCCTTTTAGCTTGAAGTTTGAAAATGGCTTCTTCTTGCATTTTCTGCCACTAGATAGGATGTGAGTCTAGGGACAAGTTTTCTTGTCCAATACTAAATATCCTTGAGAAATTTAACTTAAACCATCATCCTTGGCCAAATCCAAGAATACATGATATATAAGCAAGATTAATACAGCAGACAGGGACCTTCCTGCATATGAGTTTTGGTGTGTGAGTCTTTCATTCCTGCAGCATCACCACACTATTGTTTTTGTGTTTTTGTGCATTTTTCATATCCCTCAAGTAGCCTCCATCCAATCTGAGCTGTCTGCCTGTGCAAGAATCTTCTGTGATATCCATTATTGCTTTGGTTAATGTTGTATCCCAGAAGCCCTGTTTTAGTGTACTTTAAGCAGAACATAAAGTTTTACAGGACACATAGAGGGCTATGGCTGAAATATCTGCCTTGGTGAAGTCAATGGTTTCAGGAACTAGACCAAGAAGGGCCTTATAGGCGATTGTGAGGACTTTGACATTTACTTTGATTGAAATGGGGAGGCACTAGAGGGCTTTGAATGCAGGCATAAGATGATAATATATATTGAAGATAGATCAGGGTGGAGGTGGGATGAGCAAGTATAGAAGCAGAGAGACCAGTCAGGGGCCTTTGCAATAGTCCAGGTGAGAAAGGATGGTGACTTAGACCAGAAATGGTAGCAGTGGAAATGGTGAGACATGGTTAGGATTGGATGATGAACTGGCTTTGGGAAATGAGAGAAAGGCAAGAGTCAAGGATGACTCCAGCATCTTCAGTTATCTGAGCAACTTAAGGACAGTGGCAGCACTAACTGAGACAAGGATGCCTGAAGAATGAGCCAGTTTGTTAGTAATAAGTGCAGATGGGGTAATGTTAAGTTTGAGATGCCTAAAAGATATGAGTGGAGATATCAACCAGGTAGTTGAATAGATATAAATGTCTAGAATTCAGGGGAGAATTTCAAGACAGAAATAACTTTGGAAATTTTCCATGTATAGGTATTATTTAAAGTCAGGAAAGTAGAAAGTAGATTTTTTTCTCTATTTAAACTCACTCACCAAGGGAGTGAGTTTAGAGTAGAGAAAAAAAAGTCTGAGGCCAAATCTTAGAAAAGAACCCTGTGAGGTATGAAGAAAATCAGGAAGAGTATGGTATCCTGGGGATCAGGTAAAGAAAGGTAGGTGGCCAAATGTGTCAAAGAAGATAAAGACTAAAAAAAGGCTACTGAATGTTAACACCCGGGAGAGGGTGAGCATTTGTTCCAGTTGCCAAGTACAGTTTATAGCTGCTGTCCCAACACTCTCAGAATTGTCCTTGTTTGGATGATAATTATGTTTACCCTAAAATGGATGTCACTGGTAGTCTTGACAAGGACACTTTCCATGGAGTGGTATAGAAAAACTTGATTATTGTAGACTGTAGATCAAAAGTGAACATAAGGAGAGGAAATGAAGACATAGAGTATAGACAACACTCTTAAGTTTTGCTGAAAAGGGGAACAGAAAAATAGAGCACTAGCTAAAAGAAAGCACATAAGATCAATGGAGGTTTTATGTTTACTTTTTATAAGATTGGAGAAATTACAGCATGTTTGTATGATGACTAAAATGACCCAGTGGAGAGATACAAGAGAGAATGGGAAGAGTTACTGGAGTAATGTCCTAGAGCAGAAGAAAACAGTGAATGTAAGTCCCAAGTGGAAAGGTTTATCTTAGAGAGAAACTATTAACAGGAGAAGAACAAAGTATATGAAACTGATGTTGGTAGATAAATAGATGTGGCAGGACCTTGTGGAATCTCTTCTGGTTGCTTCAATTTTTTTTTTTCTTCCAGTGAAACAGGAAGTAATGTTATCTGCACAGACGAAGAATGTTAGACAAAGGAAGCAAGTGTTAGAGGTTTGAGGAGAAAGGAGGTATAAAATAATTGCCCAGGAGAGCAGGAAAGTGGATGGACTAGGAAAAAATGGTAGAATCACGGGCAATTACTAAGGGCTCAGTTAAAATTAGTGGCTACATGGTTGTACAGTTTCTTCAGTTATTTGAGTTCTCAGGTACAGGCATGGTGTAGTTTGAGAATTGGATTTAATCAGGGTTGAGATTTTGCCAGGCAAGTATAGGGAAGCAATAGAAATATAAAAAATTATGATAATGAATCATAAAATAAGGTGTGAGATAAGGATTTTTATTTCTTATCAGCTGCTAATACAGAATTAGTCAGTAGAGTTGTTATGCTATTGTCACATAACAAATGAAAATCCATAGATGCAAATTTCATCAGACTGTGTTGTCTTTTCCCTTTTTAAAAATATTCTTTCTCCCTTTCAAACTGATAAAACAACAGCAACATTAACCATAAATTTCCTGTTTAGAGACAGATAAGAAGTGTAATATCCCATTCATACTGACAGTAATCATCTTTTGAGTTTCCATACTTATAATGAAAAGGACACCAGCCCTTCCTTCAACTGATGGCTCCAGAAGACAGCAGAATTGGCAAGAGTGTGGGACACTCATATACAGGTATCTGTGAATTAATTTTCAAGTCACTTTGATACTTCTGCTTGCTCCAGGCATGATTACTACTCTTACTCCATTCCTAATTGTTCTTTTTGGAGAGATTTTCAATGACTACTTTTTTACTTTATTTCCCTTTGACCTCCCTTCATCATGTGTGATAGGACCAACCCCTTCAGACACATAAACACTTATAGACTTCAGTAAGCAATGAGGCTGGGACAGGATGAACTGCTTAGCAATTCTTTCCCCACTGCCATCAGGAGCTTAGAAAGGGTTTTTGGAAGAATGTAAAAGAAAGTAGATGGTCCAAAGACAAACCAAGATCAAATGAGGTCAGAGTCTTGAATTGCTTGAAAAAATCATTCTTTTTTGGCAGCTTGTGGCTTCCAAAACAGCAGTTTCCATCTAGGCTGGTTATTATCTGTTTGCCTCTCCCTCCCTTCCCCAGACAGATCCATTCTCCCCTTCTGCTCTGCTCTGCACCTCAAGAGGCAGAATGCCATGGGCAGCATCTCCAGGCTTGTTGCTGGTTGATTTTCTGTTGGGTTTGAACAATGGAGATCTGAAAGTTGAAAAAGAAGTCTGGTTGTTTCTCCCATGCAATCTAAGCTCTAGCATGCTAGCTCCATGATGCTAGCTTCTGTGGTATGGCCCCTCCTCTATGGCTCCTACTCTCACAGTTCTAGAGTAATAGCATTTCCTCCCACTGCCCCTCCAGGCTCAATGTGGTAACAGCTTCCCCTTGTAGCTAGGGTCTGAGTGCCTCAACATCCTTTGTTGGTAACCTTAACCCCACCCATACTTCACTAACTCTCCCATTCATTAAAGTCTCTTGAACCTTCTGAGTTGGACTCTGTTACTCTTTAGGACCCTGCTTGATACACCACTTCAAATTCCAGCATGTGTAATTTTTAGCTCTACTTCAGTGCTGAAGCTGCTAGACTAGAGGAATACCAGAAGAAGGAAAGCCAAATCCCAAACATGTTTTATACGTTGATTCATTTATTTAATCAGAGTGAATATGCTAACACCTATGCTTTATTAAAAGTAGAGATCGAACCTTTTACTTTAAGAACTTCAGAAAGGCTTTAACAGGGAACCAGGTCTGCAAATAGCCTTTTTTTTTTTTTTAAACAAAAATTTATCTTGTACAGTCAAAGGATACTTACAAAGGCTAGTGGTCACCTTTGTTGAAATCTTTTTCTATTGACTTTGTGACCCTGAAACTAACAGGGTCACAACAGAGCTGACTTGATATCCTAGATAATCCGCTAGACATTAGAATGTTTAAAGGTCCCCCTGCCTAATAAAAAGTCCTAAAATTGTATTTCAGAGAAAGAAACATGCAGAAAATGAGAAGAAATTTAATGCACTTCCAGTTTTTAACAGTAACAACTGGCCCATTTGGAAGCTAATTTGTGCTAAATGTATAGATTAGTAATACAATTTTATATTTACTCAAGATTAGATGTTTGGCTATAAAGACTGAGGTCAAAGAATGCTGCTGTTAATTTTCAATGAATTTGTTTAATCATCAACTGTTAATGATTATGACTATTCCCATTTCCTTGTAAAGATCCAGGCCCCTGAAAGCCTAAGGAAAAATATGCTTTTATCCAGAGTGAGTTCAGGTGAAGGTGAGATTCCTCAAGGAAAAGACTGTTAGAGACTTTTAACTTATAGAAAAGAATTTCTCAGATTGACCAGTTTCACCAGTAGATGTCAACATCAAACAGATGTTAACATTAAATTGAGGCTCCTATACATCTTCATGTATAAAATTTATAGTCTACGAAACCTGGCTAGAAGGAATAAAAATATATTCCCGGTAAGTACTAATAAATAAGCCATCTATGGTTCAAACAGGCAGTGGATCAAAATACTTTGCTATGGAAAATGAAGAAAGCAATACTAAGTGTTGGAAATTCGTATTTACTTTTTCCTCAAAAAGTATGGCAGATTGAGCAATCACGAAGCTAGACAAAACTTAGTTCAATTCCTGGCTTTGCCTCTTGTAACCTCATTAATCTTGGGTATGTAAATTCACCTCTTTATGTCTCAGTTTTCTCATCTAAAATACAGGAAAATACATTCATTTTCCTTGACTGAAAGATGAATCAGGGGGTTTCCAGGAAAATGGCATCAATGTAGGTAGGCATTGTTCAGCTCCCTCTCAAAAAAAAAAAATGGCAGAGAAAGGGCAAAAACCTACCCAAGGGAGATGCTTTCGGAATCTACAGAACAAGAGACTACAGAGCATCATTCAGGAGGGAGTGGGACAAAGAGAGAAAGAGACAAAAGGAAAATTGAGTTGTTCACCCCTGTAGCTGGAAAAGGCTGGCACATAAGCCCCATCCTCAAGGCAAATAGCCTCTGTGGACCCCTGGTTCTCACCAGCCAGCTGATGAGGAAGCTGGAAGGAAGAGAGGCCTGGTGGAAAGTGGAGAGGTTTTTTCAGTGGGTTTGACCAAGTGAACCACCTTTGAATCTTGGGGAAGACACCAGCCAGCACTGAGGTGGCCCTGGGGAGAGGGCAAGGGGGATCTGCTCAGGCAGGCTGTCGCACCCAGCAATCCTGGGTGAGAGAAATTTGGTCAAGGATGGGGTGGAGATGGGTACATAACTAGCCTAGTATCTAAAAATTGTAAGAAGTCCAACTAGCCTGAGAGAAACAAGGGTAGGAAGAACCAGATAAGCTTTCAGAAGCCTGCTTAATCAATAAAGCCACTGTAGCTCCGTGGAGGAATTCCTGCTTTGCCTGTTGAAGAGCCCTGGATTGAGTCCCAGTATCTCCCAAAAGAAGGGATACAGGGAGAGAGCCACAGTGTTATCAGGCACACAGTGAACACCTTATTACAGGGAACATGTATAGACTGAGATTCTGTTGTTTTGTTTTACTTTTTTTGGATCTGTTATTTTCTTTTTCCTTAATTTTATTTGCTAAAACTGAGTGCATCACCTGTGGAGGGCAGGATGCAGGGTGATTAATTGGTGAGCATCAGCAGCCTGAGGCCTAAGAGAGAAGCCATAGAGGCCTAAGAGAGAAGGCTGTTTTCATGGGTTGTGTTTTGTTTCTTGCTTTTTGTATTTTCCCTTTCTTTGTTTCCTTTTACTTATTTTTCCACCCTACTTTCTAATTTCATTTTTCTATCTCCCTACTTCTATTGCTTTTCTTTCATTCCACCTATTCTTGTTTCGTCTTTATTTTTTCTTTTTATCTCTCTCCCTTTTCCTTTTATTCTCTTCTCATCTGTCTCGTCTTTTAATTCCTTCTATTTTTTCCCCCTCTATTTTGTTTCTTGTTTTATTTTTTTCTATTTTACCTTTTTTTGTTCTTATAATGTTGGAAACTGAGGCATGGTGGTCTCACCAAGGGAGACGTGCTGTTTCCATGGCTACGTTTTTAACATAGGAATGCAGCAATTAAGCCTTCTGAGTCAGCAAGATAGAGCTGCCCGGGACAGGGAGAAATATGAGCAGAAACACTTTGCAGTTTGAAAGGAATACTAAATATTTGTACTTTGAGATAAGTTGTTTAATTTACAAGTCTTGTTAATGTGTAGTTACACTGCTTGTTATCTCGATCGTCGGAGTATATATAATGCCACATGTAGAAAATAAAGTTGTCTAAAGAGTGAATACTCGCAGACCCCCTGATCCCAGCTCTCTCTTTCTTTCTTTCTTTTTTTCACTCTCTCCTTTTCTCTTTCTTTTATTCCTGATACCCTTCGGGTCCAAATCTCCAACATTATTCCCTGGTATTTTTAATGATTTTTTTTACTCATATTACTTAATTTAGTTTCCTGGCTCTTATATGAATCCTCTTCTATCTTTTTTGTATTATTTTTTCTCTTTTCTCTTTCCTTTTCTCTGGTCCTAATAATTTTTTTTCAAGGGAACACAGGCAACTGCAAGGATATAAAATAAGAGGAACCAAGTATCAAAAATGAACCTTACCACACACAAAGAAACAATAAAATAAAACCTGAGAGTAGAAAGAGATGCTAAGCAACAGAATAAGGCCATCAATATAAGCATATGCCTAGACATCAACAAAAAATTACAAGTCACACTATGAAACAGGAAGACATGTTAGACAACAGTCTAACAAACAAACTAAAAAACAGGAGTAGATGCAGAATGTGGAACAACAATCAAGGATGTCCAAACAAATATCATGAATCAACTTAATGAAGTGAAGGAAGAGATAAAGGATATTAAGAAGACACTGGGGGAACATACTGAAGAAACTGTAAATATGCATAAAAAGATGTATGCTGATGATGATGAGTGGCAAAATGCAGGAAATCAAAAATACACTGAAAGAACATAACAGTAGATTTGAACAGGCAGAAGAAAGAACCAGTGATGTTGAACACAGTATAACAGATAGATAAAAAGATAGAAAAAATTCAGCAGGGACTTAGGGATTTGAATGTGAACATGAAACTCATAAACATATGCATGATAGGCAGGCAAGAGCGAGAAGAGAAGGGAAAAGGAGCCGTTGAGTGTTAGATGAAATAATGGCTGAAAATTTCCCAACTTTTTTGAGGGACATGGCTGTACATATCCAGAAAGTGCAACATACACCAAACAGTATAAATCTTAACAGGCCTGCCTACCACAAGACATATACTTGTCAATTTGTCCAATGCTCAAGACAAAGAGGGAATACTGAAAGCAGCAAGAGAAAAGATATCCATCACATACAAGGGTAGCTCAATAAGATTAATTGCTGATTTCTCAATTGAAACCATGGAAGCAAGAAGGCAGTATGGTATAGTTAACATGCTAAAAGTAGAAAAACTGTTAGCTAAGAATTTTGTATCCAGCAAAGCTGGCATTCAAAAATGAAGGAGAGTTCAACACATTCACAGATAAACAGAAATTAAGAGAGTATGTCAACAAGAAACCTGCCTTTCAAGAAATACTAAAGAGAGTTCTGCAGGTTGAAAGGGAAAAAAAACTGGAGAAAGATGGTGGAGGAGCATATAGGAAGGAAGATTGCTAGTAAGAATGACTAAAAAGATAAAAATAAATAAAAAAGAACATATGACATATATAATCCTAAAGAAAATATGGCTAATGTTAGTAATGCCTTGCCAGAAATAACATTGAATGTTAATGGCTTAACCACTCCAATTAAGAGATACAGATTGGCAGAATGGGTAAGGAAATATGACCCATCTATATTTAGATTGAAAGTGAATGGTTAGAAAACAATTTTACATGGAAACAATAACCAAAAAAAAGGAAACAATAACCAAAAAAAAAAAACCAAAAAAAAGTAGCTATACTAATAACATACAAAATAGACTTTAAATGCAAAACTATTGTAGGAGACAAAGACGGATATTATATATTAATGAAAGGGGTAATCTATCAACAAGAAAGAATAATCATTAACATTAATGCACCTGACCAGTGCACCTCAAAATACATGAGGCAAATACTGAAAAAATATAAGTGGACAAATAAATCCCTCTACAAGTATACTGGGAGACTTTAATACACCATTATCAGCATTAGACAGAACATCTCAAAAGAGGATCAATAAAGAAAAAGAGAACTTGAATAATGTTATGGTTCTAGATCTAATAGACATATACAGAACATTACACCAAAATACAGTGGGATATACATTCTTCTCAGGAGTATATGGATCATTCTATAGGATAGACCACATAGTGGCTACAGAACAACTATCAGTGAATTAAGAAAGACTGAAATTATACAAAGTAATTTCTCTGATGACAATGCAATGAAGCTGGAAATTAGTAAGGGGCAGGAAACCAGATTAGGCACAAAGATATGGAAGTTAAGCAATACACTCTTAGACAATCAGGAAGAAACTGCAAAAGAAATCAGTAATACCTTGAAACAAATGAAAATGACAACACAGCACATCAGAACCTATGGGATGCAGCAAAATTAGTGCTGAGAGGGAAATTATACCCATAAATGCTTATATTAGAAAAGAAGAAAGAGATAAAATCAAGACCTGAATGCACAGTTGGAGGAATTAGAAAAAGAACAACAAATTAATTCCAAAGCAAGTATAAAGAAGGAAGTAATAAAGATGAGAGCAGAGCTAAATGAAATTGAAAATAAGAAAGCACTAGAAAAAATTAACAAAACCAAAAGTTGGTTGAGAAGATTAATAAAATTGACAAAACCTTAGCTAGACTAATAAAGGAAAAAACAGAAGTTGTAAATATATAAAATAAGAAACGAAGAAGAGAATATCACCACTGATCCAACAGAAATAAAGAGGATACTTTGAAAAATTGTATGCCAACAAGATAGATAATATTGTATGCCAACTTAGATGAAAGTGACAAATTTATAAAAACACACAAGCAGCCTACACTGATGAGTTCAATAGACCAATCACAAGTAATGAGATTGAATTAGTCATCAAAAACCTCCAAACTAGAAGAGCCCAGAACCAGATGGCTTCACAGGTAAATTCTACAAAACATTCCAGAAAAAACTCTTCCAAAATATAGAAGTAGAGGGAACATTGCCTAACTCATTCTACGGTGCCAACATCATCCTAACACCAAAGCAAAATAAAGATGACACAAAAAAGGAAAATTACACACTAATCTCTCTGGTGAATCTGGAAAATCCTCAACAAAATACTTGCTAATTGTATTCAATAATATATCAAACAAATTATACACATGACCAAGTGTGTTTCATCCCTGGTATGCAAGGATGGTTCAACATAAGTAAATCAATGTAATACATCACATTAACAGATTGAAAGAAAAAAAATCACATGATTACCTCTATTGATGTAGGAAAAGTGTTTGACAAAATACAGCACTTTTTCATTATAAAAACACTTCAAAAGATAGGAATAGAAGAAAACTACCTCAATGTGATAAAAGGATATATTAAAAGCCCTCAGCTAATGTCATATTCAATGGTGAAATCCTAAAAGCTTTTCCTCTAAGCTCTAGAATAAGACAAGTATGTCCACTAATTTAACATTGTGTTAGAAGTACTTGCTCAAGCACTTACACAAGAAAAAAATATAAAAAGCATCCAGGAATTGTGGGAGCATGGTGTCAGCAGATAAGGCTCAGAGCTCTTACAAAAACAATGGAGAAAAAGTGTAAAGATGCCAGAGGCACCTGCTTTGAGGGTCAGGAGACCAGGGCAGTTCTTCACCACTCCCAGGAGGTTGAGGGACAGAAAGACGAAGATGCCAAAACTATAAACCATGAGTTACTAAATCATCAGACACCAAGAAGGGCTCCTGTCCCCCACCCTGGAGATATTCAGGAGCCATAAAACCCATGGCACTTTAAAGCTGACTGAGAGGAGGCCAGACATCTTCCTCCCTGCCAGCTGTTACAAGAGAAAAGAGAAGAGAAGTTGGGGGCTTTTCTTCAGTGAATTCAGTCAGCAGAGCCCACTTTGAATCTTGGCTCTGGACAGAGGAAAGCAAAGGAATACGTAGAGAGATACACCTCTATGGAAACGTGTGCTACCAAGAGTCGTCTGCTGGCCAGTCTAGAATTTACATGGACAGAAACTTCTTTTAGAGCTCTCTTTATCCAACCCCTGGAAGAAAGTCTGCACCCCATTAGCAATTCCCGGGCACAGTTTTTGGTAACTTAATATGGACAAGTTTAAAGACTTAGGATAAGTTGAAACAAATATCAAAGAGCAGTGAAAAAATAAGAATAGGCAAAAGAGAGAAATTAGCCATCAAAGTAAATTCACCAACATAGCAGATGCCTAGACATCAGCAAAAAATTATGAGCCATACTAGGAGATAGGAAGAGATGACCCAGCCAAAGGAACAAACCAAATATCCTGAAGAGATTCAGGATTTGAGACAATCAATGATAATCACACTACTCTCATAAATTATTGTAAAGAATTGAAAGAAAACATGACTAAAGAGATAAAGGGTATTAAGAAGACACTGGTGAGCAGAAATTGAAGATCTAACTGCACACCTGGAAGAATTAAAAAAAGAAGAGTAAACTAATCCCAAACCAAGCCAAAGGAAATAAATAATAAAGATCAGGACAGAAATCAATGAAATCAAGAACAACATCAACAACAACAAAACTATAATAGAGAGAATCAACAAAACCAAAAGTTGGTTCTTTGAGAAGATAAACAAAATCAACAAACCCTTAGCTAGACTGACAAAGAAAAAAAGACAAAAGACACAAATAAGTAAAATCAGAAACGAGAGGGGCAACATTATCACAGACTCTGTAGAAATAAGAGAGATCATAAGAGGATACTATGAACAACTGTATGCCAGAAAACTAGAAAATGTAGATGAGATGGATAGGTGCTAGACACACATAAACCACCTGCACTGACTTTAGAAAAAATAGAAGACCTTCAGGAAAACAATCACGAATGAAGAGATTGAAACCATTAAAAACTTCCCAAAGTTGGCTTCACAGGTGAATTCAACCAATCATACAAAGATGAGCTAACACCAATCTTGCTCAAGATCTTCCAAAATATTGAATAGGAAGAATGCTCTGTAAGATGACAATATCACCCTAATACCAAAAAGCCAATAATCAAATTTATTTGGAAGGATAAGGGACCCCAAATAGCAAAAAAATGTCTTTAAAAAGGACAAAGTTGGAGGACTCTCACTTCCTGACTTTAAAGCATATTACCTAGCTTCAGTGGTAAAAAACAGCATGGTACTGGCATAAGGACAGAGTGATAAATGGAACTGAATTGAGAACTCAGAAATTGAACCTCACATCTACAGTCAAGTGATTTTTTACAAAGTTGTTAAGCCCACCAAGCTGATCCAGAACAGTCTATTCAACAGAATGTGCCGAGAGAACTGAAGAGCCATATCCAAAAGAAAGAAAGAGGACACCTATATCACACCTTACATAAAAATTAATTCAAAATGGATCAAGGTGGGAAATGGATGTGGTTCAACCAATTTTGCTCCTGCCTACCATATAGGAGGTCCAGAGTTTGATGCCAGGGCCTCCTGGTGAGGACAAGCTGGCCCATGCAGTAAGCTGGACGATGTACAGTGCTGGCCCATGCAGGAATGCCACCCCTCACAGGAGTGTCACCCTGTGTGGAAATGCCACCCAGTACAGGAAAGCTGCCTCACACAGGAGGGCCAGCCGACATGGAGAGGTGATGCAGCAAGATGACGCAACAAGAGAAACAGAGGAGATAAAATAAGAAGACGTAGCAGAACAGGGAGTTGAGGTGGAGAAGGAGAGTAATCGCCTCTCTCCCACTCCGGAAGGTCCCACAATCAGTTTCTGGAGATGCATAATGAGAGTACAAGTAGACACAGAACACACAGCGAATGGACACAGAGAGCAGACAATGGGGGGAATTGGGGGTGGGAAAAATAAATAAAATAAATCCTAAAAAAAAAATGGATCAAGGACTTAAATATAAAAACAACCATAAAAATCGTAGAAGAAAATGTAGGAAAACACCTTCAAGATCTTGTAATAGGTGGTAGTTTCTTAAACCTTATGCCCAAACCACAAGCAACAAAAGAAAAAATAGACGAATGGGACCTCATCAAAATTCAACACTTTTGCACCTCAAAGGACTTTGTTGAAAGGATGAAAAGGCAGCCAACTCAGAGAAAATATTTGGTAATCTCATATCTGATAAGGGTTTAATATCTGTGATCTATAAGGAGATCATACAACTCAACAATAAATAAACCAAGTATCTGATTTGAAAAGTAAGCAAAATATTTGAAGGCAACTGTCCAACGAAGAAATACAAATGGCGAAGAAATACATAAAAAAATGTTAACATCACTAATGATTAGGGAAATGCAAATCAATACTACAAAGAGATATCATTTCACAACTATTAGAGTGCCCACTATTAAAAAGTTGGGAAACTGTAAATGATGGAGAGGATGTGCAAAGACAGGAAAACTTATTCACTATTAGTGGGAATGTAGAATGATACAGTAACTGTGGAGGACTGTTTGGCAGTTCCTAACGAAGATGAATATAGACTTGTCATGGGATCCTGCAATACCATTGCTAGGTATATACCCAAAGGAAGTGAGAGCAGTGACAGGAACAGATATCTGCGTACTGATATTCATACCAGTGTTATTCATGATAGACACAAAAATTGGAAACAACCCAGGTGTCCATCAACTGATGAAGGATAAACAAATTGTGGAGTATACTCATAATGGAATATTATGCAGTGATAAGAAGAAAGGAAGTCATGAAACATATGACAACATGGATGAACCTGGAGGACATTATGTTGAGTGAAGCAACCCAGACACAAAAGGAAAAATGCTGTATGATTGCCCTATTATGAATTAAATACATTACATGAAATATAAATATAGTATTTGAAATATGAATAAAGGTAGAATTATATATGTAAGATCATTTCTCCTTGAAGCTGAACAAACGTAAATTAATATGACACAATGTTAATATTAGACAAAAGAAAATTATACTAAGTGAAGGAGAACAGATACAGAGTAGTACATATTGTATGATTCCATTTATATAAAATGTAAATATGAATCAATTTATAAAGAGAAAGATTAGTTGTTACATAGGTCTAAGGAAGGAATGCTAAGGGGTTTGGAGTCTTTCTTTCTGGAGTAATTAAATTGTTCTAGAATTTTTAAGATGATGAATGTACAACACTGTGATTATACTAAAAGCATTGCTTATATAATTTGGATAGAATAGCCAGAAACAGCAGCTATGTACAGTAAGAGAGTACAGTGAGAGAGTACAGCCTACTCAATGGGAAAATATATTTGGTAACCAACTATCTGATAGGTGTCTAATATCCAGCATATATAAAGAAATCCTACATCTCAAATAAAAAGACAACCCATTTCAAAAATAGGCAAGAAATTTGAATAGACCCTTCCCCAAAGAAGAAATGCAAATGGCTAAAAAGTACATGAAAAGATGCTCATCATCAGTCACTATTAGGGAAGTGCAAATCAAAATTAAAATGAGGTATCATCTTACATCCATTAGACTAGCAGCTATTTAAAAAACAGAGGACTACAAGTGTTGGAGAGGATGTGGAGGAAAAGGAACACTTACCTACTGTTGATGGGAATGTAGAATGGTGCAACCATTGTGGAGGACAGTTTGGGGGTTCCTCAGGAAGCTAACTACAGAACTGCCATATGATCCAGCAATCCCACTGCTGGGTATATACCCAGAAGAATTGAAAGCAGGGACACAAACAAATATATGCACACTTAAGTTCATAGGGGCATTACTCAGTATTGCCAAAAGATGGAAGCAACCCAAATGTCCTTCAACAGATGAATGTAATATACAAATTGTGGTATATTACAATGGAATATTACTCATCTGTAAAAAGGAATGCAGTATTAACACACAGGATAACATGGATTAATCTTGCAGACCTTATGTTGAGTGAAGTAAACCAGGCACTGAAGGACAAATATTATATGACCTCACTGATATGAATTAAGTAAACTGAACAGAATCACAGAACTAGAGTTTGGAAGATAGGTTTCTAGGAGACAGAAAAAGCATAGAGGGTAGTGAGCTGATGCCCATAAGGGCAAAATCTATGATAAGGTGGAAAGATATGGTGGGGCTGTGGATGAGTGTGACAGTGGGGCAGTGACATGATTGGGTTCAGTGGTGCTGGTCTGTGAGGGGGAGTATGGTGGGAGTTTGGGTTGGACTATCCATGAAACTGGAGGGAGGGTCAAGGGAAGGAGCAGATGAACTCTGAGGATTTGCAGGTCTGTGGTTAAACCTAAAATGTTGGAAATGTACTTTTGGCAAATATGGCAGGGGAGGGTTACTGGTGTAGGGTTTCAGGTGTGGAGAGTATACAGGATAGGGTGCACCTGAGGCAGGCTTTTATGGAAATCTAAATGTTCATCTTGTCATAGTGTGTTATATCACTGGGTGGAGAGCCACATAATAAACAAGAAAATATTAAACTCCCATGTTAGCGAGTCCTGCTATGTTCTCCATTAGAGGGACAAGAATCTCTTGAGAACAAAGGCAGTGCCTAATAAAAGAAAACAGAACAATATGTCAAGCCCTCAATATTATTGCAAGTAACTTTGCATCTTATTCTTCAAAAATAGAAACTTAGTGATTACCATAGGTTCAGATGGAAGGGGGAGGGAAGAATAGAATATATGGAATGTAGGGCATTTTTAGGGCTTTAGAATTGTTCAGCATGATCTTGCAATCATGGATATAGGCCCCTTCAAACTTTGTCAAAACCTGTAACAGTGTATGATCTAAAATGTAAATCATAATGTAAATCATTCACCATGGTTAGTAGCAATGCTTCAATATTTGTACACCAATTGTAACAAATGTACTACCTGCATGTAAAATGTTATTAACAAGGGGGAGGAGGAAAGAGGAGGGCATTGGGCATATGGGAATCACCTGTATTCTCCATGTGACTTTACCATATTCAAAAGCTCCTTTGAAGATAAACTGAAAAAAAATAAGACACCAGGAGAATATATGGAAGAAAATATCATTGTACATACAAGACAACAGATATTACAGTGATGAAGGACACAATCTAAAATATTTTTAAATTTTTCTTTCAAATTGTTTTAAAATTTTTTGCATTTTATTGGTTATTTTTTAAATTATTATTTCATTTTCTTATTAATTTTATTTGATTATATTGTTGGCTGCATTTTTGAAGAGGTTTTGGATCACAGAAGGGTCACAGGAGTGGCAGGGGAAGATCACTGGTGTAGAGTGTCAGTGATATGGGGATGCGTGGAAAGCAATTTACCCAGGGCACGCCTCTAAGACATATGAATATGTTCATGTGCTCATGGGACATTGTCTCAGTGGGTGGAGATCCACACAATAACCAAAAGAATACTAAATTCCTATCCTGGAGAGTTCTGCTACATTCTCTAATAGGATATTAAGAATCCCCTGAGTGCAAGGGCAAGGTCTAGTGAAGGCAAACAGACTATTAAGCCAGGCCCTTGACATTGATGATTGTACATATGAACCTTTTTTTGTAAAATTGAAACTTAACCTAGTGTTATATATTCTCTAAGAGTTATCTCCTGAAAGCCTCCCTGTTGTTCAAATGTGGCCTCTCTCTAAGCCAAACTCAGTATATAAACAGACTATCTTCCCCCACATAGAGGGTCATGACTCCCAGGGTTGAGTCTCCCTGGCACCAAGGGATTATTACTAATCACCAGCTAGCAATTCCTCTGGAGAAAGACCTGGACCGAAAGAGAGAAATGATAAATACAAATGAGGTTTTATGGTTAAGAGATTTCAAAGTGAGTTGGGAGGTCATTCCAGAGGTTATGCCTATGCAAGTTCCAGCAGGATCTCACTGACTGCCATAGTACACAGCACCTCAAATAGCTGGACTTCTGAGGGCTCTAGAGATATCCAGAAACTATAAGCATGGCAGACATCTCAGGAATTTGGCACTCTGTCAGTGGGCCAAATTCCAGCTTGGAATTTATGCTCCCCAGTGTAACAGTTAGACTCATTTATAGGTTCTCTACACATGGCTCCTTTACCCCCTTTTTTTAAGCCTCTTATTAACACTATACCTGATAAATATATGTCCCAGAGACTTAAATCTTTAGTCCAGGGAAATGGATGTGTCTCAACCAACTGGGCTCCCATCTACCATATAGGAGGTCCAGGGTTTGATGTCCAGGGCCTCCTGGTGAGGGCAAGCTGGCCCACACAGTGAGCTGGCCCACATGGAGTGCCATCCCATGCAGGAATGCAGCTCCATGCAGGAATGCCCTGGGTGGGAATGCCATCCTATGTAGGAGTGCCGGCCAATGCAGAGAGCTGGCACAGCAAGATGATGCAACAAGAGATACAGAAGAGAGAAAATAGGAAGACATAGCAGAACAGGTCCTGAGGTGGCACAAGATAGTAATCACCTCTCTCCTACTCTGGAAGGTCCCAGGATCAGTTCCCAGAACCACCTAATGAGAATACAAGCAGACACAGAAGAATACACAGTGAACGGACATAGAGAGCAGACAATGGCAGGAACAGGGGTGGAGGGAAGAAATAAATAAAATAAATCTTAAAAAAAAAATCTTTGGTCCATGCATGTACTAGTTGAGCCCTGAATTTCAGCAGAGTTGCAATACCTATTCTCCAGCTCACTGGACTCACCCAAGACAAATAATAAGGAGATATGGTGAACAATACCCATCCCAAGGAATAGAGAGTGTCTGCTACTGTAAGCAAGATAGCTCCATCCATCTGCCTCATAGGGTCTAAGCCCCCTCTCAGTTAGAAGTAGAGTGGGCATCACCATCTCAAACTCCTCAAGATTAGAGAATGAAAAATGGATTAAAGTAGACTTAATATTATTCTACTATAGACTTTTTATTATTCTAGCAATGGAAGAACTCTTACCATTGATGTAAAGGCAGTGGCCACCAGAGGTTCTGAGGGATGGGAGAGTGAAGAATAGGTGTAATATAGGGACATTTTTGGGACATTGGATTTGTCCTGCCTGACATTGCAGTGATTGATACAGGCCATTGTATATTTTGTCATAACTTACAAAATTGTGTAAGTTATATGTAAACTTCATGTAAACTATAATGTAAACTGTAGTCCATGGTTAGTAGCAGTGCTTCAATATGTGTTCATCAGTTGTAACAAATGTACCACACTAATGAAGGATGTTGTTAATGAGGGAAAGTGTGGGAAGGGGAGGTAGTGGGACATATGGGAATCTGCTATAAATTTTGTGTAAAATTGATGTAATCTCTTTAAAGATAAAAAAATAATATTTAAACAAAGATGAATCAATTGTAGGACGCCCCATATCATTTAGAAATTACTTGGGAAGTAAAAGAAACATGATACTTAGCAATTATACAATGCACTCTGAATTAAGAAACATTAAACTGGACAAAACTTGTTTCAGAATATAGGAAAAATGATAAAGTTATCCATCTTATTGAGTGAGTCACATGGAGTAAATGAGGTAAAGGACATATTTAAGATTCCTGAGTCTAGAGTAAGTCATCAATACATGCCAGTGTTTTATCGTTAGCTTTAATATTAGTATTATACAGGAAAAGTATCTATTGAAGGTTCTGCTCAATATATTTTGGTTCAAAATACCAGGGAATTTTAGGGGTAAAATAGAACATCGAGAGTCTATTCCTTTCTTGTACTGATGATTTACATGTATGGTGTGATAAAGTTAAATGACTTATCAAAATCCTCTAAATAATTGCAGAATCAAGACTAGAAAGAACTCAGCTCTCCTAATTACTTCTCCAGTTAATAATAATAATAATATAGGTGCTTACTATGTGCCAGGCATTGTGCCAATTGTCTTATATATAATATTGTTGAATGGTCACACAAATCCATATGACAGTGTGTTAGGTACTATTATCCTATTTTATAGAAGCGGCAGCTGAGGTTCATGCAGAATAAGTGATGCCAACAACAGCACACTCCGGTCCTAGCGAGAGCTCTGATTCAAATCCAGGTCTGCCTGATTCCAAAGCCTGAACTCTTCCCACTGAGCTAATGCCTCCTACTTGGCTTCACAGTGGCTTTTTCTCAGATTGTTTTATAGCTGAAAGTTTTACCTTCTAGCAAAAATAATTACACAAGTACAAAGACAATGTTACCTATGTCTTTCGAAGCCTCCATGGCTTCACTAAGTAAATGTGCAAAAATGTTCTCTGAATGTATGACAGGTTGCAATTTTTTAAAAAATTATTACATGTAAAATAAAAAGCAAACACTTAAGCACATAAAGCAAGAAAAGTGAGCACAAAATTACTCAAGCAATGTCTTGTACCTGATGTCATCCCTTTTTAGGAAGTGTTAACTTGCTTCTTTAATCATTCTATTCAGCAGTTCAAGGATTGGCTAGAATTGAAATTCTCCTCAGCTACAAGAAGTAGAAATGTAGCATATTCTCAAGCTGGTCCTATACTAGGCCTGCTTTCTTTAACAGTCAACAGATCCCAGCATGGATGCTTAACAACCCCCTGGGCAGGGCAAGCTGGAGAGCTATGTTGGGGAAATCTAACTGTGCTTGAGAACAGGGAAACCACTTCCAGCTGATATATGCGGCCCAGTTTAAAGCTAGGGCATTCAAAAACCTGGAACAGTTCTTAGAGGAAAGGGGCGGGGCAAGCAAATAATTCCCTTCTTTTCACAAAAATAAAATGAAGTTCCTCTTAAAATAATAAAGAGATCCAAAATAATCAGCAAGAATTTCTTAGAAGACTCTCTTGGAAAAGTGTGGAGAGGTCCTAAGCATCTTTACCATAGCCTGGAGAAAACCTCACACACTTTAGAAGAACATATTGTTCATACTGAAGACTGGAGGAGGATGATCATATGAGGGGTGTGAAGGCAATGTGGGATTTTTACCCATATGTTTCCACATTTCCTCCTTGAAACTGCCCGCCTTCTTCCCTCCTGTCAGGCCAAGCAAGCTCCATTCCCAGTAAAAAATATTGGACTGGGGTCCTTAGTCAAACACAGTCTGGTTGTATCATTTTCCAGCCCAAACTAATAAGATCATTCAACCTGGGAAATGCATGGGCACGATAGCTTTCTCAGTAGTCTAAGCTTTGTAGATAAGTTAACTTATGGACTTCAATTTAGACATGTTCTTAATCTTAATCTGCACTCCTGTGGGTGTGAACCCACTCTAAGACCTCTTGAAGATGCTAGTTTTAGTAAAGGTGTGCCTCAAATGAATGATGATATGTCTTAATCCATATTACTGGAGTCTGTATAAAGAGAAGTGTCTGGAAGTCAGAAGTTAGAGAAGGCCATTGGGAGAAACTGGAAGAACAGATGAAAGGAAATGGCATCACCATATGATGGGAGGCAGAGATACAAATCCAGAAATACCAAGGATTTCCTGCAGTCAGCACCAGAACACTATGCGCTCAGAAAGAAACTGAGGTTTGTCAATATTGTGATTTTGGACTCAAACCTCAAAACCGTGAGCCAATAAATTCCTGTTGTTACACCAAAACCCACTGTGTGGTATATGCCATTGCAGCCTGGGAAACTAAGACAGCAGGTTAACTCCAAAAAACAATTCCATGTTCATTACAACACAGAGAGGACAAAATACAACGATGTTTACCAGGGCCATGGATCTCAAACTTAAAAAGCCACATAAGACATTTTAAGCACATAATTCAATTTTACAGTTCAATCAGTGCTGTAGAAGTCATTAATTCAATGTGTTCATTTAATGTATTCTTATTGATTTCCCAAAGTTCCTCCTTTTCTTTCATCCCATCCCCTTTCATTCTGAACACATATAGGACTGCTCTTCTTAGTCCTAATAAATTTCCTCCAGACATCCACAAGGCTCCAGACATCCACAAGGCTCTCCCTTTTATTTCCTTCATTCTCTGAGCAAATGTCACCTTATCAGACAGCCATTCCCTCACTATGCCATATAAACTACTAACTCCTCTGCCCACCCCTGCTTTCTTTTTCCCCATGATACTTATCCCTACATGACACATCATGTATTTCTTTATTGTCTACCTCCCTTCACTAAATGTAAGAAAGCATTTTGTTTTGTTCACTGTGGAATATCTACCATCTATAATAGTGCCCAGCTCATAAAGGGCTCTAGATAAATATTTGTTAAATTAATGAACAATCTCCAGATGGATTCTTGATTCCATATCACTGCCAAAAGATGACAGCATAGTCTACCAGGTTTTTGGTAAAAATATCTCTTTAAAACACTTCTCATGATAAAATCTAGAATGACTTGCATCCCCTCCTATAAACATTTGTTTTTTGACAGTGAATCATGAGTTTATTCTAATAGCACATTCCATATCTTGATATTATACCCATTTCTGAATGAAATCATCCTCTAAGTCCAAAACAAAGTCAAAAGCATTGGCTGAAGTCTTTCAGTAACCTTGATACTATTACAACAGTAGGACACTTTCCTTTTATTGATGAGAAACTTGGGCAAATGTGGCATCTGGAGCATGGGAGGAGAAAAGTTTGATGCATACCTGACTGTGGAGAATTCTACCTCAGAAACTCTGGTAAAAATGAACTAAAGTTAGACAGTGCCTGAGGCACCATACCAGGCAGCGAGAGTACACCTTGTAATCAAAACTTGTAAATACCAGTAGAACATGTTGTACCTTTCTTTAGGTGATGTTCTCATCTTTCAGCTAAACACTGTCTGAACCTGATAATTTTCCACCTTTACTCTTTCTCCTTTAGACCAAGGAGAAAACATGGGAGAAAACTGCATATTTTTAAATACATCTTAAGTTTAAAATGTACAATTAGTGGTTTCTTCCTATAAGTGAAATAAATTTGTTATCAGGGTCTGGCATCCTGTACTAATGGATTGAATTCAGTCACATATCCTCAATTTGAAATAATAAACTGGGTGAAGATGATAATGTTGCATGGAGGTAGAATGAGAGAGAGGATGGCTGGTCTGATTTAAGGACAAATCATCTTTAAACCGTTACTTTAGAAATTACTGTTAGAATCAGAAATTTATTTAGTAGGTATAATTTACAAGTATGAGAAGGCAAATTAATGGAAATCTCCCATTCATAATTGGCTGACACTATATAATGTGTTCTAAAGGTAAAACAAAAATAAGTTTCTGAATTGTGAAGCCAAGAGCACATTGAAAACATTCTTAATTTTTTGAGTATTTAATTTGAAAAAAAAATTCTTAATTTTCACCCTGGTTTCTCTTACTTATTCCTAAGACCTTGAAAATGCCATAACTACATAATTTTAAACATTTTACTCAATAATAATTTCATGTTCTATGTCTAGTTGAAAATTTTAGGCTAGGATCTGAATCAATGGGGTTTATCATGGCATAAGGGACTTTGCCAATTTGTGCTTTGAACTCTCCTCTCTGGACCTTAGTGTCTTGTCTTTTAAAATGAGCACAACAGGCCTGAAGATCTTTGACCTCCCTCTCTGCTATATGAATCTCTGGCTGGCACTCACTGAATTTTACATGCGAGTGTCACTGATAGACAAGCAACACTCCTATTGGGAAGAAGTCTGGACTAGCACCTGAATGATGACCCACACTTCTAGACTGGACAGTGGTTAGTTGAACGGCAACTAACACCACACGTGGAAAGCTGCTGTGAAGCTTAGCAAAAATGCCGTTTGCCAAACATCGTGATTATGGGATCTTTCTCTAAGCAGTTTGGCCATAGGCTTGCAGATAAGCTGATTTTCCATCTTCAGGGTACTTTTTGTCATTGAAAAAAAATTTTTTTGTGATTACTGATCTGGGCACTTTTCTTAGTTCAGAGCACTAGTTCTCAACCAGGAAGACTTTTCCCTGCCAGGTAGTCCTTGGCAATGTCAGGAGACATTTTGATTGTCATTATTATAGGGAGGGTTGCCACTAGCATCAAGTGGGTAGAGGCCAAGAATGCTGCTAAAATGAACAGGACAGCTCCCACAATAAAGAAATATCTAAAATGAACAGGACGGCCCCTACAACAAAGAAATATCTGGTCCAAATTCCAATAATGCCATGGTTGAGAAATTCTGGTCTAGGGAGAGAAGCTACAGATTGATACATGCCCAGCCATGTCTTTGTTAAACCAGTAAGAAGAGGAACACTTGGAGCAATCTTTGTCTTTCCAAGTTTCATGGACACTCATCATACTTGTTTAGGGCTGACTGAGTATTTATGGGAACCTTAAATACTAATGAAGTAAGTGGAAAGCTAATTTAGATGCAGGTGGGATTAAACTTTGCTGGATGCTCTTTTCTGGGCATATTTTAAAGTCAATCTGAAAGACTGCCACTTTATAAAGCATTTATAAATGTTGGAACATTTAGTTTCATCTCAAAGTTTAGTCTTATTTCAACCCAAATTCGTGCAGCTAACCACAGATTTCACCAGGGTCAGTACTGAGTTAACACTGTCCTCCAATTATAGTCTCAGGGATGGAGAATCAATCTTTTATACAAAGCCTGATGCCTCTTGGCTGCAAGCAACTATGGCAGTTTTTACTGATAGAATATTGGCTCAGTGCCCCACCTCCCAGAGCAAAAGTCAGTTTAGAAGCTAAATTCAAATAATTAAAGCACTCACTACCTGAAACTCCAATGCATTTTATTTTAATTGTTTTCAGAGTAAATTATTCTAAAATGTACCCCACGCATCTTTGCCTTTTGCAATAGATGATAATGAACTTAATTTAATCTTCTCTTTTTGGTTTTAGAATATATTTGCTATGTATGTCAGTTTTCAACCTGTGCTACTGCTATATGCTGGGCCACAGAAATAGTGGTTGAAGGAAAGTGTTTGCCCTGATAAGGTTTCTATGGCCTTAGTCGGCCACCTGATAAGCAATACTTGCTATTTTGAACTCTCTGCCTTTAAAAACCTCCCAGTCTTCACAAAATCACCAGACACAGAAGCATAAGCATTTGCCTTAGAAGTAGAAAGCAATCAGGAAGGTCTGACATGAATTCATCCCACCATTTCATATGCTGCAAATTCTCCAACAAAACTTGACTTGCAAAGATAAACCAGCAAGTGTGCAAAATTGCTTTTTTTCACCATTTTGATATTATCTGACAGTTATTGCATGTGCACTATGTGTATATGCTGCACAATGTTTTTCATGCAATATTTAATTTCATCCACCTAAGACCCCTCTGAGGAAGGTCCAAGTATTTATTCCCATTTTACAGACCTAGGAAGATGCTGAGGCATAGAAATAGTGAGTAATTTCGTCTAAACGGCAGAACCCAAATTTGAAATGAGGGGCTTTGTTTTAACCACCATCCCCAAGTCTGCAAAATGATAGCCTGTGGCTGAGCATGTTTTGTTTGACTCACATTGCAGTGGGGCAGCTTGTACCTGGCACAAAAGCTCAGCTGGAGGGACTAGTGAAGGTTAAAACCTAACCCACACTACATTGGCATAGTCACAGGTGTTGGCATGAAGAAAACGGCACTGATGCCTTATTTGGACACCTTTGTCAAGATTTGGCCAAGGGAGCTAGCAGTAGCCCTGGCCATCAGCACGGACCAATTGTGATAGTTCATGCAAATTTCCAAATTTCTGGATTCTTATGGAAAGGAAGAAAAGAAAGAAGGAAAGCAAGAAAAGAAGAAAAGGAGGAGGGAAGAAGGGAGGCAGGGAGAGAAGTAGGGAGCAACGAAGAAAGGGTGTTGAGAAGGAGAGAAGGGAGGGCGATCTGAAGCAGCATTCCTCCTGTGTCCATATTTTCTCTAGAAGGGACATGTACTTGCCTGGGTGTGACTGGTATGCATCACACATTCATGTCACCTGTCAAGATGATACAGGGTTTGAGTTTGTGACCTCTGTACTATATTACTCTTCTCACATTTTATTTTAAAATCTCTTCCCTTCCCCTCAGAAAAAGGACCAGTCACAGTGCAGAAACTAAGTTTTAGCCCCCTTTGCAGAGCAAAAGAAAGCAAGTTCATCTCTCCTGCACCAATTGCGTCCCTTAGATGACCAAGCAGAGTGGATTCTGTTTTCCTTTGCAGGCTGAGAGTTTTTGTCTTTTTTGTTAGTTTCTTTCTTTCTTTTTCTTTTTCTTTTTTTTTTAGGACAAACTGTTCTCTCTTGTGTCTATGTCTGGAAGCAAAAAAAAAAAAAAGTAAAGTATAAGAAAACTCTTTGCTGCAGGTAGATAGGTATAGGGTAAGGACTCAGGTGTCTTACAGCACTTCCTTATCAATGTGAAAATTACATGCATGAGTGCTTAAATTTTGGAGGCCTCACTATTAGCTTCTTCTTACACAACAGCAGGCCAGGAGCACAAGACAATCACCACAGAGCCACAAGGAATGGCGACTGGAAGTTAGAAGTTACTGCTGACTGAACAGCTGTCAACGGGTGGGTGGGAGATACTTCCCTATCCTGGCAACATTCCAGTATATGCTATATTTGTCTTTGCCAAGTTAATGTGCGCTAGTAGCTCTCAGTGGCTTCCTCAAGACCTTAGAAAACTCATTGCTTCAGGGTCTACAGAAACACCTGTTGCTAATAACCCAGCGACGAGACCTAGAGCCTCATCATCCTTCCCACGTTTGGCTGAGGACATCTGGCAGTTGCCAGGCCTCAGTGGCACATGCCTTGCTTTACCATGGAAGCCAGAAGGAAATCACTCCATCTGGTATATGCATCCAGGAGGTTGGAAAGGAGTAACAACTTTTATTCTATTTAGTTCATCTGAAATGAAGAAAAACAGGATCCATGAGAGTTTAGACCAGAGATCAATCTTTCCATGCAACTTATGGTTTTGAGATAAGACCCTAAGTGGCTTACTTAATATCCATTCTTACTTGTGTCTTTATCTACAGAACCCATTTTATGAGTGTAGCAATGCATCCTGCTTAAACCACATAAGAAAATCTATGTTTTCCAGGTCCCTTATAGGAAGTTGAAGTCATTGAGTAAGACATTTAGGAAAGCCAACAAATTTGGCTGTCTTTTCATTTTATCTTTTGCCCTTTACCTTCACTTCCTGACTGGAAAACAGACATGATGTCTGGGTCTCCTATAGTTATTTTGCAAACATGGGGAAGAAGACAATATGATAAGGATTGTGGAGCTGAAAGCTAGAAGAAGCTCAGAGTTTTGTTTATAGAGACTGTAATGCTTATTAACATGGGGACTTTAAATTTTAATTTCTCTGAGTCTCATTTCTTAAGGTATGATTACCTCAGGTATTACTGCCTTTGTAGGGCTTTTATGGGGATTTAATTGAGATAATGTGAGAGAAATTGCTTCACAATGGCTGATGTAAAGCTGTCAATTAATCAACCAATTTGTTAATAAACCATTCCTTTCTCCCCTTTACCCTTTTATATGGTACTAAGAGTAAGACTGACCCTCAGCCTCCCAGCTCCACCTTAGCTCCATTCAGATCTAGGGGAATATTATACAGAACAGGTCTCTGTCTAAGGTGTTTGGTTGGGCTTGTGGTAAATTGGGACAGACCTGAAGAGAGTAAACAAGGCCCTAGAACTGTGAAAGTGATTCCCTTCAAGGTGAAGAACAGCAGAAAGTAATTCAAGAAAAGTAGCAGGTTAGGCCGTGCCACGCTGGGGCAGAGAGGAGGCATGACCTTCTTCAGTAGAGTCCCTGAGAATACCTGACATAAAGCAACCATCAGAAGTGTTCCAAATCCCCTTAATGTCCAAGACATTTGTCCACACACACACTAATGGAAACTATAGCAAAATGGAAAAGCAAAGTAGAAGAGCAATCTACTGGTATTACTTCAGGGCCTGGAGACATTGACACAGAAAGGAAAAAGAAGATAGTCCATTCCTTCTCCCATCTACAAGCACACTCATTATTTAGATAAGCTCTCTGCATGCACTCCACTGCCCTCTTTGAAAGCGTAGACCCTGGAGGAGGATGCAGGATATGGTCCACTATGATTAGATGACTCTTTTATAACTTTGGACCACTTTTTAAGAGAACTATAAAATCCCACAATTTCTCTTTTCTAACCAGCAGTTCATTGGAACCACATGAATCTGATAACTTCCTTCTCTTTAAAGTAGAGGTTGGCAAACTTTTCCCATAAAGGGCCAGACAGTAAATATTTTAGGTTTTGTGGGCAATAGGGTCTCTATTGCAACTAATCAACCTTACCCTTGAAGCATGAAAGCAGCCAAAGGCAATATGTAAAAAACAAAAACTGGGTATAACTATGTTCCAATTAAACTGCATTTACAAATCCAGGTGGCCCATAGTTTGGCGGCCCCCTGCTAAGAATGACATTGGAACCAGGCAAAAGTAAACACTCTCTCACCAATGATCACTGCCATGAAACAAACCAGAGGGTTTGAAGTGAAAAACAAAGAAGAGAAAGGATGAGGGAGAAAGGTATTTCTAGAACATCAAAATTACCTATCATATAAAGCCAAAGACTCAAGTGTTACAAGATTAATGCAAATTGTAATATGGAAGAAAAGGCAGAGAATGTAACCCTTATTGCACAAAAAGGTTAAGATAAATGAGTTCAAGTGAGTGAAATAATGTATGGGTCACACGATAATCTATGGGGTTCCACCTGAAGGCCAAGCTAATTGTTAGGAACAAATGGGAAACCATGATAAGAATTTCAGTCTTTGACACAAAAGTAGGACAAGAGGAAGATATGAGGTAAGGGCCTGGACACTAGCAGAACATAGGCCAAAGGAGACATCCTCCATACAACCTGAGGTCCCTGAGTCCTGGCCCCAAGACCCTGCAGCAGTTGTGCCATCGCTTGGCTTTCTTCCATCCATCTGGAAAGGGCTCACCTGCTACAAACAACTGAAGCCACAGTAGGGCCAGTCTTAAAGAGGATGCAGCATGGGGATAGGTTAAAAAATAAATAGGGAATAGAATGGAGGAAAATCAGTCGGTGAAGGATTCCTGCTCTGGTCTCCTCTAACTTTTCTTTCTTAAAAGTTTCAGATAGTTGTGTGTTTCTCCAGAATCTGTATTCCTCCACTCATTCTAGGTGCCCAGGAAAGCCCTGAGGGTGCACAGTAGATAATCAACAAATATTTGGTTGTTGCCAGGAAGACACTCTGATGGGATGTAGAATCCTTTTTATACCCAAAGAAGCCTGTATGGAGTTTGAGAATGCTTATAAATGACAGTCTAAAACATGCTTCCCATTTCATGGAGTGAATAAAAGAAAAGCTTAGTGCCTATAACTCACAGAAGAATTAATCTAACCAGGACCCTATTAATACAATTTTCAGAGGGGACTAGAGAAAATTGTATGCTATTATCAATTTATAGAAAATACAGAGGATGGAAAAACATGTTTAAGAGAAGTAGTCATCAATATCCAGACTGTTGGAAACTCTCCAAGACAAAACTCAGTTGTTTTCAACCAATCAATTGCAGAGAGACAGAGAAAAAGAGGATGAGGAAGTTAGAAGATTGAATATACAGGTTAGAAGAGAATTACAATCAATCACAACATGTGAACATTACTTGGAGTCTGATTTAAACAAACTGTTAAAATTAAATGATGACATTTATGAGACAGCCGTGAATTTTAAACTAACTGGATATTCAGTGATTTAAACAACTATTTTTTTTACTATAATGATGGTTATTATGAATATACTTTAAAAAGCATTTCTTTCAGAGATTTCTATTGAAAGACTAATGAATGAAATGAAATATGTCTGGGATTTGTTTTAAAATAACTTGGGAGGATGCAATGGATGTGTCATGATGATGGGAGTGAGTGTTGCTGGGGGGGGAGGGGTGCGGTGGGGGTGGTGGGGTCGAATGGGACCTCATATTTTTTTTAATGTAATATTTTTACAAAATCAATAAAAAAAAAGGAAAAATAAAATAAAATAAAATAACTTGGGAGGAGGAAAATTAGGTGAGGGTAAAGATAAAACCAAATTGGCCATGAATTGATAACTGCTGAGGCTGGGCATAGGGGGCTTCATTACACTCTTCTGCCAATTTCTCCATTGTGTATTACAAGTGTTTTATAAAGTTTATAAAGAGAAACATGCCAGGGTTTAAAAATAAAACCAGACAAATGAGGAAGTTCTAGATTTTTCAGTATTTCACCTCCTATATATATAGGCATGGCTTCTTCCTTTTTCAGAAGATATTTTACAGCTTAGGGGAGAAGTTTAGAGGGAATGCAAGTATGGGAGCAAACTGCTCCTGTTCCTGACAGATAAGCCTTGGGGACGCTGGGGTAACCTGTAGGTAATTTCCTCAGAGGGTTGAAAGGCACTGAAGTACTCTCATAGCAAAGGAGCCCAAGTTTCTGTAATCCCCTGACCAGAACTTCACAACTGCTAACAAGCAGAGGTTTGCTCAGGGTTGGAAGTATGAGGAAGAAGAAAATCACATCTAGAGAATTCAGCCATAGAAAAAGGAATGGAAATACTTAGAGGAGAGGACCATGGAACCTTTACAAACCCACTGTAGTGAAAGGCTACATGGTGTCATTTTGAAGCACTGTCCCAAGAAACCTAGGTTTCAGGCCACACTGTTGGGCCGGGCAACCTTTAGATGATCACATGACCCCTCTGGACCTCAACTGTCATTTAAAATGTGAAGGATCGGGATTATAAATTTCTATGAAGATCTATATTAAAGATTTATGGTCCTGAAAGTCAGACTAAGAAAACAAGACTAAATAAGTTGTCCAGTGCCAGCCTTGTGAAAGCTTCTTGGAAACTTTACCTCTGAGCTACAGAGCCCTGGATTTTGGCAAGACAAAGATATGATATGAAATTAATGATGCTGGGAAGAGACTGAATTGATTAAATTGGGATGTAAAAATGAATATGTTCTATACTGAGATCAACTTTCAACCAAGGGGATGGATTACAGGTAAAAGTAAATGGGTTTTCTGTTAGAGCACTGCCTACCCTGGAGATTCAACTATTCATGCCAATTGTCCTGAAGGCAATCTGTCCTTCAACACTTATACTGAGTATTCTATTGGACAAGATATACCTGATACTTATACATTTTACGGGCTAAATAATATTGTCCAAGCGCTCAAACTCAGGCTCCCATGATACCACACATATATCCTCCAGTGGTATAGATAAGGTGATCAGGCACAGGTCCTGAAGGTATCTCCACACAGATGCACATAATGTATCGGACTTAAACTTTCTACAAATCTTTTGCTTTGCAACATGATTTTAAGAATAGTGCTGGTCCAGTTTGTTAAATGGCATATCAAACAGAAAACAAGTCATGGGAGATGATGAAGAAGTCTGGTATGTTAAATTAGTTGACATTACTCTTGGCCCTAAAATGTAGAAATTGTTCACTAATCAAGGAGAACTAATTTGCTCAGCTCAGAAACCCTAATTATTATTATGCTTATACTTCCTCTTCTGACATAAAGTGCCTCTTTACAAAGCAGGGAGATTTCTGACTGTATTGCCTTCACAAGAGAAGTGATGGATCACAGAAACAAGTTGGCACTCCCTCAATTTATAATAACTCTTTATCAAGGGCTAAATCACCACAGGCCAGAGGCTAGAAGCTTTTTGTTCTTGTTAATAAAGAGACGTGCATTCACAGTGGATTAGTACAACCCTGACACAAGGAATAGAACTACTGGGGAGGAAGCCCACAAAGCTGCTGTCCTGGATGGATCTGTGTATATACAGAGAAGCTGAGCAAGATAGGATTGATTGATCTTCATGAAATCATTACGATAATGGTCCCAAAACTAATTTGCAGCAAGAGATAAAATATTCAACTGAATCTCCTGCATAGGGGAGTCATATAGAGCTAAATTTCTCTGAGATTCTTAAGCCCCACCTCCATTAGACCACTACAAGCCAAAGCTTTCATAGTTCCTATACTACAAATATTTCTTTTTGAAATTTGCAGATGTCTATAGAAATTCAATTATTTGCACAAACAACTCCCTTCCCCAACCCAAATAAAATTTCTTCCTCATTATGTTCTGGTTGGATTAATTTTGAGACCAGCACAATTTTTTTTTTGATCCCATATTAACAAGGCAATGATAAAAGTCACTCCAGAAGGAAAAAGAGAGGTGGTAACTGGGAGAAGGGGTGGTAGTTAACTGATAGAGAATGAATAACATACACGAGGAAAATAGGGAAATAGAGCAACCAACATTAATAACCCATTAACTTGGCAAGCAATCGGTGACATAACTGTCATCCTTGTGGGAAAAATAGCTGACAAATAATTTATAAATATTCACCTATGAGTCAGCTATAGTATGTCATTTTAAAGGAGTATATTGCTGTAGCCTTTTTGTTTGTCCACATCACCCAGTACATGCATGGTACTAAGAACAGTTAGGTACTCAATAATTGCTTATTAGGTAGAGTGAGATGAATGTCGCAAAGAGGCACCCTCCTTCAAGCTATTATTTGCCAAGCACCTTACCAGAGAGAACAAATACATTTTATAGTGCAGGTGAATAACTTCATTGCAATTCATTCACTTATAAAGGATGATGAGCAAGATAAAAATTCAACAGCTCAAGAAGAATCCCTCCTAGACTTTTAAATTCTGGGTGAGGATGTCATAAACCTGACTGAGAATCAGTTTACCATATGCAATTTGTATTAAGGAAGTATCCTTTCTCTCATATCCTCTCACTTGTGCTAAATTGTGCTTGAAGGTACACACAGATGTCTGTGGCTGCCTCATAGTAAATTTCTAGGAGAAAAAGTATGGAGTGAATGCTTAGGATTATACCATATTTTATTTCTAGGATTAGTTACATAGATGACGTATCTCCTGGAAATGGCTATTTTCATATGTATATATATATATCCATCCATTCTGGTGGTACTTGAGGAGTTTTAGACAGAAGAGGACATAAAGAGACATTTTCTTGCCCCAACATGTTTTGAAAAATGATATGGGTTTCTGAATATTAGGAATTTGAATACGACTCTTTTACTTCTTGAGCTATATTACTAGTACCCAGCAAGGATAATGGAAAGAAAAGAGGACATGAACTCTTCCTTGTTCCTGAAAATGACCATACCACCACTTCTAATCTGCTGGGGTATTAGCAGATTTGCTAATAGGTCCAACAGGAAGAGAAAGGCTATGTTAGCCAGAGAGCCCTATGATTTGATGTTGGTATTGGTGGTCTCTTCCTGTAATAGTTCCTATAAATATTTTGTTCCTTTGAGTCCCTAAAATAGTTCGGCTGTTGCGTTTATGTAAAGGTAGGCCATGATATGTAGAATTAAGCATATGCCATCCTACTTGACATCTAGCAAGTATTTATTGAGTTTCATTAAAAGCACATCCACAGTGCTGCAGTAAGGGGAGTCCCAAGAATTCGTATCATACTTTTTGCCCTCTAAGACTTCAGGGTCAAAAAGCCATGTTTGTTGACAGCTCATCCCATCACAGCTAATTTGCATATTGATGGATATATATGCAAAAGAATTGAAAGCAGAGACTTTGTTATTTGTGCAGTGATGTTCATAGCAGTATTATTCACTTTTTCCAAAAGATGGAAGCAATCCAAGTATCCATCATCAACAGGTGAGTGGATTTAAAAAACACAGTGCATATGTACAATGGAATATTATTCAGCCATAAAAAGGAATAAATTCTGACCCACACAACAACATGGATGAACCCTGAAGTCATCATGATGAATGAAATAAGCCAGGCACAAAAGGACCAATATTGTATGCACTCACTGATAAGAAAGAATCAGAATAAGCAAACTCATGGAATTATAAACTAGAATATAAGTTATCAGGGACTAGGGTGGGGGTAGAGAATGGAGAGTTATTGTTCCTTAATTGGTACAGAATTTCTGTTTGGGGAATTGGAGAAAATCTGGTAATAGATGGTGGCGATGGTAGCACAATATTGTGAATGTAATTAGCAGCACTAAATTATATATTTGAAAGTGATTAAAAGGGAAAATTTTAGGTTGTATATATGTTACTAGAATAAATTTTTAAAAGCAACCATAAGATTGTATAGTAAACCCTAATTAAAACTATGAACTGTAGTTAATAGTATATAACTTACAATATTCTTTCATCAATTGTAACAAAGGTAACACTAAGGCAAAGTATGAATATAGGGGCAGTATACAGGATGTCTGCGTTTTCTCCATGATTTTTCTATACTCCTACAACTTCTTTTATAAAAAATTATATTAAAAAAAGACATGATAGAGGATTCACAGCATAACAATAGTATAGGCAATATAAGGAAAACTTCTCTGCCCTGTGTGTATTTTACCTGAGTTTTCATATTCTGTTCTGACATATGAGAGCTGAAAGAAATATTTCAAGCTTAATACATTTATAAGATGGGAATAAACTGGTTAATCAGGCATATGTATACATGTATACTTTGGAAAAAAATCAAAACAGTGCTTTTAGAAACATTTCCTTTTGCTCTAAATTTATAAGCATTAATAAACTCTAGGGAAGCAGACTTGGCCCAATGGATAAGGTGTTTGCCTACCACATGGGAGGTCCACAGTTCAAACCCCGGGCCTCCCTGACCCGTGTGGAGCTGGCCCATGCTCAGTGCCGATGCGCGCAAGGAGGAGTGCCCTGTCACTCAGGGGTGTCCCCCGCGCAGGGGAGCCCCATGCACAAGGAGTGCGCCCCGTGAGGAGAGCCGCCCAGCACGAAAGAAAGTGCAGCCTGCCCAAGAACAGCACTGCACACACAGAGAGCTGAATCAACAAGATGACACAACAAAAAGAAACACAGATTCCCGTGCCGCTGATAAGGATAGAAGTGGTCACAGGAGAACATACAGCGAATGGACACAGAGAGCAGACAACTGGGGGGCGGGGAGGGAAGATTGGGAGAAAAATAAATTTTAAAAAATAAATCTTTAAAAAAAAAAAAGACCCTAAAAGTTTGCTTTCTTTTCTGTATATGGATCATGCTAACAAGAAACATAATGTGCAACCCTTCTAATTATGTATTGGATCCCTTCACAAAATCATTTATTATTGGACAGCATAGTCCTCATAGGATATCATATACACAGGTCTGAAATGTTGTATCTTATCTGTCCATGGAACTGCATAAAGCAACTTCTAGGCATATAACCAGCAAAAGAACTGAGTTTCCTTTTTTCTTTTTAACCAGAGCCTAAAAATGTTTAAATACTTTTGGCAGTGGTTTTAGAAAAAAACTTGATGACCATAGTTTTAGAAATCTACTCATAAAAGAACAATTTCCTTGATAATATCAAATACTAACTTCCTTCTCCATTCTAAAGAAAGGCTGGCTTTATTCTAAGCAACAGTTTCCATTTAGCACAGCAAGTGGTCTTCTCCCTGCCACTACTGACACATTTGGCAGCAACACTGTTTTCTGCCTACATAATCACTGAAACTAGAAAATGCCCCAGTGCCCCAATCCCTCATTATCTGAGAGGCCCTAGCCCTTTGAAAATGCCATTTCCATTTTATCTTAAATGTACCAAATAATGGTGTCTTTATGCAATAATATGAATTTTTCCTGACAGTATGGATTCTGATTTCCCTTTACACATTCCATTATTTTATTTGTGGTGTTCCAAGCCATTTCTTATGTTCTTTGATGCCTCCACCCTTTAAATATATGTGGACTTATCTGTGTTTTAAGTTAAATTCTGTCTAGTTTGTCAAATTCCTCTTTACCTCTCAAAGCCTGTGCCCAAGCAACAGAATGTTTTTGTTCCCTCTTCTTGAATTTGAATACACATAAAATGTCTTTTGAGGTTGCTTTCTGTTAGGAGTATGCTTAAGTGGCAGTACCTAAAGTAACATTTAACCATTCCAAATAATATATGTCTCTAAAATATTTTCTCCAAATCAGCAGCAAAGAAAAAATATGAAGATAGCCAGCATTTGCAATCATTAGTTCACAATTAACGGTTAGCTAATTCTGCTTAAATTCTTTGTTTCCTCTACATATAAACATAACCCTACTTGACCTGTAGAACCACAGCCCTATTCACAGAACCACCTCCCCAGGTATACTTCGATGACCAGACAAAAGCAAAAACCACCAGTTGACAACAGAAAATACCCCTCCACATCTTCATGAAAAAGCAGCATATTTCCAGTTTCAGGCAGGCCCACCAATGGAGACAGAACCCAGTCAATTTTAAATTGCATGCATCAGATACTGTGCTCCTTTATTCAATATTAATAGCTATATTTAGCTTTATCCTGTATCATAAAGCAGTCCCTTCCCATATTTTCCTGTATTTTTTTTTTTGTTTATTCCACTGCATTTTACTATTCCTGTCCTATTCCTCTCATTGTGCAATGTTAGCCACTATTTTTTTCTTTTACTGTAGTCAGTTGTATGGGTTTTTGGTCTTATAAATGCAGTCAGTCTTTCCCTGATGACCACAGAGCCACCATCTAGAGGTCTGAAGAGAAAAACTACTGGCTTCCCAATGGCTAGAAAAGTGCAGACACAAAAGTAATCTCCTCACAGTTTTGCCTTCTTAAAAATTGCTCACAGGTACTGCGTGCAAGGAAAGGCAGCGACAGCCTGAACACAATGTGGAGGAAAAGGGAGGTGGGGGAGGAAAGAGGCCTTGTGGTTTTTCTTTCACCACTCTTTCATGAATTCCTTAGTGTGCTTACTGTTCAAGGTCTACGCAACCAGTCTTATCCAAAACGCCCTAATCTTTTGCCTTGAAAATTCCACATGCGTCCCCATATTCATACTTTCGCTTGCCCCACACCACTGCCTGAATGCCTTCCCTTCTGTGTGATAAGTGAGGTCAGTCCCCTGTGTTCCGCCTTAGGCCGAGTCCCACCCCTGGGACAGCACACCCCTCAGCCAGGCCTCCTTGCTCCTGGAGAGCCGTGGAAGGGGCTGACTGCCTCACTCGTTTAACACTTTCCTATTCTGCCTCACTGAATGTAAGTAAAGGGAATGTTGGTCCTAGAAAATCAGTTACCATTTAGGGATCTAAGTATTGCATAAACATCATTTCTAATTCTTAAATTAAGTTTGTGACATGGTATAAGTATCCACATTTTATAGAAAAGGAAACTGAACCTCACAAAAGTCAAATGAAGGCCCCAAGGTAAATAAGAGAAATAGTGTTTGAATCCAGGTCCCCCTGCCTCTGAAACCCATGTCTGTTTCATTAAACTCTATTTCTGTACTGAAAACAAACTCTTCAAAAGCAGGCCTGAGGTCTCACACCTTTATATCCTCTGCTTGTACTTGAGCACACCATGAATATTCATTATGAAGATTATATTCAAATAAGATTTCATCTCCTGAGTATATCACTGACTCAGAAGAGGGCTAAGAAGCAGAAGAAAGCAAGTTTGGGCTTAAAATTTCTGCAGATAATCCCCAACATGAATGATCCACAGGCATGATAATCCAGTGGTGGCTAACTATGCAGTTCCACAGAGCAATGCGGCCTTATTTTCAGGACGTCAGAGCATAAGCACCAGTGTTTACTTCCATGGCTGTTTCTGCTCATCCAATGAACTTGCTGGGCCTGCAATTAATCCTCAGTGGATGTTAGAAATATGACAACAGCTAGTACTGTCATATGCAGCATCCAAAATGGAACTTGCATTTTTTTCCCCCAAATAAGATTTATGTGTTTCTCTTCAGGAGCCAGGCTGACTTCAAAGTTAAAACCTTCACTTTCTCTTCAATACTTGAATTTTCTAATGAGTTAAAACCCAGAAAAATGCCTTTATAATATTAAATATGCCCCCATATGACAGACTGTGTTATACTAGTCTTTTCTAGTCTAGAGTTATGTTTCAGAAACATGTTTTTAATTAAAAAAATTTTTTTTAAGATTTATTTTTTAAGATTTATTTCTTTCCCCTCCCCCCCCCCCAGTTGCCTGCTCTCTGTGTCCATTTGCTGTGTGTTCTTCTGTGACCACTTCTATCCTTATCAGCGGCACCAGGAATCTGTGTTTCTTTTTGTTGCTTCATCTTGTTGTGTCAGCTCTCCATGTGTGCGGCGCCATTCCTGGGCAGGCTGCACTTTCTTTCATGCTGGGTGGCTCTCCTTCTGGGGCGCACTCCTTGTGTGTGGGACTCCCCTATGCGGGAGACACCCCTGCGTGGCACGGCACTCCTTGTGTGCATTAGCACTGCACATGGGCCAGCTCCACACAGGTCAAAGAGGCCTGGAGTTTGAACTTCGGACCTCCCATGTGGTAGGCAGATGCCCTAACCATTGGACCAAGTCCGCTTCCCTCAGAAACATGTTTATGGCTGTTTTTCTTTTAATCTGTACAATCATAAGGCATGGTACAATGGATTTTAACATATTGTTTTCTGATAGGAGATAAGACACAGTGTTTTATTTATTTTTTTTTAAATAAAAAATTCCTAAGATTATTTTTTTTCTAAGCATCAAATCTACTATGTGTACTTGAGTCCGGAAAGACCAGGGAAGATTTTGGGGGCCAGGTTAAGGTGGAAACACTGTTTACCTAGGAGCTATATCTATGGAGCCTAGGTCACCTCACCAGACATGATCTTGCTGATATGTCATTTTGTATCACAACCCCTGGGCACCATAGACCAAGGAAGACCAACCCAGATGTCACAAATGCAAATATAATGAGATAGATCCCTCTGTAAAGCATGACTTTGATTTTGATCAGAGAAGTCTGATTTCCAGGCCAAAGTTACAATCATAGAGAGATCATTTCTATGCATAATACTGGACATCAGAACTGACCATATAATTCATGTTGTGACCCACCCTATGACTTAGAGTAAATGTGGTCACAGGTAGCACACAATCTAATCCTTCTGGGAGAAATTAGATAGAAGCCATAGGGACCATATGAGCCATTCCAGAGTTTCAAATGGTGGAGCTCTGCAAACATCTCAGTAATCATAACTTATCCACATGATTGCAGAGCTAAGAAGTCCATTTCATGTTTCCTGATCAGCTATAATGCATGTATACAAATTTCCATGTGGGTGTATCTCTTTTTGAGGGGTTTTTGCTGTATCTTCCTTTAGAATTTCCTCTAATTATTAGTTTTTCTTGTTTTGTTTTGGTTTTCTCTAATTTAGAGAAAAAATGGGGGTGGTTATTTAAATGAATTTCAGGGTGCAAAGCTAAATAGGGGGACAGTCTATTCAGCTGAGCATATCTAACACACTGATCTCAAATTTTTATTTTATGACCTTGCCCTATTTTTTAGTCTTATTTTTAAATGACTTAATTAAAAGATGAATGGTCATAACTTCTGAATTAGGAGAGAAAATAAAATGCCCAAGTCTGGACTTCCAGACAGATGAGACTCCAAATGATACTTACTCTCAGTGCACAATGATCTCCAAAGTAACTCTCTTCAAA
The DNA here is from genome assembly GCF_030445035.2 of Dasypus novemcinctus. Lineage (NCBI taxonomy): Eukaryota > Metazoa > Chordata > Mammalia > Cingulata > Dasypodidae > Dasypus > Dasypus novemcinctus. The sequence continues at coordinate 46,206,455 of NC_080674.1, read as the reverse complement.
TACTAGATTTAAAGGTGAAACTATGTGCCTCTGTATGATGAAAACTCAAAAACTCTTTTGTTGTTGTTTTTGCAGAGCCATAAGTATGATGGTCAGTAAGAGGCAATTAACAAATAAAACAAGTTTATGTATGTATGTGTTTAAACAGACTGAGAGAAAAAAAGTGCCATATTTAGCTACTTAGAAATCATAGAGATAAAGACATTTTAGTCATTCATTATTTGTTTCTAACAGAAAAAATGAAGAATCCTTTTTTTTTTAATTTCCATATTCTACATCTGTTTTCACCTAGGTAATTATCCAATACCGTTATGATCAGGTTTGACACTTTTGTAAGAAAAGATAGGAAGGTGTAAAATAATTTTTTTTAAAAAAAGAAAAGATGGTAAAAAAATTAGCTGAGAGGGCAGTAGGAAGGCAAGGTAAGACAGAAAGAAAGTTGAGAAGGGAGAGGAAGGCAAAGACGACTGTTCAGGTGGGAGGTGATGGACAAGTGGGAAGTGAGAAGCAGAAAGAACTGGACTGAGGAGACAGAGGGGATAGAAGGTGAAGAATGGGGAAAACAGGAACTACGTAAAAATCTAGATTCCATTGAGAGAAAACTGGGGTATTTAACAGTATGAAATGTGGTGTTAGGTAGACTCAAGCTCTACCTATTACTAACTTTATGAAATTGGGCAAGTTTCTTAACTTTATAGGGTCATTATGAGGACTACTATAAGCTACTTTATAGGGTCATTATGAGGACTACTATAAGCTACTTTATAGAGTCATTATGAGGACTAAATGAAACAATCTATGCAAATGCTTAGGACCAATGTGATTTCTGCTCTTTAAAGAGCAATATGAGGGAAGTGCAATCATTCGATTTTGACTGTTGAGGATTCACCATGAAAACTGATGGTCTGATTTTATGAACATGGTAAGTACTACCCAAATGTTACCTGTCATGATGAAGATGGTGATGACTAGCCTGGGTCAGGCATGTATGTGTTTGACTCGACAAGGAGTTCCGAAATGAGCCACTTATACTTTCAGTCCTCAAAATGACATCCAAAAGAGACATAATATATGTACACAAAAGAAATCCTATTATATAAAAATGAGAAATATTTGGTGGGTCTTCAATATAAACTCATACATACTAAGGAGGGCAGATACCAATACATTCAAACTCTGACAGGTAAAAAAATGGAGAAGTTATAATAGAGGCAGATTAAATGTGAATAAAATGGTGCATCAAAATTAGAGAACAAACAGGAATACAGTAATTGTGTGAATAGTAATTAAAAGAACAGACTTTAGAATCACCTGGACCTTGGCTAAATCTTAGCAAGCCATTTACTAACTGGGTGACAATTAAAATATTACTTATTCCCTCAGCCTCAGTTTTCTTGTCTATAAATAAGGAATATAAATCCCTACTCTAAATATATATAAAATGTTTTGTTTTGAATATATAAACAAATTTAGCACGGGGTTTTAATAAATGTGCTATGATTATTACTTTATTAGTTTAGTACTAAAATTTTGGAGAGGTCGTAGAAGATTTAGGGAATAGTTTAAATGAGCAAACTAAATGAACCTAAGCTAGTAGTTGAGCTTGACTAAAAGAAGGCAGGGTCAGAGCATGGGCACAGCAAGTAGACTAGCAAATAGACTGTGCAGGCAGGCAGTGGTAGGCAGGAGACAAGCACTTTGAGGGTTGTTGTATCAGTGAAGTTTAGCAACTGTTCTCAGTTTCCTCTGCGACCAAGATAAGGTAAAAGAGTTTTAAGTTAAATATTGACAGAAGAATTTCAGGATTTACAAATATTCTGAGTCACTGACAAATATCAACAATGATGTAAGCTTCATTTGGAGGGTTTTAAATATATATAAACAGTAATCTTTATTAGTGCTTTAAGTAAAATTCTGCCTACAGGCTAATAGATAAAATAGGGTCTTCTTATGCCAGTACACAAATGGCATTTACATGTTAGTTAAAATGTACTTTTAGTAAGTGTCATGGAAGAACAGGTGAAAGATAAATATGGCCACTCACTCTCAAGAAATCCTATCTCAGAATCTCACATTATGGAAATTTACTTGTCTTCACTTGGAGAGAATTTTTCAATCTGGTCAATAACAGGTTTTGTTTTTTTTCCCCCTCTTTATGTTACATGTCATGATTTCTACTTAGTTTAATCCTACAGATAAACCCTATAGTGACAGCTACGCATAATTTTTTACTTAGCAAATTTGAAAATTAAGGGGCAATGGAGTAAAATTAAATGTCCAAAATAACCACAGAAGTTAGAGCTTTTCTCAGCCTAAACCTGTTTGCCAAGATTTAAGTTAAAACAGCACAGTTACCAACGAGTTACTAGATTACAGAAAAAACTGCTCCCATATGTAAAAACAGATGCACTAAGAAATACTCATGATGATATGCTGTTTAATAAAACTGCCCCCACTTAAGGGAAAAACTTTCTTCTTTATGGTGTTAGAAACAGAACCAATGTGAGTTTCAACCCTTTAGAGAACAATTATGAGGGGAGTTCTGTCATTGGATTTTCTTGTCTTTTTTTTATCTTTTTTTTTTTTTTAAGATACATAGATCACACAAAATGTTACATTAAAAAAATATAAGAGGTTCCCATATACTCTACTCCCCACACTACCCACTCCTCCCACATGGACAACTTCTTTTATTAGAGTGACACATTCATTGCATTTGATGAGTACATTTTGGAGCACTGCTACACAGCATGGATTATAGCTTACATTGCAGTTTATGCTTTCTCCCATTCCATTCAGTGGGTTATGGCAGGATATATAATGTCCTGCATCTGTCCTTGCAATATCATTGAGGACAACTCCAAGTTCCGAAAATGCCCCAATATCACACCTCTTTTTCCTTTCCCTGTCCTACTGTTGAGGATTCACCATGAAAACTCATGGTCTAATTTTTAGAAATTTTGTGAAGAAAATCAGTGTTACAATAGAATAGAGCATATTGAAAGAAAGAGACAAAATAAATCCTGCATCTTTGAGCCTATAAAGGATAACATTATGTGGAAGACTGCTTTCTACAAATTTTTTTAAATGATGCTTTAGAATCCACCTTCTGGATTTTAAAAAGTACTATTAATAATAATAGGAAGTGGATGTGGCTCAAGCAATTGGGCTCCCGTCTACCATATGGAGGGTCCCAGGTTCAAATACCAGGGCCTCCTGGGGAAAATCAAGCTAGCCTGTGTGATGTGCAGAGCTGGCTAGCTCATGCGGCATGGAGAGCTGGTGCAACAAGATGATGCAACAAAAAATGATACAGAGGAGATACAGTGAGAGACACAACAAACCAGGAAGCCAAGGTGGCTTGAGCAATTGAGTGCCTCTCTTCCACATTGGAAGGTTCTGGGATTGGTTCCTGGTGCCTTCTAAAGGGAAGAAAAGAAGAGAAGACAAGCAGACATAAAAGAATGCACAGTGAATGAACACAGAGAGCAGACAGTCAGTGCAAGCAGTGGGGGGGGGGGAGGGTAAATAAATAAATCTTTTAATAATAAAAATAATAATAGACAAGGAGTTTAAAAACTATACAGATACAGAAAAAGAGGAAAAATTAGAACAATACCACACCATGAAACTTTTTTTTAAGATCATCATTTTAATTTTTTAAAAGGTAATTTTGAGGGATAAAATTAGAGGCTTGCATTCTTTCACTCATGACTACCATCTATTCAACGGGTACAGATTAAAATACATTAAGGTAACATTTAAAATGTATCAAAATATTATTAAAGGTTCAAAAGAAATAAAATATATAGTCTTTAATATCAATGAACATACACTTTGGATAGGAGACAATGTTCCATTAAGTTTCTATCAGAAAATTTAAAATAATGCAGAGTTATATATAACACATAAAAGTTATCACAATAATATAAAATTACTTGTATGATAAGAATACAATTTTTAGAAAACATAATGAAAGAAAAAGCTTTCAATTTCTTTTCTATTCTTCATTTACATGGTTTATCTGATTCCTATATATTTTGAAGAATACCAATAGTGAATTAGGAAAAGGGTTGATATTTACAGTAAGAACGTAGTTAGGAATGAGTCAAATTAAGTATGACTGGGTACAATTGTGAGTCACATCATAAGTAATCAAGATTAATACAGCTATATTTATATAAATACAAATAAGTTTAAAGCAAATTAAAAATGGAAGTGATCATCAGAAGAAGAGACAAAGCATCCTTATGCAGCAATGACCTTAAGTAAGGAGAATAATGATTAGAATACAATACAGTTGTGCAGACTTATTCTCAGTAGGATCTTTTGGTGAGTAGTATTTTAAGTTGACATGTGACACACCTCTTTCAGGCAGGTCTTAATCCTAGAGTCTTTTATACTAGAAGGAAATTCAGACAAAGAAAGAGAAAGATGTGGAAACAAGAAGCTGAAAGCAACAAAATCCAGAAGAAAAGGGAGAGATGAGCAGATGCCACCATGTGCCTTGCCATGTTAGAAAGGAGCCAGGGATAGCCAGCAGCTGTTCTTCAGAAAGAAAGCATTGCCCAAAGATGCCTTGATTTGGACATATTTCTCAGCCTCAAAACTGTAAGCTTGTAAGTTAATAAATTCCCATTGTCAAAGCCAATGCATTTCATGGTGTTTGCATTTTGGCAGCCTAACAAACTAGAATAATGACTATATCGGCAGTTCTCAAAGAGTGGTCTTTGAACCAGCTGCATTGGCATTGCCTGTGAGGTTGTTAGAAATTTCATGGGCTCCACCTCTGACCTGGGAATGGAACTCAGGAAACTATGTTATAACAAGTCCCCTGAATGATTTCTAAATGTAGTAAAGTTTTAGAACCATTGGCATTTGTCTTCTCAGTAAAGTAGTACACCAGATCATCTGCTGAGAACAAGAGGATGGGTGGAAATTTTGAATAGCTGCAGAGAGGAATATAGGATGTACTTGAGGAATTAATGAAAGGCTAGCTAGGCCCATGTGAAGTTACTTAACATATCTTTCTGAGTTAAAATGCTTCTTATGAGCTGGCTTCAGAGTCTAACTTAAATCTTCAATAATAATGAGTCTATGGAAAACTGCATTCTGATGTTCATACAGTTGACCATGCATGACCTGGGGAGATAAACTCGATTATAATTTACTGACTCTTCATGTGTAGTATAGCCCAACTTAAGCAGAAAGGAAAAGAAAAAAGTTTATCTGTGGAAGACTGAAGGAAGGAATAAACTGGTCCAAAGATAAGCAGATTCAGAGGAAGGCCCAAAACTCTTCTAACTAACTATGTGACCCTGGGCAAGTTAGTAAACTAATTCACAACAAATTTTTCTCATCTGTAAAGTTGAACCCAGCATCCATGTATTCAAACAACAAGGGAGGGAGATAAACAGATAAGTACATGAATAACCATAGCACAAATCAAACCACAGCACAAATCATATCAAGATAAAGGCAACATGGGGTATTAACATATACAAAATGCTTAGAGAACAGTGAGGAATTAGCAATTCTAAAAAAAGGAAACAAGGAAGACTTAATAATTGAAGAGGAAGTTGAGCTGGGTCATTAAAGGCAATAGAATATTCAACAGATGGAAGACCATAGAGGCAAAAGGTAAGAAAATACAGGCCAAGTTTAGAGAATGGAAATAGCCCAGTATGGATTTGTAGAGTATGTGGTGAGGAACAAGGTTTCTTCTAGCTGTAAGACTGAGTTTTCAAACATTCTCAGCAGCCTGAAAACAACGGGCAAATCAACGCAGTGCTAAGATACTGTTTTCACTTTTCAACAGCTTATAAATACTGAATTCCTCTGAATTCTCCCAAGCTGGCTATAAAGTAAAAGAACAGGGGTGTAATTTCAGAAAGAAGTTCCCTCTCCTCCATTTTCCATACTCCTGACATGGAGATTATGGTATTTCTGGTGCCATTCCGCAGAAGGGTTCCTGGCTTCTTTCAAAAACACTGTTGCTGGTCTGTGGTTAAAACTACAGCGGTGGGAATGTTTTTTTGGCAAATACGGCAGGGGAGGGTTACTGGTTGCAGGTCATAGGGGGTGGGGAGATATATGGGATAGGGCGTGTCTGGGGCATGCTCCTGTAGAATATGAAAGTGCTCATCATGTCAAAGTGTTATCTCAGTGAGTGGAGATACACATTAAACAAGAAAATATTAAACTCCCATCCTGGGGGCGTCCTGCTTTGTTCTCAGTTAGAAGGACAAGAGTCTCTCAAGAACACAGGCAGGTGCCTAATGAAAGAAAACAGACCAATGTGTCAAGTTCGCAATATCGTTGTATATAAATATAAAACTTATTATTCAAAAATTGAAACTTAGTGGTTACTATAGATTCTGAGGGGAGGGAGAGAGAAGAATAGAATAAATGTTACATAGGCTATTTTAGGACATTGGAATTGTTCTGCATGATCTTGCAATGACAGATACAGGCCTTTTAAATCTTGTGAAAACCTATAATAAACGTGTACAGTGCAAAATGTAAACCATAATGTAAATCACTATGGTTAATAGCAATGCTTCAATATTTTTACATCAATTGTAACAAATGTACCACACACAAGTAAAATTTTATTAATGGGGGAGACCTGCTGGATTCTCTAATAGAGTGGCAAGAATCCCCCAAGGACATGGGCAGGGCCTAACAAAGGAGGACAGATCATTATGTCAAACTCTTATAGTGATGGTTGTACTTAAGAACTTTTTCTTGTGAAACTGAAACCTAGCCTAGTATTATATACTGCCTAAGAATTACCTCCTGAAAGCCTCCTTGTTGCTCAAATGTGGCCTCTCTCTAGGCCAAAGTCAGCACATAAATGTACTACCTCCCCCCAGCATAAGACATGACTCCAGGTGTTGAGCCTCCCTGACACCGAAAGATTATTACCAAGCACCAAGTAGTGATACATCTGGAAAAAGACCTTGGCCAAAGGAGGAAATATTAAATATAAATAAGTTTTTTTTTTTTTTAGATTTATTTTTATTTATTTAATTCCCCTCCCCTCCCCCGGTTGTCTGTTTTCTGTGTCTTTTTGCTGCGTCTTGTTTCTTTGTCTGCTTCTGTTGTCGTCAGCGGCACGGGAAGTGTGGGCGGCGCCATTCCTTTGCAGGCTGCTCCCTCCTTCGTGCTGGGCGCCTCTCCCTACGGGATGCACTCCTTGTGCGTGGGGCTTCCCTACGCAGGGGACACCCCTGTGTGGCACGGCACTCCTTGCGCACATCAGCATTGCGCATGGGCCAGCTGCACACGGGTCAAGGAGGCCCGGGGCTTGAACCGTGGACCTCCCATGTAGTAGACGGACGCCCTAACCACTGGGCCAAAGTCCGTTTCCCATAAATAAGTTTTTATGGCTAAGAGATTTCAAAGTGAGTTGGGATGACATTCCAGAGGTTATACTTATGCATGTCTCAGCAGGATCTCATTGACTGCCACAGAAAACAGTACCTGAAACAGTGGGGCTCCTGAGTGCTCTAGGGACATCTCAATATATACAGGGCAGACAATCTCAGCAATTCAGCACCCTGACAGTGAGCCTTACTTTGGAATATATGTTCCCCAATGTAACAGAGTTAGACTGATTTAAAGTTTCTCTACACATGGCTCTTCTACCCCTTTTATTTAAATCTATAATTACCACTATTACTTGTTAAATAACATGTCTCAGAGACTTAAACCTTCAGTCTACTCATACGCTAGTTGAGCCATGAATCTCAATAGAATTGCAGCACCTACTCTCCAGTTCATTGACCTTGCCCAGGACAACTAACAAAAGGATGTTGGTGGACAAATGTCCATCCCAATAAACACCTGGATGCAAGACAGTTCCGACCATCTACCCCATAGGAGCTAATCCCCTTCTCAATCAGAAACAGAGTAGGTATCACCATCTCAAAATTCTCAAGATTGAGGAATGAACAATCTTAAGGGGGGGGGGGGGAATGCAACTAGGGACTAAAGTAGACTTATTATTCTAGCAGTGGGAGAACTTGCATTATTGATATAAAGACAGTGGCTACCAGAAGTTCTGAGGGGAGAGGGAAGAATAGGTGTAACATGGGGGCATTTTGGGGACACTGGAATTGTCCTGTCTGACATTGCAATGATGGATATAGGCCATTACACATTTTGTCAAAACCTATAAATTGTTCAGGGCAAAGTGTAAACTATAATGTAAACTATAGTCCATGTTTAGCAGCAATGCTTAAACACCCGTTCTTCAATTGTAACAAATGTATCATGTTAATGAAGGATGTTAACATGGGAAAGATGTGGGGGGAGGCGGTTGGGTATGGAATCCCCTATATTTTTGATGTAACATTTAAGTAATCTAAAGCTTCTTTAAAAATAAAAAAATTAATTAATTATTTTTAAAAAACAAACACTGCTGCTCAGAGGCCAGAATTTAAGGTGATTCCCTACAGGAAAAAAGAATACATTCACATGACTTTTTGATTAATTTTTAAAAGTGGGCCAGCTTTTTATTCTCATAGTAATAATTCATATATTGAATCTCTGGCTGAGTCCCAGCTAAGCACCTTTTCTAATCTTGGGTCATGTCTCAGAGAATGTGAGGGAGCAGACAGCAGCTGTCCTCTTGAATTTAAAAGCAGTGCTAGTGCACACAAGGAGTGCCCTGCCATGCAGGGTGTCGCCCGTGTAGGGGAATCCCGCACGCAAGGAGTGTGCCCCTTAAGGAGAGCCGCCCAGTGCAAAAAAAATGCAACCTGCCCAGGAGTGGCACTGCATACACAGACAGTGGATGCAGCAAGATGATGCAACAAAACAAGACAGATTCTGGATGCCACTGACACAAGTGTACATGGAAGAACACACAGCGAATGGACACAGAGAGCAGACAATGGAGGGAGGGGAAAATAAATAAATAAATAAATAAATAAATAAATAAATAAATAAAGTGGTTCCTGGCTCTCCTCAGGACAGCGTGGTTACATTTAAAGCAAAAGAGCAGCAAGCTCTGTATTTCTGGAAGACAAAGCATCTTTTCCATTTCAATCAGATTTCATGATTCCAAAACTAGGCCACAGGTCGATCAATTAAAATATCATGCCTCCATCTTCTGGAAAGTATTTATTTCTGATCAGTAACTTATTACAACTTCTGAAAATCTGTCAGACTACTAAACTTAAAGGGATCCTACAATGGACATTTGTGGAGCTGCTTAAGATAAATATGAATCCTATTTGTAATTAATGAATTATATAACATGCACATGAGTCTTGCTTGAAAATTTAGTCCAAAGAATAGCATCTCACTGGGTTCTAAGTTCACATGTAATGAGTCACATGCCCAACAGTAAAGGTGCCTTTTCTGGGCTTTGAAAGGATGTCCACATATGAAAACTTCAAAGAGGAGAAATCTCCCCAAAGCAAAGTATTTAGGATATGCATTTATCAACAAAAACTGTTTCTATCTGGCCAACTAAACCTTATTAAGCACCAATTTTGTTCTGAGCACAGAGACAACACTACGTTGTTTCTAAACACAAGAGAAAAATATGAGCCAAATCCTACCTCTGGAATGCAGCCCAGCATATTACAATTGCCAGTTTTAATCCTTGCGAAGATTCCTTTCTCTGATGGAAACTCTGACAGAAAGATGGTTTGATTTTTGAGAGTTCAGATCGGAGTGAATTAATCAGACAACTACTCTTTTCCCTGTCTTTACATTAATGATAATGTTTTGGACATGAGCTAGGAATTCCCTTCATAAGTTTTTCCCACACAACTACTCTTTTCCCTGTCTTTACATTAATGATAATGTTTTGGACATGAGCTGGGAATTCCCTTCATAAGTTTTTCCCAACTACTTGCTACATACATCCCTTGGTCTCATTAAATGGGTATCGCTTTTATATTTGATTCCCTCTCCTCACATGGTATCATTCAGGAAATAGTTGATATTTTGCATGGTTACCCCTTTTTCCAACAATCCTTATCAAGACCGATAAATATTTATTTTGGACATTGTAAAGAAATACATAGTTGTTTTATTAAAAATGTCAACATAAAATACATCTTTAAGGTCTCACAAAATCATAAACTCAGAAATATGGCTGAAACCTTAATTCTCCACACTCAGGGCCCTCAGACAGAATTCTCATATGCAAGCTATGTGTGCTGATAAGCAAGAAGAAAGTAAGTGTGGATACTGACAAAAACACAAGTGTGTGTGTGGAGTGATTGGGCAGTAGGCAGAAAAAAAACAGACCATCCCCTTACAGGGTTTTATTCATGGCCTATTAGAGATGCCTCTAAAGCCCTGTAAATTGGCTTGGCAGGAGGAAAGGAGAAAACAGTTTTTCAAGGAATTTTTCTTTTCAGCAATTTCTCACCATTATTTCACAATTCAATTGCATTCATTTTAAAAATTCATTATTTTAAAATTTATTTATTCTGATATATTTCTCTTAACTACTACATACTATTGTACCAAACAAAGGGTATTCCTGTTTAAAATAGACGCTAAAAGGGGGAGAAACAGTCTTATTTTGCTACTATCAAATTCTGGTAGGAATATGGATTCCAATTCACTCTCATTCACCTCATCCTCCCATTTTGACTTCTGACTCTAACATTTTGACTCAAACTCCGCTATGTAAACTATTTTTTATTCATTACCCACTCCTTCCCTATGCATCATGGGGTCCTCTTTCCCAGGGGGAGATCCATGTTTATAGGACCTAAGGTTTACACAATTGGGGAGATCCTTTTAAAGAAAACAAAATTATCAGATTACAAATACAAAAGGCCCATGGCCACTCTAATGCTACCCACCATGGGAAGAAGCATAATGTAGACCAAGTTGGATCTGAAGGAGACAGAAGTCGTAACCAATTATGCTAAAATACATTACTTTTGCAAGTATTAGAAAAAATATGACTATGGCAACATACTGTGAGGGCCCCTGTGGCTTCAGCTGCTAAATTTCATAATAAATTGCCTTTCCTCTTACTCCAAATCTTCACTGCTACCATTATACTCAAACCTAGGGGGAAACTCCAGATCAAGACTAAACCAAACTTCTTTTACTAGTTCTCCTTAAGCCAGAGGAAGACTAAAATGCTCAAAAGAAACATTGTTAAAAATCAAGGGTAAATTCATTTCAAAATTTACTATAAAACAACAGTAATCAAATAGTGTGGCACTGGCATAAGGACAGACATACATGTTCTCCTAGAACAGAGAGTCCAGAAATAAACTCATGTGTCTATGGTCAACTGATTTTTTTATAAGAGTACCAAGATTATCCAATAAAGAAAGGGAAGTCTTTTCAACAAATGGTGCTAGAATAACTGGATAGTCACATGTACCCTTACCTCACACATGTACAAAAATTAATTCAAAATGGATGAAAGAACTAAGTAAAAGCTAAAACTATAAAATGCTTAGAGAAAACAGAGGGGTAAATGTGCATGACCATGTATTTGGCAACGGCTTCCTTGATAAAACAAAAAAAGCACAGGTATTAAAATTTAAAAACATAGAGAAATTACTTTTTCAAAATTAAAAACATCTATGCTTCAAAGGACATGTAGTAGTCAGGTTTATCCAGAGAAACAGAACCGGCAGGAAATATATATAAGATTTATTAAAGGAATTGGCTTATGTAGCCATGGGAATTAATTAGTTTAAATTCCATAGGGTAGGCCACAAGTTGGAAACTCAATAAAGGTGAAATTGAATTCCCCAAAAGAAGCTGGCTGGCTAAAGCAGAGATAAAAATTCTTCCTTCTGACAGGTGATAGCCTAAGTTTTTGTTTAAGTCTTCTACCTGATTAGATGAGGAGCTTCCTCTCATTGTTGAAGGTAATCTCTTTTATTGATTATGGATATAATAAACCAGAGATGCATTTAACTGACTAATCATTGGAATCCACCTACAAAATACCCTCACACTAACAATCAAACCAGTGCTTGCTTGACCAAGCAACTGGACACCATAACCTAGGCAAGGTGACACATAAAATCAACCATCACAGGACACAATTAAGAAAGTGAAAAGAAAAGACAGACTGGAGAAAATATTTGCAAATCACAAATCTGATAAGGGACTTGTATCTAGCATATATAAGGAGCTATAATAAATCAATAATAAAAAAAGACAACCCATTTTAAAATGGGCAAATGACTTGAATAGACATTTCTCCAAAGAAGATATAAAAACGGCCAATAAGCACATGAAAAGATATTAGATGTCCAACATTATTAGCCTTCCAGGAAATGTAAGTCAAAATCACAATGAAATATGACTTCACACCCATTAGACTGGCTAGAGTAAAAAAGTCAGACAGCAGCAAGCATTGATGAGGATGTGGAAAAATAAGAACACTCATAAACTGCTGGTGGCAATGGAAAATGGTACAGCCACTTTGAAAAATAGTCTGGCAATTTCTCAGATGATTAAACACAGAGTTACCACGTGACCCAGCATTCCACTCTTAGATGTATACTCAAGAAATGAAAATGTATGTTCACCCAAAAACTTGTTCACAAATGATTATAGCAGTATTATTCTTAATAATCAAAGGGTAGAAACAACACAAATGTCCAAAAACTGATGAATAGATAAATATGTTATATCCATACAAGGCAATATTATTTTACCATAAAAAGGAATGAAGTATTGATACATGCTACAAGATGGATGAACCTTGAAAACATTATGCTAAAGTCAGTGAAGCAAGTGACAAAGGACCATTTATATGAAATGTCCAGAATAGATGGATCCATAGAGATAGAAAGTTGATTAGTTTTTCTTAACACTTGAAAGATAAGGAGATGAAGGAGTGATAGCTATAGAGTATAGAGTTTCTTTTCGAGGTGATGAAAATGTTCTGAAATTAACTATAGTAATAGTTGCAAAAATTTGTGAATACACTAAACATTGAATTATATACTTTAAATGCAAGAACTGTATATTACATCTCAATAAAGTTATTTAAAAAAAGGAAAACAAAAAGGAAAAGATTGTAGAAAAGTAAAATAATGTTCCTAAAATAACATGTTTCTGAAAACCATCCATTCCTCATTGGCCATCTTGTCTGAACATCTTGTTATCATATCATAGGGCACACACTTTCAGAATGGTCCTCCTAATGGAATATTACCTTTGTAGATCATAATTTGCTTCTCTCTTAAATTTCTCTCCACATTTTTAAAAAGTTGAGACATTGTCTTCAATACTTGTTTTAGTTTCTTTTGCTCAAGCAAATACCAGGAGACGGTTCAGCTTAAACAATGGGGATTTATTTGCTTACAGTTTTGAGACTAAAAGAAAGTCCAAATCAAGGCATCTCACAGCAATGCTTTCTCCCTGAAGACTGTGGTATTCTGGGGCTGTTGGCTGCCTGCAGTCATTGGTCCTTATGTGGCAAGGCACATGGCGGCATCTCCCTTCTCTTCCATGTTCTGTTGATGTTCATTTTCTGGCTGCTCCCTCTGTGGCATTCTCTCATCTTGGCTGAATTTCATTTTACTTACAAATGACTCCAGTAATAAGATTAAGACCCATCCTGATTGGGCTGGGCCACTCCTTACCTGAAGTATCCTCATCAAAGGGTCCTACTTACAATGAGTTCACACCACAGAAATGGATTAGATTTTTAAAAAGATACAAATAGATCACACAAAATGTTGCATTAAAAAACATAAGAAGTTCCCATACACCTCACTCCCAACCCCACCCCCACTCCTCCCACATCAACATCCCCTTTCATCAGTAAGGCACATTCACTGCATTTGGTGAATATACCCTGGAGCACTGCCACACCACATGTAACATAGTTTACTTTATAGTTCACACTCTCCCCCAGTGGGTTATGGCAGAAAATACAATGTGCTGCATTTGTCCCTGCAATATCATTCAGGACAACTCCAAGTCCCAAAAATGCCCCATATCAACCCTCTTCCTTCCTCTCCCTGCCTTCAGCAACTCCCTTGGCCATTGTCTCCACATCAATGATACAATTTCTTCCACTGCTAAAGTCACAACAGTTCTACAGTAGAATACCAGCAAGTCCACTCCAACCCATATTCTATTCCTCCATCCTGTGGACTCTGGGATGGCAATGTCCACTCTACCTCTAAATCAAGATGGGGCTTAAATCCCACATGGCTGATGGATGCAATTCTCCTGCTTTCATTTGTAGATACTCTTATGTGGTAGTTGACCATCCTTACCTCCCTGTCAGCTGATCTGGGTTAAAACCAACGAACTGGAGAGTAGGTGTTCCAACTCTGTTGAGGCTCAGGGCCCAGTTGGCACATGGACAGTCCAGAGAAATGGATTAGTTTAATAACATGTTTTTCTGGGGTACGTGTAGCCTCAAACCACCATAACTGTGTTCAGAGATAAGATCAGAGAAACACGCTTCATTCATCAGGAATTTGGCAAAGAGCTCTGCCTTATTTGGAGGCTATTTGCAATGACTCTAACGGAAGGTGTCTTATAAAAAGGAGCACTCTCAGAAGCATGCAGACAGGCCAATAAGCTTCAACACACCACCCTAACTTATTTAGCAGTATTTGTGAGATTTGCCTGAGAATACGGTCTCATTGTCAAAAAACGCATTGCACTGTTCACCCCATGAATTCACACTACTAGGCTGATAAGTTCTGAGTAAACCTACTATGCATCCAACACAGACAAACCTACAATGCAAATCTGTCTAGCCACAGGGAAATCTTATCTTTGACCCATTTATAGCTCTCCCACTAAGAAATGGTTATTTTTACTTGTATGGCAAAATCAAGCCAATGGTCATAGCAAGTCAGCCAATCTCTTGTCATACACTGACTTTTAACATTACTTAGAGGAACCAGCTTAAGGGCAGCACTGGTAGGTGATATCAAGTCATGAAATCACAGAATAGCAATCTTAGAACATAAGGAAACTCTAAGGAAATCTGGTAGAGCACAGTCCTAAGCACTTTACAAATATTCATTTAATCCTCAGGAAAACCAGACAAAGGTTAGCTAATTTATCTAAGATAATAAAACCAGCAAGTGGTAGAACTAGGATTTGAACGTGGGTAGGCTGGCTTTTGCAACGGTGTGCTTAATGACTATGACATATTGTTTAGCTAGTAGAGAAGATCCTTACCTCCTTGGATGGTGTGGAAGATTGAATTGTATGCCCCAGTTTAGCCATGTTTTTGGTCAGTCCACATTCTGATGGATCCCGTTATAAAGAGGATCTCCAGAAGATGTTGTTACTTCAGTTACGGTGTCTCCTAATTGAATCAAGTATGGCTTTATTCCAGATTATTGGAGTCCTTTATAAGCAGAATGAAATCTGGACAATTTATAGGAAAAAGCTGGAAGTCAACAGAGCCTAGAGGGAAAGAAGACATAGCCTTGTGCCTTGCCATGTGATTGGAAAGCCAAGCACCAAGGTTCACTGGCAGCCAGCTCCAGGACACCACAGTTTTTGGGGAAAAGTATAGTCTTGCTGACACCTTGATTTTTAATGTTTCCTGGCCTCAAAACCATGAATCAATAATTCTCATTGCTTAAGCCAACCCATTGTATGGTATTTGTTTTAGCAAACAGAAAACTTGGACACATAGTAAGGAACATCACTAATCATACTGCTTACATCATAAGTGAATCTCTTAGTGTATAAAAATCTGCCTGATTTCCCATAGTTCCTCAGTCAGTAGCTTGACCTTCTGAGTCCTATTTTTTTAAGTTATCAACTAATGGAAAATCATTCAAATACAGTGCCTTGAACAGTGTGGATGTAAATACTATGAATTGATTTGGGGTCCTTCCAGTCACAACTGTTGGCAGTATTTACCCATAATGTTAAGCACCATGGGAGTCAGTTGACTTGTTATCAGAACAGAAAAAAATAAACAAAAACTCTGAAGTTACACCAGGCACCAGAAATCTGAGCGGAAAGGAAAAACACATTCCCTCAGAAAAACGCTGAAATTCAGGCTATGCCAGAGCTAAGCAATGGCACTGTTGAAGGTTGAAACAGAAAGATACTTAGATATTTACAGGCAGTTTACATTACTGTAAATAGTGACCACTACTCTCTAATAAGAAAATTCTCAGGATTTACTACCTTGCTCCTGAATTCTCCATCCACACACTTCTAGTGGTTCCCCTGGAGTTCAGTATTCTTTTCATGTTCAGTACCCTCATTGCATTATCCAATGGTTACAGTGCAATGAATTTTAAAAAACGGTTAAAGCCAGCCCACAAAAGCTATAGTGAAACTAACTCAGGAGTATGGGGTGACAAGGAAAGGAAGAAAAGCAATATGGATGGCAAAGCAATCACAGAAGAAACTATACTGAGTGGTATTTTTTACTCCAATTTGAGCTTCAAACTGAATTCAATATTACCTTCAGCTGAATAAGAAATACACCAACACTGGATGGAATCAGAGCCTATGGGAACATTAGTGCCTCACAGTAGACTTCACAGAAGGCACGATATTTCAGTCTAAGGCTAAGGTATAACAGCAAGCTTGTCTGCAGGTTCAGGATTTCTCCATGTAAGATTTATTTCTAAAATGGGTTCATGGTGACAAACAGCGGTCATCCGAAAGACACTAATGGGCTTTTGAATGATCAAAAGTCAAGGAGTCTTAAAATTTTAATTTAAATGAAGCAGCACCTGACATAGCAATAGAATGTAATGTCTGCATTTGGTTAATATTATAGATGGAATGATTCCCCAATGTTCTGGAAGAAATCTGTTGGGAATACAGATATGAATTTGCATTTTTACCTCTGGCTAATTGCAATGTTCGTTTGGTATATTAGATGTAGGGAAAGAGTCAATAGTTGCAAGACATGGTTCAAAGCACTTAATGCTAAACCCAAGCAAGGTGTTCTGAGGTGTTATATTGAATATTTTCTAATATTACACATGGTCGCTCTCTTGCACTTCAGTCCTATAGTAACCTAGTGATTAACACAAGCATTTACATAAGGGGAATATGGAGACTAAAGAAGCCCTATCACCCCTCTGGTGAGTGTTCTTTTATTTGCTATGAATATAAATATGAACACTATAAACACACACACACATATAGCTTCCTGTCTGTATGGAAGGTGATACTGATAGGTTGTTGAGACAGACAAACTCTTGACATGCTTTTCTAAATATCAAAATGAATACCTGCTCCAACTAAGTATCCCTGAAAAATCACTCAAAATTCAGTGCCTTGAACATAATGTGGATGCAAATACTGTGAATTGATTTGGATTACTTCTAGTCACAAATGTTGGAAGTATTTACCTAAAATGTTAAGGACCATTTTAAGAAGAGAAAGAAATTCTTACACTGGAGAAATCAATAAACAAGCAGAATGAAACGACAGCCCAAAGTCCAAACACAGAACTGAAACACAGCTTATGCTTATATTCTGGTACCAATGGTTCCATTTCTCAGTTATCTAGATCACAGGAATATCATGGGAAACAAATCCAAGGAATGACATGGGTCCGTGGGTTTCAGGAGGCTGTTCTCCTTCAACTCTGCCCTGAGTCTGCTATTCTGGATGGCCCTGTGGTTGGGGAATTTGGGTTGCAGGAGGACACCTGAATACTGGCCAGAGGGGAAGGTCTCATGAGGCTCTAGGACAAGGTTCATGAGCATTCCTGGCAGAGGCAGAAGTGAGCAAGAACAGCAAGGAGAAAGCAGACCCTTCCTCCATAAACAGACCATGAGGCCCCCTTTTAATTTCTTGTCTGCAATCTAATTTTTAATCTCCTTCATTTGCGAGATAATTAAGAGGTAATTATACCATCTCTGCTATTTCAAAAGCTTGCCAAAAAATCCCAATGGTTTTGATCAGCTATGCAATGATACTTCCTTCTATATCATACACTTCCCATCTGGCTATCATGAGTTCCCAGAAACAAGATTTCCCAAGTAAAAGTGGGAGAACATAGATTGTTAGCAATAAGCATCTTATCTCCAGACACTTTTCCAGCACAAGAAGCTTCCTTCTAGAATACAGTTATTTGAAACTACTATTTAATGTGTCATAAATTAAATAAGCCCTAATTTTAAAAATAAAGGCCTAGACCAAGAAAGTAGAATGAGATATTCCAGGGCTCCCTTGCCCAACAGAAGCTTTGAACCACCAGCAATAATTGGCAGAAAAAAATCTTTCTCAAAATCCCAAAAAAGTGTTAAAGGCTTGTAGTAACAGTACAAGTGCTGAATAAAGAAAAAAGCATGTAAAAATTATAGAATTTTGTAGCAACCTTCCTGACTTCTCCCACATTACTGCATGACATGCACAGAACTGGCCCAGTGCAGGTTACTAGTCCCAGTTTTAGAGGGAGCAGAGTAACCCTTATGCACATACTAGGAGCATGTATGTCTAGTTCAATCTTTCTGGTGGAGGCCTGAAGGACTGAATCAGGATATTTACTATAGGTTCACCTCCCCAGAACCTGTCCTACATGTAAAAGGCAGTGCAAGAGCTCTTCTATAGAATGCTACAAGAGAGCCCTCAGATCACAGGGCAAGTTATTATTGGCTGTAGGACACAGAGCATAGCGCCAACCTGTGAAAAAACACTATTTCCTAAAGAATATTTGTATTAGTGTTAGCAGAGGCACTCCTAAGGCCAATTGTGCATGTCCAAGACAAGACATGTACAGAAAGGACTGGAGAAAGACAAATGCTTTTACCTAGAGCTGCTGTCCAAAATCAATGTATGCCTAAGCTCTGAAGGAGAGTACTAGCACAGGATAATGAGCAAAGACTGATAACGGTGTTTTCTTTCTTTCTTTCTTTTTTATTTTTAAAAATTTTTTGTTATCTCTTGGAGATTCAAGGAAATCTCTGTCATAGTACTAGCTGGATACCAGCTTAAGGAACACGTACATCAGAGTCTAACTTCTAATGATAATACATTAAAATATCAAAATGTCCAGGTTGCAGCAAAATATTGCAAAACATAAAAAGAAACAGAAATTTAATTAGCATTAAAAGTCATTAACAAGAAGAATCAGACCTGAGACACACCAGACTAAGAGTTTAAAATTGTTGTTCCAAAATGTACTAATAGAGCAAAAGGAAAACATGGACAAAGAATTAAAGAATATTAGGAAAACAGAGGGATGCAAAGAGAATATAAATTAAGAGATAGACGTTATGAAAAGGAACCAAACAAAACTGAAAGCCACAGTAATAGAAAAGGATAATTCCTTAGAAAGGGACTCAACAGCAAATGAAGATGGCAGAAGAAAGAACCAGTGAACCTGAAGTAAGAAAATTGGTATCACTCAATCTGAGGACCAGAAAAAGGAAACAAAAAATAAAAGTGAGCAGAGCCTAAAGATTCTGATGGTCACTGTCAAGCATACCAATGTATGCATCATGAAAATCTCAGAAGACAAAAAAGAAAAAGGTACAGAGAATATTCAAAGTAATAATGACAAAGCTTCCCAAATTTAATGAAAGACATAAATATATACATCCAAGGCATTCAAACAACTTCAAACAGGATAAACTAAAATAGATCTCCACCACTATCTATTATAATCAAACTACTGAATGCCAAAGATAGAGAATTATGGAAGCTACAAGAAGGAAGCAATGTGTCACATATAAGGGAGCTTCAATAAGCATAACTGCCAATCTCTCACTGGAAACCATGGAGGCAAGAAGGCAGTGGGATGGCATATTTAAAGTGGTGAAAGTGAAAAACTGCCAACCTAGAATTCTATGTCTGACAAAACTGTCTTCCAAAAATGAAGGTGAGATTAAGATATTCCCAGATGAACAAAACCTGAGGGAGTTCATTACCACTAGATCGGCCCTAAAAGAGAAGCTAAAGACAGTTCTGCAGGTTGAAAGGAAAAGAGACATTTGATCAAAGCCCCAAGAAGAAATAAAGATCTCTAGTAGAGATAGAAACATAAGTAAATATAAATATCAGCACTATTGCATTTTTGGTTTGTAATTTCAGTTTTCACTCTTATAAAATCTAAAAGGCAAATGAATAAAATATAATTATAAATTAATGGTTTTAGATTCAAAGTGTAGAAATACGTAATTTTTGACAAGAACTACATAAAGGTGGGGTGACAGAAGGGTAGAGGAACAAAGTTTGCATATGCTTTTGAAGTTAAGTTGATAACAAACCAAGAGAGACTGTAACATATTTAGGATGTTAAATTTAAGCCTCATGGTAACCACAAGGAAAATATCAGAGAATATGCAAATTTGTAGAGACAGAGTAGGGTATAGGTTACCAGGAACAGGAGGGGAGGTGGCAGGGGCAATGGGGAGTTAATGCATAATGGCTATAGGGTTTCTGTTTGAGATGAAGAGAAAGTTCTAGTAATGGATAGGGATGAGAGTACCATAACATTGTTGAACATGATTAATCCCACTGAATGGTATGCTTGGGAAGAGTGGGATGGGAGGGTTTATGTTGTATATATGTTTCCACAATTTAAAAAAAAATAGAAAAAATACAGAGCAATTAAAGAGACAATGACAATTATATGTAACATATAATCCTGGATGGGATCTAATAATAGAGTAGAAAAAACTCAAAAGGATATTATTGGAATATCTGAAAAAAAATGGAATGTAGAATGTAAGCTTTATATCAATGCTAAATTTCTTAAACTTGATCACTGTTCCTAAAGTGTTACATAAGTAAATATTCTCTTCTTAGGATATATACATGGAAGTATTACATATTTAAGGAGTATGGTGTGTGCAAATTACTCTCAAATGTTCATAAAATAGATAGAAGATGGATGGGTGGATGAATGGATGGACAGATAGAGTTAATCAGCAATTGTGGAAAAAACATTAAAGTTGGTGGATCTGAGTATCTGAGGTAATGGAGGGTATGTGGGATTCTCTGTATGGGATTTGTATTATTTTTGCAACTGTCCTGAAAGTTAGAAATTATTTCAAAATAAAAAGTTAAAAAAAAGAGGAAAAATAAATATAATTACTTGATGTTACAGAATTTTAAAATTCGTGTTTAAATTTACCTCACCTGACATTTACAGACATAAACAAAACAAAACAAAACAAAACTCTGTTCTTCAAAATCATCATATTCAGTATAAGAAAAGTAAAACCTTTCTGCCGAAAGTTACCATTCTGGCCTTGTCAACCTGACAACAGTCCCTGAATCCAGTTGTCCTACTTTTCTTCTTACATCAGATGTTCCTTATTAACCAGTGTTTTCCATTGCATTTCATTCTATCTAACTTGGACTAGAAGGAACCAGGCCCCACATCACACAATCCTGACATTTTTTTAAAACAGAATTAGCATTGTCTTTTTAATGAATGATCATTCTCTAATTCAAGAGGTTCACAGATTGTCTCAATTTCCAACAGAAAACAAATTATTCTTTGAAAAGAACCTCTTCCTATTTCATTTCTTCATTATTTTCCCCCAAAATCCATGTATTGCAGTGCATCATTTCAGTCAGTTTAATTCACTCATTTAGGTGATTATTAGCTCATTTGGCGTCTAGCTACTTCTAACGTGTCTAATTCAGAAAAAGAGTTCAGATTCTCTTCCTTCATTTTGTCTTGGAGAAGACAGAAGACACTCATAGAATGACGGGTATTAGTAAATGCATTTGGGCATGTGTGTGCATACGCATGTATGTGCACTCATACCATTCATAATTCAGAATATTAGATCTAAAAAGGACTCTGCAGATTGCATAGTTTGATCCTCTTTGATTTCCATTAAACACTTTGCAAAACTGAGACATCCCTGGTTTTTTTCCCTCTTCCAAACCATCATCATACATCTTCAAAATGGATTTTTGACTCTCCTACTTTTTCTCTGCTTCACTCTTGTCTCTTTCTCGTTTCTCTTGACTAGGTCCCCTCTCTTTCCAGGCTGTATTCTTTTCCATTATGTAACACTTTTCAGAGATCTCTTTGACACAGTGTGTCTGAGTCTTTCATAGTTTCTCTTATGACATGGACCTACTGCAAATTCTCTAAAACTTCAGAAGCAAAAATAAGAAACTTAAAACTATACAGCAGATAAAGCAAAAGAAAGTTTCAAATACAGTTTCAATCTGAACAAAAGAGAAAATTATTGTTTGAGTCAGAATGTAAGCTCCCATTTACCATTATATCCTCAGCATTTAGAGCAGGGCTAGGTAGTACACTGTAGATGCTCAATAAACACATATACATACAGATTACTCAGGATCTCCAAGGACCAGTCATCAGTAGATAGTAAATAATAAAGGCAAACTGCACTAGAAGTCAGAGAACTGGAATCTAGTAGTAGCTTTGATCAAATAAGTTATGTAACTAGGAGCAAATTTTTTTCTATGGCAAAATTAATGGGTAGCACTAAATTTTTTACAAGGTTATTTTCTGTTTTAAAAATTCTCTGAGGACAAAATATGTGAATTATAGCTAAATGCTGAAACATCTCTAAAGAGGTTTTTTGGTCCATCCACATACCCCTACCCTTTATTTCATATTTCCAGAAAGATGACTACCTACTCCATTTGGAAAATTTCCAGGAAAATATTTCATTTTCCTATTGTCACCTATTCCAGGATTTTAGTAAAAAAAAAAAAATCATTCTCAGATTTAACCTAAAATATATTTGTCCGTTTAAATTGTTGTTAATCAGTTTAGGACATAAATAACCAATTATAAAATCCAATAATCTTCATAGTCTTGGAATGCAATTTTATTTCCCATGTAACTACCAAAAGATATGGACATAAAGCATAAAGACATTTTCCCTGAAGGCATATCATGGACTAAATCATTAAGGTTGTCTACTCTGGTTTTCTCTAAATACACATTTGTAGCAAGACTTAATTAGTTTTCTACTAAGAAATACTTGTTTATTAAATTCTGTCTTATTCACCAGGACTCCTTATTTATCTTAGTAATTTTTAATGGAAAAGTAAATGAAATATTACTACATAAATGCTTAGAGATGACAGTAATTTTATTTTAAATTAAATTTTAAAAGGTTACAATATTTCAGGAATTACAGTATAAGTCTTCAAATCATAAATCCCCCTTTCCTTTTTTATAACTATTTCTTGAATTGTTTATTAGTCTAATATTGAAACTAAGTTTTCATTAATTATTTTATGAAAATTTATTTTTTAAATGTTTAAATTAGATACCATGCCGATTTTCAGAGATCTTAATTTAAATATTATATTCATTTTTAATGTGCCCTAGTTTTCCATTTCAATAATGCATTTCAATGAACAGCTGTATTTCCTCACTATAAAATAATGCAATAGGAAGTGCTGATATTTCAACCTTCTGTCATAATTTTTGGATTTGAGATCCTCCATTTATCCTCAAAATAAAAAGAGAGGAAGGAAGAAGGGAGAGAAGGAGGGAAGGCAGGAGAATGAGGAGGAGGAAAGACAGACTTAACCATAATCTTAACCATAATAAACTAGAAGCAAAGGAAGAAATGTGGTTTTAATAATAAGAGTAGTTGTAACCCATATAAGTCAAATATGGGGTAATCTTATTTTTTAAAAACAACCTTTCTTTGGGTAAGAAAGGAATAATTTGTTTCTGCATCATGAGAAGGTGGTTTAAATCTACAGCTGCATTAAGGGAATTATTAAATTATAAAGGTTTTACCTCTTGTATCTTTTTTTTTAGTGGAAAAGCTTTTAAAAAATCACAAAGAAGTACTATTAAGCTTAACTTAGATTCATTTTAATAAAGGAGTATCTTTGTAATTCCCATGGTCATACTGAAAAATCAAACTTACCTCTGACTCAGAGTCTCAACTAAGAAATATTAAAATCATTCAAATATAATCAGAGCAATGACCTGCAACAAACTGACAAGAGAAAGCCAACAATTCAAATATGCCCTAACTAGAGTAATTCCCACTTTCATGGTTAAATTCAGTGTCTGCATTTGGGTTGGGAATGTGAACATTATAGAGTTGACACTCATCTTTAAGAGCCTACTTCCAAAATCTGGCCCTGAAGAGTTTCATCATAATTTGCTTCTTATGGGGTATCTTTGGGTCCATGATTATTAGGTCTCTGAGGGGAAGAGAAAACTCCCCTACCTAAGGGAGTAATTCTAGAACCCCTCAGGAAACTCTGCCTTGGAGGGGGTTTGACAGAGGCAAAATCTTGAAATAGGTAATATGCACTCCCTGTGCTTTTCCATTCT
The DNA here is from genome assembly GCF_030445035.2 of Dasypus novemcinctus. Classification (NCBI taxonomy): domain Eukaryota; kingdom Metazoa; phylum Chordata; class Mammalia; order Cingulata; family Dasypodidae; genus Dasypus; species Dasypus novemcinctus. Next base: position 46,182,241 of record NC_080674.1, on the reverse strand, counting down.
TCTCGACTAGTTCGCACCATTCTCTCCTGCTTGGATTCTCCTTCACCAAACTTAGACGCTCAAGATTTGCTCTTCCTGGATAAATCTTCTTGCTTGTCCTGTCCCCTTCAACAACACTAAGAGAGCTCTGGTGATGAACCCAGCCCAGAAGGAGGTCCTGGAGGTAAAGTCAGGAATAAGAACACATGTAGACCCACCTTCATGTTGCTGAGTGACTACTAGGTGGAAGATTGTTAATCAAATAATCAGTATAGATAAACATAAAATTCCCACTGTAGTAAGTGCCCTGAAAGACAAAGTCCTGGTCCTCTGGAAGCAAGTGACAGGTGAATTTGACCCCATTAAGAATCGTCAGGGAAGGCCTTTCAAGGGAAATGACAACTGAGCTGACAACTGAGTTCAGTATGGGGATACAGTGGCAAGGGGGTAAACCCCACTGGTGGGCCACCGCCAGGAAAAAAAAGTTTTGACACAAAACTGGAGGAATTAGTATGCTACAATTCTAAGAGTATGGGGAACAACTGAATAATTTTTTTCAGAAATGGTAAGGCCTGAGTTTAGAAAAGGTCACTCCAGCTGAATATGATGAATACACACAGTGGGAGAGAGGACGAAGTTCAGCCAGCATAGCTGACCAGCAAGGCTTGCTTGCCTCCTTCCCTCCCTCTAATCTGCACAGGACAGCCACGTTCTCCCGTCCTTCCTAAGACTACTCTCATAAATCACTTGTCTTTCTCTTTTCTGATCAGCAAAGAAGGAAAAAGCCTGTCCTAGAAATGGAATCCAATCCCCAATATTAAACAATTTAAGGAGTCTTCAATTCCTCAGTCCTAAAGCATGATTAATGGTGGGACTCTGGGCTGCTGCAGACCTTAGGATACCTGTGAGAGTGTGGTGGTCTTTTTGTGCCTTCTAGAAGGCAGTTGTGATTCTTACTGAAGAACATACGCCAGAGCCGTAATTACCAATTGGTCTTCACTGATTACTAATGAAAGATAATTTCCTTACTGTCAGGCACTCAAATGGGAATCATTACTATAGCCTTCATTATCAAACATCTGGTTTCCAGATTCTTTAAAAATGATATATATCTAGCAACCATTAACTCTTAGGAAACACTATTCCTTTTGAGTTGATCAGTGATGTTTGGTGATTTAACCTTCTCTAGATAAAAATAGGTAAATTTAATGTGCAGAGTCACTGGAATTGGTAATAGGACTAATCCAATAGAGATGAACCCATTCCAGAAAACAAAAACCAATTCAAAAGGGAATCATATGTGTAATTAAGGCCCATTCCAAACTTCTGGGAAATGAAACTAACTTTAAGTCCCTACTATGGACCAACACTATGATAAGCAAGATATATATGAAATTTCATTTAAAACGCACCATAAAACCATTTTGCAAGCTGAGGAAAAAGTCATATACTTTTATGGCTAGTAAAGAGCCAGAATTTGAATTTTTAAGTAACTTACTTACATATCAAGTAAATTCATGTTGTCTGCTTATGTGGCAAGAAAATTATAAGGGGCAGGATTTGGATTGAGGTCTCCAGGATGACTATTTCTCATGTTGTCCCTCTCAAAGCAGAAGGTAGTGGTAATCTGAACTTTAAAAAGCTGGAGCAGCATCATTAGTGGATTAAGACAATGGGACTTGTTTATTAAAGCTCTAATGCAGCTAGCAGCCACAAAGATGTCACACATTCATCTCATTCTGTTAACGTCATAAGCTCTAAACTTTCAACTTCTTCATTTAACCATTTTTATCACCCTTACAGGCTCTTAATAAAATGAAACATATCGGGCTTTTCAAGATTACACTAAAAATTCTGTCTTGCAATTCATGCCAGGGAACCAAGTTTAGTAAAAATTGGTGATTAAAAATATGGTCATACAAACTGACATTTAGATTTTGAAACTGAAGTAAAAAGAAACAGATAATTCATTATTATATTGGACATGGTCAAAAGACTAACTCATTAGTGCCTGAAAACAAGTATTTAGTGGTATAATTTGTATAACCTTCTCGTTTGGCACCATTTTCTTTCAAGTTAGACATTACTGAAGAGGTTGAGTATAAAACTCTCTCCTTTAAGCAGGAATTCACACAAACTGAGTTTGAAAAAATAAGAGTTAAAACTTGTATTAATGCAGAACCCTTACAAGATTCAAAATTGTTCTGAATGCAATATAAAACCCCAAAATATATACCCATGTAAAAAATAAAAACGCATATTTCCTTCTAATTTTAAAATAGAGCAAGAGAGATTATAGAGCTCAGAGGATTTATCCTTCACTATCCTTACTCTAAGAGTTTACAAATATTGGTTTTGCATGCACCAAATGTAGAGTTCTATGATAAAGTTATTTAAGTGTTTATTTTATCCCACAATATGAAAAATAAATAAATTTCTTATGCAACTGAAATATTTAGTGAAAAAGATTAAATTCACTGGCCCTTTTTCTGTTTTAATTGAAATAGTACTGTTAAGGATATATAACATTAGTCATAGAAAGTATGCACACCTACATACACATACACACACAATCACACACATCCTGGGATCCTAAGAAGATTGTGCATCTCTGTTTCCAGTTTTTACTTTTTAAAGGCTATTTGTTTTTTATTTTTTAAAGGCTTTTATTTTTTACTTTTTAGAGTCTTTTTTATGACTGTTTTGCCATAATATCAATAGAAAATTATGACTAACAGGTTATGACTGGAATCCTAAGAGACTGTGGATACTTGTTTTTCAATTTTCACTTTTCAAAGGCTATTGTGTTACTTAGCATTCTCCTACTTTAGTCAAGTTGACACAAGAAATTAACCATCACAGCTATTTTTTGCTTTTTGAAGGTCTTTTATGGCTATTTTTACCATAAAACCAATAGATAATCAATTATGACAAGCAAGTAACATAAAATAATGAATGAAAGGCTCAACTCATTATTTAAATTTGTTAACTGACAAAGATTTTGCCCCCTTCCCATCCTCAACAAGTCTCTTACTGACATGGAGTGTGAGCTATAAAAAAAGGAGATTCCCTTCATGTGCCAAATTATTGAAGAGGATGAGCAATGAGGAGCAGACATGGCTTCAACAAGGGAAATTAATCCATCACATTATCCACTCATATTGAAAAGAACTTTGCAGCAGTTGCCCTGAGACAGTATGAAAGGGGAGAATGAAATGAACTTTCATCCAAGGGTTTAGAGATTTAAAAAATTCCCAGTGTCCAATCAACCTAAAAACTTTTAATGGGATTACATCTCTAAAATGGAAAAGTCTCCATAGATAGTGGTTTCTAAGCAAAAGAATGTGTATCTCATATTCTGCATCACAGTAAATACATCAGTACTGAAGACACACATCTTCTAGGATTGGTGAAACATGCTTTCATTTTTATCACAATTGATCCTGAAAATATCCCTGTGGGCTGAAATTAGGATATATTTTGTAATCTCCATTTTCCCAACAAAGAAACAGCAGAGAGGTTCAGAATCATGTGGCTAGTAAGTTTTTTGCGCCATTTTTCTTTTTTATGTGTTAAAGAGAGAAAGTATAGGCAATGAGCTTAAGTTGAAGATTTTTGAGGCTAATGGAATTCAGGAATCCACCATGTATAAACAATATCCACAGACAATAACAACATAGCCAGTGAAGTAAGTGGAGGCACTAAGAGAAAAATAAGATTTAAAATACAAGTGTGTCTTTTCTTTGCCAAAACCAAGATACTTTTGAATTTACAAAGAAACACAATAAAAGAAAATAAAAACAACAGTTAATGAAGGTCCAGTTAGATAGGTTAGTGGATTTCACTTGCCTTGAAATACAGGAAATCAACTCCTTTGATCCTCAGTGTTCTTCACCTATAAAATAGGGATAATAACAACACCTAGTTCATTGGATAATTGTGAGGAGTAAATGAGATATTCATGTAAAGGACCTGGAACATTCCTGGCATAAATTGCTCAATGAATGTTATTTTTATTATTGTCATCAAAATAGTATATACCATATTGTTGCTACAGGAAGTTTGTTTCTTTTTTAACAGAGCAAAGCACAAAGCATTATTTAATTTGAGTAAGAGGTCCTACACAAATGGAGTACATAATTCCAACCTGTGAAAAGCATAATCCTCTTAATTCAATGTCAGGTGGCTGCCAAAAAACCATACAAATTTAGTTTTCCCCACCCAGGTGCTTGCTCTCAGGCCAACACAGAGAAAGGCCACAAGGATGAAAGCAACAAGGAAGCTAAAGGAGGGCAAGAACTTCAAGAACCTTCCCACAGCAAATTACAGGAACAACATGCGATCAAAAGCTCTGATAATCGCCTCTTTGCTCCCCAGGGACAGCCAGTCACATCCCAACTAATGATGTAGCTCCCAAACAGGAAAGAATGAAAAAGGAAGAAAAATATAAAAAGCTTCATTAAAAATCTCCGGAAAATGAACTAATCCTCTTCCGTGATAACCATGAGCAGGTGTCATCTCCATAGTAGTCTGTGGAGTTCTGCTATTAACAGAAACATCTATTCCTTCCTCTGGATGCTAGTATTTTTCCATCTTCAAAGATAAAGTTCCCTTTGATTTCATATAATTCGTAGCTTATCAGTAAAGGCATAGTTTATTTGCCATTTGGGACTATAAAGATCATCATTTCCTGTTGTCACAAATGAAAATGTCTTCAAGGGACAGGAAGGAAACATAAATGAATGAAGTGGGGCCAGGTACCGACTGGGTTGAATTTTTATCATGCAGAAATACAAGTCCAATTGTTGCCAGATCCTTCCATTTTTTTTTTTTTTCAAAGGAAACTGGAAATCTTTTATCTTTAAATATTGGTAACTAATTTTAAAAATATTTAAGCATTGCACAGATAGGCAGAGAAAAACTCACCACAGACTTCCAATTGTCACCTTTGATTTAGTGCAGTGCTTTTCAGCCCTGACTTCAAAAAAATATATATCAATTGGGAGCTTTAAAAATACCTATGCTGGTCTTCATAAATCTGATTTAATTGGCCAAGTTTAAATTCTCAGGTGATTCTAATGTGCAGCCAAAGTTGAATGCCACTAATGTGGTCTAACCCATTAATTCTACAGATGAGGAAACTGTGGTCCACAGATTAAAGCAACCTGCAGCTAGCAAGAGACAAAGAATTTAGATCCAGGTCCTCAGAGCTCAGATTCCAACATGTTGCTGGCAAAACTCGAATATAAGTGCTACACTTTGCCAATAAACTATTTTGGATTTCAATATATGTATTTTATAAAATATTCCAAAAGTTGCCCATGCAGAAATATCATTTTTTAATGTTACATTTCTTTTTTCCCTAAATCTAGTCATTATCACACAACATTTACACTGGATTGTAAACTTCATGAAGGTAAAAAGGCTTTTCAGTCCCAGAACCCCAAACTGTGTCCTGTACGGGCACCTATTATAATACATCCTCAGTAAACAAATACTTGTTAAATAAATGAATTTATTAACTTTTCAATCAAAGTCATTATCCCATATAAATTGGGCTTAAAGTTCTATGAAAGTTAAGAAATCAACCTCATACAGAAAAATGACTGAATACAACTAATTCAGAAGAAACAAATGATGAAGTCTTGACTATCTAAGAAGGAGCACTTAGATCACTGTTGACAAAGTGCCATAAAAGTGAAGATGTAGCAGATTTACTGTTCATAAGAAGCCATCTTGCTATGTTTACAAAGTTTCCTTTTCACTGCAACAGCACAAAAAGGAAAAGACAACTCTATGTCAATCTTTTTTTTTTTTAATGTATTTTTTTTTTTTAAGATTTACTTATTTATTTAATTCCCCCCCTCCCCTGGTTGTCTGTGCTTGGTGTCTATTTGCTGCGTCTTGTTTCTTTGTCCGCTTTTGTTGTCGTCAGCGGCACGGGAAGTGTGGGCGGTGCCATTCCTGGGCAGGCTGCTCTTTCTTTTCACGCTGGGCGGCTTTCCTCACCACCAACTTGGTGTATTTTCTTTTCCCTAGGGCCAACAGCCAAAGCTTCAATATCCTGTCTGGTTTTTTGACCACTTGTGACAGAACTGCTGCATTGCTTTTGTGTCTGCACTTTATGTTTCTTCATTCACTCTAGGGATGACTGTCCTTAAAAAGGAACAGAGTGTTGTAAGTGTTGCATTTACATCTCAAAAAAATTGGCAATAAACACTAGGCATCCTTTTATCCTATGAAGATGTTGGCAAGATCTTCCTCGTTGTGCAAGAGTAACACAAGTTATTGCTCATTCAGTTTATTATTTAAAATAATACTTGTCAATCATTGCAACTTAAGTATTTATCTCCTTTATAGCATGATTTGTCTTCCTAAAATAACAAATCTGCTCATGTCACTTACCTACACAAGCAAATTCTGGTACCCCAAGAAAAACTCCAAGATCCCTGACACAGCCTAACATATGAGTCTGCCTACTTTTCCAACCTTATTTCCCTTCACCTACCAGCAAACAACTTTTGGTCCAGGTGCTTCAAACCACTTACCATTTTCCTAACACACCATCCTCTTTTATATCTCTATGTTTATATGTTCATGGGTTCTCCCTTTTAAGAATGCCTGTTTACACTCTTTGCCTGATAGCTTCTTATAGAATTTTCACAATCAGATCAAATGCCAAAACCTCTGTGAAGCCTTCAATGACTCCTACTGATATTTTGAGCTTCTGCTGCCTCCATCTGTCCTCTCTCCCACTGGGTTACATTTTAAGTGCAATTAAAATACCTCTAGATAGTGTGCTCCCAAAGCCCATTGTTAGCCTTCTTTGCCTCTCTAGTGCCTGATTCATGCAGGTACTCAGTAACAAACTCTGGTTCCATTAACTACGTTCAATTAACTGTTTTATAGCCCCCACCTGTGAGGGTAACAGGACAAAAGAGAGTTTCCTGAGCAGTTCTGCCTCCAGTTGGTGACTAAGGGTGCTCTCCACAGTGACCCTGATGGTATCTGTGGCTGTTTTGATTGTTAATGGTTTGGTTTAAACTTTCCATTATGAGTCTCTCTGGTCCAGCTACTGAGATAGTGATTCCGTGAGGCTTTTATAAGCAAATATGCAAAGACTTTCTGCCACTTTGGGCTCCTCATGCCTCTGAATTAACAGGTAAAAAGAGGAATTACTGTGCTGGTTGGGATGATTGATCCTGATAACCAAGAGGAACTAGGACTGCTACTACAAAATGGGCGTAAAGAAGAGTTAGCCTGCAATACAGGAGATTCCTTAGGGTGTCTTTTACTACGACCATGCCATGTGATTAAAGTCAACAGAAAACTGCAATAACCCCTTACTGGCAGGACTACTAATGGCCCAGACCCTTCAGGAATGAAGCTAAGGTGCTTGCTGAGTATAAAAGAAATATGGAATAGGTAATGGAAGAAGGTAGTTAGTTATAAATATGAGCTAGGTCCATGTGACCAGTTACAGAAAGGAGGACTATAATGGTTAGAAGTATTTCTTCCTTGTTTTGCTATGACTATATTTGTATATGTACATAAAGCAAATTTCTTTGTTTTCTTCCCTCTTATCCCCTTATCATGTAATATAAGTTGTTTTATCTTTATGTCATTGCATTTATGTTATAAGATATCAACTATAAGAGTATCTGTTATCCAAAAGCTAACATCCTTTCCTTGGTAAAGAGTTAGGGTATTTCTAGTTATACATAGGACAGCTGGATTATATTAGATGAAAGGATGATTGTTATTGTTTTTATTTGGAGTTTTTTAAAATTTAGAGATAGATTGTAGTTTAAAGAGATGGTTTGGGTGTCAAGTTGACAAGGGGTGGACTATGATTCTTAAGTTCATGTGCCACCTTGCCTAGGTTATGGTGTCCAGTTGTTTGGGCAAGCAAGCACTGGCCTGATTGTTACTGTGAAGGCATTTCATGGATTTAAATCATTAGTCAGTTGATTACATCTATGGCAGATTACATCTACAATCAACAAAGGAGATTGCCTTCAGCAATCAGAGAAGTCTCATCCAATCTGTTAAAGGCCTTAAAGGGAGAACTGAGGATTTCAGCAGTCAAAAAGAATTTCTAATGCTACTTCAATCAGCCACCTTCTCTGGGTTCATTAAAACCTTCATTAGAGTTCCCAACACACGGCTTGCCCTACAGAATTCAGACTTGCCAACCACCAGGGTCCTCAGTCACAGAAGCCAATTCCTACAGTAAATTTCATAATATTTACAAAGTACACACCCTGTAAGTTCTATTTCCCTGAGGACTCTGACTAATATAATCACCAAGAGGTAATGACTTTAATATACATTAAAACAAACCAACATGCAAAAATTTGTTCCCTTTTCCAAAGGACACTGAGCTTAAGTAAGACCTTTCTTATTTAGCATAGTGTATAACATATAAATGTTTATTGAATAGAAGTACATTTCTCAGTTTCAGATGATCATACCATAGGCAGTCTCCTTGATATTTACATAAATCTCTCTTGTTCTGATTTAAATCAGGAGAAATCAAGAATATTTTTAGGAAACTTACCACCAAAGATGAGAGGGAACCAAAAAGCATAGTCATGCCAAGTTTATGAATTATAAAATGAAATTTAAAAAAAGATCACTGGACGAGTAAGTCCTTTTCCTCCCTGAAGAATACGTCCATATTGTTTTTTCAGTGCACAAAGCTATATATGGGTGGTGTCAGTGTGGGATATTTTCTAATGATATCACTGCTAATACATTAGGGCTTGTTGGTTGCACAGTTCCATCAATGAATCTGCCTTATTATTGATTCATTTTTCTTTTTACTATATTTTTTAAAGATACCACAGGTCCCTCAGAATGTGCATTAGAAATAACATGGTTCTTTGAGAATTGTGTGAACAAACCAAATTTCCTTATGTCAAAAATGTCCAATAATCATATCAAATATGGAATAAATCCATTAATGACTGTTGAATGCTCACAACAGGTCCACTGTACTAAATGCTATGGAGTATTTACAATAACTGTGACATACAGCTGTTTCTTTTGATGAAAATAAAATAAAAACAACAATGGACTTCACATGCTAGGTCCTTTACTTTGATTTTCTCAACAAGTACTCACTGAGGGCTTACCACTATAAGGTACCATAGACAGGCTGCCAAAGAGACTGTGGACATAGATCTGGAATTCAGGCCTATATACGTTAATAAAATGCACATGAGAAATTTATGAAAGAAGGTGTGAGAGTCTTAATAAATGTGCTGATTAAGTGCTATGGAAAAGGAAAAAAGAATTTGTAGCAGGAGTGGAGCAGGAGCAAGGGAAAGATTAGAGAAGACACGTGGAGTTTGACATTGTGAGGTTTGAGCACAGGTTTGAAGGATAAGTAAGTAGAATAATAGAATGCAAAAATAAGAGAGAAAGAGTTCATTGTGGAAGGAACAACTTGAAAAAAGTTGTTTGGCAGAAACAAATGGTATATGTTGAAGGCAAAGAAGTAGTTCATTTTGCAGCTCAATAGAAAATACAACAGATTGTGGTAAGATCATGGAGGGCTGTGAACATGAGACTGAGGAATCTAAAAGCAATCCATAGGCTATAAGATGATTTTTGAGAAAGTGAGTGAGCAGCACAAGAATTCCTTAACATTACATTTGACAATGGTGAGATGGAATTAAAGGGGGATAAATAAGTGCTGCGGTTACTGTCCTTTCTGTTCCAACCCACATGCTTGAGTTGAAAACAGAATAGTGGGTCCTCTGATTAGTATGTATAGCTGATATCAAATGGAATTCTCTAACTACTTGGGTTGCACAAAATTTTAGCTTCAAATGCATCATTATAAAATTTCTTGTCACTAGCACAGGGCATTCTGCATGCTTTCCATATGCACAGAACAATTCCAAGTGTTTAATACAGTGGCAAAAATATAGGTAGAAAAAAAATGCTCACCATTGCCAAAGGAGATTAAACTTGTATTATAATTTCTATATTCTGCATAGCATCTGACATAAATTAGCACTGAACAAATGATGAATTGGATTGAGTATTTTGTTTCTTTGTTTAATCTAGAGAAGATGGTGCATATAAGCTTCCTTACTAACACTCGCCAAGGTTTTCACAAACTGCTCCGCACCCACCTGAGTCTTCTCTAAAAATGTCCCTGGCATTCAAATGATGGGTTGAGAGACAAGGACTATAGTGGGATGTCTAGCTCTGCTGGGATTTCTTTAGCAACAGTTGTGCCAATAAACTCTATGCATTTCATAAACACTCCACTTAGCAAGAAGGTAACTATATAAGGCCTTCTATTTAACATGGAATGAATGGAGATAAGTTTTCTTAACTGGAAAGCTTAGAAGTGAAAGTCCTTGGCACCGAGTTCCAGGAGAAACATTAATATAAGACACTAATATAATACGGATGATGGTTAGGTTATTGTGTCAACTCAGCCAGGTAGTGGTGCCCAGTTAATTGGTCAAGCAAATACTGGGCTAATTGTAGTACAAGGGCATTTCATGGACTTGAATTATCAGTGAGTTGACTGCATAGAATGCTGGTTATAACTACAATCAATTGAGAAGATTGTTATCAGCAATGAGTGACATCTCATCCAATCAGTTGAAAACCCTAAAAGGGGAAGGGGAACTCATCAAGGACCTTCATCAGAGGCCCTGGTTTGCAGCCTGCCCTACAGAATTTGGACTTGTTCATCCCCACAGTCAAGTGAGACAATTTTATAAAATCTCATACTATTTATAGATATCTCCTGTCATTTCTGTTTCACTAGACTAATACAATATTATATAAATATATTTATAACATGAAATCTTTAAGATTTCATTGAATAAAATTTCCACTGGGCCCAACACTATTCCAAGATGAATGACCTATGATATAGCTACTAAGTCCAGCAACCCAAGCTAGGTGAGTTCCAACCAGGCCCCTTATAGGGTTCCAGGACTAACATGCAGACCTCTGTAGCTAGACTGATACCTCCTCATGCCAAAAGAACCAAGATAACTTGGGCCATCACCTACCTTCTCCAGAGAAACTGTAGTGAACAAATTCATCATGTTTCTAACTCCTGTTTATCAATGAAATCCCAAAGCATCTAGCTACTAAGTAAATGGCTTTCCAATTGTACTATCTTCCCCATAATAGTCTTTTCTTCTTTGCCTTGGATTTCTAATATCAGGGAGAATGAACAAGGGGACAAGGCCCTTAGATATGATATGTGAAGAAGAAAATGTGTCGTTTTGTTTTTTTGAGTTTTTGTTTTGTTTTAAAGGCAGCATTGTTTGACCACCTTCTCTTTTGTCTTCATCTTGATTTCACTCTGCTAGTTTTCATCACAGCCTTCGAAAAAACTACATTAACATATTCCCTTTCAAAAACATGCTGGAATTACCTGGGGAACTTTAAATAATACTGATACATGGGCCCTATCCCCAAGATTCAAATTTAATTGGTCTGGGGTGCAGGATGCTGTTCTGATCACAGACTTGTTCCATCTTGTTTAATCAACTACTCTGACTACAAATATCCTCCAAGCTTCAAAGACATCTCCATTCACTCTTGATCCTTTCTTTACTTCCTCCATAACCAGCTTAGATTCTTCATTTATCATTTCAATAGCTCCCTTGCTGATGCCATCATAATTTTCTGACAAATCCTTAGGCCTAGATAATCTCACTCTCTATGTACGTGCTGAAGTGCCGCTCACCTTTCCAGAAAGGATCAATAACACTTTTAATAGTGGTACTATTTTGAGGTCATTAACCTCAACCAGGCCTTCAAGTAATAACTAGCAGCCTTACTAAATTTTATTTACTTCCTTTTATAATCAAGCTTTCTCTGTTGTCAATTGTCTAAAATTCACTTCTCTTTCCCAATACTTCATCTCCTTTCTCTATCCTCTCTCAGTACATGACTCAACTATTTTCCAAAGCAAATAGAAGGCAATAAAGAAAAATTCCTTCAACTTATTTCTATCAAATCGAACACACCTCCTTTTCTGCATACATCCTCTCCTTCTTCCCTCCTAGGACAGAAGGGTAGGTATCCTCTGTGCTCTCCAAGGCTAATTCCTCCAGCTAGGCTCTGGATCTAACTACTGCTATCTTCTCATGAATCCTGCAGGATTAATTATCCATCGTCAATCCTCCAGCCCTGGCCATTGGTCTTTCTCATCAACCTTTAGATATGATCAAGTCTCCCATCTTTGAAAAACCTCCCTAAACTCTATTTCCCCCTCTAGCTAATGCTATATCCTTTTGTTTCTCTTGAAGTTCAAATGTTTTGAGATACCTTTTTCCATTGTCCCTTTCCTCACTTCTCACTCACTTCCCAAGACACTTCATTTGGCCACTGCCTCCATCACTTCACCAAAATAGCTCTTACTACAATCCTTCAAGATGTTCATTTTACAAATCTAAAAGAGCCTGAAAAGGACCTACTTACTTTACCCCTCATCAGCAGCCAGTGATGCTAACCACTCTCTCCATTTTAAAAGATGCTTTTCCCTTGGCTTCCAAGATGCCACTCTGATATCTCTTCCCAGTCATATTTCTCATTCTTATTTATCAACTTTATCTCCTTGTGGATGTCTTAAAAGAAATTAAATTTAAAATTTCCTAAACTAAACTCCATTTCCCATCTTCCAATCTCTACTTGTCTCTCTACAGTGTTCCTCACACAGCTGAACAAGCCTAATACCTGGAAGTTATTCATGATATCCCTTACCTAGTCATAGTCTACTCAACAATAAATTCAGTCCACTTTGCTTCACAGATATCTTGTTAAATCTAGTAACTTCTTTCCATCTTTACCACCATTCCCTGGTCCAAGCTCTCAATATCTCTGGCCTACAACAGACTCATAATCTCTCTCTAAGGGTACCTCTACCCATTCTTTCTCCAGCCATTCTTCATAATAGAGCCTGGTGACTAGCTTAAAAGGCAAACTTGATTGTGTCATCCCCCTATTTCAAACTCTTCAATGGGTTCTATTGCTCTTAACATAGATAAAGACTAAAATCTATAACACAGCTTGCAATTGTATGTAAGATCTAGTCCCTGCCTACTTCTCCGGCCCCTTACATATCTCTTGCTCTCTGAACTCTGGCCACATTGACTATTTCCAATTCTCAAAAGCACTGGATGTTTTCCTGGCTCCTGTTTCCTCTAGCCAGAATGTTCTTCCTTCTCCCTCCCACTTTTACTTCCTTAGAATTCAAATGTCTTCTTTTGGAATCATTCCCTAACCTCCATTCCTCAACCTGGGCCAGGTCCCCATATAATTTTATTTCATATTACTTATAACAGGTTTTAATTATATTTGGTTAATGTCATTCTCTATCTTAGACCAAGAACTCCAATAGGAGAGAGGCTATTCCTGGTTGCTTATTTCCAATACCTAGGCCACCACTCTACTGGGCAAAGAGTAGATGCCTAATAAATAACTGTTGGGTTAGTAGTGAGTTTATGAGTTAATGAGTGAATTATGATTGTAATGATGGATCTTTACACTCAAGCTGTCAATATGTATGTTTATATTCTCCTGGAGCACAAACCCACAAATCAGGTTCAAGCATATACTGTCAAGTATGGTTCAAACAAAAAGTAGTTTTGGGAACTCAGGGTTCAAGCTGAATAGAGGGGAAAAAACCTCTAAAAGGGAAGGCCTAGGAGAGTTTGCTCTGTCTTCTCCAACTTAGGCAAGGAAAAACAGCATTTCTACTTTATAATCATTCTGAATATCAAAGAAGTACTAGCCATACCCACTTTATGAATGAATTCCTTAACTTATTTTAATGACTTTGTAAATACATAAGAAAAATAATTTCACATATTTTGAAATAGGCAAATCAAGTAGGATTTTCTGTAAAGGACTTAAAAACTGACCAAATTCAATACCTATCCTTGTACTAATATCACTAAAATTATCTCCCTCCATCTTTCATAGTCCATCTTTAAATAACGTCTACAGCACTATTTCCCAGTCTTATACAAATTCTTGGGCTTAAGTTTGAATGATATTAATCAAAGTCCAAGTCATTTATTAAACTGCAAGTGGCCATAAAGCAGAGTTAATGCAATTTGTCAGGCAGAGCAAACTAAGAAATGGTTTGACCTATGAGTTTTCAAGACCCCTTTGAAAGGCTAAGTAAAATTACTAGCGAAGAGGTTAAAATTCAACTTTGTTTTATATCCCTCTTTAAATCATGTAAACTGTAAGCATGTTCCTGACAGTTTAAGATTATGAGTTGATAACTTACCAAACTGAACACTTTCAGAATTTTCTCACAAGGATTTTTTAAAGTTTCAAAATGCTATCTTCTGCAATGTGATTATTCATAGCCTTCCTTTCAAAATCTTGGATTTTTTAAGCAGTTATCTTTTGAATGACAAGATCTCAAACCTAGAGAAGTCATTATAACTATTAAGTTAATTGGGAGTTACTATTTTACTAAATATGGCAGGTTTTTTTTTTCTGGAAAGTTTCTCCTTACTATATCAATTTTTTAAATTTAAGATTTAATAAAATTATGATCATTTATTATTTTTAAATGGTCAATGTTATATTTGGCTGTATTCATTATCTATTGCTGTATAACAAATTAACTCAAAACATAACAGTTTAAAAAAGCAAACATGAGAACCAGCAAGATGGAGGTGGAGTAAGGAGCTCCTAGATTCAGCTCCTGCTACAGGGCAGTTAGCAAACACCCAGAACTCTCTGAAGCTAGCAGAAGCACCTTTCTGGGGGATCCAGGAGGCCAGAAAAGCATCCTGCAATGTCCTTGGGGGAGTGGAAGGAGGAGACTGCCCGTCTGCAGAGAAGACTCATAAGTAGAGTGCTCCATACCATGGAGGCCGGTGCCCATTCTCCATGGGAGGCACAGCCGCCTCAGGAGTTAATGAATGAATTATGATTGTAATGATGGCACAAGCTACCTCAGGAGCTGTTCCATGGCTCCACTTTCCCAAACAGGGAGGAAGAGATGGTTGGGCACCAATTTCAGCTATGATGAGGAAATTCAGCAGGCTAAAGTATGATCCTGAGAACAACTAAAGTTTGAGCCTTTTCAGGTCAGAAAGAGGCTGGGAGCTGCCATCTTAACTCCACACCTGGCATGAGGGGAAGTGGGAGAGACTGAAAATCCCAGTGCTGGGGGGGGACTGGCTTCTTCTGATCCAGATCATATTGCAGGTCTAGCCTAGGCCCCAGTGCCACCGCCAACAAGGAGGAAACTGCGGGAACCTGCGCCAGCCTCTCCGGGAAATTACCGGCCAAGCCACAGAGGCTGGTGATTATCCTACTCTGGCAGCATGAGCGACCCCAGAAGCTGCTCTGTGATGGGAATTGGAGGCTCCATTTCCCAGAAACAGGGGAGGAGGAGACAGTTTGCTGCTGATTTCAGCTGCTGACTGGGGGACTTGTCTGGCTAAGAGATAACCCTGGGAACAGCTGGGGTGAGAGCCAGCCTAGGTCGGAAGGAGGCCAGTGGCCACCATTCTGACTCTGCCCCAGCCTGAGTGGAAGCTGGGCTGACTGAAACTCTCAGTGTCGGAAGGAACCAGTTCACGCAGATCAGCCTGCAGCCCACCTAGGCTTCAGCCCTGCCTCTGGCAGGGAGGAGGCTGAGGAGCTCTGCATCAGCCTATACAGGTAACTGCAGGTAACTTTGGCTGGCATGGACTGAAAATAAGATAATGGCACATTTTATTTTCATACTGTTCACAACCTATAATTTTTAATTAATGCATTTAAATTTTATATAAGATAATAAAGGATTTCCATTTTAAATCATTCCCCTCCCCACCAAAAAAAGAAGTCTACCAGGGCAACTGAGGTCATCTTGGACCCACACTGCATAGATTGCTGCCCACAACTGCAGCTCCATTCCTACCCTAGGCAGGGGAGAAAGGGATGTGAGTCTTCAACAGTCTCTCTGGGCAACTACAGTCTAGGCCTGCACATGGATTATTCCACATAGCTGTGACTCTGTCCTTACCCCTGGCAAAGGAGAAAGTTAGAAGAAGCTTCATTGGTCCCTAGTGCAATGAGGGTAGCTTGAGCCTCCACAGCTTACAGCACCAACTACATGCTTGGCTCCTCCTGCATAACCAGCAAGGGAGAAACGAAAGGAAGCCCTAAACCAAAGAGAAAAACTGTACCCAGAAAAAATAATCTAGTAAGCCAGATGCCAAGACACCAACAAAAAATTACAATCCATACCAAGAAACAGGAAGATATTGCCCAGTTAAAGGAACAAGATAAGCCTCAAGATGACATAAAGGAGTTGAGACAACTAATTATAGATATTCAAACAAATCTCCTTAATAAATTCAATGAGATGGCTAAAGAGATTAAGGATATTAAGAAGACATTGGATGAGCACAAAGAAGAATTTGAAAGCATACATAGAAAAATAGCAGATCTTATGGGAATGAAAGGTGCAATCAATGAAATTAAAAAGACATTGGAATCATATAATAGCAGATATAAGAAGGCAGAAGAAAGGATTGGTGAGCTTGAAGAAATGGCCTCTGAAAGTGAACATACAAAAGAAGAGATGAAGAAAAGAATGGAAAAAATTGAACAAGGTCTCAGGCAACTAAATGACAGCAAAAGGCATGCAAACATACATGTCATGGGTGTCCCAGAAGGAAAAGAGAAGGGAAAAGTGGCAGAAGGAATATTTAAGAAATAATGGTAGAAAACTTCCCAACCCTAATGAAGGACATAGATATCCTTGTCTAAGAAGTACAATGTACTCCCACCTGAAAAAATCCAAATTGACCAACTCCAAGACACATATTCGTCAGAATGTCAAAGGCCAAAGACAAAGAGAGAATTCTGAAAGCAGCAAGAAAAAAGCAATGCATAACATATAAAGAATATCCAATAAGATTAAGTGATGATTTCTTACCAGAAAACATGGAGGCAAGAAGACAGTGATCTAATACATTTAAGATACTATAAGAGAAAAATTTCCAGCCAAGAATCTTATATCCAGCAAGACTATCTTTCAAAAATGAGGGCAAAATTAGAATATTCACAGATAAACAGAAACTGAGAGAATTTCTAAGCAAGAAACCAGAATTTCAGGAAATACTAAAGGGTGTGCTAGAACCTGAAAAGAAAAGACAGGAGCGAGGAGCCTGGAAGAGAGTCTAGAAATGAAGATTATATCAATAAAAGTAAGTAAAAGTGTCAAAAGAGTGGTGAAAATAAAACAGGACAGATAAAACTCAAATAGGAATAAACTTAACCAATGATGTAAAGCACTTGTATTCAGAAAACTGCAACTCAATGTTAAAATACATTAAAGAAGCCCTAGGTAACTGGAGGAACAGTCCATGCTCATGGATTGGAAGACTCAATATCATTAAGATGTCAGTTCTAATCAGATTGATGTACAGATGTAACGCAATCCCGATAAAAATTCCACCAGCATTAAAGAAAAAACTGAAAACACAATTATTAAATTTATTTGGAAGAGTAATGAGTCCTGAATAGCCAGAAATATCATAAAAAGGAAAAGTGAAACCCCATCTCCAGACTTTAAATCATAATACCTACCTATAGTGGTAAAAACAGCATGGTACTGGCCTAAAGATAGACACAATAGACCAATGGAACCAAATTTATGGTTCAGAAACAGACTCTTATAGGTATGGTCTAGTGATTTTTGACTAGCCTGTCAAACTCACACAGCTCAGGCAGAACAATCCATTCAACAAATGGTGCTAAAGAATTGGACATCCACAGCTGAAAGAAGGAAAGAGGACCCCTATCTCACACCTTATCCAAAAATTAACTCAAAATGGATTTAAAAAAACTAAAAATAAAAGCAAGAACAATAAAACTTCTAGAAGAAATTATTGGAAAATATCTTCAAGACCTGGTGGTAGGTGGTGGATTCTTAAAGGAGATAAGAGAAGGACTGAGTAGACTACTGATGTTTAATGTATGTAGAAGTTTTAATTAGCTTTACTGTAAAATTGTGGAAATGTATAGAGTGGATGGTAACACATAGTGAGTAACAGCTAGTTTATAAATGGGGATATGACTGAAAATGGTAGTCTAGTTATGTAAATGCCAATTGACAGATGCTCGAGAATAATTTAGGAACTCGATAGCACAGTAAACCAAGAGGTAGGTGAGAATTGTGGTTGATGATACAGATGTCAGAGTGTCCTTTGTTAGCTAGAACAAATGTATATCACTAC
Organism: Dasypus novemcinctus; assembly: GCF_030445035.2. Classification (NCBI taxonomy): domain Eukaryota; kingdom Metazoa; phylum Chordata; class Mammalia; order Cingulata; family Dasypodidae; genus Dasypus; species Dasypus novemcinctus. Next base: position 46,164,017 of record NC_080674.1, on the reverse strand, counting down.
TGTAGGGTGTTGGGAATGTGGAGAAGCATGGGAAAAATACAGCTGGAGTGACCCATGCACTCTGGTTAGTAGTAATAATAGTCTTGCATCTATGCAAAAGATGTACTGTGTTGATACTGAGGCAATATGGAAAATGTGAGCCAAATGTGCATTATGGACATGGCAATAATCAGATGATATTATTTTATCTGTAGCAAATGACACACCACATTGTGGTGCATTGATGGAGGGGTGTTGTTTGGGAATTCTGCACATGTGCATGATTGTTTTATAAGTTTGCAACTTCTGTCATAAAGAAATATATTTTAAAAATAATAATAGGGTGGGTTGGGGGAAAACACACCAAATATAAGAGCTATGATTAGTAGTAAAATTTTGACATAGTTTGTAACAAACGTGTCATGACAATGCAAGGTGTTGGTGGAGGGTTGATGTATGGGACCCCTATATGGTGTTGTGCATGTTTGCTTTGTAAGTTCGCAAATTTTACTATACACTTAATTGTTTATGTATGTTCATATATAAATGATATAAAGATAATAATCAGATTGGTTAAGGGAAAAATACTTTGTTTAGTAGTAATATTTTGACAATGCTCTTTAATCATTAGTTTAAAAAGTTTAAAAACAATGCAAGTTATTGGTGGTAGGGTGAGATGTTATATATGTTTGCTTGATGTTATATATGTTTGTTTTGTAAGTTCACAACTATTATACATTTATTGTTTATGTATGTTTATGTATGAGTGATATATTCAATAAATTTTTAAAAAAAAGCAAACAACGTAGCTAGGCGGTTCTGGCTCAGGGTTTTTCATGAAGTTGTAGTAATGCTATTGGGGATTTGGGATGCTGCAGTCATCCTGAGGCACCAGCAGGGCAGAGAGATTTACTTCTGAGCTCATTCACATAGCTGTTGTCAAGAGTTCTAAATAGGCTCTTGGACTGAGGGCCTCTGTTCCTGTCCATGTGGGCAGTTCAAAACATAACAGCTTGTTTCACCCAGAGCTTATGATCCAGGAAAGTGTGTAAGACAGAGTGACCAAGAGAGAAGCCAACACGGTGCCTTTTTATGACCTATACTTGAAGTTACATATCTTCATTTCTCCTTTACTCTGTTTTTAAGATGTGAGTCACTGAGTTGTGGAGTGAAATTAGACTCTACCTCTTAAAGGGGATATTATTAAAGGATTTATGGGCATATTTCTAAACCACACATGAGCAGTGGTTAGAAGGATGGGAGTAAGATGTATTTGGAATTAGGATGATCTGAGTTTGAATCTTAACTCTACTGCTTAATAGCTGTGGGCCCTTGCACAAATTATTTAACTTCCTTAAGCCATAGTTTCTGCAAATGTAGAAATAGGTGGACCATGGGGGGGGGGGGTCTGTGTGGGGTTAAATAACATAATACCAAAGAAGGACTTGGTACAGCCCTGGACAATAGCAAACACTTTATTAACACTGACTATAAAGCAGTAATTGGTTAAGCAAACTATTTATTTATTGCCTAAAAAGTAGAGAATACATACTCTACTGCCCTGTTGAAGATTACAATCTAAGGGTTATGATAGTCTAAATTTAGACATAGAAAGCTAATGTGACTTTTTTCCCTCTAGAAATCAGAGGGCTTCCTAAAGAAAGTCAGGCAGAAAAGTAGCCTGTACAATATAAGGATATATATACTAACCTTAAACATTTTTGTTTGCTTGCTTTATTAAGAAGAGAGGCTGTTTCTTCAATTTAAATATTCTCAGAAACACTGTGCATAAAAGAGATGAAAGCACAGCTCTTTGTAGAGGTGGAGGCATCGAATACAGTCAGATTGCCCCTCTGGCACCCTATGGCCCCTGAAGGGGCTGAGTAGAGCACAATTTACAAATTTGCAGTAAGAGACTGTGCCTGTAATTACATATACCAAAGATCAAAAGTCATGTTTTAAAACCATGCCAATTTAATATAGCAATATAAGTAAAGAAAGCAATTTCACATTCTGAAAGATAATGATTTTTCTCCTTTAAAAATGTGCAATGCTCTCTAAAAGTTAGAATCTAAAGGGATTACCTTTCAGTGAATCCCAGATTATTCCTTCCAAGAAGAGAGCCCATTTTTACATGATTGTCTTTTTGTAGCCTCTTAGAAGTTAGATCTCATTCTGAGCCAATAATCTGTGTTTTACATAGATTACGTTATTAGATACTAACTCTAGGCATCCTACAACTAGTAATCAAAGCAAAAAATAAACAAAAAGTCTTAAAGCCTTTTTCTCTCTGAATATAGAATTAGAGGTTAGAAGAATTTCAGCATTGGTTAGCCTAGATTTTCATGTTGTTGACCTTCTCAGAGTCAAAGCTCAAATAATTTACAAGAATTTCCCCTTCTAAACTTCATGCCCAGAGTTCCACAGCTACCAAAGGTAATTTTCAATTGGACCACTGAAAATATAAAATTATTCAAAGATTTCATTAAATGTTCACATCCCTCATGTAGCACTTCCAAAAAAACAGTAACTATGGAAAGACTGAGAAATGGAGGTCAACTATCCAACATCAGACATATTATAAAAAATAAAATACTTTGAACTGTTATACAACATTATGCCCTGCTCTTCAGAGATGTATACTTCCATGCCTAGCATTACTGAATTTATTGGAGTATAGGGTGACTTTCTGAAGAGCTTTGTGGTCAATGTATACAAATATCAACATATTAAAAAGATAACGGGTTTCACAAATGTTAATTAAGCTTAGAAAATAACCCACAAAATCAATGCTGACATTTAATTCAGCTTGATAAGAAATATGTCATGTGTCCAGGTCTTTTGTAGTTTGATAATACAGAATTTTCCAAGATTGCATCATTAGCACAAAGACACCAAGGAGAAGGGTTGGGTAAGTGGAAAAGAATGGGGGATAACTGAGTATAGTATTAAAATGTTGGTTCTGAAGGCTGAAGAGCACGTGCTTTAATCTCAATTTAATCTCTTACTAGCTGGGAATCCCTGGGCAAGTAAATTACCTTCCCAGAATCTATGTGTCTAAGGTACTAAAGGCTAAGAGCCTTTCAGAGTTAGCAAGTTAAAGTGCAATATGCACATACAAAGCATATGCACAGCATTTCGATTCAATGCAATGTGGTATTCCAAATTGAACCCAGGAACAGGAAAAGGATATTAATGGGAAAATTGGTGAAATCCAAATACAGCCTGTAGTTACTTAATAGTCATGTACTAATGTTAGTTTTGACAAATACACCATGGTTATGTTAGATTGTTAACATTAGGGAGAACTGGGTGAAGGAGATATGGAACCTCTCTGTACTATCTTTGCAACTTTTCTATAAATCTGAAATTATTCCAAAATGAAACATTTATTTTTAAAAATCATAATGTATTATCCAATTCAAGTTGCCTGCCTCTTCCCTCCCCATATCCTCTCAGCCCTACCACTGCGCATTGTCGGATTTCTAACTTCTAATACCTACATTTCTTTGTTTGAAGGTTTTCAGCACCTGGAGGTTATTTTGCCCTGACCAGGTTAATGCCCAGTAAATTAATGACTGAAGGAAGTTGGCTGGTAAATATTCACGCTCTTTCAACCCTGGGTGAGATAACTCTCAGATGTGTGTTTTACACCAGCTTCCAGTCTCTCCAGAAGAATTAACCTCCAATTGCTTAAAAGAGACCATTTATTGTCTCTTTTCCCTTCCTTATTTCACACCCCGCTCTCCTAAATGTGTTCCTGTCACTTCCCAAATAAATTCCTCTTACCTGATTCCTTGTCTCAGGGTCTGCTCTGGGGGAACCTAAACCAAGACATTGCTGCTATCAGCATATTTGCTGGTGGTGTTGTGGAAGCAGAGAGATTCAATATTCGTGTATGGAAGGCCAGGACTCAGGAAACTTTTTGAGAAGGAAAATTTATTAATGACTGGCCAGGCACAGCGAACTCTAGTCCAAAAGCTGAGCCCTGAATAGGATTTTTGGGTCCCTTTTATGAGTGGGTAGTCAAATGGTGCTTTGTTTGAGTACCAGATAAGCTTGAATTAATACATATCCCCATATTCCAGGTAAGCTTGAATTAATATATTTAGTTCGCATCCTCCCTTAATATTCAAAGTCTATAGAGCCTATATCACTTAATTGGCTTCCCCTGAACTAGGCAGACTGGAGTGGTTGGCATGGTTACGAAAGGCAGGGCTGCAGTTCTATTGTTTGCATGCACACATGGCTTATGCTGGAATTTTAAGTTTTAGCAAGCTTACACACCCAGCCCAGGTTATTCGTGAAGAAACACACAGCCTCCCTACATAGCCATATCAATGGCAGGAAGGGGCTACTGAATAAATCTGTTTAAAGCACTTTTCAGGGAGATAGTAATAACTGTCCAGGGTTAACTCTGGTCTCTGGAAAGTGCTTTTCATCATTCCATACCATAGTAAAATCTCACTAAAATGAGCCTAAACACACTAGGAATTGACACATGAAAGCCACACATTTTCAAGCATGTGGAAGGGATATATACATGTTTGGAAGAATGCCAACAAAAACCCCAATATCTACTAAAATGCATTAATTCATTCATTCAGCCAAAAACTATTGAGCATTTTTCATGATATGGAGTGAAACAGACAGAAAAGGGCCCTACTATCATGAAGCTTACATTTTTGTGGCTGGAGATGGGCAAAAAAAAACCAGGAAAATTAATAAACAAGATAATACTGGATCCCCACACTTCCCGTGCCGCTGACGACAACAGAAGCGGACAAAGAAACAAGACGCAGCAAAAAGACACAGAAAACAGACAACCGGGGGAGGGGAGGGGAATTAAATAAATGAAAAATAAATCTTAAAAAAAAAAAAAAAAAAGATAATACTGGATCATAATAAGTGCTGTGAAGAAAATAAAGCAGGGTCATATGATAGCATGCCTGACCTGATTGGGTGAAGGTTACTATAGATAGGGGTCAGAGAAGTCCTTTCTAAGAAGGTGATACGTGAACTGAGGTCTGAATGACAAGAGAGAGAGCCAGTTTTGCACAGATATACAAACACTGAGTTAATTTTGTTGAAATAGTCCTCCTCCATCATGTCACATACATACCTGTTGTAAACAAATACAAAGTCAGGACTGCAGAGAATAATGTCCTCTCATACAGTGTTATTTCTGTATCCATAAAGTATAACCATGTAGTTATTAAAACAGGATACTTAGTTGTTAGATATGAATTCCAAAGTACTTACATTTACAAATGAAACAACAGGATGTTGAGGGATTTGCTTTAAAATACAGAGTACATAAGGGCTCAAAATAGTACCTCTTTGTGTATGCTTGAAATTTTTCCAAAATCAAAAAAATTTTAAATATATATATATTTGAAAGACAAAGAAGTCCCAAGTTTCTAGGGATTACACCTCACCGAATTTTCACAGCAATATTAGGAGCTCAAGCAGGAATGGTGGCCAGTAGAATCATAAAGATGTAAGAAAAGTTTAAGACTTTGAAATGAGCAGAAACGATTACCGGATAATTGTTTGAGCCTTTGTCTTTGACTAGGCTATTTAGTGTAGTGTTAGAAGTTATTTAGTATTTAGCGTAGTGTTAGAAGTTAACTTGTCCAAATGAGCCCTGAAAATAAGTCTTGTCTGTACAAATGCAAATCGGTGGTGACCAGGGAAATGCAATGGATTATTGCCCTGTGGAAAGACCAGTTTTTGCAAATTTGATTCAACATTACTTTACTGCAAGTACATTTATGGTTATTTGAAACCCTTTGAGATAGGTAAAACATCTTTTCAGGTGTAAAAATTAAAATCTGTTATTATTTTACAGCTGTTCATTTTATATTTTCATGGGAGTGATAATTTTGCCTTTAGAGAGAATTAACCTCTAACCAAGACAAGCAATTTTTAAATGTTCCAATAATGGGAAAATGTGCACCTATGTGTCAGTCTGCATATTTCTTCAAAGTCAAGAGCTAAAACACTCTGAGGTTTTTTGGTTCCCATACTTTTCAGCAGACCATTACAGGCTAGTCTTTAACCCAGAAAGGTCTTTCACCACAAGCCCCTCTACCCCAGCTGGTCAACTTTTGGTTATCTTTTTTTTTTTTTTTAAGATTTATTGTATTTATTTCTCTCCCCTTTCCCCCTGTCCCAGTTGTCTGTTCTCTGTGTCCATTTGCTGTGTGTTCTTCTTTTTGTCCACTTCTGTTGTTGTCAGCGGCACGGGAATCTGTGTTTCTTTTTGTTGCGTCATCTTGCTGCATCAACTCTCCGTGTGCCATTCCTGGGCAGGCTGCACTTTCTTTTGCACTGGGCTGCTCTCCTTACAGGACACACTCCTTGCGCGTGGGGCTCCCCTATGTGGAGGACGCCCCTGCGTGGCACGGCACTCCTTGCGCACATCAGCACTGTGCATGGACCAGCTCCACATGGGTCAAGGAGGCCCAGGGTTTGAACCGCGAACCTCCCATGTGGTAGACGGAGGCCCTATCCACTGGGCCACATCCACTTCCCTGGTTGTCTCTTAACTTGCCTAAAAGATCACCTTGTCTAAGGACAATCTCCCACCACTGGCAGATAGAAACTTCTCTGAGAAACATCTATATCTAGAAATGGCTCTTAGTATTGACTTTAAAATTCAAATTTCATAAGCCACCAATATTCATCTGGATATATCTTTCATTTCTGCTGTATCGATCCCCAAGCTCAGCAACAGTCTAGGCAAATTGACAGGTCACAAAAAACTAATCTCCATCAAGCAGTACTGCTCTGAAGGAGGGAAATTTCAATAGTTCAAACCAACAAACACTTGAGAGACTCAATGAAGCCCTCATGGTGGTTGACTGGGGAAAGACTAAGGGAAAAAAATACAGCAATTTCTATCTAGTAGATTTTTTTATGAGTAAGGGTTTTTTTTAAGTCTTCTTAGTCAAGAGTTTCCAAAAAGTATACTAGGAGGAATTACCTCTTTCTGCAGTATCCAGTACGTGCCAGACATGGTTGTGACTCATTTAAACTACAACAGCCTTGTGAAGGAACAAGCACCACCTCCACATTGCAGATAAAACTCAGAGTTTAACTTTCTGAGAGTCACAAAGGTCACACAATGGTAGGACTGGAGTCATACCCAGCCAGACAAGCCAAATCTGTCTGATTCCAAAGTCTGCTCCATGCCTGTTCCATGATGCCAAGATATCTGTATACTTTCACAGTAGTTGGCACTTCAAAGACAATCTACCAACACTAATTCACAGGCAAATCTGTGTGTGTTCCCAAGAGGAAGATCTGCTGGTCAAGTATCATTTGTTTCAGTTCAAAATCTATCCATTCAAATAGTTAACATAGCAAACTGTCACCCTCACATATGAATGGCAGAGAAACACTCGCTATTTTATTGTTATAATAACCCATGTTTTGGGAGAGAACATAGTAGAACTGAAAGAGTCCTTGAAAGAAACCTGGAAGAACTGGGTTACAAATCTGTCACTGCTCCTGAGGAGTTTAATCCTAGAACAGTTTTGTCACTTCTTAGGGACTCCCATGTTCTTAGCCACAAATAAAATGAGAATGTTATACTCAAAATTTTTCAATAAGAATTTACTAGCATCTAGGGTAGTATAATTCTTCCTGGCATAAGGTTGCCCCTGGTATTACAGATATTTAGCATCCCTGACCCTGGCTCTCTGAAGCCTGTAAGTTTCCAGTGATTGTGACAAACATATTTCCAAACAGCCCTAGGCACCACCTAGCAGGAAGGTAGTGCCTTGATTTAGAATCACTGGAGGTCTCTGAGGCCCTATGAGCTTATTTCTAGAACTACAGAAAAACCACATATAGAGATATGACAGTGTAAGCATTTGATGAGGTAGCAGGAGTGGAGTGGGGAATTCCAGGTCTAATCTTTGGTAGGGCCTATTCAAGATCATATTCTTGAAAGGAAATCATACTCTCAGTATCTTTAATAGGCCTCTTAGAATACTGTGAAAAGAAAGAATTTTAAAATCGAATTTATATAATGTCCAGAAGAGGGAAGCAAGCTGCAGCACGCTGCAGCAGCTGCCACCCACCAGCAAGCATGAGGCTCATGGTGGCCACCCCAGTTCTCTATACAAGGGACACAAGGGATAGGCCTATATGCAGCATCCATAGTGACCAATGTGTAACAAACCCAAAGCCCGGTGCACCCTGACTGCTCTCCTATTACTAATAACCCCAGGGAGCTCAAGAAATATCTCTAGGTCCTTGTTTCCCAACCTTCTTTTATGGAACATCTCCAACTCTTTCTGTCTATCAAAAAAAAAAAAAAAAAAAAATTTACCATATTTTTAGGCCTGGCCCAGGAGCCAGTTTGCCTATAGGACTCCCCCCAAATATTTCAGCCCAAGCAATCTCCCTTCTCTCTAAATAAATGTAGAATATATAGTCAATAATAGCATGTTTCATTAAATTGTAGAGTGTTGAACTGTTCCCTAATTGCAAAATTACCGATCCACATTATTATTCTTGCCTTCCCAGCTTGAATTCTAGGTACCAAATCCAGAGGTCATGTCTTAGGCCACTTTTATATTCCCCAGAGTAACTTGCACATACCTGGCAACACAGTAAACAGCTTGATAAATACATTTGATGCCTTTGATTTTTTATGGTGATACCCAAAATACCACTAGCTTGGCCAAACTGACATCCTATAGTCTAATAAACTTTTTATTTATTCAGCATCTTTTCCCAAGTACTCTTCTAAGTACTTTTCAGATGACACAATGAATCCTCACACATCCTATGTGTAATGTAAGGAATAAATAAGAACACTAAATTTGATGGACAAAAAAGAAAAAATTAAAATCTCTTGTTCCATGATGAAGGGAACACCAAGAGTTGGCATGCCTTGATAAAAATTAGAACATGCCTCCATCTTGCCTCAAATATTAAAATCTTCTAAACATTCCCAAGTCCATGAAGAAGAAATTGAGTGATTCAGTTAGGGTGCTATCATGAACCTAAGGAGAAGAATATCCAATGTGCATTATAAACGTAGATATTAGTTACTACCTGACCCCAGTCATATCCCTATGCCCCCAATTCCAGAACTACTTCTTGCTAACACTTTAATGTTCTATGTTTTACCACATAGGAAAGCCATCAATAAAAACATTTATTGAATACTTATTCTGTAAGAAGCAAAGCATTGTTTTGCTGATGTCTCTAAAGATGCTGCAGTGGCTGCTAAGAGGAAAGAAACAATTCTTCTTCATCCTTGCACCTCTTTCTTTTATCTTTCAGAATTGCTAGCTATAAAAATAGTGCCTTTCCTTCCTGCATCTTCATCTTGCCCAGGGATTCTGGTATATTCCTCTACCCCTAGAAGAAAAAGTCACTGTAGAAGCTCTGTGTTCAATGCTGGATTTTCACAATTTATCTTTTGCATATGCTTTACCAGCCTATTCTTCACTTTGCTTTACCAAATGGAGGTTTTCTGGTATAACAATCACATAGCTTAAAGGTGCCCAGTGAAGCAGGGGATGGGTAAATTAGGATCATACACCACTTGTGGTGACTAGGGGCAAAGTCTGTTTCAGTGACCAATGGAAATCAAAATTGGAAGTCTGGCTGAAGTTTTTCACTACACATTATAAAACTCAGATGAGCTATTTATTGCATCAGTTAGACACCTCTTATATCAAATAAGAATGGGGAGAGAACTATTCTTGACTTTTGCTTTGTAATGGTAACACTGGACTTCTTTTTGACATGGCAACTCAGATTGAAAGGTGTATATAATACTTATTATTTTAAATTACATTTTTTAAGAAAAAAAACAAAAGTTTTTCTTTTGACCCATGACCTTATCTGTTCTATATATACCAAAGTAACAGAGGAATTTTTAAATTGTAGGCTACTTAAAATGTTTCAATTTATAATCCTACTGAGGAATCAACCAAGGAGTACCTGATTAGCAAAATTAATAATACTAATCTTTAGTAAAAGCATTAGTACAGCCCAGAAATTTCTGACAAAAATCAGTGCTTTCTTATTAATCATTATTATACAAAATTATTGTCTGACCTAAGGATTAATTTGCCTATATTGACAGGTAGTAAGAAGTACTAAAGAAGAAATTGAGAACAGCAATGACCCTCTCTGCCATTCTTTCTTTTAAGAGTCTGGTGCTTTTTTTTTTTTTTAAAGACTTATTTTTATTTATTTAATTCCCCTCCCCTGGTTGTCTGTTTTCTGTGTCTTTTTGCTGCGTCTTGTTTCTTTGTCCGCTTCTGTTGTCGTCAGCGGCACAGGAAGTGTGGGCGGCGCCATTCCTCGGCGGGCTGCTCCCTCCTTCCTGCTGGGCAGCTCTCCTTATGGGTGCACTCCTTGCGCGTGGGGCTCCCCTACGCGGGGGACACCCCTGTGGGGCACGGCACTCCTTGCGCGCACCAGCACTGCGCATGGGCCAGCTCCACACGGGTCAAGGAGGCCCGGGGCTTGAACCGCGGGCCTCCCATGTGGTAGACGGACGCCCTAACCACTGGGCCAAAGTCCGTTTCCCAGAGTCTGGTGCTTAACATGGAATTTTCTTTAACTCAAATTGAAAAAAAAAAAAGCTACTTCAGAAAGACATTCTACATCAGGTTGTGATGAGTTTTTATTGTTTTAGAATGGAAGCACAATGGTGATAATTCTTGCTTATCAGTTTTATTTCATTGATAAAAAATTAATGGTGAGGAAATAAAATAGGCCAACACTATTTCTTGACACTTTTATAAAATTTTTGTATATTATTCAATAAGTGATATGTCTTCGCTTAACTGTCCAAAGCATTCCGTGTTAAGCCAACTAACATTCCTCCTACACCTGCTGTTCTTGAGGAACCTACACATAGCAAAGAAGACAGATGCATAGAAAGCCAACCATAAAACTAAAAATGAATGAAATTGGTATTCTCAGAGAGGTTGAAGCGAACTGCCAAAGGAACCAAGAGAAGAGAGAAATTCAATCATTAAATAGACTCAAATCATAGCCCAGAAAAGAGGCATATGAAATCATTTACTCCTGGGTTTTTTGTTTGGCTGTTTTTTCTGGTTTTGTTTTTACATACAAGAAATATGATGCCCAGAAAGGTTAGATAATTTGCAAAAGATTTACAAAACCCATTTGCGTCAGAGTTACTAAATAGCAAATGTCTAACGTGGTAGGCTGTCCACCATAGCAAAACACATAAAAGTACTTTTTTAATTTGCAAAATAGTTTGGTGTTCCAGTGTGGAATGAGGGCTTTATCAGAATATTTTTCACCACTTGTGCTGGGTGAGCTGCTTTCCTCCTTTTTACTTATTTAGTTACTTTTACTTTTTACTTTCCCTCTTTTTACTTAGAAGCCCAGCCTGCTAGAGACTTTTTTTATCTTTAAACAAATTCACAACTTGGGATCTAAGTTTCCTGGTGCCAAATTTACTATGATTTCCTACTATGCCATCCTAACCTGGGGGTTATTTTATCAAAGTAGAACTTTAGCGGGGAAATTCAATGTCCAAGTACTTGCCAACAGATGTACTGTGATTTTTTTTTTTTTTTACTTTCTCCCTTAATATGAAAACAGAATAAAGCAATGAAACAAATATAAATGGAGATCAAAATGCAAGGGGAGTCCCACTGCACACACACATATACCCAAAGAGGGAGGGGAAGCACGGGGAATTTCACCTAAGAACACAAGACTGTCACTGGTCCCTTGTCTCGACAGGTCTGTCCACAAAGTAGGGTCTTCTGACAGGCCCAGTTGTCAGTTAAGTTTCTGTCCCACCTCTCTCTAAGCTAAGAGAAATGGAGATTTCTTTCACACTTGCTGAAAAAGCAGCAAGTTATCATCATCAACCATAAACATTTCTTACAGGAAGACACTGTTGTGGCAGATTCTCACGGGGGGGGGGGGGGGGGGGGGGGCAGGGGGAAAGCATAATTTAGTTGGGAAAATCCAGCAGGTAACATAAAAGAGAAATTAATCTTACTAGATAGGTTCCCAATAAGCTGTACTGGTCATAAATGCTAAAACATTGGGAGTCAGTACTCTAGCCCTGGGATGTAGGCACTGTCATTTTCCCAGGGGAGAAACATGAGTCACAGCAGGGTTAAACTATAAATAGGTGGTAAAGCTAGAATTCAAACTGAGGTCCCAGTGGCCCCAAAGTGCATGCCTTTGAACCATACCTCCTCCTATGTACAAGTCAGGTTGGCATCATTCCTCCAAGAATGTTGGGACTTGATAAGTGAGGAGCAACAGATCCATTGTCTGACTGGGATCTGGACACACAACAGGAAATAGGGGTCTCAGTTCATATGGAAGTCAAGATATACCTGTTTTTTCAGGCATGAGCACTTTAGACTTCCTTGCAGCATTAGCAAACCATTTACCTTCTGAGAAAGAATAGGTTGTTGATTTAGTCATATCCTGTGTGTACATCTTAAATCCCAGTTGCCCAAGGAAGTGTTACTGTCTGAAGCACTGTCATCTCATTTAGGGCCAAATGACATATGCTCTCAGTGTTGGACAGAACAAGCTTTCAATAAATGTCTGTTGACTGCTAATACTGACTTGTACTCACAGAAGTAGATAGAGTGAGGTCTGTGAAGAGAATATCTCATGGTTACTACCTGCCTATAATATGCAGCTTTAATTTGCTGGTCTTCAGAACATTCTACATCTGGTATATTTATTTTTGGTAGGTATTTCTTGATAAAGAGAAATTAAGGAGCTCTCTGTATCACATGTAGAATTCTCTATACCTTCACAGTATTACACTTTCTGTAGGTTTATAGAAAGCTCAGGAATGAAAAAATATTTTGATGATGTCATATTGTTTGGATTATGGGTGATTAAAGATCTGAAAACAACAAATTACCTTGTTACAGGTTTGAAATTAGTCAACATGTAATGAAATGGCTATAAAAGCACACAAATATTAAGCTGCTTTAACAGATATAGAAAGTCCAGAACTAAGGATTCCAAGTCTGTGTTTTAGACAACACACATTAGGAGCAATGGCAAGAACATGGAACTTCAGGCATGAAGGTCAGGGTAGAGAAAGGTCGGACCCCACAGTGGGTGAGGAAAAGTTGCAAGAATAGGCAAAAAGAATTCAGAAAGAAGGAACTTCAAACACAGCACTTAAAGGGAAGCAATTAGATTCACTATGTGTAGCTCCAGAGAATGAAGGCTAGATAAGTGGGTAGAAGAAAAACCATGATTCAGTGCAAGGCAGAACTTGGTAAAAATGAAAGCCTCCTAGAATGGACTGATGAGCAAGAAAATGAGATTTGCACGTGATTATTTCCAAAAGGAGGCTACTAGCTCATTTATAGGGATATTGAAGTGGAGGCCCATGCACCAGATAGCTACTTCTACATTCCTTATCATCCTAAGCAACCATTCTATTGGGTACATTATTTACATTATATCTATGTCAGGTTGGGACAAAAATCACTTGCCAAAAAGATATCCTGTCTTGCCTTCTTTATCCAATTTGCCAAGGGCTGATCCCAGTCTTAATAAATTTCAGTTATTATCGAGTCAAGATTCAGAAGGTTATCTGAATCTTGAATTGATATGGCAATGATTTAATAATATGCACATTATTTAAATCATTACCATAAAGATTATAGGCTTTTTTAAGTAGAAAAAGTGCTGGTTTGTGTGGATACATGTGATGCACTAAGAAATAGAAAGTCTTTCATTACTGACTTCTTTTTTTAATATTTTCAAAGTTCTTTAAAAGCAAACCAATTCTCCATAAAATGCAATTGTGCAATTAACAGTATAATAACAGGGGAGCTTAATCTCCAGGTTAGCATATTTAAAAACTATGATCCACGCTTTTTTTCCTAAACTAAACAATTTGCTGCTCCACTTTCTCACTGTATCACTCAGACTTATCTTTACATTAACAATGCTTACCAGCAGATAGCCAAAGAGGCTCGCCAAGTTGGACCAACTTCAAGATTTGTTTCCATGCTAGGGTGCTTCATACACTTGGCAGGAGCAGGCTGCAACTGTAGCTCCATTTATTACATTATGTTATAAACATTATGTCCTGAGTCGACAGGATACTCAACGCGACAGTCCCATAGGTTACCAGGCACCATAAACATCTGTTAACACAGGCACCAGGGATAGTGGAGAGATGGTCTCTAGACGGATGGCCACTTTAACCACTTTAAAGTGGTTTATGATGTGGAGTCTCCTGTTTTAAAACTAATCATCAAAAGCACAGTCCCAAACTCTGGCTAGAAAAATATTTGCAAGGCAAAGTTATGTTCAGTTTGGGGAAAAAAATGCACTTGTGTTGTCACTTTGACATGGTGTTTATAGACTTTCATTTCACACCTTTGCGCTTTATATGACGGCTTTCCATGCCATTCAGGAGACCAAATCTATAACTTCAGTGTGATGTATTTACTCCTAAAAAAAAGATGCATATGCACTTGCCAACTTTCCTAAGAACGGTATGAAGCAAAAAATTTCAAAGGGTGGGAGGAGGAGATGAGCGGATAAGACACGCTTTTCAGCTACAAATGTTTTCCAAAGGTCTCTGGACTAAAACACGTCCTTACAGCTTCATCCAAAGATCCATCTGAAGGGAAATCATACATAACTGTAGATCCCTTGAAATCTAATCTGGGAGCACTGAGCTTTGTTTTTCTCAAAAGGAAACAGAATCGTCCATCACAGAATAAATGGAACCAACAACTCTGACCACTAAATGGTTTTATTTCATTTCTGTCCAGCATTTTATTGCCGGAAATATTTCAATAGCTGTTAACCTCCAAGAGCACCTCAGAGAGAGATTTCTAGGGTGACCAGGTGGAAACTAGCTGGAAACACCAGTTGATCAGAGCAGAGAGCCCTGGCTGCCACAACATCCCAGGTCATACATCCCCTAGCACCCTCAAATGTCCTCTCCTGCAGTTCACCCGAGAGCTCCAGAAAACCCCACCTTTAGCCCCCAGGCCCTCGCAGGCAATGGTTTAATATTTTAAAGTCCACTGTACTAAATCCCATGCAAGAGCTTACGCGACTTCCCACTCTCTGGCCTCCCGTTACCTTTCCCAGTCCCGTCCGAGGTCTCCTGGCGGCACAAACTGGCAGGCGGTACTTCTGTGGACTCCTCCACCCCCCACCCCACCGCCCGCTACACACCCTACTGGCTCAGGCGGGATACGCCTCCTAGGCGCAGACACAACGCTCAAGTACACCCATTCCGCACACACGACGCGCCCAGGTTACCAACTCCCGCAGCCCGGCCCCAGCGGACTCCCCACCACCCATCCACTCACCCCTGAGGTTATATATAAAGCAGTCGCCCCAAAACAGACCTCTTCACGCACCCATAAGTGGGTACCCTGTCTGCACACCCTCAGCCCGCGGCCGGCTATCCCACTCACCCGCAGCCCGCATGCCTCGGGTAGTTCTGTCAAATCTTTCAGCTTGGTCGACTTCATAACCACGAGTATGTCCAGGGCTGGGGTCACTCAGCTCGCCACGATTTCCACCCAGCGCAGCTCGTGGGGACTGGTGGGGGTGGCTCTTCTCAGTGCGCGGCTGCAGCCCCTTCGGGGAGGAGCGCGCCGCGTCTACACGCTCAGCCCGACCTCCCTACTCCCTCCGGCCGCGCCTGCCCGGGACCTCTCCCCGCGCTGCCGCGGCAGCGCCAGCAGTTCCTGCTTCAGCCCCGCTGATGATGTCAAACAGAAATAATACTCGCAAAACTTTTACGATTTGAACCAACTGTCTTCGGTGAAGTCGCTCGACGCACCGCAAACGGCCGCGGCGCAGGCGCCCACGAAGTGTGGTTCTCCTGAAGCCCCCAATTCCTTGCCGCCCCCCGCCAACTTCCAGCCCCTCGCGCGGCTCTCTCTGTCTCACACACACTCACACGTCTACAATGTGGATCGGGTTACAACATCCCACCAGCAGAAAACAACTTCACGAGGAGGAGGGGAAGCAGAGGCAACCCCCAGTGTCCCGGGGGAGCGGGGAAACTGTGTCGATACATAAGACAGATCCTCAGCTCCATAAACAACTGGCGCCGCAGAGCCCACCCGCTAGCCACCCTGCAAAACAGGGGACAAAATAAGAGTCCCAGTCGAGCGACCCCCCCCCCCCCCCCCCAGTACCTCCGAGCCTTGTCTGCGGAGAGAGCGCGGGTTCGCGTCCGTGCGGGGCCCGATGGCGCGAGGAGCTCTGGGCCACACGACCCCAGCCCGGGGTCCCCGCCGCTGCCCGGGCTCAGCAGCCGCCGCGGCCGCCGCCACCGCCGCCGCCGCTGCAGCCGCAGCCGCTCCCTAGACCGCCTTCCCTTCCCATGGCTGCGCCCTGCTTGGCAGCTCGCAGGCTGTCAGGCTTGGGGAGGGGGGAGGAGGCGGGGTGAAACTGGTAGGGAGGATGGGAGAGGAGGGGTGGGAAGCGGCGGCCGCCGTTCCCCGGGGGTCACGCCGGGCGGCGCTCGCCGCCCTCAGAGCCGGAGCTGCCGGCGCGAGGGAAGCTCCCGGGGCGGCTGGTGCTAGACCCGCTGCGGGGGCGCCGAGCGCCGCCGCGGCCGCGCATTCCGAGAAGCTGGGATGAAGCTTTCCTCGGCCAGGACTTGGAGTTGGTGCGTGTCCCTCTCCTCTGGGCTGCGCGGCTCCTCCTAGAGGAAAATATTGGTAGTTGCGGAGCCCTTCCTTACTTTCCGCCCACCCCTATTCCCAAAATGAAGATAGGACCCTAGAAGAGCTTAAGTGCCCTCAGCAGACTCTAAGGATCGCTTACAGAAAAGTTAGCTATTGCGGGAATGGGCAGAAAATACAGGAAGATTGCTTGGAAAGCACAACCAAACATCGTCTCTCCACCTGCAACCAATCTCCAAACTCCTGCGCAATGGGGCACAGTAAAAAGATAATTAAAACTACGAAGGACCTTATTTTAGAGATTAGAAAATGGACACAGAAAGATGAAGGGATTTACTAAGGACACACGGCATGTCAGCAGAGGGGTATGTCCAGAAGCCAGAGCACAGGGCTGCACCGAGTCCAGACACAGGCCCAAGCTGTGTACCTAAGGCAGACTTTTTAAATGTCCTGCCTCGGCTTAGTTCATCTCTCTCAGGGGGCTTGAGCCTATTGTGCTGATGGGAAAAGAAAGTGAAACAAGAAATGGCCAGAGTATTTAGGAAATTGAATATCGTGGTGCTTGACTATGTCATTTCTGTAACCCCCTAGTCAACACCTGCTGATCTAAGCTGACGGTACAAAAGTCCAGCTTTAGGCTGTTTGAGATCTGAAGGAACAGTCAGTCAAGCTATCTTTTTACTATTTACTTTTTTTATGGACACCCAGTTCTTCATTTACCTATGTCTATACCAGCTTAAGCTTACGAAATACCTTTTTTTTTTTTTTTTACTGAGGTCCCAGACACAAAGCCAGAGATAAATGTCTAAAAACTTAAAGAATCCAAGTTTTTTAGCACTAGAATAAAAGATCCACAGGGCGCAGAGAGTACTGGACGTCGGGGCCAAAAACTATGAGGCTGCAGATGTCACATAAGACATCCCTCTTTTCAAAGGAATCAAATAAATGGAAAAACTGTTCCTTGCAGTCCTTTAGAGACTCGGCTGTGGCTCAACACCCCAATGAAAGGAGGAGGAAAGATTCTGGACCACAGCCCCACCCTGGAGGAAGCAGCAGAGTGGATATTGCTCTGTAACTGGTTATGTTCTATCTATAAGGAGACCCTTTTTTCCATAAGGTCCTCCGCTGTCCCCCTTGATTTCTAGGGATCCACACTTTACTGGAGCAGTTAAGGGTGTTTTCAGTGGCTGGGGCTTTTAAAGGGGGAGGTGCCCACACTTGGGAAAGTAAAAGATTAGGGGTACAGGCAAAACTCCTGCTGGTGGTCCAAGCTGGCTGGCAGGGCTGTCCCCACAGGGGTGGAGGACAGGCAGTCCTCACGTGTTGACTCCACTCGGGTCTGAGGTGACCTTCCAAGTTGGACCCTCAGACTTTGGCACCACCAACCTCCCTCTTTCTGTCCCTTCTGTGCCTTCTCATCCTTTGCCACTCTGCCTTCTCTCCCGGCCCAGAGAATCTTGATCAATCTGGGCGGTGCCTGAGGGGACTCATAAAATACTTCCTCAGTTCTATTGTTTCTACCCTGAGATGATAGCCATGCTTGAAAAACAAGAATTAACTTTTTTTTCTCTAGGGTGAGCTGCAGCCTCTATTCCATGAGGCATGAAAGTAGACTGCTAAGGCTGCTGCTCTGTTTGTTAGAAAAGGTTATCATGCACACGATTATTAGAAGAAAAACCCTGCTGTATGTAAAATATTGTGGAACCAGGTATCAACTTGTACCCCTAGTTAATGTACTTTACCTGAAGGGTGCCTTTCTAATTAAGCCCCGTGAATAAAGCTTCCTTGGTCTCCTATATGACCATGTATAGGTTGAGACTAATGTGAGTTTATTTATATTTTCTAAATTATGGAAGAAAATGTACCAGGTGTTGAGTATGCCAGAGCACTTTTACCTTATGAAAAGTGAAGTTTACATTACTCATACCTTCTCCTCTGCCTGAAATTTCTTACTTTTTTCCTCTTAGGGAAATCCTACTTAACCTTCAAGGTACAGTTCAATTGTTTACTTTCTATCTAAAGCTTTTCCTGATTTTTCCTAAAGGTGGGATTAATTAATGAATTATCCCTGCATTAGTGTCCTCAAAGGCCTTTATATCAATTTTTATTAAATATTGCCATTTTTGTTTATATATTTGTTTCCATCACTGATTATGAGCTCCCTAAGGGAGGAACTAAATATTCTTAATGTTTGTACCTGAGGTATTGAGGCAAGTGCCCAGCAAATGGTAAGGTGCCCAATAAATGTTTAATCATACTGAATGAAAAATTTTAGCTCCCAGATTTTATGGTAAGCCCAGATCATTCCACAGAGCTCCAGACTGCCAAGTGGACATCTTCACTGGGATGTTATGGTTGGTTGAATTATGTACCCCAATGAAAGATATGTTCTTAATCTTAATTAATGATCCTGGGAGTGAGAATATATTTGTAAATGGGACCTCTTGAAGATGCTGTTATTACTTAGGTATGGCCAGCTGGATCAGGATGGATCTTAATCCATATTATTGGAGAACTTTATTAGCAGAAGAATTTTGAACAGAGTCAAAGAAGGCCAGAGAAGGAAGCCGAAGTCAGCAGAAACTTGAGGAGCAAACACAAATACAGAGAGATCTCCATGTGATGGGTGGCTGAGATGCAAACCAAGGAATCCCAGGAATTGTGGCAAGCCAGCACCAGACAGCCACAGACTTTGCAGAGAAAGCATGGCCTTCCTTTCAAGATTTTGGATTTCTAACCTTCCAAACCATGAGCCAATAAATTCCTGTTGTTAAGCCAACTCATTGTGTGCTATTTGTCATAGCAGCTTGGAGCACTAAGGCAGATGGCTACAAAACAATCGCAAAGCCAGCATGTCTAAATCTGAATGAACTCTTGTTCTCCCTTTCCAACATCCTCCAATCACAGTTAATGAAATCTCCATTTCAGTAATTGGCAAAGTCCTCCCTCCTTGTTACTCAGGCCAGAAACCTCAAAATTATCCTTGACTCTTCTCTCTCAGAGTCCACATCCAGAATCTGTTCACTTCTCCACCCCTCCACAGCAACCACCTGGTCTGAACCACCACAACCTCTCACCTGGGTTATTGCAAGAGTCTCCCAACCTAATTGCTCTCCAGCTTCAACATCTCCCCAATCCCCCACATTTATTCTCAATTCAGCTGTCAGAGCGATTCTTTTAAAACTCAGTCATATCATGGCCTTCAGCTCAAAACCCTCCAGTGGTTCCCCATTTAAATCAGAGTAAATGTCAAAATGGCCCATGACGGCCTCCTTGATCTGTGTACCTCTGCCCTCCAACTTGTCTCCTATTTCCCTCCTCATCGCCTAATCACTCATGCTTCAAGCACACTGACGTGTTTGTTGTTTCTTAAATAGGCTAGCACACTCCTAACTTAGAGACTGCACACTGGATCTTCCCTCTGCCTGGAAAGCTCTTCCCCCAGATATCCATTTGCGTAGTTATTTCCT
The DNA here is from genome assembly GCF_030445035.2 of Dasypus novemcinctus. Classification (NCBI taxonomy): domain Eukaryota; kingdom Metazoa; phylum Chordata; class Mammalia; order Cingulata; family Dasypodidae; genus Dasypus; species Dasypus novemcinctus. Next base: position 46,143,892 of record NC_080674.1, on the reverse strand, counting down.
TATTTCCTTAAGTCCTGACTCAAATATTACCTTGTCAATGAATCCTATCTTGGCCAATCTATTTCACCCATTTAAAACCTAACTTTTTCTGATCCTATTGCACATCCCTACTATTGCTTGGCTAAAATTATAAACTATATTTCAAAAACAAGAGAAATAATTATAACATGATTCAGATTGCACATATTTGAGTGCAGATATCTAGGTTCAGATTGTATCTCCCCAAAACCACACAAAAATTTCATAGTATAAAATCCTCAGTCTACAGTTACCTGAAATTAGGGCTTGGATTTGTTTGCTCTATGATGCTATGAAGTGCCAAAGTATTTCCTAAAAACTAAAAAAGAGAGAGAGAGGGAGATGAAAACACCTTAAACAACATTTTGTAGCTGCCTGTTTTGTAACATTTGTAGTTGAAGAACATCAGACTGTCCTCAGGAGCCTTGGGGTCCTGTGTGGGTTCATCTATGACTTTGGGTGAGCTGGTTATTAATATCATTTATTAAAATAAGGGGGGTGATATCTGAATTCATTAAGCATGTAAAATAAATTATAATTGATATTTTTTGGAAAATTAATAAGATCCTGAAAAGATCAACTGGCTTATGAAAAGAAAATATAAAAACTTACTTTACAGGATTTTTTTTTAACACTGAATTCCCCACCATTGTGTTCTTCCATTCATTCCACAAATGTTGAAGTACTTGTACTTTGATAGAGTTTATTCTGTGAACTTGGGATGTATCAGGGAAAAAACAAAACTCATACATACACATGCACAAAGACGCTGCCCTTATGTGGCTTACATTCTATATAGGAGAGAGAGACAAGGTGTAATAAGCATAATAAGAAAATAAATCAGTTAAGTGCTGAATAAAGAAAAATATAGCAGGGTAAGGGGATCAGGAATGTCAGGTAATGAGCAAATGCTGGGAATTCCTTCCCTGCCCAGGACACAGTGTGTCATGGAATTGAACACATGATGTTTGCAAATGTGTTGAAAGAGTTCCTTGACCACACTTATCTCTCTATCCTAGGTTCCACTCTTAGCCTACCACTGCCATGGTTAAGAAGAGGGCAAGGGAATAATGAATAAACAAAAACAACTTAGTGAAGTATTTACTTTTGCTTTTCTACACTGAAAAGCAACAACAGAAAAGTTAATTCATCACCTGGAAATGCTTAGCCAAGACACATGAGGTGGTCCCAAAGCCAAAAATTAAAGCTTCAAATAACCATTTATTTCATGATTTTTAAACAAAATTAGGTATTTCAATTCTGAGCTCATAAAAACTAGGCAGATTAAATAAAATGGATTGCCTTGACTCTCTTTGCTCTATGGATTCACAACCAAGCACAGGAAAGCTCAACCTTCTAGAAAGGAATACAGTAAGATTTATCTCAAAGAGACCTTATGAATGCTTCCCCTTAAATTTTCTAAGCTTAGAAAATTTTTTAAAAAAGCATCTTTGAGATTATTTTGTCTATCCTTTCACCATATGCAAGAACCTATTTTTAAGAACATCTGATACATGTTCACCTTGCTTCTGTATGAATAAATAATTTAGTGACTCACTAACTACCTCGTTGGAAGCTCATTGCGTTTTGTTTAAAATATGTTAACTAGAATCTGCTATTCTTTCTACCTGGTTCTATCTCTGGACCTCAAAGAAAAAAATGGAAATTTAAAGTTCTTTTTTCATGAGATATGCTTTCACATATCTCTGCAAGTTACTTATTCTCCAGGCCAGGAATCCTCAGTTCTATTCACTATTTTTCAAGTAACACAGTTTCCAAATCCTAGATTATCTTGCCCCCTCCCCATCTTGGTATTTGCTGCAATTTTTCAAACTCACTCATAAACTGCTGTTCTTGGTTTCAAGTTCATTCCCATGATAATCACCACAGCAAAGAGAAGGGTCATGAGATTCAAGCAAGGTGCCCTGGAGTAAACGAAACAGCAGAATGTCTGGAGTTAGGTAGCTGTGGTGGGAGCTCCAGCTCCAATCCAATCTCGAGCTGGTCTTTCAGTCTGTATTCCAAAAAAGGAAATTCAGCAACCTCACAATGAAGGCATTTCTATCTCTTCTTTCCTTTTCCATTGCAATCCTCTCCTACTTCTTATCTTCACATCTTATTTTGTTCTATGCTTGTTCCCTCTTAATTCGTATGTTTTATATTTTTAAACTTTATTTTTAAAATTTAAGTTTATAGAAAAATCACATTCAAAATATAGGGATTCCCAAATATCCCCCCTCTCCTCCTCTCACATTTTCCCCTATTAATGTCATCTTTCATTACTGTGATCCATTTGTTACAATTGACGAACGAATACTGAGTATTGCTACTAACCAAGGTCTATAGTTTACATTACGATTTACACTTTACATCGTACAATTTTATAGGCAAAATGTACAATAGCCTGTATCCATCACTGCAATATCATGCAGAACATTCCAATGTCCCAAAAATATCTTATGTTATAACTATTATTTCCTCTCCCTCCCCTTAGAACCTCTGGTAACAATTATCTTTATATTAATGTTACAAGTTCTTCCATGATGACAAAAATAATATGTCTACTTTGTTCCATAGTTGCATTTCCCACTTAGGTTTGTTCATTCCTCAGTCTTGAGGTTTTTGGATGGGGATGTCCATTCTGATTCCATTTGAGAGGAGGCTTAGATCCCACGGGTCAGATGGACGGAACTGCCTTGCTTGTACTTGCAGAGACTCTCTGTTTTTTGGGATGCACATTGTTCCTTCTCAGTTTGTTAGTTGTCTTGGGCAAGTCCAGTAAACTGGAGAGTTAGTGTTGGCTGTAACTCTGCTATAATTCAGGGCTCAACTAACATGTGAAGAGACCAAAATTTAAGTCTCTGGCACATATATTTAATGGGTATAGAGCTAATTATAGGTTCAAAAAAAGGGGCAGAGGAACCATGTGTAGGGAAATTATAAATGAGCCAAAATCTGTTACAGTGGAGGAATAGGTTTTCATACATTCCAAGGTAAGGTCCACTGACAGGGTGCCAATTTCATGGGGTTGGATCTCTGCCTATAGTGTCTATATGTCTCTAGAGCCCTCAGGAGTACCCCTGCTTGAAGCTCTGTTTATTGTGGCAGCTAGTGAGGTCCTTCTGAGATGTCCATAAGCATAACCTCTGCCATTACCTCTGGAATGACCATCCAACTCAGTTTGAAATTTCTTAGCTATAAAAACTCTTTTGTAGTTAATATTTCCCCCTTTTGGTCAAGGTCTTTTTCCAAATACACCACTAGTTGGGGCTTGGTAATAATCCCTTGGTGCCAAGGAGGCCCATCCCAGGGAGTCATGTCCTATGCCAGAGGGAAGGCAGCGAGCTTGTATGCTGACTTTGGCTTAGAGAGAGGGACATTTGAGTAACAAAGATGTCTTCAGGAGGTAACTCTTAAGCAATAGATATAACCGGGCTAAGTTTCAACTTTACAAGGGTAAGATTCTTAGGTGAAAGCATTAATATTAAGGGTCTGGCATATTGGTCTGCCCTCTTTTACTAGGCACTGCCTATGTCATTCTTGCCATTCTATTAGTGAATTTAGCAGGACTCCCCAAAATGGGAATTTAATATTTTGTTGGTTATTGTGTGGGTCTTCACCCACTGAGATAATACCCCATGACCACATGAACCCATTCATATTCAATAGAGGCATACTCCAGGTGAACCCTTCCCCATACTTCCTCCCACCACTGACTCCCTGCACCAGTGATCATCCCATGTTACAGTTATAACTTTTCTGTAATCTAATACCTCCCCAAAAACAAAGCCAAAAAAACCTTTCTTGCATTGTGCCTTTCATCACCATAAGATATCTTTTATGTATGATTACAATTCCTCCTTTATGTTCCCCCAGTGTCTTTTTTTTTAATTTAATTTAATTTTCAAAATAAGTTTTAGGTTACAGGAAAGTCACATAAAAAATATAGGGGATTCCTATATACCTCACCCCTCCCACTCTCACATTTTCTCCTTTTAATAACATCTTACCTGAGTATGGTACATTAGTTACAACTGATAAACAAATATTGAGGCATTGCTACTAACCATGGTCAATAGTTGATATTATGGTTTTCACTTTGCACTGTACAATTTTATAGGTTTTGACAAAATGTATAATGGTCTGTATCCATCATTGTAAAATCATGCAGAAATAGGTGTTAATATAAAAGCAAAAAAGATTTCATGAGAAAGTGATCTGACCAGGTATAAAAAAGTTTCTTGTAGCAATGTTCCTTTATAGGAATTAGGTAGAATGTTTTCAAGTACTAAATGTCGTAGATTGAGTCATGTATCTCTCAAAAGTCATGTTCAAATTTAATCCACATTCCTGTGAAAGTGAACCTATTTGTAAAGAGGACCTTTTGAAGATGTTATTATTAATTAAGGTGTGGACACACTGAAGCATGGTGGTCTTAATTCGTATTACTGGAGACCTTATACAGAGAGGACATTCAGACACAGCGAGAGAAGCCAAGGTCCAGAGAAGTCAGAATTCAAGAGAAAGCCATAGGGAGAGGCCAAGGGCATCACCATGTGATGGAAGACTGCCATTACCAGAATGCTACAGACACTGTGAGAAAGTATGGCCTTGCAGATACCTTGAATTTGGCCTTTTAACCTTCAAAACCATGAGAAATTCAATTCCTGTTGCTTAAGTCAAGCTATTTTGTCACAGCACACCTGGCAAATTAAGACAGTAAATAAGTTATCATTTGATTAGATAAGAGAATCCTCTGAGTGTATCTTGAAAGTACAAGAGGAAGAGCAATGGGCACTTCGGGCATGCAAGGAAACAGGCTTGTCCACCCAGTGCCCACCGAAGAAAGCCAGAAAATGTCAAGTGAGGGGAAGAATTGCTGTGGAGTTCTTAGGCTGGGGAAAACAAACAAACAAAAAAACTTCCTTAGGTAGGGAAAGGAATATGTAGAGGAGGAGATATGGGCCTTGCAGGATAGCACCACTTTTCTCAAAGTCCCTGACCCTCTGCAGCACTTTCTGAACCAGATGTAAGGTAGAGACACCTTACCACATGAAATCATGATATATGTAATGAAAGAATTTGAGAAGCAAAATAGGTTGCTACTATCATACACAAAATATATCAGAACGTGTCAAAATTAAATGAGTGTCATTAAAATGTATCAAGTTTTTTCCAACACTACACAATATTCCAAGCACATAAATAATTGCACAATTTATTCACATAAATTACATAACTTTTTCTTCATAACAGTTCTGTGAAGGTGTGATTATCCTTTTTTTATCATTAAGGAAGCTGGCTCAGAGAAGCAAAGCAACTGGACCACTTAACACAGAGTTAGATGTAGGAGTTGGACAGGAGCCCATATCCTTCTTTTGCCAAGTCCATTCTTTGGACTCCTCCACAGGTAATTCTGCTTTCTTGTCTACCTCATGTTTTTAAACCATCATTCCACAAGGCATCTGTCTAAGGTAAAAACATTAAAAAATTTTCCAAAATTCCACTGAACCAAATTAATGGGGGTAGGGGGAGAGGAATTAAGCAAAGTCAATTGCATGTTTTAGTACTCTTACATGCAGGTTCATTTCTAAGAGAGTACAAGTGGAGCTTACATATCAGAGGTCTATATAGCTAAAAGTCATCGTCAAGCTAGCAAAGTGTTGCTTACAGTATATTCTACCCTTTTACCTTGAGAAAAATACCTTCATAATAATATGGAATACCAGGTTAGAATTTAGATTTCTTAGACTTCACAGAATTCTGCACAAGGAAGTCATGACACAGGGAGTGCCAGTCCCCAACCTGATCCTCAGTCTCTCATCCTCCCACTTTTCTTCCTTACGAAGAGCCAGGGTCTCTCATGCCTGTATGTGGAACCTAAACTCATATGTTCAGGCCCTATCTAAACCCTTCCTCCCCAACTCATGAGACTCCAGGACATTTAGGCTAGGAACTCTGCAATCTGTCATACTCAGAGTATGGTATAAAGAGGGAGTCCAACCCATGAGTGGCCACATCACATTCACCCCAACATTCCTTGTTCTCTTGGCTAGGGCATGGCCAGAGGAGAGCCAGAGTGGTAGCCTCTCTTACAGGAATCTAAGGGAAGTACTAATCATATGATCACATTTACACCATGCACATTCTTTCAGTAGGGAAAAAGTAGGAAAGGGGATATTGGTCTAAGAACAATCAAGAGGACCTTGGTTAGAAGATCCATATTGGTTTTTCTTTTGGAGCTCAGCTGTAAATTCAACATACTTAGCAAATACTTGTTAAAATAGTTGAATTTCATTTTTAAAATACTCTGACACTGAATATTGAAAATAAAGCTAAAAGACAAGCAATACGTGGAAAAAGATATTTGCAACATAAATCCAGAAGAAACCAACAACCTGATAGCAAGAATACTACTACTGATGGGCACTTGGATAGCTTCCAAAGTTTGGTCATTATAATAGGGCTGCTATGGACAATTTTAGTATGTGACTTTTAGGTGAACATTTGTATACATATCTATTGGGTATGTTTTAGTGTTCCTGGCTGCTGAAGTAAATACCACGCAGTGGGTTGGCTTAAACAACAGGTAATTATTGGCTCATGGCTTTGAGCCCTGGAGAAGTCCAAAATCAAGGTGTCATCAAGATGATGCTTTCCCCCAGAAGACTGTGGCATTCTGGGGCTGGCTGCTGGCGTTCCTTATCCTTGGGTCTTCTGTCACATGGCAGTGTGCACATGGAGGCCTCTCCTGACTTCTTGGTTCCATTGACTTACAGCTTCTAGCTGCTCCCTGTGGCTTTCTCTCTCTGTGACTTTTCCCTGTAAGGTCTTTAGTAATAGGATTAAGACCCATCCTGGTTCATCTGGGCCACATCTTAACTGACGTAACCTCATCAAAAGGTCCTTTTAACAAGAGTTCACCTCCATAGGAATGGATTAAGTTTAAGAACATGTTTTTCTTGGGTACATAGTTCCAAACCACACAAATATATATAGCCAAACAGTTTTCAAAAGTGCTTGTATGAATTTATGCTTCTGGCAGCAGTGCATGAAAGTTCTGATTGCTCACATCCTCACCAACTTGGTATTTTCCATCATTTTATCTTAACTATTCTGGTGTCTGTGGAGTAGTACTGAATTGTGGTTTAAACATGAATTTTCCTGTTACCTAAGGAAGTTGAGTGTATTCTCATGTGTTTATTGGTTATTTGAACCTCCTTTTTTGGAGGTTTTGTTCAACTCTTTTGCTTATTTTATACAAATTTATATTACATATATATATTTATTGCAGGATATTTACTTAAAAAATTTTTTTATTGAAGAATATCATTAATACTCGAACACACATAAACAATAAGTGTATAGTAAAGATTGCAAACTTACAAAATAAACATACATAATATCACACAGGGGTCTCAAACATCACTCCTCCACCAACTCTTTGCATTGATGTGAAACATCTGTTACAAACTATGCAAGAGCATCATCAAAATATTACAACCAACTATAGTCCTTACCTTACATTTGGTGTATTTTTCCCCCAACCCATACTATTTTTTAAAAATATATTTTTGTTACAGATATTGTGAACTTGCAAAACAATCATACAGGTATGTAGATTTCCCATCAGCTCCACACCCTGGTGGAACATTTGTTACAGATTATGAGACAATATCATTAGACTATTACCACCAATCATGGTCCATAGCACACATCTGGCACACTTTTTCCATACACCTCCATTGTCAACACAGTACAGCTTTGGCATTGATGCAAGAATATTATAGTATTGCTGTTAACCACAGTCCATAGGTCACACCAATTGTAGTTTGCCCATGTTTCTCCATATTCCCATTACCTTGCAATAATGATGTATATCTGCTCTAGCTCACAGAAGGACTCTCTTGCATTTGTACCCTTAACCACAATTCTCAGACGCCTCTGGGTTCACTGTGTTATTCAGTCCCTAGATTATTCTTTAGGTTTCTTTCTACTGACATTTACTTCAGCAGACTACCTTTTTCAGTCACAATCCCATTTATAAGCCAGTCGCTACTCACTGTAATGTGTTACTTACTGCCAACTCTATCCATCTCCACACTTTTACAGTCAAGTTAACTAAAACTTCTACATACATTAAGTATCCATAGTTCTTCTCAACCCTCCACTTATCTCCTTATAACCTATACTCTAGGTTTTACTTCCATGTGCTTATTATTTGTACTTAGTTCATATTAATGAGACCATGCGATATTTGTCCTTTTTTACTTTATATTACTTGACTTAATATAATGTCTTCAAGACTCATCCATGTTATCACATATGTCCCAATTTCATTTCTTCTTATTGCAGCAAAGTATTCCATTGTATGTATATACCAAATTTTGTTTATCCATTCATTGTTGGATGGACATTTGGGTTGTTTCCATCTTTTGGCAATTGTGAACAATGCCACTATGAACATTGGTGTGCAGATGTCTGTTCATGTCATAGTTTTTAGTTCTTTTGGATATATCCCTAGTAGAGGACTTGCTGGATCATACATATGGCAGTTATATATTTAGCTTCCTGAGGAACTGCCAAACTGTCTTCCACAGAGAATGCACCATTTTACACTCCCACCAACAGTGAAGGAGTGTTTCTATTTCTCCGCATCCTCTCCAGCACTTATTGTTGTCTGTTTTTTTAATAATGCCCATTCTATGTGGTGTTAGATATCTCATTGTTGTTTTAATTTGCATTTTCCTAATAGCTAGTGATATGGGACATTTTTTCATGTGCTCTTTGGCCATTTGTGTTTCCTCTTTGGAGAAATGTCTATTTAAATCTTTTACCCATTTTTAAAAATTGGATTGCTTGCTCTTTTATTGTTGAGTTGTATGATCTCTTTATATAGGATGGAAATCAAATCCTTATCCGATAACTGCTTTCCAAATATTTTCTCCCATATACTGGGCTGCCTTTTCACCTTCTTGATGAAGTCCCTTGAATCACAGAAATGTTTAAATTTGAGGAGGTCCCATTTATCCATGTTTTCTTTTGCTGCTCATGCTTTTTGTGTAAGGTTTAAGAATTCACTACCTACCACCAGGTCTTGAAGATGTTTTCCTACATTTTCTTCTAGGAGCCTTATTATACTTCTTTTTATATTTAGGTCTTTGATCCATTTAGAGTTAATTTTTGTATAGGGTGTGAGGTAGGGGTCTTCTTTCTTTCTTTTGGTTATGGATATCCAGTTCTCCCAATACCCTTTGTTGAATAAACTGTTCTGCCCCAACTGGGAGGACTTAACATGTTTGTCAAAAATCACTTGGCTGTAGATGTGAGGGTCTGTTTCTGAACCATCAATTTGGTTCCATTGGTCTGTGTCTATCTTTATGCCAATACCATGCTGTTTTTACCACTGTAGCTAGGTAATATGATTTAAACTCTGGAAGTGAGAGTCCTCCAATTTTCACTTTTCCTTTTTAAGATGTTTCTGGCTATTCAGGGCCTCTTACCCTTCCAGATAAATTTGATAATCATGTTTTCCATTTGCTTAAAAAATGCTGGTGGAATTTTTATTGGGATTGCCTTGAATCTGTATATGAATTTGGGTAGAATTCACATCTTAATGATATTTAGTCTTCCAATATATGAACATGTAATGTTCTTCCAATTATTTAGGTCTTTTTTATTTCTTTTAGCAATGCATTATAATTTTCTGACTACATGTGCTTTGCATCCTTGGTTAAGTTTATTCCTAAATATTTGATTTTTTTAGTTGCTACTGTAAATAGAATTTTTTTTCCTGATTTCCTCCTCAGATTGTGCATTATTAGTGTACAGAAATACCACTGATTTTTGTGTATTGATCTTGTATCCTTACACTCTACTGAAATCATTTATTAGCTCTAGCAGCATTGTTATAGACTTTTTTTTGGATTTTCTAGACATACAATCATATCGACTGTGAATAATGAAAGTTTTAATTCTTCCTTTCCAATTTGGATGCCTTTTCTTTCTCTTGCCTCTAGAGCTATACTGAACAACAGTGGTGACAGTGGGCATCCTTGTCTTGTCCCGGATCTCAATGGGAAAGCTTTAATTTTTCACCATTGAGTACAATGTTAGCTGTGGGTTTTTCATATATGGTCTTTATCATGTTGAGAGAATTTCTTTCAATTCCTATTTTGTAGTATTTTTATCAAGAAAGGATGCTGTATTTTGTCAAATGCCTTTTCTGCATCAATTGATAAGATCATTTGATTTTTCCTCTTTGATTTATTAATGTGGTGTATTATGCTGATTGATTTTCTTGTGTTGAACCAGCCTTGCATGCCTGGTATAAAACCCACTTGATTGGGGAAATGGACTTGGCCCAGTGGTTAGGGCATCTGTCTACTACATGGGAGGTCCACAGTTCAAACCCCAGGCCTCCTTGACCCATATGGAGCTGGCCCACGTGCAGTGCTGATGCATGCAAGGAGTGCCATGCCACGCAGGGGTGTCCCCGCATGGGGGAGCCCCACATACAAGGAGTGTGTCCCATAAGGAGAGCCGCCAAGTATGAAAGAAAGTTCAGCCTGCCCAGGAATGGCACTGCATACAGGGAAAGCTGACACAACAAGATGATGCAACAAAAAGAAACAGAGATTCCTGTGCCGCTGACAACAACAGAAGCAGACAAAGAAGAACACGCAGCAAATAGATGCAGAGAACAGACAACTGGGGTGGGGAAGGGGAGAGAAATAAATAAATAAAATATTTAAAAAAAAACCCACTTGATCATGATGGATAATTCTTTTAATATGTTGTTGGATTCAATTAGCAAGTATTTTATTGAGGATTTTTGCATCTGTATTCATTAGAGAAATGGGTCTGTAATTTTCTCTCTTTTCTGTAATATTTTTATCTGGCTTTGGTATTAGGGTGATATTGGCTTCATAGAATGTGTTTGGTAATGTTCCTTCTTGTTGAATTTCTTGGAAGAGCTTGAGTAAGATTGGTATTAAATCTTCTTTGAATGCTTGGTGGAACTCACCTGTGAAACCATCTGGTCTGGGGCTTTTCATTTTGGGGAGCTGTTTGATGACTGTTTCAATCTCTTGTGATTGGTTTGTTGAGGTCTTCTATTTCTTCTAGTGTCAGTGTAGGTTGTTTGTACATTCCTAGAAGTTTTTCCATTTCATCTACATTGTCCAGGTTTTTAGCATAAAATCGTTCATAGTATCCTCTTATGATCTCCCTTATTTCTGTGGGGACAGTAGTAAGTTTCCCCTTTTTATTTTTTATTTCATTTATTTGCATCTTCTCTCTTTTTTTCTTAGTCAGTCTAGCTAAGGGTTTGTTGCTTTTTTTAATCTTCTTGAAGAACCAACTTTTGGTTTTGTTAATTTTCTCTATTGTTTTTTTGTTCTCAATTTCATTTATTTCTGCTCTGATCTTTGTTATTTCATTCCTTCTACTTGCTTTAGGACTACCTTGCTGTTCCTTTTCTAGTTCCTCCAGCTGTGTAGTTAGGTCATTGATTTTAGCTCTTTCTTATTTTTTAATGTAAGCATTCAGGGCTACACATTTTCCTCTCAACACTGCCTTCGTAGCATCCCATACATTCTGATATGTTGTATTCTCATTGTCATTTGTCTCAAGATATTTATTGATTTCTCTTGAAATGTCTTCTTTGACCCACTGATTATTTAAGAGTCTGTTGTTTAATCTCCACATATGTGAATTTTCCCTTTATTTGCTGCTTATTGATTTCCAGCTTTACTCCATTATGATCAGAAAAAGTGCTTTGTGTAGTTTCAATTTTGTTGAATTTATTGAGATCTGTTTTGTGTTCCAACATATTGTCTATCCTGGAGAAAGATCCATGAACACTTGAAAAGAATGTATATCCTGCTGTATTGGGGTGCAATGTTCTGTATATGTCTATTAGGTTTAGTCCATTTATCATATTATTCAAGCTCTCTGTTTCTTTATTGATCTTCTGCCCAGATGTTCTATCCAATGCTGAGAGTGGTGTATTGAAGTCTCCAAATATTATTGTAGAAATATCTATTTCTTCCTTCAGATTTGCCAGTGTTTGCCTCATGTATCTTTGGGCATCCTGGTTAGGTGCATTTATATTTATGATTGTTATTTCTTCCTGGTGAATCATCCTTTTTATTAATATGTAATGTCCTTCCTTGTCTCTAATAACAGTTTTGCTTTTAAAGTCTGTAATATCTGAGATAAGTATAGCTACCCCAGCTTTTTTTGGTTACTGCATGCATTGAATATCTTTTTCCAACCTTTCACTTTCAATTTATTGGTATCCTTGGATCTAAGGTGAGTCTCTTGCAGACAAGATATAGAAGGCTTATATTTTCTTATCCATTCTGCCAGTCTGTGTCTTTTGATTGGGGAGTTTAATCCATTCACATTCAATGTTATTACTGTAAAAGCAGTTCTTATTTCATCCATTTTGATCGTTGCATTTGTCTGTCATTTTATATTTGACACTTTTTTTGCTGATACAGTTGTCATTTCTAGACTCTCTTCCAGGCCTCTCTCTCCTGTCTTTTCTTTTCAGACTGTAAAACTCCCTTTAGTATTTCCTGAAAAGCTGGTCTTTTTGTTATAAACTCTCTCAGTTTCTGTTTATCTGTAAATATTCTAATCTCATCCTCATTTTTAAAAGATAATCTTGCTGGGTATAAAATCCTTGGCTGGCAGTGGTATGATAAATATATCATACCCCTGCCTTCTTGTCTCCATGGTTTCTGATGAGAAATCAGCACTTAATCTTATTGAGTATCCCTTACATGTTATGCATTGCTTTTCTCTTGCTGCTCTCAGAATTCTCTCTTGGTCTCTGGCATTTGACATTCTGATGAGTATGTGTCTTGGAGTTGGTCTATTTGGAGTTATTCAGATGGGAGTAGATTGTGCTTCTTGGACAGGGATATCTATGTCCTTCAATAGAGTTGGGAAATTTTCCACCATTATTTCTTCAAATATTTTTTCTGCCCCTTTTCCCTTCTCTTTTCCTTCTGGGATACCCATGACATGTATGTTTGCACATCTATTGCTGTCATTTAGTTCCCTGAGACTCTGTTCAATTTTTTGCATTCTTTTCTTCATCTGTTCTTTTGCTTGTTTGCTTTTGGAGGCCATGTCTTTGACCTCACCGATCCTTTCTTCTGCTTCCTCAAATCTGTAATTATATACCTCATTGTACTTTTAATTTCATTTATTGCACCTTTCATTCTCATAAGGTCTGCTATTTTTCTATGTATGCTTTAAAATTCTTTGCACTCATCCAGTGTGTTCTTAATATCCTTAATCTCTTTAGTCATCTCATTGAATTTATTAAGGATATTTCTTTGAACATCTAAGATTAGTTTTCTCAACTCCTTTATGTCATCTGCAAGCTTATTTTTTCCTTTAATTGGGCCATCTTTTCCTGTTTCTTGGTATGGATTGTAATTTTTTGTTGGTGTTTCTGCATCTGGCTTGCTAGATCTATTTATTCTGGGTGCAGTTTCTCCCTTTAGTTTAGGGATTTTCTTATCTTCTCCCTTGCTGGTTGCATAGTAGGAGCCAAGGATGGAGTTGGTGCTGTAAGCTATGGAGGCTGAAGCTGCCTGCATTGCCCCAGGAAGTGATGAAGCTTCTCCCACCTTTCTCCTCTGTCAGGGGCAGGGATAGAGTTGTAGCCATGTATAATAATCACAGTTGGGCACAAGACTGTCTGTAGTCACCTGGAGACACTGATGAAGCTTCACACCCCTTCCTTACCTTCCTTAGGCAGGGATGGAGTTATAGGTTTGGTCAGCAATCTATGCTGTGTGGGTCCAAAATACCACAGTTGCTCAGGTAAACTGATGTAGCACTAGACTCTCTCCCTGCCAGGGGTGGGAATGGACCCTCTGGGGTACCCAACAATCTAATCTCTCTGTGCCAAATATGCCTGCAGTTGCCCTGGCCCTTTAGGAGGTGCAACAGAACCACAAATGTTCAACAGTTCAGTCCTGTAGGTTGAAAGTACCCACTGTTGTCCAGAGAGGCCAAGGAGGCATCAGCCCCCTCCTATCTTATTGGGTGGTAGGGGTTGTTCTATGGGTGCTCAACAATTCAGTCCCTTTAGCTGAGAATACCTTCCATTGCCTAGAGAGGTTGAGGAAGCAGCAGCCCCCTTCTGTCCTCTTAAGGCATGGGGTTGGATCCACAGGCACCTAACAGTTCAGTCCCTGTTGGCTGAGAGGCTGTGGAGACACAAGACCCCTCCTGTCCTATTGGGGGTGGGGGTGAATTCATAGGCATCCAATAGTCCAGTCCATGCAGGCTGAAGGCCTGCTGTTGCCCAAAAAGGCTGTGGAAAGACCAGCCCTCTTCTTTCCTATTGGGGGGTAAGGTGCATCCACAAGTACCCACCAGACCAGGCTATGAGGGCCAGAAGCAGCTGCAGTTACCCAAAGAGGCTGGGGAAACACAGTCCATCTTTTGTCCTATTGGGGATGGAGGTGGAGCCACCAGTGCCCAACAGTCAGGCTTGTGCAGCCCAAAACTGTTACCCTGAGAGGTTGCGGTAACACCAGCCCCACCTATTCTGTGGGGGGGGGGGGGCAGAGGTGGAGATGGGCTCAAAGGCACTCACCAAATCAGTTTGTGTGGGCTGAAAACTCCTGCCATTGCCCAGAGAGGCCGAGGATACCCAGCTCCTCTCCTATTCTCTTGGGGTGCAGGGATGCAGCTCCAGGTGTCTGACTATTCAGCCTGTGCCAGCGGAGAACACTTGCAGTTGCCTAAACAGCCTGGTGCAGGTCCCACCAGCTACCTCTCTGCTGGAGGTGGGGTTGGAGCCTAGGCTAGGGCTGCTGTCTAATCTTGGTGGAAAGAAGCCCATCCTTAACTTCACTGGATTTCAGCCAGCCAGGCTCCCCCTCATGCCTGGGACAGAGTCAAGATGGCGGCTGCCAGGATTTCCCGCTTGACATGCTCAAACCCCAGCTGTCTCTAAGATTATACTTTAGCCTGCCAAGTCTGCTAATCAGTAGCTGAGGTGAGTGGACATCTGTCTCTTCCTCCACTGTTTATGGGAAATGGAACTTCTAACTCCAGCCATGGAATAGCTCCTGAGCGGTTTGCGCCCCTAGAGTAGGATGGGCACCAGCCTTTGCAGTGTGGCTTGTACCTCCCCAGAGAGGTGGTGCAGGTCCCCCCAGCTTCCTTCCTGCTGGAGGTGGGACTGGGGTTTAGGCTAGACCTGCAATCCAAGCTGGGTGGAAAGAAGCCGGTCCTTACAAGCACTATGATTTTCAGTCAGTGCCGCTTCCCCTTGTGCCCAGGGTGGAGTCAGAATGGCGGCCACCAGCTTCCCTCTGACCTGGACAGGCTTAAAATTTAGTTGTTTCTAGGATTCTCCTTCAGCCTGCTGGATCCACTAGTCAGTAGGTGAAGTCGGTGCCACACCATGTTTTCCTCCTGTTTTTATTGGGGGAGATGGAACTTCCAACTCCAACTACGGAATAGCTCCTGAGGTGGTTTGCACGCCACAGACACCGACTTCCGTGGGGTGGAGGGCTCTACTCACGATTCCTCTGTGCAGATGGACAGTCTCCTCCTTCCACACTGTCAAAAATGTTGCAGGGTACTCCTCTGGTCTCCTGGGTCCTCCAAAAGATGCTTTAGGTAGCCCTGGATGACCACCAACTACGCTGTTTCAGGAGCTGACTCCAGGAGCTCCCTCCTCTGACACCATCTTGGCTGCACCCCTCAGTATATTTACTTTTTAAATTGTTTGGAAAAATACTTAAGTTATTAACTTTGGTTTCCTCTAAGGAGTGAAAATTTTTAGAGACTGGGCCAATGGGGGTGAGAACAAGTACTACTTCTTTTACACTCTAGTTTCTTTAAAACAGGAACATTAAGTTATTGCATAGTGAAAAGCTCACCTACATCAGTGATTTAGTATATTACATTAAAATTCTGTGCTTCATTTAGTGCTTGATTACAGTGTTCCTCTGAGTGGCAAGTTCTTCTAGTAGATTAAGTATATAATGTATTTTATAATACTTTGATTACAAGCAACATTTTAGCAACGTATTAGATGAAGTACAACATTTATTTCATTTATTTCTTTCCTGCAATAAAAAGCATGGGTAAACCAAAGTGGCTGATGCTTAACAATCACTTTATTTCCTTTGACTCTGATAATTTTTGAAACCCATATATCATGGCAGAGTTTTTAATTGATCTGTTTATGTACCTTATTATCTATTTTTTTGTTTATTTGCCTTATTTATATATATATTCTATGTCATTTTAGCTCACTCCTTCTAAAAAAGAATTTGAAGTGGCTTCTGGAGACATATATAAGCCAAAAATAAATAAAACTTATGAGGAAATCAGAATGAGAGGAAGATAGGGTTAAAAACTGTGAATATAAACAGGGATAGAGTTAGATCTTGAAATGCATATCATAGTGTCCTGTTCATTTGCTAGAAGTGAGCCACGAATTTGTCTCTGAGCTTCTTGGTAACTACAGAAAATGACATTTTGTTTTTAGCCTGGTGAGACCTTGAGCAAAGAATTCAGCCACGCCATGCATGGACTTCTGACCCAAAGAACTGTGAGCTAATGAGTAGGTGTTGTTTTAAGCCACTGAATTTGTGGTCTTTTGTTACGCAGCAATAGAAAACTGATACTGGGAGTCACAGTAGTGGAGTCTGTTTCCCTGACTAAATACCATGTAACTTCTACTCCTTCCAAAGTGTACGAAATACTTAAGAAATAAAATCAAAGTTCCCTTTTTGTAAAAAAAAGAAAAAAAGAAGCATGGTCCTCTGCATATTGCCCAGCCAATTAGTTGTTTGGAAGCTCTTCTGGAATTAAGACATAATAGGAATTGTTCCTGGAGGTCATCATACAAAGACCTTATGTGTAGACTGGTTGATGCAGTGGAGAGGCCATCTGAAGTGAGGTTGAGGAATCTCACGTTCACATTTAACTCCTCCTTAAGTCAAACCCATTGGTGACATATACTTTTAAGAAACAGAATTCCTTTACTTCATAATACTACAGAAAATTTTGGTTGAAAAAATTATTTTGCAATCTTCCACTTAGCAATAGTTTACTTTGGGGAATGTTAGTATTTAAACATCTAATACTTCATATTTAATATTTCATGAAAATCTTAAGGAATCTGTGGAATTATGTGTTCTAGGCTCTGAACAAAATCCATTCAGAAAAAACAAAAAGCAAAATGAACAAGATATCTGAGATAATTTACACATTTCCTGGGATTACTTGAAATAAAAGACTTAACCTTAACAATTGACTTAGGTTGGGGGAAGGGTTATTAGGTTTACTAGAAGTATATTAACTGTTCCATTTATGTTTATAACTCACAAAGGACTTAATAAGCAATTTAAACCACACTTGCATGCCTTATTCATGAGGAATGTTGATTCCAAACTGAAAACTATCAAAACACAACTTAGAGCCTGATTTTTCACCCTTTGGATCATGCTCTGCAAAGAAGTTTGCAGAAATAAACAGCATTAGTAAATTTAAGTTGTTAAAAGTGGTCATTGGGAAACGGACTTTGGCCCAGTGGTTAGGGTGCCCGTCTACCACATGGGAGGTCTGAGGTTCAAACCCCGGGCCTCCCTGACCCGTGTGGAGCTGGCCCATGCGCAGTGCTGATGTGCGCAAGGAGTGCCACGCCACCCAGGGGTGTCCCCCGCGTAGGGGAGCCCCACGCGCAAGGAGTGCGCCCTGTAAGGAGAGCCGCCCAGCGCGAAGGAGGGAGCAGCCTGCTGAGGAATGGCGCCGCCCACACTTCCCGTGCCACTGACGACAACAGAAGCGGACAAAGAAACAAGATGCAGCAAAAAGACACAGAAAACAGACAACCAGGGGAGGGGAGGGGAATTAAATAAATAAAAATAAATCTTAAAAAAAAAAAAAGTGGTCATTATAGGATTGGTAGAATAAAGAACACAATTTTTGTAGTGTAAATCAGGATCATGAAAAAATTTCCTTAATAAATTTCTTGACTGCCCTCTCATAATGCTCTATCCCAAATTTGTCATTTTGGGAATGAAATTCTCATCTTAAAATCCCCATTTTGGGTTAAAGTTTGGTTGTGGAATGGTCATGTAAAAAGTCAAATATTTATTTGAGATGATTACAAATTAATTTATTAGAATCCATTTATGCATTAGCAGACTCGAATTAATTGACTGTATACTTTTTAAAAACCAAGTATTTCTGTTTTTCACTATGAATACCATATTTTGAAAGACTGTATACCAAATATTAAGTCCATTTATATTCCACTTTTTATTACTCTAGCTATATAATTTTAAAAGTGAGTTTGTGGTCACCCATGAGATTAAGATGTTACCACAATTAGCAGTTTCATCTGAAGGAAACAAATTTGGCGTTTTATATTTTCTACCTGGATTTCTTATGGGTAATATAAAATCATAGACAGATAAAAATATAGATATACATTATTAAATATTATTTATAAATTCTGGAATTTGGTTTTAATTTTTAAAAATAATATATATCCAAAGGGAAAAAAATCAGCTATACATAAGAATATAGAATGAACAATTATTTTCAACAGATCAAACAGAAGAAAAATTTAATTAAAATATAAGGAGATTGGGAAGTGGACATGACTCAATGGATAGAGTGTCCGCCTACCACATGGGAGGTCCTTGGTTCAAACCCAGGGCCTCCTTGACCCATGTGGAGCTGGTGCATGCGCAGTGCTGATATGCACAAGGAGTGCCCTATCACGCAGGGGTGTCCCCGGCATAGGGGAGCCCACGTGCAAGGAGTGCACCCTGTAAGGAGAGATGCCCTGCACGAAAAAAAGCTCAGCCTTCCCAGCAGTGGTGGCCACACATACTGAGAGCTGACACAAATTCCTGGTGCCGCTGACAATAGAAGCGGACACAGAAGAACATACAGTGAATACACACAGAGAACAGACAACTGGGCGGGTAGGCGGGGAAGGAAAGAGAAATAAAAATAAATCTTTAAAAAAATATGTATATATATAAGGAAATCTTTAAACCTGATTAGTAAAAACAGACAAACAATCCAATAGATAACAGACATTACACAGGAAGTTAAGAACAAACAATTCACAGGACATTAAAAATATATGATAATAATATATGAAAAGATGTTCAAATTCATTCGTTAAAGAAATATAAATCAAAACAATAAGAAAATAATTGGAAAAGATAAAGCATGTTAATAATATATATTATTAATCAGGATGTTGGAACAAGGCACTTTTATACAATGTCCATTGAGAATGTAAATATATAAAGCTTATTTTCAGGAGAATTTGTCATCTATAACTATAAAATTTTAAATGTGTGTACCTTTCTACCCAGAAATTGCACTTTTCAGATATATATTTACAGGGACACTCACAAAATTTTGCTGTTATGTGAACAAAGGCTATTTTTAAGTGAATCCACATTTGTTATCTGTTTTTGGACTCTTTTTAAAATGGCAATTGTTTCTATGCAGAAATGTTCAAATTTTATATGATCGTATTTATCCATCTTTTCATCCCTAGTTATTTATTGTTTTACATAGTTAACTCTGTTGTGAGATAGGACAAAAAGTACAACTACTTTCACTGTCTTTCACTTCAGGAAACTGAGGCTGAAAGAGATCACATATTAAAAATAAGCATTTGATGCCAGGTTTTACTGAATTCAAAGCCCATGCTATTTTCATCTCATACTCAGTCTTGAAACACTGAAAGTAGCTTGGAGATTGTCGCTACTAACTTTTTGAATTCCTACCAATGGGGGGACCACCATACGGAAAGGAAAACTACCCTTACCTACTTATACATAATTTTACTTAGTGGTATCTCCTCCAAGTTTCTGGAATATAAAGTATGCTTCAAAATCTTGCTTAATCTTAGAATGCTGAAATAAATGAAATAACATTTCTACATTTGAAAGTATTAATGTTTTCAGAGATTTCTAAATGGAAAATTAACACATCAAAAAGATCGATATCACTCAGTGATGGCAAAGGCATGGGGAAAGGGGCCGTCCCATCTCAAGGTGGTGAATGTATGGTTAAGAACATGTTTTAAAAGGCAATTTGGCAGTATGTCAAATTTTAAATTCCACATAACCTTTAACCCATCTATTCTATTTCTGGGATCATCCTATAGTAACATTTATCAGTGCTATGATATAATATATGGATAAAGATGTTTATTCCAGCTTTAATGGTAGTAGAGAAAGACCAATGACAATGAAAATATTCCTTCATATGGACCATTTAAACAAACAACTCATTCAATGAAGTACCATGCAACTACAAGAGGAATGAAATGTGCCAGTATTCACTGAATGGGCTGCAGTCAGTGACATATTATTAAGTAAAAATAGTTGCAGAAAATATCTAAAGTATGAACCAAGTTTTGTAAAAGACATGGCAAAAGATCTGGTTACCATTAGAATGTGAAAATAGGGGAAGGGATAAGTGGGGAAAAGTAAATGTTAACTCCATTCAGTTTTGGGTACTGTTTGATTTATTCCAATGAATACACGAAACTTCCATAATTTCATTCTGCATCATTCTGTCTTGTTAGAATTTTATTCAGTAAGCAAGGACATCATCTGTAGTTTAAAAAAGCAATGATTTTATAGAGACAATAGTAATCTGCTTTTGTTTTAGAAAAGGGTAGTTGAGAATATTGTGAAAACAAACAACAACAAAAAATAGAGGCAGCTGACTTCTTGCTTTAGACAGTATTTTCTTTTTTTTTTAAAAGATTTTTTTTTTTTAATTTCTCTTCTCAGCCCCCCCCGCCCCACCCAGTTGTCTGTTCTCTGTGTCCATTTCCTGCGTGTTCTTTGTCCGCTTCTGTTGTTGTCAGCAGCATGGGAAGCTGTGTTTCTTTTTGTTGTGTCATCTTGCTTCATCAGCTCTCCGTGTGTGCGGCGCCATTCCTGGACAGGCTGCACTTTCTTTCGTGCTGGGCAGCTCTCCTTATGGGGCGCACTCCTTGTGCGTGGGGTTCCCCTATGCGGGGGCACGCCTGCATGGCACGGCACTCCTTGCACACATCAGCACTGCGCATGGGCCAGCTCCACACGGGTCAAGGAGGCCCAGGGTTTGAACCGTGGACCTCCCATGTGGTAGATGGATGCCCTAACCACTGGGCCAAGTCCACTTCCCTAGACAGTATTTTCTTAACCTCTTCTTCACATAAGGAAATGTGGCCAAACCGTATAGTACCAAAGCTGGAATAAATCCATGGAAGCACTCTTAGGCTGAATGATAACTTCCATTTAAACACAAAGCAAAAGGACTAAAGAGCCTTTCTTTCAATAAGAAATATTTACATTAAAATTTAGCATAATTATTAACCAAGCTTTCTTGAGATGTCCTGATATTATTGAGGGAAAAATGAGTCAGAGATAATGATGATTGTGTCAAAAATCTTCTTAAGGGCTCCCTCGGTTCATATAGGCCCAACTGACCTGTATTGAGGAAAGGAAGGGGTTTAGAGTAGAATACGGCTGGTCACTCTTCTACAACTCCTACTATTGTAGATTTATTTCTGGTGAGGGCTGGCATCCATTTCTGTGCCTGGCAGAATATCATCTCACTGTAAGTCAGGGAGGAACCATGAAATTAAATGCATTCTTCTATGTGGAGGTGTTTTCTGAATACTTGGCACATTCTAGCTTCAGGTTGGATTATGCTATAGTGATAAAAGTTTAGGATGTTAATACATCCTACTTGTTATCTGTAATTCAATGTATATAATATTATATAGTAAGCTGCATATCACTTATTTTAATCATTCTTAACTCTTTTTTTTTTTTAGATTTATTTTTTATTTATTTCTCTCCCCTTCCCCTGTTCCCCCTAGTTGTCTGCTCTCTGTGTCCATTCACTGTGTGTTCTTCTGTGCCTGCTTGTATCCTTGTCAACAGCATCCAGAATCTGTGTTTGGTTTTTGTTGTGTCATCTTGCTGCATGAGCTCTCCGTGTGTGCGGCGCCATTCCTGGGCAGGCTGCACTTTTTTTGCACCAGGTGGCTCTCCTTATGGGGTGCACTCCTTGCGTGTGGGGCATCAGCACTGTGCATGGGCCAGCTCATCACATAGGTCAGGAGGCCCTGGGTTTGAACCTTGGACCTCCCATGTGGTAAGCAGATGCCCTATCCGTTGGGCCAAAACTGCTTCCCTTAACTAACTCTCTTACCTAACGAGACCAGTAGAAAATTCTTGTGGCTGTTACTCAAGAAAGGCCTCTGGGGCAGCCATGGGGGTACACTGCTCATATCCTCCTACAAAAGAACTTTTGCAAGAACTGGTTTGGCAGACAACCTCCAGTGGCCACACTTTAGAATCTCCCATAACATTCATGGCTATAACCCACCTTTCACAGGTTGCTTCCAATCAGTTGTTGATTATGGCTGGATTACTAGAAATGAGCCCTTTATGCCTGACACCAGACTATTCAAAAGGGCAGTCTTTGCTCTGGAACTCCCATCAATCTGATTGAGGCTTTCTTAGAGCTGCATTACAGTCTAAGACTTGTCCTACATCCTTCCTTCCTTCTCCCGTTACACAAATGTTAAACCTGCATTGCAGTGTGAAAGCTGTTCTCGCCTATTCCTTCTCCCTGTCTGCTATATTGGAGGTATTTCCTCCAATAAATCCCTCAAACATCTAATTCCATCTTGGCATCTGCTTCAAAGAAGACTCAAAATGACATTTCATCTGAATTGAGGGGACCACAACTTTCAATAGAAGTCAAAGTTCTGGTGTTCATAATGGGAAAAATAGGTTCACAGCAATGGTTAAAAACTTGCCCCAACAAGAGTCACTGCTCTCTGTGTCTGTTTCAGATTATTTATTACAGGGAAACCTTGAGTAAGCTACCCTTATCTGGACCATGGAACTATTGCTGTTTAGAAAGTTATGAAAGGATCTTCAAGACCTTGGCTTTCTGTCTGACCCAAACACAGTTTAACTATCAGCCAAAATGAGTTGCTTCAATGCCAGTTGGCCATAACTCTTGGCTGGCATCTCATTGACTATACTTTGCAAAAATAAATTTGATGTTTAGGTTCAGAGTTCTTATGTACAGAAATCAGGCAACTGGACCTGCCAAATTCTAAAGAATAAAAGTACAATATAGTATTTTTCTTCCATTTTGTTTCTGTTTAATACAGTAACCTATTCACTGAGGGTGTTGATATTTGATTTTAATATCATCCAGATTCAATTCAGTTAATGAAAGAGGAGAAATCAAGAGGGCCAGTTTACTTAAATTAATTTGCATGTGTCTATTTCTGCATTATGTTCATTTGCACTTGCACAGGGGTACCTGTGATGATCCACTGTTTCACTTACACAGACTTCCTTCAAAGTGGTATGGTTTTGTGTAGGCACTTTGGGTACAGAATTGACCCATGTTCAATAATATACCCTATGCAACTATTGAGATTTATGAATGTGATTTAAACAACCTGAAGAATTTCTTTTTATGTGCATATTTTTTTAAAGTGCACATGGACCTTTCTCCATTATAGACTGTACGTTAGGGCATAAGAGAAGTTTCAATAAATTTTAAAATATTGAAATCATACAAAGTAACTTCTCCAACCACAATAGAATTAAGCTAAAAATCAACAACAGAAAGAAAACTGGACAATACAAATATGTGGAAATCAAATATTATACTCTTAACCAACAAGTTAAAGAAGAAATGACAGAGAAAATTAGAAAATTCTTAGAGACAAATGAAAATGAAGACACAACATATAAACATGTATGGGATTCAAAGAAGGCTATGCATGGAGGGAAATTTATAACTGGGAATGTCAAAATAAAAAGGAGAAAAGCTTAAAATAATAATCTAACTTCACATCTTGAGGAATTAGAAAAAGAAGAGCAAAGTATACTTAAGTTAGCAGAGAAAAGGAAATAAGATTAGAGGGAAGATAAATGAAATAGAGAATGGAAAAACAATTGAGAGAATAAACAAAACAAAATGTTGGTTCTTTGAAAAAAATCAATAAAATCGACAAACTATTTGCTAGACTGAAAAAGAAAAAAAGAAAATCAGACATGAAAATGTTGATAGCATTACTGACCTTACAGAAATAAAAAGGAATACCATGAACAATTGAATGCCAACAAATTAGATACTCTAGATAAAATTGAAAAATTACAATAAATATACAAATTTCCTAAACTGACTTGAAAAGAAGTAAAAAACCTCAATTAACCTTGAACAAGTGCAGACATTGAATCAATAATCAAAACCTGCCCACCAAAGAACAAAAATATAAGGCACCTGAAATAAAATAAGAAGTTGTACAGGAGTGTTCCATCAGTCCAGCTTCCCGGCCTTACTTCTAAGCACTTGACCATGATAACTGAGGTAAACAGATGCTCCCGAAACTGTGAAAGCTTAAGTATTTTTTCATACCTCTACCTCCTGGGTCTAGATACCACGCATGAATATCTGAGCATATGAGCGCTGGAGGGCCTCAGTTGGACAAGTAGATCAGCGTGACTCTAAGCCCTTACCAAACAGGAAGACTGAGCATCCAATGGTCACCAGTTTAGGCCATGGTCCCCAGTGTTGAAGCGAGGTGACCAGCGGAAGGGCCGTTGTTGGCCCATCCTTGTAAAATCCATGAGTCCAGCTGCTGCCGCATCATTTGGACCTTGTGCTTCTCTAAGCAAGCTACCAGCAGCAGCGACCTTTCTAAATTCCTAAAAGGCTAAAACGGTCTGGAAAATGTCCCGGCCGAACTTCTGGAGGAGGCTAACGTGCCCCTGTGGCGCCATGGCTGCTTCGGTCGCTCCCCTCAGCTCTTGCTCCCGGTTGCGTTGCTCTGGGTGCTCTGGGAGGACCACCCTCGCTCAGGCTGAGCAGTGGGCTGTCTTCGAGGGTGGGGGGAGCACAAGGCCCCTCTCGCGAGTGCTGCTGGGAATGTGGAATCATTCTATCCTTTTAAAAAAGGGGTAATTGAATGATATGCTATTGTTGGCTTAGCTTAATTGCTAAAATACTAGGCAGAAATGGAAGGTTGCCATTGGATAGAGCTATTTTCCCTTACCTGGAATCGTCCCACTTTAATAATAAAAAAATTTCTCAATAAAACCCCATTGGAATTAAATTCTTAAGCTACTTGTAGCAACCATTATTTTCATTATATATTACAATACCATTGGGAATTTTAGTGGGCTTTATATATTTCTTGTGTTCTTTTTTTATGTATTTACTATGTGCTATGCCTATTACATTGGTTCTCTCATTTAATTATTACTACAGCCCATTGTGGTGTGCTGTTTGTTATCTCTGAATTAAGGTATAGACACTGGGTTTAAGAGAGATTGAGTAACTTGCTCAAGTTTACATAGTGTGGTCTGCCCGCCAAGTCTGCTTTTAAGCACACATGGTACATCCTTCCCAAATATCCTGCACAGAAGACAGAGTCCATGTCACTCAATAATGTAACATAGGGCAAGTCTCTTAAACTTCCCCAGGAGAATACCCTTATTTATAAAACAAGTTTGTTGGATTGGTCTAGACCCTCTCTAGGCCTCCTTCCTACCCAAACATTTCTTGCCTCTGTAGTTAATCTGGATAAGCTCCTAGCAAAACCTGAATTGGAAAAAAAAAATGCATACAATGTAGGTTACAAGACTCTGTACAAGCTGATTGGGTATGCCAAGTGTCCTGAAACTTTCTTAAGACTTATTCTTTCCTTTCCCTTAAAATAGAGCATATATGGCACGAAAAGAATATGTTGTTTATAGGCTTGATGAATGGGTTTCTGTGCTCCTACCGGGGAGTGTGTTTAAGTTTGAAGCCATGAATAAATCTCAAAACCAAAACATCATCGTTTAAAAATGAATGAATCACTGTAAAATATATGTGAAAATGCAGCTGAATTGACCTGAATTTTTAAAAGCCATATGCCCTATAATATTTTAATTGGTGTTTTTTAGCATAAATTATAATTTTAGCAATACTATTTGCAATGCTAGGTCTCTGATATGTGCATTGCTTAGCTTGCATTCATCCTGAACTTTCCAGTTTGATAATGCTAGCAAGTTACAATATGTCAGCTATAGGCCATTTAGATCTAGAAATGGCCACTTCAAAACTGTTTAAAAAAATTAAATGGAAAGTCTCCTATGAGAAGTATGATATAAACCATTTTTCCCTTTGAACATTTGGCATATGGAATTTAGCTTGCTCTTGAAAATATACAACTTTCCATGTCCGTTTAATCATCACCCAGATCTAGGTTTAGAACGTTACCGGCATCCCAGTAACCTCACTCATGCCTTCTCATGATTATACTCACAAATTGATGCCACATGGACAGAATATTCTTGTATAGATCAGTGGGTACTATGACACAATTGTATCACTTCCTCCTCAGGGCTCTTTTCAGTTTTATACACTTATCCTTTTAGTTGTAATCAACTGGAAGCCTTGTATGGGTTTTCTGGTGTTTTGGATTATAATAGATTGCTTTTTAATAACCTGCTATCCTCAACTTGTTATTACTAGACAAACAATAAGGATACTGAGCAGTGAAGTCAATATTTAACTA
The DNA here is from genome assembly GCF_030445035.2 of Dasypus novemcinctus. Classification (NCBI taxonomy): domain Eukaryota; kingdom Metazoa; phylum Chordata; class Mammalia; order Cingulata; family Dasypodidae; genus Dasypus; species Dasypus novemcinctus. The sequence goes on along the minus strand of NC_080674.1, from coordinate 46,117,248 downwards.
GTCAAAGCAGTGAGTCCTCAAAAATATTGAGTCCAGATTTTAGTGTACAAAATTGTTCTTTTTCTCATGTCTCCTCTCCCCATCTGTTACTCCTATTTTATTATCCACTTCAAGTTCAAGCCAAAACTTTTGCCCAATGGACCTGCCTTGGAGTTTTTAATATTTCTTTTAAAATAAAATCTAGCATCTTATTGAGAACATACTGAACAATCAAAATAAAATAAATCTTTGAAGTTTACTCTTTCCTATATTACTTTTTCACAGTGGCAGCTGGAATAAAGTACTCATGTTCTTCAGAAACGGAAAATCGCTCCTTCTTTTTATGAATGCATTAAGACAGACATGAAAACATAATTTCCTTTTCTTTTTCCCCATGGTGGGAGATAACCAAGATTTTAATTTGGCAGATGTCCTATCACCATTGATGTAGATGGTTTTCATTTGATACCATGTCTCCAAAATGAAGCAAAATGTCCTTAATTTTTCTTCCTATCTGTATTAGTCAGCCAAAGGGGTACTGATGCAAAATACCAGAAATTGGTTGATTTTTACAAAGGGTATTTATTTGGGGTAGGAGCTTACAGATACTGAGCCATGAAACATAAGTTACTTCCCTCACCAAAGTCTATTTTCATGTGTTAGAGCAAGATGGCTGCTGATATCTGCGATGGTTTAGGCTTCCTGGGTTCCTTCCAGGGTCTTGCTTCTCTTTCCTCTGTGAGCTTACTTCCATGGGCTCCAGCTTAAGGCTTCAGCATCAAACTCCAACATCAAAACTCCAACATCAAAAACCCTCAGCACTGTCCTTTGCTGTGCCTTGTATGCCCTAATAACATGGCCCAATCAAAGCCCTAATCATAACTCAATCACACCCAGGTACAGACAAGATTACAAACATAATCCAATATCTAGTTTTGGAATTCATAACCATATCAAACTGCTATACTCTTTGAAGCAAAGAATTAGCAAAAAACACCAAAACAAACAAAACAATAACAACTAAACACTGAAGCAACAATCTAAGGAGGAGTTCTTTTCCTATCTTGCTAGAAACACATATACTCATTCTTTTCCTGGAGGGTCCTCACAACTGATATGGCTCTTGCTAAATAGTAACTAACCAAACAGTTAAGAATCTAAAAGAAAATTAGCTTATAGTTCTCAAGAGCCAATATGAAGTGTTATAGTGAAAGCCAAAGAGCAAATATGTTGTAACTCAACATCTTGTAGATAATATATAGAAGATAACTGACAGGATTTGCGTTTTGTGAGAGCAATGCATTAGGTATCCCCATATTTTTCTGGGTGAATACTGCTTATATTTTTAGTTGTTTAATTTCCTGACTAATGCAACTACCCTCTCAGCGTGAGCCCATTGTGAGTGGCTTATCAATTATACACAAAGATATATAATTTCAGATGATTATTTTCTCTCACTTTTCCTCAAATTTCTAATACTCCTTCTCCATCCTCACCCTTAGCTGGTGAACTTACTTCTTAGTTCACTAAAAAAATTGAAGTAACCAGAAGAGAATTCAAGAGACAATCCCTCTACCCTCACCATGTCTACTCACCTCCAAGCATCTGTCCACATATAATCTGTCTTCATACCCATATGACAGATGAACTTTCCTGCTCCTGCTAAAGCCAGTCTCCCTTCTTTTGCACAAAATCCCATGTCATCCCACTTAGGACACTGCCATCTCCCTTCTCTCCAACTAACAATTTTTGTTCTCTTCCAAATCTTTCCTATGAGGAAACACATTGCTGTTTTTCATCTTATGAAGAAAAACTGTTCTTGATCCATTTTCTTTTCAAGAAATCACCCAATTTCCCCCCTCCCTTTGGCAGCAAAACTCTTTGACAGTGTTCCTTATATTCACTATTTCAAATTCCTCATCTCCAACTTGTCTTCATTCCATTCCACTCAAGATTTTCCTCCACCACTTTATTAAAATTGGTTTTGTCTTGATAAGTGATGACCTCCCTATTGCTAAATCCAATGGTCCATTCTTGGTCTTCATTGTATTCCATCAGCATCAACTTCTCAATGGTGGTTTATTTTTAAGTGAGGAGAGACATGTAGATGATTCTGGAGGCTCATTTCTTCTTCCCTTTGAAGCTTAGCAAGGCTGAGCTATCTCAACAGAAGAATTGGTGGGTACCAGCTGCTGAATTCAGAGTCTCAGGTTTTCTAAGAGAGCCACTTCCTCAAATAGGATGTTTCCACTGTTACACAATAATCTAGGCATTCCTGCCTAGTCCTATACACAAGTAGAACACTATAGGGATAGCATCCTTCTGCTGGATTCTTGTCTGTGGGGATAAGAAGAGCTCAGGGGATGTGTGTGTTCTGTTTACATCTCAGTTTGTGAGATTTTGCCCATTTAACCTTGTGAGCACCATATACTCACAAATGGTGTGTATGCATGAGACCCCATTGCTATCAGCTGGCTTCTGAACCTCCTCATTTGAGTGACATTTCTCCTACCATGGCAAGGAATTCCTTAGTGATTTCATACAGTATCATGGATTCTATCTCAGGGCCAGATGTCTCTACTATGAGAGGGCATGAGTGAGGTTACTGGGATGCTGTTATAGTCTAAACCTAGATCTGGATGATGACTGAATGGACATATAAGAATTCATTGAACTGTACACTCATTGTTTGCCCACTTTTGTATTAATTTATGTATGTTATCCTTTAATAAAAATTATCAAAAAAAAGTCATGTTGGAGATGTGTATTATCTTTAAAATGGAATTAATATTTACCTCATAGGAATGTTGTAATTTTTAAAAATTGTTTTACTTATTTCGCTCCCCTTCCCCCCCCCCCCCCCAATTCTGCTCTCTTGTGTCCATTCACTCTGTGTTCCTCTGTGTCCACTTGCATTCTCGGCAACACCGGGAATCTGTGTCTCCTTTTCTTGTGTCATCTTGCTGCGTCAGTTCTCTGTGCGTGTGGCACCACTCCTGGGCGGGTTGTGCCTTTCATGTGGGGTTCCTCTCCTTGCGGGGCATGTTCCTTGTGCATGGAGCTCCCCTACACAGGGCTCCCCCTGTGTGGCATGGCACTCCCTGTGCGTGGCAGCACTGCTCATGGACCAGCTCATGTCACGGGCCAGGAGGCCCTGGGTTTGAACCCTGGACCTCCTATATGGTAGGTAAATGTTCTATCAGTTGAGCCACATCCACTTCCCTGCTATGAGTATTAAAAGAGGCAGCACAGGGAAGCGGACTTGGCCCAGTGGTTAGGGCATCCACCTACCACATGGGAGTTCTGAGGTTCAAACCCCAGGCCTCCTTGACACGTGTGGAGCTGGCCCATGCACGGTGCTGATGCACGCAAGGAATGCTGTGCTATGCAGGGGTGTCCCCCGCATAGGGGAGCCCCACGCACAAGGAATGCGCCCCATAAGAAGAGACGCCCAGCGCGAAAGGAAGTGCAGCCTGCCCAGGTATGGGGCTGCACACACAGAGAGCTGACACAACAAGATGATGCAACAAAAAGAAAACACAGATTCCTGTGCCGCTGACAACAACAGAAGCGGACAAAAAGAGGAACACACAGCAAATGGACACAGAAAGCAGACAACTGGGGTGGGGGTGGGGGAAGGGGAGAGAAATAAATAAAATAAATCTTAAAAAAAAAAAGAGGCAGCACATTTGAAAATGCCTGTCAGTTTGTAAGGTAGTGAATAAATTTGATTTTATTCCCTCATCTTTCTCCCTTTTAACATGGATATTTATTACTTTTTCTATCAGCTATATTTCTCATGCATTTAAAGAAGTGTGTCTTGCAGAGGCTACTTTTGTCACAGACCGGGATATTGACTAGCCATAAAACATTAGTTGTGGATAGAAGGCATCTTGAGATCACTGATATTAGAAAGGAGATGATCAGGAGGTAGGTCATATGTATTTAATTAAAAGAAAAAAGACATTAAAGACATATGTATTTAATTAAAAGAAAAAAGTCTGCATGTGTATTGTTTTAAAAGAATAGTATGAGTCACTCTGTGCTGATGTGGAACCACCAAAAGTGAAAGTGAAGTACTGAATATATCAAATATATTACCATATCATGCTGTGTGTACACATAATGATAGAAACTGATATGTTGCGTATATAGAGAAAGATAACCAAGAAACTGGTTGCCTCTGTGAACAAAGAGTCACAAGTTAAGAATATGAAACTGCAAAACTGGAGGTACTCAGTTCCTTGACAGCCTCTATATAAGCTCTGGACTGTGTGTGTCTAGATATTTTCATGTAAGAGAAAAATAAAACTCTATCTTGTTTAAGTCATTATCATTGTGAGATATCTGTCACATATAGTTAAACCTAATCCTAATTGCCATAATTTAATTTTGCAATTTAAAATTTTTACCATGAGTAGGTATTATTTTTTTGAACATGTTAGTAAAAATGAAAGACCGCTATTTGAATGAAGACTGCATTGAGAAAGCACACAGAGTAATTGACAGAAACTAAGAAATCTAGGAGCAAAAACTGGACTTATGTCATACATATGAAAGGGAGATGATTCAGGAGATTTGGCACATAGGCAGATTTTGTCCTTGGCATCTTATCAATTGCTTTCATCCACACTTTTCTCCTTCCCTAATCCCTTATTCTCACTCCTGCCTATAACCATTCTCCACAATTCTGTTTTCCCATGTTCCAGTCTTATTCTTTTTTCACTTTCTGCTAATGCCTTCTTAAGGATTAATAGTCAATTAGAAATAGTGTTAAAAGCGAACTATTAAATTGGTCATCTGCTTTTCTGAGGGTTCTCCAGCTGCTGCGGTGGCAGTGGAGTATCTGGAGGCACTTGAACCCTGTGGAATTAAGGAATAGCCACATTTCAGTTTCTCTGCCTATCAAGAGTTTTGATTCATCATGGATAATCTGTCATCAGAAGAAATTCAGTTGAGGGCTCACCAGGTCACTGATGAGTCTCTGGAAAGTACAAAGAGAATCCTGGGTTTAGCCATTGAGTCTCAGGATCAGGAATCAAAACTATCACTATGCTGGATGAACAAGGGGAACAACTAAACCGCATTGAAGAAGGTATGGACCAAATAAATAAAGATACGAGAGAAGCAGAGAAGACTTTAACAGAACTCAACAAGTGCTGTGGCCTTTGTGTCTGCCCATGTAATAGGACGAAGAACTTTGAGTCTGGCAAGGCCTATAAGGCAACATGAGGAGATGGTGAAGACACCTCATCTAGCTATATAATATCTAAGCAGCCAGGTCGGGTGACAGATGGTCAGCCTCAGCAAACAGCCACAGGAGCAGCCACCGGTGGTTATGTTAAACGTATAACTAATGATGCCAGAGAAGATGAAATGGAGGAGAACCTGACTCAGGTGGGCAGTATCCTGGGAAATCTAAAAAACATGGCCCTGGACATGGGCAATGAGATTGACGCTCAAAATCAACAAATAAAACGGATCACAGAAAAGGCTGACACCAACAAAGATCGTATCGACATTGCCAATGCCAGAGCAAAGAAACTCATTGACAGCTAAAGTTCCTGCTGTACTTTATGATTTATTCACTCTTCTAGCTCTTCCTTCAAAGTCACTAACTTTCTCAGAGTTTGAAATTTTGGTCCCACACTCTTCTAATCAGGAGATAGTGTAGAGGAAGGGCCAGAATAGCCTCCATATTTCTTTAATTTCTCTCTTTCTCTTGAGGGTGGACTGTACTGCTTCCTTCTGGTATTTTCCTTCTGGGTTCAACCCCATAGGTGGTTTTCATGTATACATACAGTGTTGTTTTTCATCCTCATTTACTTTAGAAGGTTCTCTTGCTTTCAAGATTTGGAAGCATTGCTGAAGACAACCAGAAAGAAGTAGCAATGTTTGTTTCGTTTGTTTGTTTTGGGGGAAAAGAGGAAGAGCTAAGGAGTTGTTATCTCAGTAAAAACCTGCAGGCCTGGAAGCAAAAGTTGCATAGTCACAGGAAAGATGTAGTTAGGCTTAATTTTTTATTTAAGTTGCAGTTATTGCCAATTTAGGCTAATGTTTAGCTTTGGAGCTTTTACATGCAATATTTTTGTTGTACATCACAACTCTGCAACCTCTGTTCCAAAATGAGGAAAAGAATGAGTTTTATTATAGTGAGCTTAATTTCTGAACTCTAAGTGATTTATGTGTGTACGTAGGTTCTGTGATCCCATTTCATATTCACCATTTCAGGAACACTTTGTATAAATGAATGGCTTTTTATTTTCATATTAGTAGTATCATGTTCCTATTACAGGTCTACACCCTCAAAAATTTGTCCTAGTTTTTGAAGAAAAAATATGTAAATATGTATGTACAACATGTTTCTCTCTTGAGCTGGGCTTAAAACTTTTCAGAAAAGTTTTACACAGTATATCAAGTGAATTCAAATTTACCTCAATGCCAAGAATTATGTTTAGATAGGAAAAAAGAAACTTACTTTTATCTCAGGTAGAAAAATAATTAGATTGCTTTGGGCTTGAGACTTTTTTTTAAAAAAGCTAGAATTTATTGTTTAACTAAAAGTGATTTGGGAAAAAAATAAATAAATAAATTGGTCATCTGCTGGAATTATAAAGAAAGAGGCGGATCTGTAGGGAATGAGAGACTCTAGTGTAGTAGGAAGACACTGCTTCTAATTTTCTCCTCTTCCCCTTGATCTACTTGATGCCCAAATCCCACATCTTCAGGCACTATGTTTTAAGGTATGACATATGTCCTTTATGTGGGCTGTGAAATTAGTTTAAGCAGGCATGGCATTCTTAATGGAATACAGAATAAAATTAATTCATAATCATCTCAAACTGGAAACAACCCAAATATTCCATTAACAGGTGAATGAATGAAAAAACTGTAGTTTATCTCTATAATGGAATACTATTCAGTAGTAAAAAGAAATGAATATTAATCCATACAACATGGATGATTCTGAGAATAATGATGCAAATGAAAGAAATAAGACAAAAATACATAACTTATGATTCTATATTTACAAAAATCTAGAAAACAAAATGAATCCATAGTGACGGAAATCAGATCAGTAGTTTTTTGTGAATGAGGGAGGGAGGAGAAGTTAAAGGAAAGCATTACAGAGGGGCATGAGGAATTTATTGGATATTTTCTTTTTTTTAAATTCATTTTTTAAAAAAATATTACATTAAAAAAATATGAGGTCCCCATTCACCCCCACCGCCCCCACCCCACCACTCCCCCTACAGTAACACTCTCCCCCATCATCGTGACACATCCATTACATTTGGTGAGTGCATCTCTGGGCATTGCTGCACCTCATGGTCAGTGGTCCACATCATAGCCCATACTCTCCCACGTTCCATCCAGTGGGCCTTGGGAGGATCTATAATGTCCGTTAATTGTCCCTGCAGCACTACCAAGGACAACACCAAGTCCCAAAAATGCCTCCACATCTCATCTCCTCCTCCCATTCCCCGCACCCAGCAGCCACCATGGCCACTTTTTCCACACCAATGCCACATTTTCTCAATTACTAACCACAATTGTTCATGAATAGAATACCATTAAGTCCACTCTAATCCTTACTGTATTCCTCCTTCCTGTGGACCTTGGCTTGGTTGTGTCCATTCCACATCTATGTCGAGAGGGGGTTTAGATTCCACATGGATACTGGATGCAATCCTCCTGCTTTCAGTTGTAGGCACTCTAGGCTCCATGGTGTGGTGGTTGGCATTCTTCAACTCCATGTTAGCTGAGTGGGGTAAGTCCAATAAACCAGAGTGTAGGAGCTGAAGTCTGTTGAGGCTCAGGCCTGGCTATCATATTGTCAGTCCAGAGATTCAGATCCCCTAGATATATATTAAACCCCAGCACCAACTACATTTCCAGTAAAGTAGCAGGAAAGGCTTGTGAAAAGAGATCACATTTGAGTCCAGCTCCATCACGCAGAAACACCAACTCCAGAGAAGGGCGAACTGACATGGCAGTGAACTCCATCTGCCATGACCATAAAACCTGTGAGTCTCTTTAGCCCTCAAAAGAACCAATACCTGGGGTTATATCTACTTTATCTGTCTCTGAGACTCTGCTCAGGTGTGCATAAGGGCAATCCTTCTGACAACCTCCAGACTCTTTTTTAGAGACTCATATTCATATAAACTCATTTGTCTTTTCCATTTCCCCCTTAATTTGGTCAAAAAGCATTTTTAACTCCTGTTATTATATGTAGACATGGATATTCTACTGGTCCGTGTTGAACCTTTAATTCAAGGTCATTTTCTAGTTACGTCATCAGCTGGTACTTTGTAGTGATCCCTCAGTACCAGGGAGGCTCATCCCCGGGTGTCATGTCCCACGCTGGGGAGAAGGCAGTGCCTTTACATGCTGAGTTTGGCTTTGAGACTGGCCACATTTGAGTAACATGGAGGCTGTCAGGAGGGAATTCTTAGGCACAGTACTGCTCTAGGCCTTGTTCTTATTTCAGGTGTATAGGCTCACAAGCATAGTCATTAGTATCAGGGGCTCACTGTTGGACCCTCATTCCTTCCTGATCCTTGCCGTTGCACCCGGGGGACTGCCACTGCTCCCCTAAGGACCACGACAGAGCCCCCCTGGCCAGGAACCCAGTACCCCCCCAGCTGTTGTTTTTAATTGTTTCCACTGTGAGTATATCCAAACATTTCCATGCACCCTGGACACATGCCCTGTATAACTCCCTGTCAACCATATGTCCCCTGTCAATAACATCCCATACTAGTATTCCTCCGCTGCCATTGTTGAACCACTCTGTGATCCAAAACTTCCTGAAAAGTGAAGCCCAATATAATGCCAGGTTCCCTTAATAGTAAAATGGAATATAGCAATGAGTTTAAAGGTTAGATATAGAATACATATTGATTTGGAAAAATTCTACATCCTCTTTGTTTTCTTTTTTCCTAATTATTGAACTTCTCTTCACAAGAGCTATAGATCACAGTAATTCATATATACAATATACAGTACTCCCACATATCCAATATAAAGCCTTTTCCCTTCCACAGCGATAATCTTTTAACTTACTCATATCATATTTACTGAAACTGATGTACAGATATTGAGACAATAGCTTTCAAACAAGCTAACATTTGTGTTTACACTGTGGTTTATACTTTAGGCTATACAGTTTTCTAAATTTTTAGTTATCCTATGTTTTACATTATGGTTTACATTATTAGTCTGTTGGCCCCTATATGTTTTTGGTGTAATATTACATGTTTTATATCCATCCTTGCATACTCTTGTGAAACACTTCTATTGCCCTCACAGTTACGTTTGTTCCATATATTCAATATCTATTTCCCCTCCCCTTGGGGCCCACAGTGACAGTCAATCTTCATTTCTTGAGGAGCCATGTTCAGAGATACTTGCAACAGTGTTGAGGGCTTGACTTGCTCAACTGCCCTAATGCCCTGGGAGCCACCATTTCTCTTGAGAGGTACAGTTCCCTCTATTTGATGGCATTAGTCCACTCCAGGATGTGGGTATAACTTCACTCTCATTATATGGGTCTCTACCCAATGGTATAACCCACTCTGGCAAAATGAGCATTCACATATTCCCTAGGAGTCTGTCCTACATCAGATTATCTCCTTTAAGTATCTTAAACAGGTAACTTTCCTAATTATATTTTGAAAAGGTTTTCTCAGCATTATACTCTCAAAAATACCTGACAATCTCCTATGTTCGTATATTGCCCCACCATCCCCCCAATTTCTTGGGCAATATTACCTATCCGCCCATCCCTAGGCCCCCTCAATCCCACAAAGCCCCACCCAAAGGTAAACCTATGGCCCCATTTTATCTCTTCCTTGTACATATACTTACCTCCAGCTCATCATAGATTTCACCCATGTAGATGTCAGCTTACATCTTTCATCTATCCCCTGATTTCCTGTAAGCCTATCTTCCAGTCACTAGCTCTCTAAGGCAGCTTGGTTTATTTATTTCATATCATTGAGGTCATGTAGTATTTGTCCTTCAATGCCTGGGTTGCTTCACTCAACATAAGGTTCTCAAGATTCATCCATGTTATCACGTGCGTTTGTAGTGTATTTGTTCTTAAAGCCAGTAGTATTCCATTGTATGTATATACCACATTTTATTGCACATCCTCTCCAGCATTTGTATTCATCTGTTTTTTTCATAGCTGTCAATCTTATGGGAGTAAGATGGTATCTCATTGTAGTTTTGATTTGCATTTCCCTGATAGCTAAAGATTTGGAGCATTTTTTCATGTGCTTTTTAGCCATTTCTATTTCTTCTTTGGAGAAGTGTCTGTTTAAATCTTTTTCCCATTTTTTAAATGTGTTGTTTATCTTTTTATTTTCAAGATATAGGAGTTCTTTATATATGCAAGTTATAAGTCTCTTATCGGATATATGGTTGCCAAATATTTTCTCCCATTGTGTGGTTTCCCTTTTTACTTTCTTGACAAACTCCTTTGAGGTGCAGAAGGCTTTAATTTTGAGGAAGTCCCATTTATCTATTTGTTCTTTTGCTGCTTGTGCTTTTGGTGTGATGTTCATGAAGCCATTTCCTATTACAAGGTCCTGTAGATGTTTCCCTACACTGAGTTCCAAATTCTTTATGGTGTGGCTCTTATATTTAGGTCTTTGATCCATATTGAGTTGATCTTTGTATAAGGTGTGAGATGGTAATCCTCTTTCATCCTTCTTCATATGGTGCCAGTTCTTCAATGGTGCCAGTTCTCCAGGCACCATTTGTTCAACAGGCCATTCTCTCCAAGTTGAGAGGGTTTGGTGGCTTTATCAAATATTATATGGCTATATATATGAGGTTCTATATCAGAACTTTCAATTTGATTCCATTGGTCTGTGTGTCTCTCCTTATGCCAATACCATGCTGTTTTCACTACTGTAGCTTTGTAGTATGTTTTGAAGTCAGATAGTGTGATTCCTCCAATTTCATTTTTCTTTTTCAATATGTCTTTGGCTATTCGGGGCCTCTTTCCTTTCCAAATAAATTTCATAGTTAGTTTTTCTAGTTCCTTAAAGAAGGCTGTGTTGATTTTTATTGGGATTGCAATGAATGTGTAGATCAGTTTTGGTAGGATAGACATCTTAATAATATTTAGTCTTCCTTTCCATGAACACGGAATATTCTTCCATTTATTTAGGTCTTCTTTGATTTCCTTGAACAGTCTTGTGTAGTTCTCGGTGTATAAGTTTTTTACGTCTTTAGTTAAATTTATTCCTAAATATTTGATTTTTAAAATTTACTATTGTGAATGGTATTTGTTTCTTGATTTCCTCCTGATCTTGCTCATTACTGGTGTACAGAAATGCTACTGATTTTTGCGCATTGATCTTATAACCTGCCACTTTACTAAACTCATTTATGAGTTCTAGAAGCTTTGTTATAGATCTCTCAGGGTTTTCTATGTATAGGATCATGTCATCTGCAAATAATGAAATTTTGACTTCTTTCTTTCCAATTTGAATGCCTTTTATATCTGGTTCTTGCCTCAGTGCTCAAGCAAGTTCTTCTAAGACAATGTTAAATAGAAGGGGAGACAGTGGGCATCCTTGTCTTGTTCCTGACGTTAGAGGGAAGGATTTTAGGATTTCTCCATTGTAAATGATGTTGGCTGTGGATTTTTCATATATAATCTTTATCATGTTCAAAAAATTTCCTTCTATTCTGATCTTTTGGAGTGTTTTTATCAAGAAAGGGTGCTGTATTTTGTCAAATGCTTTTTCTGCATCTATGGATATAATCATGTGATTTTTTCCCTTCAATCTGTTTATATGGTGTATTACATTGATTGATTTTCTTATGTTGAACCATCCTTGCATACCTGGAATGAATCCCACTTGGTCGTGGTGTATAATTCATTTAATGTGTTGTTGAATACGATTAGCAAGTATTTTGTCAAGTATTTTTGTGTCTAGGTTCATGAGAGAAATTGGTCTGTAATTTTCCTTTCTTGTGGTGTCTTTGTTTGGCTTTGGTACTAGGGTAATGTTGGCATCATTGAATGAGTTAGGCAATGTTCCTTCTGATTTGATTTTTTTGGAATAGTTTCAGCAGGATTGGTGTTAGTTCTTTCTGGAATGTTTTGTAGAATTCACCTGTGAAGCCGTTCGGCCCTGGGCTCTTCTTAGTTGGGAGGTTTTTAATGACTGATTCTATCTCTTTATGTGTGATTGGTTTGTTGAGATCATCAATTTCTTCTTTCATCAATATAGGCTGCTTATGTGTTTCTAGGAATTTGTCGATTTCCTCTGAATTGCCATTTTTGTTGGAATATAGTTTTTCAAAGTATCCTCTTATGATAGTCTTTATTTCTGTGGGGTCAGTGGTGATATCTCCTTTCTCATTTCTTATTTTGTGTATTTGCATCTTCTCTCTTTTTTTCTTTGTTTGTCTCACTAAGGGTTTGTCAATTTTATTGATCTTCTAAAAAAAAAACCAGCTCTTGGTCTTGTTTATCTTTTCAAGTGCTTTCTTATTTTCTATTTCATTTACTTCTGCTCTTATCTTTGTTCTTTCTTTCTTTATTCTTCCTGTGGGATTACTTTGTTGTTTTTTTACTAATTCCTCCAAATGTGCAGTTAGTTCTTCAATTTTTGCTCTTTCTTCTTTTTTGATGTATGAATTTATGGCTATAAATTTCCCTCTCCATACTGCTTTTGCTGCATCCCATAAGTTTTGGTATGCTGTGTTATCATTTTCATTTGTTTCAAGGTAGTTATTGATTTCTTTTGAGATTTCCTCTTTGACCCACTGTTTTTCTAAGAGTGTGCTGTTTAATTTCCATATCTTGGTGTGAAATCTGGGCCTCTGGCCCTTGCAGATTTCCAGCTTCACTCCACTGTGGTCAGAGATATTATTTTTTATGATTTTGATTTTTCTGAATTCATTAAGCCTTTTCTGTGGCCTAGCATATGGTCTATCTTGGAGAATGACCCATGTGCATTTGAGAAAAATGTATATCTTGCTGTATTTGGGTGTAATGATCTGTATATGTCTATTAGATCCAGCTCCTCTAATATACTGTTCAAATATTTTGTTTCTTTAGTGATTCTCTTTTGAGATGTTCTGTCCAGAGTTGTAGTGGTGTATTAAAATCTCCCACGATAATTGTAGATGCATCTATTCTTTCACTTAGTTTTTCCAGTGTTTGCCTCACATATTTAGAGGTGCCCTTGTTAGGAGCATAAATATTTATGATTGTTTGTTCTTCTTGAGAGATTGTCCCTTTCACTAATATGTAGTATCCTTCTTTGTCTCTCACAATTGTTTCACATTTAAAGTCTATTTTGTCTGATATTAATATAGCTACTCCTGCCTTTTTTTTTGGTTATTGTTTGCTTGTAAGATTGTTTTCCAGCCATTCACTTTCAGCCTCCATGAAACTCTGGGTCTAAGATGTGTCTCTTGTATACAGCATATAGATGGGTCATATTTCCTTATCCAATGTCCCAGTCTGAATCTTTTGATAGGTGAGTTTAATCCATTGACATTCAGTGTTATTACTTTCAAGGAATTATTTATGTTAGCCATATTTTGATTGGACTTGTGTTTTTCATATTTTGTTTGTTTGTTTTTTCTTCTCTTTTTTTTCTTTTTTATTGCTCCTACACTCTCCTCCAGCTCTGCCTCTCCATTTTTTTCCTTTCTTCCTGAAGAACTCCCTTTAATATTTCTTGAAGGGGAGGTTTCTTGTTGACACACTCTTTCAATTTCTGTTTATCTGTGAATATTTTGAACTCTCCATCATTTTTGAATGCTAGTTTAGCTGGGTAGAGTATTCTTGGTTGGAAATTTTTTTCTTTTAGTATCTTGACTATATCATACCACTGCCTTCTTGCCTCCATGGTTTCAGATGAGAAATCAGCACTTAATCTTATGAAGCCTCCCTTGTATGTGATAGTTTTCTTTTCTCTTGCTGCTTTTAGAATTTTCTCTTTGTCTTATACATTGGATAATTTGACAAGTATATGTCTTGGGATGGGCCTGTTGGGGTTTATGATGTTTGGGGTGCGTTGTGCTTCTTGGATATGTACATCTGTCTCTCTCAGTAGATTTGGGAAGTTTTCAGACATTATTTCCTGCAACACTCCTTCTGACCCCTTTCCCTTCTCTTCTCCTTCTGGGATGCCTATAATACGTATATTTGTGCTTTTTGCATTGTCATTCAGGTCCCTAAGTCCTAGCTGGATTTTTTCTATCTTTTTATTGATCAATTCTACTATCTGTTTGATTTCCAATATACTGTCTTCCACATCGCTAATTCTCTCCTCTGCCTCTTCTAATCTGCTGCTATTTGCTGCGAGTGTATTTTTGATTTCTTGAACTGTTGTGTTCATTACCATCATATCTGTTATCTTTTTGTGTATATCTGCATTTTCCTCTCCAAGTGTTTTCTTCATATTGTTAAACTCTTCCTTTACTTCATTAAGTTTGTCTCTGATATATGTTCTGAGATCTTTAATTACTTGTGTGAAGTTCTGCTCCCCTTCCTGGTTTTTAGTTTGTTCATTGGATTCAGCCAGGTTTTCCTGATTACTGGTTTGGTTTGTAGTTTTTTGTTGCTGTCTGGTCATCATTTTATCTTGACAGTTTTAATCAGTTCCTTAGTTTCTTTGTCTATTCTTGGGGATTAATTAGCTGTTGTTCTTGCATAAGTGTTATATCTTCTCTTTGTCACTTTGTTCTTCTTATTCTAATTTCTTGTTGCTGGCTGAGTTCACGTTGAAGGAAAATATTAGGGCCAGGGATAGGCAATTGTGTAAAAAAGGAAAATGTGTAAAGTAGTATTGGTAATAAATGTTACCACTGCAACAATATGAGATCTGGGAGGATGAGTATTAGACTCATGTAAGTTGTGTAGAGTTATAGCAGTAAGTACCTATAATGAGGTCGACTGAATATGGGAGGAATATAGTATGAATTAAAAAGCCAGTGTTTTCACAAGAGAGGGAAAAAGAAAAGAAAGACAATAGTATCGAGAGTGGATAAAAGATAGAAAACAAAACAAAGGTATTAGAAATTAAAAGTTAGACAATTTGGGGACCAAAGAAAGGGAGGCGGTATATAGGAGAGACAGTAGATGATGGAAGATATCAAGATGTGGGGGAAAAGGGATAGTGTAGGTGGCCAAAATCAATTCACAGAGAAATGAGGCAGTGGAGGATGAGGAAACCCAGCAAATGTGAGGTGTTCCCTGCAGCACCTATTGTATAATTAAGAAAAAGTAAAATAAGAAGAAAAAGAGGGAAAAGAAAAAAGAGAGAGAAGAAAAGACTAGGAGATAATGCAATATTAGCAACCAGGACAATAAAAAAGAAAAGAACAAAAAAAAAAGAGAGAAAAAGGAAAGAGAAAACAACAAACAAACAAACAAACAAACAAAAAACAAACCGCAAACATTGAGGGCCAGGACAATCAAGGACCTCAGATGGACCTCAGGGCATGGTGGATTCAGGGATGGGAAGTCTGTGATATTGCAGTCTCAAGAGGTGTGAGTCTCTGGGGTGTGGGCCACCAGGGTTTAGGGGACACAGACCTGGCAACCTCAAATCCAGTTAACAGGGAGTCTGAGAGCACCACAGTGCAACACAGCCTTCAGGGATCCCTGCAGCTGGGTGCTAGCCCTATGAGGGGGGGTCACATCCGCAAACTCTGACCTCTGTGTCAGAAACCCAAAATTCCCCCTCTCACATGAGTCTCTTCTGTCACTGTGTCACCAATTTGACTTCAGGACACCTCCCTCCCTGCAAGCCCCTGAAACAGCCTGCTGGGGGCGCCTCTTTATTGCCTCCGATTTAAGGACCCCTGCAGATCGGCAGCCAGGCCTAGGGGGCAGGGCTCTAGCCGGAAGCACTGAACTCCGTGTCAGAATGGATGTTTTCATTATCTTGATTGTGATGATGGTTTCACAGGTTTGACATATGTCAAAACTTACCATATTGTACAGTGTAAATATGTGTAGTTCACTATTTATTAATTATACCTCAGTAAAGCTGTTAATGCATGTGTCTATATTATATATATATGTAGCTCTTGCATTTATTATCAATATTTTCCTGTTTAAAAACTACCTTCTATTAGCTTCTTCTTTTGATTTTGCATTTCTGAGGTGTGTGTTTTGCCCTTCTGATCTCCTTCTCAATTCTGCTATTGAACACATAATTCATATATTTTCATTTTCTTGTCCTTAAGAATAAAATAATTTAAAGCTGTGAATGTTCCCCTAAGTAAAGCTTTGAGGGTTTCTCATTTATTATTTCAATGTGAAGTTTCCAGTGGCATTAGTTTGCTTTGGTTTTCTTTTCCTACCCAAATACAGCTTAAGAGAACTTTTTAAAATTCCTTCTATTGAAGCTTAATTTCTAATTTTATTGCACAGTGTTCAAATAATGTGCCCTATTGAATTTCTCCTTTTTAAAATTGATTATTCTAGGATGGAGTATACTAAAATGGTTAGGAACATAGGTCTAAAATTCCACAAACCGAAGTTGGCATCCTGTCTTTCACTGCAATTATGATTTTTCGGGCAAGTTCCACAAAATATATGAGCTTCAATTCCTTCTTTAAATATGCTCAGTAATGTCTATCTCATTGGGTTGTTGTGAGGATTAAATAATATGATGAATGCTAAGCATTTGTTATGGTGGCTTTACTCTACACATTCCTTCTAGAATCCCCATTAAACTCATTTTGTGACATCTTTCATCTGTGTTGATGCTGGAGAGCCTCCATTTGCCCTTCAGATTCATTCACAGCCCTTCTCTTTCCAGCCATATATCTCAGGATGCTAATTTCTATGGACTGCATCAATGTCCAGGTTCTCCTTTTTCTGGTTTCTGGTTGTAAGAAAGACACAGTGGGAAATCAGAGGACACAAGGAGTGAGTTTGAGGCATTTCATTCCTCTGCTACCTCCTTACCTGGCCTGTATTAAAAATTACAGTCCAATTGGGTGGCTCCTTTCCAATGGTTAAAGAACAAGAAAGATAATAATGTAATATATCAATTGTGGTGGTTAAGTTCTTGTGTCAGCTTGGCCAGATTATGATGTACAGTAGTTTGGTAAATTAAGAACTGGCCTAATTGTTACTGTGAGTACTTTTGTGGACTTAAATCATAAGTATGTTGATTGCATCTGTGGCTGATTACAACTACAATCAACTGAAGGGATTGCCTTCAACAATGAGACAAGTCTTACTCAATCAGTTGAAGGTCTTAAAAGGTGAAGTGATGGTTTCAGCAGTCAGAAGAGAGAATTTCTACCTCAGCCAGCTCTTCTTGGGAATTCATTGAAAACCTTCACTGGAGTTCCCAGCTTGCAGGCTGCTGAATGGAATTTGGATTTGCCCATCTCTACATTCATGTGAATCAATTTTGATAAAAATCTCGGTTCTGTTTCCCTAGACAACCTTAACTAATACACCAATATATGGATTAAATAATTAAAATTTGGAATATTTGCAATGAGGAAATAAATAGGATGTTGCAGTAGAGAATACACTCATGAGGCTATTAGAGATTGTGGTCAGGGAAATCTTTTTCTTGTATCTGACAAGTAAGCTAAACAATGAGCAGGAACAAGCCATATGAGAAAAGGATGTTTGGGACAGAAGGAACAGAAAAGTAAAGAGCTTTAGGTATTCTAGGAATGAAAATAAGTCAGGGTGACTAATACATGATGAGAAAGAACAGTCGTGTCATGAGATGAAGACAAGATTTAAAGTGTAATGGGATGCTATTTGAAGGGTTATCAGGGAGAGAGAAATGTTTTCAAAGGATTGTTTTGAAAATTGTGTGGGGAACCAATGGGTTGTAACAAAGCAAAAGAGAAAATGGGCAATTTAGTTAGTAGGCTATTGCAGGAGCCCATATGAGAGTTGTAGTTTGGACGAGAATGGCAGCAGCAGATTATTCTTGATAAGATTTATGAATATATTGGATGTGATGGATGAGGGAAGAAAATGACTCCACAGTTTCTTAGTTGAACATCATTGACAGAGATAGGAAAGTCAGAGGGAGAAATAGCTCATAGCTTTGAGAGAAATAGTTTTAGAAGGATAGGGAAGGAAGTCTCATATTTGGATTTTCTGAGTCTGGAATGGCTATGAGATAAGGCAATATACCAAAGATGTTAAGATATTCATATGAACCAGAAGCTCAGAAGAGAAATTTGAATTTATTTTGCAAATATAATTTGACCATTGTTAACACAGAGAGGATGTTTACAGCAAAGGAAGATCAGTGGAAAGAATGTAGACAGCTCAACGTCAATCGCTGACGATTTCCAGCACTTAGAACTTGGGGAAAGGAATTCGCAGTAAAGGAACAGTCAATCTGATAAGAAGAAAACCAAGATAGTATAATGTCAGGAAACTGAGAACGGAAAGCTTTTCTAAGAAAGGAGTGGTCAACTATTTCAAGGGCACTTGAGAAGTCCAGGGAGAAGAAAGAAAGTATCCATTAGATTTTGCAGTAAGGTAACTCTTTCTTAGTAAAAAGAGTTTCAGTGGATAGATGGGAGCAGAAGGCAGACTGGATAGGTGGAAGCAAGAGTATTTGGTGAGGAACTTCCAAAAAAGAGGGTAAACGATTCTTTTGAGATGTATTGCTACGAAAAGGCATAGAGAAATGGAGTGGAAACTGGATAGGAAGTTGATGGGTAAAATGAAGTCTGTTATTTAATTATTCTTTAAACATAGATGCTAGAGTATATGTTTGAAAGGAAAGGAAGTTTATGTAGTAGAGAAAGGGGGAAATTTGTATCTGTGAAGTTCTCAATTTGGCAAGATGGAATAGAAGGCAACGTTAGGGGAGGGACTGAGGGATTGATCTTCGATGGGAGAACAGACATATCTTCCACAGTAACAAGAAAGGATGGACAAAATGCAGGCAGGTTTGTATGTTTGGCAGTGAAAGTATGAAGGAATTCCCCATGAAAAAGAGAAGGAAGGAAGGAAAAGCCAGACTACACTGCAGTTCTAAGAAAGTTACAACAAGACTGATAGTCCTTGAGCGAAAGTCTCCTGTCACAAGAGTCCCAAGTTTTATGGGAATGAACCTACCTTAGAATCCTTGCTATGCTCAATTATAGGCTGACAGCAGCCTGTTGGAAGTGTGACCTTAGCTTGAAGGCAGTGGTGGATTCAGAGGGCAGCAACTGGAGCCATTTATGGATACCAAAGATATATTGAATTTTAAAATTTTATTGATTATTAAAATTTATTGATTATTAAAATTTTATTACTAGAAACAATGATATAATTAATATCCTTATATGTCTAGGATTTGTAAAAAACAGTTGTAGGATTACTGGGTCACAAGTTATATGCCTTTTCTCTTTTACTAAATCCTTTAATATAATTCTTCAAAATGGCTATTTAATCTCCAAGTAGATTTGAATAAAAATTTCCAGGCTTTGCCATCACTTGCTTTAACCATTTAAAAATATTTAGCTAAACTGATGGGTAAAAAGTATGATTAGTGAAGTTTAACATCTTTTTATGGGTTTACTGATTCTTTGAGTTTCTCTTTTGTGAAATGCCTGTTCTTGTTTGCTTTAATATACTCTAGACACTGACCCAATGTATCTGTTGTATATGTTGAAGATATTTTCTCTAAGTCTACTGATTTTCACTTTGTTTATGAGACTATTTCAGAGGCATTTGAATGCTCGGCCAAGGCAGAACTCTTATGCTAACAGACCCTGGTTGGGAAAACTTGGTACCATGAAATATTGGATGGTGACATCAAGATGGGTGCCCTGAGGATGTTGTATCTCGAGACTCCACTGAACCTACAGAGTTTGCAGAGTTGGTCCACCTCTCATAGTAAAAGCTAGCACTTGCCTTGTGCTGAAGGACATTGCAGAGGTCTGTCTCCCAAAAAGCAACAGGTATCTACCATCAGGAGCTGCCTGCATCTTATTTCCTGGCTGCTAGACTAATAACTAGTATGACCTAACTGAGAAGTGCTAGACCTGATAAGGGAGGAAAGAGATTATACATGGAAAGAGCTCTGAGAACCAGCTAGATTGTATTGGCAAGAGCCATTGGAGTACTACTGGCATTGGGATTGAGGCTATATGATAAAGGGAGCCATAACATAAGACTAGATATGAAAGATAATATTGACTTAGGATCACTTTCTTAAGACACAGGATTTAATTCCCTGGCAAGACCTTAAGGGATGGGATAATCTCACTGCTAGGATGTCTTTTAGAGGCCTGGAGAAGTGGTGGCCATTACTGAGAAAAGTAGAAATATGTAAACTGCCATGACAGACAAAAAAGGAAAGAATGAAAAGCTTGTAGGAAGTGGGCCTACTGGAATGTATATATTATATGATGCTAGAAAAGCCAATAGAGGAGTATGTTCCATGGAGGGCACAGAGGACACACCATTCAACAAGATCACAAAGAATGCACTAGTGAGAAGGATACCAGACAACATCACTAAAAAATCTGGTGAGTGCTCTCCTCTGCAGGCAAGAGCTGGTGGTAGAGGAGACAATCACAGAACTGGGCTCCTTATCATGGGAAATGGGGCCCTGATGTAAGAGAGGACAGTTGGCAGTGCTTAACTGACAGAAGCCAAAAGACCTAAATTACTATAATGACCAGTAAAGTCATAGAGGTAGTCAAGAGGACTTGACAGTTAGGGAACTGCAGAGAAGGTAGCCAGCCCATGGCATCAACAGAAATATTGTCTTAGATTGCTAACAGGCTACTGGGAGTAATATACAGGAAATGTGTTGGCTTTTATAAATAGTATTTACTATGGGTAAAA
Source organism: Dasypus novemcinctus (assembly GCF_030445035.2). Lineage (NCBI taxonomy): Eukaryota > Metazoa > Chordata > Mammalia > Cingulata > Dasypodidae > Dasypus > Dasypus novemcinctus. The sequence continues at coordinate 46,096,442 of NC_080674.1, read as the reverse complement.
ACTTGCAGTTCTAGGGCTGTGAAAAGTTCAAACTGAGGCACCATCACAGATGGTTTCTCACCAAAGTCAGCCACAACTGATCCCGGCATGTTGCCACATGGTGAAACAAGATGGTTGCTAATCTCAGCCATGGTTTAAGCCTTCCCTTCTGGGCTTACTGTCTCCTCTTGAGCTCTTCTGTGGGGGCAGCTTCTTAGGGTTTTGTGCTTAAATCATCCTCTCTCTTACATGCTAGGATCAAACATGGTGGCTTCCTTTTCCTGTGTCTGAGTCTCTGTGTCTCCCTTTACATCAGATCCAGCAAGAGGGCAGAGACTCAACATGAATCACACCCCACTAACACAATCCAGTCAAATGGGTCTCACATCCACAGGAATGGATTAGTTTAAAATATAGTATTTATTTATTTTTGGCTTCTTAAAGTAATTTCAAACTGCCACAGTTCTGAGGCTGTGAAAATGTTCAAATCAAGGCATCATCAGAGATGCTGTCGCACTGAAGGACATTTATGGGTGATGGGGCAGATGGCAGGGCATAATAATGACTCTGCCCAAATCAAGGCATCAAATGAGGCCATCTGATCCCAGCTGTGGGCAGTCAGACATATGATTCCTCTCTCCCCTCTCCTCCAGGCCTCTCTCTCAGCATCTCAGGCACTTCCTTCTGTGCCTCTGTGCTCCACTGATTACAGCCTTTCTGTCAGCCTCTCAGGGTTTCTTTGTCTCTGCTACTTTTTTATTTTCTGTGTGTCTCTTTGCTTTCAGTCTCTGTTTATTAAGGACTCCAGCAAGAGGACCAAGACCCACTGTTGGTTGTGCATCACTGAAGCAATCCAATCAAAGTCCCCCTAACTGAATCCAGTCCAATCAAAGGGTCCCAGACTCACAGGAATAGATAAACTCCAAGAACATGATCTTTCCTGGAATCCACAGAAAGCTTCGAACTGTTACAAGCACAGTAGATTGGCAACCAAGAAGGGTGCTGCTTAACATCTGCAACAACAACAACAAAAAAGAAATTCTGGCTAATGTACAACTCCCAGTGGACCCACTGTGATTATTTCCCCAGTCTAGAATGTGTAATTACAATTCTTATACTTAGCATTGGGGTTACCACCATCCCCTCTCCTGTCCTACACCCCACAGATCATTTCTTGATCTATGGTGGGACAAGAGCTACCATAGACAAGAAGGGAAAAACAAGCGGAAAATTATGAAATTACTCCCCTCCCCAGCTAAGATAGTAAATCAAACACAATATGACCCTGGGGTGGGATGGTAGAGATTAAGGCCTCAATTAAAAACATAAAGGCTCAGTTCTATTAAATTAGCATTAACTGGATGGACCCTCTAGAATGACTGAGAACTAATGCAGGCTTAACCAGGAAGTAACACTATTACAGTGGCTATGCTAGAGAGTGAAGAGGGATGATTTTTGGAAGAGCAGATTAATGAGGTCTTGGGTACATAGTGTGCAGTCATTTATCTGCAAAATACATTCTTTTCAATCTGAATCAAGAAAGAGGACCAGAAACTGACCGCATTCATGAGGAATGGACTGCACTATTCATTTACGGTTTTGTCTCAGGGCTCTCTTAACTCTTCTGTGGTATGTTAGAATATGGTCTGAAGCAGTCTGGATGGCCTGAACATATCACAGAAGATCACACAGATCCGTTGCATCAATGACATCATACTAATTGGGCAAGACAAGCAAGAGGTGACTAATATGCTGGAAGCCTTGGAAAGATATATCTGTTTCAAAGGATAGAAGATAAACCTTGTGAAGTTTCAGAAGCCTGCCATTTCAGTGACGTTTTTAGAGGTCCAATGGTCAGGGGTATGCTGGCACATTCCCCGGAAAGTAAACGCCAAATTGCTGTACCTGGTATCCTACATCACAAATAAGGCAGTACAGTGCCTGGTTCTGGGCTCACTGTGAGCTGGACTTCTATTACCTGGGGTTCCCAGAGAAGTAACTGATAGGTGGTGATGTCATTACCTGAACTAGGAGGGGAGGCGGATCAACGCTTTTGCTTGAAGAGAGAGGAGACTTGCCCCCAGTCCACTAAGTTCAGATCAGGAATGGCCTGAGATGCAAGCTTATTGTGTTCCATTCTAGATTGAGGCCCTGTGGCTCTATGCATGGCAGAGAATTGCAGAGTTAGCCTTCTAGCAAGACACTTGTGTTTAGAATGTGTGACCGTTATTAAGGAATATTACTTCACTAAAGCCGTGAGACATTACGCATTGCTTATTTACCTTATGCTTTTACCAGTCTCCATTGAATGACATTTTATAATGACATTTTAAAGCTATTTTTATTCATCAAAGAGTAGATGATGTTTTTTATGTATAAAGATCACATAAGTTTGTGAATACATCCTGCATTAAGCAATGAACGTTTTCAGTGAATTAGAGTAGATTGAACTACAAAAGACGGTGTCTATATTCAAATCTAGATATAACTAAATAGCAGTAGGTTGAAAACCTTATATAATATCTTTTTGCATCATGTATTTATTTCTATAATGTGAAAATCAAAACTATTCAGTTTTAAAGTTGCATAAGGACATTTTAAAAGCAATAGGAATACTTCCTCCTCAGATAGGGGAACTGGAGAAAGGGGAAGGAGGGAGACTTTCATTATTTATACTCTTCAAAGCATTTTTTATTTTGAGATGTGTTTGTTATCATATATTCATAAATAAAAATTGTAAAACACATGGAAATGAAGATATTTCATATTTACAAAAATGCCCCAAATTATAAAATGCTTAGGAATGAAATACACCCATAAAGAGACAGGACTTTTGTGAAGAAAGCTATAAAATATACATAAAAACATATAATAAGGCCCGAATAAAGGAAGGAAAACCCACGTCCCTGGATAAAATTAATATAATATTTTAATGCAATTCTTGTCAAAATTCCACTGACCTGGGACAAAATTATTTTAAAGTACATATGGAAGCATAACTACCTAAGAATAGCCAAGATAATTTAGATTAAGGAGCATTAGTGAAAGGGCCTGATATTAACAGATATCAAAAATTTGCTATAAGACTATACTCAAAGTGGAATGATAATAGCACTGAAATTTATATTTAGTTACCAAAATGCATATAATGCTTATTATGTTACTAACAGTCTTCGAAATACTTTATAAAACTCATTAAATCCTCAAAACCAACCATATGAAACAAATAGTATTATTATCCCCATCTCACAATTGACGAAGCTGTGGCCAGAGACGCATACCCAAGGTCATGCAGCCAAACAGATGGAGCCTGAACTCGAACATTCCTTAGTGAGTACATTATGCAACTTCTTGTAAGCAAATAAATCAGTGAAACAGAACAGGGAGTCCAGAAAGTGATTATATTAGTCAGGGTTCTCTTCCTCTATATATAGATCTAATATATCTAATGTTATTGTAATAAAGAATTGTCACAGGACCGTGAAGATGCACAAGTCCAAATTCCATAGGGCACCCTGCAAGCTGGTAATGCCAATAATGTTTTTTGATGAATTCCCCAGGAGAAGCTGGCTGGCTACAGTAGACCTGAGATTTTCCTCTGACTGTTAAAATCATTACTTCTCCTTGTAAGGCCTTCAAGTGATTGGATGAAATTTGTCTCACTGTTGAAGTCAATCTCCTCAGTTGATTGTAGATGTAATCAACTATAGATACAACCAACTCACTCATGATTTAAATCCACTAAATATATAACAGTAGTTATTAGGGCAGTGCTCTCTTAACCAAACAACCAGACACTATAACCTGGTCAAGTTGACAAATGAACTTAACCATCACAACCTACCCCTTGTAGATGTGGTAGCTATACACATCATCTTAAACCATACTTAATCTCTAAATAAAAATAGTAAGTCATATTTTTCACCTAACAATACTCAACTGTCCTTCAGTAATATCCACTCTTAAACTTGATATCCTAGAACTTAAATAGTATCACATGAACTAATACAACTTATGTCATATGTGAAGAGGATAAGATAGGGAAGAAAATAAAAATATTTGCTTTATGTACATATACAAACATGCTTATAAAAAAACAAGGAAGAAATATTCATAACCATTATACTCCTTATTTCTATAACTGGTCACATGATCATAGTTCATATTTATCACTATCTTTTTCTGCTACCCATTCCATGCTTGCTTTACCCTCAGCAAGCACCTCAGCTGGCCATGGTTCTTTGCCTAGTGGGGTGACCCAAATTTTCATTCCTGAAGTTTCTGGGCCATTGGTCATCCTGCCTGATTTGAGTTATTGGAGTTTTCCATTGACTTTAATCACAGGGCACTTAACCCTGGCAGTACTAAGACCCCTGGGGAATCTCCTATATTCCTGGCAAACTCTTTTTCACCTCTATTTTTTAGCTGTTGTCCTATTTTCCCTTAACAGTCAGGGAAAATAGGCAGTGCAGTAAATCTTTTCTTTGCCTGTTGATTCAGAGGCAGGAGGAGACTATGTTCCAACCAAGCCCCCAAATAAACTGTTAGAGCCCATTCTAACTCCTTGAGTTACAACAATCATTTCAGAATCTCTACTTAATGGGACCATACCATTAAATTCAGCCTGATTCAACTTTACATTCCTTCCACCATTATCCCACACCCTTAATATCCATTACTACACATATTTCCCTGATTTCTGCATATGTAAATTGCAAAAATCATGCAGCACTTTTGGAATATAGCATACCTCCTCTTGGGTCATAATTTGTACCTCACCTTTTGGGATCTGTTTGGACTTCAATCTAGTTATACGTCTGGAAGAAAGGTGGGGTGGGGTGGTGGTGGAGCATGAGAAAAATTAAAATCGTCTTGAAAGGCAGATACCTCAGGGCATTCCACTGAAGTTTCATAAGGTGAAAAAGGATTAATCTCTACAGACATAGGAGTAAAGGCTGTTTGCTCACTGGAGATTTATCAGGCACAGCAGGGTTAGTCTCTTCAGATGGAGGTTAGATGTTAGATTCCTCAGGGCAGACCATTAGCGATTTATCTGGCAGACTCAACAGAATCTAGAGTTTCAGTGTCCCCACCACTATCATTATCAGCTCATTTGTCCTCATTCCAATTTTCAGGATCTTATTCCTTTCTAATCAATATCCTCACTTTAACAGCAGACACCCTGCTGGGAACTTAGTTTACATTGTAATTCAGTCACTCACACAATGACACTCTAGGTGTAGGTTTTCAGAAGTCTCAAGTCTCTGGTCACACGAAATAAGATGCTCTTTTAGTGCACACATAAAAATGCTCACATCCTCCATATAGCACTTATGTTGTATATTTGAAGTCTTGAGCTCATTCCTTTCTGTAAAACTGTGTTCAGCATATTTAAGAACACCCAGTAAACATCATTATACCTGTTAACTCTACAAAATTCTGTTAAGGTATCAAAACACTTTGATGGAGAGCCTTGCCTCTTTAGGCATTTGAGGAGCCATATCCAGTGACCATATTCTTGTATCTCTATTCCTAACTTGTGCTGTGGATTATCGATGCCATTTTGATTATGGAAATAGTCTTTATTGCCTTTGAATCTAATCAGATTAGAGAGTGATTCCAAAAACTACAGAACCAATTTAGAAATCTCATCCTTAAGATTTTTTCCCTCAGGTACCACTCCTAGTTTCAAAGCTATATTAATCAGGGTTCTTTAGGAAAATAGATCCGGCAGGAGATATCTGTAAATATTATGAAATTTTTATAAAATTATTTCACACACTGTGGAGGTACACAAGTTCAAATTCGGTAGTGCAGTCTGCGAGCTGGGAACCCCTATGAAGGTTTTCAATGAATTCCCCAGGAATTAAAGTAGAGATAGAGATTCTCTCTTTTGACTGCTGAAATCATCACCTCTTCTTTTAAAGCCTTCTATTAATTGGATGAGATGTCCTTTATTGCTGAAGGCAATCTCCTCAGTTGATTGTTTATATAATCAGTCATAGATGCAATGAACTTACTAATGATCTAAGATCACCAAATGTCCTCACAATAACAATCAGGCCAGTGTTTGCTTAACCAAACAAATATACACCATTATCTGGCCAAGATGACACATAAAACTAATCATCACAGGGATCTACAAGTAAATGGGATTTTATTAGATTAAAAGAATGATATATCTATTCAGTGCAACAACACTACCTGGTACTGACACAACTTGTTCTTCAAGAAAACTCTAACTTGTAGAAAAATTTACTCTCACACTTTACTATTTTACATATGAATAGATGAACAAGGAGGGTTATGGAAGCTCTGTATATATGTCCAAAATTGGGGAGCCCTGAACTGCCATTAACTGTAGAATTGTGGAATGAATTATAATACATCTTACTATGGATATAATGCAACTATTAAAAAGGAGTCATATCTTTATGTTCTGATCCAAAAGGATAGTTACATTTTTAAGTTTAAAAAAAGGAAATTGAGAAATAATACATATTTTAAAATATCACATACACACATATATATATACATATATATTTGTTTGTATGTATTTGAATAAAGCTGGACAATTGTATGTAAGGATACACAGCATGGTATTGTCACTGATTACTTCAGGAAATAGTGTTTGAAAGGAGGTAATGGCAGAGGGAATTATTAATGATTTCCATACATATATCTTTCTGTTCTTCACTTGTTACAACAACTTTCACTTTTGAAAAAAATCTAAGATAAATTTCAGACTTTCAATAGTTTCATTAGTTCGTTACAAAAAATATTTGAAGTTGCTAACATTTACTTTTAAATAAAATAAACTTTATTTTAGAACAATTTTAGGTTTACAGAAATATTGCAAAGAAAGTACAGAGTTCCCATATCCCCCCACCTACATATACACAGTTTCCTTGTTATTAATAACTTGCATTAATGTGGTACATTTGTTATAACTGATGAACCTATATTGATACATTATTAATAACTTTAAAGTCTATTAGGGTACACTCTTTGTGCATAGGGTACTATGGGTTTTGACAATTGCATAATGTTATTTATCCAGCATTATGGAGTCATACAGAATAGTGTCTCAAATTATTCTCAAAAGTGTCCTGGGCTCCACCAGTTCATCCCTTCCCCCATCTCCCTGAACCCGTGGAAACCACTGATGTTTCTATTTTTTCTAAAATTTTGTCCTGTTTACGGTGTCATATAGTTGAAATCATACAGTATGTAGTCTTTTCAGACTGGATTCTTTCACTTAGCAACATGCATTTTAGCTTCTTCCATGCTTTATTATATCATGGCTTGATAGCTCATTTCTTTTTGTATTTCATTAAAGGTATAACTTAATTTGGAAAGAAAGACATCTTTTATTCTGACTCATGTCCATTTGAACATTCAATGGGTTTACAATGCAGGACATTTGCTCTAATTAGACATTGAATTATCATGTTCTGAAACAACACAATAAAGCAAGTTAAGACATTGAAAAAAAAACCCAATACATAGCAATTGTTAAGTATATTAGCAATATTATATCACCAGAAAAGGCAGAATATAAAACATTTTAAAAACTAAATATTGGTTTGGGAAATATGATGGGTCAAATCTAACTATTTTCTTTTCTAAACTTTATTTTTAAAGGAGTTTAGACTATAAAAAAAGTACATAAAAATATATGGGATTGAGGAGTGGGTGTACTTGAATGGTTGAGCACCTGCTTCCCATGTACGAGGTCCCATGTTCAATCCCCAATCCCTGGTATATCTTTAAAAAAAAAAAACAATTATAACTATAACCATGATCTATAGTACACATTATGGTGTACACTTTGCACTGTATATTTTTATAGGTTTGGCAAAATGCGTAATGGCTTATATCCATCACTGCAATATCATGCAGAACAATTCCAATATTCTAAAAATGTCCTATGTTCCACCTATTCTTTCCTCTCCCTCCCCTCAGAACCCATGAAAACCATTATCTTTATTACAGTGTTACAAGTTCTTCCATTACTACAGTAATAATAAGTCTACTTTGGTCCATGGTTGCATTCCCCGCTTATGTTTGTTCATTCCTCAATCTTGAGAATTTGGGGTAGTGATGCCTGCCCTGCTTCAGATTGAGAGGAGGCATAGATATTATGGGGCAGATGGAAGGAACTCTTTTGCTTGCAGTTGTAGATACACTTTGTTTTTGGGATGGGCATTGTCTATCACTATCAGTTTTTTATTTGTCTTGGGTAAGTCCAATGAACTGGAGAGTAGGTGTTGGCTGCAATTCTGCTGAGATTCAAGGCTCATCTAGCATATGAACAAACTGAAGATTCAAATCCCTGGGGCATATATTTAATGGGTATGGTGCTAATTATAGGTTCAACTAAAAGGGATAGAAGAATATTGGGTAGGGAAATTATAAATGAGCCTTACTTACTCTGTTACAGTGGGGAAATAGGTTATCATATATTTCAAGGTAAGACCCACTGATGGAGTGCTGATTTCGTGGGGTTGTGTGCCTTGCCTACAGTGTCTCTAGAGTCCTCAGGAGCACTCCTATTTGAGGCTTTGTTACTATGACAGTTAGTGAAATCCACCTGAGATGTGCATAAACATAACCTCTGGAATGACATCCTGACTCACTTTCAAATCTCTTAGCCATACACACTCTTTTGTATTTGATTTTCCCCATTTGGTCAAGTTTTTTTCCCAAATGCATTGCTGGTTGGTGCTTGGTAATAATCTATCAGTGCCAGGTAGGCTTATGCTGAGAGTTATGTCTCATGCCAGTGTGGGAGTGGGAAATAGTTTATTTCCTCAGTTTGGCTTAGAGAGAGAAGCCACATTTCAGGAAAAAGAATGTTTTCAAGAGCTAACTATTAGGCAATAGATATTAGCCTAAGTTTCAATTTTACAAGAATAAGGTTCATAATTACAAGCATTAGTATAGAGGGCTTAATTTAGAGGTCTGTTTTCTTTTATTTGGCACTGCCTATGTACTCTACAGATTCTTGCCACTCTACTAGAGAGCACAATAGGATTCCCCAGGATGGGAACTTAATACTTCATTGGTTATTGTGCGGGTCTCCCCCTACTGAGATAATACCCTATGGTCACATGAACACCCTCATATTCCATAGAGGCATGCCCCAGGTGCATCCTTACCTACACATTCCCACCCCACCCCCCCCCACTGGCCCCCTGCACCAGCGACCCTTCCCTGTCATAGTTGTATTCTCAACCACAATCCTCTCCCTCCCAGACTTCACCTGTTCCTTCTTCCAGTTGTCTCCCCAGCTCTATGGATAACCCAGCCCATCCTCCCAACCCCTGTCACACTCACACTCACACTCCAGCATCTTCTACTCCATTTATGTGTCTGCACCACCATCAACCCTACCCTCTGCCAAACCTCCCCCATCTACCTTTTCATTGATTCTACTCAGATTGATAATTGGTTTACCACTATCTACTTGCTTCTTATCCCATTGTAACCTATCTTCCAGACTCTACTTAAAATTTAACTCTTTATGTACATTTTATTGTTTATTTTGAAAAATTATTTTTCTATCAATTTTACAAATTACTCAATTAACATAAGATACTAACTCAAATAGCAATAAATCTACTTTAGTCAGTGGTTACAGTTCCCCCTTATTTTTGTTCATTTCTCCATCTTGAGGGATTTGGAATGATGTCCATTCAGACTGCTTCAGGCTGAGAAGAGATATAGATATAATGGAGCAGAGGAATAGAACTGTTTTGCTTTAATTTGAAGATACTACTTGCTTTTTTTTTTTTTAAGATTTATTTTTATTTATTTCTCTCCCCTTCCAATCCCTCCTCCGCAGTTGTCTGATTTCTGTGTCCATTCACTGTATGTTCTTCTATGACTGCTTCTATCCTTATCAGCGGCACTGGGAATTTGTGTTTCTTTTTTGTTGCATCATCTTGTTGTGTCAGCTCTGTGTGTGTGCGGTGCCACTCCTGGGCAGGCTGCACTTTCTTTCACACTGGGCCGCTCTCCTTATGGGGCACACTTCTTGCACGTGGGGTTCCCCTATGCAGGGGACACCCCTGCATGACATGGCATTCCTTGTGCATCAGCACTGTGCATGGGCCAGCTCCACACAGGTCAAGGAGGCCTGGGGTTTGAACCGTGGACCTCCCTTGTGGTAGGTGGATGCCCTATCCATTGGGCCAAGTCTGCTTCCCACGACTTGCTTTTGAATTGAGGCTGGTCCATCATAATCATTTTGTTATTTTTCCAAGGTAATCCGAGGAACTGGAGTATAGGGCTTGGCCATATAACTGCTGGGTTTGGGGGCTCAACTGGCATAGGAACAAACTAAAGTTTTTAAATCCTCTTAGAAATACACTTAACAGTTAAATTGAAAATTATAGGTTGAGGTCATGATTAGGGGATTTATAAATGAGCACAACTATATTAAATTGGGGAAATAGTTTTTCTATAATATATTACTAGATAAAGTCTACCAAGGGAGTGTTAATTTCATGAGGCATTGTGGCTTGCCTATGGTGTCAAAATATCCCTATGTTCCTCCATAGCACTTTTGTTTGAGGCCTTGTTTACTGTAGTAGTTTGTGAAGTCTGTTTGAGACCTACATAAGCATAACCTCTGGAATGGTCATTTGACTTACTTTGAAACCTCCTAGCCATTAAAACCTTATTTTATTTAATATTTCCCCCTTTTGTTCAAGGTCTTTCTCCAAATGCAACCCTCAGTGCCAGAGAGGCTCATCCATGGAGTTATGTCCCATGACAGGGATATAGCAGTGAGCTTATTTGTAGAGTTTGGCTTACAGAGATGAAGTTGTCAACTTATTTTAGGGTCTTCTTCTAGAATACACATTTTATATTTCACCTATTCATTTACCTAAAAATATATAAAAGTGACTTTTATGTACTTGAAAAATTTTTCTTGTAAATCAATATGTTCATATATGACATTTACAATAAAATACATTCTTAACATAAATAAACTTATGGTTGAAAAAAAGAGTGCTAATGCCATCCTTCCCAAAGATGCTGATATTATCTAAGTTTACATGATAAAAATTTTTATTATATCATTAGGAAAATTGTACAGTAGGAATTTAGAAAACTAAATACATATAGATTGGGATTGTTCTTTCTCCTCTATGCACGATAATTCCTCTTTGTACCTCCAAGGCCATTCTCACTCTTCTCCACCATGTTCTAAGCCCAGGAAGCTGACTGCCACAGATTGTATTAACCAGGTTCTTTTGTTCTTTGACTTCTAGTTGGGTTCAGCCAATGAGAGACATTGCAGAGACAAGAGTCCATTACGAAAGAATAGTTTAGCAACCTGCGTTAGTCTTGTAGTGTCCCTTTCTATCTCCCATAGAGTGGTCCTTCTCCTATGATTTCAATTTTTTCTTAGTTTTGGTGACAGCAATCTTCCCTCACTCTCTTGCTTGCCCCTTCAGGCAGTTCAGAGAAATCAGGTCCTCTGAATTTCCTTAACCCTGATCATCCCTTTGTAAGTAGTCTCCTCAGTTACTCCTTTAAATATGCCATCTTATTCATGTTGGGACCCTGACTGATACGTTCTCTTATTCCTTACATCTGGAAATAATCTATAGTTTAATTTTTTTTTCTTTTTTAGTTTGATTGTTGACCTTTATCTCTTGTAAGATGCTCCCTTCTGAAATGCCACCCACTAATTTCTTTGCTGGCTTTTATGTCCTGGATAACTTAATGCTCTAACTCTATGGACTCATAGATTTAAATCTCTACAGTGAAAGAGAGACAGGAAGACAATAATGTGAACATTGCCAACATATTTGATAGTGTTCATCAACTGCAATTCCAAAGGTTGTTAAAATGCTTGAACTTTGTATTCTATCCATGGAGAGAAAATGGAAAGGAGGGACACTACATGTGACCTTGGCACTGAAGGCATTAGATCTAAACAGAGCCCTGGGAATGAGTAAAGACACATTTGCCCAGCAACTTTTTACTTTCTAAAAGTTATAAAGTGGAACTTACCCCAATGCTGTTGACCATGGTAAAGGAATAGAAATGTGATAGTGGAAATAATAGAGAGTAGTGACATCAATGAAATCAGCATGAGTTCACTGCAGCAACAAATCTTGAATGAAGTCATTTGTATGGAACAATCACACTGACTTGATCAAATATGACTCTTTTCCATTTGAGGCATTTTGTGTTTCCAAGTTTCTAAATGCATGTCATAGTGGGAACTCCTTCATAAACTCTCTCTAAGAGAAGATGCCTGATTCAGAATAGTATGAAAAGTACCTTTTTAAAAAAATATTAATGATAATGAATAAAATCATCCCTTGGAAATGAAGTTCCTACATGTTTCTATAAGACTAACCCTATAATAAGATAATTTTATATGCCCATTGTCAGAGTTAGAAATGCAAAGGAAGATTATTTATTTATTTATTTGTCAGTAAAATCTCTTTAATATGTATTTGTGTGACCCTAGAGTGACTAAAATTAGTTGAAAATGACTTACATAAAAGAAGTTCCTTGGAGATGGGAAGAGGATGGGAGATGCTTGCTTTCAAGGGCTCTAATCCCTTAATCATTGGCATTTGTGAATGGAAAAGTGTTTGTACGGATATTGAATCCACTGAGTTGGGTCTATATGATAGAATGCCCTGTGGGATGAAATAAGAGCTAAGGTTTTGCCCAGCTAGGCAAAAGTTAGAGAACTACTTCAGGATTAACCTATTGGTGGTAGGAATCATGCATCCCAGCAATCAGCACAAGAATATCCCGGAGCTAATTAAATTTAAGTGATATCCCTCCTTTTTTTCCCACCAGTAATTGTTCAATGTCTTTTGTTATATCAGCTATAAAAGTAATATTTTTGTTGATATGTTGCTATTTTAAGATTATCTGGTCTGTGAAGACATTAAACAGCCTTTCAAATTGAAACTGCTCCAAGAAAAATTCTCCTTTTACAATTTCCACTACACTTTCACCTGCTTTTTGTATTTCACTAAGAAAAAGAAGATATGTTTTCAAGATGTACAAACAGATATACACAGGTGTAGTAGCTTGAAGCTGTATGTTCTTCAGAATAGCATGTTCTTAAATCTAATCTATTCCTGTGTGTGTAAACCCTTGGTAAATAGGACCTTTTGATGAGGCTACATCAATTAAGATGTGGCCACCTCAAGGGTCTTAATCCTATTCCAGTAGAACCTCATTTTATGCAAACTCAACACACATGAATTAAGGTATATGCAAGCAACTGAAAAAAATGAAGGCAGAGGAAATAAAAATTTTAAAAATTATTTCTATGATTAATTTTGTTTACTTATTGCTACTAGAGTGGTTTTTTTTTTTGCTTTATTTATAAAAAATGTGCCATAGGCATGTTCATGTAAGAATTACTTATTAAATAATGGGATTCACTATTATTCATGATTTTCAATTTATGCAAAGGACCTTAGAATGTATTGGTTATGCAAAATGAGATCCTACTGTACTGGAATCCTTTATAAGTAAAATGAAATTCCAACAGATGGAAAGAAAGTCACAGGAAGCAAGAGGTTAAATATCAATGGAACCCAGAAGAGAAGGGAGAGACCAGATGGTATTGCCATGTGACAAGCTAAAGAACAAGGATTGCTGGCAGCCAGTCCAGAATGTCAGTCTTCTGGGAGAGAGCATTGCCTTGATTATGCCTTGATTTGGACTTTCTTATAGTTTCAGAATCATAAGCTATTAATTTCCTATTTGTTAAGCTGACCCATTGTACAATATTTGAGCAGTCTAGAAAACTAAAACACATGGGTTCCTATGAAAACCAAATTAGTTGAGGATACAACAAAGATACACTATGTTATAATTCACAGTTTCACTGCCTCATTTTCTTTAGAATCATTCTGAAACCTTTTGGGTCTTGACCATTTATAGTTATTAATGGTTATTAATTTGGACTATAGTCTAAGGCCAGAGCAGTTTTCTCTTTGTTTTCCTTGATAACATCTTTATCTTGGAAGTTTCTTAAAGTTATGGTCCATGGACTCTCTGCATCAGGCATATCAGAAGATTTTATGTAAAAATGAGATTGCTGGATCCCACTTCATACAAACCGAATCCAAATCTCCAGGAATTGGGATCTGACCGGACCCGCGGATCAGTCGAACCGAGACCTGAGGGAGGGAGTGGGAATGAAAAAGGGACAAGAGACACAAAGAATGGAGGCAAGACAGGATTCTGATCAAGCCTCGTTTATTGAGGGTCAGTCAGGGGTTCTTATAGCCAGGGATGAATGAGGTGGTACATACTGACAACACATGTGTCAGTAAATGATTGGTTAACTAGATTTTGATTCTCGTGCCACACGCACGTGCAGATGGTTATTTGGCAATGTCCTCGGAAAGACTTTTGTGCTCTTTAGGGAATACCTAATTGGAGCCCAGGGGAGTGGCGTAAGAATAGAAACTTAATTGAAACTTAACCTGGTTAGTATCTAAAAATAGCGCTTAGCAACAAGATGGCCAATACAACACCTGTGCCAGAGGCAGCTTCCCACAGGGATCCATATATTTTCCAATCAAACTTGGTGATTTCCATATATAGGGATTTATCTAGAGATAATATGCAACATGGATGACATTTCAGACAATTACTTATTTCCATGGGAGAAACAGTCCCAGCAGTCATTCTCATGATTAACTTTTAATGAACAGTTACTATGGGTCAAACACTGGGCATGGAGATAGGAAGTTAGCAAAACAGACATTGGCCTACTTTCATGGTGCTTTCACCCTACTGGGAATGACAGACATTGATCAATTAATCATCTCAGTGAATGTAAAAGTAAAATTATGTTATGCTATGAAGGAGTACCCACCCCTTGGTGGGTGGGGACTCACAGATTAAAGGCATGGTGATGGACAGAGTTGAGGGCTTTTAATTTTGGAGTTTTGCTTCTGGAGTTTGATGCTGAAGCTGAAGCCCCAGGGAGAGAGACAGAGCCATTCACCTGATAGTCTACAGCTGACCTTGGGGAGAAAACAGAGGAGCTGAGCCCAAAGGAACCCAGGAAGCCTGAACCCTCACAGATGTCAGCAGCCATCTTGCTCCAACATGTGAAATAGACTTTGGTGAGGGAAGTAACTTATGGTTTATGGCCTGGTATCTGTAAGCAACTACCCCAAATAAATAGCCTTTGTAAAAAGCAACCAATTTCTGGTATTTTGCATCAGCACCCCTTTGACTGACTAATACAATAGGTTAATTCTGCAAGTCCAGTGTAGGGGACCAAGAGGAGATCTTTGTGACCACAGTTGAGAGAAGGGGTCAAGGGCAGAGGGTGCATGAGATGAAGTCAGACCATGTGGAGCTTGCAGGTCAGTTTTAGACATTTTCTCAGATTGGGAAAAAAAGGGGGGGGGGGCTTGTAGAGGATCACCTGATTTGTTAAGAAGATGCAAAATGATACAAAGAAAATATTCTTGGAGAGAGATTGAGATGTCACCCTGTTGTCCATCTACCATCTTGTCTGATGCATCTATCCTGTATTCTGTGTAACTATCCACAACTATCGTGTATGATACAACTCTCCTATGTGACCAGAGCAAGCTCCATGAGGACCAAAGCATAAAAAATAAAACTTTACCATAGTTTTTGTGAGTACCAAAATGAGGATGAGGGTTGTGAAAGTGCTTTGTAAAACATAACTCACTAAAGACATATAAGGAATTACTGTAGTTTTACTGTAGATATATATTTTAAACTCAAACAAATATCCTTTATTAAAGAAAAAGGAATATTGTGTGTTGTTTATACTGCATGTAGAAGAAGAAAAAGGGGGTTGCAATACTTGGTGGACAAGTACCTAACTCTGAAGTCATGAGGTAAAAAACATGAAATACAAAGCAATACAAATTACAATGCAGAAAATTGCACTAAAGAGCAAAAGGTAGAAGTCAAAACAAATATTGGACATTTCCTGTATCCAATATTTAAGCTATAAAACTTGCTTAGATTTTTCTTTGATTTTTAATACTTTAAAATGTTAATTGAGCTATTTAAGTGTTGTAAATTAGCAAGAGTTGGTGTTTACAATACTCTGTGCACACTGTTCATTTAAAATAAAGATGTTAAAGTCATCCTTAAAAGCAAAGCACATGTGCTAGTGCTTGTTTCTACCTTTATATTATTACACAAAGCTAGTAAATAGTGAATCAGTTTGCCATTAAAATTTTCATTTTCCAAGAAGATTAAAAATCATGTCAGTTACATTAGCCTGTTTGGGTTTTTTCCTGCAAAGTGATCTGTAGCCTTCAATTTTTCATAAACTATGTATTATAGTTTGACACTGGGGAAGTCATACAGTACAATGAGAAATTCAATGAGACACTGGGGATTCTTTCAAAGTTGAAGTGAGAAGTCACTGTGTGGATAACACTGTCTATACGGTTTTAAAATGGTTTCTCTGTGTTACCTTTTCTTTTATTGTTATCTAGAACAAGGAAGTTATCTATTTCTGGAGCTTTTCCATGGACTCAGCACTTGAGCTTGCTTCTGCTGGCTTTTATCCATTATTTCTTACTACTTATCTACAGTTCTACCCATTATGATTACCCTCATTTCATCAGCTTTGAATGATCCATGTCCAAGTTTGCACTTGTTAAATAACAATCTGAAGATGTATTTCCCACCATATTTTGGTACCTTTTCCTTTCCTTCTCCCTTTAGCCTCTTTGCAACTGTAAGATTCTTCACCCTGATGCTTTTACTCAAATCTGTAATTCAAAGCATTGAACATATATTACAAATACCCAGTATTTGAGTGTACCTTGTTCCAGTGTTGCTTTTTCAGCTGTTTAGTCTCTGAAAATTATTGCTTGCCTCAACACTATTCCCAGATTTGTTACCACGTTAAAGTGTTAGGGGCTCTTTTGATTCACATATCTTTTGGTTCATGTACCTACAGGAATACTGCTGAATTAAACCACCTGTCTTTCTTCTCTTCCTCTGACCCACCATCCTAAACAGCACTAACATAGCTTTCTTTCCATGTATATGACAGTTTAAAAATATGCAGTGATGTAGACACTACTCACTTTTTATTCAGCTGGTCTTGCAGATAGATTAATCTCCCAATTAGATTTTTCCTTACTAGATTCCTGTGGCAAACCATGAAGGAAGTAGACAGTGAGTCCTTGGAAACCAAGACCTTTTCCTTATATTCCTTTCTTACCCTTCCAAGTGCAGGGCTTATCCACAAGTTAGTTGTGTACCTGGTGCCAGATCCATGAGCAAGAGGGTAGACAGGACAAAATTAGGCTTTCAAGACCTCTATATGGCCAATTGTAGCTGTGACTCTCCTTTATGGTGGCCACAGTTTTCAAAAGCTTAGCTAGCTTATTTAGAACTATTTTATGTTTAATAGTGAAGTCACCTCCTATTTCTTTTGCTCAGCCCCAAGGCAAGGCACCATTCCTTGGCTCTCTTGGCTTATGGTGAACCTGTTGCTTTATGTAAGGAAATCTGTTCTTCATTGCATCCTGGCCCCAGTTATAGGAGATTTGACAATAATTCCCAAATGCTTTGCATGTGATTCCCAAAAAGAAATAGGACATAGGGTGGAAGGTATGCATATTAAAATTCCTCATTGTCCCAGCTTGCATGATTGTGAAAGTCAGTTTTAGTTCATTTACATATCCAATACCTCAGTGAAGCAAATGTGGGCCAGGAAAAAAATAACCCCACTAAAAGTCACAGTAGCTCTTAGAGGATTTGCCTTCTATTCTCCCTCAGTTTGACTTGGGGTAGAATTGATATTAAAGGAAAGACTTAAGCATTGTGTATGGCACTTAAGACCTCCTGGGCATCCTCTGCTTGGAAGTACCTGAGTCAGAACCAAGGTAGTTGTTTAGGGAAATGTCTCAGTGGTAAAGAGTTTAAGTGACTGGATGTGTGTTCTATAGTGTTGAAAATTTGATTGTCAGATATCAATCTGAGTAAAGAAAATAGTGGGAGGTTAACCAATGAAACACAAGCATAACCCAATAATCTCAAGTTTTAGATGACTTATTAGCCTACATTCTTGGATGGGAATGATAGGCTATTTGAGAGTCAGGTTTCTCACTGTCAGAGAAAGAAGTTACAAATAAGCAAAGGAGGAAGGTAGAATGAACCCTGTAGAGGTGGACTGGTGTCAAAGATATCAATATAGACTCACGTTTGTTTGTTTATTTTAATATGCATACAGATAAGAAAGAAAAATCATAAAGATGAAGAAAAGAGCGAGAGGCAGAAAATAAAAGAAACGAAGAAAAAGAATGTTATGTTAATTTTAGCTACTGAGAGGAAAAGGAAATTATGATGCCCAGTAATAGTGGGCACAACTGATACCCAGATCTTGTTTTCTAAATACCATTCTCTAATAAAAGTTACCATGACTCCTAGGCAAATTGATTTATTCCAGGACTGAGTCAGTAAAAATACAAGATTAGTCTGAATATCTTGTGATGTCGGAAATTAAGGATATGCTAATAAAAAATTGAGAATCTATCAAAAGGGCATAGAAGCCAATGTGAATAAGCTCCCAAAGGCCAAAATTAGAATTGTTTGAGCAACAAAAAAAGTAATAATAATATTGGATTATATAACTCATAGAATAAAATGAATATCCGTGAGTCATAGTGATATATATATATATATGAATAAATGGTGGAGACGTGACAACTCTTCTTTACAGAATAATTCCAATTAATAAACATAAAAGAAATAAAGGAAGTAGAAAATCACCATTAGACTATCATGTTAATAGCTGCCTCAGGGAAGGTCCAATATGGATGCTAAAATTCATTGACTAAAGTTTCATTAGGAACAAGGTATTTGCATAATCTCAAAGCATCTCTGCCAAAATACTTAGTATTTAGGGAAAAATAGTAAATATTCACTATGGCTAACTGATCAAGGTTAATATCACCAACAATATGTTGACATCATGTAATCCCTGACGTGATGCACTGAGAAAAGCACATCATCTCTGAGCTATCATTCCCAACAAGAAACATCAGACAAATCCAAATTGAGGAAAATTCTTCAAAATTTTCTTTGCCAGGCATATAGTCTGTTGCAACTAATCAATGTTACCATTTTAATATAAAAACATCCAGAAATAATATGTAAATGAATGGGAATGGCCATGTTTCAATAAAACTTCATTTGCAAAGGAAGATAGTGGGCTAGATTTGGCCTATGGGCCATAGTTTGCCAACCTCTAATCTAAATGTAATGCAAGATCCTGGATTGCATCCTGGAAAAGATAATGGACATTTAGTGGAAAAAACGGGTAACATCTGAAAACTTTCTGTTCAGTTAATAGTATTATACCAAGGTAAATTTCTTAGTTTTGATAAATGTTCTATGTAACATGTTTACATTGGAGAAATCTAGGAAATGGTATACATTCTGTACTGTTTTGCAATTCTTCTGTAAATCTAAAATCATCTTTTAAAAAATTCTAAAAATACATTAGCCAAATACAGTCATACATACAAGCATACATACTTAGATACACATATACAAGTGGCTAGGAGAAAGAAGAGGTAGGGTAAGTTGGCTCCAAGATGATTCAATGCAAATGCAAACTAGGTCAGAAATATATTTGTAGTCCTGAGAATCTTTGAAACTTAACTTCTATTTCAGTTTTTCAGAAAACTTAAGTCACTAAAAAATTTTCCCTCTAACCTTTTTTGGTTCTTACACCTGTAATAACAGATAGGCTAGGACAATTAGAAGGGCTGAGTTTTTAGAGGTAAATTACATCTTCATTTATAGGGAAAACTCGTCATCTTTAAACTACTAAAAGGTAACACGTATGAGCTTGTCAGAGCAGTTTCTTCTCATCATGTTGAATGAGCCTTTGATTGATTCAGACTAAACTGTCATTTATTAAAAAAGCCTGAAGTATTTGTGTAGTTAGAAACATAAAAGGATCCCCTAAAAAATAAAGACACATAAATGTTCCAGACATTGTTCTATATTCCCTTTATGCCTACTTAAAAATGCTTAATTCTAAATATTACTTTTCCCAGGGTATATAGAAATGTTGAATTTTGGGGTGTGGAAAGAGGACTTGAATTATGTTGCAGTTGAAAAACTATTTCATCCCTTGGCAGGAATCATATATTTAAAAACTGCCTGACTTTTTTTCCTGCATTGTTTATAACTGTAATTAGTGGATCTTAGAAGATCATTTACCCTAGAGGTACCTAAACTCATAAACCATCAGTTAATCAACAAATCTCTATTGAGTCAATGACATAGTAATTACTATGTAATTACATTCTTTCACTCCTCTTCTAATCCATTGCAAATCCTATTGGGTCTAACTCTGGAACGGATCACAAAAATAACCTTTTTCCACCACCTCCAAAGTCCCAGCCTAGTACAAAACCACAGGCTTAGTTCCTGGTGTGCCACTTATTTATTCTTGCATCTATTCTTCAGTTTTCTTCCCACACAGAAGCCAGCATGGTCTTTTAACACTGGAATTTAAATTACATCAGTTCTCTAATTTATATCCTTCTATATTACTTTGCCATTGCATTAGAAATAAATCCAACTCCTTTTCAAGGACTATAAGAGTTTATATAATCGCACTCCTGTTAACTTCTCCATTCTCATCTTGGATGTTTGCACTAATTGATCCTTTTTCTGGAATGATTCCTCACATCTTTTTGTGGCTTGCCTGCTCTTAGCATGTAGATCTCAGCTCAGATATCAAAAAGCCCTCCTTAACTTCATATCTAAAGTTGACTCCACCCATCAGTCTCTCTTTATTCCGTGAAACTGTTTTCCTCATAGCACTCCACAATTATCTTATTTATATTTATAACTGTTTCATATGGCTATTTTCTCCAATTAGTCCCTTGAGGACAGGGACAATTGCTGTCTCATTCATCACTGTAATTCCAATGACCAGAACTTTACCTAGTATAAGTAGGCATTCAATAAATGTTTCTTTATGGAAATAAGTGGATGTATGAATGAATAAATTCAAGCCTTTATGCCTAACAATACAGTAATGGTCAAGATTAATTTCTTTGCTCAGAGAATTTATAATTCTAGTAATTATATTAATTATGTATAATTCTAGTAATTATGTTAATCATGTTAGGGAGCACAAAGGAGCTAATTTACAAGACGTACTATGAGAGGCTTGAAAAGACAAGTATAATCCTAGGTTATGGTGGTGTTAGGTAGAAACAATGAATTCTGAGATCATGGTGGGATGATTTAATTATATCGTGAAGGGTGTGTAAACCTTTAAGATGGAAACTTTTAAATTGCAAAAATCCCATGGCTGCAAAGGGCAATGGTACTCTGCCCTTGCCCTTCACTCCACCATGCAAAAAGAGTAGCAGAACTGAAGGCCACATCAGTCAGTGAAGAGGAGGATGGCAGACAGTGGGAACTGGCAGCCAAGTGTGCAGGGTTGGTGATGTTAGTTGAGAATTCCTCTATGCATGAAGTGATAATTGGAGCTATGGAAGTGGAAGAAATTTTGAAAGACAAGAAGGAAAATGAGTAGAAACAAGTATAGAATAAATAATTTCATTTGCAACTTAGGTAAATATAAGGCACTACGAGAGAGAGAGAGAGAGGGAGGGGGGGAGAGAGAGAGAGAGAGAGGGTGGCCGTGTGGTAGGAATTCATATTATTGGTCAGCCCTTTTAAGTCAATTTTGAAACTAACAAGGATAAACATTCTTGAACTTTGGTAGGAATTTAACTAGAAGGATTTCAGAAACTAAGGGAAGAGAGGTTCAAGAGGAGAAATTGGTCAATAGGGTCAAAGAACAAGTTAAAGAGAAGTGGGAATTTGATTTGGCAGTCAGGAGGTTGTTGCTGGCCTTACTGGGAAGAGTTTCACAGAAAGGCTGCAGGCAGATGCCAAAAAAGCAGCGGGTTTAGGAGCGAGTGGCCTGTGGTCAAGTGGAGGATAGGCAATAAGCTTAGCTTTGCCTTTCAATAAATTTGATGGTGAATGGAGTTAGAGAAAGGGTTTCTTGTTGTTATTGTTGTTGTTTTTGCTGTGTGGGGGAAATATGTAGCTCTGAGCTGCCTAGTCCAAGCAATCACTTTCAGTGTACAAATGTCTTGAGTGCTAGAAGGGTCCCCTCATCATGAATGAAGTGAAGGAAAGTAAGTGCCAGCCAATCCAACATGTTAAATTGAGCAAATTTAGTTAAATTTGGCAGAAGACATATGGTTTATGAATCTCATCTGTTTCCACACAGTTTGTTTTGTTTTGTGCTCCCTTAGTTTGTTTTTTTCTTAAGGTTTTCTTTGAAAAACCTTCATCTTATTTTGACTGAATTAAGAGGTCAGTAAGTTTTTCACATTTTCATCAAGGTAGATTAGTATTTTTGGGAAAATGCTGTTTGTGTGTATGTGTATTAGGGAGATGCTTGTGTGATAGTTAAAATTATTTAGGGCAAATGGGTGGGATATAACTTAGGAAGAAACCTAGAAGGCAAGGAAGCAGAAATAGGTGTAGATATTGGCCCTTTCTTACTGTGGCGGTTGTCTCTATTGTGTCACGAAACATAGATCAGTCAACTGTCACACTTTTGGGCAGTTCAAAACCTTATTCAAATTTTAGTTTGTTTGAGTGTCTGGCTTCTCCCTTTTAGTGTAGGAACCTCAAATACAGACCCATGGCCTCTTTACACTATTCACCACCACAGTGTCTGGCATGAGACCATGTACTTTGTGTGTTCTCTAATATAGCTACTGGTCATGACCAAGTTATAGAACAGCTCCAGAGTTCCTGTTGCATTTTGGATTACCCAGATGTGGTCTAAGGCAGTTTTTAAGACATGAATGACTGAATGAAGCATAGTGCTAATTCTGTATCTAAAATGAAATCTCTTAAATTAATAACCAGGTCTGGAAGCTATAAATTTCTCTTTCTCAATACCCAAGGCAATAGCTAACTCTTCCAATGGAGCTGGTTGGAAAGGAAATTCAGGGAAAGCAGATTTCTAAGAAGTTAAAGTAACTGAAAAAATGCCATTCGATTATCCAACAAACATATATTTGGCACATAGCACTTGCTATATCCTGGGCCCATTTTGGTGTTTGTCATTAAAGGATAAATAAGAAAATAGTCTCTGTCACTAATAAACTGTACTCCAGTGATACATGTGTGATGTTGGCCATGAGATAGGGAAAGCCTGTCTCACAGAGATATAACCAGGTATCACATTACTCAAGAGAACAGATGAAACAACAGAGAGGCAGATCCGTAGGAGGGACAGCCATACATGACCTCCACAAAACACATAGCAGGCATTGACAGCTATCTGGACATTGCTATAAAAGCCAATAGGATAATCAAGGGAGATTGGATATAGCAGGGATCTTCTGCAAGCTGCTCAGGCCACCAAGTGGCTAGCAAGACCCTCAATGCAATTCTAATGCAGGAATAATTATGCAAAAGGAACAGATGAGATAGCAACACAAGCGTTGGACCGTGGCCACAATAGACACTGACAAATTTACAAAAATGATGTCTTAAGAGTATATTGATGAAAGCAACCAAAAAGGTGCAAAGTAATCTAGCAGGGATTTCATCTGTCATCTTATCTCTGGACCTAGGATCAGCCAGCCACCATTTGATCCCCTTTTACTACACGAGGACTTTTACTGACTGTCTTGTCAGTCTTTTCTGAATTCCTAACATATGACTTTATCTGAATTCTGGGAACTAGGCATATCTTTCTTTTATGATTGTCTGAAGTGGGCTACTGGAATCTGCCTGTGACAGTAGTTTATTGCTGACCACAGTCAATCAGACCTGAAGAACCAAGAAAAGGTGGCAGCACTGGGTAAGAAGAAAGTGAGGAAGGGGATGGTCAAAGGCTGATGGTTGGAGTCAGAAAGCCTAATTGTGGCACCATCAAATAAGCTGGTCTGTTAGGACACATATAATCTCCATGTATGTATCTACGCAAAGTTCAGAATCAACCTGTCATATAGTTAGTGCCCGATGAGAGAAGCCACTTTCTCTGAATCGAAAACAAATTCTAGAACAGAGGTTTCTACACCTTTCACCAACTTTTTGTGTGTGTATGTGTCTAAGTGTCTTTATTTTCTTTTTTTTGATAGTCAGGCTACTTAATCTTTATTCTTCAAACAAAACGTCAGTCATGCTATTTTGAGCACACATCTGTGTGTCCAGTGGGACCTCAACATTTGCTTTGTTATCCTTATATAACTATTATTATTTCAAATTTAGAGTTTCATCCAACAAATAAGTATTAAGCATTTCCATCCATCTCTGTCTATGAATCAACTTGTTCAGTTTTGACAAAACAACCATCTTAGATGACAGTAGTATTTATTTGTAGATCCATTTGAGTACTTATTACATTTTCCTATATTGTTTCAAAATAAATGATGGGGGATGCTGATATGAGTAATAATGCAAGTAAGACAAAAATGGAGAGAACATAAGATAGGCCAAAGGAGATGTGACTCTTCAGCCTCCTTTACAGTGGGTTCATACCCACAGGAATGGTCATGTTTTTCTGGAGTATATGTAGCTTCAAACAACTACATTTTACCTCTAGACCCCAAAAAGACATGTTCTTTCTCTATTCAAAATACATTAATTCCATGACAACTTTCCAAAAACCTTAAATCATTTCAGAAACAATGCTTAGTACAAAGTCTCATCATTATCGATTATAGATGTGGTCTGTCCTGGGGCACACTTCTTCTCCAGCTGTGGACCTGTGAAACCTAGAGAATAAGTTGCCCACTTCCAATATACAATGGATAGACAAGCACAGAATAAATATTTCTATTCTAATAGAGAGAAATTGGGAAGAAAATAGGGCTCACAGTTTCCAGACAATTCCAAAATCCTGCCAAGCATATGCCAATAGCTTTCAAGGTCTAGAGTCATCTATAGAATGTTTTGTCCTCCAGGCATGATGGAGTGGTAGCTCCACCCTTTCCAAGTGCTTGTACAGTATCCACGTTCTCCCTGAATCGGGGTGAAGCCTCCACCCTCTCCAAGCATTGTGGTGATGGCCAGGGTTTCTGCAATCCCCAGGACACAGGCTCAACCTTTTCAGAACACTGGGGTAGTAGTACTCTTCCTGAACAATGGGGTGGAAGACCCACCCCATCGAAGCAACATCTCCCTTTCCACACACATGGATGGGCTTGCACTCTTGGCCCTAGAAGATGTCTTCAGTCTAGACATCAGCTTCCATGATTCTGCCCTTGAAGTGATTTTTCCCTTTAGTCCAGGCTGGTAGTGTTTTCAAATATATAGCTTTTGCAAAAAACTTTTGGCTTTGCATGTAGTACACAGGGGTCCAAACCAGCAGACTAAAGAACTTACCACAGATCCTTTCTGGATAACTGCATCTCCAGTCCTAACTTCCCCTGAAATGGTTGACTGGATCCACACTTAGCTAAACCCTTACATGGAGCACTATTCTCTGGAGACTTGCCTTCCAGAAACTCATAATTTTCCAAACCATCAATTTCTGGCTTCTTTGTGCCCAGGAGTTCAGTTCTCAGATCATCTGTTCCCTCTCACAATTTACTATAATCTGCAAGGAGAAGCCAGGCCACACTTTCCACACTTAGCTTGGAAATCTGCTCAGCTAAATATCCAAGTTCTTCGCTTTCAAATGCTGCTTTCCATCCAGCATCAGAACATAATTTTGTCAAGTTGTCTGCCACTTTAAAATAAGGATCACCTTTCCTCCAGGTCCAATAACACATTAGTTATTTTCTCTTAAGGCCTCAACTGAAGAACTTTAGCAAACATATTTCTGCAAACAGTCTCTTTAAAGCAATTTAGGCCTTTTATATCAAGCACAGCACAGTTCTTCCAGTGTCTACCAATTACCCAATTCCAAGCTGTTTCCACATTTTTGATATTTGCAATACTAGTAACAAAATCTGTTTTAGTTTCCTAGGCTGCTCAGAGTAAATACCATGGAATGGTTCAGCTTGGGCAATGGGTATTTATTGTCTTACAGTTTTGAGGCTGAGAAAATGTCCAAATCAAGGCATCATCAAGGCGATGCTTTCTTCCCCAAAACCGGCTACCTGTGATCCCTGGTTCTTCTGCCACATAGCAAGATACATGGTGGTATCTGCTGGGCTCTCCCTTCTCTTCCAGGTTTTGTTGATATCTGCTTAGTGCTTCTGTCACTTTCCCCTTTTGTCTGAATTTCATCCTTTTATAAGAGGATTAAGATGCATCCTGAATGAGGTGGGTCACACCTGTTAAGGTGTGAAGCAATATCATCAAGAAAGGTCCTACCTACAATGGGTCAACACTCATAGGAATGGATTAGATTTAAGAACATGCTTTTCTGAGGTACATAGAGCTTCAAACCACCACAAAACTGGAAGAAACCTGATTGATTATATGTTATTATGAAGGAAGAGAAAAGAATTTTAAAATTCTATGAAATATTGGTAATAGTGTTAAAGATTATCTATCCAAAAGTTGAAGTGTTATAATAGAGATATTTTTAAAACTTATAGGGATTCATTTGCCATTGATCCCCTAGAGAATTCCATGGGTTTATGTAGTATCTGATACAGATACTGCTTTCTTCAGACTTAGCCTTTCACCTGTCAATTATAAAATAATTTATAAAATATTACTAAAGTTATTATCAAAATCTTCTTTCTATTCCTTGCAAATTACCATCAGCAGGTTCATTTTTCCATCATTAAAATAATTTTTTTCTATGTAGTAAACATTATTTCAGTTAAGAGAAATAGACTTTGAAAAAATAAATTTATAGTTAATTTGCATGCATATATTAATGTTTAATCTTTGTTCATGAATATATTACACAGCATTATGTGGTTAAAAAACTGTATATTTTTCTGAATGTAAACAATTTTAGAATCATTTTTTGTTTTCTAAGAACAGACCTCTCTTCTACCCTGCTTTAGATATTCTATTTTCAAACATATTCTCCAGAAACCTATATGTATATAAAAGCAGTAAATTTTAGCTAAATGAAATATATGTTCCATATCCTCAAAAACCTTGCAAACTTATATGGTAACTGAAATTCCCATCTGTATTAGTTTGCCAAAGGCAGCCAATATTAGAGTACCAGAAATGGGTTGGCTTTTATAACAGGAAGTTTATGAGGGATAAAAACTTACATTTCCAAGGCTGTGAAAATGTCCAAATCAAGGCACCTTCAGAGATGTTTTCTCACCAAAGATTGGCTACTAACAGATCCTGGAGTCCTGCCATATGGTGAGGCAAGATGTCAGGTCTGTCAGGTCTGCCCATCTCTCTATTTCTCTTGGAGCTCAGCTGTGGATAATCAGGTACATGGCTCCTCTCTTCAGCCTTGAGCTGCTCTGTGGGCCCAGCCTCTTGGGGGCTTCATGCTTCAGCTTCAGCTGCTAGTGATCCTCATGTCTTCCCTCACATGGCAGTGTCAAAATTGTAGCTTCCTTTTTCCATGTCTCTTTTTCTCTCGGTGTTCTCAGTTTATATAAGACCCAGCAAGAGGGCAGAGGCCTAAACTGAGTCACACCTCACTGATGGCAGTTCAATCTAAAGCCCTAACGTGATCCAATCAAAGTGAATCTAATGCAATCAAAGGGTACTACACCCACAGAAATGGATTAGTTTAAGAACATAGTATTTTAGGATTCAAAAAAGAAATTCAAACTGTTATACCATTCTTAGAGTTACTCCCTTGTGCCAAGGCTTTTGCTAAAATATGGACAAAAGAATTTAAGCTAAAACAAGACAAAACAAAAATTCACTTTTTTGATGGATATTTTTCTAGAATGTATTGCTAATGTCTCTCCATTCTTGGAGTATGCAGAAAATAATGGCAAGTACAATTAATTATTTGGTATCATGACCCACATGTATTATTGTGTAATTTGGTAAAACATATACAGGGCTTAAAGAAGCATAGATACAGGGTTTTATGGCTTTGTTTATATATATTTAATAGCAATCAGTTAACTTCCAAAAATTTTATATCATTTTTATATATTTTAAAAATTTCTACTCTTTTTTCATAATAACATTTTATTTTCTTCTACTTTTAATTGAATTTAGAAAATGTGTATAAAGTAAGTTTTAATAGGCTTTAAATAAGGATCTGAGGAATTCTGGTAGGGATAATAATTATGAGTTTGGGCATTTGGTTTTGGAGCTTGGTGTGGCATCTTAGAGTCTTCTTGGCATCAGATATCTTCTGTGAGGCTAAAATTGACAAATGGAGAGGTAAGATGTTACTATAATATGCTCTGATATACTAATGACTTTAGAAATCTTTCTAAATGATTAGTAATTTTCCCCTCTTCTTTTTTATGAAAGATTCCAAGCATACCAAAAATAACAAGAAACTGTGTTATTTTTAAAATTTACATACATCCCAAACAGATTAAATGAAATGTTTGGGATTTTATTATATTTTTTCCATATCCACTTAAATTTTTTAATTAAAGAATTGTTGTGGAAACAAGAGGCATGAGTTGTTTTTTTTTGTTTTTTGTTTTTATATTCCTCACACATTCCTTTCTCCTTATTCTTCCTAGAGGTAGCCATATGACTGAAATTTGTCCTTTCTGTCCATATTTTTATGTAATATATATATTAATAAGTAACTTATAAAATGTAGTTTTATGTTTTCAAATTTTGTATAATATACTGTATGTTTCATTTTGCAATCATGTCTTCATTCAAACTTACTTTTTAAAAGATTGATCTGTATGATATATGCAGTTCATTAATTTTAAATGCTATGCAATATTTCATTGTATGCCTCTACCACAATTTATACTCACTTTTCACTCTTTTACATTGTGCTGTTATAAATATTTCTGTACATGTTTCATTATGCACACACATGGGAGAAAATCCCTTGGTATATAGCAGAAATTGAAATAGCTAGATTATTGAATATGCATGTCACATATTTATTAGATAGAGCAAACCACTCTTAAGGCAGTGTCAATTATTATTTCCACCAGCAATGCCTGGATAGTCTCATTTTCTCAATTCCTTACCAATTGTTGATTTTTCCAGATTTAAAACATCCTTTTTTTGGCCAACCTAATAGATATGCTATGGTTTGCTACTGTTGTTTTAATTTGTACTTCCCTGGTTACTAGGGAGGGTGAGCATCTTTTTCGATGTTTAGTGATCATTTAAGAGTCTGCTTCTATGACTTGTATATTCATATCTGTTGTTAATTTTCTTCTTAGCTTGTTTGGATTTTCTTATTCATTTTTCATATATATATTTGACTACCAATTATTGGTCAGTAATTTATGTTGCAGCTTTCTTATTTCAGTGGATTTGAAAAAATTATGGCACCATTTGTTTTATATTAGTTTTTGAATTTAAAAGAATAACTTCTTGGGTTATGCTTTTTGTTTCTTATTGAAATATTTTTCTACCTCAAAGTCATAGATTTTTTGTCCATCTGGTATTTATTTTGTGCATTGTTTGATGTAGCTATCCAATTAATTTTGTTTTTCAACACAAAGAATCAATTCCAGATTTCTTTGGGGATCACTGACATCTTTAAGATATTGCTATCCATAATTTGTTTTCATTGGTGTAAAAATTCATTTTATAGATAATAGTGTAGCTATGTTTCATCTTCCTGTTTAGAATGTAAATTCCCTGGATAAAGTGACCTTTTGTTCTTTACACTTAAACTCCTTTATTAATATTGTAATTATTACTGTTATTAGTCATAGTGCCAAAACTAATCTCCATCCTCAGCTGGAATGCAATAATGTTATCATTTGTCAAGAATAAGTATCAGGGGTTCCATTTTGTACAAGAACAGTTACTAATCCATGAAAGTGATGGACAGCTAATAATGTTGATTGGTAACTATGGGCTAGGCATTATACTTACTACTTTAGATGAATTATGTAATTTAATCCTCACAAACATTCTCTGAGCTAGGTTCTGTTATTATTCTGGTTTTTCAGAGGGTACAGAAGAGGTTTAATAATAATAATAATGGTCTCAACATTTGTTTATTTTGACCGTGATCAAAAGTCACATTGAATGAAAAGAATATGGTCAAGTGTTTTAACATCCTATTTGTTCCAGTGTCTATATTGCTACTTAGAGAAGTGCCTATTATGAAACTAATGGGAAGTATATACCCAAAATATGTAATTTTTAAGTGATTTTGTTTATAACCACACAAGAATTACTAATTTGTTCAATATATCATATTATCTTGCCCTCCTTCGAGAATTTTTGGTATGTGACAAACAAGATAGTTGTTTTATCACAAGTAGCAAGCCCTAATTAATCTAATCCTTGGTGGTAAGAACCAATTGGTGAATGAGATGTTAAAGATAGCACATTAAACAAATTATACACCATGACCAAGTGGGATTTATTCCAGGTATGCAAGGATGGTTCAACATAAGAAAATCAATCAATGTGATACACCATATAAACACATTGAAGGAAAAAAAATCACATGATTATATCTATAGATGCAGAAAAGGCATTGACAAAATACAGCACCCCTTGTTGATAAAAACACTCCAAAAGATCGGAATACAAGGAAACTTTTTGAACATGATAAAGAGTATATATGAAAAACCTATAGCCAACATTGTTTACAATGGCAAAATCCTGAAATCCTTCCCTCTAAACTCAGGAACAAGACAAGGATGCCCATTGTCTCCGCTCCTATTTAACATTGTCTTGGAAGTACTTGCTCGAGCACTGAGGCAAGAACCAGATATAAAAGGCATTCAAATTGGAAGGGAAGAAGTCAAAATTTCATTATTTGCAGATGTCATGATCCTATACACAGAAAACCCTGAGAGATCTACAACAAAGCTTCTAGAACTCATAAATGAGTTCAGCAAAGTCGCAGGTTATAAGATCAATGTGCAAAAATCAGTAGCATTTCTGTACACCAATAATGAGCAAGATCAGGAGGAAATCAAAAAACAAATACCATTCACAATAGTAAATAAAAAAATCAAATACTTAGGAATAAATTTAACTAAAGAGGTAAAGAACTTATACACCGAGAACTATACAAGACTGTTCAAGGAAATCAAAGACCTAAATAAATGGAAGAATATTCCTTGTTCATGGATAGGAAGACTGAATATTATTAAGATGTCTATCCTACCAAAACTGATCTACACATTCAATGCAATCCCAATAAAAATCAACACAGCCTTCTTTAAGGAACTAGAAAAACTAACTATGAAATTTATTTGGAAAGGAAAGAGGCCCCGAATAGCCAAAGACATATTGAAAAAGAAAAACGAAATAGGAGGAATCACACTTCCTGACTTCAAAACATACTACAAAGCTACAGTAGTGAAAACAGCATGGTGTTGGCATAAGGAGAGACAAACAGACCAATGGAATCGAATTGAAAGTTCAGATATAGAACCTCATGTATATAGCCATATAATATTCGATAAAGCCACCAAACCCTCTCAACTGTGAGAGAATGACCTATTCAACAAATGGTGCCTGGAGAACTGGATAGCCATATGTAGAAGAATGAAAGAGGATTACCATCTCACACCTTATACAAAGATCAACTCAAGATGGATCAAAGACCTAAATATAAGAGCCAAGACCATAAAGATCTTGGAAAGCAGGGTAGGGAAACATCTACAGGACCTTGTAATAGGAAATGGCTTCATGAATATCACACCAAAAGCACGAGCAGCAAAAGAACAAATAGATAAATGGGACTTCCTCAAAATTAAAGCCTTCTGCACCTCAAAGGAGTTTGTCAAGAAAGTAAAAAGGGAACCCACACAATGGGAGAAAATATTTGGCAACCATATATCTGATAAGAGACTTATAACTTGCATATATAAAGAACTCATATATCTTGAAAACAAAAAGATAAACAACCCATTTAAAAAATGGGAAAAAGATTTAAACAGACACTTCTCCAAAGAAGAAATACAAATGGCTAAAAAGCACATGAAAAAAATGCTCCAAATCTCTAGCTATCAGGGAAATGCAAATCAAAACTACAATGAGATACCATCTTACTCCCATAAGATTGGCAGCTATGAAAAAAACAGAAGAATACAAATACTGGAAAGGATGTGAAGAAAGGGGAACACTCATCCACTGCTGGTGGGAATGCAGAACGATCCAACCATTCTGGAGGACAGTTTGGCGGTTTCTCAAAAAACTAACCATAGATTTGCCATATGACCCAGCAATACCACTGCTGGGTATATACCCAGCAGAACTGAAAACAAGGACACAAACCGATATATGTACACCAATGTTCATAGCAGCATTGTTCACTATCGCCAAAAGTTGGAATCAATCCAAATGTCCATCAACAGACGAGTGGATCAATAAAATGTGGTATATACACACAATGGAATACTACTCGGCTGTAAGAACAAATACACTACAATCACACATGATAACATGGATGAACCTTGAGAATCTTATGTTGAGTGAAGCAACCCAGGCCTTGAAGGACAAATACTACATGACCTCAATGAAATGAAATAAGCAAACTGCCTCAGAGAGCCAGAGTCTGGAAAAGAGGCTTACAGGAAATCAGGGGGTGGAGGAAGGATGTGAGTTAACGTCTGCAGGGGTGGAATCTGTGATGAGCTGGCAGTAAGTATGAGCACAAAGAAGGGACAAAATGGGGGCAAGGGGTTGCCTTTGGATGGGGCTTTGTGGGTTTGAGGGGGGCTGGGGATGGGCAGAGGGGTAATATTGTCCAAAAATTGGGGGGAGGGAGGGGCAACATACGAACATGGGAGAGTGTCAGGTGTTCGTTGAGAACAAAATGTTGAGAAAATCGTATCAAAGTATAAGTAGGAGGGTTACCTGTTTAGGATGCTCAGGGGTTATGGTCTGATGCGGGACGGACTCCGGGGGAATACCTGAAGGCTCATTTTGCCAAGGTGGGTTGTACCATTGGGAAGAGACCCAAGAAGTGAGAGTTGGGATGGACCCACATCCTGGGGAGGACTAATGCCATCAAATAGAGAGAACTGTATCTCTCGTGAGAAAGGATGGCTCCCAGGGCATTAGGGCAGTTGAGAAAGTCAGGCCCTGAATACTGCTGCAAGTATCTCTGGACATGGCTTCTTGGGAAATGGAGATTGGCTGGCGTTGTGAGCCCCAAGGGGAGGGGAAAATGGATTTGGAATGGATGGAACCAAGGTAAATATGGGGGCAAGAGAGGAGTTTTGTGAGAGTACACGAGGATGAATATAAAACATGTAATATTACACCAAAATCATATAGGGGACGACAGACTAATAATGTAAACCATAAGGCAAAACACAGGATAACTAAAAAATTTAGAAAATTGTACAACCTAAAGTATGGACCACATAGTAAGCACAGATGTCACCTTGTTTGTAAGCTATTGTTTCGGAATCTGTACATCAGTTTCAGGAAATATGATATGAATAAGTTAAAAGATTATCGCTGTGGAAGGGAAAAGGTTTTATGGTGGATCTGGGAAAGTACTGTATATTGTATATATGAATTTCCATGATCTAAGACTCTTGTGAAGCTGACATTATGTTGGGATTCACTTTACAGGAAGTTTTGGATCACAGAGTGGTTCGACAATGGCAGCGGAGGAATACTGATATAGGATGTTATTGACAGGATATATATGGTTGACAGGGAGTTATACAGGGCATATGCCCAGGGTATATGGTAATGTCTAGATATACTCATAGTGGAAACAATTAAAAACAACAGCTGGGGGGGTACTGGGCTCCTGGCTGGGGGGTCACTGTCATGGGCCCTGGGGGTGCAGCAGCAGTTCCCCAGGTGCAACGGCAAGAACTAGGAAGGAAGGAGGGCCCAACAGTGGGCTCCTGATACTAATGGCTATGCTTTTGAGCCTATACACCTGCAATAAGAACAAGGCCTAGAGTAGCACTGTGCCTGGGAATTTCCTCCTGACAGCCTTCATGTTACTCAAATGTGGCCACTCTCACATCCAAACTCAGCATGTAGATGCAGTGCATTCCCCCCAGCGTGGGACATGACACCCGGGGATGAGCCTCCCTGGCACCGAGGGATCACAACCACATACCAGCTGAAGATGCAACTAGAAAATGACCTTGAATTAAAGGTCCAATACGGATCAGCAGAATATCCCTGTCTACATATAATAACATGACTTCAAAATGCTGATTGACCTAATGTAAGGGGGAAATGGAAAGGAGAAATGAGATTATAAGGCTATGAGTCTCTAAAAAAGAGTCTGGAGGTTGTCAGAAGGAATGCCCTTATGCACAACTGAGCAGAGTCTAAGAGACAGATAAAGTAGATACAATCCCAGGTATTGGTTCTTTTGAGGGATAAAGAGACCCACTGGTTCTATGGTCATGGCAGATGGGGTTCACTGCCATGGCAGATGGCCCTTCTTTGGAGCAGGTGTTTCTGTGTGATGGATTTGGACTCAGATGGGATCTCTTTTCACAAGACTTGCATGCTACTTTATTGGAATTGTAGTTGGTGCTGGGGTTTAAGATATATTTAGGGGATTTGAATCTCTGGACTGATAATATGACACCCAGGCCCAGAGCCTCAACAGACTTCAGCTCCTACACTTTGATTTATTGGACTTACCCCACTCAGCTAACATCGAGTTGAAGAAGGTCAACCACCACACCATGGAGCCTAGATTGTCTACAACTGAAAGCAGGAGGAGTGCATCCAGTATCCATGTGGAATCTAAGCCCCCACTTGACATAGATGTGCAATGGACACAACCAATCCAATGTCCACAGAGAAAATGTGGAATGGGTGTGGGAAGGGTAGCCATGGTGGCTGCTGGGTTTGGGGAATGGGAGGAAGAGATGAGATGTGGAGGCGTTTTCGGGACGTGGAGTTGTCCTGGGTGGTGCTTCACGGACAATTACGGGACATTGTAGATCCCCCCAGGGCCCACTGGATGGAACGTGGGAGAGTGTGGGCTATGATGTGGACCACTGACTATGGGGTGCAGTGATGCTCAGAGATGTACTTACCAGGTGCAATGGATGTGTCACGATGATGGGAGAGAGTGTTGCTGTGGGGGGAGTGGGGGGTGGGGGCGGTGGGGTTGAATGGGACCTCATATTTTTTTAATGTAATTTTTAAAAATAAATAAATAATTAAAAAAAAAAAAGATGGCATATAGAGAGAACCACAACATGTATTTCATCACTGTGTGGAATAATCTAAAAATATTCAAGACAAGGTGGAAGGATAAGCCAGTCTGACTTAAACCATGCAGAAAATTAAGAAACCCAAAGCTACGTGATATATTAATCCAGAAGAGTTTCACATCTTCACTTTGAAAATTCCATAGTCTTATGATAGTTTAGTTGCTTCAGCCAGATGTTAGATGAAAGAATTATTTTCTTATTAGTGAAGAAACATATTAAGCCCTGACAAAATAGTATAAAAGAGTTACAGGCTAAATAAGATTTTTAAAAATATGCTTCATTGTACAATTACAGCTTCAGACATTCCCAATGATGTGTAATAGTTCAGAGCAACACAATAGAATTCTATGAAAAACATGCTTAAATTGCTTACTTAACTTTTAGAGAAGAAAGGATAGGAGTTACATTTTCCATGGTAAGCATTAAAATGTCTTTGTATATTAGTTTCATGTTATTTTCACAAATATTTCTTGAAGGCTTGCCATAATTCACATACAATCCTAATTGAAGATACCAAGGTAAAATATTTAGTCAGCCTCTCCCATTCTCATTAAAGACCAAGACAATTCGTTGTCTTGATTAGTGAATTGCTGCTGGCTATCACTTAGTTATATCCTGAAAGAGCAGACTAGAAGACTGATTAAGATGTTTTTGTTTTGTTTTTATTATTATCTTTTGCGCTTGGTGATGGCCTTTACTTTTTAAATTTTTAATTAAAATTTTAATTTAATTTTAATTAAATTTTGATAGTAGAATAATTTAAAACATGGTGTCATTTCCTGCTCTTCTCTATATTCATGTTTTTGCAACGTGATTTTGTAGTTCCTCACACTAAAAGATGGAGCCTGGCCAAGTTACTTGATAATAGAATGTGGCAGACATGATAGTGTGCCAGTTCCAAGCTTAGTCCTTTAAAACCCTTGTGCTTCTGCTCTCTTGGAACCCTGCCATATCCATGACAAGCACAAGCACAGGGGAGCCTAGACCAGTCAACCTGATGATTTGTTAAGTTGCCCACAGTTGTGAGCAAGCCTTGTTAAAATCTGCTTACTTCCTTCTTGATTAACAATACTACAAAGTCTACTCATAGATTCAAGAGAAACAACAACTAAGTGTTGTTTTAAGGCTTAAAAGATAAGCTATGGGGTTTTGGAGTGGTTTGTTATGCAGCAATAGCTAATTGACGTGAACTTATTTGTGTGCATGCTCTGGAAAGGCAAGTTCTGTAAAAGGACCTCAGGAAGTTTAGGCAGCCAAGGGAACCCATGAAAGAACATGGGTTCACAGCAAGTACCTGGCATGGAAGTGCTGAAAGGAGGACAATTGAGGGACTATTGAGTCAAACATGACCAACTTCACAAGCTCTTTAAGAACCACACCTTTCAGAAAGAGCTATCAAACCTCTAAAAGTATTCATTTATGCTTTTGAAGGTCAATACTTTTTAGGCTCAAAAGACCATAGAATGTGAGAGTTGATAGAAACTTTAGAGTTTCCATATCGGCATTTTCCAAATGAATAAGAATAAAAAGAGGACCACCATGACCTTTGCTAAATCACACAGGTAACTAAAGGCAAATCTCTCATTCTTGTTTGTCTCTCACATCTAGTTAATTACAATATTCTGTGGAATTTTGTCAAAGGGTCTTCATGTTGTCCATTTCTCTTCTTTTTGTTGTCTCCTCCATAGTTCATGGCCTCATACCCTGGTACCAGATTTACTACAATGGCCTACTTCTTAATATTTCTTCCTTTTGCAGTATTTCACAATAGGGCACATTGGCATTTTTTTGCCTCCTTGACCCCAAGGTAATAAATAGTTTCCTTACTGTATATGGCAATCAAAATGCCCCCTCGTGTTTCTTACTGCATCCCTCTCCCATTGACACTATGAAGGGGACACTGAACCATTGTATCCACTCTTGGGAAACCTTTCCTAATTTTCCTTTTGGAGACTTATTTGGTGAATCTGGCCCATTTTATTCCTGGCTGTCTATAGGAATAGTTGATGCTTTATTATATTTATTCCCAGCTTCAATTTATTGGCAACACACAATCCAGTATATTACTTATATTTTGGTTCATTAAATGGCTCTCATGGCTAAGCCCCATATTCTGAACTAGACCTTAAGCCTGTGGGGCTTTTGTCTATTTCACAGCACCTCTTTCAGTGCTAGGTCTGAAGTGTGTATTCAACAAATACTTGTCTATCAATTGATTGCCAATTGGAGAATACTAGAGAGCAACATACAACTACTGGAATCGGGATTACATTGAATTTGAGTTTGTTGCATCCTGTACTTTGGTTTTGCCCTTTTCTGTATTTTCTACCTTGCTTCAGCATTGGGAGTTGCTATCCTTCTATGAACTACAAAAATACTATTATCCCCATAGATTATGAATCTGCCTAGTTATAACTGAAAACTGTAAAGCCATTTTTATGCTCAGGTCCCCTTCATTTGTGTAACACACAGGCCTGCTTTAAAATCCAATGTATTGTCTGTGCCCACCTGGAGGAAGCTTCCCTTAGGTTGTCTCACGCACTGATAGCATCAAGCTATTCCCACCTATTAGCATTAGCTTTTCGTTTACTATATCCTGGAACCATTTGCAAATTCATTGTCAGGATATAATAACCTTCCATCACTTACTTTGTACCTTTTGGCTTTCTTTCCTCCTCCATATCTGTTCCCCCTAGAACTTTCAACTCTCCTCCCTCCATCCAACCCCCAAACTAGACACTTTTCTACAAAAGAATCATGAGGTTTTCTTTAGCAGCATTTTGCAGCCTCAACAATTCATTTCTGGAATTATAATGCAGTTAATCTTTCTAAATTTTTCTGACCTTCATAAGCTTTCATGCAGGAAAATGGTGCCCAGTTTGTTCATAGTAAGTAGTAGAGCATAAACAATCCCTTTCTAGTTCAGCACAAGAAAATGAGATTCTAAAAATCTATTTTGGGTATGATCATCTGGTTATGATTGCTCCATCCGTGTTCAAATCCCTAATTGAGCATATCAGTGGAAATTTTATTATTGCCTTTGGTTTTGACAGTTTCTGTACAAGAAACAAACAAACAAACAGTGGTTATATGCTGATATTACTTCTTATATTTTTTTCAGGTAACAACCTATTAAAAAGTAATAATAGTTTCCTGTCATATCTGCTCTTCACAAAGAACTGTTTTTCGGAGGTGATAAGTCCAAGAAGTCATTAATGACTTTCTCAGCTGATTCATTTAGCAGAACTTTATGTGGACTCCATGATTTTCGCTCACATTGGAGATTAATTGCAAAGGTCCATTACTCAGCCTGAAGCTGTTATCCTCTACACTAATCTGAACATCTGTTGATTTTTAGAATACCTGCCTGTCCAAAAGGCATGCGGTCTATTTTTGAAGAACTCACATTTGATGTTAATAGGGTCCTTGGGGCGGGGAGAGGGGGGGTATCTTCTTTATATAAATAAAAGTAACTAGTACTTTGTAATTTAACATTGTTTTTCCCCTTGACTTAGAGATAGAGCTGATGGGACATGTTATGCTTTCTTTAACCATGGGGAAGAGGTGAGACTGGAAGGGCAAAGGATTTCATTGCTTGGTCCTCACTGCACATTTCCAAGACAATCTTTCAGGGTAGCAGAACTTCCTCTTTGTGCACAAATGTTGTTAATGCATTTTCTCAAGGCAAATTAATGACTGCATTTTCTCCAGGTCCACAAGCAAGGTCCAAATTCATTTTCATTAGAACATCTGGCACCTGGTAATAATCCTTTGGTGCCAGGGAGGCTCATTTCCAGGAGTCATGTCCCATGCCAGTGAGATAGTGAGTTTAAATGCTGAGTTCGGCTTAGAGAAAGACATTAGAGCAACCAGGAGGCCTCCAGGAGGCAACTCCTAGGAAATATATAATACTAGGCTAAGTTTCAACTTCACAAGAGCAAGGTTCATAAACACAAGTATCACTATCAAGGGCCTGGTTTATTGGTCAGCCACCCCTCACTAGGTACCCCTGTGCTCTCTCGGAACTCCTGCCACTCTGGTAGAGAATGTAACAGGATTCTCCAGGATAGTAACCCAATATTCTTTCAGTCATTGTGTGGGTCTCCACCCACTGAGACTACACCCCCAACTACTTGAACACATTTATACTCCACAAGGGCATGTCCTTGGTGCACTCCTCTCCATATATCTCCCCACCACAAACACCCACACCAGGGATCCTACCCTACACAGTTGTGACCCTTCTGCAATCCAAAACTTCCCAAAAAACAAGGCCAAGAGAATAAATAAATGAAAATAATGAAAAAATAGAAAATAATAAAATAAAATAAATATATATATAAATTTTTGCATCATGTTTTTCATTTCCATAACATTAGTTATATTTTTTTCTCTTTATTTATTGTTTTAATGTTACATGAAAAAAATATGAGGTCCCCATATCCCTCCCCCATCCCCCTCACCCCACTCCTCCACCCTGGTTATCTTTTATATACAGTGACAATTTCTTCTGTATATTCCCCCAGTGTCTTTTTTTTTTTTTTTTGCTTTATTTTCACAGAACCTTTAGGTAACAGAAAAGTCACATAGAAAATATAGGGGATCCCCATACACCCCGCCCCCGCAGGTCCCCATATATCCCCTCCCCTGCACATTTTCTCCTATTACTAATATCATACAGGGATATAGTACATTTGTTATGACTGACTAACAAATATTGAAGCATTGCCACTAACCATGGTCAATGGTCTACATTATGGTTTACGTTCTGTACCATATACTTTTATAAGTTCTAACAAAATGGATTATGGCCTGTACCCATCACTGCAAGATCATGTAAAACTATTCCAATACCCTAAAAATGCCCCATGCTCCATCCATTCTTCCCTCCTCCGCCCCTTGGAAACCATGGTAACCATGACTACAATTTTTGAAGAATAAGCTTCATAGTTACAAGCTTAATATTGAGGGGCTTGACATATGGATCTGTCTTCTTCTATTAGGCATTGCGTATATTCTCAAGAGACATTTGACCTTATTTGAGAACCTTGCAGGACTACCCAAGATGGAGTTTATTGTTTTCTTGTTTATTGTGTGGTTTTCCACCTTCCAAGACAAGATGAACACTTTCATATTTCATAAAAGCACGCCCCTTTCCTACATATACCCCCATTCCTGATGCTTTCAAAGAAACCCTTGAAGTATCCTGAGGTTAAAGCTTTCTATACTCCATCAGGGAAAGCTGACTGCGACTTGCTTGGCATATTTGCAAGTGTGTGTTTTCTAATGTGTTTGGTTTTGTGGTCTGAACAAATAAATGTTTGGGGCAGGGTATGTCCAAAACCCCATGATTGCTGCTCTTCTAACAAGTTGATCCATGGGCCGCATACTGCAAAAGTAGGCCAGTGTTAGCTTGGCAACTTGGTCAATAAATTGAGCCTTTATTTAAACTCAAGTGTTCAATATAAAGCCATATTTGCCTAATCCTGTTCACACTGAGTGTCAGTAGTTTGTGCCGAGGATATTTCTTGTTTTAGTAAGGATTAATGTTCCTCCTCTTCCAGGTCTGATGACTTAAAAAATTGCCCTCACACCACAAGATACAAAGTTCTGCTTCCTGTGCATTGTGAGCTAATCCTATATCTGATGTTTTTGAGTTTCATGGAAGAATTACAATATAACTTAAAAAGGTGTTAGCTGTGAATTCACCTGTGTTATTATCAAACTGTGAATTATGTTATAACTGTTATACAGGAGACTTCAAACATATGCTTATGTCCCTGCCCCATTTCTTTTGGCAATTAGATGCAAAGTCACTCTTGTAAAGTCAGTATGATCTCCATATATGAGAAAGTGGGGATTATTTTTGTGAAAGATAGAGATGGCCTCAAATGTATCTCTTACAATCCTTGGTGAAGGGAAAGGGTGAAGGTCAGGCCAGTTTAAATCACAAATTGTTTACATATTAGGTGCATATATACACTTTTATTTAAATTAAGAGTGCAATGGCAAAAAGTTCAAAACCTGCTCCTTAAAATGGTTTAAAAGTTTTTTAATGCCTTCTGCCACTTGCATCTCTTTTTACCTCCTACATGCTTATTCTCTTAATCTTCATTTTGATCAATCAATCAATTAAAATTCCATGGGAAGTGGTTATGGCTCAACTGATAGAGTGTCCATCTACCATATGGAGGATCCAGGGTTCGGTACCCAGGGGCTTCCTGACCCATGTGACAAGCTGACCCACATGCAGTGCTGCTGCGCACAAGGAGTGCCATGCCATGTGGGGGTGGCCCCCGTGTAGGGGTGCCCCATGTGCAAGGAGTGTGCCCCAAATGAAGAGCTGCCCTGCACCAAAAAAAATGCGGCCCACCCAGGAGTGGTACCACACACATGGAGAGCTGATGCAGCAAGATGACCCAACAAAAAAAGTGACACATTTTCCTGGTGCTGCATTACAAGAATGCAAGTGGACACAGAAGAATACACAGTGAGTGGACACAGAGAGCAGACAGCTGGAGGTGGGGGAGAAGGGGAGAAAAAGAAATAAAAATAAATCTTTAAAAAAAAAAGACTCAATGGCCACATTTTAGGAAGCTTAATTTGTGGTGGGAATAGAGGATGGCACCACCTATGGTCAGAACTTTTATGCAAGGCCCATCTTACTACTCTAGCATTTTTTCCCTTTTTCTCCTCTTTCCTGCTTTGTCTCTGCTCTGATTTCTACTTTGCTCTCTACTCCATTACTCCAGTTTTTTTTCTCTCTCTCTCTTTTCTCCGTTCTTCTAGTTTTCATCTCTAGTGGGACCACAAAAGGCAGTGAGGAAGAGTAAAGGAATCAGAGATAGAGAAAACACATGTCCATGGTACAGCCTACCTTTATTTTCATTGTTCTAATTTATCCAACTTTTATGGATCTTAGTTTCCTCTATTTAAAAATATACACTGTTTGCCTGAAACTCTCCAAAGAATGCAAAGGATGGCTGTAGGTGAAGACAACTTTTGATGCCAGCAAATGTGGCTTTGGATACTCTCATGCTTGTCCCAACATGTATCCCCCACTTCCCTATAACATTTGTCCCCTGACCTGAAGATACCCCACCTCATATCACTGGAAAAAGTGAATTATCAGTGAGTAATATAGGATGGAAAACTTTTTCCACAAAGAGCCAGAGAATAAATATTTTATTGTAAGCCATACAGTCTCTGCTGCAACTACTCAACTAGGCCATTGTAGCACAAAGCACCCATAGGCAATACATAAATGAATAAGTGGGATTGTGATCCAATAAAACTTTATTCATGAACACTGAAACCTAAATTTCATACAATTTTTATATGTCATAAAATATTCTTTTGTAATTCTTCCCCAAGCCATTCTTAACCGGTCGACTGAACAAAAAGAGATGGTAGGCCAGATTTGGTTTGAGGGCTGTAGTTTGCCAATCCTTAATATAAAAGATAAACTCTGGGAGGCTAGAATTTTATCTGAGTGTCATAAAGTTTAATTTACTTCTATTTAGCCACAAGTCATACACTTGGGCAGGGATCTTTAAATATTATGTCTCAAAACTCCAATTATTCCAAATCCTAAGAAAGGAGACAGAGGTATTCTATTTTAAGAGAACTGAAAATTACTCAGGAAGTCAGATTTGCAGGCTAATATGTTATACAGATGCTACCTTTTAAATTTTTATTTGTGAGGCACCATCACAGTCAGACCATTTCTTCCCGTGAGGTATTTTATCCTTCAGTTACCTCCATCTAGGAAAGACATTGGAACTGGCTGCTACATAAATGATATTACTCTCAGAGTGATACCAGAAGGAGGGGAAGCAGCAGCATTAGGGAAAAAACATGCAAAGTGAAGAAAAAAATTTTTCTTTATCCCAATAGATATGTTCAGCCAGATCAGATCTTATAATGTCAATAACCCAAACCTAAAACTGTGAAGGAACTCAAAATTCAACCCCAGTGACCTCTAGAATTATTTGCCTACCCCTACCCCCTTCAGAAAAAAATTCTTTTCCAAGGAGAATAAGATTTCCAGGGCATACCCTTCATTGGACTCACTGACAGGCAATATTCTGCTTTTTGCTTCTGAGCACATTTCATTACTTTAAAAATAAAAGACTTGGACAGGAGACTAAAACAAGAATTTGGCTTGCAGTAAGCTTTTCACCACCTTTGTTACTTTCAGAGCTGGAGTCCACCATCTATATCCAAGCAATGAAATGACTGCATTATTTGGACAGCAGAAAACTGAGTAGAAAAATTGAATTTTGAAGCTGAAGGACAAAGCACAGAATCAAAGACTTGTGAGCACTGTTCTATCTTGCTTTCTCATTTATCTATTTTGTTGTTGTTAGACCATCTCACAACTAGGTAACTGCACTGGAATGTTTTACTTGAAAGGTATTTGATATTTAAAGGGAGAGTGGAAAAAAAACAGCATACAACTTGTAGAAGTTCTGGGTTTTCATGGAAATGAAAAGAATCATTTGTTGCAATAACTAGAAAACCCTGAGGCAAGGACGTTTTATTAGTACAAACAGTCCCTAACTTACGAATGGTTCATGGACCAAACGTGTATTTGTAAGTCAGTTGTTTGTAACTTCAAATGCATATGCTTGTAGGAATATGGTGTTGGTGCTGACTGCATACCTGCACTTAGTCATGATAGCTTGTTTAATTCAGTGTCATGCATTAGAAATAGTCAAATAGATGTATACTATAGTCAAATAGATGTATACTGCTATAGATGTACAGTAGATCTGAGATTCTTAGATTGAAGTATGCAGGGCTAAGCCAACGGATACGTCAAGTCATGGAGTAAACATGGGCATCTTCCTGACAGGTTAATTTTGCTAGAAGATTTGGGGAAATATTGTTTCTGCCTTAAAGTAAGTGTATATAACTTGAGTAAGATGTAAAATCCCTGAAAATATTCAAGGTAAAGCATGAGACTTCGAAAGTACCTTGTGCTTTCAGCTTTATGCATTATTCTAACTCCACAGATTT
This sequence comes from Dasypus novemcinctus, assembly GCF_030445035.2. Taxonomy (NCBI): domain Eukaryota; kingdom Metazoa; phylum Chordata; class Mammalia; order Cingulata; family Dasypodidae; genus Dasypus; species Dasypus novemcinctus. The sequence goes on along the minus strand of NC_080674.1, from coordinate 46,052,193 downwards.
TCTTCATTTCTGAAATCTCCTATAAGGCAAATTGGATGAAGTGTGCTGCAAAGGAGTTCAGCATGACAACTCTGTGCTTACCTGCAGTGGGGCAGCTTCTTGTTGTAGGTCCCTCTGGCCCTGCCCAAGCAAGGACAATTATTGAAGCTCAGCTTTATTTAAAGCGTAAATCATCATGTTGAAGAGAGAGAGGGAAAGAAAGGACCCAAAGGTATTGAATCTCCAACAAGAGCTGGAAAGGGGAAGAAGAGTGTGGAGGCCAGGACCCCATGGTAAATATTAAAACTGAAAAAGAATCAGCACACATATATCCATCTCAGTCTTTCCAAACATCCTTATTAACATATTAATAATGCATATTAATGCAGGGGGAACTCTTGAGCACATTTCTACCTTCTCTGGAGACAGGAATAGCAGAGCAAGGCTGACAATGGTTGGGAAATAATTTAAAAAGGACTTTCCCTGGACATTGCCTCATCTGAACTGGCCATTCTCAGAGGCAGATCAGACTACCTATGAGGGCTCAGGGTGGGGCGGTGCTTTGATGGGAGTCTCCTTAATTAATTTTCTAAGTCATAGGACTTTCTTCTTCCAAGGCAGTTGACCTGAAATCCCTGACCTTGCCCCTAAAATATTGACTGGCCAGGAGTATTTCCTACTCATTTGGTCAGTGTAAGGCTTAGTGTTATTTTGCCATGATTTGCAATTTCCCAAGTCCTGAAAAAATTTACACTGCCCGTGGATATAAAGGACCAGTTGAATATATTAGCATGGCAGACCCTGTGTCAGAGATTAACTACCACTACTGTGTCTTTTTCTGCTTTAGTAAGGGATACAAAGGACAAAGCAGGAAAGAGCCAGTCATGCAAAATGGAAAAGTCAGGTGAGACATGTCATTTCAGGACAAAAGGAACAGAAAGGCAAACTACAACAGGTATAAACTTACCTGACAGCAATTTTGCCGAGTGGCCCTCCTCATCTGTGGATGAACAAATAGTACTTAGAGATGGGTGCCATGAGAACTTCCTAAGCTGTACACACATGCACTTAACTTGGATTTTTCTGACTGAAGCCAGCTCTACTTTCACTTCAGAAAGGCAAGTCTAGGGAATGTTCTTAGGGACAGGGCACATAGAGATGGAAAAGTAAGGGAGAGGTACTCAAGGTAAATGTGAGGAGCCAGAAAGGGAAGTCATATGTGGCACAGAAGTTTTCCTCAGCCCACAGTTCCACCTAAGACCAGCTCTCTTTTGTCTCCAACCATTTGAGAACCAGGAACAACTATTTTCAGAGAAATTTTTTTTTTAAAGATTTATTTTATTTATTTATTTCTCCCCTTCCCCTTCTCCCCACCGTGTTGACTGCTCTCTGTATTCTTTTGCTGTGTGCTCTTTCTGTGTCTGCTTGTATTCTCATTAGGCAGCTCTGGGAACCAATCCTGGGATCTTCCAGAGTGAGAAAGAGGCGATGATTCTCTTGTGCTAACGCAGCTCCCTGTTCTGCTATGTCTTCTCATTGTCTTTCCTCTGCATCTCTTGTTGCGTCATCTTGCTGTACCACCTCTCTGCATTGGCCAGCACTCCTGCACAGGGTGGCATTCTAGTGTGGAGTGGCACTCCATGTGGGCCAGCTCACCACGTGGTCCAACTTGCCTTCACCAGGAGGCCCTGGGCATGGAACCCTGGACCCTCCATATGGTAGCCGGGAGCCCAACTGCTTGAGCCACATGCATTTCCCTTCTCAGAAGAATGTGAGGTGCTCTTGGCCATACATAGAGTATAAAAGAAACATTTCCCAACTTTTATTATTTAATCGCTGGTCTTGTGGACAGCATAGAGACTCACATAGTGAGAAACTTTAAGGTTTCCAAGAAAATGCCTTTCTTGGTGAGGATATCTGCCCTGTATCATAAGGCCGAGCCATTCAAAAGGAGAAATGCTTGTAAGTGGAAGTCACCCAAGTCAGAGAGGACTTAATGCTTTGTTGGAACAGTTTTTAAAAAATTTTAAACTTGTTATTTTGAAATAACTTTAGACTTAAAGAAAAATTACAAAAATAGCATCGAAAGTTTCTGAATACCCTTTTTTCAGTATTCCCCAATGTTAACATCTTACGTAACTGTAGCACAATTATAGATACCAGGAATTAACATAGGTGTGATACTATAATTAACCTACAGACCTTATTCACCTTATTTACCAGTTTTCCCTGTAATGTCTTTTTCTTGATCCAGGATCCAGTCTAGGATCCCACCTTGCAGTTCTTATCATGTCTCCTTGGTGTCTTTCAATCTGTGATTGTTTCTCAGACTTTCCTTGTCTTCCAAGATACTTTGAGAAGTACATGTCAGTAAATATTAGATAGTCCCTTAACTTGGGCTTATCAGATATTTTCTGATATCTGAGCTTGGGGTTATACATTTTTGGCAAAAATGCCACATAAATGACATTGTACCCTTCTCTTTGCATCATGTCAGGGGATATGATGTCATTAGGGTTTATTATTGATAATGCTAACCTTGGTTAGAATGGTGCCTGTGAAGATCCCCAACTGAAAAGTTATTATTTTACTTTGTACTTTATTAATTTCTTTGTACTTTATTAATGGCTTGTCCGCAAGTATACTATTTTTCATCATTTGTTTAGCTACTAATTTTAGCATCCAGCAATGGTTATTCCTTGCAACAGTTATCACTGTGGTGTTTGCCTAAAGGTAATTTTCTATTTCTATCATTCCTTCTACATTTATAGATTGGAATTCTATTACAAGGAAGAGTTGTCTCTTTTCTCCCATTTATGTACTTATTCAATTATTTATCTATATCAGTATGGACTCATGAATTGTTTTATTCTATTGGTTATAAACCACTATTATCATTACTTGTTGTATTAGTTTTTTCACCCATCCCTAAAATGGCTCCTTAGTCTGTTAGCTTGTTGTTTTTGCTCATTGTCTACTCATTGTCTGTTTGTGTTTTCTTTAGGAGACACCTCTGGGTGGGAGGCAGGCATTCAACTGCTTGAGCCACATCTGCTCCCCCATAATCATTTTTTGTTTTACTTTTTACTTCTTTTTTTTTTAAAAAAGAAACTTAGATTACATAAATGTTACACAAAAAATATAAGGCATTCCCATATGCCCTATTCCCAAGCTTTCCACATCAGCAACATTCTTAATTAGTGTGGTAATTTGTCAAAAGTGGTGAACATCTTAGAGCATTGCCACTAAGCACTTATTATAATTTACATTGCAGTTTACGCTCTCATCCACACATTTTTGGAAGCTATTACATGATATACAATGGTCTGTATCTGCCATTGAAATGTCATTCAGGATAATTCCCAAGTCTCAAAAATGCCCACAAATTACACCTATTTTTTCCCTTTCCCTTCCTTCAGAGCCTCCAGTGGCCACTGCCTCCACATCATTGATAAAAGTTCTTCCATTGTTAGGATCACAACAAGTCTATAGTAGAACAACTGTCAGTCTACTCTAGTCCATCATCCATTCCCCAATCTTGAGGATTCTGTGATGGTGATAGTCTCTCTACCTCTAATTGAGAGGTGGTTTAGGTCCCATGGAGTGGATGGATGAGACTTTCTTGCTTGCAGTTGCAGACTCTCTCTGTTCCTTGTTATGGTCATTGTCAGTCTCATTCTCCTTGTTAGTCGTCCAAGTGAGTCCAATGAACTAAAAAGTAAGTGTGGCAAGTCTGTTAAAATTCAAGGCCCAACTGGCAAATGGACAGTCCAAAGATTTAATACTTTTGGACATAAACCTATCAACTCTAGTACTAAATATAGGTTCAAATAGAGGGGCCGAAGAGCCATGTGTAGGGAAAACACAACTGAATCCAACTCTATCACACTGGGGTGCATAAATTCCAAAGTAGGACCCATTGGCAGGGTGCCAAACTCCTGAGCTGTCTGCCCTGCCTATAGTGTCTGGATGTCTCCAGAGTCCTCAGGAGTCCTGCTACTTGAGGTAATATTTACTTTGACAGTCTACAAGTTCTTGCTGCATAAGCATAACCTCTGGAATGACCTTCCGACTGACTTTGAAGTCTCATTTATCTTTACTCTTTCTCCCTTTTGGTCAAGGTCTTTTTCCAGTTGCATTGCTAGTTGGTATTTGGTAATAATCCATCAGTGCCAAGGAGGCTCATCTCTGGGAGTCATATCCCATGCTGAGGGAAAGGTAATGCATTTATTCACTGAGTTTTGACTTAGAGAGAGGCCACATTTGAGCAACAAGGGAAATCTCAGGAGGTAATACTTAGGCACCCTATAATACGATGCTAGGTTTCAAATTCTAAAGTAAAGTTTCATAAGTACTGTTATCATAATGAAGGGCATGTCAGTGGTCCATCCTCCTTCATTAGTCTCTGTCCCTGTACTCAGGGGATTCTTACTGTCCCATTAAAGAATGTGGCAGAGCTATCAAAGGGAATTTGATATTTCTTTGGTTATTTTGTGAATCTCCTCCCACTGTGACCATACCCCATGAACACTTGAACATGCATGCCCCCTCTCTGATACCCTGCACCAGTGGTCCTCCCCTGCCACAACTGTAACCCATCTGTAATCCAAAACTTCTTCAAAACTGAAGCCTATAAAATAACCTAATATTAATAGGAAAATGATATAATAATGATGGTTTTAAAAAAAAGGAATAGAATAAATTTTTTTAAGTTTGAAATAATGAAAAAATGAAAATATAAAAAACATAAAATTTTAAAAAACTTTTAATATATTTTTCATCACTGTAAGATCTGTTGTCTTATAGTATAGTGACATTTCTTTTCATTTATTTGCTCAGAGTCTAATTTCTTTCATATACAGAATATAGATGATTCCCATACACCAAATGTCCTCTATCTTTTTCCCTTTCCCTATTAATAAAATTTTACACGTGGATGGTACATTTGTTACAATTGATGTACAAATATTGAAACATTGCTGCTAACCATGCTCAATGATGTACATTGTGGTTTACATTTTGGAGCGTATGCTTTTATAGATTTTGATGAAGTTTGACATGCTTTGTAGCCATCCTTGCAAGATCATGTAGAACAATTTCATCACCCCCAAAATGTCCTGTGTTCATCTTTCCTATTCTTCCCTCCCTATCCCCTTGGGATCCAGAGTCCCAAAGTTGTAGTTTCAACCACATACCCACAAATCCCCAGAGTTTACCTGCTCCCTCCCACAATCCTCCTCCCAATCCCATGGACAACTTAACTTACCTTTCCCACCCCACCCCATTATAGACCAGCACCACCCAGCCCAGTAGCATCACTGCACCACTGTCATGCCCATCCACTGCACAACTACACTTTTCCACCTTATAGATTTTTCCCCTATGGCCATTGAATCACAATGATTTTCTTCCTTTCTGCCTCTTGTAAACCTATCTTCCAGACTCTAGTTCTGTGACTCTGCTCAGTTTACTTAATTCATATCAGTGAGGTCATGTAATATTTGTCCTTCAGTGTCTGGCATGCATCCTGGGTTCCTAAAAGGACAAATTACATAATGAAAACAAGAGATACGCCTGTCTCTATATGCTAATCTTTAGTGTCAGGCTTGAAAGAATCTTTTAGTAATACTGAAAATAAAAAGGAAGACATGAGAAAATGGTATGTTTTGGTAATATATAATGCTGGAGAGCAGTCTCAAGAAAGTAACTTAAAGTTACCTTCAATGACTAGGTAGGAGGTTTTCAAAACCTGGGGAAAGAGATTACTCAATTAGAAGATGAGGATTCCAATATGGAATCCAGAGATTTGAATTCTCAGAATTTGTCTAAAATGTAAAGGCTTTACTTCTTTACTTCTTTGCCTCTAACTGCATCCCTGTCCCTGTTATTTCCTGCTTACTAGGGAAAAGGAAAAGAACACAAAATCCACAAGTATTTCATGTAGGAGAGGGATGTCCTCCTGTGTACTATTTCAGAATCACTTTTCTGAGAAAAGCGAAAGACAAACAGAGATAAAATTTCCTAAATGTTAGTCTTTTCCCCTGGGCAAGTGGAAATCACCTCTCACCTCCTTTCCTGATGTCTCATAGCTCAATTACATTTCTTAAGACTATTACTACATTCTGTCCTGTGCTGTAACTCTTTGTGTATATCTAAACTTCCTAATCTTTCCTACTCAAAAATAGGCTGCTTTATTTGGTATTAATGAATCATCCATTTTTAGATGTTGTGATATTTTTAAGAACACTTATTTTTCAGATATATAATAAAATATTTATGGATTTCATGATTCAATGTCTCAGTTTTATTTCAGAATCACTTAGGACTGTGGGGTGAGGATTGAGTAGGGTTTATAGAGGGTGTAGGAGGACATCTTCATAGCTTTGAATAAAAAAGAACTTCTTAAACCATACTTCAAAAGTACAAACCAAAAACAGACTTTGATTAAAGTTCAAGTTTTCTGTTAAAAAATGATGGAACATGGTCAAAGACATAGATGAAAGAAGATATTTACAATATCAAGAACGGATGTGAGATGAATATCTAGACTATATAATCTTCAGATAAATAACAATAAGGAAAAATAAATAAAGATGAACAAGCACCTCACAAAAGAGGGACTCCTTAAAATTACCAAGCATACGAGGAGATCTTAATATCAATTGTCAGGGAAATGCAAATTAAAACAACAGAGATATTACTTTATTAGATTAGCAAAATTTTAAAGCTCTTTACTTTTAAGCATTGATAGGGATGTGGGGCTCATACCCTCATGTATGTCTGGTAGACTATAGACTGGAGTGGCCATTCCAGAGAGCAATCTAGATGAATTTAGTTGTAGTCAGTGCATGAATATCCCGTAATCTAGCAACCATACTCCTGCATATATGTGACATTATTATCTCACCATTGTACACTGTCAAAACAGGAAATTAAAATTGATACAATACTATTAACTAATCTACAGATCTTATTCCTGTTTTTTAGATTTAACCATAAGGTTCTTTTTCCAATCCAGGATTCAATCCAGAGTGCCATTTTGCATTTAGTTTTCGGTATATTCATAATCTTCTCAAACCTGGGGCAGTTCTTTAGTCTTTCTTTGCTTTTCTTGACCTTGACAAGTTTGAACAGTACTGGCCAGTTATTTCATAGAATATCACCTAAATTAGGTTTCCCTATTATTTCTTTAAGATTAAAATCAGGTTATACTTTTTCTTTTTGTTACAAATACCTTGGAAAGGTGCATGACCCTCCTCAGTGCAATTTATCTGGAGGTACATAATGTTGATAGTATCTTTTTAAAAAATTTTTTAGTTTTTATTTTTAAAGAAGCTTACGTTACATAAAAAATATAAGGATTTCCCATTCCTTTCCCCTTCTATGCTTTCCCACATTAAGAACTTCTTTCATTAATGTGGTACATTGTTACAATTAATGAACACATATTGAAGCACTGTACTAACAAAGGACTATAGCTTACATTATACTTTATACTTTGCTCTGCACAATTTTATAGGCTTTGACAAAATGTATAATGGTCTTTATTTTTCATTGCAATGTTATGCAGAACAATATCAATGTCCCCAAAATGCCCCATGTTACCTATTCTTCCCTCTCTTTCCCCTCAGAATTTCTGGTGGCAACTGCCTTTTTAAAAAAAAATACCCTTTTTTAAAAAAAGATACGTAAATGTTACATGAAAAATATAGCTGATTCCCATATGCCCTGCTCCTTAGCCCTCCTAAATTTTCACTCATTAACAACATCCTTCAGGAGTGTGAAACATCTGTTAAAATTGATGAACACATTTTGGAGCATTGTCACTAGTGTGGGTAGTTTACATTGTAGTTTACACTCTCTCCCACACATTTTTGTAAGTTATTACAAGATATGTAATGACCTGTTATCTGTCATTGCACCAAGGGATTACTACCAAGCACCAACTAGCAATGCAACTGGGAAAAGATCTTGACCAAAAAGGGGCAAAGACAAATAAGTTTACATGGCTAAGAGACTTCAAAGTGAGTCATGAGGTCATTCCAGAAATTACGCTTATGCATGTTTCAGCAGTATTTCATTGACTGCTAAAGTAAATATTGCCTCATGTAGCAGGGATCCTGAGGGCTCTGCAGACATCCAGACACTATAGGCAGGGCAGACAGCTCAGGCAGTTGGTACCCTGCCAGCGGGCCCTACTTTGTAATTTATGCTTCCCAGTATAACAGTCTTGGATTCAGTGTGGTTTCCTTCCACATGGCTCTTCTGCTCCTTCTATTTGAACCTATAGTTAGTAATGGAGTTAATAGGTTTATGTCCAAGAGACTTAAATCTTTGGGCTTTCCATGTGCCAATTGATCCCTGAATCTCAACAGACTTGCAACACCTACTCTCCAGTTTCATTGGACCCACCCAGGACAATGAACAAGGAAATGATGATAGCAAATGACCACCTCAAGGAACAGAGAGAATCTGCAATTGCAAGCAAGAGAGTTCCATCCATCTGCCCCATGGAATCTAAGCCCCCTCTCAATTAGAGGTGGAATGGGTATCCCCATCCCAGAATCCTCAAGATTGGAGAATGAATGATAGACTAGAGTAGACTTATTGTTATTCTACTATAGACTTATTGTGATTGTAGCAATGGAGGAACTTTTATCATTGATGTGGAGGCAGTGGCCACTGGAGGTTCTGATGGGAAGGAGGAGGGAAAATTTTATTACTTGCTAATGTTAACTTTGATCATTTCATTACGGTGTTTTCCAGGTATTTCCAGTGTGATGTTACTACTTTCCCTTTGGAATTAATAAGTACCTTTTTTCCATTATTTTATCACCTATTGGTGATTCTTGCCCTTCAGCTATTACTATCATATTGTTTGCCAAGCAGTGATTTTGCCTATTTCTATCATTCTTTCTACATTGAAATAGAGTTTACTGTGAAAGGGAGCTGTTTCTTACTCCCCATTTATTTATTTATTCAAGTATTTATTTATAAAATTTTCACACATAGATTTTAATTTTATTCTATGGATTATAACCTAAATCATTACTTATATTATTGCTTAGGTTGTCCCAGATTGGCTATTGAGAGTTCCTGCAAGTTGGCACTTGCGTCCTTTTGATATGCCCTATAATTTGTTAGCATTTTCTTACTATCCTGGGAAACTTTAAAAAAACCCTAATGCCCAAATCTCACCCCATATTGATGATGCTAGAATTTCTTTGAGTGTGATTCAGATATTAATATATGTATTTTAAACCTATAGATGATTATAATGTGGAGTCAAGTTTTCTGCAAATCCTAGGAAACTCTATAACTATTGTTAATGTATATACAGTGGGGTGTGTGCATGTTTGAGTTTGTATGTTCTCATGTTGATGGTTCTCATGCTGATTGTCATGTCAATTGTTTACAATTTTTGCAATTATGAAAACTATTACTAGGAACATTTTGTACATATCTCCAGTTTTGCATGTACACTGGTTTCTTTTGGCTATATATATAGGAGTAGGATTACTTTTGTGATAGAGTAAAGGTAGCTTCAATTTACCATATAATACTGCAATGTTTACAGCACTATATTAATCACGGTTCTCTAGGGAAACATAACTGACAGGAGACAACTGTAAATGTTATGAAATATTATAACATTGTCTCATGTGATAGCGGGGATGCATGAGTTGGAATTCCGTAGGCAAGCTGCAAACCAGAAACTCTGACCAAGGCCCTTAATGAATTCCTCAGGAGAAGCTGTCTGTCTGAAGTAGAGATGGGAGCTCTCTGTCTCTGCTGCTTTTTTCTGTGTGTCTCTGCTTTTAGTTTTCCATTTATAAAGGATTCCAGAAAGAAGACCAAGACCCACTCTGGGTTATGCCTCACTGAAGTAATCCAATTAAAGGCCCCAACTGAATCCAATCCAATCAAAGGGTCCCACACACAGCAATAGAGTGGCTTTAAGAATACCATCTTTTCTGGGATCCACAATAAACTTCAAACTGTCACACTCTACCCTTGGATCCTAAAAAGACATGTTAGGGAAAGCAATGTGGCTTAAGCAATTGAACTCCCACCTACCACATGGGAGGTCCCAGGTTCAGTTCCCAGTGCTTCCTGGAGAAGATGAGCAAGATGGCAAGGTGGCACAATGGGCTGGTGTGTGAGCTGACACAACAAGAAGATGCAACAAAGACACACAAAGAGGAAACACAATGAGAGAGACAGCAAAACAGGGAGTGGGGGTAGCTCAAGCAATTTTGCACCTCTCTCTCACATGGGAGTTTCCACATTCAGTTCCTGGCACCTCCTAAAGAGAATATGAGCAGACACAGAGAGCACACAGCAAATGGACACAGAGAGCAGACAGCAAGTACAGACAATAGGGGTGGGGGTGGGTGTGGGAAATAAACAAAAAGTAAATCATTAAAAAAAGACATGTTCTTTCTATATGCAAAATATATCCATTCCATCACAATATTTCAAAAACCTTAAATCATTTCAGTAATAATGTTAAGTACAAAATCTCTTCAAAATCAGTTATAGGCATGCAGTCTGTCTTGGGACAAAAATCCCCACTGATGTAGACCTGTGAAACTTAAAAAACAAGTTACTTGCTTCTAGTAGATAAGAGGGACAGTCATAGAATAAACATTTCCATTATCATAGGGAAGAATTGGAAGGAAAACAAGAGTCACAAGTCCCAAACAATTCTGAAAGCCTGCCGGGAATATACTGTTAGACTGCAAATTCTGAGTGTCACGTATAGAATGATAGTTTCTTCTCCTTCAGGCCTCACGGAGTGGAAGTCCCACATCTTCCAAATGCTTTCCCAGTGGCCATCCTCTCAGCTCCAGCCTCATCAAGCATCTGGGTGGTCACCAAATTTTAAACCTCATGGTCTGAGAACTGGAGTGATGGCCACATTCTCTCCAATCTCTGGGCACAAGCACCAAACCCTCAGTACACTGGGGTGGTAACCTATCTCTCCACAACCCCAAGGAATGTGCCCCACCCACTCTAAAGCCTGGGGCAGCAGCACTCTGCCTGAACAACAAGGTACAAGGCCCATTCTCTTCAAATGCTGCAGTAAACATATGGGTGGTTTCTCTTGGGCCCAAGAAGATGTCATAAATCAAGTTCTCAGGTTTTCCAGTTTTTTCTAGAAACCATTTTTCCTTCAATCTCTCCCTTTTCTATTTCTTTTAGTTCAGGCTGGCAGTGGTTCCATTCATATAGAACTCACAAAGATCTTGTTTAGAATGCAGGAAACAGAGTCCAAGCCAGCAGACAGTAAGACTTTCCACATCCTTCCTGGATAACTGCATTTTCAATCCTGATTTATACTGAAAAGACTGGCTGGTTCCATGTTTAGTTAAATCCTCACATGGGGCTCTGTTCTCTACAGACTTATTTTCCCAATTTTCCACACCATCAATTTCTAGTTTCTTTGTGTCCAGGAGTTCAGTTCTCAGCTAATCCCCTTTCTCTCTCATTTTGCTCTAAGCTGCAAGGAGAAGTCAGGCCACAATTTCTACATTTAGTTTGGAAATCTCTTCAGCAAGACATCCAAGCTCATCACTTTCAAATTCTGCCTTCCATTTGACATCAGAGCACAATTTTACCAAGTTCTCTGCCATTTTAAAGCAAGGATTGCCTTTCTTCCAGTTTGCAATGACAGACATCATTTCTGTCTAAGGCCTCATCAAAAGTATCTTAAGCATTCATATCTTTTACCAGCATTCCTTCAAAACAATCTAGGTCTTTTCTATTCAAGCATGTCACAATTTTCCCACAATTTACTCCTTACTCATTTATAAAACCAATCCATCATTTTTGGAATTTGCATAGGAGCACCTTATTTTCCTGGTACCAATTTCTCTTTTAGTTAGCTAAAAAGCTGCTGCAGAGGTTGGCTCTTATAATGGGAATTTATTAGATTAAAAGCTTACAGTTCTGAGGCTGTGAAAATGTTCAAATCAAGGATCATCAGAGATGCTGACTCAGCAAAGGCTGGCTGTTAGTGATCCTGGACTCCTGCCATGTGCAAGACAAAATGGCAGCTCTCTGGTTTGAGTTTCTATCTTCTGCTCCAGGCTTAGTTATCCCCAAGTTCAGCTGTGAGTGATCAGGCATATGTCTTGTCTCTTCCTTCTCCTCTGGGCCTCATCTCTTTCACCTCTCAGGGCCCTCTTTCCATGCCTCTGTTCTCTACTAATTCCAGCTCCTGGTCTCCAGGATCTCTCTCTCAGCCTTGTTGGGTTTCTCTGTCTCTGCTCCTTTTTCTGTGTGTCTCTGCATTTATTCTTCCATTTATAAATGACTCCAGCAAGAGGACCAAGACCCATACTGGGTCATGTCTCACTGAAGGAATGAAGTCAAAGTTCCTCCGAACTGAATACAATCCAACAAAGGTTCCTACACCAACAGGAATGGAGTAGCTTCAAGAACAAGACCTTCTCTGGGAGCCACAAAAAGTTTCAAACTGTCACAGCCCCACTAGGTGTGTATGAGGCTTCCTGATGCTTCACATCTTTGCTAAAACTTGCTCTTGTCTGACTTTTAATATTTAGCTACTCTGGTAGGTGTGTAGTGTTGTGCCAATGTGGTTTTAATTTTCATTTCCCTGACTACTGATGTTAGACACCTATTCAAATGTTTGCTAGCCATTTCCATATCCTTATTTGTGTTGCCAACTTAAAAGACAATACAATCAGTATTTTTAAGTTGAAAATTTGTTGATTACATTGTTGCAAATATCTTCCTTCCCCCACTTCATAACTTGTCTTTTCACTCTTTATATAAGGTCATTTGATGTACAGCGTCCTAATTTTAATGTAGTCACATTTATCAATGTTTTCCTTTATGGTTGGTACTTTTATCCCTTTTTAAGAAATACGTCTAGACTACATGGTAATGAAGATATTTTTTATATGTCTTTCTAAAAGCTTTTTAGTTTTGACTTTTACATTTAGCCTTTTATACCACCAGGGATTGATTTTGGTTTTGGTGTGAAGTAAGGATTCAATTAATTTTCTTTACATATGGATAGCAAATTGCCCAGGGTCATGTATTAAAAAGTCTGTTATTTTCCCATTGCTCTGAATTGTCACCTTTATTATAAATGATGTATGTATGGGACTGTTTCTGGGTGTTTATTTTGTTTTAATCTTTTTGTCTACATCTTCTCAATAAACATTGCCTTGATTTTTATAACTTTGTAATGTACCATTGTTGTAGAATTTGAGAGAGGTTCAATTATTTGCATATAGAGAGGCCAGGACTCAGGAATGATTTTGAGAAGGAAAAATGGTTTATTGATGGCCAGCTGGACTCGGGAGCTTGCTGTTGCAAACCCGAGTCCCGAACAAGACTTTCGAGTTTCTTTTATACAGAGAGGAAAGATTAAATGGTCCTTTTGTTTCAGTTCTCAATAGGCTTGAATTAGCATATATATCTTCCACATCTTAGGTAAGCTTTTAGCATGGACTTCATACATTCTAGATAAGCTTTTAGCATATTTGTTTTGCATTTCCCCTGAATACTTAAAGTTTATAGACCTTGCATTGTTAAACTGTTTCCTGGGACTGGAGTTGTTGCCATGGTCACCAAGGGCAGGACTGCAGCCTCTTACCGTCTCACACCCACAAGTCACAGACAGCTTAGGTTATCTCTGAAGAGACAAAGAGCTTCCCACCCATAGCCCAAATCACCATGCTATCTGGTAAAAGTACTTACACTTTAAACATATCTTGGTTAGTGTTATCCTTTTGCATTTTTCTACATATTTTAGAAGCAACTTGTCAAATCACAAACATACAAATGCACATATGCAAGTGGTTGGGATTTGGATTGAGATTGTGTTGCATTTATAAATCAATTTTGAGTAGGATTTATACCTTAATAACATTGTCTTCTTATCTATGAACAAGTATATTTCTCTATTTTTTAAGTTTTTCTTTAATGTTTTTCAATTGGTGTATAATTTCCTACATATGTATTGCATATCTTTTGTTAGAATTTTTCTAAGCACTTTATATTTGTTGATGTGCTTAAAAATGATATCTTTTTAAAGTTTAATTTTCTGTTTGATACAATTTATTTTGTGTATTGATTTTTTTATTCTGTGACTTTGCTCAATATTTTAACTTTAATGGTTTACCCTAGAAATCTGTTGGATTTTCTTCACAAATCATCAGAGCATCTGTGAATAAAAGCAATTTTCATTTTTCTTTTCCAATCCTTATACCTTTATTTTCATTTTCTATTCCTTTGCTTTTTGGCAGTCTTCTCCAGGTCTTCCAGTACAATGTTGAATAGAACTGGTGATAGCATGCATTCTTTTTTATTTATTATTATTTTTAAAGATATTTAGATTACTTAAATGTTACATAAAAAATATAGGGGATTCCCATATGCCCCACTCCCTACCACTCTCATACATTCCCCCATTAACAATATCCTTCATTACTGTGGTACGTTCATTGCAATTGATGAACACATTTTGGAGCATTGCCAGTGTATTAGACAGCCAATGGGGTGCTGATGTAAAATACCAGAAATCGGTTGGTTTTTATAAAGGGTATTTATTTGGGGTAGGAGCTTACAGATACCAGGCCACAAAGCATAAGTTACTTCCCTCACCAAATTCTATTTCCACGTGTTGGAGCAAGATGGCTGCCAGCATTTGCAATGGTTCAGGCTTCCTGATATCCTCCCTTCCTCAGCCTTCTTTTTCCTGGGTTCAGCGTTTCTCTCTTCCTGAGACTTGCTTCTGTTTCCTCTGTGAGCTTACTTCAGGGGCTCTAGCTTAAGGCTTCAGCATCAAACTCCAAAATCAAAAACCTTTAACTCTGTCCTTTGCCATGCCTTTTATGTGAGTCCCCACCCTTTCACCTCCACCCAATGCCCTACTGGCCCAAGAGGTGTACATAATTACTTAATCAAGTAAGCCTATGAATCCAATATAATCTAATATGACCAGAGAAAAAGTTCAGTTTATAAATACAATCCAGTATTTCTTTTTGGAATTCATCAATAATATCAAACTGCTACACTCCACCCTCTGAATTCCAAAAAGACATTACAATATTCAAAAGAAACCTTAAGTCAGTTATAATACAAATATTAAATCATATCACAATCAATTTAAAGAAATACAATTTGTCTTGGGGCAGTCCTGTCTGCTATAAACCTCTGAAATTTACAAAACAATTTGTCTGCTTCCAATACACAAATGGACAGACAAAAGATAAACATTTTCATTACGATAAGGAGAAATTGGGAGGGAAACATGAGTCATACATTCTCTACAGTTTAGTAGACCTGCAGGGAATCCTCTGTTTGATTTCAAAGTCTGGGGGTCATTCTTAAGAAGATGTTTTTTTCCTCCTTGGGATCTTATGGGAACCCACTCTTTCCACAGGCTTCCCTAATGGCCATTTTCTTGATTCTACCCTCACCAAAAATCTGGGTGTTGACCAAGCTCCAGACCTCACCCTCCAAGACTGTTGGGGTGATAGCCACATATTACCCAATCTTTGGGTTAGAGTCTTAACCTCCCTCATACAGCGATATGAAGACAACATTCCCCCTAACCTTTGGCACACAGGCTCCAACCCTCTCAGAACAATGAGTTGACCACCTGACCTGGAATGCGCTCTATCCTCTCTGTACCCTGGGGCAGCAAAACTTCCCCAGAACATTAGACAGGAACATCCACCCTCCTCAACTGCTGGGGCAAACTCACCCTCTCTGTACACATGGGTGGGGTTCCTCTCTTGGCCCAAGGTGAAGTTTTAGTCCAGACCTCAGCTTTCATGGTTTTCCTCTTAAAGCTGTTTCTTCTTCAATATTGCCTTTCCATTTCCCTTTTAGTCCAAGCTGACAGTGGTTTCGTTCATACAGTCTTCTAAAAACCTTGTTGTTTAGCAAGCAAGAAGCAGGGGTCCAAACCATCAGACAGTAAGACTTTCCACAAGTCTTTCTGAGATAACTGCACCTTCAATTCTGATTTACAAGTTCCAAGTTTAGTTAAGTAATCCAGTGGGGCACTTTCATCTGGGAGCTTGATTTCCAGAGGCTTGGAATTTCCAGAATCAATTTCTGTTTTATTTGTGTCTGACAGTTCAGTCCTCAGTATAACTCTTTTTTCTAGCATTTTGCTATAAGCTGCAAGCAGAAGCCAAGCCGCATTCTCTGGGTTTACTTTGGAAATTTCTTCAGCTAAATGCCCAGGCTCACCATTTTCAAATTCTGCCTTCCATAAAACACCAGGAGTTAATATCGCTAAGTTCCCTGTAACTTTAAAACACACATCACCTTTCCTCCAGTTTCCAATAATAGTTTCATCATTTACTTCTAAAGCATCATAAAAAGTCTCTTTAGCATCCATATTGCTATCAACAGTCTCAGTAAAACAATTTAGGCCTTTTCCATCAAGCGTCTCACAATTTCTCCAAAAAATACTCCTTACCCATTTATAAAACCATTCCAGCATTTTGTAATTGCAAAAGCACTTCCCCACACCTCAGGACTAATTCTGTATTAGGGAGCCAAAGGGGTGCAGAAGTAAAATACCAGAAATCAGTTGGTTTTCATAAAGGGCATTTCAAACTGCTATAGTCATTAAGCATGGATTAAAGTTTACATTGTAGTTACACTCTCTTCCACCCAGTTCTGTAGATTATGGCAAGATATAAAATGGCCTGTATCTGTCATTGCAACACCATTCAAGACATTCCCAGGTCCCAAAAATGTCCCCACATTATACCTGTTTTTCCCTCTCCCTGCCCTCAGAACCTCCAGTGGCCACTGCCTCCACTTCAATGATATAATTTCGTCCTTTGCTAGAATCACAATAAGTCTATAGTAGAATACCAGTAACTTTACTTTAGTCCATAGTCCATTCCCCAATCCTAAGGATTCTGGGATGGTGATGTCCAGTCCACCTCCAATTGAGATGGGGCTGTAATCCATTAGGGCCAATGTATGGGACTCTCTTACTTGCCATTGTAGATTCTCTTGGTCCCTTGGTTTGGTAGTTGTCCATCATCACCTCCTTGTTAGTTGTCCTGAGTGAGACTAATGGTGAGAACTGGAGAGAATCTCTTGAGGTTTGGTGTCCAGGTGGCACATAGACAGCCCAAAGATTTAAGTTTCTTGGTAAGTACACCTACCAACTCTAGTATTAATTATAGGTTCAAATAGAAGAACAGAAGAGCCACATGCAGAGAAGCCATAACTGAGTGCAACTCTGTCACCTTGGGGTGCGTAAATTCCAAAGTAGGGCCCACTGGCAACGTGCCAAACTCCTGAGCTGTCTGCCCTGACTATAGTGTTTGGATGTCGCCAGAGCCCTCAGGAGCCATGCTATTTGGAGTAATACCTACTTTGGCAGTCAAAGAGATGCTGTTGAGACATGCATAAGCATAACCTCTGGAATGACCTCCCAACTCACTTTGAAGTCTCAACTATATAAACTCATTTGTTTTTACATTTCCCCCATTTTGGTCAAGGTCTTTTTCCAATTGCATTGCTAGTTGGTACTTCATAGTAATCCCTAGGTGCCAGGGAGGCTCATCCCTACAGGTCATGTCCCATCCTGGGGGGAAAGCAATGTATTTATATGCTAAGTTCGGCTTAGAGAGAGGCCACATTTGAGCAACAAAGAGGCTCCCAGGAGGCAATCCTTAGGTGCCCTATAATTCTAGGCTAAGTTTCCATTTTAAGAGTAAAGCTTCATAAGCACAATCATCAATATCAAGGGCCCATCAATGGATCATCCTCCTTCACTAGTCATTGACCCCTGTACTCAGGGGCTTCTTGGTGTTCCAGCATGCGTTCTTTTATCATCCCTGAACTCAGAGAGAAAGATTCAAAATTTTTGCTATTAAGTATTGGTTTTTCTGTAGGACTTTTCTTGAAGGTATTATTTATTAGATAAATGAAGTTCTTTCTCTTCTGTTTCTAATTTGCCAAGAGGTTTATTTTGAATCTCATGATGCTGAATTTGATCAAATGCTACTACTGCATTTCCACCCCTGGATGAAAGAGAGGTTGGAAAATCTTGTCATTATTCAATATAGCTATTTTCCCAGGTAAACCTTGGGGATATAATTCTCCATAGAAATGGGAGACTGAGTTGGGGGCCATCAGAAACTCTGTGGAAATGGCCAAATATCCTTTCGCAGTTTAGTATTTTTGTTATTGGTAGTGCTTGGGTATAAAATTATTCTAATTTTCTATGAAGCAGAAAATTAGGGTACGTCCAAATCTTTAATTCTTAAGGAAAAGTCTTCCTGAAGACTCTATTTTTGGGATTCAGAATCCTATATCAGAGAAGGAGTTTGCCAGAGCTGCAGAATTTCTTTAATCTCTGAGTATATGGTGTTTTGCGGACAACAGGCATATATTCCACTGTTTACTCTCCCTTCCCTCTTTTCTGATTTTCATTTATCTAGTTCCCTGTCATATTTTGAATTTTGAGTTTAATTTCTGGAACTTATTTTCATAATTCCTGGTGTACTCAGAGAAAAGACATAATTTAAATAAATGACTACTGCAACTGAATTTTAATAAAGATATTGTTTAAATTTTAATAAAGATGACTACAGTACTACTCTTAAAAGCTCAGTGCTCATACTCCTTCAGCCCCTTTTCTCAAAGTCAGTAAAAAAAAAATTGCTAGATTTTGGAAACAATACTGAATTTAGTATCAGGAAATGGTACTGCCCATGGCAAGGAAAGAGAAAAGCTCTCCAGCTTCTAAGCACTCTGCACATTTACACGAGGCTCCTTACCTAGGCCTCAGGTCAATTAAGCTAATCAAGATGTTGGTGGCAAGATGACCTTTATTTACAGAGAAACAAATTGAAGGAGAAATTCTAAAAAGTACTTCACAGACTTAAAAAGTATAAATTCATTCAAAGTCCCTGAGTCAAAGCAGCTTTCAATCAGATTTTGTTCTCTATTTCACTTACAACACAATGCCTTAGCTTAAATGATTTAGAAAGAGTAAAGATCATTACATATTTGTGAATTCAAGAAGTCCTGACATTTTACCCAAGCAATATTATGTTGGCACTTGTAGTGACTTTTCCTATACTGTTTGTCAACTTACTGGCGAATATATTATCATCACCCCAATTATTTGGTTTTTATGAAAAATACTAAGCAGGTATTACATCAGTGTGCTCATAGTCCATTCATCCCCGAGGACACCAATGGGCATACTGATCATTAGTCAAGTTGACGTGGGGATTTCACAGTCTGCAAGTACCTTATTATTTATAAAAATATATATGTATTATATTTATATATTATATAATATACTTTGCTAGGTGGATTCAGAGATGTAGGGTTGGGGAAAACCCCATCTTAAACAGACAGATAGTGGAAAGGTAATGGGTTTTATATTCTTTTGACAAAAAGACGCACTTATATTCATGTAGTCAACAAGTCAGTACATGCACATATGCACACACATACTCACAAAACAGACCAGGGGATTTCCTTTACTCTATAGATACTTTATGGTCCAATAATTAGCTCAGGATGTGTCTCAGGATACAGATGTAGATTGAAGTAGGAGATTGGTTTGTGTAATGTATATTGACCTGAAAACATCCTCAAATTTAGTCATGTTTTTTTCTTAGTAAGCCCACTCTTAGCTTTTTGTCTTTTTCTCCTCTAGATGCAAAAAAAATCTCATTAATTGTATGCTGGCTTTCTGGTTAAGTGAAGTTGTATAATACATAATTTTTACCATTTAGATTCTTCCCTTTAAACAAATAGAAAATTCCAGCTAGATAAGTCTTTTGCGAGAATAGTATTTTTAACTAATTCTGAAACAGATCTAATTAGTTAAACTAAAAATAGAACTTTTCAAAACATGACCTCGTTAAAATCATCTGCTTCTTTAATTAAATAGCTTTTCTCTGAATTTCTTCGATAAGGGAAGATATGACCAAAAAAAAAAGAACAGAAAAAAAATGCAGACATTTTAATAAATATCTTTAATTTTGGTAATTAAAATGTATGGAAACACAACATTTAAGTACTGAATGTAATCGTAGATATATTTTTATCTCAAACCCTTGTATACATATAACATTAGGTAACAGATCTATTTATTTTGTTTCTAAATTATTTTTTTGATGAGAAGCTCATTCGGGAGGAACAAAATGCTGTAATTTATGGGCTTAAAACGTTGGTTGGTGCTATGTGACAGGTCTAGTGGGTGATACCTAATATCAAGTATGTTACTTAAACTCACAAATTTTTCATGTATAAAATGGGAAGAATACCACTTACCTTGCAGGGTTATCAAGATTAGAGGTGATTCATGGTATGTATCAATAGAATGTAAGAAATAAATGCCGCCTTTTATTAGGATATATGCCTGGGGGCTTCCTTTCCTTCATCTTCTAACTATAACTTTTCTGCTTTGCTGTGGATGCTGCGGCCTGGGCACTAGATCTGCAACAGTATTAAAAGCACCTAGAATTAGAACAAATAGGAGTTGATAGCCTGTCCTCACAGCAGATTGCTTAAAGCTTGACTACCTGGAAACCTTGACATTTATTTAGGTTGTTCAAACCCATTGTTTGTTTTTCCTGTAGTGCTCAGCAGAGTTCCATGCAGTCTATAAATAGCCTATGCCCACAGAATGCATTTCTATAGGCTTTAATGATCTACTGGGGTGTTTTCAGATTCAAGTGCAAGTTATTCTGTTTTGGCTTAGAAACTTTTAAATCTCACTTATTGTGAAATTTTCTTTAAAAAAATATCAGTAAGGCAGTATTGAAAAGAGATGATGCAGCTCTCAAGAGTAAGTTACGTTTTCTTGAATAAAAGGTTTAGACTGAGTAAAAGTCTTAGATCCTTCCATGTCTCCTAAAAGGACATTTCCTCAAGTCTAATTGGGAACAAACAAACAAACAAAAGATTGGTTCTATGTATATGCAACATCCTCTTTCACATTGGATGGGTTATATTTTATAGGGAGATGGATGCCCTTTGATTTGGGTTCCATCTGCTTCTAACCTATTCATTTCAAACAATTTGTATATATATACATGTATATACTTACCCAAATTGTTTGAGTGAAATACTCCAAATAGTCCTATTAATTAGTATTGTTATTTAACTTAGAGTTTCTCTTAATTCATTCCGCCTTTGCAGAAGACAGTACAAGATACCAAATACATACATAAAACATAAGTAAAGCTATGTTCTCTGCTTTCCCCATTCACAATTGAGGTCTCATGAGAGAACAGTAGTGAAAAAGTCAAATTGCATTTTAGTGCTTGTATTAGTTTTCTATTGCTGCTGTGACAAATTATCACAAACTTAGTGACTTAAAACAACATAAAGTTATCATCCTTTAATTCTTTAGGGTATAATATTAAAATTGGTCTCATTGGGGTAAAATCAGGTGTTGGCAGAACTGTGTTCCTCCAGGAGACTTTAGGGGACAATATCTTTCCTTAAATTTCCCGGTTTCTAGAGGCCACCACTGTGCCTTGGCTCCCAGCCCCTTTTTCTATCTTCAAAGTCAGCAGTGTTGGGCTCAGTCCTTCTGTCTGCAATCTCTCTGGTTCCTTCTTCCTATTCCTTCTTTTACTTTTAAGAACCCTTGTGATTACATGGGGCCCATTGGGATAATCCAGGATATTCTTCTTAAAGTCAGCTGATTAACAACCTTATTTCTCCTTTGCTATGCAATGTAACATATTAAAAAATCGGGGATCAAGACATGGGCATTTTTAATTATTCTACCTATCACAGTATTATTATGACATTAATTTTGACCTTATAATATATCTCCTAAACAGGTCTCTGGAACTGTTGGAGATCTTGGACAGTACTTTGAGAACCACTACTCTATGATATCCCAAATAGGTATTGTGTTCATGTTTTTGACGAGGTCCTTCACAAGGCAACTTAAAAAAAAAAAGATACAATTATTAAAAAGTTATTTTTGAATTCTGCCTTCCTGTGACTCCTGTACAGTAATGTACTTCTATTCTACAAAGAATAAATCTAATCCTTCTACAATGCTGACAACTATTCATAAATTTAAAGATTTTTATCATATTCCAGATGACTGTGCTCTTCTCCACATTAAACATGGACAGATCCTTATGAGAAAAGTTACAATGACATTAATGATGATAATATTTGTCCAAACTCTACCTATTCTTCAAGGCCCAGTCTGAATGTCAGATTTTCCACAAAACTTCCCTGATGCCTCTAGTTGAAAATTGTCTAATTATCTTTGCTTCCTCTAATCTCACATTGCATATTCTCAGAAAAGTTATTTATTCAGGGCTATCCAGTGATTAGATTATAGATTTCTTGAGGCAAGGTCTTTGGGTCATTTGTGCTTACATTACACAGAGCTTACTATATATTAGAGAAGAAACATACTACATTGTTTTGAAGGAAAGGTTAAAAGAATTGGAGTAAGCACCCCAGCTGGAGCCCACACTTACCCTTGGTTTCAGGAGCATATGGGCATGGGTGGAGGTTCCATGCAGGAGACCTGATAGCAGGGGTTCCTACCTGCAGGGAACTCATCCTATGGTAAGAGAGAATAAAAACACTCCCTGATACCAGTAACCTGCCTTGAGTCTGAGGGAAGAGAGACTCTGAATGCAGTGCAGTGTTGGCTACTCAGGCTATCCTGAGTCCCAATGAGAGAGGTCTGAGAAGGAAAATGAAAAGTACCCATCCATGAGCATTCCAGTAAAAACTGGTGGTGTAGTACGGCAACACTCTGGGGTCCATGTGTTCTATCAAATGACTCGTGAAGGTGCGATTCTCCCCACTTTTCTAGAGAACAATACACAGTGTCACTAAGGAAATAAACTTCTTGTTTTATAGTAAAGGGAGCCACTCAAGATTTCTGCATAGATGGGGCCAAACATTATTGGCACAGGGACCTGGCAGCTTTAGCAGAGATGAACTGATTGTTTAAATTCTACTCTTCAAGAATCAATACAACTGTTTTGGTTTGGTTTTTTTTTTCTTTGTATAGGGTTAATGAAGAGAGGAAACACATAGCAGCTAGAGCTCCCTCATCTCCCTCATCTCTCCAGCATAAGCGTTTTCTTCTTCCTCTGGGCTTGAACAGTGGAGCAGGAGCAGGGGTGGCCATTGCACCTTTATGAGAATCACGAGGAACAGTAAAGCACTTTGACCTGAGAGGAGCGTGGGGAAGCTATAAGGTACCATGAGACAGCTCAGAAACTGTTTCTTTATCTTGGAAGACACAACTGAACAGAAGGAGTAGGACTTTGTGCAGGTGCCCCAGAATTGTAGATCTCAGAGAGGCAGAGAAGAGATCTGTTTCTACTCCTGTTTGGTACCCCCCCAAAGGTGTGACTCACTGAAGCTCATCTACAGCTGGCTGTCCTGGCTTGACTTCATGGATCTGCTTCCCAGAGGAATAATCTTGGTCTGTCTGTCTCCCATCTGTTTCCACTGGTATAGTTCCTGAAATGTCAGAATCAGCTGACAAAATTGAGCATTTTGCCACAGAGCTGGGTAATACTTAGTTTCTTCTGCAAACACTTAAATCAGTTGTTTTTGGAATAATTTTTTTTTCTTGAAATCAAATCTGTTTAACATTAACAACTTAAAAACATTTCATAAATATTAGCTTCAAACTAATTAGAAACATACCTAGTGTGAAAAAACAAATACACATTGTAATTAATTCCTTCTTTGTTCATTAATGAAATCAGATAAACATGCTGATCATAAGATTCTGATGGTATAAATATATATACGGCAGTGATAATCATAGTGACCCAAAAATTAAATAATCACATTCTCATCCAACAATCATATAATGCTCATCTTGGTTCAAAGTCGGAGATATCATAAAAGCACAAAACTGCTCCCACTAAATGAGAAGAACTTCGGTTTAGCCTCCTTACCTTCCACACCCAGACATCTGGATCTACATCCATCTTTAATAACTGGACTGTCTCCCACTTATTGGGTGTTCACATGGCAAGCACTGTGCTGTCCACTGTCCACATTGGTCTTTGTTGTGAGGTAGCTCCTCTTCCTGTCTGGATATTGGGTATTGTGCTCTGACCTCAGCTGAGATGTAGTTAGTTCTACCTGGTTTTCAGACATTGTGTCCTGGCATTGGTCACCATTATCATGGTCCCTGCTGTGGTCTCTGGTCACTAGGTCATTTAGTGCCATGTTCATATGGATACCAGAATCCTGTGGGTTCCTAGCTTGTACCCAGACAGCTTTTTTGATGCTTCATCACACTACAGTAGACTAGTACACCAAGACCCTTTGCTCAGCCTTTGGTATTCTATCACTCAAGTGCTGCATTGGAATTGAAGCTTTACTCTGAGGCTTGCACTCTCTAAGACTAGAAGGAAGGCAGAAATGCTCTCTGTTGTAGGGTTTACCTTTATCCCATCTGGGTGTTATGGTGACCATGAAAATGTGCTTCTCAGGTCTCTGTGCTGGGGAGCATAATCAACTGACAGATTCCAGCTTCTGTGCTCTAACATGCATCACTGCCCTTGAGTGAGGTCATACATCTCAGGTTCTGCTCCTAGTCAATGAGTGAGTATGTTGGGATACTAAGGGAGAGGCCATAACTGAGAGGCAAGGGACTCCTCTGATAGGCAACATAAGCTCAAGGACTCCCTGAAGACTTTGTCAAAATCTTCTTAGAATGGCATTGTTGTCTATGATTTCCTTCCTTCCCTCCTTCCCTCCTTTTTCCCTCCTATGTTCTGTCATTCTTTCCTTCATCAGGGCCTGACAACTCTCCTGGTTTCATCACCATTTTCCCCCACCAGTTTCCCCCCCTCCCAAATAAATCTCATTCATGTCTAAGTTCTTCTTGGAATCTGTATCTTAGAAGACCTGGGCTAAAACAAAGCCTCAAAGAAAATGATCTTATATATGTAATTCTACCCATATTCATATTTCACATAATATATTTATATTTCATATAATGTACTAGTTCATAATAGCACAGTCATACAGTATTTTTCCTTTTGTGTCTGGCTTGCTTCACTCAACATAACATCCTCCAGGTTCATCCATGTTGTCATATGTTTCATGGCTTCATTTTCTTTTACTGCTGCATAATATTCCATCATGTGTTTATTGTACAAGATATTTATCCATTCATCAGTTGATGGACACCTGGGTTGTTTCCAACTTTTGGCTACAGTGATTAACACTGCTATGAACATCAGTGTGCAGATATCTATTTGTGTCACTGCTCTCAGTTCTTTTGGGTATTTACCTAGCAATTGTATTGCTGGGTCCCATGGTAAGTCAATATTCACAGAAGTTTCCTTATAAATATGAGGAACTATAGACTGATATAGAGATCTAGAACACAGTTTATAACATGAACCACAAAGTCTGGAAGAATCTCTTACTTTAACAGAAAGTTTTCCCACCATGCAAAAGAGATAATAATTTCTTTCTGGAAAAGGAGGAGGAGCTCATATAAAAGAGCAAGAGAATTTTAAGTGCCTGTATTGGGCTCTTCTCCCTGCTCCTATATTCTCAAGAGGTTGACATTGGTGCGTTTGTATATGTGTGTGTATGTATGTGTGTGTGGAAATGGAGTGGGGAAGGACATATTATAGAAACTGGTCTGGATGGACAGCTCTGGTCAGATACTGGAAAAATGATCCAGAGAAACCCAGAGTACAACTGGCACCATTAGCCTGGAGGAGAGGCCGAGGCAGCAAGGGGAGATTGTTGCTCTTGCTGTAAGGACAGGCTATGTGGCATCTAGCTGGGGAGGTCCATGAAGAGTCATACTGTATATTCCTTTATTCAACAAAGATTTATGAGCGCTCTCTGTCAGGCCTTGGGCTTCATTCAGGAGATGAAGATGAATAAGGAGGTCCCAGCCTTCAAGGATCTTATCGCTAGATGGCAGAGGAAATAACATAAAAATAAGAGCAATGGAGCCCAGGTTCCAAGGTCAGAGTACAGAGCCCCGTGGAGGGATGAAGGGGAAAGTCGTCATTATTTCTGGAGTTTTTTTAACTTTAAATCATCTACATGACAGTGATAACCTAATGCATGCCATTGTAAAGAAGGAGCAGGGCCAAATAGCAAGACCCAGAATTACAGCAGCATTTGGAGTCAGAAGAGGATGTGGATTTGGGGTCCCAGGTCATCCACCTCTTACCTGCAATATCTGGGAAAAGTCAAGAAAGTCAGCTTCTTGATTTGTTTTAATTTTATTTTTCAGACAGTTCAGATCAAAACAAGTGAGATCTTATAGGTTTTCAGTCTGAAATTATGGTTAAGGGGTTTAAAACCACGGATTAGGATTTGGCTGTCAAAATAATCAAAAGATCCTGCATCCTTTTCCTTTCCCCCCTCCTACCATGGAAGATACCACCACTGATTAGATAATCTGACAATGGGATTATATTCTGGAAATAACTGCAATCATGGCTCTAAATTGAATTGTTGAAAAGAGAAGTCTTTATATTTAAATGTTAATATATTAAACACATTTTGGTTCAAGGTAAGCTTTGATTGTTATGATTAATTACATAGGAAATCTGAGGATCTGCACTCAAATAATCCAGCTTTAGCAATTTGGGTCAATAAGGAAAGGCTTATTGAATATTTACTCTATGCTAGACCAGTTACAGTAACAGAGGAGACAGATTGGAAAGCTAATGGTTAAAACCCATGTACCTCTCTTATGTAAGAGGTGGGTAGATGGGGTAATATGGGAATCCTCTAAACATTTGATGTAACTTTTCTGGAATCTAAAACATCTTCAAAAATAAAGTTTATAATGATTAAAGAAAAATCAATATAATTTATGATAATTCAAACATATGCAAAAAACAAAAAACAATAAAAAAACCCCAACAGGAAGAGATCAATTCTGTCTCTAAAGGAGTTTAGTGGCATTGTGTTTAGAAAGACTTTATAGAGGAGGGGCTATTTAGGGAGATAGTGCTCTTTTAGTCTGTTAAGCTGCTGGAATGCAATGTACCAGAAAGGCCTTGCTGTTTACAATGGGAATTTATTAATTTATAAGCTGACAGTTCTGAGGCTGTGAAAATGTCCAAATCAAGCCTTCATCAGGTGATGCTTTTGTCCCTGAAGGCCAGCTTCCAGTGATCCCCGGACTATTGTCACATGGCAAGGCACAATGGTGGTATCTGCTGGTCTCTCCTTCTCTGGGTCTCATTGCTTCAGCTTTCTGCTTCATTGGTTTTCTCCCTCCTTCTGTGGCTTTTTCTTTTTGTGCTTCTGTTGGTTTCTCTCTGTGTTCACCCCTTTTATTAAGGACTCCAATAGGGATTAACACCCACCCTGGGTCACACCCTACTGAAGTAACCTAATCAAAAGTGTCTTAAGTGAAATAACTTAATCAAAGGATCCTACTTACAATAGGTTCACACCCACAGGAATGGATTAGGTTTAAGAACACAATTTTCTGGGGACCATCTGGCTTCAAAATGTCATCATTGCAAATAGGTTATAAAGGTTTTAATTAAGAAAGTCTCTCTCCTGTCTTTTTTAAAAGATGAAGAAACTGTAACAGGCAACATAACAGATACCTTTGGGCTGGATAGTTTTTGTTGTGGGGGTTGTCCTGTGCATTGCAGAGTGTTTAGCCAGCATCCCTGGTCTCTACCCACTGCGAGCTCTTTGCACTCCCTCCCCGGTTGTGACAATCAAAAATGTCTGCAGACATTGCCAAATGTTCCCTGGGGGGAGGGGGGGAACCACTCTAGGCAAGAACCACTGTCCCTAGAATAACTTTATAGTTGATTAAATCATTTTCTTCCCCACTTTAGGGACAAGGATGCCACAAGAGAGGGAAGGGCATTGAGAATGGGGAAAGGGCACTGAACTGGAAGATGGGGCCAAACACTGAGTTTCCCCTGCCATCGTTTTCTCCTGAGCTGGGTCCTTATTCAGTCCTTGGATTTTTTTCAGTGTTTTGTTTTGTTTAATAACATGACAAATATGAGGAATGAATTCATCTCTTCTAGCAAGCTATTCAAGTATACGAAAAGAGAATTACTCCAAACAACAGGAAATAAAAAAGACACTGCATCTGTCCAGGAGTCTTGGGTTAGTCTACTTGCAGAGATGCTTTGAGTTGGCTAGTTCCATTTAATGTGCTCATTAGTGGGCTGCTGAAAAACAGTGTAAAAATCCTAAAACACAATCTGCAAGCAGGTTGAGTTCCAGACATATACAAAAATATCCTAGGCAGAAAATTTAAAAATTGAAATTCATTTGGAAAAATATTAGCTAATACACTTGAAAAAATTTTACCTCACAAATTTTCTATTGGGGAAAAAACACCTGGTGAGTAATAGTGCCAAAAAAAGCCCATAAATGTTCATACAGCATTAATTTTGCAATCTGATACCAAAACAAGAAAGGGCAAAAAAATTGTGAGTTGTGAGAGACCTATAAAAAGCAATGATTTCATATGCTGTAGCCCTGAGACCCTGGTTCGTAACTATATTGAGGTGAGGAGTATTATATTTATTGTGGCTTGTTCAGGTCTGGGATAGACGTAAATTATTTGGCAGTAGCTCAAGGGTGAGCAGTGATGAAGTTGGGGAAGGAGGTGGTTGGAGGGGACAGAAAGTGGGGGAAATAATGTTACCAGGAACTTCCCCAAGCACTAAGAGTGAATACCATGCCAAATAAACACACTGTTAGATCAACGTATGGTGAAATCATTCACAGTGACTCATTCTCTATAGCAAGGGAGGTGATCATTAACAATGCCCTAGTGTTACTAGAGCTGGCCTAGTCTAAAAGTAGCTATTACAGTAGTGCTCTGTAAGAGATGCTACCTATCTGTTTTTACCATTTGGGTCACCAGAATTAATCTTAATAGTAAGATTCCAAACATCCCAGGCACTATATATACATCAATACATGGAGGTGGTTCTTTAAAGAAGCAAAAGGACACCACACTATTCATTTTACCAACCTCAACAATGCCAAGGATATATGTATATGTGTTTTTATGTATATATTTAAATACATATATTTTAGAGAATATAAGTCTATTGTATATTCTTTTTATCTATTCTTCCCAAAGAATTAGACTCATAACTAGCATAACCACAAGAACCATGTATAGATCTTATTCCCTGTGTCCCATAATGTGTCCCTCCCAATCACTATGTGCTGGGATGTTTATTTCTCATTGAAGGGCCTTTGAGTTATGCTTGGGAGATTTCTTAGTTTTTGCCCATGTACATGCATATGCTCAAAGTAGAGTGTTGAGGTATTGGGTTTTTTTCCCAGCTAATTTCTATAGATACACTCAGCAACATACTGATGGATTTGTTTTCTGTTTACCAAGACTCAGAGAGTCCTGAACTCTCTGCATCTCCCACTACCTTGATATAGATGTGTATTTTTGGTACCTACCATGGCTTCCTATATGTTGTCATAGCGCACTTGCATTCATGGTATTCAGAAATGTATGGTGGCATATTTGTTTGCCACAGAGACTATGGGAGAGTGTGATTGAAATTTGATACACAAGAGCCAGAGAGGCTAAACATCCTATAATATGTGAGATGAGAGCCGTCCAAAGGAGAACTGAGCTGGTAGAAATTCCAACAGTATCTCCTTAAGAAACGTTCTGGCTTTTAATTTCAAGAAGCATTATATGTATGCCTATGGTGACTGGGAGATGGGCATGGAAAGGGTTAGGTTATTTGCTTTGTTAGCATGCCAACCTCAAGTATACCTAAAGTGCATTTCTTCTTTGTCCAAACTATTTTAAACTATTGAGCCCTGGCCTCTACAGATATGACAGTTTGAAGCTGGGTGGACTCCAAAATAATATGTCCTTAGAGCTAATCTATTCCTGTGCCTGTAATCCTACAGTAGGTGGAAACTTTTGATTAAATTGCTTTAGTTAAGGGCATTTGATTAGACTGCACCCCCTAGGGTGGATTGTGATCCTCTTATTGGAGTCCTTTAAAGATGATAGAAACATACAGATATAGAGAAAACCTCCTAGAAGCTGAGAGAGGAAGACCTGGAAGCCAGAAGTAGAAAGCGACAGAACCCAAGAAAGAGAAAGTCACAGGATCACAAAGAAAGCAGAGAGAGGCAGACAGAAGCTGAAAGCAACAGAACCTGGAGAAGAAGGCAGAGACTAGCAGACACCACCATTGTGCCCTGCCATGTGCCTGATCACCCAGAGCTGAAGCTTTGGGAGAAAGCATCTCCTGAGGATGCCTTGATGTGGCATTTTTTTTCAGCCTCTGAATTGTAAGCTTATGAGTTCATAAATCCACACTGTAAAGGCCAACACATTTCTGGTATATTGCCTTGGCAGCGTTAGCAAACTAAAACAGAAATTGGTACTAGGAGAGTGGGGTGAAGTGATTGCAAATACCAAAAATGTGGGAAGTTTTCTTTAAATGGGTAAGGATAGATTTTGGAATAATTGTGAGATGTTTGATAGCAAAGGCCTAGATTGCTTTGAGGAGACTGTTGGTAGAGATGTGGATCCAAGGGTACTTCTGATGAGGCCTTAGACAAAAACGGTGAGCGTGTAATTGCAAACTGGAAGAGAGGCAATCTTTGTTTTAAAGTGCAGGGAACTTGGCAAAATTGTGTTTTAATATTGGACAGAAGGCAAAATTTGAAAGTGATGAGCTTGGATATTCAGCTGAAGAGATTTCCAAACTAAAAGTATAGCCTGGCTTCTCCTTACAGCTTAGAGCAAAAGGCAAGAGGAAAGGGATGAGCTGAGAACTGAACTCCTGGGCACGAAGAAACCAGAAATTGATGGTTTGGAAAATTCTGAGCTTCTGAAAAGTAAGTCCCCAGAGAATAGTGCCAATGTGAGGATTTAACTGAACTTGGAATCAGCCAGTCTTTTCAGTGTACATCAGAATTGGAAATGCGGTTATCCAAGAAGGATGTGTGGAAAGTCTTACTGTCTGATGGCTTGGACCCCTGTTTCCTGCATGTGAAACCAACAAGGTTTTTTTTTTTCCCAAGATTTGTTTGACTGGAACCACTTCCAATCTGGACTAAAAGGGACAGAAAAGGGACAGACTGAAGGAAAAATGACTTCAAAGGCAGTACCATGGGAGATGGGGTCTGGACTGAAGACATTTTCTTGGGCTCAGAAAGGAAATCCACCCATGTGGGAGAAAGGGCTGAGTATGCCCCAAAGCTTGGAGAGGGTGGGCCTTCCATCCTTGTTTAGGGAGATTGTTACAACCCCAGGCTTCAGAGATGGTGAAGCACACTCCCCAGGGATTTGGGAGTGCCTGGCTGTCACCCCTGTGTTCTCAGAGTGTGAGACTTAGAGTGTGGCTGCCACCCAGATGCTTTACGAGGGTGGAGCTGAGAACATGGTCACTGGGCAAGCACTTGGAAGGAGAAGGCTGTCACTCTGTCAAGTGCTGAGGAGAAGAAACCATCATTCTGTAGATGACTCGAAGACTTTGGAATCTAATGGTGTGTGCCCTGCGGGTTTTTGGAACTGTTTGAGTCCCATGACTTCTGTTTTCCTTCCAATTTCTCCTTAAGGCAATGGGAATGTTTATCTTGTTACTGTCCTTTCATCATATATTGGGAGAAGATAGCTTGTTTTCTAAATTTTACAAGTCCAGCGCCTAAAGGGAATTTTGCCCCAAGACTATACACCTACAACTGATTTTGATGAGACTTGTACTTAATATTGTTCCTGAAATGATTTAAATCTTTTTGAAATATTCAACCCCTAAATGGCTTCTAATACTTATAGAATAATAAGGAATTAGTCTGAAATTTGATACTGTTTGGTCAACTATTGATAAGTAGCATATCACAGCAAACTTTAGTGGCTTAAAGCAACAACAATAGTCCATTACCTCTCACAAGTCTGTGGATTCATGTGGGAAGTTCTACTCTACATGGTGTTGCCTGGTTATGTAGTCACTTGGAGGTTCAGCTGGGCTGGAATGTTCAGGATGGTTCACTCTCACATTTGGTCTACATCCTCTGGAAGTTTGTCTTGGCTAGAACTTCCAAGACAATGCACTCACACGGTTAGCAGTTTGTTCTGCTTGGCTCATAGTTCAGTTGAGGCTGTAGATGGAAAAGCTTTTGATTTTCTTCAAGTGTCTTACCCATGTGGCTAAGAGCTTCTCACAGCATAACAGATAGGTTCCAAGAGAGAGCATTCTAAGAGATGAACATGGAAGCTGCAGGTCTCTTAAGGCTCAGACTCAGAAGTTTTACTCTGTTACCTCTGCCACATTCTTTTTTTAAAAATAACCTTATTTAAAAAAAAAAAGTATATATGTATACATATATATATATAGAGAGAGAGAGAGAGAATGCAGCTCAACAAGTTATGGAAGCAGAACTAAAAAGTTCTGTCTAGGCACTTTTATCTCATCCAATTCCAACTACTAACTCAATCATTCCTCTAGTATTCAGGAAAGAAACACAGATGAACACAGATTAGTTAAATGACATAGTCAAGGTCTCTTTATCAATGAAAAAAATAAAGAAGAGGAGAATGCTTAATCACACTCATATCTCACAAACCAAACCTCATTTTCATTTTTTTTTTTGATCTTTAGCATTAATGTAGTAGCAACTTTGCTTTTGCTACAAAAACATTACAATATTCCTGTTAACTACAGCCTATAAGTTACATTAGTTATATTTTCACATGTATCACCACATTCGTAACACCTTGTAGAAGAACACCATGTATTTTTATCATTAACTACCACTTTCTGCCACATTCTATTGGCTAAACAGTCAAAGGTCCATCTAAGTTTCAAGGGGAGTAGAAATAAACTCTACTTTCTGATGTGGGGAATGGCAAAGGTTTGGCATGAACCAGCACCAAATTACTCTTCTAATTGTATCTTTATTATTTTCCTACAGAAAATTTTCTTCCAGTGAAATTTAACTTAATACTGTATGTCTGGTATTTCTAGCTTTCAAGCATTTGTTTCTGAGAACACAGCTCTACATCTCAATGTATAAATTTTTGCTGTGTGTTTAAATCTCATGTCAGCTAACTCCGTTTCTGATGTCTCCAGAGGTATATCTTTTTTTTCTCCTTCTGTCTTCCAACTGTGCTTTGAACTGCCATAATAATTTATTCAAATTAGCCTTTTACTTCTGTTGTCTTTTGTCAGGTTAATGCTCTTTTAGGTCAGAAAGTGTTTTCTTCATATAGCTCAAGACTTAAAATATATAACACAATAATTCTTTGATAAATAAATGGATGATTATGCATATTTACAACTGCATAGAATAGAAAACAATCATTTTAAGCATAGCAATTTAATACAAAATTTCATCAAATCTAAAATGATACTGATTTGAAGACATTTATTTTGTGTACAGTAAGAAAGTATCATTTAAACTACAACATACCATTGATTGTAAGCTACATCCCAATCACAATTAAATTAAAATGGGAACAAGTAGGTCTTATTTCTGGTTCTGTAACAAGATGAAATAGACTTACTTTTCTCTGTACTTTACCTCTAAATATAACTAAATACCTGGAAATACTGGAAATAATTCAACAGATAATGGTAAAAGGACTCTGAAAGCTGGAAAGAAGTAAAGCACTGGCTATGGAACTCAGGACTTGAAGCACAAAAACACATTGAGTTTACTGGATTTTGTTTTTATTTCATGTCCTGGACTGTGTGTCCATAGAGTCCTGCAATCTAGGCCTGGCAACAGCACTGAAAAAATGTCCTGCTCTCTCTGGCCAAAGAAATTGGAAAGGGGAAGCTCAGCAGAGACCTAGTGAGGAGTACTATCACTGGGGTACTTCTCCATGTGGTCTGATCCTCTATCAGGGTCAGCAGCAGAACCACAGACCAAACCCATATTCCACAAGCAGGATACATGCAGCCAACCCATCCACAGAAAAAAGCATATGCAGAGTCCAGAGTTTTCCTGCCCTTTACCCAGTAATATAAGGAAACCCAGGTCCAGCAACTTTTACCCCTTGCAGGAATTGAGGAGAGCCTGAACACTGCCAGAAGAATAAAACAGAAGAGAATGGCATTGTAAGAGTTGGGAGCTAAACTGTCATTAGAACTAGAGACCCTGTAAGTAGGCCAAAACCTACATATTAAGCCTAACCAGGTCAATAGCCTATTAAAAAAGAAGACTTAAATAAGATAAAGAGTCTCCTAATATAATAACAAAAATATCACATATATAATAAAAAATTACTTGTAAAATCAAGAACCAGAAAAACCACAATTTGGATGAGAAAAGAAACTCAACTAATGGCAATACAGATGGAATTATCTGAAAGGATTTTAAAGAAGCATCCTAAAAATGGTTCAACAAGAAATTACCAAGTCTCTTGAAACAAAGGAAAATTTATAAAGTGTCAGCAATGGAAATTATAGAACTGAAAAACGCAGTAACAAATAATAAAAATAACTTGCTCGGTATATACATATATGTATGGTAATTCACAGAGAAGTCTCTAATAAAACTATATAGGTAATCTACTAAAAAACACAGGTTACCAGAACCCGGGGTGGAGGCAGGGAAAGGAAAGTGAATGCTTCATTAGTACAAAGATTCTGTTTAGGGTGTTGGAAAAATTTTAGTAATGGATGGTGGTGATGGTAGCACAACACTGTGATTGAAATTAACACTACTAAATTGTATATTTGTATGTGATTAAAAGGGGAAATATTAGGTTGTATATATGTTACTAAAATAATAGAATAATTTTTTAAAAAGACATAGCACTATACAATGCTAAGAGAGGACCCTAATATAGTAAATATTATAATTATAATAATATTGTTTCATCAATTGTAACAAAAGTACCATACTAATGGAAAGTGCTCATAATAGGGAAAATTGTGTGTGTATGTATGGGGTGGGGTGTTTTAGTTTGCTGAAAGCTGCTAGGAGCAATATAACAGAAATTTGTTGGCTTTTTTTTTTAATTTTTTTTTTTAATTTTTTTTTTTTTAAATATTACATTCAAAAAACTATGAGGTCCCATTCAACCCCACCGCCCCCACCCCCCACTCCTCCCACAGCAACACTCTCTCCCATCATCATGACACATCCATTGCACATGGTAAGTACATCTCTGGGCATCGCTGCACCCCATAGTCAATGGTCCACATCATAGCCCACACTCTCCCACGTTCCATCCAGTGGGCCCTGGGGGGATCTACAATGTCCCGTAGTTGTCCATGAAGCACCACCCAGGAGAGCACCAAGTTCCGAAAACGCCTCCCCATCTCATCTCTTCCTCCCATTCCCCGCACCCAGCAGTCACCATGGCCACCCTTCCCACACCAATGGCACATTTTCTCTGTGGACATTGGATTGGTTGTGTCCATTGCACTTCTATGTCAAGTGGGGGCTTAGATTCCACATGGATACTGGATGCAATCCGCCTGCTTTCAATTGTAGGCACTCTAGGCTTCATGATGTGGTGGTTGACCTTCTTCAACTCCATGTTAGCTGAGTGGGGTAAGTCCAATAAATCAGAGTGTAGGAGCTGAAGTCTGTTGAGGCTCAGGGCCTGGCTATCATATTGTCAGTCCAGAGATTCAAATCCCCTAAATGTATCTTAAACCCTAACACCAACTACAATTCCAGTAAAGTAGCATGAAAGTCTTGTGAAAAGAGATCCCATCTGAGTCCAGTTCCATCACGTAAAAACACCAGCTCCAAAGAAGGGCCATCTGACATGGCAGTGAACCCCATCTGCCATGACCACAGAACCCGTGGGTCTCTTTATCCCTCAAAAGAACCAATACCTGGGGTTGTATCTACTTTATCTGTCTCTTAGACTCTGCTCAGTTGTGCATAAGGGCAATCCTTCTGAAAATCTCCAGACTCTTTTTTAGAGACTCGTAGCCATATAAACTCATTTCTCCTTTCCATTTCCCCCTTACATTAGGACAAACAGCATTTTAAAGTCATGTTATTATATGTAGACAGGGATATTCTGCTGATCCACATTGAACCTTTAATTCAAGGTCATTTTCTAGTTGCATCTTCAGCTGGTATTTGGTAGTAATCCCTCGGTGCCAGGGAAGCTCATCCCCGGGTGTCATGTCCCACACTGGGGGGAATGCACTGCATCTACATGCTGAGTTTGGCTTCGAGACTGGCCACATTTGAGTAACATGAAGGCTGTCAGGAGGAAACTCCTAGGCACAATGCTGCTCTAGGCCTTGTTCTTATTGCAAGTGTGTAGGCTCACAAGCATAGTCATTAGCATCAGGAGCCCACTGTTGGACCCTCATTCCTTCCTGGTTCTTACCGTTGCACCTGGGGGACTGCCGCTGCTCCCCTAGGGACCGTGACAGAGCCCCCCCGGCCAGGAACCCAGTACCCCCCCAGCTGTTGTTTTTAATTGTTTCCACTATGAGTATATCCAAACATTACCATGCACCCTGGACATATGCCCTGTATAACTCCCTGTCAACCATATATAGCCTGTCAATAACATCCTATACCAGTATTCCTCTGCCGCCATTGTTGAACCACTCTGTGATCCAAAACTTCCTGTAAAGTGAATCCCAATATAATGTCAGGTTCCCTCACTAGTAAAATGGAATATAGCAATGAGTTTAAAGGTTAAATCTAGAGTACATATTGATTTGAAAAATTTCCACATCCTATCTTTTTCTTTTCTTTTTTCCTAATTATTGAGCTTCTCTTCACAAGAGTCTTAGATCACAGTAATTCATATATACAATATACAGTACTCCCACACATCCACCATAAAACCTTTTCCCTTCCACAGCGAAAATCTTTTAACTTATTCATATCATATTTACTGAGACTGATGGACAGACTCCGAAACAATAGCTCTCAAACAAGGTGACATCTGTGCTTACAATGTGGTCCATACTTTAAGATAGACAGTTTTCTAAATTTTTTAGTTATCCTATGTTTTACATTATGGTTTACATTATTAGTCTGTCATCCCCTATATGTTTTTGGTGTAATATTACATGTTTTATATTCATCCTTGTGTACTCTCGCAAAACTCCTCTCTTGCCCCCACATTTACCTTGGTTCCATCCATTCAACATCCATTTTCCCCTCCCCTTGGGGCCCACAGCGACAGCCAATCTCCATTTCCCGAGGAGCCACGTCCAGAGATACTTGCAACAGTGTTCAGGGCCTGACTTGCTCAACTGCCCTAATGCCCTGGGAACCACCCTTTCTCTCGAGAGATACAGTTCTCTCTATTTGATGGCATTAGTCCTCCCCAGGATGTGGGTCCACCCCACCTCTCACTTCTTGGGTCTCTACCCAATGGTACAACCCACCCTGGCAAAATGAGCCTTCAGACATTCCCCAGGAGTCCGTCCCACCTCAGACCATCCCCTCCAAGCATCCTAAACAGGTAACCCTCCTAATTATATTTTGATACGATTTTCTCAGCATTTTACTCTCAACCAACACCTGACACTCTCCTATGTTCGTATGTTGCCCCTCCCTCCCCCCAATTTTGTGGGCAATATTACCCATCCGCCCATCCCCAGCCCCCCTCAAACCCACAAAGCCCCACTCAAAGGCAACCCCTTGCCCCATTTTATCTCTTCTTTGTGTTCATACTTACCACCAGCTCATCATAGATTCCACCCCTGCAGACGTTGGCTCACAGCCTTCCTCCATTCCCTGATTTCCTGTAAGCCTGTTTTCTAGTCTCTAGCTCTCTGAGGTAGGTTGCTTATTTCATATCATTGAGTTCATGTAGTATTTGTCCTTCAATGCCTGGGTTGCTTCACTCAACATAAGGTTCTCAAGATTCATCCATGTTATCACGTGTGTTTGTAGTGTATTTGTTTGTAGTGTATTTGTTCCATTGTGTGTATATACCACATTTTATAGATCACTCGTCTGTTGATGGGCATTTGGGTTGATTCCAACTTTTGGCAATAGTGAACAATGCTGCTATGAAAATTGGTGTACATATATCAGTTTGTGTCCTTGTTTTCAGTTCTGCTGGGTATATACCCAGCAGTGGTATTGCTGGGTCATATGGCAAATCTATGGTTAGTTTTTTGAGAAACCGTCAAACTGTCCTCCAGAATGGTTGGATCCTTCCACATTCCCACCAGCAATGGATGAGTGTTTCCCTTTCTTCACATCCTCTCCAGCATTTGTATTCTTCTGTTTTTTTCATAGCTGCCAATCTTATGGGAGTAAGATGGTATCTCATTGTAGTTTTGATTTGCATTTCCCTGATAGCTAGAGACTTGGAGCATTTTTTCATGTGCTTTTTAGCCATTTGTATTTCTTCTTTGGAGAAGTGTCTGTTTAAATCTTTTTCCCATTTTTTAAATGGGTTGTTTATCTTTTTATTTTCAAGATATAGGAGTTCTTTATATATGCAAGTTATAAGTCTCTTATCAGATATATGGTTGCCAAATATTTTCTCCCATTGTGTGGGTTCCCTTTTTACTTTCTTGACAAACTCCTTTGAGGTGCAGAAGGCTTTAATTTTGAGGAAGTCCCATTTATCTATTTGTTCTTTTGCAATTTGTGCTTTTGGTGTGATATTCATGAAGCCATTTCCTATTACAAGGTCCTGTAGATGTTTCCCTACCCTGCTTTCCAAGATCTTTATGGTCTTGGCTCTTATATTTAGGTCTTCGATCCATATTGAGTTGATCTTTGTATAAGGTGTGAGATGGTAATCCTCTTTCATTCTTCTACATATGGCTATCCAGTTCTCCAGGCACCATTTGTTGAATAGGCCATTCTCTCCCAGCTGAGAGGCTTTGGTGGCTTTATCAAATATTATATGGCTATATATATGAGGTTCTAAAGCAGAACTTTCAATTCGATTCCATTGGTCTGTGTGTCTCTCCTTGTGCCAATACCATGCTGTTTTCACTACTGTAGCTTTGTAGTATGTTTTGAAGTCAGGAAGTGTGATTCCTCCAATTTCGTTTTTCTTTTTCAATATGTCTTTGGCTATTCGGGGCCTCTTTCCTTTCCAAATAAATTTCATAGTTAGTTTTTCTAGTTCCTTAAAGAAGGCTGTGTTGATTTTTATTGGGATTGCATTGAATGTGTAGATCAGTGTTGGTAGGATAGACATCTTAATAATATTCAGTCTTCCTATCCATGAACAAGGAATATTCTTCCATTTATTTAGGTCTTCTTTGATTTCCTTGAACAGTCTTGTATAGTTCTCCATGTATAAGTTTTTTACCTCTTTAGTTAAATTTATTCCTAAGTATTTGATTTTTTTAATTTACTATTGTGAATTGTATTTGTTTCTTGATTTCCTCCTGATC
Source organism: Dasypus novemcinctus (assembly GCF_030445035.2). NCBI lineage: Eukaryota > Metazoa > Chordata > Mammalia > Cingulata > Dasypodidae > Dasypus > Dasypus novemcinctus. The sequence goes on along the minus strand of NC_080674.1, from coordinate 46,012,900 downwards.
TTGCTCAATATTGGTGTACAGAAATGCTACTGATTTTTGCACATTGATCTTATAACCTGCAACTTTACTAAACTCATTTATGAGTTCTAGAAGCTTTGTTGTAGATCTCTCATGTCATCTGCAAATAATGAAATTTTGACTTCTTCCTTTCCAATCTGAATGCCTTTTATATCCGGTTCTTGCCTCAGTGCTCGAGCAAGTACTTCTAAGACAGTGTTATATAGGAGCGGAGACAATGGCCATCCTTGTCTTGTTCCTGAGTTTAGACGGAAGGATTTTAGGATTTCTCCATTGTAAACAATGTTGGCTGTAGGTTTTTCATATATACTCTTTATCATGTTCAAAAAATTTCCTTGTATCCCGATCTTTTGGAGTGTTTTCATCAAGAAAGGGTGCTGTGTTTTGTCAAATGATTTTTCTGCATCTATAGATATAATCATGTGATTTTTTTCCTTGAATCTGTTTATATGGTGTATTACATTGATTGATTTTCTTATATTGAACCATCCTTGCATACCTGGAATAAATCCCACTTGGTCGTGGTGTATAATTCATTTAATGTGTTGTTGAATATGATTAGCAAGTATTTTGTTAAGTATTTTTGCGTCTAGGTTCATTAGAGAAATTGGTCTGTAATTTTCCTTTCTTGTGGTATCTTTGTTTGGCTTTGGTACTAAGGTAATGTTGGCATCATAGAAGGAGTTTGGCAATGTTCCTTCTGTTTTGATTTTTTGGAATAGTTTCAGCAGGATTGGTGTTAGTTCTTTCCGGAATGTTTTGTAGAATTCACCTGTGAAGCTGTCTGACCCTGGGCTCTTCTTAGTTGGGAGATTTGCTTGTGATTGTGATTTGCTTGTGATTGGTTTGTTAAGATCATCAATTTCTTCTTTGTCAATATGGGCTGCTTATGTGTTTCTAGGAATTTGTCCATTTCCTCTAAATTTTCATTTTTGTTGGAATATAGTTTTTCAAAGTATTCTCTTATGATAGTCTTTATTTCTGTGGGGTCAGTGGTGATATCACCTTTCTCATTTCTTATTTTGTATATTTGCATCTTCTCTCTTATTTTCTTTGTTAGTCTCACTAAAGGTTTGTCAATTTTGTTGATCTTCTCAAAAAACCAGCTCTTGGTCTTGTTTATCTTTTCAAGTGCTTTCTTATTTTCTATTTCATTTAGTTCTGCTCTTATCTTTGTTATTTCCTTCCTTCTTCTTCCTGTTGGGTTACTTTGCTGTTGTTTTTCTAATTCCTTCAAATGTGCAGTTAGTTCTTCAATTTTTGCTCTTTCTTCTTTTTTGATATATGAATTTATGGCTATAAATTTCCCTCTCAGTACTGCTTTTGCTGCATCCCATAAATTTTGGTATGTTGTGTTATCATTACCATTTGTTTCAAGGTAGTCATTGATTTCTTTTGAGATTTCCTTTTTGGCCCACTGTTTTTCTAAGAGTGTGCTGTTTAATTTCCAAATCGTGGTATGAAATCTGGGCCTCTGCAAATTTCCAGCTTCACTCCACTGTGGTCAGAGATATTGCTTTGTATGATTTCGATCTTTCTGAATTCATTAAGCCTTTCTTTGTGACCTAGCATATGGTCTATCTTGGAGAATGATCCATGTGCACTTGAGAAAAATGTATATCCTGCTGTGTTTGGGTGTAATTATCTATATATGTCTATTAGATCCAGCTCCTCTAATATACTGTTGAAATGTTTTGTTTCTTTAGTGATTCTCTTTTGAGATGTTCTGTCCAGAGTTGATAGTAGTGTATTAAAATCCCCCACTATAATTGTAGATGCATCTATTTTTTCACTTAGTTTTTCCAGCATTTCCCTCACGTATTTAGAGGCACCCTTGTTAGGAGCATAAATATTTATGATTGTTCGATCTTCTTGACAGATTGTCCCTTTCACTAAAATGTAGTATCCTTCTTTGTCTTTGAGAGACAAAAATAGACTTTCGCATTTAAAGTCTATTTTGTCTGATATTAATATAGCTAATCTTCCCTTTTTTTGGTTATTGTTTGCTTGTATGATTGTTTTCTAGCCATTCACTTTCAACCTCCATGAGTCTCTGGTTCTAAGATGTTTCTCTTGTAGACAGCATATAGACGGGTCATATTTCCTTATCCAATGTCCCAGTCTGAATCTTTTGATAGGTGAGTTTAATCCATTGACATTCAGTGTTATTACTTTCAAGGAATTATTTGTGTTAGCCATATTTGATTGGATTTGTGTTTGTCATATTTTGTTTGTATTTTTTCCCTTCTATTTTTGTCTTTTTTGTTGCTCTTACATTCTCCTCCAACTCTGCGTGTCCTGTTTTTTCCTTTCTTCCTGCAGAACTCCCTTTAGAATTTCTTGAAGGGGAGGTTTCTTGTTGGTATACTCTTTCAGTTTCTGTTTATCTGCGAATATTTTGAACTCTCCATCATTTTTGAATGCTAGTTTAGCTGGATAGAGTATTCTTGGTTGGAAATTTTTTTCCTTTAGTACCTTGACTATATCATACCACTGCCTTCTTGCCTCCATGGTTTCAGATGAGAAATCAGCATTTAATCTTATGGAGCTTCCCTTGTATGTGATGGTTTTCTTTTCTCTTGCTGCTTTTAGAATTTTCTCTTTGTCTTGAGCATTGGATAATTTGACAAGTATATGTCTTGGGGTAGGCCTGTTGGGGTTTATAACCAGTGGAGTGCACTGTGCTTCTTGGATATGTACATCTGTCTCTTTCAGTAGATTTGGGAAGTTTTCAGCCATTATTTCCTGCAACACTCCTTCTGACCCCTTCCCCTTCTCTTCTCCTTCTGGAATGCCTATAATACGTATGTTTGAGCGTTTTGCATTATCATTCAGGTCCCTAAGTCCTAGCTGGATTTTTTCTATCTTTTTATTGACCACTTCTACTATCTGTTTGATTTCCAATGTACTGTCTTCCACATCACTAATTCTCTGCTCTGCCTCTTCTAGTCTGTTGATATTTGCCTCAAGTGTATTTTTGATTTTTTGAACTGTGGTGTTCATTTCCATCATCTCTGTTATCTTTTTGCGTATGTCTGCAATTTCCCCTCCAAGTGTTGTCTTCATGTTGTTAACCTCTTCCTTTACTTCATCAAATTTGTCGGTGATAAATGTTCTGAGATCTTTCATTGCTTGTGCGAAGTTCTGCTCCCCTTCCTGATTTTTAATTTGTTGATTGGATTCAGCCAAGTTTTCCTGATTACTGGTTTGGTTTGTAGATTTTTGTTGCTGTCTGGTCATCATTTTTTCTTGACGGGTTTAATCAGTTCCTTAGCTTCCTTGTCTAGTCTTGGAGATTAATTAGCTTTTGTTTTTGCGTAAGTGTTATATCTTCTCTTTGTCACTTTGTTCTTCTTATTCTAATTTCTTATTGCTGGTTAAGTTCACTTTAAAGGAAAGTATTAGTGCCGGGGAAAGGCAATTGTGTGAGCAAGGAAAAAGTGTAAAGTAGTATTGGTAATATATGTTAACAAAGTAACAATATGAGATCTGGGAGGATGGAGGTTAGATTCATGTAAATTGTGTAGAGTTATAGCAGTAGGTAGAGTACCTATAATGAGGTAGACGACTGAATATGGGAGGAATATGGTATGAACTAAAAAGCTATTGTTTTTGTGAGAGAGGGAAAGAGAAAAGAAAGGTAATAGTTTCAAGAGTGGATAACAGACAGAAAACAAAAGAAAGGTATTAGAAATTAAGAGTTAGACACTTTGTGGATCAAAGAAAGGGAGGTGGAATATAGGAGAGATAGTAGATGATGGTGGATATCAAGATGTAGGGGAAAGGGGATAGTGTAGATAGCCAAAATCTCTTCACACAGAAATGAGGCAGTGGAGGATGAGGAAACCCAGCAAATGTGAGGTGTTTCCTGCAGCACCTATTGTATAGTTAAGATGAACTAGAATAAGGAGAAGATGGGGGACGAGAGAGAGAGAGAGAAAAAAAAGACTTTGGGGGATATGCTGGGAGAAAAGACTAGTGGATAATGCAATGTTAGCAATCAGAACATTAAAAAAATAAAATAAAAAATAAAAATAGAATTAAAATAAAAACAAAACAAAACAAAAAAGAAAAAGTGCAAACGTTGAGGGCTAGGACATTCAAGGACCTCAGAAGGACCTCAGGGCGTGATGGATTCAGGGATGGAAAGTCTGAGATATTGAGGACTCAAGAGGTGTGAGTCTCTGGGGTGTGGGCCACCAGGGTTTAGGGGACTCAGACCTGGCAACCTCAAGTCTGGTTAACAGGGAGCCTGGGAGCACCACAGTGCATCACAGCCTTCAGGGATCTCTGCAGCTGGGTGCCAGCACTATGGGTGAGGTCACATCCACAAGCTCTATCGTGTGTTCTGTACCCCACAATTCACTCACTCACTGGGGTCTATTCTGTGGATATATCACCAATTGACTTCAGGACCCCTCCCACCCTGTGATCCCCAGAAAGGCCACCTGGGGGCGCCTCTAGGCTGCAGCCAATTTAATGACTCAGATCAATAGCCAGGTATGGGGGAGGGGCTCCACCCGGAAATGCTAATAACAGAGTCCAAACCCAAAATTCTCATGCTTCGCAAAATATTCCCCTAATCAGCTTCCAAATGTCTCCCACCCTACCAGTCCCTGGTGGCATCTCTTTACTGCTATCACTTTAAGTCCACTGTAGATCGGCAGCCGGGTTTTGGGGGGGCGTGGCTCTAGGCGGAAGCGCTATTGTTTGTGTCCGCAATCAAAAATTCCCCCCATTTTGCCATAAAACTCCCGTTTGTCTCCCCAGATCATCTGCAAGCGCCTCCTGTCCTATTAACCCCTCAATAGGCCGCTTAGGGCTTATGAACTGCAGAGCGTCCAAAAAAAAAAAAAAAACGCCGCGGCAGCGCCCTATGCCGCGGTTCCACCCACCCCAGGAGGGAACTTCCGCGCTCAGCTGGGACCTCTGTGTATATTTTATAGACGTATTTTCTCTGTTACCTTCTTACCAAATCAATGTCCAGATACCTCCCGACCCACAAAAATCCCGAAACAGCCTGTTCCCGAAGAGCCTCCAATCTGTTGGCTTTTATAATGGGAATTTATTAGATAAAAGTTTGCAATTCTGAGGCTGTGAAAGTGTCCAAATTAAAGCATCATCAGAAATGCTGTCTCACCAAATTGCAGTTTTAGGCTATCAGGCATATGGCTCTTCTCCCCTTTCTCATCTTTTTCAGTATCAGGCCAAAGTGGCTTCCTCTCTCAGTCTCTGTGTTCCGTTGATTCCAGCTTCTGGGATCTTCTCTGTTTCTGCAGCTTTGTTTTGTGTCTGAGGTTTTTAATTCCTCTGTTAATAAAGAACTCCAGAAAGTAGATTAAGACTCACCCTGGGTGCGGGGAATAGGAGGAAGAGATGAGATGTGGAGGCATTTTCGGGACTTGGATTGTCCTGAGTGGTGCTGCAGGGACAATTGCCGGACATTGTATGTCCTCCCGTGGCCCACTGGATGGAACGTGGGAGAGTGTGGGCTATGGTGTGGACCACAGGCCCAGAGATGTACTCACCAGATACAATGGATGTGTCATGATGATGCGGGAGAGTGTTTCTGTGGGGGGAGTGGTGGGGTGGGGGCGGTGGGGGTGAATGGGGACCTCATATTTTTTTAATGTAATATTTTTTTAAAAATGAATACATAAAATGAAATTTAAAAAAATAAACAGAAAAGATAAACCACACACACACACAGAAGCACAAGGGTTTGTTGTTGTTGTTGTTGTTTTGTTTTAATTTGATGGAAATGTTCTGTATCTTAATTGTGATGTGGTTACACAAATCCATACATGTGTTAAAATTAATAGAACCGTGCATTAAAGGATAAAAAATTTAAAAAAAAAGACTCACCCTGGGATATTCCTAGTAGAGCAATCTAATCAAAGGCTCTTTTCTGAAGAGATCTATTCAAAAGTTCCCTTACCTGAATCTATTCAAAAGATCCTATCTACAATGGGTTTACAGGCACAGGAATGGGTTTGCTTTAAGAACAGAACAGGATTTTCTGGGGTTCACAGAAGAATCAAACCAGCACAGGAGGAAGATGCGTGGGACTTTCTGCATGATTTTTCTATAAATCTGCAACCTCTCTAAAAAAATTCACTATGAATAAATTAAAATAAAATGTTCAGGTAATCCATGGTAAGACAAGAAAAAGAAACAGAGAATAAGAAAAAGAAAAAAAGTAATAAAATGGAAGACTTAGTCCCTAATATATAAGAACTACTTTAAACGTAAATGGTTCAAATACACCAATTAAAAAACAGATTGGCAGGGTGAATTTAAAGTATAAAACATGATCCAATTATATGCTGTCTACAAGAAACTCACTTCAAACATAATGACATAAGTAGGTTTAGAAAAAAGGATGGAAAAGATACCGTGCAAACATTAATTCACTAATTTTTTAAAGAAAATCATGTACTAATATCATATTATTTTGTTTTAGAGCAAAGAAATATACTAGGGACAAAGAGAGACACAACATATTCACAAAAGGATAAATCTGCAAAGAAGAATAATTATCATAAATTCATGTGCTCCAAACAACAGACCATTGGAAAATATGAAACAAAAATTGATAGAGCTGAAAGGAGAAAGGAACATATCTACTCTTATAGTTGGGGACTTCAACAACGCACTCCCAGCAATTGACAGAATTACTGGACAGAAAATTACAAGGATATAGTAGAATTGAATACCACCATCAACCAACAGGATCTGATTGACATTTATAGAACACTCATACAGTAATAGCAGAATGTACATTCTTTTCAAGTGTCATAGAACATTTACAAAGATAGGTCATAGGTTTGCAATGAAATGAACCTTAACAAATTTTAAAACAACTGAAATTACACAGAATATGTTATCTGACCATAATAGAATCAAGCTGATAGAAAGACAACAGGAAAATCTACAAACAGTTGTTTAACAATACACTTTAAATAATCCATGGCCCACAGAGGAAATTTTGAAAAAAATTACAAAATACAAAAAAACTGAATCAAAATGAAATCACAACAAATCAAGATTTGTGGAATGCAGCTAATTCCAAGCTGAGAGGAAAATTTGTAGCATTAAATGATTACATTAAAGAAGAGGAAATATCTCAAAGCAATCATTTAAATTCTTGCTCAAAAAACTAGGAAAAGAAAAGCAAAGTATACCTACAGCAAGTAGAAGGAAGGAAATGATAAAGATAAGAATTTTTAAATTCTTTGTTTCAAGTAATTTATATCACCTTAGTATATAATCATTCACAGCTATATAAAAGTATTTCAAAGCACCCATTGTCTTTTAGGTTTGACTCTTGGATTATGGCTGTCATCCTTTTAATGCCAACTTGAATTAATCTTGCAAACTTACCATTTTATCTCTGTGGTTCTGTCAGAATATTCTGTAAAAGTCAAGTTTAGCAAAAAAACAGGGTCAAGGCTTAGGGAAGGCAAACTGAAGGCTATAGAGATCAATTTTTACTTGAAGATTTCTGGAAACCTGTAAGTTGAATGAGGTAACTTACCCCCAAGGAATTTTTTCAATGGATAAAGGAAGAAGCCAAGAAAATAATACTTGGATTTGTTGCCTGACTTCTCTTTTCACCCAGAAAAGCAGACATTGGGGGTGCTAGACACAGGCTTGGGCTTGCTTGTAAACTTGGGATCCTAGGTTTGGGGATAGTGGAACATGACATTGTTTTGCCTTCCACTGCATTGTATGGGATTTAAAACTATTTTAGAGGCAACCACCTTGAGCACAATGCAAACTCAAAGCCAGGCAAATAGTTCAACAAATTTATTGACTTGAGGGATCTGGTTAAAAAGGAAATTTCCTATACCCCAGCAGTCAATTAGTTAAATAATAAGTCACTGTAAACCACCAAAATTAACCAATCTACAATCTTTCTTTACAAGTGTTTTTTTTTTTTACTGTGCTTTTAGGTGAATATATTATGAGAAATTCAACATTGATAATTTTGAATTTTTTATCACAAAAAATAAAATGAAGGACCTCATCCACCAGATTCATCTATCATTTATTCATTTATAGTTTGAATCTATTTATCTTTATTTTAATGTCTTTTAGAATATTTAAAAAGCAATAAATAGTGTATCTTCCATACTACATGTATTACAACTTCTATTAATGATGTGTATATATGCCTTTGATGTATTTTTCCCTCAAGATTATCAGCTGTTTTTGACAAGTGAAAAGTAAATAAATTCGTAATCAGTTGAAATTTTTGGTTATAAAAATATTATCATGGGAATTGTTTCACAAAAAGATAACATGTAGCAGAGTACTAAAATTTATGCAAACAAGTATTCTGTATCTACTTTAATAAATAGTTATTGTTTTTTGCCAAAAAAAGAGGAGATTTCCAAGGCTTAGATAACTTTTCTGTACATGGGAAGTTGTGGGACTACTTGCTAGGTTTCCATCGCTACCTGTAAAGCTAGGAATTCTTCCATCATCCATCCTGAAGCTATACCAGGATGTAGTGCTAGGAGTATTTACATCATCCATCCTGAAGCTATCCAGGAGGATCCCTTCTTTTCCCCTTTCAAAAGGTTTCTCAGATTCCCGGTGCCACTGGCAAGAATACAAGCAGACACAGAAGAACACACAGTGAATGGACACAGAGAGCACACAACCGGGGCGGGGGCGTGTGGAGCAGAGAAGGGGATAAATAAAAAATAAATCTTAAAAAAAAAAAAAAGGGAAGCAGATTTGGCCCAATGGATAGGGCGTCTGCCTACTACATGGGAGGTCCACAGTTCAAACCCCGGGTCTCCTTGACCTGTGTGGAGCTGGCCCATGCTCAGTGCTGATGCGTGCAAGGAGTGCCCTGCCACGTACAGGAGCCCCACGCACAAGGAGTGCGCCCCATAAGCAGAGCTGCCCAGAGCGAAAGAAAGTGCAGCCTGCCTAGGAATGGTGCCGCACACACAGAGAGCTGACACAACAAGATGATACAACAAAAAGAAACACAGATTCCCGGTGCCACTGATAAGGATAGAAGCGGTCACAGAAGAACACACAGCGAAAGGACACAGATAGCAGACAACTGGAGGTGTGGGGGAAGGAGAGAGAAATTTTTAAAAAAATTTTCCCTGGGCCTGAGTCAGTGTCTAAATAGTATTTATTGGATATATTTGTTTTGTTTTGTTTTCTACCCTTAAGAACTTCCAGGAATCATTCTCTCATCATAGGCACAGATGGAAGGAGAACCTCAAATACAGGCTTTGTTCTTTGGAAATAAGCTGATAAATTTTCTTATAGCATACATTTTAATATACTTTAGAGATATTGTTTTATTATAAAAATATATCTCTAAATTTTCCAATATCTCTGAATTTTCCCATTTAGATTCAATATACATAACTTTGCTCTTAGGAATATGTATAGATAGATGAATTGAGGGTCATTGATATAAACTAAAATGATTTAAGTGCTCTAACATTTGGCATTTGCTTGTTATTCTTATGTGTACAAAGTACCATAACAATTTTTGTGAATCACCTTAAAATAATCACCATAATGTCAAATGGTCAAATAGGAGCCTAAAAAGACAAAATGACTCCCACTTTCATTCTTTGGTTTAACTTGATAAATACCTTCTGTGTAGGAACCTGTAATGGCTCCCTTCTCAACTGAGTGGAAAAACATAGACACCCAATAAAAATCTGTTAGAGCTACTCCTTTCTCCAGGTTTGAGCCCTCCCTCATTCCTCCCCTCTAAATCTTGTTCTCATCTCATTTCTCAGTTTCTGTACTATTGCTTGACCTTAAAATAACTAGCATTCATATCATGGTAATATTACTATCGGCTAAGACCTCTAACCAATCTGCATTAAAATATCCTTGGCTGTTAAGAAATAAAGATGTGTTCCATTGTTTATTGTAACGTATGCCAATCAAGTATGAAAGTAAAACAACTATTAAATGTTGTTTTGTTAATCCACAAGAGGTTTTTATAGTTAAAAGGCAACAAAACGTGTTTAAATGAGAATGATCTGCCAATGAGTGAGCTCAAATTGTGTAGTTTCCTTGCTAGCCAAGGCTGCTTGAGAGTGTTTAGTGCTTAAAGATGGGCTGGCAATCCTTACATATCAAGGCTATCTCTGGTGAGAAAACAGGGAAGTGGATCAAATGAATTATTAGGGGAGTCAAAAGATTGCCCCAGGGAAGCGAATGTGGCTCAACCAGTTGGGTACCTCTATACCACATGGGTGGTCCTGGGTTTGGTTCCATGTCTCCTAAAAGAAAATGAGTAGATGCTGCCCCCACCACAACAAGCTAGATGCAGCCCCTGCTGAAACTAGTAGACCACAAGCCTGCAGACACCACAGCCTGTGGGGAGCTGTGGGTCTGTGGTTCAGACCCCTGGGCAGGTCCTGGGTTCAGTTCCCCGTGCCTCCTGGAGAAGGCAAGCAAACAATGAGCAAACAGGTGAGAGAGTCAACCATGGGGGGTTGGGTAGGGGGAGAGGGGATAAATAAATCTTTAAAAAAAAAAGTTTGCCCCAGAATGTAGCTGGTAGAAAGGAATTAAAAGAAGCTTATTTGGCAGAATAACAAAATTGCTTTAGAATCAGTTATTTTGCTGGTGCTAGTCTTTTTAGAGTTTGTTTCACAATTGAATTATTGAAGTGACTGGTCTTAATTTTAATCTGTTTCAAAAATGTTGTACTGCTTGGTCTACCTGACGTTTCATTCTGGTGTGCCCTCTGAGGTATAATGAGTCAGAGGTCCAGGAAAAGCTACTATTCTAGCATCTTACAATTCTTCTGCATTCAGAGATGACCATGGTATTGTGACTATAAAATGAAGTACAAGCCTGCATTCCTATGTGAAAATGAAAATGAGTTCTCCTGATTCTTCTAAGTGGCTGGAGTTTATCCACATGGTCATTTGCACTAGGCCTAATTGATGAGGATTAACAAACCCTTTGAGAGTTCAGATTTCAACCTCAAACACCTGAGTTATGAGAGAACAGATGTTTTTGTTCTTGATTTTAAGAACAGAAAGAGTGACATGATTTTAAACCTAAGTTTACAACTGGACTAAGGACAGCATGTCCTTCTCACCAAAGGTTTAGGGATGGAAGTGTGTTCTCATTTGGTAGGTTGTTGTTGCTGTTATTGCTGCTTTGCCTCTTTTGACACATATTGAAAGAAAAGAAATGAAATGAAATTCTGTACGAATATTTCAGCCCATCTGCTTAATGTGAACCCGTCTCCTTTCCAAAAAAATTAAAATTCAAATAAGCAGTAAAGTGTGATAAATGTAAAGTAGTGTAATAGAAATAATTAAAACGGACAATTGTCTTTGATTAGGGACACTTTGGATAATTTTCCTCTCCAGCTAAGTGGCTTTTTAAATTTCCTTTCATACCTAATGTTTTCTTATTAATCTATCATCATCCTAAGCACTTTTAATCAAATAAACTTCCTTTTAAACTCAACTATAGCTTAGCTTGGGTTTCTAAATTTGTAGTTGCTGACACTTATGATACACCAACAAAACTGAAGCCATTTGGAAAGAAAATTTCTTACAGCAGAAGAATTTCATAACTACGAGAGACTTGAGAAGCTATTTAGTCCAATAGCTTCATTTTACATAGAGAAATAAGACCCAGAGGAAATAAAATGCTTATCACACAACTAGCTGGCCCTTAGTTTATGTTTCTTTATTCTGGGACCAAAGTTGGTATCATTATGTCATGGTTCTGCCATAGGTAGGATGGCCCTCAGCACATATTACAACTACCTGTGCTGACAGTAATGAAGGGAGTCAGTGCAGCTTAACAGGTCAGAGTTCAAGCCTGGGCTGAGATGGTCCTGCTTTAGAAACCTGATTGTACTGGTTGTGATTTTAGGCGAGCTGCTTAACCTCTCCTGGCCTCATCTGTAAAATGGAGTTTATAATCTCACCAAATTTACAGGTTATTTGTAAGGATCAAACAAGATAATGCATGCAAAGTACTTAGCACAGGCCCTGACAAATTATGGACTCAATACCTTTCAGAATGAGGACCGTACTCCTGGTTGTGATAACCCTGAGTGGAGCTCAGTCAATTTAACATTGAAGGCTTTGTTCCTTTACCTTAACCAACAGAATTCTCTAGGTGGAAGGTAAGGAGAAACAAATCATTCTGACTAACAGCATGGTTCTAATGTTTTGAGATATCAAATCCAGTAGGACTGTACAAAATTGGATATCTGCATCTTTTCCCAGAGCATCAGGTAAGTTTTACCACAAGCATTTCAGGCAGCACAGTGTCTATCTCAACTTGTGATATCTGTGGGGATGGAGATTCTAGAGTCCATTTAGTGAGTCCATTTGTGGGCTCTGATTTCCCTTTCTTATCAGCTTACCTCACTGATGCAAAGAAAGTCAAACTTTATTTAATGCTTGTAGTAATATGAAAAAGACTTCCTAAGTGCTTGTTTTAGGTTGGGTTTCCTCAGAAGCAGACACTAAGACAAGGATTTGAGTGCAAGTAGTTTATTCAGGAGGCAATCTCAGAAATCATCAGCAGGAGAGCAGGGAATTGAGAGTGAAGTGAAAAAGGTACATTATCAAGTAGGTAATTGCTCTGTGCAACTGGAGCTCAATATCTTTGGGGAACTCACTGTAGAACAGACCTAGATTTATCACACCTGACCGGTGAAGAAGCTAAGCTATTTATCCTTCAACTTTGGCCATTCCTGACTGACAGCTGTTCTTGGGAGATTTAATTACCAGGCATTTCCAGTGTGACCCACAAGGGGCTGAGACAAAGCCATCTGCCAGGGAATTGCAGTTGAAGGCTGCTGGTGTGTACAAGATAAATGAGTATGAAGGGAATATGGTTGATGTCTTCTGCAGCAGGTCTTATAATAAAAACCAATAACCACTGAAAAGCATCTAGTCCTGGAATATGATTCATGAAACTGAAGAATCAGATAACAGATATATAAAGAAATTTCCTTGAAGAAATAGAGTGGTAGACTGCATACCATGCTTCTCAGAAAAGCAGGAAAGGTAGACCACAGGTGCCCTTCTGCATGTGTGGATGCATATTCCTAAGCTCACATCATTTCAATCCCCTTTGCATTCCTCGTTTCACTAATAATTTTGGAATGTGGCTTATAAGAAATAATTCTAGTAATTAAAAAACACACATTAACCTATTATCTCTGTGGTGCCCATTTCCTACTCAACACACAGTGACAAGAAGCTTACCCAGTTTGTGGAAACAATCTAAGACTTGGCTCACCGTTAAGCATTGTATTTTGCAAAAATTCAGTTAAGGGCCAATTATAAGTGGGCACAGAAGGATAACATAGATAACCCAGAAAGAATAACAATATAAGGAAAGCTAGCATGAATCTAACTTGAAGTTCAGAATAAGTTCAAGCTGTTACTCTGACATATGCTTTCACTTGGGACTGGAGTGAAGGGTGGGAAATTTCAAAATTACCCGACATGTTTTATTATTGTACTTGGAAAAATGTCCAGTATTTTTCTTTTCACTTTCTTTTCCATTTACTAACTGAGCCCACTTGTGGGATGTTTCAGGGATGTATTCACCCAGCTAAGAGTTAAAGCACTCTGTATCTTTGGTTTCTCTTCTTCCCTACCTAGGCTTACTAACCTACTAATGAGGAAAAGACACTAACAGCATATATTGGGAAACGGACTTGGCCCAGTGGTTAGGGCGTCCGTCTACCACATGGGAGGTCTGCGGTTCAAACCCTGGGCCTCCTTGACCTGTGTGGAGCTGGCCCATGCGCAGTGCTGATGCGTGCAAGGAGTGCCCTGCCACGCAGGGGTGTCCCCCGCGTAGGGGAGTCCCACGCGCAAGGAGTGCACCCCGTAAGGAGAGCTGCCCAGCGCGAAAGAAAGTGCAGCCTGCCCAGGAATGGCGCCGCCCACACTTCCCGTGCCGCTGACGACAACAGAAGCGGACAAAGAAACAAGATGCAGCAAGTAGACACAGAGAACCCACAACCGGGGGACGGGGGGAATTAAATAAAATAAATAAATCTTTAAAAAACAACAACAACACCAAAAAAGCATATATTGAATTTACAAGCATGTCATTACTTACAACATAATACAATGCAAAGATAACCTTACCTTTCAAAGTCAAGGATTTTGTTTAAAAATTATGTTAAAATGTCTTATCAATAACTTACTCCACAGAGGCAGGTTTTTGATTAAAAAAAAAAGCATATTAGAGTAGCAGTTAAATAATGTTTGCAAAAATCATAGCTTCTGAGGTAAATTAATTTCTCCTTTTAATATACCCTGTGGTACAGATGAAATCAGAAAGGTATGCTCAATCCAATGCTTTGGTTGGTTATTCACAGATCGACCAAAAAAGCTGAATAGAAATGTTTTGGTTGATTTGGGTAATGGCAATCAGTTAATGGATTTTAGAGGACCAGTTATTAAATATCTGATTAATGATTAAGCAATCAACTAGGAAATGACCAAAGCCTTTATTTAGATTTTTTTTTTAAAGTAGACTTTATAGAGCAGAGATTGGCAAACTGTGGTCCATGGACCAAATCCAGTTCACCATCTGTTTTTATGAGTAAAGTTTTATTGGAATGCAGCGATCTTCACTCATTATACGTATTGTTTATAAGCTAATTTCACACTGTAAAGGCAGAATTGAGTAGTGGCAACAGAGACTAATAGCTATAAAGTCTAAAATATTTACTATCTGGTTTTTCACAAATCAGAAAGTTTGCTCACCTCTACTATAGAGATGTTTTATTTTGTTGTACATAAAGATGTGGGTTTTATTGTCATGTGCACATATTAACATGACCTGAGGATGCTGACTGGTCAGTCTTCTTGCAAATGAGTGCTACTGGTTACAAGAGAGAGTAATATACCCCAAATTTAGAATGTAAACTTTTAGAATGGGAGGAAATCATATACACCACATAGTTTGAGTTTCTGATTTTATAGAAGAAATGAGACTGAGAGCTTAAGTGTTCCCAGGATACTTAACTTCAGTTGGAGGCAGACAACAGTTCTCTGGAAAAAAAAAGCTTGCATTCCTCCTAAGGAAAACCCAGCAAAAGCCCTTCTGATAAATCCAGGTCCTTCTGATGAAAGACAGAAAATACAGGAAGTGGCTTTGGCCCAATGGATAGGGCATCTGCCTACCACATGAGAGGTCCACGGTTCAAACCCCAGGCCTCCTTGACCGTTGGAGCTGGCCCATGTGCAGTGTTGATGCGTGCAAGGAGTGCACCCCTTAAAGAGAGTTGCCCAGCACGAAAGAAAGTGCAGCCTCCCCAGGAATGGCACTGCACACACAGAGAGCTGACACAAGATGACACAACAAAAAGAAACACAGAATCCCGGTGCCACTGGTAAGGATAGAAGCAGTCACAGAAGAACACACAACAAATGGACACAGAGAGCAGACAACTGGGGGAGTGGGAGAAGGGGAGAGAAATAAAAAAAAAGAAAGAAAGAAAGAAAGAAGATGCTAACTTTGGTCTGTCCAGAATAGTCCTATGTTATTTGCTCTGAATTCAGTTACTGTAATACACTTGTTCTCAAATGTTAATATCCATTAGCTCCACCTGGAGGGCTCGTTAATATGCCGGTTCCTGGGCTTCAAACCTGGAGTTGCTTATTCAGTGTGTCTGGGGTAGGGCCTGAGAATTTGCATTTCTAATAAATTTCCCAGGTCACACCCTTGCTGCTGGTCTGGAGGCCACACTTTTGAGAACTTCTGCTTGAATATAACTGGGATTGAGTAGTCCTTTTCATGTATAGGCACTTTGTTCTAAAGTTGAAACTCATGGCTTATTAGAGAATGACAACACAAAACCAACAACAACCTCCTTAAAGGTGATTCTTTTACACCATTGTAATAGACCAGTTAAAGAAAAAAAAAAAAAAAAGAAGAACAAGAATGAATGAATATACAGGACCCCAGTGTGATGTTATGCATGCTTGCTTTGTAAGTTTACAACTTTTACAATACACTTATTGTTTATGTATGTTCATGTATAAATTATATAAAGATAATAATAATGACAGGTGGGTTGGGGGAAATACACCAAATATGAGATACTTTGGTTAATCGTAATATTTTGAGGATGCTCTTTCATCATTAGTTAAAAATGTCTCATGACAATGTAAGGTATTGGTAGGGTGAGGTATAAGAGCCCTGTATGATGCTATGCATGTTCGTTTCATAAGTTCATACCTATTACTATATACTTTTATGTATGTTTGTGTATGAGTAATATACTTCAATAAATTTAAAGCAAAACAAAACAAAAAACAAACAATGGATGAAATAAGACTAATCAAGTCTTAGTTACTGAACTATTGCAAGGCAGCAGATATAAACAAAGGGCAGATAATGTAAGACACTTTCATTCTGTGACCATGTGGCAATTGATGGTAGAAAGTAGGAGTGTTTCTAAGGGTAGGAGAAGAGGGGTGTGACATTACCTGGTGTCAGGGATGTTAATAAGTTCTCAGCATCTTTAGGTGTCTGATTCATTAGGTAGTGAACCAGAATTTAAGTTGTGAGAGGGATTACAGAGATCATATAGTACTCTCCTTTCCTCCTCATACAAATCTGAATTAATTGAAGATGTGTGTGTGTGTGTAGATTTCTATTAAAAAAAGACCAACACATTATGATGGAAGAGGTTGTTGATATGGGAGGAGTGGGGTATGGGGGTGAGGGGAGCATATGGGGCCCTCATATTTTTTTAACGTAACATTTAAAAGAAAATAAAGAAGAAAAAAATAAATCTGTTACACATGAAAAAAACACATTATGTTTTTATTATCAATAAACACATTATGTTAAAAAGTTCAATCAGCCTTATGTTCATAAATTCACAAAATTCCTTTGTGGTCAAGCTTCTTTTACAACTAGAAAGCAAGATAGCCAAACAGAAATCACATTAAGCATCTCATATCACACAACAAACCAGTAAGAGGACAAAGAAGAATGCTCAGTTCGTTGATGCTTTGTGAATAAAGCAAACATTAATGGAAATGGATAAGGAATAGAGTTTTATTTTTCTTGGGTACTTTGAAATTTATATTGTTTTGCCTTTTCTTGAGGGGAAAAAGAGAGAGCGACTTAATCTCAGATGATTGAATTTGAACTGGGCAGGGGTGAGCAAATATAATTCGCACCCCACCCTATCACCAATCATCTGTGAACACAATTGAAGTGGCTTCTTGTAAGAAAATGTTTGAAAAAGTCTGAACTGGGAAGATTTAAACCTGATGTTTCTCACTTCCTTCCAACTCCTCCTTTGATTGTTGCAACACTTTACTTTCACTCTACATCTGTGCCCATGGATTACTGGATCGCTGGCACTGTGGTCTCCCTGGCTATTACTCTGGGTATATCTGAAACAGAGCACACCCACCCTTCCCTCAGCTGCCCCGGTTGCTCCCTCTCTGGATTTCCTTGCTTCTGTCCAAGTTATTTGCCAGTCACACTAGTTCAAAACTTCAGAGTGAATTCTGTCGACCCCATCTCCCCTCTCAAATCTAGCTTGTTACCAATACCCTCAATTCCTTTGTTATAATGTCTTTATATCTGTTCCTGTCTCTCCCCTTCTTCTTTTCCTCTACCACTCACCCAATCTAACCCTTCTTAGGCCATAATGGATAAGACCACTATTTGAAATCAGACACCTAGACTTCTCTCCCATCTCCAATTTCTTCTAGCTGGGTGACTTTGGAACTCACTTGAAGTCTCTGCCTCCCAATTTCAGCATTTCATTTCTAGAATGGTAATAATGGTCTTGCCCATCGAGTTGTTATGAGGACAAAATAACATATACAAATGTTTAGCACAGTGCCTGACATATAATACGTGTCCTCAAATAGGGCAACTACAGAAATTATCATTCAAGAGGAGAATTTTCTGCATAGCTTCAATTTTCATTTTGCCCTGTATATACAACCATTCACTTTCATTTTTAATATTGTATGCATAATTTTATTTTATTTTCCTGAATAAATCTTCTTAGAGTATATAATCTTTAGGTCCCACAAGTTCTGAATCCATCCTTATTTTGAGAGTGAAAGAGGACCATGTTAACGGTTATGAAGGGGCAAAAAGAATAACCCAGGAGTGTGCTGGCCAAACCAGGCTATATTGTACTGTTGAAAGGGGCGATCTTCAATGAGTCTCGAATGTCCCTCCACGGTCTTGCTGGGTATACCAAGAATGCAAGACCCTGACCTCGCTTTCTCTGAGTCATTCCTTGGGGGTTTTTTGGCAGCAAGCAATCTCGCGGGATGAGATCTTTCTAGGACAAACACTAGGCTTGCTTACTGCTTGCTATAAAGATGGTAGATTCCCCAAACTCAGTATTTCTCAGCTGCAGTGCAAAGCATCTGCATATGTAGCAACCTTCTGGGCCCCCTGAGACAGGGGTCAAAGGGAATTGACAGAAATATGCTGATGTTCATGCTGCTTGCTGTGCTTTGAGTTATAAAATCCTGTTTTCTGACTCAGAAGTCTCATTTCCTCTGCCAGAACACATAAACAGTAACAGACTAGCTTATTAGCTTTTTAGAGTGAAATAAAAGCCTAGGCCTAACAGTCACCCTTCCCAATAAATGACAATTATCATCTCATGTGTTAAATCTTGCAGAGCCTCCTTTAGTGGACTTTGGTCTCGATTTATTCCATGCTGTAGACCTTTTCCAGATACTCGTCGTAAAACATCTCTTTAACTGTGTCAATCCCTTGGATAAAAGTCTCCAGGGATTCTTCACATGTCTAAGATAAATCATCAAAATTGCTTAGTCATACATTTGATTGTCCTTACTTTGTCCTATATTTACTCATTTTTCCAACCTTATCTATCACTTCTCTTACATGAAACCTCTGCTCTCCTAAAATTTGTCCATCATTATCTTCCGAACACAGTAAATGCAGAAAAAATAACTATAGCTAAGAAATGAAAAAATAAAATCCAAAACTCAGCATTTTATTAATCTGGTCATGCATTTTGAAACTCCATCCTGGGTTGAAGAACATGACTAGGTATGAGACCAAAGTTGGACTTTTATCTTCTTTGTATTAAAAATAGAAGGGCCCTTAGTGCAAGCTCAATTTATCTACTTGATCTCAGGCAAAGAAACTTATGGATGGGAACTGCAGAAGGGATTAAGAATGAAGATGAAATTTGGCCCACCATAGGTGTGGGATCTGCACAATTGTGTTTAAAATAGGGAGACAGAAAGCATAGGAAGTCCTGCTGTGCCTGAATGCAGGGAACCAAAGAGAAAGAATGACACCCAGGATATAACTCACTAATAAACAATCATCTTGCTCACTACAAAAAATAGCCCAAAGAATGTCAAGCCTTTACCAATCAGAAGAGCAACTCATCCTCTCCACTGTCAATGAGGAAAAAACTCTACGGAGACAGAAGCAAGAGATGTTTCTTTCAACACTCACTGTACCAGGACAGTAGGGAAAGTTTCTTCCTTTGATGAAATGTCAGAAAACAGAGAAGGCCCTCCCCTGCCTCACCCCAGCAATTCGTATTTATATAGCATGTTTAATTTTTAGAGTTTTTTTTTTTTTCATATTTTCTGTATTATTGGAACACTGCAAAGACTCTACGAAACCAGTAGAGCAGGTGATGACTCTGGGATGCTGGCTAGGTCCTGAAGAGTCACTTCTAGCTGCAGCTGAGGGCTATGGAAGCTGGGGCCAGGAGAAGTGAGTTGCTCCCACGGGAAGTCATGGGACTCAGGATGCGTCCTCATGCATCATCTCTGCTTCTCTCTCTGCTCACATCCAGCAAGCAGAAAAATAGGTTAGATAGGAGAAGGAGACTTGGGACGGCCTCCTGGATACCAGAAAGTGCAGTTAGTCATCTCTTCCCACTGTTGAAGTCTAGTCTACTGAGAAGAATGGAGTTCCCAAGGGCTATTAAAGAGGAGAAGTCTCTGTGCTCCCACCCTAATCTGCCTAGGATGATTTTTTGTTTTGTAGATGTTTGTGCCCAAAGGAGATTTCTTAGTATATGCGATTCTTACAGTCAGTTAACCCTCTGTCTGCTGTATCTAATCTGAAGGCCAGAACAAATTACAATCATACTTCTAAAAGTCAGGAAGTTTAAGTTTATTCATAATCACATGCCAATAGGTAAGGGCATAGGCCAGCTCTTTCTAACTTCTGAGGCTTTCCCCCTTTCATTGTAAATTTATGACTGTTTTATGGGTAACTGAATTTGCTAGATGTCTGATATCCAGATGTATTAGTTAGCCAATGGGCTGCTGAGGCAAAATACCAGAAATCTGTTGACTTTTATAAAGTATATTTCTTTGGGGTAGAAGTTTACAGTTACCAGGCCATAAAGCATAAGTTACTTCCCTCACCAAAGTCTGTTGCCATGTGTTAGAGCAAGATGACTGCTGACCTCTGTGAGGGTTCAGGCTTTCTCTTCCTCTTAAGGCTTCATGGTCCCAGCTTCTTCCAGTATCAGCTGTATGCTGGGATAAGTCTCGCCTCTCTCCTGGGGCTTGTTATTTTCTGGGCTCAGCTGCTCTGTTTTCTCTACAAGGTCAGCTGAAGACTCTCAGGCTCTCTAGACCTTGTCTCTCTCTTCCTAGGGTCTCTTCCATGTCTATGGAGCTTTCTCTATTCCTCTGTGCTCTTTTTTCTGTGTGTTTACTTCCAGGGGCTCCAGCTCAAAAACTCCAACCTCCCTTTTCTGAGGTTTAGTTTCTCTGCAAGTCCCCACCCCCTTGGTAGGTGAGGACTCAATGTCCTATTGACATGGCCCAATCAAAGCCTTAATTATTATTTAATAAAGTAAAAGTGAAACCTCTGAATCTAATATAATCTAATACACCAAGAGGAAAAGACCAGTTCACAAACATAATCCAATATCTATTTTTAGAGTTCATAAAACAATATCAAACTGCTACACCAGATAAATGGAATTTTCTTTTAAACAGAAAATAAATCCCCTTCAAAATTACCATCTGAAGAGCATCCAACTCTTCTCTCTTGGGAGCTGCCTTTGATATTTTCATGGCAATGAAAACTGCAGCTCAGCTTGGCTCAGAAAGCATCATCTCTTGGCAAAATGGAGCACCTTTGTGAATTCTGTCTCAATATTGTTTGTCAGATGTAGGTACAGTCAACTGAAAGCAAAGCTCTAGCAACATGTCTACTATGGATAATGCCAAGTTATTTATTTGTGTCTTTAAATTTTTTTTTAAATAATGAGGTGTGACAGTTTAAGCTGGGTAGACCCTAGAAGATCAAGTCTTTAGAATTTATTCATTCCTGTCCATGTGAACCTATTGTAGGTGGGAACTTTTGATTAAATTACTTCAATTAATGGCCTTTGATTAGATTGCACCACCAAGGGTGGATCTTAATCCTCTTACTGGAGTCATTTATAAGTGGGAGAAACATGCAGAGACACACAGAGAAACACCCAGAAGCTGAGAGGGAAAGCCCCAGGAGTCTGAAGCTTAAATCAATAGAACACAGAAGTGAAGAGGAGTCATTGAAGCCAAAAGCTCAGAGGAATGAGGAGAGGGCAGAGGCATACAGATTCTGCCATGTGCCTGATCACCCACAGTTGTTGCTCAGGGAGAAAGCATCTTCTGATGAAGCCCTGATTTGGACTTTTTCTCAGTATTGAAACTGTAAGCTTTTAAACTTATAAATCTCCATTGTAAGAACCAACCCATTTCTGGTATTTTGCCTTAGCAGCCTTTAGGATATGAAAACACATAGTGCTTTCAATTCTTTAAAAAAAAAACTTCAATTTTGAAATAAAAACTTACAGGAAAGGTGGAAAAATGATACAGAAACAATACACAGGACTCCAGTGGACCTCACACCCAAATGCCCAGATTTACCAACTATTATAGGTATACGTTTTGCTCTTTGAGGAGAACATATTACCTTGCTCTTAAAAAAACAAAAACAAAATCACACACACACAAACAAAAAACCTTTACTTTGCAATACTTTTAAACTTACAGAGCAGCTACAACAATAATACAAATGCTACATAGAGACCTCCAACATATTTCTATATCACCAGATATTCAGATGCCCCAATTTTAATATTTTGCCACATTTGTCATGTCTGTTTATCTATCTATCTATCTATCTATCTATCTATCTATCTATCTATCTATCTATCTATCTATCTGTCTGTCTGTCTGTCTGTCTCTCTATCTATCTATCCATCCATTTTCTGAACACTTTAGCATAGGTTGTATACATTATACCCCTTGAATACTTAATACTGCAATATACACTAACTAAGAACAAAGGTATTCACTTGTGTAGCCACCTCAAGTATAGTTATCATCAGCATGTAAATGCAATGCCTTCCCCCCAGCGTGGGACATGACACCCGGGGATGAGCCTCCCTGGCACCGAGGGACCATTATCAACTACCAACTGATGATGCAACTGGAAAATGACCTTATACGGAAGGTTCAATGCGGATCAGCAGAATATCCCTGTCTACATAAAATACCATGACTTTAAAATGCTGTTTGACCTAAAGTAAGGGGGAAATGGAAAGGAGAAATGAGTTTATATGGCTACGAGTTTCTAAAAAAGAGTCTGGAGGCTGGCAGAAGGATTGCCCTCATGCACAACTGAGCAGAGTCAGAGAGACAGATAAAGCAGATACAACCCCCAGATATTGGTTCCTTTGAGGGCTAAAGAGACCCATGGGAGATATGGTCATGGCCGATGGGGTTAACTACCAGGTCAGATGGCCCCTCTTTGGAAATGGTGTTTATGTGTGATGAATCTGGACTCAGATGGGATCTTCCTTCATAAGACTTTAATGCTAATGTGCTGGAGGTGCAGTTAATGTTGGGGTTTAAGATATATTTAGAGGATTTGAATCTCTGGACTGGCAAAGTGATAGCCAGGTCCTGAGCCTCAACAGACTCCAGCACCTACAATCTGATTTATTGGACTTACCACACTCAGCTAAGATGGAGTTGAAGAAGGACAACCACCACACCATGGAGCCTAGAGTGATTACAACTGAAAGTGGGAGGATTGCCTCCAGCATCCAGGTGGAATCTGAGCCTCCTCTTGACATAGAGGTGCAATGGACACAACCAATCCAATGTCCACATAGAAGAGGTGGCATTGGATTGGGAAAAGTGGACATGGTGGCTGATGAGTATGGGGAAAGGCAGGAAGAGATGAGAGGTGGAGGCGTCTTTGGGACATGGAGCTGCCCTGGATGGTGCTTCAGAGGCAATCACCAGACATTGTAAATCCTCACAGGGCCCACTGGATGGAATGGAGGAGAGTATGGGCCATGATGTGGACGATTGACTATGAGGTGCAGAGGTGCCCAAAGATGTACTTACCAAATCCAATGGATGTGTCATGATGATGGGAACGAGTGTTGCTGGGGGGGGGGGGGGGGGGGGAGAGGTGGGGTGGGGGGGGGTTAAATGGGACCTCACATATATATTTTTAATGTAATATTATTACAAAGTTAATAAAAAAAATTTAAAAAAAGAGTCAAATTAGGTACTATGGAGTAAATGGAGAAATATTTCAGAATTAGAAAATTAAAAATCTCTGGTCTCAAAAAAAAAAAAAGTATAGTTATCAAGTTCAAGAAATTTAACATTGATATGAAATTTACAGTCAATACCCCAATTTTTTCATTAGTTCCAGCAAAGTCCCTCTGAGCCTTTTCTCCTCTCTTGTTAGATCCCATCCAGGACTGTATTGCATTTAATTGTCATTGTCTCTTTAGTTTTTCTCTTTCAATTTTTAAAAATTGTTGAAATATTATACAACATAAACTTACCATCTCAACCATTCCCAGTCATACCATTGAATGGGATTAATCACATTCACAAAATTGTAGTACCCTCACCAACTTCCATTATTAAAACTTTCCCATCATCCCAAACAGAAACCCTATACTGATTATGCAAACTCCCCATTTACCTGACCCTTCCTCCAACCTCTGGCAGCCTACACCCTAATTTCTGTCTCTATGAGCTTGCATGTTCTCTTGTATTTTCTTCGTAGTTACAATGGGGCTCAATCTTAACATTCTAAGTCTATAACAAATATCATTTGCTTTGATACCAGCTGAACATCAACAGTATACACAAATTATGTTCTTATACTCCTCTATCCCCCACTTTTGTGCAGTTCTTGTAAAAAACTGCACATTTATAAATTATTAGGACAAAATCACTGATTTATCATCATTATTATTTGCTTTTCAGATCCTGTAGTTTCAAGCCAAAAATACAATACTACTGGAATTAATGTTTACCCATATTGTTACCCTCAGAAGAGATCTATATTTCTTCATGCAACTTTGATCTATTGTCTGTTGTCCTTTCCTTTCAAACTACATGCTCGGGAAATCAGGGACATATTCAGCAGCTGTCTCTCAGCCTTCACTTAACCCCCTTTTTCACTCTTGTTTGTTTATATACAGGTGTTTGGTATGTTTCCATTTGTTACCTGTTTTCATACAGTGTTCAGTGTTTTTCCATTTTGCAAGAGACTGCAAGCAGCCCAGGGGAGATGTTAAATCTCAACCAGCCCCTCTTGTGTGCTGGGCAGAAAAGTTGTTTGGTGAATGCTTTTTTGTTCATTGGAAAGGACACTTCCCCCTGGGGTGTATAAAAACCCAATCCTTGAGCAGCACATGTGTCCTTCTCTGGCACAAAGCAGATCATGTGGAGTTGGGGATCCTGATCTGAGCACTTGGCCTCCCCTGGGGACTTGCCATGATGGTATATCATCCCCTGCTCTTTTGGACCCCTTGTGCTGTGTAAAGCAGTCAATTGCTGAAAGTCTTTGTTGTGCCTGAGTCCATGTTCTCACAGTGCATAATACAGCAACTTGCTCCATACTGCAGAACTTTCTTGTAGGGCCAGTCTATAGTGGTTACTTACTCCCTCAGCTTTTGTTTACCTGGGAATGTCTTAATTATTCCCTCATTTTTTAAGCATAATTTTGCCAGATATAGAATTCTTAGTTGACAATGTTTTGCTTTCAGCATTTGGAATATGTCATATTAATAATGAGAAATCAACACTTAATCTTATTAAGATTCCCTTGTTTGCAACATGTTCGATCTCCCTTTCAGTTTTCGGAATTCTTTCTTTATCTTTGGCATTTGACAGTTTGATTATAACATGGTGAGTGTGAGTCTATCTGTGCTTA
Organism: Dasypus novemcinctus; assembly: GCF_030445035.2. NCBI lineage: Eukaryota > Metazoa > Chordata > Mammalia > Cingulata > Dasypodidae > Dasypus > Dasypus novemcinctus. Next base: position 45,987,643 of record NC_080674.1, on the reverse strand, counting down.
TCCTGCTTGGAATTCACTTATCATCTTGCATATGTATATTCATGTCTTTCATTAAATTAGGGAAGTTTTCAACAATAATTTCTTTGAATATTTTCTCTGCCCCTTTTTTCTCTTTCTTTTCCTCCTGGGGCTTTCACAGGTTCCTCAGGTTCTGTTCACTTTTCTTCATTCTTTTTCATTCTTCTCCTCAGATGGAATGATTTAAATGGTCTTATCTTCAAGTTTACTGATTCTCTCTTCTGCCAGCTCTTAACTGCTGTAGAACCTCTGTAGGGAACTTTTATTTTCTGTTACTGTGTTCTTCAGCTCTGCTGGGTTTCTTTTCATAATTTCTATTTCTCTTTTGATATTCTTTTGGTATTCATTCTGTCATTTTCCTGATTTCCTTTAGTGTTTTGTCCATGCTTCCTTAGCTCTTAAGCATATTTAGGACCATATATTTTTTAAAATTAATTTATTAAAATTTATCACCCACACACAAACATACATAAACAATAAGTGTATTTTAATAGTTGTGAACTTACAAAACAAACATACATAATATTATACAGGACTCTCATAACTCACCCTACCACCAACACCTTACATTGTTATTAAACCTTTTTAACTAATGATTAAAGAGCATTGTCAAAATATTACTACTAAACAAAGTAATTTTCCTCAACCCACCCTATTATTATCTTTATATCATTTATATATGGACATACACAAACAATTAAGTGTATAGTAAAACTTGTGAACTTACAAAACAAACATGCATAACATCATATAAGGGTCTCATACATCAACCCTCCACCAACACCTTGCATTGCTGTAAGACATTTGTTACAAATTATGAAAGAATATTTTCAAAACTTACTACTAATTATAGTCCTTATCTTACATTTGGTGTGTTTTTCCTCCGGTCCACCCTATTATTATTTTTTAAATGTATTTTTTATGACAGAAGTTGTAAACTTATAAAACAATCATGCACATGTGCAGAATTCCAAAACAACATCCCTCTATCAACACACCACACTGTGGTGGAACATTTGTACAGATAAGATAATATCATCTGATTGTTACCACATCCATAGTGTACATTGGGCTCACATTTTCCATACTGCCTCATTATCAACACAGTACATCTTTGGCATAGATGAAAGAAAATTTTATTATTACTGCTAACCACAATCCATAGGTCACCTCAGTTGTATTTTTCCCATATGTTCCCAATACTCTGCAGCAGTGATGCATATTTGCTCTAGCTCACAAAGGACACTCTTGTATCTGTACCATCAACTGCAATTCTCATCCACCTCTTGGTTTACTATGCTATTCAATTCCTAGATTATTCTCTATCATTCTGTCAATTGGCATTTACATCCCTAGACTACCATTTTCAGCCACATCACCATTTATAAACTAGCTGCTACTCACTGTGCCTTACCATCGGCTCTGTACATTTCTATACTTTTACAGTAAAGCTAATTAAAACTTCTATGTACATTAAACATCAGTAGTCCATCTCAGTCCTCCTTTTATCTCCTTTAAGAATCCACCACCTACCACAAGGTCTTGAAGATATTGTCCTACAATTTCTTCTAGAAGTTTTATGTTTCTTGCTTTTATTTTTAGGTTTTTGATTCATTTTGAGTTAGGTGTGAGATAGGGATCTCTTTCCTTCTTTCAGCTATGGATATCCAGTTCTTTCAGCACCATTTTGCTGAATGGACTGTTCTTCCCCAGCTGTGTGAATTTGACAGGCTAGTCAAAAATTGCTTGCAATATATGTGAGGGTCTGTTTCTGAACCATCAATTTGGTTCCATTGGTCTATGTGCCTGTCTTTATGCCAGTACCATGCTGTTTTTACCACTATAGCTAGGTAATATGATTTAAAGTCTGGAGATGAGGGTTCACTTTTCTTTTTTATGTAATGTTTCTGGCTATTCAGGACCCCTTATCCTTTCAAATAAATTTGATGATCATCTTTTCATTTTTTTTTAATGCTGGTGAAAAGTTTTTGGGTTTGCAATGAATCTGTATATCAATTTGAGTAGAATTGATATCTAAATGATATTTAGTCTTCCAATCTATGAGAATGGAATGTTCTTCCAGTTATTTAGGCTTTTTAAAATTTCTTTTAACACTGAGTTGCAGTTTTCTGAATACAAGTGCTTTACATCATCAGTTAAGTTATTCCTAACTATTTGAGTTTTATCTGTCATATTTTATTTTCACCATTCTTTTGATATGTATATCAATTTGAGTAGAATTGATATCTAAATGATATTTAGTCTTCCAATCTATGAGAATGGAATGTTCTTCCAGTTATTTAGGCTTTTTAAAATTTCTTTTAACACTGAGTTGCAGTTTTCTGAATACAAGTGCTTTACATCATCAGTTAAGTTATTCCTAACTATTTGAGTTTTATCTGTCATATTTTATTTTCACCATTCTTTTGATACGTTTAGTTACTTTTATTGATCTAATCTTCATTTCTAGACTCTCTTCCAAGCCCCTCTCTCCTGTCTTTTCTTTTCAGGCTCTGGCACACCCTTTAATACTTCCTGAAAATCTGGTCTCTTGCTTAGAAATCCTCTCAGTTTCTGTTTGTCTGTGAATATTCTAATCTTGCCCTCATTTTTGAAAGACAGTCTTGCTGGATATACGATTCTTGGCTAGAAGTTTTTCTCTTGTAGTATCTTAAATATATCAGGCCACTGTCTTCTTGCCTCCAAGGTTTCTAGTGAGAAATCAGCACTTAATCTTATTGGATATCTCTTATATGTTAGACATTGATTTTCTCTTGCTGTTCTCAAATTTCTCTTTGTCTTTGGCATTTGACATTCTGATGAGTATGTGTGTCAAAGTTGGTCTATTAGGATTTTTTTGGATAGGAGTATGTTATGCTTCTTGGACATGGATATCTATGTCCTTCAACCGGGTTGGGAAATTTTCTACCATTATTTCTTCAAATATTCCTTCTGCCCCTTTTCCCTTTTTTTCTCCTTCTGGGACACCCATGACATGTATGTTTGCATGTCTTTTGCTGTCATTTAGTTCCCTGAGACCTTGTTCAATTTTTTCCATTCTTTTCTTCATCTGTTCTTTTGTGTGTTTACTTTCAGAGGCCATTTCTTCAAGCTTACCAATCCTTTCTTCTGCCTTCTCAAATCTGCTATTATATAATTCCAATGTTTTTAAAAAATTTTTACTATACCTTTCATTCCCATAAGATCTGCTATTTTTCTGTGTATGCTTTCAAATTCTTCTTTGTGCTCATCCAGTGTCTTCTTAATATCCTTAATCTCTTTAGCCATCTCATTGAATTTATTAAGGAGATTTGTTTGAACATCTATAATTGGTTGTCTCTACTCCTTAATGTCATCTGGAGCCTTATCTTGTTCCTTTAACTGGGCCATAGCTTCCTGTTTCTTGGTGTGGATTATGGTTTTTTGTTGGTATCTTTCTTTGCATCTGGATTACTAGAGCATTTATTCTGGGTGCAGTTTTTCTCTTGAGTTTGAGGCTTCCTGCCCTTTCTCCCTTGCTGGTTGTGCAGTAGGAGCCAAGGTTTAATTGGTGCTATTAGCTGTGGAGGTTCAAGCTGCCCTCATTTTCCCAGGGACCAATGAAGCTTCTCCCAACTTTCTCCTTTGCCAGATGTAGGGACAGAGTCACAGTTGTGTGGAGTAACCTACACCATGCAGGCCTAGGCTGTAGTTGCCCAGAGAGACTGATGAAGCTTCATGCCCCTTTCTTTCCTGCCTGGGGCAGGGATGGAACTGCAGGTGTGGGCAGCAGTCTAAGCAGTGTGGGTCCAAGATGACCACAGTTGCCCCAGTAGACTTTTGATTTTCAGTCTGTGCTAGCCAAAGTTACCTACAGTTACCTGGATAGATTGGTGTGGGGCCTGCCAGCCTCCTCCCTGCCAGAGGTGGAGCTGAAGCCTAGGCTGGGACTGCAGGCCAATCTAGGTGAAAGAAACTGGTTCAACTCTCACTGTGATTTTCAGTCAGACCGCTTCCCCTCATACTGGGGGCAGAATCAAAATGGTGGCCACCAGCCTCTTTCCAACTTGGACAGATTCACACCCCAGGTGTTCCTAGGGTTATACCGTAGTGAGCCGAGTCCACCAATCAATAGCTGAAATCTGTGACCAACCATCTCCTCCTCCCCTATTTTTGGGAAATGGTGCTTCCAATTCCAGCCACGGAATAGCTCCCGGGGCAGCTCGCACTGCCAGAGTAGGATAATCACTGGCTTCCATGGCTTGGCTGTTAATTTCCTGGAGAGGCTGGCACAGGTCCACGTAGCTTCCTCCCTGCTGGATGTGCCATGGGGGTCTGCTAGAGCTGCAATCTGATCTGGATGGAAAAAAGCCTGTTCCCACCAGCACTGGGATTTTCAGTCCACCCCGCTTCCCCTCATGCTGGTGCAGAGTTAAGATTGCAACTACCGGCTTCTTTCCGACCCGGACAGACTCAAACTTTAGTTGTTCTCAGGATTATACTTTAGCCCGCTGTATTTACTCATCAGTAACTGAAGTTGGTGCCCAACCGTCTCTTCCTCCCCTGTTTTGGGGAAGTGGAGCTTTCAATTCCAGCTGTGGAACAGATCCTGAGGTGGCTTGTTCCTGCAGTGGAGGATGGGCACCGGCCTCTGTGGCGTGGCTTGCTCTACTTACGAGTCTTCTTTGCAGATGGGCAGTCTCCTTCCATTCTTTCAAGGATGAGGCAGGATGCTCTTTTGGTCTCCTGGAGCCTCCAAACAGGTGCTTCATTTAGTCCAGAGAGCTTTGGGTGTTTACTAACTGCCCTGTAGCAGGAGCTGACTCTAGGAGCTCCTTACTCTGCCGCCATCTTGCTGGTTGTCCTTAGGACCATATTTTTAAAAATCTTTGCCTGATATGTCCTAAGTCTACTCCTCCTCATTGATGGTTTCTAATGCTTTAATTTTCTCCTTTGCCTGGGCTATAACTCCCTTATGTTTTTTAATCTTTTGTTGAAACCTGGACATTTTGATATTTAATGTATTATTACTGGGATTAAGACTCTGAAGTATCTATTCCTTAAGCTTATATACAACTGGTGTTATGACAGATTTTGGAAAAAGAAGGCACCTTACCTGTTTTAGTAGGTTGACCTCTTCTTCAGGGTTTATCCATACAACAAATTTAAAGAATAGTTCCAGGCTAAAGCACACGTGCATCTCAGATTGGGCATGGCCCCAGGAATTCAATCATTTACACAGTTCCAAATATACTTCTTCCCTAGGAAATAGTTTCCTCAAAGTCCTTAGCACCGTACTATATGCCCTACAGCCAGAAATTTTTTTCCTCAAGCAGCATGATTTGACTGCTCTCCTATAGTGTTTTACAGGTGAGTTCCATGACCTGCCTTCCACACAGAACAAGTTCAGAAAAATGAGTGCGTCGAGCCACTACCAGATTGGGCCAGAAATACATCCTTCCAATATATTCACAGAAGTTACTCTCCAGAACTGGGATCAGGAATCCACACTGGGAGTGCAGGCTTGCTCTGTGCCCAGCTGGTGAGGGGTGGTAGGGACCAACCAGGGGGCCACAAGAGTCTACCAGTTTTAAATAAGCCTTTTCTTGATTTGGCACTTTCCCTGTTACTGCATTCCTTTAACTGTTTTCTAAAGCCAATTCTTGCTGACTGTTTAAAGTTCCTGTGGGAGGATGGAAACCTGAAGTACCTCACTCTGCCATATCAATTGGGTGGGCCTCCCTACCATTTTTAAGGTGACATTCTTGATTTGGTGCTCACCTTTTTACTTCAATCCTTAGAAGGTTTTCTAGAGCTTTGAGAGAGATGTTTCTGTCAGTTCTTGCTGGTTGTTCAAACGCTATCATTCCTTTTAATCTTGTCCTATTAGGCCTAGGCAAACATTAGCATAAATTTAAAATCCATTTCTTTGAACTAAATTAATCTCTCTCTTTCATAGGGTTGCCATATAAAATATTAGAAACCCAGTTAAATTTGGATTTCAGAAAAACAAAGAGTTTTTTAGAATAACTATTTCTCATGCAATATTTGAGACATACTTAAAGTAAAAAAATTCATTGCTTATCTGAAGTTAAAGTTTAGCTGCATGTTCTGTATATTTATTTGCTAAAGTTGGAACCCACTCTTTCAGTATGGGGGTTTGTATCTTTGTTTTTCTATCCTCTAATCAAATGAGGAGATGTTGCTTGTTTCCTGTTTTTGTTTTTAAAAAAGAAGTACTTTGAGTGTGACCTGTAGCAGAATTTCCCATATTTTCTCTACTGGTCACCAAATTATATCATTTGGGCTACTAGTTAAAATGCCAATTTATTGGTCTCACCCAAGGCACATGTAATAGTAATCAGATTTTCAAGTACCCCAGGAAAATCTAATATTAATACATTTTAAGTATGAGTTCTTAGGCTATTGTGGAATTATTGTGACTTTAGCAATGGAAGAAATGATATCATTGATGTGGAGACAGTGGCTGTGGGAGTTGCTGAAGAAAAGGAAAGGAAAAAGAGGTGTGATATTGGGCTATTTTTAGGACTTGGAGTTGTCCTCAATGATATTGCAGGGACAGATGCAGGACATTATATATCCTACCATAACCCACTGAATGTACTGGGAGAGAGTGTAAACTACAATGTAAACTATTATCCATGCAGTGCAGCAATACTTCAAAATGTATTCAGCAAATGCAATAAATGTACCACAATGATGAAAGAAGTTGTCCATGTGGGAGGACTAAGGGGTGTGGGGAGTGGGGTATATGGGAACCTCCTATATTTTTTAATGTAACATTTTTTTGTGATTTATGTACCTCTAAAAAAAAAAAGATAATTTAAAAAAGGAAAGAAAAGAAGAAAAAAATCAAAGCAAAATGCTGTGGGTGTGATGAAAAGCTGTGTCATAAATCCTCCTTTTCTTCCCCTGCCAACTAACATTGGGAATTTTGACTCTTTGCAAAAAATATTTTATGGTGACTACATTGTTTTTTGACATGTTGCAAGAGAGTCTCCTTTGACATAGTAAACAAGACAGGCAGTCCATATGAAATTTAATAAAAAATTATATATTCTACATTCTGTTTGAGTTGAAGGCCAGTGTGACTGAGGCATAGTGGATAAAACAGAGAACAGCAGGATTAAAGGCTGGCTAAGTAGGTAAAGGTTGCTTTGAAATGTTCAGAACTTGTTTTTTATTCTGAATGTGATGGGAATTTTAATTGTAGGGATTTAAGTAGAGGAGAGACATGATCAGATTTGCTTCTTGAAAAGATCATTCTGGCTTTCCTGTTTCCCTTAGATAATAAATAACCTCTCCTACTTTTACTTTGTCTTTATTGCTTATAATTATGTATTTTCTTTGCATGTTCTTTTTGCATATCTTCCTTGATTGAAGGTGAAATTAATGAAGATAGGGAATAAACTTATTTATCTTTATAACCTTTATGTTACAAGGTGCCAAATAACCTTGCAAATATCAGGTAGCCAATAATCATTTTTTGAATGAATGACTGAATGAATAGATGGATGAAATATCAAGGCAAGGCCAAACCTGCATTTGATTTAATAAGTGTAAGTAAATGCTGGTTCTATAATTAATTGGTACAAACATGGCATCAAAAAAAAAAAAAAAAGGATAAGTAACAGAAACCCAGATATCAACACTTCTCTGAGGTTGGCAGTTTTCATACAGCATGTACATCATTCAGATCTGCATTAGATTATTTTTTACAGTACAGTTTGATCTATCTAACATAAAAGCATTTATCCTCTCAGTAACTATTTTGTTTGGCAGTCATCAAAAAAAAAAGGACAAGAATTGTGGAGGCAATACTTCTTGAACCTATGTCATATGAAAAGTAGATTTTTATCTGCATAATATGCCTATGGCATACTGTTAACCACGGCCATGTGCTATTGGCTAAACCTTTTATATATGTATTATTTTTAAAAGATATTAGATTAAATAAATGTTACATAAAAAATATAGGGGGTTCCCATATGCCCCACTTCCTGCCCCTCCCATATTTTCCCACATTAACAACACCCTTCATTAGTGTGATACAAGCTTTTCTGTATTTAGGCCTGAATATGGGAGCAAGATGGAAAACTAACAGCACCTTGCGTATTCATATTGCTACAATTTTTAAGGGACCCCAAATGTTCAACAGATGTTATTCAAATTAATGGGGAGTATGTAGCAGTAGGAAGTTAATTTTTGTTAATCATAGCAAGCAAGCATGCAAAGGCTGTTTCCCACTGCCTCTGCCTATATTTGTGATGAGTTGAGCAAAAATTTATCCTCCAAAGTTCTGGTGGGAAATGGAAGAACAGCCAAGCCACCAGGACTGATACCTGAGCCAGAAATGGGGTGAGGGAAAGACTACATTTTCCAGGGAGATGCATGCATTCGGGACGATTGTGTGTCTGGAATTGGATTTTTGGCAGGCTATTGATCAGAAGGGATTTAGCCAACAAAAAAGGAAAGATACATAGGGAAAAGTCCTCTGGTTGATAACTGAGATGCTTGCAGCTAAGAAAGTGGTCAGTCTAGGCACTCTGCCCTTCACTAGGCTGACTAGGACATAAAATTAAAAAAAAAAAACAATTTTTATTTATGGGTTGTCCCCAAATCCTTGAGAGTTTAGCTGTTGGAACACATGTGGCAGGTTGTCCTTTGTCATCTCTGGGAGTATCCTAATCACAGGCCCTTCTTAGTTAAACTAGGTCTACAGATTTCTGTCATCAAAATTTCTCAGAGGCTTGTCTTTTTCCTCCTTTTCTGATGCATTTTAATAAAGAAAATGTCTTAAATACGTAATTAATTTTTGCTCTTTAATTTTTCTAAGCTAACATCAAAGAATATCTTTATGATAATGGGATAGTCAAAGATTTCTTATCAGAATTCAAAAAGTGCTAACTAGAAAAGACTGATATATTAGGTTATATTAAAATTAAGAACTTCTACTTAGTATGCTTTAGATAGTGAAATGACTGTTGGAGAAAATATTTGCATTAGACATGGTATCAAAGTTCACAATCTATTTCTTTTCCATTTGAATATGCACTGGATCCCAAATCCCTACAACTCATAATCACTTTCTGTGGGTGAAGGTATTTTGGCATAGTTCATGGCTGATATGGTTAAAAAAAAAATTGTTAAAAGAGATTAATCCTGGCCAGTACTAATAACTCCTAGATACATGTGATCATAAAGTATTCCAAAAGTTGTTTTTATTATTTATATTCAGAGTTTAAGACTTTATCTTGACTCATGTGACCAATACTGAGGATATTTAGTGGTTTTTATTTTTATTCCCTATATCTATTATGGACCCAAGGTGTTTGCCCCAGTACTCTCCCATCAAGTTCAAGGGAGAATTATGAGAGATGGGAAGACCCGAAAGATTACCAATTTGTTTTAGTTCAGACTTAGAGTGAAATTTATTATGGAAAGATGGAAATTTATTACGGAATTCTTCCCTGGGATGAGCGGACTCTTCCTCTTACCAATTACTATAAGTCCTGGAGAATACAAATCACTTTCTGCTGAAGAAGTTAAATAGCTGAGACTGCATTGCAATAGGGTTAAATGGTGAAAAATATTTCAGAAGTGCCTAGCAGAAGGTCATTGTGATAGGTATTAAAAACCACTCAAACTTCATAAAGCATAAAAAGGAGTCTCTAATGGAATTCTCAGGGTAACTGGAGCCAGGGATATAGAAAAGATGCTGCTACTGACAGAGATGTCACCCAAAGCAGACTTCTCTCCACTAATCCTCCAATCTCCTGCCACAACCTCTGAATGGCCAAACTTAAAGAGAAGGCAGGAGAGCCTGGGAAATAAGAGTACATAGTAGTCAGTTCATTATTGGAGCATGGAGATGACAGGGAACAGATTTGAGAACAAAGAAGAAAATGATACATAGTTGCCATTAAAATAAAATAACTGAATACTGGAATCCTGTATTTTATGCGTGATTGTTCTATAAACCCACAATTTTTCTAATAAAGGGAAATAAATATAAAAAAAAACGCGACTTGGTATAGGAAAAAGGTGTGGTAATGGTCCAGGAAATCCCATTTGAGAATATTTTAGACAAAGTTTTTCTAAGGAAATTCCTAGGTTTGAAATACCTATATTGAAACATACCAGGAACAGATTCATAAATGGTGATCTTCTTCAGTAATCTCATGTGCATTGGGCATATTTTCATTTTACTAACGCTCATGATATGCATTTTCACATATTTCTCATATACTTGCTCTACTTACTTAGATATTTTATAACCTTCTGAAGAACTTTTCCCATTGCTTAGCACATCCCATTGAAATGATTCTTTGTGTGTAAGTTTTGACTGATTCTTTTAGGACAGTTGGTACAACTGGGTTGTATGCTCTGTGAAGAGAAAGTTAGTCTCTTGATGCACAGAACATTAAATTTAGCTGATTTCCATCTACAGCTTAGGACCTCTTTGCTGCTTTTTAAACCATGTAACACTCTGACGCAACTAAGAAATTCCAGTCTAACAGAGTTTACTATTTTGTAGGATTCAGTTGAAAACAATTTCAATATTTATTATTCCAGTTTTATTTTATTCAGAACAGAATTACAATAATCAAGAGTCCAAAATGGCACATCACTTGTGAATGTACATATGTAAAATGTTATTAATATGGAAGAGTAGGACGGGGGAGAAGGTTGGGTATATGGAAAGCCCCTATATTTTCTATATGTCTTTTCTCTAATCTTAAGCTTCTGTGAAGATAAAGTGAAAAAAAACAAAACAGAAAGACATTGGGGGAACATACAGAAAAAATTGTTACTATATATAAAAGGTAGCAGATCTTAAACTGATGAAAGACACAATGAAAAAATTTATTTGGTTTTGTATTTTTAATTTCTTATTATTTTATTTTGTTATTATTTTTATTTCTTTTTTAGTTTTGTTTTGGGGGAGGTTTTGAATAACAGAAGGTTCACAACTATTGCAGGGGAGGATCACTGCTATGGGGTGTCGGTGATGAAAGATGTGTAGGGAGAGGTACATCTGAGACAGGCCTCTATGGCATATGAATATGTTCAAGTGGTCATGGGGCATTGTCTCAGTGGGTGGAGACCCACACAATAAGTGAGAGATTATTGAACTCCCATCCTGGAAGTCCTACTACATTCTCTAATAGATCAGTTAGAATTCTCCAAGTACATGGGCAGTGTCTAGAGAGGGAAAACAGACCTTGAAGCCTGATGCCTGATACTGATGGTTGTGCTTATGAACCTTGTTCTTCTGAAATTGAAACTTGTCCTAATATTAAATATTTCCTAAGAGTTTCTTCCTGAAAGCCTACCTATTGCTCAAATGTTACCTCTCTCTAAGCCAAACTCAGCATATAAATGTATTACCTTCCCCCTGGCATAGGACATGACTTCCAGGGATGAGCCTGCTTGGCACTGAGGGATTATTACCAAGTGCCAGCTCATGATGCATTTGAAGAAAGACTTTGACCTAAAGGGAAATAGTAAATACAAATGTGATTTTATGGAAAAGAGATTTCAAAGTGAGTCAGGAGGTCATTCCAGGTTATACTTTTGTACATCTCAGCAGGATCTCATTAACTGTCACAGTAAACAGTGCCTCAAACAGGGGGACTCCTGAGAACTCTAGAGACATCTAGACACTATAGGCAGAGCAGACAATCTCAAGAACTCAACACCCTGTCAGTGGGCCTTACTTTGGAATATGTGCTTTCCAAAGTAACAGAGTTAGAATCATTTATAATTTCCCTACACATGGCTCTTCTTCCCCTTTTATTTGAACCCATATTTAGCACTTTACTCATTAAACATAATGTCTCAGAGACTTAAATCTTTGGTCTGTTCATATGCTGGTTGAACCCTGAATCTCAACAGAGTTTCAACACCTACTTTCCAGTTCACTGGACTTGTCCAGGCCAACTAGCAAAAGGATGACGATGAACAATGCCCATCCCAAAAAACAGAGAGTATCTACAACTACAAGCAAGAAGGTTCCATCCATCTGCTTCATGAGATCTAAATCCTTTCTTAATCAGAAACAGAGTGGGCATCACCATCCCCAAATCCTCAAGAACAAGGAATGAAAAAACATAAGTGGGGAATGCAATTATGGACTAAAATAGACTTATTATTATTCTAGCAATGGAGGAACTTGTTTCATTGATTTCAAGGCAGTGGCCACCAGAGGTTCTGAGGGGAGGAAGAGGGAAAAACAGATATAACATGGGATAATTTGAGAACATTGGATTTGCCCTGCATGACATTGTAGTGATGGATACAGACCATTATACATTTTGTCAAAACATTAAAATTTTGTGGTGCAAAGTATAAGCTATAATGTAAACTGTAGTCCATGGTTGGTAGCAATGCTTCAATATTTGTTCATCAGTTATAACAAATGTGTCATACTAATGAAAGATGTTGTTAATGGGGGAAAGCGTGGGAAGAGGAGAGGGTGGGGTATGGGTATGCCCTATATTTTGATGCAAGATTTATTAATCTAAAGCTTCTTTTTTAAAAATCCAAAAAACCCCACACTAGTTTCATCTAGTGAACTGTGAAAGCAGTATGTTGCTTAATTTATGAAATGGAGTAAAATACATTCTTCAATTTAAAACGAGAGTCCATGATGTTTCTCTTTATTTTTAGGATATTCAAGAAACTGAGGACATCAATGAACTCATCCACTGCTGTTAGAAAGACATGATAGCATAGAAATAAACAACCCAACTCTTACAGCAGTGGAGAAAACAGGAAAACACTTTGACTGAGAGGAGACACAGATATCAAAAGTTTCATCCCACTTAAAAATCTTCTATAATTTTATGACATGTTTTCATTACAGGGATACGGATAAAGTACAGGACTTGTACTGGGACTGAACTGCCCCTCCCTTCCCTTATCTGTGGGCTGACATTTAATTCCTAAAACAATTGCATCAAATGAAATTTTGAGTCAGGGTCATATCTACTGCCTGGATTGACTTCAGGGCTTCTGCTGTTCATAGAAATTTTCTATAATCTGACCTGTCCAAAATGGTAGGGGCTAGTCATATATCATTACTAAGCATTTGAAATGTGGATAGAGTGACTAAGGAATTGAAGTTTCAAATTTTTATAGGTTACTTTGTTTAAATTTAATTACCTACATGTAACATTTGCTGCTGTAACAAATTACAAGAAATTTAGTGGCTTAAAACATCACAAATTTATAATCCTAAAGTTATGGAGGTCAGAAGTCCAAAATGGATCTTCTGGGACTAAAAACAAGGCAACAGTAAATCTGCATTCCTTCTGGAGGTTCTAGGAGAGAATCCATTCCTTGTCTCTTCTGGTGTCTAGAGGTTGCTCACATTCCTAGGCATGTAGCTGCATCCCTCTCCCCTCTGGTTCTATTGACAAATTTCCTTCTCTAAATTCCTGCCTTTCATTTTCCCTTACAAGGACACTTGTGTTTACATTGGCCCAATGTGAATAATCTTCTCAATGCAAGATCCTTATCTTAATCATGTTTTCAAATTCGCTTATGCCTTGGGGGGTTAACATATTCACAGGTTCTGGAGATTGGGATGTGGGCATCTTTGGAGGACCAGTATTATGTCTACCTCACTGCTGTACTGGACAACATGGCTCTAGAGAGAAGTCAGTACTGGACGGTTGGGAAAATCTAGAGGAAGCAAAGGCACAGGGAGATAGACCAGAGAATCTTAGGTACAGACATAGAAGTTAAGGTACAAATACTGTAAAATGGTTATAAGAACCAATAGGAATCATGATGTAGGAGATGGGCTATTTTATATGAGAAACAAGCAAGAGATGCACTTATTTGGCAAAATAAACTCTATTTTAATAACTATTAGAAAAAAGGCCCTAAAATCAAATTGTCTGAAGATTCTGTGATAATAAGACAGATTCATTACCAAAATTTCTCTACTCTATGATGCCCAACTGAATTGTGCCAATCATAGCAAGTCAAGACAGAAATCTGTTAGCAGAATGATGAGTGACTATAAAACAATAGGTTGAATTTTTACAAAGATGATACTTAGTCTTCCAGGGATGTCCAGAACCCTTCAAAATATTTGCTTATTTGAACATAGTTTCTGTTGCTCCAACTGTTTCTGTAATTACTCTTTTTGACTTGTCTTTAGAATAGGCTTACAATAAATGATATCACTCACACTATTTCATTGTATGGTATTTCCAATTTAAATTAGCATTGTATATTATGATAACTAGCCTTAGTCATACTTGACTTTTAATAATTTCTATGGGAGCACAATCTACGTACAAAAATTTTAAAGTTATGTTAGTTTCTGGAATTCAAAGAGCACTCCTAACTCCTATATATAGATCATTTAGAGGAGTCTTGGAGTTTGAAATGAACAAATAAGCATCCAGAGGACCTCCCAATTATCGCTGATTTGCCAGTATATGATCCCAAAATACAAAGAGCCTCCTATGGTATGTTGAAAACAAGCCAAATAAATAATCAAACCTGCTCTTTTTTTGGTATCTTTTATCTTCTGTCTTTGCTAAAAGTAAGGTAAGCTATCATTATGAAAATTATCTGAAATTTCTCATTTTCCCTTAGAACCATCCTTCCATTCATATGGTTCATTTCACCTTTTTACAGTATCAGATGCCTACTTTTCTTTTTCATTGCTGCTGCCGACTTATTTTAAGCTCTAGTCAGTTTTTGTCTGAATTGCTACAATAATATTAGAATTTTCTTCCAATTTTTTTTCCTAATGAAATTTTGTATAAATTTATTTGAAGTCAGTGAGGAGGGAACTTGAAGATTTTGGTTTTCAAAGGGTGTGCCCAAATCTGACATTTTGAAGACCAGGAATAAACAGAGGAGTAAGTTAGAAAATGTCTACCAGAATCATGTCATCTTCCCTCAGGGATACTTTTCTGATCTCCAGTTTCCTTCTTTGATTGATTGATTCATTTTTATTTTTTGAACATTTATCATGATAAGTTCTCAGGCTGGAAAGATTTATTTATTTTTAATTAACTTTTTGTTCAATAATAACTTTATTTTTTAAATATGTTTTTTATTTATTTTTAAAAGATACACAGATCACACAAAATGTTACATTAAAAAATATAGGAGGTTTGCATATGCCCCACTCCCCACACCCTCCACTTTTCCCACATCAACAATTTCTTTCATTTGTGTGGTACATTCATTGAAATTGATGAATACATTTTGGAGCACTGCTACACAGCATGGATTATAGTTTACACTCTCTGCCAGTCAATTCAGTAGGTAATGGCGGGTTATATAATGTCCTACATCTGTCCCTGCAATATCACTGAGTACAACTCCAAGTCCCAAAAATGCCCCCATATCACTCCTCCTTTTCCTTCTCCTTGCATTCAGCAACTCTCATGGCCACTGTCTCCACATCAATGATATACTTTCTTCCATTGCTAGAGTCACAATAACTCTATAGTAGAATACCAGTAAATCCATTCTAGTCCATATTTTATTCCTACATTGTGAGGACCCTGGGATGGTGATGCCCACTCCACTTCTCGATTGAGAGGGGGCTTAGTTACCACATGGATGATGGATGGGACTCTCATGTCTGCAGCTGTAGACTCTCTCAGTTCCTTGGTGTGATGGTTGTCCATCCTCACCTCCCTGTCAGCTGACCATGGTAAATCCAATGAACTGGAGAATAGGTGGTGCAACACCACTGAGGCTCAGGCCAAGCTGGCACATGGACAGTCCAGGGATTCAAATCTCCTGGGCCTACACCAACCCTGGTACCAACCACAGGTTCAATAAAAGGGACAGAAGAGGCATGTGTAGAGAAGTCACACCTGAGTCCAACTCCATCACATGCAGGAGCACAAATTCCAAAGTAGGATCCAATGGTAAGGCACAAAACTTGGGGGTCATCTTTTATTACCATAGGACCTGGATGTCTCTGAAGCCCTCAAGAGCACCACTACCTGAGGTTGTATCTACTTTGGCTGTCTCTGAGATCCTGCTGAGATGTGCTTAAGCACGACCCCTCTGATGACCTCCTGATTCATTCTGAAGTCTCTTAGCCATATAAACTCATTTGTCTTTACCATTTCCCCCTTTTATTCAAGATCTTTTTCTAGTTGCACCACCAGCTAGTGCTTGGTAGTAATCTCTCAGCGCCAGGGAGGCTCATCCCCAGGAGTCATACCCATGCTACAGGGAATGTAATGCATTTATGTGCCATTTGGCTTAGAGAGTGGCTACACTTGAGCAACATGGAAAGTGTCAGGAGGTAACTCTTAGGCACCCTGCAATACTAGGCCAAGTTGAAATTTCAAGTGCAACAGGCTCATAAGCATAGTCATTTCAGTATCAAGGACCCATCATTGGTCCATCCTTCTTCACTGGTCATTGCACTTGCATTTGGGGGATTGTTGTTCCATTGGGGAATGTGGTAGAGCTCCCCAGGATGGGAACCCAGCACTCCCTCAGTTGTTGTGTGAATCTCTACCCACTGTGTCAATACCCAATGAATATCTGAACATATTTATACACCCTATATGCATGCCCAGGCAAACTCCCTCCTGTGCATCCCCCATCAATTACACCCCGCACAATGCTCCTCCCCTGCTATAGTTGAACAGCTCTGTGATCCAAAACTTTTTAAAAAATGAAGCCTAATATATTGTTAAATTCAATTAATGGGAAAATGAAAAAGTAATAATAGGTTTAAAGATTAGAAATAAAATACATAATAATTTAGAAAAACTAAAATAAAGTAAAAAAATTGAGGTGTTAAAAAATGAAAAATATTATATAAATTGTTTTAATATTTTGCCTTTCATCACTATAATAGGTGTTGTCCTGTATGTACAGTGGCAAGGCAATCACTTCCATTTCTTCCTCAGTGCCTTACCTCTTTTTTTTCATTATGTCTTCCAAGAAATTTTATGCCACAGTAAAGTCACATACAGAATATAGGGGACTCCCATATACCCAACATCCTCCTCCTTTCCCCATTCCCCAACATTGATCTTTTTCCAGGTGGATGTTACATTTGCTACAACTGATGTACAAATTTTGAAACAAAGCTACTAACCACGATATATAGTTTACATTATAGTTTACATTTTAAACTATACACTTTTATAAATTTTTGGTGAAATTTAACATGGCCTGTATTCATCATTGCATAATCATGCAAAGCACTTCAATTGTTCCCCAATTAACCCCCTTCCATCTATTCTAGTCCTCTCTCCTCATCCCCTTGGGGTCCATAGTGACAACACTGCTTGAAGGACAAGATTCATAGATACTTGCAACAATGCTGAGGGCATGACACACTAGTCTGTCCTCCCCCATTAGGAGCCACCCATGCTCTTGAGAGACACCCTCCCCTCTGTTTGAGAACATTGGGCCTCCCAGGAAGAGGATACAATACCTTCCCACTCATTGTATATGTCTCCACCCACTGATATAAAACACTATGAGAAGATGAGCACTCACGCACTCCCTAGAAGCCTGCCCCCAGGTGCACCCTGTGCCTAATGACCCCTATCCAACACCCTAAACCAGTAACCCTTCCTTATTATATAGTCTAAAGAGTTTTCTCAACATTATAGTTTCAACCATATACCCATCAACCCCCTATATTCACCTGCTCCCCCTCGACCCTTTCCCCAATTTCATGGGCCATCTGACCCATCCTCCCAACTCTAGCCCCAGTCAAGTCTGCACAGTCCCGCACAATAGTATCCCTATACCCCCATCACATCCCATCACTGCACAAGTACTTACCTACATCTTATCATAGATTTTGCCTGTGTGAACATTGGCTCACAATCTTCCTCTCCCTCCCTATTTCCTATAAGCCTATCTTCTAGACTCTAGTTTTCTGAGACAGCTCGATTTGCTTAATTCATATCAGAGAAGTCATGTAGTATTTGTCCTTCAATGGCTGGCTTGCTTTACTCAACATAAGGTCCTCAAGATTCATCCATTTATCCCTTGTGTTAGTACACTATTCCTTCTTATAGCTAAGTAGTATTTCATTGTATGTGTATACCACATTTTGTTTGTCCATTCATCTGCTGATGGGCATTTGGGTTGATTCCAAGTTTTGGCGATGGTAAATAATGCTATTATGAACATTGGCACGCATATATCTGTTCGTGTCCTTCTTTTCAGTTCTTCTGGGTATAGACCCAGCTGTGGAATGTCTGGGTCATATGGCAAGTCTACAGATAGTTTTTTGAGGAACTGCTGAACTGTCCTCCACAATGGCTGGACCCTTCTATATCCCCACCAGCAGTGGAAGAGAGTTCCCATTCCTCCACATCCTCTCTAACACTTGTAGTCCTCTATTTTTTAATAGCCGCTAGTCTAAAGGGTGTAAGATGGTATCTCATTTTTATTTTGATGTGCATTTTCCTAATAGCTAGTAATGTTGAGCATCTTTTCATGTGCTTTTTAGTCATCTATATTTCTTCTTTGGAGAAGTGTCTGTTCAAATTTCTTGCCCATTTTTTAAATGGGTTGTTTGTATTTTATTTTCAAAATATAGGAATTCTTTATATATGCTTGCTATTAGGCTCCTATCAGATATATGGTTATCAAACATTTTCTCCCATTGTGAGGCTGTCTTTTCACTTTCTTGACAAACTCTTTTGAGGTGCAAGAGGTTTTAATTTCAAGGATATCCCACTTATCTATTTTTTCTTTCGTTGCTCATGCTTTGGGTGTTAAGTTCATGACACCATTATCTATTACAAGGTCCTATAGATGCTTTCCTACATTGTCTTCCAAGATCTTTATGGTCTTGATTTTATATTTAGATCTCGATCCATCTTGAGTTGATTTTTGTAAGAAGTGTGAGATGGTGTTCTTCTCTCATTCTTTTGCATATGGATATCCAGTTCTCCAAGCACCATTTGTTGAAAGGCCTTTCTCTCTTAGTTGAGTGGGCTTGGTGACCTTGTCAAATATCAGATGACTGTATATGCAAGGATCTATATCAGAACTTTCAATTCAGTTCCATTAGTCAATATGTCTCTCCTTGTGCCAATACCATGCAGTTTTAACCTCTACAGCTTTGTAGTATGTTTGAAAGTCAGATAGTTTGATTCCTCCAATTTCATTTTTCTTTTGCAATACGTCTTTGGCTATTCAGGGCCTCTTTCCTTTCCAAATAAATTTCATAGTTAGTTTTTCCAGTTCAGTAAAAAAAATGCTGTGTTGATTTTTTATTGGAATTGTATTAAATCTGTAATTAGTTTGGATAGGATAGACATCTTAATGATATTTGGTCTTCCTATCCATGAGCAGGGAATATTCTTCCATTTGTTTAGGTTTTCCTTGATTTCCTTGAACAGTGTTGTGTAGTCTTCTGTGTATAAGCCTTTTACATCTTTAGTTAAATTTATTCCTAGGTATTTGATTATTTTATTTACTCTTGTAAATGGTATTTTTTTTCTTGCTTTCCTCCTCAGATTGCTCTTATTGATGTAGAGAAATGCTACTGATTTTTGCACATTGATCTTATAACCTGCAACATTACTGATCTCATTTATAAATTCTAGAAACTTTGTTGTAGATTTCTCAGGACTTTCTGTGTATGGGATCATGTCATTGGCACATAGTGAAATTTGGACTTCTTCCTTTCCAATTTGGATATCTTTCATACCTTTTTCTTGCCTCAATGCTCAAGCAAGTACTTCTAACACAACGTTAAATAAGAGGGGTGATAGTGGGCATCCTTGTCTTGTTCCTGATCTTAGAGGGAAAGATTTTAGGATTTCACCATTGTATATGATAGTAGCTGTGGGTTTTTCATGTATACCTTTTATCATGTTTAGAACGTTTCATTATATTCCCCTCTTTTGCAGTGTTTTAATTAGGAAAGGGTGATATATTTTGTCTAATGCATTTTCTGCAACTATAGAGATGATTATGTGATTTTTTTTCTTTTGATCTGTTTATGTGGTATATTACATTGATTGATTTTCTTATGTTAAACCATCCTTGCATACCAGGGATGAAACTCACTAAGCCATGGTGTATAATTTGTTTGATGTGTCATTGAATATGATTAGCAAATATTTTGTTGAAGATTTTAGCATCTAGGTTCATTAGAGAGATTAGTCTGTAATTTTCCTTTCTTATGGCATCTTCATTTGGCTTTGATATTAGGGTAATGTTGGCATCAAAGAATGAGTCAGGCAATGTTCCTTCTATTTCAATTTTTTGGAAGAGTTTAAGCAAGAAAGGTGTTACTTCTTTCTAGAATACTTGTTAGAATTCATCTGTGAAACTGTCTGGTCCTGGGCTCTTCTTAGTTAGAAAGTTTTTAATGGCTGATTCTGTCTCTTTACTTGGGATTGGTCTGTTGAGATTATCAATTTCTTCTTTTGTCAATGTAGGCTGCTTATGTGTTTCTAGGAATTTGTCTATTTCTTATAATTTGTCCTTGTTGGCATATACTTCTTCAAAATATCCTCTTATGATGCTCTTTATTTCTGTGGGATTTTGGTGATATCCCCTTCCTCATTTCTTGTTTTGTGTATTTGCATCTTCTCTCCTTTTTTCTTTGTTAGTCTACCTAAGGATTTGTTAATTTTATTGATCTTCTCAAAGAATTAGATCTTTGTTTTGTTTATTTTTTCTAGTGCTTTCTTATTTTCTATTTTATTTTGTTCTGCTGTGATCATTATTATTTCTTTCTTTCTACTTCCTTTGGAGTTAGTTTGTTGTTTCTTTACTACCTCCTCCAAGTGTGTGGTTTGGTCTTTGATTTTAGTTCTTTCTTCTCTTTTGATATATGAATTTATGAGTATAAATTTTCTTGTCAGTACAGTTTTTGTTGCATCTCATACTCTTTTATATGTTTTGTTGTCACTTTCATTAGTTTCAAGGTAGTTACTGATTTCTTTTGAGATTTCCTCCTTGATGCACTGTTTGTCTAAGAGTGTGTTGCTTAACTTAAAAATCTTTGTGCATAATCTGGTTATCTAGCCCTTGCAGATTTCCAGCTTCATTCCATTGTGGTCAGAAAAATTACGTTGGATGATTTCAATCTTTCTGAATTCACTGAAACTTTTTCTATGGTCTAGCATGTGGTCTTTCTTGGATAATGATCCATGTGCACTTGAGAAGAATGTATGTCCTGCTGTACTTGGGTTTAGTATTCTGTATATATCTATTAGGTCTAGATCCTCTAATATATTATTCAAAGTCTTTGTTTCTTTATTGTTAATGGTGATAATGATGTAGAAATGTTCCCCATTACAACTGTAGAGACATCTATTTCTCCACTTGATTTTCAGTGTTTGCCCCATGTATTTTTTTTTTTTTTTTTTGGTATGGGGGCTGGTTTTAATAAGATTATTACATCATAGAAATAAAAGAACTGGAAATGTTTATTTTCCTAAGCTTGGCAATAGTATATGAAGATGTTGTTCGCTGAATATTTTTTTTCTTTTTTTTTTAATATTACATTAAAAATTATGAAGTCCCCATATACCCCCCACTTCCCTCACCCACTCCTCCCCCCATAACAACAATCTCCTCCATCATCATGAGACATTCATTGCATTTGGTGAATACATCTCTGAGCACTGCTGCACCTCATGGTCAATGGTCCACATCATAGCCCATACTCTCCCACATTCCACCCAGTGGGCCATGGAGGGACATACAATGTCTGGTAACTCTCCCTGCAGCACCACCCAGGACAACTCCAAGTTCTGAAAACGCCCCCACATCTCATCTCTTTTTCCCATTCCCTACTCCCAGTAGCCACCATGGCCACTTTCTCCACACCAATGCCATGTTTTCTTTGATTACTAATCACAATCGTTCATGAATAGAATATCAGTAAATCCACTCTAATCCATACTCTATTCCTCCATCCTGTGGACCTTGGAATGGTTGTGTCCACCCCACATCTATATCAAGAGGGGCCTTAGATTCCACATAGATGCTGGGGGCAATCCTCCTGCTTTCAGTTGTAGGCACTCTTGGCTCCCTGGTGTGGTGGTTGACCTTCTTCAACTCCATGTTAGCTGAGTGGGGTAAGTCCAATAAACCAGAGTGTAGGAGTTGCAATCTGTTGAGACTCAGGGCCTGGCTATCACATAGTCAGTCCAGAGATTCAGGTCCCTTGGGTATATATTAAACCCCAGCACCAACTACAGTTCCAGTAAAAGTAACAGGAGAGGACTGTGAACAAAGATCACATCTGAGTCCAGCTCCATCACACAAAAACACAAACTCCAAAGTAGGGCCAACTGACATGGTACTGAACTCCATCTGCCATGACCATAGAACCTGTGGGTCTCTGTAGCCCTCAGATGAACCAATACCCGGGGTTGTATCTACTTTATCTGTCTCTGGGACTCTGCTGAGGTGTGCATAAGGGCAACCCCTCTGATAACCTCCCGGCTCTTTTTGGAGACTCATAGCCATATAAACTCATTTGTCCTTTCCATTTCTCCCTTTGATTCAGGTCAAAAAGCCTTTTTAACTCCTGGTATTATATGTAGACAGAGATATTCTGCTGGTCTGAGTTGACCCTTTTATTCGAGGTCATTTTCTAGTTACATCATCAGCTGGTGCTTGGTAGTAATCCCTCGGCACCAGGGAGGCTCATCCCCAGGAGTCATGTCCCACACTGTGCCCCATGTATTTTGAGACATCCTGGTTAAGTGCATAAATGTTTATGATCATTTTTTCTTCTCGAAAGATTACCCCTTTTACTACTATATAGTGTCTGTCCTTTTCTCTCACAATTGTTTTGAATTTAAAGTCTTTTTCTTTTTTTTCTGATAAATAGTGTATCTACTCCTGCCCATTTTGGGTTATTGTTTTTTGTTTTTTTTTTTTGTAAGTCTATTTTCCAGTCATTCACTTTCAACCTCCCTGAATCCCTAGGGCTAAGGTGGGTTCCTTGTAGACAGCCTATAGATGGGTCATATTTCTTTATCCATTCTGCGATCTGTGTCTCTTGCCTGGTCAGTTTAATCCATTAACATTCAGTATTATTACTCTCAAGGACTTACTTACATTAGCTATATTTTCTTTGGATTTGTGTATGCCATATGTTGTTTTTATTTCTCTTTTTAGTTGTTCTTACATTCTACTCCAACTCTCTTTCTCCTGTTTTTTCCATTCAATGCACAGAACTCCTTTTCATATTTATGTAAGGGCAGGTTTCTTATAAGCATATTCTCTTAGTCTCTTTTTATCTGGGAATATTTCAAAGTCTCCATCATTTTTTTAATGCCAGCTTTCCTGGATAGAGAATTCTTGGATGGAAATTTTTTTCTTTTAGTACCTTGACTTTATCATACCACTGCCTTCTTGCCTCATGGTTTCAGATGAGAAATCAGCACTTAATCTTATTGAGCTTCCCTTGTATGTGATGGTTCTCTTTTCTCCTGCTGCCTTCAGTAGTTTCTTTGTCTTAAGCATTGGATAATTTGACAAGTATATGTCTTGGAGTAGGACTGTTGGGATTTATATTGTTTGGGGTGCACACCACTTCCTGGACATTTACATCCATCTTCCTCAATAGGTTTGGGAAGTTTTCAGTCATTATTTCCTCCAACACCCTTTCTGTCCCCTTTCCCTTCTCTTCTCCTTCTGGGATGCCTATAATGCATATGTTTTTGTGTTTTGTGTTGTTATTAAAATCCCTACATCCCTACTGGAGTTTTTTAAATCTTTTTATCTATCAGTTCTACTATCTGTTTGATTTCAGATGTACTGTCTTCCACATCTCTAATTCTTTCCTCTGCTTGTTCAAATTTGCTGTTATTTGCTGAGAGTGTACTTTTGATTTCTTGGATTGTGCTATTCATCACCCTCATATCTGTTATCTTTTTATGTATGTTTACAATTTATTCAGTATGCTCTCCCAGTGTTTTCTTAATATCCTTAAACTCTTTCTTCACTTCAATAAGTTGGTCCATGATATTTGTTAGGACAACTTTATTAGTTGTTTGATATTCTGCTTCTCTTCCTGATTTTTAGTTTGTTCATTGGACTGGACCATATATTCCTGTTTTTTTGATACAGTTTGTAATTTTTTGTTGCTGTCTGGTCTTCATTTTATCTTGATGGGTTTGTTCAGTTGATTAGTTTCTCCCTCTAGTCTAGGGTTTTATTTAGTTGCTGTTTGTGTGTGTTTCTTAAGTTTTCTCTTTGACACTTTCTTCATCTTGTTTTATTTTCTTGTCGAAGGAAAAAAGTTAGGGCCAGGGAAAGCAAAAGAGGTAAGAAAAGAAAAAGGATAACAGTAACATTGATAGTAAGGGTTAGCAGAAGAACTGTATGAAACCTAGGAAAATGAATATTTAACTCATGTAAGCAGTGTAGAATTATAGGAATAAAAATTTGGGGTCCTTACAGTGAATTGGGAAACCAAATATGGAGAAGTATATAGTTTGAATTAAAAGGCCAGAGTAATGAGGGGAGAGGGAAACAAAAAGAAAGGACAGAAGAAAGAGTTAATAAAAGATAGAAAACAGAATAGAAGAGTTAGAAATAAAAAGCCAGAAAAATTGGTGGCTTAACAAAGAGAGGTGGAATGTAAGGACAACAGAAAGCAGAAGATAGAAAGACATAGGAAGGAAAAGAGACAGCATTGGTAGCCAAAATCAGTACATACAGAAAAGAGGAAATTGAGGAAGAGGAAACACAGCAAACAAGAAACAAACTGGCAAAAACTAATTTAAAAAAAGGGGGGTGGGGGAGATAAAGAGGAAGAAAAGACAAGAAAACAAAAAACTAGACAAACGACAAGGAGTCAACCAAACACTAATAAAAAACAGCCTTCCTCTTAAGCCCCTGTGGAGTTTTTCAGGTAGCCGGTGTTTATCAGTCAATTATCCTGCAGGTTTCTCACTGCAGATTTTGAAGGGGGTTTTAATTAATGAGTAAACTAAGTTAAATTATGAAACAAAAGTACCCCCCCCCCTTTTTTCTTTTTAGGGAAAATGAGAGACCAAGGGAAGTGAATACAAGTGTACTGTCTGTTTTCCCTGTCCTAAAGTATCAGCTAGATCTTTAAATCCTGGTGGGACACTACCAATGAGGAACCAGGAATTGAACTAGAGACCTTGTGTATTTAAGGCATAAACTCCTCCACTGAACTAAATTTCTTGTTGAGTTGATTAGCTCTTCAGAAAATTATTGAATCCCTTTCCCTCAGGCAGGATTTACTCTTTGCAATTGGTTAAACTGCTGATTAGGAATCTGTCCTTCCCCCTTTTTATTCTAACTTCTTTCTCTCCCAAGGTAGCAGGAGTTCCCTTTTGAAATTCAAATGGTACCCTGGTGACAACTCACTGCAGGGAAAAATGAGTCTCAGCCCCTTCAAGAGCACCCAGTCCTCACAGTGAACCCTAAGTATGCTCTTAGAAGCTTATTAAGCACTTCCTAATGTCCCCTCCCTTAGGGGAGTTGCATGGGACTAATTAATTGCCTGATTCTACCTTCTCCCAGACCAATTTTCCCTATTCCAAGGTGGTTAGGTAAATTAGGCTGTCTCAGCAGATTCACCTCTCCCCCCTTCCTCATTTCTCCTTGAGCCAGCTGGTATGCTCCTCAAAGCCAAAAAGTGGGTCCAGACAACTGAACCTGCACAGGGGAGACCCCTCTCCTCCCCTCACCAGAACCCTCCCACTCTCAGAGAATGCCTCCTCCAGCAGCATGACCAGCAAGATTTGGGGATCCCCACAGCTTCCTGCCCTGAGGGTGGGGCTTAGCCATCCCACAGCTCCAGCCTCAAGTGTGAGAAACTCGTGGTTTTACCTTGAGAAATTGATCTTTATGTCACGCTTTCTCCAGAACAATGCCCTGAAGTCTCCTGCTTTGTGGGTTCCCAAAACAGCTCACTCAGGCAGGATTTTGCCCCCACTCAGCCATTTTTTGTAAGAGAGATGATGTGGGTGCATTTATTCTGATGCCATTTTGCCCCTCCCCAAATCTTTTATTTTATCCACTAATCCCTATACTAACTTTGGTTTTGTTTACTCTCTGTGCTATTCTTACCATCAATTTCAGATAAGCACTTGGGAATTCTGGCATTCTCTTCTCCTCAAGGCTCAATTGTTCCAGTGGATGTGGTTCCTAGAGGAGGAAATCTTCCATTAGTGAACACATCAAGATTCTCATTAAAATTCAAGCTCTGGTCACTTGTAACTTCTTGTACCAAGATCAGCAGTAGGCAAAGAAGAAGCATCTTACTAGCAGGGGTAATTGATTCTATTAATCAGGAGACAGGAGGGCTGTTATACGAGGGGGCAGGGGAGAAGATGTTTGGTACCCAGATGGTTCAGTGGGGTGCCTTTTATTTCCCTGTTATCCAATTTTGACAATAAATGAACAAATGCAGAAGTCATATTTGTGAAAAAGGCAGAGTTCTCTAAACCTCAAGTCAAGGTCACCCCATCATGTAAGGCTCTTAGACTACTAGCGGTGCTGAGGATGAGGGTAATCTAGACGGACAGTAGAGGAAGGAAATGATAAGTATTAGTTGGTGTCCTGAGACTAGATGTAATCATGGCAGGTGAGAAATGGGTACCTTGGTTCTGAGAAGGGAATCTGGGCTCGACACTAACAGCATCCACTAGAATTTATCCTCACATTGTTCAAATACATTTGCTTCACCCATCTGGGAAGAACTCCTCCAGCATTCTGCTTGGAACACTTTCCTGGGGAAATTTCCAAGAGGAAGGCTAGCAGAACAAATCACAGCTTCCTTGGGAATTGTTCTCAAACAAAGGGAGCCTACTCACCTAAGGATATGATCTCCTCCCTGGGAACAACCTACCATCCCAAAGCAGGTCAATGTGGGTACAAAGGTCTAACCTCTTTGATTCAACCTGAGTCATTGGTGGAGAAATAAATCAGCCCCAGAACTCCCTGTGGGAACCTCTGAGGCCTCTATGGTAAATACACCACAGTTTAACTTCTCTGCCAATTCTGCTTCTTTCACTTCCTTACAGGTTTTTTTCCAAAGGATACTGTACAATAAACAACCTGCTTGCAAATCTTCAGCTCAAGGTCTCTTTCTTGATCTCCCAACCTATGACATCCAATACTATAACATTTTCCAAGTTGTTAACTAGGGAGATACCATTTCAAGATTTAAAATGGAGTACATTTTTATTAATGAAAACTGTGATCTTGAGTCTTTTGAGGTTAATAACATATATTGCACACGATCAACTGCTGCTTCTAAGCTTACAGGACTTGGGGCTGCTTCAGTGACTTGTGGCCTCTCCTTGGGCACATCATTTGAGATCCTTGGTCTCATTTTCAACCAGCCAGGAAATGGGACCCAAATGCAAGACAGGAGACCTTTGAAAATCATGTTAAAGCCATACTAATTAAACTTTTGCTACTTTGGTTGTATTTTACGCTCTATTTCCAGCTGTCACTTTTTAATCTTCCTGATTTTCATTGTTTATTAAAAGATGATTGATGGTGCTATAATCTTGATTCAACTGACTGAAACAAATATGTGAAATGAAAGAGATGTAATGTTGAAAAAGGTGCCAAGCAAATAAAATTTTCCAGGATACAAAACAAGCGGATTAAGGAAGTCAAAGTTTTGCCTGATGGCCACTTTGCTGCAGTAGTCACTGATAAAGATAAATTTGGTTTGAAATTGCATGTTATTCATTCAATCACCATATCTTAATATGGGGGGGGACTCATTATAATGTAAATACAACCCTGGGTATTTTTGTGGGTGACATGGCAGCATAACCCCTAAAACACTGGTGAGAAGATCTCATAAAGATACATTAGAGCCTCTAGCACATACATCTCAGTTATAGGGGGTTTGTATTGTGTTACATGCTCCAACTACATTAATTTTACCTTATGCACAGTTGTGTATCTTATATAAGATTTTTTAGTTAGAATTAAAGACTTAGAGTTTTGGAGCTGTGTTGTGTTATAATTATTGATTGCCGTATTTGGTTTCTGGAGTATAAATTGTCTGGGGTCAGAAATGGTGGGTAACTCTTTTATATATCCTGAAGCACCTTGCATAGGAATCTGTAGGCAATGTGCTAAGTAAATCTGAATTTAATTAGAACTGGGAGAGCATTCAGGACTCAATTAACTGAAACTTGTTGTTTTTTGATAAGAAGAAACTGAATCCTGGAGGGGTAGGAAATAAATTATTTATAGATAGACTAATTAGTGCAAACCATAAAATAGACGCTAATTTTTAAAAATGTAAGAACTCAAATATAACTTGTTCCTGTCTGTATTGTGCAATTACTTAAATCTGATTAGAAAGTAAATTGCCCATAATTGATTAAGGAAACTTGTTTGCTAAAAACTCCTCTCTGTTTTATATTACCTTTATTTTTTTTGTATTTTTTAAAATTTATTTTTAATTGTCTTTTTTTAAAAAGATACATAGATCACAAAACATGTTACATTAAAAAATATAAGAGGCTCCCATATACCCCACCCCACCCCCCACATCATTGTGGCATCATTGTATTTGGTGAATATATTTTGGAGCACTGCTGCACCACATGGACTACAGTTTACATTGTAGTTTACACTCTCCCCCAGTGCATTCAGTGGGTTATGGCAGGATATAAAATGTCCAGCATCCAGCCACATATTCTGGTTGTGCACCCCTTCTTGCAAAATTGAGAATAAATTCTTCTCCAAAGGAAAAAAAAAATCTCCTCACTGGATAAAGAGGTGGAGTGGAACAATTCAGGGCAAAACATGGAAAAAGAACCTAAGAAAATCAGGAAAATCTTAGATTAATACAGGGAAACTATCAATAGAGAAATGGGAATTATGAAAAGGAACATAGCAGAGCTGAAGACCCCAGAAACAGAAATTAAAATTTCCCTTGAGAGGTTCGGTAGCAGATTAGTGCTGGCAGAAGAAAGAAAGAGGGAACTTTAAGATAAGACAATTGGGATTATTCAGTCTGAGGGACACAATGAAGAGAAGTGAACAGAGCCTGAGGAATGTGTGGGGTACTATAAGTGTAGCAATATACACATTGTGGGAGTTCCAGAGGGAGAGAAAGAGGCAGAGAGAATACTCAAAAGCAATAATGGCTAAAAACTCCCCAAATTTAATGAAAGATGTGACAATACATATCCAAGATTCTCAACGAGCTCCAGACAAGATAAACCTTCTTTTGGCATGTTATAATCAAATGGTCAAATGTCAAAGATGAAAGCATTCTTGAAAGTTGCAAGAGAGAA
This sequence comes from Dasypus novemcinctus, assembly GCF_030445035.2. Classification (NCBI taxonomy): domain Eukaryota; kingdom Metazoa; phylum Chordata; class Mammalia; order Cingulata; family Dasypodidae; genus Dasypus; species Dasypus novemcinctus. The sequence goes on along the minus strand of NC_080674.1, from coordinate 45,958,367 downwards.
GCAGCATGTAATAGACAAGGGAACCTCAATAAGATTAAGTGCTAATTTCCCATCATTAATCATGGAGGCAAGAAGGCAGTGGGATTGCATAGTTCAAATGTTGAAAGCAAAAAATTGCCAACCAAGAATTCTGTATCTGGCAAAGCCATCTTTCAAAAATGAGGAAGGAGTTAACACATTCCCAGATAAACAAAAGCTGAGGGAGTTTGTCACCACTACACCAGCCCTGTAAGAGGAGTTCTGTAGGTTGAAAGAAAAGGACACTAGACAAATACCAGTATTATTGCATTTTAATTTGTATCTCTACTTCTTAATTCCTACAGGATCTGACAGGCAAATGCATAAATGTAATGATAAATTAATGATTTTGGACTCATAATATAGAAAATTAAATCCATGTCAAGAACTACAAAAAGGTGGGGGAAGGGGAGGGTATAGGAACATAGTTTATGTGTGTTATTGAAGTTAAGTTGATATAGAAGAAATCGAGAATTTTATCAATTTAAGCTGTTAAATTTAAGTCTCACGGTAACCACAAAGAAAATATCAGAGAATATCAGTGAAAGTTCCAGTAATGAAGAGTGGTTTGGTTACAGCTATATTGTGAATGTGACTAATCCCACTGAATGATATGCTTCAGAAACTTTGAGATGGGGCAGTTTTTATTGTATATTTTCCACAATAAAAAACAAAAGAAAGAGAAACTGAAAGATGTCAATTAAGTGCAATACATGATACAGGATGGGATATAAGAAAGGAGGGAGAAAAGACTCAAAAGAACATTCCTGGAAAAATTGGAATACAAAATGTAATCTCTATATCAATGTTAATTTTTTTAACTGTGTACCTGAGATGATTATATAAATGAATATCCTTGTTCTTAGGAAATAAATATGGAAGTACTGTGTGTTCACAGAGTATGATGTGTACAACCTCTTCTCAAAGGATCAGGAGAAAAGTAAGTAGGTAGGTAGTAGATGCATTGATAAATAGATAGATAATGATAAATACATAGATAGATGGTAGTTAGAATGATATATCAAAAGTGGGAAGAATGCTGAAATCTGTGGATCTTGGTATCGGTATGTTGGAGTTCTCTATATGGGTTTATTTTTGCAACAGTTCTGTAAATTTGAAATTATTTCAAAATAAAAAGTTTTAAAATTAAATCACCTTATCTTATACAATGGCTTCCTGTGGTCATAATTCTTTTAGGAGAAAATTCTATTTACTTAATAACTTCAATTTTTTGTAGAAACAAAACATTTAGGCCCATTAACATTTAGGAAAAACTTAATATTTTCTTCTTTCTTTAAAGTTTCTACAGACTAACTACCCTTTAGAAATTAAAATTCTACTTGTCCATGAAACATATTGCTATTCTGAATTTTTGTTAATTAAGTTACAAATATTGAGTCAAAATACCTCTTTTTAGATTATGTTTTATATTATAATTTAAGACTATTAGGCGATACTGTGATATTTGTTTTCTTGCTTTCTTGGTTGCAGCTATATTTTTTCCTTTCATTAGGTGTTTGCGTTGTTAAATATATAAAATTCTAAAACACATTAAGTTAACTATAAACTTGGGCACAGGGTGGCTTCGTGGGCATCTGACTGCACTGGGCTTTAAGCTTGGAAGGACTATGTGTTTGTTTTAATGCTCTGCTGTTAACAGTCTCAAAATCCATAATTTTTAAACAAGGGCCCTGAATTTTCAGTTTGTACAGTGTCCCACAAATTAAGTAGCCAGTTCTGATAAGCAGGACCTTGAAAAGTCAACAAATTCTTACTATTCCTTTGCAATTCTAATAACTATTAATAGCATTTCTCTTGTAAAACTTCAATTAAAGAATGTGAATTGGGGTGTTCTGTTAATTGGAACTTGTTCTCTAAAGCTTTTTTTTTCACTAAGTAAAAATACATTCAACTACTTTTGTGTTTGTTTCAAATAGATACCAAATTGAATTGTTTAGTTAATGGAGGAGCTTGGGGTATATTGGTTGTAATACTGGCTGTGATGAAGTACAAAACAGGATGAGCTCTGCAATAGCTAGTGCATCTCATGAGCTTAGAAACCATGTCTATCACATTCACAACTATTTCCCTAGAGCTGTGGACAGTGCTTAGAATACAGTAGGAAGAATTGTTTTTCTCAAACATAGCTTTAATTTTGAGTATTCTCTTCTTCCTATTAGTAAGAGCAGAAAATCAAAATGAATTGATGATTTTGGCTACCTGGGACCTGATTAAATGATATTTTACTAAATAGTGTAGCCATCAGTGGGACATGTACCTGAAAAAATCAATTTTGCAACTTTTTGTAGAGAACTTCTTAGATAGAAGTTGAGGGGATAGAGTAAAGAGGTTTGGGGAAGCAGGCATACAGGGAAATAGAAGATGGAAACTGATAGGGCCCAGAAAAAAAAATAAGCTACTTGTTACCACCTTGTAACTTGAGATTCAGATGAAATTAGTTCAATCACATGTACAGTATTGAGACTCAATTTCCCTCTCTCCAAAGATTCTTTGAAAGAGGAGAGTTACAGTGACTGGAGTCATATATGGAACTGAGTTCCTATTTCTACTAAAGAAGTTGAGGTTGAGGATTATCCTGCTTTGCCCTGACATATTATCCCTGACATTGGCATGACTCACCCTGTGGGAATCTATATTCATGGTAAGAAATTTAACTGAAGATTTGGGGCAAGGGAGAGAATATGCTTTTCATATACACAAACAAACTGAATTTAATATTAACTTTTTCCCATTCTTAAATATCTTTCTGCTATCCTAATGGGGATTTCTCACAAATCACTTTTCTCCTTGGGTCCTGGTTATTTGCCATGTTACCCTGTTCCCTCCCTCTATCCTTCTCTCTCCCCTCTTACTACTTATCCCATTACTGTATTCTTTCTCTTTCCAGATCGTGACCACATATCTATGTTCTCTTGAGTTTATTTCATAAACTAAGACAGTTCTCTCAGGATAGGAACTCCAGTGAAATGTGAGAAAAAAGACTATGAAATGCACACTTAATTTATAATCTGTGTATTAACTAAAAAAAATTGGTGTGGTACACAAAGTTGTTGGGCTTGTTCCCTTCCTCCAACATCACTTCATTACTCTTCCTTCATCCTTCAGCTTTTTATCCCATTTCTTTTCATCATGGAGGAAAAAATTTGTTGAGAGAAAGAAAGAATTGCTGTGATAAAACAAATTTTAAAGCAGTTTTATTGATATATTCACATACCATACAATCCACCCATAGTGTACAATTGATGGCTTTTAGTATAATCACAGAGTTGTGTATTCATAACCACAATTTTAAAACACTTTCATTACTCCAAAAAAGAAACACCTCATACTCCTTAGCAGACACCTCTCTTTCCTTCTATCCTCCCCCAGTCCTACATACCATGTAATCTATTTTTGTCTCTAATTTATTTATATTCATATTCCATATAAATGGAATTATACAATATATAGTAGTTTGTGTCTGTTTTCTTTCACTTAGCATAATGATTTTTAATTATTGTTATTATTTAATTAGAGAACTTGTAGGTTTACAGAAAAGTTGTGTAAAAATATGTTGCCCTTATTGTTGACACTTTGCATTAGTGTGGTACCTTTGTTACAATTGATGAAAGAATATTAAAATACTATTCTTTGGGAAGCAGATGTGGCTCAAGCGATTGAGTTCCCACCTACCACATGGGAGGTCCTGGGTTCAGTTCCCAGTTTCTTCTAAAGAAAACAAGCTGGCATGACAGACTGGTATGATGGGCTGGCACAATAGGCAGCCAGTTGACGCAGCAAGATGTTGTAACAAGAGACAGAAGGAGGAAGATATAATGAGAGACCCAACAAAGCAGGGAGTGGAGGTGGTTCTCTCATACATGGGATGTCCTGGGTTCAGTTCCCAGTGCCTCCTAAAAAAGGAAGACAGGCACACAATGAACAGACACAGTAAATGCAAACAATGAGGGGGTGGGGAGAAATAAATAAATAAATCTTAAAAAACACACACAAAAACTATTGTTATCTATGGTCTAACTACAGGCCACGGTTTTGCTCATTCATTTTAGGCATGGCTCTGAGTAGATAGTTACACTTGGTGTATTTTCCCCATACATCACTTTATTATTAACACCTTGTAATAGTGTCATGCATTTTTTATAATTCATGAAAGAACCTTCTTATACTTGTCCTATTAACCCTAGTCCATTGTCCACTGCAGGGTTCTCTGTGTTATACAGTTCTTTCTTTTCATTCTAGCCATATACCTGACCTAAAACCTTCCCTTTCAACCACATTCACAAACATAATTCAGTATTATTATTACACTCCCAGTAGTGTGTGACCATTACCACGATCCATTTTCAAACCTTTACAATCAACCTAAAGAGAAATTCTGCACAAATTAAGCATCAGCTTCCCATTCTCTACCCCCATTATGATACATTATAACAAAAACACATTTTCACACTACATAAATGAGTGTTAATTAATAAACTCATAACAGCTAATTAGTAAGGGTTTTCAGAATTACAGACTTAATTCAAGGTCTTCCAGTAATTTTCCTATTATTTCATTTTGATGAAGAGTGGAAGAGGTTTATTTGGGGGGAAAAGTAAATTCATTTACTTATTCAAAATATTTGCTGGACTCTGTTCCAAATGATTGAGTTTTATCAGTGACAAAAAAAAATCACTACTCTTATGAAGTTTATAGCAGAGGGAGACAGAGTAGATAATAAAAAAATAAATTATATTGTGTGTTATCAGCGAGTAGTAAATAATATGGAAAAGAAAAAAATAGTAAGTAAGATAAGAGGGATCATTGATATGAGTAAGGTATTGACTCAGATAAATGTTATGTGATAAGAAGTAAAAGTTCCCTTGAAGAGCGCATAATCAAATTGGAGAAATAAAACATAAATTCTTAAAAATAAAAACAAATCCAATCTCCACAGATCACATAAATGCTAAGAACCAAATAAGTGTTATGCACATTAAATTCTAGAAGAGCTGTAGTGAATGCTGAACTAGGGATCAACCCGTGTTCCAAGATCAGTACTTTTTCTACTGGAAGTGATTTGAGTCTCAGATTTTTGCATATGAATATTTGATTTCTGTTCCAGTTATCTTTTATTGCCTAGCAAAGTACCTCTAAGTTGAGCTGTGTAATTATTAGTTTTTGCTCATTCAATTTAGGCATGGCTCTGAGGAGATAGTAACACTTGGTATAAACTGAGGCAGTGACTGGAGGATGGAAACATTTGAAGGTACTCTCACTCTTCTGTCTGCTCATGATTGCTGACTATAACCTTGACTGGGGCTGTTGCCCAAATACACATGGCCTTTCCATGTGGCCTGAGTGTCTCTATAACATGGTGGCTGGATGCTAAGGACAAGTATCACGAGGGACAGAGAGAAGCTGTATTGCCTCTAAGATCCAGCATTGAGAGCTACGCAGTTTTGCTTCTGTCTCTTTTTTTTCACTGACGCAGTCAAAAAAGGTCATTTTTAGCATAGGAGGGGACTGGTCTCCACCTCTTAATGGGAGTGAGGCAAGATCCGAGAAGAACATGTGGGACCAGAAATTGTGCTGTAGTTTTGAGAAAAATACAATCTGTCACAATCTCTGAGTTTCAGTTTTCTCATTTTTTAAAGAATTATAGTAAATCCCTGTAATATTTATTCATGAGAAATCAATGAAATAAAATAGGAAAGTTAGTATCACTAAATACTCACTAAAATACAAAAGACACTAAAAAAATATGCACTGACAATCTTTGCATACCCCAAGTGTTTTCAGGACTTATCAGTTCTGGATACAAATAATTTTACATAAGTACCTGCACCCAAATATTTCTGGGTCTGTAGCATCCTATGAAAAGCCCATCCCTGTCCCAGCCTATTTCTGGAATTCTCATGTTTATTTCTACAATATTCACATGTGATGCTTCTGCCATTCCACCCTTCTAAGTACAGCAGCTTTACGCTAGGTGCTGCCCAAAGTTAGCAGAATCCTGAAGCTCTCCCTCTAGTGGAGTGTGCTGTGTGCCACATTTCGTCAGTAGGTGTCTCAAATAGTTTCCCGGATACTTATTCCGGTTCCTGCAGGAAATTATTTTCAGAGATTCAACTTTCTGAATTATAAGAATAATGTTCCTTTCCTCTGGTAATTAGCCTCCACCCCACCCAGACATCTCATAAGTTTTATTTTTTCTTTCCTTATTTTGTTGCAACATAATATTTCTTTAGATTTTATATTTGTCAATAAACACTATGTGATATTATTATTATCATGTGTCAGGCATTTTTCATAGACACATTCACTTTTAACTCACAACTATAATATGAGAAAATAGAATTATTATCCTTAGGAAACTGTGATTATAAGGCTATGTGCCTAGTCACAGAGCCAGAATTTGAACACAGGCGGTCTAGATCTACGTTCTTTGTTCTTTATATCTTTCATTACAGAAGTTTCCATTGGTTATGTATGCTATATACTTGAGAGCTGATCTAACACTCTCTTCTTGTCCTGATGTGCCAAGTTGATATGCTTTGTTTCTAAAGCAACTAATCACCCAGGTTATGTGCCACTGTATTCTGTATTCTCAGAATATTGTGTTGTACTTACCTAATGGATTTTCTTTAATCAGTAGAAGTGATTCTTTTCTCCCAGCATCTCTCATGAGTCCAAATGCTACTTTCTATGCTGGAGAATCATCTGATAGGGGCCATCCTGAATTAAAACTTGTCAAATTACCTAATAAAGTCACCAGGTAACTTGTTAAAACGTCAACTTTGTTATAACTTACTGCAGTTACAGAGAAGAGCACCTTGACAGAGTCTTAGCAGTGTATCAGAAGGAGAAATCAGATGAGGGAAAATCAAATGGGACTGAAATCAAGAGGATTAAGGCAGCTCTTTCAAGGAAGAGAACCAATTGGGATTGGGAAAATTCTTGATAGAATGGTTTTGATTTGATGGACATGGGGTCTTGAATCTTTACAATTAAACACCTGTTGATAAGCTAGTTGTTTGACTAGTTGACCATATTACTGTCCCATATTATTGATCTATCGAAATTTCTCAAAGCAAACAGTTAAGTTTTATTTACTGGTTTATAGTCAAAGGTTTTCTCGGACAAAAACATTCATGCTGATAAATGTAAGACAATCTTATCTATGTCATGTTGATACACATGCTATCTATTCTCAAAATCTCAATTCACTATGATCTTCAGGCTTGTCTCTGGTTTTTCAGACTTGTGGAGGTATGGATGAATACTGGGGTGAACTAAGCTAAGAGTCTCAATCTTGAACTTTGCTAAATATGGATCTCCAATTTAAGCTGTTTTTACCCAAATCATTATTGCTTGATTACTCCCTAGGACTGCTGATTTCAAAGAAACGTGTTTCTAACTCAGGGAAGAAAATGAAGGAGGAAAAGAGAACCCATATAGCATGGCCTCAAGATCTGTCTGAAGAAGAATAAAACGGCAATTCATATAGGTAATGCCTGATGGGTCTTGTGGTAGATTGAATTATATGTGTCAATTTAGACATGTTCTTGTGCTGTGAACCCATTGTAAATAGGATCTCTTGAAGATATTTTTAATTAAGTGTGGCCCACGGAATGAGGGTGGGTCTTTATCTGGATTACTGGATGTCTTATAAGAAGAAAGTCACAGGAAGGAGTTGGAAGCTGGAAGTCAGAGGGAATCTGGAAGAGAAAGAAGGGAACATCTCCCTGTGAAAGGAAAGCCAAGGAACCCTGAGGATTGAGGATAAGCCAGCACCAGAATGCCACAGTCTTTGAGGAGATAGCTAATGTCTTGATTTTGGACTCCTTCTAACCTCAAAACCGTGCACCAATAAACTCTTGTTAGTTATGACCACCAACTGTGTGCTATTTTTGACAGCAGCTCCTACAAAGACATGTCTGTCAGTAAAGTGAAGTGTCCTGCCTGCCATAGGCTGAATCTATGATGCAATGGAGGTGATGTTGTATTTTGTAGTTCAAATGAAAGCAGGTTTGGAGCTTTTTAGAAAGAAGGAATATACAGAAAAAATTTATAGGGTTATACAGTGCAAAATGAGTGACTTATGAATTATTTCTTTGGATGGCCTGCCCATTTGTATAATGACATATGAATTATATACTTTTGTAAGGCCTGCACTTTTGATAGTCAATCATTACTGTTGGTTTTGTAAAAATAGTTTAAAAAGATAAAGCTGGTAATATTTGGCGAAGTATAATCTCTGAGGAAGTACTTCAACCCCACCCCCGCCTAGAGATATTTTCTGGCTCTTTTGACACTTGCGCAAAAGAGTTTGTGCACAATGACACCATAAATCAATCTACTTCTGAGAACCTCTTGTGAAATACTAAACTATCCTTCCAAATCAGACAAAGGTACCTACACATTATTCATGCCAATAAGAGCATTTAAATGCAAACTTTCCCAAGGATCCATGTGGATACCTCATGAATTATCCTTCATAAAATAAGAATGCTTAATTCACTGCTAATGATTTTCACAAAGGCCAAGTTTCAAATATGGGAACACTCTATAAAATGCTGAATATTTGTGCTTCGATGATTAATGATAAAAGAAAAGAAAGGCATGAACACATAAGCCTCACTTGAGAAGCTTTTCAAGAGAGCAGATTCTCTACCTTAGAGCAGATATTGTGACCACTACATTCAGGAAAATGCAAGTACATATGCAAAACTTGGGCAGTGATTCTGATGCAAATGGTCCTCAAAATATACCAGAAGAAATATACCTAGGATAAACAACCCAGAGAGCATCTATTTTGCTTGTCCATCAAATTTTCCATCTTAATTAGCATTAGCATTAATAGTCAAAGAAAATAGTGTTCTGAACACATTGAACTAAAATATGGTATAGAACATTCACTATAGTTTTGCCTTTTCCAGGATATCATGTGATTGGAGCCATACAGTATGTTACCTTGACAGACTGGCTTCTTTCACTTATCAATATGCCTTTAAGGACCCTCCATCCTTTTTGTGTGTGTGCCTTGATAGCTCATTTCTTTTTACTGCTTAATAATATTTCATTCTACCAATGAGTCACAATTTGTTTGTCCATTTACCTATTGGAGGGAATCTTGGTTCCTTCCAATTTTTGACACATTCTAAAAGGAATACTATAGATAATTATGTGCTAGCTTTTGTGTGGATATGTGTTTTCAATTCCTTTGTATAATTATCTTAGAGTGCAACTGCAGGATTATATGTTAAGCCTATGTTTAACTTTGTAAGAAACTACCAACCTGTCTTCCAAAGTGTCTGTCCCATTTGGCATTCCCATTAGTAATGAATAAAAATTCCTGTTGCTCCACACCCTCATCAGCATTTGGTGTTTCAGTGTTTGGGATTTTAGCCATTTTAATAAGTATGTAGTGTATCTTGTTTTAATTTACAATTCTCCAATGGCATAATGCTGAGTATTTTTTTACATGCTTCTTTGGCAACTGTATGTCTTCTTTGGTAAGGTGTCCAGATATTTTGTCCATTTATTAATTGGATTGCTTGTTTTCTTATTGTTAAGTTTTAAGATTTCTTTGTATATTTTGGATACTAGTCCATTATTATATGTGATTTGCAAGTATTTTCTCCCAATCTGTGGTTTGTCCCTCCATTCTCTTAACTGTGCCTTTCACAGAGAACATTTTTTAATTTTAATGAAGTCCAACTTACCATATTTTCTTTCATGGATCATGCTTCTGACCATTGCCAAACCCAAAGCCACTTAGATTTTTCCTTATGTTTTCTTCTGGAAGTTTTATAGGTTTGTATTTTACATTTGGATCTATGAACCATTTTGAGTTAATTTTTGCAAAAGATGTAAAATCTGTATTTAATTCATTCTTTGTATACAGATACCCAGCTGTTCCTGTACCATTTGTTGAAAAGACTATCCTTTCTTAATTGAGTTGTCTCTGTTTTTTTGTCAAAGATCAGTTAATTATATTTTCATGAATGTATTTGAGGGAATCTGTTCTATTTGTCTGGGCTATCATTCAGCTATTTGTCTATTCTTCCATCAAGGCATTATCATACTGCCTTGATTAATGTAGCTTTATTGTATATCTTGAAGTCAAGTTACATCAGTTCTCTTACTTTGTTCTTCTTCAGTATTGTGTTAGCTAATCAGTGTCTTTTGGCTTTCCATATAAACTTTAGAACCAGTTTGCCAATATCCACAAAACAGAATAACTTGCTAGGATTTTGATTGGGATTGCATTGCATGATTAGATCAAGTTGGGAAGAGCTGACATCTTAACAATATTGAATCTTCCTTTCCATGAACATGGGCTATCTCTTCATTTATTCAGAGTTTCTTTGATTTATTTCATCAATATTTTGTAGTTTTTCTCATATAAGTCTCATACATATATTATTATATTTATACCCAAGGATTTCTTTTTTTGATGTTACAAAAAATTTTTTTTTTATTTAGCTTTGTTTCCTCTGTTCCAGATGTTTGATAATATCCTGGGAAATTAGTTTTATTCCCTGTGAAGTAACTAAAGAACAAAATTTAAGTTATAAAACTGGCCATCCTATCAGGCATGTCAAATATTCAGACTAAGTAGAGCACGAGTACTAGCAGGATGCCAGGTTCATATTGGGAGGGTATAATCGAAAAGTATTTGAATGCTTGAATACATGAAAATACATATGAATGTTCTTCAGAGAGCAAAATGCTAGAAACTTACCCAAAGATACATCACCCATGATCTTTGAGGAGCTCCTGCCCGAAGTTCAATATAAAAGATGAAGAAGGGCCTTGAAGAAAGGAATATTTACATACTACATCTTTGTTCAGTCTTCACCATGCCTAAGCATTGGTGGTTGATGGAGAAAGGAGGAAAGAAAGAATAAGAGACAGAGGAGTCAGAAAAATTATTCTGGAGTGCTGTATGCATAGTAAAACAGGGGGAAAGTTAAGACTGTAGAGGGCGCATCTAAATGGCCTCTCCACCAATTTTCCCAAGCCCTCCATCCTCTCAATTCAAATCCAAATACCTTCTCTTTTAAGAATATGGAAAATGTGCTGATGCCATGGATGGACACTAATCTGGTTGAAATATCAGTTTTGTAAATAAAATTTAGCAGAAATAAAAATGATTCTATCCAAATTGCTCATTCCATGCTTAGTCAAACTTTTCCTAGGTTTAAATTGTACCGAAGGATAGAGAAATATTTATAGTTGACTGTCATTGTGGGAAACCAAGTAACCTCATCTTCAAGGGATGCTGGCAGAGAAAGAAAATGTAAGGACAAGCTGAGAAATGTGAACCAGGATACTTGTGGTTGTCTTTGCAAAGGCATTTAGCTTTTAGGTCATTTTTATTGCAGCTAGTGTCCAGTTATAGACATATGGCCATTGAGAGCTTAGGAACCAAGCATTGCCACTCTATTTTGTTATTGTTACCTATATTGCAAAGTGGTTGGGTTTAATGCCTGGACCTTTCAGTACATGATTTCTTTTAGGAGATAATTAGTTTCATATCCTTTCATAAATGCCATCTAGTCATCTTCATTCACACACTCAGGGGAAGTCTATGAAATTATGAGACTGAGTTAAATGAAAACATGTTGAATTTAAAAAGCTGCACCTAATTACCTATGCATATTTCCCCAGAGATCTCTTTTTTCAGCAGCCAAGAAATATATCTTATGAACATATTACAGAGAAGGCTAGCTGTTAGAGTTAAGTTATAGAGCAAAATTAGTACTTAAGTTAAATTTGGCCATTTAGAGATTCCCCAGGTGTCTAACTTGTTTTTAGTTATCAAAACAGATTCTGAAAATTTATCTGTGCTGTGAAACCAGGGAGGTAAAATTAGATCTTAAAATATAGCTAGATTCATTGCCTCTCTAAATCTAGTAAATTAAAATCATGTCAAAGGAAAAAATACAAGAAGAAGAAATAATTTCCAAATTTAAGAGCAACAAACTTTGCTACAAAGAGAAAAATTTTTAAATAAGCTTTGGTGTTTGGTATTAATCATAACATGAAGTAGATTGCCCCTGAAGAAAAAATTTCTTAAATCCCCCCTCTTTCCTTTCTCATGTATATCATTGCTTATGTAAGAAAGGTTACATCAGGTAATGAAAACAGTTAGAAATTAGCCTTAATATTTAAAGAAGACCTGATCAAAACCTGCTACCGTGAATCCAGTACTAACCTTTTCAAGTCCTTCTCTTCAAAGGGCAAATTCAACTGAGGGTTGAATTCTTAGTATTCCTTTGCAGAAATATTTATATTAAAGAAAGGGATTCATGCCTTTGGTCCAATTACCTTTGACCCTTCTAAATTCACTCAAGCCTCTAGGGGCAAGTTAGCCTTCTGGCCCAATGGCAAAACAATTTCCAGGTCTATTTTGTCCCCTTGAACTTCATGAAGCAGGACCTGAATTTGTACGTACATCTCATCATACATGTGCCTAACTTTGAAATGTTTCTCTTAAGTTTATTCATTTTAGATGAAGTACAATGGTAAGAGGAGCTGCTCTTACTAATCTGGAACATAATGAACCAGATGTCAAATCCTGATATAAATCTAATGGTCTATAGTAACTTCTGAACTTTTCTGAATCTTGACTTAGAAAGTATGATTGGGGAAAGAATAAGAATGTACATTTAGATAATTTGAAAAAGTTTGACAAGTTAACAGACTCTGAAGCCATTCAGACTCCAGTTTAAAAAACTCTTGAAAAGAGTCTTATGCCACTAAAAATTTATAGATGGACAGCTAAAATGTGTTCACTATTGCAGTAGATCCAAAAGTTGTTCTTAAAAATGGAGTAGCAAACTAGTTTTGCTCTGCTTCATAAATCTAAGATACTGTTGAAATCTGTCCATTTTGCTATGCTCAAAAGAGTATCAAAATACCATATTTGTTAATTTGTGTTAACTTTCATAAAATTTGTGGCATTATTTGGTTAATTGTGGTTATTGTCTTCATTATGATGTCCTAGAAAATGATGCAGAGGCCATACAGTGGACAGATGTGGAAAAGGTTGATAAATGAGGAAGAGATCCTGGCTACCCAAAGAGGGTATATAGGTCAGTGAAAATTATATCTTATGAACCTTTAAAGTTAGTGAGCCCAACATGTGACCCAACACTGGGATCCTCTCAATAATATTCGTTGACCTATTATTTTCAAGCTTCTGCTCAGATACTTCAGTGAAGGAGAGTTTCTTTACTCCTCAAGTGATCCATTGTATTGCTGAAGAACAGAGAATGGTAATATTATTAATATACTAAATCAATAAATATTAATAAATTTATTTTTTCATGTTGAGCTGAGATCCAACACCTGCTAACTTCCACTTTTTAATCTCCACAAGAAATAAATGGTGTACAATTTAAAAAAATACAGTGTACTTTTGTGCTGCTCCTTCCTGTACTTCTTATAGAATCATATAATTTACACATAACCTTTGTGTTGTTATAGAATTAATTAAAACAATACCAGATGTCAATAGAGAGAGCTGCCATGGGAATCTCAGAGCTGGGGGAAGATAAATTTTGGCAATATGCTTGGGAGTTAGGAGCATAGCTTCTTGAGCTAGAGCATCCTGTTTTGAACCCTTACTTTGCCCCATATTTGTTGTGGGAAACTTGCATACCTGTTCCTTATTGTAAATGTTACACTTGTTCTATTGTAAGTGTTGTAGTTGTTAGATGTTGCAGTTGTTCCCTATTATTGTAGATGATGCTGCAGTTCTAATAACAAACAACTGCTCGATAGTTTCCAATAAATACAAGGTGGAAACTAGGGTCGAGGCTCTCAGTTCCAGAAGCTGTGAGTCCCCTAGTCCCATCTTTATTTCCTCTCTTGTCTCTCTCTCTCTGTCCTTTATTTTGTAAAGTTCTGCATTGCCTTTCCTTCGAGCCAACCTATCGTTGAGCTGATCACAGCACATATTAACTGTGTATCTTCTGACAACTTACTTAATGTCACTGTATCTCAGTAACATGGAGATAATATTACACTTTACTTCCTAGTGTTGTGAGGATCAAATGAGCAAGCTTGAAAGTATTTAGAACAACACCTGCATGTTGTAAGTGTTTCATAAGCATTGTTTATAAAAATAATACTTTGGCTCAATGTGAGGAAAATTTTTAACAATCAAAAAGGAAGGATAAATTTCATGGCACAAAAAGTTTTTTAATAGAATTGAGATACTAGCTTTTTAGGATTGTTGAATGTGGAGTCTTGCATTATGTAGCTTTGGTTTTTTGAAGCTGTATATGCCCCAGAATAGCATTCTTAAATTTAATCCATTTCTGAGGGTGTGGAACTATTGTAAACAGGACCTTTCGATGAGGCTAGTTTAGTTAAGCGTGACCCACCACAATCAGGATGGGTCTTAATCCTTTATAAGCAGAATGAACTTCAAACAGAAAGAAAAAGCCAGAGAAAATGGAAAACAAGAAGATGAACATCAACAGAATCTGGAAAAGAAGTGAGCATCTAGGAGATGCTGCCATGTGCCCTTGCCACATGACAAACTAAGGACCAAGAATCTCTCAGGCACCCAGATCTGCATGGTCCTCAGGGAGACAGCATCACCTGGATGACACCTTGCTGATGCCTTGACTTACAATTTTTTCTAACCAGAAAACCACAAGCAAATAAATTCCCATTGTTTAACGTGACCCATTTCAAGGTACTCGCTTCACTAGACAAGGAAACTAAAACAATAGCTGTTTGAGTTGTTAACCATGACTGCTTCCAAATTTAAGATCTTAATTTAACTATAACTAACTCAAGGCAATTTCATGGACAGTCAGACTTGTAACACTTTTTTTCTAACTTTTTAAAATATGGAGGGATCCGTAACAATGGCACCTTGTATATCTATAGCTCCTCCTCATAGTTTAGGTTATATTTATTTGGAATTTGTGATCATTCAGCAACAACAAGTCCCTGATTTTGAAACAAAAAAAGGCTTATGGGGCTAATGATTGAATAAGGAGTGTACTTAAAGAAGTTCATGATACCTTGACTTGGGAACAGTAAGTGGCCCTCATTTGCTTACATCACCAGGCCTTGCATGTGTGAAATGAAATGTTCTGAAAGTTAAAAAAACTTGTCTAATTATAATAGTCTGTTAATTCACCAATTTTGCCACTGAGTTTGATTGTTTTTCCATATCCATATCACAAAATATTAATAATAATAATCATCATAAAAGAATCATGGCTTTTTTCTTACAAATTTGGAAGAATCTATCTGTGGACATCTTTTTTTAATGACTTGTCTAGAGCTCTCTTACATTTCCATTTAATTTAATATTCCTAGGCAGAGGCCTGGTATATCATCAGGCTGATTTCTTTCCCTCACAGCTGCATTTCCATATACTCTCACCCCCTTCTTCACTGGGATCCACAGGTGGCTTCCATCTCTTCAGGGTTGGAAATAGGCTTCCCATGACATAATGAAGGCTCCTATGGCCTAATATCTTCGAGCTCTAAGATATTCTTCATCATTTGGCATAGTAGACAGTCTAAGTGACCATTATGTATTATAATCTGCAGAACAGGTCACTTCTATATAAGAAGGAGCTGTGGTCTGAGGTTGGAAGTGAAGTATATTTTCCATTTGTTGCTGAGAGGCAAGTGAGTGCTTGCATGGGAATGACAGTTAAATAGTGCACTTTTCCATTGAGTTGTCAATCATTAACTATTTCTCGCTAAGGCTATTTCAGTAGATGAAATTACGTACTACAATTTAGACATGTTCTTCATCTTAATCCACATTCCTGTGGGTGTGAATTCATTGTAAATAGGATCTTTTGAAGACTTAGTTTTAGTTAGGTTGTGGCCTTACTGAAGGAAGGTGGGTCTTAATCTGGAGAACTGGAGACTTTATAAAGATGAAGGAAGACAGTGGGAACCCAAAAAAGAAAGGAGAGGGCATCACCATGCGATGGGAAAGCCAAGGAACCCTAAGAATTGCTGGCACTAGCACTAGAAGAATACAGTCTTTGGGAAGAAAGCAAGCCTTACTGATATCTAGATTTGGGATGACTTCTAGCCTCAAAACCATGAGCCAATAAATCTTGTTGTTAAACCAACCCATTGGGTGGTGTTTGTGATAGCAGATCAAGCAAACTAAGATGTCTGTTATAAATTGGGAACTTGTTCTCCTCAATTTTCTCTGGTTTATTTTCCTCTGTCATGCCTGTCAAGACAGTACTTGTAAATTGTGCAGGTATCACTAGAGAAGATACAAATGATGAAAGTTTCAGATTAAGCCCCACTCTTAGATACCAAAGAGAAGGAGAGAAAACAGCAAGCAAACTAACCTCAGTTTCTAGACAAAATGAGGTCCATCTAAAATCTGATTTTAAAAGACTGTAATCAGCAGTAGAAAAAAGCATGCCTGTGGTACCCCAGCTATGTCCCTTTAGCATCACTGCTACAATTTGCATTAGGCAAGAGGCACTCCTAAACAGTATTTTTCAGTATTATCATGCCAAGAATAAAGGTTGTGAAAATAAGACATTGGATGTTTAAAAGCCACACACATCCCAAGATCCCTGGTATGAGGGAGCTTGTTGTCCCTGCAAGCATTTTTAACAACCTAGTTTTAGGCTTTGATTTATCTTGAAAGTTAGCATAGAGCTCCATGCAGTTAGAATGTTCTTTCACCAATGTCCAGTAATTCTCTTGATTCCTCTTATTTCCTCTTTGTTATTTGTGCAATCCTTCTAACTTTATACTTCTGCTTTAACTGCCTGGGTTATAAAAACAAGTGAAGATTATGAAATTACAGGGAGCTCCCTTTTGAAAATCCACGAAACAAATTAAAGAAAACATTCAGATGATAAATAATTAAAATTCTAAAAAGTAGTTGTTTAAAACTTGAAAATCAATTTGTTTAGAGAAAAAATGCTGCCCGTGGTAGGTTCAGTAGCTAGCTTAATCCTTAAAAGTCTATTTTGTATATTCCTAAACTAATTTAGTAATTCTTTCCCTTCAACAACTATTTCTTGTGTCTCTGTGATGGGTCAGGCATTGTGCTAGGCACTGAGAAGCCATGGTGAATACAAACTGCTCCTGCTCTCAAGGAGTTTACAGTTTAGTAGGGAGAAATGGAAATATTTTCAGGTTATCAAAAGACTAAGATAATGTTTTCCATAAAATATCTACTAGCAAATACCATGGCAACTTCAAGTAGGTTTTTAGGAAACATTAATGACGAAGTTGTCTGGGGCACCTATAAGTGAAAGTAGAGATAGCTAGGGGTTCAACAAAGAAGAAATAAATCTTACATTGATAGGATTGTTTAATTAATAGAGCAGAGAAAAATCAATCGATGTAAAATCTAAATGTTTTCTGAGACATGTGAGAAAGTCGGTCATTATAATATTGTGCATATGCAAAACATGAAATAATATGATACTTTTTTTTTTTTAAAGATTTATTTTTTTATTTAATTCCCCCCCTCCCCTGGTTGTCTGTTCTTGGTGTCTATTTGCTGCGTCTTGTTTCTTTGTCTGCTTCTGTTGTCATCAGCGGCAAGGGAAGTGTGGGCGGCGCCATTCCTGGGCAGGCTGCTCTTTCTTTTCATGCTGGGCGGCTTTCCTCACGGGCGCACTCCTTGTGCGTGGGGCTCCCCCACGCGGGGTACACCCTTGCGTGGCATGGCACTCCTTGCGCGCATCAGCGCTGCGCATGGCCAGCTCCACACGGGTCAAGGAGGCCCCGGGGTTTGAACCGCGGACCTCCCATATGGTAGACGGACGCCCTAACCGCTGGGCCAAAGTCCGTTTCCCTGTTACTTGTTAAAGTACAGTTCATCCTATTAAATAATTTTTAAAAATCAAAGTATATAAGCTTTCAGAGTTCTGTTCTAGTCAATATTTACCCTCATTTGGATGAAGATATAGAAGGTATGCTTATCTAATTTTAGGATCAAGAAAATAAAATCTGGAAAGATAGCGATAAGAAATAAGTTGACAGAAGAAAATTATCTAACATAAGAATTATGGTATTAACCTAACAAAATAACTAAACAACCTGTATTCGTCAGTGTTCTCTAGGGAAACAGAATCAACAAGTGATATCTGTCCATAGTAAGAGATTAATCAGAGTCTCTGATGCAGCCGTGGGGATGCACAAGTCCAGGTTCCGCAGACAGGCTGCAAACCAGGGGCTCCAAAGAAAATCCAATGAAGATTCTTGATGTGTTCTGGGAGATGTTGGCTGTCCAAAGACAAGCTGGGAAATTCTCTCTCAGTGCTGGAATCACTTCCCCTTTTAAGGCATTCAGCTTATTGGGTTAAGCATCAGTCATTGCTGATGGCAATCTCTCTTATTGATGTAATTATAACCAGCTATCTATGATTTAACCTGCAGTAAAGTAAAAGGTGACTAAAGTCCATAAATGCCCTTGTATTACAGTTAGCCCAGTGCTTGACTGACCAAAAAACGGGGCACAATTACCTGGCCAAGTTGACACAATAGCCTAATCATCACACAGTCCAATTTAAAAATGGGCAAAAGACATGAACAGGCATTTTTCCAAAGAGGAAATACAAATGGCCAAAAGCTACATGAAAAGATACTCAACATCACTAGCTATTATAGAAATGCAGATCAAAACTACAATTAGATATCATTTTACACTCTTCAGAATGGCCATTATTTAAAAAACAGAAAACTGCAAGTTCTGGAGAGTGGAGAAATAGGAACACTCCTTTATTGCTGGTGGGAGTGTAAAATGATGCAGCCTCTATAAAAGACAGTTTGGTGGTTCCTCAAGAAGCTAAATATAGAACTGCTATATGATCTAGCAATCTGGCTACTAGGAATATATTCAGAAGAACTGAAAGCAAGGACACAAAGAGATATTTGCAATATTCATAGCAACATTGTTCACAATTGCTAAAAGATGAAAATAACCTAAGTGTCTGCCAACCAATGAATGGATAAACAAAATGTAGTATATACAAAAGGTGAAATACTATTCAGCTGTAATAAGAAATGAGTTGGGGAAGCACATGACAATAGGGAGGAACTTTGGGGACATTATATTGAGTCAAATAAGCCAGACACAAAAAGACTAATATTGTGTGGTCTCACTGACATGAATCAAATATAATGAATAGACTTATGGAGTTCAAATATAGAGTGTAGGTTGGTGGGAGACAGACTGTAGGTTGAGAAGTGGGAGCTAATGATGGACACATGTACAATGTTTAATAAAGTCAACTGTAATTATGTGGTAATGGATGGAGTTGATGGCAGCACATTATAATGAGTTTAACAGACACTCTTGATTTATGGATGTGATCATGGCTGAAATGGGTAATCTAGGGAGGTTAATATTAGTTGGAGGACTGCTGGAGGATAATATTGGGAATGTATAACAGTGATTTTTGCAGTAGATGAGGATTGTGGTTAATAATATAAATATAGAAATGTTCTACAAGGCATTAAGAATATGATGATACATGTGAAAATATAAAAATGTAACTTACAGACTGTAGTTAACAATAATATGTAATATATTTGCAGCAAAAGCAAAGAAGGTCCTACATCTGTTCTAAAGGTAAAAAAAAAATATGGGGTTTAGTTTTATGAAATGTGAATATGATTAAACATAAAAAAGAATTATGGTTTCTTAGAAGTTCCAATAAATGTAAAGTAAAATACATGTAGCACTAAAGTACACACAGTTTTGTCTGAAATGAAGAGCCAAATTTTCCTTTACATTTCATGCCAGGAAAAACTGATGCAGAAAGTTTGACATTAAAATACATTCTTTCTTTTTTTATTTCTCTCCCCTTCACCCTCCCAGGTGTCTACTCTCTGTGTCCATTTGCTGCATGCTCTTCTGTGTCTGCTTGTATTGTTGTCAGTGGCACCTGGAATCTGTGTCTTGTTTTGTTGCATCATCTTGCTCTGTCAGCTCTCCATGTGTGTGGCCATTCTTGGGCAGGCTGCACTTTCTTTGCACTGGGCGGCTCTCCTTATGGGGCACACTTCTTCTGCATGGGGCTTCCTTATGTGGGGGACACCCCTGCATGGCATGACATTCCTTGCGCTCATCAGCACTGCACATGGGCCAGCTCCACATGGGTCAAGGAGGCACGGGGTTTGAACCACAGATCTCCCAAGTGGTAGGCAGATGCCCTATCCATTGGCCCAAATTCGCTTCCCTAAAATACATTCTAATTACTGAATATCAAGGTTAATTTCAACAGAAAATTAGACATCAAGACATATTCTGGCTATTGAATTTTTTTAAAATGTCATTTTCAAATAAGAAAAATCAGGCTGGCTTGGGTTTCTCTCTAGCAATACCCAGTTTCTAAAGACAAAAGTGACTTGTCCTCAAATTTTGAGGAAAAGAAAATGAATGAAGAATTTTATTTCCAGCCAAGTTGTTGAGCAAGTATAATGAGAGAGGATTTTCATTCTCAGACTTGAAAGATAACAAGAAAACTCATACCTATGAGTTCTTCCTAAAAAGAAAATCTAAACAACTAAAGGATAATTTAAAGGACTCGATCTGAGAATGTATGATGAAAGGACTGATATTGAGTATTAAATTCATTTAAATGTAAAATCTAAGGCTAATAAGTTGTACAAATGCTGGATAAAGAACAGAATACAAATGTTATAAACTCTAAAGAATAAAAGAAAATAAACAATGAAACTTGGTACATGATTCTAAGTTTGAGGATGAATTGCATTCTCTTTTAAAGCAGGAATTTAATGATACTGTCTAAAATGGAAACATAGTAAAAAATTAATATAGTTTCTATTCTAAATCTTTCACTTTTTTCTTAACTTTAGAAAAAACTAACATCTTGAGTAAAGACACATTTATTTGAAGTTTACTCCTGATATCTCCTATGTTCCCACCCTTCCTTGATCCCCATTGTAATCACCACGCCATTCTTTTCACTCTTTTGACTCTCAGTTTGCTCCTGCCAGGACAATCTTTGCCTGGTAGATTACAAACCCCTATAGGGTAAGGGTTTGCATGTTTGAATTTCTAAATGTCCTAGTGGGATTTTGTGCAATAACAAGTGTTCAGGACATGCCTGTTGGGGACATTTTTGAATAAGCTATAGTCTTTGGCATTTTCCTATTTCTGTGTAGAGTGATGGTCTCCTTACTTGAATTTTGAGTTCATCCTCCCCCATTCAAAGGAAAATATTCTTTAAAGCAATTTCTGCTATTATTTCAAGAATAGTGAGAAAGAGAGAGGACTAATGCAAGGAAAGTGTTCTAGTTTGCAAACAATAGGATGTCTGGTTTAAGCAGGTTTCAGGAATTTGTTATACTACATTAAATAGCTCATATAATCTCCATGAAGACTAGAGAACTAGACTTGTGTGCTATACAATGAAAACAATAGTCAGGAAAAATACCTAATGACCAGAAACAAATCTGTAAAGATAATTTTGCCACTGCACATCACTCAAACCCCCAATCTGCCAGGCCTCTATTACACAGTATGGCAACTGGAGATTATTTTATGAATCCCAAAAAGAGAAAGATTATGTTTGTAAACTAATCTATTCTTCTGGGTGTGATAGTCTTTGATTGCATTAAATTCAGTTGAGGGGCCTTGGATTATATTACTTGACAAGATCGATTTAGGGCTTTTGATTGGATAATGTCAGTGAGCCGTGATGCAGGTTGAGTCCTTATCCCCTTGCTGGGTCCGATAAAAATCCAGACACACATAAAAAGACAGACAGACACAGGGAAAGGAAGCAGAGGAAGCAGAGGATCGCTTAAGCACAAAGCATCAAGAGGCTGGGCCCCCGGAGCAGCTCAAAAGATGAGCCCCGCGTAGGCCCCGCGTAGGCCTGATAGCTTACAGCTGAACTCAGGAAGAAACTGGAACAGCTGGAACTGATATAGAAGGCCCAGAAAGAGACAAGCCCTATGCCTGGTTGCCCTCCGATGAGCTCAAACCTCAGTAGAGATCAGTGGCCATCTTGCTTCAATATGTGGCAGCTGATTTTGGTGAGAAAGCACCACCAACCGTGCCTCAGCTTGGACTTTTCACAGCCTTGAAGCTGTAGGCTTTTACCCCAAATAAGTCTCTTTTATAAAAGCCAACCCATTTTGGTGCTTTGAATCAGCCAGTCTTTGGCAAACTAAAACACATGGGAGCAGAGATCCTACCCCTTTAAAACCAGTAGAACCATCATCATCATGGTGACAGGATTCCCTGCAGGAGTCCCTGGAGCTTCCTCTCATTTTCAGGAGTTATCTCACATTTTCAAGGAGTAGCCATGACAACCTCAAGGATCTCTGCACAAGGCATGACTCCTCAAAGTGAAAGGGCCTAAGAGAATGTGACACAGGGACGTGGTTCTGAACCGTGAAACCCCAGTATAAGGTTCTCTGTGTTCACTGAAACCCCTTCTGTGCATCCAGGTGATAGAAGTGGCCTCCCTCACGCAGGCCTCCAGGGTGTCTCTTTCTAAGTCCCGTCATAGTCACAAAGGATTTGGGGCATGCTGGGAACACCTTCTTTCTATATAAGTGTCTATTTCATTAATAGAAACATACGCCAGAGTTGGTGTTGAGGATTCCTTATTACTTTATTAAGCACTGTGGGAACACCATTGTAAATATGTCCAATGAAGACTGATGAGTCACATTTTGGGGACCCTTTTAACAGTCCCCTGTTGGTCAGGAAAGGTTATAGAGCTCTAACTCTGGTTAGAGTCTGGCTCGTTGGATGGCTCAGGGAAGTATGTTCAGCAAGGATTATTTCTGGCATCCTAGAAATTATACCACATTTATAATATAAAATGTAATGGAAAGCCACAGAGAAGGGAAAAATAAAGAAATCTTATTTGAAATTAGAAATGGAAAGAAATCTGTCCTTTATATATAAGAGTAGAAGGCAAAGAGAAAGATGGGAAGATCAGAACAGGATTGGCCTTTTGATCACTAGAGAGTGAAAATGAGAAGATTCTGGCACTGCCAATCCCAAACAACTGCTGAACACTTTAGCTCTGCTCTTCACACCTTCATGGGGTATGAACTGGAATCTATCAAATCAGCTTAATTGTTCAGGTCTCCATATACATAAATAATAGGCCTTCATATACATAAATCTGCATATTAATTGGTAGATTTTATTTAAAATATTTTTCTGCCTTTTATAATAGGACAGAAACATCTCATTTTTAGTCTAGTATAAGAGAAGAAAGAAATATAAAATTTCTAGGGCACATTAAATACCCCACCACTACCCCACTCTCATATATAACTTAACCATTTATTTTCATTCTATCTTGAGAATAGCCATATTCATTTACTAAAATTTATTGAATACTATAGTGGAGGAGATGTTGATAATGGTGTTAGTTAATAATTATCAAACACCCAACACATGCTAAGTACTTTAAATGTATTATCTCATAATCCCCACAACAATCTTAACAGACGGGAATTATTATTGTCTCTATTTTACAGCTGGGGAAACTGTGCTAAGAGAAGTCAAAGGTTGACACCATGGTGTAGTAGAACCAAATGGTGGAACCTGGATTTAAATCATACCACCCCAGCTAAGCCTTATGACAATGCTGTGAGAGGGGTATTATTCTTCTTACTCAGCAAGCTGAGACTAAGCAATTTTAACAAAGATTATACAGTTGTTAAGGTGGTAAACCAGAGATGTGAGTTCAGAATTGCTTGACTTCAAAAGCCATAATTTAAACCAGGTTCAATGTTTCAGGTTAACAATCAGCATACAAGGTAGAAGAACAATCATTAGTATGGATTTGCATCCCTACTGTGCCATGAATTACTTGAGTGATACTTAGCATCAATTTCCCCATATATAAAGTGAAGGTAATATGTTTATCATTTTTCAGGTTGTCACAATAATTTAAATAATGTTTATAAAGTCTTGCCACAGACTAAGCTCTTTCTAAATGTTAATTGTTCTTTCTTACTTCTTAACACACACCCCATGCTATCCCTTACCACATGTGTTAGTTTTGCTCTCAGAAGGTACCACCAAGAAGATATACATGATATCCTTTACAAATAACTTTAATTTGTTTCTCCATGTTCTTTTCCAGGTCATGTAATAGTTATAGCTTAGATAGTCCTAGTTTTTAAAAGAGCAACTCAAAATACACATGGACACCATAGAACAATTATTTTTCAGTTCTAACAATGTTATTACACAGGAAACCAAACCTAATATACCATTAGGTTAGAATGAAACTTATTGGTATAAGAATGCTGTGGTCAGTTAACTATAGGATGTTTAGACATTTTACTAGTTGATAGTGTTCTCTTACTAACTCTGTAGACATAACATATCTTAATATCTCAAATGTAACAGTTTGACTGTTCAGCAGTTTCAGGCTAAAATAAGGTGGAAAAAGAAACATATATGCATGCACACAATTACACGTGCAAATAAAACCTTAAAATCCTCATGGGAGTTCATAAACAAGAATGATGAATGATCCCTGAGTCATTGCAGAGGTCATTTTGGCTAGGCCAGGACCATGTAATTAATTTTAAGGGCAAGTGATTCTTGGACATAAAAATGTAAGACGTAATTATTAACTATACAATCAGAGAAATCTCTGAAGATTCCAGTTCAGTTTAGTGTTATCTCTAATTATTCACACACAGGGCCTTCTTCTCTTCTTTCGAAAATGATATCCCAAAGCAAAAACACTGGGAAATCATTGGTTCAATAAGATGAGAGATATCTGTGGGTCTAATGAATAAAAGGAGATATTCATTAAGTTGATATTTGTTGAGTGCTTACTATGTACAGGGAACTGTGCTGGATCCTGGGGATACAAAGTCAGGTAAAACATTATCTGCCTTCAAGAAATTTATGTTCCAAACTAATTCTGTGAAGCCAACATCACCCTAACACCAAAGCCAAATAAAGGTATTATAAAAAAAGAAGATTACAAACCAATTTCTCTACTGAATGTAGAGGTAAAAATCCACAACAAAATACTTGCTAACCAAATTCAAAAGCACATTGAAAAAATGATACACCACCATGAAGTGAGTATCATACCAGGTATGCAGGGGTATTTCAGTGTAAGAAAATCAATCAGTATAATATACTACATTAATAAATTGAAGAAGAAAACCACATGATCATCTCAATTTGTGTATAAAAGGCATTGGACAAACACAACATTCTTTCTTGATTAAAAAATCATTCTAAAAGACAGGAATAGAGGAGCTTTCTTTCTTTTTTTTTTTTTTTTAAAGATTTATTTATTTCTCTCCCTTTCCTGCCCAACCCCGGTTGTATGTTTTCTGTTTCTGTTTGCCGTGTCTTCTTTTTTGTCCGCTTCTGTTGTTGTCAGCGGCACAGGAATCTGTGTTTCTTTTTGTTACATCATCTTGTTGTGCCAGCTCTCCGTGTGGGTGGTGCCATTCTTAGGCAGGCTGCACTTTCTTTCATGCTAGGCAGCTCTCCTTATGGGGTGTACTCCTTGCGCATGGGGCTCCCCTACACAGGGGACACCCTTGTGTGGCAGGGCACTCCTTGTGCGCATCAGCACTGTGCATGGACCAGCTTCACACTGGTCAGGGAGGCCTGGGGTTTGAACAGTGGACCTCCCATGTGGTAGACGGACGCCCTAACCACTGGGCCAGGTCTGCTTCCCTAGAGGAACTTTCTCAACATACAAAGTACATATATAAAATACCCACAACTAACATTGAACTCAATGGTGAAAGATAGAAAGCTTTCCCTTGAGATTGTAAACAAGACAAGGATGCTCACTGTCTCCACTGTTATTCAATATTGTGCTAGAAGTTCTAGCTAGAGCAATTAGGCAAGAAAAATAAATAAAAGACACCCAAATAGGAAAGGAAAAAGTAAAACATTCACTATTCACTAATGGCATGACCTTAAAAATACACAGAAAATCCACAACAAAACTACTAGAACTAACAGACAATCCTAGCAAAGTGATGGTTAATATGCAAAAATCAATAACGTTTCTATACACTACTAATGAGTCAACTAAAGAGGAAGTAAGAAAAAAATTCCATTTACAATAGTGACTAAGAGTATTGATGACCCTTCTGCCCCTTTAATTTAAACTTATAATTAGCACTATACTCGTTAAATATATGAACCAGAGACTTAAATCTTCAGTCTGTTCCTATGCTGTTTGAGCCCTGACTCTCAGCAGAGTTGTGACACCTACTCTTCAGTTCATTGCACTCATCCAAGACAATTAAAAGGATTATGACAGACAATGACCATCTTCCCAAAACAGAGAGAATGTACAACTGCAAACAAGACAGTTCCATCCATCTGCCCCATGGGATCTAAGCCCCATCTCAATCAGAAACAGAGTGGGCATCACCATCCTAAAATCCTCAAGATTGAGGAATGAACAAACATAAGGGGGAATGCAACTATGGACTAAAGTAGCCTTATTATTATTATAGCAATGGAATATTTATAACATTGGTATGAAGGCAGTGGCCACCAGATGTTCTGAGGGGAGGGAGATGGAAGAATAGGTGTAACATGTGGCATTTTTTGGACATTGGAATTGTTCTGAATGACATTGCAATGATGGATACAGGCCGTTATACATTTTGTCAAAACCAATAAAATTGTGTGGTGCAAAGTGTAAACTATAATGTAAGCTATTGATCATGGTTAGTAGCACTGCTTCAATATATGTTCATCAATTATAATAAATGTACCACACTAATGAAAGTTGTTGTTAATCTGGAAAAGTATAGGTGGCGGAGAGGGTAGAATATATGGGAATCCCCTTATATTTTCAATGAAACATTTAGGTAATCTAAAGCTTCTTTAAAAATAAATAAATAAATAAATAAAATACTTAGGAATAAACTTAACCAACAACTTAAAGGACTTGTACTCAGAAAACTATAAAACACTGCTAAAAGAAACCAAAGAAGATCTAAATAAATAGAAAGACATTCTGTGTTCATTGGTTGGAAGACTAAATATCATTAAGAAGTCAATTCTATCCAAATTGATCCTCAGATATAATGCAACCAAAAAAAAAAAAAAGTCCATCAGCCTTCTTTGTATAATTGGAAAAGCCAATTATCAAATTTATCAGGAAGCATAAGGGTACCCTAATAGCCAGAAATATCTTTTTAAAAAAAGAATGAAGATGGTAACTGTATTAATCAGCCAAAAAGGGTGCTGATGCAAAGTAATAGAACTCTGTTGGCTTTTTAAAAGGGTATTCATTTGAGGTAAAAGCTTACAGTCACAAGCCCTGAAGAGTCCAACTCAAGGTTACTTAAGATGTACTTTCTCACCCAAAGTCATTTGCCACAGTTGAAGCAAGATGGCAGGCAATGTTTGTGAGGATTCAGTCTTCCTCTTTCCTCTTAAAATTCCATGGTCCCAGCTTCTTCTGATATCATGTGTAGGCTGGCATAAGGCTTGTTTCTCTTCCTGGGGCTCATTTTTTTCTGGGCTCAGCTGCTCTGTTCTCATCATAACATCAGCTGTCAACTGTCAGACTCATCTCTTTTCCCAGGGCTGCAGGATTATCTGTGTATCTTCTCTGGTGACAGTCTGTTTTATCGGCCCACCAAGGGGGCTGGGACTCAATGCTAAGTCACACTCTCATGACATGGTTGAATCAAAGCTCTAATCTCAACATAATTTAATCAGATGTCTCAGCTGAATCGAGTACAATCAAAGGGTTATCACACCCAGAGGAACAGACCAGTTTACAAACATAACCTTTCTCTCTTCTTGGAATTCGTAAATAATATCAAACTGTTACAGTGACTCTCACTTCTAGTCTTTAAAGCATATGATTTAGCTACAGTTGTTAATAACAGCATGATATTGGCATAAAAAATGACAGATTGACCAATGGAATCTATTCTGAAATAGACCCTCACATCTATGGTCAAGTGATTTTTGACAAGGCTGTCAAACCCACTCAGCTGGGTCAAAACAACCTATTCAACAAATGGTGCTGGGAAAACTGGATATTCATATCTAAAAGAAAGAAAGAAAGAGGACCCCAATCTTATACCTTATATAAACAATAATTCAAAATAGACCAAGGATCTAAATATCAATACTGTGAACATAAAAATCCTGGAAGAAAACATAGGGAAATATCTTCAAGATCTTGTGGTAGGTGGTTTCTTGGACCTCACACCCAAAGCATGAGCAGTGAAAGAAAAAAATAGATAAATAGGGCTTCCTCAAAATTAAGTTTGCGTTTCAAATGATTTTGTTAAGAAGGTGCAAAGGCAGCCTACTCAATGGTATAGCAGTTTATATTATTTATGAGTTCCAAAAAAAGATATTGATTATGTTTGTAAACTGGTCTGTTCCTCTAGGCATGATACCCTTTAATTATATTAAATTCAAATGTTTTACACTTACTTGTAAATCTTGACTAAGTCAAGAGTAGTAGGACTTTGATTCGACCACATTAGTAGGATGTGACTCAGGATTGAGTTCCTGCTCCCTTGATGGGCTGTATAAACGGACACTCACACAAGAAGATGCACAGAAAAAGATACATAGAAGAAGAAAGAGAAATTTATCAGTTTTGATCCTGGTGAGATGAAACATTTTGCCTGACAGTTTGCAGCTGAAGTGACCAGAGCCCTGAGCAGCTGAGAAGGCCCAGAAAGAAACAAGCCCTCTAGCCTACAGCTGAGGTCAGGAAGAAGCTGGGTCCACTGAGCTTTAAGAGAAAGAGAAGTCTGAATCCTCACAGAGATTGGCAATGATCTAGCCTCAACATGTTGCAACAGACTTTGGTGAGAAATTACCTTTTATGGTACCTTGAGTTGGACTCTTAAGGGCCATATAACCATAAGGTTTTACCTCAAACAAATACCCTTTATAAAAGTTAACCGATTTCTGGTACTTTACATCAGCACCCCTTTGGCTGACAACAGGAGAAAATCTTTAGAAACCACATATCCAACAAGGTTTTGATCTTATGTTATATAAAGAGATTATATAATTCAACAACAAAAAGACAAACCAATTAAAAAATGGACAAAAGATTTGAATAAACATTTTTCCAAAGAGGAAAAAAAATGTCCAGAAGTCAAACAAAAAGATGTTCAATATCACAAGCTACTAGAGAAATCCAGATCAAAATTACAATGGGATATCATTTCACATCATACAGAGTGGCCATTAGTAATAATAAAAAAGATTACAAGTGCTGGAGAGGATATGGAGATGCAGGAACATTCCTTCACTGTTGGTGGGAGGGTAAAATGGTACAGCTTCTGTGGTCGCTGCTCTGGCAGTTCCTCAGGAAGCTAGATATAAAAAACTGCCGTATGATCTGGGAATATATTTAGAAGAAATGAAAACAAGGACACAAACATACATTCGTACACTGACATTCATAGTAGCATTATTCACTGCATAAAAGATGGAAACAGTGTCCATAAACTGGTAAATGGATAAACAAAATGTGGTCTATACAAATAATGGAATATATTCAGCCATAAGAAGAAATGAACTGGGGAAGCACATGACAATATGGATGAACATTTAGGACATTATATTAAGTGAAATAAACCGGACACAAAAAGACCAATAATTGTATTGTCTCACTGATCTGAATGAAATATGATGAGTAAACTTACAGAGTTGAAATACAGAGTACAGGTTGGTAGGAGACAGAATGTGGGTGGAGCTGCTGTGAACGTATGTAGAATGTTTTATAAGGTCAATTGTAAATATGTGGTAATGGATGGAGTTGATGGTAGCATATTTTAATGAGTATAACAAATTGCTAATTTATAAATGTGATTGTGGCTGAAAGGGAGATTAGCATTAATAGAAAGACAGCTAGAGGAAAATCTATGGTAGATGATGATTGTGGTTAATAATGAGGAATGCTTTTCTATTATAAGGTGTTAAGAATATGGTGAAACATGGGAGAAACATAACTAATATAATTTATAGACTCTAGTTAATAGCAATATTGGAATATTTTGGCAGCAAAGTCAAAGAAGTCACTATATCAATGCTAAAGGGAAAAAAAGAATATGGGATTTAGTGTTATGAGATATTAATATGATTAAGCATTTTTCTTCATTTTCTTCATCAACAAGGAGACCTTGGCCAGGTCACTTAAACAATCTGTTTTCATTTATGTATCTTTCTGAACACTAGAGAAACAACTTAGTTTGTTTTTATGATTTAATGAGATAAATGTGCCTGCATAGAACTTTTTAAAGTAATGCTTCCATAATTTGTTAGGCTGCCTGTATTTTTCAGCCAAAGGGGGTACTGATACAAAATATCAGAAATCTGTTGGCTTTTATAAAGGGTATTTATTTGGGGTAGGAGCTTACAGTCACAAAGCCCTGAAGAGTACAACTCAAGGTACTATAAGAGTTACTTTCTCACCCAAAGTCTGTTGCCATATGTTGACACAAGATGGGAGGCTACATCTGTGAGAGGTCAGCCTTCCTCTTTTTCTTAAGGCTCCATGGATCTAGCTTCTTCCAGTCTCAGCGGTAAGCTGGCATAAGGCTCATTTCTCTTCTCAGGGCTCATTTCTTTCTGAGCTCAGCTCCTCTGGTCTCTTCACAAGATCAGCTGTAAACTATCAGGTGAATGGCTCAGCTCACCCTGGGGCTCCAGCATCAAAACGAAGTTCTCTCCTCTGTTGTGTATTTTTCTATGTATTTACTTCCCTGTCTTTGATTGAGCATCTATTTATATAGCACACAATGTGGGGTATGGCAGGATTCAAACCAAGTCACCCTAATAATGTGGTCAAATAAAAGCCCCAATCTTGATTTAATAAAGTAAAAATGAAATCTCTGACTCTAATACAATCTAATATGCCCAGGGGAACAAACCAGTTTACAAACACAATCCAATATCTATTTTTGGAATTCATAAACAATACCAAACTGCCACACTGCCTTTTGTCTATTTTATTCTTTTAATTTAAAATAAAGTTTACTTAAATAAATAAAACGAAATAAAACAGGGTTAACTGGCAACAAACTTACCACCAGAGAAGTAGCAGCGCACACATGACCCCTGAGTTCTTGTTATGCCGTGGAGTAGTGTGCCCAGGTTGACCATAGCGAGATCGGTCAGACTGGAACTCTATCCCTGAAACCCTCTTTATACTTATGGAGAAAGGCAGGGACCATCTGAGTAACTACATGATAGAAGAGGTTCCTGGTAAGGAAAATGGCTTAGATATAGAAGAGAAAACTGCAGAGCTTGGCCTCTGGATCAGCCTGCTCATAAGTGGGTTACTGAGACTTGCTAAGTTGACTATTTGCCAAGGTAAAAAAAGGGAAAAGATGTGGCAGTTTGATAATATTAATGAATTCCAAAAAGAAATATAGATTATGTTTGTAAACTGATCTGTTCCTCTGGGCATGATACCCTTCGATTGATTTAAATTCAAAGGCTTTACATTTACATGATTAAATCAAGATTAAGGCTTTGATTTTACCATGTCATTAGGGCATACAGGGTTGAGTCCCTGCCCTCTTGGTGGGCTATATAAATGGACACTCACTGAAGGAGAACAAGGAGTAAGGTATACACTTGAAGAAAGAGCTCCACAGGCAGGGAAGAAGAGAGGACTTTGATACTGTGGAAAGAGAAATCAGCCGTTCACCTGATAGTTTCAGCTGACCTTATGAAGAGAACAGAGCATTTGAGCCTAGAAAGAAATGAGCCCTCTAGCCTACAGCTGAGATGGGAAGAAGTTGGGCCCACAGAGCCTTAAGAGAAAGAGGAAGGCTGAACTCTTGCAGATATCAGCGGCCATTTTGCTTCAACATGTGGCAACAGGTATCTGGTGAGAAAAGTAACCTTGAATTGGACTCTTTAGGGCCTTGAAACTGTAAGCTTTTACCCCAAATCAATACCCTTTAAGAAAGCCAACAGAATTCTGGTACTCTGCATCAGCACCCCTTTAACTGATATAGATTTTAACCTCAAGGACCTTCTAAACTTGTTTCTTCTTCCATGGAAGCCCAGAGAAAGTCCTGGGAATTCAGAAAAGGCTTTTAGAGGAGGACATCGGAGCTGAGTTTTCAAGGTGTTTGCTAGGTGAGGGAGGGGAAGAGCATTCCTTGATATAGAGAGGAAAACATAAAATAATAGAAACATGAGAGACATCACATGCAAATGATCTAGTGTGATTGGATTATGGTTGGAAGTGAGGCTATAAAGCAGGAGGGTGCCAGATCAGTACAATGTATTGTTTCTAACAGTTAAACAAAACAGAT
Source organism: Dasypus novemcinctus (assembly GCF_030445035.2). Classification (NCBI taxonomy): domain Eukaryota; kingdom Metazoa; phylum Chordata; class Mammalia; order Cingulata; family Dasypodidae; genus Dasypus; species Dasypus novemcinctus. Next base: position 45,926,049 of record NC_080674.1, on the reverse strand, counting down.
ACAGGACATTATATATCCTGCCATAACCTACAGAATGGAGTGGGAGAGAGTGTAAATTACAATGTAAACTACAATCCATGCTGCATGGCAATGCTCCAAAATGTGTTCATCAATTGCAATTAATGTACCACACTAATGAAAAGTTGTTAATGTGGGAAAAGTGGGAGGTATGGGGAGTAGGGCATATGGAAATCCCATATATTTTTTATGTAACCTATGTATCTTTTAAAAAGAAATTAAAAATATTTTTTTTAAAAGCCAGTTAGGGTTTCACCTATTTATACTCTTTATACTTAGTCTTCATTTGCTGATATTGGGGGAAAGGGACCACTGGATAACCAGTGAAACAAAGATAATGAATTCTAGCTTCTAAGTTTGAAATCTACAGGTCTAAGGGTAAACCAGTAATATTTTGATGTATATGAACAGAAAGAACTTTTCTGCTCTGTGTCTAGTTAGAGATTCATTTTGCTGAAGGAGAGGGAGAGGAGAGAGACCATTCTTCTGTCTAGAGGAAACCTTCAAACTTCAAGATGATATCAAGAGTCTCTGAGCTATGTGGATGCAAACCAGTATCCAGAGTCTGCCACATTTCTGTACAGTGACCTGAGTCTCTTGTTTCCATCTAGTGATATCTGTCCATCAATAGCAGCCTATCACTTATAGATGGTCCAATAGGAGTAATGTCTACCTGTAGACTTAGGACAGTGCTTAGCTCCTCAAACAGCTCACACCTTGAAGACAAACTCCCTTTTAAGAACCTAGTACATTTTAAGTTCCTAAGAATCCTGGATCCCCAGAAGTTTGATGAAGTTATGGAAAGGAGAGCCTTCCCAATGGCCAAAATGGAATAAAATATGTGGCAGAGTATCAAATATAAGTAGCTCATGAGATGCTGTGATGAGGTGGTATGACTAATATGTTTATGTCCCAGAATGGAATGTCCAAAATAAGTTTGATCTGGACAGCTTTGAGGAAGGCACACTGTATTAGTCAGTCAAAGGGATGCTGATGCAAAATACCAGAAATCTGTTGGCATTTATAAGGGGTATTTATTTGGGGTAGAAGCTTACAGTTACCAGGCCAAAAAGCATAAGTTAGTTCCCTCACCAAAGTCTACTGTCACATGTTGGGGCAAGATGGCTGCTGATATCTGCCAAGAGTTCAAACTTCTTGGGTTCCTTTCTTCCTGGGGCTCTGTTTATCTCTAGGCAAGGCTGCTGTGCTCTCTCCACAATGCCAGCTTTAGACTTTCAGGAGATGGGTTTTGTCTCTCTCCTTGGGGCTTCTGCCATGTCTAAAGAGCTATCTCTATTTCTCTGTGTTCTTTTGTGTGTTCAGTTCCTGGGCTCTAGCTCAAAATTCCCAGTTTCTCTTCTGCCATGTGGTTTTCTCTGTGATTCCCTGCCTAGTGAGGGAGCAGGAACTCAATGTCCTACTGATGTGGCCCAATCAAAGCCTTAATCATTAGTTATTCAAATTAAAAACCTCAGTATTCAGTCTGATCTAATATGCCTGGAGGGACAGACCAGTTCACAAATATAATCCAATATCTATTTTTGGAATTCATAAACTATATCAAAACAAGGCACTTGAAATCCTTAATACCTATGAAAATCTATGGCTCATTTATTTTTTAATAACTCTTTGCATTTATTTGTTAAAAACACTGACAGAAAACAATCTTTATTTTAGAAGACTACATGAATGATATAAGAAAAAGCATCATTATATTTTTAAATATTTTAATTCATTATATATCTTTAATTCATTATAATTTTTACTGTTTTATAGTTTTAATATCATTAAATGAGATGCTAAATTCTGAATTATGATATTTTAACCTGCATTCACTTACTAACTTTGGTCTTTTGGCTTATTTCCACCTGAAAATACTTTTTAAATAAAGGAATTCCAAATTTCAGGAAAAAAGCAGGAGAAACTCATGTGCCATTCTATCACCCAGAAGAACCACTTTCGTTAACCTTATGGCTTTGTTCCATTTCTTCTAGTCTTTTTACCCTCTAATATATGTTTATGTATTTAACATCATGCTGTTGGTAAAGTTTTCTTCTTTTGTTTACTTATATTACATAAAAACATCTTACATGTTCTTGAAATCAGGAAAGGGTACATTTTCTGAAAACTTGTTTCACCTGTGGTTTTAATCATATCTTTGTCTCCATATGTGGTTAGCCAGGCCAAGAGCAGGAATAATGTGGAATTACAAGGAATGGGACCAGTCCCTGAGATGTAGTAGAGACTGGAAAGAAGGAAAGACTGGAGTAGATGAGGCATGCCCCTTGTAAAACGAAAGGTTCTTATATGGGGACAGGCTTGGGGGATTCTGCTGTGGGGAAACAAATAGAGCAGACATTTTCATCTAGTCTGGGGTTGGTGTTAAGGGAGAATTAAAAGGAGCTGAAAGACAAATACCAGTGAATAAAGGAAATTATACACTTAGAGGGGAGCTTTCCTAGAAGATATCAAAATCAATGTTGTGTTTCAAAACAACTGGTTCTAAGCTGCTGAAGCTGATACATGCTTATGAATCCAGCCCTCGAGGCCCTCTCTGCAACTAACAGAAGACCCTTTCCTGACCAGTAAATAATGGGACTTGTTTTAATCCATTATGAGTAGAAGTAGAGACTCATTTCATTCTATCCAGAGTTCTAGTTTCAACTGATGAGCAACCAAAAGCTCCACTCATATTCTAGGACTTAATAAAATGCTATTTTCCCCTAAAGAGTTATTGAGTGAATTTATTCTCAGTGTGTGTTTCCTGAAAAGTAAATAGACTGAGCTTTTGTCATTTTGACTTTTGTTTTTGTTTGGTCTGCTGTTATTTCCATTCTCATATCTGTAAATCCACAGGTTGAATGAAGTGTATGTAACATGCATGATAGTAATTAATTTTTCCTATATGTCTTTTGTATTCAAACTCACTAGACATGTTTTAAAATGTCTCCACTGAGTGGAGTGGGGAGGACTCTTGTTATATGCCTCCAATGTCAAGGCTGACAGAGATGCTGAAGAGTGGGTCGATTTTGGTTTGATCTATCTATGACACTCGGTAAACTACGGACAGAGCATAGCTAAGGGGAATGGAAAAAGGAATAGGTACGTGTAATTTTTGTGGGGGGCGGCTTTCATTCTGTCCCATTGGCTGAATTTCCTTGTCTGTTGCTACCTCTACACTGTCTTTATTTCTGTAGCTTTATAAGTGGTATTCATACCTAGTAAAATAAGTCTTTTCCAAACTGTTTTCCATTTTTCTTCTTTGAAAGTGTCTTAAGAATTCTTGATCCTTTGTTATTTCCAGATAAATTTAATAATCATCTGGCCCATCTCCATAAAAAGAGTGCTGGAATTTTAATTGAGATTTCATTGAATCTATAATTAATCTGGGAGAAATTCACATTTTTATAATATTGAGTCTTCAATTTTTAAAACAGTATCTCTTTTCATTTGTTGTCTTCACTTTCTCTCAATAATATATTTAGGTTTCTGAGTAGAGATCTTATTCATCTTTAGTTAGATATATTCCTAGATATCTAAAATTTTTATTCTATTCTAAATGATATGTTTCAAAATTTCTCTCATTTTTGCTGTATATGGAAATATAACCGATTTTAAGATCAACTTTGTATCCAGTGACTTTGATAAATGATCTTACTAATTTTAATAATTTATGGGTAATTTCTGTTAGTAAATAATCATAGCATTGTGAAGTATAACATTTTCTTACCTCTTTTTCCATCCATATACCTTTTCTTTCTTTCTTTGTCTTACTGAGCTGGGTGGATGTCTAGAAAAATATTAGTGAAGTAGTTATAGTAGGCATCCTTGGAAGTTCCTTCTCTTGAAGAAAATGTGGACAATGTTTCAGAATTAAGTATAGTACATACTGTAAGATTTCTTAATTGTCACCTAGATTCTACTTCTTCTAGATCTTGTCATTTGCATTAGTCAGAGTTCTTTAGGGAAACAGAACCAACAGGAAAGATCTGTAAATAGTATGAGATTTTATAAAATTCCCTCAGGTGCCATGTTGATGCACAAGTCCAAATTCCACAGGGCAGGCTGCAAACCTGGAAACACCATCTGTCTAGCTTATAGCTGAGAATTCTCTTACTGAATGCTGAAATTACTATTCATTTTAAGACTTTTAACTGATTTGATGAGAATTGCTGACGACAATCTCCTTGGTAATCAGATATCTATGCAATCAACTTACTGATATTAAAGTCCATGAAATGCCCTTGTGTTAAATTAGTCCTGTGCTTGCTTGACCAAACAACTAGGCACCATTAACTGGTTGAGTTGGCACAGTAGCCCAACCATCACATCACCCTTTGCTATCTTGTTAACTCTCTTTTGCTTTTAGGATACTATGTTTTATATATGACATTTAGAATTTTAGTTAAGTCTTCATTGGAAGGATTGTTTAGTATTATTTGATTCACCATTGCTGGAACCTTTACATTTTTAAGCGTGATTTTTAAGCATAAACCATTTTCATATTTTCTTATATGATATTTACATACAGATTTTAGAATTTAACCACCTTATGACTCTCTCATAGCTTCTTTGTTATTAAAATATTTTTCAGAACATAGAAAAAGAGGGAAAATTTATAAGTTAATTTTTGAGGCTGGTAGAACTGTACAAGACCAGGAGATAAAAAGAAAAAAATAGACTCATGTGATTTTGGAATAGATTCAAAAGTTCTTAAAATTTAGTAATACAAATATGTCAGTATACCAAAAGTATAATATACCATGACCAACTCAGATTTTAATCAGAAATGTAAATGTAAATCAATGTTGGGATAATTGCTAATAAAATTCCCCATATTTGGTAAAAAGAATAAAGATTTTATTAGCTTTATAAATTGTACAATGACGTCATATAAAACAAGTGTTAATTTTTTTATTAAAATGAAATAGTAAGGTAGGAAAAGAGGGAACTTCTTTAACTTGATAAAGGATCTCTATTAGAGATCAATACGTAGATCATAGTTAATATTAAAATACTATTATAGTCTGAAACAAGACAATGATGATGCCCACAGTTACTATATTATTCAGCACTTTTCTGGACATTCTATTCCATGGACCAAATCTGGCCGCCTGTCTGGTTTTGTCAATAAAGTTTTATTGAAACACTGCCATGGTCATCCATTTACACATTGTCTCTGACTACATTCCTGCTACAATTACAAAGCTCAGTAGTTGAGACAAAGACCATATGACTTGTGAAGCTTGAAATATTTATTTATGGCTCTTTACAGAAAAACATTGCTGACCCCTGTTCTAGACCATACAATAAGAGCTTTAAAAAATGAAATAAGGAGTTGAGGTTGGTAGGGAAAATATATAATATTAATGTCTACCTAAAAAGTCCAAATGAATTAGTAAAAAGTAAAGCATTAGAACTAATAGAGTTCAATAAAATGAGATATTATAGAAAAAATACCAAAAGAAATAAGTTTTTATGACTGAACAGCAACTAGTTAGAGAATACTAAGAAAAATGTTCCATTCATAAAAGTAATAAAAATTTTAGTATTACTAGAAATAATATGCAGCCCGGGAAGATTTTAATTGAAGTTGCTATGGTTTATTCATTAATTAGGGAAAAAATTCTGATGTTTAGAACAGGGAGTCTTCCCATCAGAGAAAAGTCACTCTCTTTATATTTTCCATAACACATAGGACTCTAAATAATGTTTCTGGAGGGAGTGTGAAGATCCTCTAGGTTTGGCAATATCATCTGGAAAACAGGAAGGAAAATAATCTGTCTACTCACCTCCCATGATTGCTGAGGGGATAAAATAGATAACTTTATTGTGGGAAAACAGTAGGAACATGGTTTGAAGTTGAAACATTTCCATAACGCAGACAAAAAGTGCAGGCTTAGGAACACCAGGCCTTGACTAGGTGGAACACCAATTGGTCAGCATGAAAAAATGTTTGCATAAGAAGGCATTTGAACTTTGTGTGACCTATACCTTCTTATTGAAAATGTCACACCTGTCCCTTATTATAGTAAAAACAAACAGCTGTTAGTTAGTTCCTAAATAAATATGATGTGGAAACTAGGGTTGTGGCTCTCAGGTTCAGAAGCTGTGAGTCCCCTGATCCCATCTTTATTTCCTTTCTTGTGTCTTTTTTTCTGTCCTTTTATTTCTTCAGTTCTGCATCACCTTCCCTTCATGCAAACCTATTGCTGACCTGAGCTCAGCAAATGGCACCCAATGTGGGGCCCGAGGGGAAAAAGAATTGCTTCAAGTGAAATTAAAGGTGTTGTTATGGCGCAGAGCCCCCAGTGGTTTAGAAGGCCTTCCAAGTCCTCCATGAGTAAGGATACTCCTGGGTATTCCAGCAGGGTTATGATGGGAAACGGAGACAGTTCAACAAAATATTGCCCATATGTTTCCTTAAACAACTCGTCAAGGCAGGAGGAGCCGAGGCCAGCGAGTCTCACATTTTGGAACTTTTGCGGATTGTAGAAAAATATTGCTCATGGTTCTCAGAAGTAGGAAGTTTAGAGTTAGAAGACTGGGAAAGAGTAGGAAAAGAGTTTTAAAAAATTACATGTACAAGGTATTCCACTCCATGTTACTATTTGGCCCACTTGGACGATTATTAAATCTATTTTGGAACCTTTGCAAACAGAAGATAAGGAAGAGAAAAATGAAAATAGGAATAGTGAGGAAGTTCCTCCCACTAAATTTTTTGATAATCTAAAGTTATTTTGCCTTCAGTTCCTTCATTAACTGACTTTAGTCACTTTCTCCCCCGCCAACACCTCCTTCCCCTCCTATGCCCGGAGACACTCAGCCAAAGTTGCCAGCTTTACAACAAGGCATTTTACAGGCTAGAAAGGAGGGTGACTTGGAGGTGCTTCAAATGGCCTTTCCAGTTACTGTATGAGAAAGAGTAGCACCTGGAGTAAATCCCTGTGGTTTAACTGCTAACTTACTGTGGCAAATGCATATAACTCATAGCTCCTCCTTTGGAAAATTGTTATGTTCATATCTCTGTAGACACTTGTTCAGGATTCACTTGGGCTACAGCTCAGACTGGAGAAACTGCTTGACACATAAGACAGCATTTGTTAGCTTGCTTTGCTGTAGTGGGACTTTCCCAGTCTCTAAAAACAGATAATGCTCCTGCTTGTACCAGTGTCTCCCTTAAAAGATTTCTAGATACTTGGAGTATTTCACATATTATAGGACTTCCTTATAACCCCCAAGGGCAAGCTATTATGGAATGAGCACATCAAACCCTTAAACTCATGTTACAAAAACATAAAGGGGGAGACAAGGAAACACCGCAGGTGCAGTTACATAAGGCACTATTCACTCTTAATTGTCTTAACTGTGGAACCACCCTGGAAGGAACAGCAACTGAAAGGCATTTCCAAAATATTTGAAAACCCAAACTCTGTTTGAAAAACCTTTAATTTGGTAGAATGATCCACTGACCAATAAGTGGTCAACAGGGAAGTTGTTAACTTGGGGAAGAGGGTTTGCTTGTGTTTCTCCAGGAGACAGAGAACATCCTATGTGGGTACCAGCTCGTTGGATAAAGCCATACCAAGAACACAAAGAGATGACAAATTTCCTATGGAAGCCAGAACCTCTGGTCATGCAGATGGAAAGACTGATGCTGAAAACTGCATGACTGGGTCCCATTCTGAGGATTAGAGAAGCTTCACCTCTCACCTGGGGTGTGAGTTAAACATCTAAAGTCAAGAGGCTGAACAACAGCTGAACAAGAGCTCAGTTACATCTTATATCAGGATTGAGTCTTTGCCTGATACATATACTTTGCTATTATTCTTACAAAAAGTGTTTAAGCATGCAAAAAGGTTTATAGGCTAGAGTGGCTTTACATTAAGTTATCAAACAAAAGAAAGAAAGACAAGAAAAAAAAAGGGAAAGGAAGAAAGAACTGCTTTTGTGTTTGTTCAATGTCAGTGTGAGTTGTAATGGTTTTTGTGATTGTTCATTGCCAGTGTATATTTTGATACCTCCAGATGGTGATACAATTTGATAAATAAACATTTCTGAAAGAGCTGTATTCAAATAGCCAAAAAATTAAATAAGCACTTATTACTTAAATTTAAAATGTTAATGTGATCTCTATAATAATAAAAATTATAGGACTCGATTAATAGTATTACAATAAATCTCTTCATAAAAAATAGTTCTTAAATTGAAATGAATAATGTATTTTCATAGGATAAAATGAAAGATGTAAAAGTTAAGCAAATATTGAAAAAGGTAAAAAATGCTAACTGAAATTTAATAAGGTGTATTTTGTCCTAAAATAAAATGGTTAGTTTTTAAAATCAGAAACGGAGATATGCGGGGCAGAACCAATATGCATATAGCAAGATTGTGGTAGCATTCAGTGAAAAAATATGTTTTGTAAAAGTAAAACAAATCTGAATGAATACAAAAAGTGCAAAAACTATGTGAAAAGGTCAACAAAGGACTTGGCTGTTCTTCAAGGCTTTCTGCCCTGGCCTGATTGCAATGAATCTGGCTGCACAGAAGAAACCTGTGGCAGTGACCCTACTAAGAAACATCAGAGAACTTGGTATCTTAAGGGCCTGGAATAGGAAAACTACTGGGACAAGCTGTAAGGCCCCTGCTACTCTATCAAATTTTTAAATGTTTAATTGGGTAAAACAAAACTATACCATCTACTGTAATTGATAAAGTACAATGTTTTCTTATATTAATGAAATGTATAATATTGTTGGAATACTAAAAATCTTCCATCCCTCACTTAGTTCAAAACCATTATATGTGTTTATTATAAAAGGCCCTTTGAGCAGCAAGAAATTACCAAATGTAACACCACTGTGTTGCAAAAACAAAAAGGGGGAATTGTTGTGGGAAAACAGTAGGAACATGATTTGAAGTTGAAACATTTCCATAATGCAGACAAAAAGTACAGGCTTAGGAACACAAGGTCTTGACTAGGTGGAACACCAACTGGTCAGCACGAAAAAATGTTTGCATAAGAAGGCATTTGAACTTTATGTGACCTATAACTTAGTGTAGATGTTGCACCTGTCCCTTATTATGGTAAATAACAAACAGCTGCTTGTTAGTTCCTAAATAAATATGATGTGGAAACTAGGGTTGAGCTCTCAGTTTCAGAAGCTGTGAGTCCCCTGATCCCATCTTTATCTCCTTTCTTGTGTATTTCTTTCTGTTCTTTTATTTCTTCAGTTCTGCATCACCTTTCTGTCATGCAAACCTATTGCTAAGCTGGTCTCAGCAATACTTGCTTAAAAAGTACCTTAAAATCTAAAACTTCTAAATGGAAAAAATGATATAATTAGCATTTATAGTTCATTTTAGATTCAAAGGGGAATAATAGCAATCAAATCAGTGTATAAGTAGAGAGCAGAAGATGTGTAAGAAACAGTGAAATGAAGGGTGCAAAATTTTTTTAATTGTAAGCAATCCAAAGTCATTTCATATTTACTGTAGTCTTTGGGAATCAGGTAATTTTATCGGTTTGTTCATTAGACATGCTGACCCGTTTACTACATGTGAAAGGTTGGGATTGATCAGTGATGACCAACAAATAATGTTTGGGAAGTAGTGACACTTTGCCTGGAGTAGGTAGCTAGAAAGTGGTAAGTGAACATGAACAGAAGAGAAGGCCCAAAAGAAAGTGGTTATTGTTTCATGCTCAAAGCTGCAGAGGAATAAACATTTGGGTGTTGGGCACAGACTCCAGAAGCCATAACCCAGACAGCTGGTGCTGGGAGAAAAGATACTGGTGACCTTTTGCAGGAAAATAACCTATGGTCACAGAAGGTGAGAAGGTAAGACTGCCCCTCCCTGCTTCTACACCTCCACTTTCACTTCTCTGCCATCTGTTTGCTATTCATTTAACCCTATTTTGAGTGGGATTCTTTTCTTTTAATCTTCAAGATTGATCTTGATGTTTCTTCTAATGTCATTTTATCAGAATAAATGTTTATGTATTTCTCTGTGTGTGTGTGCATTAGAAAGTGTGTGTACACATACACACCTCATAGATGCCCTTACTTGAGGGGCTGATATGTAAAAGGACAGAAAGATATTAGGTGAGGGGCTCAGACTCACATTATCTCCCTAAGAAAATCCTTGAGGGATTTAGGAGCAAATAGTTCAAATGGAGCCAAGCTTATGGTTGATACCAGAGCCGTGACATCTCATAAAGTGTCCATGGTGACTATGGACAGAGGTAGAAAACTGGACCTGCTCAGTGTTTTTATTATGAACAGGTGATCTTCAGATAGTGTTGGAGAGACAGTTTCCTAAACACAGATCATCAAATTACCTGGAAAGATATTTACCAATTCAGGATCCCCAGACCTAACTCTGAGGATGCAATGGGGACTAGGAATTTGTATTGTTGAAAATCTCCATTCTGATCATCCACCAGATTTTAAAACTCCTGGAATAAGAAGAAAGGATCTTTATTGCCCTCCTACCTAGTTAGGAGTTCTTGGATTGCTGAAATCTCTGTATCAGTTTTCTCATTTGAATATTAGATAAGATCTTTATGGTGCCTCTAAAACCTGCCTTCATGATGCTTTAGAAAATCAATCCTAACAAAAAACATTATAAAATACAATTTAAGTGAAAAGACAGACTACCCAATGGGAGAAAATATTTGGTAACCATATATCTGATACGAGCCTAATATCCAGCATATATAAAGAAATCCTATACCTCGAAAATAAAAAGACAAAGAACCCATTCAAAAAATGGTCAAGAGATTTGAGCAGATGCTTCTCCAAAGAAGAAATACAAATGGCTAAAAAGCACATGAAAGGATGCTCAACATCACTAGCTATCAGGAAAATGCAAAACAAAACTACAATGAAAAAAAAATAACTACAATGAGATACCATCTTACACCCATTAGACTGGCAACTGTTAAAAAAAACAGAGGTGAGGGTGTCTTGAGAGAGCATGGGTGGCTCTCAATGGGGGAGGACAGACTAGAATATCAAGCCCTCAGCATTGCTGTAAGTGTCTATGAATCCTGTCCTTCAAGAAGTGAAGCTTGTCTGTCACTGTGGGCCCTGAGGGGAAGAGGAGAGAGGAAGAGAATGGATGGAAGTGGGGATAACTGGGGGGAAATGGAAGTGTTTCACAAGTTCATGCAATGATGGATATAAACCATGTTAAATTTCACCAAAATTTTAAGTGTCTAAAATGTAAACCATAATATAACCAAAATTTTAGAAAAATGTACACTTTAAAATATAAACCATATGTAAACCAAAATAGAACCATGGTTGGTAGCTATGTTTCAATATCTTTACATCAGCTCTAGCAAATGTAACATCCACAGGTAAAAAGATCATTGCTGGGGAAAGGGGAAAGGGTTTGATGTCTGGTATATGGGAGTGCCCTATATTGTATATGTGGCTTTACTGTGATCTAAAAATTTTTAATTAAAATTTTAAAAAAAGGATGTAGACACTGAGGAAGGAATAGAAGAGACTGCCTTGGCATTGTACCTACAGGACAATACCTATTACAGTGATGAAAGACAAAATGTCAAAAACAAAGCTTTATGATATTTTTCATTTTTTAATATTCCAATTTATTTTTTACTTTTTTTTAAGTTTTTCTAAACTAGTTTGTATTCTATTTCTAATCTTTAAACCTATCATTACTATTTCACTTTCCTACTAATTGAATTTGGCAATATATTAGGCTTCATTTTTGAAGAAGTTTTGGATCACAGAGAGGTTCAACTATGGCAGGGGAGGAGCACCAGTGTGGGATGTCATTCATGGGGAACACATGGGTGGGAGGGAGTTCTCCAGGGCTTGTATATGTTCAGATATTCTTCAGGTATTGACATAGTAGGAAGAGTTACACATGACAACTGAGGGAATGCTGAGTTCCTAGTCAGGGGAGCTCTGTCATATTCCCCAATGGAACAGCAACAACCCCCCAAGTGCAAGGGCAGATCAGTGAAGAAGAATGGTCCCATGATGGGCCTTTGATACTGATGGCATGCTTATGAGCCTGTGTGCTTGAAATTTCACCTAGGCCTCGGGCTGCAGAGTGCTAAGAGCTACCTCCTAAGAGCTTTCATGTTGCTCAAATGTGGCCTCTCCCTAAGCCAAACTCAGCATATAAATGCATTACCTTTCCTGCAGCATGGGACAAGACTCCTGGTGATGAGCCTCCCTGGTGCCAAGGGATTACTACCAATCACCAGCTGGTGATGCACCTAGAAAAAGACCTTGAATAAAAGGGGGAAATGGTAAAGACAAATGACTTTATATGGCTAAGAGACTTCAAAATGAATCAGGAGGTCATTAGAGGAGTCACGCTTATGCACCTCTCAGCAGGATCCCAGAGACAGTCACAACCCCAGGTACTGGTGCTCCTGAGGGCTACAGAGACATATAGGTTATACAGTCATTGCAGATGGCTCTGGAGTTCAGTGCTTTGCCAATGGGCCCTATGTTGGAGTTTGTGCTCCTGAGTGTGATGGAGTTGGATTCAGATGTGACCTCTCTACACATGCCTCTTCTGCCACTTTTATTGAACCTGTGTTTGGTGCTGGTATTGGTGTATGCTCAGGAGACTTGAATCTCTGGACTGGTCATGTGCCAGCTGGGCTCTGAGCCTCAGCAGAGCTGCAACACCTACTCTCTGGTTTGTTAGACTTACCCAGGTCAGCTAACAGTGAGGTAAATTAGGTCAACCACCACACCTGGGAACTGAGAGTGTCTACAACTGCAAGCAGGGGATTCACATCCATCAGCCATGTGGGATCTAAGGCCCCTCTTGATTTAGAGATGGAGTGGACATCACCATCCCAGGGTCCACAGGATGGAGGAATAAAATATAGATTAGAGTGGATTTACTGGTATTCTACTATAGAACTACTGTGACTCTAGCAATGGAAGAAATTTTATCACTGATGTGGAGACAGTGGACATGGGAGTTGCTGAGGGCAGGAAGAGGGAAGAAGAGGTGCGATGTGGGGGCATTTCGGGGACTAGGAGTTGTCCTGAATGATATTGCAGGAACAGATGCAGGACATTATATATCCTGCTATAACCCACTGAATGTACTGGGGGAGAGTGTAAACTACATTGTAAGCTATAATCCATGCAGTGTAGCAGTGCTCCAAAATATATTCACCAAATACAATGAATGTGTCACAATGATGAAAGAGGTTGATGATGTGGGAAGAGTGGCAGTGGGGTGGGGTGGGGTGGGGTGGGGGATATATGGGAACCTCTTACTTTTAAATGTAACATTTTTTGTGTTTTATGTATCTTTAAAAAAAAATTAAATTTAAAAAATTTTTTTAAAAGAATATAAAAAATACAATTTAAACCTTTTAATAGAGGTTTTCATGACAAAGCCAGTTTATCATAGGATCTTCTCATATAGAACATCTTGAAGAAAGAGTAGATTTGACACATGTTAGTTCAACCTTGACTAAAATTGTTCATTCAGTATTCAACAAGACTGAGAGGTTTTTCTGGAAATAGATTAGAGATCTATGCACACAATCTCTTCCCATGTGGAACTTACTTCTAGAAGGAGAAGGCAAAGAATGAACTGATAAGAAACAAGATGATGTGATGGAAAGTATGTTGGTGGGAGCAGATTGCAGTGCCCACTTTGAACAGTGTGTTAATGGAAGGTGATGTGGCTCGAATTGTGTGTCCCAGTTTGGATATGATCTTTATTCTGGTGGATGAGGAACCATTGTAAATAAGATCTCTTTATGATGTTACTTCAGTTAAGGTGTGGCCCAACTGAGTCAGGTTGGATTTTAATCTGGATTACTGGAGTCCTTAATAAACAGAGTAAATGTTAGAGGGAGAGAGAAGCCATGGGGAATAGAGGAAGCTGGAAGTTAGTGGAATAGGGAAAAGAAAGGAGAAGATGCTGCCCGATGCATTGTCATGTGACAGAAAATTCAAGGGACCCCAAAGATTGCAGGCTAGTCAAAAGACTTCCTCCTCTGGAGGAAGCAAGCTTTCTAGCCTCTGAAACCATGAGCCAATGAACTCCTGTTTTAAGACAACCAATTGTTTGATATTTGTTTTAGCATCCAGGTAATGAAAACAGAAGGCCTCTCTGTGCTGACACCCAAGAAGGAGAGGTACCTGATCACCCAAATAGGAGGGAGAAGAGGAAACAGCAAAGTACAGAGACCCTGAGGGATAAAGAACTTGGCACGTTTAAGAATCAAAAAGGAGGACTCTGGGGAAGCAGGTGTGGCTCAAGCAGCTGGGCATCCACCTATCGCAAGGGAAATCACATGATCTAATTAATATGTTAAGAGTCATTCTAGTTTCTAGTTGGAAAATGGTTTGGGGTTAGTGAAAGCAGAACAGCCAAGATTATATTGTCACCCTGATGAAATATGATAGTGATTTGAACAGGCTCATGGCAGTGGAGATGAAGAGAAATAGAAAGTTTTGAGACCTGTTTTAGATCGAGACATAGACCCTCATTAAAGAAAAATAACGCAGAGTTCCTCAGGGTGACAAAGGAATGCAGAATTAAGAGTCTGGGCTTAGCAGCTACTCTGTAACTTACTCGCCGTGTGATCTTGGTCAAATTATTTGCTTTCTTTTTGCCTCAATTTCGTCTGTGAAATGGAAATAATAGTCCCTAGCTCGTGGATTGTTGCAAAGATTAAAATTATAAAATAGGTGTAAAAAATTTAGCACAATGCTTGGAAGTTCTTGATAAGCATTCATTGTTATTATGGTTATTATAATTAGGTTGATTTTTGGTCATATGACTTTATAAGGAAAAAGATGTCCAGGATGACATGAAACTCTGTACTAGGTCTATGGGTTTATTCCTCATTGGAAAAAAAACTAGTGGCTCAATATAAGTAATTTATTTTAAAATACTTTGTTATAGATATATATATGGGCCAGTAAGGATTTTTATCTAGATGGAGACAGCGTGTTATCAAGAATACAGGTCCAGGGTTGGTCAGTATGTACTATGTCAGAAAGGGCCACCCTCTAGAAGCAGCTTCCAGAAGCCATATTGATTATTTATATCATGAACAGTAGCCAGTGCTTGTCTATGTAGCATACCGAATGTAAAAATTGGGTTTTATTAATGAAAACGTCTTGCTAAGTAACATAGTGGATATTATAGGGAAGGTCTTGGTGAAATCAGAGGTGTTCCAAACTTTGCATGATAAGGACTTAAGAATCTACTGAGACCTGTATCTTGTACCTATTAGGAATGGTACCCAAGGCTTGATTCCTAATAGATCCTGTGTCCAGCCATTCATCTGGGGATATGTGCTTGCATCATGCCTATTAGAGGGCACAGACTTGGGAATCTGCCTAAAATGAATCTCTCATATCAGTATACTAGGACAGAGAAATGGGACTTCATGAAACATAGATTACCTGTTTTGCAACAGTTTTGTTAATTAATATTTGCTTTCGTTATGAACCAAGTAGCAAGATTTTGGAAGAGCAGCTAGCCCTTACACAGCAAATTTTCTTGGTAGATGTCTTCTTCTATCAAGAATAAAAGACTTATGCAGAACTGAATTGTGTGAGACAGTTTGTAAGAGCTCCATAATTGCAGGGAATCAGTTGCCCAGGTCCCAATGAAAAGTCCCGTAACAAATCCCCCATTTAGAAGTTGTGACTGTCATTTTAGTTTCTATAATGTCTGTAATGTCTGTAATGAAGTGGCCATAGGATAAAATACAGAAATTCTGTTACCATAAGTTTGCAGTCACCAGTGACGGCTGCAGAATCCTCACTACTACCACTGCCATAAAGAAAACCATCGTTCCACTGGAACTGCTGAAATGACCTTTTTTTTTACTGTTGCTATCCCCAAGGAATTAGAAACCAGGGATAAACAAAGGACCATTTCCCTGCCCTCCTTGTAAGAGAAAAATTATGGTCCTGAGCCTTATACTTACAATCCCTGGCTCCACTCAGAGGATTCCAGTGGTAACCCAATTTCCTTTCCCTTTTCCAAGTCTCTTACAAATTAATCCAAATGGCACAGATCTTCATTTCCCGCATTGGGGAAACACAATACAGACCATTCTCTGAGTATGATGGATAACACTAGCTAGAATCATCAAGTCGTACTCAATATCTCTATTTGCTTAAGTCTAGTGCTCCGGCATAGATAGCATTCAAATCTCCTAGGAAGTTTTTCCAAATTTTCATACCTGGGTCCCACCCCCGAAGATTCAGGTGCCTTCCCTGGTGGTCCTGGGCATGTATAGTTGGAAAAGTTTCCGGGATATTCACATACATAATTGCATTTCAAAGCCACTGCTTGAGTCTCTAAACTAGGTGGGTGAAATCCAGGTGCAGTAATAAGCTTGCCTTGATAGACTTGTTTAGAACATTCAGTCTCTTGAAACTGGTAGAGCAAAGTCCTTAGACATTTCCAACTCTTCCTCTCACTTTCCTGGCTGCCGTGTTCAAATGTTTTTTGATGATTGGACTCACATCCTCATAGCCTTCCTCTCTTTTTCAGGTGGCCTTGCGTAGGCCAACCAGGAACTTTTAACCGTATTTTTCTAGGTCTTCCCTTATGCAGGAAAATTGGGATACTGAGTGGAAGCAGTATGCCTCTTCCTGGTGCCACAAGGTGCCACACTATGGGCTTGGGCTGCATAGAGAAGTATTGTACCTCAGATCAGGAGTCAGAGAGCACATAGCCATAGGGAAGGGTTACCCAATTTGAAGGGGACAAAATAAGACAGGTGAAAAATCAAGCAGGTTAAGAAAAAAGGGTTACTGAGGGGCTCATAGCGAGGAAGGAGGGTAAGTGGTGTTTGTAAGAACTTCCTGGCCATGCCTGGCACATGTTACAATACATTAGGAAACTCCAGGAATTCCCAGAGTTGGGGACCAGGTGTTCATTGTTCCTTTTGATACATGAGGCCTGAGGATTCTGTTGTGAGTGGTCTGGGGACATGGAAAGAATGAATAGAAAGAGAGGAATAGGTTTTAGCTGGGAATATGTAACAGATTGTTTTCAGTGCCATTGATATCAATAAATTCCCTATCACTGGATGTTCCATGATCTGTGGGAAATTTGATCAGATAAAATCATTAATGAAACACTAAATATTATTCCATTCACTTTTCAAACATCATTTTTTCTCTGTCTAATATGAAATGAACTAAACTTCATGATTATTCACTCTGTCACCACTTAAATGACTCAGCACAGAACAGAAGTGATTTTGTGGATAAAGGATCTCGTTTTTGGCTGTATTTTTTCCATCTGACAAGTATTGAACCTCCATGATCTCTGCCCTTGGGGCAGATGGGAAAAGATTCTGCTGTGTTTTCTTGTAATCAGGCGATTCTAAACTTGCTTCAAAATAAGTGAAACTTTAAAATTATGCCATAGAGTTTTATCTCTCAAGGGCACTGTCAATTATTTGATCCAAACTTGTTGGACTATAACAAGATTTCAAAATTGCAAAATACAAAATTTTTTAAGGCAACACTGGAAACCACTTGTAAACACTTGACAAACAGTTGAATTCTCAACTCAAGAACAATTTTCATATTCATGTTATTTGGTATGAGTGGGTATACTGAGTCACCTTGGCTACCTTCCCTCTTATCTGTACACCACTAATTCATTTTCACCTTCATTCATTGCTAATTCAACAAGTATTCACTGTGTGTTTGCTATGTGCTGGGCTTTGTGCTACAACCTGGAAATAAAGAATGAATGCAGCTAATTACCATTCCTACTTCAGAGGACTCTGTCTGGTGAAAGACAGACGCTAATGAAAATGTCACCCCAAATTATAAAATTGTCTTTTAAGTGTTAAACATTATAAAGGAAAGGACAGCATACCACAGATAAATTTGACTATTTGGCCCAGTCAGATAAGTCAGGAATGGCTTCCTTAAGAGTAAGAAGTAAGCTGAAATCTTTAGGATTTGTCTAGACAAAGATTTGAGGCAAAGGGAACAGCAAGGGCAAAGGCAAGATGTGGCTAGAGGGAGCACCGTGGACTCAAGGTCCTGAAAGAAGACTGGAGTAGCTGGACCGGGAGAGCAAGGGAAGCACAACAGGAGCTGAGTGTGGGAAGGTAGGACAAGGAAAGACCAGAAGGCCTCCCTTCCCCTCATATACACCCCTCCTCCCTCCTGATTTTCCCCTTCCCAGTGCTCTTAACCGAAGGACTCCTTATTCCCAGAATACTTACTACCCTCTCCCTGTACCCTTCCCATCTCTGATTTAGTCTTTAAGATCCTGCTCAAATTCCATTTTGTCCACGAACCCTCCAGTGATGCCGCAAACAGAAGTAATCTTACGCTCTTTTTGTAAACATTGCATTTTATTAAAGAAGTTATTCTATTCTAGTTATCTCATTTCTTTATATGTAGTTCTTCCTTTGCAAGTCATGTGCACCTAGAGCACAGAGCTCACATCTTGTGAAATTCCTATGGGGCCTGGTACCATATATTCTGTCTTGGAGGTATCCAATAAATTCTTATTGAATTGCATTAACTCCAGTCTTCTGTACAAAATGAAAAGGCAAGTACATTCCTTTGTTTTCTTTTGTTTTAAGTGTTTTTTTTTTGCTTAAATAATAGACAGTGGAAAGCATAAAATGCATTGTACAATATTTTAAACAGAATCCAAATTGCTTTCTAATATTTGTAAAGGTTAATTTTGTTTTAGATGGGAAGCAGTGTGGCTCAACTGATAGAGTGTCTGCCTACCATATGGAGGGTCCAGGGTTTGATATCCAGGGCCTCCTGACCCATGTGATGAGCTGACCAACGCGCAGTGCTGCCATGCACAAGAACTGCCGTGCCACGCAGGGGTATCCCCAGCACAAGGACTGTACCCCACAAGGAGAGAGCTGCCCCGCATGAAAAAAGTACAGCCCACCCAGGAGTGGCACCACACACACGGAGAGCTGATGCAGCAAGATGATGTAACAACAAAAAAGCGGCACAGTTTCCTGGTGCCATGTGACAAGAATGCAAGGGGACACAGAAGAACACACAGTGAATGGACACAAAGAGCAGACAATGGGGGAAGGCAAGAGATATAAATCAAATAAATCTTTTTAAAAAATTATTTTAGGGAAACGGACTTTGGCCCAGTGGTTAGGGCGTCCGTCTACCATATGGGAGGTCCGCGGTTCAAACCCTGGGCCTCCTCGACCCGTGTGGAGCTGGCCATGCGCAGTGCTGATGCGCGCAAGGAGTGCCGTGCCACACAAGGGTGTCCCCCGCGTGGGGGAGCCCCCACGCGCAAGGAGTGCGCCCGTGAGGAGAGCCGCCCAGCGTGAAAAGAAAGAGCAGCCTGCCCAGGAATGGCGCCGCCCACACTTCCTGTGCCGCTGACGACAACAGAAGCGGACAAAGAAACAAAAGCAAAGAAACAAGACGCAACAAATAGACACCAAGAACAGACAACCAGGGGAGGAGGGGAAATTAAATAAATAAATAAATCTTTAAAAAAATAAAAAATAAAAAAATAAAAAAATTATTTTAGAGAGGAAATATGCACATGAAGTCCAGGAAAAAAAACTGCTATTTAGGGGCACATTATTGTAATATTCTGGAAAATTCCAAACATTGTGAGTGAAGGTCTCAATCTTTTACAAAGAATGATATTTCATAATTTTTCTATAAAAATAAATTAAATGCTGATCACAAACATTTGGAAATAGAAAAAAGTGAAAAAGAAACCACCATATTTAAGGACCTTATTTCTTCCTGAAGTCAGAAACTTCCCTCATACTCTCATAAAGACCTCTGGTTTAATTTAAATTTTTTGCTCTTGTTTGTTGAATCAGCAGCTCCATTTTTGAGAACCTGAGGAAGTTTTATAAACTGACAGCATGCTCTTTTATCCTAAAGCATTGGCATGGTATATGGCTATTAACTTTTATGCATGTACTTTCTGTAATCCTTACTTATGAATATGTTTATGTTTTATACCATTACTGACTGCTGTGACAAAATGTTATTTATCTGAGTTGACAAGAAATGGCAACAATAATGCCTCAGCTAAAAACAGACTTGTTCTTTGTCAGTTTAACTCCAATGGGGTGGATTTAGGTATTGAGGTGAAATGGTAGGCTATTGAGAGATATGAAATTTAGGGATTAGTGCTGAATGTTGATGACAGGGACTGTAACTTGATTTGTGGCAGTGAAGAGTTACCCTTTTCAAGGGTCCTGAGAGTAAAGGGAGGCCGAGCAGTATCACTGCCAAGTAAGGGAGACTGGAGAAAAGCTGGGAGAATGCAAAAGGAGTCCGCATCTCCCTTCTTGAAGTTGATTCAACAAAAGAGAACTGCATTAGTTCAGTAACTTTTTAAGAGTTTTTCATGAAACATTGAGATCATAAATTTTAGGAAGAGGCAGAAGGACATAAACTAAAATGAAATTAGGAGCAACAATAAAACATTATTTAGATTAATGCATAGTATCCAGTAACAGGTTTAACCTGGGATCCATGTCTTGCTCTTAAAGGGTCTATGTGCTAGTTTTCCATCTGTGGGCAATTGTCAGGGTTTCACTAGAGTTAAGAAACTCTGTGTGTGGTATACTTCTCTATCCATTAAGCTAAATACAATATGGCCTGTTATTTCCTTTTGAATACTTCATTTTAAACAGTGCAATGTTGCTGTGTATATTTCCTAGTTTTAATTTATATCCTAGTGTAACTGTTCACAAAGTATGACCCCACAGGCCCTCAGGTTCCCTAATATACTATTTTTTTTTAGTTTTTTTTGTTTTGTTTTTATTTTTTTTAATGTTACATTAAAAAAACATGAGGTCCCCATATACTCCCCACCCCCCTCACCCCACTCCTCCCATAACAACCTCCTCCATCATCATGGGACATTAGCTGCACTTGGTTAATACATCTCTGAGCAGTGCTGCACCACATGGTCAATGGTCCACATTATAGTTTACAATCTCCCCCAGTCCACCCAGTGGGCCATGGGAGGACATACAATGTCCAATGACTGTCCCTGCAGTACCACCCAGGACACCTCCAAGTCCTGAAAATGCCCCCACATCACATCTCTTTTTCCCACTCCCTACCCTCAGCAGCTATCATGGCCACTTTCTCTATATCAATGCTACATTTACTTCCATTACTAATCACAATAGTACCAGAATAGAATATCAGTAAGTCCACTCTAATCCATACTCTATTTCTCCATTCTGTGGGCCCTGGGATGGTTATGTCTACTCCACCTCTATATCGAGAGGGTGTTTAGATTCCACTTGGATGATGGATGCAATTCTCCTGCTTGCAGTTGTAGGCACTCTTGGCTCCCTGGTGTGGTGGTTGACCTTCTTTACCTCCTTGTAAGCTGGCTGGGATAAGTCCAATAAACCAGACGGAAGGCATTGCAAGTCTGTTGAGGCTCAGGATCTGGCTATCACATGGACAGTCCAGAGATTCAGGTCCCCTGAGTATACACTAAACCCCAGTGCCAACCACAGATCCGGTAAAAGTAACAAGAAAGGCTTGTGAACAAAGATCACATCTGAGTCCAACTCCATCACACTCAGGAACACAAACTCCAAAGTAGGGCCAACCGACATGGCACTGAAGTCCATCTGCCATGACCATAGAACCTGTGGGTCTCTGTAGCCTTCAGAAGAACCAGTACCTGGGGTTGTATCTACTTTAGCTGTCTCTGGGACTCTGCTGAGGTGTGTGTAAGGATGATCCCTCTGATGACCTCTTGACTCATTTTTGGAGACTCATAGACATATAAACTCATTTGTTCTTTCCATTTCCCCCTTATATTCAAGGTCAAAAGCATTTTTAACTCCTTATATTACATGTAGGCTGAGATATTCTGCTGGTCTGAGTTGACCCTTTTACTCAAGGTCGTTTTCTAGTTACATCATCAACTGGTACTTGGTAGTAATCCCTCAGTGCCAGGGAGGCTCATCCCTGGGAGTCATGTCCCATGCTGGGGGGAAGGCAATGCATTTACATGCTGAGTTTAGCTTCGAGAGTCGCCACATTTGAGCAACATGGAGGCTCTCAGGAGGTAACTCTTAGATGCCCTGCAGCTCTAGGCCTAGTTCTTATTTCAGGTGCTCAGGTTCACAAGCATAGTCATTAGTATTAAAGGCTCACTGCTGGACTATCCTTCATTTTTGGTCTTTGCTGTTGCACTTGGGGGGTTGTTGCTGTTCCATTAGGGAATGTGATAGAGCTCCCCTGGCTAGGAACTCAGCACTCCCTCAGTTGTCGATTTTTAACTGAAACCACTATGAAAATATCTAAACATTTTTAGGTAACCTGTATATATGCCCTGGAGAACTCCCTCCCAACTGTGTGCCCCCTATCAATAACATCCCACACTAGTATTCCTCCCCTGCCATTGTTGAACCTCTCTGTGATCCAAAACTTCTTCGAAAATGAAGCCTAATATATTGCCAGGTTCCATTAATAGTAAAATAGAATATAGTGAAGAGTTTAAAGGTTAGATATAGAATACATACTAATT
Source organism: Dasypus novemcinctus (assembly GCF_030445035.2). Taxonomy (NCBI): domain Eukaryota; kingdom Metazoa; phylum Chordata; class Mammalia; order Cingulata; family Dasypodidae; genus Dasypus; species Dasypus novemcinctus. Next base: position 45,903,498 of record NC_080674.1, on the reverse strand, counting down.
TAGAAAAATTAAAGTAAAAATAAATTGGGGTATGAAAAAATTAAAAAATGAAAAAGTTTTGTTTTTGATGTTTTGCCTTCCGTCACTGCAATAAGTGTTGCCCTGTATGCACATTGGCAAGGCAACTTCTTCCATCTCTTCCTCAGTGTCTACGTCCTTTCTTTTTCTTTTGGTGGGGGGAGGGTGGGGGAACATATGAACATAGGAGATTGTCAGGTATGTGATTGAGAGTATAATATTGAGAAAACTTTTTCAAAAATATGATAAGGAAGGTTACCTGTTTAATATGCTTAAAGGGGAGAATCTGACACAGGACAGGCTTCTAGGGAGTGTGAGTGCTCATTTTGTGATAGTGTATTATATCATTGAATGGAGACCCATACGATGAGAGTGAAGGTATACCCACATCCTGGAGAGAACTGATGTTCTCAAATACAGGGAATTGTAACTCTCGAGAGAAATGGTGGCTCCCAGTGCATTAGGGCAATTGAGCATGTCAAGCCCTCAACATTGCTGCAAGTATCTCTGAACATGGCCCTTCAAACAAAGAAGACTGATTGTCACTACGGGCCCTGAGGGGAGGGGGAAAGAGGTCCTGAATAGATGGAATCAGTGTAACTGTAGGGCAATGGAAGTGTTCTCCAAGATTATGCAAGGATGGGATACAGGACATATTAAATTACACCAGAAATGTATAGGGGCTTATAGACTAAAATGTAAATCATAATGTAAAACATAAGGTAACTAAAAATTTTGAAAATTGTATAGTCTAAAATATAAACCATAATGTAAACCCAAGTGTAACCTTGTTTGAAAGCTATTGTCTCAATATCTGTACATGAGTTATAGTAAATATAGTATGAACATGTAAAAAGATTATTGCTGGGAAAGGGACAAAGTGTCTTATGTTGGATATGTGGGAGTACCATATATTGTATATATGAATTACTGTTATCTAAAACGTTTGTGAACCCAAGAGCCTTTTAGCTTTAACTGTGTTCATAGTAACACTAAAAGGTTGTTTGCCTTTTTATAACACTGATGGTACAAACACGGTGGTAGGCAAAGTTCAATATGAATCATGCCTAGCCCCTAGGGTACTAGTAATAATTATGTTCTTCACCACCATGCACTCACAGGAAAAAATAAATAAAATGCCAGTTTCATTCGAAAATGGTTTTGACTGAAAAAATTAATTTTATTAAATCTTGACCTTTGAATATAGGTGCTTTCCATGTGCAAACAATGGGAAAAACAATAAAGCATTTCTTCTGTATACCAAAATGACTATTTCAAGGAAAATACTTGTGCAAGTTTTGAGTTTTGAGCTAAACTGTCCACGTTTTTACTTGAAGAAATGACTGAAAGAAACTGTGGCTATTCAGACTAACATTTCACAGATAACAATTGGCAATGTTTATTGCCAATGATAAAATGCAAGTCATCAAGCAAAAATTAGAATCTTAGAAATCTTGTATCTGCTACCATGAATATAACAATTTCCCGAAATTTTAGGACTTTTTTGATGAGATAGGTGCTGATGCATTTTTTCATATTGTGTGAAATGTGTCAACATTTGGAATATCTATACAACACAGTGAAATAATATTTATCAAATGACCAGTGCTCAGTGTAATAGAATCATGCCTGGGTAAAAGATTCACCAACATGCAAGATAGGCCAATGGATTTTAATGTAATAGAGTAGAAAAAGTTTGTTGAGTCTTGGTATAGTATCAAAGAAAATTATTCTAATTATCTCTAAAAACTATTAAATTAGTCCTTTCTTTTGTAACTACATATTGTATAAAGACAAGTTTTCTTTTTATCTTTCAACCAAAATATTATATTATGACAGATTTAAAGCAAAAGCAAACTTATAGGTCTAGCTGTCTTAAGTTGGATATTAACAAATTTTTCAAAAATGTGAAATAATGCATGTCTCATTAATTTTTTTGAAAAATAGTGAGTTTTCATAAAAATATATTAAGTATATTAACATGTATTAAGTTTATATTGTTTTAAAATGAGTTCATGTAAACATTTAAAAATTTTCTCAGGTTTAATTTCTAATACAGTTAATATTAATGGATATAGTACACAAAAATGCAAGCTCTCAATAATTTTTTAAAATAAAATTTTATTGAAGTATATTATTCATACATGAACATAAGTAAACAAGTGCATAGTAAAATTTGTGAATTTACAAAACAAATATATACATATAGATCTCCACACCACCAACACCTTGCATTGTTGTATAACATTTGTTACAAACTATGAAAGATTGTTGTCAAAATATTACTACTAATTATAGCCCAAATTCTTGGTGTATTTCCCCCAACCCACCCAATTATTAACACCCTATATTAATGTTACATATTTGTTATTGTTCATGAGGAATGTTCTCATATTTTTCCTGTTAACCACAGTCCATCATCCACTACTAGATTCCCTGTTATACAGTCCCATGCTTTATTTACTGAGTGGCTCTCCTTTTTATCACAGAATTGTACTGTCATCGCTGCAGTCAATTTTAGAACGTCTTCATTACTCCAAAAGGAAAAATCCCATAACTCCTGATACCCACCCATGGTTGTTCCTTAGTATTGAAATAATACCTTCTCGCCATTGCTGCAAAATATTACAATATTACTATCATTTGTAAGGTACGTTCTTTGTAAGTGGCCCATGTACCACCATATTCAAGAATGTAAATGGGGTCATGAGATGAGTGAAATGTTATATACATAAATGCATAGGAAAATTGAAAAATTTATAAAAATGAAATCATAAGTTCCACATTTTTCTGTACCTTGCTTTATTACTTAAAAACTTACAGAGATCTTTCCATATTGGCACACCCAGATTTACCTTATGTTTTGAAAACTATTACATGGTGTTCAATTAAAAGGGAGTACCTGGAATTTATGTTACTAGTCCCCAAATAATGCACATGTAGTTTGTTTCATTGTGTTTTGCTCTGTAAACATGGCTGCAGTTCCAGTTACATCTGCCAGTGCCCTCCAGTCAAAGGCCACCAGTAACATACTTGCAGTTGAATAAATTGGGTTAATTACTCATTGCAGGAGAAACCAAGGGAGAAACCAAGTTATAAGCATGATATGGAGAAGGGCTAAGGAAGCAGGGCTTCGTTCTAGATTATGTTATCAGAAAGCTGGGACAATTTTGCAATTGGGTATCTTAATAGATCTTCTCTAGGGCAGACTAGAGAAAGACAAAGCTGTAATTGGTAAAGAAGCAGCAATCAAGTGTATGTTTGGTATTTTGTGGGTTGCACAGTGACTGTTTTTATCTGCACTGAAACAAAATTATTAAGTGGCTTTGTTTTGTCTCACTTTATCTTGGTCTCAGAGTGATGGTGCCTGGGATTGCTATTTTGTGAGACTGTGTATAACAAGAGAATGGTAATCTCTGAGCATCAGGCCATCTTCCTAACAACACCAAGGTTTAACTGTTAAGTATCAGGCAGTTCTTGAAGTCAGGGAATTCTTTTTATATTTCCAACACAGTTTACTACAACCTCTTCAAAAGAGGCATTTCTCATCACCTTATTTCAAATAGACTTTCACTGTGATTCTCTATTATGGCACAGTAATCATTTTTTCCGTAGTGATAAAATGATCATCTGTAATTACATTCATGTTCACTTGTCTAATGCCAATATCCCAATTAGAGTGAACTCAATGACTTTAGAACTTTCTGTTCTTTTCAGATTTATACCAAACAATTCATTTAAGACAATACCTATTGAATGAAATGAATACATTTGCAGGAGCTCATAAATTTAAGAAAATTGGCTAATTTGTCTATTACATGTGTTACAAACAACTTTTCCAGATTCTCACTTGTTTTTTTTTGACATTATTTAATTATAACTTTTATTATGAAGAAGTCTTTCACTTTTATTTTGTGAAAATCATATTTTTTCTTTGTGTCTTCTCATTTGGTGCCCTTTTTTAGAAAAGCCTTCTCACCACTTGACTGTAAATAAATTACAGTGTAAGAGAAGGTAGGACACCAAATAGCCAGTAGCTGTTCCTAAAACCAGTTATTGAATAATGTGTCTTTTCCTTTGTAATCAGAATTTCTACTTTTATTATACAGTAAATGCTCATTGCATTTTTATCTATTTTTGGATTCTATCTTCCAGTAATCCATTTAATCTCCAGTGCCAAACCATTTCCATTTTACCAAATTCATCAAAGTTTTAAAAATATAACAAGATTATATATGCCCCATTTCAAATTTGTTATTACTATTCCCTTAAAAATATTCCTATCAATTCTCAGATGTTTAAGCTTCCAGAAAATTCCCAGTGTAACTGTGTTATGTTCCCTTGATTCTCCCACCATTAGAAAAGTCCTGATATATTGAATTAACATAATATTGAATCTAAAATTAAACCTAGGGAGAATTAACATCATTAAAATACTGTGTCTTACATGTTCCCATTATAGTCTTTTTGGATTAACTTTAAAAAATGAGTCCTCCTGCTGAGAACAATTAGAAAAACTGGATATGTATGTATACATTTAATGTTTAAAGCATTAGAGAAGCACAACTACTATTGAGATTTAAAGAGCCAAGATCTGATATAGAAGGGAAGCTCACAGAGGTAAACCAAGGCATTTGGTTCTTCTTTAAGATTGTGAGGCTGAAATACTGTCTAGAGTGTTTGGGAGTCTCAGATTGCTGGTGATACAATTTTAGCGTTCTGGGTTTGCCAAGATAGGAGATCCCTGGTGAACACTTCAGGATTTCATTTGTGACCCTTGAAAGCTAGAACCTAGGAATGGGCAAACTGGAAATAGCTCAGCCCACAAAATGACAGAAATATAGTCTTGAATCTCCTTAGCCTCTGATTGGATTATGATAATTTCTCCCTAATTTAAGTGCATGCCAGGTACAATAGCAAATTACCTCTGGAGAAAGATAGTATCATTTAGATTCTCAGATTATTAGTGAACTTTCAAAGGCAGAGTTCTGTATTCAGTAAAAAAAAACTTATTTATTTTGCAGTTTTACTATGATGTGCCGAAGTGTAGTTTTTTAAAATTTATTTATGCTACATGGAGTTCTTTTTGTTCCTTGAATCTCTGTTTAGATGTCTTTCATCACTTTAGGCATACCAAAACTCAAGACCAAATGAATGACAACTAATGGAAAGTTTTATAGAATATCCAGATATTGAAGTTATTATAGTGAATTCACCTATGATTAATACATGCAAGAAAACGCATAGAAGATGAAAAGTTTCAGCCAATAAATAGAACGTACTTTTTAAAAATTCAGTGGAAACATTAGAATTGAAAACATGCAATAACAGAAATTAACATTAATTTCAATTAACAGAAATTGTGTTGTCAATAGACAATGCAAGGATGCAGCCAAGCAAAAGGTTAGGGAATTAAAAAGAAAGTTAAAGCAGAAATTAATGAAATTGGTTGTTTACATGGGGTATGTGGAAATGAGAATGGAAAGCTGAGGGTTAATCTGTGCAGAATTGGTTGTTGCAAATCTTTGGAAATGAATAGAAATGGTGAAAGCACATCATAGTGTTGGTAACTAGCAGAGCTATTATATGGGTATGACAGGTGTTGAAAGGGTAATTCTAAGGTCATGTATGCTACTAGAAGGAAAGCTAAAAAATGTAACATGGGATGGTATAACATAGTGAAACCTCATGTAAAATATGAATATGAGAAGCATTGCATATATAAGATTTTTTTTACAAAATATAAATACAAATAAACTAGAGAGACGGAAACAGAATAGCAGCTATGTATGGCAGACAAGAAGAGAGACTGAGAGGTGATTGGTTTTTGTTTTGTTTTGTTTTTGTCTGTTTTTAGTTTTTAAAATTATTATTATCAGAATACTGAAAATGCTCTAAAAATGATTGAAGTGATAAATGTACAATTATGTGACTGAATACCAGTGATTGTACATTTTGGATGGATTTATGCTTTATTAATATGTATCAATAAAATTGATTTGTTAAAGTGAATGGAAATTCAATTTATCCTTTTGTATGGTTTTGGATTTTGAATTGTTCTAGTATTTTTAAAAGTTAAGTCAAAAATACAAGGAAATAAAACAGAAACAAATTAATATAGCCATGTATCAAATAGAGAATTACAATAATTAAAAAGAATTAATTCAGTGTTACAACAGCAAATTTTATTAAGGACATCACCATCCCAGGATCCACAGGAAGGAGGAATAAAATATGGATTAGAGTGGACTTACTGGCATTCTACTATAGAAATATTGTGACTAGTAATGGAAGAAATTGTAGCACTGAGGTGGAGAAAATGGCCATGGTAGATGCTGAGGGCAGGGAGAGGGAAGAAGAGATGTGATGTGGGGCTTTTTTGGGACTTGAAGTTGTCTGAATGATATTGCAGGGACAGATGCTGACATATGTCCTGCCATAACCCACTGAATGTGCTGGGGGAGAGTGTAAACTACAATGTAAACTATTATCCATGTGGTGCAGCAGTGCTCCAAAATGTATTCACCAAATGCAGTGAATGGGCCACAATGATGACAGAGGTTGTTGATGTGGGAGGAGTGGGGATGGGGGTTGGGGGGTGGGATATATGGGAAACTCTTATATTTTTTAATGTAAAATTTTTTGTGATCTATGTATTTTTAAAAATACAATTAAAAATAAATAAATAAAATAAAAATAAAAAAAATTATTGCTAAAAATGTTATTTTGAGTAAATGACCCTTTACAAAACCAAAAATGAAGATAGATTCTATTATGTTATCCAATGTGTTAGATCAGTTTTCCTAGAAGCAGAGTATGATATGGGAATTGTCTGCAAGTGACATGAAGAGAATACTCTCAGATAAATCTTATATTGGAGAAAGGAACACAGGATAGTGAAGGGAAACTAGCAAGTAGGTGTTTTTTGGTAAACCCTAGCCTCAGCCTGAGATCTGAATCATAATTTATACCTAGGGTTTGCCCTCCCTAGAGATGGGGGTGGGGCACTAGTAGGTTTGTGTACTCCTGTATTTGTCAGTCATTGGATATAAGCCCATTCCAAGGAGGAAGCATATAATTTTCAGGTTATCTAAAGGGGATGAGTACAGAAAAGGTCATTAAAAGATACACCTAGAAAATATAGGGAATTCCCTATATCCCACCCCCTCCCCTTCTCACATTTCCCCCTACTAATAACATCTTACGTGAGTATGATATATTTGCTACAGTTGATGAACCATATTGAAGCGCTGCTACTAACCATGATCAATGGTTTACATTATGGTTTACACTTTGCATCACACAATTTTATAGGTTTTGATAAAATTTATATTGACCTGTATCTGTCAATGCAAGATTGAGCAGAACAATTCCAATGCCCTATGTTTCAGTAACCTAAAACTTCTTTGAAGATAAAGTGAGAAAAATAAGACACTGGGGGGAAACATACAGAAGAAATTGTCACTGTACATAAAAGCTAACACATGATGATGAAAGACACAATGAAAAATTTGTTTTATTTTATTTTTAATTTTTGTATTTTATTTGTTTTTAAATTATTATAACTTTATTATTTTTATACTTTTTTGGCTTTGTTTTTGGGGAGGTTTTGGATTGCAGAAGGGTTGCTGCTGTGGCAAGGGAGAATGACTGGTGCAGGGTGTCAGTGACAGGAGGATGTGTGGGGAGGGGTGCATCTGGGGCATGACTTTATGCAATATGAATATGTTTAAATGGTAATGGGATGCTGTCTCAGTGTGTGGAGACCCACACAATAACCAAAAGAATATCGAATTTCCATCCTGGGAAATCCTGCTACATTTTCTAATAAAGTGGCAGGAATCTGTAGGGTACATGGGCAGTGTCCAGTGAAGGAGGACAGGCCAATAGGCCAGACCCTTGAAATTGATGGCTGTATTTATGAACCATGTTCTTGTGAAATTGAAACTTATCTTAGTATTACATTTTGCTTAAGAGTTTCCTCCCTAAAAGCCTCCTTGTTGCTCAAACATGGACTTTCTCTATGCCAAACTCAGGATATAAACTCACTACCTTTCCCCTGGTGTGGTACATGACTCCCAGGGATGAGCCTCCCTGGCACCAAGGGATTATTATCAAGCACCAACTAACAATGCATTTGGAAAAAGACCTTGATCAAAACAGGGAAATATTAAATACAAATAAATTTTTATGGCTAAGAGATTTCCAAGTGAGTTGGGAGGTCATTCTAGAGTTCACGCTTATGCATGTCTCAGGAGGATCTCATTGACTGTAACAATAAATAGTGTATGAAGCAGGGGTGTTCCTGAGGACTATAGAGAAATCTAGATACTATATACAGGGCAGAAAATCTCAGCAATTTGGCTCCCTGACAGTGAGCCTTACTTTGGAATATAGTTTCCCCAATGTAACAGATTAGACTGATTTATAATTTCCCAATACATGGCCCTTCTGCTCCTTTTAGTTGAACCTATAATTAGCACTATACTTGTTAAATATTTGTTCCAGAGACTTAAATATTGGGTCTGTTCATATGCCAGTTGAGCCCTGAATCTCAGCAGTGTTGTAACATAGACTCTCCAGGTCACCAGACTCAGCCAGGGCAACTAACAAAATGATGATGATGGACAATGCCCATCCCAAAAAACAGAGTATCTACAACTGCAAGCAAGACAGTTCCATCCTTCTGCCCCATTGGATTAAAGCCCCCTCTCAATCAGAAACAGAATGGGCATCGCCATCCTCAAATCCTCAAGATGGAGGAATGAACAAACATAAAGGAGAATACAACTATGGACTAAAAAGACGTATCTAGCAATGAAAGCTCTTGTAACTCATATGAAGGCACTGGTTACCAGAGGTTCTGAGGGGATGGAGATGGAAGAATAGGTGTAACGTGGGACATTTTGGGGATATTGGAATTGTTCTGAATGACATTTCAATGACAGATACAGGCCATTATACATTTTGTCAAAACCTATAAAATTGTGTGGTGCAAAGTTTAAACTATAATGTAAACTATTGATCATGGGTAGTAGCAATGCTTCAATATATGTTCATCAATTGTAACAATTGTACCACACTAATTAAAGACATTGTTAATGGGGGAAAGTATGGAAAGAGGAGAGGAAGGGGTCTATAGGAATCTCCCTGTATTTTTGATGTATCTTTTATGTAACCTAAACCTTCCTTAAAAATAAAAAAATAAAAAAGATATACATGCAGCATCTGGGAATGGGAGCTATCAAAACAGTAAAGCAATCCCTGAGATCTGGGCAGGGCTACAACAGCATCTACAACAACACCTATAAGTATCCATGGGTTAATTTCTAAGGAAAGCATACTTTGCTGTCTGTTGTGGACTTAATGCTATTATGATAATGATAATGATAATGATGATAATGATGATGATGATATGATGCTTACTATGTGGCATACACATTCCATAAGGGTTTTGTATTGACTAATTGCATACTTATAAAAACATTATGAGGGAGATACTATTATCATACTTATTTTTAAAGATTAAGAAACCAAGGTACTGAGAAGGTAAGGTGACAGGGTTAATGGAGAGTGAAATTTGAACCCAGCTAGTCCAGTTCTGGTTTTTCTTACCAATTAAAGAAAACAAAAAGAGCAGCTCTCCTTTAATTTGTGTTAGGCTACAACCTGGGTCACAATCAATTGCATTTAGAATTAGTACCAGCCTCAAGGCAGCCTTCTCCTAGACCTTCATAAGGGAGAACAGCAGGCTATCAGAGGTATTGGAAGAGAAATATACCCAGTGATTCTTTATAGTGAATACTGGCTAATCAATCAATTCACAACCTTTCATGTGACAAAAACTACAGCATCAGAAGCAGTATCAGAGGTCCCACACAGAAGTCAATAAGCAGAGACCTTTAGAGGAGAGAAACAAAAGCCACAGATGGAAGTGGAAAGAGAGAAGAAGTAATGACAGGGTGAGTCACACAGATTTATGGCAGAGCTCGACAGTGAGAAAAATTGCTCTGAAGGGACTGACAGTCATGAGACTGGGGGGCTGCCTAAAGTTGTTATTGGGACACTTAGCTGGCTGTGGCACCACAATCACACACTTTAGTTCTTGTAAAATATTTTTCTTGTAATAAATCCTCACCAATGTATTATTCTTTTTGCCAACTGAACCAAGGAAAAAGGTGAAGCTCACTCAATCATCTGGGATGCATCATTTTATCAGATAAGGAGGCCAAATCATCCATCTTCTACCTTGTTTTTTGTCTTAGCTGTTAGGTGGCATAAGAGAAATTTAGTTTCAATACTGGGAACAATTTTATACCCAGATTCTGATAAAATATTATAAAAACTCTCTAAAGACTGCACACTGCTCTTTTAAAAATCTTTAATTATCCTGCTTTAATATGCATTTAATATTTTAAGTTCCTTATTTGAAAGTAGGCACTATGAAAATTTCAAATAACAACATAAGAGATTGGAATAATATCTTTAGGAAAAAAAATAGGTATTGGTGCAGGAATATAGGCCAAAGAAAGTCAACAGACATAAAGCAAAACATCGTTGGGTAAGAACATGTGACAAAAGAGAGTGATTGAGTCACACATTTAGAAAAGCACACAGTCCATTAAAATGTGGCCAAGAGGGCCTCATAAACCATTTCCTAGCACAGAAAAAACAAAATGTTTGATTTTGGGAAATAGGAAGGTGAAAGTTCATGCTATTTGTGTAATTTTTGTAGAATGGGCTGTTGTAAAAGTTAGTAAAATTTCAAAAACTAGAATGGACAATAATTGCTAAGTAACAGAATAAATACATGAAACACTACTTGACAGGATTAGGAATCTGGAACTTAATGCAGAAATTACCAACTCTAAGTTTACCTCTTCAGGAATTTATGAAACATCAATAACACAAAACTTCTGGCTAAGAGTACTTGATAGTCCAGAACTTTCCAGATGATCTTCATAGACCAATGCATAAGTAAAACTAAAACCTCTCCCAAATTTTGACTAATCAAAATTCTTAAGGAATAATTACATTTGTTGCTTTTAATTTTTCTATCAACTAGGAGTTCACCAATAATTCCATGCTGCTTCAATTCTTTGCAGCTAAACATATCTATAATATATCATGTTGTGTACCAATAAGGAGTTTTGACAGAATATAAATGTTGTGACTAAAGGTTCTTTTAAGAAAAGAATTTCTGATGTACAACAGGAAGCTTTTAAAAACACTCAGCATAATAAATTGCTCTGTGTATGTAAAATTATTAGTAGTATTGATATCACCATTGGTCCACCCATTGAAAAGTAGAATGAAGAAAGACTTTAAAGTGATTAAAGACTTCTTTACTTTTTAACCGAATTTTATTCTTTCTACTACAAAAATTTTCATATTTATTGCACAATTTTTTAAAATACAAAGAAGGAAATAAAATAAAAGAAACGTACAAACAAAAGACAAACCATTAGTTGTGTTTCAGGATGTTGAGATTTCTTACCTTTTTTTTTCTTAAAGAAGCACAAAACATTTCCACACATATTCAACATCTCTATACAACAGTTTTGGGTAACAAAGGGCAGTTACTATTACCAGTGCATAGAAGGAAAAACATACAGAGGTTAAGTTACTTGCCCTCTTGGCAAAAAGATAACTAGTATCTCTTTCACTGGCACTTGAATCCCTTACTATGTGGCCTAAAGACATTTTGCTACCAAACGGTATTAATTACCAATCACTAAAACAGCCATGAATATTGATTACCATATGGGTTAATTTAGGTCCTTAAAATGTAATAAGAAAGAGTTTCTTACTTCCTTTTCCTAAATACTGAAAGCCTTCAATAGGTAAAATATACTCTTGATGTTCTTAAGCTTTAAACTTTCACCTATGATAACTCTTGATTGTTATCATAGCAATGTATAACTCTGAAATGGAGATGTGACTAAAATTAATAGGTGACTACAGTCTTGCAAAAAACATTACAACAATTAATCAGCCTAAAATCATCCAGCTCTCACTATGGAGTCTCTACCGCTACTAAATCAACACAAAGCTGGCTTCTAGTGGTAGTCATAGAGATGATGAGAGGGATTGGATTTAGAATATACTTTAGAAGTGGAGCTGGCAGATTTTCCTGATAAACTGGGTGTGAGAGAAAGAGGCTTAATCCTAACTTCAGGCCTAAGAAACTGAGTGAACGTGGAATCATTTCATGAGGTAAGGAAAATGGAAAGAGTGGATTTGGGGAAAGGAAATATAAAATTTGTTCCCAAAAATGTTAAGTTTGGAGTATCTAATATCCATTTAGGTGACAATATATAGTTAAATAGCTAAGACTGAAATTCAGAGGAGTGATCAAAGCTAGAGTTAGAAATATGACAGCCAGCTGGGGTTGGAGGACTATATGGGATCCCTAACTAAGAAGTTTAAATAGAGAAGATTTCTGAGGACTAGCAATTGGAAGCACTGAGTTAAAAGGGATCCAGTAGAACAATGGAATGATCAGAGAGGTAAGGATACAGGGTTATGGCTCAGATGCCAAGGTAAGAAAGCATTTCAAGAGGAATTCCAAAGAGTAAGCAATTCTATCAAATGCTACTTAAAGAGCAAGTGTGATGATTGCACCTTGACTATTGAATTTTGCAACATGATGTTCATTAATGACCTTGACACATGAGATTTCCATGTGAATGAAGTTCTCATTGATATGAGTTGAGAAGGCATGTGAAGTGAGAAATTGGAGACAAAGAGGATAAACAACCAGTTTCTTTAACTTTGCCAAACAGTGAAGCAGAGAAATAGGACAAAAACTGAACAAGGATGTGGGGTTGGCTTTTTGTTTGTTTCTGTTTGGCCTTGTTTGGTTTGAATTGTTTGTTTTGTTAAACATGAGATAGAACTGAGCATGTGTGTATACTCTTGAGGATAATATAATAGGGAAAAAACCGATGGTACATAACTGAGAGGGAAGAACTCTAGGAGCAAAGTCCTTGGGTAGAAGAATGGCATAGATGTACAAGCAATGCATTGTCTACAGTTAAAAACATGGATATTCCAACCACTGTAAGAGTTTGAAAGAAGGCAAGTGCCCTGGTATAGTACTTTTGCAACTACTAACTAGAGCAAAGAGGAGTTGGAGATTTGAGAAGGGAAAAGATGTAAAATAGTAATCTTGAAGAGTGGGAGAGTGAAGTGAGTAAGGAAGACTATAGCATTGCCATACAGTGCTATGGGACTGAAGCATGGCACTGTGTTTTCTTTTGGCCACCATTAATTGCTCAGCCACAGGCACAGAGAGGATGGACACTGAATTTAACCTAGTTTGGGGTTTGCCAGCAAGAATAATGATAGAAGAGAAAAGCAGTGGAATTAGGAGTGAATTCACAGGATTTATTATAGTAATGATTATGGGATAAAGAAGAAAATAAATACTTGTGCAAAATTAATGACTATAGTCAATGGATTGATGATCCCAGCTGATTCAAGAATTGAGAACTCTTTAGTCCTTATCTTCTTTCCCCAATATTATCCTTATTTTCATAACACAGGTTCTCTTAGGAATGTAATTATTGTCATATTAGAGCATCCCAGTCTACATTAAATTGACACTAATTTTATGGCAGTTTAGTCAAAGTTATGGTTTTTAGTAAATATCTACAAACTTTCATTCATATGTTCTATCATCTTGGTTAGAGGACAGTCCAGTAAGACAAGCATTTGCCTCTGTTTCCTTTGCTCAGTACTTAAATCTTTTTTGACTTGTCCTTTTCAAACACTGTATCCAAATACATCCCCCAAGTACTCTGGATTCTTTTTTCATCATGTTTCTCATTACCTCCTTTTCATGGCATCTATCACTTCAAACCTACAACAGCACAATTTCCCCTAAAGACTCTCACTTCGTATCTCTTCTATTTCCAATCTACCCTACATCTTCCTGCATGATTAACCTTGACAATCCCATACTTATTCTCCATTTGCAGCCTACATGCTTCTCAAATATAGCTACTATTACTTTACCTTTGGCCCAAATGTAAGCTATTCCCATATATGCAATACTTTCCAGTTAATTTGGAATTTACTGTGCTTTTACATCGTTTATGTCCTCCCTTTTCCTCCCCGTTTCCATTCCGTACCCCATCCTGTGCCTGCCTAAATCTGCCCCTGGAAAATTCAGAGGTGTCCATTGTACATTTGGCCAGCTGTGAGGGAGAAACCTTAAGAACCCCAGACACCAGGAGACCACAACTGGCTGGCAAAGTGTTTCTTTGGCAGCCTGAGTTTGGAAACACTTCACAGGCTGTTTCCTGTGAACTGGACAGAGATTGCTCTTTTGGAAATTTCTCTACTAGTCAGCTGCTTGTTGGTTGGCCTCTGTGCGAGTTGGAGCATGATTCTTCAGAGAAAGGCTATAGAAGAAGTCTGCTCGGGAATCATTTGTTAAATAATGAAAGAATGGTTATGATTTTGTGAATTCAGATTCTAAGACCAACAAACTTCCTTTTCCTCCTTCAAACATATGGGATGAATAAAGAGACAAATAAGTCTAGTGATTTAGTTATTTGTCATCTTTTTTCTCTCCAAAAAAAAAACCACAATTTTTTCAAAGGAAAGAAAAGAAAGTCTTTGTTTACTTAATCCAAAGTGGTTTGACAGCATAGTTGGAACAGCTGGTGACCTGGCTAAATAGCTAAAAAGTCTTGGCCAGGGGAAGAGTCATAAGATAATAAGTTACTGGTATTTTGGAGAGCCTGAAGGAGCTGGCTATTAGACTTATAGAATATATTTGGTAAAATGCCAGGTTCTGAACTCTTTTCTTGAACTTAGGAACACATATTCTAAAGCCTAGGGAAGTGCAGGATCCTCGCTGATTATCCAGGCTTTCTACAAGAAACATCTCTTCGCATCTTTTTTTCCTTTAGTAGAATGAAAGTGGTAGCCTGATGAAGACAGAATACAAAGACTTCTATATAGGAGATGCTTCAGGGACACTAAAACTGGGCTCTCTGAAGTAGGTCACTACTTCTTTCCCAAATGTTCACAGCATGAGCCCAAACAGCTAAACTGGCCTCCTCCTTGTTTCAGGGCAGACAAAGGTCAATGTGACTCAGGAGAGAAAGTTGCCAGAGAAAGTAAAAACAGACCGAACTGAAAGAATTGCAAGAGCTGAAGGAAATCGTATCATGGCTCATGAGATTGACAGAGTGCCCACAGAGCATGTAAAGCTCAACATTCTCTCATTGGCTTTTGGGTACAACTCAGAGCAAAGTACCACTCCATGGATAATGGCTTGACCTGGGCCTCCACCCCTTTGCCTTCTGCAAAAATGGAATATTCTGCAAATTGATTTTCTTCTGTTATGTTTTGTGCCCCAGCAAACAATGCCAATGAGCATATTAAGGGATAAAGTGTTGTCAGTGGAGAACAATCAGAAATCTGTAGCAAGTGTTTGTTAATCATTATTATACTTTTTTTCAAGCTCTACCATAGACAGATCTCAACAAAGGTGATAGTGTCTGGGGAACACATTAAATATGGGTTGTGCATAGAGCAATACTGAAAAGCCCAAAAATCAATGAAACAAATATGAGTGGGTCTATTTCTGTAGGTAGATATATATCTATCCATTTCTTATGCCAGTATTGATTACTGTAGCTTTATGACTTTTTCTTGTTTTCAAAATTATTTTGCCTATTTGATGCCTTTATATTTCCATTTAAATTTTAGAAACCGCTTACCAATTTCTCAAAAAATTCGCATAGAATTTGGATCGGGATAATATAGTAACTGTAGACAAATTTGCAAAGAAATGACAGTATAATAGTATGGGATCGTTCAATGTGTGAAAATGATATATCTTTTTAAATCTTTCTTCTTTAAATCTCTGCAATGCTTTATAGCTTTCAGTAGACATGTCTTACACATATTTTATTAATTTTATCCTTAAATGTGTTAGGTTTATTGATGTTGTTGTGAATGGTTTTCCTTTCCATTTTTATTTCCTAAGTGTTTGTTGCTAGTTTATAGAAATAAAATTGATTTTTATGTATCAAAAACTTTAAATCCTGCATTCTTTCTAAATCTACTCTTTAGTTATAGGAACTTTGTTTTGTAGCTCTATCAGATTTTCCCTATACACAATCATATTATTTGCAAGCAGAGACAGTTTTAGTTCTTTCATTCCAAGCTATCTATTAATACACTAATTTTTTTTCTTCTTTCTTATCTTATTATAATAGCTATCTTCAGTAAAAGGTCAGATAGAAGTAATAAACATGATTTCCTTATTCATGATTTTAGGAGAAGAGGGATATTCATTTATTTTTTCACTGTTAAATACAATGTTAGCTATGACTTTGTTGTAGACATACTTCATCAGTTTGAGAATGATTACTTCTATTTCTAATTAATCATGAATGGATACTGAGTTTTGTTAAATGCTTTTTCTACATCATTGAGGTAATTATATTTTTTATTCTATGTTCTGATAATGTGAATTACATTGGTTGATTATCAAAAGTTAAACCAACTTTCAATTCCTGAATTATCTCCACTTAGTCGTAATGTATTATCCTTTATGCCTGCCTTCATTTTGCCAGTTGGCTTGTTATTTTTTTGTATTGATATGCATGAGAGATAATAGTTGGCAGTTTTATTTTCCTGTAATGTCTTTTTCTATTTTGTTTTCTCATCAGGTAATGAAGACCTCATGAAATGAATTAAGAAGTATCAATTTTTCTCATTATTTTGCAAAAGAGTTTGTGTAGTTTGGGATTATTTCTTCTTTTAATGTCTACTAGAACTCACTCATAATCTGGGCCTAGGGTTTTCATTATTTAAAGATTTTAAATTCTAAATTCAATTTATTTTATCAGTATAGGATTATTAACAATTTTTTAAATTTCTTCTTATGGGTATGTTTTGATAATATGTGTTTTTTAAGGAATTTGTCCATTTCATCTATGTTGTTGAATTCTTTTACTTATAGTTGTTTGTCATATTCTCTTTTTATCCTCTTAATGTCTATAGGATCTCTGGCAATGTCTACTGTTTTATTCATTTTAAATATAAATGATTAACTCCCTATAAACATTTTTTGCTGCATAATATGATTTTTATTATATAACTTTTAAAATAATCATTCAGTTCAAAGTATTTCCTTATTTCTATTTTGTTTTCTCCTTTAATCCATTCATTATTTAAAAGTGCATTATTTAATTTGCAACATTTTGCAAGATCTGGGGGTTTTTTAGATTATTTTTTAGTTATCTATATTTAATTTAATTTAATTTAAATTATATTTAACTTAACCTTAATAATAGAACAAGCTTTATTCAGTTCTTTTAAATTTGTTGAGCCTTTTTATGGCTCAGTATGTAGTATATCTTGGTGAAAGTTCCATATGTATTTGAAAAACATATGTATTCTTCTTTGTTGTGTTCCTTTTTCTGTAATGTTCATTAGATCAGGTTGGCTGATAATATTGTTCAGTTTATCTCTGTTCCCTGATCTCTATTTACTTATTCAATCAGTTATTAAAAAGGAGTGCTGAAATAACAATTTTAAATGGTAGGTTCATCTATTTATTCTTTCAATTCTGTTTTTCTTACATGTATTCCAGGTAATTTACCTTGTTGCATAGTCTACTTAGTCTAATATTAATACAGCCACTCCAGCTTCTTTATGAATAGACTTACTGGGTGAATGATATATCTTTTTCTATTCTTTTAATTTATGTGCTTTTACTATAACTGGTCTGATTTTCTTATAGATAGCATATGGGAAAGAAAGAAAGAAGGAAGGAAAGAAAGAAAGAGAGAAAGAGAGAAAGAAAAGAGAGAAAGAAAAGAAAGAAAAGAAAGAAGGAAGAGAGAAAGAAGGAAGAGAGAAAGAAGAGAGAAAGAGAGAAAGAAAGAATCCTGTCCAATAATCACTGTCTTTTTAAATGGTTTCTTTAGATCATTTGTATTTAATGTGATTATCAACACATTTGCTGCTTTTAAGTATGTGTTTACTATTTTTTCTTTATCTTGACTTTGTTCATTTTTTTCTTCTCTTCCTGTCTTCTTTGGGTTTATTTGAGTATTTTTTAGGATTCCATTTTATCTTGACTGTTGACTTATGGTTTTACATTTTATTGAATGCTCTTAGGCATGTATCAAATCTCTTTAACTTGATAAAGCCTATTTCCTAGTAATATTATGCTACCTTATGTATGATGCAAGACCCCTGCAAAAATATGCTTCCATTTTCACTTCCAGTCCTTTGTTCTATTGTCTTACATTTTACTTTAATATATCATGTATGCCCCATATATTATTATTATTATTATTATTTTAAACAGTTTTATTCACATACCATACAATCCATTCATAGTGTACAATCAATAGTTTTTGGTATAATCACAAAGTAGTTCATTCACCAACACAATCAATTTGAGAACATTCCTATTGCTCCTAAAAGAAAACTTTCATACCTCTTATATCCCCCTATTATTAACATTTGGCGTTGGTATGGTACCTTTGTTACAACTGATGAAAGAATATTATAATATTAATGTTAACTGTGGTGCAAAGTTGGCATTAGTTGTATTTTCCCATATATCACCCTATTATTAATACCTTGTAACAGTGCTATACATTTGTTCCAGTTATTTTTTAAAAAAATAAATTTTCTTCTAAAGAAATTAAAATTGTGATTAAATAGCATTTTGTATTCATCACAAATTTAACATTTCTGTTGTTCTTCATTCCTTTTTGTATATTCAAGTTTAAATATAATGTCATTTTCCTTTGGAGTCTGAAGAACACCTTTTATAATTTCTTGTGTTGTAGAACTGCTGGCAACATTAGTATTTAATTGCAAATGTCTTTCTTTTTTCTTCATTTTGAAGGATATTTTCATGTATAGAGAATAGCATTTTTTCTTTCCTTCCGCACTGTAAAGATTCTGGTTCTTTGTCCTCTGGCTTGCATTCCTTCTAATAAAAAGCCCATGAGTATTCTTAACTTTCTTCCCAGTACTTAATATCGCTTTTTCAATTTCGTTGCTTTAAAATGTTTCTCTTTTTAACTGGTTTGTGTGATTATTATATGTTGTGGTGTGGTTTTTCTTTGAGTTTATTCTGCTTTGGTTGATTACTATTTTGGATTTGTAAGTGCATAATTTTAATTGAAACATTTCAGAAAGTATTTCTTTAAGTATCTTTTTTTGCCAGACCCTTTTTTTCCTGGAATTCAACATACATATGTTAGTTTACTCAGTATTGCCACACAGATCACTAAAGGTCTGGTTTTTTTTTTTTTTTCATCTTTCATTCTTTTACTATCTCTGCTTCAATCTGTTCAGTTCTTAATCTGCTAAATTCTTCCAGTGAATTTTTGTTTCAGATATTGTTTTTATATCTTGGTCATGTTTCTAAACACTTTTAAAATCCTTGTCTACTAATGCCATTATCTCTGTTACTTCTCTGTCTATTTGTATCATCTGATTTTTCTCCTGATTATGGGTCATATATTCCTGGTTATTTACATGTTTAGTGATTTTTTTCTGGATTCTGAACATTGTGATTGAGCATATGCATTTTATTGTCCTTTTTTAAAGAGTATTGCAGATTGTTTTGTCAGGCATTAAAATTCTAATGGTGCATTTTGATCTTTTATATTGTTTTTAAGCCTTTTAAGGATGAACTTGGTTCTGAGTCTTTAAGAGTTGAACGAGATTAGTCTTACTTCTAAGTCATGGTAATCCAAGGATCACTACTTAATGTCACAGGTATTCAAGAAGGGTTCCCCACTCCAGCTATCAGAAGTTGGATGACTTCCAACCATGTATATGAGTTTAGGGAATTGCTCAGTATTTAGTTCCCTGGTAGTACTTTGTCTAGTCTTCAGAATCTTACCCTACGGACAGACCAATAACTAAACCAAACCTATTCCAGGACTTTTTAAAATTCAGTGTACTTGGTCTAAGGGTAATATTGTATTCTAACATCGTAGGTGTTAAAAACTGTGTACATTAGCATTATATCCTTAAGAATTGATTAATCTCTTCTACAGAAGTTCTAATGGCATATATTTGAAAATTATTTCTCTTGGCATTAAACTTAAGAAAATGGAAAAGTCGAAGGTAAAAATCTAAATGACTTTCAGATAGTTGTGAACATATTTGAATGTTCATCAATTGATCATTTCTCTGGTTTTATTGCTAGGGTATTATAATTAACCAGCTCTTAAATTCAAAAGATTACCCTGTTCACTACAACATTTTATAATCTCAGGAATGGATGTGACTCAAGCAGTAGGGTGCCTGCTTCCCAAATGGGAGGTCCCAGATTCAATCCCTGGTAATGCCTAAGAAAAAAAAAAAAACACCAAACAACAAGCAAACAAATGAAAAAACCAATTTGGGGGAGCCGATGTGGCTTAGTGGTTGAATGCTGGCTTCCTATATATGAGGTCCTGGGCTCATTCCTGGGCCTGGTACCTCAAAAAAAATCTTATAATCTATTTTCCTTTTTTAGCCTCCCCCTCTTTTCATTATCTTTTGCTTTCTATGAGCCCACATTACTATTTTCATTTAGCTGTGTACATCTTCAAGTATATAAATATTTTCTGCAAATGGAGGCTTAATTTAATATTACTGAAAATTCTGGAGTTTAATAACCATATCCTGTTAGTTGCATTGCCTATTTTAAGTAGAAATAATGATATCAGTACTTAGGAAAAAGCTCAAGTGATCTGTACTAACAAAACTGATTTTCTTAAACACACACATGTATACAACATACACACACATCATAGCTAAAACTAATGATTATTTCAAAGAAAATTTGAAAGGTTTTTCTCTCCTTTAAATAGTACTGCAGTATTCAAAGAGAGACTACTCATTTTTAATCTATAATTTAAATTTTGACTTAACTATATATTAAACATTTATTAAGGAGCTACATCAGGACAGACTAGGTTCCTAACCTTAAAAATTACTCTGTTGTGAAATAGCTAATGATCTAAAAGTTAAGAGCAAGAGAAAGAACATAAACAAACATGAATGGGCACAAATTCAAACTCAGCAAAACTGTCCTTATTACCAGTTTCCTTTTCTGATTTCTACACTCCTTGTGTACAAACAGATTTTTGGCATGTGAATACATGTAAATGTTTAAATTGGCAATTTGGGAAATTGGCTCATCCCAGCTCCACCTCTTTCAGGCCTAAAGAGAGTTCCATCTTGGGTGGCCTTCTCATCAAGAGGTGAGCAGCTCAACCAGACAGAACTTTCCCTGTGCCCATAACATGGTAACTCTTTCAACCACTAGAAACAACTTTGAGATAACCCATCTCCAACGTCTGGACTTTAAGTTAATTTAAACTGATGAGACTTCACTGGAGTACAATTAATTTCAGGCTCCATAGTAGATTAAAAAAAGAAATCATGTCCAATACTTTCTAAAGCATGATAATTTTCTTTTAAATAGTTGCTGTGCTGGAATCTTTATGAAATGTGCAAGTGATTATTAAGGTACTCTTAGTCTTAGCAAAAGGAAAAAAAGTAGAGAAAACTGGACAGAGTAGGATAATGTGATATGTAGTCCCCTAGGAGGACACAGACTTTTGTCTTCATTAAAATCTTTATGGCATCGGTTTATAAGTAGCTTTGCTTTGGCATCCAGGGACAAAGTCTAACATAAAGGAGGGATGATGGTGCTGTCTGACTTTGGTACTTCAGGTCTTCAGAAAATATATCATCACTCTGCAGAGAATCCATGGCAGCAATGGCCAGGGAAAATACCATGGAGAATAAGGAAGAGATATTAACTGCCCACTGAATAGTCATGTGTTACTCATATTTATCCAGTCCCATTGAAATTAAGCAGGACTAAATGACTAGTTTTAGTCAATGAGTCTTGATCAGAAGTGACCTGTTTACTTTGAAGCCAAAGCATTCAAGTTCTGAAGTAAAATATTCCAGTTATATTTTTCCTGTCTCGATAGCTCTTAACGCCACTTGTTGAGTTGGAAATATCATAAGATGGTAGAACCTCTGTTGGCCTGGATTGGAGGAGAGATGCCCCAGACTGCTGTCAGATCCTCAGTAAACTTTGCAAGATCTTTGAGAAAAGAATGCATTTTTAAGTTCAAAGTCTCACTAGGATTTCAGCATTTATTTGTTATGTAGTAAAGGATAGTGAAATTCTTAAATATAGAAATTATTTAATCTTTGTCTCCAGTGTCCAACAGAAGGTTTGATACAAAGAATGAACTAAATAATTTTCATTGAATAAATTAAAGTTTAGACTTTGACAACACTAAAGAATATTTTGGGTAAAGATTGTATTTTGGAGATAAAGAAATATATGTTAAAATTATGCAAAATTTCTACTGAGAATTTTAGTATTAGAGCAAAGATTATTTTCTTCCACCCTGATAAAAGTATCTCTTTTACCATATAGCCACAGAGTTTGGAGTTTCCAAAATTAGTACATTCTTCCCAAAATAAAAATGCAATATAGAAAAATAGAATGATGTATAATTATTCATCTAGAACACCTAATTTGTTCAAAATAACTTACCACAAAGTCTTAGCAGATATGAGGTTCCTGATGGAATGGAACATAGAGCATTAATTTTTATGGGTATGAGGGCAGGTTTATGGGCCTTCCAGGACAGGTAGGATATCAAAGTAGAGAATCTGGGAGATCGTTTAACAAATTTAAGTCATGAGGACATAAAGATAAGTGAAGAAAACATAATTTGTCAAAGCTGTGAATTAGACAGATTCCATGTATTAACATCTTAAAGGTAATTTCTTAGACATCATTTGCCTTCCTTTATTTTCTCTGTATTTTCTAATTCTTGACTTGATATTCAAGTAGGAAGGGAAGGAATAAAGAAGAGGTTGGATTATAAATTCTCTTTTTACATTATGCAATATGAAATCTGAAAAAATTGAGGTTAAATATATATTGTGGGAAAATTCACTGCAGTGATTTTTGTCAGGAAATGCCTGAAATTTAATTTTACTTTGTGTTTTCACTACCTAATCAAACACAACTTACATTTTCAGATTTTCTAAATTAAATAATCAGATTAAAAATTGGGCAAAATACAGACAAATCCCCTGCAAGGAAGGACAGAGTCTAATAGATACAACCAAGTCAATGTGGCTTACCTTTAGGTAAAGGTAACAAGTGTTCTTAGCAAATAAACAACATTATCTAAGATGTGGATGTAACCCACAGACACACCACTGCGGCGGCTTGCTCAGTCGGTAGAGGTGGGGTCTGGCTGCGGACGAGGGGTCGGTCCAGCTCTGGACGAGGGGTCGGTCCCGCTTGGGACGAGGGGTCAGTCCCACTTGGGACGAGGGGTCGGTCCGGGAGCAGACGAGGGATCGGTCTCACAAGGGGTTGCGCGGTTCGGCTGACGGGGTCGCCCGGCGAAGCCGGCGACGAAGGGGTCGCCCGGAGAAGCCGGCGACGAAGGGGTCGCCCGGAGAAGCAGGCGACGAACTGGGGACAAGGGAGGCCAGGCCCTTGGCCGGGGGCTCTCAGGACTGGAGGGCGCACGGCAGAAGAACTACCGCGGAGACAAGGTAAACACGCAAGTCCACTTTACTGAGGGAGAGGCAACAGTTTTATAGGGGCTGGGGAAGGCTGATTGGTCGAAGCCACGCCCTGTTCTGATTGGTTGCCGGCGAAAGGTCAGTGGGCGGTACTGGGCGGGGGAGGGGTGGTGGTTAGGGATTGGCTGTCGCTGTTGCTGGGGGAAGGGGCAGGGTTTAGGGATTGGTGGCTGCTGTTGCTGGGGTGGAGGGCAGACTGGATTTTTCCGCCCACGCCTGGCTGTTGCTGCTGTCGGGGGAGGGGAAAAGGGTGGGCTGGATTTTTCCGCCCACACCTGGCTGTTGCTGCTGTCGGGGGAGGGGAAAAGGGTGGGCTGGATTTTTCCGCCCACACCTGGCTGTTGCTGCTGTCGGGGGAGGGGAAAAGGGCAGACTGGAATTTTCTGCCCTGCGCCTGCGCAGGGAGAAGGAAGAAGAAGGGTGCCGCCCCACAAGGCATCGGGTGGCGCCATCTGGGAGGAGGGGCGGCCGCGGAAGCATGGCTGCCGAGAAGGGGAGACCCGAGGGCACTCTGCGCCCATGCCGAGCTTCCTTCAGGGGTGGCGGTGAGTCCGACCAGCCACCCTATTATGGGGGCAGCGGAATTAGGCCTACCGCGGCCGCTCCCCTGCCAGGCCAGCAAACCACACTTCAGCCCGAGGGGTGACCGCATTTCCCCCTACTTTTCAAATAAGGGCCAGGATGGCAGCAGCAACAAGTAGCCGAGGCCCAAGAGGCAGTAAGCAATGAGGGAAGCGGGGCTGAAGAGGGAGGTGAGTATGACGGGGATACAAATGTACAATTTGGGGGGCAGTATCTTGCCGTTGCAAGCAAGGGTGGCCAATGTCCAATTCTTGTTGATCTCGGTGGCTATAAGGTCTATCTGCTTGTTAAAAGTCCAGGATGACAGCGCGTTACAGGTAGTTGATCTCTTCTTGGCGGCGAAGAGCGGTAGAGGCAGACTGTGTGATGGTCTGGAGGATCGCAGCGGTGAGGACAAGTCGCGTCAGGGCACCAGCGACGGTGGTGGCGGCAGCGTCGGGAGTGGTGGAGACGTAGGCGAGGACAATAAGAAGGCCAAAGTCTTCACGGGCGCGAGAGAGGCCGATGTTAATGGGGCAGGCCGATATGGGGCGGCCCAATCTGCAACGCAGTAGGGGTTCAAGCGAAAAAAGGAGGGGGGCGGGGGACGAGAAAGGACGCTTTGGATGGCTGAGAAGAGGAGTGAGGTCGAGACAGGAGGAAGCTCCGCAGAAGTATGGGGAGGCAAGAGCAGAAGCATTATTGGATGCTAGAAAGCAGGCCGCGGGCCGGGGAAAGCGGGTTGTGGGCCGTTTAGCAGGGCTGGAGCTGCTTGAGAGCGATGGCGGCATGGGGGGCCGTGGTTACAATCTTCTGGGGTGGTAGCGGCTAGACAGATGGCGGAAAATATTATCAAGAAAGCAAAGGTTATGAGAAAGAAATAGAGTATTAAAGGCTGTGGGGGAAGTGAGAAGATCATTTAGAGGATAGGGTTGAGAATGGTATGTTTAAGACAGAAGCTTTGTGGTTTGTAGGAGACTGCTTTATAAACGAAGGAGAATGAGGGCAGTAAATATAGTAACGATAGATAGGAAGATGACAGTGAGGAGGAGTCTTTGTTTAAGGTTCCAATCGTCCGGCGCAACAGTGGCTAGGCTGATAGCGAGGGGTGTTGCTAAATAGACAATGGCTGCAAAGACAAAATCATCCTCTGTTTCCTTAAGAATAACTTTTCTTTAAATACCTAGTAGCACGCAATATTAGAAACCGTTTCTTAAAAGCAAGTTGGCAGGGGAGCTAGGTTGCTGTTAATCTTTCCTGTTATAAAATTACCTTTTATTATTATTATCATCAATTTAGTTTTATATATATATATTTAAGAATGACCTTTTGGAATTAGCCATTTAATACCTTAATGTAAACTATTGAAGATAAATTTTATCTTTACAGAACACATTCCCTTACGTAAAGTTATCACAATACCTTTTACACTTGCCGCATGCAAATTAAATTTCAAGAGTTTATGAAAAATTAGCCATCTTACTTTAGGACAAAATACGTCTTTTTGCAAAACTTATTACATTTCCGTTAGCATTTTTACAAACTTTTAACCTTTTTAATATTCATATAAGTTTTACATTCTTTATATTATCCTGTGAAGAAAAATAAGTTATTTATTTTAATCTAGGCAAGAACAACTTTTTATGAAGACGTACAGTTAATTTTGTTAATTAAGACTTACAATTTTTTTTTTAAATTGTAGATATCTTATTAACATTTAAACTTATGTATTAATATAATAAACTTAAGTATTAATATAAGCGCTTATTTAATTTTTGGCCATTTGAATAGAGCTCTTTTAAAGATTTCTAGTAATTTATATTTACCATCCGGAGGTATCACAATATACGTTGACATTGAACGAACAGACAGACAAACACAGAACAATTACAACACATTAACAGAAATATATAATTTATTTACAGTTGACTCATAATTCTTACTTTCTTGGTATAGCTGCTTTTAAATCCTTTTTTATATAGCATATCATAGATTATACCCTTCAAGATTTCTTCTGGACTTCATGTTGCCTGTAATAAGCCAGGAGGGAATCTTTTACCTTCCTGCTCCACAGCAAAAGTGACCCTATCTATAAGGCGAGTATAGGTGTCCGGGTCCCAAAGCTGACACGTGGTAAGCCATGGATTAAAGGGGAGAAGAAGGTCCCGATATACTTGAAGCTGTTTGAAAGAGATCTTACACCGGTGAGTGTCTAGGAGACCGGCGAGAGCCCGAACTTGTGGGGCTTGCTTAGCAGATAGGATGTTACCCATTGCTAATGGCCTTTTGGAGCCGATAAGAAAAGGGGCCCTTACCTTGAGAGCGCGGCGATGGGAGCCGAGGTGCGCGGTGAGACGAGGGGTCGGAGCCGGTGGGGCTCCGACGGTGGTCGCGGGCCAAGAGAAGGCCCCGACGAGGGGAGGGCGGGACGACGAGCAGTGGAGCAAGGCAAAGGGGAGCAAGCGCAGAGGGGAGGAGGCAGAGGTGAAGGCAGGGGTGGAGGTGCTCAGGCACGCGCTCCTGAGAGTTTTATTGGCGCCTCTTAATCATAGCGGGTCGGTATAAGCCCCCGACATGGAAGGAGAAAGCCATCCAGCGATTCTCCCAGACCGCCGTGGATCATATGAGGTCACCAAGGTTCAGGAGCAGCAATGCAGAGCGAAAAGATAGGGGTGAGAAGAGAGGAGGGCGTAGGGCTGTGGTAGGGTTACTTCAGACGTGCAAGCGCGCGCTCCCGAGAAATCCAAGGCTCCTCTTAATCATAGCGGGTCGGTATAAGCCCCCGACATGGAAGGAGAAAGCCATCCAGCGATTCTCCCAGACCGCCGTGGATCATATGAGGTAGCCAAGGCTCAGATAGCAGCAATGTTGCACGAGAGAAGTCCCAAGGTGAGAAGAGAGGAGGGCGTAGGGCTGTGGTAGGATTACTTCAGACGTGCAAGCGCGCGCTCCCGAGAAATCCAAGGCTCCTCTTAATCATAGCGGGTCGGTATAAGCCCCCGACATGGAAGGAGAAAGCCATCCAGCGATTCTCCCAGACCGCCGTGGATCATATGAGGTAGCCAAGGCTCAGGTAGCAGCAATGTTGCACGAGAGAAGTCCCAAGGTGAGAAGAGAGGAGTGGGGGGGCCGCCAGGTTATGGAGTGAGGCTGTGGTGGAGTTGCCTTGCCCCACGTTGTGCTGTGGTGGGGTTGCTTTGCCCCACGTTGGGCGCCAGCTGCGGCGGCTTGCTCAGTCGGTAGAGGTGGGGTCTGGCTGCAGACGAGGGGTCGGTCCAGCTCTGGACGAGGGGTCAGTCCCGCTTGGGACGAGGGGTCAGTCCCACTTGGGACGAGGGGTCGGTCCGGGAGCAGACGAGGGATCGGTCTCACAAGGGGTTGCGCGGTTCGGCTGACGGGGTCGCCCGGCGAAGCCGGCGACGAAGGGGTCGCCCGGAGAAGCCGGTGACGAAGGGGTCGCCCGGAGAAGCAGGCGACGAACTGGGGACAAGGGAGGCCAGGCCCTTGTCGGGGGCTCTCAGGACTGGAGGGCGCACGGCAGAAGAACTACCGCGGAGACAAGGTAAACACGCAAGTCCACTTTACTGAGGGAGAGGCAACAGTTTTATAGGGGCTGGGGAAGGCTGATTGGTCGAAGCCACGCCCTGTTCTGATTGGTTGCCGGCGAAAGGTCAGTGGGCGGTACTGGGCGGGGGAGGGGTGGTGGTTAGGGATTGGCTGTCGCTGTTGCTGGGGGAAGGGGCAGGGTTTAGGGATTGGTGGCTGCTGTTGCTGGGGTGGAGGGCAGACTGGATTTTTCCGCCCACGCCTGGCTGTTGCTGCTGTCGGGGGAGGGGAAAAGGGCGGGCTGGATTTTTCCGCCCACACCTGGCTGTTGCTGCTGTCGGGGGAGGGGAAAAGGGCAGGCTGGATTTTTCCGCCCACACCTGGCTGTTGCTGCTGTCGGGGGAGGGGAAAAGGGCAGACTGGAATTTTCTGCCCTGCGCCTGCGCAGGGAGAAGGAAGAAGAAGGGTGCCGCCCCACAAGGCATCGGGTGGCGCCATCTGGGAGGAGGGGCGGCCGCGGAAGCATGGCTGCCGAGAAGGGGAGACCCGAGGGCACTCTGCGCCCATGCCGAGCTTCCTTCAGGGGTGGCGGTGAGTCCGACCAGCCACCCTATTATGGGGGCAGCGGAATTAGGCCTACCGCGGCCGCTCCCCTGCCAGGCCAGCAAACCACACTTCAGCCCGAGGGGTGACCGCACACCACAGACAAAACCTCAAGCTTTAATGGAATACAAATTTTCTACAATTATAAGTTCTGACATTTAAAAAGAATTATGATAGTCTACGTACAGAAAGAAGAGTATATAAAGCATATGCATATAATTTACTTAATAAATATAAAACAAAATCCCATTTAACCTCTCCCCAAAGAACGTTGCTCATTTCCTTCAAAGCTCCCTGGGTTCTCTTTCCTCTTGAGTCATGGAGATAAGAAATATCCTGACCTTTGGAACAAAAACTTTCTTGCTTTCTTTATAGTCTTATAACCTATATGTATATCCCTAAACAACACAGGCTTTTGAAATTTATACATAAGGAATAAAGCTACAAGGATTCATTTGTGTCTTGTTCTTTCATTGAATGTTTTTGTGAGACTCACCCATGCTGTTGAGTGCAGCTGTAGTTAATATTCTTTTGTATGAATATGTTACAACTTTATCCATTCGACCAATGAGGGACTTTTAGGTTCCAGTTTGTGTAGGGCTATTATGAACATTTGAATAAGTATGGAAAGAACTAAAATATATAAAAACAGAAATAATATTTTGGAACAATATTTTATTGTAATTTCTTCATAGGCTTTTTACTGTGTACTGGCTGAGAAGATTTCCAAGGCTTCAATGAAGGGATGGAATAAAGAAAGAAATTTTAAAAAATAAAATTTTGATGGATCCTAGAAATCGTGTACTCAAGATCCTTTGTTCATCAGATGAGGAAACAGAGACCCAGAGAAGATGTGATTTGGCCAAAATGACATAACTATAGACAAAGCCAGAGTAACAGAAGGCAGTTTCAAACTCTGATATTAAAGAATTCTCTTACCTGTTCACATTGTGAAACCGCTCCACTGACCTCCCTACCTCCTGTAAGTGGTGAAGTGGTAAAGACCATTTGGAAACTTCCTGATACATGATCATTCCTTAGTCAAAAGTGAAAAAAGGCATCAGTGCTATATTTTGAGAAAATTTTTAAAAAAGTGTTCCAGTTATCCATTTGCTGCAAAGGATAGGGATTAAAAATATTTGAGGAAATCCTTTTTTTGGATTTTATATGTAGAAGATATAAAATTATTTAATGCTAATATGGGTTATTAAAAGATTTATAGCTTTAATTTTTATTATATTAACATCTTTCCAAGTCATTTGCTGTTTAAGAACTAGAATAAATAAAAGCAAAATGGCTCAGTCAATATCATATAAAAATTGGTCATGAATTGAGAACCAAAGTTAAGTTCTATTTTGTATCATAGACTTAGAATGCAGAGGAAGAAAAACTGTTCCAAGAGAAGTATACTGGATGTCAGTCATTTATAAAATACATAGGAGGAGAAGGATCACTTTAAAGTTCCATGCAATAAAAAAGATAGCTTTCTTTCTGGCAATTTGAAATATAAAGTTTTAGAAAGAGAAGTTTAAACTTTCTGCCGTTTACTAAAGTTCTAATACAAGAAAGTAGATATATAAATGTGGATGTCATGACATAATTGATGTAAAGACGATATGCATCAGAGCATATCTGTACTTTCTCCAACAGATTATATAACTTGATACTTAATCTTGACCATCAGGTTAATACAGCCCTTTTTAGCCTGAAATGGATAGAAACACCACATGTATGTAATTTGCCTGGCTACAGAATAAGAAAGAATGAAGTAAACACAAGTAGAAATCTATAGATAATAAAGAACAAGTTGTGGTAAAAGTCACTGATGCTATAGCATAACCAATGGATCTTTTTCCTCAAAAGTTTTTCACTGTGTGTCTTTAAGCAGGGTTGAAATTTTTATATTTCACTGTATCCATGTTTTTTCTTTATTTGTTTTGGCTTATGCTACTTTTAAATAATATTCCATTTCTTTTCAATTCTCAGCCTGAGGTAGACTTTCCAAATGACCATATCTCACTTTGTTTTATTTCCTAAAACATCCTGAAATATAGGGAAGAAGAGAGTTTTTACATTTCTTCAAACTTTGCATATTCACTTTTAATGCAAATTTCTTACTTATTTCAGTGAATCAGATTCTGTATTTTCAGCATTACCAAACTACATGGCTAGTATTTATGGGACACTCTTTTGTATTACATGATTTGATCTTCTGCATTAAAACAGCTGTTTTAGTAATAATTCAGAATTTATCTATTTGGTTGAGATATACATTATGCTTTCAATTTTCATTCGTGGAATGAAGAGGAGGAAGAAAGTGACTAGCAATGAACTTGAACGTATGATTTCAATCCATTGTCCCACAATCAACTAAATTTGAGTCTCATCAAATGGGAAGGGGAAAAAGAAGTAAGAATTTGGCTTGTAATTCAATGTAAACTGACATATTTTAAGGGACTACATTATGTATATGCTTTATATTCTTCAAGTGAATTCCTAATGCTGAAATCCTAAAAATGTTTTAATAATGTTTATGGTATTCATAAAATAAAGCTGGTGCTAGAGCAACAAGCACAAGGGAGAAAATCTGTTACAAAAACATGACATTGAATTCTGCTTTCAGGGAGGGTATTTTCCATAGTGATTAAATGATATACATAAAAGCGTACAGCACTAATCAAGTAAGCTATAAATCAATGATATTGTTACAAAGGAAATAAAATATAGAGTACATGAATACTGAACAACAGAAAACTGGAAATTTCAGTAGTATAAAAAGGACCTCAATAGAACCATTTGTATTGAAAAGTTATTTCTGAGTGTAAGGGAATTTCATTATATGCCTATTCTTTCAGCTATTACTACTGTATAGAATTGTTTGAAGCATGATCACAGTTCATAAAAAATGAAGAAAGAACAAATACATTACTATGGCTAGAAAAAGAACAAAATAATGGTTAAGTTTCAACAATTCTAAAGAATATTTCAATTCTTCTGTAGCATATGTGTACTCTTACTCTGCATATCTGTCCCTCAAAACAAATATGGTTTGACTGAGATATAGACTTAGTCTGATGAAAATGTTAGTAACTTTTAGACATGTCTATAATGCAAGCAGAAAAGGCAAGCCCTAGGAATGTCTATAAGAACTCTTTGACACCCAGACAAGTTGAAGATGGGTTTTAATCCTAGATTTATGGCTCACTCCCTTTGAGACCATTAAGAAGCCCTTGCTCTGTATTTGACCTAAAATGGAGGGCTATTGGCCTATACTTCTAAGTTTGCTGTTAGAAGAATTAGCTTCATTGCAGAGTTCCACTTGAATCCTGACCCCTCCAAAATGAAATAAATATAAGCCTAATCTCTATGGTTCTAATTCTTGTCCCTGTTAAAAAGTTCCTGCACATCCATTTTGAAAAGATTTGGAACTCAAAGGCACACTCTAGCATTGCCTCCTGGTAGTAAAGACCAATACATTCTCAGCCCTTTTAGCCAATTGATTTCTTCCTGTCTGCCCAATAGAATATATTAATGTTAGTATAACTGACTAGCATTTTATTGCTTCTACAGAGTTGTCACCTGCATGTGTACATATGGATAAGTTTAAAAAGTGGAAGTGAGAGCAAAAGGAATTATAAGGGGAGAAGAATCAATGCACGGAAGACCTTTTAAAAAATCTTTCTCTTCTTTTTACTTCCTCCTTCCATGGAGAAGTCCTCTACTGAAAGAAGCCTTCTCCATTCCCATGTATACTGGACATTTGCTGTATGTTAGTAACTCAGTATTACTTCCTTCCAATGTTTGGGAATCCATCATTCTCTGTGCCATGGTAAGAGGCATAGACAACCTCTGGCCTAAATGCTGAAACTTCCTGGTGGCTAAAGTGCAGTCATAGGACCAGCCATATGTGCTCTCCCCAACTCAGTATAAGATGTTCGTAATCCAGAGAAACAGATGTGATAGAGAAGCCTCCATCGTGGATATAATAGCAGTCCAAAAGGGTCTGGTTTCTCCAAGGTCCCTATTTCTTCTATCACTTTGATAAGAAGGTCCCAATGATTTCTCAGCCATAAAGGTCATAAAACTGCCAGCAGTCTAATGAGTATTTAGTGTGCTGTGCTGAATAAGTCCTTGATTATGAATATAATCTATATGCTGTGCATACAGAGGCAAATAACCTAGCATCTCTGTTTTAGCTTCCTAGGTTACGCCAAACAAATACCATGAAATGATTCAGCTTAAATGGTGGGAATTTATTCACTCACAGAGTTCAGGAAAATGTCAAAACCAAGGCATCATCAAGGCAATGCTTTCTTCTTGAAGACTGGCTACCTGTGATCCTTGGTTCCTCCGCCATATGACAAGGCACATTTTGGTGTCTACTGGTCTCTTCCTTTTATTCAGGGTTTCATTGATTTCAGCTTTTTGCTTCTGTTCCTTTCTCTCTCTCTCTGTATTAATTCTGTTTATAATGAACTCTAGTAGAGAGATTAAGACACATCTGAATGAGGTGGCTCACACCTTAACTGATATTTTGTTAGAAAGACTTACAGAATTCATTGAAACCTATTATCCTCATAGTATATGTTTATTCCAGGGAAAGGATACAAACTGGAACCATATAAAGGAAAAGGAAAGTAGGGTAGAGTCTGAAAGGGTTTCAAACACAAAAGTTTTGTAGTCTTCAGGAAACGTTTACCCTCTTGGAGCCTCTATGTGACAATATGCATGCAGTATTGCCAACCGGGAAAGTTCACTGAGCTATAGTGTTCAGAGATTTTAGTGAATCATTTGGCATGATTGATTGATTCATTGCCCACATAATTGAGCTCAATCTCCAGCCTCTCCACCACCACCCCATGACAATGGGCTGATATCATATCAAGTTGATATTATTTGACCCAGAGCTCCAACACTGTAATCACATGGTTGGTCTTTCTAGTGGGACCACCCCTGATACAACCTAACTTCTGGAGGGCATGGGTCAGGGCACCTGCAAGACCAAAGAACACACTTGGCACAGTGTCAGACATGAGCTTTCTTTATTGGAACTCATGAACAGGAGAAATTTTCTCTGGTGGTCCAGAGACTGAAGGTAGCACTCTGTAAGGAGGAGGGAAAATGAGAGGCAATACATAGGGACTCAGAACAAAGACATTTCATAATGGAGTTTCTGCTAGGGTCACATGAAGCACATAAATGGGGTCTAGTAACGTTATTGTAGGAAGGAACTGTACGTCCTGGAGAAAATTACAGTCTGCAATATCATCTGTACATTTTTCCCTGTGGGGAGGTCTGTTACATTTTAACTTGTGTCCTGGGGCATGAAAGCAGCTATGTACTGTGGACTAAGTTTCCCTTAGGGAGGGGAAGCCAGGCCCCAGGACCCACTAGACCCCCACAACCCCCACCCTAAGTCTTCTTGTTAGCAAAGAGCCTGCCATAAATAACAAAGACACCCCTATCCTCCCAGAAATTCAAGAGTTTAGAGATTATCTCCCAAGAGCAGAAGACAAAGGCCTGACCTCAACTTGGGTGAGACCAAATTCCTTACTTCATAGGTATATTTAGGGAAAGTGTGGGTTTGTTTCATATCACCCAAGTCACTAATTGTGTCAAATACTCCTCCTGGTCCCAGGTTTCTCATGAGGTGCCCTTCTCTTTCCTGCTAGTCATGCCCTGTAACTCACGGATGAAAATACTATGTCCACAAAGACATGCAGCTACCTCTTTGTGTTTCTCAGTGATGAAATAAATACAGAATAGGGCATACTTCACAAGATTAACACAGAAGTGTATAAGGGCTTAACAAGCTTTATTTAAAGGACTGCAGACAAATTTTTAAAATTACAAGATGACCAGATACATTTTAAGACTTGTATGCCAAATAAGAGCCATCTCATAATGCAAAGAAAAACACAAAAATATTAAATCCTTCATAGGTAGTTCCTTCATGGTATGACAGTTTGAATTTTGTGAATTTGAAAAAAAAGATTATGTTTTAAAATTTATTCATGTGAGTGTGGTACCCTCGGATTGCATTAGATTCACTTTAGATCAATTGAATAGATTGCTTTTGATTTACTATGCCAGTGAGGCATGACACAGGTTGAATCTCTGCCTTCCTGCTAGGTCTGATACTGGGCCTTGTTCTGTCATCCTCAGGTCCTCTGTTCTCTCTAAAAATCATTCCTCCAAACCTCACAAAGGAGATCTCCTCCTCTAGTAAGGGAACCCCATTTCTTATATACACAGTCTTACCCTCAG
The DNA here is from genome assembly GCF_030445035.2 of Dasypus novemcinctus. Lineage (NCBI taxonomy): Eukaryota > Metazoa > Chordata > Mammalia > Cingulata > Dasypodidae > Dasypus > Dasypus novemcinctus. The sequence continues at coordinate 45,868,881 of NC_080674.1, read as the reverse complement.
GAAATCTATGGATTTGCGAATCCAGTTTTAGTTTCTTAGGCTGCTCAAGCAAATACCATGAAATGGGTTGGCTTAAAAATGGGAATTTATTAGCTTAGGGTTTTGAGACTAAAAGTTAGTCCAAATCAAGTCATCATCAAGGTGATGCTTTCTTCCTGAAGACTGTGACATACTGGGGCTGGCTGATGGCTGTCCTTGGCTCTCCTGTCACATGGCAAGAGACACAGTGACACCTCCTGATCTCTCCCTTCTCTGATGGGTTCCGTTGCTGTCCAGTCTTTTGTGTCCTGTGGGTTTTTCTCTCTTTCTGAATTTCACTCTGCTGATAAAGGACTCCAGTAATAGAATTAAGACCCATCCTAATTGAGGTGGGCCACACTTTCTTAACTGAAGTAATCTCACCAAAATGTCCTCCTTAGAATAGGTTCACATCCACAGGAATGGATTAAATTTAAGAACATGTTTTTTTGGGTACCTACTATTTCAAACCACCATATCCACTAATAGCACTTTTTCCCAAATCTGAGTTTTTCAGTTCAGAATAATACCAAGAAGATTGAAGAGTTGGGGGGTAAGGATGGCTGTGTAACAGAATGGGAGTTGTCATTCCAAAACCTGTGAGCTGTAAAAATATCTTCTCATTTTTCATGATAATCCAAATGGATCAAAAACTCACATCCACAAACATTTTCCTGCAACAAACATTAATTCTTAGAAAGACTCTGGTATAAGTCTTTATCAAAGTAGAGAAACATTTTCCTAAATACAACGTAATCAACAAACAACATAGTCACCACTGTATTTGACAATGTAGAGGGGTAAGAGTTTAATTTGTGTATCTTCCTGTTTTTAGTTTGTCCTCATGAGCCTATCAATACATTAGAAGTAGACGAATTCCTGTGCCATTGTACTTTAAGACAGTAGCCCAGTCCAAAAACCTTCAGGAGGGATTTTGTACTGGCTGACAAAGACTTGTATAAATTCCTCAGCTTCATCATTTCTCGTATGGACAAATGTGAGAGGTGTTCTTTATTGTCATCAGGGTTCTCCAAAGGGCTTAGGTTCCAATGGCTCCAATGATAGCTTTCTTAATAAGACTCCCTTTATTGGCTGTCTCTACTCTCCTGTGACATGTTCACATTCCCTTAGTAGTGCTTACTGGAATCCCAACCCAAATGATTTACTTGCCCTTGAATCCTTTCTTAGGATATGCTTCTGGGGGTTCCATGCTAAGACAGTGAATATCCCTTTCTTTTCTTTTCTTTTCTTTTTTTATTGTCTTTTTTTTAAAGATACATAGAGCACACAAAATGTTACAGGTTCTATGGTCAGGGCAGATGGCTCTGGAGTCCAGGGCCATGTCAGTTGGCCCTACTTTGGAGTTTGTGTTCCTGAGTGTGATGGAGTTGGACTCAGATATAACCTTTCTATACATGCCTCTTCTGTCACTTTTACTGAACCACTGTCCATGTGGTGCAGCAGTGCTCCAGAATGTATTCGCCAGGTGCAGTGGATATGTCGCAATGATGGAAGAGGTTGTTGATGTGGCAGTGGTGGGGTGGGTGGGGTGGGGGCTATATGGGGACCTCATATTTTTTGAATGCAACATTTAAAGAAAAAAAAGAAGAAGAAAACAAAAACAAAAATAAAAAAATAAATTTTTAATGATATTTTTCATTTTTTAATATCCCAATTTATTTTCACTTTATTTTAGTTTTTCTAAATTATGTATTCTATTCCTAACCATTAAATCTATCATTATATTTCATTTTCCTATTAATTGAATTTGGCAATATATTAGACTTCCTTTTTGAAGAATTTTTGGATTACAGAGGTGTTCAACTAAGGCAGGGGAGGAGCACAGGTGTGGGGTGTCATTGATGGGATGTGCATTGGTGGAAGATAATTCTCCAGGGCATGCATATAGGGTATTTAGATAAGTTTGGATGTTCATTGGGTATTGATATAGTGGGTAGAGTTTCACACGACCACTGAGGGAGTGCTGAGTTCCCATTCCAAGAAACTCTGTTGCACTCCCCAGTGGAGCAGCAATAATCCCAAGTACAAGGGCAAAGACCAGTGAAGAAGGATGGTCCAATGATGGGCCCTTGTTACTGATGACTATGCTAATGAGCCTGTGAGCCTGAAATTTCAACTAGGCTTAGAGCTGCATGGTGCCTAAGAGTTACCTTCTGGGGGCCTCCATGTTGTTCAAATGTGGCCACTCTCTAAGCTAAACTCAGCATGTAAATGCATTATCTTCCCCCAGCATGGGACATAACTCCAGGGAATGAACCTCCCTGGTACTGATGGATTACTGTCAATCACCAACTGGTGATGTAATTAGAAAGAGACCTTGAATAAAAGGGGAACTGTGTTTTAATCACTGTTGTATTCCTGAAACAAAAGAGAATGGCTAGAACCTAGACAGTGCATTATAAATGTTGTTTGACTAAGTGAATGAAAGATTCATTCCATCTCTGTTATTTAAAACACTGTAGATGATCTCTATACTTTTTCCCCCTGACTTTGCCAATATGATAGAGACTACCTACCATTCTTTAATTATAGATTGACCACACAGGTTCATATTCTACAGAGTATGATTTCAAATATACAAGGACCCTTACCATGGCAGTATAGTATGGGAATAGGAACATGACCTACAACATCAGCCTACCTGAGTTTAAATGCTGACTGTTCTCTGCTGTGTGACTTTAGGCAGCTATCTTAGCATCTCTGTGGCTTACCTCTAAATTTGAGATAATTATCGAACATACTTTAATAGTTATTGAAAAGATTAAATGAGCTTATATACATAAAATACATTATTGCCTAGTATGTAATGGGTGCTGTATATAATGTTGATTGTTAAAATTTTTATAGAACAGTAATAAGTTCATAATGCTGGCTATAAGACACTAAAATAGCCAACCAACTTCCTGAATGATTAAAGGAGCATTAAAGAATGCTTTTCATCACAGTTGAAAGAAGTTCTCTTTGCCTCAATTCTGATCTGTATTAAACCACGTATCTTACTATATTTGACTATATTTGACTTGGAAATCACCATTAATGTAGCATTTATATTAATTAAACATGATTAATTAAACTATTCCCTTATTCAACCATTTAGGATAATTCCTTATTTCAGAAGTCTAGAATACCTTGGTAGTGTATTATTCAGTCAAAAGGGTGCCAATGCAAAGTACCAGAAATCTGTTGGCTTTTATAAAGGGTATTTATTTGGGGTTGAAGCTTACAGTTACGAGGCCCTAAAGAGTCTAATCCAAGGTTGCTTTCTCACCAAAGTCTGTTGCCACATGTTGAAGCAAGATGGCAAGCAAACTCTGCCTGGTCTCTCAGGCCTTCTTAGCTGCTCAGCAGCTCTTTTCTCTTCAGTTGCAAACTATCAGGCAAATACCTCATCTCTCTTCCCAGGCCTTTACCTGTTTGAGCCTTCTCCTTTATGTCACATGGCAAGACTGAATAATCAAATTCTCTCCTCTTCCATGTCTTTGCAGCTCTCTCTCTCTATGTGTCTTCTTGAGTTAGTGTCTGTTTCTATCAGCCCACCAAGGGCACTGGGACTCAACCCTCAGTCATGCCCTACTGATATGGTTGAAGCAAAAGCCCTAAATTGATTTTATTAAGTTAACTTAAAACCTTCGAAATTAATACAATGAAAAGTTATCAGACCCAGAGGAACAGGTCAGTTTACAAACAATCTTTTTTTTTTAATTCATAAATAATCTCAAACTGCCACAGGTAGTTTATGACAGCTAATTTGATGCTAAACGGTGAATTTGGGGTACTTTTCAGGTAATCAATAAAAGAATAAGGAAATACAAAAAAGAAAACACATTAAGCAAATTATGTGCTTAATTGGGATAATTATATAGGTTTGCCCTGGAAATAGAAATGCAATATTATCATACTAGCTTCTGGGCTACCCAACTCCTCAAATTAGCCTTACTAAATCTAGTTTAAAGAAAAAAATTTTAATTTCATTTCTGTGTTTAAAAGATTGAATATAGGTATTTACTTGAAAGTAACAATCTGCAAAAGTATATACTTTCTATAACAAGATTTGGAAGTTTTATGTCAATACTCTGCCTAAAATATTTCTTAGTTTTAATAAAAAAAGATACTTTCAAAAACAATAAATAAAAAGGGGGAAAATATACCTCAGATGGAGGGATGCATGGCACAATATTGAATGCAACAGGAAGAGAGCAGTTTGAATTGGTGTCTCTTGCATTCTGTATGCTAAGCAGGACATTTTTCCAAAAATATCAGGTATGCAATCAGTGAGCATCATACCATTCTTGGTACTCTAACTAGATAGGATGCTAGATACACTGATTATAGATGAAATAGATAGGTAGGTAGATAGATAGATAGATAGATAGATAGATAGATAGATAGATAGATAGATAGATAGGTAGGTAGGTAGGTAGGTAGGTAGATGATAGATGGTGAAGGACAGCAATCGACAATAAGGTCTGGCTTCTGTGAAAGTCATTTTTTCCCAACTTCAACAGAGCCTCTAGCTCCAAAGTAAAGGAAAACATCCTCCTAGCCTTGGAAAGAGTTGTCTATTGACATTATCACACTGACTGGATCTTACTCTCATGTAACAAACTTCGTTGATTAGTTACATGATTTCCCTTCCTTCAGGTGACTACAGCAGCAAAAGAGAAAGGGTAGGAAAGTGAATTTTAAAACCGATTTTAATGCTCAAAAGGGTTTTACGGGTGTCCCTGATCAGCAAAAGTGGGAATTCCTTTTTTGCTATTAGACTCTCCTAACAATCATTACAAGAGATATGAATGAAAACTTTTAGTTCTGGTTGAAGAAAGAATCAGAGTATTTGGGTAAAGTTACATGAGGAGAAAGCAGAGAGGTGGAGATAGAAGGGGATGGCGTGTAATTCTCCCCATCTCCTGGCCATCGGGAGTGTCTGTGGAAGGAGAAGTGTAAAAACAGAACTGAAATCAGCAGTTTTCATGAGCAAGTAGAGACAAGTGTCAGTAGAGACAAGTTAGAAGAATTCATGTTATTAATTAATATTCATTAATTTAATATATACATATTGAATGATGTATTAAATGAAAGGGAAAGACCAAGTTTAGTTACTGCTACCCCAGTACCCACTAGAGTTCTTGGTACAAAGTCAACACTTTATGTTGACTAACTAAATGGCTCAATGAGCCAGGGACAGTGTTATGCTAGGAATACAGGGGGAGAACAAGATGTCATTGTTCCACAGGCCAGCACAGCTAAGAGATGTTCAGATTAAAAAGATGAACTTGATCTGTGCATTTTCCCCAATGTAGCCAAAATAAAGATTTTTGCTATTATTACCTGGAAAATTAATTTAAGTGGAACCGTTTATTTCTCACAAACACTCAGATAAATCAAATGATAAAGAAATTTAAAAAGCAAAAGAAAATAAGTCACTTTAAGCAACTGCAATGAAATAAATGTATTTCCTTTAAAAACTGTGAACATAACTTTTTAACCATTGAAGTAGGTTGTATTAAATAAAGGGAAGGGATTTCATTTGCACAGCTTTCTGTGAAGACAGAAGTACCTTGTAGCATAACGAGTAACAAAGTTTTTGTTAAAGAGTCAAAGGGATTTATTTCTTCCTGTTGCTTATAGCAGAAATGGGATCTTTTCTGGGCAGTTTAATAAAGGATATTGCTTTGAAAAAGTCTAATAGCCACTTCTGAGTTTCATTAAACTGAGAGTAGAAAACATCAACTACTGTACTATCTCTTGGGCTTTAACCTGCACTCAGTATATTTTGGCAATCGCTTTCTGATTCCTCTCTCCTATAAATATTTAATGTTGCTAGTTTCCTGTAATGTAAATGAATTATTAGAAACAACGTGACAACTATGTGCACAGCACACTTGACAGAACTGTGCCAGATGGGAGTGGAATTTTGTGAAAAATAGAAATGAAGCCCCAGTTGAATTTTAACTATAAATAGAAGAGGATTGAATTTCTCAACTCCCATATCAAATAATGATAATTTTCCTACCAGGAATACTATTACACAGGGCAGGAATTTGAGGCCCAAGAAGGGCATGCCAAATGTCAATCCTTATCTTAAAGAAGGTAAGTCCATTGCCCCATCAGAGGGTGTTTTTCTAACTGATTTCATTGTCCACTTTATAATGGAGATTATTATCTTATTAAAAATATATGTTGCTATATTGTAGAGATATACTCAGTCACCATGACATGGCTCAGAAATCAAAGGGATCATCAAATAATTCCAGAATGAAAAACTGTAATCGTAACAAACTCCATGCAGAAAGATTTATCAAACATCTAGCATAGCTACCTAACCAAAGTAACACTCAATGTATATTAGTTCCTTCTCCTACTTATTTCTCCTCCTGCTTTGTGAAATTGCAAAATGTGAGCATTTATTTCCATGCTTTAAAAATTATTCTCTTTTGTACCTGAGAAGTGATGGGACAGTGATGGGAGGACAATTATGATAAATACTTGATAATTACTCTGGAAACACTCACTGGATAGTGGACAAGTGGATAATGTCATATTCAAGTTCAATACGAAGTTCAGGGAAACACAAAGGAAGAAATAGCTGTGAAACTTTATGATCATATTATTATAACCAGATTGTTTTATGGAAGAATGAGACTTGTAACACTTATGATACCATAGTCACCATTAGATTAGTTTAAAAAATAAAGTAAACATTGCATCCCTGACCCCTTTCCTCAGATAAAAGCCATATCCTTTTTGGTTTCCCTTAAATTCTCCTAATAGCTATGTAAATAGACCTTTTATTAAATTATCTTCAATTACCCTGTTTGAGTGTGCCAACTGGTTCCTATTGGGACTCAGATTCATCATTTTTTCTTCCTTTTCTTCAAATCTATTTCAGTAAGTTGGAGAAGCTTACTGTAATTTAGCATTTATTCTATAGTTCAATGAGATAACATTACCTTGACAAGATATGAAGATTAAAGTGAGTAACAGTGAAAATATCTTTTTTTAATGCAAGTTTTATTACACACCAATTCTCTAGAGAGAAGCATGGCAAGGCCACAATTTATTTCCATGTATTCCACAAAATTGAGAGGGATCCTCTTGTTTCTTTTTTTGCTCCCCATTAGTGAATCACTTTCACTCCCTTATCACCTCTTTCACCAAGCTCCATGTTTCTACATGAAGATGCAGTGTTGAGTGTGAATGAATGTAGTATTTTATGGCAAAAAATGAAGGGCATAATTTATGTTAAGGATTCCTATGGCCCTGGGAGAAAGAAAAACTTCATGGGAAATGGAAAAATACAAAAGTAGTTTTGGGTAAATCTCACATGGCTATTCAAAAGGCATGCTACTTTTCTGGAGTAGATATTTAGAATACTGTAAAAATCCTGCCAAGACTGCTGATTCTTATGGGGGTTGATATAATAAGAGAAGAAAAGAAAACCCCGTTCAGCACAAGAAAGTCTTGGGCAGGAAAGTAAGGGACTCTGAGGCACACAAGTGCAGTGCTTTACTTTTTCTTCTTTTTGAAGAGTGAGTTTGGTTAATAATCATAATCCTCTACAATGATAGAGGATAATATGATGTGTCAGGAGCTAGATTAATTGTTTTAAATATATTGCCTCATTAATCATCACAACTCTATTTATATAATAGGAATTCTAACTATCCCTTTTCTAAATGAGGAATCTGAAGCATAGTATTTAAGTATGCTATATGAAGTTAAAAAGTGAACATTCAGAGAAGCCAGGATTCAAACTCCAGTTACCTTAGTCCCAACTTGTGCTCTTAGTCAATATGCTCTAATGGTCTGAAGAAGTAAGAGCATTTACAAATGGAATAGCTGGCCACCTAGTGAGTAAAGACCAACAGAACTTAGGGAATTATGAATCTGTCTATTTAAACAAATGGCTACAGTTGACTCATATTTGAATAATAACATATATATGCTGTAAAGTCTAGCTACTAGGAAAAGTATTATCTAAAAGACTGTGACTATATATATTGCTCCACCCTCTAGTATTATTCAAATAATCCACAAATAATAAATGAACAACCATGAAACTAATTTAACAGTTATTTTTAATTTAAAAATAATTACAAGAAGACTAATCTTTCTTTAACCACAAGAAAATAGCACCATCCCCCTATGTTCAGAACCACATAGAGAGATGAATAGTGGCTTTATTTCCTAGAAGAAACTAGAAGAAATCATCCTGCCCAAGGATCTGACCTGGCTCAAAATATCAAATGAGTTAATTTGAAGCTCCTGATCTGTCTGAAAAGAAAGGGTGTGAGATGGTATTCCTCTCTCATTCTTTTGCATATGGATATCCAGTTCTCAACACCATTTGTCGAAGAGGCCATTCTCTCCCAGTTGAGTAGGCTTGGTAGCCTTGTTGAATATTAGATGACTGTATATGCGAGCATCTATATCAGAACTCTCAATTCAGTTCCATTGGTCAATACATCTATTCTTTTGCCAATACCATGCCATTTTGACCACTATAGCTTTGTAGTATATTTTAAAGTCAGGTAGTGTGATTCCTCCAATTGCATTTTTCTCTTTCAATACGTCTTTGGCTATTCGGGGCCTCTTTCCTTACGAAATAAATTTCATAGTTAGTTTCTCTAGTTCCTTAAAGAATGATGTGTTGATTTTTATTGGGATTGCATTAAATCTGTAGATCAGTTTGGGTAGGATAGACATCTTGATGATATTTAGTCTTCCTTTCCATGAATAGGGAATATTCTTCCATTTATTTAAGTCTTCTTTGATTTCCTTTAACAGTGTTGTGTAGTTTTCTGTGTATAAGTCTTTTTCATCCCTAGTTAAATTTATTCCTGGGTATTTGATTTTTTTATTTACTATTGTAAAAGGTACTTTTTCTTGATTTCCTCCTCAGTTTGCTCATTATTGGTGTACAGAAATGCTACTGATTTTTGCACATTGATCTTATAACCTGCAACTTCACTAATCATTTATAAGTTCTAGAAGCTTTGTTGTAGATTTCTCAGGGCTTTCTATGTATAGGATCATGTCTGCAGATAGTGAAATTTTGACTTATTCCTGAGGAGAGGTGGAGAGAGGAATAAAATAGTTGGAAGAAAGGGTAACTGGGAGGCAATGGAAGTGTTCTGCATGATCCTGCAATGATGAATACAAACCATGTTAAATATCACCAAAAGTTTATAAAAGTGTATAGTCTAAAATGTAAACCATAATGTAACCAAAACTTTAGAAAACTGTACTGTCTAAAATGTAAACCAAAATGTAAACCATAATGGAACCACGGTTAGTAGCTGTGCTTCAATAACTGTACATCAGTTGTAACAAATATAACATCCACATATAAAAAGATCATTGCTGGGGAAGGAGAGAAAGGGTTTGATGTTGGATATATGGGAGTCTCCCATATTGTATATGAGATTTTACTGTGACTTAAAACTTTTTTGAAGACATAATAAAAAAAATTTTTAAAAAGGATGTAGACACTGAGGAAGAAATGGAAGAGATTGCTTTAATGCTATAGGTGTTGCCCTGTATGTACAGTGGCAAAACAATCTCCAACATCAAACCCTTTTCCCTTGCTGGTGGACCTTACTTTGGAATTTGTGGTCCTGAGTGTGATGGAGTTGGATTCAAATGTGACCTCTCTACACATGCTTCTGTTACTTTTACTGTACCTATGGTTGGCACTGGTGATGGCATATGCTCAGGAGACTTGAATCTTTGGACCGTCCATGTGCCAACTGGGCCCTGAGCCTTAGCAGAATTACAACACCTACTCTACAGTTTGTTGGACTTACCCAGGTCAGCTAACAGGGAGGTGAGGATAGTCAACCATGACTCCAGGGAACCAAGAGAGTCTACAACTGCAAGCAGGAGAATCCCATCCATCACCCATATGGAATCTAAACCCCCTCTCAATTTTAAAGGTGGACTGGACATTGCCATCCCAGGGACCTCAAGATGGAGGAATAAAATATGGAATAGATTGGACTTACTGTAATTCTACTATAGAATTACTGTGACTCTAATAATGGAAGAAATTGTGTCATTGATGTGGAGACAGTGGTCATGGGAGTTGCTGAAGGCAGGGAGAGGGAAAAGGAGGCATGATATGGAGACATTTTCAGGACTTGGAGTTGTGAATGGTATTGCTGGGACAGATACAGGACATTCTATGTCCTGCCATAACCGACTGAATGGACTGGAGGAGAGTGTAAATTACAATGTAAATAATAATCCACGTGGTGGAGCAGTGCTCCAAAACATATTCATCAAATGAAATTAATATGCCACACTGATGAAAGAGGTTGTTGATGCGGGAGGTGTGTGGAAAGGTGGGGAGTGGGATATATGGAAATCTCCTATATTTTTTATTTTTTTATTTTTAAAATTTTCTTTATTTTCTTTTAAATGTTACATTCAAAAAATATGAGATTCCCAAATACCCCAATCCCATGCATGCTACCCCTCCCCCATCAATAAACTCTTCCATCATTGTGGCACATCCACTGCACTTGGCGAATACATTCTGGAGAACCACTGCAACACATGGAGAGTGGTCCACATTGTAGTCCACACTCTCCCCCAGTCCACCCAGTGGGCCACGACAGGACACACAATGTCCAGCATCCATCCCTGCAGCACCACTTAGGACAATTCCAAATCCTGGAAATGACTCCACACCATATCTCTTCTTCCTTCTCTCAAGCATCCGCAGCCACTGAGGCCACCCTCTCCACATCACTACTACAATTTCTTCCCTTACTAACCACAAGAGTTCCCAAGGAGAACACCAGTAAGTCCACTCTAATCCATACTCTATTCCTCCATTTTGTGGACCTGGGATAGCTATGTCCAGTCCCCCTCTACATCAAGAGGGGGTTTAGATTCCACATGGATGATGGATGCAATTCTCCTGCTTGAAGCTGTAGGCATTCTTGGCTCCCTGGTGTGGTGGTTGACTCTCTTCACCTCCCTGTCAGCTGACCAGGGTAAGTCCAAAAAACTAGAGGGTAGGAGCTGCAAGTCTGCTGAGGCCCAGGGCCTGGCCATCACATGGACATTTCAGAGATCCAGGTCTCCTGAGCATACACCAACCCAAATGCCAACCACAGGTTCAGTGAAAGTGACAGAAGAGGTATGTGTAGAAAGGTTATATCTGAGTCCAACTCCATCACACTCAGGAACACATTAAACAATATAGGAGAGGAGAGGTGGGGCAAGATGGCGTCTTAGTGAGTGCACTTTACAGTCTCTCCTGTGAAGAGGCAGCCAAGTGGGGTTGGAGTATTGCCGGAGCAAGCTGTCTTGAGGGCTTGCAGGGCAGAGGGTTTGTGGACATCAGTTTGGAGAGAGAGTGGCACAGGTGGTGCTTGCTAAAGGTAGAATTGTGGCTTACAAGTACAGAGGTTGGAAGCGTGGACTGGTAGGACCCTTCTCCCTGGGGCTGGCGGCTGCGGTATTTTCTGAGATCTGTCAGTTGTGTAGTGGCATTCCTGGGCCCCATGGTCTCTGGATGCATGGTCCCCAGGTCTGTGTCCGCTGAGCCCCCATATCCCGTGTTCCACAGACCTACATGCCCTGGGTCTGCAGAGTCATGGACTTCCCTTTCCCAATCCAGCACTCCCGGAGGTCCGGGATTGCCTTAGCCCTCCGGTTTTGGACTGACTCTGTGGGTGGGAGGGATTCTGTGGGGAGTGTACTGGGGGGCCTGGCTAGTGTGGGTTTGATTTTTTGGTGTTTCCACCACCCCCCTTTTTTTTCTTTTTCTTTTTTTTTGGGGGGGGGGCGGTGACTTGGAGGAGAATACCGGCTGGCTTGGGGAGAGTCTGGTAAGGGAGGAGTGGCGAATCTGCTGAGAAAGGCCGATTCACCTAAATACCCTGGGATAGGTAACTTGGCCTGGGAGAAGGTGGAGTCAGAAAATCAACTAGACCTTTCATAGCATACCTAAAGGAGTGTCTTTGTTGAATCAGCTCCACACAGAACCAGGAGAACCAGCACCTGGGTTTCCATCTACCTTCGCTGTCTCTGGTACCCTGCTGAGGCATGCGTAAGCATCGCCCCCTGATGACCTCCTGACTCTTTTTTGAAACTCTTAGCCATATAAACTCACTTGTCCTTTCCATTTCCCCCTTTTTACCCAAAGTCAAAATGTAGTTTTTAACACCTGATATTACATGTAGGCTGAGATATTCTGCCGTTCTGAATTGACCTCTTTGTTCATGGTCTTTTTGTAGTTTGGCTGGTGCTTGGCAGTAATCCCTCAGTGCCAGGGAGGCTCATCCGCAAGAGTCATGTCCCATGCTGGGGGGAAGGCAATGCATCTATATGCTGAGTTTGGTTTAGAGAGTGGCCACATTTGAGCAACATGGAGGCTTTCAGGAGGTAGCACTTAGGCACCCCACAGCTATAGGCCTAGTTCATATTTCAGGCACACAGGCTCATAATCCAAGTCATCAGTATCAAGGTCTTATTGTTGGACCATCCATCTTTATTGGACTTTGCCATTGCACTTGGGGGATTGTTGTTGTTCTATTGGTGAGTGAGATAGATCTCCCCTGGTCAGGAATTCAGCACTCTCTCATCTGTCATTTCCAACCGAAACCACTATGAAAATATCCAAACCTTTCAATGTACCCTGTATACATGCCCTGAAGAACTCCCTCCCAACTATGTGCATCCCACCAATGACACCCCACACAAGTGCTCCTCCCCTGCCATAGTTGAACCTCTCCATAGTCCAAAACTTCTTCAAAAAGGAAGTTCAATATATTGACAGTTTCCCTTAATAGAAAAATGGACTATAGTGATGGGTTTAAAGGTTAGATATAGAATACATAAAAATTTAGAAAAATTAAATAAAGGAAAAATAAATTGGGGCATCAAAGAAATGAAAAAATGAAAAAGCTTTGCTTTTGACATTTTGCCTTTCATCACTCTACAGGTGTTGCTCTGTATGTACAGTGGCAAGGCAATTTCTTCCATTAATTCCTCAGTGTCTACCTCCTTTCTTTCTTCCCCCCCCCCCCCCGATTATTAAGTTTCTCTTGACATACGATTTAGGTTACAGTAATTCACATATACAATATATGGTACTCCCACATATCCAACATCAAACTCTTTGTCCCTTCCCCAATAGTGATCTTTTTACATGTTCATATTATATTTGCTGCAGTTAATGTACAGTATTGAAATGATAACTTTCAAACATGGTTCCATTTAGGTTTACATTATTGTTTATATTTTAGACTAAACAATTTTCTAAATTTTTAGTGCTCTTATGTTTTACATTATGATTTACATTTTAGTCCATAGACTTTTATACATTTTTGGTGTAATTTAACATGACCTATATCAATCATGGCATGATATTGTGGAACACTTCCATTGCCCCACAGTTACAGTGATTCCATGTATTTAACACCTCTTTCCCCCTCCCCTCAGGGCCCACCATGACAATCAATCTTCATTACTTGAGGGACCATATTCAGAGATACTTGCAAAAATGTTGAGGGCTTCATATACTTGACTGCCCTAACCCACTGGGAGCCACCAATTCTCTCAAGAGATACATTCCCTCTGTTGAGAACATCAGTCCTCCCCAGAATGTAGGTATATCTTCACTCTCATTTTATGGATCTCTACCCAATGATATAATCCACTATGACAAAATGAGCACTCACACACTCCCCAGAAGCTTGCGTGTCACAGCCCCCCCCCCTTAAGCATCCCAAACAGCCAACCTTCCATATTATATTCTCTAAAGAGTTCTGTCTGCACCACAATTTCAACCACATACCTGACAATCTCCCATGACCAAATGTTCCCCTCACCCTCTTCCCAATTTCTTGGGCAATCTGACCCGTCCTCCCATCCCTAGCACCCCTAAAGCCCAAGCAGCCCCACCCTAAGTTATCCCTATGCTCCCATTTTATCCCTTCCCTGTACAAATACTTACCTCCCACTTACCATAGATTTCACCCAAGTAGCAGTCAGCTCACAACCTTACTCTACCCTCCAACTACCTTAAAGTTTATCATCCAGTCTCTAGCTCTCTGAGACAGCTTGGTTTACTTATTTCATATCAGAGAGGTCATGTAGTATTTGCCCTTCAATTCCTGGGTTGCTTCACTCAACATAAGGTTCTCAAGATTCATCCATGTTATCACATGTGTTTGTACTGTATTTGTTCTTATAGCTGAGTAGTATTCCATTGTATGTATATACCACATTTTATTTATCCATTCATCTGTGGATGGACATTTGGGTTGATTCCAACTTTTGGCAATAGTGAATAGTGCTGCTATGAACATTGGTGTGCATATATCAGTTTGTGCCCTTGTTTTCAGTTCTACTGGGTATATACCCAGCAGGGGAATTGCTGAGTCATATGGCAAATCTATATATAGTTTTTTGAGAAACTGCCAAACTGTTCTCCAGAATGGCTGGATCCTTCTGCATTCCCACCAGCAGTGGATGAGTGTTCCCATTCCTCCACATCCTCTCCAACAATTGTAGTCTTCTGATTTTTTGATAGCTGCCAGTCTTTTGGGAGTAAAATGGTATCTCATTGTTGTTTTGATTTACATTTCCCTAATAGCTAATGATTTTGAGCATTTTTTCATGTGTTTTTTAGCCATTTGTATATCTTCTTTGGAGAAGTGTCTGTTCAAATCTTTTTCCCATTTTTTAAATAGGCTGTTTGTCTTTTTGTTTTTAAGATATAGTTCTTTATATATGCAAGATATAAGTCTCCTATCAGATATATGGTTACCAAATATTTTCTCCCATTGTGTAGGTTCTCTTTTCACTTTCCTGACAAACTCCTTTGAGGTGCAGAAGGCTTTAAATTTGAGGGAGTCCCATTTATCTATTTGTTCTTTTGCTGCTCATGCTTTTCATGTGAAGTCCATGAAGCCGTTTCCTATTACAAGGTCCTGTAGATGCTTCCCTACTTTCCTTTCGAAGGTCTTTATGGTCTTGGGTCTTATATTTAGATCTTTGATCCATCTTGAGTTGATTTTTGTATAAGGTGTAACTTGGTAATCCTCTTTCATTCTTTTACATATGGATATCCAGTTCTCCAGGCACAATTTGTTGAAGAGGCCATTCTCTCCCAGTTGAGAGGGTTTGGTGGCCTTGTCAAATACCATATGGCTCTATATATAAAGATATACATCAGAACTCTCAATTCGGTTCCATTGGTCAGTGTGTCTATCCTTGTGCCAATACCATGCTGTTTTTACTACTGTAGCTTTGTAGTATATTTTGAAGTCAGGTATTGTGATTCTTCCAATTTCATTTTTCTTTTTCAATATGTCTTTGGCTATTCAGGGCCTCTTTCCTTTCCAAATAAATTTCATAGTTAGTTTCTCTAGTTCCTTAAAGAATGCTATGTTGATTTTTATTGGGATTGCATTGAATCTGTAGATCAGTTTTGGTAGGATAGACATCTTAATAATATTTAGTCTTCCTATCCATGAACAGGGAATATTCTTCCATTTATTTAGGTCTTCTTTGATTTCCTTGAACAGTGTTGTATAGTTTTCTGTGTATAAGTCTTTTACCTCTTTATTTAAATTTATTCCTAGGTATTTGATTTTTTAATTTACTATCGTGAATGGTATTTGATTCCTGATTTCTTCCTCCAATTGCTCATTATTGGTGTACAGAAATGCTACTAATTTTTGTGTATTTATCTTGTAATCTGTGACTTTATTGAATTCATTTATAAGTTCTAGAAGCTCTGTTGTAGACTTCTTAGGGTTTTCTATGTATAGGATCATATCATCTGCAAATAGTGAAATTTTGACTTCTTCCTTTCCATCTGGATGCCTTTTATGTTTGGTTCTTACCTCAGTGCTCAAGCAAGTACTTCTAAGACTATATTAAATAGGAGGGATGATAGTGGGCATTCTTGTCTTGTTCCTGATCTTAGAAGGAAAGATTTCACAATTTCACCATTGTAAATGATGTTAGCTGTGGGTTTTTCATATATGCTCTTTATCTTGTTCAGAAAATTTCTTTCTATTCTGATCTTTTGTAGTGTTTTTATCAAGAAAGGGTACTATATTTTGTCAAGTGCTTTTTCTGCATTTATAGATATGATCATGTGGTTTTTTTCCTTCAATCTGTTTATGTAGTATACTACATTAATTGATTTTCTTATGTTGAAATATCCTTACATACTAGGAATGAATCCTACTTGGTCATGGTGTATAATTTGTTTAATGTATTGCTGACTATGATTAGCAAGTATTTTGTTGAGGATTTTCTTGTCTAGGTTCATTAAAGAGATTGATCTGTAATTTTCCTTTCTTGTGGTGTCTTTGTTTGGCTTTGATACTAGAGTAATGTTGGCATCATAGAATGAGTTAGGCAATGTTCCTTCTGTTTTGATTTTTTGGAAGAGTTTAAGCAGGATTGGTGTTCTTTCTTTGCAGAATGTTTGGTAGAATTCACCTGTGAAGCCATCTGGCCCAGGGCTCTTGTTGGTTAGGAGGTTTTTAATGACTGATTCTATATCTTTACTTGTGACTGGTTTGGTGAGATCATTAGCTTCTTCTTTTGTCAATGTAACCTGCCTTTGTGTTTCTAGGAATTTGTCCATTTCCTCTAAATTGTTGTTTTTGTTAGAATATAGTTTTTCAAAGTATCCTTTTATGATAGTCTTTATTTCTGTGGGGTCAGTGGTGATATCTCCTTTCTCATTTCTTATTTTTTGTATTTGCATCTTCTCTCTCCTTTTCTTTGTTAGTCTAGCTAATGGCTTGACAATTTTATTGATCTTCTCAAAGAACCAGCTCTTGGTTTTATGTTTTTAAGTGCTTTCTTATTTTCTATTTCATTTAGTTCTGCTCTGATCTTTGCCATTTCTTTCTTTCTTCTTCCTTTGGGGTCAGTGTGTTGTTTTTTAACTAATTCCTCCAAGTGTGCAGTTAGTTCTTCAATTTTAGCTCTTTCTCCTTTTTTTGATGTATGAATTTATAGCTATAAATTTCCCTCTCAGTACTGCTTTTGCTGCTTCCCATAGGTTTGGATGTGTTGTGTTTTCATATTCATTACTTTCAAGGTAGTTATTAATTTCTTCTGAGATTTCCTCTTTGACCCACTGTTTTTCTAAGTGTGTTGCTTAGCTTCCAAATCTTGGTGCCAAATCTGGGTCTCTGGCTCTTGCAGAGTTCCAGCTTCATTCCACTGTGGTCAGAGAAATTATTTTGTATGATGTCAATCTTTCTGAATTCATTGAGACTTTTTCTGTGGCCTAGCATGTGGTCTATCTTGGAGAATGAGAAAAAAATGTATATCCTGCTGTATTTAGGAGGAATGTTCTGTATATGTCAATTAGGTCCAGGTCCTCTAATATATTGTTCAAAGTCTTTGTTTCTTTATTGATTCTCTTTTGAGATGTTCTGCCCAAAGTTGATAGTGGTGTATTAAATTCTCTCACTATAACTGTAGAGGCATCTATTTTTTCACTTAGTTTTTCTAGTGTTTGCCTCACATAATTGGACACACCCTTGTTGGGAGCATAAATGCTTATGATTGCTCTTTCTTCTTGAAAGATTATCCCTTTCACTAATATGTAGTGTCTGTCTTTGTCTCTCACAATTGTTTTGCATTTAAATTCTATTTTGTCTGATATTAGAATAGCTACTCCTGCCCTTTTTTGTTATTGTTTGCTTGTAAGATTTGTTTTCCAGCCATTCACTTTCAACCTCCTTGAATCCCTGGCTCTAAGATGTGTTTCTTGCAGAGAGCATATAGATGGGTCATATTTCCTTATCCAGTCTTCCAGTCTGAGTCTCTTGACAGGTGAGTTTAATCCATTGACCTTCAGCGTTATTACTTTCAAGGAATTACTTATATTAGCCATATTTTCTTTGCATTTGTGTTTGTCATATTCTGTTTGATTTTCTTTTTCTGTTTTTGTCTTTTTAGTTGCTCTTACACTCTCCTCCAATTCTGTCTCCTGTATTTTTTTCTTTCTTCCTGCAGAACCCCCTTTAGTATTTCTTGAAGGGCAGGATTCTTGTTGGCATACTCTCTTAGTTTCTGTTTATCTGTGAATATTTTGAACTCTCCATCATTTTTGAATGCTATTCTTGGTTGCAAATTTTTTTCTTTTTTTTCTTTTAGTACCTTGACTATGCCATACCACTGTCTTCTTGCCTCCATGGTTTCAGATGAGAAATCAGCACGTAATCTTATGGAGCCTCTTTTGCATGTGATGGTTCTCTTTTCTCTTGCTGCTTTTAGTATTTTCTCTTTGTCTTGAGCATTGGATAACTTGACAAGTGTATGTCTTGGGGTAGGCCTGTTGGGATTTATGCTGTTTGGGGTGTGTTGTGCTTCCTGGACATGTACATCCATCTCCTGCAATAGATTTGGGAAGTTTTCAGCCATTATTTCTCCAACACCCCTTCTGTCCCCTTTCCCTTCTCTTCTCCTTCTGGGATGTCTATAATGCATATGTTTGCGTGTTTTGCATTGTCATTCAGTTCCCTAAGTCCCTGCTAGATTTTTTCTATCTTTTTATTGATCAGTTTTATTATCTGTTTGATTTTAGATGTACTGCCTTCCACAACACTAATTCTTTCCTCTGCCTCTTCGAGTCTGCTGTTATTTGCTGAGAGTGTATTTTTGATTTCTTGATTTGTGCTGTTCATCACCATCCTATCTGTTATATTTTTGTGTATGATTGCAATTTCTTCTGTGTTCTCTCCAATTGTTTTCTTCATATTCTTAATTTCTTCCTTCACTTCATCAAATTGGTCCCTAATATATGTTTTGAGAACTTTAATTACTTGTTCAATGTTCTGCTCCTCTTCCTGATTTTCAGTTTGTTCATTGGATTGGGCATTTTTCCCTGATTATTGGTTTGGTTTGTAGTTTTTTGTTGCTGTCTGGTCAACATTTTATCTTCATAGACTTAATCAATTGCTTAGCTTCTTTATCCAGTTTGAAGCTTAATTAGTTGTTGTTTTTGCATGCATGTTAAGTCTTCTGTTTGTCACTTTGTTCTTCTTATTCTATTTCCTTGTTGTTGGCTAAGTTAACTTGAAGGAAAATATTATGGCCAGAGAAAGCAAAAGGAGTAGGAAAAAAAAATGAATAATGGTACTATTGATAGTAAATATTAACAGAGGAACCATGAGAGATCTAGGAGAATGGATATTAGACTCATTTAAGATATGTAGAATTATAACAGTAAAACAAGTAGAGTACGTAGAATGAGACAGTAATCTGAATATGGGAGGGTTATAGTGTGAATTAAAAGACCAGTGTGTTCAGGAGAGAGGGAAAGAGAAAAAAAAGGACAATAATATAAAGAGTGAATATAAGACAGAAAAGAGAACAAAGGTATCAGAAAAAAAGAGTCAAAAAAAAAAGGGGGGGGCAAACAAAGAGAGGTGTAATGTAAGAGAAACAATCAATGATGGAGGATAGAAAGACGTAGAGGAAAGGGGATAGTGTTGGTGACCAAAATCAATACACAGAGAAAAGAGTAAATGGAGAATGAGGAAATACAGCAAATGTGAAGCACTCTCTGCAGCACCTAATGTAAAAAGAATAAAAAAGAAGAGAAAGAAAGAAAGAGAAAGAAAGGGCAAAAGGCAGGGGTGAAGAGAGCAAGAAAAAGTAAAAGAGAAAAAAAGAAAAAAGAAAGGAAAAAGGGCCTTGGGGGATACTAGGGCAATCCCGGACCTCTGGGAGTGCTACACTCAGGAAAGGGAAGTCTGGGACACTGCAGACCCAAGGTACATCATAAAATTTTTAAAAATATTTTATCTTTTATCACTGTAATAGGTGTTGCCCCATGTGTATAGTGGTGAGGCAATTTCATCCATTTCTTCCTCAGTGTCTACATCCTTTTTTTTTATTATTATGTCTTCAAAAAATTCTT
Source organism: Dasypus novemcinctus (assembly GCF_030445035.2). Taxonomy (NCBI): domain Eukaryota; kingdom Metazoa; phylum Chordata; class Mammalia; order Cingulata; family Dasypodidae; genus Dasypus; species Dasypus novemcinctus. The sequence goes on along the minus strand of NC_080674.1, from coordinate 45,848,924 downwards.
AGGTCACAATAAAGTCACATATAGAATATAGGGAACTCCCATATATCCAACATCAAACCCCTTTCCCAGCAAAAATCTTTTTACATGTGGACGTTACATTTGCTGCAACTGATGTACAGATATTGAAACATAGCTACTAACCATGGATCAATTATGGTTTACATTATGGTTTACATTTTAGACTATACACTTTTATAAATTTTTGGTGATATTTAACATGGCCTATATCCATCATTGCAGGATCATGCAGAACACTTCCATTGCCCCCAAGTTACTCCCTCTTCCAACTATTTTATTCCTCTCACCCTCTCCCCTCAGGGCCCACAGTGATAACCAATGAGTTTTATGGCTAAGAGAATTCAAAATGAGTTTTGAGGTCATCAGAGAGATTGCACTTGTGCATATCTCAGCAGGATCTCAGAGACAGCCAAAGTAAATACAACCCCAGGTAGTGGTGCTCCTGAGGGCTACAGAGGCACCCAGGTCCTATGGTAATGACAGATGGCTCTGAAGTTCAGTGCCTTGTCAGTGAGCCCTACTTTGGAATTTGTGCTCCTGGGTGTGATGGTTGGACTCAGATGTGACTTTTCTACACACGCCTCTTTTGTCACTTTTACTGCACCTATGGTTGCCACTGGGGTAGGTGTATACTCAGGAGAATTGAATCTCTGGACTGTCTATGTACCAGCTGGGCCCTGAGCCACAGCAGAGTTGTAACCTACATTCCAGTTCATTGGACTTACGCAGGTCAGCTAACAGGGAGGTGAGGTTGGTTAACCACCACACCAGGAAGCCAAGAGAGTCTACAGCTGCAAGCAGGAGAATTCCATGCATCAGCCATGTGGGATCTAAGCTCCCTCTCAATTTAGAGTTGGAGTGGACATCACCATCCAAGGGTCCTCAGGATAGAGGAATAAAATATGGTTTAGAGTGGACTTATTGGTATTCTACTATAGAATTATTGTGACTCTAGTAATGGAAGAAATTATATCATTGATGTGGAGACAGTGGCCACAGGAGTTGCTGAAGGCAGGGAGAGGGGAAAAAGAGGTGTGATATTGGGGCATTTTCTGACTCAGAGTTGTCCTCAATGCTATTGCAGGAACAGATGCAGGAAATTATATATCCTGCCATAACCACTTAATGGACTGGGAGAGAGTGTAAACTATAGCATAAACTGTAATCTATACTGTGTAGCAATGCTCCAAAATGTACTCATCAAATGCAACTAATATATCACACTAATGAAAGAAGCTGTTGATGTGGGAGGAGTGGGTGGTGTGGGGGTGAGGTATATGGGAATCTCTCATGTGTTTTAATGTAACATTTTGTGTGATCTATGTATATTTTTAAAAAAAGATAATTTAAAAAAATGAAAAAAAAAAAAAACCCAGCATAGTGGCAGCTCACTGGTGTAGGAACACGGGCATGTAAATGGCCACATCATACACTATTTGTTAGGGCTCATTAGCAGTGGTATGAACCCAGCACTCTCAGAAGAAAACATCTTGCTGTGATTCCTCTGAACTCATCACAACTCCTTATAAGTAATCACGTTCCTCTGATATCAAGCAATGTAAGCTAATGCAGTTCCTGGGTTTCATTGTAAGATATTTCAAGTGTCAACTCATTTAAGTACTTGTTTGGAAAACCTGCCATCCCATCTGGGAGTCTGAAAACAGAGCAGAGCATGACTGTATTTACGGACACCTCCTCAGTTTATCTGACACAGGCATTTCTAGTGCTCTATTGATCTCGATGGCACAAGTTTATCATTGTATCAGACATTCTTCTGGTAAAGTCAGATACAAGAATTAATGCAAGACCAGATATAGATATAAAGAAGGCCTTATCTATATCCTCAGGTATTTGATTATCACTAATTAGGGCTTTCTCAGAATAAGTAAATGCCTAAACACTTTACATGTTTCATCTCATTTAATCTTCACAGCCTATGAGACAATGAGAAAACTGGGGCTTAAAAGACATTAAGTAAATTACCCAAGGAGTTGTGATTAGAAAGAGATTCATATCCAGGTGTATCAAAGCGCAAGGCTCAAGACCTTAACCGCCATACCATACTGCCTTCTGGTTCATTCAACATGTACTATTGAAAATCTTCACTACAACTTCCACCTATAGAATGGAAACCCCGTAGTACAATGTGAACACAGGTGTCCCCAAGTCTCTTTATTATAAATAACAATGCCCTCAATATCAAATGGCTATTGTCACTTCCACTTGTGACATCAAACCTTTGAACAGTGTCTAGTGATTGTAATGAGCATGGTTACAGTAATCTCACCAGTCTAGCAAATGTCTTATCTTAAACGAAGGATAACCCAGCATGGAATATATCTGGCACCCCTAGCCTGCCAGGAAGCCAGCAGGCTTCAATGACTTAATTGGTTAGGACATCTGCTAGTTATTGTTTTATTTGAAGGTCACCGCTATGAATTTGGAAGTGAAAGTAAAGAAGAGGAGAAAATAAATAATAGAATGGATGGATGTTTACTTAGAAGTAGACAATGAATATGAATCAATATCTGCTTGAAGGATAAATAAACTGAGAACAGGAAGGTGGGGATTCGAGATCTAGAGAAAATGCATGGGAAAATGTTTTCATTTGGAATTGTGTAGAATGTAATAACATCTGCAGATATCCTGATCTGGAAACATCTTCATATGAAGGAGTAGTGCAGATGACAGCCAAGAGGATGATACCTCCAGGTTGAAGACTGAGCTATGAGCAACGGATAATCATTAGAGATTTGTGAGCAGGTGATTGATAGTGGCAATGTACAGACTTCATGTGAAGGAAAAAAGACTTTTGAGGAATTGACCAGTTTGAAGTACTTAAGGGACTTATAATGACTGTTTAACTTTATGATGATTATAAATACACATAGAAAGAGATAAATATTCAAATACATTCAATAACTCTTTTACATATCTGCATATCTTTTTCCCATATACTACCATGTGTAGAGGCCAGTAGCTCTGTGATTAAGGCATGTACTTTGTGGTTAGAGCTGACTTCCAGATCCAACACACTCTAGCATCACCTTTTAGAACATGTTTTTTAAGCTCCCTAAATCACAGTTGCCTCTTCTGTAGAGGGAAGATAATACTACATGTATTCCAAGGTTGTCATGAGGATCAAATAAAATAATACTTATAACATATACAGCCAGTACTTGACCAGTGCTCAATAAAATATATATAACAATAATTATGATTAATATAATCACTATATGAATAAATATCAAACACATATGAGAGAGAACAAAAGTACCTAAAAGTTTGATACAGGCAAGAAGGTGGTTGGAGTTGAGTATGTTTACCTTGAAATGAATGGCTGGAGTTGAAGAATATTTACTTAAAATGACTGTCATTTTGTGGGTGAAAAATCTTGTGTAGATTTAGATAGGAGATTTTAGGGACAGGCCAAACAAAAGCTCAATTTTTAGGTTGATCAATGCATCACCTGATATCAATGTCTCCTTAATCATTTTTATTCATCCAAAATTTTGAGCTACCCACCTCTCCACTTGTTGAAAAAGATTGTTATGATGGAAAGAAAATACAATTTAAGTCAGGATCCTGAGTGTTAGTTTTAGCTCTGCCATTAACCAATATTGTGATATTTGTATTTCTTTTTTTATATAATCTTTTTTTCTTTAATTTCTCTCCCCTCCCCCCCAGTTGTCTGTTCTCTGTGTCTATTTGCTGCGTGTTTTTCTTTGTCCACTTCTGTTGTTGTCAGCAGTAGGGGAATCTGTGTTCTTTTTGTTGTGTCAGCTCTCTGTGTGCGGTACCATTCCTGGGCAGGCTGCACTTTCTTTCGTGCTGGGCGGCTCTCCTTACAGGGCACAGTCCTTGTGCGTGGGGCTCCCCTATGCGGGGACACCCCTGCGTGGCATGGCACTCCTTGTGTGCAGCAGCACTGCACATGGGCCAGCTCCACACAGGTCAAGGAGGCCCGGGGTTTGAACCACGGACCTCCCATGTGGTAGATGGAGGCTCTAACCACTGGGTCAAGTCCACTTCCCTGTATTTCTGAGCTTAAGATTTTGAGAAACATTATCTCTATTGTCACTTCGAATTCCAAAGACCTATGGTCTTTGCTCTAGCTCATTAACATATCCTTCTAAAATTAAAATTGACTTGAAGAATTCACCCTTGATAAATCAGCAAACCAAGGTCTTGGCACAGCAACTTACTTTATTTTTTTTTTTTTTTACATTTTTTTTTATTGATTTTGTAATAATATTACATTAAAAATATATATGTGAGGTCCCATTCAACCCCACCCCCCCACCCCACCTCTCCCCCCCCCCAGCAACACTCGTTCCCATCATCATGACACATCCATTGGATTTGGTAAGTACATCTTTGGTCACCTCTGCACCTCATAGTCAATGGTCCACATCATGGCCCATACTCTCCTCCATTCCATCCAGTGGGCCCTGTGAGGATTTACAATGTCCGGTGATTGCCTCTGAAGCACCATCCAGGGCAGCTCCATGTCCCAAAGACGCCTCCACCTCTCATCTCTTCCTGCCTTTCCCCATACCCATCAGCCACCATGTCCACTTTTCCCAATCCAATGCCACCTCTTCTATGTGGACATTGGATTGGTTGTGTCCATTGCACCTCTATGTCAAGAGGAGGCTCAGATTCCACATGGATGTTGGATGCAATCCTCCCACTTTCAGTTGTAATCACTCTAGGCTCCATGGTGTGGTGGTTGTCCTTCTTCAACTCCATCTTAGCTGAGTGTGATAAGTCCAATAAATCATATTGTAGGTGCTGGAGTCTGTTGAGGCTCAGGACCTGGCTATCACATTGTCAGTCCAGAGATTCAAATCCGCTAAATATATCTTAAACCCCAACATTAACTGCACCTCCATCACCTTAGCATGAAAGTCTTATGAAGGAAGATCCCATCTGAGTCCAGATTCATCACACATAAACACCAGTTCCAAAAAGGGGCCATCTGACCTGGTATTTAACCCCATTGGCCATGACCATAACTCCCATGGGTCTCTTTAGATCTCGAAGGAACCGATATCTGGGGGTTGTATCTGCTTTATCTGTCTCTCTGACTCTGCTCAGTTGTGCATGAGGGCAATCCTTCTGCCAGCCTCCAGACTCTTTTTTAGAAACTCGTAGCCATATAAACTCATTTCTCTTTTCCATTTCCCCCTTACTTTAGGTCAAACAGCATTTTAAAGTCATGTTATTTTATGTAGACAGGGATATTCTGCTGATCCACATTGAACCTTCCGTATAAGGTCATTTTCCAGTTGCATCATCAGTTGGTAGTTGATAGTGGTCCCTCGGTGCCAGGGAGGCTCATCCCCGGGTGTCATGTCCCATGCTGGGGGGAAGGCATTGCATTTACATGCTGAGTTTGGCTTCGAGACTGGCCACATTTGAGTAACATGAAGGCTGACAGGAGGAAATTCCCAGGCACAATGTTGCTCTAGGCCTTGTTCTTATTTTAGGCTTATCGGCTCACAAGCATAGTCATTAGCATCAGGGGCTCACTGTTGAACCCTCACTCCCTCCCGGTCCCCGCCGCTGTAACAGGGAGACTATCGCTGCTCCCCTAGGGACCATGACAGAACACCATTGGCCAGGAATCCAGTACCCCCCCTGCTGTGGTTTTTAATTGTTGCCACTATGAGTATATCCAAACATTACCATGCACCCTGGACACATGTTCTGTACAGCTCCCTGTCAGCCATATATTACCTGTCATTGGTATCCCATACCAGTATCCCTCCATTGCCATTGTTGAAACACTCTGTGATCCAGAACTCCCCGAAATTTGAAGCCCGATATAATGTCATGGTCCCTTACCAGGGAATGGCATATAGCGATGGATTTAAAGGTTAGATAAAGAACTTGGATAAAGTTAGATAAAGAACTTAGATAAAGAATGTTGACTTGAAAAAATTCTACATCATATCTTTTTTTTTTCCCCCCCCCCCCCCTAATTATTCAGCTTCTCTTCACAGGAGTCCTAGACCACAGCAATGCATATATATAATATACAGCACTCCCATACATCCACCACAAACCCTTTTTCCTTCCATAGCGATACTCTTACACCTTATTCATATCATATTTACTTAACGTGATGTACAGAGTCTGAGACATTAGCTTTCTAACAAGGTGACATCTGTGCTTACATTGTGGTGCATACTTTAGGATATACAGTTCTTTACATTCTTAGTTATCCTATGTTTTACATTATGGTTTACATTATCAGTCTGACATCTCCTATATGTTATGGTGTAATATTACATGTTTTATATCCATCCTTGTGTACTCTCAAGGAACTCCTCTCTTATCCCCCATTTACCTTGGTTCCACACATTTAACGTCCATTTTCCCTTCCACCTTGGTGCCCACAGTGACAGCCAACCTCCGTTTCCTGAGGAGCCACTTCCAGAGATAGATGGAATAGTGTTCAGGACCTAACTTGCTCAACTGCCCCAATGCCCTGGGAGCCACCCTTTCTCTCGAGGGATACAGTTCCCTCTATTTGGTGGCATTAGTCCTCCCCAGGATGTGGGTCCACCCCCACTCTCACTACTTGGGTTTCTACCCCATGGTGACACCCACTCTGGCAGAATGAGCATTTAGACATTCCCCAGGAGCCCGTCCTGCATCAGACCCCCCCTCCAAGCATTCTAAACAGGTAACCCTCTTTATTATATTTTGATATGATTTTCTCGGCATTTTACTCTCCACCAACACCTGACCCTCTCCTGTGTTCGTATGCTACCCCTCCCTCCCCCCACTTTTGGTCAATGTTGCCCATCCGTCCCTCCCCAGCCACCCTCAAACCCCCAAAGCCCCAACCAAAGGCAACCCCTTGCCCCCCTTTTATCTCTTCTTTGTGCAACTTACTTTAAATACGAATAAGTTTAAAAGAAACAACTTGATTCTGTACAAAAATATGACAGCAAAAATATAAACAAGCATAAAATAAAAATGAGGCATGAAAATGACAGATGAAAATATCCATTTGGTAAAACAAAGAAAATGAAGATACAAACCAAAAGAAGGAAAAAATCCCATGTTTATATTCCCTATAGCAGACATGAAAGAAAATGTAAATTTAATAAAATAGATATCAAAAATAAGATGACAAAACTGCAGACTGAGATAAAAAGGGGAATAAAAAGCTAAAGAAATAAATTAATAATTAATAGCCAAATGCCATTGTAGCGCTAATAAACAAGAGTCACAAGAAAAGAATACAAAGAAGTGCTGTAAACCAAATTGATGACTTAAAGGAAATGATTAAGAGAGTCATAGTGAATAAAGAATGAAGAGACAATGCTAAAGCTCAAACATTGAAAAAGACAGTAGTGGAAAATAAGGATAGACAACTAGATAAGTAATAATAATAATAAAAAAAAAGGTGTCCATGAAGTAGAAAACCCAAGGATAAAAAATGTGAAAAGATAGAATGGGACAATTTTCTGAAACTGAGGTCAAACAAAATTTGTAGATCCAAAAGACAATTATGTTCAGGAATATATGAGTCAAAATGAGACACTGACATATTCTATTAAAGTAATGAAAAGTTAAAGATCATAAAAGAATTTTTAAGTATTTTGGCAGAAAAAAAGTAGGCTGCTTGTGAAGGAAAAAATATTTACACTGGTCTCATCTTTCTCAACAGCAACTGTAAATGCCAAAATAAAAGGAATAGTGTCTCTAAAATTCTGAGTAAAAGTAGTGATTTACTTTTCTTGACTGCTTAAGCTAATATCTTGCAATGGGAATTAGTTAACTCATGATTTTGAGGCTGAGAAAATGCCTAAACCAAGGCATCATTAATGCAATATTTCACCTGAAGACTGTGACATTCTGGGACTGGATGCTGGGGATGCTTGGTCCTTTGTCACATGACAAGACACATGGTAGCATCTAAATGTCTCTCCCTTCTCTTTCAGTTTCTGTTATGTTCAGCTTCAGGCTGCTCCCCTTGACTTCTTTCTCCCTCTGTTTGAAATTAATTCTGATTATAAAGGACTCCTGTAATAAGATTAGGACTCATCTTGATTGAGGTGGACCACACCTTAATTGAAGTAACCTCACTAATGATCTTTCTATGGGACCTCATATATATATTTTTTTAATGTAATATTATTACAAAGTCAATTAAAAAAAAGGAAAAAAAAAACTAATGATCTTTCTTACAATGGGTTCACATGCATAGGAATCGATTGACTTTAAGACCATGTTTTTCTGGGGTACATACAGCTCCAAACTACCACATTCTACCCTCTAGGCCCCCAAAGGATATGTTCTTTCTACATGAAAATACATCAATTCCATCACAACATCCCAAAAGTCTTAAGTCATTTCAGTAACAATGTCAAGTACAAAGTCTCATCAACATCTATTATGGGCGTGGTATATCTGGAGCACAATTTCCCTTTGTCTGTGGACCTCTGAAACCTAGAGAACAAGTGATCTGCTTCCAATATACAATGAAGGGACAGGTATAGGATATACAATCCCATTGTAATGGAAGAAACTGGAAGAAAAATAAGGATTGCTGGTCCCGAACAAATCCAGACACTATCAGAGCATACTTCATTAGATTTCAAGGTCTGAGAGTGATCTATAAATCAATGTTTTCTCTTTCAGGGTGATGGAGCAGCAGCCCCACCATTTTCAAGTGCTTGTGCAATGGTCATGATCTCTCCAAACACTGGGGTGAAGGTTCTATCTCTCCAAATATCAAGATGGTGGCCAGGCTCTCTGTGAATGTTGGGACATGAGCATTGGGGTAGTGGCCAGGATCTCTGCAAACCTTGGGACACAATCCCCACCATCTCAAACATCAGGGTGGCATCACTCTTCCTGAACAGGGAGGAAGACCCATCCTCTTCAAGTGCTGAGACAGACTCACCCTTTTCATACACATTGGTCCAGACTTCACTTTCCATGGTTCTGCCCTCAAAGTAACTTTTCCTTCAGTTTGTTTCTTCTCTGATCCTTTCAGTCCCAGCTGGTAGTGGTTCAACTAATACAAATCTCACAAAGAACTTGCCAGATTTGCATGCAGTTCACAGGGATCCAATCCATCAGACAAAAGGACTTTCTACAGATCCTTTCTGGATAACTGCAATTCCAATTCTGACTTCCCCTGAAATGGGATGTCCGAGCACACTGAATAGGCTCAGAATTTTCCAAACCATCAATTTTAGTTTAACCCAAACAGGCTGCTCAAGCAAATATCATGCCCTGGATTGGGTTAAACAATGGGAATTTATCAGCTCATGGCTTTGAGGCCAGAAAAATGTCCAAATCAAGATATCATCAAGGCGATGCTTTCTTCCCAAAGCCTGCAGTGTTCTGGGGCTGTTTGCCAGTAAAACTTGTTCCTTAGCTTGTCCCATGGCAAGGCACATGGTGGCATCTCAAGGTCTCTCCTTTCTCTTCCAGGTTCCATTGATTTCAGCTTATGGCTGCCTCCTCTGTGGCTTTCTTCTCTTTCTGTCTAATTTTCATTCTCTTGTATAGGACTTCAGTAACAGGATTAAGACTTACATGGACTGGGATTAGCCACACCTTAACTCATCAAAAGGTCCTACTTATAATGGGCTCACACCCATAGGAATTGATTACATTTAAGAGCATGTATTTCTGAGGCATATAGAGCTTCAAACCACCACACCTTACAAACAGGGATGTTGTGAATAAACATGCATGACCTGTTCATAAAAAAACTACTTGACATACTCCATGCCAACCAAGATGCTCCCCATTAAAAAAGGCATCAAGGTAAAAGAATGATGGTGAACACTGACTTCAGTGACATACTGAATTAATCCAAACAAGGGTGGAAAAATATTTACAGGTAATAAATGTTGGGGAGCAGATGTAGCTCAAGCAGTTGAGTGCCTGCCTCCCACATGGGAGTTCTCTGGTTTGGTTCCTTGTGACTCCTAAAGATAACAAGCAAACAAGAACAGATAATGAGCAGACAACTAGTAGACAATGAGCAAAAAAATGAGCTGACAATGAGCAAAATAAATGAGCAGACAACAAGCTAAAACAATGAGCAGACAATGAGCAAACAGATGAGGGAGCCAAAAAAAAGAGAAGAAAAAAGAAAGTAAATGCTAAAAGCCCAAACAATATAAAAATGATGTTATAATAAACACATTAGAAAATATTTATTACTTCTTATTAGGAAATAATAGATGCTATCTAAAGTTGATAAATCAAGAAACAGAAATTTGTGTTTGTTGTATAAAATTAATAACATGATTTCTAGGTCATAAAAATGCATGACTGATCTAATATAGAAATCTATATTATAAAAACAGAGAATAATGATTTAAACAGCCAAAAAAGAAAGATGATAGATATAGATGGATAGATAGATAAATAAGAACACTTCTGTTACACCACATCAAAAGTAGAAACAGGTGTGATATCATCACATGGTGATATAAGACATCCCCTGAAAAATCCTCATCAGAGAATCAGTAAATAAAAGGACAAATTCCACTTGCTTAGAACTCTGGAAGATAACAGAGACTGGAGAAGGACTCCACAAATGCTAACTCAAAGTAAAAGAAAAATATAAGGTAGGGAATTTCTGTCTTGGCACCACCAGTCCACTTTACTCCCCTCACTTTGTCTTGTGCAGAATGAGAATTGACCAGAGGCAGTAGTCTGGGTCCCTCCAACCAGGGACAGAGACTAGAGGCCACACAGCAGCAAGTGAGAACCTCACACACATCCAGCTTCAATCAGTCATCAAAAACTTCCCAACAAAGAAAAGCCCAGGACCAGTTGTATTCACACGTGATTTTTACCAATCATTCCAAGAAGTATTAATACCAATTCAGCTCAAGTATGTCTAAGAAATTAAACAGGAGGGAAAACTACCTACCTCATTCTAAGATGCCAACATCAACCCATTGCCAAAGTCAGGTAAAGACATCACCAGAAAAGAAATTTACAGACCAATTTCTTTTATGAATATAGATTAAAAATCCTAAATAGAATACTTGCAAATCAAATCCAAAAACACATTAAAAAGAATTATACACCATGATCACGTGGGTTTTATCCCAGGTATGCAAGGGTGATTCAACACAAGAAGATCAATTAATGTAATATACTACATTAATAATACAAAGGGGACAAACTACACCATCATGCAGAAAAGGCATTTGATAAAATCCAGCATCCTTTCTTGATAAAAAACATTTTGAAAAATAGGAATAGGAGGAAACTTCCCCAACATGATACAGGGCATATGTGAAAAACCCACAGCTAACATCATACCCAATGGTGGTAAACTAAAAGCTGCCCTCCAAGATCTGGAACAAGTCAAGGATGTGCATTGTCACTATTGTGCTATAAGTTCTAGCCAGAGCAGATAGGCAAGATATAGAAATAAAAGTTATCAAAATAGGAAAGAAAGAAGTAAAACTTTCTCTATTCACAGATTACAAGATCCTAAATATAGAAAGACCACAGTATCTACAACAAAGCTACTAGAGCTAATAAATAAGTTCAGCAAAGTAGCAGGACACAAGATCAACATGCAAAAATCAGTATGTTTCTATAAAGTAGTAATGAGCAATCTGAGAAGGAAATCAAGAAAAAAATTCCATTTGCAACAGCAAATAAAGGAATTAAATTGAAGGAATAAATTTAAGCAAGGATGTGAAAGATACGTACAAAGAAAACTACAAAACATTGCTATAAGAAATTAAAGAAGACCTAACTAAATGGAAGGACAGTCTGCGTTCATGGATTGGAGGACTGCATATTGTTAAGATGTCAGTTTTACCCAAATGATTTACAGATTCAATGTAGTCCCAAGCAAAGTCCCAAGAGGATACTTTGCAGAAATGGAAAAGTCAATCATCAAATTTATTTGGAAGGGTAAGGGGCCCTGAATAGCCAAACACATCTTGAATAAAAACAACAGAGTTGTAGCTCTCATACTGCCTGACTTTAAAGCTTATTACAAAACTACAGTGGTCAAACAGCACGGTACTGGTACAGGGATAGATGTATTGACCAATGGAATCTAATTGAGAGTTCAGAAATAGACCTTCACATCTATTGCCAATTAATTTTTGACAAGGTTGCCAAGTACATTCAATTAGGAAAGAATAGCCTTTTCAGCAAATGGTGCTGGGAGAACTGATATCCAAATGCAAATGAACGAAAGAGGACCCCTATCTCACACTATATACTAAAATGATCTCAAAAATGGATCAAAGCCCTAAGTATAAGAACCAGGACTATAAAACTCCTACGAGAAAATGTAGGGAAGCAGCCTCAAGATCTTCTGTTAGGCAATGGTTTCTTAGACTTTATAGCCAAAGCACCAGCAATGAAAGAAAAATTAGATAAATGGAACCTTCTCAAAATTAAAAAACCTTGTGCATCAAAGGACTTTTTCACAAAAGTGAAAAGACAATCTACTCAATGGGAGAAAATACTTGGGAGCCAAATATCTGATAAGGATTTAATATCCATATCCAAAATATATAAAGAAACTCTACAACTTAACAATAAAAGACAAATGGCTTAATTAAAAAATGGGCAAAGGACTTGAACAAATATTTCTCCAAAAAGGATACACAAAAGACTAAAAAGCAACATCTTTAGCCATCAGGGAAATGCAAATCAAAACCACAATGAGATATTTCATACTCACTAGAATTGATACTATTCGAAAAACAGAAAATTACAAGTTTTGGAAAGGATGTGGAGAAATAGGAATACTCATTCAATGCTGGTGGGAATGTAAAATGGTGCAGCCGCTGAGGAAAATAATTTGGCAGTTCCTCAGGAAACTAAGCATGGAATTTCCATATAATCGACAATTCCAGTACTAGGCATAGATCCAGAAGAATTGAAAGCAAGTACTTGAACAGATATTTGAATACCAATGTTTATAGTGGCATTATTCTTAATTGCCAAAAGATGGAAGCAACCCAGGTTTTGATCAATAAATGTGGTACATGCATATGGTGGAATATTATTCAGCCATAAAAAAGAATGAAGTCCTGATGCACATGACTACATGGATGAACCTTAAGGACATTATGCTGAGTGGAATAAGCCAGACACAAAAGGACAAATATTATCTCACTGATATGAAATAATTAGAATAAGCACACTCAAAAAGTTATAATCTAAAATATAGATTACCACGGGATGGATTGGGGTTATAGAATGGGAAGTTGAGGCTTAATTTATACAGAATTTCTATTTAAGGTGAATGTAAAGTTTTGGAAATGGATGGTAGCACATTATTATGATTGTAACTAATTGCATCAAATTATATACGTAAATGTAGTTAAATGGGGAAAAAGTACCACTCAAATGCATAATGTTGTCAACAGGGGTGTATAGAAATGCTGCATTTTTTACATAATTTTTCTGTAAACCTACAACTTTCTAATTAAAAATTTTTAAACAGAGAAATAACATATAGATCAGAAACTTACCAAGGAAATTAACCACAAAACAATTATTTTAATTATTTATTAATAATTATAATAATTATAAATAAATGTTATAATAAATCCCTTAACTCTTACATCAAAGAAGAAACCAAAACAGAATAAATAGCATAACCAGAAAATAATGACAAGGAAAATAGTAAATACCAAAATCAGTAAACTTAGAAGAAAATATGTAGTCTTAGACACATATATTATCAAAGAAGAAAGATTTAAAGAATTGATTTAAATATTAAACTCACATACAACAGAATTAGGTTAAGAAAAGAAAATGAAAGCAAAGAATAATAAAAGCAGAAAGCCATGAATTTAGTAAAGAAGAGAATAGTGAAATAAATAAATGAATCAAAGGTAAAAGTATGCCTTTTAAAAAATAAAATATATAATGTGACTAGTCTATTCAAGAAAAAGGGGAGAGTAAATGTCTGCTATTTAATAAATTATAAATAAACAATGGAAATAAGCATAAAAATATTTTTAAACATCATTAAATCATAAGAAACTACCTTCAAGACACTATAAAACCACATAGGAAAACCAGGATGGGCGAGCATAGATGACAAAAAGAGAGAAGTTAAACTCCTCTGTAGTGGGCATGCATGTATCACAAACTTAGAAATTATACATTTCTTTCTTTTCTTTCAATCAAGTAGAATCTCATAAAGTCCCGAATATGAGAGGCAGATAGGAAAGCGGATTTTTTCATTACTAGCCCATTTCCTTTTCAAAGGTCCCACTAGTGTTTGGGAAAGTTACATGATGCTCAGAACGTGGCAGAGCAACTTCCTACTTCTACTCTATCCTGATTTACCACAGCCGTGTTTCAAGCCCTGGCTGGTCTTTTGATAGTGCTAGTTTGCTGTTTCTCTGCCACATATGATATACTGAACCTTCACCAAGGCTGGGCACCTGGTGCACGGGAGTTATTTTGCTAGGTAGGCATACTTGCAGTGACCTCTTTCCTCACTTTCCCCTCTTCTCTCAAAGACCTTGCCATTCTTTTCCCAGCAAATCTTCCAACTTCCTCTTGTTAATGATTTGTTCCTAGGAAAATTCTTCACCGTCTTCCACACTGCCCTCATTTTATTGCTTTCAAAGGTGTTCTCTCTCTTTTTTAGCTATCCTTAGAAGTGCTTAAAATGATTTCTTCAGTGGGATTGTCTTTAGGAAAACAAACGCCAAGAAGGAATTTATGTTTTGAAGAGATGACTGGGGAGTGCAGCAGGAAGACTCTTCATTTTATAACTTTCTGTTCTAACTAATCATTTTTCCATACGCATATAATCAGTTAGCTTTCAAATAAATAAAGGTTAAGAAATAAAACTGCCCCAATGACAAGAAAAGAAACATTATGAAACCAGTGGCAGAAAACCTCACTCTTCTCTATAACTTCCATGTGCTGCTCCCTTTGGCTGACAGTTATATTCAAGATGAGGACACCACAAAAGAGAGAGCAAAGAACTAAGAAAAAAACAAATGAACAAACAAAAGAAAAATAACAACCAAAAACATTAGCAAGATTTGAGAGATTAAGTGAAATTCACATTTTTATTGACATTTTGAATTAATGTGATACTTTTTTTACAATTGATGAAACAATATAATTATACTATTAAATATACTCCATAATTTATGTTAGGGTTCATTGTTTGTGTTCATTGTTTGTGTTTCCATGATTTAAAAAAAAAATTAGCAATATATATATATAACCCGAATTTCCTCCTTTTAACCACATTCAAATATATTATTCAGTATGAATTACCTTCACAATAAATGATACCATCATCACTGTCCATTACCAAAACTTTACCATCATCCCAAACATAAATTCTGCACCAATTAAGCATAACACTCTATTCCCTACCACCACCCTAGCCTCTGGTAACCTGTATTCTATATTCTAGTTTTTGGCTCTATAAATTTTCTTATTCTAATTATTTTATATCAGTGAGATCATATAATTTTTGTCCTTCTATGTCTGGCTTATTTAACTCAACATGATGCCTACAAGTATCATCCATTTTGTTGCATGTATCAGACCCTCATTTCTTTGTATGACTGAATAATATTC
Organism: Dasypus novemcinctus; assembly: GCF_030445035.2. NCBI lineage: Eukaryota > Metazoa > Chordata > Mammalia > Cingulata > Dasypodidae > Dasypus > Dasypus novemcinctus. Next base: position 45,833,315 of record NC_080674.1, on the reverse strand, counting down.
CATTATACACACACACACACACCACATTTTGTTCATCCATTCTTGGATTGCTTCCATCTTTTGGCAATTGTGAATAAGGCTGCTATGAACATCAGTGTGCAAATATCTGTTCTAGTACCTGCCTTCAATTCTTTCGAGTATATACCTAGAAGTAAGAATTGCAGAGTAATATGGCAATTCAATACTTAGCTTTCTGAGGATCCACCAAAATATTACCCACAGCAGCTCCAATATTTCACATTCCTATTGACAATGAACAAGTTTCCTGTTTCTCCATATCCTCTCAACACTTGTTATTTTCCTTTTTTTTATTTAATAGTAGCCATTATAGGAGATGTGAAATGATTTCTCATGGTTTTGATTTGCATTTACCTAAGGGCTAAAGATGTCAGGAAATTTCATATGCTTTCTGTAAATTTGCATTTCCTTTTTGGAGAAATATCTAGTCAGCCTTTCACTCATTTTTTAATTGAGTTGTTTGTCTTTTTGTTTTTGAGTTGTAAAAGTTCTTTATAGATTCTGGATATTAAATCATTACTGGATATGTGGTTTCCAAATATTTTCACCCATTCTGCAGGTTGTCTCTTTACTTTCATAATGAAGTCCTTTGATGGACAAATGCTTTTAATTTTGCTGAAGTCCTATTTATCTTTTTTTATTTTGCTGCTCATGTTTTTGGTATGATATCTAAGAAACCATTGCCTAACACAAGTTCCTGACGATGTTTCTCTATGTTTTCTTCTAGGAGTTTTATAGTTTCAGTTCTCATATTTAGGTCTTTAATCCACTTTGAGTTAATTTGTGTATATGGTGTGAGGTAGGGGTCTACCTATTTTCTTTTTGAAAAGACTATCCTTTTCCTACTGAGTGGACTTAGAATGACTGTCAAAAATCCTTGTGTGGTAAAACAGATTTGGCTCAACTGATAGAGCATCTGCCTACCACATGGGAGGTCCAGGGTTCAAACCCTGGGCCTCCTGACCCATGTGGTGAGCTGGTCCATGCAGAGTGCTGATGCACACAAGGAGTGCTATGCCACACAGGGGCATGTAGGGGAGCCATGTAGGGTAGCCCCATGTGCAAGGAATGTGCCCCATAAAGAGAGCAAAAAAATAAAGTGCAGCCTGTCCAGGAGTGGTGCCGCACACACAGAGAGCTGACGCAGCAATATGACACAACAAAAAGAGGCACAGATTCCTGGTGCCACTGACAAGATCCAAGTGGACACAGAAGAACAACAGTGATTGGACACAGAGAGCAGACAACTTGTGGGGGAAAGGGGAGAAAATAAATAAAAAATAAATTAAAAAAAAAATCCTTTTGCCATAGACGTAAGGGTTTATTTCTGAACTCTCAAGTATATTCCCTCAGTCTATATATCTCTCCTTGTGTCAGTATCATGCAGTTTTGATAATTGCAGTTTTATAATAAGTTTTAAAATCAGGAAGTGTGAGCCCTCCAACTTTGCTCTTATTAAAGATATTTTTGACTATTCAGGGCTTACACTTCTATATAATACAGATGATTGGGATTTTCAATTTTGGCAGAGACAGCTCTTGGAATTTTGATTGGGAGTACATTAAGTCTGTAAATTGCTTAGGTTGGGTAGAACTGACATATCCTTCTTCTCCTTGAACACAGAATGTCCTTCCTTTTATTTAGATCTTCTTTGGTTACTTTATGCAGTGTTCTGTAGATTTTCCATGTATAAGTCATTTACATCCTTGGTTAAATTTATTCCTAGATATTTGATTTTTTTGGTTGTTATGGTAAATGGGTTTTTTCCTTGATATCCTCTTCAGTGGGTTCACTATTGGGATATAGAAATACCACTCATTTTGGGGTGTTGATATTGTACCCTACAAATTTGCTAATTCTGTTTTTTAACTCAAGTAGCTTTGTTGTGTTTTTTTCAGAATTTTCTTTATATAGGATAATATCAACTGAAAATAGGGAAAGTTTTACTTCTTCCTTTCTAATTTGGATGCCTTATATTTCTTTATCTTGCCTAACTGTTCTTGCTAGGAATTCTGGTACAATGTTGAATAACAGTGGTGGCAGTGGTTATCCTTGTCTGTTCTTAATCTTAGGGGAATTTCTTCCATTCTTTTATCGCTGAGTTTCTTCTTTCTGATTTATTTGGGTTTCAGTTGCCATTCTTTTAGATACTCCAGTTATGAGGTTAGGTCTCTGATTTGAGATCTTCCTTCTTTATTAATGTAAGTGTTTAGAGCTATAAATTTTCCCTCAGCATTGTCTTTGAGGCATCCATAAGTTTTACTATGTATTTTCATTTTCATTCACCTCAAGATACTTCCTAGTTTCCCTTGTAAATTCTTTTTGACTCATTGTTTCTTTAATTTTCTAGTTCTCTCTCTGTTATTGATTCCCAGCTTCATTTCATTATGTTTGTTTGGACAAGATACATTGCACAATTTGCATATTTTTTAATTTATTGATAACATAACGGTTTGTGACCTGAGATATGGTATCCTGGAGAATGACATTTGTGCACTAAAGAAGAATGTACATTATGCTGCTGTTAGGTGAAGAATTTATATATATATATATGGTCAAATTGGTTTATAGTATTGTTCAAGTCTTCTGTTACCTTACTAATGTTCTGACTAGTACTTCTTTCCATTTTTGAAATTAGTGCACTGAGATTTCCTGCTACTAATGTAGAATCATCTATTACTCCCTTCAAATCAGTGAGTTTTCCTTCACATATTTTGGGGCTTTGCCATTATGTGCACATATATTTAAATTGTTATGTTTTCTTATTGAATTGACCCCATTATTGACATATAGTGTCCTTCTTTGACCCTTGTAATAATTTTACTTAAAGTCTATTTCATCTGATATTAGCATAGCTACCCTAATGCTCTTTTAGTTACTGTTTGCATGGTATATTTTTGCCCATCCTTTCATTTTCAAATGAATAGTGTCTTTGAATTAAGATGAGTCTCTGGCAAACAGCATATAGTTGAGTCATGATTTCTTTAACGTTCTGCCAATTTTTGCCTTTGACTAGAGAGTTTAATACATTTACATTAATGTATATACTCATAATGGACAACTTTCTTTAGCCATTTTGCTATTTGGCCTTTGTAAATCTTTTTTTTTTTAATTATTTTTTTATTTTTTTAAATTACATTATGAAAAATATGAGGTCCCATTCAACCCCACCGCCCCCGCCCCCCACTCCCCCCACAGCAACACTCTCTCCCATCATCATGACACATCCATTGCACCTGGTAAGTTCATCTCTGAGCATCAATCTTATAGCATTTTGTTCCTCAATTCTACCACTAATGCTTACTTAAATATTTCTTTGATTTCTTTTTAGTATTGTACTATTTTGAGACCCTTCTAATTTCTTCTTGTATATATTTTCCACATACTTTCTATGGTTACTATGAAGCTTAAATTTAACATCCTAAGTCTACAAAAATGACATTTTATTTGATAACAAATTCATTTCAATAGTATACATACACACTCTTTATATAATCTTGTGTCACCCCACCTTTTGTTGTGCTTGTTACAAATAATATCTTTACACATTGTAGGTTCAAAACCATATCATTTCTTTTTTGGATTTGTATTTTAGAACTTACATGAAATAAAAAGTGGTATCACATAACAAAAAAAAATGCAATATAATAATACTGGCATTTGCAATGACCCACATGATTACCTTGACTGGAGGTCTTTATTTTTATATGCCACTTTGATCAAATGTCTAGTGTTTTTTCTTTTCAGTTTGAAGAACTCCCTTTAGCATTGCTTTTAAGGCAGTCTAGTGATGACAAATTCTCTCAGCCTTTTGTTTATATAGGAATGCTTCAATCTCTACCTCATTTTTGAAAGAAAGTCTCACCAGATATAAAATTCTTGGTTAGGATTGTTTTTCAGCATCTTAAATATTTCTTACAACTGTTTTCTTGTCTCCATGGTTTCTGAGAGAAAAAGGCAATTAATCCTATTAAGATTTCCTTGTGCTTAATGCATTGCTTTTCTCCTGTAGCTTTCAGAACTCTTTCTGTGTCCTTTGTTTTAGACAATTTGATTGCTATGTTTCTGGGCAAGGTTCTTTGTGAATTTATCCTATTTGGGGTTTGTTGGGTTTCTTGAATGTGCATTTCCCTGTCCTTTGTTAAATTTGGGGAGTTTTCTAGCCTTATTTCTTTGAATATGCCTTATGCCCCTTTTCTCTTTCTTCTCCTTCTGGGACTCCCACAGTGTGTGTATTGGTATGCTTGATGGTGTCTCACTAGTCTCTTGGATTCTGTTCATCTATTTCATTATTTTTTCTTTCTGTTCCATGACTTGAATCACTTCCTTTGTCTTGTCATTAAGTTCACTAATTCTTTCTCCTGCCAGTTCCAATCTCCTCCTGAAACCCTCTAGGGAATTTTTCATTCCATGTATTGTGGTGAAAACTCCAGTACTTCTCTTTAGTTCATTTTTAAATTGCTTATCTCTTCATTGAGATTCATTTATTGTTCATTCATTGTTCTCTTTCTATCTTAGTTATTTCTCTGTGTGTTCCTTTATCTCCTTTAGTATATCAAAGAAAATATTTTGTTTTTGTCTGGTATATCAAAGTCTGATCTTCTTTGTTGATGGTTTCAGGTTTTTATCTTGTTACTTTGTATGAGCCATCTTTTCCTGTTTCTTTGTTTGTCTAGTGATTTTTCCCCCTTTTGTTCATTTTAATATTTAAAGTGTTAATCCGGAATTAAGCTTCTCTGCTGTCTGTTTCTTAAGTTTGTATCCAGTAGTAATAAGATAGATATTTCCTTGAGTCCAGGAGTAAGTAAAAACACACATACCAACACACTAAAAATTACCTCCTAAGTCTTTTCAAATTGGCTCTCCTTTGCATGGTGCTGTCCTTTCAGGATTTAACCCTCCTACCAAGAAGATCAGCTTGAGGTGAAAGTGAAGTTTAGGATCCTCTTCATCCTTTCTGAGTCTGTTTCTTGTCCTTTGCTTGTACTTATTCATAGCTGTAGGAACCTGCCACACTACTTCCTATGAAACAGACTTTCTCTCCCTCCCAAGAGCTCTATTGTATGTCATAAAACAGCTAATATTTGCCCAAGGCTGTTTGGACTTAATTGTTTCTTACACATTTTAGCTGTCTACAATTTGCTTCTGGCTGTCGACAATCTGATTCTGGCTCCTAGTTCTGGGAGAACAAGTCAAAGATGAGTTTCCTGGTTCAGTTTTTCATGTGGCCACCCAATAGCTTGGCACTGAAATAAAGTCACTAGATTACGCACATAGTAGTTACTCTGCTCCCTCTAGAATAGGGCTAGGGATTCACAATGGAAATAAAAGCTGACTCCACACCATGCCAAGTAAGGGGCCAACAGGGGTGCCATGAGCTTCTTCTACTATTTTTAAAGCTGTGTTGTCTTGATTTGGCACTCATCCCATTAGTGCAACCATTAACAATTTTCCAGAGTTCTGAGGAAGATGGCTTTGCCACTTTTTGCTAGTTGTTTAAAGGTTCTGTGGGGAAATGGCATCCTGGAACATCTTACACTACCATCTTAGTTGACTGGAAGCCTTGTTTGTTTTTAAGCAGGAAATTCCTATTGAAATGTGTGTTTTTGTGAAACTGCTACTCCATTATCTTTTTCCCCCTTCACCCATATTCTCCAATTGTTTTTTAAACTTTTAAAATTGAAGTTTATCATTCACACATGAACATACATAAACAATAAGTGTATAATAAAATTTGTGAATTTACTAAACAAACATGTATCTCATATAGGGCTCCCATACATCTCTCCACCATTAACACATTGCATTGTTGTGAAACATTTATTGCAAACTATAAAAGAGCTTTGTCAAAATACTACTACTAACCATAGCTCTTATCTTATATTTGGTGTATTTTCCCCCAACTCACCCAATTATTAACACCCTTTATTAGAATTATATATATTTTTATCATTCATGAGAGATTGTTCTCATATATGTTCTTTCAACCACAGTCCATCGTTCACCACTGGATTCCCTGTGTTACACAGTCCCATGCTCTGTACAACCCATTCAAAGTATATACTAAATGACTCTCATTTTCAGAACAGGCTACTCCCTTATGTTTAATTAAACAAATAAAATAAATAATGTTATAAATAAGGAGGGTTAAACTTTGAGGGGTTAGGTATGCAGGGCCCCTTACAATTTCCTCAATTAGGAAGAAAGATCCAATGACGTAGTGCTCCAAATGATACAACTTGCGTTATTGTCCCTATCTCCTCAAAGATTCAACTAAGTCTTTGTCTCTAAGAATATGATCCTCCCCTCTATTCCCTCTATTTGTGAGGTTTTGGTCCTAATCAATAATCTTTATTTCATGATAAAAAGCTTCAAAGAGCTTCTGACATTTGTTAGTGTAATATTTGCTATTCCTAAAGTAGAAGTGTTGTCACTTCTGTTTCTAAATAATATATCCTTGGGTCCTCTCTCCTCTCTGCTTCCATCTTTTTGACATCAGCCATCATCACAGTGAACTGCCTAAACCTTGATGTGTACTCCACCCTGGTGTTCCACTAGCATAGAGCTTTTCAAGGAAAATAAACTTAAACAGATCATCAGATGCTTACTTCTGTTAATTTCTCCTAAGCTAATTATCTTATATGGAGAAAGAAACAAACAAGAATACCTACCTATACAAAGGTATTAATCACAGTACTATTTATAATGATGAAATATGGAAAATAATCTAATGTCCACAATAAGGAAGAGGTTAAGGAAAACACCTACATGGAAATTTTATAGCCATAAAATGGTGTTGACCAAATATCTGAGTTATTGTGGCATAATGATTATTTAATACCTAATGGTTAATTATTAGAACTATGCTAAGATAGATAGATAGATAGATAGATAGATAGATAGATAGATAGGAAAACATCTGGAAAGCAATATGACAAAGTGCTAGCAGTGATTTTATTTGTGTCAAGATTATGGATAATTTTATTCTAATTTTTCTATGCTTATATTTTTCAAATGTCTCTCATGGGCTTTATTACTTTACAATTTTTTAAAGAGCATGTCTCAAAAATTTGGGACAAACAAAATTATATTTTTGTTATAAACTTTTTATGTTACAAAGGCCTGTTTTTCTTTTAACAGCTACTAATGTACTTGCTGATATTGGACCCTGAAGAAAAGTAGAAAACCAGCTCTTAGAGATGGAAAATGGGGATGGATGAGGTAAATGGCTCTCTTCCCCCCCTGGGAAAATAGATGACAATCAAGAACCCAGAAATTGTTTACTGCTATAATGAATAAAAGTAGGTGTTAGAAAAAAGGATACTGAAAAATGAGGTGTTTTTTCTAAAACAATATTACTTAATATTCAAAAGGCTTTTCATAGTTGTTGAAGCACTTTAAACACATGATCTCATGCTAGCCTTTCAACCACTGTTAGAGAAGTATAATTTTATTTATTGCATATTACATGTCATGAAGCTGAGCGTTTTAATTTGCCAAAGGACTGCTGATGCAAAGTACCAGAAAAGTATTTGTTTTTATAAAGGGGATTTATTCAGGGTAAATGCTTACAGTTCCATGGCTGTGAAAAGTCCAAACTCAAGGCACCATATAGGTGCTTTCTCACCAAAGTCAGCTGCCACGTGCAAAAGCAAGATGGCCCTGGATCTCTGCCAAGGTCTCCAACTTGCTGCAGCTATAGGCAAACCTGGCATAGGGCTTATCTCTTACCGGGCCTCCTCTCTCAGTCTTGGTGGCTCTGCTTTCTTCCCAAGTTCAGCTGTAAGCTATCAGCCATAAGGTTCATTTCTTCCTGAACCTCAGCTCTTTGAGCTTCAGGGGCTTTTCTCTCCTTGGAGCTCAGCTGTGGGCAAAACTTTTCTCTCACATGGCAGGATCAAATATGGTGGCTCCCTTTTCCTGTGTCCGTGTGTCTGTGCCTCCATTTATATCAACAGGAGTCACACCTCTCTGAATTATTACCATCAAAAGTCCTAAAGCAGTCTTATCAATTAATCTAATCAAAGAACCCTCAACCAAACTAAATGCAGTCAAAGGGTATCACACCCACAGGAATAGATTATTCCCAAAACATACTCTTTTGGGGGTTCATAAGATAATTTCAAACTGTCACACTGAGGTTTAGAGAAGTTAAATAATTTTCCCAAGGTCATACTCCATTTAAGTGTCAGATTCAGGTGTGAACTCAGGTGTCCTGATTCTCAGTGCCTGTTCTCTCTATAATGTTTTTGTATACTGTGCTACCTGTGTATAAGATGCACTGCCAGATATTAGAGGTGAAACAGATATACACAAAGCATTATTTTTGTCTTCTAAGAGCTTACTATCTAATAGAGAAAAAAAAAACAGGCCACAGAAGAGATGTCTAAGAATACAATATCATATTTAAATACCAAGCGAGTAGTGTAGACAGAAAATGTTACAAAATGTAAGAGGAAGGAATGTTAACTATGAGCACAGATGGTTGTGAAATGATGATCTGCTTATGGGGGAAGAAATAGGGGAAGGGAGGACAGTGATGTGACTGCAGTGGGGAGAGGGGGAGGGAGAAGTGACAGTAAATCAGTTTCAGTCCTCTCCTACTATCTGCACAGGGATTTGCTCATCCTGTCTCTAATACAAGCTAGCTAATCATAAATAACAATGTAGATTTTCTTTACTATTTTTTTGTGGATTATCATCAGGAATACCATTACAGTAGAGTTTTCTCCTTCAATATCTGAAGTGACAAATTTCCATATAATCCATTAATTATACATCTAGCAAACATCTCTTGTGAGCCTATGATGAACCAAACAGTGGAAAGGCACCCAGCATACACAGAATAACAAGACACTGTTCACAGCCCTCAAGGAGCCTACATTCCAGAGGGAGAGACCAGATATAAAATAGTATGATAATGATTATTTGCATAAAAGTAGGGAATGAAAACTCAACAATTTATAGGACAAACGAAGAGTACCTAACCCACAGAGATGAGGATGTAGCTTTAGGAAGAGCTCGTTAAGAATATATAGAACTTACCAAACAAAGAAGGGAGAAGGGAGAATTCCAGACAGAGGAGATCAGATGGCCAAAGTTACAGATGCAAGGAAAGACTGCTCTGCTGGGAATTGCTAGCAAAATGCAAAAGGAGATGATGAGGTTAGGGAGATAGACAGGAAATAACAAATTATAAATCATTTTAAGGAACCTGTAGACAATTGAGTAGTGCCAAAGAGTTTAAAGCGGGAACATGGCATACTGTAATCAGTAACAATATTATTATACTATTCTATCCTATGTTATGAATAATTAAGCACAACCAAAATTTTCCATTTTTAAAAAATAAGTAACATGAATATCATGAAGTTTATGTAAATTCCATTGTCAAAGCCTCAACTCTTACCTCATTAATGAAAAATTAATATTTAAGGGAACATAATTAAATATCCTCAATATGAGATGTGATTCCTGTTTACCATTTAGCAAGGTTTGGAGTTTGACTTATGCCAGCAATTAATTGTAAATGATTATGGGTATTTTTCAACTGCTTGTCTAGAAACTTAAGGGTAAATGTATTCTAACAGGATGAAGCAGTACAATTTGGGAAGGCAATATATATGATCGGACAAAAAGCTTTATCAACTTCTATGAAACAGTCCTTTCCATTTAAAAACAAAATAAAACAATGAAAACCCAATAAAACAAAAGCAAAAAAACAAAGCAAACACATAAAAAGAAGTATTTGCATTTTGTTGCCTTTTTCTTAGTTTTATAAAAATTTAAAAATTGGAAAACGTATTTTCCTAAAAAGCATAAATGGTCCAACTGCCTGCCTAAGGACTAAGAATATGAACTAAAATCCCTGGTCGTGCAGCTGATTTTCTACTAAGTGTTATAAAAAACAGCCAGCCTTTCTGTGACTCAGCTTCTGTTAGAATTAGATTCTGGAATTACCCTGATTTCCTGAGGAACAAAAAGCATTCTTTTTTTTTTTTACTTTTTTTTTCTTCTTTATTTTCTTTTAAATGTTACATTCAAAAAATATGAGGTCCCCATATATCCCCCCCCACCCCCCTCACCTCACTCCTCCCACATCAACAACCTCTTCCATCATCATGGCACATTCACTCTACCTGGTGAATACATTTTGGAGCATTGCTGCACCACATGGACAGTGGTCTACATTGTAGTGTACACTCCCACCCAGTCCACCCACTGGGCCATAGCATGTCCAACAACTGTCCCTGCAGTACCACCCAGGACAAGTCCAAGTCCTGAAAATGCCCCCACATCATATCTCTTGATCCCTCTCCCTACCCCCAGCAGCTACTGTGGCCACTTTCTCCACTTCAATGCTACAATTTCTTCCCTTACTAATCACAATAGTTCCCCAGCAGAACACCAGTAAGTTCACTCTAATCCATACTCTATTCCTTCATCTTGTGGACCCTGGGATGGTTATATCTAGTCCCCCTCTACATCAGGAGGGGGATTAGATTCCACATGGATGATGGATGCAATTCTCTTGCTTGCAGTTGTAGGTACTCTTGGCTCCCTGGTGTTTTGGTTGACCTTCTTCACCTCCATTAGCTGGCAAGGGTAAGTCCAATAAACCAGAGGGTAGAAATTGCAAGTCTGCTGAGGCTCAGGGCTTGGCTGTCACATGGACCATCCAGAGATTCAGGTCTCCTGAATATACACCAACCCCAGTGCCAACCACAGGTCCAGTAAAAGTGACAGAAGAGGCATGTGTAGAAAGGTCACATTTGAGTCCAACACCATCACACTCAGGAACACAAACTCCAAAGAGGGCCAACTGACATGGCACTGAACTCCAGAGTCATCTGCAAAAGCATTGCCCCTCTGATGTCCTCCTGATTCTTTTCTGGAAACTCATAGCCAAATAAACTCATTTGTTCTTTCCATTTCCCCCTTTTATCCAAAGTCAAAAAGCAGCTTTTAACACCTGATATTGCATGTAGGTTGAGATATTCTGCTGATCTGAGTTGACCCTTTTATTCAAGGTCTTTTTCTAGTTACCTCATCAGCTGGTGCCTGGTATTAATCCCTTGGCACCAGGGAGGCTCATCCCCAGAAGTCATTTCCCATTTTGGGGGGAAGGTGATTCATTTACATGCTGAGTTTGGCTTAGAGAGTAGCCACATTTGAGCAACATGGAGGCTCTCAGGAGGTAATTCTTAGGCACCCTGCAGCTCTAGGCCTAGTTCATATTCCAAGCACACAGGCTCATAATCATAGACATCAGTATCAAGGGCTCATTGTTGGACCATTCTTCTTCAATGATCTTTGCCCTTGCACTTGGTGGGTTGTTGCTGTTCCATTGGGGAATGTGATAGAGCTCCCCTGGCTAGGAACTCAGCACTCCCTCAGTTGTCGTTTTTAACTGAAACCACTATGAAAATATCCAAACATTTTTATGTACCCTGTATACATGCCCTGGAGGACTCCCTCCCAATCATGTGCCCCCTATCAATAACACCCTACACCAGTGTTCCTCCCCTGCCATATTGAACCTCTCTGTGGTCCAAAACTTCTTTAAAAATGAAGCCTAATATATTGCCAGGTTCCATTAATAGTGAAATGGAATATAGTGATGGGTTTAAAGGTTAGATATAGAATACATACTACGTTAGAAAAATTAAGTAAAGGGAAAATAAATTGGGTATCAAAAAATAAAAAAATGAAAAAGCTTTGCTTTTGACGTTTTGCCTTTCATCACTGCTACAGGTGTTGCCATGTATGTATGGTGGCAAGGCAATTTCTTCCATTTCTTCTTCAGTGCCTACATCCTTTCTTTTTTTTTTCTCTAATTATTAAGTTTTTCTTCACATAAGTTTTAGATCACAGTAATTCACATATACAATATACAGTATTCCCACATATTCAACATCAAACCCTTTGTCCCTTCTAAATGTAGTTCATCTTAGAGGTATGAGGGTTATGCAATCCAAGAATAAGTCAACTTTGAAACCATGTAGATGATCTGAGTCAATGTATTTTTCTAACCAATGTATCTGAAGCCCAGAGCAGTGAATTCACTGTGTGCAGTCACCCTGAGAGTTGCTGATAGCCTAAATGGAGCAGGTTGGTGTAGGTGGAGGACAAAGATCCCACAAATGGAAGACAGCTCCAAGAGAGACCTGGGAAGAGTATTTGGGAGGCTATGAATCTTGAACAAACCTGGTTCCTTATGGGATAGGAAATGGCACCTTGACAGGCTTGACTTTTAATATTACCACCAGATTCTGCTGCTCTGTTATATTTCCCTCAAATTTGCCCTCTTGCCACCTCTGTCTCCAAACTGACTCAAAATCTGTATTATTAGAATCATTTTTTAAAACTGGTAATGGCAGCAATATGGCATGAATACTTTTTAATTGCCTACTCTCTTCCCATCAGACATCACTAATAGGGCATGGCTCATTTCCCTACTGAGCCTAGACTTAGCCCTATTCATCTCAGCCCAGCACCCTGGCAGCCAGTGCCAATAAATGAGAGTTAGCCCATCAGATAACACATCATTGCCACTCCTGGTTTAGAATTACAGTTGGACATATTGCCTCCAAAAGTTCCCTGCTACATTGGCAAGGTGGTGTATTATTTTGTTTAATACATTGCTTTCAGTTGAATGCCCAATTTTCACTTGAACCTACTCAAACAAGTATTTCTCCACTTGGCTGAGAGATGGTGTCCAAATGCTTTACTCTGTGCCCTAGCTCTGGAAGCTCTTATCCCAATAAACTGAACTTCTTTAATGTTACTTTTCTCTGTGCTAGTTACTTTCATCATCCTGCCCACAGAGAGGAAGATATTAGCACTCATGTATATATTTTTAAAAACCTCAATTTGTAAAATAAGCAATAAAAGCCCTGGCCTTTCCTCCTGGGTTTGTACAAGGCGCCTTGTTAAATGTGGCCTGGGTGAGGTTCTGGTTTGCTTAGTTGGTTGCTGAAGACTGAGTCCTGGCCTTTCATGATTCACTCTGCATGTTTGTGACTGCCCGCCATAGAGTGCTTATATAAATCTTTTGCATGGTTTTGGATAAGGTGAATTTGCCTTCTCTTTTGTCTGGTCCTATGAACTTAATAAAGTTCTTTCCACGTGGCTGCCATTGTCTCCTGTGGTGGTGTGAGTAGAGGAAATGTGGTCCATTCATTCAGTGAACAAATGTATACTGAATGACTACTATAGGACCCTGGGCTAGAAAGTCATGCCTGCTATGGTTAGTCAGCTAGAAGTGGTCCCTGGCTTCAAGGAGCATATAATCCAATGTAGGAGACCAGCAGTAAATAGGCACAAACACAGATTACATGTTTACATAATGCAATAAATTCTTTGAAGGACAAGAATACAAAGTTATAAGAGACTATATCTGGAGGATCCATTTACGTTTGGATCCTGTAGAGGGAACCTTCAAATGGAGACCTAAGGATGAGGAGTGAGTCAGGAGGAATGAAGCAGGAGGCGTGTTCGAGGAAGAGGGAAAGCATGAATGAAGGCCCCGAGGTGGTATTTAGATGTGAGAAAGAACACCAGCTCCTCTTAAGGACCTTCTGTGGCTCTAAAATAGGTGCATTCGCTTTGGCAGGCAAATGAAATCTCCAGTCCAGGACGGAGGGGCCACCTCTGTAGAAGGGTCTTGTACAAGAAAGGTTTTCCATTCTTTTGGGGACAACCCACAGTATGAGCCACCTAGGGTGAGATATGCCCATTCATTGATTTATGAAGCTCTCACAACAATATGCATGGACCAGGAAAGAGGTCTTTAAAAGCTCACATTTTGGAGTGCCATTTAGGAAGGGCTGTGCGTAAAGGACAAAATCAAGGCTATACTCCTGGCTTTCATGAACTCTCACAGTTAGATATCTTTCCTGCTGTAGGTAAAATGATTTTCCATCACTCTGGGTTTTGGTCAGTAATGTAAATTCTATGAAAAGAGTATTGTCCTGATAAAGGGGAAAAAATGAAACAATGGGTATTTTGTTGAAAATAAGAGAGGATGATGGTAATGTTTTGAGTTTTCAATTTTTTCCTCCTCAATTTGCTTTACTTTTTAGCACATATTGCTTAGACACTGAAAGTCATGTTTGTGTACTTCTCTTGAGGCATTTTGACTGTGATTCCAAAGCTAGAAAAACTAAAATATAAATAAATCCTGGCAGTGCAAATTAGTAATGTATTGTTTAAGAAATCTTTTCTATGTAACTATTACTGAAGCTAAAACTCAGTTTACTGGATCTCTCTAACATTGGAATTAAACAAAAAAATTTGACAAGAGAGTTTCCTTTTATATCAAAATTAATCAAATAATAAGAGGAATGGTATAACTTTTTCTGAGTCTCTACAGCACAAGATAAAGCATAAAGGAGAGTTAATTGCCTAATATTTCACAAAAATCATTGCTCGTAATCATTTTGCATTTCTCCACAAGTTTCTAATTTATATATGTCACGAACCTATTATCCGGAAATACACCTTATTTATTATAAAATATCCCTAAAGCCTCTTGGTTTTGACTAACTGTTGTAATGGACACTGAGCAAGCCCTCCCATGGTATGCAAGTATGAAACTAGACAACCAGTTGTGCAAGTCCTCAATCTCCTAGAGAAACTAGGAGAAACTAGGAAACTAACAAGGTGAGCCTCATATTAATCCTTTCCCTATCTGGGTGTTTCCCCACTATACTGCAGCAAAATAGAAATCAGCAAAGCAAACTGGTCTTGATAACTTGATGAAGCTGAGCATCTGGACTGTTCAGTGAAGTTACCAGAAAGGAGGGGTTTGCAGAAAGTGGGGTTCCAGAAATCTGTGAGGATGGGGGGAGTTCTCTACAAGTCTCTGACCTGGGGCTGGGTTCACATAAGCAGGATGAAATGATCTGAAGCTTACCAAAGGGAGGAGATGGAACAGAGGTACCAGTAGTCTGGCAGTGCTGGGGGAATGCTGGCATCCTGGCCCAGCAGAGTGGAAAGACAATTTTAACACCTCATTAATATCCCAGGTATTCAGCTGACACACCAGAGGTGCCATGGCAGCCTGTGTAAATGAAATTATACTGTTATAAGGTTATTACATCTGAACATGGAAGTGTTTAGTGTGAAGTGGTACAATAGACTAAATCTAGAGTAGAGCTACCACTAAAACAATAAAAATTTATATAGATAATAATTCAACAGAGGAAATTAAATGCAATATGAAAAAAATCTAAGGAACACAAAGTCAGAAAAGGAACAAGAAAGAAACAAATAAAAGAGACAAAAACAGAAAGATAGTAGATTTAAGCCAGATCATAGCAATAATTACATCAATAGTAATGATCTAAGTATGCCAAGTAAAATGTAGAGATTTCAGGTTGGAATGAAAAGCAAGATCCAACTATAGTTTGCCTAAAAGAAACATTCTTTATATTTAAAGATGTAAATAGACTGTAAATATAAGAAAGCTGGGTGGTTTTTAACATCAGATGAAGTAGATATTAGGTTAAAAAGTTAAAAAGGAGAGAAGGGCATTTAATAGTGGTAAAATGAATTCATCTGAAAGATTTAGCTATTTTAAAGATACATGCTCCTAACAACAGAACTTCAAATTTCATGAAGCAAAAATTAGCAAAACTAGAGAGAGAGATAAACAAATCCACAACCATAGTTGAAACTTTTTACAAGCCCTTTTCAATAGCAGCTAAACAAAAAAAATCAATAAATGTATTGTGGAAGTTTGAGATTATTTGTGAGCCCCGAAAATGAGAGATTATGTTTATGTTTATAAACTAATCTATTCCTCTGGGTGTGATAAACTTTGATTGTATTTGATTCAGTTGTGATGCCTTATGATTAAATTATGTTAAGATTAGGGCTTTGATTTGACCATGTCGGTAGGGCATGGTCTGGTTAAGTCCCTACCCTCTTGGTGGGCTGATATAAATGGAACTCATGGAAGAAGACCCAGAAGAGGAGAGCACTATGTTATGTTTGATCCTGGGGACCTGGGGAGAGATGAGCCACTCACCTGAGAATTTGCAGCTGAAAAGAACAGCGCAGCTGAGCAGCTGATAAGGCCTAGAAAGAAACAAGCTTTAAACCAGATGGATACAGGAAGTCCTAAGAGATGAGCCCTGTACCAGCCTAGAGCTGAGATGGTAAGATGCTGGGGCCATAGAGCCTTAAGAGAAAGAAGGAAGGAGAGATCAGACAGAGATCACCTGCCATCTTGCTTCAACATGTGGCATATGACTTTGGTAAGAAAGTAGCCTTGAGATGGTCTCTTTAGGGCCTTATAACTGTAAGCTTCAACCCAAATAAATACCCTTTATAAAAGCCAACAGATTTCTGAAACTGTATCAGCACCACTTTGGCTGACTAATACAAGTATAGAAGCTCTAAATAATACTATGAACCAGTATGAATTAATTGACATTTATAAAACATTATATATAACGACTTCTGAGGACAAAATCTTTTTAAAGTACATTTGGAACGTCCACCGAGAGAGACAATGTCTTGGGTCAATTAGCTCTCAATATATTTCAAAAGATCAAATTAGAAAAGATTTAAATGAAAAATAAATCAATAAAGGTATCTAAAAAAATCCCCCAATATTTTCAAATTAAATAACACAAATCTAAGGCTAAAAGAAGGCATCATAAGGGAATTAGAAATATTTTTTAATTTCTAACTGAATAATAATAAAATCACAACATGTCACAATTTGTGGGATGCATTTTAAGCAGTTACATTAGCTAAAATTCAATTAGGGAAGTACAACTACTATTAGTGATATGAAACACAGAATTTATTTTAGAAATTAGACATTATACAATAGAGGCAGTTGTCTGTGTCTAGTCCAGGTACTGAACCCACTGTAGGTCAAAGGGCTGGTGGAGAAAAAGAAAAGCTGGAGGTGAAGAAGGGGAGAGTGAAGACAAAATGAGATCCTTGGTACCTGGATTCCTGAGGACAAATTGGAAGTTATATCTATTTCTCATTTCCAGCGAGCTCAATGACACTGGTAGCTTGCAGAATTATGCTGATACCCTTCTCCATGAAACTACACATTGCACCTGAACCAGAACTAAGAGAAGCTAAAAAAGGAGATTCAATGAGATCTGGATGAACTGCAGAGGAGGCTGCTGCTCCACGTCTAATGGTTGAGTTAGCAGGTCAGATACAACATTCCAATCTGCAGCAGTGCCTGACCTAATGGTCTTCACAATGAATGGACTCCTCTTCACTGTCTTCCAAATCTTTTATAAATTTCTTTTGTAAGAAAGAAACATCATACTATGAAAGGCAGGCTGTTCCAGCTTAGCTAGGTCGACACCATACAAAACTACCAGAACAGCAAAATAGTGGAAATGCCTGTATTAGAACAGAAATCATTGTTGAAAATCAAGAATTTAAATTCCTATCTTAGAAACTAGAAAAAGAGAGCAAACTAAACCAAAAGTAAGTAGAAGGAAAGAAATAATAATGATCACTAAATAAATAACTCTTTTCAGATAGTAAAAATTATAGAAAATTTTTAAAATCTAGCTATTTGAAAAGATTGATAAAATTGATGAAATTTTTAGAAAGACTACTAAAAAAGGAGAAAAAGAAAACACAAAGTTAACAAAAGGGAACTTTCATGAAAATGTTGTCCAAGTAGCAACAGAAGAACTTTTATCATTAATGTGGAGGCAGTGACCCTGGAGGTTCTGAGGTGAGGGAGAGGGGAAAAACAGATGTAATATGGGTGCATTTTCAGGACATTGGAATTGTCCTGAATGACATTGCAATGACAGATACAGGCCATTATATATCTTGTCATAACTTACAAAATTGTATGGGAGGGAGTTTAAACTATAAAGTAAACTACAATCCACACTTAGTGGCAGTGCTCCAACATGTGTTCATCATCAATTGTAACAAATGTACCACACTAATGAAGGATGTTGTTAATGTGAAAAAGTGTGGGAGCAGTAGGGAGTGGGGCATATGGGAATCCCTTACATTTTTTTGGTAACATTTATATAATCTAAGTGTATTTGTCAGTGTTCTCTAGGGAACAAAATCAAAGTACATATCTGTAAATAGCAGGAGATTTTTTTAAGATTCTCTCATGTGACCATGGGGATGTGTAAGTCTAGGTTCTACAGGCAGGCTGCAAACCAGGGACACTGATGAAAGTCCAGTGAGGTTCTTGATGAATTTCCAAGAGACATTGGCTGTCCAAAGATGAGCTGGGAAATTCTCTCTGAATGCTGAAAGCACTTTCCTATTTATTTATTTATTTATTTATTTATTTATTTATTTATTTATTTAAGATACATAGATCACACAAAATGTTACATTAAAAAATATAAGAGGTTCCCATATACCCCACTCCCCACACATCCCCTCCTCCCACATCAACAACTTCTTTCATTTGTGTGGTACATTCATTGCATTGGATGAATACATTTGGAGCATTGCTACACAGCTTGGATTATAGTTTACATTGTAGTTTATACTTTCTCCCAGTTCATTCAGTGGGTTATGGCAGGATATATAATGTCCTGCATCTGTCCCTGCAACATCATTCAGAACAGCTCCAAGTCTGGCCCCCATATCACACCTCTTTTTCCTTCTCCCTACCTTCAGCAACTCCCATGGCCACTGTCTCCACATCAATGATATAATATCTTCCATTGCTAAAGTTACAATAATTCTATAGTAGAATGCCAATAAGACCACTGTAATCCATATTTGATTCCTCCATCCTGAGGACCCTGGGATGGTGATGTCCACTCCACATCTAAATTGAGAGAGGGCTTATATCCCACATGGTTGATGGATGGGTTTTTCCTGCTTGCAATTGGAGACTTTCTTGGTTTCTTGGTGTGGTGGTTGACCATCCTCACCTCCTTGTTGGTGGACCTGGGTAAGTCTAATGAACAGGAAAGTAAGTGTTGCAGCTCTGCTGAGGTTCAGGACCCAGCTGGCAAATGGACAGTACAGAGATTTATGGCTCCTGGGCATACACCAACCCCAGTGCCAATGACAGGTTCAGTAAAAGTGAAAGAAGAGGCATGTGTAGAGAAGTCACATCTGAGTCCAATTCTATCACACAAGGCATTCAACTGATTGGATAAAATGCCACTCATTCCTGATGGCAATCTCCCTGGTTAATCTTAGATGTAATCAGCCATCTATGCAGTAAATTCACTGATGACTAAAACCCATAAATGTCCTTGTATTAAAATTTGTTCAGTGATTGCTTTACCAAACAACTGGGCACAGATAGCTTAACTATCAGTCCACCCCTTGTCAACTCTGCAACCATATACATTACCTCAAACCATACTTAGTTTCTAAGTAAAAACAATAACAGACATGTATATATATATCCACCTAACAATGTTCAACTCTCCTGCTTACAACCAGAAACTCATTAAATCCCTACAGAATAGAGTGCAAGTTTTTATGTAATATTCACTCTTAAACTTGACATCCTTAAATACTATGACATGAAACTAATGCAACTTGTCATATGATAAGGGAAAAGTTTGGGGAAGTAAAAAAAAGACATTGGTTTTATGTACATGTAAAATCATACTCATCTCATAACAAAACAGAGAAGAAAAATTCATGATAATTCAGTCCTCATTTCTGTAACTGGTCATGTGGTCGAAGTTCATGTTTATCATTACCTTCTTCTACTACCCATTCCATGTTCCCATTACCCTCAGCAAGCACTTCAGCTGGCTATAGTTCTTTGTCTGGTAGGGTGACCCAAATTTTCATTCCTGAAGATTTGGGCCATTGTTAGTCCTGCTTGGATTAGGTTGTTGCAATTTTCCATTGACTTTAATCACAGGGCATGGCAGTAGTAAGAGATGCCCTAGAGGATCTCCTGTATTCCAGGCAAACCTTTCTTTAACCTCATTATGTAGATGCATTTCTATTTCCCCTTGATAGTCAGGATCAATCACCCCAGCCAGTATAGTAATTTCATTCTTCACCTGTTGATTCAGAAGTAAGAGGATCCCAAAGTGGTCAGGTGGCAGTCTTAACTTCCAGTTCAAAGGAATTATTGTTGTGTTCCCTGGTGGTAGCATTCCTCTTTTTGGAACTAAGACCTGTAGACCAGCAAAGCTTAAGTTTTCAGAGACAGGAAGCAAAAATTTTCCTAGTGGGCCACTAGGGGTAATAGTAAGTGGTGTCACTCCCATTTCCACCCCTGATTCCTGGACCCATGAATCCTGGCTTCCTCATGAATCCTGGTAGAAACAGCACCATAGAGTGGACACTGTTTAGAGCATACACAGTCTCCTGGAGAACACTGCCCCAGCCCTGCAAGGTAATGCCACATAGTTGGCATGGTAAATTGAGTCTTCAAAAGGCCATTCCACTGTTGTATCGATCCAGCTACTTCAGCATGAAGGGGACCATGGTAAGACCACTGAATTCCATGGGCATGTAACCATTCCTACACATCATTTGCTGTGAAATGGGTTCCCTGATCAGAAGCAATGTTGTGTGGAATGCCATGGTGGAAGATAAGACATTCAGTAAGTCCACAGATGGTAGTTTCGGAAGAACATTGTGTGCAGGAAATGCAAACTCATATCCAGAGTATGTATCTATTCCAGTTAAAACAAATCACTGTCCCTTCCATGGTGGAAGTGGTCCTATGTAATCAACCTGCCACCAAATGGCAGCCTTTTCATCATGGGGAATGGTGCCATATCGAGGGCTGAGTGTGGGTCTCTGCTGCTGGCAGATTGGGCACTTAGAAATGGCTGTAGCCAATTCAGCCTTGGTGAGGGGAAATCCATGCTGCTGAGGCCATGCATAACCTCCATCCCTACCACTTTGTTCATGAGCACACTGGACAGGAGTGGCTGGGGAAAGAGACTGTTAGCCACAGAGCAAATAATCTTATCCACATGATTATTAAAATATTCCTCTGCTGAAGTCACCCTCTGGTGAGCATTCATGTGGGACACAAATATTTTCCTGATTTTTGCCCACTCATAAAGGTCTATCCATATACCTCTTTGCCAGACCTCTTTGCCACCAATTTTCCAATCATGTTCCTTCCAAGTCCCTGGCCATCCAGTCAAACAATTGGGAGCAGCCCATGAATCAGTATACAAATGCACCTCTGGCCATTTCTTCTTCTAAGCAAAATGAACAGGTGCACTGCTCAAAGTTCTGCCCACTGGGGGGGATTTGCCCTCACTATTATCATTTAGGGATGTCCCAGAAAAGGGTTATAGTGCTGCAGCTGTCCACTTTTGGGTCATACCTGCATATCATGCAGAAACTTCTGTAAACCAGGCCTGAGTTTTCTCTTCCTCTATCAACTGATTGTAAGGAACTCCTCAAGATGAAAGCTGTGGGTTGGGAAAGAGAAGGTAACATGGCAGGGGTGGTGACCATGGGCATTTGGGCTACTTCCTCATGTAACTTACTTCTGCCTACAGGACCTGCTTGAGCCCAATCTCATATATACTACTTCCACTTTATTATGGAGTGCTGTGCACACACAACTTTGTGGTTTGGTGGGTCGTACTATACCCACCTGCTCATAATAGGCAACTCAGGTCTCATGGTAACTTGATGGTCCATGGTTAAGCGTTCCATCTCTACTAAGGCCCAGAAGCAGGCCAAAAGCTATTTCTCAAAAGGAGAGTAGTTATCTGCAGAGGATGGCAGGGCTTTGTTCCAAAATCCTAATGGTCTGTGTTATGATTTTCCTATAAAGGCCTGCCAAGGGCTCCAGACAGCATCTCTCTTTGCAATTAAAATTTCCAGCCCCATTGGATCTGCTGGATTATATGGTCCAAGTGGTAGTACATCTTGCATAGCAGCCTGGATCTGTCACAGAGCCTCCTTTTGTTCAGGTGCCCAAGCAAAGCTAGCAGCTTTTCTGGTCATTCAGTAAATGGGCAAGAGTAGCACACCCAAATGTATAATGTGCTGTCTCCCAAATCTGAAGACTCCAACTAAGCATTGTGCCTCTTTTTTTGGCCATTGGAGGGGGCAGATGCAACAGTCTAGCCTTCACTTTAGAAGGGATGTCTCAACATGCCCCACACCACTGGACACCAAAATATTTCACTGAGGTAGAAGTCCCTTGTATTTTTGTTGGATTTATCTGCCATCCTCTCTCACACAAAGGCTTTACCAATAAGTCTAAAGACTTTGCTACTTTTTGCTCATGATATCATCTCTATAATGAACCAGTGTGATGTCTTTTGGGAGGGAGAGATGCTCAAGTTCCATGCAGACAATATTATGACATAGGGCTGGAAAGTTGATATACCCCTGAGACAGGACAGTGAAGCTATACTGCTGGCCTTGCCAGCTGAAAGTAAACTATTTCTGGTGGTTCTTGTTAATGGCAATTGAGATAAAAGCATTTGCGAGAGCAACAGCTGCATACCAGTTACCATGGGATATACTGATTTGCTCAAGCAATGATTCCACATCTGGGCCCACATCTGCAAGTGGAGCCATGACCTGGTTAAGTTATGACAATCTACTGTCATCCTCCAAGATCCATCTGTTTTCTGCACAGGCCAAATAGGAGAGTTGAATGGGGATGTGGTGGGAATCACAACCTCAGCATCTTTCAGATAATTGATGGTGGCACTAATCTCTGCAATCCCTCCAGGAATTTGGTATTGCTTTTGATTTACTATTTTGCTAGGCAGAGGCAGTTCTAGTGACATCCTCTTGGCCTTTTCTACCTAGTAGCCTTCACTCCACAAGACAGGTATCCAATGTGGCAATTCTGCTGGTTACTGAGAATGTCTATTCCAATTATGCATTCTGGAACTGGGGAAATAACCACAGAAAGGGTCCAGGGACCCACTGGACCCTCTGTGAGACAGACCTGAGCTAAAACTCCATGAATTGCCTGACTTCCATTAGCCCCTACTCTGACTTGTGGACCACAGTGACATTTTGTGTCTCCTGGAATTAATGCCACATCTGAGCCAGTGCCTAATAATCCCCAAAATATCTGATCAGTTCCTTTTCCCCAGTGCACAGTTACTCTGGTAAAAGGCTGTATGTCTCCTTGGAGAAAGGTTGGAGGAAGTTTAACAGCACAAATTTTTGGCAGTTTAACAGGATCCTTCCCCAAGAGGACCAGGCCTTCTCCTCATTGAAGGGGCTCTGGGTCTGAAAGCTCTCCAAGTCTGGGAATTGATTAAGGGGCCATGATTCTCTGCATCTGTAATTTGAGTTAAGGTTTTGTTCACTCAACCTAGAACTATTCTGCTTATACAGATCAAATAAGAGTTAAATAGAATACCCATCTATTTCACTTCTAGGTACTCCATGATCTATTTGCCAATGCCATAACTATATGTGACTCAGACTATTTTGAGTGCTGCTTTGAATCTGCCTTTTATTGTAGTAGCCACATCTACCTTGTCTTTGGTGATTATACTTGCCTTTTATTGAACTGAGATCTGATCATAATGTTTAAGGATTCTAATTCCATTACAGCCCTCTACAGTAATATCTAGCTTACAGAAAAGAGCAGCCACAGAGCTCTTCAGGGAAGATGGAGTTAGTCTTACAAATTTATTCCTCACAGACCTGGTTAAAGGTGTGTCCTCCAGACATTCCTGGAGTAGGTGGGCAGGTCTGAAATGGTAAATCCATTCTAGCATTCTCTCTAAGCCTTTGAATTTCCTCTTCTACTGCATACCATGGCAAATCAGGCATCTCAACCTCAGACATGCTAGGACATCTTTCGTTCCAGTTTTTAGTCAGTGCCCTGAACAAACTGTTAGAGTCCTTTCTAACCCCTTGAGCTATAGTGTTGAATTCAGAATTTCTGCTTAGTGGGCCCATATCAATAAATTCAGCCTGATCCAACTTTACATTCCTTCCACCATTATCCCATATCCTTAGTATCCATTCCTCACATATTCTCCTAATTTCTGTCTATATAAATTGGAAAACTCATGTAATTCTTTCAAAGACCCCACTCTCAGTATCAAATTCGGTATTAGTCAACCAAAGAATGCTTATGCAAAATGCCAGAAATCTGTTGACTTTCATAAAGGGTATTTATTTGGGGTCGAAACTTACAGTTAAAAAGTATCTTCTAAGCACTCTAGGCTCACAATTCCTAAAAAATAAAAAATAACCCTTACCCATTTATAAACCTTTCCAGCATTTTGATAATTGCAAAAGCACAACCCCACTTCTAGTACCAAGTTGTATTAGTCAGGGTTCTCTTGGGAACAGAATCAACAGAAGATATCTGTAAATAGTATGAGATTTTATGAGATTCTCTCACATGACTTTGGGGATGCACAATCCAGGTTCTACTGGCAGGCTGCACACCAGGGGCTCTGATGAAAGTCCAGTGAAGGTCCTTGATGAGTTTCCAGGAGAGGCTGGCTGTCCAAAAACAAACAGGAAAATTCTCTCTGAATGCTGAAATCACTTCCCCTTTTAGGGCATTCAACTGCTTGGATAAAACATCACTCATTCCTAAAGGTAATCTCCCTGGTTGGTTGTAGATGTAATTAGCCATCTATGCAGTAAATTCACTCATGACTAAAACCCATAAATGTCCTTGAATTACAATCAGCCTGGTGTTTGCTTGAGTAAACAACTGGGCACAATTACCTGGCTGAGTTGACACATTAGCCTAATCATCACACTAAATATCTTTTTAAAAATTTAAAATTTAAAAATTTAAAAATTAACAAAAGATTCTATAGACTTCAAGATAATAAGTGAACATTACTAACTACCTTATGCTAATAAATTCGATAACTTGGATAAAATAGATGAAAATAATTTTTTGAAAATCCCACCAAAACTGACTCAAATAGACATAGGAAATTCGGATAGCCCTATGTATGTTTTCTAGGACAGCTGTAACAAATAACCACAAATGGGGTTGCATACAATAATATAAATTTATCATAATTTGAAAGCTGGAATTCTGAAATCAATGTGTCAGAAGGACTGCACTCCTTCCAAATGCTCTAGAGGAGACTGAAAGTATGATGGAGATCTAGCCTAAGAGAAATGAGAAGTCAAGCCCTGGATTGAGAGAGTGTGAGCATGTTGAAGGAATGTGAAGAACACCTTAAGTCTGCACTCTGCAGAGCACTGTTAGTGGCCAGAGATGTGGACACAGAAAAGCTGCATTAGCTGTGCTAAATCATTTGGACTTTGCTCATTGAATGTTGGGAATCCATTAATGATTTTAATAAGGGAGGCTTGTTACCATACATTATTCTAGAGACATCACTCCTGCTTCACTGTGAAAAAAGAACTGTTGGGAGAGGAAAGGGCATAGGCAACCAAAAATGAGAATAGAAAACATAGTCTTATGGTGACTGACATTTCCTGAGCTGGGGAAGGCTAGAAATGGATCAGTTCTGGGACAAAATGATGAATTGGTTTGGAGACTATTATTGAGTTCAGGGGTGCTATTCTTTTTGTTTTCCTTACGGTTACTATCTCAGAATTGATTGAGGAATTAAAAGGGAACTTCTACTTCATTTTGTTGTCTTGAAACTATTAGCAAAATGCTCATTTTTAAATGATTTCACAGATGCTACACAAAATGCCATTTTCTTTTGTTAATTCTATGTCTAAGTAGGTTAAGTAGTCTCACTGTCCCAGTGGTTCTGCCTAACTTTCTTTCTTCCCATTTTTCCTTTTACTAAGACTGATTCTGCAAAGCAGAGCACTGACTACTCCCAAAGAGTCCAACGATTTTCACACAAAAGCAAAAGTGAATGGTTTGTAAAAATAAAATATGGATTTCTATGATGTCACAAAATATGAGAACATGTTTATGAACTAACATGGAGTGGTTTCCATATTCCTTAAGTAAGAAAAGCAAGATGCAAAAGCTTGTATATGGTATATAAGAAAGAAGAGGAAATAGGCATAGATATGCATTTGCTCAATTTGGAGGAATAAAAGGACAGACAGAAACAAATGAAAATGGTTATCCATTGACTGTAAATGAGGATGGTGTGAAAGAGTTGAAGTTTTTTTAAATAGTTTATAATTTGAGCTATAAAAATATTATACATATACGAAAAAATACCAACAAAAACCTGAGTCAAAAAGGATAAAAGAGCAAATACTGACATTTAATTTGAAGAGAAACAAATGAATCTAACTATACAAAATTGATACTATAACCATGCAGGAGAGGAATTAATTCATATACCTTTGGATATAGTATCTTAACTATAAAATCTTATTGGGATCATTAGTAAGGGCTGAAGAATCTGCAAAGAAAACTTAAACTTTACTTAACAGGTTTATTGTTAGTTGTAATATTATTTTAATTCTGAAACTGCTTAATTTATAATATAAGAAAAATGATAAGTAAATATACTATTGTAAGGAATCAAGATTTTCACTGTGAGAGGAAAAGATATACAATTATAGCATTTTAAAAGCTGAGAAAAAAACTATATAATGTCAAATTTGAATTGGAAATATTAGTATGAATTCATTTAAAATTATATTTCCATGCTCTGTCCTAGAAATTATGGCACCTGAGTAACAAGAAACATACATAACATTGATGTTATTTTTTCAATACCATCCCCTGAAAAAAGAAACTGGGCTCCTTGGAGAAGTGAATGATTCCAGATCTGGGAAAAGAAAAATATAAAGTGATTCTGGAAAAGCTTGAAAATCCAGAAAGCATGGAAGTACACAAAGACCAAAGGGTCATGTCAAAAGGAGATAAGAGAAGACTTAAAGGGCACCTACTGGTCAAATTTTATATAATTAGAGAATCAAAAACTATAAAGATAGGGAAGCAACTGTGGCTCAATCAATTGGGCTCCCATCTAACATATGGGAGGCCCTGGGTTCGTGTCCCAGGGCCTCCTTGTGAAGGTAAGCTGGCTCGCACCCACAGAGAGCTGACAGCCTGCGCCTGCAGAAAGCTGACAGTCTGCGCCCACGGAGAGCTGGCACAGCAAGATGACACAACAAAGGGAGACAAGCAGACACAGAAGAACTCACAGCGAATGGACACAGAGAACAGACAGCAAGCAAGCTGCAAGGGGGGGAGATAGATAGATAGATAGATAGATAGATAGATAGATAGATAGATAGATAGATAGATAGATAAAGTATAAAGATAGTAAAAGATTATAACATATTGAATTTAAAAATAATCCACGAGGCCATTGTGATACTCAAAAGGGATAGCATCCAATGGGAGGGAGAAGGAAGTTCTTCCAGCTAATAAATAAGACCAGCCATTTAAAAATCTCTGATGTAATAATTTCTCTAGACAAATACCATCAATGAATGCTAAAATTGGTATGTGGCATTGTAGGGAAATAGGATATTCACCCAGTTGCAAAATATCACTTCTGCGTTACATATTAAGTATTAAGGGGGGGTATACTTTTAAAATAAAGAGAGCTAATAGTCATCACCTGAAACAAATGATTAACCTAACATTAAAATAGTAGGACAACTGGACATTACATGTCCTTTGATATTGTACATTAGGAAGTACACAATATTTCCTGTAAATTAATCTTGCCAGAAATGTAACCTGAATCTACACATAAGGAAGCAATTAAACAAATGCAGACTGTTGGACATTCTACAAGACAACTGACCTAGACTTTTCAAAACTAACAAACTCAAAGTCTATATCACAAGAAACAAAATAAAAAAAGTAAGGGAACTGTTTTAAATTAAAAGAGATTACATAGACAAAGATCAATGCAATTTATGCACCTTGGTTGAATTTTTGTATGAAAAAGATAGATATAATAAGGGAATTATGGTTCTAGAAGAAAATGTCCTTAGCTCTTTTTGCACATATATAAGTATATATATGCACATAAAATCCCAGCAGCACATTCTATACACACAAACAAGCTGATTCCAAAAGTTATTTGGAAAGCAGAGACTAAAATGATCAAAACTATTCTCAGAGAAAAGAAAAAAGCTGGAGGACACACACTACCTGTTTTCAAATCTTCCTGTAAAGCTATAGTAATTAAGGAAGTATAGCACTTGAAAAAGGATTGACACATAGATCAATGGAACAGAATAGAGTCCTGAAATAAACCCACATATATATTGATGTCAATGAAAGTACAAAGAAGCTTCCATGGAGAGAGAATATAGCCTTTTTAACAAATGGTGTTGAAACAATTGAACGTCCATATGCAAAAAATAAATAAAAAGGAAATGTGACCTTACACCATACATAAATTGTATTCAAAATGGATCATTGTCCTAAATTTAAAACCTAGAAAAATAAAGCTTCTTGAAGAAAATATAGGAGAAATTCAACACTGATAAATTATATTTCATTTAAATTAAGTTTCTGCTCTGTTAAAAAAACAATGTTAGCAAAATAAAAATAAAAACACATGCTATAGACCATGAGGAAATGTCAGTAAAACTTGATAAAGTACTTTCATACAGAATTTATAAAGACCTTAATAAGAAGAAAACAAACTCAATTTTTCAAATGGGCAAAAATAGTACATGCTTATTATTGAATGATTGAAAATTACAGACACAATGTGAGGTAGAAAGCAGAATTTAACCTTAATTCTAGTAGTTAGCGATAACTACTTATTTTAGTTTGCTAAAAGCTGCTGGGAGCAAAACACCAGAAATGGGTTGGATTTTACAGTGGGAATTTATTAGACAAAGCATGCGGTTCTGAGGCTGTGAAAGTATCCAAATCAAGGCATTATCAGAAACCCTTTCTCCCAGAACTGCAGCTGTGGGCAACCAGGCACATGGCAGCCTCTGTTCCCCTCTCCTTCAGGGCTTGCCAGCCAACCCTCTGGATCCCTCCATCTATGGCTCTTCCCTCTTCTGGGCTTGCTGACCTCAACTTC
The DNA here is from genome assembly GCF_030445035.2 of Dasypus novemcinctus. Lineage (NCBI taxonomy): Eukaryota > Metazoa > Chordata > Mammalia > Cingulata > Dasypodidae > Dasypus > Dasypus novemcinctus. Next base: position 45,804,414 of record NC_080674.1, on the reverse strand, counting down.
TGGAGACTTCTCTCTGTCTCTGCAGTCCTCTTCCTGTGTCTGCAGCTTTTCATTCCTCCCTTTATAAAGGACTCCAGTAAGAGGATCCAGATGCACCCTGGGTCATGCAATCCAATCAAAGGCCTCCAATTAAGTAATTTAATCAAGAGTTGCCACCTACAATAGGTTTACATGCATAGGAATGGATCAGCTCTAAGGACAGGATCTCTGGGGTCTGCCAGCTTCAAACTGTCATCCTTTGTTAAATAAAGATTTAAGTGGTATGTCCTTCAAGGTTTTATGAATAAGTGTATCATTTATATTCTATTTTATCCTGTCTTACAGTCTGTTTCTTTTCACTCTGCAGTTTATACAGTATTAAGCATCTTCTTGTATCCTTTGATATTTACAAACATGATTTCCAATAGGGAATCATAATTTAATTATGCAGTTTTGTATGGATGGACAGGTGCATCATGCTGAATTTTACACTGTTATAAATCATGCTATGATGACTATTGTTGTACATAAGTCTTTAACCATATCTCAGTGTATTTCCTCAGTTATGCCTTCACAGATATGGTATTGAATTCTATTAAAACATGTATATTTTAACGGATTTTTATGCTATGTGGATAACTCATATCTTAACACACCAAATTCAAGGAATTTTGTATTGCTATAGCAAACCACTAATGTGGCAGTTGGAAATTATATTATAAATCCTAAACATAGAAATATTATGTTTGTAAACTAATCTATTCCTTTGGGTGTGATAGCCTTTGATTGCATTAAATTCAGTTAAGAGGTCTTTTATTAGGTTAATCAATAAGATCAATTTAGGACTTTTGATTGAGGCATGACCCTGAGTATGCTATAAATGGAAACAGAGAGAGACTCAGTCAGACACAAGAAAAGGAAGCCATGATGTTTGATCCTGCCATATAAGAAAGAGGACTACAGGATCCCTTAAGCATGGAGCTCCAAAAGACTGAGCCCACCACAGAGCAGCTCAAAAGGAGACAGTGAGCCCAGAAGAGAAGGCTGAAAACTTGGTAGAGATCGGCAGCCATCTTACTTCACCATGTGGCAACACTCCAGGATCAACAGTAGCTGGCTTTGGTGAGACAGCATTACTGGCGGTGCCTCAGTTTGGACTTTTCATGATCTTGGAACTGTTAGCTTTTCTTCCCAATACTTCCCTTTTATAAAAAGCCCTTCCATTTCTGGTCCTTTGCATCAGCAGCCCTTTGACAAACTAAAACACCCAACAAATGTAGTTATTTGTACAGAATTCCAAGAATGAAGTTATCTGAGTGTGGCTTATGACTCCAGTTGAGCAACAAAGTAGAATCTGAGTCTGTAGATCTGACAGCTTTATCAAGATTTATAGGCTAAGTTTAAGCAATGGAAAGAGCCCTGGAGAAAAAAAAAAATCATATGTGATTATCCACAACTATCATAGGGATATGGTTACCTCTGAGCATTTTATTTTCCATCTGTGCCTTATAGCACATCTCAGAATATCTACACTTTATTGCTAGTTTTTTCCCTATCAGAAATATTTTGATAAGAGCCCAGCACTGCATTCATGTTTTCTGATGCAAGGTTGAGAGTCCCACACTTTGTTCTTACGTATCTCTTCTATTGGAAGTTCATACTATCCAAGATTTTCAAAATGCCAAGTTGTCTTTCTTGTTCTTTGAAACTCTATCACCTTCCACAGTGCAAGGCTCACTAGATGTTTAATAAAATATTTGTTAGCTATTTTCTAATTGAGAAGATTCTATTCTTCTCATCTCAAGGTATTCCATAGGAGATATACAGCAATATGAAATAATTAAATTTGATAGAGTCAAATTGATTTGAATGTTAATGAAACAGTACCTCTAGCTCGTTTTGTTTCATTTACACTTTCGTGGTACTTAAACAGTTGCCTTGCTTTCCCTCCCTGCCACCCTCCTCACGCCCCACCATCTTATTCTCTACTGTTCCTTTGCTAACAGTATTGTTTGTCTGAGAGCTTTTTTATCAGCTGTGGATGAAGTTGTTTAAGAGCTTTCAGCTCTTCCAGCTCTATCACCGCCCATGTTAGTTGCCAAGGAAACCATCTCAGTGAGTCAACAATAAAATACTAATCAAATTTGGTTGTTTTTCTTTTGCCTTGATGAGAGCTACTGAAATGTCCTCTTGCCCATCTCTTCTCTCATTTCTTCTTATAGGATTTGAAAGCAATCTTTATTTATGCTAAGGGATGAAAGAAGGTACTTTGATAAGCCAGGGATATGAAAGTTAGCTGAGATTGATGCCATTTGAGCAACAGAGCATTTGCTCTCTACAAGGAAAAATTTAAATTGACATATATTTAGCCTTCCCTCTGAGCCTGGTAAGGCAGGTTGTGGGGTCCCAGCACCTGGTCAAGCCTGCCTGATGGTGTCCTACAGTTCCTGTGCGACAGTCCAGAATCATTAGGCTATCTGCAGAGATAATGGCAACAAAAGAAAGTGTCAGCATCTCTAGTTCAGCATCCTTGGCTGTGGAGCAGGTCAATTCACTTATTCCTGATAAGCCTCTTCAAGAATCATTTAAAAATGCTTGAAATTATATTTTGAGTAATTATACAAAGTTCCAGATTGCAACATGGGAATCTCTTCTGTTTCGTGAGGCCTTGTATTTCTTGTTCTCTTTACCTGGATTTTTGTTTTAATTTGTACCTTACAGGAAAAAGTATAAAATTCAAAAGAATATATTAGGAACATGGGGAAGCCAATGGAAATGTTTTAAAGTGCTTCTCTTTAATCGATTTTGTATTATTTGGTTTATGGAAACTAATCAGTTGGGATTTCCTTACAATTGGGAAAGAATGACGAGATGTTATGTTTTTGGCAAGATACTTTTGCTGTGAGGTGATTGAAGACATTTGCCACTGTATCCTGCATTGGCTCTTATACCACAGAAAAATATATAAATATATTCATAAAATTCATCATGAGTTTCAGGCTCCATTTAGAAGGGAAGCTGAACAGGCATATCCTCTGGAAACTCCAACTCTTTGAAAAGGGTTTTTCACTGGAATCATGCTTCTGTGTGATTCTGTAATTCCGTTTTGGGCATGGGTAACCATGTGCTTAATAGAAACTATTGATATCCATAGGGGTTGTGATATTCTTCTCAACCCTTTAAATCTCATCTCTTTCTATGCTGGTTCTTGGCATCATTATTTTCATCACATGAATGTTCTTGGAAACTATTCTTCAACATTTACATGGTGGCACAGAGTTTTTGAAATGGACTCTTTGTTTATTGCCTACACTGAAAAGATGAAGAAGTTTGAGAAAAAGACTGAATGAACATTTTCATAGGCCTTCCTGAAGATATACATTTTCTTGAATCGAGACTAGTAGCTAACATTGCATCTGGGGAGCAGAAATAAACATGTATCTTGGCTGCTAAGTGATAGAAAGAACATTAACATCTTTAAGTATCTTTCTAGTGGGAACTTTTTCTACTTTACATACAGGTTCTATATATGTAGAAAAAATAAATGCATTTTTAAGTCCAGTTTTATTGGGGAAAATTTTAAAGGCCATATTGCTAACCTCATAAAAGGTTTTAAGTACTGGAGGAAGTATTATTTTATCATTTTCTGCTGTAATAGACATGAAGTTGGAATTGGTCTTTAAATCTTTCAAATATATATTGCCCATTTCAAAGAGATCTTAGTAGTGGTGGTGTTAGCCTCATATTGCACTTCAAGCATTTTTTAGTATTTGCCTAAAGATCAAAATATCATGGGTTCGATCATATAAGTTGATGAAGTAAGAATCTGAAGTTGCTGAATCAGAAATAGCCATCCGTGAGCACTTTGGCACTTGTTGGGAGCTGACCAGTTTTGGGTGATCCAATCTTTGAGGAATCCGTTTTCGTTGCAAAACACTAATGGCCCCAGTAAATTAAAGCATTTCTCTATTGGTAAAGGTGGAATAAATCAGTCTAAAAGTTTTCGAAGTTACTTGATTTTTAAAATTGAGCTTTAATTTGCTATTTACGCTTTCTTTGTGTATATCAAGTTCTCTTTATACTTAAATCTTTATCTTGAAACTCTGAACTGACTTGTTGTATTTGCACTTTGAGCTAAGATAAATATATTTTTGTCTGAAGAATAATTTGATATATAGATATTTTGAGAGAGTTATTTGGTTAAGTGCCTAGCTTGATTGGGGATGGGAGAAGGATTAAGATTTTGTACTTTATGCTGACCAGTGTCTGGATGTATCAGTGAGGCAAATGATGACCCTGCCATGTCAGTCAGGACAAGGTCCAAGCTCCATTGTATAGAACTGCCTTCCACCAGCACAAATTTACCACTAGCAAGTGTAGAGAATAACTGACCTATGGCTGTTACCAGCCGAGGGAAGACCTCAGGACTGCTTCAAAACATCTGACTAAGTTGCTTTCAGGAAACATGCCCATACCTCTTTGAGTTGTAAGAATTGCAATCCCATGGATGCAAGGAGAAGAGGGAGACCCTCTGCAGAGAAAGGATAAGCCCTAGGATCCCATGTCAGAGTCAGGGATGAGAGAAATATTGCCCTGCCTGCCCACCCCCATCTTTAAACTTTTATGCAGAAAATATGAAGTCAAAATGGGCATTGAGGGCAATTTCCAGTGGAGAAAATGAGAACAATGTCACAGTATAGTCATGCCAAACAGAAGGGTCATGGAAACTAGGGTCTGGAGTGGGAAGAGCTAGCCCCATTTTCCCATGTGGTTTAGAGAAACGGTCTAATTGCTTTTACTAATTTGAGATGTTTAAGTTCATATGGCCAAGTAACGACGCCTAGTTGTTTGGTCAAGCAAGCACTGATCTAATTGTATTGTGAGGACATTTCGTGTACTTAAATCATGAAGGAGTTGATTGTGTCTATGGTTGATGACATCTACATTCAACTGAGGGGATAGCCTTCCACAATGAGAGACATCTCATCCAAGCATTTGAAGGCCTTAAAATGAGAAGTGATTTCAGCATTCAGAGAGAGAATTCCCATTTCTACTTCAGACAGCCAAACAAACAAACAAAAAAAGTAAAAATAAAAAATAAAAACAGACAGCCAGCTTCTCCTGGGAAACTCATCAAGGAACTTCATCAGAGCCGCTGGTTTGCAGGAAGTCTACAGAATTCAGAATCATGCATCTCCATGGTCACATGAGACATTTATAAAATTTCATAATATTTACAGATATCTCCTATCAGTTCTATTTCCCTAAACAACCCTGACTAATACACTATATTTTTTACCCATTGAGCCACCACTTTCTCCCTACATTACTGCCTAGATTCTAGAATATGGTTTCTTGAATTGTGATTGTTATCACCTCGATGAGAATCACCTGAGCTTCTTAAATGACACTGTGTTCTGGGCTGTGTCTCAGACCCACAGTGTCATCATCCTCCAGATGGAGGCCAGGCACCTACCTAGTTAGCATTATTCCTGGTGATTCTTATATAAAGTGTAAAGACCTATGTGAAAGTGTCTGAGGTAGCTGCAAGAGAGGAAAATCTTCTCAGACACAAGTTCTAAATCTCAGTGTGCTTTTGTGGGTCCAAGCAAGTTGTTTGGAAAACTTTATGTGTATGTGTGTCTACATACATTTTTCTGGTGAGGGTATTCGGGTCTTTAATCACATCCTCAAAGGACCTCCAAATGTTAAGAGTCACTTGTGATTGGAATGTTTAAGTTGGCATCAGGAATCCCCCAAATAAAATATCTTGATCAACCTCTTCTCTCACTCTCTTCCTTTATTCTCCCTGCCAACCCTAACCCACAACTTGGGCATTGTTCATACTCACTAATCTGAATTACTAAACCTATTTGGTATGTAAAAACCAAAATGATCCAGTGAGTATTTTAATGGCTTTCCTTTTTCGTAAATGATTGTCTCAATCCAAAAAATGAAAGGTTAATTTTGTCCTCTGCCCTTATTAGAAAAACAAATTCAGTTAATGCAGTCAGTCCACTTCTCCAAAATCCAAAGTGGTTTCTGAGAAATCTCTCACCACTTTGAAAAGTGAATGATTAGAACACTCATGATCAGAGAAATCAGATTAATTAGCCTAGAGTGTGATGTGAGAACATGTTCTTTAATGAAGATGACTGTGCAAAGTGGATGCACACACAAAGGTACATCCAGAGAGGTTCAAAGGACTAGGGACGTGTTTCTCAAGTGTGCTTATAAAATTGCACACACAGTTACCTGGGGGAGTTAAAAATTCCAATTCCCTGTACTTACCCAGACCTTAAGAATCAGAATTACTGGTGATGGTGCCAGAGAATTAGCAGTTTGAGTAAGCATCCAAGAGATTGGTGATTGCAGAAAATTCTAAAATTTGAAAGTTTTGAGGATAACATTTTTCCTGAGTCATAAAGATAAGAAAAGGATGAAGGTTATGAAATAGAGAAGGCTGTGCCATTGAGCCTAGAACTTAACATGCCCTCTGGTAAACGGCAATAAAGGACTCTTTTCAACCCACAGGGAATTTATAATCCTGTCCAGATTTTGCTTCTGAAGGCTGAGAATTGGAAAACTATGGCATAATCATGAAAACTCTGTCCTGGACACAATTTAGATGCATATTATACCAATACTTTTAGTGGATATTTGAAAACTTCATTTTCCTGTATTGGAAACATCTCAATATATTTCTCTTCCTTTCCAACCAAAGGGGTCCAACGTAAGTAAAAAAGGATAAATTTCAAAATGTTAAAGCAGTTCTAATTCCATCTCTTAGGTTCTGTGATTGATAGAGGGTATTTTGAAGTGAGCCTGTCTATACCTTGGTCTTCAGAGAGGTTTTTAAGAAGAATGGAAACTTCACAAACTGGTTTACTGCTCTCAAAGGGGAGTGTCTGTGAGACCAGTAAATCTATTCCCAATTTGGTAGGCCCCAAAGAAACAAAATATTTCTGCCTTCATTCTTTCCATTCTAGTCTAATGCCTAGAGCTCAAGCTCAGATATTTCTTAGATGGTCAATATTTTTACACCAAAGCATTTCCAGTGAAGTCAGGAATAAATCTATAGCCATAAATAACAGAATGTACTTGTCATCGGATGATTAGTAAGAATGTTTGCTATGTCTTCTTGACTGTTTATGCTCCCTCCAAATGCCTATGCAAAGGAGAAACCTGCCTCCTGAAGGTAAGCTCAACTGTTTTTAACATGTCCTTCAATTTTTAAAACTAAAATAAAATAATGTTAAAGCAAGAAGAGAAATTCTCTAGGATGTGTAAGAGGATACAGTCAATACAAGCTGATGTCAAAGAGTCATGTCCACTCCTTCTTGCAGTCACAAACCTCTGTGGACTTCATAAAGAAGTCTGCTGGAAGACCACTAGTTTTTTCCATCAGGTCAATGGGGTCATTTACCCTGCTCCCACAAATGTCTAAGGTATGGGATTATGATGTGCATGCTAACTCACCTCTACTGACGTGGGCAGCACCACCTGTCTGATTATCCATAATGATAACCAGAATAATGACCCTCCCTAAGATGCTCCACTCAAGATCTCCAGAACCTGTGAATATATCATGTTAAATGCCAAAGGAGAATTAAGATGGCAGATGGAATTAAGACTGCTAATCAGCTGACCTTAAAAAGAAAGATAATGCTGAATTATCCATGTGGACCCAATGTTGTTAAAAGAGTCTGTAAAAGTGGAAGAAGGAGGCAGAAGAGTCAGTGTCAGAGTAAGTGTGAGAGTCAGTGTCCAGAGAAGCCAAAAAATGCAAAGAGATAGATTTTTCCCCTAGAACTTCTAGAATGAAACGCAACCTGCCAACACCTAGATTTTAGCCCAGTAAGACCCATTTTGGACTTCTGATCTCCAGAACTGTATGATATAAATTTGCTCTGTGTTAAGCCACTAATTTGTATAGTTTGTTGGAGCAGAAATAGGAAACTAATACATTCATCTAGATAATTATCCCTTTTATTTACTTTTTCTCTTTCAGACTAAAGTGATATTTTAATATTTAAAAATTAACCTGGATTTTTCCTCAAATGGAGAAGGACTTTCAGACGGTTTCCCATTTCTCTTTTTTCACCCGTAATATTTGGGCAGTGCTTAACCTATCCTAGTTATAGTAGATGACGATGATGACAATGATACAAACATGGAGAAACCTTGAACACAACAAACCTTGAACAAACCTTCAGCACAACTTTAAGAGCTCTGGATATCTGAGAAATCAAAATATGGGGTAGAAAAATTGTTCAATTAGGAGAAGGTTCATTTCCCAGTATCTGCTGTGAAGAGAACCTACTTTCACAGGGCTTATGGTATACAAAAATCATTTAGTAGTATTTGAATTTTGATGAAGTACAGGTGTACTCAAGCATTATACAGAGATGATATTTCATTTATTGATTTAACTTCTTATTCTATTGCTTACTTATAAGTTAGGAACCCAGTTGAGATTCTGTTCTCTTCCTCACTTACCAGTTTTATGGGGCAATTAATGATTGCTGTATTCAAAAGTGCTGCTTTCAGAACTGTCTTTTTCTCGCCTCTCTCTCCTGTTGGCTATAATTATCACCATATTATTTACCATGAAACTATCAATTCTTGTTTCTTTGAGAATGAAGATTCTTTCATTTCCTTCATTCCATAAAGAGGTAACATTTTCATTTCATTAAGCACTCTTCCTTCCCCAATACTGAAAATCATCAAAGCAACCAGAGTTAAGGACAGGTCCTAAAACAATGTCTTTAAAATCTAGAGAAGGGAACTAATATTCACGAAGTATCTAACAGGTGTCAGGCTCTCTACCAGGTATTTTTACACACATTCACTAATTTAATACTGACAATAAGCCTATAAGTTATATACTCTGTCTACTTTTCCAGTAAAGAAACAGTGGCTTAGAGAAGTTGAACAATTTTCCCAATATACCTAGATATTAAGTGGCATAGCTGGAAATGAAAAGCAGGTCTGATTCTTTCACAGCATCACACTGTTTTACAGCTAAACAAGTGAAAAATGAAAATGAAGAAGATACTTTTACTGCAGGGACTGACACATAAAATATATACTACTTGTGTAATAGAATTTTATAATAATACACAGAAAGCAGATTCAATGTACTTTGCAGCAGTTCATAGACAGGTATTATTCGTTTACAATGTCATTATTCCTCCTATACAATATTTTAAGTATGGCAGAAGGCAAATGGTTGTGCTTAATGTTGGTCTATAGGAAGACCTTCAGTTATCTCTTCCTTCTTAATCCTATCTCCAGAAAGAAGTAGAGTTGTGACTTGTTTTCACTAAGGACATTTATTTGGTCATTGAGTAGGTAGAGTCACAAGTCAAGCTAAAAATAAAGAATTTAAATGTGGTATCTCTTTTGGACTCTCTTCTTCCCAGTACTGAGATACTTTCTCTTCTCACACTCATTTAAGTAACACAGAATGAAGATCAGTCTCATCTTCTATGCATATACTTCCATACCACCCAGGCATTAAGACAAAGTCTTAGTCTCTTGGACTTTTTCCTACTTTTTAAAGACCTTCCATGAGTAGTAGCATCAAGACTTTGCTTAGAGGCTAAGTAGACAAAGAAGGACTCCCTGTTCCATCAATTGAGCCCCACCAGTATTACAAAAAGCATTTTTCCATAAAAATTAGTATAACTTTCCAGAGTGTTCCATTGTCATTTGGAACCAAGGTCCTTGCTCTCAACAAAGTGTAACATTTTCCTTGTTTCTTTTTTTAGGTCATAATCTTGAGGTGAGGCATTGGCAGTTGAAAGCAGGATTCAGAAATCTCTGGGATCCCTACCCAAATTCCACAATGCCTTCTTAATTGCATATCAGCATGTCTAACTACTTACATGTTCATAGCTCTCCATTTTATACTACTTACATATGGAATTAAACCTTTGTCAGTTTGGTCTGTATTAGATGCTCAATAAACTAAATGAAACCCAGAATTACTTTTGCTGGTTTGAATAAATATCCAAATTGGTAGATTATATTCACAGTGACTTCTCACCATTTAAAAGGATAAGGTGTAATTTTCACTTTAAAACCAAATGTTTTAAACTATTTGTGAGCTTACAGATTCCAGAAAAGGTCTGTTACATCACCTACTGTGCATATAATTTGTCTAAATATAAAGGACCAACTAGAAGTGTTTGGATCCCTTTACTTCCGTAACAAAGAAAACAGCTCAGGTTATGCATTGATCTTCCATTGCCTCCCTCATCCTTAATTAAGCACTTTTTGAACAATTAGTATATACCAAGTGTGGGGTATATTGAATTATATCCCCCAAAGACATGTTCAGTTCCTAACCCCCAGTTCTGTAGTCATGAACACATTTGCAAATAAAATCTTTAAACTGTAGCAAGGTGGACCTTAATCCAATATGACTGGAGTCCTTTTCAGCAAAGGAAATTTGGACATGGAACTATAAGCCACAGGAGGAGATAGAAAGAGACATGAGATAGAAAGAGACATGAGATAGAAAGAGACATGAGATAGAAAGAGACATGAGATAGAAAGAGACATGAGATGGAAACAGAGATTAATTGCCAGCATGCCATCACCAGAATGCTGTAGACTTTATAAGGTATGGCCTGATGACACCTAGATTTTGGACTTTTAGCCTTCAAACTATGAGCCAATAAATCCCTGTTTTTAAACCAACCAGTTTGTGGTGTTTTGTTATAGGAGCCCTGGCAAACAAAGACATCAGGAAATATGCTTTGTGATGGGAGAGCACAAAAAAGTGAAAGGGAGTCCCTTTTCTAAAATAATTTATAGGCTTTTAAGATTACCTTCTAGTGTGATGCCAAAGAAAGTCTATTTCCATGTTTTCCGTATATAAAAAATGTGTACCTTACTTGCCAAGTATGGCCATTTCACATACAACTTGAAAAGTTTAATGAAACACACCTTATGTGTCCCCTGGTTTCAAAAATAAACCTTCAACCTGTGATAGTTGGAATTGTAGGTCTCTATTTGCACATCTGCATAGTCTTCTATGGACTCTTGGCTCTTTTGGATGATTGGGGCTGTAATTGAAAGTCCATGACCCTTGAGTTCAACTAGAATTTGGATTCAGTAGAAATGGTTTGGTGAAAATTCTGACTTCCCTGAGTGTAGAAAGAATCATAAGCTCTGATAAAAGCAGGAAGGGATCATGAATGTGGATAGGATGAAAAGGACCAGTAAGTATATGCCTTACTTGATGATTTTCTAAACCCTTGCATGATTAATTTAATAATGGCTTTTCTCCCAATTAACACCATAACAGGGGGACTTTCTCCTAATTTACAATTTAAATAGCTGAAAAGAAAGAGGGCTCTACATCTTTAAGTGTTGATAATTCACAAAAAGCAAGACAGTACTAAAACCCAAGAGGAGGAGGTATTTCCTGCAGACATAAACCTATTTTAATGAAGAAAAAAAGAGAGAAAAATTTAAAGAAAGAATATCCTTCAAGAGTGCTGTGTTGTTGCTTTGAGAGGAAGAGGAACACAAATTAAAAATAAAATTTGAATTTAACACCCAAGAGCTTACTGTATGGGATATTTTACATTGTTTGCAACTGAGACATAACAATAAAGATCTACAACTGCTATTTGCTTTGAAGAATTCTTTACTCACCTTTGACCAAAAATGTGCAAGACAGTTAAACTAGTAATAAATCCAAGAGAAAAAGGATATGAAATAATTTGGATAGAAGATCCAGGAAAGTGCAGACAATGAAAAGAGCCAGGGAAAAACACAGACAATGGTTTAAAAATGGGAGCAAGTTGCAGTAAATGGAAGAAACCTCACTAAAGGAAGGAACTACGTGGATACCTAATGCATCTGTGCAGCTTCTGTTTTAGGGACGTGAGCTAAGAAAATAACTGGGGTAACTATTCTTGGCTTGATATAGGACATACAACTCTGGCAATTTACAGGGATACTCAGTGTTGATTAACACAGCAGGGAAATTTTCATATAAGCAAGGGGATGCCTGAAAATTCCAGACACTAAAAGTGGCACATATGTTTCCATATCAGAAGTATGCTCTAAGTAAAGTGCAAACATGCATGATTTATTTGTGTGTTCATCTTTATAGCATGGATTCTTTTAAATTGTAGGTGATTTCCATAGCTACAGAATTTTATCTTGGGGTACCTGGGCCATTTATTATCCCCATTTGTGATAAGTTAACTTCATATGCCAGCTTGGTTAGGTTATAGTGTCCAGTTGTTTGGCCAAGCAAGCACTGACCTGCTTGTTACTGTGAGGGTATTTTGGAGATGGATTTGTATCTATAATCAGATGATCCCATGTATGGCTGATTGTATTTAAAATCAGCAAAGGAAATTGCCCTCAGCAATATAGGAAGTCTCCTCCAATCTTCAAAGGCAGAACTGAGGATTTCAGAAATCAGAAAGAATTTCTTCTTCAACTTCAGTCAGCCAGCTTCCCTTGGGGAATTTGGATTCACCTTCAGAATCACCTTTATTGGAGTTTCCAGTTTTTTATGGCCTGCCCTGTGGAATTTAGACTTGCTTGCCCCCACAGTCACATGAACCAAATCCATATAATTTATTTCTCTTTCTCTTTCTCTAGCTCCAGCTCTCACTCTCACTCTAGCGCTAGCCCTGTATCTTTACTTCTATCTCTATTTATCTGGAGAAATCTGACTATATACCATTTCTCGAAAAGCACATGGAAGCATGAGGTGGTTGAAAATATAAATCTAGTTTGTACTTAGAAAGAGACTTCATTTATTAAATGCTTACTATTGGCAGACCCTATGGGATTACATTAACATACATAGAATATGAAGCAGAATACAGGACTTCTGATCCTTAATGAGGTTTTGGGGAAAAGACAGTGTTTCAAGGTATGTGTTCAGAGTGGAAGCATGGTCTCACTCTTTTATCTCATTAGGAATTTTTATCTTTTCCTTTCTCCCCAAACTATAAAATACCAAGAAAGAGAAGAGAGTTTCATGAATGGCATGAATAAAAGGGTGAATGCATTTTGCTTTGTGAAGAGTACCAAGTGGAAATAAACTGTGTGGGTAGTACTATTGCACAAACAAAATGCTGCAAAGAATTTCAGAAGCCAGCATCACAATGCTGAAGTTCCTGTATTGTAAATGCACTCAATAAATTGCTGAAAAGAAATAACATTATTGTGCTTTAACAGATATATATTCTGAAGCCGGCTAGTAAAATAAGGAATCAATAGATGCATCTGGAACCTGTCAGAGAGTCCACATGGACATCAATAACCCCAAGATGGCTTCTGGAAGACCCCACCCCCACCCCCACCCACAAGATCCTGCCATCCAAAACAAAGACTTCCTCTGGAAGCCAGGAGAAGCCCCGGATATTCCTCAAGGACTTTATCATTGGACCCTCACGGGGAATTGATGGGTGGGATAATCAATCAGAACGATAAACAGCTGGAACTCCTCCCCTGCCATTAGCAAAGGGGTGGGATAGTTAACAGTTCAAAAAGCAGACACAGGGCCTAAGCACTCTTATTCTCACTCACCTGTGGACCTCTGTCCAGCCCTCTGTGGCCACACAAGTAAACCTGGGGATTTATAACCTATAATGAAAAACTAAAAAGAATTATATATATATAAAACCTATAATGGGAAATTGTAGCCTATAAATCAGCCCTCTTTATCACTTTTCAGCTCCTTCCTCTCTACCTGGGACCCCTGATATGTTATTTTCTTCTATTTCTCTTCCCTCCCTACCTGAATAAATTACTGGCCTAACTCACCCAACATGCTCTTGAAATTCATTTCTGCAGCTTAGTCAAAAACGTAGATAAAATCTGGTAACATATTCTTTTTGCCTTTTTTCTTCCCTGCTTCCTAAAAAAGAACAGTGGTTTTGATGAACTTTTCCTGTATATGAATTCTGCCTATTTTATTCATCTGTCAAATAAGGTTAATCATACTACCTTGCAGTATTGTTGTAAATCTTAAATAAAATATGTGTCTAGCACATTGCTTGGCACAAAGCTGGCAATCAATAAATGCTACTTGCTCCTTTCCACTATATTATAGCCATTGGTCTTGCCAACAACCCGTCATTTCCTCCTAAGCAAACCTTTTCAAAGAGTTTTTCATTATAACCATTACCTGTTTCATAAAAATTGAAGAATATTTGAGCTAAAAATTATTTTATGGATCATTTCCTCCAAGCTTCAGCAGTCTTCTATCTTTCAGTGGGGATTCACACTACAGGAAAGCATAAGTAAACCAGTTAATTAACAGTTTTATTCCCTCCTGTTATAGATAAGAAAACCTACCCAGAGGGGTAAGGTGACCTGCGCACGATCCCAAAGGTGATAAGGGGCAGATTTAGGACCAGATCCCAGATCGCCTGATGCAATATCTCTTCTAATGTTGCCTGGTGCCACCATATAGATGGTTTTCTAATTCAGAAAAAAAAAAATTTTAAAGTTGAGCCTTTCACAATGGATTTTTTTTTTTTTTTTTTAGTCATTCTACTGCTCTTTCTTATTGAAATCTTCCTTCTCTTTCTCATAAAAATGGCACTATTGTACCTTGAGAATTAGGGCTTGAGCCTTTTGCATTATATTTTTGCAAGTTTGTTTATTTAGGCTGGAGGGTATGTGATGATGGTTTGGGAAACATTTTTTAGACTCTAGAAGAAGCATTACTGATTCAGTATCACAACATTTCTTTTTCACAGCCTTTGAATTCTGGAATGCCAAATAGTCTTTTTTCCCTTTGATATCTGTCTGTTTGGTTTTTTTTTTTTTTTTTTTTTTGCTCTAAAGACAGAAATTATTTCGTGAAGAAAATTCTGTCTCTAAAAAGATAACAAATGAAGTCAAACTTCCAAAATTATGGTAGGGTGGGAAGACATCCAAAGCCAAATGGGCAATTCTTTAATAAATGTAGGTGGTGAGACAGCTCTTTATTAACAAGGAATCATGTGTTCAGAATGCCATTGCACTTACCTAACAGAAAAAAACTAACATACTCTTTAACACTGTTCTGCAGTTGTAGACAACAGTAGAAGGTTCCATTTGACCTTAATTTCAAGAGATTTTATTTATTGGCACACCAGAGTATCCATCGGTGATTAGCTTTAGCCATTAAGCTTTCCTGCAGTGTGAATCTCAAAGAAATAAACAAGGATATCATGGAGTTCCAGGGGAAAACTCTCCTTGAAAGTAAGAAAATGAAATCATTTAGGCTTTTTCTGTCCCTAAAGCATAGTTGTACTTGAAGTCATTGGTGAACAATAAGAGATAAACTGGGTTTCAGAAGGACATCTCAGACTTATTTTTCATATATTCAATAAAATTTTACCGAGTACTATTTCTAAAAGTTAATTTTTAAAATCTGGGTATGAGATACTCAAACATAGTCATGTACATGCACCTTCTCTCCCCACCACCTACATACATACACATACTCATGTACACACAAACACACAGTATTTCTTCCCTTATCTTCGTATTTGACAAACTGGTTCACCCACGCTAAACCCTCTTCCCCTCTTGGTCAGAATCCCTTCTAGCCAAAGTCAAGTTTTCACTTCTCTCTGAAGGAGTATTGTGCAATATTGAGTTAAATGTGATTCTGATCAAATTGGTTCATGTTATCATAACAATATTTTCACATAATTTCTTTCTTTCCCTCATCCGTATTTGGCTTTTAAGATATCTCCAACAACATCACCTAATTATGTGAAACTACTTTGATACTACTTTAAACCAATTAGCCTATGCTATTTGCTCTTTCAAAGCATTATTGGCTACAAAGGTAAATTGTTAGGAAAACTAGGGGGAAAGTGAACATTTTTAGTAAATGAAGATAAGCTGAAATGTAGAACAGGAAACAGTATTATTATTCATTTCCTGCTTTCCAGCACCAGCATAAGACTACTTGATGACTCCTGTTAGAAAGTATCTAAATTCAGTTGAAGTTTGTGAGTTTCCTGAGAACAGAGTCTACAATAAAAGTCTTTTTGTCCCTAGCACATAGCAATGCCTTCCACCTACTGTATATGTTCTACTGAGAGCCACTATTGATTAAAATCTGTACTATTATTTTATATACCACTAAGAAAGAAAAAAAAATTAGCTCAATTAAACCAATGACTAACTCTTAATGAAAGGGATTTATGAGACACAGATTTTTCTATTCTTCTTTATATCCAGATGCCATGAACTAGAGAATACATCCTTACTTCAGAAATGTTAAATTATCCAAAAATCTGGAACAGTCAGGCTTGGATGAAATTAAGAGGATCTGGGCCATGCAAGGGGGTACTAGAGGGGTCTCGTTGTTGCTATAACAAGATCCACTCTACTGGCATGGACAACCCCCCTCCCCCAACAACAATGAGTTACCAACTCTAGGAGTCTTACAGCTATGCCCCTTCTCAAAAGAGAGTCACTATAATTATTCCATGGGGACGCCTACAGCCCAGGCTCCAGAGCTTCCAGTGAGCCCATCCTTCCTCTCTCACTCCCTTTCTCCTGAAATTACTACCTCAATAAATCATTTGCACAAGAATCTGGATCTCTGGCTTTGCTTCTGGGAAGTTCCACCTTAGACAGGGAACAAGACAGAGAATATTTGGTGGGCAATTCTCTCTCAGTTGCACATGACTTTGAAAGGGAAACATTTTTTCCAAACTCTTACTGTTGTCCCAAATCACTTTTATTTTAAAATTAATTAAAAATGCTCAGATATAAAGGGATATATAGACTCCTTATTTGATTAGCTTTGACAAAACTGTAAAGGTAGGAAAAACTTACCAATTAGATTAACCAAAGCAAAAATAAAATTTGAATTTACAGCATTCATGTAAAGTGGCATTTTTTTCTCCCGCAAACTAAATTGGCAGTGCGGATTTAAAGGTTGAAAGATGTAGACCCAGATCTGGTTCTATATTTTGTCTCTTCATGTATTTTAACTTCAACAAGACAAATTCAGAGCATGCCTTTGTTGTCATTGGTGTTGTTTAAGTTTATTTTACAAGATGCCATTAGTAACCACAAGGGTTTTTGTTAGTTCAGGACTATCAGCTCTCATTCTTAACCAAAACCCAACAAATAATGGATCCTCCAATGCCAATTTTAATAAACTATTTATTTATTTAATTTAATAAATTTAATAATTTTAATAAATTATCCTTAATGTGTTTTGTAAGTTCTCGCTTAACTTGATAAAGCTTCTTCCTACACTTGGTGGTAAACATTATGGAATTATTGAAATCTGTATTAAATAGCATCCAATTAAAATTTTGCTGGACTAAGGGGCAGAAATAGTCTCCATTAGAGATAATCCCTGTCTCCATGTTAACTGCAAATTAACTTGCAAGTTGATATGTACAAAGCAAGACACCCGCTCACATTATAAATACCTTTCATAATAAAATGGTGCAGGCTTTTTTTGAGCTTGATGCATCTATTCTACTGCGTGCCTCACGATGACTAAGTGTTCCTATTACTCCTAGCAATTTCATCTACTGTGTGACATTTATTCACAGAGTACACCATGACATCAATTGAGCTTTCCTGGGTGAGAGTGTTATCAGAAACATAAAGGCAGATGTGATTGCTGAAACCACTGAAGCTATATAGATGATCAAAAGACCCCTCTTATAATGCCAGACACGCTAATGTTACACTAGAGATTATCAACAAACTGAAATGAACAGTGAAAACTTTCTCTAGAACTCATACACCCCTAAGAAAACATCCATGTCATTCCACACACCAACTCTTTAGTTCATATATACTCATTTGAAGGGAGCATTATACTAAAAGGATTCCGAAATCCTTCCTACTCTGAAATTTTACAAATTTTGCAAAGCCCACACACTGCACAAATTATGGTGGTTCCTCTCAAAAATTAAGCATGGCTTAATAATTCATTTTTCCCACTAGAATATGCTGCCTTTGCTCCAGCAGTGAGTTGACATAAAGGCTGGTTTTCCCTCATAGCAGAGCCCTGGCTTTAGGTTTAGCATCTGTTGGATTTTAAGCTTTTCTTTTCCTTTCCAAAGTTTTATGGATGAAACCTACTCATGATTTAAAATGGTAAAACAACATTTCTTCATTTAAGAAAAAAGCACACTGTTTCAACTAAACCTCAACAACACCAATTCATATGAATTACCAAGGGAAAAGAAAGAATAAAAATATCCTCTTTATTTCAAGTGGTTCTGTGAATGGATGACTTGCACATAAACAAAGTAGTTGTTCTCACTTGACATTTGTGAAGGGTGTGTGTTAACCAAAAATTTTTTAAGCCAAATAATTATCTCTAAGAATAGGAGAACCTGAATCGAACAGGCACTTTTTGTGATATCTGCCATTAATTGCATATACTGGTACTTGAGGTTGAATTCAGATAAATAGAGGATCATGGGAATAAATTATTTTGTTGTTTTTATATCTTCTTGTTGTAAACTTGGGTACAACAGTGAGCCATTGAGTTTGCAATCCCTGGAAGAGTTTCCCTTCATTAAATTTTTTCCACCTCCCAAACTTTTATGCTTTGTGCATTGGCCGTACTAACCTCTCTTACTTGTGATCTCCCAGGCAGATTGTTTATAAAAGTTCAACTGTTTCTAGAGATCTATTAAAAGTTTATGACATTTTGCATAGATGCAAGAATATTATATTATTACTACTAACCATAGCCCAGCTGTATTTTTCCCATGCTTCTCCACATTCCCAACACCCTGCAGTAGTGATGGTGAGTGTTGTTTGGGAATTCTGTATATGTACATGACTGTTTTTTAAGTTTACAACTTCTGTCATTAAAAATATATATTTTTTAAAAATAATAATAGGGTGGGTTGGGGGAAAAATACACCAAATGTAAGGTAAGAACTATGATTAGTAGTAAGATTTTGAAAGTGTTCTTTCATAGTTTGTAACAAACGTCTCATGACAATGCAAGGTGTTGGTGGAGGGTTGATGTATGGGACCCCTATATGATGTTATGCATGTTTGCTTTGTAAGTTCACAACTTTTACTATACACTTAATTGTTTATGTATGTTCATATATAAATGATATGAAGATAATCAGATTGGTTAGGGGAAAAATAGTAGTAATATTTCACAATGCTCTTTAATCATTAATTAAAAAGATTTAAAAACAATGCAAGTTATTGGTGGTAGGGTGAGATGTACATATATTTGTTTGATATTATATATGTTTGTTTTGTAAGTTTACAACTATTATACATTTATATTTATGTATGTTTATGTATGAGTCATGTATTTCAATAAATATTTCAAAAAGTTTATGACATTTTGAAACGACATTCAGAGTCAATTTTCTTCTCGTCGCTAACTCAAAAAATAGCTTTATAAGAAGTGATTTGAAGTAAAGAAAAAGATTGATCACAAGTACGTAAAGGGGCCACCCATTAGTTTTGCACAGTGGTAGTAATTGTGATGTGACCCAAGGGACCTCTACAAAATTATCTGTTATCCAGTATCTCTGGAGCACAAGAGATTTGGAATTAGAGAATTTTCTAGGACAGAGAAATAGAGCTTCCAGTCCTGCAGACCTAGGTTCAAATCTTATCTCTGCCATGTGTTGTTTGTGAAATTTTGTCACCATCATTCACAAAGGAAGAACAAAATATCTTCCTTCTGTAGGAAGAGAGATAAAGTGTATAAACCATTTGGAGCTTCTCCTTGACATGAAGAGTTAGAGTCTATATGCTTTATGCACATTTCATTTCCTTATTTTCTAGGTCACTTTTAAATGTACTTGCTTTCCCCAACCCCCTTTAATTATAAGCTGCTTCAAATCTATCCTTGGAACCATATATATGGTTACTAATATTTATTGAGATTTTTATGTGCTAGAAAATATGCTAAGCACTTTATAAATATTATCACATTTAAATCTCACCACAATTTTACAGATATTATATTTACTCCTGCCTTATAGATGAAGAAACTGAGACTTAAGATTGCCCAAGGTTATACATCTGGTTCTACCCAGCCACCTAGTAAGCAGTCAAACTGTGATTTGAACTTGGTCTCTCTGACTTCAGAACCTGTATTCACAAGCACTTTATTAGGCTGTCTTTATGCATATATAACATTGTATGTGTCTGTGTCTGTGTGTGTATGACTTATTTCCCAGTTAACAAACTTACATGGAATCAAGTTGTTCAACTTGTGGTTCTTCAAGCCAAGAACTACTATTAATTTTGTATCGCTTGCTTCAATCCCACAGGAACTCTGTGGAAATAAACACAAAAACATGCAAAATACCTAAGGGAATAGCAGGAATATAATAAGCTCCCTATTTAAAAAGAAAAGCTCTATTTCTCCCTATTAAAAAATTAAACCCAGAAGAGTGAGCAACAAGTGTTGTCAAACATTTCTCATCTGTAATCCATGGCTCCCCATTTTGTCTAATGGGCAAGAACTTGGCAAAAACCCCAATTCCTCATCCTTGTCCACTGCCAATGCCTTAAGGTCTCAACAATTCTTGAACAAATCATTTAACCTATTAGTATTATGAGTTCAAATTCAAATCAGAAAATTATTAGTATCTTACTGGGATTTTTTAAACAAATCAATTATATTGATATATATTAAAGCATAAATCCATCCAAAGTGTACAATCAGTGGTATTCAGTATACTCACATAGCTGTGCATTCATCACTCCAATCATTTTTAAAGCATTTTCATTATTCCAATAATAATAATAAACTAAAAACAAACAAAATTTATCATCTTTCAATCTCTCAATCTCTCTATGCTTTCCCTACCATGCTTGGCTGTTATTTTGTTTCTTCCAATATATTTGTATTTATATTTTATAAAGTTTTATATGCATTATCACCCATATTAGTATTTTACAGGAGGTTTCACTCTCTTATACAGTGCCATGTCACATTTTTTAGCTTTCCTTCTAGTAATATGCATGAACTTTGACTTATGCTTTCAACCATTGCCATACCCATATAATAGCTCTGCTAGTTACAAACACTATGATGTGCTTTCACCATTTGTATTCATTTCCAAAGATTTAAAAATGACTTTTTAAAATCAATTCTGGGGAAGTGGACTTGGCCCAGGGGTTGGGGCATCCGTCTACCACATGGGAGGTCTGCAGTTCAAACCCCAGGCTTCCTTGACCCATGTGGAACTGGCCCACGTGTGGTGCTGATGCGCGCAAGGTGTGCACCCAATAAGGAGAGCTGACCAGCACAAAAGAAAGTGCAGGCTGCCCAGGAATGGCGCCACACACATGGAGAGCTGACACAACAAGATGATGCCACAAAAAGGAACACAGATTCCCGTGCCACTGACAACAACAGAAGCGGACAAAGAAGAACAAGCAGCAAATAGACACAGAGAACAGACAACTGGGGTGGGGGGAAGGAGGGAAAGGGGAGAGAAATAAATAAATAAATAAATAAATCTTTTTAAAAAAATCAATTCTGCATAAATTAACCCTCAGCTTTCCATTTTCTACACTCATTCTATTTTCTGGAGACCTATATTCTAATTATTATCTGTTGGAGACTGTGGCCTGAAGATATCGGGAATGAAGTCAAAGAGAGAAGGGATCAGGGGATCTGTGAGCAGAGACTCATCAGACAACTTTATTGTTTACAAGGGGCTCTATATATACCCCAGTCTACATGAGAACAAGCAGCAACATGCAGTGAACTATTATTCATAATCTAAGGAGCTCAAAAAATCTTATCTCAAGGTACAAAGTCTAAGTGTTCTATTTAACTACAAAGTGTATGTGCTCATTTTTATCTCTGCCTATGACATCATCCTGATAGCCAACAAGCATTAAAATGCTGCATTCCTTATGCTACAAGTGTAGTTATGGGAACAGCACGTCTTTTTCAGAGATCGTGAAGTCCTTTGTTTCCATCATTTCTCCCTTTTTGTTTTGGCCAAGGTGACTGAGTCTGTCTTAGGTTGCTCTTCTCTCAATAGTCTTACCTGTCATTAACAACCAGCCAAGCTCATCAACCAAGGGGAATTATTGAAGTGCTCTCACAGCACCAAATGATTCGTATGTCCCATAGATGCTACACTTTGTAATTTTTTCCAGAAACACTGCCCAGCACAGGAGAGTATTATGAGCAAGAGAACAAATATACTTAATCCTATTCCTAACACTGTCAGGAAATGCTGAGATTTCCACCAATTAACCAGATTAAACTTTGTAATGTGTGAGATCATATCTGAAAAGATGTCCTTATCATTAGCTACATGTATTTGACTGAAACATATCCAATATTTTCCTTTGTAACTCCATTATTGCTAGAGAGATATTATTTTTGTGACCCAATAAATGATTTTTAATTTTCTCCCATTCTATATTTGAAGAATTATAAGCCAGAGGAGTAATACAAAAGTTACTTTCATTCCAATCACATTTCAATCCTCTTAACAAGTTTAAATTATACAATTCATCTCCAATATGCAAAACAGCCAATTCTAAACCATTTACCCAATTATTCAACTGTTCATCAATGTGTTCTTGGTTGTGCCACAAATCACTAATGTTCTTATGCTAACCATGTACATATTTCTGTGTTTGCACAGTTTCATGTAAGGCTATCACTGCAGTAGCAGCTGCAGTAATAATTTCAATCAGTCCCAGGATGATGACAATAATATGTCCAATAAAATGTTTTGTTTGCTTCAGAAATTCTTGTGCCAAGTGAAGCAGCAACTGGCTTTCAGGGGAGGATTGCCAAATCCACATCATTCTTACAGGTATCCAGATGCCTCTTCTTCTTCTTGCCATCATTATTGTTTCTCCATCCTGCAACACACTTTCTGATAGACAAGTATGCAAGGCACCATTTTCATAAAACAATGAGGCATTCTTAATAGTTATCTTACCAGTTATGAAAATAAATGGATCTCTAACACAGGCTTTAAGATGATATGTTTGATTAAGGGTCAAGTACTGTCCTGTATTATTTTTATTTCCCAACCATTCATAAGTAGGGGCAATTCCAAGAAATATTTTCCACAAATTCTTTTCTAGGTTATGACTATGAGTGTCATTAGCCCAAGGGGCCGGTATCCATTTTCCTTGGTATTTCCACCTAATAGATTTATTAGTAAATATAGTTCATTCCTCTGCAGACCGTGAAGAATAATCTTGCATATTACTGATTACCTGTCTCATTGTTAAGTCCATACCAAGTAAATCTGCCACTGCTATTACTGGGTGTCCCCATAGGAACACTATCCCAAACTATTTCCTAGGAATCATTAAAAATGACAGATCCTCTTCCTATATGGCATTCTTGCCATCTTTCTTTCTCCCCAGGTTCTCGGGGTAGACAATTATAATTCTGCGTCTTGGTTAGAAAAGAATTGTATGATGGAAATACCATTATTAATAATTTGGTACCATTAGCCTTCATAGTAATCATAGTATGATTCTGTTTTTGCATATAGGGAGGACTTTTTCCTATACATAATGGTCTATGGACAAAAGGAAGGGTAAGATTGTATATTTTCTTCCCTTCTTCTTCAGGTTTTAAGGGTAGTCTATCATCTATGGGCCCAGGAAACATATACATTTTATTCAAGAATACAGGAAATGAAGAATCTCCCCATGTCAAAGCATGCACTAGAGGTGGATTAGGAATGTAAGCCCAATAAGTATGGTTTTCATTTTCATGACTCAGAGTTACCATCAGTGTGATCAGAAGAAGAGGTATCATAACTTTCTTCCTTCTTTTCTGTTCGTGGTTTAATCCATCAAGCTGGCAGCCAAATTTGTTCCCCGTTTTCTGTAATGACAAGGGCATATCCTCACCCCAATATTTTAACCTTCCCTTTTTTCCAATTGTTAGTCAGTACATCTTTCCAGTATATTGGTTGGTATTCAGCTAGGCTACACAATACCTTTTCTTTATTCAAAGCATAATGCCATTCAGCAGGTGTTATTGAATCATATACATTAAGAAAATTTAAAGTAAATAAAGCTTTTGCCAAATGGTCCTTCGGTACTATATTATCATCATCTCCCCCTTTTTTATTTAAAAATTTATATAAGTAAGTTTTAAATTTATCATTAGTTCTTTTTATGATAGCTTGTCCTTGGGGATTATAGGGGATTCCAGGACTATTTTGGATATTCCATGCTTTACAGAAATCAGAAAATGATTTACTAATATAGGCAGGGTCTTTGTCAGTTTTAATCTTATTAGGCATACTCATAATAGCCATAGTAGCAAAACACTGATGAATAACATGTTTTGCAGTTTCTCCTGTCATAGCAGAAGCCTAAGTGGATTCACTACATATATTTATATAGTATGTATAAATATACATACTATATATATATATGTATGCTAATCTGCCAAAAGTAAGTCAATCTCCACACTTTCAGAAAGATAAGCAGTTTCAATATGGTTAACACTATAGCAAACATAGGCAGAATCAGCTACTATATTAATGGGTTTATGTACATCAGAAAGTAATTGAATAACAGCTGACACTTCTACTTTTTGGGGTGAGGTTTGTTTAGTATCAATAATTTTTTTTAGTGGGTCCATAATATCCAGCTTTTCCTTTTTCATTTCCCTCTGTAAAATACATACTAGCATTTTTTATTGGTTGGTCTCATACTATTACTTTGATGACAAAAGCTGTGTTTTGAAAAAATGTTAGAAGTTTATTTGATGGTAAATGTGTATCAAGTATCCCAATAAAATTAGAAAGAGCAGCCTGCCATAATAAATTGTTTTGCCATAATTCAGGAAATTCTTTTGTTTAATATTATGCTGAAACAATGGTAAAGTTTCAGGAATTTTATACACTCTTTAAGTATTCATATGAACTTTTTACTCATACAACTTTAATTAACAGAGGGTTAAAGAATTCCATTTAATTTTATAATACCTTTAAACATTTTTCATTTGACTTATATTAAAGGAACTTAGCTATTTTATTACTTTCCTTTTTACAAGGTAAAAGAACAAATCTTTTATAAGACTTTGAAATAAAAAGATACTTTTCAGGATTTGACCTTGAGAAAGCAGATTTGAACATTATGTTCCTTTGAAAATGATAAGACTTACTTCTTATTAGAAAACCAAGGAAATGATAAGGTTAAACTACAAGAGGCTATTTTGATAAAACAGACTTTCTTTGTATATGGATTATTCAGGAGAAAAACTCTTTAAAAACTTTTATTAGAACAGACTAATAACTTGAGAAATATTAAAAATAACAAAATTTAACTTTGTATTAGTATACTAATTGATACTAAAACGTTTTAAACTTTATAGCCAGACCCATCAAATCTTACTTAACTTTAACGAACCATAAACAAACTTGTCAAAATAATGATTCAGTTTGTATATATGAAAACATAACTTTTCTTTCTTTCAAATACCTAGTAGCATGCAATACTAGAAACAGTTTTTAGAAACAAGTTGGCAGGGGAGGCTGGCTGCCAACATGATTTTCTGTTATAAAATTACTTTTTGTTGTTATTATCAATTCAGTTTTTGTTTAATGATGGCTTCTTGGAATTAGCCATTTAAACACTTTAATTTAAACAATGCTTCCATAAACTTATTATTTATAACATATAGACTATAATTATATTATCCTAAGACAAATTTTACCTTTACAGAACATATTCCTTTACCCAAAGTTACCACAATACCCTTTATAACTTACCACATGCATTCAAGTCCCATCCTGCATATGTTCTTTCTGATTTTATGAAAGCCAGCTGTCTTATTTTAGGATAAAATACACTTTTTTGAACAAACATCAAATTTTAGTTAACACTTCTACAAACTTTTACCTTTTAAAATATTTATTCAAGTTTTACATCCTTTATATTATTTTGTAAAGAAAATTAAACTATTCATTTCAATTTAGGCAAGAATCATTTTTTATGAAGAGAGTAATTTCATTAATTAAGACTTATAATTTTTATCATTGTAGAGATCTCATTAACATTTAAACTGAAGTATTAATATCAGCACTTATTTAATTTTTGGCCATTTGAATAGAGCTCATTTAGAAAATTTTTATTATTAATTTATATTACCTTCTGGAGGTATCAAAATGTACATTGACATTGAACAAACAGACAAACACAAAACATGTACAACACACCAAGAGAAACATGAAGTTTACAATTTGACTCATAATTTTTACTTTCTTACACTTTCGGTATAGCTGTTTTCAAGTTCTCTATTATTTCACATCTTAGATTTTACTGTTTTTAAGATTTCCTCTGGAATCCATGTTGCCTGTAACATACAAGTTTGTGCTTGGAACACTTTTATTAGTTATCAGCAACCAGTTAAGATAATTTGAGCAGCATAAATGCAGTTAAGCCTTTTATTTAGCAGTTTAGACAGGCTGTTAACACAAATTTTTTAGATTACTACTTTTTAAGACTATACTGAGATTTGAAGTTTGGGAGTAAACTATTGATTTAAAACAGAAAATTCCCTTTAACATCTTGATAAAAAAATTTTGTACTAATTTTATTATTTTGGTTAAATAGGCCTAATCAGAATTAGCATGGAAACAAAACAGAACACCAATGTTGCAATGTTTTTCTCCTTTTCCAGCAGCTTAATTCTAGTGCTTTTTATGGTCACAGTCAATATTGCCTTCTGATGTGTGGTGGAACCTATGTCCTGGCAAGCTTTAATATAGTCTTGTACTGACCCTCCAGCAGCCTTGATAGGTCTTACCGCTTTTTTGCACTCACTGTTTGCTTGATCAAATGCAAGAGTCAGTAAGATTAAATCTCTAGCTTTTTGAATAATATCCAATAGCCTAGCTACAAACTCTACATATGGCTCATTTACTCCTTGTATAACTTTAGCAAAAGACTGCATGGGTTTTCCAGGAGCTGAAATTCTTCTCCATGCTGCTAAACAAGACATTCTAACTTGAACTATCGCTGCATCATCATACTGCATTTGTCTTTGTACTCCTGCCCAAGCTCCTATTCCCAATAATTGTTCTGCAGATATAAGCACTGGAGGGTTCTGATTAGCATTTTGCTGGGCAATCATATTAGTCTCATCAATCCACCAAGTTTTAAACTGCAAAAATTCAGTGAGGCTAAGAACAGTGTGGGCTAACATTTCCCAATCCCAGGGAATTAGTCTGTCTACATGTGCCATTCCTTGAACTAACCCAAATGTATAAGGGGAGTTAACCCCATATTGAGCACAAGCCTGTTTGAGGTCCTTCAATAATTTAAATGGAATGGTCTCATGATGGAACTCAAGTCCACCCTGAGGATTATTAGCATCTGGTGGGGTTGGCCATACTATAAATGGAAAAATTGGTAATAACCGTGTGGCCTCTGGATTCCTTTGTGGAGATCTTTGCAATAAACAGCACATTAAAGGTGTTTGAGGAGTGGGGTTGGGAACAACTATCTTATTAATATAGGGTAAAGCATCTGCAGTATCTGAAAAAAAATCCAGGTGCTGAGGTCGAGGCAGCCATAAGCAGTGGCTCATCAGGCACAGTAGGTTGAACTGGATGTAAGTTAGGATAAGCACCTGGACAAGATATGTGGAGATGGGACATTTCATTATAAGCAGACAGTTATCTTCTTACCTATAAAAGGATTAGTGCTAGGATTAGGCATAAAGCCAGGAGACTCTTTTCCACCTTCTGGCTCAGAATTTAGTTGTCCCAAATGGCCCTCTGTTTTCTGTTTGCCTATGGGTTTTGAAAATATAGTAATTTCTTCTTCGTCATCTTCCTCTGATTGTAAAGGATCTAAAGCAGCAGCAATTTGGTGGCACAAGGCCCACACGGATAAAGGAATGGATTCCCCTCTTTGACATGCTCTTCATAAAGCTTTCATTACACGTCTCCACTGTTTCAAATTTAAAACATTATGCCCCTGAGGCTGAAACCAACAATGCTTTTGTATTAAAGCAAACAATTCTAGTAACTCAGAGGTTTTTACAGGCACCCAAGTAGTTTTCAACAGGGTTTTTAACACTTGCGAATTCTTCCAAATGTCCCAGTTGATTACCCATTACCCTGATGATCCTCAGAAATGTTACGTACCAAAAGACCCAAGTCAAACTTCTTTGGACAATATTCATGACCCTCACCGGAGTCCTTTCCTCTGGTTGCTTGATACTGTTACGGAAGACACTTCTTTGGGCCCCACGTTGGGCACCAGATGTTGGAGACTATGGCCTGAAGGGTATCAGGAATGAAGTCAAAGAGAGAAGGGATCAGGGGATCTGTGAGTAGGGACTCATCAGACAACTGTATTGTTTACAAAGGGCTCTCTATATACCCCAGTTTACATGAGAACAAGCAATAACATGCAGTTAACTATTACATTACTCATAATCTAAGGAACTCAAAAAAATCTTATCTCAAGGTACAAAGTCTAAGCATTCTATTTAACTACAAAGCCTTTGTGCTCATTTTTATCTCTGCCTGTGGCATCATCCTGCTAGCCAACAAGCATTCAACTGCTGCATTCCTTATGCTACAAGCATAATTATGGGAACAGCACATCTCTTCCAGAGACCATGAAATCCTCTGTTTCCATCAATTATCTTCATGAGTTTACATAATATAGTTCGTTCATAATAGCACAATAATACATTATTTGTCCTTTTTTGTCTGGTTTGCATCACTCAGGGTAATGTCTTCCAGGTTCATCCATCTTGTCATATGCTTCACAACTTCATTTCTTCTTACCACTGGATAATATTCTACCATGTATACATGACAATTTATCATTTATCAGTTGATGAACTCCTGGGTTTTTTCCAAATTTTGGCAACTGTGAATAACACTGCTATGAACATCAGTGTGCAGATGACTATTTGTGTCACTGCTCTCAGCTCTTCTGGATATATACCTATAAATGGTATTGCTGGATTACATGGCAAGTCTCTAACTTCCTTAGGAACTGCCAAACAGTCCTCCACAGTGGCTGTATCATTCTACTTTCCCACCAACAGTGAATAAGTGTTCCTATCTCTCCACATCCTCTTCAACATTTACAGTTTTCCAACTTTTAACTAGTGGTCATTCTAATAGGTGTGAAATGATATCTCATTGTAGTTTTGATTTGCATTTCCCTAATCACTAGTGATATTGAACATTTTTTCATGTGTTTTTTGGCCATTTGTATTTCTTCTTTGGAAAATTATATTTTCAAGTCTTTTGTCCCTTTTTCATTTGAGTTGTTTGTCTTTTTATTGTTGAGATGGAGTTATCGATTTATCATGGTTATTATATCCTTATTGGATATGCTATTGCCAAATATTTCTTCCCACTGAGACAGCTACCTTTTCACCCTTTTGAAAAGGACTTTTATAAAAAATTAATCTACTTTATCACCATGAAATTAGCAAGACCAGGAGAAAAGGTTTCATGTAACATATGTGCCATGTCAGACAGGCAGACAAGTATATACATACACATAAACATGATGAGATAGAATCTTTAGCATTCTTTCTGTATCAAGACTTTCTTGGCCAAAGTAAGTGGAAACAGAGGCCATTATCCAAGTATCTAGGGTAAATGTGTATTTTCCTGCCTCAGATAACTTGAAAAACCACCTAAACTATGCCCTTTGACTTGACTTTGAGGATCTGCATGCATCTTTCTGACAAAGACTTTTGAGGTGTGAAAATGTCTACTTTTGAACAGGTCCCATTTATCTATTTTTTTTTCTTTTGTTGTTCATGCTTTGGTGTAAGATTTCAAAAACTACCACCTACCGTAAGATTTTGAAGACACTTTCCTATATTTTCTCCTAGGAGTTCTATGAGTCTCACTTTTATATTTAGGTCCTTAATCTATTTTGAGTTAATTTTCGTAGAAGGTGTGATATAGGGGTTTCCTTCCTTTCTTTTGGATATGGATATCCAGTTTTCCCAGCATCATATGTTTAATAGACTGCTGAAGACAAGCTGGGAGGGCTTAACAGCCCTGTCAAAAACCTCTTGATTGTAGATGTGAGGGTCTGAGTTCTCAGTTTAGTTGCATTGGTCAATCTTATCTGTCTTCATGCCAGTACCATGCTGTTTTTAGTACTGTACCTAAGGAATATGCTTTAAAGTGAAAAACTGAGCATCCTCTGTGGCAGTTTGATATAGTTATGAATTCCAAAAAAGATATTGGATTATCCTTGTAATCTGGTCTATCACTGGGCATAACTGAGTTATAATTAGGGTTTTAATTGGGTCACATCATTAGGGCATTGAGTCCCCACCCACCAAGCGTGGCAGATAAAAGGCATGGCAAAGGACAGAGTTGAAGCTTTTGATGCAGTTAGGTCTAATTCATTTATCATATATTCAAGCTCTCTATTTCTTTATTTATCCTCAGTCTAGATGTTCTATCCAATACTGAGATTGGTGCATTGGAGTCTCCAACTATTATTGTAGAGACATCTATTTCTCCCTTCAGTTTTGCCATTGTGTGCTTTGTATGTCTTGGGGCACTCAGGTTAGGTACATAAATATTTAGTATGTATCTATTCCTGGTGAATTCTGTTTTATTAATATATAATGACCTTCTTCATCCTTTATAACAGTTTTGCATTTAAATCTATTTTGTACAATATTAGTAGAGCTACTCCAGCTCTTTGCTGGTTATTATTTGCATGGAATACGTTTTTCCAACCTTTCACTTTTTACCTGGTAGTGTTCTTAAGCCTGAGGTAAGTCTTTGGAGACAGCATATAGATGGCTTTTATTTTTTTGATCCATTCCATCAGTCTGTGTCTTTTGATTAGGGGATTCAAGCCATTAACATTCCATGATTTTGTGTGATCTATGTATCTTTAAAAAATAATAATAAAAATTTTTAACAAAGCATTCAATGATATTACTGTAAAGGCTTTACTTATTTCATCCGTTTTGTCCTTTGACTTTCTGTTGTCATATTGTACTATTGTCTGTTTTTTTAGCCTTTAATTTACCCTTCATAATAATCTTCATTTCTATACTCTTCTCCAATTCTCTCACTCTTTTTTTTCTTTCAGACTGTAGAACTTCTCATATTATCTTTTGTAATTCTGGTCTTTTGGTAAAATATTCTATCATTTTTTGTTTGTCTGTGAAGACTTTGAACTCATCTTCATTTTTGAAGGATAGTTTTGCCAGATACAGAGTTCTTAGCTCACAGTTTTTCTCTTTCAGTATCTTTACTACATCATACCACTTTCTTCTCACCTGCATAGTTTCTGATGAGAGATCAGTGCTTAATCTTATCCTTTTCCCTTGTATGTGATGCTTTTCTGTTCTCTTGCTGATTTCAGATTCCTCTCTTTATCGCTGATATTTGTCATTCTGAATAGTAGATGTCTCAGGGTAGGTCTATTCTGATTTTTTATGTTGTCCTTCTTGGATACTGATATTTATGTCATTCATAAGGGCTGGGAAGTTTATGGTCATTATTTCCTCAAATATTCTTTCTGGTCCTTTTCCATTCTCTTCTCCTTCTGGGACACTGATAATGTGTATGTTCGTGCATTTCACATTTTCATTCAATTCCCTGAGATCCTGTTCAATTTTTTTTTCCATTTTTTCTCTTTCTGTTCTCCTGTCTTTTCCAATTCAGACACCTGCAAAACCACTAATTCTATTTTAGAGCAATTCAAATCTGTTCTAATATGCCTCTGTCATGACCATAAGACCTGGGTGTCTCCCTAGCCCTCAGGAGCAAAACAACCTGGGTGCTCACCACTACTATCTTCTTTGGCTGTCTCTGAGATCCTGCTGAGATGTGTATAAGCATGACCCCTCTGATCAACTCCTGACTCATTTTGAAGTCTTTTATCCATATAAACTCACTTGTCTTTACTATTTCCCCCTTTTATTCAAGGTCTTTTTCTAGTTGCTTCAACAGCTGTTGCTTGGTAGTAATCCCTCAGCACCAGTGAGACTTATCTCCAGGAGACATGTCCCATGCTGGGGGGAAGGTAATGCATTTACATGCTGAGTTTGGCTTAGAGAGTGGCCATATTTAAGCAAAATGGAGGCTTTCAGGAGGTAACTCTTAGGCACCCTGCAGGTTGGGCTTTGCAGGGTCTAATTTTTTTATCTCATCCATCATGTCTTTCATTCCCATAAGGTCTGTTGTTTTTCTTTGCTGAATTTCAAATTGTTCTTTATGCTCACCCATGTCTTCTTAATATCCCTATTTCTTTAGTCATATTTTCTTTTAATTCTTTGAATTAATTTAGGATAATTGTGTGATTATCATTGATTACTTGTTTTAAATCCTTTATCTCTTTAGGATATTCGGTTTGTTCCTTTGGCTGAGCTGTCTCTTCCTGTTTGCTAGTATGGCTTGTAATTTTATGATGGTGTCTAGGTATCTGAATTCACTGGTGAATTTACTCTGATGGCTGCTTTCTCTATATTGCCTACTCCTGCTTCCCGCCCCCCCCCCCCCCAGCTCATATTTGATATTTGGCTCAACTTATTCTAAATGTTTAAAATCAGCCAGCTGAAGTTATCAAAATTGTGCCAGGTAATCGCTAATGCTGATTTTCTCTCAGAAATTCAGGTTAAGAAACCTCTAAAAATAGTTTTTCTCTGCACAACTTTCAGAATGGCCAGCAGATGGTGATTCCTAGTGCACCTTTCCTTAGAGGCATTTCTTTCAATCTCTGCTTTCCTGTGTTTGGGTCTGGCCAGAGCCATGTTTCAAAGCAGGCTCTGCTGGCCAATTTCACTAAAGAGAAGTCACCTGACTCAGTTACCTTTTCTCCTCTAACAGGTGACAGGGAGGAAGATGTTTGTTCCTCTCTCAATTGACTACAGTGAGTCACTGGTTTTATCCTAGCTTAATAGCTTGGGTGTGGGGGAGGGGAGCCCTTTCCAGCCATTGCAGGATTAGTTAACTTATGTTTGTTTGTTGTTTGGGGTTCTTCGTCTCTCTGTCTCTCACCTTTCTGAGAGTTGTGTAGCACTTTCCTAATCTGCAGACCCCCAAAGCAAGTCCCTCAGATGGCTTTCTGCCCTTTCTACATTGTTTTTGTGAGAAAATTGAGCCCTGCCTTCCTACTCCCATACCATCTTCCCAGAACTTCCCATACTGAATTTTAGGAGGATCAAAAGAAACAATTATGTGAAAGAGTGTTACATGAAGTTTATCATCATTATTCATCAATATTATTTTGCATTTGTGAAGAAATTATAATCATTACCTTGAAGAAAAAATGGCCTTACACACATATTTAGAGTATATGGAAAATTTCCAGATTGGAGAAGGTTATGACATTTCTTCCAATTATCATGAACTGTAACTACTATGTGACTCTTGAAGACTACCTCCAGTATCATCCATCCCAAAGGCAGGGAGTATATGATGATTTCTCAGTTTTCCTTGGTACCTATACTTTGATGATATGACCATTTTCTCTATTTCTTATATCACTGTCTTTATCTACTTTTCAAGAAATTGAACATGCAAGTCAGCAGGGTCCCCTGATGACTTACTTTCCATGCATACATATGCCAAAATATCATTTATAATTCATAACTGAAGACATTGTGATTGCCACTCTGGATTAGGAGAGATTTCCCCTACAAAATCAATATGTGGTGTTAGTAATTATCAACACTGATTCATTTTCAATGTATTATCATATACATTTTTATTATGCCTTATATTATTTGTTAACATGCTCTGACCATATTGAGATTTTTGATACCTCCATCAAGTTCATCATTCTTAGCTCCATTTCTTCATTTGTAAAATAGATGAGTTGAATTAGCAGCAAAATTACTATCCCTAATACTCTATTACTTTATGAGCATAATTGGAAAAAAAGTTTTGGTTTTACTGAGTTAAAAAAAAAAAAATACTCTTCATATTCCTTTCCAGTATTCCAAAGCTTGATTTCATCTATGTGTGTAGCAGTTTGATATTATTGATGAATTCCAAAAAATAAATATTGGATTATATTTGTAAACTAATCTTTTCCTCTGGGCATATTAGATTATACTGGATTCAAGTAATTCAATCAGGTAAACCTCTTGTGCCAGTAGGGCATTCAGTCCCCACCCCTTGGTCAATGGGGACTCACAGATAAAAGGCATGGTAAAGGACAAAAGTGGGGGTTTTGGATGTTGGAGTTTTGATTTTGGAGTTTTATGCTGAAGACTTAAGCTGAAGCCCCAGGAAGTAACCACATGGAGGAGAGAGAAGCAAGACCCTGGAAGTGAGGAACCCAGGAAGCCTGAACCCTTACAGACATCAGCAGCCATCTTGCTCCAACACATGAAAATAGACTTTGGAGAGGGAAGTAACTTATGCTTTATGGCCTGGTATCTGTAAGCTCCTACTGCAAAAAAAATACCCTTTATAAAAATTAACCAATATCTGGTATTTTGCATCAACACCCTTTGACTGACTAATACAATGTGGAAGGCTCCATTCAGGAGATAGTCTGTTATTTGAGAGATGCTGTGACAAAAAGCCAGAAAAAAGCAATAGAGCTTGCTCTACCATCTGTTTCATGGTTAGACAAAATTTAAGCTTCAAGTTATGAGATTCTTAGATATGACAGTGGAATAGACTATTTATTTGCTCTCTGTTTGGAGGTTTTTCTTCACACTTTCTGCCTCTTTGACTATTTAGAACACCTTTTCCAAACTGTAAAAGAGACTCCTTTTTTTGCAAGGACTGTGTCCCAGGGATCACATTTTCAAGCTGCATTTACCTGAAAAGCATGACGTTTTTGCCACTACATCAAACCTCAAACCTAAAACTCTAAAATCTATTATCAGCTCCAGGACCAGGAAAAAATGATATGTTTGTATATTCCTGTCCTAGTCACATTCCAAAGCTTCTGACATCTATTTCTCTCAGTAATCGTGGCATGTCAAAGAGAGGAGAAAATGAATTTCTACCCTACCTTCATTTCATTTTCATATTTTATAGTTTTGTGTCCAATTGAAGTATGAAAGTTAGAGACTACTCTATTTCTCATTTTAAGTCCAATTCCTCTTAAGCAGGTAGATTGTTTGTGTATTGATTTCACAAATATTGATTGTATGTCTGAACTATGATGGCCTTGTAGTAAGGCCTACAAATGCAGAGATTGAAAAGTCCCTTCTGGAGGTTCCAAAAAGTCACAGTCTAGGGAAGAACACAGGGAAGTACATAGACATTACAATACATTGTAAATATTGTGATAGAGATAATTGGGGAGCACACACTTGATGAGAGAGACACCGAAGCTTCTTAAAGAAGGTGACATCTGAGCTGAGTTTTGAGAGATGAATAGATGACAGCCAGGCAAAAGAAAAAGGGAAATGGAGGCAGGCATAGAGCTGCCAAAAGTGAAGGCACTGAAAAGGAGGGCAGGAAGAGTTTGGATAATTATGAAAAGTACCATGGTCCTTGAATATCATGTCGCAAGGTTCAAGTTGGGAGAAAAGAGATGGGTAAGGGAGGATTCTCCAGTCAAAGTAGAGAAGTCTGTCTAAACAAAATGCTATAGATTAAGAATAATGAGTTAAAATAGACCATATCACAGCTCTACAGCTTGAATATTTTGTAATCCGCTGACTTTGGATGGTATTTTGGGCTTTGAAAAGTTAAGAGTGAAAACCAAAACCTATTAACAGAAATATAGTGAACAAACTTAACTAAGTTCCTCTTAATTTAGATGTACATTACAGACTTTTCCTTTAAAGGTTCCAAATATTCCTTTTAGTTTGGCACTCTTTGTAGCTGGGACAGTGTTAGCTGTTGGCCATGATTCTTTAGAATGTCTACCTGAAGAATCTCAATATGTGTGGCCCTGTGCCTCCTCCCCTTCCTAACTCCAGAAATAATATCTCTTTCTAGACCATCTCTTGATCATTCAGCCAGTCCTAGACCCCATCTTGATAAGCTGGACAAGCTCTAATATCTCTTCTAGCTCAAAAATTATTTGTGTAAAACACAAAATAAAAGTTTGATGTTATTTTTATACCAACTTTAACTAAATTATAATTAGTGTCATAGTTCAACAGGAAGTTTTTAATATGATAAAAATGATACAAAAGGTCACATGTAAGGAAAATATAGGTGAGAAGAGGCAAGAAATATTTTTAAAGAAAAGTAATGGAGTGACTTGTTTTCACAGGCATTTAGATGTATTGTAGAGTTATAATAATTTTTAAAATAGTGCCCTACTAATATAAGAATAAGATCAATGGAATTGAAAAGAAAGTTAAAATATAAGTTAGAATACAATCATTAGATCTTGGTCCTGGGTCTGTTTCTCTTCTCTAGATTTAATTCTAAGGTGATCTCAACAAGTCTGTGTTTTGAAATATGCCTTATATGCTGATGATTTCCCAATTTTTATTTCCTCCTTAGGCATGGTCCCTTAGTTGTGGACTTGAATATCCACTTACGTAACAATCTATTTTATTGTTTGAAACTGCTTATGATCTTTTCTTTTTCTCTCTTTTAGTAAATGGTAATAAAATTCACTGTTCATAGAGCTAAAAGCCTGGGACTCATCCTGACTACTTTCTTCCCTCATTCCTTATATTCCATTCTAGAAAAAGTCCTATTGGTTTTTCCTCCAAAAATGCTCCATCTCACTGCCACTGTCACATAGTCCAAACTTTTAAAAACTGTCATGGACAACTTACTACAAAGGCCCCTAACTGATCTTCCTTTATCAACCCCTGTCTCTTTCCAGTCAGTTCTCCATACCAACTGATTTAGTACAAAATAGATGATGTCACTCCCTAATTAAAGCCCTTCAGTGGTGTCCCATTTTAAGTAGATAAAATGCAGGCTTTTCACCATGTCCTACAAAGCAATGCATGATTTGATCCCAGCTGAATAGCAGAAGTGATGTTAAAATATCTTTGGAATAAACTGGAAATTTAAGTCCATTTAGGCTATTTCCAGTTCTTATGTTATTGACAGAAAGTAAACTAATCACACTAGTCTTGATTAAAAACACAAGCAAAGCAAAACAAAAACCTCAATCCTTATTTGGGCAGGCCCATCTCTGCTATATAGGTAAGTGAAATTTTACCATGTAATACAAGCTGTGGCACATTGAAATTCTTTTATGAATCCTAAAAAAAGATTACATTTTTTAACTAATCCATTTCTGTGGGTTTGAGACTCTTTTGAGTGGATATCGACAGTGAGACATGACTCAGGTTGAGTCTCCGCCCTGTTGCTGAATCTGATATAAATGGAGACACAGAGAGAATGGAAGCTGTCATTTTTGACCCTGCAATGTGAGTGAGGACTCAAAAATTACTAATTGCCAAAGCTTAAGCATGAAGTTCCCAAGAGACTGGGCCCACAGAGCAGTTCAAAGTTGAGGAGACCAGCCTAGGCTGAAGAGTCTAGATATGGCTGATAGCTCACAGCCAAACCAGGGAAGAAAGCGGAGCTGTCAAGACTGAGAGAAGAGGCCCAGTAAGAAACAATCTCTATGCCTAGTTGCCCACAGCTGAGCTCCAGGAGATGGTAGATTTTGGAGGGGAAGGCAGGGACTTCAGCAGGTATCAATGGCCATCTTCGCCACTAGGCAGGACCCCAGAAGCACCAGTAGCTAACTTTGGTGAGAGAGCATCTCTGCTGATTCCTTGATTTGGACATTTCACAGCCTCAGAACTGTAAGCTTTTACCCTAAATAAAATCCCCAGTATAAAAAGCAGCCCACTTCTGGTACTTTGCATTGGCAGCCCTTTGACAAACTGAGACACAGCTATATTATCAGCCCTGAGAACAGAAAAATATCTGAAGCCTTTCCTCAAATATTACCAAATTTCAAAAATTTGTAACTTTCACAATTTTTGTCAAATTCAGGATATTTTGTTGAAAGGAACAAAAGCACTCTCTCAAGCTAGCTTTTTTTGAAAGGATACTGAGAAAACTTACAGAAACCAAATGTAAGAAGTAACTCTAAGGCCAGTAGAAAAGGGAAGTCATGTGGTATCTTCTTTTTCCCCCCACACCTCATCACTGCTTCTTTCTGCATTTGTGCTTCCTTCATGTGTTTGCTGATTGGCCTCCTCTGCAAAGTTGTCAGTTCCTATTTCACAATAATTTTGCCTTTTATTTGCCTTTGGTTTGCTTGGTATTAATTCCACATGGTCTTAAGCTTGACTTCTTAATGCTAATTGGGGGAAACAGATGTGGCTCAAGTAGTTGGGCTCTCATTTACTATATGGGAGGACCAGAGTTCGATGCCCAGTTCCTCCTGGTGAATGCAAGCTGGCCTGGGTGGTGAGCTGGCCCATGTGGCAGTGCCGCCCCACACAGGAGTGCCAGCCAGCATGGAGAGCTGGCACAGCAAGATCACGCAACAAGAGATACAGAGGAGAGACAATAAGAGACAAAGCAGAACAGGAACCTGAGGTGGCACAAGACAATGATTACCTCTCCCGTTCTGGAAGGTCCCAGGGTCAGTTCCTGGAGCTGCCTAATGAGAATACAAGCAGACAAAGAAGAACACACAGCAAATGGACACAGAGAGTAGACAATGGAGGGGGTCCAGCGGGAATAAATAAATAAAATTATTAATAAAGGTGTTCTTACATTTTGGTTTTAATCTTAACACTGACATTTGTCAAATAGTTAATGATCTGTCTTATTAAGGGTCATCAAGAAAAGTCCTTTGATAAACCATCATCTATTTGTTGATTCCATTGTTGGGTCATTTATTAATTAAACAAGTATTTAATGAAATTCCAAAACGTGTCAAGCACTTTTATTTTAAATTCTAGAGATACATGAATGAATGAAAGTCCCAGTCCTTTGAGCATTTTACATGAAATAGGGTGACAAAAAATGGCCATGTTAATAAATTGGCAAGTACATAAATAATTTAATTTCAGCAAGTGATAGAAAATGAAGTGTATGAGATGGTAGTGATTAGCTGCTTTCACTAGTTTGAATTAGGAAGGTCTCACTGAGCAGGTGAATTCTGATCTAAGACCCAAATGATGACAGAAAACTACATAAGGAACTGGGAGGAAGAAAGAGAAAACTAGACTTTCTGAAACTCCTACCAAATAGCACCTAGAATTGCTAATTAAAATATCAGCATATATCCTTTTCATTGCATAAGTGAGTTTGAGAACAGTGCAGGAATACCTCAGAGGCCCAAAACCAGAGCTACAGATAACTGCTGAATCTATCCCTTGAGCACATGACCTGATACAAGGAATCTAAAACCCTGGGTTTTATTGGCTCCACGGTGTCAGGTTAAAAGGTCTTGGCCCACCATAATCTATGGAGTTAGAACGGAGTTCTCAATATAAAGCTGGGCATATTGAAAGGCCATGCCTCAGTGAAAGGTGAAAAAAAATTATTCCTGCTTGGGAGGGAGATGAAAAGGTAATTTGTCTTTTTCTGAATGGAGGAAAATACTTATGGTCATATGTAAAACATAGCACCAACAATTAAGGGATATCCCATTGCTCTCATGTGCCCATGAGACATTTGCAAATACTGACTTTACCCCTAGACATATCATAATCAAACTATTGAAAACCAAAGATTCTTAGAAATTGGTTTTATTTGATGTATCCAAGTCTTAAGTTTCTTGTGGGACAGCAAGCCTCCCCAGGCACGGCCAGCCCCGGCGGAAGGCAGACGCGTAGCCTGGAGCCAGGGGTCAGGGTGGCTGGCACGGGCGCAAGCCCTCAGCCTGCCCAGGCCTACTACAGGGCAGCTGGAATGGGCGGCCGCGTCCTCAGCCGGCACGGGCGTGACACCCTCAAGCCCGCCCAGGCACCAGCAGAGGCTGCGCCCATAATCTCCCGCCTAAACGCAACATCTGCCGGCCCCTGCCACTCCACCCTTCTTCCTCCCCTCCCTCTCCCGCTCCCTTTCCCCCCACCCCCCCCACGCAACTGCCTTGTTCTCTATTTCCCGCCACAGCCTAAGAAGCTCAAGCCCCAGCAACAGCAATAGCCAATCCCCTGCCGCCACCTCTCCCACCTCATGTACCAGCCTTCTCCCCTAGCAAATACACCCCCGTCCCCCACTGCGCAAACGCCTACTCCTCCCAGCACCCCTCCCATCCTTGCAGTTCCGTATTGTCCCACAGCCAATCCTTGCTGCGAGTCTCCCCAGCACGCCTTATAAGGCATCCTAGCAAAAGCTCCGCCCTGCCCCTGCGACAGCCCTATATAACCTCTGTACATCCCCGAATAAACGGCTCTGTTACAGCTCCACAAGGGTGTCTCGTCTCCTTCGTCCCCGCCGCCCTCCACACCTTGCACGCCTCGGCCGGAGACTCGGCCAAGTCTCCCGCCTCGCCCTCGCCTCCGGGAAGAGTCGCCTGGCCCACGGCCGCCCGTCCCTCGGCCAGGCTCAGACTGCCGCTGCCGCAGCTTCTCAATAAAAGAAACAACCTCCATAAAAATAAAAAGAGGATGAAGATTCAGAAAAATCTTTTAAAAGCCAAAGGGAAAAATAAAAATGCATTACATACAGGGAAACTGTTAAAACACTAAAAAGACAGACATTATCAAAGAGGATTAAAAAAGCAAAACCCAACAATATGCTGATAGCAATATATCCAGTTTTATTAAGACACAGCTGGGTTGAGAGCAAAAGGATGGAAAAAATTACCTTGAAAATAACCAAGTATAAGAAAGCCATAGTTTATTAATATCAAACCAAATGAACTTTAAGAACATTGGGGTAATTCATAAGTCAATTCATAAGGAAAAATTGGTCAATTTATCAAGAAAATAGAGTAATTCTAAATTTGTTTATACCAAATAACAGAGTATCAAGTAATAGAACTAGTAGACAAAAATTCAGTTAGGTTATAAAAGATTTGAATACACACTATCTGCCAAATTGACCTAACTGACATTTTTAGAACATTATACCCCAAAATGAAAAATACATATTCTTTTCCAATGTACATGGAACATTTGCCCAGGTAGATCACATACAGGCCATAAACACAAGTCTTATAAAATTATACGTTATGGCAATCATCCAGAAGAAATGTTC
Organism: Dasypus novemcinctus; assembly: GCF_030445035.2. NCBI lineage: Eukaryota > Metazoa > Chordata > Mammalia > Cingulata > Dasypodidae > Dasypus > Dasypus novemcinctus. The sequence goes on along the minus strand of NC_080674.1, from coordinate 45,763,396 downwards.
CAGTTGTGGCAAAGACAGAATCACACCACTACAGCCTGTCTTTCCACTGAGTACAAGTAAACACTCTCAATAAAATAGAAAAAAAATTCACCTCAATAATTCATGATCATAAATATTTCTTCACAAAGTTTAGGGTTCAAATTCATACCATCTGCGTGGTTTGGGAAACACAAAGTCAAGGGAAAAAACCTTGATAGCATCCTGGGACTTGTAGAAGGAAAAAAAATGTTCATTTTTGATGATTTTAAGTTCCTTTTCTTTCTAATACATGAAGTTGCAGCTCTAAATTTTTTTCTAAGTACTTAGTTGTCAATTTTAAATTTTGACATTTTATGTTTTCATTCTCATTTATTTTGAAACACTTTCTGTTTTATATAGTATTTCTTCTTTTATACTTGTGGTATTTAGAAGTGCATTGTTTAATTTCTAAGTACTTAGAGTTTTATTATTGATTTCAAAATAAATTGTATTGAGGTTGGACAGATTGCATAATTTTGGCTATATCTGTTTATATACTTTTAGTGGTTTCTAAAGAATGTTATAATTTTTTCTTTTAACAGTCATACATATTTTAAAGAACTTTTAGAAGACATAAATAGCCTATTATATTTACCCTGATATTTCTGACTGACACTGTTCTTCCTTCATTCCTTGAGTTCCAATTTTCCTATTGGATCTTTTCCATTCAGTCTGAACAAATCCCTTTAGCATTTCTTTCAGAGCAGGTCTGATGATGATTAATTTTCCAGCTTTTCCTTCATCTGAGATTTTTTTTTTAATTTTTTAATTTTTTATTGACTTTGTAATAATATTACATTAAAAATATATATGTGAGGTCCCATTCAACCCCATCCCCCCACCCCCCCTCTCCCCCCCCCAACAACACTCGTTCCCATCATCATGACACATCCATTGGATTTGGTAAGTACATCTTTGGGCACCTCTGCACCTCATATACATTGGTTCACATCATAGCCCATACTCTCCTCCATTCCATCCAGTGGGCCCTGTGAGGATTTACAATGTCCGGTGATTGCCTCTGAAGTACCATCCAGGGCAGCTCCATGTCCCAAAGACGCCTCCACCTCTCATCTCTTCCTGCCTTTCCCCTTACCCTTCGTCCACTATGTCCACTTTTCCCATTCCAATGCCACCTCTTCTATGTGGACATTGGATTGGTTGTGTCCATTGCACCTCTATGTCAAGAGGAGGGTCAGATTCCACCTGAATGCTGGATGCAATCCTCCCATTTTCAGTTGTAATCACTCTAGGCTCCATGGTGTGGTGGTTGTCCTTCTTCAACTCCATCTTAGCTGAGTGTGGTAAGTCCAATAAATCAGATTGTAGGTGCTGGAGTCTGTTGAGGCTCAGGATCTGGCTATCACATTGTCAGTCCAGAGATTCAAATCCCCTAAATATATCTTAAACCCCAACATTAACTGCACCTCCAGCACATTGGCATGAAAGTCTTATGAAGGGAGATCCCATCTGAGTCCAGATTCATCACACATAAACACCATTTCCAAAGAGGGGTCATCTGCCCTGGTAGTTAACCCCATCGGCCATGACCATAACTCCCGTGGGTCTCTTTAGCCCTCAAAGGAACCAATATCTGGGGGTTGTATCTGCTTTATCTGTCTCTCTGACTCTGCTCAGTTGTGCATGAGGGCAAACCTTCTGCCAGCCTCCAGACTCTTTTTTAGAAACTCGTAGTCATATAAACTCATTTCTCCTTTCCATTTCCCCCTTACTTTAGGTCAAACAGCATTTTAAAGTCATGGTATTTTATGTAGACATGGATATTCTGCTGATCCGCATTGAACCTTCCGTATAAGGTCATTTTCCAGTTGCATCATCAGTTGGTAGTTGATAGTGGTCCCTCGTTGCCAGGGAGGCTCATCCCCGGGTGTCATGTCCCACGCTGGGGGGAAGGCATTGCATTTACATGCTGAGTTTGGCTTCGAGACTGGCCACATTTGAGTAACATGAAGGCTGACAGGAGGAAATTCCCAGGCACAAAGTTGTTCTAGGCCTTGTTCTTATTTTGGGTTTATCAGCTCACAAGTCATCTGAGATTTTTATTTCATCTTCATTTCTGAAGGTTATTTCCACTGGATATAGAATTCTGGGTTGACAGTTCTTTTTTTAATACAAAATAATTTAATAAAGCATAAATCCATCCAAAGGGTACACACAATGGTATTTGGTAAAATTACCAAATAGTTGTGCATTCATCACCTCAGTTAGAGCATTTTCTTTATTCCAATAATAAAATAATAATAATAATAACACAAAACCAGCCCCCAAAAACCCAAACTGATCACCTTTCAGTCTCTCTCTGTTTTCCCTGACGTATATTGCTGCTATTCTGTTTCCATCTCTCTAGTTTATTTGTATTTATATTTTGTAAACAAAGTCTTATATATGTAATATCACCCATATTTGTATTTCACATTAGGTTTCACTATGTTATACTGTCCCCTGTTACATTTTTTAACTTTCCTTCTAGTAATATAAATGGCCTTAAACTTTCCTGACAGTTCTTTGTGTTCAGCACTTTAAAGTACATATTTCTACTGCTTCCTGGCCACAGTCGTTTCTGGTGATAAATCTGCAGAAATCCAAATCATTATTCCCTTGTATATAATATGTTCCTCCATTTTTCTTTGACTGTTTTTAAGAGTTTTCTTTATCTTTGACTTGATCAATTTGATTATGGTATGTCTTCCACAAGATTTTTTTTGACTTTATCCAGTGTGGGGTTATCTGAGCTTCTCAAATCTATAAATGTATGTATTTCAACAAGTTTGGGAAATTTTTAGCCATTTTTTCTTCAGATGTTATTCTGCACCAGTTTCTTTCTCCTCCCCTTCATGAACTACAATCACAAAAATGATAGATCTTTTTATCTTATCTCACAGGTCCCTGACACTCTGTTCATTTTTCCCCTATCTGTTTTCTCCCCATATTTTTGTTTGTATTTGTAGCAGTTTGATATTATTGATGAATTTCAAAAAGAAATATTGTATTATGTTTATAAACTGATCTTTTCCTCTGGGCATATTAGATTATACTGGATTCAGAGGTTTACTTGATTAAGTCATCAGGTAAACCTCTTGTGCTAGTAGGGTTTTGAGACCCCACCCTTGGTTGCTAGGGACTCACAGATAAAAGGCAAGGCAAAGGACAGAGTTGGAGGGCTTTTAATGTTGGCATTTTGATATTGGAGCTTGATGCTGAAGCTGGTGCCCCAGGGAGAGAGAGACACAACTGTTCCCCTGATAGTCTACAGCTGACCTTGTGGAGAAAAGAGAGGAGCTGAGCCCAGAGGAACCCAGGAAGCCTGAATCGTTACAGACATCGGCAGCCATCTTGCTCCAACATGTGAAAATAGACTTTGGTGAGGGAAGTACCTTATGCTTTACGGCCTGGTATCTGTAAACGCCTACTGCAAATAAATACCCTTTATAAAAACCAACTAATTTCCTGTATTTTACATCAGCACCCCTTTTGCTGACTAATATAGTATTCTATTTAATTAATTTGAGATTTTATCTGTATTCTTTGTTTCTAGTTATTTTATTTTTAATATTCTACATCTCATTGCATAAAATAAGTTTCATGTTATATGATTTTTTATCTTTCACCATTAAAAAAAGCAATTAAAGCTATACATTTTCTCATGCTACAACTTCCACTGTGTCCCATCAGTTTTCTTAAAATATGTTTTATTATTTCATGCTTTCTAAATAATATGTGCCTTTAATTTTTGTTTCATTTTTAGCTAAAAGTTAAAGGGGGATATTAAATTTTCAACTAGTTACTCTTTGGGGACAGATCATCTTAATTATTTCTAAAATAATGTATTATAACTAAGTATGGTTTACAAATCTCTGTTCTTTTAATATTTGGGAAAGCTTACTTGACATTAAATTCATGTTTGATTTCTATAAACATTACATGAACATGTAAATAGTATATAGTATCTATTCATGAAATAATATTTGTCTATATTCTACTCACATATAGAATTGAGGTTGCTAAGCACATTACTCCCTTATTATAAATCTTCATTTATGTTTACTGTCCTCGGTCAGCCCACAGTACACTTTTTCTATAAAGGGTCAGATAATAAACATTTTAGATTTTGTGGTCCACTTAGTCTCTGTCATACCTACTCAATTTTGCTGTTATAGCAAAAAAGAAGCCTTAGACAATGCGAAAACAAGTAAGCATGACTGTGTTCTTAAAAAAGCTTCATTTACAAAAAAGACAGGGAGCTGATGTGGCTCAAGGAATTGAGTGCCTCCTTCTCACATGGGAGGTCCTGGGTTCAGTTTCTGGTGCCTCCTAAAAAAGAAAATAAACAAACAAATAATAAGCAAACAAATGAAAAAAACTAACTCAGGGGACCTAATGTGGCTCAATGGTTGAGCACTGGCTTTCTACATAGAAGGTCCTGTGTTCAATCCCCAGCCCTGGTACCTCAAAGAAAAAAAAAAAATAGATAGCAGACTGGATTTGGGAGGTGAGCCATGGTTGCTGACTCCTGTTTTAAATCAGTTCTTTTCTGATTTATTAACTTGTGTCAATATCTTCTACTGTAACAGTACATTTATTAAATCTCTTTGCTTTTTAAGACTTTTGGCTTTATAACTATGTTGTTTGGTTTATATAATTATGGCTAACTTATCTTCTTTGTAAATTGTAACTCTTATCATTACACAATTCCTCTTTAACTCCTTTAGTGTTTTTAACTTTAGATTTCATACGTAAGATTTTAGTACTGTCAATTCTGCTTTCCATTTGTTGCATCTACCTATTATCTCTTGTTAGGTCTTATTTTCAACTTTTTTTTACTACTTTGTTTTAAGTGAATTTCTTAGAAAAGACATTTATCTGGGATTTATTTTTTCAATTCAATTTTATAGCCTCTGTTTTTTAATATGGCATTTAATCTGTTTACATTTCATGCATAACAAATGTATTGATCTTTTCTTATGTGTACTTTCATTTTACTCCATTTCTTCCCTTTTTCCCTCTTTTTCTTAACATGGTTGATTTTATTAAGTTTTTACTTATCCCCCTTGGTTCCATTTTTACTTTGAATGTCTTTGTATACTTTGCCACTCTGAGTTACCTCTTTTCCTGATAATATAATCAAACATGTATTTCCCTATAATACAATAAAACAAGATACCTGCTGTTTACACCATTTTCTATTCCCTCACTATTTCTCTACCCTGAAACGAGACCTTGAGATTTGTTTGCCTCCCCTACTATTGCCGCCTCCCACCCTCACAGAATATATTCTTCTTGACACATTACTATACTGAGTCAGTCTGACATTTGAGATCCAATTAGTCATCATGTATTCCCTAATGCAATGTCTTCTACTCAAGAATCCTTCTGTAGATTTACCTGACAAACTCTCAGTCACTCTAGCACTATGGACTTAGAGTTAACTACATATGGCTCTCTATTGTAGATCACTTGTGTGTGCTTAATCTGTTGTGCAATAGAGCCCTTTTGTGCGTATTTGCTTGAGGGAGAGGGATAAATGGGTAATATATTCCCTGATTATTTGTTCATCTAATAATATCTTTCTTTCATCATGACAGGGTGTTTTGGTTTCCTTGGCTGCTCAAAGCCCTGCTTAAACAATGGGAATTTATTAGTTCATGGTATTGAGGTTAAGAGAAAGTCCAAATCAAGGCATCATCAAGGCAATGCTTACCTCCTGAAGACTAGTGTTCCGGGGTTCCCAGTGATCCTTGATTCTGGCTCCTCTGCTATATGGCAATGCGATGGGTGGTCTCTCCCTTCTCTTACAGGTTTAGGTGACCTTTAGCTTCTTGCTTCCCATGGCTTCCTCTCTATCTGTCTGAGCTGAATTATATTTATAAGGATGCCAGTAATAGAATTAAGACCCATCCTGGGCTATACATTAAATGAAGAAAACTCATCTAAAGGTCCTACTTACAATGGGTCACTCCCACAAAGATGGATTAAATTTAAGAACACGTTTTTCATTCAGCTCCAAACCACCACACAGGGGAATAAAATTTTGTGTGACTCCATGAGTCTTCGTATCAATAATTTCCTCTCTATTGTGTATAGATGCTATTTCATTGTTTTCAGGCTTCAGCTATTTCAAATTTTCACCTTTATAAATACTTTTTTCTGCATATAAGCTTGTGAAATTTTCTTTTTTGTCTTAAGAATGCAATAATTTTAACTAAGACATGTCTAAGTGTGTGTCCTTTTACATTTTTTATCTGGGAATAGGGGAGCATTATCAATCTTCCAAATAAAGTCTTCATCACAGAGAAATTTTGTTTCTATTATTTGATAGTTCAGGTAGCAATATGAATTCAAAACTTTCCCAGAAAAATGTTTTACTTTAAATATTTCTTCATTGTATTTAAAATTCAGAACAGTTTCAGTATAAGTGCTTGCAGATATTTTTTAAAATGTATTATGCATTTTTACTTTCTGATTCCATAAACAACAAATAAAATAAAATTTTCCTAGCACAAACTTGTTATAAAATATTCTAAAGCTACATTATTATTCTAAATTTAGTAATCGAATCTCCAAAGCAGTGATAATAAGGAATAATGAATATGCTAAATTCTGTGCCAAAACTTTCATGAAGCATAATATAACTGCTGGAATTATAAATAAGTGTATTTAAAAATGAAAGGAAATAATAGAAGTATAATTCATATAGAAAGAAGGTTAATTAACATGACAATATTCTATTTAGATAGTATTTTATATAACTGAATTACATGCATGCTTCTTTGGAAATTGACTTCTTTAGGAACCATATGACTTAAATGAAGAAAGTTCACCTGCTATAGATTCATTCCTTGGTGTTCATAGGAATTCAAAAATTTCCTAAGAAAATGTTCCTGGGTTCCCAAGAAATTCTCCATGCTTTTCATCCCTATCTTAAGGCCCTACCTTAAAAGTTCTTGGGTTTTGTCATTCTGTGAAAGATTCTTAAAAATGCTGCCATTTACAGACTAGGGAGAATTTTGCTACCCCCAGCAGAGCCAATCATTGGCAAAATTGAGAAGTAGACCAATTCTGTTTTTCTTTTCTTGAGTTACCCATTTCCATATTATGCACTCTCATTGAAAGGAAAGAAATATCTGTCCTCAGGAAACAATCAGATAACAGGGATTTTCAGTCATTTCTGATTTTTAAGTCAAGGACATTTCAGATACCAGCAAGTAAAAGAAAGTATACATTTTGAGTATTCAGAATATGTTAGCCTGTGTAACCCATAGAAATAACACCAAAATATGCCACTGCTGATTTCATAAAAACTGTGCTCCATTCCTCAGCATATGAGACAAATAAGCATATTGTTGCAGAGAAACCTTTCATTCATTCATTTACTCTTCAATTTTTTTGAATGCCTATTATGAGCCAGGCTCTGTGCTAGACACTTGAGCTGTAACTGATCACTTGTTTGTGTTTTACGTAACCCATCCATGGAATTACCATATCATTCATTTCTTGCGGATATTTTTGTTTTCCTCATCTGTAAAAGAACTGAAAGCTCTTAGAATGGATACAAGCCTAAGGAGTGCAGAGAAGAGAGCAGATGCAGGGTCCAAACACCCAGGAAGAGTATTGTTAGGTTATTAGAAGGAGGAGGTACAGCAGGGCAGTTGATCTGTGTTTGACAATGTGAAATCACAAGGTTGCTGACCTAACATCGGAAGAGTCTAAGGAATAGAACAAAGATTGTGGAATTACACAGACCCAGCTGGAGAGTAGACTTGCCTGGCACAGAGAAACAGTGAGCAGTACATGAGGAATGCAAGCCAATCATCCAAATCCAGGTGTAGCAGTTTGGTATTGTTTATGAATTCCAAAAATAGATATCGGATTATGTTTGTAAACTGGTCTGCTCTTCTGGGTGTATTAGATTGTATTAACTTCAGAAGTTTCACTTTTACCTGATTAAATTATGATTAGGTTTTTGATTGGGCAATGTCAGTAGGAGGTTGAGTCCTCACCCATCAATGGGGCAGGGACTCACATAGAAAATAACAAGGCAGAGGAATTAGGAGTTTTAATGCTGGAGCCCTGGGAATTAAATACACAGAGAAGCAGATATGTAAGGAAAGAGAGAAAACTCCAATAGACATGGCAGAGGCCCTGGAAAGAGAGCAGTCATTTGCCTGATAGTTTACAGCTGGCCTTATGGAGGGACTTACCCCGAGAGAGAGACGAGACTTATCCCAGCCTAGGGCTGAGATTAGAAGAAGCTGGGACCAGGGAGCCTGAAGAGGAAGAGGAAGGCTCAACCCTTGCAGATGTCAGCAGACAATTTGCTGCAACACGTAGCAGCAGACTTTGGTGAGGGAAGTAACTTACACTGTATGGCCTGGTAACTGTAAGCCTCTACCCCAAATAAAGAGCATTTGTAAAAGCCAATAGACTTCTAGTACTTTGCATTAGCATCCGTTTGGCTAATGCAACAGGTAACAAAGAACACCATTGCTGCAAATTCTATATTACATCCATTAAGTCATAGTACTTAATGTAATCTAAAGGCCCTGAGCATATTCTAAGATAGTAACCAGAGTAAGAAACTCTAGGTTTAATGATTATTGTGAGAATACACCACTTACAACAATTACAGGGTCTTATAAGTTAGTTCAAGTGTACTGCAATTAATTTTTAGCCATTCAATACCAGGCATCATGCTAGACACTGCTGGGGTTCCTGCATCAACAAGACGAACTCTTCATTCTTATGATCCTCTTTTGAGGTAGTATGACATTAAGGACATGGACTTGGGACCAGCCAGATTCCAAATGTAAGTTCCAACTCTTTTAGGTAATCATGGACAAGTTAATTAGCTAATTCATCCTTAGTTTCCTCATGTGTCAAATGAAGGTAATAATGTCCAGCTCATAGGATTCTAAAAAAGGTCAAATATTGCAATGGCTATAGTGCCCTAATTCTTAGGTCATGCTTGGTAATTATTAGATGCTATTACCATCCTTTAATACTGGACAAACAAAAGCACATAATCATGGAAGATCCTATTGCATGAAGTACTTGTTTCACATTAATTTATACCAAAAGATCACCTAAATTTCCACCTGATGTTTTTCCAATTTTTTTTTAAAGATTTATTTATTTACCCCTCCCCCCCACCAGTTGTCTGTTCTCTGTGTCTATTTGCTGCGTCATCTTCTTTGTCCGCTTCTGTTGTCTGTGGCATGGGAATCTGTGTTTCTTTTTGCTGCATCATCTTGTTGTGTCAGCTTTCCATGTAGGTGGCACCATTCTTAGGCAGGCTGCACCTTCTTTCACGCTGGGCAGCTCTCCTTACGGGGTGTATTCCTTGTGCGTGGAGTTCCCCTACTTGGGGGACACCCCTGCATGGCATGGCACTCCTTGCACTCATTAGCACTGCACATGGGCCAGCTCCACACGGATCAAGGAGGCCCAGGGTTTGAACCGGGGACCTCCCATGTGGTAGATGGACGCCCTAACCACAGGGCCAAGTCCACTTCCCTGCTTTTCTATTATAGCATTGATGAGCTATGTTTATCTTCAGGAACCTACCAAAGCATCCCTGGTTGGTAACATTTGCATCTTAGAGATGATAAATGTAGAAATCAATAAAATATGAATGTGTATAGAACAGGATTGTTAACATGGCAAATACCTCCTTAAATCCATAAGTAACACAAAACACAGAAAAGTAAAGGTTTCTGTTATAGAGAAGTTCATAGGGTGTTAGGAAGAAGAAGCAGAGGGAAGCCCAAGCAGAAGATAAATGCAATGAGAAGCTCTGTCACATTAGAGTCTGAGGTGAGGAACAAAGAAGCATACTGGGTTGAAATTAGACAGCAGGAAGTAGTAGGGTGGTGGTCAACCTGGGTTAGCAACACAAAGTCTGTTGGTTTTCATGAACCATTGGTAGAGTGGCTTATCAGTGAAGACGGACAATATCAATAAGAGAAATGAGCATGAATAAAGTCTAAATTGGAACAAAATAGGACTTGCCATAGCTTTGTGTCAGACTGACAATAGGTAAATTTCTATTGTCTTCAAAGGCCAAGACTCTTTCTGAAGGCCTGATTCCTCAGAGAAGTTCTCTGGAAGAAGGAGACTGTCACCGCTTAGACAGTGCTACTGTTGAAGAACTTTTATGAGCACAATCTAGAAGTCATCAGGACTTTAAAAAAATATAGTAGGCCAGTTTAGCTTTGGCTAAAAAACAGTACACAAGTACCTGGAGTGTTAAAATGCTAACCAATTCTACATTTAGATTGGTGGAAAAAAGTCAAAATGCCTCTCCCTTATGCAATGTAGATATTTAAAAGTTTTGTCCAAAAAGTTGCTCTCTAAAGTCTGAAATTGATCTTTGTGGCAATTGGAAATGAACAGAATTTAGTAACAAAGGTCTAGGTCAAATGGAAATGAAAGATTTAGACAATATTAATGAAAATAAAAATTTATTTATATGGCTGCTGATGGCTCCCAATTGAAACAAATATATACAAATTCTATCATTCCAATCTAATTGCAGAAAATCAATTACAATGGGAAACAATCCCAGTGAAGTCAACCTTACCATATCTAGTGGAACCTTTCTCAAATAAATCATCTCAGCAAAGGTGAACATTAGATTTGAAGGAGGGGAAAAGTAGAGTTCACAATTGACATGGGAAGATGTTGGGTAAATTTGGACCATCTAGAGATTTCTAAAGCTTCTTGAAGAATTGTCACAAGCTCCTTTAGTCAGCCAAAAAACTGAAGAACGAAAAGGATTAGCATGACTTTGTGAAACGTGCCCATGAGCCAACCTTTGCCCAGCAAAGCAGGAACTGCTTTAGAATCACAAACCAGATAAATAATAAAAAAGAAAAGAAAAGGTCTTTGAACTTTATACCTTATTCCAGTTGAATTGCCTTTGAATCAGAGGAAGCAATCTTTAGATGAGTAGAAGTGTTTCATCATGTTGGCCCAGTTTGCTTGAATAAGACCAACAATCCATTATAATTCATCTGTGCTCTGTGTTTGGGGAGAGGAGAAGGACATAAGCAATTTTTTTCTGTCATTGCTGCTATTGGGACAACAAATGGGACTTTCTTTACATCCTTCCTTACATTTGATAATAAGCAGAAATGATGTAAAAATGACTAAAGAGCCCAGGATAAGGAAGATCTATCAAACAAATGATGATCCCTGAGAAAGACCTAATGCCTGAACAATGAGGAGAAGAGTTCCTTTAGCCTATAGCAATAAAGAGGATGTTCATTAATGAGAAAAATTCAAAAAAGAGGAAGGGCCTGGGGTAGGTAAACAAGGGAGTCATCTGTGAGTTATGGGAATCATGAGGAAAGATGCAGATGGGTCATATATGAGTCACTGAGGAAGGATTGAGATGGATTTTATCCTGGAATGTGCTAGGCAGAATAATGCTTCAGGGTGAACCTTTTCTCAGAACACAAAAGGGTGGAGAACAGGGCTCAAATAAATGTCAACATTGTCATTTTTTTTTCTTTAAAAAAAGTAAATCACTTGTTCGTTGTAGGTTTAAATAAAAGAGCTATTTCATTTTACATACTGCCAAGTTGCTTTTACTTTAAAATTGAAGTAAATATAAATAGTAAATAGTATTTCAAATATTACAAATAGAAAATTCAGAAATACTGAGATGTACATGCTTTTGAATTTATAGTTCAAAACAACACAGAAAGGAAAAAGAACAAGTATGTGTCTTTTGAAATGTATTTGAATTCCACAACGTTTGTTTTTTACAGATGTCTAAAACCAAAGTAACCAACTTTTTTTTATCAAGTTGGAACTAAATAATCCTTGGATTTTTTTACTGTCTTCTTTCTTTCACTTTTTTTTAAATTATAGAAACTTTCAAACATCTACAGTCAATACCTTAGCCTAATTAGCAGTCATGTACCACTTCCCAACTTCAGTGATTGTCATTATTCTACAGTTCTTGTTTCATCTATTTCTTGTATTTTGAGTTTTTCCTTGGCTCAAGTATTTTAAATCAAAGCCTGGATATCATATTTTTTAACCAAAAGTACTTCAGTATGGATATTTAACTGACAATGACTCCTTTTTCAACAAAACCACAAAATCTTTATCAGACCCTAAGAAAATCAACAATAATTGCTTAATATTTTCTAACATTCTACCTGTGGAATTTTCCTCATTTGCCTCAGATAAAGGTTTATTGGTTTATTCAAATCAGGATCCAAATGAAGACCATACATTACATTTGTTTACTATGTTTCTTCATTTCTAACATCTCTCCTTCACTTTTTTATACTGTGTATTTGTTGAATAAATTAGTCTTTTTTGTTCATAAAACTTCCACATTTTGAGTTTGGATAATAGTATGCCTGGGATTTAATTTAATATGTTCTTTCATTCCTAACTAAACTGATAGTTAAATTTAGAATTTTGATTAGATTTAGATTCAATTTTCATTTTGGCAAAAAACTTTATAGGTAATGTCATGTACTTCCTAATGCATCAAATATAACATCTGGTAGGCCTAGTCCTTAAAATATTCCTATTTATCTAGCTAAATGAAAAATGTGAAGAGCTAATGCTTTATCTCTTTTAAATCATCTAAATAATCCTTAAAACATCTGTATGAGCATGGGACTTGTTTCATCTCTCTTTTAAAAATGAGCAAGTTGGGTCATAAAAAGTTTAAATAACTTGCCGAAAGTCAAATAGTTGTAACTGACATTTAAATACACCCAACCTATTGCTAGATCCAGGACTCTCAATTGCTAGACTCTGCTTTATGTTCCCACAAGTGCACTGTATTGCTCATGGAAATTATTCTATGAATAGTCATTTGATTGCTATTTCCATGAAACATAGAAGTCTAACTTCTATTTTAGAGGTGGGGCTGGTTTTCATAGAATGTTTTTTCTTTGAGTGTTCTTTCTGTAAAATATGATATTTAATTTTGTAGGAGAAAGCATTCTTGTCCTACTTCTTCAGCAAACAAAGATGGAGACATTCACAAGCAGCAGAAATGTTCTGGCAAGATTAAGACCAAAAGACAGAATTTCAAGACACCAGAAGGCTTCAACACTATACAGCATAGACCCTTTGCCAGGGCACAGCTTACCTGGGATATCAGCCTATTGTAATTCCCACAGGAAGCAATGTGGGTATGGAAAACAAAACCCTGCAGACTATTCAGCCTGCATGGCTCAGTGCCAGGCACACACAGGTATGCTGGCATTGTAGAACTAAATTCTATAAACGTCTGTTATCACAGGATATATATGTAGGTAGTTTGCTTATGGATTTAGAGTCAAAGAAAGATGGAATTTTATTTACAGTGTTGATAGTTATGCTAGGAAATTCAGAAGAAATTAATTTTGGTTCAATGACAATGAGTTTGGGGGTAGTTAGATGAGTGAGGGGGGTGTTAGCTAAATAACATGCAATTGTGCCACATTGCCTCATTTTGTGTTGCCCATGTTATTGCCAGGGTAATGTGAATCCTTAAATGGCCAGGCATGTCATCAAAAGTGGCTTTCAAATAATAAGCTGGATAAAATTGTAGACAATGTAGAAATTCAAAGGTGGAGTCATTGTGGTATGTATTGGCAGTGGGTTGAAATTTGGGTCCCAGCCCTGCCTCCAACTTCACATGTAACCCCAAGAAAGTCATGGCACCTCTCTAAAAGAAAGGAGCATTAATTCACAAACTTTTTCTCTAATCAGAAAATATTTGTTCTAACAAAATCTAATTATGTATGTCAATATATTATAGATATTTTAAAAATAGATCATTGTATTCCTGGACACTTTGGAGCCCCACCTATTTTGTCTCTCCCTTTCTACCCTCCAAAATGATCCTTAAGGAACTATCCTGAAATTCTAGGTTTCTGATCATAAAGGACAGTTTGAAAACCCATGGAACTAGATGATATCTAAAGCTCTTTTCTTAATTTGACTTAAAGGAGTCTAATCAGAGGCAGATGAAGAAAGCCAAACTTGAGTAGAGATAATATCAACATTCACTTTTAAAGAACTTGCTTGGGCTAAAATAAGACCTTTTTTTTTCTCCTCAACCCTCACTCCCTTTCAATTATTAATGCATAAATTGTTAGATATTAACCATTTACCAATGACATATTTACTCTTTTCAAATACAGAGTATCTTGGGTTTATTCTTTAATCTTGGATCCAAACATCACTTCCAAATTCAGACATCAGGTTCTGAAGAGATGTACATCCTGATGGAGGTAAAAGCAAAATTTCTGGGTTTCGGTGGGAGCATATTAGAGGTTTCCAGGAGCTCTTGAGAACAATCTGAAGATAGCACCAGAAGGCAAGAATGAGGAAGAAGGAGGAAAGCACAAAATTACAAGTCCTCATGGTTTGGTCAAGGCTGGCTCTGGATACGTATTGATTAATGTGTCTCGACTCTTGCATAAGGCCACTCTGTTGCAGAGAAATTTTCAGATCCATGATGCAAGAACATTAAAAGAAGCACACTGTCCTTTTTCTGGAATAAACAAATTACATCTGGGTAAAATGGAGAACATATATTCCTTTTAATTTATTATCTAATCTTGTCTCTTCCACCAGCATCAGGACTAAATTTTAAATATTTTTTATTCTGTTTCTGTGTTTATGTATCAAATTAGATGGTACTGACATGACTTTCCATAGCAGCAGGGTTTTTACCAGTTTCCTGGTCGTTTTTGTTTATATTCTATCCACTCCTACAGACAGATTATAACAGCCAAATCATTCATTAGCTTTGGTAACAAACTAAGCCTGTTTCTTATGTAATGTTTCTGAGTTGTTTAGATTGTGACTGACTTTATTTATTAAGATGAATGGAATCTAATGGGGGAGGTTTGTTGCTAATAGCCAATAAAGCTGAAATCTATTTGTGAAAAATGGTCTCAAACCAGGGCAGAGTTTAAGGTTAAAATCATTATTATTTGTCCTGCATTTTACCCAAGGAACACTGTTAGTCAACTTGCCAGGAAATAGAACAAATGGCTGATCAACATCACTGATTCAGGCTATTTACTGGTTTGTGCATCTTGTTTGTTGAATTGAGAGATCACTTAATTCTAATGGCTGTTTTCATGGTTAAATTTGTTTTAAACCTTTAGCCTTGGAAATGCATGAAGAAAATATGCATAGAGTGGTGGGCTTCTATTATGAACATGGTAGGAAATAATCTGCCCATTTGACTTAGTACACCGAAGGGAACTATGAAGTCTGAAGATTACCTTACCGATTGAACAAAGTTTAGGGAGTCTTTACCACTGTTTGACCAAACCTACATAAGCAATAGGTTGCAAATGGATAGGGCTCAAAAATCTTACTGTAATGAATTAAGTAGTTTAGCAATATGTATTCAATAAGTATTCAATAATAATCAGCATTCTAATCATGATGCTAAAATGCTCGATTCTATCAGAATTATTTCTAGCATTAAAAGAAGAGAAATGGCAGCACTCAAACATAAAAAACAAATGATTTGAAATAAAGCTGAAGTATATCTTGCAAATGAAGGCCAAACGTATAAATAATTTGTAAAAGAAGGTGAGGTCATGAAATATTTTGCATGCTATTTTGTAATTCACACTTTTAATAGTATTACTGAGCTATAGTTAACATACCATACAATTCAACCATTTAAAATGTACAATTCTATATAATTTAGTATATACACAGGGTTGTGCAACTATCTCCAAAATATAAATTTAGAACATTTCATCCCCCACAAAAGAAACCCCATTGACATTAGCATTCAGTCCTCATTCCCTTATCTTTTCAGCCCCTGGCAACCACTAATCTATTTTCTGTCATTATAAATTTGCCTATTCTGAGTAATTTGTTTATTAGCTAATATATTATATGGTCCTTTGTGACTGACTTCTTTCACGTAAGCATAATATTCTCAAGGTTGTAGCATGAATCAGTACTTTATTCCATTTTTTGCCAAATAACAGTCCATTTTATGGATGTAACACACTTGTTTATCCATTCATTGGTTGATGGGCATTCTGCCTATTGGTGCTTTTTGGCATCACAGTGGGTATAAAATGGTTTATCATTAAGGTTTTGATCTGCATTTCCATAATGGCTGTTAGCATTGAGCATATTTTCATGTGCTTATCATTCATTGATGCATATATATATATATATGGAAAGATACTGCATTCATGGATTGGAGGATTTAATATTGTTAAGATACTGTTAAGATATCTTAATATTCTTAAGCTATAATAACTTAATTATTGTTAAGGTGCCATATTACCCTAAGTTACCTACAGATTCATTGCAATTCCTATCAAAATTCTAATGTCCTTTCAGAAATGGAAAAGCTGATCCTAAAATTCATATGGAATTGCAAGGAATCTCAAATATTCAAAATTATCTTGAAAAATAAAAACAAATTTGGATGACTCATAATTCTCAATTTCAAAACTTACTGCCAAGCTACCACCAAAACAGTGTGGTACTGGCATGAGACTAGACATATAAATCAATGGAATAGAACTGAGAATTCAGAAATAAACCCATGCATCTACAGTCAGTTGATTTTGACAAAGGTGCGAAGACCACTCAATGGAGAAATAATTGTCTCCAAAAAATGGTGGGAAAAATGGATGGTCACATCTGAAAGAATAAAGATGTACCCTTATTTCAAGCAATATACAAAAATTAACTCAAATTGGGTCAAAGACTGAAATGTAAGAGCTAAAACTATAAAATTCTTAGAAGAAAACATAAAGGTAAATCTTCAATACCTGGAATTTGGCATTGGATTCTTATATATGACACCAAGAGTACAAGCAACAAAAGAAAAAAATAGGTAAATTGGACTTCATCAAAATTAAAAACTTTTGTACATCAAAGAACACTCTCAAGAATGGAAAAACAACACAAATGGAAGAAAGTATTTGAAAATCATGTATACATGATATAGTATCCACTATATACATAGAACTCTTACAACTCAACAACAAAAAGACAAACAACCCAGTTAAAAAATGGGCAAAGGGCTATCTATCTATCTATCTATCTATCTATCTAATCTATCTTTCCTCTCCTTTCCAATGGATAACTTTCATTTGATTTTCTTCTCTGCACATCCCTGTCATGTTCTTGATCTCAAGGGGAAAACAGTAAGTCTTTCACCATTAAAAATAATGTTATCGGTGGGGTTCTTGTAGATGCCTTATATAAGGTTTAGAATGTTTCCTTCTTTTCCTAGTTTTTTGAGCATGTTTGTTCCCAAGGGGCACTGGATTTGTCAATGCTTTTTCCACATGTTGATATGATTATGTAGTTGTTGTCCTTTATTCTATTAATATGGTACATTAGTTGATTTTCATATGTTAAGCCAACCCTGCATTCTTGGAATAAATCCCACCTGGCCATGGCATGTAATCCCTTTTATATGTTGCTGAATTCAATTTGCTAATATTTTGTGGAGGATTTTTGCATCTATATCCATAAGGGATATTGGGCTTTACTTTTCTTATGATGGCTTTGCCTGGTTTAGCTCTGAGGATATTAATGGCATTTAGAATAAGTTGGGAAGTCTTCCTTCCTTCTAGTTTTTGGACTAATTTGTGAATAACTGGTATTAATTCTTTAAATGTTTTATGTAGTTCACCAATAAATCCATCTGGTCGGACTTTTCTTTGTGGGAAGTTTTATGATTACAAACTCGATCTATTTTCTGTTTCATATTTCCTCAGATTTTCTACTTCTTCTTGAGTCAGCTTTGGTATTTTATGTATTTCTAGGAATTTTTCCATTTTGTTTTGATTATTTTATATGTCCTCATTCAATTGCTTGTAGTATTCTATAATCACTTTTATTTCAGTAAGATTGATAATGATGTTCCCTGTTTTATTCCTGATTTTAGCAATTTGAGTCTTCTCTTTTTTCTTTGTCAGTCTAGGAAAAAGTATATCAATTTTATGAATGTTTTCAAAGAATCAACTTTTGATTTCATTGAGATTCTCTATTGTTTTTTATTCTGTATTTCATTCGTTCCCATGCTAATTTTTATTGTTCCCTGCCTTTATTTTATATTTGTTAATTTGCTCTTCTTTTTAGTTTCTTAATGTGGAAGGTTAGTTTATTGGTTTGAGATCAATCTTTCCTTTTCTGATATAGGCATTTACAAATGTATATTGCTCTCTAAATGCTGTTTGCATACATCCCGTAAGTTTTTGTACATTGTACATTCATTTTCACTCATTTCAAGAAAGTTTCTAGTTTCCATTTTTCTTGATCCATAGGTTATTTAGGAGTGTATGGTTTAATTTCCATGTATTTATAAATTTCCCAAATTTCCTTTTATTGATTTCTAATCTAATTCCATTGTTCTCAGAGAACATATTTTATATGGTTTCTATCCTTTTGAATATATTGTATTTTTAATGTCCTGGCATATGATCCTGGAGGAGAGTCTTTGTATTTTTTATCGGAATAAGTTTTCTGCTGCTATTGAGTGGCATATTCTTTATCTATCTGGCAGATCTAAGTAGTTTAGAGTATTGTTCATAGCTTCTATTTCCTTATTATCTTCTGCCTATTTCTACCCATTAGTAAAAACAGAGTATTGAAGTTTCCAACTATTATTGTTGAATCATGTATTTCTGTCTTTTATTCTGCCAATTTTTATATGGGTTATGCTTTTCTATTTCTCTGCATGTCTTGTAATTTTTATGGAAAATTGGACATATTATATAACTATTGTAGCAACTCTGGGTATAATCCTTACCCCTAGTAGAGAAGTTGTTGTTACTATGCTTGGTTGTTTTATTTTTTCAGTGAGTTGGTTGAACTCTTTTTGTGAAGTTTATTTCCCTCACAATGTGCAGTTGTTTTGTCCCTACTTGTATTTTCCCCCTGGGTTTTATCTTTTATCTTTGGGTGACTCCTGGGTCAGAATAGGTCCTTTGCTGGTTAAACGTTGTGCTTAAGCATCCTTGGCCAACTAGAAATTACCCTTTATCATTCAATGTGTTTGTTGTTTGAAAGTTGCTATCATAGTTCAGGGAATTTATGGTTTGCTTTGCCCTATGTTGATCCAGGAGCTACTAGTGTGGATGCCCCTGCTCTGATTGCAACTGCAGGGGCACAGCCTTGAACATGCACACCAACTCCCAGAGTGCCAGGGACAAATGTGATTTTATTTTTAAGGCTTGCTTAAGAGTTGCTCCTGTGTCAGAATAGCAGATTTTATGGTCATCGTTTGGTCAGGTTGTGATTAAGACTGTTTTGCCAGGGAGGCTCCTGCTTTTTGTTGGTCCATCTGCATGGGGCTTAGCAAACACTATCTTGTCTGTCCCATGTCCTGCTTTGAGTGTGCCTAAGTGATAAAGTCTAGGATATTCACACAATCTTCCCAATTCCCAAGGTTGACCGTGATCCCAGGAGGGCTCTTCTTGCCTATCTCTTCCTGCTTCTTTCTATTAAACTTCTGGCTGCTGTGTCATTTTGCTCATATCATAGAACAATCAGACTTCCCTGCCAGCTTCTCTATTGTTCTTTTTCTTTAAGATTTATTTTTTAAATTTATTTCTCTCCCCTTCCATCCCCCTCCCCCGCCCCAGTTGTTTGTCCTCTGTGTCCATTCGCTGTGTGTTCTTCTGTGTCTGCTTGTATTCTTGTCAGCGGCACCAGGAATCTGTGTCTCTTTTTGTTGTGTCATCTTGCTGCATCAGCTCTCCATGTGTGAGGTACCATTCCTGGCCAGGCTGAACTTTCTTTCGCACTGGGCAGCTCTTCTTATGGGGCACACTCCTTGTGCATGGGGCTCCCCTACATAGGGGACACCCTTGAGTGGCCAGGTACTCCTTGCATGCATCAGCACTGCACATGGGCCAGCTCCACATGGGTCAAGGAGGCCCTGGGTTTGAACAGTGGACCTCCCATGTCGTAGACGGATGCTCTATCCATTGAGCCAAGTCCACTTCCCATCTCTATTGTTTTTGACAGCACTCTTAGGCATGTAGTTCTCAAAGCTCTCTTCCAAATAAAGTTACTCCTCTTAGGCAGAGCTGCAGGGTCCTTCCTCCATATTTGTGGCCTTTTTCCCTTGCAGAGAACTCCTGCACCACTGCGCAAAAGCCAGTGTTGGGGATCCACTTTTCTTGGAGAGAGATTTCAGGGAATTGGGGGGTGGAATCCCCCCTGGTCTTTCAGCTTGCCCCTCCTAACATGGAGCCTTATCGTATGAGTGAGCTGGACTAATCAGGGCCCCAGTATTCTCAGCCTGCCACACCGAAAGTGGAAATTCCACCCTACAAGCGGTGCTGGGGAGGAGGGAGACCAAATACTTTCAGTCATGACTAACTTCTGCAGTATGGGACTGGAGGAAGAAAAAATGTGAGAAGCCTCTCCCTCTCAGGGTGTAACCACTGCCCCAGACTGGAAACAGTGGGCAAAGGGGCCTTTATTGGCCACACTCATCTAGAGTACTGTATCCAGTGTCACAGAGTTGGGGTGGGGTTGAGTAAGGGAGCAGATTAGGGTTATGCTCAAATGCTACAGACTTTTGCTGTTCTTACTGAGATTTAGTAGATTTTCTGAAATAAATATTTCTCCATTTGCTGTATGTCGTTAGGACAATTTCCGGAGACTTTAAGCAATTGCATGCTATAGTTTTCACGGTTGAATTATAGTTTTGCTGGTAAGAAGTCGCCATGCTCCTTACACCACAAAGTCTCATTCTTTGTGCCTTCACACACATTCTTAACATTCTTTAAGCCATAACAACAAGGGTCAACATTTTGATGCTGATGCTCCCTTTTAGTGCCCATTTAAAGCCTATTTTAAATGTCCTCATGAAACATAAAAGTGAGTGATTCAGTAAAAGGTATTTGCCATACTCAGGGTGAAAATACAGGACTACCTCTTTTATTGTGCTACACTTTATTGCACTTTCTAGATATTACTTTTTTTTTTTTTTTTACAGATTGAAGGTTTGTGGCAACTCCTTATTCAACAAGTCTATCAGCACCATTTTTCCAACAGCATCTGTTTACCTGATGTCTCTGGGTCACATTTTAATTAAGGCATGTACATTGTTTTTTATACACAGTGCTATTGCCCACATAATAAAATAAGGTATAGTGTAAACATAACTTTTATATGCACTAGGGAACTAAAAAAAATTGATGTGACTCCCTTTATTGTTATATTTGCTTCATTGCAGTGGCCTGGAACTGAACCTGTGTTATCTCTGAGGTATGCCTATAACCATGAATATTTATATGGCCCTTGTATGCCAGGCATTATTCTAAGTGCTTTGCATGTATTACCTATATTTAATTATAATAAAAACTGTCTGAGGTAGGTATTTTTATGAAATCATTTTAAGGCACGTTAGCATAGGGAAAGGGAAGACTTGGGTCACAGCTGAAGAGCTGGTAGACCATATGGTAGTGAGACTTACCTGGAAACCTCCTGAGGGATTCTGTGAGATCCCGGCCATGAGAATCCCATTTGGAATGAGAGTCCCCTTCAGGGTCAAGGGCAAACCCCGGATACCCTCAGAAGGCCTCACCATTGGCCCCCTAAGGACTGACAGGCAGGGTAATCTATCAAACAGCAAACAGCTGGGACCCTACCCCAACACTGTGAAGACTTTAAAAAGGCTTTACCTGGGACCCCATGTCCATGTCTCACTCTGCAGCATGCCCACAGTCCACACCTTAGACCGTGTACTTTTCTCATTTTCTTATTTCTTGATACTCTTTACTCCCTTGCCTACCCTATGGCGTGAACTTAAATTCTTTTATGTGGCATAACCAAAACCCAGATCCTTCTGCTAACAATTACCCCATTTTCATTTATGGGAAAATTGAGGTACAGAAATTAGGGAACTTATGAAAGATTACATAACTACTACACACACCTGGAATTTGAAGTCTAATAGTTCATATACAAAGACCATCCTAAACTGCCTCCATTTTTCAAGGTTGCAACCTATAATATCTCAGTAGTAAATATAATTTATTTTTCTTTATGAAGGAATGATACTTAACTTTATACACCAAAACAACCAAATTGTTCAGATCATACCTTGAAATAATTTAATTAGAATCCCTGGGAGGTTTTAAAAAGGCTCTCAAGTGATATTAATGTGCAGTCAAGGTTGATAATAATTGTGCAAGAATCACTGTCATAACACAGACATACACATATGCATGTAACAGCAACGAAAACATCAAGAATTGCAATAACCAACAAAAGTGATAAACCAAACTATACTCTAACCCAGATCTCTCTTGATATCTGAAGATATCAAACCTTTCTCTTCTACCCTTTACAACTAAGGAGATGCTGGTAATGTCCCACCCAGATGCTCTTTCCCTGGCCTGTGTTTTTGTGAGTTTTGCCTAATGCCAACTCACAGCCACCCCTTTCAAGGGAGAATTGCCCCAGACAAACTGTAGCTACACACTTTTGTTACTTCTGTAGCACTCCTCATTCCACTGAAATCCTGATTTCTATCATTGACACTGACAATCATTTCCTTGTAACTTCTCATTCTGAAGTCACCAATTATTTCCTTGTTTCAATTTCCAGTATTTATCTCTTTGTACCATACCAGTATGTAGCAGCATTTGACTCTGTTAATTTCTCCCCTCCTCTTTCCTTAGATTCCCTAAAATCACACTTTTCTGGTTTTCCACCTACCTCTGGCCATCTTCAATATTCTTTACAAGCTAAAGTTCCTTGCCCATTCTTTAACTCTTGGAGTTCCTCAAAAAAATTGGGCTAAGCATTCTTCTCTTCTCCCGTTCTCACTCTTCTCACTCTTCCCATTCTCTCTTGACAAGCTCATCCATATCTTAAGTTTCATACTCATACTCACCTTTATCCTTCACATCACCACATGGTTGTCCTAGGGGTATTGCAAACTCAATATAATTAAAGAGATTGAATCAATTAAAACTGTTGATTTGGATGAAGCATTAGCAGGAAGAGTTAAGAATGGCACAGCAGGTGGCAGACTTGGCCCAGCAGTTAGGCCGTCCGTCTACCAAATGGGAGGTCCGCGGTTCAAACTCTGGGCCTCCTTGACCCGTGTGGAGCTGGCCTATGTGCAGTGCTGATGTAAGCAAGGAGTACCCTACCACGCAGGGGTGTCCCCCGCATAGGGGAGCCCCACGCTCAAGGAGTGCTCCCCATAAGGAGAGCTGCCCAGTGCAAAAGAAAGTGCAGCCTGCCCAGGAATGGTGCCGCACACATGGAGAGCTGACACAACAAGATGACGCAACAAAAGGAAACACAGATTCCCGTGCTGCTGACAACAACAGAAGCGGACAACAACAGAAGCGGACAACAACCGAAGCAGACAAAGAAGAAGACACAACGAATAGACACAGAGAACAGACAACCGGGGTGGGGGGTGGGGGGTTGGGGGGAAGGGGAGAGAAATGAATAAATAAATAAATCTTAAAAAAAAAAAAGAATGGCACAGAAGGAAAATTAGGCTTGGAATAGGATACTAGACCACCTTGCTGGGTCACCAGAGTATAGATGTGTTGAGTATGGATTCCCTGAAATCACACTTTTCAGGTTTTCCACCTAACTCTGGCCATCTTCAGTAGTCTTTGCAAGTTTATGTTTCTTGCCCATGCTTTAACTCTTACTGTCCCTCAGAACATCAATTTCTTTCTACCTTTATTTCTACTATCTAAGTTTGGGTTACCAACATCTCTAACAGGAATGACTGCTGTAGTCGATAAACATGATTTTTTTTGGTCTCTGGCTTCACCTATTTATTTTATCCACTGCAGTCATATTAATCTTTATAAAAGGCAAATCTAATTATATCACACTCCTTGAAAAAATGGCTATGCTTCCCCAATGCCCTCCTAACGAAATCCATGTCAAGTACACAAGTCCCTGTATAATCTTGCCTGTGCTTACCTGTGCAGAATTCTTATTTATAACACAATCTCTAATATCCATCCTATCTCCCATCATTTTCCATTCATACTGAGCTTATTATGATGCCCTGAACATTAACTATTCTTTTTCATCTCTATGAATTTGAATAGCTCACCAAACCTGAATCAATGGACTCGTTCCTACTCATATTTCATAACTTAGCTGTCATTCTCATTAGGAAACTTTTCCTGACATATTTCTTCAATCCACTCCCACCTACAACTAGCTAAGGAATTCTCATTGCCTTGAGTTTTCTCTATCAATATGCTTCTTATGCTGTTCAGTAATTTCCAGTTTACTTCTTTGCCTTTTAGAATAATGGCTTATACAAAGATTTTGCTTAATTCATATTTGATGAATGAATGACTCCACCACATTTTCATGTATCCAGACTCAATTTATCATGTCATTTTGCCTCCATTCTTTTCTACACTATTCATATCCAGTTAGTTTTATATTCCTATGAAGTCCACTCCAATAGATTCCTCAGCTCTATTTTCTTCTTTCTATTACCATGGTTAATGACCTGGCTTGTGTCTTCAATATCTTTCACTTAAATTATATATTTTACTATTTATTGACTGAACAGTGGATAATATTTTTAATCCACAAATTTAAATAAGCTTTTTATTTAGTGATTCACTTTTTTTCTTTTAAGGACCTCAGAAACCATATTAAACCTACTTTTACCAATTTTTTAAAATTATGCTATATTTCTTAGGACATCTTCCACTCTAAATGGCATAATACCTGATTACCAATAACCTAACCAATAAAAATATTTAATTTTCTCACCTTACAGGATGTCTAACGGTAGGTGGTTCCAGGTTGATGCTAGAGCTTGACAGCCAACAAGGGCCCTGATTCTCTATCTTGTTCTGCACTGTCCACTTCTGAGAGAAGATAGTGTTTCCCTTTATGAACTCAAAATTGCTGTAGCAGTGCCAAACATAATTTTCTCCCATGATAGTATACCAATTAGAAAGTAAGGAAGGAATATTTTTCTCCCATGGTAGTATATCAATTAGGAAGGGTTGTTACTACTCTTATAAAGAGGTGATGATCCTCAGGAGGTCTCTAGAGGAATTCTACTGTTTCTTGGGCCAGAAAATGATCACAAGTCCAACCTTAGTTGCAAGGAAAACTGGAAAAGATAATATATGACATTTTCAGTCTCTAGAATGGGGCAACAAGGGAAATGGGAATGGTTATTGGTTAGTCAATCAAGAGTGTATCCCACAAGTAATGTGGGATGTATTAGTCAGCCAAAGAGGTGCTGATGCAAAGTAACAGAAACCTGTAGGCTTTTGTAAAGTGTATTTATTTGGGATAAAAGTACACCCTGAATATCTGTAACAAAAATACATTTAAAAAAAAATAGTATGGGTTGGGGGGAAAATACACCAAATGTAAGATAAGGAATATAGTTGGTACTAATATTTTGACAATACTCTTGCATAGTTTGTAACAAATGTTTCACACCAATGCAGAGAGTTGGTGGTGGGGTGATGTATGAGACCCCTGTGTGATGTTATGTATGTTTATTTTGTAAGTTCACAATCTTTACTATACACTTATTGTTTATGTGTGATCATGTATGAATGATATACTTCAATAAAATTTTAAAAGTATACCCTATTCAATGGTTTTTGAAAATTCAACTCTTTCATTAGAAAATTAATTTTTCTGCCTTAACATATTGTCTTAGAACCCATGCTTAGAAGAGTGTTAAATACATTATATGAGTCTATTATATTGGTGAATTTAACTACAAAAATCTCTAAGTATACCTCTCAGTCACTTTTTAAAAGTCTAGTCATTTTTAAAAGTCAGTCCTACTTCTTTTTATTTTTCACTTCACATTTACTCCTCAATCTATCCTTATCTGCATTTGGATCCTAAAACCTTCCCAGCGTCTTTCTTATGAAGGCCACTAAAGGTCTCTATGTCACTAAATTCTTTTGAATGTTTATAAGCATCATCTTATTTGAAAGCACAGCTGCATTTGACACTGTTGACTACTCCTTCATTGAAACATTCTCTTTACTTGGGTGCTGTGATATGACATCTCCTAGTTTTCTTTCTGTTTACTGATCACTCATTATCACTTTCCTCTTCTCTATCAAATGTTTTAGAGCTTCTTTTTTTGCATTCTCTCCTTAGGTAACATACCCAATGTCAAGTCTTAAAGTACAATCTATATGTAAAAGACACAGATTTACATTTCTAGTCCAAACTTCCCTAAGCTCCAGACTTACCTATTTTATATCTCCTTATTTTTTTCCAAAAACGTCTAAAACTCATTATGTCCCAAACCCAACTCTTGATTTTCCTAGCCACTAACCCAAGTCTGCTTTCCATGTTAGTAGGTGGTTGAAAGGAAACATCATTCACCAATTTACACTAGATTAAATTCTAAAAGTCAGAGTCATTCTTGACACTCTCTTTTTCCTTATAGGAAACAGGGTTCTTCGGTCAGCCTTTCACTTTTGTTTCTTTAATATCATCCCAATTTATCGATTTACCTCAATTCCTCATGTCTCACTTGAACTGCAGTAATAGGTTACTAAATGTCTACCTCCATTTATTCAACCACCTTTAAATTAATTCTCATATTATAGTTAGAATAATCTGTAGGAAAAAATCTAATTGTGTTGTCTTTTATTCTCAGCATAAAGAATTAACTCTTTAATATGAGCTACTAGTCTCTGCCAATCTACTCTTGTCCACATCAATCCCTCTAGCCTCATTTGATAATATACTCCTTAAGTAAATCTGATTCAAGAAAAATTGTCTAGTCCCTAAGTTTTTTTCCTAAAATGAGTATAGACCTGACAAGATGTAGGTAAAAAAAAT
Organism: Dasypus novemcinctus; assembly: GCF_030445035.2. NCBI lineage: Eukaryota > Metazoa > Chordata > Mammalia > Cingulata > Dasypodidae > Dasypus > Dasypus novemcinctus. The sequence continues at coordinate 45,736,546 of NC_080674.1, read as the reverse complement.
CAAACCTAAATGCCACCTCTAGATGTGTCTACATAAGGTGATTTATATCCCATTTGCCCAGGACAGTATCAAGTGTTATCTACTTCCCCCAAATAATAGTGCTTTCCTCATGTTGTTATTGAAGGATGAAAAGAGTTATCGCATGGATAGGGAGAGTGTTTTAAAAACAGTGCCTGGCACAGAGTGAGGGCTGTGTCAGTATGTGCGCCTACTAAGCACAGTGCAACAATACTACCTCCCATCATCAAAAGAGCACAAAATGGAAAGTAACTTAAATTTCCAAAAAAGGGGGAATGATGGAGTTAAAAGGTTATAACTAAATATTGGAATACTTCTTAAACAATAACAAGCATGGTTTTAAAGATTATGTAGAGTCACAAGACAATTCAAATGTTATAATGTTAAATGAAAAGAACAGAACTTAAAAATGTCTATAGTATGTTTTCAATATTGTGTTATATAAAGAGTATTTGTGGGGTTGTACATACACAGGCACTTATATAAAATGAACAGAAAATAGACAACTGTAGAAATTCTTGTCATGGTGTTAATAATGGTTATATCATTGAAGTAATATTTTACAAGCCATTTAATTTCCTTCTTTGTACTTTTTATATTCTGTGTTTTACTGTATCCAATCATCACTTTGTAATCAGAATCAGAAAAATAATAAATTTTGTAATAAAAATTAACAAAAAAAAATCCTAGAAAACGGAAAAGAGGCATTCACATATTTTAAATAATGTCCTTTGATGATTTATGTTATGCTTCCAAAGACCTTTCTAAGTAATCCCTAGGATTTAAAAAGTGGTAATATTTTAGATTTTCATTTGCCACACCAAAACATTTGTCTAACTGAAATAGAATGTGTTTTTTTTTTGCTGTGATCATTTTCTTGTCTAAGCTCAATAAGATTTTTTAAAGTATGTAAATGTAATTATTGAGGGGCAAAAAGTGACTTTTAAATGTGACAAGTTGAGATAAATTTATTAGTATAATAATGTTTTATCCTTTTAATGAGAAATTTTAATAGCAATATACATTTTATTATGATTATATGTATATTTTCTAGATCTTTTAAATAGTGATTTCTATGGCCATTCATTCAAGAAGCATACCTTTACAAAATTCAAGGTATATTACAACATTTTAGTGGAAATATTATTATTCATTGGATTCTTAAGATTATTTTATTGGTAAGAAGAAAATGATTTTATACTGTAGAAGAAAACTCTTACAGAAATCTTACATGTTTCCTCTAGTTTCCTGCACACAATTATTCTATCGACGATCTTAAGATCCAATTTTATTGCATGAGTTTGATATTTTATAACTATTCAAAAAATAAGGAGTTTGCTAAACAAAAGTTTTGCTTTTGCTTTTGCTTCTGTCTTAGATTTAGAGGCTAGGAGGGGAACATAAGTTCAAAGCAATAAGTGGGAAAAATACCAGGATATAGTTATTCCACACCAAGATATTTTCTGTTTGAGTAGCCATAACTTTTTGCATTTAATTTTTCTGAGGTAAGTACATGCTCCTTGCACTTAAACATAATTAAATCCTGTCCTTGGATGTGGAGAGAATTGCAACAATGGTGCATTGTAGAAACACAGGTACAGGGCACAACAGAAACTTTCAGCAAATGACCCCTTCATTGCTTGCACAAAATAAAGAATCCAGAAAGGGCAAATAATTTATTTGTCACTAACAGTACAAAGAATCCGAAATTGCAGAGGAGGAAGTCCAGGTCAGTACCTATGTATGTCCCCACTTAGCTGAGGAACAGAGTGACAAATCTATACTGTTTCAGTGTGTTTTTTATCCATTGAGGGGGAAGGAGCCCCTTGTCACTGAGAATTCCTGTTCTGATAAGCATCAGGGGCTGCTTGTGGCTGGTTTCTGGATTTAATTTCTGGCCTTCTGGTTCTTTTCATTAGACTTAAAATCTCCCCCAGGTTGTGGAATGGCACATAACAGAAAAGGAGATTGGGGTAGAGGGAGGCCAAAGGATCACCATTTAGCACACAGACATTCATAAGGGTGTTATTCACAATTGCCAAGAGTTGGAAACAACCCAGGTGTCCATCAACTAATGAATGGATAAACAAATTGTGGGATATATACACATAGTGGATTACTATGCAACAATAAGAAGAAATGAAGTTGTGAAGTATATGACAACGTGGATTAACCTGGAGCATAATGTTTTCAGATGGATTCCTGGGGAGATGTCCAGTACTAAAACCAAAGAGGTTAGGCATATCAAAAGTACAATAATTCACTCACTTTGACATTTTTGTCACAACTTTTAGAAGAAGACTAGCGTACATCAACCCTTTTGATTCAGGCAGTGGTGAGGTAAGGATAGCTAATGATCATGCAAACCAAATAAGAAGCTCGTACCAAGGTAAAATATTGACAGAATTGCCTGCTTCTGTGAATTGTAAGCAATGCATGGGCAGGGACTTTGTCATTTTATCTTTAGATCCCTAGCACATAGCATAATGCTTAGTTAATAGTCAATGATGGACAAATACTTGTTGCACTTCAAATTTTTATATATTCTTTATGAACATGTATGGACATTCTAGATATATTGCTTGAATCGTGGTTGAAGGGTAAGGATTGGGTAAAAGGTGTTAATAGAACTCAGAAATGGTCTTCCTCTATCTTGTCAACTGCTGTTTATATTGAGGTGAGGAGACTAATCTATAATGGTAGCCTGAGTTATGCTCTTCTCCAAACCCAATACAATAAAATGGACATTTGTTAGCACCCCATGGCACCAAAGAAGAACCAATTCTCTAGCAATACAAAATAATGAGATAAACAATAGTCTCCTGACTCAACCTGCCCTAAAATCATTTTTTTATTTGAACTGACTTACATGCGCAATAATTTTTATATTTGTTATGTTAATTGGTTTCCACTTTCAACTAACTTTCAATCACTGCAGAGTCGTAATCATTCATGAACTACCTACTAGGAAATTTTAATATTTCTTAGAGGTATACTGTACTTTAAATCAAACCAAGATTTACACAAACTCAGGATAACTAGACTGCCTGCTTTAGAAGAGATGGATCAGCATTTATATTTGAGCATTAATCTCTCTTTCTTATTCCAAATAATACTTTTGTAATATTTAAGTAATATAAAGTTTGATTTACATACAACTTTTCAGATATATATCCAGAACATAAAACAAGACACACTATTAAGAAGCTTTCAACCTTTTCTGGCAATCCTCAACTAGCCTTCAAATTTTCAAATTCATATGGACACTGGTTTCTAAGTCAATTAACAGCAATAATGTTGATGGCTTCTCTTAAATGATATCTACTTAGTAAACAAGCTCTGATTCTGCCTGGTGACAGTTTTGCTCTCAGCTTCTAAAGCAAAGGGAAATTTGTGACTAAGGATGGAATTACTTATCGTGGCTTGGTACTTGGCTCTCAGTATCTAACACTGGACAAGGAAATCAATGAGTAAAGTGTTAAAATTAAAAGGGGTGTAAAGTTTGAAGGAGCAGAGTTTGTTTCCAAAGTGCCTTTCAAAGTCTTATCCCAGTTTGAAAAATAGATTCTTTATGAATCCCTGAAGCTTTTCAGTTTTACTTACAGATTGATTTGTATCCTCCAGTTTCATTGCCAAGATCTTATATATGCTCCAGTGTGTGTGGTTTACAATGTGAAATGTACATTACTTCAAAGGGAAGAAATGGAAACCTAAGGAAATTTCGGTGTATTTATACTTATAGAAATATAGGAAGACTAGTTCCGTAATTTTTAAAGTTCTTTATTTTCTAGGAGTTCACGTTCTATCTTTTAACCAGAAAAATAATTTTGTAAACAAAATTCCTTCCTTTAAGAAAAAGAAATGTATCACAAGAAATTGAGTCAATAAGGAAGACTTGGTTAAAAGAGTATTTTATTGTTTATCCTGAGGCCAATTGCTATTTATCCCAGTATCTCATATCGTTGCCCAGACACTTAGAGTCCCCGCCCCGCCGAACTCTCTTTTTTTTTTTTAAGATTTTTAAATTTATTTCTCCCTCCTTCCCCCTACCCCAGTTGTCTGCTCTCTGTGTCCATTCACTGCATGTTCTTCTGTGACCGCTTCTATCCTTATCAGCAGCACCAGGAATCTGTGTTCCTTTTTGTTGTTGTTGCATCATCTTGTTGTGTCAGCTCTCCGTGTGTGTGGCGCCATTCCTGGGCAGGCTGCACTTTCTTTCGTGCTGGGCGGCTCTCCTTACAGGGCGCATTCCTTGCATGTGGGGCTCCCCTGCAGGGAACACCCCTGCGCATCAGCACTGTGCATGGGCCAGCTCCACAGGGGTCAAGGAGGTGGAGGTCCTGGGTTTGAACCGCAGATCTCCCATGTGGTTGGTGGATGCCCTATCCATTGGGCCAAGTCCGCTTCCCTGAACTCTTTCTTGAATGACCTTAAAATAGATCCAAAAGTGTTAACACATGACACAGTAAGGAGCCTAGCAGATTGTGATCCTTCTGACTGGTCAGTATCTATAATGTATAGACACTATATCTGCCCTACCAAGGAACCACTTTTTCTTGTAGCAGCTTCCTAAATGGTCTCTTGCAATCATTCTTGTCCCCTGCTGTGTGTTCTACTGGCAGATAAGGTGATTGTTATTATTATTGTTGTTATTATTATTAATGGACATCAGATCCTATTGCCTTCCTTCTTTATAAAGTTTTTAGCAGTTTCCCATTACACTTGAATAGAATCAAAAGTCCTATCTAGGTCTACTTGGCCTTTTGTAATCTGGACCCTGCCTCCTTCTCCAACCTCATTTTCTACCATGTTTCTCATTCATTGTTTTCCAGGACTGTGCCTTCCAGCTTTGCTCATCCCAAAGACTTTACACTTGCTGTTTCCTCTAATTGGGATGTCCCTCTTCCACATCTTCACAGACTATCTCTTTTTAATCTTGCAGGTGTCACCTCCCCAGAAAGACCTTATTTGGTAATTACCCTATATTAAAAAAATAATAACTTCCTCCTCTGCATCATGCTTGGACTTGTCCCCATTCACTGTCTGTGGTGATTTGAAATTTTATGTACCCCAGAAAAACACGTTCTTAAACTTAATCCATACCTGTGAGTATGAACCCATTGTAAGTAGAACCTTTTGATAAGATTACTTCAGTTCAATCATGATGGATCTTAATCCTATTACTGGAGACCTTTATAAGTGGAATGAAATTCAGACAGACAGAGGAAGCCACAAGGAGCAGCTAGAAGCTGAAATTAAACAAAATCTGGAAGATAACAGAGAGGCCAGTAGAGGCCAACAGGTACTTTGCCATATGACAGAGGAACAAAGGACTAAGGGTCACCAGCAGCCAGCCCCAGAACACCAATTTTCAGGAAGAAAGCATTGCCTTGATTTGAATATCTTTCTGCCTCAAAACTATGAGCAAATAAATTCCCATTGTTTAACCTATCCCATTTCATGGTATGTGCTTGAGCACCCAGGAAACTAAAACACCACCTTTACCTTCACTCTACTCTGAAATTTAACAATTGCATTCTGTTTATGTATCTTGTTGTCTCTTTATTTGTTTTCTGTCTTTACTTTTGAATGGCAATTTCCTGGAGAGAAGGAGTGTTCTTGGTTTGTTCACAACTTTACCTAGCCCCAATGTCTTGTACAATAACTGCCCGATAATTTCTTATCCCTATGTCTGCTTCTTCTTTCCTTCTTTCATAAATACCTATCCATCTAATCCTGTCTGTCCAAATCCAGCTCATCTATTAATGACAAACTCAAATGTCTTCTCCTGCTTGATCTTCTTTGGCCATCCTATAGCATACACTTACTCTTTTTCAAGCATTTCTACCAAGGTTCCTCAAGTGCTATTGATTTTTTGATGGTATTTTTGTTACTTGTGAATTATTTTCCCTTCTAGTGGATGGTAAACTATTTAAAAGATGGATTTTTAACCCAAATATGAGCCTTCATTTCAGTCATCAGTACATTCTCATCCAGAATGAGCTTAACTTTCTATTTATTACTGACTTCTTTCTTAAGGATAAAACTCAGTTTTAGGTCATGGGACAAAGAGAGTCTTCATAAATCTGCAGTTGATGGCAAGTTAACTTTGGCTTATAAGGAAGGGAGCTGTGACAATTTCCCTCAGAACATATTGCTGCTTGCTTAGGAAAACTTAAATATATTTTATAAACTTGAAGGAAAATAAGGTGGAAGAACTCCCTTATGAGATATTTCCCAGATGTTTTTAAAGTAAAGTTAAATCCTTATAATCATCCAATGTTCACTAGTCTCCCTGCTCATGAGTTCATCCAACTACACAAGTCATATTTCTTTTCTAATAAAAACATTTTTAAGCCAATGAAAGTATTTACTGGCATTGATTCATTTCCATCAAGACTGAATATTTTATCCTTTTAAGCAGAAGATGACCTAATTGCAAACCTAAAATATTCTTATATATATAACCTCTTATTATCAAACAAGTGTTTGTGGAATTACAATATTTTAGTGCCAAAAAGTTCCTTAGAGGGCTAGTAACAATAACTAATACATATTGAATGTTTACTATGTGCCAGGTACTGTTTTAAGTGTCTCTTATGCAATAACTCATTTAATCCTAACAACAACTCTCTGAAATAGGTACTATAATATCGTCATCCTCATTTTAAAGATGGAGAAACTGAGACAAAACAAAGGCAGTAAATGGCTGCATGGAATTTGATCCCAGACAAATATCATTTGGATGTGAGTGGCAGACACATTTTTTTCTATCCCCCTTCTCCCTTAGCTTCCATTAGTAGGGAGGTTTGAAATAAAATACTTGACTTTCGAGCTTCTCTTACGTATAGAAAATGCCATGTGACCCTTCCTTGGCCAATGATAGGTAGACATGAGTTCCAGAGAGAGGCTCCCTTTCTCAAATAAAAAGACAAAGCATCTTAAGAAAATAATTTTGCCCTTCTCCCTGCTTTCAATGTGAATAGGATGTCTGGAATAGAGCAGTAATTTTAGAATATAGAAGAAGAAAAACTCATGCTAAGGATGATGTAACAGAAACATTAAGGAGCCTGACACTTTGACGATCTCCTCGAGCATCGGGCTGGATTACTTAATTCTAAGGTAAAACCCTCAAAGCACCATTTGTCAAGTTTTCTGTAAAATTTGTAGCTTACCATATTACTAACTGGTGCAGATTTTAAGATCGTTTTGGGAAACAGCCTTTTACAACCTTATTCTTACTTCAAGTATATTTACTGCATTTTATTCCTCTTTAAGCAATTTTCTACTTCAGACCAAGATACACTAGGAATTACTCCTTTATTCACCTACAAATACTATCATAACTATATTTACTATTGCCTCTGATAATATACAGATATTGATAATGTAATTTGAGAGTCAAATACTGCCCCATTCTGTAACAAACAGAATAAGATGATACAGAAAAAAAGTTAATATAGAAACCACATATATATGAGATCTATTATTTATACATTAATTAATCCATTCAATAAAATGTATTACGCATTCATGAAATGTTGTGCTCAGTTCTGATGATTCAATTCTAAGAAAAAATAATCTTTTACTCGGGGATCTTGAGATACGGAAATGTAATGATGGCAGTGATGATACTATTTTGATACAAGGCCAATAACAGAAGTTTGTCTACAGGCATAAGTTGAAAAACTCAAGGTGCATAGTTTCTTAATATTTTGTATTTAAATTAAACTTGTGTTCCAGTTTAATTCTCTTCTGACAAATGCTTTTCTTTCTAGATTTTTAGATTTTCTCCTTGGGTTAAGGCTGTTGGCCCATACAGTGACCTCATGCAATTACCTCTGGAGGAATGGCTAAGAATTCATTCTCTAAGTGACTACCTCAATCATCCCACCTAGAGAAGAGAAAAGTATGCATTAAATAACATCACTCTGAAAGTAAGGAACATAAAAGTTAGATGCAATTTTAAGTAAAGAAAGCTTTTTATATTTTAATTGTGTGGTCTCAGAAACTTCCTGGACAAAACAGAAGTAAAGAAAATAATTTCACTTAGCATCTAGACAATTTCTAAATTAGTTATTCTACAAATTGCTGGCAACAACAGGCTATCAATAATAAAGAATTAATTTCCCAAAGATATCCTAATGACATTGCTGGTTAAAAAACAAACAAACTTGTCAATATAACTTATCTTTCTGGATTGTTCATAAAATGAGCTATTTGAAAAATACAAATAATATAGAAATGCCTTATATTCCATTCTTTATAAAAGATTCAGGGGCAATGTAACTGGGCAGATATCTGTAGGGAGCTATCAACTAGACAGTAAATAGATCCCTTCTGCCTCCTTATTTGTAGCCTCCACCTCCCCCCGCCAAATCCATCCACCATATAGTGAGAGTGAGCTAATTAAAAATAAATGGTATTCAGGGGAATAAGCTGGAAATATGAAGGAGTAGGCAATTGCAGGACTTGGACTTTCCACCAAAACAACTATTAAATAACTAATCTGAAACAACTAATTTGAAACTCCAGAGGCCAGAAGAACACTGTACAGCATTTAGGGAAGAGCAGTAAATTACAGTAAAGAACTTTAAATTGCTTCCTCTGCATTGTGGCTACCATCACCCATCCCCACTCTCACAGCCGGCCACCAAAGGATGCATTTCCTGGATAGCATCTGCTGACAGAAAGGGACATAAAAATCATCTTCACCTCTCAGAGACAGCCAAAGTAGATGCAATCCCAGGTAGTGGTTCTCCTGAGGGCTACAGAGACACCCAGGTCCTACAGTCATAGCGGATGGCTCTGGAGTTCAGTGCCTTGCCAGTGCGCCCTTCTTTGGAATTTGTGCTCCTGAATGTGATGGAGTTGGACTCAGATATGACCTCTCCACACATGCCTCTTCTGTCACTTTTACTGAACATATGGTTGGTGTTGGGGTTTGTGTATGCTCAGGAGACTTGAATCTCTGGACTGGCCACATGCCAGCTGGGCCCTGAGTCTTAGCAGAGTTGTAACACCTACTCTCTGACTTGTTGGACTTACCCACGTCAGCTAACAGGGAGGTGAGGATGGCCAACCACCATACCAGGGAACCAAGAGTGCTTGTAACTACAAGCAGGAGAATCCTATCCACCAGCCATGTGGGATCTAAATCCCTTCTTGACTTAGAGGTGGAGTGGACATCACCATCCCAGGGTCCACAGGATGGAACAACAAAATGTGGATTAGAGTGGACTCACTGGTATTCCACAATAGAACTATTGTGACTCTAGCAATGGAAGAAAGTATATCATTGATGTGGAGACAGTGGCCATGGGAGTTGCTGAGGTCAGGGAGAGGGAAGGGGAGGTATGATATGGGGTATTTTTGAGACTTGGAGTTGTCCATAATGATATTGCTGGGACAGATGCAGGACATTATATATCCTGCCATAAACCACTGAATGAACTGGGAAAGAGTGTAAACTACAGTGTAAACTATAATCCATTCTGTGTAGCAGTACTCCAATATGTATTTATCAAATGCAATGAATGTGCCATACTGATGAAAGAGGTGTTGATGTGGGAGGAGAGGAGTGGGGTATATGGGAATCGCTTAAATTTTTTAATGTAACATTTTGTGTTATCTATGTATCTTTTATTAAAAAGGTAATAAAAATGTCATTAAAAAAATACTCTTCACTGAGAACAGGGGTATACATGAAAGATCACTGATCACAGTTTTTAATCAGCAGATTCAGGTGCTGGGTTCCTGCTCTGAAGGCAGCTATTATTCCAACCTGCCTCAGACAAAAGCAATGGCAGCCATTGCTTTAGCACCCCCCAACAGGGGTGGAAGTGGTAGAGATTTAAAGATGCAGGGCACCTTCAGGGCTCCGGAGGAAATTTAACTGAAGGCCTACATTTACTGGGCAAGCCAAGAAAGTATGGATTTGGGGTTCCATCAGAGAAGTTTTGGCATACTCCCCAACCCCCTTTATAGGACACTTTGGAGCTGATCTGTGCCCCCTTTGTAGGATGTTGGCCTTGTTTTGACTGGGAAAGACTGTCTTAAGAAAGTCCTTCCCAGGGTGACCCTAAACCAAGAATTTGCCCTCTAGGCAAAAGCAGCATGAGACAACCAAAGGAGTGTCAAAAAACAAAGAGGCAGATAAGCTAGGGGAATGGGTTGCTGGCTTCAAATAGCTAGGAGAGAATGATCTCTTTCCTGGGAAATAGAGGGGACAACCAAACTCCTGTAAACAGAGGATCTCCAAAAGAAATAACAAGTGAAAACCCAGGGCAAAGACAGAGGCCCAGAGAGGGAAAAGTCTACACACTGCATTCACCTTGGGCAGACCTTCTTGATAGATGTGAAGCTCAAGAAAATCTCCATCTTATCACTAACTGGTTACAAAATCAAGAAAACAGACATCCCAGGGAATGAATCCAAAGTTAACATTTTAAAATATTAAAATGTATAATGTGCAATAAGAGTACGAGAGAAAGGAACAAAAAATGATGGAGCACCCAAAGAAAGAGGACAAAAATATAGAAAACACCAATGAAGAAGACAAAAATGTGGTCATACTGAGCAGTCTTTTTTAAAAAAATAGTCTTTAAAAATGCTCCAGATGAAGGAAAGTACAGAGAATAATTAAGGCATATCAGGAAAACAATGGATGAATAATATGAGAGTCTAAGTAAAGAGATAGAAATTTTAACAAGTAATCAAACAGAACTACTGGAGTTGAAGACCACAGTAACTAAAATGAAAAATGCCTGAGAGTTTCAGGAGCCGATTGGCGAGGAATGGATGTAGCTCAAGTGGTTGAGTGCCTGCTTCCCATGTATGAGGTCCTGGATTTGATCCCTCTACCTCCTAAAAACAAAACAAACAAATGAGAAAAAAAAAACCAACTCATTGGGGTGCAGATGCAGCTCAGTGGTTGAGTGCCTATTTCCCATGTCTGAGGTCTTGGTTCAACTGGAGTTGGCAGAAGAAATAATTGGTGATTTTGAAGAGGAAACACTTGAAATGAGCCAGGCTGATGAGCAGAAAGATAAAAGAAATGTTAAAAGTGATAATAACCTAAGATAGCTATGGGATACCATCAAGCACACCAATACCTGTGTTATGAGAGTCCCAGAAAGAGAAGAAAAAGAGAAAGGGGCAAAAGGAATAGCACAAACATAAATTTGCACATCAAAGCAGCTTAGAGAACACCAAACAGAAAAAACAGGAAGAAAAATGCACGCTTCATATATTGATAACACTATCAAATGCAAAGTATAAGAAGAGAGTTCTGAGCTGCAAGAGAAAAGCAACATCTTATGTACAAGGAAATCCCCATTATATTGATTGCCAATTTCTTGTCAGAAACCATGAAAGAAAGAAGTCAGTGGATTGAAATACGGAAACTGCTGAAAGAAAATAACTGCCAACCAAGAATTTTATATCAGTTGAGAGTCTTTTTCAAAAGTGAGGGAGAGATTAAGACATTCTCAGATAAACAAAAGCTGAGGGAGTTTATCACCACTAGATCTGCCCTAAAAGCAATGCTTAAAGGGAGTTCTTCAGAATGAAATGAAAGGACACAAGGCACTGGTTCAAAGCAGCATAAATAAATAAAGAACTCTAGTAAAGGTAACCATTGGATAATTATAATTGCCAGTATTAATATATTGTATTGTTTGGTATGTAACAACACCTCTTACTTCCTACAGGAGCTAAAATGCAAAGCATAAAAAGTATGATAAATCTAGGTTTTAGAAATACAATGTAAGAAGATACAAATGTTAACAAGTATAAAAAAAAAAGGTAGGGGGAGAGCAGGGCATCAGAAAATTATATGTGCATGCTATTGAAGTTGGTATCAAATCAAATATAATTATTATATATTTATTTAAGATGTTAAATTTGAACTCCATGGTAACCACAAAGAAAGTAGACAAAAAATACATCCAGAGAGAAATGAGAAGGGACTCAATATGGAACAATAGAAGAAATAAACAAATACAAAATTAGGATGCAACAGAAGTGAGAGACAAAAAAGACATAAGAATTACAAAGGCTAAATAGCAAAATGGCAGAAGAAAGACCTGTATTCTCAGTCACTTTAAATATAAATGGATTAAACTCTCCAGTCAAAAGATAGTGATTGGTAGAATGGATAAAAAAGCATGACCCAAATATATGCTGTCTGCAAAAGACTCACCTTAAAGTCAAAGGTGACTTTGGCTTCCATTCAGTGAAATGATGGAAAAAAAATACACAATGCAAGTAGTAATCATAAGAAAGCTGAAATGGTTATATTAATATCAGATAAAATTGTTATTAAGTCAAAAACAGTTACAATTTATAAAGATGATCATTACATACAGATAAAGGGTACAATTCAATAGGAAGATGTAACAATTATAAATATATATTCACATAGCAGCAAATCTTTGGTTTGTACACAGAAAACTATAAAACATTGCTAAAAGAAATGAAAGAATCTAAATAAAAGGAATGAAGTCCTGACAAATGCAACAACATTGATGAACCTTGAAGGCATCATGTTGGGCGAACTTAGCTCGATCAAAAAAGACAAATATTGTATGATCTCACTGATTTGAAACAATTAAAAATTTTTAAAACTCCTAGAATATGAATCTAAGATAATGGTTACCAGGGGATGGGATGGGAATATGGAATGGGAAGTTGTGTTAATCAGCCAAATTGGTGCTCAGACAAAGTATCTGAAATCAGTTGGCTTTTAAAGGGTATTTATTAGAGGTTGAAGCTTACAGTTGCAAGGCCCTAAAGAGTCCAACTCAAGGTACCATAAGAGGTACTTTCTCACCCAAAGTCATTTGCCACATATTGAAGCAAGATGGCAGGCGATGTCTGAAAGGGTTCAGCTTTCCTTCCTCTTAAGGTTGTGTGGCCCCAGCTTCTTATCTCAGCTGTAGGTTGGCATAAGACTCCTCTCTCTCCCTGGGGTTCAGTTATTTCCAGATTCAGCTGCTGTGTTCTCTATAAAGGGTCAGCTGTAGACTATCAGGCTCATCTCTCTTTCAGGGGCCTCTGAGTCAAAAAAACAACTTCTCCTCTCTGCCTTGTCTTTTTCTGTGTGTGTGTCCACCCACCAAAGTAGTGGTAATCCAACCTACTGACTTGGCCAAATCAAAACTCTAATCTTAATTTGATCAAGTAAACATAGCCTTTGAATTTAATACAATCAAAAGGTATCATGACCAGAGGAACAGGCCAGTTTACAAACATAATCTATATTTCTTTTTGGAATTCATCAATAATATCAAACTGCAACAGAAATTAAGGCTTAAAGTGTACAGGGTTCCTATTTGGAATGATGGAAATGTTTTGGTAATGGATGGTGGTGATGGTAGTACAACATTGTGAACACAATTAAAAACACTGAAATGCATATCTGAATATGATTTAAAGAGGAAATGTTTGAGTGTATATATGATAACAGCCTAGATTTTTTTTAAAAATCTATAAAACTTCACTTTACAAGCAGTGACTCCTAAGTTAAACCATGGACTTTAATTAATAGTACAATTATAAAAATGTACTAACATCAATTGTAACAAATGTTCCACACCAGTGTTAGGAGTTGGTGGTGGGCTGTTGGCAATCCTTTACTTTGTGCATGATTATCTGTAAACCCAGCATTTCTCTAATAAAGAAAAAATGGTTTTCATTTCAACTTTCAGAATGGTATGAGGAGCTAATTGAACACTCTCCTCAGTGAAACAGTTATTTAACTGGTGAAATTTATTTAAAAACACATTAGTCTTTAAGTCATCCCAAAGGCATGACTTAAATGAAGTATGAAGAATGAAGAAATGGTTATTCAAGAAATGGTTATTCAAGAAAATCCACTGAATCTCAATAAGAACAATAAGAATCTGTGCCATTGACGTATGACATGCTTCCAATACTACCTCCTGTTTAGTGTGATAGAAGCTCTACTCTAGGTGATATTGTAAATAATATGTAGTTCTTTCTCCACAACCTACCCCTCCCCCGCCAGCTTCTAATGTAGGGTTAAGTTTTCACTATGAGAGGCATATCTCATCCAAGCCCGCTCCCCATCACTGTGTAGCAGAAGCTCAATTCAGGAAAACATGGCCAAGAATACTGGGATTTCCTCTACCTACCAAACATCCACTTGTAGATGCTCTACTCAGGCGTGTTGGGCCAAGAATATTGGTCTTCAATCATAAAGTTACTATAAACCTTCAGTTTAGATTTCAAATCAGTTGGGTAAATACCTAGGAACAGAGTTGCTAGATATTATGGTAAAACTATGTTTAGCTTTGTAAGAAACTGCCAAACTTCCTTCTAAAGTCACTCTACCATTTTGCATTTCCAACAGCAATGGCCAAAAGTTCCTACTGTTCCTTGTCCTTACCAGCAATTAGTTTTGTCAGGCTTTTGGATTTTGCACATTTTAATAAATGTGTAGTAGTATCTCATTGTTTTGTCAATTTGCAATTCCTTAATGACAAATGGTTTTGTAAATTTTTTCAAATGCTTATTTGCCATATGTTATTTGGTGAGGTACCCAAATATTAGTCCCTTTTTAAGTGGGTTGTTTTAAGAGTTCTTTATATACATGTCTTTTATCAGATATGAATTTTTCAAATATTGTCTGAGTCTGTGACTTTTTTCATGCTCTTAACAACATCTTAATAGTTTATCATTTTTTCTCATTTTTTATCATTTTTTAAGATACATAGATCACACAAAATGTTACATTAAAAAATATGAGAGGTTCCCGTATACCACACTCCCCACAGCCCCCACTTCTCCCACATCAACAACTTCTTTCATTGGTGTGGTACATTCATTGCATTTGATGAGTACATTTTGGAGCACTGCTACACAGCATGGATTATAGTTTACATTATAGTTTATACTCTCTACCAGTCCATTCAGTGGGTTATGGCAGGATATATAATGTCCTGCATCTGTCCCAGCAATATCATTACAGACAACTCCAAGTTCCAAAAATGCCCCCATATCACACCTCTTTTTCCCTCTCCCTGCCTTCAGTAACCCCCTTGGCCACTGTCTCCACATCAATGATATAATTTCTTCCATTACTACAGTCACAATAATTCCATACTTTACTCCTCCATCCTGAGGACCCTGAGATGGTGATACTCACTCCACCTCTAAATTAAGAGGAGGCTTAGATCGCACATGGCTGATGCTTGCAGTTGTAACTCTCTTGGTTCCTTGGTGTGGTGGTTAACCATCCTCACCTCCTTGTTGGCTAACCTGGGTAAGTCCAACGAACTGGAGAGTAGGTGTTGCAACTCTGCTGAGACTTAGGACCCAGCTGGCACATGGACAGTCCAGAGATTCAAGTCTCCTGAGAATACACCAACCCCAACATCAACCATACGTTCAGTAAAAGTGACAGAAGAGGCATGTGTAGAGAGGTCACGTCTGAGTCCAACTCCATCACACTCAGGAGCACAAATTCCAAAGTAGGGCCCACTGGCAAGGCACTAACCTCCAGAGCCAGCTGCCATGACTGTAGAACCTGGGTGTCTCTGTAGCCCTCAGGAGCACCCCTACCTGGGGTTGTATCTACCTTGGCTGTCTCTGAGATCCTGCTGAGATGTGCATAAGTGTGACCCCTCTACTGACCTCCTGACTCATTTTGAAGTCTCTTCACCATATAAACTCATTTGTCTTTACCATTTCCCCCTTTTATTCAAGGTCTTTTTCTAGTTGCATGACCAATTGGTGCTTGGTAGTAATCCCTCGGCACCAGGGAGTCTCATCCCCAGGACTCATATACCATGCTGGGGGGAAGGTAATGCATTTATATGCTGAATTTGGCTTAGAGAGTGGCTGCAATATTTCCTTGCACTAGCTAGTATTTCCAAGTATGATGTTGAATAGGAGTGAAGAGAAAGAACATCTTTGCCTTGTTCCTGATCTTAAGAAAGAAACATCCAGTGTCTCACCATTAACTATGATGCTAGCTGGAGGTTTTTTTAGGATGTTCTTTACCCAGTTAAGTAAGTTACCCTCTCTTTCTGGTTTGCTGAGAGTTTTAAAAATGAATGGGTATTGAATTTGATCCAATGACTTTTCTGCATCAATTCATATGATCATATGATTTATCTTTAGCCTTTTGATACGCTGGATTACATTTCTTTTTAAAGGTTGAATAAGCAGTACACACCTAGAAAACTTCCTTGATAGTAGTCTTTGTATACACCATTTTATCTGATATTTTGTTAAAGACTTTTGTGTCTATGTTTATAAGAGATGATGGCCTGTAGTTTTTCTTTCTTGTAATGTCTTTGTTTTGGTTTTAGGATAATGCTACCTTCATAGAATGCATTAAAAAGTATTCCCTCTCCTGCTATTTTCTGGAAGAGATTATAGAAAATTGGTGTAGTTTCTTGCTTAAATGAATTCACCACTTTCATCTTTTCTCTTTATTTCATTGTTTATCTGACTAGAAGTTTGTTCATTTTATTGCTCTTATAAAAAAATCAACTTTCGGTCTCCTTGATTTTCTCTACTGTTATACACACAGAGGTATACATATCACATATACGTACACATGTATTTTTAATAAGTAAATAATTGGGGGAAAGTCTAATAAACCTTATTGGTTTAGCAACACCATTATGAGTAAATGCCATTTGCGAATAATTCATTCAGTCCATTCATATATATATGCACATGTACAAATATAAAAACAAAAATTAATTGGATAAAGTATGTCTCAGATGGGTTGGCTGGTGGATTTTAACAAGACTGAACTATATTTCTCTCACTAATAGTAAACATTAGAGTTACTACAAATGAAACTTTGCCTTATTTTGAACAACATAGGGCAATTCACATCAAGCAAATCCATTATTTAAATCTCAGGTTCATAAAAAATATGAGAATTTTTATTTTGTTATAGGATTATTTACATTATAAAAAATATAACATTTCATATTGGAGAATTGGTTTCCTACATTTTTAAAAATTATGGCAATGTTGAACAGAACTTTAATTGTCAAATCAGGAGGTAAAAGGAAAAAAATCAATCTAATCCTGTATAACTGATGGTTACATATAGTTCATAAGATCTTGTAGTAAGTACCAAGTTGAATGGAATAGAAACTCTTAGAACCTACCAAATACTCATTGCTTTAGAAATGCAAAGCTGATTTCAATTGAAGATAACTTTTGAAAAGCTCTGAATTGTCTGTAATTGTGTCTGTAAATTAAGCAATGATTATTGATCTTTTATGAGGAAAAGTGCCAGGGTCTAATAGATACCTGCAAACCATTGTAGGAATTGTTACCAGACACTGCACTGCAGCTGATTTTTCATATATTTAAGGAGAAAGATCCTATGGATTCTTCCAAATTCAGTAAAATTGGGCCTCAGTGAAATGGGGGAAGAAAAATTGAATTGTCAAAACAATATTTACATTTTTTACTAAAAAGACCTGCAAAAACTTTGGCTCTGAAGATTTAAGATTCTTTTTAAAATCTCAGATAAACAACTTGTTCAAATACTCATACACAGGTAAGATCATAAAATAATGAGACTGTTTTCCTTACGGCTTTCAGACTTAATCTTACTGTTTTATATTCCTTATATTCTACATATCATCTATGACTAAAATTTTAATTAGCCTAGAGCAGGTTTTGTATGAGCTACAAAGACGAAGTACTTCTATATTTTTGAGAGACCAAATCAAAACAGATTTCCCCCAGAGGATTTTCTATTCTCTTGATCACTCAAAATGACCATATTCCTGCTTTTATTACCAATTTACTGCATCATCAACAGGGCCTATAATATGCAGTGAATTAGCACAATTCCTGACCTCAAATTACTTAACAACATCAGAAAAAGATAAATTAGGTGGTAAGAGTTTGTTACTTAGTGTATTTAAGCTGTATTCCCCCCCCCCCCCACAAGATCCAGTCATGTCTATTCATAAAAGAGAACACAGATTTCTGGATGTAAAGAGGTACCCTGTAGGAAAACAGTCCAAGGAAGTGGGTTGGAATGCAATATACAACATAGCCTCTCAATTAGATCATCCTACAGTCCAGCTGGCAACAGGTTATTATACTCAGTTATAGGGAAAAGGAATTGCTTTTAGAGATTTAATGGAGGCATTTAACCAAAACCTCTGTAAGACATTTAAAGTATGAGGTAACATCCATTTGTGGCCCATGTAGGAGATTATAGCAAAAGTTGGAATGAAGTTGTTGTAACCCAAAATGAAGTAGAATCTTTTGAAAGAGCATCAACATCCTCACAGGCCCAGCACACCAGCAGAAGAAAAGGAAATGGTGGATGCCATGTGGTAGTTGAAGTGGGGCAGCTGAGGAAACAAACACCTCAGTTCTAAAGGTGGATCTGGGTGGCACACTAGAGCATGCTGCCCATTGGACATCCAGATTTTAAGGCCTTGTTAATCTCTCTGTATAACCCAGGGTTAAGAATTAAAAAATAATTATGATTGCTAAATCATCACACAGATGCTTTCTCTATTACCAGTAGCCAAATTAATAACTGAAATTAATGAAACCTTCTGGAGTGTTCTCACCCCTTTTTATGGTTATTCCTGGCTTAGCTTCAGCCTTGTGTATACCTGCTATTGTGATGTTCATTCTAAACGGGTCTCATCATTTATGGTTACTCTAGACTTAGCCTCACTCTTTTTATGCTTACTGTTGTTATGGTAACCACTCCATCCTTCCCTGTGAGTTCATAAAACCCTAAATTCCTAAAAGTCTATTACCAACAGCCAAAATTAATAACTGAAATTACTGAACCTAGCTAGAGTGGTCTGGCCCCTGTTTATGGTTACTCTAGACTTAGTCTCACCCTCTGAATGCTTACTATTGCAATGGTCATTCTAGACTGAACTGACCCTAGCTTTTGGTTATTCCAAAACTAGGCTCACCCTTTGTGTATGCTTATTATTGTGATGGTAACCACTCCACCCTCCCCTGTTTGAATCCAAAAAAAACCTGAAACCCTAAAAATCAGAGGCAGTTTTTGGCCATTAGGCCACTGTCTCCTTTGCTTTTGCAAACAAACTCTTTCTCTCTTTGAAACCCCAGTGTCTCAGCAACTGGTCTTTAAAGTGCATCAGGGGAAGTGGATGTGGTTCGAGCAATTGGACTTCCTTCTACCTTATGGAAGGTCCAGATTTTGGTTCCTGGTGAAGGCAAGCTGGCCCAGGCAGAGAGCTGGGCTACTCGGAATGCTGGCCCATGCAGGAGTGTTGGCCCATATGGCAAGCTGGCCCAAGCGGAGAACTGACACAGCAAGATGACACAACAGAAAAAGACACAGAGGAGAGACAGTAAGAAAAGCAGCAGACAAGGGAGCTCCGGTGGCACAAGACACTGAGCACCTCTCTCCCACTTCAGAAGGTCCCAGGATCAGTTTCCAGTGTCACCTAAAGAGAAGACAAGCAGACACAGACAAATACACAGTGAATGGACACAGAGAACAGACAATGGGGGGGGGGGAGCGTTAATAAATAATAAATCTTAAAAAAAAAAAAACTACTTTGGGCCCTCCACGTGAAGGGAGGAGTTTTGACTGTGGAAATTCCTAGAGATGTTTTGCTTAATTTCATTTTTGAATTGCTCTTTGCTTCAGAAATCTACTGCTAATATTGAGATTTTGTGCTTCTTTTCCAGTTTTCAAGGTATTCTCCTGAATCTTACATTATAATAATGGAGATCCCACTCTATGAACTTGATTTGTAAAGCCTAAATTCAAACCAATTTGTTCCAGTTTGAAATCTTCTGCTTCAGCTTAGATTCGCATTTTAGATTTTGTCTAGTATATATCTAACTCCCCAATACTGCTCCAAAGATTGAACTTTTGTTTGATTCATTCCACCGTCCATGTCCATTTCTTATGGTTAATAACAGACAGTTATCAGGCAAAACTGATAACTGTTATCAGTTATATAATTTTATTTGTGAATAGCCTATTTGCCTAGTTTTAGAAAATACCCTTATCAAATTATCCATCGGCATTTTCAACCATTAGTTGGGTATTTTGTATTCGACCCTGCAATGAATTCTTTGCAAAACTGGCATTAGTTAGGCAAACTTTGGGGCACCCTACCTTGTCAATTTGGGATAGCCTGTTTTGTGAGTCAGCCTTGACCAGCAAATCCTGTCCTTGGCCAGAGGATGGTATTAATGCTAATCACTGTCCTTCCCGGAGAGGAAACTATGATGCGTCATTGACAACTGTGACTACATTAAACATTATATGCAATACATATGTATTATTTACCCTGCAACAAAAATGCAAAAGAACCCACTATTGCTTGGGTTGAACATAAAATATCTAGTAAGACATTGATCAAGGATTAGATCCTCGTAAGTAAAATGGTGTTGTCTGCGTTACTGTGAGCCTTAATTATAATAACATTTCTGGTACATGCAAAGTGCCAATTAAGTTGTAATTATAATTATTTTGTTAAAATATGAAATTTTTTAAGCATGATAAAGATAAAACAAAGCCAAACAGGTTTATATTATACTCTTCAGGTTACCTAACCACTTTCTTTGGTTGCTTAGCAATGAAATACAAAGGGAAAGCTGACAACGTGGCCAAACACCTAGCTTACATGAGTGGAATTTTAGTTCTAAGACGTCTCGAAATATTAGACATTGTCCTAACGAGAAAATGAGAAATAAGCACTCTATATCTGGCCTTGTACTAATATTGAAATATGTTCCAAGAAGGACTACACTTCTCTTTTGCAGTGATAATTTGCAGTAGGAAAGTTCTTGAAGTATACTTTAATAAGCATAGAATTTGATTTGCCATCATGAAATAACAAAATGCAATGAATAATGAGTTGTTTCATCTTAGGTTATTGAGTAAAGAATAGAGGCGACCTTCATGTGTATTTAACAAGTGAAATGGCAAGATGTAAAAACTGTTTCCAGAGTATTTCAAATCCAGACAAGTAGACTTGACTGAGGGAGAATTGAGGGATAAAATGGCACAAAGGAGCACTAGTCAAAGCACTGGTATTATGGTAACTAATCCATGTACATAATAAGAATAGAATACTTTACTGATCCCATTTCTATAGGTATCAATTTGAAATGATTCCTTAGAGGTAAAGGTGAATGTGACTATGTGAAGAATATTTTGTTAATAGATACTTAACATATATTTCAGTATTATAATTTGAAGCACATCATTGAATTGATTAGTTAATTAAATAGTGTTTGAGTAGTTTAAAACAACTTTTTTTTAGGAAAAAAATCAACAGTTTTCTGAGATGATTCAGAACATGGTCCATTATAATCAAAATGTAAGGAATCAAGTAAAATAGAAAATAGCTAAACACATTTTTATACCAAAAC
Source organism: Dasypus novemcinctus (assembly GCF_030445035.2). Lineage (NCBI taxonomy): Eukaryota > Metazoa > Chordata > Mammalia > Cingulata > Dasypodidae > Dasypus > Dasypus novemcinctus. The sequence goes on along the minus strand of NC_080674.1, from coordinate 45,715,132 downwards.
TGAACTTTACCAATTAATTGAAACATCATTTGTCTATATTTAGTAGTAATACTTTGATGATGCTTTTTCATAACTTGTTACAAATGTTTCACAACAATGCAAGGTATTGGTGGCAGGGTGATGTATGTTATGCATGTTTGTTTTGTAAGTTCACAACTTTCACTGTACATTTATTGTTTATGTATGTTCATGTATGAATGATATACTTCAATAAAAATTTTTAAATAAAAAAATCAGTTGGCAGATCAATTGGCACACAGGAATTGATTTGCCTTAATCATTTTGGAATTTTTCTTACAAATTTGGGTTTTTTGGTAAAAACTTTTAGTAAAAATAATTTTACATTTTAACCAGAATACAGAATATGATAATTTCTTGCGTTAATGAACTCATAAAGAATCCCCCTAAATTTGCTAGAATTTTCTAAAGCTGTTTATTAAAGTATAGCACTATAAATTTGCTGTGATTTTGTAGCAGTACCTGCGTTATAACCACATGAAATTTACATCAAATTTTGTTTGTGTATAGTTTATTGCTATTATAATAAAAATAACCCGTCAAAACCAGGGATTATCAAGAATGTTTTCCTTGAAAAATAGTCTATACCTTACTCAATTTTGAGAAACAATGCCTTGTGCTATATTGCCAGTATTGAAACATGTGCCAAATTTAATGCTTTTTTATGCCAATCTTCTGAAGAACTGTTATAACCTCAAGATTAAGTTTAAAAGCTGCCAAATCTGTGCAGTTTTTCCTGACATCCACACTACAACTGTTAATAAGAGTAGGAGTTAGTCACTTCCTTCTGTGTAGGATCCTTATAACACTTATCACATTCCACTGTCTTTTTTTCCAGAAGGTGAGCTCCTTCAGGACGGTTCTGCAATTTATTCATCAGTGAGTTGGTTCCTGGGACATAAAGAGCACTCAATAAATGCCTAAGGGGAAGCAGATGTAGCTCAAGAGAATGAGCTTCCACCTACCATATGGGAGGACCTGGGTTTGATTCCTGGGGCCTCCTGGTGAAGAAGAAGAAGAGAAAGCATGCCCGCATGGCGAGTCAGTGCCTGCATGAATGCCCGTGTGGTGAGCCAGTGCCCTGTGCAAGTGAGTCATGCAGCAAGATGATGACACATCAAAAAGAGAGAAAAGGAGAGAGTCAGGGTGAAATGCAGCAGAAACCAGGAACTGAGGTGGTGCAATTGACAGGGAACCTCTCTCCCCATCAGAGGTCTTCAGGATCGAATCCCGGTGAATCCTAGAGGAGAGAAAATGAAGGGAAGACAATACAGATAGCAAAAACAGCAGGGCAGGAAGAAGGGAAGGGGACAAATAAATAAATAATCCTTAAAAAAATAAAAACTTAAAAAAAATGCCTAGTAAAAAAATGTACTATTTAATTATTTTAATGGAGACAGAAGTTATAACTCACACCAGTTTTAAGATTTACAGTCCAGAACATGAAATCGCTTTAAAAACACTGATCCTACACAGAAATATGCAAAGACCAGCCTGGCTATGACACACTGGAGAATTTCAGATTTTACAGGGAGTAAAGGGAGACAGCTCACTGGGGAACTTAAAGAATGTAATTCAGTGCACAATAAGTAGTCCCCAAATCAATCATCATGTATAACCCCTCACTTGGAGGAATAATTCTGTAGGACAAGTGAAAGGAGACTATCAGAGAGCTATACTAAATATAAGAACCAGCTCAAGAACATAACTGGGTTTTAAATAAAGTAGGTGCTGATGAGAAGTCTACTTAGGAACTGTACAAATTTTAGTAGAGGAAAAATGCACCATTTCAGGGTTGCTCTAATTCCCAAGACCACATCAATGAAACTTATACCAGCCAGGAATAAGAACTATGTTCTTACTCAAATTTTCCTTCTCACCCTTAGAATCCATCAGCATGGGCTAAGTTACACTTTGGTAACAACTACCCACCAAATTCCAGCAGCTGGAAACAACAAAGGTTTCTTTCTCACATGAATGATGATCAAAGGGCAGCTGGTAGTTTTGCTCTGCATCATTCTCACTCAGAACCGAGGCTGCTGTAGCAGCTCCTGTATGAAATGTGCTGGTCACAAAGCTCTGGAGAATCTGGCCATGGCGACTAAATCATCCTGCTAGAAATGACACATGTCGCTTCTACTCACAATGTATTTTCCAGAACTAGACAGTTGCCACAACTGACCATGAGGTGGCAGGTGGTACAATCCTACCCACACCCAGAAGGTAGAGAGCTGACACGCACTACCAACCTGTAGGCAGTAGCAGGGAGGTGGAACTTTATGGAATCACCAGGACCTACAGTCAAGATGATCAAGTTATTTTCAATGAGGAAAAAGAATACATTCTTTCTATTCTCCTCTCATGTTAATTTGTTGAGCTCATATTTGCCTTTAAAGGATGAAATATCCTGTGTAGAATCATTACGTGCGGTGAAAGAAGATGCGTACAAATGATTACATACACACAATAACATAAAGTTCAAGAACAGGTAAACCTAAACCTAACTGATGGTGATGGATACCACAATACTGGTTACCGTGGTGGCAGTACTGACAAGTAAGACCACCTTCTGAAATGCTGGAACTTTTCTGTTTGGAAAGTTCTGTCTCTTGATCTCAGAGGTGGTTATACTGGTATATGCATGTGTAAAACTGCTCAAGCTGTACAAGTAAGACTGGGCCTTTTAATGTATGTTTTTGGACAACCGTGGAAACTGGGAGAAAGTAAAGATTCATGTAAATCCATCTCTTACCTCACACATTGTTTAAAAAATTAAAATGCATCTGTAACTCAAATAGGAAAACAATTCACCCAGAATTTATGAGAAAGTAAAAATAGTATTTGGGATGGTTTCATAAATTCCAGAAACTCTACTTCTTAATTGATTCAAATTACCCTCATCTTCAATATTAACATATGTCCAGTTGATAGATTTAGTCAACTCTAAAGATATTCTAATGTAGTTGACAAGGAGATGCTTTCTGAAACAACCTACCGCAAGAAGTCAGCTGATTAGGAACCCCTGTCAATAAACATGAAGTTTTAAACAAAACGATTGATGCATAGGCAGGAATAAAAAGCACATGCTGGGGGGACACAAAGTATTATCGTTCGTTTTTTTTTTTAACTGAGTGGGAATAATGTTTAATAACTCTTCATTAATATAAAAACTTTTATTTCATTTGATACTATTTAATGAGGCCTCTTTTTCTTAAGAAAATGGGAATCATGTTTAGAGATTAAGTCCTCCTGGAGAAATTTTACCTACTGCACAATAATTTTCTAAATTCCATCAAGAAATTTTCTCATTGTTATCTTTATCAATAATAGTGAAACGCTACTACTGCCTCACTCTATTTTTTCCCTTTGCATTTATATCCACTGGACACACTGTACATTTACTTGCTTGTAACTTGAGTCCACTCTCACTGGGATGTTAGATCCATGAAAGCAAATAGTTTTGTTTTTCCCTACTATATCCACAAAACCTAGACCAGTGCTTGACACACAGTGAGCACTCAATAGATACTTTTTTGCGTGAGTAAATGAATGAATAAGAGTCTCTCTGACCTCAACAGATACAACACACATATGAATATATATTCACATATATACATACACACACATATACATATATAAAAAAAGAGAACCATGAACCAGCATAGAGTTACCAATAGTTTATTGCACTAAGTATGGACACTAAAAAAATTGCTACCTATTAATGACTCATTTCCTAAAAGAAGGGAACTTTTAATTCCAAAAACATCAAGAACCCATTACATCAGAAGTGAATAAGCATATTTGACCATTTTAAAAATTCATTATATTTTTCTTATTTTCTCATTTTATGAAAGACTAGCAAAAGTTTCAGCAAGAAAATCACTACTACAAATATTTTGGCTATCAATGCTTACTGGGTCATGCCAGGTTGCTATCTTATTCATACTTACTCTTGAGAAAATATCTGAAAGGTTGCATCAGCTAAAGCATTGGCAGTTAATAAGTAGATAAAAACACTAAAATATATTTGAAAGAAAAAAAGAGGCTGGATGATTGATTTAAGATGAAATGAGAAAATGTGTAGTGACTTTCTAAAAAGTATTTCTAGTATAAGAGAAAAGGGGAGAATATTCAATTAGTGGAATTTGGGCTTTAGAAACTGAACGTTGAGAAAGAATTTGCTTTTCAGAGCATCTTCAAATTACCTCTACAAAATCACATGACATGATACTTGGAGATAGCTGGCAAGCCTGAAGTAGAACTTGCTGATCATTGCCTCTTCCACACCCTACCTTATTGGTGGTTCCCATTCACATGGAATCATAAGATATGTAATTTTATGCTTTGTCTCCTTGTCTTTTTTCTTAGTTAACAGTCTTCTACTGTATGGCCCACAGATTTACTGATATTTCTCCCCTTAGTAATTTGGAAAGCATATATGCTGTGTTACGTTTAAGTCTTAGAATCAAATCATTATCCTCTAATTATCCATGTCAATAATTAAACAGCAATTCTTTGCTCTTTCAGGGATAAAATGAGATAACTAGAATACTAATACCTCTCTCACCACTCATATCCTCTCTTTGGTATTGTTTTGCTTTTTGGTTAAAATCTTAAATGTTTTATTACAATCTGGGGTTAATACTAAGTGTATCATCACTTTCAAAAATTATATTGTTTTACTTTGTAAACACAATTGTGTATATGCTTATTTAATGGTTCAGTGCTCTACATATGCTCTTTTCTATCATGACTTCGTAGATGATGAGTTTTTATTTTGATGTATCTCTTAGTTGGCCAAGTATGTCTTCAAGTAATGGTAATAAATAAGGGCTCCGAGAAGAATGGTCTGTCTTGCTCCTGCTGATGTTTGCCAGGAACCAACTCTAATCCTTCCCAGTCAGGAGGTCTTAAAGGGGGAGGTCAGAATTTCCTCATTTCCTGCAAAGTCTGCAACACTTCACTGCCTTCTAAGGAAGTGTCTGGAGTCTTTGGCGGCTCCTTCAATCTAGTCTTATCTGGGCTGAATCTACTAGAAATTCTTTTATGTAATGTTCATGGCATGTAACTGCTGCTACTCCCTACTCTTGTTATTCATTTTTCATTTCAATCAATTTTAGGGAAAGAGCAGTTCTGAAAGGAAGATTTGATCACATCACTCCTTTGATTCAGAAATCCTAGCTAACTCCTCACCTATAAAATTCTGGATAATATTCAGAATCTGGAGAAGAGCGTTCATTATTTGGTGCTGGCCCACTTCAAATCTTGCACCTGAGCTAGTGCCTCACACACTTCCCCTAGTCCTGGCCCTGTTCCTGTGTATAAGATAAAAACAGAGCAAGATTTTTTGTTCAAACACTGGTATAAACAGGTTCCGAAATCAAAACAATCACTTATTTTAATTAATTTTTTTTATTTTGGTATTTTATTTCGCATTAACACTTTGAATGAAAAACCAGCCCAAAATTGTACAGCCACTTTGGAAAATAGTTTGGATGATCCTTATAAAGCTAAACATAAGCTTACCATATGACCCAGCAATTGCACTCCTAGGTATATACCCCAGGGAGCTGAAAACTTATGTCCATACAAAACCTGAACTTGAATGTTTATAGCAGCTTTATTCATAATTGCCAAAAATTGGAAGCAACCAAGATGCCCTTCAAGAAGTTAATAAAAAACTGGCATATCCATTCAATGGAATATTATTCAGCAATAAAAAAAGATATCAATCCATGAGAAATCATGGAGGAAAGTTAAATATATGTTATTAAATGAAAGAAACCAGTTTGAAAGACGAGGCTACATGTTGTATGATTCCAACTATATGACACTGTTGAAAAGACCAAATTATAGAGACAGTAAAAAGATCAATAGTCACCATGGGATAGGAGGGGAGGTGATGGGTAGAGGGAAGGGCAGACTTGGTGGAGCACAGGGCATTATTATGTCAGTGAAACTATTCTGTACGATACTGTAATAGTGACTATGTAGCATTATATTTGTCAAAATACATGGAACTGGACAAATAAAGCATGAACTCCAATATAAACTACGGATTTTAGTTACTACTAATAAATTGGTATTGGTCCATCAATTGTAACAAATGTACTGTACTTATGTGAGGGAGTAGGGAGATAATGGGAACTTTCTGTACTTTCTGTAAAATTTTTATGTAAACCTAAAATAGCTCTAAAAATAAAGTTTATTATTTAAATAAACAAATAAATAATTACCTCAGAGCAAGTAAACATATCAAGAGCAGCCAAATGTGGAAACACATAATAAAAAATAAATACAGGACAATTATCTATTAAATAGTTTTCTTTGTATTTTGTCAAATGTCAAGGGAACTAGTGTCTTAGGCAAAGCCACCTATAGTGAGAGCCAATAAACACCTTGGAAAAAACTTACCACTGCTTTTGGCCATTAATATTAGCTTCTCAAATGTTAATAAACATGAGGAACTATCCAAAGCAACCAAGAAATACACCATTCACTGGCAGTCATGAGGGGATCTCTCAGCAAATTTTTAGTCATTCATGACTGTTTGACTATGTTGACAGCCAGGTCAAATATTTTCCTAGTCCTGGTATCAATGAAGAATATCTTTTTATAGTTAATTCTTAATTCTCCTCTGAATGTTACTTATTCCAAACAGCCTTCTGTGAGTTCCTACGATATTTAAACATGGAATAACTGTTAAACCTAAGTTAAATTGCTCAAAGCATATTACTGTGTCTAATGAGGCCAGCTTCCCCATGTATATTAAGTTTTCTTCCAAACCACTTTCAAATTATGCTCACCCTGCAAGGCACATGAGATCATGAGTTGCTTCACAATCTAAAAGTTGAACAATAGATATGTTTATTTGGGCTGATTAACTAGGATAAAAGGTTAAGACTGCAAAACCTTGAGATTTTTGCTACAGATTTCCAAAAATATGCGAAGAAATTCTTCTTACAATATTTTGTTTAATATTGACAAAAGCTGTTTAATGAGAGTAATATGTGGGCGTTTTTAAATTAAGGTAGGGAAGTGGATGTGGCTTAAGGGATAGAGCTCCCACCTACCACATGGGAGGTCCTTTGTTCAGTTCCTGGTGCCTTCTAAAGAAGACTGCCAGCTGGCATGATGGACAGGCGAGGCAACAAGGTGATGCAACAAGAGACACAAGAAGAAAAACATAATGAGACTCAACAAAGCAGGGAGGAGGGGTTCCCAGTGCTTCCTAAAGAAGACGAGCAAGATAGCAAGCTGACACAACGGGCAGGCGCGGCAAGATGAAGCAAAAAGATGATGCAACAAGTGAAGAGACACAAGAAGAAAAACAAATTGAAAGACACAACGAGGAAGGGAAGGGAAGTAGTTCAGGTAATTAGGTGCTTCCCTTTCACATTGGAGGTCCTGGGTTCAGTTCCCAGTGTTTCCTTCATTGTTTGCACTTGCTGTGTCTGTTCATTTTCCTTGTTTCTTTAGGAAACACTGGGAAGAAATAAATAGATAAAGTAAATCTTTAAAATCTTTTTTTAAAAATTGAGGCAAATAAATCAAGAGAATTGGGGTAGTAACTTCTCTTTTGGGTAATGGTATATCAAGATAATTTCCATTTTCTGGTTTATGCTAATCATTTGAAATAGCTCTTGTTAACATTTAGCTGAATGCTCCTATCTGTAATTAAGATTTGGTACTCAGTGCAATAAAATCACTGGGTATGCATTTATATACACATCAGCTTTTCCATTTAAAATGCATGTAAACACAAATTATTAGCCACTTACTAATAGCTGCAATTGAGTTTTATGTGCATGTTTCTATCAAACTTAGTGGTCGGTCTTTATTTCTAGCTAATCTAACATGGTTATTGGCTGACAAATACTTTTTTCATCCCAGCGTCTATGAATTCAAGAAAAATTAGCTACTGAATTGAGCTGTTGCCCTAAAAATAAGGGGAAAATGATTTCTTCAGATAAAAACTCTCATGACAGTTTCCTTAGCATTATAATAAAATATTTTTTAAAATTTCTCAGAATGTTTAAAATATGTCTTCTCTTTGGTACATTTTCTGAAACTGAGATTCTGCTTTGTTTTGCTGTACCAGAGTCCCATAATTTCCATTGCCTCCTGCATTTAATTGTACATTTGTTCCAATTAATGAACCAATATTGATTTATTAGTAGTAACTAAAGTCCATAGTTTTAAGGGTCATTCTTTGTGTGTACAGTTCAATGGGTTTTGACAAATGCATGATGTCATGTATTCACTACAGTATCATGCAGAATAGCTTCACTGCCCTAAATATTTTTCTAGTCTTTATATCAACTCGTTAAATTGATTTCACAACCCACTACTTAGTTATAACACGGGTATTGAGAAACACAAAACAATAAAATTTATCTTTTATTTTTCTTTTCCTTTAAAGGTTTTTTTAATGATTCATCAAATTGTTCAAAAATGAATTTTAGAATTTTCTAATGATGAAACACTTATTTTATTTTTTCTTTATTAGAGAAGTTCTTTATTAGAGAACAATCATGCCTAAAATACAGGACTCCCATTTACCACCCCACTACCAAAACTTTGCACTGGGGGGAAACTTTGTTATAATTGATGATAGCACATTTTTATAATTGTATTATTAATGAAAGTCCATGGTTTAACTTAGATTTTACTATTTATTCTGTTACCATATATACAATCTAACGTTTCCATTTGTAATCACATTCAGATATTGATTGTAATACTGTTAATTATGTTCACAATGTTGTGCTACCATCTCCATTAGCACCAGTCATTACCAAAACATTTCCATCATTCCAAATAGGAATCCTGTACATTTTAAGCCTTAACTTCCCATTCCCTATCCCTACTTCATTCCCTGGTAATCTATATTCTAGATTCTAACTATACAAATAGTTTGTTTATTCTAATTGTTTCTAATAAGTGAGATCATACAATATTTGTCTTTTTTTAAAAAACCATTTCACAAAACGTTCAAAGTGTTCTACACAAGAAAAGTATAAAATTAAACACCTCAGAGGACCTGACAAAGTCACGTTTTAACTTTTCCTTAAACAATAAAAGTTATAGGAAAACTATCTCTGAAATTATGATAAAGCTGAATATAGAGTTTCTCTACACACATTATAATAAAAACAAATAGTTTTTAAAAGATCTTTTCTTCTGATTTTTATATTGGTTTCTTCCTACATTTTCTAAATCTAAACATCACATGAAGGCATTTCGGAGCTAGAATCTGGCATTGCTACTGATAAACCACTAACAAAAAATACATAATTTGAAAGTGGACTTGGCCCAGTGGTTAGGGCATCCATCTACCACATGGGAGGTCCGCGGTTCAAACCCCAGGCCTCCTTGACCCGTGTGGAGCTGGCCCACGTGCAGTGCTGATGCACACAAGGAGTGCTATGCCACGCAGGGGTGCCCCTGCATAGGGGAGCCCCACACACAAGGAGTGCACCCCATAAGGAAAGCCACCCAGTGCGAAAGAAAGTGCAACCTGCCCAAGAATGGCGCCGCACACACGGAGAGCTGACACAACAAGATGACACAACAACAAAAAAGAAACACAGATTCCAGTGCCGCGGACAAAGAAGAACACACAGCAAATAGACACAGAGAACAGACAACTGGGGCGGGGGGTGGGAAGGGGAGAGAAATAAATAAAATAAATAAATCTTAAAATATATATATAATTTTATTGCTATTATTTTTCCTTCTGGCTTCATAAGCCAGAAGGAAACTAAAGGAATAAGCAATAAAATATTTTCAGGACTTGTAGTTGTCCTGGGTGATGCTGCAACAACAGATGCTGGACATTGTGTGTCCTACCATGGCCCACTGGGTGGAATGGGGGAGAGTGTAGACTACAATGTAGACCACTGTCCATGTGGTGCAGAAGTGCTCCAAAATGTATTCACCAGGTGCAGTGAATGTGCCACGGTGATGGAAGAGGTTGTTGATGTGGGAGGAGTGGGGTAGGGGGGGCTGAGGGGTATATGGGGACCTCATATTTTTTTAATGAAACATTTAAAATAAAATAAAGAAGAAAAAAAGAATTAACCTTTTTAAAAATTTTTTACTCTCAACAAATATATTTTTAGTTACACCAAAGAAGTAATTAATTCTTCCCCCCCCCCTTTTTTTTTTTTTGAGAATCTCAAAGGCTGGCCTCTACACACAAATATTTTAATTATAATATTCTAAAAGTCATCACTAAACAAATCACTTAAACATAATTTATCTATTCACAATGTGCAGTAGAATCATTCTTCTCACAAAATAATGTCATCATTTTCATGGTTGTTTACTGCTAGAGATACAATACAGGTTAGTACTTGTCAGGGGCTGGGAGGAGGTGGAAATGAGGAGAAAATGCTTACTAGGTAAGGAGTTTTACTTTGGAGTGATGGAAATATTTTGAAACTTGATAGGGTGGTTGCACAACATTGTGAATATACATGAATTTTACCTCAATGAACTATTTTTTAATGCGTGAAATAAGCCTGTCATGTCAAGGAAAACACCTGATAGTAATTTGTTGCCAGTGATAAAATTCAAAATTTCAGGAGAAAATTAGAATGATAGAAAATTTGTATCTAACCCTGTAAGTTTAACAGATTCCCAAGGTTTAACAACTTTTCTGATCACTCAGGTGTGGACTAGTGTTACTTTCAACAAAAGATCCCACTGTGATCTTTTGTTCAATATTGTACAATTTAGAATTCTGTCCAACACTAATTTTATTTTGTCTTGAGTTTTACTATGAGATGAGAATATGGATCCTATATGCCTGAATTCATTAAAGCCAAGAGTTTGTAAGCCATGCTGTTCTTTCAAGACTTCAATTTCTTTCAGAATGGCACTCTTGCAGCTCATTACAATCTGTAGGATAGCATTCAATGAGGATTTTCACTCTTCAGTTCTACATGTTAAAATGAAAGTTTTAAGAACTTCATACAAATGGTAAAGAAAAACATTTTTTAAGAGTTATAGTCATATATAAACATTGTATGATGATATGGAATAAAACGTGCATTGTAGGACATTTTCTTAAGAAAACTTTTCTGATGAGATTAGTGATGTTACTAACAAATGTGACTTTTCAATATTGTATAATGAAATGTGTCAACATTGGGAAGATCTGTATAGCTATTTTCCAAATGACCCATGCTTGAATAAAAGATCCATTCAAAGTGCAAGCTACATCAATGGCTATTAATGTAACAGGCAACAGAAAGTTCAGTGATAAAGTTTCACTTTCCACTAGCATTTAAGAAACTACCCATCGTAGAATTTTAGTGTGGTTTATTAAAAGAATATCCACAACTATCTGTAAAAGCTATTTAAATGCTTCTCTCTTTTCCAACACATGTTTGTGTGAGACCAGATTTTCTTTACATATTTCAACCAAAACCTCTTCTAGTATAACAAATTTAATTTCAAAGCACATATGAGCCATCTTCTATTAGGCAGACATTAATAAATTTGCAAAAGATAAAACAATGGTACTCTTCTTGCTGATTTTTATATAAAGTATGTGATATGACTTGAATTGTATGCCCCAAAATATATGTTGAAGTTCTTATCTCTGGTACCAATGAATATGAACTTATTTGGAAATAAGGGTCTTTGCAGATGCAATCAAGTTAAGATGACAGAGATCATACTGAATGAGGGTGAGCTGTAATCCAATATGGCTGTGTCCCTATAAGTAGAGGAACAGAGACACAGAGTCACAGGAAGACAAAGACACGGGAACTCCAAAGACTTCTAGAACCACCAGAAGCTGGAATAGGAAAAGAAGATTTCTTCCCTAGAGCTTTCTCCTCCCTAGGTTTGGGAGAGCATGGCTGACACTTTGCTGACACTTTGATTTCAGACTTCTAGCTTCCAAAAATGCGAGAGAATAAATTTGGGTTGTTTAAGCCACTCTTTTCCTTTTTGTACTTTGTATAGCAGCTCTTGGAAACTAATACTGTATATTTTTTATGTTAATATGCATTTTTAGTTTCCTGGCTGCTAAAACAAATACCATGCAATGGGTGGACTTAAACAACAGAATTTAATTGACTCATGGTTTTGAGCCTAGGAGAAGTCCAAAATTAAGGTGTCACAAGGCAATAGTTTCTCCCAGAGGAACATTTGGGGGATGGCAGCTGGAGATTTTTGGGTTTTGGCTTTTTCTGTCACATGACATGCATAGGGAAGCCTCTCCTAGCTTCTGTGGATTCTGTTGACTTCCAGCTTTGACTCATGGCTCTCTCCATGTATCTGAATTTCATTCTGCTTATAAAGGATTCCAGTAATAGGACTAAGACACATCCTGATTCATTTGGGTGACACCTTACCTGAAGTAACCTCATCAGAAGATTCTATTGACAAGGGCTCACACCCACAGGAATGGAATAAGATTAAGAACATGTCTTTCTGAGGTACATAACTCCAAGCTACCACAAGATGTAAAGATTTATCACTGTTACATTTAACTGACTTAATGTATAAATACTTCATAATTTTCTCAAATCTTATTTGTAAGACAGTAAATATCAATATATAAACAGATGGTCTTTGGGATTATCAATAATTTTTAGGAGTATAAAGAAATCTGAGACCAAGATGTTTGAGAAGTGCTATTCTATTCTATTCAGGATAACAGCATACATTGTTCTGGAATATAGACAACAGATATTTATCAAGCTCTTATAATGAACTTATCATTATGGTGAACTTCAAGAAAGATATAGGGAAACATAATACTCTTTCCTCAAAGAGCAGGAAAATTAATGGATCAACTTATGGACTAAGGTTAAGAGCAATACTGTAATACTCTTACATCAAAGGTGTACTGTATTAGTAACAGCAATGGAAAAAAAATATGCCAAATATACACTATGGACAAAAGTTAGTGGTAATAGTCTGATGTTTTTAGCTCATAATCTGTAACAAATGTTCCACAACAATGTATGGTATAATGGTGAAGAGTTGTTATATAGGAATTCTACATATGTGCATGATTGTTTTGTAAGTTCACAATTTCTATAATAAAAATAAGTTAAAAAGTTAACTGATGAGACAAGATGCACACACGTAAGTCAAATAACAATACAAAACTATAAGTCAAGAAGTGTCATGAGACAAAATTGGATTATACGTCCATTTAGTGACAAAGAAAATAAATGCAATGAGTTCAGAGGAAAGGTGTGAAGGCTGTCAGTGAAGGCTCATGTAGAAAGGACTTTACATGAGACATAAAGGATGAATAAAACTTAAAGAGATTGAAGAGCTTTACAACAAATTTCTGGATTCGAGAAGAACACAACTTAAGCTACAGTTCAGAGCAAAGAAAGCACATGTATATTCAACTAACCATGAGCAAATCTGATTGAAGCAGAAGATTTTTGTGGGGGAACAGTAGCATCATAATTCTTTTTATGGCAAGGGACAGATACCCAAGTCAAATAGTGACGGATGAATTCTTTTAACTTAAAAGCCCAGCAGGTTGATTGGGAATTATTGTTTTTCATCTATTCTATAGTAAATGCTAATTTTATTCTTATAAGATAACAGGCAGGATAAATACTGCCATTTCCAGATGCCCTCATCAATGAGGACACTTGAAAAACGGTCCTCTTGTATTGAATCCCACACAATTAAAGTGTATGATACCATTGCATTGTGTCTCCTTGTGGAAAGGAAAACAATTATCAGCTCTCATTAAAATTTCCATTTCCCAGAGAATCCAGTGGAAAGAGTTCTTTCAGTGGACTAGGGGGTCACATTATTTCATGGCTCTCACTATGGTCTGACTTCAACTTGCAAATTGGCTATCCGCACATGGTGGGGAAAATGGTCATATTCATATCTACCTAACTTAGAAACTGCAGGGGGTAAAAAATAAAACGAAACAAAAAGGTTCTTTTTCAAAGTACATAAACATCAATTCAGGAAAGAACAATAAGTGACTCAGCATAGATCAGGTATAAATGGATTAACTATTATAGCCAGAGGAGTGAGGCTATTAAAATATCCCCAGCCTCCATCACCTGCTAAACACTGTGATGAATGTGGGGAAGTGGTGCACAAGAACCGAAGGAGGGACAATCTTCCAGAGGTGACGGAGGAGCTAAATACACAAAAATTAACAGATTCCGCTTGTAATAACTATCAGTATCAATCACTGCCCTTGATTTTTTCGGGTAATATATTTGAAGGGCATACTGTACCTATATACTATTATATAGGCTACCTTTGAAAAATGGATCTGAATTCTCATATAACAGTTTCTTGGAAGATATGTGAAATTTGCACAAATTTCCCCAATGATCCAGATATGTGGTCCTAGAAGGTAGGTAGACTTTCTCTTATCCAAATCATTATTATGGGGAAATAAAGTTAGGAAGATAATTCAAAGTTGGATGATGGATTGTATTAAATGTATACATGAGAAAATTGGACTTTATTATATTTAGACTTGATATTAGCACTGTTACTTGGATATACTTGTGAAAATAGACTTTTATATTTCATTTAAAATACCTTGTATTTTTTTAACTCTACCCTTATATTTTATTATAAGGGCAAACATCCTGACTTAACCCAACTGCTTGCTTGAATAACATGATTCAATATGAAAATAAGAAACTGTCTACAAATCTCTGGCAGCAATACATTGCAATATACAGTGCATACAGGAACCACACAGAGCAGCAAACTCTCATATAAAACAAAAGTTTAATACCTTTAGAATCCAAATTTTTCTTTAAAATCATTCATGAAAAAGATTATCAAGTCAGAATTAGCACCTCAACTAGTCAAGCATCAGGAAGCTACATTACAACTATTTAATACACAAAGAGACACCTTTCCAAGCAGTCACTCTCTTCTAATGTCTCTATTCTAGAATTACACAGTGTGTTCCACTTCTCTATATGCCCTCGTCCATCATTTCTCAAGATCATGAAAACTGAATTTGTTAAATACCAGAAATCTGTTGCTATGACATTGTATAAAACTTAACTTTTTGTTGTTGATCATCTGAAGTTATTAAGACAGCTGGTAACTGGTTAGTAAATTTCCTCCTCCGTAAACTCTTCACTTAATCCATCTGTAGCTGTGACTGTTCCACCAATTCCACCAATTCCTTTTTCTCCTTTCATAGCCTCTCTGAATTTCTGAAGGTATAATTTCAGTGGTTCTACATAGCTTTCAAAGCTTAAGATAGACATGACAAACAGAATATCACCTCCAGTAATTGTCTTCTGTTTTGCTTGATGGCATCATTCATGGCTTCAGAAGTTATAAAGCTGATGAACTCACACATTTTTGAACACATTCTTTGGCATTATTTGCAATCTTTCCTGTTTAAGGTATGGTGCTTTTCATTATTCTTGCTGAGGCAGGATAGCATAGGGACCTGAGGAGGAAGAAGGCAGAAAATCTAATAAGTCTGGTAAGAGAAACTGAGAAGATTGGCCTGTTTACTGGCATTAGCCTGCTAAGACAAACAGGCAAGTTGGGAAGGGGCAGCATACAAGAACACACCCTCCAGCTTGCAGTCCACACACCCAGAGGCTGTATGATCGGAAGGCACCCAGCACAGAGGGAAGGGGCAACAGGGGTCCCACCACACCTACCTATGTAATTTTCAGATTGCCTCACATGTCGTGGACAGTGACCAGAGGTCACTGCTGGTCAGCACGCCCTACAGAGCTGATAGACAGCAGCCAGTAGCCAATCACCACTGGACAGCAACCCCTAACCCCTAAGAGAATCAAATCACCCAATAGAGTTCCCCTGCTTTTTTTCAAATATGCTTTTTAGCACAGGCTCTATAGGCCTAATGCCCCATAAAACAGGGGACCCCCAGGGCAGAACTTCACATTTTTCTCCCTTGAAAATGCCCATCTTTATCCCTAAAGATGTACTTTCTTTTCCTTACTTTATCTCTCAATGCATTCTTTGCTTGCCTGATTAATTTGTGACTCATCCTTGAATTTTTTCTCATGGTGAAACCAAGAACCTAGACACTGTCTCCAATAGGATTCCCACTTTTGCAATTGTAAGATACATATCCTGTTCTCTGAAACTCTTTTGAGCCATTTGTGTCTTCATGATCGTTCATGCTGTTCTCAACATTATCATGAAGCTGAATAACAAAATGACTTCCTCCAGTATAGTCTGCAGAAATTCCTAATTGAGAAGCATCTGTTGTAGAACTGTCACCATCCATTGCCATGAAATACCATCAGAATATGTTGAGTGGTGCTTAGAAACCACTCTAAATAGGTGTCTGGTCTTTGTTCACTTTCAGCCCCCAGTGCAGTCCTAGTTGGCTCCTATCTCCAATTGGCTGTTTGGTTACACAGAAAATGGCTGTGAAAGAACCAGTCCCAGTGCAGAGTTCCACTGTCAGGACTCAGCCTCCCCTAGCTCTGCCTCAGCGCAACACCCTCCTTTATTTTTTTTTAGGAGGTACTGGGATCAAACCCAGGAGGCAGGTGCTCAACCATTTATGCTACAACCACTCCCATCTGTATTTGGTTTTAATTATCTTTTTGCAAAATAACTTGAACCTTTCTTGCTTGCTAAGACTAGAATATCCAAGTAATATGTTTCCCTCTCTTTTCCTATCCCATCCCTCACGATTCTCATATTTTAGACATCCTATCCCTATCCATAACATTCTGGAGATCCTGAAAAGACAATGTCCTTCTATTTCCCACCTTCCTCACTACTCTTCCGTGTGGGGAAAATGAACTATCTAAAACTACTGAGGAAAGCTGATGCATGAAACATCATATGTGTAAGATATATCATCAGAGACAACTGTAATAGGTACTGAGAAAGAATTATGAAGAACAAGAAATCAAAGCAAGACTGATAAAGAATTATGCAAGAATTATCATAGTAATCTTCATAAAGAATTATGAAAAACAGGATGTCAGAATAAGCTCAATGTAACCATTAACATAAATTGAATATTTGCTGACTCTTACCAAAAGTATGATGATGAATATCAGTTGAAGTTTTAATTCCATATACAAAAGGAGCTGAAAATACAACGTCTTAGCCTCTTGCTGTTTATGTGTATGCATTCAGAGTATCGGCTTTTCTCAATAAAAAAACAGAAATTCTATATTTATGAGTTGGTGTGTTGCTTAGGGTCTCCAATACTTTTTTTTTTTGATATTTTGCATATTTTTATTCACAACATGTACAATCAGTGCCATCTGGATAACTGGAAATGGAGTTATTAGTGACTTTTTATAAAACCAATTTTAATGATACATATTAATAAAGCATACAATCCATCCAAAGCATACAATCAATGGTATTTAGTATAACCACATAGTTGTGCATTTATCACTTCACTCATTATTAGAGCACTTTATTATCCCAATATTTATAATAATGAACAAAAAATGGACAAAAACTCTACCCCTTAATAATCACCTCTGAATCTCTCTATACTTCTCTTACCATATATAGCTGTATTCTTTCTCTCTCTCTAGTTTATTTACATTTATATTTTATATAAATGGAGTCAAATGATATGTAGTACCCTTTGTCTAGTTTCTTTCAATTGGAATAATTCCTTTTTCACCCTTAATGAAAGATTATTAGTGTATTGCTACACACTACTCTTCATAGTTGGCTTTGGTTATATTTTTATCTGATATTAAGATCTCATAACATTAACATACATTTCTTCAGTTACAAAAAAAAAAACAGTTTATGTATGCAATATTGCCCATACTAATTTGTCATATGAGGTTTTGCTTTGCTGTACAGTCCTATGTTACATTTTTTAGTTTTCCTTCTAGTAATATATATGACCTTGGACCTTCCATTTCAACCACTGTCATATCTATTTTTTCTTGTTTTTTTGTTCTTTTTGTCTTTATTTATTTTTTTAACATTACATTCAAAACATATGAGGTCCCCATATACCCCCCACTCCCCTCACCCAACTCCTCTCCCCTCCATTACTTTTTTTTTTCCCTCCATTACTTTTTTATCCTCAACACTTGCCAAATCTACCTACTTTGAAGCCCCAGTGGTTTTGTGTAGAGTCACATCAGAAAAATGAGGGACAGGCTTGTCAGAGGAGTAAATTGAGACAGTGTGAAGTAGACCCAGGACCCCACCTTAACTCTTTTAAACCTTTTGTATCACTGAGACCATCTAGAAGCTAAACCAAATTTCCTTATACAGAAAGAGGTAGCCAACATGTTTCCAAAATTAACTGAAACCATGGAAGAAACCAAATTGCTAATTGTAGAATACCAAAAACTAAAATATATGTGTTTCAACGTTTGTTAAAACCAAAGATTCTAGTTTTTCTTTGTGAAATAACTTTCTCCCACTACTATCATGAATATCAATACTAATAGAAGAAAATTGTGGAGTGAATATACCAAAGCGTATATTTTTATTTTGTTTTTGTGCCATGCTTTTATTCTTTATATATCTTTGTTCTTTCACATTCTGGTTATTTTTAGAAGCTATACATGAAATTAAAATGCAAACTTTAAAAAATTACACAGTACCAAATTAAAAGTTAAAGTACATCACCAAACCCACAAACCTCAATCTCCTTCCCTAGAGAAAAAACACTTTTAACAAACTCTGCTTTTAATATTCTGGTGGTTATCATCGCAATTATGAATAATATGCTGATGCCATGACTTGGAAAAACATTTGTATGTTGATGACTCCAAACTTTTTAACTCTAGCCATGATTTCTTGACTGAGCTGAATTCTCATAGTGCCATATTGTACACTTAATTGACATTGCAAACTTAAATACATCTAAAATAGAATTCTAGAATCTGCTCTATTCTTTGCTCCAAACTTGGTCCACCAGAAATCGTTGCAATTTCTGTTAATGGAAATTGCATGATCTACCTGGGAGCACAAATCAAAACCCTCAGAGTCATTCCTGATTCTTCCTTTTCCTTTTCCCTCTCTATCCAATCAATCAAAAAATTACAGATTAAAATACATCTTTGCCTTAGTTTGGCAGGTTGCTATGACAAATACCACATAATGGTTTTGCTTAAACAATGGGAATTTAGTGGCTCATGTTTTTGAGGCTGGGAGAAATTAAAAATTGAAGCATCAGCAAGGCACTGCTTTCTCCCCAAAGTCTATACCATTCCAGTGATGGTTGCTGGCAATCCTTGGAGGTCCTTAGCTTGTATCTGTACTTCATGTCACATGCCAATGTCCTCTCCTTTCTTTTCTGGGCTCCGTTGACTTCTGACTTCTGGCTACTCCACATTGTTTTTCTCTCAATCTGGTATCTGGTTTCTTTCTCTTTAGAAGGCCTCTAGTATCTGGATTAGAATACAACTTCGTTCAGTTGGGCCACACCTTAATTAAAAATAACATCTTCCAGAGTGATATCATCAACATGATGATATAATACACTCTGAAGAAGTAATCCTTCAGAATCAACTAATAAAAGGACAAATTCTTCTTGTTTGGAACTCTAGAGGATGATAGAGTCTGGAGAAGGACTCCACAATGCTGAAATAAGGATAAAGGAAAATAATCTCCAAAATCAAGGAGGAGATTTTCTGCCTCGTACTGCCAGTCCGGAATTCTGCCTCTCACTCTGTCCTGTGCAAGTTTGGATTTGCGAAGAGGCAACCAATCCTGGGTCACTCCTTCCATAGATTCAGAACACAGAGCCACACAGAGCAGTGAGTTAGAACACCACACATATCCAGGCATAGGGACCTAAGTCCACAGTGACCCAGGGTGAAACATGAGTGGCTGAGAAGAGCCATAGATACAAGTGCTTGCAGATAAATAAAAAGAAAGACTGTGGGAGAACTGTAGGCAAGATGTGCACACACTCAATCAAGTCTCTGTTTGTTGGACCACTGAAATGAAAAATGGAATTTACTGGATTCACCCACCTTTCTGGATTGACTGCTGTCTGGCTTCCTGGGGCAAGACACACTAATTCGGAAGAAACCAGAGGCATAAAATTTCCATGGGAAAAAACAGAAGGAAAACTGAGCTACTGTAAGTCAAGAATTGTCCCAGAGCAGGAATTTGTAAGGAAAAGAAGACGCTAAGTAAGGGAAGTAATGTAAACAAATCATTGGTGCTGGGGAGAAAATTCTTCACAAAATCAAACAGAAAACATCAAGATTCCCAGAAAAGGGAGAGAGGAAAGGAATTTCTTCTGGAGGTGAACAAATGCAAAAAAGGTGTAATCTTAAAAATTGTACTGCATATTCAGGGTAATAATCAGGTGAAGATTTGCTAAGAAAATTCTGAACAGTTAAACACAGTCTACTCTGAAGGTACAGAATAAGTTGGACCAAGCATCAAAAAAAAGCCTTAACACAAAGCCAATCAACATGAGGGCAAGAGGGAGAAACTGAACTTCAGAGTTAATACATCAAAACAATCAGATGCTTAGACATCAACAAAAAATTGCAAGTCACTCTAAGAACAGGAAAGGATGGCTAAGTCAAGAGAACAAATTAAAATTTCAGAGGAGACACTGTAATTTGGAACAACTTATTCAAGAAGGTCAACCAAATCTCTTAAGTCAATTCAAAGAAAGGAAGGAAATATGGATATAGAGTTAACGGATATTAAGATGACAATGTGTAAGCATAAAGAAGAATTTGAAATTTTAAAAGAAACATATAATGGAAATAAGGGGGATGAAAGAGCAATAAAGGAGATTAAAATACACTAGAGTCATTCAACAGCATATCTGAACAGGCAGAAGAAAAAATCAGTGAACTAGAAGACAAGACAATTGAAATCACACAGCCAGAAGAACAGATAGAGAAAACAAGAGAAAAAACAGAGCAGTATCTCAGAGATTTGAGTGCGAGAATGAAGTGCACAAACATAGACATCAGAGGAGTTCCTGAAGAAGAGAAGGGAAAGAGGCCAGAAATAATATTTAAGGAAATAATGACTGAAAACTTCCTAACTCTTATGAAAGACATAAATATACATACCCAAGAAGTGCAACATACTATAGACAATCAGAAAAAGACCTAATAGACCTACTATGAGGCACATATTGATCAAAATGCCAAATAACAAAGATAAAGAGAGAATTTTAAATCAGCAAGAAAAAAGTGATTTATCACATTCAAGAGATCCTCAATAAATCTGCCTGCCAATTTATCATCAGAATTCATGGACGTGAGAAGGTAATGGTATGATATATTTAAGATACTAAAAGAACAAAACTGCTAGTCAAGAATTCTTTATCCAGCAAAACTGTCCTTCAAAAACCAGGGAAAGTTTAAAATATTGACAGATAAACATAAACTCAGAAGGTCTGTCAACAAAAGCTCTGCCCTACAAGATTGCTAAAAAGAATTCTGCAAATTAAAAAGAAAAAACAAGAGAGAGTGTGTTGTAGTAATGTGAAGAAATGAAGATTATCAGTAAGAGTAAATTAAAGGATAAATGCAAAGCCAAAAGACTGTATCCTCAATATACAACTCTGCACTTTAATCCACATAATAATCAGAACACAACTGAACATCACAAAGGCTTATTTCCTAATAGACATGCAAAATATAAAGAGTAAAGTGTTACAAAAACAACATAAAGAGGAGAATGGAGGGATATGGAAAAACATAGAACTTGTATGCTATTGAAGCAAAGTTGGCATCTTTTCAAATTTGTGTATAATAGGCATAGGTTGTATAATATAAACCCAGGATAAGCACAAAGAAAGTATTTTTAAAATATACAGAAGCAGAAGTGAGAAAGGGATTACTTAGAATCATCAGAAAAGATCAACTATACAGAAAAGGAGGTTGCAATAAAGGAACAAAGAGGTAAAAAAGTATATATGACAACTAAAACCAAAGAACAAAATGGCTAAAAAGGCTGTAGTAAGTACTGACTTTACAGTAATAACACTGAATATTAAAGGATTAAACTCCCCAATCAAAAGACATAAAATGGCAGAATGGGTAAAACAACATGGCCCAACTAAATGTTGTCCACAAGAGATTGACCTTATACCTAAAGACATAAACAGGTTGAAAGTGAAAGGTTGGAAAACGATATTCCATGCAAATAATAACTAAAATAGAGATGGGATGGCTATACTATTATAAGACAAAATGCCTTTAAGTCAAAAGCTGTTATAAGAGACAAAGAAGGACACCATATGCAAATAAAGGGACAATTGACCAAGAAGAAATAATAATCATAAATATTTATGCACTAGCCACAGTGTCCCAAAATATATGAGACAATCACTGGCAAAACTGAAAGGAGAAATAGATGTCCCTACAATAATAGTTGGAGACTTCAAAATACCACTTACATCTTTACATAGAACAACTAGACAGAAGATCAATAAGGAAACAGAGAACTTGAATTATATGACAAATGAACTATACCTCACAGATATATATAAATTATTGTACCCCAAACAGCAGGATATACATTCTTCTCAAATGCACATGAATCATTCTCCAAGACAGATGACATGCTGGATCACAAAGCAAGTATAAATACATTTTTAAAAGATTAAAATTATACACTATACCACTATCTCACACCATATACAAAAATTAACTCAAAATTGATCAAAGGCCTAAATATAAAAACAAGGACTAAAAATTCCTAAAAGAAAATGTAGGGAAGCATCTTCAGGATCTTGTGTTAGGCAATGCTTTCATAGATATTACACCCAAAGCATTAGCAACAAAAAATAGATAAATGGGATCACATCAAAATTAATTTTTTTTGGTATTAAAGGACTTTTTCAGAAAAGTGAAAAGGTAATTGACTCAATAGGAGAAAATATTTGGAAACCACATATCTGATAAGGGTTTAATAGCCAGAATTTATTTTTTAAAGTCCTACAACTCAACAATAAAAAGACAAAAATCCAATTAAATGATGGGCAAAAGACTTAAATAGACATATCTCCAAAAAGGATATACAGATGATTAAATGCAAATGAAAAGATGCTCAGTATCACTGGTTATTAGGGAAATGCAAATCAAAACCACAATGAGATACCATTTGACACCCACTAAGATAAAAACACAAGTTTTTAAAAAACAAGATTTTTAAAAACACAAGTTTTAGAAAGGATGTGGAGAAATAGGGACACTCATTCATTGCTGGTGGCAATGTAAAATGGTGCAAGACAGTTTAGCAGTTCCTCAGAAAGCCAAGTAAAAAATTACCATATGACTCAGAAATATCTTTACTACGTGTACATCCAAAGGAATTGAGAGCAGGTATCCATATATTTGACTACTAATGTTCATAGCAGCACTATTCACAACTGCCAAAGGATGGAAGAAACCCAAGTGTCCATCAACCTATGAATGGATAAACAAAATGTGGTATATACACATTTATGGAATGTCATTATTCAGCAGTCCATAATGGAATATTATTCTGCATTAAAAATAGATGAGTTTCTCATTCATACAATAACATAAATGAACCTTGAAGACATTGCACTGAGAGAAATAAGCCAGCCACAAAAGGACAAATAATGAATGAGACCACTGGGATGAAATAATTAGAATAATCAAACCCATAGACTTAGAATCTAGAATATAGGTGACCATGAGCTAGACTAAGGATAAGGAACGGGAATTAATGCTTCAACTGTACAAAATTTCTATTTGACTTGATTGTAAAGTTTTGCTAAATGTGTAGTAGTTATGGTAGAATAACACTGCGAGTATAATTAACAGCACTAGAGTTATATATGTGAATGTGGTTAAAAAGGGAAATTTTAGGTCACATTTCTGTTACTAGAATAAAAATTAAAAGATAAAACATAAAACTTTTTTTTTTTTTAATTTTTTTATTTTTTATTGACTTTGTAATAATATTACATTAAAAATATATATGTGAGGTCCCATTCAACCCCACCCCCCCACCCCCCCTCTCCGCCCCCCCAACAACACTCGTTCCCATCATCATGACACATCCATTGGATTTGGTAAGTACATCTTTGGGCACCTCTGCACCTCATATACATTGGTTCACATCATGGCCCATACTCTCCTCTATTCCATCATGTAGGCCCTGTGAGGATTTACAATGTCCGGTGATTACCTCTGAAGCACCATCCAGGGCAGCTCCATAAAACATAAAACTTAACAACACAATGAACAACCTATTGCAAATGATGGATTATAGTTAATAGTACAATTATAAAAATTTTATTTCATGAATTATAACGAATGTACCACACTGATGCAAGTTGTTAATATTAGGGTAGTATATGTGAAAAAATATACCCCGATGTAAACTATTGGCTAATAGTACAATTATAATATTTTTCATCAGCTTAACAAAGGTACCACACTAATACAAAGTGTTAATAATGGGGAGTATATGGGAACACTATATTTTCCTCTACATGACTTTTCTACAACTTCTCTAATTAAAAATAAAATTAAATTAACATATTCAAGAGATCCTATTCACAATGATTCACACACTTATAGAAATGCAGGGTAAGATTAGGAACATGTCAAATTGGAGTATGTAATTCAACCTACCACAATCTCAAGTCAGTCCCCTCTTGTCTGTCTCTGCTCCACTTAGTCCAAGTCATCATCACTTCTTAACTGAACTACTGAAACTCTTTGCTTCAACCCTTGCCCCTTTTCAATGCATTCTCTGTACAGCAGCCAGACAAATCTGTAAAATGTTAAGTCAGATCCTATTATTCTTCTGTTTAAAACCCTTCCACTGTACTTAGAATAAAACAAAATGCCTAATAATGATCAACAGGACCTTGCATGATGTGATTCTGGCCTACCTTTCTAACTTCATCTCATGCCACACTCTTATTCCTATAGTGTGCTTCAGTTGTCTAGTCTCCTTTCCTGTCCCTGAACACATGAGAGGGATCTTCCTGGAATATTACTCTCCTGGTCCTTACATGGATGTCTTCTTCCCATCTTTGATGTCTTAGTTCACACACCACTTTCTAAAGGAACACCCATAGCAGATACACCCACCTCATTCCAACCTCCTTTCCCCTTGCTTTCTCATATATATGTTGGAAAGATAAAGACTTCATTTCCCAGCCTGCTCATAGCTAGAAGAAGCCATGCTACTCAGTTCTGGCCAATAAGACCAGGCCAAATAAGACCTAAGACATGAACTCAGCTTGTGATCTCTTCTATTTCATCCATCCTTCTTGAAATACAGATGGAAAGCAGGACATGAAACAATTCCTTCAGAAGACAGCAGAGCAGGAAGAAAGGAGGAATCTGGTTCCTTGATGGCCGCATTGAGGCATCATAAAAGCCCTAAACTGAAATCCCCAGGCTTCTTGTTTCATGACACAAGTAACTTCTTAATTGTTTAAGCTGCTGTTTATGTTTCCTGGTGCTCACAGATAAACATAATCCTTATGATATAATGCCAATCCTAGTTTCTCTATCTTGTCACCCATTTATTTCCTTTATAACATTATCTGAATAGGAAATCATTATTTTTTCTAATCTAATCTAACCTGTCATGTCAAATGTTGTATCCCCAGAAACCTAGAACTATGCTTTTTACATTATTGGAACTCAACAGATAATTACCGAATAAATGTTAAAGAAATTCCAATTATTATTGTTTCATTGACATTAGGCAATTTCTTTTTTCAAGCAAATTAATTTTATTGATACATATTAATAAAGCATAAATCCATCCGAAGTGTACAATCAATATCATTGAGTGTAATCACATACTTGGGCATTCACCACTTCATTCATTCTTAGAGCACTTTCATTATTCCAAAAATAATAATAAGCAAAAAGCAAACAAAACCCATCACCTCTCGATCTCTCTATGCTTCCCTTGCCATACATAGCTGCTATTCTTTTCCCTTTTCTCTAGTATATTTGTAATTATATTCTGTAAAAACAGTCTTATATATGCAATATCACCCACAGTCATGTTTTACATGATGTTTAACTATCTCATACAGCCCCATGTTACAGTATTTAGCTTTCCTTCTAGTAAATACATGATCTTAGACTTTCCCTTTCAACCACTGCCATACCCATACAATAACATTGCTACTTACAAACACCATGATACGCTTTAACCATTTCTATTCATTTCCAAAGATTTACAGACACCTTTTTACCAATTCTGCACAGATTAATCCTCAGCTTTCCATTCTCCACTCTCCTTCTATTTTCTGGTGACCTATATTCTAATTATTAACTCCATGAGTTTGCACAAGACAATTTTTTCCAAAGAAGAAATACAAATGGCAAACACATGAAAAAATGTTCAACATCACTAGCATTTAGGGAAATGCAAATCAAAAAAAGAGATTTGCATTTCACACTTATTAGACTGGCCGCTATTAAAAAGTCAGAAAACTATAATTATTGGAGAGGATGTGGAGAGATAGGGATGCTTAATCACTGTTGATGGGAATGTAGAATGGTACAGTCACTGTGGAGGACTGTTTGGCAGTTCCTAAAGAAGTTGAATATAGACTTGCCATGTGACCTGGCAATACCATTATGAGGTATATACCCCAAAGAACTGAGAGCACAGACATGAACAGACATCTGTACACTGGTGTTCCCAGCAGCATTATTCACAATTGTCAAAAGTTGTAAACAACCCAGGTGTCCATCAACTGATAAATGGATAA
The DNA here is from genome assembly GCF_030445035.2 of Dasypus novemcinctus. Taxonomy (NCBI): domain Eukaryota; kingdom Metazoa; phylum Chordata; class Mammalia; order Cingulata; family Dasypodidae; genus Dasypus; species Dasypus novemcinctus. Next base: position 45,688,437 of record NC_080674.1, on the reverse strand, counting down.
ACAAATTGCAGTACATATACATGATGTGATCTTATACAGCAGTAAGAAGAAATGAAGTTGTGAAGCATATGACAACATGAATGAACCTGGAAGACATTATGTTGAGTGAAGCAAGCCAGACATAAAAGGACAAATACTGTATGATTGTGCTATTAGGCAATTTCTTTTTATTCCTTGTTATGAAGAATGAAAATTTAGCTTACCAGACCCCAAATAATTTTGTTGTTATATTACATTTAATTCTTTAGACTACCTTTTGAACTTAAACAGTATTTAAATTGCAATTTTTTAGGCACTATCCCTTAACAGTCTATTATCTGAAATAAGGACGTAAGCAATTCTGGATTAACCTTGACCTCTTCTCTCACTATCTCCTTATTCTATGACTCTTATATTGGTGAGACTTATAACATTCATATTCTTTTATATACCTAAAATTATATCCTTCATACTTGCCTATGAATTGATTCTACAAATTGGAAAGTCAGCAATATTTTTTTAGAACTATGATTTTATACCTAGTATTCATTCCAGAACAGAATTACATGGATCAAAATGCAGAAAGTAAATTTGGTCCTGCATCATCAGCCTTGTGTCCCTTCATTGTTTTTTCAGATTATGACTATAATAGATGCTTTTTGAGAATTGCAAAGAATATAGAAAGATATGTAGGAAATGTGAAATTTATAGGGTTTTAATTATTTAATAGAAATGGGATCACATTTCGTGACCTTTTTTCTTGCATTATCATGGGCATCTTTTTAAAATATGTGCATAATTTCTTTTCTTTAATAGATGATTAGCATTCCAAATATTTGAAACAACAGTTCTTTAACCCTACCGTTTTAGTTTGCTAAAGGATGCCAAGGCAATATATCAGAAATGGGTTAGCTTTTGCAATGAGGATTTATTTATTTATAAGCTTACAGTTCTAAGGCTGAGAAAAATGTCCAAATCAAGGCATAATCAGGAGATGCTTTCTCCCTGAGCTGCATCTATGGGTGATCAGGTACATGGCAGGTACAATGGTGGCATCTGTCAGTCTATTACTTCTCCTCCATGCTCCGTTGCTTTCAGCTTCTGGTTGCCTCAGGCTTTCTCCCTATTCCTGTGGCTTTCTCTTTCCCAGGTTCCATTGGTTTCAGCATCTGGCTTCTGGAGTTTCCTCTCTCAGCTTCTTAGAGTTAGTCTCTGTTTCTCTGCATGTTTCTCCCATTTGTAAAAGATTCTAGTAAGAGGACTAAGGTCATACAATCTAATTAAAAACCCTTAATTAAAGTAATTTAATCAAAAGTTCCCACCTACAATAGGTTTACATGTAGAGGAATATATTAGACATAAAGACAAAATCTTCTTGGGTATACCTACAGAATGACTAGTTAAATTATTTCCTATCATTTGTTCTCATACTGGTAGAAATGAACATCCAGTATGCTATTATATTTGTATAGGCAAATGGCATATGGGTAGGTGTTTTATAGGGTAAAATTCCCTAGCCAAAAGATAGGTGCATTGTACATTTTAAAGTAGAAACGAGAAGTGGATGTGGCTTAATGGATAGAGCATCTGCCTACCACACGGGAGGTCCATGTGGCGAAGCTGGCCCATGCACAGTGCTGATGCACACAAGGAGTGCCCTGCCATACAGGGGTGTCTCCCTCATAGGGGAGCCCCACATGCAAGGAGTGTGCCCCATAAGGAGAGCTGCCTTGTGCAAAAAAAGTACAGCCTGCCCAGGAGTGGCGCATCACACACAAAGAGTTGATGCAGCAAGATGACGCAACAAAAAGAGACACAGATTCCCGGTGCTGCTGACGAGAGTACAAACAGACACAGAAGAACACATAGCAAATGGGCACAGAGGGCAGACAACTGGGGGGGAGGGGGAAAGGGGAGATAAATAAATCTTAAAAAAAATAAAAAATAAATAAAGTAGAAACCATTCTAGATAAATATCTAGATCACTTTTGTCCAGTAAAATACAATACAATCTGAATATATAACTTTAAATATTCTAGTAGTCATGTTTAAAAAGTAAAAAAACAAGTAAGATTAATTTTAAACATATATTTTATTCAAAATATTATCATTTCAACAGGTAGTTTAATGTAAACATTTATTCATGCTAAAACTTCAAAAACCAGCCAGTATTTTATACTAAGCTGAGTTACATATCCAAGTTGTTTCAGATATACTAAGTTTTTCAGTAACTGAATATTGTTTCTAAATTTAAATTAGATTAAATTAAAAATCAATTTCTCAGTTGCACTAGCAACTATCAGGTGCTCAATAGTCATATTTGGCTAACGGCTACAGTATTGGATAGCACAGATCTAAATTAAACAGAGCAACCAAAGCTTTCCATTATTTCTATTCACTGTACTAACCAACAAGAAACTGAATGTTTGCAGCTAGGAGCCTATGCTTTGTTATTCCCTAGCAGCACTTTTACCACCAGTTAAGGGTGTTTTTTTTAAATTTTTAAATTTTGGGTTTTTTGTTGTTGTTGTTGTTTTTACAAGTGATTTTTTTAATTTTTTTCAAAGATACATAGATCACAAAAAAATGTTACATTACAAAATATAAGAGGTTCCCACATACCCTACATCCTACCCCCATCTCCACTCGTCCCACATCAACAACCTCTTTCATCATTGCAGCACATTCATTGCATTTGGTGAATATATTTTGAAGTATTGCTGCACTGCATGGATTATAGTTTACATTATAGTTTACACTCTCCCTCAGTCCATTCAGTGGGTTATGGCAGGATATAATGTTTTGCATCTGTCCCTGAAATATCATTAAGACAACTCCAAGTCCCAAAAATGCCTCCACATCACATCTCTTCTTCCTTCTCCCTGCCCTCAGCAACTCCCGTAACCAGTCTCCATATCAATGATACGATTTCTTCCATTGCTAGAGTTACAATAGTTTTATAGTAGAATACCAGTAAGTCCACTCTAATTCATATTTTATTCCTCCATCCTGAGGACCCTGGGATGGCAATGTGCACTCCACCTCTAAATCAAGAGGGGGCTTAGATCCCATATGGCTGATGGATAGAACTCTCCTGCTTGCAGTTGTAGGCACTCTCAGTTCCCTGGTGTGGTGGTTGACCATCTTCACCTTCCTATTAGCTGACCTGAGTAAGTCCAATGAAACGGATAGTAGGTGTTGCAACTCTACTGAGGTTCAGGGCCCACCTGGCACATGGCTAGTCCAGAGATTCAAGTCTCCTGAGTTTACACAAACCCCAGCGCCAACCACAGTTTCAGCAAAAGTGACAGAAGAGGCATGTGTAGAAAGGTCATATCTGAGTCCAACTCCATCACACTCAGGAGCACAAATTCCAAAGTAGGCCCACTGACAAGGCACTGAACTCCAGAGCCATCTAAAGGAAGGGCATTTGTTATATATCTGTTTGATCTCATTGTTCCCACTGATAATTGTGCAAACTGACAAAATCACAAATTATTGATGAAATATGAGTAAGAAAAGAAAGACCCATTTCTCTGTAAATTAAACTCAGTGTTTTAGTATACTTGATAAATGAAAGTCATACCTCCAAAGTCTATTGATTTAGGGGAAAATAAGATGACTATAAATGTTTGAGAAAACATGGTGAAAATAATGAAGAATTCTTCATACCTTTTACTTTGTAAATTTCTTTACAATCGTGCTGCTCTTTAAAAAAAAAACAGACAATAGAATTAAAAGATAATTCATTATGAGTATGGTTCATGCATAAAAAGTAGTCTTTGCCCTAATTTTAAAAATGAGTGAATGAAGATACATTTTTATTTACATCTGTCTTTTGCACAGACCTATCTAAATGCATTTACAATATGCATTAACCCTTTTACCAACTCTTGCATTCCCATAATCTGACATGAAATTTTCTTTATCATATCTGGTAGTAGGTTTTAACAGTTTCATTAGCTAAATAATCAGCTCATATCTAAATTAGAAGTCCATCACAGAAACACATATAGTCTAATACAGAAAAAAAATCCATTTGTAGAAAATTTACTTTTGCCTAGGCACAACTAAGAGAATTTGGAGCATGTCACTTATTCTGTTTGTTTGTTTGTTATATTGAAGTCACAACCATTAATTCTTGGAAAAATTTTACATTATATTTAGGAACAGAAAGTCTTACGAATTATCTCTTTCTAAATAATGAGAAGAATCTTCTGCCTCTAAAGTCATAGTAAACTATGTTTTATAGGATGTGAAACACAAAACCATTTTGGGGAAACACTGAAAAAATATAGAATTGTGTAGCTCTTTTTCATGGTAGATGTTTTTAAATATATTCTACACTTTAAAGAAACAGAAATTGGAAATAATAGATACTTTCTTGTATCTATTGAAATAATTACATAATCTTCCTCCTTTTCATTGTTACTCAGGGTTATTTTTGAATCATACCACCACAAAGAAATGTTCTGTCCTGTGTATGTTAATGCATTTTTAAAAGGATCTTTGAAGATGCTTATTAGTGAATATGAGTCCAAACTGAATCAGAACATATCTTAGGTCAAAGAAGTCTCAATAAATTCAAAAATAGAAAAATATTACAATGTATTTTCTCCAACCACAACAGAATAAAGCTGGAAATCAAAAACAGAGGGAGAAATAGAAAATTCACAAATATAAGGAAATTAACCAACATACTCAACCAATCAATGGGCTAAAGAGGAAATCATAAGGTAACTCAGGAAATACCTTGAGGTGAATAAACTGAAAATGCAACATACCAAAACTTATGGGATGCAGCAAAGGCAACACTGAGAGGGGAATTTATACCTCTGTATGATTATATTATAAAAGAAGAAATATTTGAAATAAGAGACCTAAACTCAAAACTGGAAGAAGTAGAAAAAATTACACCCAAAGCAAGCAATGGGAAAGAAATAAAAACATAATGGGACAGGATAAATGAAATAGAGAATTAAAAATGGGGCGGCAGACTTGGCCCAGTGGTTAAGGCATCTGCCTACCACATGGGAGGTCCGCAGTTCAAACCCCGGGCCTCCATGACCCATGTGGAACTGGCCCATGTGCAGTGCTGATGCGTGCAAGGAGTGCCATGTCACGCAGGGGTGTCCCCTTCGTAGGGGAGCCCCACGCACAAGGAGTGCGCCCCATAAGGAGAGCCGCCCAGCACGAAAGAAAGTGCAGCCTGCCCAGGAATGGCACCACACACAGGAGAGCTGACACAACAAGATGACACAACAAAAAGAAACGCAGATTCCTGATGCCACTGATAAGGCTAGAAGCAGTTACAGGAGAAGACACAGCGAATGGACACAGAGAGCAGACAACTGGAGGTGGGGGTGGGAGTGGGGGAAGGGGAGAGAAATAAATAAATAAATAAATAAATAAATAAATAAATAAATAAATGAATAAATAAATCTTTAAAAAATAATATATATATATATAAGAGGTTCCCACATAACCCCCACACCCACCGCCCCTCCTCCCACATCAACAACCTCTTTCATCATTTTGGCACATTCATTGCATTTGGTGAATACATTTTGGAGCATTGCTGCACTGCATGGATTATAGTTTACATTGTAGTTTACAGTCTCCCCAGTACATTCAGTGGATTATGGCAGGATATACAATGTCCAGCATCTGTCCCTGCAATATCATTTAGGACAACTCCAAGTCCCAAAAATGCCCCTACATCACATCTTTTCCTCCCTCTCCCTACCCTCAGCAACTATTGTGGCCACTTTTTCCAGATCAATGCTACAGTTCTACAGTTTCTTCCATTACTAGTCACAATAGTCTATAGTAGAATAAAAGTAAGTCCTTTCTAATCCATATTTTATTCCTCCCATCCTGTGGACCCTGGAATGATGATGTCCACTCCACCTCTATATCAAGAGGAGGCTTAGACCCACATGATTGATGGATGTGATTTTCCTGCTTGCAGTTGTAGGCACTCTCGGTTCCCTGGTGTGATGGTTGACCATCTTCACCTCCTGTTAATTATAGTCATAAGTTACATTAATTGTATTTTCTCATGCATCACCATATTTTTACCACCTTGTAATAGTGATGTACACTTGTTCTAGATCATAGAAGAACACCCTTGTATTTCTATAATTAACCACAATCCTCATCCACCACTGCATTCATTATGCTATTCAGTCCCAGGATTATTCTCTAGCTTTCTTTCATTTGACATTCATGTCTCTAAACTACCCTCTTTCAGCCACAATCCCATTTATAATCCAGCTGTGTTAGTTACCAAACTTCCACAGTCAAGCTAATAAAAGTTCTACATATATTAAGCATCCGTACCCCTTCTCAGCCCTCATCCTATCTCCTAGTAACCTATACTCTAGGTTTTAACTCCATGTGTTTATTCTTTGTATTTAGTTCATATTAATGAGACCATACAATATTTGTCCTTTTGTGACTGACTTATTTAACTAAGCATAATGCCCTCAAGGTTCATCCAAGTTGTTTGTGTCCCAATTTCATTTCTTCTTACAAAAGCATAGTATTCTGTCATATATACACCACATTTTGCTTATGCATTCATTGGGTGATGGACCCTTGCTTTGTTTCCATTTTTGCCAACTGTCAGTAATACCTCTATGAACATCAGGTGCAAATGGGTGTTTGCATTCCTGTTTTCAGTTCTGGATATATACATAACAGAGGGTTTGGCAGATCATATGGCATTTCTATATTAATCTTCTTGAGCAACTGCCAAAGTGTCTTCCACAGAGGCTGCACCATTTTACATTCCTGCCAACAATGAGGAAGTGTTCCATTTCTGCACATCCTCACCAGCATTTGTAGTTTTCAGCCTTAGTAATAATGGTCTTTCTGAATAGTAGATGTCTCAGAGGAGGTCTATTCAGATGTATTTTGTATAGGGTGTGTTATCCTTCTTAGATATGAAATTTCTGTCTTTCATAAGGGTTGGGAAGTTTTCAGTCATTATTTCTTCAAATATTTTTTCTCCCTCTTTTCCATTCTCTTCCATTATCTTCTCCTCCTGTGATGTATATGTTTGTTCATTTCACATTGCCATTCAATCTCAGAGACCCTGGTTCATTTTTCTATTCTTTTGTCTTCCTGTTCTCCTGTCTTTTCAAGTTCAGAGTCTCTGTCTTCCAATTTGCTAATTCTGTCCTCCACCACTTCAAATCTGCTCTTATATGCCTCTAATATATTTTTTTACAAATCAATATTATTGATACATATTAATAAAGTGTAAATCATCCAAAGTGTACAATCAATGGTATTCAGTATAATCACATAGTTGTGCACTCATGACTTCAATCATTTTTAAAGCAGTCTTATTATTTCAGTAGTATTAATAACAATACAAAAAAAAAAAAAAACAAGCAAACAAAAAACAAAACTCATCACCTCTCTACTTTTGGCCCACACAGACTGAATAGTTGGACACCTGTAGCTCCATCCTCACTCCCAAGTAGTATAGGAGGGAAACTTTACAGCAACAGCAGGCACTATTGGCCCGCAGGGACTAGACTGGTGGCTACCTGTGGATCCCCCACACTCAAATGTGATAGGAGAAGGCAAGTGTTTCCTCAGCCTTTCTAGGCAATGGCAGGTACTTTTGGCCTATATGGACTGAACTATTGGGTGCCTGTGGATCTATCCCTATCCCCCAATAGGATAGGAGGACATTGGTGCTTCTTCAGCCTCTCCAGGCAACAGCAGGCACTTTGGGCCTGGATGGACTGAACTGTTGGGTACCTGTGTATCTACCCCCATATCCTCATAGGATAGGGGGGGAGCTATGTTTCCTTAGCTTCTCTGGGAAATGTCAGGTACTTTTGGCCTACAGGGACTGAACTGTGGGGCACCTGTGGATCCACCCCTACTCCCCAGTAGACTAGAAGGAGGCTAGTGTTTCCTCAGTCACTCCAGGCAATGGCAAGTACTTTCGGCCTACACAGCCTGAACTGTTGGGCACCTGTGGCTCTATCCCATCTCCTTAAAGGGAAGAAGGGACAGTACTCCTTCAGTCTCTCAGGGCAACTGCAGGTGCATTTGGCCCACATGAGTTAGATTTTTGGGCACTCAAGAGGGTCCATCCCCTACCCTGGCAGGGGAAGAAGGAGCAAAAAGTTTCTTCAGTCTCTCCAGGCAACTGTATATGATATTGGCCTGTACGACTTGGATTATCACACATGACTGTGGCTCTGTTCCTACCCCTGGCAAAAGAGAAAGGTGGGAGAAACTTCACTGGTCCCTGAGGCAATGTTGGTACCATCAGGCTCCAGAGATTACGTTACCAGCTATATCCTCAGTTCTTACAACACAACCAGCAAGGGAGAAAGGGCAAGAAAGCCCTAAACTAAAGGGAGAAACTGCACTCAGAATAAATAGATCTGGTAAACCAGATGCCAAAACAAAAAATTACAATCCATATCAAGAAACAGGAATATATGGTCCAGTTAAAGGAATAAGATAAGCCTCAGATGACATATAGGAGTTGAGACAACTAATCATGGATGTTCAAACAAATATCCTTAAATTCAATGAGATAGTGTATTAGCCAGCCAAAGAAGTGCTGATGCAAAGTACCAGAAATTTGTTGGTTTTTATAAAAGTCTTTATTTTGGGTAAAAGCTTATGGTTATAAGGCCCAAAAGAATCCAAATCAAAGTTGCTTTTCTCACCAAAGTCTGTTGCCACATGTTGAAGCAAAATGGTTGCATATCTCTGCAAGGGTTCAGCCTTCCTCTTTCTCAGCTACAGCCTGGCATAGATTTTTTTTTTTCTGGGCTTCCTCAGTTCATTTGTTCTATTCTCTTCAGCTACAAGGTATCAGGCAAATGGCTCATCTCTCTTCTCAGGGTTGCAGGATCAAAGTTCTCTCCCTTGTCATGTGTATGGAGCTCTCTTTCTTTTCCATGTATCTTCTTCTTTTGTGTCTTCTTGGGTGAATGCCTGTTTATATCAACCCACCAAGGGGGCAGGGACTTAATCAAAGCCCTAATCTTAGCATAATTTAATTAAAGACATCTCAGCTGAATCATATACAGTCAAAGGGTATAATGGCAAGAGGAACAGATCAGTTTACAAACATAATCTCTCTATTTGGAATTCATCAATAATCTCAAACTGCCACACTCCACCCTCTGAATTCCAAAAAAAATTACAATTAAAAAAAAACCAAAACTTACATCAGTAACAATGCTAAGTAAAAAATCACATCACAATTTATAAAAATACATTTGTCTTGGAGAAAAATCCCCTCTGGCTGTAGATCTGGGAAACTTACAAAACAATTTATCTGCTTCCCATGTACAAAGGAACAGATATAGAATAAACATTTACATTACCATAAGGAAAAGTTGGGAGGAAAACATGAGCCACTTGTCCCCGACAGTTTGGAAAATCTGTAGGACATACTCCATTAGACTTCGAAGTCTGAGAGTCATTTTTAAAATGATGGTTTCTTCTCCTCCTTGGGGTCTCATGGGGGCCCACCCTTTCCAAAGTTTGCCCAATGGTTGTTTTCTTGGATCCATCCTCATCAAGCATCTGGGTGGCAACCGAGTTCCAGGCCTCACCTTGGAAGAAAATTGGGGTAATGGCTACACTTTACCCAATCTCTGGGGTAGAGTATCAGCCTTCTTAGTACAACAAGGTGGTGGTAACATTCTCCCTAACCTCTTTCATGCAGGCCTAACCTCCTCAGAACACTGAGGCAGTAACCTGACCTCCCCTATTCTAAGGGGAACAGGCCCCCCCACTCTCAGCACACTGGGTGTTGACTTCACTCTCCCCAAACCATGGGGAATGTGCTCTACCTTCTCTGATACCTGTGGCAGCAAAACTCTTCCTGAACAGCAGACTGGAACATCCACCCTCTTCAAAAGCCAGGGCAAGCTCACCCTCTCCATACACAAGAGTGGGGTCCCTCACTTGGCCCAAGGAGATGTCTTAATTCCAGACATAAGCTTCCACAGTTTTCCTCTTAAACTATTTTCCCTTCCATCTCTCCCCTCCATGTCCCTTTTAATCCAGGCTGACAGTGGTTTTATTTGTACAGAGCAAAACCTTGTTGCTTAGAAGCAGGGGTCCAAGTCATCAGACAGTAACATCTTCCACAAGTCTTTCCTGGATAACTGCATTTTTAATCTTGACTTACAAGTTCCAAGTTTATTTAAGTCCTCAAATGGGGCAACATCATCTGGGGGCTTGATTTTCAGAGGCCTGGAATTTCCAGAATCAGTTTCTGATTTCTTTGTGCCCAACAATTCAGTTGTCAGTTTATCTCTTTACCAAGCATTTTGCTATAAGCTGCAAGGAGAAGCCAAGCCACATTCTCCAAGTTACGTTGGAAAGTTTTTCAAGCAAACATCCAGGCTTGCTAAACATAGACCAATGGAACCAAACTGATAGTTCAGAAACAGACCCTCACATCTATGGCCAAGTGATTTTTGACAAGCCTGTCAAATCCACCCAGCTGTGGCAGAACAATCTATTCAACAAATGTTGCTGGAAGAACTGGATATCCATAGCCAAAAGAAAGAAAGAGGATGTCTCTCTCACATCTTAAGTAAAATTTAACTCAAAATTGATAAAAGACCTAAATATAAAAACAAAAACCATGAAGCTCCTAGAAGAAAATCTAGGAAAATATCTTCAAGACCTGGTGTTAGGTGATGCTTTCTTTAACCTTATCCCAAAAGCATGAGCACTAAAAGAAAACATGAATAAATGGGCCTCCTCAAACTTAAACACTTCTGTGATTCAAAGGACTTCATCAAGAAGGTGAAACAACAGCTCATTCAATGGGAGAAAATATTTGGAAACCACATATCCAATAATGGTTTGATTTCCAGTCAATATAAAGAGATCATACAACATAACAATAAAAGAGAAGCAACCCAATTAAAAAATAGAAAGAGGAGCAGATTTGGCTTGAGCAGTTAGGCATCCACCTTCCACATGGGAGGTCCAGGTTTTGGTTCCTAGTGCCTCCTAAGGAAGACAAGCAGGCAGTGAGTAGACACAACAAATGGACACAACAAGCAGACACAATGAATAAACACAGGAAGCAGACAAGGAGACACAATAAGCAGACAGCGAGCAGAGATTACAAGCAGACAATGAGCAGACACAGTGAGCAGACAATGAGTGTAAACAAGGAGCAGACAGATGAGGGAGCCATCTGGGGGGTAGAGGGGATAGACAAAAGACTTAAATAGACATCTCTCCAAAAAGGAAATACAAATGACCAAAAGACTCATGAAAAAATGTTCAATATCACTAGCTATTAGGGAAATGAAAATCAAAATGGCAAAGAGATATCATCTCATACCATATAGAATGGCTATTATTTAAAAAAATGGAAAACAATAAGTGCTTGAGAGGATGTGGAGAAATAAGAACACTCCATTACTGTTGATGAGATTGTAAACTAGTGCAGCCTCTGTAGAAGACAGTTTAGTGTTTCCCCGGGAAGCTAAATATAGAACTGCCATATGATCCAGCAATTCCTCTAATAGTAATATATCCAAAAGTACTGAAAACAGTGACACAAACAGACATCTGCACACTGATGTTCATAGTGGCATTATTCACAATTGCCAAAAGATGGAAACAATCCAAGTGCCCATCAACCAATAAATGGATAAACAAAATGTGCTATAAACATACAATGGAATAGTATGCTGCAGTAAGAAGCAATAAAATTGGGACACAAATGATAATGTGGATAAATCTTTATGACATTATGCTAAGTTAAATAAGTCAGACACAAAAGAATAAATATTGCATGGTCTCACTAATATGAACCAAACATGAAGAATAAATGCATGGAGTTAAAACCTAGAGCACAGGCATAAGGAGATATGAGGAGGGCTGTGAAGGAGTACTGATGCTTAATGTATATAGAAGTTTTAATTAATTTGCTGTAAAAGTGTGGAAATGGATAGAGTTGATGGTAACACATTATAGTGAGTAGTAGCTGGTTTATAAATGGGATTGTGGCCGAAAAGGGTAGTCTAGGGATATAAATATCAATTGAAAAAATGCTAGAGAATAGTCTAGGGACTGAATAATACAGTGAACTCAGAGGTAGATGAGAAATATGGTTAATAGTACAAATGCAAGAAGGTCCTTCTGTGAAATAGAACAAATGTACATCACTATTGCAGGGACGTGGAAATGTAGAGACACATGGGAAAAATACAATTAATGTAACCTATGTATTGTTGTTAACAGCAATGCTGGAATATTCTTGCACCAATGCCAAAGATGTACTGTGTTAATAATAAGGGGTGTGGGGAAAATATGCCAAATGTACTCTATATAACATAGTTAATGGTAATAGTCTGATTATATTATCTTATTATCTGTAACAAATGTTCCACAAGGGTGTGGTGTTTTGATGAAATGTTTTTGTATGGGAATTCCACATATATGCATGATTGTCTTGTGAGTTCACAACTTCTGTAATAAAAACATATTTTTAGGTAAGCAGATATGGCTCAATGACTTGGGCACCAGCCTACCACATGGAAGGTCCCGAGATCAGGTTCTGGTGCCTCCTGAAAGAAGGTGAGCAGATGCCGCCTTCCACCACAACAGAGCTAAATGCTGCCACAACAGAGCTAGACACCATCTCCTGCCACTAAGAGCAAGACTCTGCCCCTGCCACAACAAGTAGAGGCCACAAGCCAGCAGATGTAGCACCCTACAGAGAGCAGATATGGCTCAGTATGTTGGGCACCCCCTCTCATGGGGGAGGTCTCAGGTTTTGTTCCCAGTACCTCCTGGAGAAGGTGAGCAAACAATGAGCAACCATCTGAGGGAAGGGGGGATAAAAAAAATAAATAAAGTAAATATATATATATATATATATATATTCAAATTCATTATCTTTCAATTTCTCTATACTTCCCCTTCCATACATAGCTGCTAATACATTTCTGTCCCTCTAGTTTATTTGTACTTCTGTTTTGTAAAAACAGTCTTATATAGGAAATATCACCCATATTCATATTTTCACATGAGGCTTCACTATGTTATACATCCCATGTTGCATTTTGAAGCTTTCCTTCTAGTAAAATACATATCTTTAGACTTTCTCTTTCAACCACTGTTAGACCTGTATAATAGCTCTGCTAGTCGCAAACACCATGATGTGCTTCCATCATTTCCATTCAGTTCCAAAGATTTACAAACAATCTTTGAATGAATTCTGCGCAGATTAACCCTCAACTTTCCATTCTTTACCTTCATTATATTTTCTGGTGACCTATATTATAATTATTAATTCCATGAGTTTACATAATATAATTAGTTCATAATAGCACAATCTTACCGTATTTGTACTTCTGTGTCTGGCTTGCTGCACTGAATGTCCTCCAGGTTCATTCATGCTGTCATATGCTTCACAACTTCATTTCTTCTTACCTCTGCATATTATTCCATCATGTGTATACACCACAATTTGTCTATCCATTCATCTGTTGATGGACACCTGGGTTGATTCCAACTTTTATCAATCATGAATAACACCACTATGAACATCAGTGTGCAGATGTCAATTTGTTCTCTGCTCTTAGTTCTTCTGGGTATACACTCAGTAATGGTATTGCCAGGTCACATGGCAAATCGACATTCAACTTCCTTAGGGAACGGCCCATATTTTTAATGTCATCCATTGTGTCATTCATTCCCACAAGCTCTGTTACTTTTTTTCAAATTGTTTTTATGGTCACCCAGTATCTTCTTAATATTGTTTATCTCTTTAGCCATAGTTTCCTTCAGCTCCTTGAATTGATTTAGGAGATCTGTGTGAATCCATTGATTAGTTGTCTTAAATCCTGTGTCTTTTCAGGATTCTTGGTTTGTTCCTTTAGCTGGGCCATATCTTCCTGTTTCTTAGTATGGTTTATAATTTTTTGCTGATGTCTAGGCATCTGATTATGTTGACGAATTTACTCTGATGGGCAATGTCTCTCTCTTGCCTAGTGGTTTTGTTTCATGGCTCTTCTTTCATTTTTGGTTCAACTTACTCTAAATCTTTGAGATTGACCAGCTTAAGGTATTAAAATGGGACCAGGGAACCACTAAAGGGGTACATACCAGACCTAAGTGCCTGGACATGAAAAACTCCAAAATTTTTTTTTACTTCTTGCAGGTTCCTGGCCAGCTAGCAGGGGGTGCTCTTTGGTAAACCTTTCCTTGGAGGTATCTCTTTCAACCTCCACTCACTGGTGATTCTGTTCTGGCCAGAGACAAGATTCAAATTGTGCTTTGCTGGCCAAACACACTGAATAGAAACCACTCTCTGCTCTCCTCCCAGGAAGGAAGATGTCCATTCCTCTCTCAATTGGCCACAGTGAGCCATGGATTTAAACCAGCCACAGGAGCTAGTAACTCATGGTTTTCATCCCTCTTCATCCCTCTGCCCTTCTCCCTCTTGGATGATACACAGCACTCTCCTTATCTCCAGACTCTCAAAGCAGCTCCCTCAGACAGCTTTTTGCCCTTCCTCCATTGTTTTAGTAAGACAATAGAGCCCTGCCACCCTACTCTGACAACATGTTCCTCGAAGTTGCTGTTGTAAATTTTAAAGAGACTTTGTTTCTGGTATTTACTAAATTTTTACAAACTGATGTACAAGAATGTATCCTGTATGTCTTTCAAGTGATGTCTTTGCTTCTGGAAACACACAAAAATGACATATCTTCCTATATGGCCTTCTTTCCTCATTTCCTTCAACCAGTGCTTTAGGAAAGAACAGAACATATTCCTGCTCTAGTGAGGCTTCTCCAAACATTCTCAGAACATGGTTCAAATAAAATAGCAAGTACTGTAGCTGAAAAAATTCCTGGGTTACTAGGTGTCTTCCAGAAGATGATTTCATTTAAAGAATGTGACAACCCATATTTTTTATCTTCTTAACAGTATAGTAGAGCACATGCATCCTGAGTCAGTTGACCAGTACAGCAAGCAAATCTTCATTCTACTATTCTAAAGACTTCAGAATTCCAAAACAACCAAGTTTATTGAGAGTTACTTAGTCTTTATTAATTTGTATAGAATAAAATATGGTGTCTTAGCACTACAAGAAATATTTGATGTTATACAACCAAAAATGTTTCAAATGGTTTTGGAGAAACTCATCATGCCTGAAATTCAGAAGGCTTCTGGAAATGTAGAGAAAAAGATCTGTGCAATTGACATAACCAAATGACTAACAGGATTCCAGACTGCTTTCTCACAACTAGGATTTGTTGGGAAAAAAGAGCATGATCCTGTAGGTCAGATGGTAAACAAACCAAAATTCACCTGGCAGTCACATCACAAATTGTCTACTGCCCTTGAAGGGTTGCATCAATGGTGAGCACCAGTCTCAAAGCAGAAGGCCTTCTCTATCTCCCAGGATATTTTCAGGTGTCCACTGTGACACGGGTTTGAACACATTTTTCCAATTGTCCAAGCCCAGGAAATCTTACAAACATCTGAGCAGAACTACATTAAAACAAAGCAAGTTTTCTTTTTGAACTTGTCAGAAAATCCGTCTTTTAAAGGATATTAAATTTTGTTAAAGCTGAACCTTGAGCTGAGGTGGTTTGTATAATCATAAATATAAAAGACTTTTCAAGTATGCAACTTCAAGGGCCAACTGTTAATAATTTTGTGTATGACTGACTGATTGGACTTAAGCATCTGCAATGCTTGGATAACTTTAAGTTTTGACAGATACTGACTGTGGAAACTTTTTTCCTGTTACTAAACCTTTTTGTTTTGTTTTGCCATTTGTATTTCTCTTGTCCTTCATATTTTTGTGTATTTCCTTAAGATTTTACTAGAAACGAAAGTATAGAAGCACTTGTGAATTTTTACAAGCAATGCACATTTCATCGTTTTAAATCTGTAATCAACAATAAAGCCATAAAACAGTAAAAATTAAAAAATCATAGAATGGCACAACACAAACAGTAAACCCTAAGCTAAACTATGCACTATAATTAATAGTGCAATTATAAAGATGTGCTTAAATCAATAGTAACAAATATACCATACCAGTGCAAGTTATGAATAATAAATGCAGTTGTATATGGGAACTCTGAATTATATGCATGTTTTTTTTCTATAAATCCATAGCTTCTGTAATAATTATGAAAAAAGGAAGTGATCTAGAAAAAAAGAAATCATGACTTTCCCCAAAATTTTGAAGACATTTTTCCATCGTTTTCTAGCATCTTGCATTTTAGAAAGGAAGTCTGATATCCATCTAATCTACCTTCCTTTACAACTAACCTCTTTTCTTTCTCATACCTTTTAGGACTTGCTCTTTGTCATTGTGATTCAAAGTTAGTCTTTCAAAAGAGCCCAAGTTGCTAATACTTTTTACTAAGTTTTCCCTGGAGATTCTTGTGTACATCCAGAATAAGTACAATTGATTTAAAGAACTGTTCTTGGAATTCTTTCCTGGAGACAAAAGCCACAGCCAGCTACTCTGATTATAGCCAGATGAAGACAAGTGACTAAGGTATTTAGGCAAACCCTGATGATTTTTCTCTACCACTAAGCTGCTCCTTTAGTCTCCTAGTGTCTCTTGATTCTGAGCTTTGATATCTCTAGGGCCTTATTAAAAAACTATCTCTTGCCTTTGTGGCAGCCTTTCCCTGCATGCATTTTTTTTTTCTTATTTTCTGTTAACCTGATCCACATCTTGTCTTTTTATAGACAATTTATCAGACATCTGGTCTTTTCTTTCTGATACTTTTATTGATTTTTTTTTAGATTTTCTTACCCTTTTATGTCATTTCAAAGGGACTTGGAGAGAGAGGGAAGGAGATAAATAGCAATCTTGAAACCACACATACATTGATTCATTCTCTAGCACATGGTTCAGGCTTACATTTATGATTGCATAACATCTTGAACAATTGAAACTCACCACATTTCTTCCTACTTTGTTCATCCCCTTAATCACCTTGTGTCTTTGAGTGTGGATGGCTCTGTCAGTGGGGTACTTCTCTAGTAACTGAATAGACACTATTTGCAAGCTTTTAAGAGAGGCATGGCCCGAGGCCCTGTGTCAGATGTAGATGTGATTACAAACCATTTTCTTCTCAGGTGAATATTCCAATCTTCCTCAAATATGTATGTCACAGCTTCTGTTGTTCAGTTTCTATTGGACATAAATAAATTGCAATAAACTCATTCTTTGCTTAGTAAATGGGAAGATCCTATGTTCAATTGCTTTCTTCACATTTCCCTGCATGAACCAGAAATTAATACATATTTTCTTCTTTATCAATTTTTTGAAACATATTCATAAATCATACAATCCATCTAAAATGTACAATCAATGGCATTAGGTATAATCACAGTTGTGCATTCATTACTTCAATCAATGTTAGAGCATTTTCATTACTCCAAAATGAAGAAAAAAACAAACAAAAAACTCTACCCCTCTCTCTATATATATATCCTTCTGCCAAACATAACTGCTAATCTACGTCCATCTCTGTAATTTATTTGGGAATACATATTTTCTTTTGTTTTTCTATTAGATGGAATGTTGAAGGAAGAGTAGTGATCATGTGTTATACTGTTTAAACATTGCTGCTTAATCATTTTTCCTGCTGTGATATGATATCACTCCCTTTAGCAATTAGAATACCTTGGCTGCTGTAACACATTATCTAACGCTGCTGAAATACATGGTTCTCTATTTCAACAAAAATATTTGTATAAAAAGAGGAATATTTACACCTAGCACTGAAAAATGAATTTCATGATTTAGTTACCAGAGCCAACCACACACTTCTTCTATTTGTTATCTTTTTCAAATAAGACAGCCATCACAAAAAAAATATTAAATAATCTGATTTATGACCAGACCATTCATTTCTTTGTATCATGAAGGATTAAAAAAGAATTCCAGAACAGCAGGAATATTCAATTTCTCTTGTTGAAATAGATATTAACAACACTTTAACATAGTGAGAACAGAAAGTTTTTATATCTTTTTTTTAAGATTTATTTTTTATTTATTTCTCTCCCCTATTGTCTGCTGTCTGTGTCCATTTGCTGTGTGTTCTTCTGTGTCCGCTTGCATGCTTGTCAGCAGCACTGGGAATCTGTGTCTCTTTTTGTTGTGCCAAAGAAGAAAATCTTCTTCAGAATCTCCAACAGATTTCCCTTTACATCTCATTGCTCAGAGTTACAGGCCACCTGTTGACTGTGTAGGAGGCTAAAAAAATTAGTGCCTTTTTCACCCTCTATTGCTGGAGGTAGAAATTGGAAAAGGGAATTGGAAGTGTCTGATAGATTGCTCTTTTTTTCTTCTAATTTATTTTTTCCATCTACTTTTGTACTTACCTAGTTGGTATCAGTTCTCCTTTCACAGGACTTATCATTTCTATTCAGATATCATTTAGTGTTTTTCTACTAAGGACATCCATAGTTCACATAGTTCACTGAGTACATCCCAGTTATTCTCTTTTAACTTGATTGGCTTTCTTTGTGTGCCATTATATTTTTAGTATTATGATTTTTCTTATTATCTTTTTTTAAAGGCACATAAACCACACAAAATGTTACAACAAAAAAAAATAAGAGGTTCCCATATATCTCACTCCCCACAGCCCCACTCGTCCCACATCAACAACTTCTTTCATTAGTGTGGTACAATTTTTGCATTTGATTAGTTCATTTTGGAGCATTGCTGCACTGCATGGATTATAGTTTACATTGTAGTTTACACTCTCTCCCAGTTCATTCAGTGGGTTTTGGCAGGATATATCATGTCTGCATCTGTCCCTGGAATATCATTGAGGACAAATCCATTATAGTTTATACTCTCTCCCAGTCCATTCAGTGGGTTATGGCAGGATATAAATGTCCTGCATCTGTCCCAGCAACATCATTACGGACAACTCCAAGTCCTGAAAATGCCCCAATATCACACCTCTTTTTCCCTCTCCCTGCCTTTAGCAGCTCCCGCGGCCACTGTCTCCACATCAGTAATGTAATTTCTTCCTTTGCTAGAGTCACAATAATTCTATAGTAGAATACCAGTAAGTCCATTCTAATCCATATTTTATTCCTCCATCCTAAGGACCTTGGGATGTCAATGTCTATCCACCTCTAAATCAAGAGGGGGCTTAGATCCCACATGGCTGATGGATGGAATTCTCCTGCTTACAGCTGTAGATCCTCTTGGTTCCTTGGTGTGGTGGTTGAACATCATCACCTCTCTGTTAGCTGACCTGGGTAAGTCCAATGATTCAGAGAGTAGGTGTTGCAACTCCACTAAGGCTCAGGGCCAAGCTGGCAGATGGACAGTCCAGGGATTCAAGTCTCCTGAGTATACACCAACCCCAGCACCAACAACAGGTTCAGTAAAAGTGACAGATTAAGCATTCATAGAGAGGTCACTTCCAAGTCCAACTCCATCACACTTAGGAGCACAAATTCCAAAAGAGGGCCCACTATCAAGTGTGTCCCATTATTTTGAGTGTGAGTTTTAGTCTCTGTTTCTAATATAACCACTAGGTGGGCACATATTCAAATTGTTTATCACACACACATTTTCATTCACTCAGTTCAAACAGAATCTCATGAGATCAGACTCTTAATTCTCGTGTAATTTCCAAAAACACCCCTTAATTTTCATGTTTTCATGGCATAGATATCTTCCTAGAAGTATAAGACTAATCAAATTCTCTCTGACCAGCCGCCTTCCAGAATAGACAGAGTCAAAGGTTCTACCTTCTTTCTTGCCTTTGAATGAGGTAGAATTGACATATTTGCATAGTTATGCTGACATAGAAGAGATTCTGATTCCAAATTGGGATTAGACATATATGGATGTATTTTATAAACGGGTAGCATCCCAACCTGAAGGCACTAGTTTTTGATTTGAGTATGGAGAAGATGTCATAGACTTATCCATTACTCTCAAAATGAACACATGTAGTTTAGTCTGCATGTGTTAGGGGCAAATTCTTCTCTGAATTAACTTCCATGTAGAATATAATGTTTCCCAAAAGAAAAGGAGTTAAAATATGCTAATTTTAACTACTAATTAGCTACTAAATATGCTAATTTGAAGACCACATACACACAATCTCAACAGTATTCTCAACAATTGTTTAAAAATAGACAAACAAAAGACTATCTTTTGTCTATGAATATTTTATTGCTGACATTGTGACATTATTTGGAATTATCATGTATGGTGATAGTAAAAATCAGACCAACTTTTAGTCAGTTTTATTATCATTTAATTTCTCTACCAGATAATGCCTCCTTATTGCCTGCACCTGGAGCAGACTATACCCACTGGGGAAATCTAAGATTTTTTGTATATACATATTGATCCACAACTTGCCTCAGTGCAATATAAATAATTTTTAAAAGGCAGATATTTTTATCCCTAACATTTTTTATTTTTTTTTTATTTTTTTATTTTTTATTGACTTTGTAATAATATTACATTAAAAATATATATGTGAGGTCCCATTCAACCCCATCCCCTCACCCCCCCTCTCCCCCCCCCAACAACACTCGTTCCCATCATCATGACACATCCATTGGATTTGGTAAGTACATCTTTGGGCACCTCTGCACCTCATATAGAATTGGTTCACATCATAGCCCATACTCTCCTCCATTCCATCCAATGGGCCCTGTGAGGATTTACAATGTCCGGTGATTGCCTCTGAAGTACCATCCAGGGCAGCTCCATGTCCCAAAGACGCCTCCACCTCTCATCTCTTCCTGCCTTTCCCCATACCCTTCATCCACTATGTCCACTTTTCCCATTCCAATGCCACCTCTTCTATGTGGACATTGGATTGGTTGTGTCCATTGCACTTCCATGTCAAGAGGAGGGTCAGATTCCACCTGGATGCTGGATGCAATCCTCCCATTTTCAGTTGTAATCACTCTAGGCTCCATGGTGTGGTGGTTGTC
Organism: Dasypus novemcinctus; assembly: GCF_030445035.2. Taxonomy (NCBI): domain Eukaryota; kingdom Metazoa; phylum Chordata; class Mammalia; order Cingulata; family Dasypodidae; genus Dasypus; species Dasypus novemcinctus. The sequence continues at coordinate 45,667,470 of NC_080674.1, read as the reverse complement.
CTTCTTCAACTCCAACTTAGCTGAGTGTGGTAAGTCCAATAAATCAGATTGTAGGTGCTGGAGTCTGTTGAGGCTCAGGACCTGGCTATCACATTATCAGTCCAGAGATTCAAATCCCCTAAATATATCTTAAACCCCAACATTAACTGCACCTCCAGCACATTGGCATGAAAGTCTTATGAAGGGAGATCCCATCTGAGTCCAGATTCATCACACATAAACACCATTTCCAAAGAGGGGCCATCTGCCCTGGTAGTTAACCCCATCAGCCATGACCATAACTCCCATGGGTCTCTTTAGCCCTCAAAGGAACCAATATCTGGGGGTTGTATCTGCTTTATCTGTCTCTCTGACTCTGCTCAGTTGTGCATGAGGGCAAACCTTCTGCCAGCCTCCAGACTCTTTTTTAGAAACTCGTAGCCATATAAACTCATTTCTCCTTTCCATTTCCCCCTTACTTTAGGTCAAACAGCATTTTAAAGTCATGGTATTTTATGTAGACATGGATATTCTGCTGTTCCGCATTGAAGCTTCCGTATAAGGTCATTTTCCAGTTGCATCATCAGTTGGTAGTTGATAGTGGTCCCTCGTTGCCAGGGAGGCTCATCCCCGGGTGTCATGTCCCACGCTGGGGGGAAGGCATTGCATTTACATGCTGAGTTTGGCTTCGAGACTGGCCACATTTGAGTAACATGAAGGCTGACAGGAGGAAATTCCCAGGCACAAAGTTGCTCTAGGCCTTGTTCTTATTTGGGGTTTATCAGCTCACAAGCATAGTCATTAGCATCAGGGGCTCACTGTTGAACCCTCACTCCCTCCCGGTCCCTGCCACTATACCTGGGAGACTGTCGCTGCTCCCCTAGGGACCACGACAGAGCACCACTGGCCAGGAACCCAGTACCCCCCCTACTGTGGTTTTTAATTGTTGCCACTATGAGTATATCCAAACATTACCATGCACCCTGGACATATGTTCTGTACAGCTCCCTGTCAGCCATATATCACCTGTCATTGGTACCCCATACCAGTATCCCTCCATTGCCATTGTTGAAACACTCTGTGATCCAGAACTCCCCGAAATTTGAAGCCCAATATAATTTCATGGTCCCTTACTAGGGAATGGCATATAGCGATGAGTTTAAAGGATAGATAAAGAACTTGGATAAAGTTAGATAAAGAACTTAGATAAAGAATGTTGACTTGAAAAAATTCCACATCCTATCTTTTTCTTTTTTTTTTCCCCCCCCCCCCCCCCCTAATTATTCAGCTTTTCTTCACAGGAGTCCTAGACCACAGCAATGTATATATATAATATACAGCACTCCCACACATCCACCAGAAAACCTTTTCCCTTCCACAGTGATACTCTTACGACCTATTCATATCATATTTACTTAAAGTGATGTACAGAGTCTGAGACATTAGCTTTCTAACAAGGTGACATCTGTGCTTACATTGTGGTGCATACTTTAGGATACACAGTTCTTTACATTTTTAGTTATCCTATGTTTTACATTATGGTTTACATTATCAGTCTGTCATCTCCTATATGTTATAGTGTAATATTACATGTTTTATATCCATCCTTGTGTACTCTCAAGAAACTCCTCTCTCACCCCCCATTTACTTTGGTTCCACACATTTAACGTCCATTTTCCCTTCCACCTTGGTGCCCTCAGTGATAGCCAACCTCCATTTCCTGAGGAGCCACTTCCAGAGATAGATGGAATAGTGTTCAGGTCCTAACTTACTCAACTGCCCCAATGCCCTGGGAGCCACCCTTTCTCTCGAGGGATACAGTTCCCTCTATTTGATGGCATTAGTCCTCCCCAGGATGTGGGTCCACCCCCACTCTCACTACTTGGGTTTCTACCCCATGGTGTCACCCACTCTGGCAGAATGAGCATTTAGACATTCCCCAGGAGCCTGTCCTGCATCAGACCCTCCCCTCCGAGCATTCTAAACAGGTAACCCTCTTTATTATATTTTGATATGATTTTCTCGGCATTTTACTCTCCATCAACACCTGACCCTCTCCTGGTTCGTATGCTACCCCTCCCTCCCCCCACTTTTGGGCAACGTTACCCATCCGTCCCTCCCCAGCCACCCTCAATCCCGCAAAGCCCCAAGCAAAGGCAACCCCTTGCCCCCCTTTTATCTCTTCTTTGTGTTCATACTTACCACCATCTCGTCTTAAATTCGACCCCTGCAGACATCGGCTCATATCCTTCCTCCACCCTCCAATTTCCTGTAAGCCTATCCTTCAGTCTCTTGCTATCTAGGGCAGCTTGTTTATTTCATATCATTGAGGTCATGTAGTATTTGTCCTTCAATGTCTGGGTTGCTTCACTCAACATAAGGTTCTCAAGATTCATCCATGTTATCACATGTGTTTGTAGTGTGTTTGTTCTTACAGCCGAGTAGTATTCCATTGTGTGTATATACCACATTTTATTGATCCACTCATCTGTTGATGGGCATTTGGGTTGATTCCAACTTTTGGCAATAGTGAACAATGCTGCTATGAACATTGGTGTACATATATCGGTTTGTGTTCTTGTTTTCAGTTCTGCTGGGTATATACCCAGCAGTGGTATTGCTGGGTCATATGGCAAATCTATGGCTAGTTTTTTGAGAAACCGCCATACTGTCCTCCAGAATGGTTGGATCCTTCTGCATTCCCACCAGCAGTGGATGAGTGTTCCCTTTCTTCACATCCTCTCCAGCACTTGTATTCTTCTGTTTTTTTCATAGCTGCCAATCTTATGGGTGTAAGATGGTATCTCATTGTAGTTTTGATTTGCATTTCCCTGATAGCTAGAGATTTGGAACATTTTTTCATGTGCTTTCTTGCCATTTGTATTTCTTCTTCGGAGAAGTGTCTGTTTAAGTCTTTTACCCATTTTTTAAATGGGTTGTTTATCTTTTTATTTTCAAGATATAGGAGTTCTTTATATATGCAAGTTATAAGTTTCTTATCAGATATATGGTTGCCAAATATTTTCTCCCACTGTGTGGACTCCCTTTTTACTTTCTTGACAAACTCCTTTGAGGTGCAGAAGGCTTTAATTTTGAGGAAGTCCCATTTATCTATTAGTTCTTTTGCTGCTCGTGCTTTTGGTGAGATATTCATAAATCCATTTCCTATTACAAGGTCCTGTAGATGTTTCCCTACACTGCTTTCTAAGGTTGTTATGTTCTTGGCTCTTATATTTAGGTCTTTGATCCATCTTGAGTTGATCTTTGTATAAGGTGTGAGATGGTAATCCTCTTTCATTCTTCTACATATGGCTATCCAGTTCTCCAGACACCATTTGTTGAATAGGCCACTCTCTCCCAGTTGAGAGGGTTTGGTGGCTTTATCGAATATTATGTGGTTGTATATGTGAGGTTCTATATCAGAGCTTTCAATTCGATTCCATTGGTCTATGTGTCTCTCCTTATGCCAATACCATGCTGTTTTCACCACCGTGGCTTTATAGTATGTTTTGAAGTCAGGTAGTGTGATTCCTCCAATTTCGTTTTTCTTTTTCAGTATGTCTTTAGCTATTCGGGGTCTCTTTCCTTTCCAAATAAATTTCATAGTTAGTTTTTCTAGTTCCTTAAAGAAGGCTGCATTGATTTTTATTGGGATTGCATTGAATGTGTAGATCAGTTTTGGTAGGATAGACATCTTAATAATGTTCAGTCTTCCTATCCATGAACAAGGAATAGTCTTCCATTTATTTAGGTCTTCTTTGATTTCCTTGAACAATCTTGTATAGTTCTCGGTGTATAAGTTCTTTACCTCTTTAGTTAAATTTATTCCTAAGTATTTGATTTTTTTATTTACTATTGTGAATGGTATTTGTTTCTTGATTTCCTCCTGATCTTGCTCATTATTGGTGTACAGAAATGCTACTGATTTTTGCGCATTGATCTTATAACCTGCGACTTTACTAAACTCATTTATGAGTTCTAGAATCTTCGTTGTAGATCTCTCAGGGTTTTCTATGTATAGGATCATGTCATCTGCAAATAATGAAATTTTGACTTCTTCCTTTCCAATTTGAATGCCTTTTATTTCTGGTTCTTGCCTCAGTGCTCGAGCAAGTACTTCTAAGACAATGTTAAATAGGAGTGGAGACAGTGGGCATCCTTGTCTTGTTCCTGAGTTTAGAGGGAAGGAGTCTAGGATTTCTCCATTGTAAACAATATTGGCTTTAGGTTTTTCATATATACTCTTTATCATGTTCAAAAAATTCCCTTGTATTCCAACCTTTTGGAGTGTTTTTATCAAGAAAGGGTGCTGTATTTTGTCAAATGCTTTTTCTGCATCAATAGATATAATCATGTGATTTTTTTCCTTCAATCTGTTTATATGGTGTATTACGTTGATTGATTTTCTTATGTTGAACCATCCTTGCATACCTGGGATGAATCCCACTTGGTCGTGGTGTATAATACATTTAATGTGTTGTTGAATACGATTAGCAAGTATTTTGTTAAGTATTTTTGCGTCTAGGTTCATTAGAGAAATTGGTCTGTAATTTTCCTTTCTTGTGATGTCTTTGTTTGGCTTTGGTACTAGGGTAATGTTGGCATCATAGAAGGAGTTGGGTAACGTTCTTTCTGTTTCAATGTTTTGGAATAGTTTCAGCAGGATTGGTGTCAGTTCTTTCCGGAATGTTTTGTAGAATTCACCTGTGAAGCCATCTGGCCCTGGGCTCTTCTTAGTTGGGAGATTTTTAATAACTGATTCTATCTCTCTGCTTGTGATTGGTTTGTTAAGATCATCAATTTCTTCTTTTGTCAATATGGGCTGTTTATGTGTTTCTAGGAATTTGTCCATTTCCTCTAGATTGTCATTTTTGTTGCAATATTGTTTTTCAAAATATCCTCTTATGATAGTCTTTATTTCTGTGGGGTCAGTGGTGATATCGCCTTTCTCATTTCTTATTTTGTGTATTTGCATCTTCTCTCTTTTTTTCTTTGTTAGTTTTGCTAAAGGTTTGTCAATTTTGTTAATCTTCTCAAAAAACCAGCTCTTGGTCTTGTTTATCTGTTCAAGTGCTTTCTTATTTTCTATTTCATTTAGTTCTGCTCTTATCTTTGTTATTTCCTTCCTTCTTCTTCCTGTTGGGTTGCTTTGTTGTTGTTTTTCTAATTCCTTCAAATGTGCAGTTAGTTCTTCAATTTTTGCTCTTTCTTCTTTTTTGATATATGAATTTATGGCTATAAACTTCCCTCTCAGTACTGCTTTTGCTGCATCCCATAAATTTTGGTATGTTGTGTTATCATTATCATTTGTTTCAAGGTAGTCATTGATTTCTTTTGAGATTTCCTCTTTAACCCACTGTTTTTCTAAGAGTGTGCTGTTTAATTTCCAAATCGTGGTGTGAAATCTGGGCTTCTGTCCCTTGCAAATCTCCAGCTTGACTCCACTGTGGTCAGAGATAATGTTTTGTATGATTTCAATCTTTCTGAATTCGTTCAGCCTTTCTTTGTGGCCTAGCATATGATCTATCTTGGAGAATGATCCATGTGCGCTTGAGAAAAATGTATATCCTGCTGTGTTTGGGTGTAGCGATCTATATATGTCTATTAGATCGAGCTCCTCTAATATACTATTCAGATGTTTTGTTTCTTTGGTGATTCTCTTTTGAGATGTTCTGTCCAGAGTTGATAGTGGTGTATTAAAATCCCCCACTATAATTGTAGATGTATCTATTCTTTCACTTAGTTTTTCCAGCGTTTGCCTGACGTATTTAGAGGCACCCTTGTTAGGGGCATAGATATTTATGATTGTTCGATCTTCTTGACAGATTTTCCCTTGGACTAAAATGTAGTATCCTTCTTTGTCTCTCACAATTGTTTCACATTTAAAGTCTATTTTGTCTGATATTAATATAGCTACTCCTGCCTTTTTTTGGTTATTGTTAGCTTGTATGATTGTTTTCCAGCCTTTCACTTTCAATCTCCATGCGTCTCTGGGTCTAAGATGTGTCTCTTGTAGACAGCATATGGATGGGTCATATTTCCTTATCCAATGTCCCAGTCTGAATCTTTTGATAGGTGAGTTTAATCCGTTGACATTCAGTGTTATTACTATCAAGGAATTATTTGTGTTAGCCATACTTTGATTGGATTTGTGTTTGTCATATTTTGTTTGTATATTTTTTTTTTGTCTTTTTTGTTGTTGTTGTTGGTCTTATACTCTCCTCCAACTTTGCCTTTCCTGTTTTTTCCTTTCTTCCTGCAGCACTCCCTTTAGAATTTCTTGAAGGGGAGGTTTCTTGTTGGTATACTCTTTCAGTTTCTGTTTATCTGCGAATATTTTGAACTCTCCATCATTTTTGAATGCTAGTTTAGCTGGATAGAGTATTCTTGGTTGGAAATTTTTTTCCTTTAGTACCTTGACTATATCATACCACTGCCTTCTTGCCTCCAGGGTTTCAGAAGAGAAATCAGCACTTAATCTTATGGAGCTTCCCTTGTATGTGATGGTTTTCTTTTCTCTTGCTGCTTTTAGAATTTTCTCTTTGTCTTGAGCATTGGATAATTTGACAAGTATATGTCTTGGGGTGGGCCTGTTGGGGTTTATGACTTGTGGAGTGCACTGTGCTTCTTGGATATGTACATCTGTCTCTTTCAGTATATTTGGGAAGTTTTCAGCCATTATTTCCTGCAACACTCTTTCTGACCCCTTTCCCTTCTCTTCACCTTCTGGAATGCCTATAATACGTATGTTTGAGCGTTTTGCATTGTCATTCAGGTCCCTAAATCCTAATTGGATTTTTTCTATCTTCTTATTGACCCCTTCTACTATCTGTTTGATTTCTGATGTACTGTCTTCCACATCACTAATTCTCTGCTCTGTCTCTTCTAGTCTGCTGATATTTGCTGCAAGTGTATTTTTGATTTCTTGAACTGTGGTGTTCATTCCCATCATATCTGTTATGTTTTTGCGTATGTCTGCAATTTCCCCTCCAAGTGATGTCTTCATGTTGTTAACCTCTTTCATTACTGCATCAAATTTGTCGGTGATAAATGTTCTGAGATCTTTCATTGCTTGTGCCAAGTTTTGCTCCCCTTCGTGATTATTGGTTTGTTGATTGGATTCAGCCATGTTTTCCTGATTATTGGTTTGGTTTGTAGATTTTTGTTGCTTTCTGGTCATCTCTTTATTTTGACGAATTTAATCAGTTCCTTAGCTTCTTTGTCTGCTCTTGGAGGTTAATTAGTTGTTATTTTTGCATAGGTGTTATATCTTCTCTTTGTCAGATTTTTCTTCTTATTCTAGTTACTTGTTGTTGGTTAAGTTCACTTTAGAGGAAAGTATTAGTGTTGGGGAAAGGCAATTGTGTAAGCAAGGGAAAAGTATAAAGTTGTATTGGTGATGTATGTTAACAAAGCAAGAATATGAGATCTGGAAGGATGGAGGTTAGATTCATGTAGATTGTATAGAGTTATAGCTGTAGGTAGAGTACCTTTTATGAAGTAGATGACTGAATTTGGGAGGAATATGGTATGAACTACAAAGCTATTGTTTTCATGAGAGAGGGAGAAAGAAAGGAGAGGTAATAGTTTCAAGAGTGGATAATAGACAGAAAACAGAACAAAGGTATTAGAAATTAAGAGTTAGACACTTTGTGGATCAAAGAACGGGAGGTGGGGGGTGGAATATAGGAGAGACAGTAGATGATAGTGGATATCAAGATGCAGGGGAAGGGGATAGTGTAGGTAGCCTAAATCAGTTCACACAGAAATGAGGCAGTGGAGGATCGGAAAACCCAGCAAATGTGAGGTGTTCCCTGTAGCACCTATTGTATACTTGAATTAAAATAAAAATAAGTGGAAGATGAGGGACAAGAGGGAAAGAGAAAACCGAAAAAAAAAAAAACTAATTATAATAAAGAAAAAAGAAAGACAAGAAGAAAGGAAGAAAGAAAAAGAGGATGGGCAAACGGTGGGGAACGGATAGGGAGAAGAGAGATACAGGTATACACGTGTCACAATTGCAACACTATCTAAAACAACAACTTCCCCCCGCTTTGCCCTAAAACCCCCCATCTGTCTGCCCAAATGGGTCTGCAAGCACCTCCCTTCCCACAAACCCCCAATAGGCCGCCCAGGGCCCACGAACTCCCCAGTACTGCAGATGCTCCAAAAAAAAAATAAAATAAAATAAAATAAAGTAAAATAAATTAAAAAAAAAAAAAAAAAAAAAGGAACAGAGACCCCTCCGCAGGCCCGGCTCCGCCCGCCGCGGAGGCTTGGACCAGCTCTGCCCGGCTCCTTACGCCGCCTCGGCCTGGCCTGGCTCCGCCCGGCTCCGCTCGCTACAGCGGCCCAGCCGGCTCCCGCATCCACCTCCCGCCACCGCGGCCTGGACCAGCCCCGCCCGGCTCCGTACCCGCCGCGGCCTAACCCGGCTCCGCCTGGCTCCGCTCGCTACAGGGGCCCGGCCCAGCTCCGGCGTCCGCCTCTCGCCACCGCGGCCTGCACCGGCCCCGCCCGGCTCCGTATGCCGCCGCGGCCCGGCCCGCACACCGCCGCGGCCCTGCTCGGCCCTGCTCGGCCCTGCTCGGCCCCGCCCAGCCCCGCTCGCCACCGGCGCAGCCCGGCCCGGCTCCGGCGTCCGCCGCTGCGGCCCGACCTGGCTCAGCCCCACCGAGCGGGGCTAGATGCCTCGTTTCCGCCTACCCAAGGAGGGAATCCTCTACAGGTAGCTGGGATCTCCGTGTATCTTTCACAGACGAATCCTCTCTGTTACCTTCCCTCCAAATCGATGTCCAGACACCTCCGGACCAGCAAAAATCCCGAAACAATCCGGTCCCAAAGAGTCTCCAACGCCGCCCAGCCGATTCCCTGCAGAAGACCCTAACAGGGATGTTCACTCAGCCGCCATCTTGCCCTTCCCTTTTATCCCTAACATTGATGAGGCTAAGAAAAGCAAAAGTTTGTGTGGTAATTGGAAAAATCCAGAATTAAATTCAGATCAATCTGGTTCCAAAATCCATCATCTTTAGTGGACCCCAACCAGTTTACAGGGAGTCATGAGACTCCCAGGACTCACGTTCCTTATTCAAAAACAGGTAGGCTTGGATGAACCTTCTTCTTCTTAGCTAGTAAATTGAGCATCCTTCTATTGGGTGCTTTCTATACACGTGGCATTGGGCTAAGCATTTTAAATATGATATTTTATTTTGTCTTAAAAATAACCTTGTGAATTAGGTAAGGAAACTAAGATTAAGAAAAGCTAAATAACATGGTGAAAGATTCTAAAGTTGGAAAATGGTGGAGCTGAGGTTTAAATTCAGATCTGTCTGACTTATGAGTACATAAACGTAACAACTACCTAAAATACTTATATGTGCTAAAGCAACTGTCCTCAGTTAAGGATGCATGTCAGAAAAGCATATTCAATATGATGAAATTATTTTATATTCACATTTTACAAATAGACTTATTTTTATATGGTAAGTTGCTGGAAATGATACTCAACTGTTAATATTCACAGATAAGGGACATGCCAGCATAGATGGGGTAATTTCACAATTTTAGGATTTGGAGTAGAGCCTGAGCGATTGTTTTATATTTATCAAAATTGAACTATTCCATATACCAATAGCATCTATATCTGTGTGTGTGTGTTCCAATTCCTGGGAATTGTGTGCATGCTCACACATGTAGCTATATTCATATATGTATATTCTGCTATATGTTTCCTGCACATTAAGTCACCTAGTGAGCCTTTAAAAGTCAGATGTTCAGATTTCACTCATCTAATTAAAACTGAACCTTTTTATGGGGGGAGGGGTGCTCAAAACCAGTATTGTTAATGGCTCCCAGGTGATTCCAATACATAACAAAGCTTGAGAACCCAGTCTAGACTTTCACCTCCAAGCGTAGTCTACAAACCAGCAGCCATGATACATGTGCCCTACCTTAAGAGAACCCAAGCTAATTAAGACTAGGCAGCATGCTCTCCTGAGTTTTCACCAGTTAGCATATAACTAACATGCTAACTGATGATGCCCTGTGAATAGCATAATTCTGAGTCAGTTTGGTGTTCTGGAAAGAGCCTGGAGCTGGTTCCTAATCTCAGTTCTGGGTGCATGAATGCATGAGCCACAAACTCAACTGCTCATAGGGTCAAGTCAAGAACTAATGTGAAGAACAGGACGGTATTTACCTTGTCTCAATGGGACAGCAGCTACTATGTTCTAGACAATTGTCATCAGGCAACTATGCCAGCCCAGTGTTGTTAGGTCTTCATGCATTCCAAAAGAAGCAGAAAAATCCACATGTTCATACGATTTTTAAGAGTAGGTAACAGATTCCAATTTTTACCCAAAACACAACTCAGAAGCTGGGCAAGAGAGGCAGGTTAAGTTTAACTCTCTTGAGATTGTTTTTAAATCACAATGAATGGGCCAAAAGTTCCTGCCCAGAGCATGGAGAAATGCACAGGCACAGGATGGGAGAAATGCAGAAAAAATCCTCATTAAATATCTTTCCTTAGAATAGAAACCTCCCCCCCCCCCCCCCCCCAGCCACGCAAGTCAAATCTCAAATCTCTACCTTTCTAAAGACACAGGTAGTCTGATATTTTTGTTTTCCCTTTAACGCCATCCTGTTAGGCTAAAATATGGCCAGGCTGCAGGAGCAGAATGACAGCTCTAATCCCTACCCTTGTGGAGCATATGGTGTTTAGAGATGCCTAATGACCTGTCACTGGTCCTTGTCTTCTCTCTGCAGCTAAGTGGGAAGCAATTAACTAGTGTTAAATTCGTGGCGAATTTTCTTCCTGAGGAGCAGTACTGGCCAGAAGCCACGTCAGCTTTTCTCACCCCTGGGAAAAAGCTGGCAAAGAGTGAGGCGCCAAAGCTAAGCTTTACCTACTTCAAGTTTTGCCAGAGCACAACACTGTTGGCTCCCAACTGAACACAAGCTCATAAAATCTATTTTGGTCCTGTGGCACTCGAGCATGTGCAGCTTACTGGGAATGCGTGTGGACTGGATTAGACTAATAAAGATGAGAATGGAGAGGAAGGAGTGGATTCAAGGATCATTACGAAGGAAAAACTGAGAGCATTTCACTACTGGCCAAGGAAGAAAAGGGACTCAAAGCAGGGCCCAAATCTTTTAGACTGGTTGGTGTGGGAAATGGCTGTGGCCTAAGAGAAATATCAGGTGAAAAGACTATTTGGGAAAAATTCCATTAATAAGTTGACAAGGATACCTACATGGAAATGTAAAAAGAAATCCACTCAACTCTGCCAAATTAGAGTAAAAAGTGATATTCACCATCTTTTTAGTAATCAAATCAAATGACTATAGAGTAAACCAACCTACCTCACCTTCTTATTGCCCCTGATAAACCAATCCATCCCAGGTTTTACTATAGGTACTTGTAGGGGGGGAAAAGGGAGAAAATATAGCCAATTCTTTATAGGGTTCCTATTTTTTTACTAATCCTACCTAACATTCCTGCATATTTCTTTATAACACACACTGTTGTAAATCTTACATGTGTACAGATTTAATCTTCACACCAAACCCATGAGATAGATGCTATCATCATTTCCATTTTGCTTATGAATAAACTGAAGCCTAGAGCCAGGAGTCACACACACACAATCTGGATCAAGAGCCATTACCTCTAATCCCTTGAACTGTGCTGCCTCTGCTGTCACAGATGTCACTGGCATTTGGTGGTACTATTGGAAACAAGCTGTCCAACCCACTGCTACCTTGATCCCCACTGGAAGTTCATCAGTAACCTAAGGTTTGCCAAACCCCCAACATGGCATTCTAGAAGCCTAGAAGTCCTAATGTGCTGATGGAAGCTCTGTAATGCCAGGGGCATTCATTGCCACTAAGCTCTAGGAGCTCAGGAGCCTGCTGGAGTCCCAGTCACTGAATAGTGTATAACAAAATATTCTGCTCCCCTCTCCTCTCTTGCTAGAAGAGCAGAAATTTCTCGGAGTGTAACTCTGCATTGGGCTTTGGCAACCATTATTACAGCTCTTTAGTAACATAATTCCTTTAGTAACACACACATACATACCCACACATACCCAGCCATTTTCTTCAAGGGTATCTATAGAGGCAGGAGTTTTCAGCCCTCTCCCAGTACAGTATAGATCCTGGTGGTATAATCAGACAACCTGTTAGATACCCTCTGTAGGGAAAGCTGGAACCTAATACTAAAATGGCCTAAGTGTCCTGGGTACTTCCTGGCTATATCTGGGAAACAATGATACAGAATAACTCATTCAACTTCCAGGGGATGAGTCTGATCCAACTGGCATGGGTGCCAGCTAATCAGTGTATGTAGCATGATAGGTATGCCACTGTAAGAACCAACCATGTATTCTGATAGTAGTGACATAAAAGCAGCTCCTTTGTAAACAGAAAGGCAGAGAGAGAACAAAGGAAGGGGAAAAGAGCATGGAATAAAGTCAGTATGCATAAACTTCTCATGGTTCCACGTACCTTTTTCTTCACCAACTGCCGTGACTCCTCCACGCTGGCTGAGGAGTTTGGACCTGACACCCCTCTATGGTGAAGTCCTCTTGGATCATCTTGTATCCAATTTCTGGCAATTGCTCTTAGTTTGTATCCCCTGAATCTGTCAAAGTTTGTAATAATATTGAATCTCAAGGAAAAAAACAACTAATCTAATGTCTATGTATCTTTCCTCCAGAATACTTTACCTTCCATGTAAATTTTCTCACCTCCCCTAGGTTTCTTCTAACATAGTTTGAGCTTAACGTATTAAGAGATTTGGGAAGGATAATGTTTATTCTTCCAGAACAAGAAGTGATTAATGACTTTACTTGAGCATAGGTAAAAGAAACCATTCAAGCTACTCTTCCCAAAACAAAAATGTCCACCCATAGGTAACAGAAGCAGATGACAATTTGACATGGCTGTTTTAAAATTAACAAGTAATTTTTCAAATTTTCCCTTACTGCACGTAGCATTTGTAGGAATGATACTTGAGCAAGAGGTAAGAATATATCAGCAGTTTGCTATAAAATCCTTCCTTAGATTTAACTTAAATCCATGAATAATATAATTTCTTACTATAATGAATATCAGCTAGAATCATCAAATAAGAGGTTAATATGTATTAAATACCTATATGAGCCAGGTCCATGTGCCAGGTGATGGGAGTATGAAGAGGAAGACATTATTCCAGCTATCAAGAAACATTTAGTCTTTATGCAACAGTACCGTAATGAGCTGCAGCCCCCATGCTGCATACTGCATTCACAGAGCAGACATGCTGAACGTGTTCTGCAACATTCCCTGTATTGACCATCAGAAAATAGAAAGGGTGCTAACATTTTTTTAATGTTAAGCATTAGCTCCACTCATCCCAACTACAATTCAGTTGCTTGCACCCCTCAACGTGGCTGTTCAAAATCAAAGAATAAAGGTAACTGATCCATGGACTTTAGGTTCCAAAACCACAGTACAATAGATGGGCAGGAAATGTTGAGAAGATTCAAGTCTTCTCCCCAACACACACACAGATGCACACACACACACCATTTCCCAAACTAGATAAAAATTCCATAAAGTGGGGATGTAGAAAAGAGAGACACTAGGAGTTCTGGAGTTGAAGTCCAGACACTGAGCTGTTGGCCTGGCTCTGCAGGGCATGGATCATTATGAGGAATAGGGAGAAGAAGGAGCAGCTGGAAGCAAAGTCAATGGCTGGATCCAATTAATATCTGGAAATATCTTAATCTTCATTTAGTGAGAACTGTATAACACCTGCCTGGAAGCATTGTCTTAGTTGCCCCTCTTATTGCTTTTCCATAAAGACTGCCACTTGAGTGTAAATAGCAGAAGTCCTGCTGGGAGTCAAACAGAACTCATGACTGTATGTGCTTAAGACCTTGCTCAGCCTCCCACTCTATGCTCCCTATAAAGACTAATTTCCCTTTAATGGCTCAGAATCCTTATATCTCCCTCGAACAGAGAAAGAGAAGAATTCTGGGAAATTGTCAGTGATGTGGGAAGGAAAGCCAGTGCCTGACCTAGGATATGATCGGTGAAACCAGCTCAAGATCTCCCATCAATCTAGGAGATGGGTGGAGCATAGATCAGCTTACTTAAATAGCCAATGTAACATAATCATAAATCTACTAAAATGTTAAAATAAAAAGTCCAAGTATCAATCATTTAATCTTAAAGCAGAAATTCTACAGAAAAAATTTTAGCAATATTAATGTTTAAATAATGAAATCCATGGTAAGGCTCTTCTTAGTAAGAGGGCAATGGGAGACCCCCCACCCCAAAGCAACATGACCAGGACCACACCTGCGATTTCTGTATTACTTTTACTTAGACAAGTCTACAGACACATGGCACAAGGACTGAAAGCAAAGAGAAGAAGGGGTCATAGTTTAGATCATGGAAGGGGCTGGGGAATTCAGGAAAACTTAGTGGGACAAAGTAGTCAGGGAAGCAATGCAGTCCTGAACCTATTGCATATTAAAATAAGTCCCCTGAAGAGATTTTTAACCAGTCTGCCCAAAATTACTCTTAGTAGCTCTGGTCACAGGATTGCCTTTTTTGGGAGCAGGAGAGAAAACAGAAAGAAATGAGGCTGATATTTCTAGCTTCCCAAAACTCTAAACAAGGATCAGAGTGACACATCCTTGATAGGTCTCTGTCAATACCTGACTCTTCACTGAAGGAGATAAGCTTAGTGTAAGGACCAAAACTTCCATACCCTATTGACTTTGTTGCATCATTAAATGAAATTAGCTCTGGGCCAAAATGTGACCAATTTCTTTCTTATTATTCACACATTACCCGGTAGACTCCAGCTTCTTGGAATTCCACATTTCTTAGTAAGAACTTAACAGTAACACCACAATGTCTCATTGTTTTCTGGTGAAAGTCATCTTCATGTGATTCTTCTCACATCTATTATTCATTCTTTTCCCTTCCTTCTGGCTGTTCTTTCCCTTCTTTTCCATGGCTACTCCAAATTATTATGTTTGTCATGGAACCAAATGCAGGCAAAGGATTTGAACAAGAAAAAATGTCTTGTGTTGATTTTGTTTCAATATATGAATAATAACCAGAGAGCAGCCCTTATTACCACCCAATTCTAGATATATTTAGGTTAATCTACTAAATTAATTCCACTACACCAGATTAATGACCTTGTTGTTCAAATGTAATTGCAATAATACTTAAGTGTATTAAAAGAAAATTATGCATGCCTAATAAGTAGGACCTTCTAAAGATCAAATGCTCATTAACTCTAAGTGAATATGAATTTTTCACTAAAACTATTTGCATTACACACCTAGATAGATAAAGAAAGTGACTGAAGACTCACTCTAGGCATTTTTGCAATGAAAAAGTTCCTTCCCTCAGATGTAACTCATACCCATGGATTACTTTCAGCAGTACATAGTTACTGGATAATACAGGTTTTCACCTTTGAGCAGTTTGAAATTTACATCTTGAGGGCTACATAATGCTTTTTAAATAATTTTAATACAAGCGCCTTGCAGCTCATACCAGTTCACATGGAACTAACACTAAAGTTAGTTCATAGGCAGTAACAAAAAAATGTAGTATAAATGTACTTTGAAAATCTCATAAATCATTCATAAAGTACAATATGCATAGTTTAATTTATTACCTTTAAAGGGCATAATGTACACATTAATATATGGAATATAATAAAGAAAAAATATTCAAAATATATCTTTTCATTGATTTCCTGTAAAAATTTTACTGTAAACCTGCGGCTAAACTATGTCTATTGTTAAACTTGTATAAATTAAATGATACAACACTAGGAAATTTGTGTCTTAAAATAGATAAAATAGAAGTCAGAGAAAGGAGAAGACTTAGCCCTCAAAACACCTCTCCAGGTTAACATCTTCCTGTTAGAATTTTCTGTTTGTTTTTAACAAACAAACTTCATGGAAAGTTTTTAGAGGAGTGGTAATCAAACTACAGCCTGTGGGCCAAATTCAGTCCAACTGTTTTCATAAAACCCACAAACTAAGAATAATTTTTACATATTTAAATGATTGAAAAAATCAAAAGACTGATATTTAGTGACATGTGAAAATTAAATGAAATTCAGATTCAGCATCCATAAATAAAGTCTTATTGAAACACAGCCACACTCATTTATTTACACATTGTCTATGGCTGCCTTCAAGCTATGACAGTAGATTTGGATAAATGCAGTAGAGAAGTATAGTCCATAAAGCCTAAAATATTTATCTGCCCCTTTATGGAAAAAGTTTGCCAACCTTTATTATAGAAAATGTTTATATGGGAAAAATTCACAATTAACATCCTCAAAACTCAATACATTTTAAACAAAAGGATATGTAGGAAAATTCCCAAGTTACATTCAAATATAATTAAGTAGAATATCAGAATCACACATAAACATGGTGCCTGAGAGGCACAACACAGTCACGTTTAGTAAGGCAAGATGATAAAAAATCTATCTTTTTAAACTAGGTTTTAAGTCTTTTAGAGCACTATACAAAAAATTATCAACATTAACCACAGGAGTATAATCAAACCTCCATTTGGAAATTTTTCTTCTCTTAAAGCTCTGATCAATCTCTTATGAAGATTTATCAACCTTTTCTCTTCAGTGTTTCTACAGCAAAACCAAAGTAATGGAGGATTATAATCAAATTTTTATGAGTCTAATGGCATGACTGATATTTCTCCATCATTACCCAATTTGTCAGCACACCACCTTTTACAATCAGTAACAAACAAAAGCTGTTACAACCCTACTTCCTTACTTCCTTCCCAAACTTCTCCAAGCTTTAAATTTATTACTTAACATTAAATTTAAATTTAATATTAAATTTATTGCCCACTATTTGGTAAGTAATAGTTCACATAGGAAACTGAATGACTTTTTAAAATAACTTTTCTCTGGACTTGAATAAGAAATTCGTTTATTGCTCTGTGTTATTTGCCACTCTATATTGTAAAGATGTTTAAGGAAGGTATGTTATACATATTATTTCTACAAAGCAACTGCTATTTTGTTTAACTATTTTATATTCTACTATGGTAATTTCTTGCTTATACATAAGCATTTTGCTGTATTTTAGCAACATTTTAGAATTTTGATTGGGGATTGGGGGCAAAAAAAACTCCTGATTAGTGTTTTCACGCAGATCTTTTGACTTTTAGAAACTGTTCACTGATACTAAGAGGAAATACCAGTATTTCTGAGTGGTGGGATGACAGAAAGGTGACAATTGAACTGTGATCTCAGTAGAACATGAAAACTCAGGGCAGTGCCTCAGGCTAAGGATGCCAGGGTGCAAAATTAAAAAGTGCCAAACTTGTTCGAGAAACACTTTCTACAAGATAGCTTTGGCTAAAATCCTCAGATGCCCCCTACTGGTAGAAATGAGGTCATATAGCACAGGCAAAAGGCTTGGTCAATTCCTGTGCAGCTGCCATTAAGCATGGAGGGAATACTCTTCTTCTGGATGAGATAATAACAAAAATATCCTACAACAAAGTCTTCCAACAGTTAAGATCATTAATCTCTGAAAAGGATCCAATATCCAATAAAAAAAGCAGAGGAAGGTGGAGTATAAGAGGAGAGGTTTGTTCTCTAGTGTTTAGAGAATATCATCTTCATGGTTCAGTGATATACTGAGAAAGGAAAGGAATAAATCTTTGTTTTAAACACCTTCACTAATGTGCAGATAGTTTGGAAATGTATTTATAGCCTTTCGCTCCAATTGGCTTTCAAGATAAACCTAGCTGGAGGCATTATATACAAGTGCAATGCAAAATATCTCTCCTAAGAGCTGATTATCTAGCACCATCAAAAAGTATACTTATGAGGCAAAAATACCTTATCTTATAATTTGAATCTTGAATGAGGAAGAGCAAGGTAAAACTCTGTTCTAACCCCTTGGAAAGGACTTCAACATGATATTACGGAAGAGGAAGTGCACTCTCCAGTTTCCCCATCTTCCTTCTGCTGTATCTTTTCTGTTCTACTTTACCCTTCTCTACATTGATACTTAATCCCTTTCCTCAAGAATAAAGTGACAGGAATGCCTGAAATTTTGGGGGAGAAGAGGTGAGAGAGAAGTGTTTCCTTCCCCTTTTTATCAAGGTTTCATCAATTGTTTTTAACAATTTGCTAGCAGCTTTGAAATAATCAGCTACGTACTGAGATAAATCAATTAATATCTCTGTGCCTCATATATAGGATAAGAAGGAGAGAATACATGGTCAATAAAATCCCTTCTAAACGGAAATTCATAAGCACTACTCACAAAATTTTAGAGTTCAACAAGCCTTTACCTCAAGCCAGCCTTACCCATTTTACAAAACAGTACTTAGAAGCCTAGAACCTTTCCATGATACTGCAAGTGACAGAAACCGAAGTATAATTAAGACTTTTTGCTTGTTATGGCAGTTTTACTCTATTCTAATTTCTTCGTATTTGAAAAAGAAAAGCCAACTAATTTCACAGAGGCAGAAGGAGGCTTTGAATCTATACAAGTAACCAGTTTTCCAAAATCAAATACATTTTTTCCAGTCCTAATGACTCAAACATTTATGTGTGATTCTGGTTCTCCCTCTTCAGGTGTTTCTATTATTTTTGTAGGTTAGTCAATTTAGCATTTCACATATTATTTTAAGTTTTTAGCTCCCTTAAATGACTTGGATTTCTTTTTACCTGTCAAAGACACCTATCCTTTTACTTCTGTTCTATTCTATTCATTTTGACATTACCCTTTTTCTCTGGCACACGCTACTTTTTTAGTTTTTTAGTTGAAGGATCTCAACAAATTTTCTGGTTGTGAAATTTCAATTTGCTGAAGATATTGAAATATGATTCTTAAATTTTAAAAAAAGTATTTGGCAGAAGTGACTCCTTCCAAATCTAAGTGTTTTATATGAGTCTGGGTATGGCCCATTTGGGATATTAGGTGAAAGGAACAGGTGATAAAAACAACCAAAAACAATCTGTTTTATGAAAATGTGAATTTATAGAAATATAGAAAGCCAAATCACAAGCAGCAGTGGTAAAAGCTGGATAGATCATCAGTGTTTTAACAATCCAGCATCCTATTACTTCATTAAAACAATACTACATTTTCATTTGAAAAACTATAACTCCTTCATTCTTAATCCATGGAGTTCAGATGGCGCATACTTTATTCCCAGCTTCATGGAGAAGCCTTTCAAGTCTGGCCAATTAAAATACAGTATTCCTGGGGCCACAGATGTTGGTTCCAGGATGGGCAAGTAATCTAAGACAAAAAAAGCTTTAAATCTCTATTCTTGTCTCAACTCCTCCACTCCTTTAATCTTGTTATTTTGTAATTTCCTTGAAGTTGTGCCTTTCTTTTTTTTATTTACTTTTTTAATTGAAATATATCACTCATACATAAACATACATAAAAAATAAATGTATAATAGTTGTGAATACAAAACAAACATATAACATCTCACCCTACCACCAATAACTTGCATTGTTTTTAAACCTTTTTAACTAATGATTAAAGAGCATTGTCAAAAAATTACTACTAAACAAAGTATTTTTCCCCTAACCAATCCAATTATTATTATCTTTATATCATTTATATATGAACACACATAAACAATTAAGTGTATAGTAAAAGTTGTGAACTCACAAAGCAAACATGCATAACATCATACAGGGATCCCCTACATTACCCTCCACCAACACCTTGCATTGTCATGAGATGTTTGTTACAAACTATGTAAGAACACTGTCAAAATCTTACTACTAATCATAGTTCTTATCTTACATTGTTGTGTTTTTCTCCCAACCCACCCTATTATTGTTTTTTAAATATAGTTTTTATGACAGAAGTAGTAAACTTAGAAAACAATCATGCACATATGCAGAATTCCCAAACAATACCCCTCCATTAACACACCACATCACACAATGTGGTGTGTCATTTGCTACAGATAAAACAATATCATCTGATTATTCCCATATCCATAGCGTACATTTGGCTCACTTTTTCCATACTGCCACAGTATGTACACAGTACATCTTTTGCATAGATATAAGAATATTATATTATTGTCACATCCCCATTTATAAACTAGCTGTTACTCACTGTGTGTTACCGTCCACTCTATACATTTCCACAATTTTACAGTAAAGCTAATTAAAACTTCCATATACATTAAACATCAGTAGTCCATTCAGTCCTTCTCTTATCTCCTTTAAGAATCTACCACCTACCACCAGGTCTTGAAGATATTTTCCAATAATTTCTTCTAGAAGTTTTATGGTTCTTCCTTTTATTTTTAGTTTTTTTGATCCATTTAGAGTTAGTTTTTGGATTAGGTGTGAGATAGGGGTCCTCTTTTTTAGCTATGGATGTCCAATTCTTTCAGCACCATTTATTGAATGGATTGTTCTGCCTGAGCTGTGTTTGACAGGCTAGTCAAAAATTGCTTGATCTTACCTGTGAGGGTCTGCTTCTGAACCATAAATTTGGTTCCATTGGTCTATTGTGTCAGTGTTTAGGCCAGTACCATGCTGTTTTTACCACTATAGGTAGGTATTATGAGTTAAAGTCTGGAGATGAGGGTTCACTTTTTCTTTTTATGATGTTTCTGGCTAGTCAGGACTACTTACCCTTCCAAATAAATTCAATGATCGTGTTTTCAATTTTTTCTTTAATTCTGGTGGAATTTGTATCAGGGTTGCATTGAATCTGTATATCAATTTGAGTAGAATTGACATTTTAATGATATTTAGTCTTCCAATCCATGAGCATGGAATGTTCTTCCAGTTATTTAGGGCTTTTTTAATTTGTTTTAACATTGAGCTGCAGTTTTCTGAACATAAGTGCTTTACATCCTTGGTTAGGTTTATTTCTATTTAAGTTTTCTCTGTCATATTTTATTTTAACCACTCTTGACACTTTTAGTTACTTTTATTGATATAATCTTCATTTCTAGACTGTCTTCCAGGCCTCTCTCTCCTGTCTTTTCTCTTCAGGCTCTAGCACACCCATTAGTATTTCCTAAAATTCTGGTCTCTTGTTCAGAAATTCTCTCAGTTTCTGTTTATCTGTGAATATTCTAATTTCACCCTCATTTTTTAAAGGCAGTCTTGCCGGATATAAGATTCTTGGCTGGAAGTTTTTCTCTTGTAGTATCTTAAATATATCAGACCATTGTCTTGTTGCCTCCATGGTTTCTGGTAAGAAATCAGCACTTAATCTTATTGGATATTCCTTATATGTTATGCATTGCTTTTCTCTTGCTGTTCTCAGAATTCTCTCTTTGTCTTTGGCCAATGGCATCCTGATGAGTATGTGTCTTAGAGTTAGTCTATTTGGATTTTTTTGAATGGGAATATGTTGTGCTTCTTGGACAGGAATATCTATGTCCTTCAATAGGGTTTGGGAAAATTTCTACCATGATTTCTTTAAATATTCCTTCTGCCCCTGTTCCCTTCTCTTCTCCTTCTGGGACATTCATGACACATATGTTTGCATGACTTTTGCTGTCATTTAGTTCCCTGAGACCTTGTTCAATTTTTTCCATTCTTTTCTTCATCTCTTCTTTCATATGTTCACTTTCAGAGGCCATTTCTTCAAGCTCACCAATCCTTTCTTCTGCCTCCGCAAATCTGCTATATGTGATTCCAATGTCTTTTTAATTCATTGATTGCACCTTTCATTCCCATAAGATCTCCTATTTTTCTATGTATGCTTTCAAATTCTTCTTTGTGCTCATCCAATGTCTTCTTAATATTCTTAATCTCTTTAGCCATCTCATTGAATTTATTAAGGAGATTTGTTTGAACATCTACAATTAGTTGTCTCAACTTTTTGTCATCTGGAGGCTTACCTTGTTCTTTTAAGTGGGCCATAGCTTCCTGTTTCTTGGTGTGGATTGTAATTTTTGGTCGGTGTCTTCACATCTGGCTTACTAAAGTATTTTCTCTTTAGTTTAGGGCTTCCTATCATTTCTCCCTTGCTGGTTGTGCAGTAGGAGCCAAGCATGTAGTTGGTGCTGTAAGTTGTGGAGGCTCAAACTGCCCTCATTGCACCAGGAACCAATGATGTTTCTTCCAACTTTCTCCTTTGCCAGGTGTAGGGACAAAGTCACATCTATGTGGAATAATCCACATGCTGGCCTAGACTGTAGTTGCCCAGAGAGACTGATGAAGTTTCACATCCCTTTCTCCCCTACCTGGGGCAGGGCTGGAGCTGCAGGTGTGGGCAGCAATCTGTGCAATGAAGGTCCAAGAGGACCACAGTTGCCCTGGCAGACTTCTGATTTTCAGTCAATGTCAGCCAAAGTTCTCTGAAGTTATCTGTATAGGCTGGTGCAGGGCCCCTCAGCTTCCTCCCTGCCAGAGGTGGGGCTGAAGCCTAGGCTAGGGCTGCAGGCTGACCTGTGTGAAAGAAGCTGGTTCCTGCTGACACTGAGAGTTTCTCTCAGCCGGGCTTCCCCTCAGGCTGGGGGCAGAGTCAGAATGGTGGCTATTGGCCTCTCTCTGACTTGGACTAGTTCTCACCCCAGTGGTTCCCAGGATTATTACTTAGCCAACCAAGTCTCCCAGCCCGTAGCCGAAATAGGCAGCCAACCATCTTCTCCTCCCATTTCTGGGAAATGGAGCTTCCAATTCCTGTCACAAAGCAGCTCCTGGGGCAGCTCGTGCCACCGCGGTTTGGCCAGTAATTCCCCAGAGAGGCTGGCGCAGGTCCCCACAGCTTCCTCCTTGATGGAGGTGGCACTGGGGCCTAGGCTAGACCTGCAATATGACCTGGATGGGAAGAAGCTGGTCCCCACCAGCACTGGGATTCTCAGTCTGCCCCGCTTCCCTTCATGCCAGGTGCGGAGTTGTGATGGCAGCTCCCAGCTTCTTTTTGACCTGGACAGGCTCAAACCTTAGCTGTTCTCAGGATCATACTGTAGCCCGCCGAATTTCCTCATCATAGCTAAAACTGGTGTCCAACCATCTCTTCCTCCCCCATTTTGAGGAATTGGAGCTTTCAGTTTTAGCCGTGGAACAGCTCCTGAGGCAGCTTGTGCCTCCAGTGGAGGATGGGCACCATCCTCCATCGTGTGGAGCGCTCTACTTACCAGTCTTCTTTGCAGACAGGCAGTCTTCTCCTTCCACTCCCCCAAGGTTGTTGCAGGATGCTCTTCTGGCCTCCTGGAGCCCCCAAACAGGTTCTTCAGCTAGTTCCAGAGAGCTCTGGGTGTTTACTAACTGCCCTGTGGCAGGAGCTGACTCTAGGAGCTCCTTACTCTGCCACCATCTTGCTGGATCCCCCTGTGTGCTGTTCTTTTTTACTCATCTGAAGAGAAAGACTGTGTTGCCTATCCTATCATTCTCATCAAATAGTTTCACAGGATCAAATGATTGCATCAAAATTTATGAAAATGTAAGCAGCATGCATCGCAAATGCATATGCAATTGTTACATGCATAATTGGATTAACAAAATATGTGCTCTACATATACTGTGTATTAAGAGTTCCTATTTCTTCACATTCTTATCAATACTTACTATTATCTGTCATTTTGATTCTAGGCATCCTAGTGGATGTGAAGTGGTATCTATCTCCATTGTGATTTAGATTTGTATTTTCCTAATAAGTAAGGATGTTGAGCATGTTTTAATTTGCTTATTGGCCATTTGTATATATTCTTTGGAAAAATTATCTATTCAGGTCTGTGATGGTTAAGTCCATGTGTCAACATGAACAAGTTATGGTATCCAGTTTTTTCATCAAGCAAGCACTGGCCTGATTGTTATTGTAAGAATATTGCATGGGCTTAAATCATCAGTAAGTTGATTGCATTTATGACTGATTACATCTACAATCAATGGAGGAGATTGCCTTCAACAACCAGAAAGTCTCATCTGATCAGTTGAAGATTTTAAAAGAAGTGATAATTTCAGCAGTCAGAATCTAGAATTACCATCTCAACTTCTGTCAACCAGTTTCTCCTGGGGAATTCATTGCAAACCTTCAACATAGCTCCCATCTAGTGGTCTGACCTACAAAATTTAGACTTGCCCTTCCCTATAGACATATAGTATTTACTATATATACATACATATGTGTGTGTGTATCCTGTCAGTCCTGTTTCCATAGAGAACCCTTGCTAATACAAAAGATTTTGCCCATTTTTAATTTTTTTACCATTTTAACTGAGTTATAAGAGGTATTTATATAATTCTTGATGTAAGTTTCTATCAAATACATGATTTTGTAAATATGTTCTCCTATTTTTCTCTTTTTTGATGGTATTTGGAATCACGAAAGTTTTTAATTTTGATGAAATAGAATTCATCTACTTTTTTCTTTTGTCACTTATGCTTTTGGTGTAGTATTGAAGAAATCATTGACCAACCCAAGAACACAAAGATTTACTCCTATGGTCTCTTCAAAGAATTTCATAGATTTAGATTTTCTATTTAGGTCCTTTTTTTAATCTCTTGAGTTAATTTTTCTGTATGAGGTAGGGTTACAGTTTCACTCTTTTGCATGTAAATATCCAGTTGTCACACACCATTCACTGAAAAGACTATTCTTTCTCCATTGAATTGTCTTGACATCCTTGTCAAAAATCAATAGACGATCAATGTAAGTGTATATTTCTGGACTTTCACATCTCTTCCATTGATCTGTATGTCTATCCTTGTGCCAGCACCACATTGCCTTAATTCCTGTAGTTTTCTAGTAAGTTTTGAAATTGGGAAGTATGAATTCTCCGACTTTGCTCCTTTCCAAAATTGTTTTGATTATTTTGGATCCTTTTCATTTCCACATAAATTTTAGGATCAATTTTTCATCATCTGCAAAAATGACATCTGGGATTTTTAAAGGGATTACATTGAATTTGTAGATCAATTTGGGGAGTATTTTTATCTTAAACTATTAAGTCTTCCAATACATGAACATGGGCTATCTTCCCATTTATTTTGGTCTTTTTACATCTCTTTAAATAATGTTTTGTAGTTTTCAGAGTGATTTGGCACAGTATCTTCATCCTTCCATGCCTGAGATACAGCTGCTGTCCTACATGTGGGGATGAGTAGACAAAGGAATCCCCAGATATCTCAGTCACTCTTGCCTGGAATAGAGGTTCGGCAAGATGGAGCAGTAGGGGAATAAGAAATGTCGATGGTCTGCCTCTCCTGGGGAGACGTGTTAGCCTTAGGCAGAGAGCTGTGGGGGAGTAGAGAAAGTTTCTATACAGTGCATCATGGGAACTCAGGCTCAGGACATTAGACTCTCTCAGCAAATGACTGCTTTATTACATACATAGCACAATGTACAGAATACATGGCACAATGTGCTTTTTTTCCCCAAAAAAGCAGAGGAAAAGATCCCACTGTGGCCATTCCCCTGGGAGTCCAACTGCTTGGCTCAGCGCTGGTGAATGGCAGCTCAGCATACCCCAAATTATGTCAAAGATGAGATAACAATTGTGGCTGGTCTCCCAAACAGGCCAACTCCTTGGCAGCTCTGCATGCCTCACTTCATGTAGGGATGAGGGAACGCATGCATTGCTCAAGTGCTGGGCCTTTTTATGCTCCAGAGAAGGAGGACCCTGCCAATGAGCAAACTTTGTGCCCTGGCAAGCAGCTGGGGCTGGTCAAAATTTAATATCTCCCCCATCTGCCTGCAGTCTCTTGCTAAATAGAAACATACTGAACACCTGCATGTTAACAAAGACAAATGGAAACATACCAAGAACCAGCATGAAAACAAACAGAAGAAGAAAAGGAGGGGAGTAGGTAAGGGCAGGGAGACACCACTGAGGATGTCTGCAAGCCGTGTGTTCTTGACTGCACCTGCCTGGAGTGGACCTTCTGTCACACTGAGCTGGAAAATGCGGGAGAAAATTTCGGTTCAAACACCACCAGATTCTCACTTTCTTACCTCACTTTAGTGTATTTTTCTTGTATAAATGTTTCTCCACTTGCTATATGCTCTTAAGACAATTTCCAGAGACTTTAAATCACTTTTTAATATATAATAATTTTTACAAGTTGGGCTTGTTTTCCTGGAGAGATGGTCCACGGAGCTCTTCAAGCCACCATTTCAAAACTATTTCCTGTCTAGTAGTCTTTTAATAGCAGGGATGATTACTTTTCAGATGTTTCCTGTGCTTTTTATCCAGAAACCTTCCATATGTCTCAGGGGTGGAGTTTTTTTTTTTCAGAAAAATAATGAAATGATTTTCTGTTGAACAGTTTTAGTTTGCCAAAGGGCTGCTGATGCAATGTATCAGAGTATGTGTTGGCTTTTATAAAGGGTGTTTATTTAGGATAAAGATAGAGTTCCAAGACCATAAAATATCCAAATCAAGGTGCTTTCTCACCAAAATCAGCTGCTGTTGATTCTGTTGTCCAGGCATGTGACAAAGCAAGATGACCACCAATCTCTGATGAGGTCTCTCCTTTCTGCAGCTGTAGGTAAACTTGGTGTAGGATTTCTCCCTTTTTGCACCTTCTCTCTCTGTGCCTCAGCTTCTTGAGCCTCTCAGGGGTTTCACTCTTTGTAGCTCAGTGAAACCTTTGTCACATGGTGGAATCAAACATGGCAGCTGCCTTTTCCTTTATCTGTCTGTCGCTCTTTGTGTCCATTTATATCAGATCCAGCAAGGGGTAGAGACTCACCCTGAGTCTCACCTCAATGATGTAGTCCAATCAAAATCCCTGAAGCAAACTTACCAAGTAATTTAATCAAAGACCCCAGAACTGTATTTAACGCAATCAAAGGATATCACAACCAGAAAAATAGATTAGTTTACAAACATAGTTTTTCTTCTTTGAGATTTATAACATAATCTCAAACTGCCACAAACATGTAGATTGGCACAGGAAAGATAGAAATGAGTGGTCACAGAAGCAAGACAGGAGAGAAGAGAGTACAGCAAACTATTCTGGTGTCAGCAGTCACAAGAAGAACCCATCCAAATTTCCCAGAGATCCTGGGAGTGGGAGATACATGGTTATTCCATCAAATGTTTGATGGATGTTTGACCCTATTATGATTAAATTCAAAGTTCTGGATAATCCTAACCAACTCCTTGATTTTCATTGTAATTACCACAAAATAAAGGTTCCAACAGAGGTAGGGACTAAGTGTTACAAGAGTAGAAAGAAATGTTCCCTGGCATTCTGGAGGGATATGATAGAGAAAGGAAGCAATAAAGAAAGAGGAGGTAATATTCAAACTGGTTCTGTAAGGATGGGTGGAGAATCACCAGATAATGAAAACTAGTCATTTTTTCCAGATTAAAGATTATAGCACAAATAAGGGGGTGGATGTACAGGAGGTGATGCTGCCTTGAGAGATCTTGCAGAATGCAGTGGGACTGCAATATAAGGTTAGTGGGAAAAATGAGAGATGTCAAGGCTGACAAAATGAAGGCTGAGGCCAAAATAAAAAGGTCTTAGGTGCCATGTTCAGACAATTGGATTTTAACTGTGATTTTCAAGCTGGCTCTGTAGATAACAATTTGTGGTTATCTCAGAAGCCCCCATGTAGCTAGAGGAGGTGAGAAGGGTGTATAGGTGAGTTTTGGGTGCCCCAGTCCCTACTTCACCAGAACAATGGTACTTTCATCTGTCTTAGATATTGAATTTTATAGGGGATATTGTTAGAATAAATAATTTTGTTAATGAAATATTTTTTTAAACTGCTAGTATAGGCCATAGGGAAGATTCTAAATAGAGTAATGGATAGATAAATTCTGTGTTTTAACAAGCAAATTCTGGAAGCAAGGTGGAGAATGAGTGTTGAAAAATAACATAGGAAATACTGAAGACATAGAAAGTCTTCATCAGAAGGGAAAGAGAGGAGAACATGATGCAAGCTAAGAGTTTAGAGAGAGTATCAACCCACCTTATGATAAAATACAAGCAAATAGTGAGAACAAAGAGATCCCAGAAATGGCTTGGGTTTGTAGTCTGGGCAATAGGCAGAAAAAGGAACAAAAAAGTGAATTCTACTTGTGAAAAGTTAGGTTTGAGTTGCCAGGGATATTCATATGGACGACAGTGAGCAGGTAGAAATAAGATTCATATGCACATGAATTTATGACTAAAAATTGCAGATTTGGTGTTAGTCTTGTTCACAAATGGTAATATTAAAAAAGTGTCCCCTGGTTTTCCTCAAGCATCCTTCTGGGTCAAAGGGAAATAAAATCCATTGACTTTTATTGTTTTTGTCCGATTATATGTACTTTTCTGTGATTTGTTTTCCTTGACAATGTTATGAAATAATAAGCTTCTGGAAAGCAAAGACTTCACTCTTTAATTAGATTTCACCATAATAGGCCTGAAAAAGTATTATTCAGTTACTTTGGATGGCAATCAATATCTCCAGCTCCCAGATCTCAAACTGGGATACCTCCCCCTCCCCCACCTCAAATCCCCAACCAATAAAGGAAAGAATAGTTGTATGCCACTGACTGGGAAAGGTGAAGGATGAATAATACAGAAAGAGCAGTAAGTCCAGAGAGTGGCTTAAACAAATATGAGTCTCGGGGGATAAAGTAGTAGCTGGAGGACAAGGGAAAGCAATACCAGTAGCCAAGAGGATGAAGAGGTCTGGGATGTCAGTCAGCAGCTCTCACCAATCTCCCAATCATGGTGGAGTGACATGTAGTCCAAACCAAGAAACCAATTTCCATCATGCTTAGACCATAGAAAGTTACAGTAAATCAGCTTCCATGAGAAGAAAAGTAATACCTTGTATTCATAGTTTCCATGATACTATACGATATGCATTCACATATGTATCTTAATTTGATGCTCTCAATACAACTCTGTGCTATATTCAGGGGAATATCATCCTTACTTTATAAATTATAAAATTAAAATTCAGAATTATTTGATGTTGCATTAATTCATTGCAGAGGGGGACCTGGAATCCAGATCATCTAATTCTAAATCCTACCAATCCCATATCATTTTCATTGTCAATGTTTTATAAATTGAAGATAAACCAATTATATCCGTCTCTGAAATCCAGTGATTTCAAAAAATGTTTGCATAGTTCACAGTTAATATTAAATACTTTTATCTGAATACCTATTTTATTTCTTTTCTATCACTGATAACCATCAAGATGTTACTATATAAATGAAATACTTTTTTCAACCTTTTCAGTATTAAGTGTCATTTAAAAATTTGATGTTTATGAAATTATGATTGTTACCATGGTGATGAACTGCAAAATCAAACTATTCATAAATCATTCCTAAGGGAATCAAGTAAACAAATGAAGCTAGATAAACATTGAGAGTTTCTTTCATTTAAAACAGGACACATTTATTAAGAAGAACGTGTGAAAAAATGAAATTCAACATTTTGTGTGTCTACTATATGCCAGACTTTGTGACAGTTTCAGAGGATATAGAAAGAAATAACATCAATTTAGAGCCATTGGCATAATTTACATTTTCAGCACATTGCTCTTTCAACTAAGATTGTGGTTGTGTTCACCACAATCTTGTTGTGATGCATAAACTAATAAACTGCAAAAATAGGATACAACCTATTCATCTGATTGGAAGTCAAGAAATAGAGAGTGCTTGCTTTAATTATCAAAGAAAGCAGACGTGTCTACAATGCTTCTTGAAAATAATAACTAAATTTGCAATCATCAGTGTATTAAGAAATGTGTACTATTCCTGGATAATTATTCCTTGTGTAACTGAGGAGATTCCCTGAGTAACTCCTACTTTTGAACATAATTTTCTCAAGGAAGCCTTTTCTAAACTTTCCACCATGAATTCTTCATAGTAGTCATCATCATTGTTCATTTACATTTATGTAAATTTTGATGACTGCAGCCCTCATTATTCTGTAAGCTCCATTAAAGCTTTGGCAATGAATTCTTTATTCCCTATTTTTACAGTGTCTGTGAGGTTGCCTGGCATACTGAAATTTCCTTTTTAGTAGTAATAAGCTAGGGTAAAGGATGCTATGGTTTCACATGATTCCTAATAGAGCTACAGCAGACCCTTGATTTCAGCCCCCAAGTCTTTAGACCCACTAAAATTTATAACCCATCATGATTTATGAACCCCCAAATAACTGACAGAGTATGATTGATTGCTTAAGTTCTAAACTGATGTTTTTTCTTCTTATATCATTACATCAAATAAACTAGGAATATGTACAGCATATTCATTTAGAGAAAAATCTAAATAAGCAAGTATGTTTATTTTTTATATAAGAGGAGGAATATTTCTTGGTAAGAGAAAGTGAAAGTACATATGATATTTGAGGTACAAAAAATTGAGGAAGACCAAACAGTATATGTTCTTACCTATTTCTATAAATAAGGAGAAAAAGACAACTGCAGAACGTGAGGAGGCAGGACTGGAGTTGGGTTTAAGGATTTAGGGAAAGAGAAAAGTTTTAAAATAGCTAAAAATAAAACAGATTCCAAAGAAGATGAATATAGGAATTGTTGGGCAGCAACAAAGACCCATTTGAGTTTGAATGGCAAAAATCAAAGAGACCAATCAACATGGTTTAGTAATTTCTCAGCCTGGGTCCAGGAGTCCAGAGGTAGAAACTGAGAATGTATTTCCTGGAATTTAACCAGGCTGAAGTTTTCACAAGGGGATCCCAGAGGGTTGTCAAGGAGAAAGACAATTCTCAAGGGATATTATAACTAGTCCTAAACTACGAGTAGGTTCAAGCCTTCACAGAATGGAGCCAGAAAACTGGTAGAACATAAAGGGATAGTAAATAAACCACCATTTCTGTAGGAGTAAGGGAGTGGAGTGGTGAGTAAATATATTGTGGTCAAAATTAGAAAGCTTATGGTTTGAGATACTGGAGAAGGGTTTTCTGTAGTGCCGAGCCCCAGGGTATGATCATGGGAAGCTTATGTATATATGAAGGGCTAGAAAACTGTGAGGCACAGATATCAAAGGGACAGTAACCTTGAATGTTGACTCCTCTAGAATGTTGAGAAGGAAGAGAGAAACATTCTGAGTGACCTATTTAATTCACCTAGAATTTGGGTTTTGTTCTGGGGATGTGGCAGAATAGAGTTCATGGAGATGAGGATGAGAAAAGACAATATAAATGTAGACTTCAAAAAGGAGATTTTCAGTGGTGGGTGAGAAAATGTTTGTTCCTTGAGAGTGAAGAAGCAAGAACATGCTGATCCTTGCTCCTTCCTTAAAAGGTTAAAGAAGTTCCCTGGCTGGTTATACAAATGAATGGGAACAAAAGCAGAGAAAATGAAGAGTAGACTTTCACACATTTTCCTTACTTTACTTTTCCTCTTCTGCTTCTCTTTTTAATGCCCAGTGTTTGTTTTCAAACACCATTAAGGTGATGATATTTTTCAATTTAGAATAAATATAGAAAGCAGAAGTGTCTACAATGCCTCTTCAAAATAATAACTAAAATTTGCAATCATAAGTGTATTAAGAAATGTGTACTTTTCCTGGATAATTATTCCTTGTGTAACTGAGGAGATTCCCTGAGTAACTCCTACTTTTTTAACATAATTTTCTCAAAGAAGGCTTTTCTGAACTTTCCACCATGAATTCTTCATAGTAGTCATCATCATTGTTCATTTACATTTATGTAAACTTTGATAAAGGCAGCCCTCATTATTCTGTAAGCTCTACAAGTCATGTAGCTAATAGATATTCTTCCTTAATAGTAATCTTCAGTCTGAATCTAAAGTGGAATTTTCAAGGTAAGATGAATGAAGAGCAGGTGCTAACATGGGAGCCAATGGGGAGGTAGTTTGGAGATGCATCATTGGGTAGGCATCTCTGACTCCAGCAATTCAACAAATACAATAAAATAATAAACACGGGGCATGTGGTGCACCTAACTATTGCTGATGGCTGAATTGGGTGTGTATGCCAATGTTATCTTCAAATTGTTTAACAGAGTTGGGCTGCAATAAGATTCCAAGGTGAATACATTTTCATGTATGAAAAGGGAGCTTTAACGAAAATTACCTGAATTACAGTAATCACTTAGCAACAAAATATCTTCTTCTCATTTTTCTCTACAGCAATTTTCTAAAATCTTAAAGAAATTTAGGCAAAGCTAAGTTCTGAACTAAGTTCTGAATTAATAGTTACTTTGGCTTGAAAATGCCACTCCAGATTTTACTACATTAATCCTATCCAATGTGTTTATTTACACAGAAATCACTCAGCCTCTTGAGCCATTTCTAGACTGCTGGTATTTGAATCTACTTTTTCATAAGCATTTCTCATTAAACACAGACAATGGTCATATCTAGTTAAGTTACAAACAGCACTTCTAATGCAAACAGAAATTTCTTTAGATGGAATGGGATTCATCAGGTTCACTGGTATTGTGCTCAATATAAAATGGCATCATAGTGGCTGATTTTTTTTCCTTAAATCATTTAGTTTAATTCCACTATAGTCAGAGAATACATTATGAAATCCCTTGATATTTGTTGACTCTTTCTTTATGATCTAACATATGGTCCATTTTTTTAAAGACTCCCTGTACATTGGAAAAGAAGATGAATTATGCCATTGGCTGTTCAGTGTTCTACATAGCCCAGATAAGTGAAGTGGTTCATTTTATTTTTCCAATATTCTAAATCCTTGTTTGGGTCTTTTGGGGTTTTGTTTTGTTTTGTTTTGGGGGGGGGGGGCGTGATTTTGGTTTGTTTGTTGATTTTTGCCTTTGTTGTTTTTTTATCTGCTGACTGAATATATTTTCAAACTAGAGCCAACCAATTTCTAAAGATCAGGTATGGCATAAGAAAGAGAGAATGATCAACTTTACCTCCAAGATTTTTGGCCTGAATACCGGGAAGGATAAGTGATCATTAAATGAATTGGAAAAGAAAGATAGGGAAGAAAAGGAGTCACCTCCATGACTTATATCCTACTCCACACCTTCCTCTCCCACCCCCATCTACTCACACCCTTGGAAGACTTAGTGCAGAGACAGGATTTATCTATGTCATGAAATTCTAACACACAGTATATTTCTTAATTTTTCTTCTTCTTCTTCCTTCTTCCTCTTCCTCTTCCTCTTCCTCCTCTTCCTCTTCCGCTTCTTCTTCTGCTGCTTCTGCTTCTTCTGCTTCTTCTGCTTCTGCTTCCCTATGGTAAGGCCTATGAAAGAAGCTTGTCTTCTTTCCTACCCAGGAGAAAAGGGAGGAAAGTGAATAAAGGCTCATAAAATAATGACAGAAATAATATTCATTTTATTAGAAGATGGAAAATATGCACATAATCAAACATTTCATTAATTAATTTGAACATGCATTTCCTTAACATATACCATGCCTTTCAACTGATGCTGTGAAAGATAATGTAATGAAAAATCATTCAGACTTGAGTAAATGTGAGAAAAGTTCAAGATCATTTCTGTGCACTAATAGCTCTCCCAGTATTGTTTTTCATTTCTATGGTATTTTAGTGCCTGAGCTAAGCTTGGAATTCTGAGGACCCTCCAACTGAAAATGAAATATATGTGCATGCATATTTGAAGAGATTTGAAGAAATTCTTTGAAAAAGAATTTAACTCCCAGGACAGGACAATTCAACGCTAATAGTCCAAGGAAATGGTGATGTGCCATAAACAAAAAAGTCAGGTTGATAGCAGTAATGGTTGCTTTGTATTAGGATGGAGCTGGTATTTACCCTTTACATTTTATTTTAAGATAAATCACACTAACATGATGTACAAATCTTTAATAAAAAAAAAACAAGCCTAATAGCCTCCCGTTTAGCTTACAATCTGAAAAGGCTGGTTTTTATGTAAAAACACTGCTGATTCTTAGATTATAGTGTATTCATAAACAGACTCCTGTCTGTTATTTGTTATGTATTTTTCTGGTTAAAAAGAATGTACTATTTACTTGCATGAAACTGAACTCATATTAAAGCTAAATGGTTTAAACTAGAGGACATTTTGTTCTCTTTAAACAGAAGGAAGACTGTAGGAACTTCGTATTAAGGTAGACAACAGCAAAAATAAAAATAAAACACAACAATTTAATACATTTTAGAACTTTATTATTTTGGCCACCCCAAAGCTATCTTATTTTCTTATATGGAAAACACCACAACAACAGAAGTATTCAAGTTTTCACGTACCTTGCCTTGTATTTACATTTTTGCATTTTGTGGTGTTATAATCTTCTCAGAGTTAATAACAATATCATAATTTGGGATCTGTGAGCTTTCTTACCTCAGGTTAAAACTTCAGTAAAGGAACAAAATTCAAAAGTCATACAAACATCCAAAACAAACACAATTCTGAAAAAGGGATCATTCCATTGTAGCACACTCTATGTTTAATGCATGAATAAAAGTAGTAACATCAAAACATTTTGTTCCAGAGGGCGGGGCAAGATGGTGGCTGAGTGAACTTGCCTGATAGTATCTCCTGCAGGGAAGCGGCTGGGCGGCATTGGAGGCTCTTCGGGACCAGGCTGTTTCAGGATTTTTGCGGGTCGGGAGGTATCAGGACATCGATTTGGTGGGAAGGTAACAGAGAAAATACGTCTATAAAATATACACGGAGGTCCCGGCTGCGTGAGGAAAGTTCCCTCCTTGGGTGGGCGGAGCCGAGGCATAGGGCGCTGCTGAGGCAAGGGGTGCTGCCCCAGCGGTTTTTTTCTTTTTTGGAGGCTCTGCAGTACTGGGAAATTCATAAGCCCTGAGCGGCCTATTGGGGGGTTAATAGGACAGGAGGCGCTTGCAGACCGATCTGGGGAGACAAACGGGAGTTTTATGGCAAAGCGGGTGGGAATTTTTGATTGCTGACACAAACAATAGCACTTCCGCCTAGAGCCACGCGCCCCCAAACCCGGCTGCCGATTTACAGTGGACTTAAAGTGATAGCAATAAAGAGATGCCACCAGGGTCTGGTAGGGTGGGAGATGTTTGGAAGCTGATTAGGGGAATATTTTGCAAAGCGTGGGAATTTTGGTTTGGACTCTGTTATTAGTGTTTCCAGCTGGAGCCCCTCCTCCGGACCTGGCTATTGATCTGAGTCATTAAATTGGCTGCAGCCTAGAGGCGCCCTCAAGTGGCCATTCCGGGGGATCACAGGGTGGGAGGGGTCCTGAAGTCAATTGGTGATATATCCACAGAATAGACCCCAGTGAGTGAGTGAATTGTGGGGTACAGAACACACGATAGAGCTTGTGGATGTGACCTCACCCATAGGGCTGGCACCCAGCTGCGGGGATCCCTGAAGGCTGTGATGCACTGCGGTGCTCCCAGGCTTCCTGTTAACCGGACTTGAGGTTGCCAGGTTTGAGTCCCCTAAACCCTGGTGGCACACACCTCAGAGACTCACACCTCTTGAGTCCTCAATATCTCAGACTTTCAATCCCTGAATCCATCACACCCTGAGGTCCATCTGAGGTCCTTGAATGTCCTAGCCCTCAATGTTTGCCTTTTGTTTTGTTTTGTTTTATTTTTATTTTTATTCTATTTTTATTTTTTATTTATTTTTTTAATGTTCTGATTGTTAACATTGCATTATCCCCTAGTCTTTTCTCTCAGCATATCCCCCAAAGTCTTTTTTTTTTTCTTTCTCTCTCTCGTCCCCCATCTTTTTCTTATTCTATTTTATCTTAACTATACAATAGGTGCTACAGGAAACACCTCACATTTGCTGGGTTTCCTCATCCTCCACTGCCTCATTTCTGTGTGAATAGATTTTGGCTATCTACATTATCCCCTCTCCCCTACATCTTGATATCCTCCATCATCTACTATCTCTCCTATATTCCACCTCCCTTTCTTTGATCCACAAAGTGTCTAACTCTTAATTTCTAATACCTTTGTTTTGTTTTCTGTCTGTTATCCACTCTTGAAACTATTACCTTTCTTTTCTCTTTCCCTCTTTCACAAAAACAATAGCTTTTTAGTTCATACCATATTCCTCCCATATTCAGTCGTCTACCTCATTATAGGTACTCTACCTACTGCTATAACTCTACACAATTTACATGAATCTAACCTCCATCCTCCCAGATCTCATATTGTTGCTTTGTTAACATATATCATCAATACTACTTTACACTTTTCCCTTGCTTACACAATTGCCTTTCCCTGGCACTAATACTTTCCTTTAAAATGAACTTAACCAACAATAAGAAATTAGAATAAGAAGAACAAAGTGACAAAGAGAAGATATAACACTTACACAAAAACAACAGCTAATTAATATCCAAGCCTAGACAAAGAAGCTAAGGAACTGATTAACCCGTCAAGAAAAAATGATGACCAGACAGCAACAAAAATCTACAAACCAAACCAGTAATCAGGAAAACATGGCTGAATCCAATCAACAAACTAAAAATCAGGAAGGGGAGCAGAACTTCGCACAAGCAATGAAAGCTCGCAGAACATTTATCACCGACAAATTTGATGAAGTAAAGGAAGAGGTTAACAACATGAAGACAACACTTGGAGGGGAAATTGCAGACATACGCAAAAAGATAACAGATATGATGGAAATGAACACCACAGTTCAAGAAATCAAAAATACACTTGCAGCAAATATCAGCAGACTAGAAGAGGCAGAGCAGAGAATTAGTGATGTGGAAGACAGCACATCGGAAATCAAACAGATAGTAGAAGTGGTCAATAAAAAGATAGAAAAAATCCAGCTAGGACTTAGGGACCTGAATGATAATGCAAAATGCTCAAATATATGTATAATAGGCATTCAAGAAGGAGAAGAGAAGGGAAAGGGGTCAGAAGGAGTGTTGCAGGAAATAATGGGTGAAAACTTCCCAAAGCTACTGAGAGAGATAGATGTACATATCCAAGAAGCACAGCACACTCCATTGGTCATAAACCCCAAAAGGCCCACCCCAAGACATATACTTGTCAAATTATCCAATGCTCAAGACAAAGAGAAAATTCTAAAAGCAGCAAGAGAAAAGAAAACCATCACATAAAAGGGAAGCTCCATAAGATTAAGTGCTGATTTCTCATCTGAAACCATGGAGGCAAGAAGGCAGTGGTATGATATAGTCAAGGTACTAAAGGAAAAAAATTTCCAACCAAGAATACTCTATCCAGCTAAACTAGCATTCAAAAATGATGGAGAGTTCAAAATATTCGCAGATAAACAGAAACTGAAAGAGTATACCAACAAGAAACCTCCCCTTCAAGAAATTCTAAAGGGAGTTCTGCAGGAAGAAAGGAAAAAACAGGACACGCAGAGTTGGAGGAGAGTGTAAGAGCAACAAAAAGACAAAAATAGAAGGAAAAAAATACAAACAAAATATGACAAACACAAATCCAATCAAAATATGGCTAACACAAATAATTCCTTGAAAGTAATAATACTGAATGTCAATGGATTAAACTCACCTACCAAAAGATTCATACTGGGACACTGGATAAGGAAATATGACCCATCTATATGCTGTCTACAAGAGACACATCTTAGACCCAGAGACTCATGGAGGTTGAAAATGAATGGCTAGAAAACAATCATACAAGCAAACAATAACCAAAAAAAGGCAGGAGTAGCTATATTAATATCAGACAAAATAGACTTTAAATGTGAAACAATTGTGAGAGACAAAAAAGGATACTACATTTTAGTGAAAGGGACAATCTGTCAAGAAGATCGAACAATCATAAATATTTATGTTCCTAACAAGCGTGCCTCTAAATACGTTAGGCAAACGCTGGAAAAACTAAGTGAAAAAATAGATGCATCTATAATTATAGTGGGGGATTATAATACACCACTATCAACTCTGGACAGAACATCTCAAAAGAGAATCACTAAAGAAACAAAACATTTGAACAGTATATTAGAGGAGCTTGATCTAATAGACATATATAGATCATTACACCCAAACACAGCAGGATATACATTTTTCTCAAGTGCACATGGATCATTCTCCAAGATAGACCATATGCTAGGCCACAAAGAAAGGCTTAATGAATTCAGAAAGATCGAAATCATACAAAACAATATCTCTAACCACAGTGGAGTGAAGCTGGAAATTTGCAAGGGACAGAGGCCCAGATTTCACACCACGATTTGGTAATTAAACAGCACACTCTTAGAAAAACAGTGGGTCAAAGAGGAACTCTCAAAAGAAATCAATGAATACCTTGAAACAAATGATAATGATAACACAACATACCAAAATTTATGGGATGCAGCAAAAACAGTACTGAGAGGGAAATATATAGCCATAAATTCATATATCAAAAAAGAAGAAAGAGCAAAAATTGAAGAACTAACTGCACATTTGAAGGAATTAGAAAAACAACAACAAAGTAACCCAACAGGAAGAAGAAGGAAGGAAATAACAAAGATAAGAGCAGAACTAAATGAAATAGAAAATAAGAAAGCACTTGAAAAGATAAACAAGACCAAGAGCTGGTTTTTTGAGAAGATCAACAAAATTGACAAACCTTTAGTGAACTAACAAAGAAAAAAAGAGAGAAGACGCAAATACACAAAATAAGAAATGAGAAAGGCGATATCATCACTGACCCCACAGAAATAAAGACTATCATAAGAGGATACTTTGAAAAACTATATTCCAACAAAAATGACAATTTAGAGGAAATGGACAAATTCCTAGAAACACATAAGCAGCCCATATTGACGAAAGAAGAAATTGATGATCATAACAAACCAATCACAAGCAAAGAGATAGAATCAGTCATTAAAAATCTCCCAACTAAGAAGAGTCTAGGGCCAGACGGCTTCACAGGTGAATTCTACAAAACATTCCGGAAAGAACTAACACCAATCCTGCTGAAACTATTCCAAAAAATCGAAACAGAAGGAACATTGCCAAATTGCTTCTTTGATGCCAACATTACCCTAGTACCGAAGCCAAACAAAGACACCACAAGAAAGGAAAATTACAGACCAATTTCTCTAATGAACCTAGACACAAAAATACTTAACAAAATACTTGCTAATCGTATTCAACAACACATTAAACAAAATATACACCATGACCAAGTGGGATTTATTCCAGGTATGCAAGGATGGTTCAACATAAGAAAATCAATCAATGTAATACACCATATAAACAGATTCAAGGAAAAAAACCACATGATTATATCTATAGATGCAGAAAAAGCATTTCACAAAATACAGCACCATTTCTTGATAAAAACACTCCAAAAGATCAGAATACAAGGAAATTTTTTGAACATGATAAAGAGTATATATGAAATACCTACAGCCAACATTGTTTACAATGGAGAAATCCTAAAATCCTTCCCTCTAAACTCAGGAACAAGACAAGGATGCCCATTGTCTCCACTCCTGTTTAACACTGTCTTAGTAGTACTTGCTCGAGCACTGAGGCAAGAACCAGATATAAAAGGCATTCAAATTGGAAAGGAAGAAGTCAAAATTTCATTATTTGCAGATGACATGATCCTATACATAGAAAACCCTGAGATATCTACAACAAAGCTTCTAGAACTCATAAATGAGTTTAGTAAAGTCGCAGGTTATAAGATCAATGCGCAAAAATCAGTAGCATTTCTGTACACCAATAATGAGCAAGATCAGGAGGAAATCAAGAAACAAATACCATTCACAATAGTAAATAAAAAAATCAAATACTTAGGAATAAATATAAATAAAGAGGTAAAAAACTTTTACACCGAGAACTACACAAGACTGTTCAAGGAAATCAAAGAAGACCTAAATAAATGGAAGAATATTCCTTGTTCATGGATAGGAAGACTGAATATTATTAAGATGTCTATCCTACCAAAACTGATCTACACATTCTATGCAATCCCAATAAAAATTAACACAGCCTTCTTTAAGGAACTAGAAAAACTAACTATGAAATTTATTTGGAAAGGAAAGAGGCCCCGAATAAGCAAAGACATATTGAAAAAGAAAAATGAAATTGGAGGAATCACACTTCCTGACTTCAAAACATACTACAAAGCTACAGTAGTGAAAACAGCATGGTATTGGCATAAGGAGAGACACACAGACCAATGGAATCGAATTGAAAGTTCTGCTTTAGAACCTCATATATATAGCCATATAATATTCGATAAAGCCACCAAACCCTCTCAACTGGGAGAGAATGGCCTATTCAACAAATGGTGCCTGGAGAACTGGATAGCCATATGTAGAAGAATGAAAGAGGATTACCATCTCACACCTTATACAAAGATCAACTCAAGATGGATCAAAGACCTAAATATAAGAGCCAAGACCATAAAGATCTTGGAAAGCAGTGTAGGGAAACATCTACAGGACCTTGTAATAGGAAATGGCTTCATGAATATCACACCAAAAGCACGAGCAGCAAAAGAACAAATAGATAAATGGGACTTCCTCAAAATTAAAGCCTTCTGCACCTCAAAGGAGTTTGTCAAGAAAGCAAAAAGGGAACCCACACAATGGGAGAAAATATTTGGCAACCATATATCTGATAAAAGACTTATAACTTGCATATATAAAGAACTCATATATCTTGAAAATAAAAAGATAAACAACCCATTTAAAAAATGGGAAAAAGATTTAAACAGACACTTCTCCAAAGAAGAAATACAAATGGCTAAAAAGCACATGAAAAAATGTTCCAAATCTCTAGCTATCAGGGAAATGCAAATCAAAACTACAATGAGATACCATCTTACTCCCATAAATTGGCAGCTATGAAAAAAACAGAAGAATACACATGCTGGAGAGGATGTGAAGAAAGGGAACACTCATCCACTACTGGTGGGAATGCAGAAGGATCCAACCATTCTGGAGGACAGTTTGGCGGTTTCTCAAAAAACTAACCATAGATTTGCCATATGACCCAGCAATACCACTGCTGGGTATATACCCAGCAGAACTGAAAACAAGGACACAAACTGATATATGTACACCAATGTTCATAGCAGCATTGTTCACTATCTCCAAAAGTTGGAATCAATCCAAATGCCCATCAACAGACGAGTGGATCAATAAAATGTGGTATATACACACAATGGAATACTACTCAGCTGTAAGAACAAATGCACTACAAACACACGTGATAACATGGATGAATCTTGAGAACCTTATGTTGAGTGAAGCAACCCAGGCATTGAAGGACAAATACTACATGACCTCAATGATATGAAATAAGCAACCTGCCTCAGAGAGCTAGAGACTGGAAAATAGGCTTACAGGAAATCGGGGGGTGGAGGAAGGATGTGAGCCAATGTCTGCAGGGGTGGAATCTATGATGAGCTGGTGGTAAGTATGAACACAAAGAAGAGATTAAATGGGGGCAAGGGGTTGCCTTTGGGTGGGGCTTTGCGAGTTTGAGGGGCACTGGGGATGGGCGGATGGGTAATATTGCCCACAAAATTGGGGGGAGGGAGGGGCAACATACGAACATAGGAGAGTGTCAGGTGTTGGTTGAGAATAAAATGCTGAGAAAATCATATCAAAATATAATTAGGAGGGTTACCTGTTTAGGATGCTCGTAGGGGATGGTCTGATGCGGGACAGACTCCTGGGGAATGTCTGAAGGCTCATTTTGCCAGGGTGGGTTGTACCATTGGGTAGAGACCCAAGAAGTGAGAGTTGGGGTGGACCCACATCCTGGGGAGGACTAATGCCATCAAATACAGAGAACTGTATCTCTCCAGAGAAAGGGTGGCTCCCAGGGCATTGGGGCAGTTGAGCAAGTCAGGCCCTGAACACTGTTGCAAGTATCTCTGGATGTGGCTCCTCAGGAAATGGAGATTGGCTGTCACTGTGGGCCCCAAGGGGAAGGGAAAATGGATGGTGAATGGATGGAACCAAGGTAAATGTGGGGGCAAGAGAGGAGTTTCGCGAGAGTACACGAGGGTGAATATAAAACATGTAATATATAATTAAGAGGGTTACCTGTTTAGAATGCTCGGAGGGGATGGTCTGATGTGGGACGGGCTCCTGAGGAATGTCTGAATGCTCATTTTGCCAGAGTGGGTGGCACCATTGGGTAGAGACCCAAGGAGTGAGAGTGGGGGTGGACCCACATCCTGGGGAGGACTAATGCCATCAAATAGAGGGAACTGTATCTCTCGAGAGAAAGGGTGGCCCCCAGGGCATTGGGGCAGTTGAGCAAGTTAGGCCCTGAACACTATTCCAACTATCTCTAGACGTGGCTCCTTGGGAAACGGAGGTTGGCTGTCACTGTGGGCACCAAGGTGGATGGGAAAATGGATGTTAAATGTGTGGAACCAAGGTAAATAGGGGGTAAGAGAGGAGTTTCATGAGAATACACAAGGATGGATATAAAACATGTAATATTACACCATAACATATAGGAGACGACAGACTGATAATGTAAACCATAACGTAAAACATAGGATAACTAAAAAATTAGAAAACTGTGTATCCTAAAGTAAGCACCACAATGTAAGCACAGATGTCACCTTGTTTGAAAGCTATTGTCTCAGACTCTGTACATCACTTTAAGTAAATATGATGTGAATAGGGTGTAAGAGTATCGCTGTGGAAGGGAAAAGGTTTTGTGGTGGATGTGTGGGAGTGCTGTATATTATATATATGAATTGCTGTGGTCTAGGGCTCTTGTTAAGAGAAGTTCAATAATTAGGGGGGAAAAAAAAAAGAAAAAGAAAAAGATAGGATGTAGATTTTTTTCCAAGTCAACACGTATTCTATATCTAACCTTTAAATCCATCGCTATATGCCATTTTGCTAGTAGGGGATCCTGACATTATATTGGGCTTCAATTTTCAGGAAGTTCTGGATCACAGAGTGGTTCAACAATGGCAATGGAGGAATACGGTATAGGATACTATTGACAGGTGATATATGGCTGACAGGGAGCTATACAGGACATGTGTCCAGGGTCCATGGTAATGTTTGGATATACTCATAGTGGCAACAATTAAAAACTACAGCTGGGGGGGTACTGGGTTCCTGGCCAGTGGTGCTCTGTCGTGGTCCCTAGGGGAGCAGCGACAGTCTCCCAAGTGAAGCGGCAAGGACCGGGAAGGAAAGAGGGCCCAACAGTGATCCCCTGACGCTAATGACTATGCTTGTGAGCTGATATACCTGAAATAAGAACAAGGCCTAGAGGAGCATTGTGCCTGGGAGTTTCCTCCTGATAGCCTTCATGTTACTCAAATGTGGCCAGTCTCAAAGCCAAACTCAGCATGTAGATGCAGTGCATTCCCCCCAGTGTGGGACATGACACCCAGGGATGAGCCTCCCTGGCACCGAGGGATCACTACCAAATACCAGCTGAAGATGCAACTAGAAAATGACCTTGAATTAAAGGTTCAATGTGGATCAGCAGAATATCCCTGTCTACATATAATAACATGACTTCAAAATGCTGTTTGACCTAATGTAAGGGGGAAATGGAAAGGAGAAATTAGTTTATATGGGCTATGAGTCTCTAAAAAAGAGTCTGGAGGTTGTCAGAAGGATTGCCCTTATGCACAACTGAGCAGAATCTAAGAGACAGATAAAGTAGATACAACCCCAGGTATTGGTTCTTTTGAGGGATAAAGAAACCCATGAGTTCTATGGTCATGGCAGATGGGGTTCACTGCCATGTCAGATGGCCCTTCTTTGGAGCTGATGTTTCTGCATGATGGAACTGGACTCAGATGGAATCTCTTTTCACAAGACTTTCATGCTACTTTACTGGAATTGTAGTTGGTGCTGGTGTTTAAGATATATCTAGGGGATTTGAATCTCTGGACTGACAATATGATAGCCACGCCCTGAGCCTCAACAGACTTCAGCTCCTACACTCTGATTTATTGGACTTACCCCTCTCAGCTAACATGGAGTTGAAGAAGGTCAACCACCACACCATGGAGCCTAGAGTGCCTACAACTGAAAGCAGGCGGATTGCATCCAGTATCCATGTGGAATCTAAGCCCCCTCTTGACATAGATGTGCAATGGACACAACCAATCCAAGGTCCACAGAGAAAATGTGGCATTGGTGTGGGAAGGGTGGCCATGGTAGCTGCTGGATGCGGGGAATGGGAGGAAGAGATGAGATGGGGAGGTGTTTTCGGGACTTGGAGTTGTCCTGGGTGGTGCTTCACGGACAATTACGGGACATTGTAGATCCTCCCAGGGCCCACTGGATGGAACGTGGGAGAGTGTGGGCTATGATGTGGACCATTGACTATGGGGTGCAGCAATGCCCAGAGATGTACTTACCAGGTGCAATGGATGTGTCATGATGATGGGAGAGAGTGTTGCTGTGGGGGGAGTAGGGGATGGGGGTGGTGGGGTTGAATGGGACCTCATTTTTTTGAATGTAATATTTTTTAAAAAACGAATTTAAAAATTAATTAATTAATTAAAAATAAACAAAACATTTTCTTCCCTGGATCTCAGTTCATCAAAATTCAATTTTGTTTCAGAATGGAAGAACAGGAATAGTAGGCTGGACTGG
Source organism: Dasypus novemcinctus (assembly GCF_030445035.2). Lineage (NCBI taxonomy): Eukaryota > Metazoa > Chordata > Mammalia > Cingulata > Dasypodidae > Dasypus > Dasypus novemcinctus. Next base: position 45,623,027 of record NC_080674.1, on the reverse strand, counting down.
TCCTTAATAACTCAGACAAATTACCTGAAAATGACTTAACCCTTCCTTATTTTTATGTTTTCCCAGATACTCCCCAAGTAAAAGTAATCTGATCTTAATAGCTTTCTGCTCTTAATCAATAACACAGTAAACCTTGTTTGGGATGGTTATGCTAAACAGCAGGGCCTAGATGTGAGTTAAAAGGAAACCAGGAGAGAAATCATTTCAAGTTCAGTGAGGGCTTTTATATCATAACTTGGGCTCAACATAATCTAAAATCCTCTCTGAACACTCTCAGGGAATGCGAACCGCTCTCATTGAACCTCATACAATGTTTTCTAAATTTACAAAACAAACATATTATGATTTGAAGGATTATTACAACATGACTGAATGCTGAGATCAAAGTGTGTCTTATGATTCAAAAATCTAGCCTTTAATTCTTTATAAGGTAAGCCATCAAGTCCTCATGTTGCCAGATCAGACACATGCTCAACTACTACAAAAGACCACAACACAGATTGAGCTGCTGCCCCTCAAACTCTCACCACAGCTAACATTACCTGTTTGAGATCTGGAGAGCAAGTTCAAAGAAGTTGCGATGATTTATTCAGTTACATAAAAGTTAATTGAAGTTTTCACGTTTTGTCTGGAGAGCATTAGCAAACTATGCCAGTTTTTTTCCATTTTCCAACTAAAATATTTATAAAAAACACAAAAATATAAAATCAATAAACAATCAATATAAACCAATATAAACAATGAAAATATAAAATCATAGAACCCTGAAATCTAAAATTGATGGACAACTTATTGTTAGAATCAAAGTCCCATGGATAAGATATGAGAATCACAAAGGATGGCAAGTTCCATACTGTCTGATAATTTTCTTTTTTGCTTGTTATTTCTCCCCTACTAGGCTATATTATAAAAATAATATGTTCAATTGCATTAACAATGATTGAGAGAGGCATGAGACAGAGTAGGGAAAGAAAATGAGCTGAATTATGGGATTCAAACCATAGGGACTCAAATGACAATATTTATTTATTGAGTCTGACAATTAGGGTAATTTTTTTTTAAGATTTTTTTTTCTCTCCCTTCCCCTCCCCCAGTTGTCTGCTCTCTGTGTCATTCACTGTGTGTTCTTCTGTGACTGCTTCTATCCTTATCAGCAGCACTGGGAATCTGTATTTCTTTTTGTTGCATCATCTTGTTGTGTCAGCTCTCTGTGTGTGAGGCACCATTCCTGGGCAGGCTGCACTTTCTTTAGCACTGGGCAGCTCTCCTTATGGGGTGCACTCCTTGCATGTGGGACTCCCCTATGTGCAGGACATCCCTGCATGGCAGGGTACTCCTTATACTCATCAGCACTGCACATCGGCCAGCTCCACATGGGTCAAGGAGGCCCAGGGTTTGAAGCACGGACCTCCATGTAGTAGGCAGATGCCCTATCCATTGGGCCAAGTCTGCTTCCCAGGGGTAATATTTTTAAAATTCTAAATATAACACTAGTGAAAATTTTAAAATAAGGAGCTTATCATCACAAATGTGGGAAAAACAGAAGACATAGTTTAAGACATAAAATAAAACAAAATATCAAAGAATTACTAATAAAAGGAAAAATACAACAGACCATCAATATAGCAATATAGCAATAATAAATCTAAGTGGCTTAAAGTCTGGAAAGTCAAACCAATTTAGCTAAAAAGTAAACAAATGACTCACATTGTTTGGAAAAAAACAAAAGTCAAGGTAATTAGAAAAATGAAAAGAAAAAGGTTGCAATAGTAAAATTAGACAAAAGTCAAAGATATATTATAAAAGGAGGATTTTTTATATTGATAAATATTTCAGCCCATGATAAAGTGATAGCTTTCACAAAACTTTCTGTATTGGATAACATCTTTTATTATATCAAATGCGAAAATTAGGATTTACTATAAAAATTGACAAAAATAGTAGAATTAGAGATCTCTGAAACCCTCTCTAGATTTTGACAAACTCAGTAGGCAAAAATTAGGCTATAAAAGGTATTAAGATTACATTCATTTGTGTTGATTTCTATTGTATAGATAATACAGGGTATGCTATATCCTGCAGTTATCACCCTTTTAAATATATAATAAACAATTGCAAAGAAAATAAACTTGACTACATGAAATACCACAAACCAAATTAATAGAAAAATAAAAAAACTGATATGAATAATACAGAAAAAGAATTATCTTTGTAAAAAATATAAATTATTAAGAAAAACATGAACAATTCAACAGAAAAATGAGCAAAGGACTATTAACAGAAGTAATACAAATATCTAATGAAAACAAAGAAATTTTAAACTTGCTATTGATTGAATATATGTAAATTAAATCAACAGTGAAATTGGGGGTTGCTTATCAAATCAAAAACTTTTAAAAATTATTCAGCTACACAAAGATAGCATAGGATAGAGATGGTGCTAAAGCTTTCTGGAAGATTATCGGAAATCCAGAACCTAAACAATGCTGACACACTCCTTTTTGCTCAGTAAGGTGTACCCAGGAAGTGGTATGAAGTCCACAAAAGATTTAAGCACGGGGATGTTCATTGCTATATTATTATTTATGTTTTGTTATTTAGGATAATAAAAGTGTTCAAACAAATCTATAATCTCTTATCTGAAACCCATGGAGAGGAATTTTTGGGGATTCATCATTTTATGGATTTTAGAATGGATACACTGAATATTCTATAATGACCCTTGAAGTACTGAGACATCATATAATCAAAGCCATTACTAATTCTGCTGTGAAATATCTCACTTTAAATGAGATCAACAAAGGCAATAGACTCTCATGAATTCAGATGGATTTTCTACCAAATTTGATCAGGCACTCAGGTGGTCCCAAATGAGTTGCAAAATCATTTGTTTTCAAAACCGTTTGGATTTTGAAATTTATAAAGGGCTGGGAGACTGAAATGATGGAATTGTTAAATTGTGAAGGATCCATATGATAGAATATGATTCAGCAAATAAAAATTATAAAACCAAAATAATTTTATGGTACAAGAAAAGGCTCTCTTATATTTAGTGAAAAGGTTGGAATTTAAACTGTATACAAGATAATTCCAATTCAATAATATTAATGTGCCAAGAAAAGATCCAGATGAAAGACTATGAATGTTAACAGTGTTCTCTCTGTTGGGTTTATGGTTGTTTTTCTGTTTTAATATAAATCTTGTCTATATTTTCCTTATAATGTGCACACATTCCTTTTGTCTCAGAAAAAAAAAAAACTTCTTAGAATAGATAAAACAAAAAATGTGGAGAGAGCTAAAATATGACTTAAAATCCTTTCCGTGCACTTAAAATGTTATTATTAGTATATATCTAAGCAAGTTTTTTTTAGCTCACAGAGAAAGAAAAGGATACATTTTGCCAAACAAAAATTTTTTTTAATGAACTTCCTGACTATAAAGTTGATTAATAGCCATAGTAGTTCACTAAGGAATGTTTTGGAATCACTATCACTAAGAAAATTTAAATGATTTATAACTCTGCCTATACGCTTTATTTATTCTAATGTTGTGTTTTATGTTCCAATTTCCTTTGTTAGAAGAATGGTGGAAAATTGTTGCTTGTGTGCTACATGGAGATTAAAGAAAAGGGAGTAATAAATGGGATGAGAAATGCGCTTTAAGATTCTTTTAGTTCTTTTTCCTGTTTTGTCCTTGAATGTGGAGTACTGTTAACACAAGATAGTATTGAACTCTCTATTTGTTTAGTAAAGTTCACAAGTATTCAAAATGTTATCTTGAGTACATACTGTAGTTTCTTCTTAACCCTTCTTTTTTTCATAGACTTGAGTTCTGAATCAAAAATCTTTATATCTTCTATAAATTTTCTATTCAATCCATACCCCCTGGTGATAGTTTGAAACTGTATATACTCCAGAAAAAAAACATTTTCTTAAATTCAATCTATTGAAGTGGGTATAAACCTATTATAAGTAGGGCCTTTTGATGAGGCTGCTTCAGTTAAGGTGTGACCCATTGTTGTAGAATTTGAGAGAAGTTTAATTACTTGAGTATAGAGAGGCCAGGACTCAGGAATGATTTTGAGAAGGAAAAATGGTTTATTGACAGCCGGCCGGACTCGGGAACTTTTTGTTTGAATCCCGAGCCTCGAACAAGATTTTTTGTCCCTTTTATACAGAGAGGAAAGGCCAAATGGTCCTTTTCAGTTTTCAATAGGCTTGAATTAGCATATATTTCCACATCTTAGTAAGCTTTTAGCATGAACCTCAGGCATTCAAAAAGCTTTTAGAATATTTGCTTTGCATTTCCCCTGAATACTTAAAGTTTATAGACTTTGCATTGTTAAACTGTCTCCTGCTCACCAAGGGCAGGACTGCAACCTTTCATCATCCCACACCCACAAGTTACAGATAGTTTATCTCTGAAGAGACAAAGAGCCTGCCACCCATAGCCCACATCATTTCCCCCCTTTGCCAAAGTTTAACTTGCTAAGCTTAACTTGCTAAGCATAATTATTGTTGGAGCTATGAGGTGGATGTCTGTTGTTGTTTTGATTGATTATTTATTAATCTTTAGTGTAGCATCCAGGACTGTTTTTAAGAGTTTAGAAGTTTTTATTCTGGACAGCAGAATCCTGGGGCCAGGGCCTTCTGCAGTTATTCTGTGGCCACCGGCGCTTACATGGATTTCCAGTCAGGTTTTAGATCCACCGAACTAGCTCCTTCTTGGGCAACCTTTCACTGCCTGTAGGACTGGCCTGAGCTGGTCTCCTCTACTGCTGTCCAACCCGGGAGTGGGAGACTGAGACAGCAGGCCACCAGGTTACACTAATCAACATTTTTTTCCTTTATTTGAAAACTAACCTAATTATTGTTTTTTTACATTTTATGGTTCACAAAAGGTTTAAACTGGGAAATTATCAGGCAAACTGATTCTTAATTCCCTAGCCTAGTAGATAGGTTTAATCTGCCACACCTAACCTTGCCTTTAAAGATCTTGCAAAGAGGAGGCTTTTTTTCTAATTGTTTTTATAATTAGATTTCTATATGACTTTTTCATCCTGCTTAGTTTAATTTGGGCTTTAAGAATATTTACAAATATAACTGCATATTTAATTTTTAACAATTTGAATAGAGCTTTTTTAAGAATCTTTATTTGTTAATTTGATATTATCCTGATGTATGAAGACATACACTGAGCAAATGGGCAGACACAAAGAGTTAGACACAGAAAAAAACCTCATTGATATTATTTATAATTTGCATTATTTACTTATAACTGCATATTTAACTGCAACAATTTGAGCAAATAGGCAGACATGAATAGTTTGACACAACAACATAACTTTAGTTACTTTAAACTTCTAATTCTTACAAAACAAGTGTGACTGCAAAACATTTTAAAGACTCTTGAAACTCTTTTAATTTGCACTATGACTGTGCAGTTTTATACTATGACTATGCAGTTTTACACAAGAATTTTCCTTCTTACTTAATGGATTGTAATAACCAAAATGTTTTCAATGCTTTAGCACCATTTTGTTTTAGAACTTTATATTTTATTTTGAGGTTAGGCTTGAAGTAACCATAAACAAAGGAAAGATTAGTTTAGAATTTACACTTAAATAATTGTTTCAGGCTAAATTCACTCAGTTATAATTTCAGTTATTATCTTTCTGCTCTTTCATAATATAAATGCATTTATAAATGATTTTACTTCTTAGTTACAGTTTTTATTAATTTTTTAAAAACCTGTTAATTTTATAACACTTTTAAACACCTTTCATTCGACTTATAACATATTAGATGAACTTAACCATTACTTTAATTTCTTTTTTAAGGTAAAATAAACCTCTTGCAGTTAGTTTGAAATAAAAGCTACTTTTCAGGATTTGATGAGATAAGACCCTTCTTCAAACACTGAGGAAATGATGAGGTTAAAGCACGAGCTATTTTATAACCAGATTTTCTTTGTATACTGATCTTACTCAATTTTAATCATAAAAGTTTCCTTTCACAAACCTTTTACACTTTCAGTATTTATTCAGATTTTGTCCCACACTCTACTCTTTCCAATAATCAATCATTTTATCTTAGGACAAAATCATCTTCTGCTTTCTTAACAATAAAAACACATTCCATATATCCCACATACTAAGTTACCAGGCAAACTTCTTACAACATATAATTGCCATTAATACTAAACAAGCTTGTTAAAATAATGAACTTTTTTTCACTTTTAATACTTAGTAACATGTAATACCAGAAACAGTTTTTTTGGAAGCAAGTTGGCAGGGGAGGCTGGCTGCTGAATAAGTTTGTTATAAAATTACTTATTATTATTATTATCAATTCAGTTTTTGTTTAATAATGACTTTTTGCAATTAGCCATTTAAATACCTTAATTTAAACAATGCTTTGTAAAACCTTTATAATTATTTATGCCTTTAAGACAAATTTTACCTTTACAGAACACATTCTCTTACTTAAAGTTACTACAATACCTTTTAAGAACCTGGGCAGAATGCAAATGCATTTTGGCTTTGACACTCTATGGAGGAACTTTACTGCATTTATTCTGATTCTGCTTTTCACCCCCTTCACTTCCCCCCCTTCCAGGCAGTTGGGTGCACAACAATTAAACAGGAATGCGGCTTATGAATAGAAGGTGTGGACTCACTGGAAAGGGGCAAGCCGCTCCCCCCTTTCCAGCTTTCAGCCAAAATGGACAGACAGAACCTACTCAAATTTGGCAACTCTCCCAGGGACCCAGCCACCCTGACTGGGACATCCCCAACAAACTTGGGTGCGTGGCATGGACACAGATGGCCTCCAAGCCCGGCAAAGGGCCAGACCAGAGACAAGACAGCAGAGCATGCACAAACATCTAGACTCTGCAAACATCCAGACTCCTCAGTTTTGCCCCATAATCATTTTACCCCCTTGCCAATGGCAAGGGAGGGCTTCAGCTCAGCTGTAATTCTACTTTACATAAGGACACAACTCCAACACTAGCATTGAGCTGACACAGACAGAAGCACAAAGGTCACTAATTTGACCCACAAGTTTATATGTATTTTCACCATGGCTGCCCCCACAGCCATCACAAACCTCAGAACACTTAACATTTGGTATAAAGCGAATTCATTCACAAATTAGCACCATAGCAAAAGATTTCAGCTAGACTTTTTCCACTGTTTAAACTTTACACCCAGACCAAGCTCCACCAGAAAAGCCGATCCATTTTCCTGTAACCAAGTTTTGGTTGTTTTTTTTTTTAATCTAGACCAATTTCCAGGACATTAGGACTTGAACCTATAAATAGCCCTTTTTACTAAAATCAAGACTCCACTCCTTTAGTGGATTTAAGACTCATACCAGATTCTAACATGCAGTTAGACAAACCCAAAACACCAGGACTTTTTCCCAGTTTTTCTCCAGGACATTAGGACTCGAACCTATAAACAACCCTTCCTATTAAAATCAAGACTCCACTCCTTTAGTGGATATAAGACTAGTACCAGATTCTAACATGCAGTTAGACAACCCAAAACACCAGGGCTTTTCCCCAGTTTTTCTCCTTTTCCCAAGCCTAGAGAGAATGGCTTCCCCCCAATTTTCTGGGGCTACTAGGGTTCTCTTGGGAGGTGATCAGCCTCCTCTTCCTAGCAATTAAAGCTAGGACCTTCCAGACTGTGCTCACCCCGGGAGTCTTACCTTCTTCCATGTTTGGAGTTCTTTTTCGTTCCCAGAATCTTTCTCTTCAGACGTTTCATTGCCCTCGATTTTTGTTGGGAAGATTCTGGTGGAGCCCACATCTTTTCTGGATTAAATTTAATCCAGGGGCACCCAGATTTGGGGTTCACCCGAGTCCTCCCAGCTTCCTCGGGAATTTGGAAGGGGCAGCAAAATGCTACCATCTCTGGCCTTCGTTTGTTGTCCTGCTGCGGTCGCCAAAAATGTTGTAGAATTTGAGAGAAGTTCAATTACTTGAGTATAGAGAGGCCAGGACTCAGGAATGATTTTGAGAAGGAAAAATGGTTTATTGACGGCCGGCCGGACTCGGGAACTTTCCCGAGTCCCGAACGAGATTTTTTAGTCCCTTTTATACAGAGAGGAAAGGCCAAATGGTCCTTTTGCTTCAGTTTTCAATAGGCTTGAATTAGCATATATTTCCACATCTTAGTAAGCTTTTAGCATGAACCTCAGGCATTCAAAAAGCTTTTAGCATATTTGCTTTGCATTTCCCCTGAATACTTAAAGTTTATAGACCTTGCATTGTTAAACTGTCTCCTGCTCACCAAAGGCAGGACTGCAACCTTTCATCATCCCACACCCACAAATTACAGAGAGTTTATCTCTGAAGAGACAAAGAGCCTGCCACCCATAGCCCACATCACCATCTCATTCAGGATGGGTCTTAGTTCTATTACTGGAATCCTTTATAAATGAAAGCAAGACAAGGAGAGAAAGGCATAGAAGCAAGAAGTTTAAAGCAAGAGAACTCGAAAGAGAAGGGAGAGACCAGCAGTTACCACTTGTGCCTTGCCATGTGGCAAAGGAACCAAGGATGGCTGTGAGCTGGTCTTTGAGAAGAGAGCATCACCTTGATGATGCCTTGATTTGGACATTTTCCCAGCCTCAACTGTGAGCGAATCAAATCCCATTATTTAAGCCAGTCTATTTCATGGTGTTGCTTTGAACACCTAGCAAACTAAAATAGCTCCAAAGCTATTTATTTTAACCTTACCTTGAGTGACTCAGTGTCTTTGTTCTATAAAGAGGCGTTATTTTTTTTTTTTTAAAGATTTATTTTTCATTTATTTAATTCCCCTCCCCTCCCCGGTTGTCTGTTCTCTGTGTCTTTTTGCTGCGTCTTGTTTCTTTGTCCGCTTCTGCTGTCGTCAGCGGCACGGGAAGTGTGGGCGGCGCCATTCCTCGGCAGGCTGCTCCCTCCTTCACACTGGGCGGCTCTCCCTATGGGTGCACTCCTTGCGCGTGGGGCTCCCCTACGCAGGGGACACCCCTGTGTAGCACGGCACTCCTTGCGCGCATCAGCACTGCGCATGGGCCAGCTCCACACGGGTCAAGGAGGCCCGGGGCTTGAACCGCGGACCTCCCATGTGGTAGACCGACGCCCTAACCACTGGGCCAAAGTCGGTTTCCCAAAAGAGGCGTTATTGAAATCAAAATACTCTTAAGGGCATCACCATCCCAGAATCCTCAGGATTGGGGAATGAATGATGGACTAGAGAAAACTTACTGGTATTCTACTATAGATTTATTGTTATTCTAGCAATGAAAGAATTTTAATCATTGATGAGGCGGCAGTGGACACCAGAGGTTCTGAGGAAAGGGAGAAGGAAAAACAGGTGTAATATGGGGGCATTTTCAGGATTTGGCAATTGTCCTGAATGACATTGCAATGACAGATACAGGCCACTATATATCTTGTCATAACTTACAAAACTGTGAAGGAGAAAGTATAAACTATAATGTAAACTATAATCCATGCTTAGTGGCAATGCTCCAAAATGTGTTCATCAATTGTAATGAATGTATCACACTAATGAATGGCATTGTTAACATGGGAAAATGTGGGAGAGGTAGAAAGTGGGGCATATGGGAATCCCCTCTATTTTTAAGTAACATTTATGTAATCTAAGTATCTTTAAAAAAATAAAATTAAAATGTATATTTAAAAAAGGACAGTCTCCCAGCAAATGCTCTCTCAGAAAGTTCCAAATGTTCAGAAAATGCTCCATTTCCCTAGTTTTGTTGTAAATAATAACTTATGATCTCATCTTTTCTGACCATGGTCACCACTTCACTCACACTAGGAGAGTCAGTAGCTGGTTAATTAGTGAGTACCAAAGCAATTATTTTTAGCTCCTTAAAACACACATTTTTTGGCTTCCCCAAATCAATGATTTACATTCTCATAATAAGAAAACTTTCAGAGGCTGCTATCTAACTTTCTCAGATCCTTTTCCAAAATTAAGTCTGCTCTAAGTCCCCAGGTTAGTGCACCCAACTCCTGGCTAGTTGTCTATAAACAACTTTTAATGCCAAAAAGGTCTGATGCCTCACCTTTGATTTTGTTTGTTTTCTATAGATCTGTGGCAGTTGGAGATAATTTATGAATCCCAAAAAGGGAAAGATTATGTTTGTAAACTAATCTGTTTCTCTGGATGTGATACCCTTTGATTGCATTAAATTCAGTTGAGGAGCCTTTTATTAGATTACCTGTTACAATTGCTTTTAGGGCTTTCTTGATTTGACTAGATCCTTAAGGTGTGATGCAAGTTGAGACCCTGCCCCTTGCTCGATCTAGTATAAATGGACACAGGAAGAGAGAGCTCTATCATTTTTTATCCTGTTATGTGACAGAAAGGAGAAGTCTCAAACATCTGAGGCCCCAGGGAGAGATGAGCCATTTATATGTCTGATAGCTTACAGCTGAAATCAGGAGAAGAGCAGAACAACCAAGACTGATATAAGAGGCCCAGAAAGAAACAAGCCCTATGCCAGAAGAGAGAGGAAGCCCTAAAAGACAAGCCCTATGCCAGCTTGCAGCTGAAATTGGGAAGAAAGCAGAACAGCGGAGTCTGAGAGAGGAAGCCCAAAAACTCAGAGATCGGCAGCCATGTTGCTTCACACTGGGATCAACAGTAGCTGACTTTAGTGAGAAAGCATTTCTGCTGATGCCTTGATTTGGCCTTGGAACTGTAAGTTTTTATCACAAAATACGTCTTCATTATAAAAGCCAAAAGCTTTCTGGTACTTTGCTTTGTCTTCCTTTGGTGGACTAATACATGATTCTTGTAGAATTTATATATATTGGTATATGGAAGCGTCTGGTGATTCTTTCGAAGCAAGAAAATAATTATTTGTAGGGCATGTGATAATTTTTAATGTACCTGATGTCTTGAGCAATAAAAGAAGAAAAGATAAACTTGCAAAAGTTTGAAATATGCTATAGTGGAAGATTCTGAATAATTGAAAGTGTGAAAATTTAAAGCCCTAGATTTTAGAAATACAGAAATACCAAGCGCAAAGGATCTTTCTTAGCAGCTCCAGGGGGGTTTATGGACCAAGCAGTGGTATGCTAGAGCTGACTTGCCCTGGCTCTGAAAATCTTATCATACACATCTCTTCCCAACTCCATATTCGAGATGTCATTGTGGAGGCTAGAAATTGGCCATGGTTGGAGTGGTTAAACCACAGAAATGATAACATGTTACAAATCCTGGCTTTTCTTTCTCCTCTGAGGCAGTTGTAAAGCATTTGCTAACACACCATTGACTAAGATGTAGTTTTCAGAAGTTTTAATAGCATAATTAGTGAAATGTATGACTGTACACTCTTTGCAAATCAGTGCTATATAATGAGAAAAGAAAATAGAGTTTTTGATTCCCCAACCAGAACATTTAATAGCTATTCTACCTCAAGAAATATAATTAATTTTTGAGCATCATTCCCTTCACATGCAAACCCAAATATTATTAACATTAACCATTTGAGCCTCTAGTACAGGGGTTGTTAACCTTTTTTTGTTGCACAGACCCATTTGCCAGTCAGGTGAAATGAATACTACTATAATTTATTTACTGCATACATTCATAAGTGAAGGAAATGCTAGATTTCACTTAAAAGTCAGAGAAAATGAAGATAATAAGTTGATTTTTTTTTTTTCAGTTCACACTCACAGACCCCCTGAAATCTTTCCACGGACCTCTTGGGGGTCCACGGACTCCTGGTTAAGAACCTCTGCTCTAGTATGTCAAGTAGCAATGGGTGTTAAGGTCTGGGGGATAAGGAATGTTGCAGAGGTATTGTCCTTTCTTGACAATGAGAAGTAATGAGACTTCTGGAGGTACTGGAAAATACGGTCCTACCTGAAGCTTTCTAATCCAATCAATTTCAAAGAAAGTTCTATGACCTAAGGAACAAAATCATAGCAAAGAAGACTGGAGAACTCTTTACAAGAGAGACCATGCATTCAAAAACCAACAGTTATTTCAATGGCAACCTGAGTGGAATGTCTTAGGACCTGGACTGTCCTATCCAGTCATGGAAAAAGTAGAAACCTGAATTTGACCTAACTAGATTTCTCTCATCTCAACAGAATGCAAATGTATCAGTCAGGGAAGTCTAACTGCTACCATAAATAGACCCAAAATGTATAATGGCTAAACACAACAAAAATTTTCCTTTTCTCAAAAAACATTACTGGGTAGGTGGGCAGGTTGACACACAACCATTCAGGGATCCAGATTGAAGTAGCAGCTACTGTTTTCAGCATGTGTCTTCCAAGATTGCTGTAGAAGTTGTCTCTATTTCAGTCCGCTAGAAGAAGGAAAAGACATTCAGAACCATGAGGAGGAGGTTTAACGGGCCAGCCCCAGAAGTGGCACACATCACTATTGCTCACATTCCATTGGCAGGAATTTTCACAAGGCCAAAGGGAGGTTGGAAAAGGAAATCGACCTCTGTGCCCAGAAGGAAGAGAGTATCGAAGTGATCAATGTGCTTGAAAAAAAAAATTAATGCATAGAAAAATAAAGCTTTTTCAACACATGAATTTAGATACTGAGTCATACTCATTACAAGTTCACTTTAAAAAAAGACATGAAGAAAATTTTCAAATACCCATGAATGATGGAATTGAGGGTGACTATCTGAAGATAACAGGCCAAACGCTTTCAGAACAATGAAAAGCAACTTATTACTGTTTTGGTTAAGCTTTTCTGCTCTTCCTAGCAAACAGATTTAGACAAAACCTCAATTTTATGGTGCAAAGTTACAGAATAAGAATAGTTTAAACGAAATTTTATTGTACCTAGTGTAATAATCACTAATGTTTCTTATCTAAATAAAAATTAATTGTTGATTTTCTAGTACTTTGCATTTTCAAAAGTAAAAGTGTCAATATTTCCTGAAGTTTTTCTCAAGCTTCCTACACAAAACACACAGAAAAAACACCTGTGGCTTCTGGTTTAAAAAAAAAAATCAAACCTGAATCAAAACTACCTGCAGTTTATGATTTACATTCTGTAGTCTCCTTGAAATAAATATACATACATCTATCTCCATCCCCAGGGCTGACCTTAGACAAGACAGTAAATCACCCCTATCTCTTCCCCTCAGCTTTGGATCCTTCTCATGAAAATCTAGTTTCCCTGGCAGTAAATTACAAACCTTATATGTGTACTCATGACCCATTTATGTCCTTCTCCTCCAGGCTTGTATTACAAAAGTGTCCATAATGACAGCTATTAAATTTAGGAAGCTAATTCCTGTCAGTGTGCTAGCAGAGAGAGGTCCAGCAAAGAGAACCTCAACCAGGTAATGTACTTGTATTTCAATCGTGAGTTTTGACTGAATCAAAAATTTTCAGTTTAATTTTCTAACTCAGAGGACTGAATATTATACCGGGAATTCCAGCTCAATTAGGAAGGAATATCATACCAAAGCAGAGGGTCAAGGAGATATTTTAGGCAATTGAGTGATTACTTCTGTAATAAAACAAACAAAAATGGATAGTGTTTATTTAAAACAACAGCAAACAAAAGAGGTAACTAGGGGCCAGCATTGATTTAAGAGAAAAGTAATTGTACTCTGTTTCATCCCTTTTTCTTGCTAGAGGCACTGGGTTTGTAAATCAAATGCTATAGTCATAGCTCATCTTTATTTCAAAAATATAACAAAATATCTCTCTTGTGGATAAAATGGACTCCGTAGAATGTGGTCTGTATGCCAATACAATTATGGAGATTCAAACAAATTAATCAGTCTTCTCTTAGGAGCAGAGGTTGGCAAACTAATAATGCCAGAGGACCAAATCCAGTAACTGATTGTTTTTGTAAATAAAGTTTTATTTTAAAACATTCATGCTCATTCATTTATGCAAATGTCTATGGCTGTTATCATGCTAACATGACAGAGTAGAGCAGGTGTGATAGAGATCATGTGGCCCACAGGCAGAAAATATTTACCAAAATAAAGAAAAATGTTGACTCTGTTTAAGAGAATTGATTAATATATACATACCCCAACAGTGTACAGACTTTCATGGAATATGTCAAGAGGACTTTGCCCTTGATCCAAGCTCTAAGAACAGAAACATGATGGATGATATAGTCAAGATTAAAGATAAGCTTCGGAAGTTGGAATCACAGCCAAGCCAACAATTTTAAATTATTTGGAAAGAAGCATAACACTTGAAGTTAGCCTTGTAAAATGAACATATACATATATTTACTAATAGTTCATGAGAAGAGACTTTGGAAAGTTAGATGACTACAACTTGAAAATAAAACAACCTGACCACTAAATAAAGCCAAAACAATCTTCTACAATATCAGTAGAGGCATACTAGGTTAAGAAAAAGATTCATTCAAAAATTCCTTTTAGTATGAGTCTAGCTAAGAAATGCAAACATATTTAAATGCTCAGAAAAAATACTAGAAAGACATTTACCAAAATATTCAAAGTAGTTCTATCTGGGTTTGGAGATTATAAACTATTTCTACTTTCTTCTTCCTATTTTTTCTCCTTTTCACAATTTTTATGGTGCATATGTTTTATTGTTTATTAATTTCATAACATTTTCTGAGTTTAATTGTAGTCTGCAGATAAAAAAAGTAGTCGTAAGAGCAACAGTATAGTGTAGTGAGATGCCAGCTTCCTACTTACTAATATATGACTGAACAATTTCTTTAACTTCTCTGAGGTTTGTTTTCTTACCTATAAATGGAGGTTAATAATAGTACATTATGGGAAGCAGACTTGGCCCAATGGATAGGGCGTCCACCTACCACATGGGAAGTCCACGGTTCAAACCCCGGGGCCTCCTTTATCCGTGTGGAGCTGGGCCATGCACAGTGCTGATGCGCACAAGGAGTGCCCTGACACTCAGGGGTATCCCCCGCATAGGGGAGCCCCACACACAAGGAGTGCACTCCATAAGGAGAGAGAGAACCGCCCAGCACAAAAGAAAGTGCAGCCCACCCAGGAATGGCACTGCACACACAGAGCTGACACAACAAGATGACACAACAAAGAGAAACACCGATTCCTGGTGCCGCTGATAAGGATAGAAGCAGTCACAGAAGAACACACAGCTAATGGACACACAGAACAGACAACTGGGGTGGGGTGGGGGAAAGGGGAGAAAAATAAATAAAAAATAAATCTTAAAAAAAAATAGTACATTATAAGATTAACAATAGCATCTTATAAGATTGTTTTAAGAATTATATGAAGTAATATATGAGTAACAATACCTGTAATTAATGAGAGTATATGAGTGTTTGCTAAATAAATAGGGACATTATATTTGAGCCTAGTAGACTACATCTAGTCTATCATATTCTATTAAAACTTTATAGATTATTCCTTAGGAAAGGGATTAATTAATTGAAATGTCCAAGGGAGGATTAAGACGTGAAATAAAAATATATTGACTACCTACATTTACCTGACCTCTTTTTCTGAGAAGTTGTGACCTCTTTTTCTGAGAAGTGACAGGAACTTTAGAGTTTTCCAAGAAAACAGTATGGACCGTGCAAAAGTTACAGTTTAAGTAGTAATTGGAAATGAGCTGATTTTGGCATAAGAGATAACCTAACAGAAATAGACAAAGATACAGTAACAACCAATGTGTGATCACTCTACACTTTGTAAGACCCTCCCTTTATAATAAGGAACTTAAATGTTCATCAGTTATTGCCATTTCCCATTTGGAAGTCCCTTAATTTTCTTGATAAGTTAATGTAACTTGCTATTTTGAGACTCCTAAACCAGTTTGAGATCTCCCTGTTAACAGTTCTTTTTTGATAAACCCATTATATTGATTATTCTTGGTGCCTTAGTTTGCTTTTGAAATCCCTAGCATCAGAAGTGGAATCCTGAGAAGACCTCCAACCATCCCTGTGGCTGGTGAGCGACCAGGTTCAGGTAAGCAAAGGTCCCTCTGAGTCTGCTGCTCCCTGCCACCCACAGAGCACAAGCGTGAGCAATAAGTTTCTCGGAATGGGAGCTCCGCTGTTTGTGGTGAGCTCGTCAAGTTTATTGTTAGTCTTGATTTTGATCCTATTTATAATATAATGGGTCCACATCCACAGGAATGGATTAAATTTAAGAGCATATTTTTTGGGGGTGTATACAGCTTCAAACCACCACACTCCTGCACTCTATTCTCAGTCTCTGGGGTGATCCTTTTCTTTTTATTTATTTCTTTGTTTCTTTTTTAGGAGAATCCAGGATCTCATACGTGGGAAGAAAGCATTCAACCCCTGAACTACATCCACTCCCCTTATTTTTATTTTTAAAGATTTAGATTATATAAATATTACATCAAAAATATAGAGTATTCCCATTTACCCCAAGCTCTACCCCTCCCATACTTTCCCCATTAATAACAACTTTTATTAGTTTGGTAAAATTTGTTACAATTGATGAACATATATTGAAGCATTGCTACTAAATGTGGACTATAGTTCATACTTTGCCCCACACAATTTTATAGGTTTTGGAAAAATGTATAATGCCTGTATCTGTCATTGCAATATCATGCAGGACAATTCCAATGTCCCCAGAATGCCCCATGTTACACCTATTCTTTCCTCTCCCACCCCTCAAAACCTCTGGTGCTCACTGCCTTTATCAATGATGCCAGTTCTTACATTGCTAGAATAATAACACATCTACTTTAGTCCATCATTGCATCCCCACCTTCTGTTTGTTCATTCCTCAATCTTGAAGATTTTGGAATGGTGATGCCCATTCTGTTTCTCATTGAGAAGGGTCTTAGATCCCATGGGGCAGATAAATGGAACTTTCTTGCTTGCAGTTGCAGACACTCTCTGCTTCCTGGGATGGGCATTGTCCATCATCATCCATTTGTTAGTTGTCCTGGGTGAGTCCAATGAACTGGAGAGTAGGTGTTGTAATTCTGCTGAGGTTCAGGGCTCAACTGGCATACAAAGAGACCAAAGAGTTAAGTCTCTAGGACATATGTTTAACACACACAGTGCTAATTATAGGCTCAAATAAAAGGGGCAAAAGAGCCATGTGTAGGGAAATTATAAATGAGCCTAACCCTGTTACAATTCAGCAGAAATTACTTTTCTTTTTTTTATTATTTTTAAAGATTTATTTATTTATTTATTATCCCCCCTTCCCCTCCTCCTGCCCTCCTATTTTTGCTGTCTGTGTGGTCTTCTCTTTTCATTTTCTGTCCTCCAGGATTCACCGGGATTCAATTATCAAATGTAGTATCAAACCTTTCATCAGGTTGTCAGGTCCCTTAAACTCTTTGTAATCAACTAGAATCTCCTTTTCTTGATACTGAATTCTTTTTAAAAACCCAGGTCACTTATCTCCAGTAGAATGTCCCTGGATTTGTCTGGTTGCTTTGTTAAGCTATCATTTAACATGTTAGTTTGTATCCTGTATTTCCTGTAAATTGCACATTATATTAAAGGTGAGATGAATTTCAATTTAAATATTTTGCCTAGAGTAATTCATAAGTGATTGTGTATATTTCATGTTGCATCATATCAAAAGGCACTTAATATGTGGTTAACCACCTCTGGTGACACTAACATTAATGCTTATACTAATTTATTTTATTTTTCCCCTCCATTATACAGATAAATTTTTCACCCTAGTGATTAAAAAGTAATCTGTGGGGAAGC
This sequence comes from Dasypus novemcinctus, assembly GCF_030445035.2. Lineage (NCBI taxonomy): Eukaryota > Metazoa > Chordata > Mammalia > Cingulata > Dasypodidae > Dasypus > Dasypus novemcinctus. The sequence goes on along the minus strand of NC_080674.1, from coordinate 45,605,326 downwards.
GGCTGTGGCTCAATCAGTTGGGCTCTCATCTACCATATGGGCCCTGGGTTCATGTCCCAGGGCCTTTGTGAAGGCAGCTTGCCCGCACGCCACAGAGTGCCACCTGGCCAGCAAGCACCACAGAGAGCTGACTCAGCAAGGTGACGCAACCAAAAAAAAGGGAGACAAGTAAAAAAAAAAAACACAGAAAACACAGAAGAGCACACAGCGAATGGACACAGAGAGCAGACAGCAAGCAAGCCACAAAGAGGGGGGGCAGGAATAAAAAAAAAGTAATCTGTGAGGTTTCCTTTCAGTGATTAATCAATGGCCAGTTTCCCATTAACCATTTCCTTAATGATTTTGACACTAATTAGTATTCTTTCCCTTGATCAATTAATATCATTTGGGTCTGTGAAGTTCTTTTTTTCCAATGCTATCATTCCTTCTGCATTTTCTAATTATCACTGAGATATAAGATAGCACTCAAAAATTGTAATATTTGATTCCCCTGAAGGTGAGAGTAGAAGTAAGGAATTCTCATGCACACCCGGTGGTATATTTTTACCATCCCTTTAGAAAGCAATTTGGCCTTCGTTATCTAGCCAAGTTAAAGGTACGCATAGTCTATGACTCAGCATTTCCATTTTGGGGCATAAGCATTCTCCACTTAAAATCAGAAATCCGTTTCTGTAAATTAGATATTTTATAAGTAACCCAAAATTGCAGCAACCAAAACCTGTAAACAATTTGACTGTCCATTTACAGTAGCATGAATAAATTGTGAAATATTCATACAATGAAAGGTATATCACAAAGAATATGATATATTCAAATGTTATAATATGGATGACTTGGCAAACACTATATTGAACCACCAGAATAAAGATTAAAATCATGCAGAAAGTATGATTCCATTCAAATTTAACTCAAAGTAGGCAAAACTAGACCATTGTTTAGGGATACATGCATACTTGTTTAAAAAAAGGATAAAGAAAAAGAAAGGTATGATTATCACAAATCCAGGATACTGTATATCTTTGGGGTGAGGGATAGATTATAATTAGAGGAAGCCACAGCCTGGATGGGTGTTCTTCGTTGCTACCAAAGTTCTATTTTTTAACTTCTTTTACACTAGTGTTTGTTTCATAAGTATTCATTAAATAGTACAGATATATTTTAGCCATTTTTATGTAAATGCATGTGTTTCACAAGAAAATAAAAAGAAGTGGAAAGAGTAATATTAGGCATTAATAGGTGAGATATTACAAGATGCTGCTAAAGGGCACCAACCCCAGTTTGCCCTATCCAACAATATGCCAATATATGTATGACTGAGCTGCAGAAGATACATACAAAGACTGTTAAAATAAGCTGGGGATAAAAGCATTCCCAAACCAGCTTGCACTTAGAAAATGAAAACAAAAAAAAATTTGTTTGTTGGATTGGAACTTGATGGATGAGAAGTCTTCCATATGAATAAAAAGCTTAAAAGACAGTCTAAAATAACAATAACTGAAAATTGTACTATGGACATAAATACATTTTCACAAAATCATAAAAAGAAAATGCTGCTTCATATAACAAATGCTGGTATTTTAAAAATATGGGAATGCTGATGAAATTCAAGTCATTTTCAGTAATTAAAATAAATTTTATCTTACACAGAAAGCGATAAATGTGCAGTAAAATTATTATTTTTATTGATTAAATGTGATTTATTCCCTTCTAAGTTTTCCTAAATTTTCTACAATGAACATGAATTATTTTTGTAATTAAAAAAACCCCAAGACAGAAGAATACATCTGACAAATCATAAAATGAGTACACTGGTACAAATACTCAAATGCATTTTTAATTAATTAGGGAATGTACTTTTGGGAGAAGTGGCTTGTTCTAATTTGAAAACTATTGTTTGTTTGTATCCCCTAAAATATACCATTTGGGGAAGGAAAAGGAGGAGGTAGCTTTTGAGGGTGTGGAATGTGAGATAGAGGGAAGTATGCCTGAAATTGAACAGATTGACCAGTCAGAATTTGACTGTATTTGCTATACATCATGTCCACCTCCTTTTAGGTGTTAAAATCAGTGCTCAGTGGGAAAGTGACTTCCATGTTTGCAGCTTTGGTAGTTTTCTAACATGAACTTTTCTGGCTACAGGCATTTGCTCTCCATAAAAATTAGGTTACATGGTAACAGTTGGGAGCAGGCCCATATGACTCTTAAGTATTCATTAGAAAACACAAAGATTCCATCATTATTATTTTATGTACTGAAATTTTGATATATGATGGAAAAAGATCAAATGAATAGGAGGAAATTAGAATATTCAGCCTGAAAAGAAAGTGTTGGCCTCCGCTGCTGCACTGCAGGCGGGTCACTGCAGGCGAGTCGCTGCCGGGGATCGGGCCTACGCCACGGCCGGACCGGGGCGGCAGCGGGCGGCTCAAGGCTTGGGGGACGCGCGGTTCGATGGAGGAAAAACCACGGAGACGAGGTCTATGCGCAGGTCTGATTTTATTCGGGAAGTACATGGGGTTTTATAGTGTCATGGAGGCGGGGAGGTTGTGGGAGGGGCATGTCCGCGGGGCAGCTGAGGATTGGCTGCAGAGGCAAGGGCGGACCTGCGGTTTATGACGTAAGCCATTGATGGCAGAGGGGGTTGTTTCCGAGGTTGTGCCGGGGCGGATACGGGATGAGGGCGGTTGAAATGAGGCGGGGAGAACAGCAATCGGCTGGGAGGGGGAAGATAACAGTGGCTGGGAGGAGGGGCGGAGGGAGGCAGCAGCACAAACTGCTGCTGAGAAGGGCCATAATACAGGGAGGTTACGAGGAACAGGCGGGCAAAGTATAAGGAAGCGAAAGGCAGGGTGGGAGCAGGGGACAAGAAAGTGTTCTATCATTTTCATAGCTGTTCAAAATTCAGTTTAAAATTAGTGTTTTTTTTCTCAACATTTCCATATAGGCTCCGGTACATAAGGCAAAAGGTTCCAAAGCATTGTGCTAGTGCTTCTTATTGCCTAGAGTGTAATGCCCTCTGCTGGAAGTGCTGTGTCACATCTGCTCCTACTGCCCTCTGCTACTTGATTTTTGAGAGCATTCCCACTTTCTTTTATATCATTAAATCTATCTTTCTCCAACAAAACTTAATCTGAAACCCCTATCAGTTGTAAACAAACTGAAAATACCTAGGATATCAACAAAATTGGCAAACCCTTAACTAGACTAACAAAGACAAAAGAGAGAAGATACAAATAAATACAATAAAAAATTATAGTGGGGGACATTACTATTGACCCCACAGAAATAAGAGATCATAAGAGGATAATATGAACAACTGTATGCCAGCAAACCAGGTAACATAGATGAAATGGAAATATTCCTAGGAACATGTGAACAACCTACACTCTTCCTAGAAGAAATAGACCTCAACAAACCAAACACAAGTAAAGAAATCAAAACAGTATAAGAAATGTCCATAAAATGAAAATCCCTGAGCCAGATGGCTTTACAGATAAATTCTACCAAGCATTCAAAGAAGTTTTAGTACCAATCTTAGTCAAATTCTTCCAAAGAATTGAACATGGGAAGCAGATGTGGCTGAAACAACAAGATGATGCAACAAGAGACACAAAAAGAAAAACATAATAAGAGGCACAAAAAAGCAGGGAGCAGAGGTTCCTGGTGCCTCTTAAAAGAAGACAAGCAAGATAGCAAGCTGACGTTACAGGCAGGCATGGCAAGCTGATGCAATGAGATGATGCAACAAGAGACACAAGAAGGCAAGCGGACTTGGCCCAATGGATAGGGCATCCCCCTACCACATGGGAGGTCTGCAGTTCAAACCCCAGGCTTCCTTGATCCATGTGAAGTTGGCCTATCCAGTGCTGATGCACACAAGGAGTGCCGTGCCACGCAGGGGTGTCCCCGCGTAGGGGAGCCCCACGTGCAAGGAGTGCACCCCGTAAGGAGAGACGCCCAGCACAAAAGAAAGTGCAGCCTGCCCAAGAATGGCACCACTCACACGGAGAGCTGACACAACAAGATGATGCAACAACAAGAAAAAAAGAAACACAGATTCCTGGTGCCGCTGATAAGGATAGAAGTGGTCACAGAAGAACACACAGTGAATGGACACAGAAAGCAGACAACTGGGGGTGGAGGATGGGGGAAGGGGAGAGAAATAAATGAAAAATAAATCATTTAAAAAAACACTACAACATTGGGAATATTATTTTTTAAAAAGAGACACAAGAAGAAAAACATAATGACAGACTCAACAAAGCAGGAAACAGAAGTGACTTAAGCAATTAGGCACCTCCCTCCCACATCAGAGGCTCCAGGTTCAGTTCCTGGCACCTCCTAAAGAAACAAGGAAAACAAACAAGCACAGCAAGTGCAAAGCAACAAGAGGTTGAGGAGAAATAAATAAATAAAAATAAATCTTTAAAAAATGTTTAACATGAAAGAATGCTGCCATAATTAAGGTGTTATGAAAAAAGAAAATTACAGACCCATTTCCCTAACCAATATAGAAGCAAAAATCCTCAACAAAATACTTGCTAGTCAAATGCAAGAGCACATTAAAATATTTATTCATCATGATCCAGTGGGTTTATTCCAGGCATGTAAGGTTGGTTCAACACAAGAAAATCAATCTTGTGATATACATCACACTAATAAATCTAAGAAGAGAATTCACGTGATTATCTTAATTGACACATGATAGGCATTTGACAAAAATCCAGCATACTTTGTTGATAAAAACACTCCAAAAGATAGGAATTGAAGAATATTTTCTCAACATAATAAAAGCTATATATGAAAAGCTCACAACTAACACTGTGCTCAATTGTGAAAGACTGAAAGCTTTCCCACTGAGATCATGACCATTGTCACCACTGTTGTTCAACATAGTGCTTGAGGTTCTAGCAATTAGGCAATAAAAAGAAATAAAAGGCATCCAAATCATAAAGGAAGAAGGGAAACTTTCACTATTCCCAGGTGATAAAATCCTATATCTAGAAAGTCCTGAAAAATCTACAACAAAACCACTAACACCAATAAATGAGTTTATCAGTGTAGGAGGATACAAGGTCAATATGCAAATATCAACAATATTTCTGTACACTAGTAATGCTCAGTGTAGGAGAAGGTCAGGGGAAAAATTTCATTTACAATAGTGACTAAAAGAATAAAATATTTAAGAATAAAAGAATAAAATATTTAAGAATGCTCAATGTAGGAGAAGGTCAGGGGAAAAAATCCATTTACAATAGTGACTAAAAGAATAAAATATTTAAGAATAAGGATGTAAAGGGCCTGTATTCATAAAACTATAATGCATTGCTAAAAGAAATCAAAGAAGACCTAAATAAATGGAAGAATATTCTGTGTTCTTGGAATTGAAGACTAAATATCATTAAGATATCTGTTCTACCCAAATTGATACACAGATTCCAAACAATCTTTATAAAAATTCCAACAGCCTTTATTAAAGAAATGGAAAAGCCAATTATCACATTTATTTGGAAGATAAGGGCACCTGATTAGCCAGAAACAACTTAAAAAGGAAGAGTAAAATTGGAGGACTATCCCTTCCAGACTTAAAATCATATTACCTAGCAACAATGATAAAAAATAGCATGGTACTGGCATAAAGATAGACATATAGACCAATGGAACTGAATTGATGGTTCAAAAATAGACACTGACATCTATGGCCAAGTGATTTTAGCCAATACTCTCAAGCCCATCCAGCTGGATTAAAATGGTCTATTCAACAGGTAGTGCTGGGAGAACTGGATATCAATAGCTAAAAGAAATAAGATGCCTGGCTGACACCTTATATAAAAAAATATAGCTCAAAATGGATCAAAGACCTAAATATAAAGGCTAGAAACATAGAACTCTGGAAGAAAATGCAGGGAAACATTTTCAAGAACTGGTGGCTAGGTAGGCAGTGGTTTCTTAAATCTTACAGTGAAAGCACAAACAATGAAAGAAAAATTGATAAATGGGACCTCCTCAAACTTAAACCCTTTTGTACTTCAAAGGACTTTGTCAAGAAGGTGAAAAGGTAGCCTAAACAATGGGAGAAAATATTTGGAAACCACATATTTGATAAGTGTTTGATTTCTATGCTATATAAAAAGATCACACAATTCAACAATAAAAGAGCAAGCAATCCAGTTTAAAATTGGGCACAATACTTAAATAGATATTATTCCAAAGAGGAAATATAAATGGTGAAAAAACGCATGAAAAATGTTCAATATTACTAGCTATTAGAGAAATGCAAATCAAAACTACAAAGAGATATCATCCCACACCTCACAGAATGGCCATTATGAATGAACTATAGCAAACAATACTAATACATGGTGTTAATAATACAGAGGTGTTGGAAAAATATACCAAAAAATATACCAAATGTAAGGTATGGACCAAGGCTAGTAGTAATATTTTGATGATGTTCTTTAATAATATGTAATAAATGTTCCACAAAAATGCATGGTGTTGTCAGAGGCTGATATATGGGAAATCTCCATGCTATGCATGACTGTAAGCTCACAACTTCTCTAATAAAACATAAGTTAAAAAAATACACTAGAGGCACACAACAGCAGATGTGAATAGGCAGAAGAAAGAATCAGTAAACTAGGAGACAGGACAATTGAAATCATACAGTCAGAAGAACAGATAGAGAAAAGAATGGGAAAAAGTGAGCAATGAGCAGCAGGGAAGATAGCAGAGTAGGGAGCTACAGGACTCATTCCTCCTCCATAAACAACTAATGGACAGGAAGAAACTATCTTTAAAAAGTCTTCTGGGGATTCAAAGCCTGGAACTGTACAACATACACAGAAGAGGAGGATGGAGAGACTGAGAAGAAGCAGTGAAAAACTCAGTGACTTGTTCCATGGCAATAGTCAGTGCCCAATGGCTTCATACTCAAGAACAATCACCTTGTGTCCAGGTCTTAGGTGGCTGCTGTGGACAGACAGGTAGATGGAGGTCCTTCCCCCAGGAAAAGTAAGGGCACCACCAAGTATTGATCACAGCCTTTGATAGGTGATTTTGGATGGCTGTTTCCCATCACTGAACCAATGTTTTAGCTGCCCCAGAGAGGGATTGCTCTGGCCATTGTTTCAACAGAAGCCCTAAAAGAGACAGAGCTAGTGAAGGTTGAAAAGACACACTGCCTCTTTAGGACTACAGAAAACAATTTGCACAGGAGCACTATCTGCTGGATGGATCAAGAAAGTTCAGCTTCAAGGAGGTGACAAAAAGGCTTTTTGTCATCTTTCCTGATCTTCTCCCCAGAGCTCTTTGGAATGATCATCATCCCCATCATTGGTCTATTCCCCAAATAGTATGAAAGACATAAATATTCATGTCTAAGAAGCACAAAGTACTCCAAAAAGAATAAATCTTAATATATCTACTCTGAGACCCGTAATAAACAGAATGTCAAATGTGGAAGACAGAGAATCCTGACAGCAAGAGAAAAGTGATTGATCACATACAAGGAATTGCAGTAAGATTGTCACAATTTCTCATCAGAAACAATGCAAGCAAGAAGGTAGTAATATGACACATTTAAGGTAATGAAAGAGAAAAACTGTTAGCCAAGAATTCTTTACTGGCAAAACTGCCCTTCAAAAATGATGGATTATACATTTAATCAGTTCTGCCATTCTGTGTCTTTTGACTGGGGAATTAACTCACTAACATTCAATGTTATTACTTTTAAAGCAGTACCTACATCAACCACTTTATCCTTTGAATTTATATGTCATATCTTATTTTTGTATCTTTTATAACTTTTTAGTTATCCTTAGTGATAACCTTTATTTCTACTCTCTCCTCCAAGCTTCTCTCTCCTATCCTTTTCTTTTAACCAGCAGAACTCCCTTTGATATTTCTTATAGGGAAGGTCTCTTATTGATGGCCTTTCTCAGTTTCTGTATACGTGTGACTATTTTAAGCTCCCTCATTTTTTGGGGAAAAACTTACAGTTACAAGGTCCTAAGAGTACAGCTCAAGGTTACTTTATCACCCAAAGTCACTTTCCATGTATTGAAGCAAGATGGCAGGCTATGTCTGCAGGGTGCAACCTTCCTCTTTCCTCTTAAGTCTCCATGGGCCCAGCTTCTTCTGATCTTCTGATCTGATCTTAGTTGTAGGTTCACATAGGTCTCAGCTTCTCTGTTCTCTTCACCAGCAAAATATCAGGCAAATGGCTCATCTCTCTTTGGGGCCCCAGCATTGAGGTCTCTCCTCTTCTGTGTCTATGAAGCACCCTCTATACCTCTGTGTATCTTCTCCTGTGTATTTTCTCCTGTGTATCTACTTCTGTGTGTCTCCTTGATTAAGTGTCCATTTATATAGCCCACAAAGGGGGCAGGGACTCAAACTGAGTTACCCTAATGATGTGGTCAAATCAAAGCCCTAATCTTGATTTAAACAACTAAATGTAAAGCCTTTGGATTTAAATCGATCAAAGGGTATCATGCCCAGAGGAACAGACACGTTTACAAACATAATCAATATCTCTTTTTGGAATTCATATATAATATCAAACTGCCACAAAGGGCAAAAAGTTGTCTGCTTTGTGGATCTGCAGGCCAGGACAGTGCTGCACATTTTCCATTAGGGACATAGAGATGATGCCAAAAAGAAAACTGTGAGTTACTAGCCCCCAGAGCTGGGAACATCATCCACCCCTCACCCTCAAGGCAAACAGGTTGGATAAAACCTGTGGTGCCCTGCAGCCACAGATAGGAGAACAGGTGTCTTACTCTCTGGGAAGAGGGAGGGTGCCATGAAGGGTGGAGAGTGGTTTCTCTTTACTCAGTTTGGCCAGCATAGCCCACTTTGAATCTCTGCTTTGGCCTGACTAGAATCACCAGCTAGTGGAGTTTGAAAGAAATACATCAGTGTAAAATTTGCCAATGGGCGCTATCTGCTGGCTGGCCAGAAAACTGCAAGGAGGGGGAAAAAATGCTTCTTGAAGTTTCTTGCACCTTGGAGCAATATGCACCCCATTAGGGGTCTTGGCCCTACTTTGAAAACTCAAGTCGAAAATTTTATAGACTTAGAATAAGTTGAGCCAAAAAATTACAGTCATGAAACAAAAACACTAGACAAGAGAGAACTGACTATCAGAGTAAATTCACCAGCATATTTGGATGTCTACACATCAGCAAAAATTACAAGCCATATTAAGAAATAGGAAGAGATGGACCAGCAAAATGAACAAATCAAAAATCCTGATGAGTCACAGGATTTAAGGCAACTAATCAATGACATTCACACAAATCTCCTGAATTAATTCAAGGAGTTGAATTAAAATATGACTAAAGAGATAAAGGATATTAAGGAGACACTGGAGGAGCACAGAGAACAATTTGAAATCCTGCAAAGAGAAATAACAGAGCTTATGAGAATGAAACATAGAATGATGAAATAAAAAATACATTAGAGGCCTTTAATAGCAGATTTGAATTGGTTAAGAGCAGAATTAGTAAATTGGAGGACTGAGCATCTGAACTTGAAAAGACAGGAGAACAGAAAGAGAAAAGAAAGGAAAAAATGGAACATTTTCTCATGGAATTGAGTGACAGTGCAAAATACACAAACATATACATTATAGAAATCTCAGAAAGAAAAAAGAATGGGAAAAGGAGCAGAAAGAATACTTGAGGAAATAATGACTGACAACTTCCCAAACTGTATCAAAGACATGAATGTCCTGTATCTAAGAAGGACAATGTACCCCAAACAGAATAAATATGAATAACCTACTCTGAGACACCTACTATTTGGAATGACAAATACCAGAGATAAAGAGAGGATTCTGAAAGGAGCAAGAGAAAAGCAATGCATCACATACAAGGGAAGCTCAGTAATACTAAGTGCTGATATCTCACCAGAAACCATGGAGATGAGAAGAAAGTGATATGATGTATTTAAGGTACTAAAAGAAAAAAATTGCCAACCAAGAGTTATTTATCTGGCAAAATTGTCCTTCAAAATATGAGTTAGCCAGCCAAAGGGCTACTGATGCAAAATACCAGAAAACTGTTGGCTTTTATAAAGGGTATTTATTTGGGGTAGAAATTATATTTACCAGGTCATAAAGCATAAGTTTCTTCACTCATCAAAGTCTGTTGCTATGTGCTGGAGCAAGATGGTTGCCAACATTCAGCCTTCCTCTTCCTCTTAAGGCTCTGTAGTCCCAGCTTCTTCCAATAGCAATTGTAGGCTGAGATAAGTCTCATCTCTCTCCCAGGGCTCATTTCTTTCTGGGCTCAGCTGCTCTACTCTCTCCTGTGTGTTTACTTCCCAGGCTCCAGCTCAACTCTCCAAACTTTCCTTCTCTGCAATGCTATATCTCTGTGATAGTATTTCTCAATGTTATTTCTCCCACAAAGGTCAGGGACTCACCATCTTACTGCAATGACCCAATCAAAGCCCTAACCATAATTTAATCATGCCCAAAGGAACTGACCAGTTTACAAACATAATACAATATCTATTTTTGGAATTCATAAACAATGCCAAGCTACCACACTCTACCCTCTGAATTCCAAAAAGACATTACAATATTCAAAAATCCCTAAATCAGTAACAATGCTAAACAAAATCATAACAAAATCAGGTTAAAGAAATACAGTTTGTCTTGCAGTCAAATCCTGCCTGGCAGTAGACCTCTGAAATTTACAAAACAATTTATATGCACAAATGGACAGACAAAGGATAAAACTTTCATTACAATAAGGAGAAATTGGGAGGGAAACATAAGTTACAGGTCCTCAGAGTTCAGTAAACCAGCAGAGCATCCTCTATTCAATTTCAAAGTCGAAGAGTAATTCTCAAGATGATGATTTCTTCTCCCTGGGACCTCATAAAGATCCACACTTTCTACAGGCTTGCCCAATGACCATTTTCTTGGTTCCACCCTCATCAAGCATCTGGGTGGTGACTGAGCTCCAGACCTCACCCTGCTAGAGTGTTGCGGTGATTGCCACACTTTAGCCAAACTTTGGCTTAGAGTCTTAACCTCCCTAGTACAATGAAGTGAAAACAGCATCCTCCCTAACCCAGCCCCCTCAGAGCAATCAGTCAGTGTCCTGGCCTTCCCTAATCCAGGGGGAATGTGCTCCATCCTCTCTGTACCTTGGGGCAGCAAAACTCTCCCAGTATATCAAACAGGAACATCTACCCTCTTCAACTGCTGGGCAAACTCACCCTCTCTGTACACATGGGTGGGGTTCCTCTCTTGGCCTGAGGAAATGTCTTAATTCCAGATCCCAGTTTCCATAGTTTTCCTCTTGAAGTCATTTCCTCTTCAATGTTCCCCTTCCATGCCCCTTTTAATCCAAACTGACAATGGTTTTGTCCATACACTTCTCTCAAAAAACTGGTTGGTTTATCATGCAAGAAACAGGGGTCCAAGCCATCACAGACAGTAAGATTTCCACAAGTCTTTCCAAGATAATTGCATCTTCAATCCCTATTTACAAGTTCCAAATTTAGTTAAGTCCTCAAATGGGGCACTATCATCTGGGGAGTAGGTTTTCAGAGACTTGGAATTTCCAGAATCAGTTTCTGGTTTCTCTGACATAACTCTTATAAGAAATGAAGAATGAGCAAATACATTAGAAGCATATAACTGCAAATAAAAGGGGGACTCTCAGCACTGAATAGAACATCTAGACATAGAACAAATAAGGAAACAGAGAGATTGAATAATATGATAAATGAACTAGACCTAACTGCCCTTTATAAAGCATTGCACCCCAAAACAGCAGGATATAAATTCTTTTCAAGGGCTCATAGATCCTTCTTCAGGATAGACCATGTTGGGACACAAGACAGGCCTCAATTAATTTTAAAAAGATTGAAATTATACAAAGCCCTTTCTCTGGCCATCATGGAATGAAATTGTAAGTCAATAATTGATGGAAAATGGGAAATTTCATAAATATATGGAAATTAAACAATACACTCTTAATCAATGGATCAAAGAAGAAAGTGGAAGATAAATCAGGAAATAAAACTAGAAATGAAACTGTGGACATTACCAGTGACCCCACAGAAATAAGAGAGGTCATAAGAGGATACTATGAACAACTGTACCCCAGAAAACTAGACAATGTAAATGACATGGACAAAATATTAGAAAAACCTGAACAACCTGCTCTAACCCTATAAAAACAGAAGACCTCAAATCTATTATTAGTAAAAGGTTGAAACAGTCATCAAAAACCTCCCCAAAGGGAAGCAGATTTGGCCCAATGAATAGGGCATCCACCTACCACATGGGAGGTCCAAGGTTCAAACCCAGGGCCTCCTGACCCATGTGATGAGCTGGCCCACGCACAGTGCTGATGTGTGCAAGGAGTACCGTGCCACAAAGGGGTGTTCCCCACATAGGGGAACCCTACAGGCAAAGAGTGCACCCTGTAAGGAGAGCCACCCAGTATTAAAAAAAAATACAGCCTGCCCAGGAATGGCGCTGCACACACGGAGAGCTGACACAGCAAGATGATGCAATAAAACAAGACACAGATTCCAGGTACCGCTGACAAGAATGCAAGCAGACACAGAAGAATGCACAGCAAATGGACACAGAGCAGACAACTGGGGGGGGGGGGGTTGCGGGGAAGGGGCAAGAAATAAATTTTTAAAAAATAGATCTTAAAAAAAAAAAACCTCCCCCCCCAAAAAAAGCCCAGGATCAGAAGTCTTCTTAGATAAATTCTATAAATAATTCAAAGATGATCTAATACCAGTCTTTCTCAAGCTATTCCAAAAACTTGAACAGGAGGGAATGCTACCAAACTCATTTTATGAGGCAAACATCACCCTAATACTAAGATGAGATAAAGATACTATGAAAAAATAAACTTACAGACTAATTTCTTTAATGACTATATATGTAAATTCTTCAACAAAATACTTGCAAACCAAATACAAAAGCACATTAAAAGAATTATATGTTGTATCTTTTACATCACATTTTCTGTAAATCTATAACTTCTCTAATTAAAAATTTAAAAAAGGAAACCAATACCTATTAAGCAGTGACTTCCCATTTCCTCTTTTCCCCAGACCCTGGTAACCACCTGTGGAATACAGAGTTATGTACCCCAGAAAAAACAAAAAACAAAAAACACAAAAAAACATGTTCTTTATTTCAGTCCAATTCCTATGGGAAAGAACCCATTTTAAATAGGACCTCTTGAAGATGTTATTTTTAATTTTTCTTATTTTTTAAAGATATTTAGATTACATGAATGTTATGTAAAAAAATATAGGGTATTCCCATATGCCCTGCTCCCCACACCACCCACATTTACCCATATTAACAACATCCTTCATTAGTGTGGCACATCCATTGCAATTGATGGACACATTTTGGAGCATTGCCACTAAGCATGGATTATAGTTTACATTGTAGTTTACACTCTCCCACACAATTCTGTAGGTTATGTCAAAATATATAATGGCCTGTGTCTGTCATTGCAATGTCATTCAGGACAATTCCCAAGTCCCAAAAATGTCCCCATATTATACCTGTTTTTCCCTCCCCCTGAGCTCAGAACCTCCAGTGGTCACTGCCTCCATATCAATGATATAAGTTCTTATATTGCTGGAATCACAATAAGTCTATAATAGAATACTAGTAAGTTCACTCTAGTCCACTGTTCATTCCCCACTCCTGAGGATTCTGGGATGGTGATACCCACTCAACCTCTGATTGAGAGTGGACTTCTGTTCCATATGGCTGATAGATGAGTCTCTCTTGATTGCAGTTGTAGACTCGCTCAGTTCCTTGGTATGGTAGCTGTCCATCATCACCTCCTTGGTAGTCATCCTGCATGAGTCCAATGCACTAGGTGTTTTGTTAAGGTGTGACTCATCTGAAACATGATGATTTTCATCTAGATTGCTGGAGGCCTTATAAACAGAACTGAGATGTCACAGATGCATGAAAGGAGAGGACATCACCATGAGATGTGAGGCAGAGAACCCTATGGATTGCTGGCAGCCAGCACCAGAATACTAACACCTTTGGGAAGAAAGCATTGCCTTACTGATGCCTTGATCTTGTACTTTTCAGGCCTTACAATGACAAGCCAATAAATTCCTGTTGTTTAAGCCAAAAGCAGTAGTTTAAACTGGTTTCTATGATATTTGTGATAGCAACTCAGGCAAACTAAGACATCACCAATCTGTTTTCTGTTTCTATTTATGTATTCTGGATATTTTATTTAAATAGAGTCATACAATAGGTTGCCTTTTTCACTTAACATGTTTTCAAGGTTCATCCACATTGTGGTATGTATCCATTCCATTCCTTCTTATGGCTGAATAATTTTCCACTGTATGGATACAACACATTTTCTTTGATGGATATTTGGGTTGTTTGCACCTTTTGACTATTGTGAATGGTGCTGCTCTGAACATTTTTGTACAAGTATTTGTTTTAATCCCTATTTGCAATTCTTTTGGGCATATACCTAAGAGTGGAATTCCTGGTTCATACGGTAATTCTATGTTTAAGTTTTGTGGAACTGCCAAACTATCTTCCACAGAGACTGCAACATTTTACATTTCCACCACTAATGCACAGGAGTTCAAGTTTTTCCACGTCCTTACAACACTTGCTATTTTCTGTTTTATTTCATTATAACCTTCCTAATGTCTAATGATGTTGAACATCTTTTCATGTGCTTATTGGCCATTTGTAAATATACCCTGTAGAAATGCCTAGTCTTCTGCCCATTTTTAATTAGGCTGTTTGTCTTCTTGTCATTGAGTTGTGTTATTTATATATTTTGGTAACTAGACCCCTATCAGATATTCCAAATATTTTCTTTCATTCTTTAGGTTGTCTTTTTTGATAATGTCCTTTGATGCACAAGTTGTTTTTTTTTTTTAATTTTTTTATTTTTTATTGACTTTGTAATAATATTACATTAAAAATATATATGTGAGGTCCCATTCAACCCCACCCCCCCCACCCCCCCTCTCCCCCCCCCCAACAACACTCGTTCCCATCATCATGACACATCCATTGGATTTGGTAAGTACATCTTTGGGCATCTCTGCACCTCATATACATTGGTTCACATCATGGCCCATACTCTCCTCTATTCCATCAAGTAGGCCCTGTGAGGATTTACAATGTCCGGTGATTACCTCTGAAGCACCATCCAGGGCAGCTCCATGTCCCGAAGACGCCTCCACCTCTCATCTCTTCCTGCCTTTCCCCATACCCTTTGTCCATTATGTCCACTTTTCCCAATCCAATGCCACCTCTTCTATGTGGACACTGGATTGGTTGTGTCCATTGCACCTTTATTTCAAGAGGAGGCTCAGATTCCACCTGGATGCTGGATGCAATCCTCCCATTTTCAGTGATGCACAAGTTTTTAATTTTGATGAAACCCAATTTATTTTTCTTTTTAGTTTATGCTTTTAGTGTTATATCTAAAAAATCACTGTCAAATTCAAAATTATGAAAATTGGCTCCTATGTTTTAAATCTGACATTTAGGTTTTTTATCTATTTTAACTTAATTATTATATATAGTGTGGAGTAGGGGTTCAACATCATTCTTTTTATGTAGATATTCAGTTTTCCTCACACAATTTGTTGACAAGACTATTCTTTTCCCATTAAATTGCTTTGGAAACCTTGTAATATCAAGTGGGCTAGAGATGTATGGGTTTATTTCTAGATACTCAATTTTATTCTACTAGTCATGTGTCTATTCCTATGACAGTATCACACTCTCTTGATTACTGTAACTTTGTAGTAAGTTTTTAAATCAGGAAGTATGAGATCTCTAACATTGGTCTTCTTTTTCAGTATTGTTTTGGTTATTTGAGACTCCTTGCAATTCCATATGAATTTTTAGATCTTAATTTTATGTTTTTTTATCTTTATTTTTAATAATTCTTTTTTATCACATTTTATTAAATTATTGACCCTAAGGAAATTTTTCTTAGAGAATTTGTAAGTTTACATATAAATCATGCAGAAACTAGAGTTCCCATATACCTGCACTCACATGTGCACAGTTTTCCCTGTTATTAACACTTTACATTACTTTTATTAAAGGATGAAACAATATTGCTGCAAGTATACTATTAATTATAGTCCATAGTATACATTAGGATTCACTGTGTTGTACAGTGCTATGGTTTTTAAAATTTTTATTCTGGGCACATATATTCAACCTAAAATTTCCCATTTAACACTTACAAATATGCAATCAATGTTGTTGATTAGGTTCACCATGTTGTGCTACTGTCACCACCACCCATTACCAAAACTTGAGGAATATATTTTCCATTTCTGCAAAAAGTCTTGGAATATTAATGGTATGATGCTGGAAGCTAGACATTGAGAATTTTACCTTGTTTGTGCTCAATATATGTTTTCCCATAAATATTCTTAGCTTTGTTTGTTGATGCTGCTTCATTACTTAGAAAGCGATTGATCCATTCAGGTCCTGCTTACAAGCTTTGTTAGGAGTGACCAGAGAAGCATTTAGTCTAAGGGTTGAATTTGCTACCAGTGAGGGGAAAACAGTCCTGAGTACTCTATCTGATGCCCTGTGAATTCTGATACATCATAGAATATGAAGCTTCCTCATCCAGCTATGCCCTCTATAAGCCCTGGATATTGTTCATTCTAATCTTTTCTTGTAGTTTCCTGATAGTCAATCTCTTGAAAACTATTTCCTATATTTAGATGGTTTTTTAGATAGGTAGGTAAATCTTATACTGTTGGATTTTCCTTCCATCTTTCATGGAAATAGAAATCTTTGAATAAGACTTTTAAAAAGTATTTTAAATCCATATAGCCTGTACATAATGACAAAAATGATTTTTTTCTTTGAAACAAATTCAAGTAGTATCATTCAATGTAGATAGGTATCATTCTACATTCTGTAGGATATCAAATTCAGAATACAACAGAAAAAAATAAGTATGGGCTTTGTGAGTGTCCAAAACTATCTACAAGCAGAAACATATATGGAAAAGAGAAAAGACATATGTAATGGCATTGGCCCTATGATGTTCACCAACTTATGATGTTAAGTTGAATTATACACTCCAGAAAAATGTGTTCTTAATTTTTAATCCATTCCTGTAGGTGTGAACCCATTCAAAATAGGACATTTAAAATTTTGTTGTTGTTGTTAAATTATGGCCAACTGAATTAGGATGAATCTTGATCCCATTACTGGAGGCCTTATAAAGGAGTCCACAAGAAGGAAGTCACCAAGAAAAAGCAGCAGCTGAAAGTCAACACAACCCAGAAGAGAAATGAGAGGACATCACCATAGAACGGGAAAGTCAAAGCACTCCAAACAATGCCAGCCCTCCAAAATGCTACTGACCACAGAAGGAAACAAGAATCTGAAACATTGAGCCCATAAATTCCTGTTGTTATGTCAATCCATTGCATGGTGTTTATCTTAGGAACTGGGAAACTAAGTCAACCCCTGTTTACCAATGTTCCCTCTCCTTTTAAAAATTCTTCTCTAATATTACTTACCCTTAGGACCAGATTTCCTACATTCCCTATGACTACCTTTTACTCTGAGAGTAGCATTTGATGTCTAAAATCTCTTATAGATGCTAAACATTCTGTAATTTTGTCAATACTCTTTGTCTAAGTAATCCAACCTTACCCACTTTTCTCTAGAATTCCACTGTAAATGAGTAAACACACACATACACACACATATATACACCCCTTTCAAGTTGATATTAAACTAATTGGTGTCTATGTTTTAGCTTTCATCTGGAAATGTAATTTAAGAATTTAATTAACAACTGAAATTAATCTTTGATGTCCTTGTTTAGACAACCCTCTCCATTAAAGACAAGCATATCCATCATGAAGTAATTTAAATAAAAAGCAACAGCATGCCTTCCTAAGCATATTGAAAAGAGTGCAAATATTCAGTTCCTATAATAAATTGTCCAAAAGAAATACAAGCCAGAAGGACAGCAACATGGGTAGTTTATAAATTTTTTGTTATTTGCAATTCTGAGAACAAGGCACCAGCAGGTATTCCAATAATTATAAATCCTTTTTATGCAGGTTCAAAATAGAGGGATTGGCTAGATGTCAATGATGTATTATAATTATATCATTCTGTGTTACACTCAGGCATTGCTGTTTAAAGAGAGTGATTATACAATTCTGATAGCTAATCATTTTAATTTGAAATTCATATTACACATTCATCCCACTAAAATAAAAAGAAAAGGGGGATTGCATAACATCCATAGTAATTGTTTTTATTGCTTAAGTTTCTCATTGTAAACAAATAAATGTGAATAACACCCTGTACTCTTCAAAATATTTCAAAATTTACATTAAGAATTAAGAATAATAGCACACATTTTGCATATCCCCTTAAATATTTTAAGAAAATCAAGCAGTTTAATTTTGCCTGTTTCAAGTAGGTTTGAGTCTATCAAGCAAAACAAAGCTTTAAAATGAGAATATTATTTGGATAATTCAAAAAACCCTTTCCTCTGTTGCATGAAGAAAATATGATTTGTAGAGTGGGATGATCTTTGACTTCTATATCAAAGAACTTGATTGAATACTGTAACCCTGGATACTGTAACTCTGGAGTTCTTCGCTTCACATTCCTTTTTTTAAATTAAACTTTTTTTATTTTTAAAGAAGCTTCAGATAATGTAAGAGGCTTGCAATAATTAACAAGCTGTAGCTCAGTTTCCCCTGATATGCACTGGGGAAAGGTCCCATAAGCATATGTGTCTAAGGGCATAGCACTTCCCGATAGGTTAAACAAAGAAACCATGTAGAGATAGGAGTAAAGGGAAATGGAGACCTTCCTTACTTGCATATCAGAGGGAAATAAAGAAACCCTTTAATCCCTAGAGATCAAAGAAACATCTGTTCCTGCAGCATTCCAAGAAAACATAACTCCCTAACCCACTATTCTCTAACCATATCAGGGAAAATTTTCACCTCTAGGGCTTCCTATTGGTCCCTGCACCTCAGACTCTCAACCCCTTCCCACCAACCATCATTTCCTCACCGAGGAAAGTTCAGTTTAAATTCAAATCCCCCCTTTGCAGGAGTCTCTCTTCAGACCCCCACCATGCTGGTGGGGGTGGGGGGTGGGCTGAAGTCTGTTTTTCAGACCCCCTCTGTTGGGAGAGCTTCTCAATAAATTCTGTTTGTGGTCATATCAGTCTCTGTGTCCCAGTAAGCACCCTTTTTCTCCAACAGGTAACATAAAAGCTAAATTTTAAAAATATACGGGATTTCCATATGTCCCACACCTTCCCCTTCCCACAGTTTTCTACATTAACAACATCATTCATTCATGTGGTACATTTGTTACAATTGATGAACCCATATTGAAGGACTGCTACTGACTGTGGTCTACAGTTTACATTATAGTTTACATTCTGTCATGCAAAATTTTGTAAGTTATGACAAATTTTACAATGGCCTGTATCCTTCACTGCAATGTCATGCAGAACAAATCTAGTGTCCCCAAAATGCCCCCATATTACACCTATTCTTCCCTCTTGCATCCCTCAGAACCTCTGGTGGCCACTGTTTTTATATCAATGATAAGAGTTCTTCCATTGCTAGAATAATAAGTCTCTAGTAGAATAATAATAAGCCTACTTTAGTCCATTGTTCATGCCCCAATCTTGAGGATTTGGGGATCATGAAGTCCACTCTGTTTCTCATTGAGAGAGGGCTTAGATTCCATGGGGCAGATGGTTGTGAACTATCTTGTTGTTTGCAGTTGCAGACACTATCTATTCTTTGGGATGGGCATTGTCCATCATCATCTCCTTGTGAGTTGTCCTGGGTGAGTCCAATAAGCTGGAGAGTAAGTGTTGCAACTCTGCTGAAATTCAGGGCTCAATTGACACATGGACAGAACAAAGAGTAAAGTCTCTGGGACATATATTTATCAAGTATAATGCTAATTATAGGTTCAAATAAAAGAAGTACAAGAGTCATGTGTAGAGAACTTATAAATGAGTCTAACTCTGTTACACTGAGGAGCATAAATTCCAAAGTAAGACCCACTGATATGGTGCTAAATTCCTGAGATGTCTGCCTTGCTTATAGTTTTTGGATGTCTCTAGAGCCCTCAGGAGCCCCACTATTGGAGGCATTGCTTATTGTGGCAGTCAGTGAGACCCTGTTTAGACTTGCAATAGCAAAATCTCTGGAATGATCTCCTTACTCACTTTGAAATCTCTTAGCCATAAAAACTCATTTGTATTTACCACTTCCCCTTTTGGTCAAGGTATTTTTCCAGTTGCATTGCTAGTGGGAGCTTGGTAATAATCCCATGCTGGGAAGAAGGTAGTATATTTATATGCTGAGAGGCCACATTTGAGCAACTAAGTTATGTTTCAATTACACAAGAAAAGGTTCATAAGTACAATCATCAATATCAAAGACCTGGCATAATGGTCTGCCTTCCTTCACTAGGCATTGCCCTTGCACTCAAGGGGTTCTTACTGTCCTATTGGAGAATATGGCAGAACTCCTGAGGATAGGAATTCAATGTTCTTTCAGTTATTGTGTGGATCTTCACCAAGAGAGACAATGTCCCATGAACATTTGGACATATACATGCCTTAGAGGCATGCCCCAGGTGAATCCCTTCCCGTGCATCCCCCATCACTCACACCCTTCACCAGTGATCCTACCCTGCCACTGCCATGACACTTCTATGAACCCAAACTCTCCAGAAATGAAGCCAACAAAATAACCAAATAAAATTAATAAGAAAATGAAATATTTTAAAAGTAATCAATAAAATACAAAAAATAATTTGAATTAAGAAAAAATTTTTTTAGAAATTGTGTCTTTCATCACTGTAAGATTTGTTGTCTTGTATGAACCGTGACATTTTCTTCCACATAGTCCACCAGTGTATTTTTTTTCTTCACTTTATCTTAAAATAAGCTTTAAGATACAGAAAAGTCACATAGTGAATACAGGTGATTCCCATATGCCCAACACCCTCCCCCACTTCCCCTCTCCTTTATCAATAAATTTTACATGTGGATGGTACATTTGTTGGAATTGCTGTACAAATATTGAAGCACTGATTCTAACCATGGTCAATGGTTTACATTATGGTTTACAATTTGGATCATAAACTTTTATAGATTTTGATGAAATTTGAAGTGGCCTGTATCTGTTATTGCAAGATCATGCTCAACAATTTGAATTGTCCATTCTATTCTGTATCACATTCCCATTTTAACTATATTCTGGAACTGACTTCTGTGTTTGAAAGGGCAGTCTGGTCTGTTAGTAAAGTGTCAGGTTAGGATTTAGGAGACTTGTAACTGGAATGCTAACTTTCTAATGAAAAGGTTTTTAAATTTTGTTCAGCTTTGACATATGAAGAGTTATATTCTCATATATAACAAAAGGCATTTGCATGATCTAGACTTGCCAGATGTAATTACACTTCTGCTCTTAAGAAAATACTGGGAGGCAAGTGAAAAAAAGTGGTTTTATTATAGGATTAAGATTGGATCTTTTCCAATTTACTTTATGCTAAAGTTACTCATCATTTTGGAGGGAAATACCTTAACAATGGTTGTCTGCAAGTACGCCCCTGTAGCAGTTTGATATTATTGATGAATTCCAAAAAGAAATATTGGATTATGTTTATTACATAATATATAATCTAATAAATATTAGATTATGTTGGATTCATAGGTTTACTTGATTAAGTGATTATGTAAACTTAGTATTCCAGTAAGGCACTGAATCCCCACTCTTAGGTGGGTGGGGACTCACAGATAGAAAACATGGCAAAGGACAGAGTTAGCCTTAAACTGGAGCCCTGGGAAGAAAGGAACCCTAATCCTGGAAAGAAGCAAGCCCTGAGAAGAGAGGAACCCAGGAAGCCTGAACCCTTGCAGATGTCAGCATCCATCTTGCTCCAGCATATGAAAATAGACTGGTGAGGGAAGTAACTTATGCTTTATGGACTGGTTTCTATAAGCTCCTACCCCAAATAAATAACCTTTATAAAATCAAACCAATGTCTGTTATTTTGCACCAGCATCCCTTTGGCTGAGTAATACAGCTCCCAAGAAGGTTCTCTGAGAGATAATTGAAAGGAAGGGCTTGCAGAACAAATTAAGATAATTGAATTTGAAAGCTCCAGGAAAATGGTACTGAGGTGGTTAGGCAGAGTCTGACCCTCTCACAACAAAGGAGTAGAAAGAGGACTGAGACCTACCTGAAGGAGCTGCTTTGGATATACATAGAATGGGAAGGTGGTCCGAGTCATCTAGGAGTGTACTGGAAAGATAAAGAAGCCAAAGGAAAACCACGAATTGCTTGCCCCTGTGACTGAAATGGCACATATGCCCCACCCTCAGGGCAAAGAGCCTAGGTGGAGCCGCTGGCTCCCTGCTTGAAATGGAGTGTGAAGGGGATTCCTTGGGAGTAAGAGGAGTCTGGGAGGATAGAGAGTTTCTTTGTAGTGAGTTTGCCCAGCTGAATCCCCTTTGAATCTCAGAAGTGACCCCAACCTAATGGGAGGAGGGAAGGTAGAATCTTCACAGACAGGCTGTCATGCCTAGCTGCCTGGGGAAAGAGAGAAATTAGAGTAGAGAGGGGGTGGGAACAGACAGACATCTAATCAGCAGGACTGGCAAACTGCTAGAAATCTAATGTGCCCAAGGGAAAGGGGGTGAATAGCTTTCTGAAAGGCTAACTAACTTTAGGAGACAGTTTAGTTCAGTGAAGGAGTTCCTCTCTTGCAAATATGCAGTCCATGGTTCAATTACTGGCACCTCTTAGAACAGTGATTCACTGGGTGATCAGGCATCCAGCTGATACTTCATGACAGGGAACATATAGACACTCCTTTTGTATTAACTTTTCTTGGATCTCTTATTTTTTTAAAAAGGTTGCTTTTAAAATTTTTCTTGTTTTACTAGCTAAAACTCAGTTAAAAATTTCAAAGGGCAGGCTGCAGGGTGAATGATAAACACTGGCAGCCTGAGAAGCTATTTAGGGACCTAAGAGGGAAGACTATGTTCCCTTGCTGTTTTTTATTTGTTTGTTTGTGTTTTGACCTTTTTTCCCTCCCACTTTCTTTCTCCTTTTTAAAAATTAGTTGCTTCTGTCTTGTTTCTTGCTGTGTTTCCCCTTTCTTTATTTCCCTTTTTTTTTCTTTTACCGATTTCTTCTACCTGTGCTATTTCTTTTCTTCATCTTCCTATCTTCTGTTTTCTGTTGTTGTTCTTTCATTTCAACTCATTTTGTTTGGTCTTCAATTTTTCTTGTTTTTATTTCTCTCTTCTTTTTTCTCTATTTTCTCTTGTTTACTCTTTTATTTCTTTTCTTCTTTTCCTCTCTTATCATCATTCTGGCCTCTTAACTTATTTTATATATTTTTCTCTATTCTTTTCCTTGTTTCATTGTTTTCATTCCACTTTTTTATATTTATTCCTCTGTCTTTCTTATTTATGTTAATTATTCACTTTCCTAGGTCTTGTTTGGTTCCTCTTGTACATTTTACTATTATTATTACTATCATTCTTTTTCTCTTCTTATCTCTTTCCTTTTCTCTAATTCTAATTTTTTTTAACACGGGAACATAGACAACAGGAAGGAAAGAGAGTATGAAGAATGAAGTGTCAAAGTGAAACCCTGCCAGAAACACAAAAACAACAAGAAAATTAAACTCTAGAATGAGAAGCTAATCAACTGAATAAACCCATCAATATAAACCAATGCCTAGACACCAACAAAAATCACAAGCTAACTATGAAACAGGAAAACATTGCCCAGTCCAATGAACAAACTAAAAATCAGGAGGAGATGCAGAACATGGAACAACTAATCAGAGATAACCAAGAAATATCATGAATCAACTTAATGAAGTGAAGGAAGAGATTAAGGATAGTAAGAAGACACTGGGAGAACATACTGAAGAAATTGTAAACATATGTAAGATAACAAATATGATGGTGATGAATGGCACAATGAAAGAAATAAGAAATACACTGGAACCAAGTAACAGCAGATTTCAACAGGCAGAGGAAGGACTAAGTGATGTGGAAGATAGTATAGCTGAAATCAGACAGATAGTAGAATAGATAGATAAAAATATACAAAAATCCAGCAGGGATTGAGGGATTTGAATGACAACATGAAATGCACAAACATATGCATTATAGGTATCCCAGAGGGAGAAGAGAAGGGAAAGAGGACAGAGGTATGTTAGAAGAAATAATGCCTGAAAATTTCCCAACCCTATTGAGTGACATGTCCGTACAAGTCAGGAAGTGCAGCACACACCAAACAGTATAAATACTAACAGGCTACTCAAAAACATATACTTGTCAAATTGTATAATGCTCAAGACAAAGAGAGAATACTGAAAGCAGCAAGAGAAAAAAGATCCATCACATACAAGGGAAGCTGCTTGATAAGATTAAGTGTTGATTTCTCATCTGAAACCATGAAAGCAAGAAGGCAGTAGTACAACATACTCAAGGTACTAAAAGAAAAATTTTCCAGCCAAGAATTCTTTATCTGGTGAACCTGGTATTAAAAAATGAGGGAGAGTTCAAAATATTCACAGACAAACAGAAATGAAGAGAGTTTGTCAATAAGAAACTTGCACTTCCAGAAATACTAAAAGGACTTCTGCAGGTCAAAAGGAAAAACAGGAGAAAGAATGTTGAACAACGAAAAAGCTAAAAAGGCAGCCTACTCAATGGGAGAAAATATTTGTTAACCACATATTTGACAGGGTCCTAATATTCTGCATAGATATATAGAAATCCTACACCTCAAAAATAAAAAGACAAGCAACCCATTTTTCAAATGATGAAGTGATTTGAATAGACACCTCTCCAAAGAAGAAATATGAATGGTTAAAAAGTACATGAAAAGACTCTCAACATCACTAGCTAGTAAGGACATACAAATCAAAACTACAATGAGCTATCATCTTACACCCATTGGACTGGCAGCTAACTACAAGTGTTGGAGAGGATGTGGAGGAATGGGAAACCTCATCCACTGCTGGTGGGAAAGTAGAATTGTGCAACTATTGTGAAAGACAGTGTGGTGGTTCCTCAGAAAACCAAGTATAGATCTGCAATATGATCCAGCAACTCCACTGCTGGGTATATACCCAGAAGAATTGAAAGCAAGGACACAAACAAACATATGCACCAATGTTCATAGCACCATTATTCACTACTGCCAAAAGTTGGAATCAACCCAAATGCCCTTCAACAGATGAATGGATACACAAATTGTGGTATATACATACAATGGAATATTACTCAGCTGTAAGAAAAGATATAGTATTAACACACAGGATAACATGGGTGAATCTTGAAGACTTTATGTTGAATGAAGTAAGCCAGGCAGTGAAGGACAAATATTACATGACCTCACTGAATGAATTAAGCAAATTGAGCAGGGTCACAGAGCTAGAGTCTGGAAGATTGGTTTTTAGGAAATAGAAAGGAAGAAGAAGGCTGTGGGCCAATGCCCATATGGGCAAAATCTATGATAATGTGGAAGTGCGTAGTTATGCAGTGGAGGGACATGACAATGGTGTGGTGATATTATTGGTTTAGGCAGTGCAGGTATGTCAGGTGGGTAGGGTGTGTGTGGGGTGATGGACTTCCCATGGAACTGGCAGAAAAGTTGGGGGATAGAGCAGGTGAACACTGGGTATTGGTGGGTATGTAATTGAAACTACAATTTTGGGAATGCTCATTTGGCAATAGGGCAAGGTAGGGTTACTGGTTTAGGGCATTGGATGTGGGGGGGCATTTCAGACAGGGCACACCTGGGGTGTTGGAAACTGAGGCACAGTGGTTTCTAAAGGAGATGCTGTCTCCATGCTGGTGCTGTCTCCATGACTATGCTTGCAACCTAAGGAATGCAGTGATTGGGAGTTTCTGGCAAATGGGCTGAAGCTGTTAACGGCTGAAAGAAAAGATGAGCTCATACTTTTTGTAATGAATAGAACACTTAGACTTTACACCTTGAGATAAGATTTTTTTTAATTCCTTAGACTATAGGTAATGCTGATAGTTAATATGTCTTGCTCCTTAATGTCACGCACGCTATGTTAATGCTAATGTTTATGCTTAATGGCACATAGGCTGTTGTGGACCTGCTTGTAGACATGGACACTGGGGTATATAAAGAGCCCCTTGTAAACAATAAAGTTGTCTGATGAGCTTGAGGCTT
Source organism: Dasypus novemcinctus (assembly GCF_030445035.2). NCBI lineage: Eukaryota > Metazoa > Chordata > Mammalia > Cingulata > Dasypodidae > Dasypus > Dasypus novemcinctus. The sequence continues at coordinate 45,579,040 of NC_080674.1, read as the reverse complement.
CAATGCTCTTGGAACCCCTGATCCCAATCTCTCTTTGTCTTTCATTCCCCATACCCTTCGGGTCCATCGACTCTGACAACTGGCGCCCAATGTGGGGCCTGAAGTAGTTACTGTAGCAGAGATTCTTCCATGGTCATATTGAGAATGCAGAAACAGGAATCCTTCCTGAAAGGTTGAGACGTCCAACATAGGGTAACCTGGGTCAGAAAATAAAGGTAAGAATTTTAATCAATTTTGTTTCTGCTAGCATCAGGGTATGGGAAATCAAATGGGAAAAATATTCACAGGTACTGAAAACTTTTAAAAACTGTCAGAGTCACAGTGAAAACTGCAGATTTAAAGAATCTTTTAAATCTTAAACAGTGGAAACAGGTAATGAGGGCACTACATAGAGCATATCAAAGAGGGGAATTCATTCCATTATCAGTATGGGCCTTATGCCACCAGATAGTGGCAGCCTTAGATCCTTTACAGTCTGAAGAAGGAGAGAAAGATGAAATTACTATATTTTCTAAGCCCATAAGTAAATTTGAAATAAAAGAAAGTAAATTGGAACAAGAATAGGAGCTTGAGGTGAATGGGGAACCATCAGGTTTTCCCCCTTATCCTGATATTAACCCTTTCATCAACAAAAGCTCAGTGAAGTATCCTAATGAAATACCTTCTGTGTATCCAGTTCAACCCTCTGCACCTACTGAATTGCCTTCTGTTACTAAACCTAAGTTAGAAATGTTTTCAGATGTTGCCGATGCTTTGCCTTATAAACAATTATTATCTGCTTTCCCCATAACATTACATGTGATGCCACCAGATACAAATAATCTGCAAGGGGTGTCAAGTTTCATCCTGAGCCAAAACCTTTTAAACTATTGAAAGATTTAAAACAGGTAAAAATACTAAATAAAATCCTAGTTAGTGAAATCAGGCTTGTAAGAAAACTCTCTGTTAAAGTGTTAACTAAGAAAAGGAAACTATTCTGGCAGCAACTCTGCAAACCTGCTGCTGTCTACATGACAATGTAGCTGTGGGCTAGTGGGGGTTAATAGAGTTAAGCCACTGGAAAAAGAGAAAAACGTGGCAACATTGGTGTTCTGTTTTGTTTCCATGCTAATTCTTATTGGGCTCATTTAACCAAGATAATAAAATTAGTACAAAATTTTTATCAAGGTCTAAAAGGAATTTTCAGTTTTAAATCTATAGTTTACTCCAGAACTTCAAGTCTCAGTATAGTCTTACAGAGTAATAATCCAAAAATGTGTTAACGGTCTGTCTAAACTGCAAAATAAGAACTTAACTACATTTATGCTGCTCAAGTTATCTTAACTGATTGCTGATAACTAATAAAAATGTTTCCAAGCACAAGCTTGCATGTTACAGGCAACATGGTTTCCAGAAGAAATCTTTAAAAGTAAAATCTAAGATGTGATATAACGGAGAACTTAAAAACAGCTATACCAAGAAAGTAAGAATTATGAGTTAATTGTAAACTATGTTTCTGTTAATGTGTTGTAATTGTTTTGTGTCTGTTTGTTCAATGTCGGTGTATATTTTGATATCTCTGGATGGTAATATAAATTAATAAGTAAAAATTTTTTTTTAAAAAAGAGCTCTATTCAAATGGCCAAAAATTAAATAAGTGCTTATATTAATACTTAAGTTTATTATATTAATACATAAATTTTTAAATGTTAATAAGATTTCTACACTGATAAAAATTGTAAGTCTTGATTAACAAAATTACTATAAGTCTTTTCATAAAAAATGGTTCTTGCCTAGATTAAAATGAAAAGTTTATTTTTCTTCACAGGATAAAATGAAGGATGTAAAACTTAAATGAATATTAAAGAAGGTTAAAAGTTTGTGGGAATGCTGACTGAAATTTAATAAGTTTTTCCTAAAAGGTGTGTTTTGTCCTAAAATAGAATGGCTAATTTTCATAAACTCTTGGAACTTAATTTGCATGTGGCAAGTTGTAGAAGGTATTGTGGTAACTTTAAATAAGGGAATGTGTTCTGTGAAGGTAAAATTTGTCTTAAAATAATATAATTATAGTCTATACAGTTATAAATAATTATAAGAAGTTTAATGAAACAGTATTTAAATTAAGGTATTTAAATGGAAATTCCAAAAAGTCATTATTAAATAAAACCTGAATTGATAATACTACTAATAAAAGGTAATTTTATAACAGGAAAATTTGTTGGTGGCCAGTCTTCCCTGCAAACTGGCTTCTAGGGGACTTTCTGGAATTGCATGCTACTAAGTATTCAAAGTGAAGAAAAGTTCATTATTTTAACAAGCTCATTTAGTGTTGATGGCAATTATATGTTGTAAGAAGTTTGCCTGGTAACTTAGTATGTAGGATATATGGAATGTGTTTTTATTGTTAAGGAAGCAGGAGATGATTTTGTTCTAAGATAAAATGATTATTAGAAAGGAGTAAAATGTGGGACAAAACCTGAATGAATACTGAAAGTATAGAAGGTTCGTGGAAAAGAAATTTTGATTTAAGTAGAGTAAAATTTGATGGGTCTGTCCATAAAATTTTAAAAGGTTTTGTATCAAATAGTATACTAATGCAAAGTTAAAAATTTTGTCCTTTTTCAAAGTGTCTCAAATCATTAGTTTGTTCTGGTGAAAGTTTATGGAAAGTTTCTATCCTGAATAATCAGTATACAGAGAGTCTGTTTTATCAAAACAACTTCTTGTGCTTTAACCTCATCATTTCCTGTGTTTAGGGAAGAAAGGATCTTATCTCTTTTAAAGGAAAATAATGTTTAAACCTGCTTTCTAAAAATCAAATTCTGAAAAGTAGCTTTTTATTTCAAACTAATTACAAGAGATTTGTTCTTTTATCTTGAAAGAAAAATTAAAGTAACAGTTAAGTTAATGTAATACGTTATAAGTTGAGAGTGTTTAAAAGTGTTATAAAATTAACAGGATTTTTTAACCCTCTGTTAATTAAAGTTGTATGAGTAAAAAGTTTCCAATGAATACTTAAGCATGTATAAATTCACCAATATTTCAGTATGCATAATATTAAACAGAAGTATAATGTGGTTAATTATGGTTTTAATTATTATAAAAAGGCATGTGTCACAAAACCTCTTATCATAAATTAAAATAATAACATTGTAGTATGCAGCAGTCACAAATATTGCTAGTTTGCTGCAAAAAGTTAATATCCAGCTTTGTTGCTATCACTTTGTTTTAAAATGTGGTAAGATTTTCTTTTTAGTATTTCCTTAGGCAAGTCAAGCCAGCCTGCATTCTCCTACCTGTAGAAAAGTCAACAATGTACTTTTGCAGTGCTTCTCCAAGGCTGTGTGCATAGCCCAACCATCTGACCTGGCATGATGATAATAATCTAGCTGCATAAAATCAGTGGCTGAAACTCTATTGATGACATTATGTTAACCAGTAATTCCTTTTTCAGAATGAAAAGAAACATCAGAGATAATAGTATCTTCTCTTAAAAGCCTGAACTAAGCAAACAATTGGGACAGGCTGCAGGGTCCCTGCTGCTCTGTCGAATTCTTCAATGATGTTTAATTTGGTAAAACAAAACTATAACCTGTTGTAATTGATAAAATGCAATGTTTTCTCATGTTAATGTAGTTTGTAACATTGTTGGAATGCTGAAAATCTTTCATCTCTCACTTAGTCTCAAATATTAAAACCATTGTATGTATTAATTGGGAAAGGTCCTTCATGGAAGTAAGAAAACCTCCAGCAAGATGCTTTAAATAATAAAAGGAAGGTAAATTGTGGACACTAACTTAGCCTATGAATTGGATGTAGCAAGCAACCATATTGGTTTTGGGTGGAGTTTGTGGCAAAAGCAAAATTGTGAAAGTAACCCTCGAGTTTTAATCACAATTCTGGAAGGAGACCAAAAGTACAATACAAAAAGGCAATTGTGTGCAGCAAAGGAAGTCCTGCTAAAAGTGAAACACTTAACCCAATAGTGTCTGGCCACTCTAAAGACTGCCATCCCTATCCAGGGGTAGATTGCAAACACTAAAAACAAGACAGAAATGATGAACTGTTGTAAATCACCCTCAAATTATGAAAAAACATCTGGGATACCTGCTAGTAATAACAGGTGACTGTCATGTCCCTGCCACTCCTCTAACATCCCTTTTAGGACTGTTGACATAGATGCCTTTGTGAAGATCCAGGGCCTACCACTGAAACCTGAGAAAAGGCAGAGTGGTTCCACCAGAAAGGTGAACACCGTGAGTACCAAACCTTGTGGTGCCTAGCCCAGCAGTTCCGGCTGCCTGTTACTCACCAACAGCTCATAGACATCCCCCATAAGTTCCTTCATGCTTACTCCAATTACTGACATCAGATCTCTCCTGTTCTCGAGAGGAACAAGCCTTTATTCATTACTTTACTAAAACAAAAATGGGGATATGTGGAAATACGGCCAGAGATTAAAATACTACACTGAGACCTATAGCAATTTAACTTTAATCATAAAAATTTTTCAATTGCTCCCATGCATCACATTAACTTTACAAATTCTGGAACTGTGAACTTGCAGCTTGTGTATGCCTATGTACTTTGGGCCTGTGTGCTCTCTCCTTATGCTAGTGTGACAGGAACTGTTAACATCACTAAGGAAAATGGATACCGGCCCCTTGGACTAATGGCACTCATAGTCATAACCTGCAAAAGAATTTGTGGGAAATAATTTTTGGAATTGCCCCTCCATATGAATGGCTGGGAAATATAAATAAGACAGGACAGTATTTGACCCTTAAACATATCATTTTAAAGCCTGTGTTGAAGATCCATTTGTTTTCATAACTGGTAAGATAACTATTAAGAATGATTCACTGTTTTATGAAAATGGTGCCTTGCAGGATGGAGAAACAATAGCCATGACCAGAAGAAGAAAATGCATCTGGATACCTGTGAGAATGATGTAAATTTGGCAGTCATCTTCTGAAAGTCAATTACTGCTGCATAAGAATTCTTGAAATGGACTAAATGCTTCATTGGACTGCTTATTATAAGCATTTTGGGACTGATTGGAATCATTACAGCTTCTGCTACTACTATGATAGCTTTACATGAAAGTACAGATTCAACAATACATGCATGATTGGCATAATAATGCTAGTGACTTATGGCATAGTCAAGAACATATTGATGAAGAACTAAACAGTAGAGTTAGTGACCTTGAATCAGCAGTTTCACATCTTGGAGATCAAATATATAACTTAAATCTACTTAGAGGATTGAGATGTGATTGGAACAAAAAATTTCTGTATTACTCCACTTGCTTACAATAATTCTATGTTTGACTGGGAAAAAATTAAAAATCATTTGATAGGTCATAAAGGTAATATGTCAATAGAAATAGAAGAATTACAGAAAAAGATATTAGAAATGTCTCTTAATCAGATTAATGTAGCTGATGATGAGGATATCTTCAATGATTTAATTTCTCATTTCAATAAGTTTAATCCAGTAAATTGGTGGAAATCACAGCATTTCCTGTCAGCTTTAGGAATAGGGCTAATCATATTTGTTCTGTTGCTCATGATTCTCACCTGTGCCAGACAATGCTTTCGAAGAAGATTGCAAAGTGTAACAGCCATGAAACATGTGAATAATCTGGTGCTAGCAAAAGCACTTCAATAATTTCCCCAAGTCAAAGAGCTTGGCCGGTAGTCAATGATAGGTAAGACTCTCAGAGGAGGGCAACCTAAGACAGGCACAGTCACCTCGACTAAAACAAAAAGGGGGAAATGTTGGAAACTGAGGCACAGTGGCTTCTAAAGGAGAGAGTGCTGTCTCCATGCTAGTGCTGTCTCCATGACTATGTTTGCAACCTAAGGAATGCAGTGATTGGGAGTTCCCAGCAAATGGGCTGAAGCTGTTAAAAGCTGAAAGAAAAGATGATGGAGCCTAGAGTGCCTACAACTGAAAGCAGGAGGATTGCATCCAGTATCCATGTGGAATCTAAGCCCCCTCTTGACATATATGTAGAAAGGACACAACCAAGCCAAGGTCCACAGGAAGGAGGAATACAGTAAGGATTAGAGTGGACTTAATGATATTCTATTCATGAACTATTGTGGTTAATAATCAAGAAAATGTGGCATTGTTGTGGAAAAAGTGGCCATGGTGGCTGCTGGGTGTGGGGAATGGGAGGAAGAGATGAGATGTGGAGGCATTTTCGGGACTTGGAGTTGTCCTGGGTGGTGCTCCAGGGACAATTGCTGGACATTATATGTCCTCCCATGGCCCACTGGATGGAACATGGGAGAGTGTGGGCTATGGTGTGGACCACAGGCCATGGGGTGCAGCGATGCCCAGAGATGTACTCACCAGATGCAATGGATGTGTCATGATGATGGGGGAGAGTGTTACTGTGGGTGGAGTGGTGGGGTGGGGGTGGTGGGAGTGAATGGGGAACTCACAATTTTTGATTGTAATATTTTTTTAAAAATGAATAAATTGAGTAGAATTTGGGGAAAAAAGTGAGCTTTAAAAAAAAAGATGAGCTCATACCTTTTGTAATGAATAGAACACTTAGACTTTGTACCTTGAGATAAGATTTTTTTAAATTCCTTAGACTATAGGTAATGCTGATAGTTAATACATGTTGCTCCTTAATGTCATGTATGCTATGTTAATGCTAATGTTTATGCTTAATGGCACATAGGCTGTTGTGGACCTGCTTGTAGACACATATACTGGAGTATATAAAGAGCCCCTTGTAAACAATAAAGTTGTTTGATGAGCTTGAGGCTTCAATGCTCTTGGAACCCCTGATCCCAATCTCTCTTTGTCTTTCATTCCCGATACCCTTCAGGTCCATCGACTCCAACACTGGGGCAGGCTTCTAGGGAGTGCATGAGTGTTCATCCTGACATAGTGTGTTATATCAGTGAGTGGAGACTCACATCATGAGCAGAAGGTGTTAGACTCCCATCCTGGGGAGGCCCGCTATGTTCCCAAATAGAGGGGCAGGGGGCAGGAGTCTCTTGAGGTCATGTCCCAACAGAGGAGAACAGACCCTTGTATCAAGCCTTCAGTATTGTTTCAAGTAACTATGAATCTGGTCCTGCAAAGGGCAAAGACTGGCAGTTGCCATGGGTCCCAAGGGGAAGGGAGGGAGGAATAGAATAGATGGAACAGGCAGCATTTTGAGGGTAATGGAAGTGTTCTACATGATCTTGCAATGATGGATACAGACCATGTTAAGTTTCACCAAAATTAATAAAAGTGTATGGTCCAAACTGTAAACCATAATGTAAAACACTGGCCATGGTTGGTACATTTGTTTCAATATTTGTACATCAGTTGTAACATATGTACCACCCACATTTAAAATGTTTTGAATAGGTGAAGGGGGGGAAGGGGAAAATGTTGGATATATGATCCCCCTATGTTCTGTATGTGACTTTACTGTGACCTAAAACTTCTTTGAAGACAAAATGAAAAAAGTAAGACATTGGGGGAATAAATGGAAGAAAATGTCACTGTACATACAGGAAAACAGCTCATACAGTGATGAAAGACACGTCAAAAATTTTTATTAATATTATATATTTTTATTTTCTATTATTTCAAACTTTTAAAAAATGTTTTTGTATTTTATTTTTTATTTTTAAAGCTATTATTATTATATCATTTTCCTATTAACTGTATTCAGTTATTTTGTTGGTTTCAATTTTCAATAGGTTTTGGATCACAGAGAGGTAACAGCTGTGACTGGGGAGGATCATTGGTGTGGGGTGTCAGAGATGGGGGATGCACAGTAGGAGGTTCACCTGGGGCATGTATATAAGGCATCTGAATGTGTTCAAGTATTCATGGGGCATTGTCACAGTGGGTGGATATTCACACAATAACCAAAGGAATGTTGAATTCCCATTCTGGGGAGCTCTGCCACATTCTCTAATGGGACAACAAGAATCCCCTGAGTACAGGGGCAGTGACTAGTGAGGGAGAATGGACCATTGATGTGCCTTTGATAGTGATGACTCTACTTATAAATCTTTACTTTCAAAATTGAAACTTAGCCTAATATTATAGGGTGACTAAGCATTACCTCCTGAGAGCCTCCTTGTTGCTCAAATGTGGCCTCTCTCTAACTCAGCATATAAATGCATTACCTTCCCCCCCAGTGTGGGACATGACTCCCAGGGATAAGCCTCTCTGGCATTGAGGGATTACTACCAAGCACCAACCAGCAATGCAACTGGAAAAGGACCTTGACCAAAGGGGGAAAAAGGTAAAGACCAAAGGGGGAAAAAGTTTATATGGCTAAGAGACTTCAAAGTGAGTTGGGAGGTTATTCCAGAGGTTACACTTATGCACAACTCAGCAGGAACTCATTGACTGCCAAAGTGAATATTCCCTCAAATAGCAGGGCTCCTGAGTGTCTGGAAACATCCAGACACTATAGGCAGGAAAGACAGCTCAGGCGTTTGGCACCTGCTAGTGGTCCCACTTTGGAATTTGTACTTCCCACTGTGAAAGAGTTGGACTCAGTGGTGGTTTCCTTACACATGGCTCTTCTGTCCCTTCTATTTGAACCTACAGTTAGTACTAGAGTTGATAGGTGTATGTCCAAGAAACTTAAATCTTTGGGCTTACATGTACCATTTGGGCCCTGAATCTCAAAAGATTTGCAACACCTACTCTCCAGTTCCTTGGATTCACCCAGAAGAACTAACAAGGAACTGATGATTGACAATGACCATCTCAAGGAACAGAGAGCATCTACAAGTAAGATAATCCCATCCATCTGCCTCATGGGATCTAAGCCCCTTCTCGATTTGAGGCAGAGTAGTCACCACCATCCCAGAATCCTCGGGATTGGGGGATGAATAATGAATTAGAGTATACTTACTGTTATTCTACTATAGAATTATTGTGATCTTAGCAATGGGAGAACTCTTATCACTGATGTGGAGGCAGTGGCCACTGAAGGTACTGACAGGAGGGAGAGGGAAAAATAGTGTAATTTGGGGGCATTTTTGGGACTTGGGCATTGTCCTGAGTGAACTGCAATGACAGATATAGGCCATTGTACATCTTATAACAACTTAGAAAAATTTGGGGGGAGAGTGTAACCTACAATCCACACTTAGTGGCAATGCTTCAAAATATGTTCATCATTGTGACAAATGTACCACACTAATAAAGGATGTTGTTGATGTGGGAAAAGGTGGGAGGGTTAGGAAATGGAGCACATGGGAATCGCCTATATCTTTTATATAACATTTATGTAATTTCAGTTTCTTTTAAAAATAAAAATTAAAAAGCACTTTAGAAAACATAATTGAATTTCACCATTAGTTGAATCAATTTCAAAAATACAGCAGAAGGCAAGAGGAAACAGATGGGTAGGTTAATACATCCACAATAGGACTCAAGTAGGGGTGAAGGTACCATGCTATCTGAATCCTGTGTTACACAATATTCAGACAGCTTCTCTCTTTTTCTGCCCTCCCTCTCATCCTTTCTCTCCTTCTATCCCTCTCTCTCCCTCTCTCTTTTCTCTCCTCCACATCAGCCTTCCCTGCTTACAGTCTTGTTATAAGGACCAGACTTGTAGGTGATAAAGGAAATTCAGCAGATAGAAAGTTCCTGGAGCCTACACACACTTGCTCCACCAAAGAGATACAGGAACAAATATTCTTACTTAGCCAGTGGCTATAGATTACCAATAATCTTCTGAGCAACCCCATCAAAGGACAACTGGGGTCAAAATAGATGTCAACAATGGGTGGCTGATTTAAGGATACCATAACTGCCTTGAATATTTCATATAACATGAATATTGAGAGCTTACTTATTTCTTCCATCTCTCCCTATCTTTGCTCAGAACATATATGAAGTACTTTATGCCTAACATATCTCACAAGTGCATGCATATTTACTACTTAATTTTTCTAAGAATGACTGTTCTTAATACAGCAAATACACATAGTCATCATTTGAAAATAAAAATAATTATTTAGTTAATCATTCTTTTATTTTGAAAACATTAATTGTTCATTTACCATGTACCAGTGACTCTTCTGGGTCATGGTGATACAGGGAAGAATAGAAGAGCCTAAAATCCTTCCCTTCTCAAAGCTTATATCTTAGGGTGAGTGACATGGTTCAGAACCACTGCTTCAACAAGTGTTGGAGAGGATGTGGAGAGACAGGAACACTTATTAACTGTTGGTGGGAATGTAAAATGGTACAGCCACTGTGAAGGACTGTTTAACAATTCCTAAAGAAGTTGAATATAGATTGAATATAGATTTACCATGTGACCCAGGAATACCACTACTAGGTATATACCCAGAAGAACTGAGAGCAGTGACATGAACTAACATCTGCACACTGATGTTCATAGCAGCAGTATCACAATTGCCAAAAGTTGGTAACAACATAGGTGTCCATCAACTGATAAATGGATCAACAAACTGTGGTGTATATACACAATGGAATATTATGCATCTGTAAGAAGAAATGAAATTTTGAAGCATGTGACAATGTGAATGAACCTGGAGGACTCTGTTGAGAGAAGCAAGCCAGACATAAAAGGACAAATACTGTATGACTGTGCTATTATGAACTAAATATATTGTGTAAAATCATAAAATTAATAACTAGAATAAAGACTAGAAAATAGAATGAGTTTAGAGAATGGAAAGTGAGGGTTAATCTGTGCAGAATTGTTAAAAAGGTTGTCTGTTAATCTATGCAAATGAATAGAAAAGGTGAAAGCACATCATAGTGTTTGTAAATAGCAGAGCTATTATATGAGTGTGACAGGGATTGAAAGGGACAAGATCATGTATATTACTAGAAGGAAAACTAAAAAGTGTAACATGGGACTGTGTAGCATAGTGAGACCTCATGTGAAATATGAATACGGGAAATATTGCATAAATAAGACTACTTTTTCTGAAACTGAACAAATATATGTTAATGTTACAAGATGTTAGTATCAGGCAAATAAAAACACCTCATGCTAAGTGAAAGAAAGTAGACACAAAGTACTACATATTATACAATTTCATTTATAGAAAATGTAAGTAAAATCTATTTATAAAGGTGGAATTATATTAGTGGTTATGTAGGGCTGGGGAAGGATAGAGGGATTAAGAGGTGACTATTAAGGGGTGTGGGGTTTTTCTTTTTGGAGTAATGAAATTGTTCTAAAATTTTTTGTGGTGATGAATGCACCATGCTGATTATACTAAAAGCCATTGATTGTACACTTTTGGATGCAGTGTACAGTAATGTGAATATATCTCAATAAAACTTGTTTTAAAAAGTTCAACTAGCATCTGAATAGCCTATTGAATTCTTTTTTTTAGTACAAGATTCCATTATAATTTAAAATTACTACAAACATCTATGCAAAAAAAAGATGCTATTTCTATTTCATAACAATTTAGCACTATCTATTTCTGATGAGAAATAAAGTAAAAATTCAATGAATGTAGAAAAAGAACCACTGCTTCGGTTCACATATGTATGGATATGGATATGGATAAATATCTCACATGTACATGGAAGTATGTGTGTGTTGCACACACAACTTTTTATTAGTCTAGTACTCATACTGTGAAGCTACCAGTCTAATGTCTAGAAGTATTTGAGTATTGAAAAAAAAGATGAACTGTATTGTTCTTTCCTGACATGTGTTCCAGTGATGATAGAATACATGGGTATGATTACTGGCACCACCATTTACTATCTTGTGGACCAATCACTTAATCTTGGTGAGTCTCAAATTGTATACAGAGTTTCTGTAAAGATTTAATGAGGTAATATGTGGAATATGGATGATAAATTAGAAAATTAAGCATAAATATAAAGGAGCTTCTGTATTTCCCCTATTTGTGAAGAAAGGCATAATAATACTTATGTCGTTTTGTCACTAAATGTTCATATGTCTACCAACCTAGTAAATTGAGATTCTAATCTTTTTGTTGCTTAAACTTTCTCCTCTGAGCTTAAGTTTATATTTCTTTCTGTACCCAAAGCAATACATTGACTTCTTTCTTCAATAGATATGAGACCATATGGAAATGGGAGTGAGGAAGTCACATAGGGTAAATGCATCTTTAGCTTCATTCAATCGCATGTTTTGTTTTTACTGATAGCCATCACCAAAGTTGGTTAGAAGGTTTTTCCCAATCTGATACTCACTCTACTTTCTCAATTTCTATTGCCCCATCCAATTTTCCCACATTTTCCTATCATCTTCCTATTTGAACCCCCTAAGAATACTATATCCTTCGGTGAAATTTTTTAGCAATCCTAGGCTTTTGCATTCATCATTACAAAATGAGTCATGACCCTGTCAGTGCCACATAAATAAGACCAAACAGAACAGTATTCTTCTATTTCATTAGCACTCACTTTGCAACACTGGATTACAAATTAGGAAATTTATTCAGGCCAGTCTACATTTTATTTGCTATGTTTAGTTAGGAACATTTAGATACATTAGCTGTTTCCCCAGTCAGAACAAATATTTGCTGGGTTAATGGATAAGCTGATTCATGTTTGTTCTTTGTTGAAAGCAAAATATAAAACATCTTTTGTTCCCATTTTCAATTTTCCTTTAATTCCTTACTTAAAGACTTTATATTTGGATAAAGGAAAGCAATTGCTCTAAGAATGAACCTTTGAATTGCTAGTGTTAGTTCCTTCCAATGGTAATAACTTCCTCAAATTATGATGGCAAATATACCATAGATACCAATGCACCTGATGAGTTAGCATCACTGATAAGGAGAGTTATCAGGGATGATTTGAAGCTACATCATATGAGTAATGGTTGAAAGATCCATGTTTATCCCACAGAAAAGATTTTAGGGGCTGGAAAACAGCTTTTATTAGAACATAGAAGAAACATTTGGTTTGCTCTATGTGGTTTCAGAAGAAACACTAAGATTAATGTGTAGAAATTATAAATAAGGAACCTTTCAGCTTAGCAATTATATTTGTTCATAAAACAATCTGACTTTGGAATCCCATAGGATAAGGGAAACACCTAAATACCTACATATCAAGAAGAATGAATAAAATCCCACAACCCGTGCCAACAGTATGACTATGAAACAGAGAATAATACAAACTTAAATTTGCATGTAACTAGGAAAATAAACATTCAGAAACTAATCATGTTAACTCTGGAGCCTCCTTCAGGCAGGAAGTGAAAGAGGAAAGTGCAGTGGACACTAGAGGTGGTGGAGCTCAGATAAAATCACTCCCCAGAAGATCTCCCTGAGATCAGATATGCTGAGAATAAGTCTAAGACCTGGCTGATCAGAATTCTGGGGATCGAAAGAAAGGGTCATGAAAGGGCATGCAGTTAGAGTTGGGAAGAACTTACAAGGGGGAGTGACTTTGAAGGGAAAGGATTCCTTTGAAGTTTACAGGTGAAGGGTAAGAAGGAAACAAGTAGTAGAAATTAAAGGGCCTACAATAACAAGAAAACTGAAACATAAGAAGACACATAATCACTATCATCCAACTTCTGCACCCAAAAGAATTTTGGCATTAATTAAAGAGCCTGATCTTCATCATACCAAAATAAGAGGACTCTCTTGAAGTAAGAAATCTAATAAGTCACCAAACTCCTCACCCTCTTCTACATACAACTGATGGCCCAGGAAAATATAAGACATTCCAAAACTAACATAAAATAGCAGACAATATCCACACAAAGGTATTGCAAGAGAAAATAGAAAATGGAAACCTAAATAATTCAGATGATAAAAATATTCCCCCAAACCAACCATAAAGTCAAAATAAATTATAACAGAAAACTGCCATCTTAATTAAATATCCTTAACTATTTATTGATATGGAAAAAAACCTCAAGAACATATTTTAAAGTTCAAAATAGAAATAAACAAACAAAGAAACAAAAAAAAAAACCAGGAAAATGTGTAATAAGAGTGGACTGAACTCAGGAAAAAAAATGAAGATAAAGAAAAAAAAATTCATCTCAGAAATAAAGTCTAAATTAGAAGACATGCAAGGAAGAATCAGAGACTGAAGATACAAATGTTATGAAAAATTAAAACAGCCAAAATAATGAAAATGAAAGAACAAAAGCAGTAATAAGGATCAGATAGAAAATGATATATATAGAAGGTAGGCAACAACAACAACAAAACTCTAAGTAAAGAGACAGGCATTATAAATGTGATTAGTACAAAGAGAACCATAACAACAAAACTATAAGTATTCTTATATACTAAAAGAAATTAAAAAGAATAAAGAAAACAGACAACATAGAGAAAGGCAATAAATATATAACACAGTAAATATAACTTAAAATAATCTGTAATAAACATATCAATAAATAAAAATGGACTTAACTGACCAATAAGTAAAAGACATATGTAGCAAAAACCAACTCTGCTATATTTAAGAGACCAACCTAAAACAAATTGATTCAGAAAGGCTAGATTAGGTAAACGCAAATTACATCCTGATATTAAATAAAGTAGAATGAAACTCCACAGATTTCAAAGTATTAAACAAGACAATGAATTTAATAATGGATATGGAAATATATTTACCAAATAACATAGTATCCACCTTAATAAAGCATCAACAGAAAGCACAAGGAGAAATAGCAGTAATAAACGATGACTTTAATACTTCACTTTCACTCTAAGACAGGACAAAAAAATAAGATATAGACATATAATGTAAAAAATGACAGATTTTTTTAAAAAACACATATTAAAAAGAATATAAGTTCTCAAGTATACATGAAACATTCAGTACATTTTACCACAAACTATTTTAAATTAACTGCCAATTTACTATTATAAAAATATTAGGGGGTGGACTTGGCCTAGTGGTTAGGGCCTCCATCTATCACATGGGCGGTCCACAGTTCAAACCCTAGGCCTCCTTGACCCATGTGCAGCTGGCCCATGTGCAGTGCTGATGCGCACAAGGAGTGCCGTTCCATGCTGGAGTTCCCCCGCGTAGGGGAGCCCCATGCGCAAGGAGTGCACCCAGCAAGGAGAACTACCCAGTGCGAAATAAAGTGCAGCCTGCCCAGGAATGGTGCCGCACACATGGAGAGCTGACACAACAAGATGATGCAACAAAAAGAAACAGATTCCCGTGCCGCTGACAACAGAAGCAGACAAAGAAGACGCAGCAAATAGACACAGAGAACAGACAAGGGGGGGGAGAGAAAGAAAGAAAGAAAGAAATCTTAAAAAAAAATTAGGTCATCAAAAACCTCTGTACATTTCATAAGGTAAAATAATACAGCATTCTATGAGTTAAAAAATAATAAATGAAAATTAACAATAATACATATAAAATCCTTCAAATGAAAAATTTTTAGCTCTAATAAATAATCTTTGGAAAAGATGACATACAAATAATCATATTTCAGAATTTCTAAAGATTCATGACAATGATTTACCACTATGCTAAAGAATCCATGAAATAAAATTAGAACAATTATTAAAGGAATATTAATAGCCTTAAATACATATACCAATAAAAATGAAAGAATGAAAGTAAATCATCAGTTCTCAACAAAGAAATTTAGAAAACATACAATAGGGTAAACCTATGCAAAAGAGAAAAGCAGTATAATAAATAAATCAAAACACCAGTTCTGGGAAGCAGACTTGGCCCAGTGGTTAGGGCATCCGTCTACCACATGGGAGGGCCGTGGTTCAAACCCCGGGCCTCCTTGACCCATGTGGAGCTGGCCCATGAGCAGTGCTGATGTGTGCAAGGAGTGCCGTGCCACACAGGGGCGTCCCCCGCGTAGGGGAGCCCCACGCTCAAGGAGTGCACCCTGCAAGGAGAGCCGCCCAGTGTGAAAGCAAGTGCAGCCTGCCTAAGAAAGTGCAGTCTGCCTAAGAATGGCGCCACCCACGTGGAGAGCTGACACAGCAAGATGATGCAACAACAATAAAAAAAGAGACACAGATTCCAGGTGCCACTGACAAGAATAGAAGTGGACACAGAAGAACACACAGCAAATGGACACAGAGAGCAGACAACTGGGGATAAAATTTAATTAATTAATTAATTTAAAAAATAAATAACTTTTTAAACATAAAAGTAATGGCTTTCAGTATATTAGTATATGGATTCATCAAAATCAATTTTAGAAAGTTTTCATTACCTACAAAGGAATTCATGCTCAACTTAGTTGTCACAGCCCCCTCCAAGACAACCATCTCCCCTATCCCTAAGTAATCAATAATCTACTTTTGTCTATTCTGGACATTACAGTTATTTTGTCTATTCTGGACGTTACAGTTAAATGGAATCAGACAATAAGTGAGCTTTTTTATCTGGCTTTTTTCACTTAGCCCAGTGTTAAAGTTTCATCCACATTGTAGCATGTATTAGTACTCCTTTCATTGCCTTAAAATAATCTATTGTAAGGATAGATTTGGATATTTTGTTTATCCAAATAACCCACTTTGGGTTGTGTCCACTTTTTGGCTACAATGAGTAATGCTGTTATGAACATATGTGTACAAGTTTTGTGTGACATATTTTTATTTCTTTTAGGTAGGATTGATGAAGTGGGATTGATGTATCATATGGTAACTATTTAACCATTTAAAGAACTGCCAAACTCTTCATTAACAATATCTTTGCTTTTATAATTATAGCCATCTTAATGAGTGTGAAGTAGCATACTTTATGGTTTTGATCTGCAATTCTTTGATGGCTAATGATGTTGAGCATCTTTTCATGTGCCTATAATTTCCATAAAGAAATGTCTGTTCAGATCCTTTGCCCATTTTTAATCAGGTATTTGTCTTTTTATCATTAATTCACAAAAGTTCATTATATATTCTAGAGACATATTATCATATATATGATGTGCAACAATTTTCTCCCATTCTGTGGGTTGTTATGACAATATTTTTTAATGCTATTCTAGTGGATTTAAATTCCTCTAAAAATGCTTCCCTTAAGTTTGTTACACACACACACACACACAAATCCTTAAATACATGCTTTGAAAGGGGATTTCATGGTGAAATAAGTTTGGGAAATGCCTCATTCTATCTCACCTTCTGTGATTTTATACCAGCACTTTAAGCTTCTGAGAAGTCATGAAGTAACCTGCTTAATTTTTGTTTAACCAACTAAGAACTAAAGTTGTGTTGACTCATTTATCAAGGAAATCACTATATCTTTATAAGACACTTCAGAAAAATTTTTCTGAAAATCCAAACTAATCAAAACTGTAAAAGTTATGATAATTTGAAATATCAATTTTTGGTCATAGATTTCTCTTTCTGAATATAGCAATTGTGCCACCTGCTGGAAACAAAGCATAACACTGCTATAATTTTCAGAATTTTGGAAAAATCTGTTAATTATGAATTCTTTTGACAAATGAGATAAGACTTTGTTCTTTTACAATCCCTTACGTCAAAACAAAACAAATGAAAAAGAAACATTGACCTTATATTTATATGCATTCCCTATAACCGAATAGGAACTAAATAACTATTAAAATTATTGATATGAGTTTTTTTCTATTCTTGAAAATATTTTAGAGAATGAAATTATAGGATTGTCCTTGATAAGTGAGTTATATAAGAGACACATTTTAAATCTATGATTCTTGTGTTTTCCTAAATAAGATGCAGAAAAGCAGTAAGAAAAGAGTTATAGTCCAAAGAAGATTGACAATAGTTGACCTGCAACACACTGTAGAGAATAATTGATGTTGCTACAACATGACAAAAATAAAAGAAAAGTTAAATATTCTCTGGTCAAATTTCTATTTTAAGTAACATTTCTTTTATTTCTATTAAAAAAATAAGAGACCTTTAGTCCCTTTGAATGATTAGACCTACATCCTGATATGTTTTTATGCACTTTCTTACATAAGTGGGCTTTCACATCAGATTGTTCTTATCAGACTAAAAATAGAAACTTATTTTGACAATAATGTTGTTCCAAGCATCGAAAACTTATATACTGAGAAAATTATTTTAGAACACATTTTTATGATAAGTACTATCTTAAGTCCTTTAAAATATTAATTTAAACTCTTTACAAACCCCATGAGGTTGGTATTGTTATCATTTAAATTTACTTTACAATTGCAGAAATCAGGCACATAGTGGATAAGAAACTTTCCCAAGGTCACCCAGTGATAAAGCTAAGATATGAACACACAGAACAGCCTGATTTTAGGGTCCGTGCACTTAATGATTAAGTTATATTACTTCTGACACCTTCCTAATTCAGAAGTAGAGAAAGAATATGGAGCTACTAAAGTGGGAAAATTAAAATTTAAGAAACTGATTTTACTGAGGCTTTAGGAAGGTCCAGACCTCGTATGTAACATAAATTTGCTAAGGACTTGTTCCAAGTGTCAAACAATATGAAGGCAAACATTAAATGCACCATCACAATCAACAGGAAAAAGTCATCATAGTATGTTTACTATATGGTAAAAATTAAATGATGATAATCATGGGAAAAATGAAGCTACAAGAGAACTTTTCACAATACCTAATGATGATAAAACAGTAAGTATTGTACAACAACGCCTACAGACATAATCCCTGGAAATGATTTAGTAATTAAATCTAGGATGTCATAAGGTATTTAAGACACAGGAGTTAAAACCATTAGGAGATTTGCTT
Organism: Dasypus novemcinctus; assembly: GCF_030445035.2. Classification (NCBI taxonomy): domain Eukaryota; kingdom Metazoa; phylum Chordata; class Mammalia; order Cingulata; family Dasypodidae; genus Dasypus; species Dasypus novemcinctus. The sequence goes on along the minus strand of NC_080674.1, from coordinate 45,560,378 downwards.
CCATATAGGATGCAGAAGATCACAAAAGATTTCTGCTGCAACAAAAAAGACACAGGAAAAATTAAAAATTACATTTTTCTTTATACCACCAAAGAGCAATAGATAAAACATGAGCTAAACTAAAATTCACACTTGACCTTAAGCCACCAATGAGCAGTAGACACAAAGAAGTATAAACTAAATTTCAAAAAGGAACCATTTCTTCACAGGTGAGCAAAGAGGTACGCTGCTTTCAAAGGACCAACTGACTATTCTGAGAATCAGAAAAAAAAACCACATTTTTAAGGACAATAAGGATTGTAAATGGAGGAACTCTACATGCAAAATGGATTTCTCAGTCCAATAATTCTTCACCACAGGAAATCTGGTAAGAGGTAGAGAGGGTGGATGTGAAAAACAGAAATTTTTCTAAGTTTTCATTCAGTGCTTATATATCAGGGCCCTGATGAAATTAAGCTAGAGGTGGATTTAAGTTGATTATATAGGTAACCAAATCCCTTTTCAGTGGATAAAATCAAAGAAATCACCTCCTTGGTGGTGAAACAGGATATTGGGATCAGCAAAAAGGAAAAGATAGATATACATAATCTTAATTGAATCATAGAGAAACTTTATGGGCCAATTCCAAGTAAGCTGGATGCACAGTGATTTGAATGATAAACCATCCACCTTAGCTGACTGATATAAAAGGAGGGGAAGAATACCCTGTTTGACAAACAAAAAAATCTAGTTCATAATCTACTATTCTTTTCTCTTTTTTTCTTTCTGAGATATAATGTCATCACTTTATTCAGGAGATAATAAAATATTATCCAAGGCCAATGCTCACAAACAGCTGTGCATAAAATTATATAAATCTACTATATTTTCCAGAAAAGTTCTAGTTGTTGTAAACAAGGAAAAGAAACCAGGAGAGTGCCCAAATGACTGCAGTGTTTTAAGCAAATATCACAATACCCTATGGTCCTTTTATCAGGAAGGGAAGGAGGTGCCAGCCCTGAGGAAGGCATGCTTCCTGGCTTAGTGGTAGGACTTGTTGAACTCCTAGAGTACCTAGCACTTATTCTTGGTTGCCTACTTGAGTTGGGTGTATTCTTTTACCAGCCTGTGAAATGCCTCCCTGAGGATCTCATAGGTGTCGAGGACTTGTTGGGACTTCTCTATGTCCTGTTCTTGCAGGTGAATAGCCCCCTCCAAACAGCCTCTAATAAGACAATGAACTTCCACTTTCTTGGCAGTATAACTGTCAGAAAAAAATCTTCAGCTCCTCCATTCTCAGTTTAAGGATCATGGCTCTGCATAGCTCAGACTGAGTTTTCAGCCAGTGCTCCTGAAAAGGTCTCTGCAGCAAGGCAAGGCATTGTAGAAGCACCTGGGAGTAGGTGGCATTCTGCTTCTCCAGCAGGACCATCTGCTCCTTCTGCTGGCTCCTGCTGTCTGGCACTGCTTCTCACCCACCAGTATCTCTGCCAATTTCTATACCTTTGCTGCATTCAGGGTTTCATTGTCAGAATCTGAATTGGGATCATGGTAGAAGAGCAGAGTGAAACACTTCTTCTTGAGCTGTTCTTCTACTTTTAGTTGGAGCCAAGCTCTCATCCACACAAAATCCTCTGAGGGTGGCATGAGCTCCAGCAGATCTGTTTTCTGGAGCCTGAACAGTGGAGGTATGTCTCTCTCCTGGCTGGAACCTAAGAGCCATGTCAGTTTAATCACAAGTAGCCACTGTTAAGAGGTCTCAAGAAACTTTTTAACCTCAGAAGTTAAATTTGTATCTTGTGTCTTCACATAGTAGTCCACAAACAGCTCTTGGATGACCTGCTGTAAAATCTCAGACCTCAGCCATACTGTCTTATGCAGTCGAACTAACATCCTTCCATGCCTGAGCCTGCTCCTTTGCAAGGGCAAGGCTTAAACCATTCTCATCCATATGCTGTAAGAGACTCAGCAGCAGCTTACTGAGGTATGGGTTCTTTTCACTCAGGTTATGAGGAAGCTGTTAGTTGCACACTTAAAGACATGTCCCCCACAGGGAAAAAAAGCAAAGGAGGTACTTTATAAAATGGAGCAGAACATCTAATATATACTCATCCCCAGAAAAACGTATTTGGCTTGAAAGATTTCTAAATTTAATGAGTTGGGTTTTTTTTTAATCCACAAATAAACAGAGGAAATACTCAAAGTAACAAATATTGATGTTACAATCAAGAATATTAATCAGAATTACACAATGACTCTCTAATAAAACTAAGATCTTAGAAATGGAAATGTAGCTGGATGGTATTAGACAAATGGAATCAAGAATAAGGGACCTTTAAGGAGGGATCACCATAATGCCCAAAATAGCTCGTTCACACAGAATAACTGGAATTCTTGAGGAAGAAAGTGAAATGGAAAGTTCCAACCTTGGATGTGATCCCTAATTACAGAAGCAAGACTAGAGAAGGTGTACTGTTAGCACACAAAAAATTTAATTAACCAAATTCTCATTATTATAAGTAGAGATGAGCAACCCATGTGGATGTAAGAGAACACAGTCCACACATTAAAAAATAGGTGAAACTGATGATGCAACTGGAAAATGACCTTATACGGAAGGTTCAATGCGGATCAGCAGAATATCCATGTCTACATAAAATACCATGACTTTAAAATGCTGTTTGACCTAAAGTAAGGGGGAAATGGAAAGGAGAAATGAGTTTATATGGCTACGAGTTTCTAAAAAAGAGTCTGGAGGCTGGCAGAGGGTTTGCCCTCATGCACAACTGAGCAGAGTCAGAGAGACAGATAAAGCAGATACAACCCCCAGGTGTTGGTTCCTTTGAGGGCTAAAGAGACCCATGGGAGTTATGGTCATGGCCGATGGGGTTAACTGCCAGGGCAGATGGCCCCTCTTTGGAAATGGTGTTTATGTGTGATGAATCTGGACTCAGATGGGATCTCCCTTCATAAGACTTTCATGCTAATGTGCTGGAGGTGCAGTTAATGTGGGGGTTTAAGATATATTTAGGGGATTTGAATCTCTGGACTGACAGCGTGATAGCCAGATCCTGAGCCTCGGGAGACTCCAGCACCTACAATCTGATTTATTGGACTTACCACACTCAGCTAAGATGGAGGTGAAGAGGGACAGCCGCCACACCATGGAGCCTAGAGTGATTACAACTGAAAATGGGAGGATTGCGTCCAGCATCCAGGTGGAATCTGAGCCTCCTCTTGACATAAAGGTGCAATGGACACAACCAATCCAGTGTCCACATAGAAGAGGTGGCATTGGATTGGGAAAAGTGGACATAATGGACAAAGGGTATGGGGAAAGGCAGGAAGAGATGAGAGGTGGAGGCGTCTTCGGGACATGGAGCTGCCCTGGATGGTGCTTCAGAGGTAATCACCGGACATTGTAAATCCTCACAGGGCCTACATGATGGAATAGAGGAGAGTATGGGCCATGATGTGAACCAATGTATATGAGGTGCAGAGGTGCCCAAAGATGTACTTACCAAATCCAATGGATGTGTCATGATGATGGGAACGAGTGTTGTTGGGGGGGGGGAGAGGGGGGGTGGGGGGGTGGGGTTGAATGGGACCTCACATATATATTTTTAATGTAATATTATTACAAAGTCAATAAAAAATTAAAAAATTAAAAAAAAAAAAATAGGTGAAAGAAATTGGGATACTTTGCTTATTCCTTATGCCCAAGGGGTTTTCTTTCCATTTCTTTTCCTGTGTGTTCTCTGCAGGAGTCTTCTGTTTTACTCAAACTTAGCAAACACTCGAATTTCCATCATACCCAAAAATCCTTTTGGAGGATAAGAAATATCTTTTTTCCCCCCAGTTATGAATGGATTTAACATGGAAATGGTCAGAACATAGAAGATTCAAATTCTTAAAGGAGTCAAGATATAGAAAGGATTTGCAATACGGAAAGAATTCAAGATATGTAAGGAATCTGAGATTTTTGAGAAGATATGAAAAGATTCAAGACAGGTAAAAATGAAGCCTGCAAAGAATTTCCTGGTCATGCTTTTCTTTGTCATATGCTTGCTAATGCACCAGGGGAGCATCTTGAGTTTTTAGTCCACTACACAAGCAGATACTAAACAGATTGGAGCATCAATGGGTCCTGGAGCTGGGTGAAGTTCCCCAGGGATGGGCCAGGAAGTTCTGGCACGGATGGTCAAAGGCACTGTGAGAGGAGTGTAGACCACAGATCAGAGAGGCCTTCCCTTGCCAGCCACTTTCCCTTCTGAAGGGAACGGTGTGTGTGTTTCAGGAGAGGTGCTATCTATGGCCCTGCCCATCCCCATGTCCTGCAGCCACTCCACAAACACTGTCAGACTGGGCAGTGGCTGACTGTCCCATAGCTGGGGACGCAGGACACTTGTCAGCCATAGAAGGCTTATGTCCAATATTTGAATGTATCTTGCTTCATCAAGGACCCTTGACTCATTTCTGTCAGTCTTCCCAGCCCCCAACAGAGGAGAAAATAGTTTCTAGAAAGACAGGGAAAGGCAGCGAGTGCTTTTAGTCAATGCTCTGCACTGAAAACTAGGCATTCTGAAATGCCTGGTGAATGGGGAACTGCTGCCCCCTATTAAAGGTCCTAATTGTACCTCAGTCTGAGGCCGAGGGAGCAAGACCTGCCCTAATCAAGCAGGCCTCTGAGTGTCTCCTCCCTTTCCTACCATTTCTTTCTTACCAGGGGCACTGCCTTGTCCCATCTTGCCTAGACAGCTCAACTCCCTCACCAGATCATCCAGGCAGAGTGATTAACAGTTTGCTCAACACGTCTACCTCCCTAGGACCATGGATCCAGTGGTTGTAATGGTTCAGGTGGGGACAGATCAAACCAAGCAGGGAAATGTCAAATATTTGTGACACATGAATAGGACCTCTACTACTCCACCTCTACAGCCACTGCACATTTCTGACTCAGCTGTGGAGTTTGGAGCCCTTTGTTCTGACCTACGGGACACTCACATTTTGAATGGGTGTAGAGTTTTTTCATCTCCTTGACAGACCAGGACGACTTGCCTATACCTAGAGAGAGCCAAGACCATTACACCAACTTGCTGTCCACCCCCATGCTCATGAGATCAAGTATAGCTGCTGACTCCCTAGGGGAATGCAAGCTCAGGGGGCAGGGAATTTTTCTGCTTCATTCCTCCAACAAAGCTAAATTTGTCAATGTCCTACACATATAGGTAGCCAGAATCTATTTGTGAATTGAGCTCCATGATCACCTTCCCCCATGTCACAGTGGGTCTGGGCAACCCTCTGAAAGGCCAGAGAATGCTACTATTCTTGGATTTCAGATGGGACCACCAGGATGGATTCCCCACCATTCTTTCAAAACAGGATAGAGCCCTGTCCCTTCCAAGAGGATGTTCAAGGCTATGACAGACACTCCCCACCAGGGGGAAGAAAACAATCTGGGAAGTCCCTGAGCCTCAATCAGACAATCAGTTGGGTCCAACTATCCATAGCTAATGTGCTTAGATTCTGAATACAAACCCATGGTGTGTGTCCCCTCACTCCTACCACCTGAGGGACGAGGAGAGATGTGAGAAGGGAATCGACTGACCCAATGAACAACAAATGTGGAGTGAGTCATGGATGTGGAAGGGGCATGGTTCTTACCTGGTGAGGAGCCTGTCCAGGATAGTCATGTGGGCCTCACGGTTTGGTCCTGCATTTCAAGCCCAGAGGAGAATGGGATCTCCTTGCCCAGGTGGAAGGGCACGAGCTTCTCTTCTGGCTCCTCTGTGCAGGGGGTAGTGAGGACAACCTGCTTCCAGAAGATGTCCTCCTCAAGCCCATAAAAATAATCGCTATCAAAGGCTCGTAGATCTCTGGCCAGATGGAGGGTGGACCCTACAAATAGCCATGAAATAGGCAGTTACCACAATGATGCTGCTAAAGCCCTAGGGGGCTTGAGCTCTATAGGTGCTGCTTTGCTGTGTTTGGAGGAGACACCACTGCCCATGGAGCTGTCCATAGATTTGACACTGGAACTTTAAGATTAGAAATGTTCCCCACCCTGACATCCTTTCCAGGTGTCTTTTAGTAGGCAGAAAACAGTCATAATCCTGTCAGATGCAGTAAACCCTTAGCAACCACAACTCAACCCAGAAACTTTTGTGTGTAGTAGTGCACCTTGTGTTGCTTCTGAGTTTCCTGTTATTCCTTGACAACCCCATCCCAGGGAGATCATTCCTGGGTTTTCCACCCATAGTGTGTGCTGAGGCTTACAGCCACCCACTTACAGACATCCTCACCTTCTGAGGTGGACTCTCTTGGTTGGTGAAACTGAGATCTGTACTGTGCAAGATGGGACCTCCCTTGAAGTGCGAAGCTCCTTATATTCCCATGTATAGGGTCCAGCTGGTCCTTGGTGGTAAGAACGTTCTGTGGCTGAGAAATGTCCCCACTGGCATAGTCCACCCTTGTGTGGAATACAGAGCAGATGTCATTGTGAAGGGAGTGTAGACAGCAGATCCAACAGGTTTTCCTTTCATCCCATTTTCCCTCCCCAAAGTATCCATGTGTGTGTTTGAGGAGGGCTCCTCTACACAACCTTGCCTATTTCTAGGCCCTGCACCTACTGCCCAATACTGTTATACCTGGCAATGGCTGTTTGTCCCCTAGCTGCAGACCAATAGCTGTTGTCCAACATAGTAGGTTCATGTCCAATATTTCAACAAATCTTAACCTTGTCTGAGACCCTTCACCCATATCTGTCTTTCCTGCTCTCTCTATAGAGGAATCTGGGTTCCAGAGGGCAGCTAAGGCAGTGACTACTTCTTCTTTGCACTATGCTTCAAAACAAGGGCACTTAATACTTGGTCAGTGGGGCTCTCTACCCCACATTTCCATGGCCTAAGTGTATCATAGCCTGCATCCCAGGGACCAAGAGCTGCCATATTTTTTGAAAGCCTGTGAGTGTAACTCATCCAGGCCTTATTTTCCTCTTAGTGGCAGGAGCCCAGCCTAACCCCACTTTTCCTATAGCTTAGAACTCTCGACAGAACATCTCTACAAATTCTTTAGCATTTTGCTAAACTCCTCTCTTCCCCAGGACCATGGATTCTGTTCATAGGACGGGGCAGTTTGTGACAAATCAAACCAAGATGTAAATCATGAAATTTTGGGGACAAAGAGATCTGTCCCAAGCTTCCCGGGACTACCCCACCTAAACTTTCTGACTCCACTGGGAACTTTAAGGCCCTTGTAGATTACATATATTCCACTCACATTTTCCTTAGGTCCATGAGTCTTCCTTGTCCTTGAGTGCCCTGGAGGACTCTCTCATCCCTAGAGAAAGACATTGAAGTATCACACCTAACATTCATGTTCTCCCTATGCTTGTGAGGTCTAGTATAATTATCTGACTCCCTGTGGAATGGACGTCCAGCAGCAGGGATTTTTACTCCTTCTTTCCTTCAACTACTAATCTGTGCAATTTCCCTACACACATAATAACTATTTATTGATTGAGCCCAATCATCACATTCCCAGATGTCTGATTTGGCAGATTCTACTTCTCCAGCTCCCTCAATACCTTTTGACTAGACCTTGGTTGAAGAAGTGTGGGACAGAAGTGTCAATCTTCCTTTAAAAAGGGAAATAGGTTTGTGCTATGGCCTGTGGTAGTTGAGGACTGAGTCAGAGGCTTCTCCCTAGGTGAGTGGGAAATCATTGTGTCCACCCCGGGCCCTATATACAGCCCATGACACACGGACTAACTTGGTCAACACTTCCTATATCTCCTCCCATTTGGTCCTCTCAATAACTATTAGTCATTTGTCCTGCAGGCCCCTATTCATGCAAGGAGTCAGCTGAGGCTCGGAGAAATAAATTGACCCCAAGTGTCCAATGGCAATATCTGGCAGCCTGGCTGCCATGGAAGAGGTACTGTGCTTACCTGGGGACCGTTTTCATCAGGGTTTGCTTGGTGGGGAGGACCACTTTCCTGTTCCCCAGAATGTTGGAAGAGTCCAGATCCTCCCTGCCCAAGTGGCCAGACAGCAGGTGTTGCTCCATGTTCTTGCTGGTTCTAAAACTTGTCTGCACCAAGCTGGGATCTATTACTTCCTCAGCCATGTCATTTTCATACTGGCAGGTAGAATGTTAGAACAAAAAGGGACATGCAGTCAGCAGCTGCAAAATGTCCAAAAAGATGGCTATGCCTCGATTTCAAACTGGAAGTCAGTGACCTCACATGACTGTGGCAGGATATGGACCATGGCTGACACTTAGTGACAGGGCAAAGGGAGACCAATCCTGGGTTCAAGCACTGGATTTCAGTGACCTCAAAACTCTTCACTCCTCTCTTCAAAATTAAAGAGAGTTTTGAGGATGTGAGGCTACAGTAATACTAGATTCTGTATGGGATAAATTCCTGGAGATTCCAGTACAGGAGGAAGACTCTGGAATGCCCAAGGAAATAAGATGATGCGACAGGGGAGAGAAATTCCAAACGGTCTTGAAAATATTCAAGGTAGACTGCCTTCCAATGAAGCAATTGTAAATATGATTCTGCCTTGCTGAACCAGACAGACCAATTTTCAGACCATTCACACCCAATGTCAGCTGACTGCAGGGAAGCACCAGCCAACACTCTTGGGAAGACTGAATTGTTTCAAGTAATTTGGCCCCAGCCATTCAAACTCTAAATATGTATAATGTTTGAATGAGCCAAGCTGTTCCTAGTAGCCCATTCTGGGTGATCTGAAACCATTAGACTAGTCAAAGTCACAGGACATTCCTTGAAGCCCAGTGGAAATGGCAAAAGAAAGGAGTCCTGTCTAGGTCCAAGGGCTTTAAGGCTGAATTTCTGATGTTCCTAGCCTCGCCTTTGGAACATGATACAGCCCTACCACCTGACCTGGAAGTGTCACAGTATTGAACTCTGTTGGATGGCAAGTTACAGAGAAATATGTATTATACTATAATCTTCTCTCCCCTTTTGAGTTAAAAACAACCTAGGAAATGTGAGGATGCTTAAGGATGGAGACACAGTCTAGCTGAATGCAAGCAGAAAATAGGGAATGGGGAGAATGTAGGAGCAATTGGATTAAACAACCAAGGCAGGATCCAAACCAAAGACTGTCTTTGTCTTGGTTTATGAGAATTTGAATCATCATGAAGGGCTCTTTTCTGATATCCAACCCACATTGCACCTAGTCATGAATGGGTTGGATTGTGGGGTAAGTGTGCATTCCCAGATTCCTGATAGTGTGGTACTGAATTCCAAGAGGGAGAATCCCTGGCAGGGATCCTGGAGATTCTGCCAGGGTAGGGTCTAGGTCCTGGGCCCCTGTCTTGGACCTGTGTGTGGAGAAGCCCTCAGCTCCCATCTCACCTCTCATCTCTTCCGGCTGCTGTTGGTGGCCGTGTGCACGGGCACCCTGCTCAGCAAAGTGGTGTCGATGACACAGTCATCCTGTTCTGAGCCAGTCTCATGGGTGGAGCTTTGCAATGATAGGGTCATCAGCAGGGCCACAAGGCATCAGGACCCTGACTGGTTATCCCCAAGAGGAACAGCCCCACATGAAGTTCTACTTCCAGATGAGGCAAAGATCTATATGTATAGACCTCCTCCCAGGAGGGAGATGACAACTCTGTAGATCTGGATCAATCTCTGGGCAGATGGGCACCAACCCCAGGCCTCTCCTTCTGTTCCTGCCAGCCATGACCTGAAGAAGAACATGATGCACCCAGCAGGTGTCCACCCCCAATCACCTCTCTCTGCCCAGCCATCCTGGGAGTGGGAGGTGCTGAGGCTGCTCAGGAAGGAGAACAGTGTCAGCCTGGTCTGCATCCCCTGCCCTGGTTCCCTGGGTTATCTTTGATTTCCTTCTGGCAAATGGCCAGATTCTTTGAGGTTGGGGTTTGAGTCAATGCCTACAATGTCGGATCAGGCTCTCGCTGTGGGTTTTCCTGCAGGCAAGGTCTTGTGAAGTAGGCAGGCAGCAACAAGAGAACATCTTCTCTTGAGCATCTAGGCCTGAGTGAGCTGTTAGGTTAGTATCTAGAATGTGGGCCCTTGGTTACTGGGGTTCCAAGTTCTGTTGCGTTCCATCTCCAGGGAAGTGAGGTAACTTCCTGCTTCCCCTTCTCTGTGCTCCCTCCATGGATGACAGCTTCCCAATGTCCCCTCTGGGCTGCTGTTTTCCCCCTGAACCATTGCATTTCCCATGTGTGCACAATTTCACCAATACGGTTCTCCTTCCTTCCTTGCTGGGGCCTGGGGGCATCAAGAACCACCTAAAGAGATTGACCTTGGTACACCACCATCCTCCTCCTGCCTGTTCTGTGATCCAGGACATGCCTTTCTCTTTCTCAGGCTTCCCATGTCTCCCCTGCTGCACAATGGGTCAAATCTAGCCGATCCTTCTGAGGAAAGGCATCAGGTAGATCAGAGAAAATGCCTTGAAAACTTCAGGGCTGGTCTCACATGTAGTCAATGCATATAGGAAGACAAGGAAGAATATACAAGGTGGAGTGGGAAGCAGCAGGGAACACAATCAAACAGGGCTGAGTTCTGGCAGTGTAACCTTGAGAACGTCATGAGCACCTTGGCTTCAAGTCACAATCCATGCCAAAATGGGCTTTAAATTACATGAAAAGCAGTCTTAGTCACCTGCAGGTGTCAAACCCTCCAAAGATTTCCCATTCCTTTTGGTTTCAGACCCAAGACTCCTGCAAGGTCTGACCTCTCCCTGGACTCCATAGATGATCCTGTGCTCTGCTGCATCTCGCACACACAAGTCATCATTTCCCCAATCCTCCAAGCCTGTGTCTGTTCAGTAGGACACCGAGGGTTTAGAACACATTTTCCAGCACCCCAGAGTACTGTGGTCATCAGTATAGAACCAAGGCCAAATAATTCTCCTAGGCTGTGGCACACCTGGGGTCCCCCACTCCAAGCATTCCAGTTTATAGAGGGGATGTTGAGGCCTTCTCTGAAGTAGCCTCCCTCCACCCTGGGAGTTCATCTTCATCCCAGGTGCTCAGATCAGTGGAGGGAGGACCTCAGCTCTGTCCTCTCCTGCTTGCCCTAGGGATGTCCCTGTCCAGGCAGAAACCTGGGAACCTCCGAGATCCCACTGCCCATCCAGGTGGCATCTCCCCCTCCCCAAGTTTTGGCCTATGGAAGTGTCAACAGGAGAAAGCTGGCCCTTCCCCATGGCAGAGCTCCCTCCATCCTCTTTCCTCTGTCTCCTTGCCACCTCCCTGGTTCTAGGTCCTATTCTGACTCCCATGATATTGTCCCTATTTGGTCAGTGTGTGTGTGTGTGGGCGGTGCTCGAGAAGTTCTTTGGGAATCCTGAGAAGAAAACAACTTCATATGGGCAGAAGCAGGCAGGGGTCCCCACGATTTAGGGGCTGTCCTTTTCAAAGTTTCTGTGCAAGAGGGTTGAGTCCTCACCTCAGATGCCAGAAGTATCCAGGTCCTCTGGATTCTGCACACCCCGTGGGCCTTGAGCATCACCTTTCTCTGGGTCTCTGTTCCTTAATTGAAAAGTGAGGGGTTGAAAATGAATCTGGGCAAGAAGGTGCTCAGTGAAGACAGGGCCATTCTCCCCCAGCCTGGGAGGAGGTGGGTGAGGACACACTTGGGGCAGTCAGGGTGCTGAGCTCCAAAAGCCAGGAGGTAAAGCACAGCATACAGGGTGGTTGAGCTCATGCCCACAGCAGGGCACACACACACGTCCTTCCTGGGATAGAGGAAGGTACTTGCAATGAACCCCACCTCTCTGGGCATGTACAAGGAGCCAATGGCTGCCTGCCTGACCCCCAGGGCCCTTCTCTGTGCTAACCCCCCCCCCAGTGGGTCCTGAAACACCCAAAATCCAGCTAGTGTCATCTGCCTGAGTGTGTCTGGAGTGGAGACTGGTGTCCTAGGAGCCTCAGAATGCACTGCCTGTGAGACCTACAGGTGGGCATGGATCTTCAATGCAGTAGCCAGTGACACCAAGAGGAGGGCAGGGCAGGACTCTCCCTGCACCACCTTCCCCAATCCAGATGGTGCAGCCAGGGTGGCAGGTAGCCCAAGAAGGAGGCAGAGCCTCGTGCTGCCCAGAGTGGGATCTGCCCACTTCCTATTGCCAGGGAGCCCCTCTGGCCCCAGGTCTGTTCCCCATTTTGCAGGGAAGCCAGAGGTTCCATCCCTTGAAGCCCCCAGCTCTCAGGAACTGAGCCCATCCCACAGGTGGGACAGGAAATCACTGCTCTGTGCCATCACAGGTACCTGTGCTGCCACCCAGGGGCTTTTCCAGGGCTAGAGAGTCCCTGGCCAAGTGGCTCCTGAGTCCAGGCCCTTCAGGCTTGCATCTATCTGGCTTTAGTCCCTACACATCCTCATGGGTTCGGGTCCCTCACCCCCTTTGCCTTCAAAGAAACTGAGGCTCTGAGAAGTCACCAGTTTTGGGAGGTAGATCTGAAGTGCCCAGGGCTGGGCAGGTCCCAGGATGAAGAAGGCTCATGGGAGGGCATGTACTTGATGGGGAGCTCACTTGAGACCGTCTACCTGATCACACAGGGCTCTGTCATCCAGGGGAGGAGCTTGGGGACTTCACTGCATGGAGGAAAAGGGGGACCCAGCAGGACCCAGTGCAGCAGGGACCCTGCCGCAGCCACATGTAGCATAAGCTGGAATGAGGTCTGCCTCAGGGCCCTTCTAGGCACTTGGGGCTTTGGTGGCTGTCTGCCTCCATGCAGGGGTGGGCATGGTGGTGGAGGCCCAAAGCAGACTCCTGGTCAGAGCTGTCATTCAGGAGAAAGTGGATTCCAGAAAGGTGACATCCAGGGACATTGGAGGGACTGCCCCCAAACCCACTCCCCTGGAGTTTCTTATACTTGTCACCATTATCCACGGTGCTGTAGAGAAGGGGAATCTGAATTTCCATCATTTTTGAAGGGAAATTTTTTAAACATTAATCATCTTTCATCTTTAAGGGCCCAATCATACTACAAGATACTGCAATTTATTCTATTTATAGAATCTTAATATTAGAAATGCCTTTTATTGGGTTTCCATTTTTAAAGCCGAGTTATAGACAATGCATAGAAAGCAAACAAAATTGCAGAAGAGAATGGGAAAGGCTACAAGCCTGGATTTTTCTCTCAGCTGAAAAGATGTGAGAAGGAAGGGGTGGGGGCAAAGCTAAGCTGTGAACTAATCTCCTTAGCCTCCAGGATAGGGAAGCAGTAGATCCTGTGTAAGTTGACCAATCTAATGATCGTTAATTTCATGTCAATTAGAATAGGGAAAGTAATGGTTTGATTAAAAATCATGTTCTCAAAGCTGAAATATTCCTGTGTATGTAAACCTATTTTAAATATGACTTTTTGATTAGGTCAATTCAGTTATGTCCTGACCCAGATGTTAATCTTCTTACTGGAGCCCTTTATAAACAGGATGAATATGGACGGAGTCACAAGAGGGAGAGAAAGGCAAGGAAGCCAGAAGCTGTAAGCAACGACACCCAGAAGAAGGCCTTTGCATGTACAGAGTAGTCCATTATGGTGCAGCCTGGCTTTGGGGAGAATGTATTACCTGATGATGCCTTGATTTAAACATTTTCATGGCTTCCTCACTACACATGTAACCGAATACACCCCCATGGGCAAATTCCCCCAGTTCTGGTATAATGCTGTCAGGTGCTGAGCCGACCAGAACAGTAATCGTGTCCAGTGGTTTGATCCAACAAGCACTGGTCTGATTGTTCCTATGAGGATATTTCATCACTTGAACTCACTAGTCAGGTGATTATGACTACCATCCCTAATTATGTCTACCATCAAGGCAGGAGCTTGTCTTCAGCTTTGAGGGAAATCTTATTCCACCAATTGAAGGCATTCAGGGAAGAACCGGTGGTTGCAGCAGTCAAAAAGAGACAGGCAGCTTCTCCAGGAGAATTTGTTATGAACTTCATTGGGGTTTTCAACTTGCTGCCTGCCATATGGTACTTGGACTTGCCAATACCCATAATTACATGAACCAATTCATCTTTTAAAAATTCTCTGAATATTTACATGTATTTATCTTGTCTGTTTTGACTAAAGCAGACTTTGGTCCTGAGAATGGGTATCGTGAAACAGAATGTTTACGATTTCTGAGTTGAATCTGGCGTTTTACAATCAGTTGTCTAATATTATTTAAGTTTGCTAAAAGCTGCTGGGAGCAGTATACCAAAATGGGTTGGCTTTTGCCCTGAGAACTGATGAGGTTAAAAGCTTATGGTTCTGAGGCCATGAAAGTGTCCAGTCAAGGCATCATCAGGAAACCCTTTCTCCCTGAGCTCAGCTGTGGGCAGTCAGGCACATGATGTCTCTGCTTGCCACTCCCCTGTCCTCCAGCCTCATAGCTTCAGCTTCTGTCTACACCAGCTTCCTCTCCAATTGTGTTCCTTTCATTTAGGCTTCAGGCTCCTGGGGATGTCACCCTCAGTTTCTGGTTTCCTCTCTATCTCTGAAGCTTTCTTTGGTATCGGTGACTTTTTATAATGGACAACAGTAAGAGGATTCAGACCCAACCTGAGGCACATAAACTAATCAAAGGCCCTTGTAGCAGTTTGATACAGTTTATGAATTCCAAAATTAGAGTTTGCATTATGTTTATAACCTGGTCTGTTCTTCTGGGTTAGGGATACCCTTAGATTGTATTGACTTCAGAGGTTTCAGTTTTACTTGATTAAATTATGACTAGGGCTTTGATTAGGCCACATCACATAGAAAACAAGCAGAGGAGACAGTTGGAGTTTTTGAACCTGGAGCCCAGGAAAGAAATCCACAGAGAAGCAGATGCATGATGAAAATGATCAGGACTCATTAGACATGGCAGAGTCCCTGGGAAGACAGATGAGCCTCTTTCCTGATTATATAGAGCTGTCCTTGTGGACAGCCCAGAAGCTGAGTCTAGAGAGAAACCAACCCTGGGAGACATACAAGACATCCCAGTCTACAGCTGATATTGGAAGAAGCTGGGACCACAGAGCCTTAAGGGGAAGAGGAAGCCTGAACACTTGCAGATGTTGACAGTCATCTTGCTCCAACAAGTAGCAATAGATTTCTGTGAGGGTAGTAACCTATGCTTTATGGCCTTTGTGACTAGAAGCTCCTACCCTAAATATATACCCTTTATAAAAGCTAACAGATTTCTGGTATTTTGCATTAGCATCCCTTTGGCTGAGTAATACAGCACTTTAATGAAGAAATTTCATCCGAACATCTCACCTACAATAAGTTTACATGCATAAGAATGATGGACCTTAGTGGAAACAATTAAAAACAACAGCTGGGGGGGGGTACTGGGTTCCTGGCCGGGGGTGCTCTGTCGTGGTCCCTAGGGGAGCAGCGGCAGTCCCCCAGGTGCAACGGTAAGAACCAGGAAAGAATGAGGGTCCAACAGTGAGCCCCTGATACTAAAGACTATGCTTGTGAGCCTATATGCCTGAAATAAGAACAAGGCCTAGAGCAGCACTGTGCCTGGGAGTTTCCTCCTGACAGCCTTCATGTTACTCAAATGTGGCCAGTCTCGAAGCCAAACTCAGCATTAGATGCAGTGCATTCCCCCCAGCGTGGGACATGACACCCAGGGATGAGCCTCCCTGGCACCGAGGGATCACTACCAAATACCAGCTGATGATACAACTAGAAAATGACCTTGAATTAAAGGTTCAACATGGACCAGCAGAATATCCCTGTCTACATATAATAACAGGAGTTTAAAATGCTGTTTGACCTAATGTAAGGGGGAAATGGAAAGGAGAAATGAGTTATATGGCTATGAGTCTCTAAAAAACAGTCTGGAGGTTGTCAGAAGGATTGCCCTTATGCACACCTGAGCAGAGTCTCAGAGACAGATAAAGTAGATACAACCCCAGGTATTGGTTCTTTTGAGGGATAAAGAAACCCATGGGTTCTATGGTCATGGCAGATGGGGTTCACTGCCATGTCAGTTGGCCCTTCTTTGGAGCTGGTGTTTCTGCGTGATGGAACTGGACTAAGATGGGATCTCTTTTCACAAGACTTTCATGCTACTTTACTGGAATTGTAGTTGGTGCTGGTGTTTAAGATATATCTAGGGGATTTGAATCTCTGGACTGACAATATGATAGCCACGCCCTGAACCTCAACAGACTTCAACTCCTACACTCTGATTTATTGGACTTACCCCACTCAGCTAACATGGAGTTGAAGAAGGTCAACCACCACACCATGGAGCCTAGAGTGCCTACACCTGAAAGCAGGAGGATTGCATCCAGTACCCACATGGAATCTAAGCCCCCTCTTGACATAGAAGTGCAATGGACACAACCAATCCAAGGTCCACAGAGAAAATGTGGTATTGGTGTGGGAAAAGTGGCCATGGTGGCTGTTGGGTGCAGGGAATGGAGGAAGAGATGAGATGTGGAGGCGTTTTCAGGACTTAGAGTTGTCCTGGGTGGTGCTTCACGGACAATTACGGGACATTGTAGATCCCCCCAGGGCCCACTGGATGGAACGTGGGAGAGTATGGGCTATGATGTGGACCATTGACCATGAGGTGCAGCGATGCCCAGAGATGTACTTACCAAATGCAATGGATGTGTCATGATGATGGGAGAGAGTGTTGCTGTGAGGGGAGTTGGGGGTGGGGGTGGTGGAGTTGAATGGGACTTCATATTTTTTGAATGTAATATTTTTTAAAAAATGAATTTAAAAAATCAGAAAAAAATGATGGACCTCATATTTTTTGAATGTAATTTTTTTAAAAAAATGAATAAAATAAAATTTAGAAAAAACACATGCAAAATACATTCATTCCACCACAATATTTCAAAAGCCTTTACTCATTAAGTTTCAAGTACAAAATCTCACTAAAATCAGTTATAGGTGCTCCTCTCCTGCCATAGTTGAACCTCTCTGTAGTCCAAAACTTCTTCAAAAAGGAAGCCCAATATATTGCCAGGTTCCATTAATAGAAAAATGGAATACAGTGATGGGTTTAAAGGTTAGATATAGAATACAAAGAAATTTAGAAAAATTAAATAAAGGAAAAATAAATTGGGGTATCACAGAAATGAAAAAATAAAAAAGCGTTGTTTCTGACATTTTGCCTTTCATCACTGCTACAGGTGTTGCCCTGTATGTACAGTGGCAAGGCAGTTTCTTCCATTTCTTCTTTAGTGTCTACCTCCTTTCTTTCTTTCTTTTTTCCTGATTATTAAGTTTCTCTTGACATAAGTTTTAGGTCACAGTAATTCACATATACAATATATGGTTCTCACACATATCCAACATCAAGGGTGGCCACTGTGGCTGCTGATGGTCAGGAGAGGGAAGAAGAGATATGGTGTGGGGGCATTTTCAGGATTTGGAGTTGTCCTAGGTGGTGCTGCAGGGATGGATGCTGGACATTGTGTGTCCTGTCATGGCCCACTGGGTATACTGGGGGAGAGTGTGGACTACAATGTGGACCACTGTCCACGTGCTGCAGTGGTTCTCCAGAATGCATTCACCGGGTACAGTGGATATGCCACAATGGTGGAAGTTTGTTGATGTGGGAGGGGTGGCATGGGTGGGGTAGGGGGTATCTGGGGACCTCATGTTTTTTTAATGTAACATTAAAAATAAAATAAAGCAGAAAAAATAAAATAAAATCAGTTATAGACATATCACATGTTCTGGGGCAAAAATTGCCCTTTGTTGTAGAACTGTGAAATTTAAAAACTAAGCTAACTTCCTCCATTATACAAATGAGGGACTTTTATAAAATAACAATTCCCCTTCCCATAGGGAGAAATGGAAAGGAAACAGGATCACAGGTCCCAAAGAGTTCCAAAAAGCTGCAGGCCTAAGGAATTGGGTTGAGGGCTCAGGGAAACAATTGAAGATGGGAGAATGTCAATTATATGGTTGAGGCTATAATGTTGAGAAAACTCTTTAGAAAATATAATAAGGAAGGATTATGTGTTCAAGGTGCTTAAAGCTGGGGCATCTGGTACAGGGGTAAGCTTCTAGGAAGTGTGTGAGTGCCCATGTTGTCATACTGTGTTCCATCATAGGGTGGAAACCCATACAATGACTATGAAGTTGTGGCCACATCTTGAGGAGTCCCGATGTTCCCAAATAGAGGGCATTGTGTCTCTTGAGAGAATCGGTGGCTCCCCATTAGTTCGGGTAGTCTAATATGTCAAGCCCTCAGCATGGTTACAGTATCTGTAAATCAGGTCCCTCAAGTAGTGAAGATTGTTTTTCACTGGGGGCCCTGTGGGTACTGGGAGAGAGGTATAGAATAGACGTCAGCAGGGCAACCGGGGAGCAATGGAAGTGCTCCACCAGATCATGCAATTGTGGATATAGGACATGTTGACTTACACCAAAAGTGAATCAAAGTCTATAAGCTAAAATGTAAACCATAATATAGAACATAAGGAAATTAAAAATTTAGAAATTTGTACAGCCTAAAATAGAAACCATGATGTAAACCAAAATGGAAGCATGTTTGATAGCTAAGTTTCAAAATCTGTACATCAGCTACAGCAAATATAACATGAACAAGTAAGAAGATCATGGCTGGGGAAAGGGGAAAGGGTTTGATGTTGGATATAGGGGAGTCCCCTATACTGTGAATTACTGTGATCTAAAACTTTTTTGAAGACAAAATTTTAAAATTAGAAGAAAAAAAAAGGATGTAAGCAGTGAGGAAGAAATGAAAGAAAGTGCCTTACCAATGTACATACAGACAAAACCTGTTACAGTGATGAAAGGCAAAATGTTTGAAACAAAGCTTTATAATATTTTTCATTTTATTAATGCCCACTTATTTTTACTTTATTTTAGTATTTCTAAATTATTATGTATTCTATTTCTAAACTTTAAATCCATCACTCTATTTCAATTTCCTATTAATTGAATTTGGCAATATATTAGGCTTCATTGTTGAAGAAGTTTTGGGCCACAGAGAGGTAACAACTATGGCAGGGGAGCAACACTGATATGGGGTGTTATTGATGGGGGCACATAAGTGGGGGGAGTTCTCCAGGGCATGTATATAGGGGACATAAAAATGTTCTGATCTATGTTAGATATTTTTATAGTAGTTACAGTTACAAATGTCAACTGAGGGAGTGCTAGTTCCTACCCAGTGGAACTCTGTCACATTCCCCAATGGAACAACAATAATCCCCCAAGTGTAACGGCAAAGGTCAGAAAGGAAGGATGGTTCAATAATGAACCCTTGATGCTGATGACTATGCTTATGACCCTGTGTGCCTGAAATAGAAACTAGGCCTATTTCTGCAGGGTGCCTAAGAGTTACGTCCTGTGAGTCTCCATGTTGCTCACAGGTGGCTACACTCTAGCTAAACTCAGCATGTAATTGTATTACATTCCCCCCAGCATGGGACATGACTCCTGGGGATGAGCCTCCCTGGTGCTGAGGGATTACTACCAATCACTAACTGGTGATGTACCTAAAAAGACACCTTGAATAAAAGGGCCAACTCAGACCAGCAGAATATCTCAGTCTACATGTTGGATCAAGTGTTAAGAACTACTTTTTGGCCTTAAATAAAAGGGGGAAATGGCAAAGACAAATGAATTTATATGGCTGAGTCTTCCAAAAAGAGTCAGGAGGTCATCAGAGGGGTCAGGCTTACACTCACCTCAGCAGGACCCCAGAGAGAGACAAAGTAGATACAACCCTAGGTGCCGGTTCTCCTGAAGGCAATGGAGAACCCCAGAGTATACGGTCATGGCAGATGGATTTGGAGTTCCATGCCATGTCAGAGGGCTCTACTTTGGAATTTGTGCTCCTGAGTGTAATGGAGCTGAACTTAGATGTGACCTTGCTACACATGCCTCTTCTGTCACAATACTGAACCTGTGGTTGGTGCGAAGGATGGGGCATATTCAGGGGACTTGATCTCTGGACTGCCCATGTGCCAGCTGGTACCTGAGCCTCAGCAGAGTTGTGAATCCTACGCTTTGGTTCATTGGACTTACCCAGGTCAGCTAACAGGGAGGTGAAGATGGTCAACAATCACACTATGGAATCAAGAGTGCCAACAGCTGCAAGCAGAGGAATTGCATCCATCATCCATGTGGAATCTAAGCCTCCTCTTGATCTAGAGGTGGAGTGGACATCATTATCCCATGGTCCAGAGAATGGAGGAATAGAATATGGATTAGAGTGGACTTACTGATATTCTACTATAAACTATTGTGACTAGTAATAAAGAAATCATAGCATTGAGGTGGAGAAAGTGGCCACAGTAGTTGCTGAGGGCAGGGAGAGGGAAGAAGGGATGTGTTGTGGAGGCATTTTTGGGACTTGGACTTGTCCTAAATGATATTGCAGGGTGAGATGCTTCACTTTATATATCCTGCCATAACCCACTGGATGTACTGGGGGAGAGCGTGAACTACAGGGTAAACTATTATCTATGTGGTGCAGCAGTGCTCCAAAATATGTTCACTGAGTTTGATGAGTGTGCCACAATGATGGAGGAGGTTATGGGTGTGGGAGGAGTGTGAAGGGAGGTTGGAGGTGTATGGGAACCTCATATTTTTTAATGTAACAGTTTTCCTGTAATGTATATATCTTCAAAAACATACAATTTACAAAAACGATGGGGTGGGGGTGGGGAATGGGGTATATGGGAACCTCATTTTTATAAAATGTTTTTTTCATGTAATATTCCTTGTGACTATTAACAGAAAATGTGTTGGTTCCACATTGTATTAGTCAGCCAAAGTGGTACTGATGCAAAATACCAGAAATCTCTTGGCTTTTATAAAGGTTATTTAGTTGGGGTAGGAGCTTATATTCACATAACATACGTTACTTCCCTCACCAGTGTCTGTTGCCATGTTTTGGAACAAGATGACTCCTGACATCTGCAAGGGTTCACCTTCATCTTCTCTTTAAGGCTCTGTAGTCCCAGCTTCTACTCTCAGCTGTAAACTCTCTTTCTCCCAAGGCTGGTTTCTCTCTGGGCTCAGCTGCTCTGTTCTCCATAAGGCCAGCTGTAAACTATCAAGCAAATGGTTCTTCTCTCTTCCCAGGGCCTCTGTCTGTCCAATGGTGCCTGTTCTCTTTCCTCATGTATCTGCTTCTCTGTGTATTTACTTCCCAGGCTCCAGGCTCCCAAATTCCAGCTGTCTCCTCTGCCTTGTTGTTTCCTCTGTGATGTGGCCCAATCAAAGCCCTAGTCATAATTTAATCAAGCAAAAGTGACACCCCTGAATTCAATACAATCTAAGGGTATCACTAGCCCAGAGGAACAGAGCAGTTTACAAATATCATCATTATTTCCTTTTGGAGTTCATCAATAACATCAAAGTGCCACACACATGTAGGAATCAAGGTGAAGCAGGTTAGTTCAGGGAATGAAAAGATGAACCTGGAGCCTGGCAGAAAACCACGGCTGTGAGACATGTGCCCTGGGACTCCTCCCTGTGGGAAGGACCTCGTGAGAATTCCCCATTTGGAACTGGGTTTTGTCTGGGATCAAAGGAAAGTCCCAAATATTCTTAAGGTGCCCGTCATGGGAATTGAAGGATGGGATAAGTAATCAAAACAACAGACCGCTGGGACTCCTCCCCTGACAAAGGGTGAGGTAATTAATGGTTTAAAAAGCCAGCACAGAAGCTAAATCAGCCCTTTTCCCCTCTTTTTGTCCTTTCTCACTCTGGACCAGCATGCAAGTCCACCTGGGGACTTGTAATCTGCAATGGAGATTTGTAATCTGTAAATCAGCCCTTTTAACCCTTTTTAACCCCTTCTCCCTCTCTCAGCCTGGACCAGCCCACAAGTACACCTGGGGCCCATACTCTGTTCTTTTCTTTCTCTTCTCGCTTTTTCTTAATAAACTACTGGCCTTACTAAACTGGCATGTTCTTAAATTCTCTTTTGTAACATAGCCAAGAACCTAGAGAAAATCTGGCAACAAGGGGTCCAGGCTGTCACCTAGTGAGACTTTCTCCCCACAGATCCTTCCTGGATAACTCCCTTCCATCCTGACTTATGGACAGTGACTGACTGCTTTCCTGGTCAGTGAAACCCTCACATGGCACCCTGTTCTCTGGGGACTCATTTTCCAGAAGCTCAGATTTTAAAACTATGTATTTCTAGTTACTTTGTCCCCAAAAGTTTAGTTCTTCCCTTATCCCTTTCTTCCACAGTTTACTATGAATAGCAAGCAGAAGTCAGGCCACATTTCCATATTTAGTTTGGCAATTTCCTCAGCTAAATAAGTTCATCACTTTCAAATTCTGTCTTCATCTAACATCTGGAGTCAATTGTGCCAAGTTCTCTGGCACTTTATAGCAGGGGTTATTAAGGGGTCTGTAAGCCTGAATTGAAAAAAAAAAGAAAAAAATTCTTGTGTGGACTTGTTGGTGTGGGTGTGATATATTTATGAAATAATACACAGTGTAGTGTGGACTTAGTGAGGGCCCATGGCTTATTCCTGACTGGTAAAGGGGTCTGTGGAAGAAAAAACATTAAGAACCCCTGCTTTAAAGCAACTTGTTTCCCTTGTTTCCAGCTTGCAATGACGCATTCATTATTTCGAAGGTCTCATCAGAAGTATCTTTTGCATCCAGGTTTCTTCTACTAACAATCTCTTCAAAGCAAGAGAGACTTTTCCTCTTATTTTGTTTTTAAGATTTATTTTTTGCTTATTTCTCCCCTTCCCACCTTCCCTCCAGTTGTCTGCTTTCTGTGTCCATTCACTGTGTGTTCTCTGTCTGCTTCTATTCTTGTCAGCAGCACTGGGAATCTATGTCTCTTTGTTGTCTCATCTTGCTATGTCAGCTCTCTGTGTACATGGCGCATCTCCAGGGCAGGCTGTGCTTTTTTCATGATGGGCAACACTCCACAGGGTGCACTCTTTGTGCTTGGGGCTCCCCTATGCAGCAGACACCCTTGTGTGGCAGCACACTCCTTGTGCACATCAGCACTGTGCGAGAGCTGGCTCACCACACAGGTCAGGAGGCCCAGGGTTCGAACTTTGGACCTCCCATGTGGTAGGCAGACACTCTATCCATTGAGCCAAATCTGCTTCCCTGAGGCTTTTCCTTTTCAGGTCTCACAAGTCTTCCAAATTCAACCCCTTAATCATTTATAAAACTGTTCACACATTCTTGGTGTTTGCATAGCAGCATGCACCCCACTCTCCTGGTATCAGTTCCTCTTATAATTTGCTGAAAGATGCCGGGAGCAAAGTACCAGAAATGGGCTGGCATTTGCAATGGGGATTTGTTAGCATAAGAGCTTAGAGTTCGGAGGTGGTGAATGCATCCAAACCAAGGCATCATCAGGGCATCCTTTCCCCTGAGCTGCAGCTAAGGGCCATCAGGCCCATGGGGGTGCCCACCTGCCCACCCTTTCTCCTCTGGCCTTGTTACTTTCAACTTCTACCAAAAGTGGTGTCCTCTCAGCTTTTGTGCTCTGTTGATTTCAGCTTCTGGCTTCCAGAGTCTTCTTGCTCAGCCTGGGTTCCTTTCTATCTCTGCAGCTTTTTTTTTTTTTTTTTACTATCTGTGTCTTTTTATTCCACCATTTTAAAGGACCTGATAATAAGATTAAGACTCATGCAGGATCATGCAATCTAATTAAAGGCCCTTAACTGACATAATTTAACCTCCTATTACAGGTTTGTATGTACATAATGATATTCTGAGGTCCAGAAAAGCTTCAAACTGCTGCAAATATGAGTAGATTAAATAGCATTAAAGGTTATTTCCAATGATCAAGTATGTATGGATACTCCATGCATGAAATAGCAATAGAAATATGAAAAATATAACCAATGAACAGTGCAACTTTGCTGAGACAAGCTCAGCAGTAGATTGGCTTGAAGGGAAGGTGACACAGAACTTAAGACATAAAAGGACAGAAAGAAAGACACAAGAGAGGAAATAAAGATGGGACCAGGGGACTCACAGCTTCTGGAACAGAGAGCCTCGACCCTAGTCTTCACATCATATTTATTAGAAATTACAAAGCAGTAGCTTTCCATGTTTACTTTTAAGGCTGTTTGTATTAGAACTGCAACCTTTACAATACTAGGGAACAGGCCACACAAAATCCAAATGCCTCCTCAGGCAAACAACTGTGATGCTGACAAGACAGAGTTCTGTCTAGTCAAGGCCCAGTGTTCCTAAGCCCACACTTCTTATCTACATTATGGAAACATTCTAACTTCAAGCCAGGTTCCCACATTCAAATTCAAGGTATTTTCCCACAAATCAATTCATTTGACTTCAGCAGTAAGGTGGGGTCCTGGAGAAAATAGGGGGTGATCATGCATCACAGCGTCTCCCCCTGTGCAGCAGTGAGGTGGCCACTGAGCTTAGAACATGAGCAAGTCAGGCTCATCTGTCTTAGGACAGCGTATATTCTATTGAAGATGACAGAGAAGCCCGTCTGGGGGCAGCAGGACAGGAGTTCTGGCACCGAAGCCCCCACCTTCCATGCCTTTTTCTCCCCCTCTCTGCTCACAGCTGGCCCTAGGGTCACACAGCAGTAAGATGGAGGCATCTCTCACTCTGTCCACAGGCTGCTCTCAACATTTCGACATCCGCAGACTTCTCCCTTGTCGAGGGAGTCCCTGAATTTTGTCCTGCTTCTCATAATCCCAGCCTGTGCCCCACGGAGATGCTGGATCTGAGTCTCCCACAGTCCCCAGGTCCAAAGAAGCTGGCTCGCTGCTGCCACCACTGCCCAGCCCCTCATACACTGTCACCAGATGATGCCAGGCATGTTCCACCCAGCAGAGCCTGGCACAAGCTCAGGCTGAGCCTGCACAAGGCTCCATGCAGGCCAGTGCCTCCCTCCAGGGGATTCCACGCATCCAGCCCTGAAAATCCCACCGCCATTTGATCCAGCAGCAGGGATCTCCTCATGGTGCAATGTCAGGAAATAGAGTCTTGTCCCATTGGCAGGTTGCAAGCGAGGGACTCTCGTCTCTATAACACCCAAAGTCGATCTGGTGAAATGAGGAAATGTATGCCCAACGTAGAGAGCTATGCTCATGCTAGAGTGAATGCAGGGATGCGTTTGTGGCTCAGGCAACTGAGCTCCCGCCTACCACACAGGAGGTCTGTGGTTCAGTTCCCAGCACCTCCTAAAGAAGATAGCGAGCTAGTGCACCAGGTAGGTGCAGCAAACCAACACAACAAGATGACGCAACAAGAGACACAAGAAAAACATAATGAGAGAGACAACAAAGCAGGGTATGGAGGTGAGTCAAGTGATTAGGTGCCTCCCTCCCACATTGGAGGTCCCTGGTTCAGTTTCCAGCGCCTCCTAAAGGCACAGCATACAGCAAGTGCAAACAATGAGGGGGGCAGAAATAAATAAAACAAATCTTTAAAAAGAATGATACAGAATATTAAAAAAATAATAATAAACTGAATGCAAACTTCTTTAGCTCTTCTGGCTTTAGGTCATGGCTTCCTGTGAGTCCATTTGCAAGAGTCAACTCAGCTTCTTCTCAGGGTACTTTCTTCCCCTTACAGTCAAACCTATAAACATTTACCACTATTTTTTCAATAAACAGCATTCACAACACTTTATAAACACCATCAGCATTCCCAGCTTTTTAAAAAAATGTACTTTCATTTGTGAGGATTTTACCCCTAAATTTGAGTCTTTACAAGCTTGAAATCATAGCACAGACCTAGGCTTAACTCAGCTTGTCTTCGCGGGATGACGTGTCATCATTCTGTTTTCCCATTCACAACATGTGGCTTGTGAGAGCCCACAAGCCTACTTAATCCTGGAGATTACTTGTGTTTGAGGTTATTTCCAGGTTTTCTCTATCACAACCCTGAATTTAAGGACACCGTTGTCCTCAAAATTATTTTCTTCTTGCACATTATTCCCTCTTCCTGTAATTTCTCCAAAGTGGAATCAGCCAGTGAATGAACAGACTCTTCATCCTGGTAGTCAAGTGGCTTCCCAGAAGGGTTGTGTTAATGTCTAGACTAAACACCTCTTCATTTGTCCACGTGACCTGCAGGTTACTGAGGAAATGAGCCTCGGTCTGCAGACCTTGGGCGACACATGCACATGCTGGGGAATAATCAACGTGAAAAGAAAGGGGGAACTGAAGGCGTACTTTGGGAACACAGACATGTCACAGTTGCTTTCCCAGAGCAACATGGCATGCTGAAGATGCCTTCATGCCCAGAGGACCAGATATTCAGGAAGGTTCCATGCACTTTCTGATTGCCTCATTGGCCCCTCGTTTCCTGTGTGCGTGCTGTGTCCTATCCCATGGAACCTTTTAGACTTGTTCCTGTGACCCAGTGGCATATCGTTCGGTGTCTGATGTGTGCCAAGATCGTTTTGCCACTTGCACTGTGCTGACTCCCAAGTGAAACTGAAAGGAACGTAATTTCTGAGAGAAAAAGATTCAAGGAACTAACAAGGATGATAGAGGTGAAACAAAAATTCTTATGGCAATAAAACTAGCGGGTGTTGGAAATCAGACTTGGCTCAGTGGTTAGGGCATCTGTCTACCAAATGGGAGGTCCACGGTTCAAACCCCAGGCCTCCTTGACCTGTGTGCAGCTGACCCATGCACAGTGCTGATGCGCGCAAGGAGTGCCATGCAACGCAGGGGTGTCCCCTGCGTAGGGGAGCCCCATGCGCAAGGATTGCACCCTGTAAGGAGAGCCGCCCAGCACGAAAGAAAGTGCAGCCTGCCTAAGAATGGCACCGCCCACATGGAGAGCTGACACACAAGATGACTCAACAAAAAGAAACAGAGATTCCCGTGCCGCTGACAACAACAGAAGCGGACAAAGAAGAAGATGCAGCTAATAGACACAGAGAACAGACAACCAAGGTGGGGAGAGAGAAGGGGAGAGAAATAAATAAATAAATCTTTAAAAAAAAAAAATAAGGGGTATATATTATCTTCTGGTACATGTTATTTTCTGGAAAATATGGTAGCTTACCAACCGCATCTGCTAGTCAGATATTAAAACACAGTATTTGTGAATACATTGATTCTGTCTCCCCACATGGAGTTTGACTGTATTTGCCCACATCTCCCTGTGGCTGTCCGTGGGCCCCAATTGGGATCTGTGGCTCTTGTCACCTCGCTCTGTTGTCTCACACCAGCAGCATGTTGCTATCCATTACCAGAAGTAATCCTCGCAACCTAGGACCAGTTTTGTACCAAATGTATCTGATGTTTTGATGCCATTGTCTTTTGTTAGGTTAATTCATTAAAAGTTTTATGTACTTTATGGTTTTTTAGTGCCTGTATCTTTTTTTAGTCCTTTCACCTTTCTCCTGTGGTTTACTCCAGAACTCAGGTTTGGTTTTCTTTTGTTTTGCCCTTCTCCCTTTTTTACATTCATTTGAGTTTCCTGGCAGCTGAAGCTAATACCACACAATGGATTGGCTCATGGTTTTGAAGCTAGCAGAACTACAAAGTCAAGGCATCAGCAAGGCCATGCTTTCTCCCAGAAGATCGTGGTGTTCTGGAACTGACCGCTGGTGCTCCTTGGTCCTTGCCTTTCACGTCCAATGGCAATGCACACAGCAGAGTCTTCCTTCTCTTGAAATTCTTTTGACTTCCAGCTTCAGGCTGCTCCCCAAGGCTTCTCTTCCTTTTTCCAATCTCCTTTCCTTATAAGAAGTTCAGTAACATTGGGTTAAGGCCCACCCTCCTTCATTGTGGGCACCTTAACTAACAACATCTTCAACGGTCTGATTGGCAAGAGGGTTCACACCCACAGGACCAGGGGTTGGGACCTGAACCTGCCTTTTGTGGGGACATGATGCAATCCCTAACAATCTCACATTGGCGGTTGTTTCTGAAAGAGCTCTCCAGAGGCCAGTATGGAGGTATCTCTGGGTAACTAAGATTAGGACAAAGTTTTTTATTCAGATAATTAAGAGGGAAGCGGACTTTGGCCCAGTGGTTAGGGCGTCTGTCTACCATATGGGGGGTCCGCGGTTCGACCCCGGGCCTCCTTGACCCGTGTGGAGCTGGCCATGCGCAGTGCTGATGCGCGCAAGGAGTGCCGTGCCACGCAGGGGTGTCCCCCGCGTGGGGGAGCCCCATGCGCAAGGAGTGCGCCCGTGAGGAGGGCCGCCCAGCGTGAAGGGAGGGTGCAGCCTGCCCAGGAATGGCGCCGCCCACACTTCCCGTGCCGCTGACGACAACAGAAGCGGACAAAGAAACAAGACGCAGCAGATAGACACCAAGAACAGACAACCAGGGGAGGGGGGGAAATTAAATAAATAAATAAATCTTTAAAAAAAAAAAAAGATAATTAAGAATGCAGCACCCCATAGTGAAAGAAAGCAGGCTCCGTGTATCTAGTGGCCTAGCTTGAATTACGGCCTCTCTGGAGAATATTTTCAGGGAAAACAGTATTTTAATGCTGTGGCCATTGGAAGATTCTGTGGACTCCAGAAAATCCTGTCCTTCAGGCTAATCCATTCCTGTGTGTGTAAACCTGTTGAGGGTGGGGCCTTTTGATTAAATTACTTTGGTTAAGGGCCTTTGATTAGATTGCATGGCCAAGGGCAGGTTTTGATCCTCTTACTGGAGTACTTTTTTAATAACATAGAAGACTAAAAAGATGCCGATACAGAAAAAGCTGCAGAAACAGAGGAAATGCCCAGAAGCTGAGTGGGAAGGCCCGAGGAACCAGAAGCTGAGGGAAACCATTTTCTCCAGAAGCTGAAAGCAATGGGGCCTCGAGGAGAGGGGAGAGGGGAACAGTTGCCACCATTGTGCCTGATCACTCATGGGAGCAGCTCAGGGAGAAAGTATCCCCTGATGGAGTCTTGAACTGGACAGTTTCACAGCCTAATAACTAAGCTTTTAAGCTAATAAAGACCCATTGTAAAAGCCAACCCATTGCTGATATATTGTCTTGGTAGCCTTTAGCAACCTAACACAAATGTTCAAAAGATTCTCTATCAGCAACAACACTCATATGAGTTTCCTAGACTGCTCAAGCAAATACCATGATAGGGATTGACTTAAACAATAGGAATTTAAAAGAAGTCCAGATCAAGGTCATGTTTTCTTCCCTAAGACTGTGGTGCTCTGGGCTGGCTGTCGGCAATCCTTGGTCCTCATTTGTCTCAAAGCAAGGCACATGGCAGCATCTCCTGGCCTCTCCCTTCTCTTCCAGGTTCCTCTGATGTTGAGCTTCTGCTCCATCTATGGTTTTCTTGGTCTGAATTTCATTCTTTTGTAAAGGACTCCAGTAGTAGGAGTCCTGACTGAGGTGGGATTAAGACCCATCCTGACTGAGGTGGGACATACCTTAACGGAAGTCACCTCACAGAAAGTTCCTCCTTACAACATGAAGAAATCATACTTTGCCAAAGAATGAAAACTAGCAATCATGGGTAATCTAATCTTTAAAGCCAAAACTTCAAAAACAAGGCTCATTGGGCAAACTTGGTTTCTTTTTATATTCAGTGCAGGCTCCAAGTGGATGACCTGATGACCTATTAGGAAAGCAGCTCACTAGTGCAAACCCCAACTTTGAATGCAAGTTGGCTCCTGACTGCATCTTACAGTTTAACTTGGAGCACATCTCTGAACTTCACTTAGGAGGATGTTCCTCATTGGTAAAATGGGGTAACACCTCCCCCCCCACCCTCTCCTAGCCCATGGGATCAAAATGTGATTAATGGAGCTGATCTAAGAGAGCCTGGCCATGCTTTGTCTCATATACAATTAAAGTCATTTCCAGGAACTCCTATCCCTCATCACTCAAGTGTGAAAACAGTATGATTTGTTTGACTTTTGGTCTACATCATGAGTTTTTGGATATTATAATCTTCACTCAGCATTGGCCTTAATATACCTAAATTTCCAGAAGGTGCTGAAGGAAGAAAACCAGTGCAAGTGCATTTTTCCCTGCACTTCCTGTCTGGAATAAAAGGCTTGGGGCTCCATTTGTCACCTGTAATGTTGGTCAGCAGGGGCTCTAGAGACCTTCCTGAAGTAACAAAGCCTCTCCCTTCACTTGCCCATGGAAACATCCACAGCCAGTGATGGCTAAATTCCCTTAAATATGGTCCCCACCCCTTACCCCCATGGGATTATCTCAATTTGGGGTTTATGGTAAAAAGAACACAAAAGGAAGACTTTTCTTTCCTGAAGTTTTATCAGCAGACTTTCTATACAATAGGTTTTAAAAACAATCAGCATCATGATCAGAGTCTACCAGATGAAGCTCTGTGTACACAAGGGCCTCTCCTAGTGAGGTTCCCCCACCCACCTGCCAGCAGCCACAGCATCACCTGGGAGTTTGTTAGAAATGCAAATGCTCAGACCCAGACCCAGACCTGCTGAATCACAAACTCCAGGCATGGGGCAGGCTGATTTATTGGACAGTTATCCAGGTGACTCTGATTCAAGGTCAGGCTTGAGACCCTCTGGCTGAGAGGCCAGGCACTAGACTAGCCCCTGTATTTTACAAAAAGGAAACTGAGTTGCAGAGAGGATAAGGGACTTGTCCAAATTTTCAGCTGAGGCAAGACTGGAAAAGAAAATTGCCTATTCCATGAATTCTAAGACAGAGTAAAACCTACCCAAAGCTCTTTGTGCTCCAGGCAACAGAAAACACCTCTGTGAGCTAGACATGCAAATCAGAAGCTTTGGAGTTCATTTCTGTCAGTCCAGTGAACAGTGACATCCATAGGTGAGTAAAATACTCATCCTCAAAGTTCTCCTAAACCCTTAAGTTTTGTAGGAAGTCTTCTTTCCTTAAAAGCACTTTACATAAGCAGATGTGTCTCAAGCAGCTGGGCACCTGCCTAATACTTGGGAAGTCCTGGGTTCGGATCCCAGTGCCTCCGAAAGAAGATGAACAAGACAGTGAGCTGACGGGAAGGGCTGGTGTGGCAAGCTGATGCCACAAGATGACACAACAAGACAACACAATGAGGAAACGCTACACAAGATGCAAAAGCAAGGAATGGATGTGGCTCAAGCAGTTGGACACCTCCCTCCCTTACGAGAGGTCCCAGGTTCTTTTCCTGGTGCCTCGTAAAAAACAAACAAACAGAAGACAAGCAGCTTGACACAGAGAGCAGACAGTGAGTACAAACAACGAGAGGGTGAGAAAGAGAAGAGAAGACAAAAGGAAAGAATAGAAAATCCTTTAAAAACACAAACTTTAGGTACACACCCTTTAAAATTCCAGTTTTTCAAAGCATCTGTTTAGAAATGACTAGGCTTTGTCTTATATACTCTATCTTACTCTTTGTCCAAACTCAATGTGCAATTCCTAAAGGCAGTAACCACTCCACTTCCCCTTGCTCTAGATATGTCTAACAAGAGAAAAAACATCATTGACAAATGGTGGAAATTTCATAAAGCAAAACAAATTATTTTAATCTAAGAATATATTTGTTGTCACTTTAATGGGCATATTTATTACCTTTAAGTTGAAAACATCTCATCTACAGAAATACATTTAATTTCCCTACCTGTCTAATAAACGTGAAATGTTTTGAAATAGTGCTCAATTCAATCCCTGCTTCTTATATGTAAGCACTAAAAGGTTAATGGCCTAATTTAAAGTCAGTGAAAATAACTTAGGTTTACAATTAATTTATTACAGTCACTTTCAGATGAAGGCACCTCCTACAGATGCTTTGTTTTTCTTACTAATCAAGACTGAAGAAAGAGTAATTTATAAAAATGTCTATAATGCAAACTCTATGCTTCCTGTTATGGTCTTACCAATATGATATAAAGGAACCAAAGGCATTGGCATTCTGAATAAACTTTTGCTAATTGTTTGAAAAAATAAAAGGCACCTATGGTAAAAAAAAAAAAAAAAAAGCTGGTTTCCAATGAATAAAGAAATATTTAGAAGTCACTAAGCCTAGAAATAAGCAGTAATTCAATGTCAAAAGTCCCAGTCACTCCCAGAGATGAGCCTCCCTGGCACTGAGGGATTCCTACCGAGCACCAGCTGATGATGTAACTACAAAAAGACCATGAACAAAGAGGTCAACTCAGACTGGCAGAATATCTTAGCCTACATGTAGTATCAGGTGTTAAAAACTGGTTTTTGACTTTGGATAAAAAGGGGGAAATGGAAAGGACATGTGATTTTATATGGCTAAGAGTCTCCAAAAAAGAGTCGGGAGGTCATCAAGGGGTGATGCTTATGCACACCTCAACAGGGTACCAGAGACAGCCAAGGTAGATGGAAACCCAGGTGCTGGTTCTCTTGAGGGCTGCAGAGACCCACAGATTCTATAGTCATGGCAGATGGCTCTGGAGTTTAGGGCCATGTCAGTTGGCCCTACTTTGGAGTTTGTGTTCCTGAGTGTGATGGAGTTGGTCTCAGATATACCTTTCTACACATGCCTCTTCTGTTACTTTTACAGGACCTGTGGTTGGCGCTTGGGTTGGTGTATACTCAGGAGACCTGAATCTCTGAACTGTACATGTGATGGCCAGGTCCTGGGCCTCAGCAGACTTGCAGCTCCTACCCTCTGGTTTGTTGGACTTACCCTGGCCTGCTGACAGGGAGGTGAAGAGGGTCAACCACCACACCTGGGAGCCAAGAGTGCCTACAGCTACAAGCAGGGGAATTGCATCCATCATCCATGTGGAATCTAAACCCCCTCTTGATGTAGAAGGGGACTGACATAATAATCCCAGGGTCCACAGGATGGAGGAATAGAATATGGATTAGAGTAGACTTACTGGTGTTCTGCTGGGGCACTACAGTGATTAGTAAGGGAAGAAATTGTAATAGTGATGTGGGGAGGGTGGCCACGGTGGCTGGTGATGGTCAGGAGAGGGAAGAAGAGATATGGTGTGGGGGCATTTTCAGGATTTGGAGTTGTCCTAGGTGGTGCTGCAGGGATGGATGCTGGATGTTGTGTGTCCTGTCGTGTCCCACTGGGTGGACTGGGGGAGCGTGTGGATGACAATGTGGACCACTGTCCATGGGCTGAGGCGGTTCTCCAGAATATATTTTCCAGGTACAGTGGATGTGCCACAATGATGGAAAAGATTGTTGATGTGGGAGGTGTGGCGTGGGT
Source organism: Dasypus novemcinctus (assembly GCF_030445035.2). Lineage (NCBI taxonomy): Eukaryota > Metazoa > Chordata > Mammalia > Cingulata > Dasypodidae > Dasypus > Dasypus novemcinctus. The sequence goes on along the minus strand of NC_080674.1, from coordinate 45,527,317 downwards.
AGGGTGGGGGGTATATGGGGACCTCATATTTTTTTAATGTAACATTTAAAAGAAAATAAAGAAGAAGAAAAAATCCCAGTCACTTAAGGTGGGGAAAGTTGTGTTTGTGTTTTTTTTTGGTATTTATTTTTTTAATGTTACATTCAAAAAATATGAGGTCTCCATATACCCCCCACCCCTCTCACCCCACTCTTCCCCCCATAACAACAACCTCCTCCATCATCATGAGACATTCATTGCACTTAGTGAATACATCTCTGATCACCGCTGCACCTCATGGTCAATGGTCCACACCAGAGCCCACACTCTCCCACTCTCCCAGTGGGCCATGGGAGGACATACAATGTCTGGAAACTGTCCCCACAGCACCACCCAGGACAACTCCAACCCCGAAAATGCCCCCACATCACATCTCTTCCAGGTGGGAAAAGTTTTCCTGTCATGGAGGTGCCCGCAGTGAATGAGGCACCAGCATCCCTTAATCTGAAATAGTCTCACGTAAAACCAGTCTGCTGGATGCCCCACATCTTAAAGGTGTCTGCCGGGCCCTGGCCGAGGCCCCTGAGGGAACCTGCTTGTTGTTCATCGTCCCCACCCTAAGGCCAGGCGAGGGCATTGCTGCAGTTTCTGGGTGTCAGCACAAGGGGGCGGAAGGCCCCAGGCGCACCCCTCTCTGTGGAAGGGGTCCCTGGGGCTTTGGGGGCTGGGGCAAACCTCAGGCTGGAGAACTGTGTCCCAAGCTGGGGGCCTTGATGCTGGCGACATCTTTCTGTCTGTGGAAGTCAGCCCTCACCTGGTGGGTGCGGCCATGGTCGCAGGTCAGCCGCTCGACGGACTGGTGAATGCACTCCCCGTAGGAGGAAGACCTCAGCACCCCAATGGCCATCCGTGCTCCCGTGGGGGATCATCGAGATGCTGCCATTAGCAGGGGTCTGCTGCTGTAGCTGCCTGAATCCCACCAAGGGGCGCCAGGTGGATGCACACCTGCACCCTGCCATGGTGCACCAGGTGGTTGCCTGCAGACCTGCACCCTGCCTAGTTGTGCCAGGTGGGTGCCTGCGCACCTGCACCTTGCCACAGTGCACAAGGTGGGTGCCTGTGCACCTGCACCCCACCAAGTTGCACCAAGATCCACTTGCACCCATGCACCCTGGTCTCTTACAGGCTACTCGGAAGCCCAAGGGCCCCTTTACCATGCACGCCTCTGGGCCTCTGCTCAGAACCCGCCAGTCCCCAGGTCCCTCCAAGGTAACAGCAAAGCTCTTCAAGTGCCTTCAGGCTCTGCAGCCTGGGCCAGCTTCCCTCTGACCACACCTGCATGTCCTGTGTCCCTCTCCCCTCTCTCCCAGCCACCTCCTGCCCACCTTTCTTCCCGCCCTGACCCTCCTTCTTGCCCCAAACACACAGGGCTCCTTCCAACTCCAGCACTGTGGGGGTTCCCCTCATGCAATCAGCTAGAGATCTTAAAAGCCAAAACTAAAACAGGATTTCAGAAACCAGAAAGAATTTCTGCCCCTACTTCCATCACTTCCCCAGGGAATATGGAATTACCAGACTTCACAATCACCTTTATCAGAGTGTCCAGCTTTCAACCTGCCCTTCAGAATTCGAAGTTCCTAGTGCCATGGTCACATGAGCCAATTCCTAAAAGAATCAATATATAAATAATATAAAATAATATATGAGCATATAACATATAAAGAGGTCATATTTATAATATAAATTAATGTAATAACTATAAATACTATATGTTGTCAGTAGTAGTGCTCTGGAGAATGCTGACTGATTCAGTAGGGAACGGTATAATGAAGGCATCAGGCTGATAATAAAGGAGCTCACGGATCAATCTTTAATCATCATTGATAAAATGGGACAACCAGATTTTATGGTCTGAAGCAAAGGAAATAGCAACACCTGTGAAGTATCCGCTGAAAAATTCAACCCAAATCTATGCGAGTCTGTAGATCTAATTTTCAGCTTGATAGGTAAGAGAGAAATAGAGAAGCAAATTAAATACCACCAAATAAAAAATGTGGGGCACTCTATAGAACAACTGGTCTAATTTCCCCAATAAACTGGTGATATGAAAACTAGATGAGGGAGGGGTATTGTTATAGAAGAAGAAACTAAACAAAACAAAGCATGGTCAAATATGTGGAGAATACGACTGCCCAACATCATCAGTTCTTATGAAACTAATGCAGAGAAACAAAAACAAACTTAATAATTTTTTCACTAAAATAATTACAAGGAAAGCGGAAGAGAAAAGTGAAGCCCAGTTTACACAGCTAGTTAAGGAGTTGATGAGATTTCAACTCACAGTCTAGCTCTTAGCCACGCCTCCTATGTACATACATACAGGTTGAAGGAAGGAATTGCGTTTGCTTAAAAGTAAATTTACTCACTGCAGATACCTTGGTCCCACACTAAATACATTGTTGCCCACACCTGCAGCTCCATCTCTGCCCCAGGCATGGGAGAAATGGATGTGAAGCTTCATCAGTCTCTCAGGGCAATACCATCTAGGCCTGTGCTTGGATTATTCCACACAGCTGTGACTGTGTCCCTACCCATGGCAAAGGAGAAAGTTGGAAGAAGCTTCATTGGTCCCTGGTGCAATGAGGGCAGCTTGAGCCTCCATAGCTTATGGCACCAATTACATGCTTGGTTCCTACTGCAAGACCAGGTAGGGAGAAATGATAGGAAGCCCTAAACTAAAGAGAAAAACTGCACCCAGAAAAAATACTGTAGTAAGCCAGATGCCAAGACACCAACAAAAAATTACATTCCACACCAAGAAACAGGAAACTATGGCCCAGTTAAAGGAACAAGATAAGCCTTCAGATGATATAAAGAAGCTGAGACAATTAAAAATAGATGTTCAAACAAATCTCCTTAATAAATTCAATGAGACAGCTAAAGAGATTAAGGATATTAAGAAGAGGCGGGAAGCGGACTTGGCCCAGTGGTTAGGGCATCTGTCTACCACATGGAAGGTCCGCAGTTCAAACCCTGGGCCTCCTTGACCCATGTGGAGCTGGCCTATGTGCAGTGCTGATGAGCGCAAGGAGTGCCGGGCCATGCAAGGGTGCCCCCGCATAGGGGAGCCCCACGCACAAGGAGTGTGCCCCGTAGGGAGAGGCGCCCATTGTGAAAGAAAGTGCAGCCTGCCCAGGAATGGTGCCACACACAAGGAGAGCTGACACAACAAGATGACGCAACAAAAAGAAACACAGATTGCTGTGCTGCTGACAACAACAGAAGTGGACAAAGAAGAACACACAGCAAATAGACACAGAGAACAGACAACTGGGGTGGGAGGGGGGGGCAGAAGAAGAGAGAAATAAATAAATAAATCTTTTAAAAAAAGAAGGCATTGGATGAGCACAAAGAAGAATTTGAAAGCATACATACAAGAATAGCAGATCCTATGGGAATGAAAGGTGCAATCAGTGAAATTTTAATAACATTGGATTCATATAATAGCAGATGTGAGGAGGTAGAGGAAATGGTTGGTGAGCTTGAAGAAATGGTCTCTGAAAGTGAACATATAAAAGAACAGATGAAGAAAAGATAGAAAAAAATTGAGCAAGGTCTCAGGGAACTAAAGAAGGCATGCAAACACATGTGTCATGGAAGAAGAGGAGAAGGGAAAAGGGGCAGAAGGAATATTTGAAGAAATAATGGTAAAAATTTCCCAACCCTATTGAAGGACATAGTTATCCATGTCCAAGTAGCACAACGTACTCCCATCAGAAAAATCCAAATAAACCAACTCCAAGACACATATTCATCAGAATGTCAAACATCAAAGACAGAGAGAATACTGAGAGCAGCAAGAGAAAAGCAATGCATAACATATAAAGGATGTCCAATAAGATTAAGTGCTGATTTCTTACCAGAATCCACGGAGGCATGAAGACAGTGTCTGATATATTTCAGATACTGCAAGAGAAAAACTTCCAGACAAGAATATTATATCCAGCAGGACTGTCTTTCAAAAATGAGGGCAAAATTGGAATATTCACAGATAAACAGAAACAGAGAGAATTTCTAAGCAAGAAACCAGATTTTCGGGAAATATTAAAGAGTGTGCTATAGCCTGAAGAGAAAGGACAGCAGAGAGATACCTGGAAGAGAGTCTAGGAATGAAGATTACATCAATAAAAGTAACTGAAAGTGTCAAAAGAGTGGTGAAAATAAAATATGACAGATAAAACTCAAATAGTCAGGAATAAACTTATCCAATGATGTAAAGCACTTGTATTCAGAAAACTGCAACTTAATGTTAAAACAAATCCACGGATCCCTAAATAACTGGAAGAACATTCCATGCTCATGAATTGGAAGACTAAATATCATTAAGATGCCAATCTACTCAAATCGATGCACAGGTTTAATGCAATCCTGATAAAAATTCCACCAGCATTACAGAAAAAATTGAAAATATGATCATTAAATTTATTTGGAAGGGTAAGGAGACCTGGATAGCCAGAAACATTTAAAAAGGAAAAGTGAACCCTCATCTCCAGACTTTTAATCATATGACCTAGCTATAGTGGTAAAAACAGAAATGGTACTGGCCTAAAGACAGACACAATAGACCAATGGAACCAAATTGATGGTTCAGAAACAGACCCTCACAGGGATGGTCAAGTGATGTTTGACTAGCCTGTCCAACTCACACAGCTCGGGCAGAACAATCCATTCAACAAATGGTGCTGAAAGAATTGGATAGCCATAGCTGAAAGAAGGAAAGATGACCCCTGTCTCACACCTTATCCAAAAATTAACTCAAAAGGGATCAAAACCTAAAAATAAAAGCAAGAATCATAAAACTTCTGGAAGAAAGTATTGGAAAATATCAAGACCTGGGTGGACTATTGATGTTTAATGTATGTAGAAATTTTAATTAGCTTTACTGTAAAAGTATGGAAATGTATAGAGTGATGGTAACACACAGTGAGTAACAGCTACTTTATAAATGCAGATGTGACTGAAAATGGTAGTCTGGTTATGTAAATGCCAACTGACAGAATGCTAGGGAATAATCTCAGAATTGGACAGCACACTAAACCAAGAGGTTTACGAGAATTGTGCTTGATGGTACAGATGCAAGAGTGTCCTTTGTTAGCTAGAACTAATGTATATCACTACTGCAGGGTGTTGGGAATGTGAAGAAGCATGGGAAAAATACAGCTGGAGTGACCTCTGGACTGTGGTTAGTAGTAGTGATATAATATTCTTATATCTATGTGAAAGATGTACAGCGTTGACACTGAGGCAGTATGGATAATGTGAGCCAAATGTACACTATGGACATGGTAACAATCAGATGATACTATTTTATCTGTAGCAAATGACAGACCACATTGTGGTGTGTTGATGGAGGTGTGTTGTTTGGGAATTCTGCACATGTGCATGATTGTTTTATAAGTTTACAACTTCTGTCATAAAAAAATATAATTGAAAAATAATAAAGGGTGAGTTGGGTGAAAACACACCAAATGTAAGATAAGGTCTATGATTAGTACTAAGATTTTGACAATATTCTTTCATAATCTGTAGCAAACATCTCATGACAATGCAATGTGGTGGTGGAGGGTTGATGTATGGGACCCCTGTATGATGTTATGCATGTTTGCTTTGTAAGTTCATAACTTTTACTACACACTTAATTGTTTATGTATGTTCATATGTAAATGATATAAAGGTAATGGTAATAGCAATGGTTGGGGGGGGGGAAATACTTTTTTTAGTAATAATATAATGACAATGCTCTTTAATCATTAGTTAAAAAGGTTTACCAACAATGCAAGTTATTGGTGGTAGGGTGAATTATGAGAGTCCTGTATGATGTTGTTTGTTTTGTAAGTTCACAATTATTATAAACTTATTGTTTATGTATGTTTATGAATGAGTGATATACTTCAATAAATTTCTTTAAAAAAAATATTACTCATCAAGACCAACGGGTAAAGTTGTAAAACCCCAGACAGGTTAGGGTTAGGGTAAAAGGGCCCTAAAGTGTTGGTTTCCCCTCGGAGCTGCGATTCGGTTAAGATTTTGGAAGGCAAAAGGTCTAGCTTGGCCAGTGGAAGTAGAAAGAAAAGAGCAAAAGGTCAAAGAAGAGGAAGAGGCGACCTCCTACTCGACCCCCTGGGGGCTCGGGGGAATCTGAAGGACAGGGGAAGGAGACTCTGCGGCCAAGTCCCTCCTCGCCAAGAAAGAAGCCACATCCGAGGGCCGGCCCCCAATCCCGGCGCCCCAGGCACTCGCGCTCGCTAGCGGGAGCGGCGGCGGGAACGCGAACCTGGAAGCCTGCGAGGACCTCTACGCAGCGGGCCGGCCTAGGGCATCGCGTCAAGGAGAGCACTGGCAACTCCCGGGACCCCCTACACCCTGAGGTCCTTACCCAGCGCGGTGAGGGAGGCGGGGAGGTGGGCGGGACCCTCCACTTCCGGCGCTCCGTGATTGGCCCCAGCTCCAGGCGGAGTTTCCTATTGGCCACCGCGCTCACCGACTTACTGGTCAGGGCGCCGAGGCGGCGCGCTTTACCGTTTGTGGCGGCTACAGGTCGCCGGGCGCGCGCTTTCCTTGGCGTCCCGGGTGGGCCCTGCTCGGGTGAGGGTCCCTCGCGGGCGAGAACTCGGCGCAGGTGAGACCCTCGACGGCGTTCCCCGGCCTGCGCCGCCTGCCCGGCCCGTGTCCGCGGTCCGGGCTGGGGGCGAGTAGTCGCCGCCGCCCTGCTCCCCTGCGGGTGCCGCCTCGTGCCTCCCTCGGCCGAGCTGCCAGCTGTGGAGACCGCGCGCCTGTCGGGCTCCGGGAGGCCGGGCCAGGGCGGGGGTGGAGCAGGGCCGAGCCCGCAGGCCGCTCAGGGCCGCGCTCTGGGAGGCTCCCCGGGGCCAGTCCCGGTGCCCGCGTCTCCTTTCCCGTGGGCCTGCGGTGCGTGGGAGCTCCTGACACGCGGGGGTCCCAGCACCTACTTGATCCCCTGGTTGTGGGGATTATCCCCTCAGGTACCTGCAGTAACCGGGCCTCCCAGCAGGAGAGGCAGATGGCTAGTTAGGGCTGGAAGCCGTGGCGTGTCCATCACTGCACTGAACAGTGCCGAGGACGCCCAGAATGCGTCGTGAATTCAGATTATTCCTTATAATTTGTCTATTCATTCATTTAATTGAGTCTGCTGCTGCAGTCCATATGGATATTCTGTGATTTCCTTTTTTATTGTTTTCATTAACACGATTCTTTTACCTTTTGATTTCATTGTAGCTTAATTCGTCCTTAGTTGTAATTTTATGCTTCAGAGAAGCATAAAGCTCTGTTGTTGATTCCTCAACAGCGAAGATATTGGTTTAGGATTGTCCTTAAATCTTTTCTTACAAATTGAGACTCTTCCAGGTTAGACAGAGTGAACGGCTATGGAAAAAAGTCTACATGTCTTTTTGCAATCTCTTAAGGAGAAAACATAAATGAATTAATAAACAGTTTGAGTGGATTGGATATGTTTTTATTTATTTTATATGAATATGTGTATATTTGGTGTGAAATTAACTGTATTGCTTCAATTAACTTACTCTTTAGTACTAGCATCACATAGGGAGCAATAATTCTATAATTTTAATGGAATTTTTACTTTCACCTGTTTTTAATATTTTTGAAAAAGAGCAAACAAAAAGATACCTAAGATTTAGTGAGCACTACAATGTCTCGAGCATTGTTTCAAGGGCTTTACATGACTTATATAATTTATAAGTAAGTACTATTCCCGTTTTAAGGATGAAGGAGCTGAGGCACAGATTAGTTAAGTAGCTTACCCAAAGGTTCAGTTGTGAGTAGCAGTCCGTGAATTCAAACCCAAGTGGTCTGACCCTAAGATCTGATATCTGAACCACAGCATTAGAGTTTAATTCTTGTAGCCTCTCTGGTTTGATGAATTCTTTTTTTAGACTCATTTAGAACATTAAAGCTAAAAAACAAATGTGGTGATTACTTCATATTGTGTAAACATCGTTGCCACCTTTATTAAAGATTATGAGGAAAGAATGAATACCTGTGCATTGCTCTTTATAAAAATGAAAACCTTTTCATCTCTTTTCCATGATTCAGTACAACTCTTCCAAGTATCTCATGTACCTTGACAGGATGAGGACATTTTTGTTACTATGTGCTACATAGAAGAAACTGGCAAAAGCCATAGCAGAAGAAATAGGTGAGCAAGCCACCAAACGTGGGTTTTCTGCAGAGCTTCACTGTATTAGTCAGTTAAGATAAGAGCCCTTATTCCAATGGCTTTTACTGCTTTTACTGTGTTGTGTGCTTTGAAGTATTTTGATTACTAAGTGATGTTTGTTAAACCACGAAGTAGGACAGTAAACACTACCATATGTTTTAATAGCCAAAATTTTAACCAACTGTACTGTAAGATTCCTAACAGCTTTCTTTAAGAAAGATTTATTTATCCCCCCCCTTGCCTCTTGCTCACTGTCTGTTCTCTGTCTCCATTCCCTGCTCATTCTTCTGTGTCCACTTGTCCCCTTTCATTGCATCATCTTGCTGCACCAGCTCTCCGCAGATGCAAGCCGTCACTTCTCCATAGGTGTGAGCCAGCTTGCCTTCACAAGGAAGCCCTGGGAAGCGAACCCAAGGCCTGCCATATGGTAGGCAGGAGCCCAATCGATTGAGTCACATCCGCTCCCCCCTACCAGCTTTTTATTATGTGTAAATGTACATTTGGATTAGCCTAAGCATTCTCCAAACCCAAAATGAGTAGTTATTTCTCATTTTTTTCAATTATAAATGGAAGTCGTAATGTACACTTCTTTATCTCACGGGGTGTCTGTAATAAAACATGAGATGTGTTGTGGAAGTTCTGGAAAACAACAACACAAACGTGAGTTAGTGCATATGTGCAATTTTTAACTTGTGAATCCTATTTATGTTTCCCCCAAAGCACCTTGCCATTCATTCTAGAGTTCCAACAAGAAAGGGCCACCTGAAATCTTTGAAATAGAATTTAAAGTAGAAGTGTGAGGATGTGGGGAAGATTCAGTTTCTTAAGGCCAGAGACTACTTGTATTTTATGTCCAGCTTCTGCAGAAGTTCCTCTGTGACGGAATATAGGACCCAACTCAATTCTGTGTTCTCCTTTGATCCTTTTTAACCCTTTGGATTATACTGTTTCAGGCAATGTGGGCTCTAGCAGCAGGCAGGGACTTCTTTATAGCATAAGATAACATGCAAGTCACTGAGCAGCAGTGCGGTTCAGTACTTCCAAAACCAAACTGCCAGGACTACGTTCTCACACTCAATTTTACAAGCTCCTCCAGCCTTTTCCACAACAGACTGTCAACAGCACAGGTAAGTTATGTGCCCAGTTCACAGAAGGAGACTGCCTAGCTGCTTTGTGCTGCATTGCAAGCTGTCTCTAGATGTACTCACAGAGAAGGGGGGAACACTGCAGGAGCCACATGAAGAAACATAATCTGAGGCCATTACTACTAGTAAAGGCAAATCATCATGATGGAACACTAGCCCTGGCCTGGGCCCTTGGGGTTGACCTCCCCGACTAGGTCCACTGCTGTGTAACTAAGACTGGGGTGACAAGACCTCTCCAGTAATGGCATACGATCTAAGTGTCAGCTCGTAGCTCTCTGCTTTCTGCTCCTTGGTGGTGCTTTTCAAGGTGAAGTTCCACAAACTCTATAGCATGCAGCACACAATTTGTTGTAACATCCTGTAAGCATGATGCCTGCCATCTGGTCAAAAGTTAGATGTTATGTCAGCATGAAAATAAAATGGATTCCTTGGAGCCAAATTAAGGGGTACTCTTGAGACATTATAGAGACAGTGCAATCTTCTATTTGAAATACATAAATTGAGGAGAGGATTAAAATGAAGACACTTGATGCATAAGACATGAAACACTGGTGATCTCAGTTTGCCATTCTTGATTTCTCCACTCTGGGAATGTGGAGTCATTCTTGACGGCCAGGTTTCCTGGTGTCTGTGGAATAACACTTCTAGTTTTCCACCTTTGAAGTGCTCCATTTACTTCTCAGCCTCCTGCCATTAGTAGGTCAGATGACTGGTTTTATTTTGGTTTTCTATCTTGCTGATGATTCCAGAACTGGGTTTTCATTGCTTCCTTTCTTCACCAGAGTATCCCATTTGTTCCTCCCTTGTTGTCCTGCCATTTTAATCTTGGACACCTGGGTTTCTGTTCTCTTTGTTTCTGAATTTGTACCCACCCCCCATACCGACCACCCCCATTTAAGAAAATCCGTATGCTTTGTTTTTATTTGTGTTTTTTTGTTTTGGTTTTACTTTCTTCTGAAAAGACGTCCCCACCTAGGCAGCATCCTTTCCCCCTGGCAGCTCACCACAATACGTAGGTCTGTCATCATGGCCCCTTCTTGGGTTTATTTGTGTTGTGCGCTTGTTTGTGGTTATTTCTCCCATCCTAGAACCATGCTTGGCATTAGGTTTCCCTGGTTACCTCTCGTTTCAGAACTGTTCCCCAGACAAGTGCTTTGATGGCCCTGTCAGTGGCCTTGCAGATTAGAGCTCACGTTCACATTTGGCCCAGGACACAGTGATAGCTGCTTTGTCTCCTGACTTTTCATAAACTGGATGAACGCTTTAGATGAACACTGCAGTGGAGTCCACCTCTGCTTCTCTGGTAAGGCCCAAGGAGAGAGGGAAATGTTAAATTCCCCTGACCTCCTGATGAGCATCGAGGGAGCAAATGCCCTTTGTTTCATTGGACAGCTCATTTGAGCAGGGAGTACAGGGCCACACCATTTTCCCCGCGTCCCTGCCCTGATGGTCACTTCTGTCTACATCTCCTAACCTGGTTAGGAGGAAATGGAAAGGAAATGCAAGACAGGAAGCTGATCATATTTCCTTGCTGACGTGGTAAGTCAAAAATAACATCTGGCATTAGATCCCTGAAATGCTGTCCTTGTTTTGTAGTATACTCTAAGAATCGAAACGGCTCCCCTCGTCATCAATGCTTCCACCACGGGCACTGGGGGCCCACCAGACGCAGCCCGCAAGTTTGTTAAAGAAGTACAGGACTGGACACTGCCAGCTGATTTCTTTGCTCCCCTGCGATATGGATTATTGGGTAACATTTCCAGCTCTTGCTTTACTATATTATTACTAGCTTTAACTATGGTGTCTGAAAGCATCTTTCAGAACCATGAAATACAGTTGCAGGGGTTTTGTCTTTTTGGTTTTACTTTGAATATTTGAATATAAAACAAAATATGGAAATAAGTGCATCTTGTGTGAATGCTCCCCCAATCTTCAGCCCACCTCTGCGGAACTCCTTGACTAGCAGTCTTAACCAAGGGTGCTCATCAAATTGAACCTTGGGTCACTTCCAAAATATTAACCACTGAACACCACCTTTTGACACCTACTGTCAAGTGCCTGAAAGTGCTGTGTCTTGGTGGAAAGCTCCCAGGTGACTCTGCGAGGTTCCTTTGTCTAAGAACCATACCTGTAGTACAGGAGCCTGGTTTGCAATCCTGGCTGCACATTGGGATCCTTGGGGAGTTTTGAGTAAATTTTATTTCCTGGGCCCACCTGCAGTGACTCTGACTGAAGTGTTCTCAGGTAGTGCCCAGAATCAGTTGTTTTTAAAAGCACCCAGGTGAGTCTAATGTCCATCCTAGATTAAACTGTGCAGTATTGTTTAAAAATATCAAGATAAAGGATCAGCAGGAAAAGTGCAGTCAGGTGGGGCCCCATGGGATGGATTCAGGTCCCATATTCCTGGCTTGAGGTCTGTGCCCTTCACCTTCAAGGATCCCCCCACCTATCAGGGGATCTAGCAAGGGTGGAATTTGCTGTAATAAACAGTTGATCAGAAATTGGAGTTTCGTGACCCTGACCAAGAACAGTAATGTCTAAACGTAGGGAAATATTTTATAGCATTTAAAATTGTTTTACTCAAAGCTTAATAATGGGGAAAGAGTTATATGAAAATGTTAACTAAAATAAATAGGTTATAAAATACCATTTGTGTGTATGTTAAGATCAGGCCCCATCAAAATATAACAACAGAATAACAGAATTTTAACAGTCACTATATTTAGGTAGTAGGTTTAATATAATTTTATGTTTATATCCTTTCTTGTGTTTTCCAGTTTTCACAAGTGAACTTAAATTGCTTGAAAATTCCTCAGAAACTTCATTCAAGACAGACGTTGCAGCCTGCTCACCTGTTCTAGTCAATCCAATCCAAGACCCATAGGTGGACCCACCACTTCTTAACCCTTCCTTCATTGGAAAGAACATGGTGATAATTAAACAACCAAGAATTTAAGCTTTTAATTTTAACGTTTTTACCAAGTATAACAACACCTTAGTCTGTTTTCTTGCCGTGAAATGTAGAAACCATTCTTAATTTACTTTAACACAGAAACATTTGTAGCAGCTGATAGTTTATACTGCTGCCACACCTATATGTTCTAGATCAGGGATCAGCAAATTCTGTCTGCAAAGGGCCAGATGTTAAATGGTTTGGGCATTGCCTGCCATGTGGTCTCTGTCACCACTATGTAACTACCATTGGAGCTTGAAGTCAACATGAATAGTACAGAAATCAATTAACTTGGCAGTGTTACAGTAAAACTTTATTTACACAATTGGTCCAGGTTAGGATTTGCCCCACCGGCTATAGTTTGCAGACCCCTACTCTAAGTCAGAAAAGTCTAGAAATCCAGGTACTATGTTTTTACAAAACCTGCCCAATTCTTTAAGAATTATGAGATATGAAAATTTTTTAAACAGTTCTCAAATGATATTTGTTTTATTTCAGTTTGTCTTTTGTTTTTATGTGACAAAGTAGAAGGAACATAATCTGCATATTTTCTATTACTCAAGAAAAAAATTAGGAAAATGGGAACCTATACATTATTTTTCGTTCCATCGATACATGCATAGAATATTGTTTTAGGTGTTTCATTTATCTGTTCTTTGTATTTTTTAAGCTATTTTATTTGTTCTCTATCTGCATTAAACTTTATTGTGCACTAAGAATTTATTTGTGCTCTTTTAGGTCTGAGCGATTCAGAATACATGTATTTCTGTAACGGGAAAGATGATTGATGGACGACTTTACTTCAAGAGCTCGGAGCCCAGCGTTTCTATGACTCTGGATGTGCAGGTGACTGTGGGGTGAGAACAGTGTGCCTCATAAACTTGAGGACAGGCTCTGCTGAACCAGAATTATTACACCTTGAGTCACAAATTGAACATCTGAGATTAGGTGATTCATGAAGAAAGGATTCTGAGGTTTTGGAATAAAATGCAGCCAACAACAGTTGGTCGAATGCTTTCATTGAAGACTTTGAGTCCTCCCTTACCCATTCAGTGCCCCTGCTTTCACAGGTTTCTCTGAATATTCCTGCTTTACCACCAGAATATTTACAGGTACATCTGCAGTAGTCTGTTAGCCATGTAAGCAGTGTAGCTTTCTGCTTTATACTGTGTCGTGTTGATTTACCATGGGTATTAATTTTATTAATAAACAGGCATCAACTATAGCCTGCAGGCCTGCCACCTGACTGTGTAAATAGTTTTATTGGAACGTTGCACTAACCTCATTCATTTACACATTATCCATGGCTGCCTTTGCAGAAAAAATTTACCCATCTGTGCATTACAGAAGGGTTCATATAATTATATTACTTTGTTCTTAAAGTAGGAATGGTTAAGAGGTCAGCATCTCCATTATTTTAGATAGTTAACCTCTTGGTTTCTGCGATGTCTGCCAGGGCTCAGGCTTCCTGGGTTCCTCTCTCCCCAGGATTCATTTCTCTGGGATCAGGCCCTCTGTTTTCTCCACAAGACCAGCTGTAGACTGTGAGACTCTCTAGGCTTTGCCTCTCTCCACAAGGTGAGCTGTAGGCACTCAGCTGTCTCTCTCCGGGCCATCTGCTGTGTCTAAGGAGCTGTCTCTATTCTTCTGTGTTCTTCCTGGGCTCTACCTGAAAATTCCAGCGTCAAAATCTCCCACATCCAAATCACCAACTCTGTCCTTTGCCATGTCTTTTATCTTTGAGTCCCTACCCACCCAGGTGTGGGGAGTCAACACTATGTTAATGGGGCCCAATCAAAGCCCTAATCATAATTTAATCCTTCCCAGGTACAGACCAGTTTACAAACATAATCCAGTATGTATTTTTGGAATTCATAGCTATATCAAACTGCTACAGAGGATAACGGGTTGGAAAAACACAAGAGTAGTGTAAAATAGAAAAGATTGTTTCTATTTTACAAATGCAGAGAGTAAATAGTGGAAATATAAACTGTTACATGCAAGTTGATCAATATTTTCCAAATGTCCTGATGCCGGGTTCTATGATAGTCGCTCTTCATCCCCCATTTCCCGTGGGTGCTCTGGGGCTATTTTACCTTGAGTTCCCAGTGTCCAAGGCAGTGGCTTTCTCTGGGGTTCTAGGTCAGCATCCGTAGAGCTCATCCCTGCCCTTCCTTCCTGTCCTGGCAAGTGACCTACTTTCTGTCCATACAGTTTTCCTTTTTTTCAGAACGTCATGTAAATGAAATCATAGTGCTCAGTGTTTTGAGTCTGGTTTCTTTCACTCAGCATGATGCAATTGAGATTAGTCTATGTTCTTGCTTGTGTCTGCAATGTGTTCCTTTTTTATTGATAGGTAGTGTTCCATTGTATATATACTGCAGTTTATGTGTTCACAGATTGAAGGGCACATGGGTTGTTTCCAGTTCCTAATGAGTAAGAGTAAAACCACTATAAACATTCGGGTGCACGCTTTTTCCTTTTCCTTTTTCTTGGGTAAATGGCTAGGCATGAGATTGCCAAGTTGTACATTAAGTGTATTTTTACTTTTATAAGAAATTCCCAAGCTGTTTTCCAAAGTGGCTCTACCATGTTACATTTCCCCCAACAATGTGTAAGAGTTCCAGTTGCTCTATGTACTTGTCAGTAGAGGCATTTCCAGGATATTTAACTTTAGCTGGTTTTAATTTGCAGTTGTATTGTTCTTATTGTTGGTTTTGTTTATATTTCCAATTAATGACAAGTGATGTTGAACATCTTTTCATGTTTTGGATTGCCATCCATGTTTCCTTTGGTGAAATAAGTTTGAATCTTTTGACCATGTTATGTTGTGTTGTTTGCTTGTTAAGTTGTAAGAGTTCTTTATATATTCGGGATATTGGCCTTTAGTCAGATAAGTGTTATGTAAATATTTTCACCTAGTCTGTGGCTGGTCTTTCCATTCTCTTAACAGTTTCTTTAGCAGAGCAGAGGTTTTAAATTTTTAATCCAGTTTATCAGTGTTTTTCTTTTATAGTCCATTTATTGTTGTATCTGTGAAATCTTTGCCTAAGCAAAAGTCACAAAGATTTTCTACTTTCTTTTCCCCAAAAGTTTGATTGTTTTAGGTTTTACATTTGTATCTTGATTCAGTCTTAGTTAATTCTTGTGTAAGGTGTGAGTATTACTTAGGCTTTGAATTTTTTGCCTATGTATATTCAGTACCATTTGTGGTAAAGACTGTCTTTTTTCTGTTGAATTAACTTTGCAACTTTGTGAAAAATCAGTCACATACATTGGCTTATTGCTGATCTCTCTGTTCTGTTCCATTGGAGACTATTCTTTTGTGTTTCAGTTTCCCAGCTGCTAAAACAAATGCCATGCAGTGGGTTGGCTTAACAGCAGGAATTCAGTGGCTCACAGTTTCAGCAGATGGAAGCCTGGCTTCCTCCTCAGTTGGCTCTTCCGGCTGGCCAGCAGCCTGGGCTTCCTTGGCTTTTCTTTCGAATGACAGTGCTCGTGGTGGCATCTTGTCCTTTCTCTTCTCTGTTCAGTCGAATTGCGACTTCTTCTGTGGCTTCTTTCTCTTTCTGACTTTCCCTCTGCTTAGAAAGGACCCCAGTTAATCCTGCTTGGAGCCCAACCTGATGGAGTTAGGACCCTGCTTACCTGAAGAACCATGGAAGAGACCACTCACTAAGGGTCCACACACCAGCATGCCGACCAAGACCAGAAACACGTCCCATTGGGATCCAGAATTCACTCCACCATACTTTGTCAAAACTGTACTGCCTTGTTTACATGGAAAATGAGGCTTAAAATCTGGTAATGTGAGTGTTCCAGCTTTGTTCTTCATTTTCAAAATGGCTTTGGCATTCTATTTACTTAATTTTAATGAATATTTCTCTAGAGTACGTTTCCTTGTATTTTAATCAGAAATGGACAAATATTTTTTTTTTAAATAACTGTCATCATAAGTAGTATTATTCTGAGTTGGTTTATGCCCTCTTGAAGCATTTTGGACTGTTTTTTTTCCTTTTGAAATCTCCTCAGACTACTATTCCTTTTTTACCTCTCTTTCTAGCTATAGTGTCTTTGTATTTTTTTTAATGTTTTTATTTTGCCCATACTAGGTATAGTTGTCAGTACATACTCTTGAATGAACATTCACAGACATATCTCCAAAATAGACTTAAGACCCCATTTTAAAAAGTTTTATTTTTACTGGAGAAGTTGTGAGCCTAGCAGCTGTAATGTTTTGCAGTCGTCCCTGTGTGCTTCTAGCAGTACCTCCTTTCTAATTTATTCTCTCTGTTGAGGTGTTAAGATTGTTACCAATATATCTATCTAGAATAACCAGCTGCTCCTAGGCTAATTCCCTGCAGCTGTAGGTGTGAGCTGCAGTAGTGTGGTACGGCATGGGCTCCTTGGCCGCCTGCTGGCTCAGCTTGCTTGTGCCCTGGGGACCTAGTTTGGCTCAATACTGAACCAGCTGGCTCCAGGTCCTAAAGGGATTGCTGCTGAGTTTGCCCACCCTGGCTTGGCGGTTCCCACAGCTTGTGACCGGCAGTCCTGACCTTGTGATCCCACTGTGGGCCTTGCACAGGTGCTGTGTCTCTCCCAGGGCCATGTTGTACCTGTCAGGAGTGGATTTCAAAAGGATGTAATTCTCTGCTGCAGTTAGCAAGGCCCTGCTCCAGAACGCTGGGGCCTGTGCTGAGATACTCCCCTTGGGGCTCACCCGCATGGCATCTCTGCCCCATCACTGATCTCTAATAGCATGCAGTCTTCTCTACTGTGTAGTACAGGGGAGCAGCAGAACCTTTTAGGGCCCCGTCACCTGGGCCTTCTCCACTCAAGCAGCCTTTCTGCTACCGGGTGTGGAACAGGCTGCCCCAGAGCCTGAAGAGGCCCTCCAGACTTGTTTCTGCGTGGAGTGAGATCCAAGATGCAGTACTACATTGTTGACTTGGGATGGGAGGTCCTGCCTACCAGATTATTAGACTTAGGCCCTAAAGGTAGCATGGATGTGGCAGCCGCTCAATCTGCCTCACTGAGGTTTACTTCCCACCTCCTGGATGCTGGCTTGCGAGCTGCTGCTTGCTCACTGTCTGATTAGCATAATGTTATTGATGTAGTGAGCTAGTACAATGTTCTGCTGAATGTCCAGATGTTCCGGATTTATTTAGCCTATCTTATGTAATAGCAGGTAAGTGCATTATCATAGTCCTGGGGCAGAATTGTGAATGTATGCCCTTGTCTGTTCCAAGTGAATGTGAACTGAATCTAATCCTCTTTCATTGTAGGGATGGTAGAAAGGGTGCATTGGGTAAATCAGTGGCTACATCCCATGAACCTGAGGCCAAGTCAGTTTGCCTTAGCAAAGAAATCATATCTGGCATGGAGGCCTCTGTTGGAACTACTAGTTGAGTTTGCAGTAACTCATTCCCCAGAATCCATCTGGTATTCACAGAGACCAGACAGCAAATTAAATGGAGATGTGGTGGAGACTCTCCCCCATAACCTTTAGGTTTTTGACTATTATGTTGATTTCTACCATTTTTCCAGAATGTTACATATATGCTTTTTTAAAAACATTTTCTATCTTGGTGGGAGGAAGGAAGAGTGGCGTGAAATTCGGAGTCTTCCTCTTGGACTTCCCCACCACGATCACTCTACCTACAGGTCAGGAGTTCAGTGTCGGCTGGTACCAACGACCGGGTGTGATGATTCTGATTATACATTTGAAGGCTCAGGAAATGACCCCTGTGAGGTCTTGGCTTCCGTGGACCGACTGGACTGGACTGGGACAGAACTGCCCTTGCTGCCTGGCCCCAACTGTTCTTACTCTGGTCGGTGGGCCACGGGGACCCTCTTGATCCCCGGGTATCAGCATCAGCATGGTCCTTCTCTTAACACTTGAAGCAGGCGGCAGACTTGGCCCAGTGGTTAGGGCATCCGTCTACCACATGGGAGGTCCGCGGTTCAACCCCGGGCCTCCTTGATTTGTGTGCAGCTGGCCCATGTGCAGTGCTGATGTGCGCAAGGAGTGCCCTGTCACACAGGGGTGTCCCCCGCATAGGGGAGCCCCACATGCAAGGAGTGCGCCCCATAAGGAGAGCCGCCCAGCATGAAAGAAAGTGCAGCCTGCCAGGAATGGTGCCGCACACGAGAGCTGACACAGCAAGATGACGCAACAAAAAGAAACACAGATTCCCGTGCCACTGACAACAACAGAAGCCGACAAAGAAGACACAGCAAATAGACACAGAGAACAGACAACCGGGGTGGGAAGGGGGGGAAGGGGAGAGAAATAAGTAAATAAATAAATCTTTAAAAAAAAAAAAAAACACTTGAAGCATTTGGTAGCTCCATTTTCCCTCTGAAGGGACTGGGAATCCTTACTGAATGCAGAGTCCTTCCTCTTGGGGCCACTCTCCTTCAGTCACTGGACTCTAGGACTGGAAGCTGGACAAGGACTGGGATCTTAGGTAGCTGCCCTCAGTTTCTGGTTGTCCACCATTGATTTGTCTTCATTTTAAGTATTGGTCCAGTGCCCTTGTTGGCTGCTCATTTGTTTTTGGCCCTAGAGCCTCTTAGTCCTTTTGGCCATCTCTGTTAATTCTAAGGGTCAGGCCGCTCCAGCCCTCCCACTTATCAAGGTAATTGTGCCACCTGGTACGGCTGGCTATGTACTGTCACCTAGACTGTGGGGGGCCCCCACTGAACCCCTCAGACTCATGCTGCTGTCCCCAGCTTGGTCTTGGTGGCCTTGGTAACTGCCCTCTGGTGCTGTCACAGAGCATCTCCATCTGCGTCCATTTGGCTTAAGGGGTGAAAGGACTCAAGATGTTCAGCTGCAGGGGCCTCTCCCATGTGTCACAGTCCCCTTCTCTCCCATGCAAGGCTGATTTTAGCTTTCTCTCCTCTCAGGCTTCAGGAGATGAGAGCCCCATCCCCTGGCCTTCAGCTCCAAACTCCCACTCTAGCTTCTTTCTTGGACCTCTCTGGCACAGTTTTCACAGCCTGAATTCTGGAAGTCAGGCTATGAGGTACATCTCAGGGCATCCCTGAGGAATGAAGGGGTGGCGACACTGTCCACAGTGAGTCACTGAGCTGTGACGCAGGCTCAGCAAAGTCCCCGCCGTGCCCATGGGGTCTCTGGAGCTATGTGGACCTTCAGAGGCACAGAGGCGCTGCACCTTTGTGGTCATGGATCGGTGCTTGGACATGGGCTGCCTCTGAGCAGAGCGTGAGCTGAGGTGCTGAAGGCTCTTGGGTGCCTGGCACTGAGAGCCATGTCCAGGTAGCACTCCTGCCTTTGCTGGAGCCTGAAGGCAGGTGGGAGGTGCCTCACGGTCCTCGCCACATTCTACTCTCTGCTCTGACCCCTCTCCCAGCTTCCCACTTAATATTTAGCAAAGTTAATTGACTAGCACCTCTTAACCTGTAGTTTTCTAGTTTAAAACTTGAACAACTAGTTAGGAAAGGGGTGGGGTTCTAGCACAGAATTGGATTTCTTTGCGGTTACCTGAAACCTGTATTGTCCAGTATGGGAGCTACCAGTCACATGGAGTAGTTACATTTAAGAGGAAGAAAAATAGATAAAATATAAGAATTCAGTTTCCATGACCACCTGTCCAGACACGTTCTTGCCGTCTTAAAACATCTGTCCTCTCTTATAGGACACCTTTCCTGAAACATTGACATGAATACCATTTCCTTCTACATAGTTAATTAGAATACTAGGCCTTTTCAGGAAAATGCTAGCTTCTGGTGTTCTCAGTATGTATTTCAGAAATTCCAATGTCTACTAGATAAATACTTAGAAATATACATAAACTTCTTTATGAATGAGTAAGAGTCAGTTTTTGACAAATAATATCTGTAGTTATTTATCCTAGAGGACAATGCTTAAATGGCTAGGGCATGTTATAAGATCCCATAGATAAGCCACTTAGTGTAGCACTGGTATAATCGAAAATTGTATTGAGTTATGTGTCACCACATTTGTCTTTCAAGGGGGAAAGCCAAGCATCTGTGACTCCGGTGAGTTCAGTTTTTCAAGTTCCAATTTCAGAGGCAGTTCAACTCAATACAGATGACACCATAAAATCCACTCTGCTGTTAGAATTGAACATTTCCGTAAGATACAGGTGATTTCAGCACAGTTGAATTTTCAGGACAGTGCTCTTCTTAAGGAAGAGGCAGGCAGGGTGTGCTCTTACATAGGTGGAAGGACGAGGTCTCTGAGGACATCTGACCTTGTGGTCCTTGATCCGTCAGCTTGTCTTCCCCTCCCTCATGGCTGTTTTCCTTCCAGATGCGGAGAGGTGCAGGTGAGAGGTGACCCTTGAAATGATTTAATAGTTGAACAGTGCTGCTGCCTTCCTCATTAAACCCTAAGAACAAAGGGATCAGAACAAACCTTTACCTATAAGAGGCCCAGGAAAGACCTTTATAATCCAAGGTCGGCCAGCTTGTTAGAAATAGAGCTGAGACTAGACAGTCATGTCAAGGTTAATTTCTCAGGCTGTGGTTCTCAGATTCCTTTGAGATCAGGGAAGAAATTATAACCTTCTCCCCAGAAAACTGTTACGATATTATATAAAATCTTTTGCAAATAGTTTTGGGGCTCACGTTCTACCCCTGTGAACTCTGTCCATCCCTTCCTCCCACACCCTACCCGCCCCCCCCCCCCCGCCCCGAATCCATGGACCTCAACTCCAAAACCTGGTGTGTGATCCTGAAGCTTCAGTGCTCAAGTGCATCTTTAGTCGTTTAGTTCAGGCCATTGTTTGATGTAGGTCCTCAGAGGTCAAGGGGTTGTGCTTTTCAGAGGAGTAAGAACACATCAAGTCTCTCTCTCTGGATTTAGTTCAACTTCCTAATAGGAAAGGAAATGTGAGAGGTGTCACAGCTGGGTGTTTTTGTTTGCGTTCTAGTGAGTAGTTCCATGTTTGTTTATTTCCACCTTTTGAATAAGCCATATTATCATATTTATAGTATAAAAACCATGGCATTTTATATTCTGTGCTGACGTTTGGCAGTTTTTGTGGGCTTGCTATTTTAAGTTAGCAACCCACGAGGACCGGGCGGGCTTCCACGGCTCGGCGGTGAGCCCCTAGGCCAGCGCGTAGGCCTAGGTTCTCCAGGTGTGGGGGACGCGCGGTAAAAACCACGGAGACAGCCTGTGAGAGTGAGCTAGTCCACTTTATTGCGGAAATACACTTGATTATATAAGGTCGGGTCAAGGGAGGGGTAGGAACGGGGGCGGATTAACTACGGGGCGGTAGTGGATAGGCGGAGCTGTGCAGGCAGCTATGAGGTAGGCGGTGAAGGATAGCAACGGCTGGAAAAGGGAGATAACAAAGGCTAGGAGGAGGGGTGAAGGGAGGCAGCAACAGTTTTGACACAGGGACCTGGGGTGGCCATTTGCTGAGTCTGCCTCCTTCCTGGGTACCTGGGCCCCGAACACTGGGGTGGCTCCTTCTCTAGCCCCCGTTTGCTGCAAGTGCAGCACTTTATGTTCGTGAAGGAGAAATAGTGTCCATCCCTCTTCCCCATTAAAGGGAAGAAGCAAAGTAAAGAAAATGAAATTGAGAGCCACGCTGATGCCCTTGATTAGGTCTTTTGCTCGTATTTTGTATGTTTGGGTTTATAGGAACAGGATTTTACATGGATTGTTCAAACTGGTGCTTGCTGACGTACCTTATTCTGTGGGAAATGAAGAAGGTCTTCATTTCCATTCTCTCCAATACACAATTTTATAAAGCAAAACATTAGATACCTCTTGAATGTCTCTTTAAAAATAGCTCCTAATGAAAATATGTTCTTTTGGTTAGTTGTGGTTATTTGTTTGTTGTTATTG
This sequence comes from Dasypus novemcinctus, assembly GCF_030445035.2. NCBI lineage: Eukaryota > Metazoa > Chordata > Mammalia > Cingulata > Dasypodidae > Dasypus > Dasypus novemcinctus. The sequence continues at coordinate 45,505,136 of NC_080674.1, read as the reverse complement.
TGGGTAGAATTATTTTATTCCTTTGTCCATGTATTAACGTGTTTATGTAATAAAGCAATGTATACTCCACTTCCTGAGGAATTTTTTTTTTTTGGACTCTGGTTCTTCTCTAGAAAACTGATTTTTTTCCTTTCAGTCCTGGAGATGCCTTGACGTGATCTGTCCTAACAGTGATTCTGAGGTGCAGAACCTGCTCCAGAGACTGCACCTCACGGACAGAAAAGAAGACTACGTCTTCTTGAAATCAAGGAAGACGCGAGGAGGAAAGGTGCCGCAGTCCTGACGACGTGACTTACTGGGCCCGTGGGCTGGAGCTGACCAAGGGAGCGTGCCCCGAGCGCTTGTCCCACAGGCCACTGAGCCGTGTGCGCTTCAGTGCAAGGTGCCTGCCCTTCTACCAGCGTCGGTGGGCCAGGCGCTCCCAGGCTCTCAGGCTTTAGCTTTTGTGTTAATGATACAACATGAGATGATGGTGGGCTTCCTACTTATTGGACACTTACCGGGCATTAAAAGTTAAACTAAATGTGGTCTTTGGAAAGCAACAGGGTAGAACCATTTTTTAACTGTATTCCTATTATGGATCATTCTCAGCATACTTATCAGCGCTTATTTTGTATATAACATTAATTGAATTTTTCATAATTAAAAGTTTCATTTTTAAAACTTAAATTTCCATTAATTATTTTTCTAGGCTAGAATGAACTTGAATTCATTCAGTTCTAAGCTTACTTTTGAGTTGTGCATTATGGTTTTAAGGGGCTGCTGCCATCCATAGGCTTTGTTCTTGTTTTAGATGTCTCCTTTCTTGTCAATGGCACACTGGATTTGGTAGGTAAGGCCCATGTGATAGTGCTGTTGAATTTGTAATTATTATCTTTTTGTAAGGTTGCCTCTTGGGTTGTTTTCATTTGGCGGAAATGCTTTGGCTAAATAAGCATTGCTCCAAATCATAATTGCACTTGGATAGCACACTAATGTAAAATAGTACAGTTGGTTGCGTTTTTTGGAATGCACACTGTTTTCTTCTTTCTTTTCTTTGTCATGAACTTTTTTCCTGTCTTGACTTGAAAAGGAGCAGCCTTACCCCAACATGTTCCTGAGAGTTCTCTCCAATTCATCCTTACCTGGTGCCTTGAAATACTGCAATTCCTCAAAAGGTATTTTTCTTTCTTCTTCAGGTAATGCTTAGGTCTGTATAAGATTTATTAAGGAGGTTTAGTATTTATTTGCCTGTTCAGGGCTCAAAAAATGTATTCTTTGCAACATATTTGCAAACTTAGTTCCCAAGAGTGTGTGGTATCTTTATAATTGTCACAGTCAGATATTTTTATATTGTATTTATAATGAAGTTTTTACATTTTCTTTTGAAATAGGATTTTTTAGGTAGGACTTGATTTTACCAGTCATTAACTTGATATAACACATTAAACATGATGAAAATGGCCCTACTTAACTTCTTAGGTTAACCAGCTACACAGTGCCAGTTCTAATTCTAGGCAGAAAGCTAATAGGAGCTTAGGGCTTAGGTGTGTGTGTTTTTTGTTTTTTGTTTTTTTGGTTGTTGCTGTTGTTTTCCCCTCTCTCATTGCCACCTCTTATAAGTATTAACATCCCATTTTGGAATAGTATATAGTTATGCTGAACCAGAATTTTCAATGAGAAATTGAAGATTTTGGTAGACTCTATTGCTACTTAGATGAATTTGGAGATAGATCCACTAGATGTCAGTGTTATACAAGGAACTGCTTTATAAAAAAGATCTTAACTACTCAGAATTCTCTGTGAGGAAAGCTTCTTGATTAAATTCAATAAATTCACAATTTTAGTTCAATTCTATCATTTTTAAAAGATTTTATGAAGCATAGATAGATATTATCCCCTGACTGTGAGGATAATATGCTCATTCTAAAAAATTGCAAAAAACAAATGTTTAACTCAGAAAATGAAAGTTCTTTATAATCAAACCTTCAGAATTAGCCGTTGAATTTTGTTTTGCTAAGAAAATAATGGGCTACCATACTCCAGATATTGTTCTGTAATTTGCCTCTTTTAACTTAGAAAAGAAATCAAGAGCTCTAGAGAACAGAACATGAAAAGGTATTAGAAATCTTTTTAAAGGCTGGTTTGGATGTATCATAATTAATTGTTGATTTAATCACAGCAATTGGTTTTTTTTCAGTTTCTGATTCTTAAAAGTGTCTAGTTGGACAGTCTTGTGTTTGAAGAATTTTTGTAAGCAAATCCCTTGAAGCAAAATTGCTACTTAAAATTTGTATTAATTTAGTAAATGTTTGTCAGCTTGTTTTCCAAAATAGGACAGTCACATTTTTGAGTTTCATAAAATTTCAGTAGTTCCAAAAGTAAAAGATATCTTAAAAGATTTATAAATGCCACGCTTTTAGCCTATATTGTAGGACATTTTAGTACTTTAGACTTTGTGATCCCAAGTGATATTGGTAAACCCTTTATTATCTTAGCAAAGGTCTGTGCAGGCGTCTGGGGCATGCATTCATTCAGCAGCCTTTTCCCGAGTGCTTTTCTCCATTCAGCTCTGACGTCACCTCTTTAAGAAATCCACGCAATCTGTTAGTCTCTGGTGTTTTAGGCAGGGATTCTTCAGACCACCTCTCTTGCCTTCATGGATACTATGCCATCCATGTAGACATTGTCACTGCCCTTGTGTCTTATGTCCAACTTGAGGCTCAGGTTTGCCCTCTGGAAGTCGTGCCTTATTTGGAGGCCCCTGATAGCCTGGGACCCCTGCTGAAGTGGGTAGCCCATCTGCCTGTGAGCCCTTGGGCAGATGTCTTCTTGACCCAAAGCTCACCTGCCACAGGCCTATTGTAAGTGCCTGTAGAAAACACCAATCACAATCACCAGCTGAGACAAAAATAGGTGTGTCCAGAAACAGACTCTTGACTTTTAGACTTCTTGAGCACATGTCCTCTGACATACCTGACAGGTATTTTAAGACCATGCTTGTGACCAAGGACTTCACTTTAGGACCTTGGGCAGGTGAGCAAAATCAGAAGAAGTAGGAATTTAATGTCCCAGTAGGTGGACATTAAAGCAGGTAGTGAATTAGATTCTCTTTTCCTGAGAACATTCCTTGTGACTCTCACTTTTTCTTGGATAATCTTCCACATCCCCAGGCAGGTAATAACTGACTATGCTAACAGCCATAACTGCGGGGATGTGGTGGTTTAAATCTGCTTTCTTCTTTCAGGCCACAGGTATTTTTGCAAGCCTTCATGGACTGTGTCAGGATGGTGGTGACAAGCGAAGGCTCCAGGAGCTGTGCAGGAAGCAAGGGGCTGCTGAGTATACCCGCTTCATGAGAGACGCTGGCCTTGGCTTGCTGGGCTCCTCCATGCCTTCCATCTTGTCGGCCACTTCTACCAGTGCTGCTGGGTGATTGGCCTTGGTCTCCAAGTGCACTGATGTGTGGGTGATCTTTCTGTAGTAAAGAGAAGTTGCTGCTCTTTATTATTTATTACCTGTGGAATTTTATACAGCCATAGTGAGAACTCATCAGAATTAAATTATGATCAGTAAAGATCTTAGATATTGTCTTCAGGGTGCTGTGACCTCCAGACTGCCTTCTAGAAGTGAGAGTCCCTCTTCCAAGCTATTTTATGTCCTGATTCTCCCATCAGTGGTCAGTCTTTATTCTTTCTCATCATTCTGAGAATTTAACATCTTAGCGAGTTTAACTGTATTTCATAAAGGTCATTCAGCCAAGTTGTATCTGAAAATGAGCTTCCCCCCAAATTGTCTCTTTTAAAGTTAATGAAATGAGGTTTAATTGACAGAGGTTACATCAGTGTGTGTGCTTCATCCAGAATGTGGACATGCCCCATCCAGGCAGGTCAAGACAGAGCACTCCTTTCTCAGGTCAGAGGGTCGCTCATGCCATCCCACTGGAAATCCACTTACTTGGGTCTTCCAGGCAGTGAAGTTTGGAGAGCCCATCACAGAGTATTCCAAATTTTACCCATATGGCCTCTGTGTCTTCTAGGTAGGGATGATGACTGTAAGAATGTCCGAAGGTATTTAAACCCTTACTGCTTCCCTGTGCTTCTTATTGTGTCATCTCTGTTTTCCTGTAGTGTAAAGCATTAAAGTCTTCAATGTCTACATGTGTCTTTGGTGACAGCAAAAAGTATATCATCCTTCTTGCTGTTAGGCCTGTATGCTCCTTCTCGATGCCCAGGAAAGTTCAGGGCACTCGCCTTTGAAGTCGGGCCCTGCTTGCTCTACCTTATCTGCCTCTGTGTCCTTCCTCCTCCTCCCCTCAGTGGTTAGGAAGTACTGCCAGGCGAGGCAGCTTTTCTGCTCCTCACACTCAAACCAGTGCTTGGAGCCTTTGCAGCTCAGCCCTACACCACTAACACGGGGGTGGGTAGCAGTGAGAACCGCAGAAAGCTGTAAGGAATGCCAAGTCACGTGTGGCTGTGTTCCAGTCCCTTTTGTGAATGTTCTGTTACATTTTCTAGCATTATAAAAATAGCATTTATTACCTGGTTTGGCAAAAAGGCATTGGTACTTAAAAATTTATATTATTTATCCAAAGTTTCATATGAAAGTGAGCCCTCTGAAACCTTATTGTGGTATTAATTAAAGCTAAGCCAGTTTAGAAATGTCTTCTCATTTTTGCTTAAATAACTTAAAAAATATAATATTGAACTGAAAATTCTGAAGAGTGTCAGTTTGGACACTTTATTTTCATATTGATTCTTTAACATGCTTTTAAAAGAGCACCTATGTATTCTGTAACCACTGGCTTTCTGGATATTTCGTTTTAAAATGTTAGTACTTTTTTATTCATGATATATATAAACAAAAAAATGTTCAATCCTAAATATTTCTCAGAATCCTTAAAATAGTGGTCTTTAATCTTCATGGGTGTGGGGGGGTCATGACCTTACTTCACATCTGAAATCTCTGGACACCTTTCCCCAAAGAGTTGCACATATGCATAGAAGCCTAGGGCCTTGATCTGAAGTCCTTGCACAGACCCCTTTCTCAGTATTTTCTGGGTTCAGAAACCAGCATTTGGGTAGAAGTACTGATTTCAGAGTAAGGAAGTACAATATATCTGGCTTTAATTTTAGGTATTGGGAAAAAATACCCAATAATATCTCACTTAGTCACAGTGAATTTATAGTACTCTAAAGTATGATTTGAAACAAAACCATGAATTATATGTGAACAGGAATCAGTTTTTTATCCCTCAGATAGAAGGTTAATTCCAATAGCAGTGAATGAATTATTGCTTATTTTAATTTTGTTTCTAGAACATTTTCCCAAGCTTCAACCCAGACCATATTCCTGTGCCAAGTACTAATACTTTTTTAATTTTTTTTACACTCAAGGTGCTAATATTTGTTAACATAGTACATTATGGCATCTTTTTTTTTTCCTTAAAATCTTGTAAGACTCAATCTTTTAAATCCTTAGTGTCTACTCATTTCTTGTCATTCAGTGAAAGCATACCCAATTTTAGGCATGAAGAAAACATATCTAACAAACTCCTGTCCTCCAGGAGTTCATAAAGTTTGAAATCTTCTCCTGTTCTGGGTCCAATTCCATATTTCTCCACTTAGAGTGCGAGCCTCACTTTCCTCCGCCTGCCTCCTTTACTGGCTGACCCCGGCGTTGGTGGGCTGGTGGGGCAGGGAGGGGCTGGAATGCCCCATGAAGCGTTTCTCCCCCTGCATGGGGCAGGCAGCCCCTCCACCTGGCCTCTGTTTCGAGGTCACCACCATTTCCCATCTTGCTCTACCCTTCGCTCCTCGGTGATAGAAGATGTCACATGCTTTGTTGATTGAGGATTAACTCCAGAATGTCTGCCTGATCTGGCTTGCATTGTGTCTTTAAAAGCTATCTCCAGGTTCAGTTTGTAGCTTTCTACATGTTGTCCCTCAGGCACTTTAATATTTTACCATCCCAACAGTAACTAATCTATGGGGTTTGTGTCAGGATTTGCCCCTGGTCGTTCACAAAGTCTTAATGGATGTCCTGTGGGTCTTCACAAGGAAACCTTCAAGGGCTTCAAGGGCGAGTGAGTAGTTGTAAATCTTCTCTAGTCTGGAAGGCCAAGAATTTAAAGGAATCCTTTCCTGAGTGTTACCAGAAAAGAAGGCATGAAATGTTTAGGACGCAAAATTGCCTTCTTCTCATGGGGCATAAACAGGTAGATTGAAGACCACATGGAAATACTCCCCCACAATAGAGTATGGATTAGAGTGGATTTACTGATATTTTATTCAGGAACTATTGTGATTAGTGATCGAAGAAAATGTGGCATTGGTGTGGAGAAAGTGGCCATGGTGGCTGCTGGGGGTAGGGAGTGGAAGAGATGTGATGTGAGGGCGTTTTTGGGACTTGGAGTTGCCCTGGGTGGTGCTGCAGGGACAATTACTGGACATTGTATGTCCTCCAATGGCCCCCTGGGTGGGAGAGTGTGGGCTATGATGTGGAGTATTGACCATGAGGTGCAGCAGTGCTCAGAGATGTACTCACCAAGTGCAATGAATGTCTCATGATGATGGAGGAGGTTGTTGTTATGGGGGGAGGAGTGGGGTGAGGGGGGTGGGAGGTATATGGGGACCTCATATTTTTTTAATGTAACATTAAAAAAAAAACAAAAAAATTAAAAAATAAAAAATAAAAAAAAAAAAAAGAACAGGGCCTTAGAATCCTAATACGGGTTCTAAAAACTCTATGTGTCTTTGCAGCTCATGTTTATTTCACCCAGGGAAACTTCATGTTGTTTTTAATGTCATGAAATTGTTCTTAAAGCCATGACACTGGTTTTGCGGAAGGGAATCTGTACAAGTGGCCTCAATTCTTCAGCCAAGTGCACGTGCAGCACTCACAGATGGTGGAGGAGCCCTGGCACCTGAGGCACATGGAGACTGTGCGGTTGCAGCACCCCTAGAATTCTCTTCTTTGCCTGTTCAGGAAAAAAAAACAAGGCACTGTCATTAGATTATTCAAAGGAAAATTTATGCTGTACTCTTAATTGTAAAATCTCTGTTGTAAGGACAGGAAAATATTTATTTTCATTTCCTATGAATATACTTTTTAATGTTTCAACTTTGCAGCCCAAAGCTGACTCATATATTTTTTAAATGTGTAAGACACAAACTTTATAGTTTTCCATTTTGGGTAGTAAGAGCTCCCCCTCTCCCTATTTCTTCAGTTTTTGTCATGGCCGTGGTACACAGGATCTGAATTAGTGCTGTTAGTGAGAAGAAATCACTTTTAAAACACCTAGGAGAAAAATATACTTGATTTTCCGAACAAATTGTAGATTTATTTACATCTGTGCTTTTTGATATATTTTGTGTTTTGGTCCACCACTCAGCACAATCTCATTTGATACCCAGGTGTAGGAACAATTTAAAGACGGTCCTCCTGGCCCATAAGGATGGTTGAAATGGAAAAAACAATCAGGGTCCATCATGAAGTCTTCTCCCAGGTAATTTAAGAAATGCATCATCTCTTGCTTTACTTAGGATCATTTTGGCTTCTTGATGTCATCGGAGTTGAAAGTTCATAGTCCCAAGGGGTATTATTTGAAAGTGTTTATTTGAGAGGATTTAAGGGAAATCAACTGCTTGGAAATGTTCTTTAGCTTTATATTTTCCTCGTCTACCTGGAATAGAGAGGTACTTTACAGTCTTGAGTGTATTCTTCACCCTCCCAACCTCCCCCCACCTCCAAAAAGCAGATAACCGCATTAGATACAGGATACCCCCAGGTTCCTTAGGCATGAATGGAAAACTGGGAACTGAGGAACCTATTCCCTTTGTTAAGAAATACTCTAACACTGACCTAGAAATACTGCATCACTTTGTGATGTCGGGATAATATAGGAACAGTTGAGTTATCTGTAAGGTATACAAATAGCCAGGTGTCTCCAATAAGTTTTTTTTTTTTTTTTAAGTGTTCTTAGTACTAAGCATGGGTTACCCTTCCACAGACTCTTTCCTCCCCTCCCCATCTCAACAGATTTTCATGGCCCACCCTATATGCAGGCACTGGAGCTGCAGGTATAAAGCGTACAATTGAAAACCTGCAGTTTGCTGTATGTGGTAAAGCACGGTGTAGAGAATGTCAGTGTTGGTTCATCTCATGATTCCCATTCTGCCACAGTGCTGAGGTGGGTGGGAACACTGTTGCCATCCCCCCACACACACACACCTCCTGCTCATGAGAGGTATTTTTCGTCAGCCAGTGTTCTCCAGAGAAAAGACACAATAGGATTTATATGCACAGACACATCTGTAAAGATATGCAGTTCAGGGAATTGGCTCACAGCATTTTGGGGATCAACAAATGAAATCTTAGTGCAGACCAGGAGACTGGGAACTCAGGCAGGAGTGATGCTGAAGGTTAACCTTCAAGTCCACCGATTGCAAACGATAGGCACCTGTACACAGCCACGCCTAGACTAGCATTGGATTAAATAACTGGGTGCTGTGTCCTAGCCAGATTGGCACATGAATTCTCCATCACCATTGACCATTAAAGCTCACACACTCCACCCCCACCCTGCACCCTTCCCGTCCATGGAAGTGGGTCTCTCTGCCCGTTGATGTTTAGCTCATTTGTATGACCAGCTTTGGCCAGTGAGATGGGAGAGACAGGATGCCTGCCTCATCTGAGCAGGCGCACTCCACGTGGCATGATGGCATGTTGTGTCTTGCCCTCTCTCTTCCTCTCTGTCCTACGGACACAGGTCATCCTGTTCAGGGCTGCTGCTTTAGGAGTTCCAGGGTGCAGAGCCACAGCCAGACTGCAGCCTTCATATATCAAAGCCAGACATTAGTGTTGGCTCTTTAAGCCTTTTCAGATTTGGGGGTTGGTTGTCACTGCAGCAAGAGCTGACTAGTATTCCGGTCTCTTTACCATCCCTAAAATGTAGAAGGTTTGCTTTCATCCCACTCACTCTGCCCTCTGCCAGGAACTCTATCCCATCAGACACCAGGGCCAGATGTCTTCTCCCAGAGCTAAGCTAAGTCAGCAGCTCCATCCCCATGTGCTTTCCTTCAAAGGACTTAGTGCTCCCCACCAGCCTATTGACAGGTGTTCTTTCTGCTGGAGTGTAAGGTACATGAAGACAGGGACTTTGCTTTGCTCGGTCCTGCCTCCCCAGGGCCACTTCTATTGAGTGCCTTACTAAAACTGTTCATAGAGGAGTCAGTCCTACAGGTCAATGACACATTACAAATGCAGTGTCATTTTAAATAAAGTCTTCATTTAAAAGATACGGTGTTCAATCTGTTGATGAACTTCATACAGTGTTCCCTGAATTAAAGGCTGAAATGTATAAGATGATTCCACCTTCCAGTGTAGAGCAGAATCCAACCATTCTATTTAAAACTGCCATCCGATCTAGACTTTTTGTGTCTCTCCCTATTATGTATTATGGGTTGCTTACTAGAGAGCTCTTATCCAAGAGCCTGGAAGAAGAATTTGATGATTATTTGTTCAGTGTTCTTCCTCAAAAATAACATGCCTTTCACTTTGAAAACACTTCTGATTTAGATAGAAAAGAAAAATGTGCATGACAGACTTGTTTAGTTCTGTGTAGTAACAGACCCAGTTATGGCTTCAATAAGATTTAATGCTGCTCTTTGATTGATGATACTTGAAAGAGAATTTGTGCTTTCTGATTTCTTTCGCAGAGATAATCTTGCTTATCTGCTTTTGCCTATGTTTTCCTTCAAACTTGTCATCACAATTGCTTTAATATTCCAGATATCCATCTCTCTTGGAGCAAAAAATTCTTTTCACTTACCAATGACCCTTCGGTTCCCATTATAATGGTGGGTTCCAGTGCTGGCATAGCCCCTTTTGGCTCCAAGGACCACAACCTTGTGGTTGTGGGAATGAATAGGTAGTAGCCATTTTTTCGTTATTTCTGTGGTACTTCTTAGCATCTTGCTCTTTGGTTGTGAAACTTATTTTTTTTTAATTATCAAATTGAATAGCATAAAATAAATTGTCACCACAGGGAATAGTAAGTACCATATTAGAGGGACTTTGCTCTGTAGTGGAACTTTCTTTTTTAGTGTATCACTTTTGTTTTTCATTTTTTTTAAATAGTGCTGCAGTTTATGGCTTGTGCAGTTGGGGACAAATTTCAGGCATACCTTCCTGGTGTGATGAAGAAAACAATCATAGCAGAGATCTAGTTCCCCAGAACTTCCAAAGTTAAACCCCAACCATCAGGAATTTTAACAGGATGATATCAATAGGTGTATCTTGGTATCCAAAGAGAACTGTCCAATATTTTTTAAAAATATGTAGAATCATGTATATCTCCAGATTTGTGAAGTGTCAACAGTTTGTATATACTATTCCCTAGATAGTGGAATAGTGCCCTTTTGGACAAAGTCGTTTTGTGTTTTTTTGGTGTTTTTTTTTTTTTTTTCCTTAAGAAAGCAAATGAGTGATAGTAAATGGACATACTCAATGTGTTCATTATTTCAGAAATACTTTTTAAATAGATTATTGTTGTTCTACCTTTTAAAGGCCAGGCTCCCTGTACCACATCTCCAATAGTAACTGAGACTTAATTTTATTCATAAAAGTTGCTGCTAACATTATTTAATGTAGAAATTGGCCTAGGTTTCCCAGTGTAATGCTTACATTCTCTTTGGACACATGCCACATGGCTCCCGGCCAGCTCATAGATGGCTGGGGCTCCTGGAGGTGCTGCCCTAGCTTTGTGTTCGCAGGAGTGGCCACGTCACCCTGTGGGTAGTGAATGTTAATTGAGTGAATGAACTTCCAACGAGTGCAAAGATGGCTTTTACACACCCTGGGTTTGGTGCTGGTATTTCCTGATGAGAGAAAGAGTCTGGTTTTACATGTTTATATAAAACATCTTTACTATGTTTTTCACTTAGAGAAAAACTTCAGGAACAACATCCTGATGGAAACTTTGGAGCAGTGTGGCTGTTCTTTGGCTGCAGGCATAAGAACAGAGATTATTTATTCAGGTATGCCACAGTTCTTGGATTTTAATGCTCAACCACTGGGTGTATAATTTTAATGTCAGGTGTGGTTTTTTTTTTTAATTTTTAAAATTATTTTTTAGGAGGTACCAGTTGGAGATCAAACCTGGACCTCCTTGGTAGGAAGTAGGTACTCAAACCACTGAGCCACCTGCTCTCCATCATTCAGGTGCTTTTAACTTAAGTTACCAACCTGCCCGTGACCCATTCGTTATATATTCTCCTTCAGAGAGGAGCTCAGCCATTTTCTTCAGCGTGGGGTCTCAACTGACCTGAAGGTTTCCTTCTCGAGAGATGCGCCTGTGGGGGAGGATGCCCCAGCCAAGGATGTGCAAGACAACATCCAGCTTCACTGCAAGCAGGTGGTGAGGATCCTCCTCCATGAGAGAGGCTCTATTTACGTGTGGTTAAGTGGCCATCATGCGTACAAGCCAGATAGGAGAAAGCAGTGGATGTTTAAAAAAGAAACAGAAGTCTCATCATTTGAGAATCTTCATGTGTAGGGCTGACACATCTGATTCTCAAGTATACAGGAATAGAAATGCAGTTGGAAAATGATGCTAACATACTTTTCATAGCCTAGAGTTGTCATTATCAGGGAAATAGAAAAAGTAGTTGTATCTGGTTTCATTTTCTTATTTGTGATATCTGCAGTTGAACTAGGTACAGAAAAAAAGCATGGTTTTGACTTTGAGAATGTGGACGCTAAGATGCTTTTCCTGCAAGGCAAAATTTGTGGTGTCCAAGTTGACATAAGCCAGGAGACATTGAGGCAAGATCCATTAGTGAAATCCATAAATGTCCTAGAAATATGTGCGACACATTTTGGATGAGTCCTATTCTGTTGTATTATTTCATTAATTGTAAATGGCCCCTGGCTTGACCTCATGACCCATTTTGACTTCTGAAAAATACAGCCTTGGGTTGATGAAGGGAGTCTGGACATCATGTTGGTGTATAGTTTCATCTACTTTTTGAGGAAGCATTTGATCTTCACTTTTCTTTTGTGGGGAACAGTGCCGCCAGTGGGCAGATTCATGCTCCACATATCTTATAGTTGAGAACTTGGGAGTTATCTTAAATGGCCAGGTGCTTAAAGCATTACTCTTGAACCAGACCCTCACAGTGATGGTGAGAAGATCACGTAGGCCCATCTTCTCAGTAAGATTGGAGATTCTGGCAGTGTCTTTAGGACTGGAGGCTGTGAGTAGTTCATCATCTATTTCCCACTTGTCTGCAGTCAGGATTCTGCTTTCCTTCACCTCCCTGTAGTCCAGAAAGAGACAACAAATGCCTAAAACCTGAATGGTCTTGCTTGCTTCCTCACTTGGAACTCAAGTAGTCAGGAGGGAATGTCCACAGATTCCCAGCTCCTGGAGTCCACGACTGTGCGCTGCGCATAGCTGCCCTGTCATTGTCTGCCCTGGATCCTGTCCCCTCTGTCTCCTCGGACTTTTCTTTGGCAAATTTCTCCTCTTTCTCTTCCATTTTCATACTTCTGTTTTTATTGGATCATTCCCATCAGTATACAAACACGTGGTTAATTCTCTATTTAAAACAAACAAAAAACAGATTTAAAAAAAATTTAGTAACGATATAGAATAGTTGAACAGTGTAAGAAAACAGCTTGACCTAATCAATGTATAGAGAACCATATATCAGATAACTGCAGAATAAACCCTCTTTTCACACAATGCCAGTGAAATTGTATAAAATTACTATGTATTTGATCATAACGCAAATCTGAATCATTTTAGAGATGAAAATCATGCAGTTTGTTTGCTGACCATTGTGTAATTAAATTAGAATTCAATAACAGGTAACTAAAAATCTCTCCAAGTGCTTAGAAACTGCACAACTTTCTATACGACCAGTGGGTCAAGGAAAAAATCACCATGAAAATGAGAACATACTTTGAGCTTGTGGAATTTCCCAATACCCTAGAGAATTGAATGTACATGTCCACAAAATGAGTTGTATAGGAACTTTATTTACATAGGTAGCCTATAGTTAAAAACAACTCAGATGTCCATCGGTAGGACAATGGATAAGTAAATAAAACATGGTTTATATATATAATATATATTCTTGGAAACATATAAGGAGAGCAAGAGCCAGTTTTGGAAGGTCCTAAGGCACTTATTAGGGGTTTAGGCTTCCCCCAGGAACACTGGGGAGACTGAGGCATTAGAAGTGTGGATCGATGTGGGCAGCTTAGCATCAGAGTGGCCCCGGACTTGGGGGCCTGAGCAGGGATGGGGCAGGGGTGCACAGCTGAGGTTGGTAGGCCTTTGGGGAGTCAAAGGGATTGCTTAGTCACTTCCGGAGGATCTGGGAAACATTCCTGTTTCTTAAACACTGGTACTGGTACTAAACACTGGTACTGTTTTCTTTTCTAGAGATGCTAAGAATATGGCCAAGGATGTAAATTCTGAAGGAAATAAGGCATAATCTTCAGATTTTATAAGGCTTTGTGGGTGTTCATTATACTTTTCTCTAATCTTGTATATTTCATGTATTTTATAAGAGAAACCAAAGAAAATAGTGAGACAGAAAACCATACCATGCAAGTACTCTGACATACGTAATTATGTACATGTTATATCTATCATGCAAAATAGAAATAAGGTGAAAGCCTTAAAAGGGACAAAGAACAGTAGTCTTTATTGATAGGTATAACAAGAAAGCGGAACAATCAAAAACTTGCATGAACCTACCAGTATTTCTTATGACTTCCAAACTGATAGACCCAAAAGGAGAAAGTGACAAATCTTTAACCATAATGGGTTGTTGGGATCTGACTCAGGCCATGTCGTTATCCACAGTTGTTCTTTCTCTTGGACACTGGTAGATTCTGAGTTTTAGGTAGATATTGGCCTGCTATTTCCCCATAGTGGTTAATGGTGAAAATAAATCTCTGTCCAAATTCTGCCATACATACAGATATTTATTAAAGATTTGTTATTAGCAGTCAGGTACAAAACATTGCCCATAGCCTGTTCTGTAAGCTTGTTGAAGCCAAGCCCTGTCTTTTGAGGTGGGGCAGCCACCTCTCGCTGGCTCACTGAGGTGGTTGTGATGGCTCCCAGGCTGATCCTCTTCCTGCTTCCTGCCCAGTGGTGGGCACTGTGCTATTTTAGGGCTAGGCCTCAGGCACCCCTTAGGGGTGTGTGTTAGGGGGGAGTGGCAGGTGGGGCGGGGTTCTAAATTGCTGTAGCCAGTCTCAGAATCTTGGATGCCACTAGTCTAACTTCAGTTATTTTAACAAGCTGCTGTTGCCTCACTCTTTCAGGAACATTCATAATGCTTATTGGTGGAGGCTATTGTTGATTGGTGAAAAAATTAACAGAACAGCTTGAGGTAGCTATCTCTGGAAGATGGATTTCCTGAGTAGATGCTCCTTGTACTTAAGGGGTTCCTTATTTTCTGTGTCATAGAAACGTGGCATGTGTGCTGAGGTATTATAAGGTGAATTACACCCTAATACTGGGACAGCAAAAGGCATATTTAGTCATAAAATGTCAGAAAAATCAGAGGAAAGATGAGAATTTGAATTTCAAAATGAGCAAACTTGCTGTACCCAATGAATGGGGCACCCACATTGATTTCACATTGCCTTATTTTATGCAGTTTACTAAGTAGTTATGAGCTAGATCATAATTAACTCTTAAATAATTTCAAATTGGTTTCAAGTTATCTTTAAATAGTGAAAGATGCAAATAAAAACTGTTTTTTATTTGCCATTTGTGACTCTACTTATTCTTTTGTGTAAATACCAATTGCCGTTTGGTGTAATTTTTTAAAATTAAATTATTTATTTTTAATGTTACATTAAAAAATATGAGGTCCCCATATACCCTCCCACCACCCTCACCCCACTCCTTCCATAACCACAACCTCCTCCATCATCATGGAACATTCATTGCACTTGGTGAATACATCTCTGAGTACAGCTGCACCACATGTTCAGTGGTCCACATTATAGTTTACACTCTCCCCTAGTCCACCCAGTGGGCCATGGGAAGACATACAATGTACGGAAACTGTCCCTGCAGTACCACCCAGGACACCTCCAAGTCCTGAAAATGCCCCCACATCACATCTCTTCTTCCCATTCCCACCCTCACTACTACCATGGCCACTTTCTCCATCTCTGTGCTCCATTTACTTGCATTACTAATCACATTAGTTCCAGAATATAGTATCAGTAAGTCCACTCTAATCCATACTCTACTCCTCCATTCTGTGGACCCTGGGATGGTTACATCCACTCCACCTCTATATCGAGAGGGTGCTTCAATTCCACTTGGATGATGGATGCAATTCTCCTGTTTGCAGTTGTAGGCACTCTTGGCTCCCTGGTGTGGTGGTTGACCTTCTTCACCTCCCTGTTAGCTGACTGGGGTAAGTCCAATAAACCAGAGGGTAGGAGTTGCAAGACTGTTGAGGCTCCAGGCCTGGCTGTCATGTTTGTTTGCTGTAATTTTTATTCTCCTTGAAGAACTTTTAAGACGTCTTATAGTACAGGTCTACTGGCAAATAAATAGAACTTATTTTCCCTTTATTTTATTTTATTTTATTTTATTTTTTTCTTCTTTATTTTCTTTTAAATGTTCCATTCAAAAAATATGAGGTCCCCATATATCCCCCACCCCACCCATGCCATATCCCCCACCCTACCCATGCCAGCCTTCCCACATCAACAAACACTTCCATCATTGTGGCACATCCACTGCACCTGGCAAGTGCATTCTGGTGAACCACTGTTAAAGATATTTTTGCTGGGTTTAGATCTCACATTGCTGGCTTTGTATTTTTTTCAACTTTTTAAAACTGTCATTCCATTGGCTTCTGGCTTGCATAGTTTCTGATGAGGTATTCAAAATAATTTTCTTTTTTTCCCTGTACATAATATGTATGTCTTTCTCCTTCTGGTTACTTCTAGACTTTTAAAAATTATCACAGATTTCCATTATTTGAATGTAATGTGTTCTGTTACAATTTTATTTTTTATATACTATTCAGGGAGTGTTGAGCTCTGTGGATCTGTGTCTTTAGAGTGCTCAAGAAATATGAAATTGTTGGCCAGAATATATTTTCTCTGCCTCTCCAATACCTTCTTCTTGAAGTTTGTTTTCCATGCTAAGTATCTTAATATTGTGTTCACGGAGGCTCCAATGATTTTTTCAATCTTTTTTTGCCTCTGCGATCTTGAGTTTAAATATTTCTACTTTTCTATCTTTGATTACTATTTCCTCTTGTGCAGTATCTGATCTGATGTTTCTCCCTATCGATACCTTTTTATTTCAGATCCTAATATGTTAAAGTTCAGTTTCTATTTTTTAATCCTTCAGTTTCTCCAATTGTTCATCTTTTCATTTAATTCTTTGGGTATACTTACAATAGCATGTTTAGTCTTTGCTAAATTCATCATCTTTGAATTTTCTGTGACTTTATATTCACAACTTTCTCCTAGTCGTGGTTAATAGATTTTAGTGTTCTTCATATGTACAATAATATTTAATTGGATATGGACTCTGCCAATATTATGTCATCAAATGCTGAGAGTTTGTTGTCTTGCTTTTAAGCATATTGTGCATACCCACAGTCACATGAAACAATTTTACAAAATCTCTGAATATTCACAGATATCCTCTGTGAGTTCTCTTTTCCCAGATATGCATGACTAATACCGGGCCTTTTATTGTAGTGATGTTTATAGAATGTAAACATCCTATTTTAACAACTTGCAAGTGTATAATTCAGTGGCATTAATTGCATTCACACTGAGGTCGTACCATCACCACATACATATTGAACCTTTCAGAATACCAAAAGGAAAATCTGAACTTAATAAGCCATCATTCTTTATTCTGGTTCCACTCCTGACACTGGTAACCTGTAGTCTATTTTCTATCTCCATCAGTTTCCTTTATTTGGGTATTTCCTCTAAGTGGTAGCCTAAATATCCTTGCATTGTCTTATTCCACTCAAGATGTTGTCTTCAGGGTTCATTCATGTTGTGGAATGTATCACAACTTTATCTTTTATTGACTGGATAATATTCCACTGTATGCATAAACCACATTTTTTCTATCCTTTCATCTGTTTGATGGTCACCTAGATTCTTCTCTGACTATTGAGAAATGTTGCTGTGAACAATGATGTATAAATATCTACTTGAGTCCTTGCTTTCGATTTTTGGGAATATACACTTAGAAGTGGGAATGTTCGTTCATATGTTAATTCTATACATGACTTTCTGGAGTCCCAGGGGATTAATTTTCAAGAGGCTGCGCATGATTAGCAACAAAGTGTGAGGGTTCGAGTTTCTCCACATCTCTGCTAACGCTTATTGGCCCTGTGCCTGTTGAGCCCTGAATCTCAGCAGAGTTGGCCACATCTACTCTCCTGCTCACTGGACTCACCCAGTACAACTAACAAGAAGATTATGATGGACAATACCCATCCCATGCATTTTTAAAACTAGGAGCCATCTAGTGAGTGAGGGGGGGGCCTCACAGTGGCTGTGAGTGGCATTTGCCTAATGACGATCTCTGTTGAGCATCTATTCATGTGCTTCTTTGAAAGTTTTCAGTGGAGAAATGTCTATTTAAGACCTTTTCCCATCTTAAATTGTATTTTTCAATATTTTCTTGTATAGATGAATGTATTATTTATGTATTCCTGATATTAATCCCCTTTCAGGTTTAATATCTCCCATTCTTTAAGAAGTCTTGTCAGTTTCCAGATAATGTCCTTTGATTTTAAAAAGTTGTTTTTAATTCTGACAAAGTCCATTTTATCTATTTTTGCTTTTTGGTGTTGATCCTTTGGGTATCATTTCTGTGAAATGACTGCCAAATCCAAGGTCATGAAGGATTTCCTTATGTGTCCTGGCAACTAACCCTGGATGACCCTGCCCGGGGGAAGCTGGTCTTGCCAATTGTGTGGAAGCTTCCCAGGAGGTCCTTGGATCACATCTGGCATTGATGCTCAGAGCTCATCCCAGATGGATGTTCTATTGCTGGAGAGCAAAACCACAAGTGGGCATGGTCAGGTGGCAGTTCAATAATTAAATTCCTCTCCCTTTTGACAGACCAGTGAGGGATAATAGAGAGGCAGTAAGAGATGATTAATTGGTACCTAAACAGGTAGCAGACAATTTATTAACACATTGCTTTGAAATTTTTGAAAATGAGCACTTCTCATTTCAATAGAATTACTGTTGTTGGTTACAAATTTATTTAAAGCTCTGCTCAATTGAAGTCCTGTATAATCAAAACCATAGCTGAGGTAGAAAAGGTGGATTTTTCTGCTTCTTGCCCATGTCCAGTCTGCTCATTCATTCACTGACTGTGGGAACCCATAGATCTGGGGCTCCTCACCAAAGTCGACTTTAAAGGTCCCATAAAATGGTAGGATTGGATTAACTGTCGATGATTATATATTCCATGGGGACCACTATCTTCTACCCCATTTTCCTCAGCTGTTATTCCTTCCTGACGAGAGG
This sequence comes from Dasypus novemcinctus, assembly GCF_030445035.2. Lineage (NCBI taxonomy): Eukaryota > Metazoa > Chordata > Mammalia > Cingulata > Dasypodidae > Dasypus > Dasypus novemcinctus. The sequence goes on along the minus strand of NC_080674.1, from coordinate 45,486,590 downwards.
CCGAGGTTGGGAAATTGGACCAGGCCATCCCAACCTGAGGGTTCCATCAGTTGCCAAGTATTAACACATGTCATGTTTAAACATAACTTGAGGTCAGACAGCAGCACATATGTACCCTAAGACTTCTCTAGGACCCTAGAGATCCCACAGGGCACACTTTCACTGGCCCCTGGCCCCCACCCTCTCTCCTCACGCCTTGTGCCTGGGCCCTCAGGAGGATTAGCTTCCACTTGTCCTGGCCATCGGACTCTCCTGACCTATTGTCCTTGACCTGGTCCTCTCGTTACTGAAACTGAGATTTCCATCCCTATTAGCCTGATTACCCAGTGCACATTCCATGCAATGGGCCTGAAACCCCTTTGAGTTCAGGTGCTTGCTTTTCCCTGTTGCTCAACAGAAACTCTCTGCAACAACCCCTCTTGCCCACATACACTTCCATGGTATCTCTCACCACTCCCATCCTGAACTCTACATTCTGCTGGAAAGACCATCCACCAGCCATTTTCCAAGCTGTGGATCCTGACCCTGCTCTGGACCATATTCCCCACTGTTCCCAACAATGCAGGTGCTCAGCTATGTGGGACACCCTCCCTTCCCTCCAGCATCTGTGCTGTCCCAGGAGAGAACATTTGATGCTGACTTAAGAAGGACATTGCTATAAAACATTTTTTTTGGAAGTTGTGAAGGTTTCTACCCATCCTTCTGATTGCTTGGATGTGTGGAGCTGACCCTGCTGTTGGACTAGTGCATCCATCTCCATCACAGATTCCATCTTGTTTTCTTCAATTTCCCCTTGGAAAGCTGCTCTCCTAAAGGACCATCCACTGTGCACGAGGCACAAGTTTAGCCAACACGACGGGTGGACTTGGGTATGAACTCATTCATTGGGATGACATCTCAGGGACCGTTCATTGTCCTGTAATGGCTTTGCCAGTGGGCAGCTCACATAATTCTGGGACTCTTGTGAAAGCTTTGCACAGAATCCCACATGTACGCACCTCATTTGATTTGATGAAGTCTGATGAAAATTGAGAGGTCCTCTTCTAAGCTTCCAGTCTTAAATGTGGTTACAAATCCATCCTTGATTCCCTGCCCCAGCCTTCCCTGCAAACACTTCACATATTCTAGTCTATCAGCTGGGAAGTTCTTTTTTTTTTTCTTTTTTAAAGAGACACAGACTCCTCGTGCCACCAGGAATGCAAGCGGATACATAGGAACACACAGCAAATGGACACAGAGAGCAGACAACAGTGGGGGATGGCAGGGGAGAAAAATAAGTAAAATAAATCTTAAAAAGAAATACATTAGAGACACACAGCCAAGTTGAATTGCTTGAAGATAGAATTAGTGATTTCAGGGACAGAACAAAAGGAACTGCAAAAGACAGGAGAACAGAAAGGGACAAGAATGGAAAAAAAGAAACAGGGTCTCAGGGAGTTGAATGACAATGCAAAACACACAAACATATATGTTATCCGTGTCCCAGAAAGAGAAGAGAATGGGAAAGGAGCAGAAATATCTGAAGAAATCATGACCAAAAATTTCCCAACCCTTATGAAACACATAACTATCAATATCCAAAATAACAGTGCACCTTAAAAAAACAAATCCGAATGTACCTACTCCAAGACACCTACTATTCAGAATGACAAATATCCGAGATAAAGAGAATTCTGAAAGCAGCAAGAGAAAAGGAAAGTATCATATAGAAGGGAATCTCAGTAAGAGTAAATACCAAAGTTTCATCAGAAACCATGGAGGCAAGAAGAAAATGGTTTGAAATATTTAAGTACTGGAAGAGAAAAACTGACAGCCAAGAATCTGTATCAGGCAAAACTGTCCTTCAAAAATGAGGGTTAAAGTCTTCACAGAGAAAGAAAAACTGAAAGAGCATCTTACCAAAAGACCAGAATTACAAGAGATATTAAGGGAGTGCTGCAGCCTGAGGGGAAAAAAAAAAGAGGGGGAGAGAACAGACTTTGAGAAGAGTATAGATATGAAGATTAGGAAGGGTACATTAAAGGTTCAAATAACAGGACATACTAAGATGTGACAACAGAAAGCCAAAGACAAAATGAGCTTCAGGGGAAAAGGATCTCTGGGGGCTCCCTTCCTTGCTCTATTCCTAGTCCCTAGAATAGTGCCAGGCAGGGGGTTTCAAACAAATACTTGCTGAATGAACCAACTGGATGTGGGAGCAGGTCTCCTCCCCACACGTCCAGCACCACCCCAGAAAAGCAGCAGGAGAAGACATAGCCCACTTTGGAAAACGATGTTTTGGTTGCTATGTTTGCAGTGGCTTCTACAGCACAGTGATCATGTGCCCACAGGGCCCCTCCTCAGCCAGCACCCCAGCTTAAGTGGAATGTGGGAGAGACCCCAGTGTCTCAGGATATGACATGAGAGACCTGGGTTAAAGAAGCTACACAGAAAACTTCAGATGTCAAGTGCATCACCTTCACCTCAGAGCTGGGCCATGCCCAAGATCCCTTTCCCTGGGTGGTGCATTTCCTGCCCATGGCAGTCCAGCCCAGGGAGCAGGGTTTGGAGGCCTGGGTGTCACCCCAAGACACAATACTGTGTCCTCTTACCCACAGGCTTGTGGGCACGGAGAGGCCAGAGACTCCCTGGAGGTCCCCACCCCAGTACTTTCCTTTCCACCCCACACGAAGCATCTGGAATCACACACAAGCACATGCACACACTGACACACACTAGGCCGCTTGAAGATCTTGCCTATGAAAATGAGGTCTAGGAATTCACACTCCTTGGCTGGGGCAGAGGAATGAGATGAGGCCTGCAAAGGAGGAGCAGTGGCAAGGAGAGGGACAGTTTGGGCTTTTGTCTCTTTTTGATATATGCAAGCAGAAAGCTCACTCTATTCTCAAGTTTTTCTAAAACACAAAACCAAAACACCCACTCAGCCCTTTGCCAGGAAGGAACTTTACCCAACCACCTAGAGCCAGGCTGCCCACAAGGTTGCCCAACCTCCAGAATGCCAGGAGACCCAGGCTGAGCACCAGCCCTAGGGCCCCTTCGCAACTTCATGAGGGGCACCTTGGTCTCTGCAACCCATGGGGGACCCTTGTTGGCAGAGGTGGAAATTCATCACATGCCAGCAGCCTCACTAGAAATCTGTTAGTGCAGGCGCACTTTGGTCGAGTCTCCTGCTGACCGGGGCTCAGTCTGTCAGGATTCGGGGATGAGCTGGAAAGTTCTTAAGTCCATCTTCAAGCCCTCATTTTGGGTGGATAGAAAGAACGAGGTAAGATGGCCTCTGCTTAATGAATCTCAAGGGCTACATTTTTGAATCCTATCAAAAGCACAAGACTCTAAACACATGAAAGCCCTCCATAAACTAATAGTCAATTTTTTAAAAAACTTTTGATTACTTTAAAGATAAGAAAATAAACCTAGAATTGTAGGACGAGCTTTACAGCAAGAGGGAAGAAAATGTAGCTCTAAGTTTCCTATCAAAAAGCTCAAAAGGGACAGCTGAGGGCACAAACCTTATTCAATTGAATGGAGAATTCAAATTCACTTGGAGAAAAAAAGGTCTGTCTTGGTACTGAATTAAGGCACAAAAAAGCCTCAAGGTATAAATTCAATGAACATCATAGGCGGGGGACTTGGCCCACTGCTTAAGGCATCCACCTACCAAATGGTTCAAACCCCGGGCCTCCTTAACCCGTGTGGCGCTGGCCCATGTGCAGCGCTGATGTGCGCAAGGAGTGCCCTGCCACGCAGCATTGTCCCCCGCGTAGGGGAGCCCCACGCGCAAGGAGTGCACCCCATAAGGAGAGCTGCCCAGGTGGAAAGAAAGTGCAGCCTGCCCAGGAATGGTGCCGCACACACGGAGAGCTGACACAAGATGACGCAACAAAAAGAAACACAGATTCCCGTGCCGGCGACAGCAACAGAAGCAAAGAAGATGCAGCAAACAGACACAGAGAACAGACAACTGGGGTGGGGGGCAGGGGGAGGGGAGAGAAATAAATAAATAAATAAATCTTTTTTTAAAAAATGCACATCATAAAAACACTAAAGAATCCCAGTTTCTTTGGGAGGCCTGGTGTCTTCCCCAAAGACTTAGAATCTCCCCTAATAGGCTTCCTCCAGACCTATTCTCTGGGATAGGCAGCTCAGTGAGCACCTAGCCAAATTGGGCTTTTCCTGCTGAAATCCTCACGAGGAACGAGGTCTCCACCTAAATGATCCCCATGCTCCTGAATGCCCACTTGGCCTACTTGGTGGATGGAAATCAGGTGGGCAGTTTTCAGGATGTCACAGGGATGATCTTCACCACAAGCATGATTATGGACATATCTTGTCAACAATGCCAAGAGTCTCCTGAACAGACACTGCCAGAAGTGGAAAAGGTGTGTGGGATGAGCACTTGGAAGGAACAGAAAATGGGAGGGTCCCAGCTACAAAGAGAAGACTAAGAAAAAAGGCAGCTTGTTGTGCTGTGTGCCCTGGCTAGAGTATCAGTCCCTGTTCCCTGACATTCCAGCTGACCTCATTACCTCCTTGAGCGGCAGTGTCCCTGCCTGTCAAATAATGATAAAAGTTCCCTGGCCAAGTTCGACTCTGGGCCAGGTCCTAAGATGCTCCACATCTTGAATGCAGCACCCAGTGCAAGGAGATACAAGGAGAGAAGCAACTGTGGAACTCGCCATGCAAATGAAGCCAAAAGGGAGAGTGGATGTCAGGAGTCTGAGCTTCTAGTTTGGGGTGAAGATAGGTTCTGGACCACAAAGTGAGGATGGTTGCTCAACATTAAATGTACTTAAGACAATGATTTGCACACCACAACAGGGTAATAATAAATATTAATTTAATACATACCTAAAAAGAAAAAATAAATAAAGAACATAAGGGAAAATGTTATAACGAAGAATAAAATGACCTGCTCAGGAGAGGGAAAGGACGGCTCTTTTTCTTGAGCAGGCCCAAGATAGAGACGTAAGGCTAAGCCCTTGTCTTCTGCCAGGGATTTTTCCTGCTCTTTAGAGGGCTCTCCTGGGAACTGTGATGTGGGAGCCGGGAATGGTGCTGTATCCAGCTCAACATCTGGCCATGGTGGTATATATGCCAACGTCTTGGGTACACACACGAAGTGAAAACTCAGGGCTGGAGTTCCATGAATGCACCATGATGCTTCTTCAAACTCCAAACCTAGTCTAACATCCGAAAATGGAAGCAGCTCCAGACCATCCTGTGATGGTGCTGCAGCAGGAGCTGGAGCTAGGATAGAGACAGACAATGGAGATGACAGTGTGGTTTGAAGAGGAGAAGGGCTCTCCAGTATGACAGGATTTTGGTGTCCTATAGAAGCAGACACTAACCTCAAGCTATACAGATGTAAAGAACAGATACCCACCACACCCAACTAAGGGAACTCTTCTATGTAGTGGGAGAACTGATGCCCACTCTTGAGGTTCTTTTACTCTTGGACAACCCCAGATGAGGAAACCATGCATACATTAACCACCAATGGAATCAGCTCGGGCTCACAGAAATTGACACCCATAAATCCTGACCTCTGGATTGGACTCCATGGATTCCTTAACCTCAAGCTGGGGATGGGCAGGATGGTACCACCACTTAAATGTCAAGGAAATCATTTCATACCCATGAAAGTGTTCAGGCCCTGGAGCATCAGTGGGTCCCAGCGCTGGGTAAAGTTCCCACGGGGATGGGCCTCGAAGTTCTGGCGTGGATGGTCAAAGGCACTGTGAGAGGAGTGTAGACCGCAAATCAGAGAGGCCTTCCCTTGCCAGCCACTTTCCCTTCAGAAGGGAACCATGTGTGTGTTTCAGGAGAGGTGCTATCTATGCCCCTGCCCATCCCCATGTCCTGCAACCACTCCACAAACACTGTCAGACTGGGCAGTGGCTGACTGTCCCATAGCTGGGGACTCAGGACACTTGTCAGCAATAGAAGGCTTATGTCCAATATTTGAACGTATCTTGCCTTCACCAGGGACACTTGACTCATTTCTGTCAGTCTTCCTAGCCCCCAACAGAGGAGAAAAGTTTCCAGAAAGACAGGGAAAGGCAGTGAGTGCTTTTAGTCAATGCTCTGCACCGAAAACTAGGCATTCTGAAATGCCTGGTGAATGGGGAACTGCTGCCCCCTATTCCAGGTCCTAACTGTACCTCAGCCTGAGGCCGAGGGAGCAAGACCTGCCCTATTCAAGCAGGCCTCTGAGTGTCTCCTCCCTTTCCTACCATTTCTTTCTTACCAGGGACACTGCCTTGTCCCTCCTTGCCTATGTAGCTGAGCTCCCTCAATAGAAGCTGCAGGCAGAGTGATTAGCAGTTTCCCCAACACATCTGCTTCCCTGGGACCATGGATCCGGTTGATGCGATGGTTCAGATGGGGGACAGATGAAACCAAGAAGGGAAAGGTCAAATCTTTGTGACACACAAATAGGACCTCCACTCCTCCACCTCTACAGTCATTGCACATTTCCGACGCAGCTGTGGAGTTTGGAGCCCTTTGTTATGACTGACCGGCCACTCACATTTTGAACAGGTGCAGAGTTTTTTCATCTTCTTGACAGACCAGGATGACTTGCCTATACCTAGAGAGAGCCATGACCATCACACCAACTTGCTGTCCACCCCCATGCTCATGAGATCAAGCATAGATGCTGACTCCCTAGGGGAATGCAAGCTCAGGGGGCAGGGAATTTTTCTGTTTCATTCTTCTAACGAAGCTAAATTTATCAATGTCCCTACACATATAGGTAGCCAGAATCTATTTGTGAATTGAGCTCCATGATCATCTTTCCCCATGTCACAGTGGGTCTGGGCAACCCTCTGAAAGCCCAGAGAATGCTGCTATCTTAGGAATTCGGATGGGACTTCCGAGATGGATCCCACAACATTCTTTCAAAACAGGAAAGAGGCCTGTCCCTTCCAAGAGAGTGTTCAAGGCTGTGACAGACACTCCCCACCAGGGGGAAGAAAACAATCTGATAAGCCCCTGAGCCTCGATCAGCCCATCAGACCTGGGTGCAACTATCCATAGCTAGTGTGCTTAGGTTCTGAATACAAACCTATGGTGTGTGTCCCCTCACTCCTACCCTGAGGGACGAGGAGAGATGCGAGAAGGGAATCAACTGACCCAATGAACAACAAACGTGGAGTGAGTCATGGATGTGGAAGGGGCATGGTTCTCACCTGGTGAGGAGCCTGTCCAGGATGAGTTGTATGGGCCTTGCGGTTTGGTCCTGCATTTGAAGCACAGAGGAGAATGAAGCACAAGGAGAATCTCCTTGCCCAGGTGGAATGGCATGAGCTTCTCTTCTGGCTCCTCTGGCCAGGGGACAGTGAGGACAACCTGCTTCCAGAAGATGTCCTCCTCGACTCCATCAGGATCGCTCTCAAAGGCTCTTAGAGCTCTAGCCAGATGTAGAGTGGACCCTAGAAATAGCCATGGAATAGGCAGTTAGCACCAAGATGGTGACAAAGCCTCAGGGGCTCCGGCTCTATTGGTGCCGCTTTGCCCTCTGCTGTGTTTGAAGAAGGAGACACCACTGCCCATGAAGCTGGCCGTAGAGTTGACACTGGAACTTGAAGAGGACGAGGGTTCTCCACCCTGACATCCTTTCCAGCTATCTTTTAGAAGGTAGAAAATAGCCTAAATCCTATCAGATGCAAAAAACCTAAACCTACCATATTCAAACCAGGAAACTCTTGTAGGTAGTGGTCCACCTGATGCCTCATTAGAAGTTTCTCTTACTCCTGGACCATCCCAACCTGGAAATCCTGCCTGGGGTAACCAGCCATGCTGTCTGCTCAGGCTGACAGGCATTCACACCCACACATCCTCACCTTCTGGCTTGGGCTTCCTGCATTCCTGACCCCCAAGTTGTGCATGGGCAGGACAGGACTGCCATTTCAGTGTCCCAGAAGTTATCTGGACGTGCACCAAGGTCATCGGGCAGGTGGTGCATCTGGTGATGGGTATAATAGGAGACTAGGGAGAGAAGAAAAGAACGGTAAACTTAAACAGGCCAACAGAAAATATCTAAACAGTAACAGGAGGGGAGTATAAATTTTAAAATTTCAGAGCATCAGAAACTTGTGGGACAATATCAAATGACTTAACAAATGTGCAGTTGGAGTTCCAGAAGCTGAGGGGAGAGAGATAATAGAAAAGAATAAATATATGAAGATATTTCCCAACAATTTACAAAAACTAAAGAATGATAATTATCCACAGAATCAAGAAGTTCAGTTAATTTCAAAAGAAAATCATACCTAGATGTAACAAAGTCAAACTGCTGATTTTTTTTAAGATAAAGGAAAAAATTTATAGCAGCCAGAGAAAAAGGACACATACAATCCAGGAGGAACAATATTATGGCTTACTTTTTATCAGAACCAATAGAAGCCAAAGGTAATGGAATTGTATCTTTTAAAGTGCTAAGTGAAAAAAGTCAAACTAAAATTCTATTTCCAGATGTCTATTACAATCCTTAGACCAACTATACTATGCATATATTTTAATATATCTGATATATATGTATTATATAATTATGTTTGTATATATACATAAAGCAAATATCTTTGTTTTTATCCTTTTATCCCCTTATCATATATGTTGCATTAATTTTATACCTTGATATTTAAGTTATAGTATATGAAGTCTAAGATTGACTATCACCCAGGGACTTGCATCCTTTTCTGGGAAAAATATTAGTACATTTCTGGTTATACATAGGACAATGGAATTATGTTAGATAAAACATATGAATATATTATTGTCTTTATTTAGAGATTACCTATGATTTAGAAGATGTGTTTTGGTGTCAAGTTGGCAATTGTGGACTGTGATGGTTCTTGTCACCTTAGCTAGGTGATGATGCTCAGTTGTTTTGTCAAGCAAGCATTGGCCTGATTATTACTGTGAGTGTATGCTGAGACTTTAAATCATTAGTCAGTTGAATTGCATCTATAACTGATTACATCTACAGTCAACAAAGGAGATTGCCTTTAGCAATGAGAGAAGTCTCTTTAAATCAGGAGAAAGCCTTAAAAGGAGAACTGATTATTTCAGCAGTCAGAAAGAAGAATTTCTATCTCTACTTTAGGCAGCCAACTTCTCATGGGTAATTGATTGAAACCTTCCCAATTTGAGACCTGACCTGTGGAATTCAGATTTGCCAATTTCCACAGTCACATAAGCCAGTTCCTATCTTAAAAGTTATATACAGATAGATCTGGAGTCGGAGGTAGAGGTAGAGATGTCATACAAACAGAGATGGAGATAGAGACAGAGACAAAAATAGAGATAGAAATAGAGATGGAGATAGAGAATCTGTCAGTTCTGTTTATCTGGAAAATGACTAACATAAGAAATCATAAGGATAAAACAGTTAATTCAACAGGAAGACAAAACAACCATAAATGTGCATGTGCATAAAATGGAGCTTCAAAATACATGAAACAAAATTTGACAGAATTAAAGGGAGAAATAGATAATTCTACATAGTTGGAAATTTTAATGGCTATTAGTAACTGATAAAACTATACAAAAATCAATACAGCCACATAAGTCTGAACATTAAAACTTTGACATAGCTGAGAGCTATAGAACATTCTACCTGACAACTACAGTATAAAACTCTTTTCAAGTGTGCATGGTACATTCATCAGAATCAATCATATACTGCCATAAAATGTCTCAAAATTTTTTAAAGATTTACTGTTTTTGGTTTTTGGTTTTTTCAAAAATTTAAAAAGATTTAAATTTTACAAAGTATGTTCTCTGATTGAAAGAGAATAAGATATCAGTAATAATATATCTAGAAAATACTTGGAGATGAAATAACTCTAAATCAATAATTTTAAATAATCTATGGATTAAAAGTAATCACAAAGGACATTAGAAAATATTATAATTAAATAATAATAAATATACAATACATAAAAATGTGTGGATACAGAGGTGTGATGTCCACAAGATGGAGTAAAATGCTCTCAGCAAATACCACCAACACCATCACTACCAAAAACAATGGGAAAAAAACAACAACTAAAAACTGTCAGAACCAACTTTCCTAGAACTCTTTAAGGCACTCAAGGATAAATATAAGCTAAGCAAACACAGCCTTGGGAAAAAGAAAATGAAAAAGTGGTAGGAAAACTACAAGATGCTTTCCCTTGTTCTGGCCCTTCTCCCTTCTTCACAAAGAAGTTGACAGTGAAGGATAGAAAAAATAATCCATGCAAATGTTATTCAAGAAAGCTGGAGTGGGAATCAGATGTGGCTCAAGCAATTGGGGCTCCCATTCACCATATGGGAGGTCCAGGGTTTGATTCTCGGAGCCTCCTGGTGAAGGTAAGTTGGCCTGTGTGGCGAGCTAGCCCAAGAGGAGAGCTGGCCCATGCAGAATGCTAGCCCGTGCAGGAGTGCTGACCTGTGCAGCAAGCTGGCCCAAGCGGAGAGCTGGCGCAGCAAGATGACTCAACAAAAAGAGACACAGAGGAGAGACAATAAGAGATGCAGCAGACCAGGGAGTTGAGGTGGTACAAGAGATTGAGCACCTCTCTCCCACTCTAGAATGTCCCAGGATTGGTCCCTGGTACTGCCTAAAGAGAAGACAAGCAGACACAGAAGAAGGCACAGCAATGGAGACAGAGAGCAGACAACAAGGGGAGTGGGCAGGGAATAAATAAATAAATCTTTAAAAAAAAGAGAGAGCTGGAGTGACTATATTAATACCAGACAACATAAACTTTTAAGTCCTAAACTGTTACAAGAAATAAACAAGGACAACACATATTAATAAGTCCAATCCATAAACCATTAAAAACATCTATGTACCTAATAGATCTCCAAAATTCATGAAGCAAGTGGTGATATAATAGAAAGGAGAAATAGAAATTCTACAAAATAGTTGGGGATTTCAATACAGCACTTGCAATAATGGATAGAACATCTAGGCAGACAATCAGTACGGGAACAGAAGATTTGAACAATATAATAAACTACTAGACCTAACAGACATAAAGAACACTCCATCCAACAAAACAGAACACACATTTTCCTCAAGTGTACAGGGATCATTCTCCAGGATAGACTTTCTATTAGGTCACAAAACAAGTCTCTATATTTAAAATACAGAGATCATGCAAAGAATCTACTGTGACCACAATGGAATGAAAGTAGAAATTAATAAATTAGGAGAATAGAAATTCCACAAATATTTGGATATTAAACAACACCCTCAAACAATAAGTGGGCCAAAAAAGAAATCACAAGGGAAATCAGAAATTCTTAGAGATTAAAATAAGAACAGAAAATTCCAAACTTTATGGGATGCAGCAAAGAAAGCACTCAAGAGGGAAATTTATAGCTGTCAACGACTAAATTGGAAAAGAAGAAATATGCCTGTTCAAGATGGTGGAGTGACAAATACTTCAGAGCTCTCCCCTCCCAGAGAAGCTTTGAACAATGAGCAAGAACTGGAAAAAACATCTTTTTCAAAGCTCCAGGAAACAGTTAAAAGACTGCAGCAGCAAAAGGGTGAGTGCTGAATTAATAAAAAGGCTACTTAAAAGCAGTAGGATCTCCTGAAGTTCTAGACTGGCCTTTCTATCACCTTTCACTGTCTTGGTGCAAAGCCAGCACATGGTCCTAATGCAGATCTCTGGTCCCTGTCGAGAGAGAGCAGAAACATCCTCATGCATATACTGGGAGCATGTATGTCTGGCTGAAACTTTCTGGTAGTGGCCTGAGGGACTTGCCATCTGAGAACTAACCCTTTGTGTAGAAGGCAGTTCACACACCTCTCCTACAGAATGCTGTGGAAGAGCAGTCAAGTCATGCCATCTGGATTAAGAGAAAGCAGGCTGTGGGATGTATAATATAGTGCCCAGGGCCATGAAGGAAGTGTTCGTAGGGAAGAGGGAATATATGTAAATGTAAACATGGAGATTCCTATGTCCAGCAAATGAGCCAAAATATGCATTGCAGGAGTTCCATAAGGAGAAGAAAGAGAAAGGGGCAGAAAGAATATGAACACTCTCAATGTAAATGAATTAAACTCTCCAATTAAAAGGCAGAGATTTGTATAATAGATTTAAAAAACAACATAATATACCCATCCACTGTCTACAAAATACTCACTTTAGAGTCAAAGATGGAAATGATTGAAATAAAAGGATTGAAGAATATATTCCCTGCAAATAAGTAACCGAAAGAGATTTGGGATAATTATATTAATATCAGACAAAATAGACTTTCAGACAATTGTTAAAAGGCACAAAGGATATCATAAGAGAATTACTTTCCAATTCATTTTACAAGGTCAACATAATTTTGTAAAAGTTTTATTGATACATATTAATAAAACATAAATCCATCCAAAGTGTACAATCAGTAGTATCCGGTATAACAACATATTTGTGTACTCATCACTTCAGTCATTCTTGGAGCACTTTCATTATTCCAATAATAATAATAATAAACAAAAACCAACCAACCAAAAAGTATGTTGTACATAGCTGCTATTGTTTTTCCTTCTCTCTAGTATATATCTGTATTTATATTTTGTAAAAACAGTCTTATATATGCAATATCACCCACACTCATGTTTTACATGAGGTTTTACTATCTTATAGAGTCCCATGTTATGGTTTTTAGCTTTTCTTCTAGTAATATACATGACCTTATACTTTCCCTTTCAACTGCTGTCATACCCATACAATAGTATGCTAGTTACAAACACCATGATATACTTTGACCATTTCTATTCATTTCCAAAGTTTTACAAACAATCTTTTTACCAATTCAGTCAGCATAGTTGTGATATCAAAACCTGACAAGGATATTATAAGACGATTATGAACCAATATACATCAAAAGCAGAGATTCAAAAATTCTAAACAGATCAATACTTTTACTGTTCCTCTTCTCTTCCCTTCCCTTTTAGCACAATTCAGAACTAAAGCTATTAGAAAGAGTGGCGCAAGTGGGAATCCATGAGGAAGAGCACTTGACATGGAGTTTCAAAGCTCAAGAGGGACAAGAAGAGTGTGAATGTGGGCAGGAGCTAGTCATGAAGTGTTGGAGCCCAAGAGAGGTGAGGAGAGCATCCACATGTGGGGATGGCCTGGAATGGAGTACCAGAGACCAAAAGGTGAGAAAGGTGCCTATGCAAAGGGAAAGGTGGATGAGAGGGTTCCAGAATCCAAAACAATTTTGAAAAAATGGATAAAAGCCTTCAATAGAAAATAAAAGATATAGTCAAAAACACAGCAAGGAGTGTTCAACATCATTAGTACTCAGAAATATACAAATTCAAACACAAATACAAAAACTAACAATACAAGTATCAAAGGATATGGAATAATTGTAATTATCATTTATTACCCTTGAGAATGAAAATGATGCAACTCTTTTTGGAAAAATACTTGGCAGCTTTTAAAGAGTTTAAATATATCCATCTTTTGACTCAAAAATTCCACTCTTAGGTATTTACCCAGTACACATGAAAGTATAGGTCCACAAATTGATTTGTAGAAGAATGTTCATAGCAGCTTTATTCATCACAACCAAAACACAGAAATAACTCAAATGTCCATTAGGAGGTGAAGATGAACTTAGTTTGATACACTCATACAATGAATACTAGTCAGCAATAAAAATGAATAATATAGGCACTGTAGATCTCAGAAACACCATAGCATACCCTGTATTTCATTTATGTGGAATTCAAGAACGGGCTAAACTGATTTATCATGAAAAAAATGAGAATGGTAGTTCTTAGGTGAGGAAGGGTCAGGGATTTATTGGAAAAGGGTTGGTTATAAGAGATTTCTGGGGTGATGAAAATTTTCTTTACCATAATTTTGTCATAAAATTACATGTATGTACACTTCTGTCAAAATTCATCAAATTGTTCACATAAGATCTGTGTTATGTTTTATGTTATGTAAATGTACCTTAGTGAGGAATAGAGACTTCTATTGAGAGAGAAGGCAGAAATATAACTGGAAAAGTAGATGAAAGACTGGTCATGTTGGTGAGGTTGGAATACAGATTTTAAACCTTTTTCTAGAGATAATGACAAGCCATTGAAATTTTCTCAACAGAATAATATAAATCTCATGGTTTAGGAAAATTAGCATGATAGTAAAATAGACATATATTTTTCCTTAGTATAAGTAAAATGTTCTTTTTAGCATATGCTTATTTTAATTGCAATTGTGGTACTGAATGCCTGAATATATTAAACAAAGGTTTCCATTTCTACAAAGTGACAGACAGCCTAAGATCATTACAAAATACCATCCATTTACTAATAAGCACATGTAGCTCTTCACATACCATAAAAGGCACATTTTTCAAGTTATTTTTGTAATAATGGAGATAGTTTGACTGATTGAACCTTGACCCTCAATTTTCATAAAACCATCTAAACTTAATTGTAAAAGTTATCAGGAAAGATGGAGGAGTAGGGAACTCCAGATGTCAAACCTTCCACCAGAAAAATTATTAAACTAGCAGGACCTGTTTGCAGCAACTATTTTGAAATTCTGAAGGTCAGAAGAACATTTACAGCATCCAGGAAAAGCAGGAAAAAGAGGCTGATAAATTACAGTAAATAACAGTAAACTGCTCTCTCCATATAGCAGCTACCACTGCCCATCCCTTACTCTAGTGACAGGCTGCCAAGGGTGGCCCCTGGCAGCTCACTGGTGACAAATGGGACATAAATATCAGTGGTAGTGGTTGTTTCAGCCCACCCTGGACCAGATCCATAGCAGAGGAGACTTAAAGATGCTACACTTCCTCAGTGTTGTGGGAACATTAGTTGAAGGGCTATATTTGCTATGCAGGACAGAAAAACTTAGCTTTGGAGAGCCAGCCTCCTGATCCTCTCTCCAGGGGATGCTGGAGCCTTCTATGTCCACCTTCTTGGGTCCCTGGCTGTGTTTAGGCTGGGAAACACTAACTTGGAAAAGTCTTCTCAGGCATGCCCCTCCTTCAGGACTTTGCTTTGCAAGCAAAAAACAGCCTGAGACAATGAAAGGAGTGTACATATCTATAGAGGCAGATAATCTGGGGCAATGGCTTGCAGGCTTGGAACACCAAGGAGAGGGAATACTGCCTCATACATAACAGAGGGGACAACCAAACTCCTATAACCAGGGGAACTCCAAAAAAACGAACAAGCAAAAGCCCAGGACAAGACACAGGCCCAGAAAGATAAGGAAACCCCTGCACACTGCTTTGAACAGATATTCTTGATAACCGGCTAAAGCTCAAGAAAATCTTTATCACCAGCTGGTTACAAAATGAAGAAACAGACACATCAGGTAATAAATTCCAGAGATGACATTTTAAAATATTAAAATGTACAATCTGCAACAAAGGAGTACAAGACAAAGTTACAAGAAATGGCCCATTCAAATGAAAGGACAAAAATTCAGAAAACTCCATTAAAGAATACCAGGATGTGGTCATACCAAACAAAGCCTTCAAATTAATGATCTTAAAAATGCTAAAGGAGATAAAGGAAAAAAAACAGAAAGAACTACAGGATATAAGTAAAATAATTAATGAGCATTAAGAGAATCTTAGTAAAGAGAGAAATTTTTAAAAGGAATCAAACAACTACTGGAGATCACAGTAACTGAAGTGGAAAACTCCCAGGAGGATTTCAAGAACAGACTGGAGTGGAGAGAAAAATTAATTAGTGAACTTGAAGACTAGACACTTGAACTCAAGTCAGGTTGAGAAGTAGAAAGAATAAAGAGTTGTAGAAAGCAAAAATTGCCTAAGACACCTCTGGGACACCATCAAGCATATTAATATATACATTTTGGATTCTGACAGACAAAAAATAAGAAAGAGGGGATACAAGTAACAAAAATCAGAAATGGCAAGGCAGACATTACAGCTGACCCCGCTGAAATAAAAAGATTTAAAGAGAATACCATGAACAACTGTATGCCAATAAATTATATAACCTAGATGAAATGGACAAATTCTTAGAAACACATGAATTACTTATATTGATTCAAGAAGAAACAGAAGATCTCAACAAGCCAATTACTAGAAAAGAGATTGAATAAGTAATCAAACCTTCCCAACAAAGAAAAGCCCAGGAACAGATGGCTTCACAGGGGAATTCTACCACACATTCCAAGGAGGCTTAAATCCAATTCTGCTCAAACTCTTCCAAAAAAGAGAAGGGAACATGTCCTAACTCATTCAATAGGATCAACATCACATTCATACCAAAACCAGATAAAGACACCACAAGAAAACCACAGACCATTATCTCTTATAAATACAGATGCAAAAACCCTAAAAAAAAAAAAAAAAGCAAACCAAATCCAATAGTACATTAAAAGAATTATACACCATGGTCAACTGGGATTTGCCAGGAAAAGCTATTTTCACTTAAGCAATATTCAATATGAATTGTGTTTGGTTTCTATTGTTTCAGGAAAAAAAAAACAAAAACACAAAGTTGTATGGTCATAATATTGAATGCAATTCCAGTTACTATTCCAGTCTTTAAGCAGAATATTTATTATACATAGATAAAAAGCTTCTTTCTTGATAACTAGTTCTAGACCTTTGGAAAGACTCTATGGAAAGCTTAACAAATGTGCTGTTTTCCACTAGGTCAATCTTAAACCAAAAAGAATAGAAACCACAAGGAATGAGAGAGGCACAAACTTGCTTTTTCCAGAATTTAATATTTTTTAAAAGACAAAATATAAAAATTATTTTTAAAAAAATTTAAAGGTTCATTTGGTGGCTAAATGCTAGCACTGAAACTCTTCTTATAATTGACTAAAGGTAAAAATTAGGAATAATATGGAAAATGCATCAGTGACAGCTGTCCAATGTAAAGTGACCTGCAAAAATGCAGGACAAAGTGAGCTGACTTGAGGAAATATCCACATAATGACATTAGTAACACATTTCAAATGGTTTCAGTTCCCAAGGTCCAAAAGAATGATCATCTTGCATGCTTAGATTCTACTTCCTCAAGAATCCACTCAATGCCATTCAAAAATCCAGCTAGAGTTTCAGCCTCTGTATCCTGGACCTATGAACCAATAAAAGAGAATGTTGTCAGTAAGAAACCGAGTCAAAGCCCTTATGGGATTAGGAGAGAAATTTTTCTAGACACCAAAAATAGGACTCAAAAAATCACAATAAACTTTGGATGAATAACTAAAGTTTCATCTTCCATAGAGTTTAGATTTAAAAAAATATTACCTTTCCTTTAGTCTTATTATTACCAAAATGAGGTTTATTACTTACTGTGGGACTCTGTTTTGGAAATGGGAGACACACCACTTTTGTGACTTGCTTCAAATGTATTATTGGGAGAAAAAAATTCTCCAAAGGATCCACTTTTAAAATTAAACCATCTTTGACTGAACCCAGCTAGTCAGTTGATAAATGTGACATCATGTTGCAAAAATGTGTCTTGAAGACTGCCACTCCTTCTAATAGTAAAGCTAAAACTTCCCACCACTCATGAGGGTACACCTTTATCAAGAGCTTTCAGACTGCATTCTAAGATCTTCTGGGGCTCCATGGAAAGGATGGGAGAAGGCAGGCAGAAAATCCCCTTTTTAGCCAAAGCATTTCCAATTCTAAATTTTTTTTTTTTTTTACCATTTTTATCCAGGGATTTCATGTAAGGTTTCATTTGAAGAAAAGAGTCCATGAATAAACAAAGTTTGAAAAGCAATGAACTGTAAGATGGAATCTGTATTTTAGATGGCCCTTAAAGCATGGTACATAAATGTGGAAAATCCAGATAGCATGATCTAAAAACATCTGCAAATGCTATCTCACTTTCTCCATGACAGGAGAGGCGAATAAGGAGCAAGTAATCACCTGAGATTTATTGACATCAATCAAATCTCTCACCAATTAAGCTATTAAAACTAACTTTAGAATGCAATTTCATTAAAAAGGAGATCAGTAGGGAAAAATGAAATCAAATAGAAAATAACGTGGAAGGAAAAAAGAAAAATGAAGTAAGATTTTTCTCACTAGAGATGACAGGACCTTACCATCCATGGGTGGTTTAGATGATTCAAACGCAGTTCATGGGCCAAATAAAAACATGGCATTCTTTTCACATCTGCTTGAGAAATACAAGATAAAACTAGCATGGGTCTTCCTGAAGATCCAAAAGCTGGATCTGTCATTGCCATTATATGAGAAAGTTCATCTTGCCATTCATGTCCTAAGGAATGTAAGTCAAAACACAATTTGCATTAGTTGTAAAGATCGAAAAACAAAACAAACACTAAGAAAACAAGGAAACAAAAAAATTACCAGGACACAAATACACCAAACTGCTATTACTGTATTCAATTACTGATCTTTCATAAAATTAGATTAAGTAGCTTTGTAATGATAGTATTTTAAAAGGAACCAGAGAGGGAAAATCACAGTACAATTCAAATGTCTCTATAGTTTAAAAGGAAAATTGCTTTGACACAGGTATTTTCCTCTCATAAATCTGTAGCTGTCACTAACCCTTCTTTCAAAGGCCTTCCTTTCAGAAATGTACAACAAATCTCAACATCAAAGGGTATGACAGCACTGGGTTACATGGTATACATTTGTTTCCATTTATAATCTCCATTTTCTTCCTCCTCTCTCTTCCTCCCCCTGCTCTTCTTCTCTCTCCATATCCTTAATAATAAGGAATAATGTCAAAAGTTGTTTTTCATTATTCTTATAGATAAGCAGCCCAACTCCATAATGATTCATTAAATAGGCATAAATTAAGTCTTCTGGTGCCTAGAATAGTTGGTATGGTCAAAAATCACAGGAACAGGATTCAGAGAGACATGTTCAAACCCCACATCTGTGTGACTATATCATGTACGTTTCAACTGGTTACATAATAAAAGCTCAAGTTTCATACAAATTAGGAATAATGATATATGTATTCATAGGTTGTGAGAAATCAAAATAATATATAAATTACCTGGAACAGTTTCTAGCATAGAAAGGATTCTCTCAATAAATGGCAACCATCAACTTTTATTATCTCAGTGAAAATGCTCTACCATCACCTAGCAACTCCACAATTTTTTCTTTAATCACCCTTATGATTTCCACGTCTACCTATTAGTTACTTTGAACAGCGTTAAAAATTTCATATACTTTTTCTCTTCAGTATTAATGTCTAACTTGCTTGGAGGCTAGAAATCAAAATATTCCTAACATCATTTGAAATTTTTTAGATTGCCTTATGGCTTTGTACGTGATCAATTTTGAACTGTGTACTCTTTTTTGGACCCAGAATTCTATATTTATCTGTTAGACCATAGTTGTTAATTCTGCAGCTGAAAATCTTTTTTTTCTCCTCCTGTCTACTAGATCTGACAATAATTGAGGGAAGTGGTTTTAATGTGCATTCCCCTATTAATTAATTATGGTGATTATCTTTTCACATACACATGTGCCACCTATCTACCTTCTTTGGCACAGTGTCAGTTCAAATCTTTTATCATATTTTAAATTAGTTTGTCTTCTAATTATTGAATTCTAATAGTTCTCCACATGTTTTAAACATGAGCCCTTTATCCAGTTTATGTTCTTCTGAAATTTTTTCTGAATATTTTCTTCCAGTTGGTGGCTAGTCTTTTGATTTTAACAGCCTTCTTGAGCAGATATAAATTCTGAAGTACAATTTATCAATTCTTTTATGTCTTGATGTTTTTGTGTTCTAAGAAATCTCTGAAAACCCAAAGGAAAGAGAGTTTCTCCTATGTTTTCTTCTAGTTTTATACACTGCAGCGCTCTCGACTCCATCTATAATGCATTCTAATTTTTGTATATCGTATAAGAATTAAGGTTCTTTTTTTTTGCATATTGATGATGCCCTATTATTCTTGCACCATTTGTTGAAAAAATTATGTTTTTCCTATTGAATTACCTTGGCGTGTTTGCTGACCACGTGTTTCTGGGTCTACTTCTGAATTACCATTCTATTAGACTGATCTTTATATCTATCCATATGCCAACACTATACAGGGCTGATTAATGAAGCTTTATAGTTAGTTCTGTAATCAGGTAGTATGATTGCTTCTACTCTGTTGTTCTTTTTTCAAAATAGTTTTAGTTATTTTTTAGCCTGAATTTCCATTTAAATTTTAAAATCACCTAGTCAATCTCTACCAAAAAAGACCTGATGGGATTCTGACTGAAATTATTTTGAACCTATAGATACATTTGTCAAAAATTGACAGCTTAGGGAGCAGATGTGGCCAAGCATTTGGGTGCCTGCCTACCACATGGGAGGTCCTGGGTTTGGTTCCCAGTGCCTCCTAAAGGCGGCAAGCAAGAAAGTGAACTGACTTGATGGGCTGATGCAACAAGGTGATGCAACAGGAGACACAAGGATGAAACACAATGAGAGAGACAGCAATCAGGAAGTGGAGGTGGCTGAAGCGATTGTGAACCTCCCTCCCACATGGGAGCTCCCAGTTTTGGTTCCCGGAGCCTCCTAAAAAGAAGACGAGCAGACAGTAGACCAGAGAGTGAGCACAAACAATGAGGGGGGGGCGTAGAGGAATAAATAAACACTCTAATTTTACCTTTTGGGACTTCAATTACACATAAGCTAAAATAGAGCAGTGTACTATGTTCTGAGAACCAGCCCCATGTTTCTATAAAGTTCCAATGGAAAACAGCTATGTTTATTAATTTACATATTTTTTATGTTTGCTTTCACACTATAACAGCAAAGTTGAGTAATTGTGATAGAGATCATATGGTCCACAAAACTAAAATATATACTATCCTTTAAGCAAAAGTTCACTGACCCTTGAGTTAGACCGCTTGCTAGTACCCCCAGGTCTTACAGGCTCTATCTCTTGCCCCCACTCTTTTTTTCTCTTTTGTTTTGGATTTGGATGATTTCAGTTGATCTTATTCAGATTTACAGAGTCTTATATCTGCTGATAAGTGCATCAAAGGAAATATTTACTGGTTATATTTTTCATATCTAGCATTTAGATTTTATTGCTTTACATAACTTCCTTCTCTCTGCAAAAAATTCCCATTCATGCACATTGTTCATCTTTTCCACTAGATCCTTTAACATATTTAAATCATACTTACCTTCATGACACTTTTCAAGAGTGCCAACATCCAAGGTCTGTTTCTATTGACTACTTTATCTCTTGACATGGGTTGTTTCATTTTGATATTCTGTTGTGTCATATAATTTAATTTATTGAATGCTAGATATTTTGTATGAAGAACAATATAGACTGAAGTAAATAAGACCTACTCCCAGAAATGGGCATACTGCTTCTTCTGTTAGGCCACTAGTACAGTAGATTGAGTCAAACCAGTCAGTAGTGGAGCTGGGTTTGGCTTTTGTTGCTGAAGTTAGTTCACTTCAGTGTACCATGGACTTCAAATTCTTTTAGTAGACCTCTGCAACCTTTTTCTCAATGAGGCTAAGAGTGCCAAGCAGGACTCCTACCAACAGGGAAAAACTGCCAGCCTAGATAGCTTTATCCCACAAAAGTGTCCCTCAAAAATGAGGGAGTTTAAAATATTCACAGATAAACAGAAACTGAGAGAGTATGCCATCAAGAGGCCTACCCTACAAGAAATGCTAAGGGTAGTCCTACAGGCTAAAAAGAAAAACAGGAGAGAGGCTCAGAAGAGAGTATAGAAATAAAGATTATCATTAAAGATAACTAAAAGGGTAAAAAAGATAAAAATAAGATATGACATATAAAAGCCAAAGGATAAAATGGTTGAAGTAAGTACGGCCTTTACAGTAATAACATTGAATGTTTGTGGGTTAAACTACCCAATCAAAAGACACATATTGGGAGAGTAGATAAAAAAATATGACCAAGCTATATATTATCTACAAAAGACTCACCTTAGACCCAAGGATACAAATAGGGTGAAAGTGAAAGGATGGAAAATGATATTTTATGCAAACAGTAACCAAAAAAGAGCTGGGGTATCCACACTAATATTGAACAAAATTGACTTTAAATGCAAATCTGATAAAATAGACAAAGCAGGACATTGTATATTAATAAAAGTGCCAACCCACAAAAAAGAAATAACAATCAAAAATATTTATGCACTTAACCAGGGTGTCCCAAAACACATGAAAGATAGTCTAACAAAACTGGAGAAAGAGACGTCAGTCTCTACAATAATAGGTGGAGACTTCAGTATACCGTTTTCATCAATATAGAAAATATGTATCAATCAAAGAAGATCAATAAGGAAACAGAATTTGAATAATATGATAAATGAACTAGACTTAACAGGCATATACAGAACATTGCACCCTAAAATAGCAGGATATACATTCTTTTCAAGCATTCATGGCTCATTCTCCAGGAAAGACTACATGTTGGGTCACAAAACAGGTCTAAATAAATTTGAAAAGACTGAAATTACTCAAAGCACTTACTCTGACCATAATGGAATGAAGCTGGAAATCATTAACAGGCAGAGAATGGGAACATTCACAAATATATGGAGGTTAAACAACACAATATTAAACAAAGAGTGAGCCAAAGAAGAAAGTGCAAGAGAAATCAGTAAATATCTCAGCAGGAATGAAAACGGGAACACAACATATCAAAACTAATGGAACGCAGTGAAGGCAGTGCTCAGAGGGAAATCTACTGCACTAAACACCAACGTTAAAAAAGAGGAAGGAGCTAAAATTGAAGACCTAACTGCACACCTGGGGGAACTAAAAATAACAGAACTATTCCCAAAGCAATTGAAGGAAAGAAATAACAAAGATTAGAGCAGAAATGAGACTGAAAGTGAAAAAATAATAATAATAGAATTAATAAACCCAAAAGTTGGTTCTTAAGACGATCAATAAAACCGACAAACCCTTAGCTAGACTGACAAAAAAAGGAGATGCAGATAAACAAAATCAGAAATGATACGGGGGATATTACTACTGACACAACAGAAATAGAAGAGATCCTAAGAGGATATTATGAACAACTGTTTGTCAAGAAATTAGACAACATAGATGAAACTGACAATTTCCTGTAAACACAAGAACAACCTATACTGACTCTAAAAGAAACAGAAGACCTTCAACAAACCAATCACAAGTAGAGACTGAATCAGTCATCAAAAACCTCCCACAGAGAAAAGCTGAGGACCAAATGGATTTACAGGTGAACTGTACCAATCAATCCAAGCAGAATTAATACCAACCCTACTCAAACTCTTTGCATCTAATGAATATAGATGCAAAAATCCTCAACAAAATACTCGAAATTAAATCCAATATCACATTAAAAGAATTATACACCATGATCAAGTGGGTCTTATGCCAGGAAAGGGTAGCTTGACACAAGAAAATCAATTATGTAATATGCCACACTCACAAATCAAAGGGGAAAAAGTCACATGATCATCTTGACTGATGCAGGAAAAGTATTTGATAATATCTAGCATCCTTTCTTGATTAAAAAAACTTTGAAAGACAGGAATAGGACAATACTTCTTCAACATGATAAAGGACATATATGATAAACCCACAGCTAATATCATATTCCGTGGTGAAAGCCTGAAAGCTTTTCCTCTAAGATCTAGAATAAGACAAGGATACCTTTTATAATCACAGAAAGAAATTTGTGTTTTATTCTTATGCATAATTTTTCAAGATTTTCAGAATATAATTGTTTCCATGTCTAACAGATCATAGGCAAAATAAACTCAGTAGACGTGCAACCACTATATTTATAAGGAGCTACCATATAAAAAATATTTTTGTAGAGACCCTACCTTGTTCACAAAGAATTTGAGAAAGAAATAGATAGGACAATACTGGCTCATAGCCCCATAATACTTTGATTTCAAGCCTATATACCATTGTAAATATCAATTATTCAGAATATTTCATCTAATAAATTAAGGTAAACACTCAACTCCACTTACCTCTCTTTTGAGTAATTAAAACAAAGAAAAAAATTTTCATATTTATCTGCCTAATTATTTGAATAGAGCCAGAAGCAGACAATAACATTGATACAAAACATGCAGAAACATACAATAAAAAGATAATATATACTTTTAGCATCAGAATTCCCTGGGTGTTTGTAAAAAACAAAGCCCAGGATAATATTCCAAAGCTATGAATCATATTCTGCCAGGGAAGGAATCAGGGAGCTATATATACATTTTTAAGGAAATACAAGGGCTTGAACCCAGAACCTTATACATGGAAAATAAGCACTCAACCACTGAGCTAAAACCATTCCCCAGGTATATTTAAAAAAAATTTTTTAGGCAGTACTGATGACTGAAGATAGGACCTTATACATGGGAAGCAGGCGTTCAACCACTAAACTACATCCACACCCCTCCAGCTGTAGTTTCAATGAGATTCCCAGGTTATCCTAATGTACAAAATTTGAGAGCCCAAATATTTACAGTAATGGTAATAGAATCACATTGAAAAATTAACCATCATATTCTTAAGACATGACAAAGATTAAAAATGTATTTAATTATTTGCTTTGAAATCAAAGACCTAATGGTGCTATTAAAAAGAAATAAGCTGGGAAGTAGATGTGGCTCAGGGGACTGAGCTCCTGCCTACATAAGGGACATCTGTGGTTAAGTTCCCAGTATCTCCTAAAGAAGACAACGAGCTGGTGTGATGGGCAGGCGCAGCAAGCAGACACAAGAAGAGACACAAGAAGAAAAAACATAACGAGAGACACAACAAAGCAGGAAGCAGAGTTTCCCAGGGCCTTCTAAAGAAAAACAAGCCAAGACACAAAGCTGAAGTGACAGGCAGGCCCGGCAAGCTGATGCAACAAGATGATGCAACAAGAGTCACAAGAAGAAAAAACATAATGAGAGACACAACAAAGCAGGGAATGGAGGTGGCTCAAGTAATTAGGAGCCTCCCTCTCACATTGGAGGTCCTGGATTCAATTCCTGATGCCTCCTAAAGACATAGCACACAGCAAGTACAAACAATGAGAGGGTGGGGAGAAAGGAAGAAGAAAGGAAAGGAAAGGAAAGAAAAGGAAGTTTATTCACTGTTGGTGGGAATGTAGAATGGATAGCCAACGTGGAGGACTGTTTGGCAGTTCCTAAGGAAGTGGAACATAAACTTGCCATGTGACCTGGCAATACCATTACTAGGTATATATCCAGAAAACTAAGGGCAGAGACAGGAACAAATATCTGCACACCGATATTTATAGTGGCATTATTCATGACTGCAAAACAACCCAGGGGTCTATCAACTGATGAATGGATAAACAAATTGTGGTATACATACACGATGAAATATTATGCAGTGGTAAGAAGAAGTCATGAAGCATATGACAACATGGATGAACCTGGAGGACATTATGTTGAGTGATGTAAGCCAGACACAAAAGGACAAATACTGTATGATTGTGCTGTTATGAAATAAATATACTTTGTAAACTCATGGAGTTAATAATTAGAATATAGGTCACAAGAAAAATACAGTGAGTAAGGTTTAATCTATGCAAAATTGATAATGTTTATAAATCTTTGGAAATTAATAGAAATGGTGAAAACATGTCACGGTGTTTCTAACTAGCTGTGCTATTGTATGGGTGTGACAGTGGTTGATATATACTATTTGAAGGAAAGCTAAAAAAAGTAACATGGTACTGAATATAACAGTAAAAGCTCATGTAAAACACAAATACGGGTGATACTGCATATAAAAGACTGTTTTTACAAACTACACATACAAATATACTAGAGAAAAGGAAAAAGATAGCAGCTATGTATGGCTGAGTAAGAATAGAGAGATTGAGAAGTGATGAGTTTCGTTTGTTTTTTGTTTTTATTATTATTGGAATAATGAAAGGGTTCTAAGAATGACTGAAGTCATGAATGCATAAATATATGATTATACCAAATAACAGTGATTGTATACTTTGGATGGATTTATGCTTTATTAATACATATCAATAAAACTGATTTGTTATAAAGTAAATAAAAATTTAAAAATCATAAAAAAAAGAAGAGAATGCTTACTTTTATGAGCTTCAGCATTTGCAACGTAGATGAACCCATCCACAACTTCACATACTTTCTGAATTTGTGGAATCACACTGTACCGGTTTCCTTGTTGATCATCTCCTTCATTCTGTAGACTGAACATCTTATTAACTGCACTTGTACGTTCTTCCCTTGCTCTATCTCTTTCCTTCCTATAAGAAAAGTGTAAATATAAAACTTAAACAGACACTAAACAGGCTCCATCCTCCTAAAATATGGGTTCTTAACAAGGAGTCCATGAGTTTGAATTGAAATTCAAGAACACATTATTCTTGTGGGGATGCGTAGGTGCAGGTGTAATATATTTATTAAATAATACATAGTATAGTGTGGACTTAGTAAGGGGTCTGTAGTTTTCACCTGACTGGCAAAGAGGTCTGTAAAACAAAGAAGTTTATGAACCCTGGCCTAAAATGTTACAGTCCTGATGTTTCAGGTAGGGCAACAAGTAGGTAGCTTTACCTTGTAGTTGAATATAATATCAGAATGTTGAATTTATGTTGGTTGTTTAACTGAAAACTGACACCTGATCCAATACCTAAAGGAGAAAATTACAAGATCAAAACAAGTCATAAATAAAGACAACAAAAGATCGGACTGAAAATACCCAATGAAAACAAAAAGAGTATACAAAATTATATGTAGCTTTGGAACAGAACAGTATGTTTATGTTAAAGAAAAGCTGTTGTAGGGAATTTTTATTCACATGGCAATTAAAAATATGGATTGAGAGCAAATGACTACTTGGCTTATAAAATTCCTTTTTATATCATCACCACTATCAATATATCAGCAGCAGCTGTATCCTACCAGTGACTAGTATTTATCCTCCAAACTAAGACTTATTTTCACATTGCTATATTAGTCTTAAAATCTGTGACTATAAATTCACTAAAATCTTTTTCCCCTCTGAAAAAATGGTTTTAAATTGATGGAAAGTCACCAGTAGTACCTTGGAAATTTAAGGAACTAGGATACTGAAATTTAGAATTAGACAAACGGGTTAGAATCCTAACTTTGCTATTTAACTAGCCATGTATTCATGAGTCTCAGTTTTGACATCT
Source organism: Dasypus novemcinctus (assembly GCF_030445035.2). Lineage (NCBI taxonomy): Eukaryota > Metazoa > Chordata > Mammalia > Cingulata > Dasypodidae > Dasypus > Dasypus novemcinctus. Next base: position 45,459,438 of record NC_080674.1, on the reverse strand, counting down.
AAAATAGAAACACATAGTTCTTAGAGTTACTGTGAGGAAAAAATGAGATAATACATGTGTGAGAGTTTGACATTCTTTTATGAATACCAAAAAGAGAAAGATTATGTTTTTTAATTAATCCATTCCTGTGGGTGTGAGATTCTTTTGAATGGACTACGTCAGGAGTGAGGAATGACTCAGGTTGAGTCTCCACCTTTTTACTGCAACTGATATAAACAGAGACACAGAGAATAGAAAAGAAGCTACCATATTGATCCTACTTTGAGAGAGAAGACTCTGTCACCTATAGCTGCAGAAAGGCAGAGAAGCCCCGAATGGAGGCCCAGAAAGATACAAGCCCTGGTTGCTCATGCTTGAGTTCCAGGAGCTGAGCTCCAAGAGACAGTGAGCCAAGAGGGGAAGACTATTAATTTCCCTTTTTAATGGGAAATTTAATATTTTTATTAGCCAACACATTTCTGGTTGGCAAACAAAAACAATATTGTAAAACTCCTAATACAATGACTGGTAAATAATAGGTGCTAAATATTAGCATCATACTACTAAATTCTGAATCATTCAACACTATTTGTCCTTCTTAATCTCTTCCCTCCTTTGGCTATGTTAACATGATTCTCCTTTGCCTCCTAGAAAGAGCCTTCCCTGCATACATGGCTCCATTTCTTCTTCTTGCTGTATAAATGTCCTCTTAGATCTATTTTTCTCCATTCTTAGACCAAATCACCATCATCTCTCACCTAGCCTTCTGCAACCACTTCTAATCAGTGTCCTCTATCCACTCTTGCTCCCTATTATCCATCCTTCTGACAGCAGCTGGAGAGAATGCTTAAAAATGCCTGTCTACTTTTGTCTCTTCCCTTCTTAAAACCCTTCAAAACCATTGCTCTTGATATAAAGAAACAAAACCTTACCCCAATAAGGTTTATTATTGTCCCTAGTTATCTCATTAGAGACAACTCCAGAACTTTCACACTCTTAACAAACCTAGTTGTTTAAATACACCATGATGCACAAACACCCCCCAAAAAATCACAGAAACAAAATCTACATGCCTCTGATCTTTGTTTTCATCAGTTCAACTCCCAGAGATTACCCTCTCAATACATCTATCCTTAGCTCAACCTGGTACCGATACTGTCATGCACTCCTTCGGCAATGACCCAACCTTCCACTCTTCTCTGAATTGCAGCGTCTGAGGCATAATTAGAAGGACATTTTAAAAAAAAAAAAAACAGTCACTCCAGCTACTGTGTGAAGAATGAAATTGCCATTTCATAATCAGCAAATTTTCCCATATCCTCAACTTCTTCATAAATTGTTCCTTCTACCTCATGGGTCTTACCTGAAAACTGGCCTGCCCTTAGGGTGCTGCTTCTCTGGCACTAAACTCTCAAGCAGCAAAGTTGCTTATTCCCTCAAACCTCAGGGTAAAGAGGAGGGTTTAGTGTTTTCTTTACTCTTCAACACTCTTGAAAAACTCCTTTTCTTTGAAACACACACCTCTCAGCTCTAACACCATCTTTCCTTCCCTGACCTTGCCATTTATGAATCTTCTTTTGACCCTCTCTTCCCCCAAACATTCACTGAAGACTTCAGCACCTGACTCTCAATCTTCCTCTCTATCCTAGGGAACTTCCAAGTCTATATGGACTCCATATGACTCCCAATCTCTATTTCTTATATGTCAAAGTACTTTGCATATAATAGATGCTAAATGATTTTTGCTGATAATGTTATTTTGAAAATAAGGTAAATGTGATATCCATTGTGCAAATTCAACACCCTGATAAAACATAATTTACTTCTACATAATCTTAAATTCCAGGTTACAAAAATTGAAGAATAAGTAAGATTACTTTATTTACTTATTAATTATAATTAATTCTTTCACTCATTGGGAATCCCATCCACCAAATTACTGTATTTCATTACATCAGAATCAACTCATTTAAAAATGAATTACTTTTTATTTAACACTAATGTCAAGCTCACAGTGTTTGAATTATTATTATGTACTGTAGATTAACATGAAAATTACCATCAATTTGCCTATGAGGCAAACCAGCTGTTGGGCAAAGTTCCTCAGAAGACATCAAGCTCAATACCAAAGACGTATTCAGTTCTTCCAAACCTGGTCCAAACATAGCAAATCGTGGTTCATTCTGAATAATCAGTGAGTGCAAAAAAGAGGTGACAGCTCCATACACAGGACGGCTTGATTTCAAGGTTCTCCTTGTACGTGGACAACACATTTTATAGCTGTATAAAATTGTCATAATTAGAAAATTAAGACAGAAAACATTTATCTATCCAGTTATTCATTCAGCACTATATAATTTATTGAGTACCTGCTAGACACAAGGGAGACAACGATCATATAGTCCCAATCCTCAAGAAGGACAGTGGAGGACAGAAAGATACCATTTTATATATGCTGAGTGCCATTACAGTGAAAAGCACAAGGCACTGTGGGAGAGGTCCAGAAGCTGAGAAAGTCTTCCCCAGAAAGTGGTTATTTACTTTCCAGTGTTTCATTTAGATTTAGATTCTTTCATGAACATTTGGTCCAACACTTGTTTCAGTGATTAAAATTCCCTATGTAGAACAATGGTTCTCTAACCTAGGGTAATTTTGCTCCTGAGGGAATACGTAGCAATGTCTGGAGACATTTTTAATTTTCATAATAGAGGGGAAGGTACTCCTTGCATTTAAATAGGTAGAGGTCAGGGATGCCACTAAACATCTTAAAATGCACAGGAAAGCCTCCCCCAACAAAGAATTATCTAGCCCAAAATATCAGTAGTGCCAATGAGAAACCCTGCACTAAAGACAAACTGTACACACAGCATTAAGAGTTCCTAGCAAAAACAAAAAAATAAAATTACTAAAGACATCAATATAACCGAATTTCTTAAGTACTCCTACTAATGGCCTAAAATTTAAAAGTTCAGTGATTGTTAAACATACAGGGAGATCTAATGCTCCTTAAGAATAGCCTAACAAATTAAGACTCATGTGAAAGAAACAATTTAGTTTCTTTCAATAGCTATAACTCCAAACTAGCAATGTTTACATTTTATCAAAAGTTAAAAGAAAGTTACTCAAACTAAAATAAAACCTAAAGCCCTTTAGCCAAATGTAAGCTGGTTAATACAACAGCTAACCTAGCAAGAATAATTATCTTTATTTAGGAAACCTGTAATAAGGAAAGAGAAAAAATCAGCATGGAATAAGTAGAACTAGCCAAGCTTCACCCCTTGAATTAGTTGTATAAGCCATTTATAGTCTGAATTTCCGCTTCTTCATCTGCATTATTAAAGCAATATTAACTATCTCAGAGTTGGAAGGATTAGAAATAATTTATATGATCATAAATGGTAGTTATTATGATTGTTATTATTCCCTGGGGAAAATCTGTTTCCAAAGCATCAGATATACTTGTGGTTGGTTGTGGGACTTCATAGAAGTAACATCCAGTAAAAAAGAGTACAGTGGCACTTGTTGAGATTATATACGACACATTGTGTACATTTTAATCAAGGAGTCTCCTAAATCTTGAAGTAATAGCAATAAGGAATGATGTAAAGACACAGGAATAAGAAAAGGTCTGAATAACTTAATTTTTAAAAAATCCTGTTTAGTAGCTACTGAATGAAGCATAGCAAACAATTCTTCCCTAAAGCATAAAGGTTCTTTTAATTTTATTTGCAGTGCCTAAAATTTGGGGTTTTTAATAAAGCAGGTTAAAACCAGATCCAGTGACATTATACATCTTTGAGGTAGCGTGATGGGGTTACAATCTGAATAGCCCCTTACATGGCTATCTGACATAAGACAAAGCATGTACCATCTCTGAATCTCAACTCCACAGCCACGAAAACAAGAATAATACCTCCTTACTGCATGAGGATTAAATGAATAAACACATATATATAGCATAAAAACATCCTCCTAGGAACTTAATACACTGCAGGTGCTCAATAATATTCTCTTACTTACACAATATTTTAAAATGTCATTGCTTTTGGGTAATAACACAGTCTAGTTTCTCAGAGCCTAGAGAATGGTTTTCTACCCGCCAAGGAAAAACTTTCTTATTTCTAGTCATTCATTTTCTGGATATGGAAAGTATTTACAATTTAATGAAAGGACAAATGTTCCCAAGATAATGTAAGTTATAAGTATTTTGCTTCTTGTCATTAGAGTTGCCACATATTCCAAGCTGAAAGGGTCCTATGAAGGAAATCATTTAACTCAACCCACAATTTTTATAAGAGGACACATGTAGACCCCGAATCTATGAAACTAATTAGATGTAGTGTCAGGACTTAAGACTATGGACTTAATGCAGTAAAATATAATATCTCCTTTTAAATTCCTACAACCAGATACTTACACTGCCATGTAGTCAAAAAATGCACCATCAGTGACTTCAGATACAGGTTTTTTTAAAATTTCTAAATCTGGAAGAGACTTCCAGTCAACAGAATTCCAAGAAGGAAGATCCCGCATCAGAAAATATCTCCACAGAATTGGATCTCGTACAGTTTCATTCCAATAATGATTTGTACTTCCCAACTGACAAAGATCATGTGGTGAAAGAAATGACAAAATATATAGCTGTACATCAATCTGAAACAAAAAAGAGGCAGCAGGTAGGAAAAAGGACTGAATAATTTACTCTGGAAAACTGTCTTGATGATAAATTACAAAATTAACAAAGAATTATTGTTACACCAAGAAGCCAAAGGTCAACTGAACAGTCTACTTTTTAAATAATCTATCAATCTGCAGTTATTTTCCTATTTCGACACAAATATTCCTGAGAAATCAACGACTATCCTGCTATTTTTTCAAGCAAATAACCAATTCCTTTAATTTCTCTTCATGGATATTTCAACACACTCTAGATGAATTAATTACTTAAGGAAGAATAAAGGATCTCAAATGGGCAAATTTCTGATTTTATAAATAGATAAAATCAAAGAGTAGAAGTTTGTCATCTTATTTCCTCTACATAATCAATTAAATTGTTTCAAATAAATTCTGCAAGGGGAAGGACTTTGGATGTGTTCTAAACCTGCAGTTTTCAACTCCTGACCGACGTCAGAGGAAGATGTCAAAAGTCCAGATGAGATATATAATTTAAATAATTTCTAAGAATTTCCTCTCTCAACATGTATAATCCGTGTGGCCTGTGATAACCTGGGGCACTTGCAACATTTATTTTCAATTAAGAAGCAGTTTTGTTACTTCAAATATTTGGTACGGGATAACCTTAATAGCCAGATGCCTGAAAAAAACAATGTACCCAAAGAGTGTTCTGGATGACACCCCCCCCCCCAAGTGTTTTGATACACTGAGCCTAGGATGAAAGATGCTGAGAATACAGATGATGGGTGTTTTCCCAAGCTAACAGAAATTCTGGGATGGCCTCGTTTCCTTAACCTTTAGTTCCCTGTGCCTGTTTTTCCTGGGAGAATATCTGAGGGTGCTGTGGCTAGTCGCGAGGGCGCCCCCTGAAGGTGGATTTCTCTGCGACCTTGGGCCCCTGCTGCGGCGCTAGCATCGGGATCAACGCCAAGGCGTTTCTGGTCAATAGCTGCGTCTAGGTGATGACACTGCCCCTAATGCAGCCAGGACCGAGCTGGCCAAAAGTTGGGAAGCGGGGAGAGTCCCCAGGGCCTGCCTCCAGGCCACCCCGGGTGGGCGGCGGCGGCCCCTCCCGCCCGGGTCCCGCGGCCCTCGCGGGCCTGCGGACGACGCTCACCGGCAGACGCATCAGGGTACTGGCCTCCTCGTCCGCCTCCTCCCGGGAGGACCCCGGCGTTGCCCTTTCCTTGCCCATCGACTGCCAGAAATTCCTCCAGCCACTGAGGATGGCCGCCTCCAGACGTCCCCAGTCACTGTGGGGCGGCGGCGGGGAGCTGCCTCCGCTGCGGGACTCGCTTCCCGCCATGGCCGCCGGCGCCGCGCGTGACGCGGCCGCAATGCGGCGCCGCGCGTTCTGCTCCCGCCTCCCGTGCGGGCCCGCCTCCTCCTTTGGGTCCGCCTGCGCCGCCGCAGCCTGGGTACGCTCCCTTGCGATCCCGCCTCTCGCCTCGGGGTCGCCTCCGGTGCGGTTCTGCTCCTCGCTTTCGGTCTCCTCTGGGCGGACGCAGCGCGGGGTCAGCCTGCCCAGGGGTGAAGCCGAAAAGGACGGGGTCCCCGCGGGCGTGGTTTCACACTGAGCTTGAAGTTCCCAGCCAACAATCACTGTCCTTTTCACGTCTCGCCTCGACCTCAGTCACGCCAACCTCGCTCAGCCATTTCTATAAAACCTCCTGCCCTTTACTAGTTTCCTAAATTCACTCAAGCTGTTCTTTTGTCTGGGACCCTTTTCCACTTTTCCTGGGTCCAGACGACTCCTCCTCATGGCTCTCTTTCACCATCTTGAGCTCAATCACTACTTGCTTCCTTCTCAGCATTGCCATGGTACCTACTAGGATGGCAGGCAGGGGGGATTTTTCCAATCTCCAATTTACCATTTGTTTTTCTGGGGATTAGCAATAACTAGAAAGGAGGTCAGGAGCCCAATCGTAAAGGATCTTATGCCAAAATGAGTCTGAGTCCACTATATAAAAATTAACGCTTAAAAATTGCTGAGCCTATGTACCTTGTAAAAGGGCAGCAAAATGAGCCTAGAATAAGAAAAGAAACCAGATTTAGTACTGTTGAAATCCCACTAGCAGATTCCTAGCTATTAAAACAAATGTTCATTCTATTGCTTTATTCGTACTTACCTTAAAAGGGCTTCAAGAAACTGCGAGGATCAGAGACCACATTAAGGTAATTTATTATACGCGACTGGGTATGGTCTCTGTAAGAGGAACGGCACAAATAAATTATATCGTACTATGTCAGTCAGTTTCAAATAGATAACTGCATTTACTCTAATCTGAAGGACACTTTGCTCCCAAATCTAGATCTCTATTGCTTAAAGAATACTTCAATTTAATATTATATTAAATATATAGTTTAAGTTCTAAGACAACTCAATAAAGAGCAAGGCAACGTTATCTATTACTCCATGTAACAAGAAAAATACACCCTAATCCAGTGGTTTTAAAATTTCTTCCTTGAGAAAGGACATGTATCTCTGCAATACCTAGTTTAAACTACTTTTCAACAAGTAATTGCTTACAATATCCAGGACATGCAATTATCCATCCATTTTGTGAAGATAGTCATATATGGAAATTCTAGATTTCACAATCTCTGACCCCCATTGTTTTATTATCTCAATTGTCAAAATATTCTCTCACATCTAATCTAAACCACCAGTTAAAAATTAATCCCATTTTACCTTTACAGTCTTCAAAATAGAAGGATCAGCATCCTCAATACAAAACTATTAAAGTATTTAAGAACTATGGGAGGATATAGGGAACACATAAACTGTGTGCATATAAATATTTGAATACACATATATTTAACACACACACATATATATACATCTCAGCATATAGCAGAGTGCTTAATACTTAATAATGGACACAAATGCTTATGGGCTTGAATTTACACTCCAAAATATATAAATATCTGAGGGTCTAAATGTCAAAAACAGAAATCTAATAAAGCCTGATAGCCGAAGATCGATGAGATCAGAATTTAAACTTTCATTACTTTCCTTGCATGCTTTTGCTAGGGACCAATAACCAATTAGTTTTCAGGCTCAGCTCTGTAAAGTTGTCTGAACAAGAAAAAAACATAAATGCATATAGACTTTCTTCTCCTTCTCTAGGAGGTAATTTTTTTTTCAGAGCAAAAAAGAACTAACAACACCCAAGGCAAAAACTTATCAAGTATGAATTACTGAAATGGCTCACAGATCTCTTACAAATACATGTAAATGTTTGTTAAATGAAAGAATTAGAATGTTTCTATTTATTATATATGAAGGAGAGCGAATATAATGAACCATCATGTAACCGTCATTTGCGATTCTTTAATACTTTAAAATCATCAGAGATTTCATCTGTTCAAAAATATTTTTTTACATTTGGTTTGTTTAAATCATGATGCAAACAAGTCCCACAGTTTGCACTTGGTTGACATATTCCTAAAACTTTTATAATATAGGTCACCCTCCTTTATTGTCAGTTGCGAATTATTAAACTAGGATGTTGTTTTAGTTTTTCATACATTCTAGAATTTCTTGATGGCATCTCCAAGTCTTTAACATGTTCCTCTATCCCAGGTTTGATCAAATTCAGGTTTGGTTTGTAAAATACTTCATAAGTGGTATTATAGTCTTTGATTAGGAGCCACAGTCTCTTTTTCTAATGTTCACATTGATCAGTGGCTTCAAATGGCCTGATCCATTCATTATCAATTTCCCAATCACCTCAAGGATTTAGTAGTCACCAATGAATAGTATTTACTAGTTGCAATATGGTGGTATTCTCATTCTATAATTCCTTTTATTAGCTCAATTAAAGACAAACTCTCCTTCATCAACCATTTGATTGCCCTGCCTCAGACCAAGTATCAGTCATATCTCCAGGGAGCCCTTGTTCATTTTACTGGCATATAGTGCTTGGCCATTATTTCTAGGCCTTTTCAGCAGCCTTTATATAAAGAAAAAATGAGTTCATACAGATAGTTCCCATTAAATTAAAGATTACAGAATTTTATATAATTTTAACTTCATATGTGCCTCTTTTCTCTTACACTGAAAATCCTTATTCCTGTTTATGTTAACATAGTTGTTAACAAAATAATTACTAAGAAGTTTAAGAATTCTTACAGTTCCTTTTGACCTTGCTTATATTCCACCAAGGATATGCAAATTACTGTACTTTAAAGATACCTGAAACATCCCTGTATATTTAAGCCACCAACTTGATACATGATACAGCTCATTTGTTTTGATGTGCTTTTCCTTTCAAGGTGTTGCTTTTAAAAAAATTTAATTTAATCTTGCTTTTATAACATGTTCAAAAATTATTATATATGTTCAAAACTCAAGGTAGCTTCCACTCTGGTTCTCCCTCTGGTCCCTTCCTCCCTCCACCTTACGTAATCATTTTTAAGTTTTTCATTATCCTTCCATTGTTTTGTGTGTGTGTTTTAATATATGCAAATAAGGTTACATGCACACACACATATATTTATATCCATTATTAAATAGTACTATATCATACATCTTCCCCCCTTGTTTTTCACTTAACAATAAAATCACTCAGTAGCAGTACGTAGAAATATTTGCCACTGCTTTTTTTTTAATCCCCCCCTTGCAGCTTTTTGCTTGCTGTCAGCTTTCTGTGTCCATTCGCTGTGCATTCTTCTGTCTGTATTTATTTTTATTTATTTATCCCCCCCAACCCCCCTTGTGGCTTGCTTGCTGTCTGCTCTCTGTGTCCATTCACTGTGCATTCTTCTGTGTTTTTGCTTGTCTCCCTTTCAGTTGCGTCACCTTGCTGAGTCAGCTCTCCGTGGCGCCTAGGCCAGTGGCTCTCCACAGCGTGCAAGGCAAGTCTACCTTCACAAGGAGGCCCAGGACACAAACGCAGGGCCTCCCATATGGTAGACTGGAGCCCAACTGATTGAGCCACAGCCGCTTCCCTTGCTACTGCTTTTTTAAAAATTATTTTTAATTTTGGTAAAATAGACATAACAAAAATTTTAACTATTTTAAGTGGACAATTCTTTGACATTAAATACATTGGCAGTATTGTATTTTCACCACTATTTCTAGACTATTATCATCCAAAACCAAAAGTCCAACTCATTTAGCAATAACTCTCCGTTCCCTGCTACTGCCACTCCTGCTAACCACTATTTTGCCTTCCGTCTCTCTTAATTTGCTCATTCTAAATATTTCATGTAAGAAAAATCATACAATATTTGTCCTTTTGTGTCTGGCTTATTTCAATCTGATGTCTTCAGGTTTCATCCATGTTGTAGCACATACCAGCACTTCATTTCTTTTTATGGGTGAATAATATTCCACTGTGTGTATGCACATTTTGTTTATCCATTCATCTGTTGATGGACATACTTGGGTTATTTCCAACTTTATTTTTTGGAGGTACTGGGGCCGGAGATTGAAGCTGGGACCTCCTATGTGGGAAGCTGGTGCTCAACTGCCACATGGGCTCCCCTGAATTGTTTTTTTTTCATTTGTTTGCTTGTTGTTGTTTTTTAGGAGGCACAGGGACCGAACTGGGACCTCCCATGGAAAGCAGGCACTCAACCACATCTGCATGAGCCACATCCGCTTCCATGTTTCCAACTTTAGACTATTATGAATGCTGTGATGTACATTGGTTTATTTGTTTATTTTTAGATTTATTTTATTTATTTCTCTCCCCTTCCTCCCCCCCCGCCCCAGTTGTCTGTTCTGTGTCCATTTGCTGCGCATTCTTCCATTTGTTCACTTCTGTTGTTGTCAGTGGCACAGGAATCTGTGTTTCTTTTTGTTGCGTCATTTTACTGTCACCTCTCCATGTGTGCGGCCCCATTCCTGGGCAGGCTGCACTTTCTTTCGCGCTGGGCGGCTCTCCTTATGGGGCACACTCCTTGCGCATGGGGCTCCCCTATGCAGGGGACACCCCTGCGTGGCAGGGCACTCCTTGCGCGCATCAGCACTGCACATGGGCCAGCTCCACACAGGTCAAGGAGGCCCCAGGTTTGCATCGCGGACCTCCCATGTGGTAGACGGACACCCTATCCACTGGGCCAAGTCCACTTCCCTACGTTGGTTTATAATATTCCCTCATCAGATATATGGTTTCCAAATATTTACTCTCATTCAATAGGTTGTCTTTTTACTTTCTATCTAATGTACTTTGAAACCTTAAAGTTTTAAATTTGATGAAATCCCACTTATCTAATTTTGCTTTTGCTACTTGTACTTTAGGTATAAATTTTTTTTAAATCCATTGCCTATTACAAGGTTTGGAAGATATTTCTTTTTATAACTACATTACACAATTATGAGGCTGTACCATGGTTTAGAATAACCTACTTTTAAATAAGGGTATATATAATATCTAATGACTAATCTTTCAACAATACCTCTCATTAGTTGAATGTGACCAAAAGGTAACCAAAAGCCAAGAGTTTCAAGCTGATTGATAAATGTAGAAGTTGGCACACAGTGGGTATATATATATATTTGGGGGACGGGGCTGAACAATTTTTGAAAAATTGTAGGTTTCCTTCTGGCCATGCCCTCCTCCAAAAATATGTGAGATGCTATGATTTTCTCTCTTAAATTTGCATCCCATAAAAAATGGCAAGTGTGGTAGGTTTGAGGCTTTTGTGGACCCCAGAAATTTATGTTCTTAAATTAATCCATTCCTGTGTCTGCGAACCTATTGTGAATGGGACCCTTTTGATAAGGGCCTTTCGATTAGATTACTTCAGTAGGGCATGTAGACCCTGGGGTGGGCCTTAGTCCTCCTCTTACTGGAGTCCTTTATAAAAGGTATGAATATGGAGAGAGAGAGCAGCAGAGACAGAGAAACCCCAGGAGGTGAGAGAGAAAGTCCTGGAAGCCGGAGGCTGAAATCAATGGAACCCAGAAGAGAGAGAAAGCCACAGGTACAGAGAAGCCACAGGAGCAGAGAGAAAGCTGGAAGAAGCCAAAAGCTGAAAGCAACATGACCCAGAGAAGGGAGAGACAACAGACGCTGCCACTGGGCCTTGCCATGTGACAGGAGTCCAGAATCACCAGCAGCCAGTCTTCAGGGAGAGAGCACATGATGCCTTGACTTATACATTTTCCTCATCTCAGAACCATAAGCTTCTAAGTTAGTAAATGCCCATTGTAAAAGCCAACACATTTCTGGTATACTGCCTTGGCAGACTTTAGCAAACTAAGGCAGGCAGGAAACAACATTTGAACTGAGGAAAGCACAGTGAATAAGTGCTTAATAGACAGACCAACAGTTTGTCAACTGAGTTGTTTTGGCAGATGATCATTATATTAGCATGCTGAATGAGATAAGCCTACACACAGAAGTAGATACTAAGGTAAATAATAATAGTAATAGTTAATTCTTTCGAGCTCTTACTATGTGCTAGGACTTAAACTAAGTAAACACTTTTGAACATTAATTCATTTAATTGATAACCTGTGAGGTAGGTACTATTAATCCTGTATTAACTAACACGATATCAAGGTACAGAAAAGTTTCATAACTTACAGAGTCACACAGCTAGGAAATGGCAAGCTCTCTGGCTCCAGAGTCATATTCTTAACCATTCTTCACCATACTACACTGTCTAAAAGTTATTAGGACCAGATGAAATAATATTCACAAGTTAGACCAACTGAGATAATAAAAAATTTTTATTCTATCACAACAACCCAGCTGAAAAGGAAAACATAAAACAAAGAAATATGGGAATATGGTTTTATTTTTTTTTTAAAGTTATGTGCTCCAAAACATTTTTCTTGGAAATTTTCACTAGAAGGAAGACAACCAAAAACCAGTAAAGAACACCAGGATGAATACATAATGCATATTTTAAGTCTGCATACATTAAATATATTTTAATGCAATACTTCCATAATATTTTATCCCATATTATGTTAAAAATAATACAAAGAAGTGATACTTGAGAACTACAGAATCCTGGATTTTGTGGCAGATAGGAGTATTCTTATTAGAGCCTGGAAAGGAGCCCCAGAAAGTGGAGGGAAAAAGTGACAAGCAATCCAAAAGTAGCATGTCAGGGGACTATGGCCTTTTTAAATGCCATTAAAATGAATTTGGGAATGCCTTTCAATGCAGTTCACACTGTAATGAAAATGAGAATGTGCAGTGTTGTAAAGACAGGAATGTAATTTTATTGTGGGCTTTTAGCCATGACTCTCACCTCATTGTACTGTATGCAAAGGAAAAAGGAAAAGCTTTCAGTCATGGTCTACACCTTAATCAGCCTCAAGCAATTCAGGCCCCAGAAGCCCTATAAATGCAATAAAGTGGACAGGCCTTTAAGTCTCAAAGCCTTTTTAACATTAGAAAATTCATACTGGGAAAGAACCATACAAATTCACATAATGTGAAAAGTCCTTTAACAAAGTTTCAAGTTTTAGTGACCATCAGAATATGAAAACTACAGAGAACCCCAAAGTGTAACACACACAAGGCCTTTACATATGGCTCACCCATTAATAAAGTCACCCTGGAGAGAAACCTTTCAAATGTAATCAAAATGAGAAGGTCTTTAAGAAGTGACTCATTCTTTAATTCATTGTCAGAACTTCCAAAGGAAAGAAAAAAATGTGTGAATGCCCTGAATATGGAAGTTAACCTAGGTGGTGGGATTTAAAGACACAAATGTTAAAGCAGTTGAGAGGTGCTTAGGGGTGCTTTCCCAACAATTCTGAATAAAATAGCACCTTAACTTGTCATCACACTAACACCTCACCCTACTTTATTCTTCTTCAGAGCATTCATCACTTGACACACTAAATACATTTATTTCTTAAGATGCTTATTGTCTAACATCCTCCACTAGAATACAAGCTCCCAAAGAGGGTTGTTTTGCAAAGCTGTATCTTTAGTGCCTAGGACAAAATCTAGCAGTAGACAAATAGTTGTTGAAAGAATGAACTGTAGTACTTTTCTCATGTGGGGTATTTGCTATCTTGGGTTACTCCATTCAAAATGAAATGATATTCACTTAGCAGGTTTTTAACACATACAAAAATGTGTTGTTAGTTCACTGTTTCAAAATACACCAGAGTAAAAAGCATTATAGACTGTAATGGTCTATAAATTATTCTCCAGGTGTGTGTGGGATGAAAAAGTTGTACAAAAAGCACCCAGTAATACCCTCGTTAATTGTGCCAACCAGTGAGAGACACAACTGATCCACAAGGGTCATGAAGGCAAAATGGAAGTCCCCAAATTCAGAAAAGAAAGTCTTATTGTTTTCTCAGACTTCAAATTCAAATAATACTTTACACATCTGAGGACTGCCTATACCCCTCTTTGCCTTGTCAACCACTGGTATAGAGGGCATGGCAGTTTGGAATCCAATGGCAGCAACCCTTTTATGCAGAGTTTGGCACCCAAAACCGTGTTTTCTATTAATTCAAAAAACATTACTAAGCATCTACTGAGCATTATACACTATTTTAAGCTCTGAGGATAAAATACAGATAAATTTTTAAAATATGGGGTTCACAAACCAATAAGGAAAATGACTGCAAAGCAATGTAACCAGTACAACATGGGAGGAGAGGATTAAGGGAGCAAAAGCCAAGGATCATCTAATTTTGACTGAAAATGGTGGAAAAAAAGGCTTATAGACCCAATACCATGGGAGCAGAATCTTAAAGGGTAAGTATATACTCACTTGGTCACAAAGAAATACAATGCATTCCAGGCAGAAGTGATTAAGTCTACAAGGGTCTAGAAGGATGAGAACACAATGTACATTTGGGGAAGAAACTGGAAGGACTTGAGATTAACTGTGATGCTCCAAAGCACCTGGGGGAGAGTGTAGTCTATGGTTTTAAAAATTATATTAAAATGATTTAAATTTTTATATTTAGAAAGCACAAAAGACCTGCTATAAAGCTAAGTTAAATAAAAATCTTAGCTGTATAAGGTCAAGCAAAGGGACAGCAGCAGGGATAGGGAGAGTTTCCTCTTGCCCCAAGAGGTTTATGAGAATATTTATATTTGAGGAACCCTGGACTAGAACATAAGATTACACAGATGGATTACAGTGATGATGCTAGAAGGTAGGCAGGTACCAGATTACAACACTGCCCTACCCTGCTCTGTGGAAGGTTCAAAAGAGAAAACACGAAGCAGAAAAGATTTTATATGAAGAGATGATGAACTGTTAAGACACACTGAACTTAAAATTACAATGGGATACCTGTCTAAATGAAGACATAGGCAGTTAGAAATAAGGTTTAGAGATCAGGAGAGAAGCTGGGATTCAATTGACAGGTTTGGGAGTCAGTCTAATATTATAGGTGGCTAGGTATAACACTGCATAAGAAAGGTATTTAGAGGAAGAAAGAGGGAGCGAAATAAAAGGAAAAAGTATAAACTCTAGGAAAGAGTGATACCTAAAGTATAGGCAGAAAAACTGAAGCCACAGGGGAAAGGAGGAAGACAGGAGAGATGAAATCTGTAGCATGGCAGAGATCAGCTTTCAAAGGGAAGCAGGCTAACTCTTTCTACATTTAAAGAGAGAGAGAGAGAGAGAGAGAGAGAGAGAGAGAGAGAGAGAGAGCTGGTAAATAGAAGTTTGACCAACTCATAGTCTCAACTTTCTCTACAACAGGAGGAAGGACCAAACTCTGGGGGAAGGGACAGAGGGCCTGAGAAAAGTGAGTGATGAGGTTTGGATGAACCACAGTGGGAAAAGGGAAAGAGTCCATACTAGTACATTGAGGGCTCCTCTAAAGTTGAAGCTAAGATACTTGTGATTCCACTCTGAAGGGCAGCATATATTTTAAGCAGAACTCAGTATCCCCAAAAATGTGGATGGTAGGATTAATTCAATATTAAGGGCTTGCAGAATGATTAGGCTGAAGGACAAAGGAAAGAGAGATTTGAGGGCATGGCAAGTGAGTGGTGCATACAGTGCCTCAGAAGGCTGAGTCTGGGTACAGAAGGAAGAAAACTTGAAAGGCGCTGATAGTTTAGGAGAAAGCAAGACAGTCAACAAAAGGAGGCTGTGAGAAGCTAAAGCCATGGTAGACTGGAAATAAAGGAAAGAGAAAAATCTATTTTAAAAAGGAGGTGAAAGAGCCGGAAAGATGAGAATTGTCATCAGTTAACAAGACACTGAAAATTAAGATTTCAGAAATAGAAACTCAGGATGGTGACATTCAAGATGTGGCCATAGGAATAAATTGCTGGAATGTGAGAAAATTACTGGTGCAAAAGTTCAGGAACTTTGCAGAGAAGGTAACAGATCATCCCTTCAAGATGACAACAGGAGTTGAGGTAGACTGAAAGACTGTGAGCAAGATATCAAGTTAAGTTCTTTGGCCTTTATCATTCACCCCTACTAGTAAAGGCAAAAAAATACTAAAATTTCATCATGGTATGAAAAGATGTGCCACATGAGCTCATGGTGGACTAACCTAACTTGGTTTTATATTCACTAAACATTCAATAAATCATGCATTTTCTTTTAAATGAAATAGGAAAATTATTTTTACAATTTAAAAAAATGCCTAAAAGATTAAAATTTTAATATGCAATTAGCAATTAGTGGCAAAATAAACACAATGATTCTTTTCAGAATCTTTTCATTATTTACCATATTTTAGAAATGGAATCTGAGTATTAGCCATGATTTTCATCTTACCTTTTTTTATACCTACAGCATATATTCAAAGCAATGAGGTGACAATTTTAATCTCTAAAGCATGGCAAACTTCAATATAGGGAGAATACAATGAATCTCAATCAAGTAACAGAAAAAAATCTTCTTAAACTTAAATTGAGTTCCTCCTTATTATTATTTATAGGATATTTGTAGTTCAGGATGAGTTAGAATAACATATGCCATTTTAAAAATTAAAGGATCTTTGCTTCATAAAGTTAAGAACATGTAAAGAAAAACAGTGATTCTTTTAAAAAAGGGTAACCACACTGGACATCTTTATGTAGTGTAACGTTCTCAAATTCAGGGTCAAAGTGTCTTTTTTTGGGGAACTTTTCCATTTCATGGGTCTTTTTATTTTTTGTTTGTTTGAAAACGACTAGATGAGCTTAAACTAGTTATGGCAATGCTGAAAGAAGTTTAAAATTTGTTTTGCATTTGTTGTATTCCATTCTTGTTCTTTCAGGGGTCCTTCACACACAAATACATACTTTTTCAAGATTTTTTCTCCTACTTCTCGGAAGTCCAGGGGTTCTTTATGTGCAGTGCTGCTTGCTCCAGAAGTATCAGTATCCACTTCATGATTTTCTGGCTGCTGATCTGCACAATGCTTCAATCCCCAGTAACACATTTCTCCACTGTACATCATAGCCAGCAAATGGATGTCACTAAATATTCCTGGGAACGTCATTTAGGTTGAGAGATTAGAATTTAAAAGTTTTAAAAGAAACCCCAGTTATTAAAATTCTAATCAATTCTTTTTATGTCACTAAACATTTTTCCTTTCCCATATAGCAGTAATTCATAGAAAAGCCAAATATCACTAATAAAATCCTCATTTGACACATTTATGTCTTTTTATCTATAAATGAAAGAGGATCTTTGCAAACACAAAACACAAAGTATTGTCAGAGAATTTTTTTTTTTTTAGGTACAGGGGGCTGGGGATTGAACCGAAGACCTTGATGTTAGAAGCCAGCGCTCACCCACTGAGCCACATCAGCTTCCCGCAGGTTGGTCTTTCTGTTTGTTTTGCTTGTTACTTGTTTTTGTTTTTTCAGGAAGCACAGGGAACAGAACCCAGGACCTCCTACATGGGAGTTAGGCGCTTAACAGCTTGAGCCACATTTACTTGCCCCAGAGAAATTTTTTAAAGAACTGTCTAGGGCAGTATGTTCATAACCTTTTTTGGGGTCCTCTTTAGAACCTCTTTGAGGATCTTATTTGTTCTATGGAACCTCTCCCAGAACATAAACCCCAAATTCTACACACAATTTCACAGAATTCATATACTCCCCGAATCCCACTCATGTACACAACTTTTATTCTGTGGTATGCTCTGAGATCAATGATAGCTATAGCCAAGTATCCTACAACTCCTGTATTCCTATAGGAGTTCATAATTATGACCATGAGAGGCCTTATAATTCTAAATTATCAAAGACAGTCAATTATATTCAAGATACCTTATATTCTAAGGAAAAAAGAATATATTGCAGGATTTTCATCAAGCACAAAGCATTCTTATTATGGGTGGTTTTCACAGAAGGAATTATATTATATAATTAAACATTTATGGCAACAAAGTATATTAATTTAGTTGAAAGACAAATAGACCTAGAATCAAAAAGATCTGGGTATAAATTATTGCTAATTTGGGGAAAAGAAACCTGCCTTTGGCATTAAGTACTCAGTTGATCTTAACTTAGTGGTACAAAATTTTAACATAGAATTTACCACATAGTAACAACCATATGTACTGGTATAATTCATGTTTGTCAAAGCTTAAGAGAGACTACATGGCTGCTACCAGAACAAGGCAACTCCCAGGTTAATTTTCTGACTTTCCTCCATACATTATATAAGGAAATGATGTTGGACTTGGTATTATGTTATTTATACTAATAACATGCTAATAGCTATGATTATTAGTGATTCTTTACTTAGTACCAGGTAGTATTATTAACACATATAATCTCTTATTTAGTCCTCCATAAGCCCTATAAGGTAGGTATCTATTCTCATTTTACAGATGATGACATAAAGTCTCAGTGAAATTAAAAAATTTGCCCAACATCACAGGCTAAGAAGAGGAAAGGTCTAAGGACTCTGAGGCCTGTGTTTTTTAGTACTATTATACTATAGGAGTTAACTTTGTCAATGAAACTTTCAAAGGGGTCTAAAAATTATTTAGGACTTAGTGTGATTAGGGTACTTACGTTTTATTATCATTGAGTGTCAGATTCAACTGATTATTCTTTCTTGAACTTGGAAAGCTTAGTAGAGCTTTAGGGCTATTAGGTGGGTCCTTTTTGCCTATTTATAATTAACTTGTATATCAGAAAAAGATACCAATACTCAGTAAGGTATACAGATCCTATGGCAAACAGATCAGCTAGAAAAATATCAGAATGTGCTGGAGAAGGAAAAAAAACAAGACAAAAAATGGCTGAAACATTAGTTATTACTCAGATGCACAAGGAGAGAGAAGCAAAAAGGGAAGGACAGTTGAACTTTTAAGCAGGCTAGAGTCTTGGGAGGAGCTATAGTATGTTCCACAAAGTAAAGCCACTTGGGAAGGGTTAGAAATGTTTGCCTAAGGGCGATTCAGGATTCAATTCAGGTCCTACTTGTTTAGGTTAGCTTTATTCTTTATATTAGCAAGAAGGGACACAGATGTCCTTTGGGAAAGTGTTTGTAGGGGAAAATGAATGGCTATAGCTAAAGCAGTTCTCACAGTTTAGCCTGCATTAGAATCAGCTGGAGGGCTTACTAAACTGCTGTTTGCTGGGCCTTGGCCCTAGGAGCTACTGATTCAGTTATGGGGTGGAATCTATAAATTTGCATTTTTAATAAATTCCTAGGACCTAGGGTGATGTTGATGCTGCTGGCCCACAGACAACCTTTTAAAACTACTACTTTAAAGTAACAAAGAAAGGGAAGTGAACTTGGCCCAAAGGACAGGGTGTTCGCCTACTACATGGGAGGTCCAAGGTTCAAACTCTGGGCCTCCCTGACCCGTATGGAGCTGGCCCATGTGCAGTGCTGATGTGCACAAGGAGTGCCGTGCCACACAGGGGTGTGCCCTGCGTAGGTGAGCCCCATGCTCAAAGAGTGTGCCCTGTAAGGAGAGCCACCCAGCCCGAAAGAAAGTGCAGCCTGCCCAGGAATGGTGCCGCACACACGGAGAGCTGACATAACAAGATGACACAACAAAAAGAAACACAGTGGAGCCAACAGTGCCTACAAGTGAAAGCAGGAGGATTGCATCCAGCATCCATGTGGAATCTAAGCCCCCTCTTGATATAGATGTGGAGTGGACACAACCATTCCAAGGTCCACAGGATGCAGGAATAGAATATGGATGAGAGTGGACTTACTGATATTCTATTCATGAACTATTGTGATTAGTAATCGAAGAAAATGTGGCATTGGTGTGGAGAAAGTGGCCATGGTGGCTGCTGGGTGTGGGGAATGGGAGGAAGAGATGAGATGTGGAGGCATTTTTGGGACTCGGACTTGTCCTGGGTGATGCTGCAGGGACAGTTACTGGACATTGTATGTCCTCCCATGGCCCACTTGATGGAACGTGGGAGAGTGTGGGCTATGATGTGGACCATTGACCATGAGGTGCAGTGGTGCTCTAAGATGTATTCACCAAATCCAGTGAATATTTCATGATGATGGAGGAGGTTGTTGCTATGGGGGGAGGAGTGGGGTGAAGGGGTGGGAGGTATATGGGAACCTAATATTTTTTTAATGAAAAATTAAAAAAATAAAGACAAAAAAAAAAAAGAAACACAGATTCCAGGTGCCACTGATAAGGATAGAAGCTGTCACAGAAGAACACACAGCGAATGGACACAGAGAGCAGACAACTGGGGGGCGGGTAGAGGAGAGAAATAAATAAAAAATAAATCTTAAAAAAAAAATACATATATATATATATATATATATATAACCATCTCATTCACTATTCAAGGAATATTGAGTTAACAAAATAAAATAGTTTAAAAAAAGAAAAGAAAGTAACAAAGAAAAGAGATGAATGATGTAAATGGCATTTTCCTCTCTCTACTTCTCCAAGGAGTCTATTACTCTGCAGAAATAGTCTGTTTGCTGCTACGGATCTTCCTTGATATTTCTTTTTCTGTTAATGCTCAGCCTAATTTTTCAATAAAATACTTTGCACCGTGCTGGTCCTCACTGATAGTGGGTGGGGTGGAGAGGTAGAGGTGAAAAGGGAGAATAACCCATGAAGTGAGAGTAGGGCAGAAAGATGATTTTCACAGAAAAAAGTGGCCACAAAGGCATCCCCTAGTGCACTGATGAAGAAAATCTGGCTGTATCATATCAATTTAGAGAGATTATTACAAATAGATTCTTGGGCCCCAAATATTAAATCAGAATCTGCAGGGGGTATAAAGAGATCGGTATTTTTAACAAGCTACCCAGGCAATTAGTGATGCCAGATCAAAAACGGCTTCATTAGAGGATCTGAAATTCAGGTTCTAAAATGAGCAATGAGCCGAAGGCCTGCCAGCAAAGGGGCTCCTCAGGGCATAAAAAAGATTTAAACCAAGTGTATGCTAAGATAGAATATTTTTATTTAATCCATTTGACTCCATTCTGATAAGGCCATGCCCAAAGATTACAATTTTCTGGTCCTCAATACATAGATGCTTAGGGATGAGGTAAAAAGGTTTACTGGTTAAATGGTAATGTTTAAAAGCTGCAACTTTAACAACATACAGGTAATGTCCAAAGGACAATATGATTATTTTACCTTGGAAAAAGATATAAAAATCATACTAAGTATTCACTGTTTTGAGTTTTATCTAAAATTAGGTAAATTATCAAAATCTGACCACTAAAATATTTGATATATCATATTGAATTTTTCCTCCTAAACATTAAGAATTATTCAGAAACATGCTTTATATTAGTAACCAAAAATAACAGAGCCTCTTTGACAGGGTCATAAGAGTAATTCCTGGCTTCAAATCTAAGCATCATGGGAAAGATGATTCAGGGAGGAACAACCTTCTTTAGATAAGAATAAGAAGCCAAAACCACATAAAGACAGACAGTGTGGCAAACTACTGTTTTCTTTTATCCTGGAAAATGCTTTGTGATCCTATCTGATCTTTTTCATTCCCCTGTTGTAGAAGTAATTGAAAATAGGGTCTAGCTAGTGCAATTAAATTCTAATCTAAGAGGAGCAGCCAATAGCCCATGCATCTGAAAGAAAACATTCCAGGTTATGAGAGTATCTTAAGACCACAAATGTGAGAATAAAGGAAATAAGTGACTTGTACCATTTTCTTTGGTTCTAAATAGGCTTTAGTGCCCACCCCTCTCTTTACTTTTAAAGTGTCCCATGTTGAGAGTTCAATTTAATCAGACAATGTGGGTACACTAAGAATTAAAAAGGCCACTTTTTATTAGTTCACTAATTATCTGGAACAAATATATCAAAACATTCCATGTTTGCCAAAATGTCATCCCCACTGAGGGAGCACTTTGTATTCACAAATTTTTAGGAAAGCCTGTCTTTCTGAATTAACTGAAAATAATTTTTGGACATCCCTAGCTAGGCATCTGTTAATAACAGTAAGTCACCCTGTTTTTCCTATGCAGTGTTTCCAAATAGAAAGGAAAAGCCTGAGGCAGCTAACAAAGAAAGAAAAACATATTTTAATTTTAATTATACTTCTAGAATTTTCTAGAAAGGTTTTCTAGAAGAGGTTTTCTTCTTCTTCCCCATATTTGATTTTTTTCCCACCAAAATTTCAAATGAAGTATAAAACAAAAAGTTTACATATATGATCTTAGGTCATTTGCCAGCTATATGGCCTTGAGCATGTCACCTGATTTACCTGGACCTTAGTTCCTACATTTGTAATAAGAGATGGTGTGATGGTTAAATTCACGTGTCAACTTGGCTAGATTATGGTGTCTAGTTGTTTGGTCAAGCAAGTGCTGGTCTGATTGTTACTGTGAGGCGAGTTCATGGATTTAAATTATTAATCAGTTGACTGCATCTATGGCTGATTACATTTACAACCAATAAAGGACATTGCTTTTGGGAAAAGTAGCCATCCTATCAATTGAAACCATTAAAGGGAGAACAGATGATTTCAGTAGTCAGAAAAAAGAATTTCCATCTCTACTTCAGACAGCCAGTTTCTTCTGGGGAATTCATTATTGGAGCTCCCAGCTTTGGCCTGCCTTACAGAATTTGGACTTGCCAATTCCCAAATTTGTATGACCCAATCCCTAAAATAAATCTCTTATTTACATTGTATGTGTGTATATATAGAGATATCCTGTCAGCTTTGTTTCCCTGGACAATGTTAAATGCTAGGGATATCACAGACAGCAGGGAAACAGCCTCACCCATGCCCCCCACCCTCACCTCTGTCTGGGGAAGTCACAAACACACACTAAGCAGCCAGCCTCCAGCCTTCCACTATCCCCATCTCCTTTTTTATTGTGTGTGCTTCCATAAACTGTGGGAGATGTGAAGTCTAATGAAAAGACCCAGCCAGACCTTAAGCCCAGA
This sequence comes from Dasypus novemcinctus, assembly GCF_030445035.2. NCBI lineage: Eukaryota > Metazoa > Chordata > Mammalia > Cingulata > Dasypodidae > Dasypus > Dasypus novemcinctus. The sequence goes on along the minus strand of NC_080674.1, from coordinate 45,436,517 downwards.
AACCGGGAACTGGCATCCCCATATGCTTATCAGAACAGGAATTCTCAGCGGGAGGGCCCCTCCCCAAGGTGGATACAAACCACACGTAAACAGTATAGGTTGGTCTCTCTTCTCTTGATGCAAAGTGGGGCATGCAAAGCTGACATCTATCCACCCTGACCTGGAACATTTCTCGGCTACCCCACGAGACTGCTCTTTTGGACTCTTTGTACTGTGGAAATGACAAGATTATTTGTCCTTTGTGGACTCTCTGCTCTGTCCAATAAAAGAATCATTTGTTGAAAAAGTTTCTGTTGTGCTTTGAACCTGTGGTTCCCATGACCCACTATCGTAGCAACTTTGTACACCCTAATACAGATGGCAGTGGTAAACGGTTTCCCCTCTCTTCATGTACCTCCGTCTAAAATTCAAATGATGCTCTCCGTCCAATTCCTAAAATTTTTACATGCCACTGATATTTGTGACAGAAACTAATAGATCTCACTCAATATTTATCCTTCCCTTCTTTCTTAGTAAACAGCCTTGATTTTATTAGGCACGGCAATATATCAGGTAAAAGACTATACTTCCCAGTTTCCCTTGTAGATAGGTAAAGACAACTGATTAAATTCTAGGCAGGAAAAAGTAGGTCAAAGTGTTGTAAGAAAATTCCAAGAAGGCTGCTCTTTAACCCCATTCCTGTAGCCTGAAACATCGGTGAGATGGAGGAGCTCCAGAAGTATCTTGGGATACTGAGAATGGAAGCCTTCCTAAACAGGGATGCCCATGTTGCACAACTCTGCAAAGTATGATTTTCACTATTCTGTATAAAATGTCTTCCTATGAAACTGAGCACTTCCAGTTCTAAAGCTGGTAGAGGAAAAAAAAATAGGATATTCTGGAGTCATTATATCACCTCTGGACTTTTTCTGAGAAAGAATGTAAGGATCTACTCTGTTTAAAAGCTATTCCCTGCTTCTGTTACAGATAGTCAAATTTAATTCTGTTAAAAAGGACTAATAGGGGCTATGTGAGGATGCAAAATAAGCAAAAGTTATGAGATACAAAATTCTCCCAAAATCACTAACTAGAAAAGATTAACAATATTATTCTAAACGATATAAAATGATTCTAATTTTTTAATTTTTAAAAGAACTTTTATTTTTGTTTACAATCTAACTTAAATTTTATTTAGAGTGAAATCTAACAAACCTACTAAAATTTTAAATTCTTGAAAATACTTAGAAAACTTCAAAGAGAGCACATTACCTTCACTCAGTAATTTAGCTGTTTCTACGTCTTGGAAAGAAACTCCTTCATTTAACTGGATAGGACACCGATAATTTAGCATCTGTAGCAAGTAAGTGATTCCATCAACAAGGTGCTAAATGAAATCAAAGTCAAAGAATTGAAAATTTTATATGCAGAGCTATAGAAACTTTCAAAGTTGATTTCCCTCATCTTTTACTCAATAGAAAATGGGCCGATAGATAGACATATTTTATGGCTGTTACACTTCAATGATAAAAAGACCCTCCACCTTGAAGACTTTTTAAAATAAATATTCTGCCCCACCCCCAAATGCCCAGGTTATTAAAGTGTGTGGAAAAAACATTAATCAAAAACACAGCTCTCAACAATATACTAATCAAAAATGTTATCAGAGGAAGAAATGATAAATATGATAAAGATGTGCTCAAAAATTTATTAAAAATATGTATGTACTGATTTATTATTATTTAAAAACAATTCAGATCAAACATTTTTATCTGAAAGTATGACCTCCCATTTCCAAGCCTATCTAAACCATGTGTAAATTCAATTCCAGTTACAATCTTTAGGGATACAATGTAAGACATGGATCAAAAGAGCCAAGACAGACAAGAGAGCCATGATTTTCAAGGAGCAGGGTCATTCATGTGGATTATTTAGGAATGACTTGATGACAGAGAGAGACTCATAATCAAGGCTGTTTTCTTTGGGTAAAAAAATTATTATAGTTTACCTTTTATTTTAAAAAATAAAACTCCAGAACTTAAAAACATCTAGAAATTTCTAGTTTACAAATGGTTTTCACATGTTATCTTATTTAATCTTCTCAACAATACCAAATTATGTGAAATCATTTAAAATTACAAGGCTAGTAAGCAGAAGACATGGAACTCAAACCCAGACCCTTTGATTTCACTATTCTTATTTCTACACTACCGACAGCTTTACGAAACTTATCAATAATCAAAAATGTATAAGGAATCTCTTTTTACCTGTTTAAGCAATCTTGATTTTCTTGTGAGCCACTCTCTCCTTTTGCTCAGAGAATGACAATACATATAAAGTAGGGCTCCTCGTCTCCAAGAGAGACATTCCAGTAGCTCGTCCCCAAGCAAACTGCAGTACTGAAAAACAACAGAGATATTGCTAAAAAGAGAAACTTCACATTTGTAAAGACCAAAGTTAAATTTTTAAAAAATCAAGCAGTTAAAAACATTCTATTACAAAACATTCCTTTCCTATAGTTACTCACTGAAACACCTTAGTTTGAATCAGATATCTATTGCTATGTAAAATTAAAGTAAGAACTACTTCCATTTACAAAGAGAAATTTTTACAAAATAATTTTAAAAGATTTTAGTAAGCAAATTTCCCTAATATATGTAAAATATAAGTAGTTTATAATCTGACCAGAAAGGTAACTTTTCAGAAATATGTTACTTGAAGCAATTTCTTGTATTGTTGGGATAAAATAATGAAAAGTATTACATAAGAATTATAATAAATTCTTTTTTAACATTCATTCATTTATTCAACAAATATTTACTAAGTGTTGCATATGTGGCAAATTGTGATCCTGAGGTTGGGAAATTTAGCAGCGAACAAAGAAAGCCTTTGCTCTCAGGAAGCTCAGGTTCTAGTTCTTTAAAATAAACAAAATGGCAACCTGTATTCACAACGTGATGTAAAATGACTCCTTAATATGTGATTTCAAGGCAAAAATTGGTTAATAAATTGTCCAATATCTCACACACATCACTTTAAAAAAAATTTTTAGAGAAATTGTAGATTTACAGAAATATCATGCAGAAAATACAGTTTTCATTTTCCCTTACATATGCAGCTTTCCCTATTAACAGTGTGCATTAAATTAGTGTGGTATTTTTGTTAAAACTAATGAAAAAGTATTATTATGCTAGTAATTAGAGCCCATAGTTTACATTAGGATTCACTGTGTTGTACATTACTGATTTTTAAAATCTATGTAATCTATGTATATAGCCTAAAATTTCACCTTTTAAATGTATTCAAATATATAATTCAGTGGTGTTAATTACATTCACAATGCTGTGTTACCATCACCACCATGCATCACCAAAACAATGAGGAACTCAGTACCAATTAAACATTAACTCCTCATCCACTACCCTGATCCGACTCCTGGAACCTGTAATTTACCTTGTGAGTTTAGGAATTTGCTTATTCTAATTATTTAATATCAGTGAGATCATACAATAGTTGCCTTCCATGTCTGGTTTATTCACTCAACATGATGTCTTCAAGGGTGCATGTATCAGACCTTCACTCCTTTTGATGACTGAATATCTCATTGTATATATATACTACATACTTCATTTGTTTATCCATTTATGTGCTGATGAACACTTAGGTTACTTCCATCTTTTGGCAATTGTGAATAATGACGCTATGACCATCAGTGTGCAAAAATCTGTTCAAGTCCTTATTTTCAGTTCTTTTGGGTATATATCTAAAAGTGTGCTTGCTGGGTCATATGGTAACTAAATACTTTTTTTTTTTTTAATACTTTTTAAAATTTTTACTTTTGAAGATACTCATATTACACAAATGTTACATAAAACATGCAGAAGGTTCCCATATGCCCCACTCCCTATCCCTCTCACACTCTCCCACATTAGTAACATCCTTCATTACTGTGGTGCATATGTTACAAATGATGAATACACACTGGAACATTACCACTCTGTGTGGATGATAGTTTAAATTATAGTTTAAACTCTCTCCCGCACAATTTTGTAAGTTATGACAAGATATGGCTTGTATCTGTCATTACAATGTCATTCAGGACAATTCTATTGTCCTGAAAATGTTACACCTGTTTTTCTCTCTCCCTCCCTTCAGAATCTACAGTGGCCACTGCCTCCATATCAATGGTAACAGTTCTTCCATTGCTAGAATACTTAAATTTCTGAGAACCAATGTAACTGTTTTGCACAGAGATGGCACCATTCTACATTCCTATGAACGATGAATGAGTGTTCCTACTTCTCTACATTATCTCTAATATTTGTAGTTTTCCATTTTTTAAATAGTAGTCATTCTAGTGGGTGTGAAATGGTATCTTAATGAGGTTCTAATTTGCTTTTAGCTAATGGCTAAAGATGGTGAGCATTTTTACCTTCTCCTGTGCTTAATTATCCATTTTGTATTATCTTCTTTGGAGAAATGTCTGCTCAAGCCTTTTATCCATTTTTAAACTGGGCTGTCTCGGTTTTGTGTGTATGTGTGTATGTATGTGTGTGTGTGTGGAGTTGTAGGATTTCTTTATTTAGTTTGGATAAATCTTTACAGAACATGTGGTTTCCAAATATTTTCCCCCATTTTGTAGCTTGTGTTTTTACTTTTATAATAAAGTCAAATGACTTTATTTTTTATAGACAGGTAGCCTTATACTCTACATATAGCTTTATAGCCTGGTTTTTCAGTTAGCAATATATGAAAGTTTCCAAAGTTAAGAAACATTATTCTAAACATTTTTAATGGTTTCACATAATTTCACCTTATAGTCATTGTGATGGTTAAGTTCATGTGTCAACTTGGCCAGATTATTGGCCTGATTGTTAATATGAGGATAGGACATGGATTTAAAATCATCAGTAAGGTGACTCCATCTATGGCTGATTATATCTATAATCAACTGAGATTGGATAAGACATCTCTTTTTTTTTGTAGACAATCAGCTGAAGGCCTTAAAAGAAGTGATGATTTCAGCAGTCAGAAAGAAGAATTTTCATCTCTACTTCAGTCAGGTTCTCCTGGGAAATTCACTGAAAACCTTCAATAGAGTTACGAGCTTGCAGCCTGCCCCACAGAATTTGGACATGCCCATCTCCAGAGTCATGTAAGCCAATTCCTATTTTAGAAACCTCATAATATTTACACAAATACAGGATTCTAATTCTTATGAATCCCCTACCAGCATTCTTTTCTTCTAGACCAATAACTGGACTGAAGTCCTAACAGGCCCCAAAAGGTGAAGTACAAAGTGTGATCCTTAAAGAGGTATGCTATACTCTGTAAGAATTGGAAGATTTTTCCAATTCATATAGATAGAAATCAGAGGAATAAGTATGCGAATGGATATTAAGGGTATGGGATAACACTGGAAGGAATATAGGGTTGGATCAGGCAGACTTCACTGATACAGGCTCACTAAGCAGAGATTCTTAATTCATGGTTGAAACTCGCTCTAAGTTTATTCAGATGGTTGGCTGGGGCATGGACCAAAAGGTAGCCTATACTGCCTGAAATGAAAATGCCAGAATTACCCTGTTAAAATGTAAATGGGGGGGATCCAAAGGCTTAGAGGGATTGGAATGTAAGCATGGATTTATCATGTAAGACCTGTTCACCTGTACCAGGAACATACAGATGACACCCCTTTCTTCAGGAATGTAAGGAATAAATTTGTGACACTAACTCCATCATCCCTGATGAGCTCTGTGGTTGCTCTTCTCTGTAGGTCAGATATGACTGTGGGAACGGCTGTTATTGAAGTTGGTTCCTTAAACACAATGGGAATGACTGGATACCAGGTTGGCAGAGCCAAGTAGCAACGCTTAACAAAGACAAAGTGGGTGTGGGTGCCAAAATGGACAGCAGACTGGAAGCAATATTCAAAATACTCTGCCCTTTACAAACCTATGGTATTGGCTACTAGAACATGGGGTACCTAGAAGTGATAAATGGGCAGTCTACTAAATTATCATTCTATATAAGCACAAGCGTTCTAGGTCAAGTAAACAAGAGTCTAACTTGAATAAGGGTTACAGAAACAGTCATGGCGCCTTAATCAATCCCCAAACTTGAGACAGTTTACAGACCCAGAGGTCCTTGAATGAATGGAAGGCCAGGTCCCCTTAAGGAAGGACCCTGCTATTCCACCCAAAATTTTTACTGTTAATCTTCCTGCCAGCCTACTCCTAGAAACCTACAGCCTTTTACCACAGTAACTGTGCATTTTGGGAAAAGGAAATGATGACATTTTATTATTACTGTGGGACTATTTCATGGACTTTAATCAGTTAATTGAGTGCTTCTATGAACTGATTGATTACATATACAATCAACTCATGCAATCAGCTGAAGACCTTAAAAGGAGAAGTGAGGATTTTAGCAGGTAGATGAGAGAATTTTCATCTCTACTTCAGCCAGTCAGCTTCTCCTGGAGAATTCACTGGAAACCTTCATCAGAGTTTCCATCTTGTGGCCTGCCCTATTGAATTTGGACTTGCCCATCTCTAAAGTTGAGTGAGTTAATTCCCATTAAAAATCTTCTAATATTTACATATATATTTTGGTTCTGTTTCCCTAGAGAACCCTAATATAGATGTAGGATAATATAATGATAAATTCCCTGTGCTTTTGGACTCATAGATAATTTCTAATCATTCAGCATTATAAAAAATACTGCTATTAACATCCTTGTGCATACATTTTTGCCATCACTTAAACTATTTTCTTAGGATAACTCTTATAAGGGCATTTGCTACAATAAACGCTTTGCATATTTTCAAAGTTCTTGATTCACATTGTTTAACTTTCTTCTTTAATGATAGGATATTTTGCAATAAAAATTAAAGGAACTTTTTTAGGTTGCTTCTTGATTGTGTTTATTTTGATGTAGTGGGGTTTGGGAGGTACCCTTTAGAGCCCAGAAAGACTACTTTGATGAGATATTTCTAAGTATTAACAAATGGAGATAGCCCCCTAATCCTGTCCAGTCCAGCTTAGGAGAGTAAGAAATCCAGCACCCTTACCTATCCTTACAGAGCATACCTGTTAGCAACACTGCCTGCATTGTACTTCGGGCGCTTAAGCAGAGCAATCAATGAGCTTAGGAATTGCTTCAATTACAAAAGTGGAGAAAACAAAACCCATTAGTAAGTAAAGAAGTAATGGGAGATAGGATGGTACCAGGATAAGGATTCCAAATATTATTATAATTTACTCTATATTAGGAAATAGACAAGATTTTAAAAATAATAACATTGGTCTTAAAGACAAACTGTTCTAGCAATAGCGTACAGGACTGACAAGAAGTAATACATTTATGATACCAATCAGGGATTTACTGCAATAGTTTTTTGTGAAGCATTAATGCCTGCAATTGATGTGGTGATTGTCGGAACAGAAAGTAAATGATTCTACACATGTAAGTAAAATCTACAGGACTCTGCAGCTGATAGGTTTTAGGTCTGAAAAGTAATTATCCTGGAGTTTTTCGCATGGGAAACTAAAAGAACAATGCTCTCAAAAGAAATAAAATCAGATAAATTGAGCTGTTTCAGTAGAAAGTACAGGAAGAGTACAAGTTTAGGTGTTTAGAATTTGTGAAGCAAAGACTGATATATCACAAAATACTGTTTGCTTTTCCTTCTGGGCATACAGGTTGACTGTAGCTGCTAGCCTCTCTTGCAGTTAAATGTGGCCATGACTCATTTCTGGCCAGCAGAATGTAGACAGAAGTGATGGGCACAAATTCCAGGACTAGCCCTGATCACAAAAGTTAATAGAGCAAACCTGGCTCTTGGCTAGTGTCTGGGAATTTAGATTTCAGGAGGTTCTCAGCATTAACTGGTAAGAGTGGCTAACCGTGCCTAAACTATTTTTACAAACAATATGGTTTATGCTGAACAAACTGCTTTCCTTCTGGAAGTCTGGAATTTGGGTATGTACCAATCAGGGATGTGTATGTGACCAACCCCCAACAAAAATCCTGGGAATTGAGTCTCTAATGAGCTTCTCTGGTTGGAAACATTTCATACTTGTCACAATTTGTTGCTGGGGAAATAAAGTATGTCCTGTGTGACTCCACTGGAGAGGACTCCTGGAAGCTGCACCTGGTTTCCCCTGCACTTTGCCCCACCTGCCTTTTCCCTTTGCTGACTGAGCTTGGCATCTTTCATTATATTAAATCACAGGCATGAGCACAACTATATGCTTAGTTGTAGAAGTCCTTCTAGCACATTACCAAACCCGAGGGTGGTCTTGGACACTTCTCAATACAGGGTCCTTAAAACTTCTCACACAATTTTCTACATATTCTCTCCATTAGCTGAAAAGAATGCCAAGGATGGATATAATGATGACACCATAAGACGGAGGGAACCTCAGTTGCTGAATAACTGCATGGGGCAGACCCCTGCCCACCCTTTATTCCCTAAATTGCACTGGAGTACGTTGTGAGCAAAAAGGAAACTCTTACTGTGTTGTATCATTTAAATTCTGGGATCATTTGTTTTTAGTTAGCCTTCCCTAATAAATATTTAAAGCAATGAAAATATCTAGGTAGGTAGCCAGCAGGCAGTTAAAGGTTTACAATAATTTGCTTGTAAGAATAGCCAAGGCTAGATATGCAGTTTGGAGTTACCTAGAGATAACAGTAAAAAATCATATGAAAAGATTGTCAAGCAAAGACAGAAGGGATAGTGACTATTAGAGAATTGAAGAGAAAACCTCTCAGACTGCCCGCTTCCAGAATGGGTGAAAGGAAAGTTGTTAGAGAAAGAGCAAGAGCAGCATTTCTCAGAGATGAAGGAGGAGGAAAATCCAAGGCCCCAGATAGATGTGGTGATTAGTGGTAAAAAGGTAACAAGGTAACAAATGTCCAGGAGGATGAACTCTAAAAAGGACAAAAGACATGGTAATTAGGATTCTAGTTAACTTCATGAAAATATAGTATCAGTAACATTACAGGGCGCAAAAACAGCAAATCTGTATTGAGAAAATGATTAGGAATACAATTACATCATGAAAATACTGTGAAATATATTTGGTAAAATATGCTATTTTACTTTTAAGTGTTAGACTCTCATATCTTCCTCCTTCAACCTTAATTCAAAACAGGGACAAAGACACAATCAAGAAAAACTACATACAATAAAGAGAAGAACAGCATGAACAGCAGCATTCCACTACTTACTGTAGGGTTCATATTTTCTTTAACTAAAGTTTCTGGTTCTGAAAGAAAATTAATCAGCTCTTTTACTTTTTGTGAAGAGTCTTCAGGAAAATCTTCATCTACTAGTTTGTTCTCCTCAAAATATGTCATGTCCAAAATAGCCTGAAGAAACAGAGAAAAAAATATCTATAAATGATTTAAACTAGAAAGAGTTAACTCTTACAGTTGAACCTTTCATATATGGGTGCTTCTACCATAGCATTTAAATTTGAAAAGTAGGCAAAATGTCTAGTTGACAAGCATAATTTAAAGAGACTACAGAAAACTTCATAGGTATTTTATTAATTCTGAATTACTGAAAATTCCACTTCCTTCAAAAAAATAAGAGATGTGTTTTAACATAAATTAAGGATATAAAATATAATTACAAAAAGTATATTTATTATATTCTTTGCTATATATATTTTTTATTTTATATGCCTGCTGTATCAAGTTGAGGTCATGACCTCGAGTTCTGTATACTGAATCTTGTTTTTCCAAAGCAGAGTCAGCATTTAGGGGTTTCCCAAAACCCAGTAGTGGCAGCATACCACCTATATTATTCAGTTCATATATTAAGTTCTCAGCATTTCTAAAATACAAGAGGAGCTGCTCCTTTTAAGCACCTTAAAACTATCCAACACTTTTTTTCTTTTAATCTACTAGACTAAGAGGAAGGACATTGGGTTCTAGAATCAGTTTGCCATTAATCACCTAACCAAGGACAAGTCACTTTCATCTTTTGAGCCTCAGTTTTTTTCATTGTTAGAATGAAAAAATTGAACTAAAAGACTTTCAAAGTCCCTTGCTGTGAGGGGGGAAAAAAATGAATTACTATAATGTACAGCACTTATAACATTACCCAGCACAGAGTTAGTGCTACTTAAGTAATAAGTGTTATCATGTGGAAGGTCTAAGCTGGAAGGGTGAAATCTTCATCCTATGGAAGATGATCTACTGATTCAGAACCACAGATAGGGTCCAAGGGAATGAGAGAAACTTGAATCTGTATCTCCAGATCTGTTGCCTTATTCTTGAAAATAAGTTAAAATGCTTAGAACACTCCCATGTGAAAGAAACAGGATGCCATTCATTTAATGCAGATAAGCAGGGAGCCTTCTAAAAGGAAAGGAAGCCAGGAAAAGTTAAATTATAAAGATTTTTGAGGGGTATGAAAGTATTGTTGCTATAGGCTATGACATTTGAAGCCAGAAACCATTTTTATGTACCTCCTAACAGAAATCACAATGCCAGGCACATAACTAGTGTAAATGTTGGCTATACACTCTTAAATATGTACCTTGGAGGCTTAACAACTTAAGTTTATTCAACGTTCTGTAACTACTTCATCTTATTCTCTCAGTGATCAAGTAAGGATGGGTGAAAGCAATCTGTCAACTATAAAATGTTATACACTAATGTTACTTCAGGGAAGCGGTTGTGGCTCAACTGATAAGAGCATCTGCCTACCATATGGGAGGTCCAGGGTTCAATACCCCGGGCCTTCTGGCCCGTGTGGTGAGCTGGGCCATGTGCAGTGCTGCCGCGTGCAAGGAGTGCCATGCCATGCAAGGGTGTCCCCTGTGTAGGGGTGCCTCATGCGCAAGAAGTGCACCCTGCAAGGAGAGCTGCCCCGCACGAAAAAGAAGCGCAGCCTGCCCAGGAGTGGTACCGCACGCACCAAGAGCTGACGCTGCAAGATGACACAACAAGTGACACAGTTTCCAGTGCCACATGACAAGAACGCAAGCAGACACAGAAGAACACACACAGTGAACAGACAGAGAGAGCAGACAACAGAGGGAAAGGGGAGAGGAAAAAAAAATAATGTTACTTCAATGAAATTTCATTTCTTTATGTCAGCTTGCCTCAGTAGAATTAGAGAATTTCAAAACTGGTTTTGTTACATGGAGGTCTGCATTTGAGAGAAAGGAAAAGAAAAAAAAAGAGGAACAACAAAATCTTAGGGTCCTACATGATCCTAGCAGGCGTAGTTATATTGAGAATCCAGGTGAATTTCAGGGGAAAAAAAAATAGTCAGGACACTGAGAGAATCCCCCAATTGCCCAGAATAATCTTTAAGAGCTTGAAAATTATACATATTAGTGTTTCGTTTAATTATCTAAAAAGGGAACTAATTTTTTCATCAGCAAGTTTTTTCCTGACTTTTCTTATCAACATAGCTGATAAATCTTATTTCTTTTCATACTCAAAAAAGTTTCAAGTCTATATTCATTGTACATATAGGTTTAACAAAATTAAATACTTTAAATAGAAGATAAAATGATTCCAATATACTTCAAGCTTGAAGTCAACTACCTAATTTAGCAGTCCAATCCTATAAAATACTCAGACTGCATTTATTTCAGTACCTGTGTGTAAAGTTCTAGAAGATTTGATGGGTTTGAACATTCTTTGTCTTCTCCACAAAGGAGTTTCAATTTTTCTAAAGCTGCAGAGGCCCGAATTAAAAAATGATCTGTAAGAAAACCATGACAATTATTTCACATAGGTTCAGACACTTAAACCAAAAAGAGTTATTTATCGTTACGTTCTGTAAATGATTTAAATCATTTTATGTTATGGCATTAGAGAATCAGCATGGCAGTAATAATATCTTATGTAAAACATGAAGCATATAATGCATAATCCTAATATATAAATTTGTCATGGAAATATTTTATGGAAAGCAGAAGACTGAAAATTTTCTAGGCTTACTTTTGTCATTTCTTTAATGTACTGTGCATTTTCATAATACTCCTTTTATGGCATGTGGTAGAATGAAAGACGTACCCCAACATAAGATATATTCTTATTCTTAGTCTGTGTTCCTGTAGGTGTGAGCCCATTTATAAATATTATTTGGAAGATATTATTAGTTAAGGTATGGCCATTTTGAATAAGGGTGGGTCTTAATCTATATTACTGGAGAAGCCATAGAGAAAGCAACTGGAGAACATTGCTATGTAACAGAAGACTGTCATCAGAATGCTACTGATGCTGGGCGGAAGGAAGGACTTGCTATCTTGATTTTGACTTCTAGGCATTAAAATCATGAAACTACAAATGCTTGTTTAAGCCAAATCACTGTGTGGTATTTGTCATAGCAGCAAACTAAGACATGCTGACCCACTGAAAATGTTTAAAATAATATTAAAACCTCTACTGGAATAGTACAAATAATATACAGAAATATAGAGAAAGAGCTTCCACTAAGAATTTATAATTTCATAAATGTGAAATATCTTCTAAAATAACAAGATTGAACAAATTGTGTTTCATAAAATGTCAGCCATTCTGAACCATTATAACTGTGTCATATTTGTGATTATAACTTTATAACTGTTACAATTATGAGATACAGATAGGTATTTTATTCTTCAAAACCTGGAAGAAATAGAACTAAATACTTGATATGCCCCATAATCACAGTTCTCCCTCCCTCCCTCTTCATTGTCTCCTAACTTTTTCCATTTCTCTAATTTCATATTTGCTGTTACTTCTATATTTTTATCCTGTTTTGTAGTTTTTTTCCTCTTTAACCCAAGAGATGTGCACACCAATACACTATCCACCCTTCTGCATCATCTCTTACTCAAACTTAGATATGTTCACTCTCATGATACAATCTCCCTAATTTTGGCCCTCTGTATTCCACTCCTGAAATATATATGTTTTCCTCATCACTAGCCAATGGATAATGCAGTACCTGGTGCAGGCCCATCTGATCCAGTCACAGCAGTAACAGACATATAAGCTGTTCAGTTTGGCAATCACAGGATGACCTTAAATTCTCCCAGATGAGGTCTAATTCCTATCTAGACCTGAATCTGACAGCTACAAGATCTACTATTCACCGGAACTGAAAGCTACTGCGTCTTTAGCACTGTCTTCCCAACCTTTCCCAGCCAAGAAGTATCACCCATAAATATAAAGATTCTACTGTGAACTGAAACTGTATGGAACATGGCACTCCTCTGTGCTTCTTCAGAGACTGTACTGATGATACTTTCATCTTAATTTATAGGATAATTTTAAATGTAAAGACTTGTACTGAACTTACTGAACAATTGCTGGGGGTATCTCACATGAATTCAATTAACATAATTACTGTGGGGTGGATAACAGAGATCACAATTAGAAAAACAAGTAATGATGTAATATTTTTAATAGAATTAGTCAATAAAAGTAATAAGACTAAGACTCAAATAAGTATCAGAAAGTGGTCCTTACATAAGCTCTCAGAAAAAAAATTCCTCTCATGGCATAATTTCACATAATAAACAAATTGATTGTACAACTCAAATGATGAGCTACTGATTATCACTGATATCAATTCAAATGTATTAATTACTAACCAGATTCTCTTATTTTATAAAGTTTAATGAAAACATTTTTGCATTTATTTGAATTGATCTTGGCATCCTTTTCCCACATCACAAAAATAATACAGATTCAAAATTTGTCCTTTAACATAAAAACGATATATTTATTTTAGGCTATAGAGACTGACAGTTCCTTTTTTAGTCTTCAAATTAGGTCGGACACGGCCAGGCATTATTCCATCTAAGAATGCTTTGTGTTATATCCTTGTCAATGATTTATTTACCACAAACCAAAAAAGAAAAAAAAAAAAGTCGGCTTCAGGGTGGTCTATGGGTCTTTGGAGAACTCAATCATAAGAAAAGGTAATCCCCCAAAGAATCTTCACATAGAACATTAAATCATAGTCCTTCTTCAATAAAGTCAGCAAATTCAGTCGCCTGTGAAAAAGTCCCACAACTATTTTCCTGTAAGTCCAATGACAATGGGTCGTCCCACAAGAACTAAAAAACCTTTCTGTAGTAAAGGCTCAAAATTCAAATCAAAATAATGCAGAACCCGTAGGCAGTTGAAAAATAATGAGAAATGGACTTGAAATTAGAGGATCGAGGGAATTCTTTAAGCCAATTTCCTTAAGCCAGTTTTCCAAACGATGTGGAATTCTTTGTGAGAATTAAGACATGATGTATATAGAATAATCATCTAAATTTTACAATGTAAAAGCTCTTCCTAGAATTCCGTTCAGTTGAGCTTAGAATATAAAATATAAAATGGAAATTTACAATGTAACCATGAAAAAGTAAATGGTGCAAAACCACCATTACTTGCGTACTATCATTCAGTTTTAACCACTCCCTTAAATTGTCATGTGTACTTTTATCCAGTCCCTACCAAGACGATTAAAGCGGAGCAGCACAGATCCGACCGAGATTTGAGCGCCTTTAATAGGTTACGAAAAAGTGCAATTTTCTACACAAATGCTTTGCCTTCAGGGAATCCGAGTTCTTGGGGGTGGGCAATGCCCCGCGCAGCGGACGTCGGGAGCGCAAGACCTCGGGCAGCTCCTGCCTGGGACCACCCCCAGCCCAGCACAGCAGGCCAATCTCCCGCGCCCACGGCCTTCCAGTGCCAGCTCTGAACCCGCCGTCCGCCCCGCCCGCTGCCCACCCCTCGGCTCTCTCACCATCTTCGCCGGCGGCTTCGCTAAGCTGCTGTATGTGGGCCTGAGCCAGATCGCCGAGCTCCTCCACTCGACTAATTACAGTGGAACGTGCGGCCGCCATGGCCACAACAGGCGGGCGCGGCCCACTCACGTGACCACGCCGGCCGTCAGTCACCTGATCCCGGATCCAAGTTGCAGGATGGAGGCGGGACTGGCCAGGTTGGTGGGCGGAGACGCCTGCTCGCGAGGAGGGCGAGCCGGGGTCGGCCGAGGTCGGTCCGGGTTGTTTTGCTTCTTTCGGACTCCCCCTTCCCTCGCATAATTTCCAGTCTCCAGGAAACTTTCGGGTCGCGGCCTGACGTCGGGGCTCGCCCCTTTCCCGCCCTCTCCTCTGAACCAATCGGGAGCCGTCCGTGCCCCATGCTGGTCTCCGGGAAAACTCGTTCTCTGAGAACGTGGCAGCAGTTGGCTGGTGGGAGGGCGCTGGGCCGCTGGCGAGTCTCGCTCCAGCACTGAAATGGCTCTACCGAAGACGCACGGGAATGCTGGAAAGAGAACTTTACGCTTTGGCCTTGTCCGAAGGAGTTTACCTAAAATAAAAGGTTTTAATCACCTGGTCCGAAACAGAAAGTCGGATGGCTCCTTTGTAGGACCCAAGAGTTGTTACAGACATTACTGTGCTTCTGGATGGGAAGCTAAAAACACTAGCGGAAGTTCCTATTCCACGTGTCGCTTTTCTATATCTGAATTTTGACAGACGGACTTTATGACCTTCCTTGGTTAGCTGACATTTTAAGTATTTTAACTGTGTAGAGTCATGCGGTACCAAAACTTTGCAACTACAAAATTATTTCTATTGCCAGACATATCAGGACTTTCCCTTAAGACGCTCATTGTGCATGAGAGACAACCGTGGATTTCAAAGCAGTAAAGTCCAACTTCCTTTTTGCATTCCCTCTTTTCTTATGGCACTTTACTCATTATTTAGTCTGGCTCCGGATATCTTGAATAATCTTAATTTGTCTTATGAAAGATAGTTTTTAATTTAATACAATACACTGAAAGTAGGGAAACAGATAATTCTGAATCTGTGATTGACCACAGTGGTTCTTCTAAGAACATTTAGAACCTTACCACCAGTTTTTTCCCCCTTTCAATTCACAATATAGATGACAGGAATCCTTTTTTTAATTTTGTGACCTCAGTGCCTGGCACATAGTAAGTACTCAAAATATGTTTATTAACCAAACTAAAATGTCATGTTATTTTATCAACATATTGCTGTCTTTATCAGCAGGTAGCTGAAGGCCCAGAAGGTTGCATGACAGGATTAAGGTAGACTGAAAAATCAAAGCGCTTAATAGGCATATGACCCCTCAAATTCCAGACCTTACTAAGTACATACTCCAAATAAAATTTACAATTCCAAAGATTCATTGAAAAATCTTGGACATACTTTCAGCAGGAAACATACTTAACCTTAAGAATTACTGCTCAATTGATACTCCAGTGTGCATATATCATTAGAGAAAGGTGGACAGGATCTGAGAGCATGTAGTGTAGCTCCTCATTTCTAGATGAAGAACCTGGAGGACACATAGGAGATTGCCTTCAGCAATAACAGATATCTCATCCAATCAGTTGAAGGCCTTAAAAGGGGAAGCAATGATTTCAGCAGTCAGAGAGAATATTTCCATCTCTACTTCAGCTAGCTAGCTTCTCCAAAGTTTCCAGCTTGAAAGCTGCCCTACAAAATTTGGACTTGTGCACCCCAGAGTTGTGTGAGGCAATTTTATAAAATCTGAAAATATTTAGATATCTCCTGAGAACCGTGACTAAGACAGCTTTGGTACTGGGAGTGGTTCTTGAGAAACAATCTTAAAAAATGGGATTTCTGAATGGTTCTGGAGTTTTAAAATTGGCTGTCTACTCTGATTAGATTTAAAGCTCTAATGACTATATTTTCAATAATTAAGATGGCCCTGATAGTCCATGTTGTGAGTTGGCAATAGATATATGCAAAATATCACCACTGGATATGGGTACTCAAATGCTTTTAAGAGGCAATTTGTCTGGGTGAGGTTGTTTTTGATATCTTTAACAGAGTTTCATGGAATTAAAAGATATGATGTTGGCTTGTACTTCATGAATATGCTGGATACAGTTTTAAAGAAAGGGATGAGCTGCAAGTTTCAAATTTGAAACTTAAGCACCACATGAAGGGCGTGAAAGTTTCTGTGTGTGCCCTAAAAGAAATTCTTATTTCATGTAGCCGCAGACTTGAATTCTGTGAAAACCAGTCCCAGATTCTCACTGTGCAAGTGGCAGAATTACAATGTAAATGAAATTTGCAACCTTGTAGGATTTCTGCTGTTAAAGTGAGGATAGGAATGGGATCCTGACAATTGGATCATATGACAATTGGGTCATATGGGTTGATTATGATGGCAGTGGGGACATTAAAACCAGAGAGTGATTTCAGCAAAGGAAAATTTTAATAATCAAGTACATAAGATGACATGTTCCATGGATGCTACTTGGCCTCTTTCCCCAGATGCTCCTGTCATTGCCCAATGGGCTCATGAACAAAGTGGCCATGGTAGTAGGGATGGAGGTTATGCATGGGCTTAGCAACATAGACTTCCACTCACAGAGGCCAACCTGGCTACAGCCACTGCTGAGTGGCCAGTTGACCAGCAGCAGAGACACACACTTAGTCCCCAATATGGCATCACCCTGTTACCTGAGGTGGGTTAATTACATTGGACCACTTCCGTCATGGAAGGGGTAGCAATTTGTTCTAACTGGTATAGAAACATACTCTGAATATGGATTTTGCCTTCACTGCATATAATGCTTCTGCCAAAACTACCATCTGTGGATTTAGAGAATGCCTTATCCATCTTCATGTTATACCATACAGCATTGCTTATCATCAGGGAACCCACTTCACAGCAAATGATGTGCATAAATGGGCATATGCTCATTGAATTTACAGGTCTTACCATGTTCCCCATCATCCTGAAGCAACTGTATTGATAGAACAGTGGAAAGGCCTTTTCAAAGACTCAGGATGCTATCTTAGTGGCAATACCTTGCAAGACTGGAACAATGTTTTCCAGGAGGCTGTGTATGCTCTAAATCAGCATCCACTCTATGGTGCTGTTTCTACATAGCCAGGATTCACAGGTCCAAGAATCAAGGGGTGGAAATGGGAGTGGCACCACTCACTATTATGCTGAATGAACTACTAGAAAAATTTTTGCTTCCTGCCTCTGCAACATTAAGTTCTGCTGATCTATAGGTCTTAGTTACAAAAGAAGAAGTGCTTCCACCAGGAGAGACACAATGATTCCATTGAACTGAAAGTTAAGATTGCCACCTGGGCACTTTGGGCTTCTCATGCATCTGAATCAATAGGCAAAGAGGTGAATTTCTGTATTGGCTGGAATGATTGATCCTGACTATCAAGGGGAAATAGGACTGCAACTACACAATAGAAGTTATTAAGAGTTTGCCTGGAATACAGGACATCCCCTATGACATCTCTTAGTCCATGCCTGTGAAAATGGAAAATTGCAACAGTCTAATCCAGGCAGGATGAATAATGGCCCAGAAATTCAGAAATGAAGATTTGAATCACTCCACCAGGCAAAGAACCATGGCCAGCTGAAGTGCTTGCTGAGGATTAGGGGACATAGAATGGATAATGGAAGAAGGTAATTATAAATATGAACTATGACTACATGACCAGTTACAGAAAAGGGGACTGTAATGGTTATGAATATTTCTTCCTTGTTATGTTTGCTTATGTACATAAAGCAGATATCTTCATAGTGTGTTCCCACAGTCAAGTGAGACAATTTTATAAAATCTCATAACAGTTAGGGATAGCTACTGTCAGTAGAATCCTGACTAATACACCTCACAAACACACACTGAAAAAGTGCTTAAAGCAGAAAACCTGTGCTCAAAAAGAAAGTAGTTTTCCTCCATTTTTATAGTTATTTTCACTTTAGGAGGTCCACATGAATAGAATGAATTAAAAATATAATGCTAGATTTAAAAATTCAAAGAAGATAACATTTCTATCAATCCACTAAAATTAGCTTCAAAAACAATTCATTGATCCCACTTGTATCATTTTCCTCCCCACTGATTTAGAATAAATCTAAATAGCTAGCATAGATCAATTTCTCAGTGAAATTTTAAGAAATGGAAAGGCGTTTTTTTAAAAAACAATGTTTCAATTGCTCCTGAATTACTGGTACTTACAATTGGTATCATACCTTTGGAATCTTCACTTTACTGCTTTGTATTTTTTTGTGAGGGTCTTATTTCCTCATATAAATTTTTCAACTCCCTGTGAACAGGGACTGAGTTGTTATTGTAATTTTAGTACTGTTTTTTTTGCACATAGTAGAACTTCATTAACTATTTACTTACCGTTTCACTTAATAACCTGTTATTGGGTCAGGCTGTATGATAGGCACTGGAATATATGTAGTAAATAATAGAAACTTGCTCCTTGTCCTTATTATCTAGTGGGGGTAATCACACTAATGAATGCATAATTTCAAATTGTGGAAAGTTCTATGAAGGAAAATTAAAGGGGATATGGTTTGGTTTGAGGGATCAGGGAAGGCTTCTCTGAGGAAATCACATTAGCACTAAGGGATGAATAAAAATTAGCCAGGTAAAGAATGGAGACATATCAGTCTGGCTCCAAACAAAAACCATACTGTAATTTAAATAGGGAAAGTTTGACATAAAGACTTATTAACTGTAATGGGATTGGTATAATAATGGACTGGCTAATAAAAAACAAGAAAACTCTAAAGTATAGAGGATTAGCAGGTATAAGAAGCAGTAATTACCCGTGGGGCTGAGATCCAGACCTTATAGGAGAGCTCATGGTCACAGGTCATTGGACAGCAGAGGTCACTGTAGTCCACACCAGCCAATTTGCTGGAATTTCACTCTCTGGAACTTGCTGAAAATTCGCCCTGCAGGGTGTGGGGAAAGCCGTACATGAGGAGATATCTTATAGGTGGTATTCTGCTATAAAACTGCTCAACCTCAACAGACTTGCAACTCCTATCCTGTGGTTTATTGGACTTACCCCAGCCAGCTAACAGGGAGGTGAAGGTCAACCACTACACCAGGAAGCCAAGAGTGCCTACAGCTGCAAACAGGAGAACTGCATCCATCATCCAAGTGGAATCTAAGCACCCTCTTGATACAGAGGTGGAGTGGACATAGCCATCCAGGGTCCACAGCATGGAGGAGTGGAGTATGGATTGGAGTGGACTTGCTGATGCTCTATTCTGGAATTGTTGTGATTAGTGATAGAAGTAAATGTGGTGTTGAGGTAGAGAAAGTGGCCGTGATGGCTGCTGGGGGTGGGGAGTGGGAAGAAGAGATGTGATGTGGGCGTATTTTCAGGATTTGGAGTTGTCCTGGGTGGTACTGTGGGGACAGTTACTGGACATCGTGTGTCCGCCCATGGCCCACTGGGTGAACTGGGGGAGAGTGTAAACTTAAATGTGGACCATTGACCATGTGGTGCAGCAGTGCTCAGAGATGTGTTCACCGAGGGCAGTGAGTGTCCCATGATGTTGGAGGAGGTGGTTGTTGTGGGAGGGGTGGGGTGGGGGGGGTGGGGAGTATATGGGGAATTGATATTTATTTGAATGTAACATTAAAAAATAAATAAAGACAAAAAAAAAAAAACTGCTCAAGGTAGGGTCAGAAGAAGCAACTAGTTACTGAGTGCTGCAGGCCACCATGCACTGCAGGAACCTGAGCCAGAGAAGTTGCCCATGGTGTCTGAGGCTGGTGTCAGAGAAGCTGCAGGTGCTGCAGGAGCCTATCAAGCAAGGACATTGGAACCAGGAAGGAAAAAGGACTTTTGCTTCCAGTAATCTCTCTGGGTCTCTCTACTGACAAACCTTAACATTGTGACTTCTAACAAAGGGAAAAAATATTTAAAGGGCTCAGATCCATTTTCAAAGAACAGAAAAAAGGTAAGAATTTGGAACTGCAACAAATAAATTAATAAATGGCACAGTAGGGAAGAACATATCATGCAAAGTGAATAGCATACGAGCTCAGAAAAAACTTGGCAGTTTTGAGGAATAAAAGAAAGCCAGCATACCTGGGGTGTGTGTGGGGCATATCTTCAGGTACATGCCTGCCTCACGACATGGAAATGGACCCCAAAACCCTGGGCTTAGTCTCTATTGGCTGTGTCTGTATTAACTGACTGAGTTTTATGGCCATGGATGATTTATCTATTCAGTTAGGCTATCATTACTTCAATATTGAATAAGCACCTACTATATGCCAGGCACATGTTATACAATAATGAACAAGGCAGGTCTGTCTTCACTGAGATAGCTCCAAGAGTAGAGAATTAAACCTACATAAAAATTATATAAAAATCGGATGTAATCCAAGCCAATCAGATTCTTTCTTGTAGTAATTTTTAAAAAACATTTATTTATTTATTTATTTATTTCTCTCCCACTCCACCCCCTCTGTGTCCATTTGCTGAGTGTTCTTCTGTGACCACTTCTATCCTTATCAGCGGCACCAGGAATCTGTGTTTCTTTTTGTTGTGTCATCTTGCTGTGTCAGCTCATCGTGTGTGTGGCGCCACTCCTGGGCAGGCTGCACTTTCTTTCGCACTGGGTGGCTCCCCTTACGTAGTGCACTCCTTGCGCTTGGGGCTCCCCTACGCGGGGGACACCCCTGTGTGGCAGGGCACTCCTTGCGTGCATCAGCACTGCGCATGGGCCAGCTGTACACGGGTCAAGGAGGCCCGGGGTTTGAACTGCGGACCTCCCATGTGGTAGGCAGACGCCCTATCCATTGGGCCAAGTCTGCTTCCCTCTGGTAGTAATTTGAAACGCTGAACAGTAAAGCAAAAAGACCAGGCTAGTTATTAATACATTAATGTTAGCCCTCCAGAGAGAGAAATTCACCAACTGCTGGTGAGGTTTTTGGGGGAAAACTTAGTTTCTTCTCCCTAAATCTTGGTTGCTCAACTTTTCCTTGAGACTCCTGAATCTAATCAGAGTCTGTTTCTGTCGCTTGCAACAATACAGTATGGATACAGGTTAGTTGAGGTAGATCTTAGAGGGCCTTTGATTCCATATTAAAGATTGTGGACTGTATTTTAAGTACAACAGGAAACCTGTTTAAGCAAGGGAGTGACAGGATCATATTCTATTTTAGTGACACACTCTGGCTGCTACAAGGAGAACAGAATGATAGGACTGTGAAAGAGAAGTGGGTAGTTCAATCAGAAAGCTATTTGTTTCTCTGGAGGGTAAAGTAATTCATACAAGAGTGGGGACAGTGCAAATGAAGATAAATGAATCATTTAATCCACTATAGAGGTAGGATCAACAGGACTTGGTGATGGGAATGGATATGAGAGATGAAAGAGAAATAGTTATCAGGGATGCCTTCAGGTTTCTGACAAGAACTACTTGTTTGGGGTGATATTTACTGACTCGTACAGTTCTAAAGGGGCATATTGGTAAGGGAGAGCAAAAATTCAGTCTTACTGATTGATATCTAGAGGTCTTTATGTAAACCTATGCCAAATAAACACTTTTACCCAATGTAACATTTTAGTTTCATTCATCTAGTAAAGTAAAATTTTATTAAAAAGCCTTTTTTTTTTTTTCACATTTACAGTGAGGGAGGGAGGTAGGGAGGAAGGAAGAGAGATGGAGAGAGTTCCCTTGCAGACATAAGGGTAATTAAGAGATGTTCTGGGTGAGAAGTTCTTGAAAAATTAAAGGCATGATAATTACAGGAGTCTTGAATAATAAGAATTTACTACATAATTTAAGCTCTAGATTAAATTCATTCAAGTACAGGCAGGAAAGCTGTGGTGTTGTTTAGGTTTTCTAGGTCTTATTTTATTTCATAAGAAACTGTTTTCTCCTGTTTTGAGGTAACCCATCGTCTTCCCTATTTTGTTGGCAGCCCTTTTACTATTTCCTTCACCATTTTAAAAGATATCCATATTACCTGCAAGATATATCTGCCAAGTCAATTACTTCTAATAAGCTTGCATTATTGCTGTAATATCAGCTAGTTTCCAAGTACTGCACTTTGTCTGGAATATGATATTTAAAGATAGAGTATGTTATTAGTTCACTAGAATCAAAATAATTCTAATCCAATTAACAGGACACATTGAGAACAATACAAAAATTGCTATATAACTTGAAAAGTTTGTACGAAAAGCTATACTTTGACTTATATTACCAATTTTAAAAAATCTCTCTATATAAATTAGCAAAAATTTTTACACCTGGGAATATAAAATGGTGCAGCTACTGTGGAAAGCAGTATAGCAGTTCCTAAAAACTTAAATATAGAATTTACCATATGACCCAGCAATTCCACTCCTCAACATTTACCCAAGAAAATTGAAAACTGGGACTCAGATACTTGTATACCAATGAACATAGCATTATTCACAATAGTGAAAGGTGGAAACAACTCAAGTGTCCACTAACAGATTAATGATTAAACAGAATGTGGTATGTATACATAATGGAATATTATTTGACCTTAAGAAGGAACAAACTTCTGAAACATGCTGAAAGAAGAATGAACCTTGAAGACCCAGAAAGTAGATTAGAGGTTACTAGGAGATGGGAATAGGGGAAGGGGGAGTTGATGCTTGGTGGGTATACTGTGTAAATTTTGGAAAATTTTAAATGAAATTAATAACTGAAAAAAATCTTTAAAGCATATTCACACAAAGCATGAATTTCAGGAAAATCAGCCACATCAGCTTCTTAATTTCTAAAGAGCTTATCTTAAGTGAAAGCATTAAATCAGGTAGAATAATTTTGGCCGGAAATGTCAGAAACTCCAACTCTAATGTAAATAATAAGGAAATATATGTTTTGTAAAACAAAAGCCCAGAGGTAGGGCAGGCTTCAGGGCTGATTAAGCCTGTGATCCTAGTTCCATTTCTCTGCAAGTCCCTTGACTCTGCCTTCTTTGTGTGTGGGCTTCATCCTTAGCCTGATAGTAAAAGGACAGTGGTCATTCCAGGCATTATATCTAAGGAAATTACTGTCCCAAGGAAGAGAGAGACAGTCACTATTGAAAACCTTCACAGAATTATAAAGAAGAACTTTTCCAGAATTCAGGTCAAAATTTTCCTTACATTTCATACGTTCAAACTGTGTCATGTATTATCACCGATACAGGGGTTTAAATTACTTTTAGACTGATCAGGCCCATTCCTGAACCTGGATGGATTCTGTTAAGTAAGGTTGAAAATGGAAATCTGTACAAAACTGGGATCCTGTTAAGAGGAAAGGGGAGTGAATGCCAAGTAGGCAAGCAAAAACATTCACTAGTAAGGTGGGTCAGAAATAAGTCACATTACTTGTCATTCCTACTGGCACCCCCTAAATTAATGATTCA
Source organism: Dasypus novemcinctus (assembly GCF_030445035.2). Taxonomy (NCBI): domain Eukaryota; kingdom Metazoa; phylum Chordata; class Mammalia; order Cingulata; family Dasypodidae; genus Dasypus; species Dasypus novemcinctus. The sequence continues at coordinate 45,412,335 of NC_080674.1, read as the reverse complement.
TATTTGCAATGACGAGCATTTCCTCATGTTAGAAATGTGATCACATCAAAGAGGTGAGTTTGATAAATGAATTCATAGCAGTTACAATGTCTGGAGAGGCAGACACACATTAAAAGGATTTCTTTTAATTAAACATTGTGTCAGAGAATTAGAATTAGATTCAGATATGGGCTATAGAAAGAAAAGAAATCTGACAGACTTTCACAAGATAGAAGCTCTTTTTTTTCTCAGACTGAAAAAGCCTAGGGGTTGTCAGTCCAGGGTTGCAAAGCACTCCATGGTGTCAGGAGCCCAGACTCCTGCTTTGTTGCTCAACCACAAGTGTCACTCCAAGCCTTCAACTCAGCCTCGGTTCCATTCCCAATGTTTCTTCTTGGTCTGAGATGGCCTTTGGAAATTCACCCATTATATTCATACAGCCAGTAGAAGGATAAAGGAGTTCATGTCCCCTCCTTTTAAGACTACCACCTGGAAACTGTGCTGTTTCTACTTACATTTCATTAGCCAGAACTTAATCACATGCCCACACCAGGCTGTAAGAGAGACTGAGAAATGTAGGCTTTCTTCCAGGCAGCCTGTATGCCTTGCAAAAAGTGGGGTTCTAGTTTAGGGTGACCAACAATTCTGGTTTTCCTGGGACTAAGATTTTTATGGGGCATGGAACTTTTCAGTAATAAACTAGGACAGTCCCACGCAAGCCAGGATGGGTTGGTTACCATAGTTCTATTACTCTGGAAGAAGAGAAAGGATATTGTCCATTTTTGCCACAACCATTTGGGACTCTATTTTTTATAACTTAGAGAAAATCTAATCCATAATGGCTTAACCTAAAGAGATAATGTATTGGCCCATATAACTGAAAAACTGAGGTCCAAAGTTATTCAGAAAGGTCTCTCTGAGGTCCAAAGTTATTCAGACAGTTCTCTCATCAGCTACCTCCTCTCCTGCCTCTCTTTTGGCCCTGCTCAATCAGACTGTCCCCAAAAGAGGCAAAAAGACTGCTGGAAGCATCAGGCTCACAACCTCACAATCCAACAGAAAAGAAGTTCCTTTTTCCTCTCTTCTCTAACAGTCTGAAAGAAAGCTGAATGCCTGCCCCTCATGCACCCAGATTTGGTCATGTAGCTCGTCCCTAAACCTATCACTCACTCTCCCCAGAGAACTGCCATCCTTAGAGGTGAGGGTGGACCAACCCCACCAAACCATCTGACCTGAAAGTAGGGAAAGGACAGTTTCATTTTTTAAATTGTGGGTACTGTTACCAGGAAGAGGGTGACTGGAAGCTACTGAGTAGCAAAAACACAGATGTCGAGGATGGATGGCCTAATCCCTAAACTATGCCTATAATATCTGAGAACTAGGTGGGTTCAATCCAGTGCTAAAGAGAAAAATCTTGCCATTAGACAACAGATACAAAGGAAGTCTAGATGGCCAACTGGGATCCACTGAGATCTAACAACAGGGATCAGTCAGGCGGAGTCTCACCTGTCTTGCTTTTCTCCCCGAATCCCTTCCCAACCATTTCTCACGGTCTTTATTAATGCTCTACTCTTATTTCCAGTCAGTTAGTTTTAACTATTTTTCCCTATGCGAGTCTAAAAAGATGGGAACTTCAGGTTCTTCAAGTCCCTGAAAGTATTTTGCTCTCAGTTCTGCTATTTTTCTAATGCTTTAAACTTAAAAAAAAAAAAAAAAAAAGATATTTAAACTCTACATTATCACAGGATTCATTTTCTAGCCACAAGAGTTTGGTCTGGGAGATTATTCCCATGATTTGGATGTCATATAAGTCAGGGAGGAGTCTCTCATTAAAATAAACTTTCAGAGTTAAACATACAAGAGGTTCTTTCATTACAATCAATTTGTTTCCTGTTGCTTTTCCATGAATGTTGATTCTAAAAACATCTTAGTACATGCATATGTGCTTTTAACACTTTTAACTCATTCTCTTACTTTCCTTTATAATGTGTTTCTTTCCCCATTCAAGAGCATATCTATGTTGTGGTCCAATACAAAAATTTCATAATTATTAATGCATTTTATTGGGTACACAATTTACATAAATTTAAAATCCAAAATATGCTGCAAACACCTCTACTCCTGTTGTTAATTCTTTGTCATCATCTCTCAACCACTCCAGGCATTGCTGTTTTTACTCTGGTTGCCTCAGGCTGAGCCAGCCCTGTTTGGTTAATGAAAACTACCTAAAGCCCATCAGTCCTGACATCAGCATTCTTTCAAATTTTCTGAAGACCAGAAATATCCCAGGCTCATTAGAAAGCCTTTTAGCTCTAGTCAGAAGTGTGACTATATTTTTCAGAACTCTCTACAATAAGCATCAACCTGTGTGACAAAATGGTAACAAAAAGAGAAACAATCAAATTTCATGAAAATATATGCAAAAATCCTAAAGAGGATATTATCTTTGTTTGCCAGAATTGCTATGATAAATACCTCACAATGACTTGGTTTAAATAACAAGTATTTATTGTCTCTCAGTTTTGAAGGTGAGAAGTCCAAAACCAAGATGTTGACAAGACTGTGTTTTCTCCCATGGTTGGTAGCATTCTGGGGAGGCAGTCCTCTGTCATTTGGTGATCTCCCTCTCTCCTCTGTCTTCTGGTTGGCTGCATCCAAATTTCTTCTGTTTATAGGGCCTCCAGTGATAAGGATTAAGACCCATCCTGAATCAACCTGGCCATACCTTAAGCAATAACATCTTCTAAAATTTGTTTTAGGTGTCTAGAATTTAAACTTACATTACTGTCAAAACAATACATTCAGGAGTTTTTCTTCTCTTTTATATTCAGGGAACTTTACCTACAGATGTCAATACAACAGGATTTGAAACTGTAATTATTTTTATTCAGAAAAATTAGCATCATATTCTTAAATAAAATTGTATTCTTTGTAGTGTATTCTAAAACTAGATCAAGTGGTAATTTCCTAATTTTTTTTTTACTAGAGAAGTTGTAGGTTTACAGAAAATACAGAGTTCCTATATGGCCCCCCTATTAATAACACAGGATTAATGTGGTACATTTATTAAAATTGATGAAAGAATGTTATTATAATTATACTATTAATATAGTCTATAGTTTGTTTAAATTAAATTCCATGTTTATGTTGTACGATCCTGTTTTTGTTTTTAAAATTTTTTATACTAGTAACATACATGTAACCTAAATCACATTTGTAACCACATTCAAATATATATATTGCAGTGCCCTTAGTTACCTTCACAACAGTGTACTACCATCACCACTAGCCATTACCAAAACTTTTCCATCAATTCAAGTAAAACTCCGTATAATTTAAGCATGAACTCCCTATTCCCTACTCCAACCCTGGCTCCCAGTAATGTATACTTGAGTTTCTGACTCTATAAATTGATTTATTCTAATAATTTCATATCAGTGACATTGTATATTATTTGTTTGTTTGTGTCTACCTTATTTCACTCAACATAATGTCTTCCAGATTCATCCATGTTGCTGCATGTATCAAAACTGCATTCCGTTTTATGACTGAATAATATTCTATTGTACGTATATACCATAATTTCTTCATCCACTCATCAGTGGATATATGGGTTGCTTTCACCTTTTGGCAATTGTGAATAATGCCACTATGAACATTGGAGTGTAAACAAATGCTTGAGTTCCTGTTTTCAATTCCTTTGTTTATATACATAGAAATGGGCTTGCCAGATCATATGGTAACTCCATCCTCTACTTTCTGAGTAATCACAAATCTGTCTTTCCCAGGGGCTGCACCATTTTATATTCCTACCAACAATGAATGAATGTTCCTATTTCTCCACATCCATTCCAATACTTGTAATTTTGTTCTGTTTTTTGCTTAGCTGCCATTTCACATTCTAGTGTGAAATGATAGCTCATTGTGGTTTTGATTTGTATTTCCCTAATGGCTAGTGATGTTACATATCTTTTCACATTAGAACTGACCCTGCAGAAATAAGAGATCCTAAGAGGATACTATGGACAACTATACACCAACATACTAGACAATATAGATGAATTGGACTATTTCCCAGAAATATACGAAAAACCTACACTAACCTAGAAGAAATAGAAGACCGCACAAACCAATTACAAGTAAATAGATTGAAACTGTCATCAAAAACCTCCCTAAAATGAAAAGCCCAGGAACAGATGGCTTCACAGGTAAATTCTACCAATCATTCAAAGATGATCTAAAACCAATCTTGTTCAAGCGCTTCCAAAAAAAATGAACAGGAAGGAATGGTATCAAACTAATTCTATGATGCCAACATCACCCTAATACCAAAACCAGATAAAGACACTACAAAAAAAGAAAATTATTGACCAATTTTTTTTTAATATAGATGCAAAAATCATGAACAAAATCCTTGCAAACTTAATCCAATAGCACATCAAAAGAATTATATACCACAATCAAGTGAGTTTTATCCCAGGTATGCGAGGGAGATTCAACACAGGAAAATCAATTAGTATAATAAACCACATTAACAAATGAAAGAATAAAAATCACATGATCTCCTTGATTGACATATAAAGGGCATTTGACAAAAAACAGCATCTTTTTTGGATAAAAACAGTCTAAAAGAAGAATAGAAGAATGCTTTCTCAACATGGTAAAACACATACATGAAAGAAGTACAGCTAAAACTGTACTCAACAGTTAAGGACTGAAAGCTTTCCTGATGAGATTGGAAACAAGGCAAGGGTGCCCATTGTCACCACTGTTAATTCAATATTGTGCTAGAAGTTCTAGCTAAAGCAATTAGGCTACATAAAGAAATAAAAGGCACCCAAATAGGAAAGGAAGAAGTAAAACTTTTGCTATTCACTGATATGATCCTATATCTAGAAAATACTGCAAATTCACAGCAAAGCTATATGAACTAAAAGATGAGTTCAGCAAAGTAGTGGGATAAAAGATTAATATGCAAAACTAGTAGCATCTCTATATATTACTGATAAGCAATCTAGGGAGGAAGTCAGAAAAAAAATTCCAAATTTAATAGCATATAAAAGAACCAAATATTCAGCAATAAACTTAACCAAGGACATAAGCGATCTGTATTCAGAAAACTTCAAAACATTGCTAAAAGAAATCAAGGAAGACCTAAATAAATGGATTGACATTCTGTGTACATGGGTTAGAACTAAGTATCGTTAAGATGTCGATTCTACCCAAACTGATTTACAGATTCAAGGCAATACCAATAAAAATTCCAACAGCCTTTTTTCAGAAATGAAAGACCCAATTGTCAAATTTATTTGGAAGGGTAAGGGGCCACAAATAGTCAAAAATATCTTAAAAAAGAAGAACACAGGTGGAAGACACTCACTTCTTGCATTTAAAGCACATTACTTAGCTACAGTGGCAGAAACAGCATGGTAGTGGCATGAAGATAGACATATTGACCAATGGAACCGAATTTATTCTAGAGAAATAGACCCTCACACATCTACAGCCAAGTGATTGTTGACAAGGCTGTCAAGCCCACTCAGCTGGGCCAGAACAGTCTATTAAAAAAAGTGGTGCTGGGAGAACTGAATATGCATATCCAAAAGTAAGAACTAGAACCCTTATCTTATACTTAATACAAAAATTAACTCAAAATGCCATCAAGGGGGAGTCAGTGTGGAGTAGTTGGGCACCAGCTTCCCATAATGAGGTCCTGGATTCAATCCCAGGCCCAAGCACCTAAAAAAAAAAAAAAAGAAAAAAGATAAAGGACCTAAATATTAAAGTTACAGCTGTAAAACTCCTAGAAGTAAAACATCTTCAAGATCTTGTGATAGACAGTAGTTTTTTAAAACTTATACCCAAAGCATGAGCAATAAAAGAAAATGAAATACGTAAATGGGATCTCCTCAAAATTAAATACTCTTGTTCTTCAAAAGACTTTGTCAAGAAGTAAAAAGGCACCCTACTCAAAGAGAAAAATATTTGTAAGCCCCATATCTGGTAAGGGTTTGATACCTATGTTATAGAAAGAGATCATACAACTCAAAGATAAAAAGACAAGTGTATTAGTCAGCCAAAGGGGTGCTGATGCGAAATACCAGAAATTGGTTGGTTTTTATAAAGGGTATTTATTTAGGGTAGGAGCTTACAGATACCAGGCCATAAATCATAAGTTATTTCCCTCACCAAAGTCTAGGCGCAAGATGGCTGCCAATGTCTGCGCAGTTTTCAGCTTCCTGGGTTCCTACATTCCTGGGGCTTGTTTTTCTCTGGGTTCAAGGTTCCTTTTTTCCAGGGGCTGGCTTCTCTTTCCTCTGTGAGCTTACTTCCTGGGGCTCCAGCTTAAGTCTTCAGCATCAAACTCTAACTTCAAAACTCTGACATCAGAAACCCCAACCCTGTTCTTTGCCATGCCTTTTATGTGTGAGTCCCTATGCACCAAGGGGTGGGGACTCGACACCCTAATCATAATTCAGTCATGCCCAGGTATAGATCAGATTACAAACATAATCCAGTATCTATTTTTGGATTTCATAGCCATATCAAACTGCTATAAGAAGCAATCCAATTAAAAAATGGGCAACTACCAAAAAGGAACTACAAATGGCCAAAACACGCATGAAAAATTGTTCAACATCACTAGCTATTAGGAGAATGCAGATCTAAAGTACAATGACACACCATTTCACACCTTATAGAATGACTATTTAAAAAAAAAAGAAAGAAAACTACAAGTGCTAGAGAGGATGTGGAGAAATAGGAAAACTCCTTCACTGTTGGTGGGAAGGTAGAATGGTGCAATCTCTGTGGAAGACAGTTTGGCAGTTCCTCAGGAAGCTGAATATAGAACTCCCATATGATAGAGCAATCCATTACTAGTAATATATTCAGAAGAACTGAAAGCAAGGATGAAAACAGACATTTGCACGCAGATATTCATAATGTCATTATTTACAATCGTTAAAATATGGAAACAAGTGTCCATCAACCAATGGATGGATAAACAAAATGTGGTGTATATATACAATAGAATGCTATTCACCTATAAGAAGAAAAGAAATTTTCTTCTTATAAGGGATGCATGTGATAACATGGATGAACCTTGAGGATATTTGTTGATTAAAAGAAGCTAGACACAAAAGGACAAATATTGTATGGTCTCACAAATATGATCTAAATACAGTGAGTAAACTCAGAGAGAGAAACTCTAGAGCAGGGGTTCTTAACTTTTTTATTCCTTGGACCCCTTTGCCAGTCAGATGAAAACCATGGAACCCTTACTAAATTCACACTTTACTATGTATTATTTTATAAATGTATTCCACCCGCACCAATATGTCCCCACAAGAATAATGTTTTATTTTTAAAATTTTCAATTCAAGCTCCCACCCTCTGAAATCTGGTTAAGAATCTCTGCTCTGGAGTTTCTAGGAGATAGAATATGGGTTGAGAATGGGAGCTGACGCATAAGGTATGTAGAATTTTTAATAATTTTTGTTGTAAAAGTTTGGAAATGAGTAGAGTAGATCATATCCTATTATAGTGGGTATAACGAACACTGCAGATTTATAAATGTGATTGCAGCTGAAAGAGGTAGTCTGTGGACATAAATGCCAATAGAAAGGAAGCTAGAGAGTAATCTAGGGAAGGTATAACAGTAATTTTGGTGGTGGATGAAGCTTGTGGTTAATAGCATAAAATAAGAATGTTCTTTTACAAAGAATATGTGTTTTCCCATTTATCACCATAATGGGAAAACAACTAATGTAACTTATGGATGATAGTTAACAGTAATATTGTAATATTTTTATAGCAATGGCAAAGAAGATATTTTATCAAGTCTAAGGAACAATAGGGGGAAAGACAGAGTTATGGGATTTTCTAAAATTGACTGAGGTGATGACAGCACAGCTCTCTGATGAAAATGAGAGCCACCGTGTGCACTTTGAATGGATTGTACAGAGCATGGGACTGTATAACACAGTGAATACTGCAGTGGAAGATGAGCTGTAGTTAACAGAATAAATATGAGAATGTTCACTCATGAACTAAAACAAATATATAATACTAACACAAAGTGTTAAAATCATGTGGGTTACGTGTGGAGCTGGCCATGCGCAGCGCTGATGCGCGCAAGGAGTGCCGTGCCACACAAGGGTGTCCCCCGCGTGGGGGAGCCCCACGCGCAAGGAGTGCGCCCGTGAGGAAAGCCGCCCAGTGTGAAAAGAAAGAGCAGCCTGCCCAGGAATGGCGCCGCCCACACTTCCCGTGCTGCTGATGACAACAGAAGCGGACAAAGAAACAAGACGCAGCAAACAGACACCAAGAACAGACAACCGGTGGGGGGGGGGAGGAATTAAATAAATAAATAAATAAATCTTTAAAAAAAAAAGAAATCATGTGGGTTTGGGAAAAAATACACCAAGTGCAAGATACAGGCCATAGTTAGCAGTACTATTTTGACAATGCTCTTTCATAGTTTGTAACAAATGTTTCACAACAGTGTAAGGTATTGGTGGCAGAGTGATGTATGGGAGCCCTGTATGCTATATGCATGTTTGTTTTGTAAGTTCACAACTTTTACTATACATTTATTGTTTATGTAGGTTCATGCATAAATGATATACTTCAATAAAATTTTTTGAAAACTTTTTTCCCCATTTTTAATGTTTGGTATTTTGTTGTTGAGTTGAAAGATTTCTTTATATATTCTTTATACTTAAACCCTTATTAGATATGTGCTTCCCAAATATTTTCTATAGGTTGTCTTTTTGCTTCCAGGATGGCGTCCTTTGATGACCAGAAGTATTTAATTTTGATGAGGTCCCATTTATCTACTTGTTTTTTTCTTTTGTTGCTCATCATTTGGGTGTAAAGTCTAAAAACCTTTGCCTAATACAAGGGCCTGAAGATGCTTCCCTATGTTTTTTCCTAGGAATGGGATAATTCTGGTTCTTATATGAAGGTCTTTGATCCATTTTGAGTTAATGTTTTTATATGATGTGAAGTAGGGGTCCTCCCTCTTTTTTTTTTGCAAATGGATGTGCAGTTTTGCCAGCTCCATTTGTCTGTCTTTATTCCAGTACCATGCTGTTTTGATTATTGTGGCTTTGTAATAAGTTGTAAGATCAGGAAGTATAACTCCTCCAACTTCATTCTTTTTCAAGAATGAAATAGCTTTGGCTATTTACTCATATGCTTCCATAAAATTTTGATAATTGGCTTTTCCATTTCTGCAAAGAAGACTGTTAGAATTTTTATTTGGATTGTGTTTAATCAGTAAATCACTGAGTGGAATTGACATCTTCACAATATTTAGTCTTCCAATCCATGAACAATGCCCTTTCATTTATTTAGGTCTTCTTTGATTTCTTTCAGCAATGTTTTAAAATTTTCTTTGTACAAGTCATTTACATCTTTGGTTAGAATTATTTCTAGATATTTGATTCATTTAGTTGCTATTGTAAATGAAATTTTTCTTGATTTCCTCTTCATAGTGTTCTTTACTAGATAGAAACATACCTGATTTTTAAATGCTGATCTTGTACCCTGTCACTTGGCTGAGTTTATTTGTTCCAGTACTTTGTCATGAGTATTTTGGGACTTTCTGCAAATAGGATCATGTCATCTGCAAAAGGGAAAGTTTTACTTCTTCCTTTCCAATTTGGATACCTATTTTTCCTTTTTATTGCAGAAATTCTCTGGTTAGAACTTTCAGTATAATGTTGAATAACAATGGTGACAGTGGGCATCCTTGCCTTTTTCTGGTCTTAGAGGGAAATCTTTGAGTTGTTCACCATAGAGTATCATGTTAGTGACTCTTTTTTTCATATATGCCTTTTATTCTGTTGAGGAATTTCTTTTCTATTCCTAGTTTTCTACCTGTTTTTATCAAAAGGGATGCTGGATTTTGTCAAATGTGTTTTCTGTATCAATTGAGGTAAGCATGTGTTTTTCCCTTCATCTATTAATATTAATTAATGTAGCGTATTACATTAATTGATTTTTAATGTTGAATCATCCTTGCATAACTAAGATAAATACCACTTAGCCTTGGTGTATAATTCTTTTTACTATGCTGTTATATTCAATTTATTAGCATCTTATTGAAGATTTTTCCATCTATATTCATAAGGGAAATTAGTCTGTAGTAATTTGGCCAGAATGAATTTTGTTCCTTGTTGGAAGGTTTTTGATTATTGATTCAATCTCTTCATTTGTTACGGGTGTATTGAGATCTTCTGTATCTACCTTAGTCAGTTTAGGTGAATTGTGTTTTGCTAAGAATTTGTCCATTCCTTCTACACTTGCTAATTGTTGGCATACAAGTGTTCATTGTATTCTCTTATAAATTTTTTAATTTCTGCAAAATCAGTGGTAATGTCCCCTTTTCATTTTGGATTTTAATTATTTGCATCTTCTCTTTTTTTCTTTGTCAGTTTACCTAAAGGTTTATCAATTTTATTGATCTTTTCAAATAATTAACTTTTGATTTCATTGATTCTCTCAATTGTTTTTCTGTTCTGTAGTTCATTTATCTCTGCTTTAATCTTATTTATTTATTGGATTACACAATGGGAATTTATTGACTCATGGTTTTGAGACTAGGAGAAGCCCAAAATCAAGGTGTTATCAAGGTTTGCTTTCTTCCACAAAACTGTGGTTTTCTGGGGCTGGCTACCAGTGATCCTTGGCCCTTTGTTTTTCTGTCAAAGCACATGGCAGCCTCTCCAGTTCTCTCTGGATTCCTTAAACTTCTGACTTCTAACCATGCTCTCTCTCTTTGTGACTCAGTTTCCTTCTGTTTATAGAGGACTTCAGTAGTAGGATTAAGACCCATCCTGATTCATGTGGGCCACACCTTCACTGAAGTAAATTCATCAAAAGGTCCTATTTAAAATGGGTTCACACCCACAGGAATGGATTAAGATCAAGAACATGTTTTTCTGAGGTATATAGCCCCAATCCATCACAGGAATAATATCCAATTTTGTTCAGTTTCATTGCCCTTGTGAAATGTAAGACCCCACTGTTGATGCAAATGTTCAACAAGTCTGCAGTCTCACAAAAGCCTTGTGGAACTGATTTGGAGAAAATTATAGAGAAGGTAAGTGCATGTTTGGGTTGGAATGGAACAGAGGAAAGGAAGCACACAGAGCAGCTGGGCAACTAAGGGGCAGTGAAATCATGTCAGGGATACGAACTTGGAGGTGAAACTGACTATGAGAATGTAAGTGCCAGGAATACAGACATCTTGAGGGAGATTTGGACTTCCTGGAAGACTTGGGCCAAAAGGATAAGGGGCACTTAGTATAACTTTGTACTGCACCAATGAACAATAAGGAGGTAGAACTCCCATGGCCTCTACCCAATGATGCTGAAGGTAGCTAAAGACCCCAAAACAATGTGGTGGGATTTTACTTTTTTGCCTTAGTCTTTGAGTTCCTCATATAGCAATGCTAGAAATGTTTTCCCTTATCAGAGAAACAGTGATGCTAAATATAAATGAAAATTTTGTTTAAGATTTATTGAAGTCTACCAAGTACAAATTGCTTGAAGAGAGTCACAGGTGAAGAAAACAGAGTTGTGCCATAAAGGATTTTGTACTCAGAAGAGAAAGAGATGTACAAAAACCATCCATAATACAAGAAAGGATGAGACAAGTTCTAAATGGAGAGAACAGGGTTCATTAACTCTGGTTGGGGAACAATGACATAGAATTCGATAAATGAATGGATGTTCTCCGGAGTTTCTAAAAAGTACTTGCATTGCCTTCCTTTCCTGATGAGAGAAAACAACATTCTGAAATGGTATAAAACACATAGTAACCAACCTAAGACTACAAAAACACAGGACATGGCATGGTATTTACAATCTAACATTCACCCAACCTCGTTTTCTGCACTTGGGGAAAATATTCAGAAGAATAGCCTCCAAAGTTTAAGAAGGCAATATTATATCATGGTTACAAGTGTTATAATTTTTTCCCTTCTACTAACTTCAAATTTAGCTTGCTCTTCTTTTTCTATTTCCTCCATATATGAAGTTAAGTTGCTGATTTGTAATCTTTTTTTAAATTATAGACATTCAGGGCTATAAATTTCCTGTGAACACTGTCTTCCCTACATCAGAAAATGCAAAATGCATAATTACATGAGCCTATTCCAATAATAATTTCAAAATTCCTACCCATATACATATACACGTACCCATACACACACATACACACATACTCACGCACATCTCCTGTCTATTCTATTCCTCTGGAGAACTCTAATAGTTTTGGTATGTTCTGTTTTAATTTTAATTTGACATGTTTCCTAATTTGCCTTGTGATTTCTCCTTTGACCCATTGACTATTTAAAAGGATTTTTAAAGTTTCTATAGATCTGTGAATTTCCCAATTTTCCTTGTGTCACTAATTTCTAGCTTCATTCCATTGTACTTGGAATAGATGCTTTATATCATTTCAATCTTTTAAAATTTATCGAGTCTTGTTTTGTGACCTAACATATGGAATATCCTAGAGAATAATCCATTTGTACTTTAGAAGAATGTATATTCTGCTGTGTTGAATGGAGTGTTCTGTATATGTCAGTTAGGTTTGGTTCATTTATAGTAATATTCAAGTCCTCTGTTTCCTTACTGATCTTCTGTCTAGATATTCTATCTGTTAATGAAAATCGTGTCCTGAGGTCTCCAGCTATTATTGAAGTTCTGTCTATTCCCCCTTCAGTTTTTTCAATGTTCGTTTCATGTATTTTGGGATTCTATGGTTAGAAGCAAAGGTGCTGATAATTTTTACATCTTCTTGGTGGATTGACCCTTCTATTAATACATAGTGTTTTAGTTTGCTAAAGGCTGCTAATGCAAAATACCAAAAACGGGTTTACTTTTATAATGGGAATTTATTAGGGTAAAATCTTACAGTTCCAAAGCTGTGAAAATGTCCAAATCAAGGCATCACCAGGGGCTGCTCTGCTGATCTTGGACTCCTGCTGTGTGGCAAGGCAAATGGCAGCTGGTATCTGCCTTCTCCTCCAGGTTCACTTTCTCCTCAAGCTGAGCTGTGGGTGATCGGACATAAGGCTTGTCTCTTCAGCTTCAGGCTGCTCTGCTGATTTCAGCCTCTTGCCTATCTCTCAGCCTCTTGGAGTTTCTCTGTCTTTCTGAAGCTATAGGTAATCCTAGAGTCCTCTCTCACATGGCAGGGTAAAAAACAATGGCTCTCTTTCTCTGTGTTTCCCTGCTTTCAGTCCTCAGTTTATATAACTCCAGTAAAAGGATTAGGGCCCAGTCTGGGTTTTCTTTTCTTTTTTTTTAATATATGAAAGGATACAACAAAGAAGAAGCCAAAAGAATAGGCACATAGGTTGGGGTCTGGGAGGGTCTCATACACAAGTTTCTGTGTCCTTTCCACATGTTTTCAGGACAAATCCTCCTCCGGGCACACCATTGTATCTTTTCATTCATGGTAGCTCTCCTGAGTTTCAAGTGTTTGAGTTTATATGGGATTATGTTATGTAGGCCTGATTGATGAAGTCAGTGTCTACATGGTTGAATTCAGTTGCTAGTCCCCCACCCTCCCAGAGGCTGCGGAGGTCAGTGACATGACTGGTTCAAAACCCCAACGCTCTAATCACATGGTCTTTCTGGTATGGCCAGCCTAAACCCTAAGACTAAGACTACAGGTGTGGCTGGCCCTACTCTGCTAAGGATAGTTTGTGAACTATTAGGTGTGGTCCGAAGCCTATCATGAATAACAAAAAATACTCCTTTCACAGGAAATTCCAAGGAAGGAGGGTTTACCCCTCCTCCATTCAATTCAATGGTGCTAATTTATCTCATCTTCTTCTATATCAATATAAACATCATTTGCATAATATCTTCTAAAACTTGATCATAGATAATTAGCCCATATTTTCAAACCAAAACATTTGTAAAGAAAAAATCACACAACCAGCCGTGAGACAAACTTTGGAAAACAGAACTCACACCTACTGCATGTAGATCTCAGAGCTACAGATGGTTTTCAGTTTCACCTAACTATAGTTAGGTGAAGATATAAGTAATATAAATCTTTTAAATAGTATTTGTGAGAAACTGGCCCTTTCTATTTTTGCTTGCTTTATGAAAATACTGTGGGTTCAGCTTCAGACAACCACAATAAAGCAAATAGCACAATAAAGTGAGCCACAAAAATATTTTGGTTTCCCAGGGCATATGAAAATTATGTTGAACTACACTTTAGTGAGGCAGGTTAGTACGGGGAGTTAGGGAAGGTGTTCTGTCATAGCTGGGACTCAGTGAGAACATGGATGGCAGAGAAAATGGCCGTGAGACTCTACCTTTCTACTAAGAACAAAGCCAGAAAGATCCCACCAAGACCCTGGCCATAAGGTCCATCTGGAACTCATTCTGGGGTCAAGGGGAAGCCCTGGATACCTTCAAACAACAGGCCTCCTCATTTGCCGCCTGAGAGCTAATAGGTGGGGCGATCAATCAGAAGAACAAACTGTTGGAGCCCCTCCCCAATATTAGGAAGGCGGAAGAGGAAAGGTCTAAAAGAGGTCTAACCTGGGGCCCCACGTATATGACTCATATTGTAGCATGCCCACAAGCCATGTCTCAGGTTGTGTACTTAACTCATTTCTGTTCTCTTTTTTCTTAATAAACTTTTATTTATTTATTTATTTTTGAGGTGCCAAGGCAAGGGATTGAACCCGGTGATGGATATAGGATGACCAAATACCTTAAGTAACTTGTTTCTCAACCTGTTGCTAGTATACAAAGGAAAGAATTGTATGTAAATTAGAAGGTCTTGAGATGCGAACCTCTCTTGGTGCCAAATTCCATTTTTGGTGGTCAAGAACATCGTATTGAAACAATGAAGTATGAAAACCAGTTTCAACTGTTTGGCTGGACCTTCACAGAAGAAGCCTCTTGCTGTTTTCACTTCAACTTGCTTAATTAACAGTAAAATTCCCACCCAGGGGTGGAGTTATCCATCCCTTTTTTGATTATGCAAGGTATATGCAAGCATGATTTCCTGAACATACTAATCATACAATTATATAACCAGCTATGTGCTTTCATCCATATGCATAAAAGCTAATGCATAATCAACATAAATGCTAAGTAGTAACTTGGGTATTTAAGCAAGAGTAAAACCACAGCATAGGGAGTCAGGTCTGAGTCACTTTGGATGGACCTTGGCTCCTTACATCTGCAGATGTAATAAATGTGACTGCCTAACTCTCGTGTTGAAGTTTTCTTCATGCTGTCTCTGGTTATTCATAAAGGCCCTGCTTTGAGGCCTAACACTGGGACCTCATAAGTGGGAAGCCAGCGTTCAAGCACTGAGCCACATAGATTCCCCTGATTTGTTTTTTGTTTGTTTGTTTGCTTATTGTTTATTTTTGCTCATTTGTTTATTAGGAGGTACCTCCCATGTGGGAAGCAGGTGCTTAACCACTTTAGCCACATCTGCTCTCAATAAGCTCTTTACTCCTTGGCTACCTTAAATTTTTTATGCAACACAGCCAAGAATCTAAAAGTCCAGATCCCAGAGTACTCTGCTAAACATAGTCTATTAAGTGCGCAATAGCATCATGTCTAAAAAAGCAATGTACATAACTTAATTAAAAATACTTCATTGCTAAAAATGCTAACCATCATCTAAGCCTTCAGTGAACCATAACTGATGGAAGGTCTAGTTTCTATATTAATGGCTGCTGTCTGATCAGGTGGTGTTGCTGAAGATTGGGGAGGCTGTGACAATTTCATAAAATAAGACAACAATGAAGTTTGCCTCATTGATTAACTCTTCCTTTCACAAAATAGTTCTCTGTAGCATGAGCTGCTGTTTAATAGCAATTTGCCCAAAGAACTTCCTTGAAAATTGGAGTCAATCCTCTCAAACCCTGATGCTGCTTTATCAACTAAGTTTATGTAATATTCTAAAACCTTTGTTGTCATTTCAACAATGTTCTCAGCATCTTCACAAGGAGTAGATTCCAGCTGAATAAAACACTTTCTTTGCTCATTAATAAGAAGCAACTCCTCATCATGAGTTTTATCATGAGATGGCAGCAATTCCGTTACAGCTTCAAGCTCCACTTCTAATTCTAGTACTCTTGCTATTTCCACCAAATCTGCAGTTACTTCCTCCACTGAAATCTCGAGCCTCAGAGTCATCTAAGAGGGTTGAAATAAACTTATTCAAACTCTTGTTAATGTTCCTGTTTTGACTTCCTTCAATGAATCACAAAAGTTTTTTTCTTTCCTTTCTTAGAAAAGTTGTGGGCTTACTGAACAATCATGAATAAAACACAGGCTTCCCATATACCACCTCTCCACCAATAACTTGCTTTGGTGTGGAACACTTGTTGCACTTGATGATAGCACATTTTTAAGTTGTACTATTAATTAAAGCATATGGTTTAACTTAGGGTTCACTGTGTAGTATAGTTCCCTGGATTTAAAAAAAAATTTTTTTATTCTGTTAACATGTATACAATCTAACATCTTCTCTTTTAATCACATTCACATATATTTCAGCACTGTTAATTGTATTCGCAATGTTGTGTTACCAACTCCACCATCCATTACCAAAACATTCCCATCATTCCCAATAGGAAATTTGAACATTTTAGCCTTAACTTTCCATTCCTTAGCCCTACCCTATTCTCTGATAATCTATATTCTATATTCTGACTCTATGAGTTTACTTATCTAATTGTTTCAAATCAGTGAGATAATACAATATTTATCCTTTTGAGTATGGCTTATTTCACTCAACAGGATGTCTTCAAACCTCTTCCATGTTGTCACATGTATCAAAACTTCATTTCTTTTTACAGCTAAATGATATTCTTTTGCATGTGAATACCACATTTTGCTTATCCATTCATTGGGTCATGGACATTTGGGTTGCTTCCATCCTTTGGGAATTGTGACTAATGCTGCTAGACATTAGTGTGCAAATATCTGTTCAAGACCATGCTTCCAATTCTTTTGGGTATATATCTAGCAGTGGGATTACCAGGTAATATGGTAGTTCTACACTTAGCTTTCTGAGAACCTGCCAAACTCTCTTCCACAGAGTTGAACCATTTTAAATTAATACTAGCTAGGAATGAATATTCCTACTTCTCTGCATCCTCTCTAACACTTGCTATTTTCCATTTTATTAATAGCAGCCATTCTAATGGGTGTGAAATGGTATACTGATGGCTAAGAATGTTGAGCATCTTTACATGTACTTTCTGGCCATTGGTATATCTTCTTTGGGGAAATGTCTGTTCAAGTCTTTTGCCCATTTTTAAATTGGGTTGTTTGCCTTTCTGTTGTTAAGTTAAAGGATTTCTTTATACATACAGGATATTAATCCTTTATTGGATATGTAGTTTCCAAATATTTTCTCTCATTGTAGAGGCTGCTGTATTACTTTCATGATAAACTCATTTGAGTAACAGAAGTTTTTAATTTTGATGAGGTCTCATTTATCTTTTTTTAAAATTTTGTTGCTTATGCTTGGGTGTAACACCTAAGAAACCACTGCCTAACACAAGGTGCTGAAGATGTTTCCCTACATTTTCTTCTAGGAGATTATATTTCTACCTCTTATATTTAGGTCTTTGATCCATCTTGTGCTGATTTTTGTATATGGTGTGAGGTAAGGGTCCTCTTTTTTTTTTTTTTTTGATGATGGAGAGTCAGTTTTCCCAGCAACATTTGTTAAAGAGACTGTTCTTTCCCAATTGAGTAATCTTTGCCATGTTGTCAAAAATCAATTGGCCACAGATGTGAGGGTCAGTTTCCGAGCTCTCAATTCTGTTCCATTGGTCTACATGTCTGCCCTTATGCTGGTACCATGCTGTTTTGATTACTGTGTTTGTAATAAGTATAAGATCAGGAAGTCTGAGTCCTTCAACTTCATTCTTATTCTTCAAGGTGGCTTTAGCTATTTGGGGCTGCTTACTCTTTCATATAAATTTGAGGATTGACTTTTACATTTCTGCAAAAAAGGTTGTTGGAATTTTGATTGGGATTGCCTTGAATCTATGTATTACTTTGGGTAGTAGTAACATCTTAATGATAATTTGCCTTGCAATCTATGAACATGGAATATCATTTCATTTATTTAGTTTGTCTTTAATTACTTTTAGCAAAGTTTTCTAGTTTTCTGTGTACAAGTTCTTTCCATCCTAGGTTAGATTTATTCCCAGATTTTTTATTCTTTTAGTTGCTACTGTGAATGGATTTTATTTTTAACTTGATTTCTTCTTCTGACTGATCATTGCTTGTTGTGTATAGAAAGACTACTGATTTTTGGGTGTTGATCTTGTACCCTTCCACTTTGCTGAATTCATTTATTAACTCTTGGAGCTTTGTTGTGGATTTTTCAGGATTTTCTGCATATAGTATCATATCATCTTCAGATAGGGAAAGTTTTATTTCTTCCTTTCCAATTTGGATGCCTTTTCTTTGTTTTTCTGGCCTGACTGCTCAGGCAAGAACATCCAGTACAATGGTGAATAACAGATGTTTCAGTGGTCATTTTTGTTTTCCTGATCTTAGAGGGAAAGCTTTCAATCTTTCTCCATCAAGTAGGATGGTAGCTGTGGCCTTTTCAAATATGCCCTTTATCATGTTAAGGAAGTTTCCTTCTATTCCTAGTGTTCAAAGTGTTTTTATCAAGAAAGGGTGCTGTATTATGTCAAATGCCTTTTTGCATAGGTTGAGATAATCATGCAGTTTTTTCTCCCCTTCATCCTGTTAATGGAATGTATTATATTAATTGATTTTCATATCTTGAATGAACCTTGTATACCAGGCATAAATCCTATTTGACCATGGTGTATAATTCTTTTAATATGCTGTTGGATTTAGTTTGCTAGTATTTTGTTGAAGTTTTTGCATCTATATTCATAAGAGATATTGGTTTGTAGTTTTCTTGTGGTATCTTTATCTGGCTTTGGTATGAGGGTGATGTGGGCCTCATATAATGAACTAGGGAGTGTTCTCTCTTCTTCAATTTTTTGGAAGAGTTTGAGCAGAATTGGAGTTAAGCCTTCTTGGACTATCTGGTAGAATTTCCATGTAAGGCTGCTACTGGGCTTTTCTTTTGGGGGAGGTTTTTGATTACAGATTCAATCTCTTTACACTAGTAAAGAGTGTTTGTTGAGATCTTCTATTTCTTCTTGATTCAATATAAGTAATTTGTGTGTTTCTAAGAATTTGTCCATTTCAACTAGGTTATCTAATTTACTGGTATACAATTGTTCATAGTATCCTCTTACAGTCCTTTTAATTTCAGTGAGGTCAGTAGTATGTCCCCCTTTTCATGCCTGATTTTCATTATTTGTATTCTCTTTCTTTCTGTGTCAGTCTAGCTAAAGGTTTGTCAATTTTGTTGATCTTTTTAAAGAACCAACTTTTTGTTTTGTTGATTCTCTATTGTAGTCAGGGTTCTCTAGAGAATAGAACTGATAGGAGAAATCTGTAAATATTATAATGTTTTATAAATTGTCTCATTCAACTGGGGGATATACAAGACCAAATTCTGAAGGGCAGGCTGCGTGCCAGGAACTCTAATGAATGACCTCAATGAGTTCCTCAGGAGAAGCTGTCTGTATGAAGTATAAAAGGGAATTCTCTCTCCTGACTGCTGAAATTACTTCTTCTAAGGTCTTCAAAAGAAGGGACAAGACATAAATCTCCTCATTTGGGATTGTAGATGTAATCAGCCATAGATACAATCAACTCACTGATAATTTAAGGCCACAAAATCTTCTCATAGTACAATTTGGCCAGGGCTTGCTTGACCAAACATGTGGGTATCATTACCTGGCCTAGTTGTCACATGAGCCTAACCATCACATCTATTGTTTTAGTTTGTTTTCTGTTTCACTTTTCTCCACTCTAGTCTTTGTTCTTTTCTTCCTGCTGCTGACTTTGAGTTTAGTTGGCTTTTCTTTTTCTAGTTATTCTAGTTTTGAGGTTAGATCTCTGATTTGAAGACTTTCTTTTTTAATGTAAGTATTTAGAGCTATAAATTTCCCTCTTTGCACTGCCTTTGCTGCTCCTCCTGTATTTTCATTTTCATTCGCCTCAACATATTTTGATATTTAATTTTGCATCTGATTTCCTCTGTAACCACTGGATGTTTAAGAATATGTTATTTAATTTCCAAATATTTGTGAATTTTCCCTTCCTCTATTATTGATTTCTAGCTTCATTGATTGTGGCCAGCAAATATACATGGTATGATTTCAATAATTTTTCATTTATTGAGATTTTTTTTTTGTGAACCAATATATGGTCTATCCTGGAGAATGTTCCAAGCATACTCAAGAAAAATGTGTATTCTGTTTTTATTGGGTGAAGTGTCTCTCGAGGCTAATTAGTTTAGTGTATCTTTCAAGTCCTATATTTCCTTATTGATCTTCTGTGTGGGATTGATGTTCTACCCATTATTAAGAGGGGTGTGTTAAAGTCTCCTACTATTAATGTAGAACTGTGAATTCCCCTTCAAATCTCTGTGTTTGCTTCACATATTTTGTGGTTCTGCTGTTAGGTGTATATATACTTATAATTGTTATATCTTCCTGTTGAATTGTCCTTTATCAGTATGTAATGACCATCTTTGTCCCTTGTAACTGTTTTGGATTTAAAGTCTATTTTTTCACGTATTAGTATAGCCTCCTCTGCTCTCTTTTGGTTATTTATTTATTTATTATTATTATTATTTTTTATTTCTCTCCCCACCCCACCCCCATTGTCTGCTCTCTGCATCCATCTGCTGTGTGTCTTCTGCGTCAGCCTGCATTCCTGTCAACAGCACCCAGAATCTGTGTCTCTTTTTGTTGTTGTTGCATCATCTTGCTGTGTCAGCTCTCCATGTGTGTGGTGCCATTCCTGGGCAGGCTGAGCTTTTTTCGTGCTGGGTGGCTCTCCTTACAGGGTGCACTCCCTGCACGTGGGGCTCCCCTACATGGGGGACACCTCTGTGTGGCACGGCACTCCTTGCATGCATCAACACTGTGCATGGGCTAGCTCACCACATGGGTCAGGAGGCCCTGGGTTTGAACCGTGGACCTCCCATGTGGTAGGTGGACACCCTATCTGTTGGGCCAAATCTGCTTCCCTTGGTTATTTCTTGCATCGTATGTTTTTTTATATCCTTTCACTATCCTAACTTCTTGTATCTTTGAATATAAGGTGAGTCCCTTGCAGATTGCTTTTTTCCCATTCTGTTAATCTCTGCCTTTTGACTGGGAAGTTTAATTCATTTACATTTAAGGTCACTACTGCCTTAAATATAATTTATGGCATTTTGCTATTTAACCTTTGTAAGTTTTATATGTTTTTGGTATCTCCTCTCCATTAAAGCCTATTTTCATATTTGTTTGCTTTCTTGTGTTCTATAATATTGACTGCCTCCTATTTATTTCTGGATATATTTTTCATGTGTTTTCCTTGTGGTTACCATAAGGTTAAAAGTTAATATACTAAATATATAATAGTTATATCTGGTTTGATATTAACTTAACTTCAATAGCATGCAAATATACTTTTCCTATACCCCTCTGACCCCACCATTTTTTTGTACTTGTTACCACTTAAAATTTTGTACATTGTATATCCAAAAACTTAGATTTATCATTACTTCTTATGCATTTGCGTTTTTAGCACCTGATAATCTAGCATTTATATTTACCCAAATGGTTACTTTTCCTTGTGTCTTTATTTCTTCATAATGCTTTGAACCACTGTCTAGTATGCTTTCATTTCAGTCTGAGGAAATCCCCTTAGCATTGCTTGTAGGGTAGGTCCAGTGGTAATGTATTCCCTCAGTGTTTATTTATCTTAGAATGCCTTGATTTCTCCCTCAATTTTGAAAGAGTCTTGCCAGATATATAATTCTTGGATTGCAGTTGTTTTCCTTTAGCACTTTAAGTATTTTAACCCATTGCCTTCTTGCCTGCGTAGATTATGATGAGAATCAGCAATCATTCTTATTGGGATTCCCTTGTATGTGACACTGCATTTCTCTTGCAGCTTTTGGAACTCTCTCTTTGTCCTTTTCATTTGATAGTGTTATCAGTATATGTCAGGGTGCATTTTTCTTCATGTTTATCTTGTTTTGTGTTCTGAGTTTCTTGGATAAGCATTGTTACATTTTTTTGCATTTGGGAAATTCTCTTTCATTATTTCTTAATCTATTCTTTCTGCCCCTTTCTCTTTCTTCTCCTTCTGGGACTCCTATAATGCATATGCTGGTGCTCTCGATGGTGTCCCATAGTGGTCTTAGGTTATTTTCACATTTAGTAATTATTTTTTCTTTCTGCTCCTCAGCCTGACTTATTTCAAGTGTCTTGTCTTCAAGTTCACTATTTCTTTCTTCTGTCAGCTCCAATCTCCTCTTGAAACCCTCCTGTGGATTTTTCATTTCAGTTATTATGGTGTTCAACTCCAGCAGTTCTGTTTGGGTTCTTTTCAAAATTTATATCTCTTTTTTCTTTTTTTTAAAGATTTACTTATTTTATTTCTCTCCCCTCCCCCTCCCCCACCCCAGTTGTCTGTTCTGTGTGTCTGTTTGCTGCATGTTCTTCTATGTCTGCTTCTGTTGTTGTCAGCAGCATGGGAATCTGTGTTTCTTTTTGCTGTGTCATCTTGTTATGTCAGCTCTCCGTGTGTGCAGCACCGTTCCTGGGCAGGCTGCACTTTCTTTCGCGCTGGGCGGCTCTCCTTACAGGGCGCAGTCCTTGCGCATGGGGCTCCCCTATGCGGGGACACCCCTGCGTGGCAGGGCACTCTTTGCGTGCATCAGCACTGCATGTGGGCCAGCTCCACATAGGTCAAGGAGGCCCAGGGTTTGAACCATGGACCTCCCATGTGGTAGATGGACGCCCTAACCACTGGGCCAAGTCTGCTTCCCTAAATTTATATCTCTTAAACAGTCATATTGTTCATTCATTGTTTTCTTTTCTTTTTTTTAAAATTTATTTCTCTCCCTTCCCCCCCCCCCACCAGTTGTCTGCTCTCTGTGTCCATTCGCTGTGTGCTCTTTTGTGACTACTTCTATCCTTATCAGTGGCACCAGGAATCTGTGTTTCCCTTTGTTGCGTCATCTTGTTGTGTCAGCTCTTTGTGTGTGCAGCGCCATTCTTGGGCACGCTGTACTTTCTTTCGTGCTGGGCAGCTCTCCTTATGGGGTGCACTCCTTGCACATGTGGCTCCCCTCCACGGGGACACCCCTGCATGGCAGGGCACTCCTTGTGCACATCAGCACTGTGCATGGGCCAACTCCACACGGGTCAAGGAGGCCCAGGGTTTGAACCATGGATCCCATGTGGTAGGCGGATGCCCTATCCATTGGGCCAAGTCCATTTCCCTCATTGTTTTCCTTTTTTTTTTTTGTCTTTATTTTTTTAATGTTACATTCAAAAAAATATGAGGTCCCCATATACCCCCCACCACCTCACCCCACTCCTCCCCCCATAACAACAACTTCTTCAATCATCATGAGACATTCATTGCATTCGGTGAATACATCTCTGAGCACTGCTGCACCTCATGGTCAGTGGTCCACATCATAGCCCACACTCTTCCACAGTCCACCCAGTGGGCCATGGGAGGACATACAATGTCCGGTGACTGTCCCTCCAGCACCACCCAGGACAACTCCAAGTCCCAAGAACACCCACACAAGAACATCACATCTCTTCCTCCCACTCCCTACCCCCAGCAGCCACCATGGCCACTTTCTCCACACCAATGCCTCATTTTCTTCGATTACTAATCACAATAGTTCATGAATAGAATATCAGTAAGTCCACTCTAATCCATACTCTATTCCTCCATCCTGTGGACCTTAGAATGGTTGTGTCCACTCCACATCTATATCAAGAGGGGGCTTAGATTCCACACCTCATTGTTTTCTTGATATCCTATAATTCTTTCTCTATACTTTTGAAACTTTATCTCTTTAAGCATTTTTAAGAACATTTTTTAAAAGGTTTTGTTTTGTATGTCCACATTCTTGTCTTGTTCGTGTTTTCTGTATTTTTATCCTCTTCCTTTGAATGCGCCATCATTTCTTGTTTCTTTGTTTGTCTTGTACTCTTTTGTTGCAAATTGTTAATTTTAATATTTTCAAATGTTAATTATGGTTTTTCTTCCCTCAGATGTCTGTTTCTTGGTTTTCTAACAAGCTTGTGATAAGACAGATTTTCTTGAGCGTCATCCATCCTATCAAGAAGGTCTGCTCAAGGCAAATGCACTGTGTAGGGTTTTCCCTGTCTTATAGACCTCTGTCCTCTCCTGGGATTTTGCTTGTTAATTGTAATGAAATTCCTGTTTGCAGGAGTTTGGTTATCTCCTATGCTTTCTAGGGGACAAAACTCCCTCTAACAGATATCTGAAGCTTTCAGGCCTTTATCCCAGACTATTTGCCTCTCTTTTATTTACATTATAAAGTTTTTTATACTCCTTTTGTTGTTTCATGCTGATTTTGCAGGGAGGACAAATTGTGGGATTAGTGTCACTCTGGGGAGGACTTTCTCAATTTGTTTAATCCCAGCCAAAACAGGGCCAGGGACAAAGGGGGCATAGACTGACTCCAGTGTGTCCTATGAATGCAGGAAGGGCATCTGAAACTTCTCCAACAGCTCCTCAAAGCTGAACTTCTGTGGCCTGCCTAGCAAATGCAGTCCTTCAGCTAACTTTCCCCAGCAGCTCTAAGGAAGAAATGCATCTTTAAATCTCCATCACCCCTAGACCCTGTTCTGGGAGGGTTGAAACAATAGCTGCCTACAGGAGGGACCCAGCCTTCTGAATTCACTAATCAAAAGCCATGATCAGTGACTAACCTTGCATACCCTTGTTCTTGGGGAAGATTTTTTTTTTTAAGATTTATTTATTAATTTGCCTCCCCTTGCCCCCCCCCTCCAGTTGTCTGCTCTCTGTGTCCATTTGCTGTGTGTTCTTCTGTGTCCACTTCTATCCTTATCAGTGGCACCAGGAATTTGTGTCTCCTTTTGTTGTGTCAGCTCTCCATGTGTGTGGCGCCATTCCTGGGCAGGCTGCACTTTCTTTCACGCTGGGCGGCTCTCCTTACGAGGCGCACTCCTTGTGCATGGGGATCCCCTACGCGGGGACACACCTGCGTGGCAGGACACTCCTTGCGCACATCAACACTGGGCATGGGCCATCTCCACACGGGTCAAGGAGGCCCGGGGTTTGAACCGCGGACCTCCCATGTGGTAGGCGGACGTCCTATCCATTGGGCCAAATCTGCTTCCCGGGGAAGAAGATTTTTATGTCCTTTCTGTCAGCAGCTGATAACCAGGGACTGGATCTCACAGCAGCTGCAAGTATGGGGTATGGGCACTTGTAGACCCTGAGTGGAGGGAGTAATTTATAGTTCTCCACTATATTTTATCAGCTTCTTCCTCCTGCTTTTCTCTGCATGATAAGCAGTGTTCTTCTGGGTCCTGGAGTTTCAAAATAGTTGTTTTAGACAGTTCTTGCCATTTAATAGTTGTTTTGGTGGAGGGACTGAGTCCTGGAACTCCCTACTCCACCACCTTCCCCATTAGTTCCAAAAATGTTCTTAATGGCTTCTAGAATGGTGAATCCTTTCCAGAAAGTTTTCAATTTACTTCGCTAAATTCATCAAAGGAATCATTATGAGAGCTATAGTCTTATGAAATTTATTTCTTAAATAATAAGACTTAAAAGTCAAAACAACTCCTTGATTCCTGGGCTGCAGAATGGAAAACAATTTTCATCTCATTGACAATCTCCAACAGAGATCTTTGGTGAACAGGTGCATTGTCAAAGAGCAGTAATATTTTGAATAGAAATTTCTTTTCTGAGCAGTAGGTCTCAATAGTGGGGTTAAACATATTTAGTTAATCATGTTGTAAACAGATGCACTGTCATCCAGGCTTTGTTGTCTCATCTATAGGGAGAGTACAATTAGCATAATTACTAAGGGCACTAGGATTTTCAGAATGGTAAACTAGCACTGGATTCAACTGAAAGCACCAGCTGCATTAACTCCTCACAAGAAAGCCTGTTCTTTGAACTCTTGAAGCCAGGCATTGGCTATTTTTCTCTAGCTATGAAAGAACTAAGAGGACCTTTTCAGCACAAATCTGTTGTTCCATGTGGCCACCTTCATCAATATCTTACTTCGATCTGGATAACTTGCTGCTTCCGCTTGTACTTTTATGTTAAAGAGATGGCTTCTTTCCTTAAGCCTCATGAACCAGCCTCTGCTATCTTAAAATTTCTTCCGTAAATTCCTCACCTCTCTCAGCCTTCATAGAACTGAAGAGAGTTACTTTGCCCTGGATTAGGCTTTGGCTTAAGGGAATGTTGTGGCCGATTTGATCTTCTATCCAGGCCACTAAAACTTTCTCCATATTAGTAGTAAGGCTGTTTTCCTTTCTTATTATCCATGTGCTCACTGGAGTAGCACTTTTAATTTTCTTCAAGAACTTTTCCTTTGCATTCACAACTTGGTTAGCTGTTTGGCTTAGGTTTTGGCTTATCTTGGCTTTCAACATGTCTCCCTTTAATCTTTTCTAGCCTTTGATTTAAAGTGAGAATTGTGCAACTTTTCCTTTCACTTGAACACTTAAGAGACGGGTGAAGGGTTATTAACTGGTCTAATTTCAATATTGTTGTGTCTCAGGGAACAGTGAGGACCCAGGAGAGGAAGAAAGATGGGGAATGGTTGGACAGTGGAGCAGTCAGAACACATTCAACAATTATTATGTCCACTGTCTTATCTGGGCAATTATAATAGTAATGTGAAAGATCATAGTGAGACAATACTTATAATAGTAATGTGAAAGATCCAGTAATAAGGAAAAAAGTTTGAAATATTGTGATAATTACAAAAACTTGACAAAGAGCCAAAGTAAGCACATGCTGTTGGAAAAATGACATCAGTAGACTTGCTCAATGCAGGGTTGCCGCAAACTTTTATTTTGTAAGAAAACCACAATTACCTGCAAAGCACTATAAAGCAAAGTGCAATAAAACAAGTTATGCCTGTAATTATTTTCTTAGCCCATATTCCAAAATTATGGGCAATGATAAAAAATAATCTTACCAAGAAATTATTTTGTGAGTACTCAAAACAACATTTTCATATTTTAGTCATTTAGTATTTGACAAATCATATTAAAAACGGAATAGAGCTTGTGGTAGAGATTTCTGATGTTGATTCAAATCTCATAATCCAATCCTTCTGGTCACCCTGATTATTTTACTTCTAAGACTTCTTGGCAGTTAGGTACTGCCTTGTGGCTGAGGTCTTGGGCAACAGAGTGAGGGTTTAAGTAACATGTACCAAGTCAAGACTTGGGCTATACAAAACTTCCATGGGTGATCCTTATCCAAGGGCTCTGAGAGGGGAGTAAGAACATAGAAGGGTCTAGGGTATCTGATTACTATACCCCAACCCTCAGTGGATAGGACATTAGGAAAAATTGTTAACTGTAACTGTATTAAACCAGATTATATCAATTATTAGTCTCTATTCTTTTTTTTTTTTAATTTTTATTCTCTTCTTGATAAAAAAAAATGGAACATTAGTGGAAAAGGCACAGAGTTCTCCTGTGTCCCACTCTCTGATAAGGGTCTTCCAAAGAGGAAAAAGTCATTTAAGTCCCTAAATTAGTAACTTATTCAATTAGAACTTGCCTTTTTTGTCAATAAATAATTAAGAATGAGTTAATTTTTCCTAAATCTTTTTTTTATGTTCTTAAACCAAACTCCTGTTTTTTGGAAAAGATTTGTCACATATTACAAGAAGTCCCTCTAGCATGGTACAAAAGGGCTCCAACTTCATTTCTCTGCTATTCTCATGACTTCTCCATACTCAGAGTATGGTTTTATCCTTAGATTGCTAGCATGATGGCCATGGCTACTCCAGTCTTCATAGTGAGACAGAACAATATGCAGAGGGAAGAGATGGCCCCTCTTCATGTATATTCCTCTGAAAGGGTGAGGAAGCCTTTTTAGAATTTCCTCCAAAGACCTCCTTCAAACATTTTATTGGCCAAGACTAGATCACATGTCCCTTCTTGGTTTTTCCTGGAAAGGAAAACACACTTACATGCTTGGCTAGCTTAATCAAGACAAACCACTGAGTCAAATGGGGACTCAGAGAGCAAGAAGAAAGAAGGGTAGTTGTTCAGAAGAGCCAACTAAGCAAAGACTATGGTTGGGGTTTGTCCTTACATTTGGGAAACATAATGCAATTAAAAATAGTAATAAATAATTTTAAAAGTTGTGCTATAAAGCAGTTTGTCCAACTTTTAGCCATATGTAGATGAATTACAGTTAGACCTTGGTTTATTTGATAAAGCATGTTTTCTTATTTTAAGATGCTATTTGCATAACTGGCAAACTTATCTCTGAAATTAAAAATTCCATATGTTGAGACTAGTTCAGTTTCTAAGTAAACAGTGTTTTAATTCTAATTATTATGCTTTTTTCCTTTTAAATTACCTTATAAAGAAAGCAGTCCTCTGACACTTCTCCTTTTAGTATGCATGGTACACAGGAGTTTGGTTTTACACTATATGAACAATTGATCTAGACTGTCTTCCACATGGTTGACACACTTTGTCAGAAAACCAGGAAATGTTTATTTTGTCACTTTAATAGCTTACCCTTTAAAACAATTTTTGGATTGTGGGCAGATGGTGTTGAACTAGCAGGCAGGGCTTAATTCTTTCACAAAAACAATGGAGAAAGAACCAAAATCTATCTAAGGGACCTGCTTTGGGGGTTAGCAGACCAAGACACAATTCCCAGGAGGGTTAGGGACAGAGAGATGAAGAACCCAAAAACAAACAAACAAAAAATGTGAGTTAACAAATCCCCACAGTGACCAGGAAGAGCTCCCCACCCCCAACCCCAAAATACTAAGACGGAGTAAAGCCTGTGGCTCACTGCAGCTGACTGGGAGGGGAACAGACATCTTCCCTTCAGCTGTTTCAAGGGGAAATGAGGATCATTTCTTTAGTGAATTCAACCAACAGAGCCCACTTTGAATCTCCACTCTGGAGATTCAATACAGGAACACAGGAAAGCTGAGACAGAAACACCTACGTGGAAATGGGGAATGGTACACTGACAAGCATCATCTGCTGGCCAGCCTAGAAACTGCACAGACAAAAACTGATTTTGGTTCTCTCTGTATCCTAATTCCTGGGAGAAAATCTGTACCCCATTAGTAAGTCCCTGACCCGATTTTGATAACTTAAGCTGGGTAATTTTAAAGACTTAGAATAAATTGAACCAAATATCAAAGAAGATCTGTGAAAAAACAAACAGTAGGGAAGAGAGAGAAATTGGCCATCAGAACAAATTCACTAACATATTCAGATGTCAGACATCAGCAAAAATTTACAAGCCATACTAGGAAACAGGAAGAGCTGGTCTGGCCAAAGGAACAAACCACATATCCTGAAGAGATACAGAATTTAAGACAATCAGTGATAATCGAACAACTTTCCTTAATCAATTCAAATCATTTAAAGAAAATATGACTAAAGAGATAAAGGATAATCAAAGGTACTGGATAAGCATAAAGAACAATTTGAAAGCCTGGAAAGAAATGCAAAAGACCTTGTGGGAATGAAAGACAAAATGGATAAGATTAAAAACACATTAGAGGCACATAAGAGATTTGAACTGCTCAAAGACAGAATTAGTGATTTCAAAGACAAAACATCTGAAGTGGAAAAGACAGAAGAAAAGAAATAGAAGAGGATGGAAAAAATGAAACAGGTCTCAGGAAATTGAATGAAAACATGAAATGCACAAACAAACACATTATCAGTGTCCCAGAAAGAGAAAAGAATGGAAAAGGGGCAGAAAGAATATTGGAGGAAATAATGACTAAAAGCTTCCCAACATTTATGAAAGACATAACTATTAATATAGAAGAAGGACAACACACCCCAAACAAAATAAATCCAAATAGATCTACCCCAAGACACCTACTATTCAGAATAGCAAATATCAGAGATAGAGAGAGGATTCTGAAAGTAGCAAGAGAAAAACAAAGCATCACATACAAGGCAACCTCAATAAGAATAAATGCCAACCTCTCATCAGAAAACATGGAGGAGAGAAGAAAGTAGTCTAATATATTTAAGGTACTGAAAAAGAAAAACTGTCAACCGAGAATTCTGTATCTGGCAAAAACTATCCTTCAGAAATGAGGGTGAGTTCAAAGTCTTCACAGACAAACAAAAACTGATAGAACATGTTACCAAAAGACAAAATTACAAGAGATACTAAAGGGAGTGCTGAAGCCTGAAAGGAAAAAACCAATGATGAGAGATTTGGAGAAGAAGGTAGAAATGAAGATCATTAGGAAGGGCAAATTAAAGGGTAAAAAGACAGACCATAGAATGATATACTAACAGAGAGCTGAAGGACAAAATGGATGAAGTAAGTAATGCCTTTATAGTAATAACATTGAATGTTAATGGCTTGAACTCCCCCATCAAAAGATATAGACTGATAGAATGGATTTTTAAAAAGGAGTTATGTATATGTTGTCTACAAGAGACACACCTCAGACATAAGAATGCACCCATATTAAAAGTGAAAGGTTGAAAAAGATTTTCCATGCAAATAATAACCAAAAAAAGAGCTGGAGGAGCAATACTAATACTGGACAAAAAAGATTTCAAATGCAAAACTGTTATAAAGGATGAAGAAGATCATCATATATTAATAAAAGGGAAATTCACAAAGAAGAAATAATTATACTAAATATTTGTTCACCTAATCCGAGTACCTCAAGATACATGAGGCACACTGAAGGGAAAATAAATGTCTCTACAAAAATAATTGGAGATTTCAATACATCACTCTTGGTATTGGATAGAACACCTGGATAAATGATAAATAAACAGAGAACTTGAATAATATGATAAATGAACTCGACCTAGTAGATATCTATAGAGCACGGCATCCCCAAACAGCATTATATACATTCTTTCCAAGTGCTCATGGATCCTTCTCCAAGATAGACCATATGTTGAGTCACAAGACAAGTCTCAATAAATTTAAGAAGTTTGAAATTATAAAAAAAAATTATTAGAGAACTTGTAGTTTTATAGAAAATCATGCAGAAAAAAAGCATTCCCATATAACCCTCCTATTATTAACACCTTGCATTAGGGAATGTACATTTGTTATAATTATTGAAAGGATATTATGATTATACCATTAACTAGTTTTGTTGTAGAGCCCTATGGTTTTCTAAAAAAATTATTCTAATAACATACACACAACCTAAAATTTCCCTTTTTAGCCACATTAAAATATATAATTCAGTACTGATAATTACAGTCACTAGGTTGTGCTACCATCACCACTATCCATAACCAACGTCCCCCCCCCCCCATGGTGATTTGGAACTATGTATCCCAGAAAAACCTGTTCTTAAATTTAATCTGTTTATGCTGATGTGAACTCATTGTAAGTAGGACCTTTTGATGAGGTTACTTCAGTTAAGGTGTGGGCCAACTCAATCAGGACAGGTCTTAATCCTTTTACAGGGATTCTTTGTAAGCAGAATAAATTCTGAAACACAGAGATAAAGCCAGTGGAAGCAAGAAGCTGAAGATCAATGGAACCTGGAAGAGAAGGGAGAGGCCAGGAAAGAGTGTCACGTCCCTTGCTTTGAAACAGAGGAGCAAAGGACCAAGCGTTACCAGCAGTCAGTCCCAGAATGTCAGTCTTTGAGAAGAAATCATCACTTTGATGATGCCTTAATTTGGACTTCCCCTAGCTTCAAATCCATGCACTAATAAATTCCCATTGTTTATGTCAACCTGTTACATGGTATTTGCTTGAGGAGTGAAGGAAACTAATACAACCCCAAATAGATTCTCTACAATTTAAGCATTAACTCCCCATTCCCTCTCTAATCCTGGTCCCTGGTAACCTATATTCTAGTTTTAGACTCTGTCAAATTAGTAACTTATTCAATTAGAACTCTCTCTTTTTAATCAATGATATCATAATTAAGAATGAGTCAATTATTTATTAAATCTTTCTGTTTTATGTTCTTAAATCAAACTGTTTTTAAAAATGAGCAAACCATTTTACGGAGTGTTGAAATACATTAGGATAAAATGATAGAATTTTAACACCAGCTATAATGGTTATAATAATCTAAAATTTGAAAGCTAGTCTTCCAAATTGGATTTACAAAGTAACTACAATTTGCCATAAATGATAAGGTGTTTTATTCATTTTTTAATGAACACTAATAATGTGATACCTCAAAATAATATGTATTAAAGGCTTATAATATATTGGGTACTGGTGCTAAGATTATCTTTTTTTATTCTCAAAAAATGTATACAGTGCCTTTCAGAGGAAATACAGTGAATAATTTTAGGATGAATGAATAATGTATTTATTTAGATTTTACCACATTCCAAAGCACAAAGAAAAATAAAGAAGAAAAAAGATTAAACAAAAATGAAATAAGAACATTTCTAACTTCTGTAATGATATAAAGTATAGCGAATTAGTACAATACTCTCATAGTGCTTTGGCTTCCTAGTTGCTAAACAAATACCATACAGTGGGTTGGCTTAACAACAGGAATTTATTGGCTCACAGTTTAAGAGGCTAGGAGGTTTGTTTCCTCTCAGGGTTGATATCTTCTGGCTGGCTGGCAATTTTGGGGTTCCTTGGCTTTTCTGTTACATGGCAGTGCACATTGTCATGTCTTCTCTTTTCCCTTCTAGTTTCCATTGATTTCCAGCTTTTGGCTACTTCCCGTGGTTTTTCTCTGATTGTGTTTTACTCTGCTTATAAAAGACTACAGTAATCCAGGTTAAGGTTGAACCTAAGTCAATTGGGCCTTACCTTAAGTAACATCTTCAAGAGATCTTATTTACAATGGGTTCACATCCATCAGAATGTGAACCAAGACAAAGAACATGTCCAAACTGGAGTATACCATTCAATCCACCACACACAATAAGAAAAGCAGACATTCTACTGAGTGCCTATTGTATACCAAAAACTGTTCTGAGTCTATTCCTTCTATTAATTTTAATGCTCTGCCAATTCCATGAGGTAGGTCCTGTTGTTATCATATCATCACCAACCTTACTATTTCTATTTTACAGATGACATACGCTAGCACAAAAAATTGAGTAACTTGACTGAGATTACATAGCTAATAAATAGTAGAACTGGAATTTGAACCCAGGTATCCATTACATAAACACCCTATCATATTGTGATAATATAGCCTCTATAGAAAAATACAGTCGAGTACGACTTGACACTTCCTTATACTAGGACTTTTAGTGCAAACTTGTGCCTTACTATCAAAATTTAGTTCTAGATAATTAATTTTGTGGGGACTATGTGATGCTCTCTAATGATCTGACCCAGGGATAGAATCTAAATGCCTAGAGGTACATTGCTCAATAGCCACAAGTGGTCCTTTATATTTACTTTTTAATTAATTAAATAAATTTCAAAATTAATTTCCTCACTCTCACTTGCCACATTTCAAGTGTTCAATAAATATATGTAGCTAATGGCTAATGTAATGGGTGGCACAAATACAGATTATTTATAGCATCATAGAGAGTCTTATTGCACAGAACTGGTCTTCCAATAGTAATGAAAAGGCTGGCTATGCTTTAGGCATGAATAGTTTCTAGCAATTACAACTTGATAAGAATTGGCAGAAAATTATTAGAGGTTAGACTCTCAGGCAAGAATCTAGAATGTAAGTCTCTGGTTACTGATGAGAGGTAGATCTGGATAAATATAAAATCAAACAAAAGATGGGTGTGCTAGTTTCCTATTGCTGCCACGAGAAAGTACAATTTAGTAGCTTAAAACAACATAAATTTGTTAGCTTCCAGTTCTGTAAGTTAGTAGACCAACGGAGATCTCACTGGGCTAAAATCAAGATGGTGGTAGTGCTGAATTCCTTCTGGAGTGTGGTAGGCTAAGTAATGGCCTCCAAAGAAATCCAGATCCTAATCCTTGGAACTTGTGCATATTACTTTATAAGGCAAAAGGGATTTTGTAGATGTGATTGTTAAGGATCTTGAGAAGGGTAGATTATCCTAGATTTTCTGTTAGAAATGTAAATATAATAACATTACCCTTGTAAGAGGGAAGCAGAGGCAGATTTGACTTGAGAGAGGAGAGATCGAGGTAATGGAAGCAGAGATATGAAAATGTAATGCTGCTGGCTTTAAAAATGGAGGAAGACACCATGAGCCATGGAATGCAAGGAAAGCAGCTAAAATGGAAAACACAAGGAAAGGGATTGTTTTCAAGAGACTCTGGAGGGAATGGGATCCTGCTGACATCTTGACTTTAGCCCATGAAACTTATTTCAGACTTCTGACCTCCTGAACTGTAAGAGAATATGTTTAAGCCACTAATTTTGTGTTAATTTGCCATAGCAATAATAGGAGAGTAATACATGGAGGCTCTAAGGAAGTATCAATTTCTTTGCATTTTTCAGGTTCTAGATGCCACCCACATTCCTTGGCTTGTAAACCCCTATCTCCATCTTCAAAGTCAGTAATAGCATGCCATATGGCATCACTCTGACCTCTTCTGCCTCACTCTTCCATTTTAAGAACCCTTGTGATTTCAATGAGCCCACCCAGATAATCTAGGATAATCTCCCTATTTTAAGATAAGCTAATTAGCAAACTTAATTCATTTATAACCTTAATATCCCCTTGAACATGCAAGGTAAAGTATTCATAGGTTCCAGTAATTAGGACATGGACCTCTTTGTGGGGCCATTGCTCTTCCTACCACATTGGTTAATCATTCTCTGATTAAAGTTGAAGATATTAATCAAAATTTTGGCCTAGATAGTCACTAATTCTCCATCTAGAAATGGAAAGAGGCAAAATATTCAAGACTTGGTCATGAATGGATGGGGCTGAGTGATAGGATCCAAGCATGATTCCCAGATAGGAGGTGGAGGATAGAAGTGGGCAGAAATGATGATTCCAAGTTTGGACAAGTTGAATCAGAAATGCCTGTAACATCTGCAGCTGAAAAATGCCCTGTTGGCAGGTTTATGAAAGATTGTATAAACCTGAAGTTCACTTAAGAGATTTAGTTAGGAGAAATATTTGGAAGTCATTATCATTTAGGTGGTAACTGAAACTGAGAGTTAACCATATAAAGCAGAACAGAAGGAATGTGAGAAGACAATTAGAGAGAACTTCTCGCTGTACAGGAAACCACAGTGTACCTCCTAGATCTCTCTTTACAACCAAGGCACTCATTCCCCCAGCTGCTGGGAGTGCTGCCTGCTGATGCTCACAACTATGTCGCATTTCTGGAATTGCCCTCTATTTGAGGGAGATGCCTTTTTCTATGTTGAGCCTCTTCTCTGGTGGCAGCTCTCATCCAGTGATTGATCCATGTAGGGGCACAAAAACTTGGCCCCCTTGTCTCAATTTGTGAGTTCTCTTAATGGCCATGCTAGCTCTAGAGCTTCCTTTAGAATTGATTGAAGCCTCTGACGCAATTGCATCACAGTTTCAACTTCTCCCCCTGCCATTCCTGCTTCTTCCACAGGTAATCTTCCTGTGAGCATTCCAATAAACTGCCAGCACACATCTCTCCATTTTATGGTCTGTTTTCATGGGAGACTGACATTAATACTTTCCCATTTAATGAAAGGGTAAAAAGTTAATTCCTTGAAAGGACAACAAAAAAGAAATTAATGGTCAAAAAACAACAATGAAAATAAAGAGTATAGAGTGTTTGAACCAAGAAACCAGAGGGTTTCCAGAGGAAAACTGTGATAATCACATGATGAACACTGTTACATGTTGCAGATATGTTTAGTGAAATAATTCCTGGAAAATGGTTAGGCAGAAAGTTGGTCAGAGAAGACAAACTGAAATGCATTGATGAATGAGAAATGGGTAAGTAAGTAGAGATAGGAGGCAAGAAGTATAGATTACACTTCTGCAAAGGTTGGATGTTGGGACTTGGATATAGAACAGAAAGGAGCCAGAGAGGAACCCAGGGACAAGGGACGGAAGAGACTCAAACTTTTAAAGGTGCATTCATTAATTAATAAATATTTATTTAGTATCTACTATATGCAAGCCAGTAGTATATGCAAGGGACACAACCATCCACAAAAGCACTCCCTCTGTCCTCAAGGAGCTTACTATCTGAGGAAAAGGCACCAGTGGAAGATGACTAAGGACAAGTGAGAGAATTGTCAGGAAGTGTGAGGGATCCAGATCAATTTATAGTGACACTGATCTACAAGGTGTCATGTTTGTTCTGCCAGAGCTTACCACCTAAATGACAGGGCAGAAAAACAATGATTGAAGTTCGGTTGGGTTTTGTACAATTGGGAAATGAGAGTGCTGGTTTAGTGATGAATCATGTGGCCCAGGCTACAAAGGGAGGGAAAGAGGGAAACTGAACTTAAAAGTCTGGGAGAAAATGTCCCTGCAGTGTTTTTCAAGATCATAGCTCTGTTATAGTGTGAGTGAGATCATGAGAGGATTTAGGAGATTGTAGTCAGAGATTGCAGGTTTAGAGTTTAAGACTTCTGAGGTCCCTGAATTGAATGGTTTGCTGTCTATCAGGATACTGGACAATCCTGGATTACAGTCAGTGAAGTTATATGATGTAAAGCAAAATTTAATGTCTTTACTGAATTGAGAAAGGGATCCAGAAGTCAGTAGAGAGAGAGATACGGTCCTAGAGTTTGACCTCAGAGCAGATGAACTGTGGATTAATAACCAACTGGCCACCAAACAAAGAGGTGGAGGAAAAGTTCTTTGGAAAGTTTGAGGAGATGGAGGCATTTATTAACATTGTAGTAAGCATTTCAGGTGGCTCAGTGAAAAAGATGGGGGAATGTGGTTGTTAAGAAGACTCTTTAGAGAGGATGTTCAGGATCGTAAGGTCATAAGGACAGGAAGGCAGTTTGGAGATTGGAGGGCTGCTCTGCTCCAAGGACCCTAGGACTAAGAAAGATGGTTGGAAGTTATTAACCTCAAAAGACTTAACCCTGGCATAAATTTTGGGGAAGCCAGGAAAAGTAAACTGCATTTGCCAGAGGCAGTTAATTATCATAGCCAATAAAAGCAAAGGTGGAACTCTTTGGATAGAGTAAAGGAAATAGAAATGTATTTAATATTGGTAGCATCTTAATACTGCATTGTATTGCCTGTTAATTCTTCTCAGTAAGTTGAAGAGAAAAGCTAAAACTGCTAAACACTGTGCCTGGCAAAAGTACATTAAAATCATGTTTTTAATTTCTAAAAGTTAATATAAACAACATTGTAATGGGATGGTATATAGTCAGCCAAAGGATGCAAAATACCAGAAATCTGTTGGCTTTTATAAAGGGTATTTGAGGTAGAAGCTTACAGTTGCCAGGTCATAAAGCATAAGTTACTTCCTTCGCCAGTCTATTTTCACATGTTGGAGCAAGATGGCTGCCAATGTCTGCAAGGGTTCAGGCTTCCTGGGTACCTCCGTTCCAGGGTCTTGCTTCTGTCTGGGTTCAGGGTTCCTCTATACCCAGGGCTTGCTTCTTCCTGGGCTCAGCGTTCCTCTCTTCCTGGGGCTGGCTTCTCTTTCCTCTGTGAGCTTACTTCCTGGGGTTCCAACTTAAGGCTTCAGCATCAAACACCAACATCAAAACTCCAACATCAAAAACCCTCAACTCTGTCCTTTGCCATGCCTTTTATCTGTGAGTCCCCACCC
The DNA here is from genome assembly GCF_030445035.2 of Dasypus novemcinctus. Lineage (NCBI taxonomy): Eukaryota > Metazoa > Chordata > Mammalia > Cingulata > Dasypodidae > Dasypus > Dasypus novemcinctus. The sequence continues at coordinate 45,374,544 of NC_080674.1, read as the reverse complement.
AGTGGTGGGGACTCAACAACCTAATGATGTGGCCCTATCAAAGACCTAATCATGATTTAGTCATGCCCAGGTACAGAACAGATTACAAATATAAAGCAATATCTACTTTTGGAATTCATAACCATATCAAACTGCTACAGTATACCTTTAAAAAAATCTGGCTATGTCATTACCCTTCTGAAAAGCTTTCTGGGTCTCTCCACTGTCTAAAGAATACAATGCAAACTCTTATTATGGCATCCAAAGCTTCCAAAATTTGTCAACTTCTACATTTTCATTTTTCAAAATTCAGTTCCACCAGTAGGTTTCAGTCTAAATCCAGAATACAATATAATACAGTTTTCAAAAGAGATTCCCACTATTTTCTAAAAATTACTAGATACTCATTAAAATGTATGCCTGTTTTGTGCTTAAAATTCCAAGTTTAGCCTCGGGTAATAAATCTTAAATGAGGAGGAGGTAGGATTTAGGTATGGCTATTTAACTGTTCACAACTGGGTTATTTTAAGAATTATATAATATTATGTTAGAGCTCAGCCTTCAAGTTAGTGAGCAGGAATTTCTTATGGACTAAGATTCCAGTACCCCTAAAAAGGACACTGGTTATTGATTTTTTTTTAAAAGCATCTTTATTGAGATATAATAAATACCCACTATGAAATTCACCTATTTAAAACATACAATTCAATGGTGTTTAGTATGTTCATAGACATGTGCAATTATCACCACAGTCAATTTTAGAACATTTTCATCACCTCATAACCTCAAAAAGAAACCCCATACCCTTTAGCTATCAGTCCCCTATACCGTTCCTATACCCCATCCCTAGCTACCACTATGTTTTCTATAGATTTGCCTATTCTAGACATTTTATATAAATGGAATCATAGAATATGTAGTCTTAGGTAACTGGTTTCTTTCAGTTCACGTAATGTTTTCAAGGTTTATCTATATTGTGTCTTGTATCAGTACTTCATTCCTTTTATAAGGCCAAATCATGTTCTGTTGTATGGATACACCATGTTTATCTGTTCATCAGGTAATGTACTTTTTGTTGTTTCAACCCTTTGGCTTTTATAAATAATGCTGCTATGAATATTCATGTACAAGATTTTTAAGGGGTGGCATTGGTAAATTTATGTTGAATCATTTGAGGAACTGCCAGATTGATTTCCAAAATGGCTGCATTATTTTGCATTTCCACCAGCAGAATAAGAGGATTTCAATTTCCCTAGATCTTCACCCATACTAGCTATTATCTGACATATGTTGTATGTTTACTTTCATTCATATCAACCTAGTGGGTATGAACAGGTATCTCACTGTGGTTTTGCTTTGCATTGTCCTGATGACCAATGATGTTGAGCATCTTTTCATATACTTATTGGCTGTCTGTAAATCTTCCTTGAAGAAATATCTATTCAGATCCTTTGCCCATTTAAAAAAATGTCTATTATTATTGAGATGTAACAGTTCTTTATATATTCAAGATACAAGTCACTTATCAAATACAGGATTTGTAAATATTTTCTGCCATTCTGTGGTTTGTCTTTAAGCTTTCTTGATAGTACCTTTTGGAGCACAATAGTTCTTAATTTTGATGTGGACAATTTACCTGTTCTTTCTTTTGTTGCTTGTGCTTTTGGTGTCATATAAAAGAATCCATTGCCTAATCTGAAGTCATGAAGATTTACCTCTAAGTTTTCTTATGAGAGTTTTACAATTTAAATTTTTTATACCTTTTGGTTTAATTTTTATATATGGGGTCAAATAAGGATACAACTTCATTCTTTTCCATGTGGTTATGCAGTTGTCCCACCATCATTTGTTGAAAAGACTATTCTTTTCCCATTAAATGGCATTGGCCCTGTAATGATTTGATGCTAGATGGATCTCAGAAAATTATGCCTTTAGAGTTAATCCATTCCTTTGGGTGTGAACCTATTGTAGATGGGGACTTTTGATTAGGTTGTTTCAGTTAATAGTCTTTTGACTAGATTATTTCAGTAAGGCATGACCCAGGGTAGGTCTTATTCCTCTGACTGGAGTCCCTTATAAATGGGATGAACCAGATAGAGTAAAACTCATAGAAGCTTAGAGAAAAAGCTACTGGAGCAGAGAGAGGAGCCACAAGAGCAAGGAGCTGCAATCAATGGAATCAGGGAGAGAGGAAGCCAGAAGCTGAAGCAATAGAACCTGGAAGAGTAGAGGGAGACCAACAGATGCAGCCATATGCTGGTCTTTGGGAAGAAAGAATCACCTGATGATGCCTTGATGTGGACACTTTTCATTGTGTCAGAACTGTAAGCTTGCAACCTAATTAATTCCCATTGTAAAGCCAACTCATTTCTAGTATATTGCTTTTGGCAGCTTTTAGCAAATGAAAAGAGCATTCTTATTGAAATTCAGTTGACCACAGACATGTGTTTTCTTCTGGACTCTAATCTTATGCCAGTATTGCACTGTCATGATTATTGTTGCTCTGTAGTAAGATTTGAAATTGGGAAGTTCAAGTATGCTGGCTTTGTTCTTTTTCAAGATTGTTTTGGTTACTCTGGGTCCTTTGCAGTCCCATATGAATTTTAGAATTGGTTTGTGTATTTCTACAAAGAAACTACCTGGATTCTGATAGGAAATATGTTGTTCAATTTTGGGAGTATTGCCATCTTATCAGCATTAAGTCTTCTGACTGATAAATACAGGATATTTTTCTATTTATTTAGAGCTTCTTTAATTTCTTTCAACAATATTTTGCAGCTTTCAGGGTACAAGTTTTACAGTTCTTTTCTTAAATTTATTTCTAAGTATTTTATCCTGTAACCTTCCTGAACCTGTTTATTAGTTCTAATAGTTTTTTTTGTGAATTCCTTAGGATTTTAAAGATACAAGGTTATGTCATTGGTGAATAGTTTTACTTCTTCCTTTCCATTTTGGAAACTTTTTTTTTTTTTAAAGATTTATTTATTTATTTAATTTCCCCCCCTCCCCTGGTTGTCTGTTCTTGGTGTCTATTTGCTGCGTCTTGTTTCTTTGTCCGCTTCTGTTGTCGTCAGCGGCACGGGAAGTGTGGGCGGCACCATTCCTGGGCAGGCTGCTCTTTCTTTTCACGCTGGGCGGCTCTCCTCACGGGCGCACTCCTTGCGCGTGGGGCTCCCCCACGCGGGGGACACCCTTGCGTGGCAGGGCACTCCTTGCGCGCATCAGCGCTGCGCATGGGCCAGCTCCACACGGGTCAAGGAGGCCCGCGCCATCCCTGGATGGTGCTTCAGGGGCAATCACTGGACATTGTAAATCCTCACAGGGCCCACTGGATGGAATGGGGGAGAGTGTGGGCCATGGTGTGAACCGTTGACCATGGGGTGCAGGGGTGCCCAGAGATGTACTTGCCAAATGCAATGGCTGTGTCATGATGATGGGAGGGAGTGTTGCTGGGGGGGGGAGAGGTGGGGTGGGGGTGATAGGGTTCAACGGGACCTCATATACATATATTTTTAATGTAATATTATTACAAAGTCAATAAAAATAAAAAAAAAAAAAAGGAGGCCCGGGGTTTGAACCGCGGACCTCCATTTTGGAAACTTTTAATTTCTTTTCCTTGTCTATTTGTCCTGCATAGAAAATACAGTACAAAGTTGAGTATGAATGGTTAGAGCAGACATCCTTGTCTTGGTTATGACCTTAGGGGAAAAGAATCCATATCACCATTAAGATATTAATTATGGGTGCTTTTGGTGTCATATAAAAGAATCCATTGCCTAATCTGAAGTCATGAAGATTTACCTCTAAGTTTTCTTATGAGAGCCTTACAATTTAAATTTTTTATACCTTTTGGGTTAATTTTTATATATGTTCAAACTGCAACTACATCCGTACTTACACAGAAATTATATGTTTTGCTGGGCCTATAGTGGCATTTAAGCTATTTGGATAATTCTGTTCCTATATCACCAGGCACAAATGATTGCATGTAAAACTGACACTTGTTTTATAAACTATATTTGGTAAGTACTTTCCTAATGCTTAAATGACACTGTTTTCATAGAACATGCTAATTTTTTTTACCAGAAATGCTTTCGTGGATTTTCCACACACACAAAAAATATATAAGAACACAGGAATAAGAATTATTTTATATTTTGCTGTGTTTGGAGTAGGTGTTCTGGGGATTCTTAAGGACATCCTATATTCAAAGTCATTAACTCATTTCTGAGGTAATTGATTTTTACTGTTATTAAAATCATATTATTCAAACAAATGACCTGAATTATTAGACTATCATCTATCACCTTGTAACAACAGCCTCAAATCCTTTTTTTTTTTTTCTTTTTTCTGTCAAGTTATTTCTACTTTCTTATCCTGAAAGTTGGCTCATATGCTCCCTGGCAAGTATTAAGTTAGGGGTCAGAAGGGTTTATAAAGACCCAGAAACAGTCCCAGCCCTTTTTTTTTTTGAGGTGTTTAGACAATGGTAAACATTTTAAAAAATAGACGTATTGCCCTTGTAAAGTGACTGTGTTCATTATAAAATAATTCCAAAATATACAAAGAGGAAGGCAAATTAACCCAGTGACCTACTACATAGAGATAGCCATTTTGTTTAGTCATATATATACATATATATGTATACATTTATGCACATACCTTTTCAAATCTTTCCACTCATACACACACACACAAGTCCATATTTTAACAATTTTATATAAATGGATTCCTTTCACATATGCTGTTCTGTAACACTTTTTTACTCATTGAGTAGAAGAGAATTTTCTTTGTCAGTAAATATAGATCAACATTTTAATGATGTTAATGAAGAAAATCACACAAATTGATAACTTTATACATCTTCTCACAGCAGCCAAAGTAACATTTTTCTAAATGCCAACCTGATCACTTTATCCCTCTGATTAAAATCTTCAGGGGTTTCTGTCTGCCTTTTGAAAAAGAACCATGATTTTTAGCACTTTATCAGGCACTATACAATCTAAATACTGTCTACCTTTATTCATTCTGGGTTTTATTTCTTACATCCACCATACTTTCTTTATTCTCAGGGCTTTGCCTACATTGTTCCCTCTGACTATAATCTATCCCCTCCCTCCTCACTTAGCTGACTTCTGCTGATGCTTTAGGTTCTAATTTAAAGTGACACTCTTGCCAGTAAGTCTTCCTTGACTGTCCCAACTCCCATTAGCCTGTTAGACAATCTCTTAACATTCTGCACTTCTGACTGACAATGCCCTGCACATAAATTCCATTACGTTAGGGACCATGTTTGTCAGTCTTATTCACAATGGAATCCCTGACACTTATCACAGTGCCACATGGAAGGAAGGCATTTAATGCTACCTGGTCCATTAAAGAAAAGTATGGATTTGGTATACTTTTATAGACCAATCCCCTCTTGATACACTTAACTATATTGTTATTTTTGTTGCTGTTAAAAAATCATCGTGATGTACAGTCTTGTTTATATATTCTTTTGCATTTGTTCCAGTGTCTTCTTATGTTAATCTATAGAAATGGGACCCCTGGATAGAAGGGAAGGGAAGGGTGATATATATGATGCTCATTAGTAGAGAAGAGGACACAATAATGCATGAGAGAAGATTGATTTTCCAGCACCAGGTCCGTCCTCAGGTCTCTGCAGAGCTTTATTTTCCTCATCTCTAACCTATTCACCACTACTTATAGCAGTAGGCTGTGGTCTCCAGAGTAGACAGCAGGTACTCTAGGTAATACTCAGGAAAACCCGGAGCTACACAGGAGGAAAATACTAAAACTTCTACTTATATTTGTTTCTACATAATCTTTTAAAACTGTGTTTAAAATGTACATAATTCATCAGTACTTTAGTAAACGTAGTTAATTTATAAAGAAGTAAATACAAACCCACGTATACATAGATGAATTATGTACAAATAGGGTACAAGTTCAAAATTTATTTATGTGGATCACACAAGGTAAAAGACTACAGACCACTATTCTAGAAAATGCAGAGAATAAAGACCACAAAAAATCATACTTATCACAAGATAGTGACATAAAATCAATTTTCCCTAAAGTCCTTACCCAAAATTAGAAATGAAACCTGAGTGCTGCCTGTTAAAAGTTTACTTTGCATTTCTTCTATGTCTGGTCACCAAAATCTAGCTAAAATTCTGTGATCCTTCCTTTTCTTCCAGTACATTTCCAGCTTCATTCCCGTGAATGGTATTTCAGTCTTTTAGACTGATTACACTCAAGGATTAGTCAGTAGATCAGTCAATTCTATCATTTTAACATTCATCAGTGTTTTGTTCAATATCAGCAAAAGATGCATACGTAGAAAACTCACAGATTTAGATATGACCAGAGAGGAGCAATGTTCCAAATCACAGCTCAAGATGACTAGTAATGGGCTGAGGTTTATCAATGATTTATAAGAGAAGCAAAATTTTAACTTGATTCTTTTGTTTCCCCACTTAATGTGCTATTGCATTTAAGCAAGCGTTCTTAAACAGCAGTCTATGGACCCAAGATTTCAGGTCCGTGAACTTGAAAAGAAAATTAAAAAAAAAACCTTATTCTTGTGGGGGTGTGTTGGTGCAGGTATGAAATATTTATTAAATAATACACAGTATAGTGTGGACTTAGTATGATTTTTATTTTGATGTAGTGTTTTCTGAGTACAGTGGATAATTGCCTGAAAAAAGGTTGGTAAACATCGTGGAAATGGTTTTATGATACTGTACAAAACTCAAATTTCTAATGTTTGCTGAAAATGACTATTTGAACAGATGTTGAACCATGCTACACTATCAGGTATTAAAATCATGGGAAAGTTGTAAAACATAATTTTGGATAATCCTATAATTTAACTTAAAGACATGTCAATGTTGAGTGTCATAAACCTATCCGCTGCTACATTCTGGGAAAGGGTCTGTGGTTTTCACCTGACTGGCAAAGGGGTCCAGAGAACAAAAAAGGTCAAGAACCCCTGCATTAAAGGCTGGCACCTTTATTTACCTATAGAGAAGTACATAAACATCTAGTCTCCTGAAACACTTCTTTAGGTTCAGGCTGAGATAGGAGAAAGCAAAAGCATTAACCAAATTTGCAATGTTTATTTTTAAATCTTATATTAAAGCTATATGTCTGATGCTTTTACAATTTAATTTAAAGATTGTACAATATTTTAAACAATGAAAGTACCCTCAGCACATTGATTTTTTCCTTAATTTTTGCATATTCTTTTTAGTTCTTTGTCTTACACATAAATATGATACACATTTGTGATCATTTAATACAAGTTTGAATTGTTTCTACACTTATCCTAAACATTTTCACAAATACTTAATTTTTTTCATTTTTAATAGAGGCATAAGAGTCTTTCAAGATGATGCATGATAATATAATGCATCATTTCCCTACCTATATTCTACAGAGCAGCTAAAATTATAAATGTGGAATGTGATATAGAAATAAAGGGTTACACAATCTTTTGGCAGCATTTTTTGGAATGTACTATGGCAAGCATTAATAGTTCTCTTGGAGCGTAATCAGTAAGACTATGCTGCAAAAAAATCCAAACACACATATACACACACACCAAAAAAATACCTGCATTAGGTTTGGGTTACTTCACTGTGAAAAAGATTTAGCCAAGTTGAAAATTCATAAGGGAAGAAAATAATAATGAAGAAAACAGAAAAGCCATTGGGAAGAAAATAAGGGAATAATGACAATTTACAATTCACCCTCTATGACTATTCTCTTCATCTCTTTCAATAGCAGATTATCTGTGGGAAAGGACAGCTGGAGGCACAGAACTACCTTCCTGGAAGGTATTAGAGAAGAAAGGCAATCTGTAAAAGAAAATGTTAATGTAAATAATTATCATCACTTCTTGATTAGGCAGGAAGCATTCTATCTAGAGAGTTGAGCTGACAGTAAAGTTAATGGCTTGTTTTAGGGCAGAGAAAAGGGCAACTCAAATCAAATCACCACAAGTGGCATTTGTTAAACATCTGCTCCATGTTTAGCATTAATCACAGGACAACACGGATACAAAGAAAACTGAGCATGACCTTGAGAAGCCCAAAATCTAGAGGCATAACATGTGATCATGTCATAAACGGCTCTGAACCATTGACCATGAGGTGCAGTGGTGTGCAGAGATGTATTCACCAAGTGCAATGAATATCTCATGATGATGGAGGAGGTTGTTGTTATGGGGGAGGAGTGGGATGAGGAGGGTGGGGGGTATGGGGACCTCATATTTTTTTAATGTAACATTAAAAAAAATAAAGACAAAATAAATAAATAAATAAAGGGCTCTGAGAGCACAGAGCAAAAGAAAACAGTTCTTAGGAGGTGAAGTTTGGGTAGTGATCTGGCCAGGTTCAAAGAGGTGACATTTGACTTGGGCCTTGAAAGATGAGCAGGAGTTTCCTGGGTAGACAGAAGGGAAAGGCAGGAGCAAAGGCTCTGGCTCAGAAAGGCCTTGGTATATGTGGGAAGCAGTAACTAATCTGATTTAGTGAAAGTCATAGTTTCATAAACTTATTGAGTAATGGAAATTTCTTCAAATAAAATCATATTTAGAATCCTAGTAGGGAAGCAGACTTGGCCCAATGAATAGGGTGTCTGCCTACCACATGGGAGGTCCACGGTTCAAACCCAGGGCTTCCTTGACCCTTGTGCAGCTGGCCCACACGCAGTGCTGATGTGCGCAAAGAGTACCCTGCCACACAGGGGTGTCCCCCACGTAGGGGAGCCCCACACACAAGGAGTGCACCCCTTAAGGAGAGCCACCCAGCGCGAAAGAAAGTGCAGCCTGCCCAAGAATGGTGCTGCACACAGGGAGAGCTGACACAAGACGACACAACAAGACCATGCAACAAAGAGACACAGATTACTGGTGCTTCTGATAAGGATGGAATTGGTCACAGAAGAACACACAGCGAATGGACACAGAGAGCAGACAACTGGGGGGGGGGGGGGGGGGGGGCCGGGAAAGGGGAGAGAAATAAACAGAAAATAAATCTTTAAAAAAAAAAGAATCCTAGTACATAAAACAGATGAAAGTGGTACTTTACTAGTCTAAATGTATTTTATCATTTTAACTGTGAAACATTTACCCGAATGACTAAGAATAATGAAGTTTTTATGATACACAGAAAATTTGCAACCATGAAGTTTGGGGTTAGAGTTGATGGTTATTTTCTTTTTTGGTTCTGCTTTGCTATACAATATCAGAAAATTCTGGTTCACACTGTGGCTTGCCCTAAAAGCTTAATATGTGCTTTAATTAAAGTAGATCAGAAGCTTGAAAGAAAAATAACAGGCAATTTTTGCTTCAATGGTCAATTACTTATGATATCAAAACACTTCTTATTCACATATGTTTCAGACAATAAGTAGCCAAAATTGAAAATAACCTCTAAAGTTATCTATAGAGCAACATTATCATGAAGTGTTTTATATGCTTTTATTATATGCTTTTACCATTTATATGCTTTCACTATCTCTGATAAGAAATAATGGCAGGCAGTAAATATGTATGAGTAGGGCATACAAGTATTATATACTTATACAAATGTTAAGTGAGTTAGCATGTACAGTAATGATTGTAATGTAATGTAAATGATAAAAAGATAAGTACAGAACTACAAACTTCTTTATTTTTGACATATTTTATCAGTTCAAATGTAGGCACCTAGAGAGTGAAGAAATTTTATTCTGAGGTCTGCTGCCAACTGCACCAGCTGGCAATCTTTAATATGTTAGAAGCAGAGGTATATAACAATTACGTGGACACACATGCTATTTTTTCTTGGTTAGAATTTCTCAGTAGAATAGTTAAAATATAATTTAAAATTTAAAGTCAAAATACAGTGGAACCCCTAGTTACCTCTGCAGAGCCCTTAATATTGGTTTGCTGAAGTTAGAAATGGTACTGGACTTTAACTTGTAGACCAAGGAGATTTCTTTAAAAATTGTAGTAAACGATGTGAGAAGACCAGATATGTATTTTAAATAATAATTTTACCAATAGGTTTAATTTGAGAGAGAAAGGAAGCAATAATCCAAATAAGAGAAAATCAGGTTGTGAGCCAAGGATGCATGAGTGTTTTAGGGGATTGGTATCAGATTTCAAAGACATTTTATAAAGAGGGAGGCATGAAAATGAAAGTATAGTCTTTAATACCATACAGTCGTGGGTTTAAATCCAGTTTGATGTTTTCCAGTTTATAAAAATATAGAAAGGGGGAGTGTATGTGGCTCAACCAGTTGAGTGCCTTCTTCCCACATGAAGAGGTCAAGGGTTTGGTCCCCAGTGTCTCCTAAAAACAAAGAACAAAAACCCAAACAACAAGCAAACAAATGAAAAAACCAACTCAGGGGAGTCAATGTGGCTCAGTGGTTGAGCACTGGCTTCGCACATAGCAGGTCCCGTACCTGAAAAAAAAAAAAAAAGTAAGCATCAGAGAAATAAACGTTCACAAGGTATAAAATCTTTTTTTTTTTTTAAGATTTATTTTATTTATTTCTCTCCCCTTCCGGTATAATAATCTTTTAACACCTGAGTAGTACAAACGTATATTGTTCCAGAAATTACCTTAAATTTTGCCATCCTGCAGTCTTCTTAACTACAGTACCACAGGAGGTTATGCAGTTAGAGAAGAGCTAGCTGAGAGTTGAATCCAGGCTACCTAGCTACAGAGTCCAAGTTCTTTTCCCTTTTGCTATTGCCACTTGGTTCTGAGGTTGTGCAAATTCATCATGTGACAATCAAGAGACATATATAGTTTGGAATATAAAGGAGATGGAGGTGGCAGAGAAAGACAGGAGAGAGGATCTCGTACTATGTCATGTTAAGAACCCTGGACTTTGGATCCTAAAGGCAGTGGAGGGAAAGCCATTGAAAGGTTTTAGTAGAAAGAATATGATCGGACTTTATTTTACAAGATCACTTTGGTAGATTTTGCTCCTTTAATTTTTTTTTTTTTTTTGAGGTACCAGGGGCTGGGATTGAACCTAGAACCTTGTATGTGGGAAGCTGGCACACAACCACAGAGCCACATCAGCTTCCCCTTTAAGTTTTCTTAGCACCTTAATATAATATTCATTTTCATTCCAGGAATTGAGCCTTCTCCAACCTCTTCATGCATTCACTAATTATTTTTCAGAGAAAATTATACTTTAAAGAAAATCTGTTTCATTTTTTAATCCATTCAATTACCAAATATTTAATTGAGTACATATTAGTTAATGCTAGGCACTGCTTCAAGAATCTATGAAAACACAAGCTCACAAAATAGGTAAAATAGGGGATGATGATTTACACTATAAAACAGTTCTTAAATTTACAGACTTATGTAAAATTTCAGATGTTTTTTGGACCCACTAGAAGAAAATCATTTGTTTGAAGAAATGTGTTTCCATATATGCAGGGACCATTCTATAAAATGAAGTATGCATGTATTTTTTATAACTGACTAAAATGATCTAGTTAGAAACTTATTACTAGCTAAGCCAGTTGAATGATAATTGAAATCAGGTCTTCAAATGCCCTTGATTATCAACTTGGAGAAACAGGCTAACTGTGAGGGTAGAATGTCATACATATCTTTCAATAATGAGAGATGCTAATGCATTATATTTGAGGAGGCTTAAAATTAAATTCCTCAAGCAGAAAATGACACTTTATAATCTAGCTGACATGGTCTGTACTCATTTGCTATAAACGTGTCATACAAATACACATACTAAAGCATAATACAAAATAAACTTTCCTCATTTCCTGTCTGGAATTAGACTGTTTGTTTAAAGGCTTTGGACTCAATTCTCTTAGTTATTAAGTGTGGAAGTTATACTCTAAAAGATTTCAGAAAGAAAAGTTTCCAGAATATGATATATTTTCCACAAACTGCTCTTTGAAGCAAGAAGGAACTGTTCCTATTAGCTCAGAAAAGGTCAGATATTTTTTAAAAGTAGGTTTGATTTTCAGATCAAAATCCTGAAATGGTTTTGTGGACGTAGAAGGAAATCTGTAGAGACAAATGTTCGTTCAATCTGAAGATACTCATTATTCATTTACGAAGTATATGAATATATAGAGAGCCACCAAAAATACAATACGGTGTGTTTTGACCACAGAGTAAGGAGACTGATTATTTTCACGAGACTTAGTCACAGAGTATGATGCTTAAAATGGGTGCCCTTTCCTCAGCCAAGAGCAAGAGGGAGACCAGCCAAGAAGAGTGAGTCATATGACCACAGTGAGGCAAAACTCTTAATGCTGTTTTTCCATTTCACGTGTCCTCTGGAAGGGCAAAAGTGGAAAAGCAGAACCAATGATGAATGTTAGCTTTTCACATTCCATCGTTTGCAATACGACAGCGGCAGTGTGCTTTACTAGGCCTAATACAAGGTGACTTGAGTTCCTTCAATTTGACATCTTAAAATCCATTGAAAATACAGCATATTCCTAAGCTAATTTCTCCGCAGGCAGTCTAATTTAGCATGCTGTATCCTCACTGATTTTTAATTATAACCTCCATAGGGAAAAAGAAAGTTCAGAGCTAAAAGGACTGTGATTATTCATTGCCTTAGTGTACTTGCTAAGGAAGTCAAGGTCTCATTTAATCTTCTTACACGTTTTGCTTTGGTTCAAAACTAACACCTACATTCCCAGGACTTGGTCAGACCTTAATTAAATAAAATGTTTATTGAGCTTCTACTTGGGCCTTCCACTCTAGATGGTTCTGAAGAAATAAGACTTGGTTCCTGTTCTCAAGGAGTTGGTCAGAAGATGCACTATCAGGGTATGTATGTTCCATGCCAGTCCACGACTGGAATAAACTAGACTCTGCAAGAATTATTTCATTTGAACCATATAACAGTTCTGAGAATTATAATTGAGTCCAATTTTGCCGATGAGAACACCAAGGTTTAGTAAAGCTATTGAATTTGCCCAAGGTCAGTCAAAGGGATACAACCTGCATGTTTGCATCTGTTGAGTAATCTCTGGGGTTTCTGGGACTCCAGTTGCAGAAAGATCCTGGGAAATGCAGGCTATTGGATGATGGGGAAAAAGGGTGAGAAGGTGTGCTTTCAAAGATCAGGTCCCAAAGGTCCAGTCCTAATCTTGTACTTCTGCAGGCCCAGCTGGTCACACCTTGTGGTAGACAACTGGCAGCAGGTTTTCACAGCAAAGCTACTCGATATAACTCAGGGAAGCGAGGGGGGGGGAGGGGTGCGTGTTTGTGTGTGAAAGGACAGAGAAATGGCAGAAAGAGAAAAGCTATCCAGTAGGGGTAAAAGATGTAGGGAGTCTCCAGGAGAGCTCCTTTACTGCCCACACACGTCAGGCCGTGGCTTGTCAAAGCAACCTTTCGGCGCCGGTGGGGCCTGAACGCTCGCCAAACCTCTGACCTTGGGGAATACGGCGACTCTCGCTCCCGCAAACTCAAGGGCTAAGGTGCCGGGAGAGGAACCGGAGGCCACGGGGCTGGGGACCCTTTCTTGATCTATGCCCGCAGCGCAGAGCCTTAGCTCCCTGCTCAGAGCTCCATATCGCCTCACTTCTTCAACAGCCCGCAGCAGGCGGCCATTCGCGAGCTCGCAGCGCCAGCGGCCCGGAGGACGTCACCCAGGCGCGGTCGAGCCTCCAGCCCGCCCCCCGCGCGCTTCCCCTTCCCTCCCTCTAGAGTGACGCGGCGGCGGCGGCCCGGGCCGCGTACACTTACACGCGTGCACTCCAGCCCGCCAGCCATCTCCTGCAGCGGGGTCCTGAATATGGCGGTCCTAAAACTTCTCTCTTCAGGGCTTCGGTTCTGCGCCTCTGCCCGCGGCTTCGGGGGTGCCCAAAGCCGACCGGCTCTGAACAAGGTAAAGCAGAGGCGTAAAGGAAAGCCGTGCGCTGGAAGAACGCGGAGGAAACCCCAGCGGTGTCGGGGTTTTCTCCTCCGCCCACACCCACCCTCTCCAGCCCGGGCACTGGCATCTATGGCGTTGTGCCCGGGGCACGGAGACCCGCCGAGGCGTTCCTTGTCTCGCTGCTCCTTCGAATAACCGCCTCTGCTTAGTTCTGCAGTCGCTTCCTCGATGGGACTGGCCGAGGCAAAGAAGCGGGCGGGGAGGCTGAGAAGCGGCGGGAGGACGCCAGGCAGCGCTGCCTCGTCCTTTCGGGGCTAGTCTGAGTCTTGCCCGGCACGCGTCTCCGCCGCGCCGGCAGTCTCGCGCCCTCGCTGCGCCCGCCCTTGAGAAGAGGGCCCTAGCGGCCAGAACGGGGCGTCGGCTGAAGGAGAGGAAGCGGTGTAGGGGGTTAGGTTTGCGTTTACATGGGGGATCTTGGGGCGGGCGCGCTCTAGAGGCCCCAAACGGGGGTCGGGTTAGCAAAGGCTTTGCGCGAGTTCATCACCAAGGAGAGGAGAGGAGCGGGTGAAACTCCGAGAGAGGAGCGGGTGAAACGCCGCTCCCTACCCATCCGTCTCCTATTCGGCTGTGCCCTACGGCAGCGGTGGAAAAGGGGACAAACAATGCAGCGCTCGCCGGGACGGGGGGTGCTAGGGAGGGCGCAGGGCGTTTTATCTGCTAGCCGACAAAACTGCCACGGTGTGGCAATGACTTGCCCGCGGTCTGTGCGTCTCCCATGGGCCCTCGGATCCGCGTTAGGGGCTTTCCATTTTCAATATCCCTCTGAAAACTTTGTTCAGCCCTACTCCTGACTCTCAATGAGTCGTTATCAAGAGGCGCCTCGCAGCGGATTGTTGGTTGATGTGTGTTTTTGTACCGGGCACCCTCCCAGCCTGCAAGCGAAATTCCGGTGAGGTTTTTATCCGTAATCCAAGCCAGCACTGGAGCAGAGCGTTAGATCCAGGAGCCTCCACTGCCTTAGTAAACACGGGGACCCCTTCTTGGGATGGAAAACGGAAAGCGTATTTTTACTTAGTGGTATAGTGAATAATAGTTCTGAGTTTAAAAGCGTGCCTTGCACACAACACAGGGCATGCTCAGGGAGAACGCCTGCCCGGCCCCATTAATTTCTCTTATTCAGCATGAGATGGCCGTGAATGCAGCTTTGCTGCCAAGCCCCTTCTGTTACTGCTAGGCAGTGATTTAGAACTGGATTATTACTCTTCAGTGCCTTTTAGGAAGCATTTTGATAATCGCAGATAGTTTTGAATAAAATTAAAAGGGAACTTGGCCTTCTGTCGGATTGCTATGTTTGCAGAAGTTTTTACAACTCTTCACGGTAATATCAAAGGACTGAGGTCAATTAACAATCCTTTTGGCAGTTACTTTTTGCCTAAGTGCTATTTATTCTCCTGGAGCTGGGATTCATAACTCTATTTGTTCCACAGACCCCTTTGCCAGTCAGGTGAAAACCAGGGACTCCTTACCAAGTCCACATTAGACTGTATATTATTTAATATATCATATGCACACCAGTATGCCCCCATAAGAATACTGTTTTTTTGAATTTCAATTCAAGCTGATGGATCCCTTGTTAAGAACCCCTGACCTGGAGTCTTTCCCACCTTGAGTATTCCATTAAAGCATTTCTGAAGCCCTGCAAACTTCTTAGAAGGCCAGACCACATTAGGGGGCTTTTCAATATCTCATGGCAAGTTCAGGTCAAGGTTGGAACTTACTTTTCCTATTTGTCATAGGTCCAGCCCTTGTTTTCCCGAGCCAGTGGTAATTTTTCCTGCTCTAGCTCACAGCATTTAAAAACAGTTTGCTATGCCCACACCCAGACTTTCTGATTTAGTAAGTCTGGGGTGGGGCCCAGTAATTCGCATGAACAAGTTCATAAGTGATGTTGATGTGGCTGGTCTGGGGACCACACTTTGAGCACCACTGGTTTAGCTTAATGCATGGATTTAGGTTTGCATAGATTACCTGAAGGTATCATCCTCTATTACTGTGGAGGAGGTGGGGCATTAAATATTATTTTATATTCACTAAAGAAAATTAGTAGGGGAAATCATAAAGTGACTGTAAACACTTCATCTACCTCTTTTTTTTCCTCTCTCTTCCTTTCCCCCCTCCAATTGTCTCCTTTCTGTGTCCATTCTCTGTGTGTTTTTCTGTGACTGCTTCTATCCTTATCAGCGGCACCGGGAATCTGTGTTTCTTTTTGTTGCGTCATCTTGTCGTGTCAGCCCTCCATGTGTGTGGTGCCATTCTTGGGTAGGCTGCACTTTCTTTTGCGCTGGGTGGTTTTCCTCGTGGGGCGCACTGCTTGCATGTGGGGCTCCCCTACACGGGGCACACCCCTACGTGGCAGGGCATTCCTTGCGCGGATCAGCACTGCGCTTGGGCCAGCTCCACACACATCAAGGAGGCCCTGGGTTTGAACCTTGGACATCCCATGTGGTAGGCGGACGCCTATCCATTGAGCTAAGTCCGCATCCCTACCTCTCTTTCTTGAAACTATATTTTCCAAATATCTTTCCAACTCCAGAGTCTCTTGAGTTGCAGTTCTTCTGTTAACAACTGCTTATTGGTCATCTGCTCCTGGATGCCACTCAGCACTTTAAAGTCTTTCTGACCCAAAGTCTTTCTGAACCAGTCATAAAGTGGCTTTTCCTTTCCTTGTTTTTTCATGATAGTCAACAGCACCACCATCCACCCTGCTGTGTCAGCTGGAACTCTTGGAAATATCCATAGCTCTCCTCCTTCCTCGACTTCCAGTTGCTCACCAAAACTGACATGTGTGCACCTCCGAAATGTCCCTCAGCGCTGTTCTTTGCATTCTTTTCTGACAACTCTCCTCTTAGAGCATCCCAATTGAATATTGCATGTGTTTACTTTTTAAAAATTATTTAGTGGGATCCTGTTTAATTTGTAAGCTTCATCACAGCGGAGACTACATCTGTTTTTGTGGTTTTTATTTTATTTTTTATTTTTATTTGCATCTGCAGTATTCAGTATTGTTGATAAAAAAGAAATATTTTTGAACAAATGGATGAATGAATGAATGAGTCCCACCTGTCATTTTCCTGGTTCAGTCTGTCATATGAGAGTTTGTGACAACTCTGTAAAAAGTTGTGCCCATTCCTCATGGAAGGATGAACTTGGCACTCTTTAAAGTGGTATTTAAGGTCTTTGCCAACCTCCTAGTCTACTCCAGAGAGATCCTCTTTTTAAAATTTTTTATTTTTATTTTTAAAGAAGCTTTAGATAGCATAAATGTTACATAAAATATGTAGGGTATTCCTATATGCCCCACTCCCTACCCCTCCCACCCACACATTCCCACATTAACAACATCCTTCATTATTAGTGTGGTACATTTGTTACAATTGATGAACACATATTAAAGCATTGCTAGTAACTGTGGACTATAGTTTACACTCTGTCCTGCACAATTTTGTAGGTTATAACAAAATACATAATGGCCTGTAACTCTCATTGCAATGTCATGCAGGATAATTCCAGTGTCCCAAAGATGCTCCCATATTACACCTATTCTTCCCTCTCCCTCCCCTCAGAACTTCTGGTGGCTACTGCCTTTATATCAAAGATAAGAGTTCTTCCCTTGCAATAATAATAATAAGCCTGTAATAAAATAATGCTAAGTCTACTTTAGTCCATTGTTCATTCCCAATCTTGAGGATTTGGAGATGTTGATGCCCACTCTGTTTCTAATTGAGAGAGGTCTTAGATCCCATGGGGCAGATGGATTTAACTATCTTGCTTGCAGTTGCACTCTCTCTTTTCCTTGGGCTGGTCATTGTCCATCATCATTTCCTTGTTAGTTGTCCTGGGTCAGTACAAAGAACTGGGGAGTAGGTGTTGCAACTCTGCTGAGATTCAGAGCTCAACAGGCACGTGCATGGACCAAAGATTTTAAGTCTCTGGGACATATATTTACCAAGTATAGTGCTAATTATAGGTTCAAATAAAAGGGGCAGAAGAGCCATGTGTAGGGAAACTATAAATGAGCCTAACTCTGTTACACTGGGGAGCATAAATTCCAAAGTAAGGCTCAGTGACAGGGTGCTGAATTTCTGAGCTGTCTGCCTTCCTCATAGTGTCTGGGTGTCTCTAGAGCCCTCAGGAGCCCGTCCAGCAAGATCTTGATGAACTGCCCTGCATGGGGCATGCTCATATTGAGCCTCTTCACATTCCTGTTTTGCTCCCCCTCCTTATTAATATTTTCCCCCCTGGCAAACTCCCCACCGTTTTTGACCCTTCAGGCAGTGTTGGTGCTCTTGAGTCTGTGCTTCTGTAGAATGCTGTGCATGCCCCCAGCATTGGCATGGAACATGTTTATCCCCTCAAAAACAAAGCTCTCCAGTGCTGCACACATCATGTTGTTTTATAGAGAACTGTGGCAGTAGCTCCCTGGAAGCTCAGTGTCAGTAACTTAAGTGTCAGTAATTCTCTTTAAGCTCCTTGAAGTTTGTTCAAACCACAAATGGATAGTTACCAGCATTTAGTCCAAGATGAACATTTGAACTTTAGTAGATATTAGCCACTGCTGGACAGCTGGAGCATTTCAACATATGTTGCCACCTCCTCCTCTTGGCT
Organism: Dasypus novemcinctus; assembly: GCF_030445035.2. NCBI lineage: Eukaryota > Metazoa > Chordata > Mammalia > Cingulata > Dasypodidae > Dasypus > Dasypus novemcinctus. Next base: position 45,356,016 of record NC_080674.1, on the reverse strand, counting down.
GGTGATACCATAGTCCTGCTTGCAAGACTTCAGGGTTTTTTGCACACGAGCCTATTACTGTCTTTACCTTCTAACATCGACTTCTTCACCCCTCTCCTTATAGCCTTTTCTCCCCACTTCTGTTTATCAAACTGTGATACTGAAGGGAGCAGGATCAACCTTTTTGTCGTGATTTATTTAACCCTTAAGGTGACAAGGTAAATATCACCTGGGAGTGCAGTTCTATTGATGTGGACTATGGGTGGGAGGCTCTTTGTCTCTTGGGAGAGAACCTTAACCTCAACTGTCTGTCCTGATCTCTGGGTGTGGGACTGTGAGAGGCTGCAGCCCTGCCCTTGGTGACCATGGCAACGACCCGAGTCCCAGGAAACAGTTTATCAATGCAAACTCTATAAACTTTAAATATTCAGGGAAAATGCAAACCAAATGTGCTAAAAGCTTATCTAGAATGTATGAAGTCCATGCTAAAAGCTTACCTAGGATGTGGAAGATATATGGTAATTCAAGCCTATTGAGAACTGAAACAAAAGAACCATTTGTCCTTTCCCCTCTGTATAAAAGAAACTCCAAAATCTTGTTCAGGGCTCAGGTTAGAAACAGAAAGCTTTCGAGTCAGGCCGGCTGTCAATAAACCATTTTTCCTTCTCAAAATCATTCCTGAGTCCTGGCCTTTCTATATACAAATAATTGAACCTCTCAAATTCTACAACAGTATTTCATTAAGATAAAATGTACTTAACCGTAAAAAAAAAAAAAAAAAAAAAAGCAGTGTGCTCTGTGGATGTTCATTGAAAGATCTTCAGAAAGAGGTACGTTTCATTAAGTTCTGGATTATTGAATGATAGGAAAAAAATTAGGTGAAAGATAATGATAGAAATGGTCAGAAAGGAAGGAGATTTTGGAATAAGAGATCATGAGATAAAATTTAGTTTTAATAGTGGAATAAGACCTCACAGGTTAAGTGTAAGAATTTGAAGGAGAGGGCAAAGGGTGAGGATAGAGAGAATTTTAAAAGGAAAATTGATTAACTGGAAAACCGATGCACTGTACGTTTTTGCTTATTACTTGTATTCAGTACCAAATCATTATCATTTCCCTCCCTCAACTAGCGATATCAGAAACTTATAGAAACGATAAAATGAAATTCTGTAGAAAGTGGGAATGTGAAAAACCAAAATGAAATACGTTATGTGTAATATAAAGGAAGGCCTCAGTGAAAAAAATTACCCCGGAATAAGCAGATGTCAAAACTGTACAATTCGTTATTCTTTCCTTTCTCTTAATCTCCACAAAACTTGAAGTTTGGTTTTTATTTATTTATTTATGTATGTATTTATTTAGGTAGCCGATGGTGCATGGGTCTTTTTAAAGGTATAGATCAAGTTGTGAGGGGTTTAGAGCTCCCCTTGAATTCAGTTATCCAAGAAAAAAACATAGATGTTAGCAGACAGGATTTTCCTGACTACCTGATATGGAGACTGTGCGCCTGGGGGAAGCAGGTTAAGAAAATAAACACAAAAGCTTAAAGGCAGCGCCTCCTGCTGCAACCTCTTTTTGCACGAGCTACACTACTTGTCCAGCCTGACTTCAGGCCTGGAAGATCTCCAGCAAACATACTGACTCGCAGCCTCTTTGCCCCACTGCCGGCATTACACTGCCTTACCCTTTTTTTTTGTGCAGACTGCCAACCTTGAGACAGTGTAAGCTGGCTGCAAATACTATAAGTCTGTCAAAGTTCATATTAAAACCAGGACGTAGTTTTTAAAAACTCTTAATGAACATCATGGATTAATTTTCTAAAATGTGGGTAAAGGTGCATTTAAAAATATTTGTGTATGTATAGGGGAGGGTGAGAGGTGAAAAATTAAAACTGAACAACAATAAATGACCAAGTATCTTACTTGATGGGAACTGGAGAAAGGCTGCATTCCTGAAAGGGACCTACATTCCCATAGGTATCCTCAGCCCAGGAGCAAGGCTTCTGCATCATTCATTATTTAATTTTCATTACAGTCCTGGAAAACAATTACTGTCCTTTTGTAAATTAAAAACTAACCCCCATGGTCCCTCCCCCAAAAAGAGTCTCAGAGAGGTTAATTATTTTTCTTAGGTTCGCAAAATCCTGTCTGAACTAGAATTTGAAACTAGGCTATTTTTGGCCCCGAGCTAACAGGAGTATGCCCTATTATGCCACATAGTCTTCTAAGCTAGTTGGTAAATTTCCTAAAGACAAAACTGTCTTAATTTTTCTCAATAAACAGATATCAAATATCAGTATAACAAATAGATAACAGATATCAGAAGATATTTGTTAACTGAATGTATCAATAGGAAAGAAACAAAAGTTGAGTGCCTGTAAATTCTTCATTTTTTAGAGTCTGCCTTACATTTCTAGAAAACATGATTCCCTCTTATTGCCTTTAACTTCAGTAAGTAAAAAGTAAACAGTAATCTGGGTAAATGTGAAAGATGTCTTTTCTAAAATATTTCTGAGATTTTTCTGAGGGGGAGGGGAGAGGCAAGCTCCCTAGTAATTTCTAATGAAAACACTATCAATTCATTTAGAAACAGGAATAGCATTCCTGATGAGCCTAAGCTGTTTCTCTTCATGTATCTTAAAAGCTTTATGGATCAATAGTGGAAATGAGTTTTCTTTTGACTTCCTCTCTACAGGAATTGGGTTTCTGAATTGAGAGAGAAATAGTTCCGAGCAGCCTCATCCTCCAGTCTTAGGTAGATGAATTCTCTATAATTTTCTTTTCCTTCCTGGGAAAGCCCTGATTCTGAATGTACTTTTCCTTAGATGAAGATAAAGACAGCAAAAGGATACAGTAAAAAATTGGAAACTCATTTAGATGTGTTGAATGTAAATAATGAAACAGAAGTAGAATAAGCGCAAAAGGCTTTTTAAAAACATGGAAATGGGTTGTTTTAGTTCCTTTGCTGCTATAACAAATACCATACAATGGGTTGCTTTAACAGTAGGAATTTATTGGCTCACAGTTTCAGAGGCTAGGTTTGTTTTCTCCAGGGTCAGTATCTTCTGACTCTCCATCTTTCAGGTTCCTTGGCTTTTCTGTCATGTGGCAATGCACATGGAGGTTTCCCCTTTCTCCTATTCTGTTGACTTCCAGGTTCTGACTGCTCCCTGTGGTTTATCTCTCTGTGGCCTTTTCTATAAGTAATAGGATCAAGACCCATCCTGATTCAGTTGGAACACGCCTTAACTGAAGTAACCTCATCAGAAGGTCCTATTTCTAATAGGTTCACACCCACAGGAATGGATTAAGAAAAAGATCATATTTTGGGGGGTACCTAACTCCAAGCCACCATAGGGTCATAAATTGTGGTCCAAGGACCACTGTGATAGAAAGTCAAAAATTTGGTTCTGGTTTTGCTTTGTCACAGATTTGGGTAAATTACCCAATATTTCTAATCTTTAGAAACTTGACCTATAAAATGAATTGGTTGAATTAGATATCTTTGCCTTTTTTCTAATTTCTGGGAGATATGCTCAACTTTATTTACTAATCCTTTTATTGACTAATTTATTTAAGCTACCAGACTTTTAATTTCTAAGGTTAAAAATACATCTGTGTGTGTGTATGGGTGTTTTAAACAGAAATAAATAAAATAACTCCTTGCTATTTGAGGATTGAAAAGTGGGGTAAGTCTGGTGCACCTGTAGCCCTTGCCTTTTTATCTCTACCTAAACTTATTTCCTAAGGTCTGCACAGGGTAAAACTTCTCCAACTCTTACTTCCCTCCTCACTTGACCCCTGACCAAGGTTGAAATTTGAAGAACAAATGTCTATGTAACCTCTACCTTTGCAAATCTCATTTGATTTTCTCTCAGTGTAGTTTTCTTAAATAGTTGTTTATACTAATTTACACATTTTACGAAGGGAGAATTTGCAGGAAGAGAGGAATGATAGAAACTTAATTTTGCTATTATCCTAGCTTCATCAGGTTATGTCCATCTGGAAGAGTAGCTCTTTGTTAGAGCTTCCAATAGTTATGGACTTGATAAGGTGGCAAGATATCAGGATTCAGATGCCACGCTATCTATTCCCTCTCTTTAGGTTTAATACATACTGAGACTAAAGGAGAGATAAGTTAAGTATGATTGATCAATTGCAACAGAATCCACTTTTTGATTTTCTCCTGTCCATGTTTTGAGTAAAATAAAAAACAGTTTATACTGATTGTTATGAATGCTCACCAGATAACCATTTTGGGCCAAACACAGACTGCACTATGGTTTGGCTGGACACACTTCCCTTGCAGACAATAGTTTGCTACCTTTCTACAGCATCTGTCAAATCCAAGCCCCACAGAAGGATGAGATTTTTTGAGTACTGTTCTTTAGTTGTCCTTTTATAAGGCATTGTCAGACCCATCCTATTAGAGCAGGGGTCCAACTATGTAATATTGGTCACACTGTATTTAATTTTCACAAGGGCAAAGTCATGTCTTAGTCCTTGCTGCACTGGAATAAATAGCACAGTAGCTGGCACATAGTAGGTTCTCAGGAAATAATTGTTGTTGAATGGAAGTTGATTACTGTCAGAAACTGATGCTTGTTGATACCATTGTTGGGAATTTGAGTCCCAGGATATGAGCTATATCCTTAACCCTTTTTGATGGTCATAGATGACACAGTTACAGCTCTCTCTCACTTAATGGAAGATGTTGATCACAAGGGGACTTCAGTGATAATCTGCAGATAGAGTATGTCCTTTGTACTCTTAAGGATTAACCACTTAGGGTTCTACTCTTTTTTAAAGTGGGATAGTAAATTTATCCTTTGTATTTATCAAATCTAATCAGTTGCTTTATATGCAAAGTAAAGCTGTATCGCTAAATGATTATTCACCTAAATATGTTTTTTAATTGTTAAAGGGATGTGTTTGCAACTTTTCAACCAGCACTAGTCTCCATACCAAATTTTATACAGATCCAACAGATGCCGTAAAAGACATCTCTGATGGGGCAACGATTCTGGTTGGTGGTGAGTAATAGCATTGCTTTCCTTTTTTATGATCATATCCTTAGGTTTTAGCAAATCAGGGAAACCACAATGGCAAAACTGTAGTTTTGAAAGACTGAAAATGGTAATTCTTTTTGTTACAGTGTCTCTTTCCTGAAGTTTAGCAAGATTTAGTATTTACTAAATCTTTAGTAATTACTTTTTTTTTTCTGTTATTTTGTAAAGCTGAAATTAAAAAAAAAAACTCTCTGTGGTATTGTTTTATCTGTAGCTTTGAAAAATCACTAGATACTTGGGACTTCTCATCGCTACTCCTGGCTTCTTTTCTTTCTTTTTTGGCTTCCTTTTGTTACTCCTTATTTTATGAGACTGAGAGCAGATAAGCATCTGTCTGTTCTTGGGTTCCCCCAGTTCTATAGCTTCTTCTTGTTTGGAATATCTTTTAGAACCTCCTAAACTTACTGCCTGACTTTTATAAATTTCTTTGGGTTTCTTGGCTTTGTTTATAGGGCTCAAGGTTTATTTTCAGAGTTGCTCTCTATTCAGTATTCATGCATTCTTTCTTTCATTTAACTGATTAGTCATTGAATGTCCATTTTAAATATAATATTATTTGAGAAATTGTGGAAGATGTAAAAAATGAAATTTATTTTTCCAACTTCCAATTTTGCAAAAAATCTTCTCAAGCATGTAAAATACACATGCTCAAAAAAGTAACTGTACAAGGGTTGAATGACAGTGTGAAACAACAATAGCTATGTAGCTAAGCTCAGGATGAGCAATGTGTAGCCATATAAACTGTGCTTGGCTTTATATTTATGATTCTAAGGTTTGACAGTGACATCTGGTGCTATATAAGTGCAAAACTGTATGACTGTTTATTGAGTTGCTGAGATGTGACTTTTGCTTAGAAAATCTAATAATGTGCCTGTTTTGTTTTCTTTTATATTAAAAATAATAACACACATTTCCCTGAAGGAAAATTACTCTCTTCACAAGTTGTTTCTCTTTTGGACTCATTATAGGTTTTGGGTTATGTGGTATACCAGAAAACCTTATAAATGCTTTACTAAAGACTGGAGTCAAAGGGCTAACTGCCGTCAGCAACAATGCAGGGTAAGTGTACGTTTTTAAATGATTGGCTTGAAAGAAATGACAATCCTAAATATTTCAACAAATTTTATTTATTTATGAAATTTTTTCTGATTTGCATGAGCAATATGCCCAAACATCAAAAAAGAAAAAAAAAAAAAGAGCCAGAGGAATTTACCAAAGTCAAGAGTGGAGGCTACATTTATCCAAATATTTTTATTCCATCCTTCATAATCTTAAGTAAAGCAGACTTGCATAACTTTCTGTCTCCTTTTTTTAAAAATTTCTTTGTCTTTATTTTTTTTTCAATGTTACATTAAAAAAAATGAGGTCCCATATACCTCCCACCCCCCTACTTTCTATCTTCTTAATCTGTGCTTTAATTCTTCTAAACTCAAAATATATTGTTAAAATTAGTGTATTATGTTTTCAAATTGAGTCTTATGTTTTAAAATTTAGAGGTGCTCCTTTATGTTGTATATTATTATAAATCATTAACTCTTTATTTGTACAGCAACCAGGAAATCCACTTGAAATCTGTTTCACCTCCTTTCTTTTGGTTATGCCCTTACTCTAGATGATATATCTAGAGGGGAATACAATTAATCAAAAATGTTGCTGGTCTTGGTAGAAAGAGAAGGATATGTAGTCAGCACTTAAGATTATTTTAGTAACATCACTTGCTAAAATAATCAATAAAACCATAACATTTTAATAATGGATGCACATTAAGGTCCAATTAGTTATGTAGGTAAAAACACAAATATTTGCATATAGAATGGTAAATCATCTGCTTTTTTTTTTTTTCAGCAAAAAGCAAGACATTAAAGATCTTAGATTTTAAAAAATCAACCAAATGGACAGTTTAGTTTATTATATAAATGCAACTTAGAATTAAAAGATTATTTAGGGAACAAAACTGATGCTACATTTGAGCTCCTTCTTCCTTTCTGAGTTTATGACACTATTTCCATCTCGTATTCCTCTTCCCTGCCTATCCACGTCCTTCCCATTTATCAGGTCTTGCCTTAGGTTCTGTATCCTCAAAGAAGCCTTCTCCAACCATAGAAGTTCTCTACCCCTCATTGATCTTGCCCCTTTATGAATTCCTTCAGCGACCTTTAGTGTTTCTTTATATATTTAATTGCCTGTGTTTCTTCGATGTGTATTATATCCTGATCCTATGTCCTATACTTGTTTTGTGTTCCCTGCTGTGCCTAACTTATATGAATCTCAGAGTAACTGAGTGTGCTGAAGCTGGATGGTATTGTGGAAGATACCTGCACTAATTCCCTCACATAATAGAGGAAACTCATCTGTAACAAGAGAAGTAACTTGTTCATAGTCCCTTGATATTTCTTAACACATTGCATGCCCTTTGATCTGACTTTACTAAAGATACCTCCAATTATCAGAGCTTTGTTAGGTTCTTTGTTGGAATTTACAAGGGATGTTGCAGATTAATATGAAGTCTTGGTACATTATAGGTACTGACAACATATCATTGCACACAAGAAATTATTTTGCAAATCCTCACTGGTAGCTGAGTCTCTTATTAGCAGAGTTTAAATCCTAGAAGTCTGCAGGAATAAGGGACTTGCTTTGACCTTTAGAGTTAGGAAAACACATCTATCCACTATCCTTCAGATTCAGATAAAAACACCTCTCATGTTCGAGAGAGAAACCCAGTGATGCTTTATTCAAGAACCAATGACATAATTTGAATTATTGAGTAAGTTGAGAGAACTTGGAGGCAATAACTATTTTCTTATTTAGAAAGAACTATCCAGTGGAAGGGTCTGCCTGAATTGGAAGTCTTTCCAAAGCTCAGTCTTCCTGGTTGTCTTATTTTTTTATTTTTTATTTTTTTACTTATCAATAAGACCCATAGTCATGGGATGTCACTATCTTGTTATGAAATATGAATTCTTATTCTTGATAAGATAAACCCTCCTTTAGGGTCACTTAACTGAATTAGTTCTCTGATGTGGGTTGATTAAGGAGGTAGGAAAAATTAATAATATGCCTTTCATTGATTTTTAGAGGACTTTGGCAGGTGAGTTACAAGCCTGTATTAAACAGAAGTTTCACATTAAATTAAATATCAACCCATTAAATTAAGAACCAAGGGAAAGATAGGTGTGTTATGTCAGTTATGCTCATTTTCTCAAGACAGGATTATTTTTAGACTACAATTCTTAAAGGATAGGGATTAAGACAACTCCAGAGGGCAGCCCCACTTATATGTGGGAGGTTAATAAGTACTATCTGATAATATTCATGTGCTTGTGATTACAACAATATTACTTGTATAAAGTACTATACTATGCAAGTATAGGAATTCTTTGAGGGCACCATAAGTAGTTCCTCACTTTAAATAAAATTTCTGGTTAAGTTCCAGTGACCCAATGGTTCTTTTCTGTTGTGCTTATTTTCTTTTCTGTTGAAAGAGCTACAGCTCTAAAGAGTACAAAGGAGAGGTCTAGGCAACCTTGGCTGATTATGATAGTTCCACAAGGTTTGGTTATTTCAGCTGGAAAGGGCTAACCTCTTTCTGAGATGTATGCTTGAAATTCTTTGTTAAACTCAGAGAATTTCATTTGTCCCATATAATTAAGTCATAAATTAACCTCTATATCCAAATACAACATTTACCTTTGATAAAGCTGATATTATTATAATAAATATAAATTATGTATATTGAAATTTAAATATGTCTAAATGAGATAGAAATGAGAAATATGGTGTGATAAATGGTTGCAAGTTCAATTTTATTAGAGTTTTATTTTGACATGAATTGTGAATTAATGTGATTTCATAAAAATACAAATTCAGAAAATGAAATTTCTGATTCAGAAAATGAAAATATTTGCAGAACATTGATGCCTTCCATGCAATATTCTTTTTGCTTTATGTTGAAATATCCCTTTAATGAATTCTTGGCTTTAGACTTCCTTTAACCACTAAAATATTTAATGAATTCTTGGCTTTAGACTTCCTTTAACCACTAAAATATTTGAAATCCAAGTTTGTTGTGCTGCAGGATAAAGGTCTAATCTCTCTCTAGGTATGTTAGAAAAATGTTGGCTTCCAAAATCAAGCAAGATAATCTATTTGAAAGTCCATTAGAATTATCTTCAAAATGAAAGAGCTGTGAGATGTTTTTATACAAGGTTTTCTTTTAGAAATGGTATGTTCCTCATTTGCAAAAAAGCACATGTCTTTTTTATCTCTTTATACTATGAGCTTTAGAGGAAGGAAATTACTGCATTCATTTTTGTTTGTTTAAAATGTTTTATGGTTGTAACATATACAACTGTCTTAGTATGCCAGAGCTGCTTTGAGAAATATCGTACACTGGATTGATTTAAACAACGTCTTTTAGGATAAGAGAAGTCCAAAATCAAGATATTGACAGTACTTGCTTTCTCTGGGAATTTGTATATTCTGGTGCTGGTTGTCAGCAATCCTTGGGTTCCTTGGCTTGAATTTCTGTGTCCCGTCATAAGGCGATATCCTTTCCTTTCTGGATTCTGGGACTTCCAAGTTCTTTTTATAATATCTCTAGTAATCTGGGTTAAAGCCCGTACTGGTTCAGTTTACCACTCCTTAACTAAAGGCATCTTCAGGAGGTTCTATTTACAGTGGGTTCACACCCATGGGGACAAGGATTAATAATTTTAAGATTTAAAATTTAAGAACATGTATTTGGGGATTTACAAAATTCAATTTACCGCAACATAATAATCCCAATTCTTGCCACTTTCAAATATGAAATTCAGAGGTGTCGATTACATTGCTTTATTCATTTTTGTATGGTCACTGTCTAGGACATAGTAGGTAAGAAATACATGTTTGCTGAATTTGTGATTTGGAAAGTGACTATGTGGCAAGAAAGACACTCTTATAAGCTATCTACAGAATTTTTCTAGCTGTAAAGCCTGACTTTGTACCCGGTCAGGTGGGATCCTGGGCTGAACATGCTACGTACTACTTGGTTGCCATGCCAAGGTACTAGACAAGAAGCAAAACAAAAGCCAAATACACAATGATTCCAAGAGCCAAGATCAACAAATACACGGAGATCATCTACAAATAGAGTCAAGTTCAAATGTTTAATGTTTAAAAGCCAAACAGAACTCCACTAAATAGTGGTTAGAAAATTTCCAAAGTCAATGAATGACCACCTAAATCTAGTATATAGTAAGGACCTGCAGTCTTGGAAGGAGTTTGGGGTTGGGGATTTTCAGACACTTAAAACTATGGAAAGGAAATGAACTGTATCCACCTTCATGGATTACTTTATCATTATGACTTTATCAGTCAGGTCTCCAGAAGAAATAAATGGTATTGTCATACTGGATAATTGAGAAAAGTTTATCTACGGGATTCTTTTTAAAGGAATAATCAGGGCACATTGCAAGTAACATGAGTAATTAAGAAGCTTAGAGTTAGTAGCAGAGGAGAGCTGTTGTCAACTGCCCTAGGCCTGTAGGGAAGGGAGGAGGAAGCTGTTATCATGTCCTTGAAAAAACTTTATGGAGAGGGCACTCCAACATATTGTAGCTGGAGAGAGAGCCAGGAGAATATAAACCCTGACATCATTCTCTTATTCCTCTCTAATCTTCTTTTGGTGCCTCCCACTGGCTGAACCCAATCTGAAGCCACAGAGCAAGGGAACCCTATGATTCAGTCTACACAGCTCAGCCATTCCAGGCATAGAACAGACTAGAAAATGTTGCAGAATGGATCTTGAGGGACAAACAGAAAATATCCAGTATAAATGACTTGATTATTTTTATTTTTGTTGAAGAGGGACCAGTGAGGAGGGAGAAAGTGGAGGTGAGCAGTAAGTTCATTCAGCAAATAGTTATGAAGTGCCTACCTGTATGCCATGTATACTTTCAGGTGCTTGGGGTGCAACAGTGAACAAAACAGACCGAGATCCCTGCCTTGGTGGGGATTACATTCTGGTGGGAAGGAACAGATAATAAATAATGAGCATAATAAGTACATTTTCCAATATGTGAGATGGTCATGAGTGCTATGAAAAAGATCAAGTTGAGCTGGAAAGGAGGCTTGGAAGCATGAAAGTTGAGGGACAGTTTTCTATATTAAATGGATCACTCATTAAGGTGACATTGGAGCAGCTACTTGAAGGAAAGGGCAATGAGCCATGCAGGTACCTGGGGAAGAGTTTCCAGAGACAGGGAAAGGGCAGTGCAAAGGCCCCAGGCAAAATATGCCTGGTGTGTTGGAGGGATAATGAGAAAGCCAGGAAAGCTAGGAAAGTGAGGAGATAAGATTGTGGGAGAAACGAGGTCAAAGACATAAAAGGACATCAGATCATCTGGGGCCAATTCTAAAGATTTAGGCTTTTACTTTGAATAGGTGATCAGCATTGCAGGGATTTAAGCAGGGGCTGGGACAGAGGATAGGACATATTTTATAAGGCTCTCTTTCATTATCATGGACCCACTTTCGTTCAGTTTGCCACTCCTTAACCAAAACTTGCATCTTCAAGAGGTTCTACTTACAATAGGTTCATATCCACAGGGCCATGGATTAAAATGAAGAACATGTGTTTGTTCTTTGGGAAAGTTACCACAGTATCCAGTAAGACAGAGGAAGTGGGGGGAAATGGCCAGAGTCTGGGTACATTTTGAAAATAGAATCAGAAAGATTTCCCAATAAATTTGATGTGGAGTGCATATGAGAGAAGTTAAAGATTATTCCACTATTTTTGTATGGAGCGTCTGTAAGGAAGGGTTGAAGGTGGAATTGAGTTTGGAGGTATAAAATTGTTAACCTGAGGAGCTGGGGATCTGGACAGGTATTAAGTAGGAGCAGGTAAAATGGAAAAAACAAAACAAAAAAATTCAGAAGGAATTGTATGTATGGGAAAGAGTCCTAGGAAGATAGAGAATCTTTAGTGATTTGGAGACCTCTTGTGGACAAGTGAGTTGGCGTGCAGGGAATGCTCCCCATATCTCAAAAGTACACTTGAAAATATTTAAGTTATTTAGAGTTTAGTCTTCTTTTGAAACCAGTGAGAGTAAATCATGCAGCAGTTTCTTTTATACTCATGGTAGGAAATGTTATCAGAATCAGAATTAGTAAACTAGGACTATAAAACAAGTGTGGTAGAAGAATGTGCTTACGTGTTACCTGGGCTGCTTTGAGGTACGTGGCTGTCAAGACTGTCTGGGTGAAGTGACAGGCTTGGACATGATCAATTCTGAGAATTAGGGAAAGGTCATTTGAGCTGGGATAGTTTCTTATGGGCATGAGGAGTTTGAGAAGGGGGAGGTGGTAGAGTGCAGGCAGGGGAATGAAGGCTATTGTTAAGAGGAATGTCACGCAGTGGTTTGTCCTATGAGGTACCATATCTGACACTTAGAGATTTTCTCAGGTCAAACAAGTGGGCGTCTCTAGTGATCACTAGATTAATTTCTCCCAGTCTATCTTCTACCATATTGCCTTGCCAAAGCCAGGATTCTGGAGTAGGTCTGCATTTACGTCAGGTTGGGCAACAAATCTTATGGATTAATTTCCCCAAATATCCTTTGGTTTATCCTTTCTCCATTCTAATTGCCACTGCCGTAGCTCAGGCCCTCATCATTGCTTGTTTGTATTATTTTAAGTCTCTTAAACAGTTGATCTTCTTGTCTCTCATCTCCGAACCTCTCTAATCACTTGTATACACTGTTACTTTTCTGCTTAAAATTATCCACAGGGTTTCCCATATTCTTCAGGATGAAATCCTAATTCCTTGGTATGGCTTTTTAGCAGGCAAGAATCTGGTGTGCCTTCTGTCTCTCCTGCTTGGCTTTTGCTTGCAGTACATATTCTGGTCACACCCAAGGTGGAACTTCCTGAGTGCATCACACCATTTTATAACTTTGCAAAACTCCCCATCTGCCTCTTGTCCTTGTCACGACCAACCCCCATTCTCCTACCGGAGACCTATTGTTTTTTCTTACAAGTCTATTCAGGTGCCTCCTTTTTTCTTCGCCCTTTCTGCCCTCCAGCAGTTGGATTCTTGATCTTCAAGGTTCTCATTGCACTTTGCGCAGACTTCTCTTGGCACATCTCTCTCTTTCTTATAATCATAGGTTTGTATGTCTACTCCTTGGGTAGAAGCTGAGCTGCTCAGGGCACAGGACCAGGCCTTACTCATTGTGATAGCCCCACAGCCTGAGTAAGAACTCAGTAAATGAGTATGGAATAAAGGAACCATGTAGACAACTGTTAATAGGAGATGTATCATCAGAGCACCAAAGGAATTAAGAGGACAGAGAGATCAGAAATGAAGAATCTGGTCTTTATCACAACATCTCTCCTTTTAAAAAATCTTCTTATATAGAAAACTGAATATAACTCTAAGTTATATTTGATAAATTAATTTGATAAATTTTTATGAAGGTGCCATCCAGATGAGGAAACAGAACATTGCCGGCACGTCAGAAGGCCTTACCTTGTCTCCTTCCAGTTACTATTCCTTCTCTCACTACCAAGCTTAATTGCAATAGATAATATCTTAACTATTATCCTCATTTCTAACCTCATAGATTAGTTTTGTCTGTTTTTGTTCTTTATTTTTAAGGAATACTTCAGTATGTACTCTTCTGTGTCTGGCTTCTTCTGCTTAGTATTTTGTCTATGCAGTTCATCCACATGGTTGCCAGTGGTTATAGCTCTTACATTCTCATTGCTGAATAGTATTCCATTTTATGGGCACAATATGAATATGATTTATTTATCTACTGTACTGTTAATGGGCATTTGGAAGGTTCCAGTTTTGGGCTGTAATGAATAGAGCCACTATGCATATTCTTGTACATGTCTGTGGGTGAACATAAGTGTGCATTCTGTTGGGTGTAGGCTGAAGAGTAGAATTGCTGACTCATAGGGGACCTCAACATGTTCAACATTAATAGATATTGCCAGTGGTTTTTCCAAAGCCATTGTATCAGTTTATGTTCCTACCAGCAGCATTTGAGAGATCTGGTTGCTCCATATCCCTGCCAATACTTGGCATTTCCTCCTCCTCCTCCTTTTTTTTAAGCATTCTTTAGAGCTTGTAGCGGTATCTCATTGTGATTTTTGCCATATTTCTTTTAAAGATAGTTATGTTGCTGAAGTCCAACGTAATCCTTTTTACATTAGGAATGTTTTCTTTATGGTGTTTCCTAAATGTTCTAAATGTTTCTAAACATTATCTAAATGCTTCTTCAGAACCTAAATGTTTTAAAGTATTTTTGAAACCTTTGGGTGGAAGAGAGGAATGAGATGATTGAAAATGGACAATGGAAAATTCAGTTATTACTCTGTCTTCTCACAATGACCTTTTGAAATTCTAGTATATTTTGTTTTGTAAAAAGTAATAGAAATAAAGAAGAAAGGTACAAATGTAGAGAACTATGCCTAATTAAAAAAAAAGACACCACCACATGCACCATTTCTGGAAATAAATTGAACTCTAATGTTAAAATAATGGAAATATTAAACAATATTCTATTTAACTTAACAGACACAGGGTCACTTTTGCTACTTCTTTTCATTGGTTTGTATTTAACTTGCTGATTTGTGTGTGTGCGTGAAAATCATTTAAGTGTATAAATCTTCCTTGAAAGCACAATATGTATTATATAGGGAAAGTGTTCTTAGCTCCTTATAGGGTTCCATTTTTCAAGGGTATTCTGACCTCCACTGTTTCAATAGAAGATATGAAAGTGCCCCTCTCCCTGTTTTTAAGAACAGAAGGACCTTCTCTCTTTCCATTTTTGGTCACTGCAGGTTAAGACAGTGGGATTGCCATTGCATTTGTCCGTCCCCAAAGCATAGGGCAAGAACCAACCTATCCCTTTGCTCATCCTTTAGTTTGGAGTCACTGCAGAGCAGTAAAGTACCCAAGGCTTGGGGTAGGATTAGAGGCTTCGTGTGGGCATGAATACTGTGCCATTTACTGCCAAAGACCTGGGACAAGACGAACTTTTGAGCTTTCGTTTCCTCAGCTGTAAAATAAGAATAACCACCATACAACGTTCTTTGGGGTGGGAATGGGGATGGGGGAGGGCTGAGAGAGAACGTGACTTAAATGCTTACTGAAGAGGTTTTCTTTTCCTCTAAATCAATAAAATCTCATTAAAAAAAAAAATGCAAGTGATACTAGTGTTCAGTCCAAAATGTACCTTTAATTGTAAACTGCCTTCATTTTCCTTCTAGGGTTGACAACTTTGGCTTGGGCCTTTTACTTCAATCCAGGCAGATAAAACGCATGATCTCTTCTTATGTAGGAGAAAATGCAGAATTTGAACGACAGTACTTATCTGGTGAATTAGAAGTAGAGTTGACACCTCAGGTGAGCTGATTTCCTTAAGCTCGAAAAGTTGTTTGTCCTTTACAGTGCTGCCTTGCTTAAAAATTTAACCTTTTCCTCCTAGAAATTTCTTTGTGCCAGAGAGGTAAGGCAGAAGGGGTGCTAATTTTGTCAAATCTGGGAATTTTGCTTTTAGGCACACACCTGTTTATTTGCTAGAGGATTAATTTCTGCTAAAGGATTAATTTCTGCACTGAAAAAGGAGGTATTTCTAGTAAAAATATCTAGACTATTGGGTAAATGTTGAGTTTGGTACTGTAATGTGTATTGCACTGGAAGCATACAAAAGGACTTGCTGACATATTTGAGGATTGTCTTAAAAGTCAGTCTCTGAATCCTAGAATTACAGAGGATGGTGCTTTGCTAGTGATCTGGTCTTGCTCCCTCCTCTTGCACATCAGGAGAGGGAATCCCATGTGAGTATCACTGTTTACACCACTAAGTTCTGGGAACTCATGTTATTACAAAGCAAGCAATTACCACCACTGATCTAGCAAGTTTCTGCTCATGCTATGTATCATTTCCTGATTGATAGAAGAGTTGTCCTAGAGGAGAGCAAGCTTTTAGAGTGACATGTCTGCCTGTATCTCGGAATCTGAACCTACCATCTGCTTTACTCTGTCAACAGAAAATATTACCACTCTTCACCAAGTTGGTAATAGAATAATGTAGAAGAATTTTTTATATACTCAGTAGTTAAATCATGGTATGTGCTTATCTAGAGAGAGCACTCATGGAAGAGCTATTCCTCCTGAGGCCTCACAGTGTTACACTCATACGTGATCACTCTACAGAATTGTTACTTATGCTTATCACAGCATTGCACTATATATCCAATTTTCCTTTTAAGGCTTTCTTCTTTTTTTTTAAACCAGTGGTAGGGAGCAGATGTGGCTCAAGGACTTGAGTGCCTAGCTCCCACATGGGAGATCCTGGGTTCTGTTCCTGGTGCCTCCTAAAGAAAAACAAACAAACAATAAGCAAAAACAGTGAGCAAAACAACGAGCAAAACTGAGCAAACAGAGGATGTAGCTCAGTGGTTCAGTGCTGACCTTCTGCTTATGAGGTCCCAGGTTTAATCCCTGGTCCTGGTACTTCAAAAACAAAACAAACAAGCAAAAAACAACAAAAAAACCAATAGTATACTTTCCCTCTTCACATTATAGGTTGAGATACCTTATCTTTTGGGTTGTGGAGCTATGGAAAGTTAGCCTTTCAGTTACCTTTTGTACCTCTAATTTTGTCAGCAGGAGTATACATGGGAGAGGAACTTAATATTTTCTTTTATATTCTTTTTTTAAGCTGAACAAAGTCAGAGTCTCCTTTCCCAACTTGGTGGCACATAAAGAAACAGTGGCACTGGAAACTTGTTTGCAGCCTGAGAGCCAGTGGGTGAAGTGTTGATGAAGTAGTTGGGATTAGGATCTGCTTTGGGGTGTTTGGGGGAGGGGGCAGAGCTTGCTGGTATCTGCAGAACTATTCTATTAATACTTTTGTGCCCTTACAAAGTTGACAGAGAGAAGGAAGGAAGGTAGATAATAGAAATTACTTTAAAGTAAGGTGTATTTTTATGATTGTTTCAATCATTTAAATTTTATGAATATTAACTTTAAAATACCATAACAAAAAGTAGAGTTATCTCCATCTGTTAGGTAAGATGGAGAATCAGTTGTTTGGAAGGCTTTCTCTTATGCCACAAACTCTCCTCCCTCCCCCTCAACTTGCATAACTCAATGCCTGAAATCCTGACTGTTAGTCCTTCCTTTGACTTAAATATTTAAAGGCCCCAGTTAAAGTGGAAACTATTTTAAAATTGGGCCAATATTAACCCACAGTCATTAATACCTAAATTGGTTTTTACTACCAGTGGTTAGCCAGTCAGTTATCTGGCAGGGCTGTGATGTAGCAAGACCAAAAAGTTAGATGTTAGGGAGGGTGTCTCAAAATGAGCAGGTTTGGACTGTTCCTCTAGGAAAACCTGGATGGAAAGGCAGTGGGGATGGGGCAGGGGCAGGAACCATGCCGCCTAGTGAAACAGTTTGAAATAACTGGTCCTGGGAGAAGGAAGGGTTGCTCAT
Source organism: Dasypus novemcinctus (assembly GCF_030445035.2). Taxonomy (NCBI): domain Eukaryota; kingdom Metazoa; phylum Chordata; class Mammalia; order Cingulata; family Dasypodidae; genus Dasypus; species Dasypus novemcinctus. The sequence goes on along the minus strand of NC_080674.1, from coordinate 45,338,474 downwards.
TGGAAGGAAGATGCCCAAAAGAAGACAAACTTCAAACTTGCTTGCAGCTGTGTTTCTATGCTAAAACAAAACATAAAGTAGCCTTGGGTTTTAACAACCATTTAACCTGTATGTTGAACAATTTGTTCAACTTTTGACTTTTTCTTAGGTAGATAATTTAGTAGATAAAATACTGAGGAGAATAATTTAAAATAAAGAAATTCTAAATAAATTTGAACACTTTATATTGTTGACTTATTGTTAGTGATAAGATTTAGGCCATTGCCTACATAGCACATAGTAAAATGAAATTTTTTTATATGTTTTACAAAGGTAGATAGCTAAACTTACATATTTCAGATTTGAAAGTTGATTTTAAAATGTTTAAAACAGATATACAGGAGCTGGAAGCCTGACTATACAAATAAGTAGCTACATTTTGAATATAAATTAACAATAGAGAGGTTGTTGTCAAGAGGGGCAGTAACTGTTGTTTTCATTTTGTTTTTCCTTTTTTTGAGGTACCAGGAGTCAGGGATTGAACCCAGGCCTTGTATGTGGAAGATGGCACTCAACCATTGAGCCACAGTTGGTTCTTTTGTTTGTTTGTTTTGCTTGTTGTTTGTTTTGTTTTGTTTTTTCAGGAGTGTTTTTTTTTTTTTTCAGGGAACCAAACCTGGGACCTCCCATGTGGGAGGTGGGTGCACAACCGCTTGAGCTATATCCGCTCTCAGTAACTGTTTTAATTGATCTTCCAGTACACAATATTGGTATGAACATACCAATATACATTTTTAGAATTATAAGCTTTGAGTGAGTAGGATCTGTGCCTGTAAGGTTTTCTGGGTCCGTGTGTAGAGTGTGCTTAATGAACTTTTTATGGGGTATTGGTTGCTCACTTTTAGGGCACACTTGCAGAGAGGATTCGTGCAGGTGGGGCTGGCGTTCCTGCATTTTACACCAGCACAGGGTATGGGACCCTGGTACAAGAAGGAGGGGCACCGATCAAGTACAACAAAGATGGCAGCGTTGCCATTGCCAGCAAGCCAAGAGAGGTAAGAAGCACTCTTATCGAGGCAGCAATGGGATACCTCTTTCAGCATAGGATGGACTCATTGAGTAAAAAAGTATAGCATCACCTCTGGATGATGAAAAACACTGTCATTCATTTATGTCAATAAATTAGGTGAAATTTCTAGCTAAAACTGAGCATCTGCTCATAATTAAAAATCTGAAAGAGGGAACTAGAATAATAAAGAAGAAGAGAGGAAAGTTATCAACATAAGATATGCTAGTCAAGATTCATTATCTGAACTGGGTTTTTGGTAGGTTTTAACAAACTTAGGACAATTTATAATTGCTGATTGTGCTAATATGGAAAAGAGAGTAGATGTCTATGGTGTTAACTCTTTATACCATATAAACTAGATGTGACTGAAGAAGAAAGGAAACAAGGAAATCACAAGTTTGCCTATAATTTTGAAAAGTAGGCACAGCTATAATTATATAATGGACTAAATAGGGAGTTTATGCTTATCACCATTGCCTTTCATTCTCTAGCTCTGGACACATGTGAGCTTTAGACCGAATCACTGAGCTTTAAAGTGCTGGGTGGGGGTAAGAGATCTTTATAAGAGGCAACTTCACTCATGTGTTAGAGGTGAACAAAACTTCAGATATTTGAGATGCCCAGATTTGAGCCAATTAAAAAAATTACACAAGCCAACATTTCATTAACTTTATTTTTAGTATCTTTCCATTTTCCTTGTCCACATGGCTCAGAAGAGTTAACACAGTTTCAGATATTCTGAGTGTATATATCTCTAGGGAAGTGAAAACTTAGTAAATCAAGGGATCCCTTATCACCTTTATGCATGTAGGGATGCTAGCTCTGCATCTCTGCCTTTGGAGGGAAGATCAGGGGGTCATTGGACATGGTCCCTGCTGTTCAATTTCTCCAGCGTCATCCTCCATCTAGTGCTTTGCCTTTCTGCTTAGAGTGATCTATGCTGAATCAAAGCTTTTATTAACATATTTTTCATATTCTATTTTGCTTCTTTCTTTACTGCTAATTAGGTTTAAAAAGTTTTTGGCAAAATAAAAGGCAGGAGGGAAGTGGATGTGGCTCAATTGATTGGGCTTCCACATACCATATGGGAGGACCTGGATTCGATCCCTGGGGCCTCCTGGTAAAAAAAAAAAAAACAGCATGGCTGCGTGGCAAGCCAGTGCCTGTGTGGCGAGCTGAGTGTCCATGTGGTGAGCCAGTGCCCACCAAGTGAGTCATGCAGCAAGATGATGATGCACCAAAAGAGAGATGAAGGGGAGAGTCAAGGCAAGGCACAACAGAAACCAGGAACCGAGGTGGTACAAGTGACAGGGTACCTCTCTCCACATCACTGGTCCCCAGGATCAAATCCCGGTGAATCCTAGAGGAGAAAAACAAGAAGAGGAGAGGAGAAAAGAAAAAGAGAGAAATAGATGCAGACGATCATACAGTGAATGGACATAGACAGCAAAAAACAGTAGGGTGGGGGAGAGGGAAAAAAAAAAAGGCAGGAACCTAATCATTAAAATGACGGTAACATACAATGAAGATGCCCAGAAAGATTGGATTAATGCTTTGATAACTTGCTAGAAGTTGTCGCATTAACTTATTCTGGGAAAACATAGACTAGGATAGAATCTATCCTGAACACTTTATATTATTTCTGTCTGGAGTCAGGCCCATGAATCTAGTAGATTTTGTTTTTGTTTTTTAATATATTTTAAATTTATTTTTAAAAGATACATAGATCACACAAAATGTTACCTTAAAAAAAAATAGGAGATTCTCCAGTGCCCCACTCCCCATACCCCCTACTTTTCCCACTTTTACCACATCAACAACTTCTTTCATTTGTGTGGTACATTCATTGCATTTGATGAATACATTTTGGAGCACTGCTAGACAGCCTGGATTATAGTTTGCATTGTAGTTTACACTCTCTCCCAGTCCATTCAGTGGGTTTTGGCGGGATATATGTAATATCCTTCATTTGTCCCTGCAATATCATTCAGGACAACTCCAAGTCCTGAAAATACCCCCAGATTATACCTCTTTTTCCTTCTCCCTGCCTTCAGCAACTGAATCTAGTAGTTTTGTAAGTTTGTCTGAATCCCCCAGAATAAGACAAATAATGTTGACATGATTCTTGTTTGCTCTATATATCATGTGCTTTTGATAGGAATAGGATGTGAATGAATTCCTTTATTTAGCAGTATTAATTGAGGATCCACCCTTTGCCAGACATTGGCCTACTCACCCTAGAAAAAGATAAACTAGACAAAGTCCCCCTGCAAATGGAAGAACTGGCAAGAATATGCAAACATGCAATGTCAAGTAGTGAAAGTGCTGGGAAGAAAAATGGACAGAGTGAGTGATCCTTGGCCAGGGAGCTGGTGTTGCAGGTTGAGTGGTCAGGGAAAGTCTCTTTGAGGTGATATTTGATGGAGAACTGAATAGAGTAGGAAATTTATTTGGTGAAAATCAGGGCGACATGCTCTAGTCAGAAGGAAGTTGAAGTACAAGAGTCTAAGGCAGCTATCAGCTTGCTTAATTTGTGCAACAGCAAGGCAAAGAGGCTGGAACAGAGTAAATGAGGCAGAGTGGTAGGATTGGAATTTAAAAGCAGGAGCCAGCTCACATGGAATTTGTGTTTTACTGAGTGTGGTGAGAAGCCAGTAGGAGGATTTTGAGTAAGATTAGCAGATTGACATGACCTAAGTTACATTTTGTAAAGATAACTCTGACTGTTGGGTGGTCACTTGTTTTTTTGTGTTGTGTTGTGTTTTGTTTTGTTTTGTAGAGGGCAAAGAGAATAAGCAGGGAGCAAGATTAGGAGACTGTTTTGTAAATTCAAGTGGGAGTGAAAGGTGGGTTTGACTAATGGGTAATGGTGGAAGTTGTGAGAAGTGGTTGGAATTCAGATATATGTTGACAAAAATCCAACAGGACTTGATGATGGATTGGTTGGGAGTATAAGAAAGAAGAATTCAATATGTCACTGAGATGTGCAAGGTTGTGCAAGGTTAGGCTCTAAGAAGAGGTATTCGGTAAGCTCTTGGGAGAGTCTAGAGCTGGGATAGAAAGTTTGGACGCATCAGCATATAGTAATTGGGCCTTTGGGACTAGATGAGTGTTGCCGCCTTTCTCCACCCCTCCTCCCCTTCCAGCTCCCGCCGTCCTTCCCGCCAGTCCCGCCCATATTGCCAACCCACAATCTGCCCTCTTCCCCAGTAACTGCTTACCTCAGGTCTATCCATCAGCTTCAGCCTGTCCACAGCCGCCCCTTAGCCAACCCTCCCTTCATCACGCCCCTCCCTCTACCCAACCCTATATAGCTAAGTGTACTTCCGTAATAAAGCAGACCTATTCTTGCGCTCAAGCGGTCTCCGTGGTTTTTCCTCAACCGCGCGTCCCCCACGCCTGGAGAACCGGTGCTCCATCTTGGAGCACCCCCCGCCGGCTGCCTGGCAGGAGCAAGCCCCCCCGACTCTTGGGCCTGAGCGAGGACGAAACCCTCACGCTCAGCCGCAGATGAGGGGCTAGAACCTGAGTGAATATAATAGCTAGTTTGACAAATAGTTCCTTCCCTGTTTTTAAGTTTTGGAATAACTAAACTCAGCAACAGCTGGTGTGTAGACCTCTCATCAGAAAATTATATAATTGCAATAGAAAAAAAGTCGGTCTAGTTTTCTAGATCTATATGTGACATACTAAACTATCAGTTATGACTTTAAAGTAGATAAGATCCTAAAAAATAAGTAATAACTTTGGGTATTGATACGCATTGTATGAATATCTTGAATTTATTTACCTAAGTTCATATTAATGAATCATTCATTAAAGATTCTATAAGTCAGTTTATCTTTTCTAGCAGGTAAGTGGAGTAATGTCTTTTTCCTTTTAACTTTTTTCCCCTCCTGAGATGGCTCCTATGTCTGTCTGCTTCTTGTTTTCTCTTGCTGTCTGTTTGTTGTGTCTGCTCATTGTGTCCACTCATCTTCTTCAGGAAGCACTGGGAACTGAACTCGGGATCTCCCATGTGGGAGGTAGGTGTCCAACCACTTGAACCACATTCGCTCCCCAGTAATATCTTTTATTTATTTATCTATTTATTTATTAGTAATGTCTTTTAGAACATTTTTCTTTAAGAAAGAATTTCTGTTGTAAATCATAAAGTACATGTACCAAAACTTTCTACTGAAGCTTTTTATAAAATGCGTGCAGTCTGTCCACTAGGGGGTGCGGTAGGAATGAGAATGGTGTCTGCCTTCGAATGGTTACTGTCCTGTGTAGTGATGGAGCATGGGAGTTGAGGTTGTTTCCTCTTTGTTTTAATTCGCAGAGATAAGTCCTCCAAAGGGAAAAAGGTACTTAATGCCAACGCATTGTTGTACCTTATTTTTTTCTCCCAGTAATTCATATAAAATTAAAAGGCTGTAAACATACAAAATGAGTAGCATTCTATTAGACCAGTAATAACAGAAGAGAAAATGTAATCAAATGAAATATAACATTCATAGTGGCAACAGAAACCGTAAAGTACCTATGAATAAACCTAAGAAAAATATACAGAGCTTTTATGGAAAAAATTATAAAACCATTGAAGGAGGTAAAAGAGGACTTCAAAAAATGGAGGCATGTATTATACTCATGAGTGGGAAGATATGGCATGTATTTTCTCTCCAAATTAATCTATAAATTCTAGGAATACCAATTAAAATCACAAAAATCTCAACAGGTGGGAAACGGACTTGGCCCAGTGGTTAGGGTGTCCGTCTACCACATGGGAGGTCCGCGGCTCAAACCCTGGGCCTCCTTGACCCGTGTGAAGCTGGCCAACACGCAGTGCTGATGCGCGCAAGGAGTGCCCTGCCACACAGGTGTGTCCCCCGCGTAGGAGAACCCCATGCACAAGGAGTGCACCCCGTAAGGAGAGCCGCCCGGCGCTAAAGAAAGTGCAGCCTGCCCAGGAATGGTGCTGCTCGCCAGAGAGATGACACAACAAGATGATGCAATAAAAAGAGACACAGATTCCCGTGCCGCTGACAACAACAGAAATGGACAAAGAAACAAGATGCAGCAAATAGACACAGAGAACAGACAACTGGGGTGGGGGGGAGGGGAGAGAAATAAATAAATAAATAAATCTTAAAAAAAAAATCTCAACAGGTGATTATAGAATAGGAGAAACACATAGTTGGTTTTTTTCCAACCAGGCAGTTTTATTGAGATATAGTCACATATCATACAATCAAAAATAGAGTTTTACAACTCTTATGTACAAAAACAGTACCTTGGCCATATCATTTAATTTATATAGCTTTTATGGGATAGAGGAAGAGGACTGTTCTTCGTGTTCAATCTGTAAGCTATGCATGCAAATAATAAAATGAATATTAACACACAAAGTTTATGCCTTCAACACATGGAACTTGCAGTTCATCCAATGCAGTCAATGCATCAAGCTGTCTTTTGTTGCTGGGCCTTTGCACATGCTTTCTCTACAGTTCCCCTTTTACCACTTTAATGAAGTCCTTGTTGCCTAACACTGCACATCCTTGCAGGACCTATTCTTCCTCTGAGAAGCTTTCCCTGACTAGACTTGTGCCCCTATTATCTGCCTCCATCAGAGTGCATGTCACAAGCAAACAAGTCTGTGCAAATACCTGACTGTGCCCTTTTTGCCTTCTGCAGGTGAGGGAGTTTAATGGTCAACATTTTATTTTGGAGGAAGCCATTACAGGGGATTTTGCTTTGGTGAAAGCTTGGAAAGCAGACCGAGCAGGAAACGTGATTTTCAGGTAGTATGATGGTTTTTAAAAAATATTCGTGTAATACATTTAGCAACTTTTCATTTCCTAAATTACGACTATACAAAGGATATCTCAGTGAGTTTGTCATTTAAAAATTCATTTAAAAAATGACATGTATGTGTTTATATATGTGTACTCATGGCTGCTATTCTGTGGTCTCACTACTATGATGTGTTTGTGGGAGTCTGTTCTGATTGGTGCCCGTGTTGAACTGTTTGTTAAATATTTGAACTGTACTTCTGTACTTCTGTATATAACCACATACAAATTCTATTCTCCACTGTGTATTTTTGTTGCCAAGACCAGTTGCAGTGTTGAAGCATAATTAAAAACATGGCAAAAACACACAATTTTCTTTAATTTTAATAATGCTATTTCTATGTATTGTCATTACTTTGATATTCTGGAAAGATATTGCTAAAAATCTTTTAAGTCACCTCTTTTCCAGTTCCACCGATGTTTCCTAGGAAATGCTTATAAAGGTTCTAGCTGAAAAGTTGATTAACCTTAATAATGTTGACTTTCATTTTCATTATCTTGCTAGCCACAGGCTGTGTGTTAAAAATCTTTTGATTACTCTAAGGCTACTAAATACTTGGATTTATAGATTATATAGTTGTGGGGTTTTTTGAAAATTATGCTACCTCTGAGCATACAGATAAAATTCCAAAATGTTTGGTGTTGAAGATTTAATGTATTAGAATACAGAAATCATTTTTTTTCTCATAATAATTGTCATTTGTTACTTTTAATTAGCAGTTTTCTCAGTCTTTACTAAATGCAGCTTCGATGCAAATTAAATTCTTGGTAATGACTCACATACTGATTTTGTTCGTTTTTGAAAATCTTATGTGCTATTAGTACTGTATAGATTTCTTGAATCAAGCCAGTTTTTAAAAATGCAACTAAATTTTGGCAATTACAGAAGACATTTGCTCACATCTACCTTACTGATTAATGCCTTGGTGTAATATTTGCAATGCTAAGTTGCTTTTTTGAAGTGATTGATGAAATTTGTCTAGTAGCAAATGGAGGTGAATTATTTTAAACATTTTTTTTAGTTTATCCTATGCTCCATTGCCTGGCTCATGCATCTACAGACTGCACAAGAGCTCGTCTAGGCACTGACTTTGTGCTGAAGGTTATTGAGCTTTAATGTGAAGTGAGAGCTCCGATCGCAGAGGCTTTCATGACCCAGAGGCTTAAGAAACTGACCTCTAGGACTATCTTCATGTACAATGGGATGACTGGTCTGGAACTTTCTTTAAGTCACTGGAAACTGGGGGAGGCCTGGATTCCTTAGCCTCTGAGCCCTCTGCTCTGGGAGCTTTCAATGCCAGGCTTGCTAGTGGAATCCCACGCAGGTACTTATGAAGGAAGGCAAGGACTCTTCTCTCCAGGGTACACCTATCCTTATATAGCCTTGAATTGAACGATAGCAACGTTGGCAGGCTAAAAGAGCTAGCAAAGCATACCTATCATTTATTTCCATTTTCCTCTAAGAAATTTTTCTATCAACTTATATCCCCAGAAACAAAACTGCATTTTAGTTTTTATGGTTAGGAGCAGTGCACTTATTTAAGAACTTGGGAATACAAAACCATTGGCAAATTGGCACTTTCAGATTTTACACTTCAGTGTCTGATGTGGGTGTTGGGCTTTCAAAAATTTCATTAGAAACTGGCCCTCCAGAATGATCTTGTAGGTGACTCACAAATTACCTATGAATGTATCATTTATTTAATTTTAGCAATATGCTTCTTTTTAATAGAGAATATAATTACTATATCTTCTCAAATGAAGAATTTATTATGGTTTTTTCTTAATAATTTAGTGAGAAAAAGTTGTTTAGTGAAATATTTAACTATAAAAACATAGTGGCATCCCAGTTAAAAGATTTAGGGGAATTAGTTTTTTTAGGTGGGATTAATTTTAAATAGAGTATATTTCTAAATATCCATTTTACTTTTTTGTGTATAAGCTCTATGTTAAACATGAAAAATAGTCATTCTTTCCTTCCACTCCTTAAAAAACTATCTAAATTGAATGAAGTAGTCAAAGTATTGTTTTTATGTATAAAATGTTATAAACTTCAGTAATGGTAAGTATAGTGCATTCTTTTTAAAAAGATGTATAGATTCTTAGTTCATAGAAATTCTTATAATCGATAACATTTTAAAGCTGAAAAACAAGAAGCAGACTTGGCTCAATGGATAGGGCCTCCTACTACATGGAAGGTCCTCGGTTCAGACCCCAGGCCTCCTTGACCCGTGTGGAGCTGGCCCATGCGCAGTGCTGATGCGCACAAGGAGTGCCATGCCATGCAGGGGTGTCCCCCACTAGGGAAGCCCCAGGCGCAAGGAGTGCGCCCTGTAAGGAGAGCCACTCAGCGCAAGAAAGTACAACCTGTCCGAGAATGGCGCTGCACACACAGAGAGCTGACACAACAAGATGATGCAACAAAAAGAAACACAGATTCCTGGTGCCCTTGATAAGGATAGACGTGGTCATAGAAGAACGCACAGCGAATGGACACAACTGGGGGGCGGGGAAGGGGAGAGAAATAAAATAAAAAATCTTAAAAAAAAAAAGCTGAAAAACATGTTTCTTATTTTTGGTCTTCTCTCCCCATTTCCTTATTTTCATCACCCCTACTGTAGGAAAAGTGCAAGGAATTTCAACTTGCCTATGTGCAAAGCTGCAGAAACTACAGTGGTAGAGGTAAGTGAAGAAAGTTATTTCTAATTGTTCTTGTGTTAATTTTTTAACTTGATATTATGTGTTAGTCTCAGAAAAAGTTTAACAGTTCATTTGTTTCTTGGAGAACAAGCAATGAGAGCTTTTTTATTTTGGATATGGAGGGGTTCTATTTAAACTTATAATGGTTGACAAATAATTACATCTAATTTTGCTGTAATGTCAGCTTTCGGGTTACCTAGGGCCTCAATAGAATGTTGTCTCTAAGAATCAAGTTATGGAACCAGTTTATAAAAGTCCTTTTGGTAGTTAAGTAAAATAGACTTTCTTGAGTGAAATGCCAAGATGAACTTTCACATATAGAATCCCAGGAAAATAATAAATTTATCAGGTAAAATTTATTGTCTTACTATAGTAGATATTGTGAATTCTTTAAGGAAGGAGAGAGGGTAGTTTTAATAATTGCTTAGCTGTGACTGTGTTTGGAACAGTTGAATTAAACCCAGCTGAATTTCCTTTAGGTGTTTTAGGATTTGGGAGAGGCTTGACTATTCTAGAGCTTCCCAGGGATTAAGGCTCTGGGGTAGCTATAGGTGCTTATACACATACCCTCCCATTTTGGCTGTACATATATGAACCCCCCAAAAGTCTTCAAAATAATTCTCAACACGAAGCCATGAGGGTCACCTTGGAACCAGATTTTCATGGGAGTGTTAGATAGTGTACTCTTGGGAGGGCTTCATAGGAACTCTTCCTGGGATCTGGACATGAGAATATATATAATCCTGATCTTTAGCATAATAGTGGTGTTGTATGTGGCATATTTTGATTCATTTATATGCCTGGCCAAGATGGTGTTTCTTGGAGGCTGTTCAGTGCTATTTTTGAAACAATCAAATGGTAGAGTTTTGTTTCTCCATTGGAAAGTGAAATGTTTTATTTTTAAAATGCTGGAGGATGTGGTACTTGCAACCCAGAGATGGTCGTTTCCTTTGCAGTGACATTAGTATATTTTATGCATTTAAAATAGATGTTAAAAAAATAAAATAGATGTATTTATTGTCTCTGTATAATCTCTTTTTTTAATTTGTTGAATCATTTTTATAACCTGTCCATGGCACGCTTCTGCAACATTACTGAAGAAAGTCCTATAACAAAACATAAAATAATTGTTTAACACCTTATTGATTTTATGTACTTCTGTAAAGCTGCCAGAAATCTGTATTTCTTCTCTGAGTACCAAGGAGCAGTGTCCTTAGTGAAGTTCTTTTTTTTTTTTTCTATTATTATAATCTTTTCAGCCAATCTTATTTCTTACAAAAGTGGAAAATGACACTTGAGTATCTGCGAATCGTTGTGAATGTTAGTAAAGAGGGATTGATGTAGGGGAGAAAAGGTCCTTTAACAGACCCTACAGATGTGATAAAGGCTGCCCTCCCTTGTTGGGGAGCAGACATTTCTGTTCTAGCTCAACACTCTTTCCTGTTGAGCCCATACTCACCTTGGGATCCTGTTAATATGGTGCTGCAAACAGCCACTCCCATTCAATTTCACCTGTACTGTTCAACACTGCAACCTCTAGCCCCATGTGGTTATTTAAATTAATTAAAATCAAATCAAAGAAAAATTTCAGATCCTCAGTCACACTGACCCATTTCAAATGCTCAGTAACCCCAAGTGGCTCATGCCAGTCTGTTGATCATCATCCATGTGAAACATTTCGTCGTTGCAGAAATATTATTTGGATAGAGCTGGATTAGACTAATCAAGATGAAACCTATTTGTCATTCCAGTTTAGGAGCATACACAAACCAGCTATTTAGATGATGGAATTATTGAAAGCCAGCCCCCTTAGCTTCTCCTTTAGCCTTACCTCTGCAAGGTGGCATGCTCAGAGTAGAAGGGGTCTACATGCAAACAGGTTAAATTGTGGGGAACTGTGCTTTCGGAAGTGGAAAATAGTTTGGAATTGGGGGTTGTGACTAGATTGGGCATTTTCTGATGTAAAGCCCTATTTTGACTATGTGATTTCTATACTATTTTGAGTCTAGAGAGTTTCTTGGACCTTTACCAAGCCCATTCTTGATTCTGTGCTATACTCTGTGCACTTCACTACCTGCATTGGCCTCTATCATACCACGACCCTTCGCTTCCAGCCCTGTCCTGCTGTATTCTACACTGGTCCTAGAGAGATGGGGGATTATGAGTGGGACTCTGAATTCTTAGTATTTAAGGGGAATCTTCAGAGATCATAAAATTACCTGCATATTCTCCTGCCTGCTAAATATTGACAATAATAATAACTACCATTAATAAAGTACTTATGTATTAGTCACTGCCATATACTTTATGTGCATTACATCCTTTAATCTTCACCTTAGCCCTATGAGGTAGCAATCTATTTCCCTTATTTTACTGATGAGGATTTTAAGGCACAAAGAGGTTAAGTTACATACCTGATGTCACTCAGATAGGTGGAGTCAGGATAGAACCACGGAGAGACTGATTCTGGGGTGCCTGCTCTTTTTCACTTTCTTGTTAAATACTCTCAAATAATCACAAATGGATGATATTTTAAACTCTTGAAAGATTTCAAACCTCCTTAGGTAGTCTATTTCATTGCTAATGATTAGAATCAAGCAGATAGAGAGATTGTTGCCCAAATTATTCCTCCATTCCAGGCCTTCCTTGCTAATTATTCCAATTATAGACTTTCCCTCCCATACCACCCACCTTGAAAAATTTTTTTTTATTTTTTATTTTTTTTATTTTTTTATTTTTTTATTTTTTTTTTTAAAGATTTATTTATTTAATTCCCCCCCCCCCCGTCGTCTGTTCTTGGTGTCTATTTGCTGCGTCTTGTTTCTTTGTCCACTTCTGTTGTCGTCAGCGGCAGGGGAAGTGTGGGCGGCGCCATTCCTGGGCAGGCTGCTCTTTCTTTTCACGCTAGGCGGCTTTCCTCAGGGGGCGCACTCCTTGCGCATGGGGGCTCTCCCACGCGGGGGACACCCTTGCGTGGCACGGCACTCCTTGCGCGCATCAGCACTGCGCGTGGCCAGCTCCACACGGGTCAAGGAGGCCCGGGGTTTGAACCGCGGACCTCCCATATGGTAGACGGACGCCCTAACCACTGGGCCAAAGTCCGTTTCCCCACCTTGAAAAATTGTGATCAATAGCTCCCTGGATTCATGGAGTTTGTTTCTCTTGGACTCTTTGGTTCATTTATTGTGTAGCTTTTCACAAATAACCCTAAACTTGACTATGGAATGTCTGTTCTAATCCTATGGTATCTTTTTTATTGCTGGGTCTTAAACCCAAAACCTTGTATGTGGGACTGAATCACATTGACTCCCCTGAGTTGGTTTTTTTGTTTGTTTGCTTGTTGTTTGTTTTTAGGAGGCACTGCAAACAACCTGGGACTTCCCATATGGGAAGCAGGCGCTCAACTGCTTGAGATACATCTGTTCCCTAATCCTACAGTATCTTTAGCAGTGGGATCTTTAACAATTGAAGACTTTTTTTTAGAGCTTTCAATTCATCTTCTTTCTTTGTTTTTTCTTCTTTATTTTCTTTTAAATGTTACATTAAAAAAATATGAGGTCCCTATATACCCCCCACCCCCCTCACCCCACTCCTTCAACATCAACAATCTATTCCATCATCGTGGCACATTCACTGCACTTGGTGAATACATTTTGAAGCACTGCTGCACCACATGGACAGTGGTCTACACTGTAGTCTACACTCTCCCGCAGTTCACCCAGTGGGCCATGGCAGGACACACAATGTCCAGCATCCATCCCTGCAGCACCATCCAGGACAACTCCAAGTCCTGAAAATGCCCCCACATCATTTCTCTTCTTCCCTCTCTCTACCATCAGCAGCTACTGTGGCCACTTTCTCCACATAAATCAATACTACAATTTCTTCCATTACTAGTCACACAGTTCCCCAGCAGAACACCAGTAAGTCCACTCTAATCCATACTCTATTCTTCCATCTTGTGGACCCTGAGATGGTTATGTCCAGTCTCCCTCTACATCAAGAGGGAGCTTAGATTCCACATGGATGATGGATACAATTCTTCTCCTTGCAGTTGTAGGTACTCTTGGTTCCCTGGTCTGGTGGTTGACCTTCTTCACCCCCCTGTTAGCTGGCCAGGGTAAGTCCAATAAACCAGAGGGTAGGAGTTGCAATTCTGCTGAGGCTCAGGGCCTTGCTTTCAAATGGACAGTCCAGAGGTTCAGGTTTCTTGAGTATACACCAACCTGAACACCAATCACAGGTCCGGTAAAAGTGACAGAAGAGGCATGTGTAGAAAGGTTATATCTGAGTCCAACGCCATTACACTCAGGAACACAAACTCCAAAGTAGGGCCAACTGACATGGCACTGAACTCCAGAGTCATCTGCCATGACCATAGAACCTGTGGGTCTCTGTAGCCCTCAGGAGAACCAGTACCTGGGTTTCTATCTACTTTGGCTGTCTCTGGTATCCTGCAGAGGTGTGCATAAGTGTTACCCCTCTGATGACCTCCTGACTCTTTTTTGGAGACTCATAGCCATATAAACTCATTTGTCCTTTCCATTTCCCCCTTTTATCCAAAGTCAAAAAGCAGTTTTTAACACCTGATGTTGCATGTAGGCTGAGATATTTTGCTGGTCTGAGTTGACCCTTTTATTTGATGTCTTTTTCTAGTTTCCTCTCCAGTTAGTGATTGGTAGTAATCCCTTGGCACCAGGGAGGCTCATCCCTGGGAGTCATGTCCCACACTCGGGGGAAGGTAATACATTTACATGCTGAGTTTGGCTAAGAGAGAGGCCATATTTGAGCAACATGGAGGCTCTCAAGAGGTAACTCTTAGGCACCCTGCAGCTCTAGGCCTAGTTCATATTTTAGGCACACAGGCTCATAATCATAGCCATCAGTGTTGAGGGCTCATTGTTAGACAATCCTTCTTTATTGGTCTTTGCCATTGCACTTGGGGGATTGTTGCTGTTCCATTGGGGAATGTGATAGAGCTCCCCTGGCTAGGAACTCAGCACTCCCTCAGTTGTCATTTTTAACTGAAACCACTATGAAAATATCCAAACACTTTTATGTACCCTGTATACATTCCCTGGAGAACTCCCTCCCAACCATATACCTCCTATCAATAACACCCTATACCAGTGTTCCTCTCCTGCCATAGCTGAACCTCTCTGTAGTCCAAAACTTCTTTAAAAATGAAGCTTAATATATTGCCAGGTTCCTTTAATAGTAAAATGGAGTATAGTGATGGGATTAAAGGTTAGATATAGAATACATACTAATTTAGAAAAATTAAGTAAAAATAAATTAAGGTATCAAAGAATGAAAAAATGGAAAGCTTTGTTTTTGACGTTTTGCCTTTCATCACTGCTATAGGTGTTGCCCTGTGTGTACAGTGCAGTGGCAAGGCAATTTCTTCCATTTCTTCTTCAGTGTCTACATCCTTTTTTTTTTCTCTAATTATTAAGTTTGTCTTCACATAAGTTTTAGATCACAGTAATTCAAATATACAATATCCAGTACTCCCACATATCCAACATCAAACCCTTTGTCCCTTCCCAAACAATGATCTTTTTACATGTTCATATTATATTTGCTGCAGCTGATATACAGATATTGAGACAATAGCTATCAAACATGGTTCCATTTGGGTTTACATTATGGTTTATATTTTAGACTATACAATTTTCTAAATTTTTAGTTATCTTATGTTTTACATTATGGTTTACATTTTCTTTCTTTTATAGATAAGGAAATGGAGGACTTTTCAGTAGCTGAGTCTGGGTGAGAGCCTGTCTTCTGAAGCTCCATCCCAGCATCTTAGCATTCCATGATGCTACATCTTTTCAAACTTTCTCCATCTCTACATCTGTAATTTGAATTTTAAGGAGGGTAGAAGTATAAGTATCTAAAATATTAGCGAGGATTCTCTTAGACATATAGAAATTTGCAGGGGTGTGGGCTTAGAAGCAGGGTGGCAAAGGAGCATACAAACTGCCTCTTGCTTTTTGTTTATAGTTTCTTCTTTATATGATAGTTAGTTTACAGTAAGTATGTTATCTCAAGAAGTAAATCAGTAAATTTATCTTGAAATCAAAAGAGAAAGGTCAAATTTGACTTTGGCGTGAATGAGTTCTAGTTTCTCTAACGGGGAAATTACTCATTTGTGGAAAAGTTTTCCCTTTCCATTGTTTTCTCAACAAACTTATGAGTTGTGGGGAACCAAAGAAGTTATCAATTGTATCCCCTTTAACGAAACCAATGTGACTATTATATGTGTAATTCTTAAAACCTGCAGCCGTTTGCATGTTTCACCACACAGTTGTCGTGTAGTGAATCCTGGCTTTCCCCACTCTTAAGGAATTGGGTATCTACTTGGAAAAATAGTACAAGTACACATCTTGGCACACATGCAGGAAAAATGTTTCTCTTTTTAGCCCAGACAGTATTATTTCCGGACTTCCCTCCCTTTGAGTGGGTGAAGCCTTCCCTGATAAACCTCACAAGTTTAAGTGCAAAACCAAGCCAGAGAAGGACTCCTGGGCATTGTTGTGTGCATCTAATGAGGAGCAGCAAGAACTACCGAGCCTAAAGGGAACTCATTTGGCTCGTTCTCAGTATGGTCTTGTTAAACCCTCTACTCTCTGTGAGCTTCTCTGCCTGTCTTCTGTGTGTGTATCCCAACATCCTGGGTTTCTCTGGGAAATGGCCTATTTCAACATTTTTTTAAGGGCTTATAATAGAAAACCTGGGAGGAGAGACAGGAGCGTGCTTCACTCAGGAGCCATTTGAGGCTTTGTCTCCTGCAAGCAGCCTGGCCTGCATGCGTTGTTGGAAAAGGTCGTCTGAGTCAGCCACTGAAGGCTGCTGAAGCTGCTTCTGACCGAAATAACTGGACTGGTTTTGTTTTGTTTGTGCCGTGGATGGTGTTATAAGACAGCAGAGCTTTTCACAAGGCCTGTCCAACTATTTTAGCTACTTTCAGCTTTTAGTTAAAATGAGTATATTCACTACCATGACTTAAATACAATTATTTTTATTTTGTTTACACGAATATACATTGCATTTGAAAGAAATACTTATATTACAGACTATTCAAGGCACACAAATGTTATATGCTTGTAGCAGATGTAGATTATGAAGCGTAATAATAAATTGAACACCTGTGAACCTACACAAGGGGTTTCAGTTGCATCCATCTGACTCCTGCACTGAGGCAACTCTTATCAGAAAGATTATGTTTATTGGTCCTTTGCTTTAAAAAAAACAACACAATTCTCTGGGTCATAAGGTATGTATACCTGGAAAATTATTTTCTGAAGTGATGTCCTAAGACTTTTTGTTATGTTTGTATGAGCGAAGCTTTGGGAACTATGACTTCTATGTTCTATACCAACGCCTGCCACAAATCCTTTCTCCTTAGATCAAACAGAGATAATGATTAGGGATATATCGGCTGTCCTTCCAAGCAGACGTGTTGAATGGGTATGGAAAGTGCCTGCTCTGCAGTGCCACTGACATTATTAAAAACTTTTGTGTTTAGTCTTTATTGTGGGGAATGTTGAACATACATAAGAGTAAACAGAATATTATAATCAACCCTCCTGTACCCATCACCCACCTCCAAAGACTATCAACCCACTGGCATTCCTGCCCTTTATACATCCCCATCTTCTTCTCCCTCCTCCTATATTATTTTTTTTCTTTTCTTTTTAATATTTTTAAATTTTTATTTTTAAAGAAGCTTTAGATTACATAAATGTTACATAAAAAATGTAGGGAATTCCCATATACCTCACCCCCTCCCCCTCCCACACTTTCCCACATTAACAACATCTTTCACTAGTGTGGTAATTTTATTACCTTCTATATTATTTTGAAGCAAGCTCCAGCTATTCTATCTCTATGACATTTTAACGAAAGTTTACTGAAGCTCAGAAATTCACACACTTGAGGAACAAATATTTATTGAGCTCCTAGTGTGCTGGACATTTCTCTTGGTTTCTCAGACACAGCAGAGAACAAAACAGAAAAATCCTTGCTCTCATGGAGCTTAAGTTCTGATGGTCAAGATAAACAATAGACACGTTAAATAAGTAAAATATATAGTGTATTTGATATTGATTAAATGCTAAGGAAAAGAAACAAAGCAGAAGGGAGGGACATGAAATGTCAGGGGTAAAAACTGAAATTTTAGATATAGAATGTGCCTAGAAAAAGCCCTTACTGAGACTGCTTTTTAGTAAAGACCTCCAGGAAGTAGGGACGCTAGCTGTGCAGCACTCTGGAGGTAGTGGGGAGGTGGCGTGGTAAGAGTGGGCAAAAGGAGGAGCAAGCAGAGAGGTCTGAGGCTAGAGCATTCCTGGTGAGTTTCAAGAACAGGGATGATATGCACTTGCTTCTTCAGTGCAAGGTCATGGGCTGGGAAGCCTTACGTGACGGTAGCTTTCCTGAGACTAATGACAATATCTTCTTCAGTGTGTATGTGAAACTGTAATTTCAGTTTTTAGTGCATTTTGTAATAGTTTCCAAGAGGTCAGTAGGCCTAACTCAGACTTTAAAACTCTTAGGTAAATGGAGAATGTGTTTTTGAAGTTGGAGCATCCTGGTTTCCATGACTCTCTCTGGTCCTGTTTGGAGAATTTTGTGTTGATAATTCCTCATGAAGTTAGCAGAGGTGACCAAACTGGTTGTTGTTTTACCTTATAATAAATAGAAGGTAGAAACAAAGTTAATATTTTTTTATTAGAGAAGTTGAGAGCTTACAGAACAATCATGCATAATGTGTAGAATTCCCATATATCACCCCTCCACCAACACTTTGCATTGTTGTCAAACATTTGTTAACAGATTTTGAAAGAACATCATCAAAATAGCATATATTTGGTAAATTTTTTCCATGCACTCTCCTTTTATTAACACTATGTATTAGTATTATACATTTGTTATATAGTTCATGAGAGAATGCTCTCATTTGTTCTGTTAACCAACTTCCATCATCCAATACAAGGTTTACTGTGTTATATAGTTCCATGCCTTGTACAATCCATCCAAAGTGTACAATCGGCGGTCCCTGTTTCATTGCAAAGTCGCACAGTCATTGATTGCCTCTGTTAATTTTCGAATGTTTTCCTTGATTTTTTATGGTCTATAGCATGTATTTGGTATATTTTTCCATACCCCCCATTATTAAAACAGTACTTTCTTTGACATTGATACAAGAGTATTACAATATTGCTATTAACTTTAGTCCATAAATTACACTAATTGTATTTTTCCCATGCATGTCCGTATTCTTACAACCTTGTAATAGTGATGTACATTAGTTCTGGTTCATAGAGAAGAACATTCTTATATTTGTCCTATTAACCACAATTCTCATCCACCTCTGGGTTCACTGTTATTCAGTCCCTAGATTATTCTCTACCTTTCTTTCAATTGACATTTACATCCCTAGACTACCCCTTTCAGCCACAATCCCATTTATAAACCAGCAGTGTTAGTTAAACTCACTATAATGTGTTACCATCAACTCTATTTCCAAACTTTTACAGTCAAGCTAATTAAAAATTCTACATACACTAAGCATCAATACCCCTTCTCAGCTCTCATCCTATCTCCTAGTAACCTATACTCTATGTTTTAACTTCATGTGTTTATTTTTTGTATTTAGTTCGTATTAGTGAAACCTACAGTATTTGTCCATTTGTGTCTGGCTTATGTCACTCAGCATAATGTCTTCAAGTTCATCCATGTTATCATATATGTCCAATTTCATTTATTCTTAGAGAAGCATAGTATTCCATCATATGTATATACCACATTTTGTTTATACATTCATCAGTTTGATGGACGCTTGGGTGGTTTTTCCATCTTTTGGCATTTGTGAATAGTCACTCTGAACATCAATGTACAAATGTCTGTTTGCATCACTATTTTCAGGTCTTCTGGATATATTCCTAGTAGAGGGATTGCTGGGTCATATGGCAGTTCTATATTTACCTTCCTGGCAAATGTGCCAAACTCTCTTCCACAGAGGCTGCACCATAGTGAGGGAGTTTTCCTATTTCTCCACATCCTCCTCAGCATTTACTGTTTTCTGTTTTTAAAATAATGACCATTCTATGAGGTATGATATATCTCATTTTAGTTTTGATTTGGATTTCCCTAATAGCTAGTGGTAGTGAACTTTTTTTTTTCATGTCCTTTTTAGCCTTTTATATTTCCTCTTTAGAGAAATGTCTATTTAAGTCACTTGCCCATTTTTAAATTGGACTGCTTGTGCTTTTATTGTGGAGTTGTAGGATCTCTTTATTTTGCTTGGAAATCAAACCTTTATTGAATATATGGTTTTCCAATATTTTGTCTCATTGAGTGCAATGTCTTTTCACCTTCTTGATTAAGTCCTTTGAATTACAAAAGAATTTAAGTAATTTATCCATTTATTCTTTTGTTGCTTATGCTTTGGGTGTAGGCTTTAAGAATCCAACACTTACACCAAGGTCTTCAAGGTGTGAGAACAAAGTAGATTATACCCAGGTGCCTCAGTCACGTCAGTGGATCCTGTAAACATTTAATTGCCACCAAGCAAGCCGAGTAATGTATCAATCTTTTAGTAACTTTAGTTATCTCACTTCCTGATTTAGAGAAAATGAAACTGCCTAGGGGATAAACATAATTCCTTTTCTCTTAAATTTCTTTTATTTTTAATCTTTAGATTGTTAATGTCTTATGATACAGTTTCAAGAACTGTGAAATTCATAATTTTTACAAGATAAAGTCAAAAGAACAAAATATTTACAAATAGGAAAGAATTATAGCTCTCTCCACATCCTAACCATCTTGAGAAACTTCATTAATCAGATTAGTTTTAAGCATACACATACACACACAGGCAGCTACTACTGCTAATGCTGTATTGGACTCACAAAAAATGCTTGATTGGTGTGGAGACCTAATATTTATGAGAACTTGACTGAAATGTCCAATTTGACATTCATTGTGTGAAGCATAATATGCTAAGTGCCTTTCATTGTGCTTTAGTATTTACCTAGTAAAGTTCTCCACTTTACTTACTTTGCTAGAAGAATGAGGACAGTTAGAAACAGTTTATCCCAGTCCTCTCTGATCTGCCCACATGGGCAGCTTGAGCTGAACATGCAATTCAAGTACTTAAGATAAAAAAGGGAAAGAACTCTTTGTTTGCACAATATAAAAAGAAAGGGGGCCCTCACCCCTCACCAACTCCTCATGAACCTTGATCCTATGGCAGAACACAATCGCCTTCTCAGTGTTAACTTTTGGGAGGGAGATGATAAGCAATGTTAGTTGTTTCTTCAGTGGAACCAGCTGAATAACTGAGTCAGATCTCAAGGCATCAGCCAAATGGAGAAGATGTTACTGAAGAAGTTCAGATATGTCACCAGCTCTTCTTATAGGTTGTTCTTGCCCTGCTCTAGTCATCAGATACAGAGCTGTCACCAGTTCTTCTCCCCCGGGTTTGCTACATCAGAAGTGGGGCTCATTTCCAGTTGACTGATTTATACCTGAGAGGGACCCATCAGAAAAAGGAGTCCAATTATTATTTGCTCAACTGCATTATCTTGCATAGGGAGACAACATTTTAATAGCATTAGCAGTTTAAGTATTCTTGTAGTCACACATGTTGATTAGTTCATGAACGTAACTTTTGTTTTCTTATTATAACCCTTGACATTCATATACAAATGTTTGCCTTCGTTTCCTCATCTCACAAGATAAGCTAAGCACCAAACAGATGCTATGCTTGATTCTTCTCTTACGTCAAACATGCCCAAACATGGCAGAAAACAGGCTAAATGGGTCCAGGATGGTAGGGGTCTCTTAGATAGTGTGCTGATCAGTGACTGCTTTTGCCCTCTTCCCCGCTGACCCCAACACTGAACAGATCCATGCTTCATCCTCTATCCTGCTGTGCGATCTGGTCTCCTCTGGACTCTGGCTGTGTTCAGCCCATAGGAGGCAATGGTGGGAAATTGGAAGAGGGAGGAGGTTGGAATATCTTTCTTCTCTATTCCCTTCCTATTTTCCTGTGCCATCTTTGGAACGGGCAGTGTCCTCTAAGACATGTGGCCCCTCCTCTACCATTCCAATTCCCACTGGGCTCTGGTCACTCTATTCCTCTCCTCTCTCCTTGGGTCCTTCAGCTCTCAGCTGTGGTGGTTTCTGGGTGCCTTGCCATCTCTCCTTGGTTCCTTTAACTTTGTCCACTGCTATATAACTAGTCCCATCATTCCAGTGTCCTCATTGGAACCTTTTGAGTTGAATTGTGTCTTGCAGGGACCTTGACTGATAGAAGTGGGGATATTGGGGGAGCAGAAATGTGCAGGAAGTAATATTGATGACAATATTCTTTGATGACTCAATCTTTGTTGTGGAGCTGGTGATAGAGAAAACTAGCAGTACACAGCAAATACCTGTGGGGAGGTCTTCCTGGTTTTTGAAAACCACCAATCAGTGCTGTCTGTGGCATACTCTGCATGTCGAGGCCTTAAGCCAGTAGTGACACATAAAAAGATATTTGGGAGTTCAAGAGGCCCTTGTGTCAGTTCCGCATATTTAGGTAAGCAGTTTGAGGATAAATAGAATAAATGACTTGCCCAAGATTATGTCTAATATGCATTAAGGGATTAGACTCTTAACTCCAGTAAGGAAGAAGCTATCTGCCTTTTGCTCTATTGTATTCCTAACACCTGCTCTATAACATTAATGGTTAACATTAATGAGCACTTACTTTGTGCCAGATTATTCTAAGGACTTTGACATTTAATCACCCCTGTTGACCCACCGCACCCCAAAAATAAAAAATCCAGGTGGGCACTGTTAAATATGAGGAAACCAATGCCAGGTCACACCATGCAAGGTCACACCACCAGTGAGTGGTAACACTAGGATTTGAGTGCAGGGTTTTGGTCTTCTAAATGTATATTCTTAACTACTATTCTATGCTTAGATATTTGTTGAATGAATGAACTTGGGCCTTAAAATTTTCTTAGGCCTTACACCTTTATTGCTTTGTTGTGTATTGATTTATCACATGCATATGTGTTAACACAGGTTAAGAAAAGTCTTAACAATTGCCTTCTGTTAAGAACAGTGGTTCTCAGAAGTTAGCCTGCATCACAGTCACTGGTAGGGACTTGTTAAAACATGAAGACTACTGGGTCCCACCCAAGAGTTGCTCATTCTTTAGACCTGGGACCTGAAAATTTGCATTTTTGCCAAGTGCCTTGAGGATGCTGATGCTTCTGGTCTGGGAACCACTGTTTTAGATTATTCTCAATGGAAAATTATGTACTTTTCATATATATTAGTAAAGAATTGTGATCCTGGTAATCAGTTATCTTAGTTCAACTCTTCCCTTTTTCCTTTCCTTTTTTTATTATATTCTTTTCCAGGAAAACTTAAAAAATTATGACTCCTAGAACACTTACTTTTTGTCTTAGTAGGTTTAAGGTAGTACTAAACTAGGGAAAATTTTAAATTATTGGGTTTAATTCTATTAAATAATGCACTCTAAAACTATATATATCTACTTTTCCTTCTAATTTTCCTTTGTCACACTAACATGGGGTACAGTTTTGGGGAAATGTGTTGGGCTCTGAAGTGAATCACTCTCACATGATATTTGTGCAGACTGACATGCATGACACATATTGTTGACATAAAGTCAAAGTAAATATTTTACCAAATATCTTCACATAAGGAATACGTGAATCTTACGAGAAAAAAAAATGATAGCAGGATCAAAATCACATGGTTTGAAATTAAGTATTTTATAATTCCAGTTAATACCCATAAAACATCTTTGTAATGGGGCCAAGGCAGCAGTGATTCTCAAACTGTGTTTTGTTTGGGAACAGTATTTCATTATTCTAAGGCAAATTGATAATATTATAAATAAAGGCTCTATAGTTAGATATGTTTCAGAGACACTGTACTGTGTCTTGCTTTTAGACATTTAAACTCATTTGACCATCGAATTTTATACAACCTATTTAAATACTTGTGACATTAGGATCCAGTGGAAAGATGGTTTGGGAACTTGGAAAGCCAGAGGTATGATTTTTAGACCTGTTACATTATATAATATCTTCAATTTAAATTTCTTTTCCTTAAAGATTTTCAATTATAAGATTTTATTCTGTTTTTGGATTTCACTTTTAATTGATTAAATGTTTAAAAGAGAAATCTGTAAATTATTTCACTACAGAATTAGCCAAGTACAGAATAAGATGATAATGTCCTAACACAATTAACTACATAAATTTATTGGTTCTGTTTGTTTCAAAGTACTGAAGTATTTAAAGACAATTCATTCACTTTCTTGAATTTTCATGAAATGCGACATTGGTTTGAAAATGTTTGGATGTTAATGAAAATGTATTTAATGAAGATATATGTAGTTGAGTATTTTGGCAAAATAACCCCTCATATTAATCTTTGCTGCTTCTACTAAGGAAGTAGTGTTAGAGGAATGCACTGGGTTCTGGGCTTCTAAGTTCTTGGCTATATTGCATAAAAGAATTTAAGGGCACACTGTAGGGTAGGCAAGGGAGTAAACAGCTTATCAAGAAACAAGAAAACTGGAAATGAGATAAATACACAACCTGAGATGTGGGTTGCGTGTGTGTTACAGGCTGAGATGTGCATGTGGGGCCCAGGTTAGGCTTTTTAAAGCCTTTGTTCCTCCCCTTTCCTAATGTTGGGGAGAGGTCCCAGCTGTTTGCTGTTCTGATTGGTTGCCATACCTGTTAGCTCTCAGGGGGCCAATGGGGAGGCCTGTTGTTTGGGCCTTGACCCTAGAAGGAGTTCAAATGGGACCTTGTGGCCAGGGTCTAGGTGGAGTCTTTGCGGCTTTGTTTTTAGTAGCAGGGGCTTTCTGGGTGGGGTTTCATAGCCATGATCTCTGCCGGGCCCCAGCTGTGACTGGTCTTCCCTTTTCCCTATAGTAACCTGCTTCAACTTCCCCCTTGGGAATGTCCAGTGTCAGTTTTCTGCATTTTCTTGCCTACCCTTGTAGATTACTAAATATAATTCTTAGCTTAATGGCCATTACATCCAGAGGAATAGCAGAATCGAAATACCGTTTATTGATGATAAAAATGTAAATGAAGTGCTAATCCTGACATTTTATTTCTTGTTGCTTGGTAACAATGCAGCAACTATGTGAGAGAGTTCCATTATCTTAGGTACAATGGACTTCATTGCCTTGTGGGGTGGAAATATCAAATGCAGCAAGTCATTTGTATGCCATTATCCTTACAAAATTTTGGTGCTGTTTCCTATTGTTAGTGCAGAGATCCTGAAAGAAAAAGTCATTATAATAATGTATCCCCCCTTTTTTGATGGATTTGTGATTTTTATTCTAGCTATTTTTGGCTTTTTAACTTTGGATCTATTTATAATTGTTGAGGCTTCACAAATTTGTTTTATCAATCTGCATCATATAAAGTTAGGCTTTTAAATTTCATTATAAATGTGCATGTTATAAGTGATGCTTCATTAGTTGTTAGTGAATGTCTTTTACCCCTGACCACCTAGGGAGGAGAGAAAAAATATCTGAGCAGAATTTTTTGTCCTGTGAAAATGAGTCAGGGGATACATCACATTCTTCTTTAATATGGGAATTTTCTGAGTTTTAGTACCTACTTTAGGAAAAGAAAACCCTTTGAACAAGTGTGGTTTGTTTTAAATGATAGGCTTATTCATGTTGCATATGCCTATTTGTTATATATACTTTTAGTTATTATTGTTTTCAGCAAACTACAGCACATGGCCTGTTTTTGTATAGTCTAAGAGCAGAGGATGGTTTTTACATTTTTAAAAAGTTGTTTAAAAAAAGAATATGTGACAGAGATAGTATGTGACCTCCAAAGTATCAGATGCTGTCTGGTCCTTCACAGAAAAAATTTTCAGACTTGTGTAGTCTGAATATATTAAATAAGTTAAATGTTATCAGTATTAGTTCTTAAATGACCAATAAAGTTAAGCAGATGTGTGATAAAGTAATGATAACTGATTTGAAGAGTGTCAATGAAAAATTAGATAGAATAATAGGAGTTTGTATAGTAGCAGTGATATGACTGTGCAATTGGCATGCCTACCTTTGGGCAACCACGAAGAGAGGGAAATTATCCAGCCCCAATTTCACTTGTTTACAGTTGTTACAATTTCTTTAAACTCGCAATGCCTTTGCAATTAAATCTAACTTTAATATGATTGTGGCAGTTTGAGATTATTTTCTGAATCCCAGAAAGAGAAAGATTATGTTTGTAAATGAATCTGTTCCTCTTTGATTGCACTAAATGCAGCTGAGGGGCCTTTGATTAGATTATTTGATAAGATTGCTTTGGGCTTTTAGTTTGACTATGCCAGTGGGCGTGATTCAGGTTGAGTCCCACCCCCTTGCTGGGTGTGATATAAACAGACACTCAAACAGACAGACGGACACATAGAAAGAGGAAGCTCTGTCATTTTTTATCCAGATATGTGACAGAAAGGAGAAGGCTTAAATAGCTGAGGCCCCAGAGAGAGATGGGCCATTTTGCCTGACAGTTTACAGCTGAGATTGGGAAGAGAGCAGGCCAATGGAGACTGATCCGGAAGGCAGGGAAAGAAACAAGCCCTTTGGCAGGAGAGAGAGAGCACTACAGGATCACTTAAGCACAAAGCCTCAAGAGGCTGGTGTTGTAGAATTTGAGAGAGGTTCAATTATTTGCGTATAGAGAGGCCAGGACTCAGGAATGATTTTGAGAAGGAAAAATGGTTTATTGACTACGGCTGGCCAGACTTGTGAGCTTTCTGTTTTAATCTCGAGCCCCGAACAAGATTTTTGAATCCCTTTTATACAGAGAGGAAAGGCCAAATGATCCTTTTGTTTCAGTTCTCAATAGGCTTGAGTTAGCATATGTAACTTCCACATCCTAGGTAAGCTTTTAGCATGGACTTCATACATTCTAGATAAGCTTTTAGCATATTTGGTTTGCATTTCCCCTGAATACTTAAAGTTTATAGACCTTGCATTGTTAAACTGTTTCCTGGGACTGGAGTCGTTGCCATGGTCACTAAGGACAGGACTGCAGCCTCTTACCTTCTCACACCCACAAGTCAGACAGTTTAGGTTATCTCTGAAGAGACAAAGAGCCTTCCACCCATAGCCCACATCACTGGGATGACGGAGCTCAAGAGGAAAGGGTGAGCAGGGAGCAGAAGGCAGAGAGCAGCCAGCCAACAGCAGCCATTTTGTTTCAACGCGCGGCAACCAACTTTGGTGAGAAAGCACCTCTAACGGTGCCTTGAGTCGGACTTTTTACTGCCTTGGAACTGTAAGCTTTTACCCCCAGTATAAAAGCCAATAGATTTCTGGTGCTTTGCATCAGCAGCCCTTGGGCAGACTAATTCAATTATGTAATTGTGCATTTTATTAGAAGCATCTTGCCCTTTTTTTGCCTTTGGCTTATTGCATGCTTGAGGGCCAATTTCTTGTGTATGCAAATGTACAGCCAAATAAATGTCTGCAACCTGGGACAATGAGCTGGGACTAGCCTGTGGCTTGCAGCTCCTGCTCTCTGGAGAGTTTCCAGGAGATAGTGAGAACACCATGGGTCAGAGACATCTTGGGCCCTTGGCCTCTGGCAGGGCCGTACAGCGTCAAGTTTTTTATCACTGTAGAACCTCTACCCTCCGTATCTTGTAGAGATGGAGGAAGAATGGGAAGGGAAGACTTTGAGGATGTTGAGGCTGATTTTCCCAGCTTTCAGAACTGTAGCTTTCTTTTTAGTCAGAAACATGACATTTGTAAGATTTATCTGGCTATTTCTTATTTGTTAAGTAAAAGTCTCAAATCAGAAAGTTACCTGGGGCAAATCAGAAAGTTCTGTCAAGCATCAGTCTTCTTAAGCTATAGAAAAAGGTAGAACTAGCTGAGATGCATTGTAGTGATGAGACAAAAGTCAGGTTTGTTTTTTTTTTAAAGCTAGATTCACTTAGCTCCTCTTTCTTATTAAAATAGGCTCAGATAATTCCATGCAGTAGTATGCATTTTATAATTCTTAATGTTTATATTAATGCTTTATATGTTACAAAGCACTTTCACATGTATTTTATTTGATCCTTTTAGTTGCCTGTTGAGGTTGGAGGAGAAGCAGTTTTAATATGTAGTATTAATGCAAATGAGAAATGGGTAAATTTCCTGGAATAGGTCACTAGCAAGTTGAATGGTTTAATTAATAGGATCCCAAGAAGACATGGTTTAAGTCTGTTGCAGTGATGGTGCTTGGACTTCAATGGTGGAGGTATAAATGGAAAGGAGTGATGAAACTGATTTATACAGTACTTTGGAAGTAGAATTGATCAGACATGCCGATGCTTTGGGTATGGAGTACTGGGGTAAAGAGAAAGAAGAAATTAAAATCATGGCTAAACCTGGCTTTATTCATGGTATGTGGCTCACTGAGAATAGGAAATCCAAGAGGAACAGATTTTATGGAGGTCAGGTAGGATGGAGATTGGGAAGGGCAGCCAGAGGCACTTCTAGAATTGATTAGGAGGTACCAGGGATTGAACCTGGGACCTTGCTCATGTGAAGCAGGTGCTCAACCACTGAGCTATACCCACTCTGCAATCGATTTGCTTTTTAGGCATCTGGTGATGTTGCCAGTGCAGGTGGACCTGTAATCCTAGTGCTCAGAGGGGAGGTCTGGAAGGGAGTTATAAAATTGAGAATAACCAGCATCTTTTTTTGTGCTGGGTTAGGGTCATGAAATGGAAAACATCACTGAGGCTCATTATTTGTTCTTCGCCTTTTTTTTTTTTTTTTTGGTAGACAGTATCTGAGACTAAGAACTGTATCATTGCCTTTCTCTGGCTTTGTGACCTTGGACAATCAACCTTAGAACCCTGGCTTCTTTACAACATCTCCTGCTTATTTTCCTATTTCATTGGTCTGTTGTGAGCATCAGTGGGATAGGAACTAAAGTTCTTTAGTTCTATGTTCCTTCCCCAGTCCTTCCTGCTGCTTTTGTTAATAAACCTCAGATGACTGCTGCTGTTCTCACTGACCCAGAGAAGATGGTTATAGAACTGTAGAATAGCAGCTGGTAAGGCTCACCCTCCACATCCTTATTGTCTTCTTCCAAGAGAATGAAAATTCCATAATGCCTCCAGTTCCTAAAATCTTAGTGTTAGCAAAAAACTTCTGTTTTACAAAGTATTGTTAGCTATCATCTTCAAGAAAGTGAACTAATATTTAAAGCCCATCAAAACAAACCTAGCATGTGTTGATCCCTTACATCAAGTGAATATTATAATGACTTTTAAGGGGAGCATCATGAATACCGTGAAGAAATGAAGACTCTTATAAATCTGTCATTTCATTAGCTTAAGGTACATACACCCAAAAACTGATGACCACTCCCTGCCTTCATATTTTAAATGGAGCATTAGTCATTGATCTATTTTTTTCTTTGTACTTTATTTCAAAAGTTTCAGCTATTCTAGCTTGTGATAAGAATTAAAATTTGTTTCTGGATAGAGCTTACTCTTATTAAATATCCATCTTGACTTATTTTGAATGGAAATAACACTTGTTATTCTTTTGGGGGGCAAGAGAAGTAAAATGAACAGAAGAGGGCTTTAGATAATCATTGAAGATTTATGTTTGACCATGGACACACCACCACTTTCATCACAGATATCAGAAATACTAAGTGTCCAAAAATACATGTTATCTATATATTCTTAAAGTGCAGCGTACTATTACTATAAATAAGTTAGTCTGCAGGTGTGTTTTCACTCTTTCCTTTTGAAAGTTTTGCCTTGTTGAGTTGTATGAATCATGAAAAAGTGGTTTTTTTAAAAACTAGAAATAGTTTTAAACAGATGGTTTAATTTGGAAGAAATAATGAGACTATAAATCAAGGGAATAACTTAAAAGTTAGAATATAAAGATTTTCTGCTCCTTGGTAAATTATGTGAAAAACCCAATACCAGTCATGTCCCAAGGATGTAGATTACTTTCTCTCTGATGCAGCTTTTGAAATTTAACATTAATGCACAAGTATCTCTGTCACAGAGTAACTACGTCTAAATCCAAGTCCCATGGAAGGAGGAGTTGCAAGAATGTGAGGAATCCTTGTATCTTTTCTATGCTTTATGTAGAAAGAAGCTGGGTCATTCATTTTAAGAAGCTATTTTAGCTTTCTTAATAATTGGTGAAAAGAATACAAGTTTTACCTTATGCTGTGAAAAAGTTCTTTTCAGTTTAGAATTTCATTTTAAATTTGGGGAAAGCTTTGCTGGCACAGACAAAACTCAGGGAAGAAAAATGCATCATTACCAAACTCATATGAATACAGGTTGACTATAAAAAGCTACAGGATTAAGGCTGTTGCACTTGAAAGTTTTGGTATAATTCTAACTTGAGGAATTTACAGAGCTTATTTATTTTGAGAATTGGTTTCTCAAAAGTGAAATTAGACCTTTGGAAATGAAGTATTAAGTAGAATTTTAAGTGCAGTTCTAGAAATGAATTCCTGCTATAAAAAGAATTTTAGCTGCTGTTGTATTTATAGGCTTTTTTCCCCAGTGGTTTTTAGCATCTAAATATATTTGCACCCAAAAAGTTTTTGTTTATTTTCTTCCTTATTGGTTTGTATTTTTAAGGTAGCACTTTGTATGTGGATTGGTGAGGAGTAGGTTTGGTGAGAAGATAGGAAAATAGAATAGAAAACTCTTCTTAATGAAATTCATTCCCAAGAAATAGGAAGGGCATTAAAACGGTCCAAGGTACAGTTTTACAGCTAACATATGGCCTGTAGAGTGGAACGGGCACTATAATTGAAATATTTTCAATAGTACTAATAGCAGATGAAGAAGCTGCAGCCTAATAGTGATAGCACCCCAGCAGCAGCAAGTTTTAACGTACTCTTAAGTGCATTTCACTTTAAGTCATCCATTAGAATATCCCAGTGAGGCAGGCTCTGTTATCTTTATTTTAGAAAGGGAGAAATGAGGTTAAAGTTATGTGCTGAGATAACAAAGCTAGTTAAGTGGGAGGAGAGTCAAGATCTCAACTTACTTTGTTCTGCCTCCAAAGCTTATGTTCTTAACTCTAAGCAAAGGAGGGTTGGTGCCTTTGAAAGTGCATTTTACTTTGCACTTTACCAGATAATTTAGTACCTCCTTACTGGCAGGGTCAAAGACCTTTAAGATAGTTGAATTTTTCAGTTAAGTGTAGCCCAGGATAATGATAATATTTTCATGAACACAACATAAAAAATCATTTTGCAATGTTAACCTCTTAAAATGTATAAAATAGGATAATCTCTTAGAAAATAAAATGAGTGCCTTCACACTTTGGAAGCAAGAATTTTTTTTTTTTTACCACGACTAGAAAATGAGTTACAGTTAGTATTATATAAAAGTTTGCAGTTAAAGATAGAAATGTTAGCACTCAATATAATACTAGCACTGATTATTACTTAAAATATCTCTGTTTCCTTCTCATAACTTCAATAAATAAGTTAAAACTACCTTTTTAAAGTTTTTATATTTTAAAGTTGAGGCTATGAAATTGTACGTTTAAATTAATAATAATACTATTATGATGCTTACTACATGTCAGGCATATTTCTAAGTGCTCTATGCATATGAACTCATCCAAGCCTCACAGTAACTTGAGGCAGGTACTAATATCCTCATTTTACAAACAAGGAAACTGAGGCAAGGAATGGTTAAGTAACTTGTCCAAGATTGATTTCCAGTGAGTAGTGAAGCCAAGCTTGAACCGTGTAGTCTGTTCTGGACCCTGTGCTCTGTTGCCTTACTTCAAATAATTCCCGAAAGACCTACCTTCGGGCTAAAGGCTCCAGCTGCTAATTTCTGACGTTAGACACTTGTATCCCCATCTCATTAAATGTGTGCTTTCATTTGCTCAAGCTGTAAACTTAGGAGTCATATCTGATTCCTCTTATTCCCTTACACCTTGTATCTGATCCATTCATGAGTTCTGTGGTCTCTTTTGATAATATTTGTTTGCCTTGTATATTCTCACATTGTTGCAGCAAAGCCAGGAGTTCTGAACCGCAGAAAGATCCAAAACTGGCTCTCAGGAGAAGTGAAGGAACGGATTTATTACACTCAGGCCCAGAGGAGAGTTAATCTTCAAATTCTGAGCCCCGTTTTTCAGTTTTCATAGGGTTATATAGGATTTCTGGTGGGATCAGCGTAACTTTTATTAATTGGCTAACGCATTGCTAGGTGAAATGTTGCAAGCAGAGGGGTTACAGAGGCAGAATGCAGCTGCAAGATTGCAGGCTGATTTACAGAAGGGGCGGGTAAGTCACTCGTTTGATATCTTCCTGCTAGGCCATGTTTTCACAGGCTGATTTACAGAAACAGGGACAGGAGTTATTTATTTGATATTCTCCTGCAAGGCCAAGCCCTTACAGGCTGATCCACAGAAGTGGGGGCAGGAGTGCCTGTTAGATATTTTTGTGAGGTTATGCTTTTTATTCCTCAACAACATCACAGATAAACTATCTTTTCAGTTTTCACTAATGTTTTTATTTTCTCACTCTATGATCAGCTGTTCCTAGCCTCCCCCCAATCTCATCATACTGACTGGAACATTTCATGAAAGATTAATAAATTGCCTGGTTTTTTTTTTCCATGTAGAATATAAGGTAGACTTGTTCATGCTATGTATCTGAGTCATTGTTGAATTTGACATTTAATTTATTCTATTTATCCCAAATATACAAGAACCACCACTTTCCTGGGTACTGTCTGCCATCACACATAAAGAAGCAAAGTTTTATTCTTTCAGAAAGTTTATACAGGTATGACCACATGTAGTTAAAAAAAAAGTGCTTCATTTAACTGTAGGAAGTAGACAGTTGCCTAGAAGTTCATTTTATCTACAAGCCTGATTCAAGTTCACAGCTTACCCAAACTGCAAATTGCCACCTTCAGAGTTGCTTGAAATGTAAAAAAATATGGCTAAGTCGAAAATGATAGTGAAACCCAGTGCTTGTCCTAGAGGATCTCACAAGCTGGTTAATGAGATAGGACTAACCTGAAAACTAGAAGTTGTATTTAGAGCAATGGGTACTAAATTTAGTAATAAAGATAGCAATTGCTATAGGACCTGGATGGTGGTTGTGAGCTGTGAGCTTGTGGCACTAATTGCATTGGACATTTTTCTATCTTTTAGCATTTCTGCAGATCCATAGTGGATTGTGATGGGAGGATAGGGTCTCTAGCCATGGTACAACCTCTCTCTTGGCTCACAGATCTAAGGGCATTTGGGTGGGGATGGGCTAGATTGGGATAAGGAGCATTTTCTGCATGGAACCCAGGGTCTAAAAGGGAAAAATGAAATTGGGGGTCTCTTGGATTTAAATCCTTAATTCTTGTACATACGTATCTGTTTCTTTTGATAAAATTAGGACCATATTTTTTATCATTTTTCATTATATAAAACAAAGCATGTTTTTGCAGATCTCTAAATATTCTCCAAAAACATATTTTAATAGTTACACTAAAATGTATGTTGTTTTCCATTGTTTGCTATTATTAATAATCCTTTTATGTATATCCTTGTTTTATATACACCTGATTATTTCCTCTGACCAGATTCCTAGAAGTGAATTTTTTTGCATGCATTTTTAAAAACTTTTGATATGCATTGTTAAAGTATTTCCTAGAAAGGTAGTTTCAATTACAGCCTCACAGTGATAGAAGTAACATTTCCAACCAGTTGTCTATGGTTTCTGTTTTTGTTTTATTTTTTATTTTTTTATTCTGTTAACATATACAACATAAAATTTCCCATTTTAACCACTTTCAAGGATACAATCCAGTGGTGTTAATTAGGTTCACAGTGTTGTGCTACTATCACCACCATCCAATACTAAAACTTTTCCATCATCCCAAACAGAAACTCTTTATTAATAAGTCATTGACAAGGGTACTTGAACATTTTTTATGTACTTATTGACCAATATATTTTATGTATTCTTGTTATTTTTGTTATTACTATTATTTATTTTAGTGGGAATATCTCTGGTATTTCATTTCCAAGTGCTTCTGACTCTCCCATTAGATAAGGAGTTAGATAAGAGGAAAGAGGAGGAAGTACAATTTTTTTTTTTATGAGGTACTGGGGATTGAACCTGGAACCATGTACATAGGAAGCAGGTGCTCAACCACTGAGCTACATCCACTACCCCAGTGTTGTGTTTTGTGCACTCTGGAGCCAGGCTCTCAGGGTTTGAACTCAGCTTCTTAGAAAATCTTATCAGCAGTTTAACCCTAGGAAAGAAGGTGATTTGCCACAGTTAATAGACTGGAAAAGGATGGCCATTTTGAACTTGTGGCAGTAATCCGGTTATGGAAGTGAAGATGGATAAAACTCTGAGGTGAAGGTAATCTTGCCTGACGGCTGTGCCTATAATAAACTGTGAGTCAGGTGCTTTGCTGATAAGCTGTTTTGAGACCGCTCTCTAAAACTTATGGTCATAATTTCCCACAAAATAGTCTCATTACAAATGAGGACATAGATTCTGTTCAAAAAGAGAAGGGAAGAAAGGACCAGAGGGCATTTCTAACATAATATAATGGTTTTGGAATCTTTGCCTATGATATTATCTCCTGAAAGGTTATTAAATAATAAGGTACAGTGTGACTGGCATAAACTAATAGCAGAAAAGGACAAAGAGGTGGCGGACTTGGCCCAGTGGTTAGGGCGTCCATCTACCACATGGGTTCAAACCCCGGGCTTCCTTGACCCGTGTGGCGCTGGCCCATGCGCAGTGCTGATGTGCGCAAGGAGTGCCCTGCCACGCAGGGGTGTCCCCCACATAGGGGAGCCCCATGCGCAAGGAGTGCGCCCCGTAAGGAGAGCCGCTCAGCGCGAAAGAAAGTGCAGCCTGCCCAGGAATGGCGCCGCCCACACGGAGAGCTGACACAACAAGATGACGCAACAAAAAGAAACACAGATTCTTGTGCCGCTGACAACAACAGAAGCTGACAAAGAAGAACATGCAGCAAATAGACACAGAGAACAGACAACTGGGGTGGGGATGGGGGAGAGGGGAGAGAGATAAATAAATAAATCTTTTTAAAAAAAGGAAAAAAAAGGACAGAGATTCCATTTCCTAATTTTGCTTTCTCCTTTAGTTTTAACAACTTTCGACCTACTTATCAATTCATTCCTTATTTGTGTTAAGAATGTAGCTTGTGATTTTAGAGTCACTCCCATTAAAATAATAGTGGCTTTCCTCATTCCTCTCAGAGATCTTGTCAAAAAATGTTATTTTTTTCTCCCTCAAATATAGATCTAGTCTACAAATACTGAAGTGATAATTAGGGCTTATGCAAGATTGTTTCATTTTAAAAATTAGCTGCTATTTTTTAGGAGTTACTCTGCAAATCTTTCTGGTTCAAAAATATAGCTAAAAGAAAAAGGCATATTAAAGTTATGACTTACAAATGTGATTTGTTAAGAAACGTGTGAGAGGAAAAATATCAAACATTTCTCATTGACCCCTTTGGTGTTAATGGTTATATTTTTTGTGAGCATGTTTTTGTGTGTAGCTAGAGCATGTAGCATATGGCAGCTCCTAAAATTAGAATATATTCAAATATCCCTATCCCTGTGGCCTTTTACAAGGCCTCTAAAAAAATCCAAGTGCACAACCAAAAATTAATAAAAGTGAGAGACGGTAATTGCCCAGGTGTTAAATTTTTCTTTCTGGAGGAAAGCCACGGTAATCAAAAGAAGCTGCCCTAGCAGCATTAGTTAAGGTGAGCTCTCTTGAGAGTTTTTTGAGCTATAAAGGAAATCACTTTTCTTTTTTGTTCAGATTTGGCTGTTGCCATTTAAGATAGCTTTTCCAAAATTAGCTTTTCTTTTTCTATAACAGAAAAATTTCAGACTTCTTCTGGACACTCCTATTTTTATGTACCCCTATCCTGTCACAGATAACATCCCCCCACAAATCCTAAATAGATCACATCCTTCCCTAACTCTACACCTTTGCCCTTGCCCTTCCAGCTACCTGGAATGCCCTCCCTGGCCTTGGTTTTGTGGCTCGTTGTCTGCCTCATTTACTATCATGTTATATTGTCCTTAGCTGTAAACCTTGCTCCACTTCCATTAAACTGTGAACACCTGTGGGACCTTGTTTTACTCATCTCTATATTCCTAGCACCTGGCACAGTGCCTGGCCCCAAATAGCTGCTCATTAATCGTTGTTTGAGTCATTGAGCCAGCAGTTAAAAATAAAAGCACCACTTTGCAAACCTAGAAAAGTTCTTCCTTTTCTATTCTACTTACATCATCCTGCCTTGGTCTAAGAAAGCAAAACATGTGGCATGCTCAGTGGTTTTTCCTGATGGCTTTATACTTGAGGACTTTGCTGGGACCTATGTATTGAGAGACTTGATTATCTGCCACCAGCAGCTCTATAATTCTCTTCTTTATTACTGTGATGAGCTTCCTCTGACTTCTCTGGGACCATTTTATTTTAAGGTATGCCTTTTAATGCTGGCTGTAACAGAGAGTGTATCTCACTCAGTAAGTAGGCTTTTATTTCTCAGCTAATGTAGGACAAGCCACATGGTAGTTAACTAGATATGCAAAGGATTATAAATTGGTGATAAGTAGTAAACTGTCCTTAAAATGCAACAGCCTGTCTAGCCAGGAGAGAATTGGCATAACAAGTGCTTATTGAGTACAGAAATGTATTGAAGACATACTTAGTTCATGGAATTAAAATGATGTGTTGGACTTAACAAGTTATGCCCCTTAAAGAGAATATTGAACACCTTAATCTATAGTGTTGCTAAAACAGAATAACTAGAAAGATGCATTATGGTAATGTGCTTACTTTGAGGCCTTATTTTAGAACATTTGGAAACCAATGCAGACTTACAGCATGAAAAACACTGGGAATAATATTAGGCATCATTTAAAGTTCAACTTTCATATTTTGGAGATGAAATGACCTTAAGTGAGGTGTGTTAAGAACATAGGGCTAGATGGTATTGGAAGTGAAACCAGAATCTAGGCCTCTGACTCCAAATCCAGTACTCAATTGACTCATTTTTAAACTATCCAAGTCAGTTAAATATGTGGTATTGGAATGATATGGACAAAAATCTCTTTCTTATAAAATATTGGTGTCAATAAATTACTGTTCCCTAACACCATAGCCACTTTTTTTAATGAGGGAAATTCTGTCTAAGAGATCAGGGTGCCTATTTCAATTGTAATTCTTAGCTTTTCAAATGGAGATTTAATTTTCAGGGAAAAGCTGTACATGTCGGGAAGACATGTGGGATTTAGTATGTTGATCAGTTTTATTCAAGGTAGGTTTCAGTCATCCCTGTGAATGAAGGCCTTTAGAAGTTAGGACTGGCTCTGCTTTTCCAGTGATGACTGGATGCTGAAATTCAGGTTGTTAGAAAAAGTTTAAAAGCTGGAACTAAGTTATGCCCACCATAAAACTGATTGTGAAAACCAGACCTAGGGAAAATAGCAAGTGAAACACACTGTGTCTCTGTTGTTTCTACTAAGGGAGGGGCCTTTGATCGTAATGGCTAAAAATACAGGTGAGAATGTGATGAATATATTTGAATTGCATCAAGACTTAGAAGAGCTAATTTCAGAAACTGAATTGCAGAGAGAGGAAAGAGATTTTTTGTTTTGAGGTTTATTTATTTTTGCATTTTATGCTAACTTAGGGAAAAAAATGGCATTTAAATGGTCTTAATGAAATAAATAGAATTCTACTTAGCTTACTGCTCCATAGAAATGAAAATATATGGAAGAACATTGAAAAGATGAAGTAAAAAGCTCTTATGATACTGCATGTGCTATACTACTTTACATTTGGAGATTTTCGATTCCAATGCTGAATTCAAGTCACAATCTCTATTAGATGTAGAAGTCATTAACTGTGTTCTGGAAATGTTAGAGTTTAACCCAATTCTATTTTGCAGTTTATGTGTTAAATACTGCGTTCTAGCATTATAAAAAGCTCCAAGGATGATTAATAGCGCCAAATTGAAGGAAACAGTTTTAAAGAGTAACATGTTAACGTTTTACTTGGCATCTCTAATAGGTAATTTTTCTCTAGTGCAAAACCTAACACCAACTTTATTTCTGTCTCTGTTTCTCTGTAACTCTCTTCATTGAAAAATGTTCCTAGTTTAATTCTGCTAATTATATCATGTCTCCCTGTTTTCCTTGGGGGAGAGGGTGATAATGTTATTATTTTTTTACTATTATAGATAAGTCTGGTGCTTTGAATAAACTTCTTAGGAGTATTCTAATTTCTTTAGGTAGGTGTACTCATTTTAATTATTTCTCTGGATTTGCTGCAGTCCTAATAAAATTCCCTTTTAGAAGAAGATATGATAAATAAAATTTGAATGTTTATCATACTGCCTGAATGTTATTAACATATTACTGAGGATTGACTTTTTCAATCAAATAAGTATTAGCAAGACTAAACTGTTTGAACTTGGTATTAAAGACAATGAAAGTGAAAATAATGCTTATCATAAACTGCTTTTAAGTTTGTTTAAAAATAATTCTTCCACAGTACGGAAGTTGTTGAGATAGTCCAAAAAATAATGTCCCTACTTTATTTGGGTCAATATAGTCTATTAATTTGACTGCTAGTCATTGTTTTAGTAAAACTAAATTATTTTCTGTAAATATTTTCTTCTAAGTTGTTCAACCTGATTCATCCATTTTCCTTCTCATTCCACATTTTTGCAAAACACATTGTGGAAAGGAAGGACTGTTTTGATTTGTAATGAGAGACAGTAGGTTAAAAGTAATTATCTCTACCTCTAAGACTGGACAGCAAGCAAAGAGAAAGGAAGATTCTTTTTGAGAATCTGTCACATCATAGTCTTTGTGCTGGTAGTTAGCTAAACTCTTATGTTTTTGTTTTTGTTTTTAATCAAAAACATTAGCCCAGGTCATATTTACAGCATTAACTTTGATCCTTGCTGAATTTCATTCAGTTAATATTGACCCACTTTATTTTCTTAACCAGTAGAGATCATTTCCTCTCTTCATCGTGTTAGTTATTCTTTGTATCATTCTTAAATGTGATAAATGTATGATTTAATTTTTACCATTTTGTTGCAGAGCTGTTATAAGGTAACATGCGATAATATGTAGAAAAAATACCTGATAACATCATTTAAATGTAGGGCTGTAAGGGAAGTGGATGTGGCTCAAGTGATTGAGCTTTTGCCTCCTCCAGAAGAGGAGCAAGATGACTAGCTGATGCAACAAGATGATGCAACAAGAAGACACAAGGAAAACATAATGAAAGACATAGTGAGAGTCCTGGGTTCAGTTCCTGGTGCCTCCAGAAAAGAAGGCCAGCCACAACAAACAGACACAGCAAATGCAAACAATGAAGGATTGGGAATAAATAAATAAATAAATATAAAAACAAAACCAAAAAAAAATAGAGCTGGGGGTGGGACTAAAAATTATACTATAATGACAAGATGCCAAATAAAAAATTAAGTGGTCATTTATATGGTAAACTGTTAGTCAGCCAAAGGGGTGCTGATGCAAAATACCAGAAATCGGTTGGTTTTTATAAAGGGTATTTATTTGGGGTAGTTGCTTACAGATACCAGGCCATAAAGCATACGTTACTTCCCTCACCAAAGTCTATTTGGAGCAAGATGGTTGCCAACGTCTGCGAGGGTTCAGGCTTCCTGGGTTCCTATGTTACTGGTGCTTACTTTTCTCTGGGTTCAAGGTTCCTTTCTTCCTGGGGATGGCTTCTCTTTCCTTTGGAAGCTTACTTCCTGGGGCTCCAGCTTAAGTCTTCAGCATCAAACTCCAACATCAAAACTCCAGCATCAGAAACCCCCAACCCTGTTCATCACCATGCCTTTTATCTGTGAGTCCCCACCCCCTGTGAGTCCCCAATGCCCTAATCATAACTCAGTCATGCCCAGGTACAGATCAGATTACAAGCATAATCCAATATTTCTTTTTGGAATTCACTAGTTATAGCAAACTGCTACAACTCTGTATATAATTTAAAAGGCAATTGATGATTGGGTGAAGTGTAACTATTCTTGCTACTAAAAGCAAATAGGATTTTATCTCAAGCATGTTGTTTTAATGGCAAGAAAGAGCTTGTTTGATTGCACAAAAAAGAAACTGTCTCAAACTAGGTTAACTGTGGGATAAAGATAAATGTTTGCTCCAGGGATATATTATTCTTGGAGCATTTAAAAGACTAGTTGGACTCCCTGTGTATTGTTTTGATAAGTATTTGGAGGTCATGAGCCTGAGATTGTCTTTTCTGACAAAGATAGGATTGCATTGTTCAGAATTTCCAGGGTTGCCCAGAACCTTGCCTCTGAATCATAACGTGCTCCGGACATGCTGTATCTTCACTTAAGGCCTCCATAAAGATGTTGAATGGGATAGAACCAAAGCGATCACACTAGTAGAGCAGGAGTTTCTCTTCTAATTTAGGATGTAGTTTTAGGGTGGAGAATGGTGGTTTGGGGCAGGGATGTCTATGGATTAATCCCCTTAAATCTGTGAACAATTTCATATGTAAAGATATTTTTTGTGTATGAATTGACTTCGCAGTTTTCATGCAAGTCTTAAGTGTTCCCTCCAAAGTTAAAAGGCCATAGTACTGGAGACTTCCATCTAAGCCTTTGTCAAGTTATCACATACTTTTGTGGTTCTTCAGGTAGTTGATGCTACCTATCTGCTCTGAGTTTACCCCATCCAAGCAGCCATCTTCTCTGCTTTCTTGGTTGCTGTATCTAGTGGGTGTGCAATACGTATTTGTTGATTTAGAGTGAGTGAATTTGTCACTTTTTTTTTCCATTATATATATGACACTCTCATGTGAGGGACTTTGTCAGATGCTTTTTGAACTCAAATACCATTTGCTTTACTTCTGGCCTACCTATGTGATAACCTGATCCACCAATGTGACATTCATTTGCATGTTGCTTGAGGGGACACTTGTACTGGTGTCTAATATTCTTTTCTGTTTATGGCCTTATGGACTGTCAGTAACAATCCATTTAGATTTATTAATAATCTGAATTATTAATAATCCATTTTAGAATACTGGTCTGAAGTTTCCATAACCTACCTTACCCCTCATTTTGTTTTGTTTTTTTAAAGATTTATTATTCATTTATTTCTCTCTGCTTCCCACCCCCCATCCCCAGTTGTCTGCTCTCTGTGTCCGTTAGGTGTATGTTCTTCTGTGTCTGCTTGCATTTTTGTCAGCGGCACTGGGAATCTGTGTCTCTTTTTGT
The DNA here is from genome assembly GCF_030445035.2 of Dasypus novemcinctus. Lineage (NCBI taxonomy): Eukaryota > Metazoa > Chordata > Mammalia > Cingulata > Dasypodidae > Dasypus > Dasypus novemcinctus. The sequence continues at coordinate 45,297,527 of NC_080674.1, read as the reverse complement.
TGCATCATCTTGCTGAGTCAGCTCTCCTTGTGTGCGGTGCTACTCCTGGGCAGGCTGGACTGTTTTTTTTTTTTTTTTGTACAGGGCAATTCTCCATGTGGGGCGCACTCCTTGCACGTGGGGCTCCCTTACGTGGGGGACTCCTCTGCATGGCACAGCACTCCTTGCGTGCATCAGCAGCAGTATGCATCGGCCAGCTCACTATACATGTGAGGAGGTCCTGGGTTTGAATCCTGGACCTCCCGTGTGGTAGTCAGATGCTCTATCAGTTGAGCCAAATGCGCTCCCCACCCCCTCGTTTTGTAAGGAGGATTTTTGCCTCTCTCTGCCTGTTGACACCTCTACCATTTTTCACTCAACTATGATTCTGTGATCATAGGAAGATTCTGGAATGTAATTTTTGAGGGCCTACAGCCTAGAATTAGATTAAAGAATCTGGGTATCCTTAACTGTATTCATTCTACCCTTTCTTTCTCGCTCCTTGGAAAGTCAGGAGCCAAATGGAATGGAGCTCCTCTGTTTCCTCCTGTCTGCTGTTGCAAGCAGTGGCAATAACCATTTCCAAATTCCCCAGCAGCTACAACAAAAGCATCTCAGAAAACCCCTTTCGTCATCTTTAGCACTTTTAACAAACTTCATCTCCATATCCATATCATTTGTACCTTTTGATATATCTCTTAAGATTTAATGTGACTTCCATTTGTTCTAGGTCATGTGTGTTTCTTTTGCATGAACCCCTTTAAAATTTGAGGTAAACACATAGCTATACATGCTATATGTTTTATACACATTTCTTTCTTTGCTATTCTCTTCATCATCAAGATGACCTATTTTTATACTGTCAAAAGGGGGGTTTTGTGAGCCTCATATCCCTCATACACCCATCTCTCATTTTGTTTCTGACCATTTGACTCTGCGTATTTTTTCTTTCAACTTTTTGAAACTTGTTTTTCTTGAAAGACCAGGATACAGTTCTATCTATGCCTGAGATTCACTTCCTGGTCTACTGCAAATGCTAATTTTATATTGTCACTTTCTTTCAAGATTTCCATCATTTCTGCTTTATCAAGCAGTTTATTCTTGTTGGTTAAAAATCCAGAATCAACACTATTTGTCATTTATTGCTTGCATTCATGTTTATGCTACTCCATATATGTGGAGTATATCATAAATCTAATTTCAAACTTTGAATAAAAGGTGTTATAATATTTTTTTTAAATCCAGAATCATGGTTTTCTTCACTGTTTCATTCTGAAAGATAGAAATTGTCAGAAGGTAATACCAGGTTTATCAGGAGAATATGATGAACAGAAGATGTTCCAAAAAAAGTGAACTTAGTTATTACTATCTTATTTCTGAGCCAATGTTGTCATTTCTGTTAAGAATATGTCCTCTGCATCTTTGCTTTGGAGAAGTCAGATTACGTGGTCATCATGTGGTTTTATTTCTCCTTTTAAACTTCTTTTACATATTCTTTACCATATTTCACCACTAGGTCTGTGACTTCCCAGGCATGTGCATATTTTCTTGGCATAGCATGTTCTTTTGTCACTTTATTTTCATTGGGCATTACAGAATGTACACTACCTTATTCTGGCATGAGAGCCAATCTTCCAGGTTCCAGTAAGGACTATGCAATCATATTTACCACCCTTTTTAAGGTTGCAAACTCACACTGATATTCAATCATCTTTTCAGTCTTTGTTCATTTCTCTGTAGACATCCAAGTCCAATTGTATTCCTTCCTGGCTCTTTATATTTCATGCCGTTTTCATCTGTATTTCTGTACCAGTCATACTGACCTTTAGCATGGAACTCAAGAAAGTATTCACCACCTCTCCCCCTTTGAATTTCTTAGAAAGATGCCCTACATCTTGACCTCCTCTTTTCTCTGCCTTCTCTCTTTATCTTACCCATCCTCTGCATTTAAATAGCATCCATAACACCTTTGTGTCTAACTTATATAACTTTTTCTGTTATTACTGATTGCCTTCCTTTTCCTTTTTTTTTGTTTTCCACTGCTTTTTGCTAATTTGGGATTGCTTAGTGTTTCTTACGATTCTAAACATTATTGCTTGTTGTTTTCTGCTTTTTTATTCCTTGATAAAAAAAGAATGCTCACTCTAAACTTTTGGAAAGTCAAAATGATTCAGGAAAAAAATCTGGAACACAGTTCTACTCATTTTTCCCACAACAGCCCTCATTTTGTACTGCACACCCATTTTTGCAGATGTGTAGAATTTTTCACTATTTTCAGGGTCCGACTCATTTTAGTTGTTAGAAGAGATTGAAGTTGTCACTAAAATAAAATAAAAAATAAGAAAGTTATTGCCTTGCAGCTCCTTTGTTCCTTTACCTGAGGTATAAATAATGCTTGCCAAGTAAAAAACGAAAACATTGCCAGTAAGTAAGGGATGAGTTTTTTATCTTTCTCTGAGCTTTAAAATAAAACTTTTCAGAATTATAAACTAGGGAGGATGCAGGATAGAGAAAGCAACCTTTTAAAACAAAGTTCAAATCAATAACAATTAACATTTCCCAGCCTCTGTTTTCCTGCTAATGACTGAAGACAAGTACTAATTAGAGAGGCCTCAAGTGTCTGGATTTCTAGATGTGCCAGATGGTGCTGCATGAGAGCTATACATAGTGCCAGGGAGAAGTCTGTATTGTTTTTTAGCTACCTTTCCTTCATCTTGATCTTGTCTGAGGACCCTTAAATATGTCCATGGCTTTGCACTGAGGCTTGTATTTGTTCTTTGTTTTCTATCTTACCGATTTCTAACTTCAAGAGATATATTCTTCCAACTCTGAGTTCTCTTGTGATCTTTTATTTTTATTTTTTCCCTAACAAGTTCATTTTATTCATCATTTTCTTTCAGATTTCCTTGGACTCTTACCTTATGTCTTTACCTGATCCAACTGGACATTCCACACCACTCCTCCCCACCCCCTCACTGGTTCTCTCTTACTGCTTTTTCACTAGAATATATAAAACTGGCACGGAAGACTTCAGATCCCTTCACTGACGAGTATCAAGATAGTTCTGCCTCTTCAGTTTCTTAACTGTCTTCACAGATTGTCTGAACACATATGTTTTCTTCTCTTGGTTTATACTTCAAATATTTTCTTCCCTCTCTGTTATCTCTACTAACCAACTTTGAGGAAGCTTTGATTTTTGTATAGCAATTTTCAGTACTTTTGAGTGTTGATATTGTTTTGACAAATATTACATAGGCATTTTCTATAATACCAAAATCATTCATATTAGGATGACAAGCATGGAACTGATTATGTTCAACTGTATTCTTGCTTTTCATCAGAGTTGTTTTACCAGGACACATTCATTCACTCTATTTGTTGTGAAATGTGTGGAAGTTATGATATAATTGCCCTCAGTAATGAAGCTTTGCCTTGGTTTGGTATATTTTGCTTAAACTTTCTTTGGTGGGACCAGACTAAAATAGTGATTGTTTATTATAAACATTTCTGATTTAGGTGATGAGTGCTCTTTTTTCTTTTTTCTTCATCGTATTTCTTCCCCTTACTGAAGGTTAAAGGCCCAGTGAGGAAGTTTCTATAATAATTCAAGCAAGAGATAGGAAGCCTGCAACTTTGGAGCAGCATTAGGGCTAGAGAACAATTCAGATTATCTTCAGGCACATAGACAAATGGTTTTCTTATTTTATTTCATTATGTTGTAATAATTTTTAGGATTTAGAAATCATAGTGTTTCTTAGAATCACTATTTTGTTTTTAACATTCCCCCCTTGGTACATTTCTAACTAATTGTGGAGTTTATCAGATCCCCCATTTATGTATTCCCTAGTTTTGGAAATAATTTATTTGGTGCCTATTGCATCTTTAAAAAAATAATGTTTATAGGTATTCCCCCCTTGACTATAAAAGTAAATTAATAATAATAATACAAATTATTAGCGTTTCAGTACATATTCTTTCAGTTTTTCCTAGATACAGAAATAATTGTGCCTAAGTGCATACCTATAAATATTTGTTTATATTTATACTTCTCCATTTATTTTATACAAAAATCTTCCATTATACTGAAATATTAAATTACAGGTACTTTCCAATGTCACTAAATAGTATGAGAACATGATATTGATTGAACCTGTGGGTGCAACAGTATGTATTTTACCATTGCCCTATTGTTGGTCGCTTTGGTTGTTTCTACCTTCTCCTTATTATAAAAGAATGCTCTGGTTAATATTCTCATAAACAGTAAGTCTTCATATGTATCCTCAGGACAGTGGATTGATATATAAGCACATTTTTAAGAAGTCAGGAGCTTCTTGGAAGGCTTGAATTGCATTAAGTGTAAAAATGTGAATGAATCCTAATGACTGAAAGTTCCAACAGTGCTTGGCTGCTCTGCCCTTACCTCCACCTCCTCTTCACATGGCCACCACCTCAGATAGAAAACACCAGAGCACAGAGAGGCTTGAAGGGAAGATGAAGAATGCAGTGCTCAGGAGTTCCCCTCCACTCTCCTATCCCACCAAGATGAATGGAGACACACATCTCCACTCACTTCCACTTGGATGCCCACAAGTTTATTGATTCCTCCTTGGGGGGTTTTGCTGAATTTTGGTCAAAATCCTTCTCTTTATCAAGGAAGGTATTTATCCCATGTATATATATATATATATATATATATTCTCACCCACTCCCAATACTTGGGAGTATTGCACAATAACTAAAATGTCTCCTATAATCCCTGATATTCTTTCATTGTAGAGAGAGTCTGGTGAGGCCATTAGGTAGCAGAGTAGCATAAGGAAGGCTACTTAAGTTAACCTCAGAAACTTCTGTGGGTTCAGTTAATAGTTTAGGAGACAAGTTGAAAACACCTCTCCTATAGGTCAGGTCATGTAAGCAAACAATTATTTGCTTTGGGAATGCTATCTGTTAAGCACTCATAATCTTCGAGATAATATTTTTTGGCACTAGAAAGCTAATTCTTTGACCACAAAAATGTAAGTTTTTCTTGATCCTTATCCTGAGTGTTTTACATTGATATAAAAAACAATTAATTGGTTATTATTATTATTTTATTTTATGAGTCCTAAATTAGCAATCTGACTTGGGGCATTCTGTATTTCTATGAAATGCCTGTATGTTCTGTGAATGACTTTAATTCTAACTAAAGTGAGTATTTCTAGTTATTAGTTAATAGTTCCTTTTTGAAATTTCTGTAATGAGATTAATTATCTGTCTTTAAGTAAAAATATTACAGCTATTGCAGTTCTGTCACGATCCTAGGAAGCTAACAACAGGAATAATTAAAAACTGTTACAAATAGCTTTTGTATCTATATTTAAAGAGCTCTTCAATTGACCAAGCAGATGTTGTTACAGATTTTTGTCTTTGATATGATAAATTTCTCATTAATTTTGAAAATCTGTGTGTGAGAAATGTGCTTTCAAGTTTTGTGTGGTTGAGCTGCAATTTGTGAAAGTTCAAGCAGCTGTACTGACAATCCACTTGACAAATTTATAACTGAGATTCTTAGGCAAAGACTAAGTTCCGTAGCTTTATGTATGAACATAGCATATTTTATGTTCAGAGACATGTATTTGAATTTCTTTCCTTTTCTGAATCCACAATGATATGATATAAATTTCATACACACACACACAAATATACTATATATATATGTATGTTTACATTGCATGTCCATCCTATGTTGGCAGGGAAGATGAACATGCTCCACTTTTAATATAAAATAGAAAATGACCAATTTAACCTTTATTATCTGATTTTTAAAATTTTTTTCTCTCTCTAGGTCGAAGAAATTGTGGATATTGGATCATTTGCCCCAGAAGAAATCCATATTCCTAAGATTTATGTTCATCGACTTATAAAGGGTGAAAAGTATGAAAAAAGAATTGAGGTAATTGATTTACTTTATTTTTCAGCATTTATGGGTCTAATTACCAGAGATATGTGTATCCTTTGGGCCATTCTAGATGGTATAGCGTAAGAGATGAGGAGGAAGTCTTGCTTTGGATCCCAGTAGGGGATTCTTATGCATCCATTGTGAGGGGACATGATTATCGAATTGGGACTGTGCCTGTGTTATTGTCCAGTGCAGCAGTTCCTTGTGTTCATAAGGTATATATCACCAAGCCATGTGACTTTCTAGACTGGGTCAGCCAGGCAGAGAAGGATAATCAGGTGTTTAGTGGCTTTTACCCCTGGTGGATTCTTAATGTTTCATTGTTTCAGAATGTCTGTCCTGAAGGTACTAGCATCTTAATAGAAAGCAGAAAGAACAGCATTTCCCAGTATTTTTGGGCAGCTGGTGAGTATGAAATTGTGGCAAGGTACCAGGAGCATAGGAAGTTTCCCAAAGACAGTGACTAGCTGTCCAGGGTTGATATGAAGGTTCAGAAGTGTCCAGTCATCAGCAACAGAGTTGACAAGCCTTAGTTATGAGGACACATCCTGGAATCAGAGATACCAGCCCTTCTGTGGACATCCAACAGAGAGAGATTATGCAGGCCCAAACTTGAGTCAGCAGGCTAGGGAGAAAGGATAAGACATTTGCAAACAGGAACCACAGTAGGTGTCAAGGAGATTTAGTGGCAGAAATAGTTTCCTGCCTGCTTTCTGGATTTTCCGTGATTCCTGTGTTGTACTTATGGCAAGACCCATCTAGACTCTGCAGGTAGAAATAGGTGATTGGCGGCAGCAACACCTAGAGAACACATTCTGGCAAAATTCTGCAAAAATCAATTACCAAGGTCTCAACCTTTTTCTTTGTTTTGATGCAATCCCTGAGCACTCAAGGAGAATTCAGTTGTAGGAGTCTTACGACAAACAGTAGCAGCAATCAATGTGGCAGTGACAGGGGTTATCTGCTTCAAAGAAGCAGAATGGGTATATCTTCCTCTTCAAAGAAATCTGGCCTCTTTCATAAACTTCCTAAAGAATTATTTTTGTCATCATATGTTACCCAAGTTATTTTGTTTTAAAACTCTTCATTATATTGTAGATTTGCCTTATCGTTGAATGGGAAATTTTTTTCTAGTAAAATTTTGTATTTCAGTCATGACAGAATTTATTTCTGTTTACTTTAAAGCGTTTATCAGTTCGGAAAGAAGAAGGAAAAACCAAATCTGGTAAACCTGGAGATAACGTAAGAGAACGTATCATAAAGCGGGCAGCTCTTGAATTTGAGGATGGCATGTATGGTATCCTTTATACTTCTGGCATTAGGTGAAGCCATAGCCCTCATTTTTTTCTATATGGATCAATCTACTAGGCCTCCTGCATAGTCATTCATTTCTGTTTGTTCCATGGTAAATTTTAAAGCAATTGATCAATTTTTACAAAATGTGGCATATAACCCAAATATATCAAGATATATGAAACTGGAATTATAATCTGTTTGCTTTATTGAAACAAAAATGACAATAATTAGCTGAGCTATTTTAAAATATACAGTGGATTTCAGTGAAATTTGGTATTTGGTTAAAGGTTTTTGGGGAAAGGTGATTACACCAGATGAGGGTTTCATATCTCAGAAGTACTAGTTTTAACCATCACTTTTTCTGTATTCTGACATTTGCATACTCATTGAAAGGTAGTATCCAACTCCTTAGTAACCCCCCTCCTTCCCTTGGCAAAGATCCCTTGAATGCATCTTTTTATGTCTCATGTTTTATAAGGGTTTTCAATGAATGACTCAAATTCTGCTTTAGCTACTTTGACAGAAAAGAGATAATTCAGTATAATTAGTATTTGGATTCTGAATGCATTTAGATATCAGTAAGTCTGCCATTTTGTGAATTCTGAATGTATCAAACATTGAAATTTTTAATACAAAGAATACATCCAAATATAGTCTATGATAAAACAAGCATTTGCTGAATAGTAAATACAGTGAAGCTGTACTTAAAAGACCTATGAAATAGGAATTAGAGCATGACAGGTATCTCCACTCTTTGAGCATCCCATGGTCCATGAATATCGTCTTTCACACTGTAGTCTGGACTGGGATAGCTTCTTTTTCTCCTTTTTCTCTCCACCACCTTGCCTTAATTTTTCTGTTTAAGCCTGTGTTATGATTAGAATTCATACAGGGGAAGAGAATATAAAATTGCCTTGGAGGCCACTAAGTTGACTTTGCAGGTGAAAGCTATTCTGATCAATGCCAGCCAGTTGGTTTGCCACTGCTAATTAAGCCCTGATGGTATGATAACTAATTTTAAGTAATGTCTTTTCAATATTGATAATTCACTGTTATTGTATTGCATATGAAATATATTTGCAAGTCAGTTCATGCAAATGTGTCTTTCAAAATCATCTATTCTTTTTTAATCTGACATGCATAGTCTTTCCTTTCCCTCATATTGACTCATTTAAAAGTATTAAAAAACTGGGAAAATAACAAAATATGATGAGAAAGTCACAATATAAGACTTATAATTTGGTTTGCTCCTACCTGAAAATACCTACTCATAATAGAATTAATGTTTCAATGTGTTCTGTACATTACTATGAGAAATAAACTACAAATTACACTACCTTGATTATGATTTGGTGAGAGAGGAACCAAGTAACTATCACCATAACTTCTTATACTTACTCTTTCCTCGAGGAGTGACCTGGCTCATTTAGTCATTCTTTTGGCCTTCGTATTTTATAATATGGTGGAATATACAAATTATATTTTTCTTGGCCTTGATTTATAAAGATTTCCCCATTATTAGAATCTCATCGAAGTGTCATAATTTTCTGCACTAATTCTAGTGAGCTCTGTGGTACCCTGTGGTATGGACAGCAGAGGATAGCCATACTGGATAGTGTGAGAAACTGATCTGGTCAACCTGCCTTTGTTGAACCAACACCACAGCATTCAAATCACGGTTGACCCTACTTGGGTTATCTAAGGAAAGAAGATTCAGCACCCCCAGTTAGCAATTTGATGCCTTAATCAATAAAACTACTTTTTATATGACCTCAATTTTATATATTTATTTATTTAGTCTTAGAAGAAGATTCGGCAACCAAAGTACTATATCAGAGTGACCAAAGGAATCAGTACACTTTTAGATATACTTCGATAATGTCAGAAAACTTTTTGTTAAATTAAAAATAGTATGCCCTTTTTGTAGATTATTAAATCATGGCTACTTTTAGAAGGAGTTTGACCCGTAAAAATAGTTTTTAAACCAAGGTCAAGCCGAGTTTAATAATACATTAGCTCAGGGAAGAAAATAAAATATCCTACAACAAAAATGACTTCTTGGTTAGCCTATTGTTTTGCTACTGTTTTGCTATCTTATGGAAAATCCTATTGTTAATGAAAATGCTATAACTCATTAGAGATTTTCTTTTTGAAATTATAAAGTAGTACCCAGAGGGTGATTTAAAACTGTCTTCAGTTATTATATTCAGACTTCTGTTTGGATTTATATAAGTAGAAAGTTTTTGGCATATCTCTACTTTCATATGCTGGACCTTAACATCTTTTTTCCAAGCTAATTTGGGCATAGGAATCCCTCTTTTGGCCAGCAACTTTATCAGCCCAAATATGACTGTTCATCTGCAAAGTGAAAATGGAATTCTGGGTTTGGTAAGATAGAAATTAAAGTTTGATTTATTCAGTCTTGATGCAGAAAGAGCTATTTCATACAGTGAAATCTTTTGATAACTGAGGTAGTTGTTAGCTTAAAATTCCCAATCTTAGTTTTCTCTTTCACCATTATAATAAAATATTTAATTTTTCCCTTAAGATGGTAGTTATTGTGAATGTGTACTATTGCATTTCATGCAGAGGACAATAGTTTCCTGAATATATGACCTTTCTGACTCTCCACCCTCCTGTCCCTGTTCTGTCTGCCAGTTCATCAGTGCATCAGCTGTCCCTTTCTCTTATCATTGTACCCACTTTAGAGAGACCTCACCATTTCCTTTTTAGTTAACTTTTTCTAACTTTTCTGTGGTTGGACAAGATAATGAAGATTGTTAACAATTCTATGTTAAATAAAAATCAGTAAGGCTCTGAGTGAGAAACTGAGGAGGAAGATTTCTGGTTTAAGACAAGAACGTTTTTGACAATTGACTAATTTAAAAAGTTTGATATTCTCATAGAAATAGGGCATACTCTTTATTCAATATTATAATAGAAGAAATACTTTTGCTTCCTGTATGACACTGTTTATTTAACTTTATTTAAAGTTTGCCAGTTTATAATATTCCTAGTCTTTTATTGTTTCTCAGTATAGCTTAACTGTTAATGCAGTAAAACTGTACCTATGGAAGATGTTGATTAAGTATTTGAAATATCAGTGATGATCGTGGGCATTTAATTGATATTGATTGAGACAGTAATCATAAGTATTTTAAAAGACACAAAAGTGATATGTGTCTGGATAAAAGCAGATTCTTATTTAAATCAAAGACTCAGATTTTTAACATACTTTAGAGATTATCTAGATTGACCAAATCCTTCATTTTGCAGAAAGGAAATTAAGTTTATGTGAATTACTGAGAGAAGGGTTACAGGAAATTTTATTTGGTCTAAAACAGGGGTTCTTAACCTTTTTTGTTCCACAGACCTCTTTGCCAGTCAGGTGAAAACCACACACCCCTTACTAAGTCCACACCATACTGTGTATTATTTAGTAAATATATCACACTTGCACCATCACATCCCCACAAGAATAATGTTTTTTTCTGAATTTCAATTCAAGCTCATAGACCCCTGGTTAAGAACTCCTGGTTTACAACAGTGGTTGCCAAATCAACTTATTTATAGGATAAATTTGTGGTCTCTGGTCTCTCTTTAGAAAATATATAAAAATTTCACCGCCAGTATTTCCTATACTATCTTCATTCTTTTTTTTTCTGTCTTTATTTTTTTTATATAACATTCAAAATATATGAGGTCCCCATATACCGCCCCCCCTTACCCCACTCCTCCACTCATAACAACAATCTCCTCCATCATCATTAGACATTCATTGCATTTGGTGAATACATCTCTGAACACTGCTGTGCCTCATGGTAAGTGGTCCACATCATAGCCCACACTCTCCCACATTCCACCCAGTGGGCCATGGGAGGACATACAATGTCCGACTACCTTCATTCTTGACTTGGTTTTATGTCTCTTTCTTTTTACTCCCTTTTTGATTAATATAATATTAAACTACCGGCCCCATTCAAGTAATTATAAATGCCTTTCAAAAATATATACAAAATTTTAAAATCCAACAAAAAATAACTGGGCAAAGGGAAAATAAAGATATCAAAAATTAGATGATGTGGAAGGTAAGGTTAGATTCCCAAATCCAGACCTTTAGGTCCTACACATCAGAAAGCTGAAACTTTGCCTCCCTGGCTCCTTCTGGTCAAATAATGCAGCCATTTAATATATATTCATTGGTGCTACCAGAAAGCTTATGAATAACAGTAGCTGCTTGGTAGGTACAAAATAATTAGCTTTTGATTTATTGAATTTTATTTCTAATAGGTTAACATTTCTTTCATATTTTGGTAATTTTTAGAAAATATTTTTTACTTGCCCAATTAAAATTATTAGTGTGGAAAAATAATTACTATGTTTTCATGACTCTGTTTCTCGTAATGAATTTTAAAAGCTTTACATCAAATCTTTTGAAGATAATTTCCTTGGGTTTCTAGGGAATCTTTTTATTTTAGTTCTAGTATAGGATTCCTTGAGAAACTTCTTTTACCAATTGAATATGTGCTTTGTTTAACAGGGTCCATATCCGTTAGAAAATGAAGTTGATGCAGATCTAATCAATGCAGGTAAATTCACCTATTATATATTTTCCCAATGGTCTCCTTTGCTATAATTTTAGCTCTATGCTACATGAAAGCAAAGATTTGGACCTAATTCTATACCATTTCTGGAGAGTAAGCCATTCTATTTTTACTTGAGGAGGGAAGAGAAGCCTTCCTAGGTCCTCTCGGTCAGTTCTGCCTGCTGAAGGTTTCCTCTCATTCAGGACCAATTAAGATAAAGGAGAAAATGCTGGTAAGAATAGGTTTGGTATGTCAGTCTCAGGATCCTGGCAGTAAACTAATCAGGCTCTCAAATGTGATAAATAAAGACAGTTTAAAAGAAGGGACGGTTTACAAGGGTGGGTACAGGATTAAGGGAAATCAGGAAGGCATGATCAAATATTAAAAAGATCTATTATCACCTCTTAGCCTAAAGGGGCAGTTGCAGGAGAGGGCCTCCCTGCAGGAGCTCTGACACACCAACTCTCAGCGACCAGAGTGGAGGCTCCTCTGTTGGGTTTCTTGTGCCTCCCATTGACTAATCCCCAGTTGAAATAGGTCAGTCTTCTTGGGATGGAGAATGGTGGGGAGTGAATTCATAGAGGCCAAAAGAAAAGATCAACACACTAGGGTTTTTCTCATAGGTGACGTTGTTCCTCACGGAAGTGGGAGAGCATCCTCCTAAAGTACAAGGGTGCTTAAGAGTGTCCTCTGCCACTTAATATTATGTATGCAATGATGTGAGCAATGCAGCATTTGTTTGAATTGGATAGACTAGCCTTGTCTTTCCCTTTTGTTCCCTCATATGCTTTGCCTTTTATTAAACATATTTTCAGCTGGGACACTGGGGCACAGAGTGACATATATTAGAAGTCTAGGCGAAGAAGACCAGGTCAGACCTCTTGGCCATCACCACTGCTTGTACTTGAGGCAGTGCTGCTGCCCACATTGGAGCTATAGATTATCCTTTGAGTCAGGCTACCCAAAAGAAGCTGATTTTTTATGTTCTAGCTTGATTTTCTGCATCCTTTTACTCTTATTCCCTCTGCCCCCACAAAAGTATTATCTTACTTCAAATTTAAAAATAGTGTGTATATACTTCGGAAGAGAAGTAATATGAGCTGAACATAAAGGCCAGCTGCCAAGTAGAATTGATGTTTGATACTTAGAATTTTGGGAAGTAAAACAGCTTCTGGTTGAATAGTTGAATTAGTTACCACAACTCAGCTCTGAAAGGCCTACTGTGATAAAGCAACGACATTTAACCAAGGCTGTAATTTAATTGTGCTGTACCCTTTAGCAATAGCTCATTGATCTGTGAAAATATTTGCTGCTTGGTTTAATTAATTTAAAAAGTTAGCAAGTTATTTGCAAAATGAATAACTCCATTCTCCTGATTTCAGGCCTGAGTTCATAAAACTCATTGTCCCTGCAAAAGTAGTTAATCTTTCCAGTGACGTTATTCGACAATAGGCACATATGATTCCATCAAAGTTAAAAGTAACTCAGTCCTAATGAAGCCACCACTTTCATATTTCAGCCTCCAAAAAACCATGTATAATCTTAAAACTAATTTGTAAAATAAGAATTCGTTACTTATGGAAAATTAACCTGTAAATTAGTTTAATATTAATTAACTCTTTCATTGAATTCCTTTTAAGGATTTTTGACCCTTTTGATTTTGGAGCTGTCAAAATTAGGGAGGAAATACTTTGAGATGAAGAAATTGGTGGTTTCCTCAACTCCCAAAGTACCTGGAAGATCAACTACTGTTTTTCTGTTCATTTGAAAGGATTTATATGGAAATCCCTTTGAATGAACACTAAGAGTTATGTTTCTGGGTATAATCAGTGTATTAAGATTTTAAAATAATAATACAACTATTTCTAAGGCTCCTTTCTTCAAAATAATGGTCTCATGTGGGTATACAAAAAAGAATTACTGTTGTATAGCTCTACGTGGTGTACAGCCTGCTTTTGCACACATATACTATTTGAGCTTCAAGAGAAATCTCTTTAAACAGATTGGGAAATTGAGGCTCAGGAGAGTGAAGTGGCATGCTGAAGATCACATTACTAGACTCTAGACTCACACAGTTTCCTGCTCCTGGCCCTTGACTTTTTCTCCCCACCTTGTGCTACCTCTAGTGACAAAATGATTGGTTTATAGAGGTATAGAAAACAGTGCTCAGAACATATCAGAGGTCTTGCAAAGATCTGGGCTCAAACCTGTAGTAGCCCAATGCAATTATGAAATATCTAGTAATTCTCATGTTTTAGCTTTCAAATTAGTGTGCATTTTGCACTCTTCTCTCTTTCTTAGTTTATTTATTTTAATATATAAATAATGCTTTAAAGGACTTCACCTTTCATTAAAACTGCTTTAGAAAAAGTCACCATGTTAATCTCATGGCTTACAAATATCCTTGGTCCCTGCCATGTACCTTTAGAAAAGTGACTCTCCAACAGGCGGGGGTGTTCAATTTTGCTGCCCTGGGGGCATTGGGCAATGCCCGGAGATACTTCTATTCATCACAGCTAAAAGGAGTTCCAATGGTATCTGATGGATAGAGGCCAGGGATGCTGCTAAATATCCTACAATAACCTCAACAGCCTCCATGAGAAAGACGTACTGTGTCCAAAATGTCAGTAGTGCCAAGAAATCCTGCTCTAGAAATATATTTTCATTTGATGACTCACAGACCTGCAGTCAAAAGTACAAATAGCACAGCACAAGATCCATCTAATGGATCTAAAGGATCCAGCTTCATCTTCCACTGTGCCCTGCAAGAATGCCTTTGCCCACTCTTAGCGCACTGCTAAGTGTGTTCTGATCATGATTCTAGCTTTCTTGCCTCTGTGGCTTTGTTCTTACTGTGCCTTCCACAAGATTTTTGTTTGCCCCTGGTGTAGTTTCCTGGCTGAGAAAACAAATACCATACAATGCATTGGCTTAGACAAGAGGAGTTTATTGGCTTGTGGTGTTGAAGTTAGGAGAAGTCCAAAATAGAAATGTCAGCAAGGCGATGCTTTCTCCCTGAAGACAGTGGTATTCTGGGGCTGGCTGCTGGCCATCCTTGGGTCCTTGGTTTTTCTGTTACTTGGTGAAGCACATATGACATCCTCTCCTTCCTCTTCCGGGCCCCCTTGGCTTCCAACTTTCTGCTTCCTCTCCTCCATGTGGCTTTATCTTCACCAAGTCTTCGGTAAGAGGATTAAAGCCCACCTTCATTCAGTTGGGCCATACATTTCCTAAAAATAACATCTTCAGCAGGCCTCATTTAAGGCAGATTCACAACAAGAATGTTTTAAGATTAAGAATATGTTCTTTTCTGGGGTTCATAATTCTACCAGCCACATCCCTCTTGCTGTCTTCTCTCCATCTCTGCACCAGTAGTTTCCTTTCGCAATGCTTTATACCTAACCTTCAAATTGCATCTCATTTGTCTTCTCCAAATCCTTCTGCAGCTCAGAAACATCCTTCCCCTATACCCATAACACAAATGTCTAGTTACAAAATGAACCACAGTTTACTTTGTAATGATTTGTGTATGTTTATCCCTCTCACTGGATGGTAAGTTCCTTTTGCTTAGATTAGTGGTTCTCAAAGTTTGTTCTCAAACCCAAAGCATCAGCATCACCTGTAAGATATGAACTTCTCAGACCCTATCACATATCTACTGAATTAGAGACTCTGGCAGTTGGGTTTCCAGTCTATTTTTATAAACCTTATATATGATTCCAATGGATGCTAAAGATTGAGAACCACTGGTTTAGAGCAGCTGTGTTATCTGTCACATTGTTCAAGGCACATTGTAGACATTTCCTTCATATTTTGTGAATGATCCATTAGGTCATGAGTCAAAGGACTTGGTGACTATGAAATTGAGTAACTCTGTTGCACACAGAAGTCGAAGACAGAAAGCAATCAGAAATAGCCAAATAAGAAAGCTCTTTCTTTATGTGATATTGATTATAGTTATATGATTTTTCATGACCAAATTTGAACATTTATTTGAAAAGAATGAACTCAACTTGAGGATATTTATTTTTGTTTGATATTGGATGTTTAAAAATGTTGAACAGTGACTTCACTTCAAAAGAATGTGTTTTATAGGATGCCAGAATGCATTAGCAGAATCTTGACAATAACTTTTTTCATGAGAGTTGTTTTCAGGGCTCTTTAATAAAAATTTCCTCTGTAAATCACATGGGGAGAGCTGAAGCTCTTCTCACTGATCTCAGGTTTTCTGTAAAATAGTAAATAGTGCACCCTATCTGCTATCAGCTAGTAGTGATTGTCCTTTGCAAGTTATTGTGGTTTTACCTACAGAGAACAAAAAATTGGGTTTTTATGTTCTCTATTTGTTAGAGTAGTTTTAGATTTACAGTAAGTTTGTGCAGAGAGTACAGATGTTCCCAAATATTCCCTTTCTACCTATATATACAATTTTCCCTATTATTAACATCTTATATTAGTGTACAGTTGTTACAATTGATGGACCACTACTAATAGATTATTATTAACTAAAGTCCATAGTTTACATTAGGGTTCATTCTTTGGGTTTTGACAAATGTATAATGTCGTACATCTACCATCACAGTATCATACAGAAAAGTTTCACTGTCCTAAAAATCCCCTGTGGTCCACCTATTCATCCCTCCCTCCTTTCCCCCAAACCCTTGGCAGTCACTAATCTTTATACTGTCTTTCTAATTTTTGTCTTGTCCAGAATGTCATATAGTTGGAATCATACTGTAGGTATATTATGTGGACACAGTTTTCAACTTATTTGGGTAAATGCCTAGGAGCAAAATTTCTGGGTCTCATGGTAAGACCACATGTAGCTTTGTAAGAAACTACCAAACTGTCTTCCAATATGGCTGTACCATATCTTTTCCCACCAGCAATGAATGAGTTTCTGTTGCTCCACATTCTAGTCAGTATTTGGTATGGTCAGTGTTTTGGATTTCAGCTATTCTAAAAGACTTGCAGTGGTATCTTGTTTTAATTTGCAATTCCCTAATGATATAGGGTGTTTAGCATCTTTTCATATGCATATTTGCCTTCAATATATCCTCTTTGCTGAGGTGTCTCTTAAGCACATTTGCCCGTTTTTAATTGGTTTTCTTATTGCTGAGTTTTTTTTATAATGTTCTTTTTTTTTTTAAGATTTATTTATTTATTTCTCCCCCCTCCCCGCTTGTCTGTTCTCTGTGTTTATTTGCTGCATCTTGTTCCTTTGTCCGCTTCTGTTGTTGTCAGCGGCATGGGAATCTGTGTCTCTTTTTTTTGCGTCATCTTGTTGTGTCAGCTCTCCATGTGGGCGGTGCCATTCTTAGGCAGGCTGCACTTTCTTTTGCGCTGGGCGGCTCCCCTTAGGGGACACACTCCTTGCATGTAGGGCTCCCCTACGCGGGGGACACACCTGCGTGGCATGGCACTCCTTGTGTGCATCAGCACTGCACATGGGCCAGTTCTACACGGGTCAAGGAGGCCCGGGGTTTGAACCGCAGACCTCCCATGTGGTAGACGGACACGCTAACCACTGGGCCAAGTCTGTTTCCCTTATTGCTGAGTTTTTAAGAGGACTTTGTAGGTTTTGGATATAAGTCCTTTATGTCATATGTGTTCGGCAAATATTTTCTCCCAGTCTATGGCTTGTCTTTTAAGTCTCTTAAACTTCTGTTCTGTGTATGACACTGGTTTCATTTTAATTAAGTCCAACTTGTCAGTCTTTTCTTTCATGTGTCATGCTTTTGGGGTTGTATCTAAGAAGTCATCTCCAAACCCAAGGTCACCTAGATTTTCTCCAGTGTGTTTTGTATTTAAGTCGATGATCCACTTTGAGTGGACTCTTAACTTTGCAGGATTGGTGAGAATATGAATTTGCTGGACATAGAAGCTATGTTAAGATAAAGTTTAGTTGCATTATGCCTTTCTGAGTCTTCTTAGAGCTCATGGGCTGGCTTATAATCGCAGGAGGCACTTGTGGCATTCTTCCCTGGAGGGTTGAAGGCACTGTTCTCTTTTATAAGTCAGTGTGAAGAAAGTGTTGTAGAATTTGAGAGAGGTTCAATTATTTGTGTATAGAGAGGCCAGGACTCAGGAATGATTTTGAGAAGGAAAAATGGTTTATTGACGGCGGGCCAGACTGGGGAGCTTTCTGTTTGAATCCCGAGCCCTGAACAAGGTTTTCAAATGTCTTTTATACAGAGAGGAAAGGCCAAATGGCCCCTTTGTTTCAGTTCTCAATAGGCTTCAATTAGCATATATATCTTCCACATCTTAGGTAAGCTTTTAGCATGGACTCCAGATATTCTAGATAAGCTTTTAGCATATTTGGTTTGCATTTCCTCTGAATACTTAAAGTTTATAGCCCTTGCATTGTTAAACTGTTTCCTGGGACTGGAGCCTTTGCCATTGTCACTAAGGGCAGGACTGCAGCCTCTTACCATTCCATACTCACAAGTCAGACAGCTTAGGTTATCTCTGAAGAGACAAAGAGCCTTCCACCCATACTCCACATCAAAAGGAGTAATAACAATGACAATAACAAAAACAAACATTTATGGAGTCCTTTTTAGGTGCCAGGTGCTAGAGTAGGGATTCACAAACTTTATCCAGTTTAATCCTCCAAATCTTACATGCTATTTATTTATTTATATCCCCCCCCCCCCCCCCCCCCGTGTGTTCTTCTGTGTTGTCTGCTCTCTGTGTGTTCTTCTATGACCGCTTCTATCCTTATCAGCGGCACCGGGAATCTCTTTTTGTTGCATCATCTTGTTGTGTCAGCTCTCCGTGTGTGTGGCCCCGTTCTTGGGCAGGCTGCACTTTCTTTCATGCTGGGCAGCTCTCCTTACGGGATGCACTCCTTGGGCATGGGCCAGCTCCACACGGGTCAAGGAGGCCCGGGGTTTGAACCGCGGACCTCCCATGTGGTAGGTGGACGCCCTATCCACTGGGCCAAGTCTGGTTCCCTTACATGCTATTTAAAAGCCCCTATCGACCATACCAGAACATGTTTTCCAAAGCTTTTTAGTTTTATGGTGCTTTGGAAGATGTGAAAATGTTCTCATCATTTATAATTATACTCTGTCCCTTTGGGGAATAAATATTTCAGCATGATATAAATAGGCTTACTCTTTCTCCACACTCATTCTCAAATGGAGAGGGGATATTGATAGGAAAACTGGCCTTCAGGAAAGACTTGAGAAGCTGAGGGGATATTTGTATCTTCTCATCCTGTTGTGTCTGGGAGATTTTCTCTGTTTCAATTTCATGCTTGGAATCACAGCTTTGCTTCTTCTTTTTGTCCATCCCTTTACCATAGGACAATGTGTGAGATGTTGTCAGACCCTGGACTTATTTTTGACAAAGTTGCATAAGAAGTAAGCACTTTTGTGATTAAGACCAGAAGCTTTTCCTGGGCACCTGAAGGTCCCATACAGACAGGAAATATTTTCTAAGAAGGAAGCAGCTCAAATATGTCAGGTGATGTTATTAGTTGTGTGGGGATTAGATGACCTCAAAGATCTTTTCCAGCTCTAAATTTTTATTATGATGGAAGTTTGGGGAGTGGGCCTTCCAGGAGGACCTTTTTAAATTCCTGGGCTGCTCAAACAAATATCATGTAATGAGTCAGGTTAAACAATGGGAATGTATTCACTCATGGTTTGAAGCTGTGAAAAAGTCCAAATCAAGGCATCATCACGGTGAGGCTTTCTGTGGCATTCTGGGGCTGGCTGCTGGCAATTTTTGTCCCTTAGCTTGTTTCATGGTAAGGCACTTGTTGGTATCTTCAGGTTTCTCTCTTCTCTTTCAGATTCCATTGATGTTCAGTTTCTTGCTTTCTATGGCTTTCTCATTCTGAATTTCATTCTGCTTATACAGGATGGTAGTAGTAGGATTAAGACCCATCCCGATTGGGCTGGGCCACACCATAAGTGAAGTAATCTCATCAAAAGACCCTACTTACACTGGGTTCACTCCTACAGATATGGGTTAAATTTAAGACCATGATTTTCTGGGGTACATACAGGTTTAAACCACCACAGGGCCTCTTGGAAGCTAACATTAAATGTCTTGGCCAGTTTTGGAATGTTATTCCTTGATTCCACCCAAGTCCAATGGTTTTAATACAAGCTTATAGGAATAAGGGAGGAAAGATAAGGCACAGAGAGAGAAGAGAGGTGGGATGGGTAGATTTGAAAGAGAGCTCAGGCCTGACTATCTTAAGAAATTAGGTGGATCCTCTCTTTTTGTATAATTCATTGATTACATTTAAAATATCTGAGAGGTGTCTCCTGTATCATTCCCTTCAAAATTGCATTTCTCCTTATATTCAAGTTTGTTCCACAGTCTCTTTTCATTTGCTCCAATGATTTACAGGAGCATTGGATTTGACAGGTACCATCCCAGGAACTCCTTTTATTCACACTGCTGTTAGCATTAGCAGTGGTTGTAAAGGTCATGAGGGCTGGCAGGAGGCATTCCCAGGGTTAGGCAATGGGATGGAGTGATAACGCACTGACTGTAGAGAATTTCAAAACAATAATATAAACTACAAGTTGGGTCTGCTTTTCATTGTTGCCACGCAAGGACAATTCTCAACAACGTCTCATCACAGGGGTACATACTTCCCACCGTCTTGCCTCCCTATCCCCTAGGCCACTGCATTTGGGTAAAGTTTGCCTTAGGTCGTCAGGAAATGGAGAAGGTGCAGACCTCTCTCCCCACTGTGATGCTCTGAGGAATTTTTAATGGTCTTTTCCTTGTTTTTCCCCTTGCTTTTGTGTGTGTGTATGTTTAGGCAAAGAAACAGTTACTGTTCTTCCAGGAGCATCTTTTTTCTCCAGCGATGAATCATTTGCAATGATTAGAGGGTATGTAATAACCCAGGCCCTCATGTTTCACACAGCATGGAGTGAGCTGAATCATCCGAGTGTGTTAGCAAGACTCTGAAACACGACACACAGCCACATTTCCCAGCCATAAAACTATCAGAGGCTTGTTTGGCTGCAACAGTATGTGAAATTATTCAAATTGAATGTTGAGAATTGGAATATCCAGTCTGCTATTATTGAAAGAACCTTCCAAGTAAAAAAAATATATGTATATATATATATATATATATATATTTGTATGTGTGTCAATTATATTGAAGTAAACATTTCTAAGATTCTTTCTGAGGATCCTAACATTTTCTTCAAACTTTCTAGCTAGTGTTTGCCCTCAAATCGAGTCAAATTCTCCTTCACTGGAGGAAACAAACTCACTGTGTGCAACTGTTTTTAATTTGTTTTTGGAGATGATGCGAGCTATAATTTTTTAAAGAATTCTTAATGGTTATTCCTGTGTATATAGAAGATAGATAATAAGAATGTGAACTTGGAGTGGATCTATTTGGAAATCAGCTGTGGGATGGAGGAAAGCAAATATATTTTGGGGTTATAGAATCATTTATTAATTTCATTTGCTGTTGATTTCAAGCAAAGGTGGCATAAAGCTTGTGCAGTTGCCTTATAGTCCTCTTTTCTCTCTTTTTCTCAGAGGGCACGTCAATCTGACAATGCTAGGAGCAATGCAGGTTTCCCAATATGGTGACCTGGCTAACTGGATGATACCTGTAAGTAGCTATTTTTTTCTTCTAAATTATGCTTGGGTCAGAATAATTATTTTTGAGATATTAATAAAATCCTGTTAAAACGATATGAAAGCACAATATAATTATTATAGAAAGTAATGAAATATTATAATGTGTATTTCTTTTGTGAATTGAATTTGAATTAAGCAAACATTGAGAAAATATTTAGGTTTGCCAGTTTACTCTGTAGTTGGATTGAAAACACGCAAGGTCGGGGCCAAAGGATCTTTTTTCTAGAAAAATGGAGCTGGGGGGAAGGAAAAAAATTCATTGAGGAGATGGGTTAATTATACCTTGATGAACATATGAAACACAAATATTTATCATAACTAAGGTCCATAACTATACAGAACAATTAATGAGTTCATTAATATGTTAATTCTATTATTTTCTTACAGTATTTAAAATCCTGTCCTGATCACTAAGTAGTCAATCACATTGTCTTCTGCCATGGAATATAAAACCTCTGCTGTTTAAACATGCTTGTGAAAGGCAAACAGTTTTCATTTACTAATGACCTAATCAAGGAAGAAACCTCTTAGAATTTGCTTTCCTGAAAGGACTGTAATCAGTCACTTAATTCATGAGTGTGGTACCTAACATTGCCTGTTATTGCTTTCTGATTTCATGTATGCAGACAACAAAAGGATGTGTGTTCATGATTATGAGTTAATATTCAAGTGAACATATTTTGATAGCTCAGATTACTCTTCTTGTGTATCTTTTTAAGGTTTTTCATGTGTTTTTCTGTAGTCCCAGCTAAAAGAAATTTGGTTAACTAACTGGTGTTCCATGGTTTGGCAATTTTCTTTTGAAATCTCATATTTTTTCTGTAATAATTTTTGAGTAAGGTGGATTAATATAGCTGACAGGAATATTCCAGATTGTATTAGCTTATTATTTTATTTAATACTACTTTAATGCCTCCTGAAATATTTAAGTTTCAATAATTATTAAAGCCTTTGTCTGTCACTTGGGAGTTTTACAGAATACTGATGCCTAGGCCTTACCCTAGAGATTCCATTTTAATTCATCTAGTGTATGGCCTGGGAATTGGTTTTTTTGAAAACTCGCGTGAAGATTCTAATATGCAGCCAAGTTTGAGAAACATGTATTAAGAAATGATCATAATTCATGCTAAAATATTGGGAAAATACCTTTGATTCATTAATAGTAATCTTGAACAGATTATGGATCACTTGGTTATTTCAGTTATAAGCATGTTGGTCAATCGAAATCAGCCATAGTCATAAGGATTGGCACCTTCAGAGGCTTCAGAGAAATTAGGGAGCTTCTTACAGTGAGTCTGATTGACAGTTTATGGGAATGCTCATTTGTATAGAAAATTGAAACGCATTTCTATCTTCAGATTTTAGAAAAAGAACATGTGGGATAGTCAAAGGAGCATAGAAAACTAAGCCCTGGGTTTTAATCCTGAATCTACCAGTAATCAATGGTGTGACCTTGAACATATCACTTAAACTCTTTGTATTAAAGAGTTCTCGTCAATAAAATGAGGGTTTGCAATGAAATGATCTCAGGGATCCTGTCTGGCTCTCATTGTTTTTCATTGTTTAATGGTTAAGAGTAGGGGCCCAGTAGTGAGACAGACCTGGGTTAAAACTGTATTTTTTTTTCCATTGAAGGTATACTTTATTTTTTTTTAATTAAAATTAATAGATCACAAGAAATGTTACAATAAAAAAATAAAAAACATAAGAGGTTCCCATATAACCCATTCCCCATCCCCCACCACATCATTTTTGTAAATTGTATTTTTTTGAAGATCTATATATCACACAAAAAACGTTACATTAAAAAATATAAGAGGTTCCTGTATACCCTCCACCCCTCCACCCCACTCCTCCCACACCAACAACCTCCCTCATCATTGTGGCACACTCATCGCACTTGGTGAACACATTTTGGGGTACTGTTGTACTACACAGATAATAGTTTACCTTGTAGTTCATACTCTCCCCCAGTACATTCAGTGGGTTATGGCAGGATATATAAAGTCCAGCATCTGACCCTGCAATATCATTTAGGACAACTCAAAATCCCAAAAATGCCCCCACGTCACATCTCTTCTACCCTCTCCCTGTCCTCAGCCACTACTGTGGCCCCTTTCTCCACCTCGATGCTAAAATTTCTTCTTTTACTGGTCACAATAGTTTTATAGTAGAATATCAGTAAGTCCACTCTAGTCCATATTTTATTCCTTCATTCTGTGGACCCTGGGATGGTGCTGTTCTCTCCACCTCTAGATCAATCAAGAGGGGGCTTAGATTCCACATGGATGATGGATGCAATTTCTCTGCTTACAGTTGTAGGCACTCTTGGTTCCCTGGTGTGGTGATTGACCATCTTCACCTCCCTATTAGCTGACCTGGGTAAGACCAACAAACCAGAGAGTAGGAGTTGCTACTCTGCTGAGGCTCAGGGCCCAGCTGGCACATGGGCAGTCCAGAGATTCAAGTCTCCTGAGTATGGACCATCCCTAGCGCCAACCACAGGTTCAGTAAAAGTGACAGAAGAGGCACGTGTAGAAAAGTCACATCTAAATCCAGCTCCATCACACTCAGGAGCACAAACTCCAAAGTAGGGCCCACTGACAAGGCACTGAACTCTGGAGCCAAATGCCATGATCGTAGAATCTGTGTGTCCCCATAGCCCTCAGAAGCACCAGTACCTGGGGTTGTATCTACTTTGGCTGTCTCTGGGATCCTGCTGAGGTGTGCATAAGCACAACCCCTCTGATGACCTCCTGACTCTTTTTTGAAGACTCTTAGCCATATAAACTCATTTGTCTTTGCCATTTCCCCCTTTTATTCAAGGTCAAAGAGCAGTTTTTAACACTTGATCCAACTATGTAAGCTGAGATATTCTGCTGGTCTGAGCTGACTCTTTTATTTGAGGTCTCTTTCTAGTTGCTTCTCCAGTTAGTGATTGGTAATAATTCCTCGGTGCCAGGGAGGCTCATCCCCAGGAGTCATGTCCCACGTTGGGTGGATGGTAATGCATTTACATACTGAGTTTGGCTTAGAGAGTGGCTACGTTTGAGCAACATGGAGGCTCTCAGGAGGTAATTCTTAGGCACCCTACAGCTCTAGGCCTAGTTCATATTTTAGGCACACAGGCTCCTCAGCATAATCATCAGTATCAGGGGCTCATTATTGGGCCACCTTTCCTTGTTGATCTTTGCCATTGCACTTGGGGGATTATTGTTTTTCCATTGGAGAATGTGACAGAGCTCCCCTGGGTGGGAACTCAGCACTCCCTCATTTGACATTTGTAATTGTTTGTAACTTCCTAGAATTGTGACTGGAAGTAGCTGCCTACTTTTCCTCATCTGTAAAATGGGAATAATATAATAATACTTACTTTTTAGGACTATATAAAGGATTAAAAGAGATAATACATATAAAGTATATAGTACAGAGCTTGACACATAGTATGTACTAAATAAATAGGTTATTATTTTGATAAGAAGGAGAGGTTGGGGTAACTGGTAGTGAAGGGAAGAGCGTTTGTTACTGTGGACAGTGTTTTAAATAGGCCTAATTCTCTGGACCAATGGTTTATGAAACCAATTTGTACAGTAATCTTGGGTATGGAGCAAAAGCATGTTCAACATGTTCTTGCCTTCAGGGAATTTAGGCATCTTTGAAAACTCAGTATAAGATATGTTTATTTTATGGTTCAGTGTGCAGTGATACCAGAAGCTGCAGTAGTTAAGTGTGCATTATGTAGTTGTTATTTATAGGAAAGATTTTACAATGTATATTGCATTTTTACATAGCCTGTTAAGATTCCTGTGAATGATTAAAACAACTGTTTATAACTTTGTCATTTTCCTAATACAATTTGGAGATTCCAGAAGGAATAAATGTAGTGGAGATGGTGATGAGGAGGTCTGGAGTTCCGAAAGAACATCACAATAATCTAGTTGAGAAAAAAGCATAAAAATTGTTCTTGTGTCTGGTTCCAGTCTTTTAATAATGGAGGATATAGGTGTCATTTCTGATTAGCATTTCTTTTGTTCCGTTGGTAACTGATAATTACTTCCTGTCTTCTTTGTATGTGGTGCCCAGTGTATATTTTGATTCTTGTGGACACAGGATAGCTTAAGAGTAAAGACCATGGGCTTTAGTTTGGAATACATCTATCTGCCTTGAGTATCAGCACTGCCACTTACAAAGTATGAGATCTGCAACACATGTTTTTATAAGGATCAGGTGAGAAGCAATGAACACTGAGTGCTGTAAGCCCTCCATAAGTAGTTGGTAAGATTTTCATCTTTTTTGGTGCTCTACTACTTAACATTAAAGGGGGAAATACTTGCTTTAAAATATACTGATATAAGCAAGACTATTTTACAGGAGCCTCATATTTAAGTATCAAAATTTAAACTTCTTTGAGGACACATTTTTTGCTCTTATTTGTTGTGGATAAGATATAGCCTAGCCTTTCTTATGAAGTTTTAGTAAACAATTGATTTCTATTTGTACCAAAGATTTATGTTGATTCATAAAATTTAGATATATTTTATTGCAAGATCTGGAAGTCAAGAAGCTGAAAAGTTAGCTTTATTTTATCATTTTTCACCACTTACTTTTGTCTTTTTTCTGAGTTTAAACCTTCAATGGTTGTATAAGCCTTGAGTTTTGCTGCCTCACGCCATCCCCATCAGTCATTGTAGTCAGATTACAATGAACACCAAGCCTATTAGGTAGGAATACCATGTGGGTGCTATTTGTCTTAGACTTTAATAGCCTCTTCAGTATACAATGTTGGCCCCAAGCACACATTTTAAAAAATTTGTCCTGAGCATCTAAATAGGAAAAATTTGACAAAGCGGTAGTTGGCTCCTTCAAGTTCTCTGCTTATCAGGATGCTGTTAAAATGTCATGGATGGTAAGGGAAGGCAGAAAGGCCTGCGGTCCTTTGAATCTACATTCAGAACTGCTGATGCCTTCCTAATGCCTACTTTTGGAAAACAGCTGCCATAGATTATTGACTTGTGAAGAGAAGCAGATGTGTATGAGCAGCTAAGGAGCTGCATACAACAGGGGCCTGCTGGACAGGGCTGCTATACATGAGGGACAGAACAGCCAAGGGGCAGCTCCTTCTACATGGAGAGGATTGAAATGAGGCATTCTTAAGGCAAAGGGGAACATGATATTTTTGGTGTTTGTTTTTCTCTCACTTTTTTTCATTTCTTTGTGTCTTTGAAAAAAATAAATACAAATTAATATTATACTCATGCATGCATAAAACTAATTTGGTTCTTTGGATGTGATGTGAATTTTAAACAAGCTAAGTCTTTCTAGTTGTAGAACTAAAGGGCTGGGGTTTATGTTTAGAATTCAATCTGGTACGTTAGTTGCATCATCCTAGTCCTAAATATTAAATATATAGATAAATATAGATAAAAATATGAATGAAGATATAGGCATGTAGGTCTAGGTATACTTTAAAAAATATTGTTGTCTTGTTCATTTGACCCCAAATTTCAGGAAAGTGCAAATCATGAGCAAGGAAAACGGATAGGTGAAAAATATGTACCTGGTGGTGTGAATGTGTGTGTCCTGGTCTGAGTATTTTGTGGACCCCAGAAAATCCTGTACTTAAGGCAAACCCATTCCTGTGCCTATAAACCTATTCTGTGGGGGACCTTTTAGTTAGATTCAGTTAAGGGACCTTTTGATTAGATAACTTTTGATTATATCATTTAATTAAGGGCCTTTGATTAGATATTAGGTCTCAGGGTGGATCCCAATCCTCTTACTGGAATCCTATGTAAACAGAGGAGAGATGAGCAGAGCTGCCATTTTTTTTATCCTACCTTGTGAGAGAAGACACCAGGATTGCCTACAGCTGCAGAAAGAGAAACCCCACTGGGGGTGAGAGAAAGGCTGGAGGCTGGAATCGGGAGCAACCCAAAGACAAGCCATATGTCTGATTGCCTACACCTGAGCTGAGGGAGAAAGTGGGTTTGGGAGAGAAAGCAGAGACCAGCCGCCATTTTGCCTTGCTACGTGGCAGGAGTCCAGGATTGCCAACAGTCAAACTTTAGTGAGACAGCATCTCTGATTTTGCCTTGATTTAGACATTTTCACAGCTTTGGAACTGTAAAATTTTGCTGTAATAAATTCCCATTATAAAAGCCAACCCATTTCTGTTATTTTGCATTGGCAGCATTTGGCAAACTAAAAGAATATATATGGAAAATTATTCAGTAATGCTTCTACTGTATCAGTATAGTACAGTAGGGAGAGCACAGGACTTTGGAACTAGACAGATGGGGATTAAATACTGGCTCTGTCACATAGTAGTAGTGTGGCAAATCATTTTACCTCAGGATACTCATCTGTAGCATGTTGACAATCAAATATAGCTTTCATGGTTATTCTGCGGATTAAATTAGTTCAATCATTCAACAAACATTTATTATGTATGTTTTAAGGGCCAGACACTGTTTAGACTTTTAGGGATATAGTAGTTAACAAAACAGACCAAATTCTCTGCATTTGTATTGTGACAGACTGTATGGCATGCAAAGCCTAAAACATTCACCATTTGCTCCTTTACAGAAAAAGTTTACCAATACTTGCCTTTGATTATTAATTTGAAATCTTTCTTTTCTAATATAAACATGTAATGCTATAATTTTTTTCTCTAAACTTATTACTGATATCCCACAGATATTTTATATTGTTTTCATTTTCATTCTTTTCAAAATATTTTCTAATCTCCCTTATGATGTCTTCTATGTCCCACTGGTTATTTAGAAGTGTGTCATTTATTTTCCAAATAATTGGCAATTTTCCAGATTGCTTTCTGTTAATAATTTCTAGTTTAGTTATTTTGATGTGAGAGAACATACTTTATATGATTTCAGTCCTTTTAAGTTTATTGAGACTTGTTTCTAGCCTAGAATATTGTCTTAGTGACTGTTCCATATGCATTTGAAAAGAATGTGCATTTTGCTTTTGTGTAGAGTATACTATAACTGTCAGCTTGGTCAAGTAGGTAGTAATGTTCAAGTCTTCTCTGTCCTGACTGTTTCTATTAATTTCTGAGAAAGGATTACTGAAATATTCAGCTATAATTGTAGATTTGTCTATTTCTTCTTTCAGTTCTGTCATTTTTGCTTTGTGTATTTCAGATCTATTATTAGTTGCATTCATAAACAACTGAGATTGTTGTTAGCTTAACAGATTACCCTCTTTATCATTATGTCCCTCTCTATTTTTGATAATATTCATTATTCTGAAATCTAGTTTGTCTGCTCTTAATATAGCTACTCTCATGTTAGTGTTTTCGTAGTATATCTTTTCCCATCCTTTTATCTTTAACCTAAATGTGTCTTTATATTTAAGTGGGTTATTGTAGTCAACATATAGTTCGGTCTTGCTTTTTTATCCAATCTTATAACCTCTGCCTTTTAATTGGTGGTTTAGACAATTTACATTTGATAATGTTGATAATGTATTTATTGACATGGTTCAGTTGAAATCTACCAGCATATGATTTTTTTTCTGTTTACCTGATCTGTTCTTTACATTGAGTTTTCCTCCCTATTTTCCTGCCTTCTTGTGGGTCAGTTGAGTATTTTTTTAGACTGCATTTTATCTTCACTATTAGTTTACTGTGTTCTTTAATAGTTGTTCTAGTGTTTACAATATACCTCTTTTATTTATCACAGTCTACTTCAAATAATATTGAACTATGTTAGAGATATTTAAGAACCATACAACAGTTCACTTCTACTCTCTACCTCATCCTATTTGCTGTTGTTGGTCTAATTTTATTTCTTCATATGTTATAAACCCTATGGTATATTATTATTTTTGCCCTAAACAGTTAACTGTATTTTAAAGAGATTAAAAAATGAGAAAAAAATGCCTTTCATATTTTTAAACATATTTGCTCTTTCCTATAATCTTCCTTTGTATAGATCCAGGTAGCTTTCTAATGTTTTCCTTTTGCTTGAGGGACATCCTTTGGCGATTCTTATAATACTGGTCTTACAGATGTTACTTACATTAATCCTTTTAAGATTTGCTTTTAAGCTTTGTTAGTTAGTTGAGAGCAGACTTCAGTTTTAGTCTAATTTAGTCCCACTCCTAAGGGCCTTCCTAGTCCTTCTGAGGACTCTACCTGATCCCCATGTGTTGCAAGGTCTTTCACCTCTGACAGGAACAGAAATTGTTCCCTGACCTGTGTAAATCTTGGGTATTGTTTTTCCTAATGCTTCCTGCTCATAAATGTGCACACCGGAACTATGCCAAAGCTTAAGGGGACCCCACTGCAAATCTCCAGAGCTCGCGCTCTCTGTGTGCAGCATCCTCCTCTCCAGTATTTTGATCCTCACATTCTAGTTGCCCTGGTCTCCTTGAACCCAGAAGGACCAACTGGGCTCCACCTGGCTTTCCTTCCTTGCACTGCAGCCTACACTTTCTCTTCAGCCAGTAGACTGGAGTAGTCTTAGACCTCACCTCCACGTCCCTTCTCCGAGAAATGACAGACCTGCACTGCCTATTGTCCAATGTCTGAAAACTATTTTTTCATGTTTTGTCTGATCTTTTAATTAACATGATAGTATTTTTGAACTTAGTATTTGTATATTTATTGGGTGATTTTTCTTAGTAGAAATTTTTAGAAGCAGAACATCTTGGTTAATATTTTAGGGTTTTTGATACATATCACTGAATCACCCTCCAGAAATATTAACACTCAAAACTTCTCTACTTTATTGCCAACAACTGGTAGCTTTTTTCCCTCTATTCTTCACTAATGTTAAGAGGAAAATATTATATTATTTTGTATGTCTTTGAGTACTGCCACCTGGGACTTCTAAAGGGCAGGCTGTACCTTACTCTTCCAGAAGGCAGCATGGGTTACATCTCTCCTTCCCTCTTTTGGAGCCCTTCCTCCTTTCAAATAGTGTTCCAGTTCTGCTATCTTTGGTCTTTTTTAAAGACAGCATTTTTGGTGACCACTCTCTGTGTAAAGGAATGTGTTTCAAGAGACCAGCCATACTTAACAAGTGTGTGTGTGTTTTCTCCCTCTGTATCCAGTGTGCTGAAGAAGCACTTGCTGCATGTGGGATGAAATCAAAACACAACTATTTTTATCTCCCGTAGAGCCTTTAACTTTATTCAGTTAGGAAAGCTCTTCCTCTGCCCTTAATGACTACTCAGAGGCCACATGATATGTCAGCTCACTTTCAGATAATGAATGGTCCTTGGGTAACTTCAATTCACAAACTCAGACTTGATTCAGGAATTTAAGAGTCCAGTTCAAAATCGTGTACAGTGCTTCCTTATGTTCAAAAACAAAGTACCTCCTCCCAGGAATATTCCTCAGCTATAGCCAGAGCAGGGTTCCTGCATTTGGGGAAGACTCTGTGGTGCTTTGTGCTTTTTCTATCCATTCACCTGTCCCCCAATTTGCTGTTGGTGATCACCTGGGTAAAAATTCAGGCGGGAGGGAAAGCAGAGGGTTTTAGAGGAGGAAAGTCTTGACATGGCTGGTGACTGATATGCTGCAAGCCGGCTCCATGCTGTTTGGTCTTGGAAGATGTTTAAAGCTGATCCCTTCCTCTGTGTGTGTGCAGTGGGGGTGGGGGTGTCTTTGGAGTTCCCCTTCTGGGTCTGTCCTACAGGAGTTTCCATGACAGGTGATGCTGGAAGTTTCTCCAGCAGCTCCTGCTGTCCCTGTGGTCCACTTCACACACAGACTCTGCTTGAGTCTGCTCTGACCCTCTCTTCCTCTTGTTGAGAAAATATTAAACTATCTTCAGGCTAGTCTCTCTTGCCTGGCCCAAATGTGGGAGGCACTCACACATTCCTTGTCTCACCTTCGGTGATAGTGTAATTACTCCCCTAAAACAGCCACTTCAGCTTTCTCAGGTTGAAGTCAGACATATCATTCCCTGACCACAGGGACTATGATTCCAGCTCTCTGAGTCATCAGTTGAGTGAGGGACAAGGAAGGGATGCCCCTACCCCTCACCTCGGTTGCTGGGGAGGAGGCGGTACGACCATAGCATACTTGTATTTAAATAAGCCCTTCTTGCAAAATCCTCTTCTGTTGCCATCTTGTACTCCTTGATCTTGCCAAGAGTTCCAAAAGTTTGGGACTTGTTTTTGACCTTTTCTTTTTGTAAATTCTGCTTCTGGGCATCTTTCTCACACACTGGGAGCTGATAGCACTCATATTGGAGCTTCTGCCAAAAGACAGAAATAGTACATGCTATAGGCCAGGTTATATTATTTATTAATATATTATTAATATATATTGTCATTTCATCCTCATAGAACTCTGTGAGTTATTAAGTATAATCATCCCTATAATTATAGATGAAGAAACTAAGGCCAAGAGAGTTAGCTCTTCAAGTTTATCTCTAAAGGAAGTGGCAGGATATGAATCACAGTTTCCTCTGCTCTAAAACCCATGCAATTTACATTCTGCCACAAAGTTCTTTTTGGGCATTTTACCTAGTACCTTTCATGATGAAGAAAACATCAATCAGATGGCAAAACAAATAAATATCCTCCCAGCATTTTTGCAAACCTGATGAAGAAATGATTATTTCATTGTTTCATTGCATGGAATAAAATCTATTGTAATTTGAAGGATACATGTAGTGTATATGATGCTAGTTCAAGGTGGGGTTTTTGAAAGGTGTTGGATCAAACATTTGCACATTTTTTCTTCTGCTTCTTCTCATTTCCTTTAAGCTCTCCCATTCTCAGGGTCTCCACTGCCAGATCACATATAACCAACCTAAGCCTCCAGTGTGAAGTATTTTACCCATTATATTTACCCAGTCATTGTTTTATAGTCTACCAAAGAATCCTTTGGAAGAGTTTAGGTCTTTTCCCATATTTTTATAGAGTAAACTTTCAATACATATTAAATGGGAAACATAGCTGTAGAAATAGTAGAATCATCGTAAAGGGGGGAATGCTGAGTAGAAGTTAAAAAAAAAAGATTGAAATTAAGATCAGAAAAGAACAAAAACAAGCCACTCACCCCGCCTAGGTCCCCACAAATGTTAACCTCTAGGTAGGCAAAGGGTTACGAGAATATGATATGGGCTTTTCTTTTTGGAAAATACCAATTTTCAGCAATTTTAAAGAGATTTTTCCATTTTTTTTACCATCTGAATCTGTTTTTGTCCTGGAGGAAAGATAATATATCCCTTGCTATCTGAGGTTCTATATGATGTGTTTGTGAACAACTTCTTAGTTCTAATAACTTTGACTATTCACTGGGACTCAGTGGTATTCAAATCAAAAAGAAAGGTGAGCTAGAATTATGAATGATTCCAGGCTGTGGTGCTACACAGCCTCCTAAAAACTCTTTTAAGAATTTGATCAAATACTCCTCTGGTGTTAAAAGGCAGACTTCTTTGCATGGAGTGGGGAGTTGGGTCATCTTTGTGTTTCTCTCTCTCTTCCTTCCCTCCCACCCCTCCCTTTTCCTCCCATCTCTTTCTCTTTGTCATTATAAAGAGGATGAGCAATGAGGGAATTTGATATTTGAAATAAACATAATCCTTTTGGCTAATGATGCATTTGTATAACTGCATCGACCCTTTCTCAATAAACAGCCCACTTAAAGGGAGGGAAAGAAACATTAAAAATGATGGATGCATTCACCTAGAAATCCATTAGTAATAATATCATAAAAAATGGTGTTGCTATTATAACTTTGCAGGGAAAATAACCAAAGTGTTGATGACATGACCCTGCAGCTAAAGGCTAATGAATCCTGAAGACTAAATGTAATTAAATGACTGCATTTGGCATTTCCAGTTGGTGAAATATTTACTTCTTAGTTTACTCTTTTGGTTAAGAGATCGTCTTGATCAACACTTCTATTTTAAAAAAGCTTTATTAGGAAAAATGTTAAGCATGTACAATAATAGAATAGGAAAATGCATATATCCAGCGTAGACAGTTACCCACTCATGATAAAAATTGTTTCATCTATACCTCACCCTCTTTCCCTCTTCCTCAGGTTATTTTGAAGCATATCCCACACATCATATCATTCTGTTCATAAATATTTCAACATTATTGATAAAAGAAAAAATTCCTTTTATAAGACACAGTTCTGTTATCCCAACAATAATTCCTTAATATCAGCTGAATTTTACCATAGAAGAACATGAAACCAGAGAAGTAAATTGGCTTGACACAAGTTACAAAACTAGTTGTTAGCTAAACCAGTACTGGAACTCATCTCTCCTGTTCAAAGTCTTAGAGAGATGCTCTTTCCGCTGTATGAGGAACAGCATCCCAATAAAAAGATAATCTTTCAAGCGTATGTAGAAGCCCCCTGTGTCTCTTTGAAGTCATCTAACCATTCTAGACTTTGACTCTTTATTTTTAAAATGTAATGAATAGGTTATCTTTCACTCAACAAATATTCATTATGAGTGTTCTTTGTGTTAGATATTGTAGTAAGTACTAGGGTAAAGTTGAGAAAAAGCCAATACAGTTTTCTCCCTTATGGAGAATTTTATATGCAAAACTCATTGTACCCTAAACACTAAATATGCTGATTTACATAACATGACTTTACTATTGTAAGTCTTTTTGTCTAGGAATATGAGTGTCTTATTTTATTAGGCTGCTATGACAAATAGTACACAATGGGTTGGCTTAAGCAATAACCGTTTTTATTAGCTCATGGTATTGAGGTTAGAAATCATCCCAAACCCAGGTGTTGGCTAGACCATATTTTCTCCCTGAATACTAGTGTTTTGGTACTGGCTTGCTGACTTTTATCTCTGCTTCCTGACATATGTCCTCTCCTGTTTCTCTTCTGTGATTCCCTGGATCTTTTGCTGGCCTCCAGTAATTCAGGTTAAGACTCACTTGACAGTTTGGTACTATTTATGAATTCCAAAAATAGATATTGGATTATGTTTGTAAACTGGTCTGTTTCTCTGGGTGTATTAGATTGCATTAGATTCAGAGGTTTCACTTTTACTTTATTAAATCAAGATTGGGGTTTTGATTCAGCCATGTCAGTAGGAAGTTGAGTTTCCACCCGGTTGGTGGGTAGGGACTCACAGAGAGAATGGCATGGCAGAGGAGGCAATTGGAGTTTTGATGCACACAGGAGGTGAACACAAAGAAATAGAGATGGCTTTGTAAACATGTCAGAGGCCCTGGGGAGAGAGAGCGAGCCTGATAATCTACCGCTGACCTTGTGGAGAGAAAAGAACAGCTGAGCCCAGAGAGACGAGCCTAGGGAGAGAGAGATGAAGTTTATCACAGCCTACAGCTGAGATTGGAAGAAGCTGGGACCATGGTACCTTAAGAGGAAGAAGAAGGCTGAAGCCTCACAGACTTTGCCCACCATCTTGCTTAACACGTGGCAAATTTCATTGGGTGAGAAATTACCTCTTGTAGTACCTTGAGTAGGAGTTTTTAGGGCCTGGTAGCTGTAAGCTTCTACCCCAAATAAATACCTTGTATAAAACCCAAAAGATTTTTGGTACTTTGCATCAGCACCCCTTTGGCTTACTAATACACTCACCCTCATTCAGTTGGGCCACACCTTAACTAAAATAACATCTTCAAAAGATCCTATTTACAGTGGTTTCACACCCACGGGTACATTGATTAAGATTAAGCACCTGTGTTTGTTGGAGTACATAATTCAACCTTTCACAATGGTATATTTCCCCATTTTTTTGTATTTGATTTTTATGTCCTTCATTACATTTATTCCTAATTACTTAATAGTTTTTGTCAATATTTTGTGCTAAATATCTTATTTCAATTTCTAAGTGGTCATTACTAATGTAAAGGAAAGCCATTGGAATAATTTTTTTAAAAAATTCTCTTGGATTTTCCATGGAGTTCTATTATCTGAAAATAATAGTTCCTTCTCCTATTCATGCTACTTAGTTTATTGGCTTTACTTATATCTCTAAAACAATGTAACTGGTAGTGATTGAGGGCATTCTTGATTTTGATGAGAATTTAATTAGAATGTTAACTTTTAATATTATGCTTGTAGGTGTGTCTAATACATGTTTTTACTGTTTTAGAGGTTTCCCTCTAGTCCATTTGCATACAGTTTTTTTTAAAATATTTTTTTTATTGACTTTGTAATAATATTACATTAAAAAAATATATATATGAGGTCCCATTCAACCCCACCACCCCCATCCCACCTCTCCCCCCCCAGCAACACTCCCTCCCATCATCACGACACATCCATTGCATTTGGCAAGTACATCTCTGGGCACCTCTGCACCTCATGGTCAACGGTCCACATCATGGCGCATACTCCCCCCCACTCCATCCAGTGGGCCCTGCGAGGATTCACAACGTCTGGTGATTGCCCCTGAAGCACCATCCAGGGCAGCTCCACGTCCCAAAGATGCCTCCACCTCTCCTCTCCCCCCGCCCCTCCCCACACCCATCAGCCATCATGTCCACCCTTCTCAATCCAATGCCACCTTTTCTATGTGGACATTGGATTGGTTGTGTCTATTTGCATACAGTTTTTAAACCAAAATTGCTGTTTATTTTCATCCAATGTGTTTTCATTATTGAATTATACTTCTTCAACTTTAATTTGTTAGTCATTATTTAAATTGTTGTTGAATCATCATTACTCTTATATTAAACTAATGAATTCAATTTGCTTATATTTTGTTTAGAATTTTAATGCTGTATGTTAAAGTAAGATAGGTTTATAGTTTTCTTTTTTTGCTGTATTTGTCAGGTTTCATTTGGTGTTAGATTTCTGCTAAGGTTTTTTGATGATTTCCACCTTTTTCTGTGCTCTGGGACATTTTGAATAAGATAGGAATTATATGTTCCTTAAACACAACTAAGAACTCAATTACAGAACCATCTTGGCATGGCAGATATTTTAATTGTTAGTTTTTAACAATCTGTAAGAATTGTTTTAAGGTTATTGGTCTCTTCAGACTTCCTGACATTTCTTGTGGCAACTGTAATTTGCACTTTGGTAGAAATCATCCATTTCACATTTATGGTCTAAAACAACATGTAATATTCTCTTGTAATTTCTTAAATTTCCTCAGTAACTGTTACATCTACATTTTAATTCATAATGTTGTACACTTTCATTTTCTCTCATTTCTGTTCATTAGACTTGCAAGAAATTTGTCTGTTTTTAAATTAATCAGGTCTACTTTAAGGAATATCTAATTTAATAATTTTATCCTTTTTATTAAGTCTATCCTCCTTTTTATTTGTTTTACTAGTTCTAGATTTATAAATTGAATTCTTACTGTACTTTTAATTTTCTTCTTTTAATAATAAAAGCATTAAGTTTCTCCATTTTTTCTTGCATATAATTTTAGTTGCATTCCATAGCTTTGACATAAAGTTCTTATTTTCATTAATTTCTACATAATTTGCAATTTCAATCTTGACGTTGTTTTCATTCAATAATGTTTTAGAAAGTGTTTTTGTTCTGTCTTAAAATTTCAAATGTTTGGAGAAGTTATCCCTTACATTGCTTTTTTTTTTTTTTTTAATTTATTTGTTTCTCCCCGCCCCCCCCCACCCGCCATTGTATGCTTTCTGTGTCCATTTGCTGTGTGTTCTTCTGTGTCTGCTTGTATTCCCATTAGGCAGCTCCGGGAACCAATATCCTGGGACCTTCTGGAATGGGAGAGAGGTGATCATTCTCCTGCGCCACCTCAGCTCCCTAGTTCATTGCATCTCTTATTGTCTCTTCTCCGTGTCTCTTTTTGTTGTGTCATCTTGCTGTGTCAGCTCTCCGTGTGGGCAGCACTCCTTGTGCAGGGCGGCACTCTGTGTGGGCCAGATCACCACACAGACCAGGAAGCCCTGGGTATCGAACCCTGGACCTCTCATATGGTAGATGGGAGCCAATTACTTGAGCCCCATCCATTTTGCGCTTACATCGCATTTTGGGATTTATTTGGTTTTCTTTGTGGCCAAGGATATGGCTGATTTTTTTCTAAACTTTTTATGGAAATAAGATAACTTTATATTGGATAGAGTTTGTTAATTACTATATTCAAATCCTTTATTTTTTTTGCTTATTAATTCTTGGAGTCAGTATGATATAGTAGAAAGCAAATAAGAGTAGAATTTAAAAGACATAGATTTTGGTTTTAGTTTTCTTACTAACAAATTGTGATCTTATACAAATTATTTTCTCTCCTTTGGTCTAATCCAGTGCTGTCCAAAAAAAACTGCTGTGATAAGTGATGATAGAAATGTCGAATATGTGTTTTGCACAATACGGTAGTCACTAGCTATATGTGACTTTCGAGCACTTGTAATTTAGCTAGTGCAACTGAAGAAATCATTGAGTTTAATTTTAATTCAAATTTATATAGCCACAATTGGCTAGTCTACCTTATTGGACAGTGCAGGTCTAATCTATGAAGTTGAGCTCTTAGACTCAATAAATCCTAAAAGCCCCCAACTCTGAAATTTTGTTTTAACTGTCAAGCTTTGGATTTACATGTTTCTAAAGATCCCATGGTATAATGGAAAACTTGAATACTTCGAAAAAGAAATAGGGGAGAGTAGATAAAATTTCAAAATTTTCGTACCCAGTTTAAGCTTCTAATAGCTATGAGACCAAGAAATCATCTTCATTTAGTATTTGAACCTTTGGTAATCTAAAGGTTTTGAAATACAGTGAGAGTTATTTTAGTGAGGACTAGCTTCTAAGAGTTAGCCCTAAGGTGAACATCACATTAATCAAGTTACACTTAAAAGTATGTTTTACTTCTTTGTCACAGATTGGGAAATTCATAAATTCTATCACACTTTCTTTCCCCAAAGTTCATTGACAGTTTTTGGCTTGCTTACATTCCTTATTAATGTAATGCATGTTGAACAGTGGCAGTGTTGAAGAACTCCCAGCACTCAATTTTATTAGCACTGGCTTGTGTATCAGTAAGACCTTCAGGAAACATCCTAGATAAGATCATGTTTTTTGTTGTTAAGAACCAGATAGAGAAGTTGGTTTGTAATTGGGGTCATATGATGTGACAACATTTATCTTTAAACCCTAGAGTCACCCTGATATATTTACCTTATGAGACACACATGAAATTGAAACAAGTGAACATCTGATTTGCAGCTCCCATCTGGTCCTCTCTTCAGACCTTCATTGAGTAGAATATCAGGCAAAATTATCAGCACTTTTCATTTCTATTTCTCCCTCCTTTCTCTTCTCTCCCTAGCCGGCATACTGGAATTCTCCCAAGTAAGAGACAGATAGTCTTTGAATTTTGTTGTACCCAGTGAATTCAACATCACCCATATTATCACTTGGTAACTCAAGCTGATCAGTGGAGTATTTGTAAATAATACTTAATTTACAGGGAATTACTAGGGACATGATACTCCACATATATTATTTTTGCAGATTAAAATATAGCTGTATAAATACCAATTTCTAAATATAATTTTGGGTGGGAAACCAGATTACCAACCTTTTTGGAGATATGCATTAAAAAAATTATTCAGCATGAAGGACTGAAAGCATATCCTTTGAGAGACTAATGTTTTAACCAAAGTGTACATAAGCTTTGACATATTTTAGCTACTCTATTTTGCATATTTCTAATTTTTAATTATAGCCCAGAAAGTGAACAGTTCTAGATAAGGTTGGTGAGTTGTTACTTTGATTTGGGTCTTAACTCTTTAGAATCACCATCTTCTGGTAGAGATCATGTATTTATTATCAATTAACAAATAAAAAATGCACATTAGAATGAAGATAACAGATAAACATAACTAAATAATCAGACCTGAGAATATAACCCACAAATAATACAGAAATATCTCTCTTAAGAAATATAACAGTTTTCTTATCTTTTCTTACTGCCAGAACTTTATGAAAAACAAACTTATTACTCTGGTACTTGGAAGCTCTATCAGCTAAGATATTTCCATCCTGAATGTAACTTCCACTGATAATCATGTAGTTTTGAGAAAATTTAATTTTCTTAAATTGTGGCTTTCAGGTTGGTGAAAGATGCATGCTTTGTTTATAAGCACATTTGGAAAGTTTTGTAATTTTAGTCCTGAAGACACTAAATGTATTTTTAGAAATTGTATAACTGAAACTGTATCTCCAGGCTTGCCGTCTGCTCTTAACTAAATTAATTAACCCCATTCAACAGATTAGGAACAATAAGAAAGAAAAATAGTGCAATAAGTTCAGTATAATGGGCATTTTAAAATAGGAAGCATTTCTATGGGATTCAATTACTTTTTTCCAAAAGCTGGGAAGAGACCTCATCCAATTCTTTTGCTTACTTGTTCTATAGTTTCAAATAATTTAACTTTACTTTGTTCATTACTTACTTTCTTCAAAACTGCTTAGGTAACATGGAATTATCTTTTTAAAACAGAGTTTATTTAAAGTTGTCTAATACGAAAAAAGTAATCCATAACAAGAAAAATGCAATAATGATAAAAATAGTATATAATTGTTATAGAACAAAGGTCTAGTCTGTATTCCTAATATTGGTCAAACCCATAATAATATGGTTAAAAAATATTGTTTTAGTAGGTGCTCATTACCATGGTTTTTTGTTTTTGTTTTTTTAATTAGGGAAGTTGTAAGCTTACAAAACAATCATGCATAATATGCAGAATTCCCATACATCATCCTTCCACCAAAACCTTACATTGTTGTGGTACATTTGTTACAGATTATGAAAGAAGATAATTACCACTAACCATGGTCCTTAGTGTACCCTTGGTATGTATTTTCTATACAACCTTATTATTAACAGTGTGTATTAGTATTGTGCATTTGTTATTGTTCATGAGAGAACACTCTCATATTTGTATTGTTAACCACAGTCCACCATCCAACACACGGTTCACTGTGTTACACAGTTCCATGCCTTTTACACTATATCCCAAGTGTACACTCAGTTCATCACAGAGTTGTGCAGTTATTGTCTCAGTAAACCTTTGAACGTTTTTCTTTAGTCCAAAAGAAAAAATCCCCTACTTCCTATTATTGACACTTAGTGTAGATTTAGTACCTTCTTTGACACTAATATGAGAATTATTATAATATTGCTGTTAACTATAGTCCATAAATTACATTAAATGTATTTTTCCCATGCATCACTATATTCTTACCACCTTTTATAGCAATGTACATTTGTTCTAATTCATAGAAGGACATTTTTGTATTTGTATTATTAACTGCAATCCTCATCTACCTCTGGGTTCACTATGTTATTCGGTCCCTAGATTATTCATTAGTTTTCTTTCAGTTGACATTTACATCCCTGGACCACCCTTTTAAGCCACAATCCTATTTATAAACCAGCCGTTACGTTAGTTATACTTACTATAATGTGTTACCATCAACTCTATCCATTTCCACACTTCTATGGTGAAGCTAAGTAAAAATTATACATATATTATGCATCAGTACCCCTTCTGACTCCTTATCCTGTCTCCTAGTAATCCATAATGTAGGATTTAAATCCGTGCATTTATTCTTCCTATTTAGTTCATACTAGTAAGACCATGCAATATTTGCCCATTTGTGTCTGGCTTATTTCATTCAACATAATGTCCTCAAGGTTCATCCATGTTATCATACGTGGCCCAATTTCATTTCTTCTTACAGCTGAATAGTATTCTATTGTAAGTATGTACTACGTTTTGCTTATCCATCCATTAGTGGATATGGACACTTGTGTTGTTTCCAATTTTTAGCAATTATGAATAATGCTGGGAAAGCGGCTATGGCTCAATTAATTGGGCTCCCATCTACCATATGGGAGGCCCTGGGTTCGTGTCCTGGGTCCTCCTTGTGAAGGCAAGGCTCACAGACATGCTGCAGAGAGCCGCAGGCCCGGGCACAGCGGAATGCTGCCAGCCCGCAAGCACCGTGAAGAGCCAACTCAGCAAGGTGACGCAAGAAAAAGGGAGACAAGCAAAAACGCAGAAGAATGCACAGCGAATGAACACAGAGAGAAGACAGCAAGCAAGCTGCAAGGGGAGGAGGGGATAAATAAAATAATAATACTAATAATAGTGCTGCTAGGAACATTGGTGTGCAAATGCCTGTCTGCATCACTGTTTTCAGGTCTTCTGGATATATTACTAGTAGAGGGATTGCTGTCACATACAGCAGTTGTACCTTTAGCTTCCTGTGGAACCGCCATACTGTCTTCCACAGAGGCTGCACCACTTTGCATTCCCACCAACAGTGCAAAAGTATTCCTATTTCTCCTCATCCTCTCCAGCACTTACTGTTTTCTGTTTTTCAATAGTGGTCATTCTTTGAGTTGTGATATAATATCTTATTTTAGTTTTGATTTGCATTTTCCTAATAGCTAGTGATATTGAACATTTTTTCATGTGCTTTTTCACCATTTGCATTTCTTCTTGGTAGAAATGTGTATTTAAGTCTTTTATCTACTTTTTAAAACATATTTTTATTAAAGTCGTTAATTTACAGACCAATCATGTACATTTGTGGAATTCCCATACAACACTCCTCCACCAACATGCTACATTGTTGTGGAACACTTGTTACAAATTATGAGATAATAATCAGACTATTACCACTAACTATAGTATATAGTACACATTTGATACATTTTTTCCATACTTTCCCAAATATTAACACAGTACATCTTTGGCATTGATGCAAGAATATTCCAGTACTGCTATTGACTTTAGTCCATAGGTTACATTAATTGTATTTTCCCATGCTTCTCCACATTCTTACCATCTTGCCATAGTGATATACATTTGTTCTAGTTCATAGGACGTTCCTGTATTTGTATTATTAACCATAATTCTCATCCACTTCTGAGCTTACTATGTTATTCAATCCCTAGATTATTCTCTAGTTTTCCTTAAAGTGACATTTACAACCCTTGACTACCCTTTCAGCCACAATCCCATTTATGAACAAGCTGTGTTAGTTATACTCACTTTAATGTGTTACCATCAATTCTGTCCATTTCTACGCTTTTACAGTCAAGTTCATTAAAACTTCTACATACATTAAACATCAGTACTCCTTCTCAGTCCTCATCCTGTCACTTTGTAATCCATAATCTAGGTTTTAACTCCATGCATTTATTCTTCTTATTTAGTTCATAATAGTGAGGCCATGCAATATTTATCCTTTTGTGTCAGGCTTATTTCACATAGCATAATATCCTTAAGGTTCATTCATGTTATCGTATTTGTCCCAATTTCATTTCTTTTTATGCTGAATAGTCTTCCATTGTAAGTATATGCCACATTTTGTTTATCCATTTCTCAACTGATGACACTTGGATTGTTTCCATCTTTTAGCAATTGTGAATAACGCTACTCTGAACGTAGGTGTGCAAATGTTAGTTTTTCTGGGTATATTCCTTGTAGAGGAATTGCTCGATCCTAAGGCAGTTCT
The DNA here is from genome assembly GCF_030445035.2 of Dasypus novemcinctus. NCBI lineage: Eukaryota > Metazoa > Chordata > Mammalia > Cingulata > Dasypodidae > Dasypus > Dasypus novemcinctus. The sequence goes on along the minus strand of NC_080674.1, from coordinate 45,254,656 downwards.
TAATTTCGCTTCCTGAGGAACTGCTAAACTGTCTTTCACTGAGTCTGCACCATTTTACGTGAAGGAGTGTTCCTATTTCTCAATATCCTCTCCAGCACTTACTGTTTTCTGTTTTTTCTTTGCAGCATGTGATGATATCTCATTGTCATTTTGATTTGCATTTCCCTGATAGCTTGTGATATTGAACATTTTTTTCATGTGCTTTTTTCCCTCCATTTCAGAGAAATGTCCAAGTAGTTTGCCTGTTTTTAAATTGGATTGCTTGCTCTTTTATTGTTGAGTTGTATGACTATGTAAAATAGAAATCAAACCCTTATTGGATATGCAATTACTAAATGTTTTCTCCCATGGAGTAGGGTGCCTTTTCACCTTCTTGACAAAGTCCTTTGAAACACAAAATAAGTTTGAGGAGGTACCATTTATCCATGTTTTTGTTTCATTGCTCGTACTTTGGTGTAAGGCTTAAGAATCCACTGACTACCACCAGGTCTTAAAGATGTTTCTTTATATTTTCTTCTAGGAGCTTTATGGTTCCAGCTTTTATACTTTGGTTTTTGGTCCATTTGAGTTAATTTTTGTGTAAGGTGTGGGATAATGTCCTCTTTCTTTTTTTTGGATATGGATAGGTAGCCTGTTCTCTCAGCACCATTTGTTGAATAGATTGTTCTGCCCCAGCTGTGTGGGTTTGATAGCCTTATCAAAAATTGCCCATGTTAGGGTCTGTTTCTGACTCATCAGTTCGGTTCCATTGGTCTATCAATCTATCTTTATGCCAGTAACATGCTGTTTTTATCACTGTAATTAGGTAATATGATTTAAAGTCTGGAAGTGAGAGTCCTCCAACTTCCTTCTTCTTTTTTTAGATATGGGCCCCTTACCCTTCCAAATAAATTTGATAAATTGGTTTTTCTATTTCTTTTTAAAAGGCTGTAGGCATTTTTATCAGGATTGCATTGAATTTGTATACCAATTGGGGTAGAATTGACACCTTAATGATATTTAGTCTTCTCATCCATGAACACAGAAGGTTCTTCCATTTATTTAGGTTTTCTTTGATTTCTTTTAGCAATGCATTGTAGTTTTCTTTTTTTTTTAAATTTCTCTCCCCTTCTTCCTCCCCCCCGCCACCCCCTTTTCTGTCTGCCCTCTGTGTCCATTCGCTTTGTGTTGTTCTGTGTCCGCTTGCATTCTTGTCAGGCAGCACGGGGAATCTGTCTTTGCTGCGTCATCTTGCTGAGTGAGCTCTCTCTATGTGTGGCGCCACTCTTGGATGGGGTGCTGTTTTGTTTTTTTTTCGTGCAGGTGGTTCTCCTTGTGGGGTGTACTCCTTGTGGGGTGTACTCCTTGTGCATGGGGCAGCTCTACGCAGGGGGCACTCCTGCATGGCATGGCACTCCTTGCTCACAGTAGCATTGTGCGGGGGCCAGCTCACTACACAGGCCAGGAGGCCCTGGGTACTGAATGCTGGACCTCCTATATGGTAGGCGGATGCTCTATCAGTTGAGCCATGTCCGCTTCCCTGTAGTTTTCTGAATACAAGTCCTTTACATCCTTGCTTAAGTTTATTCCTAAATATTTGATTCTTTTTATTGCTATTGTAAATGGATTTTTTGTCCTGACTTCTTCCTCAGATTGCTCATTACTAGTGTATGGAAATACTACTGATTTTTGCATATTAACCTTGTATCTTGCCACTCTGCTGAATTTGTTTATTACTTTGCTGTCGATTTTTTGGGATTTTCTAGGTATAAGATGATATCATTCACAAATAGCAAAAGTTTTACTTCTTTTTTTTTTTTTTAAGATTTATTTTTATTTATTTCTCTCCCCTTCCCCCACCTCCAGTTGTCTGTTCTCAGTGATCATTTTGCTGTGTGTTTTTCTTTGTCTGCTTCTGTTGTTGTCAGTGGCATGGAAATCTGTGTTTCTTTTTGTTGCATCATCTTGTTGTGTCAGCTCTCCGTGTGTGCGGCGCCATTCCTGGGCAGGCTGCACTTTCTTTCACGCTGGGTGGCTCTCCTTACAGGGCGCACCTCTTGCGGGGCGCACTCCTTGCACGTGAGGCTCCCCTACGCGGGGGACACCCCTGCGTGGCAGGGCACTCCTTGCGCGCATCAGCACTGCACCTGGGCCACCTCCACACAGGTCAAGGACGGCCGGGGTTTGAACCATGGACCTCCCATGTGGTAGACGGACGCCCTAACCACTGGGCCAAGTCTGCTTCCCAAGTTTTACTTCTTCCTTTCTGATTTGGATGCCTTTTATTTCTTTTTCCTGCCTGATTGCTCTAGCTAGAACCTCTGGCACACCTTTGAACAACAGTGTTGACAGTGGGCATCCTTGTCTTGTTTCTGATCTCAGTGGAAAAGCTTTTAATCTTTCACCATTGAATACAGTGTTAGTATTTATCATATGTGCCCTTTATCATGTTGAGAAAGTTTCCTTCAATTACTTTCTTTTGGACTGTTTTTTATCAAGAAAGGATGCTGGATTTTTCCAAATGTCTTTTCTGCATCAATAAAGATGATCATACGATTTTTCTTCTTTGATTCATTAATGTGGTGTGTTGCACTGATTGATTTTCTTGTATTGAACTACTCTTGCATGTCTGGGATAAAATCTACTTGATCATGATGAGTAATTCTTTTTATGTCTTATTGGATTTGATTAGTAAGTATTTTGTTGAGGATTTTTGCATCCATAGTCACTAGGGAAATGTGTCTATAATTTTGTGGGTTTTTTTTTGTAATATACTTACCTGGCTTTGGTATTAGGGTGATATTAGCTTCATAGAGTGGGTTTGGTAGTGTTCCTTCTTGTTCAGTTTTTTTTTTTTTAAGAGTTTGAGTAAGACTTACATTAAATTTTCTTTGAAAATTCTCCTGTCAAGCCATCTGGTCCTGGGTTTTTCATTTTGGGGAGTTTTTTGATGACTATTTCAATCTGTTTGCTTGTGTTTGGTTTGTTGAGGTCTTCTATTTCTTCTAGGGTCAGTGCTGGTTGTTTGCATGTTCCTAGGAATATTTCTGTTTCACCTACATTGTCTAGTTTATTGGTGTACAGTTGTCCATAGTATCCTCTTATCATCTTTTTTATTTTTGTGGGGTCAGTAGTAATTTCTCCATTTTCATTTCTGATTTTATTTGCCTGTGCTCTTTTTTTCTTTGTAAATTTAGCTAAGTATTTGTCAATTTTGTTGATTTTCTTGAAGAACCATCTTTTGGTTTTGTTAATTCTCTGTTTTGTTGTTGCCGTTTTTCTCAATTTCATTTATTTCTGCTCTGATATTATTCTTTCTGCTTTCTTTGGGCATAGTTTGCTGTTCTTTTTCTGTTTCCTCCAGCTGTGTAATTAGGTTGTGACTTTAGCTCATTTTTCTTTTTTTAATGTAAGCATTGAGGGCTATAAATTTCCCTCTCAGCACTGGTATCATTGCATCCCGTAGGTTCTTATATCTTGTATTCTTGTTTTCATTCCTTTTGAGATATTTATTGATTTCTCTTGCAATTTCTTCTTTGAACTCACTCATTTAATAATGTGTTGTTTAATCTCCATATATTTTTGAATTTTCCCTTTTTTTGACTGTTGTTGATTTCCAGCTTTATTCCATTATTATCAGAGAAAATGCTTTATATAATCAATCTTTTTAAATGTATTGAGATCTGCTTTGAGACCCACATACAGTCAATACTGGAGAAAGATCCATGAGCACTTGAGAAGAATTGTATATCCTGCAGTTTGGACATGCAGTGTTCTGTATATGTCTATTAGGTTTAGTTTGTTTATCATATTATTCAAACTCTCTGTTTCTTTATTGATCTTCTGCTGAAATAATCTGTCCAATTATGAAAGTGGTGTATTGAACTCTCCAACTATTATTGTAGAGACGTCTGTTTCTCCCTTCATTTTTGTCAGTGTTTGCCTCATGTAATTTGGGGCATCATAGGTGTATTTATATTTATGATTGTTATTTCCTTCTGGTGCATTGTGCCTTTTGTTAGTACATAATGACCTTCCTTGTCTCTAATAGCAGCTTGCTTTTAAAGTCTATTTCATCCAAAATAAGTATAGCTGCTCTTTTTTTTTTTTCCTAATTATTGCATGTGTTCAATATCTTTTTCCATCCTTCTACTTTCAGTCTATTTATATCCTTAGGTTTAAGCTGAGTCTCTTTTAGACAGCATATATATGGCTTGTATTTTCTTATCCATTCCACCAGTCTTTGTCTTTTGGTTAGGGAGTTTAATCCACTAACATTCAATGTTATTACTGTAAAGACAGTTCTTCACTCATTTTGATCTTTGGGTTTTATCTGTTATATCTTGTTTTCACCATTCTTTTTAAACTCTTAGTTACTTTTAATGATATAATCTTCATTTCTAGACTCTTTTCCAAGCATCTCTCTTCTGTCTTTTGTTTTTAGGCTGTAGCACTCCCTTTAGTACTTCCTGCAAAGCTGGTGTGTTGGGTACAAATTCTCTCAGTTTCTGTTTATCTGTGAATATTCTAAACTTGCCCTGATTTTTGAAAGACAATCTTGCTGAATATTAGATTCTTGGCTGGCAGTTTTTCTCTTGCAGTATCTTAAATATATCATACCATTGCCTTCTAATTTCTAATGAGATTGCCTTCTGGTTTCTGATGTCTCCATTGTTTGATGAGAAATCAGCACTTAATCTTATTGGGTATCCCTGGTACATGATGATTCCCTTTTCTTTTCCTTCTTTCAGGACTCTCTTTGGCAGTTAAATTCTGATTAGTATGTATCTCAGTGTAGGTCTGTTTGGATTTATTCAAATGGAAGTTCATTGTGCTTCTTGGACATGGATATCTATGTCCTCCAATAGAGTTGGGAAATTTTCTACTATTATTTCCTCAAATATTCCTTCTGCCCCCTTTACCTTCTCATCTTCTTCTGGGACACCCATGACTTGTATGTTTGCACATCTCTTACCATCATTTAGTTCCCTGACACCCTGTTCAATTTTTCCTTTCTTTTTTCTATCTGTTCTTTTGTATGTTCACATTCAGAGGCCCAGTCTTCAAGCTAAATGATCTCTTCCTTCTGCATCTTCAAATCTGCTGTTACATGCTCCAGTGTATTTTTAATTTTCATTTATTGTGCCTTTCATGCCCATAAGATCTTCTGTTTTTCTATGTATGCCTTCAAATTCTTTGTGCTCACCTGCGGCGGCTTGCTCAGTCGGTAGAGGTGGGGTCTGGCTGCGGACGAGGGGTCGGTCCAGCTCTGGACGAGGGGTCAGTCCCGCTTGGGACGAAGGGTCGGTCCCACTTGGGACGAGGGGTCGGTCCGGCAGCAGACGAGGGATCGGTCTCACAAGGGGTTGCGCGGTTCGGCTGACGGGGTCGCTCGGCGAAGCCGGCGACGAAGGGGTCGCCCGGAGAAGCCGGCGACGAAGGGGTCGCCCGGAGAAGCAGGCGACGAAGGGGTCGCCCGGAGAAGCAGGCGACGAACTGGGGACAAGGGAGGCCAGGCCCTTGTCGGGGGCTCTCAGGACTGGAGGGCGCACGGCAGAAGAACTACCGCGGAGACAAGGTAAACACGCAAGTCCACTTTACTGAGGGAGAGGCAACAGTTTTATAGGGGCTGGGTAAGGCTGATTGGTCGAAGCCACGCCCTGTTCTGATTGGTTGCCGGCGAAAGGTCAGTGGGTGGTACTGGGCGGGGGAGGGGTGGTGGTTAGGGATTGGCTGTCGCTGTTGCTGGGGGAAGGGGCAGGGTTTCGGGATTGGTGGCTGCTGTTGCTGGGGTGGAGGGCAGACTTGAGTTTCCCGCCCACGCCTGGCTGTTGCTGTCGGGGGAAGGGAAAAGGGCGGGCTGGATTTTTCCACCCACACCTGGCTGTTGCTGCTGTTGGGGGAGGGGAAAAGGGCAGGCTGGATTTTTCCGCCCACACCTGGCTGTTGCTGCTGTCGGGGGAGGGGAAAAGGGCAGACTGGAATTTTCTGCCCTGCGCCTGCGCAGGGAGAAGGAAGAAGAAGGGTGCCGCCCCACAGGCATCGGGTGGCGCCATCTGGGAGGAGGGGCGGCCGCAGAAGCATGGCTGCCGAGAAGGGGAGACCCGAGGGCACTCTGCGCCCATGCCGAGCTTCCTTCGGGGGTGGCGGTGAGTCCGACCAGCCACCCTATTATGGGGGCAGCGGAATTAGGCCTACCGCGGCCGCTCCCCTGCCAGGCCAGCAAACCACACTTCAGCCCGAGGGGTGACCGCATTTCCCCCTTCTTTTCAAATAAGGGCCAGGATGGCAGCAGCAACAAGTAGCCGAGGCCCAAGAGGCAGTAAGCAATGAGGGAAGCGGGGCTGAAGAGGGAGGTGAGTATGATGGGGATACAAATGTACAATTTGGGGGGCAGTATCTTGCCGTTGCAAGCAAGGGTGGCCAATGTCCAATTCTTGTTGATCTCGGTGGCTATAAGGTCCATCTGCTTGTTAAAAGTCCAGGATGACAGCGCGTTACAGGTAGTTGATCTCTTCTTGGCGGCGAAGAGTGGTAGAGGCAGACTGTGTGATGGTCTGGAGGATCGCAGCGGTGAGGACAAGTCGCGTCAGGGCACCAGCGATGGTGGTGGCGGCAGCGTCGGGAGTGGTGGAGACGTAGGCGAGGACAATAAGAAGGCCAAAGTCTTCACGGGCGCGAGAGAGGCCGATGTTAATGGGGCGGGCCAACATGGGGCGGCCCAATCTGCAACGCAGTAGGGGTTCAAGCGAAAAAAGGAGGGGGGCGGGGGATGAGAAAGGACGCTTTGGATGGCTGAGAAGAGGAGTGAGGTCGAGACAGGAGGAAGCTCCGCAAGCTGCGGGCCGGGGAAAGCGGGTTGCGGGCCGTTTAGCGGGGCTGGTGAGAGGGGTTAGCTTGGCCAGAGGTGGCGAGGGAGAGCATAAGGAGAAGGAGAGAGACTATGTTAATTGGCTCGGCAGCATGGCGAGGGTTGCGGCGTCTGCACTGACGGTAGAATGCGAGCAGTGAACGGACTTCAGGGTTGGATGGTTGCCTCTCGGGGTGGAGGGTGAGCTGGCTCAGTTGGTGCTGGATCACTCGCATCTGGCGCCGTGCCCTGCGGGACATCTGCTGCTGAGGTGGCGGGTTTGACGTATCTCCCGGGGACCCAGATTGGCTGAGCGGCATCCTTGAGAGCGCGGCGATGGGAGCCGAGGTGCGCGGTGAGACGAGGGGTCGGAGCCGGTGGGGCTCCGACGGTGGTCGCGGGCCAAGAGAAGGCCCCGACGAGGGGAGGGCGGGACGACGAGCAGTGGAGCAAGGCAAAGGGGAGCAAGCACGGAGGGGAGGAGGCAGAGGTGAAGGCAGGGGTGGAGGTGCTCAGGCACGCGCTCCTGAGAGTTTTATTGGCGCCTCTTAATCATAGCGGGTCGGTATAAGCCCCCGACATGGAAGGAGAAAGCCATCCAGCGATTCTCCCAGACCGCCGTGGATCATATGAGGTCACCAAGGTTCAGGAGCAGCAATGCAGAGCGAAAAGATAGGGGTGAGAAGAGAGGAGGGCGTAGGGCTGTGGTAGGGTTACTTCAGACGTGCAAGCGCGTGCTCCCGAGAAATCCAAGGCTCCTCTTAATCATAGCGGGTCGGTATAAGCCCCCGACATGGAAGGAGAAAGCCATCCAGCGATTCTCCCAGACCGCCGTGGATCGTATGAGGTAGCCAAGGCTCAGGTAGCAGCAATGTTGCACGAGAGAAGTCCCAAGGTGAGAAGAGAGGAGGGGGTAGGGCTGTGGTAGGATTACTTCAGACGTGCAAGCGCGTGCTCCCGAGAAATCCAAGGCTTCTCTTAATCATAGCGGGTCGGTATAAGCCCCCGACATGGAAGGAGAAAGCCATCCAGCGATTCTCCCAGACCGCCGTGGATCATATGAGGTAGCCAAGGCTCAGGTAGCAGCAATGTTGCACGAGAGAAGTCCCAAGGTGAGAAGAGAGGAGGGGGTAGGGCTGTGGTAGGATTACTTCAGACGTGCAAGCGCGCGCTCCCGAGAAATCCAAGGCTCCTCTTAATCATAGCGGGTCGGTATAAGCCCCCGACATGGAAGGAGAAAGCCATCCAGCGATTCTCCCAGACCACCGTGGATCGTATGAGGTAGCCAAGGCTCAGGTAGCAGCAATGTTGCACGAGAGAAGTCCCACGGTGAGAAGAGAGGAGGGGGGGGGCGCCAGGTTATGGAGTGAGGCTGTGGTGGGGTTGCCTTGCCCCACGTTGTGCTGTGGTGGGGTTGCTTTGCCCCACGTTGGGCGCCAGCTGCGGCGGCTTGCTCAGTCGGTAGAGGTGGGGTCTGGCTGCGGACGAGGGGTCGGTCCAGCTCTGGACGAGGGGTCAGTCCCGCTTGGGACGAAGGGTCGGTCCCACTTGGGACGAGGGGTCGGTCCGGCAGCAGACGAGGGATCGGTCTCACAAGGGGTTGCGCGGTTCGGCTGACGGGGTCGCTCGGCGAAGCCGGCGACGAAGGGGTCGCCCGGAGAAGCCGGCGACGAAGGGGTCGCCCGGAGAAGCAGGCGACGAAGGGGTCGCCCGGAGAAGCAGGCGACGAACTGGGGACAAGGGAGGCCAGGCCCTTGTCGGGGGCTCTCAGGACTGGAGGGCGCACGGCAGAAGAACTACCGCGGAGACAAGGTAAACACGCAAGTCCACTTTACTGAGGGAGAGGCAACAGTTTTATAGGGGCTGGGTAAGGCTGATTGGTCGAAGCCACGCCCTGTTCTGATTGGTTGCCGGCGAAAGGTCAGTGGGTGGTACTGGGCGGGGGAGGGGTGGTGGTTAGGGATTGGCTGTCGCTGTTGCTGGGGGAAGGGGCAGGGTTTCGGGATTGGTGGCTGCTGTTGCTGGGGTGGAGGGCAGACTTGAGTTTCCCGCCCACGCCTGGCTGTTGCTGTCGGGGGAAGGGAAAAGGGCGGGCTGGATTTTTCCACCCACACCTGGCTGTTGCTGCTGTTGGGGGAGGGGAAAAGGGCAGGCTGGATTTTTCCGCCCACACCTGGCTGTTGCTGCTGTCGGGGGAGGGGAAAAGGGCAGACTGGAATTTTCTGCCCTGCGCCTGCGCAGGGAGAAGGAAGAAGAAGGGTGCCGCCCCACAGGCATCGGGTGGCGCCATCTGGGAGGAGGGGCGGCCGCAGAAGCATGGCTGCCGAGAAGGGGAGACCCGAGGGCACTCTGCGCCCATGCCGAGCTTCCTTCGGGGGTGGCGGTGAGTCCGACCAGCCACCCTATTATGGGGGCAGCGGAATTAGGCCTACCGCGGCCGCTCCCCTGCCAGGCCAGCAAACCACACTTCAGCCCGAGGGGTGACCGCACTCACCCAGTATCTTCTTGATCCTTAATCTCTTTAGCCATCTCATTGAATTTATTAAGGAGATTTGTTTGAACATCTATGATTAGTTATCTCAACTCCTTTATGTCATCTGGAGGCTTAGTTTGTTCCTTTGACTAGGACATACCATCCTGTTTCTTAGTATGGATTGTAATTTTTTGTTGATGTCTTGGCATCTGGCTTACTAGGTATATTTATTCTGGGCTCAGTTTCTCTCTTTAGTCTAGGGATTTCTGTTTGATTGGCTTTGTGCTTCAGCCCCTCTTTGATATATGTTCAGCTTGCTTTGGAACTTTATAGTGGCTCACATTTAGTCAATCTAAATTTTTTTCAGCTCTTTTTCACCTGTTTCTTAGCCTCTCTCCCTTGATTGTTGCAGAATAGGAGCTGGGGATGCAGTTGGTACTTTAAGTCATGGAGGGTGAAGCTGCCTGTGTTGCCCAGGAACCAGTGTATTACAGCTTCTCCCATTTTTCTCCCCTGCCAGGAGTAGGCACAGGGCTGCAGCCATGTGTAGTAATTCAAGCTGTGCAGGCCAAGACCATCTGTAGTTGCCCATAGAGACTGATGAAGCTCCATGCCTCCTCCTCCCTTGCCCAGGGTGAGAATGGAGCTGCAGGTGGTGCGGGCAGCAAACTAAGCTGTATATGAGTCAGAATTGACCACAGTTGCCCAAGTATACTGATAAAGCACCAGCCTCCCTCATCCCCTGCCAGGGGTGGTGTATTAGTCAGGATTCTCTAGGGAAACAGAATCAACAAGAGATACCTGTTGATAGTCGATAGTATGTGATTTTATAAGAGTCTCTCATGTGACCGTGGGGATGCACAAGTCCAGGTTCCGCAGGCAGGCTGCAACCAGGGGCTCCAATGAAAGTCCAGTGAAGGTTCTTTATGCGTTCTAGAAGATGTTGGCTGTCCAGAAACAGGCTGGGAAATTCTCTCTTAGTGCTGGAATCACTTCCTCTTTTAAGGCATTAACTGATTTGATAAAACATCACTCACTGCTGATGGCAATCTCCCTGATTGATGTAATTGCAATCAGCTACCTAGGATTTGCCACTGCAGTAAAATCAATGATGGGGTGGGGGGGTGGGGTTGAATGGGACCTCACATATATATTTTTAATGTAATATTATTACAAAGTCAATAAAAAATAAAAAAATTAAAAAAAAAAAAAAATCAATGACAACTAAAGTCCATAAATGCCCTTGTATTACAGTTAGCCCAGTGCTTGCTTGACCAAACAACTGGGCACAAATACCTGACGAAGTTGACACAATAGCCTAACCATCACAGGTGGGAATGGATCCCTGGTGTGCCCAGAAATCTAGTCTGTTCTGGCCAAAAGTGACTGCAGTTGCCTGGAGAGGGTGAGGGAGCATTGCCCCTCCTCCTCCTCTATTAGGTGTGGGGATGGAGCTATAGATGTTTCCAATAATCTAGTTCATGTGGTCCAAAAGCAGATGTACTTGCCCTTAGAGGCTAAGAGAACACTGTCCCTTTTGCCCTGTCATGGGCTGGGATGGATCCACAGGAGTGCCCAACACTCTAGTCCCAGTGGACTGAAAGCACCTACAGTTGCCTAGAGAGGTTGAGGAAACATCAGTCCCCTCCTATCTTAGTCCTTACATGCTGAAAGCACCTGCAGTTGCCTGGAGAGGCTGGAGCAAGGCCCCCCAGCTTCCTCCCTGTTGGAGGTAGGGTTGGAGCCTAGGCTAGTGCTGAAATCGAACCTGGGTGGAAAGAAGCCAGTCCCTACCATCACTGTGCTTTTCAATCAGCCCCACTTTGCTGCATGCTGAGGGCTGAGTTAAAATGGAGGCTACTGGCCTCTTTCCAACTTGGACAGGTTCAAATTTTAACTGTTCTTAGGATTGGACTTTGGCCTGCCAAATTTATTAATCAATAGCTGAAATTGATGCCTGGCCAGCTCTTCCTCCCCTGTTTTTAAGTAATGGAGCTTCCAACTTCAGCCAGAGAATAACTTCTAAGGTAGATTGTACCACTAGTGGAGGATGGGAACTGGCCTCCATGGCATGGAGTGCTCTGTTCACGACTTCACTGCAGATGGGCAGTCTCCTCCTTTTCTTCCAAGGATGTTGCAAGATGCTCTTCTGGTCTCCTAGGTCCCCCAAACAGGTGATTTAGATAGCTCTAACTGATTACTAACTTCCTTGTAGGATGAGATGATTCTTGGAGCTCCAAACTCAGCCACCATCTTGCCCCCTCCCACATAACCATGTTTGATTAGAAAAAAGTAAGCTGTTTCAGAAAGCTAAGCTGTCTAGCATCAAGGCATGCGTATTGAAATAATAATGACTTAGATGATAAAATTTATTTATAGGGCAAACAATCAGAGAACAAGTAAAACCTCAAACATGTAGTTTTCAGAATTATCATTCTTTTATGTTTTGAAAATCAAATTTTTTATTCTCTTTTTTAAAGTTACTAGATCACACAAAATGTTACATTAAAAAATATAAGGAGGGAAGCGAACTTGGCCTACCACATGGGAAGTCCGCCTACCACATGGGAAGTCCGCAGTTCAAACCCCGGGCCTCCTTGACCTGTGTGGAGTTGGCCCATGCGCAGTGCTGATGTGCGCAAGGAGTGCCATGCCACGCAGGGGTATCCCCCGCATAGGGGAGCACCATGCTCAAGGAGTACACCCTGTAAGGAGAGCCACCCAGCACGAAAGAAAGTGCAGCCTGCCCAAGAATGGTGCCGTACACACGGAAAGCTGACACAAGATGATGCAAAAAAAAGAAACATAGATTCCTGGTGCCGCTGATCAGGATAGAAGCGGTCACAGAACACATAGCAAATGGACACAGAGAGCAGACAACTGGCGGGGGGAGGGAGAGAAATAAATTTTAAAAATCTTAAAAAATATATATATATGTATATAAGAGTTCCCATATACCCCACTCGCTACCCTCCCCCACTCCTCCCACATCACCAAACTTTCATCAGTGTGGCACATTCATTACATTTGATGAATACGTTTTGGAGCACTGCTACACTGCATGGATTATAGTTTACCTTGTAGTTTATACTCTCTTCCAGTCCATTCAGTGAGTTATGGCGGGATATATAATGTCCTGCATCTGGCCCTGCAATATCATTCAGGGCAACTCCAAGTCTTGAAAATGCCCCTATATCACCACCACTTCTCTCTCCCTAACCTCATCAGCTCCTGTGGCCACTGTTTCCACATCAATGATACAGTTTCTTCCATTGCTAGAGTCCCAGTAGTTCTATAGTAGAATACCAGTGAGTCCACTCTAATCCATATTTTATTCCTCCATCCTGTGGACCTTGGGATAGCAATGTCTACTCCACCTCTAAATGAAAAGGGGGCTTAGATCCCACATGGCTGATGGATGCGATTCTCCTACTTGCAGTTGTAGACTCTTGGTTCCCTGTTGTGGTGATTTTCTATCCTCACCTCCCTGTTAGCTGACAGGGGTAAGTCCAATGAATCAGAGAGTAGGTGTTACAACTCTGCTGAAGCTCAGGGCCCAGCTGGCACATGGTCAGTCCAGAGATTCAAGTCTCCTGAGTATACACCAACTCCAGCGCCAACCACAGGTTCAGTAAAAGTGACAGAAAAGGCATGTGTGAGAGGTCACATCTGAGTCCAAGTCCATCCCACTCAGGAGCACAAATTCCAAAGTTGAGCCCAGCACTGAACTCTAGAGCCATCTGCCATGACCATAGGACCTGGGTGTCTCCATAACCCTCAGGAGCACCACTACCTGGAGTTGTATCTACTTTGGGCGTCTCTGAGATCCTAAGCTGTGCGTAAGCACAACCCTCTGATGACCTCCCAACTCATTTTGAAGTCTCTTTACCATGTAAACTCATTTGTCTTTACCATTTGCCCCTTTTATTCAAGGTCTTTTTCCAGTTGCATCACCAGCTGGTGATTAGTAGTAACTCCTCAGCACCAAGAAGGCTCATCTCCTGGAATCATATACTACACTGGGGGAAAGTAATGCATTTACATGCTGAGTTTGGCTTAGAGAGTGGCCACATTTGAGCAACACAGAGGTTTTCAGGAGGTAACTTGTAGGCACCCTGCAGCTCTGCGCCTATTCTTATACTTACTTTTATTCAAATATTAACTCATGTTTTTCCATTATGCGCTTTTGGTAAATGCTGAATGCTGCCAAGAAATAAAGGTCTGTTTGTACAGGAAAATAGATCATGCTGGAAACAGAGCACAGATTCACTTTGTTAAAAATGCACTTTTAAAGAATTGGGTTTTGCAAAACCTTTTAGCAATGGGCTTAAAGAGTTATTAGGTGAAGTCCCCACAGAAGGGAAATCTGAGAACTAAACTCTGTTCTGTTTTCATTTTGATGAAAAGAAACCACAGGAGCCAGGCACAAATGCATTTTGATTTAAATTAATCTTTTATTTTGGGGATGATTTTAGACTTACAGAAAAGTTGCAGAGATAATACAGAGAGTTCTCATATGACCCTCACCCAATTTCCACTATTGTTACAATCTTATATTCCTCAAAACTATGAAACTAACATCAGTATATTGCTATTAATTAAATTCCACACTGTGTTTGGATTTCACCAGTTTTTCCTCTTTCTGTACTAGGATCCAATCCAAGTACCACCTTGCGTGTAGTTGTCATATCTCCCTAGTCTCCTATGGTCTGTGACAGTTTCACAGCTTTCCTTGTTTATTCATGCCTTTGTCTGCCTCAAGGAATACTTATCAGGTATCCTGAAGAATATCCCCCAGTCTGAATTTGTCTGGTGTTTTTCTTAAGATTAGCCTGAACTTACGGGTTTTTGGAAAGAATGCTGTAGATGCAAAGTATCCTTCTTCTCATTTCATATCAAGGGGTGTATGATATCCACAAGATAGCACTTGTGCTGCTAATATTTCTTACTTGCTTAAAGTAATATTAGCCAGATTTTTTCATAAAGTCACTATTTTTCTTTACCTAAATTATTCTTTCAAAGCAAATAACTACTTCTAGCCCACCATGAAAGGTGGTGATGGGATGGGAATTGAACTCCACATCTTGGAAGGGGAAGTATCATATATTATTGGAAATTCTTCTGGAATGTGTATTTGTTTTTCCTCTCCATATTTATATATTTATCCAATCATTTATGTCAGTATAGAATCATATATTTTGTAATTTGGGTTGTAATCCAATACTTTGCTATTTATTGTTTCTCTCAAATTATACTAGCTTTGGCTTTTGGGAGCTTTTTCAGGTTGACTCTGGCATCATACTCCCATTCTCTCTCTCTTTTTTCTTTGAGCACTTGCTTACTTTCTGGTACTATAGATGCTCTAAGCTCATCTTACATGTCTTGCCCCTAGAGTCAACTATTTTCTAAGGTGCTTTGGTTAATTTTTTTTAGAGTGGTATTTAGACACCAAGATCTGGGCACAGGGTGTGCTTGTTGCTATAGGGGTGTCATTTCTTCTAGGCCCTCCCAGTGGACAGAGCTAGGTAATATATGGATGTGTCCTAACCAATGAACATACTTTTTTTGTCTGTTTTAGAAGGTATTGGGGATTGAACCCAGGACCTCGTACATGGGAGCAGGTGCTCAATCACTGAGCTACATCTGCTCCGCATACTGTTTTGAATAATAGTAATGTACAGCTTTCCATTTTAGACCTGTTCAGTGAGAGTAGACAAAAGAAGTTAACTTGTTTCTGAACAGTTATATTACAAAATTGTATCAAAAGAATGTTTCCTTCCTAATACTAGGGCTAGAAAATGGCATTCTTAGAAATAAAAATAGTTTTTATCAAAAACACCCCACTTTCCATGATTGATTTCCAGGTGAATGTGAATAAAATCTTACCTGTCATATGATGTTATAGTAATAAAAGGAACAAAATTGTTCTCACTATAGTCCCTTGATTGCTTGGTGCAGCACCTGCTTCCCACCTGAGACCATAACAGATTTAAAAACATACCTAAACTTAGGTAAATCTGAAATAATCAAGGTTTTTTTCTCTCATACAGTGATTTTAAGTCACTTTATGAAATATATTCACATACAATACAATCCATCCAAAGTGTATAATCAGTGGCTCTTGGTATAATAACAGAATTGTGCATTCATCACCACAGTCAATTTTTTTTTAAGTTTTTTATTTATCTCCCCCCCCCCCCCGCACCCCCAACGCCAGTTGTCTGTTCTCTGTGTCTGTTTGCTGCGTCGTCTTCTTTGTCTGCTTCTGTTGCTGTCAGCAGCACGGGAATCTGTATTTCCTCTTATTGCGTCATCTTGTTGTGTCAGCTCTCCGTGTGTGCGGCGCCATTCCTGGGCTGGCTGCACTTTCTTTTGCACTGGTCAGCTCTCCTTACGGGGCGCACTCCTTGCACGTGGGGCACCCCTACGCGGGGGACACCCCTGCATGACACGGCACTCCTTGCACACATCAGCACTGCGCATGGGCCAGCTGCACACAGGTTAAGGAGGCCAGGGTTTGAACCGCGGACCTCCCATGTGGTAGACAGACACCCTAACCACTGGGCCAAGTCAATTTTAAAACATTTTCATTACTCCAAAAAGAAATCCCTTATCAGTCACCTCTCAGTCCCTATGTCCTTCCCCAGCCCTGCGTAAGCACTTTTTTACAACTTATGAAAAAACAATAAAATATTACTAACTGTAGTACATAGTTTACATTGGATATATTTTCCCATATACTACCCTATTATTAATACCTTGTGTAGATTTGCTATAAATGATGAAAGAACATTCTCATACCTGTATTATTATCCCCAGTCCATCATCCATAAGAGGGTTCATTGTGTTATAGAGCCCCATGTTTTATCTAGCTTTTGTTCATAGCAATGTATATGACCCAAAACTTCCCTTTCAACCACTCAAAACAATATAGTGTGCTGTTAATTACACTCACAGATGGTGGTAATGTGCTGCTATCACCACTACCCATTTCCAAGCCTTTACATAAACCTATATAGAAATTCTGTACAAATTAAACATCTGCTCCCTATTCTCTACTCCCAGTCTATCCCTATATTCTAGATTATGACTCTATGAGTTTGTTTATTATTAGTTTGTATTAGTGAGATCATATAATATTTGCCCTTTTATTTCTGGCTTATTTCACATGACATAATGTCCTTATTGTGGCATGCATCAGGACTTTATTCGTTTTTACAGCTGAATAATATTCCATCATATGTGTTTATCACCTTTTGTTTATCTGTTCATTGCTTGATGGACATTTGAATTGCATCCATCTTTTGGCAATTGCAAATAATGCCACTGTGAACATCAATGTGAAAATATCTGTTCAAGTCCCTGCTTTCAGTTCTTCTGTGTATTTACCTAGTAGTGGGATTGCTGAGTCATATGGTAATTCTATATTTCACTCCCTGTGGAACCACCACACTGCCTTCCATAGTGGCTGCAACATTTTACATAACTACAAGCAATGAATGAGTGTTTGTATTTCTCTGCATCCTCTCCAACACTTGTAATTTTCTTTTTTTTTAATAGTAGCCATTCTGGCGGGTGTGAAATGATATCTCATTTTGGTTTTGATTTGCATTTTCTAATAGCTGATAATATTGAACATCTTTTCCTGTGTCTTAAAAGCTACTTGTATATCCTTGTTTGAGAAATGACTATTCAAGTCCTTTGCCCACTTTTTATAATTGGGTTGCTTGTCTTTTCATTGTTGAGTTTTAGGATTTATTTTTATGGTCTGGTTATTAAGCCTTTATCAGTATATGGTTTCCAAATATTTTCTCCCATTGAGTAGGTTGTCTTTTCACTTTTGTGACAAAGTCTTTTGATGCATAAAACTTTTTTAATTTTGAGGCGGTCCTATTTATAACCTTTTCCTTTCACTGCTTCTGCTTTAGGTGTAAAGTCTAAGAAACCATTGCCTAATACAAGATCCTGAAGATGCTTCCCTATATTTTCTTCTAGGAGTATTATAATTGTGACTCTTATATTTAGATCTATGATCCATTTTGAATTAATTTTTTTATATGGTGTGACATAGGGGTCATCTTTCGTTCTGTTGCATATGGGTTTGGAGTTCTTCCAGCACCATTTGTTGAAGAGACTGTTCTTTCCCCATTGAGTGGATTGGCAGCCTTGTCAAAAATCATTTTTCCATATATGTGAGGGTCTATTTCTGAACACTTGGTTTGATTCCATTGGTCAATATATCTATCCTTGTGCCAGTACCAAGCTGTTGTGACCACTGTAGCTCTGAAATATGCTTCAAAGTTATGAAGTGTGAGTCCTACAACTTTGTTCTTCTTTTACAAGATGTTTTTAGCTATTTGAGATCCTTTACCTTACCAAATAAATTTGATATTCAGCTTTTCCATTTATGCAGAGTAGGCTGTTGGTATTTTGATTAAGATTACATTGAATCTATAAGTGATTTTGGGGAGAATGAACATCTTAATGATATTTAGTCTTCCAATCCATAATCACAGAATGTTGTTCCATTTATTTAGGCCTTTGATTTATTTTCTGCATACAAATCCTTTACTTTTGTCTTAGTTTGCCACGGGGCTAATGCAAAGTACCAGAAATGGGTTGACTTTTATAATGGGAATTTTATCTGGGGTAAAAACTTATGGTTCTGAGGCTGTGAAATGTCTAAATCAAAGCATCAGCAGATACGCTTTCTCACCAGTCAGCTACTGGTGATCCTGACACGCTGCATGTGGCAGTCAGGCCTATAGCACGGCTGGTCTCCTTAACCTTGTGCTGCTCCTTGGGTCCAGGCCCTTGGGCTTCTTTTGGTGCCTCCTTGTTCTGTTGATTCTAGACTTTGAAACCTCTCTCAGCCCCTTGGGGCTTCTCTGCCTTTCTGCAGCTGTAGGTGAACCTAGAACCCTCCCTCTCACATGGCTGGGCCAAAATGGCAAAGCTCCCTTTTCCTATGAATCTCTTCCTCTCTGTCTTAATTTATATAAAACCCAGAAGGAGTTAGAAACCCAAGCTGTATCTCACCTCACTGACGACGTGCAGTCCAAAGGCACCACACCCATAGGAAATGGATTATTTCAAAAACATACTCTTTTTCTTTTTGGGATTCATAAAATAACTTTAAATTGTTACAATATGCTTGGTTAAATTTATTCCTAGATATTCAATTCTTTCAGTTGTTATTGTAAATGGAATTTTTTTCTTGATTTCCCCCACAGCTTGGTTATTACAAGTGTATAGAAACACTACTGGTTTCTGTGTGTTAATCTTTAACCACACCACTTTACTGAATATGTTTGTTAGCTTTCTTGTAGGTTTTTCAGGACTTTCTATATATAGGATTATGTCATCTGCAAATAGTTTTACTTCTTCCTTTCCAATTTGGATGCCTTTTATTTCTTTTTCTTCCCTAATTGTTCTGCCCAGAACTATACTGAAAAACAGTGGTGACCATGGCCATTCTCATCTTGTTTCAGATCGTAGATGGATAGCTTTCAGATACTGTCCATTGATTATGATGTTAGCTTTGGGTTTTTTATATGTGACCTTTGTCATTTTTAAAAAGTTTCCTTTTTCTATTCCTGTTTTTAAGTGTTTTTATCAAGAAAGGATGCTGAATTTTGTCAAAGGCCTTTTCTGTATCAATTGAGATGATCATGTGATTTTTCTCTTCATTTTGTTGATGTGATTTATTACATTAATTGATTTTCTTATGTTGAACCACCTTTGCATACCTGGGATAAAACTCACTAGATCATGGTTTGTAATTCTTTTGATTCATTTTACCATTATTTTTTGATGATTTTTTACATCTATATTCATAAGAGATGTTGGTCTATAATTTTCTTTTCTTATAGTATCTTTGTCAGACTTTGGTATTAGGGTGATATTTGGTATAGAATGAGTTAGATAATATTCCCTCCAAAATTTTATGGAAGAGTTTGAACAGGATTGGTATTAAGTCTTGGAATGATTGGTATACTTTACCTGTGAAGCCATTTTTTTTTTTGGTCCTGGGCCTTTTTAGTTTGGAGAGTTTTTTTTGTTTTGTTTTGTTTTAAAGATTTATTTATTTATTTCTCTCCCCTTCCTCCCCCACCCCACGCCCAGGTTGTCTGTTCTCTGTGTCCATCCGCTGCGTCTTTGTCCGCGTCTGTTGTTGTCAGGGGCACAGGAATCCGTGCTTCCTCTTGCTGCATCATCTTGCCCCATCAGCTCTCCGTGTGTGCAGCACCATTCCTGGGCAGGCTGCACCCTCCCTTGCACTGGGCGGCTCTCCCTATGGGGCGCACTCCTTGCCCGCGGGGCTCCCCCACGCGGGGGACACCCCTGCATGGCACTGCACTCTCCGTGCGTATCAGCACCGTGCATGGGCCAGCTCCACATGGGTCAAGGAGGCCCGGGGTTCAAACCACAGACCAGCTGGGAGGTTTTTGATGTGTGACAATCTCTTTGCTTGTAATTGGTCTGTTGAGGTCTTCTATTTCTTCTAGAGTTGTGTAGGTTGTTTGTGTGTTTCTTGGAATTTTTTCATTTCATCTAGGTTGTCTAATTTGATGGCATACAGTTGTTCATAATATCCTCTTACGATCCTTTTTATTTCTGTGGGGTCAAAAGTAATTTCCCCCTTCTCATTTGTGATTTATTTGTGTCTCTTCTTTTTCTTTGTCATTCTATCGAAGGGTTTGTCACTTCTATTGATCTTTTCAAAAAACCTTTGTTTTGTTAATTCAATATTTTTTATATTTGATTTCATTTATTTCTGCACAAATCCTTATTCTTTCTTCCCTTCTGTTTGTTGTGAGGTCAGTTTGCTGTTATTTTTCAGGTTCCCCCAGGTGTGCAGTTAGAGCTTTGATTTTAGCTCTTTCTTCCTTTTTAGGGTTATAAATTTTTTGCTCAGCACTGTCTTCGCTGCCTTCCATAAATTTTCATTACTTTGTATTCTTGTTTTCATCCATCTCAATGTATTTATTGATTTCTCATTCAATTTCTTCTTTGACCCATTAATTGTTCAAGAGAGTGTTATTTAATTTCTGTATATTTGTGGATTTTACAATTCTCCACCTGTTATTGATTTCCAGCTTCATTCCATTATGGTCAGAGAAGATGCTTTTTATGATCTCTATCTTTCTAAATTTATTGAGGCTTGTTTTGTGACCCAACATGTGTTCTATCCTGGAGAATGCTCTGTGTGACCATGAGAGGAATGTATATTCTGCTGTTTGGGGGTGAATTGTTCTGTATATGTCTGTTAGGTGTATTTCCTGTATCATATTATTCAATTTCTCTGTTTCCTTATTGATCTTCTATCTAGATGTTCTATCTATTGGTAAGAGTGGTTTATTAAAGTCTCCAACTATTATTTTAAAGGTGTCTATTTCTCCCTTCAATTTTGCCAGTATTAGCCTCATGTATTCTGTGGCACCATGGTTAGGTGCATAAATATTTATAATTGTTGTTTCTTCTTGCTGGGTTGTCCCTTTTATTAACATTTATTGCTTCTTATTGTCACTTGTGACAGCTCTTGATTTTAAGTCTTTTGTCTGCTAATAGTATAGTTATACCAGCTCTTTTTTGTTACAATTTTCATGAAATATCCTTTGTCATCCTTTCATTTGCAACATGTTTGTGTCTCTGGGTCTAAGGTGAGTCTGTTGTAAACAGCCTATTGATGGATCATGCTTTTTTTTTAATCCATTCTGCTAATCCATGTCTTTTGGGGAGTTTAATCTGTAACATTCAGTATTATTACTGAAAAGGCAGTACTTGCTTCAGGCATTGTGTCCTTGATTTTTTTTTTTTATTTCTCTCCCCTCCCTCCATTGTCTGCTCTCTCTGTCCATTGGCTGTGTGTTCTTCTGTGTCTGCTTGTATTTTCATTAGGTGGCTCCGGGAACTGATCCTGGGATCTTCCAGAATGGGAGAGAGGTGATTATTCTCTTGCACCACCTCAGCTCCCTGGTATGCGAAATCTCTTACTGTCTTTCCTCTGTGTCTCTTTTTGTTGCATCATCTTGCTGCATCAGCTCTCCACATTAGCTGGCACTCCTGCATGGGGTGGTACTCCTGTGCAGGATGGCACCCCTGAGTGGGGCTCCTGTGTCGGGTGGCACTCCATGTGGGCTAGCTCGCCATGCAGGCCAGCTTGCCTTCACCAGGAGGCTCTGAGTATCGAACCCTGGACCTCCTATATGATAGATGGGAGCCCAGTTGCTTGAGCCACATCCGTTTCCCTGTCCTTGTTTTTAATGTCATATCTTTTTTGATTTCTCTT
The DNA here is from genome assembly GCF_030445035.2 of Dasypus novemcinctus. Lineage (NCBI taxonomy): Eukaryota > Metazoa > Chordata > Mammalia > Cingulata > Dasypodidae > Dasypus > Dasypus novemcinctus. Next base: position 45,233,062 of record NC_080674.1, on the reverse strand, counting down.
TTCCTTTATTGCAACTTCCTTTCCTGTATAGTTCATCTTTTGTGAAGTATCTGGTCACTTTTTCATTTCTGAATTTATTTTTTCCATTATGAAAACAATTATTGAAGTATATCATTTATACATGAACATATATAAACAATGAATGTGTAGTAAAAGTTGTGAGTTTACAAAACAAACATACATAACATCATACAGCGCTCCCATACATCACCCCACCACAAATACCTTGCATGGTTGTGAAACATTTGTAACAAGTTATGGAAGAGCATTACCAAAATATTACTACTAACTATAGTCTGTATCTCACATTTGGTATATTTTCCCCCCAACCCACCCTATTATTTTTTTTTTTTGTTCATAAATCATATAATTTATCTGAAGTGTACAATCAGTGGCATTTGGTAGAATCTCAGGGTTGCACATTCACACTTCAATCAATATTAGAGCATTTTCATTACTCCAAAGAAAAAAACAAAAAGTAAACTACTGTCATACCCAGATGTTAGCCTACTAATTACAAATCCTATTATGTGCTTTCACCATCCCTATTCATTTTCAAACATTTAAAACAACTTTTTACCATTTCTGAACAGATTAAACCCAGTTTTCCATTCTCTAACCATAGTCTATTCTCTGATAACTTATATTCTAGCTATTAACTCCATTAGTTTGCTTTATTTCTTAATAGTAAAATCATAGTATTTGTCTTTTTGTGTCTAGCTTTCTTCACTCAGCATAATGCCCTCCAAGTTCATCCACATTGTCATATGCATCATGACTTCATTTATTCTTACAGCTGAATGATATTCCATCATGTGTATATAACACAGTTTATCCATTCATCAGTTGATGTACACCTGGATTGTTTCCATCTTTTAGCAATGGTGGATAATGTCACCGTGAACATCAGTGTGCAGATATCTGTTTGTGTCACAGCTATCAATTCTTCTGGGCATTTACCTAGTACTGGTATTGCCAGGTCACATGGTAGATATATATCTTCCTCAGGAACCGCTAAATGACTTTCACACTGGCTATACCATTCTACATTCCCACTAAGAGTGAATAAGTGTTCCTATCTCTCCAAATCATCTTCAATACCTGTGGTTTTCTGTTTTACTAGTAGTGGCCATTCTAGTAGATGTGAAATGATATCTCATTTTTGTATTATTTGCATTTCCCTAATAGTGATGTTGAACGTTTTTTTCATGTATTATTTTTGCCATTTACATTTTTTTCTTTAAAAAAAAGTCTTTTCAGGTCTTTTGCCCATTTTTTAATTGGGTTATTTGTCATTTTATTGTTGAGTTGTAGGATCTCTTTCTATATCACGGATATTTGACCCTTGCTGAATATGTGATTTCCAAATATTTTCTCCCATTGAGTAGGCTGCCATTTTAAGCTTTTCACAAGTCCAGTGGTTTTCAGAAGTGTTTAATCTTGAGGAGGTCTCATTTATCTATTTTTTGTTGTTGTTGTTGTTACTCATGCTTTAGGTGTTAAAGACTAAAAGACCCCTTAATCTTTACTCTTGTAGATGTTTCCCTGCTTGGTCTAGGTTTTATTGTCCTGGATTTTATGTTTACATCTTTGATCCATTGTGAGTTGATTCTTGTACAGAGGATGAGATAAGGGTCCTCATTCATTCTTTTAATTATAGATATCCAGTTCTCCAGCACCATTTGTTGAAGAGACTGTTCTGTCCCAGAAAAGTAGACTTGGTAGGCTAACCAAAAATCAGTTGACCGTAGAGGTGAGAGTCTGTTTCTGAACTCTCAGTTCAATTCCATTGATCAGTGTGTCTATCTTTATGCCAATACCATGCTATTTTGACCACTATAACTTTATAGTACACTTCAAGGTCAGGAAGCATGAGTCCTCTGGCTTCACTCTTCTTTTTTTTTTTTTTTTTTTTTTTTTTTAATTTTTTTATTTTTTATTGACTTTGTAATAATATTACATTAAAAATATATATGTGAGGTCCCATTCAACCCCACCCCCCCACCCCCCCTCTTCCCCCCCACCCCCAACAACACTCGTTCCCATCATCATGACACATCCATTGGATTTGGTAAGTACATCTTTGGGCACCTCTGCACCTCATATACATTGGTTCACATCATGGCCCATACTCTCCTCTATTCCATCATGTAGGCCCTGTGAGGATTTACAATGTCCGGTGATTACCTCTGAAGCACCATCCAGGGCAGCTCCATGTCCCTAAGACGCCTCCACCTCTCATCTCTTCCTGCCTTTCCCCATACCCTTTGTCCATTATGTCCACTTTTCCCAATCCAATGCCACCTCTTCTATGTGGACACTGGATTGGTTGTGTCCATTGCACCTTTATGTCAAGAGGAGGCTCAGATTCCACCTGGATGCTGGATGCAATCCTCCCATTTTCAGTTGTAATCACTCTAGGCTCCATGGTGTGGTGGTTGTCCTTCTTCACCTCCATCTTAGCTGAGTGTGGTAAGTCCAATAAATCAGATTGTAGGTGCTGGAGTCTGTTGAGGCTCAGGATCTGGCTATCACATTGTCAGTCCAGAGATTCAAATCCCCTAAATATATCTTAAACCCCAACATTAACTGCACCTCCAGCACATTAGCATGAAAGTCTTATGAAGGGAGATCCCATCTGAGTCCAGATTCATCACACATAAACACCATTTCCAAAGAGGGGCCATCTGCCCTGGTAGTTAACCCCATCGGCCATGACCATAACTCCCATGGGTCTCTTTAGCCCTCAAAGGAACCAATATCTGCTTTATCTGTCTCTCTGACTCTGCTCAGTTGTGCATGAGGGCAAACCTTCTGCCAGCCTCCAGACTCTTTTTTAGAAACTCGTAGCCATATAAACTCATTTCTCCTTTCCATTTCCCCCTTACTTTAGGTCAAACAGCATTTTAAAGTCATGGTATTTTATGTAGACATGGATATTCTGCTGATCCGCATTGAACCTTCCGTATAAGGTCATTTTCCAGTTGCATCATCAGTTGGTAGTTGATAGTGGTCCCTCGTTGCCAGGGAGGCTCATCCCCGGGTGTCATGTCCCACGCTGGGGGGAAGGCATTGCATTTACATGCTGAGTTTGGCTTCGAGACTGGCCACATTTGAGTAACATGAAGGCTGACAGAAGGAAATTCCCAGGCACAAAGTTGCTCTAGGCCTTGTTATTATTTTGGGTTTATCAGCTCACAAGCATAGTCATTAGTATCAGGGGCTCACTGTTGAACCCTCACTCCCTCCCGGTCCCCACCACTGTACCTGGGAGACTGTCGCTGCTCCCCTAGGGACCACGACAGAGCACCACTGGCCGGGAACCCAGTACCCCCCCTACTGTGGTTTTTAATTGTTGCCACTATGTCACTCTTCTTTTTGAGGATGTTTTTAACTATTTGGGACCCCCATTCCCTTCCAAATAAATTTGGAATTGAATTTTCTATTTCTGTAAAGTAGGGTGTGGGATTTTTGATTGGTATTGCATTGAATCTATAAATCAGTTTGTGTAGGATTGACATCTTCACGATGTTTAGTCTTCCTTTCCATGAACATGGAATATCCTTCTATTTGTTTAGGGCTTTTGATTTCTTTTATAAGTGGTTTGTAGTTTTCTGAATATAGTTCCTCTACATTCCTGGTTATATTAAATCCTAGATATTTGAGTCTCTTTGTTGCTATTGTAAATGGACTTTTTTTCTTGATTTCCTCCTCAGCTTGCTCATTACTAGTGTATAGAAATGCTGCTGATTTTTCTGCATTAATCTTGTATCCTGCCACTTTACTGAACTCATTTATTAGCTCTAATAGTTTTACTCTAGGTATCTCAGAATTTTCTAAATACAGGATTATGACATCTATGAATAGTGAGTGTTTAACTTCCTCTTTCCCAATTTAGATGGCCTTTTATTTCTTTTTCTTGCCTAATTGCTCTAACTAGAACTTCTAGCACAATGTTGAATAACAGTAGTGACAGTGGGCATCCTTGTCTTGTTCCTGATCTCAGAGGGAAAGCTTTCATCTTCACCCCATTGAGTACAGTGTTGGCCATGGGGTTTTCATATGTGCCCTTTAATATTTTGAGAAACTTTTCTTCTATACCTGTCTTTTGTAGAGTTTCATCAAGAAAGAATGGTGGGTTTTGTCAAGTGTCTTTTCTCCATCAATCAAGATGATTATGTGCTTTTTTCCCTTTGGTTTGTTAATGCGGTGCATTATGTTAATTGATTGCCTTATGTCGAACCGCCCTTGCATACCAGGGATAAATCCCTCTTGATTGTGATATATAATTCTTTTAATTATTTTTGGATTTGATTTCCAAGTTTTTGTTGAGAATTTTTCCATCTCTGTTCATTAGACAGTTTGGTTTGTAATTTTCTTTTCTTGTAGTATTTCTATCTGGCTTAAAATTCTGTTTTGTCTGAGACCAGTATAACTATCTCTGTTCTCTTTTGGTTACCATTTGCATGAAATATCTTTTTCTAGTCTTTCACTTTCAGTCAGTTTGCATCTGTGGGTCTAAGGTGAGTCTCCTACAGGCAAAATATGGGTGGCTTATGTTTTCTTTTCCATTCTGTGAGCCTCTGTCTTTTGATTGGAGAGTTTAACCCATTAACATTCAGTGTTATTACTGTAAAGGCATTACTTAAACCATTTTGTTTTTTCTTTACTTTTATATATCATATCATACTTTGGTCCATCTTTTTACCTTTTGGTTATCCTTTCTGATCGTCTTTACTTCTGCACTGTTCTTCAGGCCTCTCTATCTTATCTTTTCTTTTATGGCTGCAGAACTCCCTTTAATGTTTCCTGCAGAGCTGGATTCTTTTTCATGAACTCTTACTTTTTGTTTATCTGTGAATATTTTAAATTCACCATCATATTTGAGTGACAGTTTTACCAGATAAAAACTCTTGACTGGCAGTTTTACTCTTTCACTGCCTTAATTATATCATTCCACTGTTTTCTTGCTTCCATGGTTTCTGAAGAGAAATCTACACTAAGTCTTGTTGGACATCCCTTCTATGTGATGTTTCACTTTTCCCTTGCAGCTTTCAGAATTTTCTTTTTATCTTTAGCATTTGAAATTCTGAATACCATGTGTCTTGCGGTAGGTCTATTTTGATTTATTCTCATTGGAGTATCCTGTGCTTCCTGGACATATATATGTCTTTCATGAGTTGGGAAATGTTAGGCCATTATTTCCTCAAATATTCTTTTGGCCCCTTTTCCCTTCTCTTCTCCCTCTGGTGCTCCCTTAACACATATGTTGGTGTACTTCATGCTATCATTCAATTCCCTGAACCCCTGCTCATTTTATTCCATTCTTTTCTCCCTTTGTTCTTTTCTTTTCAATTTCAGTAGTTCTTTCCTCTATGTTGCTGATTCTTTATTCCATGATTTCAGATCTGCTGTTGTGTGCCTCTATTGTATTTTTAATCTCACTTATTATGTCTTTCATTCCAATAAGCTCTGTTACTTTTCTATTCAAGATTCAACCAATGTCTTCTTAATGTCTTTTATTTCTTTATCCATGTTGTCCTTCAACTCCATGATTTGATTAAGGAGATTTCTATGAATCTATGGAGCTTTGATTTTTCCCTTTGCCTGAGTCATATCTTCTTTGGCTTGTTATTTTTTGCTGATATCTAGGCATCTGATTCTGATGCTGAGTTTACTCTGATGATTAGTTTCTCTCTTGCCTAGGGATTTACTGTTATGTAGCTGTGTGCTACCACTGTTCTTTGCCTCTTGGTTCAACTTGTTCTAAATATTTAGGATTGCCCCTGTTTAACTGCGCAAACCAGGGCTAAGGATCCTGTAATTGGGTACAGGCTAGTTTCCAAGGGCCTTGGATAGGGGGGCAGTAAATATACCTGCTTGCCTCTTTTATTTAGTTTCCCTTTTTGTGGACTTTTCTGGTGTGACCAGCAGGTGATGCTCCTTGACAGACTTCTCAGCTCATACCCTAGCTGCTGGGGGAAAAGAATTCATTGTAACTCTGAGGTGTGTGGTACAGAAGCAAAGTCCTCAGGACTGGCCAAGCCTCACAAACAATCTCTCAGAAGCTATTCTCCTCTCATGGCTGGCAGCACCCTCCCTCCCTCTTCCTTCTCAGCAACTAGCCCACAATGCAAGGAAGGTTGTTTGTGGAGGCAAATTATCTTTAGCTCCCGGCCAACTATCAGTGCTAACAATATTGTGGCCTACTGGGCCTGGAAGTGCACAACCCCTCCAATGTAGCAGACCAAGTTAGATGGCCAAAGTCTGAGTTTACTGTAGGCTGTGTACCTCTCTCTCCCATTTTAGGGGGAAGAGAACACCTGCAATCCCCTCAGTCCACAGTTACTGCAGTCCATAGCTGCTGCTGTCCACAGACTGCTGTTTGCTCCAAAGGTGGGAATTATTACACAACCCATGAGTATAACCTACCAATTTCAAAAGTATACATCTTCTTAACTTCCATATCCCTTTGTTTCCCCTCTTTTTGTTGTTTATGACCCATTTTACTACTTTATATTTTACACATATGTTATCAGGAAATAATGCCTTTTCTTTTGTTCAATTGTATTCTAATTTTTATATAAATTAAAGAGTAGAATTGTATATTGCAAATATAGTCCTTTTGACTTTTCCATTTTCCCTTTTAATTACCCTTACTGATAATCTTTTATTTTTTCACAGTATTGCCAAACCATTCTTTCCTGTCTTTGTCTTTGAACCAGCAGACCTCCCTTTACTAATTTTTGTAGGACAGGTATCTTGTTGACATACTCTCTCAGTTGTTGTTTACCTGTGACTATTTTAAACTTCCCCTGGGTTTTGACAGATAATAGTTTTGTGGGATAAAGAATTTTGGTCTGGCAGTTTTTCTCTTTTAGAACCTTAAATATATCATACCACTGCCTTCTGACGTCCGTGATTTTTGATGAGAAATCATTACTAATCTTATTGAGGATTCCTTGTATCTGATGAATCTCTTTCCTCTTGTTGCTTTTGGAATTATCTCCTTATCTTTGGTATTTGACATTCTGTTTAGGATATTTCTTGGAGTGGGTCTATTAGGAGTTATTCCATTTGGAGTACATTGTGCTTCTAGGACATGTATGTCTTTTATAAAAGTTGGGAAGTTTTCGGCCATTATTTCTTCAAATATTCTTTCTGCCCTTTTCTCTTATCCTTCTGAGAAACCTGTGACACATATGTTTGTGCAGTTTATACTGTCACGCAAATCCCTTAGACCCTCTTAATTTTTTCTATTATTTTCTGTCTGTTCTGACTATGCAATATTGTCTTGCCTTCTAGTTTGTTGATCTTTCTTATGACTTTTAAAATCTGCCATTGTATGTCTCTAGTGCATTTTTAATCTCCACTATTGTGCCTTTCATCCCCATAATATCTGTTTTCTTTTTATACTTTCAAATTCTCTTTATGCTCACACATTGTCTTTTTTTTTTTTTAAAGATTTATTTATTTATTCATTTCTCTCCCCTTCTCTCCCTCCCACCCCCCTCCCTGGTTGTCTGTTCTCTGTGTCTATTTGCTGCATCTTCTCCTTTTTCCACTTCTGTTGTTGTCAGCGGCACGGAAATCTGTTTTCTTTTTGTTGCATTATCTTGGTGTGTCAGATCTCCGTGTGTGTGGCACCATTCCTGGGCAGGCTGCACTTTCTTTCGCACTGGGTGGCTCTCCTTAGGGGGCGCACTCCTTGCACGTGGGGCTCCCCTACGCGGGGGACACCCCTGCGTGGCACGGTACTCCTTGCGCGCATCAGCACTGCGCATGGACCAGCTTCATACAGGTCAAGGAGGCCCATGTGGTACCTCCCATGTGGTAGACAGATGCTCTAACCACTGGGCCAAGTCCGCTGCCCCACATTGTCTTCTTAATATCCTTTAGTTCTTTATCCATATTTTCTTTCATCTATTTCACTTGATTTAGATTTATTTGAACATCTTTTATTAGTTGTTCCAACTTCTGAGTCTCCTCTGAAGTTTGAATTTGTTCCCTTGACTGAGCCATATTTTTCTGTTTCTTAGTATGGCTTATAATTTTTTACTTATATCTTAGCATCTGATTATCTTGATGAGTTAACTCTGAAAGTCCGTTTCTCCCTCTTGTCTAAGGTTTTATTGTTGGTTAGCTTTGTGTTAAGGATCTTCTTTGGTGCTTGGTCTAACTTATTCTAGACCTTTAGAATAGCTTGTGTTTTTTTGTTCACATTTTCTCTACTCTTCTTCATCTGAGTCTTTCCTTGGATCTGTGTTGCAATATGAGATTATACTTTTTGTGTAATTATTTCATGTCCAGGAGAAAGTTTCCTTTCATCTTCCTTCTCTGGACCCGTTCTTTTTTTTTTTTTTCTTTTTTTTTTGTTAACAGCAGTTCAGTTTATACACACCTCCCACCTTTTTTTTTTCCTACGAGATTTTCCTGCCCTCTTGTTCCTTCACCATTAGGTTACCTTGCCATTAGGAGCCAGATGGAGTCAATCCAGAAAGGTAGGTCACTTCAGGAAAATCTGTTTTGCTTTTATGTGGTCAGTCAACTAAAACTGGATTGAGTACGGTCACAACAGTTCTTACCAGCCTTTCTATGGTAGTCTCTCTTTCCCTGCACCCCTCCTGGGTTCCCTTTTGTATGCAGCACTCTTCAGTGGCTTGTGTTCTGCCCTGGGTCTCTGCAGACTTAGGTCCCTGTGCCTGGATGTGCCTGGATGTGTATAGCACTCACTGCTATAATTGGGACTGTAGTCTCTGTTCACAGTTGGAGGGAGCTGGACTGTTTTGCCTCTTTTCAAATCCCAAGCCATGTGGGACCAAGTAAGGGGGAGGGGAAATATAAAGTGACCAGCAGTCCGGGATGGAATTCTACTTGAGATTTTTCTGTTCAGCATTTGTAGTTGTTCTATAATCTCTACTGTCCTCCAGTGTTCGAGCAAGTGAAATTTGTTCTTTTTTTTGGCTAAATCTCTGGGGAGACTTTTTCAGGCTCTCTCCCAGTCCATACAGTGGATTATGGCAGGATGTATAATGTCCTGCATCTGTCCCTGCAATATCATTCAAGACAACTCCAAGTCCCAAAAATGCCCATCACACCTCCTTTTCCCTCTCCCTGCCTTCAGCAACTCCAGTGGCCACTGTCTCCATATCAATAATATAATTTCTTCCATGCTAGAGTCACAATAATTTTATAACAGAATACCATTAAGTCCACTCTGGTCAATATTTTATTCCTCCATCCCGAGGACCCTGGGAGGACAATGCCCACTCCACCTCTCAATTGAGAGGGGGCTTTGATCCCACATGTTTGTGAATGGGACGCTCATGCCCACAGCTGTAGACGCTCTCAGTTCCTTGGTGTAGGGGTTGTACATCCCTGTCAGCTGACCTGGGTAAGTCCAACGAACTGGAGAGTAGGAGTTGCAGCTCTGCTGAGGCTCAGGACCCAACTGGCACATGACAGTCCAGAGATTCAAGTCTCCTAAGTATACACCAATCCCAGCACCAACCGCAGGTTCAGTAAAAGTAACAGAAGAGGCATGTGTAGAGAAGTCACATCTGAGTTTAACTCCATCATACTCAGGAGCACAAATTCCAATATAGGGCCCACTTGCAAGGCACTGAACTCCAGAGCCATCTGCCATGACCATAGGACCATGGTGTCTCCATAACCCTCAGGAGTACCACTACCTGGGGTTGTATCCTCTTTGGCTGTCTCTGAGATCCTGCTGAGACGTGCATAAGCATGACCCCTTTGATGACTTCCTGACTCATTTTGAAGTCTCTTCACCGTATAAATTCATTTGTCTTTACCATTTCCCCCTTTTACTCAAGGTCTTTTTCCATTGCATTGCCAGCCAGTGCGTGATAGTAATCCCTCAGTGCCAGAGAGGCCTATCCCCGGGAGTCATGTCCCATGCTGGGGGGAAGGTAATACATTTACATGCTGAGTTTGACTTAGAGAGTGGCCACATTTGAGCAACATGGAGGTTCTCAGGAGGTAACTCTTAGTTACCCTGCAACACTAAGCTAAGTTGAAATTTCAAGTGCAACAGGCTTATAGTCATAGTCATTAGTATCAAGGACCCATCATTGGGCCATTCTTCGTCACTGGTCATTGCCCTTACACATGGAGGAATGAGGCAGGACTCCCCAGGATGGGAACCCAGCATTCCCTCAGTCGTCGTGTAAATCTCTACCCACTGTGTCAATACCCAACGAACATCCAAACATATCTATATCCCTATATACATGCCCAGGCAAACTCCCTTCCATGCATCCCCCATCAATGACACCCCACACCAGTGCTCCTCCCCTGCTATAGTTGAACCCCTATGTGATCCAAAACTTCTTCAAAAATGAAACCTAATATATTGCCATACTTAATTAATAGGAAAATGAAATAGTAATGATAGCTTTAAACCTTAGAAATAAAATACATAGTTTAGAAAAACTAAAATAAAGTAAAAAGAAAAATTGGGTTTTTAAAAAAATATGTCTTTGTAGTAAAATACTGGCATATCAGAAAATGTGATACGCTTTATATGTCTATATATAATTTTATGCCACTTCTGATCTTCCTTTGTACTTCACTTTGAGAAAATTTCTTTTTATTCTCTTTTCAGTAGTTTGATTTTTACATTACCAAAGTCTTCACCAAAATATTTCCCTGTCTTTTTTTTAAACTTGTTACAGTTCTTTAAATATAGCTTTTAAAAATTTATTTATCTAATATTGCTTCAGTTTGCAAAGAGCTACTGATGGGTTGACTTTTATAAAGGAGATCTATTTAGGGTAAAACCTTACAGTACCAAGGCTGTGAAAAATCCAAACCAAGGCACCATCAGAAATGCTTTCTCACCAAGGTCAGCTGCCATGTGAAGCAAGATGGCCACTGATTTCTGTGGAGGTTTGAACTCAGCTGAGGGCAACCAGACATAGGGCTTGTCTCTTTCCAGGTCTCCTATATCAGTCTCATTTCATTCCCCTTTCTTTCTGAGTTCAGCTGTAAGCTAATAGGCATATTGAAGGGCTTACCCTCTTGGGCTACTCTGTGGGCCCAGCTTCTTGGGGCTTCATGCTCTTTTACATGACAGGATCAGACATGGCAGAGCTTTCTCTTTGTCTCTCTCTGTGTTCCCATTTATATTAATTAGCATGGGGGTGGAGACTCAACCTTAGTCATGCCTCAATGACATTGTCCAATCAAAAGCCATAAAGTGATCTTATTAAGTAATCTAATCAAAGGGTCCTCAACTGAATTTCATGCAGTCAGTAGGTACCACACCCACAGGAATGAATTAGTTTAAAAACATGATCTTTCTCTTTTTGGAATTCATAAAATAATTTCAGACTGCCACAAACATCATCTGTTTTAACCATCCGACAATTTCTGCAGCACAGTTGACTTGAAAAGGTAACAGGGTAGAATTAATTCTCTCAGTTTCCCTTACGTATATTTTCTTCATTATTGAGTTTTTGGTAAATTTCTCAAAGTGATTCATTTCATATTTTTCTGTGTTTGGATAGTCTTTGTTCCCACCTCATTCTCCCTAGTTTGAGGAGGAGCCATTTTTACCTTCTGTGCACTCTCAGTTTATGGTCTTCAAAGGATAATTTATGTTTTTGGATTTCTAAATATATTCATTGCCTATGATGTAGGACCCTCCCCCCCACACACACACAGTGACAGAGTGCTTTAGAATTCTCTGTTGCTCCCAAAGGTGGACCATTTCTATGAAGATGATATGCTTCTTTCTCTTGAACTCAGACATCATACTGGTCCCAGGCTCTGTGTCTTTGTACAGTGATATTTTCTAGAAGATCCATCACTCTTCTAATCCTGAAAATCTGGTATCCTTTCCCAGCAAAACCAAAGGTTAGCCCTGTCTTCACTTGTGAGAGACACTTGGGTTCTAATTTTTCAGATTTAGACTTGCACAAGAAGAAAAAAAATTAAGACTCTTCAACAATGACCAAAGGATTATCAGTTTGTCATGAATTTTCATAGCTGTTAACTTCCAGTACGTACTTAATCATTAAACTGGACCATTAGCGGAATCTGGAGGCATCTCCAAGGAAACAGAGTAGTTATTATTAATTTAAAATAGAATCAAAATAGTTTTATGTTCTACCCAACCCTCTATCTAATACTTAATAGAGTTCCTACATTTAGTATATATAGCATGCTGTTTCACAATGCGCTGAAGTGTTTTTTTAAACTTTTAAATTATCTTCTACATTATTTTTATCCTCTCTACTCTGAATAAAAACATCAGTAATGATTTCTATGTATTCCTTTATAATATTCTTTCAGTCACTGTGTCTTTCTGTAAAAACACCCCATCTAGTTGTAAGAGGTGGCAGTGTAATTACAATAATTCTGTAATTGTGCTTTTTAGAGTTTTGCAGACAGTGGGAAGAGGTAGCAGAACCAGTGTTCTCTTGCCCATGGGTCTAGTTCTCCCATCCTTCCCCTTCTCCCCAACTAACCTATGCCCCCTGTGAGGAACTGGAGAATAAAATTTCTAAAAAGTACTGTTTCCTGTTTCCAAAAGATACAGTAATAATGTTATTTTCCATGTGAATAAGTTATTGAGGAGATTGATATATTTTCCTACATGCCAGCACATAAAAGTGATTATTTTTACCTTTCCATTTGTATTTCAGCTTTTTCCATTTGTATTTTGTAGTGATTATCCAGGGCTCCCCTAAAAAAGTTATAAAGTTTTTAAATATTCTGTGTGGTAGTAAATGGGATCTTTTTTCCCCACCATTAGAACAGTAGGTTGAACAGACCATATGAAGTTGCTGTGTTTGTAGGGCAATATCATATGCTTGTAATACATTTCTCTCTGGGAACCCCTGGAAAGAAAAGGCTCTTGATGCAGGAAATAAATTTTCCTTGGGTTATTTAATATTGTGCTTTATTTCTGGGTGATGCATAGGACCAGAAGCTTCAGTGCTTAGTTGTATTTAATAAATCCAATGAAATAATTGATTTATAGTATAATAATACTTAATCATTTTAAATAAAAGCTAATCCCCTTATGTCTATCCTGAAGCACATGCTCGAGCTGCCTCCATTGATGCCTTCTGTAGGAGGCCAAAAAGCACAGTGAAATTCACTTTGCTAGGTTGTTTGATGTTTTGTTTTCATCCAGATAGAATTATGAATAAACTATGAAAATTGAGCTTCAAAGAGGAGCTAAGAATAACAGAATTTTCTGTGGCCATCTCTTTTATTAATCCAGCAAATAGAGAGATCAGAGCTTTAGTGTATCTGACCTTGAACAAAGAAGTTAACCTATCCAAAGTGCCTCATTTATAACCAAAAAGAAACTTAGCCATACCCTGAATGTACCATAGGAAAAGAAAATACATTGTTCCGTACCTCTAACTATTCACTTAGTAAATGCTCATGAATTTCCTATACAAAGGCACAGTTAATAACTTACAATCAGTTTTATGTGAATTAGAATTTTTTTATTTGTAGGTTTTTTGAGTAAACTATGGAAATCTTGTATAACCAGTGAATGATATCTACACTTTTACAAAATGAGAGAATCGCTAAAGTTAATTGTTAGGAACAGAACTCATTTTTTCTGTTTGAAGTTAAATGATTACTTTAGGAATCAAACCTATTACATTTGTGACATTTTCGAACCTGCATAAATGAATTGGTCTAGACTGTTTTATAATGAATGAATTCTGGGTGGAAAATAAGATTCTGATCATGGTAATAAAATGAGTTTCACTCGTAGTAGGATTTTTTTGTTTTTTGTTTTTTCAGATTCACTTACAATAAGCAATATTTTAAAGAAACTCATGTGGTTTTTGGTCACTGGTAGAGACAGTTTCTGTACAGAGCAAACTTTTATTTGCAAATATTCTACCTTGAACTGCCCATTTACATATTTATTGAATAATCTAATATATATCACTATCATTAAATAATTTTAATGGGGTCATATTTTATAGTTTTAATATGTACTATAGTAATTATAATAGAATTGACTGCGTTGCCCTTATAGAGAAAATAGACTTTATCCTTTGTGAATCTTTGAATGCAAATAGAGGTGATAGCTTTAGGATTTTAGAATTTACATTCTTATTTTCATTCAGTGTTAGAAACATAATAGGGTATTCAATAACTGTGAGCTATTAAAAGGTAGAGTTGCATAGTCAGGAAATAGCACCGAACACCTATTTGTTACTAGGTAAATGTTTAATAATGGTTAATGGTTCTACTATCAGATTTCTTAGGTCTTTTCCTTGAGCTCTTATAAATGATTTTTTTACCTACTTAAATAAATAACAAAGAAATTCAGCATACTTTAGACATATATATTTTTTAAATATTTATTTTTATTTATTTCTCTCCCCTTCCCCCATCCCCGCCCCAGTTGTCTGTTCTCTGTGTCAATTCGCTATGTATTCTTCTGTGTCCTCTTGTCTCTTTTTCTGTTGTTGTTGTGTCATCTTGCTGCATCAGCCTCTGTGTATGCAGTGCCACTCTTGAGTAGGCTGCACTTTCTTTCACGCTGGGCGGCTCTCATTACGGGGTGCACTCCTTGTGCGTGGGGCTCCCCTATTCGGAGAACACCTCTGCATGGCAGGGCACTCCTTATGAGCATCAGCACTGCGTGTGGACCAGCTCCACATGGGTCAAGGAGGCCCAGGGTTTGAACCGTGGACCTCCAATGTGGTAGGCAGAGGCCCTATCCATTGGGCCAAGTCCGCTTCCCTAGACATGTATTGAATTCATTATTAGCATTCAGCACGGAAGAGGATATAAAAGAGGTAGATGTCCCTGTTTGGTTCAATCTCTATTTCACCTTGGATCATGTCAAACAGACCGTTTTAACTTTGCTACTTTCTGGGATGAAGTTTTAATTTTATGTTGCATTGCAGTCCCCTTTCAGGGAGGAGATGGTTCATTTGTTGAGTGTGTTCAGAGGCAGTGCTCCATCTGTGGAGGTGACCATACTAGAACCACTCTAGGTTCGTCCTTCAGTCTGACTCATGTGGTTGTGCATGGTAAAAAAGCATGAACTAGCAAGGTGGGAAGTAATAGCAATTGAATTAGTCACTTGTGTGTGTTCATATTTTGAATCATCACCTTTATAAAGCATTAAGCTATATAACACTCTTGGGTTATTCTTTTCCACCATCTTCTCAGACTTATTTCCCTTTAATTATTGATGTAGGCATTTGCACTTGCCCCAAAAGTAGATGGGGAAGATGCTGAGATTAACCCAACCATCAAAACCTGAGCTGGAAATGGGTAGTCTGCCCTCCATACTTCTTCTACATATCCTTCTCTGACCTTTTCCCATTTCTTCCCATAGGTTCTAATCTTTAATTTTTCCTTCTTGCTATTCTTTTCTCTGTAGGTAAATCCTTAAGGTTTGGTTAACCTTACTAGTGCATCTACAAACTTATAATTTTTGTCTGATCTTATGGTTTTGAAAAGAAAACTCTTACTTGGAGATGGAATTCAGTTTATTTAAACAAACATAAACTGAAAAAATCTATTATGTATCAGTCACTGCACAGGGCTGGAAAAGTATGTAAAACTTTGTCCTTGAGGATCTTATATGTTGAGGAGTAAGGCAGTGCCTTATGTTTTGGACAGTTTTCCTAGTCAGGGGTGATAAGGCACAGGCACTGATTAATCAGAGCAGATGTAATTAATCAGAACAGATGCTAGTCATAGCCTGCATAGGGTTTGGGGGAGCCCTCTGTTGTGCTTTAAGTTGCTGGATGGGAGTAGGGGAGGTGGCTAGAGAGATGGGACAGAGTAGCTCTCCTAAGGAAGAATTTCAGTTATAAACCCCTGTATGGCCTTGTCTCTACCTACCAGTGGAATGTCAGCCCTGACTTTAATGCAGGTAATGTGGTAAATTATACAGCAGGAATATGCAAGGATGCTGTGAGAGCACCAAAGTGGGGTCCATAGCCTAATTTTGTTAATGGGGTGGCGCACACAAACACATCCTGGGAGAAGCAGTCATAATTTGAAACATAAAAGGTGAGCTGTAGTTTGCTTGAGAGAATGAATGTGGGACCTTAAGGAATAGTGTTAAGCCACATGCTACATATAAGCAAGTCATTACACCTGACATGAAAATGGAAACTGGAGTGTGAGGAAATGAGGAGGCTAGGGGTCAGGACACCACAGGCCTCATATGACCAGCCCAAGGTGTTTGGACTTTAACCTGAAGCCTTAAGATACCACTACAGAGGTACGACATAATCAGATATTCATTATTTGGAGGGATTATTTTCATGACTATTGGCTGGGCAGATTTGAGAGGGACAAGACTGGATACAGGTTGACCAGCAGGGAGGCTGTCACAACTCTCTAGGGAGAAATCACAAGGGTTTAGCTAGGATGAGAAAAAGGTCAAGTTCAAGTAATATTGAGGAAATTGGAATTCTTAGTGATTGAGTGACTGATTAGATGAGGATAATGAGGAAGAGGAAGAAGCTAAGGAAGGACTTGGATCTTGGGGCAAATGGTGGGTATATTAGGGTTCTCCAGAGAAAACTGACAGGATATATAGATATTAAGAGGTTATTGTAGGAATTGGCTCACAGGACCATGAGGATTAGCAAGTCCAAATTCTGTAGGGCATGCTGCAAGTTGGATGAAAGTGAGGTTGAATTCCCCAGAAGGTGCAATTTGGAAACTCTGATGAGGATGAAGTAGAATTTCCTTGGAGAAGCAAGCTGGCTGGTAGAGACAGAAATTCTTCTCTCTGACTTCTGAAATCCTCAGTTTTGGCTTCAAGATCTACAACTAATTGGATGAGGGGACTCCAATCATTGCGGAGGACATTCTCCTTTATTATTTGTGGATGTGAGCAGCTGTAAATGCCATCAACTGAGTATACATGCAAATATATCTATGAAATACCCTCGCACTAACAATCAGGCCAATGATTACTTGACCGAACAACTGAATACCATAATCCTGAAAAGTTGATACATGAACTTAAACTATCACAATGAGCTACTAACGGTGATAGGAAAATTGCAGGTGGACCACATTTGCCTTGAGAAGAATGCTTCATTTAGTTTGGATCATACTAAGCTGAGGTTTATAATAGTTAGCATAGTATAATAGAATTTTTTTATTTCTCACTCATATAGAACCAAAATGAGTAGCCCTGATTGGCAGGGCAGTTCACCTCCATGCAGTTTGAGAAGCCTTCCATCCTATGGCACCACTATTTTCAACATAGTTTTCAGGGTCACTGCAGAGTGGGGAAAGCATGGTAGATTATGCTTCCAAGGTGTTATGATCCAGTCCTAGAATTATTATACATCACTTTCATCTACTTTTTATTGGTCAGAACTTAACTTACATGACCAACCCTAACTTCAAGGAATGCTGGGAAATGTAGCCTCTGTATTCAGAAACAATAGGAAATGATTTTGGGAATCAGCTAGCCTGTTATGCCACAAGGTACGTAGGATGCTTTTGGATATTGAATTCTGAAACTCAGAGGAAAGAGCTGAGCTGGAAATGTCATCAGGAATTGGAAGGGCTATGTCATGAGAGTAGATCAAGTCACTCATGGAGAATAAGTAGAGACAAGAGAAGTGGGCCAAGGACAGAACAAAGATGGCCTGGGAAGGAGGATGCTGGGTAGACCTGAAAACCTCAGAGAGATAGCTTGAGTTGGGATTTATTGTGCTGTGGAAGCCCAGGGAGAGGAGAGATTTAAGAAGAGGTAGAAAATAGTGTAAAATGCAGTAGAAAGCTTCAGGAATATAGCAAAATAAACTCACAAGGTGTCTACTAAATGAGATGATTACATATGGGAGAACTTACTGAATATAGTTCCCAGTTCAAGGGCACAGTAAGGGCAGAAGCAGTCTGAGGCATAAGCAAAGAGGAGCCATAGAGAAGGGACGGGCAGAGAAACTGAAATGAGGGGATAACTGATGAAACCATGTCCCCTAGAGAACAAGAACAAGAGAGTTTACTAAAATGAAATTTTGAGTTTAGAATTTACTAATTGCTACTAAATGCGGACTATGTGTTCATCAGTTGTAATAAATGTACCACACTAAGGAAAGATGTTGTTAATGGGGGAAAGTGTGGGAGGAGGAGGGGTGGGACATATAGGAATCCCCTATATTTTTTATGTAAGAATTATGTAATCTAAAGCTTCTTTAAAAAAATAAATAAAAATAAATCAGAAGTAGCACACATCAAAAAAAACTTACTAAAATGCTTTTTTGTCATGGTCTCTTTTATGATTGATAGGTAACTGATATTTGTTATAAGCAATTTTATTAACGAACCTAGCAGTAGAAAATATAATTATATCCCTAGTTCCATATTAGTTGGTTTACATGATCGATTCACTGTCCTGGGAAATAAAATTAATCTTTGAAAGAAAAAATCACATTGTTTTTGGTTTTAAAAGCCATGTATAGCACAGAAGAGAGAAATATATATATATATATATATATATATTTTAAGATTTATTTATTTATTTCTCCCCCCTCCCTCTGTTATGTGCTTTCTGAATCCATTTGCTATGCGTTCTTCTGTGTTTGCTTGTTTTCTCATTAGGCAGCTCCGGGAACCAATTCTGGGACCTTCCATAGTGGGAAAGAGGTGATCATTCCCTTGCACTACCTCAGCTCCCTGATCTGCTGCATCCCTTATTATCTCTCCTCTGTGTCTCTTTTTGTTGCATCATCTTGCTGTGCCAGCTCTCCATGTGGGCCAGCACTCCTATGCAGGGCACCACTCTGCAACAGGCCAGCACTCTACACAGGCCAGCACTCCACATGGGTCAGCTCACCACACGAGCAGCTTGCCTTCACCAGGAGGCCCTGTGTATCGAACCCTCGACCTCCTATATGGTAGACAGGAGCCCAATTGTTTGAGCCATATTTGCCTCCCTACAGAAAAGAGAAATATTCTGATTTAACTTTGCTAAATTCAGACAAATTGTAAATCTTTTATTTTCTCCAAAATTGTTAGAAACTGTTTTTTGTGTGTGTTTAAAGAAATGTTACTCTGTGTTGTAGTTTCGCTTCTCCTATTTTTTTAACTAGGTTCATGTTTAGAAGCCTGTTTCTTTCCTAGAAAAAATTTTAATAATGCAAAGTAAGACAGAAATTTATACTTATATTTGAACTGAGGTGGGTAGTTAATGGTCTGGTGTTTAATACTGAAAAACAACCCCTATCACCACAGTTTTATTAATAAATTATGCCACTGCTTTATTTACCTTTTGCTTCTTGTCAATTCATGTTTTCCAACAGGGAAATTAAGTGATGTATATAGCATTACTTTAAAGATTTATTTATTTATTTCTCTTCCCTCCCTCCCCCCTCCCCCCACCCCGGTTGTCTGTTCTCTGTGTCTATTCGTTGCGTTGTCTTCTTTGTCCATTTTTGTTGTTGTCAGCGGCACGGGTATCTGTGTTTCTTTTTGTTGCGTCGTCTTGTTGTGTCAGCTCTCCGTGAGTGCGGCACCATTCCTGGGCAGGCTGCACTTTCTTTCGCGCTGGGCGGCTCTCCTTATGGGGCGCACTCTTGTGCGTGGGGCTCCCCTACGCAGGGGACACCCCTGTGTGGCACGGCACTCCTTGCGCGCATCAGCGCTGCGCATGGGCCAGCTCCACACGGATCAAGGAGGCCCGGGGTTTGAACCGTGGACCTCCCATGTGGTGGACGGATGCCCTAACCACTGGGCCAAGACTGCTTCCCTAGAGCATTACTTTAAAATGTTTTAAAATTATTTCTATTTCTTCACTTAAGACAAGAAAATTTTGAAGTAACAAATTGAAAATAAGTCATTACTATTCATATACTAATGATAAAGATGATGGCAAGGATGAATAACAGTATATTTTATATATTATTTTAAATGCACCTCACAGAACTGTTTAAATATATTCATTTTAACCTTTCAGTGAAAACCTTAAAATAACACCCTAACTCATGTCAAAAATTTTAATTACTATTTCTTTGGGTATGTAATTTAAATATTGTACTTTGATGTATTGAGGGTTTTTTTAATGTTATCACTTTATTAACCATATATCTTTTAGTTTCTTTGTACTTCTGATATTAGGAAATAGGATTAAAGTAGGTAAAATGTATTTAAAACGTTGATTTTAATTTAAATCTATTTTCTGAAAAAGGGTAGTTAATCATATTCATATATTCATATTTTTTCCTTAATTTCTGTCTTGGTACTTGCTTTATAATGGACTCTGAATAAATATTTGTGAATTGAAGATAATAAATTTGAGTCAGTATGTTTAGAGAAAAGTAGTATAACTGTCATAAAAGAGCATGCACCATTTCCAGCTCATTTTATTGCATTATTCTTTCCCTATTTGATATCAGGGTCAGTCTTTAACTGCAAGGAGAAGAGCTGGCTATGAAATGAGCATCTAGCAATCATCTCTCCATTATGCTAGTCAGAATCCATTTCAGAACCAAAGTTGCACCATTCAAGAAATGTGTATTTGCTGATGAGATTTTAAAGAAAGCCACACTCTGTGTCACTGTGGCCAAGTGTTTTAATCATGCCCAGAATCTCTTCTTCATTATGGGCCTATTTTTTTCTCAAGTGTCATTTTCCATCTTGTGATTTAAAGATATATTTATAGTCCCTTAATCTCCCTGTTTCATCAGCTTCTTGTTTTGTATGTTGAATAGGGTATTGGTTTTATAGAAGGAAGGTGGGGATGGGGTAGATCCATATAATTTTTGGCTGTTCCCTTAACTTGTAGTTCTGTCTTTCACCTTCTCAAAATCCCTTCCACTCATTTGCTCACTCACTCATATTCATTCCCCAGCAATAGTGAGCATTTGTAAAATGTTGAACACTGTGGTGGACATAGGCATAGAGAGGTGAATTACAGTGCCTAACAGAATCTGGCACAGTCCCTACCCTCAAAGAGCAATAGTAAAAAGTCCCCTTAAGAACCCTGCTCAGGTCCCCTCTCTGTTGTGCAGCTTTTATAGGAGCTGTAATTCCACATTGAATGCTTACCCTTCCATACAACTCATTTGGGCAGCATGTCATTATATTAGTCCCACTAGCTGTTGGAACAAATAAACCTCCAAATTTCAGTGGCTTAGCACCTTATAAGTTTATTTTCACTAATATTGAGCAGTTGAGTGTGGTTCCAGGTAAGTGGGCTCTGCTAAACGTGGTCATTTAGGGACCCAGCTGAGGGAAGCTCAGCCATCTTCCAAGGTCACCTTGGATGTCAATGTCGGGATTGCAGGAGTTAGAGCATGAAGGATTGATTGCATGTGGGAGGTTTTTTTGGGCCAGAGCCCAAAAGTCACACATAATTACCTCCCTCTCTTCCTTTCTCTATAACTCAGGCACATGGCCACCCCTGACTGGAGAGCTGGGAAATGCAAGTAGTGGGGCGTCAAAAGAATGTCTGCTATGCTAGGTTGAAGGATGATAATTAATTTCCTACTCGGGTTATCAGGCAGTATGTCTTACATAACCCTGTTTATTCCTGCTGTTATAGATAGAATGAATTGCAATCTTTCAATGACTGTTTCAGAAATCATTTGGAAATTGAAGCAGAGAGAAACATCTTACTTTCCGTTGCAATCCAATAAACATCCTGAAAAAGTAGGAAAACCAACTATTTGAAATTTTTCCTGTTAACTTGCTACAAATGCTTCCTATTAAGAGATACTGTTTTACTCTTTCCCAGTATTGCTTTTCCCATCTGGCAAGCTACTTTTGGCAAAAACCTTCTTTTTGAAATCTTTCTGAGCCTCTTCCTCCCATCCCTGATTCCAGGCACAGTTAGCATTTGCATCCTCAGTGTTCTGCTAGAACCTTGCCATACCTGTTAGTTTAATTCATTCATCCATTCACTCATTCAAATACTAATAATGCCAAAAAAAAAAAATAACAAAGTTGAACTTCAGTGTGGTCAGTACTGTGATAGTACTACATACTGAATAGTACAAGGATGTGGGGAAAAGGGACCCGGTTCTGTCTTGGGCCTGAGAGAGAGATGAAGAATGCTTCTTTTAGAGGATGGGAGTTTGAGCTGAGTCTTTTTTATTACTCAAGGCAATGATATTTCTGGGGAGAAAAACCCTGTTTTGATCTTCTCTAACTCCAGCCTGACTCATACTAGTTGTTTAGTAGATTGAATTGAATGAGTGAAAATAGGAGATATGTGAATACATTTATAAACTTTACGTATGCAGTGCTTTGCAATTTACTACCTATTTTCCACGCATTATCTCATGAAGGCTCACAACAGCTCTATGGTAGGGAATAGATATTCTTATTCCTGGCTTATGTTCACTATCCAAAAGGTTCTGTGTTTTCCAACATTGTACAGTGGGCTGAAAGAATAGGTCTCTAATCTAGCGATTTTTTCACTCTTGAAAACAGACAAAAATAATCTAAACTATCAAAGTAGTGCTTTGAAATTTGTATTATGTGCCTTGAGCTTGAAAATTCAAACTACTTTTATCTCTCTTTGAGTGATGAAAGCCATTCATTTACATTGAGTCAAGCAAGAATGTTCTTTTGAAACAGAAACAAAGAAATAGGTCTTCCACCATATTTTATAGCTCCTTATATTCCTGCCAGCCAGTATTTTGTACTCAGTACATGCTCTAGAACTATTTCTTAATTAATTGACAGTGATTTACAATGTGAAAATCAAATTCCTCTAAATTGGACAAGGTTCCTCTCTGAGGCTGTCATAATAAGTTTTTTACCTGTGTAATCATTGTGTACAAGGGAAAAATTTGGCCTTGGCATATTATGATTCAAGGACTTTTTTTTAATGCAAGGAATTTTTAACATGCTTACTTGTTTCTAGTTTTCTTCAGCTTAGTCTTCTTTCCCTTCTTCTAATACACCCTTAGAGAGTCTGCCCAGGGACACTGTGTGGAGGCTGACTTGTCAGATGATCTTACCACAGCAGGTTGAGACTATTTATAATGGAGTTGCTTTAGGAACTTTTGATGCTCTAAAAATCTCAAACTTCTTTAGTATTAGAATTCATCACAGCCATCCATTGCTTCCTTCTGAGACTTATCTATATTTTGTACCAGTATCAGTGTCTTCTAGAGAAACATGGGTGACCTGGTGCCTGATTTACTAAAACTACAGCTAAGGATGGAGGCTTGGCTTATAGAAGTATAAAATTACATTTTCCACATGGATATTTTCCTTTACTTCAAACATAACAAGTCTGAAAACAAACTCATTTTTCACCCTTCCCCTGTCCCCTTCCCCACACCCAACCATTGCCAGCTGCTTCTGTGTCATTCCGTGATGGGCATCAAACCACAGTGAAGTGACTCCTCACTCCTCTCCTTTATACCTTACATCGGATTCATGCCCATGTCCTGTTGCATTGACCTCTAAGATATCTCTGAAATCAGGGTATTCTAGATCATGTTTTAATACCAACTATGAATGCATTTCTGAATCTCCTGATAGCTATGAAATTGTGAGAAAGGAACCAAGAGCTCTGCTAGAGTTTACTGTTAAGTCAAAAGAGGACTTGGGTTAAAAGATAGAAAACATTTTAAGGAGGTTTCAATGTTGGAAGACATTTCTCTTCAATACACTTCAATTTTTAAGATTTTATTTCATCTTTTCTGGAAGTACTTGCTTTCTCCAGAACTTTGAAACCAGGAGACACAGCTTAGACAGTCGGAATCATTCAGCACATGTGGCATATGGACTGTTTTTGGTCAATATTTAATGAATGAAGGATGAACAGGATGATAATGATGAATGGATCCTGAACTCTACACCTGTGTTCAGTTTTTCCTTAACAGGAATATGTTTTGTTTTGTTTTGTTTTATCTTTCTAAGAGCAAGATAAATGCCAAGTCATAGAAAAACAGGCCCACAATTCATATTAATCATTACTAGAGAAACACTATTAGTACCTCAGCTTGCTATCTAATGGCATTTTAATCTGCAGGAAATCTGAGAGTCTGTAATTGAAGACTCAGTGTGCCGATTATGTGTTTAGAAAAAACAGAAATGGATGTCAGGGATATGTGGATTTCAGTCTAATGTTTCTGTAATAATAGCGATGTGCCAGGATTCTGGAAAGGTTCTTAAGATTTATTTTACCCACTGATTGTCTTATTGCTAATATATCATCAACAAAATAACAACTTAGCAACATTTAATGAAAGTGACATTTGTAATATTTATCCTGAACTTTATCCTTCAAGTATAGAATAACGGTATATTAAGGTTGAAAGCCTTCTGCAGGCAGCATTGTTGCAGTTATACTAATAAAGCTGTAAGTACTAAGCAGGTCAACGAAATTTTGTCATTAGTTATTGCAGCAATTTAGTTTTGCAACTTAATTTTGTTCTCCCGTATAGTGAAGAAGTGAAATAGCTAGAACTAGTTCTTCTGTTTCTGTTTTGCAGGGGAAGATGGTGAAAGGAATGGGAGGTGCTATGGATTTAGTGTCCAGTGCCAAAACCAAAGTGGTGGTCACCATGGAGCATTCCGCAAAGGTAATTTGTGCTTTGTCCCCCAATTACTGCTGTTTGGAAATTCACAATATACCAAAAGCCATATACCAGGTCACATGACTGTGTTTTTATCATTTTTCTGCATCATTCTTGTTGATAGCATTTGTATTTTAGAGAGAAAGCTTACAAATGAAGATAGTTATGTCTTATTATTCAGCTAAATAATTGTTGAACTTTGTGTGAAGCGAAGCACCAGGATGTTCTTCAAATAGTTAGGTCGTATGCAAATAAAAAGTAAAAACTGACTCCAAAGACAGTGAAAAGATGTTGGTGCAGACGTTTTGATTCAGGTTTTAAAATGATCACAGTGGTTGCTATCTGTGTACAAAATGGAAAGCACAGCAGAATATAGGTTTTTCATGACAGTTATTTTCATATGGACAGCATAGCACTTTATCAAGGCTTTCAAATGTCAATTTGAGAAAGATGTTAGAAAATGGTGGTCTTTGTGACAGCAAATGTCCTTATTCTGTAAAGTATTATACTTTCATGTTAACAAGTCATTAAATATTTGAGTTCTTAATATATGTGGTAGGCAATGTTTCGTCACTGGGGATTTGACAATGACCAAAGCTAGAAAAAACCACTGGCCTCATGGAGTTTCATTCCCTCATCACCATCATCATCATCATCATCCTATCATCTTAAAATAATAATAGCTACCATTTACTGAACGTTGACTAATGTCAACAGTAAACCAAATACTCTGTATGTGTATGTGTGTATTTTAATCCTGATGATAATTTCATGAGTTTGATGTAGATATTTTCTGTGATTCCAGAAATGGAGCTTTAGAGGGGTAAGTAACTTGTCTGAGGTCACATAACTGGGCACCTGAGGTTAGGGCTGGGTATTTCTGGCTCCAAAGCCCAGTCCCCTAACCATAGAGCTATCAGTATAATATTCTTTCTTATCCCAACATGGTGTCTTCGAACCTTTAGCTTAACTGCTTACCTGACCTGAATTCATGGGATTTTGCTGGTTTACAAAGCTGATACTAGGTGGTATCATCTTTATTCCTTACTTCCATTATTTTTTCTTTCTTTCTTCATCATTCTGTTTTCAAACCCTCACTTTGAGATTTGCTGATTTGAGTGGAAGTATAATAGCGTTCATTTGCCCTGTTTGCATCTAGTGATATAGCACTGTGGGAGAGCCATAGAGTTAGAAGATTTGCATCTCACTTGTTTCCCATGGGAGAGTTCTGTTACGGAATGATGAGTGCCATGAAAGGAATTTGTTGTGAAAACTATAATGAATATGAAGTTATCTTAGTTTAGTAAACACTGAAATGAGCACTGGTGCATAAATGTGGAACAATAGAAATGAAATCAACACAGGTGACTTCTGAGGAATGACTTGCAAAAGTATCCAAAATACTTCATTACAGAGGCAAAAGGATGCCAAGCCTGCAAATCAAATCTAAATCTTTTCTTGAACATAATGTCTATTTGGAGAAAAATTTTTTCTGACTTTCCTTTTGTTGTTACTGTAATTTTGACTCTTAGGCCCTGAAGTCCGACTCATTTGGGGTAATTTTTTGTGCATTCATTTTCAGAACATTAGGTCTGTATTTAACAAACTCTCTCCCTCTTTTTTATTGGTTTCTGAAATCTTTTCTTTCCCCTCAGTTGGAATTTCTGATGGAGGAAAATAAATGGTGCCTCCAACTTCTGACTGGAAATCCCTTATTAAAGCTTTTCACAGAGGCAAGATAATATTTTAACCTTTTCTTCTTCTTCTTCTTCTTCTTCTTCTTCTTCTTCTTCTTCTTCTTCTTCTTCTTCTTCTTCTTCTTCTCTTAGTGGGAAAATAGATGTTGAGTTTCAGATCAGGATTGAAGTTGGGTATTTTTTTCACAAATACTTTCACGTGTATAACCAACAACAAATGTCCTTTTAATTAAAATAATAATAATTTTTTCCCACTTAATAATTAGATAACCTTGATAACTAACAAACAGAAGTTTGTCTTCTTGCCACCTTCATATTTTATCCATGGTTCTGAATGTGTGATCATTACTATTTATTGTTCACCGGAATTAATTGTTACTGGCCCAGCTCAAGAGAACATAGGGGCCTCTCCCCTTCTTTCCCGCATCTTTTGCTCTGGCTCAAGATTGTTAAGGGCTAGAAAGGAGATAGAGAGGAGAGGATTTTCACTCCTGGTAACTTCTCCAGTTATTATCTGTTCTTTCAGACATACCAGATACCTTCTGCTGCTTGCTGATTAACTGAACGGTTTGGGGAACTAATCCCTAGAGTTTTGTATGTAAGACATAGGAGTGAAAAGTTGGCAGTGAAGGATTAAAAACTGAGAAAAGAAATATATGATCTTCTTGGATTCTTGTGCTGCTGATTTTTTTTTTCTGTAAGTAGGTCGAACCGTCACCTGGCTTTCAGATGTAACCATCTTTTTACTTCCTTTTCTAGTCTATAGGGTTACAGATGCTGATGGTTTATAAATACAGAAGCTCCTGCCCTTTAAAACCATGCCGTTTTTATTGGCATTTTTATCACACAAGGAAACTCTTTCCTTTCCAGCCTTTGCTAACAGCTCTTTCCCTTAGTTCAGGGACCAGCAGCTTCTAGAATTTTGCAACCCAGCCACCCACTGGTACTGCTCTAGGGTAATCATCATCCATCTCCTCTGCCATTAAACCAACTTTAGAGATGTATGGCAGGCACAGACTGCTCAGTTTGTCATGTAACACAATTTTCATTTAGGCTTAGACGTCACATTCTAGGCAAAATTGCGAAGCAGGCACGTTTTTTCAGTGTCCAGTTGCCTTCTTTCCTAGGCTCTTTTTTTATCTCTCAGTATGTTCTCTCCTGTGCTCTCTAGAAATGGGAAGAAAAGGCAGGAAGGGCATAATAGTTTGAGTCTCTGCTAGATGCCAAGTATTACCGTGCATGGCATTATGCATACTTTATCTCAGTAGTTTCTCAGTGACCCTCTGCAATGTAGGCAGGAAAGAAACCTGCCCAGGAAGCCGGGACCTTAATTCAGTTTGGTTCAGCTCCCGTGCCATTGATTGTTGTACTGTACACCATGCTTCCTTTTCCCCAAAGGTACCTCTGCACCAGTATCCCACCTATACCTACCCTTTTCTGGAAGCTTCAGCTTTCAGAATGACCCCTTTCTCTTATTTTTTTTCATTTCCCTGGTCAAAGCACTCCTTGCTTCCGTGAGGCAGATGTATGAAAAGCAATTAAAACAATCTGAGTATCTAATTTTGGCCCCTTGTACCTCCCACTTTCTTTTTGTATTAAAATCCTTCAGGTTTTAGCTAGGCACATAGTTCCCAGTGACTGACTGCATTTCCAAGCCTCCCTTGAATATACGTGTGTCCATGTAACCAAATTTGAGTCAGTTTCTGATGCCTGTAATTTCTGAATCAAGTCCTTAAATATAAAGCCAATTTCACTAGAATTTCTTTATTCCTCTTCTGGTCATCTGAGAAAACTTCAACTGTAGTAGCAGCCTTGGACACAAAGTTGTTAACCATTCACTGAAGATTGCAAAGCTATGGCAGCAACCTGGATCCATGGATACCTTCCCTCTCTTTTGTGGGTTCCTGCCAGAACTCCCCACATACCTCTGCTTTTCTTGGGGACCATCTAAATTCTTGGAACCAACTATTTTTACCCAATGGTTCCCTTACCCTTATCTCTAGACCCAAATGTTCTGATGAGCTAGAACTGTATTTTTAACTACTTGCTAGACAACTCCACCTGGTTGTCCCTCAACCACCCTGAATGTAACACATAACACAAGTGAAATCATCATTTCCCCTAAATATATCCTTCCTCCTTTTTGGCCAAACTAAAGCAACACTGACATCCCAGCTACCCATCTGCCCTTTTCCTCAACACCAAGTCCTGTAGATAGTGTGCCCATAATACACAATCCTCTCCTTCCTGTGTAAGTGTACTATCCTCATTCTTGTTTAGGTCCCTGTCACATCTTCATGGATCACTGTTGCATTGTCACAAGGGCCTTTTCCTTCTTGTCTGACCCTCCCTCCCAGTCATCAAGCACACTGCTGCCAGAGTTGGCATGTCTAACGTTGAAGCCAGATTGAGTCATTCTTATTTAAAATCCTTTATTAAAGTCCCCACTGCTTAGATTACCTTAGCTCGAAGCCTTTTGTGACTGACTCTCCCGACAGGGCTTCATTTCTTCTAGGAGCTCCACTTACGTCACGTTGTTTCCTGTCCCTAGGTGTTTTCACATTCTGTTCTCTCTGCCTTTTCATCAGGCTCACTCTTACTTCTATAAAGTAGATAAATGAATCTCTATTTTATGCATTTATTTGTTTTAGTACCTTTCATCCTCCAGATATTATGAATGACCGAATGAATATTCCTTGATTCTTTGTCTTGAAATTTGGTAGAACGACCTCATATGACTATTCAATTTATTTGTGTATGCAGCCATCAAATATTTGTTAAGAACCTGTTATTTGCCAGGGGCTGTGCTAGGGGTCCAGGGATTGAAACAATGAAAAGACATGGTCCTTCATTCGGGCAACTCAGAGTGTCTTGGGGGGAGAAAGGCATAGAAATAAAGTCTTAAAGAGTTTGCCAAAATAGACTGTGCAGAGTAGAGCACCCAAGTCCTTTGTGGGGGAGCAACAAGGAGGGCTTCCTATGGGATAATGTGTCATTTGCATGGAGAGCTGGAGGATAAGGATGAATTTGCCAGAGAGTAGAGCTTTATTTACAGTGAAGTAAAAGTTGAGAGAATGGATGGGCACTGGGGTGTAGAAGGGCAGTGCCTGTTAAGAGATTTATAGTTAGGTCCTTGTTGTCCATGGCTTCCCATCTCATTTAAATTCAAATCCCGTGTCTTTATCACTGCCTCTAAGTTCCTCTAAGGCCCGCCATGGTCTGTCTCCTCTACCCCACTACCCTCTGATTCTGTCTGTTACCATTCTCTTCACCCACTTAGCTCTAGCCCTACACTCTTGCTGTAGGTTCTTGGAACATTCCAAGCATCCTCCTGCCTTGGAGCTTTTGTACTTACTCTCCTCTCTGCCTGTAACAGCTCTTCCTCAGGTATCTGTGTGGCTTGCTCCCTAACTTCACTCAGGGCTCTGTTAGTCATCTTACCAGGGAAGCTTTGTCTGCCTCCCGTCTTATATAAAATAGAACTCCCCCTTTTTCCTACAACTCTTCATCCCCCTTTTCCACTCCATGAAATCAGGGACTGTAGCTATTTAAGTACTGCCTGAAATAGTGTAATAATATCCAATGTGCATTAGGACTCAGTAATATTTGTTGAATTAATTCTTCAAATAATATTGACACTTTGAACATATAGATCACTTGTATCTTTACCAAAACCATTTTATGTCTACTGTCTCTATTTTAGCATTATAACACTATCTTTAGATAGGTCTTATAATTTCCTTTCCAAAGACAAACTGCATTCCAGAGAGGTTAAGTATTCTGATAAAAATCAAGTGGCATTTAAGAGCAAAATTAAGTCCAGAATCCATATACATGTATTCAACCTCTGAGCCTCTTTTTTTTTTTTTTTTCCCCTATACTTTTCTGTCTGGCAAGTATCACCACCACCACCAATATAAAGGAAAGTATTTTGTTTTCAATATTGCATACTGGTAATGTGTTCCTAAGGGCATATCATCAGAGCACAAAAGCAAAGAAACTTAGTCATAGTTGTCATTTATTGGAAGCAAGCAAAGCTTGGGTACCTATTTTAGAGAACATAAATGAGAATTCTATTTCTAAAGCAGGTTTAGATTTTTTATTACTGTAGGAGATCTGGATTCTGAAGAGATAAAAATATCATAATTATATTGTTATGAACTTTAGAATAAATCTTTGTGAATAATTTTTTTATTAAGTCCAATAAAGGTCTGCTAGCTCATGTCTCTTATAGGTTTCCTGAAGCCATCTAATCTTTTTTTTTAAATAAAATGTTTTAAAAAGCACTAGATTACATAAATGTTACATTGGAAATATAGGATTCCCATATAACCCACTTTCTCCCCCTCCCCCACTTTTCCCAATTAACAACATCTTTCATTAGTGTGGTTCATTTGCTACAATTGAGGGGCACAAATATAACCATGAACTATAGTTTACATTCTAGTTTACACTTTGCACTACACAATTCTTTAGGTTTTGACAAAATGTATAATGGCCTGTATTCATCACTGTAGTGTCATGCAGGACAGTTCCAATGTCCCCCAAATGCCCCATTTATACCTCTCCTTCCCTCTCCATCTCCTGAGAACCTCTGGTAGCCACTGCCTTTATATTACTGTTACAAGTTTTTCCATTGCTAGAATAATGAGTCTACTTTAGTCCATAGTTGCATTCCCCCCTTATGTTTGTTCATTACTCAATCTTGAGGATTTGGGGGTGGTGATGTCCACTTTGTTTCTGATTGAGAGGGGGCTTAGATCCCATGGGGCAGATGGATGGAACTATCTTGTTAGTTGTAAATACTCTCTATTTTGGGGGATGGGCGTTGTCCATCATCACCCTTTTGTTATTCTGGGTGAGTCCAGTGAACTAGAGAGTACATGTTGCAACTCTGCAGATATTCAAGGCTTAACCAAATGCCATTTTATCTTGTCTTTGCTTTTTATGATGGGGAATTATAAAAAATAAGATTATTATTCCTATAGTTTGGACCAACAAAATAAATTTTAAGAAAAGTCAACAAATACGAAGTTTTAAAAAAATATCCTTTTCTGGGAAAGATTCTTGTGATTTTCAGATTCCAAAATAAATATTCTTTTTTTCAAGAAAATCCATAATTAATATTCAACTGACTTGATTATTTTCACTTATAAAAGCTTACCAATCTTTTATAGTTTCTTAATTAGACTATTAATAGTTAGCATCTGTTTGGAAAAAAAGTGTCCACCTTTACAAAATAGAAATCCTTAGTCATTTTTGTCTTAGCTTTCCAATAAAGGTAGAAACTCCTGCAAAAATATTATAATGAAAAAAAGGTAGTCCAAAACCAATAAAACTCTTAAAAGCTTTATAGAATTTAATTAAACAAATACTTTCAATTCTATAAATATGAAGTTCTGTGCAAGAGTATCCACATTATTTAAAAGGAAAACTAAAGCTAAGAGAAACTTCCAAAATACCACAACAGTTCATGAAAGGAAAGAGAAAATAATTCTGTTCATTCTTGGGTTCTATCATCCTCAGACTAGAGATCACATGATACAGTCTTTAGAAAGGAAAAACATAAAAGTTAGGTCATGCTAATGATTTTTGTGTTATATTGAAGAAAAGGGGCCTTCTGTTCTAAGATCTCAAAGCTCTGAAGGTTTTAATTATAGAGAAATGGCTTGCCGTCTGTTTTCTAATTTGGCTAGTAATCCCCTTGGAGAATGTGCCCATAACCACAAACTGTTACTACATCCACATATAAAAATAATTTTAATGGCAAATGTCCTTCACATCAGAGCTGCTGAAAGCTTTCCACTGCAGTCCTGTGTGGACTGTTGGAATCCTTACTTAATAGGTGCTGTGTAAGGGCCAAAAATTTCTCATGAGAATAAGCAGTGTGAGCAACTTCATCCTGTCCTTTTATTCTGTGTATCTTGATTTCCTTCATTTAGCAAGTCCTGTTCTTTCCTGTGTACCACATCCATCATCACAGTGATTCTGTAGTCATGTATTTTCTAATACCATGCTTCCCCATATTTTATGTCTGCGTGTGTGCACGTGCATATGTGTGTGTGTGCAGAAGACATTTCACTTGACTTAAGAATTGAGATCACCTCAGCTAAGATGGAGTTGAAGAAGGACAACCACCACACCACGGAGCCTAGAGTGTCTACAACTGAAAGCGAGAGGATTGCATCCAGTATCCATGAGGAATCTGAGCCTCCTCTTGACATAGAGGTGCAATGGACACAACCAATCCAATGTCCACAGAGAAAAGGTGGCATTGGAGTGGGAAAAGTGGACATGGTGGGTAATGGGTATGGGGAATGGCGACGATATGTGAGACAATATGTGGAGGTGTCTTAGGGACTTGGAGCTGCCCTGGATGGTGCTTCAGGGGCAATCACTGTACATTATAAATCCTCACAGGGCCCACTGGATGGAATGGGGGAGAGTATGGGCCATGATGTGGACCATTGACCATGAGGTGCAGAGGTGCCCAGAGACGTACTTACCAAATGCAATGGATGTGTCATGATGATGGGAATGAGTGTTGCTGGGGCGGGGAGTGGTGGGGTGGGGTTGGTGGGGTTGAAGGGGTCCTCATATATTTTTTTGTAATGTAATATTTTTACAAAATCTATTAAAAAAAAATTAAAAAAAAAAAAAAAAAAAAGAATTGAGATCAGTGGGGAGAGGCCAGGCCCTTTCTGTGATAATTTGGTAAGCTCCAGGGAGACCTGCCATTGGCTGGGTTGTGCCCCCATGCAAGTATTAAATACTCCCTTGCCAAGTTTAGCCTTTGTAGCCCCTCTCTTAAGTAGATAATGGAACTTTAGATGGAAGCAGATAGAAGATGTAGAATGACAGTAATTCCCTCTTCTCTCTCTACTCATAAATTAGCATGTTTCATATTACAGTCTGAAGTGTCTTAGTTTCTTCCTTTGATCATGCCTTTGTCTCTCCAAAGTCGTTGTAAGCCCCTACACGCACCTCTGCTGGCTCTGTTTGCTCTGGTCAGCTCAGAGATACTGAGAATGTACAAATATATATCTTAGAACCAGCCTCCAGTGGTCCATAGACACATAGTCAGTTGGTATTTTATAGCTCCAACTCTGGTGGTGTTCCTTCAGTCAGAATTACAATACTCAGACAGCATTATTGATCCTTATGGATTCCCAGCTACACTCACTGCTGCAGATATAAATGAACTGTCTCATTCATTGAGGTCAGAGTCCAGTGAAGGGTGGGAGGGAGGTCAATAATTAGACATTTATGGTGAGTGAAGGAAGCAAAGGAGCATTTAAGAGGTATATCCAGGCTGGGGATGTCAGAGGTGGTTTGCCCAGGGAAGATGACTCCTGAGCCAAGTCTTGCAAAATTAGAAGGATGTTACATTTGAATGTGGCGTGATGGGTATGCATTAGTTAAGTATTCCAGGTAGCATGAACAAAGGCTTAAAAGCTTGGTCTCTTAAGGAGCTACCCAAAGAAGGTACCTGAAAGAATTATATCACGTCCACATTTAAGCACTTACGGAAAAGAGGAGTTTAAAATGGAGTTTCATATAAAGCAAAATCTTAACAAGAAAGTTCATTTGCCTCAGCTGAATGAAATATTCACATGAAATGCAAAGTCATCCTGCTGTGAAGAAAGAGAATTTATTTGGGATTAGGTGTACTATGATAACATGCAGTTTATTGTAATGATAACAGAGGGATTTGTTGTCATTTAATCAAAGTTGTTACTAAAAAACTTAGGTCCAGGATTTCACACAGATATTTAAAGAATTAAACCTAATGAAAGACCATCGCGAAGCAAGTAGTAGAAAGTACTAAGACCCTAAGACACTGTAAATAGAAATGATGAATTACTCTAGGTTTCATGAGATCTCTAAGTGATAAAAGGAGAGGAAGAGAAAAACTGGAGAAGCAGATGGAGTAAAGGGACTTAGTGATTCACAAGGTTATGATGAAGTTAACAAATAAGGACACATAGAAATCAGGAGACCTCAGGTCTAATGGATGCATTTTAACACCTTGTTTTGTATCCTTTCCTGACATCTGTTGATGAGGAAAGGAGAGAAACAGAATGACAAGGATGAACAAGATCACACTAACCTAGATATTTGCACATAGATTCAACCCTGCCTAGTTTATTTCACTTTCAGAATATCTCATTTGATTCTAACAATGATCACATGAGGAGGACAAGGCAGTTGGAGAGAAAACTGTAGCACAAAGAATTTAAGTGACCAAATGGCTACTAAATGGCAGAACTAGGTCTTTGCTACCACACTACACTGCATCTCTGTACTAGGATTTTTTAAAAATGCTTAAAACTCAGCAATTGTTCCTCCTTTGTGAATCATTAATATATGCAGCTGCCATACCACATTGTGAGGCTCAGCCTGGCATGGTGAGAATAGAGTGTTAAAGTGGGAGTTAGTCATATTTGGCTTCATAGCTAACCTATTGTTCAATATTGAAATTGTGACATTCTTTAATCTTTCTGCATCTCATTTTCTTTTTTTCTTTGATCTATGCTATATCTTGGAGCTAAATGTGAATGGAGTCATTTAGCAGCATTGTTATAACTGCAAGAATACACTGGATGCCAGTTTCCTAAGCAAGCCATATGGTTGCCCACAAATGTGTGTTATGTTTTCATTAGTTTTGTGGGTCTCGGGAATTGTGTTTTATGTCAGACTTCACATAGGAACTTAAAGGTTCCTAATGAATTCCCTGGTAGATTATAGAAATGTTTAATAGAGGTTGTATAAGTAATACTAGCTGGCATTTATTGAGCATTGCTAAGTGCCAGACACTTGATATGTATGAAATGATACATTTAAACTTTCTAGTAATGCTTTGAGGGAAGGCAGATGGGGAAATGTAGGTACATGGATCTTGTAGAGTATGTTGCAGATAGTCTAGCTGTAGCGCCCACACTCTGACCCACTATCCTATACTGTTTATGCTGAAAATGGTCTGTAAAATAACTATTGGTACGGCACAGTTGATTCTGTCACTTGAAATTTATGAATCCTCCTAAAACGAAGTTGTTTGTTCATCAAAAACCAAGTGGCTGTGTTCACACCAGATGCAGATCATGCTCAAATAATGAGAACAAAGTAAGAGCTCCCTGCAGAAAATGTTATTCAGAGACGTACAGATTGTTCACTTTGTTCACAGCCAGGCCAGAAATTCATTTGACATGCCTTATTTGGGTTATATTAAGTGTAAGGAGAGCTGACAACTGTAGAAGTTCGAATATTCATCATTAACGTCAGCTATTTAATTTAGCTTCTGTGACACGTGAAAACTTTCTTTGAATGTCGACAGGAAAATAGATAATTAGAAATGAAGTGAAAGTGAGGTTTTATTTCTAAAGCCATAAATTTTCTTATACAAGAAGACTCAGAAGCATATAACTTATTATTAAAAGTGTAATGTTTAACCCTTTTATATATATTTATACTAGTTTTTTTTTAATATTATTATTATTTTTTTAATTACATTTGATTGAATTAATAGTGTCTATTTTTTTTAAAGATTCCCAATAGACTTCCCTTTCTCCTCCCATTCATTCATTCCTTCATGCATGCATGCATTCATTCAAGTTACTTATTGAATACCATTTTTGCCTGGCACTGGGTTAAGCACAGTAAAGCCTTTTCATTACTGGTGCATTTGTGAGTTGACAGGTTATGAGAAGAAGTAAAATCTTCTTAATTAAACCCAGTTATCTGAAATTCCCTGCCTCTGACCATATACTTGGTCTTACACCTGTTTGGGAGAAGATATACACCAGGTTAACAGATGCCTATTTTAGCAGGTAAAACATAGAGATGTCTAAAGATGAGGATAACATCTGTGTGGTGCTTTAGGTCAAAAGGAAGCAATGGAATCCTTTTGTCATTTTTACAAAAAGATCTAGAACGTGCTAGGTTAGCCTTCAGCCTTAAGAAAAATATTAGGTTAGGCACCTGGTGTTTGATACTTCCAAAGGAGCTTAATCATAATCATAAGAAAATGACCTGAGGGTCAGATTTTCAGAGTCACCTTTTCACCAGTGCTTCATAAACTGCCTCAGCAACCACTCTTGTCCTGGGGAAGTGGGTTAATGGGTAACACCTGGTTTCCGCTCTTAATTCATCATTTATTTTGTATTTAAAGAAAGGGTACTGTGACTAAAAGAAACTATGAAAGAAAATTTGGATTTCGGCTAGCTCACTTATTATACTAATGCAAAAACTGAGATTCAATCAAAATCCAGGAAAAGCAAACAGCTACGTAAGAGTGAATATAATCACAGTATACTATTAATACATTAGTTGGACCAGCAAGAAACAGTTTCACATGATCATTTAGTCAGAGTGATGTAAATTCTGACAAGTTAACTATAAATTATCACATGACTGTACTGGGATAATTGAAGATAATGAAAGGGATTTTTTTTTTTTTTTTTTTTTGGGGGGGAACGGTGGGTTGTAAGAGAACTATATCCCCATCTGCCAAAATAAGAAATTAGTAGATAATGTCTAAAATTGATTAATAAATAACATGGGGGAACGGTGGGTTGTAAGAGAACTATGTCCCTGTCTGCCAAAATAAGAAATTAGTAGATAATGTCTAAAATTGACTAATAAATAACATGGTAATCGTAATATTTTAAAATGCAGTGGTTAGAAGAAAATGGTTTAAAGTATTGGAGTTGATTCTGTTGAGAGCAGGTCTGAGGGTGAGAAGGATGATAGGGCACTACTGTTTCTCTGTGCATATATTACTTTATTAACAGTTAAAATTATTTTTAAAGGGAAGTTATGTGTTTTGTTCCATGTATGCTACCTGTCCTTGGCAAACGGCAGCTTATGTTTGTCGGGGAGTCATTCCCTGGAAGAGAAAAGTAAACAGGTTATTAGAAGTGAAGTTTCTCTTCAGCTGAGGGAGGGCTGAGGCAGGGTATTTCCTGACTAAATCACTATGCCTTTGGCTATTAATTTGACATTCTCCGTAAATTATTTCAGAGAAAGGAGCTGCTTCCAGAAAGAAAGTAAAAGGATGAGTTTGAATCTTGAAACAACTTGTACTTTAAGACAATTTCTCTTACAGTTTCTGTTTGTCCGATTGTTATGCCAATTATAAATAAGAAGGGTCTCTAACTACTTTTTCTGATATTTGAAACAGGGAAATGCGCATAAAATCATGGAGAAATGTACATTACCACTGACTGGAAAGCAATGTGTCAACCGCATCATTACTGAGAAGGTAATATGACTTTTTTTTCTTATTTCCTCAGGGTCTGCCACTGCCTTTTTTATTTATAAGCATTTTCAGAAGTATTTCTTGCCTCCTGAATGTATTATGTTGATAGGAATAGGATTAATGTAATCCACAGGTAAACTGAATAAGGAAAATTCACCAATTTAATGTTTCTCGATGTAGAATTCTTAATGTGCAACCATCTGGAAATATATATACATGAAAATTGAACTACTATCCTTGGTAACATTGAGAATATGATGTAATAAAGAAAAATTATATTGATCCTTATATTTTGACTATTATGTTTAAACTGAATGATATATACAAAGTTAAGAATATATCATTCCTGCCTTTCTTTTTTGCTTTCTCAAATCACAAATACAAACTGTTGCATTTCATTTTAGGAAACTCAGTCAAAATTGGGTTTTAGTAATTTGGTTGCAAATTGAAATACAAGTAATTACAGATCCCAAAGCAAGCCAATAAATGTGTTCTATTTTTCTTGCATGCTTTCAGCCTTCTTTTAAAAAATGGGAATTCGGAACTCACCTGTCATTTTCATGCTTCTCTAGATTTTTCCTTCTTAGATGGAAAATGTTGACCATTGGTACAGTTGAAAGCTACTTAGATCATAGAGAAACACCATAGGCAGTTACTTACAGTCACCTTTCTGACCCAGATTTGAAGCTAGGATGTTGGAATGAGTGGGAGGGTGGAGTGTTCTTGATTCAGCAGCTCGATGAAATCACAAATCAGAATTATCCACATCAGGGTTTTTCCTTTGATCCAGACTATGTCTTTTCTGTTAATGATGCTCTTCCTTTGCCAGAAGCCGTAGTCATATTGTCTTTGCATTGATCTGGTTCACTAAACTTCACGAGGTAGGGTAAGAAAGACCTTAAGCAGGCCTTTTTCAGTAAGTTAACAGGTTCGCAGCACTTTGCAGAACCCACATTTTAAAGAAAGCTCTGTCCTAAATCGTGTCTTCTTAGTGCCTTCCGCTAGGACTGTTTATGTGGAATTTCATAAAGGTGACTTACAGAAGGGTTCAAGTATGAAAAAGGGCAGAATATTTCATCTCACCATTTATTCCCTGACCCTTACCTTTTCCGGAACCTTCTCAAACTATGGACAGGGCTTGTTGAGAGGAATCCATTCGTTTGAAAATAAAGGCAAGACAGTCCTAGATCCTGTTGTCTTTAACAGTGGTAGTTCTTCTAAAGACAGTTCCAGCATGTGGAGCATAATCTGGCATTTGGCAACATTTTCTCCCTAGTCTTCCTCTTCTCTCAAGAAGCCCTCTCTATGTGGGGAATAACCCTGCTATTGTTCTTACAAATTCTGTACTCGTACTTGCAATACTTCCGATTGACTGTCTACCTTCCCAAATCCTGTCCATCCTTTAAGCCTAACGCAGTTCCCATCCTCATCCTGAAGATACTTCTAACTATTTGAGCACTCGAGGTCATCCTTAAAGTGGGCCACCATTCATTTTGGCACTTATCATCCAATACTTATCTCTTCTTAGGACATACCTTATATTGTTATTTAACTTCACTGCCATTTTAAAAACTTTCATACGTTATCTCTCCATCCACATTGTTGTTTCATTCAGTCATTTCTTTTTTTTTTTTAAGATTTATTTCTCTTCCCCCCCGCCACCGCCCCAGTTGTCTGTTCTCTGTGTCTGTTTGCTGTGTGTTCTTCTTTGTCTGCTTCTGTTGTTGTCAGCGGCATGGCAATCTGTGTTTCTTTTTGTTGGGTCATCTTGTTGTGTCAGCTCTCCGTGTGTGCGGCACCATTCCTGGGCAGGCTGAACTTTCTTTCGCGCTGGGCAGCTCTCCTTATGGGGCACATTCCTTGTGCGTGGGGCTCCCCTATGCGGGGGACACCCTGTGTGGCATGGCATTCCTTGTGCACATCAGCACTGCCCGTGGGCCAGCTCCACACGGGTCAAGGAAGCCCGGGGTTTGAACCGCGGACCTCCCATGTGGTAGATGGACGCCCTAACTGCTGGGCCAAGTCCGCTTCCCTCAGTCATTTCTTTTATCAGCATTTTGTGAGCACCTTCTCTGAACAAGACTGTTGTCAGCAGTAGCTACAGAAAGGAGGAAGAAAAAGTCTCTTCATGCAAGGGACTAACTCAAGAGGGGAAGACATCAACTATCTAGCATTACCATTTAGAGGAGAACAAGATAAAGACCACGATAGAGATACACAACTAATGCTGGGTTAGAACTATAGATGAGTAGCATCAAGAAAAGCTT
This sequence comes from Dasypus novemcinctus, assembly GCF_030445035.2. NCBI lineage: Eukaryota > Metazoa > Chordata > Mammalia > Cingulata > Dasypodidae > Dasypus > Dasypus novemcinctus. The sequence goes on along the minus strand of NC_080674.1, from coordinate 45,193,314 downwards.
CTAGGAGGTAGCAAATAGAAACTTCTTAAAGTGTTTTTGCAAGACCTTTCACAGTCCAAACATTTTCTCCTCCAGCCTCAGTTTCTCTCTTTCTGCCTTAACCTTCTCCTCACTCCAGCCATGCTTAAATACCGTGAAGTATGTTGCATTCCCCTCTGCACCATGCTCTCTTTTACTTCTGGGACTTTGTACATTCTGTATCTCTCTCTGGAACACTCTTCTCACCTGTTCATCCATACCAAGGTAATTCCTGCTCATCTTTTATGTCTATATCATTCTTTCTCTGGCAAGTCTCCTTTATCCCTCCCCCAAGTCTGCTGGGTATTTCCCTAAATCCCTGTTTTTACTCTAACTTACAACTGACCACTGTTTTGAAATAATCTCAAAGCTCTGCCTTTGTCTCACTCACCATTGTTTATCCAGCCATTAGCATACATGGTGTCTGATCCATGCTCAGTGAATACTTGTGGAATAAAAGTACTGTACGTTTCTTGCTGATAAAACTAATAGATAGAGTGATGAGTCTTGAAAGCTCAGTAGGAATTTTATATGTGAGAAGAAGAACAGACTCTTCTAGGCAAAAGGAAGAAGATAAGCAGAGCCATGGAGGTATGAAGAAAACCTGGCCTATTCATGGACCTGCAGGTGGAACAGCATGGAGCAAGGGCATGGCCAGATTCTAAAGGCAAATGTTGCAAAGATAGTGAGGGGCCAAAAAATGGAGGTATGTAGATGTCTTGTTAAGGAATTTGGATTCCGTCTAGAAGGTAGTAGGGAGCCATCAGTGATTTTTAGTTGGAGGGGAGGGGGACACTAGCCAATAGATTTTCATTTTTAGAAAGAATACTAAGTGTTGTGTAGAGTAGGGGGAGAAGAGATGAGATAGAGGGTCCAATTAGAACACCCCTTGGTAGGCAGAAAATATGTCAAGATCCTAAAATGCTGGATGGAAAGAGAAATTTGAAAAATTTAGGAGATGGACTCAATCTAACTTGACAATCATTTGGACATGGTTGATAAGGCAGAGGTGATTCCTATGTTTTATGGCTAGAGGAGATGATTGATTTTTTTTTTTATCTTTAGTGTAGCCAGGAAGTTTAGGGAGAGAAGAGAGTGAGAGACAATGGAAGGCAGGAAGTGATTAGGTTCAGTTTGGACATACTCCTAAGTTTTTCATATTCTTAAGAGCATCCACTTAGAGATCTCCAATAAACAATTTGAATCAGTACTTCAGAAGAGAAGTCAGTATTGGAACAAATCTTGTGAAGTCATTAGCATATGGGGATAACTGAAGCCTTAACAGTAGTTGACATGTATTGTCAACATGAATAAAGAAATGGGGGGCTAACTGTGGAACTTGGGGTACCTCAAGGACAGGAATGGTGAGCTGTATACATAGTAAAGCTCAATAAATATTTGTTGAATGAGTGAATGAGAATGCATTCCTTTAAGGACAAAGAATGTGCCCAACCCTGCCACTAGCAGATAAGGGGCTAGAATTCCATGATCAGCAACTAAGAAAAATTCCATTAGGTTGCTGTTTGAAAGAGGAGGAAGTTTTGGAGGAGGTTATGACCCTGATTTCCTAATTTTGTGCTGCTAGAATGAGATTCTGAAAGATGCTTTCCTCACCAGCACCTGGGCTATGATTAACTGCTTTTTATTTATAATGTAGCCTTGTATGGTAGTGACAAAATAATTAACTTATCCTTCTATAAAAAAAATAAAGTAACTTTAATATTATTCTTGGTAGTTGAAAATTTTATTGGAGCTTTTAGGTTTAATTTCTATTTTAATTAAGTTTTTGTTTACACTTTAAACCACTAAATGAAAATCTTCCTAGTTCAAAAGTAAATTTCCTTCTTTTCAAATTAAAAAATATTGAAATAATTTTCACTTTTTTTTATTTTCTAGTATATAATCTTGGATACTAATTAGGGTTTGTAAGGTGTTAATAAAAGTTTCTTAAAAGTATAATAGTGAGGCAGTTTACCTCAGAGTTTATATACTTGATTACTGAACTCATGAGACCACAATTACCTTCTCCCCAAATCTTTTCCTTGCCTGTTCTTTATAATACAATCCATATTTTTTCTTTTAATTTATTTCAGTTTTGTGAGTATACAGTTGTCCATAATCCAGTGAAACGTCTATCAGTAAATAGTGTTCCAGGCACATTTTCTGCAAAAGAAAAATGTCAGTTTTTTAAAAAAATCATCACTTTGGAATTAAGCATGCCAATGAAGATATAGAAATCCCTAAATGGCCTTTTTTTTCTTCTACAAGCACATATTTCTGCTGAAAGAAAGGTTTTCTAGGAAAATTAAAACATACACAAAAATAAGTTTGTTGAAGCAGTATTTCCTCTTAAATTTAAGTTCTCTTTTCTAATAAAATCAACCAGGTCACCAGGAAGTCGTCAAAAAAAGAGAGAGAATGCAATTATCACTGGTCCCCTTGATGTTTTCTGCTCCTGGGGAAAAGTACCAATCAGCTGGAAAAAATATGTGTCTTGGGGTTCCAGCTTGGGTTTACACGCCAGAGGCAATAAATTAAGCTTCTGAGGAGAAATGACAAGCCTATGCTGTGTCTCTGCTATATACCAGGCATTGTGCTAGGTGCTTGGAGGATGTTTTGGTATTATATTTGATCCATTTAACAGTCCAAGGTTATATGAAAATGCAGATCCTAAGCCTGCAAATAAGATCTGAATTTAAGATAAATCCAGAGGAGAGGAGAGATCTGGTAAGCTTAATACTTGTCTGAGAAAGAGCAAACATTCCCCATTGCACTGGAAAACAACTCCAAGACCAAGGAGTACGTCATAGAAACCCAGTTTTGGTTCTTGTAGTTAGAGCTTCCCATCTATAGACTTTTCCCATGGGAAGTATTTAGGCAGAGCCTAAATGACCACTGGAGAAGGTGGTTTTGAAGAATTCTTGGACGGTAGGTTCTATTAAATGACTTTGTATGTCCCTTCCCCTCAAGAGGCTATACTTCTAAGTGTGAAAGCTTATGTTTGAAATCAGATGCAATAGGTGAAATCTCCTTGCTGAAGTGACGCTATCTCAGTAGGCAGTACCATCACCTGGTATTACCGACTAGTAGACAGTCATAAAGTAATGTTTAAAGTGAGTTTAGTCTTCTCATGTTTGTCCTAAAGGTAGGCACCTACATTTGATTTGCATGCCTTGTGGTATCCCCTCAGGACCTATGTGTTTTACAGAATTTAAAAGAAACAGTTACCTGTCATCTTTTAGACCCAGCATAGCTTCCTTTTACATTTACTCCTCTTCAGGGCCTTGTTTTGTTTCCTGTACTTCTTCACCCAGCAGCATTTACCATCTTTTCCCATTCATCTCTGTGCATTCACTTTTCAAATATCCCTCCATCCCCTGCTCCCTCCCTTCCTTCTTCCTTTTTTCCTTCCTTCCTTCCTTCTTTCTCTCTCTCTTTCTTTCTTTAAATCATTATTAATCATTTAAATGACATTTTGACTAAAAGTTTTAAACTTAACAAGTAGGAAGGTAGTTTTTTATAACTGTTTATAGTAATAATAAATGCCATTAATACTTACCACCCACTTAACTTTCTAGTGCAGCAGTGTTCCACGATTAATTGCTGTTTAGGGAATTGGCACTTATTCTCACTAGAACGTAATCGTTACAGTTGACATTTTGTTATTGATGATTTTCAGAGTCTTTTGTCCTGGGTCTTGTTTCTCCTTTCAGAACTTTAGAAGTTATTTCTGTTTTGTACTATAAAATAATTATGGTGGTAGAAATTCTCATTGTCATTTTCTTGACTCTGGCAGGCGGTGTTTGACGTGGACAAGAAGAAGGGGCTGACTCTGATTGAACTCTGGGAAGGCCTGACGGTGGATGACATACGGAAGAGCACTGGTTGTGATTTTGCAGTAAGTGTTTCTGTGAACAAAGCCAGCCACTTGTCCTCTAGCACGAGCATGATTAATGGGTGTTTACAGGACATGAACCATTAATTTGTGATCATTTTTGGAGTTGACCTTTGCAGTGAACAGAAGTGGAAGGAAGGGTATCTCCAGATGAGAGCAGGTAGGAGCAGGAGCCCTGCCCTAACTCACAGGGGTGAGAGTGGAGACAAGGCCAGGGTTTGGCTAAAGAGTCAGAAGCAGGAGGGGGAGGATCCACCAGGGACAGCTAGAAAGACACGAGAAGGTAAGCTTGAACTCTAAGCTATTTTATCTAAAGCCTCTTGCAGATCTGTTCTTCATTTACATGTCAGTCAGGACTAAACTTGATTAACTCGAAAATGAGAGCCCCACATAGAGAAACGATACTTCCTGATTTTTAAATTCATTTATGACTTGTGACTTTCTCTTTTATTAACTTCTCTGCCTGATTATTACATCCTTTGAAGATGTTAGAATGTCAGTCTTCTGACACCTCTCACAGAGGTGTATGTTGCATTTGAAGAAAAATAGCATATAAAAACTCAGACTTACACAGCAAGTCAATATGTTAGTGAAATATCTATTTAAGGAATCCCCAAATCTACCCCACCCCCAACTTTTATAATGAGAAAAGTTATAGGTGTACAGAAAAAAATCATAAAGAAAGTACAGAGTTCCCATGTACCCCCCCCTCACACACACACACACACACTCATGTTTCCATATTATTTACACTTTGCGGTAGTATGGTATCTTTGTTATAGTTAATGAAACAATGTTATTATAATTATACCTTTAGCTATAGTTCATAATTTACATTAGGGTTTATTCTTTGGATTGTACAAGTCTATGGTTTTTAAAGTTTTTATTCTGGTAATGTATATGCAACCTGAAATTTCCCCTTTAAACATTAAGCTATACTGTTCAGTGGTGTTAATTATATTTACAATGTTGTACTATCATCATCACCATCCATTACCAAAATTTTCCATCACCCTGTACAGAAACTCTGTTCCAATTAAAACTCCCTATTCCCTACCCCTAACCAGGCCCCTGATAATCTGTATTCTAGTTTCTACCTCTATGATTTCGCATATTCTGACTATGAATTTGCATGTTCCAATTATTTCATATAAAAAGCATACAATATTTGTCCTTTTGTGCCTGCTTATTTCATTCAGTGTGAAGTCAAGGTTTATCCATGTTGTAGCATGTATTAGACCTTCATTCCTTTTTACAGCTGAATAATCTTCCATTGTGTGTGTGTATAAATGCATAACACATTTTGTTTATCCATTCATCTGTTAATGGACACTTGGGTTGCTTCTGTCTTTTGGTGATTCTGAATAATGCTGCTATGAACATCAGTGTGCAAATATCTATGCAAGTCCCTTCTTTCAATTCTTTTGGGTATATATCTAGAAGTCAACTTGCCAGATCATATGGTAATTGTGAACTTAGGGTTCAAGAAACACCTAAGTGTTTGGCACAGTGGCTGTACCATTTTACATTCCCACTAATGAATGATTGTTTTCCTATTTCTCCATATCTGTTTTAGTTTGACACAGGCTGCCATTGCACAAATGGGTTGGCTTTTACAATAGGCATTTATTAGGATAGAAGCTTAAGGTTGTGAGGTTATGAAAATGTCCAAATCAGGACATCATCAAGAGCTGCTATCTTACCAAGTTGCAGCTGTGGGAGATCAGGCACATGGCTTGTCTCTCCCCTCTCCTTCTTGCTTCAGCTTTGGCTACTCTGCTGATTCCAATGTCTGGCCTCTCCCTCACCCTCTGGGGGTTTCTCTGACTTCTGTGACTGCAGGAGATCCTGTAGTCCTCTCTCACACGGCGGGTAAAGTAGGGGTTATCTTTGACTGTTTCCCTGCATGTTTCTCCTATTTATATAGAACTCACCAAGAGGGCTGAGATGCACCCTGACTCATGCCTCACTGAAGTACTTTAATCAAAGGCCTCCAACCGAATTCAGTCCAATCAAAGGGTTCCACAGTCTAATCAAAGGCCCTTTATGGAAGCAATCTAATCAAAAGTGACCTAATCAAAAGATCCCTTATCTAAAATTAACCAAGACATCTTACCACATAAGTAGATTTACAGGCACAGGAATGGCTTAGTGTAAGAACATAATTTTCTGGGGTCCACAAAAGTCTCAAACCAGGACAATATCCTCTTAAAATTTGTTATTTTCTGGGTTTTTAAAAATAGCAGATACCGTTGTGGTTTTGATTCACTTTTCCCTAATGATGTTAAGTGTCTTTTCATGTGCTTATTGACCACTTATATATCTTTGGAGAAATAGCTATTCAAATATTATGCCCATTTTTAGTGGGTTTGTTTGTCTTTGTGTTGTTGAGTTTTAGGATTTCTTTGTATACTCTGGATATTAGCCCAAATCCCTTTTTAAAACATAGAGATGGATACTGCTGTATAAATAGCTGCCCTTTCATATAAGTACTTGTTTATAAATAAATCACTAATTGTCTACCTAATGGTAGTTGGGAGAATATTTCAGTCTGTTTGTAATTAGTCAAAAGTAAAGGTGCAATGCCTCTATAAAAATTAAGAAAAAGGATTTAATTCTCACAGGTATTTTTAAGAACTTATCTGTTAGTTTAAATGAAATATATTTATAAAGAGAAGAAAATGTGTTAATGTTGCAGTTACCCAGACTGAAGAAAGTAATTTAACAGACCATATTCAATAAGTCATGCTTATATTTCATACATTTTTCCTTATGTGCTATGTGCTTGACTTGTACCTATCAGTGCATAACGAATTTCTATAGAAACAATTTCACTGCATAATTCATTATCCACGTATAACTAACTGTTCCTGGTACAACACCAAGGTCTTTGTCTATTAACCTTTCCTGAATTTCCCTTTGGAAAAAAGAAGTCTCCCAGCAATACCTTGCACAAAAAGCATGTCGTTAATTAGCTTTGAATAACCTCTGGGGGAAAATGGGATTTTTTTATACTTTATTTAGGATTTCTTACTCCAGTGATAAAAGCCAACAATTCTTCTTAATTAATCAGCTGGGGTTTTTTTTGTTTTGTTTTTTGTTTTTTTTTCCCACATATGTGGATGAATTAAACTCTTCTTTATCAGGTAATGTTCACTTTTCTCCTGCAAAAAAGAGAGACCCTCATTGTCATCTATTTATTTTCTATTCATATAGGAGAATCAGGAATGGAATAGATGGATTTCTCATGTCTTTGATTTGTTTTTTTTAGGAAAAAAAAAAAAGTGCCAGTCCCTAGGACTTGAGATGTTGAAAATAGCCCTGTGGGCCCTCCTGTATTTCAGTACCATCCCCTTCTTCTCTTTTGACATTGACATGTAATCTTGTTTCCTCCAAATGACGCTGTTGATATGACATGCTAATTTATATGTCAGTGTTATTCTGAAAATGAAAAGGTTTGGGATCAGCTGCACCATCTCAACAAAGGAACTAGCTTTTGAGGGTCTGATGATAAATGGCATCCCTTTAGATCCTAATAGATGAGATCACATATAGCAAGTTGTTTCCTTATACGGGCAGGAAATAGGTTGCTCTTATTAATAAATGCTTAATAGCTGAGTTATCATTAAGGTACATGTAATAATAAAAGTACATTGATGATAATGTTTCTTTATTTGATAAACAGAAGATAATCCATGGGACTATCATTCTCATAGCAGCATTGGACTCTGTATATGACTATGTACCAGTTACTCAAGACTTCTGTTTGAGAAGAGGCTCATTTTCTGAACCTTCATTGTAAATGGCAGTGAATATTCTAGAAGAAAACGGTTAGACAGGTTGTTGCATAATAAAGAAAAAAAAGAGGTAAAAACCTAGGTAAAAACAACTGTGAGAATGGGTTGGTAAAATTTCTATATACCAAAGGATAGGCATGTAAGTAAAGTAAATTGGCAAAAGGTACAAAATATGGTTATAGGCTGATTGAGAAGATATTGAGAACTTCAAAGAAAAAGACAAAATATGACAGCATCAGACAACAGGATGACAAAATTATGATTTCAGGGTATTAAAAATGATTATAATGAAATATTTAGGGACTTTTAAAAAATGAATTGCTGACTCTTCCTTATATACAACAATGTAATTATTAAGAACAACATAAAATGTGGTAGGAAAATGTCCTATAATATCATCTGAAACATCTTATTTAAAAATTTTTAATGACCATTACAGTTGTATTCATAATTCATTAGAGAAGAAAAACTTGCTTTTCAATTGGTAGGAGACCATCTAAAAGGTCATCTATATTTGTGGAAATTTTGCCACAAAAATGCAAATATTAACTAATTTTAGAGCCTTCACTTGTACTCCTAAAATAAGGTTCTGGTCTGGAGTTAGAGAAGCCAACTCATTATGGCCAGAGATCCTGTTCCATATGATCTCTCTCCTTTAAAATGAAATTGTAGTGAAGAAAGGGATTTTCTCTTTTATGATTCTTGAGGACTGAGTTCTGAATCTATTATGAGAGAAAAAGGCAGGTAGAGGTAAAAATGTCACCTTTATAATAAAGCAAACATATATAAAGCTAGGACAGATGATGTGGTTAGGTGTCCATTTATGATATCAGAATTTGTGAGACTTCAGCGCTCAGTTATAGCCAGCACTGGAAGACCCCAGGCCCACTGCACAGGGCTGAGCTTTCACAGCTGCCAGTGCTCCGTACCTGAAGGCCTATCCCAATGAGCAAAAGAGTCGGACTGAATTATGATTCAGTTACTAGAGGACACAGAAAGAACAAGACACTACACTAATAGGTGTCCTTCCACATGGAAGGGAATATGAGAAGTAGGGAATAAATGCTCCACCCCAGTACTGTTGATTGGTAAAGCCATGTACACACGTTCACACTCTACACATGCTTGATTGTGATGCTGTTCAGTAATGATTTTCTGTCATTCCTTTATGCTACTAGCTCCCAGCATTTCCATGACTAAGACTTCCTTTAGTTTGTATTTCTCCTTCAGCTGTCACATGTTTTTAAATCTGCCTTCTGAGCATCTATCAAGTAATAATTCATTTTCAAAAAGTCAAAGGGATATTACATATTTCCTCATTTTATAGCTTTAACAAGCAAGTGAAAACATCATATTATTTTCACTAGTCTTTTTCACTCAGTGTGTTGCTACCAATTACTTGATGTTCCTAAGTAGAAAGAAAGGAAAAGGAAAGATGACATTCCCACTGCTTAAATTCCATTATCCCCAAAATGTCTTTCCAATGAGTAGTGAATTCAATTGATTATTCATTTCTTCTTTTCTGATGAATGCTTAATCTCAAGTAGTATTTTTTTGCCATAAATGTCTGTGAATCGGCTTTTGAAACAGAATAGTTCTTTCTGATTTTAATTTTTAATTTAAAAAATGTAAACCATACTTAAATATCATATGGTAGAATAAATTTCCATGATTTCATGATTGTTTATTAAACATGCAGTGTATGCCCCAAGTTTGCAATGAAATGTAAACAAAATAGAACTAAGCAGTATCATTCCTGTTCCCAAGGGCTGTTGTCTTCTTTTCCTGGGAGGAATACATCTAAACCACCTGTGTTAAAAAATTAAACAAGATGATGTTTATTTTTATGTTTGCAAAGGAATCTGAAAGAAGCTAGCTGCAGACATTCCTTGCCAAGTTGAATAAATTTTTACTCTCAATATCTATTATGGACTGGCATTATACCAGAATTAAACAGTATACTCTTGGGATGTCAATGGGCTGGGGAGACACATCATTGGCTTATCATCCATGTATAAATCAAATCGTCTTGTGCTTGGCCTGTAGATCACCCTGGCAGGATAATCTGCTTGGCTTGTATGGGCTTACAATGTTGATGAGACTGTGAGCGAATAGAATGAGATGTGGTGGTTTAGTAGATGTTTTTCATTACTAATATAGACAGGCCAAGCCAGTCTACATAAAACTTCATCTTCTTCCTTTCAATAAAAGAAATAAAATTTGTTTTCCATGTTGAGAATAGAAACGATATTAAGAGCTCAAAATAGAGCTGACATGACAAGGAAAAGAATCAGAGGTTTAGTTTCAAAAATTAAGGTGCTTAGTTTTCTTTCAAAGGAAACGCTATAAAGCATTTATTGGAAATTATCTGTTATAAAAAAGAAGAGTTTTATTTCATTAAATTAATTTCATAGATGTTCTGTTGTTTAAAAAAAAAAAAAGGAAAACAGTTTAAGACACTCTTGTCTAAATACTAAGAGCCTACATGATTTTTATTCTTCTCAGTAGAGCTGAAGATCTATGCAAATGTGAGCTATGACTTCTGTCTAGTGAGTATATTTCTACTTTTGAAAATGGCAAAACAAAATGAGCTTTCATTTATCCTAAGCCATATACCAAATCGTGTAGATCTTTTATATTCTTTTCATGTTATTCCGTTAGTAGTAAAATGGAAGAAGGAGCATCAACTTTGTTCACTGTGATCTGTCAGTACAGAAACAATTTATAAATGCACTAAAAAATATTAAACCTCATTAAAGATAATAATTGCCTGTCTATTTTTACCTTTATTAGGAGCCTTTCTTATAGTTTTTCAGAGCTTATCTAATCACTCATTCATTTGTACATTCATTAATATACCAAAATTTTTGTTCTTAAATATTGACATTTTTAGAGAACAGTACATCACAGACCTATAAAATGAATTTTTAAATATTTTAAGGTAGATACCATCAAATTTTTATTCATCAGATTCAATGTTCCAGCTTCCTTTTGCCCCTCTCAGGTTTTTTACAATTTCTGTTTCTTTAGCCATTTATTCAACTTCTTTTAGAATCTTTAAAAACTTTTTCCAAATGTATCTTAAAGAGGACACCAAATCAATCCAGAGTCCACTCATTAGCACATAAAGACTTGGATTTCCCTCAAAGAGTAGAATTTTAATCAGTTGTAACACTACATCAGTCTTGAAGTAGAACTTTTTTTTTTCAATATTGGGCAAATTTTTGCTAATGGATACTAAATAAACTCTTTCCATTGAATTCTGAGAGCTGATGATAAGACTTTACTGATTTCATTGCAGACCATGAATTTGAACAATTCTTGGTTCTCAGAGAAAGCCTTCTTAACCGATGCTATTATCAATCAGCATTTCAAGAAACAGACCCTGGAGGATTTGCTGTTTTGAGGATTTGGTTATTTACAATCTTAGAAGGGAGCATGCTCCTAATAATTCCCCAGTTACTGAAACTTCTTGGACTTTTGGAAATTCAGAACAGCAAATTGATCGTAGAGAAAAACAGGCCTCAATAGAATGTAGTCCTTAAGACCTCATTTGTAGAGGCCTTTTTTTTTTTTAAGATTTATTTTATTTATTCCCCCTCCCCCTATTCCCCCCATTGTCTGCTCTCTGTGTCCATCCACTGTATCTTCTGTGTCTGCTTGTATTCTTATTAGGCGACTCCGGGAACCAATCCTGGGACCTTCCGGAGTGGGAGAGAGGCGATTACTCTCTTGCTCTACCTCAACTCCCTGTTCTGCTACATCTTCTTATTTTCTCTTCTCTGTGTCTCTTGTTGTGTCATCTTGCTGAACAGCTGTCAGCATCAGCCGGCACTCCTGTGCAGGGCAGCTTTCCCACACTGGGTGGCATTCCCACGCAGGGGGGCACTCCTGCATGGGCCGGCACTCCACGTAGACTGGCTTGCCATGTGGGCCAGCTTGCCCTCACCAGGAGGCCCTGGGCATCGAACCCTGGACCTCCTATACAGTAGACAGGAGCCCAATTGGTTGAGCCACATCCATTTTCCTGTATAGGCCTTTTGATAATTGAGAAACTAAATTCCTTTGGATGGTGTTCTCAAAGCTCATGTCCCCTGAAAACTCATGTCCACCCAGTACCTATTAATATGACAGTATTTGGAAATAGGATCTTTTCAGATGTAATTAGTTAAGCTAAGATGAGATCATTCTGGCTTAGTATGGGCCTAAATCCAACAACTGGTATCCTTATAAGAAGGCCATGTGAAGACGGAGTCACACAGAAGAACCATATGAAGATCGAGACAGAAATTAAAGTGATGCATCTAAAAGCCAAGAAATGCCAAGGTTTGCTAGCAACTATCAGTACCCTTCTTCAGAGAGCCTTCTGAACTGTGAGAAACAAACTTTCTGTTGTTTTAAGCCACCCAGTTTGTGGTAATTTATTACAGCAGCCCTAAGAAACTAATTCAGATGGGTTTGAAACCTATGTTTATTCCCAATCATATATTTCTTAGACATATTTACTTAGATCCCAACATGTGCTAAGGAATGTTCTAGATAGTGTGGGTTTGCACTGAAAAAAGTCCTTCCACTCATGGAGTTTTTATTCTGGTAGAAAGAGATTAACAATAAAACACTAAGTAAAATATAGTATGTTAGAGAGTGATAAGTGCTGTGGGGAATAAAAAGAAAGAGGAAAGAGGGTAAGAAGTGTTAAGAAGCTTCATTGAAAAAGTGACATTTCAGCAAAGAGCTGAGATTCAAGCAGAGGTTGGCGGGGGTTGGTGGGCAGCCAGTCATGAGAAGAACATTCCAGGCAGATGAGCCAGCTCATGCCCAGGCCTTGAGGAGGAAGGTGATGGATGTGTTAGAGGAGCAGCAAATGGCTGGTATGATTGGGCCAGAGTGAGGGAGGGCAAATGGGAATGAGGAGGAGCTCTAGGGTGACCAGAGGCCAAATGGAGTAGCACTTATGGGCCACTTTAAGGCCTTCAAGCTTTTTTCTGAACAAAATAAAAAACCATTGGATGATCATGCTTGCTGGCTTGTTGAAATTCACTCATTGAGTAGAAACTGAAACTCACTCATGGCAAAGTCCTTTGCATACAGTTGATTTTCAGGAAATGTAATCAATTGCTAAAATGTTTCAATTCTTATCAAGTCATTAATCATACTGTTGTCTTCACCTGAAGAGGTTTTCTAAAATGTTTCAATTCTTATCAAGTCATTAATCATACTGTTGTCTTCACCTGAAGAGATTTATGTCCATCTTTTAGTTCCTAACCAAGGAATGATTTAAAGTCATAAACAACAGCTTGCTTATTGTTTTATGTTTTAGAGTTATTTTATTATTACTATTTTTACTACTACTATGGCTTCTTTAAATTTCAAAACAGTACCACATCCCTGCCAATCTATTCATGGTCTGTACTGAATTTACCATGATGGTGTTATGATTTCATCATATTAGCAATTCTCAACTTTCTGAGTTAATTGGAGACTGGGATCTTAGGTGACTCAAAAGCCACAGGTTTTCAACATCTTTCTGTATACCTATATTAAAGGCGAACTTAAAAGAAAGTAAATTAATTTATAACCCATATCTCTCCAAATCAGCCTTTTTTTATTTTTCAATGGTCCTTTCCATTTTGTTCATATGTTTAATAATGCTTGCACAATTACAATCAGAGTTGTCACAAAGCTTTATCTGTTTTTATCTCTTTATCATAAGCATTTTAAAAGTGGCTATATAATTTTCACAATTACAATTATCTTGTATACACTTATCAATTCTCCTGCTCCTGGGCTTTTAATCTTTTTCTACCTTTTCATCATAATAAATACTCAGTCACTACTTCCTGGAGCATGGCCTCAGACATTTTATCTGAACCAGTGAAAAGAGCTTGAAACTGGAAGTCAGAAGACCTGGAATGTGGTCCCTGCCCTTCTGCTAAACTGCTTTGGGAGCTCAGCAAAAACATTTGTCAGTACTCAGTTTGGGGCAGTTTGATCTAGAACAGGGGTTCTTAAAAGAGGTCCATGACCTTGAACTGAAATTCAGAAAAACATTATTCTTGTGCGGACATGTTGGCGTGGGTGTGATATATTTATTAAATAATACACAGTATAGTGTGGACTTAGTGAGGGGTCAGGGGTTTTCACCTGACTGGCAAAGGGGACCATGGAACAAAAAAAGGTTAAGAACCCCTGCTTTAGAAATACCCTCAAGCTCTAGGATTTCATGATTCTGAGGGCTGATGTTTGAGTTCCCGGTCACTTTGTTTCTGTCAGCTTCTATGAAATGTGTTATCAAAATGTGAAGTGGCAGAAAAGCTGGCACTCTGGGAGAATGTCTATTCAGTGCTACCTTAATGAACAAATACTCAGTTTTCAAAACAGCTGTGTTGAAGAAACACATATACATACACACGCGATCCCTCGCTCACCAGTTTTAATAAGCCATGCAAAGCAGGGCCATTTGGGTTTGCAGCTGCATGACAAAAATACTTCATGCAAAGCATCTGTAGGTCCCTACCTCATTAAACGGGTCAACAGGAAAACCTGTGAGTCAACAGGAAAACCTGTAAAATGAGGAGAAAGTCTCTTCTGTCATCTCAAGCCTCCTCCTGAGGTAGCCTTACCCTGCCCCTAGGGCGACTCTTTCATTTTCCCCCATTTACTTGTGAACTACTGTTGATAGATTGAAATTCATTTATAGCAATATGTAAGCCCCTGCATATTGTATTTCACACCCCTCCCTTCAAGTCCCACCCCCGTTGAAAGGATTTCATGCATGAATAAGTAGACAAAGGTTGAGATATGATGTGAGAAGGAGGGTGCAAGAAGGATGAAGGAAACTCCAATAAATCCACTTAGGCAACCCTTCTGACTTTACAAGTAAACTGAGTTATTCTATACCAGGAGAATGCGGAGGTCAGAAGAGATGTTTTACGGTCTGATCCATCCAGTGGGTCTCTGCTCTCCTCCCTCCCTGCTTGCCAATTGCCGGCAACTATCCCCATACTGTAGATCTGGCGTGATAAGCTCTCCCTTTTGCTTCCTCTGCCATTGCGCTCTTCAGGCACTCATTACTGCCCACCTGGACCTGTGCAGTGATTTCCCACTTAGGCTCCTTTGCTGCTTTTTTCCTTTCCATTCCATCTTACTGCTACCTGAATCTTCCAAAGTACATTCTTCTACGCAAATATCTCCCAAGGACTTTCTGTGGCCTGTAACATGAGATTCTAACTCTTCATTCCAGCACTCGGAACTCTCCAAAAAGTTTTACCTGCTTCTAAGTGATCCCTTTCAGCTTCCTTATGAATACCTATTCGCTCTGACCTTTCCAGCTTATGTTTGATATTCTCATTTCTTGAAGATCTTTTCCTTTATCCTTCAGTCTTCAAGATCTACCTTAAATGCTCAAGCAGGCATGATCTTTTCCTTTCCTACCCCCAGAAAGATTCTGTAACTCTCTAAGTAGATTCCCTCATGATTTGTTGATTAATTTTATCCCCCCACTTTAATCTTGGAATCCTTGAGAGACTCAAAAAATCACCTACATTTTAATATTCCCTGCTGTGTTTTCCATCAGTGTTGTTATTTGCTAGGACTTAGTGGATATTTGCCAAATTGAACTAAGAAATCTGATTTGGGCACCACATTTCAAAATATCCGTTTCATTAGGCCAGATCACTTATATTTAGATTCCTCTTTGTACTAGCTTTACCATTAAATGCAGATCTGTTCTCGTTTATCTCTACTTCAAGACTCCCAGGAACACACCTGCTGTTCTGTACATAGAATATAATTATAATCAACATTTAATGTTTAAGCACTGTTACCTCCTTTCTATAATACTTTGGAATCCTTTTCTTGTCTTTGCATTATTTCCATTCTGATTATGAAATTTCTAACAAAATTTGTCATTGATCATATATCTCTTCATTAATGTGTGTCCAGGTAATCCAGAGACAAAACTGAGAATAGACTGAACCTATTCTCAGTATTTTTAAACCTGTGCCTTGTATCAGCTTGTTTCTGCCTTGAGTTGAAATCTCACAGGCATGTGTCTCTGAGCTCAGTGATCCATCTAGTACAGGACTTGGTTAACAGACCCTTTATTTTTCTCCTCCTACTCCTTTCAACCCCCTCCAGCCCTATTAGTGAACCTTAATTTGGGATGTATGACTCAAGAAGGCTGAGAACCACTAAATACTCAAAATGTTCACAGAAAAGGATTTCTCTGTCTCAGTGATTCAGAGTGAAAAATAATAAGGAAGTACCAAGTGATGCCCATGGCAAGACTGCTTGTTGCCCACATCATTTGAGTTTGGAAAGTTAAAAGAGTGATGTTTATACCATGTACTTTTTCATAAGTTGATTATTTTTTTCCTCCTTTCTTTTACCAGGTTTCACCAAAACTCATGCCACTGAAGCAGATTGCACCATGAAATGTGGAATAGGCATTGTCTTGGGTTGCGTTTTTCCATTTTACTACATAGGATTTCATTGGAAGGAAGTCAGTAGTCATATTATATTTTTAATAGAAGTTTTTGACTACTTTTCTTCTAGTATATCAGGCATTTTACAGTTATATATGCTTTATTCTCTTAAGCATGCTATGACACTGTAATGAAAAACAAAAGGAAAACAATTTATTTGTAAGTACTAAGAAGTACTAAGTACTAAGTATAAGTACTAAGAAGACTATCTTCACAATTGATGATCACTTTGGATTTATCTTCACCATCAGTGGTATGTCTATTAAAATATATGTAGTTTTAGCAATATGGTCCCTTAGGAAGAGTTTCATTGATGAGTTTTTCCTTCTCATAACCTGTAAAAACATTATGAGCCAGAGTATGAGTGTGCCTGGAGGCAGCATTTCACTTGAACTGTGAGAAAGCTACAAATCTATGCATGAATTTGTGATGGAAAAAATGCTGTCTTAAAGGTTTTTTTTTTTTTCCTTCAACTTCCTCTGATAGTTTCTTTTGTGACCTCTGATTTAATTTAAGTTAATATTATTTTATTATGGAAGCCATATGTACTATAAAATTTGTCATCTTAACCATTTTTTAAGGGTACAATTCTGTGGTATTAGTTACACTTACAATTTGTGCATTCAACACCAAGGCCTCTGATTTTGTGATTAAATCTTGTTTTCCTAAAGCATCCCATCCTTGTACTGTTCTTGTAGCTTACTAGATGTCCTGAGGAACATCTATGGATGGGACAGTAACTGTTTAGTGGCAAGACTGAAAGGTATATGGTCTGTTGGTGCTGACATTCTACCAAGAAGTTGCCTCTATAAACAAACCAACCATTGTGCTTTGCCAAAGACTAAGGCTTATTATAGAAGAAGACTAGAAACCTAGCTGATCTACTCAGGTGGTTTTCTCATTGTAAAACATTACAGTAGTCTTGTGTGTCCAGAAGCATCCTTAAGATTCTTCCTCTATGTTATTGAGGTGTTTTGGCTAATTGTATAATACCTCTTCTTAAGCCAAAGTGAGTTGTGGGGTAATTTATCACACTTGTAGTCACCAAAAAAAAAAAAAAAAAAAAAAAAAAGATTTTTTTTCAGGCTTTCTTATTTCTACACAGAAAAGGAAAAGATTCTAAATGCTGATTTTTTTTTCCTACAGAACAATTTTTCTGCTGCCAAGGCTACTTCCTTTAACAAAGGACTTTTAATTCAGCCTTATCCAAATACAGGAAATAATGATGAGCAAATTTAGGATTTGAAGTGAACTTCTGGTGCTAGGGAATAAATATGGTAAATTAGGTTTTATAAGGAACTTTCCCCAGAGATATCTTCAGTACAAGACAGTTGCCCAAAAATGATGGCCACAGAAGCATCCAATCCTGGGTATACCAATCCTTGGTATTGGATGGGAGAGAAGTCTGCAGGCCAGAGAGCTGGTCTGCATAGTAGAATGTAATACATCATTCCTCTGGCACTAGTTATAGGAATTTATGCATGTTTTTAGGTGATGGTTGTCATTGAAACTTTATCTTCAGGGACAGTTACAATTAAGTAATGTACAGGCATTGGAGGAAGGGGAGAGAAGCTTCTTTGTGATTAGCCCACTCCATTTATCAAATAGGCTTTCTGGGTGACTGCATGGTTGAAAGCTGGCTCTCCAGTACTGGTGAAAAAGACCTTTCTTTTAAGGTGCCAGGTCTATGAGAGTAATATGTCCCTTTGTTAGAATTATGATTTGGACAAAATTCATGTTGTTAATGGCTGTTACATCTGCATACACACTTGCGTATCATTCTTGTCTGTTTCTTTAAGATAATACGATTTTAAGATTGTTCCAAACCTTGCCTGGAAAAACCTAAGTTAAGTAGATGACTTTTATTTTCTTGATTAAAGAGTGCTATAAATGTTAAGAAATGTGTTAAGAGATATAATAAATATTCCGAATTGATAGATCAGTGTGCTTGTCCTTTTTCTCATTTGGGAATGGCATGGTGAAGCATGAATGAAACAGATTGTTAGAATGGACAACAATAAGCTTAACACACTTTATCACTTCTAATCAAATTGTTGCTTTTCCTTAGAGCTTACCAAAGAAAAGGTATTGTCCTTCTAGAAAGAACAAATGAAATGCTTACCTAAATGAATTCTGAACCTTGCCTTTTTTCTGGAGCCAATATTTGTCTATAAAATTGGTTATCCAAGTCTTCATGAGTTAATTTTTTTTTTTTTTTGGTTTTGTCTAACATTTTTCTGTAGGATACATATACATTAAGTACTTTCCCAGTGGGTGTGTGAAGTTTGTGTGCATTTTGAAGTGCTCTAGTGCTAGTCTGCCCAGCATCCATGTTGTCCCTCTAGTAAGAGAGTCTCTCCCCTTGGCCAAAGAGGTGGGAGTGTGCCCAAGATTTGCCAATTAGTTTATTTCTCCCCCATTTAAAAACTGTAGATAAGAAAGAGGAGGCAATTTGCTTATTCGTTTTGGTCACTAAGCCAGAATAATGGGAGTTGGCACCAACACCCCATTTCCCCCTCACACATAACACACACACACACCCTACCAGCGAGTTCCAGTTGGAGAGAAAGACACAGACATACAAATACACAGGGAAGTAAAAGCTGGGAGCATCCTGGGGTGCTGGTTCTGGATGTGCCTAAGGTCATATATCCCTCCAGCATGCCTCTACATGAGCCTACCAGTTTTCCTGTTTGCCTCAGCTGGACCTAGTCACCTGCAGCCAGATTAAATTACCTATTAAGATAAGGGCTTTGATTCAACCAGCCTGTAACGTATAACTCAGGTTGCCCCTTGGTAAATGGACACTCACTCAAGAAGACACACAGGAAGAGAAAGAGAGCTCTGTTGTTTTTGATCCTTGGGCCATGGGGAGAGATGAGCTATCTGTCTGATAGCTTACAGCTGACCTTGGGAAGAGCACCAAGACTGATATAGGAAGCCTGGAGAGACAAGCCCTATGCCAGCCTGCAGCTGAGCAAGATGAAGCCCAGAGGGGAGAGATCAGCAACCATCTTGCTTCAACATGTGGTAACTGACTTTGGTGAGAAAGCAGCCTTGACATGGACTCTTAGGGCCTTACAGCTGTAACTTGTAAACTTTTACCCCCAAATAAATAACCTTTATAAAAGCCAATAGATTTCTGGTACTATGCATTAGAACCCCTTTGGCAGACCAATACAGAATTTAGCATACATTTTTTAAGCATCATATATTTGTGTAACAACTCTATGTTTTGCCCGTGGTAGGTTTCCAATAATATTTATTGTACTGATTTACTAGTTAAAAGCATGAACTGAAAGTAGGCTGGACTTAGAGGATTCCTTCAGCTAAATACTTAAGTAAGACCTATTAGGAAGAGGTTGGGAAAAAAAGAAGGGAGGGAAGCAAGAGTAGATTCTAGAAGCTATAACAAAGGAATAAAGAGACATTTAACACTTTATTATTTACAGAATATGTATAATATGCTAACTAGCTTATTTGATTCTCAAGGTAACCTGCCAGGGAGACATTATCCTTGTTAATTCACATTAGATGTACATTAAATCCCCAGGCTGGAACTTGATTTGTTGCTCTCAGGCGGGCCATAAAACAGAGTCCAAATCTTTAAACCTAATAGAACAAGTATTCATTATTTTTTCCTCATGTGCATCCAGTTCTTGTCCACAACCCAGTTTATAGGAAATGTGTAGTTGTGGAAATAAAATGGATAATACCTCCCTCCCATCAGGCAAAATGTCCCTGTGGAAGACTCACGTATTTGCTCATGTGAAAGACCCTGTGGACAACTGCAGGTAAGAATGCCTGCCTGACACCAGCAGAAGAGGCTGGCAGAGCATTGCTTCACCTTTGTGCCTGAACTTCTTTCTGAAATGGCACACCTTAACCCACATTCAAAGTCAGAGTTGTGGATCACACTCATTAAGTTGAACTCCAGGCTTTTAGTGGCATGCTGATGATAAATGTTACTGATGACATGGAAAGAACATGGCTTGGTTAGATCTGATGACATTCCCTCCACTGGGAAAGGCAGAATCCAGGGAAAGAAGAAAACTGGTCACAATATTGGAGCTTCTGGAGCTATTGGGGGGTGGTGATGCAGGGAGTAGGTAGTCTGCGCTTATTAAGACAAATATTGCATGAGAACATTGAAGTATTGTGATCATATTTCTTTGAATATATGACACCATCAATTGTAAAGGGCATTATAATTTTTAAAATTTCTTAACACTTAGAAATTTTATTGCATACGAAATTAAGGTTTTTTTTTTTAAGACTTCCCCTCAGTCTCAGATGAGCTCACCAAGTATTTCCTGCCCATTTAAAACAAAAAATGGCCATTAACGAATGTGTTATGCCTCTGATAGGCATCACAAATACTTAATGGTGCAAAGAAATCCACCTGTCTTGAAATTTGTGAATTTGCAATCCAGCGGCTCCTCACAGACAAAAGGAGTCAAGTGGTCAAAGGTACAGTAAAAGGGAAGAAGGGATGGAGAGAATGTACCTGCCTCAGTTCTTCCCAGATCAGTGGGGCTTACAGAAGCTGCCGTAGCCATCCTTGTAGGATGCCATCATTTGTGAGAAGCATCCCTTTTCAGAGATGTTAAAATGAAACAAATTTTCTGTCTTAGAATCAGTGAATTAGAAGGGGGTCCTCTAAGGTCTTTTTGAATTAACAAAGTATCTGACTTAAGAGTATTTTTAAGAAATATATTGCCATGACTTTCAAGCACATACATTACTGATTGCATAGGAAAGACCCTTAGGGATCTAAATTATGGATAGGAAAAGGTTGATAATCAATTAGTGTGTTTGTAAGGAAGTGCTTAAAAGCAATTCTCCCAAGCAATCCAAGTGTTTATTACCTAATCTTTCCATCCTGATTTGCCTTGCAGATGGTCTCCATGCCTTCCTAATCTCCACCCCTCCCCCACTGCTCTCATCTCCATACATGCTGTTTTTATTTTAGGTGCACACAAGTTTATTCTCACTATCTGTGCAAACATTTAAAATATGCAAGTTAAACATAGCACAGATACCCAGGTACATAAACAAACACATAGAAGGCAAGAGAATTCAAGCAAGTATTCCCACTAAGTCAGTGGTTATCCAACTCTATATGAGATAGTCCAAGGGTTTACAATGCCGTTCAGAATGAATGTCTTCAACTTGGAGAAAGGCCAGGGAAACAATGAAAGAATGAAAAAGAATAACACTATGGGGAAAGCACAAAATACAATGGGCTATTCAACTTGCAAAAGAGACTTTAAAGGGGTGATTTAATAAGAATTTAAAGAACTGTGATAGATAACTAGTGAGGAATGCCCTCGGTGGAAGAGGAAAGAATATAAAGGGGATTAGGAATTTAATATAGATACTATGCAGCATTTCCTGACAGTTTTTTTTCTTTTTTTTTAATGTTACACTCAAAAAATATAAGAGGTTCCCATATATCCCTCATTCCCTTTCACCCCCCTCCTCCCACATCAACATCCCCACCACCACCACAGCTGACAGTGAGATTTTAAAGACCAAGAATTTTAAATTATCTACCTATTCATTCATTCATTCATTCATTCATTCATTCATTCATTGGTAGGAGTTAAGGGAAGGAGAGGGACAGGAGAAGTTTGTGTAGTGTGATTTAAACGCAGTCCTGGGGGCGGCGGACTTGGCCCAGTGGTTAGGGCATCTGTCTACCACATGGGAGGTCCATGGTTCAAACCCCGGGCCTCCCTGACCTGTGTGCAGCTGGCCCATGCGCAGTGCTGATGCGTGCAAGGAGTGCCCTGCCACGCAGGGGTGTCCCCCGCGTAGGGGAGCCCCACGCGCAAGGAGTGCGCCCCGTAAGGAGAGCCGCCCACTGCAAAAGAAAGTGCAGCCTGCCCAAGAATGGCGCTGCACACACGGAGAGCTGACATAAGATGACACAACAAAAAGAAACACAGATTCCCATGCCACTGACAACAACAACAGAAGTGGACAAAGAAGACGACACAGCAAATAGAGAACAGACAATGGGGGGGGGGGGATAAATAAATAAATCTTTAAAAAAAAATACAGTCCTGGAATTTTACATTCCTGAAATCTAGTGTTCAAGGAAATTTCTACTGGATTTATACTCTGGATTCTCTTAGGAGATTCATTAATGCCCTTACTATCCCTGGAAACTATTAGCATGTATTTGGAAAAAATAGATGCACAATATATTTTTAGTGAGTGAATTAAAGTGTGGTTGACTTAGTAAAAAATAATTCAATGGCACAGGATCATATTCAAGAGAAAAAAATCAGTTTTTCTTTTTAAATTTCTAATTCCAAAAAATAATAGCAAAGAAGCACATAGTAGATTGAGGATACTCCAGTAAGAGTTGAATTCTCTCCCTCTCTCCCTTCCACCCTCCTACCCTCCCTCCTCATGTGTCACCTTGGCCAGATTATGGTGTTTGGTCAAGCAAGCCCTAGCCTGATTGTTACTGTGGGGATATTTCATGGATTGAAATAATCAGTACGTTGATTGCACCTATAGCTGATTACATCTACAATCAACTAAGGAGGTTGCCTTCAACAATGAGAGAAGACTCTTCCAATCAGTCAAAGGCCTTAGAAGAAGTGATGATTTCAGCAGTCAGAGAATTTCCATCTCTAATTCAGCCAGCCAGCTTCTCCCGGGGAATTCATCAAAAACCTTCATTGGAATTCTCAGCTTGTGGCCTGCCCTGCAGAATTTGGACTTGGCCATCTCCACAGTCACCTGAACCAATTCTTTTTTAAAAATCTCATTTTATATATGTAGTAGGTTCTGTTTCCCTAGAGAACCCTAACTAATACACTCCTTTGAGTCTTAGTTCCTTTCTTATTTTCCTTCAACAGATATTAATTAACCACTTTATTAGTCAGTGTCCAATCAAGAGACAGAAACTACAGGGTAAATTGTAATGGGGAAAGTTTAATATAAAGAATTATTAACTATAACAGAGGATAGGTGCTAAATAGGGGGTTGGGGTAATGAGGGACTGGCTGATAAGAGGTAAAGAGAACACTAAATAACATAGGAGTTGCAGTTGTTACTCCTAGGGCTACGGTAGAGCAGCCAAGAAGTGGCCTCAGGCCTGAAATGCAGACCTTGATGAAGAGGGCACACACTCACTGGATGGCAGAGAGGTCACTATGGTGCTATGTCTGCAGAACATGCTGGAAACCCACCTCTGCGGGGCAAGAGGAAATAGCCTAAAGGAAGGTGTCACACTTCAGAGCTTGCCACACAGACACCTGCGTGGAATGCCAGGGAAGCTGTTGATAGGGAGGTGCCTCACCAGAGGCATTCCACAGTGAAGGTGCCAGAGAAAGTGCTGGGAGAAGCTCCTGGCTACTCGTCTCCATTGGCCACCATGATTATAGGAGTCAGGAACTAGAGTAGCCACTGCACTGCAGGAGCTGGGTCCTGGAGAAGCTGTGTGTCCCGCAGAACTGGGGAGTGGAGAAACTGAACTGCAGAAGCCTGGTAAGAGAAGCACACCAGAATCAAGAATGAGAAACTTCTTTCTCCATTGTCTCTTCAGCACCTTCTATTGGCAAAGCTTAATTTCTTGCCAAATAGAAAAAAGAGTTTTATTTCCAGGGCCCATCTCCATTTCAGAGATGGGCAATGAGGGATGGATTTGAAGCTTAAAAGCAATAAATGGATAACTGGCTAGGTGCTAGGGATGTTAGCAGTAAGAAAACATACATGGTCCTCTCCTCAGGGAGCTGCCAGTCTAGTGGAGAAGAGCAGCTGTTAATCAAGTAATCATACTTACAATTAAACTTATAACTCTGTTTGCTGCATCTTCTTTTTCTATAAAGGAAAATTACGTGTACCATGAAAGATTACTTAGAGGGGTCTTGAAATTAGATTCTGCTTCTGTTCAGCACATCCTTAAATGTTCAATAAAATAGGTGAGCATGTATAGAAAGAAAAATATAAACTGGCTTTTGCCAATCAACAAAACAAAAAGGATATCAAATAATTTATAAAACTCTAGTTCTGAATCACAAATTAATACTGCCACTGTCGATACCATGCTTCTGGTAAGGAGTACTTGGGACAAGAAAATATGAACTTAAAAGTTTCAGTTGCCAAATGATGGCAGCAACACAAGTGTCCATCAGCCAATGGATGGATAAATAAAATGTGACATATACATACAGTGGAATATTATTCAGCCATATAAAGGATGAAGTCCTGATACATGTGAGAGCATGGATGAACCTTGAAGATATCATGCTGAGTGAAATAACCTAGACTCAAAAGGAAAATATTGTATGATCTCAATGATGTAAAATAATTAATATAAGCAAACTCATGGAGTCAGAATTTAGAATATAGATTACCATGTATATGAGATGGGGATAGGGAAGGTGAAGTTAAGGCTTAAAATGTACAGGGTTCATATCTGGAATGATGGATGGAAATGTTTTGGTAATGAATGGTGGTGTTTGTAGCACAACATTGTGAATGTAAGTAGCAGCACTAAAATAAATATTTGAATGTGATTAAAAGGGGAAATATTAGGTTGTATATAGGGTAACTAAATACTTTTTTTAATCCACGGAACTACACAGTGAACCCTAAATTAAACCACAGAATATAGTTAATAGCACATTATAAACATGTGTTTTCATCAGTTGTAGCAAATGTTCTACACCAATGCAAGATGTTAATAATAGGGTGGTATATGGGAGTCCTGTGTTTTATGCATGATCTATAAACCCACAATTTCTCTAATAAAGAAAAAACAATTACCTAAAAAATTTCAGTGCTGTAATAGTTATTAAAAGGATATAAAACAGAATGATCTGAGCCCAGAGTAAGGGGAATACCACCTAAAGTCTATCGTAATTATTTGCTTATAGATGTTTTATTTTGGAAGGATATAACATAAATACAATCTGTTCTGAAGAAGCCAATTGAACTAATCTGGTGACTCAGAAAATGCAGCAATGAGGATTTTGCTACTCAAACTGAGCCAGCTGTGTCTTTCAGAAAAGAAGCAGTTGTTAAATGACCTCATTGTCATCTATAGGCTCATAGAAAAGCTGAAATTTTCCAAGGACATTTGTACTTGTACTAGAACTACACATCCTTACAAGTTAACTCAGGCATAACCTTAAAAGTCACTTCATTATGGTAGAGACGAAAAATGTGTTTAAAGACAGAAAATAACTGTTCTATATGTAGAGGAAATATGTATGTTAATATCATATGACTTTCCATTTAATAAGGAAATATCTTTTTTTCATTTTATCAAGACACAGCACAAAATGATCAGTCTATCCATATGTATTGAACAGTGGTGTCTAATCCACAAAGTGGGTCAGAAGGTTAAAAATTGTTCAAAAAAAAATTCCAGGAAGCATACTTGCCTAAAAGATCATGGTTTTCAAGCACTGATTTTATTTTTAGTGATACGAAAAGAAAGCATTTTGAACCTCTGCACCACAACCAACTTAGGTCCTCCAGCTAAAAAAAAATCTCTTGACCTCCTTTGGAAAGATATTAATTAATTCATGGGTGAAATGACATGACATGAGGATTTGCTTAAAAAATATTCTGGCAAATAATGGGGAATGATAAATTAAATAATGGAAAAGTTTTGACAATTATGTAAACAAAATGATAAGTGCATGAGTTCATTATTCACTTTAGTGTATATATGAAATTTTTCATATTAAAAGGGTTTTCAAAGGAAGGGAGTAAAAGCAAGATCTACTAAGGAATTCTGATAACTATAATTCTGAACAAGGAAATGTGTGAAGGTCTCTTGAATTTTGGATAAGAAATTGGGTCAAGAGGAACTATGGTCTCGATGTTAGTATACAAGATTGATTTTCAAAAATAACCCTTCTTTTATTCTTCCAACCACTAATAATCTTAATTTATGTGCAGGAGAGTAAAATAAATGCAAAAAGCAAAAACAGATATATAACATCATTAGCTATCAGGGAAATGCAAATTAGAACCACAGTGAGATATCACTAAATACCTATCCAGATGGCTAAAATCAAACAAAACAAAACAAAACAAAACAAAACACCAAAGGGTGATGAGGATGTGAAGAGACTAAATTACTTACACAATCCTGATGGGATGTAAATGTTATAGCTACTCTGGTATTTGGCAGTTTCTTATAAAACTAAACATTCAATTACCAAATGGGCCAGCAAATGCACTCTTGGGCATTTATCTCAGAGAAATGTTCATTTAATGTTCATTTAAAAAACCTATACATGGATGTTAATGGCAGCTTTATTCATAAAAGACAACAAATGGAAGCAAGCCATATGTCCTTCAATGGGTGAATGGTTAAACAAACTGCGGTACATCCAAACCATGGAAAAAAGAAACATACTGTTGGTACAACAAAAGACAGCAAGTAAGGAAAGAGTCAATCCACATAAGGTAACATGTAAACCAATAAACCAATGGGCTATAAGATCTGACAAAGACCAGCTGGGGCAAACATAGTTATAGGTTGCAGCAGAGTTGAGACATAACATAAAACAAGTAAAGGAATGGAAGTAAAACATAATAACATTAACAATCAAAACCTTGTATCTGCAGTTTTTATTTACAGGGAAACAGAGACTTTTCCCAAGGGAAATGGGCTACCTGGCTACAACAGTGGTTACATGGTTACAAAAATCTCACTGAATGTTCTTCCAGACTTTTTTCTCTTGGAATTAAAAACGAAAGGATGTAAGCCTATCCAATGATAGGAAGTAGCTGTTTACTTTGTTTTCGATAGGAATGCCACCCACTAGCGGGATGACTTTGAACAAGTTTGTGCACCATTTTCTCATATGTAAAGTGATGTAATACCTTTCCAATAGGGCTGTTGTAAAGCTCAAAAGTTATATCCCAAGAGTCTGGTACATAGCAGCCACTTAAAAATTTCCCTGTCACTTTGGAAAGAATTTTTCCATTTGTAGATTTTCTAAGATCTCTGTTTTTCCACTTTTGCTTCCGCTTTTTTCTTTGAAAATTTTCTTATGTTTTTGTGGACATGAGTGATATTGATGTATAATAAAATCTCTGGTTAAGAAAAAGAAAGTTTGGAGAAAAAGCTTAAAATTAATGACCAAAAAGAGGTTTTAGATTATCTGTGGTTTTCAATTATCTCTTCTCTTCCTGGCCATGTGTAGCATATGAAATCAAGAATTACTGTCAGTGACATTAATGGCAATTTAAAATGCTGAACAATGAGCCCATTAAAGATGATTATAAATTCTCATGGTGGTCTCTTCAGTTATCATTTATCACCAAGGATACCTGTTGATTTCAAAATGTAGAAGAACTCAGTGATAGCTCGTTAATGGTCTTGTAATGAGAAATCATGAAAACCAGCATTGTACCACTGCTAATTATGCACATATTCAGGTTCATCTACTTCTATGAAGCAAAAATGATAATTCTTTGAAAAAAATTAGACTTTAAAAAGCAAATAGGGGGAGCAGGTGTGGCTCAAGTGGTTGAGCAATTGCTTCCCACACGAGAGGTTCCAGGTTTGGTTCCCATTGCCTCCTAAAAAAAAACAACAACGAAATAAAACCAAACAGCAACAAACAAACAAACAAAAAAAACCAACTCAGGGGAACCAACGTGGCTTAGTGGTTGAGTGCTAGCTTCCCATTTATGAGGTTCCAGGTTCAATCCCTGGCCCCAGTACCTCAAAAAAAAAGCAAAACAAAACAAAATGAAAAACTATCAGGGAATTTTCTGCTTACAGTAATATAGACTGACATAGATTAAATTGTCCATAGATGGCAAACTTGTAAAATGGAAAAAAAAGCCAATGCTTCTAAAAATAGCTGTTTATGGACACTAAAGCATGCATGAAACAGCTGAAACTTTGTCAAGAAAAATAAAGCACATTGAGGCTAGTCTGATATTCTTCACCTGACATTCCATGGCACTTTCCACCTTGACGTATGTGCTAGTTTATAAGATATAGGGGACAAGAGACTGAAAAAATAATATAAACTGCCAGCTAAAAGTCAGAGGATTTTAGAAGCACTCAAATTGTCTTAAGCTATTGGGGAGACAAAAATTAGAAATCAGGGCTAGTCAAGGAGAAGAGTTCCTCGTAAACACTTCAAATTTTCATTTAGTTGCACAGAAGGGCTGCACCTCAGAAATAAGGCCAAGTCAGAAAGAGACAAATATTCCTAAAGACAAAAAGCCATCTTCAAAATATCCCAGCACCAAGTGAAATAAGGTGATCTACCTGTAACCCGACTAAACAGCAAAAAGGAAAAGACAACTCCTCCTTAAAAAGGACCACAGAAAGAACCTCAGATTGTTACCCTTTTTTCATACACAGATGATCCAGACCTTGGAATAATCAGACACAGACTTTAAAAAAAAAAATTATACAGTCAAGAAAACAGATGATGAGGTGAAACATTTCACCAATAACTGTAATTTATATGTTAAAAATCAAATGGAGTAAACCATAATGTGAACCATTGATGATGGTTAGTAGCTATGATTCAATATTTGTGCATCAATTATAACAAAAGTACCATCCACACATAAAATGTTATTAATGGGGAAAAGGGGACAAGGGGAAGGATGTTGGATATGGGGATCCCCTGTATTCTGTATATGACTCTACTGTGACCTAAAACGTCTTTGACGAAAACCTGAAAAATAAAAGTAAGACACTGGGGGAATAAATAGAAGAAAATATCACTGTACATACAGGACAACAGTCTTACAGTGATGAAAGGCAAAATGTTAAAAAAAAAGTTTTCTTTAAATATTTCAAAATTATTTTTTGAAATTCAAATTTTTAAAAATATTTCATTTTTAGTTTTTAGTAATTTTTCTGTATTTAACTTCTTATGTATAAAACTATATTATTTCATTTTCTTATTGATTGTATGTGGCTATTATATTGGTTTCATTTTTGAAGAGGTTTTAGATCACAGAAGGGTTACAATTGTGGCAGGAAGGATCATTGATGTGGGGTTTCAGTGAGGGGGCATACATGGGAGGAAGTTCCCCTGGGTATACATATAAGGCATATAAAAGTTTTCCGATATTCATGGGACATTGTCACGGTAGGTAGAGATTCACACAATAACCAAAAGAATATCACATTCCATCTGGGGGAGCTCTGCCACATTCTCTAATGTTACAACAAGAATGCCCCAAGTATAGGGACAATGACTTATGAAGGAGGATGGCCCATTGAAGGATGCTTGATATGGATGACTATACTTATGAGCCTTCCTCTTGAAATTGAAACTTAGCCTAGTGATGTAGGGTGCCTATGAGTTACCTACTGGGAGCCTCCTTGTTGCTCAAATGTGGCCTCTCTCTAAGCTGAACTCCGCATATAAAAGCAATAAACTTCCCCCAGCGTGGGACATGACTCCCCCAGATGACCCTCCCTAGCACCAGGGATTGCTACCAAGTACCAACAAGCAATGCAAATGGGGAAAAAAAGACCTTGACCAAAAGGGGGAAAAGCTAAAGAGAAATGAGTCTGTATGACTAAGAGACTTCAAAGTGAGTCAGGAGGTCATCCTAGCGATAGTGCTTATGCACATCTCAACAGGATCACATTGACAGCCAAAGTAGATACTACCCCAAATAGTGATGCTTCTCAGGGATATGGAGACATTCAGACACTACAGTCAGGGCAGATAGCTCAGGAATTTGGCTCCTTTCCAGTGGGCCCTAATCCAGTATTTATGTTCTCCATTATGACAGAGTTAGACTCACCAGTGGTTTCCCTATGCATGAATCTTCTGTCCTTCTATTTGAACCTATAATTAGTACTAGAGTTGGTAGGTGTACATCCAAGAAACTAAAATCTTTGGGCTGTCCATGTGCAGCTGAGCCCTGAATCTTAACAGAGTTGCAACACCTACTCTCCAGTTCAATGGACCCACCCAGGACAACTAATGGGGAGGAGATGATGGACAAACAACATAACAAGGAATCAAGAGTGCCTACAACTGCAAGCAAGAAAGCCCCATCCACCAGATGTATGGGATCGAAGCCCTCCTGTATTAATGGTGGGCCTCACCATCCCAGAGTCCTCAGGATTGAGAAATGAACTGTGGACGAAAATAAACTTACTAGTATTCTACTATAGGCTTATTGTGATTCTAGCAGTGGAAGAAATACCATTGTTGTGGAGGCAGTGACCCATGGATGTTCTGGGGTTAGGGAGAGGGAAAAACAAGGGTAAAAGTGGGGCATTTTTGGGACTTGGGAATCATCCTGAATGACATTACAATGCCAGATACAGGCCCTTATATACCTGGCCATAACCTAATGAGTTGAAAGGGAGAGAGTGTAAACTACAGTGTAAACTATATTCCATGCTTAGTGGCAATGCTCCAAATGTGTTTATCAATTGCAATGAATGCACCACACTGATGAAAGATGATACTAATGTGGAAAAATGTGGGAAGTGTGGGAAATGGAGCATTTGGGAATCCCCTATATATTCTCTGTAACATTTATGTAATTGAAGTATCTTTTAAAAAATAAAAAAGTGAAAAAAATAAACAAAAACTAACAAGTATGGGGAGTATGCAGAGAAAGAGGAAGACTCACTCATTGCTGGTGAGAATGTAAAATGGTACAGCCACTGTAGAAGACAGTTTGGTGTTTCTTCAGAAACGTAAGTATAGAATCCCTTATGAACTGGCAGTCCCATTACTAGGTCTATACCCAAAAGAATTGAAAGCTCCAACAGATATTTACACACTGATGTTCATAGCAGCATTAGACACAATTGCCAAAGGATGGAAGTAGCTGAAGTGCTGTCAACCAACAAATGGATATGTAAAATGTGGTATACACACACAATGGAATATTATTCAACCAATAAGAAGGAATGAAGTGGTGATACATGTGACAACGTGGACACATCTCAAAGACATCATGTTGAGTGAAATAAGCCAGGCACAACAGGACAAATATTGTATGATCTCACTGATTTGAAGCAATTAGAATAAACAAACTCATAGAGTAAGAATCTAGAATATAGTGTACCAGGTATGAGAATGGGGCTAGGGAATGGGAAGTTAAGGCTTAAAATGTACAGGGTCCCAATTTGGAAGGGTGGAAAAAATTTTTCTAACAGATGGTGGTGATAGTAGCACAACACTCTGAACACAATTAGCAGCATTGAAATATATATCTTAATATGATTAAAAAGGAAGTTGTTATATTGTATGTATGATAAAAAAATAAAAAATCCTTTAAAAATTCTTGGAACTGCACAAACAATGAACCCTGGCTTAAACCATTTATTTTAATTAATAGTACAATTATAAAAATATGCTATCAATTGTAATAAATGTTCTCCAGTGCAAGGTGTTGGTGTCGGGGTGGTGTATGGAAATCGTGTATTTTATGCACGATTTGTTTGTAAACCCACAACTGCTCTAATTAAGGGGAAAAACAAATTGTGTTTCTATATACTAACATAAAGTTCACAAATTGAAAAGAATATCATTTGTGATACCATGTATAAAATACTTTGGAATAACTCTGAGAAAAGATTGTGCAGGACCACGACACCAAAAACAATAAAATGCTGCTGTAACAAATTTCAAGAGACCTAAATAAAAACTGTATTCATGGAGGAAAAAAAAAAAAAAACAAATGGAAATTCTAACATAAAATAAACTGAAATTAAGAACTCAATAGATGAATTTAAGAGCAGATGACACAGAGAAGATGGGTCAATATAAAATATCCTGACTGAAGGACAGAAAGAATAAATGGATTAAAAACACAGACAAGAGTATAAGAGACATACTGAACATGGCAAAAAATGTAAATATCTGTGTTAAAATGTTAGAAAAGAGGAGAGAGAGAATGGGCCTAAAGCTTTAGTTGGTAAAATACTGGCCAACAATTTCTAAAGATTGTCAAAAGAACTTAAGCACAGATTCAAGAAGTTCTGGCAAACCTAAACAAAATTAAAAACATAAACAAAAACAAAAACCTAAGCATGTCAGTAGCTAATTACTAAAAATGAAAGACAGAGAAATCTTAGAAGCAGTCAGAGAATAAATGACACATTATCTTTAAAAGAAAAAGAATAAAATGGAGAGCTACCTCTTTAACAGAAAAATGGAAGCCAGGAGAGAATGGAATGACATCTCTAAGTGCCAAAAGAAAATACGTGCCAACTCAGAGTTCTTCCATGGCTAAAAATACCTTTAGACACCAAATGATAATAAAGATATCTTTAGGCAGACAAAATATTAGAGAATTTGTCATTCACCAACAGACTCGTATTAGAAGAATATCAGAATTTTTGAGGCAGAAGGAAAAGGATCACAGAAAGATATACAGAAATGCAGATAGAAATGAAGAGCAATGGACAGGATAAGTGTATGCAGCAACATATTGATGTTTTGTGAAATTTAAAATTTAAAATGTACATAGAAATATACTACAATTGCACAAATGGTGGGAGGATGATAAGTGGAATTAATGAGTTGTAGAATTATGTTGTCTGGGAAACAGTAAAAGTTACAATTTATATGATCTACTAATAAGCCAAGGATGCATGTTGTAATCTCTATGGCACACTAACAGGTAAAATAATGAATAAAAAACTAAGGGAGTAGAAAAAGGAAATAATTTAAAAAGCTCAATCTAAAAGAAATTACTACAGAATAAAAGTTACATAACATCAGGACAAATGGAAATTAAATCAGGAACTGGCATATTTAAACCCAAATACGGCAAGTGGACTTGGCCCAGTAGTTAGGGCATCCATCTACCACATGGGAGGTCCGTGGTTCAAACCCCGGGCCTCCTTGATCCGTGTGGAGCTGGCCCATGCGCAGTGCTGATGTGCGCAAGGAGAGCCATGCCATGCAGGGTTGTCCCCGCGTGGGGGAGCCCCATGCGCAAGGAGTGCCTCCATAAGGAGAGCCACCCAGTGCGAAAGAAAGTTCAGCCTGCCTAGGAATGGCATGGCACACACGGAGAGCTGACACAACAAGATGATGCAACAAAAAGAAACACAGATTCCTGTGATGCTGACAACAACAGAAGTGGACAAAGAAGAACACACAGTAAATAGACACAGAGAGCAGACAATGGACTGTGGGGAGGGGAGTAGAGAAATAAATAAATAAATCATTAAAAAAACACAAATACATCAGTAAAACAGTAAATGTGAATATATTTCTCATATTAAACTTGAATATATTAGAGATGCAGATTGATTCTGAATGTACAGAATCCAATATATGTGGCTTGCAAGATACCCACCCTAAATATAAGGATACAGGAAGGTTGGGTTTGTTCAGAGACGTGGCACTATTATGAGAGATAAAGGATTTTTGTAGGAATCAGACCTTATACAGTTATGGAAGTTGGGGAAGAATTTTATGGAATGCTATTACCTCTACATCTGGTGGTATCTTAGGCCAGCAGGGTGGGCAGTTGTGAAGAAAAAAACTGAATGTGAAACTGGGGAGAATGAGGATAAATTGGAAGCCATACTGATAAATTAGAGCCCTGCCTCTCTCTCATACCACCTCCAACCTTGAACACATTTGTGACCTGTAGAAGAAGCTGGTGCCCTTCACCTTGGATTCATATGCACACCTGATTCAGGACTTGGGGAAGCTAAAGGAGGACATATGACAGAAGGTGCAGGAGCTACAGGCCTGGTTGTTGATCCTACCAACATGTGAGCCAGCACATCAACAACAATGTGCATAACCTCTCCTTCTAAATCTCATGCAAATTTTTTTTTTATTGCTAACCCTATCTCAGAGCCAAGTCTGGTAAACATAGCTCAGGGACCATTGCAACTTGATGGTCTATGCTCAAGTGGTTAGCCAGAAGATGTTTCTCAAAAGAAAAGTTCTCTGCAGAAGATGGGATAGCATGTGTCCACCACGGTGTCTAAAATCGTTGCTACCTCCTTTACAACAGGTCTAATCAGCTCATTTTCATCTGTGTAATTGACCAATGTAATATTTTGGGTGATGGTGAGTTGATCAAAGTCCTTTCCAACTAGATTATGACATAGAGTTGATATACTTCTGAGGTAAGACAGTAAAGTTATATTGCTGGCTCTACCAATTGAAACAAAACTGCTTCTGATGGTTACCAAGAGATATAGTGGAAACACATTTGCCAGGTCAACAACTGCGTACCAGGTGCCATGGGTTGTATTAATTTATTCCAGCAATGAAATCACATCTGCAAAAACAGCTGCAATTAGGCTTATGATAATTCCCTATCTTTCTTTGAGGCCAAAAATGTAAATGGAACGGGTCTATTGTACAAATTACCATCACTGTGTCATTCAAGCCTGTGGTAGTGTCCCTAATCTAAATCCCTCCAGCAATGCAGAATTTCTTTAGTTTTAATAAGTAGAGGCAGTTCTAGTGGCTTCCACTTTGCCTTTCCTAACACAATAAGACTCGTTATAAGGACTAAAGGAACCAGTGTGGGGACTCCGACAGCTGTTGAACAAAGGTTTATTTCAGGGCTGTTATAGAGCTTTCTGGTCCCTTACTTGGACTTTAATCTGCGAATTTAAAGTCTAAAGCTATCATTTTCCTTCTTCAAGTTCTCCAGCATAAATAAAAGCAGCCAATCAGTCCTATTTTTTTCTTTATTTTCAGTGAAATATTCTAGAGTAGCACCTTACTTGGTCACCTAAAACTTTGCTTTCTGTAGGCAGTTTATTACAGATATCTATACAGTACAGGTAATTTACAGGTACAGATAATTTGAGTGACTTCTTCCTACAGTGTCCTCTTAACCACTGGACAACACAATCATGAATATCTTTGTCTAATCAAATCAGAGAACCAATTCCAGATAAGCCAGAACCAAATTAGAGAATCCTACTCTTTTGTCCTAGAACCACTTCCAGCACCAATTTCTGTATCAATTAGGAAAGTACAACCATACTGAGCATTAGGAATAAGGGATTTATTATATGAATTAAAACTGGTAGAGAAGGAAACTGTTCCCAAGAACAGCAGTGTCATCTCCCAGTCATGCAGCTGCTATTATGGCTGATCCATCCGTCGGCCAGTCAGTCCACCAACAGCATGAATGGCTTGTGCATCAACAGCAGGTCAGTCACTGGTTCCCATGAAATCAAGTTCCAGCAGAGTGAAGTGACAGCATCCTAGACAGGAAGCACATCCAGTGCCAGGTAGTGGATATCTCCCAGGACAATGTCCTGCAGGATGAGATGTACACCTTGGTGGGCCTCCAAGGGCACCTCACCCCAGATTGTCAATGGGGATCACGACTCTGAGACTCTGAGGTCTTTGTGGAGGCTGTGGAACAAAACACACTGCAGGAGTTCCTGAAACTGGCTGGAGCCAAGCTGGCCCAATGTTCCCCACTGGACTGCATCACAACATTCCCCCAGCTCTCCTCCCACCACAAAGGATGTTGTGACCAACTCCTTCTCATTCTCAACCTTCTGACCTTGAAGCCTCCCTACCACCCCCAAGTCCTTTTTCTTCCAATCTCCCTCCATTCAAAGGCAACATTCCTTATCCAGTAGACTCAGAAATTGTCTTAAGTAGCAGCCCCAATGTTGGCTATCCCCAGCCAGACCTTGGAGCTGCTTCCTTGCTCAGCACTGTCTGATGGGCACCTTTATTGGTTCTATCATCCAGGGCTCTGTCCAAGGCCACACCATCCTCATGAGAGACACATGAGAGACAATTAAACGTCCTATATTATTGGCAAAAAAACACATAAACAACTGACATAATTATGGGAGCTGGTGAAAAAGTCTGAGGAATTCTGTTACCTCTGCATCTGTTAATGAGCTGTAAGTCAGCAGGACTAGCAGTCAAGAAGAAAAATTGCATGTGAAACAGGAGAGCAAGAACAAACTGGAACCCATAAGGTCAAATTGGAATCTGCACCTTTCTCTCACCATCTCCAGTCTCAGAGATGTGCATGACTTGTTCTAGATGCTTACACCTATCACCATGGAACTACACATGCACCCATCCCAGGACCCAAAGAAACTGAAGGAGGAAATCAAACAGCTCCTGGACGACCTGCAAGACTTGCTACTTCCTCACAAGAACAGGGGAACCAACAGATCAATGACAAAGTTCATGAGTTGCAAAGGACTTCACATCATAGATCAGTGTTTAGAATATAGTGGCAGCTGCTTCACTTCCACTTTCCAAATCTTATACAAACTTCTCCAGTGGCCAACTCTAACTCAGAACCATGCAGGAAATGGTATGTACTTAATTAAGTACAAAATCAACATAGATGGTTTAGAGCAGAGATGACTGTTGAAGAAGAGAGACTCAAGGCAGTAAGACTAGTTAATATATTAATTGCCCAGAATAAAAATATGAGAACTTATGATTATCAGTTATAAGAATCAGAAAGCTGGGACAAATATACAGAATATAATATAAAGGAAATACTCAACGGCTTGTTTGAGACATGTAATGAAGAAGGGAGGAGATGAAGAACAACTTCGATCTGTTGATTAGGAGACTAGAAAAAGGAAATAACAGAGACAGAAGTATGGAAGGGAGGAAGGGAGGAAGAGGAGGAGCTTATATGGATGGGGTGGGACAGTGGAAAATTATATTTGCTGTAGAGTTAACTGTAGGCATTTAGAAGCATAGAACTATACCAAGTTGCAAGGTATATGGCTGAGAGCTGATTAATATAGTAATAACAAATTTTTTGAAAAGTTTGTAAAACCATGATCTAAATCGATAAAGCAAGAAACACACACATAGTTTATATATATATTTGGATACAGACAAAGATGTGTACATGTAGATAAACTGTAGATATTGCCCACATGAATAATGATATTATTTTATCTTGGGAATTATATTAGATTTGTTTTAAACTCCTATCCACCTCCAGTGAAAATTCTATTGTACTCTCCAAGATTTCTTCAAATTTCAGGGAGTTTTCAACTCATGATCATGTCTTGCTCCCAATTTATTGCTACTTAGTAATATTTAAAGGTCCTCTGGCAATCCCTGCTCTCAGAAATTTCTCTCTGGCTGGTGTTTCTTTGGAGGTCCCTTCCATCATTATGATAATCAACTCATTCTTTCCTTCATTCTCCTCCCAACTCTATTTTTCTGCTCTATGTCCAAATTTCTTTTCATTTTGTGTTTGTAGAGTGGTTTGATTCCCTCTGTACTTGTCTCCTTTCAATCCATGATTTGGAGACTTTATGTTTCATTCTCAAAATGGCTGATCAAGCTTCATGCCCCAACAAAAAGCTATCCCATCCCCTAAGGGTAAAAGAAGCAACTGCAATATTTATGGTTAAATAGCAATATAAGGGAATAGGGAAGAGAAAGGAAAGAAGGAAGAAAATAGAGAGCTATCCACTTACTATTTTATCTCACCATTATCCTCTTTAAAAATACAATATTTGCTTTTTCTCCTTTCTCAGTTCATCAGTACTGATAAACATAAATAGGTCTTTAAAAATAAGCCAAATAAGGAAATTTGCCCCTAAATGCTTCTGCAAATCTGTGGCTAGTTTTCTTGAAATGGGCAAAGTTCTACTTCATCATTATCCAGTCTACAGAAAGTACAAGATGCTATGTAGGAATTTAAGAGTGAAAATGGTTAAAATTGGATATTTTGAGTTGTATATATGTTACTACAATAAGAAGTTAAAATAAAGAACAAAGACTATCAGGGTAAATCAAACCTGTATGTGTATGTGTGGGTGTGTGTAGACTAGAATGGAACTCAATGTGTATTAATAGGTAAAACCTTCATTACACAAGATGAACAAATAGTGGCTATGTCAGATTTTGGCTATTTTTACTTAATATTTTATCTTTTATACATTTTTAAAATATTTTTATTTTTACATTATATTTGGTTGATTTTTAGATTTAGATGCTAGGTCACCTCCTTGCAAGTCATTCAGTCCTGTATTCTGTATTATATATTCCCACCTGAATTAGTCAGCCAAAGAGGTTACTGATGCAAAATACCAGAAATCTGTGGCTTTTGTAAAGGGTACTTATTTGGGATAGCAGCTTTCAGTTACCAGGCCATAAAGAATAAGTTATTTCCCTCACCAAAGTCTATTGCCACATGTTGGAGTAAGATGGTTGCTGACGACCACCAAGAATTCAGGCTTCCTGGGTCCTTCTCTCCCTGGGGCTTGTTTCTCTCTGGGCGTAGCTTATCTGCTCTCTCCACAGGGTCAGCTGTAGACTCTCAGGCAACCGGCTCTGTCTCTCTCCCCAGGGCTCAATTTTCTCCAGGCTCAGCTGCTCCAGCTCAAAACTCCCAACTCTGTCCTTTCCTCTTTCTTTTCTCTTTGGCTTCCAGCCCACCAAGGGGTAGGGACTCAATGGCCTACTGATATGGGCCAATCAAAGTCCTAATCATAATTTAATCAATTAAAAATGATACTGACAGGCCAGTTTACAAACATAATTCAGTGACTATTTTTGGAATTCATAAACAATGCTACACTGTTGTGGAATTTAAGAGAAGTTTAATTAATTGAGTATAGAGAGGCCAGGACTCAGGAATGATTTTGAGAAGGAAAAAAATGGTTTATTGACGGCCGGCCGGACTCGGGAGCTTTCAGTTTGAATCCCGAGCCCGGAACAAGATTTTCAAACGTCTTTTATACAGAGAGGAAAGGCCAAATGGTCCTTTTGTTTCAGTTCTCAATAGGCTTCAATTAGCATATATTTCTTTCACATCTTAGGTAAGCTTTTAGCAAGGACTCCAGACATTTTAGATAAGCCTTGGTTTTTGCATTTCTTTTAAATACTTAAAGTTTATAGCCTTTGCTTTGTTAAACATTTCCTGGGACTGGAGCCTGCTGGTCCCTAAGAGCAGGACTGCAGCCTCTTACCGTTTCACACCCACAAGTCAAACAACTTAGTTATTTCTGAAGAGACACAAGTCAAACAGCTTAGTTATTTTTGAAGAGACAAAGAGCCTTCCACCCATAGCCCACATCATTCTCCCCTTTCTGCCAAAGATTAACTTGCTAAGCTTTGGCATAATTATTGTTGGAGCTATGAGGTGGATGGCTGTTTGTTGTTTCGATTGATTATTTATCAGTCTTTAGTACAGCATCAGGACTGTTTTTAGAAGTTTAGAGCTTTTTATTCTGGACAGCAGAATCTTGGGCAGGGGCCTCCTGCAGTTATTCTGTTGCCACTGGCACTCACGTGGATTTTTAGTCAGGTTCTAGATCCATCTATTACTTTTATTTTACTCTTAAAGAGTTTACACCTTTAATTTAAAAGGGGTGCTGAAGGGAGACGATCTCTTTTCTGTAACTGCTTCTTGCTGGCCATGGGCTGTAGTCATTGCCTAATAAGGTGTAAAACTCTTTAATTTATTCTAACTGGAGGAAGATGGATCTGGCATTCTGTACGAAGTTGGATGAAGTTTTCATATGGTTAATAAGATGTTCACTCTGAAAGAAACAAACTTAATTAAAAATTTGGAATACCCGTTTTTAAAAGAGGACACATTGGATTACAGAGATAGACAAGATTAGATGCCTATAAAGATGGCATTCCCCAAAAGCTGGTGGGAACAGCATATACGCTCTTTTTTAAGTTATCTATCTTTAGAGAGAAATTGCAACAGACACTTAGCTTTGTCTGAAGACACATTCCAAGCTGTTCAATGATCGACACTCATTTGCTTTGTCAGATGCTCTTGGTGAACTGGCACTCCCTGGGCAACTGGCTTCACTCAGGATTAGAACACTAATTTGGAAATATTTTTAGTTTTCACCTGTGGGAGTGATCAGAACTACAGAATAAAGATTTTTACACCTTGGTTTTCATTGTACAATTTCTAGCAATTTTGACTTGTTCAATAGGTGACTCACCATCAGCAAGCAAGCCTCACTTTTGCTAACTGAGACTGGCTGAGACTGCCACCTTATTCTATAGACATGTTATTAACTGTTTAGAAAATGATTTTACCAGGAATTTAACATGTCTAATATACTTTTGCACTTGATCTAAAATAGAAAAGATAACATTACAATTATTAGGCATATATTTAGTACAGGATAAAAGTACAGCACTTAATATTAACTAATGTATTACTTAATGCATAAGGATTCAGAGTTGCCATTATTAGTTTTGAGTTTCAGGTTTGTAATACTTTACATGTTATCTCTCCATGAGAGCAGGCCATAATGCTAATTGTGCTCAAGTTTTACTTACAGTCTCTTGGTATCATGGCTCCACTTAGCATGTTCTTCAATGCAGTGAGCAAGTTGCAGCATCTTTTATCTTAGAGAGATTTTCCAGTATTTTACTAGCCCGGTGCATAGCGCTCTCTGGCACCATGGAACAGTGCCAGTCTGGAGGCGATATCCATTGTACACTTGGCTGTACCGAGTCATTATTGGCTGCAGGAGCTTGAAACTGCAATATAGTTTCTATCGACTTCAGGAGCAGAACCAGAGACTGATATAGCACATATTTTTAATTGAGGGGTCAGTGACCAGCCTAGCCAATAACTCACATGGAGAGGCCACCTGTAATGTATACAAGGCCTGGTTCGAATGCACAAGAGTTTGACAATGTTAAAGTTTATTCCTTGTTTTATATATATTTTAAACAACTTAACGCAATACATATATCAAATGACTATTTACTTACACAATTTTACTATGAAGATAACAGTAGGTATTTTACTTTAGTAATAGAGGAAAAATACTTTTCATTGTTAGAATGAAAACAGAATATTTCCAATAGAATCAAGACAACTTTTTATTACCATTTACTTAAATGTGTATTTTGCAGTGGCCTTCAGACAGGTTTATTATCATGAAGTTATTTCTGCTACCAATACCAATCTAAGTTTCTTTAGTTAACAATGACTTCTACAACTAGAACTATTTAAACATTTTCAGTTTGGAAGATGTTTTACAAACTCTTTATAATTGACTATAACCGCATTGACTAGACACTTCATGTTTAAATAAACTTACTAAATTACAATTACCAATGAAAGAAATTTACTCTCTATTTAAGAGAGCATATCTACAATCTTTTCCCTTTAGCTTAATTTCACCAATGTGAACTTACAATTTTCACTTACAATTTTCATTACTGTAAAGATTTTGTACATATGTTAATTTAGTTTATAAATTAACTATGGGAGATTACACTCAAGTTAAATAAAATTGAAACCATAATAGTTTATGCAAGGAATGTTCTCTTTTTCCCTTACAGGAAGCTAAAAACTTCTTTTCTTTAAGTTATTAAAATTATTAAATTAAAAGCATAACTGACTACTAGGTTTTAAAACACATGCATACTGACTTCTAGATTTCAAAACACATTACACAATTACTTAATTTTTTAAAATCATAACTTAGGAAAGATTTCTCTATAGTTTTTATGGACTTTTTTTTACTTACTGAAATTTGTTAATAGAGCCACTAATTACTTTATTTTGTTGGAAAGAAATCTTCTGGAAGAAAATAAGGCTCACCAGATTGTGGAGAAGAAAATACTTTATTTTTAATCTTGCAAGAAGGGGCGCAGAGCTAGATATGGCTGGTGCCCCGAACAAAGAAAAATGACACAATTTATACCCCTAAGCCTAGCATGCAAGCTCTTCTTGTTTTTTTATAGATTGGATACTTCAGAAGTTACAGCTGAGATTTAACTTTCCTACGCAAAAGTTTGATTTAACTGCTTTTTTTATCACATTTTAACTATTTTAGTTTTTACCTGCTCCCCCCCTTTGTCAAATAAGGAATAGAATTTAGTGCTGAAATGGCACTGACTTAGTTAGCTCCTTCTTGGGCATCTTTCCACTGCCCATAGGACTGGCTTAAACTGGTCTCCTCCACTGCTGTCTAACCCGGGAGTGGGAGACTGAGGCAGCAGGCCGCCGGGTTACATCAACATTTTTCTTCTGTGAAAATTAACTTAATCTTTGTTTTTTTTTTTTTTTTTTTTAATTTATGGCTGACAAAGGTTTAAACTGGGAAATTACCAGGCAAACTGATTTTTAATTCTCTTGCCTATTAGATAGGTTTAATCTGCCACACTTAGTCTTGCCTTAAAAGCTCTTGCAAAGAGGAGGCCCTTTCTCAATTGTTTCCATAATCAGATTTTTATGACTTTTTCATCTTGCTTAGTTCAATTTGGGCTTTAAGAATATTTATAAATATAACTGCATATTTAATTTTTAACAATTTGAGCAAATAGGCAGACATGAATAGTTTGACACAACAACATGACTTTAGTTACTTTTAAACTTTTCAAAGACTTTTGAAACTCTTCTTAATTTGCACTATGACTATGCAGTTTACCACAAGAATTTTTTTTTTTACTTAATGGATTGTAATAACTAAAATGTTTTCAATGCCTTAGCACTATTTTGTTTTAGAACTTTATATTTTACTTTGAAATTAGCAGAATTTTGGATAAGCAACAAGATTAGTTTTATATATATTTACTGAGGCTATTTGAAGCCTCAGGGAGACAGACTGCTTTCTCTCATGAATTGCCACTCTTAGGAACACTGACTGTCAAGGCAGGAGACTTCTCCCCCTCCACCCCCCTTTTTGATTTTGGAGATAATAAAACTCCAGTGGCCATTTAACCTTATTTTATCAGGCAGCAATTTATTTAGTTTACACTTGAATTCATGAGAGAAAGGGTTACTAATACCAGAAGAGGAGACAGTGATGTCCCAGCTCTTCTCAATTATGAAATAACCACAGGCAAAGGCAAAGGGCGAGGTTAGGCCTGAAGCAACCATAAACAAAGGAAAGGTTAGTGTAGAATTTACACTTAAATAATAGTTTCAGGCTAAATTTACTCAGCTATAATCTCAGTTATTGTCTTTCTACTGTTTTACAATATAAATGCATTTATAAATGATTTTAACTCTTAGTTACAGTTTTTATTAATTTTTTTAAAACTTATTAATTTTATAACACCTTTAAATACCTTTTATTCAACTTATAACATATTAAATGAACTTAACTATTACTTTAATTTTTCTTTTAAAGTGAAAGAATAAATCTCTTGCAGTTAGTTTGAAATAAAAGGCTACTTTTCAGGATTTGATTTCTAGAACATAAAATGTTCTTTTAAAAGAGGTAAGACTCTTCTTCAAACATTGAGGATATGATGAGGTTAAAGCACAAGAAGCTATTGATAAATGATTTTCTTTATATATTGATCTTACTCAATTTAATCATAAAAATTTCTCTTCCACAAACTTTCTACACTTTCAGTATTCATTCAGGTTCTGTCTCACACTCTACTCTTTCTAATAATCAATCATTTTATCTTAGGACAAAATCATCTTCTGTTTCTTTAACAATAAAAACACATTCCATATATCCCACATACTGAGTTACCAGGCAAACTTCTTACAACATATAATTGCTATTAATACTAAACAAGTTTGTTAAAATAATGAACTTTTTTTTACTTTAAATACTTAGTAGCATGTAATACCAGAAACAGTTTTTTTGGAAGCAAGTTGGCAGGGGATATTGGCTGCCGAATAAGTTTGTTATAAAATTGCCTTTTATTATTATTATTATCAATTCAGTTTTGTTAAATAATGACTTTTTGCAATTAGCTACTTAAATACCTTAAACAATGCTTTGTAAAACTTTTATATTTATACCCTTAAGACAGATTTTACTTTCACAGAACACATTTTCTCACTTAAGGTTACTACAATACTTTCTAAGAACCTGAGCAGAATGCAAACGTATTTTGGCTTTGACACTCTAAGGAGGGAAATTTACTGCATTTATTCTGATTCTGCTTTTCACCTCCTTTACTTCCCTCCCTTCTAGGCAGTTGGGTGCACAAGAAACAGGAATGCGGCTTATGAATAGAAGGGTGGACTCACTGGAAAGGGGCAAGCCGCTCTCCCCTTTCCAGCTTTCAGCTAAAATGGGCAGACAGAACTTACTCAAATTTGGCAACTCTCCCAGAAACTCAGCCGCCCTGACTGGGACATTCCCAACAGACTTGGGTGCTTGGCGCGGACACAGATGGCCTCTAAGCCGGGGCAAAGGGCCAGACCAGAGACAAGACACTAGAACATGCACAAACATTTAGACTCTTCAGCTTTTGCTCCAGAATCATTTCACCCCCTTGCCAATGGCAAGGGAGGGCTCTAGCTCAGCTGTAATTCTACTTCATGTAAGGACACAACTCTAACACTAACATTGAGCTGACACAGACAGAAGCACAAAGGTTACTAATCTGACTCACAAGTTTATATATTTATTTTCACCACGGCTGCCCCCACAGCCATCACAAACCTCAGAACACTTAACATTTGGTATAAAGCAAATTCATTCACAAATTAGCACCATAAC
Source organism: Dasypus novemcinctus (assembly GCF_030445035.2). Classification (NCBI taxonomy): domain Eukaryota; kingdom Metazoa; phylum Chordata; class Mammalia; order Cingulata; family Dasypodidae; genus Dasypus; species Dasypus novemcinctus. Next base: position 45,148,728 of record NC_080674.1, on the reverse strand, counting down.
AAAAGATTTCAGCTAGACTTTTCCACTGTTTAAACTTTACACCCAGACCAAGCTCCACAAGCCGATCCATTTTCTTGTAACCAAGTTTTGTTTTCTTTAATTTAGACCAATTTCCAGGATATTAGGACTCGAACCTATAAATACCCTTCCTATTAAAATCGAGACTCTACTCCTTTAGTGGATATAAGACCAGTACCAGATTCTAACATGCAGTTAGACAAACTCAAAACACCAGGGCTTTTCCCCGGTTTTCCTCCTTTTCCTAAGCCTAGAGAGAACGGCTTCCCCCCAGCCTTCTGGGGCTACTAGGGTTCTCTCGGGAGGTGATCAGCCTCCCTTTCCTAGCAATTAAAGCTAGGGCCTTTCAGACTCTGCTCACCCGGGGAGTCTTACCTTTTTCCTTGTTCGGAGCTCTTTTTCGTTCCCAGAATCTTTCTCTTCAGACTTTCTATTGCCCCTTGATTTTGTCGGGAAGATTCTGGTGGAGCCCACATCTTTTCTGGATTAAATTTAATCCAGGGGCGCCCAGATTTGGGGTTCACCCGAGTCCTCCCGGCTTCCTCGGGGATTTGGAAGGGGCAGCAAAATGCTACTGTCTCTGGCCTTCATTTATTGTCCCTTCGCGGTCGCCATTAATGTTGTGGAATTTAAGAGAAGTTTAATTAATTGAGTATAGAGAGGCCAGGACTCAGGAATGATTTTGAGAAGGAAAAAAATGGTTTATTGACGGCCGGCCGGACTCGGGAGCTTTCAGTTTGAATCCCGAGCCCGGAACAAGATTTTCAAACGTCTTTTATACAGAGAGGAAAGGCCAAACGGTCCTTTTGTTTCAGTTCTCAATAGGCTTCAATTAGCATATATTTCTTTCACATCTTAGGTAAGCTTTTAGCAAGGACTCCAGACATTTTAGATAAGCCTTGGTTTTTGCATTTCTTTTAAATACTTAAAGTTTATAGCCTTTGCTTTGTTAAACATTTCCTGGGACTGGAGCCTGCTGGTCCCTAAGAGCAGGACTGCAGCCTCTTACCGTTTCACACCCACAAGTCAAACAACTTAGTTATTTCTGAAGAGACACAAGTCAAACAGCTTAGTTATTTTTGAAGAGACAAAGAGCCTTCCACCCATAGCCCACATCAACACCACCCTAACTGCTACCTGTTTCCTCACTGTTCCCCACACACTTGGGTGATACTTACAGGGAGCCATTCATGTGCAAACAATAAACACTTTACACTCATTTGTGTTTTAGTATTATATCTCATGTATTTCCCTACCTTTTTTGTTCCCTGTTTATTTACCTATATTCCACTTCTCTTTGGAGAGCCAGATAAATCTGACCCCTTCTAAACAGCCTGCTCAAATTAGTCCACATTGCTTTATCAATCTTTTCATTGAATTCCTACTATATTTACAACTGTTCTTACACAGATAATATAATATCTTAAAATACTTCCCCTTCCCAAATCCAGTCACTCAATTGGGGCCCATAATGGGTCAATTAATATTAATTTAGGTTTAGCAGATTGATAGCAGAATCATTAGTTTCTCAGGTGATTTGATCATGTCCCAAATATTTAGACTAAAATTTTGACAGGTTCACATTAAAGTAGTGGAATTTTCCAGTGAAATTGCATTTTTGCTAGAGTTTTTTCAAAGAGTAACTTTAATTTTCAGATGGGAAGGATTCAAAAAAAATAAAAAGCTGTGCAAACTGTGAAATGCCACAAGTTTGTTGACATCTTTAGGTTTAGCAGAATGGGCCCTGATTAAACTTATTAGCACCATTGTTCAGGAAAGTAACATTTCTCCATGCAGCATTGAAAAGGAAGGAGTGACGTTGAGAGAGAATGGCCATCCTGTTTAAATACAAAAAGAGTTCAAACAGAAGTTAGGGGATATAGGTTCCTTTTCCACATCTGCCACTTATCTGCTCTGTGACCATGAGAAAGTGGTCAAATCTTCAGTCTTCTGCCAAAGAAACTATGGGTGTCCACTATCCTCCGAAAACAGCCTTCCAGTAGATCATAGAAAATAGCTTTGATGATCGACTAGAAGACCTCTCAGACCTTAACAGTGGTGATTCCAAACAATGCAAAAAGCAATTTCGTGTAGGGTCAAGGAGAGGAAAATTATCTTATTTAATAGCATGACTAAGTGCAGCTAATGCTGCGTGGTAAAATTACTTTTTTTAAGTCATGAATTCAGAGTTGTAAAATTTCTATTCTTCTACAATTTCTATATAGATTCCTTTGCAATTGTATGAATTCTACCTTTTTACTTTTCCAAAGGAGTCTTGAAAAGGCATTAAAATGAGAGACAGGTCAGCCATGGCAGTGAGAAGAAATTCAAAGCAAGAACTACATGATGGCTTGGATTTAATGTGTTTCAGTAGATTACACGTCCATTTTTAGGTTTTGAAACTTAATGGGAACCTGAATATAACCACAGGGAATATTTTTTTTGTGTCCATTTTCCCAACTACTAAAATGGAAAGAATATTACATTTTATGAAAGATTTAGAGGGGTCAAAAATCCAATGTCTAGAGACCAGAGAGTTAAAAAGAAATGAGTGAAATGAGCTGCATATAAGTAATAGGGAGTAGTAGGAAGTGTAGCACACTGGAGATATCAGATCCCATCAAAAACAGCACTGGTGTCCAGAAAGCAAATTGCTGGGCACAATGTTTTCATGTCTTCTTTTTTATTGCATTTTATATTTGAATCTTCAATGGTTGGCATTTAATTTAATACCTTTAGATCAATGTGCAGATCAAGCAAAGTGTATCTGTGGGCTATCATGTGAACTCCATCTTAGAGAATATCCATCAAAAGAACAGTAAGAAAAGGTCATACCCAGTTCTGTTTCTGGGTCTTCATGTTTAGGTACAGAGACCAAAACCTTAAGAGACAACCTTGCTGTAAATATTTTATTTATTCAACAAATATACTAGACACTGCGCTGGAAACTGGAGATACATTAGTGAATATGGCAGCCACAATTTCTAATATCATGGAGCTGTGCTGCTGGATCAAGGAAAAATAGTTGAGACTTTTGACAAACAACTTGGTTTCCTTCCAAAGGCATTTACATTTCCCAAAGTACAGTGGGCACAATGTTGTGATCGTGTATATCAGGCACTCTTGGTCTGAAATGTTCAGATAATCACTTTCTTCACTACTTTATCAAGACAGATGAATAAAGAGTAGTAGAGGAAATAAACTGAAAAGAGGGAAAAGCCTTTCTTCTATTACTGGCAGTGGAAAAGACACTTGTCATTTTAGCTAATATGTAAATCTCCTATGATATGACATAGACATCTTAAGTAAATCTACGGGAAATGAAAATCTTTCTGAAATATTGTATTATTGCTTGGCAAGCAGTTTTTGAGATAACAGGACAGTTCACACCTAGCTGGGTACTTAAATGATCTTGATTCTTTCCCACTCATAGCCTTCGCTCACTCTGTTCCCTCTCTCTAGAATGCCTTTCTACATGTTTAAATCCTGCCCATCTTTCAAAGTCCACTTCAGTGGTGTCTCTTCAGTGAAATAAGATGCCATCTCTTCCTTTCCTGGATCCTCCTTGGTCTTTCCTCCTTATTCCATTAACAGATGATAAGTTTCTAAGGTTATATATAAATGAATAGTGGTATTTTGGCTCACTTCTGAGTATGGGGCACACTGTTTTTGCTGTTTTGAATGATGATATAGCCATAAGCTGATGTGTACTTCTTTTAGTTTCCTGGTTGCTAAGATAAATACAATACAATGGGTTGGCTTAATAGTGGGAATGTATTGGTCCATGATTTCAGAGGCTGGAAGGCTTTCTTTCTCCTGGCGTCAGTATCTTCTGACTAGCTGCTTGGATAACTTGGGTCCTTGGCCTTCCTGTCACATGCAGTGCACATGGTAGCATTTTCATCTTTCTGTTCCAGATTTGTTGACTTCCAGTTTCTTTCCCTGTGGTTTTTCCCTTGTTTCTTTCTTTATAAGGTTTCAGTAAATAGGATTAAGACCAATTCTGATTCAACTGACCACCCTTAGCTAAAATGAACATCTTCAAAAGGTTCTGTTTACAATAGATTTACATGTACAGGAATGGACTAAGGTTAAGAATATGTTTTTCTGAAGGATATAACTCCAAGCCAAAATAGCACTCATTCTAAAATCTCATCTATTGGAGCTCTTCTAGGAAAATGGCGTTATGAGAATAAAGAATTAAAATTAGGACCCTTATGGCACTATCAAGGGAAAATATAGTGTTCCCTATATCAAGTTGACAGAAATGAATATTAGTTTGGGGTGGGGGATGGAGAGGGCCTGGGCAGGAAATCACTGTGATAGATCTATAAGGGAATTTTTTTGTGTATGTAGTAGGAAGGGAGAAAATTTATTAATTGAACACTAGAAACTTCTATTTAGGCAACTCCAGAAATAAGACAGTTACTCTCTTTGCTACAGAAGGTTCATTATTACAATGATGACATAATTAAAATAACAAACAGTTATGAAGACTTCTCTGAAAATCAAAGAGAATCAGCTCTACTAATGACAATATTGCAATTGGACTCTCCTTATAATCAATTACTTCAACTGGCCAATTTTGTACTGATCACCAGTGATAGTAACTATTAATGGAGCTATTACTATTGTTTAATACTGTCCAGACAATATGCTAAGCTCTTGAAAACTGATGAGGTAAGTAGGATTATTCCCTTCATAATGATGAGGAAGCCAAGACATCGACATATTTAGTAACTTACAAAAAGTCATCTGAAGCAGGTACAGAGCCATACTTCATATATACAACTGTCTGCCTCTGTCTAGAGCCTACTCTCATTATTTCTCCCAATATTTAGTAATATATGACTTTACATACATTGCTCTCTACTCAAAATTCTATTCAGTAAGTGCAGGATAAAGTTCCTGACCCATAGAGAGGGCTCAATAAGTGTTTGTTTATTCATTCGCTGATAAGAATGAAGTTGAGGAAATGAAGAAATAAAACAGATTTGAAAACTATATCTAGGAGAGCATTTTGAGTGCATATGTTTACTGGTACATGTAATGGACAGGAAGCAAATAGGTCAAAGTGATACGAAAATTTTAAGGGAATTAATTTGACAAAGAAACAAAGAGCTGACCTCAAAAGGCCTTTGAGTATTCAAGTCTCAAAGCAAACTTTGGGCTCCCAAATGTGTACAAAAAGGAAGCAGACTGAGAAAACAATACAAAACAAAACAATCCCAGCAAACATGGGGGTCATTCACAAAGGTAAGGTTAGAGTGTATTCAAGAATCTGACCCCACTGCCATGGGAGAAAGTCTTCATGACTTGAGTGATAAGGTGACATCAGTGATATGGCTCACAGACCTTTCTGTATTTCCCATTCTTTCCTTTCTAAAAGAACTTTTCTATTGCAAAGATCCTGTTTCTGTTTCACCATTTTACATGGGGTGAGGAGGAAAATAATTTGTCTTTTAGTACTTCAGTTATGGGATTTCAAAGAACTATATAAAAATTTGATGGATAAGACTGCACATTACCCGTGGATACTGTTTTTCATGAGCAAAAAAATAAACATCTCTTGTGTTAAACTACTGAAATTTTGGGACTTTTAGTTTTTTTTTTTAAGCATAGCCTAACCTACCTTAACACAATCCTCATGATAAAATTCTCTTTAGTTCCTTGTCTTAATCAAAATCTGTTCCCTGAAAACCTCACACTCCTAGCTGCCTCTCAGAGAGAAACTATTGGTTTTTACACATTTAGCAAACCTTAGTTCAGGTAGTAGGCTCAGTATTCCTTTGCTTATCAATGATTTTAAATCATTATTCTACCTTTCTCTTGTAAAAATCTGCTAATCTACACAATTAGAAGTAAGTTTGCATTAAGTCCTACTCTAGAAAAGCAGAATGTTGGGATGAAAGAGAGAGGCTATTGCCCCACCCATACCTACCCATATTACAATATGCCAACATTTAATAGCTGAGAAAATATTGCACAATTACAGAGCATGAGTTGAGGGAAGAAGGGGATTGTTGGAAACATGATAGAACACAAAAATGATAAGACTATAATTAACTATATAATTGTGAAATACAATTCACAGTCCTGTTTGTCTTGGGAAAATATAAAAATTAGATTTAAAAAATTAGGCAAAAACTAAGAATAAGTTAAAATTATGAACACAGTCTTATGGAGAGACCTATTACTGTGTCCCATCCTGCTCATTCTCTCTTAAGTTTGGACAAACCAGTCTCTGAGGACAGTCTGATGATGGGGGAGAGGGCCAGTATCAATAGAGAACGTCACAATTATGTGAGGGAATAATGAAATGATTTAAGACCAAAATTGAGGAACTTCTAGTAGCTGAGAGAACTATGGACTCAGGAACCTCACTGGTGGGGAAGAGTGGGGCTGCCTAGGAAGCTGTAACCATGAAGTGCTGTTGGAGTCTCTGGTAAGTTGAATTATGCACCCCACCAAACCTATGTTCTTAATTATAATCAAGTCCCTGTAGCTGTGAACCCATTGAAAATGGGGCCTTTTGAAGATGTTATTTTTATTTGAGGTGTGGCCATCTGAAGCAGGTAGGCCTTAATCCACATTACTGGAGACTTTATAAAGAAAAGGTCACAGGGAGAAGCTAGAAGTCAATGGAGACCAGGAGAACAGATGGAGAAGGTCAAGGGCATTACCATATGAAAGGAGGCAGAAATAGAAGCCAAGAAGCCCAGGGGTTGCTGGCAGTGAACAAAAGAAAACTACAGTCTTCATGGAGAAAGCTGGCCTTGCTGATATCTTGATTTTAGACTTCTAATCTCAAAACTGTGAGTCAATAAATTCTCATGGTTTAAACCAGCTCATTATGCAGTATTTTTGCTAGCAGCTCTGGCAAACTAAGAGTCAGAGAAGAAATGAGGCTAAAAAAGCTGATGAAACCCTGATAGAAGCCTTCCACCAAATGTGTACAGATATGGGGAGATTTAAAGCCCTGGGTTCCAGATACAGCAGGTTAGGACTGGAATAGAACATAGTTCATTTCTGCAGGAGGACTCTAAAATATAGCCAGATTTTTTTGGAGGCTTAGTCAAAAGCCTGTTGGCCTGAGAATACCTGGGCAACCCTACATTCGTTTCTTGACTTCCATATAGCTGTACTTAGAACTGAATCATAATCACCTACAAAAAATGTCTAAGGATGCAACTGTCTAATGATGCAAGTTCCTTTATAGAAGGAAATGAGCTCTAGTCTCCTTCCTAGAGTCTTGCTTTCATCCCTATTGTCATATTCTTCACTTCTTTGAATTTGTCAAATGTACATTGGTATAATAATTATGGCCACTTAGTGATTATTTATTATGAATCAGATACTGGTGAGAGACATCTGTCTTATTTCAAAGCCTTTCATCAATTCTACAAAACTGAAGATACAAGATTCAGAGAGGTTAATGGATTTACTCTAGGCTCTACAATGAGTAAATGGAAAAGGTGGAGTTTACCACAGGCATGATTAGCCTGTTCTTAAGCTTGTGAAAGCAGGAGTTAAATTGAACCTAAATAATTGTAACTATCATCTCAGTTGGCTAATCCTCAGCTGCACCAATAACATGCTACAAATAGTGGGTAGCATGGAAGTTCCAAATGAAATATAGTTGTTATGCACATTGCCTGGTTTAGACAAAAAGCAAGCAAAATTCAAAACTTTAGCAGGGACTTTGAAGATAAAAAGCTTTTAGAAAGGAAAAAATGATTGTTTAAAAATGCTTTTGAATGAATTTCCAAGGAATGGCTATTGTTACATTTTAAAAGAAAAACTGTGTGCCTTTTAAGAAACATGGGATTGCTAGCAATTTCAAGAGGGTTGATAGGAGTCTGGTTCAACTAAGTTTCCTAAAATGTGAGCAGCAATGCCATAGGAAGCCTAGGTAGGACTCTCTTAGAAAAGACACTCATCAGCCAGCAGCCAATCGTTCGTTGGTTCGTTCATTCATTCATTCATTCATTGTCCTTTTTCATTTTTGAAATGTTGAAATACACAGAGGAGCATATAAATCAAATCCAGGGATTTTATTTTATTTTATTTATTTATTTTTTTGTCTTTATTTTTTTAATATTATATTAAAAAAAATTAGGTCCTCATATACCCTCCACCCCCCTCCCCCTACTCCTCCCCCCATAACAACAATCTCCTCCATCATCATGAGACATTCATTGCATTTGGTGAATACATCTCTGAGCACAGCTGCACCTCATGGTCAATGGTCCACACCATAGCCCACACTCTACCATGTTCCACCCAGTGGGCCATGGGAGGACATACAATGTCCGGTAACTGTCCCTACAGCATCACCCAGGACAACTCCAAGTCCCGAAAACCTCCTCCACATCTCATCTCTTCCTCTCATTTCCTACCCCCAGCAGCCACCATGGCCACTTTCTCCACACTAATGCCACATTTTCTTCGATTACTAGTCACAATAGTTCATGAATAGATTATCAGTAAGTCCACTCTAATCCATACTCCATTCTTCCATCCTGTGGACCTTAGAATGGTTGTGTCCCCTCCACATCTGCAACAAAAGGGGGCTTAGATTCACATGGATGCTGGATGCAATCCTCCTGCTTTCAGTTGTAGGCACTCTTGGCTCCATGGTGTGGTGGTTGACCTTCTTTAACTCCATGTTAGCTGAGTGGGGTAAGTCCAATAAACCAGAGTGTAGCAGCTGAAGCCTGTTGAGGCTCAGGGCCTGGCTATCACATGGTCAGTCCAGAGATTCAGGTCCCCTGGGTATATAATAAACCCCAGCACCAACTACAGTTCTGGTAAAAGTAACAGGAGAGGCTTGTGAACAAAGATCACATCTGAGTCCAGCTCCATCACACAGAAACACAAACTCCAAAGTAGGGCCAACTGACATGGCACTGAACTCCATCTGCCATGGCCATAGAACCTGTGGGTCTCTGTAGCCCTCAGAAGAACCAATACCCGGGGTTGTATCTACTTTATCTGTCTCTGGGTCTCTGCTCAGGTGTGCATAAGGGCAACCCCTCTGATAACCTCCTGGCTCTTTTTGGAGACTCATAGCCATATAAACTCATTTGTCCTTTCCATTTCCCCCTTTTTTTCAGTTCAAAAAGCATTTTTAACTCCTGGTATTATATGTTGATTGAGACATTCTGCTGGTCTGAGTTGACCCTTTTATTCAAGGTCATTTTCTAGTTACATCATCAGGTGGTACTTGGTAGTAATCCCTCAGCACCAGGGAGGCTCATCCCTGGGAGTCATGTCCCACGCTGTGGGGAAGGCAACGCATTTATATGCTGAGTTTGACTTTGAGACTGGCCACATTTGAGCAACATGGAGGCTTTCAGAAAGTAACTCTTAGGCACCCTACAGTTCTAGGCCTTGTTCTTATTTCAGGTGCACAGGCTCACAAGCATAGGCATTAGTATCAGGGGCTCATTGTTGGACCTTCATTCTTTTTTGGTCTTTGCCATTGCACTTGGGGGATTGTTGCTGTTCCTTTAGGGACTGTGATAGAGCTCCTCTGGCTAGAATCTCAGCACTCCCTCAGTTGTTGTTTTTAATTGTATCCACTCTGAAAATATCCAAACATTTTTATGTACCCTGGATATATGCCCTGTAGAACTCCCTGCCAACCATGTGCCCCCTGTCAATAACACCCCACACCAGTATTCCTCCCCTGCCATTGCTGATCCTCTCTGTGATCCAAAACTTCCTGAAAAGTGAAGCCCAATATATTGCCAGGTTCCATTAATAGTAAAATGGAATATAGCAATGAGTTTAAAGGTTAGATATAGAATACATATTAATTTGGAAAAATTAGGGTAAAAATAAATTGGGGTATCAAAAAATTTAAAAAATGCAAAAGCTTTGTTTTTGATGTTTTTCCTTCCATCACTGCAATAAGTGTTGCCCTGTATGCAGCGTGGCAAGGCAACTACTTCCATCTTTTCCTCAGTGTCTACATACTATTTTTTTCTTTTCTTTTTTCTAATTATTAAACTTATCTTCACAAGATTTTTAGATCACAGTAGTTCATATATACAGTATACGTACTCCCACATATCCAACATAAAACCTTTTTCCTTCCACAGCAATAATCTTTTTACATATTCATACTATATTTACTGAAACTGATGTACAGATATTGAGACAATAATTTTCAAACAAGGCAACATTTGTGTTTACATTGTGGTTTATATTTTAGACTATATGATTTTCTAAATTTTTAGTTATCTTATGTTTTACATTATGATTTACATTTTAGCCTATCAGCCCCTGTATATTTTTGGTGTAATTTTACGTGTCTTATATCCATCCTTGCATACACTTGTGGAACATTTCTATTGCCCACACAGTTACATTGGTTCCATCTATTCAATACCTCTTTCCCCCTCCCCTTAGAGCCCACAGTGACAGTCAGTCTTCATTTCTTGAAGGGCCATGTTCAGAGATACTTGCAACAGTGTTGAGGGCTTGACATGCTCAACTGCCCTAATGCCCTGGGAGCCACCATTTCTATTGAGAGATACAATTCCCTCTATTTGAGGGCATCAGTCCTCCCCAGGATGTGGGTATACCTTCACTCTCATTATATGGGTCTCTATCCAATGATATAACCCACTCTGGCAAAATGAGCATTCACATATTCCCTAGGAGCCTGTCCTGCATCAGATTATCCCCTTTAAGCATCTTAAACAGGTAACCTTCCTTATTATATTTTTGAAAAAATTTCTCAGCATTATACTCTCAACCTGACAATCTCTGACAATCTCCTATGTTCATATGTTGCCCCACCCTCCCCCCAATTTCTTGGGCAATATTACCCATCCTCCCATCCCTAGCCCCCCTCAAGCTCACAAAGCCCCACCCAAAGGTAACCCTATGCCCCCATTTTATCCCTTCCTTGTACAAATACTTACCTCTAGCTTATCATAGATTTCACCCTTGTAGGTGTCAGTTTACATCCTTCCTCTACCCCCCCGGTTTCCTGTAAGCCTATCATCCAGTCTCTAGCTCTCTGAGACAGTTTGGTTTATTTATTTTGTATCATTGAGGTCATGTAGTATTTGTCCTTCAATGCCTGGGTTGCTTCACTTGACATAAGGTTCTCAAGATTCATCCATGTTATCACGTGTGTTTGTAGTGTATTAGTTCTTAAAGTCAAGTAGTATTCCATTGTATGTATATACCACATTTTATTGATCCACTCATCTTTTGATGGGCATTTGGGTTGATTCCGACTTTTGGCAATAGTGAACAATGCTGCTATGAACATTGGTATGCATATATTGGTTTGTGTCCTTGTTTTCAGTTCTACTGGGTATATGCTCAGCAGTGGAAATTGCTGGGTCATATGGCAAATCTATGGCTAGTTTTTTGAGAAACTGCCAAACTATCCTCCAGAATGGCTGGATAAATACAGGGATTTTAAAGAAGGATTAGAAATCAAATGCCCAAGTAATATAAAAAATCGAACATTACCAGTTTCTTAGAAGATGCCCTCCTGAGTGTCCTTCCTCAACCATTCTTCACCTCTCCTCCCTGGAGGTTACTCCACTCCTGAAGTCTGTGATGGTTATTCCCTCAATTTTATTTAGTTTTATCTCTTACATATGCATCCTTAAGCTATATAATTAGTCTATTTTTGAACTTTATGTAAATAATACATGTGTTCTTTTGTTTCTTTTTTCCCTTTTCATCTCTGTGTTGGTGAGATGGATTTTTTTTACTCTACCTCACTACATTTCCATTTTCATTTCCTTCCTTGCCCAGTGTTTCATCTACAGGGAACAGAGCTATTGATAATAAGGGCCCCAGTTACTGAGATCTGAAATCTATTGCCATGTTTGTGGCAAGTCCAAGCTTCCACGAGCTTCTTGCTGTCAGGGGCTGAGTGCAGCAGGGTTACTAAGGCAGACCTGTTCCCAGTGCCAACTTGGGCTTGAGCCAAACAGCTTTGTCCAGCCACCAACCTTCCTTCCCTTTCTCCTTCACTCAGGGTTACACTTGCATTAATATTTGGCAACTATCCTGGCCTTATGGAGTTCTCCTCATTTTCTCTACAAATTCTACCACATCTAATTCCATCTTGAGTTCTGGTTCTCAGAGGATCTGGAGTGATACACTCAGTATAATTCCTATTTAACCATTATAACCATTCTTTCTTGTCTTGTTGGGCTTGCCTAGTTAAACCACAAGTCTAGTTAAATGCAAATGTTTTCCTCCTTTGCCTGCATCTAACTGATGTAGATGAAGAAAAACCCACAACATGCTGACTGGTCTTATTTTAAAATCTTGACCCTGGAGCTTCAAGTGTGTCCTTAATGTAGTCAGGCAATCTATTATCGTTCCTTATCTATTCACTGTCCCACTTTCCAGAGGACTGCTTCATTCTTTCTCTTCTCCAACACCTTCTTCACAGTGCTTGCTCTTGGGCTATGACCTTGTTTTCTATTTCAATGAAAAAGGCATCAAGAGAAACTTCACATGCCCTCATCCCTGCCTCTACTCCCCTAATTGCATTTGAACCTGCACATTCTTCTTTCTCTCTTGTTCCTGTGGATGAACTGCCCTGTGTTCCTAGCTAATACCAACTGCTCAAGCTTATTAAAGACATTGCCTCTTGCAACTACTCCATCTCTCCTGCATCAATTTTATCCTCTCTTCCTTATTATTCCCATAATCATTTAAACATGTGTTATCGCCCTTATCTTAAAATATTCCTCTTGTTCCCACAATCTGTTTCAGCTGCCATCCCATTTCCCTCCATCCCTTTTAGATCAAAACCCCTTGAAAGAGTTATCTATAGTTGTTGTCTCCAATTCTCTATTTTCTTTCCTTCTTTTGCCCCAGGTTTTTGTCCCCACCAAAATATTTAATTTTTTTAAATCAAAGTCATCAGTAACTATCGCATTGCTAAATCCAAAAATACATTTTCAATTCTCATCAAACTTTTCCTATGAGGATTTGACTTCATTACTCATCCCTGAAACACTTTTTTTGCTTGGCCCCATACTCTACTGCTTTTCTTCCTACTTCTTTGTTCACTGCTTTCCTGTTTCTTTTGATCTCTTCCCCAACCTCTATAAATTTAGGAGTGTTCTAGACCATTTCTTCTATTCTTTATCTGCAATCACTTCCTTGCTGATTTCATCTGGTTGCATGGATTAAATATTACCTATTGAGTTTACAAGTCTCTCATTTAGATCTCTAGGGCATTTACTCCTGAGTTCCAGACTTATTTGCCCAACCACCTACTAAACTTCACTTGGATGTATAACAGCCATCCCAAACTAAAAAAGTCTGAAACTAAGTTTCTGATAACCTTAGTAAATCTGCTTCTCCCACAATCTCCCCAAATTTAGCTAATATCAACTCCATTTGTCCAGTAGCACAGGTTAAAAATATTAAACACATCCATGACATCTCTCTTTTGTAACCCTAATCCATTAGCTATTTCTAGTAACAGAAATAAAACAGAAGAAACTCTGCTTTCATGGAGTTTACATTCTAGATAAAAAAGTAAAATAAAAGCTATTCCAGAAAGTGATAAGTACAGGGAGAAAAAAAATACAGCAGGAAAAGGGGATAGGGAGTGTAAAAGGAGGATTTGTTGTAATTTTAGGTGGAGTGCCCAGAGAAAGTCTTATGGGAGAGGTACCATTTAAGTAATGACCTGAGGCATTGAGGGAGAGAGACTTGTGCAATTCTGAGGGAAGAACATTTTAGGCAGAGTGAGCAGAACTTCTACAGGCTCTGAGACGGCAGCAATTTTGGTGTGTTCAAGGACAGCAGAAGTGCAGAATGACTGGAATAAAGAAAATGAAATGAAGCATTATGTAATAAGGCCAGTGTGATAATTAGGGGCCCATTCATATGGGGCTGGATCAGGTGGGGACTTGTAGGCGTTCTAAGGACTTTGTTTTTTAATCTGATTGGTATGAGAACTCTTGGAGGGTTTTGCACAATGGAGTGGTGTACAATGACTTATATTTTAAAAGGCTCCATCCTGGCCAAGAGCAGAAGCAGAAAGACAAATTAGGGGACAGTGAAATAATCCAAGCAGAAGATGATGGTGGTTTAGTCTAGGGTGGTGTCAATGGAAGCAAGGAGAAGAGGCTAGATTCTCTATGTATTTTGTACAGTATTTGCTTTTATTTCTACATATACTTAAATATTATATTGCTTATATATCCTTATATTTATCACTTTCTATGCATTTCAGATCTATATGTGATCATTTTCCTTCTTCCTTTAGAATTTCTTTTTATGAAGATCTGCTGTGGCAGACTTCTTTTGTTTATCTGAAAAAGAGTTTATTTTGATTGATATTTATTTTCTTTCAGCAAATTGAAGACATCAATCCACTCTCCTATGACATCCACTTTCACTGATAGTTGAATATTGCTCTTTTGAAGATAATCTATCTTTTCTCTCACACTGCCTTAAATCCCACCCTGGTCTTTATTGCTGGGCAGTTTCTCTATGAAATGACTAGATATGAATTTCTTTATATTTATCATTCTTGGGATTCTTGAGGATTCCTAAGTCTTATGAATCAGTGTCTTTCATAAATTGTGGAAACTTTTAGCCATCATTATTTCCTCAAGTATTTTCTCAGTCCCTTTCATCTTTTTTTTTTTTCCTGAAATTCCAGTTATATGTATGTTGTACCTTTGCATTCTATCCTCTCTGTCTTTTGGCTGTTCATTCATACTATTTATTTCTTTTTCCTGTGGTGCATTTTAGTCTTTCCTTTGGCCTACTTTTCAGTTTCTAATGTTTTTGTTTCTGATAAATCCATTCATTGAGTTTTCTATTTTGTCATATTTATCAATTCTTAAAGTACTATTTCATTGTTTTTCAAATCTCTTGCACAAAGGTTTTATGTTTCATATTCCATGAAGATATTTTCAAGCTTATATTTTATTTCTTTTGAATTCTGAATCTTAGTTCAGTATTTGAGAACTTAAGAGCTCTATTTCTCTGATTTTCACTTGTGGATGCTTTTGTTCCCTTGGGGATTTTTAGGTTGTGATCATGCTTATTATCCTTACAAAAGGATGTTGGGAATTCTCGAGGGTCTAGAATGATGGTATTACCTTCAGAGGGGGTTTACATTTGCTTGGGTGTTTGAAACGTTTAGTAGTCTAGTACTCTTTTAAAATAAATTCTCCATTTCAGGATCTTGAAAACTCCCCCCTAGTTAATTTGAATTCAGTTTGCAAATCTTCATGGAGCCAACTTTTGTTTTTAACTTCTTAGAGAAAAAAGCAACATTCCTTGAAGTCCTAGCATGTTAAGAGCAAGGGTTGGTTGCATCTAGTTGAGGCTTAAGCCAAGAATGGAATGTTTTGAGCAAGAGGATCTCCTTTTAAACTTCCCTTTTGGTCAGGTCCTGAGCTTGGTTTTCTATGCTAGTGAGACCATGAAAACTGAAACTCAAATTTGCCAGGTTCATTAACTGCTCTCAGGGCAAAAGTGTCAGATTATCTACTTGAGTTTTCTCCTGTGAGTAGTATTTGGCCTAAAAGTGCCAAGAATCTCGCAAGTTGCTCAGTGCAAATAAGGCTTGAAAAACTATCTTTCCCCCAACATTTTTAGAGTCTTCAATTGGATACCTAACCAAACATTTCATCTGAAAGAGAAGTCCTTTCATTTATTCTCTTTAATCAGCAAACAATTATTGAACATTTACTACTGTTCTAGACATTTTTGGGAGGCAATTATGCAATATATAGAATCCCTGTCCTTAAGGAATTTACTATCAAGTAAGAGAGAAAGTACATAAAAACAATTTAATCCAACATTTTGCTGAACTATAGAGAAGTTAAACTCTATAATGTGGTATCTCTTTGTTTTTTCCTCTAATGCCATTGGAATAATTAAGAACTCAGCTCTGTGGCAAGAGTCCCTTAAATCATTTCCCTTTTGTACCAGCTCCCCAGTTTTTCCCTATTCCTATGAGAGTACTATGTAAGAACAGAGCTCCAGTAGCAGGGGGGTCAGAAATACAACTAGGGTGGAGATAGGGTTTCAAGGCTATTATCACCTGCTTAAACTCTTCTTCTCTTGAGGCCATTAAAAATGCTGATTTGATGGTCTGCTTTCCCCTGTTATCTGAACATGCTTCACTCACATGAACTGAATAGTATCTTATTTTTCTCCTTCCTGGGGAATCTGCCATTCACAACATTGTCTAGAACATCTTGTAGGTCTCATTTCTAGCACCAATCATGGGACTTTGTTGGAGGAATTATTTTACAGCTTCATGTAATTGCAGAGTAAGTCTACAGATCTTGAAAACCTTGAATAGGAACTGCACCTGCCATAAGATAGAGTTCATTTGACCCTTTCAGGTATACATTTTTAATACCAGGAAAATTCTTAACACTTTCTTCATGATTAAGACATTAGATTATAACATAGGCAAAAATCCAACAAATCGACATTAATCAGTAAGATATTTAATAACATGTCTTTCCTTTTACATCATTCTGGGAAGAGCAGATTTGAAAGGCAAACCAAGGTTAACATTCTGGCAATCAGCTAAACTTAATTGATGGAGATATTTCAGAGTAAAATAAAATTATCTTGACAGCTTTTCATTAGGGTAACAACGTGACAGTCAAAGGACTACCTAATTTTTTCTCTAATCATGACAAATTATTATTAATAGAAGCTTACACACGTATTACACATTGTGAAAGATGGATCTCTGCAGACAGAGTACAGACTGGTAAAATAGCCTCCTCCCCCATTAGTTACATCCCGAGTATTCCTAAAATAGTGATACAAAGAGTAGTTTATTCCAAAAAAAGTTCGAAGTGCTTTTAACATCTCGATTCAGATTATAAAGCAAAGATCTAAAAATATGAGGCGTGTTAAAAAAATAATTCTCTAAATAATTGTAGCCTACGTGAGTATCTTTTTCTTTCTTTTTTTTTAAGTGGGGGAAGGGAATGACTCACTGATCAGAAAATTTCCCTTTGCTCACAAAATATGCATTACAAACTTACTGCGAATAACTAATTCGTAATTTAGAATAGGTCATAAAGTACTATAAGATGAAAGACAAGAAAGAAATTGTTTCCCTTTGGATACACATCATAAGAAAGATTTGTGGGATGGGTGGGATGTTGTCCCAAACTTCTTAATGAGAATTTGATGGCTTTCATTTTCCTATAGGCTTGAGAGCATGTCTTTGTGTATTTGTGAGTACTTAAAGAACACTTCTAGGGAAATCAGGCTGCACTATTATGCACAATTTTAATAGGTTTCATTTTTTTTTTTTTGGCCTGCAGTTTATGCAACCAAGCAACTAGATAATTCACACTTTAGAAAGATAATACTAAAAAAATTAAAGAGAAGGAAAGTTGCTATGGAGACTACTCCGTATACATATATGAGATAGGTGAGTGTCTCAACTTGAAATACGAGATGGTCTCAGAAGATATACCAGTTTGCATTGCAATAATAATGTAAAAAAAAAAAAAACCAAATCCACTATCTAAGTGAATATTTGTGTTAAAGAAATCCCCTTATTTCCTCCTATTTATTCAATATAAATAGGAATACTATCTTTTATATTAACTGGGTGGTAAAAAAAAAACCTCCATTGAATTGAAAACTGGAAAATTTCAATTTGGTTATCTGAATTTTATCAGATGGTATAAAAGCATCAAATTTGGGAGAAAATGAAGATATGTCCCCATTCAGGACAGGTGCGGGGTCAATTTACTGGTAAATATTCAAACACTGCAGTGATGGAATATATCCCAAGTGTCAGGGTCTAAAAAATAGTCTATAACTATCAATAAATAGTTTCTAAAGGGGTTGGCATTTGGAATGCCTTCCACTGCATTTAAACGAATAGGAATAATGAAAACATTTTGAACACAGTGACTTCCACCATACAAGGCTGAGTTTATGAGTATGTTGTATTTCCCATGGCCCTGAGAAAGAAGTTGGCTGGTTAGAAAAGACAAGAGATGCCTGTTGGAAGGGCAGTTGTGTTGGCTTAACCCTTTATTTAATAACTTTTCATTGAGGAGAAGCAGTTCTTAGGATCCTAATGTGACACCCTCCTGCAGTCTCTAAATAGTCTCTAAATTCTAGAAAACTTACTTCTCTTGACTGATCTCTCAAAGGTCTTGGGATTTATTTAAAATGTGTTTTTTAGGAGTTATCAGATTGGCATATAAGGCTCAAGACATTGTCGTTTAGCAATATTCATGAAATTTAAATACAAAAATAAAATTCCAGCTTCGCTATTTACTGTGTTGCCGAAACTCTTCAGGAGAAATTAAAATCTTATCTCCAGCCAAAGATAGGCTCACAGATATACCAGGACTAATTTTCACTGTAACACAGAGCACAGATTAGAATCACCATGTATATCACTATTTTATGTGACATGGTTATTACTGTCACCTGGACTGAACTCTGCTGTCACCTCTACTGAAAAATCATGGTTTTGTGCCAGGCATTAAAAGAAGCAGATTAATTTTTTCCAGACACTAGGTGCCATTTAGAGTGTTACTACTGCTGTGCCTTTTATGACCCTAAGGACTTGCAATAGTTAGTGTTTCTCCCTCAGCATCAGGAATAACTTAAAGCCTTATTTTTTGTTTTATTTTGTTTTGTGTTAATTCCCATGGTCAATATCAGACCAATATAAGGTAAGAGTAGCTGTGGCACTTACCCTAGATCCAGTGGTCTGTGGAGGCTGAGATAAATGTAGGGGTTGTCCTGGACTTGCTGCTAACAGGGAAATGGCTTTGAAAGGCAGTTTGCTTAGGAGGAAAAAAGGAGGTAGCTCTGCTAACTGAAGCTTAAAAATTACCTAGAGATCGCAGCATGCAGCCTGCCTGCATGTCTCCTGTCCTCACTAAGATACAGTAGTGGAAAGTGCCTCCTTCTCTAGTCACATGGCTCATCTCTTGTCTTTGTATGATTGTCCTTTAACTGCAGGGCTACCCTTTGTGTTCATGCTAAACAGATTTAACTTGAGTAAATACAGTGCTGGGGAAAGAAAGAGGAATACATGTTGTGTTCTGTGTCTTGGGCCTGTTCCTTCTTGCAGTTGACCCTGCTTACTGGTACTGCTATGCTCAATGAATATGGTTCACCATGCATTTTAACTTCTCAAAGAGCCAGTAGAGAATATCACATTACTGTTAGTTACCATTTCTTCTTCAGACAGTTCATCTTCTACTATTCAGATCCAAATATTCAAACTTATGGCACTGCACAGTTTCAGCAACTATTATATCTCTCTTATAATCCAACAGGACGGGTTGAAAGAAACTATTTTTTATGAGAACAAGCAGTGCAGTATTTAATTCTTCTCTCTCCTCCCCTCACTAGATGACCTTGAAAGTAATTTCAGTTTCAGTTTTCTCAGATGTCAAGTGAAAATAATGATACTTGTAAGATTGAGATGATGCATGGAAAGTGCCAAGTGGAACAGTGTTATAAAAATGTAAGAGATTGTAATTATTATCTTGTACTATTATTCTGGTTTTAGGGGAGTTAAGATGTAAGGAGCAATCAATAAGGGGGACCTCCTCTCCATGCAGAAACACTTTTTGTACTTTACAAATAGTGGACAGAATTTTAGAAAAGTTTTCTTGAGCCTCTAAAGTGTTTTAAGTCATAATGGAACTAGGGCAGCTTCTAGTTAACCAGCATTAATGATCTAGGGCTCAGGGCCATAGTTTTATTGAGTAAAGTTGAAATCACCAAATCCTGGGTTAAATTATTCCGTGGGCAACTGCATGTGCATGTGCGTGTGTGTGTGTGTGTGTGTAGGAGAAAGAGAATATAAAACATCAATGCCAATTTATTTAGCTAACATTTTATTTCTTGATTTAAAGCATAAGGCATTTTTCTTGCATGTCAGTTTATAATATCATTTAGTTACATGAACTTCTTACTATCCTGAGTGTCATAGTATTTACAACCCACACCCTTCTTGGGCTCATGGGAATCCCATCTCACTGCTTCCTGACATACTCTTCATGTAGGAGTCATAAGTGACGTCTGAGTTATAATTGCTTGTCATCCAGTGGAATAATACTTTGCTTTTGTTGTGATTGACCAGGCAATGAATAATGAAGGTTGTGAGATCTTCATCTGCTCTTGCATAGGTTTGCAGGGAGGATTGTGAGATATCTCATCACTTTGGACAGTTTAATCCAGTTCATATAAATGACATATTTATCTCTATCAAGATTGCTAAGGAACAATTTCTTTTTAATGATGTTATATCCACACATCATTTTATTCCAATAATTGATTCTCCCTGGGAGTTCCATAACAAGCATGAAGAAACAAGGGGTATTCCTCAATAATTGAAAAGTGCCAATAAGCTGCAATTGGTGAAGAATTCCATGGGGAAATTTGACATTGCTTTTTCTCCAAACCCTTGAAGTAGTGGTTATCAGGCAGGGGTGATTTATCCTCCCTTCTCCCCATGGGACATTTAGCGATGTCTGGAAACATTTTTGATTGCCATCGCCTGGAGGGTGGTGCTACTGGAATCTAGTAGGTACAAGCTAGGACTGCTGCTAAGCACACGGGACAACACCTCACAACAAAGAATAACCTGTGAATTATCCAAAATGTCAGTAACACCAAGGTTGAGAAACTCTGCCTCAGAGACAAATGGTTTCAGAGACAGTTAGTGGGCAGGAGGGGATAGGAGTATGAGCCACAGATACCACATTGACTATGAGAAAGAATCAGAGTTGGTGATAAAGTATGATGCAGAAGATTCCTGTTATGAGAATGATGTAAAGCCTCCTTTCTCCTCTTGGATCTGCTATCTTCCCTCCTTGCTTCCGCACTTCTTGATAGTCCTGCAGGGAGAAAAGAAACCCAGAACAACTAATGACATGGCACATTCCTGTCTATTTCTATGCAACCCCCACCCAAAAGATACCATGGGTTGCAGATTGTACAAGAGTGGCAATTTGCATGTCAACCTTTAATGAGGAGGCTTTCAGGAGATGCATGTCATCTGCACCCAAAATATGCAGGTGGTGTGTCAAAGCAGCTGCAGAATAACAAATGGAGTTTTCAAGCTTCCAAGGATCATGTCAAGATTCAATCATATTAAGTCAACCTGGGAACTGCAATGTATTATAAACTAAACTCATTTAAGAAGGGCATCTGTTGTGTTATCTCTCACATTGCCTTCGGTGGGCAGCTACTTTGTATTATGAGTGAGCTTTTTGCTTTTGTATCTTATGACAGCAGCTACTCCTTCCATGAGCAGCTGAGCCTTTGCCAACTTTCCAGCTATCTTCTGAATAAATGAACTGTGTTCTATCAGGTGACAGAGAGGGCATTTTGAATTTTCTTGTGGCAGATGGTTTGACATGCCTAATTGAAGTAATATATCTTTCGGATAGGCTTGTTATACTATAAGGACACATACAGATCACACTGTAACAAATCTCAACCAGCTAAAATGGGAAATTTGGAGTAAATGTGTTGCACACTGCATAGACATGGCATTTTCTAAGGGAGAAAAAACCTACTTCTAGACATTCAGCTTTATTAAGGCAGACATTTATGCCAGTCATATCTAAGAAGACCATCATAGGTTCCACTACCCAATTTGGGTATAATAAACTGAAAGAAAGAAGGGCTACCTCTTAAAAATCAGCCACTCCCCAGGGAAGGATGGCTTTCTAAAAGTCAAAAGAGAGGCATATAATTCAGAAAATTTAACTCCCTTACTGGCTTTCAGAGTCCCTAAAATGGGAATATACTTTTTTAC
Organism: Dasypus novemcinctus; assembly: GCF_030445035.2. Lineage (NCBI taxonomy): Eukaryota > Metazoa > Chordata > Mammalia > Cingulata > Dasypodidae > Dasypus > Dasypus novemcinctus. The sequence continues at coordinate 45,126,908 of NC_080674.1, read as the reverse complement.
AATAGAATCTTACTGGGGCATGATGGGAAAGAAGTGACTAGCTTGTAGTTCTAGTTTCTGATAGACCATTCAGGTATGTTTAAAATGAATAGTGGAAAAGACATTTCCATGGGGAAAATTTCAACTCCCCACTTAGGCTTTTATATTTTCAGGCCCATGTCTTCAGGAGGAGGTACTATTGCGATGGAGAAAATAGATGTTAAAAGACTGACCCTTTCACAGAAGCTGGGTCCAGGCTCTCTTCAGTCTGGTTAGGTTCTTTTTGGAGCATGGTGAGGAGACTGTTGTTGAGACTTGCTATCATGGTGTTGTAGCTGGGCTGAGGTTCTGAGAAACCACCAGGAGAAGAGGTCCTAAGATGCATTAGAGGGGAATGAGAGAAAAGAGATTTGTGCGCAGAAGTGAGCTGGAATCTTCAGCCATTCCCACACCCCACAACTCAGTCATATCTAGCAGAGAGGACTGACCACTCAGACAGCGCTGTCTTCCTGCTTGGGCCTCAGGGATTAATTGGCCTCAACCTGCCCCAGGCATGTAAAGAAAGACTGAGCTTCAAGCCAGCACTCATTGGACTTGTTATAATTTCTTGGAGGCCTGCTCCCCAGATATTTATTATAGATAATTTTCAATCTGGAAGACATATCCTCATTTGAGGGCTTGCTGAATGAACAAATCTGGCCTTTCCAGAACAATCCCTATAGGGTCATCCTATATAGGTATGTGCTTTTAAAATACATTTTTTAAAGCTGATATTGTATCCTAATTCTCACTTTATTCAGATCTCTGGTCAAATGTCATTACCCTAGTGAGACCTTCTCAGATATTCTATCTAAATACCAGGCTCTGTCTCTCTCTAGCCCCTTACTCTGGTTTAGTTTGATCCTACTATGTGTCTAATTGTTTACTTTCTGTTCCACTCCCCTGGACATCTCCCACCCCCAAACCTCCTACCCCATGTAGTCCATGAAGACAAGATCCAGGCCTCTCTTAGTCACTGTTGTATCCACAGCATGTGATAGGAGGATAAATAAATCCTTTGCATCATTCCAAGTTGCTTGTGACTTCTGGACGAACCTGGACCCTGGATGAGGAATGTGTATGTGTCTTCCATGTGCTTGACACAGTCACATAAATTACAGGAGTCTTGTGAGGTAGGGACAGCAGAAGATATTTAAGACCCTCAGATGATTTTTTTTCTTGAATGGGGGTTTGATTCTCTGACCTCTCCTCTTCCAGACCTTGACCCTGGTAGATGGGCTTCCCTCTTTCCTTCTCAAACCTCTGCTCTTTCTGATCTTGGCACATCAGCTTGGCTCAGGCCTTCTGCATCATTGGCCTTGCTGCCCAGGGGACTGTTCTGCTTTTCCTGAGATTCCAGCCAGACTTCTGATTTCATCCCCACCCTCCACTGGAACACTCTTCACTCAGTCACCAGGACCTTTCTGCGGCCAAATCCACCTGATCCTTCCCTATCTTGTTTGATATCTCAGCAGTGCAACTAACATGTCATTTCATATTGAAATATTTTCCTGTCTTGGCTTCTGTAACTCTACATTCTCCTGATTTTCTCCTTCTGTAATGGCCAAACTTTTTCAGTCTCCCCGAAAAGCTTCTCCCTCTCCATTTGTTACAGTGCCATTCCTAGCCACACTGCCATAGTCCAACTCCTTATATACTCCAAGCATGGCGGGGGCCAGAATCAGACTTTCAGGGAGCCAAACCAGGTCCCCCACTTACTATCTTTGTGACCACAAAAGCAGAGCTTAACTTCTTTGCCTCTATTTCTTCTTCTGTAAAATTGGAATAATAGTATTGCCTACCTAATAGGAAATTTGTGAGATCTGAAAGAGAATTTACATTTAAAATAAGTAGAGCAGAACTTGTGGAGAGGGTCTAATAAATTTAAGCTATTATTCCTCCTCCTCTGTCTTCTTCTTTGTCATAATATTTTCCTTTTAGATTTTGGTATATGCTATTCCCTCTGCCAAAACAGCTCTTTCCCTTGCTCTTTGTTTTGCTTGTTTCTTCTCATTCTGAAGAATTCTGCTAAATGCCACTTTAGATATTTATATATTAACTATATTAGATACCGTTCCTCACTTCTCTCTGACTGCATCCTTTCCTTTGTTTCCTTTGTCTTTTTGTTTATTGCCTGATTCACCCACTAGACTATAAGCTCCATGAAGGTGGAGACCACTTGAATATACCCAAAGCCCAGTCAAGTGCCTGGCACACAGTAGACTCTCAATAAATATATGTCCAATGAATAGATGAATGAATATATGTTCCTGTCCCCGGTCTGCTGGACTGGCCTTAATTCACAGAATGTAGAGAACCTAGAATATAAGCCCTGGAAATGGCCCTAATATCCTTTAATCTCAGTTCTTATTTTACTGGTGTGAAAAGTACAAGTGGGGTCCTAAGCTTGATAATAAATTTGACATTCTCATCTGTAGCCTGTGCCATGGTGCAGATTAACATTGCATATCAGGAAGAGTTCAAGACTCCTCTATTTCCAGATTCTTCATTCAGTCCTTCCCCTCTCAGACACCTAGGTCTGTTCCAGTTAAATTTACCTGGAACAAAAAGAGTCAGAGAATGTTCATTTGCCTTTGGGTGGAGCTAGGAAACAGGCTTTATGAAAAGGCAGTTGGAGCCAGCTTGGTCACTGGAAAATTTTGTATGGCTTTTAATAATTTCTGAGTAATTGGACAATAGGGAAGTCTTACCTCCAATATTGTCATTGACATTTTCCTGTTAATGTAATTATGCAGGGTACTGAGTATATAGAGATTTAATAATGGATTCAAGGTTTACTATCCAGTCTTTTCCTTTGTCTTACCTTGGGGAGTGATTCCATGCCACCTGTTCTTCCAACTCTACCTCTTTACTTTCCTCTATGCACCATTACCAAACTAATTTTACAATGACTCTTCTTTGCATATTCACCTTCCTTTTCAAAAACAATATTCAGTAGATCATCTCTGCTTATATATTATAATCCTAACTCTTTGACAAGGAGTTCAAGGCCCTCCATATTATGGTTCTGTTTCTCTCATCCTGAGTTATGCGCCCTTTATGACATCTTCTCTGCAAGAATTTTATTTCACTCAGTTCTCCAAATATATTCTCTTTCTTGCCTCCATCCTTTGCTCAAAGTGTTTCTTCTACTGCAAGGTTATCCTTACTCATCATTGGGTTTATAAGCCCACCCTTCCTCTAGACCTAGTTTAATCCAAGACCCTCAGTTCAGGTATTCTCGGACTGACCCAGGTCAGGGATCCCCCACCAAGAGGTTATATGATATGGTATTTTAAGAGGCCATCTGAACAGTCAAATCATTATGATCACACACGATGTGGTATTAGCTATTTTTCTTTTAAAGATTTATTTATTTATTTATTTCTCTTCCCTCCCCCACCCCATCTCCCAGTTGTCTGCTCTGTGTCCATTTGCTGTGTGTTCTTCTGTGACGGCTTCTATCCTTATCAGAGACACCAGGAATCTCTGTTTCCTTCTGTTGCATCATCTTGCTCTTTCAACTCTCCGTGTGTGTGGTGCCATTTTTGGGCAGGCTGCACTTTCTTTCGCGCTGGGTGGCTCTCCTTAAGGGGCACACTCCTTGTGCGTGGAGCTCCCCTACATGGGGGACACCCCTGCGTGGCACAGCATTCCTTGCACACATCAGCACTATGTATGGGCCAGCTCCACATGGGTCAAGGTGGCCCGAGATTTGAACCTTGGACCTCCCATGTGGTAGCGGATGCCCTATCCATTGGGCCACGCTATTAACAGACATTACCTCCAGGGACAGGATCACAGAAGAAAGGAAAAGGCTTATGGCATAGAAATCAGGCTAAAACTGCTTAGTCTAAGTTTCAGAAGAAAGAATCTCAATAAAAAGCAGTCGTCTACATGGAGCAAAGACAAGGAGTAATTAAAATAAGTAGAGGGAAACAGACTTGGCCCAGTGGTTAGGGCGTCCGTCTACCACATGGGAGGTCCGCGGTTCAAACCCGGGGCCTCCTTGACCCGTGTGGAGCTGGCCCATGCGCAGTGCTGATGCGCGCAAGGAGTGCCGTGCCTCGCAGAGGTGTCCCCCGCGTAGGGGAGCCCCACGCGCAAGGAGTGCGCCCTGTAAGGAGAACAGCCCAGCCCGAAAGAAAGAGTAGCCTGCCCAGGAATGGCGCCGCCCACACTTCCCATGCCGCTGACGACGACAGAAGCGGACAAAGAAACAAGACGCAGCAAAATAGAGAACAGACAATGGCGGCGGTGGCGGTGGGGGGGGGGGGGGATTAGATAAATAATAAAATCTTTAAAAAAATAAAAATAAAATAAGTAGAGATGTATCTAGCTTGGCTTGTGGAATAAAGAACTTGAATGTGAAGGACATGAGGCTCTAGTACCTAGAATGGCATTTTCCTGAAAGAAGTTGTTCACGGTCAGAAATTTCACTTGCAACTACATAACTCATTTATCTTTGATTTCATTCACCAAGTACCCATCTGATTACAGATTCAGGCTCCTTGGTGCCCCCTCCTTGCCCTCAGGTATGTTGAGATCCTAGTCTAAGGGTGTTCTGCATGGCTTTATGCTAGGAAAAGAAATAAGCCCTAATAAATATTTTGATATTATGGTTTATACAAATGCTCTTGTGAATGTGGTTATTGGGAATCTATTCCCCAGATGCTGGTCAGCACTGGAGACCATTAAAAAAAATACAAATGAGCTTCTGAATCGGCAAACACAAGGCTCACACTCTGGAGCAGGATGGCCCCACTAAGCCCTGCACCTTTGAATACCTGGAATCCAGGGGCCTCTTTCATCAGTACACTCACTGGCCTTTAGGAAAGATGACCTTTTTATGTGCCCAGGATTCTCAGAGATTGAAATCTGCTATAAAATAGGCTATATGTCTTACTCCCGGTGACTGGCACAAGACCTTGATGGAACACAATCCATGTGATGTTTATATAGTTACTATCTCTACAAGATAACATCTGTGTCTTCTATTGCTTATTTTGCTCACTCCTGCAATCCCAGTGCTTAGTAGAGAACGCTTGGCACATATGATTCTAAAAACTATTTGCTGGCTGAATCATCTAAGCAGCCATAATATCCTATTCCTTTTAGGATTATTTCTTTTAGGATCTGCAAGGAAGCCCAGCCGCCCCATCCCCCTGCCTCCTTTTCTGACACTTCACCCCCTACCTTGTCAGTCTTGCTCAGAGAGGCTTGCTCTGGTTCATGGTCAAATATAATTACATTGTACTCCCATAGTGCATGTATATGTTGTGTACTGTTTTAAGCACTTCATATATATTTGCTTTTTTAATCCTTAAAAGAGGTATGAGTGTCCTCATATTGCAGATGAGGAAAGTGAGGCATGCAGTGGTAAGGTGAGAGCATTGGACATGAACTTAAGTAATGTGTCTTCAAAATTCCTGTTCCAATTACTTGACCAACTGTCCCTACAATGGTTCCAGTACCCACCTCTCTCTATGGGAACTACCCAACTCATGAAATTATAGTGCATTTAAAAAAAGGCAGGCTTAACTAGAACTTGTGGATAGGAAACCTGCCCTGTATATTGTTAATAAATCATCATCATCATCATCATCATAAGCATGATTTATTTTTTCTCAGCACCATGTTTGCCCAAGCAGCTTAACAATAGGTAAGATTAGGTCAAAGATTAGATCAAACAAAGCTTTGCCCAGAAAAGCTGATAACCTAAAGGTACAAAATGTCCTGTATAGGCTGTGAGGGTGAGACCAACCAGGCTTGGAGAATGATGTGCAACTGCCACCTTTATGCACCAGCATATGATTGTCTCAGTCACTCTGTATGATGACAGAAAACTATATGGCCTATAACAGTCAGGGATTTTTATGACACAGAATTCCACATCAAAACACTCTATCATCCTCTCTTTCTCAGTCAGGGGTGCCCTTGCATTTTGTTGCTTGCAGAGTTCAGGTTCCTCTAGCATCCTAGGAAGTTGCTACAAATCCTCGAGAGGCTAAAATCTGCTGGCTTTGCATGGGTTGTGCTTAGCAAGCCATTTGCGTACCTGTTAAGAGAATATGTTTTGGAGCCAGACATTCCAGACACTACTTGGTAGTCCTAATTAACCTGGCTAATTAACCTTTAGAGCCCCTCTGTTTCTTCATAGGCTGGTCATCAGCTAAATTAGCCCATTACCTAGCACATCACTAGCACTCTATAAGTTGTATATATACTTTTTCCCCAAAGCAAGCGTCCGGCTATGGGAAAGGCAAAGAACTTGAGCAATTGGCAGATCACTGGGCTCCAGCCGGCAGACTCAGCCTTTGTGCTTGTTTTCTCACCTATATAATAATACCTACCTTGAATTTATTGAGAAATCACCCTGTGTCAGGCAGGAAAGGGAAGGAAAGCTCAATTAGAATAATTCAAAGTCTTATGAAAGGACATTTACAAAGGTATGACCAGGGTATAGGGAATCCATAAGGAATATGGTGAGATATTCCTGTGAGATATCTCACATCTGTGAGATAGTGGGCCAGGAGTGGGGCCATTCTCTCTAGGGTGACAGGGTGAGAGGAGGAGCTTTATTAAGCCTGCAGGAGGTTTCAGTCCTGTAGAGAAGCTGCCTTGATAGAGTAATGATTGGCTATGGCTAGTTAGAGAGATGCACCCAGCCAGCAGAAAGTGACTTCAACGGGATCACATATCTAGCAAATAGTGGAGCTCAGATTCAAATCCAGGTAATCTGGTTTGTGTCCCATTTTTAGCTACTCTGCTCTACTGACTGTCATATAGTCATACATTACAAACTGGGAATTATGTTATACATTCTTGTTCTCTAACTTTTATTTTGTATCTAATTATATATCTTTCCCATGCATTCATACAGCAGTTCTCTCTCTTGATCATTATAATCCTACCTAGGCATGGAAATGAATATTTCAGCAAGGAATAAAACATGATAGTAAATGAGCAGCTAAAAAAATCAGGTAGGAAAAATGTATTCCCTGCCACACATGTACACAACCAAGAAACCACATGAAAAAATTTCCTTTTCTAGTCATTTCTACTAGTCACTTGACTTGTAGAGTTCCCTCAAATGGGCCTTAAATAAGACTCAATGTATTTATTTGGCTCTGTGTATTTGATCATTTGCATAGGAGCAGAATAATTCATTGGCAATCTGTCAACTGCCACATATGCATTGGGTATTGGATATGTACAGGAGGCTTTGGGGACTTGGGGCTATGTGGGACAAGGCCATTGAACTCTCTTGCTGATGGTCTAGTTGTGGAGTGAAGGTATACAAGCATAGAGGAAAAGACAAAACAATAAGTGCTTATCACTAAGTCAAGAAAACAATAAAAGTTTTGGAGGTAGGAGGGGTATGAGCAACTGGTGCAATTGGGATGGAGGAGAAGGCTGTACAGTCACAAGCAAGAGTATTTAATTTAATGACTGTGCAGATTCTAAAGATACTTATACCTGACTCATGTGAGTGGTATGAGCAAACAGAGTTCCTCTCAGGGCTGCACATTTTCCCTTTCCTTTGCCTAGCATATTCTTCTCCCCTCTTCACCAGGTTATTGCCTGCTCAGCCTCAGGACTGAGCTTGAATGTATAATCCTCAGGAAAGCTGTTACTGGCTCCCAGGCTAGTTTAGGATCTCCTCCCCTTCCCTTACAGAATTCGTAGATCTTTTCCTTCAGGTCACTTTCCACAGTTGTTTTAAAATTATTAACTTGGGTAAACACTTATTTATTGCTTATCTGCCCCACTGATCTGCAAGCTCCTCCATAAGGATTCCCTGTTTTTGTCTCAATTCCTGGCAGAATATTAGTAGGTATTAAGTGCTCAGTAAATATTTATTGATTGGCTGATTGAGGGGTGAATGAATGGCTAATAACATGCCTCCCCCCCATAGAGCCCTTCCTTGCTATAACAGTGACACATTTTATAGACAGTCTTTCTTAGGGTCTAAGACAGGGATCACATATATAAAGAAAAAGAATATTTTATGGTCTCCCAAGCCATGTCTTAAAAAACAAGCTGGTTGACTCTAATCTGTCACAACCCTTTTTAGAACTTTCTTTCTTTTTTTTTTTTTAAAGATTTATTTATTTCTCTCCCCTTATTCCCCCCCCCGCCTCCCCAGTTCTCTGTTTTCTGTGTCCATTGCTGCGTGTTCTTTGTCCGCTTTTTGTTGTTGTCAGCGGCACGGGAATGTGTGTCTCTTTTTGTTGTGTCATCTTGCTGTGTCAGCTCTCCGTGTGTGCGGTGCCATTCCTGGGTAGGCTGTACTTTCTTTCGCGCTGGGCGGCTCTTACGCGCCATGCTCCTTGAGCGTGGGGCTCCCCTACGCGGGGGACACCCCTGCGTGGCAGGGCACTCCTTGCGTGCATCAGCACTGCTCATGGGCCAGCTCCACATGGGTCAAGGAGGCCCGGGATTTGAACTGCGGACCTCCCATGTGGTAGACAGTCACCCTAACCACTGGGCCAAGTCCGCTTCCCATTATTTCTTATTTATAGAACTATGAGAGAATGAAAGCTCAGGGTCAGATGAAAAAGTATACTGGGTTGAGTATAAGGCCATATAATAGCCAAAATAACTGGGGTATTGTTCAGATATTCCTTCAAAATTTTTAAATTTGTAGGTTTATCATATTAGGCTGAGAAGAACACCCTTCCTTTTCTCTTCCTCTTCCCATCCCTTCCCCTTCCCTTCCCTTCCCTTTTCCTTTTCCTTTCTTTCAAAGTTTGCTTAAGGATATGAAAAGAATGGACTAAACTAGAGGATTTACTGGGCACTGGAGGTAAAAGAAACTGAACTACATTTCTCTTTTGGGGTCTGAGTTCTTTAACTATTTAAGATGAGAAGTAGGGTTGTTAATCCAAGGACTTTTCTTCCTTTTCAGTCAGGTTCTTTGTAGGAGTCTTTTCGCTATACCCAGCTGTCCAATTTCTTGCTTTCTGTGCTATCAGATTTTGGGCAGAAAAGGCAGGAGCCAATTTTAGAGACTTCTGATTTTGGGCAGAAAAGGCAGGAGCCAATTTTAGAGACTTCTGTTTAACAGAGAGTTCAGAAACTCCCAACTCTAATGGTTTTCAAAATTATCTGTTTCTGACCTATTTCAGGGCAGCTTACCATCTTTCTGAGATGACCCTTATAGAGACAATCCTACCTGGTGGTGATCCTTACAGTTCCAGTCCCTCTCCTTCTCCTCTTTCCAGAGAACATATGGCCATTCCATTCAGATCATGGGCAAGAGAGAGCCTGGTATAGTCAAGGCCACTTTCTCCTTGAACATTTCTGGCAATTGCAAGACCCACAAAATTAACAAGGGAAACCTAACCAAGGCCCTTGGTGCAGGAGCTAAAAGTGACAAAACTAATATTTGTCAATGGTCAAATGAAAAAAAAAAGCCCAGTATATATTATGTTTAAAGGACCTTTTCTAATATAGGAACCTCTTCCCAGATCTGCCTCACACTCATGACCACAGTTGGCCTCGGAACCATGCTGTTACCAAAATTATGCCATGAGCAAATATGACTGAGAGCCATTACACATGTCTAAATACTGGAGCATTACCTTCCTCTATCTGTTGCTTATTATATCTGAAATTCAGGTGAGAAATAGCTAGAAAGCAATATTTTTAAAAGCCCATAAGCAACAACATGGATTTCTCAATACCTATATATTAAATTCATGTCCTTCCAATAATCAATTTGAGCTTGTATACTCTTTTGTTTAATACAAAATGTTTAACAAGCTTAGAAATATGGATTTCCAGTGCATAGTATATTAGAAACAATAGATTAGAAAGGGCAAGCCTATTGCAATCAACAAGAAGTCAAGCTGATGGTCATACTAGGATGGAGGATGCAAGAAATGATAAAAGGCAGACTTAGGAACTACAGATAAACAAACATCACACTAGCTTGGGACCATTTCATGTACAGGCAAATGGCCCTCCCAACTCATATTGGAAAGCATTTTTGTGTTACAACCCAGACAGGTAATCCTGTTTGTAATGTTGAATCATCAAGCGTATTTATGGAAGGAAACCTCTGTTTAAGAAGAAGAAAAGCATTAAATATGTTTCAGAGAAATTTTCAAATAAAATAGTTCAACTCAAACAAATTTTAGTGCTTGAATGGATATGTTATGGTTATCTAGAAAATTCACTTATGTGAAATACTTTATTTTGTAGTGACAACTGAAGAGTACAGATAATGCAATTTTGATTTCATAGACATAGATATTAATGAGATAATATTCCCTCAAATAAAATTTAATAATAGCGTATTGTCTCAGTTCTTAACATGCCTAGAGTTGGGAGTGGAGAGGAGTAAAATCAAAACAAAACAGAACACGACCTCTTTCCTATGTACAAAATGTTTACACATGACTAGTTACTCCCGGTTGGGAAACACTGGGGAAGTCGTATTCTCCAATCTGTGTAAACTTCAAAAAGCCTGACCAGCAGATTGAAAGAATTAATTAGGAAATGTTTGCAGTAGTGTAGAGGAATTTCCTTTAAACAACCACAACCAGAAGAGAACTTTAGGTTTGCTCGCCATATCTCAGAACTATGTTGGGAGAAGAGATGGGGTTCTCAAATAATGCATGTGCTTATTTAGATTCACCTGGTTTCTCTGTAGGAGACATCAGGGATATATTCTCCTCCCTTGTTATTAGATCTGTCTTTGTCTTTCTCGGTACTATGGAGATAAGTGCTTTGAAATTACCCAGAGAGAAGCAGATTAATGGTTTTGTTTTCTCAAACACCTTAGTAAAAGATTTGAAAATTATTATTTGTAAGGTTATAAGTAGATACTTAATGAAGCATGACAAATTGAATATCCCCTCCAGACATACTGAATTAGCATCATGGACCAAAGACCCACAAAACAAGACTATTCACAGCTAAAGTCAGAAATCCTCAGGGTTCCTTACTTACCTCTGTATCTTAAAGCTCTCTCCTGGGAATGACCCATGCTATCTGTTCAATAGATTGTTTTGAGCTTGTTCCCTATCTCGCAGCCCATGGTGGAGGCTATGAGGTGCTGATGGAGCTCAGGCAGTAGCTCATACATGATCAATTTGGTGAGCTTAGTGCAGGCTATTCAGAGTTGCAGGGTCCCTGTCATTAGACATTTGTTTCATGAATTGTCTATCTATCCAGGCCTATGAGTAGTTATAGTGAAGGGAGTAATGAGACTTATCTATGACAGCCTGGGTCATCTAGGAATTAAAAGACTCCTTGGGAATACTGTGACGAAGATTTGCTGATAGAAGAAAGATCTTCCCACCGAGTGATGTTCCACCCCACTCCCACCTCCTCTGGGTCAGTGATCTCCTATCTCAGAAGGTGCACCTCAATTTTAGGTACACACCTCTAATGGTCATATCTTTATGATCATTTCAGAACTCTGACTTCATTGGTGAGGACCTATCTCTTCTTCCATTTCTGATTCATCTGCTTTGGCAAGGAGTGGGCTCCCAGCATAAAGTCCTTAATGACTCTATGCAATGTGAGAGATGACCTTCTTCCAACCCCAATTCAATGATTGTATGGCCTTGGCATTGAACTTGAAGAATTATGTACTACCTCAGGCTGTGCCCTCTTGCCTTCTATTCTTGCTTGATGGGATCTTATAGCACAAATGGTAAATCCTGTAACTGAGTAATTTTTAAAAGACTTTATAGTTTTTAAAGTGCTTTCATGTGTGTCATCTGTTGTAAACTTCAAAACAATCCTGTATGGAAATCTGTACAAGGATTAATTTTGTCATCCTTAATTTGCAGATGAGAAAACTGAAAGTAACTTATCCAAAATCACAAAGCTAGGTTTTGACAGAAAGAAAAATGAAACTCAAGACTTCTGGATCCTTTATACTTTCTACTTCTATCTCTTCCCACTTTCGGCCTTTGTGTCATGTCGTGCTGTGATATATCAAAACAAAACAACAACAACAAATCAATAGTGTGCCTTGTATCTGAAGGTGATGATATGATCTCCTATAAGGCTGGTGCTAAGTCATCCATCTTCTTGCCCTCATGACAATAGTAGACATTTCTAAGTTGTTTGGGATTAAAGAGTTATTAAGCCTTAGGTAAAAGGTAACTAACTGGTCCTTCTGGTAATGAGGTCTTTGACCTCGTTAGCATCAGGCTCTATCTAATTAAGAATTCAATCATGCATAGTAAATTGTTTGATAAGCTGCTTTCATTAAAGGGTAGAGGAAAGCAGAAAAATGCCTACAAATGAAATAATACTTCAAATTGGAAAGATGTTATATGTTCATCCTTATTTTAAGCCTGGTAAAATGAATGAATTTATTTATATATCTTTCCTCTGGAGCAGAAATTCTAGAATGAAAACTGGCAAAAAGCAAAGTGCAGATGACTGTGTGGTGCCAAGCCTTTTGCCTCCCCTGTTCACCCACATGTTACAAGCACATTTCAAAGGAATAATAACTTCCACACTCCTGTAGTTTCGCAAGCTCAATTAGAAGGGCCAGCTTGGCCTTTTACATCATGCCCTGTGGGGATATCCCTTTGATATTGGTGGGGATCTCAGGGCTGAATAAGTGAACAGAATGAGAAGCCAGCTCCAGGAGAATATCTGATCTCGGAGTTGGGTCTCAGCGAGAGCAGACACCCGCCTGTGAGGATAGTCTCAGGTTAACTGAGGTGGCCTCAGCCAGGCTGACTAGTCCAAAGCAAGGCATTTGCCTAACCTTGAATACTCAGGGAGCCTGGAATTCCTGACAATTGTAATGCCAGGTCTGCTTTCTGAAGCAGGAGGTTTGTTCAGGTTCTGTATTCAGAATTCTTGCTAAAAGTGATACAGAGGACAAGTGACCATCGGTATCAACCCAACCCCACACTCACCCCCTCCAATACATCTCACATAGATCCTGAGAGTACTGGCCTTTTCTCCTACCATCTATTTTAACTGGGAGATAAAAAGAAGAAATACAGGTGGAGAAAGATGAAGAAGTGAACAGTAAAACAGTGCAGAGAAGGCAGAAGAAGGGATGGAAACAAGACAGGAAAATATATTTCTGAGTGGCCTGTATACCTGGGGCCACAAAATATTAAAACAAGGTCCCATGTAAAACAAAGTCCTCTTTTGTTTCCTCTACCCTTGACCTCAGACAACCAAGTCTCCTTCATTAAAGTCCTTGACTGAATGCACATGGTTTCATTAGTTGGTTTCTCTGAAGAATTGGGACATCAGAACTCAGTTTGTGGAGCTTTTCTCCCATGGAGTGGTCTTCTGGGTTGTTTCATGTGGAGAAACCAGTGGACTGTGTACCTGAGACCATCTACCTGTGGACCATGTACCTGAGATGCACCAACCATGGCTGGCCTATAGATTGTTACAGATTCTTTATTTGGAACTTGCAAGCAAGAGCAAAATAAAGGGTTCACAGAACTGTAACCTTCAGAAAAGCTCAGGCATGGACATTTCTACAGCAGTAAAAGGTTTATAGCAAGGATAATGTGGAAAGACCTTAGACAGCAAAGTTTACTGAATAAAAGCTTAGGATATTTGGCTTTTATGTTAATTCTAGGATATATTTGTTGACTTTTTTTTCAATCTCTATCATTTTCTCTAAGAAATCATGATGCATGGCTTTTACATTATCATGGAAACTTTGTCAGCAACAAATATGGAGGAACTTATTTGAGGGTCAAAATAATGAGTATTTTTTTTTTTGGCCAACTTCAACATTATGTTTCACTCCATTTGTTAAATGAAAAGATATTTTGGGTATACTTTCAGAGTGCAATATATACCCATATTATGGGGTGCTTGATAAGACTAGTTCTTAACAGTGGCTGCATACTAGAATCAGCTGAAGTACTTTTACAATACCAATTCTTGTGCTCACCGCAAATCAATTGAATCATAATCTCAGGGATGGAGTCTCCCAAAGGTCATGAAGGCATTTACTTATAATAACTTCTAGAAGCCTTGGAGTTTCTTATTTCACATTTAGGTCCACCTGGAATTCATGCTTTTGTTGTAGTTTTGCTGTTCTTTAGTTTTAATTTTGTATTAAAGTATAACATATATACATAAAATACATGTATCATCAGTGTATAGCTCAATGAGTTCTCATAAACTTAACACATCTGTGTAACCAGCATTCAAATTAAGAAACAAAACTCTAACAGCATCTTGATGCTCTGCCTGGTCAGTATCCTCCCCCACCAATGATAACCAATATCTTGACTTTTAACACTATAGATTAGTTTTTCCTGTTTTAATTTTTTTTAACTTTATATAAATAGAATCATACAGTATATTTACTTTGGATCAGCCCTCTCTCAACATTAAGTTTGTGAAAGTCATCAGTCTTGTTAAGTGTAGTTATAGTTCATTCATTCTCATTGCTGTCTAATATTCCACTGTATAGATAGACCACAATTTATTTATTCATTCTAGTGTTAATGTGCATTTGAGTAATTTCCAGTTTTTTGCTATTACAAAGGAAGTTGCTGTTAACATTCTTATGCATGAAGTTTGGTGAACATATGTACATGTTTCCATTGAATATATATCTAGGAGTGAGTAGAATTGCTAGGTCATATGCATATGTTCAGGTTTAGTAGAGATTGCCAAACAATCTTAAAATGAAGCTTTAGAATATCTTTTCATTAAAAGACATAATTAAAAAGTGAATGTGCAAGTTTAATAGTGTGGAAAGATACTTGAAACATATATTGGACAAAGGACTCACAACTGAAGTATATAAAAAATTCTGACAAATCAATAAGAGAAGACAAACCAATAAAAGCAAGTGCAAAAGGTTTGAGCAGACACTTCACAAGAGGCTATCCAAATGGCTAAGAAACTTATGAAGAGCTCAACTGTGTAAGAATACACATGAAAATCACAGTGAAATACAACTCTGCACTCTCCAGGATGGCTAAAATGAAAAAAGCCAAAAAACACAAAAGCTTGGCAAGTGAGAGGAATAATTGAAACCATTTATATGCTGCTGGTGGAAGTATAAACTGGTACAACTACTTTGGAAAAGTGTTAGGTATGTTTTTTTTTTAATGTGTTGCATAGAATGCCTATTCTTTAATTGTGGCAAAGTCAATCCAAAAGAGAAAGAGAAAGAGAGAAAGAGAAAGAGAGAGAGAGAGAGAGGGAGGGAGGGAGGGAGGGAGAGAAATAGTATTATCATATCATTAATTTATACTGTAAGTTTTTCTAGTGAAAGACACAAAGCCCATACAAAACTTAGGGAGAGAGGAAACCTCTCTAAAGACAGACCTTGTATTTTCATATCCTGCTATCTGGAAGCATATTCCCTTTCCTGCAGACACTTCTAGTTGAGAATGTAGTAGTCTTTCAGTCATTCCAATCACTTTGCTTTAAGAATCTTGTTGCCTCTGCTGACAGAGCCTACCCTCTGGAATGTTCTGTTTGCCTATAGGGCAACACAAGGGCCATGAAGGGAAAAGATGAAAGAATTCCATGTGAATGTTATGAAGATCCTCTTTTGCCCCCTCAAAAAGCACTGATCATACTTTTCAACTATTTCCAAGGGGAAATAACTAAGGATTGCAGAGAACCTCCCCAACGTGTCATTGCAAAGCTGCTCATCCAAGGAGCAGAAGAAGAAGCATATAACCTAGCTACTCAAATCATACAAGATTCACTCTTAAGAATATTCCTTCAAACGGGGCATCTCCCTGGTCTTCAATGTGTTTCAGAATCCTTCCTTTTAGTCAAGTTGCTTGGGCTCATTTTATTCTTTCCCAATAGGATCCTTTGGAAGAAAGAAAGTCTTTGGAATGCAGTGGCAAGGAAATGGGGACTTTGCACAAATGGAGAATTCAAGAGAAGCCCTCCTGATGTTGATTACAGATGGACATGCCAGGCTGCCAGCAGTGGGGCCACCAGCAGACCTGCAGGACTGCTTACCCCGGCAAGGTCATCCCACTCCAATTATTACATGGGTCCTTCCGGCAGCAGTAGTACTTTAGCTTTTTCTCCACCAGGGCTTTTGAAACTTGAGATTGCAATCTGAAAACCTCCAACACTGGTAATGTCATGTTGAACTCTTTGATCCAGCAACTCCATTCCTAGAATTTATTCTGTGAAGTTACTTGTAAGAGAGGTTGGGATATACACTCAATAATGGTCACTGCAGTACTTCTCTAAAAGCAAGAAATGGCTTCAGCAATGAGGTACACTTCTAAATTATGTGAAAAATTGGAGGCCATGGTGCAGGCAGAAGGTGGTATAACTCGTTTATAGCATGGTGAGCTATAATCTCCAGGGGTGTACAGGGGGCAGCCTGAGGAAGGGATGGCCTAGAACAGGGGTTAAGAACTGGTACTCTGGTGCCAGATTATTTGGGTTCAAATTCTGGCTGTACCATTCTGTGTGGTACTTTTCCAGTTACTTAATCTCTTTGGACTTCAATTGGAAAAGGACAGCCAGGACAAGCAGTAGCCCAAGCAGGATGAACCTTCCTTTGCTTCCCTTTGTGTCTGTCCACAGAATTTGGCAATGGCACATGCTCTGCTGCAGCTGTGCATGGCCACAGGTGTGTGTGCGTGTTTTTTTTTTTTTTAAAGTGAGCAGGTGTTTTTAAAATAGCAGCCAGGATTAAGAACCACTGGTCAGGATAGAGGGATATCTTCTTGTGTTAATGTAAAGATGCAAGAGCTAAGACAAGATGATTTTTAGTGTTTATAATCTTAATTTTTCCTTGGTTGCTCTACCACTGTTTCTGTGGCATGACTTTATATCTCTGTCTATAACAAAGTGATTAATTTTGGGATAAAGAGTAACCACTCTCCACTAAGCTCCCTGCTCTTAAATTTAAACCCAGGGAAAGGGCCTGGAGACAGTGGTTCTTTGCTCTGCTATTGATTTCTTATATGACTAGGAGTCACCATGTTCCCACTTGGGATTCTTTCATTCTCTTACCTACAAAATAAAGTCACTGCCTTTTTGCCTCCCCTCGCTATACACCGATGTTATTACAATACTGATTTCTAGTTGTCTGTGGACAACATTATACTCTTTAGGACAGCAGTCTAGTATTTCCTTCATTACTTGTGTTTCAGGTAAAAATGAGAAATTATGGTTCTTGAGAAAGAGATTTTGTGAAACTCTTCATGTATTAAATATAGAAAGATTTCCAAGGTATGTGGCTAAGTACAAAAATAATACATTTGCAAAGTAGTATGTTATAGGTTTCCATTTGTATTGAAAAGTGCAAAAAAAGTATAGAATATCTATAAAATGTCCATAGTATTTATGGATTTTAAATTACATTAGTTTTGATGGAAAGATAAAGAGTAAATAACACAGGGAAGGGAACTAGGTTGTGGGGAACAGAGTAGGAGGGAAAATTTCCACTATATACCTTTTTCATGCTTTTTAAATTTTGAACCAAATGAATGTATTAACTATTCAGAAAACAAAATAAAACAAACATGCACACATACAAACTTGGAAGAGGTTATTAAAATGCAGATTCATGGACTTCCTTTTTAGAAATTCTGTCTAGCAGTCTGGGATAAGCCTGGGAACCTGATGTCTTATCAAGTGCTGCAGACTTTTGACTCTGTTGTTTCAGGTGGCCCCGAGACCCACACTCTGAGAAACGCAACATTGATATTTGATTCACTAACAAGTCATTTCTCAGCAAATTGGTTATTTGATCTTTGATCTCAATATATAAAACAAAGAATAAAGGCAGTATGGATGATCTACTGGGCAAGACATGGTGCCCTTGAGTGTATAAGATGGGCAGGAGAGAGAGTTTCACCTGAGTCTCTCAGGGAAGCGAGAACATCCAGGTAGGGATGTGCTCCCTATCTCCATCACCTTTATCGCTTGATTTGATTTCTTTCTTTAAATCCCCCCTATGGTGGTTGGTCAACTTCCAGGGTCAATTCCACTTTTCAAAATTCACTGATATTCCCCAGGTTTTAATTTCCCCTGGGGACTGGTTTTCAAAAATTTAAGCTCTCTTCCTTTGAGGAATTAGAATACGCCATTATACCTTAGCTGTGATCAACTAGGCAACTATAGAAGCCTACAGTCCCAGATTTTAAAAAGCAATTGGAGAGAATTGGCTGTGGCCCAATCAGTTGGACTCCTGTCTGCCGTATGGGAAGCGGTGGGTTCGTGTCCTGGGGCCTCCTTGTGAAGGCAGCTTTGCCCACCAGTGCTGCGGAAAGCCGATTCAGCGTGGTGATGCGACAAAAAAGGGAGACAAGCAAAAAAACAGAAGAGCGCGCAGTGAATGGACACAGAGAGCAGACAGCAATCAAAAAAAGCTGAGGGGGAGGAGGAGGAGAAATGGGAGATCTGTTTCCTGTTCCTCTGGTCTCTCCTTTACTCTCACTCTCAAACATCACACTGGATTGGCCTCCTATCCCTAGTCCTAGGAACGCTAGCACTGAGGACAATCAGGTTCCCAGTGGTTCTTGGTAGAAAAACAAAGTTCTCATCCCTTCAGTCAGCTTCAAGACATGCTTTCCTCTCTGTGATCATTAAGTTCATCGGTCTCCTTGGCTGGGTTATGGTGTCCAGTTGTTTGGTCAAGCAAGCATCCAGGATATTTCATGGATTTAAATAATCAGTAAGTTGGTTTCATTTCATCTATGACTGATTACATCTACAGTTCACCAAGGAGATTGCCTTCAACAATGAGAAATGTCACATCCAATCAGTGGAAGGCCTTAAAGGGAGAACTGATGATTTCGAGCAGTCAGAGAAAAGAACTTCTATCTCTACTTCTGCCAGCCAGCATTTCCTGGGGAATTCATAAAAAACCTCCACTGGAGTTGCCAGCCTGCCCTACATAATTTGGACTTGCCTATCCCCCCAGTCACATGAGCCAATTCCTATAATAAATCTCATAGTATTTATATCATGTACATATATTTATCCCTGTCAGTTCTGTTTACCTGGAGAACCCTGATTAATAGAACCTCCTCCTGTGCTAATAGTAAATGGACATTATGGTATATCCAGAGCTGATCTCCTCTGGGATATTACTACATATATAAAGCCAGACTCTTCTGAGGTACTGCAGCAGGGAACAATAATGGTATATAGTAAGGAAAAAAAGACAGAAGAAACCAAATTAGATTCACCTCTCCATTTCTGTTTGGTTCAGAATTAAGACTGAAATATGAGAGAAGTGGTTAAAGATTACATCTGTCATATAAAAATTTAGGAAACCAGGGAGCAGGTGTAGCTCCGTGGTTGAATGCCTGTTTCACATATACAAGGTCCTGGGTTCAATCCCTGGTACTTCCTTAAAAAAAAAATTAAGGAAATCAAACCATTGGAACAATTTCTGCTCTGAAACAAATGTTCAGAGTCCTTATAAACATGACATATGCTTCAATGATTGACCTAAGAAAAGAAACCCTTATAAAAAGAGGCTGGAGGAAAACAACAAATTAAGATCCATTTCTACATGAATGTATGAAAAATCATACAGTCTAGTCTCCAAAAAAGGGAACTTCTTTTTAGTTCTCCTGGGCCAGTAAGATTAGAATTTTTCCAAAATCAAATGACATTAATGAATGTCAAATTATATAATTTGGAACAAGTACCAGGAGATCATCTCCAAATGTGGTGCAAGGTTTTGGGAAGCATTTGCATCTATAGCAATGCATGCTACTCTGTATGATCCACATGAGTTGTTTCCATTTTCAAAATGTAGTACTCTGCTGGGACAGAATTGAAGAAATAAATTATTTTCTCTCGTTAATGCCTTGGGTCAGACATCTTCCTGATTCAAGCACTGTTGCTGGCAAGATTGCCTAAAAGCATACTGTATGACTCATACGCACATATAGCAGTGATATTTAAAACAGGACCTGAGTGAGGAGCTCCATTTTTACCCATTGTACCATTTGTTCTAATAAAGGCTTCTCAAAGCAGACTAATTCAGCTTGGGTGGTTCTAGCCACATCTAACTGAGGACTGAGACATCTATGAACAGGATGTCATATCATTGGGTTACTTTTAAGTAAATAGAGAAGAAAAACATGTTGTTAGCTTTTTTCAAATATGGGAAAATAGAAAATATCTAATCACTGTTGCATATTGATTTGGATTTTTTTAAAGCCATTCTCTGCTCGAACCAGAAAAACATGGGCAGAAGACATCATGGGATGTGAGCATAGCTTGGGTTCCGAGCGGACCTCTGGGTGTGATCCAGGTCCATAGCCCATGGAGACACATCAGTTCTGGTGGGGATGGAGTAGGGTTGTTCCATCTACAGAAGAGGACACAGGGACATGGAATTCCAGGCAGTACCTGAACCCTTAGGGGACAAGCAGACATGAGCATTACTCTTCAGATTGAGGAGATGGGCCCAAGGGTGGGAGGAGGCACTGGCCTCTGGGGACCTCCATTAACAAGGTCCTGGTGGAGATTCAGAGCCACTTTGAGCAATCAGGGCTCCTCCCAATGACTTCTCTCTCTGTGCTTTTATTTTGCAACCATCCCATAGGATCAGGGCAAGACTGATCTGAACCAAAGAAGACCTTTCTGACTAATTTGACATCAGGGTTGGGATTAGGGTGCGACAAACAAGGTGAGTAATGCAAGTCTTTATTTAAATTTTTGATATTTTGTCCATCATGTATTTTGGGACAGTGTTTTTTGTTTTTTTTTTAAATTTTATTTATCTCGATTACTAAGTTTTTTTGAACCTCTTTAAATTTTGCTCCAAAGGTGAGTGCCTTGCTTGCCTCACCCTAGTTCCATGTTTTTGCCCTTGCCTTGTCCTGGGATATTATTTGGGCTGATATTTCTCGAGAAATTCTCATGGAGGTTTTGGGATTGTATCTTCAGGGAGTGTGAAACAGACACTTTCTGCCCTAGGACCTAGGTGAAATGGTAAAGAGATCTGCAAATTTCTGCCACTTTGATTTCCATAAAGCATTGGTCATTTTCTCATGAGCATTTTTAAATACGAAGTTAAAATTGATGAGAATATCTCTAAAAGTATAAACCAAATTCAGTCATGCTTTGACTTAGTACTGAAAATAATTAAGGATTCATAACTCTTTGACTAAAATGAATACTGACATTTTTATCATCTTCCATTTGCTTGGCAATGAAAAAACCCTTTTGAAACATAAGCATGACAACTGGTTCAAAATCACTTTGAGTTATTAAATGGGTTTGCATCAAATAAACTAAAAACATGGCAGCAAGGAACACTTCTTCAGTAGAGAAACAGGAATCATAAGCAGTAGAGTGGCTGTTTCCAAAGGGAAGAAAGCAGCTAGGGGCATTGATTGCTGCTGTGCAGCCTGTGTAAAATCCCACTACTCTGGTCAATAAATTATCAGGGTTTTCCAAGGGATTGGACTAGGACTGGGACAAAAGTAATGGCTGTCAAGAAGCTTATTTTTTTGTAATGACCCTCTACCTTATCCCTTTTACATTTTTCCTACCCCTTTAGATCCTGTCTTGATGACTTTATATATTCTAGCTTGCAACCCATGCTCCAGACCCCTCCCTCTGCTCTCCCTCTCTCCCTCCATCAGTTAGAATTGCATTTGGTGGTAGGTGATGGAACCCCAATTATTTTATTTTTTTCCCAATTATTTTAAATTGAGCAAAAAGAGTTTATTTTTTTATGTCCAGAGGTAGGCAAACCATGGTTGGTGAGGATTATCTTAATTTGGGCCTAATGAACCCGTCAACAAAATTAGTTGCTAAAGAAGAGGGGGAGAAGGACTATTGTTTAGGCAAATAGTATCTGCCATTCACTCCTTTAAACCTGACTGTTCAATATTCTGATCCTAAAACAATTAATTTAGCACCTAATGGGCATCAGACATTCTGACCTATGCTTTCAGACATATCATCTCATTACTCCTTATAGTATCCTGAGGTAGTTAATATTTTCATTTCTCCCATGAGAAGTCAGAAGGCCAAAGAAGCTAAACTAATAACTCAAAGTTACATAGTGCATGATGGAGCAAGAATTCATAGATCATTTTTTGCTTTTAAGTCCATACTTTTTACCCATGTGATGAACAGATATGTGCTATTAAACTAATTTTTTAGTGAGGCAATTGCAATTTAATCTCCTTCTTTGGGTAATCAATGTTGTATATTGGAGGAAGAATTTTAATGATGGAAATTTAGGAATTGGATAGTTTTTAAATAGGAAGTTTATTTCATAGGCCTCAGCCAAAACTTAAGGCCTTGAAAATAACACTAAAATGGGTGACTTAGTTTGCCAAGGCTGCTATGACAAATAACACACAGGTTGGCTTAACAACAGTATTCATCATCTCATAGTTTTGGAGGCTAAAAGTACAAAATCAAGGGATCAGCAAGGGCATTCTTTCTCCTTGAAGTTCTAATGTTGGCTTGTGGCAATCCTCAGGATTCCTTAGTTTGCATCTCTGCCTCCTCTCATATGGAGATCTCTCATTCCTTGTGTCTGTTCTTCCAGTTTCCACTGATTTCTGGCTTCTTCCTTTGGCTTTTTCTGACTGACTGTACCTGAATTTGCTCTCTTTTTAAGGCCTCAAGTAATACAGATGAAGACCCACCCTGATTCAATTTGGCCCCCCTTCACTAATGAAAACACCTTCAAAAGGTCCTGTTTACAAAAGGGTTCACACCCATAAAAACTCATATTAAGAACATGTCTCTTTGCAGAAGTACATGGTTCAATCCCAACAAGAGGTTTTACCAGGGGTACTGACAAATATATCTATGTGTTTGGTGGACCAATATGAATCAGGACCAAGTGGAGTAGTAAAAAACACTTACTTAACCCTCATTTAGGCTTGAAACTTCTGAAAGGCCATGAGATCTAATCATTAAAAGAAACAAACTCACAATTACCTCTCAACTGGTACAAGATTCTTCTCAGATGAGCTTCTAATCATGGCCCTCTTCTTTCCATCTCCCACTGTCTCCTTGGTCTTCTTTATACTTCTGTCCTTCCATCCTAGGGGAGTCCACATACCTTGAAGTTCTGAGTATTGCTTCTAGCCCCACCCTGGCCCAGCAGGACCTCTGTGTGCTTAGGAGGAAACTAAGTATTTCTGAATCTTCAAAATGAAGCACCTCCCCCAAACCCAAATATTTCTTTTGCTACCCTTGATCACCACATGTATGATTAATATATTTGACATGTTTTAGAAACGTTCACATAAGGAGTTTTCAGTAAGTTTTTATTACCCTAATGGAAACTGAAGATTCTGGAAAAAATATTGTGTCATGGGATGGAGACTCAACAGACACAGAAAGCTGTGGGAGTGCACCTCACACATTACTCAACACCATGCTTTGTACAAGGAAGAGATTAATAAGTATTTATTCATTTTTAAATTATATGCTTTTTCAGTACTAAACAATAGGCTGGGGTATGGTAACTTAAGTGGATGGAAAAAAGAGAGAAGAAGGTAGAAGTTTGAAGGCTGAGCACAGATTCTAACATTTACATATTATGTGGGACATGACTCAGAGGCCTGGCACATATTGGTTTAAGGTCAGACCAAAGCGGGCCATAATTTCTCTGTAAAAAATTGGCTTTGGAATTCATACCTCTGGTATGGATTTATGCAGAAGCCTGGGGATGTGCATAAAATTTGACAGTGTAAAATATTGGTAGAAATTAGTAACATACGACAGGGAACAAAATCGTGATTGGAAAAGATCCCATCAGGAAGCTAAATACAGTCTGTTGACTTGTAGTAGAGGATATATAAATGGGTAAAAATTTTCTTTAGCAGACCCAAAGGAAAACAGGAAAAAGATCCAAACTAAATTACTACTGAAGACTTTCTTTTTCCTTTTCTTTTCTTAGGAGTTTAGGGCACCTACGGTTCCTAAAGGATCATGAGTCTCTGGTACTATGTAGAAAATGTATAATGCAGCTTATGCTTCTTGCAGCTCAAAAAAAAAGAGATTTACATCGCAGAGCAAGTTGTCTAAATAATAAAGGGCATGAATGCAAAGAGATGAAATATTGAGACTCATTAGTCATCTTCTGACCACTCATTATGGTATTAGGCATATATGTTTGAAGGCAGACAGACATGGATTTGAAATCTTGGCTCTGAAATTTACAAAATATACAACTTTTGACAACTTATTTAACCTCCTTGAACCTAACTTTCCTCATCCATTCTTAGCATTTTATTAAGCAATTATTTATGTCAGGTGCTGGCTATGCTGAAATAAAAGACCCCTTCTGTCCTTAATGACACTATAATATGTATCCCAGTTTAATTTTGGAAATGAGACAGAACTCATTGTAGAATATCTAAAACTAAACAAATGTTAGTTTTCATTCTCATTCTCTTAGCTCCTTGTTACTGCCTTGCTGAAGGATTTTTCTCTTCCAACTTCACAAGTCAAAATTTGACTGACTTAATTTATGAAGCTTTACTTAATTCTCTAGTCAGCTTTAATCTCTCTGCTGTGTATTATGTTGTACAGGTATTTGACTCCGCCACTAGACCAGCCTTATCACATTGAAACACATAGAAAAGTCTTACATAGAATAGACTTCCAATAAACATTGGTTGGATTGTATTCAAAGAAGATCAAAATGGAGAGAGAATATGGTGAGCATAGAGGCCATAGATAGAGTACACATGCATATTTGTAGTGAATGCTGTGATGTGCAGTTCAGAATAAAAACACTTATTCTTTTATCTGTTGGAATTGTTTGCAGTGGACAGTCCATTGATGAAAGCCACCTGTTCCAAGGCCATATCTCCTTTCTGGCCTGTATTTAATGTGGGGAATAAAGGTCCAGCCTTCTTTCCCTAAGTTATGACAACTCTGAAAGTCTCAGCAAGCTGCATGGAGTTGATTGATGCCTTTGTTTAGCCTGCGTCATAGCCCAATTTCTCCAGTTGTCCAATTCTGCTTCCTTCCCTTCTCTCACAGGTGTTGATCTCAAGCATACTTCCTGTATGCTAACTTCCTGCTCCAAATCTGTTTCCTGGGGAACAAACCTGCAACAATTAGTACCAGATATAGTTGAAGCAAGAAAATACTGAAATACTAAAATAGATTCTAGAGCTGGACACTGCCAGTCATGAAACAATGAAGACACCATACTCAGTGTAGTTGAGCACTTAAGATTCTTGGTACAAGGTAGCAGTGCAAATATTAAAACTTACATTCATGTTGAACTAGGATGATAAACTGGTGGAAGGAAATGCACTAGTGTATCAAGTATCTGATAATATGGGGGAAAATCAATTGAAAGGACAATAGAATTGGATGGTTGTTGCTGAGGCAAATGATGTTACAGAAAAAGATAATAAAAGATGAGCATGATTAATGAACAATGAAAGGTTAACTGGGAAAGGCAGAATGTTTTCTTAGTAGCAAATAAAGAGAGTCTCATCTCTTGCACTGGGAGGGCAATAAAACAAATCAAAATGAAATTAAGGCCCAAGCCCAGCCTTAAGCATAAGCATAAGCATAAGCATAAGCATAAGCATAAGCATAAGCATAAGCATAAGCATAAGCATAAACATAAGCATAAGCGTAGTATAGTTCTAGAGAAGGCTGAATTCTCAAGCAAGAAATGTTTGCTCGGCCAACGTCAGAGCTCTGATTCACAAAGATGGGACCTTGACTCATAGGAAGGGGCATGTGAGTTGGTGATCTCTAAAATTATAAATCCCTAAATGCTTTTGAACTCTACAGATGTGCAGAAGTGCCCTCATCTCCCCTTGTGGCTATGGGATGAGTAACAAGGGTTAAGATACATCATGACTTGGATAAGGATGTTTTCTTTTAGAAAATAGAGACTAGTTAGCATGAACTCTCAGGAATCAGGAGGGCATGTTTAGGGCTGTATTCTGAGGGTGATGGTTCAAAGAAGGACAAAACACAAAATTGGATAAGGAAGAATTTATTGATAAGGAGGAACTTTCCAGGGAGTCAAGATTTAACACCCTTGCAGAGATCTAGGAAATTTTGCTGAGATACTGCTGAGGTGAGTCTTAGGACTCAGAAAAAGTTATGGCCTATACAATGTGAACTAGAAATGCCAGAATTGCAGATAATGGAAGATGGGCTCATAGAAGTGGGTGTGCTGTAGTGGATCTACTATATAAGCCTGGAAAATCTATCAGATCATTGCTTTCCATGACAAGGCTGAGACAAATTTCCATTTACTGAAACAATGAGGAATGTGTTGTTGAGATGGGTACTGGTATCATTGAGCAGCCTAGTGGTGAATCTCTTGTATAGCTGACAGTAAGAGATGCCATCACAAAACTGGGTTTATTGGTAGGAATGAAGGTAAAAGAATCCTAAAATGTGAGGCTGGCCAGTGCCATTTAACTGTCAGAGTGGGTGTAATTATTGTAATGAGTGGCACTGTTGGAGGAGAAGCTAGGGTGACCTGATCATAGAAAGCTATGGGGTTGGTTAATGGAACATGCCATCTTTTGGACAAAGCTATATGGACATCTAACAATGGAATCTTCCCATTTATTCAACCAAAATAAATCAGAGATGAATAATCAAGAGGCTGATGGCAGCTACCCCAATAAAAAGTCATGACTCCTTGACCATCTTTTGGACCTGAGAAATTGACCAATGGAGACCCAAAACCCCTTGACTAAAGGGAGACAGGATCCCCAGGAAAAAAAAGATGCTTCAATGCTACACTCTATGTATACAAGAATGATTCTCCCAGTTCTTCCTCAAGGGTCACTTACTTAGATAATTGTACACTAGGAAAAAAGGCATACCCAAATATTTGAAGATTGTTAGGCGCAGGGTCGAAGTTGCCTAAGTTAACATTGATATACGGGGAACTTAAGTGACATCATGGTGCCCCTTTAGACAGGGGTTATGTGAGGGTCCAGTAATAAATGTAATAAATGGGGACCTAGCCCCACCTGGCTTATAGTGGGTCCACTGTATCCAAAGATTCACACTGTATTTTCTAGGTCTCTGTTGTATAATTGTAATGGACATTCTTAGTAGTTAGGTCAACTCTTATCTTTGTTCTTTGACTTATATGGTAAGAATTATTGTGGTTGGAAAACTGCAACTCCCTACAAAATAGCAAATAGAAGACAATATCATGAGATATTTTACATTTTTTCATACTAAGTCTTTGAAATCTGGAGTTTATTTTACACTTACAGTACATCTTAATTCAGGTAAGCCACATTTCAAGTACTCAATAACCTCACATGCCTAGTGGCTGCATGTTGGATAGTGCATATATATTTGTTTGTAAGCCAAAATATAATTTGTTTGTGTGTGTGTATCTATATATATATATCCTCTCTAGAACAAGAAGAAACAAATACTTAAAGTAATAATAGATCAAATTTTGGGGGCAAATAATAGTTTGCCAAGCAATCTAATATATCTAATTATATTTGGCTTACAAATCAGCAACATTGTTTTTGTGACATAGCAAAGTAATTACTAAGATGAAGTGTGACATATGTATAAGAGAGAGAAAATACAAGTTTATTGAGAGCTAAAATTGACAGTAACTATTTCTATATTCAAATGTGAGTTTCATAATACATATTAGAAAATGAATAAAAGTTTTTACATCATCCCTCCCCCTGACAGAGTCCTAAAGATGAAATTCCCAGTGGATGACTCTATTCAGCAAGGCACAGAGAGAAGTTCTGAATCATGCACTCAGACCTAGAGCTAAATCTGGAGGCTCCAGTTGGAGAAGGATGACTTTTTCTACATCAGAAAGTGTGTTTGTAGTTTACTTTGTTAAGGAGGAGTGTGGGAAAATTGTTACTGCCAAGTTATAGGAGGAGGGGCTATCAACATGGCAAGAGGGTAAAGCTCATTTTAGCAACAATAGTCAAAGGTATTCTCTGAACCAGAACTCTTAGCCTTCTGCAGCACCTCGGCCTTAATAAATTTTTAAAAACCAAACAAACACTTTCTCGCCTCTATGGCATGAAACAACCAATCCATATTTATTTCATTTTTCTTTTAATCTTCAACTCACATTAGAAAGTCTCTGCATTCCACATGCCTTTCTACTTTCATTCTTATGCATTTCAGATTCTTATTTTTTGTTTTTAATGACTCAAGACAATCATTTTATTATGGTCGCAGATTCTGTGGCTCAGTCATTCAGACATGACACCACATTGCTAGTCTCTGTTCCGTAAGGTCTGTGGCCTCAGCTGGGAGCTGGAATCATCTGGAGGCTCATTTCTTCCTATCTGGTTTTGGGCTAGGATGCTTGGGAGGCTGGCCTCAGCTGGGACTGAATATCAGAACACCTGCAGACACCATTCTTGAGAAGAACCAACCAGTCGACTAGTGACATATTTGACTACTTTATCCCTTTTACCCTGGAAAAGGGTCATGACTCGTAACTGCAGTAAGCCACGTTCCAAATATAAAATTTCCATTCTGTTTTTCAGAGCCTCAGGCAACCTCACTTTCTGAGGGTTTGAGTCACTGACTTGGAATCCTTCACATCAGATTTCTGATGGCTTCTGAACTGGGCCCTCAAAATGGGACGCTAGGAAAACTTCACTGAGGTCAGACGAATAATTAAAAGATTTATTTTTAAGATCTTGTTGTGCTATTTGTATTATTTCTTTACCCTAGTTTTGTAGTTTCAGTTTATGAAATGAGTGATGTACTCATTTCTCCAAAATAGGGAACCCGCAATTGGTGTGTACAGTCACCAGGTATCATAGTTGCTTGGAGTCACATTCAAGGTAGGACATGAGTGGTCTGTTAAAAAAATATAAAATCCTTCATTAAAACAATTTTGTTGAAATAAATATTATATAGTCATTAAAGTGTATAAACTTTTTAGAAGGGTAAGAATTTTGGAAATAATTCTTGTGATGGTCTTTCTCTTATTGCTAGAGGACCCCAACATTGTTATACTAATTTCAGAGCATCCATCTCCTTCCTGGGGTTAATTTTTAAATTACATAAAAATCTTTGTAGCTGAGAAAATGTATTTTTCTTCTCTGTATCATGTTTCTGTTAAGGGACTTAGATGTAAAACCTTAGCCTAGTTTAGATTTTATGTTTCCATATATCTTTAAACCTAACATATTCTTTTTTTTTTCTCTTTATTTTTTTAACGTTACATTAAAAAAATATGAGGTCCCCATATAGCCCCCACCCCCCCTTTACATACATTCTTAAAACACAGACACATTAATGATTTTTCAACCTAAAATTTTCATGTTTTTTTTTTGAGGTACTGGGACTTGAACCTGGGACCTTGTATGCAGTAGGATGGCGCTCAACCACTGAGTTACATCGGCTCCCCTGAGTTAGCTTCCTCATCTGTTTGCTCGTTGTTTTGCTCATTGTCTGCTCACTTTTTTTTCTTTAGGAGGCACTTGAACCGAACCCAGGACCTCTCATGTGGGAGATGGGCACTCAACTGCTTGAGTCACAGCCTCTCCCTCAACCTAAAATTTTTAAAGGATTTTGTTGCTAATGGGATTTTCAGCTTGGTTTATTCCATGATAATTTTTTTGCTTATTTAATTGTTTTTATGGATTGCAATTGCTAGGATAGTACTGTCCTTCAAGAGGGATGGGTTCTTTTAAAAAATTACATTTTTTTAAATGACAAGAAACCAGAGTTGGTTTCATATTTTGATTGATGAGTAAATATTAGAATTAATTGATCCAAACCTTTTAATAAATTTCTTTATCAGAGGTGTTCTGGTAATAACTTTTATTTTACCATAATGGGTCTCATATTTTCTCTATTTTCCATCCACTGTTTATATGATTTTTAGTGTGCTTGTTTTTCATTTTCATTTTCCCAATTTCTTCTTCCTCCTTCCTCCTATAAGTTCTGCTCTGCCCTGGCCTTCCCCATACCCCCATAAGCACACTCTACTACCAATTCTTTGCAGTGGTCCTTCTTTCCATGCCTACCACTCTTCTAACATACCTCTATCTAAAATGATAGTCTCAAAGCCCTCTCTTTTTGCATTGTTCTGCAGAAAGCTATGCTCTCCTTTTTCTTGCCCGATGTCCAGTAACAAAATGGCATTAAAATCATGTAGGCTTTCCAATCCTTATTTTTTAAAAATTAAATAAAAAATAAATAGTGTATTGCTAAAGGATATCTGTTTTTCATTTAAATGAGTTAAAAGAAAAAGGCAAAAAAAAGTAAATGAAAACAGCTCTCTACCTAAGCAATGAGTCTTTATCTTGTTCTATAAATATCTGGGACTTGAATCAAATGGCGTGAGCTGCTCTTTCTGGATGCTAATGATTCTCAGAGCAGAATCTTATCGACTGATTGTTTGGAAGACAAGCTTCTCATATCCTCTGAAAGTAGCTTAAATGTGCATGTGGGGGGAGTCCGGGTGTGTATTATTACATTAGACAGCGGATGGCACTGTTTTAATGATGGTGCAAAGAGACCGCAACATGTCCTTCTGAAGGGAATTTATTACCACTCTTCAGGTTAATGTCTTTACAATCTTAGCATATTTATTATTGCCAATGAGGTAATGTTTAAATAAATCAATTGCGCCACTTTATTATGCAATCGTAATAGAGTCCAGGTCTTCAGATGTCCCTTTAGCTCTTAGAGTTGACTTAAAGCAATCTCACTGCCCTTCCTCCTTTTTGGATTGATGGGGGTGAATAAATGAGATGCTCTTTGGCAGATTAAGGTTCTCATGGCAGCTGCGTGTTGTGTGATGATGCTCCTGTGCCCTTGCTAACTGGTATTCCTCTTTTTCCTCAATTTACCAGCTTCCTTGACCTATGCTCAGGCAGAAGTGTCCATGTGGCACAGACCTTCCTAGGGCCAAGGGAAGGCCTGGGAAGCAGTTGAGGGGTTCCCTCTGCTTGCTTTTCCTGGCAGTTGAGGTTCACCTGCACTTTTCAGTCAATGAAAGTGGATACCATTTTACTGGAAGTTTTCATCCAGGCTAGAAGATTTTCTCTAGTGTTGACCTGGAAAAGGTAATGGTCAATGAGATTAGGTGTGTACGTCCTGTATTCACAGCAACAATTGATTGATTTAGGATCTGGGTAAAATGAAAAGCCATACATTCTCTTTATATCAGTATGCAAGCGCTCTTCCCATAAAGATTAATATCCCTCTCAGAGACCATTAACACGGCAGTCCTGGGGACTTGCACCTACAGAACACTCTATGGGATGAATCATAACCCTGAGCTTAGGTAATTCCCAGTTTAATAGAACCAATTAGGAGCCATGGAATATAAGAATTAAATGGGCAGATGAATCCCTTGCGCCATTCCTTACCCTTGGAGACTGCTGAGTCTCTCTAGAGGTTAGAAAGATATTCTAATAGCAAAACATCTCAATTGCAAATACCTTCACCAAGGAAATAGGCCCATCCCTCCTATTTATATGATGGTTAGGAACCTTTCACCATTTCACCCATAATCCTCTCCTAAAAGGCATGTCACTCTGAATGTGACCTCAGATCAATCTTGTGTCAGGGAACTACTTTTCTTCAAACTCTAGGGGACAGCTCCTGAGATGTGCTTCACACTGACAAATAGTAAGTTTGTTGTGATCTTTCCTAAGGACCCAGCTTGTTATTACCAGATTTCGTAGGGGCCAGCTTTATGAAAACACAGGTGTTGGGAACTGAACTCATTTTCAGTGAAATCTACTAACCTTCATTTATTCATGCTCATATGTTTCTGTCTTGAGTCCTAAGTGTAAACTGGGATTTCTGTCGAATTCTTTGCATTGTAGAAGAAAACCGCCAATGTGTTATGCAAGGTCGAGGTCCTGGTTGTGGCTCTTTCTTAAACATTGTGCAGCTCACGAAAGGAAGCCAATGCAGTTGGGCAGTGAGGGTGTGAAGTGTATCAAAAGGAGCTGTGAGTGTTCTGTCCATTGCACTAGTACCTAGAAATAATCCTCTGCCCCTTGGGCTCTGTGGAAAGAAAGACGAGGAGATGAAAGTAGGAGGGTGGTAGATGAGATGGATGCTCTGGGAAGGTTTAAAAGTAGTGATAGAAGTGTGTTTAAGGCCTCTATGCAGGTCAAAGGATGGTTCCCTGAGGTTTCCTCTACATCTCTTTCTCACTAGCAATTTCTCCTTTCCTCTCAACCTTGGGAAGACATAACACAGACCAGGAGATAGCAGTGAACATTCAAATTTTGCAAAGACTGTGCTTCAAAGTCTCTAGGCTTGTAGATATAAATCAGGGCTGCTAAAGAGCCTCTGCGAGAGGGAAGGAAAGTCTCTGTGCATTCTGACCTTTCCACTTTCAATATGCGTCCCAGTTCCCAGGGAAAGAGGCCTTTATTTATGGATTCCGTCCACATCTTTGTCACACATGATCCTCTCCTAACATAATCAGGTATTATTTGGGTTGCCTCCTCCTCCCCTGCCATCGCAAGGGCAGCACTCCCAGAACAAGTTAACAGTTATCAGCCCTGCCCACACAGTGCAAGCACCAAGCATGAAAACAGGATTTTTATTTATTTTTTTATGCTTGCTTTATATCTCCCCTCTCTTGAACAGAAAGAAGAGAAATGAGTTACAAGGGAATTTGCATTTATCAGTCTCTGGAAACCGTTGTCTGCAGGGCTGCTGCTCCTGCCCTGCCAGACTATTTATCAGTTGAGCAGGAAGCTGGTATCCAGGGAGAGAAGTCCACCTGCAGTGGCCTGGGATGGAGTGGACGGGTTTGGGGGCATTAGAACAGCCCATTCAAATCCTGGAGATTTGAGAACACATTTCTTATTTGGCAATAAGCAGCAGGGAGGATGGTCTTCATGTATGTCTGTCTTTCTCCCATGCAGCGTCAGTTACAGTGACTTTCTTAGCAGTGAACAAAGGGTCAACCAAAAAGGAGCAAGAAGAAGCAGTCCACACACAGGTTCTTAGGATCTGCTATCCTTTTGGCTATGGTTTTTCCCAGCAGTTCAGTAGACTTAGTCCTTGCAGGACCTTCCATTAGTTCTCAGTGTCACTGATAACCACTCCCCTCCCTTCCAGCCCCTTCCGCAAGCTCTGACTAGGAAGCTCCCCTACAGTGGCCTGTGAAGCTGCTCATTCTCCCCTGTAGCTGGTGCTACTCTCGAAGGCATCCCGCTTTTACAGAAGGACGTTAAACCTTTTACATTTGCTGGGTGGATATGGTTCAGCAATGTAGAGTTGGATACCTGTGCTTTTCAGCAGGCCCTGGAGTATTTTTAAAAGTCAGCTTAATAGCCTGTTTAAAATGGGCTTAGTCTAGCATCTCCCTGGGTTGTGGAAAAAGGTCCAGCACTTCACTTCTTTTTCTTTTACCTACTAACAGGACCTTTTGTCTCAATGCTTTTCTTTCTCTTTCCAAGCTACTCTCTAAGCTTCATTCCTATTTAAAGTCCAGGAGTTCTGTCATTTTTGAGTGTGTAAGAATCACATGGTGTGTTTGGTAAAAATCTAGATTCCCAGGACCTACTCTCTATGCAGCAAGTTGCTACAAGAGTGAGTTGTGGGGACACAGGTTCAGGGCAAACTGAAACTTTAGCGAACGAACTCTTTATTACTTACAGAGTAGAAAGAGTCCCAGAAAGGACAAATAATCTCTTTGTCACACAGTACAAAGAGTAAAAAAGCAGGGCAAGATGATCCATCACCACTGGGCTCCCGGGGTGGGCCAAACTGCTCCAAGTCGGGGTCAGGAGATGCAGCTTTGCATGCCACACTTTGTGCTGGAGAAGAGAGACCAATCCATACTGGTTGAGTGTGGTTTTTAATCCACCTGGAGTGGGGGAGGGTAGCCTGCCACTGAGAATTCCTGTTCTGCTAAGCATTTGGGGCTGCTTCTGGGTTTAGGGTCTGGCCCCAACCTTTTCATTAGACTTAAGGGCTCCCAGAGGTTGTGGAACAGCACCCAATAGCAATGGAGGTGGGGTGCAGGTGAATTTCCTAGAGAAGGAGGTAGGAGAGATGAGGTCTGGTCAGCGGCTGCTTTAATAGGTGTCTGTGGCTTCCCTAAACCCTTAGGAAATCTGGAGTAAGCACAGGAATTAGAATTTTTAACGTGAACTCTGAGAATTTTGATGCAGAGGGTCATCAGATCACATTCTGAGAGCATTGTTTTAGATTTTGCTTCTCAAATTTGATGGCTTATCAGGGATTGTATAACATCTGAATCCATTTTCAGCTTCATTGCTTTTATGTACTGTTTTTTACTATTTCAGGATTTAAAAAACAAAACAAAAACAAACTAAGTGCAGAATGCCAGAAAATCTTGCCACTATTTTATCACTGTACTTGAGTGAACTTTTAAAATGTGAAAATAAGTATCCAAATATTGCTTCAGAGATTCAAATTCAAACCAGAACTTTGATTGCAATGGAGATTGAATTTAGGCAAAACTTTAAAGCAAAAGAAAATTTTATCATGTTTACCTCTCTGATATTAAAATTCTATAAAAGAAATTATATTTGATAACAGTCAAGATGGAAATGGAATTTTTCGGAACTAAGTCAGATGTTCTTTTCCAACCTTGGAGATTTTGTTTCTGTGCTCTGTCTCTCTTAATTCCTTAAGAGAGGAAATTTTTGTTCCTACTGTATCCATTTTTTAGCATTCAAGACATAAATGAATCTCATGGTGGTGTTTCTTTTCAGAGATACTTTGAATATCAAATTATTGGTTGCTCTGAAATATGAAAGGAAAAAATTTTGCCTTTTAAAAATATTATTCTGGTTGAGAAACTTGAAGGTTCCTGGAAAATTAAATATCAGTTAAACTTAACATCACATGTAAATGAAATTTTGTTAATCAAGTGACATTTTATAAAATTTGAAGATTTTGGGTATCATGAGGAAACGTGCAACCCATTTACTGGTAAAGTGGGTACCAATTTGGCAATATGAATAGCCAGCCCTAATTTAGCCAATGGTAAATGTGTATCTGTAAATTGTGGTCTATTAAAGTCAGGTGCATGTGCCCTGTAGGAATAACCCTGGCCATAAACAAACAGAAATGTGCATAGCTTGTCTGGAGAATGGGAAGGAGACAGATCTTACTAGGGTAGAAAGGGAAAGACGAAGGAAAATTATATGTTGAGTTTCCAGCACTCAGCTAAGACTTCATCTGCTCTTTTATTTAAGATAGCCTCAAAATCCTACCAGGCAAATATTATTCCTTCCCTCACTTTATGGATACACAAAAAATTGAGTTTAATTAACTTGCCTAAAGTCACAGAACTTAATTGACTTGCCTATAATCACAGGTAGCAGAGCCGGGATTTGAGCCCATGCCTGGTTCAAATCCCACAGTCTTTCCATTACCTGTGGTTGCCTTCCATGTGATGGTGGGTAAGTTATACAATCCAAAATATTAGCCTGAGGGCTCTCATCCTGTCATAGATTCACAGTTTCAGGGTTCCCTAATTTAGCTCGTGTATCAATCCGTTTTCTACAACATTCATCAGCAAATCTTGTCAGTTCTGGAAATCACTTACTTCTGTCCACAAGTTCACATAGGGAACCAGATCATCAGGGCATGAAATTGGAAGTGACACGGAGTGATCATATAATTCATCCTTTACTCTGCCTTCAATCATCTGCCTAACAAAACTGTTGATGTATAATTGTATACTGCATATGGTCTCTGTGTTTATTTTTATCAGCTTTTGACAGGTATAATTGGTATGTGATAATTTCACACATTTAAATTGTACAATACATACATAAACACCTATGAAGTCATCACCATAATTATGGTAATAAACATTACCTTATAGTACCCCCTCCCACCTCTAGTCACCTTCCCATCGCTAGGCAACCACATATTTGCTTTCTGTTAGTGTGGATTATTTGCATTTTCTTTAATATTATATAAGGGAATAATAAAGTATGTGTGTTTTTTTGTCTGGTTTCTTTAACTCAGGATAACATTTTGAGATTCATCCATATTGTTACTTGTATTAATAGTTCATTCTTTATTGCTAAATTGTATTCCATTGTATGGATATACCACAATTTGTTTATCTGTTTACCTGTTGTGGGTTGTTCCTAGTTTTTAACTACTACAAATAAAGCTGCTCTCAACATGTGTGGATAAGCCCTTATACATACCTATTATTATTTCATTTCCCTACATATGTAGGAGTGAAATACCTGTCATGGTAGATACATTTAATTTTTTAAGAGACAGTCAAACGTTTTCAAAATGGTGCTACCATTTTATATTCCCACTGACAGTAAATGAGAATTCCAGTTGCTCTACATCCTCTCCAAATCTTGATATTGTCAAACTTTTAAAATTTTAGACATTTTAATTGGTATGTGGTTGTGCCTCATCATGGTTTAAATTTACATTTCTGTAATAACTAATGAGGTTGAGCATTTTTTTTTCCATGTACTTATTGGCCATATGAATATTTTCTCTAATGATGTTTCTGTTCAAAGCTTTTGCCACCCTTTAAAAATTGGATTATTTTAAAATTATTTAGTTTATTGATTATTCCTTTTATATTCTGTATATAGCACCCTTTTCAGATTTGTGAATTGCAAATATTTTCTCAAATATGAGGCTTGATTTTTTATTCCCTTAACTGTGTCTTTGAAAAAGCCAATGTTACCAATTTTGATGAGGTTCAATTAATCTTTTTTTTCTCTTCTGGTGCAGTATCTGAGAAATTTTTTTTGGGTTCAAAGTCACAAAAGTTTTCTTCCATTTTCTATAGGTTTTATACATTTATATTTTATGTTTAAATGTATGATTTATTTTTATTTAATTTTTTGTATATGGTGTAAATTTCTTTTGTTTGTTTGCCTCTGGATATCCAGGTGTGACAGTACTATTTGTTGAAAATGATATACTATCTCTTTCTATGGAGTTGCCTTTGCATATTTATAAAAAAATTAATTCACTATAAATGTGAGGGTCTACTTCTGGACTTTCTATCTACGTATTTTCCCATTTTGTCACAAAAACCACAAAGTCTTCATTGCTGTAGCTTTACAATAAGATGTGAAATCAGTTAGTAGTTTTTTCTTCTTTTTCCAAGTTGTTTTAGCTATTAAATGTCCTTTGTTTTTCCGTATGAGTTTTAGAATCAGCTTGTCAATTTCTACAAAAACCCTGTTAAGATTTTGTTTGGAATTTTATTATCAATAAAAGATCTATGTCCTTTGATTTTCCATATGAGTTCTACTATCTGCTTGTCAATTTCTACAAAAATCCTTATATGATTTTGACTGGAATTTTATGATCTATAAATTTTTAAAGAAAAATTGATATCTTAAAAATATTGTGTTTTGTGATCCATAAACATTGCTGTTTATTTAGTTCTCTCATTAATATTTTTAAATTTTCATTGTAAATGACTTGTGTATCTTTTGTCAAATGTATGCCTAAGAATTCCTTATTTCTGAAGCTATTACAAATAGTATGTTTTTAAATTTAAATTTCAAATTTTTCATTGATAATACATAGAAATACAGCTGAGCTTTGTGTATTGTGGACCTCGCTAAACTCATTTATTTATTCTAATAGTTATTTTACAAATCCATAGGATTTTATACATAGATGATCAGGTTTCTTTTGAATAAAAACAGTTTTATTTCTTCCTTTAAAATCTGGCTGCTTTTTTTTTTTCTTTTTCTTGCCTCATTGAACTGGCTAGATCCTCCAGTACACTATTGAATAGAAGTAATGGCAGTAGACTTCCTCACCTTTTTCCTTATCTTAAGGGGATGCTATTCCGTCTTTCATCAAATATGATGTTAGATGTTAAATTTTTTGTTGATGCCCTTTATCAGGTTAAAGAAGTTCCTTTCTATTGCTAGATTGCTGACATTAAAAAAAAAATAATGGACTTAGAGTTTGTCAAATGCTTTTACTGCACCTATTGGGATAATCAAATGTTTGTTATTTAGTATGTTAATAAGGTAAATTTCACTGAGTGATTTTCTGAATGTTAAAACAACCCTATATCTCTAGGATACATTCTACGTGGTTGTGATTTATTATCCTTGTTATACATTATTAGATTGGATTTGGTAACATTTTGTTAGAAACTTTTGCATTTAGGATCATGAGAAATATTGGTCTGTAGTTTTCTTTCTTTGTAATTTTTTTGTCTGATTTTAGTATCTTGATAATATTAGCTTCCTGGAATGTTTTTTGAAGTATTCTCTCCTATTTAATACACTGGAAAAGTTGGTATAGAATTGGGTTTATTTCTTTCATAAATGTTTTGTAGATTTTCCAGTGAAGACATTTAGGTCTAGAGTTTCCTTTGTGGAGAGGTTCTTTTGTTACAAGTTCAATTTATTTAATAGTTTATTCAAGTTACCTATTTCTTCTTGAGTGAATGTTGGTAGTTTGTATCTGTTTTACTTTCCTGGCTGCTAAAGCAAATATCATGCAATGGGTTGGCCTAACCAATGGGAATTTATTGGCTCATAGTTTTGAGGCTGGAAGGAGTCCAAAATCAAGGTGTCATCAAGGTGATGCTTTCTCTTAGAAGACTGTGGTTTCTTGGGCTGGCTCTAGGTATCCTTGGTCCTTGGCATTTCTGCCATGTGGCAGTGCATATGACAGCCTCTCCTGGCTTCTCAGTTCCATAGATTTTCAGCTTCTGGCTGCTCCCAGTGGCTTTCTCTTTCTCTGCCACCTTCCCTATAAGACTTTCAGTAATAGGATTAAGGCCCATCTTGATTCATTTGGGGCACACCTTAACTGAAGTAACCATATCAAAAGATTCTATTTACAATGGGTTCATACCCACAGAAACAGATTAAGCAATACATTATGGAAAGTTTTCTACTACCCCAAATAAAAGCACTGCACCAATTAGAAATTCATTCCTGACCCTCACCTAGGTCCCTAGTAACCAGTATTCTAGTTTCTGACTCTATAATTTGCTTATTCTAAATATTTCATATAAATGAATTCATAAAATGTCATTTTGTGTCTGGTTTATGTCATTCAACATAATATCTTCACAGTTCATCCACATCATTGTGGCTTAGAGTTACATTTCACTAATGGCTAATGATGTTGACCTCTCTTCATGTGCTTATTAGCAATTTGCATAACTTCTTTGGAGAAATATCTATTCAAGTCTTTTGCCCGTTTTATAAATGGGCTGTCTGTTTTTCATTGTTGAGTTTAGGACTTCTTTATATATTCTGGATATTAAGCCCTCCTTAAATATGTTGTTTCCAAATATTTTCTCCCATTCTGTAGATTGCCATTTTACTGTCATGAGGAAGTCTTTTGATGCATGAAGACTTTAAAGTCCCATTTACCTATTATTTCTTTTATTCATGCTTTTGGTATGAAGTCTAAGAAATCATAATCTAACACAAAATTCTAAAGTTGCTTTCCTATTTTTTTCTTCTAGGAGTTTTATAGTTCTGGCTCTTATATTTAGGTCTTTCACATTTTGAGTTGATTTTTGTAGTGATACAAGTGAGGGGTTCACCGTCATTCTTTTGCATAAGGATATCCAGTTTTCCCAGCACCATTTGTGGAAGAGACTATTATTTCTTAAGTAAGTGGACTTCATACACTTGTCAGTTGGCCATGGATTTGAGGGTCTATTTTTGAACTCTTAATTTGATTCCACTGGTCTACATCAGTATCTTGTTGTTTTGATTGTGTAATAAGTTTTGTAATTGGGAAGTGTGAGTCCTCCAACTTTGTTCTTTTTCAGGATGACTTTAAATTTCAAAAGCCATAAATTTGATGATTAGTTTTTATGTTTTTGCAAAAAAGACTGTTGGAATTTTTTATGAGATTTCATTGAATCTGTAAATCACTTTGGGTTAATTGATATTTTACCTGATTTAGTCATCCAATCAATGTATGAGCAGGACTGTCCTTCCATTTATTTAGGTATTCTTTGATGATTTGTTTTAGCAATGTTTTTTTGCTTTCTATATATAAGTCCTTTACATTCTTGGTTAAATTTATTCCTAGATATTTGATTCTTTCAGTTGTTATTATAAATTGATTTTTTCTTGATTTCCTCCTTGGATTGCTCATTACTATTGTATAGAAATACTACTGATTTTTGCCTGCTGTTCTTGTACTGTAACTCTTTACTAAATTCATTTATTAGCTCTATTAATTTGTTGAAGATTTTTCAGGATTTTCCATATATAGGATCATGTCATATACAACTAGGGAAAGTTTTGTCTCTTCCTTTCCCATTATATGCATTTTGTTTTGTTTTCTTGCCTAATTGCTTTGGCTAGAACTTTCAGTGCAATGTTGAATAACAGTGATGACAGTGGGCATACTTGTCCTATCCCTGATCCTATAGTGAAAGATTTTTTTCTTTTACCATTGAGCAAGATGTTAGTTATATGGTGGCAGACTTGGCCCAGTGGTTAAGGCATCTGTCTACCACATGGGAGGTCTGCGGTTCAAACCCTGGGTCTCCTTGACCTGTGTGGAGCTGGCCCGTGCAGTGCTGATGTGCGCAAGGAGTGCTGTGCCATGCAGGGGTGTCCCCCGCACAGGGAAGCCCACGTGCAAGGAGTGCGCCCCATAAGGAAAGCCACCCAGCACGAATGTGCAGCCTGCCCAGGAATGATGTCATCCACACAGAGAGCTCACACAACAAGATGACACAACAAAAAGAAACACAGATTCCTGTGCCACTGACAACAACAGAAGTGGACAAAGAAGACGCAGCAAATAGACACAGAGAACAGACAACTGGGATGGGGGTGGGGGAACGGGAAATAAATAAATAAATAAATCTTAAAAAAAAAAAGATGTTAGTTATGGGTTGTTCATATATGCTCTTTTTTTGTGTTGAGGAAGTTTCCTTCTGTTCCTAGTTTTCTGTGTGTTTTTATTAAGAAGCAGTGCTGGACATTGTCAAATGCCTTTTTCTGTATCAATTGAAATGATCTTTTTTTAAAAAATAATTTTCTTGATTATTTTGCATTGAACCACTCTTGCATACCTGGGATAAATCCCACTTGATCATGTATAATATTTTTAATGTGCCATTGGATATGGGTTGCTAGTGGTTTTTTTGAGGTTTTTTTTTTACCCCTATATTCATAAGAGATATTGGTCTGTAATTTTCTTTTCTTTCAGTATCTTTATCTGGCTTTGATATTAGAGTTATGTTGGCCTCCTAGATGAGCTAAGAAATGTTTCCTCTTCAATTATTGGGAAGGTTTGGGGGAGGGTTGTTGTTAATATTCTTTGAATATTCGGTAAAATTCATCCATAAAGACATCTAGTCCTGGACTTTTCTATGGTGGGAGAATTTTGATTACTGAGTCCATTTCTTGTTATTGGTCTATTGAGATATTCTATTTTGTCTTGAGTCAATGTATGAAGGTTATGTTTCATTTTAGGAATTTGTCCATTTCATCTAGGTTATCTGATTTGTTGGCATACAAGTTGTTCATAGTATCCTCTCATAATCCTTTTATTTTCATAGGGTCAGTGGTGATGTCACCATTTTCATTCCTGATTTTAGTTATTTGTGTCCTCTTTCTTTTGTTCTTTGTCAATCTATTTAAAGTTTATTGATTTTATCGATCTTTTCAAAGAACTGAATTTTAGTTTCATTGACTCTGTTGTTTTTTTTAAAAGATTTATTTTTATTTGTTTCTCTCCCTTTCCCCTCCCCACCCCCCATTGTCTGCTCTCTTGTATCCATTTGCTGTGTGTCCTTCTGTGTCCACTTGCATTCTCGATGGCACTGGGAATCTGTGTCTCTTTTTGTGCATCATCTTGCTGTGTCAGCTCTCTGTGTGTGTGGCACCACTCCTGGGCAGGCTGTGCTTTTTCCACATATGATGGCTCTCCTTGTGGGGCACATTCCTTGTGTTTGGGGCTCCCCTATGCGGCGGGACACCCCTGTGTGGCATGGCACTCCTTGTGTGCATCAGCACTGCACATGGGCCAGCTCACCACATGGGTCAGGAGGCCCTGGATTTAAACCCTGACCTCCTATATGGTAGGCAGACACTCTACCAGTTGAGCCACATCTGCTTCCCTTTTCTCTCTATTGTTTTAAATCTCTATTTCATTTATCGACATTCTAATTATTGTTATTTCCTTATTACTGCTTGCTTTGGGTTTAATTTGTTCTTCCTTTCCTAGATCCTCCTGTTGTGAGGTTAGGTCTCTAATTTGAGATCTTTCTTCCTTTTTTAATATAAGCATTTAGAGTTATAAATTTCTCCCTAGTAATATCTTTGCTGCATCCAATAAGTTTTGGCATGTTGTGTTTCTATTTTTATTCACTGCAACATCTTTCTTAATTTCTATTATGATTTCTTCTTTTATCATTTGCCAAAAAGTGTTCAAGTGTTTAAGTGTGTGTTGTTTAATTTTCACATATTTGTAAACTTTCCAGTTTTCCCTCTGTTACTGATTTCTAGATTCATTCCATTGTGGTTGGAAAAGATGCATTGTATGAATTCAATAATTTAAAATTTACTAAGTCTTGTTTTGTGACCTTACATATGGTCTAGCCTAGAGAATGATCTATAATATGCTCAGTGTTGAACCACGAGTCTCATAGGCTCTGTTCACTTATATTCATCTTATTTCTTTCTGGTCCTCAGTGTCAATAATTTCAATTGTCTTGTCTTTGAGTTCAGTGATTTTTTTTTTCCTTCTGCCAGCTCCAATCTGCTGTTGAAATCTTATAGGTAACTTTTCATTTCAGTTACTGGAATATTCAAATTCAGTATTTCTATTTGGTTCCTTTTTAAAATTTCTATTTTTTTATTGACATTCTTGTACTGTTTGTGCACCAATTCTTAGTATCCTTTAGTTCTTTCTCTGTGATTTCCTTTATCTTCTTGAGCATACTGAAGATCATTTTATAAATGTCTTTGTCTGGTTTGTGCAAAATCTAGACTTCTTCACTGATCATTTTGAATTTTTATCTTGTTCCTTTGGTTAGGCCATCATTCCCTTTTCTTTGTCTTGTAATCTTTCATTGCACACTGTATGTTTTATTAATTTGATGTGCTGACTCTGTGATTTAGTCCCTGAGTGATCTGTTCCTTTAGTTGATATGCAGCTACTGAGGTGACAGTGATTTCCTGAGGGCCAGGAGCCAAAAAAACAAACAAATCCATGCAAAAAACACTTGAAAATTTCCTCTGCATTGGCTGGTTGTCTTTTTCAAAGTTAGTCCTCTTATCAAGAAGATCAACCTGAGGCAAAAGCAAGGAAAGTTCTTTTTCATCTTTATGAGCCTGGGTGCTCATAAACACCCAAGTATGACCTTGGGTATTCCTGCTTCACAGGAATCTGAATGTTCTCTGTTACCTGTAATTAGACTTTCCCCTCCCCCAGCAGCTCTGTTGTATATCTAAGGCTGGTAATATGCTCTGGGCCACTTTGACCTAATTGTTAATTACATTCTTTAAGTGCAAACCACTTACATTGTCATGGCAAGTTCCAGGAGTGCAAGCCAGAGGTGTGTCCTAGTTCAGTTTTTGGGTTGCCTTGTGATGGGTTGGCACTAACATATGCACCCCAGTATCTGCATAGGAGTTACTCTGTTCCCTTTGGAACAGGGCCCTTATTCCATAATGGGAGCAAAGGCTGGCTCCTAACTGCACCAGAGAGAGATATGGGACAAGTTAGCAAGTGCACCATGGGCACTTGTACCATTTTTAAAGTGTGTTTTCTTGATATACT
The DNA here is from genome assembly GCF_030445035.2 of Dasypus novemcinctus. Lineage (NCBI taxonomy): Eukaryota > Metazoa > Chordata > Mammalia > Cingulata > Dasypodidae > Dasypus > Dasypus novemcinctus. Next base: position 45,083,246 of record NC_080674.1, on the reverse strand, counting down.
CATCCCATTACTCAACACTTTCTGTTTTCTGATGTTTTGAGGAGGATGGTTCTGCAAGGTTTTGAAAGTTGTTCAAAGATTCTGTGGATAATGGCACCCTGAAGCATCTTATACTACCATCTAGATCAACCAGAACTGTTCCTCTTTATTTTTGAGTACAAGGTTAACAGATTTTTTTTTTCTTTCAGTACCTAAAACTGTTGCTCTATTGTCTTATGATTTTCATTGTTTCTTTTGAGAAATCTAGAGTGATTCTCAATCTTGTTTCTCTGTATGTGATGTCTTTTTCCCTTTGGCTGCTCTTAAGAGGTTTTCTTTATCATTGTTTTAAGAAATTTGATTATAATGTGCCTAGGTATAGTTTTCTCCCTGTTTCTTATATTTAGGGAATTAAATAAAAAATTCAGTTCCTTAGTCACACTGCTCACATTTTTAAAGCTTTATTTAATTTAATTTTAAATAATTGGAATTTAAATTTGCATAGCTATGTGTGACTATTGGCTTCCATGTTGGACATCCCAAAAAGAGGATGAAAATAGACAATAAACAAATAGAAAATAATATTCACTGATGTTGAATCCTGTGAAGAAAAGTAAAGCATGGTAAGAGGTTAGAAAGAAGGCTGAGGTAAGTTTCTTATTTTTTAATGTAAATGTCCAGGAAAGCATTCCTGAAATGGGGCATTTGAGTAGAATCCTTTAAAAAAATAAAGGAACAAATTCTTACATGGGGGAAGGAAGGAAGAAATTCTGGCAGAGGGAAATTTGATTGCAAAATATTTGATGAGGTAGCATGTTTTATGTGCTCAAAAACAGTAGGAAGCCCAGTGCCAATGGTATACACTGAAGTGAAGCAAGTGTGATAGGAAGCAACATTAGATAATTTGAAGGGAACCAGATTATGTAGGCTTTTGCAAGCCATGTTAAGGACTTGGAATTTATTCTGATTAAATGGGGAGCTATCAGATATATTGAGAAAAGAGTGATAGGATATGATTTACATTTTAAAAAGCAATGCTCTTGCTGCTGGTAAGGAATAAACCATAAGGAACAGGGAATCAGTATCTATAAAGAGGAGAACTCATCCAAGATTAACCCTAATTTATCAAACCTAGGACCTGAAGAAAATCAGACCACTTAAAGAAGGGCTACCACGTGTGGTTGTGCACAGTTTGTATTGCACAACTATAGGGGGTGCTTCTCCCATCGCAGACATAGATTTTAGATTTATTTTGATAATTTTATAGCAGAAGGCAATAGAGAGGCTTGAGAAAGGGGTACCTTTTCTTATTTTGTCCAAAGGTGGCACATGGTCTGGGGTGATGCTGAATTCAAGCCCCCCAGTACTGGAGAATGACAGCCTCTTAGAGGTCAAAAAACAAGTGGGAAAAGGGGGCCTTCTGATTATATCTCTTTGTGTTCCCTGCCCAGTCCTACCAGGTAGAATACAATGTGATTAGGGATACTTCCTCCCCAGTAGAGAATAACACAGCCTAACCTGGATAATTTTGGTTCCCTTAGTTGTAATCTATGATTGTATTTTTATAAGCTTCCTGAACCAACTATACTTCTCCCCTCTCACAAACCACCAGAGTGGTACTGAGGAAAAGTAGACTGAAGGAAAGATGGGAAACTCAGAAATTTGGGTTTAGGCTTGCTCTTCTCTTAACTGAGTGGACCTCCTTGAAGAAATCATTTGACATCATTTAACCTCATTTTTCACATCGGTAAAATGAGAGAATTGGATGTGCTGATACCAAAGTCTCTTCTGGCTCTAAGGCTTCAGAATTCCATGTGAGTTTTTAAATGATTTTATAGAGTTACTGTTATGGGCTATATTTGTATTCAAGAATGATATGGTCTGTGTGTGTATTCAAGCTTACCTAGTTCCTGGAAAGCCCCCAAGCCCTGAGAACTGAAATTTAAACTTTTCATGCCAAATGTTCATTACCCCCACCCCTCACATGCTCTTTCTATAAAAGCAGCCTAAAAGACTGGCTTGGGGCTCGGTTTTTAGACTCAAGTCTGCTGGGCCTGGCTGGCTGTAATAAACTTCCTTCCCATGAAGGTCTTGAGTCCTGGCTTTCAATACCATGATCATAGAATCCTCCTCAATGCCACAACATTTCTGGAGGCTTGTCAGGGATTGCTGAGAAAGTCAGAGACGGTAACATTTAGTTGCCCCTCTTGGATTCCCTGCAAAGACTGGAGCATCCTGGCAAACTCCCTGCCTGAGATGCCCCTGGACTCTCTTAGTCCAGTTTAAGGCAGTGGGCTCCACTGAGGCCCTCCTAGGGAACTGGGGGCACTGGAAGGTCTGGAGGAGTCACTGGGAATGAAGTGGAGGAACTCTGCTCATCAGACAGATAAGTCCCACGGGGGGATAGGGAAAGTCTGACATTGAAAGTCAGAAAGGAAGCCTGATCACCTCCCAGGAAGACCCAAGTACTCCCAAGAGGGGAGGAAACCATCTTCTCCAGGTCTGAGAAAGAAAGGGGAGGAGGGTGGTGTGTGGGTGTGATTGAGAAGTGAGAACATATGAGACATGAAGGACCCTTGTGGGGAGAGTGAGGAGTCCCAATCCATGGTTCTGTGGCAGCCTCATATGGTGAAAGGCAGTGGAGGAGCTCTGTTAAGGGTTTATACCATCCTGCAATATTAAGAGGTGCTCTAAGTCCCCATGAGGGGAGCAGCCAGAGACGGACAAAGTGAAAGGCTGAATGTCTGTTGCACAGTGCCAGCACAGGGTGGGAACATGGGAAACACACAAAGTAGGACCCTGCTAGATTGCATGCTGAAAACCTTTACCCATGTTTTCACCTTTCTACTTCTTGCTACTGAATTTCTCTTTACAGGTTTGTGTTATAATGCTTTGGAATATTTTAAAAACATTTAATAAAAATAGTAATAGCTTGAGTTATCATTTGATTTACCTTAGCTAAAGTAGTGAAAGTTTGGTAGTAGTGGGAGAGGTTTTGTGGGTTAGAGTCCCACTCCCTCTCTCCCTTTAAGGGGAAACCTGCTGCCTTTTTGTGCCTTTATTTTGGCTATTCTCTCTCTCTCTCTCTTTCTGCTGCCATGGAAAATGAAGCATTGGTACCTCAGTGCTCCCCACTAAGAAGCATCCTAAAAAATTGGTCTAAATTTGGGGGATCTTGGTTACAGAAAAATAAAGTAATTAATTTTTGTAATGAAGCTAGGTCTGGATATAGATTTGATGACAGAAAAATTTGGCCAGAAATAGGTCTTTGAATTTTAATACTATATTGCAATTAAACTTGTTTTGCAAATAGCAAAAAAGAAAAAAAGAAAAAGAAAAAGGCAAAAGGTCCCATATGTTCAAATATTCTTTGAGTTATAGAAAAATAAAGAAACAAAAAAATTGTGAGTTAATGCTGTGTGAGTCCCCTTTAGCCCCAAAGATCTTAAAATCAATAAAAATAAAAAATGTGAAATGATGGAAATCTTGGAAACAACCATAGCAAAAGAGTAAAAATTATGAACCAAATTAGCAAATTTTATATTTCTATTGTTCTGTTTTAATTCTTTTGTGTTTGTCTATTTGTTCAACGTATATTTTCATACTTCTGGATGGTAATATTAAACTACATGGAGTGGTGAACTTTAGTCAGAATAGGACTCTGGGATGCCAGATCAGTTGACTAAAAAGGTGCCTCTTCATTCTTCCTAACTAATGGGCATGGCCTCTAGCATACAAGCAAACTCCCCATAGGAGTCTCTTCTGTGGAATCAGGAAATTCTGCCTACTGCTGGTCCACATGACCAAAAACAGCCTCTGTATACAATGCTGAATTCCAGTTAAACCAGTGTAAGAAAAGAGGACAGATAAATCTGAGGCCCAGAAATCTCATGTCAGGTCTCTTTAAAAAAAATAAGGAAATATACCTCAAACTTCTCAGTTTAAACTCAGTTGTGCCTATAAAAGTGTGAATAGTGATCAAGATAAAGAAAGCTCAGATGCCATCAAGTAAAATCAAAGAGTTCCTGAAAATGCTAAAGGTATAAAATTCTCTCTTCTGTTTTAATCTGTGCTTAAGTCGGTGTTCAACTTTGAAATCTGCATTTAACTTTGTCAATTTGCTCATGCCTAGGAAATCAGATTGGGGTTCACCTGTTAGAAATTGGATAACAGTGAAAGGTAACCTAAAAATGACTCTTTAAATGTCAATACTGTCTTGCTAGTGGATTTAATGCATAAATCACAGGTTGAATTTATTTAACTACTGAAAAAGTTGAGAAACTTCACAAAGTTGTTACTGATAAAATTCATGTAGCTTAGTTAATAGAAGTACCCAGTTCACCTCAAGATAAAAATTTACTAGAAACTGTAACTAAATTCTAAACTGACCTTACCTTAATTTATGGTCACTCCAAGCCTGGCCTCACCCCTTTCATTTGCTTATGGTTATTTCAGAGTTAAGGTTATTTATAGATGGCCTTATATTATAAAACAGCAGAAGGATAATAACTAAAACTACATTTGGGTAAATTTAGCCTAACAGCCTCTGCCCTTATAGCTCAGGAGAAAACAAACTTAAGACATCCCTGTCTCCTGTCCTATGGGTCCCTGTGGCTTTTACAGCTTCACTGAGTACACATATAATTAGTCTTGCTTATCCAAAGTCTAGTAAATTTAAAGTTAAATATAAGGTTCTAAAGCAGGAGAAAATTGTATAAAAGCATTGGGACATTTTGATTATAAGTCATTAATTAAGAAACAAAATTCTTGTGCAAAACTGCATGGGCACAGTGAAAATTAAAGGAAAGTCTTCAACACTCTTAAGTGAGCCCTCATGGAAGCACCAAGCCTTGGGCTCCCAGGCTCAGCAAAGCATTCTACCTCCCTTTATATGAAGCCACAAAGGGAGGAAACTTCAAACCTCTAGTCTGGGGAAGCCTGCAAAGGAAAGCCTTCAAGGGGATCTTTCAAAGGTTGTTTTACAGTTAAACTTGTTCTGTAGAAAACAAAAGTTTCTAGTAACTTTAAACTGTATTTCTGTGTCAAACTAGTCATGTCTGCCAATTTGGTCAGTGCATATCTTCATACACTGGGATGATAATATCAAATTGACAAATAATTCTTAAAGAGTGTTATTCAAATTGTTCATATAGAAATCTATATATAGCAACTATTGAGAAAAGGAAAATGATTTTCCTGAACTCTTTGACCTACCCAGCCCCCAGGGCCCTCTCTTTGCAAGAGCTCTGAGGGAGTGGCTAGGTGTAACAGATTAAAACTCTTCTAAGCAGAAATAATTAAAAATCAGTTTGCCCTTGTTCATGTTAATGAAATTAAGCTAAAAAGGAAAATGTAAATCCATCCTCTCTTAAATGCACAAATTTCATCAGTTGCTAATTGTATCTAAGGTAAATTAGTAATGTGGTTGTGGTCAATTATAAAGAGTTTGTAAAAGCATCTTCTAAACTAAAGCATTTAAGTAGCTAGTTCTAAGAAGCCATTATTAACTAGAAATCTAAATTAATGTAAATGGCAAAAGGTAACTTCATAGCAATAAAACCTGCCTGAAAGTCACCTCAATGTGCATATTCAAGTGGTGGTAATGAAAAATTACCTTGATTCCATTGGAAATCTCCAGTTTTCATAAATAAATAAATAAAAATAACTTTTCCTCTACTGCTAAAATAAGAAGCAAAATACTGAAAAGTTCATTTGGTATGATACACATTGCATTGGAAGTATTTAAAAAGTAAATATAAAAATCAAAAGATAAACTGCAGCATTGTCAAACTCTCTTGTGCATTCAAACCAGGCCTTCAATACACTGCAGGTTGCCTCTCCATTTAAGTTATTGGCTAGGTTGGTCACTGACTCCTAAATAATAAAAGTATCTACTACCTCTCTGGTTGTGCTTCTGAAGTCGATGGAGATTATGTTGCAGTTTCAAACTCCTGCAGCAGCCAATGATGGCTCAATACAGCCAAATGGATAAGGGCCTCCAAACTGGCACTGTTTCATAGTGCCAAAGGGAGTTGTGCACCAGGTCAGTGGAATACTGAAAACTAGTTTCCTAGCTTCTCTCTAGGGTCAATGGTGTTGCAGCTTCTGTGAAGAACATACCAAGTGGAGCAATGAATAGCAGAGTGCTGTGAGTAGAACTGAAACACAATTGACATTATAGCCTGCTTCTTGGAGAGAAAACATGTAACGTATTAGAAACCTGAAACTTAAATCTATTAATTGCAGCTCAAAGAGAAACTTAAGCATTGAGAAGTACATTAATTACTATTAAGTTCTGTACTATATCCTATTCCCTCAATCCTCTAATAATTATGGTGATATTCCTATTAGATCATATGCAGAAGGACATTGAACATGTTAAAAGTCCTGCTAAACTTCATCTTCTGAGCAGTTAATGAACATGTACATAAAATAAAGAAACAGCCACCTTGCCTGAAAGCAGTGGGGCCAACACTGAAAAAGTCACCAAACTAACTTGGGAGCAACCTCTCACAGTCTTCACCCCACACCAGGTGAAGAATGTGCTTGAGGCCAGGGGCCACCAGTGGCTTACAGGTAGCCAGTTAATTAAATACCAGGCTCAATTACTAGGGATCCCAGAGGTGCAAATAAGGGTGTGTCACACTCTCATTCAAGCCACCTTACTGCTGGTAGAGAGCCCAAAGTGAGATCCTCAGGGCCCCTTCTCCCCTCCTGCCTTGAGACTCTTAACCAGCTTAGCCAAATGGGTTTTCAAAAAACAAGGCCTGGTAAAACAGTCAAAAAAATTACCAGGAGTTATTCAATTAAAGCCAAAAATGTAAAGAACTTTACTCTATAGTTCTGATCACTCCCACAGCTATTAAAGTTAAAGGAATGGCTAGCTTGGTGCACTATTCCTAAATGTAGCCAGCTGCCCAAGAAAGTACCAGTTCACCAAAAGCACCTGACAGGATGCACAAATACCAGTCATGGGATGGCTTGAAATACCTCTTCAAGAGACAAAGCTAAGTAGTGTCTATGTCAAAGCCAGCTATTCCCTCTAACCCTAGCCCAAATACCTATTGCTAGGGGGAATACAAACCAAACATCCTGTTAAAAGAAACAAACCTTTTCTGTTTTCACCTGTAGCTTAACTGGAAAGGGAAATGCTTGGCAATTTATACCTAACTCTGTTGTCTATTACAATTTCTAGGGTTAACCAACAGCATAAAATAACACAAGAAAAAATACTGTGTTCCATCAACTTTGAGAAAATGCAGCCTTTGCAAACACATGGCCTTTACTACTTCTGTGGTCCAGGGTTCTCTTAGTGAAACCATCTATTCTCAAAATTCTAATTAAGTTTATTTCTTCCAGAATCAACATCTTGGTAGCCATATGGGAACTGCACCCAGCTTCACCCAGGATGTCAGATCCATCTTCCTCCAACCAACATAGAATAGCAAAAGACTTTTACACCTTGTCAGGTAGGGCCTACTGCCCCTAACCAGCAGGAATTAGCTACAGAAAAAAAAAAGATCATCTCCCTTCAGCACCCCTTTAAGATTAAAGGATTAAACTCTCTGAGGGGGAAATAAGACAGGCTAGCAAGACAGGGAATCAATAGATGGATCTGGAACCTGGCAAGAAGTCCACAAGGACATCAATAAACCCCAAGATGGCTGCTGGAAGACACTACCCAAAATTCTGCCATATGGAAAAAGACTTTCTCCAGAAACTGGAGAAGCCCTGAATATTCCCTGGGGACTTTATCAGTGGGCCCTCCTGAGAGACTGATGAAAAAAGATGAAACAGTCAAAGCAGTGAGCAGGTAGAACTCCTCCATGCTCTCATCACACTTCCCTGCTTCCTCCCCTTAATAATAACTATGGTATGTGCTTTTATAAATAATGCAGTAAGAACACAGACAGTCACCCACCCCATCATGACTCCAACAATAATGATGCTGAAGCTTAACAAATTTAAGCATGCATCAAAGGGGGGAATGATATGGGCTGTATGTGTATTCAAAGAGGGGAATCATATGGGTTGTGTGTGTATTCAAGCTTACCTAGTTCCTGGAAAGCCCTGAGAAACTGAAATTTAAACTTTTCACAACAAATGTTTCTTAACCCCACCCTTTCCATGCTTTCTGTATAAAAGCAGCCTAAAGGACTGGCTTGAGGCTCAGTTTTTGGACTCAAGTCTGCTGGGCCCAGCTGGCTGTAATAAACTTCCTTCCCACAAAGGTCTCGAGTCCTGGCTTTTAAGACCATGATAATAGAATCCTCCTCAGTGCCACAACATTACCTGGTTAACAGAGATAACATATTTGTCCTTTTCCCCTGAATAGTAATGAAAATGTGAAGATTTAAATGATTTTCCAAATAAACTGGGTTTGGAATAACACAATAGGAGACATGACAATATTGCTCTGGATTTCTCTTTCTCCCTGTCTCTTTCTATCTCTTAAATATCCCTTATACTCTATTGTAGCAGGAAGAACAGTTAACATGGAAATTTGGCCAAAAGTCCTGGGTGGATTTTAGCTCTGCTCCTTATTAAGTCATGACCTTGAGCTATTCACTAAATTTTTCTGACAGTCTTCTTGTATATATGAATGAAATGAAATGAAAATAATATCCACTTGAAAGCATTATTGCATAGACTAATCAAAAATATGTTTGCAATAGCTCTCTATAAATGGTAACATTCCCTATACATTCAAGGGGCTATTAGCATCATGTTGAGGACAGTTTTCTATCAGAGTAAAATGTCAAAAAGTGTAAATAAAAACCAAAGGTATTGTTTGTCAAAGGGCCTCTTCACCACTTCAGAGATCCTTTATATCATATCACACTATCCTCTCAACATCCCTGGGAGGTGGACTTAATTTTTTCAGTTTGAAGGTGATGAAGCTGAGTTGTAGCTAAACTTTGCAGTCAATTTTTTGTTATCACCTTAAAAAATTATCTCAAGAATATAGAGGTATACTTGATATTATTTTTTTCTCCTTTAAAACATCATGCCAAAATAAAAGATCCATTCTGATAATTTAGTGCATGTTTTTCTTTCTCTCTCCTATTCCTCTTAGCTTCTCAGAGTTCATTTCCTTCATATTTTAGAGGAAGGATTTCTTTTTTTTTTTAAAGATTTATTTATTTATTTCTCTCCCCTTCCCTGCCCTCCCAGTTGTCTGCTCTCTGTGTCCATTCGCTGTGTGTTCTTCTGTATCCACTTCTATTCTTTTCAGTGGCCCAGGAATCTGTCTCTTTTTATTGGGTCAACTTGCTGCATCAGCTCTCTGTGGGTGCGGCACCACTCTTGGGCAGGCTGGACTTTCTTTTACTCTGGGTGGCTCTCCTTATGGGGAGCACTCCTTGCACATGGGGCTCCCCTACCGAAGGACACCCCTCCATGGCATGGTACTCCCTGTGCACATCAGAATGCACGTGGGCCAGCTCCACATGGGTCAAGGAGGTCCTGGGTTTGAACTGTGGACCTCCCATGTGGTAGGCGAATGCTCTATCCATTGAGCCAAGTCCCCTTCCCTAGAGGAAGGATTTCATTCAGCCCCATACATAAAATCTGTTATGAAAGAAGCAGCCACAGAATGTGGATCATTCTTGATTCCTATTTAATGGGAAGACAGTCTGTCTGCTTCCTGCCTGACCTTGGCAGAGTTGGTGAGGTATATTTTAAATATTGCCAAATGTTTGATCTTGTGTTAATATTTCCTATATCTACACAGCAGCCATTCCCCAGAACCTCAAAAGCAATCCATAGTCATTGTAAGTTAATATGCTCAGTGTACCCGTGCAGCAGGCATGGGGCAGGTGGTGTTATCTTCCTTGTTCACATGAGAGAACTGGAAGTCAATGTGATGCCTCCAGGCTGTTCCCAAGGGGATTGGGTGATTCAAGCAGATCCCAGCTGTTGGCTCAGGGTCAGTACTCTCACCAGTATAGATTTAGCTGAAAAAAAATTATTCAGACTCAAGATCAGGAATGGCAAACTTATATTACTGAAATCTCAATTGACAGTTTCTTGCTGCCTGGTACTAATCCTTCCTTTTATTCAAGCTATTGGAGCACTTTTTCATGCATGCATGCATCCATCTATCCACTCTTAAGAACACAGTTACTGTATTCCAGGCATTGTCCTAGATCCTTGAGCTACAAAGTTGAATAAGACTCAATCCTTGTCTTCAAGGGGCTTACAGTCTACTGGAGAGAGACAGACATATTAATTAGTAAGTGCTTCAAAATAAAGAGATTCTGCGACACATATGTGTATAGGAAATAGTGCTCATTCATAGAGGATGGGAGTCATTGATTCTACCCAGAATCTCCTTTAGAGAGAAGGTAAGTTTTATTTTGGAAATAAAGCAACTCATGAGGTAGGCAAGCAAGTCTTTTATAATATGCTACCATCACACATTAGAGCTGTGTGTCTCATATTTCAGGAGAAACACTTGGAGGGCTTGTTAAAACATGAATCACTTGGCTCCCCCTCCTGAAATCCTGATTCAGTACATCCGGGGTGAGTGCATTTCTAACAGGTTCCCAGGTGATGCTAATGCTCTTCACCTGTGAATCACACTTTGAGAACACGGTTTCTGAAGCAGACAGAGCCTTTAAAATCACTGTTTTAATCAAGTGATTCATATGGACCATTTTTCTAGGACCTCCCTTGGAATATAGAATGGCAGAGATCAATGAATAAAAACTCATTTTACAGAAGAGGCAACAATGATCTAGACATATTTAATGATTAAAGATTACCTAGTTATTAGCAAAGCAGATTCCACACTACTTTTAAAACAGTGGTTTTAGATAAGTTTGCTTCATAGAGCTGGTTTTCCCCATCTGCTAATTCAAGGCCTTGACAAGCGTTGAAGTGTTGATAGATTATGGCTTGTGAGGGTGAGTGTGGACATCCACATCAGACCAGACAACCACATACAGACAGACCGGCAGTAAACCAAACACCAGGATAGAGAGAAAGGACCCACTTCCATGGCAATTGCTTTCATGGGATGCAGCAGCCTTGGTCATAGAGGATTCACAGGAACCTGTTTAGTGAAGCAACTGTTAGATTATGGAGCCACTTCCATGGACCATTTTTCCAGTGGGGAATTACTGCTAATGAATTTTAATGCTTAATGAGAAGTTTGTATCTACAAGAACTCACCTTGGGGCTGGCAGAACTAGGAAGAGAGCAATGAAGGACTGAATCAACAGTTTTCTGTATTTCCATCACCTTAATATTGTGTCAGCTTGCATTTAGTTCACCACTTGTGTAGGAGACCAATCTCATGTCATAGCTGAGAACAGAGTTCAGGCACCTTTCAGGGAGCTTCTGATCTGAGGCTCCCTAAAGAGCCTGGGTCTTGTTTTCTCCATATTTCTCCAGTGCCTACTATGTAGTTGAGATTCAGGAACTGTTTGCTGAGTGGATGAATGAACTGTGAATGTATGAATCCCCCATTTAGAATGTTGACTTCTCTCAAAAGAAGGAAAATCATGCTCAGGCTGGCCTGAGGCAAAACTGTTAAAATTATATCGTTTCTTTGGCCTTTGCATACAACATACCACTTGGGGTCCTCTGAGCCATCTGTATTAGTTTGCCAAAGGGATGTTTATGCAAAATACCAGAAATTGGTTGTTTTATGCAAAGGACATTTATTTGGAGTAGGAGCGTACAGATACCAGGCCATAAAGCATAAGTTACTTCTCTCACCAAAGTCTATATTTACATGTTGGAAAAACATGGGTGCTGACATCTGTGGGGGTTCAGGCTTCCTGGGTTCCTCTGGGCTCAGCTCCCCTGTTTTTCCTCCACAAGGTCAGCTGTAGACTATGAGGCTCTCTAGGTTTTACCCATCTCCACAAGAGACAGGTGAATGGCTCTGTCTATCTCCCTGGGGCTCCAACTTCAGCAGCAAACTCCAACATGAAAACCCCAACTTTGAAAGCCTCCAACCCTGTCTTTTGCCATGCCTTTTATCTGTGAGTCCCCGCCTACCAAGGGATGGGGACTCAATGCCCTAATGATGTGGCCCAATTAAAGCCCTAATCATAACTTAATCATGCCCAGGTACAGACCAGATTACAAACATAATCCAATATCTGTTTTTGGAATTCATAACCATGTCAAACTGCTACACCATCCTTTGTCACCCTTCCCTACCTTTTTAGTTGTATAGTTATCTTATGTGGCTCTCAGCTGTTTATGCTCTATTTCCTTGGCCAGGAATCCTTTCTCTTTCTTCATTATTTTAGTATGTACATTTCTTTTATGCTCAGTTTTTTGTTTTTTGTTTTGGCTACAGGTGGACTGATGTTTAATCAAAGAATTCCCCCATCAGTGAATCAATTCTATTGACAGAACAAAAATTCTTCATCATAACCAAAATGCTGAGTCCCTTATGGAGGATGTTGGAGTTTCAGTGCTGTGACAGCTGTAGCAGACTCCTGAAATCACCTCACATAGGTTCCCTCTTCCCTTGTGCCCTGGTTAGCCCAGTCAGCAGGGCTAGCTCCCTATGCCACTTTATAGGAACTTTGGTATATTCCTCTTCATAGTGTACTTCTCTAAATAGCTTCCTGATGAAGAATTTTGTCAGACTTTCTGTGACTAGGGGAGCTATTAACATGCCCTGATTGATAAAGAATGGACTGTAAGTGTGCATGGAATTGTGTAGTAAGTTAGATATACTAGAGGATTATTTTGAGATTCCAATTATTGATATCCAAATGCAGTTTACTAGAGCTGGTGTTATCCAGAGAAATGGCCAGTGGGTCACTGAACTTCACATACCATATGATTGCACTTCTAAAAAATTATTTCCCTACCCCTAACATTTCCTGAGTCATAACAGAAGTTCTGTGCACCCTAGTCCCTAGACTATTTCTAAAGCACATGATTTATTGATATGCAAACTCATCTTCAGTGAAATAAAGCTGGTAGCGAGGTCAACAAACTGAAAAGGAGTGACATCAGTAGATAGAATAATGTGTATGAAATACATGTTTCCCACCCACTTTCTTCAATTAGTACTTATCATTCCCCTTCATATATTCTGAATTATGTAATACATGGAACAGATAGGAATTTATTCACTGTTCTCAACTTTTTATTCCCTAAATACATACAATGACTAGAAATGAACTCGCTAAACAGTAAGTTTGCAGACTGTCTATTGATACTTAGAATTCCTCCAGGAAACCACTGTTTTCACCAGTCTGTTAGTTTCACTCCTTACTGCTGAAGTAAGGACAACCATCTCCCTTCTCTTGATGCCTTTGGAAGTTCTGGCTGTGAATGCCTCTTCTTGGTTTGGGTGTGCATGATCCAACTAGCCTGGGACTCTGCTGAGTGGACCAACTCAGGGTGTACCATGTTCCAATTCTTAGGTTTAATTCTCAGATGCATAAAAGAAGCATTGTGGTGAAAGATAGCCCCCATCTCCCTAAGTTTCTCTTTTTTTTTCCTTAGCTGGAGAAGAGAAAAATTCTGTCTTTGTGGAAGCTTGAGTTAAAATTCCAGGTCTAAGCCATGTATGTTTCAATGGGGCCTGGAATGGGCTGGAGCTGAGATTTGGGTGGATTTGTTTAATGGAAGAATAGCATGCCCTCTCCCACCACCCCACACATCTATTTGCATGCACTGCTTTACAAGGGGGTCTAGGAACTTCCTGCACAGGGGATTTTGAATAGATATTCAGAGATAAATAGACATGTTTGATCATGGTAGGAGTTAGAGAGATAAGGAAAGCCAGCCTGTAGGATGTAAATAGAGAGGAGTCACCATAAGGGGAAAGAGTCTTAGCAATGAGACCTCAGGTTTGGAGCAGGGATTGGTCCTAGGTTGAATGTGTGGCTGTTACTTGATCCTCTTGCAGCCAGTTACCCTGGTGGATAGGAGTATTTCCAGAAGAAAACGGGTATTATACACATTGAAACTTTGTGACGCTTTGGAGTCCAAGAAACCCTGTGATTAGATTCCACTAACAAAGTGCAGCATAGAAGAAGGGAATCATCCTCTGTGTCCAGAGTGAATGGGCAACAGTTTGCCTCTGGGTGGGGACATGGGGATAAAGGTAGTACTGAATCTTTTGTGGAAAGCTGGGTTTTTGTTGTGACTTTGAGTCAAGAGCCAGTGAGGGTGACATGGCTTCTCTGAGAACACTACTTTTGAGGGACTGCTGAGGACTAGAACAATGAAGTCCTGGACAGGCTGACTGTGAAGGCAGAGACATCAGTGACTGGAGGCCAAGATCTGCACCTCTGCAGAGGCAGGGGCGATTAGGTCAAGGCTGCAGCAATGCATGGGCTTGACCAGTGTAAGCAGTGGTGAGTGGTAGCCTGGATGGTTTTACAGCCATGCGTATGAACTTCCTGCAAAGGCCTGAAATTGTTGCAGGAACAGGAAGAGACTTAGAGCTAGCAAGATTTAAGTAATGATGCTACCATGAACCATGTTCATTTATTAATTCCACAAATGCATTATTCCACAAATGTAAGCTTTCAAGGAGCTTGCAGTCTGGTAGAGGAGGGACACTTAATTAGGCAAGCTGTCTCAAAGCACATGGTCATGCACGTGTACACTCAGGCAATTCATTTCTTTAATCCCCTCTGAAACTGGGCAGTGGTGACATCTGGATGCTGGACATGATGAGTGGGGAAGAGAGGGAGAAGAAATAAGTAGATATTTGACTTTTGTTGTCCAGATGTCCAGATCAATTTTTAAAAAGGGAATCTGCCAGGGTGGGTTGTGGGAAATGAAGTCTTAGGGCCTGAAAAGATTCAATGGATTCTCTCAAGATTATCACCAGAAAGAGGAATGACCTTACAGAAAATAATAAATGGCATTTTTTTTTTTGGTGGTTAGATGGACTAAGAAGCAAGCTATCCATAATTGGAGGGGTCATGGGAGATGGTAATACACTTTTCATCTTTTTGTTCCTGTATATTGGCTGGGATTGTGGTGGGAGGAGAGGGAAATGCTCTTTTTTTATAGACATTGTAGTGTCTGCAGGAACAAGGGTTTCTTTAGTGCTCTGCTAAGGGTTGCTATGACCACTGAATTGTTTATATGCAATTGATAAATGAATTGATAAGGATTTGTAGAGGGAGTACTGTACCATGGAGTGAACGTGGAATTTGGAGTTCAAAGACATGGGTTTATATTCAGGTTCATGTGACCTTGGTTAGGTCCCTCATCTTTTCTGACTTCAGTTTCTTTGGTGATAAAACAGAGTTAAAAAACAGTTATATCTCTGGACTGATAATGTGATAGCCAGGTCCTGAGCCTCAACAGACTCCAGCACCTACAATCTGATTTATTGGACTTACCACACTCAGCTAAGATGGAGTTGAAGAAGGACAATCACCACACCATGGAGCCTAGAGTGATTACAACTGAAAATGGGAGGATGGCAGCCAGCATCCATGTGGAATCTGAGCCTCCTCTTGACATAGAGGTGCAATGGACACAACCAATCCAATGTCCACATAGAAGAGGTGGCATTGGATTGGGAAAAGTGGACATGGTGGACGATGGGTATGGGGAAGGGCAGGAAGAGATGAGAGGTGGGGGCGTATTTGGGACGTGGAGCTGCCCTGGATGGCGCCTCGGGGGTAATCACCGGACATCGTGGATCCTCACAGGGCCCACTGGATGGAATGGAGGAGAGTATGGGCCATGATGTGGACCATTGTATATGAGGTGCAGAGGTGCCCAAAGATGTACTTACCAAATCCAATGGATGTGTCATGATGATGGGAACGAGTGTTGTTGGGGGGGGAGAGGGGGGGTGGGGGGGTGGGGTTGAATGGGACCTCACATATATATTTTTAATGTAATATTATTACAAAGTCAATAAAAAAAAAAAAACAGTTATAATACCCACCCTATCTATCCCACAGGATCGCTGCTAGGATCAAATGAGGTAAGATCTGTGGAAGTTTTTGCAAATACAAATGCTATTTTATTATTTTGTGTGTCTGGTGTTGCATGGCATAGAGTATAAGTGTAAAATATGGTCACTGCCCATAAGGAGCTTACAATTTAATAGGGATATTAAGATTTACCTCCATGAAAAATTAAGGCATCCAGAATATTTATTGTGGGGAATATTAATTAGGGGAGGCTTTATGAAAGAAATAGAATGTGATCACAACTCTAAAATGAAAATTCTCTGAAACCCTCACGAATTTACATCAAACAACTGATTGTTCACTTTGTACTTTCTTTTTCTGTTATTTCTTCTGTTTCTGGACCTTGACCTCCTCCAGGGCAGGTGACATAAGTCCTCTTAGTTTCTTGAGGCTGCCATAACAAAACATCACAAACTGGATGGCTCACCACAAAAACCATTTATTGTCTCACAGTTTTTGGAAACTGGAAGTCTGAAATCAAGGTGTCAGAAGGACCACGTTCTTCTGAAGTCTGTGGGATTCTGGGGGTGGTTTGCCAGAAGTCTGTGATACAACCCAATACTCTGCCTCTGTCACATGGCTGTCCTCTCTGTCCATCTCCTATCTGCTGTGTCCAAATTTCCTCTCCTTATAAGGACACCAGTGATATTGGATTAGGAGCCACCCTAATCCAGTTTGGCCTCACCTTAACTACTAACATCTTCATAGATCTTATTTCCAAATAGGATCATACTCACAGGACCAGAGGTTAGGTTTTGACCATATCTTTTTTGGGGATACCAATTCAATCTATAGCTCCAATGCTTGGCACAGTAACTGACATACTAGATGTTCAGTAAACAAATAGTGACTGACTGAATGAATAATACAATGAATGAATGAATAACCCAGGAGGAAAAGCCTTGGTTTGAGCAACATGACATTTTCCTGGATTATGATGACTTAAAGTTTTTTAAATTGCAGTATAACATAAATTCAGAAAGTAACAAAAGATTAATGTGAAAGTTCATGAATTTTCATAAATGCCACCAGCTCCCAGATCAAGAAACGAACATTGTCTACACCTAGTCTGAGAATGTCTTCTATCCTGACTGCTCTCCTGACTATATTTTCCTTTTGTTTGTTTTTGGATTGTATAGACATCGAATAATATCACAGTTACTCTTCTGTATTCTGGCTTCTTTTAAAATATGTTTTTGAACTTCATCCCCTTGCTGCATGAAGTTATAGTTAGTTAAGTCTCATTAATGGTTAGTATGTCAATTGTTCTCAAAATCTTTGGAGTGAGGATCTCTTTACCCTCTGAAAAATTATTTAAGGTCTTAAAAACTTTTTATTTTTATATCTTTTGATATTTACTCTACTAGAAATTAAAAAGAACTTATAAGAATGTTTTTTTATTAATATATTTAAAATAACAACAGTAAAGCCAATGGAATGTTAATTTAAATAATATTTTTAATGAAAAATAAGTATGTTTTCCAAAGCAAACATAATTGTGAGAAAAGTGGCATTGTTTTGCATTTTTGCAAATCTCTGATGGCTGGCTTAATAAAACACAGCTGGAATTTTAGATCTGGTTTTGCATTCAAACTGTTGTGATATCATATATTGTGTAACCTCTGGAAAACACTGTACACATGTGAGAGAATGAAAGTGAAAAACACAAATGACATCTTTGATTGATTATAGGATAGCTTGACCTCAAGGATCACCAGAAGTTTCTCCAGGATCTTCTCATGGATTTTCCACATTTTGAGAACCACTGTAGAATGTGTTGTGCCAATGTACCACTATTATATGTTCATTCACTTGTTTAAAGGCATTTGTAGAGTTTTCAGTTTTGGGTTACTATGTGTAGTGTCTATGAACATATTTTTATTTTCTATATATCTACATCTACATCTACATCTTTTTCTATATCTATTAATTCTTCATTCTTAAATGAGAATGGGCAGGCAGGAACTACCAGACATCTATGGAAAGTCTCCAACATGAAAAAGAGGAAATAAAAAAACATGAAAAATGAATTAGAGGAAACAAATACCCAGAGATAAGAGAAGATGAGAAGGTGTAGTGTTCATAAAACAAGAACAGGATATAATAAAAAGCAATATTTAAAGAACAAGAAAGAGTTCTTGGGAAGTAAAACCATGAAAATAGGAATTAAAAAACAAACAAACACAAAACTACACAAGGCTTGGAAGATGTGGTTAAAAAAAATGTTCCAGAAAGTAAAATTTTAAAAAAAAGGGAGTGAGAGATGAATGAAATGAAACAAAAGTTAATTAGGGAAACAATCCAGTAGGTCCAACACATGATTTTTATGGTTAGGAATCCAAAAGAGAAAACAGAAAAGTTGGGGAGAGGGAAGTACACAAAGAAATAATATGAAAAAATTCCTCACCTTATAGGACAGAAGTCTCCTTGTTGGAATTCTCGTTGGGTGTCCAGTTCAATTAATAAGAAAAGGCCAACATAAAGGTAAATCATGGTAACATTATAAAACTTCAGAAATAGATCTTTGTTAAAAATAAAATGTAAAAGGTTTATAAAATATTTTTATCGAGAATAAAGATTTAAAACAAAATGGCATCAGAATTCTCAACAGCCACACTGAATACTCAAAGGGGATTGAAGATGTAATGCTTCCAAAATCTGAAGGAAATTTGTTTTCTAACCTAGAATTTTATAGCTAATCAAACATGATGATACCACAAGAACATTTTCAGAAATATACAAATGCAAAAACATGTATCTAATGTACAGTTTCTTAGGCAGTTACTGAAAGATGTACTTTGAACAAAAAATAATTAAATCAAAATAGAGAGACATGGGATTAAGGAAATAGGGCATCTATCATAGGAAAGTATCAAAGGAAAATCCCAGGATGACAGCTGTGCATCAGGCCTTGAGAACAACCAGCCCTGATTGGTACAGAAGGATGCAAGTTGTGGGACGGAAAACTTTAAAAGGAAAAATTGAGCTGTTATTATTTTGATATGAAAAATATTGCTGGGTATTTGATGGATATATTGGTTAGCTATAGGTATACAGAAAATTAAACAGATTAAGGGGAGAAAGGAGGAAGTTCTTAGCACTGTAAAAAATAAAACCTGTATGAAAGAAGAAATATAATCATAGTGTACCACATGCTCAGTAGGAAACAGTATTTACTTAGTAAAAATAATGTAACAAAGTACTGATTTAACCAAAAGTAGTGATATAATTGCATTGGCAGGATAGGGTGGAAAGGGAGTGGTTGCACTGAGGGAGCATCAAATCCCCAGATACCGTAACAGAAAGGATATTGTTGATGCCTAAATTTGGTGAATCAAGAAATATCAGTATAAACACATATTTAGAAATATAAGGATAATTATGAAAATTAAGAGTTAAAGAATAGAAAAATAGTGCCTGAATGGAATGGGATTATGACATAGGGAAAGATGGAGCAGGGTACTATTGTTTTTGCTAATATAAACCTTATAATAATAATAAAAACAACAATGACAGTAACAATCATAGTTAACTCTTTGGAGCACTTATTATATATTAGACACTGTTCTAAGTAAAGAAATGTATGAAATCTCACAACAATCTTGTGAAATAGGCATTATTATTATTCCTATTTTATAGATGAGAAAATGGGGGAATGAAACAGGTAAGAAATTTTGCCCATGATCACAGAGTTAGAAGTGGCTCAATCACAATTTGAACCAAGTAACCGGGTTCTTACCCACAAAATTACACTGCATCTACTATTTGATTGTAAAATTTTATTATTGCCTGCTACTTTGATAAAAATAGAAATTAATAAAAAATAAACAGTTTGTTTAAAATTTTATCCAAGGACAGTTTGGGGATGAGGAAAGTGCTTGCTAATTCTCTCAATGACTTTAGACTTTCAGCATCTTGAGGCAGTTTCTACCCATTCCATCCTCTGGTGTCCACTTCTTAAAAAGCATTCTTTGCCTGTGATTCTTCTGCAGGAGATTATTTTGATGGGCAGTATTTATTATTAGATACCTGAGAGTACTGGACTTCTTAGCTGGTACATTTTCAATGTATGCATTGTATCTAGGAAATGGACATCAAGTCTTTACATAACCTCTTGTTGATGGACAGTCTTGAAGAGTGATGCTCATTGTTACTTTACATCCAAGTGGCTTTGAAGTGAATTACTCCAAAGAAAATTCTGAGCCAAAACCAGAAGATTTTATTTGGGAAAGAATGGAAAAAGTCATTTTAAAAATGAAAGGAAGTTAAGAAGCTCTGGGAGATGGAGAGACTGGGTATAAGCTGGGGAAAACCAGTGCAGAGATGGAAACTTAAAGGGGATTGCCTTCAAAGTGAGGAAAATCACTAAATGCTCACTAAGGCAGTTTGATATTATTTACGAATTCCGAAAAAAGATATTTGATTATGTTTGTAAACTGGTCTGTTCCTCTGGGCACGATACTCCTTTGTATTAAATTCAGAGGTTTCACTTTCACTTTATTAAATCAAAATTGGTGATTTGATTTGATCATGTCATTAGGGTGTGCAGGATTGGGTCCCTGCACCCTTGGTGGGCTGATAAAACACTCTCACAGAAGTAGAGACACAGAAAAGAAGAACACAGAGGAAAAGAGAGAGCTTATTATACCTGGCAGAGGCCCCGGGAAGAGAGGTGAGTCTGACAGTTTACAGCTGACCTTGTGAAGAGAACAGAGCAGCTGAGCCTGGAAAGAAATGAGCCCCAGGAAGAGAGAAGACACCTAGGCCAGCCTACAGCTGATATTCGAAGAAGTTGGACCCACTGAGATTTAAGAGGAAGAGGAAGGCTGAACCTTCACAGAGGTTGCCTGCCATCTTGCTTCTATACATGGCAACAGAGTTTGGTAAGGAAGTAACCTTGAGTTGGACTCCTTAAGCCTTTGTGACTGTAAGCTTTTACCCCAAATAAATACCCTTTATAAAAGGCAACAGATTTCTGGTACTTCACATCAGCATCCCTTGGCTGACTAATATACTCATTAACTGAATTCTTCTCCCAGGTGAGGGTTTCTGTACTGTATTAGGCTTCAATTTAAGGTTACTTATTCTAGCATTTCTACTAACATGTGTGGGTTACTAACTCCCTTTCCCCCAAACATTTGTAAAGATAAAATAATGATTATTGCTGTGTGTTGATGCACCCAGCATTTGATATGTATAACATTTGACATCTTGTGTGGGGTGCAGGAGAAATGCAGGTAAAAGAACGAGATCTTCTACTAGCTTTATTGACTCTTGTAATATTCCAACCTAATTATTTAATCCATGCTCTATACAATTATGGAAACAGAAGAGATACAAAATCTTCAACAGAAATTCAACGAAACACTTACTGAACTACAGAGGTGCCTTAAATACTTTAAGACTCTTTATCCTTGGGGATAACACCATCTGTAAATATGAAAGGAATTCAGAGTTCTCTGAGTTAGAGCTGCAGGTGTAAAGATGACAGATGGAATGATTTTAGCAGCTGTGGAAACCAGGGAATAATTATTATTCCCCCTATTTTTTGGCCTGGAGAATCCTTGAGATGTAGCTAAAAATAATAGAAGTCAGATCATTCTAGGGAGATTCTATACATGGTCCTGGACTGCTCTTCCTGTTCTCTGCCCTCTCCCCCCAATCTAAAGCTACCAAGCCTGGATTTACATAGTGATTCATGGTGAATATGGAATTCAGCTATAAACAACTTTTTTCCAACATCACTGGTGCCCTAAAAGGAGTGGACCCCTCTGCATCCACGAACTTTATTTCAGAAACTGACATGAATTTATGACTTACCATCCACAGACTAGTCTTTACAGCTGATGGCCTCAGACACTAAAAATTTTGGACTGCTCAAACATCTGCTGTACCCATAGGTAGATCTCAGCTCTTTCTCTGTCCCACATGAGCCTTTTACTCAATATATAACAATACTATAGAGTACTTTTGTAGACTATTTTTTTTTTCAGGGGGAACCCAGGACCTTGTACATGGGAAGCAGGTCCTCAAGCACTTGGGTTACATCTGCTCCCCTGTGATCTTTTTGTTTGAGTACCAGGACCAAGGATTGAACATGGGATCTTGCAAGTGGGAAGGCAGCACTCAACCACTGAGCCACATTGGCTCCCCTGAGTTGGCTGTTTCATTTGTTCGCTTTCATTTTTAGGAGGCACCAGAGATTGAACCCAGGACCTCTCATGTGGGAAGCTAGCACTTAATTGCTTGCACCACATCTGCTCTATAGTGGTCTATTTTTGTTACTCTTTCTTTAAATCTTGGTGGCTGTCATTACCCTAAGAATTCTGAGCAGGCTTTTGCTATCTAGACCTTCACAGATTAGAACTAGCTTCAATTTAGTATGGCCAGCTCTGCTCTGCCAAAGCTAAAATCTTTCATTCTATCTTGTTTGAGTGGAGGGGGCAGTAAAACATGCTATTAAATGTAAGAAGACTTCTTGGGGAAGTGGATGTGGCTCAAGCAGTTGGTCATCTGCCTACCTCATGGGAGGTCCTGGGTTCGGTTCTCAGTGCCTCCTAAAGCAGATGAGAAAGACGGCTACCTGATGCAATGAGATGGCATAAAAAAAATAAGGAGACACAACAAGGAAACACAATGAAAGACACAACAAGCAGGGAGTGGAGGTGGCTCAAGCAATTGGGCACCTCCCTCCCACATGTGAGGTCCCAGGTTGGGTTCCTGGAGCCTCCTAAAAAAAAGAAGATGAGCAGACACAGAGAGCACATGAGTGCAAACAACTGGGGCAGGGGAAAGAGAAATAAATAAAATAACTCTATAAAAAACAACAAAACTCGGTGTGGATACCAATTCTCTGTGCCCAGGGAACTGGGTTTATCTCTGAAAAAATAAAAAAATACTTCTCATTTGAATATTCTGTACCTCAATTCCACAAGAAACAAAATCATCCCAGGGGAATTGATCTAGGTGACCATCAAGGTGGTGCTTTCCATACCCATTTTTGATCCAGATTTTAATTGAGTATTTTATTTTCAACTCATAAACTGCCTGACCATTAAATGCAATGGGTTAGGGAGTATAATGCATAGAAGGTGCAATCCCAGCAATGATGTGTTGGAATCACTTGGCTCTTGAGGGCTGATTTTAAATATTCATGAATTATAGGAGCTGGGTGTTAAAGCAGCTGTCTGTTATGGCTTGAAATCAGCCCCCATGGGAATATTTACACCATGGAAATCATGAAAAACTACACATTTGAGGCCTTTTCCCTCCCTCTGGAGACCTGGTTTATGAGCACACACTTTATTACAGCCAAATTGTGCGTCTCTGTGTATATTTATGTGAGATTGAGTAAAGGAGGGAGATAGTGTGGAGGGATGTGTTCTTCCCAATTTCCCACAAGAAAATAACTTGTGAATGGGTTGTCAAAAGTGCACAAAATCAGCCAGGCAAATTATGAAACATAAGTTACAGTTCAATTGGTCCTCATAAAGTATAAAAACTGCAAATTTTTCATCAAATAGAAAATTTCAGAAATATAACATTGCCCCATTCCAGTGATCTGTGCTTTCCCAAACATTATAGATGTACACATCTAAGGGTCCCTGAACTCAGATTAGGATAGCAGTTGCTTAGCTAATGATTGGTTTTGAACACTGAATGGCTGTAATGCAAATGTACACAGAAGGTCTTAGAGACATCCCTGCCTCCTCTTGCCTAGTTATGGACCCCTTTGAGAGGCTAGGTAGTCACCCCAAAACATTGCTTTGATCCTCAAGGGTATGGAGATGCTTTCTTGACTTCAGAGTAACTTTAGTATTACAATCTCTCAAACTCGAAAAATGTGTTCTCTGAAGTTTCTCTTCAGACCCCAGTCCCACTGGTTTAACTTAAGTCTTGAAATTTTAAGCCTGTTGCAATTTGAACTTCAGCCTTGCTGTTGCTTTGCCATCACGATAAAAATGTCTTTCAATTATATTTCTCCCTGTGGCTTTTAGAACATCAGACTTCTCAAGCAATTTCATGCTTATGCTTACAGAGCATGTCACTGAGATTTCCTTCAGTAACAGACACCAAAAAACAAACTGAGTAGTTTCAACACAACTTGATGCAAAAATAATGTGATTGATAATGCACTGGGTACTTTGGCAACTAATTCCCAATGTGCCAAGAAATCCATCGAATTCAGTTATTTTCCAGGGACACACAGATGCCATGAGCCACTGTTGTCTGTCTCAAACCACTAATGGACTATTAAGAGCAGAAATAAAAGTAAACATAAAACTCACAAAATGTCTGCTTTGTGCTAACAGTTCAAACCGTGCTCAGGTTACAAAATTCAAAATAAACAAGAAAGATGAACAAAGCAAAGGAAATCTTCCTTTGAGCCCTATATTTGTGTTTTCTTCCCCCTACCCTCTTTTTAAAATTAGAATATCTAATTTTTTATTTCTTTTAGCTTCTCTTTTTTTTCTGAACTAGATGTTGAATTCATTAGTTTAATAAACTTCTGTCCTTAATTTTTGCTACTATCCCACTATCCCTATTCTTTCTTTTTGTTTTATTTAGGGTAATTTTATTATTGAATGTTTATTTCATCAATTTTAGTGTTTCATTCATTGGTGTAAGGATTTAGGGTTACAAATAAAGCTTTAGTAGGATCCTTTATTTTTTAAAAAATATTATGATGTTCTGCAATTTCAGCTTCTTTACTAGAGAAGGTTTATGGAGAAATAATGCATAAAATAAAGATTTCCCACATAAACCTGATTATTAACACTTTGCATTAATGTGGTACATTTGTTACAATTCAAGAAAGAACATTTTTATCACTGTACTATTAACTATAGTCCATCATTTATAACCAGGTTAATAGTTTGTGTTGTCTTGTCCTATGTTATTGAGTTTAAAAAAAATTTCATTCTAGTAACATATTACAAGCTAAAATTTCCCTTTTTAGCCATTTTCAAATATATAATTTAGTGCTATTAATGATCTCACAGTATAATTTCAGTTTTGATGTATTATTTGACATTTTTTCTTTTTTTTCATATACTAACATTTAAAAAAAAAGATATTTAGATTACATAAATGTTACATAAAAAATATAGGGGATTCCCATATGTCCCACTCCCTATACCTTCCACATTTTCCCACATTAACAACATCCTTCATTAGTGTGGTACATTTGTTACAATTGATGAACACATTTTGGGGCATTACCACTAAGCATAGATTATAGTTTATGTTGCAGTATATACTCTCCCCTCCCCAATTTCATAACTTATGACAAGATATAATGACCTGTATCTGTCATTCCAATGTTGTTCAGGGCAATTCTCAAGACCCAAAAATGCCCCCTTATTACACCTGTTTTTCCCACTCCCTCCATTTAAAACCTCCAGTGGCCACTGCCTCCACATCAATGATAGAAGTTCTTCCATTGCCAGAATCACAAAAAGCCTATCATAGAATAACTGTAAGTCTACTCTAGTCCATCATTCATTCCCTAATCTTGAGGATTCTGGGATGGTGATCCCTACTCTACCTCTAATTGAGAGGGGCTTAGATCCCATGGGGCTATCTTGCTTTTAGTCGCAGACTCTCTCTGTTCCTTGGGGTAGTTGTTGTCCATCATGATCTACTTGTTGGTTGTCCTGGGTTGGTACAATGAACTGCAAAGTAGGTGTTGCAACTCTGAAGGAATGGTATAACAAAGATCAGAGCAGAAATAATTGAAATTGAGATTAAAAAAACAATAGGGAGAATTAACAAAACTAAAAGTTGGTTCCTCAAGAAGATTAACAAAATTGACAAACCCTTAGCTAGACCCACTAAGATAAAAAAAAAGAAGATGCAATAAATGAAATAAAAAATGAAAAAGGGAACCTTACTACTGACCCCACAAAAATAACAGAGATCATAAGAGGATACTATGAACAACTTCTTGTTAAATAACTAGACAGTGTAGATGAAATGGAAAAATTCCTAAGAATGTACAAACAGTCTACACTGACCCTAGAAGAAATAGAAGACCTCAACAAACCAATCACATGTAAAGAAATTGAAATGGTCATCAGAGAGCTCCTCAAAATGAAAACCCCAGGACCAGATGGTTTCACAGGTGAGTTCTACCAAGCATTCAAAGAAGATTTAATACCAATCTTACTCAAGCTCTTCCAAAAAATTCAACAAGAAAGAACACTACGAAACACATTCTATGAAGCCAATATCACCCTAATACCAAAGCCAGATAAAGATATTACAAAAAAAGAAAATTACAGACCGATTTCTCTAATGAATACAGATGCAAAAATCCTCAATAAAATACTTGCTAATTGAATCCAGCAACATATTAAAAGAATTACCCATCATGATCAAGTGGGTTTTATACCAGGTATGCAAAGGCTGGTTCAACACAAGAAAATCAATAAACATAATATACCACTTTAATAAATCAAATAAGAAAAATCACATGATCTTATCAATTGATGCAAAAAACTCATTTGACAAAATACAGCACACTTTCTTGATAAAAACACTACAAAAGATAAGAATTGAAGGAAATAATTCTCAACATGATAAAAGCCATATGTGAAAAACCCACAGTTAACATTTTATTCAATGATGAGAAACTGAAAGCTTTCCTGTTGAGATCAGGGACAAGACAAGGATGCCCACTGTCACCACTGTTGTTCAATATGGAGCTAGAAAATCTAGCTAGAGCAATCAGGCAATAAAAATAAATAAAAAGCATCCAAATTGGAAAGGAAGAATTAAAACTTTCACTATTCACAGATGATATGATTGTATATCTAGAAAATCCTGAAAAATCTACAACAAAACTGCTGGAGCTAATAAATGATTTCAGTAGAGTGTCAGGATACAAGATTGATACACAAAAATCAGTGGTGTTCCTATACACCAATAATGCACAATCTGAGGAGGAAGTCAGGAAAAAATTCCATTTATAATAGCAACTAAAAGAATCAAATATTTAGGAATAAACTTAACCAAGTGCTTTGCATCCTTGGTTAAGTTTATTCCTAACAACCATTCCAAGGTCCACAGGATGGAGGAATAGAATATGGATTAGAGTGGATTTACTGATATTCTATTCATAAACTATTGTGATTAGTAATTGAAGAAAATGTGGCATTGGTGTGGAGAAAGTGGCCATGGTGGCTGCTGGGTGTGGGGAATGGGAGGAAGAGACGAGATGTGGAGGCATTTTCGGGACTTGGAGTTGTCCTGGGTGATGCTGCAGGGACAGTTACCGGACACTGTATGTCCTCCCATGGCCCACTGGATGGAAAGTGGAAGAGTGTGTGCTATGATGTGGACCATTGACCATGAGGTGCAGCAGTGCTCAGAGATGAATTCACCAAATGCAATGAATGTCTCGTGATGATGGAGGAGATTGTTGCTATGGGGGGAGGAGTGGGGTGAGGGGGGTGGGAAGTATATGGGGACCTCATTTTTTTTTAATCTAATATTAAAAAAATAAATAAAGACAAAAAAATTAGAAACAACAACAACAAAAAGAAAACTATAATGAATTGCTAAAAGAAATAAAGACCTAAATAATGTGAAGAACATTCCATGCTCATGGATTGGAAGACTAAATATCATTAAGATGTCATTTCTACTCAAATTGATATACAGATTCAATGCAATCCCAATAAAAATTCCACCAGCATTTTTTAAGCAAATGGAAAACACAATTATCAAATTTATCTGGAAGTGTAAGTGGCCCTGAATAGCCAGAAACACCTTTTTAAAAAAAGATTTATTTTATTTTATTCCTCCCCCCCAGTTGTCTGTTCTCTGTGTTCATTTGCTGTGTGTTCTTCTTTTTGTCTGCTTCTGCTGTTGTCAGCAGCACAGGAATCTGTGTTTCTCTTTTTTTTGTTGTTGTTGTGTCATCTTGCCGTGTCAGCTCTCCGTGTGTGCGGCACCATGCCTGGGCAGGCTGCACTTTTTTGCACTGGGCAGCTCTCCTCACGGGGTGCACTCCTTGTGTGTGGGGCTCCCCTATGGGGGGAACACCCCTGCATGGCATGGCACTCCTTGTGCACATCAGCACTGCATATGGGCCAGCTCCACACAGGTCAAGGAGGCCTGGGGTTTGAACTGCAGACCTCCCATATAGTAGAAGGATGCCCTATCCACTGGGCCAAGTCCACTTCTCCAGAAACATCTTAAAAAGTAAAAGTGAAGTTTGAGGACTCTCACTTTCAGACTTTAAATCATATTACCTAGCTACAGTGATAAAAGCAGCATGGTATTGACATAAAGATAGACACATAGACCAATGAAACTGAATTGATGGTTCCAAAAAAGACCCTCACATCTACAGCCAAGTGATTTTTGACAATGCTGTCAAGCCCTCCCAGTTGGGGCAGAACAGTTTATTCAACTGGAGTTATATGGGAAATCTACACATCTGTATGATTGTTTTGGAAGCTCACAATATCTGTAGCAAAAATACTTAAAAAAAATAGTATGGGTTGGGGGAAAAATACACCAAATGTAAGATAAGGATGATAGTTGGTAGTAATATTTTGACCATGCTCTTGCATAGTTTGTAACAAATATTTCACACCAATGCAAAGAGTTGGTGGAACGGTGATGTATGAGACCCCTGTGTGATGTTATGTATGTTTATTTTGTATTTTTGCAATCTTTACTATACACTTATTGTTTATGTGTGTTAATGTATGAGTGATATACTTCAATAAAAATAAAAATTAAAAAATGAAGCAAACGAAATAACCAAATACAATTAATAAAAAATGATGTGATAGTTTTAAAAATAGCAAATACAATACAAAATTTTTTTTAAAAATTGAAATAATGAAAAATAATCATAAAATAATTTTTTACATTAAGTCTTTCATCACTGTAAGATCTGTTGTATTGTATGTACAATGGTATTTTCTTCTGTTTATTCCCCCAGTATCTTATTTTTTTTCATTTTGTCTTCAAAGAAGCTTTAGATTACAGAAAAGTCACAGAATATAGAAGGTTCCCATATAGCCAACATCATTCCCCCTTTCCCCTTTTACCTATTAATAACATTTTACATGTGGACAGTGCATTTTTTACAATTGATGTACAAATATTGAAACACTGCTATTAACCACGGTCAATTTGAAGTTTATAATTTGGACCATACTGTCGCAGTGTGGGCTCGCCCGGAGGGCTGCTGCAGGGGCAGTGTGGGCTCAGGCGGAGGGCTGCAACACACGGAGGGGCCTTCCGAGAAGGCGCTCCGGGCCGGCAAGGTGTTGAGGACGCGCGGTAGGAAGAAGACTACCGAGGAGACCAGGATCTGTGCGCAAGTCTGATTTATTCAGGAAGTACAGCGGTTAATATAGGGCGAAGATGGGGGAGGGGCAGGGGGCGTGGCTGGGGGGTGGCAGACGGCTGATAGGTTCGTGCAGGGGTGCATCACTGGTTGCGGGCAGAAGACGGGGTAGCCAGGGTTCTCGGCGGCAGCGAGGCGGGGCTGTCATGGCGCGGCGGTGGCCCTTGGGGGAGAGGCGGGGTTAGGCCACCGAGGGGGAAGCGGGTGCAGCTGGGCAGAGGGGCGGGCAGTACGCCCGAACCCCAAGCAGAGGGCCTTAATGCCCGTTCCCGCCACCCGGGTCCGACTCGCACCGGCGCCTGGAGACGAGCCGACCCTTGCTGTCGCTGCGCTACCACATGGTGCCACCCTACACCATACACTTTTATAAATTTTGATGACATTTAACATGGCCTGTATCCATCATTGCAAGATCATGTAGAACGATTCCATTGCCTCCAAAATGCACCATGTTCCATCTATTTTATTCCTCCCTCCCCCTCACCTTGGGACCTATGGCAAGCACGAAGCTTCACTTCTTGAAGAACAAGATTCATAGTTACTTTCAACAATGAGGCTTGACATACAGGCCTGTTCTCTCCTATTAGGCACTGCCTATGCTCTTGAGACACTCTGTCCCTCAAACATACCAGGACTCTAACATAGCAGGCCTCCCAGGATGGGAGTCCAATACCTTCCCACTCATTATGTGGGTCTTCACCCACTGCTACAACCACTATGGCAAGATGAACACTCACCTACTCCCTAGAAGCCTGCTTCAGGTGTGCCATGTCCTGCAAGGTCCCCACATCCAAAACCCATATTTGCCATATTTGCCAAAAGAACATTCCAACATTGTAATTTCAACCACATACTCGCAAATACCCTGAGTTCACCTACTGCCTCCCTCAGCCTTCCCCCCAGTTCCATGAACAGTCCAACCCACCGTCCGTCCTCCCAGTCCCTCCCTCACAGACCAGCACCACCCAACCCAATAGCATCCTGCACCACTGTCATGCCTATCCACTACACAACTGTACCCCTCCACCTTATAAATTTTGCCCATATGGGCATTGGCTCACAACCCTCTTCTCTATTTTGTCTCCAGTAAACCTATCTTCCAGACTTGAACTCTGCTCAGTTTGCATAATTCATGTCAGTGAAGTCATGTAATGTTTGTCCTTCACTGACAGGCTTGCTTCACTCAAAGTAAGATCTTTAAGATGCATCCATGTTATTCTGTGTGTTACTACTGCATTCCCTCTTACAGCTGAGTAATATTCCATTGTATGTATATACCACAATTTGCTTATCCATTCATCTGTTGAGGGACATTTGAGTTGATTCCAATTTTTGGCAATAGTGAATAATGCCGCCAAGAACATTGGTGTTTGTGTCCCAGCTTTCAATTCTTCTGAGTATATAGCTAGCAGTGTTATTCCAGGATCATAAGGCAGTTCTATATTAGTATCCTGAGGAACCACGATACTGTCCTCCATGATGGCTGCACCATTTTACACGCCCCCCCCTCAGCAGTGGATAAGTGCTCCCTTTCCTCCACATCCTCACCAAGACTTGCAGTTCTCTGTTTTTTACATAGCCACCAATCTAATGAATGTAAGATAACATCTCATTGTAGTTTTAATTTGCATTTCCCTAATAGCTAGTGATGTTAAGCATCTTTTCATGTGCTTTTTAGTCATTTGTATTTCTTTTTTGGAGAAGTGTCTATTCAAATCACTTGCCCAGTTTTTAAATGGGTTGCTTGTCTTTATTTTCGAGGTGTAGGATTTCTTTACATATGCTGGATATTAGGCTCCTATTGGATATACGGTTACCAAATATTTTTTTCCATTGTGTAGGCTGCCTTTTCATTTTCTTTTTTCTTTTATAAATTTTATTTTATTTTTAAGATTTATTTATCTTCACTTCCCCCCCCACCCCAGTTGTCTGTTCTCTGTGTCTATTTGCTGCATCATCTTCTTTGTCTACTTCTGTTGTTGTCAGTAGCATGGGAATCTGTGTTTCTTTTTGTTGCATCATCTTGTTGTGTCAACTCTCCATGTGTATGGTGCCATCCCTGGGCAGGCTGCACTTTCTTTCATGCTGGGTGGCTCTCATTATGGGGTGCACTCCTTGCTCATGGGGCTCCCCTATGCGGGGGACACCCCTGCGTGGCAGGGCACTCCTTGCGTGCATCAGCACTGTGCATGGGCCAGCTCCACACAGGTCAAGGAGGCACGGTGTTTGAACCGCAGACCTCCCATGTGGTAGATGGATGCCCTAACCACTGGGCCAAGTCTGCCGCCTCATTTTCTTGACAAACTCCTTTGAGGTGCAAAAGTTTTTAACTTTGAGGAGGTTCCATTTATCTATTTTTTCTTTCATTGCTCATGCTTTCGGTGTAAAGTTCATGAAACCATTTCCTAACACAAAAAACTATAGATGCTTCCCCACATTCTTTCAAGATTTTTATGGTCTTCATTCTTATATTTAGATCTTTGATCCATCATGAGTTAATTTTTGTGTAAGGTGTGAAATGGTATTCCTCTCTCATTATTTTGGATATGGATATCCAGTTTTTCAAGCACCATTTGTTGAAGAGGCCATTCTCTCCCAGTTGAATGGGCTTGGTGGCTTGTCAAAAATCAGTTGACTGTATATGCAAGGATCTATATCAGAACTCTCACTTCAGTTCTATTAGGTCAGTCTGTCCATCTTTGGGCCAATACTATGCAGTTTTGACCACTCTAGCTTTGTAGTATGTTTTAAAGTCAAATAGTGTGATTCTTCCAATTTCATTTTTCTTTCTCAATATGTCTTTGGCTATTCAGGGCACCTTTCCCTTCCAGATAAGTTTCATAGTTAGATTTTCCAATTCACTGAAAAATACTTTGATAATTTTTATTGGAATTGTGTTAAATCTGTACATCAGTTTATGTAGGATAGACATCTTAATGATGTTTTGTTTTCCTATCCAGGAACAGGGAATATTCTTCCATTTATTTAGGTCTTTTATGATTTCCTTTAACAGTGTTGTGCAGTTTTTCAGTGTACAAGTCATTTACAACTTTAGTTAAATTTATTCCTAGGTATTTGATTCTTTTAGTTGCTATTGTAAATGGATTTTTTTTCTTGATTTCCTCCTCAGATTGCTCATTATTGGAGTACAGAAATCCTACTGATTTTTGCACATTGATCTTATAACCTGACACTTTACTGAACTCATTTATAAGTTCTAGAAGTTTTGTTGTAGATTTCTCAGGGCTTTCTATGTATAGGATCATGTTGTCTACAAATAGTGAAATTTTGAGTTCTTCCTTTCCAATTTGGATGCCTTTTGTATCTTTTTCTTGCCTATGTCCCCAAGCAAGTACTTTTAACAAAATATTAAATAAGATCAGTGACAGTGGGAATCCTTATCCCATTCCAGATCTTGGAGGGAAAGATTTTAGAATTTCACCATTGAACATGATGTTAGCTGTGGTTTTTTCACATATATCCTTTATCATGTTGAGGAAGTTTCCTTCTATTCCTGTCTTTTGAAGTGTTTTTATTAGGGAAGAGTGCTATATTTTGTTGAATGCTTTTCCTGCATCAAGATATGATCATGTGATTTTTTCTTTTGATCTGTTTATGTGGTTTATTACATCGATTGATTTTCTTATGTTGAACTATCCCTGCACTCTAGGAATGAAAACCATTGGTCATGGTGTATAATTCATTTGATGAGTTGTTGAATATGATTAGCAAGTATTTTGTTGAGGATTTTAGCAAATAGGTTCATTAGAGAGATTTGTTATAGTTTTCCTTTCTTGTGGCATCTTTGTTTGGATTTGGTATTAGGGTGATGTTGGCATCATAAAATTAGTAAGGCAATGTTCCTTCCACTTCTATTTTTGGAAGATTTTAAGCAGGATTGGTGTTAGCTCTTTCTGGAATGTTTGGTAGAATTCACCTATGAAGCTGTCTTGTCCTGGGTTCTTCTTAGTTGGGAGGTTTTTGATGACTAATTCAATCTTGTTACTTGTGATTGCTATGTTGAGTTAATCAATTACTTTTGTCAGTGTAGTCTGCTTGTGTATTTCTAGGAATTTGCCATTTCCTCTAAATTATCCATCTACTTGGCATTCAATTTTTCAAACTATCCTCTTATGATACTCTTTATTTTTCTGGGGTTAGTGGTGATATTCTCTTTCTCATTTCTTATTTTATGCATTCACATCTTCTCTTTTTTCTTTTGTTAGTCTAGCTAAGGGTTTTTCAATTTTATTAATCTTCTCAAAGAACCATCTTTTGGTTTTATTTTTTCTAGTGCTTTTCATTTTCAATTTCATTTAACTATGCTCTAATATTTACTATTTCCTTCTTTCCACTTCCTTTGGGGTTAGTCTGTTGTTCTTTTTCTAATTCCTTCCAGTGTGCAGTTAGTTCTTTGATTTTAGAGCTTTCTTCTTTTTTAATGTTGGCATTTATGGCTATGAATTTCCCTCTCAGCACTACTTTTGCTGCAACTCATAGGTTTTTGATACATTGTGTTGTCATTTTCATTCAATTCAAGATAAATATTGATTTCTTTTGCAATTTCCTCCTTGACCCATGCATTCTCTAAGAGTGTGTTGTTTAACTTCCATCTATTTGTGCCTAATCTGCTTCTCTGCCCTTACTAATTTTCAACTTAATTCCATTGTGATCAGAGAAATTACTTTGTATAATTTCAATCTTTCTGAATTCTTTGAGAGTTGTTCTGTGGCTTAGGATGTGGTCTCTCCTGGAAAATGATCCATATGTGCTTGAGAAGAATGAATATCCCACTGTATTTGAGTGTAATGTTCTGTATATGTCTATTAGCTCCAGATCCTCTAGTGTATTGTTCAAGTTCTCTGTTTCTGTTTTTTTGTAGGTCCTTTGTTGAGATGTTTTGTCTATTGGTGATAGTGTTATATTAAATTCCTCCAGTATAATTGTAATGGCATCTATTTCTCCACTGAGTTTTTCCATTGTTTGTCTCATGTATTTTGAGGAGCCCTGGTTAGGTGTGTAAATGCTTATGATTGTTCTTTCTTCTTGATAGATTACCCCTTTTATTAATATACAGTGTCCTTCTTTCTCTCTTACATTAGTTTTGCATCTAAAGTCTATTTTGTCCAATATTAGTATAGCTACTACTGCTCTTTTCTGATTATTGTTTGCATGTAAAATTGTGTTCCTACCATTCACTTTCAGCCTCCTTGCATCCCTAGGTCTAAAGTGAATTTCTTGTAAACAGCATATAAATGGGTCATATTTTTTTATCCATTCTGCTAATCTATGTCTTTGATTAGAAAGTTTAATCCTTTAATATTCAATTTATTACTATCGAGGAATTACTTACAATAGCCATGTTTTCTTTAAGTTTATGTATGCCATATGTTGTTTTTATTTCTGTTTTATTTTTTTAGTTATTCTCACTAATAATTTTTTCTACACTTTCCTCCAACCCTCTTTCTCCTGTTTTTTCCTTTTAAGCTGCAGAACTCCCTTTAGTATTTCTTGAAGGACAGGTTTCTGGTTGACAAACTCTCTTAATTTCTGTTTATCAGTGAATATTTTAAACACTTCTTCATTTTTGAATACCAGCTTTGCTGGATACAAAATTCTTGGCTGACAGTTTTTTCTTTTTGCACCTTAACTATGTCATACCACTGCCTTCTTTCTTCCATGGTTTCTGATGAGAAATCAGCATTTCATCTTATTGAGCTTCCCTTATATGTGATGGATTTCTCTTGCTGCTTTCAGTATTCTCTATTTGTCTTGTGCATTGGACAATTTGATATATATATGTCTTGGGGTAGGTCTGTTAGGATTTATACTCTTTGGGGTGAACTGCACTTCCTGGACATGTATGACCATGTCCTTCAAAAGCTTTGGAAAAATTTTAGCCATTATTCCCTCTAATACACCTTCTCCCCCCATAGCAGTTTGGTATTATTATGAATTCCAAAAATAAATATTGGATTATGTTAGTGAACTGGTCTGTCCCTCTGTGCATATTAGATTGGATTTGATTCAGAGGTTTCACTTTGACTTGATTAAATAATGATTAAGGCTTTGATTGGGCCACATCAGTAGGACATTGCATCCCTGGCCCCTTGATGGGCAGGGACTCACAGAGAAACCACACCACAGAGAAGGAAGATTGGAACTTTTGAGCTGCAGTCT
The DNA here is from genome assembly GCF_030445035.2 of Dasypus novemcinctus. Lineage (NCBI taxonomy): Eukaryota > Metazoa > Chordata > Mammalia > Cingulata > Dasypodidae > Dasypus > Dasypus novemcinctus. The sequence continues at coordinate 45,047,792 of NC_080674.1, read as the reverse complement.
GGGAAATAAGCACACGGGAAGTAGCAGAGCTGTTGAACCTGGAGAGAATCGTGCCCCAGGGAGAGAGACAAAGCCTAGAGAGCTTGATTTTCTATAGCTGACCTTGTGGAGTAAACAGAGTAGCTGAGCCAGGAGAGAAATGAGCCCCATGAGAGAGACAAGACTTACCCCAGCCTACAGCCGATATTGGAAGAAGCTGGGACCATGGAGCCTTAAGTGGAAGAGGAAACGAACAAACAAGAACAAACTAACAACAAAGAAACAACTCAGGCAAAACAGCTTTCCGTCTTAGGCCTTTAGAGACCTTCTCAGGTTGCTGGTGCTCATCAATTAATAACACTGCAGCCTGCCCTTCGCAGGTGAGGTATCCCATTTTAGTGAATAAAACAAAAGAAATAAGAAGAAAAGATCTAAAAAACTGTAAAACAAAACAACAGAAACTGAGTCTATAAGTTTCCTATCATAAGGTGCTAGCTGTGTCTCTCCCTGACTCCCTGCTCTGAAATGGTACTGAGATTCAAACCAGAACCTTCTACCTGCAAAGCAGGAATTCCTCAATGTGCTACAGTGACCTCTTAGACTAAGTAGGGTTTTGAGAGCTTATCTGGCTCCTCCCGCCCCAGTTTCCCTTAGTTAAGTTGGACTTCTAAAAGTTTTCAGGGGTTAAGCTAGTTAGGCACCTGTCTCTGCTCCCACCCTGACCAATTTCCTCTCTCCCAATGTGGCTGAGTGTGACAGCCTGCCTGAGAGGACCAAAATGCCCTCTCCGGGGCCACCTCAGTGCTGGCTGGTATTGTCCCTGAGATTCAGAGGTGGCCAAACCCACCAAAAAGAAACTACTTTTCACCCTCACCAGAACCCCCTTCCTCCCAAGGAACTTCCCACTCAGCTGACTGTAGAGAGCCAGGGGTTCCACAGAGGCTATTTGCCTTGAGGGCGTACTTACCGAGTTTCTTTGTCCTGCTCCTTCCTGCAGGATGCCCTTCAGCTTCCTGCTCTGTAGATTCCCTAAACAGCTCACTAGGGTAGGTTTTTGCCCTTTGGGATCTTGCACTGTTACAGGATGAGAGTGTTTGGTGTCCCAATTTGTCAGTTAAGAAATTGGCTGTTTCCTTGGGATTAGAGTGACTGAACACTGCAGTTTGGGAAGAGCATCTGTGCAATATCTCTTTCAGATGTAAGTTACATTCCAAATCAGTAGGGACAAGGAATGTTCCTTGAGTCATTTCACCCGAATGATTCCACATTTAGACTTATTAATCACCAGGAGCCCATGATTACGTGGTGCTCTGCCAAGTGCTATACAAAGCTGTTAACTGACAGAGTCTTTGCTTTGGAGGGCCGTGTGACTTGTACTTGTACCTATTGTACTTGACAGTTAGTACATTTATTTTGGTTGTACCTAACTTGTGAAAAGGGCATTGATAAGTATTTAATAAGCGTCTTGGTGTGCAGTGGTTTTCAAACTTGACTGCACATCAGGATTATCTGGAGAGTTTTAAAAAATCTCCATGGCTAAACCTAATTCTAGACCAATTAAATCAGAAATGTCCAGGAAGGCAACCCAGGCTCTAGTTGGTAATTTTAAATTGTGATGTCTTTGATAATGACAGTGTCTATACTTTGTTTCTGGGAAACAAATACTATTATTCAAATGTTCAATCAGAAAGAAATTACTTTTAAAATAATTTCTATCTCCTCAACTCTGAGTATAAAAAGTATATTCTTATTCTCATAGCATGAAATTTAGAAAGTAATAGCAAAAAGAACTATTGGCAACCAAAATACCCATTAGGAGAGAAATGGTTAAATGAAGCATGGCACATTCATTCTCTGATGATCTTCTACATGGGGCCAATGTTGCTCATATAATTGTACCAGTATACAGTTATTTACTATGATGAGAGCCAAGAAAAAAGTTATAGGGAGCTATGAGAACATATAGCACAGGCACCTCTTCTAAGGCAAGTTTTCTTGAAAAATATATCATTTGAGTTGAGAACAGAGATTTTCAGAATGAAGAAAGAGGAGGAATGAATTAGGCAAAGGTAGGTGGGAAAAGTCCTTGAATACAAAGGTATCAGCCTGGGCAATGGCCCTTTCCACCAGTAAAGACCAGGGCATGTGAAGTGTTTGAGGCACAGTAGTCTATGGAGATAGGCAGGGATCAAGCCATTCATAAGCATTGCAGTTCATGTGAAACATTTTAGACATCATCTTAAGAGCAATGAGAAACCAATAAAGAATGTTAGGAAGAGATGTGGAATGAGCAAACTTGTGCTTTGAAAAGATCTCATTGCAGTGTAGAAACTAGACTGGAGTAGGCAAGAGGGAAATGGAAAGAGGTCATAGATGATAGTAACTTAGACTGAGGTGGTGGGCAGGGAATTAGAGAAAATGGACAGAAATGGACACAGTAGATATTGGCAGAACTTGGTGAAGAGTTAGATGAGAAGGTTAGGGGAGAGGGTGATGTCCATGACAATTGTCTGTTTTCTGATTTTCAAAACTTCCTGGACAGAGAGTGCTACAATTCACTAAGACCAGAAATATGGGTGAAGAACTGTGTTGAAACAGAAAGCAGAGGAATTGTTTTGCATATGCATATTTAAAGGTGTCTTAAATTGTACAAGTGGAGAAAGTACCTAGAAAAGTTGGAGAGGCCAACTGGGGCTAAGCAGAGAGGTTTGGGCTGCAGGTATAAATCTGAGAACCACTGGTTTATGAGTGGTAATTAAACCCTTGGGTGGTAGTGGGATTGCCAAGGAAGAAAGTATGGAGTAAGAAGAGAAGGGGCTAAGGCCAACAAAAGAAGACTGAGTTCACAATGGAAACAGAAGACAATTGGCTGAAGAGGTAGGAGGAAAGTTAGAGGAATGTGATGTCAAGGAAGTCTAAATAACACAGTATGTTTTTTTGTTTTGGTTTTTTTTTAAATTTAGGAATGGCTAGTAGGGTAAACTTCTGCTGACAACTCACTTTAGATAAGGACTGAAAGTTTCCTGTGTGCTGTAGCAACTTGGATGTAGGTCAATTTTAACCTTAGCAAAATCCATTCTGGTGAAGCGGTGGGTGTATAATGAGTTCAGAGTGGTTTAGGGAGTAGGTGGGAAGTGAGAAGAGAGTGAGAAGACAACAAAGGAAGAAGAGTACTTTAAAAAGGTAAGCAGTAAAGGGAAGTGGAAAAAGTGATTGAAGAGGGTTTTGTTATTTTTATTATTTTTATTTTTTAAGGTGAGATGGATTGAGACTTTTTGAAAGTTCAGGAAAGGATAGTTTCTGAAAAGGTAAGAGGAAATGGAATCTACTGAAAAGAGGAGAGACGGGCTTAAATAGGAAGTGGTCTACCTTTCTTTAGTAATTCTAGAGGAATTAGAAAAAGTGACTATGCATACTGGGAGGTAATGTAGATTTTGTAGCAGGTAGTACCAGGAGTTTCTTGTCTGAAAGCATTTATTTCTCTGTGAAGTAGGAAGTAGAGTCCTTTGCTGTGAGGGAGTGGTTGTGGTGTGTGTTCGTGAGTGTGAGTGTGTGTAAGTATGTGTCTATGAGGGCTGCAGGGCAGAGAATCAGATGTTTTAAAGAAAGTAGTGGTTTTGAAATAGTCATTTTGGAGAGTGGGAGATTGAGTTGAATACGTAAAATATTGAAATAGCCAGGTAGAGTTGAGGCCCAGTTGATATAAATGACCATGAAATTATAATGGTATAAATATACCTGCTCCATTTACTTAAGCATTCAACAAATATTTGTTGAGTGCCACTGTTCTAGGTACTGAGAGTATGTGGCAGCAAACAAAATATGGCCTTTGCTGTATGGAACCTATATTCTTTTGGAGGAAGACAGGCAGAGATCAAATATGTAGATAAATATATCATTTGTATTATGTTAACTGGTGGCAGTCATGGGAAGATAACTATTTTGGAGTGTTATAACTATTATATAGTGTGGTAAGGGGAGGAGACATTTGAGCAAAGACTTGAATGAAATGATGGAACCAGACTTATGGATATCTAGAAGAAGCATATTTCTGGTAAAATGAATAGTAAATGCCAAGGTCCTGAGGCAGGATGATGTTTGGGTTGAACGGCAATGAGGTCAGAGAAGCTGGAGTGACATGAGTGAGGAGGAAACAAGGCCAGAGTGAAAACCATGGGCAAGATCCTAGAGTATGCTCGAGCATGGAAAGGACTTTGGCTTTTACTCAGAGTGGGATGAAGAGACATTGGTGGATTTTGAGCAGATGAACGACATCAGATGCTTGCATGTTGGGATTTTTCTGTAGCAGAATTCAGATGCCTGAGTGAAAATTTGGAGGAAGTCCTAGAGTTGGGCTGGCAAGTACAAAGAAATGATGGTGAGGTATTGAGCATAGGGTTATTGAACTATTTGATCCTGGAAACCCATTTGGATAAGGAAGGACATAAAGATCTAAAGAAGTTAATGGATAGGAAAGGATAAAATTATCAAGGAACTTGAAGTTCTCTGAGAAAAAAGAATAGTCAAATAAGTTAGTGTGAAGAAAGGACACTGTGTTAAGAGAGGAATATATGATTTTATTACTTTAAAGGTAGTGCAGTTTCATGTAATGCAAGGCCCATGTAGTAACCGTGGAGAGAGCAGCTAAGTGAGGTCACAGAAAGGTGAGGCAAAATATTGGTTGAATATTTGAAATGTATTTTTTATTAGAGAAGTTGTAGGTTTACAAAAAAAATCACAGAAAATACGTAGTTCCCATATGGTCCTGCTTCATGCATATGGTTTTCCCTGTTACTAACTCTTTGCATTAGTATGGTATCTTTGGTACAATTTATGAAACAATATTATTAGAATTATACTATCATGTTTTGCTATATATCCCTTTCAAAAAAGCTGATGTGAGTATTGATAAAAAAATAAATCCCAGAACCTTGGGAATCTGTGGATCCTAATGTACTTCAAAAACTTATAACTTAACCATAATCTGACAGCGGAGGCCCTTTAAAGAATTGAAAAAGTCAGAAGGGCAACAAAATGACCAGTCATTGCTTCTTTCTTCCAAGGAGTACTCTTTGAATGCAGTGGAAACCTTTCCAAACAAATATGGATATCAGTGTGCAGAAATGCTTCTGCTGAACTTTTAGAGTTTGCCTCCATTTTAGACTCTGAGTAAGGAATTAAAGGTAACGCAGCAGTAACCATCTGATCCAAAAATACATTTCTGGGTTTATTTTCTTACTGTAAATTTGAATTTTGCTTGTTGAGATTTTTATGTTTCTTATGCCTGGATGATATCCTTGAAATGTATAAAATTTGCAATTAGATTTTATTAAACTTATTAAATAATATTAATAAAATACCATTTGTAGAACATATTGTGTGTCACAGTACTATGGATTTTTAAAAATTGTTCTAGTAGCATATACATAGCCTAAAGTTTCCCCTTTTTACCACATTCAAAGACATAATTCACACTGTTGTGCTACTATCAGCAACATTCATTACCAAAACCTTTCCATCAACACACAGAAATTCTCCACCAGTTATGCATTAACTCCGCATTCTCTACGATATCCAGGTCCCTTGATAACCTATATTCTAGTTTGACTCTATGAGTTTGCTTATTCTATTTACTTCATATCAGTGAGATCATATAATATTTATCCTTTCATGCTTGACTTATTTCTCTTAACATGATGTCTTGAAGGTTCATATATGCTGTCATATATATCAGAAGTTAATTTTTTCTATGACTGAATAGTATTCCATTGTATGTATATATCACATTTTGTTCTCCATTCATCAGTTGATGAAAAATTGGGTTGCTTCTATCTTTTGGCAATTGTGAATAATGTCACTATAAACATTGGTATACAAATATCTGTTTGAGTCCCTGCTTTCAATGGAATTCTCAAACTGTCTTCCACAGCAGCTGTAGCATTTTACCTTCCCACCAGCTATAAATGATTAAGAGCACTTTCTTCACATCCTCTTCAAAACTTGTCATTTTCTTCTTGTTTGTTTTTTTAATAGTAGCCATTCTAGTAGGTTTGAAGTGATGTCTCATTGTGTTTTTAATTTGCATTTCTCTATAGGCTAATGATGTTGAACACCTTTTCATGTGCTTTTTGGCCATTTGATTTCTTCTTTGGACAAATGTCCATTCAAATCTTCTGCAAATATATTTTTAAAAAGTTAATATATCATATACCTATTTATTTGTTTATTTCCTCCCCTTGTGGCTTGTTTTGCTGTCTGTTCTCTGTGTCCATTTGCTGCATGTTCTGTGTCTGCTTGTCTCCTTTTTATTGTATCATCTTGTCGCACTGGCTCTCCGTGGGTATGGGTCATCAGTTCACCATGGGGCACAGGCCATCAGCTCCCTGTGGGGCACGGGCTGTCGGCTCCCCATGGGGCACAGGCTGTTAGCTCTCCATGGGGTGTGGGCCAGCCTGCCTTCACAAGGAGGCATGTCCCATATGGTAGATGGGAACGCAATCGATTGAGCCACAGCCACTTCCCATCTGCATATTTTTAATTGGATTGTTTGTTATTTTGTTGTTGAGTTGAAGGATTTCTTCATATATTTTGGGGATTAAATCTTTATCAGATATGTGGTTGCCAAATATTTTCTCCCATTCTCTAGGTTGTCATTTTACTGTCATGATAAATTCCTTTGAAGCACAAAAGGTTTAAATTTTTATGAGGTCTCATTTATCAATTTTTCCCTTTGTTGCTCATGCTTTGGGTGTAAAGTTTAAGAGAAAATGGTACCTTAGTTAACTCACAGCTACAGAAACTGCTCACAGATCCGGACAACAGTGAACTTGACCTCTGCTAGGAAGAACAAGGCTAAGATGACACCAGTTACAACTCCCTCACCTAAGAACAATAACCAACATCCAAACTAAATATATTTGCAAGGTTCAAATTGGTCACTATCTCTTTCTTACACAAAAGGAGCACAAATTGAAGAGTGAATAAATAATACCACTTCTGCAGCACTAAAGCTGAAGGAGAGGTCTATGACTTTTACAGTATTTGGAAATAAAGTTTAAAAAATCAATTGGCCATGGATGTTAGGGTTTATTTCTGAATTCTCACTTCAAAATTCCATTGGACTATGTGTCTGTTCTTGTGCCAGTATCCTGCTGTTTTGATTACTACAGCATTGTAATAAGTTTTAAAATCAGAAAGTGTGAGTCCTCCAATTTCATTCTTCTTTTTCAAGATGTTTTTTTCTATTTGGCGTCCTTTATCCTTCCAAATAAATTTGATGATTGGATTTTCCATTTCTACAAAGAAGGCTGTTAGAATTTTTATTGAAATTGCATTGAATCTGTAAATCACTTTGAGTAGAACTGACATGTTAACAATATTTAGTCTACCAAATCCATTAACACAGTTGTCCTAACATTTATGTCTTCTTTGATTCTTTCAGCAATGATTTGTAATTTTTGGTATACAAGATCTTTACAGTCCTGTTAAATTTATTCCTATTTGATTCTTTCAGTTAATATTGTGAATGGAATTTCTTAATTTCCTCTTTAGATTGTTCATTACCTGTGTTTAGTAACACTACTGATCTTGTATGTTGATATTGTAACCCACCACTTTGCTTATTTTTAAAATTAGTTCTAATAGCTTTTATGTGGATTTTCTATAAATAAGATCAGGTCATCTGCAGATTGGGAATGTTTTACTTCCTCCTTTCCAATTTGGATGCCCCCCTCCCCTTCTTTTTTTGCCTGATTGCTCTGGCTAGAACTTTCATCATGATGTTGAATGGTGACAGTGGGTATCCTCGTCTTGTTCCTGATCTTAGAGGGAAAAATTTCAGGCATTTGCCATTAAATATGATGTTAACGATGGGTTTTTCATATACCCCTGCTTTAGATTTCTAAGGTAATGAAATGGGTCAGGTTAAACAATGGGAATTTTTCACTCATGGTTTTGGCAATGAGAAAATGTCCAAATTAAGACATGATCAAGGCAATGCTATCTTCCCAAAGATTGGATGCCAGAAATCCTTGGCTTCTTTGCCACATGGCAAGGAACATGGCAGCATATGCTGGTTTCTCCCTTCTCTTCTGGATTTTCTTGATTTCAGCTTTCCGCTTCTGTCAATTTCTCCCTCTCTCTGAATTTTATTCTCTTATAAAGGACTCCAGTAATAGGAATAAGGCCCATGCTGATTGAGGTGGGTCATCTTAACTGAAATAACCTCATTAATAAGTCCTACTTACAATGGATTCATACACACAGGAATAGATTAACTTTATGAACATTTTTTTTCTGGGGTATATACAGCTTCAAACCACCACAATGACCTTTATCATATTGGGGAAGTTTCCTCCGAATTCTAGTTTTAAAATATTTGTATCACAAAGGGATGCTTGTCAAATGCCTTTTCTGTATCAATTGAAATGATCATGTCTTTTTATCCCCTTTGTCCTAATAATGTCATGTATTACATCAATTGAAGTTCTTGTGTTGAACTACCCTTGCATAATTGAGATAAATACCACTTGAACATTGTGGCAGTTTGATATTATTCATGAATTCCAAAAAGAGATATTGATTATGTTTGTAAACTGGTCTTTTCCTCTGGATGTGATACCCTTTGATTGTATTAAATTCAAAGGTTTTACATTTACTTGATTATGTTAAGATTAGGGCTTTGATTTGACCATGCCGTTAGGGCATGCAGAGCTGAATCCCCATCCCCTTGCTAGGCTATATAAACAGATATTCACTCAAGGAGACCACAGAAGCAGAGACACGCAAGAAAAAAAGGGGGACTCCATAAACATGGAAACGGACTTTGATCCTGTTGCCCCAGGGAGAGATGAGCCATTTGCCTGATAGTTTACAGCTGACCTTGTGAAGAGAACAGAGCAGTTGAACCCTATGCCAGCGTACAGCTGATCAGAAGAAGGTGGACCCACAGAACTTTAAGAGGAAAGAGGAAGACTGAACACTTGTAGATGTTGCCTGCCATTTTGCTTCAACATGTAGCAACAGAGTTTGGTGAGGAGTAACCTTGAATTGTAATCATTAGTGCCTTGTAACTGTAAGTTTTACCCCGATATAAAAGCCTTCAGGTACCCTTTATAAAAGCCAACAGATTTCTGGTACCTTGCATCAGCACCCCTTTGAATGACTAATATAATCATTGTGTATAATTTTTTTGAAGTGCTGTTGGATTTGGTTTACTAGCATTATCTTAAGGATTTTTGCATCTATATTCATGAGGGATATTGGCTGTAATTTTCTTTTCTTATGGTATCTTTTTCTGAAACTGATGATGGTCTCCTTGAATGTCTTAGGAAGTATTGCCTCCTCTTTAATTCTTTTGGGAGAGTTTGAGCAGGATCAGTGTTAATTATGCTTGGAATGTTTGGTAAAATTCACCATTGAAGCCAACTGGTTCTTAGCTTTTCTTTATTGGGAGGCTTTTGTTTTTTGATTCACTTTAATTGTTATTGTTCTGTTGAAATCTTAAGTTAGTGTAGTCAGTTTGTGTGATTCTAGGAATTTTACCACTTCATCTAGACTGTTTAATATGTTGACATATAGTTGTTCATAGTATCCAGTTAAAATCCTTTTTATTTCCGTGGGGTCAGTGGTAATGTCCCTCTTTTCATTTCTGATTTTAGTATTTGTGTCCTTTCTCTTTTTTTTTTGTAATCAGTTTAGCTGGTCATTTGTTAAGTTTATTGATCTTTTCAAATAGCTAACTTTTAGTTTTGCTGGTTCCTCTATTGTCTTTTTATTCTCTTATTTCATTTATCTCTGCTTTAATCTTTATCTCTTTCCTTCTGCTTGCTTTGTGTTTGGTTTACACTTCTTTTCTAGATACTTTAGTTGTAAGGTTTGATCTCTGATTTGAGATCCTTCTTCTTCCTCTTCCTCCTCCTATTCCTCTTCTTCCTCTTCCTCCTCTTCCTATTCCTCTTCTTCTTCTTCCTCTTCCTCCTCCTCCTCTTCCTATTCCTCTTCTTCCTCCTTGTCCTCCTCCTCCTCTTCCTCCCAAGGATTGAACTCAGGAATTTATACATGGGAAGCAGACACTTGACCACTGAGCTACATCCACTCTCACTTTCTTCTTTTTTAACATAAGCATTTGAAAAGAATTCTTACATTAAAATAAATTATAAATTTCCCTTTTAGCCCTGCCTTTGTTGTATCCCATACATTTGGTATGTCGTGTTTTCTTTTTCATTTTCCTCAAGATGTTTCCTAATTTCCCTTGTGATTACTTCTTTGACCCATTGGTTATTGAATAGTGGGTTGTTTAATTTTCACAATATGAATTTTTCTCTTCTCCCTTTTTATTGATTTTCTGCTTCATTTCAGAGAAGTTACATTGTATGATTTTTAATATTTTTCAATTTATTGAGACTTGTTTTGTGATCTAGCATATGGTCTATCCTGGAGAATGCCCCATTTGCACAAGAAAAGTAGGTGTATTCTGCTGATGTTGGATGAAGTGTAACTGTAAGATCTAGTCAGTTAATAGTATTGTTCAAGTCTTCCTCTTCCTTACTGATCTTCTGTATAGGAGTTCTATCCATTATCGAAGTGTTGATTTGAAATAACTTATTATTAATGTAGTCCCATCTATTTCTCTCTTCAAATATGTCAATATTTGGTTTATATAGTTGAGAGATTTGCCATTAGGTGCATATATATTTATAATTGATATGTCTTCTTGTTTAATTGACCTTTTTATCAGTATGTAGAGATGTTTTCCCCTCATAACAGTTTTTGACTAGTCTGTTTTATCTGATATAAATATCTCTATCCCAGCTCTCTTTTGGTTACTATTTACATGATATATATATTTTGCATCTTTTTACTTTCAACCTATTTTTTCTTTGTATTTAAAGTGAGTTCCTGCAAAAAGCATATAGTTGGGTCATGCTTTTTTATACATTGTGCCAAGCTCTGCTTTTTGACTAAAGAGTTTAATCCATTACATTTAAAGTAAAAACTGACAGTGCAAGAATTTCTTCTGCCATTTTACTATTTACTCTTTGTAAGTATTATACCTTTTTTGTTCCTCAACTCTTCTTCTGTGTTATTACCTAATTTCAAATATATTTGATTTCTAGTAGTGTACCATCTTGAGTCCCTTCTCCTTTTCCTCTGCATATATTTTTCAGGTATTTTCTTTGCATTTACCATTTGGCTTGAGTTTAATATCCTAAATCTATAACATCATGTTTGTTTTGATACCATCTTAACTCAAGAGCATACACAGAAGCTGTTCCTATACTTTTCCCTCTCCCCACTTTTTTGTACCTGTTACAAATTATATCTTTATACATTATTCTTCAAAACCATAGATTGATCATTACTTTTTATGTCTTCATATTTTAAAACCTGGAAGAAGTAAGAAATGGAGTTACATAAAAAAAACAACAATAGCATTGGCATTATAACTACCTATATGGTTACGTTTATCAGTGACCTTTATTTCTTCATGTTGCTTCAGTCCATTGTCTACTTTTTTTTCCTTTCAGGCTGAAGAACTCCCCTTATTGTTACTTGTAGGACAGGTCTAGTGGTGATGATGTCCCTCAGATTTTGGGTATCTTGGTAGGGCTTAATTTCTCCATCACTTTTGCAAGAAAACAATGTGTCTGGGTGTGGGTCCCTTCAAGTTTATCTTGTTGAAGTCTTTTGGCATTCTTGAATTTGCATAGTCTTGTCTTTTCTTAAATTTAGGAAGTTTTTTGCCATTATTTCTTTGAATTTTCCTTTTGTTCCTTTTCTTCTTTCTGCTCCTTTAGTGACTTCCATAATATGGTTATTGATTCTGTTCATTTGTTCACTCTTTTCATTCTTTTTTTCTTTTGTCTTCTAAGTCTGAATCATTTCAATTGTCTTGTCTTTGAGTTCACTGATCTTTCTTTTCTTCTGCTAGTTCTAATCTTCTGTTGAAATACTCTAGGGAATTTTGAATTTCAGCTATTGTGGTCTTCAATTCCAATAGTTCTGTGTGGTTCTTTTAAAAATTTCTATGCCTTTATTGAAATTCCCATATTGTTCAGCATCATTTTTCTAATATCCTTTCTTTCTTCCTATACGTTTTTCTTTATCTTCTTGATCATTTTTAATGTCTTTGTCCTGTAGATCTAAAGACTGTTTTTCTTCATTGATGCTTTCTGAATTTTAATCTTATTCTTTTGGATGGGCCATTATTTCCTGTTTGTTTGTCTGTAATCTTTTGTTGCATACTGTACATTTTATATATTAATGTGTCAACTATGGTATGTAGTCTCTGAGCTGTGTGATTCTTAAGTTTGTATCCAGCTAGCGATATGAGAGATATTTCCTTCAGTGCCAGGAGTTAGTATAAACAAAGAAGCCATTGTAAAAAAATGCCCTTTATAGTCTTTGAAAATTGACTCTGTCTAGGTTAATGTGCTCCTTAAGAGTTAACTCTACAGTCAAGAAGCTCAGCTAAAAGTGAAAGTGAAATTCAGGGTCCTCTCCTCTTTTCTGAACTTGCTTCTTGTCTTGGGCTTGTTCTGGCTTGTGGCTTTAGTAATTTTCTTATACACAGGAATCTGAATGTCCCCACTCCTGGGTACTCCATTATATTCTTAAAACTGGTAATCCTTCCCTCTAAGCTGCTTTAACTTAATTTTTTATTACACTTCTTTAGATGTATTCAAGTGTTTCTTTCTGCAGGGCAAGTTCTGGAATGGTGAGCCAGAGAGAAAATTCCTGGGTTTATTATTTCAGTTTACATCTGATAGATCGGCACTGATAGACTGGTACCCTAGAATGCTCATAATGGTTAATCTGCTCCCTTTGGAAAATTGCCAGGGATTCACAATGGAGCATAGACTGGCTGCTCACTGTAATGGGGAGGGAGTGATGGAGAGGGTAGCAAATGCACCATGAGCTTCTCATACCATTTTTTGCTTTTTTGTGTGTGTGTGTGTTTAAAAATTAATTTTGATTGTTTTCAAATTCATATTTATTTCATCTGAAGTATTATCTGAATTACTTTCAAAAATTTTATTTTGAAAGAAGTTTTAAATTATATAAATGTTATATTGAAAATATAGGCATATTCCCATATACCCCACACCCTCCCCCATCACACTTTTCCCCATTAACAACATCTTTCATTAGGGTTTGTATTTTCTTAGGTGTATTTTCTTTATTAATCATTCATCCAGTTCCTTCATTCCTTTTCACTATTTTCTGTAGTTGTGAGGATGATGGCTCTGCTAGTTCCCTGTCAAATATTGGGGGTTCAAACATTTGGTGAGTGGATCTGCACCCTGGAATGTCTTATCTTCATTGACTGGAAGCCCCCTTGTATTTGAATTTGACATATTATTTTATTTTAATATTAACTGAAACTGTAATTTTCCATTAGCCAAACACTTACAGATGAATTGTAAGAAGTAGAGATAACCTTAGAAAACCATTACCAGAGTCCTATTTAAAATTTCTTAAAAAGAAGATTTTCTTCAGTGGTACCCTATTGAAAAAACAATGGTGAAGGTGTGTTTGATGCTAGTAAAGTATGACTGGGTGAGTACATAGGTAGGCTGTAGGTTTCTTAGCACTATTTAAGTGGCTCATAGCTGGACAAACTTGAGAATTGCTAAATTATTTTACCACACTCATTTAATAAATGAATTCTTGAGACTAGTTAATGATTTAGACCTGGCTGCATGCTGAATCATTCGTAAAGCTTTTTAAAAATACAAGTGTCTAGTTTCCACCCTGGGCTAAATGTTTCATAGTTTCTGAGGGATGATACCCAGGCATATTTGTATATTTATAGGAAGCTCCATGGGTAATATATAACCAGGACTGAAAACCTGTTGGAATAGTGTTTAATGGATAGTCATTGCTTTGCCTGTTTCTGGTCTGGGTGATATGACTTTAGCCTTAGACACCATCCATAACCCACTGTTGGTCTATGTACTTTGGGTACAACTGAGTTTACTCCTGGATTCAGGGAAAACAGTTTATTCAAGGCTGGATAATTTGGTAATCACATCTATCTTCCTATAAAAATTGGCTTGGAGATTGCAAAGAACCTAAGCCAAGATACATTTTTTCTAGAGTTACTTCTAGGATGTTGACTTCACTAATAGAGATCATCATTCTTGTTTCTTCTGGATTTAGACCTGGAGGATGTAAGCATAGAGGTGCCATCGGGCATCTTGTCAACAGTGGATTCAGCTGTTCTGATTTTTGATTACTGAGCTTATAGTCCTCAAATGAATAATTTAATCGGGTTGGGTTTTCTGTCACTTGAAACTGATGAGTCTAATACTCACAGGTTATAGTCTTGTCAATAGTAGAACAGACTAGATATCCTCCTCATCCCAGGTCATGTGGTTTCATCCTTAAAATAGCCTTTTCACCAAACTCGCTCAGGAAATTTACATCCTCAGAATTTGTCTCCTATGGTCAGAAGGCAAGAAAATAGGATAATAGATAGATAGAAAGAAAATTGGTTCTCTTTGAGATTATGATCTCTGATATCCCCTGGGCATGCTTAGACTGCTCAGCTTCTATTTAGACTTTGTTAACATGCCCAAAATGTTAAGGAGCAAACAGCTTTGGTCATAAAGACCTATTTGGGATTGAGAATGCTAAAAGTCATTGGCGAGAACTTTATATTTTGAATTTCAATTTAAAGTATGGCATAAGCTAGACATATTAATCTAAATATTTTCTGTGTTGGCATATTTCGTAGATGGTTCCTCTTTATGCCATTTCCCTATATATGTGCTGTTTCATAAGGTCATTAATGGTATTTTCAAATAAAATGCTAAGTCACTCCAAGCTGTTATGGGATGAGGAATCACTTTACTTCCTAGGGTAATTTAGAAGAATTCATGTATTTATAGCAAGAAATATTGAGAAATTTTATATTAGTTACCTCATTGAGCTTCCTGCTTCCATATTTCCTTGATTGTTTAGTTCCCAAAATACCAGACAGATGTGATTAGAAGGCATGCTCAGTTTTAGGTTAGTCACATACTGTGGATCCCAAGGGTATCTTAATGGAAGTAGAAGTGTCCATCTTACTTTCACTTATAGACTTGCAATTCATAAGGCAAATAGCTTTTCATTTTCTTGGAATGTCAGATGCTATCATTTTAGTGTCTGTAGAAAAAATAGCTCTAACAATTTCAATACCTGGGAAGAAATTTGACCAACAGTTCAGGTCACAAAGTCCAACTATCTCATAAATGGAAATGCTGGACTGTGGGTAGAATTTGAGAATGCAGTCTGAAAGAAGGTTCAATATAATTAATGTACTTTTATATCTCTTGGAAATGATATGATCTCATGACTGCAGGCGGAGGTCATGTTTAATGCTTCTCTCAAATGTCAGAATCCTTTCAGAACACTGCATAAATACCATTTTGGCATTAGGTTTCTCCCATGAAACACTTTTCTCTAATAATCTGAAACTCTGAGCCATAATGTCTCTTTCTTTAATATTAATATGAAACTCAATTTCAGGGGGAAGAAATAGCAATGGGTGATTGGCACTCAAATCTAGGAAATTTAAACTAAGTTGTGTGTTTCTTTTTCTTCTTTGTTATCATTTATACTTTAAAAGGAAAAGGGGGAAAAACTTGATAATAGAGAAATATAGGAACACTTAACTTCCTTTCTTGATTAGGAGTAAATGTACCCAAGTTAGGTTGATGCACAGTCCACTGGTGTGTGGAGACCACTTTCATTTGTCAGTGTTAGTGGAGTCACACAGAATTGTAAGAAATATTCTGAGTATTTCTCAGCATGATTAAAATAGTCTTAATTTATCTTTTGTCTCTGAGCAAAAAGACATTGTCAACTGAAATTTCAAGGTTATTTCTTCCATTTAAAAATAGAATTCAAGGAAAGAACGAAGCTGTAATGCAACTTTTGAAATACAAAATCCAATGAACTACGTATTAGTTTAAAATTCATTAGCCTCAAACCCTCAAAACCTAATAAATATAGAAATGACTCTAAACACACACACACACACATACCCCTCTACCTTGGGTTGGTATTTGAAAGAAATATATATAGACATAAATACATACATAGGTATATATGTATATGTAATGCATGTCTATAAGAAAGGTAAATATCTCATGTTTATTAAACAAATAAATCAGGAAATAATTTCTTATATACCGAGGTTCCCAACTTGAGCTGAAGCACTGGTATCTCTGGGCCGTTGGCATTTCTGACCTCCTTTGGCCATCTATAGGAAAAGGCTTGTCAGGTGTCCAATTGTATAAAAAGATCGGGAGTCCCCTGGGAAAGCATCTACCATAAAGAAAGGACTAGACACACAAAAAGATATTAAAGGACAATACCCCAGGAGTTGAGGGGAAGTAATTATTTGGGTAAAACACAGTTTTCTTACGAAATTGAACTTTCACCCCATGTCCCAAGAATTTAGATCCCAGCCTTAGAGTGAAGAAGACTTAAAAAGCTATTTTTTTTTACTAATCTCAGTGAGTTGTCAAGAGTTAATGAACCCAAGTCAGGATTGCTTTTTAACTTATGTTACAGAATCCAAAGCAGTATTGCTTTTTAACTTGTTTTACAGAATATAGTCTAACTGGAGGGAGACATTCTTTATCTGGAATTACTACTACTGAATATTGGAACATAGAATTGATACAGTAGATTACACTGTGGATTGAAATAGTCTCCATCTGGAACAAAGAAGGAGGACAAGGCCTTACACCTCGGAAGACATCATTATCTCAGTGTCATTGGAGACTTCAGTGGATGGAGCTATGTCACTTGGACTTGTAAATTTGTAAAGATGCCATTGTGCCAGCTGGTAAAAAGATCTCACCAAAACCATCTGGAGTCTGGGTGGCAGATAAGAGGAGAAGAATGTCAGATTCAATATGTATTTGTAAGAGTTTGATCATCAGAAACACAGAAATCACTTGGGGCATTCATAAATAGGTAAGGAATTACATTGGCACAATTATGGGAAGAATTACTGTCTTGTGACTGGACCTATATGCTTACTTCTCCTCCAGTACTAAAGTGGCCTGGGAAATACACTCACCCTTTCATTTCCAAAGAATTTTTCACTTTCATAAAAGATTCATCTTTGAGTTCTTTAGGACAATGAGAATATGATTGATTTTACCACAAAATTTGGATAGTAATTTTTCCAGAACATATCTCTTGTGAAGAGTAGGAGCTTTTGTGCTTTTGATTAACATGGTAACCATCCTTGGAGAAAGGTATTGAATACTAGTGGTTTTTGTTTGAAGACTACTAATTTGACTTGACAACTTTCTTACTATAAATTAATGACTATTTTAGTGGCTCTTATTAAGCTCTTCAGATGAACATTATTTAAATTGTCAGTATATTTCTTTTCTTGAAAGGAATTTATGTATTATTAGCCCTACATGACAGTTTAGTGCTGCCCATTTCATGGAAGGAAAAAAAAAGAAAATGTGGAAATGACTTAAGAGAATGAGCAAATTAATTAAAATTTCAGAAAATAAACCAAGAAGATAAAGGAGGGTGGTATTTTTACCATTACTGATACATTTAGGTTTAAATCTCCTATATCGTTATTGTTTTCTATTTGTCCCATCATTGTTTCTAGTCTTCCTTTTTTAAAAAAATTTAGTATTTTTATAATTTCATTTTATTTAATATATTGGGATTTTTAGTTCTAACTTTTATGATTTTAATAATTCCTATGGAGATTATAATATACATCCTTAACTGATTGTTTGCATTGAATCATGTTCTGTCACATAATTAAAGCCCTAAAATGGTACAATTCCATTATCTCCCCTATTCATTTAGTGCCCTTTGTGCTATTATTGTCACTTATTTTACTTCTACAAATGTTATACACCCAGAAACCCACAGTTGTTATTTTTTCCTTAAATGGTTCATAGTCATATATGTATACATATATTCTCAAATATTTACCTTTGCCAGTGTCTCTGAATTAATACTCATTTCTGGGACCTCCAAACACCACTATGATCTGCTAGTCAACAGGGACTTACAGTCTTTCTTATTATTTTTCTTTTTAATATAGTGTGTCTTTATTTCCCTTTGGCTATTTTTAAGATTTCTTCTTTTCCTTTTTTAATCTTTGATTTTTTGGCATTTTGTCCATGATGTTCCTAGGTGTGTTTCTGTTTTAAATCTGTGGGTTGATGACTTTCCACTTTTGGAAAAATCTTCAACATAATCTAGTCATGGACATCTATTTTTGCCCCATTCTCTCTCCTCTTTCTGGGGTTTCAATTACCAATACATTATATCATTTGATATTGTTCCATGGGCTCTTATCTCTTTCCCTTTCTGTCTATATCAATATTAATATCCATATCTATATATTTATTTTGATATCAACTATATCTGTACCTATCATCTCTATCTATCTATCTATCTATCTATCTATCTATCTATCTATCTATCTATCTATCTAATATGTATGTATGTATCTAATCATCCATCTAGTCATCACCTATCTCTTCTGTTAACTTCAATTGACCTGTTATTTTAATTCATTGATATTTCCTTCTGCTTTGTCTGTTTGCTGTTGACCCCACCAAATGAATTCTTTAGAGTGCATATTGCATTTTTCAGTTCCAGAAATTTCCATTTGTTTCCTTCCTAGATTTTTCATTTCACTGCTGGTATTATTTATATTTTTCACTTATTACATCCATATTTTAATCTTATTTCTGTAACATATTTGTAAGTTATTTTAAAGTCCTTGTTTTCTAATTCCTACATCTGTATTCTCTGTGATTCTTCTTCCATGAATTGCTTTTTCTCTTTTTATAAGCTATATTTTCCTTCTTTTGCATGTATGATACTTTTTGTGGCATGTAAGACCCTAAGTATAAAAAGTAGAAAATTAAATAAATATTTACCTTCAGAAAGTGCATAACATTTTCTCTGTCAGAGATTAGGAGCTGATTTCTTCTATCATGAATTAAGCTGGGTTAGAGTTGGGCTTCAACTTTCCTAGTTTTCTACCTCTTTGCTTCTATAGTCTTTACATGAATACTTTCTTCAGATCTTTCTTTCAGTTCTACAGTTCTTTCTTTGGCTACAATTAATCTCCTGTTTATAGCATGTGTTGAACTCTTAAATTATTATATTCTTAATATCCTAAAGTTCTACTTTGTTCTTGTTTAACTTTGTACCATCTCTTGTTCCTTGTTTATATTTTTCAAGTCTCTCTTTTGTATCTTAAGCCATATTAAACATACATATTTTATACCAGGTGTTTGGCAATTCCAATAATTGGGGTATGTACTGGGTAGAGTCTAGCTATCTTTTGCACTTTTTGACTGATGGCATGTGATCCTTGGAACATAATCTTGAGGAATTCTTTAAGAACATGGTTGGAATTTCACTCCTTTGGAAAGAATTGCTTCTGCTAGATGCCTAGAATTACTTTAAATTAAATTCCTAGATTAAGTTTTTCCCCTCCAATTCACATAGATGGCATGAATATGGCCACAGAACCATGTAAGGGCAGTCTTTCTATTTATGAATTCTCTGGGAATATTTTATCTACCAATATCAGGTAGAGATAGGTTAAGTTTCCATGCTGTCTTCTTCTGCACAGAGGATTTACTTTTTCCAGTTTTATGTGATATTTTTCCAGTATCCACCTTACGGGGAACCTGGGCTTAAAATCCTCTTTCAGCACTGTTAGTAGCCTTCAAAAGAGAAGTGCAAAGTCTCTAGATTTCAGCAGGTACTATCAAAGAGAAAGTTGACTTTAGCACACACTCAGCACTGCCCCCCCAAGTTCCTATTTTCAGTTAAATTTTTCTCTTTGCTATCTCAGTGAATTGTTCAAAACTGTTTAAAAATATTTTCCTCAGTTTTTAAATTTGTTTCCATTGTGGGGCTTGTTTAAGTCATATTGTTCAACTTCTGCCAGATGCCAGATGAATAATGATGGATATTTCTCATTGAAGCTGGTTCCACAGCATATCATTTGCTATAAGCGGTTGAAAAATTTTGCAAAATCTTTTTCTTTAGACACAAGACGGACAATTTTTATTGTTAGCGATAGTGTAACTCAGCAAAAAAAAAAAAAAGGGAAAAATTCTTCTAATAGTAATTGGAAGAACACTTTGACAAATTATAACAGATAAGTATGTCACCTTCGTGTTTATCTGGCAAGAAAGTGAACATTTTTCCTTTACCTCATTAACTAAGATATTTAGTCTTAACAACAATCCCTACATATATAAGGTGGATTTTTCTTTTGTAATAATGATAATTATGATGCTGTTGCTGATCTTCAGGTCTTTAATATTTTGACTATATATTTTTTCTGGAATGTTTTGTCTTTGTAATAACTAAAGATCAGGCTTGTATAATGTAAGTGTACACATAGCTAAATGATACATCTAGTACATTCAGGCTCTTTAGTGTCTTTAATTTGCACCGGAGGGTCCCAATAGTGGATAAAGGCACCAGAATGAATTGCAGTGGATCTGGATCTCAGTCTGTGCTCTGCTATGGAAGTAATTACATTTTCTAGATCCCTGCTGAAAATATCAACATTGCATTTTTCTTCTAAAAGATTGTATTTTTCATAGAAATAAAAGTTTCATTTACATTAAAAATTACATTGTTCATGCATATCTTGAATAACAGCAAAACTAATTGCTAGAGAAAAAGGTAATATACCTATGATAAAGTAGCTAAAATTTCTGATATTTTAATTGAGGTTGTTTATCTGGCATTTCTGATCACTCTAAACGTTTACAGGCAAACAAGTCTATTGAGACTTTGTAGTTTTATTCTCTGCTGAGGACAGAACAAAAGGCAATGCTCTTAAGTAAAAAAGGTTTTGTTGCTAGTAATAGTTTTAATTCATACAGTAGATTTTTTTGTGGTCTTATCAATCTCTAATAGTACATGTAAAGTTGTCTGGAGGAAGGGAAATGGGATATACAGAAGATATCACTTTCACTTACAGTGTTACACAAAACTCAGAAAATATGATGCAGTGGATTCTTGGTTTCAAAAATATCTTGCTAGACTAATGATGAACTAAATCCAATAGGATGAAATCTCTATGCTGTAAATGTCAATTACCACATTAAGGTTCAAGAATTCAACCTGGTTATTATATTTTTGAGAAGAACTGTTTCGTATAAAAGGACATAGGGGTTTTCATTGACTAAAAACTATGATTCAAATGTGACTTGTTCTCCAAGGAAAATAATGTAACATAGTTTGCAATAATAAAAGTCTTGGACGGGAGTGGATGTGGCTTAGGCCATTGGGCACTCGTTTCCCATGTAGGAGGTTCCAGGTTCAGTTCCTGGTACCTCCTGGAGAAGATGAGCAAACAAGAGAGATGAGAGAACCATCTGGGGAAGGAGGGGATAAATAAAAAAATAATAAGAAATCTTTTTTAAAAAAGTCTTGGATTTACACTTTCCTCTGTGTTGCTCTTGCAATGGTTAACTTGCCATTTTCTATCCTGCATGATGATTTATAAGAGGTTGGGCTAATGAGTCCCATCAAAATGATCAGAGAAACTGGAAATATTTTTCATGGAGATGCAAATGTATTTCAATAAAAACTTATACTTACTGCTTATTCTTTTCTCTAAATATCTTATTATTGTTAAATTGTAGCAGAATTCAGTCCTTTGTCTTTCTGTCTTTTCCATCTATACTCACTCCCTTGGTCATTGCATTTGGTCTCATAGTTTCAAATATCATCTATATGCTGAAATGTCATATATATATATCTAGTCTTGTCCTCTCCCAGGAACATAGAGTCCCATATCCAACTATTTACTTGACATCTCGTTTGGATAATAGATATTTCAAACATAATATGGTCAAAACTGAACTATTGCCCTGACCACCCTGACCACCCCTCCCCCCCAGAGATCCCATTCTTTTGAATTCTTCCCCATCTAATTTAGTGGCAACTTAATACTTCATTTGTGTAGGTCAAACTACTTGAGTCATACTTGACACTGCTGCTTCTCTCTCATCACTGCAAAGGGGACACTGTGCCTGATAGATGTATGGGCAAAAGATGGACAACATGAATAGAGCAAGTAGGAGCCAGGGTCATAGCATCATGGCCATAGGAAGTCTTAGAAAGCATGAGTTTGGAAGAGACCTTGGACATTGAAAATTTATCAGTAAGTATGTTGTTCAGGAGGAACTCCTATATTTCTGGACTTGTCAAGTCTCTGGATGAGGGAGAGAAAGGCACAGTGGAAATTATTTTCTAAAATGGATAGCTTCCTCCAGTAGAGGCTATTTTGCATGGTTTGAGAGAGTCTGACTCTGACTCTACTCAAGTGTTGGCAATTATAAAGAACTCGGTGATGCCTGGTTTTGGTGACACTGAGAACAAAGCTTTTAATGATGGTTTCACCCACAGTTCACAATGCAAAACCCAACACCTGTGACTGTTCAGTGTTCTGTTTTTGTGGAAGTAATTATACTATTCATGGAACACAATAATCCACAATATTTCTCAGAGGAAAAAGAACAAATTATGCCTCTTGGTGCAATTTCCAGAGCAAATTTCAACATCTTTACTGTTCTACAGGAAAAAAACCAAAACGAAACAAAAGCAAAAACAAACTGACAACTCAGATGAGCAGAAGATGGCTAAGGATTTCACTGTATATATTTATTTTTAATTTTCCCTTTTATTTGTCTTTTGTATAGATAGTCTGTTTTAAAACTGGCATTTAGCCCTATAATTAGTCATTGTTTCGTGCATAGAAAGATCACTCATTTTCCATATACTGACAGTACCCCTGTATGGATATGCTGTAATCAATGGAACAAAATTGGGGTTTTCATTTGCGCTGAGATTTATTATTTAAGCTCCACTGGAATACAAAATGTGGCAGCGTTTACTTGTGTCTAACCTAAATGTAAATATGGCTGACTGTCAAGCAAAGGAAGACAGGTGCCAATATTTTCCTTATTGTTGCTATTTATTGAGGGCTAAGCACTTTACATATTAAACCTGAAAAGTAACCCTAAATTGATATTATTGCTCCTATTTACAGATGAGGACAATTAATTTAGCAGAAATTTAAATAATTTGCTTGAGATCACACAGCAAAGCCAGAATTTAAATCCAAGTCTTCTCACTCCAAAGAACATGCCCTTATCCATAGCACTGTGGTGGTCTCGTCCCTCAGAAAGGGAAAGAACATAAAAAAAGAGCTCCTTGAAGAAAAAAAGAAGGCTGAGCTGCCTTCCTCTATAGGGCACCTGGAGAACATCCAGGGTAAGGGTGGACAGACAGAGAGGCTGAGGTGACAAACTGTTGAAATGTCTCTGACTTCAGCCCTCAATGTTTTGGAGGCCACAGTCTTGATGAAAGTGATGCAGTCTGTGGGACTTGATAAAGTTATTCCAAAGAAAATGAATTCCCAGGACATTGCCCAAGGCCAAGAAATTTTCCATGGTCTTCATGGACAGTTTTAATCACTACCGTGCCCTTAGATTTATTGGTAGGCCTAGCTATGCTTCAGCAATTCAACTCACAACATAGGCTAGTAACGGAGTCCATGGATTTACAGCTGGAGGAAAGTGAACTAGGGTATGATCTCCAAATGGTCTTAGCATCCTGAAAGGAATACTTCTTTGTTCTGACTTTATTTATGATCTGATTGCAGCTAGTTATGTGAATAATTCTGTGGTCTGGGTCTCAAAGTATGACTCCAATCCTTTTTTCTGTGTTTCCTTTCTTCTCAGCTCTCTCTCCTTCTCTCTGGTAACCTGAAGGCATGTTTCCCCCTTTTCTCCAGATTTTACCAAAGCAGAAACATAGTCAAAGAAGCCATCAACACCTTAACATTTGGAGTCCAAAGTCTAAACAGGAAAACAGAGAACAGAAAAATCAGTTATTTTGAAAAAATTTAAATAAGAAATTGGAGAACTAAAAAACAAAAACAAAGCCTTGAGGTGGCACAGATACAGTAACTGCAGGAAGAGCAAGTGGAAATGTTTGGAACCTGTGCTTGGGAAAGGGCTGCACAGAGTTGGGATCCAGACTGCTGTGGAGATTCCACTGGGCAGCTGGGATTGCTATCTCTGAAGGGCACAATGAGGTTAGTACTTGCAAGTGAGGGGGAAATACTGGAAACAAGAATCAACTGCATTGCCCAAGCTAAGAGCTCTTGCTGAGGTGACAATGACAGGAATAATGTGCATATCCCTTGCCTTTCAGTGTTCCTCTAACCACGCCCTTTCAGCAGAACCCGACTGGGATCCCTGTGACAAAGATCAGATGTGGTTTTGAGCTGCAATTGCAGTATCATGAAACAAGGTGGGAAGGTGGATTTAGAGCTGAGAAATGTAGCTTCATAACCAGCAAGTGCAAGCTTGAGAGGCAGCTTTTCAGATCTGGAAGATGAGTTAACACTGGAAGCTAGTAGAAAGAGAGTGAGTCAATGGAGCAAGAATGAAATGTGCAGAGGAAGCAGGAAGGAGAAGAAAGATCTTCTCTTTTCAAGACCAGGAAAAAGAGTAGACTGGAGAAAGCTGTCCTGGACTCTGACTCCTCAACACCACCAACAATGGATATTTTAACCCTCTGAACTAAGGGTTTTGAACTTAAACGCATTGGGTGGCAATGAAGGCACGAAGGGGTAACCTTACATTCTGATTAGGGAAGATCTAAACAGATCCATGTGGGAATTTCTCCCATGTCTTGCAGAAGATGCAGACACATTATTACAGTATAAATCCCACAAATAGTCAGGCACAACTGCTGTCTATTTATATAATGTTTATACACTGAGGACAATAGAAAATCAGTCATGAAAATTACTTAATGTATCAGTCAGTGCAAGAGGGCTTCAGAGAACAAATAGCTTACATCCTGTAGAGCAATGTTTCTCAACCTTTTTTTTTTTTTATCACCTTCCCAGGGAACCTTTAGGACATTTCTTTTTCCTAATTGCTTCCCCCATCAAATTTTAATGTCACAGATATACCATACCTCTGTTTATATGCCATGGTCCTTTGGAGGGCCACAACCCATTGTAGTATCTGAGATTTTCTATCCATGCCCACCAAAAACCAATTTTTGTCCCATTTTGAGCAACATAGTCTCCATTAAGAAATCATTCTGTAGTGGATACTGTTGGGGCCCCACTCAGGTCTCCTTCATTGGTGTGCACCTATTCACCAATTGCTGTTAGAATTACTTTAGGAGAATTCTCTGGAGAATTGCCCTGGGCTCAGAAAAACTACTTAATTAGAAGTTAAAACCTCCTTTCCCTTCCACCAAAAAGCCAGTGGCCAATGGCTCACTGACAGTGAGGTACAAATGGCCAACCCCTCTCCTTCAAGAGAAAACCAACTCTGTGATGTAAATCATAATGTAGAGATCTCTGTAGAACCATGTTGAGGCCTATCTCTAGCCAGGACCTTATCTTTGGTTAGTCAAAGTCTTCTGCTCTGGTCTTTTTCCCTAACTCCACTTCTCTTGTAAGGTTTCCTCAATAAATCAGTTTCACAAGAATCTCAACCTCAGACTCTATATTTGGAAGCCTGACTAAAGATAGATCTCTAGTAGCTAGAATGGTTTCGTGACAGAGTTCGATTTTTAAAAGAAGGATAGAAGGTAGGTGAATGAGGAGGGGTGAATAAATATGATTGTGGGCAGCACAATGAGTAAAGATGTGGGAGAATTTGGACATGGTGAAGAGGCTGGCTTAACCAAAGCAGAAGATTCAAATTAAGGGATATATTTGGAAATAAGTTAATTGGGTAGCCCAGGGCTATTCTGGAGAATGGTTATTCTATCTATTGTAGGGATGTTAAGTAATTGGCAAATATCCCAAAGAAAGCAACGTAATTCAATCTGTTAGCTTTAGTGAATGACTTAACAAGCATATGCTTGCCTACATCAACACTTGGGGTGGGAGCAGGGCGGTAACAGAGACGGGCACTTCTGGCTCTGGATTGGATGGGAACGACAGATACAAACATGAAATAGTCCAAGAGTGATCAGCACAGTATAACAAAATACAAGATTGTGTGGTTCAGATCCATGCTGGCCATAGGAGTCTAGAGACAGGAACAACTGATGGTGTTGGTGATTATGCAGACCCTGATTGGAAAACAGAAAAATTGGAGATAAAACATAGGATTTGGAATTTGATGCCATTTATAATTTCACATGACATTAACCTCATTGGGTTGTAATGGGGATAGAAATAGGTGAATAAGAGGTAACTATATAGGACAACCTTTTCAAGATTTCTTTTTCTTCTGAGAACTGATGTTGCCAGCAACATCAGCAAGCCCAGAGTTTATCAGACGCTGTGCTTTTGAACAGGCGAGCTTCTTGCTGAGTTTTATTCTCCTTCAAATGGTAGAAAAATAAAAACATAACTCACAGATTAAGAAAGGGCCAATGAGGATTTTCATTGAGGATCCTTATAGTTAATGGCCTTGAAGATTTGAGGAAATTCACCCTCTAAAGAGTAGCAGAGGCCAAAACGAGACCAGTGGGACTAAAGAATAATCAGCATACTGGAGTAATGAGAAGGGAATATAGGTTATATAGAAGAGGTGGGTGGAAGGGAACAGAAGAATAATGAGGCAGAAAATGACAGCTGACCAAGTATTTTAAAATTCACTTTGATGTGCATTTTGTAGTAATTGTTAATTCTGTCTTTTTACTCTTTCTCATATTTGTCCCCACTCACTTTCACTGATCCTATTCTGATCACAATCATCCCTCTTCTAGACTTCTGCAACATTCTCCAAACTGGTTTTTGCTCTATGTCTTGCCACTCCGCGCCCCCCCCAATTCATTTTCCACTCTGTTGCCAGTGATCTTTCTAGAATATTCATCCGTTCATTCAACACATTTTTGTAAAATACCTGCTCTGAGCTAGGTGCTCTGTTGGGTAATGGGAGATTCTGCCTTTGAGGAGATTGGAGCCTATAAGGGGTAGCTGCAAATAGTGATTAGGACTTTGAAGGGAGAGTGTGGGAAGGGAAGAGCGCTGCCCAGGGTCATGATATAATTGAGAAGGGGGAGAAAGGGGAGGCTAAAAGAAGGATTTTTGAGACAGTGATGCCTGCAGAGCATATTAGAGATTTTGGTTATTAGCTAAAAGCCATGGAAAGGCTATTCAGAGGAAGGTTGTTGACAGGAGGAGATGTGAATTTTGTGAAAAACACACTGGCTAATCTAATTGAATCTCTTTCTTCTTTGAAAGGATCCTCCTAGTCTTCAGGTTTAAATCCAGGACCATTACTTAGTGTTCAAAGGTTCTTTGTGACCTGTCTCTGTCTCCCTCACCAGTTTCATCAATTACTGCCAGTTCTCACAGTCTGCATGGTGGTTCTAATCAGAACTGCCTGGGGACATGTTAGAAAGTTCTGATTCTACTTGTTTTAGCCACAATCATATCCATAAATCAACTGTGTTTGTTACAGTCATTATAATGTGTTACCATCAAGTCCAGCCATTACCATATATTTCCATTGACCTTATTAAACAGATAGAAGAAACTATGCATGCTTACATGGGAACTGGGGCATATTTGGGATCCCCAGGCTTTCCCATTGATTGCCAACTGATGCAGATTTCAGGTTGCACAAATTTGTTGTGTGGCTTATTTGATTCTAATGTTTAAAATACTTCTGTTTGAAAACAACAACAACACAATTATCTGTTTGTTTGTTCAACTTCTAAAAATATAAGCCAACTAGGAGAATTTGAGTGCTGGAGTATGCTCTAAGTACCAAAAGGAACAACTCTCAGTATTAACTCTGCAAGGAAAGGGGTCTGTTCTGAACATATTGAAAGCGCATGAATATCAGTGGGATTATCAAAAGCATGAAATTTACTGCCACATATATGAAATTTTAATTCTGACTACATGCAAATTTGGGCTTATGGGATACGCGTTGAAATGTAAACCTCCTATATGATTTGACACTGCTCTTCTGAAATGTTTGAGCATGCTGAATTGTACTTCGATAAAATTCCCATGTTTGTTGTTGTGTTGAAAGCACAATTAACTCTTTATAAACCACATGTGATTCCCTCAACACAAATTTTAAAAACCATAGCCTGGCTTTATTTTACTCAATACCTCTCTACCCCTTCTCTCCTCCCTCCCTCGCCACCCCGCCCTCCAAAAAATTTTTTCTTACTGGCAGTGGCTGCATGCTCATTTACTGCTAGTCAAGGCAAAGCATAGATGAAAAAAATTACATCTATCACCAAAGAAAAAAATTCCAAATAATGTGTTCCTAAATTATTATCCAAATAATATGTTGTGTATCATCTATGTCCAGGCTTATCTCCTTTTAGCATGGAAAACTGAGAAAGAATTAGCAGCCGAAATTATAGTATTTACAAAGGACAACTTCATGAACCAGAACAAAACTGCCCTAAATTCCTGGCAAGGGCAGGAAAGAATTCCTTTCTCCAAATCCAGGGCATAACGTCCCATCTGCCAGGTGATATTGCAGTACCAAGGAACAGATGATTCCATGATCTGCCCGACCTTCCAACCCCACAGGGAGTCTAATGTATAGTATGTATCAGGAGGAAAGGCTGAGCACTTGAGACCTGAACAAAGCCTACCAAAGATACTGCAGGGTCGGTAACCTGCTGATAAATGTCCTCTGAAAGAAGTAAGATCTCTCAAAGTACCTTTTTTAAAGGAATACAGAAAACAGCTGCCAGAGTTATGGGGAAGAGAAAACTCTTGACTGAAAACAAGTCTTGCAGCTCCTTTTGAACTCTTATCCTCAAAAATATGGATCCTCCTGATCTTATGAATACCTATTTTAGGATCATCCCATGGATAAGAACAGGTGGCTCCTGCTGGGAGCCCATTGTTGTCTTCAATGGGAAAGAGGATTGAAAAAATGAGGATAGAAAAAAATGGATGAGATCCTAATCTGGAAACAACAGACCCCAATCAAATAGGGGAGGAAATCTCGACTATTTTTAGCAGTGGAAATTTGAAACTTCATCAATTATATTTTGTAAGCAGTAACTGATTAATATCATTGATGCCTCGGACGGAGAAACTGGAGGTTGGGCCTGGACTATAGATTCCAGGGGAATTGTAAGGAGAAAGAGAAAAATCTTAGACACAAAGGAGCCACAGTAGGGAGGAGACACTAGGGAGTAACAACATATTCTTCCCCAAAATCACAAAAAGTGTCTTATTTATTTTTGGGCCCTTTATGTAGCTTAGTACCTGGCACAGAGGGAGCATATTTGAAACTATTAACCCCTGTACTTACCCATTTTTTTTCTTTATTAGAGAAGATGTGGGTTTTTAGAAGAAATCGTGCATAAGATATAAGGTTTACATATACCACACTATTAGTAACAACTTGCGTTGGTATATTACATTTGTATCAATTGATGAAAGCACATTTTTATAATTGTACTATTAACTATAGTCCATAGTTTAACTTAGGGTTCATTGTTTGTATTGTACAATTCCATGAATTTTTGTTTAATTTTTATTCTAGTAACATATATAAGACCTAAAATTTCCCCTTTAAACACATTCAAATGTATAATTCAGTGCTGTTAATTGTGTTCACAATGGTATGCTATCATCACCACCAGCCATTACCAAAACTTCTCCAACATCAGAAATAGAAACTGTACAATTTAAGCCTTAGCTCTCTAGTCCTTACCCCCACCACATCCACTGGTATGCTAGCTTCATTGGCCTAGATGTCTGTCCTTGTGCCAATATTGGGCTGTTTTGATACTATGGTTTTGTAATAAATTTTAAGATTGGGAAGTATTCTTTTTCAAGATGGCTTTGGCTATAAGGGGCCCCTCACCCTCCCAAATAAATTTCATGACTGACTTTCTTCAAAGAATGCTGTTTGAATTTTGATTGGGATTGCATTAAATGTGTAAATCACTTTAGGTAGATTTGACTTCTTAACAATATGTACTCTTCTAATCCATGACCATAGAATGTCTTCCATTTACTTAGGTCTTCTTTGATTTCTTATAGCAATGTTTTATAGTTTCCTGTTTACAAGTCCTTTACATCCTTGGTTAGATTTACTCCTAGATTTTGATTCTTTAAGTTGCTATTGTGAATGGGATTTTTTTCTTGATTTCTTCTTCTGATTGTTCATTACTAGTGTATAGAAACACTACTATTATTGGGGTGTTAATCTTATACCCTGCCCCTTTGATGACTTCATTTATTAGCTCTAAGAGCTCTGTCGTGGATTTTTCAGGATTTTCTGCAATTACAAACATGTCATGTGCAAAAAGGTAGTGTTTTACTCCATTTTTAATTTGGATGCCTTTTATTTCTTTTCTTTGACTAATTGCTCTGACTAGCACTTCCAGTACAAAATGTTGAATAACAGTAGTGAATGTTCCTATATAGTCCTAAATATTGAAATTCCTGAAGAAAAAAAAACACACAACAAAGTTACCAGAGCTAATAAATTCAGCAAATTATTGGGGTACAAGATCAACATACAAAAATCAGCAGTGTTTCTAAACACTAGTAATGAACAATGTGAAGAGGAAATTTTTAAAAAATCATTTATAATCACAACTAAAAGAATCAAATATCTAGGGATACATTTAACCAAGTGTGTTAAAAATGTTGTACATGGAAAACTATAAAATATTGTGAAAAGAAATCAATGAAGACCTAAATAAGTGGAAGAACATTCCATGTTCATGAATTCGAACACTAAATATTGCTAAGATATCAAATTTACCCAAAGTGACTTACAGATTCAATGCAATCACAATCAAAATTCAACTTTCTTTGTAGAAATGGAAAAGCCAAACTTCTAATGTATATAGAAGGGTAAGGGGCCCTGAATAGCCAAAACTCTCTTGAATAAGAAGACTGAAGTTGGAGGGCTCATACTTTTAAAAATAAGATTAAAACTTATTACAAAGCAAAAGCATCAAAAAGCAGCATGGTACTGCACAAGGACAGACATATAGACAAATGGAATCAAATAGAGAATTCAGAAATGAACCTTCACATCAATGGTCAATTGATTTTGACAGGGGTGCCAAGTCCACTCACTTGATAAAGAATAGTCTCTTCAACAAATGGAACGGGGAAAACTGGATAACATGATGCTAAAGAAGGAAGTGGACTTGGCCCAGTGGATAGGGCATCTGTCTACCACATGGGAGGTCCGCGGTTCAAACCCCAGGCCTCCTTGACCCATGTGGAGCTGGCTCATGCACAGTGCTGATGCGTGCAAGGAGTGTCATACCATGCAGGGGTGACCCCGCATAGGGGATCCCCTCACTCAAGTAGTGTGCCCCATAGGGAGAGCCACCCAGTGTGAAAGAAATTTCAGCCTGCCCAGGAATGGCGCCGCACACACGGAGAGCTGATGCAGCAAGACACAGCTTCCCGTGCTGCTGACAACAACAGAAGTGGAGAAAGAACATGCAGCAAATGGACACAGAGAACAGACAATGGGGGGAGGAGGGGAGGGGAGAGAGAGAGAAAAAAAAATATGCAAAAGAATGAAGGTGGACCCCTACCTTATACCATATACAGAAAGGCAGTTATGAATATTAGTGTTCAAATGTCTCTTAAGTCACTGCTTGTATTAGTCAGGGTTCTCTAGGGAAACAGAATCAACTGGAGATATCTGTAAATAGTATGAGGTTTTAGAAAATTCTCTCATGTGACCATGGGCATGCACAAGTCCAGATTCTGCAGGCAGGCTGCAAACAAGGGGCTCTGATGAAAGTCCAATGAAGGTCCTTGACAAGTTTCTGGGAGAGGTTGACTGTCCAAAGATGAGCCGGGAAATTCTCTCTGAACGCTGAAATCACTTCCCCTTTTAAGGCATACAACTGATTGGATAAAACATCACTTATTGCTGAAGGCAATCTCCCTGGTTGATCATAGATCTAATCAGCCATCCATATGGTGAACTCAAGGATGACTAAAGTTCATAAATGTCTTTGTATTACATTAGCCCAGTGCTTGCTTGCTTTCCTAAACAACTGGGCACCATTACCTGGGCAAGTTGACACATTAGCCTAACTGCCGCACTGCTTTTGATTCTTTTTGGTATATTCCCAGAAATGAGATTGCTGGGTCACTTGGTAATTCTGTACTTAGTTTTCTGAGGAATGGGCAAAAAATTTTCCATAGTCAGAATTGTTAAAAGATGGAAGTAACTCAAGTGTCCATCAAGAGATGAATGGACTAGCAAAATATGGTATATAGAAACAATGGAATATTATTCAGTGATAAAAGGAATGAAGTTCTAATACAGGTGATAATAGGGCTTATTGTTGAAGACATCATGTTGAGTAAAATACGTCAGACACAAAAGTTCAAATATTTTATGTTCTCACTGATATGAGATAATCAGAATAAGCAAATTCATAGAGTCACAGACTAGAATGCAGTTTATTAGGTGCTGGAGTGGGTTTAGAGAATGTGGAGGTAATGCTCTATCAGTATAGTTTCTCTTTGAGGTGATAGAAAAGTTTTGGCAATGGATGGTGGTAAAGGTAGCACAACATTATGAATGTTAATAACACCTCTAAATTACATATTTGAATGTGGCTAAAAGAAAATTTTTATTGTATTTATGTTATTGAATTAAAAAAAAAAATAGCCATAGGGCTGCAAAACACAGCCAATGATCCCTAAGGTAAAATATGGACTATAGTTAATAGTATAATTATAAAATACTGTTTCATTAATTGTAACACTTTATGCAAAGTGTTAATACTAGGGAAAACATGTGTGAGGAGCATGCATAGGAACTTTGTATTTTCTGTATGATTTTTCTGTAAATCTACAACTTCTCTAGTGAAAAAAGATTTTAAAATAGAGCATTTTAGAGCTTGGTGAGCTTGTGGTTGAGCTATTTGTGCTGGTTCTAGAACAGTTATTTCCTACTGGTAATTCTGTTTTATTAGGGTTGTGTTTGTTTCCTTATGTTGTACCACAAGGATAATAGCTGGCCTTCATTTGAGCTGTTAGCAGAATCTAGAAGGGTGGCTCTGACCTGAATAAGAGTATGAATTGAGATAAACAGGTTTTTATTTTTTGCCAAAATTAGCTGAAGGGATCAGAAATCATTTTTTTAAAAAACTATTTGAGATGATAAAGGGAAAGCACATAGGTAAAAAATAATGTCTTCTTAATCAAAGGAAATTAAAATATTTTTAATGAATGGCCTAATTACCTTATTAAAAATATCATTTCAACTAGGAGAAAATAAAATGAACACATTTAAGTTAATTAGGATTTGAGAAGTTGTAAAAAATACTTTTGAAAAGCAAAAAGCAAAGAGCACATTTTGCAATAAATTAGAACACTTCTGTCCACTTTGTTGGCTAATTTGCATATTGCATTGCTGATTGATTGTCTAGAATATCCTTGACATGCTATTGACTGAAGCATAAACATCTTTATAGATCTTCACTAGTAAGATGGTAGATTTTGTAAATCACCTATTAAATCTTGGAATAGTGTTCTGTTTGCACATGTTAAGACAAATACTTAAATCTTGCTCTGACAACAGATTATTCTAAAACTAAACTGTGTTTTCTATTGCCTATCTTAGTTTTGATTCTAAATCGGGTAAACAAAAAGGAAAGTTTGAGAATTCAGATGAAAGAGGATTCTTTTTGTAGAAATATTTTTTTTCTTTACAGAAAGCAAAGGATCCTATAATTGTATACTTTTCATAAAAGCTGGCTCAGTGATTACTGAGTGCTCGTAGTTATGGTAAATTGACTTTCTGGAAAAGTTTTGACTTCAAATATGTATTTCCAGTGAGAGACCTCATGCATGTCAGAGCACATGTCTGGGCTTGGTATTAAAAAAATCTGGGCATCCTATTCCCACAGCAAGAGTTGTGCAGATTTTACCAATTTTCTAATTTGTACTTAAAAAGCTTAGTTCAAATTCAGTACAATGGAAGCCTGTCACACAGTGAAAAGTGACTTAAAGAACACCAGGAGCATGTTTAAGAGGTAGTGATGAAATATTCAGCCAAGATGAGGAGTTTAGTGGGCTGTTTGCTAAACTCTATGAGGACCAGACGGAGCAATTTCTTGAATGATTCTGAAACAAAGGAAGAAGGCATGCCAAGGAAGTTTGCTGACCATGTTGTAGCAGATGGGATTTGGGAGAACCAAGTAATAAACATATAGATATACATAGCCCGAAAATATGCACCTCCCCTCTTCCCCTCTCCCCCTCCCCATGGACACAGCAGTTAGCCCCTGAGCCACATCTACCACTCGGCTTATTAAAATGCAAAGAGGACTAGAGAGAAATCATTGCAAACAGCAATTCTCAATGGGCGAAAAACTCACAAATCAGTCATACTGAAGGAGATACAGATTGAAAGGTAATTTAAAATATCCCTAGTGTGCTGGATAGTAAGTACATTTCAAAAATAGATTCATGAAAATGGGTAATGAAAGGCACAAGAAGGCAAAATGTTTGAGCTGCATTTAAAGAGGCTGCCTCTGACCCAGGGTCTCCAAAGATAAAAATTGGGGTGAGGTGTAACTGCCTTGCTGCAAAGTCACCTCATAAGACAGGTAGATAGAAAAAAGTAGAAGCAGTGTTCCAAGTCAGTTCAGGGTGGCTTTTGTGCCCTTTAGGCCTTCCTTCTTCCCTTGGTGGGATGGTGTTTAAAAGAACTCTGTAAAACTGCCTGAGGGAATGGCAAATCACCATTAGGCCACTGCCACTGACTACACATAGGTAGATTTTCTCAGATTCATTGAAAGCATGCCATTCATTAGTAGAGAGAGACCAAGAACCCAAAATCACTCTGCTTGTATGGGATGAGCCTAGACAAGTGAAATAGCCACATTTCAAAA
Source organism: Dasypus novemcinctus (assembly GCF_030445035.2). Taxonomy (NCBI): domain Eukaryota; kingdom Metazoa; phylum Chordata; class Mammalia; order Cingulata; family Dasypodidae; genus Dasypus; species Dasypus novemcinctus. The sequence continues at coordinate 45,012,920 of NC_080674.1, read as the reverse complement.
GAATTGCATGTGTGTATGGGATGGTGTATGGTGAGACAATATGCAAGCTGTGTACCAATTCTCTAGCTGATATCTGGATCCCAGGGGCTCTGGCACACAGGTAAGTTTTTGATGGAGCTTTAACAAATGTGGGACATGTCTGATTCACCATGTGATGGCTTGGAAGACATATCTGGAATTGGAAGTATCACTATAAGAAACCTAGTAGATCAGGAGCTACAAATAATAGCTAGAGGTTTCCAAGAGAGTGCAGTTTTAAAAATAGTAAGTAGGAACCCAATGTGAGTTTGAGAAACATGTGAAAAGTGTCTAACAAAAAGTCTGAAAAATAAGGTAAATAATAGGCATCTCTTCCTGGCACCATTCCCACATTGCTAAGGATGTATCAACCCTACGAATTACATATTTTATATATGAAATATTTTTGGAACTATGTCCTGTCTGATTCAATGTCAGGGCAGGGTCATGTCTAAACAAATCGAGCCCAAATAGAAATTCTTTACTTATCTTTCCCTCTCAATGAAGAAGTGCCAAATAAATATTTCATGTCAACTATTTTAAATTCTCCCCTCTGTTTCTAGTCTGTACTACCCCAAAACTGGGAAATCTCTTACTCTTCTACTCCCCCCAATTTTTGTCATCCATGCTATCCAGTCCCTATCATATTAGTTTTCATGGCCAACTATTTTGCTATGTCTTCATGGCCTGATGGCATGTTCCTGACACTCAAAGTCCCTCAGAAGTAGTCAGGCTCCAAGGAGCATAGTGCTTCCTTCTATACTATTTTCACAAGAAATTACACATGCAGAAATTTTGTCCTTTCTCTCCTTCAAGAAGAGAAAGAAGAAGAAAATAATTAGGCAAAAGGAGCCATGGAAAGGCTACAAATCCCTCTTATATGCTTTTATTTGATTTTAAGCAATCTAATAAAACCACCTATATTTGACTTTCCTAATAGCACATTTTTCTTCCCATCTTGACTCTTCTAGATGAATGCTAAACCTTCATTTACAACCTATTAGCCAAAATTATGTGATGGCATGTGGTAGGAGACATATGCTGTGGATGGGGAAACAAAATGAAAAATCCTCGCCTACAGAATTATCACCCAGAGAAAAGTGGAGATGCTGCTACATCTTCCTCTGCCCCAAAATATTATTGTTCTTGTTATCTAATCAACTCCTACTGACTCTTTAAGGCCCCCTTTCAAATTGTACTTCTGCCGTGAACTCTTCTTTCTTCCCCAGGGTGATCCCACATCACTTATTACACAGTTATTTTTGTGCTTATTGCTTTGCAAATTGTTGATTGTTCTATATCCCCCCAAACTGTTAGTTCTTTATAGGGAAGAACTTGTATTCTCTGCATCAAACACACTCCTAGTAGGTATTCTCTAAATATTGAATCAATATACAAAAAAAATATATATATACAAAAATATTTCTATATTCAGGTTATCTATGTGCTTCTAACCATTTATAAATAAAAGCAATTGGGCCTACTGAGTCCAATATAGTAATATCAGTAATATAACTTTCTCATTATAGGCTTTGATATATATCCTTTGATTAAATGGTATAATGGAGGAAGTTCCTTTGTGTGGCTATTTAATTTCATGGCCCAATTACTGGACCATCATTATTTTAGTTGGGGTGCCCTAGTATCTGCCAGTTTTATATGAGTGGTTTCTCCTTGGAAAACTAGAGGAGACAAGAGGAGATCAGGAGACTACAGGGAGCATGGATTTAAGGCATCATGAGAAAAAGCCTGAAATGTGGCTAAAGGAAAAAGCCATCAGCCTCTGGTCTCATTACACCCAGGTCTCCACCCTTTCCTTCTCAAGGACTGTCCTCGTCTAGGCAAACTAGTTATCTATGGAACAAGAATTTATTTTGGTTGGCCCTCCTAATTTCTCTTTTAACCCACAGGCTGACTTTGTGTGAGGTAGTGATTAAAATCGGCTGAGATATTAGCTCTAGAGGACCATGACGGCACAGAAGGGCCATATTGAGGATGAGCAACAGGAATTGAGAAACTCCTTTTTGTAAATCTGGTAGAATGGAAAGACCAGCAAATGTGAGGCCTGGGAAACCAGCATTGGGAGATAAAAGAAATTATGAAAAGTGAGAACCACTTTATTGCTGGCTGAAACGTTGGTTTGATATGGAAATGACTTATTTTACCACAAAAAATTGTAAATTTGCTTCAATGAATAGGATTTAAGTTGACTGCCACTCTGTTATTAACTCGATTGAGGGCTACCTACTGACACACAGGATGAAGAGGCCTCAGAGGGATTCACCATGGCTGTTGCCAGAGCAATTAGTCTCCTGATGTGTCATCTCACCTAAGATGATAGGTTAAGTTTGGTTGTTCTCCAGGTGGATGTATTGCTGCAATAGTATTGACATCATTATAACGGCAATTATTGCTTCTGTTAACGGCAAAAAGCTAAAAGAACTTCAAAGTGCATTTTAGTGGAAGTTGAAATTGCTGGAAGAAAAATTAAGCACATTATCATTTATCTTCCCTGTAAGCCTCCTCTGGAGGAAGCATAGGGGCAGAAATTTCAGGTCAAATCTTTTTATCAATAGCAGTAACACTGAAAGTGCATCAGGTGATTTCCCTTCCTTTCCCTTGAGCCACAAATCAGGTGGAAGCTGTTTTGGACGTTTTATCCCTCCAGAGAACCAGGCCCTCTGTTGCCTACTAAGAATCTTGAATCCATGCTTTCCAAAAGAGATTAGCTGAAAAGAAAATATTATTATGTGGCTTTAAAGAGACTTTTAGCTTCGCTTCAAGTCATGTGGGTTTTTCCCCCCAAGAAAATGAACACAAAGGCATAAAAGCAGATATTTAGAAGGTCAAATACGTCACTTAAGGCAGAATTTGCTAACTTTTTCTCAGTCTAACTTGTATGCTTTCCCTAGGATATTCTGTTAGCTTGTGGAATAGCTGGTAGGGCAGACATTGAGTAGGTGTTTTGAAGGTGATGTATATTATTATTATAATAATAAGAGGAGTATGGGGTAAAATGGGGCATATTGTAGAGGAAGTTATTCTAGTCTGAGGGCCAAGAAAAAGCTACCCTGGTGAAATAATATGTAAAAAGAGACCTGAATGACAAGTAGATCTGGAGGGGTAGTAGACCTTGAGCACTTGGAAGATATTGTAAACATTTTGAACTTTATCTTGTGTTAACAGAAAATTACTGAGGGTTTTACTTAGAGAAATGAATATTACATAGTTTCAGTTTGCCAAAGTGCTACTAATGCAAAGTACTAGCAATGTATTGGCTTTATAAAGGATATTTATTTGGGGTAAAAACTTATAGTTCCAAGACCATTAAAAGTCCAACTCAAGGCACCATAAGAGGTGCTTTCTCACCCAAGTCAGCTGCCACGTGTTGAAACAACTGGCTGGGCAATCTCTGGCTGGTCTCTGCTTTCCTCTCTGGCTTTACTAGCTCTTGCAGCTCAGCTGAGGGCAGCCAGGAATAGGGTTTGTCTCTTACCGGACCTCTTCTCTCAGGCTTGGCTACTCTGCTTTCCTCTGGCTTTCAGCTACAAGCTACCATGCAAATGGCTCATCTCTCCCTCAGTCACGTGAGTCTCTTCTTTCTGTCACATGGCAAGATCAAAAAATGTCAGAGCCCTTTTTCCTGTGTCTGTCTGTGTATGTTCATATCAGACCCAGAAAGGGGGTTGAGACTCAACTTGAGTCAAGCCTCACCAATGTAATCCAATCAAAAGCCCTAACGTAATCTCATGAAGTAATCAAATGCCTCTCAACTGAATTCAAAGCAATCAAAGAGTATCACATTCAGAGAAACAGATTAGTTTACAAGCATAATCTTTCTGTTCTGGGGATTCATAAAATAATCTCAAACTGCCATATATACATACATTTTGAAAAGTTTACACCAACTTAATAATTGTTCTAGTCAAAGATTATCAACAGATGTTAAAACACTAGATAAAAGGTTGTTAGGGAACAGGATATTAATATGATGCCACCATATCACACAGTAAATGTTTTTCTAATTGAATAGGGAAAAATGTGCATTTACTATGAGGAGACCAGTGTTCGCTCAGTTAGCACCTTAATTCAGTGTTTAAATTTAGCATTTTTAAATACTGAGCAAGTAAACCAATACATTCAGAATGTAGGTTATTCTACAATTCAGCTATCTTCAACTTAACAAAAAGTCAATGTTGAAAAAAATGGTTGGGGGCATATTCTAAAGCAAGATACTAAAGAGATTATGATGAAATGGAATGAGTTAATCTAGATAGAACCCTGATTGGGAGTGGAGAGTACAGTAATAGAATACATTGTTGGGACAATTTGGGAATTGTGAATATTATTGGCTGGATAATACATGATATTATGGAATTATTGTTAATTTTATTAGATATTATGATGGTGTGGGTATATAGGACATTCTCCATATTCATAAGAGATGTACACTGAAGTATGTATGGGTGAAATATTATATTATCTGGAACTTAATTTCAAAGAGTGCAGATAAAAAGTATGTATGGGTAAAATGTTATATTATCTGGAACTTAATTTCAAAGAGACATATAGAAAGTATATATAAAGAGGCAGGGAGCCAAGATGGTGGCATAGTAAGGAGCTCCTGGAGTCAGTTCATAATGTAGGGCAGTTGGTGATCACCCAGAGTTACCTAAAGCACCTGTTTGGAGGACCCAGGAGACCAGAGGAGTATCCTGCAACATCCTTGACAGTGTGGAAGGAGGAGACTGACCAGCTGCAGAGAGGATTCATGAGTAGAGGACTCCACGCCACAGAGGTCAGTGCTCATGGCACAAGCAACCTCAGGAGCTATTCCGTGGTTGGAGTTTGAAGCTCCATTTCCCCCAAAAATGGGGAAGGAAGACACGGTGTGGCACTGACTTCAGCTACTGATGAGTGGATTCTGTGGGCTGAAGTAGAATCCTAGGAACAACTAAACTCTGAGCCTGTCTAGGCCAGAGAGAAGCTGGTAGCAGCCATTTTGACTCCACACCTGGAATGAAAGGAAGTGGAGCTGACTGAAAATCATAGTTCTTGTAAGGACCAGCTTCTTTCCACCTAGGTTGGATTGCAGGTCTAACCTAAACCCAGTCCCACTTCCAGCAGGGAGGAAGCTGGGGGGACCTGCACCAATTCTCTAGGAAGTGGAAGCCACGCTGCAGAGGCTGGTGCCCATCCTACTTTAAGGGTGCAAACCGCCTCAGGGGCTATTTCATGACTAGAGATAGAAGCTCCATTTCCCATAAACGGTGGAGGAAGAGACAGTTGTCCACTGACCTCAGCTACTGATTAGTGGACTTGGCTGGCTAAAGAATAATTCTAGAGACAGCTAAGGTCCAAGCCTGTCCAAGTGGGAAAGAGTCTGGAGCCATTTTGACTCCATCCCTGGAATGAGGGGAAGCCTGGCAGACTGAAAATCCAGTGACGTTAGGGACTGGCTTTTTTCTACCAAGATCTGACTACAGCCCTAGCTTAGGCTCCAGCCCCATCTCCAGCAGAGAGGTAGCTAGTAGGACTTGCACCAGGCTTTCCAGACAACTGCAAGTGCTCTTCACTGGCAAAGGCTGAATAGTTGGGACACCTGGGGCTGCTTCCCTGCACCCCAAGAGAATAGAAGAGGAACTGGGTATCCTCGGCCTCTCCAGGCAATGGTAGGAGTTTTCAGCCCACACAAACAGGTTTGTTGAATGCCTTTGTGCCCATCTCCACCTCTGTGCCCCCATAGGATAGGAGCGGTTGGTATTCCCTCAACCTCTCAGGACAACTTCAGGAAGTTTTGGGCTGCACAAGCCTGACTGTTGGGCACCTGTGGTTCTATATCCTTCCCCAGTAGGACAAGAGATGGACTGTGTTTGCCCAGCCTCTCTGGTAGGCAAAGCACACAGCATGGACTGCTGGGTAATTGTGGACCCACCCTCACCCCTTAATAGGAAAGAAGGAGGCTAGTGTTTCCACTGCATTTCTGGGCAATGGCAGACCTTTGGCCTGCATGGACTGGACTATTGGGTGCCTATGAACCCAACCTACTCCCAGTAGGATAGGAGGAGTCTGGTGTCTCCACAACTGCTCTGGAAAATGGTGGGTACTTTTGGCCAACAGGGACTGGACTGTTGGGTGCCTGTGGATCTAACCCCATGACTTGTAGGATTGGAGGTGGCTGGTGTTTCCTCAGCCTCTCCAGGCAATGGCAGGTATTCTTGAACTAAAAGGACTGAACTGTTGAGTCCTGTAGAACCATCCCCACCACCCAATAGGATAGGAGGGGGCTGGTCCTTCCTCAGCCTCTCTGGGCAATTGGGGGTAACTTTGGCCTACAGGGACTGAACTGTTGAGCACTGGTGGTTCTGTTCCCATCCCCTAAAGGGCAGAAGGGACAGTACTCCCTCAGCCTCTCAGGGCAGCTGCAAGTATATTTGGACTACAGAGATTAGATTGTTGGGCACTCCAGAGGGTCCATTCCCACTCCAGCAGGTAGAGGGTCTAGTGCTATTTCAGTTTACCTCAGCAACTGTGGTCATTTTGGATCGACATAGCATAGATTGCTGAACAAAACTATAGCTCCATCCCTGCCTAAGGTAGGGGAAGAAAGGTTGTGTAGCTTTATCAGTGTCTCTGGGTGACTACAGAGAGTCTTGTGTCCAACTGGGATTATTTTACATAGCTACAGCTCTGTCCCTACCCCTGACAGAGGAGAAAGGTGAGAAAAAATTCATCAATTCCTGGGGCAATGTGGGCAGCTTTAGCCTCCTTAGCTTTCAGCACCAACTACATCCTTGGCTCCTACTATATAACCAGCAAGGAAGAAAAGAAATCTGGATGTGGCTCAACTGATGGAGCATTCGCCTACCATATGGGAGGTCCAGGGTTCGATCCCCAGGGCCTCCTGACCTGTGTGGTGAGCTGGCTCACATGCGGGGCTGCTGTGCGCAAAGAGTGCCGTGCCAGACAGGGGCACCCCCACGTAGGGATGCCCTACACATAAGGAGTGTGCCCTGCAAGGAGAGCCTCCCAGAGTGAAAAAAGCGCAGCCACCCAGGAGTGCACACCGCACACACAGAGAGCTGACACAGCAAGATCATGCAACAAAATAAGACACAGATTCCCAATGCTGCTAACAAGAATGCAAGTGAACACAGAAAAACACACAGCAAATGGACACAGAGAGCAGACAATGGGGGTAAGGGGAGAGAAATAAATAAAGTAAATCTTAAAAAAAAAACCCCACAGCTAACATTGTACTCAATATGATAGACTGAAAGCTTTCCTGTTGAGATCAGGGACAAGACAAGGATGCTCATTGCCACCACTGTTGTTTAATATAGTGCTAGAGGTTCTAGCTAGAGCAATCAAGCAAAAAAACCAAAAACCAAAAACAAAAAACAAGAAATAAAAGGCATCCAAATGGAAAGGAAGAATTAAAACTTTCACTGTTCACAGAGGACATGATTGTATATCCAGAAAGTCCCGAGAAATCTACAACAAAGCTGCTAGAGCTAATAAATAATTTCAGTAGAGTGTCAGGTTACAAGATCAATACACGAAAATCAGTGATGTTTCTATACAATAGTAATGTGCAGTCTGAGGAGGAAGTCAGGAAAAAAATTTCATTTACAATAGCAACTGAAAGAATCAAATATTTAAGAGTAAACTAACCAAGGATGCAAAGCACTTATATTCAGAAAACTATAATTCATTGCTAAAAGAAATAAAAAGAAGTTTTAAAAAAGATCTAAATAATTGGAAGAATATTCCATGCTCATGGATTGGGAGACTAAATATCATTAAGATGTCAGTAAAATTGATATACAGATTCAATGCAATCCCAATAAAAATTCCACCAGTGTTTTTTAAAGCAAATGGAAAACAGAATTATTAAATTTATCTGGAAGGGTAAGAGGCCCCGAATAGCCAGAAATATCTTAAAAAGGAAAAGTGAAGTTGGAGGACTCTCACTTCCAGACTTTAAATCCTATTACATAGCTACAGTGGTAAAAACAACATCATATTGGCATAAAGATAGACACATAGACCAATGGGAATCAAACTGATAGTTCAGAAACAGACCCTCATATCTATGGCCAAGTGATTTTTTACAAACCTGTCAAACCCACCCAATTGGGAAAGAACAGTTTATTCAACAGTGTTGGGAGAACTGGATATCCATAGCCACAAGAAAGAAAGAAGACCCCTATCTCACACCTTATACAAAAATTAACTCAAAATGGATCAAAGACCTAAATATAAAGGGAAGTACAAGAAAGATCCTAGAAGAAAATGAATGGAAACATCTTCAAAACCTGGTGGTAGGTGGTGGATTCTTAAATCTTACACCAAAAACATGAGCAATGAAAGAAAACAAGGATAAATGGGACCTCCTCAAACTTAAACACTGAAATCAAAGGATTTCATCAAGAAGGTAAAAAGGCAGCTGGCTTGATCTAAGCCCCCTCTCAATATAGAGGTGGAGTGGATATCACCATTCCAGGGTCCACAGGCTGGAGGAATAAAATATGGTTAGAGTGGACATACTGATATTCTACTATAGAACTCTGTGACTAGTAATGGAAGAAATTGTAGCATTGATGTGGAGAAAGTGGTTGCGGTAGTTGCTGAGAGCAGGGAGAGGGAAAAAGAGATGTGATGTGGGGGCATTTTTGGGGCTTGGAGTTGTCCTAAATGATATTGCATGGATAGATGCTGGACATTATATATCCTGCCATAACCCATGGAATGTAGTGGCGGAGAGTGTAAACTACAATGTAAACTATTATCCATGTGGAGTAGCAGTGTTCCAAAATGTATTCACTAAATGCAATGAATGTGCCACAATGATGAAAAAGGTTGTTGATGTGGAAGGAGTGAGGGGGTTTGGGTGTGTGTTATATGGGAACCTCTTATATTTTTTAATGTAACATTTTTTGTGAAAAAAAAAGGCAGCCCACTCAATGGGAGAAAATATTTAGAAACCAGTTATCTGATAAGGATTTGATTTCCATTCCATATAAGGAGATCATATAACTCAACAATAAAAGAGCAAGCAATCCAATTAAAAAATGGGCAAAAGATTTAAATAGACATTTCTCCAAAGAGGAAATACAAATGGGCAAAAACTGCATGAAAAAATGTTCCATATCACTAGCTATTAGGGAAATGCAAATTAAAACCACAATGAGATATCATCTAACATCACACAGAATGGACATTATTTAAAAAAAGATAACAGTAAGTGCTGGAAAGGGTTTGAAGAAACAGGAACACTTTTTCCACTATTGGTGGGAGTGTAACATGTTGCAGCCTCTGTGGAAGACAGTTTAGCAGTTCCTGAGGAAGCTAAATATAGAACTTCCATATGATCCAGCAATTTCTCTACTATTAGTATATCCAAAAGAACTAAAAACTATTACATGAACAGACACCTGCACACCAATGTCCATAGTGGCATTATTCACAATTGCCAAAAGATGCAAACAACCCAAGTGTCCATCCACCAATGAATGGATAAACAAAACATGCTATTTACATACAATGAAATACTATGCTGCAGAAAGAAGAAATAAAATTGGGACATGAGATAACATGGATGAATCTTGAAGGCATTATACTGGGTTTATAAATGGTCTCATTAATATGAACTAAATATGAAGAATAATATTTTGATAACATGGATTAAAACCTAGATTATAGGTTATGAGGAGATAAGAGGAGGGCTGAGAAGAACTACTGAATGCTTAATGTACATAGAAGTTTTAATTAATTTGACTGTAAAAGTGTGGAAATGGATAGATTTGATATAACACATTATAGTGAGTAGCAACTGGTTTATAAATGGGATTGTGCCTGGAAAATGTTGTGTGGGGAAGTAAATGTCAATAGAAAGAAAGCTAAAGAATAATCCAGGACTGAATAACACAGTGAACTCAGAGATAAATGAGGATTGTGGTTGAGAGTACAAATGCAAGAGAGTCCTTCTGTGTGCTAGAGCAGATGTACATCACTATTACAGGGTGATGGGAATATGGAGAAGCATGGGAAAACTCTAATTGGTGTGACCTATAGACTGTGGTTAGCCATACTACAATAGTATTCTTGCATCAATGCCAAAACTGTACTGTGTTGATAATGGAGGTGTATGGAAAAAGTGTGCCAAATGTATGCTATCAATCATTGTTGGTGGTAATGGTCTGATGATGTGTCATAATCTGTAGCAAATGTTCTTCCATGGTGTGGTGTGTTGGTGAAGGGGTGTTGTATGGGAAATCTATATATCTGTATGATTATTTTGTAAGTTCACAACCTCTGTAACAAAAATATATTTAAAAAATAATAATATGGGTTGGGGAAAAAATACACCAAATGTAAGATAAGGACTATAGTTGGTAGTAATATTTTGACAATGCTCTTGCATAGTTTGTAACAAATGTTTCACAACAATGCAAAGTGCTCATGGAGGGGTGATGTATGAGACCCCTGTATGATATTATGCATGTTTACTTTGTAAGTTCACAATCTTTACTATATACTTTATTGTTTATGTGTGTTCATGTATGAATGATATGCTACAATAAAAATATCTTAAATTAAGGAAATAAATTTAAAAAATATATCTAAAAAGAGTGAAATAAAGCAATTATAGGAAAATGCTAACAATTATTGAATAGAGTTTATGGGTGCTTATGGTTCATTTTAAAGATTCTTTGCAGATTTTCATAACTAAAAGTTGATAGTGATTATTAAGGATTATAGGATAAAGAGGAATAAAGGAACCAATAATGGATGTGGGGCAGTCAGTTGGGAGGTTTTTGTAATAGTTCAGATAACACCTGAATGGTGACAGAGAGGATTTGGTAAATTAGACCTTGGTAAATATAAATATCTAGGTAGCAGAAGAACTAGAGATGATGCTCGCTTAGAATAGTGCCAGTAGGCATCATTAGTGTGTGAAGGTCAGGGGATACCAGAAAACCACGGCATCAGGACTGACAGTCTTATGGTGATTACATTCCTGGTGTGTCCCCTGTGGTGGGGTGAAAGGAATAAATTGACACCTGTGAAAATAACTCCAAAACCTGAATTTCTGGTTGTTGGTACTTTTCTTCTCTAAGCAAGGACAGGATGAAATGGAAAGTTTATCTTTCAGTTCTACTCATAGCTCGTATTGCATATGCCAATGCTTTGGAGTCTCTTTGAAGATTGGTGGCTGAATTTAAAAGTTTCCTTTAGGATTGTTCTTATAGGCAACCCTTGTGAAAGGACTTGACTCTCACATACAGATTTTTCAGACTTCTGTAATGACTATGCCTGATGTAAAGATGATGGAGTGAGCACATACTCAGAATAGGGCAGTGGTGATGGGAGGGCCTGGAGACCAAGACCCGAAGGTGGGTCAGTGCGGTAGAGAGGAGAAAGTTGGTGAGATGGAGAATGATAAGTGTTGACACTTGTGAATCTTTTTGGATTGCAAAAGTAAATATTTCTTAATTGTAATGTGAAAAACAACAATAGTACTGGACAACTACTATGTGCCAGGACAAAGAAAAAAAAAAATCCTATGGGGTGCTATTATTATTCCTGTTTTTGAAATGAGGTGGCTAAGGTTTAAAGGAGGTAAGGAATATTTCCCCAGGCCACACAGTTGGAATGTGCCCTTGATTTTAGGATCTGGCATTTATGTGTCTAAAAAAAACTTATTTTGAAGTGAATATGGATTTTCAGGCATAGAATTGCCACTCTGTATCTTAAATTCCCAGATCCATTGAAGTTAGGATTGTGCAGAGAATATAAATAGGCCTGAAATCTTGAATCACAGAGACCTTTTTAGACCAGTTAACATATTACTCATGTTCCTTGCAGATGGATTTACCACTTCATAGTCTTTCTCACTTGTGATCAATGCTTTGAACTCCTATGATTCTCTTTTATTAGCCAAGTAATAGTCTTTTGATAGCTACCAGAAAACTTCCTTGAATTATCTTCCAGGCTAGAACGTCTAGCTATAGAATATAGTAGAGTATATCACTTAAGCAAAACTATGAATCACTTCAGAAATTAGTAATTTATTAAATAATAGTATCCTTTTCTGAAGACACAGTAGAGAAATTTAAAAAAAACAAAATACAATAAAACAAAAAAAACCAAACCTGAAACCAGTCCTACTCTTCCTAGGGATTTAATTTTTCTTCTTTTTTTGATGATTTTTTTCTTCCTCTTAACATGTTTCTGTGAAGTTAAGCTTATCAACAGACTGTACATACATCGGTTGGCAGCATGCTTTAATATGTTGCTTGGATACAGGTGTTTGGAAATATAAGAACAAAATTTATACCTGATTCTGTTGCCAAGGAAACCAGGAAAACTTAAGGATTTTCCTTTGATAATCATGACCATAAACAGGGAAAACATCTATTAAGCATTTGAGAAAAAGAAAAATATGTAAGATATGTTTTAATTGTATTTCTTCACTGGCAAGTTAATATGTTTCTACATATTTGCCTTTTTATGTCTTCTGTTGCCTTTTTATGCCTGTGGTATAAATATTGCTTCATCAGTCTTTTTCAGTAAATTTGATCACATTACATGGTATGTGGGGGCGGTCACCATATTGGAATATAAATGCAAATCACGATTGAAAAACAATACATAAACAAGTTATAAATAAAAGCATGGGTCTTTGAAGGATGGCACTTATAGTTAGTTCTACAAACCTTCCTTTTACAATCAGAGCCTGAGATTTGCAGGAGAAAGTCATTGCTTATGTCAACCCTAGTAGAAAATCGTTTCCAGGAAAAACAAACAACAAGTTAATTTGTGAAATCTATTTTGTTTCTCCAGCTACAAGGAAATGTTATGCCTGCCTGAGATTTTCCTTCAATCCCAACCCTGACAGACTTCCTTAATATTATTGAGGCTGACAGTGTGAGAGTTAGGTTTACTAAAGCAGGAAAAACAATGTCTGCCCAGGATAGATGATAGAGCCTTTTTACATGTGTACTTAATTGTGTGCGGAAGCATAGTTGCCCTTGACTCGAGAATGTTCTCTTCCAGACGGTGTCTTTAATAAAACTCAGTGTTCTTGTTATAGTTCAAGTCATCTTCCAAAACCTGCTGTAGGAAGTACCTTGTCTCTATACACAGAGTCCAAACAATGCTAAAAAGGGAAATGGAACATATGGTAATAAACTCTCCGAAGCTTTGAAGTGGGTAATCGGCAACCAGGACTGGAGAGGAACTGGCAACCACGAAATACCCCCCAGGGCCTCATTAACCAGGCCAACTGTGCTGCAGGGGAGGAAAACAGTATCCTTACCTGATACAGCCTTTCAGGGAGAACCTAAATTTTCCTTCTGCTGGAAGGAGAGTGAATTTGAGGGTAAGAAAGCTTCAGCAAGAAGCTGGAATTAAACCAGTGCCCAAGTGACCCCTTTACCATAAGTATCTCTGTTTATTTAGAAATAAAATTTATGAGCTTTTGAAGGTTTATTTTAGTCAAATGTTGTATGAGGAGCACTGACCGTAAAAGTTCAGGAGATTTACACTTGGGCTACTCCCAGCTCTGACCATAATGACAGTGGGAAGCCACGGTTTTGCCTCAGCTTTCCCATGGGTAGAATGGACTGGAGCGCTGGATGCGGTGAGTATGTGAGTCTGGCCTGAGTGTTTTCTAGGATCTTCCTAATAGTCCGTAATGTCCACTTCCGTGCAGCAACACTGATTTGCAAACACTATGTCTGTGGGGATGGGAGGTCCAAAGAGATATTTTATGGGCATTGTCAAGACAGTGTTTCTGTAATTCCTCTTAAATTTCACAAGACTACTTTTTGTGCAATTAATTGAGAGGCATACACACACACATAGTGTATATTCTACCACCTCCTGCTCCTTTTCATCCCCCCACTTCCTCTTCCTGTTCTTCTTTTACTTCTAACATATTCTTATAATTGATAAATTCTCAAAATACTTGGCAATTTTTTTTTTTTTAGGTACCAGAGCCGGCGATTTAAACCGGTACTTTGTATGTGGGAAGCTGGAACCTCAACCACTGAGCCACATCAGTTCCCCTGAGTTGTTTTTTTTCTTTGTTTCTTTGCTTGTTGGTTGTTTTTTGTTTTTAGGAGGCACCAGGACCAAACCCGGGACCTCCCATCTGGAAAGCAGGTGCTCAACCACTTGAGCCACATCTGTTCCCCAAAATGTTTTTAAGATAACCCATCAAAGTAAGAAGAGAAAAGGTCCCAGACTTGGTAATATCCCTTTTACTGCCAATTCTTTTCATCACAATAGCCTCTAGCTATCTGTACACTATCTTATGAACTTACTTATTTGTATCCTGTGTTTTTGTTTGTTTTTTGTTTTAACTTTGCTTGAGCTCCATGATATTTTATTGCTTTCCTTTTAAAATGATAACAATTATAATTTAGCAGTTATTTATTTATTGCCTGCTACATTTTGTATATCCAGCATCACTTTTAATTCTCACAAGTCTTTAGTACACACATTACCACCCCATTTTATAGATAAGGAAGACTCCTAGAAGCTTAGTCAATTGCTCCAAGTCACAGAAATAGTCAGTTGCAGCCTGGATTCACAGAGCTCTAAGTTCATGCTATAAGTGGGCCAGATATTGGAGAGTTTAGCAACTATACTATTGCCGGTAAAATACTGAATGGGATACAAAAAAGTAGTTAAGAAGTCAAAATATTTGGATTCTACCCATAACATCCTGATTAATAAAGTGTAAGACCTTAAGCAAGTTACTAACCAGTTTGTATTCCTATTCTACCTTTGTAAAACATTAGTGAAGTTTTTACAGACTAATTCCACAATGACTTTAAAAGGGAAGTATAACCTTCCATTATTCTATGGCATGGAGTAACAAACTAAGATCTATAACCTTTTGCATTTTAAAAATTACTCTCAGATATACTATCAATTTACTCACTTAAAACTTCATAGCACCTCTTAAAAACTCCGAAATGTCTTCTAGATAAGATGTGTTTCTACACTGAATGGATTTCTTGTCTTTCTGGCATGGGTCTGTAGGTTGAATGTAGAGAAAGGGAACAGAATCCTGTGGTTTAAATACCTCTGGATTCCAATCTTGGACCTCAAGGTCATGATGACTTTCTATCGGGTTGTCCTAGATCATCAGTCTGGGGGAGAAACAATGTAGAGTATTAGAGAAACCTGCAAATGCACTGGAAGCTTTTTGATGTTATAAGTCCTTGAATTGCAGCCTCACTCCAAAGACCTAAATACATTTACTTCTAGCCCCATTTCCTGGCAGTATGAGACATTGGGATTGTCAGGGTTGCTGATTCCCCGGACAGTGGTTACTCTTGCTGGAGAGCATGTGTTGGTAGCTTCATCTCATCTCAGCAAGAGAATTGCTCCTTGAGCCCGAGCAAAGCTGAAAAGAACATTTTACATTTCTACCCCATCCTGAGGACAGGTTCCACATCAGGGCTGTATTTGGTGGACCCTTCCCTGCCAAGGCCCATGACAATTCTCTTCCTTGGAGGGAATAAAGGTGAGTCATATACCACCTCCCATTAAGGAACCCACTTTCTTTCTCCTCCATGAATATTTGGTCTAGTCTGCTGCCATTTTTAGCCAGATCATGTCTCTTATCTATATTTTTCTTATTCTAATAAAGTAACAATATCCTTTATATTGGGCCTGTAAATTTGGACACCCTTTGAATGTCCTTGTAATATATAGTTATATAAACTGCCGAACTATGAAATCAATATCCATTTATGGAATAAATGAACAAACTCTGAAATTGCATCATGAGAAAACACCATAAAATTTCTCTGCCTTTCCTCTGGAATATTTCTCAAACAAACCACTTAGCCTTCTGTTCAGGCTTCTGCTCATACTACAACATAGATGAGTTTTGCAGCAGCACCTGCCAAGGTGAAACATGGGGCAGGCAAGTTTATTCTCACATACAGACATATACAGTGAACCCACTGTATATCTCCCCTTTGATATAAAAAAAATTACATGGAATTTAGCATGTCCAAGAATCCTTTGGTTTTCCCTCTAGCACCAGCTATTATCATAGTCTGCACATGTATGTTATTGGCAAATGTGTTCTCTACTTATTCTGGTCAAAAATCTTCTGTTATCCTTGACTTCTTTCTTTCTTTAACAACCCATAAGCACTATGTTAACAAATCCCATTAAAACTCTACTTTCAAAAGATTTCCAGAAATTGGCAACTTCTCATCACCCACAGAATCGTATCTCACCAGAATTATTGCAATAATCTATTAAGAGGACTCCCTACTTCGACCTTGTTCCTATATAGTCCATTTTTCAACACAGTGGCCAGAGTGATCCCATTAAGATAATTCAGATCATGTTTCTCTTCCAGTGAAAACCTTCCAAGTGTTTCCCATCTCACTTGGTATAAAAGCCAAAGTCTTTTCATCTGGCTCCCTGTTACTTCTTAGAACATATCTCCTACAATTTCATCCCTTTTTCTCTGTGTTTCAGCCACACTGGCCACTGTGCTGTTCTTTGAATACATCCGGTACATTCTTCAGAACCTTTGTATCTTTTCTTGCCCAGTCATCTACTGGCTGGCTCCCTCATCTTCTTTAGATATTTATGGAAATATCTCCGTTCAGTGAGACGTTTCCTGGTCTATTTAATACTGCCTATGACCCTTCCCCCACCTACACACATGTCCTATCCTTTCTTCCTGCTTAATTTTCCTCATAGCATCTGTCATACCACCTAATACACTATATATTTTACTTACTTGCTTTATTTATTGTTTGCCCCTTCCACAAAAGAATGTAAATCAGGGGTAAGGGAGAAGTGCATACTCCTTCAAGCTTTCTGTCCCATACTGCTCTATGTTGGATTCTACCCAATCTGACTTCTGCCTAAGGACTGATGGATCCTACTGCTGCATGAGTGAATACTCAAAGGAATTTCCCAAAGATATAAACTGAACTCAAAACCAGAAGTGGAAATTCTAGCTCTCATTCAAGGATAGTAGAAGAGTAACTTGGTATTAGATGGAAGTCTGGAGACTGTATGGACTGTGGTGCTGCCACATAAGAAACATCCATTCGTACTTCATCAAATGACAAACATGTGCTCAGTTTAAGTGGTGAAAGGACTAAGGCAAGTGCCAGTGTATTTAGATGAAGAAAAGGCTGACATACCAGTTGGACACAGGAATCCACCACAGAGAATTCCTGACAGTTATGAAAATATCTTGCACAAAATTAACTTGTCGTTATTTCTTTCTAATACTGTCAATTTGAATACCGTTTAATTTTTTCACAGCATTCAACATGACTCAATAACACTATGCCCCAAAGGAAAATGTATTATCTTTATAACACAATTCTATGCATTATTAAATTCTGATACCAGACATGTTAGAAAAGCAATGCACATTGTACAAAGCATTTTCTAGAATGCTTTAGAGCAGTTAGAATGAAGCCAAAAAGAATGGTGTCCATCACCCAAGAAATGCTTAATTCCTGTCACTAGTCCATAAATATTGCAGTTTTTGCATTGTTGAAATTTGCCATTTGATATTGGCATATATTCTTAAATAAATGTGGTTATGTTACACAGCATTTTAATATGCATGTCTCGCTTTATTTTTTACTAATGACTTATTACTTACTGTTTATTTTATATTTATTTTAGACTATGGAAATGATGTTAGACAAAAAGCAAATTCTAGCCATTTTCTTATTTGAGTTCCAAATGGGTCAAAAGCAGCAGAGACAATTTGCAATATCAACAATGCATTTGGATAGAAATTGCTAATGAACGTACAGTGCAGTGATGGTTCAAGAAGTTTTGCAAAGGAGATGAGAGCCTTGAAAATGTGGCCAGCCATTGGAGAGCAAACAATTGAGAGCAATCATTAAAGTTGATACTCTTACAACTACACGAGGTATTGCTGAAGAACTCAACCTTGACCATTCTATGGTCATTTGGCATCTGAAGCAAATTGGAAGGTGTAAAAACTCAATAAGTGGGTGTCTCATGAGCTGACCGAAAATTTTAAAAATTGTCATTTTGAAGTGTCATCTTCTCTTATTCTACACAACAACGAACCATTTCTCTATCAGATTGTGATGAGTGATGAAAAGTGGACTTTATCCGACAGTCTGCGATGACCAGCTCAGTGGTTAGAATGAGAAGAAGCTCCAAAACACTTCCCAAAGCCAAACTTGCACCAAAAAAAAGGTCATGGTCACAGCTTAGTGGTCTGCTGCCAGTCTGATCCACTACAGCTTTCTGAGTCCTGGTGAAATCATTTCATCTAGAAGTATGCTCAGCAAATCAATGAGATGCACTGAAAACTGCAACGCCTGCAGCCTACATTGGTCAACAGAAAGGGACCGATTCTTCTCAACAAAGCCCGACCGCAACGTTGGACAACCAACCCTTCAAAAGTTGAATGAATTGGGCTACGAAGTTTCACCTCATCCTCCATATTCACCTGACCTCTCACCGACTGACTGACTACCACTTCTTCAAGCATCTCGACAACTTTTTACCGGGAAAACGCTTCCACAATCAGCAGGATGCAGAAAATGCTTTTCAAGAATTTGTGGAATCCCAAAGCATGGATTTTTACACTACAGGAATAAACAAGCTTATTTCTCATTGGCAAACTGTATTTATTGTAACGGTTCCTATTTTGATTAATAAAGATGTGTTTGAGCATAGTTAGAATGATTTAAAATTCAAGGTCTGAAATCACAATTCCTTTTGCAACAACCTAATAAATGTAAGTATTAGGGGTAGAAAAGGAACTGAAAATGTGAGAGAATGAGAACTCTTAGGATAACATAGTATAATGGTTGAGGTAATAGACTTTGGAATCAAACTGAAATGGATTTGAATTCAGTTTCCAAGACTTGATAGCTGTGGACAGTCATTAACTACTAATCCTGTTTCTTGGCAATAACAATCATGCCTACCTCAGAGCAGACTGTAAATGAAATTCACATGGAACATACTTAGTTCTGTGCTCAGTAAATTGTATCCACTATTATGATGTCTACTCATGCACTTACTACCTATCAGTGAGATTTATTTTAATGCACTGGGAAGGGATATCTAGTGAGAGAGAAACTCAGCTCATTGCTGTAGAGCTGCTCAGAACCTTTCACGCAATGATCAGAGTTTTCTTGTTAACAGTAACTATGAATGTGGGAAAGGAACCACTCACTGCTTTCCTGATTAACTATAGTATCATTTCCAATCATTATCCTTTTCATCTTACTTGACTGTAAATATATAACCTAATTATCCTTTCACTTAAATAGCTCCTTTAATGATCTGATTTTCAAAGTGCTTTTCAACCATTCATTAATTAGGCAGCTCCACCCATTTTTCTAGAGCCTATTAAGAGCTTTGGGGAATAGGAAATCCCCCCTGTCTTTCTAATGGAGACAGAGAGGCAACCTCGCAATTTTTGAAGCATCATGTAGAAGAAGGGAAAGATTATTCCCTGAGTTCAATTTGTTACTGTTTCCTTACTAATCATATTTCCTTGCAAGTTCCCTTAAAAACTTTCACCATGTGTATGAATTAGTCAGAGTCCATGACCTGACTCTGCTGCCTCACTATTTTTATTATCTTTCACTTTAAAGTGTGGTATCATGACTTTTGATTTCCTGGCATTACTTTCACCTCTCTTATTCCATACCATGACAGTTATCCAGCAGGGTATTCAGTTTTCTCCTTAACTAGGTGGGGCTGGGTATTCAATACCTGTGACAATAAACATCAATTTGGCTAAAGGAAACAACGATTTGTAAATGAATAGGAAACTTTATTGGATCTGAGCTTTTGCTGGCAGTCTAACCCGGGGGGGAACTAAGCTGTCAATAAATGAGGCATGTTTTAATTAAGAATCTTCTTTGCATCTTTATAGCACATAATGTTAGTGTGGTTCTAGAGACTATATGATAGGTATTTATTTAAGGAGGATCCCTTCCCAGAAGGCTCTCCTCAGAATCTGGCCTTTGCCATTCTGGAAGATGATGAGAAAGAAAATATGCTATTTCCCTTACCTTACGGATATATTCCTGGCTAAGAAAGTAACTGGGCTCTTTGAAATTGCATAAAATGTGTCCCTCTTAAAAAATATTTATTTTAGAAAAGGAGTATTAGATCATGCTGTGCCCTCTGCGGGGAAATTCACACCCCAAGATTGTGTGACCCTCTCCTCACTTCATTTAGGTCTTGAGTCAAATGTCCAACCCTCACCTTTATCTTTCTTTGTGACACATATCACAACCTTTCCATTGCCTTTTATATTTTTTAGGGTTATTTATTGTGTCTCCTCTACTAGAATGTGAATTCTGTGATAGCAGGGATTTGAGATATTCACTGCTCCATCCCCAATCAATACTTGTTGAATGACTTTGAAGGAAATGGTGAAAAAGCCGAGGTAAAAACACATAACATAAAATAATAAAATGGAAAACAATAGCTGGTCTACAGATTATAGGGCCTAGTTTCAAAGAATTTTATGAAAATCTGACTCTTCTTGTAAGAGCACAGTTATTGTCACTGTGGAAATGAGAGGCAGGAATAATTATATTCTATAGATAATCTTAAGAAGCTCTTGAATTTGGCCAATAATTTAATCTCTCTTCCAGAATGATCTACCTCCTATTCTCTGTATCGTTCTTATTCACTCCAGGAAGGAGAGAGAAGAGTTGACTAGGTGAGATAAAAGAGTGATTGAAAGATGAACACCTGGTGTCTGGGGGTTGGCAGACACTTTGGGTGAATAGAAGGTAGTGAGGCTTTCTTCCAGGAAGCTGGCAGCCGTAGCCTCATTCAAGGCAATCAAATTGCTCTTCTGTTCACCATGACTCCTACTGTCCTTTCTAATTCCTAAACTTTGCTCAGCCATCCTCCTTTGCTTTCCTTCTTTCTCAGTATCTTCCTTTCCATCCTGCCTTCATGAATGGGACAGCAGGTAACTCAAAATCCCTCTGATAGAAGTCAGGGTATAAGACTTGGAACTAAGGGACAGAGATACTAAAGTATTATCTGTTCTTTAACTTATTGGCTGAGTGACCCAGCTCTGTGGTTGAGGGGCTAGGTATAGAACATTCTTATTTCCAGCTTTGACTTTATCCAGTGAGTGTTAAGGATGTAAAAAGTTTTAAATGCATTGTAAAAGTGTATTTATGCTCCTCTCTGTATGTCTTGCTTTGAACAAATTTATTGCATATTGCTAGCTTTAATGGAAAATATCAGCTAAAAATAATGATGATGATAACTACCATTTTTGAACATGTTTGTTCCAGGAATAGTACTAAGTGATATAATATATAGTCATTATTTTGCTTAATAGTCTCAACAACAGAGGTACATATTAGCATTAGCTGCATGTCACAAATAAGGCTCCTGAAATTTAGGCTAAGACATTGCTCACAATCAATAGTTAATAAAAAACTAAGGATTTAGACCTAAACCTGTCAAAATCCCAATATGTTCAGGGCACTTAGAGAATTACAAAGGACCAATTCCACATTTAAGTCCATGATACCTGAGTTGCAGCTTTCTGTGTTTTGGTCCCAGATGCTTTGACCAATATGATTAAGTAGTCAATATTAAAAAATGGGTAAGGTTTGAGTTCCAGATTCTAAATACCTGGTTTCAAATGCCAGTATTCAGTCATGAGATCGTGCACTTTGTTAATTCAGTATCATTCTTCTGAAGTCATGATATTGGTGACAAGTTTAGCCACTTGGTGTGTTAGTACACCAAAGGGGTGCCAATGCAAAATACCAGAAATCTGTTGGCTGTTATGAAAGGTATTTATTTGGGATAAAAGCTTACAGCCCCAAGGCTGTGAAAAGTCTTACTCAAGGTACCATAAGAGGTACTTTTCACCAAAGTCAGCTGCCACATGTTGAAGAAAGATAGTGGGTGGTCTCTGCTGAGTTTCAGTCTTCCTCTCTGGGCTACCTCTTCTTCTGAGCCTTTGTGGACCCAGCTTCTTCCCAATCTCAGCTGTTGGCTGACATAGGGCTTGTCTCTCGTCTCGCCTCTTGTATATCAGCCTCAGCTCTCTTCCCAAGGTGAGCTGTAAGCATCAGGCAAATGGTTCATCTCTCCCTGGGCCTTTATCTGTTTGAAACTTCTCCTTTCTGTCACATGGCAGAATCAAAAATGACAAAGTTCTCTCTTTTGGTGGCTTCTTGTGTGAGTGTCCATTTATATCAGACCCACCAAGGGCCATGCCTTACTGATGTAGTCAAATCAAAGGCCTACTCTTAACAGGTAATCTAGTCAAAGCCACTTCAGCTGAATGTACTACAATCAAAGTGAATCACACCCAGAAGTATAGATTAGTTTTTCTTTTTGGCATTCATAAAATAATCGCAAACTGCTGCACTTCATAAGGACATATGGTTTGTTTTCTTTCGTTGTTGTTGTTTCAATTGAGATAACTATTATTTGCACTGTTTATTTGGACATAGTTCAGGTATTGAGGCAAGAGTTAGTCTGCCCTACATCATGCACTGTGGTGAGAAAATGTATTATAGACAAGTGTAATAGACGATGTGGGTGGATTAGATCTGATATGGTCTAACCCTTTCCAAGTCTAGACTTAATATGTGACAAGCCACATTGGGAAATTGAGAGAGAGAAGTTTCTCTAATTTGCTTAACAAGAATTAAAAGATCTAAAATCAACTATCAGCATCTGCTTTCATGAGCTCCAGCCATTAAACATTGAAGAAGATATCCAGAAGAACATGGGGAAAATTAAAATGTATTCATTGAATGAAAGGGAACATAAACATATTAAGTAAGTTATGTGGGCTCCCTAAGCCTTAGTTTTGTCATCTACAAAGTGATATTAAAATAGTATTTACTTCATTGGCTGGGAGGGAGGATGAAATTAAATGATCCTAATTGGTCTTCCTGCTTCTACTCTTGCTCCCTTAAAACTATTTTCAACACAGCAGTCAGAGTGGTGCCTCTAAAATGTAAGTCAGACCTTGTCACTTCTCAGCTCAAGAACTGGAGTGGCTGCTCATTTCATTCAGAGTGGAAGCCAGGGACCCCGAAGTGGCCTGGAGACTCTACACAATCTGGCCCCTTGTAACATCTCTGGTATCCTCCTACTGTTCTTCCCTCACACAGTCCTCATTAATATGGCCTTTGTTTTCGTTTTCTAGGCTGCTGTAATGCAATACACCAGAAACACATACTTTTACAATGGGGGTTTATTCACTTGCAAATTTATAGTTCTGAGGCCCTGAAAATGTCCATCATCAGGAGATGGTTTCTCCCTTCTCTTTCAGGCTTTGTTGCTGCAGCTTCTGGCTTCCAGTGGCTTTCTCTCCGCTTCTGTGAGTTTCTCTCCATTTTCATCCTGTTCATCCAGTAAGAGGAGTAACACACACCCTGGGCTGGGCCATACTGAAGTAACCCAATCAAAACGTCCCACCTTCAATAGGTTTTCACCCACAGGAATGGATTAGCTTTAAGAACATGGTCTTCCAAGGTACTTATAGTCTCAAACTACCACAACCTTGAAACTGCCAGGGACATTCCTACCTGGGTCCTTGCCTGGCTGATCCGTCTGCCAGAAACATTACGTGCTATGTCTTTGTCTCTGTTTCCGACTAAAATTTAAGTCCATGAGGACAAGAATATTTATCTGTACTTTTTTTTCACTAAAGAAGCCTCAGGCCTAGAAGAGTTCGCAACGCTCATTTCTATGAATGAGTGAATGAATCCATATAAACAATCCATAGCATGGCTCTTTGGGACACAGGACAAGCTCAATATATAGCAGCTATTTTATAGGTCTGCCAACTAGTGCAATTGGAAACCAGACTAAAATGGCTTCACTGGTTAATTTCTCCACAAATTTAAGAAGAAAATAAATCACATTTATACTGTTTTTTTTTTTTCAGGTAATAAAAAAAGAGGAACATTTTTTCACTTTACTTTATAATGTCAGTGTAACTGTGATACCAAAACATGAAAAGGACATCATAAAAAAAAAATCCATTCCTTTATCTCCCATTAACATAGACTTGAAATTCCTAAACATATTAGCAAAGAGAATACAACAATATAAAAATAGCATAATAGCAAAATTTACTTCAGGAATGCAATGATGGTTTAATATTAGAAAACCAATCAATCAATATAATTGAGTAGAAAAGCTTAAAAATAGCGAAAATTGTATCATCTTAATAGATGCAAAAAAGTCATGTGACAAAATTCAATGCCATTCATAATGCAGGAAAAAATATCAGCAAACTAGGCACAGAAAATAATGTTTTTATTGTGATTTAAATAAAGTATGTACAAAAATCTAGTGCTGGCATCACATTTAATGGTGAAATATTGAACTCTTTTCCCCTAAGTTTGTGAATGAGACAAAGATTCCTACTATTTCCATTTAAATTCAATATGTACTGGTTATTTTAATCAATGGAATAAAAAGGAATGAAATTTATAAAGATATTAAAGGATGAAAGAATTAAAACTGTCTCTATTCACAATACATAATTATGTACCTAAGAAATCTTAAAGGAGTTATAAACTATTAGAAGTAATAAGTGAATTTAGAAAATTTTCTGGATGGAAAATCAATATAGGAAAAAACACTTTTATTTCTATATACCAAACAGAGAAGATAAGGAAATTAGAAAAACAATCCCATTTACAATAGCACCTAAAAACCATGTATCTATGGATTAGATTTCATAAAAGATATGCAAGATATCTATAATTAAACTATAAAATGCTGATGAAGGAAATTAAAGAGGACCTAAATAAATGGAGAGATTCACCATGTTCAGGGATTGGAAGTCTTCAATATTTTTAAGATGTTATTTCTTCCAAAATGATTTTGATTTTCTTTACAAAACCTAACTGGTTTTTGTATAGAAAATGACCATCTGATTCTATAATGTATATGTAAGTAAAGAGATCTAGTAGAGCGAATTCAATTCTGAAGAAGAACAAAGCTGGAGGGTTTACGCTACTAGATTTCAAGACTTATTCTAAAGCGCCATCATTAAGACAATGTGGTAATTGTGCAAAGAAAGACAAACTGATGGAAAAGAATTAGGAATGTAGAGATAGACTCACACATATAGAGTCTCTTGAATTATAAATGTGCCACTTGTGTTCAGTGTAGAAATAGAGGTCTTTGCGTTAAATTGTATTGTAGCAATTAAAAATCATATGGAAAACTCAACCTTGACTCCTACATTACAGCGTAAATGAAAATTAATTGAGATAGACTTATATATGAAAGACAGAAAATTAAAGTTTCAAGAAGAAAACAAAAATATCTTTATGACTTTAGGGTAGGCATAGATTTCTTAAAACGACACATAAAGCACCTACCATGAAAAAAATGAAAACTGATAAATTGGACTTCAGGAAAAACAAGACTTTCAATTCCGCAAAATATATCAATCATTCTGAGAATGAAAGATAACTACAAAACTGAGATGAGATATCTGTAATGTATCGATCTGGCCAAGGATTGTTCATGCAAATTAATATGAAAAAAACCATACTGTTTTAGTTTCCTAGGCTGCTGAAAGCAGATACCACAAAATGGGTTGGCTTAAACAATAGGAGTTTAAGCTTATGGTTTTGGATAAAAAAGAAAGTCTATATCAAGGCATCATCAAAGTGATGCTTTCTCTGAAAATTATGACATTCTGGGGCTAGCTTCAGGCAATCCTTGGCTCCTCTGTCCCATGGCAAGGCAGATGGCAGTATGTCCTGGTCTTTCCCTCCTCTTCCAGGTTCCATTGATGAAGCTTTTTCCTTCCTGTGGCTTTCTCTCTCTGCCTGAGTTTTGTCCTCATAAAATGGACTCCAGTTATAGGGTTAAGACTCATCCTGATTGTGGTGGGATACATCTTAAATGAAGGAACCTTATTAAAAGGTCCTACTTATAATGGGCTTACTATACAGAGTATGCATTAAATTTAAGAATGTTTTCTGGGGTACCTGCAGATTCAAACTAACACATATATGAATATAAAAAAAGTTTAGGCATTTCATAAAACAGGATATCTAAGTAATAATAAGCAATCAAAAGATAATAATTATTACTCATCAGGAAAATGTAACCATAATAAGACAAGAATTTACACTCATTAAATTTAAAAATTGTAAGGATTTACAGTATTACTTCTTTTTCTTTAACATTGCTGGTGGGAGTGTAAATTGGTACAACCACTTATAAGTTGGGAAACTTACAGTATCTACTAAAGCTAAATTTTTAAGGCCCCACAATGCAGAAAATTTACTTTCAATTATATACTGAATAGAAATTCATACATATGTTCACTAAAAGACCTCTGTAAGAGTGTTAATAGAATTATTATTCATACTAGCCAAAAACAAGAATCAGCCAAAATGTCTATTAGCAGGGAAATGGATAAAAAATCATTCATGCAATGGAATATTATAGGCAATAAACAAGCATGAATTAGTGATACTCAGAACAATGTAGGTAAATATCTACACAAATATACGCTAAAAGCCAGACCAAAAATGTACATAGTGTTATATTTTATTTCCGTGAAGTTTGAAACATACAAGACCAATTTACTGGAAACAGGAGTCAGAATAGTTTTATCTCTGAGGGGAAGGCAGTGCATGTAATTATTTGGAGGGGACATGAAAGAAATTCCTAGGATGCCAGTAATATTCTGTACTGTCATGCTGGTGGCGGATACACAGATTAGTGTACTTGACATACTTTACTGTATATTTTATGTCAATAGAAAAAAACTAAGGAAATTAAAAAGATTTTAAAAGTATTGAAAGTAAATGGAATGAGCTAAAGAACATAATGAAACATAACAAGATTATAAAAGATAAGCTGACAGTTGGAAGAATACAAATTCCAAATTCTCATACCTCACACAGAGATGAGTAGACCACCAGGCTATGCACACAGCTGCGGTGACAGAGCAGGCATGGTGAATTGAGATCTGCACAAAATCTTGGTTCACTTGAGGTCAATGAACACCCTCAGCAGCAGACTTCAGAGTCAAAAGCCCTCCTGTCACAAGCTAAGCTGTTACCAAGCAGGCATTAGAAAGCAGAGGACTACACA
Organism: Dasypus novemcinctus; assembly: GCF_030445035.2. Lineage (NCBI taxonomy): Eukaryota > Metazoa > Chordata > Mammalia > Cingulata > Dasypodidae > Dasypus > Dasypus novemcinctus. The sequence continues at coordinate 44,985,758 of NC_080674.1, read as the reverse complement.
GCCTCAGGCAGTCGGGTTGAACTCAGCTGTCCCATAGCCTCTAGCAACTAAAAAAAAGAACGAAAACTTTTTGGCATTCAACTTGCCCCACCTTTTCCCATCAAAAGAAACCTGAAGGCTGCCTCTTGCCTGGACTGGCACAGGACCTTTGCATTTGTCCACTAAAACGCAGTTCCATTCTGTGCTTCTTGATGATGTTGCTCAGAGCATGTTCAATGGACTACCACTAGGTAATCTATTTAAGGACACCAAAAAACTCTGTACACATTGTTACAGAATAATTTGTTCAAGAACTGACAGAGCATTCCAATCTTGGCTTTTGGATTTCATATCAGAACTCAAGTTTTGCTATGTAAAATGGGTGAAAATAATGACCAAAGTGCCTTGTCTAAATCATTCTGTTCTGTGGTCCTAAGTTTGCTCAGCCTAGATGCTGTCCCACATGCTGGACTGAACTGAGCACATCATTGTGAACTTCTACTCTTTGGTGTCATAAACTACTATAACTAAAATAATAGCTCTATATTGATGATGGCCTCTTACTCATCCCCAGCTGTAAAAGGAGGCCTTTAGTATTTGTGGTCACATACTGATGAGTTGAAGCCTCAAAAGCAAATGAAAAAGTGATTTTCAGGGATGAGGTAGTGCAATAATTGGTAACTCTGTGCTCGACACACATTCATACAAACATTAATTTATATTTAGATGAAACATCACAATTTCAACATGGTTTTATATACATTATCTCATTTGAATCTCATAAATTTCCATAAAATAGGTCCCATATCCACGGGTCAATGAGGACACTGGATCTCAGAAATTGTAAAGGGAGGTTTTTCAAGGTCACCAGTTAGTGGAGGAATTGGGACTAGAATGCAAATGTTTTAGTACTGCACACCAATTTCTGTGGTTGGTGGGGTTGAAGTTCCACAAGTAAAATCTGCTGCTGGTGAGCTCTCAAGTGTGAAAGCTTGAACCAGGAAATGTCCTTTATCTTCCTATCTTGAACTGTCATACAACTTTGCAACTCCTGACATTTACTGAGGGGGTATACATCACACCATTCCATGATATAGGTCCATGATAAGGAACATGGACCACATGGTGATGTTATTAGATGTCCCAAATTAATAGATGCCAGTGATCAAAGTAGGACACCTGCTTTTTGCTTTTGTTTTTTTCTTAAGGTAAAGATAAACAAAGCCCATTTCGCTTTAGGTTTAGAGAGTGTCAGAAATATTTTTATTTAATCAGTAGAGAAGGAGAGAAAGGAGACAAAAGCAAAGTGACCATCTCAAACATCTGAGTTGTGACCCCAACATTTTTATAAAGTGCAAAATAAAGGATTTAACTGTAAGAGAAAAATGGATTAAAAAATTAAGTGGCCTGTAAGTTCTAAGCATTTGAAATGATGAGTAATAGATATAATTCATAAGCCATCACTATTTCCTACACCATCCACAATATTTTTCTCCACTGTTTAAAAAGTCCTCTTTTTTAGTGTTCAGTTCAGCAAATTTTGGCAATACATATTGTTGTATAACCACCACCACAATCAAGCATAATATTATTCTACCATCTCCCCAAATCCTATACCATCAAGGCCTTATAAATTTCTGCAATTAGCTAAAATGTGTTTTACAAATCAGGACATCAACAAACATAGAAGTTAAGATATATATATATATATACACACACACATATATATATATATACATATATGGCAAATATGTATATATTTGGGGACTATTTGTCTTAAATTTACAAATTGGGAAATGAAAGCCCAGGGCCATAAATTATTTGCCTAAGTGGTGTGGTCAGACTTGAAATTCTAACTATCAGACCTCAAAACTCATTGCTATGTACCATACTAATGAAAGAAGTTGTTGATGTGAGAGGAGTGGAGGTGTGTGGGAAGTAGGGTATATGGGAATCTCTTATATTTGTTAATGTAACATTTTGTGTGATCTATGTATCTTTAAAAAATAATAATAAAAAAATATTTTAAAAAAACCAACTCATCTCTATACCAGGGTATACACTGTTGAAGTCTGAGCATATAGAGCTTGGGAATACCACAGTGTTTTTAGATGGAGCTAAGAAAGACCCTTGGTCAGAAAGTGGAACCTGCTGGGGGTAGGCTGCTCCTTTTTTATTTTTTAAAAGATGTCATCTTATTTTTCTTTGACAACCCAAACAATAAATTTGACTTAGCCTGCTGTGAGACTTTTCTTTTCTATATGCATACTGCCTTAATCTTACAGTGCAAATATGATAGAAAACAGAATTTACAGAGCTGTGCGATATTTATAGAAATGCTTAATTCCACAATTTTATGATTCTAGCTGCAACTTGACCATACTTAAGAAATGCCTAGTTTTATCAATGTGCAAAATACTCTGGATTGAAACCCCACAGAAGAAAGAAAAATTAACCAGACAAGTAAAAATTTGCTTCTTATAGCATCATCCAACTGTGTATATAGCAGGCATCATTATATTTTGGAATGCTAGTCTTGATTAAATCTTAGTCAATAAAAATTTCCTTTTATCCTTGATATTGATGATTGTACTTATCAGTCTTTTCTTGTGAAATTGAGCCTCTCTGGCACTGAGGGATTATTACCAAGTGCCAACTAGCAATGCATCTGAAAAAAGATCTTGAGCAAAAGAGGGAAATGGTAAATACAAATGAGTTTTTAAGGCTAAGAGACTTCAAGTGAGTCAGAAGGTCATTTCAAAGTTTGGCTTATGCAAGTCTCAGCATTATCTCATTGACTGCCACAGTAAACAGTGCATCAAGTAACTAGCTTCCTGAGGGTCTAGAGATATCCAGAAACTATAAACAGGGTAGACAGCTCAGTTCAGCACCCTGCCAGTGAGCCCTTCATTGGAATTTATGCTCTCCAGTGTAATAGAGTTATACTCATGTATAGGTTATCTACACCTGACTCTTCTGCCCCTTTTATTTGAACCTATAATTACCACTATACTTGGTAAATATATGTCCCAGAGACTTAAATCTTTGGGCTGTCTATGTGCCAGTTGAGACCTGAATTTCAGCAGAGTTGCAACACCTACTCTCCAGTTCACTGGACTCATAACAAGGAGATGATGATGGACAACTCCCATCACAAGGAACAGAGTGTTATCTGCAACCTCAAGCAAGGCAGTTCCATCCATCTGCCCCATGAGATCTAAGCTCCCTCTCAATTAGAAGCATAGTGGGCATCACCATCCCCAAATTCTCAAGATTGGGCAATGAACAATGGACTAAAGTAGACTTATTATTATTCTACTGGAGACTTCTTATTCTAGCAATGGAAGAACTATTATCATTGATATAAAGGCAGTATCTATCAGAGGTTCTGAAGGGTGGAAAAGGGAAGAATAGGATAATATGGGGGCATTTTCAGGACTGCAGGGGTGAATTGTATATTTTGTCATAACCTACAAAATTGTGCAGAACAGAGTGTAAGCTATAATGTAAACTATAATCCACAATTAGTAACAATGCTCAATATGTGTTCATTAAATGTAACAAATGTACCACACTAATGAGGGATGTTGATGTGGGAATGTGTGGGAGTGGGAGGGAGTGAGGCATATGGGAATCCCTTATATTTTTTATATAACATTTATGTAATGTAAAGCTTCTTTAAAAATAAAAACATTAATTAAAAAAAGACTACCTAGCACACAAAAAGATTCCTTTTAAAGGATTGATGCTGTGGGGTCTGCTATACTGAAGCTGCAGTCATGTTGAGATTTCAAAGAAAAATATACTGCACAATACTTATTGAAGAGCTATACAATGCTAAAGAGGCACAGTGCCTTATCCATTAAAAATGCAATAATTTTTTCCTGAAAATTAGTTTTAATAATGTGTTATTTTTCTTCTTCTTGAAACAATAGATTACTTAAATATTTTTATTAGTTCCATGGTAGATTGGCATGGTAAAAATAATTAAATGAAAAATATAGTTATCCATTGGATATGAGGAAAAAGGAGACAGGCAGATTTATAATAAAATTAAAACTTAAAGGAATTCAAATTCATTCACTTTGCTATTAGAGCACACATTTAAGACACTAGGTTATTCAGCCTTGGCAGACTGGCTGAGCTAATTTATGAGGATTTAATTAACTCCACAGGGTGAAGTCCCCTGGTTTTGCTTTGTGAATATAATATTTATATTGATAATTATAAAACTAATTTAAAATAGTAAAGGATACCTAAGCAAATAAAGTAAAGCCTATTGCCTCTTAGATCCCAAACGGTCCTTATCTCTTTACCAACTGACATGACAGTCATCAAAACCTTTATTTAGTGTTTTGATATGGAAGGGGAGAGCTGAGGTGGAGTGGAAGAGAAGGAAAATGAAGAAAATAACTTCCCTTTGTTTTCTTTGAGGCCAGGAGATCTAAAGCAGATCCTGTATTCTTTTCGTGGTCTTGTCTGAAAGGAAAATAAGATCTGCAACAGGAAATGTCATCTCCTTTAAAAGACACAGATCACTGGCAAGTCAGTCAGCCAATCAATTAACTTTTATTCAAAAAAATTCAATGATTTTTACTTGTTTCTCATTTTTCCCACCCTCTACACAGGCACAGTGTTGTTGTTTTAAGTTAGAGGACATTACAAGTCTTTGCTCTCTTTCTGTTTGAAAATGCACTCAATAGTTTAGAGGTCACTCAAGGATCAGCCTTTACAAACTACAGAGCTCAAGGGATTATGGGCATGCCTGTGCTCTTCCAACAGCAGCTAAGAACATTGTTGAGTTCAGTGGGCAGAACTCTCCTGATAAAGAATCCATTAGACCTAAATTTCACAGAGGAAGTAATGAGAATGTAAAAGGAGATATTAGTTAGTTGATAATATTTACTGAGCACTTAACAGGCAGAGCACAGTGTCTGTTAAATTTGCTCTAAGTTCCATTTTGCCTATCCTTGGAAAGGGGAGTGGAAAGTTTTAATTTTCTAAATTGTCTTCAGTTAAAGCAGTGATTGATAACAAAAATACTAGAGAAATTGCCAGTAGCATAAATATGTTTTAAAAATAATAAAAACTTCATTCACTACTCTGAAGTAAAGTCCATCCATTAGCTATCCATTACAATACCCAAATCAGAGAAAGTCCAGTAAAATAAATTTCTTAGCCTAGCATTTAACCAAATTTCAAAGGATATTCTTAGCCTCATTATTTTTCTGTGAAAACAGAATAATATATGCCTATTCTTTGATAGGGAAAATATGGAAATCAGAAATATGGTATGCTCTATTTCATGGAAAATTCTGAAGCAACAACTTCAAACTTTGTTTATCTAGATGCAATACAGTATGTTCCAAAAATAATAACTGGCAGAGGGATGCTAAAACCCATTGGCTATATTTCTTAGGCCACGGGCAATTGTCCCAAATCAGATCGCACTTTATTCTTTCTCATGAAGTTTCATCAATCCTTAGTTTTCTGACACCCAAAATCCAAAACGATGCTACGAACCCTCTCAAATGTGTGAGAGATACATGTACACGTGTATTTGAAATTTGCTGCTATAAGGAATAAAGAAGTGAAAGTACGACAAGCAATTTGAGCTGGACAGATTGTCAATAAATTGACTCATTTTCACAATATTTAGAATATGTAAAAGATCTAGACTGCAATATCAAGTTTAGACAAAAGGCATTGCTATAATACCATTGTTTCTCCACCCTAAATTTTATTTAAGCTTTTCATTTTAGCTTATGTAAAATTAATCAATCATGTGTATCCATATGTATGTATATAAGTAGGGACATTTTCACTTAATTATTATAAAAGTTTCCTAGAAAATATCTTTAATAATTCGTAAAGAGCAAAAGGTTTGATTGATAATATAGCAAAAGTGCAACAATCATGCCTCAGTAAAAAACTGGTAATTCCATAAAATATATTTTTGTCATCAGGAAACTCATAACATCTCAGAACATTACAATTCTCATAATGGCCTCCATCTGCTCTAGGTAAATAAACACTCAAAAGTAGCAAAACTTATGCCATGGGAGGAAAGGCAGGGTTTGGGGTGAGAATCCCTTTGCCTTTTCATTGTCCTTCAAAATCAGAATTTAAGATTAAGACAGCGTAGATTCAATGAGTTCAGTGCTCAGAGGACACTTCAAATAAAGGAAAGCTAACATCTATTTTTTGCTCTCTATATGCCAGATACAATTCGCAGAGATTTACCTCTGTTAACTCATTTCACCCTCACAACCATTTAACGATGTGGTTTCTATTATCATCCCATGTGATAGCATCCATTTCATAGATAAGAAAAGTGAGGCAAAGAGAGGATAAGTAAATTGGATTTTAACCCAGGAAAATTGGCTCCAGATTCTTCATCCCTTACTATTACTCCATCTAACGTGGGAAAACGATTTTTTCTAAACTAAGCATTTTGAGGTTATTAAGTTCAAAAATATATTATCAGCACACTTTCTTAGGGAAAGGGAGATTCTGTAACTACATGTGCCTTTGTCTCATGAGTTCTCTCATTTTCTGAAATTGACTTAATTTTTTTTAAGAATGCAAATGTTCCTGAATGAGTTTTGTGAATGTCAGTCATTCAAAGCTTAAGATAAATTAGTTCAAAGTCTCTTTTTCTTTCAACAACTAGCTAAAATGATTACCACCTAAGGGTAAATGGAAAGATTGAAAAAAACAAAGATGTCAAATGGATCAAAGACCTAAATATAAAAGCAAGACCCATAAAGCTCCTAGAAGAAAATGTAGGAAAAATCTTCAAGAACTGGTGGTAGGTGGTGCATTCTTAAACCTTACACTGAAAGTGCAATCTCAGAAAGAAAGCATGGATAAATGGGATCTCCTCAAACTTAAACACTTGTTTGAATCAAAGGACTTTGTCAAGAAGGTGAAAAGTCAGTCCATTCAATGGGAGAAAGTATTTGGAAACCACATATCCAATAAGGGTGTTACTTCCATTCTATATAAAGAGATCATACAACTCAAGAATAAAAGAGCAAGCAATCCAATTAAACAATGGGCATAAGGTTTAAATAGGCATTTCTCCAAAGCAGAAATACAAATGGCCAAAAAAGCACATGAAAAACATTCCATATCACAAGCTATCAGGGAAATGTAAATCAAACAACAATGAGATATCATCTCACACTGCATAGGATGGCCATTATTAAAAACAAAAACAAAAACAAAAACAAGGAAAGCGGACTTGGCCCAGTGGTTAGGGCATCCATCTACCACATGGGAGGTCTGCGGTTCAAACCCTGGGCCTCCTTGACCCTTGTGGAGCTGGCCCATGTGCAGTGCTGATGCGTGCAAGGAGTGCCATGCCACTCAGGGGTGTCCCCCACATAGGGGAGCCCCACGCGCAAGGAGTGCGCCCCATAAGGAGAGCCGCCCAGCCCGAAAGAAAGTGCAGCCTGCCTAAAAATGGCGCCGCCCACATGGAGAGCTGACACGACAGGATGACACAACAAAAAGAAACACAGATTCCTGTGCTGCTAACGACAACAGAAGCGGACAAAGAAGAAGACGCAGCAAATAGACACAGAGAACAGGCAACCGGGATGGGGGTGGGGGGCTGGGGAAGGGGAGAGAAATAAATAAATAAATCTTTAAACAAAAACAAACAGGAAACCGTAGTGCTAGAAAGGATGTGAAGAAATAGGAACACTCCTTCACTGTTGGTGAGATTATAAAATGATGCAGCCTTTGTGGAAGACACTCTGGCGATTCCTCAGGAAGCTGAATATAGAACTGCCATATGATCCAGTAATTCCTCTACTAGGAATATATCCAGAAAAGCTGAAAACTGTGACATGAACAGACATCTGCACACCCATGTTCCTAGAGGCATTATTCATATTTGCCAAAAGATGGAAACAACCCAAGTGTCCATCTACCAATGAATGGATAAACAAAATGTGGTATATAAATATGATGGAATACTATGCTGCAGTAAGAAGAAATGAAATTGGTATACATATGATAGCTTGGATGAATCTTGAGAACATTAGGCTGCGTGAAGTAAGTCAGACACAAAAGGACAAATACTGCATGGTCTCATTAATATAAACTAAATATGAAGAATAAATGCATGGAGTTAAAACCTAGAGAATAGGATATTAGGAGATAAGAGGAGGGCTGAGCAGGAGTACTTATGGATGTAAATATCAATCGAAAGAAAGCTAAAAAATAATCTGGAGACTGAAAAACACAGGGAACCCAGAGGTGGATGAAAATTGTGGTTGATGATACATATGGAAGACTATCTTTCTGTGAGCTGGGGTGGAAATATATCACTATTGCTGGGTGGTAGGAAGGTGGAGAAGCATGGGAAAAATACAGTTGGAGTGACCTATGGACTGTCATATTCTTGCATCTATGCCAAAGATGTACTGTGTAGGTAATAGGAGGGTATGGAAAAAGTGTGCCAAATGTCCAATATGGACCATGGTTGGTGGTAATAGTCTGATGATATTATCTCATAATCCATAACAATGTTCTACCATGGTCTGGCATGTCAGTGGAAAGGTGTTGAATGGGAATTCTACACATGTGCATGATTATTTTTTAAGTTCACAACTTCTGTAATAAAAATATATCTAAAAAATTTTTTTAAATAGTGTCAGATGTACTTTGGAATATGGAATAAATCTTGAGAGCCCAAGCAGACCACATCTGTGGGGAAGATGAGTAAGACATAATGTAGAATGAAGTCTTTTATCATCCTGGATTATAAGGACCTATGAATAAAGATGAGCGATGCCTCCCACTAGTTTACTTTAAAATCGTTTATGGTAGGCCCTTCAGAATAATAAAAAAAGATAGATCATGACCCCTGTTCTCAAGCAATGAAAATTAATTAGGAAGACAGACTTATACATAGGACAATTAGAAGGAATATAAACCTGAAAGAGTGTGATAGTGATGGTGAGTATATAATGTTTTGTGAAAGGGAAGTTGAGTGTGTGATTAATCAGTAATCCTGAGAGATTCAGAGCTTAAATGAAATCCACTTGTGGTTTCAATGAGTAATTCTGCAGAAATTCCCATGGTATGCAAGCAAAGATTCTGAGAAGCTTACCCCTCCATGAGATGAGAGATTGTTTAAAAGTAAAGAAAGCTCCTAAATTGCTCCTCCTGGCTGCAACCAGATTAAACAGTTTTAGACTATTCCTAAATAATCAATCTCAGGGGAGGAATTTTAGCTAATGTGACTGGCTGGCAGAGGAAACGTTTTGGAAGAGCCAGATCTTTTATCACCAGTACCTACTCTGCCATCTTGTACTCTTCCTAGAAAACCCAGGAGACCCACTTCAGGCTTTACCCAACCAACTCCATGCTTATTGCTGGGCTAGTTAAGAAAGCCTATGAAGCCTTGCCTCTGAGTCTTCATCTCTACTTCACATAGTCTCTTATCCTCCACCAGACTATCCTGGTATTTTTTCACATGGTGTCTGGGCAAGATTTGAAGAGAGTGAGTGATGTGTGCAACAATCTAGTCTTAGAACTGGTACACCATAACTTACAATGAATTCTGTTTTGATAACACAAATCACAGTCCATTCCAGATTAGAGGGAGTGAATAATTGACTACCTCTTAATACAACGTGGTATAAAACACCAGGACATGCATATGGAAAGGAGGGATGTGTTCATTTTTTCAATCTACTAAATTTATATAAATGGGATCCTACAGTATATGATCTTTTGTGTCTGACTTTTTCTTTCACTATGAAGGTTTTGAGAGTCATCTTGTTAGGACAGTCATTATTTTGGTCATTTTTATAGATGAGTAGTATTCCATTGGATGAATAGATCAGGATGTGTTTATTTCATCTCATGTTGATGGGTAGTTGTATTGTTATGGCCATTCTCATATATATGTCTTTTGTGGACATATGTTTTTATTATTTTAGGCTATATACCTGGGAGTGGGCAATAGGGAAAGTACATGTTTAACTTTTTTGGAAGCTACCAAATAGTTTTACAAAGAGGTTATATCATTTTACATTTTATCAGAAATACATTAGAGTTCCAGTTACTCTATACCCTCTTCAACTTTTGCTATTGCCAGCTTTTTAAATTATACTTTTTCTTTTTGGTGTATAGTGGTGTCTCATTTTGGTTTTAATTTGTATTTCTCTAATGACTAAGAATGATAAATAGTTTTTCACATATTTATTGGCAATTTGTATATTTTCTTTGGTAAATTTTCTGCTCAAAAGATTTCTTTGCCCTTTTTGGGGTGTTTTTATTCCTCTGCTTTCACAATGTTACAGTTCAATGCCATGTTGTATTAATTTCCTATTGCTGTTAATTACTAAAACTTAGTGATTTAAAACAGCACAAACTTATTCTCTTACACTTCTTGAGGTCAGAAGCCCAAAACATATTATGGAGCTAAAACCAATGTGTTGGCAGAGCTGCATGCCTTCTGGAGGCACTAGAGCAGAATCCATTTTCTTGCCCTTTCCAGCTTCTAGAGGCTGCCTGCATCCTTGGCTCCTGGCCCCTGACTCTTCAAATCCAGCAGGATAGAGCTTCAAATATATTTTTCTCTTTCTCTATCTGACTTCTGTTTCCATCAACCTGTCCTCTGATTCTGACTTTCCAGTCTTCTTCTCATAAGGACCCTTATGACTATCTTGGGCCCACCAGAATAATTCAGGATGATCTTCCCATCTTAAAATCTTCGACATAATCGCATCTGCAAAATACCGATTGCCATATTAGGTAGCATATTTGTTCACAGGTTTTGGGGATTAGTATATGGACATCTTTGAGGGACCATTATTCTGTCTACCCTATATACCAATTGCTAAGCTGTTTTTCCTTGATGACAAATTCACTCTTCTGTACTCTGATTTGAGATACTGGAACTCAGCAATCTGTAATTTTGCTTTATTAGCTGGTATCCTTTTAGGTTCTGCCAATAGGGTGCAGTAAAGGATACTGGAAAACAGGAAGAGGAAGGAGGGAAATCTTTGTCCTGTTTAGCTTGATGTTCCTGTTAGCATTGACCCAGCAATGGTCCTTCTCACTGGCAGCAGCAGATGGTGCAGATTCCAGCTTATTTTTCACATTCCCAGAATATCCACACTTCAAGAATGAGTCTCATTATGTAGTCTCAGAGATACCCATGGAAGCTGGGCAATGCCTACTCTTCAGCGGTCCAAGTCCCTGTTCTTCAGAGTGAAGAGTCTGTATTCTGATAACCTCAGTCATTTTCTTTGTTTCTTCAACCCAATGGATAACAGCTCCTTCTTGCAGTTATTACTGCAGTATTCAATTTTAGATTTTTTCAGTTCTTCAACATCTGTTTAACCATTTCCCTACTTTAAAATCTCTTGTTTGAAATCCCTAGTACACTGTTGTTTTCTTGATACGTTAGAACTCTGATGCATATAAATGCTCTTTAAGACTAAGACAAAGAATAAGTGAGGAGAAGCCTGAAAAAGTGGAGTAAGGAATGGAGGGTGAAGTTTGCTGCTTTGATCAGTTCCTCAAAACCTTCATCAAATGGGTACTGGATTAAAGAAGTTTGATAAAAGCCTGAGAAGAGGTGGTTAGTAAGAACTGTGATGGAAAATCTAAAATATATTCATATGATTTTCATTATTTTTGAACAAAAAATCATTTAAAAGAATAAGGGTTATTAGAACATTTTAATCCAGCTTACAGTTAAAACTATGCTGAGAACCAATTTTAGGGGGGAAAATTTAAGTCAATATTTGTGTTATTTTTATTTTTCATTTGTTTTGTTTTTAGGAGGTACCGAGGATTGAATCCAGGGCCTTGAACATTGGAAACAGGCACTCAACCACTTGAGCTGCATCCACTCCCCTATATTTGTGTTATTTTTAATATCAGTACTCTAATTGTCTACCTCAGCCAAGATGTTAATAAAATTGCACATGCACACACACTAGAGAGAGATTTATAAATTATGTAGTCTTAGAGTCTTCAAATAAGCTGCAGAAAGAAACTAACCATTTTACATTTCAAGCTCATTTATGACATGTTTGACCATCCTTTATACTGCACTTTTGCCAGGGACAAATGCACTCAACATAAAATAATAATGCTTCAATCATGGAAATGTGATCTTAATTACCTTTAAATCTGCTTTGTATACTCTGACATTAATTGGCAACCCAGAGCCCCTTCTAAACTTCCACACCCAGTTTTGGAAGAGGTTATTCATCAGATAGGAATGGTATTTGTCTAGGTGTGCATTTCTCCTAATGGACGTAATATCGTTATTTTTAAAATGTCCAGATCCTCACTCTTCCCTACACTCCCCACCTCCTGCCTCAGTTCAATTGCTTACACAGTTCTTTAAGGTCATTGGAACACTGGAAGAGGTGACATGGTATGAATCTACCAGAAGTCAAAGCAACCAGTACATAGGCATGAAAAAGACAACATTGAAGATGATCATGTATATGAACTGAACTGAAATGAACAGTAGCAGTTTAAAAGGAAAACAATTCACAAAAGGGAAAATTGAAGTGTGTGTGTTTCAAGCAGAAGGTGACTAATATTATTGTGTTCCAATCTGAGGTCTGTTGATGTGACAAGGGCCCCCAAGGAATGTAGCAGAAATTCTGGTGTGTAGAAAGAACTGAAGAGAGAATACACCCTTCTCTACCTGCTATATCCTTCAGCCATTGCATATTCATTAGCTGCACCTTCCTCCTTTAAGCACAGAGCCTCAGAGTTATCACAGAGCTTTTCTGTATTTTAGGAGAGGCTATTTGCAGAGAAATTAACGGGAGCTTATGATAAGATTAGTTATGCCATTGTCAAATATGTTGACCGAGCATAGAAATGGCTCTAACAGTCTGAGTTATTTTACAATATAAAAAGATTCATAATGTATGCTAGTTAGAAGAGAAAGGAGAGAACTCTGAATCCTAACCACTAGATATTTGCACACCAATATTCATAGCCGCATTATTTACAATTGCTAAAAGGTGGAACCAACCTAAATGTCTGTCAACCGATGAATGGGTAACAAAATGTGATATATACAAATGACAGACTTCTATTCGGCTGGAAGAAGACATCAACCAGGATAGCACATGACCACATGAAGGAACCTTGAGGACATTATGTTGAGTGAGGGAAGTTAGACACAAAAGGATGAATATTGTATGGTCTCACTGATATGAACTAGATACAATGAGTAGATTTATGAAGTTGGACTGTGGAGGGTAGGTTGGTGGGAGATAGAATATGAGTTGCAAAGGGGGAGCTGATGCTGAATATATGTAGAATGTTTTATAAGGTCAATTGTAAATATGTGGTAATAGATGGAGTTGATAGTAGCACACTGTTACTGTGTAGCACACAGTAGCAACCACTGTTGAATTATGGATGTGATTTTGGCTGAAATAAGTAGTCTAGGAAGGTTAGTGTTAGTTGGAGGGCAGCTGGAGGTTAACATAAGGAAGGTATAACAGTGATTTGGGTGGTAGACGAGGATTGTGGTTAATAATATAAATATGGGAATGTTCTACTACAGGGGGTAAAGAATATGGTGATATATGGGGAATATAACAAATGTACCTTATATCATTAAGAACAATTTTGTAATTTTTTTACAAAAGCAAAAATTTATATTAATGCTAAAGGTGAAAAAAGAATATGAGGCTTGGTTTTCCATTTCATCTGTGTATCTTTCTGAACACTGGAGGAACAATTGAGTTTATTTTGGGGAGTTTATTTTGGGTAAAATATAAGTGCTTAGACAGAGCTTTTTTGGAGTAATATTTCCATAACTTGTTAACTGCCTTTAGTCTATTTTATTTTTTTAGTTTGATATAAAGTTTGAAATAAAAAAAGAAAGAAGAAGTCCTGTTGGAACAATTTATTCATCTCTATATTCATTCAACAAATATTTATGTGCTACTCCCAACATTGTAACATTCTCTTTAGCTTTAACTCATCCCATCAATAAATATAGAATAAATTCTACCAACATAGCTGTTCTCTGAAATTAAATTATATAACATATGTATATTTCTTAACATGATGCCTGAAATATAATAAGTGCTCAAAAGTGTAAAATATTCATATTAATATTTTGGATCGGTGCTAGGATTTGAAAATATAGAGGCACACTAGACATATGTAGTCCTTGTCCTTGGACTTTAAATTTTAGAGGAATAACGGCAAACCTAGAGGTTAATGATCCAAAACTCTGGGCAAAAATCTAACTGGCAACCTCGGTACTGTGACCTGACTCCCACACACCTTTCCTCTTAACATCACATGATAACTGAGCACTGAAAATGTGAAATTATTGGTCAAACCTATATTAAGGGATATAAAACCAGTAGAGATAGGGTTCAGGGATACTTAGTACATCAGCAAGAGAAACATGTAGAACACACCTACCATGAGCCAAGTGGCAAATAACCATGGCAAATAAATTCAAGTAGATACGTATTTAAACATCTTGACATTTGAATTTTTTTGATGACTTAATTGAAAGTCCAAGCCTGGTGAGGGGGCTTTTTATATGGCAAGGGAGTCTAGGTCAGTGGGAAATATGGATGATTAATTTATCTTTTAATTATGTCAGATAAGGGTATATTTTCTGACACTAATTTCAAAATATTAAAAGTTATTTTTCCAATGTTACTTTTCACCCTGTTCTTTTGGTATAGCATCTGTCTCTACGCATTACACAAAATTTACTACTTGCGTTTCATTTTCTATTGAAATGATATGTACTGCCAAAATACCTAAAAGAAAAGAGGAAAAACTCAGGCCTTTCTGGTATAAACAAAACATCTGAATAATTGAATGGATCACTGGGTGTTTTGTGAGAAGGTAGCTCTGGGCAGAATCTACACAACAGAAAGTGAAGTGAAGAGGAACAAGGTAATTAGTGTTGTCAAATAAAAAAGAATCTAGAGGTGCCAAATTTGGTAATTTGATCTGAATTAATCAAATTTTCAACAATTTTAAAAACTGAATAATCGCTAAATTTCTTTTTTAGTTTTATTGGGGAGTCATTCTACTTCACTCTTTACATTGTTTTTCCTCTAGCATTTTTTTCCTAGCTTTCTTTTCACTCATTGGCATCCACTATTTTCATTTTATGATGGTTTGTCTATTCTTTCTTCTCCAGTCCATTGCTGGCAGCAGAGATTATGCAGGCTTCCCTCTAGGCTAATTTTAAAAAGGTTGATGATTATCAGTGGCCTGTACTTAAAATTATCGTTTCATAGTCTGAAAGAAATATCATGAAAATGATCTGTAACCATTATATCATATTGCTAATTAGCTAGTCTGCCAATACTTGTCTTATGTAAAATCTGTCCACATAATTTTTAAATTGTCTATAATATATTTTAATTTCTCCTGCAATTGTTTACTTTAGCAACTGTTCTACCATTAGATCACTTGGTAACTACATTGAATGTGGAAATGTGCTTCTTTCACATCGCCTTGTTATGGTTACCAACAGCTATTTAGTATAATTTATTTTTAAATGGTTTCTGACTAGGCGAAAGTCTCTCAATCTCCTTTATAGCCATTGTAATGAACTGCAGTCATTTCAAACCTGCTCTTTCCAAACAGTGAATTTACCAAACCCTGTGTCTCTTAGGCATAAGCCAAGAACTACTTCTCAGTTTTATCAAAGCCTGTGAAAGAAAACAAGAGTGGCATGCATAATCAGAATAATAGATGCATTATTTTTCAATCTCGCTAATCAAAGTTAATAATGAGGCTTAATGAGTAATATATTTCCAGAAAATTATACCAACAATTGCCATGTATGAAGAAATCAAGTTTTATAATTAACAAGTATGTGATAATGCTGGGTTGCAATTTTCTTGCTCTAAATTATTTTAAACAGAAAACAACTTCCCTGTCATTAGCCAAAGCATACTGGGACATTCTTCCTTTGTTGTTTAACAGCCTGCACATGGCCACATCACCAAACCATGACTTTAACAAAAAACAAAATTAGTCTCATGACCGTTTGTATCTGAAAACCAGGATTGTTCACTTTGTGGAGTGGGTCATTTTTCAGTGCTCTGATAACATGGGTTTTGAGGAGTTAGCTCCATAACTTCCTCATACCACAATGATATAATGTGTATCTCCTTTTGGTCTCTGTCCACTGCCCTATTCTCTTCTATGTTGCTTAACGTTAAACTGAATCACAAATTGAATTCACTCAGCCAGTGAAATAAGCCATCTAGGCATTTGCAGGATCCTTTTTTGACCTTTCTGTCAGTTTCTATGTAATTTATGATAGATTTTGGCATGCATCTCTTTTGGGTCCACAGTTGCCTTTACTGAGGCCAAGAAAGTTGGCTCATAAGCCACCTTGTATTAATGACGTTTGTTCTTATTTTATGTAGCCCAAATTTTGTGACACTTTCTGTAGCATATGTAAAGACAAGTTTATTTACAAACTCCTTACACAGACTTTTCAAAGCTGATGGTGGCCAAATAAAGAGCATTCAATACAAATATTGAATAATTATTAAATAAAATGCATTATTCTATCTTAGAAGCATCTAATTTCTCTATAACTTCCCAAAAAAAGGTATTTGTATGTATTTATAGAGATAACTGCAAAGTTTTGTTAGCATTTTGTCAAATGTTATTTTCAAGATATATGCAGAATAGCCAGAAATAGCAGCTATATATAGCAGGGGAACCATAGAAAGATTGAGAGGTGAAGAATTTTCTTGTTTGTTTATTTGGTTTTTTTTTGTTTATTATTATTGAAATGATGAAAATGCTCTAACAGTTATTAAAGTGATGAATGCACAACTCTGTGATGAGACCAGATATTGAGTGTACACTTCGGGTGAATTGTATGCTTTATGCTTTATTAATATGTATCAATAAAATTGATTTGTAAAAAAGATATATGCTAGTATTAAATGGAATTATATTCTTGCCTATTTGAGAAAATAGAATAAATCTTATGTCTTACATAGATGTGAAATGTAATAAAATAATTTAATATTCATATAGATTATTTGATGTTAGTGGACAAAATGGGATATAGGTCTTAGATTTGTTTCTTTAGGGAGGTATGCATTTACTTATGCTTTTTTTTTTTTTTAAAAGAAGAGAAACAAACATTGTGATTCAAATATACAAATTTCAATCATTTTAAAAGAGAAGAGCTTTAGAGTATTCAGAATGAATGCAATATTACAACAGCACATATAGGGAAATTGATGATCATTTTAGTAGCATATGCCTTTGGCAATTACGTAACAATAGTGTGTGTAGTTAGTTTGAATTTAGAGTGTTGTAACAGTTTGATATGATTATGAATTCCAAAAATAGATATTGGATTATGTTTGTAATCTGATCTGTACTTGGGCATGATTGAGTTATGAGTAGGGCATTGAGTTCCCACAAGAGGAGGGGACTCACAGATAAAAGGCATGGCAAAGAACAGAATTGAAGGAACCCAGAGAAAAGCAAGCCCCAGGAATGTAGGAACCCAGGAAGCCTGAACCCTTCCAGACATTGGCAGACATCTTGCTCCAAATAGTCTTTGGTAAGGGAAGTAATTTATGCTTTATAGCCTGGTTTCTGTAAGCTCCTACCCCAAATAAATACCCTTTATAAAAACCAACCAATTTCTGGTATTTTGCAGCAGCACCCCTTTGGCTGACTAATACAGAATTTGGTAATGGGAGTGGGGTAGTGCTTTTGCAATTGCCAAAATGCTGAAATGGTTTTATAAATAGATAAGGGGTATTTTTTGGAGGAATTGTGAGATGCATGATGGAAAAGGCCTAGATTGCTCTGAAGAGACTGTTGATAGCAATATGGATGCTAAAGAGACTTTTTATAATACCTTCAAAGTAAATGATGAAACTATTATTGGAATCTGGAGGAAAGACAATCCATGTTTTAAAGTTGCAGAGAACTTAGCAAGATTAACTCCTGGTGTTTTATGGAAGACAGAATTTGAAAATGGCAAGTCTGAGCACTTAGTTGAAGGAATTTCCAAAGTAAACCCAGAGAATGCAGCTTGACTTCTGCTTGCAGATTATAGCAAAATGCTAGATGAGAGAGATATGCTGAGGACTGTACTGTTGGGCTCAAAGAGAACAGAAACTGATTCTGGAAATTCCAAGCCACTGGAAATCAAGCTTCCAGATGAAAGTGCCCTATTGGAGGACTTAACTAAACTTGGAACCTGTAAATCAGAATCGAAGATGCAGTTATGTCAGATAGATTTGTTGAAAGTCTTACTGTCTGATGGCTTGAACTCCTGCTTCTGCATGCTAAACCAACTAGGTTTTTGAGAGATCTGTATGAACAAAACAACTGTCAGACTGGAATAAAAAGGGCATGGAAAGGAGAGATTAAAGGAGAAAGAGCTTTAAGAGGAAAACCATGGAAGCTAAAATCTGGAATTAGGCCATTACCTTGGACCAAGAGAGGAACCCCACCCATGTGCACAGAGAGGGTGAGTTTGCCTCAGAAGTTGAAGAGGGTGGATGTTCCTATTCTATGCTCTGGGAGAGTTTTGCTGCCCTAGGGTACAGGGAGGGTGGAGCACATTCCCTGAGGATTAGGGCAGTTAAGGTCAGCACCCCAAAAGTCTGAGAGGGTCTGACCCCTAAATGTAAAGGAAGGCCAGGTGGTCAGCTCATTGCTCAGAGAGGGTTGAGCCTGTATGCCAAAAATTAAGGGGAATGTTGTCTATGCGTCACTGTACTAGGGGGGTTAAGACTCTAACCCAAAGATTGGGTAAGGTATGACAATCATCCCAACACTCTTGGAAGGAGAGGTCTGGAGCTTGGTCGACAGGCAAATGTGTGATGAGGGTGAAACCAAGAAAATGGCCGTTGGGCAAGACTGTGGAAAGGGTAGGTCCCCATATGACCCCAAGGAGAAGAAAGCATCATCTTAAGAATAATTCTCAGACTGAAATTAATGGAGGATGCCCCCCAGGTTTACTGAACTGTAGAGGACCTGTGACTCATGTTTTCCTCACAATTTCTCTTTATTGTAATGAAAATATTTATCCTATGTTTGCCCATTTGTGTATTGGAAAGAGATAAATTGTTTTGTAAATTTCAGAGGTCTATAGCAGACAGGACTTTGTCTCAAGACAAACTGTATTTCTTTAAATTGATTGTGATATGATTTAGTACTTGCATTGTTACTGATTTAAGTTTTTTTTTGAATATTGTAATGTCTTTTTTGAATTCAAAGGGTGGAGTGTAGCAGTTTGATATGGTTATGAATTCCAAAAATAGATATTGGATTATGTTTGTAATCTGATCTGTACCTGGGCATTGAGTTACGATTGAATTATGATTAGGGCACCAAGGGGTGGGGACTCACAGATAAAAGGCATGGCAAAGAACAGAATTGAGGGGTTTCTGAATTTAGAGTTTTGATGTTTGAGTTTGATGCTGAAGATTTAAGCTGGACCTCAGAAAGTAAGCTCCCAGAGGAAAGAGAAGCCAGTTTCAAGAAGAAGGGAACCTTGAGCCCAGAGAAAAGCAAGCCCAAGGAATGTAGGAACCCAGGAAGCCTGAACCCCCGCAGACATTGGCAGCCATCTTGCTCCAAAGAGAGTTTGATAAGGGAAGTGATTTATGCTTTTTTTTGGTTCCTCCCCCCCCCCCCCCCGCCCTCTCTGGCATCAGCTGAGCCACTGGCATTATCGGCAGTGCCCACAGAGGCATCCACAGACCATCGTGAGAAAAAGCCATCATCTGCCTAATTTATGCTTTATGGCCTGGTATCTGTAAGCTCCTGCCTCAAATAAATACCCTTTATAAAAACCAACCAATTTCTGGTATTTTGCAGCAGCACCCCTTTGGCTGACTAATACAGTGGTCTATGTTTGTAAAGTTTTTAATTTACTTTTTGCAAATTCCCTATACATGTAACTGGAATTAAATCAGAGACAAATTAAAGCTTTGCATTACGCTATATCTAGGTTACCAATGGCAAGTCAGTAAAAACTCAGTCAGTTCACTCAAACAATCATTGGTAAATTTTTTAACCTGAAATGACTGGACTGATTGCTGTTCTATATTAAATAATTATTAAGTTAATATACTGAAATCCTTATGGATTAAATGTTATCATATCTGCAGCTTACTTCAAAAATTCAGTTTGGAAGGGAAGTGTAAAAATAAATCAAAACTTCCCATGAGCTGATAATTATTGAGACTGGATGATGGTTTAATTCTCCATATCTGTAAATTGTTGAATTTTTCATAATAAAATGCCTTTTAAAAACATCAAGTCAAAGGCCAGAAGTTTCTGTCAATATAAAAAAAATTGTTTGGCATTACCACCAGAATAGTACAGTCACAGGCTTACAATAGTAGGCTAGGATAACCAGAGGCATAGAGAAAATTATGAATCCTTTCATTTTCAGCACTAGAGTTATGGACAGCTACTCAAAGTTGGTGTAGCTGGAGATTTTTAATTATATATTTTTATTATAATGTTTTTGAAAATATAAATAATAATATACATATAATTTTCTTCATGGGGGCAAGTTCAAATGCATTCTTTGTTTGCCCCTACCCTACCTACTCTCTTGTCAAACAGATGTGTTTTACAGAAGTGGTGTAGCCAAATATTACAGTTCTGATTAACAAAAGTCAAGGCAATATAAATAATGTGCACTTAACTTTTGCAAATAAGGGGGATGTGATAACAGTTATTTAAAGTTTGGTTACATTTGAGTCATTGAGCACAAGTATGACATGAGACCAGTTTTCAATTTTTAAATTGTTTGTTCATGTGATATGAAAAAAGGTAAAACAAAACAAAACAGACAGGTACTAGAGGTTACATAAAGTTGTTTAAAAAAAAAAGCTTAAGACTTAAAGGAAGGTGACTGTCCAATCTTTAAAACAAACCATTTTTAGGCAAAGCTCTAGTTGTAAATGACACTAGACTGACAGTTGGTAAAAAAAATAAGCACAAATAATCATTGTCTCCACTTCTTAATTTCCCATTGCTGCACATTTCTTAGATCTCCCTGAACAGCCAGACACCTGTCCTGCCTCTCACAACTTGCCCTGTTTTCTGACACACTCTGCAGTTTTAGGAACAGGGCTAGAGTGAGAGCTCATTATCTGACTTTTCTCTGAATTTCTTTCACTAAGGTAATAGTGGTGTCCCACAGAATTATGTGTGCCTGTCAGAGAGCCCTAGCTATAGATGATTGCCTTTGGGGTTTGCAGAAGACAATGGAAAGAAATGCAAATTGGGTGAGTTACTCTGAAGCAGGAATTACTTTTCATCTTTGTAGCTGAGGAACTATTTGAGAATGGCAGGATGGTACAAAGGGTTTTGCGGTTGTGCCGTAAGCTTGCCTGCACAGGCACATAATTTACTCTGTTGCACCAACCTGTCTTGCCATAAAGTATCAGTGACACTTCATAGATGAGGAGTACCTGTCAATATTGTGTTTATAAGTGAGAAAGTTGTCAGTGGCAGCTATCACTAACAAAGGCCCACTAGACTAGAATTTTTGGAACCCCAGATAAGACTCAATTGTGTCCTTCTATTTGCTGATAAGAAAGATGAGAGTAGTCCCTGATATCTAGGAATTACCCTGGTAAAATCAGGTAGGTCTTGGTGTTGCTATAAGTTGACCTGGAACATCTAGGCCTTGGTGTTCACGTGCTGAACATAAATAACTTCATAGGATATCACCATCAGACAGGTCCATTCAGTGGCCATGACCAATCAAGACAAGAATATGATCCCTCTGTAACCATGTCTGAAAACAGACAAAACATGGATATTGCCCAAGCCACAAAAATGGCCAAATATACCAGTACTCTGGCTAATATGAGTGACTGCTGCTTTGTTTTATTTTAAGTTTTACCAATTACAGCTTCAGCTCAGTTTAGTCTTTCCTCCTTCTATATAAGATTTATCAAGATGTTCAGTCTAGAATTTTTCCTTCTTCTGGACTTTCACTTTTAAATCAGAGTGAAAGTCCACTTCATTAAACTTAACTCAAAATCATCCTATAATAAGTTGTGTCCAACCCTATCAAGGGAGATTTCCCTTGGCTCATTTTCCCTCATCATTAAAAGTAAGAAACCTAAGTTGCTGAACTTCAAGTGTGTTCCTTATAGCCATTTGCCTTTGGGTAATTGATTACAAAATGGTTACAATGGGAACTTTATAATGAATAAAACAAATATGGTCATTTCTTTCCAACAGGGTCATTGGTCACATGTTTTTTTTTTCAGTTTGAGTAGAATAGTTCTGGGATTGTACTGATTCTACACAAGGATATAAAGGAACAGTCTCTTTCTTCCTTTCCAGTCTACTCACAGCCTCACAAAATACTATGCCCTGAGAAGTCAAGAATTTTGCTAGTAATGGCCCCTTGTGTTCCGGAAGAGTAAATTATGTTCTTTCTAAGTATCACCACTGACTTTTACCAAGATAGCAGTAAGAATGGGGAGGATGAGGGGAAACAGTATCAAAAGGCAAAACAATTCTGAACCAATTGTTCTTTCAATATACATTTTAAAAATTAAGTTGTAAGTCTGGTGCTTTAGCACTTAGGGAAGTGCTAAAAACTAGGCATGCTAAAGGAGGGTTTTTGCCAATAAGGTAAGAGATGCAGCAAAGTCATTTATTTACCCAAGCATTACACTATTGTTGCAGAAGAGGTCTAGGTCTACCTGAGAAACCCAAGAAACACTCGGAGAGATGGAGGAATGAAGTTTTATTACACGTGCAGACCCAGAGGAGAGTTCCATCTCCAAATTCTGGGCGCTGCTGAGGTTTTCAGAGGCTTATATAGGGAGGCTGGTGGGAAGCAGGCAGGAGTACAGAAGCAAATCTGCTGGTTACCTTGCGATAAATGGACACAGGCTGAGGCAATGTCTAACAACCTAGATTAGCCCACTGACTCACACAATCAAGCTCTTACAGGTGCACACCCTGCAGCTCACAGCATACACACACACCCAAGAGCTGCATTATCTGGAGGCAGCCTGAAGCATAATATGGTGGGATAAAAGGGAGGGACAGGGGATTCCCTTAACACTATCACTTGCCACTTTCTGCCTGGAATGTAAACTCAGTGAGGGCAGAGACTCACTGCTCTATCTTCTCTCTCTAGGACAGAGTTTGGCACATAACAGGTGCTCAGCAAATATTTATGAAATGAGTGAGTAAATAAATGCTTATATGTAGCCTTTATAATGTCGTAGGCATGGTAAGAGACATTACAGGTTGTGAAATAGCACCATCCCTCTCCATACGGAGCTTTAAAAGTGGCTAGAGAATTAGAAACATACAAAGATAACTATAAACAGTCTGCAGTGGATGTTCAGAGAAAAGGAAAGATTACCCTACTTATGGATAGGAAAGGAAGTTTCAGGGAGGAATTGGTTTGAGTGGGAAGGATTTACAGAGATGAAGGCATGAAAGCACATCCCTTATGGAGTTATCAGCATGAACAAAAACTTGGTATGAGTAAAGAGGCATAGCAATGAACTGTAGATTTGCTCCCCTTCTGTTCAATCAACTTTAAACTCTTTACATCATTTTAGCTTCACAGAGTCATCCATTTCCCTATTTCCAAGAGGAAATACTTATTTTTCATACTTCTCAGATAAGGAAACCAAGAGACACATACTAATTAACTGGTAAAATCTGGATTTGAATCCAGACCTTCAGATTTCACAGCCTGCAATCCCAACCACTAGATTCTCTTTAGCTAGTATCATTTAGCTTATTTTCAGCTTGTCTATAAAGTGTAGATATATGAAGGGGAGGAAGGATAAGACTAGAAACTTTCAGGGTTAAAATGATAGAAGAAAGAGGGGTTTATCACGTTGATGTACAAAAGCCATCTTTGTACTTAAAATACAATTAACTTCTTTAGATGGAAATATCTAAGTAGAGGCTAGAGAAAATGGTATAAAAAGTATTGATTATTTTTAGTTAATTTTACAAAGGCTCTTTGTTGCCCTTTTGTGTGTTTTCTTTAAGTTTGACTCCATTAATGCGTATTCTAAATACTGTATTTTGAATGATTTGGTAGAATTGATTTAAAGAATTCCTCTTTTTTTTTCCTCTCCCCTTCCCTCCCCTGCCCCCAGTTGTCTGTTCTCTGTGTCCATTTGCTGTGTGCTCTTGTGTTTGTCTGCTTCTATTGTTGTCAGCAGCACAGGAATCTGTGTTTCTTTTTTTGTTGCGTCATCTTGTTGCATCAGCTCTCTGTGTGTGCGTGTGTGCGACGCCATTCCTGGGCAGGCTGAATTTTCTTTCGTGCTGGGCGGCTCTCCTTACGGGGCGCACTCCTTGCACGTGGGGCTCCCCTATGCAGGGGACACCCCTGGATAGCTCAGCATTCCTTGCGTGCATCAGCATTGCACGTGGGCCAGCTCCACACAGGTCAAGGAGGTCCAGGGTTTGAACTGCGGACCTCCCATGTGGTAGATGGATGCCCTATCCACTGGGCCAAGTCCACTTCCCAAGAATTCCTCTTTTAAAATATTATAAAGTTGAGATGTGTTCTTGTGCTTTTTGTTCTATAAGAATCCTTGTTTTTCGGAACATAAGTCAAAATAAATTTAGTTGAAAAATAAAACATATATCTCTCCAACAATTAAGAAAGATTATGAATTACTAAAAGAAAATGTATAGTGAAGAGCCACACATATTTAAGAGTGGAAGAAGATATGAAATAAGGTCCATATAGGTAGTAATGTTTATAAATTGTGCATAGTGTAGATTTGATGAATAGCTGAAAATTACACATGTAATTTTAATAGTACTATGAAGCCACTGCAATAAGTCATTTCCTTCCTTCCATTAGTGCTTAAATGACTTTGATTTTCAGAGGTCAGCTACTATCACCACCACAATGAAAAATCATTAGTGTATTCTCATCTGTGGTCTGGGGATGAAAATGTTGATCCTTAGCCTGATCTAGCTACCTGGGGGTAAAGAAATGAGGCTAAAGGGGAATATTTACATTCCTCCTCTTGCTATTTCCAGCAGCTATATGTATGTGAAAGAATCAAAAGAAAATGAGTTAGAGGAGGCCCTATAGGAAAAGCAGCAAGATGGCATCAGTTTAAGGGGTCATGCGCCCGCTTTCACAAAAAACTGCTGCGAAGGGGCGAGATCCTGTCTGAGTGAGCAGTTTTGGGAAGCCACAGAGCAGGAGGCTTCAGGGCATCGATCTGGAGGGAACTGTACAAAGAGACAAAAAGCCCAAGGGAAAACAATGAGTTTCTCCAACTGGAAACAGTGGGTGGCTAAGCCACCTCCAGGCAAAAAGCTACTGTGAACCTCCTTACTCCTACCAGCCACCAAGCAGGAGCGAACACTCTTCGGGAGTAAGAGGGCTCTGGCAAAGGGTGGAGAGGGGTTTCCTTTCTGTGGGTTTAGATACTTGGATCTCCTTTGAACTTTAGGAAGCATGCCAGCTGGCAAGATGTGGCTCCAGGAAGAGGGGAGGGGTGAATCTGCTCAGCAGCTTGATTTACCTAGCCGACCTGGGAGAGGGAACTTGGGCTGGGAGAGGCGGAGTCAGGCAATTGACTGGTCTGGTGCTGAAAACTATCAAAATTTCAACTCCCCTAAGGGAGATGGGCAGTAGGAAGTGCCTAATAACCTACTAAGGGCCTATTTAGGGTCCTATGATAGGAATGGGAAGTCCGGAAGAGGGTTGAGAGTCATTTCTCTGTGGTGAGTTTTGATACCGGTGTCCTATTTGAATTTCTGAAGGGAATTCAACCTGACTAGGAGAGGTGAGGGTGAGCAGGGGATCTGATCATACAGGCTATTGCATCCTGCTGCCCTGGGAGAGAAAGCAATAAGAATAGAAAGGGGACAGGGCCAGAGAGGCTGCTAATCAGTAGGAATCTGCTCAACTGCAAAGAGTCAAACCTGCCCTAGGAAAGTGACAGTATAGCTCTCTAGATAATAGACCCAATGAGAAAGTTTAGTTCAGTGGAGAAGTCTCTGCTTGGAATATATAAGGTCTCTGGTTCAATTCCCAGTTCTTCTTAGAGTAGTGATCCCCCCGGGTAATCAAGCACAGAGCTGATACTTTAGGACAGGGAACACATAGACAGTATTTTTGTATTAGCTTCTCTTATTTTTCTTTAAAAAGTTTCCTTTTAAAAAAATTTAACTTAGTTTACTTGGTAAAACCTAACTCAAAACCTCCAGAGGGCAAGCTGCAGGGCAATTGATTGATGAACACTGGCAGACTGAAATTGTCAGGGGTCTAAGAGGGAAGGCTGTTTTTCCTAAGTTTTTGTTTGATTGCTTGCTTGAGTGTTTGTTTTCTGTTCTTTTTTCTTTTCTTTTTCCATCTCTTACTCCCCCCTACGCCTGCTGTTTTGTTTTGCTTTTTAATTAGGTGCTTCTGGCTTGTTTCTTGTTTGCTGTGTTTCCCCCTTACTTTGTTTCCCCCTTTTTTTTAGTATAGCAATTTTGTCTGCCTAAACTATTTCTTTTCCTTTTTTCATCTTCCTGTCTTTTGCTTTTTGTTTTTGTTCTTGCATTCCACCTATCTTTGTTCAGTCTTCAATTTTTCTTGTTTTTATTTCTATCTCCTCTGTTCTCTGTTTTCTTTCTCTTTTTAGCTTTTTTTTTCTTATTGTCTTTTCTCTTCCGCTCTCTTTTATCATTCTGGCCTTTTAATTCATTCCAGATATTTTTCTCTATTGGGTTTTTCATTTCATTGTTTGTACTCCATTTTTTTTACTCTTAATCCTCTGTACTTCTTACATTAGTTAATTATTCATATTCCTAGGTTTTATATGGTTCCTGTTCTACCTTTTACTATTAATATTACTATTATCCTTTTCCTCTTCTTACCTCTTTCCATTTCTCTGGCCCTAATCTTTTTCTTTCAAGGGAACACAGACAATAAAAAGGAAATAAAATAAAAGGAACAAAGTGTCAAAGAGAAAACTTATCACACACAAAAGCAGCAACTAAATACAACCCTAGAGCAGAGAGAAAAACTAATCAACTGAGTAAACCAATCAAGATAAGGAGATGCCTAAACATCAATAAATTATAAACCATACTAAGAAACAGGAATATATGGCCCAGTCCAAGGAACAAACTAAAAACCAGGAGGAGATGCAGAACATGGAACAACTAATCAGAGCTGTCCAAACAAATATGAATTAACTTAAGGAAGTGGAGGAAGAGATTAAGGATATTAAGAAGACACTGGGAGAATATACTGAAGAAATTGTAAGCATACATAAAAAGATACTGGATATGGTGGTGATGAAAGGCACAATTCAAGAAACCAAAAATACACTGGAAGCACATAATAGCAGATTTGACCAGGCAGAGGAAAGAATTAGCAATGTGAGAAAATACATCTGAAATCAGACAGTAGAAGTAGAACACACAGATAAAAAGATAGAAAACATCAAGCAGGGATTTAGGGATCTGAATGACAACACAAAATGCACAAAGATAGGTATTTTAGGCCTCCTAGAAGAAGAAGATAAGGGAAAGGGGACAGAAGTAGTATTGGAGGAAATAATAGCTGAAAACTTCCCAACCCTATTAAGGGAGATGGAAGTACATGTCCAGGAAGTACAGTGCACTCCAAACAGTATAAAATCCAACAGGGCTACTACAAGACACATACTTTTCAAATTGTCCAATGCTCAAGACAAAAGAGAATACTGAAATCAGCAAGAGAAAAGAGAACCATCACATATAAGGGAAGCTTGATAAGATTAAGTGCAATCTCATCTGAAACCATGGAGATAAGCATGCAGTGATATGACATAATTATGGTGCTAAAAGAAAAAAACTTCCAGCCAGAATTCTCTATCTAGCAAAGCAAGCATTCAAAAATGATGGAGAATTCAAAATATTCACAGATAAACAGAAATTAAGAGAGTATGCCAATAGGAAACCTGCTTTTCAAGAAATACTAAAGGGAGTGCTGCAGGTTGAAAGGCAAAAAACAGGAGAGAGAAAGTTGGAGGACAGTGTAAGAAAAAATAAAAGAAATAAAAAACAACATATGACCTACATAAACCCAAAGAAAATATGACTAATGTAAATAATTCCTTGACAGTAATAACCTTGAATATTAGTGGATTAAACTCACCAGTCAAGAGACACAGATTGGCAGAAAGTATAAGGACATATCACCTCTCTACATGCTATCTGCAAGAAACCCACCTTAGACCCAGAGATTCAAGGAGGCTGAAAGTGAATGACAGGAAAATAATTATACAAGCAAAGGACAACTAAAAGAGGGTGGGAGTAGCTATACTAATATCAGACAAAATAGGCTTTAAATGCAAAACTATTTTAAGAGACAAAGATGGACACTATACATTAGTGAAAGGGTTAATCTCTCAAGAAGAAAGAACAATTATATTCATGTATGCACCTAACCAGGGAGCCTCAAATTACATGAGGCAAACACTAGAAAAACTAAGGGGAGAAATAGATGCCTCTACAATTGTAGTGGGGGACTGTAATACACCATTATCACCATTAGGCAGAACATCACAACAGAGAATCAATAAAGAAACAAAGATTTTGAATATTACATTAGAGGATCTGGACCTAACAGACATATACAGAACACTACACCCAAATACAGTGGGATATACTTTCTTCTCAGGGACACATGGATCATTCGCCAAGAAAGACTACATGCTAGGCCACAAAACAACTCTCAATGAATTCAGAAAGATTGAAATTATACAAAGTAATTTCTCTGACCACAATGGAATGAAGCTAGAAATCAGTAAGGACCAGAAAACCAGATTACACACAAGGATATGGAAGTTAAACACACTCTTAGACAAACAGTGCATCAAGGAGGAAATTACAAAAGAAATCAGAATACCTTGAAACAAATGAAAATGGTAGCACAACATATCAAAACCTATGGGATGAAGCAAAAGTTGTACTGAGAGGGAAATTCATAGCCATAAATGCATATATCAGAAAAGAAGAAAGAGCTATAATCAAAGCCCTGACTGTACACCTAGAGGAATTACAAAAGAACAACAAACTAACCCCAAAGGAAGCAGAAAGAGAGAAATAACAAAGATTAGAGCAGAACTAAATGAAATAGAAAAGAAAAAATTATAAGAAAAAATAAAACCAAAAGCTGGTTCTTCAAGAATATTAATAAAATCAGCAAACCCTTAGCTAGGCTAACAAAGGAAAAAAGAGAGAAGATGTAAATATACAAAATAAGAAACAAGGAAAGGAATATCACCACTTACCCCATAGAAATAAAGAGTACCATAAGAGGATACTTTGAAAAATTATATGCCAACAAGAAGGATAATTTAGAGGAAATGGGTAAATTCCTAGAAACACACAAGCAGCCTACATTAATGAAAAAAGAAATCTATGAACTCAACAGACCAATCACAAGTAATGAGGTTGAATTAATCATCAAAAACCTCTCAAATAGGAAGAGCCCAGGCCAGATGGCTTCACAGGTGAATTCTACCAAACACTCCAGAAATAATTAACACCAATCCTCCTTAAACTCTTCCAGAAAATAGAAGTAAAAGGAACCTTGCCTAACTCATTCAATGATGCCAACATCACCCTAATACCAAAGTCAAAGACACTACAAGAAAGGAAAATTACAAACCAATTTCTCTACTGAACCTAGATGTTAAAATCCTGAACAAAATACTTGCTAATCATATTCATCAACATGTCAAATGAATTATATACAATGACCAAAGATGGTTCACAATAAGAAAAACAATCAATGTAATATACCACATAAACAGACCAAAAGAAAAAAAATTACATGATCATCTCTATAGACACAGAAAAAGCATTTGACAAAATACACCATCCTTTCTTAATAAAAACACTGCAAAGGATAGGAAAGAAGGAAATGTCTTCAACATGATAAAGGGTATATATGTAAGATCCCACAGTCAACATCATATAATAGTGAAGTTCTAAAAGCTTTTCCTCTAAGATCAGGAACAAGAAAAAGATGCCCGCTATCACCACTCCTATTTAACACTGTGTTAGAAGTACTTTCTCAAGCACTTAGGCAAGAAAAAGATATAAAAGGTATCCAAATTGAAAAGGAAGAAGTCAAAATTTCACATTTACACATGACGTGATCCTATACATAGGAAGTCCTGATAAATTTACAATAAAGCTTCTAGAGCTTATTAATGAGTCCAATAAAGTGGCAGGTTATAAGATCAATGCACAAAAATCAGTAGTATTTCTGTACATCAATAATGAGCAATCTGAGGTGGAAATCAAGAAAAAATCCCATTTACAATAGCAGTTAAAAGAATCAAATATACCTAGGAATAAATTTAACTAAATGACTTATACAATTAGTTAAATGACTTAAACACAGAAAACTACAAAACACTGTTAAAGAAATCAAAGAAGGCTTAAATAAATGGGAGACTATTACCCTGTTCATGGATGGGAAGACGAAATATCATTAAGATGTCTATTGTACCAAAATTGTTCTACAGATTTAATGCAGTCCCAATAAAAATCAACACAGCATTTTTTTTTTTTACCAAATTGGAAAAACTAAGTATGAAACTTTTTTTGAAGGGCAATAATAGCCAAAGACATATTGAAAAAGAAAAACGAAATTGGAGGAATCACACTACCTGACTTTAAAACATACTACAAAACTATGGTGGTCAAAACTGCATAGTATTGGCACAAGGATAGATATATGGACCAGGGGAACCAAATTGAGAGTTATGATTTAAATCCTCAAATACACAGTCATCTGATATTTGACAAGGCCACTAAGCCCAATCAACAGGGAGAGAAGGGCCTTTTCAACAAATGGTACTTGGAGAACTGGATATCCATATCCAAAAGAATGAGAGAGGATTACCATCTTACACCTTATACAAAAATCAACTCCAGATGGATCAAAGATCTAAATATAAGAGCCAAGGTCATAAACATGTTGGAAGATAATGTAGGGAAGAATCTACAGGAACTTGTATTAGGACATGGCTTCATGAGCTTCACACCCAAAGCAAGTGCAGTCAAAGAAAAAGTAGAAAAATAGGACCTCCTCAAAACTGAAAAGTTTTGTACCTCAAAGGAGTTTGTCAAGAAAGTGAAAGGACAGCCTACCCAATGGGAGAAAATATTTGGTAACCACATATCCGATAGGAGCCTAATATCCAACATATATTAAAAACCCTATATCTCACAAATAAAAAGACAAACAGCACATTTAAAAAAAGGGCAAGTGATTTGAACAGACTTCTCCAAAGAAGAAATACAAATGGCTAAAAAGCACATGAAAAGACGCTCAGCATCACTAGCTATTAGGGAAATGCTAATCAAAACTATAATGAAATATCATTTTACACTCATTAGACTGGTGGCTATTAAACAAAAGAGGACTACAATTGCTGGAGAGGATGTGGAAGAATGGGAACCCTCAACCACTGCTGGTCTGAATATAGAATGGTCCACCTATTGTGGAGAACAGTTTGGCAGGTCCTCAAAAAAGTAACTATAGATCTGCCATAAGATCCAGCAATTCTACTGCTGGGTATATACCCAGAAGAATTGAAAGTAAGGACATGAACGGATATATGCTCACCAATGTTCATAGTGGCATTATTCACTATTGCGAAAAGTTGGAATCAACCCAGATGTCCAACAACAGATGAATGGATAATATACATACAATGGAATATTACTCAGCTCTAAGAGGGAATACAGTACTAACATACGAGATAACATGGATGAATCTTGAGGACCTTATGTTGGGTGAAGCAACCCAGCCATTAAAGGACAAATATTACATGACCTCACTGATACAATTTAAGCAAATTAAGTAGGCTCACAGAGTTAGAGTCTGGAAGATAGGTTTACAGGAGATAGAAAGTGAGAAGGTTGCATGTCAATGCCCATATGGGCAAAATCTATAATAAGGTGGAGGGGTGTAGTTGTGTAGTGAATGGGCATAACAGTGGTGCAGTGATGCTATGGGGTTGGGCGGTGCTGGTTTATGAGGGGGGTAGCATGGGGAGAGTGGGTTGGACATTCTTTCCTTTGAGAGGTGGGGTCTATGTCCCTTCTGCTTGAATCTAAGCTGGATGGTAATGGTTTTGATGAAGGGAGTGTGGCAGAAATGATGTTCTGCCAGTTCTGGACTTTTACTCTAAATTTCCATCATGGTATCTGGGAGCTCTGAATCACGGTGTTAGAAGTCCAACTACCCCGCACCAGAGACCATATGGAGAGGACATGAGATTGCATCCAGAGGGAGAGAATCCCAGCTGAGTTCCATGTCCTGGCCATCTCCACCAATGCAGCAGGCATGTGAGTAAGCCCTTGTGGACTGTATTATTCAGGGTTCTCTTGGGAAACAGAATCAACAAGAGATATCTGTCAATAGTATGTGATTTTATAAGAGTCTCTCACATGACTGTGGGAATGCATAAGTCCAGGTTCTGCAGGCAGGCTGCAGTCAGGGGCTCCAATGAAAGTCCAATGAAGGTTCTTGATGAATTCTGGGAGATGTCAACTGTCCAAAGACGAACTGGGACATTCTCACTCAATGCTGGAATCATTTCCCCTTTTAAGGCCTTCAACTGATTGGATAAAGCATTACTCATTCCTGATGGCAATCTCCCTGATTGATGTAATTGTAATCAGCTATCTATGATTTACCACCCCAGTAAAGTCAATGATGACTAAAGGCCATAAATTCCCTTGTATTACAACTAGCCCAGTACTTGCTTGACCAAAACTGGGCACAATTACCTGGCTGAGTTGACACAATAGCCTAACCATCACAGGGGGCAATGGAAGTGTTCTGCATGATCTTGCAATGATGGATACAGGCCATGTTGAATTTCATCAAAAATTTATAAAAGTGTATGGTCTAGAGTATAGACCATAATGTAAACCATTGATCATGGTTAGTGACTGTATTTCAGTATTTGTACATCAGTTGTAACAAATGTACCACCCATATATAAAAGGGTTATTGATATGGGAAGGAGGAAAAGGGAATGGATGTTGGGTATATGGGAGTCCCCTGTTGTCTGTATGTGACTTTATTGTGACCTAAAACTACTTTGAAGACAAAACAAAACAAAACAAAAAACAAGACACTGGGGAAGAAATGGAAGAAAATGTCACTGTACATACAAGAAAACAGAAATACAGTGATGAAAGTTAAATGTCAAAATTTTTTTCAGTATTTTTCATTATTTTTTAAATATCCCAATTTTAAAATATATTTCAGTTTTAGTTTTCTAAATTAATATATATTTTATTTTTTATGTTTAAACTTATCATTATTTTTCATTTTCCTATTAATTGTATTTGGCTATTTTTTTTGGCTTCATTTTTGAAGCAGTATTGAATCACAGAAGGTTTACAACTGTGGCAAGGGAGGATCACTGGTTTGGGGTGTCAGTGATGGGGGATACATGGGAGGAAATTCACCTGGGCATACATATAAGGTATATAAATGTGCTCAAATGTTCATGGAGCATTGTCACAATGTGTGAAGATTCACACAATAACCAAAAGAATATTGAATTCCCATCCTGGGGAGCTCTGCCACATTCTCTAATGGAACAGCAACAATCCCCCAAGTGCAGGGGCAATGGCTAGTGAAGAAGGATGGTCCATTGATGGGCCCTTGATATTGATGACTATCTTTATGAGGCTTTGTTTTTGAAATTTCAAGTTAGCCTAGTGGGGTGCCTAAGTGTTACATCCTGAGTGCCTCCATGTTGCTCAAATGTGGCCTCCTTCTAAGCCAAACTCAGCATATACATGTATTACCTTCCCTCCAGCATGGGACATGACTCCCAGGGATAAGACTCCCTGGCACTGAGGGATTACTATCAAGCACCAACTAGCAATGCAACTGGAAAAAGACCTTGAATAAAAGAGGGAAAAGATAAAGACAAGTGAGTTTATATGACAAAGAGATTTCAAAGTGTGTCAGGAGGTCATCCCAGAGGTAATGCTTATGCACATATCAGCAGGATCTCATAGACTGCCAAAGTAGATACTACCCCAAATAGTGGAGCTTGTGAGCGCTCTGGAGACACTCAAGTCCTACAAACATGGCAGATAGTCCTGAGTTTTGTGCCTTGCCAGTGGGCCCTTCTTTGGAGTTTGTTCTCCCAAGTGTGACAGAGTTGGGCTCAGTTGTGAATTCTCTACACATGTCTCTTCCATCCCTTCTATTTGAACCTATATTTGGTGCTGGAGTTGGAAGGTGTAGGTCCAACAGACTTGAATCTTTGGGTTGTCAATGTGCCAGCTGGGCCCTGAGCCTCAGAAGAGTTGCAACACCTGTTCTCCAGTTCATCAAACTCACTCAGGACAAGTTGCAAGGAGGTAAGGATGGACAACCACCACACTAAGGAACCAAGAGAGTCTACAACTGCAAGCAAGAGAGTCCCATCCATCGGCCATAAGCGATTGAGGCCCCCTCTCAATTAGAGGTGGAGCGGGCATCACCATTCCAGAATACTCTGGATTGGGGAATAAAATGTGGACTAGATTAGATTACTGGCATTTTACTATAGACTAACTGTGATTCTAACAATGGAAGAAATTGTATCATTGATGTGACGACAGTAGCCACTGGAGGTACTGAAGTCAGGGACATTTGCAAAATTTGGAAATGAAATATGGGGGCATTTGAGGAACTTGGAAATGTCCTGAGTGACATTGCAATGACAGATACAGACCATTATATATCCTGCCATATCCTACAGAATTGAGTGGGAGAGACTGTAAATCACAATATAAACTATAATCCATGCTTGGTGGCAGTGCTCCAAATGTGTTCATCATTTGCAATGAATGTACCATACTAATGAAAGAAGTTGTTAATGTGGGGAAGGGTGGGAGGTGTGGGGAGTGGGGCATATGGCAATCCCTTATAATTTTTTGTGTAATATTTTTGTAATCTAAGCATCTTTAAAAATATTTTAAAATAAAGCAAATTAATATATTATAGCTTTCAAATAATTTTATTAAATAATAAAAAGTATTGATCTTGGAAAAAAAAAAAGAGGTCCTATAGATTTAGTATGTCAATGGAAAAACTAAAAGCCCAGAAAAAGGACATAATTTACCTAATGTCACTCAGTAAGGGGTGGCAGAGTTGGTAGTGGAAAAGTAGGGAAACAGGGTTGTAAAAATACCTAAAATATTGATTACAAGTTTGGGAAAGGAATCCAGAGCTACCATCTTTCAGCCTTGTCTTTTCTAGTGGGTAGGTAGTATATATAGGAATGTGCTGCTTTATGTTAACCAATACATTTAAAATCTTGAAATTCAAAGCAGATAAAATGGAAGAGGGATTATTTGTTTGCTTTACTAAAAGTTCAATGTATGATTCTTTATAGAGAGAACTTTCTTCCATATTGAAGGTGGTTTTACTTTTAGCAAGTAATTTTTTTTCAGGGACACGTAAGTTCAAAAAACTTGAAGAGAGCATTTTTTCCTGACCATTTAATTAAAAATGTTCTCAAGATTCAGTTATTTCATCTTCCTAAAAATGACTGCTTTATACAGATAGGAAAAGTGGAGAAACAGAGTGTGTGAGAGTGAGCCACATAGCTAGACACCAATGAACATAAACCTTGAATTTTATATGATGACTTGCTGTTAACAAAGCATTTTCATTACATTCCTCCTGAAAGCTTTGCTACACACTTATGAGTTATTATGAGCATTTTACAGTGGAGAAAACAGGCTGAAGGCTGACAGAGACTAGAGGAATTGCCCAAACTGCTGAGAGAGTCACTGACCCCAGATCTGAGCTTTTCTCATTGACCTGCAATGATGTCCACAGAGCACCAGTGTTATCCAGGAGACTTATGTTCGTAGGTCTCTTGACTGAGAATCCTACAGTGAACTAAATTCTCAACTAAAAAAGGATATCTAAGGTCTACTAGATCTACTATGATAAAAGATTTACTTTGGAAAAAATCCTAGTATAATGCTTTCCCAATCCTAAAGATAACCCTACCATGTCCTCCTGAGGCTATGGATTTGGTTCTATGGAGAAAGGGAACATTCAGTTGCAAGGATGGGGCATTATCTCTCTTCTCTTCATCTTTCCCCTAGTGGTCCCCTTTTGAGAATGCATATTCTTTGGGCTCAGCATTCTTGAACAAAATAAGCCAGGGTTTCATTTTTTAAAAAATGCTAAATGACTTACTAAAATGAAATAATTCTCATGTTTTACAGCTCTCTCTCTTCCCTTGATTTTCATTTCCCCAGCCTAATTGAATTTACTTTAGGGAAAGAAGGATTTACACACCATAGAATGAATGAACAGAGGTATCTTCATTGCGCATACACTCTCTGGTTGCAAAGACCAGCACATTTTCAGTTCACTGCTTACACATTCCTACTTATGCCACTACTGGACTCATCCCATTTGTAAGGCTTGATTCCTCTCCTCTTTCTCATCTGAGAGCAGGTGGACCAAGACAGTCCTTTGGAGACTCAGTGATTGATTTCTCTTGAGAGAGGCACATCTCTCTAGTCTGCCAAGGAATGAAGATTCAGACATCACATGGGTCCTTTTGAGTAATGCCAAACAAGTGCCACCAAATGCTACTGGCAACGATTACAGCATGTCACTGGGAGATGTGGTGATTTTTTCCTTGGCATCAGGGTAACCTTGAGCTTTGTCCTGAGTGCAATGGAAATGACAGAAGGACAGAAGCAGTCTTCTCCATAGGAAATATTTATGTCTTATGATTAGGGATGTGAAGAACCTGAAGAGCTTCTTTACCTTGAAATATCTACAGCAGGAGATCAGGGATTAAATAAAAAACACGTAGAATTTATTGCCCTTTACTTACACTCCACTTGTCAACTACTCCAAAGATTAGGCGAAGTGAATGTTTGTGAATGAAGACCACCATTTCCCGATAAGCAGGGCTGTAGGCTCCGAGTGAGGACGAGACATAACCTGTTGTAGCTTACAAAAAAGGAAAGCTTCTTGGTAGGAATGGAAATGTCCTGAAAACCATCAGGAGAGTCAGCCTCCTGGGAGGTAATAACCCCAAATCGGCTAGGATTTTCGGTTCAACCACAAGACTGCCTTTTACACAGACAAGACCGGGAAGTCATATCAAAGGGCAGCGCAAGACCACCCGACCACGGGGTAAGGCAGCCAGGGGACCAAGTTTAAAAAAATAAAAGCAGCAGCCCAGGAAACGGAAGAACAGCGAGGAAAGGCAGAGACGCCAAGGAGGGATAAAAGGGGAGGAGGGAGTCTGGAAGGGAGGGGAGAGAGCAGAGAGCTGAGCGCGGACGTCAGGAACAAAAGCTCAGGCGGAGTCTGGCGGAGGCACTAAGGGAGCATGGGGTGTTTTGAATAATTATTAAAATTAGCATGCGTCTGCGCCATCCTGTGGGTGTGGCGCAGAGCGGAGTGTAAACTCTAGCCGGGCTGGAGCAAACATTGGATAGCGGCAGCAGCCTGCCAGCCAGCCCGAGGAGCGCGGGGACCAGCGCGTGGCACGCCGACCGGCACTATGGCCTCGTCTCAGGGGAAGAACGAGCTGAAATTCGCCGACTGGATGGCAACTCTGCCCGAGAGCATCCACAGCCTCCCCCTCACCAATTTAGCCATCCCAGGTAAGCGCGCAGAGCCTGCCCGCGGGGCGCTCGGCTCCGCTCCACCTGCCCCGCCTTGCTTTATTTGCCTCCAAGCGGTAACTTGCCCCGCTGCCCGCGGGAGCGAAACTCGCCTCCAGGGTTGGGTCTCCGGGCAGGGCGAGCGCGTGCCTGGGAGCCTACCGCTTTTTCCCGGCGTTTTCCAAACCTCTGGGGACCGTGGCGCCTGGAGTCAAGGTGACTGCTTGCCTCCAGGGCTCTTGAAGCAGGCTGTATGCGCAAGCTGGGGTAGGGAGAGACTCCCACGATTTTCCCTGCAGATTTGGGGGCTGGTGGGCGATTTCTGGGTATGTGGGGTGGCC
Source organism: Dasypus novemcinctus (assembly GCF_030445035.2). Lineage (NCBI taxonomy): Eukaryota > Metazoa > Chordata > Mammalia > Cingulata > Dasypodidae > Dasypus > Dasypus novemcinctus. The sequence continues at coordinate 44,947,752 of NC_080674.1, read as the reverse complement.
GTGCGCCCTGAGCGCCAGCTGTCGTCTTAGGGGCTCGGCTCCAGTGCGCGGACGTCGGGCTCCCTCCGTAACACTGAATAGAGCGGTTTTGGTAGGTTTCTCAGGTATAATCTATCCCACTCATTAACGTTGGTCCCCGGTCTCCTTTAAAGAGACAAAGCGCTTTCCGAAGAGTGATGAAAGTTCAGGGACCTGCGGCGGCGTGATTGCTGCCCTTGAGACGGAGCTGAAGGGGGCGCGAGGGGCAGCGGGCACCGTTTCCTTCCCCGCGTGGACGGGAGGGCCCGGCCCGGTGTCACTGTCCGGAGTCTGGCCCAAGTGTGCTTTCGTGTCTGGGTCAGGGAAGCAAACAATACTTGCGGACAGTATGTTTAGCTGCTCGGGACAGATGTCGGGCAGCGGAACCTGCGAGAGCAGCGGCACCTGCGAGAGCAGCGGCGGAGGGGTAGGGTTGGCAGGCCAAAGGTGGAGAAAAGATTATTGCGCCGGTGTCCAGACAGCCTAGAAGGAAGGAAGCTTGAACTAAGGGAGGAAGAGACGGAGGGATTGGGAAGCTTCAGCATGGCGAGGCGATTTCGGCCAGAGGTCCGGGCGGGCTTCTGGGGCGGGAGCGCGCAGAGCCTCCAGCTCAGTTCTCCAGAAGGGAGGGTCCTTTCAGGGCAGCCTACAACTGTGACGGCTGGGGACCGGGACAAACCTCGCAACCAATTTGGCTGTGCACTTAGGCTGTGGGAACAAACACCTGATCCTTCCAGCACCTGACTGAAGGGCAAATTGCAGATTGGTAGTCGCCCACCTACCCTGAGAGCTAAATCCGTTTATCAAGTGCATCCTCCAGGTCTGACTCCTCTTGATCTGTCCCCCGTCCAGCGCTTTCTCTAAGCCACTGGGAAAAAGAGAGGGGGAAGAGGGAAACAACAACAGAAACACAAGGATTCTCTTGAAAATTCCAAGAGCATCCAAGCAACAAGGCTGGAATGGATCAGTAAATCAAATCAATGGTCGGTAATCAGTCGGATACTTGAGGCCACGGCAGGCACGGGCTGCCCCGTTGGGCTAAGTCTTGGGAAGGGTTTGTCTCCTTTTGCCCTTCTTCAAGTTATTTTCCCAAGGGCTCAGGGATCTCTAAGTAAAAGGACAACCCAACTTTGCCACTCCGCACTTGCCTTGCTGCCTGGATGAGCCTGGGGATTGCTCTTTTGAAGGAGACAGTAGAAAGTACACAACTTCCTTGGCAAAATTCCACTCTGACTTCACTCATTTTTATTTGATTTTATTCAGCTACTTTCACATGGTCTGATCTGAGTACTTCTGTACATGTAGAAGGTAAGAAGGGCAAAGACTGTGATGCCAGTCTTCTGATAGGTGACTCTGCAGGTATGTGGGGAGGTCAAGAAGGCTACATTCACATAACTAGTTCTGATGGATGGATCCCAAATCTGAGTCTACCTTACATTTCTGAAATACCTTTTTAGAAGTCCTGTTATATACACCAGCTCATGGCTCGTAGAATCCTTCCAAAAACCCTGTGAAGCAGCCAGTGCTGGCACTTTTATCTCCATTTTACAGATGAAAAACTGAGGATCAGTGAAGACAAATGATCTACTATCAATCAGATCAGTGATCTGATCCTGAAACTGGAACTTACTTAAGGAATATCTCCTAGGAATTTTGGAGGGAAAGGCTTTGGGATTTGTATCTGGTTCATTCAGCAGCAACAGGTTCTAACCAGGCATTAGCAGGAGCTGGGCAACTGCCTCCCCTCCTCAACCCTGATATTTCAGAGTGAAAAAAAAATCCAAAACAATATATTTCATCCAATCCTTGACCCCTGAATTTCCTGTGTTTCTGTAAAGATCCATACATATAAAACTGAATTTGAAAACATTTTGGTACTTTTCTGCATTACTCAACACAGAAATTTTTAGAGGAAAAGAGCAGTCAAACTTCTATAGAGAAGACTAATTGGAGTCTATTAAACACTAATGGAATAATTGCCTTAAAATCATGCTAATAGCTTCCTGGCTGCTACATGTTTACTTGGCCAGTTGCTACAGCTTGAATTAAGTAATTATCTCCACCATTTAAAACCACTCCTGGTGCAATACGCAAGTATTTCTGTTGGAGGGGAATTGCCGGTGTTAGACCATTCTCAAAGCTTCAGTTTCTTACGTGAAGCAACTGGAGAGTGAAGAACTGCTTAATTATAAGGTTACGCACTTGGGGCAGCTGACCCAATGTACCCAAGGCTAGGGGAAAGAACAACATGCAGGTGTGTAATATTTCTCACCGTGAGAGCAGTTTGGGCATCTCTAGATATTTCTCAAGTGTTTGCATCTTTAATGCTTTTCAGAACCATGACTCTCAGTCTCAGTGGCTGCTTTGCATTTAAATAGCTAACACGATATTGAGAAATTAAGTTAGTAATTGGTATTGGTAGTTTTACTTTCAATTTATTTTTCAAAGGAATGGTACTGCCAGAACACATTGACACTTACTCTGACTTCAGTCTCATTTATTATTTCTTCCTCTCTCTGATGGCACCAAACTAAATTTTCCTTCATACATGTTTATTTAAGAATACCCCAGCATTTGGATTGTGAATGATGCTTCCTCTCATCACAGGCAGGTGAGAGTGGATAAACAGAGATAGTAAGACAATATACAATTTAGGTAAAGGTGAGTCTGATGAATTTTTGACATCTTTTAAGCAAATTTCTAATGATGATGGCAGAACGGTTTTAAAGAGACCCCAGGTGGGATTCAAGCAAGGTGTCGCCTTATCTGGGTAAGGTACTGTAATGTTAGTTGCTGACAATCTGGGTTTACAGCGTAGTAAGCTGACCATACAATAATGAAATATTGGCTAAAATGTTGTAGGCTGGAACTTGAGTTTGTTTTCTTAAACTTGGAATTGCTTATTATTCAAGAATGCAGAAATACTTTAGAAATCAATGATTGTACTTGGGAATCTTGTTCATATCCTTAAAATAAGCCAACACCAATGAAAAAGGGGTTTCTCTTAGGGAAATTAGGGTGCTTATAAAGCTTGCATTAAGTTTTTACTTTCTTTTCTCAGTGTGATTCCTTCTTGCTGTTGCCATGTTCCTGGCACCAACTGTCTTCTACCTTCTCTTTTATAATTTACTATTTTGATTGGAATGAGATCATCTACAGGACTAATCTGGGACTTAGTCTAATTGTACAAACCTCTGAAAAAGACAGTTTTTGTTAATCTTTCAAAGCAGTCAGAATGCAGCCAAATTGCTTAGGATGAACATCCCCCTTGTACTGTCCCTCCAAATCCTAGTTTTGTTTTTGGTTTGCTGAAAAGGAAAAGCATAAGACTATCTGGCCACAGTTTGTTCTAGTGGGATTTTTTTTCTTGATGAGTTGAATTGAATCACCAAATATTGTTACTCAATGTAAAGTGGTATTTATGCACAGTTTACCACGTGTTTTCCCGTGCACACATGTGCTTGTCCTGTGTTCTATTAATAATCCTCTCAGGACTTGCTTCTCGAAGTTGGTCCAGGAACCAGCAGCATGTGCATGCCTGGGAGCTTGGTAGAAATGCAGCATCTCAGATGCTACCTCTCAGCCGTATTTAATCACAATCTGCATTTTAACAAGACCCCAAGGTGATTCGTATATACATTTAACATTTGAGAAACACTGCTTTAGGGCATCTCTAAGGGGGTGCTTTATGTACAGTGGCAGAGCTAAATTTAAATATACATCTACCACCTACCACCGGGCTCTTCTTTTGGACCATGCAGTCTTTCCATTTTGATCACATTTACAATCGGGCTTAGAGCCAGAACCCCATATTTGACTCAAGGTTAATGGCCCAGGTTGGGGACGTTTCTGATAACTGACTTTCCAGTTCATCATGCACCTTGAACAATAAATGTGATTTAATTGCTGCTTAAGTGTTCAAATTAGGTCCCTGTGATAAATGTCAAACATTTCTCCTCATTTCCTTGAAGCCCTGCTGCTCACTGATAACCATCCACAACACTTAAATTCAGCCCATCTGGTACTACTAGTGGTCACCAATAACTGTTTAGAAAACATCTCTGTAATGTTCCTCTGTCCATTTGGGCTCATTCTTTGTTAGTACAGACCCAGCTACTTTTGATCTATTTATAAGTTGAAAATTGATACAACTTATCTATAAGCGAGATCTTTTCAATATTACTCTTGAGTAAAAGTGGCCTCATGAATACAAAATGTAGTAATAATCAGCAGAAAGATATCAAAACAAAGGTAAACACTAAATTCATTTTTTTGTTAGGAAAAAAAAAGATCAATCTTGTTTGTATTTGCAAGGCAAGTCTTATTTATTTGAAGCATGGTTTACAAAGAAATGGAAACAGGAATAACTGTGCTTAAAGTTCAGTTGTTTGAATTTCAGTTATTTGGCATTAGCAATGTTCTAAAATTGTTCAACTCCAGGGGAAATAAAAGAACACCTCAATTGCTAAAATAGATATGGCAAAGTTTATGTTAAGGCTCACACACTTTACTCATAAGAAAATTTCTCAACAGCCCTACTTAGGGTTTATTTTTCTTTATTTTATTCCAACTCTATGCAATCAGAATAGAAAGAATAAATTAAAAAGAAGAGGAGGAGACTGTAAAAGTATAGTACATCAATAATAACAATAGGGACTATTTGGGAGGGAAAACTAACAAAACAAGATACAAGGACTCAAAGGTACTGTTCCCTAAACACTTCTAGCCCCAAAGAAAAAAAACAAGCGTTTAATAATTAGTTTCAGTTCCTCTGCAGTACTTTCTTAATGGTCTTCCAAGTAGTTATAGGAATCCCTGGAGGGGATTCTTAATATTGTCTATAAGCCAATCCTTTAGGCTTAACATATAGTGTCTGCTCTTTTCCTTTTTTTTCTATTTTGGGGATGTTGGGGAAGTTTTGCTGCTTTGACGTATACAGGGACTATGCTCCCATAGTTCTGTGCTCAAAACACCACTGCTACAGGTGGTCTCCGCCAGGACCGGAACTGTTACTGCAGAGGTCCAATACTTAGGGAGTTAATGTGTAACAGGGGCCCTGTTTCCATGGTGGTCAGAGGCTCCTGACCTGGGTGCCCCTTTGTGGAAGCTGCTGATGCCAACTTCAACCCCTGCTGACTCCATCTGCCGTATTGCTGAAGCTGTGAGGGCCGACACTGCCGACACCTTTTGGTCTTTATGCCTGGTATGGATGTCCAGAAAAGAGCTCTTTGGGTTTACAGTGATTCTTTTGCTGTTGCTTCCCTGACCTGGAATTCAGATATGAGTTTATGAGAGAAGAGCCGAGGATAATCTATAGTATAGCTTTTGTGTTACGCTCTGCATCACTTTAATTTTTAGCTCAATCTGTGGGCCTTGTGTGTATGTGCTTGTGTGTGTTGACTCTCTTTTCAGATGCTTCTTTTGCAGGAAGTATCTTGATATCTCCTATAAATAGGCCTCTTATGGGCCTACCTAATCATTCTTCCAGACAGGCCCAGAGAGGCCGCAGTCCTCACAGGAATGCACCTGGGGTGCATACTGTTTTCATCAAGCCGTCTGGGATGATGTAAATAAAGCCAAATAATCTGGCATATTAGGGTAATTGATGTCCTCCAGCCTTTGAGAAAAGGTTAAATTGCATACACACATACACACAATTTAATTCTTGTCACTTAAAAGGAGGAGGCTCTGTTACCTGGAAAATTCACCTATTACCACTGGAGAACCTTATCTCACCCACCAGCATTAGTGTTTTGAAATCCAAGAACATGCCACCATGATGGGCCTCAAGGACTTCCTAAACCCAATTATGAGACTTGATGTTCTCAAGGAGTTTGTGTGTCCTGTTATCTCCTGTTCTGGTTAGGGTTCGAATCCCTCTCAGACGATTAGGAACCTGAAAATTATATAAGTTATTTATTTCAGAAGGAAGGGAAAAGTGAGGGAAACTCGCCACACTGCAAATGAAATTCTGCTGCCAGAAGCTTTCTACAGCACATATGCTTTTATTATGCTCTATTAAGAGAGGAAGCTAGGTCAGGAAGAGATGGTTAAACATTCTTGAGAAGCAGCCAGGATTAGTCACCTCCGGAGACCAGGTACTGAAACAGATGGCCCATTGATTTGTTAGATGTGCTCTTGTTATGTTCCTGTATTTCCTGATAGTTCCTGGGACTGGACAGCTCTTCTAGCAATCTATCTTAAATGCCAGCTAACATTAGGTTCACATAGAAGAATTCTTCCTGTTAGTTAACTTTTATGAGGTAACCATGTTTGCTATCTTCAGTCAACTTCATAAATGATGGCTCTGCTCCTGGATTCACTTGGAGAAATTTTAATTCATGAAGGAAAATAGCTTCTGATGAATGGATCTTAGCAGGCTGCTAGTCTTTCCTCGAAGCCCTTCAGGCTTGTTGGGTGGTAGAGAGGAAGATGCACCTGAAAGAGTCCTGTTGAACCAATGGGAACATATATCAATGCATGTCTTGGACCATTCTCCCCTTTTTCCATCTGAGGGAAGAGGACTGGGGCTGTCTCAGTGCATTAGCCCTAAATACACTCCTGCCAGGACCTGCCTCTGGGCCTTCCTCTGAGAAAGTGGTGGTCAGGAGGATAAAAATCCTGCCTTACATGTCGCTACAGGGCAAGACTGCAGAACTGTGAGGTTTTGTGCTATCTCCATCACCTTCTGATGTCCTTATTTATCTTCTAATTAGCTTAATTTGCTTGGTTCAGCTTAGAATCACACCCTTAGAAATGTCCTTAATTCTCTTGTCTCACTCTTTCCTATTCCCTAACCTAGTTAAATTCAACTTTCCACCTACTCCTATACTTCAGGGGCCAACTGCTGCTGAAGAAAATCACACAGGCTGGATGACTGCACTCAATTCATGTTTTTTTAACCATGAATCTTAAATGGACATTCAATACACTTCTCTAGAAAATTAATTTTCCTCTCATCTTCTGGTGAGATGATAATTTCATCCTTTTCCTTGCTCCTAAATTCAACATCTCCCCATCACACTCTAAACTGATGAGCTTTCCTCTTATTTTATAGAAAAACTAGATCCAAACAGATAAGAACTTCCTCAGTTTCCCATTACCTAAGGCATTGACCCATGGGCATCTATTTCTACATACTCACACTCTGCATATCCTTTAGTTCAGAGAAAGACATGGACTTGCTCCTACCTCTCCTCCACTTGCACTCTGGATCCTATCCACTTGAAGCTCCTCAAAGGTTACGCCTAAATTTATCCCTTCATTTCCTGCATTATCATTTTTGTCTCTTTCTCCTTGATTTCTCCAGTCAGCATACAAACATATATTTATATTATCCTTCCTGTTTCTCTGATCCTTGTAAAATATATTGTTTCTGTCTTCAGGTTATTTCCCTTTTTCTCCCTATCCTACTTTATTCTCAGGCCCCCACCAATATACTAAAATTGTACTTCTTAAGGTTGCAAAAATATTGCATTTTCCCACAGTGAATGATTAATTCTCTACCTTTTTTTTTTTTTGCCTTAGCAGCTTGACCACACCTTTCTGTCTAAAACATGTTGTTCTCTTGGCTTCTTACAATATTTGTTTTTCTTACTTCACTGACTGTTTCTGTTAGGCCATCTTTGCTAGCTAGCCTTTCTTTTCTTGACATCTAAAGAAAGGCTGGAGTACCCAGGGCACAGGCCTTAGGTAATTACACTTTTCTCTTGGCTGACAATCTAATCCAATTTCTTGAACTAGCATCTATATGCTGTTGACTCCCAAGTTTCTATCACTATCCCAGGCTATCCCACTGCTAAATTCCATTCGCACACATCCCACTGACTTCTCGACATTTGCATTTGAATGTCCTATAGATATCTCAAACTTGAATGACCAGAAAAGAAAATTAATTTCACCATCAATTGTCAAGACTGTACCTCATTAAATTTCCCTCATCTAAGCAGTTTGCATCACTATCCATCAGTTGTTAAAGCCCGAAACTTTGGAGGTGTTCTTGTTTTCTCTTTTTAACTCAAACCCTAAAACCATCCTGTCAGTAAATCCTGTTGGTTCTTCTTCCAAAACATATTCCAAATCCTCTCATTCTCATTACTTCTACTGCCACAGTCCTAATCTAGTCATGGCCGTCCCCCACTTGAATTACTCCAACAGTGTCTTAACCAGTTTCCATGCCCTGCCTTTTCCCCCTACACAACTCCACCAGAGTATCTTTAAAAAGTGTAGACAGGTACATTATTCACTTATATAAAAGGCCGTGGTAACTTACCATCTGGTCCCTGTTTTTGTCTCTGACCTCACGTCTTTCTACTTTTTACTTATTCTCTAATCGCAGCCCTTCTTTCTGGCTTTCATGGCCTCCCAACATTTTTATGCCATGGAGCTTTGTTTGGCATCTTCCTCCAGAGCTTCACAGTCCTGCTTTCTTTTTCTTCTGGTCTCTCTCTTCACTTCAGGAGACAGTCCCTGGCCAGGCTAGTACAGTCACCATTTTTCTAACAATTATTCTGGTTTATCTCCTTCATGGTGCTTACAAATAGCAATAATTAACTACTTTAATTGTTGATGTATTTATTATCTGACTAGACCATATGTTCCTCAAGAGCAGTACCTTATCTGGCTCTTTGCTGGTGCTTAAAATGTATCTGGCTTATAGTTAATGCAATAAATATTTATTGGCTAAGGAATGACAGAGCCACTATTGAGATTCTGACCTCACACACAGGTTTCTGTTGATTTGTGACCAAAGCAACCCAAAGAAAGTGGTCAGGTTAGCTCCCTCATTCAAAATTCTTAAACAAATCCTGACCAAAACCAGATGAATTGAGCAAAATGATGATTTCTCCTGACCTTTAATAAAGACTATACTGGGTCCAATGTATACCATCCAAATTTTCTACCCTGGGATTGAGATCAGGGGACCAGGGACTATAGTGATGGGGAAAGGGCAGCATGAGATGATAGTATTGTGTTTTCTAAGCATGCCTCTCAGAGAGGTTGGGAACTTCATTTAGAAGTATTTATTGAAGCATTGCACATATCTTGGGGGTGGGGGGTGCAGGGGTGGGGAGGAAGACCACAATACCTTCCCATATTGAACTTTTTTTTTAAAGATTTATTTTATTTATTTCTCTTCCCTTACCCCCCACCCCCCACCCCAGTTGTCTGTTCTCTGTGTCCATTTGCTGCATGTTCTTCTTTTTGTCTACTTCTGTTGTCAGTGGCATGGGAATCTGTGTTTCTTTTTGTTGCGTCATCTTGCTGTGTCAGCTCTCTGTGTGTGCAGCTCCATTCTTAGGCAGGCTGCACTTTCTTTCATGCTGGGTGGCTCTCCTTACAGGGAGCACTCCTTGTGCGTGGGGCTCCCCTACATGGGGGACACGCCTGCATGGCAGGGCACTCCTTGCGTGCATCAATGCTGCACATGGGCCAGCTCCACATGGGTCAAGGAGGCCCGGAGTTTGAACCCGGGACCTCCCATGTGCTAGGCGGACATCCTAACCACTGGGCCAAGTCTGCTTCCCCTATATTGAACTTTTAGTTTAGAGAGGGGAGACAGCCAAAAAGTAAGTAAAATATGTGATATATCAGATAGTGCTGAGTTCTAAGAAGGGAAACAAGGAAGTAGATTAAAATTGTGAACAGTTCAGTTGGGAAAGGCCTCACTGATAAGTGAACAGTGACTGAATTAAATAAAGGAGGGTGCCATGCAGACATCTGGGTCAAGAACTGTCCAGGTAGCAAGGACAGCAAATGCAAAAAACCATGAGGTAGAAACATACTTTGGAATAATTGATTTATTATATTTATCAATCTCATTAATTTGTTATACTAATGAGCTTGAGGGAAGTTAAATAGTTTATCAGAAGTCATACACAGCAAGCTAGGAGCATAACCTGAATTAGAATTAGTTCTTCTGGCTCCTGATTCATAAGAAGACTCAGGGATCCTCCTAGGAAACCAATTTAAAGTGCCATGTTCAAAGATATAAGAGCTGGCATTTAGTTACAGAAATGTGTCAGCATGGCAAAAGTCAAGAAGAGATTGAGACTAAAACGATGAAGACAATACCAAGACCTCTCTTAGCTATGCTTGAAACTGTGCAATGAAGTGCTAGAACATTGCTTGGGAGAAAGAGTGTGAAATTAACAGATAATAAGGAGAAAGAAGTATACCCTAACTCAGGCAGAATGAGGCATGGTTTAAGAATGCAGACTCTGGTTTCAAATACCTGGGTTTGAAGCCTGGCTTTGCCCTTTATTAGTTGTATGACCTTGGAGATATTACTTAATCTTTCTGTGCTTCAGTTTCCTCAAGAATGGAGATAGTAATAAACTTCACAGGAAGGTCTTCAACATTCTTCATAGGTTGTTATGTGTATTTCATAGAAATTGTGCTTGATAGGTTGTTTGAAAGATTAAATGAAGATACGTTTGTAAAGTGCCCGAAGGTGCCTGGCATACAATACAGGAATGTTCTCAATAAATGCTAGCTATTAATATTGCATTTATGGGACCAGATGTGGCTCAAGCTATTGAGATCCCGCCTCCCACATGGGAGGTCCTGGGTTTGGTTCTAACCATGTCTTGAAAACACAAAAATGGATAATAAGCAAAACAAATGAGAAAAACCAACTCAGGGAAGCTGATGTGGCTCAGTGGTTGAATGCTGGCTTCCCACATGCTAGGTGTCCCAGGTTCAATTCCCTGCCCCTGGTAACGCATTAAAAAAAAAAAATTACATTTGCGATTTTCTGATTTTCTATCAGGATGAATAATCTTCAGAAGATATAAAGGTGAGAAGACAGTAAAAAAAATATTTTCAAATGTGCTCAAGCTTTTCTGTCAAGATAATATATATCCCCAGGTACTAAGGGAAAAAAAACCTGAAATAACATTACAGAACCAAAATAGTCCTGTTTAGGGTTCTCTGCCTCTCTCCACTCCTTTTTCCTTGTCTCCCCTCAATTAAAGCCACTTGACTTTTCCTCCTCCATTTCAGGAGAACTATTTCAACATATCACTTGTGTCCAGCACTCAACTTCTCTCATGAGCTCTTTTAGGATGCACAACTTGAGCAGCCGAGATCGGGAATGGAATCTTCCCATTGGTGGAGAAGCTGCTGACCAGGCAGGCGCTGTGGCCTGTGATGGGAGAACATCCGTATCCAAAGAGGACAGAGATCCTCTCCAAAATGACAGGATTATTTTGGTTAAGCAGGAGGGTGAACAGGTCTGGTGTTTGGGCAGAGATAATCTTAAAGCAGATTTCCTGGAGACACAGTGAAGCTGCAGCCAGATCGGACTTCCTCGTATGCTATTTACTCGTTTGCGGTGTAGACACCTATATTAAGCACGTTTCCCAGCTTTAACATTGCACGTGTTCCCAGGTGACCAAACCCTACTTATACATTTGTTGCTCCTTGATAATTCTGACTCCAGCGGGCTTACTAGTAAAGAGCCTCAAACAGGAGAGGGCGCCACTTTCAAATCTATTCAACCAATCCCCCTTTAGGGAGGGTACCCTGCCTCACCCTTATTGGTTTTCCAGGGGATGCCACAAAACCGCAATAAGGGCATTTGGTTCCTCCCTCTCTCTCTCCCTCTCTCCTTCCTAATGGATCCTGTTTTCCCTTGTGGCCCTCTGCCACACGCTGTGTTCTCCCCAGGGAACTGTGAATATATTAAGTTTTTAAAGCTCTTCCGGTCTCTTTCTCTAGAGCCTAACCATACTTTGTGCAGGTAATATGAACAAAACAATACCACCTTCGATGACCACGCTTTTCTCTCCAGATTAAAGTTCTGCAGCCCCAGATCATACCCTCATGAGAAGATTTCAGCAGGATTCTCAGGGCTCCTCCAGCTCTCCCAGTCCAGAGTGCCTTGTGACTGGAGGAGCACTTTCTTACTGTGATTTATGAGAATATGCCATATGTTTACAAAACTGATTGATACATTAGGTAACAAGCTACATACATTTTAAAGAGTTTTGGAAACTTGAGGATTAATTGGAGCTATTAAGATGCCAAGAGTCAAGGTAAAGCTTTGCCTTAAAACTTAAAAGAAAAAATGACAATGTAAGGGTAGGTCAGCAGAGAGACCTGACTTAGCTATGGCTTGTGAGAAAAAGGTCTGGGGCATGTAGTCAACTGGGAGCTGGCTGTAAGTCAGGAGTAAGATATGGTGGCAAAAAATGTATATGCTCCTTTGGACTGCATCATCACAGAGAGCTCTTAGAGCAAGGAAAGTGCTAGCCCTGTGGACCCTGTAGTGGAAAAACTCCATCTGCAAAATTCTGGTCACTTCTGGTCTACAGGTTTTACAGAGGCTTCCGCGCTATATTGAGAGGCGGGGGTGGAGTGGGGAAGGTGAGAGGGGTGGGGGGTAGGGGATGTTTGGAGGATGTGGAGGAGGGCATTACCAGGTCATTGGCTCTGGAAGTTCTGGAAGCCACATAATATAGAAATATCTGACTTTGAGTACAGGAAGGAGGGGGTCCCTGAAGTGTTAAATCAAAACCACCAAAAAATATAATTTAAAGCTGGGGAGGTTTTTGGAAACTGAAAGGAAGAAAATTTTTATCAGTGTGGTCTTTTAAGTAGTGAACTCCCCCTCCTTAGTAGAAACGTCTAAAGAGAGACTGGATGGCCATCTTCCAGACATTTGCATTGACACAGGGTTGAGGTGGACAAACGCTAAGGCCTTTTCTGGTTCTTAGATACTGGGTAATTTGGGATATGTTACTTTATCTCTGACCATCTGTTTTCCCACCTGAAAATGGGTAGAGGAATAGCACCCATCTTAAGGTTATTGTGCAAACTAAATGGAATAATTCATACAAAACATTCAGCACGGTGCCTGACACCTAGTAAGCTCTCAATGAATGAGTTATGAGTTACATAATGTTACCTGGCGAATCCTTGACAGAATGAATAAATCAACTTTTCTCACAAATCAGTATTTCTACTTTACCTATCTTCTAGCTGTACGGTATTTTTTTTAACCTTCATTTTTTAATGAGGTTTTACATATTGCTTAATTGTTTAGCAGGATTTAGCAATTTTTTCTTTTTTTTTTGCCAGCAGGATATGGAATGAAAATTGAGTACAGCAGGAACAAAGCCCATATTAATTTAGGATGTGAATATTATTTCCAAGGCTATTAGATTAGGAACACTATTTTGCCATGCCAGTAGATGGAATTTATTTTTCTCTTGTGTCAGTGTAATTATTAAGACTGACCTCCTGTGACAGAAGATATGCAAACTCCAGGCTGCCATCATTCTTATACCTGTACCCATGTTGGCATCCTCTGGCACTTTCCTGAGGCCCTAAAGGCCTGAACTCGAGCTGAGTTCTTGAGGGGAAAAAACAATATTTCTGACACTTGAAATTTTTTAAGGAATGTTTTTCTTCTAAACCCAGCTTATTCTTCAGACATTTTATGATAATAATAAGCAATAGGTCCAAAGGTCTAAGGGCCATTTAAAAAATCTAGTGGGGTTTGTTATAGGTTTTGGTAAAAGTATTTTTTAAAGAAATGTTGATAAAAATGAAAGAATGGGGAAAGAAAAACATAACTCCTGGACTTAAAGCCTAGCAACGTAGGAATAAACATTTCACAAAAAGTTGCTCAAAAAGAAAGGTATATGCAGATAGTAACTTAAAAACATAGTTCATCTATTTGGAATGTGCATCTGCATGTATATATTTTAGATTACTCTCATGTGGGTGTTAGGATCCTAAATCACATAATTCTGTAGTATCGAAGATTTACTTTACCAAATCCACCTGATTAAGCAATGGAAATAATGAATACAGATTAACCTTCCCCTGTCTCCAATGTACATGTTACAATGAACATTGTCCTTTCTTGGTCATAACTGGCACTTTGGACATTTAGGGGGAACAAGTCACTCTAACTTCTTCATGCTTCTGCTTTCCTACCTAGTAGATGGTGATATCAGTAATTGCTTTCTCAAAAGGACAGGAAATTCTATGTTAATGCATTGTAGCCTTTAAAAATATGTGTGATAATCCCAAGATTAGTAAAATTAGACTATCTCATTTGTGTGTGTTTGTGGTGGTAATAGTATTGTTTTAGAAAGGGGAGGGCAAACCATAGCAATTCAAAATCTATATGCTTACCCGTAACTCTTAATTTAAGTAGAAAATTAATATGAATTTCTACCTCAAAAATAAGTCATGTGATTCAGCAATTATTTATCATAGTTTAAGTAATGTTATATTTTACATTTTCTTTTAAAATAATTTTCTCCTTCACTTGTAAAGCTCTATAGATATTATAAGATATAGCATATGTTTTATCTTAATTGTGCATCAATACTCTTAGGGTACACGGGGATTTTTTACCACTTTTTCATTTTTTAAATCTTAACAAATCAATTTTACTGATACAAATTAATAAAGCATAAATCCATCCAAAGTATACTATTAATTATATTTGATGTAATCACTTATTTGTGCATTCATCACTTCAGTCATTCTTAGAGTGCTTTCATTATTCCAATAGTAGTAATAATAAACTAACAAGCAAACAAAACTCATCACCTCTCAATCTCCCTATGCTTCCCCTGCCGTAGTCAGCTGCTGTTCTTTTTCCTTCTTTCTGGTATACATAGGAATTTTAATCCTCATTTTATAGATGGAGACTCAAGGCTCAGAGATGCTCAGTGATTTTCTGACTCTCACTCCTATAGTTAGTTGAAGACCCAGAATTTGAACTCAAATCACCAAGCTTCAGTCCAGTGTTCTTCTAAACATTGAATTAAGGCCATATGCAGTGACTTGCTTAATTCTATCGATAATGCAAAACTAAAGTGTTCTCTTTTCACCTGATCTCTCAAATAACTAGGCTTACTTTTCTTTGATTGTGCTAACCTAGTGAAAACTTTGTACTTGTTTTTCAGGTTCTCTCTCTCTTTTTTTTTTTTACACTTTTAAAATTAAAGTTAGTAGACCACAAAGAATGTTACATTAAAAACATTTAAAAAAACATAAAAAACATAAGAGGTTCACATGTACCCCACTCCCCATCCTCTGACCCCATCATTTTTGTAAATTGTATTTTTTGAAGATATATACTTCACACACAAAAAATGTTACATTGAAAAATATAAGAGGTTCTGGTATACCACCCACCTCCCCACCCCACTCCTCCCACACCAACAACCTCCTCCATCATTGTGGCACACTCATCGCACTAGGTGAACACATTTTGGAACACTGTTGACCCACATGGATAATAGTAGTTCACACTCTCCCCCAGTACATTCAGTGGGTCATGGTGGGATATATAAAGTCCAGCATCTGACCCTGCAATATCATTTAGGACAACTCAAAGTCTCCAAAATGCCCCCATATCACACCTCTTCTTTCCTCTTCCTGCCCTCAGCAACTACTGTGGCCACTTTCTCCACCTAAATGCTACAGTTTCTTCTATTACTAGTTACAGTAGTTTTATAGTAGAATATCCGTAAGTCCACTCTAATCCGTATTTTATTCCTCTGTTCTGTGGATGGGATGTCCACTCCACCTCTAGATCAAGAGGGGGCTTAGATTCCACATGGGTGATGGTTGCAATTCCTTTGCTTGCAGTTGTTGGCACTCTTGATTCCCTGGTGTGGTGTTTGACCATCTTCACCCTGATAGGTTCACATAGGGTTCATTTTAATTGAGATCCTTTATGCTTTACGTGACATATGTTGGAACTGATCTTAAAATGAATGTACTCCCTTAGATCAAATTTTATAGTTTTTTACATAAGCACCCAGAGATTTGACCTACTGTTTTCTGTAGTGCTCATAATTCCTTGAGATGCTAACATCAAGAAAAGGCATCTTCTTTAGTTTACTCCTGGCCATGAGACTAATAACTTTGTTTTTCCTCTTCTTGTTTTATACATTGATTCGTTGATTGAAGATGCCCCCAAATCACTTTACCTTTCTAGGTCTCTGTTTCCTTAGTACAATGTTGAACTAATGTACTTTGTCCTCTTCAGTGCTCTGCTTGTAAGGATTAATGAACTAATGTATGGTAAACCTCTTCCTGGGCTTTAAACACATTACCGCTCACATTGCCCAGAGATACCATCCAAAGAAAATTTCTCTTCTTGGATGGAGTCTGTGGCAGAATAATACAACTTGGTGGACAAGGTCAGGATTCATTCATTCAACAATTATATACTAAACACTAAATATGCTCCAGGCTGTGCTAGGAGCTGGGAATGGAGATAAACAAAATAGATTAGGCACTTCCACTCTAGTGGTAGGAAGAAGCCGGCAGTGGCTACAGAGAAAGAGACCAATGCCATTAAACTGGAGGAATCATGTTGATTTTTATTGAACCATCTAAGCTCCGGATGAAAACATATCCTCTTGGAGAACATCATTTTTCACTTTCCCATAAAATTTTGAACATGGGAGCAATGGTTGGGGGCCTGCCATGTGCTCCCATAAGCACTCTTTGGTTGTTATCCATGTGGCTTGGGCCCCAAATATCCAATTAGACAGTGAAACATTCAGTCTTTAATTTAGATAGTCCCAAATATCTGGGTGATGGCCTGACCATTTCACCTTTCATGGGGATGTTACTGTGCCTTCCTTCCTCCCACTCTGTGCCAGAAGGTGAAAGACTGCAGGGAGGCCTAAGGCTGCTGTGTACACCTGAGGGCAGGACAGTTCTTCACCAGCCGCACTCTCTCCCTTTAACCCAGTTCTTCACATGGCTTCAGTTGCATTTGCTGCCTCCTCCCCCGCCCTGGGACAGTTGCTTGTGATCACATTCCACTCTCCATTTACCTCTAGCCTCAATTTCAGACCATGACCAGGGTAATAGCTGAAGAAAGCACCTGCTTTTGCTTGGCCTTTACAAAAGCAATTGATGTTGTTGGAAGGTACTTGCTGAATTTTAAGGTCACTCTACCCAGGGAGTCTGAAGAAAGTTGTTCCAGAGGTGATGAAAAAAATCGATGGTTTTTCTCCATGTGTATGGTTCTAAAGTATAATTTGACTTATCTTCAGTAGGCTAGAAAGCTCTTACCTAGGCAGAAGTCCAGTTCTGGGAGATCTAGCTAAAAGTATTATATATAATAGTATCTTCAAAGGAAGAGATTGTAGTAAGAGCTACCATTTATCAGGAGCTTCCATTTATTCATTCTAATTCTTATGACAACCTTGCAAAGTCAGTATTATTCCCATTTACAGATGTGCAAACTGTATTACACATCTGAATACTGAGGTCCAAAGAGGTATTAAATGATGGAGCCAGAGAGCTACCAAGTTTCCAAGTCCAAGCTTTATCAATTGGACTTTATAGCCTGAGTAAAACTTGTGAGTCTAGAGTAGCAGTCTTCATTTATTTTTCTAGAATAATCTCCATTGATAATTATATTTTTCTGCATGTTGTTCTTCTTTAAGTAAAGTGCATATTTATTTGAGCCATTTTAGAAACAATCAGTGTTCACTTATTTTAATGTTTTAATGGACTTTTCCATTATGCTTTAACTTTAAAAATGGAACCAGGTATTTTCATAAATCCTTAATCTAGTAGAGCACCAAACCTAATGGTACTTAAATTCAGCAAAAGTGAGATTAAAAGTTTGCTTTATGACTTAAACCCTGAATTGTGTTTCTTCTCTGCACTGTTCCTCTGTCTGCAAAATGTCATCATATCATTTTCTATCAGAGGAGAAAAAAGCAAATGTTATAAATGAGAAAAATGTTCAGGGCAGCTCCATCAGCCTCACAAGTACCTAAGTGGAACTTTAAATCCCAATGTTATATTCAAAAGGACATTGCTGTGCAATGAAGCTCAGAGAGCCTCTCAATGGGTGACGCATTGGTCCTTGACCCTGGGAGCTGGCATTTTGATTTTGATTGCTTTTTTATCAAGAGTTTAGAACCTTTCCCAGAATATGGCTTTCAGGGGATTTTTCTTGGCTAATGTTTGGGCAAAAATCATTTTTATTCCTGCTGAAAGGAATCTTCTTCACCAGAATACAGAACAGAATATGATAAAGCTTCAGCTCATGTCTCTCTAAAATAGATTGATTTCAGTTGTGATATTTACTGACAATCATAACAGTTGCATTTTCCCAAACTTTAAGACAATGTTTTAATGGAAAACTAAATGAAGGGCATAAATTTTAGTAGATTATTTTCTCATTTAAAAATCATTAGTGGCAAATTGAGCCAGTATTTAATGATTACCCTCTATATTCCAGGCAGCGTGTTAGATGCTTTGGCAAATATTAGCTCACATTTATGTGTAATGAACCAATGGGATCATTTTCGAAAATCACAAAATTTGTCCCTTTAAGGACAACACCATGATTAATTTTAACAATTTGAACATAAATTTTAAAAGTGGCCATTCTTTCTATTTTTTTTTAAGCAGAGTACTAAGGACTAATTTGGTTTAATTATTTTTTGTGATATAGGATTATCATTATCATAAGGAGGTATTTCGAAGGATCTATGGGTGAGGGCACAGCTGTTTGTGCAGATACTCACTGGCCTAGACATCTGTATTTTCAGGTTTTTGCTTTTGAGTTTGATCTCTTCTCTCTTGCTGCCATTTCTTTGTACTGTTAGGGTGCCTTCCTTCACTTTTCCTACCCGGCTGCACCTCTTTACACTCTGCTGTTGATTATTTTCTCTTAGCTGAAAAGTGATTTAGTTAAGTCCATTACAATTTTACTTAAAGTATAAGTAAATTGGCTCTGAGTGAGGCCCTGAGGGACATTTAAATAAGTAAAGTTCATCAGCTTTAGCATTCAAATTTTATAACATCTATTCTAATCATGGAAAAGATTTAGCTTTTCAACTTCTTGATGGTGTTTTAGATAATTGAGATTGTAGGCGTGGTGACTTCTAGATAAGTAAAATATTATAGTTATTTAAATTCAGGTTCTTAAACTAGATGTTAACTGTGTCACATCTAGTTTTATATGCTGTAGTTACAGACCATATATTGAATAATGTACATAGCAGAATGGTTTTCTTTTGAAATTTCATGAATTATAGTTAGATTACAGTATAGATGCTTATTATATATCTATGTCAGGATCCAAGCACAAATTTGAATTAGCATGAGGAAGTACTTAGTGAGTCTGAATCTCAGCTACGAAATGCAAATATAAGCCTTTGTGTACCTGCCTAAAAAGAAAACAACATAATTTACTGGTGGTACAAATGGCTTTAATGATAGCCAATAATTCCACTCGAAAAAATAATATTTCATTATTAAATAATAAAATAAATAATATGGCCACATGCACAGGAGATTTAATAGCCAATTTGCAATGGTTACTAAATATTAGGTCTTTAACCATGATATAGGCCAGTTGGCCTAAGACACCTTCTCCATGGTCCAGTCTTTATCCTCAGATTTTTGAAGAATTACCACTGCAATGGCATGATTCCAGCAAATTTACATCCCTGATTCCCTGCCTTTTCAGACAAGACAAACTACCCATCAAGCATGGGGCCCTTCATACTCCAACCCTGGCCAGGACATTTATTCTAGATCCTGGTTATTTATCTTTCCTTTCACTTGTGCTCTAGGGCCATGTTTCCATTCTAATGTCTGTGTAGCTTTTAACCCAAATGACTTTGTCTCTCATTTATATGTGCTTCTCATACTTGATGACAGAAGAGAAAAAATAGTCCTGTGAAAATGAAATAGGAAGATTTGACTACATTAGAAACTTTGTAAAAGCCAAGATGAAAATGGAAGAGACTTCTTTCCCTAAAATGAACAAGTTAGAAGAATTTACTGAGGGGAAGTGGACTTGACCCAATGGATAGGGCATCCACCTACCACATGGGAGGTCCACAGTTCAAACCTTGGGCCTCCTTGACCCATGTGGAGCTGGCTCATGTGCAGTGCTGATGCGTGCAAGGAGTGCCGTGCCACGCAGAGGTGTCCCCCATGTAGGGGAGCTCCACGTGCAAGGAGTGCTCCCTGTAAAGAGAGCCACGCAGCGTGAAAGAAAGTGCAGCCTGCCCAAGAATGGCACTGTACACACGGAGAGCTGACACAACAAGATGACGCAACAAAAAGAAACACAGATCCCCGGTGCCACTGATAAGGATAGGAACGGTCACAGAAGAACACCCAGTGAATGCACACAGAGAGAAGACAACTGGGGGGGGGGGGGGGGAAGGGGAGAGAAATAAAAAAAATAAAAATAAATCTAGAAGAGTTTACTGAGCACAAGGAGTAGAAAATTTGTAGATTTTTACTTTGTCCCTTCCTCCTTCTTTGTCTTCCTTCTTTCTATTCATTCAATGAACATTAACCTGTAGAGTTTATAGACACTGCTGGATTTTATATATACAAGATGAGTAAGTTTGTCTATACCCTTATATAGGTCATAATTTCCTGGGGGAGGCACACATGCTGAAAAATGACAATACAGTATGGTAATACCAAAATGCCTAGCTCTTCTGTATTATTGTAGGGAGAGATTCCTGGGATTATAGAGGCAGTAGGGAGAGTGGACAGAGAAGATTACCCATAAGAGATAATGCCAAGGTTGAGTCTCAAAGAATAAGTAGGAGGACAATCCCAGGCAGAAGGGTCAAATAGGTGGAAAAGCAAAGAGGCGTCAAATAATATGGTGTATTCAAGGAAGGATTAGCTGTTTTGACATGTAGTGTTGTATTCAGAGATGAGACAGAGCAGTAGAAAAGAGTTAAGGAGAATGAGGCAGAATTTTAGCTGGAGGTGGGAAAGAAACATCCTTGTGGCTACATCCAGGACTGCAAAGGAAGGCTTCATTTTAGAACTGTAATGAGTCTGTGGAATCCCATGTCCTTGCATTCCTTGCTCTTTGAAACTGGTACCACTTAGGCCTCATTCTTTTTAGGGTACCTAGCTCCATGCACTGCATCTAAAACTGTCTCTGGGCAATGGGAATATATATTCAATCACTTCCAATGGTTCAGTCACTTATTGTCAGCTTCATTTCTCTGAGCATCAATTTTCATATTTTGAGAGAGACTGCTGGATTAAATTCTCAGTTCATTTGTGGTCTCATTCTAATCTTTTACACAATTACAACATTGTGCCTTTTCTTATGATACCTGAGCCTAGATTCCATGCTGTATGTTATAATTTTAAGGGGGCCTAAAAATTGCACTCTACTTCTAAGTAAGTAGGTGAAAAAATTGGCTTTTATTTGTAGGCAAATGAATTTCTTAATGCATAATCCTAGAATCAGAGCTGCTTACCCTCAGGGACTCTAAGTTTTACCAACAAGCAGAGAGGAGAGCAGAACACATACTCTTAGAGCAGGGGTTCTTAACCTTTTTTGTTCTGTGAACCCCTTTGCTAGTCAGGTGAAAACAAGGGACCACTTACTGAGTCCACACTGTATTGTGTATTTTTTTTTTTTTAGTTCTGTATTTTATTTTGTATTGTGTATTATTTAGTACATCTATCACACCCACAACAACTCATGCCCACAAGAATAATGTTTTTTTGAATTTTAGTTCAAGCTCATGGACCCCTTGTTAAGAACTCCTGTCTTAGAGGGTAGAATGACTACCAAGAGAAAGGGGGAAGGCTAACTGTGATAAAGTCATTCTTCTACCCATAATGGGAAGGACTCTGGAAGTAGGCAAAGAAAGACCAAGGATATCAGAAATGAGGAAGGAATTTTCTCCTCTCAAACACTGTGTTGAAGTTTCTACAGGACGTGATCTTTGTCTTTCTTAATTGTACAAAGGACTTAAGTTTCTGCCTTGAATCATAGTTTCCATGATGGGCTCTGCTCTCGAAGCTGGGCACCAAGATACTGTCCCTATCTCTGCCTTCTCTTCTTGCCTCCCATTTATACTTTCCTAATTGCCTTCTTGACTCAGCTCCATAAGCTGTCAACCAAGCCTACAAGCCAAGTGTAGTTGGTGGATGAATTCGTTCAAACTTTGTAAGCTTCTAGTCCTTTAGAAGGCAGATCATAGTATGTGTGATTAATCCACGTGCAAAAAATACTTCCTCTTGCCAGCTGTTATTTAACTTCTCTGGTACTCAGAGTTATCTTTAAAATTTGAGGGCTGGGTTAGATGATTTCTAGGTTTCTGGAGGCCCTCTTGTCCTATAACTCTGTAAAAGATTGCAATATGGGTCTGATTTCTTTACCCAGCCCTGCATCCATTTGCAATGGCCTCATCATGGGCAGAGGACACTTTTTTACTCCTTAACTTTGGATTTGACCCAATAAGTTGCTGAGAATGGGACCAAAGTGGCCAGTTCTGAGCCTCGACCTTTAGGGGACTTCCCTCTTGCATTTCTGTCCTTCTTTTGAGACTAACTTTCCCTGGTTTGTCTGCCAGTCCAAAGTGGAGGATAAGAAACTGTGAGGCAGAGCCACCTAGGCCAGCACTGCCTGAAGTGGAGACTAACTAGCCACCTCACACTTGTGAACAAGAAGTAAATGCTATTGTTTCGTGCCACTGAGATTCTGAAGTTGTTTGATGTGCAGCACTATTGTGGAAATATTCATTTGCTGTATAGTCTTCGTGACTGTTGTGTTCTGTACATAGAAGATTCAATAAATACTGATTTGATTCTATTATCAGTAATTGATTGTATTTATTTTTACATCAAGTACCATGGTCAAAATAAAATGTCCTCTGAATTATACTTCTTTTCAATCCAAAGTGGTGGGTGCTTAAAACCATTTTATAAGGGAGGATGGGGTAGTAGTTGTCTATTCCTATATTTTTTTATGCATTTATTAAAATGCCTTTACCCATGGAACCATCCCTAACCCCACTTCTAGCCAGTGCACACCTTGTTACCAATCCTTAGGGGCATCACTCCTTGCAAGCTCCCTTCGGAAGCTTTGTAATTTTCCCAGCTGGTTGTATTTGTCCATTCTGACCTAGATCATTTGGAGGGGAAAGAGAAGCTGCTAAAGAGGTGAAGGCTTTTAATGAACCTCTTTTCACTGGAGCCTTTATAAATTAGGTCAGTTGCACTCCGATAAAAGCAGGGGATAGTTTGGAGTGGATAAGTAGGAAATTGCACTGAGATATAGAACAGCCTCTTCAAAATGATGCCTAATTCCTGGATGAGATTTTCTGTAGCATGCTTCAATGCTGAGAAATCCAGAGTTCAGAAGTTACTATGGTGCATAGGGCCTGGGTCTTAGAATGGGCATCTTGATCCTGAGTACCATCCCAAGAAAAGATGTACCTGATTCTTTGACGTGCCCTTCAAAGAGAAGCCAGGCAGATGACACAGGCTGTTTAACAATGAAGATGCTGGAACTCAGAGAAGGTAAGAAATTGGCCCCAATTCTCTCAACCACCAAATGACAGATCTGAGAATTGGATCTAAGCCTTCTGATTCTAAAATCCTAATTATTTCTATAATTACATATCAGTAAAATGTATTTTTTAATTGAGCATCTACAATAAACTCTGCCCTATACTAGGAGATGAAAGGATTACAGAATAATATAGAAACAACTACAACTCATGGCAACTATCATTTCTTGAGTTCTGACTTTGACCTAAGTGGTTTTTATCAGTATTATTTCATGTAATTTTCATAATCACACTGCAAGGGTGATATTATTAGTTCCATTTTTTGGATGAGGAAACAGACAAAGAAAACAAGGGATTTTTCTCTAAGTTCATGGGCCAGAAATAGAAAACGTGGATTCTGGTTTTTAGGAGACAGAGTGAGTTTTCTCAGAGTCACATGGCTATGAAAATGATGTGTGGGGGATGAGAAAGAGTACAAGTGGCATAAGGTTGGGGAGGAGAGGAGGGCCTTGGACATGGAAGATCTAGAGGATGGGCTTCAAACCTTTTCTGTAAAGGGTTTTGAGAACAATGGGGCCTTTATTGCACTACTCAACTCTGCTGTTGTAGCATAAAACAGCCATAGCAATGTGTAAACCAATTAGCATGGCTGTGCTCCAATAAAGCCTTATATTTGGGCACTGAAATTTGAATTTCATGTAGCTTTCACTTTTCACAAAACGTTATTCTTCTTTGTATTTTTTTTTCCAAACAGTTAAAATGTAAAACCATTTTTAGCACACCGACCGTACAAAAGCATGTGGTAGGCTAAATTTTGCCCATGGGCCCTGCTAACCCCTGGACTAGTGTCTGGCAGTACATTTACATTTAATTTTTATAGCAGCCATAAAAGGGAAAAACATTGCCATTGAATACTGGCACGATCTACAATATCAACAAGGAAACATATAGAAACTACATTTTGTAACCATCTCAAATGCAGTGGGTGTTTGGGATGGTAAGTACTGTTATGTTTCCCAGAATAATTTTTGACCCTTAACTAAAAGCCTTGCTGAGAATTTTGGGGCTTTCTTAATGTTTCTATACTTCAGTTTTCTCTTCTGTAAAGTATGGATAATAAGAGCACTTACTTTTCCAAAGTGGTGATATTAAATGAACTTATGTGTTGTGCTTAAATAATGCTGGGCAGAGAGTGAGCCTACAAAACTGCAAATTTCACTCTCAGCAGATTAATCTGTAGGCAAGGAGGGCAGAAAGAGAAAATTACACAGGGTAGCAGATATGGCATATTTTCGTGGATATGTGTGTGTTATGAATTACTGCACATGTATATCCTTGCAGAAAATGTCATTAATTTCACCTGGCAAGCTGTAGTAATGAAAAGTACTACCTCCCTTGTAATCCCTTTAATGTTATGCCTGATTAGCCAAACAAATACTTAGAGAGTCCACAACCGAGAGATATGCCATCCTAAGGTTCAAGATTCCCAGGAAGGTGAAGGATGTCTATTTTCATGGGAACTCTGATGATTTGCTGATTTGTTTGCAATTAACAAGGAAGGAACCTCCTGTTATAAATTCCCACTGAACAACTGGGTGGTGCATTGAGGTCATTATATTATAGTAATTGGACTCATCTACCAAATGCCTTTTTCTCTACTAAGGAAGCCTGAAAAAGGAATATGTCTGCTATCTAAATCATTGCATTGCTTGCAATTGGCACCTAGAAAAGATGATAAATGTGTTATTGGTTTGTATGAGGGAGCAAGTCATAACTTCTGTTCCTTCTGTTGAAATCCTAGTCGCTGTAAATTGATTCATTAAAGGCCTAAGATGTGAGAGTTCCTCCTCTATTCTGTTAAGATACTATTAGTCCTCAATTATCCACCAATGGATTTCCCACTTTGTGGCTAATTTAGATGCTGATTTTTAAATATCAGTCAGGGTCTTCAATGCCATCTAGAATATTTTCCTTCATGTGCAAGTTCTTCTAGAGGAATAAAAATATTTTAGAATGTAAAACATTTAAAACCATTTGAAACATTTTCTGTATGAAGTGTCATATAAAATGTTAAGGAGATCCATAAGAGGCTTATGCATTTATTTATTATTTTGGATTATCTACAATCTTGATGCAGATACATGAGGTTTTTCTAAAAACATGCATTTGCTAAAAACAAAACAAAATGAAACTCACAAATAAATGGATGATTATTCTGTTCTTTACATGGAGTAGAACAATTATCCTTTTGTAATGGAGATGTAACTTAAGATTTTTATTAGTATCTACAATGAGCAGTTTTTGGTTTGTTGGTCAGCTAATGAATCCCCTGAGCATTAAGGAATTGAGCTTAAGCTAAAGATCATAAACTCTCTAATAATCTAGCCATTATCTGACAAATACCATAACCTCCAAACCATCATTACTTCCTTAAAAATCAGAGCTTTAAGCCACTGACGTCTCTGAAATACAGACACATGGGCCTGGCTATTCTGGGATGACATTTCATGTTATTTTATTGTATGGACATAGTGGTATAGATTGAATATTTTCTTTTTAAGGACATATTCAAGGACTTTAAAAGAAAACCACTTTTTTTTTCATTTAGGTAAAAAGTTAATAGTGTAGTTATATCCAATTCTATCACATAGTTTATATAATGTAGTTTATATGCATCTTCATCACCTCAGACCTTTTGCTGAGCTTTGTAGATTAGGAAATCTTAAGACCTAAGAAAGATTGTGTTCATTTAGGCAATGAAGAAAATGTATGGCTTACCTAATTCTTAGACCATAGGCTTTTTACCAAAGGGTCTAGAATCCAGTTAGGACATACTGGATGTAGCCATGATGCTTACAGAGTCTGTTATTAAAATTTATGGGATGGCATATGCATCACAGTTTGAGAAATTAAAACACAAGCTGCCTAAACAATAAATTTTTGTAACCAGGTGGGATATCCTTTATGCTACAGGCCTGCTTGAGTATATTATTCAATTTGAAACTTAAAATTGTCAACTCATTACATTTGGCATCTTACATTTTAAGGGGAAAACAGATATGATTTAAATTTGGGGGCATTTTTCTGGGATTGATCCAAGGACTTGGAGTCTTGGTTGGCAAGGGAGGAGAGAAGGAATTGTGCCAATTCTTAAAAACTCAGCTATGTATAGCAAGAGGGCAACAGGAGAAGAGCAATGTGAAAGAAGTGCCCTTGGGTGTGAGCAAATCAATTACATTTTGCTTTGCTTACGAGTTCTTCTGCAGGTAGTAATTGGGAAACCTATCTTTAGGTCTGATAAACGATCATGCTCATATATAATCTACCTCAAAAAAAGGAGTGGACAAGTAGAATCTCAATGTCAATATTATCAAAAATCTTGGCTGGTGAAGTAGAAGGTATTTTCCTTTACTTTCAAAGATGGTTGTAATAAAATATTCCCATGTTTATAACCCACTTGCAAGCAAGATCAACGTTCAATAAAATGTTCGTTTTGCTGAAAATGGATTTGGATCTGTTGTAGGTCTTCACTTAATTATCAAATTAAAATCTGATGTTAGTTTAACGTTTTTCTTGGTGTTTAAACAAATTTTAAAACTTGCTTTTATCCAGAAAATCCACTTCTAGGAATTTATTTCACAAACATACTTGCACATTTTCAAAATAATATATGTACCAAGATATTTACTTCCATACACCTAAATAATAATCCTACGTTGGTGCTTACTGATTTGTAAGGCATTATCTATTGACTTCCTATTATAGTACCTGAGGTCTTAGCTCTCTTTCTGATTCCTACTGCTTACCACCTACACCCTCTCATCATATTCTCATGATAATTACAACACCATGTTGGGTTAAATCATTAGTTGGTGTTTACATTTCTATGACTAGGGAACTGTTATTTACCACTGAGCCAAGTAATATACTATGACTGTATTTCAAACAGTTTTTTTCCTTAAGATAAAGATTGCATTTAATTAAAAAGTTGTTTTTTCTACATGCTTATATACTCCAAATGCTTACAAAGATTTGTTTCTTGCCTAAAATAATTTTTCCAAATACTCACAGTTCCAAATGTTGCATCGGAACTATTTTCCCCTGGGCACCTTACTCCTGAGCCCTCTATCCCCCTGGTCTATCATGGATTGCTGTCTAGAGCATATGTATAGCTGTCATCTCAGACTTTCCTTTTCTGGTAGTATAGAAATTTCTATATCTTAGATACCAAATCAGTATCTTCTATGGTGTAATAAAGATAATGATGATACTAATTAGTATTTATTACTTGCCAGATGCGATTTCTATGTATGGACTCATTAAATCCTTATATACTTCTGAGGTGTAGGTGTTATTATTATCTTCATTTTGCAGATGAGGAGACTGAGGCACCTAGAGGTTAAATACCTTCCTCAGTATCACACAGCTAGAAAGTGGAAGATTCAAAATGGATTCCAAGGTCTTGCCTTAATCACTGTAATACACTGTCTCTTGTGTTCAAGATATGTCTTCATTACATGTGAAACAATATTTTGCTGGTAAAATTTTAAATCCATGCATGTATGGTCATTATTGATTGGAATATTGGCTAGGTATAGAATTCTAAGTTGAAAATAATTTTAACTCAGAATTTTAGAGGCACATTGCCTTTTATATCCCTGTTACTTTTAAGAAATAAAATGCCATCTGACTTGTGTAGGTCTTTTGTAACTAACCTATGTAAACTCTTAGGGTCTTCTGTTTATCTCTGGTGTTTTGAACTCTGATTTCCTTTGATTCATTCATTCTTTTTGCTGGGTAATTGGTGACCCCTTCCAACGTAGACTTGTTTTCAGCTCCCAGAAATTTTCCTTTATTACTTTCCTAATTTGTCTTCCCTTGTTCTTTTTGTTTGTTTGTTTCTTTGTAAAAGCCTATTAATCTGGGGGAATGGGTGTAGCTCAGAGGCTGAGTACCTGCTTCTCATGTATGAGGATGCCAGTTTCAGTCCCTAGTACCTCCTAATTTTAATCCTATTAATCAGCATCCTTAAGAGATTCTTTTTCTTGTTTGTGTTTGGTCTTTCTTTCCTGTTGAAGACATCATTCAAATATATGGTGATCCTCGGATGTCTGCTCGTATTTAAAAATGTGTGTGTGTTTTGAGGAGAGGACCTGGGATACAGTTTATCAGCTACTGGGCTTCACTATCAGGTGGCAAGCATGTCTCTTCACCTTCTCAGGTTATTTTGTGGAAGTATTTTCTCAGAAGCTTTTCAGATTATTCAGAAAAGAATATTCTAGTCCCTGACTTGTCAGGCTTCCAGAATTAAGGAAACAAGGCCAGGTGAAGGAACTGGGATTTCACTGTTCAGTGGCATTTGCCCACATTCCATTCAATGTCCTTCCTAGATCAGTGTTTCCAGAGCAAAACCTCAGTTTTCTTTTCAGTTTGGGAGGAGGGACCCTTGCCCAGGTGAATGAGATGGAGAAAGGGACCTTTGGGTGTAAATGCCTGCATCACAGACTCTGACTAATGCCCCCTCATTTCTAACCTGTCTCTTCATTCCACCTTCCCTGGTACTTGGTGCTTCTAAACCCTATGCTTTTTCAGTGTTCTGTAGAAGGACTGTCTTGCTTGTCATGAGTATCCTCCTATCTAGGAACTTGGGTTTCAGCCTTGTCTGCTCTGATAAGGCATTCATCATTCATTTGTTCATCCACTTTCTATCTTCCAGGTATTTGACATCAAATACAGTCTTTGTTTCCTCTCACATTCTCTTTATATTGTAAAATTTAAATCATTTGGAGGGTGGGGGGAGATGGTTGAGAAAGAAATTGAGATAAACACACCTCTTTAATCTGCCATGTTTCCTAAATTCATTCCATATTGTGTATTTTAAAATGATGTTTCCACTCGCAAAATATTTGGAAGGGGCTACTTGTCTGGATTATGCCAAAGAGGTATCTGTTCATTTCTTTCTATACCAGCTTTTAGACGTCCATTCTTATTCTTAGCCTCCCAACTCTCATTCTCCAAATTATACAAGAGAAGCAACGTGTTTAAGAAAATACAGTACTTTTGGTGTCTAAGACCTTCCATTTGGGTGAAAGAATGTAGTAGATGAATTCATGACTCACACCATTAAGAAAAGTAACAAAACATAATCAACACATATTATAATACAGAAATAACATTTTTCTACTAAAATAAATACGTAACTATGGCATAGAAGAAAATGTACCCTAATTGTCCTCATTTATTATTTCGTTGATACTGAGTTTTTAAAACATAATTGCTGCTATTTTATAAAAATGTAACTATGACATCCACATTTTTAGTACATATGATTTTCTTCCCACATTGCTGTATTCAATTATTAACTTTATATGCATTTTTAGGTATGTGTTTTTTTGTCCCATGCTTATTTTTTTTATACATTTGAAAATACTTTTCAATGAAAACTTTATAAACATTGTTCTGACCCGTAAAATCTGTTTTTAAAAAGGATTTATGTAGTATTTAAAGGTCAAATTCTCATTAGAGTTTTAATTCTCATTTGAGACTATGACACTCATGGAGATTGGAAAAGAAGGCATCAAAAACAGCAATCCTTTCTTTAAGTGTTGGTTAATGAAGTCTAAGGAGAAAGATGAAAGAAATGGGTTTCCTTTTGTGTTTGCAGAATGATAAGAGGATGAAAAGATGTAAGGACTTAATCAGGTAGTTCTTTTTTAGTCAAGATCTTTGTTTTAAGGGTTTAAAGAATATGGGGCTTAAAATCACTTAGTCAAATTCAGAGCAGAGATATAATTTCAAATTGCATTGGGGGGAAAGCTCTTGTGAGGTTAATAAGAAGCATCAATAAGGGAGATGATACAGCTGCTTTTCCCCCAAGCTATTTCAAATTCAAGAGCAGAGCTAAGAATAGATATTCATAATGGCCAGTCCGGTTTTCAGACCACAGACATATGCTCCCTGGTTCCCATGCCTGCTTAAAGCAGAATCTTAGAATAGGCATTGGTTGAGTTGCTCTAAAGAGATTGAGTAATTTCCCTACTCAACCCAACTTTTTTTTTTTTTTAGGAAAAAAGAGAACTCTTTAGAGACCACAAGTAGAGACATCCTTGAAAAATAAAAATAAAATATCATGAAACAAATATGAACTGAAGTTAGGGACATAAAATGATGTTCCAAACATGGGATGCCCTAACAAGTTCTGAGTGCTGAGCACTACAGACATTGCTAGGACATCCATAAAACTACTGTGAATTTAATTACATGACAGATGGCCTCAGAACTAAGAACACCAGATTACCTAAGATCAATATCATGAAAAGCACACAATAAATTTAGCAAGTTTGGGAATACACATACTCCCAAGTAGAATAAATTAAACAACATGAAAAATATTGTAAAATATTTTTAATATTCTTTAAAAGATAAAATAGTAGTGGAAGCCATATCTTTAAAAGATAAAAAATAGTAGAGGGAGTGATAAAACAAGAACAAGAAATGATAAAATAAGAAGACATTAAAAATTGGCATTGTCAATTCTTAGAACTTAGTTAACTAGTTATTGAAATAAAAAATTAATATACACATTTAGAGAAGACTGGACACAGGTGAGGAGAAAATAGTGAACAGAAAGGGAGTATCAAGAGTCACCTGTACCATAGCACAAAGATCTAGAAATGGAAAATATAAAAGAGTTATGAGACAAAGAAGATAGGTTCAGAAAGTCCAACATACATATAATACAAGGTAAAGAAGAATAAAATAGAGAGAATGGTAGAGAAACAATGTTTAAAGAGATAATGTTTGAGAATTTCCTAGAACGTAAGATATAAGGCTTCAAAACTGAGCAAGATAAACAAAGACCAAGGAAAGCCAAAGCAGAACACTTTTGAAAGTGGAGACTGGACATAAATATAAATTCTTTTTTATCTCATTTATTTTATCTCATCTTCTTACCACTATTTTTAGAATATGCATAATGCTGTTCATAGAATGCAAGGCAGTAGTGCACATAAGTAAAGTTTTTCTACTGATAGCAGTATAATGTCAAAATGTTTGGAACTCACTGATATTTATTTCCTGGTTCCTGGGAATATAATCTTATCACAAGTACTTTACTAGGTAATGCAATTGAGCTCAGCTAAAACTGTGGTAACTAGATAGATGACTTTTCCATTGTTTTGAAAGCATAAAACACAGAAATCTTCAGATTAAAGCAGACTGATAATTGAACAGTCAGGGCAGATGGAAGGATTCAGTCAGATCAAAGATGGTTATGATGCTGGACTGTTCTGTGAGTGGCAGTTGGACAGCACAATTGTGGTAGTTAGGGTGGATAGCAAGGACCTGCAAGTGTACAGAGCAATGCCTGTAGCAAAATTGCTAATAAAATATTTACATCAAAACACATAAAAAAATCTTGTCATTGATACTGTTGTGGCTGAGAAGCTAAGGATGCAGTGTTTCCAGAGGTTTAAGAAGCTGAGGTAGTTAAGTTCATGTGTTAACTTGGCCAATTATAGTGACCAGTTGTCTGGTCAATCAAGCACTGGCCTGATTGTTACAGAGAGGCTATTTCACGGATTCAAATCATCAATAAGTTGATTGCATTTGTGGCTGAATACATCTGCAATCAACCAAAAAGATTGCCTTCAACAATGAAATAAGTCCTTTTAATCAGTTGAAAGCTTTAAAAGAAGTGATGATTTCAGCAGCCAGAAGAGAGAATTCCATCTCTACTTTAGCCAGCCAGCTTCTCCTGGGGAAATCATTGAAAATCTTTTAAAAACAATCAAAAAGTTGCCTATCCCAACATGTGAGATGCTTTTTAATAAAATTCTCATAATATTTACATAGATCGTCTATAGGTTCTGTTTTCTTACAGAACCTGGCTAATATAGAAGCTTAGTGCTCTTTGAGAGGAAAGCTAGCCCTGAAAGTGAATGCTATGTTTGGCAGAAAAGAAGAAAATGCAAGGAAAACCAATCATAATAGTGTTTAATACCAACACACAATACAGAGAAGCTTAGCTACAGTTAGTGCAGCAGTAGTATCAGGGCACCTGCTAGGGTCAGGAATATAAACCTATTTGTTATGGTAATTTATTATTAATTTTTTTAAAGATTTATTTATTTATATTTATTTCTCTCCCCTCCCCACCAACCCGGTTGTCTGTTCTCTGTGTCTATTTGCTGTGTCGTCTTTGTCTGCTTCTGTTGTCAGCAGTACAGAAATCTGTGTTTCTTTTTGCTGCGTCATCTTGTTGTGTCATCTCTCCGTGTGGGCGGCACCATTCTGGGCAGGCTGCACTTTCTTTCGCGCTGGGCGGCTCTCCTTATGGGGCGCACTCCTTGTGCGTGGGGCTCCCCTACGCAGGGGACACCCCTGTGTGGCAGGGCACTCCTTGTGCACATCAGCACTGCACATGGGCCAGCTCCACACGGATCAAGTAGGCCCAGGGTTTGAACCGCGGACCTCCCATGTGGTAGACGGATGCCCTAACCACTAGACCAAATCTGCTTCCCTGTTTTGGTCATTTAGAGCTAAGGAAAACATGGAGCCTTTTCAGTTAATTAGGAACGTATGGGAAGATCCCTAATAAATTGCAAATATGGATTAGATTAGAGGTAGACAGCAAACCAGAAATATGAATCCATCTTCAGTAGAAGCCAGTATAATATGACAAATTCTTACAGAGGTGGAATAGATGCTGAGATGATACCACCACTGTTTTTTACAACTGTTCATATACATATATATATATATGCACACATAACTTTCCTCACAGACAAGCTGCTCAGATGTGCTATCTTCAGTTTCTTTTAGTTAATTCTTCTATTCAATCTGACTGCTGCCCTCACCATACTAAAAATGCTCTAAGTCACCAATAACTTGAGGTTGGCAAAGCCGCTGAACACTTTTTAATCCTCATCTCAGCATCATTTTACAAAGTTGAACACATCCTTTATTCTGCTTTATTCTGCTTCTGCAACGCGGCACTCTTGTGGATTTTCCTCCTTCTTTTTGAATCTCTCCTCTTTAACTCTTCTCTACCATCTGATCTTTGAATGTTAGAGTTAGGCTTTGTCCAGGACCACCTTCTTTTCTTACTCTTTTTGCTCACTCTTGAGGAGATCATTATTCCTATAGCTTTGAACACTATCTATACACACACACAAAAAAATTTCCCCAATTTATATTTCTAGTCAAATTCTTTCACTTGAGTTACAGGGCCAAATATCCACTTGCCAAATGTGACATCTCCATTGGACTCTGTCATAGGTATTGCATACATATTCAAAACTGCACTTTTGATCGTATCCCCTTATCTTGCTGCTTGAGAATCTGACCTTTTTGGTTAACTTGCTAGCTCTGCTCTGGTAACCTGATACGTGCAGGAAGTCAACTATATTTCTAGGCAGAATTGATGATGATATAAACGACCCTTGATTGCCAAATTGAATCTGGACTAGGAGCAACTCCATTTGGCTGATGTGGACATCATAGCTCTGGATAAAAGTGATACTGGCTCCTATGGGGCATGAAGCTCTTAAGTCATAGATAATTCCACACCTACGATCTTATCTCCTTGCACTTGAGTTGTTGTATTGCTTTAAATTTGCTCACAAAAGAACAATCCCTGACTCTACCTACTCTTAAACTGTGTCCTTCTTCTCTGTCCTGACTATGCTCCTATCAAACATGGTTCATGATGATACTACTGAGAGTCTGAACACTTAATTGACTTAAAAAGACTCCTTTGTGAGCATTTTATCCCTTAAACCTCCTATTCTTTCCTCCATTTAGTAATTAATCCCAAACCTAATTCCCAAATTTCCATAAATAGCATCTGAAAACAGAAAGTTTCTCAAGCCAGAGACTTGTGTTATATTCCCCATCCTTACCCAGCACCCCTAAAATTATGTGTGACTCATCCTTCTCCTTCACCACCTAATCCAATTCTCATGTCATGTTGACTCTACCTTTAAAGTATGTTTTGAACCCCTCTACATCTTTTCATTTTCTTTTACAATCATCCCAGCTCAAGTCACTGTCAACTCTCACCTGTTGTGCTAATGAAACACCTCCAACTCTGGATGATTTTTTTCAGCTTCTATCCTGGATCACTATCGACCCTTTCTCCACAGAGCAGTCAGAGATCCTTCCAACCACAGACTCTCAGTCCTTCCACATCTTCCCATTACATTTAGCTTGAAATCTTCAATATACCTCAAGGCCCTCCATTGTCTGACTCCTGCCTGCCTCTCTAATTGCATTTTGTACCAGTCTCCTCATTGTTCTCAAGGTCCACCTCAGGACTTCCAGGGGTTCCTCAAACTCACTATAAATGCATTTCTACTTCAGTGTTTTCTGATGAACTTTCTTTTATCTGGACTGAGCTTCTTCCTATTTTTGTGTCTGATTAAATCCTATTTATTCTTTGTGTCTTAGGGTAAATATTTTTTTCTTCAAGAGGATCTTTCTGGTCCTCATGAAGGTCAGGCTTTTCTATTATACTCTATGCTTGCACCTGTGCTTTTCCTTCCAAGAAACTGATCACAGATTGTAATAACTAAATACATTTACTATTCACCTCGCCACTAGATTATGGGCTTCACAAAGGCAGGGAGCTGTTCTGTTTTCAATCCTGCAGGGCTGCTTCCCTGGCTCTGACACATGTTTATTATTCAATATATATTTTTTAAATAAAACAGTGGATCTAGGGTTTAACTGTGATATCATAGTTAAATATTTAATACACCCATAAAATTATTATTTTGGTCCTTTTCACACACTCCTTTTCCTTCCTTTCTGAAGTTCTGAGTTAGGACTCTTAAACCAGACACACTTGAAATACTTGGATTCAACTGGGTATTTGGTTGTCACCTTGGTGCCAAGGTACAGAATGCTGTTGTCCAAGTTTGCAGAGCCCCCTGTTGAATAGGCACCTCATATACACTGCTGCCTAAAAAGCGACCTGACCAGATTTTGCCAGGTATTGTAGCATTACACTTATAGAAAAGAAAAATTCCTGTCAGGTCTGTGAGGGAATGTATGTAACATGCTTACGAATAAATGCAAACCAACCCACCTTTCTCTACTGGGGCATAATAGTTCACTATAATGACACCTATTACATTCAATTTAGGTTAAGTGGCAAAATTGGTATTTCACACAGACCATTGGAAGCTTGTTCAATAGATCAGACCTTGTTCCCCAAGTAGAATTTATGTTATCAGGCAGCTAGTAACAGACAGACAGGCAGCTAGTAACAGACAGACAGGCAATGGGGCCAGGACTTGGTGTCTGACAGACAAGGCTCCAAATTCAGCAGCACTGTTCTTGGCCATCCCTCGAGAGTCAGAGTAACAATTTGAACTTGGGGGCTGCCCTAGGGATGGATCCAGAGGAAGAGCCTGAGACCTGCCATTCTCAGAGACATGAAGTCAAAGATGCCCCAATATGGGTACTGTCTGCAGCTGAGCTGGGAAACTCAAAGGTTCCATGCCATATGACAAGTGCTGGTCACCTCCTAGAGTGATAGCCTCTGACTCAATGATGCTGCCTCTCATTGGGCTGTGAGGGTCAGAGCTGTAAATCAGGAGAGGATGGAAGTTGTTAGAGAGGAGGAGGGAGGACAAGCTCATTAACTGAAGTGGACTACCCCCACTGCTCCCTGCAGGAGGCTTCTAGGATATTGAAGGATGTGACAGTTGATGACTGGGCTAAACATCCCTCGAAGAATTAGCCTGACTGCACATGTGATCTCAAGGTTCTCTCAGGCTACTGGGAACAATTTTAATATAGTTTATTCTTAGGGACTGTGGGTAAAACATCATTGTCAATTATGAGGCACCTGCTTCCTCAGTGGATTTGATACCTAAATTAATATTACTCGGGAAACGGACTTGGCCCAGTGGTTAGGGCGTCTGTCTACCACATGGGAGGTCCTCGGTTCAAACCCCGGGCGTCCTTGACCCATGTGCAGCTAGCCCATGCCCAGTGCTGATGCGTGCAAGGAGTGCTGTGCCACACAGGGGTGTCCCCTGCGTAGGGGAGCCCCACACACAAGGAGTGTGCCCAGAAGGAGAGCCGCCCAGCCTGAAAGAAAGTGCAGGCTGCCCAGAATGGTGCTGCACACACTTCCCGTGCCGCTGACGACAACAGAAGCAGACAAAGAAACAAGACGCAGCAAATAGACACAGAGAACAGACAACCGGGGAAGGGAGGGGGGGAGGATTAAATAAATAAATAAATCTTTAAAAAAAAAATTACTCCTGTTAATGCAAAACATAGAAATCTGTGACTAAATTATGACTACTTGATTTTGAAAGAGTTGTCCCTGTGAGAGAAGTGGGAGACTAAATTGTTTTCTTATTTTAAAGATTTATTTATTTATTCCCCCCCCCGCCCCAGTTGTTCTCTGTGTCTATTTGCTGTGTCTTCTTTGTCTGCTTCTGTTGTTGTCAGCAGAACGGGAACCTGTGTTTCTTTTTGTTGCATCATCTTGTTGTGTCAGCTCTCTGTGTTTGCGGCACCATTCCCGGGCAGGCTGCACTTTCTTTTGCACTGGGCTGCTCCCCTTGCGCGTGGGGCTCCCCTCCGTGGGGGATACCCCTGCGTGGGGCGGCACTCCTTTTGCGCATCAGCACTGCGCATGGGCCAGCTCTGCATGGGTCAAGGAGGCCCAGGGTTTGAACCGCGGACTTCCCATGTGGTAGACGGACGCCCTAACCACTCGGCCACATCCGTTTCCCGGAGGCTAAATTGTTGGTAAGACCTGTTTGGGTTTTGCCCACACCATTGGATTGGTTTGCTGTCAGGATTTGGGAGGGGAATGAGATGCTTCATTCGCCCATGCCCAAGTAGCCGCTGAGGCTCCTTCCATGGTCTTACCATCTCTTTCTTTCTCTCAACTGTCTAATCACTTGGAAAGTGATCAGATACCTCTGAAATACTATAAAAACAAGGCTAAACAGAAATTCAGTGTAGATTACCAAGTGAAGCAGTGATAGCAAATGCTACTGTATCCCAGCGTCTTAGAAAGAAACCAACACCATTTTGCACCACACTT
Source organism: Dasypus novemcinctus (assembly GCF_030445035.2). Classification (NCBI taxonomy): domain Eukaryota; kingdom Metazoa; phylum Chordata; class Mammalia; order Cingulata; family Dasypodidae; genus Dasypus; species Dasypus novemcinctus. The sequence continues at coordinate 44,910,363 of NC_080674.1, read as the reverse complement.
TCTGGAGGAGAGAAAAACTAATTTCCAAGCGTATGTGACACAGATTGCAGTGACTTAGTATGAAATTTTTACTTCAAAAGTCATATTATTCTTCCTCCTCTTTTACAGATTTTTGAGGTGGGAGGGTTAATTTCCCGATCTTTTGTAGGATACAAAAAAAAAAAAAAAAGGAAATGATTTTAGTCACATGTTACACTGTTCCTGTAGGTTTCTTAGGACCCTAGTCCCTTCATTCCCAATATAGAACACACAGTTATGCCCCTTTTGGTTTTGTCTGCTGAGTCAGGTTATGGATTACATAGACAAGACTGCCCCAATATTTAGGAGGAATATTTTATTTTGGTTTATTTATCCCCAAAGTATTTGATTCTTTACTTCATTCATCAGGTGTAGCTCACATCTTATCCTTTTAGAAAATAACGATCTAATTTTTATAAGACAGAGATTCACCATTTACTGAGGATGTTCTGAAGTCATTTGCTGAGGATAACATAGAAAATTATCCTTATATAAAATTTCTAAGTGTTTGTTTAAAAATCCTTTGGGAACAGGAAAAACAAAAATGAGAGAAATAGCAACAAGAAAAAAAAATAACCAACACCTAATTATTTCCAAACAACCAAAGGATAGTTCTAGTAACTTTACTTTGCATATCCATTTACAAGAATTTTAAATTGTTTACAGAATGTAAAATGTATGTTCCTTGTTAGTTATACTACATGAAGTCTAATGACCAAAGATTTCACATGACATTGCCCTTTACAAATCCATAACAAATCTGTATCATAAACAGGGCAATGAATCTTAATTCTTGCAGAATAATGAGGGTCTCAATAGATTAAGTTATTTCCATGGAAACTCACTGAATTTCTTTTTTTCCAAGGATATGATGGAATAGAAAGTATTTGTAAACTGCCCAGTCTCCCAGCTTTCCACACACTCTGCTCTACATGTTGATAAGCCATAATAAACACTGGAATTTCCATGCTGGGAATTGACAGCTCTCACTCCACTTTCTTCAACTTAAAAGAAAAAATACATCTGATAATGTACACATGTTAACAGAAGTTGAGGAACACATTTATATTAACTGCACATATCAAAATTAGACCATACACTTGAGCATCTCTAATCATCCACACTTTGAATGGTTTAAGTACATTTTGGCAGGAGCAAAGGGTGAGTGCATTAAAATCGAGCCAACAAACATCTTGCGAATTAGCAGTGTGGTTACCAGTGTGGCAGGTGCTAGTAAAGGTGCTAGTAAAGGTAAAGTACACTTTGGAAGGGACTGGGACCACTAGTTATATTCTATATTAATGTATCTTTGTTGGAATATACAAGTTAGTGCAGTCTTATAAGCTTTAACTCCTTTTCTCTTTGCACTGTGTAACTAAGCCTGTAGTTATGTAGGGTCTTGATCTGGAATAGTTTCTCAGAGCTATATCTTGAACTCCAGTATTAGCCCTTTGCAGGATTTGTGTTTATGAATATAATCATACTTCCTTCCCTTTGCCTTCATAACATCTTAGCCCAGGCACAGAGTAGACCTTGTCACTCGCTTGATTGTATGCTTAATGGAGATAAACCTGAATTTTGGCACAAAACATAGTTAGTGAGGTCACAATCTCTGACAGGTAGATAGGACTGACTAAAGATGTGGGTGGAGAAAAAACATAATGGGGGCCATTCTCTGATGGAATGGAGTGGAATATGTTGGGAAGCAGTGAGAGATATGGAGATCTAGCCAGATGGCAGTCTTGAAACCAGGACTGTGAAATTTTGTTATTGACCTTACAAAAGAGTATTTTAGGATTATTGACAGTGATGTGCCACAAAGGAAGCTAGTTTGACGTGTCCCATACATTCCATGCATATAGATTTCCCATTTTTTCAAAAGTTGTGAGATTAAGCCAGACTTGTAATGTATTTATTTATTGTGTTATTTTTGGTCCCCAGTTTGTGTCAATTGATTTTTCACCTCCATGTATAGCATAGAAACTGAGTTGAAAGGCTTTTAAGGAAACTACTCTGTCACAATGAACTGTGGGCAATTTTTATAACATTTTAAAAATCCTGGAGGCCTTTTTCATTTTATCCAGGCTGAATGCCGTTCGCATTGGGAAGAATCAAGAAATGAAATCCTTCTAACCTGTTCAAACAAGGAAGTGGCTGCTAATATGTTTTTGTCATTTGTCTTTCCAAGCCATATCCTCTCTATGTCTTGAACCTAGGTGAAGAGACTCAAGAAAGAAGGGATTGTTTAATCAGTAACTTTACAATTCTGTTTAGTCAATTGAAAGATTACTCAGCACTTAAGGGAAATATATTTTTTAGAAAAGGATAGATAAAGAAGAAACAAAATCAAGCAGTTCTCTTTGGGAATGTCTGAACAAAAGATTCTTTCATAAATAAATAAATTGTAGGAATAGATATACTGAAAAAATACAAATACATCTTTTTTTATTTGACAATGTACAACTAAAATATAGCATATGTTGATGTGTAAAATATTTTACAAGGTCTGATAGGGAATTTTCCCTGTTAAATGTGTAGGTAGCTCCTGAAAAAAATGTAATTTATTTAGATGCCTTTGAGTGTTTTGCCTCTGAACCCTTGTTTTTCTCTCTATCCCATTCTTCCTCCTTTAGCCTTCTCTCACTTCACAGTGCTATGAAAAACATCTAGATTTCCAGGGGAGGAATTTAGTCATTCATATAAAATGACCTGAACTTCTGCCCTGGCCATTTGCTTTCAATCCACTTTCTCTTTCTCTTTTTAAAATTTTATATTTAATTTATTGTATTGTCCACCACTTGATCCCAGCCCTTAGCACAGTGCCCAGCACAGAGAAGGCCCTCAATGAATTTTTATTGAATGAAAATAGTTAAACTTCCTTATTTGGAAGTTTTTATTGCTTTTTGCCTTCCTTACCACTGACAAACTTTTGTTCATCAAAGTAAGTGCCAGTTTATATCTCTTATTCATCCTGGCCAGATTTCTCCTTTCAGTATCTCTTTCCTCCTTACCCCACAGAATCATATTTTGATTACTTCTGGCTTTATTTTGAACTTTGCAGTTTCTATTTCTAACCTTTCCTTTCAACTGGAGAGTCTCAGGCCATTAACTGGATCCTTTATTCCTTCTATTCCTTATTCTGTATTCCTTAATTATTCTTTAATCAATGAATCCCTAATGCTAGCTACTTGGGTCATATCTGAATCTGTTTTTTAAACTATTGCACTGACCAATACCTCACCTCCCACCTAGCTAATCTTTACCCCTTTGGGCATTAGTTGGAATGGGGAGAGAGAAGAAGAAAAGCAGTTTATGAATGCTGGTTAAACATCTTTCCAGTAACAACTCCCATTTTCTCTCTCTTTTAAACCACGATTGTATCTCAAACACGTTCTCTGTAATGGTGGTTGATTCTCCTTGAATTTAAACCTGCTGCTTCTACTGGTACTTTCTCCCCATAACTATACAGTTTTCCTTTTCATCTATAGACAAACATCTCTCTCTTTCGTTGGTATATGAATGTTTTCTTAGAACTACACAGCATCATTTTTTTGAGAGCACAAGCTGAAACACAGTGATGTAGCGGGGATGGGGAAGACCCAGTTTTTTGCATTTCTTCAGAGTTCTCTCTCCATAACACTGTCTCTATGGGTATCCTGTTATAGTTTGAGATTTCATGTACCTCGTACACTTTTTTTTTTAAAGATTTATTTATTTCTCTCTCCTTCTCCCCCCGACCCAGTTTTCTGTTCTCTGTGTCTATTTGCTGTGTGTTCTTCTTTGTCCACTTCTGTTGTTGTCAGCAGCACGGGAATCTGTGTTTCTTTTTGTTGCGTCATCTTATTGTGTCAGCTCTCCATGTGTGCAGCGCCATTCCCGGGCAGGCTGAACTTTCTTTCGTGCTGGGCGGCTCTCCTTATGGGGCGCACTCCTCACGCATGGGGCTCCCCTATGCAAGGACACCCCTACGTGGCATGGCACTCCTTGCGCGCATCAGCACTGTGCATGGGCCAGCTCCACACGGGTCAAGGAGGCCCGGGGTTTGAACTGCAGACCTCCCATGTGGTAGACGGACGCCCTAACCACTGGGCCAAGTCCGCTTCCCTCGTACACTTTTAAGAGTCCCATCTTACGGAAGTATTCTGAAATAAAAACAGGAAAAGGGAGTTTATGTGGAGTCCTTTAAAAGGGACTATTTTGAGTGTTGCCATACTTCTCCAGGAACAAGTTCATTGAATACAGCCAGTCAGGGTTTTTTCCAGTGTTATATCTGAGGCAGTGGTTAAAGGAACAAGTTGCTCAGAAGTGGGCCATCTTCCTATAAGCAGGCTATGCTGGAGAACGGCACATCCTAGGGCCCAGTCACCTGGAGGGAAGTGGCGGTTGGCACCCCCTTAACCAAAACTGACCCCGGGTGTCTGTTTTCTCTGAGTGCCCTGCCATCTCCAAGACAGGTAAGTTTCGTGTAGATAGCTCTATCTACCACAGCCATTTAAATGTGCAAATATTTACCTCTATTATTACTATGCTGCTGTATTTAATTTCAAAAAGCAAGCATAGCATTTGCTCAGTGGAAAGACAGAGAAAACAGCTTCATGCCAGCTGCTTTCCAGTGGCTGCCTGATATGAGAACAAGGGTGAATACCAGGCCATGTGGATGTCAGCAGGCCCTTAAGTTGATTATCCAATGAAATTAAATGATATATTTCAAATGTTTATACTGGCTCTAATATTTTTTATATTCACGAAATGACAAAAAACATTCCCAAAATATATTTTTGCAGAAAGGTCTTACACCCCATTGATTTGTATGGCTGAGTATGGGCAACTTCCCACTAGTGGTAATATGTGGTCATAAAACACCACCCACTCTAAAAGGACTGAGGCAACAATAGGAAAGGACTTTTCCTTAATGTAATGTTTAAATCCAGAGTTTGAGAACTTGTATTCATTTTTTTTTCAACATGAATGACCATTTTATTTCTCATCCTTTGAAAGGTCTTTCCATAAAGGACTTAATTCTTTTAGAGAAGCAGCCACCATGTATACATATTTCATACTTAGCAGCACACAGAATGTTTTGGAACAATGGATTTTAATGAAATGTAATGGATGTCTGTGCCTTTATTTGCTATGTACTTATACAAAGATTATAAACAGGATTCTGCTAGCATTCACAGAACTAAAGAAAATCCATGATGCTGGAATTCCAGAATTCTTAAGGGTAATAAACAACTGCCTATTGTCTATCCATGTGGATAAATTCAACACTTCCTTCAGATCTTTGCTCAAATGTCACTATCATTGTGAGGTCTACCCACCATTGCATTTAAAATTGGACCACCATTCCCCATTCCATATTACCAATACCCTTTTACCCATGCTGCATAGCTAAGTAAGAGTACTGTAAGATTTGGATCTCTATTTGCCTGACTCCAGACTCCAGGTTTCACTGTACCATCCTACCTAGTTACCCAGAAATAATGGCCTGGGTGGTAGCAAAAGTAATACCTTATATTTTAAAATATTTTTATAGTTATGACACATTTTAACATGATTTATTTTTTAATAAAATACTTTTATGGAACTTGTGTGTTTTTCTTTCTCTCAAGACCTGCACTGCTGTACCTGAAAAGGTGGTAGGAGCAATATACATTCTTTAAATAACTTCTTGGGTTTATAACAAGATTGTTAATGGTCCCAAAGCCTTTTGTGAATCTTCTAGAAACAAATATTCTAAATATATAAGCAGATCCTCCAGAACAGGCATCATATCCTTTCAGAATGTACACATTAGACCTCACCTGGTGGGATTCTGCTCTCCTGTATTTAGTTTTATTTTCTGGGGTGGGGTCTGTGCTCCTGCACTTCATTCCTCATGGCTTCACACTGAACTTTTCTCCCACCTGCTTCCTCTTTCCATCATAGTGGATGCATTTCTTTTCTCTTCATTTTCTGGATTCTCTAGTGCTGTTCAGCCATTTTCTCTGCCATCTGACCTCATCATCCTTCTGGGAGAGATGGATTGGTCACCCTTCTCTGAGCTCATACTTAGACTGAGAAAATGATGGTTTAGGCTGTTGAGATTGTGAAGGAGAGAGACAAATCAGTGGAAAAATAAACAGAAAGACCTCGTGATCTATTTCTAGCTTTCAAAGGAGAGCTGGTATTATGAGACAGTCTTTTGTGTGAGTTAACAGATTTCTGGGAGGTCCAAATCCATGTCAATAAAGGTATTTCTCTATTGTTGATGGAGATAACTTGTGCAGAGTTGGGTGTTTAGAATTCGGAAACACAGAAACCTAAAATGATAATGTCATTGATTTAGATAGAATCTAATAAAGACACATAATGGAACCATAGCCCCAAATGTTATGGCTGGATACCCCTCATCCCTGCATCAGTATGCAAGTGACATCCCGGACATGTGATACTGGTTTCGAGGATACCGGGGACTAGCTGAGTCACTCTGGGCAACTAGCTAGATCTTTCTGGAGATAAGTGTCTAGGACAAAACTTTCCTAAGGATGATCTAACTCTCCTGCCCAAGTATTGGAGTCTAGGGTTGTGCAAGACTGTACAGAGAAATCTTTCATATTCAGTTGAAGAAATGCATTTAGCACCTACCACATTCTAGGTGCTAGCTAGACTCTCTGTGAAACTTAAGTAACTCATTTATGATGACCCTGTAAAATATTCATTATTAGCCCCATTTTATAGATCAGGAAAAGATATTCAGAAAGTGAAATGACTTGCCCATGGTAAATAGTTCCGATGAGGATTGGGCCAGGATTTGAGCCCACATCTGTCTGTGTTTATGCCAGACAGCAGAAACAAAATGAAGTAGATGAACTCTATGTAAATGGCTGAATAATATTGAGATATTGAGGAAATACTTCCCATGTAGCAGAAAAAGAAGACAGAAAACAAATGGTGAGCATAGTAGCAATATGTGCAAGCAAGAGCCTGTGACACTGGTATCAACTCTTGACATAATACTGATAGGCTCCCAGGGAGAAATAGAGTTCTATGGGTTTTGGAGACTGAATTGGCTAGGAGAGTCTCAAATGTATGTTCTGTGAGGGCAAATGCTTAAAAAGTCCTGTGCTAGGTGGGCTTGCCGCCATTGTCCAAGAAAACCATTAACTGTTGTTTAAATAAATATGCCTCTTCCCATGCTGACCTTGAAGCCAACTATACAGAGACGCCCTTGTGGACGGCAACGTGTTTGTCACTGTCTACAGTTGGAGTGTCTGTTCATGTGATTTTTCATTTGGCATTATATTTGACAGTATATTTTTGTTATTTATTTTCTTTTCTCTCTAATCTACAGCAAGCTTCCTTATCAGCAATTATACGGGTCTCTTGTACTAAGCTTCAACTGCTCTGGAAGACTGCTTACTAGTTTTAGGTGCTGTCCAATATAGCTTCTATTTATAAATTTTAGGTTATTTCAAATATACTTTCCAAATTTGGTAAAAATTTAAGCAGCTTCAATTTATTTTATAGATTCCTCTTAAATCATTTCTCCCTTGCTCTTCCTTAGTATTTAGTAAGGTTCTGTGCTTTTGAGATCCTGACGCTATGGTACTAAGAAGAACCAAAGCAAGGTGGCTTGGTCCAAACTCTGACAAGCGATTTAAGATGAGATCACAGGAGCAAACGTTTGCAAGAAGGGAATAACAAGGGAAGGGCAAACTATGGAGACAAAATAAGAGCTGTTCAGTCTGTTTTCTATAGCAAGGTCCTTCAGACCTCAATCCCTTAGGATTCTAGGATTTATTTCAATAAGGAAAGCACTTTCTTTGTAGAGGAAAGCAAGACTTTGCAGACTGTGTGGCAATCAAAATATCACTATTTTTTGGCATATCCACAAAATTGTTATCTTCTGAGAGTTGGGTAAATATTATATGCCAAATGTCAAGCATACCTTGGGAAGTCGCCAAACCAACTAGAAAATGATATTTTATCTTACCATTCAGTGAATCAGTTGATTACATTGTTTAAAGAAAACTGCCATTTGAAAGCTCTGGAATAGAATGACATGTGAAAAGTGGACGATCCCCATGGAAAGCGGGTTCTTAGGGCACAGTCTATCTCTAATGTCTTTCATTAGGTGAGTTTACCTGGCCTTTCCTGATAACAGAGAAGGAGTTGTTGGTGCCCAGTGGTAAATCAAGAGCCCAGTTCTACCAGACAAAATAATAGCTGTATTCCTCCTCTGCAATGTGCCTCAAAAGACTTTGGCAAGCAGTACCTTTTCCTCTCTGCTTAGTGATTGGAGCATGGCACTTTTATTATTATAAAAGTCTATATTCATCTTTTCCTGTAGACAATGAGCTTATTGACATTGGGAACAGGCTTGTGGTCATTTTGGCAAGAATAGGTACATAAATGTATATGGAATTGAATTGGAAATATCCTACTATCTCCCCCCTAAGCAGGTATCTTTTATAATACTCATCAAAATTCATCATATGGAAAATATTCTACTTATTTCTGGTAACAAAGACTACTGACTTACAAAATATTCAACATATGTATCTCAGGAGCCCCCAAAATAATAAAACAAGTCTAAAGATGCTTGGCTGCTTTTATCTGAGATGTCTCAGGATATTGTGTGGTGTGTCGAACCTTGAGCTTTCAGTTTCTTATGAAGAGTCTGCTCTACAGTAAAACTCTTTGCTCAAATGTACCAAAAGAATATTGTTTTCTCAGATTCCATTTATTTCATCTCATGTATATACCAGGGGAGCTGGGGAACTTGTTCCTGACTTGGTGGCCTCCTCCAGACTAGAGATGAAGATGCCAGGTTGTACTCCAATATTTTATTAATTTGGCAGCAAGAGCTCTGACTCCAACCTTGCTATTCAGTCTTCTATTCCTCTTCTTCCTTTATTTTCTGCTTCTGTCCTCCCCACTGTCTGTGCTACAACTCATCTCCTTTTCTTCCCCCCTTCTTTCTGACTCTCTTCTCTCTATGCATTTCTCTCTATGAAATCCCTTGAACTGAGAGGAGACAATGAGTTAATGCCATCCCTCTCTTTATGCCTCTTTGAGGAAGATCTGTAATGCAGGCATATGAGGCAGCCCAGAAATTTAGGAAAATATACCACTGATAAGGAATTACTACAGGAAGTCTTGAAATGTAAACTGTTCTTGGGAAAATGAGAGTTAAATAGGAAAACAGTAAATTTTTCTCTCTGCTACTGTCAGGTGGGTCTTTGGGAGACTCTTTCAACCTGCTTCTATCACTGTTGTCATTCTTGTAAAATAGGTGTAAGCTACCAACAACTCTCCCGACAGCCACCTTTCTCAGATGCTACCCAGGAAACTTCATCTTTAAACTATTCATGAGTAGAAGGTTAAATTTTAATTCTGTCAATTGAAACTTGCTAATTAGAATTTCATGTTCTTTTATCCTGGAGACCTTTGAAAAATGGAGAAGAGAACCTTGATGGGATAACTACCAACTGCCTTGATGCTTTTATGCCCAAGATGCTATGAATGCTAATTTTCTATCAATTGAGAGTAGCAAAAAAACAAATCCATCAGGCTTTCTGCCCACTTTGTATCAGTCTTTAATATGGCTTCTCTGGGCCTGTCCGTGCCTTCACCAGGCTCCGAAACATCTTGATTCTGGGAAAATCAAGGTAAAATCAAGAGTAACCTTGAAGCTGGAACAAAGGATGGCATTCCATAAGACAGAGTCATCTTCTTTTCTCTCAGGTTGTTTGTAGGGTACCATTTCTATATATAGGTGAACTTACTATATTGTTGCTCTCTTTCATACTCCCCCAAGGAAAGCCATTGGCATCTTTTATAGAATTAAAATTATAAAAGTGTTCTGTGTCAGTACCATTTCTCTGGTAAGAGAGTAACGAGGCAGTGTCCTATGCTGTAAGATACTTGCCATAGCTGACACTCTTGGTGCCTGCTCTGTCCCCTTGGCACTCACTTTACCTTGCTTCTTGCAAGGCCCTGTGATTTGGGAGTGCGATGGGGCCAGAGCCTTAACCAATGATGCAAAGAAGTTGGTAGGTAAATATCCTAGCCTCCTCCACTCCAGAACATGCCAGTTCTGAGGCATGTTCTACATTATATCCCAGAAATCCCCAGTAGGATGAGGCTCCAGTTCTCAGAGTGGTATCCTGCTCATTAACACACCTTGCATTGACTTCTTTCCCTTCCCTATCTCATTGCCCTACTCTCCTGCTAGTGATTCTGGGATCATCTCTTAAATAAACTACTACTTGCACTAACTCCTTAGTCTCAGGGTTTGCTTTTGAGAAACCCAAACTAAGCTACAAACACACACACAGAATGCATTTTAGTTTTTGAACATATAGATCTATGGTGTCACTGATAATAGTAAAAAAAATCTGTGTATCATTAGCAAGTTAGAAAGTTGCTTTGAAATAAGCCCAGGGACTATGCCCTAAGATTTCTGCTTTTTATTCTGAGCACAATCATTTAGTCACTCATTTAAATTTTTTCCCAAACTTGTTGTGTAAGGCATTAATGCAAATTATTATAAGGGATGTCAGTAAGTGTAATATCTTTTCTTACTGAAATAAATATTATATTGTACTTTTGGAGAGAATGAGAACATACACAAAGAGTTAAAATGATAATAGGTAAAATAATATAAGGAAATGCTAAAGAGTAAATGATAAAATTCACCTGAAAATAGAGAAAATACCTACCACTGGAGTTAATACAGGAAGACATGGGTGTGAATAATTTCCTGAAAAATATCATGGAAGAGGATCCCTGATAGGGCTGGAAGTTTCAAAGGTTCAGAAGAAGAAAATGTTGCATACGTAGCATGTTGGGTCTGGCTGAAATGGAAGATTCCTTTAGGGGAACAGTAACATTAAAAATATGTAGTTTGGGGAGTGAGTGTAGCTCAGTGGTTGAGTACCTGTTTCTCATGTATGAGGTCCCAGGTACAATCCCTGGTACCTCCAAAAATGAAAGGAAGGAAGGAGGGAGAGAGGGAAGAAGGAAAGAAGGAGAGAAAAGTTGTCCTTAGGTTAAAAAGATTCTGAATGTCAGGCTAAGGATTTTGAGAGGTGAATATAAGTTTCCTTTCTTTCCCTCCCTCCCTTACTCTCTCTCTTTCTTTCACAAGGTGATAACATTCATTTATTCTGTCATTCATCCGTTCACTAAACTCTCAGCATCTGCTCTAATTAAGGGCATATATTGGGTTTTGTTACCTGGTGAAAGAAGAGAAAGAGGAAGGAGAAGAAAATGATTCAGAACTTGGGTGGTTGAGAAGTTAGCACTATAAGAAGGGGGAAATGAATTTGATATTAGACAAATTGATATATTTTTTTAAAGATTTATTTATTTTTCTCCCTCCCCCCGACCCCGTTGTCTGTTCTGTGTCTATTTGCTGTGTCTTCTTCTTTGTCCGCTTCTGTTGTCAGCGGCACGGCAATCTGTGTTTCCTTTTGTTGCTTCATTTTGTGTCAGCTCTCTGTGTGTGCTGCACCATTCCTGGGCAGGCTGCACTTTCTTTCGTGCTGGGCGGCTCTCCTTACAGGGCGCACTCCTTGCACATGGGACTCCGCTATGCGGGGGACACCTATGCGTGGCACGGCACTCCTTGCACGCATCAGCACTGCACATGGGCCAGCTCCACACGGATCAAGGAGGCCTGGGGTTTAAACCATGGACCTCCCATGTGGTAGATGGACACCCTAACCACTGGGCCAAGACTACCGCCGACAAACTGATATTTATTCACTGCCTTTTCCAGAAAGATTTAAGGCAGGTCACTCTAAACCTATATAACCATTCCTGTGTGGTTTCACAGTGTGAGAGATCTTACAAGTTTATCTCACTCTCTGAATCTATCCATTTTCTCAGTTACTGTTGGAAAACCTAACTGGTACCAGTTCCCAAGACATTTTTCAGAGAATTGGTTAGTGGCCAGTTTCGGATGTTGGAAATAAGAAGACTCTAATCACAGCAAAGCTACTATAAGCTTGACCCCAGACCTCTCATATTCAATGGCAGGTGGCATTTTCATCCTTCTCAGCCATTGAAGTAACAGGGCACCTGGTTTGAATCAGCTCTGTAAGTCCAGTGGTGATGGGAGAAGTGGGCTCAAGGTGCCAGTAAGAGCACCTTGTATGATGTGTTGATTTCACAAAACCTTTGATGTCTGTTTTGGTCCTGGAGATCTGGGAAAATATGATCTATAGAGTTGATGTTCCAGCTCTTTATGGTATTTTAAGAGCTGTTATGAGGCTTTCGGTTACAGCTGCACCAGAGCCTGAGGGCAGGCTTTCTCTTCTTTCTCTCCTGTAATTTTGGTATGGAGATGATCAGTGATATTTGTACTGTTATATTGCATGTCAACCAAAAACAACCATAATGCTTCTGAATCTACATTTAATTTATTCACAGCACAGCATGCAGCCAGCTGATATGGCAAGTTAATGGGCTTTGCCTTAATGAGATAACTGTTTGCCTCCCAGGTTTGGAGGTTTATGCTAGTTTTATTTGTCAGCCTAACTCAAGCGGGTGTAGGAAGAAATTGTAGCTTTATGCTGACATTATCAGGTCCATTTGCAGAGAGAGACAGATGTTATGGCCTCTTCTGCCTGCTCTCTTCTGTGGGCCATTTCAAATATTATGTTTTTCCTTTACTCTTGGCAAGTAAATGCAACATTTTCTGGGCTTACCTGTTGGTTTATATTAAGAGGTTGTTGATGTTGTACATATTTCATGGAGTTGCATCTTAATTCCAGCATGTTTTTATCAAATCGCATCTTTAAGGGTACTAAAGTGTATGTTCTCACTCTCTCTCTCCTCCCTCTCTCTCTGTCTCTCTGTCTCTCTCTGTCCCCCTGCCCCTTACTTTCTTCTCTTCTTCTTTCTCTCTTTTAATCCAACAGGATTTAGGATCCTGGAAATAAAATGACTTGAAAACTAAACACCTTCCAAAGAAAGGGAAATTGATAAAATGATTGACCTTAACTTTCTAAATGTTTTGGCCTTGTCCTTTGCAGACAGCCACATCCTTTTCTTCATTCATTTCAATTACCACTAAGTCTAACCCTGCCTCAGGGCCACCTCTTTCCCAGTCTAACTTTCTGGTAACTTATTAATGCTTTTCAGTAAGAGGAAAAGGGCAACAGCTCTATTAACCCAACCAAATTGATTACATAATCAGACGTGAACCAGGCACTGGGTAAAGTTTTACAAGTGCTAAAGGTTAATAGAACCATTCTCCAACCCATTTTCCAAACCAACCTTCATGAGGATTTCTGACCTCCACCCCCAGATATGCAGCCATTGTATAAGAGCTTTTGGCATGGGGGCATGTAGGTGGAAGTTATTTCTGAGCATTAATAGCTTTTCAGCCATTGAGCAATTATTAGAGCACCCCTACATGTAGCCTCAGCTAGGTTCAGAATAAAGCAATTATATTGTTAATTTGCCATTTATGTATCTGAAAGACTGGCTTCCAAATTAAAAAGCTTGTTCTGTTCAAACTAGCACTTACTCATTTCACAGAGATTTCTATACATACTCTATTTGCCAGTATGAAACACCCATGTAAAGCTCTTTTTTAGAATTGACCAGTTGAGTCAGATCACTGTCCAATCAATTTTAGTATGAACAGCCAGCTGGATAGAAGCCATACGTTCCATTACTGGTTAATTGCTTTGGTAAAATGCGATCAGCTAATCTATCCTCCAAGGCCAAGGAGACTTCAAGATAGCCTATAAGTAGTATTTTTCACTGGTAGAAAGGAACCAAATAAGGCAAACCTACTCTCCTGCCCGCAATACACAATTCTCTGATTGTTCTGAATAATAGTTTCACCTTCCTCCCTCTCCCACCAAATATATTTTGCCTTGTATTTTATTTTTTGGAGACCTTGTTTCATTGATCTCTTCCTCCAAGAAGAGTCTGATAATCCGTTTCACAGAGGGACCTGAGGAAATCTCATTGTATTTCAAGCCCCACTTCCCAGTGAGAATTTGTGGCATCAAAGCCATATTTCCATAGAGAGAGTTGCAGTGACTTTAATAATTCTTTCGCCTGCTGAATGCTCTGCTTCTTGAAATTCTGTCATGCATTTAAGGTATGATATTAGTTTTCTTTTGACTTGCAGGATAAAAGGTGGCATACTAAGTATGTCCCAATTGGCATAATTCTTTTTGGGAGCCAAGATGATTTGATCTAGGTGCCCTTCCTTAATGAGAGATGCTGAACACTGGATATAAATAAATTGGTATTTGAAAATAGTCTGTCACCACGAATTACTCCCTCCTATGCAATAAACTAGCCTTGTTATGAATTCAGCTGGCAGGATCCTCAAGTCACAAATCAAAATTGACCTTCCCCCTTGTTGACTGTATACAGAGCTTTAATATAAAGAAACAGGTTTCTCTTTAGGCCATGGAGTTAGATTCTCTCAATGGAGAATGTATTTTAGAGCTATGTTCAGAAAGACTGTTACACAATTTTGTACATTGTTACTAGCTGTTTTTGAGACAAAGCTTAGTAAATGGTAAAACCCGTTCTTTTCTCTTCATCTCAAGACTATTAACCAATTATTATTTACCCCTCCTCCTTTTTCTTCCTCAAAATATAATACTCAAAGGACTACACCAGTCCTAATGCCAAAATTAATACTCGTGATAATAGTGAACACTTATATAGAGCTGACTGTATGTTACCATCACCAAAAAGCATCAAGTACTAAAAAGTCAACACTTTTTCCTTGGTACACTTTGCCATGAGTAATTAGTTTGCGTCCCTTTGCTTTGATGTAAAGTCAATGGGCCTCAGCCTTTGGTACCTATTGAAAATGGAGTTGGCCATTTAATTATTCATTTTTATAAATATCGTTATTTGTAGCTATGAAACCACTTGAAATGTATGATCTTTTGCTTATTCATGTGCTATTATCCTTCTAGATGTTTTGCAGTCTAATGGGTATTATAGTACCTATTTGTTTAATTAGTGAGGACAAAATGAGAATTGGGCTTATATTTCAGAAGGAGGCATTTAATTCAATTATAGATAAACAGGCTGCTCTTGAAGACAAAGTTGATGCTATGGCCCTGGAATATATTGGCTGATGTTATCTGAGGGCAATTAAAGAGCCCCTCTCCCCAGCCAAAAATGTGGCTTCATCTGTTTCTCCTGGTATCTGAAGTATTATCATTAGAACATCTTCCTTTTGATTCTTACTTTGCCATCCTTAGTTAAGACTGGTTATAAAAATATTGATACTTGTGAGAAAGTTTGAGGCATCTTGGAGACAAATGTGAGTAAATCCTAACTCAAAGGAGATATATGTGGTTAGACTAGAGGACAAGATATTTAAAATACTTGACAGAGAACCAAATGACTGTTACATGAGAAATAATGGTTGCCATCACTGTTCACCTCTAGTTAAGGACACCATTTATTGAGGGTAATCAGGTGAAAGGATTGGCCTAAAGATGAACAACAAAACTTGAAAAGAAAGTATACTAATGGACCAATTTGCATTTCACTGATTTTCCTATTTAAAATAGTGCTTACAATAATTTAACTAGAAAAATACAAATTCCAATCTTTACCATCAAAGTAGCTCAGAAAAAATGTTCAGACAGAACAGGGTTAAAAGGAAAACTAAAAGATACAAAAAAAACATACATGGATTTTCAGACAAATTTGCTTTTTTTAGCACAATCATAGGCTGTCTTAGTATTTATACCTAGGTCTGGTCTGTCTGTACTTCATCCTACCTGCCCGGAAATGCTTGTCAAAAAAGGTTATTGTTATCATTTATCAACACATACCAAGCTTCCTTAAAGGGAAGCCTCAGTTCAAATTTTTCCCCTCAGATTGTTAAGCTTAGCATTTTAAAAAAATAGTTGATTTGCGCATGGGGCTCCCCTACAAGGGGGGCACCCCTGCGTGGCATGGCACTCCTTGCACTTATCAGCTCTGCACATGGGCCAGCTTCACACGGGTCAAGGAGGTCCGGGGTTTGAACTGTGAACCTCCCATGTAGTAGACAGATGCCCTAACCACTGGGCCAAGTCTGCTTCCCAAGCTTAGCATTCTTGCAAGAATTTTGGCACAGTCTTTCCATCCTCCATGCTGTGCCTCTTATAGTAATTAGTAATAGAAGCAATAATATATTGAATGCTTACTAAGTACCAGGTCCTCTTATGACTGGTAGATATATATCATATATGGAATATGCATAAATATGGAAAATATTAATCTATGAGGATTCCCTATATATGCTCCTCATAATAATGAGAATTCTGTCTTTCACATCTTAAGATTTGAGACTTGTGCAAGTTATAATTAAACTGTGAAGTGAAGGACAAAAACAAGCCATGACAAGTTGATTGATTCACTTTGAAAGGCACAGATAGAGAATATGAGAGGAGAAGTGGCAAGAAAGACAAGAGCTTGATGTACTGTTCTGTCCTCCTATTTGTTGCAAGTAACTATGGATCTTGTTCTTCAAGGACTGAAACCTGGTCATGGCCATGGGCCCCAAGGGGAGGGGGAGGGTGGAATAGAATAGATGGAATATGGGGCATTTTGTGGGCAATGGAAATGCTCTACATGATCTTGCAAAGATGGATACAAGCCATGTTAAATTTCTTCAAAATTTATAAAAGTGTATGGTCCAAAATGTAAACCATAATGCAAACTATTGATGATGGTTAGTAGCTATGTTTCAATATTTGTACTTCAATTATAACAAATGTGCCATCTACATATAAAATGTCATCAGTAGGGGAAAGGGGAAAAAGGGGAGGATGTTGGGTATATGGGAGTCCCCTATATCCTGTGCATGACTTTTCTGTAACCTAAAACTTCTTTGAAAACAAAATGAAAAAAGGTAAGACACTAGGGGAGTAAATGGAAGAAATGTCATTGTACATACAGGACAACAGACCTTATAGTGATGAAAGACATAATGTCAAAAATTTTTTTTAAATATTTTTTCATTATTTTTTAAATTCCCCCCCACACAGCTTGCTCTGTGTCCATTCACTGTGCATTCTTCTGTTTCTGTATTTATTTATTTATTTCCCTCCCCCCTTGCAGCTTGCTTGTTGTCTGCTTTCTGTGTCCATTCACTGCATGCTCCTCTGTGTTTTTTCTTGTCTCCCTTTTTGTTGCATCACCTTGCAACTTGTGGTGAGTCAGCTCACCACAGCGCTTGCAGGCCAGGCAGCACTCCACAATATGTGGGCAAGCCTGCCTTCACAAGGAGACCCCAGGACGTGAACCCAGGGTCTCCCATAGTGTAGATGGGAGCCCAACTGATGGAGTTGCAGCCACTTCCCTTTTTCATAATTTTTTATTCCAAATTTTTGTTTTTAATTTTTAAAATTGTATTTTATTTCTTATTTTTAAAACTATCATTCTTATTTCATTTTCTTATTAATTGTATTTGGTTATTTTGTTGACCTCATTTTTGAAGATGTTTTGGATCACAGAAGGGTTACAACTATGACAGGGGAGAATCATTGGTGCAGGGTGTCAGTGATGGGGAATACATGGGAGGTGGTTCACCTGGGCCATACATATAAGGCATAAAAATGTGCTCAAATGTTCATGGGGCAATGTCATGGTGGGTAGAGATTCACACAATTAACTGAAAGAAATGAAATTCCCATCCTGGGGAGCTCTGCCACATTCTCTAATGGAACAGCAAAATCCCCTGAGTACAGGAGCAATGGTTAGTGATGGAGGATGGTCCGTTGACAGGCCCTTGATATTGATAACTGGGCTTAAGAACCTTTACTTTTGAAATTGAAACTTAGCCTAGTATTATAGGCTGCCTAAGAGTTACCTCCTAAGAGCCTCCTTGCTGCTGAAATGTGGCCTCTCTCTAAGCTGAACTCAGCATATAAATGCATTACCTTCCCCCCAGCATGGGACATGACTGCCAGGGATGAGTCTCCCTGGCACCAGAGATTACTACCAAGTACCAACTACCAATGCAACTGGAGAAAGACCTTCACTAAAATGGGGAAAAGGTAAAGATAAGTGAGCTTATATGACTAAGGGACTTCAATGTGAGTCAGGAGGTAATTCCAGAAATTATGCTTATGCATGTCTCAGCAGGATCTCATTGACTGCCAGAGTAAATGCTACCTCAAATAGCAGGACTCTTGAGGGCTCTGGAGACATATAGAAACTATAGTCAGGGCAGATAGCTCAAGAGTTTGGTCCCTTGCCAGTGGGCCCTTTAGAATTTTTGCTCCTCAGTGTGACAGAGTTGGACTTAGTGGTGGTTTTTCTACATGTGGCTCTTCTGCCGCTTCTATTTAATTTGTATGAGAGTTGATAGGTGTACGTTCAAAAGACTTAAATTTTTGGGCTGTCCATGTACCCGCTAAGCCCTGAATCTCAACAGAATTGTAACACCTATTCTCCAATTCATTGGACTCACCCAGGACAGCCAACAAAGAGATGATAATGAACAACAACCCTCCCAAGGAACTGAGAGAGTCTACAACTGCAAACAGGAGACTCCCATCCATCTGTCCTATGTGATTGAAGCCTCCTCTCAATCAGAGGTGGAGTATGTATCACCATCCTAGAGCCCTCAGGATTGGGGAATGAACTATGAATTAAAGTAGACTTGCTGGTATTCTATTATACTCTAGACTTATTGTGTTTCTAGCAATGTAGGAACTTATATCATTGATTTGGAGGCAGTGGCCACTAGAAGTTCTGAGGGCAGGAAGAGGGAAAAATAGGTGTAATATGGGGGTATGTTCAGGGTTTGGGAATTGTTCTGAATGACATTGCAATGACAGATAAACAGGCCATTATGTATCTTGACATAAACTACAAAATTGTGTGGGAGAGAGTGTAAACTACAATGTAACCTATAATCCATGCTTAGTGGCAATTCTCCAAAATGTGTTCATCAATTTTAACAAATGTATCACACTAATGAAGGATGTTAATGTGGAAAAATGTGGGAAGTGAAGGGAGCAAGGCATGTGTGAATCCTCTTTATTTTTTATGTAACATTTATGTAATCTAAGTACCTTTTAAAAAATAAAATATATATTTTAAAAAATAGAGCAATGTGATTGTGTTTTATTTGAGGTCTTTGGGTGAGGAAAAGGGATTTGGGGGCAGCAAATGAGAATGGTAAAAGAAGACTTTGTGAAGTTTCCCCTGGTGGTGGATGAAACTCCTCTTTAGCATTGTTTTGCCACTGCAATACAATTTTCAAGCTTACTTAGTTTATTTATGTTTGAATGTTGGAAAGGTGTTACCACCAAACTCCTTAGTGGTATATTGCATATGGTTTTACACATTCATTATCTAATTTAATCCATATAATATCCCTTTGAAGTTGACTTCTATTACTTTCCCATGTTACAGATGAGAATACTGTGGCTTAGAAATATGTAGTACCCTGTTTCTAATATATATTTATCATCCTTTCCAAGGTATATGATGACCTCTAAATGGTTGGGATGTACTGATGTACTAGAATATATTAAAGAATTTCTTTGATACTGGGAATTGTCTAATGAGCTTGAAAGAATGTAGAACATTGTCAACTAAATCATTCAGAGCACCTATTTCTGTGCTAT
The DNA here is from genome assembly GCF_030445035.2 of Dasypus novemcinctus. Lineage (NCBI taxonomy): Eukaryota > Metazoa > Chordata > Mammalia > Cingulata > Dasypodidae > Dasypus > Dasypus novemcinctus. The sequence continues at coordinate 44,890,735 of NC_080674.1, read as the reverse complement.
TTTGCTAAGTTGTTCAAACAGATACCATAAAATGGGTTGGCTTTTAACAGTGGAGATTTATTAGCATACAGGCTTACAATTCTGAAGCCCTGAAAATGTCTAAATCAAGGCATCACCTAAATGATACCTTCTTCTTGAAGACTGTTTGCTGGTAACCCTGGACCCCTCTATCACATGGCAAGGCACACAGCAGCATCCACTGGTCTCTTTCCTCTCCTGTGGACCTTGCTGATTCCAGCTTCTTGCTTTCATGGCTTTCTCTCTCTCTCTGTATTCATTCTCTTATAAAGGACTCCAGTAAAAGAATGAAGACCTACCCTTAATGATGTGGATCATATCTTAATGAAAGAGGTTGTTGATGTGGGAGGAGCGGAGTGAGGGGAGTGGGGGGGTATATGAGGACCTCTTATATTTTTTAATGTGACATTTAAAAAAAAAGAGAGAGAGGGGAAAAAAAAAGATCCTACTTACAATAGGTCTATACCCACAGGGATGGATTAACTTTAAAAACATATTTTTCTGGTATTTAAGTACATACTGTGAGTTGACACCAGTCTGATTTGTTTATTCATTATTACATATGGATTTAGAAGGTGAATTCACATGTATCATAGCATATAGAGGACTTTTTTGGAATATTAATTATGTTTTTTCCATATATGGGATGGTTAAATTTCAACATGATCCTCTAATAATAGTTAAGAAACTTTTGTTAATCTACATAATGTTCTTTAATGGACTTCAACAACTGGGTCCATTTTGTGGGAGAATATAAAATGTCCTGTTACTTAAAATCTAAATTTTGTTTTTACAAATACAGTAAGAGTTTTTTAAAAGTTTAAATTTAAGCCCAGATATTGAAGTCTCCACAAAAATTAGACCTTTTGCAGATTTACATTTTTTCTTGTTTTAAAGCAATCAAAGCAAGAATCTGTGTACTCTCTGTGGTGATACTCCAAGTCTTCACATGTATAGCTTGGACTAGATTATTATTCTTGTTTTAAAGGCAGGGAACATGAAATATAAGGAGGCAAGATGATCCCTTAATGTTCCCTGGCAAAATTGAGTTATACCCAAGACTTGGTCTTGACTGCTACAGGTAACATATAAGACATTCAGAGAAAGGAAAGAAACAAGAAATACCTTCAAAAGTTTAATCAACCTTAAAAGTAAATAGTGGGATTCTAGATATTTAAATCTGTATAGAGAAGTGGTTGTATATATGGGCAAATAGCAATACTCTGGAGAAGGCCCTTAGATCCGGCTTGGACTCCCTCCTGGAAGGAGGTTCCCCTATTGCACTCCTGGGAGAATGCTTAGAGAAGTGGTCCCAGGAAAGTAACTTATCCTGCCTAAAAGGAGAAATGAATTTTCCATAAGAATTAGAAGGGTGAAAATCAGAGCAGAACTGGTTCTGAGGCATTTGTGACTTTTCCCTGTGAGAAATAATGAGCTTACAAATTGTGGTGTAGAGGATGCCGTCTCTCTGCTAGAGTTTCATACATTTAGCATTGGCATTGCATGAGTAAGTTTTCAAAAACAATTCTTCTCAGTGTCTTGGCTAGTGTTGTGACTTTTTGCAAGGTATCCACTTCCCCTTCAAGACCATGTCATTCAGGTCTCTCATCCATTAATGTTCCAAATATCAAGCTAGAACTACCTTAAGCAATAACTGAATGAATGAATGAACAAAATTCAAAGGAAAGATATTGGAGTGGCTCACAGAATTAAAGGAAAGACTGCTGGAAGCAGACCACTCTGATTCTGTGAACTTGAAGTACCACCAGAATTGTCTCTGGCTCTCCTTGTACATTGGCTATCAGGTCTGTTAGTAGATTGCCCATTCTGGCAGCCCAATCTTGTGCTGTCTGCTGAAAGAAATACCATGCTAGGCAGAGGGAACATGGAACTAGGGACTTGGCATGAGGCTCTGGGATGACTACATAAGCATAAATCCTGAAACTCCTCAGAGCATTTGGTCAACCCATGTGTAGAGACAGAGGATTAAAGAGCATCATAAGTGGGAGAAACGAAGCCCAAGCCCGAGTGAATCTCCCTTCAAGTCTTAGGGTCCACCCAGATGGCACTGCCAGCTCTGGCCAGCCCCAGGTACCAGTGGGGGACTTAAACATATCAAGGAAGACACTCTGATGTACAGAGTTCCCTGAGGCACAGGGCTAGGGGCAATAGCCCTCCTTGCTTAGACTATTGCTTTCTCCTCTTAAACCAGTTTTCTTTGTGAGTTTAAACACATGAGTGCTAGGTCCATCTTTTCCCAGTTTTCCTAAGAGAGAAGAACCGTCTTCCTCAGCTTTAGTTCTAAAAATTCTGGAGACCATCTTACCTGTCCTAGATCAGGGCACATGTCCATGATTTTCACCACTTAGATTAGTCAAAGTGGCCATGAGTGAGGTATTCTTTTGTCCAACTTGGATCAGATTGTCCACTGCTGAGATGGTGGAAGTGAGGAGTAACATGGTGTTCTGATTTGTCTTTGGTGGACCACAGAAAATTATGTTTTTAAGCTAGCTCATTCCTGTGTCTGCAAATGCAATGTAGATGGGACCTTTGATTAGATTCAGTTAAGAGGCCTTTGATTAGATCATCTTTGAATTACGTTGCTTTAGGGACTTTGATTGGACTATGTCAACGAGGTTGGGTCTCTACCCTCTTGCTAAAGTTTTATATAAACTGAGAATTGGAAGCAGAAAAACATGCAGAGAAAAGAAGCCACCATTTTGACCCTGCCATATGAAAGGGAGGATTTCAGGAATGGCAGAAATCAGTCACCATCTCGCCTTGCCGTGTGGCAGGAATCAGAGATCTGCCAGCTGCCAAACTTTGGTGAGAAAGCATCTCTGATGGTTCCTTGATTTGGACATTTGATAGCCTTGGAACTATAAGTTTTACCTCAAAAAAATTCCCATGATAAAGAAACCAACCCATTTCTTGTATATTGCATTGGCAGCCCTTTGGCAAACTAAGACACATGGTTTTCATGAAGTATGAGTAGTTTCCTAAAATGAAGAGAGAGATGAACCAGAAAAAAGGTCCAAATGAGAATCAGAATCATAACTTTTAACACTTTCAGAGTACTTACTGTATACCACACACTCTTTTTAGTACTTTCGTATATTGACTAATGGAATCATTATTCTGTGGGATAGTTATTGTTTCTCCCATGTTATGGATTAGAGGACTGAGGCAGTTATATTGCTCAAGATTACATTACATAAGTAAGTGATGGTGCTACACTGGAGCTCTGGCTCCTGAATCTATACACTTTATCACTATACTGTACCATTTTTTAAATAAATGGCCATTGTACAAGCCCAGTCCACATCCCACTTGTCTTTGGATCCTTCCTTTTCTATCCCAGCCCTCAATGACTTCACCTTTCCACTTCTTAAAATGCAGTCCTTGCCATTCAATTTAACATAGATTCCTGTTGTTTTCCCCTTCTTATTCTCTAAATACTGTCAGCCCAACTAGAGTGGTTTAATATATGGACAGTGATAATGTTATATCTGGTTCTTCTGTGTCTCAGATAATCTAATACTTCATAAAAGACCAATAAACAAGTCGGTAGAATCTTGAGATGCTGAAGGTCTTAGAAAGTGGGCTTAAATAAATGGAACATTGTCAATTTTGGATTGAGTTTTGTAAAAACAGAAAGATAAGTTCAAATAACAGCAGCTTATTCAAAACAACTTTTTCTTTTTACCTAAAAAAAGTTTGATGCAAGTTGGTCCAGGGGTGGAATGATGTTTTCATGGCTTCTGTCTTTGTGATCTGCCATCCTCAGCACATGATATCCATTCTAAAGTTTACCTCTTGATCAGATATTATACCTACAATCCAGGCAGGCAGGAAGAAGAAGGGCAGTCCTTCATGTGGAAGATTCTTTTAAGAAGACTTTCTGAAGGTTCCAAATAATATTTTAGCTTACATCCTATTGGATAGAAATTTTATATTTCTATTTCTACCTTCAAGGGAGACTTGGGTGGGTAGCCCTATTATTTAAGCTGGTAATATACCTTTCTAAAAATTAAGTTCTAGTACAAAGTTGGAAAGGGGACAGTGGGCATTAGGTAGCCAACTGGTAGGCCTTGCATCAGAAAATAACCTGTCAGAGTCTTTTTTCTTTTATGAACACATTTTCTTTTTATGATCCATGGAGGAAATTAAAATCTGCTTTGGGTGGTTCATGGGAAGTGCAGGACCCTAGAGAGTAGCTGGTTCCACTTTCTATGGAATCCCTGCATATCTCTGAGTGCTACTGAAAAGTACCCACAATGCTTTCCCCCTTTGCTTTCCATGCTAAAGATGGGGCTCTTCTGCATTTAAGAAAAAGCCAAACAAACAAAAACTTGGACACATACTTTGATAAAGATATTTTTTTAGTTACAGGTATAAATAAATGTAATCTTTGCTTTTTTGATTCTTTTCCAAAGTGAAACATTCAGCTGATCCATTAGATTTTTTTATGCTCTTATTTTACCTATAGATAGCTTGAAAAATTCCTTTTTTAATCATAGGGTCAGTACTAAATAATAGATTCCTAATGACAATGCTTAGTTTAACAACCTTGGGTATTTCTAGTGGGGGAGACTTTCACATGTATTATTGTGCTACTTTCACTGTTTTGTATATTAGTTAAGGTAAAACAATTCAGCTGCTGAAATAAGAAGCCTGACAATACTTGGATTTAAAAATGAGGAATTTACTTTCCCTCTCTGATGTGAGTGTTCTAAGTCTAGCAACCTGACATGATTGTTTTTAGTTGGCTGGCAGCTCTGCTTTATATAGTTCTTTGGTGTCCCAGTCATAATGCCACTAGTGGTCACCTCTCCAGCCTACTTAAGCAGAAAGAAATGGAACTCGGGGCTAGGGATTTCTTCTCAAACATGAAGTGAAAAAATTGCATGCATTACTTGCCTCCTATCCCAACGAAGAGCATTACACCTGTCTACAAGAGAGCCTGGGATATGTACTATATTCTTTGCCCAGGAAAAATAAAAAAATGGATATTGGTTGACAGCTAAGCATATTTATCTCACAGTGAATGACAGTAGTCTCCCTTCTTCCACTCTCTGCACCTCCTAAGATGGCCTTCACCAATAACAAAGACATCTTCTGAAAAAAAATAACTTAGATCAAACTATTTACCTAATCCAACCCCTGCCAGTGACTATCCATGATACTTGAATAAAGTCCAAACTTTTCCATTATCTACCAGACATGACATGATCTGTTCTGTGATTATTTTCAACCAACCTCCTCCAATCTGACCTCCTGTACCATTTGGGTTTAGCCACATTCGGCTTCCTTCTATTTTTGGAACTCACCAAGTTTTTTTCTATTTTAAAGCTTGTGAATTCACTGTGTCATAGGGCCAGGAATGGAGGACCTTCAGGTGCTCACATTGCTACATCCTTTTTTAAAATATATTTTTAATTTATTTTTAAAAGATACATAGATCACAAAAAATATTACATTAAAAAAATACAGAGGAATCCCACATGCCCCACTCCTCACACCCACTACTTTTCCCACATCAACAACTTCTTTCATTAGTGTGGCACATCCATTGCATTTGATGAATATATTTTGGAGCACTGCTACACAGCATGGATTACAGTTTACATTGTATTTTACACTCTCTCCTGGTCCATTCGGTAGGTTACGGCAGGATATATAATAACCTGCATCTGTCCCTGCAATATCATTCAGGACAACTCCAAATTCTGAAAATGCTCCCATATCACACCTCTTTTTCCCTCTCCCTGCCTTTAGCAACTCCCATGGACACTGTCTCCACATCAATGATATAATTTCTTCCATTGCTAGAGTCACAATAATTCTATAGTAAGTCCATTCTAGTCCATATTTTATTCCCCAATCTTGAGGACTCTGGGATGGTGGTGCCCATTCCATCTCTTACTTGAGAGGGGGCTTCAACCCCACCTGGCTGATGGTTGGGACTCTCCTGCTTGTAGTTGTAAACTCTCTCAGTTCCTTGGTGTGGTGGTTGCCCATCCTCACCTCCTTTTATCCTTCCAGTGTTATCTCAATTTTACCACTGCAAGAAAGTCTTCCAAACCATTTCCCACTGCCACCAGTAACTATAACAAGACTGTCATTATGGTTTTCCTTAGTACTTAATATTTTTGTAATTGCCTTTTCTGTATTTACTTATTACAGTATTTATTTGCTACCTGTCTATTGTCATTTGTAAGGATGAAATATCATTGTGGCCAGAGCCTCTATCTGATTGGTTCATCGCTGTTTCACATCCATAGCCTTTTCTGGTGGGTCTGAGGTCTCAGTATTTCACATTTATCTTGGTTTCATGTAGGGTGTCTTACTATCTTATTTTCATTATAAACTCCACGAAGACATGAGTGTTATCTTCCAAATCGCTTGTATCTTTAAATTCCCACTACGATGAGTTTATTAAATGAAGGATAAAAGTAAAGAAATACAGATGGCTTCTAAAAAGGGAATGGGCTAGGGGGCTAACATTTCAATCAGAAAATCAGATTTTCCATCCCTCCACCCTTTCTAACCTAATGAGATTCTACAACAAGGTCTGCACTTTCAAGTCCATAGCTTTCCCTTGACTATGCTAAGTATCCAAAAGTACAGAATCCATGAAATAAAAGAGCTTTAGGTGAATTCTATAGATGAATTATTTTGACTTTCAATGCCTTTGATTTGATTTTGAAAAATCTATTCAAAATTTGGGTTATATTTTTTGTCTAGTCCTGCTCACAGAAATATGAAGAGTTTTCTGCTCTCTGCATACTGTATGCTTGATCTTCTACACTCATTTGCAGTGCACCTGATAAGTGATTTGTAAGTGGTGGTTGTGTGGAATTGATAGGCTTCATGGTTCCTTGTCATGGTGATTATTGCTGGAGGGTTGCAACCTTCTACTGTTGGAATTCTTTAGTAGAATTCTTGCTAATGCTAATGAAAAGAAGTGCTCAGTTCCAACTTTTCATATAATTTATCAATGATAATAGCCATCATTTATTGGACACATTAAGTAGCAAACTCTGAACTAATGTTGCGTGCATAATTTAACTATTTCAACATTGGTTGGAAATGAGGCAACTAAGGCTTAGAAACATTAAGTAATTTGCAAATGATCGTACAGCTAGTAAGAGGCAAGATTAGAGTCCAAATCAGTCTACTAAAAGATCCCATTCTCTTAAACAATGCTAAATTCCTTCACCTTCGTGGGCATTTATAGGGATGGTGTTCGTTGATACACGTCTTGGGAAATGCTATTCTAGATCATTGCTAAGGTGCCTTCCAGGGTTGACTTTTATGAGGCTATGAAGGTTTCTCTTAATCTGTCTAGCCAGGGATGATATTCAAAAATATTTATCCATTGGTGCAGGTTTTAAGAGTCAGAATGGATGCCTAGCCAATCAGAATTGCTCTTATCTGGTACATGTGACCTGGTGCACCCTTGCCTGAATATCAGCCCTATTCTAACTACTTTTTCAATATTCACCTCTTTCTCAGAAGATTCTGTTCAGTAGGAAACTGGATGTTGGGCCCTGCCTCTTCATGAGAGAAGGCAAGAGAGTCTCCTTACTTGGCTAAACAGTATGTGAGAATCTCAGTTCTTTTAACCAGTGTTAAAGCTCGTTTTCTAAACTTTATCCAGTGTTTCCAAACTTTCTATGTAACAAAGCTATTATTTTTCCTGAAGAACATCTACTAACTTTCCACAGTATTAGTATTTTCAGAAACACTATCTAATCTATTTTTTTTAAGATTTATTTATTTCTCTCGCTTCCCCCCGCCCCAGTTGTCTCTTCTCTGTGTCTATTTGCTGCGTCTTCTTCTTTGTCCACTTCTGTTGTTGTCAGCGGCATGGGAATCTGTGTTCCTTTTTGTTGCATCATCTTGTTGTGTCAGCTCTCCGTGTGGGTGGTGCCACTCTTAGTCAGGGTGCACTTCCTTTCGTGCTGGGTGGCTCTCCTTACGGGGCGCACTCCTTGCTCATGGGGCTTCCCTATGTGGGGACAGCCCTGCATGGCACGACACTCCTTGTGCGCATCAGCACTGTGCATGGGCCAGCTCCACAAGGGGTCAAGGAGACCCGGGGTTTGAACTGCGGACCTCCCATGTGGCAGACAGGCACCCTAACCACTGGGCCAAGTCCGCTTCCCAACACTATCTAATCTAAATTGCCCCTCTCCCCATCTCCATTTTATTATGGAGGAAATTTTGAGGGAATTAAGAGTCATGGAGGCCAGATGGCTTCTAAGGTCACTTAGGGCAAGAAGTGAGACTCAAAGTCTTGGCCATCTAACCCAGTACTCTTTCTATTACAGTACTGTGCTCACACACCACAGTTGGCCAGTGTCCATGTGAGTGGCACCCAATGAGCCTCAACAATTAGATTATGAAAGCGGACACTGCTCTTGTTTTTCAAAAGCATTTTTTGGCTACCATAAGGGTATTTATCAGAAAATGGCATGTAATAGCAGAGAGTTAGAAAATAATATCCATCAACTTGAGACTAGTTATATAAATTTCAGGGCAAACTGCACAGTGATGTCCACCATCTTCTTAAAAAACAATGACGAAGTTGAACCATTATTGAATTGGAGAAATGCCCAGGGCATATCAAAAAGTGGTAAAGGCATGTTACGAAAGAGCATTCTCAATATGATGCTGTTTAAAATCATATGTGCCTCTGTGCATATGGATATATGTGTCTATGCAAAGAATCATATCTAAAATCTTATAGTCAGTTTCTTTGAATGGTGAGATTATATATAATTTTCAAATTTTCTTCCTATGCTTTTTGTACTCCTTTGAAAGTTTTCCATGATGAGTATGCACTGCCATTAACACTAAGAGGGATAAAAGCTAGGAAGCTATTTTCACTTTGTAAAACAAAAATTAGACTTCTTCCCTTCCCTGCTTATCAATTCCAATCCTATCTATTTGCTCCTAGTCCTCCATAATACCTACTGTTTAGTTTTCTAGGGCTGCTGTAACAAAGTGCCACAAACTAGGTACTTTTAAAACAGTGGAAATGTATTGCTTCACAGTTTTGGAGGCTAAAGGTCTGGAATCAAGGTATTGGTGGGGCCAAGAGCACTCAGAAACCCATTGGGGAGAATCCTTTCTTGCCTCTCCTAGCTTCTGGTATTTGCTAGCAATCCTCAGTGTTCCTCAGCTTGTACATGCAACCCTCCAGTCTCAGCCTCTGTCTCCCTGTGCCCTTTTCTTTTCTGTAAAGACACCTGTCATATTGGATTAAGGGCCCACCCTACCCTAGTGTGACCTCATCTTAGCTAATTCCGTCTGCAACCTCTATTTCCAAATAAAGTCACATTCTGAGGTGCTGGGGTTAGGACTTCAACATCCTTTTGGGGGTACATAATTCAAACCATGGCATCTAACTCCACTCCAGGCAAAACCTTGAGGAGCCCTCTGGAGACAATCTCTTCTCCCACTTTTATCCAGGTCCTTGTTATAATCTGTTTCCTACTTCTCTACATAATACCTCCCTCTTCTTCTTGAACCATACTATTTCCATCCACCAAAATTCTATTTGTTTTCAAGGCTCATTCCAAATTTCCTGTCTGGACAACTCAGACTCCTCATATCTTTGAAATCATCCTCCCTGGTTGTATCTTTATTCTGCTTAGACAAGATTTCCTATCACAGGTCTGAATGCAGGACCTCTAAGCCCATTGTGCCTTGCATAAAGGCACATGGCTGAAAGAGTGAGTGGGGAATAAGACCCAGTCTGCAATCTCTTCACCACACTGGGCTCCATGACTTCCTTGACTAGGTCATATCACTCTGCTACTACTGATGCCAACTCCTCATTACCTAGGGAGGACAGGGATGGGTCTGCTTGTGTTTGCCATTATATCCCCAGTACCTGGCAATGTGTCCAGCATATAGAAGATACCCAGTAGATATTCAGTGAATGAGTTCATAAATGAATGCAGGGTTTAACTAACTTGCCCCAAATCAGATACAGAAATCAAACCTGAGGTGGTTTGTAATTCATTATGTTAGGTAGCAACTACCAGGGCAAATGGAGGGTAGCAAAGATATGGAGGAGAATCCCACAAGTAACAAGTAGCAAGCAGCCCTTGGGATCAGTGACTGCCTGAAGGTCTGCTCTTTCTCTGTGTGGTGGGATAGGGAATGAAGGGCTCTAGCGTTGTTGGTGATCCTGTTTTACAAGGCCTGCCCCACCCGTGCTGAAACTCGCCATCCCATTGGCTCCACACAACTACACTAGTGACTCAATCTTTTTCCCTTCCCCACCACCAGGCTTTAGATGGAAGGACATTAGAAGAGAGGGAAAAATTATCATCACCTCAAGGGAGAGGAGTCACTTTATGTTTTTGTTTCTGTGCATTTAAAGAATTGGTTCACAAGATTTTAATGTATTACTTGATACTGCAACAATTTTCTTTCCTTTCTGTGAGGGTCATGATTAGACCAACTGACATGAGCAAGGCTGTGTTCACACCACTTAAATCATTCTTAGGATGAGCGTTTTATTTCTTGACTTCTACTGGTATCTTTATGAGTCAGTTATAGACGAAATGTTTCAGCACCAAGAGCTCAGGTCTCATTTCTCCTGTGTCTGGGCAAACATGGAAAAATCTATAAAATCACTCTCAAAGGTTCCTAAGAAATTAATCTGGCTGTTTCCATCTTGAGTCTAGGGAAAGTGGTGTTTTGGCAGAGATTGAGTGGGATGCTTTACAATAGGGAGTTTTTGGGGAGCCAGTGTCAGTTCATTTTTCTGGCTTTTTCTCTAATACTATTTAGGTACCTAATGGGTGGGAACAGAGGCAAGTGGAAAGAGGTAATTATCATTTAATGAACACTCACCATATTCCAGGTTATGAGCATTAGGGGCTCAATGAATCCTTAAACAACATGATGGGGTTTTAGTGTAATTATTTTCACTTAGGATGTGAACTCTGAAGTTCACAGAACCTAAGAAATTTGCCCAAGGGTATCTGGTTGGTAAGTAACAGAGCCCAAATTTTCATTCTGGTCTAAGTCCAGCAGAGGTGTAGCCACAAAGGCAAGAAAAGTAACTGGAGTTCTGCATGTTCCTTCTGAATGCTTCTTTCATGCAGTGGAGAGAATTGGACTCTGGACAGGCTGATTGAATAGAGCCTCAGGTGTACAATGTTCTGATTTCACCATCAGCTCCCACTTGCTGTTCTTGAACTTTCCAAATAAGGTTAAGTTCCTTATAACACAAGAAAATGGTTCTGGGCTAAAAGGAAACTGAGGGCAAGACAGAGTGATGTGGACATGTATGCAGCCTCTTTTTCCCTTGCATAGGGAAGGAAGAGATCCATCAGTCAATTCAACATCTAAGCAGGTCAGTTCAATGAAACTATCAAGAAACCAGTAGAGCGAGACTATTTATTCAAGGGAAAACACTGGTTGACTATGTTTTTTTTCCCCCTTTCTTCTCCTCTGTTAGTTACATTTTTATATAAAAATAAGCCAAATCATTTGCTCATTTATTTATTCTACAAATATCATTTATGCAGTGGCTATGTGGCAGACTCAACTGGGTGCTCAAAGTGTCACCAACCTGGTCCCTTGTCTCTTGGAATTCTGTTCTTTTTCTTTCTTTTCTCTGGCATGAGACTCTTCCCTCTCATATCATCAGTCATCTTGCCTTATTTATACTTTGTTGTACCTTGGAAAGGACAGTTTTAAAGTAATTTATAGAGGAGTCGATATTGAAAAAATGACATGCAGTTTTTCACTCTGAAAATTTTAAGACACTGTGAAATACATAAGGAATAAACAACAATAATTCAGTACATTTTCTCCCCTCCCTCCTGTCCCTCTCTCTACCCGCTCCCCTCTCCCCTTCTATCCTTTATCTTTTGAATAAACCCATGGTTATTTCACAGAATAAGCAGTAGTAACCAAACAAATGAGAATTTCATAATTAGAACATTTATAAAGGAACTCGTATAATTTTAGCACAGGTGAGAGAATTGCAGTTTCAGCATTAAAATAATTTTTATTTTGAATTACATAGTTGGTGGGGAGGGACTTCAATTATCTTCAGTTAGGGGTCTCTAAATGTCTTATTCTGCTCTTGATTGTAAAGTTGTTTTAAACAATCTCACTTGCATCCAAGACAGGAAACAAGAGACAATTTTGTGAACAGACACTGGATAGGTGGAAGTCCTTCTTGTCTCCCAGACAAGAGACCTGTCACCTCTGCTTCATCTTTCTGTCTCCGCTCTTCTCCCCTTGGCCATCACTGATTCTTTCTGCTTGCTTGTTGTGCTCAAAGCCTCACATGGTTGCCTCCTACTCTTCTTTATACAACAAACATCAGGTCACAGACCTGATATTAGTTGATATCATCATAGGAAAGTGGCTTGAAATTGAAGGTAATCAAAAAACTACTTTAGGAAATTTCTAAAAATAGAGTGCCATGTGAATTGTGAAATTGCCTGTTTTTCACCTTCGAAAACTCTTCTCTATTAGAGATTTGTAAGTAACGGCTCAACAAGACAGGCAGGTCAATGGAACCTCCCTCTGTGGTTTTTATTGTAAAATACTCTATATTTATTTTGAAAATAAACAAAGGGATGACTGGATTTTATTCTTCCAATTTTCTTTTCTGAGTGAAGAATATAAGGGTGAAATATACAGATAGGCAGGCTCCAGCCACATAATGTAATATCTAGTGAATATTTTCCCTTCAGATTCATGTTAAATAATCTCTAGAAAATTATCTATGTAGGTATGAAAATTTGGGATAAATTTATTATGAAAAATGATTATGTTATATGAATAGAACTGTAACCTAATACAACTAGTAAGAATTTGTGAGTCTAAATATCAATAATTTTTTTTATCTGAAAGCACATTTTACCTTTGTAAACTCTTGACTCTTTTTTTTTAATGAGGGAAGTTGTAAGTATCCAGAAAGAAAAATCATATGGAAAATGCAAAATTCCCAATGCCCTGACCCCCAACATACAGTTTTCCTTGCTCACAGTTTGCTTTTAGTGTGGCACCTTTGTTACAACTGATAAAATAATAACATTACTAAAATTATATTATTAACTATAGTTTATAGTTTACATTAGGGCTTACTTGTATAGTTATATGGTTTTTTAAAGTTTTTTTATTCTGGTAACATGTATAACCTGAATTTCCCCATTTGAGCCACTTTCAAATATATAATTCAGTGGCATTAATCACTTTCACAATGTTGTGCTACCAAAAGTTTTCTATCACCCTAAACAAAAGCTCTGCACAGTTTAAACTTAACTTCCCCTTCCCTACTCTCACACCTCCACCCCTGGTAAACTGTATTCTAGTTCCTGAATCTGAATTTGCATAGTCTAATTGTTTCAAAGCAGTGAGATTGCACAATATTTGTCCTTTTGTGCCTGGCTTATTTCACTCCATATGATGTCTTTGAGGTTCATCCATGTTGTAGCATGCATCAGAACTTCATTCTTTTCTATGGCTGAATAATAATATGTAAATACCACATTTTGTTTATCCATTCATCTGTTGTTGACACTTGGGTTACTTCCATCTTTTGGCAATTGTGAATAATGCTGCTATAAACATCTGTGTGCAGCATAGTTTCTTTTGTATACTCAGGAGGAGTGTACATAAACAAATATTTTTTGCATTCCTATGCAAATCAGAGTATAGATCAGTGGTCCTTCCTATAGCCATTTTTCATGTAAATAAAAATTTGAAAAATAACTCAAAACTTAGTGTTTAGAATTCAAAACATTCCTCAGTGAGAAATGAAATCCCTATGTAGATAAAGATTGATGATTTCCAGTCAGAGACTTGGCCTTGATTTTCTCTAGCTTTGATGTTTTGTGCATCTGCCAGGTAACTCTTGTCCACCATATAATGAGCTTTTCTGAGGAGAATTTCTCTTTTGCATTGTCTTCAATTGAAGTGAAGACAGTTTAGTCGAATATCTGTTAGAGGACAACTAATTTGTCAGCCCAAAGCTGGGGGGAAAATAATTGTTTCTGGAGCCAGTTTATTATTATTATTTTTTATTGACTTTGTAATAATATTACATTAAAAATATATATGTGAGGTCCCATTCAACCCCACCCCCCCCCACCCCCCCTCTCCCCCCCCCCAACAACACTCGTTCCCATCATCATGACACATCCATTGGATTTGGTAAGTACATCTTTGGGCACCTCTGCACCTCATAGACAATGGTCCACATCATGGCCCATACTCTCTGGATCCAGTTTAGATAAACAGCAGATGGAAGCATTTTGATGGATCGTAGGTGCAGGGCTCTTAAGGTGCCAAAATGTCCTGTCTTTCATTGTAACTTTTATGTTATTTTTTCACCTGGCAATACATTTTTAAGGATGATTTTATAAATTAAATATTTAATCCCCCCAACCTCTTAGGTAGTTTATACCCTCATATTATGCCAGCCTCAAGTACTACTCTGAGTAATTTCCTCTAGCATGCAGCACACACCAGGTCAGAGAATTTTCTTTCAGTTAACTTGAGAATTATCTTTCAGTTAGCTTAAGAATTCTTGAAGTTAATTCTTGACAGGTGAAGTCCCTGGCAGAGAGGGAAATGAGAGCCCATCCAGGCAACAAGAATTCTGTGTCTTTTCTGTGTATTTCCTGCCTCATTTAAGCCCTGATATCAGATGATGGAGACATTTTTGCTCCTTCAAGCTACAGCTATTTTCAATAAATTGAATTAATGCTGTTTCCATATTTAACCTTGGAAAACTACAGACTGGGCAATTCTTTATTATTTTACTACTTTGGATTTATAATAGAATCCTTCCAGAGTTCCAAGCAACTATTCAGTTATTTCAATTTAGCAAACCTTTATTAGGATCATCTCTACCAGATGGCATGATCTTCTCTCATGGAAAGCCAATTAATTAAATGTATGGATTTACTTTATTTACAAACACTTATGTAGCTTTACAAATATTAACTCATCTAACTCAGAATAATCCTCTGAGGTAAGTACTGTTATTCTGTAATATAAATGAGGAAAGTAAGACAGAGAGGTTAAGTAACTTGCTCAAGTAGTAAGTGACAAAGCTGGAATTCAAATTCTGGCTCTAGAGTTTGCCCTCTTTTGATCACTGGGAGATGCCTTGCAAACATGGCATTAGGCTCCAGCTTTGACATTTGCTTTCCTCTGATACATAAATCAGTGTTTCTAGAGTCATCTGGGTTGATGAGAAATTGAATATGTTTTTAACATTATAAACTTGTAATTAATTGATGCTGAATAAGAGCATTGTACATAGGTTAAAACTAACTTGTCTGACTCCTCAAAAGACTTTTATAGATTTTTGGATCTCTTTGAATGTCAGTAGAAGTTATCTCTTACAAAAAAGGTCTCTGATCTGAACTTCTTCCTTCCTCATTTCCTTTGTCTCTCTTTTTCCATCCACTTTCCTTACCATATTTCCTCAAGGGAGTTGAAGTCATAATTTTAAGCCATTTTTTGGATTGATAAAATGGAAATGTGCATGTAAAAGAGAAGACAGGGTAAGGAAGTTATTCATGACTGATTAATTTGACTGTTGACAAGATTGAATTCACATCATGAATTATCCTCTAGAAGTTGGAATAAAACAAACCTTTAAATAATAATATATATTTTGTATTATCTATAAAAACCCAGAATAAGGGTAAAATATACAATAAGCATTTCAAAATGAATACATATATAAGTAACAAATAAGTTTTAGATGCTTTAGAAACAATTGTACTTAGAAGAATCCAGCTTATCATTTTTATGAGCAATTCTGAGAGCTTTTGTGTGCATAAATTGTTTAAAGAAAAACATGTTATAACTTCAAACTTCTTTTATTAATGGTTAACGGGAGCATGAGATTTCACTGCTTTGGCTTCTAAGAAATTTCTTTAGGACACCTCTGTTGACTTGAATCTGAATATTTGTTAACCTTGGCTGAAATTAGAATGTGCTTTCCAGTCATCTGATTTCTCCCAATGAGTATTTTTTAAAGGTTCTTTTAAACATCCAACACTTTAATACACCACAAACTCTTAAAAGATGTATAATTCATGGACTCTACCTATTCCCAAATCCCTTATATTTTAGTTAGAGAGATGTGGCCCAGAACACAATTAAAAGGGACTGTCCATGTACCAGCTGGACCCTGAGCCTCAGCAGAGTTGCAACTCCTACTCTCTGGTTCGTTGGACATACCCAGGTCAGCTAACAGGGAGGTGAAGATGGTCAACCACCACACCAGGGAACTGAGAGTGCATACAACTGCAAGCAGGAGAATTGCATCCATCATCCATGTGGAATCTAAGTCTCTTCTCAATATAGAGGTGGAGTGGACATCACCATACCATGGTCTATAGGGTGGAGGAATGAAATATGGATTAGAGTGGACTTACTGATATTCTACTAAAGAACTATTGTGACTAATAATGGAAGAAATTGTAGCATTGATGTGGAGAAAGTGGCCACGGTAGTTGCTGAGTGCAGGGAGAGGGAAGAGGAGATGTGATGGGGCGAATTTTCGGGACTTGGAGTTGTCCTAAATGATTTTGCAGGGACAGATGCTGACATTATATATCCTGCCATAACCCACTGAGTGTACTGGGAGAGAGTGTAAACTACAATGTAAACTATTATCCATGTGGTACAGCAGTGCTCCAAAATGTATTCCTAAATGCAATGAATATGCCACAATAATGAAAGAGGTTGTTGATATGGGGGCAGTGGGGTGGGGGTTGGGTATATGGAAACCTCTTATATTTTTAATATAACATTTTTTTTGTGTGATCTATGTATCTTCAAAAAAAATAGAATTAAAAAATGATGGGGGTGGGGGATGGGGAGTGGGGTATACGGGAACCTCTTATGTTTTTTAATGTAACATTTTGTATGATCTATTAACTTTAAAAAAAGATAATTAAAAAATAAGATAAAATAAATACTTAAAAAAAGGGAATTAAATATTGAGCAATGTGGAACTGACGATAAATTTTCTAAAAGAGATATGCAAACAGAAATGTAAGTGGGGAAGTATTTAACACACTATTTTTTGTATCTGGAGACATGATATTAAGCATATTTTTCAGTTTTTATGTTACTGGAAAACAACTTCTCTAGGATTTCAGTAATCAGGTATTATTACTGGGAGGGCCCTGTATTGACCTTGGGAGATTTATAGAGGTATCAGGATTCTATTTAATGGGAATTCAGCTTGAAGAACATAGTGAAAATCCAGGGAAGAGTGTCAAAATCTGTGAGCTTAATGGATAGTATTTTATTAAGTGTAGCTTCATATAATGAAATTATTATATTTGGTAACATGCATGCAGAGAGAATTTGCCTGAAGGAGAATAGTGAAAACACCAATAACTTGCAGACAATGCAGAGGCGATGTGACAAAATTAGGGAGTAGGGGAAAGACTAAAATTTTAAAATAATGTCATTTTGTATATGTGTTCCATGTCCTGGCTTATTGTCTGCAATTATCCTGCTGTGCAAAGATAAATTCTCTCCCTGAGCATTGCAAGTGCTGCTTGTCACAGAGGAAACAGGAGGAATTGGAGTGTGCGCATGGCAGGTTTGGCAGAAGTCCAGCCTTAAAGCTGTAAACCCTGTTTGCATATAAGAAGGGAAAAGAGTTTGGTAGTAAGGCACTGCCAGTTTAATTCCTCTGCATCTTTTCTTGTTACCCTTCACATTTCTAAAAGAAAATGTGATGACTGTTATCTTGTTTCATGGACATTTGAAGTTGGTGTTTTGGAAGGGTAACCAACAATGAACTTGTGCCGGTAGATCATTGGGTTGTTGTGTCTCTTGGGCTAGGATCTGCAATAATTGCATGACTTTAAAAGACTTGTACATTTCTGGGCTGAAGAAGAGTCAGACAGAATAGATTCATGTCAAATAAATTGTATTTAGGGACAAGTATGTGATTTCTTGTATTCCCCTTTGTTATATTCTCTGATTAATATATATGCAGAAATTCTTTCCATCCCAAATGATATTGCAGGGACAGATGCAGGACATTTTATATCCTGCCATAACCTACTGAATGGACTGGGGGAGACTGTAAACTACAATGTAAATGATAATCTATGTCGTGTAGTAGTGCTCCAAAATATATTCACCAAATGCAACGAATATGCCACACTGACGAAAGAGGTTGATGAGGAAGGAGTGGGGTGCAGTGGGGGTAAAGAGTGGTGTATATGGGAACCTCTTTTATTTTTTAATGTAACATTTTGTGAGATCTATGTATCTTTTAAAAAGACAGTGAAAAGAAGTTCTTTCCTAGCTCCATGGATAGGAATTAGATTTAAAAGAAGTCTATTTAAAAACACATATGGGGAAGCAGACTTGGCCCAATGGATAGGGCGTCCACCTACCATGTGGGAGGTATGCAGTTCAAACCCCCGGCCTCCTTGACCCGTGTGGAGCTGGCCCATGCGCAGTGCTGATGCGCGCAAGGAGTGCTGTGCCATGCAGGGGTGTCCCCTGTGTAGGGGAGCCCCACGCGCAAGGAGTGCGCCCCATAAGGAGAGCTGCCCAGCACGAAAGAAAGCGCAGCCTGCCCAAGAATGGCACTGCACACACGGAGAGCTGACACAGCAAGATGACACAACAAAATGAAACACAGGTTCCCGGTGCCACTTATAAGGATAGAAGCAGTCACAGAAGAATACACAGCGAATAGACACAGAAAACAGACAACTGGGGTGGGGGGGCTTGGTGGGGGGGATAAATAAATAAAAACATAAATAAATCTTTAAAAAAAAGTAATAAAGACACATAGATGAAATACTTAATGTAAGTGCAATCATTGTTTCTATTTTTATTTATAATTTATATTCCACATACTTTTTGAAAACATTTGAGTCATATTACAGAATAAACAACATATTTGATGCAGAATAAATAAAATAAAAAGAGATGAATAATTATTGAAAAGAATTTTAAAAAATTACCGTGTATTTTTAACATGGAATTATTTAGTTATTAAAGGTGCTTACTAGGGAGTCTCAGAGCAAACAAATAATAATAAAATAGAAATAACATTCTGGTAATAGTAATAATAGTTTTTAAATTTTTGGCACTTACAGTATGCAAGGGACTTAGGCTATACTTAGCTATGTTAAGCACTTTGCATGCATTATCTCATTTAATTCTCACAACAGGTGATAATTTTCCCATTTTATAGCCAAGGAAACTGAGACTCAAGGAAATTAAGAAACATAACCTATATAACATAACTAGAAATTAGTGGAAGGGGGATGGGTAGTCTAATTCCAGAATCCAAGTCATTCTCTCAGAATGAATGTTGATATGATGACACAGTGGATAATAATTATTCTAAGAAATAATTAGATTTTGCCCTGTGAATTCTGGGGTACAGTCCCAGTATTTTTTATTAATTGCTTAATGGTGAACAGGGCACAGAAATGCTTTCTACCCTTTTCCCAGAACTCCGACTTTGTCATGGCAGCATGGAAATTTGCCTGCCTTGCTGTATGATATATTGTCTTGTATTGGAAAAACAATGTCATGTTCTAGGAAACCACTTAAATCTCCCCCACTCCCAGCTCTTTAATTCTAATATTCCAGGAAAATTTTCTAAATGATGAATGCATTTATGGGACATAGTTTTTAAATTTTTGTGAGGTCCTTTTAATTATACGGAAATCTTGGAATCACTGAGAGTGTGGGGGGCAGTGCCTAATTTTGGGGGAGGCTTGTAACTGTAAAATCTTGAGCAGAACTGGGAAGGGAATACTGGCAGTATTCCCCTATTCTCCTCTCTCTGGAAACCCCATCAGAGGACATTTTCTCTCAAGGTGATTATGTACACTCTCAATACCACGATATGTATCTTCCAACTTCGATGTTTCTCATCTACACAGAATGAGAAGAGGGAACTAATAACATAAGGTAAACCCTATTGTCTATCAATCAAGGGCTCTGACCTCAATAATTCCTTTAAAATGCAGAATCTAGAATTCTTTGTTGTCTGCTGTCAGCCTTGGCCCCTCTTCCTCCTTTTGGCTTACATTTACAAGGTGGATTTTGTGCTACACAGTGTAACCTCTTGGGGTATAATGGTTCATCATTTCATTGTGAATCATTGGAAATAACAAAATATTTTGGCGTCATATGCTTCCCCCCAAATGATGAGTGATCCTCTGTCACTGTTGGAATAATAAATGGGTAGGAGATGAATGGATGTGTTTTCTCTTGGTAGCTGGGATAGGAAATGTGGGGAAGAGTGTGGCAGGAAGATTGAGAGAGAAGCAAGAAGCAAGATATTATTTCTACTTCAGGAACCCTTAGTCTAGCTTAATTCATAACCTAGAAGCTTTCAAAGTGAGATCATGTATTCTTCTGCTTTGAATTTGGCCCAATTAGGATATTGGCAGGCACATGTTAGATATTAAGTAAAGTTTATAAAAAAAATTAATATATCTCTCATGTATTTTTTGTCTTCAGCTTCCAGGTGTGAAAAAGACCACGAGGACTCTATCTACTGTCTGTTTTTCTGCTTCCACATAGGCTGTACAATACCAGAGTTTCTTAGAGTTTTCTACTCAAGCACTTCTAAAGGCTGCATATAAAAACAGCCTCCAAACAGGCCAATGTCTTATTCAAAGTAGCTTGCTACAAGGGAGAAAAGTCACTGGAGTTTCATGTTTTATCTTAAAAACAAAGGAAAATTTTACCCTCTTCCCCCTAATATGTGTATGTGTGTTTTAGATGAACATAATCTCTTATTGCTGAATGAGAATTAAAACATCAGGTAAATTGATGTTCTAGAAATATGTGCTGTGTTTATTTGTGTGTTGGCTTCTAGAATACTAGAAAACAATATCCCAAACCATAGGAATTTTTCCCTAATGATAAAGATGCAATAATGTTTGTTGGAGTAGTAAGTAGTGAGATGAAACATACCTGAGGATTTTCCTTTCAGTATTCCATACATCATGATTCCAAAGACCTCAGTTTGCTCAGCCAATCCTACATGTGTACTACATCAGACCCTGCTGTACACAAGTGTCCCTAGCCACCCTCCCTTTGTATCTATGGTCATTTTCCTGAAAATTCCTGGCCTCTGCAGAAAGCCCCATCATCACAAGTTTGTGCAGTACAAATCCATGCTGTGGCTTGACAGCTTTGTGATGGCAGCACTCTCCTAATTGTCAGGGAAAAGGTCGGTAAACTCATTTGGAACAATTAGCTGCTAATCAGAGCGTAGTTAATATTAATGTGTTATTCACATTAATAACTCTTTTTTCCTCCCTTGGGATCCCTCCAAGGATTTTTCAGAAACCTGATTGTCCCATCCTGCTGATTCTTCAGTCACCAGCTCTACCTTCTTTCCTTGCTAGGCAGACAAGAGACATGGAGTGCCCTTTCACAGTTTAATCAAAGAGCACTTGCAAGTGGATAGATTTTGAGTGGAAGTGGTAACCACTGTGTTCACACACACACACATATGCACGGTTGACTCAAATTTCCTAAAGCAAAAATACTGCAACCAAGGTGGAGAAAACTAACAGAAGCATTAAATTAAATTAATTACTTTCCGTTGCTTGTTTTAAATAAAGGAAAATAAACACGGAATGGAATTTTGACCAATTTCTAAGATCACTTTTCCTGTACAGGTGTGTATGTGTAGGTACACAAACATAATACAGCTAGTAAATGGTGGAACTAGAATATGAACTTAGGACTTTGACTCCAAAGACTATGCTAATAATCACTGTACAACACTGCCTATGTAAATTCACAAATGAGAGGTTGTTTGAAAAATGCTAGGTTATGTCACCAAACAATTAAGACAGAGAAAGTATGGGAATCAGTATATCTGGCTCCATAAATCTTACCAATGGGAGTTCGTAGAGCATATTTTTACATAGGGCTATCTTTCCAATAACTAGGAAAGAGCAGCTATTGCTAGGTCAAGAAGCTGATGAAGTGAGAATTGTGATCTGAGCAGACACCCTAACTGGGTGACTGGTGCCTACCATAGCATAATTTTGCAGGATCATCATTCTTACACACCCGAGGAAGGCCAAAGTTATAGAGGGAAACAGGCTACATATAGTCACATAGGAAGTTTCACCTCTGTGCTCCTTTCCCATGTTAACTATGACAGTAATAAAAGAAACTCTCTGTAGGAGGTTTCTGATGAGAATAAAATGTTTGAAATTATTCTTTTTTTGAAATTATATTCGCCTAAAATTATATGCCCATATTTTAGAATTACTTGAACTGCCACAGATCTATAGTGGTGTGATAAACTCTGATGACAATGAAAAAAAAAAAAAAGAGCACTTGCAAACCCTCTCTCGGTGTTGAGCCCAGTGTCAGCATCTGCTTCCAGCTGTCAGTCCTGGGGTAGGAAAGTAGAAGCTAACCCAGGAATTCAGCTAGCATTCCTGAGAAGACATGTTTCATTACCAACAGGCATCCACAGTGAAACTAGGGACTCTGGACAACTATCAGATCTCTAGGACAGTGGCCATTGCTAAGGGGTAGAAATAAGTAATAATGATAATTGTCATAGGTTCAGAACCCTACAATTTACAAAGTGCTGTTTCCCTGTTTTGCTTAGTTAGCACAATAACCCAATGAGGCATGTCAAGGGAGTAATAAGGCACCATTAGTTTTAACCACAAATTTGAGAAGAAGGAAGGAGAGAGTTCTAGTAGACATCAACTAGGTCATCCAGAGAGGTCTCCACCGTATGTTGTACACATCATTGTTCTTGTCAGGTTTGTGAATGGCACTGTTCTGGGACTGATGACTGGACTTGGGAAGTATCTTTTGTGCACATTGAATTAATTGATATCTCATCCCTGCTCACCAACTTTTCATCTCTATAGAAGGTGAACTCTCCTCTGTTATACTCTGAGGCTCTGCTTCAGTGGAGGTTCAGGAGAGCTGTCTTCATGCTCACAAAAAGAGGTGTCTCTACTCCTGTCTTCCAGAGTTCAGTTCCACATCTGACTGAAGTAGAAGTCTTAGGCAAGGGCAAAAGGACAGATGGTTCTTAAACCTTCTCATCCTTCCTGATCCCTTTGTACTTGGAAAGATATTTCACAGGGTAACTCTCAGGATTCTCAAAACTGCATGTCTCTTTTAAATACACTCAGATTTGTATTTGGCTGTTGTCCCACACTTCACACAGGGTCCAGCCTGCCATATGCTGGGTTGTGTCACTGTTTAGCAGAAGAGGATACTGAGTAGATCTTGTTGTTTGGAACATTCCAAACACTTGGTCCTGTGCACTACGCTGGCTTCCCATCTGCTTCTCAGTACAGGTCTTAGATTTTATTCCAATTCTGAAGGTAGGAGATGGCCTCAGGCCTGCCTTCACTGGGCCCTTACTCAACATTAGGTGCCCACAGCTACCTTTTTGTCTGGTAGTTTTCATTCAATTCAGTAAGCATATTTAGAGCAGTATGTAAACAATTATGTTCTAGTTGATAGTGGACTTAGAGTTAGGAGACCTACATCCAGCCTAAAATTATATATTCTCAATTTTGTATCTTTCTCCATCCAGATCTCTCTACCGTCTTTCACTTTTTGCTTGGCCCAAAAAGGCTATTATGGAATTCATTAATGTTCTCAAGCTTACTAGTGGGTTTGACCAATAGAGTTACTATAAGTAGTTATAGGAGGGAGGGAGGAGAGTGAGGTCAGAATATTTATTCTTCCAGATCTCTCTCTGTGAGGTTGCTTTGGGATGGCTGAGTCCCTTGATTGAAGGTCCTTATTTCTCTCTAGGCATCCTTCATTACAGGACTGTCTTCCAGATTCAGGTAACAAGCCTTATATTTTCCTGCCCAGCTCTTCAACTGTTACTAGTTTCAGACACTACATTATTAACCTACGCCCATTCACATGATCCCATTATAAGTGAACACCCCTTGAATTATCTTAATTGAATTGTGCCATCTGTTTTCTTTTGTCAGATAAACTGTGTAATTTGGGGTACATTACTTCATGGAACCAATTACCACAACTGTAATATGAGAGATTTAACGAAGATAATTGCTAATATCCCTTCCAGCTCTAAATTTGCTTGGCAGTGTAGGGACTGCACAATAAAACTCTTCTGTGGGAGCTTAAGGTTTCATTGAAAAGATAATCCATGCACCTCTGAAGTGCAGAATAGGACCAAATGAATAGGCTGCACAATAAGCATTCTAAGAATTCAGAAATGGCCAGGAGCAGTGGGAACTGAATGGTCAGAGGAAGAATATGGACCTGCCAGTAAATTTGACTCCAACACCAAAGAACCATTTGCTGGTGGATTTTGTCATCTAGATCCAGGAATGATGTTGTATTCAAGGTTGTTCCAAAGCACATGACCTATCTTGAATCTATTCCAAAGAACCCTCATAGTACTGGCTGATCTTAGACAAGGCCTCCTGGAAATGATTTACTCTTTATTTATTTATTTATCTATTATTTCTCTCCCCTTCCTCCCCCCAACGCCCCCACTCTGGTTGTCTGCTCTCTGCGTCCATTTGCTCTGTGTTGTTCTGTGTCTGCTTGCATTTTTTGTCAGCGGCACTGAGAATCTGTGTCTCTTTTTTGTTGCGTCATCTTGCTGCGTCAGCTCTCTGTGTGTGCAGTGCCACTCCTGGGCAGGCTGCACTTTTTCCATGTGGGGTAGCTCTCCTTATGGGGCACACTCCCTGCATGTGGGGCTCCCCTATGCAGGGGACACCCCTGCGTGGCACAGCACTACTTGCACACATCAGCACTGCCTGTGGGCCAGCTCCACATGGGCCAGAAGGCCCTGGGTTTGAACCCCAGACCTCCCATGTGGTAGGCAGATGCTCTATCAGTTGAGCCAAATCTGCTTCCTTGAGCCTGGACTCAGTCATTTCCCATAATCAGATATAAAACTTCTAGGATTTTGCAAATTGAAACTTTTCTTTTTTTTTTAATGGAGAGAGCAGGCAGTTAGGAGTTGAGAGCCTGGAGTTCTAATCTTGACTGTCATTTACTAGCTGTACTTTATATATTTTTAAGTCTGAAAATGATCTCTATCTTTGATTTTAATTTCTATTTGTTGTTGGCAAGCTTTGTCTTTTTTTCTTCTTTGATTCAAAGATAAAGCCATATACAATGATATAAAAGGAATAGTATTATAACCACTCTTATATCCATGGCTTAACAAATAAAATATTTCCCATATAATTGAAGCTCATAGTGTATCCTTCCCATATTGGATACTTTTCCCACCAAAGATAATCCCCACTCACCCTTCTCCTTCCCTTTTCTTCTCCTACACCCCTAATCTGGAGCTAAGGCCAAGACAGACTAATCACTTTGCTAATTTCCATTGTGTGTATTTGTATGTGGGGGGGTGGTCAGCCTCACTTTCACTGAGAGTATAGGGTTATACTATATCTTCTGAGTTGCTCAGAGTTATGCAAATTCTAAATGCTGCTTGCTCAAAACCAGGACTTTCAACTGTATATCTCTTCAAACCCAAAGCAGTAGGTTTTTGTATCAGTAAATGTCCTCAGGAAATCCAAAACTTCTGGGATGGCTTACTACACTGGATTCTATTTGCTACTTGGTTTGTTTTTGACCCTTGGAAAGTTTCCTTATTTTCTTACTAGGTCAGCTATTCATTTTTTCATATAAAATATTTTAAAAATATATTTTCCTGTATTTCTCATTAGCAGGAGACTTTTTAAAAAATCAGGTTTGCCATATTGTCAGGTACAGAAACTAGACAATTGGTATCATTGTTCCCAAAGTTTTCATTCCACTGAGATTCAGAGACTACTTGTATTGAGAGTTTGGGGACCATCCAATCTTCCATTTCACAAGATGGGCCATTGCTTAAACTAACCAGAAAAAATAGCCAAGAAAGCTAATCTAGCTAGCCCAAAGCTGCTGCAATCCAGGTACATAGACTGTCAGAAAATAATACTGGAAAAGGGAAAGAGCAATCTTTTTCATGGTATTCTCCAGAAAACTTTTAATTTAAAGTTCCTTAAAGGTATGCATCAGTCTTTTAAAACATTCATGTGTGTTTCTTGGAGCCAGAGATTGTCTTATTTATCTTGACATCTCTCATAGTGGTTAGCAAAGAACCTTTCACATTGCAGGTGATCAAAACCTATTTGCTGATTTGATTTGTATTGACTCTTCCGGGTCAAGGCAAGAAAATAATGGCCTTAATGTTTCCATTTGCTTCACCAGTCCTGACATTGAAATTGAGCAAGCCCACAGCAATCTCTTCCTCATATTCCATAGAATTTGTGACTTTCATGATCCATTCTTGGCCCCATTCACTTCTTGTATAAAATGAATAACTTGTAACTAATTCTTGTTTTTCAGTCATTTTCAATCTCCTGTGGTTGTATGTTAACTCCCAAATTAAAAATAAATTCTAAGAAGTATAATTCAATAAATAACAGGGTTTTTGTTTGTTTGGTTTGGTTTCATTTCATTTTCATCTCAACCTGGGAAAATTAGAAAATGACTGGTTTTCATGGGAGATCATTATCTTGATTATTATTTCCTTTTCCCTGAAAATAACAAAAGTAGGTAAGAACTGAAGTGTAGGACGTCAACTTAAATCCAATCAGATCTTACCAGAAGACAATACAAATAGTCTGGTGCAATTAAAAGAACGTTAAAAAACAGCGTCTTGGGAAGGATGTGGCTCAATAGAGCCACTGCCTACCATATAGGAGGTCCAGGGTTTTGTGTGGTGAGCTGGCCCGCACTCAGTGCTGCTGCGCACAAGGAATGCCAGCCCATGCAGGGATGCTGCCGCATAAGGGTGCCCAGCGTGAAACCACAGCCTGCCCAAGAGTGTGCCACACACATGGAGAGCTGATGCAGCAAGTTGATGCAACAAAAAGAGACACAGATCCCCAGTGCTGCCTGATAAGAATAGAAGTGGACACAGAAAAACAAACAACAAATGGACATAGAAAGCAGACAGTGGGGAGGGGAAGGGGGATCTAAATACATAAATAAATATTTTTAAAAAAAGAACTAGTGTTTTTTTTTAAATAGCATTTTAAGAAATAAAGCAATCATTTGACATGCATTTGTGTCTCTGTGTGTGCTTTAAAAGGTGTGTTTCCAAATCCAGATAATATCAAAACTTTTTGGCGTTGAGGGAATCTTTGAGGTAAGCTCTTGAGTGTACAAACATAAGAAGTAAGGATAGGCAAAAGAATATAAGAAAATAGAGATGTAAGGCGTCAGACCTGAAACAAGGGCTGAACAAAAAATGCCCGTGTTCTGCGGGGAAAGGAGGATGCAATTGGAGGAGGAGGAAATTATTAGGAGCAAGTGGCAGAGAAGCGCACTGCCATTGTAACTTTCTCCCACTCTTTTCTCCATAGCTCCCAGAGCCAGCATCAAGTGTCTAGTGTCATTTACTTCTCTTACCCTACTCTGAGAAGAGACAGGACAATATAATAAAGTAGAGGAGGAGCAAAACATGTATTAAATCACCTTCTCAAAAGCAGTACTAGTGAGTTTCTGAGAATTGTACAAAAATAATAGAGATGAAGATGTTCATTTCAGTACAAAGAAATTGTTGAGCAGAGTATTTATTTTCATATGTAGTATAAGCAATCATTTAAACATCTAAGAATATAGAAAAAAGTATTGATGATATCTAACAGTGATGAAGCAATATAAAATATGAATAAAAATATGTATATTGGTACATACTAAAAGGAAATACAGGTAAATGGATAGTTTTCTCTAAAGTAGCTATCTTAGAGAATTGCTTATCGTCTTTATTTTTAAATTATCTTTTGATGTTATCATATTTTCTTTGAAGCCAATAAAAAAGACAAATGTCTACTGGGGTGTGGAAGAGGGGTGGGGCAATGTTGGCAAAGAGCAAGAATGAGACTGCTGTTATCAGTTTTTCAAAGTTTCTTTTGCTGTCTTATTTTCACCATTAGAGACTAAGAAAGATCTTAAATGGCAAGAATGACTGTTTTCTTTTATATTCACTATTAGCCTACAGCAGGACACATACTATGTGCTCAATAAATACTAAGTTAATGTTCAATTAATGTATTTTAGGTGTTATTGCATTGGTTTTTTAAAAAAGATTTATTTATTTATTTATCCACACACTTACATACACACATACATACACACACACCATTGTCTGCTCTCTGTGTCAATTCGCTGTGTGTTCTCTGTCTGCTTGTATTCTCATTAGGCGACTCTAGGAACCAATCCTGGGACCTTCTGGAGTGGGAGAGAGGTGATTACTCTCCTGTGCCACCTCAGCTCCCTGTTCTGCTACGTCTTCTTATTTTCTCTCCTCTGTCTCTTGTTGCGTCATCTTGCTTTGCCAGCTCTCAGTGTTGGCTGGCACTCCTGCATGGGGCGGCATTCCTGAGCCAGGCAGCACTTCCACGCAGGGATGGCATTTCTGAGCGGGCCGGTACTCCGCATGGTCCAGCCTGCTGTGCAGGTCAGCTTACCCTCACCAGGGAGCCCTGGGCATCAAACCCTGGACCTGCTATATGGTAGATGGGAGCCCAACTGATTGAGCCACATCTGTTTCCCATTATTGCATAGATTTTTTCATCACATAAACAGCAATACTCATTCTCCATTTTAGATACAATAGATACCCATTCTACACAACCAAATCCATTAAAAGAAATGATGCTTTATAACAAATACACACTTTGGGGTGTGTGGTTTGACAATGTTTATATGCTATGTAGTGTGTGTGTGTGTGCTTGGATTTATGGGGAAAAAAATCATGTTGCATTAAGATAATGCTATTCAGAATCTTCTTTTGATAGATCCAACAGTGGTAACCATGTTCTTGTTTTTAGAAACCAATCGGTATGTGTGTACCAGTTCCATAAATATTGCTTTTTATCCTTTCTGTGCTTTGAGAGTGGAAATCAAGGGAAAGTGTGCTTTTCTCTACATATCTTTATCTCAAATCCCAAAACTGGAGGAAGGGAAAGGGACATTGGGAGGAAGAGCAAAGCAATAACTAATCCCCAAGCCTCAAACAAGTCTTTGATAAGAAAAGATCTAACTGTTGACAAGAGGTGGTGTTTTGGGAGGGCATCATAAAATCAAAGGCTTGTATTTCAAGGACATGGTCTTTCTGAAGCACAAATATGATTAAGGATAATGTGTTATTTCAGATTTTCATTATTCATAAAAGGGAAACTGATATTGCCAGACATGCTAGAACAAAGCTAAATAGTTTTGTTCAGAGTCTTCAGAGGCCGTCTTGTTCTAAAATCTAAGAGAACTTAATAAATGGACTGTTTATTTGCCATATTTCAAATTTGTTTTCTGCTCAGAGGAAAATGCAATAGAGTTTTTCTTTCAGGACAGTTGGTTTTAGTGATATGGGTTTGGTCTTGTCCAATTCACCTTCCCCCGCACCCTACCTTTGTTCAGGCCATTTATTCTGCCTGCCCAGGTAACCAGAGCTGTTCCTGGGTTACAGATTCAACACTGACCTATGCTCTGAGGTCTGCTGCTACAGAGAGACTCCAGTGGAAAACCTGAGGTGGGGGTGGGGGGAAAGGAGGTGGTATTAAAAATATATCAGCATTTATACAATTGGCTCCCAAAGAAGAGTGGGGAAGACTAGGCTTACAGTATGGCAACCATATCTTCTGCAAGTTTCTTTCCTGTCCCTTATTATGCATGTTATCTGCAGGTGACACTAAATCTCCTGCTGCTCCTTCCGTAGTTTCTGTTGGTGCTTATTTTTAGGTACCTATCAGAAGGATAAATGTATTAGGGAAAGAGGTGGTCATAGAGTAAGCCATCCTATGGTTGTACCTCCTACAGGTGACCTAAGTTGAGGTAGAGGTGCGAGTTCTAACTCTGGGAACCAGGAGAAGAAAATACACTCATGGTAAGACTCTGGAATTACATGTGTAAGGAAAAAAGCCTTCCAGAACTGGTGGGACTTGGTTTTGCTGCATCTCACACAGGAAAGGGAACCTAAGGTCCAGAGAGTGAAAAAGGAAGAGAA
Organism: Dasypus novemcinctus; assembly: GCF_030445035.2. Classification (NCBI taxonomy): domain Eukaryota; kingdom Metazoa; phylum Chordata; class Mammalia; order Cingulata; family Dasypodidae; genus Dasypus; species Dasypus novemcinctus. The sequence goes on along the minus strand of NC_080674.1, from coordinate 44,860,647 downwards.
CTTTAAAATACATTTATCTATCTAAGGTACTTTGGAGGCTCTGAACATTCTAGGCAGTGGGAATAGCAGGTGCAGAGTCCCTAAATTAGGAATAAGCTTGGCATATTTGATCTGCAGAAAGAATTCCCATTTAGTTGAAGCCCAGTAGGCATATTTAGTGGCCTTAGGACCATGGTCTATTCTTGGGACCCCAATTCCCTTTGGTTTCATGGAGCATCATTTAGGGCAATGAATGGGGGACAAACATTCTGGTAAAAACATATTTTCATACATTTTCTCTTAGATAAAGCACATCTCTCTCTTTGAGACTATTTCAGTCTTTCTTGGGATATCCAGGGCCTTTGGAGGTTGAGGCAGAACAGAATAATCTCTTCTAGATTATTCACCCACAGACATGTCCTCTTGAGTTCCTCTCTGGGCTCTGATAAAATAGTCCTGTCCAATATTGTTGAAATTATATGCCATTTTTCTCCCCAAACTGCCACATCTCTCTCACTGACACCCCTCTCCACTGATCTTTCTTACTATTTAGTCATCCTTGATTCACCCTTCTCCCAGCACACAGCATCTGGAAGAGGGGTGAATTCACAATGGTGAATCTAGAAGTAAAGAAACTTGTAAGAGAGCAGCCTGGTGACCTCAATGATAAAAGGAATCAGACTTACTTATTTTTATGGTCATGGGCTTGTGTTTGGCTTAATTAAGAGGGGTGTATTGACTTCCAGAGTTCTTATGAGGATTAATTACTGACTTCAGAAAGTTTATCGAAATAAAAATTTTATTATATAAAATTAACAAATGTTTTATTAATAAGTAAAAAAGAAAGATCAGTTCAGATTTTTTGTGTGTGTGATTCATCAAAGTATTCAACCATTAACCCACAATACAGTCAGACAGTCATAACATTTCCCCAAACTTGGGAGGTGCTCACATAACCATAACTTGGACCACACAAGCTGAAGTGTGTGTGTGTGAATGCATGTGTGTGTGTAAGAGAGAATACACAAAAGGACAGGGCCTGGGAGTGGAGAAGCACAGGAGACAGTGAAGAGAAGACAGTGTAATGGGTGAGCCAGAAGATGCCCATATTAACTTTATACCTTGCTATTCAATGTGTGGTCCATGAAACATAGCATTAATAACACCTGGGAACTTATTAGAAATGCAGACTCCCAGTTTCCACTTCTCAGATTTTAATAGGATCACCAAGTGATCCATATGCTTCTTAATATTGGAGAAGTGTAGACTCAATAATCGCCTGAGTTTGGGGTTCTTTTCTAGTCTTTAGCTTTGGTTTTATTTTTAATGATCTCTAGGAGATCATGTACAACTCAGCACTGAACTACTGTTCTGTCAAAAGGTATCACATTTAGTTTATGGTGGATTTAATACACTTTATGGTAATGGTGATTTTCTTAACTCTCTCTCTCTCCCCCTACTAGGATATGAACTCCAGGAAGACAGAAGTCAGCAGTCTTTTTATACTGTATTAGTTCCATATACCACCTGATCCAGGGCAGGCATATAATAGATACTTAATAAATTTCTACCAAATATTAATACTACACAGTGGGAGATGAGGCATAAGAAACCTGTGATAAAAGTGACTCCATCTTCAATTCCCTTTCTTGATAAACGCTATTATTTTAATCTTATCCTTTGACCTCCTACCTCTTCTCAGCCACACATCGAACTCCTATTACAGTGTCTTACTCACAACAGGTGCTGAATTTATTTGATAAATAAAAAAGAGAACTAGACACATCTTTTGCCCATGAAAAGTGGGGGTGATCAAAAACTTCTGGAGATGGAGATCAATAAATAAACAGTACCTCTCTAGATGGCTTAACTTTAGCCCGAAATTTTAGCCTGATGATCTTGAGAGCGTGACAGAAATAAATGAAAGGAATTTTGAAATAAAAATCAAAGATTAGTAGCAGTAAGTGCCAAAGTCACAAATTTGCTGGGTTTCAAATGAACTCAAAAGCAACACCTCATGCTCTGAAGATTTTCAGTTGCTGTGGGTATTTAGAACCACACTGAAAGAGAATGACATGAGAAGTATGTGAGTGATGAGTTATTGGTGTGGGGAAATATGTGCATTATTGGTGGAGGGAGGCAATTAAAGAGTGTTTGATTTCTATCTCTGGAATTACTTTATCTGCTGTGATGGTTTCCACTAGGACAGACTTTCTCAACCTTGGTTCTAATGACTTTTGGACCAGATAATTCTTGGTTTTGGGAGGCTGTCCTGTGAATTGTAGGATGTTTAGCAGCAATCCTGGACTTTAATCACTAGATGTACCCCCATCCAGTTGTAACAATCCTAAATGTTTCAGCATTTGTCAAATATCCTCTGAAGTCTGGGATGTGAAATTACCCTTGGATGAATACCACTGCTCTAGGAAATCAGAGACTCAAGAGTAGATCCATCTATTGCTTTCTCATTATCTGACAAGTAATGCTGGTCCAGTGAATTTCCTCCTAGGTCTTTGGAATTTGAATATATGTTCTTCCTGGTTCCAGTGCCTTCCAATTTCAAAAGCTGCCTTCACCAATGCTGCGTTGCTAGATTTGGAAGGCTGTGATGCTGTTAGTGTTGGATTAGCAGCCCACTGTCCACAGCAAAACCTTAGAGTGTGATTCCATTAGACTCGGCGGAGAAGGGTCCAGAATGACGCTACAGTAGAAAGAGAGAAATCATAGCCCACCTGGAAATTGGACAATAATTTAGGTATTCTCTATTTCTTGGAGTCTCTTTTAATTATTTTTCTGGCAGCTCTGTTCATAATCCTTCAAAAGAAATTCCATATGAAAAAGAGGCTTATAAGTTTCACCAAGGGTGACAATTAGAGCAGGCTGCTTTTTTCCTGTCCATTGTTTGAAACACTTGCTCTTAAAGGATTCACTGTCAGTTATTGGTTTAAGGAAAATACCCTGCAACTTTCCTTAAATTGTGATGATTATTGAGCTTCTCTACTCCTGAGAAGCATCAAATTTAGCATCTCAATTTTAGCATCTAGGATGTTAGATCAAAGGACTTAAGCAAAGAAGCTCACCTCCCTATACTTCAGCTGACTGTCTCTGAGACATGGTGGGGGAAAGGGCTTTACACAATAAGGAAGTTACAGATTTAACCAAAGAGAAAGCACAACATGATACTTTGGATTTTTACTTTACAAAAGGATTAATCTCAGTATTCCATGAGATACATCAATTCATTTTAATATTCAAAAATATTTCTATACATTTACTATGTCAAGCGAAGTACACATATTGAATTACAAATGTATGTTTTTTTAACTATCTGTCCAAATCTAGAAGTGTTTTGGTTTGTGATACCTATTGTACATTATCTTTGAAAATGCAAAATTTCTTGTATTGTCCACACAAGACACTAGTCTCCTGCTGGAGTGCTGAGGCAAGATTATGTGCCAGGCATAAGGAGTGACTTTTTCTGCTCAAACTTTGTTCTTTGATTCCAACAAACCCAAGTAACTGATCTGTTTAATCAATGAGATAAACAAAAGCTAGTGAAACTAGTTGCAGATTATCAGATATGTAAGAACCAAGTGATAAACTAATTTTGAGGTTTTTTCCCCTATCAGATTGAATATAGGTAGTCACAGTTAGGGTGGGCTGACTGCCTTACAAACAAGGTAAGAGTGATTTTGGAAGTAAAATTGTTTTCAAAATCTATCTATTTTCTCTTGTCTATCACAGTTAGAAACCAAGAGTAGATTTTGTTTGTTATAAATGCCTATTAGGAATGGGGCAGTGCAGATCCATCCACAGCAACAATCAAGCTGCCAAGGGCAGAATCCTATATGCCATCAGCCAGGTTTAGCCTTTCAAGGCTAGAGTCCACACAAAGGGTTGACTTTAAAGATATAGTACAAGGTAACAGGGAATAGAGCTGGCTAATCAATACTCTGGAAACTGGTACTGAAGAAATATCAACAGGTACATCAAATCAGCAAATGACCATCCTCTAACTACTACTACTCCAGTTACTAGTCTGGCAATTAGTGATGGGATTTTACATTTTCTGGGGGTCAGGGTGGTAAGAAGAGGTTATAAGAGCAAAGAGTTCTCTTAGTGAAGTTGAATACTAGGTAAGTATAGCAGTTTGATATTATTGATGAATTCCAAAAAGAAATATTGGATTATGTTTATAAACTGATCTTTCCCTTTAGGCATATTAGATTATATTGGATTCAAAGGTTTACTTGATTAAGTAATCAGGTAAACCTCTTGTGCCAGTAGGACTTGGCATGGCAAAGGACAGAGCTGGGGGCTTTTAATGTTGAAGTTCGATAATGAAATATTAAGCTGGGTCCCCAGGGAGAGTGACAGAGCTGTTTGCCTGATAGTCTACAGCTGACCTTGTGGAGAAAACACAGGAGCTGAGCCCAGAGGAACCCAGGAAGCCTGAACCCTTGCAGATGTTGGCAGCCATCTTGCTCTGACATGTGAAAATAGACTTTGGTGAGGGAAGCAACTCATGCTTTATGGCCTAGTATCCGTAAGCTCCTACCCCAAATAAATACCCTTTTAAAAACCAACCAATTTCTGGTATTTTGCATCAGCACCCCTTTGGCTGACCAATACAGAATGTGGTACCAAGGAGTGGGGAATTGCTTTTGCAATTACTGAAATGCTGGAATGGTTTTATAAATGAGTAAGGGGTATTTTTTGAAGGAATTGTGAGATGCTTGATGGAAAAGGCCTAGATTGCTTTGAAGAGACTGTTGATAACAATATGGATGCTAAAGAGATTTTTTATGATACCTTAGAAGTAAATGATGAAACTATTATTGGAATCTGGAGGAAAGGCAATCCATGTTTTAGTTGCAGGGAACTTAGCAAGATTAACTCCTGGTGTTTTATGGAAGGCAGAATTTGAAAATGGTGAGCCTGGGCATTTAGGTGAAGAAATTTCCAAAGTAAACCAGGAGAATGCAGCTTCGCTTCTGCTTATAGCTTAAAGCTAAATGCTAACTGAGAGAGATATGCTGAGGACTGAACTGTCAGGCACAAAGAACACAGAAACTGATTCTGCAAATTTCAAGCTTCTGGAAATCAAGATCCCAGATGGAAGTGCCGCACTGGAGGACTTAACTAAACTTGGAACTTGTAAATCAGGACTGAAGATGCAGTTATATCAAAAAGACTTGTGGAAATTCTTACTGTCTGAATGGCTTGGACCCCTGCTTCCTGCATGCTAAACCAACAAGGCTTTTGAGAGAGCTGTATGAACAAAACCACTGTCAGCCTGGAATAAAAAGGACATGGAAAAGAGATTGAAGAAGAAACAGCTTTAAGAGGAAAACCATGGAAACTGAAATCTGGAATTAGGACATCACCTTGGGCCAAGAGAGGAACCCCACCCATGTGTACAGAGCACACCCATGTGCCCCAGCAGTTGAAGAGGGTGGATGTCCCCACCCAATGTTCTGGGAGAGTTTTGCTGCCCCAGGGTACAGAGAGGGTGGAGCACATTCCCCAAGGATTAGGGTGGTCAAGGTCAGCACCCCACAGGTCTGAGAGGAGTGGACATGTCCCCTGTGGATTAGGGAAGGCCAGGTGGTCAACTGATTGTGCTGAGAGGGTTGAGCCTGCATGCCAAAGGTTAGGGGGAATGTTATCTTCATGTCACTGTACTAGGAGGGTTAAGACTCTAACTCAAAGATTGGATAAGGTATGGCAATCACCCCAACACTCTTGGAGGGAGAGGTCTGGAACTTGGTTGACACCCAGATGCTTGATGAGGGTGCAACCAAGAAAATGGCCATTGGGCAAACTGGTAGAAAGGGTGGGTCCCCATATGGCCCCAAGGAGGAGAAACTGTCTTCTTAAGAATGACTCCCAGAATTTGAAATCGAACAGAGGATTCCTTGCACATCTACTGAACTGTAGAGAAAGCCTGACTCATGTTTCCCTCCCAACTTCTCCTTATTGTAATGAAAATGTTTATCCTTTGTCTATCCATTTGTGTATTGGATATAGATGAAATGTTTTATAAGTCTCAGAGGTCTATAACAGACAAGACTTTGCCTGTTATATTAGGCAACAAGACAAGACTTTGCCTGTTATATTAGGCAATGTAGTGCATTGAAAATAACATTAGAGCAGGAATCAGGAGACTAGGTGAAATTCAAGAAGAGGGAATCATAAAAAAAGCTAATATTTTCATGAGGAGAAGACGAGAGGGTGAGCTTTACTTCAGATCTGTCTTCCCATGGTACAGCATTACCAACTGTGTGTCTTATACCCTGAAGTGGGCCTCAAAAACAAACCTGTCCTCTCAGTTCCTTACCCAGCAGCCCTTTTACGGTTCACAGATGGAAGATACACATGCTTTCCCACTCCTGTGGTGTTGACCCTATTTACACAAAAGGTACCAAGGTATCAAATGCACGGGAAACCTGCTGCCGGAAAGCAGGAGTCTTGGAAATGTCAGAATTTGGAAACTTCCTGCCAAGTCATAGGAACAGAACAAGCAAGGAGAGGGACACACAGGGTGCCATACACAAGCTGTCGCAAGCAAGCTCAGTGCTCTGCTGAGGCAAGGAGAGAAGCAGTTGTTATTTTGATCAAGTCAGAGCCAGAATTCTAAAGCCAGGACATGGAGACTGTAATTATATATTCACAAGCATTTCAAACCTTACTCCATCGGGCCTTTTGGTCAGAAGGTTCACAGGTAAAATTGGCTTGACACATTTTCTTTAAGCTTATTAAAATCATAATTTTTTAGAATTCGAAAGGGAACTTATGGTCAAACTGAGAAACCAAGCAGAAGTTCACCCTGTAGAACTATCTTTTGTAAATAATGCTGGAAAAATTTTGAATGGAGAAGGGTTAGAACGTAGTATATATCACATATCGATTTCCTTCACGTGGCAGAATGTAAATCTTTAGTTGCTATTCAAAGCAACAAGAAATGGGATAATGTTGATTGTTCTACATTTGCAATATCTGAGAAAAATGAGGGGTAAGAATTTTGTTTTTTAAAAAATATTTGCAAACCTAAATTTTGCCATCTAAATCATTTCTCTCCCTGCCCTTCCATATGATCTTGCCCAGACACCCACAATATGTGTTTGTGTAAGCAGAGTTTTCTTAGTCTCAAGTGGGTAGATGTTTGGTAGGTATATCACCATCATATACACGATTTTATTTGTTCCTTATAATTATTCTGTGAAGTACGTGTAGAAAGTATTTTAGAAAACCCAAGCCAAAATGGTTAATGATCTGATGATCCTCCAGTGTCAAGCCCTGAGTTAGTGATTGAGCTTGAATTTCACCTAGCCTCCTGATTCCTGCTCTATTACTATTTTCGATGTATTACATTGTCTAATGTTCTTCAGTACAAAAAGCAACTTTATGTGAATCGTCTTTTTTGAAGATTCAGTTTGGAAATTAATGTATTTTGATATCTGAATATATGCAACATTTTTCTTCATTGAGCCAACCATGTATTGTTTATTACATTTTATCAAGGAAAAGGTAAAATATAAACATGCCCTGTTTTATTTAGTATTAGAGTATTTAGAAAAGTCTCTTCTACTAATATTATAATTTGAAAAGAACCCCTAAATATAGAAATACATGTTATATTATACACATGAAATACTTTCAGTAAAGTAAAAAATAGAGGGTCTAGTTAATAAGTGAAGATAAGATGGAATACTAAGAATTTTTCAACTCATTCAAAAGAAGGAAGGGAAAGAAGAAAACAAGGATGAAAAATAGATAGGACAGATAGTAAAAAATATAACAAAATGGTAGATTTATTCAACCAGATTGATAATTACTTAAATACTAATGGTCCAAGCTATCTAACTCAAAGGCAAACATTGTCAATCTGGATACAAAATCATGTCCCAACAATTTGCTGTTAACAAGAAACCCAATTCACATATAAAGACACAAACATTAAAAATTAAAAGATATTAATATAAGATGAAATAATCTCTGAAACAAGATATATTACCAAGGGTAGAAAAGAACATTGTATAATTAAAAAATGAATACATCAAGAAGGCACCACAATCACAAATGTTTATGTACCTAATAAAAGAGCTAAAGCAAAAATTGATGGAACAAAAATGTAAATGAACAAATCTACAATTATAATTGTAGATTTAAAAACTCCTTTTTTTGCTAGGAAGAAAATTAATAGCATTTGGAATACTTAAATAACATTATCAACCAGGTTGACCTAATTAACACTTAGAAAACATTCCACCTAACAACAGCATAATAAAAATTACTTTCAAGTATACATGGAAAATTCAAGAAAAATAAAATTTCTCAATAAATTTAAAGCACTGAAATTGTACTTTGGAAAAACTACAAATATTTTGAAAATAAACAACACATTTTAATATAACAGGGGTTAAAGAGTAAAACCTAAGGCAAATCAGAAAATACTTAATTGAGAGAAAATGAAAACACAGCACAGCAATATTTCTGGGTTGTAGCTAAAGCAGGGCTTAGAGAAAAAGATATGTTTAAATGTTTTTATTACAAAAGAATAAAGGCCCAAAATCAGTGATCTAAAGTTCAACCTTAAAAATCTAGAAAATAAGAATAAGCTTAACCCAAAGTAATTAAAAATAAAAATATAATACATAGCAGAGCAGAAATCAACAAAACAGAAAGCAAACAGTAGACTAAAACAATGAAACTAAAAACTGATTCTTAGAAAAGGTCAATAAAATTCATAAACCTAAGTTGCAATGATTACAAAAAAAAGAAAAAGGAAAATATTTACTAACATCAGGAATAAAGAAAGACATCACAACAAATTTTATAGACATTAAAAGAGTAGTAAGAAACTATTATGAACAATATTATGTGAACATTATGTCAATAATTGCTACAACTCAAAAAATGGATAGATTTTTTTGACAGGCAATTACTATTAAAGTGAATAAACATAAATATTCTTTCATTTTACTAATTGAATTTATGATTAAATTTTTCTCAGAATAAAACTCCAAATATAGGTGTCTTCAATAGTTTTTTAATGAAACATTTAATGGAGGAAAAATACATGACTTATGCTAACTCTTTCAGAATATAGAGGGGGAGGAAAATAATTTTCCAATTCATTTTATGAGGCTGGTACTGTATGGATATCAAAACCAAAAAAAGAAAAGAAAAATACAGGGAAATATCCTTCATGAATATATATATATACACACACACACACAAAACTATTAACAAAATATTAAAAATTCAAACCTAGCAATATATGAAAAAGATGACACATAATGAAAAAATGAGATTCATCCCAGGAATACAAGGTTAATTTAAACATCCAAAAATCAATCAATGTAGTGCACCATAGAACCAGAATAAAGAGGCAAATCATATAATTTCAATAGATGCAGAAAGGCTCTTGGCAAAATTCAACATCCATTCATCATAAAGAAAAAAAAAAAAAAAGATCTCAGCAAACTAGGAATAGGAAGGAGATTTCCTAACCCAATAAATGGCACCTACAGAAAACTACAACTAATTCATAGTTAATGGTGCAAGTCCTGATGCTTTTCTCCTTAAAAAAAATTGTATTAGAGAAGTTGTGGGGTTACTGAATAATTACACATAAAATACAGGATTCCCATCTACCACCCCACCACCAACACCTTACATTTGTGTGGAACATTTGTTAAAATTGAAGATAGTAGTTTTTTTTTTAATCCTCCTAATTTTTTAAACAATAGTAGCCAGGATTTATTGAGTGATTCTGTGTTCTAAGCACTGTGTGAAGCAATTTACATGGATTATCTCATTTAGAACATGCAAAACACAGGACTGTGAAATATGTTCTATTTTTTTTTTTCCTTTAGTAGGTACCAGAGTTTGAACCCAGTATCTCGTACATGGGAAGCAGGTCGCTACATATGCTCCCCAGTGAGAGTTGGTTTTTTCATTTCTTTGTTTTGTTTTTAGGAGGTACTGGGGATCAAATCTGGGACCTTGCACATGGGGGGCAAATGCTCAATCACTTGAGCTACATCCACTCCCCCTATTTTTAATTAGAAAAGATGTAGTTTTACAGAAAAATCATGTAAAAATACAGTGTTCCCACGTACCTCCTTATTGTTGTCACTTGGCTTTAGTGTACCTTTCTTACAATTGATGAAAGATTATTAAAATAGTACTATTAACTATCATCCATAGTTTACATTAGGTGTAATTTTCCCATCCTATTAACACTTTGTATTAGTGTCATACATCTGTTATAATCCATGGAAGAAAAATTGCTCTATTAACTATAATCCATCATCTACAATAGGGTTCACTGTGCTGTACAGTCCAATGATTTAATTTTTAAAATATTTTATATATTTTTTATTTTTTAAACATATTCTTATTTATTTTTAAAAGATACATAGATCACACAAAATTTTACATTAAAAAAGTAAGGAATTCCTATATTCTCCTCTCCCCACATCCCCCAATTTCCCACATCAACAACTTCTTTCATTAGTGTGGTACATTTATTGTAATTGATGGGTACAATTTGGAGCACTGTTACACAGCATGGATTATAGTTTACATTGTAATTTATACTCTCTCCTGTTCCATTAGGTAGGTTATGGCAGGATATATAATGTCCTGCATCTGTCCCTGCAGTGTCAATCAGGGCAACTCTAAGTCCCGAAAATGTCCCCATATCACACCGCTTTTTCCCTCTCTCTGCCTTCAACAACTCCAGTGGCCACTGTCTCCACATCAAGGATATAATTTCTTCCATTGCCAGAATCACAAGTCTATAGTATAATACCAATAAGTCCATTCTAGTCCATATTTTATTCCCCAATCCTGAGGATCCTGGGATGGTGATGCCCTTTCTATCTCTTAATTGAGAGGGGTGTTTGATCCCACATAGCTGACAGATGGGACTCTCCTGCTTATAGTTGTAGACTCTCTTGTTTCCTTGGTGTGGTGGTTTTCCATCCTCACTGGCTTGTTAGCTGTCCTGGGTGAGTCCAATGAATTGGAGAGTAGGTGTTGCAACTCCACTGAGGTTCAGGGCCCAGCTGGCATTTGGACAGCCCAGCGATTACAGGAGACATACACCCACCAACCCCAGTGCCAAGCATGGGTTCAATAAAAGGGGCAGAAGAGTCACGTGTAGAGAAGTCACATCTGAGTTCACACTCTGTCACACTCAGAAGTACAAACACCAAAGTAGGGCCCACTGGCAAGGCACCAAACTCTGAGCCAACTGCTATGACAGTAGGACCTAGCAATCTCCATAGTCCACAGGAGCCCCACTACCTGGGGTAGTATCTTCTTTGGTTGTCTATGAAACCTGCTGAGACGTGCATAAGTACCACCCCTCTGATGACCTCCTGACTCATTTTGAAGTCTCTTAGGCATATAAACTCATTTGTCTTTACCATTTCCCCCTTTTATTCACGGTCTTTTTCTAGTTGCATCACCAACCAGTACTTGGTAGTAATCCCTTGGTGCCAGGGAGGCTCATCCCCAGGAATCATGTCCCACACTGGGGGGAAGGTAATGCATATATGTTGAGTTTGCCTTAGAGAGTGGCCACATTTGAGCAACATGGAGGTTCTTAGGAGGTAACCCTTCAGTACCCTGCAACACTAGGCCAAGTTGAAATTTCAAGCACAAAAGGCTCATAAGCATAGTTGTCAGTATGAAGGGCCCATTGATGGACCATCCTTCTTCACTGGTCATTATCCCTGCACTTGGGCGTTGTTGCTGTTCTATTAGCGAATGTGGCAGAGCTCTCCAGGATGATAAGCCAGAGCTCCCTCAGTTGTCGTGTGAATCTCTACCCACTGTAGCAATACCCAATGAACATCCAAACATATCTGTATACCCTATATGCATGCCCAGGTGAACTTCCTCCCATGCATCCCCCATCAATGATGCCCCACACCTCCATACCAATGCTTCTTCCCTGCCATAGTTGAATCCCTCTGTGTTCCAAAACTTCTTAAAAAATGAAGCCAAATATATTGCCAAATTCAATTAATAGGAAAATGAGATAGTAGTGATAGGTTTAAACATAAATAAAATACATAATAATTTAGAAAAATTAAAATAAAGTAAAAAAAAATTGGGGTATTTTATTCTAGCAATATAGATGGCCTAAAGTTTTCCCCTTTAGTCACATTCCACATATATAATTCCATGTCATTAATTGTACTCACAGTAATGTACTGCCATCACCACCAACCATTTCCAAACCTTTACCATCAACCTAAATAGATTCTGTACAAATTAAGCATCAACTCTCCATTCTCTATCTCCAATCTAGTAGACTATATTCCAGAGTCTAACTCCATAGTTTTGCTTATTAAAATTAGTTCATATCAGTGAGATCATACAATATTTATTCTTTTATGTCTTAGCATAATGATCTCAAGTTTCATCCATTTTGTTGCATGCATCAGGACTTCTTGACCTTTACAGCTAAATAATATTCCATTGTATGTACAGGCCACATTTTATTTAATTATTCATTAGTTGATGGGTTGCTTACATCATTTGGCAATTGTGAATAATGTTGCTATGAATGTCAGTGTGCAAATATGTTCGAGTCCCTGCTTTTTATTCTTCTGGGTATATACTTAGTAACAAGATTGTGAGGTCATGTGATAACTCTATTTAGCTTCCTGATGAACTGCCAAACTATCTTCCACAGTGGCTGCACCATTTTACCTTCCCACAACTAGTGAATGAGCGTTCCTATTTCTCTACATCTTCTCCAACACTTGTTGTCTTTTTTTTCCCTAATAATAATCCTTCTAATGGGTCTGAAATGATATCTCACTGTGGCTTTTTTTTTATTCCCCCCACCTTGCTACTTGCTTGCTGTCTGCTCTCTGTGTGCTGTCTGCTCTTTGTGTCCATTCGCTGTGCATTCTTCTGTGTGCCTGTATTTATTTATTTATTCTATTTTTAAAAATTTATATCCCACCCCCCCCTTGCAGCTTGCTTGATATCTGCTGTCTCTGTCTCCATTCGCTGCATGCTCTTCTGCGTTTTCACTTGTCTCCCTTTTTTTGTTGTGTCACCTTGCTGAGTTGGCTCTCTGTGGCTCTTGCTGGCCGGGCATTGCGCTGCAGCACTTGCCGGCCAGCAGCTCTCCATGGTTTGCGGGCAAGTCTGCCTTCACGAGGAGATCCTGGGACATGAACCCAGGGCCTCCCATATGGTAGACAGGAGCCCAACTGATTGAGCCACAGCTACTTCCCTCATTGCGGTTTTGATTTGCATTCCCCTAATAACTAGTGATGTTGAGCATCTTTGCATGTGCTTTTTGACCATTTGTATATTCTCTTTGGAGAAATGTTCAAGTTTTTTTGTCCATTTTTAAATTGGGTTATTTGTCTTTTTATTGTTGAGTTGTAGGATTTCTTTGTATATCCTCTATATTAAACCCATATCAGATATGTGTTTCCAAATATTTTCTCCCATCGAGTAGGCTCTAGTATTAGTCAGCCAAGGGAGTGCTGATGCAAAATACCAGAAATCTCTTGGCTTTAATAAATGGTATTTATTTGGGGTAGGAGCTTATGGACACAAGACAGTAAAGAGTAAGTCAATTTCCTCATCAAAGTCTGTTGCCATGTGTTGGAGCAAGATGGTTGCTGGTCTCTGTGAGGGTTCAGCCTTCCCCTTCCTTCCAAGGCTCTGTGGTCCCAGCTTCTTCTGATCTCAGCTGTAGACTAGCTTAAGGCTCATCTCTCCCAAGGGCTAGGTTCTTTCTGGGCTTTCTCAGGTCTCTAGTCCCTTTGGCTGCAAACTATCAGGCAAATGTCTCTGCTGTCTTCCCAGGGCTCCCAGCATGTTAAAATGAAACTCTCAGTGTTCTCCTTCTCTGTGTATTTATTTACTTCTCTGTCTTGGATTGAACATGGGTTTATGTAGTCCACAAAGGGGGGGCGTGGGGCTGAAACTCAAACCAATTCACCCTAATGACCTGGTCAAAAAAGCCTTAATCTTGATTTAATAAAGTAAAGTGAAACCTCTGAATCTAATACAATCTAATACACCCAGAGGAACAGACCACTTTACAAACACAAGCCAATATCTATTTTTGGAATTCTTAATACCAAACTGCCACAGTTGTCTTTTCACTTTTGTGACAAAGTCCTTTGAGGCACAAGGTTTTTAAATTTGTGTGTCTATGTGCAGAATTTTCTCCTCATCTCCTATGATTTGATTAGATTTTGACCTCACCCAGTGTCCCATTTTCCTTGTACTCTTCAGTTCTGGAACCCTGACCCTCCTGTTTTACAGCAGTTCAGTTTAACCCCCTACCACTCCACCCCCTGCCGTGAGTCTTTCCTGCCTCGGGTTTCTTCCCATTAGGTTAGGGTATTCTGCCTCAGGGAGCCAGATGAGGTCAATGCAGAAAGGTCAGTCACTCCAGAAAAGTACATTCTGCTTTAGATCATCCAGTTAACAGAAACGAGATTGAGTGCATCATTTACCAGCTATTCTACCTGGTCTCTCCCTCTTTTTCCCTCCTCTGGGGACCCTTTTATATGCAGCACTCCTCAGTGGTTTCTGTTCTGCCCTGGATCTGGGTGGACTTGGGGCCCTGAACTGGGACACACTGCTGTGAGTGGTTCTATAATCTGTGTTTGCAGTGGAACGGACTTGGGCCGCTGCCTCTGAATGATTCACAAGCTGCGAGGGACCAAATGAGGGGGAGGGGAATAGATCAGAGTACAGGATGGAAACGTTCTACCTGAATTTTGTCTTTTTCTTCAAGTCTTTCTCCAGTCTGTACTGTTCTCCAGAATTCAAAGCAAGTAGGATTTGTCCTTTTATTTTCTGAATCTTTGGGGAGGTTTTTTCATGGGATGTCTTTCATCATCATATTGATGACATCACCCCTAATGCTTTTTTTTTAAAGATTTATTATTTATTTATTTCTCTCCCCTCCCCCCCCCCAGTTGTCTGCTCTCTGTGTCCATTCACTCTGCGTTCTTCTGTGACCGCTCCTATCCTTATCAGCGGTACTGGGAATCTGTGTTTCTTTTTGTTGGGTTGACTTGCTGTGTCAGCTCTCCATGTGTGCGGAGCCATTCTTGGGCAGGCTACACTTTCTTTTGCGCTGGACGGCTCTCTTTACGGGGTGTACTCCTTGCGCGTGGGGCTCCCCTATGCAGGGGACACCCCTGCGTGGCACGACACCCTTGTGCACATCAGCACTGCGCATGGGCCAGCTCCAAACTGGTCAAGGAGGCTCGGCGTTTGAACCGTGGACCTTCCATGCGGTAGGCAGACGCCCTATCCATTGGGCCAAGTCCGCTTCCCCCACTAATGCTTTTAGAAGCAAGGCAAGAATGTGCAAGGTTACTTTTTCTTTATAAAATTTTACTGGAGGTAGTAGCATATATACTATGTATATGCACTAGAAAGCTCTATATTATTGAGATGTCAATTAAACCCAGGTTGATTTATAGATTTAATGTATTCCCAATTAAAATTATAGCATGATTCTTTCTGGCTATTGACAAGTTGATTCTAAAACTTATTTGAAAAAATAAAGGACCTAGAATAGCTAAAACAATACTTTAAAAAGAGGATTAACATAGGAGAATTCAGACTGCCTAATTTCAAGACTTATTTTGAAGCTATAGAAATTTTATTAGTTATCTTGCTTTGCAAACAAATCACCTCAAAATTTAGCAGTTTAAAATGACGAGTTATTTTTTACACTACAAATGGCAAACATTTATTATTATTGATTATATACTTCTTCTGGATCAGGAATCTGAGTGCATCTTTTCTGGTTGCATCTGACAGGATTTGTCACAAAGTTGCATTTTATCCTGCCCCGGACTGCAGCCAACTCAAGGCTTTCTTGAGGCTGCAGAATATGCTTCTGACTTCACTCATGGGACTATTGGCAGGCCTCAAAAGATCTGTTTCCAAGCTTACTTACATGGTGTTGGCAGCCCTTGATCCCTTTCTGTGTGGATCTCCCCAGAGGCTGCCTGAGCATCCTTGCAACATGGTAGCTGGTGATAAGAGAGAGAAAGAGAATGAGAGAGAGAGAGATACTGAGAGACTGAGAGCCCAAGATAGAAGCTACAGTATTTTTATAACCTAATCCCTAATCTCAAAAAATATCATTCCATCACTTTTGCCAAATTCTGTTTATTATAAGTGAATCACAAGTTTCAGCCCACACACTAAGGGAAGAGATTACAACAGAACCTAAAAACCAGGAGGCAGGGATCACTTGGGACCATTTCAGAGACTAGCATAATGATTAAAAGAGTATTGGCATATGGAGAGATCTAGAGATTAGATTTTCCATCAATAGACTCATACATGTATGGTCAATTGATATCAAAGATGCCAAGGTAATTAAGTGGGGGAAAGACAGTATTTTAAAAAAATTTAGTTTGAACAACTGGGTATACCTTTGGTTCTTTTATGCTTATCTAATGTCATGTGTAAAAATTAAACCCAAAATTGATAGTAGACACAGGCATAAAAACTAAAACTATGATACATCTTTTATTAAAAGAATGGAAACAAATCTTTGCAACTTTGGGATAGGCAAATATTTCTAAGGATGCGAAAAGTACAAACCACAAAAAATGGTAAATTGGATTTCATCAAAATTAAAATTTTCTGCTCTTTAAAAGATACCATTAAAAAAGTAAAGGTAAGTTATTTACTAGAAGAAGCAAAGTATTTGTTTCTAGAAGATCTGTGAGAACTCAGTAATTAGAAGGCAAACAACCAAACTAAAAAATGGGCAAAAGGTTTGAACAAAAACTTCTTAAGAGACGATAGTCACATATCAAAGTATTGAATCAAGTAAGCATATAGCACATAAAATGGTTCTTAACGTCAGGGATTTGGAAATTAAAACCATACTGAGATGCCATTACATACTCACTCAAAAGACTAATATTAAAAATCTGATAATGCCAAGTGTCGTTAGGATGTAGAGAAACTGAAAGTCTCTTATATTGTTAAAGAAAATGTAAAATGAGATGATCTCTTTGGGAAATTTGGCAGTTTCTTATGAGATGAAATGTATGCTTACTGTTAGATATTGAATCATGTCCCCCACAAAAGACAAATACTAACCCCTGGTCCTATGAGTATGAATCCATTTGTAGATAGGACCCTTGAAGATGTTATTATTAGTTAAGGTGTCACCAAACTGAACAGAGCAAACTTTAATCTAACATAACTCAAATCTTTATACACCAGGGAAATTGGACCTGGAAGTAGAAGCCAGAAGAAGCCAGAGAGTTAAGGCAGATTGCCATGGGGCAGAGGCATAGATGAAAACCTAGTAACCCTAAGGATTGTGGCAAGCCAGTACCAGTACTCTATGGCTTCAGGGAGAAAGCATAGCCTGGACTTCTAACCTCCAAAACCATGAGATAATAAATTTCTGTTGTTTAAATCAACCATAGCAGCCCTGACAAATTAAGACACTTACCATCTATTCCACCAATTCTACTCCAAAAAAAATGAAGTCATATGACCACACAAAAAAATTTTACAGAGATGTTCATAGCTGTTCATAGCAGTTTTGTTTATAGTGGCTAATAAATGGAAATAACCCAAATGTTCAATAACAGATGAATGGTTAAACCAATTGCACTGTGTGTGTGTGTATTCCATTATATATATATATAGTGTGTATTCCATTATATATATATAATGGAACACCATTCAGCAATAAAGAGGAACAATACTGATATATGCAACATGATGGGATGAATCTCAAAGCCAGTATTATTAAGGAAAGCCAAATTGAAGAGAGTGCATACTGTATGATTCTATTAAATTCTAGAAAAGTCAAAACTAATCTATAGTGGTAGAAAGCAGATCAGAGTTTGCCTATATTTGAAGGTTTTTTGGGAGTGTTTACTACAAAGGGTCATAAGGGAAGACCCTTGTGATGGAAATGTACTATATTTTTTTGATTGTGGTGGTGATTATATGTGCATATATACACATATATACATTAGCCAAAACTCATTGAATTGCATACTTAAAATGAGTCCATTTTATTGTATGAAAGTTATTACTCCACAAAATAAATTTAAAAAGGAAAGAAGTGAAAAAAATCTCACTAAATGAAAGTTATATATATGTATATATATATATATAGTGTGCATATTTTTATAGATTTAGAATATTTAAAAACAAGGATTCAGTGCAAAAATTATACTAACTAAAACTTCCTTTTCTGTGTGAGATCTTCTTTAAACTTTTTGAAATTTCTTTCAGTCATCATTATCAACATCAATATTTGTGCCCTGTATACCTGCTAAAGCAAGCTTGGTATTGAAAGACAGAATGGCTACTAGATATGTAACTGACTATTAGAAGTGCTGGAACTATGTGGGAGCATTCAGCCACAGTTAGATATCTTTGGGTACATCCACAGCAAAACTTCTTTTATGTTGGAGCATTTGATTTTGTGGCAGTTTGAGATTATTTATGAATCCCAAAAGAGATGTTGATTATGCTTGTAAACTGGTCCTTTCCTCTGGATGTGATCCCTTTTGATTGTATTAAATTCAAAGGTTTTACTTTTACTTGATTTTGTTAAGATTAGGGCTTTGATTTGATCACATCATTAAGGTGTACAGAGTTTAGTCCCTGTCCTCTTGATGGGCTACATAAACAGACACCAAATCAAGGAGACAGAAGATACACAGAGGAAGGGAGCTGCATAGACATGGAAGAGGATACTGTGGCCCTGTGAAGAGAGATGAGCCATTTGCCTATTCACCTGATAGTTTAAAGGTGATCTTGTGAAGAGAACAGAGCAGATGAGCCTGGAAATAAATGAGCCCTCCAGCCTACAGCTTAGATCAGAAGGAGGTGGGACCATGGAGCCTTAAGAGGAAAGAAGAAGGCTGAACCCTTGCAGACATTGCCCGCCATCTTGTTTCAACACATGGCAAGAGACTTTGCTGAGGAAGTAACCTTGAATTGGACTCTTCAGGATCTTGTAAACATATGCTGCTGCTCCAAATAAATACCTTTATAAAATCCAGCAGATTTCATGTACTTTGCATCAGAACCCCTTTGGTTGACTGATATAGACTTCAATTGTCAAAAAAAAAGAAAAGAAAAGAAAAAGAAAGAAAGGAAAGGAAAGAAAGAAAAAAAGACAAGAAAAGAATCCAGAATGACTTACTTTGTACTTTGTACTTTGAAAGTTAATATTTGTTACTCAGAAATGCAGGTATGTGTTCACATATAACTGTTCTAGAATCTGGAAGAAGGAAGTGTTTTGCTTAATTATTCTCAGACTGTTAAATTTCTCCTCCCAGCAGGATATGGAAGCAAGGCAGTAGTTAGGAAAAATGTAAGGAGAGACAATGAGACAATGAGAGTTCAAGTGTTGCAGTTGTATTTTGTTGCACAGAGATGCATTTCAATAGGATTTTAGCTTGTTTCTCTGTCTCAAAATTTTCTAATTCTAGTCTTTCAGCCTAATTCCTCCTGTGTAATTCCCAGGTTACTAAATCAGAGTTTTAAAAAAATCAAGGATATGCTCTTGCTGCATATGAATTTATTTATAAATTATATGAATATGCTTGCATGTATTTATAAACTAGTATAAATATATTTATGTATATATTATATAAGTACTACTATACCAATAAAGATGAAATACATTATTTTAAAATATATTTCTTATTATAATGTCATAATTCTATCACGAGCTAGTATTTCAAAGCATGATATATACTTTGCGTGAGGTTAACAGTTAAAGGGAATAGAATCTTCTTGATAATTTCAATATTTTTAGTTGCTTTTTTTCAGCCAAAATTCAACCACAAAAATGTAACTAATGAAAAACTCATAGTAAAAGTACAGCTGTTAGTTCTCTTTGCTTATTTGAATTATCTTTAGCCTGGGTTTTTTCCCAAAATCTTTTAAAGCTACCAGATTATTTTGTGAGTGACTGGATAATAAAACTATATAAGTCTAAAATATACTTAAGTCATAGTTAAGCAAGCTGTAATTCAGTGCCATATGACAGAATGAATGAGGGTAGCATTCAGTTCAGTGGGATTTCCACTGTGTTTTTTTTTTAATCTACTTTTTAATTTTTTTTTAAAGATACTTAGATTACATAAATTCCCATATGCTCTGCTCCCAACCCCTCCCACATTTTCCCACATTAACAACATCCTTCATTACTGTGGTGCATTTGTTATAATTGATGAACACATTTTGGAGCATTGCCACTAAGTGTGGATTATAGTTTACACTGTAATTTACACTCTCTCTCACACAACTTTGTAAGTTATGACAAGATATATAATAGCTTGATCTGTCATTGCAATGTCATTCAGGACAATTCCCAAGTCCCAAAATGTCCCCATATTATGTTTTTCCCTCTCCTTCCCTTCAGAACCTCCAGTGGCCATTGCCTCCACAATGTTTTCTTAAGATTCTTTGACTGTCTGTAGGGGTGGCAGTCGCAGTACGTATGTTAAATGTCAGCAAAGTTTAATTTTTCTTGTTTTAAGAAAATATGTATGTACCGAAGCATTAATATTTTCCTTTCAAACCCAAATGAGTTTTCTTTATCCTCCTCTGGAGCTACTTACAAGTGCCTTGAACAGTATTGATGCTAAATAGATATCTGTTGAAGGAATGAAGAAATGGTAGCTTGTGTAAGGATTTATCTTTTTATGTCTATGCTCAGCTTCCCTCATTAAATTGTGAACCTCTTGAAGGCAAGGACTACCTCTATTTTCTGTGTGTATGTATGTGTGTGTATATCTCCACCTATTTAGCAGTGAGAAAATTAAGGTAAAATCAACCAGATGTACATGTTCCCATCCTGTGCTCTGTTTATGTGGCTTCCAAAAAAGAATTATTAACATTTAACATATATACTGCCTCTGGCACCTTTACAGATAGCCAAAAACCATTCTCATGCAAAGTATCTTAAGGAAACAGTAGAATTCCACAAAACTAAACTACCCTCATTGCTTTATCCTTTAGCCCAAAAAGCAATACTACTTTTGCATTTAGTCAAGTTATTTTTTCAACGTATTTGCATATGAACATTGGTAATCAATTATAAATATTTTCTCCTTGCTACCTTATAGTACCTATTACTATCTAAAAATTGTCATCAGACTATAAACCATAATTGTTTTTTTAAAATATTTGAAGATTTATTTTTTATTTATTTCTCTCCCCTTCCCCACCCCACACCCAGTTGTCTGCTCTTTATGTCCATTTGCTGTGTGTTCTTCTTGTGTCCCCTTGTATTGTCAGTGGTACCCAGAATCTGCGTCTCTTTTTTGTTGTGTCATTTTGCTGCATCAGCTCTCCATGTGTGCAGTGCCTTTCCTGGGCAGGCTACTCTTTTTTCACGCTGGGCAGCTCTCCTTATGGGGCACACTCATGTGGGGCTTCCCTACGCGGGGGACACCCCTGCGTGGTATGGCACTCCTTGAGTACATCAGCTGCTGGTGGACCAACTCATTACACGGGTCAGAAGGCCCTGGGTTTGAACCTTGGACCTCCCATGTGGTAGGCAGATGCCCTATCTGTTGGGCCAAATCTGCTTCCCCATAGTTGTTTATTGTATCATGCATTAAATGATAAATTTACGGGGGTGGACATATTCTTTGCCTTGTGCTAAACCTAATAGGTGCTTCATAAATATTTGAAAATGTAGATGTTTGAATGAAAAAGTCAGAAAAATTTCTTTCCACATGGTGACTCCTGTACTTGAAGTTGAAAAAAGAATTAGTTGTAGATCTGATTTTCCACACAGAGACACTAAGTTCCAGTTCTCTTGTTGAAAAATTAACTTATTGTCAAGCAGTTTTCATAAGCTAACTAAATTAGTAGAATGATTTAGGTGTTAAGGGCTTTTAATTGGAATGATGTAAATAACTCAAGTGACTACATAGCTTTGCACATGTAGTCTCAAATATAGCATAATACTTGAATATGTAGTCTCAACTATAGTGTAATACTTGTATGACCCTGCATATATAGATGATCTTATTTTTAATAAATTAATAAACATAGTTAACCAAATGTTTTAGTTTTCTATGATTTCATAAATTATTACCAGATATATATATAGTGACTTATAACAACAAAAATGTATTCTATCACAGTTCCTGTGTCTCATAAGTCTGGGCACAGTTAACTGGATCCTCTGCTCAGAATCTCACCAGGCTGAAATCGGTGTGTCATACAGATCTGTAGTCTCATTTGAGGCTTGGGATTCTCCTCCAAATTTGTTCATTGTCAGAAGCATTCATTTCCTAGAGGGCCCTACCATATGGCCCTCTTTATAACATGGTATTCTGCTTTTTCAAGACAAACAAGAGAGCTTCTACTGCAGCTTCTTGACTCTGTCAAGGGGCCATCTGGTTAGGTCATTCTCCCTCCCCCCCCACTCCAGGATAATCTCCCTTTGGTTAACGCAAATTTAACTGGTTAGGGACCTTAATTACATCTGAAAAAAAATTTTCTTTCCACATAAGGTAACATAATCACAAGAGTGATATCCTACCATGTTTACTATGCTCAAGGTTTGAGATGCCAATAAGCAAGAGTTTTGGAGGCCATCTTAGAATGCACACAAAATGAGAGGATGAGAAACTCTAAAATCTCAGTACTACCAGAGACCATGAAAATAAGATGCTTACACATATTCTTTACACTGATAATTTATTAAAATGAATGCTAAATGCTGGTCGGTTAGACTAGATGACAGCTAAGATCGTCTTTAAGTAAACAGAAATGGAATAACTGCATTTGTGTTTTCAAGAAGGCTTGTTAAAACAAGCCTTCTTGTTTCTGTTTATTACTTACTACATGGGTAAGATATTAATTTCTCTTCATTAACATTCCAAATTCTCAAATTCAGCATTTGGGTCTGTAGACCACAAAAACCCTTGGTAACCCCAAGGAGTTATTGCAACCTATATTACTGCATCACAAATTACTACAAAACTTAGTGACTTCACACATCACACATTTATCATCTCATAGTTTTTCTATGGGTCAGGAATCTGGGCACAGCCTAACTAGGTCCTCAGCTTCAGGGTCTCCCACAAGGCTGCAGTGAGATTCACCAGTGTAGAATCAGCTTCCAAGCTTACTTCATGGTTGTGGACAGGATATGATTCCTTGGATCTGTTGGAGAGGCTATAGCTCCTTGCTGGCTGCTGGCCAGAGGTTGTCTTCAGTTCCTTGCCACCATGGCAGTTTGCTCTATCAAAGCCAGCAAGGGAGAATGTATTCTAGCAAGACTGCAGTCACAATCTTTTATAACGTAATCACAGAAGTGACATCCCATCATGTTTCCCTTATGAATTCATCAGAAGTAAGTCACCATGAGGCTCAACCCACACTCAGGGGAGGAAATTACCCATGGGCATGAATGCTAAGAGGTCGGGGATTACTGAGAATCATTTTAGAGGTCTGAACATTGAAATGATTTGGCATGCTGAGAAAAAACTAACAAAAATGCCTATTTCCAAGAAATATAAGAAAATATTCTCTTCATTTCCTTATTCAGAGCAAGAGCAAATGGGCTGGTTTGGGGGTGGGTATGTAATGGGAATGGGCAATAAGCACCCACTGTCTGAGGAGAGAAGGCAAATCAAACTGCAAATTGAGAAATTATGGTGAGAATCAGACAGGCAGCATAAAATATCAGGCCTTACGAATGCGTTTGAGGCAATGGACAAGAGAAGGAATAAGAAGTTAGGAGCCCAGTAATGTGGAGACAGTGATTAAGAAATTTCACTAGGGGGAAAGAGATTTGGCCCAACAGATAGGGTGTCCACCTACCACATGGGAGGGCCAAGGTTCAAACCCCAGACCTTCTGACCTGTGTGATGAGCTGGCCCATGCACAGTGCTGATGCACACAAGGAGTGCCATGCCACGCAGGGGTGTCCCCTGCATATGGGAGCCCCATGCACAAGGAGTGCACCCTGTAAGGAGAGCTGCCCAGCGCAAAAGAAAGTGCAGCCTGCCCTGGAGTGGTGCCGCACACATGGAAAGCTGATGCAGCAAGATGACACAACAAAAAATGACATGGATTCCAGGTGCCGCTGACAAGAATACAGGCGGACACAGAAGAACACGAATGGACACAGAGAGCAGACAACTAGGGGCGGGGGGAAGGCAGGGAAGGGGAAAGAAAGAAATAAAAAATAAATCTTTAAAAAAAAGAAAAGAAATTTCACTAGGCAAGGCAAGAAGGTTCTGGGTATAACCATGGTCAAAGAAATGGTGCTTAGCCTACCCTTGGTCATGGGCAGGGCTCCCTGGTTTTAAAAACATAGGCTGGATGAAATTTCTCCTCTCATTTACTGAAAGATTATAAAATATTGCTCTACTCTTTAGTTTAAACAAATAGAGGACAATGGTTTAGTGAAAATATTGAAACTGAGGGAGAGGGTACATTATTCCAAATGAAATTTAAAAATCATTTAAAAATTAAAAAATTAAAAATCTTGCCAACATTTAATTATGTATTTTCTCCCCAAATGCATGGAGAATGCCATGTATCATGATGAATTCTCCTCCCCAACTAATATTTACAATATGAAGCATCTACCATGTGTCATTCTGCACCAGATCCTGTGCATCAACCTCAAAGACATCTGGCTTGAAAAGAATATTGATGGTGGCACCATTAATTTCTCCTTCTCACCACCTAGTGTTTCTTAATTTTATTTTAACTCCTTTACTTTGACCTTAGTTACTTTCTTTGAAGGCCAACAAATAATTTAAACTAGAAACTATAATGCCCTTTCACCAGAGTTTTGAAATTGGAGAATTTCCTTGCCTTTTTATTTTTATTTTATTTGCCACATAGCCACACGATATAAAGGAAAACCTACAACCATATTGAAAACAAAGAGCCACTCATTTCTAGAAAAAAACCTTGTTACTTAATTCCTTTTTGGCTTGCTTCATATTATACCTACTATTAGATTACAGAAATAATTACTTCCATCTATCTTTCCTTTACATGCCTGGAAACTAACTTTTTAACTCTTATTTTTGGGATGTTTTTGTTTAACCTATTTGTATCCTAAATATTTAACTTATAATCTTCTTCAACTTATCTCTATTTCTTACTTTAAACACATCTCTCTGTCTATATTGAGCAATATAGCACAGTGTGTTTAGCTTCTTAATTAATATTAGCAGTTGACTATAAAGCAACTGACAAAACAATGTGCAGAAATTCAAATCTTTTTTAAAATTCACCATTGCCAGGTCTAAACTGCCAGTTTTATTATTCAGACAGTGCTGATATTTTCTTCTCCTGTCATTGGCTAAACATAAATATATCAGACACTTCCAGATTAAATTAAATGAGGCATTTTCGTATTTTGGGGCTACATTTCATTGCTTGAAAAACATCTACTAATTCTGAGTATCTGTTCACAGATCTTAAAGGTTATGATTTGCAGTGAATCATAATAAAATTTCTCCAAAATATTTTCTCCCATGACCCACCATGGATCGGAAAGGCACACTCTTATGATTACTATGGGATATTAAAGTTAAACATAGGTATATGTACAGATATAGGTATATGTACAGATTTACATGTAGATATAGATAGATCTAGTTATGGAATACATACAAATATAAATATTTCATCACTGAAAAAATTGCTTAAATAGTATATCAGATGAAGGCTCTGAGGTGGTGGATGGATAAAACTAGAGGTATGTGTACATTTGTGTTAATGTATGTGTATGTATGTTTTAGATGCGGGGAGTGAAAGAAAGTGGTTAGGTGCCTCAAAGGAGAATGATGATTCTGGAACAAGGACATGAGAAATGCAATTGTATGGACAAACTGTTTACCTCACCATATTTTCTTATCTTGGTACATGTTGTCTTCCTAGTTTTTGACAGCTAAGGAGTTTAAAAATCAGAACTTTAAGTACACTTGGCCTTTCTAATGTATGAAGTGTCCATGATACATTAATGTAAATTTAACTATTAAACATGTCATCCCCCAAAATTAAAGGAGGCATTAAAAAATAAAATTTAAACCTGAAATATTTTTTCTTTATTGAGACCAATTTTTTTTCCCACGATTTCCTTTTATTTATTTATGCCACCCTTCCTCGTTGTTTTTGTGTTCATGGTCTGCTCTCTGTGTCTGTTTGCTGTGTGCTCTCAGTGTCTGCTCATCTTCTCTTTAGGAGGAACTGGGAACCAAACCTGGGACCTCCCATAGGGAAGAGAGGCACTCAGTCACTTGAGCCACCTCATCTCCCTGCTTTGTTATGTCTCTCATTGTCTTTCCTCTTTGTGTCTCCTTGTTGCATCATCTCATTGCATCAGCTTGCTGCACCAGCTTGCTGTCTTTCTTGTCTTCTCCCTGAGGCACCAGGAACTGAACCTGGGACTTCTCTTGTGGTAGGTGGGAACTCAATTGTTTCAGCCACATCCACTTCCCGAATTATTTTTTAAATGGCACTCTGTACTTACTGGTATATCATACAAGAGTTCATTGCTACATTTCTGGGGTTTTGGTTTTTGTACCTGGCAAAAACAAATAAATAAATGATCCTTGTTCTTTCTAGGAAGAAATTCTTCTAAATTTGAAGACCAATTTCAAAGAAAGCTTTCACTATTGAGAGGAAATATTTGTGAAGGAAATCATCTAGTTATTAATTTTTAAATGCTGTCAGTTGTGTTAACTTGTAAGAAAAGTCATTGTTATTTAATATCTAAGAACTGCTTGGCCTCATCAAAGTTCAGGGTTAATCAAACAAACATAAGGTCATGAATAATGTCAAATTTACAGCATTGTACTCTTCTCTTGCCTTCTTTCTCCCTTCTCCTCTCCATCTGATCTCTTTGTGATTTTTAAAGTGTACGTAAAATTCATAAACTGTCCATTTATCAAAAGAGCTTATTTATTCATTGAGACAAACCCTCTGGGCTTAAAATCAACTCAAAACAAAGGGAAAGGGCAAGACTAAAGTCAGTGTGTTTGAGAACTGATGAGTTCCAATAAATCCTGCTTTGTGAATGGTTACTTTTATCACTAATATGGAAATGCAGTCCTGTGATTGTGTTAAATTGTTGGTTCTTAAAAATAGAAGATGATAATTGGAGTTTTAGAATATTGATCATAAGGAATTTTCCTACTCATTATTCAATCAGATTTGAAATATTGAGCTGCTCTGTGTCATACGCTAAATAATAAAGAGGGATCTTCATGACATGGGAATTAACTAGGTAAATATTGCTTAGTATTTCCATTGGCTCATTTGAGGAAGAGGTGTGGAAACTACAAGAGGGAATGGAGAAATTGGGAAAGACAAAGAAAGACTGTGCCTTCAAGGAATGGATTATAACCATATAATGCCTTGTTATTCTTCTAGGATCTCATGATTCCTTCAGCTTCTACATTGATGAAGCCTCTCCAGTGGGACCTGAACAGCCAGAAACAGTCCAGAATTTTGTCTCTGTATTTGGAACTGTGGCCAAAAAGCTGATGCGGAAATGGTTAGCCACTCAAACAATGAACTTTTCTGGTCAGCTAGGAGCTGGGATCCGTTATTTTGATCTTCGCATTTCCACCAAGCCCAGAGATCCTGACAATGAACTCTACTTTGCTCATGGTTTGTTCAGTGCCAAAGTCAATGAAGGCCTGGAGGAGATCAATGCATTCCTCACAGACCACCATAAAGAAGTAGTGTTCTTGGACTTCAATCACTTTTATGGGATGCAGAAATATCACCATGAAAAACTGGTCCAAATGCTTAAAGACATCTATGGAAATAAAATGTGCCCAGCAATTTTTGCCCAGGAAGTTAGCCTCAAATACCTGTGGGAGAAGGACTATCAAGTGCTGGTCTTCTACCACAGTCCAGTGGCTCTAGAAGTGCCATTTCTCTGGCCTGGGCAGATGATGCCAGCACCCTGGGCCAACACCACAGACCCTGAAAAATTGATCCAGTTTCTTCAAGCATCCATCACTGAAAGACGAAAGAAGGGCTCGTTTTTTATATCTCAAGTGGTGCTGACCCCCAAAGCTAGCACTGTGGTCAAGGGGGTGGCCAGTGGCCTCAGAGAAACAATCACAGAAAGGTAAGTGCTCTTCAGGTATCAGGGAGAATGTTCTAGCAATTTAACCTGAATTCCTAGGTCTAGTAAGTGGTGGAACTAGAAATTCATATGCATGTATATTAGTCAGGGTTCTGTGTGTGTGTATGTGTAAATATCAAGGGCTCTATTATAGGTCTTGGCTCATGCAACCTTGGAAATTGGGTTGTTTGAATTCTGTAGGACAGGCCACAAGTTGGGAATTCCAAGAAAGGTTTCCATGAATTCCCCAGTATTACCTGACTGCCTGAAGTAGAGAAAGAAATTCTTCTTTCTGACTGCTAAAACCATCAATTCACCCTTTAAGGACCTTCAACATATTGAATGAGGCTTCTCTCATTAATAAGGGCAATCTCTTTCATTGATATGTAGATTTAATCAACCATAGATGCAATCAACTGACTAATGACTTAAATCCACCTAATACCCTCACAGGAACAATCAGACCAGTGCTTACTTGACCAAATAACTAGACACCATAACCTAGCCATACTAACACATGAAATTAACCATCACACCATGAATTTTGACTTCATATCCAAGTTTCTTTTCATAGCACTCCTTTTCACTTTTGTTCAGTATTTATAGATTCCAAAGCCCTTTCTTAACAGTTTTCAGTATCTTTTTACATATTAAACTTTTTTTTAAGATTTTATATATATATTTATTTTATTATTTTGTATTTTTTATTGTTTTTATT
The DNA here is from genome assembly GCF_030445035.2 of Dasypus novemcinctus. Classification (NCBI taxonomy): domain Eukaryota; kingdom Metazoa; phylum Chordata; class Mammalia; order Cingulata; family Dasypodidae; genus Dasypus; species Dasypus novemcinctus. The sequence continues at coordinate 44,831,803 of NC_080674.1, read as the reverse complement.
TATTTTTTTGGCTCTGTTTTTGGAGAGGTTTTTTGTTTGTTTGCTTGTTTGTTTGTTGTCTTTACTTTTTTAATATTACATTAAAAAAGCATGAGGTCCCCCAAAACCCCCTACCCCCCTTGAATTTTATTTTATCTACACAACAACCCTGGAAAATAGATATTGTCTTGCAGATTTTTAAAAAAATGGGATTCAGAGAAATGAAATATTTTACCACTTGGACAGTGAGTGATGAAACAGAGATTCAAACCCCATTTTTCTCAAGCCATATCCTATGTCCTCTAGAGAGTATACATTCCTTTAGTCAAGCCCATCATACATGTAGAGTAGTAATTATATACAAGACTTAATTCAAGGTATCACCAAAGATCTTTGTAGCTTTTTCTCATGAGTGTGACACAACCTGTAAAATTGTGTACCTTTTACAGAGGCAGGAAACAAATGCAGGAGAAACACAAGGACCTGAGGGGGAAGTGGTGAAGATACAATTAGGACCATGCTAAATTTTTTAAAGGACCAGTAAAAAAGACATCCAAATAAATATGGTCAATTACTCATTAATAATATAGGCCAGTTAATTTAGGGATTATTAGTGTTTTGGGTAGTGAAAACCATACAGAAATATAACTTCCTTCTGCAATTTAGATATTAATTGGGGTCACCCTATTCCTTAAGGTGTAAATAAGATTGCCAACCATTCATTGCACACTTTATGCAAGTGCAAGGCCTTCCCAACAGTTCCTGAAAGTATTTAGATTTCTTACATTTCAATGGTCTGAGCACTTGATACTGCTGAATTATGTAATTTTATTAAACAATCTATATAGATCAAGACATGGAATTTGTTCCTTGCTCAATTTCCACAATGAAAAAGGGCCTGAGATGAGAGGACTTCACTGCTTTTCATTATCTCCACAACTTCAATGAAAGAATCTTCTCTTCTATCCGTTACATCTTGGGCATGACAGGAGTTTCCCCATGGCCCCTTTCAGCTCTGTCATTCTGCTGTGTCGTATTACTTGGGGAAATCCTTGTTGATATTACATATCTGCTTAGCATTTGCCCAAGAATCATACCCTGAGGTTACCTGTATAAAGACCAGTCTTTGGGAGGTCAAAAAGAAAACTCTGTTCCAAACAAATGGCTTTTATTTTTCTCTCTTAAGACATTTGATGCTGTTCAGGACTTTTCAAGTTAATAGGTTGAACAGCCTTTTGGTTACTCATGCTCTAAAACAGTATTACTAAAGTAGTATTTATGGCAAAGAGATCAAATGAATTAAGACAGTGCTGAAAACTCTCCAAAAGTCTCATCATGCATAAAGCCACTAACAAATATTTTAGTAAAGAATCCTTTTAAATTTAACCAATACAGTATCTTCTAAGCAGTTAAATTTTTTTCATATAACACTTATTAAAAGCTCATGGAATTAATTTGGATAAACTCTCCTCATCCATCTGTAGGAAGAAAAGTTGAGGAGTGAGGGTAAAAGTGTCTAAAAGTAGAAACGAAGACCCTATATGTAGAATCAACTTTCTCTTTCAGGGTTATGGAAATTACATACAAACAATTTGCAAATATATCTCAGCCTTGCCTTCACATTTGTGCCATAAGCATTCTCCAGTGGAGTTTAGTTTCAGAAGTACTAGAAACATATACTTTTAAAACTAATTGCAAAGCATGTATTCAGAGTATAATGCTAAGGTAAAGCTCTGGGTGTTTTTGTCATTGTTGCTGTTTGATTTTGTCTTTTGACATATTTCAACCTTCTGGATGAGGCCTCCAGGAAAAGGTCATTGTCAGCCTGTGGATAGTGCCTTGAAGAAGTAATTCACTTACCTCTGAAAGAGGCAGTGAAGGAGCACTTGACTACCTAAGAATGCATTGCTTTTCTTTTCTCATCCAGTGATGAAGCCTATAGAGACTGATTCTGCCAAAATCCTCTTGACTTTTGTGATGAAAGTCCTGTGTTCACACTAATGCAAGGTGTAAATAATAGGGTAGTATATTGGAATTCTGTATTTTGTGCATGATTTTTCTTTATACCTACAACTTACTAATAAAAAAAGAAAGCTCTATGTTGACACCAAAATATCTAAAAGGTTCTCTTCTGCTACCAAAGAAGCTGTCACCAGGAAATTTAAGACATCTCTGGGATTTAGTATTTTCACTTGAAAATATCAGAGTTTTTATTAGATTATCTCCAAGATCCCTTCTGGTTCTCAGATCCTATAATTCTAAAATCCTACATTCAAATACTTTCTTTATAATTTGTTTATTATATCTAATATTTGGGTTAATGAAACTCTGAGAGCATGTATTTAGAAAAAAGTGTTTGGAGGCATGGGTGGCTTTCAGGGAAACTGAATCTAACCTGGAGTCAGGTACCATAGCTTTCAATCTAGCTATGGATTCCAAACACTGCAGATGTGTTTTTTACATTTTAGCAATGCCAAAAGACAGATTTTTATTTCTTAAGGAACTATTTTTAATATATTTTTCAAACACCAGCTTTTACACCTCACCCCCACAAAATTCACACATTCTTTTAAAGAAGGTGTGCAACTTGAGTCAAGTCTGTCCCTAATTTGTAGAAATTTATTAAATTGTAGTTTTTTTGTAGTCAAAAAATGGTAATCAGGCTCACATCAATTAAGATGGTGGAATGAGAAGATTCAGGGCTCCATTCCCCTGTAGAAGATTTGAACAATCAGCAAGAACTAGCAAAAATATCTTTCTCAAATTTCTGGAAAACATTTAAAGGATTGTAGTAACAGAAAGAGTACTGAATCAAGATAAAGTCCACGCTCGCAGTGCAGATCCCCCATCCCTGTTCCAGCATAGTAATCCTCATCATATCCTGGGAACATGGATGTTTGACCCAATCTGTCTGATAGTAGCCTGAGGCATTCCTTGTCCAAGACTTTCTCTACATATAGAAGGGAGCTCATGAGATTGCTATTGAAGACCGTCAAGTGGCTGCCTGGAGTAAGGGATTGCTGGTGGTAGGACATACAGGGTAGTGCCCAGGACTGAGGAAACTGTATTCTAGGGAAAAGAGGACATTCATATCTATCTTAATTTCCTAGGGCAAAAATAAATGCATGCCTAAGACAAGACTTATGAACAGAAAGGATCAGGGAAACCCCTATATTTTGATCTAGAACTAATCTCTAAACTCATTGTATGGATAAGCTCTGAAGTACAGCACTGGCACAGATCAATCTTCAAAGACAGGGAAAGGTGTTTTGTTTTGTATTGTTTCTTCTTGTTGTTAGCTCCTGGCATTCAAGGAATGATCTGTCATAATATTAGCTGGATACAAGCTTAAGGAACATGTATCTCAGTCTAAATTCTGGCAATAATCCATTAAATATCAAAATATTTAGCTCCAACAAAAGATTACAAAACATACAAGGAAACAAGAAGTGATGGCCCAGGCAAAGGAGAAAATTAAAGCATCAGAAATCATCAATGAGGAGGAATACACCTGGGGCATTCCAGGCAACAATTTTAAATAAATGGTCCTAAATATGCTCAGAGATAAAGGAAAATATGATAATGGATGAACACACAGAGACTATCAATAGAGAGATGGAAGTGAGAGATAGAAATTATGAAAAGGAATCAAACAGAGCTAAAGGCCACAGTAACAGAAATTTTTAAAAATCCCCAGAGGGATTCAGTAGCAGACTGAAGCTGGCAGAAGGAAGAATCAGTCGAATTGAAAATAAGACATTTGAAATCATCCAGTCTGAGGAGCAGAAGGAAGAAAGAAGGAAGACAGGCTCACCTGCCTGGTGGGAACCAGCAAGCACACCAATATATGCATTGTGGGAGTCCCAGAAGGAGAAGAAAGAGAGACTATTCAAAGATATAATGGCTGAAAACTTCCCAAATTTAGCAAACACATTAATAGATATTCCAAACAGACCCACACTGTACCATGTTACAGTAAGGCTGTTGAATGCCAAAGACAGAGAATTCTGAAAGCCACAAGAGAGGAGCAACATGTCACATACAAGGGAGCCTGAATAAGATTAAGTGCCTGTTTTTCATTGGAAACCATGGAGGTAAGAAGTCAGTGGGAAGACATATTTAAAGGAGGTTTCACTGGTCCAGGGTATCTGTGGTGGGAGGATGGGTGTGAGGGGGTGCACCTAGGGCATGCTTCTATGGAGTGTCAGTGCATTCTTGTGGTTATGGGGCATTGTCTCATTGGGTGGAGACACCCAGAATAACTGACAGAATATTGAATTTCCATTCTGGTGAGTCTTGCTATATTCTCTCATAGAGTGGTGAGAATCTCTAGAGTACATGGGCAGTGCCTAGCAAAGGAGGGAGGACCAATATACCAGGCCATTGATATTAATGTTTGTACTTATGAACCTTTTTCCTGGGAAATCAAAACGTGGCCTGGTAATATATATTGCCTAAGAGTTACCTCCAAAGGGCCTCCTTGTTGTTTAAATGTGGCCTTTCTTTAAGCTGAATTCAGCATATAAAGTCACTGCCTTCCCTCTGACATAGGACATAACTCCCAAGGACAAGCCTTCCTGGCATGGAGGGATTAATATCAATCACCAATTAACAAAACATTTGGAGAAAGACCTGGACCAAAGGGGGGAAATATTAAATGCAAATGAGTGTTTATGGCTAAGGGATTTCAAAGTGAGTCGGGAGGTCATTCCAGAGGTTATGTTTATGCACATCTCAGGAGTATCTCACTGCCACAGTAAATAGTGCCTCAGGTAAGGGCGATCCTGGAGGGTCTAGAAACATCTAGACATTATAGGCAGGGCAGACAACCCCAGGAAATCAGCACCCCATCAGTGGGCCTTATGTAGGAATATAGAATAACTCGTTTCCCCCAATGTGTCAGAGTTAGACTCATTTATAATTTTCCTACACTGGGCTCTTCTGTCCCATTTATTTGAACCTATAATTAGCATTATACTCATTAAATATATATCCCAGAGACTTAAATCTTCCATTTGTTCCTATACTGGGTAAGCCCTGACTCTCAGCAGAGTTGCAGCCAACATTGACTCTCCAGTTCATCAGAGTCACCCAGTACCACTAACAAAAGGATGATATGAACAACACCCATCTCAAGAAGCAGAGAGTACCTGAAACTGCAGGCAAGAGTATTCCATCCATCTGCCCCATAAGATCTAAGCCTCTTGTCAGTTGGAAGCAGAGTAAGCATTACCATCCCAAATTCCTCAAGAAAGAGGAATGAACACACATAAGGAGGGAGTGCAACTATGGACTAAAATAGAATTATTATTATTCTAGTAATGGAAGAACTTCTAACACTGATATAAAGACAGTTGACACGAGGGGTTTTGAGTAGAGGGAGAGGGAAGAACAGGTGTAACATGGGGCAATTTTGAGACATTGGAATTGTTCTGCATGACATTGCAATGATGAATATAAGCCATTATACATTTTGTCAAAACCTATAAAATTGTACAATACAAAGTGTAAAACATAATGTAGACCATGCTTAATAGCAATGCTTCAATATGTAGTTCATCAATTGTAACAAATGTACCACACTAATGAAAGAGGTTGTTAATGGGGGAAAGTGTGAGAAGGGGAGGGAGTGGGGTATATGGGAATCCCCTGTATTTTTGATGTAGCATTTATATAATCTAAAGCTTTTTTAAAAATACAGAATTAAAAAGAAGCCAGTGGGAAGACAAACTTAAAGTTCTGAAAGTGAAAAATAGTCAACCAAGAATCCTATATATCCAGCAAAACTCTTTCAAAAATAAGGGAGGGATTAATACATTCCCCGATGAAGAAAAGCTGAGGGACTTTGTTAAAACTAGACTGCCCTACAAGAAATGGTAGAGAGAGTCCTGCAGGTTGAAAGAAAAGGATACCAGACAATTAACTGTAGACAGGTGAAGAAATAAAGTTCTCTGATAAAGATAATGAGGGTAAATATATATACCAGTAGTACTTTATATTTGATTTGTAAGTTCACTTTTTACTTCCTACAGGATCTAAAAGTCAACTGCCAAAAATGTAATGATAAATCAGTGGTTTGGGACTTATGTATAAATACGTAATTTTTGACATGACTATTTAAAGGTGGGGGATGGGGGGTAAAGGAACATAATTTATGTATGTTGTTAAAGTTAAATTAATGTCAAAGCAAATGAGGTTGTTAAAGGTTTACGGTGCTAACTTTAAGCCTCATGGTAACCACAAAAAAAAAAAAAAAGAGAATATGCAAACTCACAGAGACTGAAGGTCGAATATAGGTTACCAGGGGAAATAGAATTAATGAAAAAGGAGTGTGAGGTTTCCGTTTGGGGTGAAGAAAAAGTTCTAGCAATGGATGGTGGTGAGGGAAATGCAATATTATGATTAATCCCACTGAATAGTATACTTGGGAGGGGTTGGGATGGCAAGATTTATGTTTTATATATGTTCTAACAATTTAGAAAAAAACAAAAAAAGGAAAACTAAAGAGATAATTGCAATTAAATGCAATATATGATGCTGGATGGGACCTAATAATGGAGGAGAAAATGCTCAAAAGGACATTATTATCACATAAGAAATACTGGACTATAGAATGTAAGCTTTTTATTACCTTTAAATTTCCTGATCTTGATAACTGCACTTAAGGTGATTACATAAATGAATATCCTTGTTTGTAGGAAACGTACATGAAATATGTGTTCAAGGAATATGATGTGTGTAACTTGCTCTCAAATGTTGAGAAGATAGAAAGAGAGAAAGCAAGACAGAAACAAAAAGGAAGGGTGGGAGGGAAAGATGGAGGGAGGGAGGAAGGAAGGAAGGAAGGGAGGTAGGAAGGGAGGAAGGGAGGAGGAAGGGAGGAGGAAGGGAAGGAGGGAGGGCAGGCAAAGGTGGCAATATATTACCATTGGTGGATTTTGGTATCTAGGGGTTGGAGGTATATTGAAGTTCTCTATCTTCTACTTGGTCTTTACATCTGAAATTATTTCAAAATAAAATACAGTCAGACCACCTGATTATTTTCTCGCAGCTTTCTTGGTTTTCTTTTAGGTCTCAATTTCTGGCCATGGTGTCAAAATTTTTAAGGAGCAATGCATCTTTACTAGTAAATTGATGTTGAGTTAAGCTAGACAATATACTGACCAACAATTTGGATGATGATAATAATGATAAAAAGCTAGTTTTAAATGCTCTCTATTGGATAGGTACAATGCTAACTGCTTTATACACGTTTTTTTCATTTAACATTTACAGAACTCCCAAGGTAGGTACTATTGTTTTCCCATCTTAAAGATGAAGGAACTGAAACATAAGAAGTTTAAACAACCTACCCAAATCATACCGTTAAGAAAAGGTGGAGGCAAGATTTAAATCCAGGTTGCTCCACTTGGTCATTTGTTCATGAAGCACACATGTCTGCATGCTCACTCTGTTCTAGATACTGTACTTGGAACATGTGACCTCAGATATGATGTCTTAAAAGTATTTCACTATACCGTCCTCCTGATATCTGTGAGCATCGGATAAAAAATTGGATGGGTTTTTCTGTTTTCATCTCACTATGTGGCAGCTCTTAGACGGAATCGGCATTATATTTGGGTTAACTAAGGCTGCTCACCTTAGAACTTATCTGTTGAAAAGCTCTTCTGAGTAGGGTTTTGTGTTGTGCTGAGAAGCAAATTAAAATTAAAATTAGTAAGATGCCATCATTCCCAACAAGCATTGAGTCGGGTTGAAAAGACAAGAAAGAATATGACCTAAATATGAATTAGAGAAAAATGGAATTACAAACCAAGACCTTGGTGATTTAAAGGAGGGAGATATCTGGAAAGATTTTCATCATTTTGAAGAAAGGCTGGGATTGTGACTGGCAGAGATGGGTGCAGGTGCCCTTCCAGGCTGAGGGAATAGCGAGAGCCAAGCACTGAGGTCGGGACCAAGCACCTCACCTCAAACAGGAGAGGTCAGGGTTAGCCAGAGCAGAGTAAAGGGAAAAGGAACAAGGGAGGTGACTCTGGAAAGGTGGAGGAGGGCAGATTACGGAGGGCCTTAAATGTCAGTCAGGGGATTCTAAACTTAATTAGGGACATATTGGGAAGACATTGAAGGGGGCAAATTAGACTGGGCCTCAAGGGCTGAAACTGACCCAGTTATATAGATCAGATTAAAGAAAGATGAAACTCAAGGATGGGGCCGTAAGGTCAAAGTGGCAAACAATGTAGAATGCCAGGAAGTGGTTAGGAGGAGAGAAAGGTAAAAGATACCACATGACTTGACTTCAGCCATACTGATAGCACTGCTCATTTGGAAATGTGGATGATGTCCAGGGGAGTTGAGCAATTGCAACTCTACCTGCCCACTTACTCTCATGTTTACAGCTATCCCCTTGAGGACAAAGCAGTATTTACAGGATGTGCTTGTTAATATGCGTAAGTATTAACCAGCTGGGGAATGGAAGACAATAACCACAATAATGTGGTTATTGTGCCCACATTATGTTCCAGACACTGCTAAGTGTTAATCCTCCCCACTGCCTTACAAGTTACGTATTATTAGAATGACTGTAAGTGGAAAAATTGAGGCTGAAGGATGTCTTTTACCTTGTGCAAAAATCTCATATTAATTTAGAAGAGCCTGAATTATTACTTGGATCTGTATGGCTTCCTATCCCATTTTAATCCTGCTAATTATGTAAATACATTTCTTAGCAGCCAGGTGCATGTAATATGTTATCTGTCATCTTGGAAGGCTGAATTGGGACTAAAGTTTGGGAAGGTAAATTATGCTGGAGATGGGATGGGCAAGGATTAGCGTCAAGAAAGCAAACCCAGGTATGATGCTGGCATAGGGTCCCTCCAGAAAAGCACTGATTCACAGAATAATGAAACAGGAAGAGAATTTACAGGTGGTGAGGTCAATTTCTCCCTGACTTGTTCAAACTGCCCATTTGGCCACTTTCCATTTGGTCAGGAAATTAAGGCCCAGAGGAATGTAAGTGATTGCCCAAGATCACAGAGATAATTGGCAGCAGGGATGGGATTAAACTCCAGCTCTCCAGGCTCCCTGTCCAGGGTTCTTTCCTCCACACCTCAAGAAGGAGTTTTAGGTCTGAGACTGGACAGGGAGGGCCATGGAGCATCAGGCTGGACGGCCAACATAAGGGGGCAGACACCTCTCAGTTTGTGCTGCGTTTCAGCACAATGCATGTTCTGGACCCAGCAGCACAGCAGTTCCAGAGACAGCCTTGACTGGAGTGGGCAGGAGGGCCTGGGGACTGGGCCATGCATTTTGTGCAGAGCCTTACCATTCCTGGGGACTCTCTGGCTCTTGCGTCCAATTAGACTTTATTTTTTCCCACTTAATGGGATACATTCCAGTTCACAACACCCAAAGCAAACCTCCTGTTACCCCATTTACTCTTTCATTTCCCAGACCCCTCAGTGTGGGTCTAGTTACTTAGAAGTTGTTCAGCTGCAGCACTAGTGGCTTCAAAGCCTCACAGATGGGCTGGAACTCAACGGGGCAAAGGCAGCTGCAAAGTGACACAAGAGCACCAGTTTCCATGAAGAAGAGCAGCCCTTTTGGCTCCACCCTCTGCCACCCAGGCCACACCCTCAGTCAGGGTCAGCACACTATGAATGAGTCCATTCCTCTGACAGAAGGGGAAAGCTACCCCTTCCCATTTTACCCAAGGAGAAAGAATATCACTGGAGACTATGAAAAATCGGCATTCGAATAATCATTGTTGACAAGATGCTTTCATCATAAGATTTATTTCTTCAATATACATTTTTCAGAGGCCTCTTATGTGCAACTGCTGTTATATTTCCTATTTGTGATTTTAGAAACTGAAGATCAGAAAAGCTAAATGATTTGCTCACCTGGTGCTGTGAGCCGATGCTGCAGTCAATTCAGAATCTAGATCTTCTGAACCATGGGAAAGAGGTGTCTGTCTCATAGATTGAAAGGAATCTCCAGAAGGCATCCTTTTCCTAGCCCAGTGCTTGGCAAACTGGAACATGCCTATAGAGACAGAGTTTATTAAAAAACAGATTCCTGGCAGCTCAAAGGTTTTCATTTCTAACAGACTCCAGATGAGCCCTACTTTGAGTGGCACTGTTCATGTCTGAAGACAAACTGCACATCCCTCCAAACAGAATTATCTGATTTTAGGACATCTGGAAAGAGAAAGTTAACCCAAATATTTATTATCCCCTGCTTTCACCTTGGACATTTTTTTTCCTTAAATCTAAGCCATGACTCTACCCATAGACCCTATCAGACTTAAGGTCAAATTTGCTTCTTCTCTCGGTAAGGCAGAGCTGCCCATCACTGTTTTCCAAAGAATAACCCTCTGCTCTTCGCATCTTGTTCCCCAGGTCATTTGGTTTGATCCCAGGATTGTTGTGCCACCTAAGTACAGACAAAGGTCCTCGATAGGCTCAAAAACACATTCCCATGGAAGAAGCCTTAATAACTTTCAGACTGTGTCTTCCGCCATAACCAGTTAACATTATAGCACTGCCTCCTGCCTCCCCAGCCCTGATTTCATACAAAAAACAGATTCTGTAACTTAATTCACAATTCGTAACAGAAGAGTGATTTCAACCCAGGGCTGCTAGGGTATGGCAGAAAGAAGGGCTGCTGTAACTCCCTCTGTTTTAACAACTTTAACCCAAGAATTTCTGAAATGGAAGTACACATAAAAGCTCCTCTGCCTCCATTATGCTGCCTGTTTTGTAAGAGTCAAGTATAGGCAAATGCAGGCAGGCACCTTTCATTTTCAGTGCTAGTGGAGTCAAAGACTGGAAACAATTCCAAACTGTTGGAAGTCAGATATTCATTCATTGCCTGGTGAATATGTGTGTGTGTGTGTGTATGTGTATGAGAGAGAGAGAGAGACAGGCAAGAAAGAGAGAGAGAAAAAGAGAGAGAGAGAGAGAGGGAATACATGTGTGTGAGAGAGAGGCAGAGAAGGAGAAAGAGAGAATATACAGATACTTTTCTATAAAGCGTGGCATAGGATAGAGGTTCACCCATTTTAGTAAACCTTTCTGGGTCAGTTTCCTTATCTGGAATTGCTGGATGAATTGAGTTTAATATCTGAAAAGCAACTAGCAACTAACCTAGTATATAGCTGGCACTCACTGAAAAACTGAGAGCAAGAGGGTTGTTGGGAGATAGAAGGAATAAAGATGAAGTATCCAGGCAAAAGGGTGTTGAGTTGGGCAGACAATGGCACAATAGTTAGGGGGCTTCAGCTAGCAGCAAGGGGAATGGGGAGACCCAGGATTTGAAATGAACCCTAATGCACACTGTCTGTAGGTAGACAAGTAAGAGGTGTCTGAGTCAAAAAGTAAAATGGGCCAGATTTGGGCAGCTCAGGCTGCTCTCTGAGGCAACAAGAAGCCCTTGGACCAGTCCTTCCCTTCCCTTGACATCAGTTTCCCTCTGCTGACAGGGCTCCTTAAGTGGGATGCAAGTCTGTTCAGTTGGAACCTTGTCCAAAGGGCAAGAGCTCCACTTTGGAGAGAGTTTCTATTTCAGACTTGGTAGAGGGAAGGCATCCACATGCAGCAATGCTCCTTAGCTAAAGACCACAAGGAACATACATGTAGTTGACCATGCTGGGTTTATTATTGCAGGGAGAAAGCACACACACCATGGTAAACAAGGAGATATCCCAGTAAAAGCAAGTTAGAAAGAACTTCTTATAGATTTGGGTTTTTATTGGAATCAGGGGTTCTCTTTAGATTGGATGCTGTTGGAAAGTGGAGCCAGTTCTATAATGGGGTATCTCAGAGAATCTTATCTATGGGGCTAGAGTGAGGATAATTCCTCAATTGGTAAAGCAGTACTGGTCATTCATTTTAGTCAAGAGAGGTGGATGTATGGTTAGTTGTGGATGGCTTAACTGTGAGTGACAGGCCAGCTTCCAGATATCAGAGGATGCCTTGACACCCTCTGTTTACTCAGGACAATGTGAAGAAAGAAACAACACTTATTTCTGTTTTGTCTAAAAGCCTCTGGTGTGTGTTCGGCTTTCCATGTACAAATTCTTCCTTGCTCTTTTTCTTATTGAAGCAATCAAGGCTGTGTCTATGCAGAAGACCAGACCAGAGCATTTTGATAATGAGGCAAGTCAAAGAATTGATAATACCCTAGCTCTGGGGAGTATCTACTGAAAATTGAGCCACATTAACAATCACTTTGACCTTTTTATGTTGTCATATGCTCTCCCTTCTGCCTTCTTGGGCAATGATTGGAATTGATTGACAAGAATAGGGAATCCCAAGATGGTGGGGATTAGAAGTTTTGGATGTTGGAAAGAAGTATGAGAGAACACAGCTCTTTGAAAAGGGAATTGGCAATTCTTCAGTATTTTTGAACATTCTATCTCCTTCTTCAACTTCCCAAACTTATTCAGTGTAATAGAAGCAGAAGGTGGTATGGCAGATTGCTGAATTGTTTTCTTGCCATCTGAGGGAGGGGGAGGGGAGGCATATTTTATTGGGCTTGTTTGAATGGGTGTCCCTAAAGGCTTGTGATTCAGATTTTTGGGGGTATACCTAGGAGACATCTCTTTAGGTGAGTAATTTACTGATTACCAAGGGTGACTCCAACAAATGTTTGTTTGTTTTTTTAAAATGATATAAGCCAAATCCTCTCTGTCAAAGGATAAAAGAGCAAGTAGTTGCTTCAGGTATGTCCCACCTAGCCATATTGTTACATTAGTTTCAAATAACTTACTAACACTGCTCCAGGATTGGCAGTTCAGTTTTCAACTACCTCACTCAGTCAATAAAATGCTTTCTTCCATAATACTTTCAATATAACAACAATAATAAATGTTGGAGATGTGAAATTTTCTTCAAAGATCTGCCTGACCTTGGACAATTTTAGAAGAAAATCCTACATGCATAGAATGCAATGTAATGGCTTCATTATATAAAGGGCAAATCTTCCAGTTCTTGTCTCTGTATGTCTGGGATTGCAGACTGTTGCTAATTAACTTATTTTAAAGGACTAAAAATAATTAGACAAGAATAGCTAGAGACTTCTTGTCATAATTGATTTTTTTTTTTTTGCAGAAATCACAAGTATACCTTGAATTCTTGCCTTAAAATATTCTTCTCTTCTGCCCCCTCCTCACTTAATTCCCAGTGGCCCCAGCTGTTAAAAGAAAAAAATGTTACAAGTTGTTTCTGCGGCTGTGACATCTCTCTTGAAGGAGCAGGATGTGGCAGTGACCCTGTAATGTGTGATTTCATTAGTGAATGTTAAAAGCACAGGCTGCTCTTTGGAAAATGTATGTGAGATTTGACCAATATAAACCCAGTGAGTTTACTGTGTAGCTGCTGACCATATGAATACTAAACTAGAAAGCTTTTTCCAATATGATTTTACTCAGGGTCAAAATTGAACCAGTCAAGAAAATGAGTAACACAATAATGCTATAAAAATTATTCATACGCGGACATCTTTTGGGTTTCATGGTTCATTTCTTAAGAGTTTAATTCAAATTTCCTATTTCTCCAAGTAAATTACTTATAATAAATAGCTATAAGGAAACTCTGTTCCCTTTGGGTAAGTTCAATATGTAAACAGAGACCATATGTGGATTCAGAGGAAACACTATGGATCTATTGTTAAAAAAAAAACAACACACAACAAAACCGCCTGGAAATTTACTTTTAATCCTGTTTCATGGATTTACTGGCTAGTAGTTGGAGGGTTAGTTAATGAACTTGACTCTTATTGACATGAACAAGTAAAGCCTTATCATAGATATTTCCACTGGCCTTATATGGCCTTATATGGCAGAATGAGAAAGTCACACCATTGCATGCCTACTCACTAAAATCATTGTCAATGTGACTCGTGTGTACAGGCTGATATGGCTGAGGATGCTTGTATTGAATAAATACTGAAGGCTCCTTGATGTCATGAACTGTGAGCAGTGGCATCTCAGTGTCTCCATGGCATGGGCTGTGCATATAAAAGCTGTTGCAGTTTCCACCCATTTTCTGCTCCACCTAGCACTGGGTAGCCAGCTCTAGATTGAAAATGTACTTATATGTGCATGTATGTCCATATGTGTTGACAGGGGTGAAAGAGAAGTGAAAAAAAAAGTAGATACCTAGTCTTCTCTCCACATGTGTGAGATTACCTTGCTTTCTTCATGCTCATGGAGGAGAGAGGAGTTTCACCTGGAATGTATCCTTATCTCCCAATTGAGGAAAGTGCTAAGATACTCCATGTGCACTTGCTCACCCAGGTTGCTGATTGTCCTGGAACACATCTTTACCATCTTATAGCTTGCTCTGAATCTCACACTTTCTTTAGTGATTTTCTTGAGGGAATTCTTTGGCAGTTGTAGTTAGGAAAGTTTTTTTTGTTTTGTTTCCCCCCCACAGTTAGATGACTTATCTCTGTGATATTTGGGGGCTTTTTCCTTTTATAACTTTTGGTAAAAATTCACACAGAAATTATTATATGTTGGGGTCTGGAGCCGGAAATGATTAATTTTGATATATCCTTCTTAGTGACGAAGATGTTATTTATGTTGAGAGTTTAGAGAATTCTTATTTATCTTTTCTGAAATGGGCCAAAGTAGTTCTTCCCAAGGTTAGAGCATTCTTCACATTACCTAAGAGCAAGGACAAGAATCTATCAGTTCATTGAGATAGATGGTCACTCAACGAACAGAAATGTATTAAGAACCTGCAATGGGCTAGGAGGGACAGGGAAGGCCATAGTGGTATCTTGTAAAATGTGCATTATGATCTTTGTCCTTGGGTTACAAGGCATCTGCTTGGAGTGTGAGATCCATATAAGACACACAACTGGAGAATGGCACAAGACATAGTTTGCAATTGAGTACTACAATTTTGACCTGTAGACTGCTTATGCCATAGGAGCTCAATGGAAGGAAAGATGACAAAATTGGCAGGACAATATCCTGTCACAGGACAATAATCTATTAACTTTTCAAGTCATTTCTCTTTCCTCAAAACATTGTAATTTTATATTCAAATACCAGGAGGAGATTGACTATCTACTCAAATGTGATCTACTCTTGGGGTTGTCTAATTGTTGACCATTGAAAACAGTAAAAGCAAAAGCATCTTATCCATAGTAGAAAATTATGGTTGGTTTGGGAATATTTCCAGACAATAAAGTTCAGGCTAGGCCAGCAGTGAGAGTTCTGTGGAGGTTTGAAAGACCCAGCTACAGACACACAACACTTGGGGTATTTATTGGTATTAATAACAGTTATATTTGAGAGAGGGAAAAGCATAAACATGTGAAAGGGTTCTCTCCTGACTGTAAAACACAGCAAGTTTCCTGAGAAAATTTGATGATTACTGCTTTATTTAAAAATTTTTAACTTTATTTTTAAAGAAGTAGGGGCTTCTGATATACCCCACCCGTCTCACATTTTCTCCTATTAATAACATCTTACATTAGTGTGGTATATTACAACTGATGAACAATTATTGAAGTATTACTACTAACTATGGTCTATAGTTTACATTATTGCACCATACAATTTTATATGTTTTGGCAAAATATATAAAGGCCTCTATCTGTCATTATGATATCATGTAGAACATTCCAAGTCCCTAAAAATGCCCTATATTCTACCTATTCTTCCCTCTCCCTTCCCTCAGAACCTCCGGTAACCACTATTTTTGTATCAATATTACAAGTTCTTCCATTACTATAACAATAATAAGCCTACTTTGGTCACAGGACAATAATCTGTGGTTGCATTCCCCCCTTATGTTTGTTCATTCCTCAGTCTTGAGGCTTTTGATATGGTGAGGCCCACTCTGTTTCAGAATGAGAGGGGGCTTAGATCTTATGGGAAAGATAGAAAGAACTGTGTGCTTGCAGTTGTAGATACTCTGCTTTTGGGAGATGTGTGTTGTCCATCATCATCAGTTTGTTAGTTGTCCTGGGCAAGTCTGATGAACTGGAGAGTAGGAACATGCTTTATTTTTCATACTTTACTTTTAAAATTTGAGGAGGAAAATTTTAGCCTTGACATTGTGCCCAGCACAGTTTATATGCGAAGATCTATTCCCCAATTAGCAGAGAGTACACATCCAAATGAAGTCTATTCCTTCACTTATTGAATTAACTTGACAAAAAGGGAGCCACCAGTGGGACTTCTGAGACACAGCTAAGAAGCAACCTTTTGACAAGTGCTGCTGGCCTTTGTCCTGTTTTTTTTCTCTCTTCCTTCTCAGTTTTGCAGTGAGAAGGGACAATTTTATAGCAACTTGGCAAAACGATAGTGCAGGAAGTCCCAGCTGTTCTTGCCCCAGCTGTCTCTGAGATCTAATAATATAGGTTGGGAATAGCACATCTCCCTAAAGAGCACACACATTTTAAGTTGCTTTAATTTTCCTGCCAATTAGACTTTTAAGATGCCAAATGTATCTCTAGGCAACCTCTGTGACAATTTAGTACTCTTTGGTAAAGGAGCCTAAGGGCAAAGGGGGGGTTTTCAAGTGCCAAAATAGCATGGAAAATTTTACTCTTTCATCATCAAAGAAAAATACATATACATGCTTTTGCTTACGGAAACATGAGGACACAGGGATGTTAACACTGATCTGAACAAAAGCTGTGGAGAGGCTGGCAGTCAGAATTCTCAGCCTAGAACAGGGTTTCTCAATCTCAATGATATTGACATTTCTCAAAGGATAATTCCTTGTTGTGAGGGCTGTCCTGTCCATTATAGGATGTTTAGCAGCTTCCCTGATGTCTACCCCCTATATGCCTGTAGCACCACCCCCTCAATTCTTGACAATCAAAAATGTCTCCAGACATTGCCAATGTCCCTGGTAGGGGCAGGGTGGGGCAAAATTGCCCTATTTGAGAATTACAGACATAGATCTTGGGAAAGTCACTTGCTTTTTTTTTTTTACTTGTTAAACAGATGATACCACCTGCCCAGGAATTAGGGAACATATAATATTTAGTTACACAGCTTTTTAAAAATAACTAATATGCCAGAACTTATACATTTCTTATGTCTATTAATATCTTTAGATTAGTCACCTTGGGAATTTACTCATCAACCAAGTGATGCTGAAGTGATTTTAAGAAGAACCTTTTCGGGACTTGGAGTTGTCTTGGGTGGTGCTGCAGGGACAATTACCGGACATTGTATGTCCTCCCATGGCCCACTGGATGGAACGTGGAAGGGTGTGGGCTATGATGTGGACCATTGACCATGAGCTGCAGTGAAGCTCAGAGATGTATTCACCAAATGTAATGAATGTCTCATGATGATGGAGGAGAATGTTGCTATGGGGGGAGTAGTGGGGTGAGGGGTTGGAGGGTATATGGGGACCTCATATTTTTTGAATGTAATATTTAAAAAAATGAATAAAGAAAAAAAAAAAGAAGAGCCTTTGGATAGGTGGGGTGGGAATCTCTATTCTTTCAGGTGAATTGATTTTTGAAACAACCAAAACTCACTCAGAGCCAAGCTTAGTAAACAAGGTGGGTGAACAAATCTGATAAATGCGTTTGGAGCAAAAACCCAAGTGGAAGAATAATGAGATAGATTTATCTTGTGTGCCTCATGAACAGACTCTGAAGGCAATTTCAAAAGGGAAGTCATAAGCAGATTTTGAGTTATCCCATCATTGATAGGATAAGTGAACAATCATCTCCATAAATAATTCTTAGTGATAGCTCACTTTTCTGTATGTAAGTTTTAGGATGTTTGTTATAAAAAATCCCACTTTATAGTCATACCTCAGAGCAGAAATATTCTAGTTTCTTAAAATACTGAGTCTGGTCAGTATCTGTGTCTCAAAATGACTGAGACACACACAGTCCCTGATCTTCAAGGTAGTTACTCCTTAGTGGGGGCAGAAAGATGCATGGACAGTTGATTTCAATATAATGTGGTAAGTGCTAAGCTGAATCAGAATCACATGTCAACCCATTACTACCATGGACTAACTAATTGTACAACCTGGAGGAAGTCACTTAATTTCACCTGTTCTGTCTTCACTTTCCTGCTCTGTAAAGTGAAGGCATGGACCAGCCCTTCACCCCCTTTTCTAGCGCTAATAATCTGATTTTATGATAACAATTAACAGTGTCTATGGACATATGGATTGCAGTGTTTTGTATTTGTATTATTGTGTTTAGATTTGAATTATTTTAATTTGAATTATTGCTAAAACAGAAAAAACTACCCAAATAGATGTTCATGAGCATCCAGCCTTGAGATGTTACTAGTAGTTCAATATTGATAAGTGATCATAAATCAAATGGATTATCTTCACTCTCTTCTTCCTGGGCCATGAGGGCTTATAATGAGCTATCTATATCTCTGGTTGGCCAGGAGCTGCTGATTCCTAGGAAAATGGCAATCAGTGGAAGGGGAAGTAAAAATAATCCACATTTAAAACTTAATTTATAAATCCTTTATCATTTAAATTAATACATTATTGGAAAGAATATGGGTGACATCCATAAACCTAGGGCCTAGTTTATATTACTTTCAGGATTTCAATTTCTGATATCAACTTTCTCAACTCTAAGATGAAGGGATTGAAAAGGCAAATAATATACTTTGAATAACTACAACAGACACTCTATATATGTTCTCATTTTAATCCTCATAGCAACTGAATAATGTAGATATTTTCATACACATTTTATATATGGAAAAAATGGGGCTTAGCCAAGTAAAGCAACTCATCCACTTACACAGCATCTGACTGGTAGAACTGGGATTCAAACATATGTCCATCTGATTTCAGATCTGGTTTCTTTTTCTCCTCTACACATCACTCAGCCTTTTGAGTTCTCTCTGATGAAGCTTCGAAATTACATGATTCTTTTGCAAGAAACCCAAAGCAGTTATTTTAAAGTATTGCATACTTACTAACAATTGCATAATGAGAGGAAAATGTTTATATCTACTTCCAAATTCAGAGATTTTAAATGGCAAAAGTCATAGCAGATGAATAGATTTTCCTAACATATGAAAGTGGTGTACAAGGAATGCCATTGATTCTTGTCCAGAATATTTTAAAGTTTCCAAAGCTTCTCTCCAGGAATTTTCAGGTTAACTCCTTTGGTCAGTGTACTGCCATGCTTTTATAAAGATAATTGTGGTATTCTGTTTGGAGGCTTGCCCAAAGAGCAACCATGTCAATTTCTAATTCTTAATTTTCGTCTGTGAGAAGCTTGGTGATTCAACAGCTAGAATATTTGAATTGTGATGATTAATTCAAGATTAAAAAAGTCAAGTGAAATATCTGTTTAAACAATATTGCTTTTGTATATCACATAGTCACACACACACACACACACACAATGTCGCAATGAATTGTAATGCTGTTGATCAACTGGTAGCCCTGAGATATGGCTTCCAACAGAGTGGCAAAGCAGGCTACTCATTCATTTTTTATGCTTCGTTTATCCTTCCACCCTGGGAATGAGCGAGATAGGTTCTCTTGTTGATTCCATTAGACACTGACTTCATGTCTCCAGTAGAGTTTAAGTAACTCAGGGCATTCACTCTGGACAGATAGACCTGGGCTTGTCCTGACTCTGCGTGGCCATCGTGTGATATTAGGCAAGTTTCTTAAACACTTTGAGCCTCAGTTCATTTTCTGTAAAATGAAAATAAAAATACAACTGTCTTATATGGCTATTGTGAAGCATAAATGTGATAATGTATACAAGGTGTTTACCTCAGCACATAGTGCATGACCAAATAAGTGTGGGCTTTAATTATTACAATTAATGTCACATTCTTGTAGGTACACATAGTGGTATTCTGCCAAGTTTAAAGAGTAAAAAAAAAAGTCCCCTTTGAGAACCTAATTTCCTAGGAAGTGAATATAATTATTGGGAATAATTAAGTTTACTTTAAATGGAACCCTATTATAATATAGTTTATTGTTATGATTTGGGTGTTTCAATAGATGTGCGCACACATAACAACTCCATACACTAATTGTTAGATGTTATATCACCATCTTGCTACAGAGATCCTAAGGTTTCATTTTTTTCTAATACCAATATTACAGACTTCTAATATGCTTATCATTTTTTATTTTAGGTTTTAATTATTTTTAGAACTAAGTTTAAATTTGATACAGTCATTCTGTGTATCGGAATTACCTGTGAGGCTTTATAATCTATATTCACTCAAGCTCTCTCTCTGGCGATTTTATAGTCAGCCTGGGGCCCAATGTTACTTTGATATCAGGATATATTTTGAGAACCACTGTTTGACAATATCGTAGGAACCTTAAAGAGAGGTACCACACCTCTTTAGCTTTGTATCCTCTAAACGGGTTCTTAATAGTTATTTCAGATAATAAGAAAGAAATTGACTTGCATATTACAAACAGAAATTAAATCTTGATTGTTTTAAGATCTGGAATATCCGAAGAATTTCATAATGGGCCAGTGCTGCCTTAAGTTATGACAATAACACATTTTTCACTGATAACCTTTTTTTTCCCTAAAATGTGATTTCTAGTGTTGTTTTTTTTCTTTTCTGACAGTTATATTGCTTTATACCAAGGAGCAAAGATTAGCCCCAACTAACAAATAGTTTAAATATCTATCCTTCAGGGAATTGTTGACGGGTAGGGCCCTCTGGATAATGTTGACAAGGCACTATTCTGAGAAAGACATGTTGTTATTAATAACATTTCCATTATTTAAATAAATCAACCTGCCCAGCAGAGTCTGTTGCAAGTAAGCAAATGCCCATCTCAGGGTTAGGTCAAGCATGTCTGTGTATACATGACTGCTACAGTAAAATGGAAAATGGTTCATGTAGCTAGTTCTGGGTTTACTGGTCTCTCAGAAATAACCTGGGTGACGAGGGTAACTGTACAACTAATTTCAGCAGCTAAGGGGGGGCAGCTGGGATGTGTGAGCTCTCCATACCCCCAAGATGGTCCTCCCTGACGCAGTGTGGCTTGAGATGACACTAGACAGCCTTGCCCAATGGGCCTTTCCCTCTTTGGCCTCATCAACTAAGAGATGAGAAGACAGAAAGATGACTCCTCTTTGTGGGAAACACTTCACCAGGAGGTTTTGTTGAGAGTTCATAACACGTGTTTCCTACAACCGTTGGTAACTGACAGGTTTTTAATTTTTTCCAGACATGGCACTGTGTAAACTGAATTATATTTAAATTGGGGGAGTGGTGGGATGGGGGCGGTGGGGGCGAATGGGAACCTCATTTTTTTTAATGTAATATCTTTTAAAAAAATGAATAAATTGAGTAGAATTTGAAAAAAATAAAAATAAAAAAAATAAGTTGCATTATTGAGAAGATGTTTTCATTCTTCCAAACAGTGATCCACACAGTTTGGGAATTGTTGACACTCCCTGTCATAAGACCCTTAAATTTGTGTTAATGAAGGAACAATTAAAAGGAGTGAACCAAAAGTCAGTTAATAATCTGAAAATTGGTGTTGTTTGCACTCTTTTAGATCTGTACACCTGAAGACTTGCCCAAAGTCACCTTATAATTTTCACCTAGAATCAAAGTCTCCTATACTCACACCCAGTTTTTTATCTGCACTGACACTAGGCTATCTCTCAGGAGCGACATCCGTCATTGTATTAATAGTAGATTTCTCAGGGACATCAAGATATTCAAGGTTTTTTTTGGAGAAGAAATGATGGGGTGGTAAAGATAAATGACCTTGGCTGTTTGCAAACTACTGTTTCATTTACATTAACATGGAAGCCAAAGGAAATGATTTGCCTTCCAAATAAAAAAGATACACCAGCAAGAAACTTTTTTTAAGAATGTTTATTTATTTATTTATTTATTTCTCTCCCCTTCCCCCCGCCCCCATCTCCCCACCCTGGTTATCCATTCTCTGTGTCTCTTTGCTGCATCGTCTTCTTTGTCTGCTTCTGCTGTTGTCAGCAGCATGGGAATCTGTGTTTCTCTTTGTTGTGTCATCTTGTTGTGTCAACTCTCTGTGTGGGCGGCGCCATTCCTGGGCAGGCTGCACTTTCTTTTGAGCTGGGCGGCTTTCCTTATGGGGCACACTCCTTGCGCATGGGGCTCCCCTACGCGGGGGACACCCCTGCATGGCAGGGCACTCCTTGCGCGCATCAGCACTGCTCATGGGCCAGCTCCACGTGGGTCAAGGAGGCCTGGGGTTTGAACCGCAGACCTCCCATGTGGTAGACGGATGCCCTAACCACTGGGCCAAGTCCACCTTCCCAGCAAGAAACTTTATAAGCCCTAAGATGGGGTGAGCAGAAGTTATTTTTTCCTTCTCCTATCCCAATCTAAACTTCAGCCTGCCCAGTACAACCACATGCTCGCTCTCTATTTGACTGGAAACATGTTTTATAGGCAATCTTCTCTTGTCGTTAGGGCAGCTGGGTTGGGGTGGAAGACATCATTTGAAAATGACAGCAATGTAAATCTGTTCATTTGTTTTAAACATAAGACAATTAAAGAAAACAATTGTGTCAAAACATTTAAAGAAAAAATCCTTAGTTTTTCCTAAGCAATTCCCCTTGCAGAGGTTGAAGTTCTCTCCAGGAGTGGCAGGGAAAATGTTTGGATGGAGCATAAATGAACATTGAC
Organism: Dasypus novemcinctus; assembly: GCF_030445035.2. NCBI lineage: Eukaryota > Metazoa > Chordata > Mammalia > Cingulata > Dasypodidae > Dasypus > Dasypus novemcinctus. Next base: position 44,809,182 of record NC_080674.1, on the reverse strand, counting down.
AGTCCATGGAAGACTATCCAAAAAAGGTAGAGCTTCAGGGAGGAGCGGGAGCATGGAAGTTGTAATAGTGGTGGATTGTAAACTTGTTATTTCCGGCAAGTACATTATTCCCTGGAAAGATGGGAGCCCAAAGTGTATCAGAGTATACCATTCTGGTTGGAAATGTGTTGCTCAGGGTGCCTTGTGATTCTTTGTAGTTCTGTGCATTTTAAAATATGATCTCCAAGGACAGGAAGAGTCATTTATATCACATAATCCAGATGTTGGGTAAGGAATTATCATCCCTGAAACTCCACAGGTTTTTTCTATCTGTCCTAGAAATGAGAGACTGCCTCTTTCTTCCATTCTTATTAGACTGGTGCCTTGTGTCAGGTCATTGTTGGATGGGGAAGGGGATGGCAGGGCAATGAGGTTTGTCTTGGAGCAGGCATGGATACAATGAGGTATCAGAAGCTTGATATGTTTGTGTGTACATGTGCATGTGCATGTGTGTGTGTGTCTATGTTCTGACTAGTCTTTTTTTTAATGATTACTGAATCAAATTTACTTTATAGCATTTAATCAGAAAACTTTTTTTCATATAGAAGCTTTCAGTAGCTTTGTTAATTCTGGGAAAACGACAGTAAATAAAGGATTCTTATCTTTGAAATGAAAAATATTTGTAATCCATATGCATTTCTTCCTGACACTAGCCTGTTATTAGAATCACCAAATAACAGGTAGCTGAATCGGTTATACTCCTGGTGTTAGATCCCATTTCCTTACTTGTAAAATGAATGATGGAGCTAAAAGATCTTCAGAATCTTCTCGACGTCTCGCATTTATGATTCTTATATATGCTTGGCACTCTCCTTCTCTCAGCCTTTGTTGACAGAACCCCAGAACATCGGAGATGTGAAAGTTGAAGTCAATCTTTCAGGCCCTCAGTTTTCATTCATTGTTGATTTAGACGATTTGAAGAAAAACCTTCTGAATAATCTGCCCAGAAGGCACATGGCAGGGTCCAGTCTTCTCTCCCCTCTCCTCCAGGCTTCATTGCTTTCAGCTGCTCCATCTTTGGCTTTTCTCATCAGTTTCTGGAGGCTTCTCTCTGTCTCTTTATAGTCTTTTTAGACACATGAAACTGTATGTACAAAGGCGTGAAGGTAAGAAAAGGTGCACAGTACATTAGGAAAACTGCATGTGGATATGTATGCTATAATGTAACATTTGGGATTACAGCAAGAGATGAGTCTAAAGAGTAAAAAGGGAACATATCCTGATGCGCCTTCCTTGGATTTCACGCTAGGAAATTTAAGGGTTTTCTTGAGAATAATAGGAGCTAATTTTGAAGGGTTTTATGCATGGAAGTGATATGAACAGATTTGGATTTAGACAATTCACTTTCTCTACAGCACAGGGAATAGATTTGAATGGGACAAGATTATAGGCAGGGAGACCAGAGAACAGTTACCAGACCAAAATTCCCAATGGAGTAGGAACTTTGTCAATTTTTGTTCCCTATTATCTAGATAAATAATAGGTAGTCAATAAATGTTTATTGTTGAATGGGGTTGTGATAGTAATTTAGGTACCATATGATGGTACACTAAACTAGAATTGTGGTAGTAAGATTAGAGCGGTGGCCAGAGATTCTAAATATGCTAGTGAAGTAGAATCTACAGGACTTGGGCAATGGACTTGAAACAGAGAGAGAGAAGGGAAGGAGTTGGAGGAGTCAAAATAAAAACAGGTTTCTAGCTTGGACCACTTGTGATGCCATTCGCTCAGATAGGAAATATTGAAGATAGAGCAGGTTGAGTGAAGGGAAGATGACAAGTTGCTTTGAACATCAAATGTGGTCTTTGAGAAGCTTGTAAGATATCCACATTCTTAAAAATATCAGAGGGGAGTGGATATAGCACAAGTGGTTGAGTGCCTGTTTCCCATGTTTGAGGTCCCGAGTTCAATCTCTATTACCTCCTAAAAGCAAAATAAGCAAACAAACAAATGAAAAAACCAACTCTCATTTGGGAGTGGATGTAGTTCAGTGGTTGAGTGCCTGCTTCCCATGTACAAAGTCCTGGGTTCAATTCACCACTACCTCCTAAAAACAAAACAAAACAAAACAAACAAAAATCAGAATTTACTAGTGCAGAATTCTGAATTGAGAAAGGTGGTTTGTGTAATGTGTTACTACCTTTATCCCAAGCAAGTACATTAGAAAAAACAAATAGTGATTTAAAAGAGTGGGTTAATTATTCATTCATTTCTCAATGCGCCTGTTTTTGCCAGCTTTTGCTAAATGCTGTAGATTTAAAGTTAAATCTAATACTGTCCCTGCTGTCATGAACCTGAGGATTTCAAGGAAAACCTAAAGAAAGTGATATTTGACCTGAGAATTAAAATGAGTAGGAATTTGCCAAGTGAACATGGGAAGAAAGAATTCTCAAGGCAGAAGAAATACAAAATGCAGGTCCTAGAGCTATGAAACAGGCAAAGTTGTTCATGTTTAAAGTGTGTAAGAAGTTTAAAGGACCTTGAACCTAGGTTCCTGAGGGCAAGAGCAAGATGAAGCGCCCGGAAGTTTAAGCAGAGATCAGAGGGCCCTGTGTATGCTGCACCATTTGACCTTTATCCCATTTATAAAAGAGACACTGTCCTTTATATTATAGTTTTCAATATGTATGTGCATGAGAGTCCATACTGTGACTAGTTTTATCATTAGCCAAGTTCATTGGTTGCCATTTCTATGACAAAATTAAGTTACATTGGCTTAATGAGGCCAGAAATGGCCTGTTTGCAACAATGGCCAGACTATGGGAATTTTAATCAATGTACTTTGCCATTTCTCCTCCCGTTACAGCTTCAGGTGGAGACAAAGGAAAAGATGGAGAAAAGAGCAAGTGAAGAGAAAGACTCACAGAGAGCTAGGAAGTGCAGTAGATGCGGTGTTAGGTGGTGGGGACTACAGCAAAAAATCTCTCCCACTATTGCCCTAGTGAGGTCTGCTGTGGATTTGGGTGAAAGCCAACATTTCTCATTCATTTTCAATGAGTAAACAGAGAGGTGAAACAAAAAGGATAAAAGAATTGGGCTCTTGAAGAGAGGTGGGGAGAGGAGAGTCTTGCCATCACTAGGCTGAGTGTGTTTCAAGCTTAGTCATTTCTAGGATGCTAGCTATGAAAATGACCTTGAGCATTTTAAAACAAGGATACTCAACCAGCATGTTGCAGAACTACACACTGAGCTGTCAAATTTTGATCAATGTGTAAAATTTTTTAGACTTTGTTGTAAAAATGAAGAAAACAGACTGCCCCTGATGTTTACTACAAATCAACATGAAGAAGAAAAGACATAGCTGATACTCAGCCTAAAGGAGAATGATTCAGCTTTCCAGGCTCCTTGCTTCTTTGAAGTTAAAAATGTTCTATCTGGAATTACCTTTATAAACTTGAGCAAGCGAGAGAGCTCTGTGTCGATTGTAGTATTTTGTGACACAAGGTCAATGGGCTGGGAGGCGTGGGAGGTCTGGGTTGGATCTTCATCAATTTTTTTTTCCCAAATTCTACTCAATTTATTCATTTTTTTAAAAGATATTACATTAAAAAAATATGAGGTCCCCATTCACCCCCACCGCCTCCAACCCACCACTCCCCCCACAGTAACACTCTACCCCATCATCATGTCACATCCATTGCGTCTGGTGAGTACATCTCCGAGCATCGTTGCACCCCATGTCCTGTGTTCCACACCATAGCCCACACTCTCCCACGTTCTATCCAGTGGGCCATGGGAGGACATACAACATCTGGCAGTTGTCCCTGGGGCACCACCCAGGACAACTCCAAGTCCCGAGAATGCCTCCACATCTCTTCTCTTCCTCCCATTCCCCGCACCCAGCAGCCACCATGGCAACTTTTTCCACATCAATGCCACATTTTCTTGATTATTAACCACAATAGTTCATGAATAGAATATCATTAAGTCCACTCTGATCCTTACTGTATTCCTCCTTCCTGTGGACCTTGGCTTGGTTGTGTCCATTCCACATCTGTGTCAAGAGGGGATTTAGATTCCACATGGATATTGGATGCAATCCTCCTGCTTTCAGTTGTAGGCACTCTAGGCTCCATGGTGTGGTGGTTGACATTCTTCAACTCCATGTTAGCTGAGTGGAGTAAGTCCAATAAATCAGAATGTAGGAGCTGAAGTCTGTTGAGGCTCAGGGCCTGGCTATCATATTGTCAGTCCAGAGAATCAAATCCCCTAGATATATCTTAAGCCCCAGCACCAACTACAATTCCAGTAAAGCAGCATGAAAGTCTTGTGAAAAGAGAGCCCATCTGAGTCCAGCTCCATCACGCAGAAACACCAGCTCCAAAGAAGGGCCAACTGGCATGGCAGTGAACCCCACCTGCCATGACCATAGAACACGTGGGTCTCTTTAGCCCTCAAAAGGGCCAATATCTGGGGTTGTATCTGCTTTATCTGTCTCTGAGACTCTGCTCAGGTGTGCATAAGGGCAATCCTTCTGACAACCTCCAGACTCTTTTTTAGAAACTCATAGCCATATGAACTCATTTGTCTTTTCCATTTCCCCCTTACTTTAGGTCAAACAGCATTTTTAACTCCTGTTATTATGTGGAGACAGGGATATTCTGCTGGTCCGCATTGAACCTTTAATTTAAGGTCATTTCTAGTTACGTCATCAGCTGGTACTTGGTAGTGATCTCTCAGTGCCAGGGAGGCTAATCCCCAGGTGTCATGTCCCATGCTGGGGGGAAGGCATTGCATTTACATGCTGAGTTTGGCTTCAAGACTGGCCACATTTGAGTAACACGGAGGCTGTCAGGAGGGAACTCTTAGGCACAGTGCTGCTCTAGGCCTTGTTCTTATTTCAGGCGTATAGGCTCACAAGCATAGTCATTAGTATCAGGGGCTCACTGTTGGACCTTCATTCCTTCCTGGTCCTTACCGTTGCACCTGGGGGACTGCCCCTGCTCCCCTAGGGACCACGACAGAGCACCTCTGGCCAGGAACCCAGTACCCCCCCAGCTGTTGTTTTTAATTGTTTCCACTATGAGTATATCCAAACATTTCCATGCACCCTGGACACATGCCCTGTATAACTCCCTGTCAACCATATATCGCCTGTTAATAACATCCCATACCAGTATTCCTCCGCCGCCATTGTTGAACCAATCTGTGACCCAAAACTTCCTGAAAAGTGAAGCCCAATATAATGTCAGGTTCCCTTACTAGTAAAATGGAATATAGCAATGAGTTTAAAGGTTAGATATAGAATACATATTGATTTGGAAAAATTCTACATCCTATCTTTTTCTTTTCTTTTTTCCTAATTATTGAGCTTCTCTTCACAAGAGCCTTAGATCACAGTAATTCATATATACAATATACAGTACTCCCACACATCCACCATAAAACCTTTTCCCTTCCACAGCGATAATCTTTTAACTTACTCATATCATATTTATTTAAACTGATGTACAGACTCCAAGACAATAGCTTTCAAACAAGGTGACATCTGTGCTTACATTGTGGTCCATACTTTAGGCTACACAGTTTTCTAAATTTTTTAGTTATCCTATGTTTTACATTATGGTTTACATTATTAGTCTGTCGGCCCCTATATGTTTTTGGTGTAATATTACATGTTTTATATCCATCCTTGTGTACTCTCGCGAAACTCCTCTCTTGCCCCCACATTTACCTTGGTTCCATCCATTCAACATCCATTTTCCCCTCCCCTTGGGGCCCACAGCGACAGCCAATCTCCATTTCCTGAGGAGCCACGTCCAGAGATACTTGCAACAGTGTTCAGGGCCTGACTTGCTCAACTGCCCTAATGCCCTGGGAGCCACCCTTTCTCTCGAGAGATACAGTTCCCTCTATTTGATGGCATTAGTCCTCCCCAGGATGTGGGTCCACCCCCACTCTCACTACTTGGGTCTCTACCCAATGGTACAACCCACCCTGGCAAAATGAGCATTCAGACATTCCCCAGGAGTCCGTCCCGCGTCAGATCATCCCCTCCGAGCATCCTAAACAGGTAATCCTCCTAATTATATTTTGATACAGTTTTCTCAGCATTTTACTCTCAACCAACACCTAACAATCTCCTATGTTCGTATGTTGCCCCTCCCTCCCCCCAATTTTTTGGGCAATATTACCCATCCGCCCAGCCCCAGCCCCCCTCAAACCCGCAAAGCCCCACCCAAAGGCAATTCCTTGCCCCCATTTTATCTCTTCTTTGTGCTCATACTTACCGCCAGCTCATCATAGATTCCACCCCTGCAGACGTCAGCTCACATCCTTCCTCCACCCCCCAATTTCCTGTAAGCCTCTCTTCCAGTCTCTAGCTCTCTGAGGCAGCTTGCTTATTTCATATCATTGAGGTCATGTAGTATTTGTCCTTCAATGCCTGGGTTGCTTCACTCAACATAAGGTTCTCAAGATTCAGCCATGTTATCACGTGTGTTTGTAGTGTATTTGTTCTTACAGCCGAGTAGTATTCCATTGTATGTATAAACCACATTTTATTGATCCACTCATCTGTTGATGGGCATTTGGGTTGATTCCAACTTTTGGCGATAGTGAACAATGCTGCTATGAACATTGGTGTGCATATATCAGTTTGTGTCCTTGTTTTCAGTTCTGCTGGGTATATACCCAGCAGTGGTATTGCTGGGTCATATGGCAAATCTATGGTTAGTTTTTTGAGAAACCGCCAAACTGTCCTCCAGAATGGTTGGATCCTTCTGCATTCCCATCAGCAGTGGATGAGTGTTCCCCTTTCTTCACATCCTCTCCAGTATTTGTATTCTTCTGTTTTTTTCATAGCTGCCAATCTTATGGGAATAAGATGGTATCTCATTGTAGTTTTGATTTGCATTTCCCTGATAGCTAGAGATTTGGAGCATTTTTTTCATGTGCTTTTTAGCCATTTGTATTTCTTCTTTGGAGAAGTGTCAGTTTAAATCTTTTTCCCATTTTTAAAATGGGTTGTTTATCTTTTTATTTTCAAGATATAGGAGTTCTTTATATATGCAAGTTATAAGTCTCTTATCAGATATATGGTTGCCAAATATTTTCTCCCATTGTGTAGGTTCCCTTTCATCAACTTTAATCATTGTGGTGTCATCTACAGATAGATATAAGCACAACTGAGCAGTGCACAGCTGGATACAGCTTCCTGCAATAAAGAGGTAACAGAGCATGAGATCAAGGCAACAACAACAACAACAACAAAAGATCTTCAGGTTTCCTCGGGCATTCCAGAACTTTGCCTTGGGAGTTTATGCATGAGTATGGTCAATGAAGTAAACACAGAAAGCACATGCTAAAGGATGACCAAGGGAATGGTTCTCCATAACTGGAGGATGGCTTATAAGCTCACTGATATATGCCATTGTGTCAGAACAATTATTGATTTATTTAGTGCTTTTTGAAGTCTAAATCTCCAATATGCAGCAACATTTTTTAGCAATTTGAAGTGTGCTTTTAACCTCTGAAGTACAAGAAATGGTACTTTAAACCCTTGGACCATTTCTTTGAGGAAAGTGTGGGATGCTTAATATGCTTATGACAGCTCTTCATCTCCAAACATCTCCCTACCCCTAACCCCCAACCTCCTGAGGTGAGATGTGCTCCAGCTGCTGCAGACTGTAGCTTAAAGGAGCTTTAATCTCTTGAAGACAACGTCCTAACACAATCTGTGGCAAGATTTAGTGGAACAAAAGATTAAAAAACTCCACTTGACTTTTCTGAATTTGGGAGGTTATTTCTCTGAGAACTGTAGCCCTCCTTAGGAGTTGATAATCAAAATGGCACTTTTCATCCTGACATAACACACTGAACTTCTGATTTCCCCTTTGTTCCTAAAGCCTGGTTTAGTATCCTAACAGTTTTTAATGAGCCCAGTCATCCTTTAAAAAAATAAATCTTGTTTTGAAAACAGAACAATAAACTCAAGGACAATTTTCTGACCATTTATACAACCACTGGATAAAACTAGGCATCTTCAATTTGCATATGCAGAATTTATAACATAGAGGTTTCTGGAATCTTTCTAATATTTTTGTACTAACTGTCATTACCTGTTGATGAATACTGTCAATAAATCATAGAAAAAGATAATAAATCACGCTATAATCATCTGGGAATTCTGAATTATATGTTTTGATCCAGCAACTGGATAATTGAAGCAAGTACATGAACTTATGATTTTTGTTTGACTTGTTGGACCCTACCATTTTTGGCACTTTCCAGAGCTCTGTATTTCTATAATTGCTCTGAAGGTGGTGGTTTTTTCTCATTCCCAGGCAGTTTAAAAGTCTCCCTTCTTTGTTAAGGATGCAAGGGTCACCTTCAAGTCCTTGACCTTTCCCCAGGCTTTTTCACTTAGTGAGTGTGCATTTTAGAGACTGTTAAGCATCAGATTCATTTGACATCATATCTGGCCCAATGCTCTTGAGGCTTAAGTCTAATATGCTGAAAATGAAGCAAAAACAAAAATCGCAGTAATGTCCCCTATTTGTAATTCATTATTTTATATGATATGATGACATTTCTAGGAAAAACATCTTTTTCCAAGCTGGAAGACCTTTTAGCATTGTATTTGCAAAAGTCACTCATCTTGTTAATTAACTAGTTATGCTAAAGCAATAGACAATGACATTGAAAAAGACTACTAGGAATTGCTGGATTTTTTTCCAGTTTCCCACACCAACTCAAAATACTATTCCCATACTTATGCTATCAGATATAAATATACAAAATAAATAAATACTTAAATAAAGATACCAAGACATGAGTTCCTTACAGGAATTCTCAGCTATTCTGTGATTACTTCTCATCCTCCTCCCTTTGACTAAATGTTTTCTCATCTCTATTTTAAGATGATGGTACATCTGGGTCTATTAGAAGCCTCTATTCAACCATAATATCACGCAAGCAATCATGCCTTTGTTTCACAAATAACATCCAGAATAACTGTTCTCCTAACTCATTTAGGAAAAGGGGCTAATACTATTAACTTACCTCACACATTGATAACTACTTTACAGTAGAGAGTCCCACGAAGTGTTAAATAATCATTTGGAAGCAGTATTTATTTCATCAACTACTCACTAGACTGCCCAGAGAGCATCTCTAAAAAATCGCCAACAAACTATTTTGACTTGATTCTTTGGAGGAGCCCTTAGTAGTTTTGGCAGGATAAAGCCTATATGCCCAACATCCCTGAAAGAGTGATGTCAACAACAGAGATGCTGGTTTTGTTATTACCAAGGGAGGTTGGAAAGCAAAGGGAGAAAGTACTAAGGCCAGCCAACTTTCAATTGTTCGTGGACCAATTACTCAATTTTTGCTACTTTGTTTTTTTAACTCTCTCAGTCTTGCCTGGGCAGCCCTCTCCACCACTCCCCGTGTTTTCCACTCTTTCCCCTTTCTCTGTTTCTCTCCATTACACCCATTGCCTCAGCCCTCCTTCCCATCTCCCACCTATGTCTCATCTGTGGAAAGATGACTAACTCCTTCCATCTGTCCCTGTGGTGATTCTGTCTCTTCCTTCACAAGGTCCATCCAGTAGGGGATCAGCCTCCTCCCTGCCCAGCACCCTCCCCACTGCCTTTCCCTCCCCTGACCACAAACTGCCATGCTCCCAAGAGCCTTAGAAAGCTCTTGGACTGGTCATTGGCCACTGGCTTTGTGTAGGTTGCAGAGGACAAGTAGATGAGCAGGGTCCAGGTCTCTCCCTGGAAAGGTCCAAACTACTCCTGTCTCATCTGGGCAGGAACAAGCCCCAAGCCTGGTGTGCAGATGGCCTCCTATGTACAGTTCTTACATTAGACCCCTCCTGGAACTTCTAGGGGAAAGAATCACCCCAATTTTGTGATTCTTTGAGTAATAATGCCTCCACTTAATCTTGATCTGGGGATAGACTGGACCAATTGAAACTCAGGGCAAAAATGTTAGAGAAGATACTGATGCTGAAGGCCAGGATGAGTTTGAGTTGGTCTCCCGTGCCCTGCACTCATATGCATCATAGAACAAGTATAGGGTGGTAGGTGCCATGTCTAGACTCTATACTAGGCACTGGCATGCAGTCCTGGGTAAGACACTTTCCCTGCCTTTAGGACCTCAAAGTCCAGTAAGAAGGACTGACATAGCAATAAATTGTTGCAGTTCAGTGTGATAAGCAAGATAATATAAGTATGTACAATGTGCAAGAGTTAAGAAGAAAGATCAATTCTTTTGCCTGGGAGTAGAAGTTGCTAAAGACCTATGAAATTGATCTAATAAATGTGCAGAGTAGACCAGTTCTACTTGTTGGCAAGCTGTTCCAAAAAAGGACAAGAGTTCATTTAATAGGTAAAACTTTTATTTCTTTTTACTCCTTTTTACTGTGCTGGCACATTTCTTCAACATTTTAATTTGGAAAGTTCTGAAATATCCATTTGGATAAAGTCAAATAAATAGCAAAAGTTAAATATGGAGTTGGCCATGAATTAAAGTCAGTTTTTACTTAAGGGAGTCAACATCTATAAAAGTTAATGGCTTTTTCAATCTGAATATATACAGTTTGGGGGAAAAGATGGAACATGATAAATAAGTGTTTGGAAACTTACCAAATTAAGTGGGTGAATGCATAAGCTGTTGTTTTTTTGCATGTGTTTGGGGGGGAAGGGGTGTCTTTTTTTTTTTTTCCATTCATCAGTGCCTAAAGCTTTGGATGGCAAGTTGTGTTGTGACACAATCATTACCTCATAAATATTCTCCAGGCTCTTATCATATTTCTCTTCCAATTATTTCCTCATTTCATCAATAGACAGCATTAGATAAACCAGCCCCAGAAATGGTATGGATGATTGGGGTGCACCATGGACAAGATTTAAGCATAATAGTTTCCAGTTTTATCTCTGTCACTGAGTGAAAACAAAACAGCAGCAAGCTCCTCACATTCCCTCTTAGTTTCCACATCTATCCAAAAGAGTTGGATGAGATGCTCTCTGAATTCCATTCTTGCTCTCAAGTTCTTTTATCTTGTGTGGTTCAATTTAGCCAAAGATGTAATTTGGACACTGTCAAAGAAAACCCATGATAAGATGATTTTATTTTGAAGCAAATCTAATGTTTGACTTACGTCATCAATTGATACTTGGACTTAAATGAAAACCCATGTCAGTATCCCTACCACCCTAACTAGGTCATCACTCTATTATATGCTCTTCAAGGACCACTTAGTGTCCTTTCAACTCTCTCACTACAATGTATAATTACACTCTTATATTTCGATTACCTTGTTAATGTCTGTCTCCCCAACCCCCACTAGATTGTGAGCTACTTGAGGGCAAGGAACGATCTGGTTTTATTCATCATTAACTCCCCAGTGCCTGGATCGTAAATGAGTAATACATATGTACTGAATGAAGGAATAAATGAATGAGTGTTTCACTATATTAGTTTAATGCAAAACAAATACAATTTTCAATTACATCAGATAAAAAGGAGTTAATATTTTTAAAACATAGCTTACTCTGCAAGAATCAGGAAACTTATCTTAAATGATATTCACCTTAGGTTGCAGGTCTGAGATGACTATTTTCCAATAGGAATTTAGGAATTCTAATTTTTAATAATCAGTTAGTTTTTTTGCATATAAATGACCTTCTGTTAGCTGATGTGAGCCACAAGTAAAAGTGGTATTTATGCATTTCGTATCTAAGATAATTTCTAGGCAACATAATGAATTAAAATACTAAAGTTATAGGAGCAAATTATTTGTCAATGACACAAAATAGAAATGAACTTTTCACTTTAGATTCAGATATTATTTCTTCAGTTGATGGCTTGATCATTTGGAGTTCAGAACGTCACTTTGCTGAAGAAAAAGAGACTGAAAAATAGAAGAAATCCTACCTTTTATTTGCAAAGAGCTGAAGAAATCTGAAACCTTAATTATGGAGTTTACTATTTCTAAAAATAAGTTTCATTTGTAGATGCTTGGCTTGGTGCATCGTCTTTTAGTCAAATATGTCAATAACATATTGGACAGGCTATCTTTTGCCTTCTCCTATGCTGTGTTCATGGAGATGATTCTAAATGCCAGCTTAGTGCTTGCCCTTTAAGACCAATTTATTATTCATGTCTTAGAAGTCCATCTGAAATCATTCCTTCTAAACATGGCCATTAATTCAAAACATCAATTTAGAAAGATTATTTCTTCAGTCCAAGGTAATGTTTTGTGGCAAATGGAGAATCATAGATGCCATTTAAAATGTAGAACAAAAACAAGATGGTAAAAACAGTAATACAGTTTTTCGTTGCTTATCTGAAATTGAAATAAATGCCTGGGGTGTAGAGAAGAATTTTCCTTTTCAAATAAATGAGCATCCAATTCAGATTAAAAAGTAAATAACAAAATTCATGGAAATGTTTGTCTTGCATATAGCAAATATGTACTTAGATTTTAGGGGGAAATATTTTAATATGACTGTGACTTGACACTGAAAATCATCTTCATTAAGATCAAAAAAATGTCAGAATTCACTACCAGATGATTCCATTTTTAATTTTTTCCAGATTTAAGCATTTTGGATTTTCATTGTGACTAAAAATGTTTTCAATATGGATGTCGTATTATAGTTTTAGACTATTTCAGTCCAATGCTCAGGCTGTAATACAGAGTTTAGTGATTTTTTGTGATAGTGTAATGTGAAAACACCTAAAGGGATTAGAACTCTTTACTTACTATAGAACCAAATTGACCATTTATTTTAGTCAAAAGGAAGGAACTTACTTTGCAAATAAATTCAGTTATCCTTTTGCCTAATAGTAATACAATTTCAAAATATTCATTGAAATCCTGAAGTTGTTTTGATTTGACTTTGGGCTGATTTTTTTCTCCTGTTCACCTATAAGAAATTTTTGAAGCAAAACAACTAGATTTCAAGCCAACAAAAAATCTTCAGATTATGTAAAGAAGGAAAGTCCCTGAAAGAAAAGAGCATCCTTTTCATTTCTTTAGTCCAATTTCCCTATATTATTGTTGTGGCTCCTCATCCACTACTGGTGGGAATGTAGAAGGATGCAGCCATTGTGGAGGACAGTTTGGCAGTTCCTCAAAACACTAGCTATAGATTTGTCATATGACAGCAATTCCACTGCTGGGTATATACCCAGAAGAACTGAAAATAAGAACAAGAACTGATATATGCACACCAGTGTTCATTGTGGCATTATACGCCATTGTTAAAAGTTAGAATCAATCCAAATGCCCCTCAACAGATGAATGGATAAACAAAATGTGGTAAATACATACAATGGAATACTACTCAGCTGTAAGAAGGAATACAGGACTAACACAGAGGATAACATGGATGAATCTTGAGGACCTCATGTTGAGTGAAGCAAGCCAGGCATTGAAGGACAAATACTACATGTCCTCTCTGATATGAATTGAGCTGTTTGAGCCATCTCAGAGAGCTAGAGTCAGGAAGATAGGCTTACGGGAAATATGGGATGAGATGAAGGTTGTGAGCCAATGCCCACATTGGCGAAATCTATGATAAAGGAAAGGTAAGTAGTTGTGCAGTGAAGGGATATAATGGAAGTTTAGGGTTACTTTTGGGTTGGGCTTAATGTGGGCTAGGACTGGGAAGAGGGGTCAGAAGGTTCATGGAATTGAAGAGAGGTTTGGGGGGGAACAGGTGAACACAAAACATTGGTGGATACATGGATGAAACTATTATGTTGAGAAAACTTTAGACAATATAGTAAGGAAGGGTTGCTGGTTGGGGATGTTGGATGGGGAACATTTGGCACAGAGTGCACCTGGGGCAGGCTTTTAGGGAGTGTGTGAGTGCTCTTCTTATCATAGTGTGTTATATCAGTGGATGGAGACCCATACAATGAGTGGGAAGGTGTACCCCCATCCTGGGGAGACCCGATGTTCTCAAACAGAGGGGAGGGTGTCTCCTGAGAGCATGGGTGGCTTCTAATGGGGGAAGACAGACTAGTGTGTTGAGCCCTCAGCATTGTTGCAAGTATCTATGAATCTTGTACTTCAAGAAGGTGAAGCTTGGTGGTCAATGTAGGCCCTGAGAGAGCAATAGAATAGATGGAAGAGGGGCCAATTGAAGGGCAGTGGAAGTGTTCTGCATGATCATGCAATGATGAATGCAGACCATGTTAAATTTCATCAAAAATTTATAAAAGTGTATTGTCTAAAATGTAAACCATAATGTAAACTACTGACCATGACCAGTAGCTGTGTTTCAATATTTGTGTATCAGATGTAGCAAATGTAACATCCACATGTAAAAATATCCTTGTTCTGGAAGGGGGAAAAGGAAGAGGATGTTGGGTATATGGGCATCCCCAATATTCTGGATGTGACTTTACTGTGACCTAAAACTCCTTTGAAGACATAATAAAAAAAAAAAAAAGAAAGAGGTAAGGCACTGAGGAAAAAATGGAAGAGATTGCCTTGTCACTGAACATAAAGGACAATACCTATTATAGTGACGAAAGGTAAAATTTCAAAAAAAAATTTTCATAATGTTTTTCATTTTTTAAATACCCCTACTTTTTTACTTAATGTTAGTTTTTCTGAATTATTATGTATTTTATTTCTAACGTTTAACCCTATCATTACTATTTCATTTTCCTATTAATTGAATTTGGCAATATATTAGGCTTCATTTTTGAAGAAGTTTTGGATCACAGAGGGGCTCAACTATGGCAGAAGAAGACCACTGATGTGGGGTTTCATTGATGGAGGATGCATGAGAGGGAGTTTTCCTGAGCACGCATACAGGATATATAAATATATTTGGATGTTTGTTGGGTATTGACACAGTGGTAGAGATTTGCCCGACAACTGAGTGAGTGCTGGATTCCCATCCTGCGGAGCTCTGCCACATTCCCCAGTGGAACAGCAACAATCCCCCAAGTGCAAGGGCAATGACTAGTGAAAAAGGATGGTCCAATGATTGGCCCTTGATACCATTGACTATGCTTGTGAGCCTGCTGAGCTTGGAATTTCAACTTGACCTAGTGTTGCAGGGTGCCTAAGAGTTACCTCCTGAGAACCTCCTGAGCATCACATTTGAGGTGCTTAATGTGGCCACTCTCTAAGCCTAACTCAGCATATAAATGCATTACCTTCCCCCCCAGTGTGGGACATGACTCCTGGGGATGAGCCTCCCTGGAGCAGAGGGATTACTACCAAGCACTGGCTGGTGATGCAGCTAGAAAAAGACCTTGAATAAAAGGGGGAATTGGTAAAGACAAATGAGTTTATATGGTCAAGAGACTTCAAAAAGAGTCAGGAGGTCATCAGAGTGGTTGCACTTATGCATGTCTCAGCAGGATCTCAGAGACAGCCTAAGTAGATAGAGCCCCAGGTAATGGTACTCTGGAGGGCTGCAGAGATAACCAGATTCTACAGTCATAGCGATGGCTCTGAAGTTCAGTGCCTTGCCAATGGGCCTTACTTTGGAATTTGAGCTCCTGAGTGTGAGGGAGCTGGACTAGATGTGACTTTTCTACACATGCCTCTTCTGTCCCTTTTATTAAACCTGTGGTTGGCACTGGGGTTGGTGGATGCCCAGGAGACTTGAGTCTCTGGGTTGTCCATGTGCAAGTTGGGCCCTAGTCTCCAGCACCTAGTCTCCAGTTTGTTGGACTTACGTAGGTCAGCAGAAGGGAGGTGAGGATGGACAACCAACATACCAAGGAACCGAGAGAGTCTACAGCTGAGGCGTGAGAATCCCATCCACCACCCATGTGAGAGCGAAGCTCCTCTCAATTGAGAGGTGGATTGAGCATCGCAATCCCAGTGCCCTCAGGATGGAAGAATAAAATATGGATTAGAGTGGACTTACTGGTATTCTACTCCAGAATTATTGTGACTCTAGCAATGGGAGAATTTATATCATTTATGTGGAGACAGTGGCAATGGGAGCTGCTGAACACAGGGAGAGGGAAAAGGAGGTGTGATATTGGGCATTTTTGAGACTTGGAGTTGTCCTGAGTGATATTGCAGGGACAGAGGCAGGACATTATATATCCTGCCATAATCCACTGAATGGACTGGCAGAGAGTGTAAACTACAATGTGAACTATAATCCATGCTGTGTAGCAGTGCTCCAAAATGTATTCATCCAATGCAAAGAATGTAGCACACTAATGAAAGAAGTTGTTGATATGGGAAAAATGGGGGTGGGGTGGGGAGTGGGGTTTATCAGACCCTTCTATACTTTTAATGCAACATTTTGTGTGATCTATGTATATTTTAAAAATAAATAAATAATATGAAATTATTAAAAAAAAGTGAAAGGTTGGAGAAAGATGTTCCATGCAAATAGTAACCAAAAAAAGATCTGGATTAGACCAGATAAATGTAAATTAACAGTATTATAGTATGTGAACAATAATTACTCAGTACAAGTAGCAAATTGTTCCTGTGATCAGTATTCTGTAATTTTTTTCATATAAGATGAACATTTGCTTTTAATTGAAGGGGCCTGGGGAAGAGATATATTTTTTAATACTTCATTTTTCTTTAACCCTTTCCTATTCATACTCTTTAATTAAAATAATCAATCTGGATCAATAATGATTTAGCATGACTACTATTGAACAAGATTCTGAGTTTTCCTGCCTCATAAAATTATGAGTTGGCAAATTGTTATCTTCTGTAATTCATTCTAAGAAGATATGAAGAATCTCCAAATAGGAATTTGATAATCTAGAAAGAAGTATGGTCTAATGGAAATTAAATAACCAAACCAATAATTTATTTCATTCTTAGAGATTATGTCCAATAATTAAACCTGTAGTATAAAAATTAGAATTATGTGATAGCACTTGTACACTTAGAAACCCAGTAAGTGGGTAAAGATTCAGGGCAGGTAAAGCAAAAGCGACCTGATTTTATGTCTCAGGATCCTGCAGCACTGAAACAGCATAGTTGCATTAATGGTAGTTTATTAATTGTCATTAAAATTTTACTTGCTCCTGATAAAAAAAAATCTATATTCCATCAAGGAAAGTATGGATTTCTGAAGTTGCCAATTTTAAGATGATGCAGACTTCTAGGATCTATTAGTTATTTTTGTTTTTTAACCTTTTTACATAAAATACCAAAAGGAAAAAGAGAAAAGAAAAAGGCACCATTGTTCTTGCTCTTCTTTATGTAAAGCAAAGATTTGAGCTTAATGAAGCAAATAAGTCCACTACAGATTCTTATATATTTGAAATTTGAATGAATGTGTTCATCCTTTTTTTATTGACTTACATTTATATTTATGGTGCACTTGGGGGTTGTAATTCTGTTTGAAATTTTTTCCTATAACAATTTGAATATTAATAGAATAAACCAAGATAGAAAATGAGATCTTGAAACCATGTCAAGTTTCAAAGCATCCTGGACTTCTTATTGTAGAAGGTACCCAGCTGCACAATTTTGTATATCTAAGCAGATTTACTTTGTAAACTTTCATCTTAATCATCAAACTGCCTTTTGGTCCAAACTGCTTGGGGTTCCAACTTTCTGTACCATTGTTAATGAGTTTGGGGAGCAGACTCAATAACATCTAATTATTGCATAGCTGATAGAAATAGTGCCCTTTCCTGAGTATATGTTCAGATTTTCTGGTTTCAACCAGAAACACAATGTCTCATTTTCATGTTTTCTTCTGAACTCACTCTTCATGAAATAGTGCCTCCATTGCCTAGCTCAGTGCCTGGCTTGCAGTAGCCATTAGAATTAATAGAATTGAATGGAAACTATGGCATCATTAACCAGAGAGATTCATGTATTGAATGGGATCCCCTGCTTGAATGGATGCTACCATGCCTCAGTCATGGTAAAAGATACACAGAATCCCCCATGGGAGATAGTTCCCTCAAAATTATATCTTCATGGCATGGTACTGTGCATATTTCCAAAATGAACAGATCACTTCCTGGCTACCCAGATTTATTTTTGAAACCAAGGTAGGTACTCAGCCCCATGACCTTAGCCCCATGATCAAGTCTAATTTCTTAGCACTATTAGAAAAAAAAATAGCCTTTTTGTAAATGGTGGAGACTCCAAACTGGTGGAGGAGTGTAGACTACTCTCTCGAACAAGAAAATGGGGTGAAGAGTAGGCTTCTTTGCAACCAGTTGAGTTTTCTGATCCCTAAGCAATGTGCTGGACTCTCAGTTTATTGCATATAGGTATATTGTGAGTGTTTGGCTTCAGCTTCATTTCAGATTCAATTGAGATTAGCACCATGAGAGATAATAAGGAATATAAAAAGAAAGAGTGATAGAAACTCTCTTTTCTACCTTGACCTTGAGTATTTAAAAGATAAGAGGAAGGATATATGGCCAAGTTAAGTTTGTTGAACAAACATTGCAAATCCAATGCTAACCCAGCCCATTTATAAATGAAAAAATTCAGTTGAGGGCTAGGAGACTTCCCAGTTTACTTATTAATAATTCCAAATAATTCATTTAATTGGAACATCTCAAATTTGTAAAGTATTTTGCAGTTTTCTAAGGCTTTCACAGTCACAACTCTATCTGGACTTCACAATAACCCTGAAGTAGATTGAGGTTATTTCCATCCTGTACATTGCACAAAAAGGTTCTGTGGCTTACAGATATGGTTCAAAATAGGGTCACAGTCTTAGTCTTGAGAATAAGATTGTGTGGTGAGAAGGAAGCTGTCCATTCTGGACATTAACGAAGCAGTGTAGAGATTGATGCTACTGTCTTCCGGGAGTAGCCTGTTAGTGGACGAGCTAGATCTGGAATCATGGATTCATAACCCTAAGTCAATATTGTGCCTCTAAATGATTTGTTTTCCACTAAATTCTACTAAATGTAATGGTATAAAGTAGCTAAGAAAAGTAAATGAGCACTGTGAACCTTTATTTCCTATCAGAAATAGTAAGTGGCTTTCAAAATGGCAAGTGTTTTATCAACAATATATTAAAAACTTATCCAGAATGCCTTACTTTGCTAAGATATTGGCAAAGGTTTTTGTTTGTAGGTTTTTTAATAGCAAAATCTTTTAATCCCCTATAATGAGATGAAATATCAGAAATAAGAACCGTCTAAGATACATTGTTATTAGTAATTAAGAAAGTCAGGTGGCAGACCTGGCCCAGTGGTTAGGGCGTCCGTCTACCACATGGGAGGTCCGTGGTTCAAACCTCGGGCCTCCTTGACCCATGTGGAGCTGGCCCATGCACAGTGCTGATACACGCAAGGAGTGCCGTTCCACGCAGGGGCGTCCCCTACGTAGGGGAGCCCCACGCGCAAGGAGTCCGCCCCGTAAGGAGAGCCGCCCAGCGTGAAAGAGAGTGTAACCTGCCCAGGAATGGTGCCGCACACATGGAGAGCTGACACAACAAGATGACACAACAAAAAGAAACACAGATTCCCATACTGCTGACAACAACAGAAGCGGACAAAGAAGACGCAGCAAATAGACACAGAGAACAGACAACAGGGGGTGGGAAGGAGGTTGGAGAAAGGGAGATAAACAAATAAATCTTTTTTAAAAACCTTAAAAAAAAAGTCATAAATTTGAAGATAATTTCAAATGATTCCTGCTTAATAACTTCCAGTGGGACATGAATTCCTAAGAAAATTAGCAGCAATATTCTTTGGGTTCTTCCCTGCTAATTCCAACTTTCAGTTGATACATATTCAATAATTATTTCCCTGGAAGTAGTTCTGTCCTTCTGAAACAGTTCCCTGTCAGAGAAACATTACCGCCTTGGGAGAAGTTGCTTTCCCAGGTTTGGTCTCTAACTGGAAGCAGGCTGATAGGTGATAAGCAGCTGGTTCCTGTGGCTATGAGAGACAACTCCACCACATGGTCCTGCAGGCTAGCTCCCCATCGACTTCCCTTTGTGGGGTTCTTTTCCATTTAAACTCAGGTTATTTGAAAGAAAATCTTTCAGTGTACAATGGTAAAGAATACACAGGATTAAATTCTTCAAGTTTAGAGCAGAGAAACTGAGAATACAGGACATTTATTTTTAAAGTTTTGGTTAACTGAGGAGACCAATAGGTCTTGTTCACCTCTAGAGTAATTTTTATGTTTCAGGATGTTACTTAATTAAGTCATGCACAATATCAGGGACACCATGTGCATTCAGGTTCAAAATTCAGTTGTAGGCAAATGTACTAACCTAAAGCAAACTGTGGTAAGTGCTGATCGCCTCATTCCCTGAAAGAAACTGCTTCTTAATTATCTCATGGAGGTACTGCTAAGAGAAGGACCCAGGAGAGCAACATCTATATAAAGTTATGCAGTTAGTGTACCTGTAGGGGAGACTCTATAGAACCGTGAAAGTAATTGAGATTACACACACACACACACACACACACACAGAGCCTTTCCCCCTCTCTCCCAAATTTTCAAGAGCTCTTCATGTGCCCTCCTCTGGCCCTCTTCTTAGCCAGCATTTGTTATAATTTACCAAGGGAACAGCTCTGATTATATCTCTGTAGAGCAGTGTTCATATGTGAACCACATATATGTTTAAATGTTCTAGTAGTCCCTTAGAAAAATAAGTCAAAACAGGCTAAATTAATTTAATAGCAAAACTACATTTAACTCATATCTAAATATCATTTCAACATGTGATCAGTATAAAAAAAGATTAATGCACATTTCACATTCTTTTTTTCATATGACATCTTCGAAACCATGTGTGTATTTTACACATATTAAACATCTCAAATTGAACCTGCCGCATTTCAGATGCTTTCATGGCTTGTGGCAACTTTATTGGAACACACAGCTGCAGAGATACACATAATATACGTTATATTATGTCATAGATATACATCAGACAATGCCTACTTTCAAAGATCTCATAAGTTAAAGGGAACATATCCCAATAATCGATGGGGAATGTCAGTTCACCTATTCCTGAAAGCAGTCTCCTTATCTCTCATGACACCTCTCTTCTACTCTGGCAAAGTTCCTTTTACCTACACCTTCATTCACCTTCTCCTATTTCAATGAAAATGCTGTCTCTACCTGATTATAGCAGGAATATTTCCCACTGTGGACACCACAGTGGACTACCCATCATGGTTACCCTACAGAGTAAGTCTTCAAGTCTTGGAAATAAAGATCTTCATGGAACAGCCCAACCTTACCTATGAAACTATTTCCAACCACCCACCAACACAACACCTCTACTTGAGTCAGTTCGTCTTTGCTGCCCACACATATAGTACTTGTCTTTTCCTTTGGAACATCACTCCTGATTAATCCCCAGACCTTCCCTCTCCCTCTAATCCTTCCAAATCTTGCATGGTCTCAAAACCCCAGTTCATGTAATGCTTCCTTAGAAAGCCTTCCCTGACTGTGCCAGCTGACAGTGATTGCCATGTCAATGATTTTCGTAGCTGGATCACAGATAATTTTCATCTCTCCTCTCTATCATGTAAATGTATAATCCTTTCATTCTTGCCTTTTTTTTATGCATCCACTTTTTTCCGAGTCCTGTTTCTTTCATTAGGTTGGATTTCTCTTCTCTGATCTAAGTTCACTTCTGGGCTTTCACAATAAAAGCATTTGAGCACAGTATCACACCATTATAGAACCAGAATTTAAGTGGTTGTTTTTATGGGAAAAGATGAAATCTCCTGAATATTAAGGAAAAGAAGCCACTTGTTTTTATACCTCCTGTATCATAATATTACTCCTATAGTCTGATTATGTAAGTCATTTTTAATGAGTAGTAATGTAAAATGAAAGTACTTCTGCAATTTATGTAGAAAAAGAATCATTCTGACAAAAATATTCTCATCGCTTTAAGATTTGTTAACGCCAACAGATTTATACGTGCAGAACACTGGAAGAAGTCTTTCCTCTAGTCCAGCCAGGACAAATTCCATAATAACTTTTAAAGATCTATTCCTGTAAGCCTCTCCTGAAATAATCCAGGACTACTTATGCTGTGAGGAAGAATTTTATTTCATCTTTTTGGAGCTATTTTTATAGCATTAAGATTAATGCAAAGGAAGATTTTAATTAAGAAAAATGTGTATCAATTTTTCTTTTAGGACCATATTTTCAAATGCTTCCCTAAAACACAACTAGACACAGTTGCTAATTATGCTTCTCTTCCATAAAGCACATTCTATGTTCAATGACTCTTAGAATCAATAGCTAGTTAATTAATGACTTAATTAAAACTAAAGTGAGCACCAGCCCTGAGGAAGGGCAGTACAATTGTCATTATGTCATCTTCTAACTCCACTTCTGTATGCCAGCGGTGATAACCCTAAATGCAGGATAAATCAGGAAGGCAGCTAATTAACATGACCAGCTGTTCTCATTCTCATGCATGGGTGAATCCAGATTTTGAAAACCAATATATATTTACCTAGATAATTTCTATCCTTTGGACAGCTTCACTTTAAAATAACCCAGATAAGACTTACCTAGAAGGCCAACATCCCTGAATAATACCATTGGTGCTATCAGCCGGAGCTACCTCCCAGCACATCCAAACTTCCACCTTTCTCATCTGCTTCCACCCTTTAGTCTCCAGCTGCTATCCGCTTCAGATGACTCTTGAGGGCTTTTCTTACAGTTCTGATGGGATCCAGTTCCTACTTGTTTTGTAGCTTCTTTGGAAGAGGAAATGAACTAAAGAGCAATAAGATGGGTAAGGCAGCAAGCTTATCTAGGCTCTTATGGAACTGGACCATCTTCTCTATCCCTTCTTCTAATACTACCTAATACCTGCCTTCTTTCTTCAGAAAACCTGTTAAAGAATTCCAGGAAAAGGGTGGTTATGGGATGTGTGGCAGTTTGATATTTTTTATGAATTCCAAAAATAGATACTGGATTGTGTTTGTAAACTGGTCTCTTCCTCTGGGAGTATTAGATTCAGAGGTTTCACTTTTACTTTATTATATCAAAATTAGGGCTTTTATTTGACCACATCATTAAAGTGACTTGGTTTGAGTCCTTACCCCCTTGGTGGGGATAAAACAAACTTTCACATGGAAGTAGACATACAGAAGCAGATACACAAGAAGAGAGAGTACTCCATAGACAAGGTCCTGGAAAGAGAGATGAGCCTGATAGTCTACAGCTGACCTTATGGAGAGACCAGAGCAGCTGAACCTGGAAAAAAACAAGCCCTGGGGAGAGTGACAAGGCTCATGCCAGCCTACAGCTGAGATCAGAAGAAGCTGGGATCATGGAACCTTAAGAGAAAGGAGGAAGGCTGAATCCTCATAGACATCACCCACCATCTTGCATCAACATGTGGCAACAGACTTTGAGTAAGAAAGTAACCTCTTACAGTATCTTGAGTTTCGTTCTTTAGGGTCTGGTAACTGTAAGGTTCTACCCCCCCCCCCCCCGCCCCTAAAATAAAAACACCCTTTATAAAAGCCAACAGAGTTCTGGTACTTTGCATCAGCACCCCTTTGGCTGACTGAGAAATATTCATGATTGAGATGATTGAGGATGATTGAGAAATGTTCATAGAAAAATAGCCAAAATAACCCTGGTTGGTAATAAGAGAACAGCAGTAAGCAGAAAAAGTCTGGAGATACTCTGCTATATGCTACACCCCAGTTAGAAAATTGCATTAACTTCCAGGCATGTCTTATTGGAGGAAATATAGACCAAGTACAATATTCAGAAGAGAGTGACAAGGGCAATAAGAAAGTTTGGAACTGAATTTTTAAAGGGAAGGAAATGAGGATATTTAGGATGGAGAAGGGAATATATAGATGCTGGAGGTAAGATAATATAATTCTTTTCAAATATTTAAAGGAATATCATTTTGAGGAGGAATAAAATTACTCTAGATAAACTAAAACAGGACCAGTGGGTGGTTAGAAAGAACCTTCTAATAGTGAGAACAGTCCAAAGATGGGAGGGTCTAACTCAAAAAGACTGAAAAGTTCGAAGTCTCTGAAACATACAGCACACTGAGCCCTCGGCAAGGATACTGTATTGCACTATATCCAGAATTGTGTTCCTTAGAACATTAGGTCCACTATGATGTCCATTGGTGGTTTATGAGAAGAAATAAAAGGGATGTGAGTGTGTGCATGTTCTTAAGTCAAATAATTTGGGGGAACACCGGTTTATAAACAGGGAAATAAATTCCTTAACATAAGGACATTGCAATGTCCTTAATATGCTTATATGCTACTATGTAGATTATGAACATCTAGGAGGCTTAACTTTTCCAAAACTTATTTGACCAATGAAACTTTTGTTTTAGGAATACCTTTTAATATCTCATGAAGCGTTATTCCATTGAACTCAGTTTAGGAAACACTTTGTGAAAAATGTAGTCACTGTTTATAAATGTCATAAAGACATTTTCAAACCCAGTATTCTCTGAAAAGTTTCTAAATGTGTCAAGATGAAAATATATAGGGAAAAGGAAGTATATAGTGCCAGTTAAAACACAAATATGGTACCTAAATGAGTTGGCAATATTGATTGTACTTTACTAAGTTACTAGGACTTATCCATGTTGCCAAAAACTTCTAAAGTGGTCAAGTAGTTTTAAGAGTGTCAGGTGATATGATTTCTCAAAGAATAACCACAGATAGCACAATGGAAAACATTCTTCTAACTCAGGCTAATTGGCATAAAATGCTCCACTCCAGTACTATTAAAATACTCTGACTTAGTAAGACCGCTGTCAGAAGGAAATTGTAGAATTAACAACATAATGAATCTTATTCTCTTGCAGAACATATGACATGTTTCTCTACCCTTTGCACCTGTGCTTGTCCTTGATTAAAGGGGGAAAATCCAAAGAAATCACCCCTGATAATTATGCCTGATTATGGGCCTACAGACATAGGAACACACTAGCACCTGGGATATTATGATCAAATTAAATTCAATTTGTGTTCATTCTTCCTGTTAGGATTTTCTCAACGGAATGTGAAATTTTTAATTTGGCTCTTTTTAAATTGAACATCTCATTTGGATACTATAACTACACATCTTTGAAAGGGCATGTCAGGGACATGGAGTTGTGCAAAGTACTATGCATGAAAGTATTACTGTGATGCTGTAATAAATACTCACCAGGTTCTGTTGGGTAGTTTGGACTGGAGAAGTCTCCTATGAGAGTGACTATGACAAATGTTTTCTTCAGAGGTGGGTTCAGATTTTCTGAGCCTCTCATGCATTATTCATAGTTTAATGGTATACACAGGAAAATCCTAGTAGATGGCTGAGGTGAGACTCTATGGTCATTATTCATAAATAGTCCAATTTTGCAGGTCTTGCTGCTTTACCAGGGGAAGCAGAAGGACCTCTGTGAATTTGTGCAAGTGTATTTCACTAAAGATAAGCACCATCTTTCTCAGGTAACCTCCCAGGTTACACTAAAACCAACCTAAAATCTACCATGGTTGTACTTTGGCAATGGAATTATGGTGTTAATTTCTCTATCTCATGATGATTGCCAAAGAAAAACCAATTTTATGGGGGTGAAGGAGAGATTCTACTGATCACAGAATTTCCTGCTATCTAAATGGGAGACTTGTAAATTAGGTTTCCTAGAAAGCAGACTCTGAGATGCTGATTTGTATATAAAAGGTTTATCCTGGAGATCCCTTGGGATCAATACCTATGGGAGAGTGAAGGCAATAGGATTGGACAGAGGGAGAAGTTGGGCTGTGATGTGGTCTCAACAAAGGCCTCAGCCAATCTTACATGGGCTCTGGAGCTGGGATGGACCTTAAGAGTTGTTCAGCCTCAAGGTAAGTGCCTTTTATACACCCCTCCCCAGAGATCAGCCATTGGATGCAGGTTGCCCCCAGGGAAAGTGAGGTCTCTCCTGTTGAGGGCAATTCATGAACTGAAAATTGACTGAGAGCTTAAAACCAGCAATCCTTCCTGAGAGAAAGAGTATCTTTCTCCAGAAGGAGGTGTCTGGGTGGTTCATCATGGCATTCACCACATAGTTGCATGATAAAGAGTGACTTTTGCAATAGAACATCTGCCTACCATATGGGAGGTCCAGGGTTCAATCCCCAGGGCCTCCTGACTTGTGGGGTGAGCTGGCCCACATGCATGCAAGGAGTGCCGTGCCACACAGGGGTGTCCCCCATGTAGGGGAGCCCCATGCTCAAGGAGTGTGCCCTGCAAGGAGAGCCGCCCCATGCAAAAGAAGTGCACCCTGCTCAGGAGTGGCACCACACACAGGAAGAGCTCATGCAGCAAGATGACGCAACAAAAAGAGACACAGATTCCTAGTGCTACTGACAAGGAATGCAGGTGGACACAGAAGAACACACAGCAAATGGACACAGAGAGCAGACAACTGGGGTGGAGGTGGGGAGGAAGGGGAGAGAAATAAATAAAAAATAAATAAAAAATCTTTAAAAAAAACTTGCCTTAAAGTAAGATGAAATGAGATAAACATAGGTAACTAGTATTTATTTATTGTCTGCAATGTGCTAGGCAGTTTAAGCATAAATACTAATAGGAGGTGCAGCTAACATTTATTAAGTTCCTAACATGTCTTAAGTATTGTGTTAACTTATATGCATGTTATTTTATTTAATCTTCACAATCCAAGAATTAGTTTCCCTTATGATTCTCTTACACTGAAACGATCAAGGTTAAGTGACTTTCCTAAAGTAACACAAGTACAAGTAAGAGTGACAGCTTTGGAAATCAGACAGTCTGCTCCAAAGTGTTCACTTTTAACCTCTACATTATGCCACTTTTGTTGTACCATTTTGTTTTATTCTTACAAAAACACTTGAAGTAGGCACCATTATGATCCCTCTTATATAATAAGGAAAATTATCTGAGGGAGGTTACACATTCTTACTAACACTCATGATGCTTTGTCTGATTCCAAAGCTCTTGCCTTTTCTATGGTCCCTGTACTGTTTGTAGGTAGTCAATGAAAACTCGATAAATATTCATTTAAGTTATGAGTCCAAAACTTTGGCTTCATGCCTTTGTGAAAGTCCGTGGAATATTTCTGGTGGAATTGGAGCATTTGCCAATAAAGAGACCAGCATCTAGTTCATGAGACCAAAGGAGACTTCAGGAACATCTCCATTTTCCAAACAAGGCAATTCAGAGCACTTAAGCAATTTCTGTCTGTAGTAGTTTGGGGACTTCAGGACTTAGTCCTATACCAAAGGTAGGGACCATATCTGATTCATCCCTGTATCTGTCCAACAACTACCACGTGGCAGGTATCCAGTAAACATTTGTCGATAGCATGAACACATATCTGAATTTGATGATGATCAATAGTTGTCAAAGTTTCACTATCAAAGACTTTCTTCACAGAGACCTTTACCTCTTGATAAATGTATATTTTGTAGATAATAATTTGTTTCCCTATTGTTTACATTAGAGGAAAATCAAAATTCCCCCAGAACTTCCTATAAGCAGTTGGTAGGCAATACTAAAACTGCATTGATGAAAGTATTCTGCCAACAGAAAGGTGGCATTTCAGTGAATTCATGTGACCACAAATCATGGGTAAGTGGTTACTGTGGTGGCTTTCGCCGTTACTATCTCTGATAGCCCTAAGTCCAGGACCCTCAAGTTGGGAGCCATTGAGAGCTTAGAGATAAACCCAGATAGTCCTGGAGATGCTTGCTTCAAGCAAAAACAGATTCAAAACTTCCCTTCAGGACAGATTTAAATTTAAAACAAATTTAAAAGTTCAGCAATGACTCTTTCCTTGCAAGTGGAAAAGTTTCCAAAGAGAGGAGAAAGGAAGGTCAGATGCTAGCAGATAGAAATTGTATGCCTTGGATAAAGTAAATTGCTTCTGGGCTTTGTGTACCCAAATTCCCCCAGCATTTGTGCTGAGTGAGGAGCAATTTGGTACCAAAGAAGAGACTCTCAAGTGAGAACACTTGAATTCATACAGAAGTCTTCATTGTATTGAGAATCTACCCAAGAACGAAAACCCATTGTCTGCCTCCTGGCAATCTAAATTTTATTAATATACAGAAGGGCCTCTTTGTTTAGAATGGACAAAGCTTTTATTCTTCCATCAATTCACTTGAAACATTAGCAGAAAGAATAGTCCCTGCACACCAGGAGGCCCCCACTGTAGGGCTGTCTGGGCTCACGGTCTGTCTCTAGCCAGGGTCCTGACTAACTCTGAAATTGGCTCAGAGCTAATATTGAGCCTGATGACATGGTGCATTTTATGAGCTCTAAATACTGTTTTTTCATTTTTTTGTTTTGGTAGTTTATATTGTCTTATGGATTTTTAACAGTTTTCTTCCTAACCACAAACAAAAGAACTGCCGTTGCCATCCTCAAAGGAAACGGATGGTATCTTTCCCTCTAATTTGACTGCATCCCTTATCGTCAAAAACACAACATAAAAACGAATAGCCTGACCAGGATGGGAATGGGGTCATATAGCTCCCATACACTCCTGAGACTTGGAATTCTGCCCTAGGAAACTTCAAGCAGCTGGCATAGTTAGGGTGAGGGTGAGGTCTGGTTAGACCCAGTGCCCCAATATGCCTGGTGTGACAGCAAGTCTCGCGTCCTTGTCCTGCTGCTCCCAAAGCATGTCTGAACGGATGGCAGTGACTGAGTAATTATGAACAACCCTGGACCTTATATTTGAATAGGACTTCTGTAGATATCACCTCCTGTGTGCATGTGTGTGCTAGAGCCTCACAGCAACCCCAGAGGAATTACTCATTCTAATTTTACAATTAGGGAAATTTGAGACTCAAAAGAGTTTGCGTAATTTATGTAGGATTATAAATAAAGCATGTCATGGTTGTCAGGACCAGAACTCAAATCTCCCTCCTCGCACCAATCCAGTGGATGTAATCATATTTTTATTATTATTAATCAATCTCTCTCTTCCCTACTAGACTGCACCAGGAGAGCAAGGGAGCAAGGGACATGTTGGTATCACAGTGCCCTTGGTGCACTAAATAATATTTAGCACATCGGTGATCTCTCAGTATTTGTTGAACAAATATGTTTATAAAAACCACAAATGGAGTTTGAGCTTGATTTGAGCCAAGAATCTGGGAGAGCTAAGGAGAGAGGGGTTTCTTTCTTTTGCAGCCACAGGAGGAAACATTGAGGTCAACTGTATGTTTAGTCATGCCTTTTATTAATTTCTATGTTACATCTAAACAGTCATGATCATTTAGTCCCGAAAATGTATAGTGCAGGACTTAGGACAACTTAGGAGGACATTACTCTCCTATTTAACAAAGCACCCCCTCCCAAAAAAAAAAAAAACAAAAAACAAAAAACAAAGCCCAGGTCGCTTAAAATATCTAGAATTTCTTGTTAGGGCATTGTTGTGTGGACAATTCATATGACTTAATTCTTTCTCTGAGTACAACTTTAGGGAAAAAATGTTTTTTAAAAAAATGAACGATTTTCATCAGGCATAAATCAGATATGCTATTTCCTGAACAGAAACCAGCTTAGCAAAAAATGATTTTCGTGTTTATGAAAGTTACAATTTATGTAATACACCTGTCTACTCAAGGTTATTTAGAAGCCCCTTCCATTGTTTACGCCTGTCAGTGCAAAGGTCCTGCCTAGTATCACTGTTATACTTCAGCAAATGAAATGCCAACTTCCTTGGCATTCAAAGGAAAAGTATCCTTTTGTTTTCTCTTTCTTTTCTTTACATTTTCAAGTGAAATTTGCCAAGTTCTCAGGAGTGGCCACATTGACAGAAAATCATATTTAAAAATTGGTCATGCTTGATTTTAGTAATTTGGTCCTGGGTGACTCAGTTGCTCAGGGGAAAAATGACCTGTGATCATTATTTTAAATGAATTGGCAGAGTCCCCATTTCTCAGGAGAGGCTGGGATTGGAACAAGGCAGTAAATAGGCACTTAGATATTTTCATATTAATCTTTATCCCCAAGTATATCAGAGTTCTGTAAAAATTAACAAATTGATTTTGAAAACTGTATTGCATACAGGAAAAGAAACACTTCACTGAAAATAAATGCATTCAAATATAATTCACTGAAAGACACAATTTTTTTAAAAAAGATTTATTTATTTATTTATTTACCTTCCCTTCCCCCCCCCCCCCCCCATTGTCTCTTCTCTGTGTCTATTTGCTGTGTCTTCTTTGTCTGCTGTTGTTGTTAGCAGCATGGGAATCTGTGTTTCTTTTTGTTGTGTCATCTTGTTGTGTCAGCTCTCTGTGAGTGCGGCGCCATTCCTGGGCAGGCTGCACTTTCTTTCCCGCTGGGCGGCTCTCCTTACAGGGTGCACTCCTTGCGTGTGGGGCTCCCCTATGCGGGGGACACCCCTGCATGGGACGGCACTCCTTGTGCGCATCAGCACTGCGCATGGGCCAGCTGCACATGGGTCAAGGAGGCCCGGGGTTTGAACCACGGACCTCCCATGTGGTAGACGGACGCCCTAACCACTGGGCCAAGTCCGCCAGCCCCCACAATTTTTTATTATCCACAACTATTCACAATTGCAAAATATAAGTTTAGAGAAGTTATCTAAAATGGATAAAGATATCTATTTAGATAAGGAAGTTATTTTAGATATGCTTTTAAAGTCTCTCTCCAGAGAGAGAGAAGTAGCAAATATATTGAGTGCAGTTAAAAGGGGAAATTTTAGCCCATATATATGTTACTAAAATAAAAATAAACAGAAAAAAAACAGGATTGTACAACTCAATGAATCCTATAGTAAATGATGGACTAATAGTTAATAGGACAATTATAAAAATGTTCTTTCAGGGAAGCGGACTTGACCCAGGGGTAGGGCATCCATCTACCACATGGGAGGTCTGTGGTTCAAACCCCGGGCCTCCTTGACCCATGTGCAGCTGGCCCATGCGCAGTGCTGAAAGCAGTGCTGTGCCACGCAGGGGTGTCCCCACGTAGGGAAGCCCCACACACAAGGAGTGCACCCCAAAGGGAGAGCCTCCTAGGATGAAAGAAAGTGCAGCCTGCCCAAGAATAGTGCCGCACACACGGAGAGCTGACACAACAAAAAGAAACACAGATTCCCATGCCGCTGACAACAACAGAAGCGGACAAAAAACATGCAGCAATTAGACACAGAGAACAGACAACTGGGGCGGGGATGGGGGAAGGGAAGAGAAATAAATAAATAAATCTTAAAAAAAAAAGCTCTTTCAAGAGTTATAAAAAATGTACCTCACTAATGTAAGTTGTTAATAATGAGATGGCTTATGGGGACTCTGTATTTTACATATTTTATGCATGGTATTTTTGTAAACCTCTAATTTCTCTAACAGAAAAATTATTAATTAAAAACTGCATTTGGTGAAAAATTATTTATATCTACATAGATACAAGAAAAATGAATTTGACATGGATTCAAAATAAATTTCAAATAAATTCTAAGAATTGAATAATTATAATTAATTAATTGATAAAAATAGTAAATAGATTAAAGCTATCAGATTAATTGAATTTAATTTTAATAATTTTTTTTTCACCAAGCTAATGATGATAATTACTACTATCAATATCATTAATACAGAATGCTGTGTATAATGTATAATGCCTAATATATTTATGTGTAATGCAGGGAAAGTCATTTTGCAAATTTGCTGGTCAATTTAATCATTTGAAGCTGAGCCCTGCCAGGTGTGGGAAAGTTTTAATATAGAGCTTAATCTTTTTCAAGTTGAATTTAAAATGAACAGTTTTATTCAGTTAAGGAGCAGTGAGTTCACAAACTAAAATCTGTGGCAATAGCCACAGTGAGGAAAACTGAGTACGATTTTCATGAGTTATATTACTACATACTCTTCTATTCTCAAAGTAAATCTTGTGTTTCAAAAATGAACCCCCCTTTTATTTATTCAACAAATATCTACTGAATGCTTCCTATATGGGAAGAACAGCACTGGAGATACAAGAGTGAGGAAACAGTCACTGTCCTAAAAGAGCTTGCAGACTTGTTGGGAAGACATATATTGATCAAACACATCAATAGCTATAAAGTTAAAATCATCCTTAGTGTTTTGGAGAAATGACATTTAAACCCAGCTCTGAGAGACGAGTGCGTTGACCAGGCGAAGGTCAGGAAAGATAAGGCATTCTTGGTAGGAAAAAACATACAGCATCTACAAAGTCCCCTGAAGAAGCTTAGTTTGTTCAAGATGAACAAAATGGACGGCGTGGCTGAAATTCAGTGAGGGTGAGAGGGACGGGAGAAACTGGAGGAGTAGCTAGAGACCAGTGTTCAAGGCCCTACAGGCCAGCTGCAGATTTTTATCTTTATCCAAAAGGCCAGGAAGGTAATGAAGCTTTCTAAGTAGGAGATTGACATGAATTAATAAGTTGAGGTCAGAATACTGAGAGTTACTGAACTCAGCAGTGTGACCTGCAAAAGAACTCAGCACTACCTAAATGCTTTCCTTTAAATCCTTTCAAAACTGGTTCACAGAGCCAGTACATCAGGCACCTCTGGCTCCTACCTCTCCCCCTCCCTGTTGCTTGCTTGCAGAAGGGAGGCTTTCTGATTCCTGTAGACTTGCCTGTCTCTACTCTAAAAAGCCTGCAATTTGTTTGAAGATGACTTTTTCAGGACAGCTCCACATTCCAGAGAAGGGCTTTATGGTTTCATACATCAAGTTTGCATGCTGGACCTGCTTTTTTACCAACTTAATTTAGAATCTGCGATGGGTCGAACATACTCTGATGTTTGCCCACAACCATGTGCCCAGGAATCCAAGCCCTCGCAAAGACATTGCCCCGAAAACCTCATCATCAGACTTGTCTCAACTGCACCAGGCATCCGCCCCCTCCTTTCTGCCTTTGATTGGAATTGTGAAATTTGGAAAGAAATCTTGTAGACTCATTTTTACATCAGAACTGTCTTATGCCTGCACGTTGGTCCCTATGTCTCAGAATTTCCTACTGCTGTCCTTTTTTGAGACGCTGCAGCTTCTGGGACAGGACATGGGTTGTCTCCCAGTGAAGAGTCAATACAATCACACAGTGAGCCAGGACTTCTTCTAAGCACTTTATGCTTATTAACTAATGTAGCCCTCATTATTTCATGCCCGCTTTATGAATGGTGAAACTGAAGCACAAAGGGATAACTAACTTGCTTATTATAAATGGTAGAGCTGAGACTTGAATAGAAACAGTTTGGCTCAAAAATTGGCACTGGTGCCATGGCTTTATTTTTATTTATCTTGAATGATTCTCCTGATAGTGAGATCTTGAAAGTAAACAGAATCTAAATTCATAATATAGGTGCATTCAGCATTTAATTAAAGAAAGGAATTTGTAAGATGGCATTATAGTACTTGTACAGTCCCATCTACACCAAAGTCAACCACTGTATAGAGACAAAAATATAAATTCAAAGAGAATTTAATAATCTCTTCAAATTACATACCTCATAACTCCACTTAGAAATATTTCCTTCATATCACCGAATACTATCCAAATCACCATTAGCAGCCCCTTGGTTGTTTTCTAGGAAATTCTTGTTGTAAACTAGCTGAGAGGTTTCACAGGGGGAAAAATGAGCTGCTTGTTTATATGTGAAGAGAAAGGAAGTTTCAATGTCAATAGACATAAGACTTTGAGTGGAATTAATATTAGGTTCTTTGAAAGGGAAAAAAAATGAAGAAATCTTCCTTTAATTAGATAAAATCAACACCATACTTTCATTGCATGTAGGATGAAACTCCCCAAGTGTCAAAGGTGGCCCTTAGTCTGACCAACACTGCCCTGCTCCTCCCCAACTCCTGTCCATCGCCCTCCTGTCCTCACACCTCCTGGGCCCCTGTTCACCTTTTCTTTCCTAATCACATCATCTCTTTCAGTCCCATATCTTTTCTATGCCTTCTTTCTTCTTTACCTAAAGAATGCCTAGTTAAATCCCTCTTTAAAATTTCCCAAGTGAAATGAAGCATTTCATTCACTATGCCCCCATAGCATCCTACACCTACTTGTATTGCAACATATTATTATATCGTATTGCTGTAACTGGTTCAAATCTTTTTTGCCCCATTTAAACTTTGAGACAACTGAATCTAGGATCCCGAGTTCAACATTTGAAGTCAACAAATGTGTTGCTTTCCTTTTGGGTTCCAGAGATTGTGGTGGGTACAATAGATACATTGTTGACTTCTTTTTTTTTTTTTTTCATTTAAAAAATTGTATTGAAGTGTATCATTTGTACATGAACATACATAAACAGTAAGTATGTGAACTTATAAAACAAACATGCATATCATACAGGGCTCCCATATTTCACCCACCACCAACACTTTGCATTGTTGTGAAACATTTATTACAAACTAGGAAAGAGCGTCATTAAAATAGTACTACTAACTATAGCCCATGTCTTATATTTGCTGTATTTTCCCCCAACCCATCTGATTATTAACACCCTGTATTAGTATTATATATTTGTTATAGTTTGTGAGAGAAGGTTCTCATATTTATTCTGTTAACCACAGTCCATTATCCACCGCAGGATTCATTGTGTTATACCATCCCATGCTAAATACGATCCATCGAAGTGTACACTTAGCGGCTCTCATTTTTATCACAGAATTGTGCTGTCATCATCTCAGTCAATTTTAGAATGCTTTCATTATTCCAAAAGGAAAAATCCCATGCCCCCATTATACCCCCCCCCCCACAGTTGTCTCTTAAAATTGATATAATACCTTCTTTGCCACTGTAAAAATATTACAATATCATTGTTAACTATCATCTGGTAGTGTGGCAGTTTGGTATTGTTTATGAATTCTAAAAATAGATATTGGATTGTGTTTGTAAACTGGTCTATTCCTCTGGGCACACCAGATTGTATTAGATTCAGAGGTTTTATTTTATTTTACTAAATCAAGATTAGGGCTTTTATTTGACCATGCCATTAGGGTGACTCAGTTTAAGTCGCTGCCCCTCCTCCTTTGTGAACTACATAAATGGATGCTCAGTCAAAGACAGGGAAGTAAGTACATGGAGAAGGAGAACACAGAAAATTTAGTTTGGACTGGAGCCCTGGGGAGATAGCCAAGCCATTCACCTGATAGTTTGCCACTGAAGAAACCAGAGCCCTGAACAGCTGAGAAAGCCCAGAAAAAACTAGCTCCTCGGAGAGACAAGCTTTATGCTAGCCTACAGCTAAGATTGGAAGAAGCTGGGACCATGGGACCTTAGGAGGAAGAGGAAGGCTGACCCCTCATAGAGACTGGCAGCCATCTTGCTCCATCACATGGCAACGGACTTTGGTGAGGAAAGTAACTTACTCTTTATTATCTAGTGACTGTAAGCTTCTACTCCAAATAAATACCCTTTAAAAGCCAACAAATGTCTGGTGTTTTGCATCAGAACTCCTTTGGCTAATACAATAAGTTACATTAGAGTAATTTTCTTGTGTATATCACCATATTCTTAACACTTTGTAAAAGAATTCTTATATTTATACTATTAACCACAACCTCCATCCACCCCCAAAATCACTATGTTATACATTCCCTCGTTTACTCTCTAGCTTCCTTTCAGTTGACATTTACATCCACAAAGTATCTCTTTAAGCCACATTTATAAATCAACAGTGTATACTCACTATAATGTGCTACCATCAACTCTATATATTCCCACATTTTTAAAATAAACCTTTGTGTTAGTCTGCGTTCTGTGGGGAAGCAGAACTGATGAAGATATCTGTAAATAGCTAGAGATTTTATAAAATAGTGTCATGGTGTTGTGGGAATGCACAGGTCCAAATTTCATAAGGCAGACTGCAAACCAGAGATTCCAGTGAAGGCCCTTGATGAGTCCCCAGGAGATGCTGGCTGTCTGAAGCAGAGACGGGAATTCTCTCTTTGAATGCTGAAATCACTTCTCCTTTTAAAGTCTTCAACTGATTGGATGAGATGTCACTCATTGCTGCCGGCAGTCTCCTCAGTTGATAGTAGATGTAATCAGCCATGTATGCAATCAACTCACTGATAATTAAAGTCCATGAAATGCTCTTATATTACAGTCAGCCCAGTGCTTGCTGGACCACACAACTGGCACCATTACCTGGTCAAGTTGACACATTAGCCTAACCATAGCAATGTTATTAAAAATTCTACAAACATTTAGCATCAGCTCCCACTCTCAACCCGCATTCTGTCTCAGTAATCTATACTTTAGAGTTTACCTCCATGAGATTATTATCATATTTAGTTCATATTAGGCATTTTGTGTCTGGTTTATCTCACTTTATATAACGTCCTCAAGGTTCATCCATGTTTTCATATACATCCGGACTTCATTTCTTATTAGAGCTGAATATTATTCCATTGTATGTATATACCACACTTTGTTTATCCATTCATTTTTTTCGTACACTTGGGCTGTTTCCATATTTTAGCAATTGTGACTAATGTTGCTATGAACATCCATGTGCAAATGTTAGTTTGCACCATTGCTTTCAGTTCTTCTGAATATATTCCTAGTAACAGGATTGCTGGATCACACAGCAGTTCTATATTCAGCTTCTTGAGGTACTGCCAAACTGGATGACTACTTTTTTTTTAAGTACGCAGGCATTGATAGAAATGGGCATGGAAAAGGATCATTTCAATGTTATTTGCTAAGTGCAGTCATAGACCTATGTTTAAGGATTATAGTATAAAGAAAAAGTTTCTTCACACTGGTTAATGAAATTTAAGTGGAAGTTGTTGGGTGGGGCTTCTGAAAATGATTGACTCAGCTAGCATGTACCACTTGTTCTTTGATTTTCGTCTTTTTACCTGGAAGGTATATAAATTGGATATATCTTTAGCTTTTTCTTGAAAGTGTAATAACAAGGTAACAATTTAAGGATGCTAAACCGTAAGCTAGAATGGCCTCATATCCCTGGTAACATAATGAAGCTACTATACCAGGCCTGGAATGTGTAGTACAGAGCTTCTTTACATGAAAAAAGAAATAAAACCCATCTGGTTAAGGACAAAAAAACAATAGAAAATAGGAGAAAAGAAAAATAAAAGTTTCTTCACCCCGATTTGGATGGGAGGGGTTGAGATGTTGAGTTGATGCCTAAGCCAGATCTTGACAAGTAAGCAGCAGTCAAGCCAAGAATATACTGGAAGAAGGGATGATGTTTCATGTAAAGGAAAAAACTTGAAAATTGCAAGATTTATTTTTATTTATTGTTACAATGTACAGATTTTTATATATGTATATATGTATCAAATGAATAAATGCCAGACAAAAAGGAGAATGCATATGATGGTTGAGTGATGTTCACAGAATGTTTAAGCTGACTGGTCCAAGTGCTGGATTTCACAGAAGGTAAAATGAGGTTCAAGAGGGGAAGGCTATTGTCCAAGCCACCCAGCTAGTTAATAACCAAGTTGAAACCAGAACCCATCTTGATCTCAGTCCAGGGCATTTTCTGCTTCACTGTACTATAAAGTTACCATATTTGCTCTGTTCCAAGTAAATTACCTCTCTTAAAATGGTACTAAAAAGTTGACTGCCATCATTTTTCTCCCCTTCTCTAAGGACTGAAATGATGAAATCAAAATGAGCCAGTCTAAGTGGCTAGTGCTTACAGTGGCTTTCCTTTCCCTCTTTGAAGGCATGTTTCCTGGAACCCCCAAATGAAACTAATATTCTTTAAAGACTAGCTTTCAGGAGGAGCGATTTCCTTCACCTGCAGCCGAGGGAGTAAAGAGTATAAGGTTAGAACCCTTAACCCTTGAGAGCTTGGTTTCTTCCACATCAGCCACACAGACCTACGTCATGAAACCACAGGGTGGGGTTGGGAGAAAATACCAGCATCTCAGTATTCCACGAGAACCAAAGGACAGGGAATAAATAGCAATAAACGAGGGTAAAGAGGTGTGCAGGGAGGGGGGAAGTTGGGAAGGCATGGAGGAGGCTTTCTATACATTGCTAAAAGCTTTGACTCTAGCCTGTAGGTGAGAGAATTTTTTGCTGTGACTCATGTAAAGGAATGATATGCTCAGATATGCATTTGTAAAAATTGTTCTGACTGTGGTTTGGAAAAGGCACAACAAACACAAGTATAGGGCCAAGAGTATGGCAACATCTCTCCGAGAGAGATAAGGAAAGTGTGAATTAAAGGATGGTTCTAAGGAGCCACAGACTAACAAAGTGTCTTCCGTGGAGTGGGCAGACCACATGCTTGTTTAAGTGAATGAGTGAATGAAAAAACCGAAGTTCAAACAATTTTTCTTGTATCTTAAAAATTGTTAGGTTGAGCCAATATTTTCTTGCTCTCAGAGCAAGCTTTTTAATTCACTTTAATTATCTGTCAAACACTAGGTAAAATCAGGGACTTGCAGATTAGCTTTAAATCTCAGGAGAGGTGATATTTCCCTCAGGAGAAGAAAATTGTTTTTTGCGGGGAAAGCGTTGAAAATAATATTGCACTTTTTATTTATAAATCACAGTTACATAAACAGAACATAAACAGATACACAGTCTATCTGTGCTAGGGAGTAAAAGTGCAACTGGGGGAAAATCCTTAAGGGGACAATTTTTAAAAAATTAAGTGTACTACTTTAAAGAATTATTATAATGCCAGTAGCATTTTCTAGTTTCATTCTATATATAATGGTTTTTTTTCCCTTTGTTTAACATAATTCTACTTAAGACTGACTCAATATTTAGATTTGACTTCACTTTATTGCTTGTTTTGTCTTTGGTAGCATAATAACTTTAAGAAAGTACACCTGAACAGAAAAACAGAACTATTCTCATGACTCATAGAAATGGTATTTTAGATGTAAAACTCATTTCATCTGAGGACAACAATCTAGTCCAAAAAGATGTTTCATCAATCCTCAAAGCAATCAATTTAACAGAAACAGAAAGGAGCACAATTGTGTTCTCCTAACCTCTCTCCCTGGAGATAACAATCATTTCTAAATTCAGGTCCAGTTATTTTAATTGTAGAGTAGTAGAGGGAATCTTAGGAAATAGTTCTAAGATAGGGATTTGGTTGCCTACAACCAAGTACCTAGTACCACAGCGATCTGATGAACCTGCACCTCATTTGAAGTCAATACAGAGTCAGGATGAGCCTCTGTATCATTCTTATCCATCCCCTTCTCATCTCTCAGGCAACCATATCTTTTGAACAACAGTTCTTCCCAGGAAGTCTACTACCCCTTCAAAAGAATGTTTGCCTTTTCTAAAATGGGAATGTAATGCTGATTCACAATACAGCTATTTCATCTATTTTAGCAAGTCCAGGAGAGAAAGTAATGGAATTCTGACCCCAGTGGCTACATACTTAATGCCATAGCATCTTTCTTTCTAATGAACTTGAATACACTTGTGTCTGTCCTCCAGGGATCCAGATTCTCCATTTTATTTTTTTATTTTGGTTGTTTTTTTTATTAACTTGTCTTTTTTTAAAAAGATACATAGATCACAAAAAATGTTACATTAAAAAATATAAGAGATTCCCACATACCCCCTGAACCCCCCCCCCCCACTCCTCCCATATTAACAACCTCTTTCATCATTGTGGCACATTCATTGCATTTCAGAAGGTGAATACATTCCCCTCTGGAATGGTTGCTGTGAGGACAAATTTTTTCACCTACCAGTCTATTTTCTGAAGGCATTGGGCCTATTAGAGCCATGTTATGATCTTTTAGAGCAATTAGTTCTCCACTCTTTGTGTTGAACAGGAAAATATAGTTGCTAAAAATTATGGACCAAGATTTTAAAACTATTACCCAAAGGATTAGTGTAACTCAAGGCCATTGACCTAATTGTCTGGATGGCTTCAGTTTGTTTAGACTACGATGTTTTCTGAGATCTGGAGAAATGCATGTGTGCTATACTCCATGCCTCAACTTCATTGAATTATTCTGTTTCCAAAAGAAGGCATGGTGTCCTTCTTTCCTTGACTTTCATGACACTAGATTCTCCCGTTTTTCCTTCTATTTCTATGCCTTCTCCTCTTTCTCTTTTATTGTCTTATTAAATTATCTTTTCTGCCTATTACTTAAATGCTGCTGAGATTCAAAGTTCCTCTTCTCTTCCTCATCCATATAATATTTCCAGGAGATCTTATCCATTCTTATAGTTTCAACAATTCTCCATATGTGATGGCCCCAGACCAGCTCTCTGTTCCAAATACCAGGTCTATTCCTAACTGCCATTTAAGATCTCAACTTATGTATCCCAAAGTTGCCTCAAAATCAAATGTCTCAGACTGAATTTAGCACCTCCCTTGGAAAGCTTTCCATGCCTATGTTTCCAGCATGAATGAATGGCATCCCCAGGCAAGATTACTCCTAGAAATCCAGACAGCATCCATGGCCTCTCTCTCCTTCTCCATCCTCATCTAATACCTCATCAGATTTGTCACTGCATCTCTTCAGTCCCTTTCAGATATATCCGCTGCTGCCACTGCAATTGTAGACACTGATATCTTGATATCTCTAGTCTAGATGACTTTAAAAACTCTCTAATTGTTATACCTGCACCTAGTAGTGCTCTCTACCATTCATTTGTTTATGCTGAAGGCAAACTAATTTCTCCAAATTACAAATCTAATCATGTAATTTCCCTGGATAACAGCTTTTAGTTGTTCTCCAGACATTTTTTAAGACGTCCTTAAATTTTATGATAAATTCTTTGAAGCCCTTAAACTCATTGTTCTCCCTTTCCCTCTCATTCTGTCTTCCCTTTCCTTTCTCCCATACCCGCCTCATCCAGAAATTTAATGTCTGGATGTGTTTCCCCACTCTTTCTTTATTAATGCACTAACATCCTTCAACGTTATCTTACTTACCTCCCACGCTGTCCCCTTCAAGTTATGGTAGGTTTTGCTTCAAAGTACTGTCATAGGGTAATGCACAGCACTGATAGCCCTCACTATTAATATCACCTGTGTCTGTCTGGCTGCATCCCCCGCTTCTAAGGAAGCACCATGGTTCTGTCAATGAGTGAAGAAATGATATTCTCTCTGTTGAAAAATGCACTACGCCATCTTTCATCTCCCTTATCCACCTTACCCTGCTAACTCCTCCTAATCCCTCAACGCTCATCTCATGGAACAACTATTCTGAAGTTTTCACTCACATCCATGGCTAGATTAGGTGACTCTCTTCTGAGCTTTCATGGTAAGAAGTGAGCTCTTATAAGGAGAGTCAGGTCACACTCTTCCTCTGCTTGAGGTCCTCCATAGGCTCCCTATGCCACTTAGAGTAAACTTCAAAGCCCTTACAGTGACCTACAGACACCTCTCCTAATATCCCACTGACCTCACCTTTCACTTCTTTTCCCTTCCTTTATCCAAGCATAGGAATGCTACCCGCTTAGGGCCATAATACTAGCTTGAATGCTTTTCTCCAAAAATCCACATGACTAGTTCCCTCCTCTCCTTCAAATCTTTGTTCAAATGTCTCCTTCTCAATGAAATCTACTTAACCACCCTCTTTTAAATGGCAATCTGCACTATTCTTCTCCACCTGCACACTCCTAATCCTCCTTTCTCTCCTCCATTTCAATAGCACACATTCCCCCCCATCAAACTATATAATTTATTTATAATTATTATTTATCATCTGTCTTTCCTTCTTAGATTGTAAGCTTCATGAGACTATTTTGTTCACCTAAGTTTACCAAATATCCATAACAGTAACTGGCACATAATAGGTGCTCAGTAAATGTCTTTGAAGGAATTAACCCTAATTGCTCTATATTAATATTATCTTCCTTGCCCACTTGGCTACCACCAAACTGTGAACTCTTTGAAGGCAGGGATTTATGCCTTTACATCTGTTTGCAATATTCAGCAAAGGTCCTGAAAACAGCAGGTTCACAATAAATATCTGCTAAGCATATAGAGGGATCTCCCATCTTACCACCCAGGGCTTGGCACGTTTTGTAATCACTCCATGCCAAATCAGAATACAAGTGCAAGAGTGTTGTTTCCTTGATAGAGAAGCTTCACTATAAACTATCAAAGCATTTGAGATCTACAAAGATGAAGAGTTGAGTGTGGGAAAATATGGTGAATATTTCCTCTTCAGTGTTTCAAGAGGTTAAAAATGTACCAGTTTCCATTTATCCCATTCTGTGCATATAATTGGGACATTGTTTGCAATAAGTCTG
This sequence comes from Dasypus novemcinctus, assembly GCF_030445035.2. Classification (NCBI taxonomy): domain Eukaryota; kingdom Metazoa; phylum Chordata; class Mammalia; order Cingulata; family Dasypodidae; genus Dasypus; species Dasypus novemcinctus. The sequence continues at coordinate 44,767,049 of NC_080674.1, read as the reverse complement.
AAAAGTAAAGGGCAGCCTGGGAATTGAAGCACCTGATAATAGTACCTTGCCTTCTGTGACTTCTCTTTTTTTTTTCCCTTCTCAGAGCTCTTCCAGCCATGATGCAGTGGGTTCGCACCCAGAAGCCAGGAGAGAGCGGCATCAATATTGTCACTGCCGATTTTGTAGAACTTGGTGATTTCATCAGCACTGTCATAAAGCTCAACTATATCTTTGATGAAGGAGAAGCCAACACTTGATAATATCATTAGGACTGTCCATGAATAAGATAGAGAAGACTCATGGTATTAAGCGTATTCTCTGTAAACACACTGATCTTCCTATTCCACTGAGTTTCTGAGGGGTTTAGGGCTGTTGGGTGGGAAAAGGGGGAAAATCATTCTTTTAGTGACTATAATCATAATCTACATCACTATAAATAAGTAATCTCCCATTTGATGAGCAAAATCTCCTTCTAGTGTTAGGGAAAAAAAAATAGAGCAGTGAATTTTGTTTTTCACAATTAGTCTTTGTAACATATAACTCATATGAGTTTACTTGATTGTGTTTCCTAATTTCAGCCTAGGGCTCATGCTCTGTCTTTATTCTAAAACTGAACCTTTCTGCTCTCTCTCTCTTGCTCGCTCTTTTTAATCAGACGTTGTGTGGGAATCAAAACAATGAAATGCCTGACATGAAGTGTTTTACATTGTTGTACTCAAGTATATTTGCTTTGTGGAACTTAGTGTAATATTCTGTAGTCATCTGTAATTGTGCAATCATAGCCTAACTTTTGGCCATAGAAAATATGCATCAAATCAGTTCCCCTGCATCAGTAATATTGGAGGCCACAATAATTGATTTTTGTGTTTATGAAAAGAATAGCATTTCACAGTGTTTCTATTTAAGGCAGCTATAAATATAGAGTCTAAACTTTTTTGGATGAACTATTAGTGCCAACTCCATAGTGAAAAAATAAATGGTAGTGGTGGTAGGGGAGATGGATGCCCATTTCAATTCAGGAATCTCTTAAATAATATTCCTGTGAAAATACCCAGTATATGATAAAGTATAATAAGTAGGCTAATGTTTTAAAAACTCTGAATGAACTTGTGCAAAAGTGTTCCAATAATTGTCATGTTTAAAAAATAAAATGAATGTGAAGAAAGGAAAGGAAAGAATAAAGGAATGAAAAGAGAGGAAGAAATGAATGAATGTGCAATCTTTCCTACCAAATTGGGACTTCCCAATATGTAGTCCTAAATCCTAGATTTTTGAGGACAATTTTTCGAGAAGCTTCGATTCAAGCTTTTGACTTGAAGGAAGAATGAAGGGTTTGAAGGAATTAGAACAGTGTTCTTGTACCTATGCCCATGAAATCTCAAGGATCCACAGACATCTTTAGGAGCTTCTTGAAATACATGTCTGAGCAGGCTTGTTGAACATCAGCACTGACTCATCATGTCTGGGTTCCATCCTACACCATGGGCAAGATTAAGGCAGAAGCAAAGTTTGACAGAAAGTTTCTGTGGCCTTATATTTGATAGTCCAAGTCTGCAGGGGAAAACAATGCACATTGCTTCCTCTTTGGTGTCTTTGTGATATTTAACAACTCTAAAATAATCTGTAAAAAGAGCACAATAACCCTTTCCTATGGACCTCACAGAAATATTGTGAGGAATTGGATAAAAATCTATAAAATTTACTGAAATTCTTACAGTTATGAATTATTTTATCTTCATGTTTAGAAATAATAACATCTCAATAGTTTGCTTAGACAATATAGTCCATGGAAACTGGAACCATAGAGAAATGAAAACGTGCTCCCAGCTTTTAATTAATTTAAGTATAAAACATGTTCTCATGTCTTAGACCTAAGAGAGTTGATTTCAAAATTATAAATACTCATTGTCAAAAAGTTGTATTTATTAACTGCAGGGAGGGAATAGAAACTGTTGATATTCAAGAGAAGATTTATGGCAGGAAGCATATATACATGTGTGATAAGCCAAATAGTAAGCATAAGAATATATAGACTGTAGGTATATGTCTTGCCATATACAATATACCAAAATATACCCATTCCTGTGTAGGCAGACAGATACAGATATACAACACAAACACACAGAGACATGGACACAGACACAATTTTTCTTTTCAAATTAACATATTGTTAATATTAAATAATTTTAAGATTGAAGTTCTTAAAGCTGTGTATAAAAAACTAAGGCTTTTAAAGATGGAGTAATTGATAATACTTAAATATTTTTGGAAAAATATTCTGTTGAGTCTTAATTATTTGTAAAATATTGTTCTTTTCTTCTTTCTGCTTCCTCTCCTTGCAGTTTTGTCTTTCCATTTGTTTCACCTACTCTATATGTACAACTGAATATAAATTCTTTTTGAAGGATTATGGATTATTGAATTTTATGTCCTGTGAATTTGCGTTTTGGGCAGATATTCTCTTTGACTTTTCATTATCCATTCCTCAGGAGGATCTTTAGCCAAGTACACTTCAAATGACACAAGGATTTAACTTATAAATATGATAGAAGAAAAGGTCTTTCAATGTATTAATGAAAAATGAATAAAATGTAATTTCTTGAGCTTAGCTGCTTTCTTATAATGTTTGCTTAGAATTAACTTTGTCCTACTTGTCATTTGGGTGCTGGAAGAAACAAACATGCCGCAGTGTTAGGCTAATTGTGTAGTTTCTTAAGTGGTGGAAAGCTTTTTATTGCTATTAATGATATGCACATGGAAACCTTGTTAGACAAAAGGTACTTTCCAACCAATGTTATGGTTTCCAAGGGTCATACAGTACCTACGTAGCAGGCACTGAGAGTAAATTCATTTGCCTTAATTTCTAAAAGACAAAGAGGCAGAGGGGAATCATGAGTTATCCATTTAGCGAGAGTTCACTAGGAAGAACTCCTTGGGAAGGAGAATGAAGAGAAGGTGCCTTTGGCTGTCTTCTGTCCTGGAGCACAGGTAGGAAACAGGCTGCAGGGCTTAAGTAAAGTGGGGGAGAAAAGGAGATTGCCGATGTACAATGAGTTGCCCCTCAACCTCTGCTCCCTTAGCAGGGTCTTGTCTTTGCAGAGAACTAGGAGCACAAGGGCTACAAATAGGCCCCAAGATAGTAGGAGATACATCTTGGTGCACTTTCTCTTTTGCTTGATTCTTAAGATTTTGTGTCACAAGTCCTACAAGGCAAAAACAGAAACAAAATCTAACTTTTATCCAATCTACAGCAGGAAATCAAAGAGATTGGTAGGATGAGGGAAAGTATGCAAACAACATCATTTCTAGTTTTGTTTTCCTGCCTGTAATTTTGAAAGCCCAATATATCAAATCCTTCTCCTGCCATTACCATTTTATGTCTCCTTTACACTCATGTGAATGCAAAGAATGAGGAGGCATATTTTAAAAGCCTTAGGAAATTCAATACGATGACCTCAATATTCACTTTCAGCCATACTGGGGAAACTCACTTCATGGAGCGCCACCTAACAGTGAATGTATTAGAGAATAAGATGTTCGGTATGTATGCAAATGTGTGTGACCATACACACACATACATGCAAGCACACACAGAATGCGCATCACACACACACTCATACACACACATAGTATTCAAGTCCAACTTGCACTCTAATCACTCAGTCTGATTCTATTGCCATTGTAACACTTAAAATCATTATCTCCCATATTAGTAGGCATACACACAATTCAAATATTAAATATTTAAGAAAAAATCACAAGAAAACCAATGCAAAATGAGACCATCAGATATAAGAGATGCCTGATAGTAATAGTCTGACTACATTGTCAATTATACTTAAAGCTTGAAAATCTAAAATGGGCTTGAATATAAATTACAAACAAACAGACAAGCATCTTGACTTAAGGTTTAGTTCTTTGAGGCTCTGCAGTGTTTCATCCCGCGTTACCTGTTCGGGTTCTCTCCTATTAGGATTCCAGACTGGAAAGATGGAAGTCTCAGGAATTGCATGTTTTCATGAGTTTTTCAGTTCTGATTTACAGATCCAATGAAATAATACCTTAACCTTTCGTTGTGCAGCCAAATAGAAGCCCCATAGTTAAAGCACTTGCATTTTGAATTGCTAATAAAAATAATGCACAGTGTCCCTCAGGATATGCTAGACAGGTTTTCAAAAGCATTTTATTTTATAGCATTTAAGTCTTTTCATCTAGATTTCAGTGACATGATGATGGTGTAGATACTGTATTTGCCATAACTTATTGGTGGCTCCTGTGTCACACACATAGTTTTAAATAATGCTCTAAATTGTTTGTTTTCCCTTACAATGATAAAATGTTCTGTGGAGTTTATAAAACATGATGATTGAGTCTGTTAAAAATCTTGTAATTTTTATTTCACTTGTGACACTATTTTGTAGGCATTAGTTCTAAATGTATATTTGTATGAGTCCAAAGTATGTGCTTGTATGTGGTGTGCGTGTGTAATGTATTGTGGTTTATGAGTAATCAAACTTATCCTAAAGAAAAAGGCACATTATGACCAGCCTAAATTCATTGCCATTTTTAGTTGTTGCTACAATTTGGATTTAAAATTTAAACAGGAATTATGTTTTTGTTAAAAGATGGCTTTTCTTTTTAAAAAAATCTTATGAGCAATATGTATTAAAATATATCTGAGGTCCCACAAGCAAAGGATATTACTTGTAGAGCAAGCCATTGTTCTCGAAATTAGTATCCAACTTCAACTAATTTCTTAACCTCATTATCATACACACAGACCAAATTAATATTTGTTTCCATCAGCAATAGAACCAGTGCACCTGCCAAGTGTTCTTTCAAACACCAAACCCATTTTATTTGTAATGATGTTTCCCCCCAAAAAAAGCTGTTTCCCCAAACGATTACATTTTAAAAATCATTCACATTTTCTCAATTAAGAACCGTTTGGCACTGTGAGAGCTGCTAAAAACCTATCAACAATAGATGGTTCCAACATGGTTCCCTTCTCAAGAAGCAAGCACGCAACGTTCACACCTTTGCTGTCTGCCTACGCGTAGACTAGCAATAGAAAACTCATGACTCATCCTGGATCTGCACAGGTTGTCATGGTTTAAGCAAAAACTCTGTTATCTTCTTTGGACCTGGGATCTAGGTATGAAATATTAATCAACCTCATTTCCTCTGTTTCCCCATCCTCAATTCTTTCCTTTCCATCCTTAGGGTCGCCAGATAAAATACAGGATACCCAGTTAAAATGTGACCCAAATATTGCATGAAACATACTTATACAAAAAAAATTTCTTGTTTATCTGAACATCAAATTTAACTGGGAGCCCTGTTTTTGTTTGTTTGTTTTTTTGGCTACATCTGGCAACCCTGTGCATATTGTCTTTTTACCTTTTGCAGTTGGACTGCCATAATGGATAAGAGCCTACCTCTTTCCATATCCCTTTGTTAAAACACCTTATGAAAATCTGCAGTCCCAATAACTTTCATGAAGGAAAGTGCTAGTCCATGTCAGATTCCACAGGTACTTTACAAGGGACCAACTCAGATGTAGATGGAATAAACAGGCACGTACCTTTAGGAGCTTGATTAATTCCAGCTTGTTTACTTCACTTAACTGTTGTAAGACCCAGAGTTTCCACATTCATCCCTTAAATAGCACTCCCTAGTGATTGGGACAACCCAGAACATACTTGCACATTTTAAAAACTGTACTTTATAACCCAGTACCAGGTCTTCCTTTTAAATTCTTCTTTTGTTTTCTTTCAGAGGAGTAACAAATTAATCTGTTACTCTCCATTAACAACTTTACCACAGATATATTTATCACATTAGAGTTTATCATCTACGGAACTGTAGAAAAATCAGAAATAGAAAGAAACTCTTGATAGTCCAGAGAGACAGGGGAAGAGTCTGAGGTCTAGACACAGCCCTGTCAGTGCCTCCTCAAGAGATTTGGTGGGAGTTAGGCAGCGGGTGAAAGGCAACAAATGGAAGCTGACAGTGAGGCTACCACCTGACAGAGAGACTTGCTAAAGCAAATTGTAATGACCAGTACTATTTCTGAGTAACTGGAAACCCAAGAAAGCCTAGAGTGAGAACAGAGAGCAACGGCCAGTTTCTAGGATGTTTGCAGAGAATAGAACCATGTTGTAATTTTTTTCCCCAAATACTGTTGTTTTCAACAGTACATCCTTGACATAGCCTGAGTGCCAATGGAGTTTTGAAACCTTTTTGGTAGCTACCTGTTCTCTTAAAATTCCTGTAAGTGGGAGGAAAATTGAAATCCCTTAATAAAACATTTCCCTCTCATGGCACCAGCTTGCTCACATTTGCTTCATCACTGGAGGAATAGGAATATGCAGTGCTGGTGACATCTCCTTTATTAGATACCAGAAATTCACCAGAGGGAGACAGATCTGTGCCTTCTCTTTTTAGGATCTGGTCATTGATATTTCAATAAATGTAATGTAAAGATAATAGATGCCTACAGTTCTGTTTAGCAAGTGTGGATATTTTTTTGGATAAGATTGTGTTCTTAATGTAAAAAAAAGTTTCTTTGTATTCTGTGAAATGCCTAATAAAGTCCTGGTACCAGTTATCTTTACTGGTTTTTATTTCATATATTCATTCAGTGTTTCTTTATAAGGTGAAAAATGGGTCTTTTAAATAGGACATGACTCACAGCATCAGAAAATATAATTCTTTTTAAAAAACATGAATCATCATATTAGGATTTCCTCTCTGAAAAGAATGTATTCCCACCAATAAAGGCAATGAAATGAGTGCTTCCACTGCCTCAAAGTTAGTTATCCTAAAGGCTGATACATTGGTTTCTGATATTATCACAAAAAAGGTCACTATCAACATAGCAATGCTATATTAATATAGTATATTAATATTATAAAATACTGCCTCAAGGTCACAAGCTCAGAGGAAAGGAAACTCACAGTCACTGAACCTTCACTATGCCCAATGCATGAAAAGTAATTTCAGGAATGACATTACCTTTAATGTCACCAAATAAATCCCATTTTCTGGGGTCCAAATCATGTCCTCAAACAAAATTTATTCCCTATAATAATATTATAGAGACAAACTAATAAATGTGATCCAAGATTTTCTTTGAGGTTGAACTTGGATGTAAGTACCCAAAGCAGCCCTGCTTGTTAAATTCACTAGTTAGCTCATGGCATTCGAGGGTTTCTGTTGATGACTGTGATGATCTCTACATTTATGAAGTAGTGTTCATCTGCAAATGATACTCCACATAGTCATATATGTGAATCCCTAATGTAACACTCATTTATTCAGTCATTCAGCAAACTTTGGCCAAGTGCATACTACGTGACTCCCTGCTAAACACTAGAAAACATTTTTGAGACGTTCTGTAGGAAAACAGAGGAAGTACGTTTTCTCTGGTAGTTTCTCGCTGGAACTAAAAGGTGTCATGTCACCATTTTGCCCCTTAAACAAACAAAAATTACTGTGCAATGTCCTTTTCAAAGTAATATCCCCAGACAGTAAAACTGAACAGTTACTGCTGAGGACCTGAGAAGAAAGAGACAATTTCTAAAATAAGTATATTCAGGGAAGGGGACATGGCTCAACTGATAGAGCATCTGCCTACCATATGGGAGGGTCCAGGGTTCAAGACCCAGAACCTCCCAACCTGTGTGGTGCGCTAGCCCATGCGCAGATCTGCCATGCACAAAGAATGCTGTGCCATGCAGGGCCCCCCCTGCGTGAGGGTGCCCCACGCACAAGTAGTGTGCCCTGCAAGAGAGCCGCCCTGCGTGAAAAAAGTGCAGCCCGCCCAGAAATGGCACTGTACACATGGAGAGCTGACGCAGCAAGATGATGCAGTTTCCGGGTGCCACCAAGGGTGAAAGCAGACACAGAACACACAGCGAAAGGACACAGAGAGCAAACAATGGGGGGAAGGGGAGAGAAATTAATAAAAGTAAATATTTTTTTAAAAAGTATATTCAGAAATGAGTTGATAGAATCACCTATAATGACAAGTGGATTCTCCTCTCTTTCACTGCCACAAACACCAGAAAAACCTGGTGTTCCTTTCTGCAGCTCTAAAACAGTTAAAGTTGAAGTCCCATCTTTTATCCTTCCTCCCCTAATTTCCAGGGCTTCAGATGAAATTACTTTTGCTCGACAGGAGAAGCTGGCCTCACCACTGAGATGATAGTAAGAGAATTGCTTTGAAGGTAACCAGATCCCATAAAGTGAAGTACCTCCAATATTAAAATGGTTATGCTTCCTAGATTAAAGGAGCAAAAGAAGCATCTGGAATTAGAGGAAATCTTTCTTTTTAATTTGGGTTCCATATCAAGTTAATTTATGAAATAAATTTGAATTTCACATAATTTTCATGTATCACAAGATATTCTTCTTTTGATTTTTTTCAATCATTAAAAAAATTAAAAACCATTCTTAGCTCACAGACTGGATTTGGCCCTCAGTTTGCCCACACCTGACATAGAGAGGTAAGATGATCAATTTGCCCATTCAATTACTTGGCACCAGTATGTAAAACAGGGTCTGGTAGACTTTTATTTTACACTTCCTCTTCATTCTTTCCCTCATTCCCTGGGAACCTCTAATCTATTTTCTGTCTCTGCAAATATATTATTTCTAGTTATTTCTTAAAAGTGATGTCATGCAATATTTGTCTTTAAGTGTCTTGCTTATTTCACTGAGCATATTTTCAAGCATCTCAGAACTTCTCTCTTTGTTGTGGCCAAATAATATTCAATTGTGTATAAGTATTGTGTTTCATTTATCCATTCATTTGTTGATGCCCACTTGGGTTGTTTCCACATTTTGGCTATTATGAATAATGCTGCTATGAATGTTGGTGTACAAGTATCTACATGAGAACCTGTTTTCACTTTTTGGAGGTTTATACTTAGAAGTGGACTTGCTGGGTCATATGGTAATTCTATATTTAAGTTTTTGAGGAATTATACTGCTTTTCACAAGCAGCTGCACCATTTTACCTTCCCACCAACAATTTTCCCACATCCCCTCCAACAACTGTTATTTTCCACTTTATAAATAATAGCCACCCTTGTGGATCTGAAGTGGTATTTCCTTGTGGTTTTGACTTGCATTTTCTCTAATGGCTAATGATGTTGAGAAATATTTCTTTTTAATGAGGAAGTAATACTGTGTTATGAAAGAAGGTTTCAACCTTGGCTCTCAACATAAAATTCAATATCTGTCATTAGTAATAAGCCATAATAGTGGCTGCACTGGAATTAGGTAGCAAAAAGTGAAGCTAAAAGTAACTGGATAACTGCTATCGGATTCAGTCCTGTGGATATAAATATTTTTGAAACTTCTGGAGCTCTTAGGCAAAGTTGAATCATATTAAATCTATAATAATTCTAGAAAGTGGGATTTGGTTTCCTGTGTGACAGGGTGGCAAAGAGGATGGCAGAGAATTACAATGCTGGCAGTTACTGAAGCACTCCTTAGCAGAATATTTATTCTCTACACATACTTTTCCTCATAGAAATGTGAGCTTGACCTCCTTGGGATTTACTGAGAAATAATTAAGAAAAAGTCTTTTGCCTCAACACAACTGCTTAGCCATTATTGTGCTTTTTCATTTTGGAAAAAAAAAAAAAGTGCCTGAGGACTGATTTCTATATTAGCATGAGGATAAGGCAGAGGATATTAATTTAGAATCAATAATCCTTTTCTCTTTGGACTATGAGAGTATTAAACTTGATTTAAGCTTTGAAGGGAAAAGAAACATCTTAGCTATTTATGCATTCCCAGGGCATGGTAGGTATTAAAATATGTTTGGAGAAAATGAAATTGTGACTGGTTGTGACCCAATCAAATGGGGGACTGGTGTTTGATAAGTACTATACCCATGCTGAGTACTGTTAGGTGGTGATGAGGGTTCAAAAACCTACAATGCCTTCGCCTTCACTTCTTGTATTCCACAGAGAGCTATTAAGAGCATTAGGAGAAAGTAGGGGGAAATGCACCACATGGTGCTCTCCTTAGGTACAGAAAGACCCTATCTCTTACTGTAAAATTAAATCTAACTCTTTGGGAAGAATTACATTTTGAGCTGCAGCAAATTATCATGTTAAATATCTCCATCTCTCTCATGCTTGTAGATAAATGGGATTGCATGGATGCATTAAACCAAATTCTACAGACTCCTTCTTCTACACCAGACTCCTGCACACACACGCCCTTTTAGAAAACTGTCTCTTTCTCCACAGTTTTCTGAGTTCACTGAAGACGTTTCCCATGCAGTTCATGTAAAAACCCCTCGGCCTCTGCCTCCTGCCACAGCTACTCATGCCTCTCACTGTCCACTGTGGTCTCTGTTCTCTGCCCCATCTCCACAAGACCCAGCAGTGCCCAGCTGGCGCTGCTTTCTCCCCAGCTGGGCATCACCGCCAAGGACCCAGGGGTGAGCGATCTGTGACCAAATGAATACAGGAGGGGAAAGGCTTCTCCCTTTATGTTACATTCTAATAGAGGGTCTCAAATATAGGGTGCTCATATCTCAATAATAATCTGTGATTGGGGATGGAAATCTCCTTCAGTTTCTAGATACAGTTCCTGTCTCCCAAAACAAATATGCACCATCTGTGGGGCTAAGGAGAGAAAACAAGTCCAGCAACAGCCATTATGATATTGGCCAAGTCACTACTCTCTTCTGAGGACAAAGGATTTCTTCCTGATCAATTCCTCTTCCTGACTTTTCTAGAAACTATCCTAGGAGATTCTGTGGTTCTTATACAAGTGTCTAATTGACCTACTCTTCCAATTCTGCTATTTAATAAGCTCCTTCTAGGACACTAGGCACCTTTGGCCTAGAAGAACTTGAGACTCCTGCCAGCACTCATTTCCACATTATGGATACATGACAAAATTGGGTAGGGGACTTCGTATTCACATTTCCAGCACCCCTTTAGCAGGATTCTTCTTTTCCCTGTTCATCCCAATCAAAACCCTGTCTTTTACAAACAATTCATAAGCTCATTCACAATGAGTTAAAGGGGTGATTTTCGAATGTTTTGCTTACAAAAACAAAGCAAAATCATAGTGGAAGGCCTTCAAAAGGAAAGGCTACATGTTCCCTTTCCCCACCTGTGGGCATTTGTGGGAGGCCCTATGGAAACTCCGTGGGCTCTACAGTACTTCCCAAACTTGTTTTCCTTCTCTCTTTTCTTCTTTCTATTTTGCTATCTCTCTTTCTTTCTTTCTTGTGCATACAATTACCTGGTGATTTTGATAAAATGCAGATTCTGATTCAGTAAATCAGAGACAGTGCCCTAGACTCTGCATTTCTAACAAACTCCCAAATGATGTCAAAATGGAGCAGGCACCACATTTTGAGGACTAGGCTACAGAACTTGACTCTCAAACACCTGATTTCAAGGCTTGGCTTTTCCATGAAATTTGCTTTTGGGGGAAACAAATGACCAGGTCTTTAATTTAAAAACCAGCTTGACTGGAGGAGTTATTATAGGAAAGTTGTAATAATTAAAATCCTTTTGTTTTCTGAGCCCAGAAAGCCTAGGATCGCCAGTATCAACTTGTCTGATAAAATCAGGTTTATTGACTCATTGCAATGAGGGAGAATGCACACAAGATGAAACATGTGTCATCTCACCAAACAAAGGGAAAAATAGAGTTGTTATATGCGTCTGTGGAAGGATGTAGGTTAGATGAAATTTAAATGAAATAGCATTTTGATACACTCAAAGCAAAGTAGGGCTGTTAAAGGGGTCAACATCAGGTCTTTGACACTATGAATTTAAGACAGCTGCTAAATGATGTGTCTCGATATCCTTTATCTGAAGTTCTGCTCCTGGTTGTAAATTGAGACTGCCTTTCTGTGTCAAAGTGACTTAGATCCCCCATGCAAGAGTGGGGATGTATCATTCTTAGTGATATAATTTCAAGCAGCCATGTCACTCAAAGAAGGGGGTTATTATGATACATTACAGCTGCAGGCTGCCCTTGGAGAAATATTGCTTCTTTTTGACTATGCAGGACTGGCTATGTCTGTGTCTGTTATTACAGCATGTTGAAGAGACAGGCAGATTTTGTTTTCTCAATCTGAGCTAACTTTTTTTTATTAGAGACATTGTGGGTTACAGAACAATTACGCATAAAATACAGGGTTCCCATATACCACCCTATGAATAACACCTTGCATTGGTGTGGTATATTTGTTAAAATTGATGAAACCACATTTTTATTGATGTTCTATTAACTATAGTCCATGATTTAATTTAGGGTTCATTGTTTGTGTTGTACAGTTTCATGGATTTTTGTTTAATTTTTATTTTAGTAGCAAACAACATAAAATTTCCCCTTTATACCCAAATACAAAATTCAGGACTGTCAATTATGTTCACAATGCTGTGCTACCATTACCACCATGCATTATTGGAACTTTTCCATCATTCCCAAATTCTGAGCTAATTTTTGCTTTCTCAGTTTGCAAGTAACAGAAAAACAACTCAAATTAATTTAAGCAAATAAAGGGGGCTTTTCAGACTAATTGAAACTGAAAAAGAAGTCGCTTTGGGTATAACTGAATTTGTGACCTCAAACAACATCATTAGGGCTTGATTTTTTTCCATCTCTCAGTTCTAGTTTTCTCTGTATTGGATTTATTTAGGTAGGGTCTTTCTACACTGGGTCAAGAATACCAAAGAATACTTCTTTTTCCCAGTAGTTACAACCAAGAAACAGAATTGAGTCTCATTGGTCCGACTTGGGTCTGAAGCCTATTTCCCAATCAAGCAGTACACATCTGCAAGAGGAAATACTGATTGGCCACTCCTAGGTCAGCCCTGCCCCCTGTCAGTGGGCTGAGAGTGCGGGAATGGTGGTTTATAAGGAAAATTGAAGATTTGCTACTAGAAGATGAGAGAAGGTGTTCTAGTCAGGCAAAAATAGCAGATGTTGCCTACAAATCCTTTCCCAACAACACTGAAAGCATGTGGCCTTGGATTGTTCATCCGGTTGGCCTTGATGCTTTGACTTCAGTTCTGACCTGCAGGGGAGATGAGAAAATAGAAATTGACAAATAAATTTTATACCTTTATATTTCGGAAACCTTTTTAAATTTTAAAATTTTAAACAATTTCAAATGTATAGAAAATTTGCATATTATCATAGGAGACTTCAATATACACCTTCCTTGGTGTCATTTTTTAATTAATACTTTTTCTACATTAAGTTTTTCTCATCTGGGATATTATGTGTTTTTAAAGCATCATTTCCAGAAGCAAATTTGTTATTAAAATGTCAGAATTGAAAACTTTAAAAATCTATTTCCCTGCAGTCATTCATAAAATAAAGTCTTACTTCAAAACGTGCACTATACCAAAGCATCACAGAGAACATAAAAATAAAGCCAATGGTTCATATAAAAAAAGGAAAGGAAAATCCCTATGAATCTAATGGATAAGGGGATGTTAGGTGTGCTGTTTTGTCTAAAAAAGGTGTGGGATAGATTCTTACTGTGAGGGAATTAGAAGGCAATTCTTCTGAGAGACTTTTTCCAGAAGTAAGTGCTAATGTAGTCAAATTAATGGTTCTTCATGGGAGAAAATTATGGCCTTGGTAGCACTAACTCATTCCTCCCCAGTCAACCCTAATCACAGGTGATCCAGAAGTCTTCATTTCGGTTCTTGGGGTTACTTATGAATCATTGGCAAACCAGATCTGCCTGATACTTGATAGAAGGCATTTCTGAATTAAGAAATTGGATGACATTGTGTGTGTTAATGTGTGTGTGTGTGTGTGTGTGTGAATGTTTAGGACCACCGTAGGATTTGCTGCAGGATTTTCTCTTAAAAATTATTCTATTTAATAAGATGCTCTGTGAGAATCCTCAAGACAGGGAATGAACTATGGTCTAGAGTGGATTTACTGGTATTCTACTATAGACTTATTGAGATTCTAGCAATAGAAGAAATTACAACATTGATGTGGAGGCTGTGGCCACAGGAGGCTCTGAAGGCAAGGAGAGGAAAAAACAGGTATAATATGGGGGCATTTCAGGATTTGGGAATTGTCCTGAAAGACATTGTAATGACATACATAGGCCATTATATGTCTTCCCATAACCTACAGAATTGCGTGGGAGAGAGTATAAACTACAATGCAAACTTTAATCCATGCTTAGTGGCAATGCTCCAAAATGTGTTCATCAATTGTAATGAATGTACCACACTAATGAAGGATGTTGTTTATGTGGGAAAACATGGGGGGTGGGAGGAGTGGGGAATCCTATATTTTTTGTTTACTTAGATTATGTATTCTAAGTAGCTTTAAAAAAATTTTTTAATGTATTTTTAAAAAAGATGTTCTTTGAGGTCCTGTTTTGAAGTGTTACTTCCTTTTCAGCAGCTGCAATTTCTGATGAGACTATATGAGTAATATGGTCTTCCAAAGTAAAAATTTATCACTGAAAGGAGATGATTGGCAGACCCATGAGGGTAAGAATGACTTTTGTCTTATTACCAGTGAATTCCCAATAACTGGTACATATTTTAAAGAAATGCTGCAATAGTCACTATGTGTTATAAAATATTATCATGCATCTTTCACTTGTTAGAGTCCCCATCAAGTTCAGTGAAATGATCAATGAATTTAATTTAAATCAAAACAAGGTAAAATGAAATTCAAATTTCTAGTGTGTAAAAACCTATTTGGGACATGTTTACCTTATAATGATGATGACATAAAGAAATGCAAGAACTGGAGCCCCAAAACAATATTCTCACATTTTTATGTAACTTTAAAAAATAATGTTCTATAAATTTTTGGTGAAATTTAACATGGCCTGAATCCATCATTGCAGGATCATGCAGAACACTTCATTGTTCCCCAATTACCCCATCTTATGTCTATTCAATTCCTCTCTCTCCCTCCCCTCAGGGCCCACAATGACAACCAAGCTTCACTGCTTGAAGGACAAGATTCAAAGATACTTGCAACAATGCTGAGGGCTTGACACACTAGTCTGTCCTCCCCCACTGGGAGCCAACCATGCTCTCAGGAGCCACCCTTCCTTCTGTTTGAGAACATCAGATCTCCCCAGGATGGTAGTATAACACCTTCCTGCTCATTGTATGGGTCTCTACCCACTGATATAATACACTACAATATGATGAGCACTCACACACTCCCTAAAGCCTGCTCCAGGTGCACCCTGTGCCAGATGCCCCCCATCAAACACCTTGAACCAGTAACTCTTCCTTATCATATTTTCTAAAGAGTTTTCTCAACCTTATAGTTTCAACCACATACCTAACAATCTCTGATGTTCATCTGCTCCCCCCTAGGCCTCCCCCCAATTCCTTGGATCATCTGATCCATCCTCCCAACCCTAGCCCCCTCAAGCCTGTAAAGCCCAACCCAGTAGTATCCCCATGTCCCCATCTTATTCCTTCACTGAACAACTATTTACCTCCACTTTATCATAGATTTCACCCACATGGGCGTTGGCTCACAACCTTCCTCTCCCCCACCTATTTTCTGGAAGCCTATCTTCCAGTCTCTAACTCTCTGAGACAGCTTGATTTGCTTAATTCATATCAAAGAGGCCATGTGGTATTTGGAACCATGGTTAGTAGCTATGTTTCAATATCTGTACATCAGTTGCAGCAAATGTAACAATCTACATATAAAAGATCAATGCTAGGGAAAGGGGAAAAGGGTTTGATGTTCGGTATATTAGAGTCCCCTATATTCTATATGTGACTTTACTGTGATTTAAAACTTTTTTGAAGACATAATTAAAAAGAAAAGGATGTAGACACTGAGGAAGAAATGGAAGAGATTGCCTTGCCACTGTACTTATAGGCAACATCTATTACAGTGATGGAAAGCAAAATGTCAAAAAAAATTTTATGATATTTTTCATATTTAATACCCCAATTTATTTTTACTTTATTTTAGTTTTTCTAAATTATTATATATTCTATTTCTAATCTTTAAACCTATCATTACTATTTCATTTTCCTATTAATTGAATTTGATAATACATTACCCTTCATTCTTTAAGAAGTTTTGGATCACAAAGGGATTCAACTATGGCAGGGAAAGAGCACTACTAGTGTGGTGTGTCATTGACAGGGGATGCATGGGTGGGAGGGAGTTCTCCAGGGTATGCATATAGGGTATATAGATATGTTCAGATGATCATTGGGTATCGACATAGTGGGTAGAGTTTCACATGACAACTGAGGGAGTGCTGAGTTCCCTTTCTGGGGAACTCTGTCACACTCCACAATGGAGCAGCAACAATCCTCTAAGTGCAAAGGCAAAGACCAGTGAAGAAGGATGGTCTAATGACGGGCCCTTGATACTGATAACTTTGCTTATGAGCCTGTGTGCTTGAAATTTCAAGTAGGCCTAGAGATGCAGGTTACCTTCTAGTTACCTCCTGAGAGCCTCCATGTTATTCAAATGTGGCCATGCTCTAAGCCAAACTCAGCATGTAAATGCATTACTTTCCCCCCAGCATGGGACATGACTCCCAGGGATGAGCATCTCTGGTGCCAAGGGATTACTACCAATCACCAGGTGGTGATGCAACTAGAAAAAGACCTTGATAAAAGGAGGAAATGGTAAAGACAAATGAGTTCATAAGGCTAAGAGAATTCAAAATGAGTTGGGAGGTCATCAGGGGGGTCGCACTTCATATGTATCAGCAGGATCTCAGAGAGAGCCAAAGTAGATACAACCCCAGGTACTGGTGCCCCTGAGGGCTATGGAAACACCCAGGCCCTATGGTCACGACAGATGGCTCTGGAGTTCAGTGCCCTGCCAGTGGGCCCTACTTTGGAATTTGTGCTCCTTTATGTGGATTCAGATGTGTTCTCTCTACACATGCTTCTTCTGTCACTTTTAGTGAACCTATGGTTGGTGCTGGGGTTGGTGTATGTTCAGGAGGCTTGATTCTCTGCACTGACCATGTGCCATCTGGGCCCTGAGCCTCAGCAGAGTTGCAACACTTACTCTCCAGTTCATTGGACTTACCCAGGTCAGCTAACAGGGAGGTTAGGATGGTCAACCACCACACCAGGGAAGTAAGAGTCTACAACTGTAAGCAGGAGAATCCCATCCATCAACTATGTGGAATCTAAGCCCCCTCTCAATTTAGAGGTGGAGTGGACATCACCATCCCAGGGACCTTAGGATGGAGGAATAAAATATGGATTAGAGTGGACTTAATGGTATTCTACTATAGAATTATTGTGACTCTAGCAATGGAAGAAACTCTAACACTGATGTGGAGACAGTAGCCATGGGATTTTCTGAGGGCAGGGAAAGGGAAGAAGAGATGTGGTATGGGGGCATCTTCAGGACTTGGCATTGTCCTGAATGATATGGCAGGGACAGATGCAGGACATTATATATCCTGCCAAAACCTACTGAATGGACTGGGAGAGAGTGTAAACTACAATGTAAACTATAATCTATGCTGTGTAGCAGGTGCTCCAAAACGTATTGATCAAATGCAATAAATGTTCCACACTGATGAAAGAGGTTCTTGATGTTGGAGTAGTGGGTTGGAGTTGGGAGTGGGGGTATATGGGGACCTCTTATATTTTTTAATGTAACATTTTATATGATCTCTGTATCTTTAAAATAATAATAATAATAAATAATGTTCTACCTTATCTGCTCAAATAGGGTCCTTTCCTTACCACTTCTCTCCTGCTATATTGTTTCATAGAGTTCTTCTCATGTAGAATGACTACATGATCAATAATATTTTTTATATACCATTTATTAAATCTTACACTTCAGAAGATATAACAGAATGAACCAGTGTCAACAAGTATACAGAATGCCATCATGTTAGAATAGGGTTGTTGTCTCATGGTCCCATAAAAGGAATAATAAATTCTGGTTTATCTGTCAGTGTCAAATAAGGAGACAGAAATCACAGGATAATTTGAACAGGGTAAGTTTAACATAAATAACTTTGAATTATAACAGGGGATTGAAATAATGGGGTATTGGCTAACATGAAATAAGGAGAACTTTAAAGAACATAGGAATAGGGGCCTTAAGGAGCTGCCACTCTTACTAAAGCGTCCAAAGGAAAGGCTGCTTGAGGGATGAGCTCTATTTTGGTTAGAGAGGGCGCATCTGTGGCTCACTGAATGTCAGAAAAGTTGCTTAAGTGCCATACCAGTGACACTTGCTGGAAATCTACCTTCTGGAAGAAGCCATCCAGAGGGAGATGTCAAGCCTCAGAAGTTACCATAAAGTTGCACAGGCGAAGCTGTTCACGGCATGTGCCCTACCTCTGGTTTTCTCATGCACTGTCACCAAAGGAATAGGGAGGAAAGCTGTTGGCAGATGGGAGCTGAAGGCTATCCTACTGTACTTGGGCACAGAGCTACTGCACAGGGCAGGAGGCTAGTGCTGGAGAAATGAACTGCAGGAGCCTGGCAAAGGCAACAGGGACCAGGAAGAGATTAACCCTTTCCACCTCCACTTTCCCACCTACCTCCTTTACTAGCAAAGTTTGACATTGTGCCAGCTGACAAAGGAGGTCTCTTTCATGGACCCAGCTACATTTTCACAAAGCAGGCGATGAAGAGTAAATTTGGAGATGAGGCACTAAATAACTGATACATCTGGATATAGGTGATAAATAATAGATAACTGGCATTTCTGGACACCACTTTCCTGAGTTTCATTATCTCTCCATTGCTTAATGGAATCTTCTAGACTACTAGAACACTAAATACATGGAGAAAACAGTTTCTCTATATTATACAAGTGCTAAGAAGCACCATAATATGGAAGCCCAAAAATATCCATATCTGTTTGTATGACATTGCTATTCAGTAACCTTCAGTGCTCAACCTATACCAATGCTTTTGATCTTTAATAGACCTAAAATTGAAATCATCACATAGAATTATTATTTTTAATTAAAGAGCTTAATTAGTATTTTATCTAATATATTTTTTTCACCTCATGTTTTTCCTACTCTTTATGATTACATTGTTATCTCTTGGTAAATATTAACACTGGGAAGGTCTAACCTGTACTGAGCATATTTTATGTAGTAGTTCTTGCTATATAAAATCTTATTTAATTGCCAAATACACTTTGAACTTAAGTATCATCATTCCATTTTACAAATAAGGAAATCCAAATTTATATAAGTTCAATAACTTGCCCAAGGACGTATAAGCTAATAAATAGTTGAACCAGGATGTATATATGCATACATCTGGCTCAAACTCATCAGTACCTAGAGAGGCCACTATAGGAAAAAAATACCAATTATAAGAAAAGAAATTACAAAACCATTTGTAACAGTGCTACTGGCTCTATGGGTCCCCTGCCATCCAACCATATTTGTAGAGACCATTATTGGTTATTTAAGCATTAGAATAGATAAAGCAGACTGATAATGATTATTTTTAATAACATACATCATAACTTAGGGTGCTTATCATGTATGCTTATGAGAACTAATTTAATTCATTTTTCCCACTTCACCTTCATTTTGCCAATTTCCATTTTGCCCAGAACCTGGTGTTCATAAGCCTTCTGTCATTATCACTCTCTGACTCACAGGGAACTACTGCTAACATCCAAGGAAGGACCAAACAAAGAATTAGCTTGTCATCAACCTTTTTGAGGATTGCCAAAAAGATTGAATCAAACAGATCAGTAAAGGAAATTATTGAAAAGCAACTTAGAAGAATAAAGAGGCTGTGCAATAAACTTCCTTTTGGTCGGGGTCATTAGTGACTTTTCTCATTCAAAAATGTGCTCTTGGACTCACCTAGGAAATACTCTACCCTGTCTTTTAATCTTAAAACATTTGATTATTTGAAAAAATAACACATGATTTATGACTTGATTAGTGTGTTCCATATATTTAATTCTATCTATTTTGAAAGCTTACAGTCCCAGTTTCAAAGATTTCTATAAGTAATTCATTCACCAAATACTTATTGAATGTACACTATGTGCCAGACTAGGGATACAATGACAAACAAACAGACTAAAATCACAACTCTCCCAGAGCTTAAAGTACAGTGAGGGAGACTGACAGTAACCAAAACTAATAAGTAAATTTATTATATATTAGAAAGTATATGGGAAAAATATGAGGCAAGGAGGGGAATTAAAATGTGTTGGTGGCTACAATTTTAAAAAGGAGATTGAGGAAAGGTCTCACTAAGCAGGTGGCATTGAGTGAAGACCACCTTTGCTCAAAGGTATTGTAAACCATGCACACATCTAGGGTAGGACATTCCAGACAGAGGTACCAGACTTCTCTTTTACACCTCTGAGAAACTCTGGGCCTCACTTGTGTCTTGTTCCCCTTCTGTGTATTCTCAGACTGATTTCATTTCTTTCCTTCTGTACCAGGCCTTCCCTGTTGGTGCTGCTGCAGCTGCTGGGACACCTAAACCCACACATGTACAAGATGGAATGCAGGGGAATTAAGGGATAAACATAAACCAATGGAAGAAAGGAGCCTGTGTATAAATTCTTCTTCCTGTGTATCCCTAAAACAATGTGCTCAAGGATACAATTCTGGGAATTGAGCAATTAATTACACTAAATGGAGCTCAGCTCAATAATGTGTCCTTATATTGGTTCTCCCACTGCCCCTTCATCACTCTCATTGTGCTTCACTGCTACTCCTGGGATTGGACTCTCTAATAGTATCACATAACCCTTCTGCCTCTATTTTTGTGAAGCTAATGCTAAAATACAAAGGGAAAAGAAATGCAAAGCTCTGAGGTGGAAATATATCAAGTACACCAAAGAACAGCAAGAAGGCCATTGTAGTAAGACTAGATGTCGCAAGATGGAGCATAAAAGGAAATTAAGTCAGAGAGATAATGAAGAACCAATCATGAAAGCATAGACAATGAAATGAAGAATAGGTGGGAAGCTATTGACATGATCTGACTTGTGATTTAACAGGATCATTCTAGGAACTGTGTTAATAAGAGATTGGAAGGAGGCAAGAGGAGAGACGGAAGACTAGTTAGGTTTCTGTAACAACCTTGGGAAGAGATGATGGTAATTTGGGCCAGAGTAGTAGCAATAGAGATAATAAGATGTATGGATTCTGGTTATGTTTTGAAGGTGAATCTCTCTGGACTTTCCAATGGAGTCAGAAGGAAAGAAGATGTATTAGCTGAATTAGAAGGAAAGATTTGGTATCAGCTGAAGTGGGGAAGATAAGGAAAGAGTAGATATGGGGGAGGGAGTGGGGGGAATTCCAGAAGTCTGTTTTTGCCATGTTAAATTTGATATACCCATTAAATTCCAAGTGGATATGCCAAGAAAACAATTATATATATGTGTGTGTGTGTGGAATTCAAGGAAAATTCCAGGATAATTATGAAAAAGTGTTGTTAGGATTTAAAGCCTTGAGATTTACTGAGATTACCAAGGAAATGAGTGTAAGTAAAGAAAAGTAGAGTTCCGTGTACTGAGCCCTGGGCAGGAACCAGCAGTAGAGACTGAGAAGCCTCAATGAGGATTATGAAACCAGGAGACACTTGGGTTCTGGAAGCCAAGTAAAGAAGGCATTTTGAAAAGAAAAGAGAATAAAAAGAAGGAAAAATGGAAATAAATGATTAACTATGTCAAACATTGCTGAAAGAGCAAATAAGATGAGTATTGAGCATGAACCTTCAGATTTAGCAACTGAAATTCACTGTTGACAAGAGAACTTTCTCTGGAAGGATAGAGACAAAACCATGACTTGAGTAGATTAAAGAGAATGGAAGAATGTCTAGTTACGTACACAAAAGAAGTGAAAGCAGGGATTCAAACAGATATTTGCATACCAATGTTCATAGCAGCATTATTCACAATTGCCAAAACATGGAAGCAACCCAGGTGTTCATCAAGGAATGAATGGATAAATAAAATGTAAATACATATAACTAAATACTAGCCAGCCAGGAAAAGGAATGAAGTTCTGATACATGCAACAACACAGATGAACCTTGAAAACATCATGTTGAGTGAAATAAGCCAGACACAAAGGGACAAATATTGTATGATTTCAGATATGAAATAATTAGAATAAGCAAATTCATAGAGTCAGAAACTAGAATAAAGATACCAGGGACTGGGGTGGAGGAAGGGAACAGGGAGTTAATACTTAAATTGCACAGAGTTTCTATTTGGGATTATGGAAAAATTTGGTAATGCATGGTGGTGGTAGCATAACATTGTGAACTTAATTAATAGCAATGAATTATATATTTGAATGTGATTAAAAAGGAAATTTTTAGGTCGTATATGTAACCAGAACAAAATTTTTAAAAATCCCATAGACCTATTCAACACAAATAATGAACCTTTAATGTAAACTATGGGCTATAGTTACTAGTATAATTTTAATAATATTCTTTCATCAATTGTATCAGTTACCACACTAATGCAATGTGTTAATAATAGGGAAAACTGTGTGTGTGAAGGGGTATATAAGGGAACTATGGATTTTTTGCATGCTTTTTCTGTAACCTTACAACTTCGCTAATAAAAAAAAAGGAAGAATTTTTTCAAAAGAGAGAATAGGAGAGTCTAGACCACACTTTTGAAGGGTATTGCTATAAAGGAGAGCAAAGAAATGGAGTGATAGCTAGAGGGAAAAGTGGAGTGAAGAGTGGATTTATTGAAGACTATAACACATTAGATAATATCTTATAAGTAGGTGAATGAGAATAATTCAGTAGGAAGGAATATTGATGATACAGGAAAGACTGAAGGGTATCATTGGAGCAATATTTTTGAGAAGGTGAGGAAAATGGAATATGATGGACAATTGAAAAGGCTGTTTTTGGAAGGAACATAGACATTTCATCCACAGTAGCAAAAAGGAAGGCAAGGTACAAGGATGAAGATTCTGCTGGATAGCTAGGATGAAGGAAATTGGGGACCTTTTCAAATTACCACACTTTTCTCAGTGAAATGGAAAGCAAATTCATCAGCTAAGAGTGAGATGAGTAGATGTTGTGAGGTAAGAGAGAAGAAAGGGCATGAAATAGTCATTTATGATCCTTTCTAATTAAGAATTAGGGATTTCTTTCATCTAGGATAGCTTACCCATCTCATCTACCTCAACTGCCAATCCTGATTTAGGGAGGGTATCACAGTGAGCCCAACCTGGTAGAGCAAACCATGACTCAGTCAAATTCAACTATGTTTCAAGGGCTATTTGGGATGGAGCTTAGGGTGGGCTCTGTTTCTATCACTTAAAATCTTTGTAGCACCATATCATCCATCTTCGTGTCCAATCACAGCAATCCAGTAGACACTAGCTCCATTCTGAGTGCAGGACAGAGCCTCTTTTATTGCTTAGAACACCTACTTGGAAAAAGCTGTACCAGTTTTCCCTGGTAGGCATCCAAGGGATTCTGGAGTTTGCAATGACTCAGGGTGAATCCAAAATTATCTTCTTTCCCTCCAGGATATCTACCATAGAAGGATATGTTATAATTTCTATGCCCCAGGAAACTCTAAGAATTGAACAAATATTGCTCTATTTCCTCTTCCCCTGTTTCCATCATTATATTCTTCATTATATTCTTGTCCTGAATAAATAGTCAGTCCTTCTTCTGCATGTACAAAGCTAGGCCTTCTGAATTGGGAACTATACTTATCTTCCCTTATGAAAAGAATAAATTGCAATATGAAAAAGGTTTTCTAGCATAAAAGAAATGTCACACATGTGCTATCTCATTTAATACTCTCAAAAACCCTACTAGAAAGGCATCCATTTTTTAGGTAAGGGAACTGTGTTTCTGGGATTTTAAATGGCCTTTCTAATTTCAACAGCAAAAAAGTAATGGATGACTTTTACCAAGATCCTCCGACTACAGATGCCATGATCTTTTCACTGGACTACACTACAATTACCCATCTTTCTCTCAGTCATTTACCTCCTTTCCCACAACAATTACACTACTATTTTGCAGACCCAATGAGATTCATGATGATTTCAGTTAATCTAAGCTCACAATATTTAACTGGAAATTGGTCGACTGCAGACATGTAGTATATTAAAGAAAGATTCTAAACTCTTTAGTCAGTTGAAACAGAGTTTTCATCAGTAAAAACAGAATAGTTTAATTTCTCACTAGTTAATAATGTGCTTTAAGGAATGCTTAAATTTCCCTAAATTACAGTGCTCTGGAGAATCTGCAAACCAATTCTTGTCAGTCAACATTCTGGAAATTAAAGTCACCAAGGGCCTCACAGATCAGGGAGACCAAAAGAAAGAAACAAGAGTAGCAAAAAAGATAGAAAAGGAAAATCAAAGGACAGGGATGTGGGGAGAGAAACTGACATTTATCTAGCATTCTATTATCCGCCAGGCACTTTATACATGGTTTTTATGTCAATCTTGACAACCATGAAGTAATAAAGAAGCAGGGCCTCTCACAGGATAATAGTGTTCTCAGGAGAACAAAATTTGTAAGTTAGATTTAAACCCACAACTGCCTGGCTCTGAAGTACAAGAAACAAAGAGAAAAGGCATTCTACTCCCAAGAGTCTGGAAATATTTATGGATAACAATATGGTTATAGTAAGAATATTTATGCCAAGATTACATTCAAAGTGTCCTGACACGATGAAGTTTATGTCACCTGTTAGTTCTTCCTGCAATTGCTCCTTAGCCATCACTATTGATCTGATTTGATTGCTCTGCATTTTCTTTTGACCGTTCCTAATGGTGGTTCTCAAGGACTAGTTACAACATGTGTCTGCTCAACAAGATATAAATATTTATTTATCTAAGCACTTAAACAAAAAGAACAAGACCTAATATCCCCATAATGTGCTAACTCAGGCAATTATCTGACACAAGTTCAGAATTTTAAGATGTCTTATCTTGAGAAGCTCTTGATAAATCCTGCTGTCTTCCCATTCACACTGTTTTCTTGTATGAAGAGCTTTTTACTGAGACAGGTCAAAAGAAGACAATTTTACCAAAAGAATAATGTATAGTTCAAAGTTTCACTTATTTCCATAAGTTTGAAAAGAGGATTTAGTGTTTTACTGGGTATGGGGGATAGGAAAAAAAGGGGTTCAATGTTATTCCCACATTCCTAACAAGTGAATTGAGAAATGATTTTGCCATTTACTAAAATGGAAGGTATTCAAGGAAGAGCACCTTTGGAAAGAAGGATCATTGATTGAGCTTTGGACATAATGAGTTTTAGATATCTGTGTTATACAGGATAGTACTAAGTAGGCAGCTGGGTGGTCCTGCTGAATATATAAATATAAATTGAATAGCAGGTTAAAAACTCCAGATGTATTTAGGAACATAGCCTGCATTAAAATAAAACTGTATCTCAATTATTAAGGTTGTATTGAATGATTGGCAACAGGACATGGAAATGAGCAAAGGAGATACTATTAATGAATCTCCATGGTAACTAGTATTGTCCTCCCACATGGACCCCAGGCTAGCTGTCATAATCAACCTTAAACCTCTATTATCTAAGTGTCTAATTTGGGTAGGAGTTCAGCTACCTACAAATGGACATGAAGATGGGATGGCAACACTGTCAAGAACTTTATTTCCTGAGAGGTGGTACAGGCTAAAATTTTAAGTATAAAAGAACCTATTCATTGATGAAATTTTCACAATGTAGATTAAACAGAAGCCAGAGGCTAACATCAAGAAAAAGAACATAATTCATCAAGAATGAATTAACTTGACCTAGATGGAACATGGGGTAATAAAAAATATCTGCTGCACCTCATGCTTATGATTAACCCAGGGTAATGATGCATGAGTGAAAGACATTTAATCGTTGGACAGTTCTGGTCGAAAATATCAATACAGGCTCATATATATACAGGTTATTTGTTCAATCAACAAACATTTGGCAGACTCTGTATTAGGTGCTGGGAATTCAGAAAGAAATAAAATGTTAGCTTCTTTCATCATGGAAGCAAATTTTAGGGAATAAAACAGATGAAAACCAAACTGTTACAAAGCAAATGTGCTAGAGGTAAATATTCATTGCCATGGAAACATGCAGACAGAATCAATTAAATTGGTTGGGGGTGATGGCATTTGAGGTAGATGTTATTGGACAAATGTTTCAGAAGGAGAATAGTAGAAGGATTTTCAAATTCTAAGGAATAGCATGGCAAAAGAATGGAAGAATGAGAAATTGCAGTGGGCACAGTGGCCGAGACACAGGTATATTAAGATAAACAGTGTTGCTCCTCAGCCTTTCCCCCTTCTTTAAGCTGAGTCGCCATATATTTGTGATGCCATGTGGAAGCCGGGGCCATACTTCACACATGGCCCCTCAGGCCATCTGGGCACCTCAGATGAGAGCTGCTCCCATACCAGCACCAGCAGCTCAGCTACCAGCAGCAGCATGTACATCTGTACTTGGCTAACTTGCTGCTGCACCTCAGCAGCCAGGCCCAATGGCCTAGACGGAACCACTGCAGCTGGCGTGGCTGTGAGCTATTCTGTTGGGCCCGCACTGGGCCATGCCATCACTGCGGACTTCAGTGGAGGGAGGACTGCTGAGCCCTCAAGGCCTGACGTCACGTACCAGGAGCATCAGGGAGCCCAGCCGGCATGCCTCCAGCAGCAGCAGCAGTTTGGTCCTTGCCACCAAGAGATGAAACTGTTTTTGGAGTGTGCCCAGAACCAGGTGTCCCTAAGCTTTCTGAAGGTTTCAGCAAGGTGCTGAAGCAGTACAAATTTGCAAATGGTTTAGCAGAATCAAGAAGTTGAAAATGAAGAAATGGACAATATACTCTTATGACCAAGATAATTTAGTGTAAAATTATAATTGATAGTGAAAGTGTTAAGTGCAAAACCACTAGTTAAACCTCTCCTCTATCAGTAATAGCTTCTTTGTTTCAAAATCACAATGGAAGAGGCTGTTCTTATTGTATAGAAGTCCACTGAGATGGTGTCGATTTTGGGACTGGACAGATATTTGTGTGACCTCCTTAAGCCAGTTGCTGTGATGTTATTATTTGTGAAGTAATTAGAATAAAGTGATTTCTTGAAAAAAAAAAGAAGTGGAAGAAAAGTCTGGAATGGTGGGTTGGATTTTGTGTACTGGGCCATGAATTTTATCCTGCAGGTAATATGGAAGTACCTGGTTTGTTCCCAAGTTGGAGGTGAGCCATGTACCAGCATGGTTCTGTGAGCTAATTCAGAGCTAGATCTGTGAACCAGTTGAGCAAGAATAGAGTAAAATCAAGGGTCCTAAGTTCTGAAGAATCCAAGATTTGTTTAATTGGTCTCTGGCTAAGACATGGATGAGCTGGCCTGATTAAGAGGCATGCAAGTGGGGACTTCTCACATAGGGAGACATCGATAATTGTTAAGCAAGAGGTTAGCATAATGAGGTTGATATTTTAGAAGCATTGCACTGCGTATGGTGAAAGTGGTGTGGGGATATAGAAAACAGGTTCAGGAGAGCATGATTTGTGAACATGCATGACAGAGCTGATGAGGGCCTGAACTAGGGCAATGTCCATGGGCTGGAGTAGTTCGATCAGGTAGGAGAAAAATAGTATGATGGCAGACTGTTGGGAAGACTTCTCAGGGTCATTTGCAGGATGGGTAGAATTTAGCTTGATAGTAAGAAATGGGGAAGGGATTCCATATTGGAGGG
This sequence comes from Dasypus novemcinctus, assembly GCF_030445035.2. NCBI lineage: Eukaryota > Metazoa > Chordata > Mammalia > Cingulata > Dasypodidae > Dasypus > Dasypus novemcinctus. Next base: position 44,739,363 of record NC_080674.1, on the reverse strand, counting down.
AAGAGCGATGGAAATTTTGACAGGAATGCAGATTTGGCAGAACCTCAAGGCTGACCCCACAGGCCATTCTTATACTCATATCTGGTTCTTCGTATGAACTCTATCTCTAGAAAGAATTTCCAGGTGAATCTCAGAATCATATTATTTACTGTAAGAAGTCCAGTGACTTCCTGCATTTGTCACCTCTGGAAGTTTCCACACAAACACCTGTGGTGGAAACCAATAAAGCAAGAGCTAGTCTGTGGGTTTGATGTCAATTAGGAGTTTACTGAAAAATTTCCAGAGGTCCTGAAAAATCCATTCCCATTATTTCTGCAATCTATGAGCTCTTCCCAAATGTGGCTGATCTTTGACACAGGATTATGCACCATGAAAACTTGAGCTTTGACCACATAGCAGCTAAATGATTGAGAATTACCTTACAATAGGAAAAGATGGCTGCTAGTCAAAGAAAATAAAGGATATCTGCAGATTGAGCTGCCACAGCTTCAACTGAGACCATCTGCTGACTGGCCACTGCTTTTTAATGATACTATTGACGTCATATGGTGTCTAGTGCACCTAGCTATTTTTAGATATCAATTGAAAATGCAGCAGCTCTCAGTGCTCTGAATTAGATCACAGACCAGCAATGAAACGCAGGCCTTAGCCATAAGGTAGATGAAAAGGCACTTCTGGTTTATGTAAGAGAGTATGAGTTTTCCTCAATTTGCCCTGGAGAAATTTTTCTGGGAGTCAATTGGACAAATCACTGGCTGCTTTTCTTTTCTTTTTTCAGTGTTTGTAAAGAGGGAAGAAAAGGAATATTTTGCTTTGCTGATCTGAGAATAATTACCAGAAAACTGAGCACAATACATAGAGCAAGCCAGTCAGCTTTAGGAAAGCAGCAAGATTGTCAGTGGTAGGCAAGGAAAGAGCACAAATGAAATCCTTGGTGCCCTTTTCTCAGTCCTAATGTTAGTTCTCTTAATGCAGGCCTTCTGAGTCTCTTAAAAAGAAAGTAGATGATCAAGTTCCGGTCCAAGAGCTCATCCAAGCCTCAAGGCTTGAAGGGGAATCTTTTGTTACTTTTGAGGATTAGGGATTCTGAAGAATTCCTCCAGTTGGTATATTCTGATAAAATGCTGTCAAAAATGCTTCCTAATGTTGACAAATAAGAATCCCTGGCCAGAAAACCTTATGCATAAGCACACAAAAGCATCATGGCTATTATTGATATTATCAGCAAAATCCCTAATGTGGCTTTGAACATATATCCATGTGTCTTTTGATTAGAAGTAAAGCAAATAAATGATCAACAAACATCACATGGTACATGTTCAAGAAAACCTGTAAACCATTATGACAAGGATCATATAATGGATTTTTAAATCCCTTTATATAAAATCAGTCCCTGTGATATACTATTTTCCTTGTTGCAGAAGGTTGAAACTCACTATTTTTTTAAAGATAGGGGTGAGGTGGACAGGAATAAACATTCAAATTCAAAACCATTGACTTCTTGTGATTCCATATTGTTGCTTTTTCTGTCCAGATAAGTGTATACATCCCAAAGGATCCAGTAAGACCATTTGTTTGCTGGGTTGTGTTGTATGGCTGCACTTTATCAATTCTGAATTTTAAATTGCAGATGATAATATCAGTTCCCAAATGTCAGACATCATGATGAATTGGCTTTTCAACTTCTCAAGCCATTCACTTTCCTTGTTTCTGAAATGTCAAACGTGAAGCCTCCTGATAACAGAGCTGTGCAAACCATGTGTTTTTTTTGTAGCAGTCATAAATACTTAATGGGCAATTCTTCTGAAGCTTGTTTCGTATGTAAAAGCCTCTGTTTTTGGTTTGGTATTCTAATTGTGACGACTGAGTCAGCTTTTATTAAATCATGAAGCAGAATCTCAGTCTCCAATATTGCACATTTGAAATTATTGATTACACCACTTGTATAGTACTAAGATTTGTGCTTTAAAAATATCAATTAAATGCTTAGTTAATCTCTTGTTTTTAATTTGCCTTTTGTTCCAGGTACATAGATGTTCATATGTTCTTTTGGAATGTGAGGGTAGGGCAGCTTGAAAAAGAAAGAATTTCAAAGCTCATGAATTTTTCTTTACTAACATCTTAATCTAGCAAAACTGACATGAGAATTGCTACTTTGCATTTCCTATGTTGTTGCCATAGAGTAGTACTAGAAACTGAAGTGTTTGTTATGCTTTCCTTCTATTTTGATGAAAGCTCAAAAGGAAATACCCATTGTTGAAAGGCACAGAAATTAAATCAAAGATTGTTTGATGGGTTGGCTGATTTATTTATACAGTTATTCGTTTCCTCATTCATTCATTCAACACATAGTTATAGGCTATCTACTATGTTCCAAGCTCTAGGATACCTAGGAAATACAACAATAAATAGAGCACAATTGCTGTCCTTGAGGAGTAACTATTTAAGGCTGAAGTTGGCTATACCATAGCCATAGATAAGAATGAGTAGATCAAAGATTATTCATTTCTGCTCTCTGGACATTACTTTGAAGTTAAGTTTGTGTAGTGCTGAAAATTAATATTACACAATAATTCTTTAAAAACGTTCCTAAACTGTAATCTAACATAGGATACTCCTCCTTTGCTTGGCCCACATTGCCATTTAGAATTTATCCTATTGAATTTATCCTATTATTCACAGTTACACCTTCTCTATTTTAACATGTGTGCAATAAAAAAAGGCAGAGCATGGTGCCCTTGTATATTCCATAATACAAACAAACACAGATCTCTAACAAGGACCCTCATCCAAACAATCTTACATGTTGCTTCCATTTTCAGCGGATTATTTCTCCATTTTCTTTTTTTACTCTCAGGAAAACAAGTTAGTCTTCTAGGTAATTTTGATGATCCTTCTTACAGAGAATGCATGAATGTTTCAGATAGCTTAATTGATTACCAAAAATATCAACACAGAATACTCGAAAACACTTCTTCCATACTAACAAGGGAAGATAATAATAATTATATTACATATGCATAAAATATTTTTGGAAGGTTGAACAAGAAACTGGTAGCATCAGTTGGCTCTACTACTGGGATCTGGGTAACTCAGAGGCAGTGGTGAGAGGAACATTTTCCTGAATGTCTTTATGAATCGTTCGAGGATGTGTAACAAATGTATATACTACCTGTTTAAACACACACATATGGGAGTGGGTATAGTTCAGTGATTTGAGTACCTACTTCCCATGTGTGAGCTCCCATTTTCAATCCCTGTTGCCTCCTAAAAAATTAAAATAATAAATAAATAAATTTTAAAAAATTGTGGGAGAAACACCCTTATTATTTAAAACACACACACACACAGGTATGTACATGACTAGAAAAATCACAGACCCACTAAATAGTATATTCACACTCAGTTTCAAGCTCCTCCCTCCCCCCATTGACCTGACTCTCTTCTATCCTACAGTCCTAAAATACTCAGTTATTTCCTCTCCCAGGTCAAATCATCAGTCTCTTCCTCATTCCATTTTGTTCTTCTGCACCCTCTCTTTCAATATTCCAAATGCCTATAATCTCAAAATTTCCACTTGCCCCTCCAACACGCCACCTTTTTCCTTGTGCCCTAAATAGTTCAGATTCTCAGGAAAGCTGCCTTTGTTAACTAAGACAGGGGAACAATGTGTTAAGGAACAATGTGTTCATGATGCAGGCATCATAATAACACTGGTTTCTACTTCCCTGTGCTCCTGCCCCTGCTCTCCATATAGAAATAAATTGTTCTCATAGGATAAATTAAAATCTACCTGGATATCAGAAATACATGAAAGTTTGTCAATGCTCGTCAGGCTCTTCCCACACTGATCTGTGATTCCACATGTAGCCATGGATACCCAAGCTTCTGAGATACAAAGATAACTTAGAAACATATCATTTTGGAAGTGAAGGTAGTCAGACTCTTTCACCTGTCCCCATGCTATCAGTAAGGAAGGATATGGTCTTCTTCTTGGTTAAGGACTTCTTAAGGCCATATTATTTACTCCCCATCTAGACAACCTATGAATAACTTAGCAAAGTATTTCTTTACCTCCTTCCTATGTTAAAGAAAAAGTACCTACATTATCTTGCCTTCAAAATCCTTTTATAGAGAATCCTGGTATCTTTAGATTGTTTCCAGGGACTTGACTATTACAAATAAAATGACATTTTAAATGAAATATTATTCACATATTTCAGGAAAAAAGTGCCTTTCTTTTAAGTGACACTCTATTTTGAACGAGTGCCAAAGATAGTGAATCTAGAGTATGGGGTAAAATCTACTGTAACATACTTCAAATAGAGAAAGTATTGCTGATTAATAGAATTCATGGATGTATCACCTTTACTGATCTCATTCTTTTAAAAAATGAATTTATTTTGCTTCCCTTTAAGAGAGCATAAGTAAATGCCTTTCGTTAGAATTCAGTCTACTATTAGGAAATTAAGGACAAGATAGTAGTATCATTAAACTGGGTCAGGTGTACTTGGCTTTTAAATCTCTTAACAGGACATTCAGGAGGGAGTTTAAATATAGCAATGTCTTGAGCTATTATTTAAAATATGTTTTGTGTATTTTATGTCTTATCTCTCCAAATATGCTACATACTTCTTGTGGAAGGAAGTGAAATCTTATTTAATCTATAGCTTCTGTTTAGTGTCTAATGTATAAACAGTCTTCAAGAAATTGTTGATAAATAATTTGAGAAGCTATAGGGAAGTATCAATATACAGTCTGAAGGAGAAACAGATGAATATGCATAAGGATTAGTATCTGTTGGGGATTGAGAATAAGACCTTTTGGAAAAGTGTTGACTAGTAAAGATGTGGACAAATTAAATCAGAATGGGTCTTAATCCATAGGATTGGGAGCCTTATAACAAAAAGAAATTTGGATGCAGTCAGTCAGTAGAAGCCAGAATTCAGAAGAAGCCAGAGAAAGAGAAGAGAGAGAAGGCCATATGAGGGAGGATGGCCTTCACCAGATTGCTACTGCTGCCAGGAGAAATATGGCTTTGCTGATATCTTGATTTTAGACTTACAGCCTTCAGAATCATGAGACAATAAATGCTGGTTGTTTATGTCGGACCAGTGTGTAGTTTTTGACATAACAGCTTTGGCAAAGTAAGACAATATCCTTAAAAGGAGACTCAAATGACTGTAAGCAATAAGAAATTTTGCTTTGGGTACAGAGAAAATGTAAAATATTCACTCCACCTGCCTTTAAAAGGAAAAATGGTCATTTATTAAGTATGTGCAACAAATTCTAAGAAAAAGTAAACTGGTACAGTTCTCAAATCATGATAAATTAAAACAAGGGATAAAAAGAGGCAGAAAAATAAAAGAGGTGGAGAAAAAAGGGGAAAAGAGTGGCAGTTTTAGGAGGAAAATTGAAAGGAGTAAGAAGTACGGGTGAGCAGGACACACGTGAAGATACAAAGGAGTAGAGATTTCTAAGACATTGGGGTTGTACACTTCATTGTTCATTTAGGTTGGGAAGTTCAGAGTAAATTATCATTGATCAGCTTTAGTTAGCCAAATGACATTTTAAAAGGTAGTAATCACTTTTACTTTTTAATGAATGAGTTAATGACCATTATGTAGTTTTTGCCTACTTAAATCTGAATGACTAGCTGTCACATTCCACTACTGAATTCTGGTAACAGCAAATAGCACCCTATGATTCCTGTGAAATCCACCCCAAAACTCACCTACCTCCCTCACTTCTGATTTAGGTTTATTCTCCAAATTCAAGTTCTAGAGATCTCTGTATTCAAATTAAAACTACTATGCATTGGAAGAATTAAAGAGATTCAACATTTTCCTCAATGACAGAAGCAATATAAATAGAAGATTCTTCCTCTAATAATAATAGTGAAGGAACTTGTGATGTTTAGGCTAATGTGTTAACTTGACCAGGTAATCATGCCTAGTTGTTTTGTCAAGCAAGCACTGGGTTAATTGCAATACAAGGACATTTTATGTACTTTAATTATCGGTGAGATGATTGCATAGATGGTTGATTACATGTACAATAAACTGAGGAGATTGCCCTCAGCAATGAGTAATGTCTTAACCAATCAGCTGAAGGCCTTAAAAGGGGAAGTGATTTCAACATTAGAGAGAATTTCCAGCTCTACGTCAGGTAGTCAAGGTCTCCTGGAAACGCAACAAAGACCCTCATTGGAGCCCCTGGTTTGCAGCCTGTCTGCAGAATTTGGACTTGTGCATCCCCATGGTCATGTAAGAGAATTTTATAAAATCTCAAACTATTTATGGCCAGTGCAACAGATATCTCCTATTGGTTCTGTTTCCCTAGAAAACACTGACTAATTCAGAGCTTATTTGCAGGTATTTGTGATTCACCTTTTACATGCATTATCTCATTTAATTCTCATAAGAGCTCTCGTTTTCATGCCTTCAATCTTTAAAGCAAACCAAAAGGGAGCCCAATACAGGCATAATATCCACCAAACTTGTTATATGCACTCACACCCTCTATTCAGCTGAAACTTGACAATGCCAAGGTAAGTTTAGGGGTAAGGGCCAAGAGATCTTCAGTACTCTGCATTTGAGATCAGAAGAGCCAGTAAAGTTGTATGGAGCTGGGAAGGGACTAGACAGAGGATGTGTAAGTGGGAATGAAGCAAACAAGTATATGTCCTGAGTGGTGCAGTGGCTAAAAGGCTTTTCAGCCCAAAGATGCCTATTATTCCATTTGGGTTTGTTTGTGTGGCTGTGATGCACATCTCAACTCTGATCTACTTTAGGAAAGTCTTTAACCCACACAAAACTTCCCTACGGGAGTATGTTTGTTATTCTTGGTTAATTTTTTGTTGTGCATTTTTTGTGTGTGTGAAAAACAAGAAAAAGAGCCAAAACTACCTCAGGATTTGCGCAACATGGAAGAGAAATAACATGAGCAAGAATGCAAATCAGTCTGTGAAGCAAGCCAACTGGTGGAAGCAGGTGTCCAAAACCAGCAGTGAGCAGAGAATCCAAGCTTCCCTGGAGCTTATGGCAATCTTGGCGAGGGTTCAGGCCTTCCATTGTCCATGGAATGGACAAATCAATCCTGTAGAGAATGAAAGGGTTACGGAGAACTCCTGATGTCTAGATTACTTAATTATTTGCTTCAAACCAAGCACTCTTCCCATAATTAAGTTCTTACAGGAACCACAGGCAAAAGTTTTATGTTTCTATTGCTTGTTAGGCCAAAGGAATATAAGACCATGTATTGATTAAATCTCCTAAAGATTTATAGAACTAGATTTGTATTTTCCTTATGAGGACTTCTTTTTTAAAAAGTAAATTGATCCCTAGAGAAGTGATCATTTGAAGTAGAGTCAACATATTAAATATGCAATTATTTCTCTGGAACTTCAGCATTCACTTCTCTTGGAGAAAGCTCCCAAACCTGGGCTAAAGTGATGTAGATGCATCTATATTTTATGGTCATAGGGCTTTGTTTCCTTCTCTGTAAAAATACATTTTCTATAAAAGCCATATTTGTTTTTTTCTGCAAAACTGTCATTGAAGATGTCAATTTTTAAATTTCCTGTCTGTGGCAGAGACTACCAGTTGCCTATGAAATATTTTTAGCAGTACATGTTACTAACTAGAGAAAAACTATAGTTCCCAGCCAACCTTATACCTTTACATGATGTGACCATGTGATTAAATTCTAGGTAATAAAATAGATGCAGGTGTTGCATGCTTGTTCTGGAAAGTTTTCCTAAATGGGAAAGTGTGAAACAATTTTGGAGCTTTCCCCTGCTTGCTGACAGGATGAAACATACATGTAGTGACCAGTGCTCCAGCAGTCATTTTGGATCACAAGATAATTTGAGGATAGAAGCCACAGACCTTGAAGATAATGGATAAAAAAATAGGAGCATGGGTCCTTGGACACCTGGAAAAGCCCTCAAACAAGTCTGGAACTCCTTGTATCTGACCTCCTTTTACAAGAGAGAGAAATAGCTTTAAACCATTTTTTGTTTGAAATTTTCCTAATACATGCAGGAAACTTGACATCTGCCTCTTTTATAAGGATTTATATGATGTATTTCTTATAGAATTTAGTGCCAGGGAAGAGTGCATCTTTCTTATTATGTTTACTTTATATCTCACTGTATATGCTTTTTTGGCCTTGTCTATCAGAGGACCAGAGTTAAATTTAGTGGTCATTTGCAGTAATGACTCTTACCTTAGCTTCAGGTACAAGGATTTCCATTTCTTCTCCTGACCCCCAGAATGATCCACTCCCAAATATTCTGATAACTTGTCTCCACCTGAACAGTCCAATTGCATGGCTGTATATGATACCCAAAAAGTGTAAAAATATAATCACATAATCACAGGAATTAGAAAAATTTACTGATTAGGTGATATATTGCATTTCAGAAAAAAATAATACAGAAAATGTGCCTTGAATCACTATTTCAATCCTAAAGCTACTCAGTCTCCCTTAGCTAAAGTATATTCTCTCTCTGCCCACAAAACCAATCAAAGCCAAATGAAGCCTACATATATTTGCAAAAAAAATCAGATAATAAAGAAATAAACATATCTCTTATGCTGATACTTCTTTTTTCCACACAGGACTTAGGAACCTGAGACATGGCTATTTATTGGTACTTAATTAATTGGTATTTGAGAAGAAATTTCTACGATAGCAAAAATTGTGTTAAAAATTCATATATTTTCCAATAATCTATGCTGTTAATTTTCCAGTAAAAACTCGTGCATTATGAATTTCAACTTTTTATAATCTAAGACTGAGAGAACTGCTAATAATAATTTTCATTGATGGGTGAGAAATAATTATAAGTATGGGATGTTTCGCAGACACTTCAGGGTATCTTGTAATTAATCAATTAGAACTGTGTTTTGTTGTTGCTGTGCTTGTTTTGTTTTTTGTAGTTGTTGATGTTGATTGTGGCTGACTTCACAAGTATCATTTAAAGAGCTGACTAAGGAATTCTATACAACTGGCTTATGATCTCACAATTTGTTTCAGACACTGGTATAAAGAAAGCATAAGTCCTTGCAATCAGATTCTCCCTTCATCCACTGGGCATTAAAGTAACACTGTTAGGTCTTCTTATTACCCATTCACCACATGAAAGAACAATTTCCTTTTTTCTGAAATATGAACCAAATGTTTTAAACATTATCAACAGGCTTTCTTTTTACTTCATTTTGGTGGACCCTGATGTTAGGGTAGTTAAATTTATTGAATTTACAACATTCAATAGTGCTAACACATCTCCAGTGATTTGTGCCATAGGTATAATGGTGGGCAGCAAGGATATTAGTGGTAACCCCAGATAATACCCAGACCTAGGTGACTACAAGTTACTGCACAAGGTAAATTTATTGGGATCTAGTCCAATATCTGGCTTTCAGCCATGTTAGGCTTCCAGAGCTGAGTGGTCTTAGCTCATAGGACTTAAGTAAATATATCGGGTAGCCACTTTATGGATTTACATTGAACATTCTTTTCTATTATATTAATAGAAATAGAATGCATGCTAATGATCACTGACCAAGCCATCCCTTCCTAATATCAAGGTACCTAGAAAGCAAAGTGAATCACCAAAAGCCTGCATCATGAGCATAGCAAGGAGGTGAGAATATTGCTCCATTTATTTGTTCAGCTTATAGAGAGTTCTGATCTCACATCACATCAGAAGATATACCTCTCTAGGGTCAAGAAAGATCATGAAATCCAGACTCATTTACTCATTCAACAAACTACAAAAAAGTTTCTATTAAGCTCTTACTAAATGCCAGAAAGAAAAACAATAGCTAGAAAACCAATAGCTACTATTACAGTTGCTAGAAAAACAATAGTGAACAAAATAGGGGAAGAAAAGCCAAACCCTGCCCTCTGACTCTTGCATTCTAGTGGGATGAAAGATGATAATGATAAATGAGCAATATCGTGAAGTGCTAGTGAAGAAAAATGAGTAGAGTAAGGGAATATTGGGAATGGAGAGAAGGGGGTTGTCTAGATGGGGTAGTAGGGAAGGCCACTCTGAGAAAGAGACGTTTGACAGAACCTCTTTTATTATAATGAAATAAAGGTGCTAGCCATACAGACCAGCTGGAGGAAAAGTATCCTTGGCAGCAAGAAAAGCAAATGTAGTGACCCTAAAGCAGGAACATGTTTAAGGAAACTCAGGACCAGAATAGTTAAGATGAAGACAGCTAGAAAGCAAAATTGAAGTGCTAGATCCTTTGGACTAGCATGGCTTTCTTTCCTGGCTTGGGCTGTGCAAACACTGCCCACTAGTGGCTCCCTGGTCTTCACGTCACTATATTCCAGGTTCACTCATTCCTTCAACCTTTGTTCAAATAAAATAGATGACGCTTCTGCTTTCTCAGTTACAGTGACTGTCTAGTCCTTTATCCCCAATATTAAAATCAAACCCTTTAATTGGGTTTTAGATGGCCATAAACTTTTCAATTGCACATTCTTATTCTTATCAGACTGTTTGTGTCGATTTGTCTAGTTTATCTCATTTAACTCTAAGAGGTGAACTCCTTGTTTCCAATTTGTTGGGCATACCCAAAAGCATAGTAGAAGGTGCATCCCCTTTGGAATCACAGACTTGGTTCAAATCTCTTCTCCCTTGCTTATGACCTAGGTGCCCTTTAGCAAATCATATGTCCACTCTGAGCCTGATTGTTGATATGGACTACCTCAAAATGTCTATTTTTTAAGTTTTGTGAAAAGTCAGTGAAAGTGCATGCAAAACATCTACTGCAAAATGTGGCATGAGCAAGTGTTCCTCAAACAGAAGTTGTTCCCTTCTGTTAGAAAGAGCACCAGGAACTAGCTTCATTCAGGCATCATCTAAACGGGAAGAGAGCTGCATGGTCCTCAAGGGTGAGGTGAGCACAGGGAGAAGTAGGCAGCCTCTTCCCTCAGAACACCTACTGACTAAGCTAATACAGTTCCTGGCATAATGCCCTTGGAGACTCATTTCTTGGGATCTTAAGGGTTTCCAGGCTCACCGGTAAAAAATTCTAACCTCCCTCAAAGTATTAGCCAAGAGTTGGAAAAGGGCTAGACCCTTTGGGAATGGGAAAAGAATGAGGACATGTAGTAGACACTATTGATACCCCAAACAGATCCCCTTTACCACTTGGTGCACCCAGGGCTTACAGCTGCTAATGGCTAATGGCTTACACTTGAAGCTTTCTCTGGTGATCTACTCTTTGTGCATGGGAGGTGGCTAGACAGGAGATGACTAGGAGATCCACCTATCTTTCCATACTGTTTTGGCAGCCATTGACTGACTGATATGGGAGATCAAGTACCTGGCCACCTTGCCTTGGACTCTGCTTCTAGGAAACTTGGCCTAATACTGCCTAAAATTCAGCACTGGAGCACCTTTAGACGATATTAGTGATAAAGCCCAGGATGTGTGAATTTGCTATTGATGATTCATAATTTGAAAAACAGGCCCCCTACAGGGAATTTATCCAATTGCATTTTTCTTGGTCTTCAGGAGGCAAGCCGCTGAGATCAATGTTTTAAAGCATCTCACTGTAGTTGGCAGTTGGCGGCCAAGGCCCTCACTTCCAGGCAGCCAGGGAGTGTCAGAAGGGAGACCTGGGGAGCCCCAAGCCAGCCCAGAAGGCTCAAGGTTCTGACAGAAGTGGTATCTTCCTGAGCCAAACTTCTGAAAGCTAGGGTCAAAGTTCAATCATTTAGGGAGATCCAATTCAAGAATGTATCACCTTTTGTAGTAATTATACATTAATAAAAATTCTGAAAATCAGATCCTATGCTAAGTACTTTTTTCAAAACAGGGACTCAATTTGTTAAGCAATTAACTCCAGCTTAATCTTTTCTCGATTTATTCTGCAATTTGCTGACAACCTATGTTGGACTCAATTAAAATTGCCTTAGCCTCCTAATCTGTTTCGGTCCCTTCCTCTGCCCTTTTCAGTCTATTCTGAACATAGACTCTAAGTAACCCTGTTCAAACATGATTTTAATCAAGTCATTCCTCTTTCCTCAGCCCTCTAATGGTTTCTTATTCAATTTGGAATAAAACACAATGTCCTTGGCATGACCCACAAGACCTTCCATGATCTGCCCTCCCACATAGCCCCACCCTCCTCCACTGATCTCATCTCCAGGTACACTGGCTTCCTGCCCATTCCTTGAATATGCCAGGCAGCCTCCTTGCCTAAGCCTAACAGCCTCTGTACTTGCTCTTTCCTTTCCTTGAACTCTCCCAGAGACCTATCTACCTTACTCCTTTGGCTCTTTTAGGTCTTTCCTTAAATATCACCGTCTCATTCATATCTCTTCCCTGCATTTTTTTTTCTCTAGCATTTACTCTACTCCAACAGTTATATAGCTAAGAAGGCTATTTTAGAAATGTTCTTAAAGACTGAAAAAGATCATCTAAAAATCACAACCTATAAACCCATAAAGTAAACCATAAAGTAAACTCTTCCATCTGTGGTTTTGCCACCCTCTTTTTCAATCATGTATTTCTACACTTTGAGTTTCTGAAAGAGCATATAGCAAAGGCATGAGGTGTGAGGTGTTGGACTGTGTCTGACCTTGTGGTCAAGGTCTTACATTCCACAGATTCGATAGGAGAGGACTGGATCATCTCACTAAGATTCTCTTAGACTGATGGTTTTTATAAATCTTTTCTATTAGCTTTGAGTTCTATGCACTATATAGTTACACATGCAAGGAAAAGTGATTTCTCACAGCAAGATTCTTGAGAAGCTGTGACATTTATGAATGACAAGATCCTCCACAAAGCATCTCTTCTTAGGAACTCTGGGAACCTGACAGTTCCCTCCGGGTGGTAAACCACATACTCAGACTTCCTCTGCAACCCTTTGAAATTTCATTTTTGGTTGGTGGAAAGAGTCAGCCCTGTTACACGGGGTATGCCACCAGCCACTGTAGACTTTTGGGTCTCCATCCTCTATTCACTGTTAGGTGTCTTCCCTCCAACATGTCAGACATATCATGACCTGATATTTACCCTTAGGGATCCATTCAAGTCTGACGTCGCACAATTTTATTAAACCAGTATCAGCCTCAGGTCTAGCTAGGGTGACCACTTGCCATGTGGATTGATTTAGAAAAGTAGTGACTTGAAATATTTGTTCTATCTCTCCCTAATGTCTGAATCCCATTCTTTTCCATCTTTCAGGTGTTCCTCATCCAAAGTCCCCATAAATTATCTCTAGGCAACCATAAACCCTCTGAAATTTTATGTAACATTTTGTAGGTATATCCTATGTGCCCTTTTGTGGGGAAGAAGAAGGTGCATAGCTTTTATCAGCTACTTAAAGAAGTCCACAACCATAAAAATAAAAAATAAAAAAACCCCAAGGAAATATTTTTTTCTCTCTTCTTACATTCTGATGCAAAATAAGAATAAATGCAAAGAAGAATGGAGTAAAGTAGGAGATCATGCTTCTGCTCCCCAAGAGGCTAAATGCCTGTTTCTTGGGGACTGAGAGAGCATTGGGTTGAGATGTGTGTTTGGACATGAACAAGATGGCCTGGGAACAAAAAGGATGGCAAAGTGTAAAACTGAACTGAGGATCTTTCAGAGATCCCACCACCCAGCTGGAAACAAGGACCCCTTGCTGAACATGGCTCATGGTAGGCAGTGAGAAAAATAAAACCATCTACTATTTATAATCTAATGAACTGAGACTGCTTAAACCATTTGATTTATAGAGAATCAGGGGGAATTTTTAAAATTAATATAAATTTTGAACTATTTCTATGGTTATTAGGGCCATTTTTCAGATGAAAAAAGAAAAAAAAAAAAAAGACTTGGACTAAATAAGCTGCCCAAATTGCACAGCTAGTAAGTGGCAGAACCAGAGTCCAAATCCAGTTCTATGTTCATCCAAAGCCTCTGCCCTCTGTCCCACACCAACTTCTACCCCAAGAAAATAAGGGCTGGTCTAAAAATTTTTTTAATGTGAGTCTACTAATACCGCCATTTCCTTTTCTTTTCAAAAAAAGTTTTTTAATTAGAAAGAAAAAATAACAGAAAATAAACCTATGCAAATTCCACAGTTGTATCCCTACCTCCCTCTGGATCTTGAATTCACTGACCTCATGTCGGCACCTACTCTGCTCTCTGCTCTCCCTTGGGTGGATTCTTGGACCTTGTGGGAACATCTCAAACCTGCAGGGACTTACTGCAGGTATCAAATACACTGGGAAGAATTGCGGGATGATTTCTGCCATATATAAATAAATGCAGAAAGTGGAAACCTAGTTTCTACTAGTATGTAGTTATGATTCCAATCTTTTTTGTGGGTGGAGAAGGTTGCACTGTTAATAGATGATTTTGGCAAACCTACTGTCAATAGGAGAATAACGTTATATTTCCTTCAGGCAAACTCCTACAGAAACATGAAGTTTTTTTAAGCAGTTTATTTGATGAACATTACTCAATAGAACAACCTATTTTCCCTCTTAAGAAATATCCTGAAATAACCCTTTTAAAGCCCAGAAAGAGAAAAAAAAAATGGCTTAGCTTTTCCTGGACACACGTTCTGCAGTTTCCAGAATTTTATAGTTCCCCCTTCTAGCCTCTCCTCTATTAGCACTTGCCCTAGGGTAGAGATGCCATTTTTAGATCCATTTGTATCCTCCATTGTTGACTTTTCTAGGGCAGGGACCATAACACAATGCAAGGAATAAATATAGTTGTGACTCAATAATTGCTAAAATGAAACAACTTTCTAATTTAAGTCCCTGTTGCTAGTGCCCTATTCACAGAAAGTGAGAACTTGTGATCTGCTCACAGCCACACTCAATCTATTTTTTCATTTACTTGAAGTCTTACCCTTCCCCTCTACATTCTCCCCTCAAAGCCATTCATGTAAGTTTGATCATTTTATTCCTTTCTGGGCTAATATATTTCTTGGCCTTCTGACCTGCTCCCCTCCCTTTGCAGAGGGGCAAAACTCCTCCTCCACTGATAAACCAAAATAGTTCCAGCTGCAATGAAAATATGGCATGCTAATTAAAATGTCAAAGAAGATTCAGCAGGATGGCATAACTACCATCTCCCACAAGACCTGGTCTCATGGCCGAGCACTCTGAGGTGTGAACACCAACTCCACAATGTCCTTGACTGATTCATGGCCAGTACAAGGCATACATTTTTGTTATCATTTATTCTAATTAAGAAATAGTTATGATTTAGTCCCTAAATGGACAGAAATTTCCAAATGATTTAAACACAATGAAATATAATAAACAGAAAAAAATACATTAGGCAGATATGCTTTCCAAAATCCAAAATCTTACAATCAACATTGCAGGTAGGGCATTTAGCCCAGCATCTGGCACATACTAAGTTCTCAACTTTAGCTGGAATCATGTCCTATATTATAATGGGGATTATATTCAGATATATTAGTAAACAAAGAGTTGCAGATAATAAAGAAGCTATATTTAATGAAGCTCGAAAAGGGATTTTGATGACAGTTTATAATCAGATTAGATTTTTTTTTAAGTTATCAAATGGAAGGGTCAGATTGAGAAATAGACTGAGGAAGGGAAGACTGTTGGTATCTATTTTTAAAGATCTTCAATTATTAACAATTTATTAATATTAAGCTATTAGGATGTCCAAGATAACAGTGGGAATAACAAGGCAAAGTATCTGGATTCGACCCTAAAAAAATGGTGAGCAATAAGCTGCTTACAAGCAGTACATGTGAAAACATAGAACCAGGATTCCAGCAAAAGCCACAAAGCCCTTAAAAGCTCTGAGGCAGGAGAAGTTCCTTTTTTTTTGAATCTCTCCTGCTGGTGGTTTTTAAAAATTAATTAATTAATTAATTAAATATTTATTTATTTCTCTCCCCTTCCCCCCACTCTGGTTGTCTGTTCTCTGCGTCTGTTTGCTGCGTCTTCTTTGCCCGTGGCATGGGAATCTGTGTTTCTTTTTGTTGCATCATCTTGCTGTGTCAGCTCTCCGTGTGGGTGGTTGCCATTCCTGGGCAGGCTGCACTTTCTTTCCCACTGGGCTGTTCTCCTTATGGGGCGCACTCCATGCGTGTGGGGCTTGCCTATGAGGGGGACACCCCTGTGTGACACGGCACCCCTTGCGTGCATCAGCACTGCGCATGGGCCAGCTCCACACGGGTCAAGGAGGCCCGGGGTTTGAGCTGTGGACCTCCCATGTGGTAGACAGACGCCCTAACCACTGGGCCAAGTCTGCCACCGAGAAGTTTCTTTTCATAAGAAAACCCATAGGTCAGCTAAGGAGTTCGAATAATTCCACCTAACTGATGCTAAAGCTTCCAGGCGTCAATCAGTCCTGAGCCTCTTGCTCCAGATCTTAACTCCACTCTCAAACCCAACTTTGCTCCCTTGTCCCTCTCCCCATGAGAAAACATCTTTCATCTCCCAGGTATACCATCCTGTACTCAGCAGAAAACAGTCGGCAAACTGATGTCTGAGACTAAATGTTCGGCCTAATGTATAGGGTTTGTGTCAGACTGAGATGGAGATTAACATGCAGGAAGCTTATTAGGGAGTATTCCTGGGTTCTATACCTCTGGGGAGAGAGAAGAAAGCAGGATCAGACAGAGGGAGAATTTGGGACTGTGGTGTATTCAACCTTGCTGGACGCTCTCAATTTAGCTAAGAGTGTCCTTCAGAGTTGCCCTGATTTGGGCCAAGAGACTGAGCTGTTATGTCTGCAAGTCAATGAATGGAATCAAGTCACTGGGACCACCAAGCCAACCAGGGCATTCAGGAAAAGGGCTGTGACCTTGGACAAGGTGGCTCTCTTCAACCAAGGCAATCCTGAAGGAGAGCAGGCCACTTGCCACAGTTAAGTCAATCTTTCAGTCCGGAGGGGATTGAAGTGGTACAGCCCGACATCCACACAGGTTATAGTTTGTTTGTTTTTTTAAAGAAACTAACCTTTACTTCTGGATCTTCCTTTAGTTGAACAAGCTGTATATGACAAATGCAAATGTGCAAAAAATTGTTACAATTTTTCCTTTGAGTCCACAGTCGTATGCAAATATATGTCATGTTTTCTCCCAAATGCAGTATCAGACTTATTTGCTTATATCCATTTATATGTTCTGAAAACACACTCATCTTTTGTTTGTTTATTATTTTATCCTCCCCACCACCACCCTGATGACTTTCTTGTCTATCTGTTCATTGTCTGCTCATCTTCTTTAGGAACCAAACTCAGGACCTCCCATGTGGGAGGTGGGTGCCCAACTGCTTGAGCCACTTCTGCTCCCTGGTGGTTGTGTTGTCTGCTAGTTGTGGCAGCTGCTCGTTGAGTCTGCTCATTGTGGAGTCTGCTCGTTGTGGCTTCCGCTCATTGTGGTGATTGTGGCATCTGCTGGTTGTAGCATCTGCTGGTTGTAGCGACTGCTCATCTTCATTAGGAGGCACTGGGAACCGAGCCTGCGGTTTCCCATTGGGAGATGGACACCTAATTGCTTGAGCCACATCTGCTCCCCAGGTTATACATTTTTACTTAAAGTTTTCCAAAGTAGGTTGGCATTTTGGAATTGTCTCTACTCACTAAATGCATGCACTCAATATACTCTCCTGATTAGTACTATAATTACCAATTTTAAGTAATAAAAAGTTTCACAAATTTATAGATGTTACAATTTGAAAGCATTGAATTGGCCCTCATGTTCCCACACCCTTTATTTAAATAGAATGGTTCTTCCTTCCTCTTTCCCCAGTTTTTTCCAAGTACTTTTCTGTTCAGGAAAGGCTAATGGAGGTAGAAACAAGACAGAGGTCTCTCTTCCTTTATTTTGTTATTCTAGTAGACGTTACAGATCTCAGTCCCTGGCTTTGCCAGATTTTGTCAAGGAGGTTGATCCTGATGGAAATGAACCAATATGTGCAAACAAAGTTCAGTCCTGTTCTTCCCATCAGAGATGATCAGAGGTGCTATGTCAAGGTGCCAATCAGGAGCTGGACATCTGGAAAATTATTTCATGGAGAATTTACTATGACACCTGAGCAACCATTTATATCACAGAAAAGCAGAAAGATGACAGTAGCTGGCTGTGTCCTACTTAATAACTTTATTCATTCACAAACATTTCTGTGTGCCCACTAAGAACCTTGAAGATGTAACAGTAAACACAACAGACACAGACCCTGCAGCTTCATGGAGATTGCAGAATAGTAAATAAACATTTTAAACAAGAAAATGCACTAATTCTTACAGGCGTCCAAACGAAAGTGGCATTTAAGCTGAGACCTGAGAAGAATGGGTTGGATTTAGAGCTTCAAAAAGGTTAGGGAAAAATGCTCTAAGTGGGAAAAGCCTAAGTAACTATCCAGAGGAAAAAGACAGAATGTTATTCGAGAAAAAAAACAACACCAAAGAACATTGAACATTCAGAGAAAAAGTGAGGGGGAAGGGGTTGGTGTTTGGAAGGGGAAGAAAGAACCAAATCATTAAGGGCACTTTAAACCTGTTAAAGAGCTTGAACTTCATCGTAATGACTTAAGGACGCCATCAAAAGATATAAACAGAGGAAAGATCTGACCATAATTCCATTTTATAAAAATTACTTTGGTGGCAATGTGGAAAGGAGATTAGGAGTGTGCAAGACTGTGTTGGCAGAAAGCCAGAAAAGAGATGATGATAGACTCTGCTAGGATAACAACAATGGAGATGGAGAGTGTTAATTAGATTTAAGAGATATTCAGCAACTAGAGTCATCAAGGCTTTATTATTGATAGGATTAGAGGGCAAGGGGAAGAGGGAGACAGAGAGCTTTCCCACATCTCTGATTTGGGCAATTTAGTGGAGATTGGCGCCCTTTGCTATGGCAGGGAGAATGGAAGGAGTCAAATTTGGGATGCTGATGTGCTCAGCTTTGCACATTTGAGGAAGAGGTACCTTTAAGACATTGATGGATAGTTTCTGAAGCAATTGGACTTTGCTTTGGGGACTCAAAGAAATACATGGGCTAGAGAAGTAGATTAAAGCCATGTGAAAGAATGAGATTGCCCAGGGAAAGTGTGAAGCACAGAGCAGCAGACTGAGGATGGAGGCATGAAGAAAATCAGTGCTGTAGCTTTAGTTAGGTGAAATAAGTCCCAAATGTAACCGACACAGAGCTTGCAAACAGATTAGAGGAAAATGAGGATAGTTTGTTTGGTAGATACTGTTAGGTGTTACTTCCTTTTCCTCCTAGACTATATTTTCTAGCCTCCCAGGCTGGAATTGCCATGTGATTGAGTTCTAGTCACTGGAAGGTGAGCAAATGTGATGAAGGAGGCCACTTGCAGATCTGATCCATAAAAACCTCCCAGAATGATCTCTCTCTTCTCAATCTGGCAGCCTGGCAGCTCATTGCCACCCTTCCCCCTCCCTCGCCCCCTCCCCCCCAGCAACCCAGAAACTTCCTTGTCCCCTGGTAGAGGTAAGACATTGGACTTTACATAAGTGAGAAATAAACTTCTTTTGTGATAAGCCACCAAGATTTGTGGTTTTATCGACTGCAGCAGAATTGTTACCTTCACTTTTAGAATGCAGAATCACAAAAGCCAAGAGAAAAACCTAGGATCTATAGTAATCAGTCAGTCAATTGATCGATGACTGCTTAACCTAGGCTGCAGCTACAACTGTTGTGTATTCTCTGAATTTCCTAAATCATTGATGCCTAAGTTTCAGCATGTGTAAAAGCCATAGGGACTTGATTAAAAATGTGGAGGCCTGTCTAGGCCACATTCAAATACTGTAATTCACTAAATATTTCTGAGATGCAAAAATTCATGATATTTAAAACAAGCACCCCAGGTGATTCTGACAGGCATCATCCTTAGCCCACACTTTGCTAAACACTGATCTGCAACTACTGAATTGTTTTAAAATCCAAATCTGTTCCCCCACCAGGAGGTAAAACTAATCTCCTTCATGTACTTGGCATCAAAAACAAAACAAAAATGAGAAATGCATTTTTGTTACAGAAGATTGGAAGGGAGAATTGTAAAAGTCAGTGTCATATTTTCTTTCCTTATAAACGAGCATTATTTTTCTCTTCATTATTCTATATATTCTTTCCTTATTGTGAAGTTTCAAATAAAATGAATGGTAATTCAATGATAAAATTTTCCCTTTTAAGAGCCTCAGAATACAATCAGAGGGAGTCATGGCAAGCCATCAGGCTTGAAGCTAACAGAATTGCTTGTAGTACTTTGTTGCATTATGAACTCATGAAAACAAGAACTTTTTCACTAATCTTCAGAGTCACAGAAAGGCAGCTGAGAATAACATCACCTGCTGCATTCTGCTGGTACCTGAAACCCAGGCCTTAGACAGCTCGCACAATGCCTGTTTACCATTAAAATTTCATTTGCTCCATTAAATCAATTTCTGAAAGGATTTCTCTATAGCCTCCAATTTCATACATAGAGAAGTAAGCAATTGAGGTTTTTGGGAAGCTTGCATATGAGAGATTTAGGGGTCTTCAAATTCCATGCCTTGTCTGACTTTGTACTGAACTAATGCCAGTGGCTAATCCAATTTGGAAAAAAAAGAGAGAAAGAAAGAAAAGAAAGGAAGAAAAAGAAAAAAAATTGGAGTTGCAGTTAACTCTCAGTGAACAGAAAAGCCAATTTTAATGATGTGAGCCTGTTCATCATACAAAGCATTGCTTCATATGGATTATCTATAGATAATTTGACCAAAGACTTCAAGAGTAATGTTTGCCTTAGTGAGTTAGAAAAGGAAATTAATTATGCATTCAAATATATGTGGCAAAGCTTAACCAGTTTTTATTCAGTTAGATTGTATATGTTAGCTTCTACATGATAGTTTCATTATAATATGATCTTATTTCTCGGTTAACTCACCTCTGGGAATAACTTAAAAGACAGGCTCTCCCTTTATCACCCCAACCAGATGCATATCCAATTAAAACACTAATTCTTCTGCTATCCATGTATTCTCTTTGGTCTCAGTTTCATCATTTCTAAAAAGGGGATAGTAATAGCACCAACCTCGAGTTGTTGTGAGGATTAAATGAATTAATATATGTAAAATATTTAGAAAAATGTTTGGCATTTAGTAAGTGTTACACAAATATTGTTCAAGAAAAATACCAGGTGCAGGTGTTCTGCTATGCTGCTATATATGCATTCCTGAAAAACCTCACAGTTTGCAAATGCACACACTAAACAGAAGAAGGCTTATAAAATAGGGTGAGGAGCAGATCACTCAAATCCTCTGGCACTTATTAACCAGGGCACTACTAACAAAAGCAGCAAGAATCCTAAAGATACTAGCATAGTTAAATCACCACTGGTGTTTGCCCTGAGAATCTGAGTCAGTCAACCGTTTGTAGTGCCAAACTCTAGAACTCAAGCTTCTTCCTTCAAGATGCAGGACATTAAAAACTTTCACTTCAATAAAGGCCAGTAATATCTAAATAAAAAATACAAGCCAGGAACAAAACTTTTCCATCAACCTAAACAGAAACTCTGTATCAGAGTAACTCTCTGATGGAAAAGCTCTGGTAATGGATGGTGGAGATGGTAGCACAATATTATGAATGTAATTAACATTACTGAATTGTATATTTGAAAGTGGTTAAAATGGGAAAGTTTAGGTTGTATATATATGACCAGAACAAAATTTAACAAAAAGCCCATAGAACTGTACAACACAGAGTGAACCCTAATGTAAACTATGGACTATAGTTAATAGTATAATTAGAATAATATTATTTCATCAGTTGTAACAAGGTACCACATGAATACAAAATGTTAATGATAGGGAAAGCTGTATGTGTGAAGGGGTGTCCATAGGAACTCTGTACTTCCTACATTTTTCTGTAAACTTACAACTACTTTAATTTTAAAAAAGAAAAAAAAGAAAAAAGTACTATCCAGGAGTTCCATATTTTTGTTGTTGTTATTACTCTGTTTTAACACAGGGAAATGTCTTCCCAGCTTCATAATTTGCACTTAACGTTTTCTCAGGTACTTTAACATAATGAACAGTGTAGCAGATTTTGGGGTCACTAAACAAGCAACTTTCTTGCATTAAAGGAAGACACTTGGAGATTTTTCAGCTTTTTGTTTTAAATATCTTCACATATCATTAAGGTTTTGTTACCTTTAACTGAGAAAGTACCCTTGATCCCTTCAAACAATTAGCAGGCTGGAAGAAAATCACATTTGATCTAATTTATCTTCTGTGTTAATGCTGACATCACCCCCCTAATTATCAATTGCATATGCACTGATTTGCATTTTTAAAAATGTGTCCTAGCAGAACAGATCATAGATATAATTGTTGAAATACCCAGAGGATTTGAGAAGTATGCTATGATGAACAGTGCCTTATACATTCAATCTCTCAATATTCTCTTCAAAAGTGCGCTTGAGCCCAATTAACCCAATTAGCCCTGATCTTGTTAGAAGTTTCAAATAGTATATCCATTGGTGCACTCTGGTGGTAAGTGAAGGACTGTCAGGCTTGATATATCAACCAGGGAGGGCAGCTCTACTGTTTTAACTCTCTTTATTTTTTCAGCCGGTAATGAACCATCAAACAGAACTCAACTCTTGAAATTTCTCAGAAGACATTCTTTTGTTGGTTTACTTTTTCCTTCCTTTGGTCATTACTTATCACTGATTCTTTTCTTTTCTCACATTTTCTTCAAAACTGTGGTGGAAAATGAGTGAAGATTTCTACTGTTGTTCTATAGGCAAGGGCTGTTTCCTATAAGATTTCAGGTCCTAGGTCCTTTGAGGAAAACTAATTGGAGTGAGATATTTTTATAGGCAGTGGTTCCCAAACAGCTTGTGGACTCCCTAAAGGGTAACCGATGTTTCTATAGACTTCTGCTCTTTGTTGGGAAACAACAACAGATAAAAGAGAAATCAAGGGCTGCTCTGGATATGGCATCAGCTGCTGTGCCAGCAATAAGAAAGTAAATCTTATTATATATTAGGTATTTGTTCTGTTAGACATGCAGCCACAGCCCATGTGAATCACCCTTACTAACCACTCTCTAAAGATCCAGATAGTAAGAAACTCATAATGCAAAACCTAGCTTAGTAGGTCCAAGACTATGCTAATTCCTTTGAAAGACAAAGTTTTCTGGGATTCTGTGTCCAATCTTTCAACATATGACCCACAGCCAGACTGAACTGGGGACTTGCTGAGTTTTAAATAGGTGAAGTTGATAGAACATTAGCAGCATTAATTGTGATCATTAATAAAAGAGAAAACAAAAGATCTCATGAGAATGGAGAGCTGGATTCATACCTCAAATCAGGAGAAATTGAGTGGTGGAAAAGGAAGACCATCCCACCATATACACTTAGCGGAATGGCCCATTTGAATGTGCTTTGAATCCCCTAGTCCTTGCATTCATGTTTTATCACCTCACCAGTTGATAGGACATCATCAATACTCATTGTACCTCATGTGCCTTATTTTACAGGCATTCTAATAACAGGGGAGTTTGTTATATCTACAATGAACATTTTGCCGTTTTTGCTTTACTTTTTCATGATTTTGAAGATCTCATTCTCTCTTTCTGAAATTTCCTCTCACCCTTCTTTGTCTGCAAAATTTATCATTTGAGACTCAACTCTACCTTCTTTGGGAACACTTTCCCTACTTTAG
Organism: Dasypus novemcinctus; assembly: GCF_030445035.2. Taxonomy (NCBI): domain Eukaryota; kingdom Metazoa; phylum Chordata; class Mammalia; order Cingulata; family Dasypodidae; genus Dasypus; species Dasypus novemcinctus. The sequence goes on along the minus strand of NC_080674.1, from coordinate 44,715,668 downwards.
ATGCTGCTCCTCAACTCTAAGTTCCAGTCTCCTTTGTACTGTATTCCTTTTTACTACTTATTGTACCCTATGGCCCCTATTTATCAATGATTTTGATTCCCTCACTAGAATGCATGTTAGTTGAGGTATGTATTTATCTCCTATTCACCGGAGTCTCTTTGCTACTGCCTAGAACTACATCAGGAATGCAGTAGTGGTTCCATAAAGGTAGATGTAAAAAATGCAGATGTAAATGAATGTTGTATTTGAAGTCAAAACGGAAATAGTAAACCAGGGATAAGGAAAAGACAGGAAATGATAGGACTCAGTGTACATATGACAGACATTCTCACAGGGTGCTTCTTGCCAGACAAACATTTGTGCTAGGTAAATTTTTCCTGCTCCAAATGACTTCTCTATATAACAATAATGCTTTGTTTTTTAGAAGAAGAATAGATACTATAGTTTATGGATGATGAGCCATATTAATATTAGCTTCCTTTTGATGGAATAAAGAAGTTAACTAGCTTTTCTTAACATTGACATCCTGCAAATCCTTAACATAGCAAAGCTTGAAAGTGGTCAGTACTATTAAACCTTTCTAACTGGTTAATCTAGGGAAAGAGTAGGATGTAAGAGAAGGGTTTCACACATGGAAAATGTAAAATTATATACTTCATAAACAAGGAATTGTTCTCGTTACTTTTTGATGCATAATAAACTACCCCAAAACTGAGAGGCTTATGACAACCAACATTTCATTATGGCTCAAGATTGTCTCTGTCACAAATTCAAGCAGAACTCAGCTGTGTGATTCTTCTGCTCCATGTGGCATTAACTGGGGTCCCTTTGAGGCATTCAGCTAGAAGCTGCACTGTTCTGGAGGATCAAGACAGCTTCACTCACACGCTGCTACTGGGGCGGTGAGAGCTGTGAGGCTGTGCTCAACTGGGCTTCTCACCCATGTAGTTTCATCAGGATCTCTTTAGCAATGGAGTTTAACTTTTTATATGGTAACATAATGTCCAGGAGACCCAGGCAAAAGCTGCTAGTACTCCTAAGGATTAGAACCAGAACTGATATGGTGCCACTCCTGCACTGCTGTATGGGTCAAAGCAGTGACAGGCTAGAGTCAAGGGTGTGGAGGAGACTTCACCTCTTGATGGGGAAGTGGCATGTGCTATAGGCAGAGAAGAAATAAAGGTGGCCATCTTGGGGACAGCTACCACAGAAACATAATTTTAAAGAAGACAGAGTAATTTGATTCAGGTATAAATCAAACAATGAATCGCTGCTCAAGTTTATTCAGCCGACTTTAAAGTCCTTACAAGGCCTATTTTCATAAATAGATGCCATTGTTGTGATGCTTTTTGGCATTTTCCAAGTTGAGTGTCAGAAGAGGCAGAAGCTCCATTCGGTCACTAGCTACCTGTGTGACTTGGGACAGGTTAGTAGGCCTCTCGGCACTTCAGTTTCTACATCTGTAACATTTATTTAACTAGCATTTATTTAGTACCTACTCTATCCTGTGCCTGTCTAAGCACTGACGATACAAAGAAATGTAAGAATGTATTTATGCCTTCAAAGAACTCACAGAAAAAAAAGGACATTCATAGCTAGTCATAATTTACAGTGGAACAGTGATTGCTAAGGTCTCTTCCATGTCTAAAACTCTACGAGTTCTAATTAAAACAAATTATTTATATTTAAGTGTCTTTGAAGAAGTTGTAAGGATTTAAAATATTTATCTATGCAATTTTGTTTACATTGTTAATTTGTGATTGATGGTATTTTAATAAGCTTAGAGTTACCAGACTCGAACTAACTGAAGTGGCTAGCAAGTCATCCACTCCAATCCCTTCTTTTGTAGATAAGGAAACTGGGATACAGAGAGGCTAAGGGACTTGATATATATCACACAGCCAGTTACTAGCAAAGGCAGGCTAGGCTGCTTGCCTATAAAGACATTTTAGTTCAGCATCTCTTTACCCACTGAGGCGCTAAGACCCTGAGACTTGCCAGTTTTATTACATTTTATCTTCTCCATTTATTACATTTATTACATTTATCTTCTTTGTGCTTTTTTTTTTTTAAATTTTTTTATTTTTTATTGACTTTGTAATAATATTACATTAAAAATATATATGTGAGGTCCCATTCAACCCCACCCCCCCACCCCCCCTCTCCCCCCCCCCCAACAACACTCGTTCCCATCATCATGACACATCCATTGGATTTGGTAAGTACTTCTTTGGGCACCTCTGCACCTCATATACATTGGTTCACATCATGGCCCATACTCTCCTCTATTCCATCAAGTGGGCCCTGTGAGGATTTACAATGTCCGGTGATTACCTCTGAAGCACCATCCAGGGCAGCTCCATGTCCCGAAGACGCCTCCACCTCTCATCTCTTCCTGCCTTTCCCTATACCCTTTGTCCATTATGTCCACTTTTCCCAATCCAATGCCACCTCTTCTATGTGGACATTGGATTGGTTGTGTCCATTGCACCTCTATGTCAAGAGGAGGGTCAGATTCCACCTGGATGCTGGATGCAATCCTCCCATTTTCAGTTGTAATCACTCTAGGCTCCATGGTGTGGTGGTTGTCCTTCTTCAACTCCATCTTAGCTGAGTGTGGTAAGTCCAATAAATCAGATTGTAGGTGCTGGAGTCTGTTGAGGCTCAGGATCTGGCTATCACATTGTCAGTCCAGAGATTCAAATCCCCTAAATATATCTTAAACCCCAACATTAACTGCACCTCCAGCACATTAGCATGAAAGTCTTATGAAGGGAGATCCCATCTGAGTCCAGATTCATCACACATAAACACCATTTCCAAAGAGGGGCCATCTGCCCTGGTAGTTAACCCCATCGGCCATGACCATAACTCCCATGGGTCTCTTTAGCCCTCAAAGGAACCAATATCTGGGGGTTGTATCTGCTTTATCTGTCTCTCTGACTCTGCTCAGTTGTGCATGAGGGCAAACCTTCTGCCAGCCTCCAGACTCTTTTTTAGAAACTCGTAGCCATATAAACTCATTTCTCCTTTCCATTTCCCCCTTACTTTAGGTCAAACAGCATTTTAAAGTCATGGTATTTTATGTAGACATGGATATTCTGCTGATCCGCATTGAACCTTCTGTATAAGGTCATTTTCCAGTTGCATCATCAGTTGGTAGTTGATAGTGGTCCCTCGTTGCCAGGGAGGCTCATCCCCGGGTGTCATGTCCCGCGCTGGGGGGAAGGCATTGCATTTACATGCTGAGTTTGGCTTCGAGACTGGCCACATTTGAGTACTTTGTGCTGTTTTGATGTGGAGAACTTTCATTGCTGTACTTCACAGCTGTTGGAAATTATATAGTGATATGGCCACACATACATCTTTGGCCATGGTGGGAATGTACCTAACTGTATGAGGAATATAGCCACAAATTCAATTTACATTTGCTCTATAATTCCTAATTGGGGATTAGCTTAGGAAAAAACACAGCTACACATATAAAAATTCCTTTATTACTCATACCATAGTTTTATCCTCATTTTTCATTACCCATAATCAACAGGATATCTACCAGAGGCATGATTTCTCTGAGCCTTTCTTTTCTTTCCCTGAGCTATCAAGAAGCATAGATTTCCAGAATCTCAGACCTGGAAGGAATCTTAGAATACTTCTAATTCCACCTCCATGGTTTACAGACGTGAAAGCTGAAGCCAGGGGATTAAGCAGTTGTTGTGGGAAACTGGCTTACCTAGTCCCTATTTGTTGCATTTGTCCCCAATTATTGTAAACGTTGCCATGCTGATGAGGAACAGATGCTTTGGAGTTCCTAATAAATATCATGAAGAAACTAGGGTTGAGGCTCTCAGTTCCAGAAGCTGTGAGTCCCCTGGTCCCATCTTTATCTCCTCTCTTGTTTCTCTCTTTCTGTCCATTTATTTTGTAAAGTTCTGCATTGCCTTCCCTTCGAGCCAACCTATTAGTGAGCTGGTCGCAGCAACGTGGGGCACAAAGGAAAGAAGGCTTGCAGCAATTGGTGCCCAACATGGGGCTTGAACCGACCACGGACCTAAAGGGAAGAAGGATCTCCTTGAGTAAAATTAAAGAGGTTGTAGTGGCACAGAGCCCCAAATGGTTTGAAAAGCCTTTGAAGTCCTTGAGGGTTTGCTTGTATTTCCCCAGGAGACAGAGAACGTCCTATGTGGGTACCAGCTCATTGGATAAAGCCATACCATGAATGCCAAGAAACGACAAAAGTTCCTGTGAAACCCAGAACCTTCAGTCATGCAGATGGAGTGGTAGATGCTGGAAACTGCATGGCTGGGTCTCATTCTGAAGACTAGAATGGCTTTACATAGAAGTATCTAAACTACAGAACTTGTTCAAACATGGTAGCATAAAGCGAGTATGACTTGGCAACAGAAAGAGATTAAGAAGGAAATTGAAGAAGGAAAACTGGAAGAGAAATGTTGAATTATAAAAGGAAGCAATGAAGACATTCTGGATTAATAGATTTGGAACTGCTTTTGTGTTTATCTGTTCAATGTCAGTGGGTGTGTTGTAATTGTTTCAGTAGGTGTGATTGTTCAAAAAAGAAAGAGATACAAAGAGAAAGAAAGAAGGAAAGAGAAAGGAAGGAAAAAAGTGAATATTGAAAAGGGTAAAAAGTTTGTAAGAATGCTAACTGAAATGTTATGAAGTGTATTTTGTCCTAAAATATACGGGACAGAATTAATATGCATATAGTAAGTTGTAAAAGTATTGTGATAATATTCAGTAATATAATGTGTTTTGTAAAAGTAAAACAAGCCTGAACCAATACAAAAAGTACAACAAATAGGGAACAGGTAAGCCAGTTTCCCATAACAAGCAGTCTTTCTACAAGTTCCATGATAGTCACCAGAGCTTAAACTCTAGTCCAGCTTTCTGACTTCCAGGTAGGGCCCATGTCTAAATGATAGAGTTTTGCTGGAGCATCTTCTGAAAATTTTATTCTTATTGTGGATTAGCGCAAGAATGCAACTATAGTTATTCTCTTCTGGAAAGGAAGAGGTACAAGTATGATTTATACATCAGAGAAAGGTTTTAAAAATCCCTGCTGCTGACCTCTCATTCACAGGGACATTTTTTTCCCTAAGTGTTTCAAGTGGTCTACCTAGATATGCTCTGGAAAATAGGTATAAACATTCCATTTATCTTATTGAAATTAAGACAAAAGGGACCAGACTTCTGTTAGTCTCCATCTTTTATTGTTGATATCTACATGGTTTGCTGTGGCAATTCCTTGAACCAAGGATTTCTACCTGTAGATGGTTTCCTCAAGTTTTTCCAAATTAAAGAATTGCTGAAATTATGTTCTAAGAATTAATATTTGTACAACCTAGATTCTTCTTTAACTTCAGTCAAAACTAGCATGGTCATCTCTCTGTGTAAACCAGAAGGAAACCATTAGGAAATGGCTGTTCCCTGTAGCAGATGTGATAATATGTATGCTCTGCAATGGTTCATTGGGTCTTTTCACCATTTCTCTTAATTTGGCCCAAAATCACATATTCTTATCTAAGTCTTCCTCTCTCATTCTCTCTTTTTTACAAACATCTATCCCTTATTTTACTGGGTCTTTTTCATGTTTTCTTGCTTGAGGATATTAATACAAATCTGCTCCAAGATAGTAAAATGTTCAGGTACTACAAGCAGGGCTGGTTTTGCTTATATCATATAAAGAAATTATGAGAAAAAGGGAATATTTCACTTGCATTCTTCATGTGTTAATGCTATGTAGATGTAGGCTGAGTCTACTTGTATTTTGAGTTGGATAGGACATCTTCTGTTTATTTTTTAAAATATGATTACAGTGAATCAAGCTTATCTCTTACAGCCTAATTATGAAGTGAAAACCCAGACTTTTCAAAAATATCATGATTCTGACACTCAGAAATACCGTTGGATTAAATCTGACCTTTTGGTTTCCTTGTTTCTAATGTAGACTAAAGTCATGTTTTTAAGACAGCTTTTCAAAAATTAGGCTCAAGTACACAGGCAGAGGCCAGACTCATTCAATTGGCTGATTGAGAAGTCTCCATTTGTCTTTGGAAGCAGGTCTAATGAGAAGAAAGTCCTTCATTAAATAAACAAAATATTGCAATTTGATCAGAGGAGGCAATAAAGGCAGCACATTAACCAAAGCCTAGCTCTTTCTGGCACAGAATTACACATGTTCTAAAGAGTTGGGTGTTTCAACCTACCACTGTCACCTGCTGAGAAAGAACTCCAGGATACGGGCTCTTGGATCATTCTCATTTCATCCTTTGGTTCATCCCACCTGAGAGACTGAAGTTAACTGTTACACCTTGATTACATCCTATGCATCCAGAATAACTTGAGGAGAGGTTGAAATTGAGAACTAGCCGAATATCTAGGTTTTAAGAAACACATAACCTTGAGTGGTTCTCTCCTCCCTCTTCTTAGATCACTTATTTCTCTGGCTCCCACATCCCTGGGTCTCACTCTGGGTTCTGTCTTCTTTCCACTGTACTTTCCATGCAGGAGATGAATGATGTGAAAAGTCCTGAGTGCTCTGCTTTCTCTATTATCTAGCCATGGACACAGCTGTGGTACCTCATTGGACTCTGGCCTAATGGTTTTATGCAGTCAGATAATTATTCACAGGACTTATCTTTATTGAGCACATGCTGGGGAGAAAAATGATAGCAGGATACAGGAAATATTATCTACTTCTGATTCAAAATTGGCTTTCAAGTGGATTCTGGTTCATGTTATGAAAGAGAAATAAATAGTCTGCCTTTAGTTACTATGAATGTTTTGTTGAGCCCCTACCCCATAACTTCACACCATCCATCAGAAAGAGCAGGTGTTCCATGTTTTTTTAGTGATGGGGAAGGATAAAAGAACCTTCTATATTGCATTTATTGATCCTCATTGAGATCAGTGACGTGTTTTGTGCCATGATCTTGAGAGAAGGGGGTCCAGTCTGTATATGAACTGAAGTATCGTGGCTCCAGGTGACCTCTGTTAAAACATAAGAACGTTACCCAGAAGGGGAGCAGGTGGACCCTTTGTTCCCCAATAAGCTCTTTAGCATATTTGGTTATATTTAGGTAGCTTGAATCCAAAGTCATAAACAGTCAAGTTTTAATTGTAGAGGAGGAAATTTGGAAATTTTCTTAGAAGATAAGATTTTTTGTAGGTGGTAAGAATAAGGACACTATTTACCCTTGGTCTGTCACCAAGACAGACAATGTTCAGAGAGAAACAACTGGGAATTCCAGCAAGGACACTACAGAAAATTGGGAGGGCTGATGGTGAGGAGAAATAAGATGAAATAGTGTCAACACAAGTCTTGACTGAAGCTCAACCTTGATTTGAATTTGAACTTTGAAGAAATCAAATGACCTTAAAAGGAGTAACTTTGCCAGACAAATCTGAAAAATGTATTTAGATGTTTTAAAAAGTCAAATAACTTATCTGAAGGTTTGAATTATTCTTTTCAACTGTTACTCTGGGTCTACTGGTCTATAAATTAGAAGTACATGGTCATTTGTTCTATTGGTCACTGCAAGAACTGTAAATGTTTCCTGAAGTAAATTTTGAGGAGCAACCTCGGTGAGATAGCTTCCTTCTTCACTGCATATATTCCACCAAGTCATACCCTTGTTAATGACTTCATGCTTCAATCCAATCCCAATAAAGAAGAAAAAAAGAACACCTATAAAATTCCAAAATTTCATATTGCAATAACTTTCTTCCTTGTGTTGCAGCCAAGAAAAGATGTTAAATACTTGGGCCAAAATTAGTTGAAAAATAAAAATTGTTGTTTTCCCTCATGACAAACTGGTAAAGAATCAAGATCACAGAAAACACCTGCATTTGAAGGACTTCTTTCCAGATGGTGGGTAAAATTAATTTGTTTTTCAGCCTACATTTTCAAACATATTTATGTAATTAATATTACTGTTGTAATGCCTGTTTTCAAAGTGATTCCAGACAGCAGTCACATATGGAAGTTCTGTTATAACCAAGTATATCCCAGTAGACAGAAAAATAAGATTTCCAAAAATCTCAAATTTCCTAAATCAGAGAATTCCTTCCAGGTTTTGTGATTACCAGAATGGAAACATGAGAAAAGATTGAATTTCATTCCAAAATTGACAAGTGAGTTATACAGGCCATATTCATACACATGCATACAATCTTGAAAATAGTTCTTAAACCATCCCAATTTGTAATAACTCTAATTTATAAAATTCTTGTCATTCTGGCCCACATTTCCCAACACCATTCTCTATCTTTCCTTTGTCTTTTCATCACCTGAGAGAAAAAGAACTCAGATTCTTTTTGACATTAACCCTTATTAATATCTCTTACCTTGGCAATATCAATTATCTCCTAAAAGGATTCAATATATCAAGCTCTTCCTGTATTACTTTCTTGAAACTTAATTCTGAGCAGCTAACTCCTTTGCTCATCAATCTTCTATAACTCCCATAATCTAATAAAATTCAGTCTACTTTGTTCAGTTCTCAGGGTTCTCAAGAATCTAACATTAAACTGTATTTTCAACAGTTTCCATCATCCTTCTCCTTCATGTGCTTTCTTCTCAAAACAGAATTGTTTTGCTGTCTCCCTGTTAATATTCAAGACATCTCCATTATAATTTGTGTAGTATCATCTAGACCAAGATTTGACAAACCTTTTCTGTAAAGGGGCAGACAGTAAATATTTCAGGTTTGATAGACCACACGATCTCTACGGCAACTACCCAATTCTGTTGTGGTAGCACTAAAGCAGCCATAAACAATAGGCAAATAAATGGATATGACTGAATTCCAATAGAAATTAATTTACAAAAAGAGGTAGTAGGCCATAATTTGCTAGACTCGAGTAGCATCTGGAGCTTCCCTTGACATCAAGCATAATAGGCCAAGATCTAGTAGTACATGCTGGAATGGATGCCAGGACAATAAGCCTTTCATCAATAACCCACTCTCTAAAAGGGGATGTTGGAGAAATTTTTTTCTTCTCCATATCTTTGCTATATTAAAGAAAAGAATCTAATCACTAATAGTTAAGGTAAAAAATATATTCAGCTATTCTTATAAAGATAATGATATTGAGGGTTGTTTATATGCCCAGCATTTTCTAAAAGCTCTATATGTATTTACTATTTTAATTCTTCTCATAACTCTCTGAAGTAGTTTGCTGTTATTATCCCTGTTTTACACATGGAGAAACCAAGAGACACATATACCTGGTAACTTTTCCACAGACCATACATCTGGTAAACTGTATCTAATGCTTTATCCATGGTGGCTGTTGCATTTTGAGATTATTTTATGAATCCCAAAAAGAGAAAGATTATGTTTATAAACAAATCTATTTCCTTAGGTGCAATACCCTTTGATTGTATTAAATTCAGTTGAGGAGACTTTAATTAGATTACTATAAGATTGAACTATATCAGTGAGGTGTGACTCAGGTTGTATCCCTGCTTCCTTGCATGGGTCTGATATAAATGGACACCATTTATATCAGGAAAAGAGAAAGCACTGCCATTTTTTATCTTTCCATGTGACAGAAAGGAGAGCTTCAAATAGCTAGGCAGCTGGGAGAGATGAGCCATTTACCTGATAGTGAACAGCTGAGACTGATAAAGGAGGCCCTGAAAGAGACAAGCCCTGTGACAGGAGAGAGAGGACTATATCACCACTTAAGCCTCAAGAGCCTGGGCCCACAGAACAGCTCAAGGGGACATGATGGTACAGCCCAGAAGAGAAGACAGAAACTTTGACAGAGATTGCCCACCACCTTACTTCAACACATGGCAGCTGACTTGGGTGAGGAAGCACTTCTTATGGTGTCATAAGTTGGATGTTTCATGACCTTGGAAGTGTAAGCTTTTACTACAAATGAATGCCTTTTATAAAAGCCAAAAGATTTCTGGTACTTTGCTTCAGCATCCCTTTGGCAAAGTAAAACAGTGGGGGACTATGAATAGAATTTGCCACTTTCTTCCATGTCCTGTAAGTAATATTGTACATTATATCCTCTGTCACAAAATTATAAGCATAATTAGGGCAGGGACCATATATCTTATTTAGTGGCACAGTCATGCTACTTTACCCAGTGAGAGATACAATTGGTACATATTTGTTAGTTGATGGAGGGGTATGTATGTGTATATATAAGTATACAAATGTTTTCTCTGAAGGCTTTGAAGCAGGAACATGCCACAGTTTCAATGCTTTTTCCATACCATACCATCTAAACATTTGTTTTAAGCAATGGGACTTTTGTGGTCAGAAATGGGTCCTGAGCAGTGGTATAAGTATAATTTTGGGGTCAGTGAAAATCAGTATAAAGGCCAAGACCATCAAGATGGTATGCAAGGCTTTTGATGGCTTGACCCTTCTTACCTCTCTAGCCTTATTTCACCACTTGTTCTCTCACATTAACAGTTTCCAGTCCTGGTGATCTACTACTGTCTGAATGAACCATGGGGCTGCTCACCTCTTGATGACCCAACAGCTCCTGATTTCATACTAAGTCACTATTTACATATATATATATGTACATACGTGTGTGTGTGTGTGTGTGTGTGTGTGTATAAGCTGAACTGCAGTCTCTCTTGAATGAAGAGAAGGAATAAGCCGTGATGATATCTGGGGGAACAGTGTTCATGGTAAAGCAAATAGCAAGTGTAAAGACAAAGAAGCAGGACCATGCTAGGAATATTTATGACTGAGGAATCCTAAGGAGTAGGATAGAGATTCTTGGACAGAATACCGAGAGTAGGGGAGAGAGTAGAATAGTAGAAGATGAAGTAAGAGAGGTATTAGCGGGAGGGAGAAAGGAGGAGTAGTAAAGCAAATCAGGTATAGCTTCTCCTTTACTATTGAAAAGCATTTAGCTTTTACCTTGACTGACATGGGATGACACAGCAGGGAATTAAACAGGCAAGTGAATAATCTGATTTGTGTTTTAAAAGGATCACTCAACCAGTTGTCTTGAGAATGGACCCCAAAGGAAGTAAGAAAAGAAATTGGTAGATTAGTTAAAGAGATATTGTAATCATTTGATGGAGAAATGATGTCACTTTGGACCAGGATGATAGAAATGGGGACAGAGCAAAGTTCTCAGATTCTGGTGATAACTGAATTCAAAATATATGGCATCAGGCAGTTTCAATAGGATTTTTTTTTTTTAATGGAATGGGTGTGAGGTGTAAGAAAAAGTCAAGGATGACTCAAGGTTTGGGGCTTCAACAATTGGAAATTGTACTGAATTAGAGGAGAGGAACGGATTTGGGTGGGAAGCATCTATTTAACTTGAGACGTCTACTAGCCACCTCAGTGTGCTGGTCAAAGAAGCAGTGAGCTATATGAATTTTGGGTTTGGGGACAGATCTAGAATGGGACATAAATTGGGGTTCCTCAGGGTATAGATAGTATTTTAAAGCCCTGAAAATCTGACTTCACCTAGGGAGAGAAGGCACTAAGAGGAGAGAGACATCCTGTGACTGAGCTCTGAGGTTCTCTAACTTTAAGAGGTCAGTAAAAGAAGGAAGAGCCCAAAAATAAGACTGATCAGGAGCAGTCAGTGAGGTAGGAGGAAAACCAGGTGCATGTGATGGCTGAGCAACCCAGTGAAGAGAATGTATTGTAACAGTGGTATCAAAACCTGCTGATAAATGCAACTGGAAAAAGATATTCACCAAAAGGGGGAAAGGGTAAAGACTTATGAGTTTATATGGCTAAGAGACTTCAAAGTGAATCTGGAGGTCATTCCAGAGGTTATACTTATGCACATCTCAGCAGGATATCATTACTGTCAAAATAAATATTGCCTCAAATAGCAGAGACATCCAGGCACTCTAGGCAGGGCAGGCAGCTCAGGAGTTTGGTGTCCTGCCAGTAAGCCCTACTTGGGAACTTATGCTCCTCAGTGTGACAGAGTTGGATTCAGGTGTGGTTTCCCTACACATGGCTCTTCTGCCCCTCTATTTGAACCTATATTTAGTGCTAGAGTTGATAGGTGTATATCCAAGAGACTTAAATCTTTGGACTGTCCATGTGCAACTGGGCCCTGAACCTAAACAGAGTTGCACCACCTACTCTCCAGTTCATTGGACTCACCCATGACAACTAATAAGGAGATGATGATGGACAATGACCATCCCAAGGAACAGAGAGTCTGAAACTGCAAGCAAGATGGTCCCATCCATCTACCCATGAGACCTAAGCCCCCTCTCAATTAGAGGTGGAGTGGACATCACCATCCCAGAATCTACAGGATTGGGGGATAAATGATAGACTAGAGTAGATGTACTCTAGTAAGTCTTTATAAATTTATTATGATGCTAGCAATGGAATAACTTTCTAATATAAATTTATTGTGATGCTAGCAATGGAAGAACTTTTTTTCACTGATATGGAGGCAGTGGCCACTGGAAGGTTCTGAGGGAAGGGAAAGGGAAAAGCAGGTGTAATATGGGGACATTTTTGGGACTTGGGAATTGTCCTGAATGACATTGCAATGATAGATACAAGCCATTTTGTAAGTTTGTCATAACTTACAAAATTGTGGGGGAGAGAGGAAAATTACAATGTAAACTGTAATCCATGCTTAGTGACAATGCTCCAAAATGTGTTCACCAATTGTAACAAATGTACCACACTTATGCAGGGTGGTGTTAATGTGGGAAAATATGGGAGGGGTTGGGAGTGATGCATATGGGAATTCTCTATATTTTTAATATAACATTTATGTAATCTAAGCATCTTTAAAAAAAATTAAAAACTATATCAAAAAACAAAAACAAAAAACAAAAAACCAGGAACACAGGAAAGCAAGACTGAAACACTTCTGTAGAAAAGTTCATTGATGAGCGCCATCTGCTGGCTGATCTGGAAATTGCATGGACAAAACATCTTCATGGTTCTCTCTGTATTCTATCCCTGGTAGAAAATCTGCCACCCACTAGTGAGGCCCTGGCCTGATTTTGATAACTTAATATGAGAAAATTTAAAGACATAATAAATTGAATCAAATATCAAAGAAGAGCTATAGAAAAAATAGGCAAGAGAGAGAAATTGGCCATCAGAGCAAATTCACCAACGTATTCAGATGACTAGACATTAGTAAACAATTACAAGCCATACTAGGAAACAGGAAGAGATGACCGAGCCAAAAGAACTAACCAAATACCCCAAAGAGATACAGGATTTAAGACAATTAATCAGTGATTATCACACAACTCTCCTAAATTGCTTTAAAGAATTTAAAGAAAATATGACTAAAGAAATAAAATATATTAAGAAGATAGTGGGTGAGCATAAAGAACAATTTGAAAGCCTGCAAAGAAAAGTAACAGACCCTATAGGAATGAAAGATATGATGGATGAGATTAAAAACAAATTAGAGTCACATAAAAGCAGAATTGGATTCCTCTAAGACAGAATTAATGATTTTGAAGACAGAACATCTGAACTGGAAAAGACAGGAGAACAGAAAGAGAAGAGAATGGGAAAAAAAATGGAACAGAATCTCAAGGAATTGAATGGCAATGTGAAATGAGCTAACATTTGCATCTTCTGTGTCCCAGAAGAAGAAAATGGAAATGGGGCAGAAAGAAATTTTAAGGAAATAATGACTGAAACCTTCCCAAAATTTATGAAAGTCATAAATATCAATATCAAAGAACAATGCACCACAAACAAAATAAATCTGAATAGACCTACCTGAGGCACCTACTATTCAAAATGGCATATATCAGAGATTAAGAGAGAATCTGAGAGCAGCAAAGAAAAAGAAAAGCATCACAAACAAGGAAAACTCAATAAGTGCCAACTTCCAGTCAGAAGCCGTGGAAGGGAGAAGTGGTGTGATGTATCTAAGGTACTTAAAGAGAAAAACTGCCAGCCAAGAATTTTGTATCTGGAAAAACTGTAATTAAAAAATGAAGGTGAGTTCAAAGTCTACATAGACACAAACAAAAACTGATAGAATAGGTTACCAAAAGACAAGAATTACAGGAGATACTAAAGGGAGTGCTGCACCTAAAAGGAAAAAACAAGAACAAGAGATTTGGAGAAGAGTTTATGAGCAAAGATTATTAAGAAGTGTAAACTATAGAATAAGAAGATAGACAACATATGACAGCAGAGAATGATATGACAACAGAGAGCTGAAGGTCAAAATGGATGAGGTTGGTAAAGCATTTACGGTAATAACATTGAATGTTAATGGATTGAACTCCCCAATCAAAAGACACAGGCTGATAAAAGGGATTTAAAAAAATATGAGCCATCTACATATTGTTTACAAGAGACCCACCTTGGACCTAAGGAAACAACCAGTTTAGAAGTGAAAGGTTTGAAAAAGCTATTCCAAGCAAATAGTAACCAAAAAAGAGCTGGAGTAGCCATACTAATATTAGACAAAATAGATTTCAAATGCAAAACTGTTATAAGGGATGAAGAAGGGCAATTCACCAAGAAAAAAAAAACTATACCAAAAATGTATGAACCTAACCCGAGCACCCCAAGATAATGAGCACATACTTACATACTGGCAAAACTAAAGGGAGAAATAGATGTCTCTACAATAATAGTTGGAGACTTCAGTACCCACTCTCAGTATTGGATAGAACATCTGTACAGAGGATAAAGAAATGGAGAACTTGAATAATATGATAAATGAACTAGACCCAACAGACATCTATAGAACACTGTACCCCAAAACAGTAGGATATACTTTCTTTTCAAGTGCTCATGGATTCATCCCAAAACAGACCATATGCTGGGTCACAAACCAAGTTTAAATAAATTTAAAAAGATTGAAATTATACAAAACATTTTTTCTGACCATAATGGAATGAAACTGGAAATCAATAATGGACAGAAAAAGGGAAAATTAATAAAGATATGGAGATTAAAATATATACTCTTAAAAAATCAGTGGGGCAAAGAGGAAATTGCAAGTGAACTCAGCAAATATCTAGAGATGAATAAAAATGAGAACATTACATATCAAAACCTATGGGACACTGCAAGGGCAGTGCTGAGAGGAAAATTTCTAACTCTCAATGCTTACATTAAAAAAGAAGAAAGAGCTAAAATTGAAGATCCAACTGCATACCCAGGAACTAGAAAAAGAACAGCAAACGAATCCCAAATCAAGGTGAAGGGACGAAATAGTAAAGGTCAAAGCAGAAATAAATGAAATTGAGAGCAAAAAAACAATAGAGAGAATCGACAAAACCAAAAGTTGGTTCTTTAAGAAGATCAAAAAATAGACAAAAAAGACTGACAAGGAAAAGAGAGAAAAGATGAAAATAAATAAAATCAGAAATGAGAGGGGAGACCTAGAAGAACTATGAGATAAGCCTAGCATTGTCTCAGGCTGAGCCTGAGCCTAGTCCAAAATCTGCAAAAGATCCTCAGCCTGAACTACAAGACTGGAGTTGGTTTTAGAAGAAACTTCTCATAGAAATCCAGAGAAGTTCTTCTGTAGCACCTACACACACAGCTCTAGTACCAGAAGACAAAAAAACAATTTCTTGGCCATCCGTTACCAGTGGAGCTATCCCAGGACAACACGGCATGTTGTTAAAATACCAATTTCCAAAACTGAATCTCAGGCTCAAACATAATGGCCTCAGAGAACAGAGAGTAAGAAAGCAACCAGAGAGAGACCTAATCTATTCTGTGAGGGTGACAAGCACAGTGATATTGAACTCCTATTGTGAAGGAGATTCCAGCTTCCTAACTACTCTCTGGACCTAGAGGTCCTCAAAGCAAATGAAATAGTAGAATCAAAGGCCCTTCCTGAGGGAATGCAGCAGGAACCTGGAGGTGGAATGGGAGAACAGATTGGTCTCAGTTCTGATTACTCCACGGTCTTCATATTACAGTACAAACCTGAGTTCCTGCTCCCATTTAAATTACTGCAAGCAGTTTCTACCATCTTGGAGTATGATCCTAGACTTTTAAAATGTTGTCTATTTTCTATAATTTTATCATTTTTATAGTATGTTTGTACACTCACTCTCTTCCCCTCCCACTTTAGTTCTTCAATTTCAACGTTCTTTAACAGAACTTTAGAAAAAGTGACTTTTGGAAGGAAGGAAGGAAGGGAGGAAGGAAAGGAAGGGAGGAAGGGAGAAAGGGAGGGAAGGAGAGAGGGAAAGAAAGAATTTGCTTGCTCATTTAGCATATATAAACAGGATATTTCCCCCTGAAAAGAATGTGCCTTATTATTATAGCATCTAGTGTAATTCAATCTATAGAATGTTTCTTATTCATTTTGGACTATTCTGAAAGTGTGTCAGAAGCACAGCATTTGAAAAGCATTTTGAAAGCATGAAAAACCACTACCTTCTGGTATACTGACATTGCAATTTTTAAAAAAATAAAAATTGTTAAAAAATGGAATAAAAGGTGTTCATAGATTTTTTACCAAAAAATGGTCATGAAACAATTTAAACTACTCTTTTTTACCATTTGAAAAATTAATTGTAATACATTTTTAAATATTTAGATATATAGCCAACATGTTTTTCCTGAATTCATGATTTTTTAAAATTAAACTAGAAATAGAATTTTTTGTGTGTTTAATATGACTATGTATTTGAAAGTCAGTGCTTCAAATATTTGGAATATATCCTTTTCCTAAAGAACATTATGTAACTGAGTCGCAGAGCTGTCTTTTGTTTTGTTTTTAATGCCAATTAAATAACCAGTTAGTAACCACATCATTTGCCCAGGCAAATAAGCATTTGAAAGACATTCAACTTACAGCTTTTTTTTTTTAAGATTTATTTTTTTATTTATTCTCCCCTTCCCACCCAACTTCAGACCAGTTGTCTGCTCTCTGTGTCCATTCGCTGTGTGCTCTTCTGTGACCACTTCTATCCTTATCAGAGGCACTGGGAATTTATGTTTCTTTTTGTTGCATCATCTTGTTGTGTCAGCTCTTCGTGTGTGCAGCACCATTCTTGGGCAGGCTGCACTTCCTTTCGTGCTGGGCAGCTCTCCTTATGGGGAGCACTCCTTGTGCATGGGGCTCCCGTACATGGGGGACACCCCTCCATGGCATGGCACTCCTTGAGCGCATCCGCACTGCGCATGTGCCAGCTGCACACGGGTCAAGGAAGCCCGGGGTTTGAACCATGGCCTTCCCATGCGGTAGGTGGATGCCCTATCCACTGGGCCAAGTCCACTTCCCTCAACTTACAGCTTATAATAAGTTTGCTGTAGAAGATAAAAAATGTTAGCCTGAGTTATTTTTGAAAAAAAAAAACATTAGGGAATTTTTACTGTAACTTGTGAATAACTTTGAAATCATTATCCATAGTGGACAATAAAGGGATACTTTTTAAAGTTAGTTCTTTCTCCTCAGAGGTTTAGGTTTCCAGGTATGGGTGGTTCGCTCCCTAGTAAGCATTTGAAAATGTGTGTAGGTGGTTATTGATTGTCCTAAAGACTCACAGGCATTTAGTGGGTGTGGCCCAATGCCAAATAACCCAGGATATGCAAGACATTCTTTCTTGCTTAACGAAAAACTGCTGTCATATGGAAATGCCAATAGCACCTGTGTATGTGTGCTGGTGGTACCCTTATTCTTCATATTTATGACATATAGGAGATATTAGGAAACTAGAATGGCTATTTTTTTTTTTTTTTGGCAGTGTAGGCTCAAGTCAATAAAATGAACTAATTAGGAAACAGAAAGCTCCTCTTTCTGAAGTTATAGTTAGCACCCATTGTAAGTAACTAGTGATTCCAACTTAAAATATTTGTTCCAAGGGATTTGCTGGTTTTATGTAAGGTGCTAATGTGCTAAAAATGGTTTAGATTTGTTGTAGGAAAATACTGCTATCATCTCAGAAAACAAAAAGGTTTCCTGTAAATTCAAGTGCTCACAACTGGGACAACTGAGGAGTTTTTAATGTCATTGGACCTGAGAAACAGCATTTGGACTGTGAAATTAGAATGATAAATGATTTTACTAACCATCTTAATTTGCTTGAGCTTTTATTTTATCCAGGGAATTATAAAGAAGAAATAGAGACTAACTGAAGCAGGCTGACATATCAAAAATCCTTTGTGGTGCTGATAAAAACCCCTGCCCCAGAGCCTGGCTAACTGAAATCCAGTGAAGTTAGGCACAGGCTTCTTTCCACCAAGATTGGACTGCAGCCCTAGCCTAGGCTCCAACCCCACCTCCAGCAGAGAGGTAGCTGGAGGGACCTGCATAAGGCTCTCCAGGCAACTGCAAGTGCTCTCCACTGGCATAGGCTGAATAGTCAGACACCTGGGGCTACATCCCTATACCCCAAGAGAATAGAAGCGGAGCTGGATATCCTCGACCTCTCCAGGCAATGGCAGGAGATTTCAGCTCACACAAACAGGTTTGTTGAGTGTCTTTGAGCCCATTCCCACCTCTGCAGTTTGGGGCTGCACAAGCATGATGTTGGGCACCTGAGGATCTGCCTCCATCCTCAAAAAGACAAGAGACAAACTGTGTTTGCCCAGCCTCTCTGGGTAACTGCAGGTGCTTTGGCCCACACAGCCTGGACTGGTGGTACTTGTGTACCCACCCTTGCACCCCAGTAAGAAAGAAGGGGACTGGTCTTCCCACAGCCTTTTTGGGCAATGGCAGACCTTCAGCCTGCATGAAGTGGACTATTGGATGCCTATGAATCCACTGCACCGCCAATAGGATAAGAAGATTCTTGTGTCTCCACAGCCTCTCTGGACAATGGTGGGTACTTTCAACCAACAGGGACTGAACTGTCAGGTGCCTGTGGATCCAAGCTCATGCCTTAAGAGGAAAGAAGGGGGCTAGTTGTTTCCTCAGCATCTCCAGGCAATGACAGGTATTTTTGGCCTAAAGAGACTGAACTATTGGGCACTCAAAGAACCACCCTTGCCACTCAATAGGATAAGAGGGGACTGGTGCTTCCTCAGCCTCTCTGGCCAATAGTGGGTACTTTCAGCCTACAGGACTGAACTGTTGAACATTTGTGGCTCTGTTTCCATGCCCTAAAGGGCAGAAAGGACAGTACCCCCTCTGCCTCTCAGGGAAGCTGCAAGTATATTTGGCCCACAGAGATTAGATTTTTGGGCACTCCAGAAGGTCCATTCCCACCCCCAGCAGGGAGAGGGTCTCATGCTACATCAGATTACCTGAGCAACTGTGGTCATTTTGGACCCACACAGCATAGATTGCTGACCAAAACTACAGCTCCATCCCTGCCTAAGATAGGACAGGAAGGACTGTGAAGCTTCATCAGTGTCTCTGGGTGATTACAGACAGTCTTGTTGTGCCCAACTTGGATTATTCTACATGGCTGCAGCTCTGTCTCTACCCCTGACAGAGGAGAAAGGTGGGAGAAACTTCATCACTTTCTGGGGCAACATGGGTAGCTGCAGCCTCCATAGCTTACAGCACCAATGATCTCCTTGGTTCCTACTACACTACCACCAAGGGAGAAAAGATAAGAAATCCCTAAACTAAAGGGAGAAACTGCACCCAGAATAAATACATTTAGCAAGGCAGGTGTGGAAATGCTAACAAAAAATTACAATCCATACCAAGAAACAGGAAGAGATGGCCCAATTAAAGGAACAAGATAAGCCTGCAGATGACATTAAGGAGTTGAGACAACTAATCTTAGATGTTCAAAGAAATCTCCTTAATAAATTCAATGAGATGACTAAAGAGATTAGAGGATATTAAGAAGATATTGGATGAAAACGAAGAATTTGAAAGCATACATAGAAAAATAGCAGACCTTATGTCAATGAAAGGTGCAATAAATGAAATTAAAATACACTGGAGGCATATAATAGGAGATTTGAGGAAGCAGAAGAAAGGATCAGTGAGCTCAAAGACATGGCTTCCAAATGTGAACAAACAAAAGAACAGATGAAGTAACAAATGGAAAAAATTGAACAGGGTCTCAGGGAACTAAATGACAGCAAGAGATGTGCAAACCTACATGTTATGGGTGTTCCAGAAGGAGAAGAGAAGGGAAAAGGAGCAGAAGGACTATTTGAAGAGATAATGGTGGAAAATATCCCAACCCTATTGAAGGATATAGATATCCATGTCCAAGAAGCACAACATACTCCCATATGAATAAATCCAAATAGACCAACTCTGAGACACATACTAATCAGAATGTCAAATGTCAGAGACAAAAAGAGAATTCTAAGAGCAGTAAGAGAAAAGCAAATGCATAACATATAAGGGATACCCAATTAGATTAAGTGCTGATTTCTCATCAGAAACGATGGAGGAAAGAAGGTAGTGGTATGACATATTTAAGATATTGCAGGAGAAAAACTGCCAGCCAAGAATTTTATACCCAGCAAGATTCTCTCTTAAAAATGAGGGTGAGATTAGAATATCCACAGATAAACAGAAACTGAGTTTATAAATAAAAGACCAGCTTTGCAGGAAATACTAAAGGGAGTGTTACAGCCTGAAAAGAAAAGACAGGAAAGAGAGGCCTGGAAAAGAGTGTGGAAATGACAACTGTATCAGTAACAGTAACTAAAAGTGTCAAATATAAAATGGCAGATAAAATGCAAAGATCAAAATGGAAGAAATAAGAACTGCCTTTACAGTAATAACATTGAATGTTAATGGATTAAACTCCCCAATCAAAAGGCGCAGACTGGTAGAATGGATAAGAAATTATAAGCCATCTATATGTTGTTTGCAAGACACTCACCTTAGACCCAATAAATTGAAAGTGAAATGTTGGAAAAAGATATTCCATGCATGCAGTAACTGAAAAAAAAAAATTGGGGGTAGTTATACTTATATCAGATAATATAAGATTTTAAAACAAAACCATTACTAGTGACAAGGAAAGACATTACATATTAATAAAAGGGATGATTAACCAGAAATAAATAACAATCATAAATATAAATGCACCTAACTAGGATGCTGCAAGGTCCTCATATGAGGCAAACACTGGCAAAACTGAAGGGAGAAATAGACATTTCTACAATAATAGTTGGAAATTTCAATACATCATTCTCAGCATTGGATAGAACATCTGGCCAGAAGATCAAAAAAAAAAAAAAAAAAACAGAGACCTTGACTAATATGATAAATGGACTAAACCTAATAGACATATACAGAACATTGCACCCCAAAACAGCAGGATATACATTCTTTTCAAATGCTCATGGATCTTTCTCCAGAATAGATCATATGTTGGGTCACAAAGTGATCACAATAAATTCCACAAAATCGAAATTATGCAAAGCACTTTCTCTGATCATAATGGAATAAAGTTGGAAATCAACAAACAGCAAATAAAGAGAAAATTCACATATATATGGAGATTAAACAACACATTCTTAAATAGTCTGTGGGTCAAAGAAGAAATTTTAAGAGAAATCAGTAAATATCTCAAGGTTAAAGCCAATGAGAATACAATGTATCAGAACCTATGGGATGCTGTGAAGGCAGTGTTGAGGGGGAAATTTATAGCCCTCAATGCTTACATTAAAAAAGAAAAGGCTAAAATCAAGGCCTAACTATGCAGCTGGATGAACTAGAAAAAGAACAGCAAGCTAATCCCAAAGCAAGTAGAAGAAACGAAATAACAAATATCAGAGCAAATAAATGAAATTGAGAAAAAAATAATGGAGAAAATTACCAAAACCAAAAGTTGGATCTTTGAGAAGATTAACAAAATCAACAAACTCTTAGCTAGACTGATTAAGAAAAAAAGAGAGAAGATGCAAATAAATGAAATAAAAAATGAAAAGGAGAACCTTACTACTGACCCAACAGAAATAAGAAAAATCATAAAAGGATACTATGAACAACTTTATGGTAAAAAACTAGAAAATATAGATGAAATGGAAAAATACCTAGGCGTGTACAAACAATCTACACTGACCCTAGAAGAAATAGAAGACCTCAACAAACCAATCACAAGTAAAGAGATTGAAACAGTCATTAAAAAGCTCCTCAAAGTGAAAAGCCCAGGACCAGATGGTTTCACAGGTGAGTTCTACCAAGCACTCAAATATTTAATACCAATCTTACTCAAGTTCTTCCAAAAAATTGAACAAGAAGGAATGTTACCAAACTCATTCTTTGACACCATTATCACCCTAAAGCCAAAGCCAGATAAAAACATTACAAAAGGAGAAAATTACACACCAATTTTTCTAATGAATACGGATGTAAAAATCCTTAATAAAGTACTTGCTAACTGAATCCAGCAACACATTAAAAAATTATTCATCATGATCAATTAGTTTTATACCAGGCATGCAAGGGTGGTTCAACACAAGAAAATCAATCAGCATAATAGACCACATTAATAAATCAAAGAAGAAAAACCACATGATCTTATAGATTAACACAGAAAAGGTTTTTGACAAAATACAGCATCCTTTCTTGATAAAAATGCTACAAAAATGTGAATTGAAGGAAACTTTATCATGATAAAGGCCATATATGAAAAACCCACAGCTAACATTGTACTCAATGGTGAAAGACTGAAAACTTTCCTAATGAGATCAGGGAAAAGACAAGGATGCACACTGTCACCATTGTTGTTCAATATAGTGCTAGAAGTTCTAACTAGAGCAATCATGCAATAAAAGAAATAAAAAGCATCCAAATTGGAAAGGAAGAAGTAAAACTATTCACAGATGATATGATCCTATACCTAGAAGGTCCCCAAAAATCTACAACAAAACTTCTAGAACTAATAAACTATTTCACTTGAGTGTCAGGATACAAGAGCAATATGCAAAAATCAGTGGTATTTCTATACAATTGTAACGTGTAATCTGAGGAGGAAGTCAGGAAAAAAATTCCTTTTACAATAGTAACTAATTTAGGAATAAACTTAACTTAGGATGTAAAGCACTTGTATTCAGAAAAGTACGATGCTTGCTAATGAAATCAATGAAGACCTATTTGAAGAACATTCCATGCTCATGCTTAAATATCATTAAGATGTCAATTCTACCCAAATCAATATACAGATTCAATGCAATCCCAATAAAATATTCACCAGCATTTTTTAACAAATGGAAGACACAATTATCAAATTTATCTGGAAAGGTAAGTGACACAGAATACCCAGATACATCTTAAAAAAGAAAAGTGAGGTTGAAAGACTCTCACTTCTGGACTTTAAATATGCTTTACAGTGGTAAAAACAGCATGGCATTGGCATAAAAATACACGTAGACCAGTGGAACAAAATTGATGGTTCAGAAACAGACTCTCACATCTATGACCAAGTGATTTTTGACAAGCCTGTTAAACCCACCAAGCTGGGGCAGAACAGTCTTTTCAAAAATGGTGCTGGAAGAACTGGCTATCCATAGCCAAAAGAAAGAAAAAAGACCACTATCACAATCTATACAAAATGGGTCAAAGACCTAAATATAAAAGCAAGAACCATAAATCTCCTAGAAGAATATGTAGGAAAACTTCTTCAAGACCTGATGGTAGGTAATGCATTCTTAAACCTTACACCAAAAGCATAAGCAAATATAGAAAATATGGATGAATGGGACCTCTTCAAACAAGCACTTCTGTGACTCAAAGGACTTCATCGAGAAGGTGAAAAGGCAGCCCTTTCAATGGGAGAAAATATTTGGAAACCACATATCTAATGTGTTTGATTTCCATACCATACAAAGAGATTATTCAACTCGACAATAAAAGATCAAGGAATCCAACTGAAAAACAGGCAAAAGATTTAACTATACATACATTTTTCCAAAGAAGAAATACAAATGGTCAAAAAGCATATGAAAACATTTCCATATTATTAGCTATTATGGAAATGTTGATCAAAATGAAAGTGAGATATCATCTCACACCACACAGAATGGCCATTATTAAAAACACAGAAAACAATGAACACTGGAGAGGATTTAGAGAAAAAGGAACACTCCTTCGCTGCTAGTTTGGATTATAGAATGGTCCTGCCTCTAGGGAAGACAGTTTGGCGGTTCCTCAGGAAGCTAAATGTAGAATTGCCATATGATCCAGTAATTCCTCTACTAGGAATATATCCAGAAGACCTAAAAACTGACATGAACAGACATATGCACACCAATGTTTGTAGTGGTGTTATTCACAATTGCAAAAAGACAGAAAAAAACAACAACTATGGAATACTGCAAAGGCAGTGCTGAGAGAGAAATTTATAGCCCTCAATGCTTGCATTAAAAGAAGAAAGAGCTAAAATTGAAGACCTAACTGCACACCTGGAAGTACTAGGAAAAGAACAGCAAACTAATCCCAAACCAAGCTAAAGGAAAGAAATAATAAAGATGAGAGCAGAAATAAATGAAATTGAGAACAGTAAAACAACAGAGAGAATTAACAAAACCAAAAAGTTTTGAGAAGACCAACAAAATCAACAAGCTCTTAGTGAGAGTAACAAAGAAAAAAGAGAGAAGATGTACAAAAATAAAATCAGAAATGAAAGGAGGGATATTACCACTAACCCTGAAGAAGTAAGATAGATCAGAAGCAGATACTATGAATAAATGTACGCCAAGAAACTAGATAATGTAGATGAAATGGACAATTTTTTAGAAAAACTCAAAGAACCTACACTGACCCTAGGAGAAATAGAAGACCTCAACAAACCAATCACAAGTAAAAAGATTGAAACAGTCATCATAAACCACCCAAAGGTGAAAAGCCCAGGGCCAGATGCCTTTGCAGGTGAATTCTACCAATCACTCAATGACAATCTAATACCAGTCTTGCTCAAGTTCTTCCAAAAATTTGAACAGAAAGAAATACTAGCATACTCATTCTATGAAGCCAACACCACACTAATACTAAAACCAGATAAAGATCCTACTAATAGAAGAAAATTACAGAACAATATCTCTAATGAATATAGATGCAACAAAATACAAAATACATACAAACCAAATCCAAAAGCACATTGAAAGAATTATACACCACGATTAAGAGGGTTTTATTCCAGGTGTATAAGGGTGGTTCAACACAAGAAAATTAATTAGTGTGATAAATTACATGAATACATTGAAGAAGAAAAATTACATGATCCTCTTGATTGATGCAGAAAGGTATTTGACAAAACACAGAATCCGTTCTTGATAAAAAAACAAATAAACAAAACAAAACACTCCAAGAGATAGGAATAGAAAGAAGCTGTCACAATGTGGTAAAGTGCATATATGAAAAACCGACAGCTAGCATTGTACTCAATGGTGAAAGACTGAAAGTTTTCCCACTGAGATCAGGAACAAAACAAGGATGTCCACTGTCACCACTGTTATTCAGTATTGTGCTAGAAGTTCTAGCTAGAACAATTAGGCTAGATAAAGAAATAATAGTCACTCAAATAAGAAAGGAAGAAGTACAACTTTCACTATTTGCTATTGATATGATCCTATACCTAGAAAATCCTGAGAAATCCACAGCAAAGCTACTAGAACTAATATTTGAGTTCACTGAGGTGGTAAATATGCAGAAATCAGTAACATTTTTATATACTACTGATGAGCAATCTGAGGAGGAATTCAGTAAAAAATTCCATTTATAATAGCGACTAAAAGAATCAAATATTTAGGAATAAACATAACAAAGAACATAAAAGACCTGTATTCAGAATACAACAAAACATTGTGAAAAGAAACCAAAGTAGACTTAAAAAAACGAATGACATTTCGTGCTCACAGGTTGGAAGACTAAATATCATGAAGATATAAATCCTACACAAACTGGATTACAGATTCAAAGCAATCCCAATAAAAATTCCAACAACCTTTTTTGGAGTAATGGGAAAGCCAATTATCAAATTTATTTGGGAAGGAAGGAACCCCAAATATCCAAAAGTGTCTTAAATAAAAGAATGAAGGTGAAGGACTCTCACTTTCTGACTTTAAAGCATATTACTTAGCTACAGTGATTAAAAAACAAACAAACACAACTTGGTACTGGCATAGAGATAGAAAGATTGACCAGTGGAATTGAATCAAGAACTCAGAAACAGACCCTCATATCTATGGTCAAGTTGATTTTTGACAAGGCTGTCAAGCCGACCCAGCTGGGCCAGAGCAGTCTATTCAACAAATGGTGCTGAGAGAACTGGATATCCATATCCAAAAGAAAGGAGGACTCCTTTTTCACACCTTATACAAAAAATACCTTAAAATGGATAAAGGACCTAAAAATAAAAGCAACAAACCACAAACCTCCTAGGCAAAATGTAGGAAAACATCTTCAAGATCTTGTGGTATGTAGTAATTTCTTAAACCTTACACCCAAAGCTTAATCAACTAAAGAAAAAATAAGTGGGGCCTCTTCAAAATTAAACACTTTTGTTCTTCAGAAGACCTCATCAAGAAAGTAAAAAGGCAACCTACTCAATTAAAGAAAATATTTGGAAAACAAATATCCATTAAGGGTTTGATTTCCATGCTATATAAAGAGCAATGATAAAAAGTCAAGCAACCCAATTTAAAAAATGGGCAAAAGACTTGAATAGACATTTCACCAAAGAGGAAATACAAATGGCCAAAAAGCATATAAAAAAATGTTCAAATCACTAGCTATTAGGGAAATGCAGATCAAAACTATGAGGCACTATTTTACATCTTATAAAATGGCCATTATTAAAAAATCAGAAAACTACAAAAGCTGAAATGTCCGTGGAGAAATGGAAACACTCATTCCCTATTGGTGGGAATGTAGAATGGTGCAGACTCTGTGGAATACAGTTTGGCAGTATTTCGAGAAGCTAAACATAGAATTACCATATGATCCAGCAATACCATTACTAGGAGTATTTTCAGAACTGAAAGCAAGGACACGGACTGACATTTGCATACTGATGTTCATAGCAACATTAGTCACAATTGCTTAAATATGGAATCAGCCCAAGTGTTCATCAATCAATGACTGGATAAACAAACTGTGGTATATACAAACAATGGGATACTGTATTCAGCTGTAAGAAGAAATGAAATCGAGATGCATATGACAACATCGATTAACCTAAAGGATATTATGCTGAATGAAATAAACCAGATATAAGGGACAAATATTGTATAGTTGGACTAATATGAACTAAATATAATGAGTAAACTCAAGGAGATAAACTCTAGAATATAGGTTACTAGGAAATAGAATGGGTGTTGAGAACGGAAGCTGACACTTAATGTATGTAGCATTACTAATAAAGTTAATTGTAAAAGTGTGGAAATGAATAGAGTTGACAGTAACACATTATAGTGAGAATAACTAACACTGCTGATTTATAGGTGCAGTTGTGACTTAAAGGGTGTAAATGTCAATCGAAACTAGAGACTAATCTAGAGAATGTATAACAGTAATTTTGTTGGTAGATGAAGATTGTCATTAATAGTATAAAGGTAAGAATGCTGTTCTTTTACAAAGTGCTAAGAATATGGTGGTAACATGGGAAAATTACAACTAATATAACTTATGGATGTTAGTAATATTGTAATACTTTGCAGCAATGGCAAGAAAATATTACTTTAATACTATGGGACAACAATATGGGAGTACCGGGGGTATGGGATTTTTCCTTTTGGAGTAAAGAAAATTTTCTAAAATTACCTTAGGTGATAACAGCACAACCCTGTGATGAAAATGAGAGCCACTAAGTGTACACTTTGAATGGATTGTACAAAGCATGGGACTGTATAACACAGGGAATCCATTGGTGCATTATGGACTGTGGTTAACAGGACAAATATGAGGCCATTTTCTCATGAACAATAACAAATATATAACACTAATATAGGGTGTTAATAATTAGGGAGGTTGGGGGAAAATACAACAAACATAAGATATGAATTATAGTTAGTAATATTTTGATGATGTTCTTTCATAGTTTGTAAGATAGTAATATTTTGATGA
Organism: Dasypus novemcinctus; assembly: GCF_030445035.2. Lineage (NCBI taxonomy): Eukaryota > Metazoa > Chordata > Mammalia > Cingulata > Dasypodidae > Dasypus > Dasypus novemcinctus. The sequence continues at coordinate 44,687,735 of NC_080674.1, read as the reverse complement.
TGTTCTTTCATAGTTTGTAAGATAGTAATATTTTGATGATGTTCTTTCATAGTTTGTAAGAAATGTTTCACAACAATGAAAGATATTAGTAGAGATATTGTATAATGAAATGCATGTTTCTTTTGTAAATTCACAAATTTTACTGTAAACTTATTGTTTATGTATGTTCCTATATGAATAATATTCTTCAATGAAATTTTATTTTAAAAAATGAAAATTATGAGCCAATCTTTCTTGTGAACAAAATGCAAAGCTCTTCAAAATATATCAAAGATCTGTAGTACTTAAAAATGGTAATATGGTACAACCAAATTGGGCTCTACTCCAGGTTTCCAAGTTTGATTTGGTATTCAAAGCTCAGTCAAAGTAATTTGCCACATTAACAGAATAAAGTAGTAAAATATAGGATCCTCTAAACCTGATAAAGAAAGAAAAAAAAAACATTTGCTAAAATTCAATAGCCAAACATAATAAAAACCTCCACAAATTAAGCTCCAAAAATTGAGTTTGAAACTAAAAACTTACCCACAGAAAAATGCTTAATGCCCAGATGGCCTCACTGGTAACTTTTATTAAGTTTTTAAGGAAAAACTAATGCTATTATTTCATAAACTCTGTTAGAAAATAGAGAAAGAGGCCACACCTTCCAATTCATTTTGAGGTCAGATTTACTATGATACCAAAGCTATACCTTAGAGAATAGCAGGGATTTCATTAAGTAGAGCTTGGTGTGCAGAGGTGAAAGTTAAGGGGATATGGCAGGGCACCCATAGCTGTTGCTGTACCCACACAGAAGAACCTTTATAAATAAAAAAGAACTTAAAAATATATGTCTACCAGCTCGATTCAGTAAATTCTACTCAAAAAACCTAGTGAATTACCATGAACACAATATAAACTTAAAGGGGCCAAGGACAAGAATTTTTAAGTGTAATGGATCAGTAAATGAACAGTTATTTGAAATGCCTGAAATTCTACAAAATAAGAGAAAAATAATGCCTTGAAAGATCATGAGACTTGAGTGTCAACATAGAATCCACACAATCTACATTTTTTCTTTAAATGAAACTTGATCCAATTGTTTCCCTGAAACCTAAGCAACCTTCTGTTCCATAACACATTGACACATCGTATCCAAGATTAATATTTCCTAATATTATGCTATACTTAAAATGTTTCACTTTAAGCATGCCCCCTTTTGGCCTTAATATTCTCATCATCTGTTTTCCTTAACAAAAATGTTTCCTTGAACTTTCCCCAGTAGTAGTAGCTGCTCGTTGTTCCCCACCAAGTTTACCGTGAGGTCAGGAAATGGAAGCTGACGTTCACCTCTCTCTCCCTGCAATTCTGCCCTCTTCTTCCAGATCGTAACATTTCCCCTTTCTTGGTAAAAAAAAAAAAAAAAAATCCTCCTCTGTGGTTTAACTCAACCTCCCAACCCAGTGTTTAATTCATAGCCCACTCCTTTTCTCGTTTCCTAAAATATTTCCCTGATTCCAGACCTCTTCCCCTATACTGTCAACTGTCATCCTGCAACTCTCTTTACTTATACTGTTAATTATTATTATTATAAAAATCAACACTTCTCTGGAACACAGTAACTGCCAATAGTTTAAATGGTTCTCTAAGTTAAAGCACTTTGTATTTATTTTCTCATTTAATGCTCATGATGAGTTAATTGATTCCAGGTTTACAAAGATGAAAGTGAAGATGGGTAATATTGAGAATAAATAGACTTGAGATAATGTTAAACCCAAGTTGCCTGCCTCTCGAGTTTGCCCTCTTATCACCAGTTTTCCACTGCCTCCACAAGCATTTTAATTAGTTCTATCACTATTGTTTATTATCTACCAATCATCTTGCAAGATTCTAAGCTTTGTAAGATAAGAGAACAAATAGATGTTGTTCATCACTGTTACCCAGGATCTTGACCAATATTTGGCATAAAACAGGTGTCAAATTTACATTTATTGAATAAAAGAGTGAATAAACCAGTCAATACCCAATCCTGGATTGCACCATAACTGAAAGGGATAGTTGGATTGTTAGTAACAGTACAGTGGTTTTGTTTTCCTATGATAAAATAGAGCATGTTGATTAAAACAGAATCATAAAAATAAACTATATTAATCCATATCACATGATGCTTTCATATTTTCTTTTTAAAAATTTTGTTTCCATTTACATGTTCATTTCTTAGTTCAGACAGGTTGGAAGAAGGCCAGATTCAATTAATGAAATATCCTTAAAAGAATAAAACTTAATTGCTCAAATATATATGGCAATAAACTAGGTTAATGAAATGTGTTTAACGGATCTAATTAAATGGTAGATGGATGGATAAATAAAATTAACATTAGCTCTTTAAGAAAAAAATTTAAATCTATCAATGCATATACTGTATTAGTCTGCCAAAGGGGTGCTGATGTAAAATACCAGAAAGCTTTTGACTTTTGTAATGGGGATTTATTTAGGGTAAAGTTTACAGTTCCAAAGCAGCAAAAAGTCCAGCTCAAGGTACCATAAGTGATGCTTTCTTACCAAAATCAGTTGCCATGTGTTGAAGCAAGATGGCTGCTGATCTCAGGTTGGTCTCTACCTTCCCCTCTGGGCACACTCTTTTCTCTGGGGCTCCCTCGGCCCAGCCTCTTGAAGATTCATGCTTAAGTGTTTCTGTAGTCCTCTCTCTTCTAGCATCGGGCTTGGTTTCTTTACAGGCCTCCTAGATTAGTCTATGTTGCTCCTGTCTCTTTCCAGTTTCAGCTATAAGGTATCAGGCAAATAGTTCATCTCTCCTTGGGGCCTCAGCTTTTTTAGTCTTCTCCTTTCTCTCACATTGCAGGATCAAAAATGACAGAGCTCTTTCTTCCTGTGTATATTTGTGAATGTCTGTTTATATCAGACTGAGCAAGGAGTCAGGGGACTCAATCTGAGTCATGCCTTACTGAATCAAAAAGCCCTAAAAGCAATCTTAACAGGTAATCTACTCAAAGCCCTCAACTAACTTTAATGCAATGAAAGGGTATCATACCCAGGGGGACAGATTAGTTTAAAAATATAATCTTTCTTTTTTGGGATTCATAAAATAATTTCAAACTGCCACATATGCCTAAGACTATGCAATGTTGTAAAAAACATAAAAGAACTAGAAGATCTAAATCTTATTCTTAAGTCCTTTACAATCTGGTTTGATGTATGAGCCAAATAAAAAGAGAACAAGAAACCTAATTAAATAATATTTCATATGATGCAGATTTTAATGCTATAGGTAATCTGAATGGGAAATTCTTCCTGTGGACAGGAGAGGTTAGAAAGGCTTAGGGGGGAGGGTGGACTTCAGCTGAGAAACTACAGACTTTCCATGGGTAGAGGTGAGGGCATTCTAGGTGAAGAGGAGGCAATGGTAGAGAAATGAGCTGACAAGTAGGAGATAGTAAGTAGAAAAAGGAAGACAAGTTGCTTGTCATGAAGAGGGTTTGTGGTAGGAAGAAATAAATTATTTTTTTATTTTATTTTTTTGTCTTTATTCATTATTTTAATATTACATTAAAAAAAATGAGGTCCCCATATACTCTCAACCCCCTCACCCCACGACTCTCCCCATAACAACAACCTCCTCCATCATCATGAGACATTCATTGCATTTGGTGAATACATCTCTGAGTATCGCTGCACCTAATGGTAAATGGTCCACATCATAGCCCACACTCTCCCACATTCCATTCTGGGCCATGGGAGGACATACAATGTCCAGTAATTGTCCCCGTAGCACCACCCAAGACAACTCCAAGTCCCGAAAATGCCTCCACATCTCATCTCTTCCTCCCATTCCCCACACCCAGCAGCCACCATGGCCTCTTTCAAGAAGAAGTAAATTATTATGCTCTATTAAATATAAGGGGCTGATTTCTGTATGACTGTGATGGCCCAGCTGGGAATTTAGACTCGAGGTAAGAGGTGCTAGAAAGCCATTGTAGATTAAGAGCAGTCTCAATATGATAAAGCAGATTATCAGGAAGATAACACCAACATTATCTTTAGAAGGACTAAGGAAGAGGTAGACAGATAATCTGGGAGGCCACCACAGTTATTTAAACATGAGATGAAGGGGACCTGAAATATAGTTAAGACAGGAAGAATCAGAAGGAATAAAGAGATGCAATAGATACCCTGAAAGGAATTGAAAGAGCCTGTTGGCTGACTAGGCATATGGATCTAAAGAAAGGAAGAAATAAATGGTTACATCAAAGTTGTGAGTCAGAAGACCTGAAACAATTCTGGTGCCACTATTAAATATGGAGGAATTAGCTGTGAAGTCAGTTGGGGGAAATAAGGGAAGTAAGTTCAGACTTAAACACATTGTTCTGGAGGTGACAAAAAGGCATAAACATGAAATTCTTAAGATTGTTGCAAATAAGACACAAATTTTAAAAAAAGTCTTGGCTAGTTATTAAATTCAATAAATAATAATTTATATAGGTTTTTGAAAACGTTCTTCTTTAGGAAAGAATTATTCTCCTTACAAGTGTTTGCTGGCTATAGAGTAACTGAAATGTACCTGCTAGCTTTCAGATATATCTCAGAAATGTAACTTTATTTTCTGTGAGTCCTACTTGCCTTCCTACCCATATCCCAATGATGGAAGGGAAAAAATCTTAAACTTTCCAATTAATAATACTGTGCAAATACTTCCAGTCAGTTCAATATTCAAATCCCCTCCCAGGAATGTTTTGCCTGGTCATAGGTTTCTGTTCTTCCTTTGCCTTTCTAATATTCTTCCAAATACTAAAATGGAGGCATGCGGACAGGTCTCTGCAAAGACTGTCATTTTCACACCGTGCTGCCTGCCAAATGTGCTTTGTCCTACCTACTTACTAAGAAACCTGTACTTGTACTCATCTTGAAATAGCCTTGCAGCTTGATCTTTCAGGATTTTATGTCGACAACCACTGTGAAACCCAGGCTTGCTCTCATAGCTGTCATAGCATCTAGACGATGTCTTTTCTGTTCCTCCAGTTCCTTTAACATTTTCTTGTTACCCATTTGGTCACGTCAGAGCTTCTGGATACCACACAGAAACTTCATGCAATTCGAAAAATTTTCCCAGGCCCATTCACTTCCTCCACCACTGCTTCTTTTCTGCTCCCCAGCTATGTGATTTGTAAAGCCATCCTGAATTTGGGGGTTCTTTGTGAGACTTATAGTCTCCTCTTCCACGTCCAGGAGATCAGAGTTCAAGAGGCTCAATATTTTTCGATTCTCCCAAATTTAGTTGGACATGTTTTGCTCTCCCCGAGGGCTTCATTTCTGAGGGAGAGAGAGAAGCAAAGATCCAGATATTATTTAAAATTAAATTAAGCATACTTATAATTAAATTATATTAAAAACAAAGGTAATGAATACCCAGTTCATTACTTCCTAATAACTTTACTACCTTTTTATAATATGCCCTTGAGGCTGTGGGTGTTTTATCTGAATGGTATTATACTGAACCTATCTTCCCAACTCTTCATCAGTGACAGCAGGTTGGTAGCTTGAAATTGGCCATGACAGGACTATTTATACCTAGGAAATTGGCAAATGCTACAGTTGTTAAACACTTAGCCAAATACCACTGCTCAAGTGTCAACTTTGCCCATCACTTCTTTAAACACTTTGTCTCTCCTTCTCTTCTTTTCAGTGCTCTGAGGGTTTGATTATTTCTGCTTCAAGTGTGGCAGGACCTGCCCATGAACTTTCCTATTTTTCTGAGTTAAGGAATATCCATATGGCAAAGGACAACAGAGAAAGATACCAGATTACCTAAGGAGAGAATATACCAGGACCTGGATTTTCAAAAATATCCCCCTCACCTGATCACCAACTTGCTTTCCAAACCTCATCTTTATATGGAGTAGCAGGGCAAATTTCAACCCAGACTCTGAATCATCCCAACTCCAAATTAGTAGAATTTATTAGTGAGGATTTAGTATAGAAACAAGGGATGATAAATGTATCTTTGGCTCTGAATAATTAACAATTGCAAATGTGCCTCCATATTTCACCACCTTGACAGTCTTGGTTCTTCATAACTTTCTTAGTTTCTCATGGCAATAAAGCTGATTTGATTTAACTACTAATTAGTGAATATGAGCAACTGTGTTCCCCTGGCATCTTTAACAAAACAGAATCACCTTAGTATAGCATTCCCAAGGCAGAGAATTTTCTGCTCTTCTGTTTCCACAAATGGTACAGAGGAGGTAAATGATTGCTTCATTAGTCACTAATAATCATTTATAAAATTGGAGAAACCACACAGTAATGAGTGTTTCAGCTTCTTTTAGCTCATGTTCTCATCCCTGGTCCAATTAAGCGCTACACTAAATTTCTATTTTTCCCACTCTGTTGATTAAATGACCAGATAACATTTAAAAGAGCAAGCATTTAGGAAACATATTTATTGCCAAATTCTCTGCTGAAATGCTTCCAATTCCCTAAGTTATACAGTATTTTCCAAGCAAAAGGAACTTAAAACAGCAAAGTTTCACTCAGGGGGAAATGCTACAATTTTTCCCCCCTGAACACTATGGGAAATTGGAGACAAGCAACCTAATTACTCTGGAGTGTTTCAGTGTGGAGACCTAGCAGTTCTATAGGCTTTCTACTATTCTCTTTCAAAAGAAATAACTGAAGTTCGTCTGAGAAGAAATGATCCCTGTGAAAAAGCATTCTATAAGAGACACTTTTTACCTAGTTTTGCAAACTGTTGCCTCCAAAACTTTGACTCTAATGCAAAGTTCACCCATCCAGGTGTTCTACATAATAATCTCTGAAGGTTTTGTCTTTAATCTCAGAGCTTTATCAAGGAAACAAAAACATTAATAGAGATGATTGAATCAATATTTGAAAATGATAATGCTGCAATATACTTATCATGCCTAAAGAGCATGATAAAAGAAATTAATAAAATAATTAAATAAACTGTAAAGATTTAAATAGAAGGGTGCTCATATCTCTGGTGAGAACACAGGACAGAACTGATCTCATGTGGATTCTGTCCCATTTGTCCTACAGGGCTCTTCTTTAAACTCTTCTGAGATGGGATAGCCCTTTTTCTTTAAAATGCTTATCATAGCTGCAGCTATTTCTTTTTGTTCATGCACTTACTCAGGAACAACTGGGTATTTTATTTCTGTAGAATTCTTTGCCTCCCTCCAAAGTGCTCCACAAAAAGTGCATCACTTCCTTTACTATTAGTAAGAGTTGTATCTTACTTTAGCTATCTATTGTATTCGTACCCATGGGTGTTAGCATAGTCTTCCCTCTGCTGTGATGTAAATGTTCTATGTGCAATGGAAAGAGTTACACCCTTCTTAGAGATCTGAGGGGAACATAGATCTCACATCATATAGGCCAATTTTAATTTTTGTAGACCTTCCATTAAGCAGCAATGGTGGCAAAAGTCTAAGGCATCATTGTTTAGCCAATTCATGTCCAGCATCTTGCATGTCATAAATTCCTTGCATATTGGTTGTCTCATTTAATTTTGACAACTATCGCAGTGAGTAGTTAGAGAACTTATTATTTCCGTATTTTGCAGATGAGAAAATAGACTCCCCAAATTGCTAACTAATGTTTCCAGGGTCAAATATCTGCTGACTGAGCTGGTATCAAAGCAAATCTTTATACAGATAAATGTTTATGATATGTTGTCAAGTGAATTAAAAAATACAGAAAATACAAAAATACAGATAAACATTATATACTAATAGAATATTAATTTTTAAAATATAAGTACTGTGGGAAGCGGATATGGCTCAATTGATTGGGCTCCCATCTGCCATATGGGAGGCCCTGGGCTCACATCCTGGGGCCTCCTTGTGAAGGCAGGCTGGCCCGAGCCTGCAGAGAGCAGAAGGCCGGTGCCTGTGGAGAGCTGATGGCCCACACCCATGGAGAGCTGGTGCAGCAAGATGATGCAACAAAGGGAGACAAGAGGACATGGAAGAACGCACAGCAAATGGACACAGAAAGCAGACAGCAGGCAGGCAGCAAGTGGGGGGGAATAAAGAAATAATAATAAAAATAAATTAATTAATCTTTTAAAACATATATATAAGTATCTGTCACATTGGAACTACTAATCTAATAAGATTATTATTAGTGAGAGCAACAAATGGTAATCAAATAAACATATATATAATTATATATTATACATTACATATACATTATATATATAATATATATTATATATACTATATATATATAATGTTTATTTGATTACCATTTGTTTTAGAGGCAGCAGTTTGATTACCATATATGTATATACACATTCATTATAGGAAGTGTGAAAAAAACCAAGGGTCAATGAATAGCATTTACTTTAATATTAATGAGAGCTGACTAGACTTTCTGAGGAAATTAACTGAAGCCAAGAACAAAATGATAACTAGGGAAGCAAGGTGAGAAGTATGAAGAGACAGATGGTGGCTGATTTTTTGTTTCTCTCTTTTTACTTTTCTGATTTTCAAAATTTCTACAAAATATGTGATTGCTTTATTAATCAGAAATAATGCATAACAGCAATTTTTTAAAAAAGCCATCTAACTTGACTTCTGACTTTAACTCAGAGACGGTACTTTCTAACAGATCAAACAGAACTCTTAAAGATGAAAATAAAGAGAGTGCAACCTAGGTAAAAAGAAAAGAAAAAGAAAACTTTAGTGCCCAAAAACCTGAGAAAAAGAAAATTCATGTGGTAAGACTGAAATTCTCTGCCATTTTTCCTTTTAAGTAATTTTCCAACAGATTGGTTCAGTGGGGCCATAAAGGCCTAGCAAACAGCCACAGGTCAGACCTCTCCACTGTTTCTCAGAGCTGGGGAAAAGAAAGAGAGCCAGGGCACCAAAGACAGCTGAAATGTGATGGACATGGTCTCAGATAAAAGAGAGCCAAACAAAAGGAGCCCTAGATTTGGTTGACCTTTTTCTCTTTAGACATTTCCTCATTCCTAAATGAATTCTCCATGGTAAGAGATGAAGAAAGCAAACAGAAAGCAGCAGTTAATATTAATATATCAAAATGGTAAAAAGAATTTTTGAAGTCCCATAGTATTTGGGATATAAAAATGAGAATTAAAGGTCTACTAAAGGTCTGGAGCCCTGAAAAACATGAGTAACTTTCAACTGAGGCCACTGAAAGGTTAAAACCTAAGTATCCAGAAAGAAACAAAACAAAACAGATACTGGCTATTTGCACAAAAAACTGAAAGTCAGCTCTTATCATCTCAATCCCTGATTTATGACTACTCTGTCATAAAAATACATACAGATTATTATCTGGAGGAAAATCCTATCATCCAGAACACATATAATTTTTTTATATGACATCCAGCATTCATAAAAGAAAATTTACCAGACAGGAGGGGAAGCAGAACCAACAGGAGAAAAAAATGGTTGCTCAGATGTAATCCAGATATTGGAATTATCAGATACTGACTTTAAAATAAGTTGATTACATTTTCAAGAAAATAAATGTCAAGATGGAGAATTTCATCAGAGGACCAAAATCTATGAAAAAGAATAAAAACAAAATACCTACACTGAAAAATGTATTAACTAAACAAAATGAAGAGAGGATAAATGAACTGAAGGATAGGTAAATAGAAATTATTCAGACAGAAGCAAGGAGATAAAAAAAATAGTAAGAGATATTTAGGCCATTTTGAGATGATCTTAGATGTATAAGAAAGAATGGAGCAGAAGCAATGTTGGAAGAGATAATTGCTGAGAATTTCCCAAAACTAACGAATGACATTAAACTATAAATTCAAAAAATTTGATGAATCTCAAGAAGAAATTACATATAAACTTACAAAAATTGTGGTACATCATAATAACATTGCTAGTAACCAAAAATTAAAAAGAAATATTAAAAGCAAACAGGGAGAAAAGATATGTTATCATCAAAGAAAAAAACATCACATAGCTCACTTTTCAACTGAAAGTACATAAACCAGACAACGATGATGACTAAAAGAAAGTAACTGCCAATGTCCAGTTTGATATCCAGTTAAAATAAACTCAAGAGACCATTTTCGGACAAAGAAAGTAGGGAATTTACAGACTTCAGACTAGCATTAAAAGAAATAATAAAAATAATTTAGAAGAGGGAACTTATTCCGGATTCAAGTACAAAAAAGGCAGGGAGAAATAAATAACAAAAAAGGTAAATATCTATAAAAATTCAAGTCAAATTGTCTTTCTGAATAAATCATAATATATTGTTTGACTGGGTATAAAACATATGTAAAAGTAAAATAAAAACAATAGGGTAGTAAAAGTACTAATTTGTGTTATATTCTAATAAGAATGCATGCTGTAGTTTTTAGGGTAATCATTAAAAGAACAGTAATAAAATCAGTAACTTAAAAAAGCTAATTTAGGGAGAAATAAGAATAATTAAAAATTTTGATTAATGCAAAAAGACATATGAAGGAAAAGAAAGTATAAGATACAAATAGAAAACAGAGTAAAACAGTAAATTTAAACCAAAATTAATATTAGTAATTACATTGGATATAATTTAGATCTAAAAGTCCAATTGAAATATTAAATTTGCCAAATTGAATAAAAATGAACAAGTCTATACTTTCAAGATACACACCTTAAATATAAGAATACATAAAGGTATAAAGTGGGAGGATGGAAAAAGATATACCATGAAAATAATTGCTTTTAGAAAAAGGTATCACTAGAGATAAAAGAGTGTCATTTTCATAATAATACAAAAGTTAATAGACCAGGAAGATGCAAGAATTCAGAAGGAGTAAGCACGTAATAAAATAGCCTTGAAGTACATAAAGTAAAAAATGACAAAACTAAAAGGAGAAAGAACAATCCACAATCACTTTGGAAGATTCTTATGTACCTCTCACAGTAACTGATGAAACAAGCAACCAAAAATCAGTAGAGATGTAGAAGACTTCAAGAACACTATTACCAAATATTGATATATATGTTAATAAAAGACTGAAGCCAAAACTTTTGAATACACACTTTTTTTCAATTGTATGTGAAATATTTGTCATATGTTAGTAATAGATGAGATGCAGGGCCATATGCAATCTCAACAGTTCAAAAGGAGAGAAAAAAATAGACTCTTGAACAGAGTGGAATGGACAGAAACATACAACTAAATTCTCGAACAATGGAATTTAGTGAGAAATGCTATATGTAATAGGTAAAGTAAAATATATCATATATAATATAATTCCCAAGTGTTTGCAAACTAAATGATATACTTACAAATCAACTATTACTCAAAGAAACAATCATAATGAAAATTAGGAAATATTTTGACTTGAAAAATAAAAACAGCACACCAAATCTTGGCGAACACAACCAAGTAAGGCACAAAGGGAAATTTATGGACTTAAATGTACATATTAGGATAAAAGAGTTGAAAATAAGTTATGTTTATAAATAACTTTAATAAAACAATTTAAAACTAAAAGAAGAAAATAATTAAAAAGATATATGAGAATCCTGTATTTTATGCATGTTTGTTCTGTAAACCCACACCTTCTTTAATAAAGAAGAATTTCAAGAAAAAAAACAAAAGAAAGATTAGGAATTAATGAAACAGGAAAAAAAAGTGCTAAAGAAAAAACTGACAAGACTGAAGGATTTGGGTCTTTGAAAACTCATAAAACTGAGAAATCTTAAAGAAGACTAAGAGAGAGAGAACAAATTATCAATTCAGTAATGATAAAAAGGGCAACATGAAAGAGGCTACAGAAAATAGATAATATAGTTGTGTTTTGAACTAATTTATGTCAAAAATAGAAAAAAATAAGAGAAATGTGCAAATTCTGAGAAAAACAAAAATGAGTAAAGACAAAAAATAATACAAGAAAATATAGATATGTATAGTGCCATTTCTAGTAAGTATAATTTAAGTTTTTAATTAAATCCTTTCCACAACAAAAAACTCAGGTCCATTTGGATTTATTCAAAAATCTAAGGAAAAAAATCACATCAGTTTTATACAAACTCTTTCAAAATATAGGAAAATAGGAAATGCTTGATACTAACATTTGATAAATATACTTCAAGAAAGGAAAATTACAAGCTAATCTTTCTTATGAACATAAACACAAAAACCTTAACTATTTGCCAAAGCCAACTATATGAAGGATAATATGCATAAGAGTGGTTTATTCTCAAAGTGCATTATTTCTCTCAATGCATTGATATTTCCTCCAGATGTGATACTATCAGAAAAACACAAAATAAGGAATATTCTGTAAAATAGGTGGCCTTTATTCTTTAGAACTTTCCATGTAATGAAAGACTAAGAAAATGGTTCAGCTAAGAAAATGGTTCAGCATCATTAGTCATCAGGGAAATGCAAATCAAAACTACAGTGAGATACTACTTTGCTCCCACTAGGTTGGCTATTAATTTTTAAATGGTGAGGAATTGGCACCCTTTACATTATTGAAAGGACTGTAAAATGATGCAGCCAATGTGCAAACAGAAAACAGTTTAGCATTTTTGCATAAAATTAAACATAAATTACCATGTGACCTAACTATTCTATTTCTAGGTATGTAACCCCCAAAACTGAAAGTAGGTACTCAAACAGTTACTTTTACGCCAATGTTCATAGCAGCATTATTCACAATGGCCAAAGGTGGAAACAACCCAAGTGTCTATTGATAGGTAAATGGATATACAAAATGTGGTATAAACACGCAATGGAATATTACTCAGTCATAAAAATGAATGAAGTTTTGATACATGCAACAACATGGATGAATGCAGAAAGTATTATGTTGAGTGAAATAAGCTGGAAGCAAAAGGATAAATATGATTCTGTTGACATGAAATTTTTAAAGTAAGCAATTTAAGAAGACAGAAAGTAAATTAAGGTTAGTTACCAGGAGTCAGGGGGAAAAGGGAATGTAGAATTATTACATAATAGGTACAGAGTTTCTGTTTGGGTCATGAAAAATCTTGGTAATAGATGGTGGTGAGGTAGCACAACACTGTGAAAGTTATTATATCACTGGTTAAAATGCAAAATTTTGTCTTATATATACATTGCCACAGTAAAAAAGGAAAGAAAATCTGTTTTGTATATTAAAAGAGACTAAAGAAACATGATAACTAAGTGAAATATGTAATCCTAAACTGGATCCTATACTAGACAGAAAAAGTCTATAAAGAATGTTACAGAAACATTAGAACATGAAATGTATATTAAATAAAAGTACTTCATAAATGACTAAATTTTAAAAATTTGATAATTGTATTTTGATCACCAGCAGACTGGATAAATAAAGTGTGCTATTACTACCATGGAATATTATATAGCAATGAAAAAGAAGGAATGCTTGTTACACACAAAATGTAGATGAATATTATAGTCATAATGTTTAGCAAAATAAACCAAACACAAAAAGGTTTATTCTGCATGATATTATTTATACTAAGTATAAAATTAGTTTAAACTAATCTCTGTTGATAACATGCAATATAATCAGTCATGTTTGGGTGTGTATAATACTAGATGGGGCTCGAGTGAGTTTTTGGAGGGAGTTTCTTTGGTTAGGTGACACAGTTGCTAAAAGGTGGCTGCTAAAAAAAACAAAGAAGCATATACAAACCTTCTTTTCCTAATTCTGTGTCAGTTTCACTACTGACATGAAAGGCAAATTAGGAACATTCTGTGGTGGCAAGACGCATAGGGAAGTTATCAAATGCAAATCATACTGAGAGTTTGCTTGGTGAGTGAGTACCTGAGAATTGCCCACATACACAGCCTATTATGTAATGCTCATTCCCACTAGGTCCTCCTAAATCACTCCTGAGAGGAGAGAAACACTTTTATTGAAATACAGTTTCATCCAGCCATCCAGACTTTGTAGAATGATGAAAATCATCACTGTTTTATGATTCTGGTTCTCAGATGCTCTTTGCTTTCCTGTCTCTTCTGACACATATCTTCTTGGCTGGGTAACAATACTAGTTAATCCTTAAATGTCAGCTATAGGAAAAATCATAGAAAACAACGCATTTGTTTGTTACAACAGTCCCTGAGATAAGTTCAGCTTCAGGCTGAATGTAAACGTTTCCCTCAAATATCATAAATTGTATTCTTTGTGTCTGTGGTCAAACAGAGTGGAAGTCTTATTTTAGCATGGAATTCAAAAGAATGTGTGCCTGTTAGTGTTTCTTAAGATGAAGGACTAGTGATAGGGAAAGTATTTGGTTAGATGCTTATGGTTAAGAGGTTAACTGTAATCCCCATTTAAAGGGCTACATGAATTTCAATTGAACATGGCAGATGGGCGGTCTGGGTTCATCAGTCTCCCACTACAACAGGAAAGAAAGAAAATGTTATAAGCCCTACACAAAGACAATAGAGGAGATCTCAGCAGACATAATAGTTCAACAATTTTTGGAAAACAGAAAGCAGATGGAAGAATAGTACCTGACTTAGAGCAGAGGAAGCTATATGCTAAAAGCATCAGGAGGAGACTGCTGAGTGGAAGAGAGTCAGTTTCGCCCACCAGACCCTGGAGGGGCCCAGGACTTGGAGGCACCAGGTTACCTCATTCAGGGCAACCATCTCAGCAGGACTTTAGGATTGAGTCCTTTTTTCTTACACAAAACAGGAAGAACATCAGAAATGGTAAATATATGAGTAAACTTTAAAAAAAACCACAACTATTTTTCCTCAATTTATTTAAAATACAAATGATGATTGTTTAAAGAAGTTTCTCTACAGTTTATACATACATATTGCTGCTGCTTTGCCCCTCCTTGCACTTTTTTTTTCTTCTTTATTTTCTTTTAAATGTTACATTAAAAAAATATGAGCTCCCCATATACCTCCCACCCCCCTCACCCCAATCCTCCCATATCAATAATCTCTTCCATCATCATGGCATATTCACTGCACCTGGTGAATACATTTTGGAGTGCTGCTGCACCACATGGACATTTGTCTACATTGTAGTCTACACTCTCCTCAGTCCACACAGTGGGGCATGGCAAGACACACAATGTCCAGCATCTGTCCCTACAGCACCACCCAAGACAACTCCAAATCCTGAAAATGCCCCCACATCATATTTCTTCTTCCCTCTCCCTACCATCAGCAGCTACAGTGGCTGGCCACTTTCTCCACATCAATGCTACAGTTTCTTCCATTACTAATCACATTAGTTCCATAGTAGAATATCAGTAAATCCACTGTAATCCATACTCTATTCCTCCATCCTGTGGACTCTGGGATGGTTATGTCCAGTCCCCCTCTACATCAAGAGGGGGCTTAGATTCCACACGGATGATGGATTGAATTCTCCTGCTTGCAATTGCAGGCACTCTTGGCTCCCTGGTGTGGTGATTGACCTTCTTCACCTCCCTGTTGCTGGCCAGGGGAAGTCTGAAAAACCAGAGGGTAGGAGTTGTAAGTCTGCTGAGGCTCAGGGCCTGGCTGTCACATGGACAGTTCAGAGATTCAGGTGTCCTGAGTATACACCAACCCCAATGCCAACCACAGGTCTGGTAAAAGTAACAGAAGAGGCATGTGTAGAAAGGTCATATTTGGGTCCAACTCCATCACATTCAGGAACACAAACTCCAAAGTAGGGCCAACTGACATGGCACTGAACTCCAGAGTCATCTGCCATGACCATAGAACTTGTGGGTCTCTGTAGCCCTCAGGAGAACCAATACCTGGGTTTCTATCTACTTTGGCTGTCTCTGGTACCCTGCTGAAGCATGTGTAAGCATTACCCCTCTGGTGACCTCCCGACTCTTTTTTGGAGACTCATAGCCAGATAAACTCATTTGTCCTTTCCATTTCCCTTTTTTTAAAAAATTTAATTTAATTTATTTTTTTTGTCTTTGTTTTTTTAATATTACGTTAAAAAAATATGAGGTCCCCATATACCTCCCACCCCCCACACCCCACTCCTCCCCCCATAACAACAACCTCCTCCATCATCATGAGACATTCATTGTACTTGGTGAATACATCTCTGAGCACCACTGTACCTCATGGTCAATGGTCCACACCATAGCCCACACTCTCCACAGTCCACCCAGTGGGCAATGGGAGGACATACAATGTCTGGTAACTGTCCCTCCAGCACCACCCAGGACAACTCCAACCCCAGAAAATGCCCCCACATCACATCTCTTCCTCCCACTCCCTACCCCCAGCAGCCACCATGGCCACATTCTCCACACCAATGCCACATTTTCTTTGATTACTACTAATCACAATTGTTCGTGAATAAAATACCAGTAAGTCCATTTCCCTTTTATCCCAAGTAATAAAGCAGTTTTTAACACCTGTTATTACATGTAGGCTGAGATATTCTGCTGGTCTGAGTTGACCCTTTTATTCAAGATTTTTTTTTTAGTTACATCATCAGCTGGTGCTTGGTAGTAATCCCTCAGCACCAGGGAGGCTCATCCCCAAGAGTCATGTCCCATGCTGGGGGGGAAGGTAAGCATTTACATGCTAAGTTTGGCTTAGAGAGTGGCCACATTTGAGCAACATGGAGGCTCCCAGGAGGTAATTCTTAAGCACCCTGTAACTCTAGTCTTAGTTCATATTTCAGGCAGACAGGGTTATAATCATAGCCATCAGTATCAAAGGCATTGTTGGACTACCTGTCTTTATTGATCTTTGCCATTGCACTTGGGGGATTGTTGCTGTTCCATTGGGGAATGTGATAGGGCTCCCCTGGCTAGGAAATCAGCACTCCCTCAGTTGTTGTTTTTAACTGAAACCACTATGAAAATATCCAAACATTTTTATGTATCCTGAATACATGCTGTGGAGAACTTCCTCCCAACCATGTGCCCCTATCAATAACACCCCTACCAGTGTTCCTCCCCTGCCATAGTTGAACCTCTCTGTAGTCCAAAACTTCTTTAAAAATGAAGCCTAATATATTGTCAGGTCCTTGAAACCTTTTTAGACATCTTTTCCCTTAATCACTTCCTCCCATGAAATTTAATACCAAAGATAGATTAGTACATCTGTTCATGTATTATATAAGCACACACATACATAAAAAGAATAAAGACAAAGCTTCCTTTTTTGTTGTTCAATGCAGGGTTAAGAATAACTAAATGTTTTTAAGTTACTAAAAAAGTTTTAATAAAATATTTAAAAGCTATTAACATTTAACTTAACTTTATAACTGTATGATTAATGCTGAGTAATTTTAATGTAATTTGTTTACTTATATAAATTGTATCAATTACATATGTAAATTAGCAAGAAATATGACTACATAGTAATCAGAGCAAAGCATTCAAAACAATTGTTTTTCCTGCATAAGCAAAATAATTTAAAAATTAAATTGCTTAATTATTTTTAACAAACTTAACTGTTAACATTTGTCTAATATGAGAAATTAACTGGTTGCTAGACTCAGGTATTGTCAATATTTTTAGCTTTTCAGCTTGTGAATTATTATGGAGTAAATAACTCCTAGAGTTAAAAAGTACAAACTATTTTGTATTTAATATTCAAACCCAAACTATACACAGAAGTACTGAGGATGAAATGTAAACAATATCTACAAGACAGCTGGCAACAGTCAACAAACTGAAGGTGGTGTCTTCAATCTGCCTTCGAAATGGAGCAATCAGTCAAAAGAAAGAAAGCCTCTACTTGCTATTGTTTGGTAGCACTAATCTTTAATAAACATTGTGTATCTTTCATGAACTCAATGTCAGTGCTGCTTAGTGATACCCAAGAAACCCCAAGAGAAATAAAATTAAATTCTAAGGAATGAGAATTTGTCAGATAAGGTCGTGTTTGAGAGAGCCATAAACCATTGCAACGTCTAAGATTTAGCAACCCCTGCTCTAAGAACTGATTTTCACCTTCTTGGGGACAATATCATCCCTGCTGAGAATGCATAGTTTAATACAAAAAAAGTATAGCAGTATATTGTAAGATTTACATGTAGACGTAATACACATGAGAATTAGGCATAAAGGACTGGGATGTGGACAAATATAGTCATATAGTTTAAGTACTAAGAAACATGGAAATAAAATCCAAAAAAGTAGGAAAAACTCTAATTTGAAAGTGACTTCTGATGGAAAGAAGACTGGAGAAGTAGGGAAGGATGAGGCAGTGCCTTTAGTTGCTTGTTTTAAGTCTTATGTTTCTATTTTTAGCTATCTAAACCGATTATGTTAATAAAAAAAATTTTAGTAAGAATCTGAAATTAAACTGCCAAGAATACATATTAGATCCTTGCCTTTTTATCTAATTTGGTTTATAAGAAAGGCCTTATTGCCTATTATGCTCAAAGAATTATTAAGTCTATTAAATAAAAGAGCTTATGGGAATGGTTGGGGTGGCCAAAGAATTCTGAAAGATAACAAAGAACAAAACAAAACACGTTTTGCTAGAGAGTAGAAGACCACTGTTTCCCCTTCTACCTTTTATGTGTTGCATTAACTTGGCAAATTGCTTAAGTACCCAGGGTCTTGGGTTCTTCTTTATTAATAATACTTTACCTACATGAAAATGGGGCTGTCATGGTAAAGTTTTCAATGTTCTTTCTAGCTTGAAGAAAATTCTATAATTCCCACTCTTAACCTGTCTTTCTTCTCTCAATTTACTAAACCCTTATACATTTAATACCCCTCAGCTCAAATATTTGGTCTTCACCCTTTCCTGACTTCCCAGTCTAAATGCCATATCCTTTATATATTCTCACTAAACCCTATTATTTTCCTTCATGCCACTTACTGCATTTTTTACTGTATATTCATTTATCTGTATTTCTGTAATATCAATTTTGCCTAGTTCATTCTTAGTAAGCTCAATGAAAGCAGGGAACATGTGTTTTGTTCACAATTATATACTCTGAGTTTAGTCTTATACACAGGAAACACTCTGTAAATATTTCCAGAATGAACCTGGAAACAGGCTTTAATATACTTCCAATTTGAGGGTAAGTAGGGAAAAAATTTGAGTTAGTTTATCAATTCTCTTAAGATCAAAATTTGATAGATTGGTAAGAAAACGTGTTTTTTTTTACTATGTCATAAAAATAGCAAATGCTAAAAGGCCAACCTAATTTTTGCAAGTGTTTGAAAAATATGTCTAGAAATCAGAAGTTCCTTTGTCCTCTATCACATACTACCCCATGTGAACAGAAATGGAGTTTTTAGTCACTGTAGGACTGTGTCTTTTCATGACTTTTAAAAAAAAATTATTTATTACCACATAATTATTTTATAAAATGACTTCCCCAAATACTCTTTAGTTTTTTAACCTTTTCTTTCATTTCCTCTCTACTTTGGCCACAACCTTGTTAATATGTGGAATGAGGCTCAGGAATCACAATCTTCCATACCAGGTAAATACAATGCACATGTGCTATTAATGGGGTTATTAAGCTTCCAAGCATTTGACTGTGAGAATCTCCCTTCTTGAAGACCATGAAAAACCTGGTATATATGCAATCCATGCCTCACAGAGAGAATATGTTCTATTTCTCACTGTCTTTCACTCACATGCCCCAACACATTTCTTCCTTTGCCTCCCAGCCGTACACTTAGCCCGGACTCCAATTATCACTGAGTTGGACTTATTTATTCCTTCATTCCATACTTCCTTCATTGTCCTGCATCCAGAATATAACATTGCTGCTGTCGTTAGTCTTCTCATGAGTTTTCCAGGGCATCAGAATTCAGAATAAATATTTTGCCTCAAAGTGCTTCATCAGAATTCAGAATAAATATTTTGCCTCAAAGTGCTTCATCAGAGCTGTCTCAAGGATCTAATATCTCCCTTCATTGCTTTCATAGCCTCATTTACTAGCTACTCACAAGCCAAAGAATAAATAGTGCTCAACACAGTCCACTCAAAGCTCTCTTAACAACTACCACTGAAGGAGGGATGGCCTTTCTCAGCCTCCTTCCTTCCATCCTATAGAATGATCCTAGAGGCCTCTACCTCATGGAAGCTTTCCTAATTTGGAAGCACAATTCCCATAGTTTCTTCTTCCTACCCTACTCTAGGAGGTAGAGTAAGTCATGTTGGTAACTATTGAATTAATTTATGAATTTCTATCATTGCTGGTGGTTATAGGGAGCTCACGGAGAGCAGGCAACATGTACCACTGACTGTGTTTGTGACTCAGGACTGGTATCAGCAGGGACACATGGATTGGATGAACTGGACAGCATCCATTCATGCAATGCCACATCACACAGTTGTGAAAGTGTTTGAACAGCTCTTTTGAAATTGTGCAAAATTGCAGTCGTTTGAAAACTGTCAAATTTATCTTAAGTAGGGA
This sequence comes from Dasypus novemcinctus, assembly GCF_030445035.2. Taxonomy (NCBI): domain Eukaryota; kingdom Metazoa; phylum Chordata; class Mammalia; order Cingulata; family Dasypodidae; genus Dasypus; species Dasypus novemcinctus. Next base: position 44,667,400 of record NC_080674.1, on the reverse strand, counting down.
TCATTTAATGGTAACAAAAATGCACTTAAAATATCAATAAAGAAAAAAAAGATATTTTATTGGAAGGAAGAGGCATATACCATATGGAATAAGAAGGAAGGAAGTGCAACTGGGCCTCATGTAGGACAAAATTTAGTCTCTCTGAGGCCAGCTGGTCTTCACATCTACACATTTCTCCAAGTTCCCACTTTGTCTTCTTTCTTTCAGCAGACAGGTGTTATCTACTTCTCTTCATATATGGCCTAAGCAAGGTTCATATTATATCTAATTAGAGTCTCTGAATCCCAAACCCCAACCTTTGCACATGAAATCCAATTGTTGCATACCTAACCCTGACCAATCAGCCTTGATCAAAGGAGAGAATTATGAGATTTTCAGCTAACTCTCTATCCAGTAGGAATAGATTTTCTGAAACAAGAGTGGAGAGATTTTCTCTTAAAAAAGCAGAAGAAGAAGAGAAAATATTTGGCAGAGAGAATGATTTGCATTTCTAGAAAACACAATATTTGATAAATATTTTAGTAATACTTCAAAACTATATAACCTCTTTGTTTGTTTTCTCTCTTTTCCCTCCACCAGAATGTAAATGCCAGGAAGGCAGGATTTTTTTTTTATGTTTTGTTAACTGTTCAAGTGCATAGAACAGTGCCTGGTATTAGTTATTCAGTAAATATTTGCTAAATGAATTAATAAAAGGCTTTCAGTAATGATAGTGGTGGTAATTATACTGAATACAACCTAAAGACAAGACAATAAGTAACTGTATGCACAATACATAGTATGATTTCTGTGATAGGTTTCTTATTATTTTTGGTACTTCTTACCTTCGTTTTCTTCTTTCCCCATCTAACATTACCTTTGAATGGAATTTCTTGAAAGAACTAAATAGGTCTTATTCCTCTTTGTATCTTTAAAGTCCTGGTGTAGTACCTGGTACATAATAGGTGCTCAATGAATATTTATGGCTTCAGGAAAATGGGTGCATCATCAAGTTTTTCTTCCTCCTACAGCACTTTTAAAAGCATCATAAAATGCTACTCAAATATCAATTTGTTATTTTCATCACATTGGAGCTTCAGGATTACCTTGGTAATAGTGTTTAAGATGCATGGGGGCAATTGAAACTCAAGAAAGGAACCAGGAAGCTGACACACATATCTAGACAAGACCCATTTGACTTCAATCAGCATTTTTGTTGCCTTTTCGCAGAAGGCTCTGAGCTTGAATCTAATCTACGCAGCTCTTTAATCCTAGAAGGGGCAAAAATCTGCAGTGGGAGGTTTGATTCATTTTATCTCAAACGAGATTTCTGTTAGAAGCTGAAATAGCAGGTCGTTTTCCTTATATTCTGAAGAATTTCCAAAGGGCTTATTCAACCTAATAGCATCATTATGCATTGCTCAACCATTCAGCAATTACGTAAATAAAAACAATTCTTAGGCCTTTTGCTGTAGGAAAGATTGTTGCCTCTTAAACCAAATGACTGAGAGCCTAGGTAGTGGAATTTAGCTAAGAAGACTTTTGTATGAGCACAGTGTAAGATTCAGCAATTATCTAACAAATTTATTGAGTATAAATAATTCAATTCTATTAATGCTGAATCTGCTAAATGAAGCAAAAGAAATTAGGTGATAAGGCAATATCATAATACCTGTCAACATCAGATAAATTACATGACAAGTAAAGAGAGCTACGTAAGCTAAAAGGATGGAAAAATCATGCACTATCTGACTTTAATGGTGAAAGTGGTTATGAAATATAAAAAAAACTTTAAGAAGGGAATACATTTGGAATGGACTTTGAGAGCAAATATTCTACTAATATTTCAAAATTTGAAAATGGGGAGAAAAAGTTTTGGAAAGAGATTCAATGGCCAGAGAAACCACAACCTATTTTGAGGAACAGCAAGTTGTCCAATTTGTATGGATTACAAAGTAATTCAAAAGGAAAGGGAGAAAATCAGCCTAAAGAAGTAATATGTAATCATGTCGCTCAGAGTTCCAATATTAGAGACTAAAAGTATTCCTAATTCCATGTTTTTCAAAAAGAGCAACACCGAAGTTTCGAGTAGAGCTGTGACATTGAGAAGTGAGTTCTAGAAAGACTAACCCAGCAGAGTAGTTTAGGAGTAATTGCAGGCAGAGGAGTCGTGAAGCTCAGAAACCAGTTAAGCTACTGCTGCAAACTATATAGTTTGGGTTCATAAGGGTCGAATGTGGAGCTGTAGCTGTAGGACGTAGGTAGGGGAAGGGGAAGTACATAGGCAAGGGACGTTACAGAGAGAACTACTAGATGATTTAATGCCTAGTGGAGGGTGAGGAAGAGAGGAAACCACTACCCTTGACTTTTTATTCTGATATTATGTTCCGATCATATTAGTGAAAATTAGAATACAGAGACTGGTGGACTAGGAAGTCATCAACACAAAGGTGATAGATAAAACATGGAGGTATATGAAAACTTCAGTGAAGGTAAAGAAGCTGAGAGTAGAACCCAGATGGGAGAAAGTAGAGAATTGGAGAGGGAAGCAAAAGAGGAACTGCCTGCAAGTTAACAGAAGAATTGGATTATAACATGTCTGGGAAGCCAAAAGTAGATTGAAAAGAGGTAGATTAGTTTGTCAGTTAGGAGGTTACTGGCAATCACTAAGAGGATAGCTCTTGAAACCAGGTCATAGTTATAAGCCACATTTCAAAGAGTGAGGTTAATGGGGAGATGGTAACAAAGCAACTTGAGTAAATTCAGACTATCCTTCTAGTAATTTCAGTAGTAAAGGGAAATAGAAAAAGAGATTGATAGACTGAGATCCAAAGTAAAATTTCTGTTTCTGCCATATTTGGAGTTTGATTTACAGTTCTCAAAAGTTAACTAGTTCAGTTTATCATTTTACTTTATCTTCTTACACACTAAGTACAGTTGAAAGGGCTTATGTAATAGAAAAGATCATTAGTTCTGATTGATAATAAATTACAATGTTTTTGCCATCATGATTAATTAGCATGTGAATTCTTAGTATCTGAAAAAACCTTCAAATAGTCGGCTGTTCTACCATTCATTATCTTATGTTTGAGGTGTTTTCTTTTTGTTTTTGTTTTGGCATAAAATACCATTTGGTTGTGACTCTATCATCATTAGAAGAAGAATAAAAGTTTGTAATAGAATACATGTATTTTGTATGAGTTTATTCCATGTCACCAGCCCACACTTCAGAAGCCCTGCAGTTGCTGAAACAGCTCAGTTGTGAACTTCATAGCATGCATTGTTTCTCAGCAGCACACATCCATATACTTTTTAGAGAGCACCTATATTCATAGCATGCCCAGAGGAAGACCTTAGCACAATTGCACACAAGTATTTTATCCTTAGCTCTATAACAATTACCCACTCTCAGTCCTAGGTAGGACTGCTCCTACTTCTTAAAGTCCGTCAAACATGCTTGGGTTATATTGATCAGACCAGAAATATCTCCCTTTGAGTTGCAGCATTTGGAAAACAGTTTCTGTAAAGCACCAGATAGTAAATATTTTAGGCTTTTGTAGTCCATATGTTCTCTCCATTGGAGCTACTTGACTCTATTTTTCTGGCACAAAAGCAGCCATAGACAATGACGGAGAGTGGTTTTATTCCAATAAAACTTTAATAACAAAATCAGGCAGCAAGCTAAGTTTGTTTGTGGGCCATAGTTTTTCAATCCCTGTTCTAGAAAAGGACACTTGAGTAGAATGTCATGTAATTTTCCATAAGATGCCAAGGTGCAAAACAAAATAGATCATTGAGAAGTTGCTAGATTCTCAGTTGATGTTATGTCAGTTCTAGTATTTGGATCACAGACATTTTGCATTGCATTTTAGGGATTTCATCATACCACTCCCAGCTATCTCTTCCTGTCCTTTCCCTGGGCCATGATAAATACCCTTCTCACTTCTCTCTCCTCCCCAGAGCCAACATTACTTCATAACCCTTTATAATTCATCCTATTGGCTCTTGCCTCTGTGTCTCTCTAGCTTATGACTTCTTGCATTTGCTTTTAGCTCCAAACAGCATAACCTCAATTTCCTTAAAATGTATTTTATTTTAGGGCCTCAAAGAACCAGCTAGAAAAATAAGTGTACAGACTTAAGTGATGTATTTGCTTACCTCATCATCCGATATTTCTTCTCCTTTCTATCTTCTTAGGTACTCGGAGATGAAATTGCTGCACCAGTCACAAAGTGCCTTCAACATTGGTCTGCTGCACACCACCTTTTCTCCAGCCCATTGTTGAATAAAAATGCTGATAGCAGGCATCCTTGTCTCAGTTCTCATCTAAGGATGAAGGAATTCAATATTTCTCCATTAAAAATGATTTTAACAGATTTTTTTGTAGATAATTCTTTGTCAGGAAAAGAAAGTTCCCTTTTATTCCTAATTTGATGAATGTTTTTACCATGAATGGACATTGAGTTTTAAGATACCTTTCTTCATTCACTGAGGTGATTTTAAGTAGGTGTTTTTTAAAACTTTATCCCTGTCTCACACTATCCTGGGTTGAATACATTCCCCCCTAAATTCATGTCTTGTTGGAAGCTTAGAATATGAACTTATTTGGAAATAGGATCTTTTCAAATTCATAGGATTTCCTTTTTAGAACAATTTTAGGTTTATGGAAAAATTGAGCAGAAGGTACGGATTTCCCATATGCTCCCTCCCCTTCCACTTACACAATATCCCTTATTATTAAAATCTTGCAGGATTGAGGTACATTTTTTACAATCTATGAATCAATATTGATGCATTATTATTAATGAAAGTCGTGGTTTACATCAGAGCTCAAACTCAGTCTTTGTCTTATGCAGTCCTGTGGGTTTTGACAATTGCATAATGTTATGTATCCATTATAGTATCATATTTTACTGCTCTAAATATCCCTTTGTTCCACCTATTCATCTGTTCTCCCTTCCCTTGAGCCAGGCAATCATTGATCTTTTTATTGTCTCTATAGTTTTGGCTTTTTCAGAATGTCATATAGTTGAAATCCTAAAATATGTAGCCTTTTCAGACTGGCTTCTTTCACTTAGCATTAAGCATTTAAGGTTCTTCCATCTCTTTTTATTGACTCATTTTTTATCACTGAATAATATTCCATTGTGTGAATTTACCACAGTTTATTTATCCTTTCATCTACTAAAGGATATCTTGGTTGCTTCCATTTTTTTGCAATATGAATAAAGCTCTTATAAACATCTGTGGTCGGGTTTTTGTGTGGACATAAATTTTCCACTTATTTGGGTACAAATAGCACGATCGCAAGATCATATGGTCAGACTATTTTTCAACTTGTAAGAAACTGCTAAACTGTCTCCCAAAGTGGGCTGTTAACATTTTACAGCCCCACCAGCAATGAATGAAAGTTCCTGTTGTTCAACTTTCTCAACAGAATTTGGCTTTGTCAGTGTTTTGGATTTTAGGTATTCCAATAGGTACATAATGGTGTCTCATTGTTTTCATTTGCAATGCTTTTTCATGTACTTATTTGTCATTTATTTACCTTCTTTGGTTAGGAGTCTGTTCAGATTATATTGCCTACTTTTCTATTGTAATTAATTAAGTTAAAATGAGATCTTGCTGGATTACAGTGGGCTCCAAATCTAATAACCGATGTCCTTATAAGAAAAAGAGGACACAGAGGGATACACACAGGGAAGAAGTCCTCAAGATGACAGTGGCAGAGATTGGAGCAATGTAGCTACAATGTAGCTATGTAGCTATGTAGCCAAGGAATGACAACAATTGTCAGCAACCCACAGAAGCTAGCGGAGAGACAGAGAACAGATTCTGTCTCAGAGCCTCCGGAAGGAACCAACTCTGCCAACACTTTGCTTTTGGACTTCTGACCTCCTGAACTCTGAGAGAATACATTTCTGTTGTTATAAGCTACCCTTTTTGTGGTAAGTTGTTGCAGAAGCCCTAGGAATCTAATACACACACTATTGATAAAATATGGTAGAACTGTAGAAGTCTTTATGAAATGTAAAACTGTAAGAGCAACTGGTGAAAATGTAAAAATGTATCTATAACTTCAGTTTTCTTAAGCAAAATTACTTATTAAGCAAACTCTTCAAAGCAGAAACTATCAGGCAAATAGACAGATTATATTACATTCAGATTAAGATTTTTCCCTTTAACTAAAGACACCATAGATAAAACAGATAGCTGACAGACTGGGAGAATGGGAGAAGACAGCTGCAATAAACAAAACTTAGAAATCATTAATATCTAGAATATATGGGTACACCTGAAAATCAGGCAGCAAAAGAAAAGAAACACAGTTGAAGAATAATCAGAGTATATGAATTGTTAATTCACAGAAAGGAAACTAAAATATCCAGTGAGAATGCAGAGATGCAGAAGTTCCAATGATCACATGCTACTTAAGCAACCATAAGATACTACTTTTCGTATATCAGAGGTAAAAATCAGCTAGTAACAAATGCTAGTGAGAATGTGGATAAAAGAAAATTTTCACACCCTGCTGATAAGAATATAAACATGTGTAGTTTTTCTAAAGAGCAACCTGTAAGTCTTTAGGGAATTTGAGTACTTGCTACTTAGTGATCCAGTGATATGCTTGGGTAAATGCCCCAGAGAAACTGTCTCATAGGTTCATAGGGAAAAACAGAAATTTTGTTCATAGTTGCAGAGAGTTGGAGGCAATGTATGTGCACAACACTAAGGTAATATATAAGCAAAATGTGGTTGATACTCAAATTGCTTTTACTAAATTAGATTTATATAGGAATAAGACTCAGAAGCAAATGTTGAATGAAAAAAGTAAGAAATCAAAATGTATAACAAAACATTTCTGTAAATTGCAAAAATACACATGGAAAATGACATTCTGTTTTGAAAAGATACATGTATATTCTAAAAATTAATATGGAAGAAACATTAAATACATTCACATATGTAATTACTAATTGAAACGAAATGAAACAAGATGACAAGATGGTGGAGGAAAATGAAATAAAATTAATAAAACAAAGATCTTGAACACATCATTGATGATGTAGTTCTACAAATTGCAGAATGTGATCAATTCTATATATCTAAATCTTTTAATAAAAATGTGTGATGCCACTTAAAAATTATATATGCATATAAATTTATGTATGCAGGTGTGTGTATACTTATGCACACACAAAGACACATACACACATATACATGCACATTATGTGACTAGAAGAATTTACTTAAAATATTATAATGGTTTTCTCTGGTCATAATGTAGGAAAGGGTTAAGTTTAATTCTCACACAAAGGGGAAGGCAGAGCCAGCTCTGCCATCAGAGGAAAGAGGGAAAGGTGTTCTAGAGGCTTTGGCGTGCCAAGAATTTGAAAAGTCGAGCTAAAGCGAGGGGGTCCAATGGTGAGAAGTGAGGGTGGGGCCATAGTGAGACGGACCAATGGTGAGATTTGAGGGCGGGGCCATAGTGAAACCTGTGGCAAATTTGAAAAGCGCACCAAGAGTGAAAGCTGTGCGGAGCCCGCCCAGCCTGCTGGAGTGTAGGAAATGTAGGAACCGTGACTCAGAGCAGCACCGGGTAAGTTAGTTAGACCTCTCTGATAGGCTGTAACGCCTGAAGTACCCACCAATGGGGAACAGGGGAGGGACCTGCTTGCTAGGTTAAGGGTATAATGTCAGTGTTTCTTGTTGTTAGGTTGCCAGCCATTTTATCCAGGTTGTCTATTCTTGCAAGAGCCTTAATAAAATTCTTTTCTCCTCCACAATCTGGTGAGCTTTTGTTCTCTTACAAGTGTAACTCTCTTTCTAGCAATAAGAAATGATTTTAATTTTCCTTTTTAAAATTAAACTAAATTTTTATTTATTTTATTATTTAATTTTATTTTTCACACTTGTCCATATTCTCTAAATCTTTCTCAACACATATTCCATAATCAAAAATTAAGAATTTTTGCATATTTTAATGAAATTAACAAATTGCTAAAGATGAGGACAACTTTGTTTCATTCTTAAGCAATCTATTATAAATGGTTTATAAAGAAAATTAGAGATTTCTTTTCTCTGCAGTAGCAATATTGATTAAAAGCCTGTCCTCATAAATGAGAAAATCATTGTAAAATTCTAAATCATTCTAAAATTCTCATGCTTAAAGAGTTTCAGGTTACTGCTGATTGGAGTGATCTTTTGTAAAGTCCAGAGTTTCCATGGAATGTTTATCCTAACAAGACTAGATGTTGTAAAGTCTCTGTGATGTGAGGGCATTACCTTGTTTAGATAGCTATGGGGAAAGAAGGCTTGTTTGGATTATCACATAAACCCGTTTCATTGTGAGTACCTATTGTTTCCTCAACCATTGGCAGAATAGCTCCCTGGACACCACAAACTCTGCTTAAAGGTGAGTGATAAAATGTTTTCATTTGCTGTCTTAACATTTTAAAAATGTAGATCATGCTTTCAACAACTTACCCTTGCATGTATGAGGATATATAAAACTCAGTCTTCAGCCATTTCTGTGTCTTTCTTTTAAACTAAGAATGAATACTTTGCTTATATCTCAAAAGAACCAAAAATTCACGTTCCTTAAACAAATGCCCTTCCAGAGAACTACCTTGTTAAAATCAAGTTTTTCTACGAGTTAAATTACAGTTTGAAAGTAAAACAAACAAACCCTTTAGGCAAAGGGTCAGCGTGTGCCTGGATGCCAGCAGCCTTCCCCAGCAACGGTAAACATCATCTGTTTTGAGCCTCTGGGGCATGAACAGAAGGGAAAAAAACAAAAGTAAGATCTAAGAATGTTACAAGGAGAAGCAAAGGAAGAACCTACTGTCAGGTGTAAATTAGAGCATCCTCAGATCTTTGGAAATACATTGCACTAAACTACCTTGTAGACAAATCATTCATGTGAGTAAAGTTCATTGCAAGGTGACAGGTCAGAATAAAATGAACTTCACTCTTAACTGGAATTCTTTAATTGCCCACAAAGTCATCCTGAATGGTGCAATGGTATCACTGATTTTTAGAGCATTCAAGAGGGGATGGTAATTGTGAAAAAACTTCAGAATTTCTGTTTTTCTACTATGGCACTGATGGTTAAATTTTTCCTAACTATCCTTCTCCAGTCACTGAACATTCTTTTGTTTCATGTTTATATAAAAATTGTATGATAATGGTTCCAATCTCTGCAGGTAATTTTAGATAACTTCAAAATGCCTAGAGATGTTGGAAATTAATAAATTAAGAGCATTTTGATATTTTATCCTGGACCACTGTAACAAAAAAATAGAGAAGTAATTATCTTTATTTGAATGAAAATGATTCTTTTAACATAAAACAACTTTTCCTCATAACAATGTAATCCTCTGAAAGGAGAAACAGCCAAATAGCTCTTTCCTTGACATCTCATCAAATAAGAAGCTTTGATCCTAATAAATTGTTTCACAATAGTCAGAGCCAAAGAACAGATCAGAGCATTTTATATGGGTTCTCTTCTTGCAGTTTATGATAACAAACAAAATCCACCTAAACTTTTCAAACTTTGGGATAGACGGTGTCTGCTGAGAACTGATAACTGGCAATCTCTTGTAACTCTGCTTCTAGCCTTTTACATGCTGATTCCACAAGGTGCTTCAAAAATGTGTGTTTCCTACAATTGAGAGAAATATTTCTGTCCCCAAATCTAATAAGAAAAAAATAAAGCTCTGCTTGGGTTTGCTTGCTGCCTGTGGCATCGGGAGTATGAAGCAGTTCTTACAGGAGACTATCCCAGTTGGGAATGGAGAGGGAGGTGTTGCTCTGTCTGCTAACAGGGAAGCTTCACATCCTTTAAGAGTCTCCGTTCCCAAAGGTCCTGAAGCCAATGAACAAAAGCCAGTCTGGAGCTTGGGTCTGATGTTTAGGACTCACACCATCCTGACTGATCACTTGCTAATTTCTGTCTGGCCACCCTCTTCCTAGTGCCCTGGGGCTCCTTGTAGCTAAGGAAAGCCAGGATAGGTGAGCTCACATCTGCAGGCAAGTACACTGATCTTTAAAGGAGGTATTCATATTTTATCATTGAAATGGCCTAGGGCTGTAGCAGCTTATTTATGAGATGAATGAGAAAGCTTGGAAAAAAGCATGGGTCATATATTCAGTTTCCATCTACCCTCCCCAGACAGTGATAATGGCTTCTACTTCTTTACATCTCACTCAACACTTGGCAGTACATAACAGATACTCAAATGTATGTCAGTTTAGATTCAGCCAAATGTCAATGAATATGGTTGCTTTTATTCCAGCATTTTTGTCTAAGCTTGTTAGCGAGTTCAACAGCTTACTTAATCGTTTATTAACAAGAAATGCTCTGATTGTTGAGCATATTGAGGAAACAATTTTTATATCTGATCCCAAGTTCTTTGCTTGAATCAAAATTTCTGAAATGATGCTTCCCGTTTTTGTTTTTGTTTTTTTTGACATTTCATTTCATCATAAACTTCCCCTCTTTGACACTGGGAAAGGAATATTTTGGTAGGACATTTTGGTAACATTTATCAATATTTTAGATTTATATCCTTTGACTAAAGCATTCTACGGCTAGAAATATGGTGCTTGGTCCCATGCATACACTACAAAAATATACTAAGACATATTTACAAACATATATATTGCAATGTGTGGTGTATTAAATGTATGTAATTAGGATAATGGTTAAATCAAATACGGTATATCCATATGGTATAAAATTAGGAAGTGATTAAAAAGAATGAAGTAGATGTTCATATATTGATATAGAAAAATCTCAAGGTATATTATCAAATGAAAATGCAAAGTGCAGAGTAGTATATATCATATATTACTTTTTTTGTCTTTTCCAGAGACTATGTATACATATATCTAAACTGATCTATGCAATGCTTTTCCCTTTAAAAGACAGCTAAAAATAGAGAAAGCAGTGATTACGTTTGGGGAAAGGTTGTGGGGACAAGTAGGAGAAGAGAGTCCAAGTCTCACATTTTTATTTCATTCTTTTCTATTATGTTTAAAATTTTCAAATACAGGCATGGATTTTTCGTATTTGTTTAATGTCAGCCAAGGTTTTCTGGTTAGGGATATTAGAAGCCACTTTAATTTTCCTTTTCAAACATTTCCATATATTTTAGGATAAAATGGTATCAAATAAAATGAAGAGGGCTAAATAAATTGTAAGGGCTTTAAAAATAAACTTGAATCTCAAGAGATCTAGTTGTGGATTTCAATAAACTATTACATGACGGGATAAACTATCGCTTTTGTTAAAACAATAGATGATGATTAGACTGATGAGTCCATCTAAAGTTTGTGAAATATCCATACTCTGGTAGAAATTTTAAGAATAGTATTACAGTAATTATGGTTCCAAATTGAATCATTCAAATTTCTTTAGAATTTATTTCTCAAATATATCCTAGATTCAATTCAATTCAACAAATATTCATTGAATGTATACTGTGCTTGCTCTCTTTATTCTAAATGCTGAAATAGACAAAGGCAAAAAAAAAACCCACAAAAACCCACCATCATGGGGTTTACAACCGAATGTAGACGGGAAAAGGGGAGAGGAGATAGTTACTTAAATTACTTAAATAATAATTTAATATATTAGGAAGGGATGTATAATGGAGAAAAATAAAGCAGTGAAGGGTTCAGGAAACTGGTTGAGAAATTGTAATTTTAAATAGGGTAGTCATGGATCTGATTTTATTTGTAAGCTGCAAATAATTAGTCATATTTCTAAATAATTTTGAATATGCATAACCTTAATTAGTTCAAAACATATATCTGACCTTCACATGAATTTGGAGAACCACTAATATTGAAAAATGCAAGACCAAAAGCTACTAATAAATTGTAATGCCCTTAAATGTTATTATTAATATTTAAAACTAACATATGAGTGATGCCAAGAATAGTTTTAAGCATTTAACATGAATTTTCTTATTTAATCCTAACAAAAGCCTCATGAAGAAGGTAAAAGTATCATTTTAAAAATAATGAAACTGAGGTTCTGAGAGGTTAGGCGAATGACATTTTATTTCTTTAAATGAAAGTTACTATATTAATTACAGCAATATTTTCTATATGTATGTGTATTAATCATGTTGTAAACTTTGTTAGATATAAAAGATTAAAATTGCAATACTAGGGACAGAGATGAACTCCCAAATCCTTTCAATATCTCAGAAATCCTCAAGGCTCATGTTAAAGAATTCTTGGGCATTCAGACATGTCTCATGACCTGGGTAGTGGAGCTCCAAATGATTTTTAGAAACTCTATGAAAGAATGGATGCACCTCATGGAACCAGGGGACTTGCACTCTTATTTGTCATGTAGCCTCTATATCTTTTCACCATCTTGAGCCTCAATTTCATCATCCATAATATGAAGACGTTTTAACTTGAAGGATTCAAAGATCCCTTCCAGCTCTAACTTCTGTGGCTTTATATGTATTGTTGGTTTGATGGCTGAACTATCTTTCTTAAGGCCAAGAAGTTTTCCAGAATGCTAGGAAACTAATTAGAGCTTCCAGAAGAGATGGCCCAAACTCTCTCCCCAGTCTCAGAAAAATATGAAAATTTGAGATATACTTGAGAGTACTATCCACAGAAAATGGGCTGTTCTTTTGAGAAGTGTAAGATTATATACATCTCAAATACCTGTTGAAATGGAAAGGGTTACAAAATAAACCACATACTTTGACTTATAGTCTATCAATAACAGTTCAGAGAACCAGGACTTCTGGCCAGTACAATATTCATTAAAGTAAAAATATGGCTGTGGCTCATACCATAGCTTAATTAGTAGAAGGGGCTATAGCTATGGGAATCTCATACTCTAAAAATTCACTTGCTCCTGGGACTTATACTCATGAGCATGTGAATTTATAGGTGTTGAGTTGTTTTAAGAAAGGTGGGGAGAGAAAGCAGATGTTTTTCTAAGATCATTGGAGTCTGTGATCCAGAATGGCCTGTAAAGTTTTACCCGCAGCAAGTGCTTGATGTGTATTATATCATTCTACTTCAGGGCCACAAAGCACTCAAGGCATGATCTGGCACACCATCTTGTATTTCATCCTACTCAGTATGCTGATTGACAAGAGCCAAGCCTGCTTCTGTGATCACTACCCATGGACTCAGTGGTCTACCTGCTCAAAAACCTGCAATTCTGGAACTCAGAGCAGGCAGAGGTGGGTGTGAGCTATGTAGTTCTTCTTTCGGCCCTGGGAAACCTGGAGGACTGAGTTAGAAATATCATAAGTGCCATACTAGGCAACAGGGAAAGATATTTCTCAAAGAAAGAACACATGAATTTTGATGAAATTTGAGATCTTTTGCACATAAGTTGAAATGAAGTCTGCTTTGTTTCTCTTCCATAAAACTGAGGGATTTCAAAGCAATTTAATTAATTCAATTTTATTAAGAATCAGTGCAAGATGTGCAGTTGACTATTTAAATTACTTAGAGTTGTTACTCAAGCTTTCTTTCAATCAGTATATAGCTCTGCTTGCATGCAGTTAGTGAGTTAATTATAGAGAATTTTCTAATCATTAAACTAAGTCTAACAGGACCTCAAGCGAGCAGCACTGTTAGCTATTAGCTTGATTGTTGGCATGTATAAGAAGGCAAGAAAACAGTGTTTGCTGGAGAACATTTAATAATTCAGTCTTTTTCCCAATTCAGACAATTCATCTCCCAACAGTTTCTTCAAATCTGTTAAATATTTCTGTAGCGTGGAGATGCTCACATGACTTGGGGGAGAAAAGCACATATTTAATGTTTTGAATATTAAAACACTAATTTGAGGGCTAATATTAGAAAACTATTTTTATATTTGAGACATGAGTCTCTTTAAAATCATCAGTTGACTTTCCCAATAAACCACCCACTAAGCATATGGAAACAGATTTGTTTATGTGACTACCTACTTAAGAAACCTTCAGTAGCTCTTTTCTGCATACCAAATAAAGTAAAACAACATATCCTATTCTTATCAATCATGCATTTCAAAGGACCATCCCACAAGTTCCTCTTTGGACTTGTCATGCTCTCTTTTGGCTTTAACCTTTGCACACCCTTCCATTAGTTACATGGAGAATTCACACTAATTTTCCAAGATGTCTCTTGTGTCACTTTCTCTTTGAATCTGGACATATAGCACCCAGACCCTATTGCAATCATTGCACTGACCACATTGTGTTGTCATTTTTAAGCAATCCACAGTAACGTTCTTTCTTTCTCCTTTCTTTTCTTCCCCTTCCAGTCCCTTCCAGGACTTCATGGTAGTGTGACCCACGCAGTCACTTAGAAGGGCTCCATGCTTTGCCATTACTGTCTTGAAATTCTTAATAGATTCTGAATAAAGGGCTCTGTGTTTTCATTTTATGCTAGACCCCACCCAGTTATGTAGCTAGTCATGAGTTCCATTAAGTGTTTAGAAGGGCACCTATGCTACCCTGAATAATTTTTCATGAAAACCTTCTTTCCTTTTATTTGCAATAGTAATGTCCAATGATATCTTTTTTATGGGGATGGAGCCACTCATTCTAACTAGTTTTTTCCTCACTATTGCAGACAAATAGTAGTAGATCAGTATTACCAGGATAACTTTTGTGACCAACTTTGCACCAAATGGGAGACCAGAGAATGTAACTGGCAGATGTGTCCTATCAACTGCCTCCTGGGAGATTATGGACCATGGTCAGACTGTGACCCTTGTGTTGGAAAACAGGTAGGTGACTCACAGGCATATCCAGAAATCTGAATCACAATAAAATGTTTCAATTTTTGGCAGGCTCAACAATCACAAAAATGTCAAATATTTCTTAAAATAAATTGTCCCAGCTTCCATTGATAGAAAATTACTTTTAATAATGTTGGTAGAGTGGTATTTCACCTGATACACATTACTGTCACATGAATGCCAAAAGGAAGTTCTGCCTTCAGTACCGTACTGGACCAGCTCTTCATTCCCCTGCCTGACCCCTGTGAGAACTCAGAAAGCAGAATCAGGGGCTAGAAAATAGGAATTTCAGGGCAAGGTTTAAAACCAGGAGGAAATTAAGGAAATTGATTTTAAAAAGGCTTCATTCCTTGCCTTTTCTCTGAATTTCCTCTCCCCATGGGAAAGTTTTCAATTTATTTATAGTTTCCAGCATAATGTTTACCCACATCATGCTGATTCCAGTAAGGGTGCTGGCCCAGGTAGAGCCAGGTCAGGTCACACACTGAGCGTTCACACATTAAGGAAGAAAAAGAAACTCATCTGGTGAGCACCCTGTCCTTGCAGGGACTGCTCTGGGCTCTTTACATCCATCACCTATTCAATCGTCTCATCCTATTGTGTTTCTCTACCATTTTGCAGATGAGGAAGTTACAGCTCCTTAGTGGTTAAGTGATTTGTCCACGCAAACACCACTAATTCTTGGAAAGGCCACATTTAGAACTTGGGATTTTCTGACTTTAAAGTCAATCCTTTTCAGTTTTGCCTTATTCCGATCCTTCCCTGACTCTCCATTTTACTACTACTTGCCAGTTAGAATGTAGAGGATATGTCAACCTTGGTTTCCATGGTAACTACCATATGCAAAAGAACCTCAAAATCCTTTCACATTATCCCTTCACACTTTTTTTGAGATATAGAGGGACTATTATTGAAGAACTTGCTGCAATCGGGAGACTCAGTAAATATTTCTACATTGATTTTTATTTAATTTAGAATCATATGATTTCAGAATTTGCAGAGGTCGTCCTTCCTTTACAGGTTGGGAATTTGAGGCCCACAGAGGTAGCCATTTGTCTAATGATACACTATAATTGCTTTGGAAGAATCATTAGTAAAATAGGTCACAACAACACTGGGATTGAGGAGCTCAGTTTTCCTAGATACATTTTGGCCTTGACCTTACTTCAGATTTACTCACATGTCTCTCCTTTCCTTCCAGTTTAAGGTTAGATCTATCTTGCGCCCCAGTCAGTTTGGGGGACAACCATGTGCAGAGCCTCTGGTGACCTTTCAACCATGCATTCCATCTAAGCTCTGCAAAATCGAAGAGGTTGACTGCAAGAATAAATTCCGCTGTGACAGTGGTAATGTACTTTGGTAATATGTTCAGGCTCCACTAAAAATAACTTGCCTAATCAGTTATTCCAATTGACTACCACTAAAAGCATAGTAAGAAGTCCCATCACAGTTTAAAGCGTAAGGTGGAGAAAAGAGTTATGCTACCAATTATCAAGGTATTCATGTGTGAAATTACAGCTTTCAAGGTATAATCATCATGACAGCTTACCTGATTCATTTGCTCATCAAGTGGTGGTGCCCAGACCCCTACATTGTTATAAAACAGGAGGAAGAGAGAGGAGGAGGAGGAAGAAGAAGAGTAGGAAGATATTTTTAAAACTCTACTATTTTTAAGCACAAATATCTATAATAAAATGAGAAAATGAAAAGAACTGACAAAATAAAAAGGTTTTGAATACAGTTTATTGAGATCAGGTTATTAACAGTAGAATATTATGTCAAGGGTTGACTAGAGCTAATGTGGCAAATTTTCTTGGGTGATCCATTAACTGATACCAAATGCAATTCCAAAAAAGGAATTTAAAGATAACTTAAATGATGGCAGCATCACTTTCAAGACCAATACACATTCAGGTGCCTAAACACTGGTATTTAAATTGCATTCGATTATAATCAAATCTTGAATATACTACTTATTCGTATATATTCCCTTGTCAATTAATAGTTCTTAAATATGCACCATACTGAACATTCTAGATCAGAGGTCAACAAACATTTTCTGTAAAGTCCAGATCATAAATATTTTAGGTTTTATAGGTCAAAAAGTTTCTGTCGCAAATACTCAACTCTGCCATTGTAGCACCAAAGCAATTGGGTGCAGGTGGTAGCTTACAGACCTCTGGTCTAATCATTTTGAAGTTATAAGAAAGTTACTATTCAGACATATAAAATATACTTTATTCCTGTATGTTCTGAAATATACTGAAAAGCAAAGTATTTCTAACTAGATCACAGATTTTAAATTCCATATAAAATTGACTGGAGAGGTTAGATCTTCTCTTACTTCTTGCTTCCTGCTTTCCATTTTGTAAATCTTTACCACTGTTAGTCAGGAATGCTGGTGTCAGGATTTTCCCTCTGTGGCCCCTGATCCTGAGATAAGAGGTGGAATAAGGGTAGAGAGATATACATCAGGCCTGTATGAATATGGTCATGTCTCAAATTGGCAAAAGAGGAAATGTGAACAAAATCTTGATGGCAATGGCTGAGGGGAAGGCAGACCTGTGAGTTGCTTCCAAAGTATTAGAATCAATATTTAGAAATGAAGTCCAAATATATGAAACCTGAAAAATGGCTTTCTAATAAATAACTATGAAGGACTCTTTTATTCAACAAATGAAAAACTTTGAGATTCATTACCAAAACAGCTTTTTTAGACCAAAAATATTCACAAGTCTGAGAAAACTTTGGATAAATCCATGGGCCCACCAATTCATAATGAACTATTTCAAGAAAGTTAGTGGTGTAAGCTGGTCTCCACTTCATTGGCAATATGTCCATAGATGTTGCTAAAACACTGAACTACTGAAATACATCTGAAATGGTTGGTAAATAGGTCCTACTCTGAGTTCTCTGAGCAACCTCTGTCCTGCTGCCCAGAAACTTTGTCAGGAACCCATAGATTTTTCCATGATTCAGCACCCACAGGCTAATCCTTGACACAGTTGTGGTTGGCATCCTTTCTGATTGGGTGGCATATTGGTTGTTAAATATTCCATTGAAGATAATATACTCCTGAGCTCTCCTTAAAAATCCACCAATGCCACTTTCAAAGGGAGTAGGAAGTTAGATGGACCATGATTAGTCTGACTCAGCATGATGTGTGGCCTTGAATCAACAAAGAACTGTCTATCCTAAACAGATCCATCTTCTCCCCTTTCTTCCCTCATGATTGCCATCTGGAGGTCCCCAAGAGTTCCTGAGACTTAATATATTATTTTAATGTTTCTATGGATCTTTGAGAATTACCTATGAGGCTAATACCCATGCATCATGCCAACTCCTCTCTCAAAGTTCTAGTTTTAAGTATGGAAGACTATAGAATTGACAGCTTGTTATAAAAATAATATGCCATTGAGGTAAACAAATCAGTTTAATAGGCAGGAAAACCATGTGCAATTTCTAAATGATTACATAGCTCTAAATGTGCATGTGCTGGCTAAAGCATGCTGACTTCTGCAAATCCTGCACTATCCAAAGTGCCCTTCACCTTTCACATCCCTTCTTTGGTATGGGATATATTTATGGCTTACAGTATTTTACAGTATTTCTCCCCTTGAGTTTCCTTTTCCATTGAGTCTCCATGGCCTGGAACCATTTTTAACTGTGTCCCAGCAGGACTATCACTCATGCCATCCACTCCTAAACATCACTCAAGATGTGTCTTCTTCCCCTCATCCCTACCCTTGCCAGTAGGCTTTCCTGATAGCCCTAGAAATATCAATTGGATAGAATTTCTTATATTCTAACACATCAGGTCCCTTCCTCACAAAACTATGCTTGATGGGCTGCTCGCTCCCTGAGGGGTCGGGGGTCAGCGGGGGTAGACGGAGGGGCTGGCACGGCCGACGATGATGCTCTAAGACCCAGGCGAGGAGTGGGCCAGAGCGGGGCTTCTAAGGCGTGGGAGGACGCGTGGTAAGGAGAGACCACGGAGACAGTCTGGAGTGCAGAGCAAGTCTAATTTATTACGGAAGTGCAGGGGTTTATATAGAGAATGAGGAGGGCGGGGGTAGAGCAGGAGGAGTGATGGTTACGGGGCGGCTGGGGGTTGGCAGAAACTCGTGAGCGGACTTGTGGTCTTGTGTCGTTAGCTGTTACTAGGGAAGTGGGCAGATTTTAGGTTAGGATACAACATTTGCCCCTTTTTCTTTTTTGAGAAGGTGGGGGGGGGGTAAGTGGTAAGTGAGGGGTTTGCTGGAGTGTATATTTATGGACGTGTGTAGGCTATATTGGCCGCTAACAGGGGGCGAGTGGCAGGTCCAAAGAGTGGCAGGCAAGCAGAACAGACCACCTGTGCTACACATGAGTGGTGGGCTGCGCACTTCCCCCACTAGGTGCGGCTACGCTTGCCATTCAAACCTGGGCCTGCCCCGCCCCCTGCCCGGCCAGGGAGGGAGAGCGAGGTTGGTAGCTAAAGTGGGGAACGCACGGACTGGGGGAGCAATGGAATGCGTTGCGGGGTTCTTGGTTGAGTAGTCTTTGATTTCTTCTTGGGGCGGGCTGAACAGGGCTCTTTGGAGGGGCTGTCTTCAGTGGCGAGCTGATGGTACTGGATGCGCACGAAGGACATGAGGATTGCGTTGGTTTGGTCCTTGGCGAGCTGGATGATTTTCTTGACAGCCCAGGGCCCTATGGTAAGAGCTAGGAAAATTATTATTAGCGGGCCTAGGAGAGGGAGGAGGTATGGGAGGAGGGTATGGAAGACTCCGGAAAAATAGTTAGCGGCTTCACGCTCTTTTTGGCGCTGCTCTAGTCCTTCTTGGACCTTTCTTAAGTTGTCCTCGGCAAGGCCAGTAGAATTGGCGTATATACAGCACTCTTCTCCAAGGGCAGCACAAAGGCCTCCCTCTTTGAAGAGGAGAAGGTCAAGGCCCCGGCGGTTTTGGAGAACTACTTCAGAAAGGGAATTGAGAGAGTTTTTAAGATGGGAGATAGCGACTTGGAGGTGGGAGATATCACTGTCGACAGCTTGCCTAGGGAGGAAAGGGAAGAGGATTGTGTGGCAAGGGCGGCGATTCCTGTGCCTGCTCCGGCGAGACCTAGAAGGGTAGCAACTGTGAGGACGGTGATAGGTTCTCTTTTCTGGAGGTGAGCAGGGAGTTTTTGATTCTGAAGGGCGGAGAAGAACTCTTCGTCACTGTGGAAAAGGACTCGAGGGGCTAGGAGAATGAGTAGACAGGTTTCATTTGTGGCATTGAGGGTGGCGACGTTGAGGCAGGGGGTTAATCCCGTGGAGGTACAAAGCCATTTGGGAGGTGTTATGAGGAATTAAGAATTTGGCGGAAGCGTTGGGAGAGGAGTAATTGGAGCAGACATCGAGGAGGGGATGGGAACCTTGGCGAGAATGAACACAGCGCCCTGTGGAGGAAACAGATTGGAAGGTTAAGGGGACAAAGGAGGTGTTCCAGTTGCATCCGGTGGGGGAATTTTCAGAGGATTCGCTGAAGGTGAGGTTTGTGGCGACGGGCTCATATAGAGGAAGGGAGGGGGAGAGACAAAGCCAGCAGCTTGCAGTGAGGTTGGGGTGGGAGGCGTTTAGAGAGGTGTATGCGGCTCTGATTAGGTTAATGAGGGGGCTGGAGTACTGAGTGGGGGGTAAGCGAGGCTTGGGGTAGTGGGAGCTAAGGGGGGCAGTTGTGCGAGAGGTGCCAGGCGAAGGAGAGGGCGAGGCATAGCGGGGCGGAGAGGGAGGCTGAGCCTGTGGAGGATTGAGAACTTGATTTGGGCCTACTGGGGTGGAATGAGTGAGAATTGGCTTCTTTTTTATAATGATAAAGGCGCCATAGTCGTATCCGGTGGCAAATAAGCGGACTCCCCACGTGCGGCCAGACAGCCAGACATCGTTTGAGGGATTTTTGACCGTGAGGGTTATGCTGTCCCAGCCCTTAGTCTCAGTCAAGATGAGGTATGGGTCCTTGTTGGGGGCGCCAGACCACCCATAGGCTATGGTTTCACATCCCCAGGAGGGGCAGTAATAGTCTGTAGGGTTATGGCATCCTCTGGCGGAGGATGGGCAGATGTAGAAGCCTGAGACAGAGGGGCTGCGCCCTCCCCACTCGCTAGCGGCGGGTGAGCCCATACATGGTTTATAGGAAGGGCTAGAGGACGGGCTCTTAATGAGTCCAGTGAGGTTACAGAGATTTGTTGTAAAGGAAGGGGCGGAGGCAGTTACGTTCGCGAGGAGAAGCTTTTCCTGCTGCCAAAGGGAGAGAGTCCAATTAAAAGGCTGATGGAGTGGGTTGGAGAAGGCAGGCTGGAGAAGAGGAATGAGAAGGAGAAGGACTGGATATAGATGAGCTTCAGTCTTCTGCTCTATCGGTGCTGTCATCTCGGGGGGCAGATGAAGAGGGGATGCTCGGTGGTGGACTGTTGCTTGATAGCGCGGGCGCAGCGTTCTCTGGCTGTGATGATGAGGGCTAGAACTTGATCACTGCAAAAGGTGCGACGTTGTCCAGCGCGGGCGGCGTAGGGTGTTTGTCAGATGGCGGCACGAGGGGGTCAGTGGCAGGTCGGATGCAACGCACAGGAATCCACAATGGTTGAGGCTCAGAATCTGGAAAGACACAAGCAAATCCTCGCCCTTGGGCAAGGAGGGGGGCTGGCTCTTGCCAGCGGTTAGTGAGGGGGTCCTTCCAGTGCACGAGGGGAACCTGGGAGGGCTGCCACATGGGACCCCAGTGCTTATGAGTGGGGGAAAGGCCTTCCTTGTCAAAGGAGAGGAGATTATGGTGTATAAGGCAGCAGTGATGATGTCAGCTGGTGACTTGTGAGGAGAGGAGGCTTGCTCTTTTTGGATGAGCAGCTTGAGGTGCTGGTTGGTTCTTTCTACAACACCCTGTCCTTGGGGGTTGTAAGGGAGGCCAAAATGGTGTTTGATATTATAGAGTTGCAAAAAGGCGGCAAAGGCGGAGCTACGGTATGCTGGTCCATTGTCTGTTTTTAGGTCCCAGGGGACTCCCATGAAGAGGATGGCCTGTCGAAGGGCTTTGATGGCGTGTTTGGCGGTTTCTCCAGTTTGCGGTATGGCAAAGCACATGTGTGAGAAGGTGTCCACTGCTACATGCAAGAATTTTAGGCGCCCGAAAGAATTAACATGGGTGACATCTAGTTGCCATCTGGAGTTTGGGCGAAGGCCTCGAGGGTTAGCTCCTTGGGGTTGAAGTGGTCCAAGAGGGAGCAGAGGCGCGCATGTACGGCAGGAACGCACTAAGTGTTTGCAGGTTTCTATAGGTAAGTCTGGGAAAAGTTTGTGAATGGAACGGGCGGAGAAATGGAACTGTGAATGAAGTAATTTTGCTTGGTTGATAAGGTTTCCGAGCCGTGATTCATTGACTAGTCCTTCGTGAAAATTTACACGTGAGAGCGCGGCGCAACATGCGGAGGAGACAGCTTGGTCTGCCATGTCATTACCACGGGCGAGAGGTCCAGGTAAGCTAGAGTGACTTCGAATGTGAGCGATGAACCAGGGCGACCATCTGGACTCTAGTTGACGCTGCAGAAATTGGAGCGCTCTGTCAATAGCGGTGTCTGTTGGAAAGAAGGTGGCCAGCGGCAGAGCATGGCACACTTGCATAGTGTAGAGACTATCTGTGAATATGTTGAGTGGTTGGTTAGGGTAGGTGTGCAAAGCAGTGGCGACTGCGAGGAGCTCTCCTACCTGAACAGAGAATGCGTTTGCGAACACAAGAGTTCGCGGCTCAGGTGATCCTGAGATGTAAATGACAGCCGCGTATGAGGTCTTGGAAGCATCGGTGAAAGCCGTCGCGGCAAACGGAATGGGCTTGCGGGCTGGCAGCGGATGGAACGGGAAGGAGAGTGCAAGCTGTGAAAGGCCTTGAAGTAGTCGATGGTGAGGATAATGATTGTCAAAGGAGCCTCGGAATGTTTCTGCAAGTATTTGCATATTTTCATTGTGCATGAGTAAGTTGGTGGTGGCCTTGGCATCAAAAGGCCAGATAATTGTAGAAGGAGGAACTCCATAGGTATGCACGCAAAGTCCCACAAGATCGGAAGCGAGGGTGATCCATGCCCTCGTGAAAGGGCAAATTTTTGGAAGCTTGCTTTTGGAGGTATGTAGGTAAAGCAATGGCCCATCTTGCCAAAGAAGTCCGGTAGGCGTGACTGGGGTGGGAAGAACTAACGCAAGGATTGGCTGTCCTGGAGCGTAGCGCTCGAGGCGACAGGCTTGAAGAGCCTCATTGACATCTTGTATGGCTGCTCGCGCAGCAGGGGTAATGGTGATGGAGCGGGTGACCACATTGGCAGGAAAATCTTTTGTTTGAAGAAGCTCGAAAAGAGGTTGCATTTGGGCCGTTGTGATTGGGAGAGCCGAGCGCAGCCAATTAATTTGGCCGCAGAGCTGTTGCAGTTCTGTAAGCAACATTTTTGGCGCGACTCGAAGCTTTGGTGCCACTGGCTTGACATAATGATGGAAGTGGAACCCCAAAAACTGAAAGGGGGTTTGAAGGCGAATTTTGTCTGACTGAACAGTAAGACCAATTTGAGCAAGGTTATGTAAGAGTGTGCTGACGAGAGCCTCGAGCTTGCGCGGGTCGTTGGCAGCGAGAAGAAGGTCATCCATGTAATGAATAATGTAGGTTTGTCCATTTGTTTCTTCACGAAGTGGATTAACGGCTTGGTTTACATAAAGCTGACAAATAGCTGGGCTGTTGCGCATCCCTTGAGGGAGGACTCTCCACTGGAAACGTTGTGCTGCGCCCTGGTGGTTTGTGCGTGGCACAGTGAAGGCGAACCGCGGGCAGTCTCGTGGATGGAGAGGGATGGAGAAAAAGCAGTCCTTGATGTCGATGATTGCCGCATGCATATGCTGCGGGACTGCAGTGGGGTGCGGGCATCCTGGTTGAGGTGACCCCATTGGCTTGATGTGCTTGTTGATCTCACGCAGGTCGTGGAGAAGGCGGTATTTACCAGTGCCTTTCTTGCTGATTACAAAGATAGGCAAATTATAGGGACTGGTGGATGGCTCAATGTGCCCTGCCTGTAATTGCTCTTCGACAAGAGCAGAGAAGGCTTGCAGTTTGTAGGCTGGCAAGGGCCACTGCTCGACCCAGATGGGCTCCTCTGTGTCCCAATCCAGAGGGATAGGGTCAGGCGTTGTGATGGGAGCAGTGGCCCCTATAAGGGGGGGGTCAGATTGAGCGAAAGGGCTTCGGTAGTTAGGATAGCTCCCGTTTGGCTGAGGATGTCTCTGCCCCAGAGGATGCCGCCAACGGTGGAGAGGATGGGGGGGCGGAAGCGACCCTGCCGGCCCTCTCGGTCCTCCCATTTGATAGGAGTGGCGCATCTCCAGGACTCGGCGGAGCCTGTGGCCCCAATTACTTGAGGCCCCTGCTCAAGAGCCCAGTGATTGAAGGCGGCAATTTCAAAGGGAATGCAGGAGACATCAGCACTGGAGTCGAGGAGTCCCTCTAACCATTGCCCTTCGATTTTGAGCTCCATGACGGGCTTGGAGGCGCTTTTGATGGGAACCGTCCACATCAAGGCTTGGGGTTTCTCTGATGGGTGGCCTCTTGCGGGCGGGGCTGAGGCTTGCCCCGCTGGGAGTTTAAAGGTTGCCGAGGGTTTGCTGAGCGGCAGTCACGGGCCCAGTGAAATCCTTTTCCGCATCGCGGGCACGGGGTAGAAGGTCCTCTTGCGTGGCCTTGAGGATGAGATACAGGCGGCAGACGAGGCGCTTGGTTTGTTGGTGGTTGAGGACAGTCGTGGGCGAAGTGACCTGTCTCTCCACATCGGAAGCATCCGGACGAGACTGCCATAGCTGATGCAAAGGCATTGGCTAATGTTTTGGCCTGTGGGTCTATTTCGCGGCATGCAAGAACCCAGTCATGGATGGCTTTGTCTCGCATAGTTGAGATGATTTGGCGGCAGGCTTCAAGGCTGCCCTCTATGAGATCTTTTGCAAGGGCAAGTTGGGCTTCTTCCCCGCGAACTTTACGTTGACAGGCTTCAAGAACGCGGGCCACAAAGGTGGCAAAGTCCTCATCTTTGCCCTGAGTGAGTTGGGTGATTTTAGTAGGACGCGTAGTGGAAACATTTCGGTAAGCTTGCAAGGCGATAGTTTTCAGTCGTTGCCAGAATCCTGGGTCGACATTGCGGTACAGCGCTGGATCGACAAAGGTGCCGGTACCGGTGTAGGCATCCAGATGGTCATTAACGCCTGTGCGAGCGTTGTTGGCCATTTGCCTTTCTGCTTCAGCTTGGAAGTGTGCTCTCCATTCAATGAATTGGCCTGGTGTAAGAATGGCTCGGGCTAAGGAGATCCAGTCGTATGGGAGGACGAGTTGGGCTCCTAGTTCTTCTAACAGCTGTTGTGCATAAGGGCTGCCAATTCCATCTTCTTTAACGGCTTTTCGAAGCGTTTTCATTTCGTTGTTGGTAAATGGGAACCATTCTTGTGGGCGCGCTGCAGTGGGCACCAGATTTAAGGGAAATAGGTGCGTAGTTGGCTGGACGAGAACACGAGGATGTTGGGGCGTCCAGGAATTCGTGGCCTGCCATGAAGTTGCATAAGATGGCGGTGGTTGGCAACATGGCGGCTTTCCTGTCGGCGTGTGCTGAGATGGTGGCAGTTGGTTTTCCGGTTTATAACAAGATGGCGGAGGCCTATCTTCCGGTCTACCCCAAGATGGTGGCGGCCTCTCTTCCTGTCTATACCAAGATGGAGGCGGCCCCTCTTCCAGTCTACACCAAGATGGCGGCGGCCTCTCTTCCTGTCTACACCAAGATGGCGGCGGCCTCTCTTCCTGTCTATACCAAGATGGCGGCGGCCTCTCTTCCGGTCTACACCAAGATGGCGGCGGCCTCTCTTCCTGTCTATACCAAGATGATGGCAGCCTCTCTTCCGGTCTACACCAAGATGGCGGCGTGGCAGGAAGAGGCGGGTAGAGAGAGGCCGACTCTTTACCGGAAGGCTCATGCCTCCCTTTTTCGGGCGAGGAAGAAGGTGGAAGTTCGTCATCTTGAGGATTTGTGGGTGGGGACTCTCCGTCTTCGGGTAGAGAAGAGGGGGGAAGTTCGCCATTTTGAGGTGGTGGAAGAGGGTGACGCTCAAGATCGGCATTGAGCTGCTCGGATAAGGACTCGGTATCTGAGTTGGGAGTGTTTTCGTCATCAGGGTCGCAGTCGAGCGGCTGCGCAGCAGTCCCGGTGGAAATTTGGTAAGTGTCCTTTGGGGCTGGCGCACCAAGGAGGCAGGCGCGGATGGCCACGAGGGTGGGCAGGAGGCCGGGGGGAAACAACCTGCCATCATGCTCTATAGAGGAGGTGACGCGATCCATAAGACGCGAGTAAGTGTCTGGGCTCCAAAGGTGGCAGGTGGCTAGCCACGGATTAAAGGGCAACAGAAGGTCCCAGTACTTTTGGAGCTGTCGCAAGGAGACTTTAACTTGGTTCGTATCAAGTAAGGCAGCTAGTGCCCTAACTTGGGGCGCCTGACGGGAGGATAGACGCCCGCCCATGACCTTTGCCTGGGGCCGGTAACGAGGGGTCCTTACCTTAGAAGCGCGGTGACTGAAGAGACGAGGGGCAGCAACGGGGCGGGAACCGGACACCGCGGGGGGTCCCTGTTCGGGCGCCAGATGACGGGCTGCTCGCTCCCTGAGGGGTCGGGGGTCAGCGGGGGTAGATGGAGGGGCTGGCACGGCCGACGATGATGCTCTAAGACCCAGGCGAGGAGTGGGCCAGAGCGGGGCTTCTAAGGCGTGGGAGGACGCGTGGTAAGGAGAGACCACGGAGACAGTCTGGAGTGCAGAGCAAGTCTAATTTATTACGGAAGTGCAGGGGTTTATATAGAGAATGAGGAGGGCGGGGGCAGAGCAGGAGGAGTGATGGTTACGGGGCGGCTGGGGGTTGGCAGAAACTCGTGAGCGGACTTGTGGCCTTGTGTCGTTAGCTGTTACTAGGGAAGTGGGCAGATTTTAGGTTAGGATACAACATATGCTAATGGGAACTACACTATGCATATGCATCCATACCTCTGTCTGGTAAAATATTATGTTATTTTAATATAACCATATAAAAAATTAGCTTTTGCATAAATTTTAAGTGCCAATTTCAAAACCTTTTAAAAATGTAAAATATGTCCATTTTTAAAGACATTCTCTATTTCAAACTAAATTATCCATTCTGTTCTGCCTGGAAAAAAAAAAACAAAAAACAAAAACTACAGCAGTATACAGTTTCAAAACAGATCACCTTTCAGGTTGTATCTTAGAATTGACAGAAGTTTGATTTTATTGGTATTTTCAGTCTTGCATAATAATGGCACTTATCATTATAATTCTTTTTTTTTTTAAGATTTATTTATTTATTCCCCACCCCCATTGTCTGCTTTCTGTGTCCATTCACTGTGTGTTCTTCTGTGTCTGCTTGTATTCTCATTAGACAGCTCTGGGACCTTCTGGAGTGGGAGAGAGGCGATCATTCTCTTGCGCCACCTCAGCTCCCTGATCTACTGTGCCTCTTATTTTCTCTCCTCTATGTCTCTTTTTGTTGTATCATCTTGCTGCACCAGCTCTCCATGTGAGCCAGCACTCCTGTGTGAGCCAGCACTCCTGTGTGAGCCAACAGTACTGTGTAGGGCAGAACTCTGCGCAGGCCAGCATTCTGCATGGGGCAGCTCACCACACAGGCCAGCTTTCCTTCACTAGGAGGCTCTGGGCCTCAAATCCTGGACCTTCTGTATGGTAGACAGGAGACTAACTGCTTGAGCACATCCACTTCCCTCATTGTAATTCTTTATAATAATGGTCCAGATGCAACACAAGATCTTGACTATAAAAGGAAGACTTCACCATGTTTGTTATACTCTACCTTCAAAGCGAAGTTTGTTAGCAAAAAGAATTGTAACTAAGGACTTTCTGAACAACCCTCTATTAATCAAAAAATTTAATTCAGCAGAATACCCACTTTGCCCCAGTATTTCAGTTAGTCAAAATAGACATGCATAGCTATACTGAGAAGCTTATCACAACTTCAAATAGTCAACTCTATGACCTTGAATAAAACAAACAAATAAAAAAAGAAGGGAATTATCTGAGTATGTGGAGTTTGTTCCATTTTCTATGTTTACACACTTAATCTGCTACCTACTACATTAGCATCTAGGCATTTAACTTGTCCCCCAAAATTAATATAGAGGATTATCTATCATAAAATAATTATATATAGTGAATAAATATACTAAAATACATACTAATTATGTACAGTAAAATTATTTATAGAAATTACTTCTGGTAAAATGCATAGGTCATAAGTGTATATTTTGATTTTGACAAATGTATATAACCATGTAAACAAACCCCAAACAAGACTGAGATTATTTTCACTTATCCAGAAAATTCCCTCTTTCCCATTTCTAGTCAGTCTCCCTCCTTGTTCCTGAAATTAATGTAAAAGAATCACATGACATGATTCTCATATGTCTGGCTTCTTTTGTTCAACATACTATTTTTGAGATTTATACATGTTATATGTATAAATAGATATATGTCTGTGTATAATTAGTTTTTTTTAATAAAAACAATGATCTTGATTCTGCTATCCCAGATTAAAACAAAGTTCTGAACCTACTGTTAATTTATCTTACAGAACATGATCTCTGTTGCAAGCTGTAATGTGAATGGGATTCTAGAATTAATTCTTTCTCTTTTTAAAGACAATTAGTCCAATAGTAATGAAATAACATTAAGGTTATTTTGTAGTACTAAATAAAACATTGGAAATATCAGTTTTTTCAATCTATTTTCATATGTTCCTAAATCTTCATCAAAAATACTGAAAATTTTCCCTCAACTTTACTTTGAAATTTAAAGGATTTGTGCTTCAAATTTATAAATACTTTCTTAAATCATAATTTGTTGTTGATATTATTTGCTTTTCTTCACTAGGCCGCTGCATTGCCAACAAGTTAGAATGCAATGGAGAAAATGACTGTGGAGACAATTCAGATGAAAGGGATTGTGGGAGGAAAAAGGCAGTATGCCAACGGACTTATTTTCCCATCCCTAGTGTGCAGCTAATGGGAACTGGGTATGTAATTTTTACTTATCATTTTCGGGAGGAAAGGCATCTCAGAACTCAGGGCCTGGAAGCAGCAGGGAAGCAATGAGACAGTCCACCCTCCTTTTACTTCCACCAGCTCTCTCTCTATTACTTGGCTCCCATGCTCAACTTGCATGTGGCCATGATCCTCACTCTTAGAAAGTAATAGAATTTAACACTTTCACATTTACATTGTGTCAGGCAAAGTTATAGGTCCTTCATAAAAATTGCCTTCTTTAATTCTTACCAATCCCCCCCTGACAACTCTGGAGTGGACAAGGGCAGACTGGAGGGAGACCAGTGAAGAAGCAAGGAGCCAGGGTAGATTCCCAGGCTTGAGTCTTGAATGGGTTAGTAACTACCCAGATACTAGGATGAAATGGAGAAAGAGGGTATGAGAAAAGCATGTCTATGATGGTGTGGAAACTCAAAAGGCTGGAGAAGCAAAACCAGTCCTCTAGGGCTGAAGTTAATAATGAGAGAGGCAAGCCTGGACTTAATAATGAGAGATAAAGACAGAAGGAAAGGAGTTAGTTAAACCTAGAAATGTGGGGATGTCAAAAAGCAATAGTGGGTCCTAAGAGATAGGGTGAGGACTGAGAAGGGGTACTGATGCTTAATGTATGTAGAACTTTTAATTAGCTTTACTGTAAAAATGTGGAAATGGATAGCATTGATGGTTACATATTATAGTAAGTATAACTAACATGGCTGGCTTATAAATGGGAATATGGCTGAAATGCATGGTCTAGGGATGTAAATGTCAATTGAAAGAAAGCTAGAGTATAATCTAGGGACTGAATAACATAGAGTCAGATGAGGATTGTGGTTAATAACACAAATACAAGAAGGAACTTGAACAAATGTATGTCACTATTACAAGGGGGTAAGAATATAGTGATGCATGGGAGAAATACAATTAATGTAACTTATGGACAATAGCAGCAATATCATAATATTCTTGCAGCAATGGCAAAGAAGGTACTAAACCAACACTAAGTATCAATAATAGGGGGGTATAGAATTTTTTGTTTTGGACTAAGGAAAACTTTCAAAAGTTTACTGGGGCAATGAGTACACAGCTCTGTGGTGAAAGTGAGAGCCACTGAGTGTACACTTTTGATAGGATGTACAAGGCATGGGACTGTAGAACAGAGTGAACCATGAGGTGGTTAACAGTTCAAATATGGGAGTGTTTTCTCATTAACTATAATAAATGTACAATACTAATACATGGTATTAATAATAGGGGGTGTATGGAAAAATATCACAAGTGTATATTTCAGTGGTAATAGTCTGATCATGTTCTTTCATAATCTGTAACAAATGTTCCACAACAATGCAGGTGTTGGTAGAGAGGTGATGTATGGCAATTCTGGACATTATGCATGACAGTTTTATAAGCTCACAACTTTTCATATATATATATATATATATATATATATATATATATATAGTGGAAAAGTAACACGTGAAAGGATGTAACTAGGGTATCCAAAACTTCCTCCTACATGGACCACATGATCCATGGCCAGGTCAGTATAAACAGAGGGTCATATTTGCATTGCCATATGGTCTACTTGCTCAATTTACAAACCAGGAAACTGAGCCGCAATAAAGGAAAACAACCTTTCCAATCCACCACCTAATAAATGATGGAACCAGGATTCAAACCCAAACTTAAAACCCAGGGTATTTCCACTATTTGATTCTAACTCAAAACATCCACCTTAGAGATGGAACACACTGGGAGAAACCTTAGGAAACAATGCAACTCTCCTCCTATCACTGAATAATGCTTATAAATTGTAATGCTCCTGTTTCAGGAATATATGATCATGGGTGCATTGGGGTTTGGCAAAGTTTTCCCAAATCACTAGAGTGGTTTCCAATGTCTTAGAAACTTTATGGAATATAAATGAAGTTGTTGAAAACCAAAGAACTAAGGCCTGGATGGAAGTTAAAGAAAATTTAGTAAAGATGTGACCTTTCATTCCTAGGATAAAGAGCTTTCTCTTAAACTTTAGATAAGAGGCAGATGGTTTGCTATTGGCTTCTATTGCTTCATGTTGGACTTTTTATTTATGTATTTACTCATGCAGCCAGAGTTGCACAATATGAAACTTTGAAGCAACAAAGACAAACAGCAAGAAAGTACAAATACATTTGATTTATAGAAAATCAGAAGATATTGACCAGTCAGGGACATCAGTAAAATAGAACAGTCATTAATCTAGAAATCAGAGGAGCTGGGTTCTACATGTAGTCCCATGTTAACTCACTACATTACAGCCGACCCAAGTTATTTAACCTCTCAGGGCCTCAGTCTCCTCATCTGTTTGTTGGATGACTACAAGCTGATCTGAGTTTCTATACTAAGAATTCCTAATTAGGGCTGATTTCAGTGAGAGTGTTTTAATGTCACCTTCTTATCAATGTGCACAAATAGTTTCCTTCTTTTCCATTGGAAGGAAACCTCAGCTCCAAGTAAGCCCCAAATTCCCACTGATAATCACTTTTTCCAGTGCTGTGATTGATGAGAGGTGACTTTACAAACTCACCTCTTGCTCAGTTGCTCTAGACTCTGTGGAGTTACAGATGGGGAGCGTCATATGTTATGTGTACTTGGCAGAAACATTGCATGGCCCTCTGCCAAGAAGAGCTGTTGTTTCAAGGATTCTCAGAAATGAGTGAAACCTGCTGGCTTGGGAACAACCAGTCCTCTCTGGCTTCCCCAGGAATTGAGAGTTTTGAGAGCTGTTTACTGGGATCTCTGCTAATCTGCTGGCCTTAGAATCCCTGTCTTCCCAACATATTTCCATCTAAGAGGTGGACTTGCTGAGTGACTGTTTCTCTTTTTCAAACGGTATCAGTGCAAGAGAGAAGTTAACAAGACATCTCCAAATACCAGCTTTACCAGCATCAGTCACTAGTCCCTCCTGAAGCAAGAATCAGGCAATAATAGCATGTTATTTGACGCTGTTTGTTTATTTTTTTCTTAAGAAATCCAGGTCAGCCAAAATACAAATATAATCATATTTGTAAATCTTGAGTATATAACTATATATCATATATATACATACATGCAGGCACACATATACACATATTTTTAATAGAGTTAAAAACTTAGAAAGTATGATACAAAACAAAATTAGATAAAATCACCTGAGAAACCTAATGAAAAATAAATAAAGTCAGGATGCACTCTAAATGTCCAGTATTTAAAGTCAACTTAAATACCTTGGTGGGATGGGGAAAGAATAGAGCTGAAATTGTTGCATAATTGACTTAGCTCCTAAAAGATTCTTCAGGGATGTCTCAGTGGACCCATCTCCAAGAAAAAACCCTATTTTTAGGCTCGCCACCAGCAGTTGCTACCTTCACAGCTGCCTCGTCCTTGTTTTGGCATGTGTCGGTACTTCATTCCATTTTATGAGCAAATAATGTCCCATTGTATGGACAAAGCACATTTTGTTTATCCATTCATCATTCGATGAATACTTTTACTATTTGGCTCTTATAAATAGTGCTGCTCTGAACATTCATGTGGACACAGGTCTTACAATTCTCTTAAGTGTATATGTAGGAGTAGAACTGTTGGTCCATATGGCAACTCTGTTTAACTTTTTTAAGAACTGCAAACCATTTTCCAAGTGGTTGCACCATTTCACAATTCTACCAGCTACATACAACAGTTCCAGTTTCTCCACATCTTCACTGACACATTATTAGCTGCCTTTTTGACTAATGCCATCCTAGTGGGTGCAGAGTGGCATTTCATATGATTTTTAACATTTTCTTAATGATTCATAATATTGTATATCTTCTTTGGAGAAACATCTCTTCAGATACCTTTTTATTATTATTTGCCTTTTATTATTGAACTCAAAGAGCTTTTACATATTTTCTATATAAATCCTTTATCAGATGTATGATTTGCAAATATTTTCTGCTATGATGTGGGTTGTCATTTGACTTTCTTGATGGTATACTTGGAAGCACAAAACTTTTTAATTCTAAATGAAATCCAATGTATTTATTTTTTCTTTTGTTGTATGTGCTTTTGGTGTCCTAGCTAAGAAGTTTTTCCTAAGCCTGATTATTTAGTTGATATTTTCCTTTAAGAGTTCTCCAGTTTTAGCTCTTACATTTAGGACTTTGATCCATTGTGAGTTAAATTTTTTATGTGGTGTGAAAAAGGGGTCCAACTTCATTCTTTTGCATGTAAATACATAGTTGTCTCAGCCATTCATTGATAAGATTGTTGTCCCCCATTGAATAGTCTTGGCACCCTTATCAAAAATCAGTTGACTATAAATGCATAATCTTATTTCTGGACTTTTGATTCCATTCCATTGATCTATATGTGTCTCTACCACACTGCCTTGATTACTGTAGCCTTGAAGTAAGTTTTTTTTTAATTAGAATATAATTTGTGCTTTAACATTAAATGTTACCATGACCAAACTCATTGGACTTTTTTTTTAGGTGGTGGATTCTTTTTTTCCCCCCTCTTTATTTATATTTTAAATGTTACATTAAAAAAATATGAGGTCCCTATATAGCCCTTACCCCCCTCACCCCAATCCTCCCACATCAACAACCTCTTTCATCATCATGGGACATTTATTGCATTTGGTGAATACATTTTGGAGTACTGCTGCACCACATGAATAGTGGTTTACATTGTAGTTTACACTCTCCCCCAGTCCACCCAGTGGGCCATGGCAGGACATACAATGTCCAGCATCTGTTCCTGCAGTACCACCCAGGACAACTCCAAGACATGAAAATGCCCCACATCATATCTCTTCTTTCCTTTCCCTACCCTCAGCAGCTACCGTGGCCACTCTCTCCAGTAAGTTTTGAAATCAGGAAGTGTGAATCTTCTAACTTTATCTTTTTTTCTCAAGGTTGTTTTGGCTATTCCAGGTGGTTTGCATTTCCATATAAAGTTTAGGATCCTCTTTTCAATTTCTGCAAAAGAAAAGCTGGGATTTGATAGGGATTGTTTGAATCTATAGATCAATTTCAGGAGTATTACCATCCTAACAATATAACTCTTCCAATTAAGGTATATATGATGTCATTCCATTTATCTTCTTTAATGTCTGTCAACAATGTTTTATAGTTTTCAGGATATAAGTCTTATACTTCTTTTATTAAAGTAATTTCTAAGAATTTTATTGTTTTTGATGCTATTGTAATTAGAATTGTTTTCTTAACTCATTTTTGGGCTATTCATTCCTATTGTACAGAAATACATTGATTTTTATATGTTGATCTTATGTCCTGCAAGAAATCACTCTTGAATTTACTTTGCAAATCCTTTAATGAAATTAATAAGCACTTTATTCAGTGACAAATTGGGAGAACTTATATGTACTAAGTTTTTCTTATGGGCCAGGCTGGGCCTGTTTTGGTCGATATTAATCCTTACAATCACCCTAAGGAAGCACTTATATCTTCATTTCTCAAATGAGGAAAAACCAACAACAACAACAACAACAAATATATATATATATATATAAACTATATGTAGTATATATTAACATTATGCTACACACAACTAGTTTTTACAGAATTGTAAGTATTTATACTAGCCATTAATTTCTTTTTCTCAAGTTGTTTCATTTTCAGACATCATTTTGCACTTTAAAATAATGTTTTGTTTTGTTTTTTACATAAGGATGCTGTGTCCATTGTAGAGCAAGTGCCTGAATAATTGAAATTTCTCCTTTAAATCTAAATATCTAATAGAAGATCACAGAAGTCTCACATGGTGAACCATTTCTTACCTCCACCCCAAAGAGATGAGTCTATTTGTCTTTTCTCACATTTGAGTGTTAGTTGTGAAAGTTGCAGCTTCTGGTAAGGGAGTGCTTTGTAGGTTCATTTGCCTTGTGAGTTAATACTGTAGAGGTGTAAGGGAAACTAACAGGAAGATGGGTAGATTTCTTTTTGTGAACCCTCTACCATCAGTGCAGAAGTGTGTAATTATAGATCATCAGGAAGGAGTTATGAAGGGCTGTTCCTTATACTAGTTGCAATTTCCCAGCGATATTTTGTGGAACTATGTTTTGTGTTCTTTGGCAGGCAAGGTTCGCAAATGCTTTTCGATAATACTATACATTCAACCTCTCCCTTAGAGACTGAAAATTCATATTTTTAAAGGCTTTGACAAGGTTTGTAGAAAAGAACTTGTATAGTGTATTTAATCTAGCATATCCCAAACTTTTTTGACACAAAGCTTCTTTTTTCATAGAATATCTAGTCATATGTTATAAGAGTTTTGGAAAATATTAACCTCTTAGTTAAGTTTTTCATCTACTACAAAACAAGTTCTTAGCTATGGGATTTAGGCCAAGTTAACTATTCTTTCTGTGGCTCTATTTCCTCATTTGTAAAATGGGTATAATAATTACATCTACATCATTATAGTTATTATGAATAATAATTAAGTTAATACTTATAGAGAGCTTAAACCAGTTCTTATATAGTATGTAAACATATTAAATAAAATATATATCAAATATTATTATAGTTAATAAAAATAATATTGCAATACTATTAAAGTGTTACTATTCCATTATTAGCTCTATATAAGAATGATATCACTGTATCAGACTGTAAGGCATGGTCCCCAAATGGCATTTATTTCATAATTTGCTTTCAGAGTTTGTATTGGCTTTTTTGGTCATGAAATAATTATGAACCTGCATTTTTATTTCATGTTAAAAGCCCAGAACAATTGAGTGAGTGGAATAAGAAGAATCTAAACAGAACCAGGGTCCTGAAGTTTGGTTTCCAACCCTCATTTATTGCCTCACCATGGACTATAAAACAAGCATTTTCCCTCTAATCATTTGTCATGAGTCAAAAATGTCTAGGAAAGGAATTTCTTCCATATAACTGTCATAAATTGTAAAGATTGCCCTGCATCTACTGAATTCTTGAAAAATAATTTGTTTCTAGATTTCATTTTCTGGCAGGAGAGTCCAGAGGAGAAATCCTTGATAACTCTTATACTGGAGGAATATGTAAAACTGTCAAAAGCAGTAGAGCAAGTAATCCATACCGTGTTCCAGCCAATCTAGAAGATGTCAACTTTGAGGTATGACAGCTTGTCATGGCAGTGTCCCAATGCCAGTGGTGATAAGCTAAATTCCTGATGAAAATTTAATGATGAGCGGTGAAAAGGGACAGAATGAAAAAGTAATGAATATATTTTATTTCAATCACTTATTACATGTTGGTATTCATTTCTTCTAAAACTCAATGAAATCAGTGTTCTTTATCAGTTTACAGATGAAGAAACTGAGGTAACCAATTTTCCCAAAATATAACAATGATTAAGTGATGGATTAGAAATTCAAGCTCAAGTTTCTCTGACTCCAGAGCCCATGTTTCTCCAGTGCATGTTCAGCCATAGCTGACTTTCCTCACAAGAGTAAATGGTTCAATTTATTCCAAATTTTCTACTGCTATAGCTGATTCTTTTAGGTAACTATTAAATTTAAATATTAAAAATGTCTGGTTCCAAAGAAATCTCAGAATGAGTCTAAAAATTATGATGCAGTTCTGCTTCTCTTCCTATTTCATTTGCTGATTTGTTTTGTTGTTTGTTTTTGTAAGTGGTGATAGGCAACATGCTCTCAGAATCTAGCCCTGTATTGTACACATGATAAATACTCCATACTTATTGAACTAAGTGAACAATATATTTCTTTTAATTTGTAATAAGGGAAAGAGAAAGGACATGGTTGTAATGGTGATTTTCGTGCATGCTAATCTGACATGCCAGAGACAATTTCAAAATGTCTAGGGATTTCTTACGGGTAGTATGAGTTCAGCAGGAAGTCATTTGGTCCTTCTTTTAAAAATCCTTTAGTTATGTATAAATGCAGGCATTTTCTAATTTAATAAACTTAATTTAAAGTCATCTAACATACAGTAGTGGGTGATGAAGAATGCCTGTCAGGTGCAAATATGAAATGCAAACACCTCTGGGAAGACAACCTGAGAAGTTCCATCTCTGCCAGGAGGTAGAGGGGAAAAGAGTATCATTAAAGAAACTAAAACTATCTTCCTAAGGATCCAGAAGTTGCTAACTCCAGAGGCACCACATCACCAGGGGTGGTGGAAAAGATCTTGATGGTGTCCTCAAAAGGAAATCAAGAGATATTTTTTTCCAAAGAAGCAATATCACAAATTCTCTTAATGAATCTTTAGATGTTGTATTGACTAGGCTTTGTAGACAGTTCTGTGGAGGATGTTTTCTAGCTCCTAAACAACTAATTCACAAATTTACTTTCAAAATACAATAACTTTCAAGAAACATATTGCCTATATTCTCAGTAAGCATCTATTTAAGGCAGTTTTAACAGCAACAATTGTTAACTTCAGCACATAAGATTAGGGCAAATTTGGATTTAGTTAATATACTACACTTACCTAATACTTTGAAGTTTTCAAAGTACTTCCATATATTGTCTTGCTTAATTCCTAAAATACCTCTCCAGATATGTAGGAAATGAATTGTACCTCTTTCAAAAATAAGATTTAGGCTCATCCAGGCTAAACATCTTTCTTAGTTATACAGCAGGTAAGTGGCACAGCAGAATTAGAACTCCTGACTTCTGGCTCCTAGTCCAGTGTTTACTGTGCCAGACCAGATCTTGATAGTAATCTCAAGAAAGATGTTAACAACTCTGTGCAATGGATGCAAGTCTGAGCACCTTTTATAAACTGTGATTTAAAAGGTATCAAACATTGGAAGCAGATGTGGTTCAAGCAATTGGGCTCTTGTCTACCATATAGGAGGTTCAGGGTTTGATGCCCAGGGCCTCCTGGTGAAGACAAGCTGGGCTATGTGGCAAGCTGGTCCATATGGAGTTCTGGTCTGTGTGGAGTGCTGACCTGCAAGGAGTGCTACCCCACACAGGAGTGCTGATCCATGCAGAGAGCTGATGCAGCAAGATGATGCAACAAAAAGAGGCAAAGAGGAGAGACAGTAAGAGACACAGCAGATCAGGGAGCCGAGGTGACACAAGAGAATGACTGCCTCTCTCCTACTCCGGAAGGTCCCAGAATCAGTTCCTAGAGCCGCCTAATGAGAATATAAGCAGATGCAGAAGAACACCCAGCGAATGGACACAGAAAGCACACAATAGAGGGAGGGGGAAGAAATTTTTTAAAAATTGCTTAAAAAAATTAATAAGTAAGAGATGTCAATCATAAGATCCATCTGTCATATGCTGGAGCCAGTTTGAACCAGCTTGCAAGAGCCAATTGTTAAATTTTCAGCAATTCTGCAAGCCAAGTGTTAAACACAGTTAATATTACAAATTAAATATCTACTCTTACCATTAAATAAATTATATTAAAAACAAAGGTAATATCAATAATCACTCAAAATTTATCACAATTATTTTGCTATATTTTACCATTATCTGGCATCTACATGTTGGAAATACTATATAATGATGTGCTATTGTGTATCTCTTCCCAAGTTTACATTTAGGGGAATCATGTAGGTAGCTTGGAATCAGTTAAAATGGGAATATGTACACCACAGAAAGAGGCAAACTGTACAAATCAGGACTCCCCAGTGCTACCCCAGAGATCTGGTTATTAAACATTTGCCAGCAGACCACCGCGATCGACCCACATAATTGTTAACTAGAGCCTGCCTGGCAAGTTACATCAGGAAATACAGCTTGAAAATCTTCACTAAGATTAAAGCAGACTCATTTCATTATTAAAATAGCTCTAAAACTTGTGCAATCTTAAGAAGCTGATCTCTACAATATGTCATTGAGTTTTAGATAATTATTCAACTGCTGAGGAGGTCATGGTGATATTTTTTCCAAGATCTGAAAATAACAAGACTCAAGATCTCAAGCTATTAGTTTACTTATCACTGATCTCTGTAATACCTTATTAATGGCTTTAGCAGGCAGCTGTGCAAATCTAAAGCTATACCTTATTGAAAACAATAGAGGAGGAAAAAATGAGAAGCCATCTGACTTCCCTTCACCTTTAGTAGTGAAACTCATTAAGACAGATGAAACAATATGCTGTCTGGAATACAAAAAATATGAAAGACTCACAAAAATTGAAGAAAAGAATACAACTGAACAGGAGGTCAGAATAGAAAGGCAAAGGATGGGTGATAGAACACAGAGCAGAAACCAGGTTGAGCACCTTAGAAGTCAGGATAGGTTAGATTATGTTGCAAAAACAATTCCAAGGTGTCAGTAAAACAGCAAATGTTTATTTTTCACCCATACTACATGTTCAATGCAAATTAGCAAGAGGAACTCTGTTTGCTCATAGTACTCATCAGAAACCCAGGAACTCAATGTTTATGAGACATCATGCATGATGCATGATCAATTTCCAAAGGAAAGCATATGGGGAAAATTGTCCCTTGGTTCTTAAAGTTTTCGCCCAGAAAAGCAGATCTCACTTACACTCACATTTCTTCAGGCAAAAAGATTCCCATTTCCAAACAGAATCATGAAGTACAACCTCACCAAGTTCCCAGAAGAAGTGAAGACCAGAATTTTTGTGAACAAACACAAGAGCCAATTGGGATAGACAACATTGGGGACTTTGGTAACAAAGGGACTCAATCACAGCAACCAGGATCCAGTCTCTTAAAAGTCTAACCGTTGTAAAGCAAGAAAATAAGATGCTACTTGGTCATCAAGAACAAGCCCAGTAACTAGAACTGTGATCCCAGGCATGAGGATGCATTTGAACTATCTCCTGGCAAGACCCAGGCTCATCCAGGAGCCATAACCCTGGTGAATCTCTATATGGAGAAGGGAAGAAGAGAGCTGTGGAATGAGGTCAAGAGGCCCATCAAGTCAACAATGAGTCTTTAGCCATGACTCTATCTCAGCAATTACTGCATTAAATACAACTGGCACCCATTGTGATTTTTATTTTTATTTTTTTGGTCTCCTCAATGTTTTATGTTTTGTGTGGGAAACTTCAAATGAGGTCACATTAACAGTAATGCCAGAATTCTGCCCCTAAATGCAGAACTCAATCTGCAGAAGGTCCCTGCACAGAATCCATAGTGGTACACTCAGGCATCCTCCTCTAATTTCCTTGGTGCCACTGCTTT
This sequence comes from Dasypus novemcinctus, assembly GCF_030445035.2. Taxonomy (NCBI): domain Eukaryota; kingdom Metazoa; phylum Chordata; class Mammalia; order Cingulata; family Dasypodidae; genus Dasypus; species Dasypus novemcinctus. Next base: position 44,627,384 of record NC_080674.1, on the reverse strand, counting down.
GCCACTGGGTCCCTCTTAAGCATTTGCCATCACCTGCAAACTGCAGAACATGGTTACCTCTAGACGTCCATGCTTACAATATATTTACCTACCCCAAGATGCTGCCCCTTGCTGGATCCCAAAGCCTAGCAATGCAATCTTTCATGCCCTCCCTAAACACCACATGCAATTCACAATTTCAGGTTCTGTCTCTAAACTTAACACCACAGAAAACAGATGCCACGATGACCCCTCCATTCAGTTACTCTTAATTCTTTCCTGCTTTCCCTACAAAAAAAACAAAACAAAACACAACTCACATCAATGTCCCTTCTTCAAATACAGAAGCAAAATTGTCAAAGCATATCAAGCCCCAGGAGGTCATCAGCCCAACAGATCCAAGGATAGTTAGGCACTGAATCCCAGGATGGGTTCAATGGAGCTTCATCAACAATATGTAAAAAAGGAATTAATTCCTCCCCTCCCTTCTGGCAATATCTCTTAGTGTAGAAATTTAGGAAAAAGGAATTTATAAGGGCTATGCTGCTATTGCTTATACACAACTTAAAAAACTCATCTTTCTCCTTTCAGAAGGCACCTCTGCTCTCTGTATTCCCTCTTAAAGAAAAGCATTCCCACCATCCATCTCCCCCACCACATCTACATTTATTTCATATTTGGTCAAGTTCTGTTGATTCTGATGACCCCAAATATTTTTCAAATCCACCAGTTTCTCTCCATTCCAAGCAAGACCATCACTCTCCTAGACCAGGTCATCATCATATTGGACTTGGCTTATTACAACAGTTTTTTTTAAATGCTCTTCTTGCCTTCACTTTAGTAACTATAATTAAAGTGATCTTTGTAAAACACAAATATGATGGTGTCTTTTGAATGAATGTATCATTCATTCAATTCATATTCATTAAGAACTTACTACATCTTAAATCCTGCCTTTAAAATTCAATTCAAATCCTTTAGCAAGGACTAAAACCTGACCCGTTTCCAGTTCCAATCCATTTTCTCCCTACTGCCCCCTGGTTAACTTGCCCTTCCACCATGCTGATATATACAGCTAGATTTGCTCTGAGTCTCTGCACAGGCTGCTTAATCCCCCTTCCTAACTTACTAACATCTTTTTCTTTAAGATGACACATCTTTTCTCATGTGAGGGCTAATTCATAAAACATGAAGTATTTGTAGCCGATTTTTTTTAAAGAAATGGTAAAGAATTATCTGTAATTAAATTTAGATACATTGTATTACTTCACTATTACCAAAAGAACTTCATTTTGTGGATATTTTAAATACTAACTAGCTTGCACTGCAAGATCTGAAAATAACATTGACCTTTTGACTGTATTTTACTGTTGAGCAAGATTCATTTGAAGCTGGATTATTTTGTCCTTCTCTGACTAGTTGTGCAAGCTATTTAATTGTGACATGTGGCTTGTCTCATCGTGCACTTTAATATTGACTACTTAAAACAGGAAGAGATTTTTTCCATTGTAAATCAGACAAGCACCTTTAACATAAAAAAGTACTCTACGATCAATTTATTTTGAAAAAAAATTTAATCCATCCACTGTTTCCTTCTTGCCAGCATAAATATAAAAGGAGTTTAACCTGTAATTAGAAATTACTTCACTCCAGTCATAGTATTAGTCAAGTCCCTCTAGTTGTTATTTCCTCTTCTACCCAGATCAGGTCAATGAAGATTCAAAACCATATGCCAAGCAGACCCAAACGATTGTCATTTGTCTCCCAGATGTGGGCAGGAGAAAGCTGAAGCCCAGGATCCGAATAAGGCTAACAAGGTGCAGATTGATCCAGAGCAGGGCTGGAAAAATTCTGGCCCTATTTTCTGGGAGTCAGTTTTCTGAAAAGCATCTTAAATTAGATTGCAAACTGCATCAAAGACATGGGCAGACTGAAAATAGTCCACACTGTTCATCAACCCCTTAAGTCTCAGCTTTGGTGTCTTCTCATTGAGGGGGACTCTCATGACATTGCCTCTTTTGAGTTTTCTGGTTATCTATGGTATCCTTTTGGCAGCACAGCACTAACCACATATATTGATTTGAGTGTCTCTGGTCATCTCTTTCTTATGCAGACTATTAACTCCCTGAAGGCAGGGGCTAACATTATTCCTCATTCTCTAAGAAAATGGGTCCTCAAAATGTATTTGTTTAAATGCATAAACATGAATTGGCCATTGCATTAGAGATCTACAAGTAACTCCCAATATTTTCTAAATTAGGTTTTATTTCATATGGATTTGTCTCCAGGTAGAAATCGAAGAAGATGATTTGGAAACTGAATTCTACAAGGATTTAATTCATCTTCAAGATGCTGAAAATCAGAAATCTTCAGTTTTGAACCAAGAGGGTAGCTCTGTGAATATACCAATTTTCTATTCCTCGAAGAAAAAACAAAGAGTCACCCATAATTCTGCCTTCAAACAAGCCATTCAAGCTTCTCACAAAAAGGTAATATGACTATTTCCTGGCCTTTTTATTCTTTCAAGAATAAAAACTTGAAAGCAGGAACTCAAAAATTGTTGAAATAGATTATATGTAGTTTAATAATCTACTGTAATGCAATTTTTGAGCCTAATAGAGCCAGTTCTAGCCATCAGACACTGCCAAGCTGAACACCATTGAGGTGTTTAGTTGAGTTACCGAAGTTTAATTTGTATTTCCCATGATTTCGGTTTTAAAACACCCTGGCAGGTTCTAAACCTCCCATAAAGGGCATTTCGGATACTCAGAGAGTGAGAGTGCTTCTAACAGCTCAAGGCCTCCTGCTTACAAAATTATGGTTCAATGACAAAATTTAAGTATTACACTTAACAATAGAATTAATGGGCACTTATTAAAATGTATGCTCCAGAAAGACATGACTTTGTCTGCTGTGCTCACTTTTGTCTGAGATAGCTAAGCAATAACTGTGATGGCAAGAGAAAGGAAGGAGGAAAGGAAGGAGGGGGGAGAGAGGGAAGAAGGAAAAAGATTGAATGAAGACTCTTTTTCCATCTTTGTGGTATTTTTTTCCTTTTGTGTTAGCCATCATTTTATGGCATAATCATAACATACAGGAAGTTGTCTGTTCAATAACTTATAGCTACATTAAAGTTCTTTTGCTAAAAATATGTTCCTCACTCCATTACTATACTCAGCTAGTACAATTTGCTAAACTGGAAAGATCAAGTGAAGTATCTACATTTCAAAATAAAAATGTATACATGATTACATACAAAAAAATCAATTGCTATGTAGGGAAATCAAATGGAATGAGATTTTAGGCATACTACCAGCTATCTAATCCTAAAGTAACCTGATATAATAAGAAATGATAAAATAAAAAATTAAAAAAAACACACAAGCAATTATTTCCTTATATAAAGAAAGACAATACTAATATTTTTCTTTTATTTTATCACCTAAGTAATTTAGTATCATCACATTTTGGAGTTGAAATGGGTGTGAAATATCACCTGGTAGACAGCCCTCATCTCATGTGAAAACTAAGGTTAGAGTAATTAAATACTTTGTATCAGTGACAAAGCTTGAATCTCTTAACTCCTAGTTGAATAACTTCCAGTTGAAAATTTACACACTTCTTTTTCAGTTATTTGCATTCGCTAGGACTTCTAAATAAAAACTCAGTAGGAATACAGCCATGATTGGCAATCAAGAGAAAGATTTAGTTTTCTGATAATTAACCTCTTCTTTAGGTGGAATACATTTGTCCTTCTCAGTAACACTGAGATAATTTCATTGATGAGATAATCTTATCTGTTAAGCTCTTAGAAACATCAGGAAAAGGTACTGGAAATAAAATGAGAGTTATAATTTTGTATGTGAGAATATGCAATAGATAATTAAAAATCATTGTAATAGTAAGGTAAGGATGATGCTATTGAAAAATGAGCGTCATTTAAATGCTTGATACCTGAAATTTTCGTTACTTTTAATCACCATTTTAAAATTCTTTTCTTCTCTTCCATTTAGGATTCTAGTTTTATTAGGATCCATAAAGTGATAAAAACTTTAAACTTCACAATGAAAACTAAAGATCTGCAGCTTTCTGATGTCTTTTTGCAAGCACTTAACCATCTACCTCTGGAGTACAACTCTGCTTTGTATAGCCGGATATTTGATGATTTCGGAACCCACTATTTCACCTCGGGCTCCCTAGGGGGCGTGTATGACCTCCTCTATCAGTACAGCGGTGAGGAACTAAAGAACTCAGGTACTTTTCATTAGCCCTCACTTTCTTTAACTGGCATAATGACGTGGTACATTTTCTATCATTTTAATTACTGCTATTTATTGACTTTATTTAACCCTACTTTTTTCCACCATGATATGAAGAAAAACCAAAAACATACACTCAAGTAAATAATACAAAAGTATAAAATCAGGACCAAAAAAGAAAGAAAAAGTAAATGCTTACTCTCTGTGATTGGTCATCAGCTTGGTCTCTGAGTTTCCTAACTGGGAATATCGTAAGCTTCACAGCACTGGTTACCTAGAAAGGAGCATATCTGTCTCGATAAGTTCTAGAAAGGCAAATTACTAAAAGCATTTTTATTGAAGACATTTTTATAGAACTGTAATTTTAGAGCAAATGTAATAGCAGTCTGTCTCTTCCAGCAATTTTAACTCAAAGTCAAGGATATAAAATGTATGAACAATTGAGGAGTTGAAAAAAGACTAAGTTAATGTGGGCCAGATACGTACCTACTTGTGATAAAAGCTAAAACTAGATGGGAAGTACTGTTATTTGAGGAAAGGTTGCAATTTTATGTCTTGAGAACTGGTCAATGATAAAAACATGAACTAAAAATGTTGGTTCCTAAAGTATTATTTTAGATTGCCAATACTATAGCACCTTTGGATAAATTTGTTTTTGGGCTCATGTGTCACAGCACACAACGTCTTTGTGATGATTTTATCATGTGTCTCTTGAGCAAATTGTATAGTAACTGGAACCCAATTCACCAACTTCCCCAATAAACCAGAATTATTGTTCATTCAACTTTTATGCAAAAGAAACCTTAAGTTTATTTAAAAAAAACAACATCAGGTCTGCCCCAGGGTCAATAGTCTCAACCCCACCATTCTCACATCTCAATATAACAAATCCTAACATCTAACATCTACACCAAGTCCTGTCAAACTTGAAGTCAGCAATCATTCCCCATGATTTACTTGCTAAGAGAAAAAATGGGATAAATACCTTTGAGAAGGATTTTCAGTAAGAAGGTTTTAAAATTGTTTCCTTGACAGGTTCACTGGAATCTAAAAGATTTGTTATACAAAGGGCTTTCCACAGTGCCTGCTTCTTCTTTTTTTTTTTTTTTGACCTAAAAAATATTTTTAATATTTACATTATATAAATGGTACATAAAAAATGTAGGGGATTTCCATATGCCCCACCCCCTACTCCTCCCACACTTTCTCACATTAACAACATCCTTCATTAGTGTGGTACATTTGTTACAATTGATGAACTGTATTGGAGCACTGCCACTAAGTGTGGATTATGGTTACATTATAGTTTAAACTCTCTCCCCCACAATTTTGTAAGTTATGACAAGATACATAACGGCTATATCTGTCATTGCAATGCCATTCAGGACAATTTCAGTGTCCTGAAAATGCCCCCATATTACACCTATTTTTCCCCTCCACATCCATGTTAAAATTTCTTCCATAGCTAGTTATTCTGTTGCTTGCCTCTTAAGTTTCATTTCAGTTTTTGTCCTTTCCATTGGAGCAATGCATGCATGAGAAATTTAATGTCTTCTACCACTGAGAATGTCATCAACATGAATTCTGAAAAGGAAAAAAAAAAGGTTGGGAAAAACCTCTGGCCCTTGAGTTAATTTCATCTGACCCTTGGGATGAAATTATTCTGGTCAGATTATTCTGGTCCCTTCTAACCCAGAGAATGGTTTCCAACTTGATCAGCTAAACGCATCATAAATTCTGAGTTAAGTTTTTAAAGGCTTAAAAATGAGTTCAGTTAAAGAACTGTAAGAACCTTCAATCAACCACATAGCATTTTAATAGTTGAAGTCCTATAACCAAAATGAAAAGTAATGAATGAGAATTTCCTCCTGAAATAGTCTCACCTTCCATTTCCTCTATAAATAGAAGTAGAAAGTTTGAGAAGTGTTAGAATTATAAAACCATATATACACATACGTACATGTACATATAGGCATATATACACACTATACATTTATAAACACCATACATACATACACACTATATATGCGTGTGTCTGTATTTGTATGTGTGCATATATACATTTTTCTGAATCACAATAATATATTAACGCACAATTTAAATTGTTGTTAAAATGAAGCACAGCTAGATAATAGAAACAAATATCAAGGAAATGGAATTCGGCAAGGTGTGTGCTTACCTATTTTTGCCCACTCTCTAGATGAATATATATCCTGATCTCCTCCATTTCTCTCCCTTTCTATCCCTTCTCTCTTTTTTAGCTATTCCATTGAATTAGAGTATAGTTTTTATATTCTTTATTCAATAAGAATTACATTTATTGTCATTCATTTTCAAAAATTGACTTGAATATTTCATATTACATTCTCTCCTTCAAGAAGGATACAAAATTAAATAGCTTTTTGTTTGCAGCCTTGAATTTATTCCTGTATTGTTTAATGTCCCATAGTCAATTTAAACTGCAAATAAAAGTTGGAATTACAGTAGTGTGCAAGGTGAAAATAATTTCAGGAATACAATGAAAACAAACAGTTAAAACGTCACATGTGCAAAAAGGGAAATTAAAGTCCTTTTGTTGGGAAGACATTTTCTATTCTGAATGGGAGGTAAAAAATTGTTCTCCCCACTATTTATCAAGATGACATTTTCTGGCTAACATTATTGATTTAGGCTCAAAGTAACTGAAAACATTAGTGCACTACCCAAACCTGTCCCACAGTAGAGGGATGTTCACGTATGAGAAGCTGAGGGCTGCAGCATCAAGCAGCTACTTAGTTAATAAGGGTACAGTTCAGTCAGCAACCTACAGGGAATGCTGCAAGGAAGAATAGACTTAATAGAAGCTCTTTGATAAAGAGCTGACATTTTAATCACTGCATAGACTCATGCCATAGCTCATAAGCATGATTCATCATTCAAATCTTCAAGGAGTCCTCTGTAATCCCCAGAAAATGAAATTAAGTTACATGGAGTTGGGCATATAAATTTAATTTTCATTTTTACATAATAAAAGCCTAATGAGGGAGGATTGTAGGATGATGGTTGAGTAGGAAGCTCCAGGATCCAGTACTTCCAACAGAACAACTATTAAATAGGCAGGAACTGTCTGAACCAACTATTTTGAATCAGCAGAGGCTAGGAGAACTCATCCAGGGAAGAGCAGGAGGAAAAAGCTGGTAAATTATGGTAAAGACCTGTAAATTACTCTCTCCAAAAGCATAGTAGTAGGATGCTATGGGGTCCTGACCCTGGCTAGCTCACTGGTAACAGAAAAGGATGTAAAAATCCTCCTCCCCAAGACCAGAGATGAGTGTGGCCAATTGCTGATCACAGCTTTGTATTAGCAAATTTGGATCACAGGCGGTCTGGCTCTGAGGATGGCCATTGTGCCAACCTGGCACAGCAAAGGTGTCGATGGAGTAGATTTAACCATGCACTTCCTCACAGTGGCAGGGGACAGTTGGTTGAAGGACTGCATTTAATGGGCAGGCCAAAAGAGCTCAGCTTTGGTAAGCCTGGGATGAAAATCTTGGTGACCTTCCTGAGCTATCCCCAGGACAATTTGGAGCCAGTCTGTACCCCCTTCATGGATCCCTGGCCTCATTTCGGGTAGGAAAGACTGACTTAGGAAACTCCTTTTATTTGTTAATTTATACAAATAAAATTGCTATAATTTTAACAATTATAAATATTTATGCACATAAAACAGCAGAGCCCCAAAATGTTTAAAGCAAATACTGACAAATTTGAAAACAAAAATTGATGGTTCTACATTAATTGTAGAGGAGACTTTAATACACTGTTTTCAATATTGGATAGAACATCTTATCAGAAGATCATTAAGGAAATACAAAGCTTGAATGATACACTAAATCAACTAGACCTAACAGACATAAATAGAACACTTTACCCAACAAAAACAGAATACACATTCTTCTCAAGTTCACATGGATCATTCTCCAGGATAGACCATATCTTAAGTCACAAAACAAGTCTGAATATCTTCAAAAATATTGAAATCATAAAATGTATCTTCTCCAACAAAATGGAATGAAGCTAGAAATCAATAACAGAGGGAGAAATGGAAAACCCACAAATATATGTAAATTGAACAACATGCTCTTAAACAACCAATAGGTTAAAGAGAGAATCATAAGTGAAATTAGAAAGTACTTTGAGGCTAATGAAAATGGAAATACAACATAAAACTTATGGGATGCAGTTAAAGCAGTTCTGAAAGTAAATTTATAGTTCTAAACCCTAACCTTTAAAAAGACAAAAGAAAAAATGATTTCAAATCAGAGACCTAACCTCAAAACCAGAAGAACTAGAAAAAGACAGCAAACTAAATGCAAAGTGAGAAGGAAGGAAATAACAAAGATTAGAGTGGAGATAAAGCAAATAGAGAGCAAAAAGAAAAGAAAAAGAGAATCAACAAAACCAAAAGTTCATTCTTTGAAAATATCAATAAAATTAAAAAACCAAGAGATTGAATCAGTAATCAAAAACCTCCCAACAAACAAAAGCCCAGGACCAGAAGCCTCCACAGGGGAATTGTGCCAAACATTCTAAGAAGACTGGTTCAAACTTTTTCAAAAATTAAAGAAAAGAGAACACTCCTTAATTCATTCTACAAAGCCAGCATCGCCATAATACCAAAACCAGATAGAGGTACCACATGAAAAGAAAATTAAAGATCAATATCTCTTATGAAAATAAATGAACCAGTTCTCAAGAAAATACTAGCAAATAGAATCCAGTAGCATATTAAAAGAATTATACACCATGATCAAATGGAATTTATCACTGATATGCAAGGGTGAGTCAACATAAGAACATTAATGTAGTACACCACATTAACAGAATAAAGAAAAGACACATAATCATCTCAGTTGATACAGAAAAGGCATTTGACAAAATCTAGGACCCCTTCTTGATAAAAACAAAGCAAAACAAAACACTTAGAACACTAGGAACAGAAGGAAACTTCCTCAGCATGATAACGGGCACTTTGAAAAGTCCATAGCTAACATCCTATTAATGGTGAAAGACTGAAAACTTTCCCTTCAAGATCAGGAACAAAACAAGGATGCCCATTGTCACCATTTATTATTCACCACCATACTGGCAACTAGGCAAGAAAAAGAAACAAAATGTACACAATTTAGAAAGGAAGAAATAAACCTTTCCCCATTTGCAGATGACAAGCTTCCATATACAGAAAATCCTGAAAAATCCACAGCAAAATTCCTAGAGCTAATAAATGAACTCAGAAAACTCGCAGGGTACAAGATCAATATGCCAATATCAGTAATGTTTCTATACACAAGTAATGAACAATCAGAAGAATAAATCAAAAAAAAATTTCCATTTAAAATAGCAGCTAAAAAAACCAAATATCTAGGAATAAACCTAACCAAGGATGTAAAAGACTGTACACACACAGAAACTACAAAACATTGCTAAAAGGAATAAAAGAAGACCTAAAAAAATGAAAGGATATTCCATGTTCATGGATGGGAAGACTAAATATTGTTAAAATGTCAATTCTATCCAAAGTGATTTATAGATTCAATGCAATTTCAATGAAAATTACAACAGCCTTCTTTGCAGAAGTGGAAAAGTCAATCATCAAATTTATATGGAAGGATAAGTGGTTCTGAATAGCTAAGACCATCTTGAAAAAGAAAAATGAAGTTGGGGGATTCACACTTCCTGATCTTAAAAGTTATTACAAAGCCGATACAAAACAGCATGGTACTGGTACAGATAGAGACATACAGACCAAATGAATAAAACTGAGAGCTCAGAAATTTATGGTCATTTATGGTCAACTGAATTTTAACAAGGTTGCCAAGACCATTCAGTTAGAAAAGAATAGTCTCTTTAACAAAAGGTGCTGGGAAAACTGGATCTCCATTTGCAAAAAAAAAAAAAAAAAAGGGAGGGGGGGAGTGAAAGGAGGACCTCTACCTCACACCTTGTACAAAAATTCACTCAAAATGAATCAAAGACCTGAATATAAGAACCAGAACTATCAAACTTCTAGAAGAAAATGTAGGGAAGCATCTTCAGGATCTTGTGCTAGGCAATGGTTTCTTGGACTTTATACCCAAAGAGCAGAAAATTAAGAACACTCATTCATTACTCTGACAATGTAAAATTGTGAAGCCACTGTGGATGATAATTTGGCAGTTGCTCAGAAAATTAAGTATAGAATTACCATAAGATCCAGCAATTGGACTACTACGTGTATACCCAAAAGAACTGAAAGCAGGGACTCAAACAGATATTTGCACACTGATGTTCATAGTGGCATTACACACAATTGCCAAAAGATGGAAGCAACCCAAGTGTCCATCAACCAATGAATGGATAAACAAAATGTGGCATATATATGTATACAACAGAATATTATTCATCTGTAAAAAGGAATGAGGTTCTAATACATGCGACAGCATGGATGAACCGAAGATATCATGTTTCATAAAATAAGCCAGACACAAAAGGACAAATATTGTATGAGCTCACTGACATGAAATAATTAGAATAAGCAAAGGCACAGAGTCAGAATCTAGAATATAGCTTACCAGAGGATGGGGTAGGGATAGGGAATGGGAAGTTAGGGCTTAAAATGTACAGGGTTCCTATCTGGAACTATGGAAATGATGTGGTAATGGATGTGGTGATGGTAGCATAATTGCGAACATAATTAACAGCATTGAAATATATATCAGAATGTGATTAAAAGGGGAAATGTTAGGTTGTGCATATGGTAACAGAATAAAATTTTTAAAAAATCCATGGAACTGTCCTACATAATCTGTGAACTGTAAGTTAAACCATGGATTATAATTAATAGTAAAATTATAAAAATGTGCTTTTGTCAGTTGTAACATGTTCCAAACCAATGCCATATGTTAATATTAGGGTGGTATATGGGAATCCTTTATTTTATGCATGATTGTTCTATAAAGAAAAAACATTTCTAATAAAGAAAAAAAAACAACAACAATGAAAGCCTAGGATATGAATAGGAGTTGTGCATTGTAGATGCATTAAATTCCTAACATGGTCTAAACATTTGTCTTACCTTCAGATAAGAGCAATGATACCAGAAGAAAAATGAACTGTATTTCCATATTTAATCAGTGTGACAGAAATGGCCATTGTTTTTTGGTAAAATTGAGGATGAAATATAAACATAACAGCTTCACATCAGGAGTTTTTAATCCCAAATAACAACACTCTTCAAGTATTTCAAACTGTTGAAAAAACTGTGAAGCAGACACTGTCCCACCGACCCACCATCATTTCTCAGCAATTAGTGCCTTCCGCCTTCATTTTCAGCATCTAACTCAATCATCACCTCAAGCTCTGAAAACACTCTTCCCTATTGTATCTTCCAACCCTGAAGAGCAGTACTTGATAAACTACTTCACTATAAGGTGCTTAAGTGCTAACAATAACAGGTTTCCTCATGTGCATGTGTTTTGTAAGACAATATTTTATTCAACATCGAAAGAACTGAGGTTTAAGTTTGGTGTTTCAGGTGGCATGTCAAGTTCCATGGGAAATTGTTCAGGAAGAGGAGGCATTGATTTCCCTTAGATTACCTCGCATAGGCAGTACCAACTCAGCTTAAAATATGCTAGACCTGCTTCCCTGCACTGTGTTAACTCAATCCCTAATATCAATGTTTGCAAACATATGTCCCTGCACCAGAGTTGGCCCACAGGGCTCATACCTGAGACATTCTGGGTAACTCCTGATAAGTTTTAATTCATTGACAAGTTATAATCCCCATGACTCTTCAGACTTCCAGTATTTTTCAGGAGGAAAAGTTATGCATCTGGAATTCGGAGTTCACCAGCCTTGCCATTATGATTGATGGGTAGTATACTTAGATTTGGTTTCTGCAGATATTGATTTCCAAGGATTTCCCACCTGTATAAACTGTGGATGAAGAAAGTTCTAGTGTAGGTGACACTCCAAGTCAGGGAAGTGGCAGTGAATTGGTTATATGACACCTTTCAAAACAAGACCCCAATCAGTAGTCAAAAACTTATCAAAGTGCTTGGCACATAGTGAATGCTCAATTGCTGGTAGATATTGTTATGATCTTTAAGAACAAAGACTGGTTTAATAGGACATTGTAGGATATCAGGGTGCCAACCAACTGGCCAAGCCCCAGGATAAAGCCTAAAACAGAAGAGAAAATTCTAGTTCTGTGTGGAACACAAAGTTATAATTCCTCTTAAAAGCCAAAAGTAGAGAGGAAAGAAGTCAGGGACCAATGAGCACTTGATTTCCCAGGAAGGTTTGCTGATCATAAGAGGAATGAGGGGAGAAAGATAAAGGAAGCTATGGGTAAATTTGCAGTTTGAATATTAAATTACACAGAAACTATCAGCAAGCAAACAATGTTGGAAATTGTAGTTAAAGAAGGCAAGCAATCTCACTTGAAGAGCACAACAAGAATGTGGGGCAATGTTGAGAATTACATTAGGGACCATGAATTTGTAGGGGCACCAAATGGCATGATTGTATGATTTCTCCAGCAATTCTCAGTAATTTCTGAGCTGTTATAGAAGAAAAGCTAGTTTCATAAAGGAATACAGATTTTCTGGGTTGACATGAATAAATGGCAAAGGAATGAGATTTTTAGCATATTCTCAAGAGATTAGTAGAAATTATGACCATGAAATCTAAGCATATTAAGGCAGAAAGCGAAGAGAGAAAGGAATGAGGGATAAAGAGAAAATACAAGGGACTGGAATTTCTAAAGTGGTCAACAGAAGAGTAGTGGGAGGCAGGAAGAGTAGGATATTATTGTCTGAATTAGTGAAGACAGCAGTGGACTAATTTGGATGATGATCCAATTAGGCATTCAGTGCTCTTTGTAATAAAAGACAAGAGTACTTTCTCATGTTACAAGTACTTCCTATATCGGATTTTCAAAATGTCTCATTGTTCTAATCTGCATTTTGAAAGATATTGTCTCCATCTAAGTATATAAAGATCTACTCTTAACTAAATCCCTTTTTTCATGTTAAATATCTGTCCTTTTTCACTAAACTCTATTGTTTTGGTGGAAATGACTTTATGTATTTTTTTCATCTTTGATGCCATCACCATATCAAAATCGCTTGCAATATCATAAGCTCAGAGGACACAGACAATTTTATCTTGTTCATCGTTTTATCTTCAGATGTTAGCATAGTGCTGGCACATAATATGTATGAAACAAATCTTGGTTGAAAAGCTGAATAAGTGACATGCTCCAGAATTTGAGTTTGTGTGTGGTGTCTGAGAGGGAGTAAAAGATAAGATGATTGTGAGAGGTAAAGGAAATAAGAGACAGATATTTCAAACGCAACGAAAATGATGACAAATATTGCTATTGGAAAGGGTGATTCAGATGCCCAAATCTTCAACAAATGAATGTTTGAAAGTTTACTAAAGGATAGGAACAATGAAAATTAGAAACTTGGGAAACAGACTTTGGCCCAGTGGTTAGGGCGTCCGTCTACCACAGGGGAGGTCTGCGGTTCAAGCCCCGGGCCTCCTTGACCCATGTGGAGCTGGCCCATGCGCAGTGCTGATGCGCGCAAGGAGTGCTGTGCTACACAGGGGTGTCCCCCGCATAGGGGAGCCCCACGCGCAAGGAGTGCACCCATAAGGAGAGCCGCCCAGCGCGAAGGAGGGAGCAGCCTGCCGAGGAATGGCGCCGCCCACACTTCCCGTGCCGCTGACGACAACAGAAGCAGACAAAGAAACAAGACGCAGCAAAAAGACACAGAAAACAGACAACCAGGGGAGGAGAGGGGAATTAAATAAATGAAAATAAATCTTTAAAAAAAAAAAAGAAAAGAAAATTAGAAACTTGAGAGAATTGAGGATTTTATAAGATTTATTAAATAAAGAAAGTCATCATATGGAAGCAGCATCAGGAAACTAGAAAAATATCAATCCTACTCCTACACTTGAAGGGAGTGAGTATGAGATAGTTTCAACCTCCCCTGAAAGTAAGAGGGAAACAGGATCAAGTACAGCCTTGAATTAAGGCAAGAAGGTAGAGGGAACAGCCAGTAAGACAGTTGACAAGGGAGGATTATAGGTATAAGAGTCAGAATTTCTGAGATCAAAATAAAAGGATTTTGGGAGGAAAAGCAGAGAGAGCCTCTAGATCAGGAAGAAGAAATACATAGATGTATGAAAAGAAGTATTCAAGAAAGGAAAGATGACTAAAAAGATTTACATTCTAGGTGATTGTTATGGGGCAAATCATGTGTCCCACGAAGACGGGATCAATTCATCACTCCTTTGGATGTGAACCAATTTGAAATTAGAATCTTTAGAAAATGTTAATTTAGGTGATGCCAAGCAAAATAGTCAGGATGGGTCTTAATCCAATATGACTGGAGTCCTTGATAAAAAAGAGAAAATTTGGACACAATAGTAGGGAACAGATGGGAGAGAGATGACCTTGTGACAGAGACAGAGATTGAGGTACGGATTGCCAGCAAGCCACCCTGAGAATGCTATAGCCTTCAGAGAAAGCATGACACCAATACCTTGATTTTGGACTTCTAGCTTCCAAAACTGTGAGACAAAGAATTCCTGTTGTTTAGCCAACTAGCCTGGGCTACTTTGTTTCAGCAGCCCTGGCAAACAAAAACAGTTATGAACAAGGAAACACGTGAAGTGGACATGATGGACTTATTTTTCTGAAGTAATCTGGGCACTCAGGTCTTACTGAAAACATTGTAGTGCAGAAAGTAGAACTAGCAGTGAGATACAGAACAGCTCGTGTGTTCATCTCTTGGTCTGCAGGGGTACAAAGTAGCAGTAGCCAGTAGAAAGTGCAAGGGTGGTGGTTGATTGTGTGGGAGTGGCAACCAGAGGCAGGCAATGGGGAGAGACAAACACGATTCACATGGGAAAGCAATAGTGATCCATGTGTACTTCTTAGGGCCAGTATGGGATGGGGAGATGAGAGGACTTGCGGATATCTTTTCAGCTCAGGATTGGATTTGTAAGTAAAAGTCATTGGCAATTCCACTTATGGAAACTGGAGAATATGGGGATGATATGTAGTATCTGTGGAAAATAATATTAAGCTCTAGAAGTAACCAGAGTCTCATGCTCCTCTTCTCTGAATTCTCAATCTTACATCCCAGTGTTTTCTGTTCATGTTCTGTTTCCAGGTTTAACAGAGGAAGAATCCCAAAACTGTGTCTGGGTTGAAATAAAGAAACGCTATTTGTTTTTTAAGAAAACAAAAGTGAAACGCCATTGCACAACAAATAGACTGTCAGAGAAATATGAAGGTACAGTACTCTCTCTTACAAATTCATTCCCTGTGTCCTGAGGTAAGCTGTAATTTATCCTATTGCATATGATTACACTGTGTCCTAACTTTTCATTGATTTCATTTATCCCAAAGCCCTGGAGGGAGGGATGAAAGAGAGGAAGGCACAAATAAAATATCAGTAAAACTTTGAAAAGAGGGGAATGGTTAAGGTTTTCTATAACTTATAAGTAAGTTGTTCATTTTAAAGAATATGTATTGATTCCTCTATGGGTAGACCTCAATATCAGGCATTGTGAGGTAAAGACAGGTGTGAATCAGGCCTTCCTATCAAGGAGCTATTAGTACAAGTAAGCACACACATAAATAACTATAAAACATATAGACTGATAAGGCTTTAAAAAAGGTATTAAAAACTAAGTGTGAAAGACCATATTTCATGGGATTAGAGTACATCAAGTTTCATGAAGAAAATTACTTAGGGGCTATACATCAAAGACTACAGAAGATTTGGGTAAGTAGAAAGAGAAGGAAAGAAAACCCAGACAAAATTAATGAAGAAAGAAGGCACAAGTCAGGTTTTAAGGAATGATTTAATTTCTTTCCAAAGCTTTAGGCAATGCCTACAGGCTTTTACTCTTCTATCCTAATCCCCAGCCCAGACATTTCTTCTATGTTTCACTGAATATCTCCACCTGAAATGCCTACAAAAACCAATATGTCACATATTCTGCCTCCAATGGGTCTCATCAGTATCTAACAGCCTAATAGGGTTGTGATGAAGATGAGCTTATTAGGAGACTTATAAGGAGACTATTATAGCATCGAGCAACATTTGGCTCTTTCCCCTCCCCTCTTCTTCAGGGGTCTCGATCTTGATGAATGTCATTGCCATGACCTCAGTCAACCAAGTCAAAAACCTGGGTGTTGTCTTTGATTTATCTCTCTTTCTAGCCTCCTCATGCAAAAAGTAACCATAAATAATCCATTCTTTCTCTGTACAATCTCTCCAGGGTGCCCCATCAATTTCCACAAGAACATCTTCCATTCAAGTCCTCATTATTTCCCCCCTGGTTTCATACAGAAGCCCTCTGCCTGGTCTTGCCTCCAGACCTGCATTCCACCAATCTATTCTATATATTTTTGGAGAGGAATTATATCCAATGCAAAATCTTGTCATAAACCTCACCTTCGGGATAAAGTGCTGCCTTTCTCTCTGTCTTGCTAAATTTTATGCATTTTCCTAAACAAGTGATGCTCTCTCTTCGTATGCCTTACCATTATAAATAACTGCTTCTTCTGTGTAAAATTCTCATATTCCCTGACTTTGCCTGGCTGGTTGCTGCTCATTCTGCTCAGAACACAGGAAACCAGAGCCACAGAAACTTCCAAAATATGAAGTATATATTCTCATGGGGTTGACACACAAGGATCAAATAAAAATATATTACCATAATACTAAACATATGTTTAAATATAATATCAGACTATGTAAATGGTCTACATATAGGTGTCTATGTGAAGTGTAGGCAAAATGAGAACTGACTTGGCAACTATGTGTTTATAGTATAACAAAAAAGGAAAGAGAGGGGAAAAGGAACATAGCTTACAAAAGCAGATAAGTAATCTAGTAACATACACCAAAGAATGGATGCAGATTCATTATTAGTTTATCACACAATAGATTAACTTGATAAGACTATAAATCAATAAGTCAAGAGATCAGAGATAAATATATTAAATAGCTGAATTAATTGCAAAGGGATATTTCAGAGCTAAGGTACAAAAACTAACATTGGGATACATCCTCATTATAGTTATAAATAAGTTATATACTGCAAGGACAAAATGTCATTGTCTGAAAATAAAATGAATAAATTTAACCACAAATAATCACAGTGAATTCAGAGGAAAAATCAGATATTATAAGTCATTTAAGAAAATCTAAAGGATATTAGAATGACACAATATAATTCAATATATTTTAGTTTGTCTGAAATAGAGATCCCAAGAAATTGAACAGAATAATTCTTAAAAACTTGTGTAAGGACATGTCTCTAAAATGAAGAAAGAAATATTTCCTGATTATGTATATCAAGAATATTGGTTCAAATATGCTGCTTCAGGACAATATCTGGCTAATTTTTTTTAAAGGCAAAAAATTTTTTTAATTAATTCTTCAAGTATCCAAACTGAAAGAACAACAACATCTTCTGGTCTTAGGCTTCATAATGAAGTGAAATGCTAGAAGACAATAAAGAATGTCCACACATCTCTGAAAAAGGGAAAAATGTGTTTTGTGTAAAGATTAAAGATACCACAAGGCATTAAAGAATTCTGGGAAAATAATTTAAGTGCACATTGAAAAAAACTACTGAACAACAAAATCCATCCAATAAGGAGGAGGATGAAGAAAATAGTTGAAATATATCTGGTGTACAAAAATAGACTGTCTAAAATAGGACTCAACATATCTATCAATATAAAATAGCCAGTGTAATGTCACCCAGTTATTCTGGGTTTCAATTCTTGGTCAAATCCAGGATCAACCTTCTTCTTTCCTGTTTTCCAGGGATGCTCTGTGTGTGTGCATGTGCATGCATGTGTGTATGATGGGGGGCATCAGGTAGCATCCTGTCATCAGAGGAAGAATGGGACCCTTGCTAGCGTACCGTACTTTGCCTTTGCTGGCCCAGTAAAGATGTCACTTGCCTTCTCTGATTCTCATCATTATACACTGGCACCAGCACCCTCTGCCAATGTCATGATCCTGTCTTGACCCTTGTTTATTAGGTCAATTCCCTTTGAGTCCTCTTCATTCCAATCTCAGCTCCTCTTGTATCTTTAACACACTCTCAAGACTTCCTGACTTTTCTTGAGGTCTAAGGAACTCCTGCCTGCTTTCTATACATCACAGTGACATATGAGGGACTTAGAGGCCACACGAGGGGCCACATGCCTAGGTGTCATATTGGTTGTAGGAATTCTTTATAAGGTTTTCCATCACCATCCTAGTACTAATGAAGTCAGGTTATTGTTCCCCTGCTCTAGGATTCTTATACATGTGTCTTGGTTTCTATCAAGTACGTCTTGTACCACCACCTCTCCCAAGACTCTGCCCAAAGTGATAGAATGCTAGGCACAATGCAGGATGCACCAGTTTCTACATCCTAGTCATTATTTCTCCAATGCTCCCCATGCCACCATTGCTCAATTTTTTTTTTCTCCATTTGTGATGGAAAGTGGCTTTTATGTGATGATTTATCCTTCTTTATCATTCCGTGGTTGATTTATGAATTCTATGTTCTGAGTCATAGCAGTTTTGGCTCTTAATAGTTAAACTCTAGCATTAAGAACTCAAGACGTTTTGGTTAGCTGGTCAAGCCTGACTCTTGACGTTGAAAGCCATGGGCTTCAAATCTATGGTTTTTGCTATAGATTTATAAAAGTATACTTGAAATCTCAAAAAAATTTGACTACTTTTGTCGCTGGTCCATTCATTCTCAGCTGAGACTATGAATATAGAAAGTGAAGGATGCATCTTAAATTGTAAGAGGGATGATGGAGATAAAGGGATTTAAGAAACAAATACAAAAACTAATACCCAGTTATTACTCCAATTGATAAATATATAACTCAAGAAAGTAGAAATATTGAGCAAAAGTGAGGCAATGAGAACTGAATTCATTTAATACGCAAAACCAAAAGTAAGCATGAAGGGAAATAATTATTTTTTTCATATTATTTGATGTTTTAAAGATACTAAGGGTTAAATGCCCTCCTATTTGCTTTCACTGCAACCTGTATTTACAGTCAGTCATCACACTGTATCATGTTTACTTTATGTTTCTTCCATTAATCTGTAAGCAAATTTAGGACAGTAACAGGGTCTTTATGTCCTCAGTTTTTAGCATTGTGCCTGGCACATTGTAGATATATAATAGATTGTCTCAGTGTACACATAAAATAATAAAAAAAGAATAATGAAAGAATGAATGTTCAACTTTTATTGAGTTCTAACATGTTCCAGGCACTGTTCACTATTTTAAGTGTTTTGTGTTTAACTTAATTCTCACAATAACAATCCAGTGAGATTTGTATTATTGTTATCCCCGTTTTATAGATGAGGAAATGGAGGCACAAAGAGGCAAAGAATGGATAAATAAATGAGTAAGTGAATATTTCAAATTGGCTTAAGCATTAGATAAAGAAAAGGGACTTTTATGAAATAAAGCAAAAAGATAGGTTTGGGCTACATTAAATAGGACTTACGTGCTTTGCTACAAATTTGGGCTTAATCCTGTTGAAGACTCTCATTATCCAAAGTATGATCTGCAGGAAGTTCATACGTGTTACATGTGACAAAGTAATTTGTTTTTAGTTTGGAAAACGTTGAGTGTAACAGAGTTAAATAGAACTTTTTAGAATTTTTAAAGTTAGAAAGAGCATTGTGATTTTGATGAGGCTGTTTCTCGCCAAAATATTTTACCAAGAAACTCACAAGGGCGGCAGACTTGGCCCAGTGGTTAGGGCGTCCGTCTACCACATGGGAGGTCCGCGGTTCAAACCCTGGGCCTCCTTGACCGGTGTGGAGCTGGCCCATGCACAGTGCTGATGGCGCAAGGAGTGCCGTGCCACGTAGGGGTGTCCCCCGCAGGGGAGCCCCACGCACAAGGAGTGCACCCCATAAGGAGAGCCACCCAGCAAGAAAGAAAGTGCAGCCTGCCCAGGAATGGGGCCGCACACGTGGAGAGCTGACACAACAAGGTGACGCAACAAAAAGAACCACAGATTCCCATGCTGCTGACAAAAGCAGAAGCGGGCAAAGAAGATGCAGCAAATAGACACAGAGAACAGACAACCGGGGGGGGGGGGAGGGGAGAAAAATAAATAAATAAATCTTAAAAAAAGGGAGAAAGATGATTTTTAAAAAAAGAGAGAGAGAAAATGAAATTTAAAAAAAAGAAGAAACTCACAGAATTGGTATTGAACAGAACACTACACTGGAGTCAGTGGGGAAGTAACAAAAATTATTAAGTTTATTTCTTAGCTTATTTCTTAGAGAGATTATTTCTAGCTATGGTGCATTAGATTCATTGCATATTGATTTAACCTGCAATCCAGCGTGCTCGTATTTAATTTTTGGCTCCACTTTTTATTGGCTGTGTGACCAAGACCAATTTGCTTAATCTTTCTGTGCTTCAGTTTTCTCATGCATAAAATGAAAATAATAGTAGTATTTACTTCATAGACTTATTGTGAGCATTAAATAAAATAATCTATATAAAGTGATAGGAACAAAACCTGGCCCATATTAAAGACTCAATTCATATCAGCAATTACTATTTTGCAATCATCCAAGTAACACGTTAATAGAGACATACAATATAGGTAAATGGCAGTAGAATTTTAAAGAATATAGATACAAGGGAAATGCAATCTGATACAGGACTCCGATACAGAATATGAGAGAATTCCTACAAATAAAAAGGAAAAAGACAGTCAATCCACTTTTTAAAAAACAAGCAAAAGTGTTTAACTGATACTTCAGAGAAGAGGATATACAAATATTCAATAAACACATGAAAGGATGATCAACATCATTGGGGATTGGGGAGATACAATTAAAACTATAAGCTAGTACCTCATATAAGTGGTCAGAAATTTTAAATTGACAAGCGCTGGTGGTGTGTGGAAGCACTAAACCTGTCATACACTGCTGATGGGAGTATTAGACTGGCAAAATCATTTTGGAAACTTTGATAATATCTAGTAGAGCTGAATATGCATGCCCTTTGACCTAGAAATTCCACTACGAGGTATGTAACCAGCAAAAATATGAATATGCAGCAAAAATAATGCACAAGAATGTTAAAAGTAGTATTATTCATAACCTGGATACTACTCAAATATCCATCAAGAGTAGAATAAATTGTTACACATTCATGCAATGGAATACTATACAGCAATGAAAAATGAATAAACTACTGCTACCCACCACAGCATTACAGACATAATATTGAGTGAAAAAAGCCAGGCAGGAAACAATACCTGTTTTTTAAATTTTATGTATGACATTCAAAAACAAACAAAACTAACCTATGGTAATAAAAATAAGATTGGTGGTTGTGTGGGGAGATGGGATTATTATCTGGATGTAGGTTCTGCACTGCTGCCAGTGCTCTATTTGCTGATGTGGATAGTGATGATATGGATACATTCACTTTGTAAAAATGAATTGTGTTGTATACTTAGGATTTCTGCACTTTTCAGTGTGCATGTTATACTTCAGTAGAAAAATTTATTTAAATACATGAGACAATGCTAAATTGGAAATCAGGACTACTTAGTAAACTGAACTGATGTAGAGGATTTGGAAGAAGAAAATGCTGAATATGGATCCATGGTTTTTAGTTTGTGTGAATGAAAGGAGGGTTGCAAATTCAGTCTACGTAATATTGCTTAACTTCCTGAACAGTGCCAATCCCACAGCTGAAAACTATTCATTGTTTCTTGTTTCTAAACCTGGAAATGAAGTCCAGCTTCCTTGACTTTATATACAGACCCTCTCTATTCTGCTGCTCTTCCCTTATCTGAACCTTCAGCTTCAGCTCAGAGCGATGCCTATATACATTTTCCTAGAATATGTTACTCTGGCCTCTGATTCCAGGTCCTTGCCCATTCTGTACCTGTGGCTTAGAAAGCTGCCATGTCCCTTGCAAGTCCTGCCTTTGCTTCAAGGTCCAAGTTAGGTCCCCTTTTGGCATACCATCTTCTTTAATAGCCAAAGATCTCAGAATTCTTCCATTTTTCTAACTCGAGAATCATTGGTTGGTTGTACCATGGTAATACTTAGCCAAGACTACTCTTTGTTGTATTGGTCTTTTGGGTTTTCCACTTCTCACCTTTCTGTTTTAACACTACCTTCCTTTTTTCTTTTTTATCCTTTTTTTTTTTAATTTCTCCATAGTTTTGCTAGTATTTTTATATACCTTTCCTGTCTCCTCATTGAGAAACTAAGTCCCTAAATACAGAAGCCACATTTTATATTTCTCTTTCTTCAATGCCTGACACATAGGGGTATCTCAACAAATGTTTATTAATTATGATATTTGCCTTAAAAAAAGAGACAGTGAAGAACAAAGCACACACAGATCATAGATTTTTCTATTTCAAATCCTGAGCTAGTTCTAGAAATTATTATACTTCAAACTTTTGGAATTTGTAATGATCTCAGTAAAAGCAATTTAATACATCCATAATGTATGCATACTTATTAAAAATTGTATAAATATTTTATTCCAAAAATATATTATGCATAAAAAATACAAGTATAGAAAATAGAAAATTCAAGGTTAGGATATACGAAATAGAATTTTCCATTGTGTTGCTTAGAGTGGTGACTTTTACACATGGGACTAAGTTCATCATTAATGAGGCATCCCTCATGTTTTATAGGGTCTCCTTGAAATTTTTTACCTGTTTTCGTCTGGCTTTGTTTTTAATCTCATGTTGTGGCTTAGGAGAATCTTGTATTAGGAGTAGAAATATCCATTCTACCTTTTACTGGTTAGTTGCATTGTTTGCATCATCTTTGATCTGCATTTTTGGGGGGGTTATTTGTAGGTCACTTGTTCACTTATGAGAGTTAGTCCTGTTCAAATTAGTCAATGGAATGACAAATAGTCTTAACTTTACTCTTCTTCAAGGTTATCGTGTCTATCATCTGTTGCTCTGATCAGTGCTATCCATTTATGAAACATAGGCTAAAATCTAAATATGGAATGGCACATCATGACCGTTGTCAATTGGTATATGATCTTCTGGCAAAACTAATCTCTCTTATTTTTTATATGAACAATAAAACCTTCTAACATTTTTTTCCTACAGTCGTCTATATTTTCTTATGCTTTTCACTTTGAAAACAACCATACCACTTTCTTCATAGGGATAATATTTCCCACACTCTTCTAATCATTTTAGATGATCTACTTTAGGATTCATGAACAGCCGGAGCATGGGTAATCTTTCCAGGGCTCCTAAATGGAGAGCTAACTAATGCCCTAAGCTATCACCCATATCACTAGCCCCCTTTTCTTTTGCTTTTTATTTCTCAATACAATTTCCTGTTATTCAGTTCCTACCCATATTAGTTAGTTGCCATTAGTCAATAGTAATTATTTGGAAATTTTATATAGAAGACCTGTGCTATGTAGTTCAACATTAAAGTCCATTTCCTCTGAAGAAAGACTGTGCCAACTCACACTCTGAAGTTTACACTCCCCCCCCTTAGGTTAATTATGCTTTTACCCCTTTGTTAAACTTAATTCGAAGTCTTGGCATTGCAGTCAATAGATTGGATATCAGAAGCCATGTGGTTTGTATTAGCTTATGCCCAAGACATAGGCTAATATAAATCAACAGCTGGGGGGCAAATCAAAGAGCAGGGGGCAGAAAGTTCAAGGACAGGGCCTGCCTTTGTATGCCAGCACTGCTTCTTAGCAGGCACATGATTCAAGTCAAATTACTTTTAGATTCAAGTCCTCATTTATAATAATACATACTTCTCAGGGTTGTTGTGAGAATTACATGATGTATGTCCAGTGCCTAGCATATGCAAGATGTTAATAAATGGTGCCTGTCAGCACTGTTGTTATCGGTCCTGAGATTAAACTCCTATAAGGACGATTTTCGTGCTTTTCACCTAGCTTCCTTAATGGAGCTACCTTACTGTACCATTTACTTCTCCCTCCTGTGCAAATAGACTTCTCTTTAAAGTATGAATTTGGAGTAGAATTAAATGGGAAATTTTCTTGAAATGCCTTGCAGGTTCGTTTACGCAGGGAGCAGAGAAATCCATATCCCTGGTTCGAGGAGGGAGAAGTGCGTATGCAGCAGCTTTGGCATGGGAGAAAGGGAGCTCCGAGCCAGAAGAGAGGGTACTCTCTGAATGGTTAGAATCAGTGAAGGAAAACCCTGTTGTGACTAATTTTGAGGTAAGATCAAAAGCATTATGGGTAAAAGAACTGAAGTAGTTCTCTGGCAACCTAAATTACCCATCACACAATTCCTTTTCTATTTCCTCTCAGATGATAGTAGTCATACACCACATTCCTTTTTTTTTTTTTTGCTTCAAATATTAAATTACTCATGTATTGCTATTCAAACAAGCATTCTATAGTACCATATTTAGCATTCCTAGCATGCCTGAAATACCAGGAAAGGCAACACATGAATAAAACAGCTTAGACTTGCCTTAAGTATTACTTTTGGTCTCCCCACACACAAAATAAATCTGATTTCTGTCAGGGGGCAGGGTTGTCTGTTTTTTTGTTTGTGTTTTGCATGCATCTTTGTGGTTTTTTGTTTGAGCACTTTGTGGTTTTTTGTTTGAGCACTCTTAAATCTTCATTTATGGCTCTGTAGGATAAATGGGATTTTAGAGACATTCAGCTTCCTGTTTTTATCACCACTGATTGAATTTACCATTAGTGTATTTGCTGTAATAACATGAAGAGGTGATTTTCAAAAATTTATCATAGACCATTTTAAAGTCAGCATTGCCCAAAACCAAGTAATAAAGGACCCCAAAGATACTATGAAGAAAAAGAAGTTCAGTAATTATGTAAGTGGAATCATTCACAGATAACAGTGAGGTACACTGAGTTCTATAGGTTATAATAGGAAAACAAGATCCAGCTGCCCAGCTTGGCACTTGTAAGTTACATATTGTCCTAAATAGCCATTTCTTTGGAGTTTTAGAATGTTAATAAAATGAGGTCTGATTTTTGGTTAGCTCCATTTATTTTTTACTGTAAGTCTTCAATGCACCCAGTTGGAAAGTTCATTCCTTCATTATCTCCCATGCCACATTTTCTCATCTGGCTGCACCAAAAGCGTGGAAAAACATAGAACACTGAAAGCCTTTCTGCTTCATCTTCCCTAGACTTTTCTGCTTGAATCAAATTTAATTAAGTTTTGAGAATTAATGAGCCACCTAAGTCTTAGCCACCTATCTCACTACTTTAATGCATGCATTTGATGCTTAATATATAACATAAGTCCAAGTAAGGGCTACCTCAAATAAGGCTTCCTACACAGTAGACTTCCAGGAAAAACAAGGTCTAGATACATCATTCCTGCCATGCTTTAGGGACAGCAGAAGCTGGCTAATTTTGCAGAGAACTGCTAGACCCACCGAAGAGAGGAAAGAAATTCTCTTGTTCTCATATAGAGGACTTTTCTCCATAGTTCTATAGGCAGATATTTTATCTTCTGCAATGATTCCCATAAAATGTAGAATTTTCCAGGTCCTATAGGAACTGGGCAGTGATGGCAACATATTGCCTATGGGGTATGTCTGAACCTCCTCTTTACCATCTGCTTTTAGCTTGCTCCGATCACGGACTTGGTAAGAAACATCCCCTGTGCAGTAACAAAAAGGAATAACCTCAGGAAAGCTTTTCAAGAATACACAACCAAGTTTGACCCTTGCAAGTGTGCCCCATGCCCTAATAATGGCCGGCCTGTGCTCTCAGGGACAGAATGTCTGTGCTTGTGCCAAAGTGGCACCTATGGCGACAACTGTGAGAAACGATCACCTGACTATAAATCTAGTAAGTATCAGAAGCTTATTGTGGGGTAAGCACCTTGTCCCCTCCCAATTGTGTTCTAGGATAGTGTACTAAAGAAACCAAACAAAATGAAAATTTCTGTTAGTAGCCTCTACCCTGTGTGCAAGCTCACAGGAAAAAACAATCCTGTATGTTTAGATGCGAAATCAGACAGATTTTAGATTCATATATAGGTGTGAGTCTCAGCTGTGACCTTGGAAAAGTTACCTAACCTCTTTTTGTCTCCGTTTTTTATGCATAAATTTGGAATAATCTACCAGAGGATTAAAACAAATAAACAGCACAATGCCTGTACCATAAAACAATAAAATAAATACTATAAAATAAAATATGTGACACTGTTATTATAAACCTTATGTATTGTATTATAATATAGGATGAGGATGCACTTATACTATTAAGCCAAAACCAAAGTTTCTGTACAGGACTAATAATGATTATAGTTACCTCAAATCCTCCTTAGGATGGAGTCTGTGTAAAATATTTGCTGAGAGATGATTTAGCCTTGAAGGAACAGGAAAGGGAAATCAGGCCACATTTCAGGCACTTTCCACAGGTAATTTCTTTTAATCCTTACAGTAACCCTATGATATTACATAAAAGGAGGTTACACTGCTAAAAAGTAAGCAAACCATGTTGTCCAATCTCTAAATCCAAACTCTCGCATGATCCATGGTGGGTCTTCCTCTGTTCCAGATGCAGTAGATGGGAATTGGGGTTGCTGGTCTCCCTGGAGCAAGTGTGATGCTACTTATAGAAGATCAAGAACCCGAGAATGCAATAACCCTGCACCCCAACAAGGAGGAAAACCTTGTGAGGGGGAGAAGAGGCAAGAGGAGGACTGTACATTTTCAATAATGGAAAACAAGTAAGGACAGGCACAGGGAAAGAATGGGGTATTTAGCCCCACTAATATTAAGAATTAAGATATTTATTATCCTACAGCTTACTACTGTAAAGAAATGTAAGAATTTTACCTATTCCAACACATCAAATTGATGGGCATTGGATCTGCTGCTACTCCTTCCTCTCCATGTAAAGCATTTTCTCTTTTTTAAACACACAGTACACACATTTATTTACAAATTCATATGCATATATGCACACAAATATATGCATATACATGCATAAATATGTATATATCCATACATGTATATGGATGCATATAAATATATTCATGTATTTATTTTTCCCATTTAGTGGACAACCATGTATCAGTGATGATGAAGAAGGGAGCGAGACAGATCTTCCTGAGATAGAATCAGATTCAGGGTGTCCTCTACCTATTCCTCCAGAAAATGCATTTATCAGGGTAAGCATCTTGACCTTCACTTTAGATTTGATGTTCAAAAAGTAGCACTTGAAAAGCATGGATTTTCTTTTGAGAGATACTGTTTTCCTATTTTAATAATCTACTGAATTTCAAAGTGAAGAAAAAAGTATTTGGAAATGCTTTGCCATTCTTCCATCTTGAATTCCCTGGAGATGTCTTCATTTCTGGTGGTTAGGCCGAAGGGTAGCAGGTGGCTTTGTTCTTGGACACTACTCAATTTGCATGGACAGTGATAGAATATTTAAGTGAATGGAAAATTAACTTGAACACAATATAGGTTTGGAAGATTTGTAAGAATTTGCAACAAAGATTGGTTGCTTATTTATGAGTATGAGCAAACCAAACCCCTGTCTAAGGCATGTCATCAGAGAGGTAGCAGAGTTATCAGATATCAGAAACTTATCAGAATCTTGGCTATAATCATAGCAGTTGCTGAGTCTGTAATTTCTCATTAGGTTAGAAACCTATAGACGTCTTAAGCATTCAAAACAATTTTAATGTATCTTTTAAATTAATTTTATCTATTTTCATTAAGCCACAATGGGTTTCTATTATTTTTTATAAAAATTGAATAGTTAAAATGATTACAAGCTACTTTGTCAGATAGGCCAGTGGCTTTCGATATATATTTTCCAAGAGATATATAATATTTACAATGGGATCATAGAAGGCATGCTCTCTAATCAAACTTATCTTTCTTAAACTCAGTGAAGCCTCTAAATTAATCTTACTCCCAACTATATCATGTTTATGATCAAAGATGAATAATCTTTGATAATTCAAGGCCAGCAAATAAGTATTCATGGAGCATAGTCTGGGCTAACATATCATCCATGTTATTATGTCTTTTGCCCATGTGTTAGGTACCATGCCCAAAAGTTTCAGGGGAGGAAATACTCTGTGGGAATGAAATTTCAATGTCTTTACTCTAAAATACAACAGAATCAACTGGAGGGCTTGTGAAAACACAAAATGCTGGGTCCCACTCCTGGAGTTCCTGATTCAATAGGCCTTGGGTGGAGCCCAGACATTTCAATATCTGACAAGTTCCCAGGCAATATGTCACTGGTTCATGAGTCATACTAAAGAAACCAATCCTCTAGATTAGGTGTCAGCAAACTATGACCTGCAGGCCAACTAACCCACTACCTGTTTTATAAATAAAGTTTTATTGGAACACAATCATGCTCATTTGTTTATATATTGCCTCTGGCTGCTTTTGTACAATTGTGAAGGCAAGTAGGTATGACAGAGACCATATGGCCTGCAAAGCTTAAAATATGGAGTTTGTGACTGTATTAGTCAGCCAAAGGGATGCTAATCTACTAGCTTTTATAAAGGGTATTTATCTGGGATAAAATCTTACAGTTACAAGTTGCCAAAATCAGTTGCCATGTGTTAAATTAAGATGGAGGGTAATCTCTGCCTGGTCTCTCCTTCTAGGGCTTGTCTCTCTTCCCAGGACTTTAGCTATTTGAGTCTTCTCCTTTCTGTCACATGGCAAAAGTGAAATGACCAAGTTCTCTCCTCTTCCTTCTCTATGGAGCTCTCTTCCTGTGTGTCTTCTTGTTTTTGGTGTTTTTTTAATCTTTTTTTTTTAATTAAAATTAATAGGTCACAAAGAACATTACCTTAGAAAACATAAGAGGCTCCTATAAAACCCACTCCCCACCACCCACCCCAATCATTTTTGTAAATTGTGTTTTTTGAAGATATATACATCTCAAAAAATGTTACATTAAAAAACATGAGGTTCCCGTATACCTCCCACCTCCCAACCCCACTCCTCCCACACCAACAACCTCCCCCATCATTGTGGCACACTCATCGCACTCGGTGAACACATTTTGGAGCATTGCTCTACCACATGGATAATAGTTTACCCTCTAGTACACACTCTCCCCCAGTACATTCAGTGGGTTATCGCAAGATATATAAAGTCCAGCATCTGACCCTGCAATATCATTTAGGACAACTCAAGGTCCCAAAAATGCCCTCAAATCACATCTCTTCTTCCTTCTCCCTGCCCTCAGCAACTGCTGTGGCCACTTTCTCCACCTCAATGCTATAATTTCTTCAATTACTATCACAATAGTTTTATAGTAGAATATCAGTAAGTCCACTCTAATCCATATTTTATTCCTCCATTCTGTGGACCCTGACATGGCGATGCTCACTCCACCTCTAGATCAAGAGGGGCTTAGATTCCACATGGATGATGGATGCAATTCTTCTGCTTGCAGTTGTGGGACTCTTGATTCCCTGGTGTGGTGGTTGACCATCTTCACCTCACTGTTAGCTGACCTGGGTAAGTCCAACAAACCAGAGAGTAGGAGTTGCAACTCTGCTGAGGCTCAGGGCCCAGCTGGCACATGGGCAGTCCAGAGATTCAAGTTCCCTGTGTATACACCATCTCTAGCACCAACCACAGGTTCAATAAAAGTGACAGAAGAGGCATGTGTAGAAAGGTCACATCTGAGTCCAGCTCCATCACACTCAGGAACACAAATTCCAAAGTAGGACCCTCTGACATGGCACAGAACTCCAAATCCATCTGCCATGGCTATATACTCTGTGGGTCTCAGTAGCCTTTAGGAGAACCAGTACCTAGGGTTGTGTCTACTTTAGCTTTTTCTGGGGTCCTGCTGAGGCTTGCATAAGTGCAACCCCTCTGATGACCTCCTGACTCTTTTTTGAAGACTCTTAGCCACATAAACTCATTTGTCTTTGTCATTTCTCCCTTTTATTCAAGGTCAAAAAGCTGTTTTTAACATATTATCCTACATGTAGGCTGAGATATTCTGCCGGTCTGAGTTGACCCTTTTATTCAAGGTCTTTTTCTGGTTACATCATCAGCTGGTAGTAATCCTGCAGCACCAGGGAGGTTCATCCCCAGGAGTCATGTCCCATGCTGGGTGGGGGAAGGTAATGCATTTACATGCTGAGTTTGGCTTAGAGAGTGGCCACATTTGAGCAACATGGAGGCTCTCAGGAGGTAACTCTTAGGCACCCTGAAGCTGTAGGCCTAGTGCATATTTCAGGCACACAGGCTCATAAGCATAGTCATCAGTATCAAGGGCTCATTATTGGACCATCCCTCTTTGTTGGTCTTTGCTGTTGCACTTGGGGGATGGCTGCTGTTCCCTTGGGGAATGTGACAGAGCTCCCCTGGGTAGGAACTCAGCACTCCCTCAGTTGATGTTTGTAACTGTAACTACTATGAAAATAACCAACATATATCAGAACATTTTTATGTTCCCTATATACATGCCCTGGAGAACTCCCTCCCACCCATGTGCACCCCATCAGTAACACTCCACACCAGTATTCCTCCCCTGCCATAGTTGAACCTCTCTGTGGTCCAAAACTTCTTCAACAATGAAGCCTAATATATTGCCAAATTCAATTAATAGGAAATTGAAGTATAGTGATGGGTTTAAAGTTTAGAAATAGAATACATACTAATTTAGAAATACTAAAATAAAAATAAATTGGTGTATTAAAAATGAAAAATATTATAAAGCTTTGTTTTTAACATTTTGCCTTTCATCACTGTAATAGGTGGTGCCCTATGTGTACAGTGCCAAGGTACTTTCTTTCACTTATTCCTCCCTGTCTACATCTTTTCTTTTTTTTTTTCCTTCTAATTTTTAGTTTTGTCTTCAAAAAGTTTTAGATGGCACTAATTCACATATACAATATAGGGGACTCCTTCATATCCAACATCAAACCCTTTTCCCCTTTCCCCAGCAATGATCTTTTAACATGTTCATGTTATATTTGCTGCAGCTGATGTACAGATTTTGAAACATAGCTATCAAACATGGTTCCATTTGGGTTTACATTATGATTTATATTTTAGACTGCACACATTTTTAAATGTTTAGTTTCCTTATGTTTTACATTATGGTTTACATTTTAGCTTGTAGGGTTTTATACACTTATGGTGTAAGTTAACATGTCTCATATCCATCATTACATGATCTTGTGGAGCACTTCCATTGCCCTCCAGATGCCCTGCTTCTGTCTATTCTATACCTCTCAGGGTCCACAGTTACAATCTTCACTACCTGAGGGACCAGATTTACAGATACTTGCAACAATGCTGAGGGCTTGACATAATAGACTGCCCTAAATGATTGGGAGCCCCTGATTCTCTCAAGAGACACAATTCACACTGTTTGAGAACATCAAGTCTCCCCAGGATGTGGGTTCACTTTCACACTCATTGTATGAGTCTCCACCCAATGATATAACATACTGTGACAAAATGAGCACTCACACATTCCCTAGAAGCCCGCCCCTGTACCAGATGCCCCCCCAAACACCTTGAACATGTAATCCTTCCTGATTATACTTTCTAAAGAGTTTTCTCAACATTATAGTTTCAACCATATACCTGACCATCTCCCATATTCAACAGTTCTTCCCATCCCTCCCCCCAATTCCTTGGGCCATCTGACCCATCCTCCCAACCCTAGCCCCCTCAAGCCTGCAAAGCCCCACCCAAGGCATCCCTATGCCCCCATCTTATCCCTTTAGCTTATCATAAACTTCACCCATGTAGGTGTCAGTTCACAACCTTCCTCTACCCCCTCCCCCATATTCCTTTAAAACTATCTTCCAGTTGCTAGCTCTCTGAGACAGCTTGGTTTCCTTGTTTCAGAGAGGTCATGTAGTATTTGTCCTTCAATGCCTGGCTTGCTTCACTCAACATAAGGTCCTCAAGATTCATCCATGTTATCACATGTGTTTGTACTGTATTCCTTCTTACAGCTGAGTAGTATTCCATTGTATGTATACACCACATTTTATTTATCCATTCATCTGTGGATGGGCATTTGGGTAGATCCCAACTTTTGGTAATAGTGAATAATGCTGTTATGAACATTGGTGTGCATATATCAGTTTGTGTCCTTATATATACCCAGCAGTGGAATTGCTGGGTCATATGGCAAATCTATAGCTAACTTTTTGAGAAACTGCCAAACTGTCCTCCAGAATGGCTGGATCCTTCTGCATTCCCACCAGCAGTGGATGAGTGTTCCCTTTCCTCCACATCCTCTCCAGCACTTGTAGTCTTCTGTTT
The DNA here is from genome assembly GCF_030445035.2 of Dasypus novemcinctus. Taxonomy (NCBI): domain Eukaryota; kingdom Metazoa; phylum Chordata; class Mammalia; order Cingulata; family Dasypodidae; genus Dasypus; species Dasypus novemcinctus. Next base: position 44,594,776 of record NC_080674.1, on the reverse strand, counting down.
TGTTGTTGTTGTTTTTGATAGCTGCCAGTCTTATCAGAGTAAGATGGTATCTCATTGAAGTTTTGATTTGCATTTCCCTAAGAGCTAGTGATTGTGAGCATTTTTTCATGTGCTTTTTAGCCATTTGTATTTCTTCTTTGGAGAAGCACCTGTTCAAAATTTTTTCCCATTTTTTAAATGGGTTGATTTGTCTTTTCATTTTTACGTTATAGGAGTTCTTATATATGCAGGATATAAGTCTCCTATCAGATATATGGTTACCAAATATTTTCTCCCATTGGGTAGGCTCTCTTTTCACTTTCTTGACAAACACTTTTGATGTGAAAAAGGCTTTAATTTTGAGGAAGTCCCATTTATCTATTTGTTCTTTTGCTGCTCGTGCTTTGCGTATCAAGTTCATGACCCATTTCCTATTACAAGGTCCTGTAGATGCTTCCCTACATAGTACTCCAAGGTCTTTATGGTCTTGGCTCTTACATTTATGGCTTTGATCCATCTCGAGTTGATTTTTGTATTAGCTGTGAGGTAGTAATCCTCTTTCCTTCTTTTGCATATGGATATCCAATTCTCTAGGCACCATTTTTTGAAGAGGCCATTCTCTCCTAGTTGAGTGGGCTTGGTGGCCTTGTTGAATATCAGATGCGTGTATATATGAGGATTCATATCAGGATTCTCAATCAGGTTCATTGGTCAGTTTGTCTATCCTTGTGCCAATACCTTGCTGTTTTCACTACTGTAGCTTTCTAGTATGTTTTGAAGTCAGGTAGTGTGAGTCCTCCAATTTCATTTTTATTTTTCAATATGTCTTTGGCTATTTGGGGCCTCTTTCCTTTCCAAATAAATTTCATAGTTTTTCTAGTTCATTAAAAAGTGCCGTGTTGATTTTTATTGGGATTGCATTGAACCTATAGATCAGTTTTGGTAGGATAGATATCTTAATGATATTTAGTCTTCCTATCCATGAACAGGGAATAGTCTTCCATTTATTTAGGTCTTTTCGATTTCCTTGAACAGTGTTGTGTAGTTTTCTGTGTATAAGTCTTTTACATCTTTAGTTAAATTTATTCTTAGGTATTTGATTTTTTTATTTACTATTGTAAATTGTATTTTTTTCTTGATTTCTTCTTCAGATTGCTCATCATCGGTGTGTAGAAATGCTTCTGATTTTTGTGCATTGATCTTATAACCTGCGACTTTACTGAACTCATTTATAAGTTCTAGGAGCTTTGTTGTAGACTTCTCAGGGCCTTTTATATATAGGATCATGTCATCGGCAAATAGTGAAATTTTGAATTCTTCCTTTTCTATTTGTATCTGATTCTTGCCTCAGTGCTTGAGCAAATTCTTCTAACATGTGTTAAACAGAAGGGGTAATAATGGGTATCCTTGTCTTGTTCCTGACCTTAGATGGAAAGATTTTAGGATTTCACCATTGTAATTGATGTTAGCTGTGGGTTTTTCATATATACCCTTTATCATATTCAGAAAGTTTCCTTCTATTCCTATCTTTCCCAGTGTTTTTATCAAGGAAGGGTGCTGTATTTTGTCAAGTGCTTTTTCTGCATCTATAGATATGAACCTGTGATTTTTTTTCTTCAATCTGTTTATGTGTTGTATTACATTAATTGATTTTCTTATGTTGAACCATCCTTGCATACTAGGAGTGAAACCCACTTGGTTATGATGTATAATTTGTTTAATGTGATTTTGAACACAATTAGCAAGTATTTTGTTGAGAATTTTAGTATCTAGTTTCATTAGAGAGATTCATCTGTAATTTTCCTTTCTTGTGGTGTCTTTGTTTGACTTTGGCATTAGGATCATGTTGGCATCATAAAATGAGTTAGGCCATGTTCCTTCTGTTTTTTTTGAAAGAGTTTAAGCAAGATTGGTGTTAGTTCTTTCTGGGATGTTTGGTAGAATTCACCTGTGAAGCCATCTGGCCCAGGGGTCTTCTTAATGAGGAGGTTTTTAATGACTGATTCTATCTCTTTACTTGTGATTGGTTTGTTGAGATCATCGATTTCTTCTTTTGTCAAAGTAGGCTGCTTATGTATTTCTAGGAATTTGTCCATCTCTGCTAAATTGTCTTTTTTGTTGGAATATAGTTTTTCAAAGTATTCTCTTACCATAGTCTTTATTTCAGTGGGGTCAGTGGTGATATCCCCTTTCTCATTTCTTATTTTGTGTATTTGCATCTTCTCTCTGTTTTTCTTTTTTAGTCTAGGTAAGGGTTTGTTAATTTTATTGATCTTCTCAAAAAACCAATTCTTTGTTTTGTTTAGTTTTTTGAGCACTTTCTTATTTTCTATTTCATTTAGTTCTTCTCTGATGTTATTTCTTTCTTTCTTCTATTTGGAGTTAGTTTGTTGTTTTTTTACTAATTCCTCCAATGCGCAATTAGTTTTTCAATTTTAGTTCTTTCTTCATTTTTGATGTACGAATTTATGACTATGAATTTCCCTCTCAGTACAGCTTTTGCTGTGTCCCATAAGTTTTGATATGTTGTGTTATCATTTTCTGTAGTTTCAAGGTAGTTACTGATGTCTGTTGAGATTTCCTCCTTGACCCACTGTTTTTCTAAGAGTGTGTTGTTTAACTTTCATATCTTGGTGCCAAATCTGGTTCTCTGGCCCCTGCAGATTTCCAGCTTCATTGCATGGTAGTCAGAGAAATTATTTTGTATAATTTCAATCTTTCTGAATTCATTGAGAGTTTCTTTGTGGCCTAGCATGTGGTCTATCTTGGAGAATGATCCATGTGCACTTGAGAAGAGTGTATGTTTTGCTGTATTTGTGGTGTAATGTTTTGTATATGTCTATTAGGTCCAGATCCTCTAATATATTGTTCAAAATCTTTTTTTCTTTATTGATTCTCTTTTGAGATGTTCTGCCCAATGGTGATAGTGGTGTGTTAAAGTCCCCCACTATAATTTTAGAGGCATCTGTTCCTTAACTTAGTTTCTCCAGTGTTTGCCTCATGTATTTGGAGGTACTCTTGTTTAGGGGAATAAATGTTTATGATTGTTCTTCCTTCTTGAAATATTATCCCTTTCACTAATATGCAGTGTCCATCTTTGTCCCTAACAATAGTTTTGCATTTAAAGTCTATTTTGTTTGATATTAATATAGCTACTCTTGTCCTTTTTTGGTTATTGTTTGCCTGTAAGATTGTTTTCCAGCCATTCATTTTCAATCTCCTTGAACCCCTGAGTCTAAGATGTGTTTCTTGTAGACAGCATATAGATGGATCATATTTCCTTATCCAGTCTTCCAATCTGTGTCTCTTAACAGGAGAGTTTAATCCATTGATATTCAGTGTTATTACTTTTAAAGAATTACTTACATTAGTCATATTTTTTTTGGATTTTGTTTGTCATGGTCCTTGATCTTTTCTCTTTTTGTAGCTTTAGTTGTTCTTATACTCTCCTCAAACTCTGTCTCTCCTGTTTTTTTCTTTCCTCATGCAGAATTCCTCTTAGTAGGCAGGTTTCTTGTTAGCATACTTTCTTAGTTTCTGTTTATCTGTGAATATTTTGAACTTTCCATCATTTTTGAATGCTAGCTTTTCTGAATAAAGTATTTTTGGTTAGTAATTCTTTTTTTTTAGTACCTTGACTATGTCATACCACTGCCTTCTTGCCTCCATGGTTTCAGATGAGAAATCAGCACTTACATCTTATTGAGCCTCCCTTGTATGTGATGGTTCTCTTTTCTCCTGCTGCTCTTATTATTTTCTCTTTGTCTTGCACATTGGATAATTTGACAAGTATATGTCTTGGGATAGGCCTGTTGAGATTTATGCTGCTTGGGGTGTGTTGTGCTTCCTGGACATGTACATGCATCTCCCTCAATAGGTTTGGGAAGTTTTCAGCCATTATTTCCTCCAACACCCCTTCTATCCTCTTTCCCTTCTCTTCTCCTTCTGGGATGTCTATAATGTGTATGTCTGTGCATTTTGCATTATCATTGAGGTCCCTAAGTTCCTGCTGTATTTTTTCTATCTTTTTATCTATCAATTCTACTATGTTTGATTTCAGATGTAGTGTCTTCCACATCACTAATTCTTTCCTCTGCCTCCTCAAATGTGCTGTTATTTGCTGAGAGTGTGTTTTTGATTTCTTGGATTGTGCTGTTGATCCTCATGATATCTGTTATCTTTCTATGATTGCAATTTCTTTTGTATGCTCTCCAAGTGTTTTCTTTTTTTTTTTTTTTTTTTTTAATTTTTTTATTTTTTATTGACTTTGTAATAATATTACATTAAAAATATATATGTGAGGTCCCATTCAACCCCACCCCCCCACCCCCCCTCTCCCCCCCCCCCCAACAACACTCGTTCCCATCATCATGACACATCCATTGGATTTGGTAAGTACATCTTTGGGCACCTCTGCACCTCATATACATTGGTTCACATCATGGCCCATACTCTCCTCTATTCCATCATGTAGGCCCTGTGAGGATTTACAATGTCCGGTGATTACCTCTGAAGCACCATCCAGGGCAGCTCCATGTCCCGAAGACGCCTCCACCTCTCATCTCTTCCTGCCTTTCCCCATACCCTTTGTCCATTATGTCCACTTTTCCCAATCCAATGCCACCTCTTCTATGTGGACACTGGATTGGTTGTGTCCATTGCACCTTTATGTCAAGAGGAGGCTCAGATTCCACCTGGATGCTGGATGCAATCCTCCCATTTTCAGTTGTAATCACTCTAGGCTCCATGGTGTGGTGGTTGTCCTTCTTCACCTCCATCTTAGCTGAGTGTGGTAAGTCCAATAAATCAGATTGTAGGTGCTGGAGTCTGTTGAGGCTCAGGATCTGTCCAAGTGTTTTCTTAATAAGCTTAATCTCATCCTTCATTTCATTAAGTTGGACCATGATACATGTTTTGAGAGCTTTAATTAGTTGTTCGATGTTCCACTCCTCTTCCTGGTTTTTAGTTTGTTCATTGGATTGGGCCATGTTTTCCTGATTATTGGTATGGTCTATAGTTTTTTGTTGTTGTCTCATCAGTTTATCTTGTTGGGTTTATTCATTTGATTAGCTTCTTCATCTCAGGGTTTAATTAATTGTTGTTTTTGTTTGTTAAATCTTCTCTTTGTCACTTTATTCTTCTTATTCTATTTCCTTGTTGGCTAAGTTCCCTTGAAGGAAAATATTAGGGACAAAGAAAGTAAAAGAGGTAAGAAAAGAAAAATATAATAGTAGTATTGATAGTGATTGTTAGCAGAAGAACCATGTGAGATCTAGGAGAATGGATATTGAACTGATGTAAGCTGTGCATAGTTTTAACAGTAAAAAAGTCAAGTACCTATAATGAGATAGTAAACTGAATATGGGGAGGAATATAGTATGCTTTAAAAGGCCAGTGTGGTCAGGAGACAAGGAAAGAAAAGAAAGGACAATAATAATATAAAGAGTGAATAAATGATAGAAAACAGAATAGAAGTATTAGAGATAAAAAGTCAGAAATATTGGGGGCTAAACAAAGAGAGGTGGAATGTAAGAGAAACAATAAATGATGGTGGATAGAAAGATGTAAAGGAATGGGATAGCATTAGTAGCCAAAAGCTTATATATACAGAAATGAGGAAATTGAGGATGAGGAAGCACATCAAATAAGAAATGTTGCCTGCAGCACCTAATATAAAAAAAGAAAAAAGAAGAAAAAGAAAAAAAAAGAGGGGGGGGGGGAGAAAGGGGGAAAAAAAACAAGCAAGAAAAAGAGAAAGGAAAAAAAGAGCCATGGGGGAATAAAGAGGAAGGAAAAACAAACCATCAAAAAAGAACAGACAAGACCTCAGGCAAGGGATCCTCTTCACAACTGAACAAACTGCTTAGGAGTCTGACCTTCCCCCTTTCTCCCTTCCTCACTTCCCTCTCTCCTAGGGCAGAATGAAGGCTATGTGAGGGTTCCCATAGGAGATTCAGATGGGTCCTGGTGAACTAACTCACCTCAGAAAATAACGTCTCTTAATTTCTTGAGAGAGAGCACCCACCCCTTGCCAGGAACCCTATATATGCTGTTGGAAGCCTGAAAAGCACATCCTACTGTCCCTCTCCCTTAGGTGTATTACAGGGGGGCTAGTTAATTTTCTGACTCCATCTTCTCCCAGACCAAGTTTCCTATCCCAGGGCATTTAGGTAAATCTGGCTCTCTCAGCAGATTCACCAATCTTCTCTTCCTAGGCTCTCCCCAAGTCAGCTGATATGCTCCTCCAAACCCAATAAAAGTGGGACCAGAAAATTGAACCTGCACTCCTTGGGCACCTAAACCCTCCCAACCTTGGAGTTAGTCTGAGACTGGAGGGTTAGGGCAATGTCGGATTTCTGGGAGTGCTGGGCTCGGGAAACAGAGGACCAGGAGAATGTGGAATCAGGGTATTTAGGTTTGTGAAATGTAGGTTGCAGAGGTTCAGGGAACATAGGCTTGGGGTTCACGTGTTTGGGGAAAATGGGGCTTTGGAATATTGCCTCATGACTGGCCGTTCTCAGGGAGCACTGTGGCTCTTAGCCCTAGGGGGAAGGGATTTACCTTCTCACGGCTTCTGAGCTCAGTGTTAGAAACTGCAGTTTTACCTTGAGGAAGCACTAATTTTGTTGCAGTTTCTCCAGATCAACGTCCAGACACTTCCTGCTTTGTAGGTTCCTGAAACAGCCTGCTCCAGCAGGATTCCATCACCACTCAGCCGGTCCTTTGCAGGAGAGATGATAATGGTGTACTTACTCAGACACCATCTTGTCCCCCCTCCCTGTGTGTCTTCTTGATTAAGTGACCATTGATATCAGCCCACCAAGAAGATGGACACTTAATCTGAGTCATGCCTTACTAAAGTGGACAAATCAAAACCCTAATCTTAACAAGTGATTTAATCAAAGACATCTCAGGTGAATCTAATACAATCAAATTGCACCTGGTAGAACAGATTAGTTTACAAACATAATCTTTCTCTTTTTTTGGAATTCATAAATAATCTCAAATTGCCACATACCCCTACAGGCAAGCAATGATGACTTAAGGTAAGGTTTCATTGTTTAGTCAATGTAGCAAAGTGCATCAGTCTGAGCTTGATGGTTGCCACATACACTCATAGGTTACAGCATCATGAAATAAATGGAAGCAGAAGTTTAAAACAATACTTAATTTCAGGAGGATTACAAGAAAAAATATGCAGCCTTTCAAAAAACTATTAATACTTTTCCTCACTCCATTTTCCCTTGGAATCAAAGCCACATCAATAATAACCAATAATAAGATAGTCTTTTTGTATTAAGGAAGTTAAGAGTCTTCTAAGGTACAAGTTGAATCATGTGGTCAAGTAGCAACACAAGTTGACAACTGAGTTTTCACCTCCTCCAACATTCCTAACATCAGTCCTCAGATAATGTTTTCGTTTCATAGGCTTCTCAAAGCAAATACCATGAAATAGGTTGTTAAATAATGGAAATTCATTCTCTCACAGTTAGATTAAGACCCATCCTGATTGAGACCCATCCTGATTGAGGTAGATCACACCTTAATTGAAGTAGCCTCATCAAAAGATCCAAATTACAATGTGTTCATACCCACAGGAATGGATATAGTTTAAGAATATGTTTTTCTGAGCGCAAAACAGTCACAATTGGTCAATTATTTGTGCTCCTCTCCCTCCCAGTAAATGAAAGGAGCATTATACTACTATCTCCTTAAGAATGATAGGACTTTTATCTTTTCGGCAAACAGCTATTGAGCCCTATACAAAGATTTGTAACACAGAAATCTGGTACTGGAATTGCCACTTAAATGTCACCGAGGGGCTGATAAATGTGATAAACATTATAAAAATAGAACTTTGCACAAGTTGCTGCTGGAGCTGAAAGCTTGGTTCATCTCATGAAGCTGGAGAAGTCAAGGAGGTTTTCATAAGGAATTTAGATTTGAGTTGGGTCTTGAAGAATGATTTTGTCAGGCTGAGATGAAAGATGGTGTTGCAAACAGAGGGAACAACCTGGTGAAAACATACAGGCATGAAAGAGAATATTATATTCAAAAAATGACAGGTAGTTTCATTTTCCTAGAACATAGGTTTTATGGAAGAAAATGGTAAGAGGTGAGGTTGGAAAAGTATGCTAAAGCTAATACTTCAAACTGAGAAGTATAAGAGCCATTGAATCTTAAAGATTTTAGTGAACTCCCCATAGAAATTTATCTATTAATTGAGAAAATATATAATGACCAATATGTTACTGGCAATTATGTAACACTCTTAAATGATTTAGTCAATTAATCATGATCACATTTGCACATATTTGCTGCATATGTGGGATATATTACTTATTCAATTTATAGCCAAGACTTGATGAGCATATAGTATCTCTCTTACTATAATAGTAGGCTACAGGCTGAAAAAGCACAGGTTCAGAACATCCCCTATACAGTGGGAAGTAACTTTTTAAGTAAAAATATATCCTAATCAATTTAGGGTATCAATATAGGAAGATGGATTAAAAGAAGACGACTCTAATAATCAGAGAGGTCAGTTAGAAAGCTGTCTTGGCAATAGATACTAAATTGCCCTGAAAAAGGCACTGGCAGAAACTTCTGGGAGGCTGGAGGGTAGAAAAGAAACAGAACTCTCTTCTCTTCAGGAAAAATAGTTAGAGGACAAGCATTAATGGCCTGGAAAAATGTTCTATGGTTAAGGACACCAGTGGAAGCCTGGACACCACCCAGAAGAGAGAGGGCATGGGTAAACAATCTCTATGGAAAGACTGAAACAATCTCTATGGAAAGAATAGTAGCCACAGCTACTGGCAACCTTCCCCCACCCTAAAGCAGACAATTTTGATTTCTCCAGCCTCAGGATATGGCTACAGGCAGATGGGGATGCAGAAATCCACCAGGAAATGGGAGAGGAATACAACCTAAAGCTGATACAACTTTTGGCCAACAAATTTGGTCTGCTCTATCCCACAAGAACTTCCAGGCCAAATGTGGCCACATAATTACTTGCCTAAGGAGCCAGAATGTAATTAAAGAGATCCAACCCTCTCAGTCACCCTTCCTACTGACTGGGACTGATTGTTGAGGATGCAGAGGGGAGTGAAATTATTCCCTACCTGTGAAAAGAGAGGGTGCTTCCAGCAAAGGTTGGAGAACAGCTTCTAAGAAAGTTTGAATGAGGAGGCTCTGAATAGCCTGAAGGCAGAATCTTCTGTCACATTGTTGGCTTCCATAATGCAGGGAACATACTCCAACCAGACTTTGAATGGAGAGGGCTGCCAAAAAGCACCATCCTCTGGCAGATCAAGGAAGTGCATGTGAGGAAATTAAAAGTAAATAAGTAAAAGAGGCTTTTTCTGGCCTTTACAGCCTCCCTCCCCAAGACCTTTGAAAGTGAGTCTGCAACTCATTACTGGGTCCATGGCCTAGATTTGAGTGACTAACAGGAACAATCCCAAAGGCCTAGAATAGGTTGAACCAGGAACCAAAGAATGGCAGTAACACAGAGTCTCCCACCACTAAATCCCTACAAAAGAGAGAGAAATTGAGCATCAGAATAAATTTACCATCATTATCAAATGCTTAGACATGAGCAAAAAATAACAAGCCATACTAAGAAATGCCCCAACCAAAGGAATATATCAAAGCCCCAGATGAGATAGAGTTTGAGACAACTAATCAATGAGATTCATACACATTTCCAAAGTCAAATTAATGAGTTAAAAGAATGTCTAAAGCAATAAAGGACATCAAGAAGACATCAATGGGATAAAGTGTGGACTACAATGTGGACCACTGTCCATGTGCTGCAGCAGTTCTCCAGAATATATTCATCAGGTGCAGTGAATGTGCCACAATGTTGGAAGAGTTTGTTGATGTGGAAGGGGTGGCATGGGTGGGGTGGGGGGTATATGGGGACCTCATATTTTTTTAATGTAACATTTAAAAGAAAATAAAGAAGAAAAAAACAAAGGTAAGGGGAAAAAACCTCGGGGGGGGGGGGGGGGGGGAAGAAGACATCGAATGAGTACAAAGAAGAATTTGAAAACCTGAATGGAAAACAGAACTTATAGGAATGAAAGACACAATAGGTGAGATTAAAAAACACATTATACTGTGCAGAATTAATTAAAAGGTTGTTTTTAAATCTTTGGAAATGAATGGAAATGGTAAGAGCACATCATGGTGTATGCAACTGGCAGAGCTAATGGGTGTGATGGTGGGTGAAAAGGAAATTCTAAGGACATGTATATTACTAAAAGAAAAGGTAAAAAATGTAACATGGGATTGTATAACATAGTGAAACCTCATGTAATATACAAATAAGGGAGATATTGCATATATAAGACTGTTTTTACAAAATATAAATATAAATAACCTAGAGAGAAGGAAACAGAATAGCAGCTATGTACTGCAGGGGAAGTATAGAGATGTGATGAGTTTTGTTTGTTGGTTTGTTTGGTTTTTGTTTATTATTGTTATTACTGGGATAATGAAAATGTTTTGAAAATGACTGAAGTGATGAATGAACAACTATGTGATTATACTGAATAACACTGATTGTAACTTTGGATGGAATTATGCTGTATTAATATGTATCAACAAAATTGATTTGTAAATTTTTTTTAAAAAGGAATGAAGTAAAAAAGCACATTAGGAGCATACAACAGCAGACTTCAAATGATAGAAGAAAGAATAAGTAATACAGAAGACAGAACAGCTGAAATTAAGTAGAGAGAACAGAGAAAAAAAGAATGGAAAAAATTGAGCAGTTGCTCAGGGAATTTAATGATAACAAAAAGCACGACAACATATGTGCCATGGAAGTTCCAGAAGAAGAGATTGGAAAAGGGGCAGAAAGAGCATTTAAGGATATGATGGCTGAAAACTTCCCAACTGTCATGAAAGAAATAAATTTACATGTCCAAGGAGTGCCACATACCCCAATCAGAAGAATCTAAAAAAACATACTCCAGTACACATAACACTCAGAATGTTAAATGTCAATGATAAAGGAAAATTCTGAGAGTGTGAAAGGAGAAGAAAACTATCACATATAAGGGACACCCAGTAAGACTTAGTGTTGATTTCTCATCAAGAACCAGAGAGGTGAGAAGACAGTGATATAATCTAATTAGAATACTGAAAGAGAAAAATTGCCAGCTGAGTATTTTTTATCTGGAAAAACTGTCCTTCAAATATGAAATGAGTTTAAACTATCCACAAAATAACAGAAATTAAGAGAGTTCATAAAAAAGAATCTGCATTTGCAGGATGTATTAAAGGGAACTTTACAGTCCAAAAGAAGAAAACAGTAAAGAGAGATTTGGAGTAGAATATAAAGGAAAGAATAGCTGAAAGGATAATCAAAATACTAAAAAGACAGAATAAAATAAGATATTTTATTATTTTAAATATGAACATCAAAGAATAAAATGGTGGAAGTAAATAATGCATTCATAGTAATATCATTGAATGAGAACAAACTCCCCAATCAAAAGATTTAGACTGGGAGAATAGATTAAAAAGTAAAAAATGAGCTAGCCATTTGCTATCTATAAGATACCCATCTTATGCCCAGGAGTACAAACCAGCTGAAAGGTGAAAGATTGGAAAAAGATACTCCATGCAAAGAGTAACCAAAAAAAAGCAGGGGTAGCTATACTAATATCTGACAAAATAGACTTTAAAAGGAAAAAAAAAAAACTTGTAAGAGAGATAGAAGGTCATTATATATTAATGAAAGGGACAATCCACCAGGAAGAAATAACAATCATTAATATCTATGCACCTAACCACGGTACCTCAAAATGATGAGGAAAACTCTGGTAAAACTGAAGGGAGAAATAGGCATCTCTACAATAATAGTTGGAGACTTCAACACACCACTCACATCATTAGATAGAACAATTAGGTGGAAGATCAACAAGGAAACAGAGAACTTGAACACTATGATAAACGAGCTAGACCTAACAGACATATGCAAATGATCATGGGTCTTTGCAGTGATCATGGTTCTTTCTCCAGGATACACTACATGTTTGGGCACAAAGCAGGTCTCAATAAATATAAAATGACTGAAATCATACAAAATACTATCTCAGATCATAATGAAATGACTGGAAATAAATAATAGATGGAAAAGGGGGTAATTTGCAAATATATGGAGGCTAAACAATATACTCCTAAACTATCAGTGGGTCAAAGAAGAAATTGTAAGTGAATTTAGTAACTATATTGAGATGAATGAAAATGGGAACACAACTTATCAAAATGTATGGGATATAAGGTTATAGTGAAGGCAGTGCTGAGAGGGAAATTTTTAACTCTAAGTGCCTATATTAAAAAGAAGAAAGAGTTAAAGTCAAAGATCTAACTGAACAACTGGGGAAACTAGAATAAGAATAGCAAACCATTCCCAAAACAAGCAGAAGGAAAGAAATAATAAAGATTAGAAAAGAAATAAATGAAATTGAGAACAACAACAACAAAAATAATAGTGAAAAATCAATGAAACCAAAAGCTGGCTCTTTGAGAAGATGAATAAAATTGACAACCCTTTACTAGACTAACAACAAAATAAAAGAGATGGTTCAAATGACTAAAATCAGAAATGAGGGAAGTGGATTTGGCTCAACTGATAGAGCATCTGCCTGTCATATAGGAGGTCCAGGGTTCAAACTCAGGGCCTCCTGACCCATGTGGTGAGCTGGCCCACGCACAATGCTGATGCGCGCAAGGAGTGCATGCCACGCAGGGGTGTCCCCCATGTAGGGGAGCCCCGTGCACAAGAAGTGTGCCCTGCAAGGACAGCTGCCCCACGAGAAGAATGTGCAGCCTGCCCAGGAGTGGCACTGTACACATGGAGAGCTGATACAGCAAGATGACACAACAAAAAGACACACAGATTCCCAGTACTGCTGACAAGAATGCAAGTGGACACAGAACACACAGCAAATGGACACAGAGAGCAGACTACAGTGGGGTGGGGGGTGTAAGGGGAGAGAGATTTAAAAAAAAAGAAATGAAAAGAGGAGGTTACAACTGATCCCACAAAAAATAAAAATATCAGAAGAGGATATGGTGAGAAACTGTATGCCAACAAACCAGACAACCCAGATGAATTGGACAAATTCCTAGAAATGTACAAACAACTTACTTTGACTACATGAAATTCAAGGACTCAACAAAACAATCATATTTAAAGAGATTGAATCAGTCATCAAAAATCTCCCAACAAAGAAAAGTCCAGGACCAGATGACTTTCACAGGTGAATTCTACTAAGCATTTCAAGAAGAATTAACTCCCATCCCGTTTAAACTCTTCCAAAAAATTGAAGAAGTGAAAATTATCCAACACATTTTATGAAGCCAACATCACCCTAATACCAAAGCCAGATACATGTACTACAAGACAAGAAAATTACAGACTAATCTCTCTAATGAAAAAAGGTGTAAAAATTCTCAACAGAGTTGCATAAAGAATCCAAAAACATATCAGAAGAATTATGCACTATCACCAAATGGGATTTATTCCTGGTATGACAGGGTGGTTCATCATGAGAAAATCAATTAATGTAATATACCACATTAACAAATTGAAGGGAAAAAAAACACACGATCATCTCAATTGATGCAGAAAAGCCATTTGACAAATTCCAGCATCTTTTCTTGAAAAAACAAACAAACAAACAAACTGAAACATAGGAATAAAAGGGAAATTCCTCAATATGATAAAGAGCATATATGGAAAATCCACAGCTAACACTGTATTTCATGGGGAAAGGTTGAAAGCTTTCCCTCTAAGATCAGTAACAAGACAAGGATGACAATTGTCACAATTGTTATTCAATATTGTGCTAGAAGTTCTAGCTAGAGCAATTAGGCAAGAAGAAAAAAAAAACACATAAATATAAAAGCCAGGACCATAAACTTACTAGAAGAAAATGTAGGGAAACATCTTCAATATCTTGTGGTAGGTAGTGGTTTCTTGCATCTTATACCCAAAGCATGAGCAACAACAACAACAACAAAAATAGATAAATGGCACCTCCTCAAAATTAAACACTTTTTTATTTTTTATTTTTCTAGGTAGTGGGGGCTGGGAATTGAACCCGGGACTTCATATGTGGGAAGCCAACACTCAACCACTGAGCCACATCTGCTCCCCTGAGTTGGTTTTTTCATTTGTTTTGCTCGTTGCTTGTCTTTGTTTTTTCTAGGAGGCACTGGGAACTAAACCTAAAACCTCCCATGTGGGAAGCAGGTGTTCACCTGCTTAAGCCACATCTACTCCCCAAATTAAATACTTGTGCACCTCAAAGGACTTTGTCAAAAGGGTGAAAAGTAAGATGACTCAATGGGAGAAAATATTTGGAAATCACATCCAATAAGAATTTAATTTCCGGTGGGAGGTATATGGGGACTTCATATTTTTTTAATGTAACATTAAAAAAATAAAGACAAAGAAATTTAAAAAAAAAAAAAAAGAATTTAATTTCCATGATATTTTAAAGATACAGCAATTAAACAATAAAAAGACAAATGACCTGTTTTAAAAATTGGCAAAAGACTTAAATAGACATTTTTCCAAAGAAGTACAAATGGTGAAAAAACACATGAAAGAATGTTCACCATCACTAGCAATTAGGGAGCTGCAAACTAAAGCTACAATGAGATATTATTTCACACCTATTAGAATCGCCACTACTAAAAAAGACAGAAAACTACAAATTTTGGAGAGTATGTGGAGAGATAGGAACACTTACTCACTGTTGGTGGGAATGAAGAATGGTACAACCACTGTGGAGGACTATTTAGCAGTTCCTAAAGAAGTTGAATAGAGATTTGCCACTGGCTTACCTATTTGTTGCTTCCTTTTGCTTTGAGAATTTGTTTCAAGAGACATACACACGGGTGATATTTTGGTGAACTGTCTGTTTCCCATCATAACCCTGCAAAAACATCCGAGAGTGTCCTTACTTACTGACAACTTGGAAGGTTTTCTGTACCACTTGGGGCTCTGCGCTGTCACACCAACTTCAGTTTCACTCGAGGCAATCCTTCTTCCCTTCATGTCCTTGTTTGGACGCCAGTTGCTGAGCTTCCCTTTGAGTCCCACATTGGGCACCAGTTGTTGTGCTAAGTCAGCAATCAGTTGCCTTGAAGGGAAGGCAAAGCAGAACTTTATGAAATAAAGGACAGAGAGAGAGGCACAAGAGAGGAGAAAAAGATGGGACCAGGGGACTCACAGCTTCTGGAACTGACAGCCTCAACCCTAGTTTCCACATCGCATTTATTTGGACACTAATGAGCAGCTGTTTGCTATCAGAACTGCAACACCATCTACAATAACAGACAGCAACTGCAACATTTACAATAACAGGAAGCAACTGCAACATCTACAATAAGGGGGCATTTACAATAACAGGAAGCAATTGCAACATCATCTACAATAACAGGAAGCAACAAATAGATAAGCCAGTTTCCCACAACAAGCTAGGAATACCACTACTAGGTATATACTCAGAAGAACTGAGAGCAGTGACATGAACAGGCATCTGCACACCAATGTTCATAATGGTGATATTCACTGTGCCAAGAGATGGAAACAACCCAGGTGTCCATCAACTGATGAATAAACAAACTATGGTGTATACACACAATGGAATATTATGCAGCTGTAAGAAATGAAGGTGTGAAGCATATGATAACATAGATGAACCTGGAGGACATTGTGATTGGGCTATTATGGACTAAATATACTGCTTAAACTCATGGAGTTAATAACTAGAATATAGGTCACCAGAACATAGAATGATATTTTTAATGTAATATTTTGTGCTATGTATCTTTTTAAAAAAAAGATAATTTAAGTAAAGGGAATAAAAGAACATAGAATGAAGACAGAGAATGGAAAGCTAAACTGTGCAGAATTGGTAAAAAAGTTTGTGAGTCTTTGGAAATGAATGGGAAAGGTGAAAGCACAACATAGTATTTGTAACTAGCAGTGCTATTATATGCATGTGACAGTGGTTGAAAGGGAAATTCTAAAGTCATATATATTATTAGAAGGAAAACTAAAAAAATTTAACATGGAACTGTATTTCATAGTAAAGCCTCGTGAAATATGAATATAGCTAATATTTCATATATAAGACTATTTTTTCTTTGAAACTGAACAAAAGTATGTTAATGTTACAAAATGTTAATATCAGGCAAAAAGAAAAACAAACTCTATTATGCACGTAAAAGATTCCATTTATATAAAATGTAAATAGAAATCAATTATATTAACGGTTATGTAGGATAGTGGGGTTGAGAGATGACTGCTAAGGGGTGTGAAGGTTTTCTTTTTGGAGTAATGAAATTGTTCTAAAATTTTTTGTGGTGGTAAATGCACATCATGATTATACTAAAAGTCATTGATTGTACACTTTGGGGAAAAAAAAGTAGTGATGTCATAGGAAAGGAGGAGAGGTCTTTGGGCAACTGTAGAAGTAGAAATTGACAGGACTCTGTGAGCACATACAGGAGAGAAGAATAGAAAGAATACTGGACAACTCTGGGGTGTTTCAAGTTTGTGATTCATAGCACTAATTATTTGCTGGTTTTGGTTTTAATTCTAGAATGAAAAGAAACTATACTCAGTTGGAGAAATAATTGAAATTTCATGCCTTACTGGATTCAAAGCTGTTGGATACCAGTACTTCCGATGCTTACCAGACAGGACCTGGAGACAAGGAGATGTGCAATGCCAACGTGAGAATCTGGGCAAACATTTTGGGTCACTGCTTTAAAGAATGAATGTGCCCATTGTAAATAGAGAAAATTCACACCCTTAAATCTGTACATTTTACTAGTTTTTAGTAACTCAGGTAAAAAGATTTGGTGAAGCAGAAAATAGGGCTCATTTGCTAAATTTAGATTTCAAAATATCTTTATATTTCAATTCTTGTCTATTATCTTCATACTCCCACTACTGTGAAGCACATATACTTAAAGAGAAATCCAGGAATCTACAGACCACATCTAACCGCAGACATCTGCTTGTCTGATGTATAAATTGATGCAAATTGATGAGTCCCAGGAAAATAAGACTTATATTCATTATGTCATAAATAGGAGATTTTGTAAGATGCAGCTTTCTCCATGGCACTGCTCCTTGGAGCACATTCACATTCTTTGCTGAAGAAAAGTGAACATGTCTTCTCATGAGGGTCTTGCCCTCATAAACTTGCAGCCTCTGCACACACCCGTGATTCAGTAAAGTGAAAAACTAAATTCAAAGAGGCTCAGATGGGGATCTCAAAAAGGTTTTATGGTCATACCATGAAGCAGAGCTCAGACCATTGTCAATTAAATGACCTGCCTCTGTGTCACCCACAATATGGTGAATTGCTTTTTAGGAAATCCACTAGGGAGAAGAGGGAAGAAAAATATTTCTTGAAAAGAATAGGTCCAATAATATTACAAAAGTTGAATGTGTCTGGATCCAGTTTCTTAACAAAGAAACCTCAGATAATGGAACTAAAGGGAGTTTCTCAGAGGAAGATACTCTGAAGAGAGGCCTTGGGGGAACCCCGTTAAAGCTTAATGAATACAGTAAATCTTATTAAAGTTGCATCTTCAGTTGCAAAAAAATCAGCCTACATTTGTTTGAGCATCTGCTCCACTAAAATCACTTGAAATGTTTCTCTCCCTACAGGGACAGGGTGCCACAAGCCATTTGTGCAGGAAGTCCTGACCATCTCACCATTTCAGAGGTTATATAAAATTGGTGATTCCATTGAGCTAACCTGTCCCAAAGGCCTTGTTGTTGCTGGGCCATCGAAGTATACTTGCATGGGGGATTCCTGGATACCGCCCATTCCAAACTCACTCACCTGTGAAAAAGGTGAGTAGCAGCTCAGGAATCTGGTGTCTGCTAAGGTGGTGCACCCCAAGATTGGTAATATATCATCTCCAGTGGCCTTATTTCTTATGCCTGTTTTGAAAAGAAAGCTGAAGATACGGTTGAAGGCCTAGATTATATTTCACCCTCTGTGAATAATAAGGTAAGGCAACAAATGGGAAGTTAATTGGGCAAGTGGATGTCTTTAGAAGGTGAGTTCAATTTTCTTTTCCAATATAAAACTTAAGTATTTTGAGGGAATACAGGCTCTCTCATCTAACAAATAGCAGACTCGAGAGTTAACTGAAAGTTTTGGTCAAAGTGGAGAACCATTAAAAATGTAGTACACATATTATTTTATCCTATAACATAGAAATGTATTTCCCAGTTTCCCAATGTCGGACCAAGCTATTTTATTTCCTAAAGGATCTCCTAATTAGAGCTCCAAGTCTTCTTCTTTGAGTAAAGCACACTCATAATTAATCATCCGTATTATCTTTTATTAGTTTCTCTAAAACAATAGCTTTTCACTCCAGGTAGGGCACTTTAAAAACAGACTAAAAACAAAAAACAAAAAACAAAGCCAAAAAAACCCCCACCTCTGCTGGGGTTGGGGCATCCTACATACTCTAATTTTATTGAGCAGAGGGAAACTAAGCAGCATTGGGTGTTTCTTTAAAAGGTCTCCTAGCTAATCTAAATGGGCATCCAGTGTTGAGGAACCATTGTTTTGAAGAGGTGTAATCTCAGAGATTCTTGAGAAGCAAATTGACAGAACACATTTAGATTTTTTTTCTTTAATCTTTTAGTTATCTTGTCCACAACTAATTAAAACATTTTTTCTTTTGAAAATCGCCTTCATTAACTAATTCCAAGTTTTCAACTGGCTATTCATTAAAATAACTCCTTTTCTACTCCTTTATTTTATAAGTTATGTTATAGTCAATCAACCTACACAATAACTATAACAACTATAATTCACATAAACAGATTTGGAAACAAGCAAAACTGACTCTTGCTAAAGATATAGCCCAACTGGTGGGAACAAAAGTGTGAAACTGTAAAAAAAAAAGCTGCCCGTAAATCCTGAAAATTCAGTGTGAAACAGTAAGAAGCAGGTACAAAGAGACTGGAGAGCATTAGTTAATCTGCACCCCTGTTAAATGAAGGCCAACTAAGAGACTATTTCTTATCTTTCAAATCTCTCAATATGCTTTTCAAATAATTTCACATTAGTAACCAGAGAATCCTTGAGAAGGTATCTGAAATGCTAGTAGATTAGACCCATTTTGCTTATGGAAAAACCAGAGGCTCAGAGTGGCTACGTGAAATATAAAGTTAGGCAGTCCGGGTCCAACAGGGAGTAGACAACAGTTCTGCTAATTCCTCAAAGTCTTTGCAAGATTCTTGAGTTCTGTATTCCCTTCTGGACTTTTATAACATGAAAGAAAGGGAGGGAAAGTTAATCTATTGAATAACCTTAAATAAAAGTCTTGATAGAGCTGGTAGAAACTGGCGAGAATTTCAGGTTAATATGATATTTTGGTTTCACTAGAAAATCCTCTTCCCTACACACATAACAGTACATGCACACATACATACACATGCATGTGCGAGTGTCCCCCCCACAGAACCATAGATGGAAAAGAAATAGAAGTTATAATCCAAATAGAGAGCTATGAAATATTCTACATCTAAAAAAAGGAAATAAATATCCTATGTTTTATACTTTCTCAATGAGGGCAATCATAGAAAAAGAAAATAATCCATAAAACCGTACGTTTTCTTCTTAAGGTTTGGAGAGCTGTGAAGTATAGAGAATTTCCCTGGCTGTCAGTTGACCAGGGAAAGAATCTTAATTCCTTTAACGGAAAAAGAGTTTTGAAACTCTCAGTGTGAAAACAAGCTCTCAAAGGAGTAAGATGCTACACGCCTCCACAGTTACTTTTTTCCTTCCTCTGAGAAATTAACACTTTCAATAGCACTTCAGAAGACCCCTTTGCCCTTAGCACTTTGAAGATAACTACAGTTTCCATTTACATGTTGCTTACAAACTGTTCTGCGAGGGTGTGGGCAGCTGAGTGCCAGTTGCAGCTTCAACCTCACATTTAGTCGGGGAGCAAAGGCTCCTTATGATCACATTACTGGTTATGGAGCAATGCTCTGTGCCTCTTGGAAATAATTTATATCTAATGGTTCCTCCATGACCATATTGAATTATAAAGGTCAAAAAAACCTAACTATTCAAGAAACCAAAGAATAACAGCCCCATGTCTTCATAACTGAGGCCTTACCAGGTCTCCAGTTTCAAGAAGGTTCTGAGCTGAATTTCCTACAAGGGTCCAAACACGGTAAAAGAGGGTAATGGAAATAGCAGGGACAAAGAAAACACACAAAATGCTTTAAAATGTTTATTTTTGACTCTAACATAGACCTCTTTTCCCTACCAAAACTTCACCTAACAGCCTGTGAGTAGAAACTGGGACCTGAATATTCTCTTTTGTCCTCTAATGTGTCAAAGTATATAAAATCTGTCTACTGCCCTCCTTCAACAATTATTTGCTTACCAAAGTCACTTGGTTCTGTGAATGCCTGATTAGTACAATCCAAACCAGGAAGTCTAATTTTATCTAACAATGTCAGGAGATTGACTCCATGTTCAATTCAACCACTCTAAAGTTTCTCTGATGATCCTCTATTATAAGTAAAACAACCAAGATTTTTCCCTCCCATGTCATATACCCTGTGTTATTCCCTCTACACATTTAATTCTCATCTTAGGTCATGCACCCTTTCCTCAGGGATCTTTCCTTAAGTGGGGTCTTTTTGTTATATACTCTACTGGACCCATATACCCCTGATTCAGAAAACATATCTCAGACATTAATCATAAATTCACTACTAAAAGTATTTTATTGTTTGTTTTCCAACTATCCTTTAGCTTCATGACCACAGCTTTTTTCTTTTTTTTTCCCCACCATAATATAGTAGTGCCTAGAATATCATGTAGTGATAAATAGCTACATTTAGGAGTTGCATTTCTCCATTAGGTCTTCTTGTAAGAAAATTTGGTTTTCAGGTCATTACCCCTCAAAAAATATTTATGCTATCATCATCATTGACATCCTATTACAAAACCTAATGGACGTTATTTTGGTCCTCATCTTCTTTGACCTCTAGGCAACATTGAACAGTGTTGACCTTTTTCTGGACATATTTTCTTCCGTTGGTTTCCAAGACACAACACCATCTTGTTTAGCTCCTGCCTCTCTGGCTGTTGCCCTCTGTTTTTGACAAGTTCCTGCCCGTGCTTAGCCATTAAATTTTCCAGTTCTTCAAGGCTCAGATCTGTTCCCTTACCTCATGTTATGCTCTCCTGCTGGGAATCTTACTCACAGCTATAGCTTCAATGATTGTCCATGTAGCAATAACAAATTTAAATATTTAGCACAGTCTTCTCCACTGAGCTTCAGACTGTTATATCCAAATTCTTACGTATCTATTTTGTTTGAATGTCTCAGAGATAACACGAATTCAACATATGCAGAGAAAAACTATTTTTTTTTTAGACTTATTTTATTTCTCTCCCCTTCCCCCCCTCCCCCATTGTCTGCTTTCTGTGTCCATTCACTGTGTGTTCTTCTGTGTCTGCTTGTATTATCAGGTGACACTGGGAAACAGTGTCTCTTTTATATTGTGTCATCTTGCTGCATCAGCTCTCTGTGTGTGCAGCACCACTCCTGGGTGGGCTGTGCTTTTTTCACACGGGGTGACTCTCCTTGTGGGGTGCACTCCTTGCATGTGGGGCTCCCCTATGTGGGGGACACCCCTGTGTGGCATGGCCCTCCTTGCACACAGCAGCACTACACATAAGCCAGCTCACCACACAGGTCAGGAGGCCCTGGGTATAGAACCCTGGACCTTCTATATGGTAGACGGTTGCTCTATCAGTTGAGCCACATCTGCTTCCCCAGAGGAGAACTCTCGATTCATCGCGTACCTCACCCTAAAACAAATCACTTCCTAATATTTCCTATTTCAGTTAAGGCACCAATGTCTATTGTCTTATGCAAACCAGAAACCTGAGAATCACACTTGACTGCTCTCATAACTTATTCACAATATATAATGTCATCTATTTTACCTGATAACTGTTTCTCAAATTTATCTTCTTCTCTCCATGTCCACCTCAGCCACTCTCATCCAAATTACCATCCTCTTTTACATGAATTACTATAATTACCTGATAGATTGTCTATACATAGCCCTCTTGTCCACTATGCCTCTTCAATTCCATTTTCCACACAGAAGCCAGAATGAATTTCTTATTCAAAATCTAGACCAAACATTATCACACCTTCCCCTGCTTCAAAACACTTTAATAAAGTAAAGTGAAAAAAAAAAAAACCAGCAAAACAAACCCTCCCAATGCCCTAGAATATCTTACACAACCTGCACCCACTTATTTCTCTGGGTGCATCATGTTCCATGCTCTTGTTTCTCTGCTCTTCAACCACACTGGCCTTTTCAATTTCAGGTAAATCACATGCTGTCTCTCCTTTGAGCACATTTGTACCTGATGTTTTCCTCTGCTTTAAACACTCCCCCTTCCTTCTTCCCATTGTACCATTTCTGTCTTAGTTTTCAGGACTGCTATGACAAATCCCATACAATGGGTTAGTTTAAAGAAGAGGAATTTATTGTCTCATGGTTTTGAAGGCTAGAAGTCAGACATCAAAATATTGGCAGGTCTTGCTTCCTACCGGAATTGGCAGCATTCTGGCAATCCTCCATTACATGGGGATTTCTCTCTCTTTGTGCTTGCTACTCTGGTTTCCACTGACTTCTGGCATCTACTAACTGCTTCTGAGTGTCCTCTGCCTTATAAGGACTCCAGTCATATGGATTAAGACTCACCCTCATTCAAATAGGCCTCATCTAAATAGGATCTTCAAAGATCCTATTCACAAATGAGTCCACATCTTAACTAATAATTACGTATTCAAAGTTCATATTTACAAATGGGTTCACACTCACAGGTGTGAAGTTTTAAAACTTCAACATGTCTTTTGTGGGGGATATAATTCAGTCCCCAACATAACCTTCCTGGCACATTGATTTTCTTGGTTGTGTGCTTTATTTTTAATAGCACCAATAACAGTAGGAATTAGATTTGTACTAATGTGTTTCATTAACCTCTTTCTGCCCCTTCAGAGGCACTCTGCCTCTGTGAGCACAGGTCTAGGTCAGATTTTGCTCACATCACTAGCCCAAGAACTTAACACAGGTTGGGATCATCATAGATGATCAATAAATATTTGGAAAACAAATGAAAATATGAACAATTCCATGTTCTTTAGCTCTCAAAACTTAATGGCAGGGAAACGGATGTAGCTCAACCAATTTGACTCCCATCTACCATATAGGAGGTCCAGGGTTCGATGCCCAGGGCTTCATGGTGAGAGAAAGCTGGCCCATGCATTGAGCTGGCCCATGCAGAGTGCCGGCCCACACTGGAATGCCACCCCACACAGGAGTGCCAGCCAACATTGAGAGCTGGTGCAGCAAGATGACGCAACAAGAGACACAGAGGAGAGAAAATAAGAAGATGTAGCAGAACAGGAAGTTGAGTTGGCTCAAGAGTGTAGTTGCCTCTCTCCCACTCTGGAAGGTCCTGGGATCAGTTCTCAGAGCTGCCTAATGAAAATACAAGCAGACACAGAAGAACACACAGCGAATGAACACAGAGAGCAGACAATGGGGGGAATGGGGCAGGGGCAGACAGGAAATAAGTAAAAGAAATCTTTTTAAAAAAACAAAAAACTTAATGGCAGTTCTGGGTTAGAAAATGACAATACGTGAGCACTGAAGAGGACCTTTCAAATAGAATATTTCATGACAATGTATTTGGAAAAGACAAAATGAACATTCTCACTCCAGGAATAAATGAGAACCCTTCACCACTGCCTTTTTCTCCTGAATTCAAACTTACCACTTGGAATCCATGCTGCGCACTGTTCTTTTCTCCCTTTTCATTTCTTCCAGATTTTCTGACAAAATTAAAGGGCCATTGTCACCCAGGACAAAAAGAGTCAGGATCTGAATGCATTTGCTTGTCTCCAGAAGAAGACTGTAGGTACGAGATACTCTATTAACTGTGTTTGGAAACTGAGAAACCTAATCTAGTGTAACCAACTTGATAGAGGAGTTGAGCTTATTGTAGCACAGACATGAAATGCATTAATTTTTCATATAACTGAGACCACTGTGCTCTCTTGAACCTTTCCTTCCTTACTGAGTAGCAAGGTTTCTTAATTCTCTTTCAGCTTGGTTCTCTAAGTTTGCTTGGCTTAAAACAGTCTTATTTGGGTTATAAAGTTTTACTCCTGTCCATTTTAAAACTTAAGATTAATTATCTCACAGTTCTTGCCCCTGTTCCTAAGTTCAGGGCATGTTGTGGCTCTCAAAGCTTGGAATGGATGAAGTGGTATGTAAGTGGACTACACACATACATACACACTCCTTTAGCAGTTTACTCCTTCATGCTGGGGCAGAGATTATGGAGAAGATAAATGATACGTATTTGGTATAAGTGTCATATACCATGAGTCTCTTCTCTTAATTGGTACATTGTCTTTTCTTTACATGAACAAACCCAGGAATGAAAATTTTCTTATTAATTTAAGAGCTAGTTTCAGTTACATTTAATAGACAAATCCAAAATAGCATTAGCTTAAGATAAAATGTAGTCTCTCTGTCTCATGAAATAAATGCAGAGGTAGGCAATCTAAGGCTAGTATTGTGAGTCTTTTATTTCACATAGGTCTGAGGCCTCTTCTAGCTCTCTGCTCCACCTTCCTTAAATTTATTGCATGGTCCAAGATTGCTCTGCTGGTGCAGGAGGGAAGGATGACCAAAAATGAGTACATTCCCTCATTTAAGAGATATCCTAGATGATTCATCACCTGATTCTTTCTTTAAATTTCACTTATGTATACGGCCACAGCTACCTGCAAGGGAGGCTATGAAATACAGTCCTATGGCTGGATGTATAGCCACTCTAAATGCAATTCCAGTTAAATTACTAAAGAAGAGGGAGTGGGTGTTGCTCAAGCAGTTGAGAACCTGCTTCCCACATGGGAGGTCCTGGGTTTGGTTCCCAGTGCCTCCTACAAACAAAAATCAAAACAAAAAATCAAAACAAATGAAAAAAATAACAACAACAAGCAACAGTTCACTGTCAGCGGAGCTGATTTGGCTCAATGGTTGAGCACCAGCTTCCCACATGAGCTTCCAGGTTCAATCCCTGGCCTGGTACCTCAGGAAAAAAAAAATTACTAAGGAAGACAGAGTGAAAGAACATTGGGATGAGAAGCCAATAGACTCTGCCACAGTTGTTAATACTTTACTTTTAACATTGAATAGTTCTCATGTTCCTCTGTGCTACAGGTGAGTAATTGCTTATAAGGACACATAGATTATTTTTTGTATTGGGTCTTTGAATAATTCCCCTGACATGGGAGACTCAACCCATAGGTGACTTTATCAGCCCTCCTCAGTATCCACCATAAGTGGTACACCTCACAACTCCTTGTTGCTGGAGGGGTCTCACAGAGCAGATGGCCTTCTTGAGAATACCTACACATTTCACATTGTCGACGTAACCCAGAGGAAACTATGTTTCCTTTCTCTTTTTCATAACAAATGGCAAGAATACAGACTAGCCCCTGGAATTCCTCTGTCAGCTCTGCACGCTTCTCTGACCTCTTTTGCTTTTGTTAGGAACTGGAGGTGTTTGGGCGAGTGACTGTCCTCACCTCTTAGAGTGTCTGAATTTAGAAAGTAGTCTTTTTTTCCCAGGTATGGGCTCTGGGGTCAGTTCCTGGAAACAGTCTAACACACAGGTGCACGATTGTTGACTCTAGAGTTGACCTCAGAGAAGGAGCTCAAGATTGGCGCAACCAAGAAGATCTTGTCCTCTCAGCAGGAGAAAGGTTATAGCCACTTGTTATTTCTTGGTAGCAAGAGCCATCCACCTACTTAAAGAGATTAAATAAGTTACCCAGGGAAAGACTTCAAAGTTCATGCTCTTAATCACAATATAGACATACTCGAAAAGCTAGATAATGGTATAAGACTGTAGATGGCATTGTTAAATTGATGTACAATTAATGAGTGTTATCAAATTAAGAGGAAGTATTGGCTATCATGCTCTAGGCTAGTTATGGAAAGCTTCAGAGTATAGCTAAGAATTGACTTGAACAGAGATAGGCCAAAAGGAGAGTGCATTGCTAACTAAGCAGGACATGGAATTGTAGCAAAGGAATAATAATCTAATCAGTTTAGGAGATGTAAAATAATTGTCAGGTGATAAAGAGGGATTTAGGAGGACAGGGAACTAAAAGGACTATTTAAGCCAAGTTATGGAAGATCTTGAATACCAGCCTTTAAAAATTCAGACCTTAACTTGTGGCAATTGGGAGTAAAAACAAGATTAAAATGAAATTGTAGAAGGATGAATCCCAGGCAGCATGCACGATGAAATGGAAGAACTAAAAACAAAAAAATTGACTTGGAAAAAAAAGAAAAAGAAAACAGTCTGGTAAGTTATTTTGATAAATTGGCTAAATGTCCTTTCTTTTCTGATGCTTCTTTGTAAATACTTGCTTTCCTCTCTTGGACAGCCATTATTCAGAAGAACTGTGTGTGTTTGATACAGACTCCAACCATTACTTTACTTCATCTGCTTGTGAGTTTCTGGCTGAGAAATGTTTGAAAAATCAGCAGCTCCATTTTCTACATATGGGTCCTTGCCAAGATGGCCAACAGTTAGAATGGGGTCTTGAAAGGACAAAACTTTCAGTCAATAGCACAAAGAAAGAATCCTGTGGCTATGATACCTGCTATGATTGGGAAAAATGTTCAGGTAAGATCCAAAGGAAACCAGATACTAGAAATACTCTGGCTTAATATCTGTCCCAGTAATATATCTTATTTGCATTGATACATAGTCTTTCTTAAAAACAACTTTTCCTTAATCAAAACTAATTCCTTTTCATTGTGAAAAAAAGAAAAGTATGAAATTATTTAAACAGACAGAAAAATATAATCTGTCCACAATTAGAAATATCTACTTTAAAAACTTTTTTTAATTTTTTTTGTTTCTCTCCCCTTCCCCTTCCTCTACCCCACCCCACCCCAGTTGTCTTCTCTCTGTTGTCTTCTCTCTGTGTCCATTTGCTGTGTGTTCGTCTGTGACTGCTTTTATTCTTATCAGCGGCACAGGGAATCTGTGTTTCTTTTTGTTGTGTCATCTTGCTGCATCAGCTCTCCGTGTGTGCGCTGCGCCATTCTTGGGCAGGCCACACTTTCTTTTGCGCTGGGCGGGTCTCTTTACGGGGCGCACTCCTTACGCGTGGGGCTCCCCTACCCGGGGGACACCCCTGCATGGCAGGGCACTCCTTGCGCGCATCAGCACTGCACATGGGCCAGCTCCACACCAGTCAAGGAGGCCCGGGAAATGTGTGTTGTTCCAGTTCTTTCCCTATGCATATATAGTTAGTATGTGTCTTAGACCTCAGCAAGTGAAGGTGCTGTTCTGATCCCATACTTCAGGGCCCCAAGGTTTGGAGAAACTTCATCAAAATTTTCTATGTCATCCTCTGGTGGCTGGAACCATCTGGAGTCAGGAGTGCTCTCCAGATAGGGATACCTGAACCTGGACTGGGTTCCTTGTGGATACCAATTGTTGGAAGCATTTTTTTCAAAATTTTTAAGTCTCTTAGTTCCAGAAACAAGACAGGCCTGGCAGTACTATTGAGGAGGGATGACTTATGCAGAGTCCTGCATGGGTCTGGGCAGCATTTCTCCTCTTTGGTTCATTCTCTGATTCTCTACTGCCACTACCATGCATGGGGTCAACCAGATGCTCAGAGGAGTACTGGGCTGCTCCAATGGAGTCAACCAGGGGGTGACTAGACCTCATTTCCCGATGGCTTCCTGATGAGCAGAAAGCTCCTGCTTTCCAGTAAGGTCCTCTTTCACAAGATTCCTTGAGATTGGACAGCTAAAGGTTAGTGCTGATATTCTGATTTGGGGTGACTCGAATTGTTTATGTAGACAGAAGCCCCATAAAAAAAATGTTGGCCTGGAACCTCACACAAACAGGTAAGGGTGGCACTTCATATAATACAATTTAATAATAAATTGAGATCATACACAACATACTATTTTATATACTGGTTTTTTCCTCTTACTATATCAT
Organism: Dasypus novemcinctus; assembly: GCF_030445035.2. Taxonomy (NCBI): domain Eukaryota; kingdom Metazoa; phylum Chordata; class Mammalia; order Cingulata; family Dasypodidae; genus Dasypus; species Dasypus novemcinctus. The sequence goes on along the minus strand of NC_080674.1, from coordinate 44,566,631 downwards.
GAAGCTATTTCCATGCCATTATGTTTTTCTGCCACATCATTTTTAATGTCTGTAAAAAGTTTATATGGATTTTCTGTGATTTGTTCTTCTTAGGGTATTTAAATTTTCTTCCAGTATATTATTACTATAAACAGTGTTGTAATAGATAAATCTACCGCAAATAAAACTATAATCTAAGATTATTTTTAGCGTATGTCCTACAAAATTGTAATTTCTAGGTAAAAATTATTTTAAAATGCAAAGTTTTTTGTTTTACAACATATCAGTTGCTTTCTAGAAATATTTTTACCATGTAATATACTTATCTGCAACATATGATAATGACTGCCCTCCCACACCCTCACCAAAACTAGGAGTTATCACTGTTTTATATTTTTGCCAATTTGATCACTAAGAAGTGACATTACATTTCCATTTTCCATAAGTTTATTGACCATTAATATTTCATTTGTGAGTTGCTTGGAAGCAGGGACTTCACAGCAGTGTATTTGCTCTGAGTGATGTTTTACCCTGAAATCGTCAAATTAAGTTTCATATAATACCCAGCGATGGGCTGGAAATTAGGATTTAGCAGAACCCAAATATTTTCCTTGTGATATATTTTCAAAAAATTATCTTAAATGAGGGCATAATGTGTGCAATAGAAACTTGTTCAATTTAGAGCTAACTTTTTCTAAAAACCACCTGATTTTTGCAAAATCAAAGTCAAACGCCTTATTGTTCCCCTTGACTCCTCTTTCACTTTCCAATTCAGTGTTCTGCTTAGTCTTGGAAAGGGGAGAGGTCTTATTACCCAAATGTAGTTCTTTCTTGGTCCACTTAAAGCTGATCACCAGGCTCCACCTACTTTGATAGGTTGTAGAATTGGACTCATGGCAGAGGGAAGACATGAGTAGCACTGTCAGCAGGTCACATCTGATGGTAGGAAATCAGGAGGTCAATATCTGGGCTTTCCCACCTTCATGCCATATCTGAACACGGTAATTCTACATAAGAAATTGAAAACAGGGTCCAATATGTACATTGCCAAAAAGCATTACATCATCTTATAGGTAAAAGCTAATATTCTTTTTTTTTCTTTTTGATGCTTGACCAATACCATTACCCAGCTGGTATCTCTCCTAGAAACAATAGTTTGTGGTAGAAAGACTTAAAAACATTATGCAACATTTCATATTTAAAACATCCTTTCTCTGAGAATTGCTAGCATTAAGAACATTGCTGTCAAAAATTCATACAGAAAAATAAAAGGATATTGGATAGCAGGGAGGATAAAGATGGTCCTTGACTATAGGTCAGGTATTTGAGGATTGTTTAGTGAGTTAGCTTCCATTCTTCCTCATTTATCATGGAAAAAATGTCCTGATGGTTCTTATCTACAGAAAGATTTGTTCTTTTTGCTATTTTTCCCATGAATTATTCTTTTCAAATCTGTCTGAGTGAAAAATCATCTATGGCTTACAATTTCATTAAATATCTTTCTTTACTGTTATCATTTATTGTACATATTTCTAATTCCCACAGACTACAGAAGTCTAAGTATATCTGAAAAAAGGATACTAAAATGTTTTAATTAGACAAGATTAATATTGTTCAAATTAGCAGAATATCATGTGAGAATCAAAATAAAACATGAACATTTTTTTGAGAGATTTTATTTAAGTAATTTAAAATAATTTTTTCATTTCTGCACACCACCGGAAAACTCAGTTTTATTTTTCTTAAAGATATGGTCTTCCTCCATAGCCTTCTTTAATTGTGAGCAAAAGCCAATACCCCTGAGAATTCTGTTTGGGGTGGCATTATAGAATGGCATCAATGCACAAACCATGGTGTTTTTGAAGAAAGAGAAAGTTAAAAATTCATTTTATTCACAACCCACTCATGGCAAGTTGGGATATTATTAATTTTGAATTGAATTGTGTATCATCTCAATCAAATTATGTTCTTGATTATATCATGTCCTTTGTTGCCCTTTTTCTTTTCTATCTAAAATGAAATAAGGAAAAGTTTAAACTGAACTAAAGTAACATGAAATTTACTTTTAAAAAGTTCAAAATCAATGGCTCCCCCAGGGAGCCTCTTTTTTATGGATATTAAATGTTTTTCCTGAATTTCAGAAATATTCACCATCAACCAACAGTAAAGGGAAAATTTATTCAGCAGATATACAACTAGCATCCAATACATGTAAGTCACCGTATTAGGCATAGTGAAGTTTCTGAAGATGAAGGACTCTATTGCATTCTTCAAATTGTTCTCAGGTGTTGGGGGAGTATCTTTACACAGTAATTTCATGAATAATTTTAATGTAAGGCAGTTTAGATAAGAGAAGAAAGGGGAGAAGTCTTATTACCCTAGGGAGAGAGGGTTTCATTAGTTGGAAGCATGAGAACTAGATGTTGAAGGATGAATTAATGGAGATGGTGGGAAGATCCTTTGGGTGCTAGTAGTCTGAAGATAATCTTCCTAAGAGTGCAGTCCATGGTCTTTCCATGAGTCTAGGAAATTGACATCCTCTTCTGAGGTGGGACAGTCCCCTGTCCTGCACCAAACCCCTTCCACCAATAGACAAGACTTTCCACTACTAGAATTTTCTCCAGCTGATTGACAAGAGGGCAAAAAAAGGAATGGCGTGGGTTTTTTATTCATGAAATGATCCTATCAAGGGAAAGATGCCCATGAAAACCATATGTATGAGTATTTCCCCCTCTTCTTTCCTGTATTTTCTCCCATCAGTTGAAACACATGAGAAAGGCCTGATGCATGCCTAAAAGAAGTACTCAAGGACCTCATTGCAGTTACTCAGGCTGATTCAGATATTTTAGCAACATGAGTTATCCAAGATCTATCCAATATATCTTTTTGTTACTTATACATGGGCCCCAAAAATTTGAAATCAAATGATCAAGAAGGATTAAGCACCTTGAGAAGGGCTGACTGGGACAAACAGATGGATGAGACATAGTTACTGCTCTCAAACAAAGCACATATAATTGTCTTGGGGAAAAGACATATAAAAAGCCAACTAGCAAAAAAAAAGGGGGGGGGGAGGCAGAAAAAAAAAGCCAACTAGCAAGGAAATATGAAAGTGTCTGATATATTTCTAACAAATTCACACCAGTAACATTTAAGTGAGAAAAAAAGATCAGTGTGGGGGTTAAGTGGCTGTGGACTGCTTCATAGAGGTGGTGAGACCTGTACATCAGATTGGCAAATAAAGGTTGAAAGGACAAAGACTGGAACATCTTAAACATCTTGTGAGAAACAGAGAGGGGGCTAATTCACCTGGAATGGAGAAAGCAGAAAAGATAGTGAAGGAAAGGGATGGTGAGGGCAAACTGTGAAAGACCTTGAATTTGAATTAAAACATGCATAATATATAAATGAGCATATATTCCTTTACTCAAAATTTATATAAAACACTTGACTTTGATAACTTTATCCCTAAATACTTGTTTTAAAACCACTTCATGAACACAAGATGGATATGAATTATATAGTTAATGATCGGGTTGTTCCAAGACCAGGCATCATGAATGAATCACCCAATTTAACTGATTATTAAAAAATTCATATCCCCAGGCCTAACCAAGGAATATTCTAGAAAGAAAATCAACAAATCTGACATAGAGTTATATAAAAAAGTTCAGGCCTGTAAGTCATTTATGTTTTAAAACCTAGCTCTACCCCTTTCTAATTGGGGGACCATGCACAAATCACTTCACCCCTCTGAGCTCAGTTAACTCATCTGTAAAATTAGTATGACAATATATAGATCATATGTGTGTTGTTAGGATTAAATGAAAGAAATCACGTAAAGCATTTGGCATAATACGTGGTTTCATAGCACACATTCAGTAAGTGAGTGCTCAGGGAGTGCCAGTGAGAAAAGAAAGAGGAAACTAGACTGAAGACATTGTAGAAATAGAGTTAACAGGACATACTACCTGAATGTGGGCAGTGAGCAGAGGGAGGTGACAGGGATAGAACAACTGCTGAAACTTACTGGTTTAGAGTGCACTCAGCACTCTTACATCCTGATCACTCCATTCAATGTCAATTGGACTTTTCGGTCATTGCCATTGTTTCAACTTTCTCATACATTGCCACCAAGGAGCTCACCATTCTGGGGAGGAGTTAGGTGAAGCGAAACCCTAACTTACTGTGGTGAGTCAAGTCATACTGTCTCCTTTTCCATTGCAGATTCCACTTCCAAGTGTGTCTGCTTATTACCCAATCAGTGCTTCAAGGGTGGAAGGCAAATCTACTGCGTCAAAATGGGATCGTCGATGAATGAGAAAACAGTGAACATCTGTGAAGTGGGAGCTGTAAAATGTGCCAACAGGAAGGTGGAAATACTACATCATGGGAGATGTTTGGCCTAACATAATTTCTATTCAAATATAATCCCTACAAAAGGGTATTCTTGTAAAAACAGCAGACAGCTCCACCCAGAAGTTAATCACAGGAACTCTTTTGCATTAGTTTCATACAGTTATTGTCATCCTGACTTCCCTGTCTTATCTCCCCTGTTTCAGCCCGTTTCTCCCTGTAGCAAACCCCTAAGTAATAACTTTAACATTAGTCTAGAAATTTTCTTGTTCAGTGATTAGTTCATTTCACTAAAATGATGAGGGGACTTTATGAAGTCTGTGGTATTAAGCATCCTCACTATTAGAAATAAGAACAAACACCAAAATTTCATAATTTCAATGAATCAATAAACTTAGACATCTACAACAGCATGTAAAACTCATTCTAGAACCCAACCTTCATATACTTATTCAAAACAATTTCTGAGTTATCTACAATGTGCCAAGTATTTTTCAAATTTCCAGGGAATCAGCAGCAAAAAAAAAAAACAGGTAAAGTCCTTGCCTTCCTAAAGCTCACATTTATGAGCAAGAAGACATACAACAAGTAAATATATAAAATACATAGTATATTTGATGGTGATAAGTGCTAAAAAGGAAATAAAATAGGGAAGATGAGTCCCCCCCCTTAAGCCTCATCTTATGTAAGGAAACAATCTTATAATAAACTGTAAACATGATTACACTCAAGTGGAAATTACCTTGCTTAAAGTAGTTAAGATAAAACATCTGGAGTTCCATTCTCTCCACCTGGCCAAAAGAGGTCCTTTTTGCCTCAGCTAAAGTTCTTCACTAAGCTTTTAAGCTGAAGTGTGTGAAGGAAGGAAATGGTCAGAGAGTTTTGAAGGAATGATTTGCAGAGTGACTCTTATCTTTCCTATTTAGACCACACCAGGTGGATACCAATTTTTCCCAGAGAAGTCAGGATGTCATTTCAAATTGAAGAAAGAGTCTTTAGAAGACTGGTTCTCCAATATCAGTGTGTATCAGAATCACCTGAAGGGCTAGTTAACAAGATATCCAGGACTTACCCACGGTTTCTGATTCAGTAGGTCTGGGGTGGGGCCTGAGAATTTATAGGTTTAACAACCTTCCAGGTGCTGCTCCTCCCTCTTCCCAATAATCATAGGATGTCAACAAAGTCTAAACATCTTGTAATATCAAAGGGCAAAAATGAGGGAGAAAATACCTAGAATTAGAAGGTGTATTTCCTTGATGTGACAAAATAAAGTTGAGTGGGATTTTCTCTTTTCCCAGGAGATAGCAACTCAGACCCCAAACTGAGAGCAAAGAAGTATTATGTACTCCCACATCCTAATAAAAACCAATAATGTTTGAGTCAAGAAACCTTCTGGACTGAACTGGCTCTGCGCTGCCCAATTCTTATACCCACCCCACAAATTTCCAGGCTATAAAACAGAAGTAGGAGAGGGAGAAAATAGAGCCCTGGCAATGTACAGCCCCATGAATGTATGTTCATAGTAAGTCCTTTGCCTCCCTTGGTGAGGGGGAGGAAGATACTAAAAGTATCCATGGAAGCCAGGTGACTGAAGATCCAAGAGAATCATTTGTAAAGTGTGAGGTTACCTTCAAAGAAGTATATACAAGTGCTGCTCTTACTGGCTGGATGTTGTGGAATCTGGTAGCTACCTTTGGAGAGTTGGGGGCTGAAGAAGTTTCTGGAGGTAATGATCCATGCCCAAGAAATTCTCCCTCACATGAGCATGAGTTCACTTCCTGCCTGGGGAGTGCTGAAGGCTGGATTCTTCTTCAAGGGTGGACTGCAGTGCTCCTGTATTGAGAAGGAGTTGTGTGTCATGACTGGGGGAAAAGATGGGTACAATAGCCCCTTCTCCATCTAAGTCCCAAGACCCTGGGAAGGAATGGAGAATTTGGCAATCCCCATAGCTCTTCATGAAGGAACACAGAGTAGAGGAAATTCAGGTTCCCTGAGGCCATCCTGAGTCTGACACATGAACCTCTGCAAAGTGCCAAAAGGAGACCCTGCTGTCCTTCGCACAGAGAACTCTTTAATTACGGGTAAATCAAAGCACCATCTGAAGGAAACCCAGGGACCACCAATAACGTACACAACCAGAGTCAGTAAGGACAAGTCCAGAGGTGACACTCCATCTCTGACTAACATAAAACAACCCTTGCCATCTCTGCTAGACCCCTTCATGGCTTCCATAACCAGAGGAACTACTACTAGAAATAGAAGGGAGAGAGGTGCCCTAGAATGAAACATGATCCTTCCCATCTTCAGTGAGGTAGGAGAGGTTGGAAACAGGTCCACAAACCTGGCTGGCACTGGAGAGAAGATGACATTTACATTAGATATGAGATTGCAGATGTAAACTGAATCAAATTTTAAAAGCAGAAAGTGATGGAAAATTAAGGGATCTGTCATGTATTTAACTAAAATAAAAGAAAAATGGAATCTGAACAAACCTAGTGAAAGCTATGATTGGAAAGAAATGTTTCCATGGGTTATAATAGCTATTACAGTCATATTGCTTGATTAAAATCAGTAATGCTTGTTTTAAAATATTTTATTCTTTTATTTGTAGACATCTTCCCTTTTAATGGTGATTGGTTGGTCTTTTTACGACTTCATCTACCTTTGTTTTAAAGAATTTTTTGAGCGCCCTAATCCATTAAAGTTTGCATTAGGCTAATTTGCATACCATTTACCAGCTGAATTTTTCACACTCTGATATTAATATTAATATAATAATTTAGTACAATAACTGTTAAGAGCTATGATAAAATGATCATCATGAAGCAAGGAGCAAAACTAATACTTGGAATTGGGACCTAGAATCTCCAGCTTGTCCTAGGAGATGAAATAAATTCTAAGTTAAAGGTAAAATCTTTATCTTTTAGGCTACTAGAGATGAAAACTAGGCACACATGCTTCTGCCTTAAGTAACTAGGAACCAATTCAGGGCTTTTTCAAAAATATGGATTTTGTTTTGGCAAGATACTGGCAAAACAAATGCCTCCTAGTTTAAAGAAACTTATGAATTTGTAAAATGTATCTACATTTTATATGTCTCAGTTGACCAAGAAGCAGAGGCACAGCACAGTTCTACATCTCTAATTTGAAATTCCATCCCTCAGGTGAGGTGACATCAAGTTTAAATCAAGGTTTCCTCCTTCCAGGTAGTTTTCATTAAAGCTCACCAAATTTTAGAATGTGTTCTTGTTTATTCTCTTTCTGCAAAAACCTCCAACTCTCACAACCATCACTCCCGAGATTTAAAGATTGTGTTTCTCTATTATTTACAAAGGGGTACCTACAAGCTAAACCTAATCCACTTTCTTCCTAAGTTCTGATGGTAATGAGAATTGGACAGATCATATGTTTCTGGATGGTGCTGGGTGCCAAAGTACCCTGAAGCTTGATTAATTGGGTTCTAAATGGCTGGCTCTTTCTAAGGTCACCTTCATTCTTTTGTAATATATCTTATGTGGAATCAATGAGGCATCAAGTTTTAAACCAAACAAATGGCCTGCAAAATTATAGTTGTATCCAGTCTATTTTAGAATGTGAGACAGGCCACTGCTATCCTATCTGTCACCTTGACAAGTTCTAGCTGCACAGCTTCAATTCTACATGTCAAATATCAGTTATTAGAGGTGCATGTTGCTAATTGAGGGGCTCAAAGGGACAGATGGTGTGCTGGAAGTCATGCTTATAAAGATGATACAGAAAGATGTTCATCACAACATTATTTATAATAGCAAAAATTGACAGACCCTAAATATCCTGTAATAAATTATAGCCCCTCCATATGATATAACAGTATGAAGCTGCTGACAAATATGTCTTTTAAAAGATTTTAAGGGACAAATAAAAATGAAAAACAGACCGCAAAACTACATATGGTTGTGTGAACACTGTGTATAAATACAAATGCCTATTAAGACAGTGATTGGGAAAACTCTCTCTGAAATTTATACTGATTTTTCTTTCCTTACTTATATTTTTCAGTTTTGTAGATTTTCTATAACCAGTCTCCATTTTTTAAATAATTGGGCATAAAAAGTAATTCAAAAATTTTTTCTTTTACTTAGTTGAGAAGAACAGATATTTAATTCTGCTCGTATTGATATGCTGATGGCAAATGACTATAAAGTTCAAGCCAGCCCCACTGGTCTTGACTTGCTTATGTGAGGGAGGTGGCAGCTTTCAGCTAGACATGTGAGCCTTATATTCATCCACTCGTTCATTCACAAGCATTTATGGAGTACCTACTAAGGCAAAAGAATGAGGTCTAAAATCATTCAGAGATTTCTGAGGCACATACAGTATAGTAGGGTGATTTTAAAGGTATATTGAAACCAGTATTACACTGAGTAGAAAGAAGTACCTGAATAGGAAAAAAGGTAAAAGCACAGATAAAATCTTAAGGGAATTTTTAAAAATTGGACAGTAAATATAATAAAATCAATCCTAGATCCCCAAAATTTAATAATGACCAAAGACACTGAATAACATTTGACTCTGGACAAATCTCTCTGAGACTCAGTTTCCTCAGTTGAAAAACAGGGACAATAAAAGCCACCTCTCTATGTTGCTCTCAGGATTGCCTGAAATGAAATACATACATATCTGTTATTTATATATAACTATTAGAAAGCCTAGAGTAGAAGTGAATTCAACTCTTTGGGTATTATTAATCACCAATGGAGTAGGTTGGCTGAACGCCACACCCTATTTCCTATCAAAAGAGACACTTTCTCTATTGCCACTCTTGCCTTTGAAGCCTGATTTGTTAAGGACCCCATACCTCACTTGCAGGAGAGAAATGGCAGGAGTATTCAGAATCCATATCTACCAAAGGTGATAAATTGTGCTTGTTTACTGGACACATGCAAGCATGACCACTATAATCAATGTCAACAATGAAGATTTTAGATTCTCTTAGAATAGATCACCATCCCATTTGCAAATGGAAATCTACCAGTCTAGGATGTCAGAATAATGTGGACAGAAGACACGTTACTAGGAAGTGAGGAGGAAATTAAATAGTTGGAAATATACTCCAAGGATTTCTGCTTGGTATTACTTTCCCCAAGAGGCAAAGACATAGGAGATTTGGAAAAGGCTACTGTGGTAGGGTAAGGCTTTTGTGGACTGCCGAAAAGATCATGTCCTTAGAGCTAATTCATTCCCGTGGTGTGATCCTACTATAGGAGGGACCTTTTGATTAGATTACTTAAGGAGGGCGTGACCCAGGGTGGGTCTTGATCCTCTTGCTGGAGTCCTTTATAAAAGGATGAATACACAGACAAAAAGACACAGGAGCTCAGAGGGGAACCTACAAAACCTGAGAGAGAAAGACACAAACAGAGCAGCCAGAACCTGAAAGCAATGAAGCCCAGAGGAGAAGGCAGAGATCAGCAGATGCCACCATCTGTCTTTCCATGTTACAGAGAAATCCAGGATTGCTTGCTACTGGTCTGAGAAAGAGCATTGCCTTATGCCTTGAATTGGACACTTTCTCAGTCTAGGAACTGTAAGTTTGCAAGCCAATAAACCTGCATTGTAAAAGCCAACCCACTTCTGACATATCGCTTTCAGTACCTTTAGTAAATTAAAGCAGCTACATTCTGTTTAAAACATGATCCTTAACATGACTGTAAAGCAACATCAATTCAAGTCTGTTTGACCAGAAGCTGTTGCCCATCATAAAGCTGTATTTGTAAAACCACCAGTGTTACAGCTTGCCCTAGCTGAAGATTTTCCATTTTGTTTATCACAACCAAAAACTAATTGTTCCTTTGGGGTATGCTGTCTTTTCTGTTGAAATGCTGTGATGTGCACTGGTACATCACTGCAACTGTCAAAAATACTGCTCCACAATAATGCTTGCTCTCCATCATCAGGGACATGATAGGATAGCACTTCCTGGGTTGGGGCCCCATGCATGAAATGTGAGCCTAAGTGTGGGTATGTCCTCCAACCAACCATTTACTTTACTACATGATCCTCAGAGCTCCTTTTCCCTCTGGCACATTTGAGAGTGTAGCTGCTCCATTAGCCTGAGTCCCTGAGTCACTAACATAGGTAGAGGTCCCTGCCTTTCACCAACTATTTATGGATACATGGAATAACCTGACTATAAACCTTTCTTGTTTTAAGTCACAGAGATTTGGGGGCGGTTTATTTATTTTATCATAACCTGTCCTACCCTGTCTGATATGAACACTAGCCTTAACTAAAGAAATGATGCCATTAGAAGCTGATCTCTCATTTTCCCAAATTATACTCCAAACTCTGTTTTCTGTGAGCATTACTAAATGAATGGACATTGCTATTACTTTAAGTGTGGCCTAAAATTACTAGCAAGCTTGGGGAAAAATACAGAAGCAAATTAAAATTAGAAGGAAGTGATTATGTTGAGTTCTCAAATAATTCATAGTTGCACCCATCATTTTATAGAGAGATTGAATAGTGAAAATTTAAAATTATCAAGACAAATTCTTCTGTTTAGAGTTTACCTGCTGACTAAAAATAAACATAAATGCAAAAATGACATATACTTTTTTTAAAAAACTATTATATTTGAGTAATTTTATAGAATTTTGGAAAAGTTTATTATTTAAAAGAACGTTTCAAAGTTAAATGAATCCCTTTGATATTTCTTGATTACTAACTCATTCCCATTATATTTCAAACCAACTACTTATCAAAATTGCACTCCAAAGAACTCCAGGCATTTATTAAGGATGTAGATGTACAAAAATAGGTTCTTCATTCCAATTTCACATGCTTAAGTGTAACTTAAAATCTAATTATCCTGGAATAGCAAATACTACTTATTGTCCCACCCCTCCTTCCCCAAAAAAACATTCAGCTTCCTCCCATTGGCCATTGTTTCAAGAAATTCTGGCCCCAGTCCCAACCCTAGTCCCAAGAAATGAATACAGTTAATTTACAACTGTCTACAGGGACCCATTTTTCTTCTTGATGTAGTTTAGACATATACCTGTGACACAATTCTACTGATTGAGAGATAAGGGTATCTTAAGGAGAGCTTCTGAAGATTTCTCATTATTCAAGAGCTCATAGAAAAATCCAGTCTCTTCTTCTGAATATTGTCCTGTCTAGATGTGATATTTGGAGCTAATGCAGCCATCTTGGCTCCATGAGGTAATTTCCTTTTGAGATCTAGACCAACACAAGAGGATGCTCCAGCAGAGACATGAAAGACACTGAATCCTTAAGATAATTATCAAGCCATGAAGTAATCAACTCTGGAACTCCCCTATTTCTGGTCTTCCTGGTATAAAATAATAGTCTCTACTGCTTATGCTATTTTTGAGTTGGATTTTCTGCTACTTGTAGCCAAACATATCCTGATATCCTGATTCATAAATTAACCTTGGTCTTTGGGTTTGTACTTTCATGATTTTAGTAGATTGATAGCATGAATTTTCCTGTTAAAATGACCATAATTTGTATTTTAAAAAAGAGGGAGGGAGGGATGTTACTCCCTCTCTTGGTTGAAGATACTTATCTTGCATATTACAAAGAGATGATGAATCTTTGGAAATTACAACTAGTGAGGCAATAATTTAAGTTTATAATGAATCTGTTCCTTATTTCTTAGAAGGCCAAAGTCACCTCTAAAGCCTCCCAATTAAATTGCAGACCTATTGAGTACTCAGTGCTGTGTTTAATTCTTTGAGAAGAGAGACCACTACCAGGTGCCAAGCTTATCGTTCATCATGCAATTATTTTCTTTAACCTTTATAGCAACCTGAAGAGATATAGGTATTACTGACCTCATTTAGAGGTGAAGAAACTGAGACGACATGGGATTGCTTACCAAAAGTTGTATACCTCATAAGTGGCAGAGGCAGAATTCTAGTCTAACTCAAGAACCTATGGGATGACTATACTATATCAATTTAAACTTATTTATTTTGTAATTATACTCTGGTTATTGTTGTGGTTATAAAGATACCTGTGAATTTGAAACTCTTCCCATTGAGAGGTGGAGTCTAATTCTCCTCCTGTTGAATCTTCACAGAGTTGTGGCTGCTTCAGCTAATGTAGTTCAACAAAGGTGATGCTGTGACTTCTGAGGCTAGGATGTAAATGTCCTTGAAGCTTTCAGAAACACTTGCTTTTGGTGCTCTAAGCTTCTATGCTAGAAGTCAGACCTTGAGGCCACCATACCATGAGGAAACCAAAGACACACAAAGAGATACAAGCAGAAGCCCTGTGCAAAAGTCACAATTTAGCCTAGATTTTCAGACATTCCAGACATGTGAATGAAGAAGGCACCAAATGGTTCCAGATTCCAGATGCCTGAGATACCTTCAGGGTTTGAGTCTTCCCAGTTAAGTCCTCAGGCAGCATGAAGCTGAGACAAGCCATCTCTACTGTTCCCACTCCAAATACCTGATCCACAGAATCCATAAACAATATTAAATAGCTGTTGTGGGTTTTTTTAATTACACTGTGATAGTGTGTTTGTATGTGTGCATATACTTGTCAAAATTTTCATTTTAAGTGTACAATTCAGTGCCATTAATTCCATCCACAATCTTTTGCTGCCTCCACCATTATCCATTACCAGAACTTTTTCATCACCCCAACCAAAAACTTCATATCCATTGAGCAATAACTTCCTATTCCCCTCTTCCCCAGCCCCTGGTGACCTCTAATCTACTTTCTGTCTCTATGTGTTTGTAAAATAGCTGTTATTTCACACCATTAATTTTGGACTAGTTTGTTATTCAGCAAAAGATAACCAAAATGGCTATGCAAGGGAATCTTTCTTAAAATATATATTGAAGTATATAGGGGAAAGAATATGATGTCTACATCTTACTTTCAAATGGCTCAAGGAAAAAAAATACAGATTATACAATGTATATATATATAGATATAAAGAACATATATGTGTATGTGTGTCTATATCTATATCTATGTCTAGGTAGAGAGAGAGAAGATGAACTGTGGCAAATAATTGGTGAATCTGGGTGAAGTGTATATGGCATTCCTTGTATTATTCTTGATACATTTCCCTAAGTTGGCAATTATTTAAAAGACAAATTTTAAAAGAAAAAACTGATGGGCTTTCCTCCATAGCATGGATGAGATGTCGTTCCTATGTAAAGCCACAGCTAACAACTCAAACGAGTAACTATCTGTTAAGTCACATAGTACAGACCACATCGTTCCATTTCTATGCATCAATATCAATCTGGAAGGGAGATATTCAGAAGTAAACAAGAGTTTCTTTCCACCTCAGAGTAAGAGATGAGAATTTAAGCAAAGCAAGTCACTGTGACTTTACCTAGAAGACAGGACATATTTTAACATGTACCCATTTTATACCAAAAGATGACTTTGTAGTTTCGAGGCACAATTATGGCTTGATTTTCAAAAAGTCTGTTTGTATAATTATTTCAAAGGTAACAGGCACATAAGAAACAGGACTGTGTCTCTAGTTTTTCAAGGAAAAATATCAGTCGAACAGATTGTGTGCTCTTGGAAAGCTAAGAACCTAGCTGAGAGTAGATTGGAAAAAATACTAAAATAAAATTCCCTTTGAAAGTGGCTTCCATTAAACTATACACAAGAATCGTTTTGTGTTCTTTTCCTGGGTATACTGAGGGACTGACAGCAGCTGACCATGCTGCACTGGACATTGGCAATCAAGCCTAATTATTCAGAAGTCTTTGGTTATGGAGCCTGAGCAGTAGAGCTAGGAGGCTGAACCTCCCTTTGTGGGGTTGTCTTCTTCATCTGACCAATATGCCCAAGATTGGAAATCTCACATTTCAGATTGTTGTGATATTTTGCTTTTGGTTCTAAAGACTGCCTTTGGCCTCTGGAAGATTTTACTGCTCAGCTCCTTCCCCAAAGAGAGTGACTGAGTAGGAATAAAGAAGGAGGGCTGAGTCTAAACCCAAGGCCCTCTTTCTGTCAATGCAAGGGCACTGAAGGTGATGCTTTCAGAGAACTATGGGCAACTGAACCTGATACATTTATTGTTTTCTGGAGATATAATGCCAGGAACTCTCAACTCATCACCTGAGGAACAGGCAACAGAAATGAAATAGAAGAATGATCACAAAGTGTAAGCTCTCAGAGATGTGCTAACATACAGGTATTCAACCAGAAACCCAATGAGAAAAATCATGGCATAGAAAGCACTGTTTTGAATCTATTTCATGAAATTGCTTACTGCTTTAAGAAATTGCTTAATTCTGTGCATGTTCCAGGTGGAACCCCATTCAGCTTAAATATTTCTTGCCTGTTTTATCATTTCTGAATGTACTAATAAAGAACCAATTTTGGCAAAGTATCAGTGTAGTATGTCTTCGGCAAAATGCCTGAGTATCTTTTATATGCTTAGTTCTTGAAAATGTATTTAACAAAAGGACAAAATTATGCAACCCACAAAACAATAAAATTCAAACTCTTTTACATAAATACCATGAAAGCACATGAACTACAGGGGTGTCATTATCAAGTTGGCATTTTAGAAATTTTAGCATCACTTTTGCAAGTGTTTTCATAAAATGTCATCTATTTTTTGCTCTCAAGATATCTGTTGTGCCTTGATTAATTTATTTCCTTCCCCACTCTTTAATACATGTGAACAATTTAATTTAATTCTTTTGTTAGTTATAAACTATAGCTTTCCTCTGACTCTAAATATAGCTGTTTCCCCCTTCTGTTTAGAAAAATACATTAATGTGTATCAAAAATACTGCTGGGGAAGGAGAAAATCAAAGGCTGGCTTTACAACAGTGCATATGAGAAAAAATCTCAGACTTTTAGATGAGGAAAAGCTAGATGTGAGCCAATATTGCAATAATTACTATTACTATACTGCTATTTCTACAGCTGCTATTACTACTACTGAGAAGTATAGTAATAATACTTGAATATAGTCGAAGTAGATCTAAAAGATTATCTATTAAATAAACAACTTTATTTTAAACACATAACTATAATAAATAAAATATATGCGTATTTTAAAGTATTATTTGTGCTTAAAGATGTTGTTAACCGGATAGTCATGGACCAGAAATGCAATTCAGTTGGGTCAGGACTCCAGATCTACTGGGCTTCAGGATGGAACCCAAACAAATATCTAAATGATCAGTTTCTAAGTAGCTGATTAAAAAAGTATAATGCCACACACATTTTAGACAACCAGAGTCAATTCTGTGGCATAAATCCAGGGGTAAGCAGGGGCTCCTTGCCATGAACCAAGTCTTCTTAAAAACTGCCACACTGCCTGGAGAGAGAAGCAGAAATTGAGATTTCAAACAGGGGTGAAGCTACCTGCTGGTTTTGGAAATGAATCTTTGATATGCTCCCAAGATAATAGATCCTAGTTACCAAAATAGTTTCTGGTTCCAAAATGAGGCCTCCAGCATACCGGGTAAAGGCAATCATAAAATATGAAAATAGAAATGTGCATGGGAAGAGAGAGAGAAAAAGAAACATGTACACACAAACAATTCCTTTACATGATGAACTTGAAAATTAAAATTTCAAAGCACTTGACCATTATAAAGCTAAAAAAGACATTGCCCCAAAACAATAACAAATATTGAAACATTCTTCTAAGAAGGATTTTAAAACCACTTTAAAGAGGATGATAACAACAAAAACAATGAAATAATAATAGTTGAAATGTATTAAGTACTTCTGTGACTTTTCTGAAGTGGATTAGTTCAACTAATACTAACAGCAAATCACTGAGGAAAATAAAGGGAAAAACTGCAGTATTTACCCAGACCCTATTAATCCCCTAAAAGCTTTGCTTAGTTTCTTCACCATTTGAACACTTCCAGGAAAAAATAATGGTGCCAAATACTAGAAAGTCCTCTATTAAGTTCCCTTCTCTTCCCTGAATCTTGCTCTCATCTCCATGACATAAAATTAATAATTATGCCACAAAGACAAGAAAATATGAATCAAGTATAGGGAGAGGAAGAAGAAAATTGGAAGCACAGAAATGAAAAATACCATCATTAAAACAAGAAAAGATACGATAAGGATCCAGGTGATGACAGAATTAGTGAATTAGTGGATAGTAGAGAGGAATTTACCCAGAAAAATCATAGATTATAGAAAAAGAAAAATCATAAAACAAATGATATGAAATGAGAATACAGTAAGAAGATTAAACATATATTTAATATTTGTTCCAAAACTAAATAATAAAGAGCATGGCTGATAATGTTTTGAATAGAAGAAAGATAAATACCCACCAATCATAACAAAAAAATTAAAATAAATCCACACTTCTGAGTTTTATTACAAAAAGAGTGACATTTCCATATGCTGCCTGCTGCTCTGAGTACATTACAAAGGGGTTTTTAGCAATGGCAACAAGATTTTTCAGGCCAACCCTCCAACTGAGAACTACTAGGAAACCTGGATAATTTTTCTTCAAAATCTGTATGAAAGCATCAGAGAGCTGCCAAGAGATTAAGAGTCTGTGGGGCCAAGATTTCTTCCCCTTGACCTAATCACCAACTCAGAAAATGGCAGCTGAGAAGTTGAGAAGTTGAGTAGAGCTTTTCATCAATTCATAAGGCTGTAGGTACAAAAATTTGAATCCAGAGACTACACAAAAAGAAGGATCCTAATAAATACCCCATGCTTTTGAGTGGACTTTCAAAGAGCTACACTGCAGGAATAATGCTGAACTAGAAATAGACCCACCTACATCCATCATGGTTATAGTGTGTAAAGCCAACTAAAAACAAAAATCTTGAAAGCATTTAAGGACAAAAAAAATCTTCAAAGGGGCAATGATTAACCTGAAAGATGATTTTGGAATAGAAGCAATGGAAGCAAAAGAATATAACGATAATTTGAAAGAGCTGAAAGAAAAATCTGCTAATAGAGAGTTCTATATTCAGCCAAAATATCTTTCAAAAATAAATGTGATATAAAAATATGTTCAGATAAACACAGAGAATTTGTCACTAACAGACCTCATTAAAAAGAAATAGAAAAAGTTGTTCTTTAGATGGAAGGAAAATGATCCAGGTGGAAAGACTAATGTGTGGGTAAATTAATATGGACTGCATAGAACAATAGTAATGATGTTTTGTGGAGATTAAAATAAATATGAGGAAAAATTGAGGAGTTAAATTTATGAAAAACAATACTGCATGAATTGGAAGACGGAGAAAGGGAGTTAAATGTGCTAAGCTTCTTGCATTGTCTGGGAAGTGGTAGATGTATTCATTTGTATTAGATTTCAATTACTCAAGGATGCAGGTTGTCATCTCTAGACCCAGAGTCACTAAAGTGATTGTAAAAATATGTATAACTAACAAAGTAATAAATAGAGTGAAAGTAATGATTTATAATATCATTCAAAGGAAGGGCAAAAGGAGCAGATAGGAAATAAGGGAAGTTAAGACAACTATAAGGCAAATAATAAGATAATAAATTTTAAAGTATATCAGTACTTAAATTAAATATAAAACAACTATTGTGTCAGTTTGAGTCCTCCAGAAAGCAGGCATCAAGACTGAGTGAGAGGGAAGCATCCATCTACCACAAGGGAGGTCCGCGGTTCAAACCTCAGGCCTCTTTGACCTGTGTGGAGCTGGCCCATGTGCAATGCTGATACGTGCAAGGAGTGCCATGCCACGCAGGAGTGTTCCCCGTGTAGGGGAGCCCCACACGCAAGGAGTGCACATCGTAAGGAGAGCCGCCCAGTGAGAAAGAAAGTGCAACCTGCCCAAGAATGGTGCCGCACACACAGAGAGCTGACACAGCAAGATGACACAACAAAAAGAAACACAGATTCCGGGTGCCGCTGATAAGGATAGAAGCGGTCACAGAAGGACACACAGCAAATGGACACAGAGAGCAGACAACTGGGGGGCGGGGGGAGAAATTAAAAAAAAAAAAAAAGACTGAGTGAGAGGTACAAAAAGTTTATTAGGGAAATGCCTGTGAAAGTAGAAAAAGGATAGGAAACAGGAGGATACAGGAAGAATCTCAGCTCCCAAAGCAATTCTGTGAAAGGAGACAGGGAAAGGAGGATTGAGGAGGAAGAAACTCAGACTGTAATGCAGCTCTAAGAAAGATTCTGTCAGGCTGGTGGGGAGACCCAGAACAACGTGTCCTGCTCTAGTACCCCTACCACGATTCCTCATTGGCTTGAAGCAGACTGTGGAAAGCATGGCCTTGGCCTGAATCTGGTGGCAGTCCCAAAGCAGTTAGAAGCTGGCAGCAAAATACTCTCCTCACAGCAGTTTTTCTTCTGAAGGGACCTCTGAGCATCACACCTCATAGATGCCACAGTCCATCCCTTGCGCCATGTAGAGCTATATCACCACATAGGCTCAAAGAGAAGCTTCTCATGGGCCTTTCTTCCTGAGAGGAAACATAGAAGAAGAAAGTTAGTGATAGAGACTATAGCCCCTGTCACTAAAGGTGATCTTGGGGCCTAAAATTGTGCTCATTTTCTATCCCCTCCACTGTCCCTTCTATACTGCCCTCACACTTAGGTCTCATCTCTGCAGGTTTTAGTGGCTTACCTGCTGATATTACCCCAAGTCTCAATCCTGAAAATCTGAGACTCTGGTAATCATTCCCAGGACAGAGTTGCTGCATGTCTATTCACAATTACAACGGGGTAGGACAGTAAAAAGAGACCCAATTGGATTGCCTGGAGTCTACATATATTCCTCCCTGTCTCCATTGTGTAAAAGCGTCCCTATCTGTTTGATACTGGGTGTATCATTTTAATCACTGCAGTCTCAATTCCAGATGTACCATTCCTAATTATGATGGGTTGCTGCTGGGCTTGTGTAGGTTTATGACTTGGCAAGTCTGATAGAACCCAGCTCATAATGGGAAATTAGAGGTGCATGATCTCTTGGGACCCATGGTCAAATGTTTTATCTCTGCCAGAGTCCAGTACCATTGCAGATGTTTCTCAAGAGACAGATAATTCTCCACTGTAGTTGGCTCAGTCTTTTTCCTGCACACCAGGGCATTGCATTTTGATTCTCCCACTGCATCTTGCCATAATCAAGCTTCAAACCATCACACTCCACCCTCTGGACCCCAAAAGTACATGCTCTTTCCAAGTGCAAATACATTAATTCCATCAAAATAGTCCAAAATCTTTAAGTCATTTCAGTAAGAATACTAAGTACAAAGTCTCATCAAAATTGGTTATAGGCGTGGTCTGTCCTGGGGCACAATTTCCCTCTAGTTGTGGACCTGTGAAACTTAGGGAACAAGTTATCTGCTTCTAATATACAGTGGAGGGACAGTCACAGGATAAAAATTTCTATTGCCATAGGGAGAAATTGGAAGGAAAATAGGGGTCACAGGTTCCAAACAATCTGAAACCCTGCAGGGCATAATCCATTATATTTCAAGGTCTGACAGTCACGTAGAGAACAACTGTTTGTCCACTGGTCTTGATGGTGTGGTAGCCCCACCCTTTCCAACTGCTTTCATGGCAACCATGCTTTCCCCAAATACTGTGGTGAAGGCTCCAACATCTGCAAGCATCAGGGTGGTAGACTCTAGGCTCAACCCTCATCAAATATTAGTGTGATATTCAGCCCCTCCACAATCCCCCAGACATCTGAGAAACCTGGAATGGTAACACACTTCCTGAACAATGGGGCAGGACCTTTCCAAGGTCTGAGGCACACTCACCTCTTCCACATACATGGGTGGGTCCACTCCCTTGGCCTGAGAAGATGTCTTCCGTCCAGACCTCATTTTCCATGATTCTGCCTTTGAAGTCAGTTTTCCTTCAATCTGTCCCTTTTCTTTTCCTTTTAGACCAGGCAGGCAGTAGTTCTGTTCATAAAGATCTGACAAAAACCTTGTCAGTTTTGCATGAAGTCACAACTTCCGACATACCTCTCCCGGATATCCGCATTTCCAGTCCTAACTTGCACTGAAATGACTGACTGGTTTCATGTTCAGTTAAATCCTTGCATGTAGCACCATTCCCTGGGGGCTCATTTTCTGGAAGCTCAGGATTTCCGATCAATTTCTGGTTTCTTTGTGTCCAGGAGTTTAGTTCACAGCTTATCCCTTTCTTCTCACATTTTACTGTAAGCTGCAATAAGAAACCAGGCCACACTTTCCACATTTAGTTTGGAAATCTCCTCAGCTATATATCCAAGCTTGTCACTTTCAAATTCTGTGTTCCATGTGCATTCAGTACTCAAGTTTGTCAAGTTCTCTGCCACTTTAAAACAAGAATGGCCTTTCTTCCAATTCGTAATGACAGATTAATCATTTCTGTCTAAGTCCTCATCTTACTATAAAACTCAAATGATACTATCACTTTATATATTTCCTTTCTTAGAGACACTTTAAGAACATTTTTGAATGATTATTTATATACAGTGAATAATGTGACTTTGAGGAAAAAAGCAACTAATGACTCTTCTAGATTTAGGAAAGAAGGCAAGTCTCAGAAACCATAAATGATTTGTCCAAGTTGCTTAAGTAATAAAAATGAAGCTATTTAATAATTTAAAGCAAACAAACAAAAAAGAATGCTTTACTATCTCTTTACCCTTCCGTTTCTTTAATGATGTGATAGGTTGAATTATGCACAACAGGGAAAAAAAAGACACGTTCTTAATCATAATCCATTCCTATGTACTTAGTAAACCCATTGTAAATAGGGCCTTTTAAAGATATTTTTAGTTAAGGTGTGACCCAGTTGAATGAGGTTGGGTCTTAATCCTGTTACTCTCTCTTTAATTACTGTTACACAGAGAGAAGATGATATATATAGATAGATATAAATATAGAATGAGATAAAAAGGAGATACATATGATATTATACATATAGAATAGGAGAAAGCTATTTTTTATACTTATGGGATCATATTTCACATATTGTTCCACAACTTGTTTTCTTATTTTTTATTTTTTCATTAACAATAGGTCTTGAACATCTTGTCAGGTGAGTGCATATTGGTCTGCATCACGATACTTTATAGTATGCTAAAACATGCATTATTTAGGTACTTTCAAATTGGTGAATATTTGGGTTGTTTCTCATTTTTCATATGAGTTATATGCACAGGAACTCTCTCTCTTTACCAATAATCCAAACCCAATAAACCAACAATTCCAAAGCATTCTAGCAGAGGACAAAATATCCTGAGACTCAGGTGGGATTTGCATAAGCTGTTAGAGGAAAACTCATGTGACTCTGATGTGGCCCATCATAAAAATGGCACAAATAATTCATATAATTTGAAGGACATTTTGTGTAGTATTTACAGAATGTATACATACTTCATTGTGAAGAGATGGCTGTTAAATTATTGACAAGATTTTTTTAAAAAGATAACCTGCAACCTTACCATTTAAATCTGCTATAGCATTTTTTCGGTCAAACTTGAATAACTCATGAAACCATTTTAAAGAAAAGCATCCTTATAGACTATAGACATTTGTACAAATTATTTCCACTATACTTTTTATTATAGATTTTTTTATTCCAATCCACATACTTTTTAATATAAATTGGAGCATGTTACCATATATAATCTTGTTTTTGTTTTTTCACTTAACAATCTCTCTTGGAAACCTTTCATGAAGAGAGACAGCAAAGCTGTCATATCTTTAACCTTTCTATAAACTCCCAAATTGTTAGAAATTAGGAAGTAATCTTTGGCTATTACAAATTATGCAGTATTAGAGTCCTAGAAGTGGAATTTCTGGATCAAAAAAAATATGTATGTTCTGTTTTCAATTGGCACTGCCAATTTCCCTTCACTTTAAAGGTTGTAACAATTTTCAATCTAAAGAGAGTTTATGAATGCCTCTTTCTCCATTTCACACCATACTGGGTAATATAATTTAATCTTTGCCAATCTTACATCACCAAGATTTCAAATGCATTTTGATTGCATTTTTCCCCCTAAAAAACTCTTACTGCGAAGGAATAATACCTATAAATGCTAGTCACATAATTTTTATTTTTATCATTATGTGCCATTAAAGGATAACAAATATAATTGATGCTGCTTTGGAAGAGGATATATTAAAAGAGACTTCAATAATTCATTTCTATGAACTGCTTACCAAATGGCAATCAATAATTAATCACACAAAAATTAATTTCCACCAGGTTAAAGGATTAAATATATTTTATTTATAGAATAGAAAATATTGGAAACTAAGTATGTCCAATTATCCTTTAAGCATAAAATAAATAAAGAACTTATGAAGGCAAAGATTTATATTTGGCTTTCAAAATATGTTGTTTCTCTCCTCAAAACAAACAGAAATCCCGACAGAAATCAAGAAGCAAAAGACTGCCCAAATAAGAGGGTTAACTATGGTTTCAGGTACTTTCTAAACTATGGCTCACCACCTCCTCTCTCCTGAGCTTACTGGATTCCAGTCATATCCGGTATACATTATCAGAAAAAGTAGCTAATATTTCAGTTGAATATATACTCGTGAGCCAAAATAATGAGTCATTTGAGTATAACAAGTTCAAGAGTTGGACAACATATATCACTGGAAAGAAAAGAAAGCATTAGAACAAATATCACAAGAATTTAAAAATAAGTATGACAAATACATCAAAGGAAATAAAGGAATAAATTAATAGTGTAAAATAAAAATATAACATAATTTAAAAGTACAAATGGAAATATTAAGCAAAAAAGGTAATAATTAAAAATTTGCTAACACAACAGAGGAGTAAATACTGAAATGGATATACCTGAGGAATGGACTAGTGAATTCTTTCTAGAAATTCTAGGAAGTGTCTTAATTGGAATAGGGAAAGGAATAATAAAGCAGAAACATAAAAAGAATATCTAATAGAAATGAAAAACAGAATGACAAGGGCCAATATCTGGATAATAGATTCCAAGAAAGAACAAAATACAAATATAGTGAGGAGAAGATCTTTAGAAAATAATTATTATAATTTTCCCAAAGTTAAAGAAGATGAATACCTTCATATTGAAGGAACATATAGATTGTCCTATAGGAGAGGTTAAACCACACCTGGATACATCATAATACAATTTAAGAATATCAAAAACAAAGCTTCCAGAAAGAAAGAGCAGATTCCCTACAAAAGAAAAGAATCAGTGCGATATCACATTTCCCAACAGCAAACATGAATACAAAAAGAGAATGAAATAATAGCTTTAAAATATCAAAAGAAAAGAACTTTGACTATTGAATTTTATACCCAGACAAATTTTCATTCAAATTTGAAGGTTTAATAAAAATATTCTCAAGCATAAAAGTCCTCAAAAAATTCACCCCAAAAGGCCACATTGAATAGCTTTGGGAAAAGTAGTCAAATAAGAAAAGATACAAACACAGGAGAAGCTGTAAACAATATAGGAATTAAGGGTGATTAAATATATGCTATTAAATTTTACTGTTAAAAATGAAGAAACTAAGACTGTAATAATTATATATTAATATTTATATTTATCAAATAACTCCAAATAAGATGGAACAAAAATCTAACTGGAGATGATTAAAGGAATGGGAGGGAAATAAAGGGCATGAGTGATTCTAACTTTATTTTTTCTATTTTTATTTTCAAAGAAGTCTTAGATTACATAAATGTTACATAAAAAATATAAGGGATGACCATATGCCCTCCCTCCCTCCCCCTTCCACTCTTTCCCACATTAACAAAATCCTTCATTAGTGTGGTACATTTGTTACAATTGATGAAAACATATTTAAGCATTTTTACTAATCATGGACTACAGCTTACATTAAAGTTTACACTTTGTCCTGCACAATTTTGTAGGTTATGACAGCATATATAATGGCCTGTATCCATCACTGTGATGTCATGCAGGACAAAACTAATGTCCCCAAAATGCCCTGTATTACATCTATTCTTCCCTCTCATCCACACCAGGGAGGCTCATCCCCAGGAGTCATGTCCCACACAGGGTGCCCAGGGTGGGAGAGGTAGTGTGTTTATATGTTGAGTTTAGCTTAGAGAGAGGCCATATTTGAGCAACAAGGAGGTTTCAAGATGTAACACTTAGGCAGTATACAATACTAGGCTAAGTTTCAATTTCACAAGCAAAAGTTCATAAGTACAATCATCAATATCAAGGGCCTGGCATAATTGTCTATTTTCCTTTACAAGACATTGTCCTTGCACACAGGGGATGATTCTTACTGTCCTAATAGAGAATGTAGCAGAACTCTCCAGGATGGGAATTCAATATATTTTTGGTTATTGTGTGGATCTCCACTCACCAAAATAATGTCCCATGAACACTTGAAGGCGGCAGACTTGGCCCAGTGGTTAGGGCGTCCGTCTACCACATGGGAGACCCATGGTTCAAACCCCGGGCCTCCTTGACCTTTGTGGAGCTGGCCCATGAGCAGTGCTGATGTGCGCAAGGAGTGCCCTGCCACGCAGGGGTGTCCCCCATGTAGGGGAGCCCCACATGCAAGGAGTGTGCCCCATAAGGAGAGCTGCCCAGTGTGAAAGAAAGTGCAGCCTGCCCAGAAATGGTGCCGCACACATGAAGAGCTGACACAAGATGACACAACAAAAAGAAACACAGATTCCCGTGCAACTGACAACAACAGAAGTGGACAAAGAAGATGCAGCAAATAGACACAGAGAACAGACAACCGGGGTGGGGGGGAGGGGAGAGAAATAAATAAATAAATAAATAAATCTTAAAAAAAAAAACACTTGACATATTCCCATGTTTTAGAGATATGCCCTAAGTGAACCCCTTCCCATGCATCCCCACATCACTGGTACTGCACACCAGTGATCCTTCCATGCCACTGCTGTGACCCTTCTGTGATCCAAAATCTCTCCAAAAACAAAAAATAACCAATAAAATACAAAAAAAGTAAAACAATTAGAAATAAAAAATAAAAAATTTTAGACACTGTATCTTTCATCACTGTGTGCATATATCTGTTCATGTCCTTGCTTTCAATTCTTCTGACTATATACCCAGCAACTTTCTTTTTTGAGGAATCTATTTAAAACTCAAGAATGAAGAAATAAGATACACAGAAAAAGGGCAAATTGTTATTTTTAAAGGAAGATGATATATATAAGTTCAAATATTCCTATATAAAATATTTAATATGTAAAATTTATACTTATAATGAATGTAAATAGACAAAGCTGAGAGGTAAAAGAAATTGTCAGATTAGAAGTGTGGAAGCAAAAGAATGGAAAGATTCATAAAACAAATACCCAAAGAATGAGGGTATAACTATTTAATTTCACAAAAAGATATATCATTAGAGATAAAGAGAGCCATCACATAATTATACAATGTCCAATTCACCAGGAAGATATAACAATTTCAAATACGTACACACCAAATACATAAATTAAAGCAAAAATTGCTAGGATATAACCAGAAATTAATAAATCATCTTATTAGTGGGAGATTTTGTAGTATACTTCTATTAAGGTGGGTCAAACAGAAAAAAATTATAAAAATTGTAGATGCTCTGAACAACACAATTAACATATTTTCATGGGGCATGTTGTCATAGCATATTGTCACATGATTCATAGTCCAGGAGGTAATCTTAAACAGACCTCAGGGCTCAGCTAGGACATTTAAAAGCCAAAACTGCTGATATTAATTCAGCTCCAGTTTCTGTCCTGTTCCTTGCCTACCCATCCAAAGGGAAAGGGAAGGAATCATGTTCTCATGGCCATTGGGCACCAAAAGTTTGTCATTCCTCATATATATACTAAGAGAAATCTATACTCAACAACTACAGCACAGAATTTGTTCAACCACACATAAAACATTAACAAATACTGACCATCTTCTGAAACAAATCAGGTTTTGACAATTTTTTATGAATATATATAATAGAGACTATGATATCTGATAATACATTTCATTTAGGAGTTAATAACAAAAGGATAAATTTTAAATTCCTGCCTATGAAGGTTTTTAAAAATAAACTTTAAAATAACTCATAGGTCAAGAATGATATCATAATAATATTTTAAGTATCTAGAATTAGATGATAATTAAAACTGCTATTAGTTAATATTAAAATTAATATCAAAACTGATATGATGCAATAACAGTAGTGCTTCTTCTATTAGAAGAATTATATACTGTCAAAGGCTAGTGATAAAAGAGATAAAACAAAAAAATCTAAAAGAAGTGGAAAGATCATAAAATTAAGGGAAATATAAATGAATTTTTCAAAATAATAGAATCAACAAAAGGAAAATTAATCTTTCAAATTCTAACAAAGTAGGGAAAAAATTTGGTATAATTGGAGAAGGGGGAAAAGGTGAGAAAATATATTATATTTTGCATGAAGCAGATACTTAAAAGAAAAATGAGGGAGGGAAGTGGTTGTCACTCAATCAGCTGGGCTCCTGTTTACCATAAGGGAAGCCCTGGGTTCACATCCTGGGGCCTCCTTATAAAGGCAGGCTTACCTGCAAGTGCCACGGAGTGCTGCCCAGCCACAAGCACCACAGAGAACCAGCTCAGCAAGGTGATGTAACAAAAAGGGAAACAAGCAAAAAAAAAAAACAAAAAACAAACAAAAACAAAAACAAAACAAAACAAAAAAAACCACATTAGAACGCGCAATGAATGGACACAGAAAGCAGACAGCAAGCAAAAAGCCGCATGGAGAGGGGAAGGATAAATAAAAGAGAAAGAAAATGAGGGAATTTAACCAAAAGCCAATAAATTTGAGAACTTAAGTGCAAAGCAAACATTCTTTAAAAATTTAGAAAAACGGACTCAAGAAGACACAGAAAGATTAAATATTCCTTAAATATTAGAGAGTATGAAGTAGTAATTTTAAAATTTTCCACAAGGAAAAATCTGGAAAAAGGCCTTGATCAAAAGGGGGAAATATTAAATACAAATGAGTTTTTATGGCTAAGGGATTTCTAAGTGAGTCAGGAAGGTCATTCCAGAGGTTACTCTTATACATATCTCAGCAGGATCTCATTGACAGCCACAGTAAACTATCTCAAACAGCAGGATTCCTGAGGGCTCTAGGGACATCTTGACAACTATAGGCAGCGCAGACAATCTCAGGAATTCTGGACTGAAGCGGAAACTGGATTCATGTCAGTGGGTCTTACTTTGGAATTTATGCTCCTCAATGTAACAGAGTTAGATTCATTTATAATTTTCCTGTACATGACTCTTGTGCCTCTTTTCTTTGAACCTATAATTAACATTATGCTCATTAAATATATGTTTTGGAGATTTAAATCTTTTGTCTGTTCATATGCTGGTGGAGCCCTGAATCTCAGCAGAACTTTAATATCTACTCTCCAGGACATTGGACTCGCCCAGGACAACTAAGAAAAAGATGATGATGGACACTGCTCATCCCAAAAAACAGAGTATCTACAACTGCAAGCAAGACAGTTCCATCCATCTGCCCCATGGGATCTAAGTCCTCTCTCAATAGAAACAGAGTGGGCATCACCATCTCCAAATCCTCAAGATTGAGGAATGAACAAACATGGGGGGGGGGGGATTAAACTATGGACTAAAATAGACTTATGATTATTCTAGCAATGGATGAACTTGTATCACTGATAAAAAGGCAGTGGCCAACAGAGGTTCTGAGGGGAGGGAAAGGGAAGAATAGGTGTAACATGGGGCATTTTGGGGACACTGGAATTGTCCTACATGATGTTGCAATGGTGAATACAGGCCATTATACTCTTCATCAAAACCTATAAAATTGTGTGGTACAAAGTGTCAACTATAATTAAACTACAGACCATGGTTAGTAGCAATGTTTCAATATGTGTTCATCAGTTGTAACAAATGTACCACACTAATGAAAGCTGTTAGGAAATTGGGGGAGGAGGGCAGTATATGGGAATCTCCTATATTTTTAATGTAACATTTATGTAGTCTAAACATTCTCAGAAAATTAAAAATAAAATAAAAAATACTAGAAAGCCAATTTAAGAAGGTATAAAAGCATAATGTATCAGCCTGAGTTTATTTCAGAATCACAAGATGGGGTTCATTTTAGAAAATCTATAAATATCATTTTCAGTCTAAATGAATGAATTAAATGAGATGAATATTTGATTAAATTCAAAACCAACTCATGATAAAACTGTTAGAAAACTGGGAATGGAAGGATAAGTATTTTTTAAACCCAGATGAGGAAGCATTAGAAGGATTGCTATAAAGACAGACATGCCCATTATCTCCACTTCTTTCAACATTATATTGGAGGTCCTAGGCAGTGTAAACACAGACAAATAAATTAAAGGCATAAGATTAGATATAAAATTGTCATTATTTTGAAGATCATTTTTAATGTAATAAAACATTTTTTAATGTAATAAAACTAAAAACCTTACAGATCAATTGTTTGAAATAATAAGAGGATAGTAAGATAGCTATACTAAAAGCAATGTAAAAATTGCTGTATTCTAGCAACATGAAACTAGAAAACATAATTTTTAAAAAATTTACAATAGCACTAAAAAATATAAAGTCCTTAGGAATAAATAAAACAAATTATGTACAAGACCTATACATAGAAAATTATATAACTTTTCTGACAGGCCTTTTAAACCATCATAAGAAATAGAAATAGCATTGTTTTTTCTTTGTGTATTGAAAGATTACATCATAAAAATATTAATACTTCTGAAATTGTTCTATAGAAACAATGGAATTATTAAAATTCCTACAGGTTGTTTGTGTGTGTGTGTTTAACTTGATGAGAGCATTCTAAACTATAGACAGAAAAGCAAAGGGCCAAGAATAGCCAAGAATGGAGAAGGGGAATTTCTCTACTAGATACCAGGATGTTTTTATGTAGCTATAGTAATTAAGACAGTGTTATACAGATGCAGGAAAAGGCAAATAAACCAATAGAAAGGAACAGAGAGCTTAAAGAAAAGCACACATATATACAGAATGTTAATAAATGAAAGATGCCTGCAAATGGCAGCTTATTGGTAAAAGGAAGGTCTACTTAATTAATCCTTCTGAATTGTATGTGAAAAATTGATTCTTACTTCAACCGTAAACAAAAATCAACTACAGATGGATTAAGAACATAAATATCAAAAGGAAAACTTTAAAATCATCATAAAAACAGAAGGTGACTATTTTTCTGATCTTGCGGTAGGAAAGGATTTTAAAAATGATACTTAAAAAGTGGTAACCATAAAGCAAAGTTGATAAATTAATTTGAATTCTGTTAGAAAATTCTACTCAGTAAAAGAAACCTGAGAATTATTAGACAAGCTATAAATTAGGACAAGATATTTGCAAACATATAAGCAGCAATGAAATAATTTTAAGAATGTATAAATAATCTTACAAATAAATTAAGAAATAACAAATGTAAAAACAATAAAGAGAAACAAACGAGTCCTTGTTAAGTAAAATAAATTGGCTGCCTGACTTGGCAATGCTGGGAGTGACCTATTTCTGCTAAGTGGTAGGGAACTTTTGCCAAAAGTCAAAAATAAAAGCAGGGCTTTCCAAAACAAAAACAAAAACAGAGACAAAATTTGCAATTTAAGCAACAATTGGAAATAAGCTGATAGATAACTATCAAAACTAAACGAGTGTGTTATAATAACCAATTTATGGTTATTCCCTGTTTTGTAAAATCCTCCATTATGAAAAGATACTTAAATGTCAATCAACTACTGAAACTTCCCTTTTGGAAATCCCCTAATAGATTTTACAAGCCAATGTAACTAACTAACCATATGAGACTCTTAATTCAGATTGCAATCACCCCGTTAAGTTCAAACAGTCTGCTTTCAGTAAACGCATTATGTTGATAATTATTGGTGATTCATTTCTTTTGACACCCTTCATAAAGTAGGAAAACTATAAGGTCACTCAATAGATGAGAAAATGCTAATCAAATTTACAATGTAAAATGAACATACCCAGTAATAAGAGAAAAAATTAAATCTGACAATACCAAGTACAAGAGAATATCTATCATTGGGATCATTTATACACTGTTGACTGGATGTCAGTTATCACAAAGGCTTTGAAAAGTAATTTAGTTGAGCAGTCACACACCCTATAACCTATCTATTTCGCTCCTATGGACATAACCAGGAGACTCTCTTGCACATTTTACCTGTAATCATGAAAAAAAGTTCTTATCAATTCTAGATTGTAATACCAAAAGCCTGTGAATAAACCAAGTGTCAAAAATTTCTTGTAGAAAATTTGGAAAATATAGGCAAAAATAAAGAAAGACATATAAAATCATCTTCTGTATAAATACAATTTAATAGGCTAATACTACACATAGTTTTGTACCTTACACTTTCGAACTCCCATACAGGCAGATATGCAGCTGGAATTCATAGTACAAACATTCAGTTACTAAAATATTGAAATACTTCCACAGTGGTTGGAAATGGTTGCCACCCAAACCCGTCCATACAACCCTACAAAACTTGTTACCTTGGCCCTGCCTCTGGTAACCCTCAGAGTCCCATTTCTGCAACTAAAGGAATATGCCTGACATTGACAAAGTGTTCCAGAACCCTACTCCAGCATAATGTCCAGCATTCATTTTGAAAAGTTAGCCCCTGTGCCATACAAATAGTTAAATAATTTTACTATGCCCATGTCCTTTTTAAAAAATTGTAATAATGACCATGTTGTGGATATGCCATAGCTTATTAATTTATCCCCTTATTATTGAACAATTAGGCTTTTAAAAATATTTTTATTTTACAAATATCACCTTTATGAACATCCTTGTTTCATAGGTTATTTTTGAAATTACCGATCTGTCACACAAGGATGAATACTGCTAAGAGTACATGTGTCCTGTCGTGGCCCACTGGCTGGACTGGGGGGAACGTGGACTACAATGTGGACCACTGTCCATGTGCTGCAGCGGTTCTCCAGAATGTATGCCAGGTGCAGTGCATGGGCCATGATGATGGAAGAGTTTGTTGATGTGGGAGGGGTGGCGTGGGTGGGGTGGGGGTTATATGGGGACCTCATATTTTTTGCATGTAACATTTAAAAGAAAATAAAGAAAAAAAATGAAAAATAAAAATTTTTAGAAATTTTTAAAAAAGAGTACATGCTACCTAATCTTGATAATATTTTTTAAATATGACATTTGGTTAACTTGAAAAGAAATCTGTAAAGCAAAGGAGGCTTAAAGTCCAAAACATCCTGAAAATGTAGTAGAACTCTAGTGAAGGTTTTGATGACAGCAAAAAGAAATATGTATAGCATTTTAACATTTTAAAAGAACTTTCCCATTATGTATTGTCTCATTTGACGCACCAGACAATTCTGTATGAGGGGTAAGTCTGATATTACCATCCTTGACTTGGCCAAAGCTAATCATGAAGCTAAAACTGAAGCAGGCCTCATGAATCCAAGTGTACTATTCTTAGTTCACAGTTTTCAGTTTGATATACTATAGTATATACACATTAAGCATTAACACTAACCCTTAAAGTGAAGGTTGCTGGTGTTTTACTTTCATTCTCTTTTTCATTTTTAAGAAAATATATTTATTAGAGAAATTATAGGTTTACAGGAAAATCATGCATAAAATACAGGATTCCCATAAAGCACCTACCACCAACACCTAACATCAGTGAGGAACATCTGTTACAATTAATGATAATACTTTTTAATAACTACTTTTTTTGACAGTCCTAGCCAGGATTTATTGAGAGATTCTATGTTCTAGGCACTGAAGGAAACAATTCACACATTAGTTCATTTAAAACATCCAATATACAGGCCTGTAAAATACATCCTATTATTTTTTTTAATTTTTAAAATTAGACAAGATATAGGTTTACAGAACAATCATGCTAGGGATATCCAGATGCCACAGGCAAGTCACGTACTTTGTGAAATCAACACCCCCTCGGTGGGTCCTATTTGGGATTATATGAAAATCTATTTCCCCAATATAACATAATTATACTGATTTATAATTCCCCTAATCATGAGTCTGCTACTCCTTTTATTTGAACCTATAATTTTCAGTGTACCTGTTAAATATATTTCTGAGAGACTTAAATCTTCAGATTGTTCATATGCTGGTTGAGCCCTGAAACCCAGAATATATGGCACCAACATCTACTCTCCAATTCTTTGGGCTTGCCCTGAACAATAACAAAATGATGACAATGGGCCAGTCCCATCTCCAAAACAAGGAGTATCGTCAACTGCAAGCAAAACAATTCCTTTCCTCTGCCCCATAATATCTACGTCCCCTCTGAGCCTGAAGCAGTCAGAGTGGGCATCATCCCAAATCCCTAAAGATTGAGGAAGAAACAGAAATAAGGGTGGATCAGTGCGAAAGAAAGAGCAGCCTGCCGAGGAATGGCGCCGCCCACACTTCCCGTGCCGCTGACGACAACAGAAGCGGACAAAGAAACAAGACGCAGCAAATAGACACAGAGAACAGACAACCGGGGGGGTGGGGGGGTGGGAATTAAATAAATAAATCTAAAAAAAAAAAAGGAAAAAAAGAAATAAGGGTGGAGTAGGGGAGTGTAACCATGGAACAAAGCAGATTTATTGTTATTGTAATTATTATTGTGTGTTAATGGGATAGTTTTTAACACTGATATAAAAATGTAAAATATAAAACAGATTGTATTACACAGTGAACCCTATTGTAGACAGTGGACTACAGTTTATAGCACAAGTATAAGAATGTTATTTCATGAATTATAACAAATGTTTATTGACAAAGATGTCGATAATAGGGTGTTATGTAGGAAAAAATACACCTAGCATAAACTATGGACTATGGTTAATAGTAGTATTTTTATATTCTTTCATCCGTTGTAACAAAGGTACGACACGAAAGCAAAGTGTCAACAATGGAGTGGTACGTGGGAATGCTATAATTTTTACATGATTGTTCTGTAAACCTACTTTCACTCTTATGCTCAGCTTTGATACTACAGGGGAAAAAAAAAAAAGAGCCAGTAAATGGCTTTAAACAGGTCATGGCCATACTATGCTTAAAGTCATATGACCTCTGTTCTATTTTCATAAATACACTTCAATTGCTGGTGAGTTCAGACAAAATGCCTAGGTTTATTTTCATCTCTAATACAAAAAGAGTGATTATATCACTCCCAACCAGCTTGTAGGAAATAAATTAAAAATTGCAGTGTACTAGGAAAGTAAAATATGATAAAGCCCTAATGATCCCTTACCCCAGAGTCATTATTTTCACTTACAAAGAATTTTCACTTGGCCTCATCTTTCCATTCTGCCTCATGTACCCAAATTGGCACCTTTTCATAGTCAAAGCCCATGTTCCCCAGCACTGAAAATATTCCTTCTAGAAACTAATTTTGGGGTTTTTTTTTTGAGGGAATTTAATGCAGCCCTTGACAATTCTGCCATGACAATAAATTTGTTTCCATCCACTTCTGTGATGTCAATTTGGTTTGAAATATATTATCTCATGCAGTGCCAGCATGCAGTATCTCTGTTATTTTAGACTTCAATCTGCCACAGGCTCAGAATGCTGTGATGTGCCTGTAATTCATGTTTATTTTTAGAGTTATGGGACTTCCATTAGAAATCACGAATCTCTCTTAATCCAGTTTAGACTCGTGTTCTGACACAAATGTTCATACCAGGAGAGTTTCCATGATGAGGCTTTGAAAAACAATTGAAGGTACTGTTCCTGATATCCTGATATTCCTGATAGCAGAATATATTCATCTGTATCCTTCTTGTAGAATTAAAAGAGTCTTGTAGGTGTTCCTTCCTTCCCTCGCCCTCTCCCTCCCTCCCTCCTTCCTTTCCTTCGTTCCTTCTTTATTTCCTTCCTTCCTTCCTTCTTTGTTTCCTTCTAAGTATTTGATTCATGCCACCAAACACCTCAACATAGGCAATTACTCCTTTAAAGATAGAGATTAGAAAATAAATTTTATAAATAAACCACAGTCCCATGGAGCACAAAGCATATTTGAAAGAAAGCATGTTTGCAGAGGAGAAACCTAACACTCATTAACTGTCCATTATGTTCCAAGCACTTTACGCAGTCATAAGAACTGAGTATCGCCATTTTAGGGTTGACAAAATTGAACAGATAAAGAGCAGAGCCTGGCTTTGCATCCAGGTCTTGTTACATTGTCAAACCATCTATCTTTCTGGATTTATGTCCTGTGGTACACTTGTCGAATGAGAGAGTGACCCAGCTCTTAGAGGCAGATTGCATGTATGCCCCCGATGCTGCACTGCTCTCTGAATATATTCCCTTTGCCATGTGACTTTGTAGGATCCTCCCACTGTGGGCTGAGAGTAACCCCTAATTTCTTGATTTGGGTCTCAGTCATGTGACTTGCTTTGGCCAATGGAATATTAGTAGACACTGCAAGCAGTGGTTTGAAAAGCACTGGAATAATTGGACTTACCCTCTTGCATCTCAATCAGCACCCCGAGAAAGACTCACTGGTCCATGGAAAGAATGAGAAGCACATGAAGCAAAGTCACTCAGCCTGGATCAGTGACCCCAGCCAGCAGAAGTGAGTATAACCAAAACCTACAGAGCTACCCAGTCAGTCCCTGCCTAGTTTAGCCACCCTCAGCCAATCCGGAGATCTATGAAAATTATGTGTTCTTATTTTAAGCCACTGAGTTTGGGGGCAATTTGGTATATGATGGTTTTGTGGTCCTAGCAAACTATATACCCCTATACTCTGTCCCCACCTGACCCAAGGAATTGGTTTCTGATCCATGTTTTTCTTTTTAACCCTACAGTTGCAAAAAGCTATACAAGATTGACTACTATTTTAAGTACACAATAAAGGAAAATCTTCCAGTGAAGCAATTAATCCTACAAGTCTTCCCTAAGAGTTCTTGATACGTTGAAATTTCAACAACATTTAAATAACTATAAAATAAATCCCAAGATCCCCAGCTGTTTGACTTCACAGGATATAATCACATTCCAGGGATAAAGGTTGCATGCTTTTAAAAGACATTGGAAAGCTGTAACTCTGGAACAAAGAGGGATCTAAAATTTTAACCTACGAAAATCATACTCTACATATAATTAATATGGAGACCTTGACTAGTTTTTTATCTTTTTATATAGAGCCTCTCTTCCCCCAAAGAAATTACTTAATTCTAATCTATATAAAAGTAAGAATGGCAATGTGAGAATTAACAGATTAATTACAAGTACATTTTCCCATTTTGGCCTATTATTGCTCTTGTACTAATAGTCGAATCAAGGTTTGCTTTTATTTCACATATTCTTCAGTGTCTGCAGTCCACTACTTAAAATAAGCCTTTTTTCTATATACCAAACTTTTACCCATGCTTAAGACTCAGTTCCAACTTTCCCTCTTTAATGGAAGTTTTCATATTTTTTTCTCTCTTTCTACTCTAAAGACTTGCCACTAACCAAAAATAATCTCTGTCTCACAGGTTTCCCATAGAAATTTATCTGCACTTTTTTTTATGGACTCAATGCTTTTCCATTGGGTTTTGAGGTATTTTTGTACATTTTGACCCATTTGCTATACAACAGGTCACAAACTCAATTGCCACCAAGAAAGGAATAAGTGAAGAGGGCAGGCAATCTTGGGTGGTAGAATCTGGTTGACTGAAAGACACATCCCATGAGAAAGGGGAAAGCTATAATGAGATTCAACTATTTTTTGCCAAGAGGAAAACACAGGCTTAGAGTTGACGAATCTTCCCATTTTTAAGATCTGAAAATCTACATTTTTATGTAAAATCTCCCAACTTAATGTGAAATTTCCCAATTTTTAAAAGTCGTTTTGGTAGATGGTGTTATTGTTCCAAATTTTTCATTCTTTCCCTGTAATAAAATTATGTTGTACATGCACTTCCTTGGAACAGAGTAAACTTCCCCGCCCCACTGATGAAGGGCGTGGCGAGGTGGCATGCTTCAGTGCGGTGGTTGTGCGCATCTAACCAGAGGCTTTAAATGCGCCGGGGGGCGCCTCTGCTCCCAGAATCAGAGACACATGGAACAGACCTGACCGGGGGCCTGCAACCTGAGGCAAAGCACCCCACCCCCACACAAGCTGACCTGCAGCCCCAGGAGCCTAACAAATAAACGTTGTTGCATGCCACTGAGCTTTCTAAAGTTGCAGTTTACATAGCATTACTGTATCTGAAACCTGACTAAACCAATTGGCAACAATTTTTTAATGAAGGCACGAAACACTCTGGGAACCAAATTTGGCTCACAGAACTTCAGGTTTCAGTCTCCATTTTGGGGCAATTTCCTGAGACATGTTCTTAATGAGTTGATTTACATTTCATTCCCCTTGCCTTCCATCACTTCAACATCTAACATTTATAAAGGGTGTTGAGTCATCACTAGAATAAATTCATTCAGTTTCCACAAACCATTCCACACATAAATCATAGGATGGGGATATGAAAATACTTCTGCCAGCACTGATTTTAACTCTTTAAGGATTTTGAGACAAATAGGAGCAGTTTTCTTAAGCCACAAATTGACAATTCAAAGTCAGCTGCAATCCTAAACCGGGGTAATTAAAGATGAGTTGCATACTGAGAATAAGTGATTTATTATCTCATCTTTAAGCTCTTTAATATGTCTCCCAATAATTTTTCTAGTTCAGAATAATCACAGAAGAAAGTGAAAGAGAGAACAAGATCCACGGTGTGCACGTTAGAATAGAGACTAAGTTGCTCCAATTTAAAAAGGAAGGAAGGAAAAAAGAAAGGAAGGGAGGGTGGGAGATACTATGATCTGAACAACAGAGGTTTATTTCCCTCTATACTAGTTTTGTTGGATTGTCCTGGTCAGTACATAGACTCGGCAATTTCAGGAACAAGCTCTTTCTACCATGCTTTTCTTACATCCCTAGGAGAAGCTCCATCCTTGGGTTAAAATGCCTCACCACAATATCCACATTCCAGCCAGAGGAAGGAGAAAGGAAGTAGAGGTCAGTCTCTTTTCCTCCTAAAGCATGATTCAGAAGTTGTACACACCACTTCTGCCCATATCCCTTGGATGTGACCCCTTCATGACAAAGAAAGCTGGGAAATGTAGTCTTTATGGACACATTGCTACCCAGCTCTACCTTCAATTCCTATAGATAGAGAGAACATGCATTGAAGAAACAACAGGCTCTGTAAGATACAGCTATAGAGGAAATATTTTGACAAAATTTTAAACATTGATTCTTTTTTGGTCAGTGGGCATGAATTTATAAGAAAACCTGCTTCTATGTATATGTTAAAAAAATTCTGTAATTGCCATGAAATAAATTTTAAGGGAAGATATTTAAAGAAATGAATTTAAAATAAACCCAGTATTTTAGTCTGCCCTAAATAGCCAGAGGATTTTATCTTGCCTTTTTCTTGCATATCATAGGGTTTATATTAGATAAATCCCTATTTGAAATGAAAGGAGGGCATGGATTTCATAAATGATGCTCAAGCATATGATCTGATATTTTCGCTAAGTGATTATGTCTTTACTGAAGAAAACTATGAGCAAAACACTTTGTTAGGCTCTAGGGATACAAATGCATAACAAAACACACATGGTCCTTGTCTTCCTAGAGATGAAACCAACATAAATCTTATAATCACACAAATAGAAACATGATTACAAATGGTAGTAAGTTCGATAAAAGTTGACAGAGTACCAAGCAGTATGTAGGCAATGGGATCTAAAGATAAACCATCAGAGAATATAAAAAAACTTTTTCTTTCACATTTAAGCACCAGTTCTAGCTTTCTTTGTGTGTCTTTTATTTTGAAGTGAGATGCAAGGCATTCCAAAAAATTTCCCGCAGAGTTGTGTCTCTTAAGGAGGCTGTATTGATATACCAATTAATTATTACTCTAATATAGTTTTCTACCATAAAGAAAAAAGCTGAGCAATCAGTATGTGTGGCAGATTGATATTATTGATGAATTCCAAAAATAAATAATGATTATGTTTTGTAAACTGGTTTGTTCCTCTGGGTTTGATACCCTTCAATTATATTAAATTCAGAGGTTTCACTTCTAATTGACTACATTAAGATTAGGGCATGATTCTGTCATGTCTCTAGGACATTGAGTCCCTGCCCCCTTGGTGGGTGGAGACTCACACGGAAAGCAACATGGCAGAGGAGAGAGCTGATTTTTGATGCTGGAGCCCAGAGGAAGAGCCAAGCTCTTCACCTGATTGTTGACAGCTGGCCTTGTGAAGAGAGCAGAGCACTTGAGTCCAGAAAAAGATGGCAGCCATCTTGCTCCAATCCATGGCAACACTTTGGTGAGGGAAGTAATTTACTCTCTATAGCCTTGCAACTATAAGAGTCTACCCCAAATAAATTCCCTATAAAGCAGCCAATAGATTTCTGGTACTTTGCATCAGTACTTCTTTTGACTACTAATACAGTATGCATCGTAGTTTTTCCCAAACCACTTTCTCTGCTTCTTGCATGAAAGCGTTGTTGAGCTGCCAAACTGATAATTGACTTTTTAAAAACCATCCTGTCAATGCCCAGCAGAAATTTAGGAGGATGCTGAGAAATTGCCATTGTTGTGCCAAGATGCAGGGTCTAAATAAAACAGATCAGGTTTACTCTGACAGGAGAGTAAGGTGAAAAATAAAGTAGCGCCTTTTGATTATATATTATCTGGGATTTTTGAGAGAAGTGTGTCTTAGTTTTCTCATGGTTTTAGAGGTTAGAAGTCCATCATTACAGTGTTAGCAGGGCTTACTTTCTCCCAGCATCTCTAATGTTTCTGCGCTCTTTCATCATTTAGCAATCTCTCTCCTTGCATCTGCTCCTCTGATTTCCACTAAATTCCACCTTCTACTGAATGCATCTGAGTTTCCTTTGTTTGTAAGGAAGGCATTCATATGGAATAAGGCCCACTCTGATTTAGTTTGTTCCATATAAACAGGATCATCAAAGATTATATTCATAAATGAATCTACACATTTAGTATTAATGACATCTTCAAAGGCCCTATTTACAAATAAGTTCACTCCCACCAGGACAGAGATCAAGACTTGTCTTTCATGGGGACATGATTCAATCCCCAACAGTCCACTTTCCGGATCCTGGAAAGACATATTCTTCCCACATATTGCTCTTACACATTCAGCTCACCCCCACATCCCAAAAGCCTTAAGTCATTTCAGTAATAACTCTAAGTTCAAATTTCATCAAAATCATTGATAGGTATGTTACATCCCAGGGAAAAATTCCTCTCAGGCTTTGAACCTGTGAAACCTAGAAAACAAGTCACCTGCTTTCCAAATACAATGGTGGGACAGGCAGAGGATAGGCATTTCCATCCCAGAAGGAAGAATGTGGAAGGAGAACAGGGGCCATGGGTCCCAAGCAAGTTCAAAACTCAACAGGGCAAACTTCACTAAATTTTGAGGTCTGAGAGTCATCTGTGGATCAGTGCTTTGACCTCTGGACCTGCTGGAGCAACATCTCTAAACTTTCCAGGTGCTAGGATAGTGACCATGCTCTCTTCAAACACTGGACCATAAGCCCTATCCTCTCCAAACAACAGGGGGTTGCCCAACAACTCTCTATATGCTATGGAAGAACACTTGCTCCCTCCAAACATCAGGTTTGGCCTGCCCCCTCCAAATGTTAGGCTGGGCTTGCCTTTTCCAAATGTCAGTATAGGTCAATGCTTTCCAAATGCCAGGGAACAAGGCCTCCCATCCAAAGGCTGGGACAGAAGCTGGTCTCTCTTGGCCCAAGGAAAACTCTTCTATCCAGACCACTGATTCCATGGTTCTACTCTCAGTCATATTTCCTGCATTTCATCCCATCTCTGTCCCTTTCAGTCCAGGCTGGCATGCTTCTGCTCATATAAAATTCTCAAAAAAAGTCATCAGGCAAAATGGTCTTCCACAGATCCTTCCTTGAAAATTGTATTTCTGTTCCTGACTTACTCTGAGATGGATGATTGGGTTGATGAGTCATGGACTTAATCTCCTTAGCAAACAGCAATTCAACCACACTGTCATGCAGAGCCCATTCACTGGGGACTCATCTCCTGGAAACTTAGGGAAGGCCCCATTAGGTCTACTTTTGGCCCTAAACTCAGAGCATGCTATCTGAATAGACTGAAGATTTTCCTTTTTTCTTAATAGTTCAGTCCTCAGTTTATCACTTTCCTCTCTCATTTTACTATAAGCAAGGAGAAACCAGGCTTAACCTTCCATACTTTGTTTGGAAATCTCAGCTATATATCCAAGTTCATCACTTATAAGTTCTGCTTTCTATCCAACACCCAAACACATTTTTGCTGAGTTCTCTGCCACTTTATAACAAAGATTGCTTTTCCTCCAGTTTCCAACAACACATTCATCATTTACTTCTAAGTCTTCATCAGAAACACTGTTAATATCCTTATTTCTCCAGAGATTGTTTATAATTACACATGTATTTTTTAAGATAATAGAAATTTTCTCTACAGCTTTCTCCACAGCAATCTAGACTTTTTTTCTATCAATGTCTCGAAATTCGACGAGCCCTTACCTATTACTCAATTCCAAAGCCACTTCCACATTTTTATATATTTGTAATAGCAGTTACCCAAGAGAACGGTAAGCAGTTTGCCAGGGTTGCCATCACAAATAGTGCACAATGGGTTGGCTTAAAAATCAGGAATGTATCATCTTTTGGTTGTGGAGACTAGAAGTCCAATATCAAGTTATTGGCATAGCTCACTTTTTCTCAGAGTCTGTAGCATTCTGGTGATAACAATCCTGTATCATATGGCAATCCCTGTCCCTGGCTTCCCTTACTTCTGTCTTGTATTGACTTACTGTATCTGAATTTGCTTTGCTTGTAAAATCTCCAGTCATATGGATTAAGGTCCACTCTGATTCAATATGGTCTGGTCTAAAAAGATCTTCGAAGTTTCTATTCACAAATGAATGCACAACTTAACTGTTAGTAACTAACTAAAAAGACCTATTTGCAAATGAGTTCACACCACAAGAACATAGATTAAGATTACAAATAGCTGGTTCATCAATTTCAATATGGAAGGTATAATCTGGGGCCCAATTTCAAGTTTCAGTTCCTGCTTGATTTTCTTTGTCCCTGTCTGCTCAATCTGTAGATGCTGACTCTCCAAATTCTCCCTACATACAGACTGAGCCAGTCCTCTTTCCCAAGCCAATCTTGACAAGAAGTAAATTATGCATCAAAAACCTTCTTCTCCCATTCTGAGGGATTTTGGAATTAAGTGTGAATTCTAGTTCTAAACTCTGGCACACAGAGCCTTAACCACAATTTGAGGGGAGGGGGAGAGTGTGGAAGATACTTGCTGACACTCCCATCCCTCCAGGTATTTGTCGAAGTCCATTAGACCCAGGATCTAGTGAGCTGGAAACAAATCTTGAATACCTAGGTGGTAGTCCTCAAACTGCTGTGCTGGTTTCATCCCCTTCCCCACACAGATTACGTCAGTCTATCTGCAAGCCTATGTGATGCTAAAGATTTGTCCGTTAACTTATCCTGCATTATTTCCTCCTAGAAACTAAGTCTTGCTCATCAGGCTGAAATTTTAGGAGGTCACCTAAATGTTGCTTGTGCTCCTCTCTGAAGCAGTCCCTGGTCCTGATACACCTACCAACGAGGCTCTCCCCATATCATTCATAGCTATGATTTGTTCATTAATTGCCTGCCATGTGGAAGCAACTGAATCTGGTTCTCTGCTCACCTGTCTAAATATCATCTTACTTTCTTAATTCCTCTTAAAACATTTATCCTTCATCTCAATAAACATTTCTCTCTCTCCTGGCTGGCCCAGTGTTATTAATCTCTAAATGTTTCTTTTAGCTGAGATTGCCCAAGTTATAGCCTATAAATTATTCAAAAAATGTTTATTTTCTAGTTTATTCATTCAACAAATATTTATTGAATGCTTACTTACACCTTACACTCTTCTAAGAACTAGGAAAAGAGAAATGAATAAACAAGTAAAATTCCCTGACTGAATTTAAGCTAGAAATATCTAATTTGAAAATTTAAAAATAGGAGGTATAATCAATAAGAGGAACAAACAAAATAAAACAAACAAATAAAACAAACAAAATAAACTAAAATGATAATCCAAAACAAATGACTAAATTTATCAGAGAAACATAAATATTTGAATTGGATTTAAAAACTCCTTTGCTCCAATATAGGTTCAGAAAGACCTGGTTTGCCGACAACATAAAGGTCTGTGAGTTCATTTGTTTATGGAAACCAGTTTGACAGAGGTACAAAAAAACTCAAAATCTTAGCCTGAAGTAAGATAAATTCAGTGCCCAATGAAATGTTGTGATCAGTTAATGATAAGATGGGGCTTTTAAACACTAGAAAAGCATTCAGAAGAAAGTGAGAAAGATGGCAAGAGGTCTGGAAACCATGATATTGGTGGAAACAGTAAGAAATCATTTAGAGACTTTTTCCTGAAAAGTAGAAAACCTGGAGATGTAGAATGGTTCTGGAAATCTTTTCAAATATCTGAAGTACTGCCATATGGAAGAGGGAATAGAATTTCCTACTATAAAGAACTGAACTGTAGTCAGAGTTATGATTTCCAAAACCAAAGAAATTGGCTCATTAGGCTGAACTTTCTAATAAATTAAGTTGTGTTAAAAAGGAGAGAATCGTGTCTTAAACAAATGGTGCTGGGAGTACTAGATAGTCATAACCAAAAGAATTTATGAGGATCCCTATCATCAAAATTAACTCAAGATACATCAAAGACCTAAATAGAAGACCCAGGACCATAAAATTCCTAGAAGATAATGTAGGTAAGCATCTATGAGATCTTGTGGTAGGCAATGTTTTCATAAACTTTATACCCATAGCATAAGCAATGAAAGAAAATTTAGATAAATGGGACCTCCTCAAAATTAGAAACTTTTGTGCTTCAAGTGAGTTTGTCAAGAAAGTAAAAAGTCAGCCTACGCAATGGGAGAAAATATTTGGAAACCACATATCCAATAAGGGTCTAATATCCAGCATATAAAAAGAAATCCTACAATGTAATAATAAAAAGATAACCCAATTTTAAAAGTGGGCAAAATATTTGAACAGACACTTTTCCAAAGAGGAAATACAAATGGCTAAAACACAAATGAAAAGATGCTCAACATCACCAGCTATTAGGGAAATGCAAATCAAAACCACAATGAGATATCATCTCACACCTCATAGAATGGCTACTATTATAAAAACAGAAAACTACAAGTGTTGGAGAGGATGTGGAGAAATAGGAGCACTCACTCGCTGCTGGTGGGAGTGTAGACTGGTACAGCCACTGTGGAGGACAGTCTGGCAGTTCCTCAGGAAGCTAAGTATAGAATTGCCATATGATCAGCAATCCCACTTCTAGGTATATACCAAGAAGAACTGAAAGCCAGGACATGAGCAGATACATGCACATCAGTATTCATAGAGGCATTATTTACAATTGCCAAAAGATTGAAGCAACCCAGGTGTCTATCAGCAGATGAATGGATAAGCAAATTGTGACATATACTTATAATGGAATAAAATTCAGTTGTAAGAAGTAAAGAAGTATTGACACAAGTGACAACATGATGAACCTCAAGGACTTAACGTTGAGTGAAATAAGCCAGACACAAAAGATAGATATTGCATAATATTACCAATATGAACTAAGGATAGTGAGAAGACTCATGGAAATAGTGTCTGAAAAAGAGGCTACCAGATAGAAGAGAAGTAGAGATTGGTGAGCTGATGCTTAAATTGTGCAGAATTTATAATTAGGTTGAGTGTAATGATTTGGAAATGGACGAAGGTGATGGGGGGTGCAGCAATATGAG
Organism: Dasypus novemcinctus; assembly: GCF_030445035.2. NCBI lineage: Eukaryota > Metazoa > Chordata > Mammalia > Cingulata > Dasypodidae > Dasypus > Dasypus novemcinctus. The sequence continues at coordinate 44,522,411 of NC_080674.1, read as the reverse complement.
TGCAATTAACAGCACTGAAGTGTAAGTGTAAATGTGGTTGAAAGGGGAGGTTTTGGGCCACCCGTGATGCTAGAAGGAAAGCTAGATGATAAAACAGGTGACAATAGAATCAGTGTACTCTGGGGTGACTGAGGATTGTGGTTAAGAATGCAAATGTAAGAATGTTCTTTCAGGATCTATAACAAAGTTACATCACTAGTAAAGGGAATTAATAGTGGGGTGGTATGTGGGAAAAATGCACCTAAAACATAGTTCTATGGGATGTGAATATATTCGTGTTTTCATAGATATGTTTCTATAGATAGAGGCCTATACGGTAGCTAACAAAATATTAAACTTCCATTATAAGGAAGTCCTGTTACTTTCTCAAATACAAGGGCAAAAATCTCTGGTATATATAAGCCATGCCTAACAAAAGAACACAGGCTAATATGCCAAATCCTCAATATTGTTTGCCCTTATGAACACTATTCTTATAAAAATGAAACTTAGCCTAATTATAATTAATGCCTAAGTTACCTCCTGAAAAACCTACTTGTTACTCAAATCCTCTCTCTAAGCCAAACTCAGAAAATGAACTCATTACCTTCCCCACAACTTGAAGCAGGACTCCCAGGCATGACCCTCTCTAGCAATGAGGGATTATTACCAAGCAATAACCAGAATGCATTTGGAAAAATACCTTGACCAAATGGGAAGAAATATTAAATTAAAAATTTTTATGACTAAGATATTTCAAAGTGAGTCAGGAGGTCATTCTGGAGATTACACTTATGCAGGTCTCAGGCAGATTTCACTAAGTGCACAGTAAACAAAGTCTTAAGCAAGAGTGCTCCCCAGAGCACCAGGCACTTCTGGTCACCAAAGACAAGGCACATAGCCTCATGAAATCAACACCCTCTCAGTGGACCTTATCTGGGAATATATGAAAATCTATTTTCCCATTATAAGAGTTGTACTCACTTATAATAACCCTACTGATGAGTCTTCTACTCCTTTTATTTGAATCTGTAATTTTCGATGTACTCATTAAATATATCTCTCAGAGACTTAAATTTTGGGATTGTTCATATGCCAGTTGAGCCCAGAGTCAGAGCAGAGTTGTGCCAACTCTTTCTATCCAGTTCTTCAGGTTTGTTCTGGACAATGAACAAAACGATAATGACAGACCAGTCCCATCCCAAAAACAAAGCGTATCTATAACTGCAGGCAAAACAATTCCTTTCATCAGTTCCATAATATCTAAGTTCCCTCTCAGTCTGAAATAGTCAGAGTGGACATCATCCCAAATCCCTCAAGACTCAGGAATGAACAAAAATAAGGGGTAGCCAAAGTAAATTTATTGTTATTGTAGTTATTATCTTGTGTTACCAGAATGACTTGTAATATTGATATGAAGATAGTGGTTTCCAGGGGTTCAGAAGGTTGGGGAGGGATAAATAGGTAGAACATGGGGCATTTTTAAGGCAGTGAAATTGTTTGGTATGATACTGCATATTATACATTTGTCAAAGCCTATAAAAATGCATAGCACAAAGAGTAAACCATAATGAAAACTATAGACTTTGGTTAGTAACAATGCTTCAAAATTGGCTTATCATTTGTAACAAATGTACCACACTAATGGGGAAAACTAATAGGGAAATAGGGAAACTGTGTGTGGGTGTATGAGTGTGGGGGAGTGTGGTAAAATGGAAATTTCTTTACTTTAGGTGTAATTTTTCTGTAAATTTAAAACCTCTCTAAAAATAAATTTTATTATTACAAAAAAGGGGCAATAGGCTGCCTACATGAAGGAAGTGAAGTCTATATCCCTGGAAGTTTTCCATCACAGGCTGGGTAGCTTCTACTAAGAATGAGGGGCAAAGGGTGAAGACATGGGAGTCTGTAGTAATAAGAAGTTCCAGGGTAGAACATCTAAGATCCCCTCTAATTTTAAGGTTTTCTCTTTCATATGTACTGATCCACCACCATACTAATGGAAAGAGGAATGTTTCCCAGGCATTAGAGCCCTATGATTCTCCTGCAGTGGGGAAAGCTGAATCCAACAACATGGTCAGCGCCAATTGAGACAAAATGGTTCTTGTGAGAATTGCTAATTCAATAGCTAAAATAAAACTGTCTAAATTTGGATGTACATATGGTACTCATTTAAAAAAAACTTTTAAAATGACATTTCTTGACAGGCAAAGGAAATATTTAAGTGTCAACTCCAGAAACACAAATCTGTCTAGACACTACAGCTTGTGAATGAAATACTTGGCCAAATTATAACAGGAATAAGGTATACTTATATACACATAAACACAGACATGTTTTTTTAAAATATTCCTTCTTGGATTATATAAATTGTTTTTTTAAGGTAAGCACTTATAGCTAAATTGTAAAATATTGATTTCTAAGTTTATTTTCTCTTCCTTGAATTTTTTGTTTCTATTATACCCACATTTCTAAAAGGGATAATTTAATTTTTCTGATATAGCCCATGTGTTGTTAAGTCATAGTAGGCTTCAGTAGATTTCACTTCATCTTAACCTTAAAACCAGACTTAGCATTTTTCATTCCCACAAAGCAAATACATACCAAACAGTACAATAAACCTTGACTGTAATTGACTATTTAGTTGGCATATGGAAGGAGATTTGCATCACTCCATACATAGAAATCAAATAAATAAAATCCCAATTAAACCTACAGATTAAAAGACTTGAGACATATCAACTAATTGCAATGCATGGGCCATAATCCAATGCATGGACCATAAACAAATAGATTCTTAAAAATGTAATGAGACTATAGGGAAGTTTAACTCTTAATACCATATTTTATAGCATTAAGAAATTATTCTTAATATTTTAAAGTTTAATTATGATAATTTGGCTACTTTTTCCCTCAAGGATTTTTTGAACCCTTAACTTTTAGAGAAACCTTCTTATTTGTGAATGAAATCATATAATATCTGAGATTTGCTTCAAAATAATCTAAGGATGGGGTAAATGGAGGGAAGTATAGATGAAAGGACATTTCTCAGTAACTATTGAAATTGGTGTTGGAGACATATGAGGATCAATTATGCAATTCTCCCTTCTTTTCTATATGTTTGAATTTTACACAATAATTGTTTAAATAAAATAAAATACCAATTAGACATTTATTTTCTCACCAAAGTGCTTCTTCAACCACTAAATTTTTCCATTTCATCACATTGTCTATCAGACTCCTATATTATCTCAAGCAATGCAGTTCTCACCACATACTTACAATTCTCAAACAACAGAACAAAAGTCTTGCCCTAGAGGGGAAATTACAGACTATTAATTATGCTTAAATCCTACCCCTTGAAATTTTGTTCAACACTCCAAGTCATATGTTTATTCACACAATCTAAATGCATTTTTTACTATGTATCATTATGTTGGAATTTTTAAAACAAAGACAATAGCACCAAAAATCATGTGTGTATATATGTACATGTGTGCACATACATATTCACATGTAGTCTCTGTCTATAAGACAGAGATGCACAAAAGGCTGAAGAAGGGTCAAAGAATGAATAATGTTGAGATCTTCTGAATTCAATAAAATAAACAAATCAACAAGGAGTAAACCTAAAAATTAGAACAATAATGTGAGGTATACTCTCTATTTGAATTTCTCTCTCATATCCTAAATGTACTATTTCATAACCTTGCCTTTATTCTCATTTACTGTTCATGATTTATGTAAGATCAATTGACAAACACAGAAGGAAAATGTCATCAAACATGGGAAAATAAATGTATATGTCTGACTTTTACAGATTTCTATTCCTTTTAGACTTTTATATCCTTAAAGTTTTGGAATATGATAGAATTTTAGTACAAGTAGACACTCAGGACTTCCTATCCATAAAACATTCTAATCCCCTTTTTCCTTCCCTCCCTCTATTTAAGGCGTGGAAGCTAAAATAGTTGCTTTCCCAGCCTCGATTGCAGTAAAGAGTGGCCATAAGACCAGTTCTCACCAATAAGATGTGAATGGAATTTCCTGTGAATGTCTACTCTTCCTGAATTAATAATGTAAAAATTGATGTGGAGAAGACTTCCTGCCTGGAATGCAAACATGAAATCTGAAAGTTTAGTAACCATCTTGCCACCAAGAGTTCAAAACCACTTTCAGGGAAGTAGATTTGGCTCAATTGATAGAGCATCTGCCTACCACATGGGAGGTCCAGGGTTCAAACCCAAAGACCTCCTGACCCATGTGGTGAGTTGGCCCACACTCAGTGCTGATGTGTGAAAGAAGTGCCATGCCTCGCAGGGGTGTCTCCCACATAGGGAAGCCCCATGCGCAAAGAGTGCACCCTTGCAAGGAGAGCTGCCGCACATGAAAAAAGCCCAGCCTGCCCAGGAGGGGCGCTGCACACAAGAAGAGCTGATGCAGCAAGATGACACAACAAAGAGACACAGATTCCTGGTGCTGCTGACAAGAATGCAAGTGGATACAGAAGAACACACAGCAAATGGACAGAGAGCAGACAACAGGGGTGGGAGGGGAGGGAGAGAGAAATAAATTAAAAAAATAAATAAATCTTTTAACAAAAAAAACCACTTGCTAAAGATAGTGAGTCAGATAAAGAAAAAGTCTAGGTATTGTTGAACAGCTGTTTTAATGCTGGCTACGTCTCCAGATAGATTTTCATTTAAAAAGATAAAACACTATATGTTTAAGCTACCATTAAGCATGTTTTGTTTTGTAATGAAACTTATTCTAGATTATATGCTCTAGTATTCCTGGCAGCAAAATAAGTGGCAGCAGTTCATGAGACAGAAACAACATAAACACATTTAAGAATCTTGGCAGACTTCTGATTCTGGCAAAGATGAAGTAATAAGGACTGCATTTACCCTTTCACCTAAAATAACTGAAAATATAGACAAAAAAAAAAACACAACCACTTTTCTATACTGACTACTAGGCAATGAAAGGGAGCAATCTCTGAAAGAGGAAGAACAAACAGCCCAATGATTGCCCAAGCTTATGGCCTCATGAGAGTTTCTTGGCTTAAGCACAGGGAAGAGAAATCCAGGAAAACCTGGAGGTCTCCCTGGGTTGAAGTGATGGACTTGGGAGCCCAGGGAGGAGGTGGTAGATAGAGTTTAGAATACTGAAGAGGAGATATGTGAAAAGGGAGGGAGTTGTTGAGATCTGCAAGGGGCCTCCTGTGGCCTCTAAACTGAGTACAAAGTAGAGCAATGCATACGAGGTAAACTGAGCCTGGAGAAACAAACTAGGCAAAAGGAGAAAAGGAAATAACCCCCAAAGTTTTCATAGTCCTGAGAATAACCCATGTTTTCTAATAGCCAGAGTGCAAAACCCTATAATTCCTGGGGCATCAGGTAGTACTCAGGAGGATATTGGCACAGTAGTGGGGCTACATTAGCCTTATATTAAAGGTGCCTGGTACCACCTTAGAAAGCTTAAAAGCAAGTCTTGAAAGGATCAGACTGTTTCCAAGTAACTTAACCTTTTCACAAACCAATCTCAAAAATACAGGAGGGATGCGGCTATAGCTCAATCAGTTGGGCTCCCGTCTACCATATGGGAGGCCCTAGGGTCATATCCCAGGGCATCCTTGGGAAGGCAGGCTCGCGGGCACATGGCAGAGAGCTGCTGGCCCAGGCACCGCAGAGTGCTGCCGGCCCGCAAGAGCCACAGAGTGCCCCTGGCCCGCAAGTGCTGCGGAGAGCCAACTCAGCAAGGTGATGCAACTAAAAGGGAGACAAGCAAAAACGCAGAAGAACACGCAGCAAATGGACATGGAGAGCAGATAGCAATCAAAAAGCTGCAAGGGGGGGATTAAAAAAATTTTTTAAAAATACTTACAGGTATACAAAAATATTTAATACCTAACAAGATAAAATTTACAATGTCTGCCATCTATTGGGGAAAAATACCAAAGATTCAAAGAAACAGGAAAATTCAACCAATAATAATAAGAAAAATAATCAATAAATAGAATCAGAGCTAGAAATGACATAGATGGTAGAATTAGTTGGCAAGAATATTAATAGAGTCCTTATAACTCTATTACTGATATTCACAAAGCTAGAGAAAAGATTGATCCTGCTAAAGACACATAGAAGATATTTTTAAAAGACCCAAATCAAATTTCTAGAAGCGGAAATTTCAGACATTAAGTGACTGAAATGAAAAATATACCATATGGTACAGTAGTTAAGCAATGCAAAGAAAAGATTAGTGAACTTATAGATACTGCAACAAAAAATAAAACCCAGAAAGATTTTTTTTTGAGTTGTGAGACAATTTCAAATTGCTTAATATATACATAGTTGGAGTCTCTGAAGGAGGGGAGAGAATGAGGAGAACAAAAGAAATATCTGGAAAACACTGGCCAAACATTTTCCAAATTTGATAAAAATTATAAATCAGCAAAGTCAGGCAGCTCAATGAGCCCCAAATACAAGCAACATGAAGATAACCACAACAAGGCATATTATTAGCAAATTGCTTAAAGTTAGTGATAAAGATAAAGGCTTAAAAAGCAGCCAGAGAAAAAAGACACAGTATATACAGGGTAACAAAGATAAAAATGACAATAGAGTTATTATTAGAAACAATGCATACCAAAAGACATTGGAGAAACATCATTAAAACACTTAGAGAAAAAATTTCAGTGTACCAGTCTATATCCAACAGCAACAAATCCTTAAAAATTAAAATGAAAAAATTTGCCAGAGACATATAAAAGCTGAAATAATTCAAGACCAGTACACCTGCCCTTCAAGAAATGTTAAAAGAAATTCTTCTGGCTAAAGGAAAATGATACCAGATTGAAATTTGGATAAATGCAATGGAATGGAGAACACCAGAAATGATAAATAATTGGGAAAATATATACTTTTTTCTTATCTCTTTAATTTGTTCAAAAGATAATTGGCTGTTTAAAATAAAGATGTTATAAATATAGTGGGGTTAATAACATAGACGTTAAAAGTATGGCAACAACAGCACAATGATCGAAAAAGAAGAAATGGAAGTATGCTTCTGTAGTATTCTTATACTACATATAAAGTCATATAATATTATATGGAAATAGCCATGCCATGATATGTAAAAGATATATATTATAAATGTGCACAGATTAAACAGACTAAAGAAGATATGGATGAAAAATAAACACATGAAAATATTCTGAATATGATTAGCCGTTAGGGAAATGCAAATTAAAACCACCATGAAATATCACTTTACAACTATTAGAATTACTAACATTAAACATACTGAGCAAATCAGGCATTGGCAAGAATGTGGAGAAAATGGAGGGCTCATACATTGCTGGTGAGAAGGTAAAATGTAACCATTCTACCCTCGGTATTTACTCAAGAGAAAAGAAAACAAATGACCACAGAAAGACTTGTATGTGAATGTTCATGTACAGTTTTTTTTTAATAAGTAGTCAAATACTGTAAACAATCTAAATGTCTTTAATGGGTAAATGGATAAATAAGTTGTGGCATATTAATACAATGAAGAACTATGCATTAATAAAAAAGGAATGAACTACTGATACACACAAATAAATCTCAAAATAATTATGCTGAATATAATAAACCAAAAAGAATTTTTAATGTATGCTCTATAGCCCTATTTATATAAAATTCTAGAAATTGTGGTTTCCTGACTCAGGGGCACAAGTGAACAAAGAGGAGAGGTTTCGATTACAAATGAACACACGGAAATGCTGCATATGCTTATGACTCGTCTATAGGCCATTTAAACTACCAAAATCATGAATTAGAACTGTGTTTTTAATCTTATAAAAAAAAACCAAAAGACACCTGAGATGTGTGTATTTTTTAATAAGAGATTTTTTTCTTTCTACATGTAAAAATATAGAAAGAAACTATGGTCATCCAGAAATCATGGATTTGCCTTTTACTCATTAAAGATATATTTCTGATTATTTTTCTCCTGAAATTTACTTACTTGGCTAATCAGGGGATCCAGGTAATTCTTTATGAAATGGTAAGATAATGAAAGTATCAAAATTTCAATTTTCTAGCTGCATTAAAGATGAGTTCCTCAGTCAAAAAGATAATATCTCTCACTAACATGATCTGGGAATCAAAGAAGTGACTGGCAATTAAAACCCAACTTTTTTTTAAAACCCAACTTTTCTAAAAGCTCTGTCCAAGGCTGAAGAAGCTTCAGAAAGCAGAAAGCCAATCGATATGATGCAAGGCCAAAAGGCAAGATCTTCAGAGAGAAAGGACTCCTGTTGGTTCGCCCACTATTCCAAATTATGAGGAAGCCAGGCTGGGTGCTTCTCCCAGAACTTGCCAGGAACAAATCCCAGTATGAGAGGTTCTGAGGAACAATTCCTGAAGGGATGACTTTAAAACCATATTCTCTTTTTTAAAATGTAGCATGCTTAATAATACTCAGCAAAGGAACTGGTGACTATACATGTTTCAATTCATGGCTAGTCTTTCTTGAGGATAATTAATCAACCAACAAATGTAATTGAGAGTCTGTCACTGTACTAACCTCTGAAGGGAATGTATGGGCCTTTCCTTACTGGTCACAGTGACAATTGCTTTGCATTCAGTCACCAGACAGTTCTGTGCCCTCCTCTCACTAAACCTCTGGCTGCTGCTATCAGTGCAGGGAAGAAAAGGAAGTCTCCTTGCTGGGCTTATGTACACAGAAGAGTATGAAAAATCCCCTATCCTCAAATGGTCCAAATGCAAAGCTTCATCTATAAATTTGTCATTTAGGAGTGAGAAGCAATGCTATAAATAGTTTGGATATTACCAAGAAAGTAGAAACAAAGTTTGGCCCTTGAAATGATCCCTTTGTCACTAATCTGATCCCCGTGTTATAACAGTTGAGAAAACTGAGCCCTGACAGGTTGATTTTGCCCAGAGTAATATAAGTTTGAGGCAGAACCTGGATACAATACAAGTTTATGACACCAGGTCTCGTGCTGTTTCTTCTCTTCCTTTTCATTTCATACATGAGTACTGATGGCTCTGGGAGAAAAAAATGTAACCTGTACACTGTATATTTGTAATAAAAACAATTTAAAAAACTGTTGAAAACAATAGTCTATACCTTGGAAATACAGAAAAATCAAGAAAATATTATTTATGCTCACTGCTCATGCAGAAGGGAAAAACTTAGAAAATCTGTTGTCTTCTGTTTAGAGAAGGAAGCAGATGAGTTGCTCTGAATGTTTGGAATCTGTTTAGAGAAGAAAGCAGATGGTTGCTCTGAATGTTTGGAGAAGGACTCATCTCTACTTTTGAGGACCAACTCAAGCGCTCCCCTGTGCTCTGTGGACAGAATTCACAACTCTTTCAATGCTCTTTGTTTACTCCTCTATCAAAAGTCACTACTGTGTCTATAAATTGGTTATTACCCTGAGATTGTGAGTTCCTTGAGGTTGGTACCTAGCCTCCTTCATCATGATATGCCCCAGCCTCTCTATCATGGAGCGTCTTGCATAGCAAGTACTCAGGAAATAGAAAGTAGAATAAAACGACATCAAATTAATTGTTTTGAAGTTTTAAAAAACTATCTCTAATATTGCTTTATGAAAAGGTACATCAATGGGTGAATTTGCTTTATCCATGAAAAGATATTTAGCAAAAAGATATAGGTGATTTAATTGCACTGCTGAATAAATTTCAAAGTCAGTATAAATCAATCTTCTCCTAACTTCCCTAATCAAGGACATCTTTACACTATATATAGGTACTCAGGATAATCATTGCCTCCATTCACAAAATGTAAGAAATTGATTATAAGTTACCTAAACAGATAGCTTTCTTACTATTGATTCTATTTGCACATGATTCTTTAAGATTCTAAGGGTAGGGAAAAGCACATAGTTTCCAAAGTTTTTATTTCCTTACTCAGGACAAAAAGAATTTCATACAACTTTTCTCTGCAGTCAATACCTCTCTAACCCATCAAGTATTGGCCAGCTCCCCAGTGGTGAATGAGGTATGGTGATCGAGAAAACCAACTGCTATTCTTACCCAGCCACAACCAATACCTTTCAGTTAACTGCTAAATTCTCAATTACCCACTTATGGGTAATTGGACAAGGATCTTGGCCCATGCTCCTTAGACTTTAGAATGTATAAGAATCACCTAGGATATAATTAAAACTACTAATTCTTTCCTTTCCTTCGAATTTACCAGGTATGAGTGGGGCCTGGTATTTTTTAAAAGGCAGTTTAAAGTCACCAGGTACATGTGAGGTGTTTGCAGACCACCCTGAGAAACTGAGTGACTTAGGAAACTGGAAATGTTCTTAATGACCAGCCTGCTGAGGACCTCTGTAATAGACATAGTGCAAAATATTTATCTATGAGAAGAATGATGAATTAAAAGTTTTTGCTGGAAGCATTGACTCTGAATCTAAAAAAAACTTCATTCATGGTGGGAAGATGGCCAGAGAAGCAGTAGCCACTGAGAACTGTCATGGGCCATTCTCTTTATCCCTGTCCACATTCAGCCTGATAGACTGCATGTGTCCCCTTTCCACTTCCTTTCTAATAGCCACCACATTACCATATAGTCTGGAAATACATTAAAGAAAGTGGTTATGTTAGTTTGGGGTTACGGTGGCATTGGGACCAAATTCGGGTCCATGCTAATAAAATTAAAGCATTATGGCCAAGAGATCTGGATAAGAAGAGTTTTGGAAACAAGAGAAAATGGAGTCAGAGAAAGAGTCTGTGAGTCTGCAGTGAGACCAAGAACCAGACCAAATCAGTGGGGTGAGACAGGGAAGGAGGTAGGGAAGGTTTGGCTTTGCTGCTGTCAGTTGGACATTCCATTCAACTGCCCCTGCTGGGCATTCCAGTCCACTGAGCATGCTCAGTTGGTGTGACTGACTTTCACCAAGTAGAACAATCAAGATCACCAGAGAGGCTTTACCAACACCAAGCCAGAACATTGACCATTGAAAACTATTCCCAGATTTGTAATCAATGGACCCAAGCTTAGGGAGAGGAACTCCTTTGGTCTGCAACAATGGTTTGAGACCCAGTATCTAATTCCTTCCTTCTTCTCAGTTAGTTTGGGCTGCACCAAAGGGAAATATTCAGTGAGATGCAGCCATTTTTTTGGTCAGCAGGCACTCAGAAGCAAGAAAATGTCACAGTGATAGTAGACAGCATCCTTTTCCTCACATCAAGCCCTTTGCTGGAAGCTCCAAGATCTTCGTGCCGATCAAGCAGATGAAGGACTTTCATTTAGAGAACCTTATGTGAACCTTATATGAGAAACTTGCCAACTTATTCTTTGATTTTTTAGACTTACCCTTTGTGATACTTAGGTGCTGACTGTTAGGGAGCCTGAAACAACCAAGATATGACTCAGGGCATGGAGGAATCCACAGGTAAATATCCTGGGCTCTGAGAAGTTAGAGCTCTGCTGTGTGTTATGTCTGTGCAATTATATGCATATGTGGGGTTGGGGGATGAATCGTGTTTGTCATTGTGGAAAGTCTGTATGCCTTGAGGGTTTTATGAAATGATACACTGAAGTAAGATTATTTTGCTTTACTCTCCCTTTATTCCAAAATAATTTTAAAAATCTTGATTGTAAAGGACCAGTGACAAACTGGAGGTAATTGTGTCTTACCTACTTTAGGAATATATAGTTTACCTGAAGAGAAAGTGTCTACGTAACTATCTTGTTTGATTTGAATTCCTATAAAACTCCTTTGGAAATACTTTCCCCAATTTTCAAGTATTGTTGTCTTTCTGCTCTACCGAAAAAAGACTGTGCTAAAGGTTGTGTGTGTTCTGATTTATAGACTCATGGGAAATCATCAAAATCATCTCCAGGGAATCTATGTAGCACATTTGTTTGAGTGCCTGCTTCCCATATATAAGGTTCCAGGTTCAATCTCTGGTACCTCCTAAAAAAATAATCAAAATAATAAAGAAACTACCACACTGAGTTAATGAATAAACTTGGTCTTTAAAAAAAAAAAGCATCTCCAAAAGGATGTTTTCTACCAACTTGTCAAGTGCCCTGAAATTCCTCTGACTCCTTTTATTCTATTTTTCCAGTTTTCCAAAGTGTTCTGCTCAAATACAAATATTCCTGGAAAGTACAAGGCAAAATCATTTAGGTCATTGTCAGAAAATAGCAAAGTACCATGAGCATGGGACCAGGGGAAGGACCCACCAGAGGCAGGAGGACAGACAGAGGTGAAGAGGATGTAAAAAAAGGAGGAGATATTGTGGAAGAAGGAGCTGAAAATAAAGAACTGTCTTGCGTCACTGCCATTTAATCCTCAAGTCAGGTGTATGAGGGATTTAGCTTATGGCATCCTACTCCTAGGCCTTACTAGAAAGGGGGATGTCCTCTCTAGCAGGGACAAATAAGAAGCTAGCACCTTTTATCTTCTCCTCCAACTTAATTTAAATTTATAAAAAGTTATTGAGCATCTGCTATTTGCAAGTATGTCATGGCTCTGAAATATGATTAAGAAATAGTCCCTGTCAGCAAAATACTAATAGTCAAGGAAAAAGGAAAAGAAATAAAAGAGAAAGCAGGAGAGAAAGGGGCCGAGAGAGAAAGAATATTCCGTGACTGCTGCATAGTAATTAATAGAAGACATTTTTTAATTCTTCTTTTTCTGTGCATTCTAGAGATTTTTGTGGACATTAACCTTACTGTTGGCATGCTGAACAAGGAAGATGTTGTTAGCAAGGTAGGGCAGCTAGAGAAAAATCTCTTTCCCTTTTGCCTTTTCTATTCCAGTTGTTGCAATTTTTCATGTATGTTCTGAATTACCTCAACTTCCTTCTCTTGGCTTCTTAGATGACATTAGATTTTTCAGGAAATACAGTTGTAACAGAAATCATTATAATATTAAACAATGATATTATCATTCAAAGAATCACAGTACCCATTTCTAGAAGCTAGCAAAAGAATGGCTCTTTTACAACCTCATATAAGCAGATGTGGAAAGAAGTCAGATTTACAACTAGGTGGATTAGGGCTTCCTTCTGTGTAATTTGAGGGTCCCTATGAAAAGCACAAAAGCTCTCCACCATTCATTTGTAATGATATTTCACAATTAGAAATTTACTTCTCTGCAAGATGAAGGTTTTTCTGGCTTCAACAATCTTTTATAAAATAAAAATAACTACCTTTTTTGAACACTTATCTAGGAAGTAGAGTACTTTCAAACATGCATACATTATATTATCTTTACTCTTCACAACAACTTTGAGGAATTTATTGCTATTTCCATTTGAAAACTGAGAAAAGCAAGGCACGTAGGAGTTAGATGTTTTGCCCAACTAAGCAGTAGACCTATATTCAAACCCATGTGTGTTTGACTCAGTGTGTATATATATATATATATATATATATATATATATATATATTTGCCTAGTGATTATTCAAGGTTGCCTTTCTGTGAAGGTTGCCTGTATATTTATCTTCTGAACTAGTGGGTTTCAACCCTCATTGTATATTAAAATCTCTTGGAGAGTTTTGAAAAAATACCAAAAGCCAGGCCCCACTGCCAGGGATTCTGACTTAATCCATCTGTGATTATCCTGGGGCACTCCTCCCAAAAGTTTCTAACATTTAGGTATGACTGAGGACTATTATGTTAATCTTTTAGTTGTAATTCACTTTCCAGTAGAGCCCTATTTCCCAAATATTGGGAATCACTTAGAGGTATGATCACTGAGCCCTAGAAGTACTGAAGGAGAATTTCTAGTGAAGTGGACCAGAAAATATGTACTTTTAACAAGCATATCCAAATTATTCTTGTGGTGAGCCCAGTTACAGTAACACTGCAATAGCTACAGCAATAGTCAGCATAACCAAGAGGTTCAGGTGCCAGCTAAGAGTCAGACTCTGAGGTTCAAAATGTAGCATTACTATTTACTAATAATTTAAGCTCTCTGAAACTTGATTTCCCCCTCTATAAAATGAGTATATTAGTAGTACCTAATGCAGAGGTTTATTGTGAGAGGCAATGAGGTATTCCAGGTAAAAGGTGACTGGCACAGTTCCTGGAACAAGGTAATGGTTCTATAAATATTAACTTTGCAAGGAGAGCAAGGCTGCAGAAAGCAGAGAAATCACATGGAGCAAGAGAAGAGCTCAGGGCGAGGTTTAGGCAGGCTCTGATAGGGAGGAAAGCAGAGAAATGCCAGTCATCTTCTAGAGGCCACAGAGCCACCTAAGAGATTTAGAAGAGGCTTCATTCACAGCATCTGATCAGGCCACATGCTTCCCAGAGGCTATAGCTCTGTCCCAAAGGACCCACAACCGTCCTCCACAAAGGCATGAATTAAACAATGCCCTATGGTCTCCTTTAAGAGAATTCCATAGTTCCATACTTTAGCAGACTCTTTTGGAATTACAGGGTGTTCCTTAGTACCTTAATCACTCCCTGGTTGTAAGAGTGGCAATTAAGGTAAAGTGGACCCTTCTACTCCCCCGAGTGCCTTATTCAGTGTCCCACAACAATGGTTTTCAAAAGGCTTTGTCATGTCAGCTAGCTTGCCCCTGCTTTCACTTAGATCTTGCCATAGAACTATGGTCAACTTAAAACAGTTGTGCTTTGCTTTACACATAAGCCTTTGATACCTAGAAATGCCTATTATGACCAGGACATCACAATTAAGACGTAATAAGCCCATTGTATAGCAGAGAACTAAATTGCTTAGTTTAATGATGTCATTCATTTGAGCTTCAGCTGATTCTTTTAGTTTTGGCAACTCACATTACTGCATATATACTTGTATATTAACAGGAAGAGATTTATACTCATCTTGCTACCATTATTCAGAATACTGACATCTTGGATGATGCACTTGTTCAACGGTTGATTTTTTCTGCTTCTAAGGACATGAGAGACAACAGTGTAAGTTTGGTTCTCTATGGTGAATCAGCATCAGAGACAAGCAAAATGGTCTTTAAGTAGCCCAGCTGCACCCATGTGGCTGCTCATAGGCTTTCCTGCATTGCTGCTAGGATCATAAGTCACTTTTGTTTGTTTTCAGAGTGTCTATTATTAAGCCCTTCACAGATAGAGAAACTGAGTAAGAGAAACTTTAGAGGTGATGATATCTGTATTAGTCAGCCAAAGGGGTGCTGATGCAAAATACCAGAAATTGGTTGGTTTTTATAAAGGGTATTTACTTGAATTAGAAACCTACAGTTACCAGGCTGTAAAATGTAAGTTACTTCCCTCACCGAAGTCTATTGCCATGTATTGGAGAAAGATGGCTGTCAATGTCTGTGAGGGGTCAGCCTACCTGGGTCCCTCTCTTCCCAGGGCTTGTTTCTCTCTGGCTCAGCTGCTTACCTCTCTCCAAAGGCCAGCTGTAGACTATCAGGTGACTGGCTCTGTCTCTCTCCCCAGGGCTTTTCTCTGGGCTCAAATGCTCTCTTCCTCTGTGTGCTTATTTTTTCCAGGCTCCAGTTCAAAATTCCAACCAACTCCTCTGCTGTGTAGTTTTCTCTGTGAGTCCCCACCCCCATCCTACTGATGTGGCCCAATCAAAGCCTTAATCATTATTTAACCATGTAAAAGTAAAACCTCTGAATCCAATACACTCTAATATGATCAGTAGAAAAGACCAGTTTACAAACATAATCCAATATTTCTTTTTGGAATTCATCAATAATATCAAACTCCTACAATATCCAGTCCACTTTTACATGAAGCTGAAACCTAGAAAGAAAAAAAAAAAGTTTTTCAAAGTAACACTGCTATCTACTTTCAGAATAAGTGACTTAGAAGTCAATTTTCTTAGTTCCCACATAAAGTCTCCTTATGTGCCTACTTGTCTTTGTCTGCTAGACATTGTGTTTGAAAAATTACCTGTAGGAATAATTTGAGTCCTAGGATGGTGTTATTTTCTTCCATAAAGGATATTTATTTGTTCCTGCCAAGGGCACTAATGACCTATAATCATCTTAAATTAATTTCAGGATTTAAGATTTTCTGGAAGACTTAGGTGACTCAAAGCTGGATTCCAGTCATGTGATGGCTGATTTTTCAGTTGAACCTTACTTCTAAGTGCAGTACTTTGGAATCTTAGTCCATAAAGATGGGATGTGGAATTACCAGGATCCTATTTTATGTTGGCCCTGAACTCTTACTATTTGCCCCAAATGCTGCTAAAGCAGCCTCAAATGCAAGGTTCATCTCTCTGAATTTCCATTCTTTTCCAGATCCCAACTCAGCATTTCCTCTGTATATTGAGAGTTATTTGATACTTTTATTAATATATATTTTTAATATCTTGTCCAGCTGTTTTTCTTTTAGGAGGTACTGGGGATCAACCCAGGATCTTGTACATGGGAAGCAGGCACTCAACCACTGGGCTACATCCACTCCCCAACTAGAGTTGTCTTTTATATTTTTGTTTTTAGAAGGTACTGGGGATCAAACCTGGGACCCCATATATGGTAAGCAAGCACTCAACCACTTGAGCTATATCCATTCGCCTCCAGCAACTTCCATTGTCTTCAAAAGGTATTTTAGTCTGCTAGGCTGCTGGAAGCAATATACCAGAAAAGGGTTGGCTTTTACAAAGGGGATGTATTAGCTTTCAAGCTTATGGTTATGAGGCTAAGAAAAATGTCCATATCAAGGAATCATCAGGCAATGCTTTCTCCCCAAAGACTGGATGCTGGTGATCCTGGATTCCTCTGTCAAATGGCAAGGCACATGGCAACATCTACTGGTTTCTCCCATCTTTTCTAGGTTTTGTTGCTTCAGTTTATTGCTTCCGTGACTTTCTCTCTCCTCTTTCTGAATTACATTATCTTATAAAGGATTCCAGTAGGAGGATTAAGACCCATCCTGACCCAGGCCTTAATGGAAGCTACCTAAATCAAATAGTTCTACTTGCAATAGGTCTACACCCACAGGAATGGATTATCTTTAAGAACATATTTTTCTGGAGTTCATTCAACTTCAAACCACCACAAAATGTATCCCTTCTAATACCTCCAATATTGAAGATAATTAGTCTAGGACAACAGTAAACCCCAAATCTCTCAACGTCTAGTTCCAATTTCCTTGTATTCCTCCTTTTACCTTTGCAGCCATAGTAATTCCTATCATGTAAACATAAACCATAATTCCAATGTTCATGGTGCCTGGTCAGTTAGCAAGAAGACATGCATTGGCCGCAAGTTCACAAGAACCCTATTAAAACATGATTTTTAAGTGCATTCAAACTAGCTCTCCTTTTTTCAGCTGCTGACACTTAACCAAAAGTCTCCACCATGGTTTTATAACTGCCTGTCCTTTCTCCATACCAAAGCAAGGGGAATTATAAATATTATGTAGACTATTTCCCCTCTTCAGACTCACTCTGCTATTCCTCTATTTGTTATTGTCATTTTCATTTTCCTCAGGTTCTCCGAGAAATTAGAATGCTAGCTGGTGAGGTCTTGGTGTCCCTTGCTGCACACGACTTCAACTCTGTGATGTATGAAATACAAAGTCACTTCAGGATCCTAGAGCTACCAAATGAATTTGTTGTGCTTGCCCTGGCTGAACTAGCAACCAGCTATGGTATAGTGGGAATATTCTCTATGCTTTCCCTCAGAAGGAACTACCCCTAATTATTTAAAACCTAAATGGGTACCAATGAGATACAGACTGGAGAGCAGCTCTACCTTCTGCCATGCTAAAGAATATTGGTAGAGGAATGTGGGCAATTATTTCTGAGTATAAATGAGTCTGATGAAAGCTTTTGGTCCATGCTGCTCTGAGTTTGGCTGGGATCTCCCACTCTCACCTTTCATCTGCCCTTACATTTAAGAAGGATGGGTTCTACAAGATTTATCCTGGAAACCACTGAGCCCTTATATGAAGGAAGGGTTTCCTACTATTTGTTTCTTTGCTACTTTATTTACAAGAGATTTATTATTGAGCATGTATTACATGTGCTAGTTCCTGGTGGGAAAGGTGGGATTAATAAAATATTTGTACAAATAAGCAGTTGCCACTAAACAACAGGTATAGGTGGATTTATAGCTGGTGAATTATTTAGAACCAACCATCCCTTGATTCTCTAATGCCAGCCTAGCATTAAAGTCAGGGTGGAGGGTGATAGAAGAGAACATGTCAGGGTAGAGTTCCTCCTACTGCACCTCACCTACCTCCTCTATGCTCCTGTAATGCTTATTGTTGATGTGAGGAGGAGTCACAGAAACACCCAGTGTGGGTAAGTAATGCCTTTCTCTTTCATCCTCCTCAATGCAGTGTCCCAGAGCATTCCGTTCATGATGATGACCCTGCTCACCATGCAAACCATGCTCAGGCTGGCCGAGGATGACAGTATCAAGGCAGCTTTCTGTCTCGGTGGGTTTCCCTCTGGCTTTGTCTTCACTTAAGATCATACTATAAATTGTCTTCTTTTTTTTTTTTTTTTTCAGTTCAAACTCATTTCCCTTTTATTAAGGTCCAAGTTACCATGACATGGTTTGGTATTCAATAAAGGAAAACTTGTTTGAATAAGGTAATATGTTATCATTAATGTTATCATTAATATTTCCAGGTGACAGTTTATGATCAAGTAGCAACACCAATAAACCTTGGAAAGACCATCTATGGGAATTTACACTTTGTCAAGGCCCAGTTCCTCTGGAGTGGAGATTCCCAATTCATTTAAAGTTGGTCTAAGTTCCTGGATGACATAGGGTAGATTTCCTTATGAGGTCCTGCTTTGTCCTTAACAACCTCTAGGATGCGCACTGCGCTAGCAAAGTCATTTAACCGTCTGCATGCCCGCAAAGCAGCATCAAGGATTTTGGGTTCTGGAACCGGATCGTAGCCAACAAGCGTGTTCATTCCTTTACGTAATTCCCAGGCATCGATATCTGGCTTGTTGAAGTATGTCACCCAGCGAGCATCAAACTCCTCATCTGTCTCTTGTGACCCATGGGAGTAGCAGCGAACTGACTGGACAGCGGCGACCGAGCCGTGGGCCGGGGCGGGGTGCAGGCGGCCTCGAAGGCCCGCCCGGGAGGCTGCGGCTGCAGTGCATCGGCGTGGAGCAGCGCCCAGCATGACGGCGAGCGCCACGCCCCAGCCAAGGCTGAAGATAAATTTTCTTCTAAATTGAGCAAATGTCTAGTTTTTCTACTCCAGTCTTGTTCTTAATGTCAGTATAAATGGATTAATAACCTAATGTATTTTTGTAGGACCATAATTTTTTTTTAAATTTTGTTGAAGTAAACATACACTTTGCAAAGCAAACAAATCAGAAGTGTACAGGTTTTATGTGTTACACAAAATGAGCATATCCATTTGATCATCAATCAGGTCAAGAAGTGGGACATTATACTCATGCTGTTTTGTGTAGCTGTAGTCAATTTTTATTTCCATATTCCCTTACATGCTTGTACTATAATTTCCTTTTCCATTCTACCTGTTGGCAGATTTGGATTTTCTGTTAGAAGTAATTTTTTTTTAAAAGGCAATATGAACATTCTTCTACAAATCTTACATGTATGCATTTCTAATGTCTATATACAGGAATAGAATTGTTGAATCTAAGGAATGTGTATTCAATTTGGATAACTACTGACAGTTTTCCAGAGTACTTGTACCAATTCACCCTGCCACTAGCAATATATGAGAATACCAGCTGCACCTTAGTCTTGCCTATATCTGGAACTGACTGGCTTATATTTTAGCTACTCTGGATAGTATACAGTATGATCGCATTAAATTTTTAATTCCAATTTGCTAATGGGGCTGGACCCTTTTAGTGTTTATTCGATACAGTCCTAAGATTTTATAAACACTACTACACATCCAGTATTCTCTGCTAGAAATACTTTATAGTCTTTCCCATCTTTATATTTTTCTCAGTTTGTGGTTGTGTTTTAAAATACAGCCCTTGAGAAGTTCAGCAAGGCCATTTACAAGTACGTCAACCACTGGAAAGATTTCCCTTATCCCAGATTGGACGCCAACCGACTATCTGACAAGATCTTCATGCTGTTCCAGTACATTATGGAGAAGTGGGCCCCCATGCCCTCATCCACGCATGTGAGTGAGGGGTCTCAAGATGCCTTAAGCTAGCTCTTTTGCCACATTGTGCTTCCTGTTCCTCTGTCATGATAATTGAGTTCAGTTCCTTTTGAAAGCTATGAGTTGTGTTTATCAGATTTATCAAATCTTTTATTTTTCCCAGATCTTTCAAATCACTCTTTATTTACTCATTGAACTAATATTTACTAAATCCCCATGACATGCTGGGCATGATTATAGATGCTGGGGATACAACTAGGGTTAAACATACCAAAATCCCACCTTCATGGAACTCTAATTCCAGTGTGTGGCAAGAACAATTAACAAAATGTATAAATAAAATATCTAGAATGTTAGCTAGTTCATGTTCTGTATATCATAGCCTATATTTGAGCTAAAATCACTAAGTAGGAAAAATAACAGTCCAAAGAAATTTCCTGCATCTATGAATATCACTACTATACGAAACAACTCCTAAAGAATGTACTTGGCCATTGCAAAATAATGTGATGCCTTGGAGAGAATAGTTTACAAAATGTATTCACATAGATAATCCCATCCTTATCTTGTTCAATTGTTTTTTTTTTCAAGTAGACTAAATTGCATTCTATTTAGTTCTCTTATCTTTATTGCCATATTGTATATTACAAAAGGTTTAATACTTAGCTACCTTTTTAGCTCAATTTCTTTTCTATACTTTAGATTATTAAAACCTTTATTTTAGAATCTACTGGGGAGGTTAAATCATTAGTAAAAGTGGAACTTCTAAAATATTCCTGCAAAAATATTGTCTTCAAGACCTGTGGAAAACAAAACTCAATACAGACTTGATGGCTACTATCCTTGCTCACCTCAAGAAGAGTAAGGCAGAAAATAAGAAGATGCATAGAACAATAAGAGAGAACAGAGAGAGGTACCTAGCTCCCCTAGTGAGTGCTAGAAAAACTGCATTCTTAGAACTGAGCCTTGTAGCCCATGAAGTTTTTCACTACGGGAAAGGTGTGTTACCTGAAGAGAGACACCTACTGAAGCATAGGTTGGAGATAGGGTTATTTGCACACTTGAGTGAGTGTAGTGGAGGCTGGAGAGGGAGAGGAAGGAAAGGGTATATAGAGATGACAAGCAATGAAACCAGAAAGATAGTCATGGCCACATAATGAAGAGCCTTGAATGTTCCACAAAGAGTTTGGACTTCTTGTAGGAAATGAGAAGTTCTTGAAAGTATTTAAGCAAGAATTTGAGTCCTAGAAAGATCATCTAGTGTCAGCATTGAAGATGGATGGAGTACAGGAATGGATTAAGATAAGACTATCAGTTAGGAAGCTATTAAAGGAAAAAAGGAGATGAGGAAAATAGGAGGAATTAACAGAGGAATAACAGTTAGGAGGCTATTGAAGGAAAATAGGAGGAATAATAGGTTGGGACTGTGCAAAATCGGTTTAATTTTAGACAGTTTTACTTGAATGCCGATGGGACATCCAAGTGAAGATATTGCTGGGTTTGGGGACAGTCAAGATTGAAGTTAAGAAGAAAAGCAAAAGCTGGATACAAGTTTTAAACAGCATCATTGTATAAAAGATGGCTGAATAAGTGGTCTTTGGTTACTCAAGAAAAGTACGTGGAGTGGGGAAGTGCCAAAACAGAGCCTTGTGGGGACATCAGTATTTAAGGGGCAGGCAAAGGGGGAAGAACTCATGATAGAGAATTGGGAATGTGCTGCTTGAGGAGTGTTAGGAGTTCCAACTAGAGTGGGATCTTAGAAACTAAGATAGGAGAAATTAGGCAACCACCACACCAGGGAGCCAAGAGTCCCTACAACTGCATGCAGGAGAATTGCATCCATCATCCATGTGTGATCTAAGATATATAGAGGTGGAGTGGACATCACCATCCCAGGGTCCACAGGATGGAACAATAGAGTATAGATTAGAGTGGACCTACTAGTGTTCTACTGGGGAACTATTGTGATTAGTAATGGAAGAAATTGTAGTATCGATGTGAAGAAAGTGGCCACAGTAGCTGCTGATGGTAGGGAGAGGGAAGAAGAGATACGATGTGGGGGCATTTTCAGAACTTGGAGTTGTCCTGGGTGGTACTGCAGGGACAGATGCTGGACATTGTATGTCCTGCCATGGCCCATTGGGTAGACAGGGGAAGAGTATAAACTACAATGTAAACCACTATCCGTGTGGTGCAGCAGTGCTCCAAAATGTATTCACCAAATGTAATAAATGTCCCACGATGATGAAAGAGGGTGTTGATGTGGAAGGAGTGGGGTGAGAGGGGTGGAGGGTATATGGGGACCTCTTATATTTTTTAATGTAACATTAAAAAATAAAATAAAGAGAGAAGAGAAAAAATAGAAGCAAAGAGGGATATACAGATTGAATTTGTACAATACTCGAGTAAGAAAAATCCCGAAAAGTGTCCATTACATGGAAATGTGTGGTAGAAGAACCACCCAGCTGACACACAGTCTTGAGTAGAATAAGGTGTTGTTATTTTTAGTCAATAAGTTTTGAGGTTGTTACGCAGCAAAATTAGCTGATACAAAAAGTTCATCATATAATATTAGATAGAAAAAGAAAAATATACTGAATATTTAAAATTGTTGTCAATTTTAAGAGATTAAAAATGTATAGAAAAGTACTGGAAATAATAAGCCAAATAAATTTAAAATATCTTTAAAATATAGCAAATGGTGATTATCTAAGGGTACTATGGTTTTTCTTCACCATAATTTTAGTTTTTAAAATTTTTATAACATTATATATTATATAATAATATGTAATAAATAATATATTTATATTTTATATTTGGGAAATTTTTTATTTTCAATGCCACTACAGTTAATTGAGGGTAAAATAGGAGGTGGGAAGTGGAGATAGCAAATGTAGACCTAAAACTGCTTTGAGAGAAAGGAAAGAAAAACAGAATTAGGAGGAGATTGTACTGGATTTTTTTTCTAATATGAGTGCAGTTTTAAACTTATTAATAAACTGAAAGAAGATGACTATTAGAGAGAGGGGGCTAAAGAAATGAGGGTCAAGTTTTGAGATGAATATCAATATAGAGATAGAGATGTTAGAGATGGAGAAGGAGATAGATACATAGTATAGATATAGGTGCTATATAGATGAGAGAGAGACAGAGATGATAGAGATGAACTAGAGAGCTTATTAGATATGGATATAGATATAGATAAAGATATAGATATAACTGCCTTATGCAAGGATCTTAACCTAAGCATTTTTTTTTTTAAGCCTATGCTTTAATTTCTTTGGATTAGGAGAAGGTTTTCTGACTCTTTTTGATTACAAGTGATGAGAAAAGTTTTGGGGGGTTCATAAGCTTCCTGCTACTCTGAGAAATGCGTAAAAAGCACAAAGAAGGATTAGGAATGGTATTTGTTTGCCGCCTCTGCAGACTTTGGCCATTGTTAAGGCCCACGGCACCACAGTGAGCCTGCTGCTACATCGGGAGGACCTCTGTGAATATGCCCTGGGTCAGATACCCTGGCTCCTGAGCCAGTACAAGGACAAGGAGATTGATTTCCACATTACTCAGGTAAGAACTACACACTAAAGGAACTGATTCAGAAAACAATCTGCAACTATTCAGGAAGAGATTGAGTCCCAGGAAGGACCAAGTAATTGAAATATATGTTTGCGCAGCTGAACTCTAATATCTTTGGGGGAATACAAGGAGAAGAAGAGATGGGCATAGTTGGATGATGGAAAGTGAAGAAAGGGAGTAAGAATTTTCATTGCAATTTGCTGAAGTACTGAGGCAAGGTGTCAGGCTCAGAATTGTTAAAGAAATTTCATAATTGTGAGAAGGTTATGGGGTTGCTCTCCTCACAAAGCATCATTTAATTATCTGCCTCCCACAGCCAGGATGTTGCATCATGAGCAGTTTCCAACTAACCCTTCTGGTCTCCCATTTTAGAGTCTAAAACAAATACTGTCTGCAGCCCTCCTGTATGACGTAGGCCTTCCAAAGGGCTTGAGAAAATCCATTTTCATCAATCTACTCCACCAGGTAGGTAGACCATGGTGTCAAATCTGATTGTCTAATTTTAACTGGTTTTCATGTTTTCACACCCACCGTCTGATTTTCCTTCCTATCCAGGTCTGTAGAGTTGCAGAGCCTCCAGTAAAGGAAAA
This sequence comes from Dasypus novemcinctus, assembly GCF_030445035.2. Taxonomy (NCBI): domain Eukaryota; kingdom Metazoa; phylum Chordata; class Mammalia; order Cingulata; family Dasypodidae; genus Dasypus; species Dasypus novemcinctus. The sequence goes on along the minus strand of NC_080674.1, from coordinate 44,498,186 downwards.
TCAAATTGAAGCTTCAAGCTGTTTTCTCATTCTAGGTAAGACCCATCCTCCAGAGGGTTTTTAATAAAAATACCTTCATGTAATGATGATGATGGTATGAAGGGTGTGCAAACTGTCCCATTAGTTACTATCACATACATACAAACAACATAGTTCTTCAACTCACAGTATTCTGCGCCTGCCCCTATGCCCACAAGTTCCCAGGGAGGAAGGGTATAGATAGGGTGACCAACTATTTCAATTTGCCCAGGACTGAGGGAGTTCCTGGAAGGCAGGACTTTTGGTACTACAAATAGAAAAGTCACAGGCAATCCAGGATGAATCAGTAACCCTATGGATAGTAATGTTTTTTCCTTGGTATTTCAGATTATTTGAAACTTGTCAAACCCAAACTCACCCTATTTTCTCTCTGACCATATTTTAGTATCTAAACCTCTTTAGCTATCAGTTGCCGCTATTTCTTTCTCCCTCCTTCACTCTTTTCCTTTCTACTTGGTCTTACACCACAATCCCTTCCATCACTGAGTTAGAAAACCTGACTCAGGTTATATAGCAGCCATCAAGGTCTTAGGGTCAGGGGGTAAAATAGTGTTCCAACATGCTACTGAGGACAAGGGATATCAACAACCAGGCCAGCCCTATGCCCACCCCCCAAATGTGTCCTTTCTGCCACCTGATTGCATATCTTTCTCTTATGCTCTAGTTCTCTCCTAATTGACCCCTCTGCTTCTATATTTTCCTCTTTTCTATGCCCCAGCCTAATTTAATAACTTTAATCTCTAACAATTTCCAACATGAACCTTTCTGTTTCAGCTTCCTACCCTACTCCTCCAGCAATACAGCTTCCCAGCTGGTTCATACCGATGAAAATTGACAGCTTTCCTTCAAGTCCCCTCCTTCATGAAAATCCATGTTGCTACTAATAACAGCAAAAGCTTTTTATCTACCTAGCACCTGCAATTTATATGACCCTACTATATATCATCCCATTTTATAGAAGAAATTTAGGCTCAGAAGTTCAGGTGATTTATCCAGACTCATATAAATAGTACATAGCTGAGCCAGGATTCAAACATTAGTTTTCTGGCATTTCATTTTTCCACACTGCCTTTTCTCAAATACTATGGAGCTTGATTTCTTCATCACTTGCTATATTGTTTAATGTTAAAATTTCAATAACAACTATATCATGGTCTGTCATAGAAGGTTCAGGAATATGAACCACCCTATCACATCGCAAGAGCCAGAAATCATGGCAGCCCAGAGACTGGACGGGGTAGATTCAGTAAAGGGAGAGCAGTACATTTTGAATTCTTCTCTTTCTCCTTCATCAGTACTTACAGGCTACAGGGATTGTTTCTTCCATCACTATGAACAGAACTGTATTAGCCCAGGTATTGAAAGTCCTCTTAGTGATCAAACTGTTCAATTCTGTGGTAAGGAAAATCAACAGACATAGTAAGATCAACTAGCCAACCAGTGACTTTGACAATCCCTATGGATTTCTCTTCTTCTCATTCATAAATATTTTACCTAAGATGAATATGAGTTTTTATAAACTCAGTGTTCCTTAAACCTACAGCCCATTCCAACCCTGCAGACCTGATAGACTTTTTTGAGGAACAAATGAGAAGTAATAATGAAGTCATCCGAGTGGGAATCTTGACTTTGTTAAGATCGGCTGTCAATGCTGAAGGTAAGAAAGAAGGATGAAGCCAAAGTAATTTATTTTGTACCAGGAAACAAACTGAAGTCATGCATTCTTTAGTCCTATCCTATGTCTTTGAGATGCCTATATAATATCATATGAAACTTTTCAGTCTTCTGTAACTATTCCTTTTAAAACAGACATTTTTAATTATCTCTTAATTTCCTCAATACTCTAGAGATTGTTGAGGTATAAAAAGAACAGAATGGGGAGTGGTCATAGCTCAGTGGTTGAGTGCCTGCTTGACATATACAAGGTCCCAGGTTCAATTCCAGGTACCTCCTAAAAAAAAACAAAACACAACAGAATATAAGGGCTGGCCATATTTCATTGATTCCAAGAAACACATTATTTTCATAACATCAGGACACATCTTAAAATTGATAGCCTTTTTAATTATAATTGGCCACACTTTTTTTCTTTTTTCTTTTTTAGTGCAACATAAAATAAAGGTGCATTAAAAAATTGATGATACCTTGGATTCAATAAAAATATGATAATTCACTTTTGCACAATATGATATAGTTTTTTAAAATTCAGTTACTGTAAAATGTATTGAAGAATCAGCAGATGAACAATGTCAAGTAGTCTCACAAGATTTAGAACTGATCCATTGTACATGATGTACTGAGTCCACTTTGGAGTCTGCAGTTTATACAAGATGAAACAAAATATAATAGAGAACAAGGAAAATTATCAACATCCTTAAAAAGTTTGAAAAGAAAAGGTTAGGAGAAAATTTAATAACATAGGGGTGTTAAGGACAAAATTATGTAATTATGTACTATAACTCTAATGGATTTTCATCAGCCCTAGAACATATTTCTCCTCTACTGATGTGGGCCCTCAATTTCTCCCTCTGTTTTTCAGAACCCAAGTTAAGGGATTACATCATTTCAGTGGAAAGAATAGTCAAAGCTGTCACGGGTGACCTCAGTGTAAAAGTAAGAGACTTTTTATTTGGTTAATGGTAGTTTTAGGAATGAATGAAATGGTTTTGACTTTTTCAGGATCTACTTGCGAGATTGCTTTGCAAAGGTATCAGTGATAAACTCCATTTATTAAAGAAAAAAAAGAAACAAAAATCTATCTTTTCCAAACAGATGAAATACATCAAGTTAAAGCCCAAAGTACGTTCAGTTCAGGGGCTTCTCAGTAGGAAAAAAACGATTTTTGCCAGAGCACATCTATGACATTCTCTTCAAGTAGTCTAATAATTATTTTTTAATTATAAAGATAATATATCTTCCTCCAAAAAATAATAAACCCTGAACCTTGCTATTAGCATAGACATCCTACTTTCCAACAAGGAAACACCTAATGTAAGTCCCACAGTTTGTAGGCTACACAAGTTATTTCCTAATGGATTGATTAAAATAGTCCTTGTTAGAAAATACATACAACTTACACTAGGACAAATCAAGAAAAAGTAGCAATAATTGTATTTTTTATATGAAAACCAGATTTTGTTTTAAATCAAAACTTATGCAGACACTAGTGATAAGGAGAAAATCCCCCTAAGAGGTTTTAATTGCCAGTGATCATGTTTAAAATAACAAAAGTTTTGCAATAAATCAATGGAGTGATTAGGTATAAAAACCACATCCAGTAACTGACCAAGCCAATAAGAGGAGCCTTGTGAGAAGAGTTTAGGGCTGAATAAAAGAGCATAGAAACAAAAAGAAACTCAGATTCTCATGCTGCTGATAACAGAAGCAGACAAAAAAAAAAAATAACACGAAGCAAATGGACACAGAGAACAGACAATTGGGGTGGGGGGAAAGGGAGAGGAAAAAAAAAGAGCATAGAAACTCTAAGGAAGGCCAGATTCCTAATTAAAAAAATAGAGAGAAGGTGTGCCACCTTTACCCCACACAGGTAGGCTACTCAGAACCTTTAAGTCAACCACGTTAGCTACCATGTAGACCTGCCTCACTGTTCAAAATTCTTTTCTTCCCACTCTCCTTTAAAAGACCCATTCCTTAAGAGATTGCATTTAAGCTTGTTTATCATCCAAGGAAGCAAACTGATAAGCAAATTAAAACCAAATTATTAATAAATGACAATGCAGGTTTATAAACCCTCATTCCAATTTCCAAGACCAGATATATTTCAGAAATCATGATTTTTCAGATTTTAGAAAAACATTACTGGTTGGGTAGCCCACAATCAAACACATTAATATTTCTGCAACAAAATGTATGAATAGCCATGCTACATAGAATAAATAAAGACTACAAATAGCTTTATACCAGTTTGGTTTAGGTTTTGCCACCACATGAGTTGGTGCTAAACTTATGAAAAAAATTTTTCATTGTTTTCAGAGAGAGATTTTTAAAACTTTTTATTGTAGTACATATGTTACTATTTCCCATTTTAACCAATTTCAAGTGTACAAGTCATCTGTATTGATTACAGATTTTGAAATTGTGGATAAGAAATTGTGAATCTGTAGTTCAATGTACTATTTGTCATTTGAGGATTTTCAAATTGAGGCAATGCATTAACCCAAAGTTACCAACATTTCATAATGTAGAGTAACAGAAGACATGTCTTTGGGGTAACATTTTGATTAAAGCAAATCTTCCCAGTAATCCTTAAATCATAACCTGAATGTTACCTCCTGCTCCATCTATTTTATAACAACAGATCACTCAGTTTATACTCCTATTTGAATAGGTTCCTGCCAAATGACCCATAAAAGTTAAAGAATAGAAACTAAATTTTCATTCTGTCAACAAATAAGCTGTTACAAAGGTATTTTTCTTACTCTAGGTAAGGAATTCCACCCTTCTCCTCATCCAAACCATGTGTGAAAAGAGCTACATTGAAGCTCGGGAAGGATGGCCGCTAATTGACTATATCTTCTCCCAATTTGTAATGTCCAACAAGACTCTGGTATGAAAGGGGTGCAGATTTGAGTGTTGCACTGCAGTAGATTAAAAAAAATGTCTGAGATTCATTTCAATAACTTGTTTAGAAACTATATTTCAGCCTTAATGTTTTTATTAATAACTTTTTCACTCTTGTGATCTAGATCTTGTGATCTAGTGATATTACTTCTAATATATAAGCATTAAGTAGATTAAATTATCATTTGCCCTGGCTTCTAAGGTCCCGGGAGTGGGATAGAGAGAGATGGAAAGAACAGATTTCATTACAGAAAATAAAAGAAACACCAATACCTGCTGCACTGGAGTCAGTATCTTTGGATGAATATATTTAAAAATCTGTGCGTTAAGAGTTCAGTGACGCTAGCAATTTCATCTCAGGTGAAACTGCACACCATTTCACTAGTAGGCAGTGGCTTTAAGAAATTTTTTTGTCCCAGAGGAATTCTCAAATGAGACTGAAGGAAATGGCAAATATCTGCAGTTCAAGGATCCTCACCTCTTTTTGTGATTTTCCATTTTGGCAAGGGGTGTTTTTCTAACCCATTCTTCCATGGAACACTTTAAACCAAGGATTAGGTTCTGGGGAATAAGATGCCTTGGTTCCATGAACTCCTTACAGTTGAGGGGCTATACGCTCCACTCCAGAATCAGAGAACACATTCAAGTAAGATCAACAGGAATGAACATAGGGATTATTAGCAAATGATTTGTTTCATCTTGTTTAAAGGAGAAATTGACAAAAATGAACTCCCATGAAGATGACGATGGAGAGAAATCTGTCCAAGAAACAAGCCTCATGGTTTTAAAAACTCTGGACCCACTAGTCATTGGAATGCCTCAGGTGAGAGGTCTTTTGACACTCTGCTTTTGGCTTTAAAGAGAAAACATGTATGTATTTATTCCATAGCCGTTTAATAGTTACTTTGATCACATTTCTAAAGTTCTGTCCATTTAGGAGTCGACAGGAGTTTGTTTTCCATGTGTCATCAGCTCTTTGATGCCATGTTTACAGGAAGTATTTTGCAATGCTCAGTACCTGGCACACAGAGGGATCTCAAAAATAGATGTTGACTGAACTAAATAATCTCTTCTGTGTGGATAGCACAAGACCGTTTTTAAGAATCTTAGTATCTTACTATATTATTGAGCATTAAGTAACAGTTCTATTGCAGTGAATGCCAAACTTTTCCTATTCACCTGGGAAAGTGTTAAAAGTGCATATTCCTAGACTTCATCAAGACCTAATCAAACTGAAGTTCAAGGGGAGGAGCCAGGGCATCTATGGTTTTCTCAAGCAAACCCGGTGATTCTAATAACCAGAAAGTCTAAGAAAACAAAGTTCCAAAGCTTTTGAATATAATTAACAAAAACTCATCAATAACAATACCAGATTGATACTTTGGACAATTTTTGAGTGTCTGCTGGTATGTAATACTCTCCTCATCACTTTGGGAGGATTCATGAATTGGAAAGGAAGCAGGATCCTTAAACAGATTCATATATCCCTTAAGATACGTACACAAATATACTATGATTGCAAATGGTTCATGAACAAAGACAATAGTCTGAAGGCAGTTATGTGGTCTTAAAGTCCAAAATTGTGAAATCAAATTTTCCAAGAAATCCCTCCTTTGAAAGTAAGTAGGTAGAAATATCCCCAAAATAAATGTGAATTTTAAAACTATTTAAACAAAGATATTCTTTAAATGTTCGTTTTCTTAAAGGCAAAGAAGTATTTTGCTAAATAAAACATTGCTGCTCTTAATATATACCTCCCCAAAAGTTATGCCCAGTGCTGTTACAATAAGTGCCAAGGGATTGCACCATATATCATTTTTATTTTCACAAATTCTATGGTCAATGGAGCTGTGTGGCCTTGAAAAATAACTTTCTTTTTCTGGAAAATAAATCAAGTATATTTGATATGAATAGTGAGAAAATGAAAAGTAAACAAGTATTTTAAGAGTACTGGAAATGGAATCTTAAAGAGAAATTCAAAAAAATGTACCAATGCTGCTAGAAAGGAAATGGCCAGATCAGCTCATTCTTTTCTGCCTCTTTAAGGTCTATGGGAATGTTCTTTGTTTGATACCATATATTCATCTCACAACTTTCTGATCCTAATTTTTCTCCAATTATCTGGGAAACTATTGCAGTTCATCATCATTATCATCACCATTAACATCAATTATCAGCAGTCCTTAAACCACCATCTAAATACTGCAGGGAAATCAAAGATTAAACTTGAAACAGGGTCCTTTTTCATAGGAAGCTCTCTCAGATTGGGATAGGATACACATGAAAGAGTTGAGCAGCTGCTCCTGTCTCCTGTGATAGAGAGCTATGGATCTGAGAGTAGGTTGACTAGAAAAATCAGACAACTTGTCAGTCCCTCTCTCCCTTAGCCCATGGAAATATGTGGGAGCATTTTTGGTTGTCACATTAACTAAGGGACTTACAGGCACTTAGTGAGTAGGGCTTAGGAAGTCTAAACTTCCTACAGTGTCTGGAACAGTCCCTCATAGTGAAGAACTGTCCTGCCCAAAATTACAGCAACAAACCCATGGAGAATCACTATCCAAAACCTACTGCAACTAATATCTGAAAATTAATTTCCAATGCAGAGATTTTATTTAATGATTTTATTTTGACCTGGCATGAATAGTAAAATAATAACAAATGCAAGAAAAGTTACTACAGAAGAGGGAAATAGAGTGAGGACCAGGGAGAAATAAAGGAAAAGGATAAACAATCCCTTCACCTTGCCTTATGGTTTCCACAGGTGCTATGGCCAAGAATTCTGACGTTTGTGGTACCTGCAGAATATACAGGAACTCTGGAATACCTGTTTAATATCATCAGAATTCTGATTATGGCAGAAGAGAGGAAGAAGCAGAATGCCAGAGAGTCAACAGCACTTGTCATCTCTACTGGAGCTGGTCTGTATATTCAAAATCAAAACAAAACATTTATCTTAAGAGAGACTCATTTCCAGAAAAGTTACCTTGCTTTGATCTTATACCCGACCCCAATCTGAATTTTCCAGCCCCCACAGTGATAATGAAAATTGTTTTCTCTTTCTAGTGAAACTTCCTTCCCCACAGCAGCTACTGGCCAGACTTCTGGTGAGTGAATTACAGAATACCAAAGTGGAATAAATTTAAGCTGATAAAGAGAATTCAGTTCCAAAAAAATGCTAATAAAATTAGATAGATACTCCAAGTCAAAATCAAACCTAAAATGGCATAACTTTTGTGCTAAAGGTTTGTAGAGCTTATTTATAATTTTAAAACAATTATAGGCTGAATCTGAGTCATAAGTACCATTCAAGCATTTTTCACATCTATTGTTTGGATTTCCTTTCCCCCTCTCTTTGGCCACATTTGTGTCATTTGCTCAAGCATTATTTTCACATGCCATATTTAATTAATAGATATATCTGGGTGTTGGCACTTCCATTTATTTTTGGCTGATGTATTCCATGCATTTTTTTTACCTTTATCCTCAAAAAAATTTGGGGGATGGAGAATCTAAATCTAAGGTTTAGATTCTCCATCTTAGAATAAGTAAGAATGGGCTGATGATTTATTTAAAAATTATCCAATGTAGGAATCAAGGGAGTGCAGAACGATGGTAAAAAAAAAAAAAAAAAAAAAAAAAAAAGAAGGTAGATAGGCCTTTTAAATACCTCTGAAATTTATTAGCATTTTCTCTTCCATCTTTTAGGTAATATCTATCCTCGCTGGTTTAGGGAATTTACGTGGGATTGGAGCAATAGGACTTTTGAAGACCTTGCCCGAGATCATCAACCCAAAATTGGCAGACCTATGGAAGACACGTTTACCTGAGCTCCTGCAACCTCTGGAAGGTACAAGAGAGTGGGGTCAGGTATTTATCCAAGGAGGCAAGAACACGAAGAAATGAGGCATCACTTCTCTAAGCCCTAATTGTTTATCTTAGGCAATAAAAACAATGAACATGACATGCAAGTTAGACTTTTTTCTTGACTCTTTATATTCTATTTCTGTACCAAGTACTCATAGTACCAAAAGACCTAGCAGGTAACATCCTTCGTAGGAAATTTCACTTCGATTCTGGTCTATTTCTTGTATCTGGAAAATTGTTTGCTTTTGGCATTCCTTAGAAAGTTATTACTCACCCATGTTAGAATACTTAAAATCTGAGCCCTTCAGTAGATAATGTTGAAATTAGCAAAAAGTCTAGAATGTATCATGGATTAAGGACCCTTTTTCCATCCAACTAGCACTTCAAAGCTACAAGCATAGTAAATTTCACCTGAAATATCCATCCTGTGTGAGGAGGGAGCTTGATATGGAACTCAAATATCCGCTGGGAGTTTGGTGAGGGAGAATTAGTGTGATTTTTTTTGCAATTATCACATCAATTTCTATTTCTAGGAAAGAACTCTAGTATCGTGCTATGGGAAACCATGCTGCTTCAGGTAAGGTTGGTTTCTTGACTAATTGTTGATGGTGGTATGATGAAATCAGGTAAAGTTACCTATCTTAACTAAAGGCTGTAAACTTTTCCTTTCTGAGGGGAAAAGGTCTAGAATGTTAGAAGTGATTACTTAAGGATTATGCAGTTTAAATTACCATAACCTGAGCAACAATCTTTAGTCTTTGATTTGATTAAGAGTTTGACAGTTTTGAAGATTTCACTTAGTAATATTTCTCTCTGTGTTTTTCTTAAATCTTCTCTAATTTTCAGATTTTTCCTCTCCTTGCAACTGATTTCTTTTACCATTCATTTAAAGAAACGGGTTAATATAAACACCACTTTTATGCTCCTTACTTCATTTCCTCCTCTGTTTGTTTCTCATGTCTTTTCCCCTAATATTTAAAAACAAAAGGCCACAATGTGCCACCTTTCCAGAAAGGAATCTTCTTCTCTCAAACATAAACTTTACAGACCTTTATAACTAAATAGTGCCACAGACAATGTCAAATGCAGAAGTGGTCAATTGCAGACAGGAGTTGGACTTTGGATTTACAGAGAAGGTCAAGGTTACCATCGCCAGTGAGTTTTGATATAGTAGGACTTCAGTGCATAAACCACCTACATAGGAATTACCTTTGATTTCTTTAAAATGTCCCCATTCAGTCATCTCCCCAGCACCTCCACCTCCCATTCCTGCCCCTTCCAGAATCAGAATCTGTAAGAGTGATACTGAGAACCGACATATTCAAAAGGCTCTACAAATGATTCTTATCCAGTATAAAATTGGAAAACCACTGCCCTACTCTCCTGGTCTTCAATTCTAGGATCTACCTCCCTCTTACATTCTTGCTTCTCCATTTCTCTTAAAATTCCTACCTTATTTTCTGCCCTGCTGGTATTTTTAAATAACTGTTTTTACTAGGAAAAAAGTTTCTTTCTCAGTCAGGAAAACTTGGGAACAATTCCTTTCCCATTGTCATTCTTTTTCCAAAACTGTCTACAAGAATGCTCTTCCCTTAAACTTCTAATGTTGTGTAATTTCTTCTCTTTAAAGGACTCATTGAATGAACACCTATTAAGAAAATGCCTACAAAGCCTTGAATTGGCCTCAACATTAAGTGTCCTTTTCTAAGCTTAAAGTAGAGAAAATATAGAAGGAATAATAGATTTTAGAAGCTGCAATAGATTTTGTCCTCCAAAACACAAAAACATCTCTTTATGTGCTGTTCAATGAAGGAGAACATGGGTTCAAAGGTCTGTTTGTGGCTCTGGCTCAGAAAAACTAGTAAAATCAGGAATGTTTAGTTACTAAAGTCAATGTTAGCAGAAATGTGCTCGTACATATAATTGGTTCTTCAAGATATTTAGCTGTTTATTCCAAAAAACTTCCTCCTCTTTTTTCAGTACTTTATAAAACAAGTATCATTGACAAATAGAGTTTTTCCAAAGCTATCAAAACTTGAAAAATGTTGACTTCAATTTATGTTTCAGATTTCATTAATTTTCTATTTCAAGTATTCACCTATTTTTATGTGATGATTAAAAAGGACAGTATTTTTACATGGGGCTATTTCTACGGTCTGTGTATCTTTTTCTTAATGGGAGTTCAGAACATCTTAGAAAATGGCTTTTAAAATAAACTAAGAGGAAAAGTTCCAAAGTGGCCAGTTACTTTATGGGTAAATAAAATAATCTTATTTAATACATATTTGTAGTTTTTAAAGATAAAGTAACAAAAAGCACATTAATCATATTTATATCTAACTTCCACTTCCTACAACAGTTGCTCAAAGAATCTTTATGGAAGATCAGTGACACAGCCTGGACCATTCAGCTGAGTCAGGATTTCTGCCAGCAAATGGGCAGTTATAGCAATACCTCCATTGAAAAGGTTGGTTTTTCAGCTAAGAAATCTTATTCTCAACCACAAGGCCCAAAATGTCTGTTCTGAAACCAGAAAGAGGAAGGACTAGTTATAAAAAGGTTTTCCCTCCTTTTCAGGTCATTTCCTGAAAGTTGTATACTGCTTCTCTTTGTATACTGCATCACATTTGGCCGAAACTTAGCAATAAGGCCACACGTTATCTGTAAAGAAGACTGGGAAGTATAGTGTCTAAAGGATAGCAATGAGCCTGACTAAAATTCAGGGATTCTATTCTAGAGGAGGAAGAAGAATTAACAGTGTAAGGCAAATAGCAGACTCTGTCCCAGCACTGGTTTGATGCCAGCTTATATTTTGGTATCTACTGGATCATTCTTGTGAGGCTGCTGAAAAACAATCTATGACAATTTAACAAAACTTAGAGCTTAAAGAATCTTCAACAGTCAGTTCTTCCATTTCTGTATCTCCACATGGCCTCTACCTAACCCTGTACAGTGCAGCTGACCATTCCAAATGGGATTTTAATCCAGTTTCTACTGTTTACTATATATGTAGCTATAGGTAAGTTATTTAAACTTTCTGGAGCCTCAGAATCCTTATCAGTAAAATATAAACTATATCTACCTCTGAGGGTTGTTGTGTTACGAGGGTTCAACAAAATAAAGCATATAAAGTCCCTAGTGACTCATGAAAATTTCATTATCATATGGTAGGGGTATTTTGCCTGGATAACAAAAAGTCGAGTGGGTGCTGCCTCCTCAGACTTTCACTCTGATTGAAGCTACTTTCAATCTTGTAGTTGAGATAATAGCAACCTCTCTACCTGTTTAACCACCTTGTTACATCTCCCAAAATCAGCCTGATCTCCACAGTTTCTCTGAATGTTTGGATTTAACTTTCCTTCCCTTTCTACTAGTTTTTCCTTTCCTCTGAGTCATAGATCCTCTCTGAGCAAAAATGACCTCACAATAGCTAAAATCCTTTGAGTCCTGCAGAATCCTTGGAGTGGACCTACAATTGACTAGTATTCTGTCCTTGTGTGTGTCAAAATGAGGATTCTAAATAAAGAGATGCCAATCTGATATTAAATAACTGTAAATGATTTTAATCTTAGAAAACAAATCAAGGCTTCTTGACCTTACTTTTCAAGCCATATAGTACATATCTCTCCTTATGAAGTTCTACCTCATATCTTATAACCACAAGAATGTAGATAGACATATATATATACATATATATCAAAGCATATACTGTAGTATTCAAACATAAGGTCACTGCTGGGTTGCCTCACTTCCCTAGCAATAGCCCTAAATCTTGTATGGCTTTTAGTGAAAAGTACAAGGAATCCATGTCCTACTTGCCTTTTCTCCATCCTGACACTACAGAAGTAACCAGGATAGAGCTGGCATAATGAATCCAACATGATAATTAAACATGAAAACTCACAATTAACATTGCACTTGATGAAAGACTGAAAGCTTTCCCATTGAAATCAGGAACAAGACAAGGATGCCCACTGTATCTACTGTTCTTTAACATATGTTAGAGATTCTAGCCACAGAAATCAGGTGAAGAAAGAAAGAAAAGTCATCCAAATTGGAAAAGAAGAAGTATAATTTTGCAATTTGCAGATGATATTATCCTCTACCTGGAAAGTCCTGAAAAATCTACAACAATGTTACTAGAGCTATTAAACGAGTTCAACAGAGTATACAAAATTAATATGCAAAAATCAATCATGTTTCTATACACTAATAATGAGCAATCTGAGAAAGATGTCAGGAAAAAGATTCCATTTACAATAGCTACTAAAAGAATCAAATATTTAGGAATAAAATTAACCAAGACTGTAAAAGACCTGTACCTGGAAAACTGCAATGCATTGCTAAAAGAAATCAAAGAAGGCCTAAATAAATGGATTCTTTAGATGTCAATTCTACCTAAATTGATTTACAAATTCAATGTAATCCCTATAAAAATTCCAACAGTTTTTTAAAATAAATGGAAAAGCCAATTATCAAATTTATTTAGAAGGATAAGGACACCGAATAGCCAGAAACATAAAGGAAGAATGAAGTTGGAGGACTCTCACTTCTGTATAATATCATATTTTCTAGCTACAATGGTGAAAACAGCATGATACTGGCATAAAGATAGACATAGAGAACACGAAACCAAATTGATTGTTCAGAAACAGACTCTTAAATCTATGATCAAATGATTTTTGACAAGGCTGTCAAGTCCACCCAGCTGGACCAGAACAGTTTATTCAACAAATGGTGCAGAGAGAACTAGATACGCATATTCAAAAGAAAGATAGAGGACCCCTAACTCACACCTTATGCAAAATAGTAACTCAGGAAGGATCAAAAGCCTAAGCATAAATGCCAGAAACATAAAACTTCTAGAAAAAAAAGTAGGGAAACATCTTCAAGACTTCATGATAGGTGGTGGTTTCTTAAACCTTACCCAAAGAATGAACAATGAAAGAAAAAGATGGATAAATGGGACCTTCTCAAACTTAAACATGTTTGTGCTTCAGAGGACTTTGTCAAGATAGTAAAAAGGCATCCTACTCAATGGAATAATATATTTGGAGACCACAAATCCAATAAAGGTTTGATTTCCATGATATATAAAAAGATCAAACAACTCAATGAGAAAAGGGCAAGCAATCCAATTAAAAATGGGCAAAATACTTGAATATTTTTATAAAGAGGAAATACAAATGATGAAAATCACATGAAAAAAATGTTCAATACCACAAGCTTAGGGAAATGCAACTCAAAACTACAAAGAAATATCATCTCACACCTCACAGAATGGCCATTATTTAAAAAAAAAGAAAACAAAACAAAACTACAAGTGCTGGAGAAGATGTGGAGAAATAGGAACACTCTTTCACTGATGGTGAAAATATAGAGTGCTGCAGCTTCTGGGGAAGACAGTTTGGTGGTTCCTCAGGGAGCTAAATATAGACTTGCCATATGATTGGCAATCCTTCTACTGGGAATACATTCAGAAGAACTGAGGACAGTGATACAAACAGACATTTGCACACAGATATTCATAGAAGCATTTTTCCCAGTTGCCAAAAGATAGAAACAACCCAAGTGTCCATCAACCAATAAATGGATAAACAAAATGTAGCATATCATACAATGGCATACTATGCTGCTGTAAGAACAAATGAAATTGGGACACTTATGATATCAGGGATGAACCTTGAGGACATTATGTTGAGTGAAATAAGCAAGACATAGAAGGACAAATATTGTATGATCTCACTAACATGAACTAAATATGAAGAATATATGCATGGAGTCTTAATCATTACTAGGTTGGTAGGTTACTAGGATATAGAATGAGGGCTAAGAAAAGGTTCTGATGCTTAATATATGTAGAATTTTTAATTAGCTTTGCTGTAAAAGTGTGGAAATGGATAGAGTTGATGATAACAAATTATAGTGAGTATAACTAACAAAGCGATTTATAAATGTGATTGTGGCTGAAAGGGGTAATCTAAGGACATAAATGTCAACTGAAAGAAAGCTTGAGAGTAATCTAAGAACTGTGTAATATAGTGAACCTGGTGGTGGGACAGGATTGTGAATTAATAATACAAATACAAGAATGTTCTTTTATGAACTAGAATAAATGTCACTATTAGAAGGTGGTAAGAATATGGTGATTCATGGGGAAAATGCAATTAATGTAATGTATGGACTATAGTTAACAGGAATATTATAATATTCTTGCATCAATGTCAAATAATAATAAGGGGTATGAGATTTTTCCTTTTGGACTAAGGAAAAGTTTCAAAAATTTACTGAGACAATGACTGCACAACTCTGTGATGAAACTGAAAGCCACTAGGTGTATACTTTGGATGGATTTTACAAGGCATGGGACTGTATAACCCAGTGAGCCATGTGGTGGATGATACATTATGGTTAACAGTACAAGTATAAGAGCATTCTCTCGTGAACTATAAAAAATGTACCGTCCTAACACATGGTGTTAATAACAGAGGGTGTATGGGGGAAAATACCAAATGTAAGCTAGAGAACACAGTAGTAATATTTTGATGATGGTCTTTCATAATTTGTAATAAATGTTCCATGGCAAAGTGAGATTTTGGTGGAGGGATGATGTATTGGAATTTTGCACATTAAGCATGATTGCTTTGTATGCTCACAACTTCTCTAATAAAAATACACATTTAAAAAATAAGGAAGAGCATAAAAATTCACAGATAAACAGAAACAGAGATTTCATCAAAGGGAAACCTGCCCTAAAAGAGTTACTAAAGGCAATTCTTCAGGTAGAAAGGAAAAGACAGGAGAGAGTTGTGTGGAGTAGCATAAAGAAATGAAGATTACCAATAAGGATAATTAAAAGGGTAAATACAAAACTCAATAGCACTGTATTCTCAATATGCAACTTTACTCTTTAATTCCTCTAAGAGTCAGAATACAATTGAACAAGAAAAAGGTGTATCTCCTGATAATGGACATGAAAATAAAAAGTGGAAAGGTGGGGCAAAAATAACATAAAGAGGGGAAACAGAAGGATGTAAGAGCAGAGGGTGTTTATGGTTCTGAAGCTAGGTTGGTATCTTTTCAAATTAGTAGGTTATAGATGCAGATTATGTCATATAAAGCCTAGGATAACCACAAAGAAAATATTTTTAAAATATGCAGAAACAGAAATGAGGGAGGAATCCATCAGATACATCACAAAAGACCAACTATACAGAAAAGGCGTTTGCAAGAAAGGAAAAGAGAGACAACAAAAAAGATATGGCATATAAAAACCAAAGGACAGTAATAACATAGAATGTTCATGGATTAATATTAATAATCGAAAGACACAGGTTGGCAGAATGGATAAAAATTATGAGTCATCTATATGTTGTTTACAAGACATGCACTGTAGATGTGAAGACTCAAACAGGTTGAAAATGAGGGCAGAAAAAGATATTCCATGAAAAGTGTAACTGAAAGAGAGCTGGGGTAGCTATACTAATTCCAGACAAAATAGACTTTAAGTTAAAAATTATTTTAAGAGACAAAGAAAGACACTATATATTAATAAAAGGGGCAATCCACCAAGAAGAAATAACAGTCATAAATATTTATGCACCAAACCACAGTGCCCCAAAATATGTGAGGCAAACTCTGGCAAAACTGACAATTAGAGTTGGAGATTTCAATGTACCACTCTCATTGATAAATAAACCATCTAAACAGAAGAGCAATAAGGAAACAGAGAATTTGAATAATGTGATAGAGGAACTAGACCTAGCAGACACATACAGAACACTGCTTCCCAAAACAGCAGAATATGTATTCTTCTCAAGAATACATGAATCATTTTCCAGGACAGACCACATATTGGGTCACAGAATGAGTCTTAATAAATTTAAAATAATTGAAATCATACAAAGCATCTTCTCTCACCATAGTGGAATGAAGCTGGAAAGCAATAACAGAAGGAGAACTGGAAAATCCACAAATATTGAAGTTAAATAACACACTCTTATTCATATCTCACAAAATCAAACTCTATATTCTTTTTTACCTTTAGAATTGATATTGTCCCAACTTTGCTTTTGCTACAAAAAACATGACAATGTTTTTTTAAACTATAATCCATAAATTACATTAGTTATACTTTTACCGTGTTATCACCACACTCTTAACATCCTGTAGAATATTCCTGTATTTATATTATTAACCACAATCCTCATCTACTTTCCTTTTTTTAAGATTTATTTATTTATTTATTTATTTCTCTTCCCTTCCCCTACCTTCCCCCAGTTGTCTGTTCTCTGTGTCCATTTGCTGTGTGTTCTTCTGTGTCCGCTTATATTCTTGTTGGTGGCACCAGGAATCTGTGTCTCTTTTTCTGTTGCCTCATCTTGCTGCATCAGCTCTCCAGGTGTGCAGTGCCACTCGTGGGCAGGCTGAGCTTTTTTTACTGCACTGGGCAGCTCTCCTTACAGGGCACACTCCTGCACATGGGGCTTCTCTATGTGGAGACACCCCTGCGTGGCACCACACTCTTTGTGTGTATCAGCACTGCGCATGGACCAGCTCACCACAGAAGTCAGGAGGCCCTGGGTTTGAACCCTGGACCTCCCATGTGATAAGATGCTCTATCAGTTGAGCCAAATCCACTTCCCTTCATTTACTTTCAATATCATATGCACCCAATAGTATCCTCCAACTGTCCTCTACCTAATATTACTATTGTAAATATGAATACAATTAGGTATTTTTTTCTCTTCTTAATTTTTTTCTTTAATAAGGAGACCTTGACTATGTCATTTCATCTGTGTTCATCTGTGTATCTTTCTGAATACTAGAGGAACAACTGAGTTAGCAGTTGGAATTAGATGAGATAAAAGTACCTAAAAAGAATTTTTTAGGAGTAATGTTTGCATAACTTGTTTAGCTGCCTTTTTCTGTTCTTAAATTTTTGTGAATTTGAAATAAGGTTTTAAACAAATAAATACACTGTTAAACAATCAATGGGTCAGATAAGAAATTGCAAGGGAAATCAGTAAATACCTTGAGACAAATGAAAATGATAATACAACATTTCAAAACTTATGCGATGCAGTAAAGGCAGTGCTGTATGTTGGCATACAGTTCTCATAATACCATCTTATAATCCTTTTTATTTCTATGGGGTCAGTAGTAATGTTCTGCCCTCTCATTTCTGATTTTATTTATTTGTGTCTTCTCTCCTTTTTTCTTGGTCAGTCTAACTAATAGTTTATCAATTTTACTGATCTTCTCAAAGAACCAAATTTTGGTTTTGTTGATTCTCTCTATTTCTTTTTTTAAATTTTAAATTTCCTTTATTTTTGCTCTAATCTTTATTTCCTTCTGCTTGTTTTGGGATTAGTTTGTTGTTCTTTTTCTAGTTCCTCCAGTGTAAAGATAGGTCTGTCATTTTAGATTATCAAATTTATTTGAAAAGTTAAGGGCCCCAAAGTAGCCAAAAACATTTTGAAAAAGAAGAATGATCTTGGAGGACTCATACTTCCTGATTTTAAAGCATATTACAAAGCTACATCGGTCAAAACATCATGGTACTGGCACAAGGATAGACACATTGACCAATGGAATAGAATTGAAAGTTCAGAAATAGACCCTCATATTTATGGCCAACTGATGTTTTACAAAGCTGCCAAGTCCATTCAATTGGAAAGAATATTCTCTTCAACAAATGATGCTGAGAGAAATGGACAACCATATACAAAAGAATGAAAGAGGATACCTATCTCACACCATATACAAAAATTAACTCAAAATGGATCAAAGACCAACATATAAAAACCAGGACTATAAAACTCCTAGAAGAAATTGTAGGGAAACATCTTCAGGATCTTGTATTGGACAATGATTTCTTGGGCTTTTCACCCAGCGCACAAGCAATGAAAGAAAAAAATAGATCAATACAACTTCCTCAAAATGAAAACTTTTGTGCATCAAAAGACTTTGTCACAAAAGTGAAAAACAGCATACTTAATGGGAGAAAATATTTGGAAACTACTTATCTGAAAAGAGTTTAATATCCAGAATATAAAAAGAAATCCTACAACTCAAAAATAAAGACAAACAACATAATTTAAAATGGGCAAAAGATTTGAATAGGCATTTCTCCAAAGAAGATATACAAATGGCTAGCAAGCATGTGAAAAGATGCTCAACTTCACTACCTGTTAGGGAAACGCAAATCAAAACTGTGAAATCATTCCACACCCACTAGAATGACTACTATTTAAAAAACAGAAAGCTGTAATTGTTAGAGAGGAAGTGGAAAAATAGAAACACTTATCCCCTGCTGGTGGGAATGTAAAATGGTGCAGCCACTGTGGAAGACAGTTTGGCAGTTCCTCAGGAAACTAAGTATGAATTACCATATGACCCAGCAATCCTGCTACTAGGTATAGACTCAGAACAATTGAAAGCAAGGATTTGCACAGATATTTGCACACCAATGTTCATAAAGACATTATTCACAATTGCCAAAAGATGGAAACTACCAGGTGTCTATCAATGGACAGATGAATAAACATATTGTGTTATATACATACAATGAAATTTTATTCATCAATAAAAGGAAATGGAGTCCTGAGGCATGCAAAAATGTGAATGAATCTAGAAGACCTTATGTTGAGTGAAGTAAGCCAGTTACTAAAGGACAAATATTGCATGATCTCACTGATATGAACTAAGGATATTGAGCAGACTCAGAAAGATAGAGTCTGGAAGATTGATTACCAGGGGATAAATTGAGGCTAGAGATTGAAGAGTTGATGCTAAATCTGTACAGAATTTCTATTTAGGTTGATTGTTAAGGTCTGGGACTGGATGGTGGTGATAGTAACACATTACTGTGAGTAAAATTAACAGCACTGAATTATATAGGTCAATGTGGTTAATAGGGGAAACTTTAGGTCATATATGTTACTAGAATAAAAATTAAAAGATAAAACAAGACTGTATAACAGTGTAGATGATGGACTATAGTTAATAAAACAAGTATAAGAATTTTCTTTCCTGAATTAAAACACATGTATGACACTATAACAAAGTGTTAATAATATGGGAAAAATACTTGTAGACTATGGACAATAGTTGATAGTACTATTTTAATAATTTTTTATCAGTTGTAACAAAAAAGTAACTACTGTTAAAAATAGTATAAATTTACAAAAAAAAGGTGTTATCATCAATTATAACAAATAATCCACACTAAGGCAAGATGTTGGTGGTATGGTGTAAGGAAATACTGTACGTTATGCATGATTGGTCTGTAAACCTCAACATCTCTAATGAAATAGAAATTAAAGAAGGAGGCTTCTCCACACTCAAATAAGAAAAAAAAAGGAGTGCAGAAGAAGAGTGGAGGTGGAGGGCAGAGGACAGGAAGAAAGAAACGCTTTCAAGAAGAGATAATACTTGAGGTGCATTGTTAAGTAGTTATTAAGTCCCCCCAACTTCTGTCCTTCATATAACTGTTCTAATTCTTTCTACTGTTCAACAATTTTGCTCTTCAACACTTAACATCCTAATATTGGTCTTTTGTTTCTCAGAAATTCCTTTGGAAAGCCTTGGGGACTACCTTAGCAAGCTGCCAAAATACAGATTTTGTAAGCTCACAGGTCAAGGAGTTTCTAATTGCTCCCACCCAACTTGGTGATCCACGACAGGTGAGACTCCTTTCTCTAAATTTTCTCTAATTATGACTATGATTAATCCCATACACAAAACCTCCCACACGTCTTATGGTGATGTTTTATTTTTCCAGAATTATTCATGAATATATTTGGAATCATTCAACAGAATTTTTCAGAAAAATGAGGCTCCCCCATTTAAATAGCAGTACTATATTATTTAGCTAAGTTTTGTGAAAATGTTGAAAAATGGCTTTCTATCTTTTTTTTTTTTTTTTGCTTAAAAAGAATATCTTCCTTATACTTCGACCTTGGCTTTACATCCTAGAATAGCATCTACATATCAAAATCAATGAATTTACAAGCTGAAAGTGTCCACAGTATAACCTGAAGCACTTCTGGAAAAAGTCTTTGCCCAGTCCCTACCCTAGCCTAGGATGGAGAGTATATGTGAATGTGAACGAAGAGGGGATATGTGTTCCAAATAATAATAATTTTGAAAAGGGTTTTATACTACAAACACCACTAACAAATCCCACCTAATATAAAAATAAATTATTATAGTATATTGTGGTGTATGTTCTCCTCAAGAATCGTGAACTGTTTAGTGTTCTTTCCCCCCATACTCAACAGCTACAAACCATTAGACTTTACTGAATTTTGAAACTGCTTTAAGTACTATTATTTCTCTTCTCCTTGTCAGATACTCGGTTATCACTTAACACTCTTGGTACTATTTCTAATACCATTTTCCAACACCATTTTTCCCATCTTAAATTGTTCTTTTAGTTCTGGTCTATGGGCTAGAAAACACAGTACGTTTGTTTTAGAAATCAGCATAGAATAAGGCTCTCATTTGAAAACAGAAAATTTTACAACATTAAAAGATGAACTTTACAAATTCTTTCCTTTACTTAATTTCTCCTTCTTGCATGTATCCCACATACTAGAATTGCTTAGTGAATGACTTCTGAAAGTAAAGTGTTAATACATAACTTTCTTAACCTCATTGAGGCTAATTGACTTCCAATCTAATCATTTTTCATTTATTCATATAATTCCAGAGTTCCAATGCTGGAGTCAGATTAACTGGATTAAAATCTTTGCTCCACAACATATTACTTGTATTCCTCAAGTTCTTCCAAAGTAAAATAAGGAAAAGTATAACCCATCTGAAATGTTCTTTTCGTGCACAGTGCTTAGTGAGCAGTTTCAGAGGAGAGGAAGATTAGAGATTGCGAATGCAATTTTAAGGAACTAGAGAGAGAAAAATAGCCATCTGTGCAAATTTGAGGGCCCAGATGATGAAGCCATAAAATTGTACTGCTAACAGTTTTCTCAGTGGTGTCACCTTTTTCCAGAAGCACTCAACAGACCAGATGTAGGGATAGGTGATAGAAGACTGAAGAGTCAGATATATCCTAAACTTGGGTTTTGCCAGACCTAAATAACAGAAGGAAAAAGGGACATAAATCACAGAGTGGAAAAATTGGGGAAGAAGATAAGAAGTGAGGAAGATGAATTGAAAAAGAGAAACACAGAGCAATATAGGGTGAGACCACAAAGAGGCTAGAAGACACATGGGTTTATATTTTAAGTCCATGACAAAGGAACACAGGGATGTTAGAAGCTTTCAGCTAATCATTCCAACCATCCTCTGGTGATGGACAGTAGGTGGCCTGGTATCTAAGAATTAAGAACAGGGCTGGTAGAGACCATGGTGACAGTGGTCTGGTCTCTGGCTTCTCATGGTGGCTGTGGCAGGGTTATGCAACCCAATGAAACATGAACAAATTGCCATGAAAATATTGTGGTGAAATCAGCCTGGGGCAGGAGCAGTGGGGAGGGAAGAATAAAACTTTAGACCTATAGAAAAAAAGCTTAGCCACCTAATTTATAATAAAGTTAGCAGCAGAGCGATCCTTTAAAAATGCCATTCAACTCAAGCCAAAAAATCTTCATCGGCTTTCCACCAATGTTAGATAAAAAGACCAAAATCTTTAGCGTGGCCTAAAAGGCCCTACTGGACCCAATCCCTGCTTCCTCTCTGACTTCCTCTTGCACTGCTCTCCTTGATATTTCACTCCAGATGCTCAGCCCTCCTTGGTGAACCTCAGGGCCTTTGCACTCACCTTCTCTCTGTTTAGAGCACTTCTTCCCTGTAGTCCAATGGATCACTCCCTTGCTTATTTCAGGGCCCTGTTCAATGTTACCCTGTAAATATGGTCTTATCTGACCAGCTATTTAAATTTCAAACTCCCCTCAACCCTCACCAGGAATTCCTTTTCCTGCTTTTCTTCCTCTCCATAGCACTTATCATCATCCCACAGACATACTACCTGTTTCCACGTTTACCAAATTCATATGTTTACTTCATATCACTTCCTGGTCGCTTCCTTATCACTTCCCTGTTATTTCTCCAAGTTGTATGCACCACCAAAATAGGGATTTTGGGGTGTTCTGTTTACTCCTTTATCCCCAGCACCTGGAAGAGTGCTGGCACATTACAGGTGCTTGATAAATATTTGTTAAATAAATGAATGGTTGAACTCAAAATGCCATGCCTTTTCTGGTTTTAGGGAATAGCATCTGTTTTAGGACACTGTGCTGAAAGCCACTTGGATGTTGTTTTAAAAGTTATTAAAGCTTTCCAAGATCGAGAAAAGTTTTTCATGAATCGATGTAAGGTAAAAAGAACAATCTCCTCCTCCAAAGATGCTGGTCATTGCAAGGGTAAATGAAACTGATTCCTTCAGGAATATCCTTTCTCCTAATTATATTTACTCCTGTCCCCAGGTCAGAACTGTCCAACCCCAGGAACTGTCCAAGTCATAGGATGACCACATATAGTCAATTCCATTTTTTCCATCACTAATGCTAATCTGTAAGGTCAAAATGGGCGGCTCTGGGTGTGTCCTCTGCCAGCTTCCTGAGTTTCTTGGGCAACTTCTATTGTATAGACTCTGCTTACCCTGAAGGAGAGGGATTTTTTTTTAAGATTTATTTTTTATTTATTTCTCTCCCCTCTCCCCCCGCCCCCAGTTGTCTGCTCTTTGTGGCCATTCACTGTGTGTTCTTCTGTGTCCACTTGTATTCTTGTCAACGGCACCAGTAATCTGTATCTCTTTTTGTTGCATCATCTTGCTGTGTCAGCTCTCTGTGTGTGCAGCGCCACTCCTGGACAGGCTGCACTTTTTTCGCGCTGGGCAGCTCTCCTTAGGGGGTGCACTCCTTGCGTGTGGGGTTCCCCTACACTGGGGACACCCCTTGTATGGCACGGCACTCATTGCTCACATCAGCACTGCAGGTGGGCCAGCTCACCACACAGGTCTGGAGGCCTTGGGTTTGAATTCTGGACCTCCCTTGTGATAAGTGGATACTCTATCTATTGAGCCAAATCCGCTTCCCAGGAGAGTGATTTGATCTTTAAAAAATAGCACAAGCGTTCTTGTAGTTACCTCTATTTTTTTTTAATTTTTAAAAATTTATTGAAGTATATCACTCATACATAAACATACATAAACAATAAGTGTATAGTAATAATTGTGAACTTACAAAACAAACATATATAACATCATACAGGACTCTCATAACTCATCCTTCCACTAATACCAGGTATTGCTGTTAAACATTTTTTACTGTTTAAAGAGCATTGTCAAAATATTACTACTAACAAAAGTATTACTACCCCAACCCACCCTATTATTATCTTTATATCATTTATATATGAACATACTTAAAACAATAAGTGTATAGTAAAAGTTGTGAACTTACAAAGCAAACATGCATAACATCATACAGGGGTCCCATACAGCAACCCTCCACCAACACCTTGCATTGTCCTGAGATGTTTGTTACAATGTATGAAAGAATATTGTCAAAATCTTACTAATTACAGCCCTTATCTTACATTTGGTGTATTTTTCCCCCAACCCACCCTATTATTTTTTTTTATCTATTTTTTTAAAGTGACCTCTATTAAAGCCTGATTGGTCCACCACTGATGTCACTTAATTTTGATAATTAAGAGTATATATGTTTTAGACCTATCTTAACCATCGCAATCCCATTCCTTAAGACCTATATTGGTCCATGGAATTAGGAGGAGAAAAAATAGCATGAGAGGGAAGGAACTCCTTAAGTCACATTTTCCTTGTCTCCCTTTCCTGGTTTTCAGGGTCTCTTCTCGGGGAAAAGGAGCCTGAGCAAGACTGACATTATGGTGATCTATGGAGCCGTGGCCCTCCATGCTCCCAGGAAGCAGCTTCTCTTCAGGGTAGATCAAGACATTGTGTCCCAAGTCCTGTTGCTTTACAGCCAGTGTTGTCAGGTAACAGCCATCAGAGGGCTGCCTCCATTTCCAGACTAGGGTTCCCAATCATCGGAAGGATCATCTCTTGGTAATCTTCACGACCAAAGAATTCTGCCCAGGCAAAGAGAAACCCTAGAGCTGGCACATGTATGTGATGAGAACATACTGGCACAAAAAAAAGTTACTGTAAAATAGGGACAGGTCATTTTTTTTCATTGAAAGAGTTTTGGCTTGTGTGTTGTGAAATGGTGGAAGGAGGATTCTCTGAAATCTAGGGACAGTTGTAATGCCAAATGTGGATGGACGCGGCTAACGGCACGCAGTGAACTGGCACTGTACGTAGATAGATGTTCGGGGGTGTGTGTGTGAATTTTTGTGTTCTTATGTGATTCAATTCAACCAGGTGCAGCTTTCTGCTCTAGTGGACAAAGGCACACATAAGAAATCACAAAATTTAAAAGGCACATTAAGCTGAAATTGTGCCCTAAAGCATCGATCACATTGGAACAAATTTGCTGTTTCAAAACAAGCATTATAGCAGAACTGACTGTATTTTCAGTTCTAGAGTTCTGCCCTATTATTTTTCATTTTATAACTTTTCACCGCTCTTTTTTCCCAAGGGGCTTTACCTTTTTTCTTCACCAAAGCCTGTTACAGCCTCTTTAAACTGATTGTGAAGCCTGAAAACCGCAAAGATTGATGTCCTAATACTGCCTTGGGTAACAGTCACGACTCCTCTAGGGAAAGGAACCCACCAGGGCCCAAGGTCTCATCTAAAACATGGGGAAGGAAGTGAGCAGTTTTCCCCACTCCCCTGCAAGACACCTCGTCCTCCTTCACTGTTCTCTTTTAGGCTAATGGGTGGGTCATTTCTGTAGGGGGTCTGACGGCTGATCACTGACTATCTGCTTTTGCCCTTGACCTTTCAGGTTCTCGGAATGTCTGTGATGACCAAGGTATGTATGTGCCATTCTGCAAGCATAGCCTGTCCTTTTGATTTGTACATTACTAATTAATCCGATTCTGAAGCCAGGATCCCTGAGCCTAATCCAGAATAGAGCAGGGAACTTTACTGTGGTTCCAGGTAGTTTAGAAGTTGTGCTGTAAACTAGAACAGTGTTTTTCGAACTGTGGACCAAGTAACTTTTATTTCAGTTATTTATGTATATATTTTATGCATGTAAGCACTGGGTGAAGTCATAAACTGTATTTCCTACTGTGATTTATGGTCAAAAAAGTTTGAAAGCCTCTGCTCTAGAGGTGCCTCAATTTACGCTGGATTGGTGGAGCGGAGAGAGATTGGCCTCTGTTTCTCAATTTCCCTGCAACCTAGAACCCAGGCTGAGGAGATGGCAAAAGGAACAGAGATGCTTACTCCTGTCTGGGTCCATTTTGCAACCCCAAGTTGAAGGTTTGTTTGTAGACCTGGTGTGGTACCTAAAACCTGGGCTTGCCCCATGAATCATTGTGCCCTAGGACATGGATCTGCAAATGAGCTTCACAAGAAGCATCACTGAGATCGGCATTGCTGTCCACGAGGCTGGGGAGCAGTGGTTCAAGTTCTCCCATAAAGAAGTGCTGCTTGGGCACATGCTGGTGAGCTGCACGGAGGGTACCGGAAGGTCCCGGGGGATTCCACCACCAAGGGTCCAGGGCTGTCGTTTTGAAAGTGGGTAAAACTCTCCAGCCCCACGTAATAGTGTTCTCGGTCCTGTTTCCTATCCAGAGCATTCAAGGGTTCGATGAAGTTGCAGGGGCATTTGGGGATTGTGAAGGTCCCTGCCCTTTCTGAGTCATAGCACCTCTTTGTTTGTGTTGCAGGACTTCATTCGGGATGAGCCCCTGGATTCTTTAGCTAGCCCCGTTCGGTGGAAAGCTTTAATTGCCATCAGATACCTCAGGTAGAGAATTTCTTGTTCTCATTGAAAAGAGATTTCCTCTTCCTTCCCCCACCCACCCTGTCTGATCAACTGACTTACTACCTGTGCAGACTCCAGTGCACTCTTTCCAAAATGAACACAGTTCATCAATGGGCTTGAAATCAAGGCTTTTTGTCCTACCAAGGATTTGCAGACCTGGGTGAGAGATCGACCATTTATAGTGACTGCCTGGGACTAACAAGCTGCTCAGAGGAGTCAGATTTAATGATATATGAAGACTGAAAGTTCTGTGAAATAGGACTACTCTGTAGAACATCAGGGAGCAAACAAAACTGAGAAAACTCACTGCCCCAAAGTTAGCATCTAGTTGAGGAGATCATGCACACATACAAACTGAAGAAAATAAGTAGGCAAATGTTATCACAGATCATATAATAAAGTGTTAAGTAATGCAAAGTGAACAATGATTGTCACTTCAAAAAATGTAAGGCCTCAGGCATGTTAACTACCTACTCATGCAGTCTATATCTGTGTCCCCCTCTCTCCCTATCGCTGTCAGCGCTTGCCTCAACATCCCAGCAGGTCAGAAATTGTATCCGGTGCCTTCTGATTTGGTTGGCAGTTTGAAGGAACTCTGCTTGGTTAATGTTTTGTTTGTCATCATAACATCCATTCCTCCACCTGATTCTCATTTCAGTAAACTGAAACCCGAACTTTCACTAAATGATCATCTTAATATTCTTGAAGAGACGATTCGGAGGCTGCTGCCCCTTCCACCTCTGGAGAAACTCAAAAATGAGGGTCAAACCGACAAGGACAAGGAGCACATTAATGTATGTTGGGTGATGCCTGAGGAAAACTAAACACTGTAGTGGGGATTTACTCTCTCACCTCAGGCTGAGACACACACATTCGATTTCAGTTTCTCTATGAACGATCCATGGAAGCTCTAGGGAAGCTTATGAAGACCATGGTATGGGACAATGCAAATGGAGAGGAATGCCAAGAAATGCTTAATGTGAGTAGGACCACCCCCCAACAGATTTCCACCTCCCTGATCTGTCCTCCAACTTACCACCCCAAGCACGACCTCATCCTCTTCTCAAGGAGATGTCCCACCTGGCCCACTAACCACCACATAGGGTCAGGCCACTTAAACATTTTTTTTTGTGGGAAAGTGAGCACTAGGTTACAGAAGTGGCAGAGGGAGGATAAGAACAGAAGCAAGAGAGAGAGCAGGATCGAGATGGAAAGGGAGAGAGAGGGAGAGTGAGAATGAACGAATATGAAGAATACGAAAAGAATGTTTATTCTTTAACCAACAGCTTCTTCGAATGTGGCTTGTTTCACAAAAAGAGTGGGAAAGAGAAAGAGCCTTTTACATCACTGGAATGGTGCTGACAAATGATGTTGAGGTAACTAAGCTCCTAGACTGGATAGGTTTTATTGCTTCCTGACAAGAGGGATCTGATTTTCTGTGGCTTCTGGAAAGTCCAATTCCTTCCGCATGATGGCTCTCCAGTTCCTGAATGGAGTGCTTTCTAGGAAACCCACCCGACAGGTGTCTCCCAACTGTAAAGTATGGCAAGCACATTAGAATTAAGCTATTTGGTTGTCTTCGATGTTTGTTCATTTACCTTTCACTGCTTTTAAGGAGTCAGGCCTCTGTTAGGGGAAAAGTTCGACATTTGTTTTCATTTTAAGGACCTGCAGGGGGAAAATAAAGGACACTGCAATATCTGGTTTTGAGAATATACTGGGATAAGAGCAAGCTACCCCATCACATTGAGGTGCCTCCTTTGTCCTGTAGGCACCACAGAACTTTAAAATCGGCCCCCTCCTCGGGCTCCTGGCTCCCCACTCCTGCGACACCCTGCCCACCATCCGCCAGGCAGCTGCTAGCTCCGTCATTGGTCTATTCTGCATGAAAGGTGAGGGAGAGGTGGGAACCACAAATAAATATGAGGTACTGTTTTCTTCTGTGCTCAGTTTCCTCCTTCTGCATCTAGACAACTCTCTCTTGGCTCTCCCCTCACCACCCTTAAGTACCCTCCCTCTTTCCCTCTCTCACCCCTTCCCCTTTATCACCTTCTTCCTCCACCCCCCCCCCCTTGTCCTCTCTTCCTTCTCCCTCTTCTACCCCCGCCCTTTTAAGTTTAGCCCTTTATTTGAGTTCTAATACTATAGCTATGTCACAGAATGTCTCTCTCTTCAATCTGAGACAAATCACTTTTTTCCTCAGTGGCTTTATTTTTCTGTTTTTGAAAATAAAGCTGATTACACTGAAGCATTGTAAAGCTCCATTAGAGTAGGTATAATGTTTTGAAAATTTCTGACTTAAATCACAGAGCAGTTGGGCATATCATCAACACTTCCTCTATCACTTGGTTTTCTTCAGGAGAAAATTGCACTATTATAATGTTACAAGTGACTTTCATGATTCTCTAAGAGAAATAACTCTATGGAGGGTTTTTCCAGCTTGAATAGCAGGACCTCTGGCTGCTCTCCAACAAGTACACTTGAGTAATTGTCAGTCTCAGTAAACATAAAGAATTGAAAAATCCTCTGTCTCAGATTGAAATCAACAAACAGGACCTCCTATCCAGGTTATATCAGCAGTTTTCTTGCCCAGGGGAGCCTTACATTTTGTGTGCACAATTCTACATTGACCAGGTAGAGCCAGGAATACACAGTCTGAGTTTAATGCCATCCCATGTCTATGATTCTCTCTTCATGCTTTTAGGTACTCAGAAAATATTTATTGAGTTTCTTCCCATCTGTCCAGCACTCCTCTGATTTAAAATTCCCATAAGAAAAAATGTATTAAAGCCAGAGTGGGATTTGGTTAGAGGGTAGTCAGTCAGAAGGGGGAAAAAAACTATTCAGATGAGTCAGGGAACATATGAAAATCCCTTGGGATGTGGGGAGATAATTCAATAAGGATATATGTTCTTAACAGGTCAGGAAAAAGGAATGAAGGAAGTGAGCTAAGGACCATTCCAGTAAGAGAAGAATGATACCAGAGAGGGACCTTACAGGAAGAAAGAAACTGAGTTCTATGATCATTCCGCCATTCTACCTTTAACTGACTTACGTTACTGAAACATGCACAAATTCATGTCCTCAAACATTCTGTTTGTTAACAGGAAATCCTGTACTTCATCATTCACATGAAGTCTTTTTTGTCAATCCATTAGGATGGTGGAGTGAGAGTATTAAACACTTTTAAGTAATTGGAATGATAGTAAATTAAATACCCACTTAATACTCATAGATGTTGCTCAATCTGTTTTGAGATGAGGGATCTGAGATTAAGAAGCTTGCCAGTTACTTAGCTGAAAGTAGAGGAGCTGGGCTTGGAGCCCAGATTTTGCTGACTCCAAAAACAATCTGTCATTTCCAGTTCCCTCAGTTACTATACATTTAATCAACAAACAGAAAAATTGCTATTGCTTTGGTTTATGAATTGATATTAACAATCACTTCTGCAGTTACTAATGCAAACACCCTGTTACAATAATTACAGTTCACTTTTCCCCAAAGCAGCTCACAGAGTGGAACTGCATCAGCCATGGCAGGACAGCAGTTACTAGAGGCGAGGCATCAGTGTCAGGCAGACCAGGCTTCAAATTCTTACTCTCACATTTTTGTTCCTTGCATGGCCTTAACCAAGTGGCTCTAAATCTCTCAACCTCAGCCTTCTCATCTGCAAAATAGGGGCAATAACAGAAGAGTCTACCTCAGATGATTTGTAGGAATGATAAATAATTGTATACAGAATATTTAACATGGTGCCAGGCATGTACAAACAACTCAGTGCATGTTAACTATTTTGCTCACCATATACAGATGTCATAGTGCTTTTTTGAAATGTGTCCAGCAGATGTGTTAGTGGCACATCAAAATAGAGCCAGTCTCTTCAATCACCACTGGGTTTTCTGAACTCTTTCTGGTTTCCCTCATTCTTAATTTCAGGTATTCACCTGGAAATGGAAAGACTGCAGGATTTGCAGGAAGGACTGCAATGTGATGATGTGCAGGTCCAGATCAAGATTTCGTCTAAAATAGCTAAGGTAATTGGATTGATTTCCAAACCAGGAAGCTGTATACTCCTCACTAGTCATTTGAGCTGAATGTAAGACCTTCTGTCCAGTCATTTTTTGACATGTACATGTCCCCAGTCAACACCTGCTGCTGATCATTTCATACTCTGGGAAACTTTATGAACCAAGTGCCCTAGACCAGGCTTCAGGAGACAGAGGAATTAAATGGAAGGAGCAGGGGCTTTAGAGTCAGTCTGATGTCATCTGTGTGCACTGGTTGAAGCTCAATCTCCTCACCTTCAAAATAAAAACCATAGCCTACCTCTTAGAGTTGTTGTAAGGGCTGGTCAACCAATTCATTCATTTATTCAATTGTTCATTCATTCACCTAATATCTACCATATACCAGGCTTTAAGGAAGGAAAACTACAAAATGTCTGCCCTCACTGAGTTTGCATCCTAGTAAAGAGAGTCTGACAAATAAATATAATGTCAGGTGTAATACCTGAGAAAAATAAAGTTAAGTAGGGGAATAGAAGTAAGTGAAGGGTGATTCCCCAGAGAAGGCTACTCTGGAGGAGTGAACCATAGGGACATTTGGGGGAGAGCATTCCAGGCAAGGGATCAGAGAAACGACAAGTGCGAAGGCCCTGAGAGGAAGGTCAGTAATGACATCCAAGGGAGCTGAGGCAGGGGCTTTACAGACCTCGTTAAATACCCTGACTTTTCCTTCCAATTGAGAACCAAAGCCAAAGGGAGACTTTGAGTCAGGACCAAAGAGAGAAGACCCCTATATCCAATTGTGCCAGTGGGAAATGCCCTAGAGTGCCCACACGTAAGGGGGCCTCATCCATAACAAACATTTTAGATTTGTATGCGCACTAGGGCAGTATTCCACAAATGGCAGTAATGGATCAGGCAAAATGAATAAATTATGACAATATTTTATATAGAGAGGTGAAATATCTTGAGAACAGGGCATCTTTCCCTAATTTGTGAAGGCCCCTTCTGGGCTAGAGGAGGAGTATGAGCTGATCTGTATTTCTGAAGATCAGCTGTGTGTGAAGTCTAGACTATAGGCTGGCAAGAGTGAAATTAGGGAGGTCACTTTGGAGGCTACAGCAAGAATCCATGTGAGATTATGGCTGCATGGGACTAAGCTGGCAGCTGCAGAGGTGATGAGAAAGTGATCAGAATCTAGGAGAGAAACCAGTTGGGGTAAAGGGGAGGAACATATGTCAAGTGCCTAGGAAAGCTCCTGACACGTAATGGTGCTCAAAAACATGAGTTCCCTCCCTTCTTTTCCTCCTAAAGAAGCATCCATCCCAATGTGAGAACAGGAGAGTCATTGAGCTGGGACACGAGGAAAACATTTCACTTTACAATGAAGAGAAGCAGCAGTCCGTTCCTTTGATGTCAGAACCCTGATATTTCAACAAATGGCTGAGATACAGCAACTCCTTGTGGAAAATAGCTCATTTACTCTCAAGAATGACCCTATAAATCACGCTATTTAATGTAAAGTGACGTCACTTGTGAATAGGAGTGTTTTCTTTGCACAAATTCTTAATCATTACTGTCTTCCTTGGTGAAAGCACCAGATAATTCTCCTGGAACCTGTTCAAATTCACAGTTTTTTTCCTTCCTGCCCACCTACTCCCTTTTAATTAACATCCATGCAGACACACACACTCACATCCTCCTATCGACCACGCGTTCTATATAGTTGTTCTACCTAAAGATCAAAATTGCAAATGTTTAATTTTCTTGACTCTTTGTTGACTGTTTTCAACGCTGAAATATGAAAGAGAAAAAGACATGAGGGCCCAGAATAGCCCATATTCAGTATGGATGCTGTCAGGTACCTACATATTTAACACAGCACTTAGTTCATGCTGATAGGTTTACCTGAATTATCAAAACTTAACTATTCTTTGACAGACTTGAGACTTGTTTCTATGATAATAAAATGCATGTGAAACTGCTTTACAATATATAAATTGCAACAAAAATATTATGTATTACTTTTTCCTTATGGAGTACATTAACTTTTCACATGGAGAGGAAATATTCTCAACCCTCTTGGGATGAAATAAATATGAAATTATAAAAAGACAACTCCATGGAAAATTTGCTAAGAGCTAAAAGATCATGTCTATGTTCTATTTAGCATTTTCTCTACTTCCTATGGCCCCAGAGTCATATGGAGTTTGGGAAGCTTAGTGATTTCAAATACCCTAAAACAAGGAAAAGTAGCATGTGTCCAGATATTAAGTGAGGTGTTTGATAGCATGAATACATGACTGTTTCTGGATGAATTCTCAGATTATCAGCAAGTTCATCCCAAGTGAAGAAATCCAAATGTTCCTGGAGGAAACACTGGATGGTCTGGAGAGCCTCAACCCCACCTGTACAAAGGCCTGTGGCATTTGGATGGTTGCCGCCCTGAAGGAACAGGGAGCTGCTTTAGAAGATCAGGTGAACTGATTGCCCATTTAACATTTGAACAGAATTCTAGCACTTCTGAAGTTCTGCTCCCCAAAGTCCAGAGTCGATCATTTTCAATTTAAAAAAAAATTTTTACGAAGTATGACCTTTGTCTAAGAATGTTAGAAATGTAATGTAAGCTAATTACTTCCCAATCAGATTTTTTTTTAATTTATTGAGCACCTACTATATAGGGCAGACACTGGGCTATGTGTGGGAGAATCAAAGGTTAATAAATTTGTGTTTAAAGCATAAGAGAGGGTTATTCATTCAATAGG
Source organism: Dasypus novemcinctus (assembly GCF_030445035.2). Taxonomy (NCBI): domain Eukaryota; kingdom Metazoa; phylum Chordata; class Mammalia; order Cingulata; family Dasypodidae; genus Dasypus; species Dasypus novemcinctus. Next base: position 44,465,048 of record NC_080674.1, on the reverse strand, counting down.
TAAAGTCTTAATCATAGGATGTTGAGATGGGAATCTATGGCAATCATGTTTGGGAGATATTTATAATTAAAGAATTATAATTCAGAGAAATGTTGTCCTAAAAAGAAATTTATCCCAAACGTTTAGTTACATTGAGAATTTGTATCTCCTGAAAATGAAAGCAGAGATAAAAGTTTTTTAGAAGCTGTTTTAGTTTCCTTGGTTACTGAAGCAAATACCAGGCAATGGGTCAGTCTAAACAATGGGAATATATTCGCTCACGGTTTTGAGGCTAAAAGAAAGTCCGAATCAAGTTGTCTTCAAGGCAATGCCTTTTCCTTGAAGACTGTGGCAATCTGGGGCTGGCTGCCAGCAATCCTTGGTCTTTAGCTTGTTACATGACAAAGGTACATGGCAGCATCTCCTGGTCTCTCCCTTCTCTTCTGGATTTCACAGATGTTCAGCTCTGGCTCTCCCTCTGTGGCTTCCTCTCTATCTGAATTTCATCCCACTTAAAAGGGCTCCAGGACTAGGATTAAGAGCCATCCTAACTGAGTTGGGCCGCATCTTCACTGACGGAGCCTCTTCAAGAGGTCCTACTTACAAGGGGTCCACATCCACAGGAATGGATTAAGTTTAAGAACTTGTTTTTCCTGGGATACATACAGCTCCAAACCCCCACCGAAGCAAAGTTTCTTGAGAATAGAAACATGCTCTTCTCCATGTCAAAAATCCAAATATATAATATCATTCCCTATTGCCCACAGATTAACATTCAGATTCAGAAAGATGACTCTCACTGCCCCCTAGAATCTAGTTTCATCTTTTCAATCTGGCCATCTTCCTTTAATCATCCTCATTATTTCCATGCTCCAAGCAGGACCATACTCCTCTTCTAAAACACCTTCTTAGCTTTTCCTTGTACCCATGCTTTCATATGTTTTTTATTCTTTATCTTTACTTGTGTGTTTCTTTCTGACTAGGATGCCTTTCTCCACCATCTCCACCTTGTCTTTTGAAATTACTGCGTATCCCTCAAGACCCTAACCAGATGCCCATCCAAAATGATCTCAATTGCTTCTGGATTTCCCTGTCTGTCCTCTGCACCTCTTATATAGCATTTGTCCTATACTGCTTTGTGCACATGCCTTTGAGTATACGGCTGATATTCTTTATCAGGCCATTCTCTCCATAGCGACAAGCACAGCACCTGCCAAGGTGGCCTTTCACTAAATATTTGCTAAACTGAATTAAGAGTAAACACCCATAAGTTTGCATGTAAGATTGTTTTCCACTGTTCACTTTCAACCTCCTAGCAGGCAGAGGGGAAAAGAGATGTGATGTGGGGACATTTTTGGGACTTGGAGTTGTCCTAAATGATATTGCAGGGACAGCTGCTGGACATAATATATTCTGCCATAACCCACTAAAAGTACTGGGAGAGGGTGTATTCTACAATGTAAACTATAATCCATGCAGTGCAGCAGTGCTCCAAAACGTATTCACCAAATGCAATGAATGTGCCACAATGATGAAAGAAATTGTTGATGTGGGAGGATTGGGGGGTGAGGAGTGGGGTATATGGGAACCTCTTATATTTTTTAACATAACATTTTTTGTTATCTATGTATCTTCCAAAAAAATAAATAAAATAAAATAAAACAGTAAACATCCAGTTCATCAATAATACTCTTGGGCTAGAGATAGGACAAGTGTAGAATTGATTAGTGCTTTTAGTATTATTTAAGTACCACAATATGTGATGGTATATTCCCTGAGCCATTCATGTGAAAGAAAAATAGGAACTTGGTGCTATTCAACTTTTTTCTTTTTAGCTATTGGAGATCTTGGGCACAATTTACCATCACATGCCGATTCTCAGACAGAAGGAGGAGAGTTTTCAGTTTATGCTAGACGCTATCTCCCAGATAGCCAGCTTTCACATGGATGGAGTGGTTTCCAACCTTTTACAGAAGGCTCTGCCCTTTGACAGGTAGATGTTAATTGTACTGGTTCCTTCTCCCAGGAAAGACCACTCCTGTAAGGAATGGGGAAGAGCTTGTTGTTTGAGAAAAAGGTTGCAAATAAGGAATGAAAAGTATCTCACCCAAATAATAATTTAAAAATTGGTATTTGGATCACCTGTAATGTTTTTCCAAGTGTTTTTCATGTATTTTCTCAGAGTTCTTTGGGAAAAAAGATACACCATAGGAATAAGTGAGTATTAACAAGTGAATATTTCTCCTCTTTCTGGTTTCCCAGAATATACCTAACTGAGACATTTCTGTCTTGGTGGAAATTACAAACCTCAGTAACCCAAGGCCAGGATTTGGATTGTTAAATAAAACATCCTTATTATCCCCGGCATGGCAGTATGTCCATCTGCACTTGAAATGCTGTTTTAGAGGAGTGAGGCAGATGGAAAAGCTCAAATTCCAAGAAGTTGTGCCTTATCAGCTTCCTGCCTTGCCACCCTAGGGACACAAAGACATTGTGGAAGTCTCTGGCTGAGAACCCAAGCTCCAGTGGTAAACTCTTGCGGGCCTTATTAGATAAACTAGAGACTAGGACAGAAGATGACGTGGCCGGAATGGATGCAATTTCAGTGAGTCGCACAGCCCATCACGTGCCTTGAATTGTCCCCTACTCCATGATCTGTCCCCACCTGGATTTTGATGAAGTAGCATTAATCACAGTTCTTCCCTCTCATACCCTGATTTTGACTCAACTCCAGTTACTATTGGAATTGGACGAATATGACAGTAATTTTGTCTGTGGTTGATCATTTTTAGAAGCAAATTTCTCATCAGCCCATAGAAAATCTATCTATTTCTTAATTAGTCTTCAAGATAGCTGAATAACCTTTTTCACTGAAAAGCCCCAAAGATGGAAAACATTTCATTTTATATGATTGGTGCCCCTGGAGTTTGGGGTCACCCAACATGACAGCCCTGAGGAAAATAGTCTGAGTTGAGTCATTTCCAAAAAAATAATAATAAACTGTCCCTTTCCTATGTGTTTTTATTATAAGGATGGTCAACTGGGAGGGCAATTGTTTGGGGAGAAATAAGCTTGGAGATCAGCCCAGGGAATGATGTCCTTGGGGGAAAGAAGGCTGCCTGACCAGGAGGTCCTTCCTCCCCTCAGGTAGCCTGTGCTATCCATGAAGTGGTAACAACGGGCACCCCTGTCGCAAGCTTGTACCCACAACTGTTTACGCTCCTGCTGAAGCTGGTCAGCTGCACGCTGGGCCTGAAGGTGCCCACCTCTGCCTTGAGCTGGAGGCGACGAGTCATGAATCAGGGTGAACGGCAGCAGGTTGCAGACCCCTGCCGGTAAGTGGCTAGGCGGGGGGACCTTCCACAACTGACCTGATTTCAATGTCCAGAAGATGGTCTGTGGAATTCAGCGCCTACACTTCCTGGCCATCAACTGCCCTTGAAGAAACAAGCCTCTCCTATCCTTAACACCAGGACCCCCGGCCCTGTGGCTCTTCTTCCTTGATCCAGTCCCGAGTGGAGTTGCCCAGAACTGTCACAGACAGAACACGTGGTTGTTTTCTTCCTCAGAGGGCCCACTTGACTTCCTTTTGCCTCTATCATTGTAAACTTTCTAGGAAAACTGAATTTCCATGATACTCAAGGCCACCAGGGAAAGAAGAAACCTAAAAAGAAATACCATATTTCATCAAATCTAAGACATCATCAGTGAAATGAAGCACAATTATTTTGTGTACCATGAAGAAAGAAAAAAGCCATACAATGCTTTTTTTTTTTTTAATTTTTTTATTTTTTATTGACTTTGTAATAATATTACATTAAAAATATATATGTGAGGTCCCATTCAACCCCACCCCCCCACCCCCCCTCTCCCCCCCCCCCAACAACACTCGTTCCCATCATCATGACACATCCTTTGGATTTGGTAAGTACATCTTTGGGCACCTCTGCACCTCATATACATTGGTTCACATCATGGCCCATACTCTCCTCTATTCCATCAAGTAGGCCCTGTGAGGATTTACAATGTCCGGTGATTACCTCTGAAGCACCATCCAGGGCAGCTCCATGTCCCGAAGACGCCTCCACCTCTCATCTCTTCCTGCCTTTCCCCATACCTTTTGTCCATTATGTCCACTTTTCCCAATCCAATGCCACCTCTTCTATGTGGACACTGGATTGGTTGTGTCCATTGCACCTTTATGTCAAGAGGAGGCTCAGATTCCACCTGGATGCTGGATGCAATCCTCCCATTTTCAGTTGTAATCACTCTAGGCTCCATGGTGTGGTGGTTGTCCTTCTTCACCTCCATCTTAGCTGAGTGTGGTAAGTCCAATAAATCAGATTGTAGGTGCTGGAGTCTGTTGAGGCTCAGGATCTGGCTATCACATTGTCAGTCCAGAGATTCAAATCCCCTAAATATATCTTAAACCCCAACATTAACTGCACCTCCAGCACATTAGCATGAAAGTCTTATGAAGGGAGATCCCATCTGAGTCCAGATTCATCACACATAAACACCATTTCCAAAGAGGGGCCATCTGCCCTGGTAGTTAACCCCATCGGCCATGACCATAACTCCCATGGGTCTCTTTAGCCCTCAAAGGAACCAATATCTGGGGGTTGTATCTGCTTTATCTGTCTCTCTGACTCTGCTCAGTTGTGCATGAGGGCAAACCTTCTGCCAGCCTCCAGACTCTTTTTTAGAAACTCGTAGCCATATAAACTCATTTCTCCTTTCCATTTCCCCCTTACTTTAGGTCAAACAGCATTTTAAAGTCATGGTATTTTATGTAGACATGGATATTCTGCTGATCCGCATTGAACCTTCCGTATAAGGTCATTTTCCAGTTGCATCATCAGTTGGTAGTTGATAGTGGTCCCTCGTTGCCAGGGAGGCTCATCCCCGGGTGTCATGTCCCACGCTGGGGGGAAGGCACATACAATGCTTTTTAAAATAACTTTACATTTTTATTTTATATTTGTCAAAAGAGTTCTCTTAGGATTAATAGGTACAGATTTTTATCATAAATCACAATGCTTTGTTTCCCTGCTCTTTTGCATTACCTTTCATCCCAATGTCAAATCCTAGTGTAATCTTTTCAAAGAAATTTTAAAAAGCAATTAGATTCAACATATGTAGTTCCAACAATGCAAGTAACTTTACTAAAATGACAACAATATTAACAGCTATACCCAAATCCTGTGCACGTGCAGTCAATGAAATGGCAGCTACGTCACAAATGCCATCTGGTCAACAACAACTGTAACATACCTTCCTTACAAGATGCATCCTAATTTCAATGATACTACAACGTGAAAGTGTATTTTAGAATTAATGAAATATGGTATTTCCATCCTTAGGGCTTTATTTTTTCATGGCAGCTTGATAAAAATTTGGGGCATTATTTATTGATTCAAGGTATCTGAATGTCCCCTTCAGCCCCAAAACTGAAGTGGGACCGTCAGGCTCCCTCTGATGTTAGTTGCAAAATATCCATTCATCCAAGGTTGTGGGGCATGGTGGGAAGTGGAAAGAGTGAACTTGAGAGTTCACAATTCTCTGTCCTGTGATGCTGTCTGTCTCCTTTAGGCTATCAACTGCAACTCTGAAATGTGTGCAGACCCAAGCCATGAGAGAAGGCCTTGCAAAAGAATCTGATGAGGGGGACAATTTATGGTCTCTACTCAGCAGCCCCAACACCCACCACTTAGGAGTATGTGCACTGGCCAGGTAATGGGCATACATTTTAGAACTGGATGGAGAGAAACCCAAAAACAAAGAGTAAAACTACAGCACAGGCACCTTCACTGAGAGAGTAATTGACTCTCCTTAGATATGCAGTCAAAAGAAAATAAACAGGGAAGGAAGAGCAAAGGGGTGTGGGAAGAGATAGTAAGGTCAACTGAAAACTCATTCCCCCCCCCCAAAAAAAAGTGATATAAGCAAACAGATTTAGACAAACTACATTTAAATCCAAGTTAACTAGATTAACTTGGAGAAGTTAATTCAAAATTGAAACTTTAGTGCTCTTTCCTCAAGCATCCTTTTTTAGATAATGTATTGCTTGAAGAAGGACAAGTAGACTAAGACTGCCCCAATCATGTAAGGAAAAAAGTCTCTGCTAAGATTGGAGCCTTGCATTTTCTAGGAGCATGGCAGTGTGGCACCATGGAGTCATACTGGACATCATGGAGCAACTATTCTCGTCTCTCACCTCTTCCTCGGAGAACTACAGGATAACAGGCACTGCATTCTTTTCTGAGGCAAGGGACAGCAGCCATCACAGCAGCCTCACTCATTCCCCTGGGGCTATTTCTTTCCAAGTCAGAAACTCAGTGAGAGCTGGAACTGGAACACAGGATCAGGGACCTTCCAGAGAAATGTTAGAGTGGAGGGCCCCAGCTACTGCCGAGATTTCGTATCTTAGCAAGAAAGGAGAGAGGAAGAAGTACCCCAGCCTAACTCTCCCCCTGCCCTCCCAAATGCAGAAGTCAACTCCCAGGGTGGAGAAGGGCAGAGACTAGATCTGAAAGGGACAAAATAAAGAGTCACCAACAAGCATATTATTGTCCCTTCAAACTCTGGGATAAAGGCTATCTCAAACAATCAAGTGATGAAACATCTTCAGTGATTCCTGTTTCCCTGTCCCATCTGCCCATTTAGACTAGAAGCATCCTCTTACTGCATTGTCATGGGTATCTGGTCAGCATCCCCATATAACCTTGACCTGTGGGCTGCTGTCATCTAGAGCTTAGCTTCTGCCAAATTTGTTCCTTCACCCAAGGGCTTCCTCCTTGGCTCCACAAGCACCTTGACCTTGCTCTTCAGCTGTAGTTATTGATTACTTTGGCTCTCTCCTAAAGGGAGGCCACTCCCTTAACTAAGGGGGAAGAGTGTGTTGATTTCAGCTCATGAAGGAGCCAATCCTTTGGAAGCATGGGAACCTACGCGAAGTGCTGATCTTGATGGATCAGAGTGCCTGGGACTCCAATGCAATTTTGAGGCAAATGGCCATCCGAGGGCTTGGTAACACCGCTTCTGGAGCCCCTCACAAGGTAAAAGGAGTCCTCAGGATATATAGTTCATTTGAAAAGAGTTTTGAAATAATTATTTACTAACCCATACCCAGTGATTGCACAGAAATTTAAGTGAAAATCCAAATAAATTCTTGAAGGGGTGGCTGTTGGTTTGAAGTGCATGTGATCCTAACAGAATTGCAATACCCTGGTTTGGGAATGCCTACCCTACTCCAGATACACATAAAACAATTTTCATCATTAAGGAACCTTATTTCAAAATAGGTGAAGAAACATAAGCAGATCATGTTGGAATCTATCATCAGAGGCCTCTATCACCTGGCCCGCACTGAAGTCGTCTGTGAAAGCTTGAAGGCTCTGAAGCAGATACTAGAACTGCTCACAGACCGAGACGTGAGCTTCTACTTCAAAGAAATAGTTCTGCAAACAAGAACCTTCTTTGAAGACGTAAGTGAGCCTGTTCAGGAATCTTCCCTCCCCAGAAGAAGAGAGTGGACAGAAAGAGGTTCAAGGTAGTGCTCGTAGCATACAAAGCCACTGTCCCATCCATGTGCCTCCGCCTGCCCAAAAGTCACCTGCCAAAAATTCCTATACTGGCGGCCTGTCCAAAAGTCACCTGCAGAAAATTCCTGTACTGGCGGTTGACTTCTTCTGTGTCTCTGCCTGAGGGTGTTCTCTGGACTGGGAAATCATGATTTGCCTGAGCAGGGTAAGCCAGGGGAGGTGAGAAAGACCCTTAAACAATGTGGAACAAGAATTTGTAGATAAATACCCCAGCTTCCTCCTCTCCAGAGGATTAAGCTTCACTTGCCCACAAGGGTAACCCACTCAGTAAGACTTCCTTGTTACCCTTCCTCCTTCTCATTTCCTTTCTCATTGCCACTCCCCCAACGTGCTTCCTGTACTCCCCTCCCAATATAATATTTACACCTAAACACTTGCTTTGGGAGGAACCTAAATTTTTTACTGTACTCAGTGCAGCACAAGATCCTGAATAAAAACTATGTCTCTCCCAAACCTATCTTTACCACTTAAACTCATGTGATGTTTGTCTAGTCCAAGGGTTGGCAAAAGACAGCCTGCAGGCCAAATCCAGCCCACAGCCTGGTTTGCTAATGAAGTTTCATTGGAACTGAGCTGCACTCATTCATTTACATATTGTCTATGGCTGTTTTTGAGCTGCATGGGCAGTGTTGAGTAGTTGCTAAAGAGAACATATGGCCCATAAAGTCTAAATTATCTAATGCCTGGCCCTTTCTAGAAAAAGTTTGTCAACTCTTTATCTGGTCCAAAGCCCTGATTTTAACAAAGATCTGTCAGCAGTCCTAAGCAGAAAGGTCATTTACTTTTATACCTTCCAGAGTTTATCTTTTATTTTTGGTTTCTTCACTGCCACCAATGTGAAATTCTAATTCTTTTTAAGCTAAAGTAATTATTTTGTGATTGAAACCTATTTCCTCATGTCTTGTTGATGTAAGGGATGGAAAATTGCTAGTTCCTTCCTCTAGTGCATAAGCATTGAGCTTTATTAAATTACCTATTTAACTTCTAGTCTTCAGACAGAAAAGTCTTTGTTTCCTTCATTATTACTCATAAGCCAAATTTTTCATCTCTTTAAATATTGTACAGGCTGGTGACTGAATTAACCTTTTAATGGGACCTGAAAAATATTGAATTGAATGTAAAGAAAAATTACCTTGCAAGCCCAATCTTTTTCTGTTTCGTTACCCCAACATATTTTTGTTAATTTTGCCCCTTCCTCCTGATTCCGGCAACCTAGGAATCATTTCAACCTTTAGACTTTAGTCTGTCACATATGCCCACAGTAAATAAGTCTCTGGTTTTACTTTTTTTTTTTGTTTTCCTTTTTATTTTATTTTATTTTTAAATTTATTTCTCTCCCCATCCCCCCATTGTCTGCTCTCTGTGTCCTTTCGCTGTGTGTTCTGTGTCCGCTTGCACTCTCGGTGGCACCGGGAAACTGTGTCTCTTTTTTGTTGTGCATTTTGCTGCATCAACTCTCCCTGTGCGGCGCCATTACTGGGCAGGCTGCACTTTTTTCGCACACGGCTGCTCTCTTACAGGGCACACTCCTTGTGCGTGGGGCACCCCCACGCAGGGGCACCCCTGCATGGCACAGGGCAGGTCCTGCGCATGGACCAGCTCACCACACGGGTCAGGAGGCCCTGGGTCTCGAACCCTGGACCTTCCCATATGGTAGGTGGATGCTTTACCACTTGAGCCATGTCCACTTCCCCAGTTTTCCTTTTTAAAGTGGTAGCCTAAGCCTGGTCATCGAAAACAAATTTCTGCTTATTTCCCACTTTCTCCAATTTATCAGAGTCACTTTAACTCTCATCATATCTTCAAAAATGCTTACTGGGTCCCTCCCCATTTTAGGTCCTCTGTAAAAGGTGTTATTTTTTTTCATTATTCAGGTAATTGATGACAATCTTTAACAGCAAGGGCTGAAGTCATTCCAACAACATCTCACCTGCCAGGTTCCCCTGGGTTGTTGCTAATCCAATGATAATAACTCCCTGGGATCTGGGCCACTAGTAAATCCCAATTCCATCCAAGAGTTTTGTAGCCAGGATAATATTCCTCAGCATTATTGCATAAGAAAAGAAAATCTAAAAATTTGCTGTTAGATTGGAAGATTACATCTTTCTCATTCATAATAGCTACCAAGTCCATCAAAATTTTCATAGAAGGAAAATTTGATGTCTGAGGCCTTAGGAATGACATGCTATTTATTCTCCAATAATGCTACCTTTCTGCAAATATATGTGAACTGTATTTTGTAGTTCTTTAACCCTATTTTTCTATAAAGCATTTAGCTCTTTAACCTCTAATTTTCCCTTTTCTTTTTTTCTAAATATTTTAGTAGTCTCTTGGAATTCTCAAAACATGGCAACACATCTGTATTAGTCAGCCAAAGGGGTGCTGATACAAAATACCAGAAATCTGTTGGCTTTTATAGAAGGGTGTTTATTTCGGGTAGATGCTTACAGTTACCAGGCCATAAAGTGTAAGTTACATCCTTCACCAAAGTCTGTTGCCTCCTGCTGGAGCAAGATAGCCACCATCTGCAAGGGTTCAGCCTTCCCCCTTCCTTTTAAGTCTCCATGGTCTCAACTTCTAATCTCATCTGTAGGCTGCGATAAGTCTTGTCTCTCTTGGATCATTCTTCTCTGGGCTCAGCTGCTCTGTTCTCTCCACAAGGTCAGTTGTAAACTATCAGGTTTTCTCTCTTCCCAGGGACTCTACTGTGTCTATGGATCCATCTCTATTCCTCTGTGCTCTTCTCCTGCCTGTTTACTTCCTGGGGCTCAAGCTCAAAGACTCCAAACTCTATTCTCTGCCATGTCTTTTTTCTGTAAGTCCCTGCCCATCAAGGGGGCGGGTACTCGACATCCTCCTGATGTGGCCCCGTCAAACCCTAATCATAATTTAATCACACCCAAAGGAGGAGACCAGTTTACAAACATAATCCAGTATCTATTTTTGGAATTCATAAACAATGCCAAACTGCTACAACGTCAACGAAGAGGTAGAACAGAAAATATACCTGTAGTCCCTGTGTGCTGTATTCCCCATGCTGTCTTTCTGAGCAATCTCTTTCCTCTCTGTGCCTCCAATTCCTCAACTCCAAAGGAAAGCATTGAACTTCATGTCGCTAATATCTCTTCCATCCCCCAAAACACTTTTGCCACTTCTTCTCTTAATTGGTTCATTCTTCCTGGACATATCATTAGTCCATTGATTTGGGAAAATTTTAAATAAGCACTTTATCCTTTTGGTACTTTTTTATTAGTTTGCTTTCTCTTTATTTAAAAAGAGAGAGAGAGACTTTTTAAAACTACATCTTAACCTTATCCTTGGAATATTTAAAGAAGGCATTTCTACTTTCATTTCTCTTATTCGAGGTCACATTTATTTTATTCAATTAGCTTTTCTGGCCTTCTCCCCACAGGCCATCTGTACATGTTTATTTCTTCTGAAATATTGGTACTAACTTCCTTTTTCTAACCTTTTAACTTATGTGCCTCACTGTTATGCACTTTACTTTGCCATCAAAATTTACTTATCCTCCCCCCCTTCTCCCACTCTTCATGGTAATGTGTTTTATTGGTTCTTTGTTTACTGTTTTTCCAAATAATATTCTGCTACTCAGGAGTACTTCTCCCCAAGTTTTCTAGGCCTAAAATATCGAAATCTTTTGGAAAATTCATCTAATTTTCAATTACTGCCTTTGCACTCTGAACCATATCAGCAAAACCTATGAGATAATTGAAGGACATCTTCCTCTACCACTTTACCCTTTGTTTCTTAAAATCATTGTCTACCATTTTGGGCAACAAGCAAACAAGTTGCAAACCTTCACATACTAAAGAGTAGGGCTTGCCACTTGTTTGTATAACCTCTCTCTGAGACACAAGGTGCAAATTCCTGAGTTGCCTGCAGTTTCTTTAGAAATCCTTGGGAGCTTGGAGAACATTCCTAGACCTTGGGCAATTTAGATAAGAGACTGAGTAAATCTAGGCACTGATACAACCGGCTAATTTGTGTAAGGCATTATTTGTGTAGATATTAGGCCCAAGCAGGACCCCTCCCTGGCCTTCTGTTGCTAACATCCCCTGTTTCTCATTCCTGTGGTCACATTTTCCCACAAGCTACTCAAAGTAGAAATCAAGTCTCCAGCTGTGTGGTGTCACTTAAACCTCAGACCTGTGGTTAATTAAATTCTTGTAGTGTGGGGACAGAGCTGCTGGGAAAGGATGAGAGTCGTTGCATCACATACTGGCTGTGAGAAGAAGGCACTCACGCCTCGGTCCCAGCCTTCCTTTGCTGAAGAGGGCCGGGTGGTGGTGCGGGTAGGAGGCAGACAGGGAATGGATCCTGAGGGGAGACTCACCCATAAGATGCATTTGTTGCCACAGGAACAGGATGATGTGAGACTGACTGCCCTACTTTTATTTGAGAATCTGGCGTCACTAACAGGAAGACGGTGGAAGATTTTTTTTGCTGAAGAAATAAAAAAGAGCATGATTTCATTCCTTCTCCACCTCTGGGATCCCAATCCCAAGATTGGTGCTGTAAGTGGCCCGGCACAGGCCCTTGCCCCCTTTCCCTCTCCCATGGCTGAGAAGTGCTAGCAAGCCTTGTCTAATGGGATTGAGAGGCCAGACCTGAAGTCACCCTCTGAACTGAGCCTGAAATCTGCTTCTCCAATTCTGGGTTCTTTCTTGGCATCTCTCTCTAGATTTGGTCTTCCATCCTTAAAACTAGGAAGGTGCCAGTACTAACTATAAGGCCCGTAACACCGCTGGCTTTTACTGCACCTGTTTCCCAGGACTATGCAGCATTTCTTTCCTTCTGGAATGGAAGCCCTAGCATCATGGACTGTTACACAGAAAATTCTGTTTTCTAGGCTTGCCGTGATGTACTGTTGGTCTGCATTCCTTTTCTGGGACTCCACGAACTCTATGGGGTGTTAGATCATCTACTTGATAGCCAGGATCTACCAAGAGCCAGAGATTTCTACAGACAATTCTGTGTGAAGCTGGTGAGTATTCAGTATGCTACCTCCAAGAAAGGAAGGAAATGAATCCAGGGAAACCCCAGAAAGACAAACAACAAAGCAGGGAATCTCTGACCAGAACCAGAACTGTCTTGGAAGGATGGCAGTGATTCCTGACTTCCTGCCACATTCCCTCAGTTCCTTGTCCATGTCCTGGAAACTCCTGACTGGAATCCCAGGTCCCTAAAACTCACGCCTATTGATTAGTCTCTTGAGCCCCAGTGACTTTCTGGTTAAATTTAGGTCACTAATTGAGTGATAAAAGCCATAGACATCTTGCAATAGATTAATTTATGGCTGTGTGAGTGTTGACTGGCCTTTCAAGTTCAGTCTGAGGACCTATACGATATGAGTTTCATAAAGTTATCACATTCCAGTGCCCTCTCTTTAATGCTCCTTTCTTCCAGGCAAGGAAAAACCAGGAAATTCTGTGGATTCTCCACACACACTCCTTTACCTTCTTCAGCAGTAGCTGGGAGATGATCAGGAGTGCAGCCGTCAAGCTCACAGGTGAGGTCACATCCACATCCCCTGTCCAGTTTTGTATTAATTTTCTAAACTAGACTTGCTTTGACTGGAAGACCTCCCAATGTGACAATGTCAGCAGAGGTATACAGGTATGACAGGGACAAAGGAAAAGGCCAGGAAGAAATTTATGTTTTTCATTTTCCCTTTGGAGGAACCTATTTTCTTTTGCAAAGGGCAAGTTAGTTATAACCTCTTTGACTTCCAAACACTCACTTTCTCATAGCATTCTCCTTACAAGGTCCCCCATGCTCCTTTAAGTCTCCATGACTCTGCTCTAAGCCTACCACCCTTGTGTAAATGCCTTCCTTCTCATCATCCCTTTGCACAAACCAGACTCGGCCTTCAACACGATTCAAGCTAAGAGCTTTAACAGCAACATGATACCACTGGAAAGTGTGCTGATGTGGTGGCCAGTAGACCTTGGCTCTGTGATGTTATTCTGGACAATTCAGTTAGCTTCTCTGTGTTACTTCTTTGTCTGATCTATACGACAAAAGAGGAGGTTAATCTTGGGTGATTCTTCTATTATGAAATTCTACATCTTATCCCAAAGCTTGTTCCAAATAATTCAACCCACAGTGAACAGACCCACTCCCTTGGCCACCTTTAAGACTGACTTAAAACCTAAGGATTCATTATCAGATCATGCATACCACACACACACATATACCTCCCAACTACACTGTAAACTTTTTGAAGGCAGGGATCATATCTTATATACCCTGGGAACCCTGACAACTGGCATCCCTTGGGGGGACACTGTGTGAGCTTTCCCAAGTAAGTTGTGGTGAGTGACAATTTGAGACATGGCGCTCAAGACCCAGTAGAGGTCACCCTCTGGGGAAACTGTGCAGTTTGCTCATTTACCTTCAGACCTGGTACAGAGTCTTACCTGATCTGTTTTTCATGACCTTTTGTCCAATTATGAAATTAGTAACTTTTTTCCTGTTGTCTTTAGATGCCATTGTTCTCAATTTGACCAACCAATATGTGGAGTTATTAGACAATGAACAACTGACCACCCGTAAGTACCAACCCTTGTTTCTGCCCAGTGTATTGTTATTTTCTCAGGAAAAGAGAAACTTGGGCTGCCCAAGATCTAGGCTAGCCCAGAAATGGAAAAATCATAGTATCCAATTATTGTCCCTGAAACTCTCTAGACACTGGAATTTCTCCAGAGTCTAAAACATCTCCAACTTCCACCCCTTGCAGGTATCATTCTTAACAGACTACACTTTTCCAATTGTCTATAAACCCACTGATCACAAGGTCAGGATCTTTTCTTCCCTTATTTCAAGGTTTGAATCATTTTTCAACCTGTAGCTCCAAACACTGCCTCTTGGGATAAAATGTGATTATCAGGACCTGAGCCACACACAGGGCTGTGCTCAGTGGTGGGCTTTACAGGTTGGGCCTAGTTTGGATTGTCTTGTCTCTGGGATTGTGGCTTTCTTCATTCACTGAACTTCGCTATTCTTTGCATTCCAGGCCTCCAGGCACTTCGACAAGACCCCTGTATTAGTGTCCAGAGAGCAGCTGAAACTGCCTTGCAGACCCTCCTGAGAAGATGTAAAGAGATAAGCATCCCTCTGTAAACAACCAGAAAATAAACCAATAGGCTTTTTCTAAAACTGACTCCCTGTCTTATCCCAATCCTCACAAACTTGTAGCATCTTGAGGAAAGAGGCAGCACCCAAGATGGGAATCTTAAATGGGTGATATATTCCTTACTCTCCAGGATCTCCCTGGTGGCTTCCATTAGTAAAATACAGACCCCACAAATTCCCTTCAGGGATAACTTGTGATTTGTGAGGTGATAGCCTCTTGGCTTTGCACAGATTAGCTTCCTTCCTTGGGAAGCTTAAATTCCAAAAGTTATCAAAAACTGACACAGCCTGAAACAATTTTGCTGCCACTAAGAGGGCCACTGCTCTTTTCCACCTATAGTCCTTTCCTCTAACATCTTTGTCAGCTTTGAATTATTACCCACATTCTTCTTTTTCTAAAATACAGTCTTGTGATAAACTTTTAGCTGTCTGTTCTCTCCCAGGTTGTAATTTATGTGTCAAGACTATGCCAGGTGCTTTTCTACAAAAGACCCTTTTTGAACTTCTATTAAATCTCATGTCCCTTTTTCTATTTTTATCCCAGAAAAATCTTTCCTTTAGATTCCATGTACGTATGTGTAGCATGTGTGTGAGTGTATGAATCTTCTCCATAACTTCTGTATTACAACTCTTTACTCTTTTTCACACTGCATACTTGAAAGGTTACATACATGAAATCATGTGCATAAAAAAGTTCCTAAACAGAGCCTGGCACTCTTTTAACAGTAATACCATCAGGAGCAGTCATAAGCAGTATATTAATTGGCATATATCTTTAGAATGTCCCTGCAAATTCCTAATATTTATATTCTAATCACTTCATCCCCAAACTCTTTGGGGAAACACTTTTTGTTTCAACAAAACCATCTAGGAACCAAATAAATATTTTAGGTCAGTAATCATTGGTCAAGAGTCCATTTAGTCATTCATTTAACAAATATTTATTGAATGTCTACAATTTATAAGGCATTGTTATAGCCACTGGGTACACAGTGGTGATGGAAAAAAAAAAACAGGAAAAATTCTCTGCCCTCATGGAGTTTATATTCTATGAAATTTATGTATAAATTCCAGAGAATGGAGCCAATTTCCAAGATGGCCCCCACTCTGGATTGAACTGTGTCCCTTGAAATGGTATGTTTAAGGCCTAACCCCTAGGTCTTGTGAATGTGATCCTATTTGGAAACAGGATCTTTGAAGATATTATTAGTTAAGATGAGGTGAAAATGAATTAGGATAGGTCCTAATCCAATATGGCTGCTATCCTTATAAAGAGAGGAAATTGAGACACAGACAGAGAGAGAAACCTTGTGATAGAGGCTGAGGTTGAATTATGCCACAAGCCAATGAATGCCATGGATTGATGGCAGAACCCTGCAGACTTCAGAGGAAGCATCGCCCTGTCAACACCTTGATATGGATTTGTAGCCCCCAAAACTGTGAAATAATAAATTTCTGTTACTTTAAGCCACCCAGTTTGTGGCACATTTTTTTACAGCACCCCTGTGAAACTAAGCCTGCAGTGGTTCTTGCTTCCTGGTATTCATGCTCTTATATAGTCCACTTCCACATTGCATTGGGCTTACCTGTGCAACCAATACAATATTGAAGAACTGAAAGAGTGTGACTTCCAAGACAAATCCATAAAAGATATTGCACTTCTGAATCACTCGCTTTGGAAGAAGCCAACTGCCATGTCATGAGGACACTCAAGCAGCCTTATAGAGAAGTCCATGTGGAAAAGAGCTGATGCCCCCTGCTAACAACCAGCTCTAACTTGCTAAACATGTAAGTGACCAGCTTGGGAAAGGATCCATGAGCCTGTTAAATCTTTAGATGATTGAAGCCCCAGTTGACATCTTGACTATAACCTAAGGTTGAGAGTTAAAATACCAGATGTCCAGCTAAGTTTTTATTTCAGATGAACAGTAATTTTTTAGTATAACAATGTCCCAACTATTGCATGGGACATACTTTTACTTAAAAAAAGTATTTGTTGTTTATCTGACATTCAAATTTAATGGACCATTTTGTATTTTCATTTGTTTAATCTGACAATGCTACTTCAACTTAATGAAAGCCTCTAAGACAGAACATCAAGCTAAGCTATTAATCTTTTTTCCTCTCTAAGTTTTGGGGTAATTTGTTATGCACCAGTAGAAAACTATGACACAGAGGGTCCAAGATCCCATCAAAACTGTGTGCAAATTTCTGTGTAAAATTGCTTATGTACATTTTCTAGGTAGTGGCTTTCATTATATCTTGATAGGGTAAGGTTAGTCCCAGATTATCACATATGGAAAAAGAGCAAGAAAATAAAAGTAAGATGCATGGAATTAGTTGTCTTCCTTTTGCAGGTTATTTTAAGTCAAATGACTTCTTAGAACAGTGCTGTATAATAGAACTTTCTTTGATGATGGAAATGTCCTATACCTGAACTGACCAATATGGTAGTCACTAGTCACATTTGGTAATTGGGCAGTTGAAATGTGGTTAGTACATCTAAGAAATGATATTTTTAACTTTATTTAGTTTTAATTAATTTTAATAGCCATATATGGCTGGTAGCTACTATACCATACAGCAATTTCAGAACATGAGACAAAGAGAATCACCCTCAGAACTATAGGACATCCTCAGCATGAATATAATGCATTCATCAAATTTACTGAGACAGAACCTTGTCTGAATGTCTTTATATGTTAGCACAACTACTCCCCTGCCATCTAGCAAAAGGCCTTTCTCATAGATCAATTGATGGAAACTAGCTAGAATGGACACAAGAGACACACATTGCCACTGAACTTTTACCTGTCTAAACCCTAACCTTAGAAGGACTCACTGACAAGAATTTCCAGTACTCTCTTTATCACATCCTGGCTCCATCATTTATTAGCCAGTGACTTGGAAAATTTATTCATCCTGTCTGTACTCCACTCTCCACATCTTTAAAATTTGGTTAACAATTATCTACCTCAAGATGCTATAAATGAGTAACAAGTAAAGCGTTTAGAAGGCAGGCAACAGCATGACTGTTTACTACATGTGAATTACACAGTATAAATGTTAATAGTATTAACACATTTATCATCAGAACCACAAATATTAAGATAACCTTGGTGATTGGTATACACAGCCAGCTGATTCCCTCCCATCACCCATGTGGCCATGTCCTTCCTTGGTCCTGTGAAAGTTGCTGCCCTGCTTGGGAGGCTGACAATGCAGCAGCCCCTCTGCTCAGGCCTCAGTTCTGCAGCTGGTACTCCTGCCCTGGATGCTTCCTATCACTGCTCTGCCCCATCCAAGACTTCTTACTTGCTCTCGTGGCATACAGCATAAACCAGAGCCTTTTAAGTGGAGAGCTTTAGATTGCCCTGCCTTCACTGTTAGAGAAATAACCATTTCTATCCACCCTCCCATTCACTACCACCCCTCCTCAGAGAGACACCCCCAGGCTTCCTTGACGCCTCTGTTCCCAGTCAGTGTCCCAAGGGCCCTCTATGGGTCATCGCTGGTTCAAACACAGGCATGTTCCCCAGTGAGAAAGATTCCCTGAGCGTCTCAGAGAAATCAAATTACAGAGGAAGCACAGGAAGTACTCACTCCTGTGGCTTTTCTCATTATTATTTGCACATCTAATCATTTTTCAACTCGTGTTTACTTAAAGATGGAGATTCTATAATGTACACAGACTGCCTAATGCAGGCCTCTGAATCAGGTTATTTTGCAATTCAGTACTCTGCCCTTTAACCCAGCAGGGAGAGCCTGCTGGTAAATCACAGAAGTTTGGCTTGGATGACCCTGCTAAGAAAGCAGTTTTATAAGAAAAGAGAGGAAAAAAAAAAACCAAAAACCACAGATGGGAAGAAAGAGGCTTCCAAACCAAGAAGCCAGAGGCATTGCTTAACTGTAATTATCCATGCACAGCCATATTTTCGGTGGATACAATTCAAGAAGAGATACTTCATCTGGAGCCCTCAACTGACTCTGAGATTGTAGCAGAGATTTTCTAGCGGTATTTTATTATTTGATTTAGTGTCCAACCCCACCATTGTCCTTCAGGTTTCTTCAGTATAGAGCTAGAAGGTGGACAATCAGACAAGGCGGTAACTTAGGAGTTAAATCAGGAGGATTCGATCTAGGCAATTTTGTATAACTGCCACCTGGAAATCATCCTTGCTTAAAATTCCGCCTTCATCCCTTAAACCAGAAAAGTAGAAAGCAAAAAGAAGTCAAGGGCAATATGAAAGAGGACAGTGGAATTCATTACAAAAATGTGTGTGTGTTTGTCTGTGTATATAAAATCCCCAAGTCATGACCTGAAAAATGGCATTTGCTTTCTACCCTAATTTGTCAAGTTTCATTTATCCAACGAAATATCTTTTTTTTTTTAAATATTTATTTATTATTATTTTTTAATTACATTAAAAAAAATATATGAGGTCCCATTCAACCCCACCGCCCCCGCCCCCCACTCCCCCCACAGTAACACTCTCTCCCATCATCGTGATACATCCATTGCACCTGGTAAGTTCATCTCTGAGCATCACTGGACCCCATAGTCAATGGTCCACATCATAGCCCAGACTCTCTCACGTTCCATCCAGTGGGCCCTGGGGGGATCTACAGTGTCCCGTAATTGTCCGTGAAGCACTATCCAGGACAACTCCACGTCCCGAAAACGCCTCCACATCTCATCTCTTCCTCCCGTTCCCCACACCCAGCAGCCCCCATGGCTACCGTTCCCACACCCATTTCACATTTCCTCTGTGGACATTGGATTGGTTGTGTCCATTGCACACCTATGTCAAGTGAGGGCTTAGATTCCACATGGGTACTGGATGCACTCTTCCCGCTTCTAGTTGTAGACACTCTAGGCTCCATGTTGTGGTGGTTGACCTTCTTCAACTCCATGTTAGCTGAGTGGAGTAAGTCCAATAAGTCAAAGTGTAGGAGCTGAAGTCTGTTGAGGCTCTGGGCCTGGGTGTCATATTATTAGTCCAGAGATTCAAATCCCCTACATGTATCTTAAACTCAGCACCAACTACAATTCCAATAAAGTAGCATGCAAGTCTTGTGAAAAGAGATCCCCTCTGAGTCCATTTCCATCACGCAGAAACACCAGCTCCAAAGAAGGGCCATCTGTCATGGCAGTGAACCCCTTCTGCCATGACCATAGAACCCGTGGGTCTCTTTATCCCTCAAAAGAACCAATACCTGGGGTTGTATCTACCTTATCTGTCTCTTAGACTCTGTTCAGTTGTACATAGGGGTAAAATATCTTTACTTATTTCTATTTCCTCTGATCAAAATGTCCTGTTTTTGTTTTTGTTTTTGTTTTACTGAAGTATGTGGTTATCCTGAAGGCAAGATGAATTTGGAGAATACAATTTTGCAGATATATGTGAGCCATAGCTTTTTTTTTCAATTTGGAAGCCATCGAAAGACATAAAACTTCTTTTCTTCCTACATCACTTAGCACTTCCTCCAAATATTCTCAGGCTAAATCCTGAGGATTAAATTGGCCAATGCCATGGCCTTCTTAACTGCCCCAACAATCAAAAGCTAGCTCTGTCTTCCTGGTGGAGACACTAAGGAACTGCTTGTTTGCTTGCAGGACAGGTAAACTAGGACTTCTTTAGTTTTATGGAGAGGATAGTGGGAGAGCAAGAATTCACCTTAATCCTGCACCCAGTGGTACCATCAGAATCACTCATTACCCTCGTCTAACCCTGATAGGCCTGCTCAGGATTGGCATCATACCCGGCCTTAAATCCTTCCTCTTCATCTCCTCACACCCTCCTCTTCATCTCTTTTTAGCTCAGGCCTTGGTTGGTGCTTGTCTGGAATTACTAAGGAAGCCTTCTAACTGAACTCGGTGCACATCTTCCAGGGTTCCTTCCCCCAAATAACTTGTCCAATTGTTACCAGATTAATCTTTTTATACTCAAAACAAAATTTAAAATATAGCATCCCCTCATACATAAATTTTGTCAGTGGTTCTCCATTGCCTTCCAGATAAAATGCAAACTGTTGAGCTCAGCCTAACGTAGCAGCCTGTCCATTCCACTGAATACGTCTCACCATCCCCACGATTTTCCCTTTGCAGCCTAGGGCCACTGTACTGAACTACTTAATGATCTGCCAAATGGCTGCAAAATGTCCTAAGCATACATTTTATTGTTTCTAACTTATTTATTGAAAGAAATTCAAGCAGAATCACTACTTTTAAAAAAAAGAAGAAGAAGAAGCCAAGCAAAGCAATCCCATGAAGACCGAAGAAAGTGAGTGATAAAAAAGGAAAGGCAAAGAAGGAGGGGAAAAAAGAGAGAGAGAGAGAAGAGGGAAGAAGAGGGGAGGGGAAGGAAAAAAAAGGTTTAGGTTTAGATAAAGATAAAGTTGCCATTACTCCTCTGACAGGCTATTTCCTACATTAACAGAATACTTGAAATACAATAACCTAGTGAATTGAAGCCTATTCCTTCTGCAAGATGGGAGGTTGTTCCAAAAATTACAAAAGCATGGGTAAAAGAAATACCCTCAGTGATGTTGCATGGGTAAAAGAAATACCCTGAGAAACATACGCCCAAATAGTTCATTTGAACTTGAATAAGAAACTTTCTTTAAACATTATTTGAGAAACTTCTGCTTTCAGCCATGATAGAATATTAAGGAACTGAATTTACTCTCTCACCTTAAAAAACTAGAAAAGCCTAGAGTATATGCAATCAATGGTTTTCAGACATTGGACAATAATGAGTGCAGAATTGCCAACCCTGAGAGAAGGGAAACAAATGAGGTGAGTCTTATATTTCCCCTACAATTACCTGGAGGCAATTTCCAAGCTACATCCAGGGAGGAAGAATGCAAACAGGGCCTGCTGGTTTCACTGAATTCAAGAAATAAAGACAGTGTTGGGAGAGATAAAGGCAATAGAATTTATGGGACAAAATGCCTGAGAGGAGGTAGCTGCACAGAGAGAGAGTGCTGAGTATCAGTAGAATGAAATCCTTGAGTCTTTGACTAACTGCTGGTCTCTTTTAGTGAAGGAGGAAAGCACCAGAATTAAGTAAGCCTAATAATTTCTGGAGGAACATCATCAGGAATAAACACTTCATAGTGATAAATGGACCAATTCATCAAGAGGATATAACAATCCTAAAAGTTTATGCTCCTAATAACAGAGCTTCAAAACACCTAAAGCAAATACTGATAGACTTAAATGGAGAAACAGACAAATCTACAGTTAGAGCTGGAGATTTCAACACTCAATTACCAATAGAACAAGAAGACAGAATATCAAGAAATGGTAGACTTTAACATTATCAACAACTCGACCCTCACTGACATATATGGAACATTCCACTGAACAACAACAGAATGCGCGTTCTTTCCAAACTAACATGGAATGTTCACCAAAATAGCTCATATTCTGGGCTATAAAACAAGCCTCAATAAATTTAAAGGGCTAGAAATCATACAAACTATCTTCTCTAATTGCAGTAGAACAGAACTAGAGATCAGTAGCAGATATGCAAAAATCTCTGAAATATATGGAAATTAAATGTTATTTTAAAAGCAACCCACTGTTTCACTAAAAAAGTTCTATACCCTCAAGACCAATCTTTAGCAGTCCCATTTCCAGGTGGAAATACCCCTACATCTACTCAAACACACACACAGAATATAGATTCAAGGAACACTAGGGCTATAAAATTGTGCTTAAATGAACTTTAGATCAGTTTGAGATATTCATCTTTTTTAACACAGCTGAGTCTTTTTTAAAAGAGTTACAGAAATTAGGTCTTGCCTTTTTATTACAGCAGCTGGATCTTGTCCTGAATTGGGCTTATTCTGAATAGAGCCAAGTATAGCAAATATTAGACATTTTTAAGGTCTCATATCAATGAGAAGTACTATTAAGCGTATGATATGCTAAACCAAAAGACTTGGATTTGAATCCTGATTCCTCCACTTGCCATATAGGTGAACTTGTGTAAGTTTTGTAGCCTTTCTATGCCTCAGTGTCTGTGTTTTTAAAATGTGCCTAGAGATGGTACTAATCATAGTGTTGTGCCAATTAAATAAGTTAATATATGTAAAGTGTTCCACAGCAGGTCTGGCATGGGATAAGCACCATAAAAGTTTTAGTCTAATTACTTGGCTCTTTGCCAGCATTCAGGTCTTTGTATTCCACATCCTGAGACTGAATTACAATGTTCCTTCTCTGGATCTGTACTAGATCTCTGAAGAACTTCCATTATAGTGTGAGAGAAAAATGTCTCCCCAGAGACCCTAGAGAGAATACACCAAGCTTTATAAATTTATCTTTTTGCATTACTTGCCAAGATTCCCAATGGGCAAACAAATGAGATAAGACTCCTCAAAAGCCCACTAAATAAAGAAACAGATTTGACCAATAAATCCCAGCCGTTTACTCCCTCCTTTCTCCCACCAAAATGGGAAAGAACATTCATTGTGAGATCATAATTTCCAGTATGCATTCAAGGGGACTGTCAACTCCCACCGCCTCCACTGTTGAAAGCAGGAGCAGCAGTCTCTTCTTAGGCGAGCATCTGTTTTCCCAGACTTGTTGACCAATATTGTTTAGAGCTTTGGAATTTCTAGGCTTCCTGCTTGATTGAGTCCTCTGTCTGATTTCCTACTGCAGTTCTCAGCAGTGAGCTTCCTCACCCTCAAAGAGTCCACCACAGGAAAGGTAAGAGGAAATCTATCTATGTTCAAAAGAAAGAAGGGAGAATATCAGGAGGGACATACAAAAAAGGTAGACCTGTTTAGGTCCACGCTGCCATTTCAGAATACCAGCCTATATGGCAAGAGACCAACCCTACACAGCTCACTAACTCTGCCCCTGCCTGGCAAGACCCAACCCAAACATAACCTATAGTATAGGGGGCAGTACTATAGTGATATAAGATGAGCACTACCCTGGGAGGTGGAGGAGCCATTTCCAGGCTAGGTCTTCCACTAACTAGACAAGTGACTGTAAATGGACATTTTAAGGTGCATATACAGTCAGTGTACTGAGCATTGAGGGGCATAGGATCAAATGAGATAAAATCCCCATGTTCACCAGCTGTGACAGTTAAGCTCATGTGTCAACTTGGCTAGGGTATGGTATTTAGTTGTTTGGTCAAGCAAGCATTGGCCTGATTGTTACCATGAGGCTATTTCATGTTTTCAAATCATTAGTCAGTTGATTGTATATACAATCAATCAAGGGGATTGCCTCCAGCAATGAGAGAAGTCTCATTTAATCAGTTGAAGACCTTAAAAAGAGAACTGATGATTTCAGCAGTCAGGAGAATTTTTATCTCTTATTTCATCCAGCCAGCTTCTCCTGGAGAACTCATTGAAACTCTTTTTGGAGCTTTCGGCTTGTGGCCTGCCCTACAGAATTCAGATTTGTCAATCTCCACAGTCCAGCAAGCCAATTCCTATAATAAATCTCCTATCGTTTAGATCATATGTATCCTGTTGGTTGTGTCTCCCAGGAGAACTTTAATAACACCAGCATAGAGGGGGCTGCAATCAGACTGCAGACCTAATCTGTGCATCACGCCGTGCTAAAGAGCGAATTGTTAGTTTTTTCAGAAACTCAAGATTCTTTGAATGGTTCTTTAACCTCAGACCAAATCTAGTTAACCCTACAAGGCCACAACCATCCAATTAGAGGGTCTGTCCATAGTTTTACAACACACCTGACTTCAGGAGTTCCTCTTGGCACATAGTAGTACACACAGAGTTTCTGCACTTAGAGTTCAGCTGTGGCCTCTTAATAATATCACCATAGTGCACACTTGGGCTGCCTATAGTCTGGTGGTGTGCCAATCCCGAGCCCTTCGTGTTAATGGCTGTCTCTTGAAGATGTCAGAAAAAACTTTCCTTTGGTGAGAAAATTCCATTTCAGTATTGTAGAAAATTCCTTTGACTTTTCTGTGTTCCCAGCAGACTTGGCTAGCTGATTATTATTTAATCTGCCCCAATTGGCAATACATATGCTATATTCCTTCAGCCCATGCCTGTCTTGGGTATCACTGATCTTCACATACCTAAGCCCTCTCCCCTGGAATTCAGTACAAATCTCCTCATAGATGCATGGAAATAACAGTGATAACAGAGCAGTTCTTTATGTCTGTCCTTTCATAGGAAATTATCCTCAGCCTGTGAATCAAAAAGAACATTTTAATGTTCTTTCTTCTCCTGCCCACCTCCTTACCTCCACCCCACCCCATTTGAAGCATCTACAATCTTTGATCTGGTCCTATTAACCCTTGGCTGAAAACACAAATTTTCCTAAGTGATTGATGCTTGGAATGAAAGGCTGGAGCCTTGCTTCAGAGCCTAACAGGAATAAATAAAAAGAGAAATTGTAGATTCTGTGGTTGTCACAGCAGGGGCCTATCATGCCGTCAACTTTCTTTTCCCCAAATGTGTGAACTGCCTGAAAGACAAAGGTAATTGAAAGATATGCATAAACCTCTCTGGATTCTCAGAAATTAACGGAAATTACCTCCTACAGAGGTTGCTTTCTGGCAGTGTTCTGAAAAGAAAACAGGTCATTCCAGTTCTAGCACAAGCATTGAATACACTTTAACTAGCCTATAAAGGAAGAACTATCCCAGCAGACTGGTAAGTAGCAGGACTAATGTGGCTGCTTAGTTCTGCCAATCCCCTACAAAGAAGGGAAGGCAGAAACCTCTGCAGTGATTGGTGACGATCTTGCTTCATCACATGGCAACACACCAGGATCAACAATAGCTGACTTTGGTGTGAAGGCATCTCTGATGGTGCCTCAGTTTGGACTTTTCACAACCGTGAAACTGTAAGCTATTACCCCCTAAAAATACCCTTTATAAAAGCCAACACATTTCTGGTACTTTCCATCAGCACTCCTTTGACAAACTAAAACAAATTGGTACCAAGAGAGTCAGTCATGCCGCTAGCAATTACCAAAAAATGCTAGAATGGTTTTATAAATGGGTAATGGGTATTTTTTGGAGAAATTGTAAGATGCTTGATAGAAAAGGTCTAGAGTGCTTTGAAGAGACTGTTGGTAGGAATATGGACCCTAAATTATTATTGGAAACTGGAGAAAAGATGATTCATGTTTTAAGTTTGCAGGGAACTTAGTAAAATTAACCCCTGATGTTAGATGGAAGGCAGAATTTGAAAATGACAATCTTGGACATTTAACTGACAATGTTTCCAAAGTAAATGTGAAAAATGCGGCCTGACTTCTCCTTGCAACTTATGGCAAAATGTGATAGGAAAGAAAGAAGCTGAGAACTGAATGATTGGGCACAAAGAAACCAGAGACTGATTTTGGAAATTCCAAGCTCCAAGGAAACAAGCCCCTAGAGGATAGTGGCCCACATAAAGACAAGTAAACTTGGAACTTGAAAGTTAGGACTGGAAATGCAGTTATCCAGGAAGGACTTGTGGAAAGTCTTACTGTCAGATGACTTTGGCCCCCTGTTTTCCTGCATGCTAAATCAACAAGCTTTTTGCAAGATCTATATGAATGAAATCACTGTCAGTCTGGATAAAACAGGACAGGGAGGGGAGAGATTAAAAGGAAAATGGCTTCAAGAGGAAAACCATGGAAGCTGAGGTCTAGAATTAAGACATCTCATTGGGCCAAGGGAGAGAATTCCCATCTCTACTTCAGATAGCCAGCATTTCCTAGGAAAGTCAATGATGACCTTGACTTGGATTCCATGTAGCTCCCTGAAGTCAGTGATGGTTAATGCTCCAGCCAGTTCTTTCCAAGAGCCAGCCAACTTTAATCTCTACACTGCTTCCTGCTTTCTCCTCCAAGGTATATCATATCCTAGCCCAGGTGACCCCTCACCTGGTCTGAGGTAGAGGGAGGGGTCATCAAGGAGAATCCTCATACTCCCTTGATTCTCTTTCTAATCTATTTTCCTGGCATAAATCATACTCCTAGGTTTCCTCAAAGTCTTTTCTTTAAATGTTCAAGAACTTATTTTGGAAGATTTAAAACATTTTTTTTTAATTAAAGTTAAATTAAAGTTGACCTTACAGACCTGCAGCAATGATCCTAATTCTCCCATAGGCGATATGAGTATACTGCCTGGTGAGAAGAAAGGTCAAGTACAAGAATTTTCAGAAAAGGAAAAAAAGCACAAAAATCAGTATGTCAAGACAGTATCTCTGTACAACTGCATTCACTGTTCCCTCCTTCTCCACCAACTATTCATTAATCCTTTACTTTTCCTTCACTAACTGCTGCAACAACTATCTTAAAATTTTCACTTGTCAAATCCAGCTGTTTTTTTTTCAAACTTCATTCTTCTATGTCATTTGATAATGCTGACCATTTCCTCTACACTGGGGGAGGGAAGAGAATGGGTGCTTACACAGTAGAAATCTGATTCCAACTTCAGCTTAAGTCAAGAGGAGAAATTATTAGAAGGATTCTGAGATATTTCCTCCCAGATGAATTATTTGTTCAACTCCTTGTCTCAAGGTCTGCATCTGAGCGTGGGATTTTTAATCTATCCCCTCTACCCAGGGTAGAAATTAACTCCATAATAAATCTAACAAATGCATTTGGCCTTAATTATTATCTGAATGTTACTAAATATTGTCTGAATGTTACTGTTTTCCTTCTATTTAAACCTTTCTCCTTATAACTTTCATGTATGGTATCTGAATCCTCCCTCAAGGGTCAATTTGATATAAAAAGCTGGATCTGAATCAGACATAAACCTTGGGACAAGAACACATTAACCATTCCTTATGGAAATTGTCTCTAAAATTAAACACAGAACAAAGCTAAAAAATTCTGAAGAATACTGTCTTCAATCTATGTTTTAATTATTGTTATTTTTAGATAAAGCTTTTTTGAAAGGTATTTATCAGTATCAAAAATACAGAGATAGCACTCAGCTAACATGGAGTTGAAGAATATCAACCACCACACCACGGAGCCTACAGTGCCTACAACTGAAAGGAAGAGGATTGCATCCAATATCCATGTGGAATCTAAACCCCCTCTTGACATAGATGTGGAATGGACACAACCAAGCCAAGGTCCACAGGAAGGAGGAATACAGTAAGGATCTGAGTGGACTTAATGATATTCTATTCATGAACTATTGTGGTTAATAATTGAGAAAATGTGGCATTGATGTGGAAAAAGTGGTCATGGTGGCTGCTGGGTGCGGGGAAGGGGAGGAAGAGAAGAGATGTGGAGGCATTCTCAGGACTTGGAGTTGTCCTGGGTGGTGCCCCAGGGACAATTGCCGGATGTTGTATGTCCTCCCATGGCCCACTGGATGGAACGAGAGAAAGTGTGGGCTATGGTGTGGAACACGGGACATGGGGTGCAGCGATGCCCGGAGATGTACTCACCAGACGCAATGGATGTGACATTATGATGGGAGAGTGTTATTGGGAGTGGAGTGGTGGGGTGGGGGCGATGGGGGCAAATGGGGACCTCATATTTTTTTAATGTAATATCTTTTAAAAAAATGACTAAATTGAGTAGAATTTGGAAAAAAGATAGAGATATTATTGTATATAAAAGCAATTTAAATTCCATTTGAACCCTCTCATTTCACCTGCCACAGCTACTTTTTGTTTTGTTTTGTTTTGCTTTAATGAAAGATGAATAAGGGATAAATAGAAGGCCAATGTATCAAACTGATCTACCTGTATGCCACCTGAGAAATACAGAATATGTACACGCTGGGGGAAACTGTTCTCTCAAATACACAATCACTCAGTAGCTCAGGCATGACCTGAAGCTTCCTTTAAAAAAAAATTTTTTTTAAGGCAAATTGCCTGTCTTGTGTTTGACACATACAAAAGAAAGCCCCCAAAAGAAGACTTGTATTTATTCTCAGACAAAAAAGCAGACAGCAGGCCCATGGCCACACCATGAGATGAATTCTCCTCTGACATTTAAGTGTTTCAATCTCCTGACAAGAATAGGGCCTGGGATCCCTACATGCCAGTGCTTGATTCAATAAGGTGAATTGTGAGATTACTACTTGGGATGAGATAATTATATCTGTCTTTTTTCATTCAAGGCCTCCTTTGTATTTCCTTTCACTGAGGGAGGCACCCTCCCTAATCAGGCAATTGTGCTCTTCCTTCTTTCCTAATCAATTTGTAGAGTGTCTTCTGGCCCATGGGCTCGATCAATCATGCTTAATGGAATTAGAGGGCGGAATGGTACATTCGAGTTTCTCCAGTCTAATCCTCTAATTTACAGATGAAAAGAATATTTAAGGTCTAGAGAAGTTTGCAATGTTTCCAAGAACACATAGCTAGTTCACGCAAAGACACGTGAAAGGTCTTCATCGTCACCGACACTGGGTGGGGAGGGGGCATCTGGATTCAGGTTTTCATGTCTGGAAGAACATAAGTTTGTGTTTATACACGTGGCGTCAAGTTCAGGAAAAAAGTGGACACAAGGGTGGAAGGAGAAAGAATGTGCCTTCCTGCTGGAAAGCTAGTTAAGGAGCCTGGTTATGTGGATGCTTTAACTCGGCTACAGTTGGCTCTCGGATTCAGAGCGTGGCGAGGAGCGCACGCAGGCGCCTCCTAGGTCTCCGCAGCGCAGGGCGTTATGCGGGCGATGTGGACTCTCTGCCCTCGGCACCTCAGGGCGCCAGCCTCACACTCCGTCATGGTCTGCTCGTTGCCGTTGACGTCCACGCAAACGCTAAATCCGTCTTCCTCACAATCCGATGCTTCTCGGCAGACACATTTGTTGCTCTGGGCTGGAAAAACAAGAGCAAGAGGCTTACTGGCACGTGGTGGCCGTGGGGGAAGTCAGCGACCTTACCTCCAAGGTAACCATTTGGAGATTAGAAAACTGTAAAACCTCCCGCCTCTGGTGGTACAATAAACTACGCAGTAGGACCAGGCAGTGGAGATGTTTTGGGTCACTTGGAGTAAATAGATTTTGAGGTCGGTGCCAGGCTTTTTACTGGTTGGATTCACTTGGGGCGCTCTATCGAAGTCCAGCTTTCTCTTCTGTGCTGCTGCAAAAATGAGCGGCGATTTTGAGTGTAACCCTTCCATCTCCAAACCAAATGAGAAGACCTCAGCAAATAGGAGAGCAGAGGGAGGGAGGGGGGAAAGGGAGAAGAAAAAGAAGGTGAGGGAGGAAGAGGGAGAAGGGGAAGATGTAGAGAAGGAGGGGGAGGAAGAAGAGAGGGAAGAGAATTATTATTTTTATTAAACATGCTTTGAGAGCAAGAACATGAAATGCAAAAGGCTTCATAGCCCATAAAAACAAACCAGAAATGATCTGGGGAGGAAAGGCGTCTGTGCTCTGAACACGTGCAGTTGGAACTGACCGGCCAAGCATCTCCAAAAGGAGAGTGACAAGGTCAGGCAGCAGACAATAGTGATTGCCAAACCAGAGGAACCCAGCTGTGGTTAGATGTGTGCATTATCAGTGCTACAACCGTGACAGGAGTGAGGCAAAAGACGCCCAATGGTACACACCAGGAGAGGGAGAGAGGGAGCCTGAAAAGCTGGCAGAGACCTTATGGACCACACAAATTTAGAGAGAGTAGACCGAGGGCAGTGACTTGGCACTGGTGACCCAGTCCTTCCCCTTTCATAGACAGCTCAAAGTACCAGAGGTGTGCCATGCCATTGGTGGGACTCAAGATTATTGTAAGTGCTCCTTAGATAAAGCATTCTCAAATATTGAATCACAACATGAGAAAGTAATTCCTCTTTCTGTTCCCTTCAAATCCTTTAAATTATCTATAGTAGAAAAGTGTCAGTTTGGCACTAGCATGCTTTTAACACCCCACTAACACTTGCTAAACCCTTTATCACAAAGAAAGAACATCCCTCAAGTTCAGAGGGTTCTGCCAGTAGCAGTATCTAGCTAGACTCTAAAACATTATTTTGCTTTTCTGTATTTGTTCTTATAGCTATCTGATATTTATGACAAGAGATACCAGCTTTCCTTTTAAGGATACATAGCTTCCTTTTATAATATGGATAGTGCAAGGACAGTAAAAATCATGAAGGTAGAATGGGAATCACAGAAGTTTTGGAGAACATTCAGACCATCAGGGACAGGTGCTTGTCCTGTTAGGAACAGGCTTGTCTTTGACATTCTCAGGGATCTGCTTTGATCCACTACTACACTAGACACAACATTTTTTAAAGACTCAGTAGTAAGTAACAAGTGTCAGCCAGGATGTGGAGAATTTGGAATCCTCACGCATTGCTGGTGGGAATGTAAAATGGCACCACTGTGGAAAACATTTTGGCAGTTCCTCCAAAAGTTAGACATGGAAGTACCATAGGACTTGGCAATTCCACTCTTAGGGTAATACTCAAAAGAACTGAAAACAGGGACTCAGCAGATACTTGAACACCAATGTTCACAGCAACATTATTCAAAATAGCCAAAAAGAAGGAGCAATCCAAGAGTCCATCAACAGATAAATTCATAAACAAAATGTGTTTGTGCATATATATGTATATATAAAAGGGTATATCATGCAGCCGAGAAAAGAGGATGAACTTCTGATTCTCCTGATACATACTGCAACATGGATGAACCTTGAAAACATTATAGTAAGTGAAATAAGTCAGACACAAAAGGAAAAATATTTTATGATTCCTCTTATATGAAATATCTAAAATAAATTCATAGAGACAAAAAATAGATTAGAGGTTGCCAGGAGCTGGAGGGGGGCTGAGGCATCAGGTGAGGCATTATTGCTTAACAGGTACACTGTTTGAAGTATAGAAAAGTTTTAGTAATGAATGGTGGTCATGGTATCACAAAATTATGAATGTAATCAATGCCCCTGAATTGTATACTTCAAAATGGTTAAAATGGCAAATTTTATGTTTTGTATATATATATACATATGCTACCACTATAATTTTTTTTAATTTAAAACCCTCAGTGCTATTGATTTAGCATTCTTATAGCTATAAATACAAAATGCTCCTTACCATCACATTTTCCCCAGAGTGGACATGCACCACAAGCTTTCTCAACTGTGGCAGGCAGAGTGCAGCTCTCTCCATCCATTAGAGTGTAATTTCTACCCCGACACCCAAGAACATGCATCTTGCAAACTGTCAGAGGCAGTATTCTTTTGCTTCTTTCATCTTGAGCACATACGTCCAAGGAGGATCTGAAAAGAATTTGTGAAAGATTTCCATTCTTACAAGCTGAGGATGAGATGTGAAAACCAAGGCTCTGATTTCAGTACCTCCACTGTTATCACCCTCAGCAAAAGACAGCACAGACACTCAAAGCCCCTTCGTTCTTACCACCCACTCCCTCTGGTTTTCAAAATGAGCATATTACTCTATTTGCACACAATTTTCACCTGCTTAGATATCTAGTTTTGATTTAGTCTCATCTAGAACAGAGCAGATGCAGCAAGTAAGAGAAGGCAAGGTCTGCTAGTGACAGTTGGTGGATTGATAAGAAGGAAGGAGACAGAAAATCAGCAAAGATCAAATGAGCAAAGATCAAATGCTCAAAGAGATCACAATTGAATGGGACCACTGACTGCAGGAGAAATTAGCTTTTCCCAGTCCAGCAGCCCTGAGAGTTCATGTCTGTAGTACACATTGTCCAATAATCCATGTTTCTGAATCATCAAAGAAAGATGAAACCATTTTTCTCTGCTATATTTACAAATATTTATATTTACAACATACTTCAGCATTATTTCCATAAAATTTACTTTTTTTCCTAAGCTTTGGTGCTAAAATGGTAAATCTAGCTCTTTAGAAGTCTCACTAATAAAAATAAGCATTGTTCTAAATGATTTGCTATAAGAAGACACTGCTGGAGTTAAATTTTAACATACTTTTGCATATCAGAGGGGATCAAAAAGAGCCAACATTCACATATTTTATTTAGCTCTAAAATTTTCTTCTTTGACCAAGAGCTAAATGCAATTAACAAAAACAAATCCTTGCATCTGTCTTTTAATCCGTCTATTTAAATCATAAACAGAACTACTCAGATCAGTTGAAAGTGCAGAGGCCTTACAATGCCACTTTATCAGAATCTTAAACCATGAAGTGATATGAAAGTTAACACACATCCATAAACAGGCTGCAAATAAACTAAATGAATTGGAGAAACCAGAAAGAAGTTGAAAGTGAGTCAAAAGAAACAGTGATTAATAGTGAATACCAGTGGAGTCAGACTAATATCTCAGAATGTACCTGACGGACTACCATTTCTATTTACACCATTTAGTTATATTCTCCTTCACTCTATAAGTTACTATTATCAGGTACCACCATACTGATCACCATTACCTACCGTAGATGTGAAAGGAGTTGGGTGTAGACTTCGATGGCCAGATTATTGAAAGCCAAAGTAATTGGTCAGTAAGTTAGTGTTTTCATTCTTAATGTGGAAGATGACCAGTTAGTCCAGGAGCTGGGTTATCTCCCGTTTGCCACTCCAGATCCACTGCTCACCCTTCTCTATCCTGCCTGGGAAGCTGACAGTGCATTGGCCATAGCAGTGGACCCCCTTAGCCTCTAGCTTCTGGGGGGTTTGGCCAAAGGGGAGTAAGGAATGAGACTGGAGGGAAGAAAGAGAGTGCCACTGGAGTGTTTATAACCCTGGCTCATTCTTGTGTGATACCTGAGGTCCCTAAAATAAAGGCCTCAGCTTCTTCTCAGCTGTCATCTCCACACAGCCCTCTTGTCTCCAGGCTTTCATAAATGCTTCTCTTCTTATTCCTTGGGTCTGGAAGTGGATATATATCCTGGCTATCAGCAGTCCAGGGCTACTGCTCTGTGGGTTGTGATTTCCTTTACCTTGCCCGCACTTACGTAAATAATTCCTCTAATAAACCTCTTCTCGTCCTAATTTAATTGTGCTACGTTTTCCTACTAGGACCACGACACAGACATCTAGTAGCAATTTCAGATATCCTCAGACAATGGAGTGATTTCAAGTTGAGCAGCATTCTTATAATGCAAATCTAGAGAAGATGCTTCAAAAATCATAAAAGTAGCTACTCTCTTCTCTATCAGTATTGCTTTAAGAATTTAAGTCCCAAAGGAATTTCAGTCCTAATTCTCTAAAGTTCTAAATCCTCAAGGGACAGTTTTGTCATTTTGCTCCATTTTATAGAAAGAACAAGTGGTACTCAAGTGATCCTTAGCTCTGCTCACTAGCCAGATTAGGATACTACTTAATGCCACTGGCAAATAACAGGCAGCGTATGGACCAGGCTGAAATGCAAACACAGATCCTTGTTATGACTTTGGTAAGCAATGCCTTCAATCTAACAGAAACTAGCATCTAAGGTTTCTTCCCATTCATCCTGAATAAAATAAAACTGACAGAAGTGAGTAAAAAACAACAACAAAGCTTACCCACATTCATAGGGCATTTTACAAACACATCTTGAATTCTGAATTTTCTCCCAGCGCTGACATTCAGGTACTTCCAGTGTCAAAGGGGCGTCTAAAAGAAAAAGGATAGGAGAGATGCAGTCATTAAGAGAAAAAGAGCTTCTTCATGGTAAAATTTTTTAAAAAACAATTTTATATGTATCATTTTAATTATTGGACCAGGTCATTTTAACCAGGTAAGTCTCTCAACTGCAACAAATTTGTATAGCAAAAAGCAAACAAACAAACACTGTAAAAACATTTAACAAGAGATAAGAGAGCTCCTAGGAGCACCATTCCTATACTTTAATTTATAATAGCCACCATTTCCTTGCACTTTTTATACATTGCAATATTTAATCCTCCATAACAAATGTCCATGTAAGACATGGGGAAACTGAGAGATAGAAAAGTTAGGAAATTGGCACATTTACTCAGTTGGCCAAGCCAGGAGTGAAGTCCAGGTTTGTCTGAATCCAAGGTGAGTAGATCAGGCTCCCTCCCAAGAAGGTGGTGCTTATAAACCATAATAGGACAGAAAGCAGCAACATAACTTGACCTATGCCCGGAGAACTCCCTACTATCCCAAGGAGATGTATAATAATCTCTTACATGTAAATGTCCAAGTGGTCTCTCCTCAACAGTGAATGAATATCCAGAGGTATTTTCACTAATAAAAGTCCTTCCATTACTTTCCCTTTTGTACAAAATGATAAAAATCAACTATCATTCAGTTTTGAAAGCCAAACATCATGGTCCAGCTTTCAAGAGCATAATATGACAGTCATTAACTCAGCCATACCAACCTGCAATGTAAGGAATCTAAAATAAGCCAATATTTCCACCTCCTGCCAGCTTCATTACAATGGAGACAATGGAATATATTTTTGCATCAAAAACTAGATGCCTATTTGATATATCTTTAAAAGCAGTTTATCTGAAGAGCATAATTTTATGGATATACAAACTATAGAATACTTTACTTTGGAAAGTGTAAGTGCTTTATACATTGAATTACAGTCTCATGAACAGTTTATAGACTTGCAAAAATGTTGGCCATTTGAAGCATGCCTGCCATCTCCAGCAATTTCTATAATCAATATTCATTCTGGAAACACATCTCTTAAAAATGGCATTATCCTAAAAGCAATGTGGTATTCTGAACTGGATCCTAGAACATAAGGACATTAGTGGGAAAACTGATGTTTTCTGAATGAAGTTTCTAGTAAGGTCAAGAGCGCTGTACCAATATTAATTCCTTAGCTTTGACCAAGTTATGTCAAGTTGTATAAGATAAAATCTTAGGAGAAGCAGAGTGAAGGGTGTATGGAAACTATTTTTGCAACTTTTCTGAAAATCTAAAATTAATCCAAAATAAGCAACTTTTAAAAATGGTATCTTGATTAATGCTTCTCAACCAGGGGTACTTTTGGCCCCTAGGGGATATTTGGCAATGCGTGGAGAAATGTTGGTTGTCACAACTGGAGGGTGCTACAGGCATCCAGTGGGTAGAGACCAGGGATGCTGCTAAACACCCTGCCATGCACAGGACAGCCCCGAACAAAGCTTGATCCAGCCTAAAATGTCAGTGATGCTGTGGTTAAGAAACTCTGCTCTAGATTTAACAAAGCTAAAGTTTAGTGATAACGCAGAATAAATTAGTTCTATATTATGATTTAGAAATGTATTTGCTTATCATTGATAAAGCTAAAATTTCAGATTTTAAGTTTTTTTCAAAAAGTTGTTTTTTCTTTCTGAAAAACCATTTCTAGAATTCCTAAACCAAGGACTTTTGCATCAAAGAATATAGCTTTCTTATCTTCATAGATTGGTTGATCAAATAAATAAGCTCTTAAGTCCCATGTAGGTTAAGTATCTTTGCTATTTTAAAACCAAATAGCATCATATAAGACTAAATACCAAAACTGCAGGTATTTTGAAACACCAAAATTTAAAACAACTTTGGAGGCTAACAAACCAGGACTTTGTTATAAGTTTATCTTAAGGGTAGTAATTAGTGTTATCCATGTCTTCAGAAAAAACTTGTCTGAAAAACATCCTTAATTAAAAATCTGCTTTAATAGTATTTTCCACAAAGGGGGAGAAAATTCATATGAAATTATGCTATAAAAATGACTTAAACAGATAGTTTAAAAAGACAAGTACATAGTTTCATTGAGAACAAAAGTGCATCCTCATCAAATGTGTATTGTTCTCTTTAATTTGGGGATTATTGGTACTCTAAATACTCCCAAATTAACTTGTATTTATGTTTCAGCATATGTAGAAGACAAAACAAATTGTCTTTCAGTGATGGTCTTGACAGCTAAAGAGCACATCAAGACTGGCAGGCAAGGCCTTCCAACAGATATGCTCCTATGCCATTCTAGCCCCTATCATCTATTTAACACTGCAGCCCATATCACTTCATTAGTAACAGAGTGCTCCCTGTAGCTTGTTCTCTCTTTTAGTTGTAAACATTTGGTTCACCTAAATGTATCACACATAGAATTCAGTAATTCCTCCTCACTATTGAAAGACAAATTTCAGCAGTGAATTTAAAAACATATATTAGAGAAAATGAGAATATTATATAAAATAACACACAACTGAATTTTTCTTCTTTCTTGTTTTTGTTATAAATATATTATTTTCCATGTATTTTAAACATGCAAACAAATAATGAATAGGGGATTGTATTAAAAACAAATCCACCCCATCTCAAATATTTCTTTCTAAAAAGAAATAGTTTGATTTTCTAAATCCCTTCTTACCTAAGGTTCTTAAAAGACCACTTTATTTTGCCTGGTGTTCAAAACTATTATGAATATGTTCATTCATAACATATGGAAGAAATTGTCACTGTACATATAAGATAACAGATCTTACAGTGATGAAAGACAATGTATAAAATATTTTTATTTCAAATTGTTTTTCTATTTTTTATTTTTATGTTTCATTTTTTATTTTTAAAATTATTTTATTTTCTTAATAACTCTACTTGTTTTTTTTGTGTTTTTTTTTTTTTGCCTTTGTTTTTGGAGAGGTTTTGGATCACAGAAGGGTCACAACTGTGACAGGGGAAGATCATTGTTGTGGTGAGGGGGGATGGGTGGGAAGGGAGCACCTGGGACATGTTTCTAAGGCATAAGTATATGATCATGTGTTCACGGAGTGTTGTCATGGTGAATGGAGACCCAAACAACAAGGAAAAGAATATTAAATTCCCATCCTGGGGACTCCTACAATGTTCTCTAATAGAATAGCAAGAATCTCCCAAGTACATCGGCAGTGCCTAGTGAAGGAAGATGGACCATTATGTCAGGCCCTTGATATTGATGATTATACTTATGAACATCTGCTTGTGAAATTGAAACTTAACCTAATATATATTCCCTAAGAGTTACCTCCTGAAAGGCTCCTTGTTGCTCAAATGTGGCCTCTCTCTGAGCCAAATTCAGCATATAAACTCACTACCTTCCCCTTTGCATAGGATATGACTCCCAGGAATAAGCCTCCCTGGCACCAAGGGATCATTACCAAGCACCCACTAGCAATGCATTTGGAAAAAGACCTTGACCAAAGGGGAAAATATTAAATACAGGTGAATTTTTATGGCTAAGAGATTTCAAAGTGAGTTGGGAGGTCATTCCAGAGGTTACACTTACACACATCTCAGCAGGATCTCATTGACTGCCACAGTAAACAGTACCTCCAATAGGAGGGCTCCTGAGAGCTCTGGAGGCATCCAGAGACTATAAGCAGGGCAGACAAACTCAGGAATTTGGCACCCTGTCCGTGGGCCTTACTTTGGAATATAGGCTCCACAGTGTAACAGAGTTAGACTCATTTATAATTTCCATACACATGTCTCTTCTGCCCCTTTTATTTGAACCTATAATTAGCACTATACTTATTAAGTATACATCCCAGAGACTTAAATCTTTGGTCTGTTCTTGTGCCAGTTGAGTCCCAAATCTCAGCAGAGTTGTAACACCTACTCTCCAGTTCATTGGACTCACCCAGGACAACTAACATGGAGATGGTGATGGACAGCACCCATCCCAAGGAACAAAGAGTAGCTGCAGTGGTAAGCAAGACAGTTCCACCCATCTGCCCCATGGGATCTGAGGCCCCTCTCAATCAGAAACAGAGTGGGCATCACCATCCCAAAGTTCTCAAGATTGGGGAATGAATAATGGATGAAAGTAGACTTATTATTATTCTTTTATAGACTTATTATTCTAGCAATGGAAGAACTTGTATCATTGCTATAAAGATAGTGGTGACTAGAGGTTCTGAGGAGAGGGAGAGGGAAGAATAAGTGTAACATGGGGGCATTTTCAGGACATTGGAATTGTCCTGCATGACATGGCAATAATGGATACAGGCCATTACACATTTTGTCAAAACCTATAAAATGGTGTAGGGCAGAGTGTAACTATAGTGTAAACTATATTCTATGGTTAGTAGCAATGCTTCAATATGTGTTCATCAATTGTAACAAATGTACCATGCTAATATAAGATGTTAATGTGGAAAAGTGTTGGAAGGGGAGGGGGTGGGGTATATGGAAATTCCCTTATTTTTTTATGTAACATTTATATAATCTAAAGCTTCTTTAAAAATAAAAAAAAATAAAAAAACATTTCACACAAAAAAAGAACAAGTTCAATTGATATAAAGATGGTGGTTGACAGGGGTCTAGAAGGGAAGGGATAGGATGAATAGGTAGAACAAAAGACATATTTGGGGTGGGAAGATTCTTCTGTATGATAATGTGATAATGGACATATAACATTATGCTTTTGTCAAGGTCTATGGAACTGTACAGCACAAAGTGTAAATGCTAATGTAACAATACACTTTGGTTAGTAGCAATGCTTCAATATTATTTCATCAACTGTAACAAATACACCACACTAATCTAAGATGTCAAAACAGAGGAAACTATGTGTGTGGGTTATATAGGAATTCTCTATGCTTTGGTATAATTTTTCTGTAAATTTAAATCTAAAACTTCTTTACAAGTAATATTGAAAATAAGAGAACAAGTTCATGAAGTACAATTCTTTTCCTTTGGTAACTTTTGCTTTTTATTGTTAAATGTCTTAAATTTTCAAATTTTTTTTTATTTTAATAATACCTATAAACTCTTTGAAAACCCAGAAATAAAACATACAGAATTTCGTTTAAATTATATCATCTGTACTTAGTACAAGTACAGGGGGAAAAAAAAACAAAATAAACAGGAAGAAACCAAAAACCAGTTTTTTTTTGTTTTTTGTTTTTTTTTTTTTAAAGATTTATTATTTATTTATTTATTTAATTCCCCTCCCCTCCCCCGGTTGTCTGTTTTCTGTGTGTTTTTGCTGCGTCTTGTTTCTTTGTCTGCTTCTGTTGTCGTCAGCCGCACGGGAAGTGTGGGCGGCGCCATTCCTGGGCAGGCTGCTCCCTCCTTCGCGCTGGGCGGCTCTCCTTACGGGGCGCACTCCTTGCGCGTGGGGCTCCCCTACACGGGGTACACCCCTGTGTGGCAGGGCACTCCTTGCGCGCATCAGCACTGCGCATGGGCCAGCTCCACACGGGTCAAGGAGGCCCGGGGTTTGAACCGCGGACCTCCCATGTGGTAGACGGACGCCCTAACCACTGGGCCAAAGTCCGTTTTCCAAAAAACCAGTTTTTAAAAATCATTTTTTTGGCACCATAGCAGCTATAAAGTTAATAATTCATACAGAGGATTTAAAGTAAAAGTTTTATTATCACCAAAACTATTCTTGTCTTTTATTTTTTAAGAGATTTATTTTATTCATTTATTTATTTCCCCTCTCATTGTTTGTGCTCACTGTCTGCTCCCTGTGTCTGTTCATGTGTGTTCTCTGTATCTGCTCTTCTTTTTTTTCAGGATGCACCAGGAACCAAACCCAGGGCCTCCCATATGGCAGAGAGGTGCACAATCCCTTGAGCCACCTCCACTCCCTATTCTTGTCTTTTAATGTATTCCATGAGTCTGTCTGTGCCATGTGAAAAAAAAGTATGTTACTCAGACTACAAACTTAGCTCCTTTTCATAGAGGGCACTGATGGTGTTAAAGTGCCAGGAAGGACGGCCCCAGGATGCTTACTTACCTGAGCACAGGTGTTCTCTGACAGACAGAGGGAGTGACTCACCTTTTTGCACGCACTGGGCATTCTTCATCTCAGGACTCCACTTAAGGCTGGACCCACAGAGAAAGGTTGAGGGACCTTCTAAGGACATGCCACCTGAACAGGAAAAGGTCACCTTCTCGCCAACGGCATAGAAATTCTTGAGGGGATGACTCTGTATGCCACCCATCAATTTGGGTAGAACACAGGCTATTTCTAAAGATAAAAGGGAGCAGAATACAAGAGTCATTGATTTTCTAAACAATCTTTAAAAAAAAAAAAAAAGCTTTGATTGGTGCTAATATAGCTGATCTCCTTTTTCCCAACATTAAAGGACCAGGAGAAAGAGGTAAGTTTACTCTTAAAGTGGCTGGTATGTAGTGGACTATGGTAGTTTGAGTTTTTTATGGATACCAGAGAATCATGTTCCTTAAATTGGTCCAACTTTGTGGGTGTGGGGCCCTTTGACTGGATTAGATTCAGTTGAGGATCAGATTAGATTACTTCAGTTGGTCATAACCCAGGGTGGGTCTTGGTCCTCTTGCTGGAGTCCTTAATAAATGGAAAGGAGGAGGATGAAGAGACAGAAACACCCAGAAGCTGAAAGAGAAAGCCCCAGGAGCCAGAAGCTGAAATCACTGAAACAGAGACAAAGAGGAGCCACTGAAGTCAGAGGCTAAAAGCAACAAGGTCTGGAGGAGAGGGGAGAACAAGCAGATGCTGCCACATGCCTGATCATCCACAGCTGCAGCTTGGGAGAAAGCATCTCCTAATAATGCCATAATTTGGACACTTTCATGGCCTTATAACTGTAAACTTATAAGCTAACAAATCCCCATTACAAAAGCCATCCCATTTCTGGCATACTGACCAGGCAGCCTGTATCAATCTAAAACATTGACAAATGAATTACCAAAATCCAAAACAACTCCCAAGCCTCCCACACCTGTCCTCAAAGCAATATGACAATTTAAAATGAATAATCTTACAAGCACATAGTTTTAAAACCCAGCCTGTTGTTAAAACCAGACTTTTCACAGCTTCAGCTTAACTCTCTGGTCTGGTGATATCCATCAGAATTTCCCCAAATGCCATATTCAACTTTATTTGCATATCATTAGCATATGTCCAGTTAGATCATTTGCTGTCTGAATTTTTTTAAAGGACCAATTTTAAATTTGTAACCATAATGTTAAATGTTTTTGGTTTCCCATCTCTGATCTTTCTTACTCAATTACAATCATTAGTTCAAACTTCTATCTGGAAAAAGAAAAGAGAAAAAT
Organism: Dasypus novemcinctus; assembly: GCF_030445035.2. Classification (NCBI taxonomy): domain Eukaryota; kingdom Metazoa; phylum Chordata; class Mammalia; order Cingulata; family Dasypodidae; genus Dasypus; species Dasypus novemcinctus. The sequence goes on along the minus strand of NC_080674.1, from coordinate 44,423,465 downwards.
GAAAAATATGAAGATCTATGGAAAACAAATCAGGAGGGCTCATGATTTAAAAAAAAAATCTTGGCAGTCTCCCTAATGGATTTTGGACAATATTATACAAAATACTGCTCTATTTCTCCATCATTTTCAGCAGAGAACACATTCATTCATTCATAAAAGCATTTATTGAATGCTTATATTTTGCCAAATATGGTGCATATTGCTGCTGGGGACACAAAGTACAAGTCACATATTCTGCCCTCAAGAAGTTAAAAATCTAGCATTTGAATTTGTTTGCTTCTGGCCATGACAAAATTGCTGGCTTCACACTCTTTCTCTTACCAAGAACAAGTAGCAAATCTGTAAAAAGTTAAAAGAAAAAATTGAGAGAATCAGAGAACTACTATGGCAGTAAAAGTTTGAAGGTCTAAGATTCCAGAAAGAAGGGAAGCCTAAAATGATTCTGACAACATGTGGTAATATTTTAATATTCGGGGTATTTGTAAATTTGAAAAAAATATGGTACTGAAAGCCTGATGAATTGAGAAGAAAGCTCCAGCCTAGAGGCTGAAAAGTTGAGGAGGATTTTTGACAGTCATTAGGCTAAGGGGTCCAAAATTCGAGCCAGTCCTGTAAAAAATGAGAGGTTCAGGTAGACATCTAGTACTTTTGGTCAGGGTCTCTTAATAGTTAAACCCTAGGAGTAAAAGTAAACCAGGAAGAAAAAAAAGCCTTATGAACACTGAAGCCCAGTTTCAAAATAGCTCAAACCCTGGATTCCACCTTAAATTCCCTCCAGAAATGAATCTAAAACGTCTCTGGAGGGAGATAACATCATCCAAAGCTTGAAATTATTTCTTCAATTTTTCACACATAATGTCTGGCACTCAATCAAAACTAATCAAACATTCAAAAAGATAAGAATTGGGAAGTTGATGTGGCTCAAGTGATTGTGCTTCTGCCTACCACATGGAGGGTCCTGAGTTTTGTTCCTGGAGCCTGCTAAAAGAAGATGAGCAAGATAGTGACCTGACACAATGGGCTGGCGTGGCGAGCTGATACAACAAGATGACAGAACAAGAAACACAAGGAAGAAAACATAATGAGAGACACAACAAAGCAGGGAGTGGAGGTGGCTCAAGAAATTAGGCCCTTCCCTCCCACATGGGAGGTCCCAGGTTTGGTTCCTGATTCCTCCTAAAAAGACCAGCACACAACAAACAGATCCAGCAAATGCAAACAATGAGGGCGTGGGGAGAAATAAATAAATAAATTTTTTAAAAATGTTAGTATTTACCAAATACAACAACAACAAAAAAGACACTAGAAATAGACCCATGGAGATCCTGATAATACAGTTAACAGATACAGTCCTTGAAATAACTGTGATTAATATGTTGGGGGGAAAATGACAAGATGGAGAATTTTATCAGAGAATTAGAAAGTACAAAAAAAAAAAAAAAAGAATAGAAACAAAAGAATCACCTAGAATTGAAAAATGAGATTCATGAAATTAAGAACTCAAGCTCTTAGCAAATAATTCACAACTATACAAAGAATAAACTGAAAGATAGGTCAATTGGAAATATTTGGAAAAATGGACAGAGAGAAAAAGATGGAAAACAAAGAAAATAATGTAAAAAAATCAAGTGGTCTAAAATATGTGCAATATGAGTCCCATGAGGAGAGGTGTGTAAGAATAGGGCAGAAGCAAAATTTGAGTTTATAATGATCAAGATGTTCTAAAACTGACAAAAAAACATTAATGTGCAGATTTAAGAAGTTCTTTAAACATCAACCAGGATAAATACAAAGAAAATCATATGTGGGCATTTCAGGATTGAGTTGCTGAGAAACAAAGACCCACCCACCCTACCGCCCCCCTAAAAAAAATCTTCAAAGCAGCGAGAGAAAAAAAGACATGATTTCCAAAGAAGAAACGGTAAGACTGACAGCTGTCTTCTCACTAGAAAACAATGAAGTCAAAAGCAATGTGATAACTTCAAAGGTCTTAAAGAAAATACCTGCTAACCTAGAATTTCTTATCCAGTAAAAATATACTTCAAAAGTGAAGGCAAAATATGGGAAGCGGATGTGGCTCAAGTGATTGAGCTCCACCTACCACATGGAAGGTCCTGGGTTCAGTTTCCGGTGCTTCCTAAACAAGACAAGCAAGACAGTGAGCTGATGCAATGGGCTGGCATGGCAAGCTGATGCAACAAGATGACACAAGAAGAGACACAAGGAGGAAAATGAGAGATACAACAAAGCAGGGAGCAGAGATGGCTTAAGTAATTAGGCGCCTCCCTCCCACTTGGGAGGCCCTGGTTTGGGTTCCTGGTGCCTCCTTAAAAAAAAAAAAAAAAGAGGAAGAGGAGTAAACAACTAACAAACAGCAAGCATAAACAATGAGGGGATGGGGAGAAATAAATAAATGAAATCATTAAGAAAAAATGAAGGCAAAATAAAGACACTGTCTGGGGAACAGAATTTATAGGCAATTTTCCACCAGTAGATTTATGATAAAAGAAAGGAAGCTCCTCAGGCAGATGTATCTTATTAATCTGATTATTAATAACAATTATTGATAATAATCTTGTTATAAATTTAATATCTTATTTAAAAAGAACAAACTTCTGGTTTTATTAACACCTGAATAGTGAATACTTATATTCTATTTCACTCATGGACTCCAGAAGACAGAGAGAGAGAGAGAGAGACTGGGAGGGAGGTGGGGGGAAGAGAGAGAGAGAGAGAGAGAGAGAGAGAGATACTATAAATCAGGAAGGAAAAGAAGCCAATTAGAAAAATAAGCAAAGGGGATATCCAAATGGCCAATATGCACAAGAAAATATACTTAACAACATTTGTCATTAGAAAAAGATTTTTAAAAAATAAGTATCACTACAGACTCTACCAGTATAGCTAAAATTTTTAGAAACTAGAAAAATGTTAGTGAGGCTACAAAGATCTATTGACTTCTCAGACTTCTTGTGGGAATATTAATTGCTGAAACCAACTGAACACTATTTAGCAGCATCTACTAAATCCAAATGCATGACCCAGAAATTTCAGCATTAGGTATATACACCAAAGAAAAATGTTCATGTACACTATGACTTCCCTCACAAAGCATGACCAACTGCTTTAGAAATAATATATGCCTTCAGCTCTGTTGATCTATCTACTCAGCAACCAACCAAGATGGAAGTCAGAGAGTAGTCTGGGGGGTGGTCTGACATGCAGAAGCACTTACTCCAATACCTAGACCTGAACATAGTAGAATCCATATAACTTAAGGAAGTAGATTGGTTGTGGTGCACCCCTAATAATTTAGAGAATGTCTTAGTGGTCATAGCCTAAAGTGAGCACCCTGGTCTATTTTAGTCTGCAACAGACACTTTAAGATTGTAATAAAATTTATCCTCCCTGACTGGAGCATTACCAACTAGAGAATGCTGAGGGCTTCTTCAGGGAAATCCTGAAACTTGGACTGGATCGTACCTGCCTCTCAAGAAAGATTGATCAAGACATGGGGCATATGGTGTACAGTTATTTATCTTGATTGATTCTCTTACACATTATTGGCCTATCTTAAATTATATACCACAACTGAGACAACTCACTCTGACATTGCATTTCTCCAACAATCCACTTTAAATCTTCTCCACATCTGGCAATTGGGTCTCCAATAAGAGAATATCCTTCTTTGCAAGTATATACTATGTTTTTCCCAACAGGAAACTTGGCACCTTCACTCTAAATAAAAATAAAAGATGGAAAAGGGTAGGGCTTCTCTGTTTTACATTATCAAAATGTTTCTTTAGATATATTTTACCTGGAAATCATACCTTCTTTAAATTATCTGGAAACCTACATTCAAATAACTGAGTTAAAAGCTTGTCTAAAAAATTACTTTTCTCCAGTAGAATCCTAGTCAACAACACAGATACCACCAGTAACTGCAATAAAGGTACTAATGCCACTACACTACAGTTTATCGATTACTTCCAAAATAACTGTGCTAAGCATTTAACTGCAATTACTTTAATGGACACTGTCCAAGTAATTTCTTTTCCCTTGTATTTTTAGGAAATGGTAGTCATTATACTTTTGAAACTTCTCTGTCAGTCTTCCCTTCATGTTAAGAGGTTATGGATACACAGTTGTATTTAATGGTTATAATCTCCTAGCCTTTCCAGTCCAGGTACTTTTTGAAAGTTTTTGTGTTTTGTGTGTGTGTGGGGGGGGGTGCCTCCTGCTACCCCTGAGCTTTGCAAAGAGACAGATGTGATTGAAAACTAGTTTTCTAAGGTGTTTATTGTAGTGGAGTCATTGGTTTGCAGTAATAAGTCACACTTTTCCATTAAAGGGTGTGGGGTGGTCATCCACAAGGCAAGCTAAAGTTAAGTTGTTAGAAGAACTCCTTAATCAGAAACTGTAGCCTTGCATTTTGTTGCTCTATTTCTTGAAAAGAGCTTGGAGATGCTCCTGATCTGTCCATCTACTGCTTTGGCTCCTTGGATCCCATCCGTTCTTTCACTTTAAAAAAAAACAAGTAATTGTTGCAGAGATCTCTGTGTTTTGCAGTCGCCCTTTTGCAAGAAGTACTTTCCCAAATAAAACAATTTAAAAAAGAGGTTATGGGCTGTTCATTGGCCATACTGCCTAATAAATGCCAGAATGAACAGCCAGAAATGTTCAGCATAATGTTGATCTGCTTCCATTCATCCTCCCACCCCATCATGCCAGGGAAGTGCTGCTGGTACAAACAGATTCAAGGACATTTCACTAGCTTATAGTGCCAGAGGTGAGCTGAGATGGAAAAATGAGAAGAAATTTGAATTCTGAAACTGTGAGGGGTTAATCATGATTTGAATTCTGAAACTGTGAGGGGTTAATCATGCTCATTTGGGGTCTTGCTTCTTTCCCTTACAATTCTGGTTCTCTCCCACCTAAGGAGATGATGAAGAAACTCAAGCCTAAGCCAGGGTTCAGAGCTTTTATCTACTCCAGCTCTGCAGTAGGCACTGCAAACAAATTTCCTGGTGTATGCTTCTTTTCCTTGTCAGTCCTGCTTCTCCTGGCCCAGACTGACTCAGTCATAGAAGTGGTAGGGAACAGAAGGCCCAGGTTTGAGGAAAATGGGGCAGAGAAGGACATTTTCATGTACTCTGATTCTAGCCCCAAGGTTTGCCTCTACCTTGCTGAGGGAATTCCACATGGGGAAATCTAACTCAACAGTGTCCAAACTTGGCTCTATATCAGAACCACTCATAGCATTTTTTAAAAATACAGATGCCCAGCCCTTTTCAATCAGAAATGAGAGGCAGGAATCTCTATTTTTCAGTTCACTGGGCAGCTCTGATGAAGACAGTCCATGGAGAAGTATTTGGAATCCCCTAGCTCTTCAGAAAGCATATCATGACTGGGGTTTGGGACAAGTTCATGGTTTGATAAAGTATATGAGTTTCCTTGGCCTTATACTCTGAGGACATGTCTCCCTCAGGACCTTCACGTGGAGTAGTAAATTTCGGGGAACAGTTTGGGTCTTTAAGAGCCTAGGGCTCATTTGTGCATGTTTTCGTTTGCTCTCTTGCTCTCTTTCTCTCTCCAGTGTACATACTCACACACACACACAAACACATACACCACTTCCATCTCCCAATAAGACCTACTTTGGGGAAACTTCAGCAAACTCTCAGTGAGTATAGCCTATGCGCAAGAGTATGGAATTTGAGAAGCAAAACTCTTCATGAAGAAAGCAAGCCTTGCAGCACTGAGAGAATCCTGAAAATCCTAAAAAATATACCCTCTGTGAATCATCAAGAGACTTCCTGGCGGCTTGGGCCAAAGGCTCCTCCTAATAAGGAGTAAAGCCTCTGTGGCAGTTTGAGATTATTTTATGAATCCCAAAAAGAAAGAGATTATGTTTGTAAACTAATCTAGGCCTCTGGGTGTGATACCCTTTGATTTCATTAAATTCAGGTCAAGGGCCTTTGATTAGATTATTTGATAAGATTGCTTTGGGCTGTTGATTGATTATATCAGAGGGTGAGACTCAGTTTGAGTTCCCACCCCCTTGCTAGGTCTGATATAAACTGGATACAGGGAAGTGGATTTGGCTCAACTGATACGAGTGTCCAAGTGTCCGCCTACCATATGGGAAGTCCAGGGTTCAAACCCAGGGCCTACTGACCCATGTGGTTAGTTGGCCCATGTGCAATGCTGATGTGTGCAAGGAGTCCCATGCCACGAAGGGGTGTCCCCTGAGGGCATAGGGGAGCCCCACTTGCAAGGAGTGCACCCTGCAAGGAGAGCCACTCTGTGCAAAAAAAGTGCAGCCTGCCCAGGAGGGGCACTGCACACACGGAGAGCTGATGCAGCAAGATGGTGCAACAAAAAGAGACACAGATTCCCGGTGCTGCTGACAAGAATGCAAGTGGACACAGAAGAACACACAGCTAGTGGACACAGAGAACAGACAATGGGGGAGTGGGCAAATGGGGAAGGGGGAGGGGAGAGAAATAAATTTAAAAATCTTTAAGAAAATAAAAGTAAAAATAAACTGGGTACACATAGACACAAAAAATGAGCAAGAAAGACAGACACACATCCTCCCATGTGATAGTAAGGAGGAGGCTCAAGCAGCTGAGGCCCCAAGGAGAGATGAGACATTTTGCCTGGTAACTTACAGCTGAGACTGGGAAGAGAAAATAGCTGAGACTGATATAAAAGGCCCTGAAAAAAACAAGCCCTATGACAGGAGAGAAGAGACTACAGTATCACTTAATCACAAAGCCTCAAGAGCCTGGGCTCACAGAGTTCAAGAGGAAGAGGAAGCCCAAAGGAGAAGAGAGACCAGGCAGAGATCACCCACCATCTTGCTTCATTCAACACATGGCAGCTGACTTTGGTGAGAAAGCAACCTTGAGTTGGACTTTCCATGGCCTTGGGAATGTAAGCTTTTACACCAAATAAATACCCATTTTTTAAAAGACAACAGATTTCTGGTGCTTTGCATCAGCATCCCTTTGGCAGGCTAATACAGCCACCGAACCAGGAAAATCCCCTAGAATGACAAGTGGTAGGTGATTCTTGTTCATTCCTCAGTAAGAAACTTGCTCAAAGTACAATAACCTATATCTCACCAGACACTGGCTAAATGTCTTACTGGCTCCAGGAATAAAACTAATACTCCATTCCAAGGCCCCAAATCAAGGCTTCTTTCAGTGGCAAGAATAAAGAAAGTTCTTTAAATTGAGGAACTTCCTTGTAGGTTCCTAATTTAATGTCCAAAGTGGAAATGTTTAGTGACCCTGTGGCATGATTACATTTCTAATTCACTGGGCAGCAATATTGATTTTCCTTACCACAGAAGATATACAAGCTTCTGCAGAATTTTAATCACCTCGGGCCAAAGAAGAAAAGTCACAAACAAAAACCCTCATCATTAAAACTAACATGCTCACATAAAATATTTTTAGCTCTGTTTCACCATGGAAAAAAGAAATAGATTATGACATCGGTTAAGAGATGGAACTTGGGACAAAAAGTAAATGTAAAAGAAAAAAAATAACGAACTTGAACAAATCCATCTTTCAAGGCAGGAGGTGGTGGACAGAATTCTGTTGGAACCAAAGACAAAGAAAAACAATGTGGTTCAAGCAATCTAAAAGGAAAAGGAAAGAAAACATGTAATTAATGTGATGGACTTCAACAGTATAATAAATATTTTGCACTGCAGTGAATTTTTCATTTTCACTTGAGGGAGTCCATTCATGTAAGCACATTGATGTGATTTTTTGACATGTTCTGAACCAAATATTTTATATTCTGAGATAGAAAGCTCAAATATAAACTCAAGCTTAAAAAAAACCCCACAATGCCTTAAATAGCTAAAATAGCTACTAGGTCAGTAATGAGAAAAACAGAAAGAAAAGAAAAAGAAGGACTAAAAAAATTAAAACTTTCTTCTGTTTGGGTCTCGTTACTTTAATATTGAATTAATTCTGTCTTTAAAATTAGGCAATTAGAATCACTGATCCTGTAAGACACAAAATAATAGCTAGCTTTTCCTGAGTATTTATTAAGTGCTAAGTTCCATGGAAGTTTCTCTTTGTGTATACATTATCTCAATTCATACAGCAACCAATATGAGATACATGGAGAAAGCAAAGACTCAGAAAATTTGAATAATTTATGCAACGTTATAAACTATTGCCAAAGCTGGATCCAAGTCCAGTTGGTTAGACTCCTAAAATCACTCTCTTTCTACCTCTCAAAAGGCAATGACGAAGAGTAGTGACTCATAGAGTGTCTATATTTTTTTCTGAAGTATATATGATTGATAGCAAATCCTTTGGTGAAAGCAAGTTTATATGGAGTTTGGGGCAGGAATCCTGGGCCTCTGAAGAAGATGGGGGAAGAAAAGGACTAAGACCATCTCATCCATGCCAGTCTCAACACTTGACTATCACCATGAGGTGACAATTTCAATAGGTCCCCTGAGGTCAATTTACCACCAGGATAGATCCACTTTAGAGATATAAAACCTGAGGGAAAGCATTACAAATAGCCTGTGAATGGTGCCTCCTTCTCAGCAGAGTTCATTATATTCTTGCCACACTCTGAGGAAGCTCAGAAATATGAAGTGATAATCATAATTTTCCTGTTTTTACTGAGGAAGAGGAGATTTCCACTACTCTGAACACAGTGAAAATTTCTTCAATGCTTTCCTTAGGGTGCTCCCCTCCTAGTTTTATTTGTAAGAGGCAATACTCATTAGAGCAGAGGCCTTGAAAGCCTTCGTCTTCCCCAAGAGTTATGCTCTGAAGTCCACATTCTCAATAATCCCAAAGGCTTTCCAGACTCCTTGGTCAGGAGATATTGATAATTATCAAATTATAAGGCACAATGACCTTAGAAAAAGGTAACTCACTTCCTGGTGCTTCAACCAGGTACCCAAACATCTCACACCTTTCTTCAACTCCAATGACCTTCAAATTATCTCATCTGAACTTTTTGCCAAGTCCCTGATTAGAAGAGATTAATAAGGACAGTTTAAAACAGTAGGGTGTAGAAATAAAAAATTCAGAACTTTTGTTCATCAGTTAAGCTTTTTTAATATTGCTTTTGTAAGATTTGCCAGACTACTGAGCTAATCAGTTGAGATATCCACCTCAAATGTCTGGGTATTTGCTTGATAAAGAAGGAGGAGGTGGAGGTGGAAGAGGAGGAGGAGGAAGAGAAGACAGGAAGAAGGGAAAGGAGGGAGGGAGGGAAGAGAAGGAAAGAAGGGAAGAGAGAGGCATATCTGAAAATAGCTGACGTTGAATACTTGCAATGTGTCAAGCACTGTACTAATCACTTTACACATTTAACCTCTTTAAATCCTGACAGCATGTCATTGCGTGTGTTTTTTTTTTCCTAATATTACTATCCTCATTTTAGAGATATAGCCAACAATTTGCCCAAGGTCTTACAGCAAGTAAGTAGGTGGCAGATCCGTCTTATGCCCAAGTTACTGCTCTAAGGCACTCAGCTGGACTGCCTCCCAGTGACCCAGCCTTTTGTAACATGTGTGTAAGGAAAGTTGGAAGCACAAAAGTACAAGGCAGGAGGCAGCTGACCCAATGCTAAGGGGAAAAGCAGTCACAGTTAAAAACTGCTATTTCACTTTTAAATCTTTCCATGGCAGCAGTCATGTGTTCCTTGTTTCCTGCGTGAGGCATTTGATCTATTAACTTCCAGGAGGTCTGGTCTTCATTACCGAAAATGCTCCAGCTCCTCATCTTCGCATTGCCTGCTTTCTGATGTTTCACCAATACAGGATTTCCCACCCCTGCTGGGAGGTGGGTTATTGCATTGTCGGTTCCTTGTTTTCTTTCCTTGAACACAGGGACCCCAAGCCGACCAGCAACTCCAACCTCCATCGACCCCTCCTGTAAGATAAGAGGGATGTTTTGCAGTAAGTACTTGGAGAGGATTTTGGAGCTTAGTTGGATACTTCCTGCTAATGTGTTTATTGGAGGAGCAGAGGATTCTGGGTCATATTAGGTTTACTCTGTTCACTGTGGTTTTCTAGAATGGCCAGAATGTCTCCATACACCGAGTAGGGATGTCCATATTAAACTGTGTTAGCACCTTTCTAGCAATCATAATAGCTTAAATCTACCTATTATTTTACAACTGCTTCAAAGCACTTTTGCATGCTTTGTATCATTATTTATTACTCACAACTATAAATTGAGATGGGCAGGAGGAGGCCTGTTATCTCCATTTAAGAGATCAAGGAAAAATATCATATGATTTCATTTATATGAAATAATTAGAATATACAAATTCATAACATCAGAAACTAGAATACAGGTTACCAGGGGGCAGATAGGGGTGGAGAAAGGGGAGTCCATGTTTAAATTGTGCAAAGTTTCTATTTGGCTTGATGGAAATGTTTTGATAATGGATAGTGGTAATAATGGTGGCACAATATCATGAAAATAATTACCACCACTGAATTGTGTAATCGAAAGTGGTTTAAGTGGGAAAACCCAGAGAATTATACAAGATAAAGAGTGAACACTAATGTAAACTATGGGCTGTAGTTAATCATATTAATATAACAATATTGTTTTATCAATTATAACAAAGGTAGCACACTAATGCAAAAATGTTAATGATAGGGAAAACTGGGTGGGGGTACATAGAACTCTGTACTATCTGCATAATTTTTTGGTAAACCTACAACTGCTCTAATAAAAAATACTAATAATTTTTTAAAAAGAGATGAGAAAACAAAGACAGAGTAAGTAGTTAAATGCCGTGCCCACAGTCACAGTGGCTGGAAAGAGGCACATCCCAGACTGTAACCTGGACTTCTAGCTGAGGTCAGATTCTTTGCATCATTCCAAGTCTTTCAATAAGGCAAGTAAAGTCCTGTTATTCAAGGAGTGACTGAGTATGAACAGAGCATAACCTACCTGGTGTGCCCAAGCTGCTGACCCCAGGGCTGGTGCATTACAAGATGAAGAAATGCATAAGTAGGAGAAATCCTTTTCAAGCCATTTCTTTTTACCTCCTTCCAGCATCCTTTTCCAGTCTACAGGGGCTTTGCTAGCCACCTTTCACTGGAGGGGCTTATGCAACACTCAGTTCTAGTATTTTCTCCTATCTTATCCCTTGGAGGAGGTAAGAGAGAACTTGCACCCCAATCTAAGAGTCTTGCTTTCCTAGTTAGAAAATGATCTAACAAGCCTTCCCCCAAAGCATTGTATCCTAAAAATAGATAGGTGTATCCGGACATTGTAAATCCTCACAGGGCCCACTGGATGGAATGGAGGAGAGTATGGGCCATGATGTGAACCATTGTCTATGAGGTGCAGAGGTGCCCAAAGATGTACTTACCAAATCCAATGGATGTGTCATGATGATGGGAACGAGTGTTGTTGGGGGGGGGAGAGGGGGGGGTGGGGGGGTGGGGTTGAATGGGACCTCACATATATATTTTTAATGTAATATTATTACAAAGTCAATAAAAAAAAAAAAGAAAAAAAAATAGATAGGTGTATTTACTGCTCCTTAACGATCTCTCCCTATGTGACCCACGGCCCTCTTTTGCCCCCACTCAATATCACACACACCAGACCTAAACTAATTTGCCCAATATTTTCCCATGGCCTTCCTTATGTTTTCATAATTATAAGTTGGTTTAATAAAGTAATCCCAAGTATATTAATGGAAATGGTGGGAGTTGAGTAATATTGACTTAATATCTTGTAATTGCTATCCTAGTCCTTTCTAGCACGGGATGCTTTCATTTAAACAGATAACTAGAAATCTAAGAAGCAAAGGAATGAATCATATTGATGGAATTTCAATTTATCAGAACAGATCACTTGGGGAGATATTTGGTAGCAAGGATGCCTTCCTGATGCTGCCTCTAAGTCACCATAATTTCATCATGTACTTACTCATCTATCAAACATTTAGTTAGTGGCTTCTATAAATTAAGCCCTATGTCAGACTCTGGGAATTTAAAAAAGAGAGAGAGAGTCAAACAGCCCTAATGTAAGGAATGAACTTTATAGTAGAGAGAGAGAGAGACATATAAATAAATATAAAAACAGAGTTATATAAATTGTAATGATACTTTGTCTACTCATAAAGTCAACTCCACATAGCCCTATAATAAGTGCTTGAAGCACCAAGCACACTATTGAGAATACTGCAGATGCTCCATTAGTATTTGTGAATCACTGATTGATTGTACATAATGCAAAACAGAAACAGAGGTATTTTGAAGAGCTTACCATCAGAAAGGTTAAACAGTACAAACACAAGCTCCATAGACCTATTTGGACATGGACTTGATGACTGTGGAAGGATGGAAGGTATTATAGGGATAATTCAATTCTAGTGGAGAATGGAGAATGCAGGGCACAGTGAGGATGTTAATTCCAATGGGAAAATGGAGAGACAGCAAAGGACCTTGACCACAGTAGCTGTAATCTAGAGGTGGGGAGGAGAGACAGACACTAAATTCAAATGCCTGATGAAACTTCCACCTCATGCAAAAAAATGCATGATCCCAGGGACCAGAGAAAAAGGGTAATTCTTTTTTCTATTCAGCGCACTGACCTGCCTGATTCCCTACAAGGACTCCTTGCTCACACGCCACACCAAACGTGTATGGTTTGCAATGGCACTGACACTGGGTCCCCTCGACAGTGGCCATGCCACCATTTTGACAAGGCTGGCAATGGCAGGGGTCAAATTCATCCAGATATTCCTCAAGAGCCCGTTTCAGGTATAGTCTTTTCACGGAGGCACAGGGCACTTCCTTTACCAGGTCGTACAAAGGTGTCAGCTATAAAGATAAAGACATTGTAGTCAGTGCTTTAGAGGAGACTATTTTCCTTTGGCATTTAGTATCAATCCTCATAAAAACCAAATCAAGGGCTACTCCTAATGGTAATTCTGATTGTTTCTTGACCAAATTAAAAAAAGAACAATTATCTTTTGTTGCACCAAAATCAATGCAAACTTAGGGAAAATTAGGACCAGTTAGGGGAAGATTAGTGTTTTTATTATTTTGGACTCACAGAACAATTGCAAAAATAATACAAAACCCATACAAAGAATTCCAACATACCCTTACCCAGATACCCAGATCCACCAATTTTAGTACTTTGCCTCATTTGCCATATCATTCTGAATCCATCTACCATCTATCTCTCTATCTCTGTGCATCTACTTTCTAAAGATTTGGGAGTAGATTGCATATACCACACTCCTTGAATACAAAAATACTGCCATGTACATTTCCTAATAGCAAGCATATTCACTTATGGAACCCTTAAGTGCAGTTATGGAGTTGAAGAAATTTAACACTAATATAATGCTTAGAGTTGATATTCCAATTTTTTCATATGTTCCAATATGTCCTTTTGAGCCTTTTCTTCTCCATTACTAGATCCAGTCCAGGATCATGTATGACATTTAATTGTCACGGTCTCTTTAGTTGCTTTAAATTGTGGAAACACCTATATATCATAAAGTGTCCCATCTCAACTACTCCCAAACATACCATTCAGTGGGATTAATTACATTCACAATATTGTGCTATTTTCACTACCATCCATTACCAGATCTTTCTCATCACCCGAAACAGAAACCTTCCACCCCATTATGTGTATACTACTTATCTACCATCATCCCCCTTTGGTCCCTGATAACCTGTACTTTCTGTCCCTAAAAGTTTGCATTTTCTAAGCAGTATCATATACATGGAATCATACAATATGTGTATCTTTGCAGCTGACTTCTTTAGCTCAACATGATGTCTTTAAGGCTAATCCATGTCGTGGCATGTATCAGAACTTCATTCCTTTTTAACACTGAGTAATATTCCGTTGTATTTATATACCACATTTTGTTTATCCATTAATCTGCTGATGAATATTTGGGTTGCTTCCACATTTTGGCTACTGTAAATAAAGATGTTATAAACATTCTTGTACAAATATATATCTGAGTCCCTGTTTTCAATTCTTTGGGGTATATACCTAGAACTGGGATTGCCAGGCCCTATGGTAGTTTTAAAAACAAATTTTTGTATATATGTGCTTCCATAAAGCTGAAAACAAAAAAGCACATTCATTTTGCAGTTAGTTAAAGATTATTTTGAGGACAACACATTTCCACTACTGTAGAGGACAAAAAAAAAAAAATACACCTAAGTTAAATTTAAGTGTCATTAATCTTAAGAAGAAAGTTTATAACTCAGAGACATAATGTTTCTCTAGTGGAAACCATGGACTGCCTACTCCTGGACAAATTTAAAAACTGGTAGATGTCAGTGATCTGTGTTGGATATGGTAAAGGTTTAATGACCTGTTCTCTGGAGAACAAAGAGGCACTGATCTGGAATATTTGCCAATTTCTTCAGTGTAACTCCTTTCACGATGGCCAATTTCAGGCTATGATTCACTGAACACAGAAAGGGGAGGAGACGTGCTCAAGAAAGAGTGGGTACAAGCTGGCTGCCACTTACGCTGCACGTGTCAGAGAGCCAGTCCCTTTTCCCCATGCCTGCCCAACCGCTTCTGAACAGGATTGCTTTGCTTTCTTTCTCTCTCCCTTTCCTGACCAGCTAATAAGTTAGCACAGATATAGTGAGAGTCCCGTGTGGAAAAATGCTTAGTGGAAAATGGTAAAGAATGTCTGCTTTGGCCTAATCAATTTAGGATTTTTAAGGGTTTGTATAGAAGGCAGACAATGGAAATAGGCCATTTTGAATATTAACAATAAAACTTGAACATAAGTCTTCCCAGGGAAAATTCCCCTCCCATCCACACCCTTATTTGGAGGCAAGTGGGAGCAGTGTTGGGTTAGGAGGGTATTTGAAGAGCTGTTAGCTTACAAAATGTATCCAAGTCTCTATACCTCTGAAAGTCAAGCTTTGCCTGGGACTTGACTTGACTTCCAAGGCAAGGAATAGATCACAACCATCAGTTCTGCTATACTGCTTGTTTTGAAAATGCAAAGATCCATCGTGATGGATTCATTTGCTCAGGTACAATTTCATCCACAAGAAGCGCCAGATGAACGAGGAAAACTGTACCCCACAGAACTGGAACTCATAGTAACACATAAAATGCACATGCGCACACAGCTAGGTGACCGCAGTTCACCGCATGTGTGATAAACCACACCCAGCCACATCTGGTTTTACCACTGTCCCTCTGCTTGCAGTTTCCTCCTTTCCATCACTTCCCAATAACTCACAAGCTGTCACCCTTCCATTGCTTATGTCTCCAAGCAAGTTTGATGTTCTTCAAGGTAACATGCCTCATTAATTGCAATAGGTATGAATTTCTTAACAATTTGAGTAAATCTAGTGCTACTGTTTTTATTGGTGCCTATCTTTCTGCTGTTGTTTTAATGAGTGTTATAGGAGAAGTTTTTTTGAGTGTTGTGTCCTGTAGTAGTTTGATATTATTGATGAATTCCATAAAGAAATATTGGATTATGTTTGTAAACTGAATCTTTTCCTCTGAGCATATTAGATTATATTGGATTCATAGGTTTACTTGATTAAGTAATTATGTAAACCTCTTGTGCCAGTAGGACGTTGAGTCCCCACCCTTTGGTGAGGTGGGGACTCACAGATAAAAGGCATGGCAAAGGACAGAGTTAAGGGTTTTCGATGTTGGGATTTTGATGTTGGAGCTTGATGCTGAAGCCTTAAGCTGGAGCCTGGGAAGTAAGCTCACAGAGGAAAGAAAAGCCAGCCCCAGGAAGAGAGGAACCTGAACCCAGAAAGAAGTAAGCCCTGGGAAGAAAGGAGCCTTGAACCCAGAGAGAAGCAAGACCCTAGAAGGGAGGAACCCAGGAAGCCTAAACCCTCGCTGCCGTCGGCAGCCATCGTGCTCCAACACGTGAAAATAGACTTTGGTGAGGGAAGTAACTTATGCTGTACGGCCTGGTATCTGTAAGCTCCTACCCCAAATAAATACCCTTTATAAAAACCAAACAATTTTTGGTATTTTGCATCAGCACCCCTTTGGCTGACTAATGCATACCCCTTCCTCTCTATTTTTCCCTTAACCCCTGAGCTTTTGTTGTGCGATTTTGCACCACTCAGTGATTTGTAGGATCACATATGTTATGTTGTAGAACTGGCTGCCTACAATTCTGCCAGTCAAATTAGAGCCATCTTAATTTAGGCCTGGGAGCTGGGAGCCATGACCAGAGGAAGAAAGGTGACCTGACAGCTGCATCAGTGACAAGCCTAATTGTCTTCAATTTGCAAGAATATACAAACAAACTCCTCTGAATTTGGGACAAAAGGAAAATATACTCAAATTTAGGTTAAAAAATTTAAATGCAATATTTGTCATTAATTTCTCTTGGGATTTACAAGGCATTTACCCTTTAAAATTAAAATGTGAACATACCAGATAATGCACTTACTGTTTCTCATTATTATGTATGCATGCATTTTATTATAAAAAACCTAATTGGGATACAGAAAGTGCTAATCAGAGCAGTCTCTGTTTAACGACCTTGATTTAATTTCATTTTCCCAATGCAAATAAACAAGACTGTTTCTGCTGCTTCAAACAGCACATCATGTACCTTTTGCTTTATGACTTGGGGAAGACTAGTCACAGATTGTGCCCAGGAAGAATATCGCCTTTGGTTTCCAGCAGGATTGTCCAGCTCTAGGAAACTAAGGCCAGCAACCTGCCCTGAACTTCCCCCTCTGACATGTGGATCTCCTCGCAATGTGTTGTCCTGGGTTCCTGTACAAGAAGAAACCAAATGAAATAAGTCAGGATGCATAAGTGAAATGAAAATGAGAACATAAAAGTAAGAAGTCCATTAAGTACTAATCTAACACTATATAATTATCATAATCTAACACTAGAGAATTATTTTAATGTTATTAGATGAAATAAGAGTATCGTGTTATACAGGAGAATGTACTTCTTAGAAGATACATGCATATATTTAGGAACGAAAGGTCATGATGTCTGAAACTTATTTTTAAATGGTTCAACAAATATTACAAATATATAAATATATGACATTTGCATAATGCTAAATAATCAGGCAATATTATAAATATTATATAGTCATATATAGTAAAATATCAAAATAATAAATGTATATAGAATATGGGTATTTATTATGTTCTTTCATTTTTTGATAGGTTTAAATATTTCATAATAAAATGTTGGGAGAAAAATAATTCACTGCAACTGGAATAACAGTAAGCAAAAAACTGTTAGGTCTCAACAACAAAAGAATGAGCCATTAAAAAAATAAATTGGATTTCTTCTTCACTTCTTCAAGTAAGATATAGAGATAGCAAATAAACACATGAAAAAAATGGTTAACAGCAGTAGTCTTAGGGAAATGCAATTTAAAATTCAGTGAGATACCATTACATATCTATTACCACTACATATCTATTAAAGTGGAGAAATTAAAATAAATAAATGAAAAGAACCAATGTCAAGTTGTAGCAAGAATATGGAGCAGCTGTAAATCTCATACACAGAGGGTGGGATTGCAGAATATTACAACCACATTTCAATAAAATGTGGAGGGTTCTTATATAGTTAGTGTGATGGTTTGGAGCTTATGTGAACCTCAGTTGAGTATGTTCTTAAAGTTAATCCATTCCTGTGGATGTGGACCATTGTAAGTAGAATCTTTTCATGAGTAAGATCTTAACTTAAGATGTGACCCACCTTATTCATGGTGGGTCTTAATCCTTTTACTGGAGTCCTTTATAAAAGAATGAAATTCAGCCAAAGAGAAAGAAAGCCATGAAAGCAAGAAGCTGAAAGCAATGAAACCTGGAAGAAAAGGGAGAGACCAGCAGACACTACCATCCATGTGCCTTGCCATGTGACAAAGGAGCAAAGGATCACCAGCAGCTGGTCTTCAAGAAGAAAGCATCACCTGATGATGCCTTGATTTAGGCATTTTTCTCAGCCTTAAAATTATAGGCTTGTAAGTTAATGAATTCCCATTGTTAAAGCCAATGCATTTCATGTTATCTGCTTGAGTAGCTTAGCAAACTGAAACAGTTAAACACATATGTACCATATGACCCAACAATTCAAGTCCTATGGATTTACCAAGGGAAAGTAAAACTTACATGCACACAAATGCTTTTAGTGGCTTTCCTTATAATCATCAAAAACAGAACAACCCGGCGGCGGACTTGGCCCAGTGGTTAGGGCGTCCGTCTACCACACAGGAGGTCCGCGGTTCAAACCCCGGGCCTCCTTCACCTGTGTAGAACTGTCCCATGCGCAGTGCTGATGCGTGCAAAGGAGTGCCCTGCCACGCAGGGGCGTTCCGCGTAGGAGAGCCCCATGAGCAAGGAGTGAGCCCCGTAAGGAGAGCCGCCCAGCATGAAAGAAATTTCAGCCTGCCCAGGAATGGCGCTGCACACACGGAGAGCTAACACAACAAGATGACGCAACAAAAAGAAACACAGATTCCTGTGCCGCTCACAACAACAGAAGCGGACAAAGAACATGCAGCAAATAGACACAGAGAACAGACAACCAAGGTGGGGGGGGGAAGGGGAGCGAAATAAATAAATCTTTAAAAAAAAAAAACAACACAACAACCCAAATTTCCTTCAAGTTGTAAATGGATAAAAACATTTAAAAATTTTTTAAAAACTTGTGGCTCATCCCTACAATTTAATACTAAGCAATAACAAAGGAAGGAAATACACATACACATAACAACAGGCATGAATCGTAAATGCATCATAATAAAAGACTCAAAAGGCTACACATTACATGGTTTCATTCAGTTGACTTGACAAAGATAAAAATGATAGGAACAGAAAACTTACTGGTACTCGTGAAAGGGGATATGGGAGGAGGGGTTGACTACAAAGGAGAACAAGGGCATTTGAGAGGGTATTCTAAATATTCTATATTTTGAATGTGGTGGTGTTACATGATTGTCTTCTTTATCAAAATGAACAGAACTGTGCACTAAAAGGGGTAATTATACTCTTAGTAATTATATCTTGGTAAAAAGGGGGGCTAGTACATACTCAATATTAAAACAAAAACTGTATGTATAGGCATACATCAACACTTAAAAATTTTTTCTGAGATATTTGAATGCTAATTAAATCTTATTATTCCATGCAAGTGCCTCATAATTTCAGAAATATTTTTATCTCCATTTTAAACTGATTTCTACATTGGTAATGACTAAAACTTCCTAATTTGGCAGATTGGATTTTGGGTGATATTCATTTTCTTTCTTGTAACATTCTAACTTTGCCAATTTCATAAAATGAGCATTTTACTTTCATAACCAAAAATGGCTAAAACCTGTTTTCTAAAAAATTGCTAAGTGCTTTCTCATCTTCATTGCTAACTGTGTTTCTTTAATAGGAAAATATTTACCCTCAGTGCAATGTATCACAGCAGCTAATCCTTGAACTACAGAAGTAGAACTACCTGGAGTAATTGCAGATTTCTGAGCACCAACCAGCCCTACTGAATCAGAAGCCTAAGAGACTAAGCCTTAGAATCAGCATTTTAGTGGACTGCCCCAGGTAATCCTTACACATAGTAAAGTTTGAGAATTGCTTCCTTAACCCTCATGCCTGTTTAAGAATTACAGACTCTAAGAAATCTGTTTTATATTTATTCTTAAACCATATTATGTTTGCACTTTCGCTCCTGTCACAGACCCATGAGTCCTTCTGACGCTTTTTGCCTCTGAAAGACAGCCTGGTGCAACAGTGAAGAGGCCAGATTATGAGGCCAAATTTCCAGCATTTGAATCTTGTGACAGAGTCTTTATTAACTATGATCTTAGACTACCTCTCTGTGCTTCATTGTCCCTGTGTATAAAGTAAGAATACTGTTTAGTACCTTACTCTTAGGCAGGAGAAGTATATTGGCTAATTTCTGTAAATCACTTAAAATTGTGCCTGGTACATTGTATGTGCTATATGTTCATTAAATACAAAATAAAATAAGTGGGCTCTTTCCAACAGCCAGCTCAGCTGATGACTAATGTCAACATTTCTCCAATGCTTTCACCCCGTTTCTATTTCCAGATCATTAGTTTTCCAACTTGTTCAAAAACTTGTCCTTTGTCATGTCAGCTCCATGAAGACAGGCACTTTTTCTCATATTCACTGCTATCTCCCCAGCACCTAGAACACTGGATGTGGCTCCATAAATAACTGATGAATGAAGAAAGCGAACAAGTAAATAACTTTAATAAACTTGGTTTTACTGCTCTGTCTTCCTCCTTTTTGTGGTCATCTATCGATATCTCAAGAATCCCTGCTTATTCATTGAGAACTTTAGCACTGGGTCAGTCTTAACCTTCACTCCAGGAAAATTTTAGTTATAATACTGATCAATTCATGATCTCACTCAAGGCACTGCATTCTTGTTTCTATCCCAATCACAATATAGAATCACTTCCTTTAAGGAAATTAATTAGTTCTTATTCACCCAATTTAATATACATTTTTTCAGTTCCTATTTTACTTGACCTCTTAGCATTTCACTCTGTTAACTCCCCCTCCTTTGCTTTCTAAATCACTGATCTCCTCTGGTTCTTACTCTCTCAGATTATTCCTTCTCAGTCCCTGTTCTTTCTCTACATCTTGCCCTTTGCATTCTTTCATCTAATCACTTTCCACATAAAATCTTTTTAATGGCAACTTATAGCCATCAGAATGAAACCAAACTTCTTACCAAGGTGTTTTAGTTTACTCAGCAGCTTAAGCAAATACCATTCAATGGTTCGGCTTTAAAAATGGGAATTTTTTGGCTCACGGTTTTGAGGCTGGGAAAATGTGCGGATTAAGGTGTTATCAAAGCAGTGCTTTCTCCCTGAAGATTGTGCATCCTGGGGCTGGCTGCAGCCATCCTTGTTTCCTCCATCACAAGGCTTGGTACGTGGTGGCATATCCTGGTCTCTTCCTTCTCTTCTGGGTTCCACTGCAGTTTCTTGCTTCCTGTGGCTTTCTCTCATGCGTGTCTGAATTCATTCTACTTATAAATGACTCCAGTAATAGGATTAAGACCTATCTTGTTTGGTCTGAGCCACACACACCTTAACCGAAGTAACTTTACCAAAAACATCTATTTACAATGGGTTCACATCCACTGGAATGGATTAAATTTAAGAGCATGTTTTTCTGGGGTGCATACAGCTTCAAACCACTACACTTGACATCTCAGATCTTTCACAGACTAGATCAGTTTATCCCTTTAGTTTCTCTTTTAATCTCTCAGTGACTACCTCTTGATCTTTCCAACCCTCTCCATCACTACCACCATCAACAGCATGATCCAAAGCCTTTTACTTCACTGAGTATCCATATCACAAAATGGAACTGAACCATATACTGACCTTGTCATTTTGCTAATCTTATTTGCCAACCATCAGGGGAAAGTAGGGGAGTGTTTACGGAGACCATATTTACAGTACACAGGAGATACCCAGTAACATCTCTATTCAGTATGATGTCTCACTGCTAGGGCTGATGAAAGAGAGATCAGAGGTAAAAATAACCACCTAGATGGGAAACACATACAGAGTAGTACACCTGCTAAAGCTTTCAAAAGCCCTTGGAGACCAAGAAATAATGACAAGAGACAGAGATAGAGATTAAAAATGCAAATTGCCCCCCTTCTCATTTACCTGAAGCAGCTTTTAAGGCCTGTTTGGCTTCTTGGCACTTGTGCTTTGATGATTTAAATATAAAATCGAAAGCTTTGGAAGTACATTTCTCCCTAGCTTCTGAATCAAAACCTGGAAAAAATTTGAAAGGCATGAGCTTAATTTCTACATTCACTGAAGATGTCATTTGAGAGGGGGACAGTTGTGGGAGTAGGGATAAAAGATTGTTTCCTGCTACTGTGGCTATCTAATCAAGAGTAAATGGATATGAACACTTCAAAACCTGTTATCTTATACCCACCCAGCAAATATCAATTCTGAAATAGATACAAGTAGAAGCATGTGATGGTTAGGCTAATGTTTCAGATAATGGTGCGGCCTTTGTTTGGTCAAACAAGCACTGGGCTAATTGTAATACAAGGGCATTTCATGGACTTTAATCACCAGTGAGTTGATTGCATAGATGGCTGGTTACATCTACAATCAACTGAGATTTCCATCAGCAATGAGTGATATCTCATCCAATCAGTTGAAGGCCTTAAAAGGAGAAGTGATTTCAGCATTCAGAGAGAGAATTCCTATCTCTTCTTCAGACAGCCAGGGTCTCCTGGGGAATTCATTGAGCACCTTTATGGGAAACCCTGACTTGCAGATGCCCTATGGAATTTGGACTTGTGCACACCCACAGTCACAGAAGACAATTTTATAAAATTTCATACCTTGGAGAGATATTTCCCTAGAGAACCCTGACTAATTCAGAGTGTAATGGCCTCCAGCACACCTACTGGAGAGCCCAAAGCTGGGTTCTGCTTCTATGGAAATTAATTCCTAAAAATTTACTTCAACTGCTCCAGACACTCCATCTTTAACCTCTATAGTTTTTCAGTTTTTACCATCTCTTTTCCATGATGCATAACCTTAGAATGTGAGAATTTCTACTCATTATCAAATGGAGTTTTGCCCATGCATGAAAAAAAAGGAGAATAAAAAATAGCTTTATTTAATAGCTATAATTAGAAGAACCCTAATATTGCTTCATATAAGAACAATTGGGGGGGTCATAGTTCTCAGGGGGTTTGATTACATTTAAATATTTGAATTCTACTTTTAGAAAGAAAAGAAGCTACTCAAGAATAATATGTTTACTTAGCAAATACTTCTACCAACTTGGAAAATTAAAAATAAAAATCCTCCCAATTTCTTTCAAATGCTAATGGGGGTAGGAGGGAGGCAGGAAACAGGCAGTGAAACTGAATCAAGATGAAGCCCCTTGCTGGACTGATTTTCCAAAGAAACATTGCCTCTGTCTTTGCTACAGAAGCCCGTGCTTGTGCATTCATTTCCAGTTCTGGTGAGGTTAGAAAAGTTCAAACCTTAGGGAAATCTTACTTGGTAGAAATGTACCAAAAAAAAAGAATCCAATGAAAACACACAGAAATGTTATAACTTGCCCACAAGGAAAGTCTACAAGACATCTTTGAATCTCACATAAAAAGTCTTATTCTCTTCCAAGGTTGTAAGGGAGTCATTAATAAAGGGGAAGACCATGAAAACAAATGTGATTTGCAATGGAGAAGGAAGTGTGGGCATAAGCTAAAGAGGCAGGAAGGAGCAAATTTGGCTCTGAACACAAGAAAACCAGTCAAAAGTCTTTGGAGAGAAGGAGTGGATGTTACAATGTTGGGACAAAAATAAAAAATAAATAAAAATAAATAAATATTTTTAAAAAAACAACAAAAAAAAACGTTGGGGCAGATGTTGAGGACCCTCCCTTCACAGTAAAGTCAACAAAGGATGAACTCAACGCAAACCCTGATTCTAATAAAAAACTAGCCAATTCTAGCAGCAGAAATAAGCCAAGCTAACATTTCAACCAGTTAGACCTGGGTTTAAATACCCTTCTTACAATGTATATGATCTTAAATGAGTCCCTTAATAGCACAGCATCTCCATTCCTCAATTTGCTGGACAGGGATTATAGCAACCATCTCATGTGATGGTAATGAGGATTGCTAAAATATGTAACTCACCTGTCACTGGAAGGGATCCATTAAATGTCAGCTCTTTTTTTACAAGTTTTAGGTAGTAAGCAACTTGTAATATTTGGAGCAAATGTGCAGATTTTTTAAAGGAATTTGAGCAGTGAAGAATAGAGGTAAATAAAATACTTGAAAAAAAAATATTGGGCTTCTGGAACATCAGTAGATTCCTCACTTAGGTTTCACTAAGGAATATTGTTTAATTAGAGAAAGGGAAAGGTTAAAAAATATTCTAAAAATCCAGTCAACACTCTCTGGAGGTAGACAATAATGATAATGGTTAAACTCACATTTCAGGACACCCTCAAAAGAGTAAGCGACTTTTCTTAAAGCATGTCAGATTTTGAATAAGGTATAAGCGGTTCTTGCAATTTTGGATTTCTTTGCAATCTAAATCTCTATTTGTCAAATCTAAAGTCTTCTAACATTTAAATTAACCATGTGGATTTTTTCTCCACTAAAATCCCTTAAATGGTTTTATATAATGATCTTTTAATACTCTACCATTTTGATTTATTTTTTCTGAGTCCAAATAAAATAGAACTTTGTACTCTCCTCCTAAGGACCCAGACTGCACATAATGAGTCCCATACTGATCGATTAATCTTCGGTAGGCACTGTAGTCATAGAGAGAAGGAAGATGGGAGAGTTCCTTCCAGAACGGCTCAGCAAGTTGTAAAAATTCTGGATTATTATTGATGAACTGAGCCACTTCAACAGTATTCTGAATAACCAGTAACTGATAGCTCTGCAGGAAGAGAAAAGAGTAAAAAGACTTTAGATGAAAGATAAAAAGGCATTAAAATAGTCCCCTGTCTGATGTCTCCACCAACTGCCACTACTAATCAACCCAGACAATATGAATTTTGATTTTTGGTGCATGATGATGTCTTTTCTAGGACCACCTTCTGGAATTAAGCCAAGGATGTTTTGAAGTCTCAAGTAGGAAGAATATCTGAGTGATGCCACATCAATTTATTTTATACACAACCTCTAAAACCCCAAGGTCAAATTTGCTATGCTCTCCCCACCTAGAAAAAGAAAATCAATTTCCTTAACTTCCAAATAATCTTAAAATAAGTATTTAAATAAAGGTAGCAAGTTGTTTTTTTTTTAATTTTCAAATGATAAATACTTTATGAGAAAAAAAGCACAAATAAATACATTATTAAATAAAAAGATAAGACTATATTTTTACAGAAATATAGTATATTGTCCTTTTTTAAAAATGATACTACTACCCTAATTAAAAAATGAAAACTGAAGCCTTTGGTAAATACATTTTTTTTAAAGTTAGCAATAATTAAAAAACATAATATATGAAAAAGTTGACTGATACAACATACTAACCTTTTCCTTATGGAGTCCTTTGTTACTGAAAGTATGACTATAAGAATCAGATGATGAAGATCCAAAAAAGGATGTTTTCCTAGTAGATGATGTAAGGTGTGTTGATGTACTTTTTACATAAGACCAACTGCTGTTGTAAAATTCATAATTAAAATCATTATTTACTTTTACCTGGAAAGAAAATGAAAAAAAAATTTTTTTGACCAAAATAAGTCTTTGGATATTTTACCCAAGTATTTTATCATGGATTCTTTAACCTGGATATTTTCTTCATACAATCTTCCCAAAAAGACAACTTATAAAAACTGTGACTCTCCTCAAAGTCAGGCCTTTATGAGTATAAGGAATAGAATTCATTCTACAATTACAGTTTGTTAAAGAGACATGCCATCAATCTGGACAATCCCAAGCATAGTAGACTGAATTATGTACCCCAATGAAAGACATGTTCTTAATCTTAATCTCTGTTCTGTGGTTAAAGGACCTTTTAAAGAAGTTTTCTCAGTTAAGGTATGGACTCATTTGTGAAAAGGATCTTCTAAATTGCTATTTAGATGTGGCCCAACTTAATCGGGGTGGGCCTTAATCTGCATTTTTGGAGGCCTTATAAAGAAAAGGCCATAGGAAGAAGCTAGAAATCACTGGAAACCAGCAGAGCAGACACATGGAGAGAGAGAGTATGTGTAAGGGAGGCAGAGATGCAAACTAAGGAATCCCAAGGAGCATGGCAAGCCAACACAAGAACGCTATAGAATTTGGGGATTAAGCATGGCCTTGCCAACACTCTGATTTTAGACTTTTAGCCTCTGAAGTCACGACACAAGAAATTTCTATTGTAAAGCCAATGTGTGTGTGTGTGTGTGTGTGTGTGTGTGTGTAGTATTTGTCATAGCAGTCCTAGCAAGCTAAGACACCAAGTGGTTACAACACACATTTCTGTATAGACATCTTCCATACGATGCTACCATAATGGTAGCATTTAACACTGAAATGAGCAAATTAACAAAATGATGCTGACAAAACTACAAATCATTTGGCTCTCAATTTGTCATCTAATAGAAGGGAACACAGATGCAAATATTATAGGAAGCAATTAGATCTTTTAGACTTTTTTTGAAATGTTTGTGTGTATGAGTGTGTGTGATCCAGTAGTAGATTTAATTTCTAATGACATTTAATTTCTACTTCTGTTTGACTTGATCAAGTTATAAAATCATTTATTTTCTTATGTTAGATGGTAGAAGAAAAGGACATCCCAAAAGAATTTTAAAACAGATAGCAGTTAGTCACATGTGGCTAACCGAGAATTGACTGCTCTAACTCAAGGTATGCTTCTTGGAGAAGACATTTATTCATCTTTTATTTACTCTAGATCAGTTGTAAATGAAATGCCCACAGACGGCTGGCAAGTAATATAAATGTTGGAAACATCCAATGGGAAGCATGGTGATGAAGAAGTGAATACACATCCTGTGTAAGTTAAGCCCTCTAGTTATCTCCCTTTCCCTCTCCCCCTCTCCCTATCCTTTTCCTTCCCTTTCCTTTTCTCTCCCTCCCTCTCTTTCCCACCTCTCCCTCTCCCTCACTTTTCCTCTTCCCCTCCCCCTCTCTCCTATAAGAATAGTGTGTTGCTAGTTGCCAGACTGCTAGGGTTCAAATTCCAGGTTTGCCAAGTCTGTTCCTCTGGGATTGTGGGTAAATTATTTAGCATTTCTTTGCCTTGTTTTCATTGTCTGTAAAATAAAGATGACAGCACCTACTGTTTGGAGTTATTATCAGGAAAAAAAATCCATGTAAAGCACTTGGAACTTTACTTAGTACCCAGAAGTCTCCTAATAGATGTGAGTTATTTTTAGCATTATCTAAATTATTGCTGGATAACAAGGTAGATATTGATACCATCAGTACTTCTACCAACAGAGGAAGCAGAGGCTCAGGTAATTTACCATTAGTTAAAATTTCCTTTAGATTATATTTTTGCTATTCATCTGATGTGCATCTGGGATCTCTCTTCAAAAAAAGCACAGTACAATGAACAATGAAGTACACTGAAGACCAACTAAAGAAGGATCCAAGAAGTTATTTATTTTCTCCATCATGATCTTTACTTATCCCCATCAGCAACCCATCCCATGCTGAGAATAAACACAGCAGTTATTCACTGTCTCCCATGCTGAACTAAACAGAATGCACCTTTCCAAAGAAACCATGGAGCAGGAATGTGCTCAAGTTACAAAGACCTTTCTTGTTGTATGAAAAGTATGAGTAAACAGAGAATGTGCACTGCATCAAAGTAAATGGCTTATCAAAAACAAAACAATGCTGGATAAACCACAATGGTGATAACCAAAATAGAGATTATGAGAGAGGTTAACTGATACTAGTTTTGTTTATTCACTAAAATTTATTTTCTAGAAGCCAAACGTTGCCTTTCACACAATACCAAACACCTCAGAGAGCTGAATACCCAGTGAGCCCTAACTCAATACATTGGAACCATCAGGCTGCTCACTGTCTGATACCTACATCGGGATTTAGCACTTCCATGACTGACTCACCCACCTGTCGCTTCCACCTCACTTCCCTCAGGCAGGATCCTCAAAACTGCTCTATTCTTCACTCCATAACAGGCTATAATTTCCCTCTACTTCTGACAAACTCCTTCCAATTCAGTGACTGAAAAGTCATTCCAGATGTCAATCCAAAAACCAAGCCATACTGAGGAAAACGAATGTCAAGATCATGCTGTTATTAAATTATTCCTCTTCTTCACAGGCTGCAGACTTTCAGCACGTCTACCTTCCAACTAAGTCAGAAATTCTCTGTGTTATTATTTTCTCTGCTCTGTAACTTTCTAAATTTGACCACAAAAATACATGCAATTTCCCCCTCCACTCCCATCCCACCCCCTTAT
Source organism: Dasypus novemcinctus (assembly GCF_030445035.2). Taxonomy (NCBI): domain Eukaryota; kingdom Metazoa; phylum Chordata; class Mammalia; order Cingulata; family Dasypodidae; genus Dasypus; species Dasypus novemcinctus. The sequence goes on along the minus strand of NC_080674.1, from coordinate 44,395,484 downwards.
AATTATGAAAGAATTAGCAACACATCTTCCTAGAAGTAGAAGGAAACCATTCTCTGGATATGTTTACTTCACATCCTCCTTTATGACCAAAGGTTGAATTATAGTACCTATTGTTCCCATGTGGATTTACAGATGAAAAAAATACTAAATACAACTAAATGAGAGAGTGAAATATAATGTAAAACTAAAGGACTTTGAAATCTGACAAACCTGGATCCAAACTCCACTATTTAGTTATTTGGTGGCTTGGAACAAGTCAGCCGAGCTATGAGCCTCAATTTCCACATGTAGAAAAGAATAAGCTATCACTTACCTTATGAGGCTGTTGTGAGGATTAAATTTGCATAAATTGCCTAAATAGGGCAGACGCCAAAGTAGACATTGAAAAATTAGTAGATACAATTATTTTTCATCTAAATTTTAGTTTTGATCTCTGTGATTCAAAAACTATTTGACATAGTGGGATAGTGGGTGGGTGTAGCTCAGTGGCTGAGCACCTGCTTCCCATGTACGAGGTCACGGGTTCAATCCCTGGTGCCTCTTAAAAAAAACCAACTATCTATTAAATGTAACTTATTCTATTGTAAGTTAAAGGATGGTGAGTTGGCTATTTATAATCAAAATTGCTGACTGGAAAGGGATCATCTTGATAAATAAAAGTTTTTTTTCTATGAATACCCTAATAGCTTTGGTTTACAACTTTGAGAATAGTAGATAAAGAGAGCTTAACAGAAAATTTTTGGAGTACTCAGAAGAAGGGAGGAAAAGAGGAGTAGAGGGGATATTAGAAGAGGGGAACAAGAAAGAGGCTGAAACAGAATGAGGCCAGCAACTTTAATTTGTTGAAACTGTTAAAGAACATTTTAAGATGGAGGATGCCAACTGTTAATGCTTGAATTTATTTGCGCCACTACAATAGAAATTCTCTCCTCTATCTTTCCTATAAATCCCAAGAGAAAGCCCCGAAAACCAAAACTCTTTTGCATGCATACATTTTGTGTGGAAATCAAGGAATGAGATGTGTTTCATCTTTAGGTGTATATGACAGTAACAGCATTTGGGAAGTAGAATCCTGGAAGGACAGTCTCAGAGATCATAAGCAAAATTAAATAATCAGGCAATATCAGTATTGGCAAGAGTGTGAAGCAGAGGCCACTCGCCTATGCTGCTGGAGGGGGTATAAATTGGTACAATCACATTGGAAACCTTACCTAGTAAAATTTAGCATATGCATGATCTACAAGCAGTAAGGGATCCAGTTGTATGGCCTGGAGAAAGTCTAGCCCATTTGTACTGGGACTCATGAACAAGGATGTTCCTCAATTTTCATAAGACAAAAATGAGAACAGCACACATGAAATAATTAATAGTAAAATAGATAAGTAAAGTATATTCTATTTAAACAATAGTACACTATTCAGCAATAAAAATATTACTGTACTGGCATGAAAAATCTCAATGCCATAATTTTTAGTGAAAAAAAGTCATAGGAAACATATCATATAAACTGTAAGAAAAACTAAACCACAAATCTTTGTTTAGGATAAAGACATATGGGATAAACCTATACAGAAAATCAAAGAAGTAATTAACACAAAACATAAGGTAGTGGTTATCTGAGGGGTGGGAGAGGGATTTGATCAAAGAGGGGCACATAGGAGCCTTCAAAGTCACTGACAGTCTTCTCTTAAGATGGGCAATGGGATATATGGATGTTTGTTTTATTAGTTTTGTTTAACCTGTACATGTGTTGTCCACACTCTTTTGTATATATAAACTATTTTATGATTTTAAAGTAAAAGCATTTTCAAGTAAGCTGACATTGTGCAGTCCTAAGGGCCATACCAGTCATGGCCATAAACAATCATGGCCAAGGCCTTGAGTTTTATATTCATACAGGAGCAGACAGTAAGATCCTGGGCCCACATAGGGCCTGGGACTGAAAATGCAGCTGGAGATATTTTAGTTCGACTGGCACAAGTTAAACGTATCATCTAATTGACATCATTGCCCTGTCTGTGTACATATTCTTTAAAGCTTACATGGAACATTGACAAAAATTGACCATATATTAGACCACAAGTAAATTCTCAACAAATTCCAAAAAATCAATATCATATAAATAATGATCTCTGACAACAATTCACAAATAAGGAATAAATTAAATCAATTTAATTAAGTACCTGGAATGTATAGGAGAGGACATTTCCACTCAGTCTATAGAAATCTCTTTCATCCCCGCTAAACACCTTTCGGCATTGACCACCAAAACTTTTAGTGTTGATAACTCTGTTCCTAAACTGCCCAGTGAGTGCGTTGTAACTATTAAAAGAAAGAAAAAAGAGAAATGAAAGAGAAAGGAAGAAAAGGCAGCTAAAAATGAAAAAATATCACTTACTAAAAAAGTCATCATTAGCAAACTCCAGAAATCCTTGAAATACATTACAATCAAGCACCTCTTTGAGAGACTTCCTATAAACAGAACAGCATCCTAATATACATCACATATTATCCAACTTCCTCTGCTTGGTATAATAGCTAATACTAATAGTTAGGAAAATCCCACATCCTTTCAACCTAAAAACCTATTTGGGAAACACACAGCCCTTTTCTATCTATGGCAACAACAGATTTTGAACTGAATCCGTAGACAAAACCAACACAATTAACGTGACTCTTGAGAGAGTACAATGAATTTCAACTAATTACCTCTTGATATGCTGAATGGTATACTCTTAGAATAATTTTATCCTGTTTCTCTTTTTAAAAATTTTTAAATATTACAGAAAAATCACATCTAACTATCATTTTAATATCAATTCTTTTAAAGCCTGGAACCCTGGCTTGGGTTAGATGACCCCTAAACATTCCTCAGAATTCTTTATGAAAAGACAAACCCAGGATTTTTCCAACTTTACTTGGAAATGAAAGTTTCCAGTTGGGTTGGGAAATCACTTTTCAGCCCAAGTATTACAAAACGCCCCTTTCTCTCCTCTGTTCCTTTTCTCAATCTCTTATCTCTTCGTTCTCTTCATGAATAAGTAGTCCAACATCAGGATAAATAAGACAAATCATTAAGCCAATCCCTTTTATAAGAAAAAGCAAAGCAACCCTTACCCATTTCCAGTGAGTTCTATGTTTGGAGGAGGCTTATCAATGTCACAGGAAAGTCTGCTTTCCAAGTTCTCACACTTGTCTTCATCAGCACTATCTTCTTCACAGTCGGAATCGCCATTGCAAACCAAAGATTTGCTAATGCACTGACCTAAAAAAGAAAAGCAAAAATGAAAGGAAAACACCACCCAAGATTTAAAAGGTTTCTCTCCCACTGCAACACTGTACTGATTTTCTAATGTGAATTTAAAATAAACCCTCAGAGTGTCCAGGTAAGGACTGGTGATTAATCTGATCCTCATTTTGCAAATCATAGAATTGATTTTGACCTCAGCCAGATACAAAATTGAAAATAGGCCCTGAATGCAAACTTCCAGACTCTTGACAATAATGATCAAACAATTTATCTGAATCTGCCAAAATCATAAAATGCCAACTACTGGGAAGATGGATTGACTTCCTGCCCTTCAACTTTCTATTTCTTTTCTGTAATCACTGACCAAGATGCCCAAGTCCTGCTTTTCTGGTAATTTCAGTGTAAAAGCTTTGAGAGCATAGGAATGGATCAAAAGATTAAAACTCAACGTTTCTTTAGCACCTACTCTGTGCAAGACATTCTTGTGGATGCTGGGGCACAGATATGAGTAACCATGGCCTCTAGCCAGCTTTGCTCATAACTTACAATTTAATAGGGAAGACTGTGAAGATATAGATCATTGGTCATTGTAAATGTTGTAATCATTGATCACAGAAAGAGGGCACCAGATGATCTAACCCTTGCCTACCTGCCCAGCATCATCCCCAGCCATTCTCTTAATAGCATGCTATGCCTTAGTCATAGTGGACCACTTGCATGAATAAAAGACCAGGCTTTCTGTCAGCCCCAGTTATCTTGCACTTATAGTTGTTTCTTCCTATACGGTTTTCTCTACCTACCTCCTACTTGGCCTTCAAGAATCAAATTAAACATTATCTCCTCTCAGAAACCATACCTACCCCATAAACCAGGATGCATGTCCTTCCTCTGTTTTTTCATAGTATGTTCTGTGCACAACCATCATAGCACACAGACTACTATATTGTCACTCAATCCAATGCAGCAAACATTTGTTGAGAGCCTACTATGTACCAGACATGTCATATGCAAAAATGGAAAAAATATAATCCCTTGTATTCAAGGAGTTCACAATCCCCCCAAAAAAGATATCCAGGCCAACAAATAATCGAGATTACAGGATAGTACAAGGTATAAAGAAACATAAAGAAGTGAAATGTTAATTAGCTCTATCAGTTGAGGATTTAGGGACGACTTCCTGAAGGACGTATCATCTGATTTAGGTCATCCAAGAAGAGATGTCACCTTTTAGGAGTTTGTAGATACTTTTGAAGAGCAATTAAGATACAGGGATTATTTATGTATTGTTTTCCTGCCAAAAGACTGTAATATTTTTGAGGGAACGGGCCATGTGTTTCATTTCTATATCTACAACCCTCATCACTATATCTGAACATAAGAATAATAAGTATTTGCTAAAAATTGTTGAATTAATTTGACTGCATAAATACAACAAATAAGTCAAACACTATTCAATGTCAAAACTATGTTTTAATCACCCCATAGATAGGAGTCACATATATTGTTCCTTGATTAGCTATTTAGAGCTACTTGTTTTGTAAACATAACAATAATTTGGGCAGTAAAATTATTTAGGTCAATCTCATTGCTCATACCAGATTCACTCTACATCTTCCCCCAAACATGATATCAAGAATTGTTTGGGTCTAAATATGACATCATTTTCTCATGAATTATAACAACTGTATAATACTAATATGTGGTGTTAATAATCGGGTGGGTTGGGGGAAGAACACACCAAATGCAAGATATGAGCTATAGTTAGTAGTAGTATTTTGATGCTCTTTCACAGATTGTAACAAATGCTTCATAACAATGCAAGTATTGGTGGTAGGGTGATCCATGGGAGCTCTGTATGATAGTACGCATGTTTGTTTTATAAGTTTACAATACACTTATTGTTTATATATGTTCATGTCATTAACCACAGTTCTATTCAAAGAGTGTAAGAGTATTCCTACTTATAGTACCAGTTGCATTTGAAAGAATGACAGCTGAGCATGTCAGTAATATGCCAACAAAAATCCTGCTGATATTTGGGGAAAGTGAATTTATAGGACAATCTAAATTCAGTAAAATTCAACAAATATTTATCTATTGAGCAAGTTATACAAAAATTTATCTATTGAGCAAGTTATACAAAATTTGAATTTAGAGTCTGCATCCTGAGACTAAGGAAGGTGAATTACCTGAAAAGCACCTAAAACGCTGTCCACAGCCCTCTTCTGTTGGGCATCCTCGTGTAGGTTCACATAATTGGGTTTCAAAAGGACTTCCCACACAAGCATGGCCCCCATACTGGCCATAAACAGCAACCGGCCGCCTGCGAATCTGAAAGGAAAACAGCTAGTGCTTTTAGATAGCTTCAGTTTCCTTTATCTGAGAAATGAAATCTAAGAGAAATAAATACAATTGGAGAACAATGTTTGGGAAATTGTTTCTGGTGTTCTACAGCAGCAAAACCTCCACAATCAATGAACCCACAGACCCACTTGCCCTTGAGTTCAGTGACACTAGGGTTATAATTTCTAAAGTGCTCTCAGCTATGTATCTCCTTTTGGGGTTGAGTGAGAAAAAAAAAAAAGTGAATCTTGAAGAAAGTGACCTGAATAGGTCGAGCTCAGCTGGGTGGAAATAAAACAGATACAGAATGCTTAAGGATTTTGCCAAAGCTGTATACCAAGAGGTAACTGGAAAAAGGGCAATGAATTATGCCAAAAGGACGGTAAAGGGGCTGAAAATGGGAGCAGAGATTAAGAAGAGTCAGGGAAACCTTTAGAAAATGGAGTCAATTGATTTGAGCTAAACTTTAATCTTTCTTCTGGAAGGAAAGGCAGCTACAGTAATGTAATTTGAACCTGAACAAGATGGCATCGAGGAATCTAGTTCCTTCTATTGTGTCTAAGTAGAGGGGCCACTGAGGAAAACAAATGAGTGGAAAATGGATCCCAGTAAAACAGTTGATAATTTTTTTAATTTTTGTTTTAGACTGATGAAGACAACTCTCATAAGTGGCTTATTAATTTGTTCATTTCCAAGGTCCCAAAGCACAGATTGGGTTGTTTGTACAAGTAATGTTTTCCCTTTCTATCTCACCAAGGTGTCCCTGACGACTGCCTACTCTCAGCAGTGTCATTCCCACCTGTCAAATTCGGATCTTATGACCCTAAGGATACATCCATTGCATGACGGCCTTCTACCCAATGGAAAAAAACAAACAAACAACTAATTGGAATAATACCTTCTAGCTTTCTATTTTTATTTAGATATCTTTCTTAACTGGTTTTTAAATTATAAAAATGTTTTATGTCCTTGGTGTTTGCTTGACTTTAAATAATTTTAAAACTAGCTTTAGATACACATTTTTATCCAATTTAAGCTATCTTAAAACTATTTAACCATTAAAACGTTCAGAACTTTAAAAATAAACATATTTCTAGGAATTTATCATCAGAAAATAATCAGAAAAGAGGACAGATATCTATGTACAAAAATCTTTATTAAAATTTTATTTCTAATACCAAAAAAATGGAAAAAATCTAAAATATCAAACAAAAGGGAAATGTATTAATAAGATAGGTATATTTACATAAAGAAACATTATGCAGCTGATACAATCATACTCACAATATAATGTTAGGTCTAAATAGTAAGATACAAAATTATGAACAAATAATCCTATTTTAAAAAATTATAAACACAGAAAATAAGCTGAAAGAATAAATAACAAAATGCTGATGTATTTGTTCCTTCTAAATAGTAGAATGAGTGACTTTTTCTTTCTTTATATTTTTTAAATTTTCTCCAGTGAGCATTTCATAATAAGAAAGACATTTTTATAAACACTTTATAATCTCCAGGTTAAATCTGGCATTTTATTTTAATTACTTAGGAATTAAACTTTAAAATATTACAAAGTGTTTAGTTTTCCATGGTCACTCACTATTGTGAGGTAAAACAAAGCAGACCATCTAGCTTCTTGTGTTTGTTTCAGTGAGAAGAAAATTTGAATTCAGTCATATAAAACAGATTTTTAATAATCTGATTTCATTTCATGCTATTCCTATTTCTCCTTAACTTTTATCCACTCCTAGCTCAAGGATAAGATTTAGAAAGGTCCTTCAAAAAAGTGAGAATGCAGAAATTACTGTATTGCAAGATTAATTATTAAGCAAGTCATACTTTCCTCCCTTCAAAATCACTAATGTGATTTTCAAGAAACATAAAAATGGTATTCAGAAGTTAATGCCTCTTGGCTATACCTAAGCTAATTCTGTATATAAATAATCAAAGGCAAAGCTTCTGCATGGTCCTACCTGGGTTTTGGTACAGCCGTTGCATTCTGACCAAGGGGCATAGGAATCCCACTGGCAATTGACTGGAGAGGAGGCACTGTTATGGTGTCAAGTTGTCCATCACAAAATAGGTAGAAAGATAAGAGAGGGAACACAGAGAACAGCCAAAATGAAAGAACATTAATTTCATGGATTTTTTTTTTTTCTGGAGACACTAAAAGTATCCCCCAAATGTGTTTTTCTTCGAGATCAAGGAATTCAGCCAACATTTATTAAACATCTATTAGATGTCAGGTGCTATTTAGACACTGGTATTACAGAAATAAATTTTTTAAAAAGGTCACTGATTACTGATTATTGGTAGATGAGAGGACAGGGATGCGATGTGGAAACACATTATCATAATACAATATATCCAATCTGATGTATATCATAAAAATATTCATACATGATAAAGTGTTACAGAAATTTCAATAAGGGAGAAACTAATGTTGAGGACAGAGGGTCAGAACAGATAGGAGGAAGATATTATGACCTCTGAAAGAGTTCAGAATGATGATTTGAAGCATTACTCAGAAATTCTCAATGAGAGACAAAAAGTTCTAATAAGACCCTATGAGAAATGAAAAGCTAAAAAATGGTGGAGGAATTAATTTTAAATGTTCTGCCTCTTAATTTAGGCCACCTCGCAAGCACACATCCTTGTAGGAAACTGCTTTGCTCTTGAGCAATTCCACTCAGATAAAGTACGTGTGGGAAATGGAGAAGTGACTTGAATTGTACTATTAAATTGTTCAATTGCAATGAACAATTCTGACTTTTCATACAACACGCAGCTCTGGTCCTATAGGGAAGGTCTCATGGATTACTCCTAAGAGATTAAGGAAGACTTGCTTAAAACCAGGTTCTTCAAGGAATAATGGATTCCTGATTTCTTGATTTTGAGCACATTCCATGGCTAGAAGACATCATGAGTCAAGAAGATTCTTGCTTATCTGTAGGCTTTCAAGTTACCCTTATAATGAGTTCCACTGCTTAGCTGCATGTGCTTCATGTGTTTTTTATGGGACCAACCTTACTACCTGTAATTTTAACATCACTGCCATATCTCTGATAATAGTACCAATGTTCCAAATGCCTGAGTATTTTTTACCCTTAAACAATCTGAACTTATTGTTATCTATTTACCCAAGGGAAAGCCAGATCCCTTTGGGTAATCCCCAAATCCCCAAGGCTTAGGAAAGAAAGCTGGCTTGGCCTCATCTCCTTGGTACTCCCACCTCACCCTGAGCAGACCTTTCTTATAGCTTTTATCACATTTGGACTGAAATGAATTGCTTGAAGATCTGAATCGCCCAACAGGCTCTCTATGCCATCCTAGTACTCATTGTATCCCCAGGAAGCAGCACAGTGCCTGACACATATTCTGACAGTTCAGTAAAGTGAACTGACCTGGTCCTTTCCCATCAAACACATGTGCAAGCAAAACAAGGCCATGGGTAAATTATGCTGGCTTTTTTTCAGGCCTCAGGAGCAGATAAGATGCTTTGCAAAGATTACATGTTAAGATCAAATTCTGCTGTAGGATAGGTAGGTCTACTCCAGTTCTCTGGATTTGGGGTAAAACATGGTACTGGACCAAGCAAAGGACTTTAAATTTTTTTCAGACTTCAAGTTTCTTCCTTACAGGGAGAAAAGGTGAATAACGTAAAATAAGAATAAGAATGCACTCTTTTGCTATCCTTGCCTTTTCTAAAAATATAGAGAGAACAAAGGTCTTTGAGTGATAAACACATTCAGGCTGCAATATAAAATCAGACTCTAGTAAAGAATGTCTTAAAAAAATTTTTTTTATTAATTTCCACAATCCAAAAACATCTCACCTTGAAAAATCTGGGAACTCTCCCATAAAACCCACCAAAATGAATAAGCTTAACACCTGAAGAAGAAAAAACAAAGCAATATTTTAGTTTGCATTTATTTAAATGAGGTGAAAATCAATGCATTTGTTCAAGTTGAGATTTGTGAATTGGGAGCATAAGAGAATAAAGGAAATAGAGAGAAGCTACATGACTCTTCTTTTTTTTCTTTTCAGTTTCTATTTTAAATAAAAGTTTAATATAATTCTGTTGATCCTATCTCTTATTGTTCTTTTCTGGGAAAGCAACTAGTGATTGGGCAATGTCATGGAAAAAAAATAAAATGAAAGTGCTCACTTCTCTAGGGCTGCAGTTAAATGACCTGAAGCATGTCCTTAGGGTCCCATTACTTTGAATCCCTTTCTCTACTCCCCTCCTCTCCAACTTTAGCACCCTTGAGGAGAAACACCCAGAGAGAAGAAAGCCTGGAGAAGCCACCCCTGCTTACTGCTGTTAAAACGGAGTCCTGGGCACAGAGAGGTAATTCTCATCCCAGCCCTTCGTACTATGTATGGGTGGCTCCTTCAGTGATTAAAACCCCTCTGAGGCCTCCTGTGATCACCTTAATATGGAAGCACAAGCCTGAATACTGAGGCTCCACCCAGTTTCAAAATTGTAGGCCAGATATAATTAGTTTTGTTTTAAAAGACAAGCGGGTACTGAAAAACAAATCTGCAAAGAAAAATAACAAACAATGAACGTTTATTTCTGGGTGGTGAAATTATAGGTGATTTCTATTATTTTTTACTTATATGTGTTTTCCTACTTTAACTGACAAGTGAGGAGGGAATACAATTTAAATCTTCAGTGAGGACTCTGAGAACTTCGAATGCATTCAGTTCAAAACCCAGTATAAAGTCCTTAAAATCTTTTCCCACATTTCAACAGGCCAGTGTCCTCACTTTTTTCTCTGAGCTTCCCAGGCTTCTTTTCCCACAACCTAGTTGTGGAGTCGCTTCCCTACATTTTTTCTAGACCCTTCCACTTGCCTTCCTAGGTTGCCAGTCCTCCAATTAGGTATCTTTCTTTCAGTTGTACTCTCTTAGTTGCCTACTTCTGGCTTTTATAGTTCTAGACATTTTTATGCTTTTCATTCTGATTAGCATATCAAAGGAGCCCAGAGGTACCGAGGAGCTGTGAGCAGTTTCGAAATGGGTGAACAATGTAGAGGAAGGTTTGAATATGTGAAATGTATGATTTTTAAGGTTTTTAAAATTTTATTTTAAACTTTTTTTTTTTTTTTCACATTGTGCCTTTCCTCTGTGCTATGTTTTTATTCCTGCCCTTGGGAAAGCCTAGCTCATAGCTTTACTTGTCATTCTCAGACATTAACAAATAGGCATATTTTCCAGTCAACAAAAATTCTACAAGAGTCTAATATTGATACTTCAATTCCTTTCCTAGGTTTCTGGGGGTCTATAATGGAGAAGGTGGTGTCCACCTCAAAATTCTTCTACCTTGCTCTTCCTCACCTCTTCTCTACTCCCCTGTATTAATCAGCCAAAGGGGTGCCGATGCAAAATACCATAAACCTGTTGGCTTTTATAAAGGATATTTATTTGGGGTAGGAACTTATAGATACCAGGCCATAAAGCATAAGCTACTTCCCTCACCAAGGTCAATTTTTACATGTTGGCACAAGATGGTTGCTGGCATCTGCCAGGGTTCAGGCTTCCTGGGCTCCTCTTCCTGGGTCTTGCTTCTCTCTGGGCTCAGGGTTCCTCTCTTCCCAGGCCTTGCTTCTTTCTGGGCTCACAGTTCCTCTCTTTCTGGGGCTTGCATCTCTTTCTTTTCTGTGCTTACTTCCCAGGGATCCAGCTTAAGACTTCAGCATCAAACTCCAACATCAAAACTCCAACATTAAAAACCCTTCAACTCTGTCCTTGACCATGCCTTTTATCTGTGAGTCCCTACCCACTAAGGGGTGGGGACTCAACACCCTACTGATGTGGCCCAATCAAAGCCCTAATTATAATTTAATTACACCCAGGTACAGACCAGTTTACAAACATAATCCAGTATCTATTTTTGAAATTCATAACTACATCAAATTGCTCCAGTACCCCAAGCATCTTTTTTGGAGAGTGAGATGAGCAAGGACCAAAAAGAATTTTGTTTGGCAGATCCAGCTGAAGTTGAGGGTGGTGAAACAAGGTATGTTGGATATTTGAATGTTGATTCTTCAGCTCTCGGTGTTTTCCTGAGTCTTTGGATTTCCCACCCTGGGGGTCTGTGGCCCATGTTCTCTAGCACAAATGATTCATATATCTGTTCCTCACTTATGACAATCACCAGTGCCTGCTTCCTGGCTTTCCATACTGATGCTGTTGGCAGTGTTTCATCCTGTAGGCAGTTTCTAAGGCAGAGTGCCCAAAAACCCAAGGCTGGCTCCCTTCCAGAATTCCACATTTGGTCCATGGGAGACAAGCACACATCTTTGTCTTGGCAAAATCTAGATTATCACTAACATTGCTGTACTGATTTACTTTGCTACCAGATGGGCCAGCCAGCCTATAGTTTTTTTTTTTCAAATTGCATCAGGGATCCGTCTCTATATCGCTTTTCCAAGGAACACAATCCTTAAGCCTCTATTTGTATACTCTTAAGAATAGGGAAAGCCTAGGGGTCACCAGACTGGTTTGGAGCTACTCTCTTTTGAAATACTGCATAGAATATTAGCATCTCACTTTAAAATGTGTGTGCACTGAGAATTTATTGCTCTTGGCCTTTGAGTTTTTGCCAGAATTAAATTATCAAGTTAAAAAAAAGAGATGTCTTTAATATTCTGCTACATGAGCTTAAAAGAATTTCAGCCAAGTTTTAGGTTTTAGGGAATATACTTTTACTCAGGAATGCCTTTATTACCTCCTTCCCCAAACATGTACTCCTTATTATAGCCCATCACATTCTGCTTCTTACAGACCAGTTCTGGGGATGAGTTATACAAGCTGAATCTCATAGCAGGAGAATTTTTTGAAAACTTGCTAACTGGGTAGCGGAAAAGGAAGCAGTTACTGTTTCTTCCTTTGGGGAGTTTATTATCAAATGGAAAAAATAAACAAAAGTCACATGAATGACAGAAATAGACCAACATCTAAACTGATTCTATAAAGGAATTGCTTAGTTGAAAAGGTATGGTAGATTCGTACTGTGTCAATTTAGCTAAGCTGGAACTACCTTTCCCAGAAGTCCCTTCTCCTCTTCCTTATCACTGAATGAGTATTATCTTATACTTTCATCTTCTGACGTGTTCCAACTACAACCACCATCTCTTCTAATTTCTCCCAGGATTTCAAGTCTGACCATTTGTGTACGTGTTTTTGAACAATGAACTTATTTTACGTCAAAATAAAATCCTAAATTCTGTAATATACCTGGATTTCAAATGTACAAATCCCAAAAGTATAGCAAATCAATCTAATTCATTGGCATGTGCTAATTAATGCATTGATCAATACATTCAGAACATAGAGCACTGTATAGGTGAAGAAAAGTGCAGATTTTTAAAAATCAATTTACTTATACCTTTTAAAGAAATATACATCTGTTCACAACATTTCTAACAATACAGAAATATGGCATGGCACCATAAGTTGATAGATACTATACAGTCACAATAAGCATGTTTTTACAGATTTTCCAAAGACAGGAAATATGCTGATGATATAATGAGTAAAAATATCCAGATACAGTTTGATAGCAATTTAATAAAATAAAATTTATACAAATTCACATAAAAGATGGAAAGAAATAGATTAAAATGGTAACAGTTATCTCTGGGTGAAGAAATAATAAATACTGTTTTCTTTAAATTTTAAACTTATATTTGCCAGTAAGATAGTATTATAATCTGGAAAGGATTTTTTTGTTTAAATGGCACACAAACACCAACACAGTATAGTTGGCAGGCGACAGCTGATAACTTCACATTAGCTCTGGAGGTGGCACAGAAGCAAAGAGGCTATGACCACAATGCATGGCCACATGCCAGCCGCATGTGAGTGAACAGTATCCTACAGCATAACTCAAGGTTTGGTTCAGTCCTAGGAGGGTAGCATCACAGACGGGGCCACAGCAAGCTTAGAGGGAAACTTCTTTTGCTTTGAAATGAGAGTTAAGTTATCTCCTATTGAAGAGATGCAGAGATAGCCAAGAGGATTCTGGAACTGCCTCGATGGATTTAGTTCACATGGGTAGGAGGGCAAAAGAATACTCCTGCTTAAAAGGACACCCTGGAAACCACTTTTGGTTTCTGGATACAACAGGGCTCTCCAAGTTTCCCTTCTCTAAAGTCTGTCATAGAAACATGGCTTTTCAGATTTACAGTAAAAATATGAACATCAACTTTCAAATACAGGTAGGAATACTGCATGCCACTTGGAGTTAAATAATTGTTTAATGTGTTAATATTCTATCAGTCAATTAAAGGATAAATGTCTATTTATTATTGCAGTAGCAAAATACCATAATAATCAATGATTGTGAACACTTACTCTTGAGTACAAAAAAAACTGTTAAGATGTCTTATAAAATAATTAACAAAATAGATTGATGGTTAATAAAAATACTGGGAGAGAGTATGTTAAGTAGATGATTTTAGTAAGACTGTCATATACATTTTGAGCTGATAAATGTTCTAAAATTTAAAATAAAGATAGAAGGCAGAGTAAGAGTAACTGAGATTAAATTTTAACATAATTCCAATTTTTAGCAACTTTTAGGTTCACCTGGTATTGTAGCACCCTAGCATTAAACCAATTAACTTTATAAATTGTGTTTAATATTTAATTATTTAATTCCATGCAAGCCATGAATTATTCAAGGCCCATATATTGTTCCTTCTCCAACCGCAATGGTAATTAAGGGTAGATGCAGTATTGCAGATGGACAGCATAGTTACCTTGAAAACAATCTGGCAACTGACAGTACAGTAAAAATAAAAAAAATTTAAGTTTAAATATAAAAATTTATAAGAACAAAATTGTACTAATAATTTAATCCTATTTTTGTATCCCAAAAACTCAGTCTATGATGGTGATTTCTGTCTTTGGCCTTTTTTTTTTTTTTTTGATAAATACTTCTTTTTTTATTATTTTTTATTACCTTTTTTTTAAAGATACATAAATCGCACAAAATGTTACAATAAAAAATATGAGGTTCCCATATACCCCATTCCCCACACCCCCCACTCCTCCCATATTGACAACTTTTTTCTTTAGTGTGGTACATTCATTGCATTTGATGAGTACATTTTGGAGCATTCTTTGGCCTTATTTTTGCTTGAATAGTAATTTTTAAAATATATTTGGTAGGCCTCTAGTATAATTCCATCTCCCTGTATCACCAATTCTCACAATCCTGCTCCTTTCATCCAGGATTCCAAATTTTAAAGTTCCAAGTCCCTCAATTCCCTTTTATATAAATTTCTTAGCCAGCTCAGTTAAGTCGCAGGCTTTATCGCACGGCTCCCAATAAAGCAAAAATAATACACTGAAGGAATTTTTCCTTAAGAAATAACAGTAGGACTACTATATTTCTTTATCGCTTTCTCAGAAGTTTCCTAAACATTATCTCCCATTTCTTATTCCCAACTGTTTGAACCAATAATTTAACTACCAGACAAGAAAAAGGAGCTCATTTTGGCTGAATTGTTAAATATAAATAAGTAGTTTTAATCATCCCCAGATCTTATATTCTCTATTTTCTCATGTACCTTTCCTTATTTCTTTCAGTTAAATATTACCCCCATTTGAGATAGCTTGATTTATAAAAGTAATGATGTTATTTTTTTAAAAAATAATGACATTATTATCTTACCTTCATGTTTGGGAAAACATTCAAGGAAGAAGAGAGGAGGAAAATTTCTACTGCAGGCACAGAGTGGGTTTTTCAACAGCAGGAAGAACCCAGCAGCCTGTCTCCCTCTTTGTCTCTCACTGGGGTAAATTAACTTGACACCCATATATAGAGCAAGTAGTTATGAAACTTAGCTCCTTTCCCCAGCCAGATTCTCTGGGAACACAAAGAGCCGGCCCTGATACTTAACCTGTGTCTTCAAGCCAGATGCATTTTATCAGTTACACAGGACTTAGTTATAGCCAGCTGGGACTGTTTGGGACTGTATTTCTGAGAAACATCTGCAAACCAGGAAAGAACAGCAATTGTTCTCAGTTCAATAGTTAAGTGATTTTCAACCAAAGGAAACTGTGTATGGCAAGGGATCAGCTTCCTTTCCGTCCCATCTACTAAACTAAAAGGATGCATTCATAATGCTCCTAAAGGGTGTTTGTTATACACCAGACTTTGACATTAAACACTTTGTAGGAGACTAGATCTAAATGCAGTTCGGAAGTGCAATTCCCCACCACCCCCCTCCGAAATAGCCGTATTTACATGCTTGACTTTCACAGTTTGGTCATAAACAGCATAATTTCTGCAAACTCATTTGAGGGCATCATGGATTTTCCCAAGAGCCTCCCTTAATCTTTTGATATTCAGATTTTTCTGTTGGAAAGTTCTTATCACAATCATCATCCATGTCCATTTTCTCATCTGCAGTTGTTACGTCATCTTTTTCTGCCAGATCCTCTTTTGATGGCTTTGTACTGACTAAAAAAAAATCATTTTCAGAGATTTCATGAAATCCTACATTTTTTGCAAGATTTCAGATCCCCTGTTGAAACTGAACTACAGTTTCATTTGCATTGTTTGGCCAAATATTTTTAAACTCAATGCAAGAACATTATGGGTAAGATAGACATAAGTATTAAGTAGAAAGAAAATTTGAGTTGATACTAACTTTATAAGTTAACAGTCCAGTAATGGATATCTTCAAGTTGTAATACTTTTTCTTCCTACATCCAAAGAACTTGGATAATAGAGACCAGCCTCCCCAATCCCATAAATTAATTGTGGCCTTCCAGAGATAGACCTTCCACATCTTTTATTAAAACCGTTAGTGATTTCTGTGGAAGAAATTGTTACCACAGAGAAAATGGCCCCTAATTCCTGAAAGAAATATTTTTTTAAAATTCATCTGTCATTGCATGAGTTTCAGATGTCACTGACTCTTTTTAAGTACTCAGTCTGCAGTTCTATGTTCCGTGCCTGTCTTAGTTTGGATTTCCCCAAAAGCAGATTCTGAGACAAGGATTCAACTGCAAATAGTTCTGTTTGTTTGTTTGTTTGTGAGAGGTGATCCTAGAAAGTACTGCTAGGAGTGAGCAATGAGACAGGGAAGGGAAAGAAGTCAATAAAGGGTGCTTTACCAAGCAAATTACTCTGTGGGCAACTGGAGCTCAGTTCCAATGTAAACACTGGGTTACATTGCAGAGCGCGTTTCAGAGTACTTCCAACTAGAGGGTATAAGAAACTGCAGTATTTATCCACTGTCACCTTTTCCATTGTGAGGGTGGTTGATGGTAGTTTCTGGAGGTATTGACTCTATAGCACTTCCCACTTGATCTTTGGACAGGCTGAGCACATGCCTGTAGAGGGGAAAAAAAACACTTCAAATAGAGAGTTTCAGATATTTCCAGTATTTTTTATATAGAGGTGTTAATAGGATATAGGCAGGACACCAACAGCGTCTGATACAGTGGCTTTTCATTCTTCCATTTTTTCATGCATTAATTCATTCATTCTAGGCTCAACAAATATTTACTGAGGATGAATAATGTGATACACTATGAGGTATGACAGGTAGAAGTCTTGTCTAGATCCTTCTTTTTCTTCACCTTTACCTGGTATAGTAACTACGTTAGCCTATCTATAGGCTACCTCAGTCTAGGTGATGATTCACATACACATAGATGTATCATAACCATTTAGAGCTTGTATCATTCAGCCTGGGAATCACACAGATTTTGTAACTCTGAAAGGCTTACCAAAATTACCTTTCTCCAAGTGCCTTGCACTCTTCCATCTCCACATCTTTGCTTTTCTGTTTGGAATTTTAGTGGAGGAACCATTGGAACAAGGCCTTTAAATATGGATGAGGGGAAGTGGATTTGGCTCAACAGATAAAGCATCTGCCTACCACATGGGAGCTCCAGGGTTCAAACCCAGGGCCTCCTGACCCATATGGAGCTGGCCCATGTGCAGTGCTGATGTGTGCAAGGAGTGCCGTGCCACACATGGGTGTCCCCCGTGTAGGGGAGCCCCATGCACAAGGAGTGTGCCCCTCCCCCGAAAAAATAATAAATAAATAAATAAATAAATAAATAAATATGAGTGCCAAACAGTGGGAAATTTGATCACTGGTAGGAGTAGTATGGACCTTATTCAATGGACAAAGAGAACTCACTCATTGAAAGATTTTTAAAATGGGTATAACATGATCAAAGTGGTGTTTTAGAATGACTGAGACAGTGCTAGTGTGCAGCCTACATGGAGAGAGTTGAGAGGAAGCAGGAAGAGAGGCTTGGAATTTATTTCAGTAGTTCAGACAAAGGACAATCAGGGCCTCATTTAGGAAAGGAGATACAAAAGGACCAGAAGAATTCACAAGGCTTTGTGTCTGATTGAACATGGTTTCATGCTTGATTGACTTGAGAGGGTTGGGAGAATGTAAGAACAAATGAAAGGAGCAGAGAAATAAGACATTAAAGAGAAAGAGATGGTTTTGGAGAGGGTTGTTCTTTGTTTGTTTTAACTTGAGGAAAATATGCAACATAACTTGAAATGTAGATCTCTGAGGGATGAAACCTGGGGTGGGGAGATAGGTGGAGCCACTGGCACTGAGGCCATAACTGAAGTCATGGGAATAGACGAGTTCTACAGACTGATCACAATGAAGTACAAAACCACAAGAAAGGCCATTATTCAGGGGGCAGGAAGAAAGAAAGAAGCCAAAAAGGGAGAGAGAGGGGTTAGAGAAGGAGAAGAAAAATGAAAACAATGCATTGTCAAGCCAATTCTGAAGAATTCTAATGAGAAGTCAGTCAACAACCACAAATGCCATATGGAGGTCAAAGAAAATGAGTATTGAGATAAAAGCACACCATTTGGCAAGTAGGGTATTGTTGATGAACTTAAACAAGAGTTTTCCAACATATTTTCCACAGAATTCTGGTGCTACAAGATACTTCGAAACTTAATTTGTGGTTGGGAATGGATGTAGTTCTGTGGTTGAGCACCTGCTTCCTATACAAGGTCCTGGGTTCAATCCCTGGTACCTCTGGGAAAAAAAAAGTTAATGTGTAGGTTAAGTATAAGAAAATGTGTGTATTACAGAGCAGGGCTGCTCTGGCTCTGAACTACTTACTCTGGCCTGGGGGATTCTTTGTGGGGGTGGTGAAGGAAAGAGAGCTTTCCTATGCTCTGGGAGATATTTAGCAGCATCTCTGGTCTTTTCCCACTAGATGCCAGTAGCACCCTCCCCCCAGATGTCTCCAGATATTGCCAAATATCCCCTGAGGGGCAATATCATCCCTAGTTGAGTACCACTGTAACAGTATCTACCCCTACCAAATGCCTAGGCTTAGAGATCCACAAAGCGCAGTGCACAGGTCATTGTAAATTAGATGTTGGAAAGTTCTACACTAAAAAAATGGTTTTAACTTTGTTCAACTAGAGTTTGACAAATGTACGTGTATTTGTATTTCATGTATTTCTAACAACCCTCCCACCCCCACCTCAAAAAAAACGTATTCCACAAGGCTCACTTTAGCAAATGGTCTGTTCCAATACTAGATTGGGTGAAGGGGAAAGAAAATTTCTGTCCGAGAGGTACAGGGTCAGCAAGGGCACAGGCGTCTCCCCTTGCCTGCTCTGACACACTCCCTATTCCGCATTTGTCCTCCCTTCTCCAAGTAGCTCCTCAAAAACTGTTGATATCCCCAGGCTCTAATAAAGCTACCAAGCCACTGATGATATCAGGAAGCTATTCTGGTCCACCTCGGGGAGATTTCTGAAAACATTTTAACCAGACCATTTCATTCACTAGCCCTTTCATTTTGTTCTGAAGTGTTCCAAATGTTTCAGCTGACTCTAGGGACTTAAGAGGCTTGAACTCACTGGGGAAGCAGAAAGCCTCCTTTCTCTCTTGTATTGAGATAGATAGGGTCAGAATCGAAACTGCCAGGGATTGAAGGAAAACAGCATCCCCTAGTGGCAGGCATACTCCAGTCCCTTGTGTAGAAGAAGAGCCGATTTAACCTTCTGCCCTTGATCTGAACCACGCAGGAGAGAGGGAGACACAGTGAGTCTTCTTAGGCTCCAAGTCAAGTGCTTGTTAAGCTAATGAGAACTCCAAGTGGAAATCTTTTTCCATTACATTGTCACTTTGAACAGTTTGAGAATGAAAAAGGGCTTCCAGGCAATATTTTATCAGAAGGAAGATTTCGGAAAAATGATGATTGTTAAATGCTTTATCATTACACCAAATAAGATGTTGCCCTTCTCTGATGGTAGCACTACGTTAATGCTGTAATTTGTGCACTAATTTAAAGTGATGTCACTAGATCAATATTCCCTGTTGGCAACCAGTCCTTCATAAGAATGCTGTTTAAGGTTTAAATAGATTAAGAAATATTTATAGGGAAGCTGATGTGGTTCAAGCAATTGGACTCCAGCCTACCACATGGGAGGTCCCCAGTTAAGTTCCTGAAGAAGACAGCAAGCTGGCACAATAGACAGGTGTGGTGAGCTGACGCAACAAGATGATGTAACAAGAGACACGAGGAAAAACATAATGAGAGATACAACAAAGCAGGGAATAGAGGTGGCTCAAGCAATTAGGTACCTCCCTCCCCCATCAGAGGTCCTGGGTTCAATTCTTGGTGCTTCCTAAAGAAACAAGGAAGACGAACAGATACAGCAGGTGAAAACAAGGAGTTGGGGAGAAATAAAATCTTTAAAGAAAAATATTTATAGGCATACCTTGTTTTATCATGCTTTGCTAATTGCACTTTGCAGATACTGTGTTTTTCACAAATTGAAGGTTTATGGCAACTCTGCATGAGTCTATTGGTGCTATTTTTCCAACAGTAGGTGCCTACTTGTGTCTCTGTCATTTTTCGGTAATTCTCGTTATTTCAAACATTTTCATTATTATTGTACATGTTTTGATGATCTGTGATCTTTGATGTTACTATTGTAATTTTGGGGGGTGCCACAAACCATGCCTATGAGAGGACTAACTTAATTGATAAATGTTGTTTGTTCTTGTTGCTCCACCTGTCGGCCATTCCCCCACCTCTCTCCTTCTCCCATCATCCCTATTTCCTGAGACACAACAATATTGAAATTAGGCTAACTAAAAACCTACAGTGGCCTCTAAGTGCTCCAATGAGAGGAAGAGGTGCACATCTCTCACTTTAAATCAGAAACTAGTAATAATTAAGCTTAGTGAGGAAAGCATGTAGAAAAATGAGATAGGCCGAAAACTAGACCTCTTGTGCCAGTTAGCAAGATGTGAATGCAAAGGAAAAATTGTTAAAGTAAATTAAAAGTGCCACTCCAGTGAACATAGGAATGATAAGAAAGCAAAACAATGTTATTGCTGATATGGAGAAAATTTTAGTGGACTGGATAGACCAAACCAGCCACAACATTCCCTTAAGCCAAAGTCTAATCCAGAAAAAGGCCTGAACTCTCTTCAATTCTATGAAGGCTGAGAGAAGAGAGGAAGCTGCAGAAGTCTGAAACTAGCAGAGGTTGGTTCATGGGCTTAAGGAAAGAAGCCATCTCCATAACATGGAAGTGCAAGGTAAAGCAGTAAGTTTTATGTAGAAGCTGCAGCAAGTTATCCAGAACTGAAGCTAAGAAAATTGATGGTGGCTATACTAAACAACAGATTTTCAATGTAGACAAAACAGCTTTCTATTGGAAGATGTCATCTAGGACTTTCTTAGCTAGAGAGGAGAAGTTAATGCCTGGCTTCAAAGCTTCAAAGGAAAGGCTGACTCTCTTGCAGCTGGTGACTTTAAGTTGAAGCCAATGCTCATTTACCATTCTGAAAATTCTAGAGCCCTTAAGAATTATGCTGGATCTACTCTGCCTGCATGCTATAAATGGAACAACAAAGCCTAGATAATAGCACATCTGTTTGCAGCATAGTTTGCTGAATATTTTAAGCCCACGTTGAGACTACTACTCCAGAAAAAAAGATTACTTTCAAAATATTACCACTTGTAGACAATATACCTGGTCACCCAAGAGCGCTGATGGAGGTGTACAATGAGATTAATGTTCTCATGCCTGCTCTACATCCAATCTGTAGCCCATGGGCCAAGGAGTCATTCTGACTTTCAAGTCCTATTATTTAAGAAATACATTTCATCAGGCTATCACTGCCTTATGAAAGTGATTCCTCTGATGGATCTGGGCAAAGTCAATTGAAAATCTTCTGGAAAGGAGTCATTATTCTATAAGTCATGAAGAACATTTGTGGCATGGAAGGAGGTCAAAATATCAACATTTACAGGAGTTTGGAAGGAATTGAATCCAACCCTCCTGGATGACTTTAAGGGGAGCAAGACTTCAGTGGAGGAAGTAACTGCAGATATGGTAGAAATAATAAGAGAACGAGAATTAGAAGTGGAGCCTGAAGATGTGACTGAATTGTTGCAATCCCATGATAAAACCTTAACAGATGAGGAATTGCTTCTCATGGATGAGCAAAGAAAGGGATTTCTTGAAATGGAATCTACTCCTGGTGAAGATGTTGTGAATGTTGTTGAAATGACAACAAAGGATTTCAAATATTACATAAACTTAGTGGATAAAGCAGCAGCAGGGTTTGAGAAGATTGACTCCAATTTTGAAAGAAGTTTTACTGTGGGTAAAACACTATCAAACAGGGAAGCAGATGTAGCTCGAGTGACTGAGCGCCTGCTTCCCATATACAAAGTCCTGGGTTCAATCCCCACTACCTCCTAAAAACAAAACAAACACACACAAAAATGGAAAAAAAAAAAACCAATTCTCTCATTGGGGAGTGTATGTAGCTCAGTGGTTGAGCATCTGCGTCCCATGTACAAGGTCCTAGTTTCAATCCCTGGTACCGCCTTTAAAAAAAAAACTGCTATCAAACATCATCACATGCTACAGAGAAATCTTTTGTGAAAGCCTCAGTCAAAGCAGCAAACTTCATTGTTGTCTTATTTTAAGAAACTGCCAAATTCACCCCAAACTTAAGCAACCACCACCCTGATCCATCAGCAGCCATCAACATTGAGACAAGATCCTCAAACAACGAAAGATTACAATTTGCTGAAGGGTCAGATTATGGTTAGCATTTTTAGCAATAAAGTATTTTTAATTAAGGTATGTACTTTAGGTTTTTTTTTAGACCATGGGTTCATAGCCTTTTCTGTTCCACAGACCCCCACAAGAATAACTTTTTTTTGAATTTCAATTCAAGCTCACGGACCCTTTGTTAAGAACCCCTGTTTTAGCCAATGTTATTACTATGTAAAACATAACTTTATATGCACTGAGAAACCAAAAATTCACGTGACTTGCTTTATTGCAATATTAGCTTATTGTGATGGCCTGGAACTGAACCTGCAATATCTCCAAGGTATGCCGGCACATGGCACTTCCCTTTTGGACAGCTGTCATTGCCCTTTACAAGCTTTTGCCCTGGTGGCCCTGATGGCTTCTGTCAAAAGAACTGCTACTGAAAATAGAAAGAAGAGAGTTTTGTTACCAGCATAACAATTCGCGAATTGGACAACACCAACTAAGAGCAGGGTTACAAAATATTCTAGGAACATCAAGAATTTATAGTCCAATGTGAGTTCTCTTCTAGCTGCTTATTGGAACGTGGAGGCAGAAGGAAACTTAGACCCCTTTTTCTTGTCCAATTTTTTAAGTTTCATTCTCCAGGCTGCAAATTCCTAAAAGCTGATTGCAGTCAGCATAGGGTCCTCTAATTGTGTGCCTCCTTTCCCGGGGGCCATTTTATAATCCAGATCCTGAAGGTCAATTTAGAGTTCCTTTAGCACAGCAAATGGCAAGGATCAAATTACACTGAGGAGGCCAATCAGATATTTTGCCATTATGGTTTTCAACAGTTGACTGGCATTTCCTAAATTTCAGGGAAGGTCCTGGATTTGTTTTGATTTCTGAAAGTCATCTGAGCTTTCCTTATCTGCAATTTGGGCTGTGGCAGTAGCTTGCATATCAAAGATACATTTCATTTAGTTTAAATTTGAATTAGGTTAAACTGCTCTGAGAAGGAAGATTGCAGTGGTTCTGTAAAAAAAAGATGAGTAACAAAGAACAAGGTCATTTATTTGAGGGACACTTTAAATTTGTGGTGCTCAAAAAGGAAGTTGTGTGTTTGTTTTTTTGGACCAAGAGTTCAGCATATTGTAACCCTAGAGTAAAAATCAGTCCCTTGAAAATGTCAGCCTCTTCCCAAAATTTTAAGCTTTACCTCCTTAAGCTGCGTTAAACAGGTATGTTTTAATATCAGTTTCACCATTACATATTCCACAGGTCAATAAAGACTGAGGAATGAGAGGTAGAAAGAAGGAAAATTCTGAATTTGACAATCTCTTCAAATGTTTGTTTAAGAACTGTATAAACCAGTCACGATAACTAGCAACTACTCTTTAAGAATAAGAATTTTCTTATAAGCAAAAACACTATTCTGAAGTTCACTGACACAAATATGTGCTCTGAAGGCACTCTGGGTTCAAATCTTGGGCAAGTTACCTAGCCTCTCTGACTCTCTGTTGTCTTATATGAAAAGTGGAAATAATATTTAATAACTCATAGACTTATTATATTAAATGAGATCATGCAAATAAAGCAATTAGCAACATGTCTAGCATATAATAAACTAAGCCCAATAAATGTAAGATAGTATGAAAAGAATACAAACAACCTAGATATTCATCAACAGAGATTGGTTAAAGATATTGGCATACATATTAAATAGAGTATTATGCAGTTATAAAAAGAACTGAAGAGCTCTTTATGTGCTGATATGGAAAGACCTACCAAAAAGACTGTTAAAGGGAATAAAAGAAAGCTACAGAACAGTATGCTGCCTTTGGAATTAAAAGAAGGAGAATAAGAGCCTATAAATTCATATTTGTATTTGCACAAAGAAATCCTGTAAGGATATATGGTAAACAATAAAAATTATCTTAGTAGGGAGGCATGTAGGGAAGTGGAGGTAGGTGAAAAATCAAAACAGAATAGATAGAAATAGAGGTGGGGCCAATGCTTTTCACCTTATCTCATTTTGCATTTTTTAACACATTAATGAATACATTACCTATTCAAAATTTTTTCTAATTATTTAATTTTGTTAGCAGTTATTTTATTATTCTAGTGTGCTAGAGTAGGCCTCCTAATAGATTCTTTGTCCTTTGATTGTTCATTCGTTCATATGTTTGAAGAAACGTGAATATAATGTAAGGATACATGTAGCAGTTTGGTATTATTTATGAATTCCAAAAATAGATATTGGATTATGTTTGTAAACTGGTCTGTTCCTCTGTGTGTATAGATTATATTAAATTCAGTGGTTTCACTTTTACTTAATTAAATAATAATTAACGCTTTGATTGGGCCATGTCAGTAGGATGTTGAGTCCCCACCCCCTTGGTCGATGGGGCTCACAGAGAAAACTACACAGCAGAGGAATTAGTTGGAGTTTTGATGCTGGAGCCCCAGGAAGTAAACACACAGGAGAAGAATACAGAGGAATAGAGACAGCTCCATAAACATAGCAGAGGCCCCGGGAAGAGAGAGAGCCTGAGAGTCTACAGCTAACCTGTGGAGAGACCAGAGCAGCTGAGCCAGTACTAGAAATCTGTTGGCTTTTAAAAGGGTATTTATTTGGGGTAAAAGCTTACAATTATAAGGCCCTGCAGAGTCCAACTAAAGGTTCTTCCTCACCAAACTCTGTTGCCATGTATGAAGCAAGATGGCAGGTAACGTCTGCAAGAGTCAGCATTCCTCTTCCCTCTGAAGGTTCCGTGGGTCTAGCTTCTTCTGATCTCAGCTGTAGGCTGGCATAGGACTTGTCTCTCTTCCCAGGGCTCGTTACTTTCTGAGCTCAGCCGCTCAGGTCTCTTCACAAGATCAGCTGTAAACTACCAGGCGAATGGCTCATCTCTCCTCCTGGGACCTCTTCTCTGTCTCTGGAGGTGTCTCTCTTCCTGTGTGTATCTTTTCTGTGTATCTACTTCTGTGTAAGAGTCTGTTTCATCAGCCCACCAGAGGCGTGGAGACTCAATCTTGCATACACTAGTGACATGGACAAATCAAAGCCCTAATCTTGATTTAATCAAGTAAACAGTCTCTTTAAAACAATCTAGGCCTTTTCCATCAAACATTTCACAATCCCACCAAAAAACACCCCTACCCATTTATAAAACCATTTCAGCATTTTGGTTATTGCAAAGGCACGAACACTCTCTCTGGTACCAAATTCTATTAGTCAGCCAAAAGGGGTGCTAATGCAAAGTACCAGAAATCCGTTGACTTTTTAAAAGGTTAATTATTTGGGGTAGATGCTTACAGATTCAAGACCCTAAAGAGTACAACTCAAGGTTTCTTCCTCAGCAAACTGTTGCCACATGTTGAACCAAGATGGCAAGTGACATCTGTGAGGGTTCCATCTTCCTCTTCTTCTTAAAGCTCCATGGGTCCATCTTCTTCTGATCTCAACTGGCATAGGGCTCTTCTCTCTTCCTGAGGCTTGTTTCTTTCTGGGCACAGCTGCTCTGTTCTCTTCACAGGGTCATCTGTAGCCTATCAGGCTCATCTCTCTCCCAGGACCTCTGCTATGTCTAATGAGCTGTCTCTCTTCCACTGTGTTCCTCTTCTCTGTGTATTTACTTCTATGTGAAAGTCTTTTATCAGCCCACCAAGAAGGGCAGGACTCAATGCTGAGTCATGCTTTAATAACATGGTTGAATCTAAGCCCTAATCTTAACATAATTTAATCAGACATCTCAGCCAGATCTAATACAATCAAAGGGTTATCACACCCAGAGGAACAGACCAGGTTACAAACATAAGCTATGTCTCTTTTTGGAATTCATAAATATCATCAAATTGCCACAATGGGTTATCCTTTTTGCCTCAATTTTATTACATAAAATAGGGGTAATGAAACCTTAGTTATAGGGTTAATGAGATTCAAAATATAAAATGCACACTGCAGCATCTTACAAGCCCCATGAATGAATTAAATATTTTCACATATATACATGTACATATATACACTTCTGTATTCACATACATGCATAGACAAACACATATCTGTGTAAGCAAATATGAGCCAAAGAAAATTTTTATAGAACAGTTTATCCAAAGATATTCCTTCATGACACACAATTTGGGTACCAGACTTCCTGAGAACAATCTAATCAACTTATAAATATGCATTCCACAAGGGCCCCATTTAGTAATTTCCAACTATATGGCATTAGATTCTCTTTTTCTTGCCTTTATTTATTTTTTTAATATTACATTAAAAAAAATATGAAGTCCCCATATACCCACCACCCCCCTCATCCCACTCCTCCCCCCATAGCAACAATCTCCTCCATCATCATGAGACATTCATGGCATTTGGTGGGTACATCTCTGAGCACTGCTGCACATCATGGTCAATGGTCCACATCATAGCCCATACTCTCCCACGTTCCACCCAGTGGGCCATGAGAGGTCATACAATGTCCAGTAACTGCCCCTGCAGCATCACCCAGGACAACTCCAAGTCCCGAAAATGCCTCCACATCTCATCTCTTCCTCCCATTCCCCACGCCCAGCAGCCACCATGACCACTTTCTCCACACCAATGCCACATTTTCTTCGATTACTAATAACAATAGTTCATGAATAGAATATCAGTAAGTCCACTCTAATCCATATTCTATTCCTCCATCCTGTGGACCTTGGAATGGTTGTGTCCACTTCACATCTATATCAAGAGGTAGCTTAGATTCCACATGAATGCAGGATGCAATCCTCCTGCTTTCAGTTGTAGGCACTCTTGGCTCCATGGTGTGGTGGTTGACCTTCTTCAACTTCATGTTAGCTGAGTGGGGTAAGTCCAATAAATCAGAGTGTAGGAGCTGAAGTCTGTTGAGGCTCAGGGCCTGGCTATCATATCGTCAGTCCAGAGATTCAGGTCCCCTGGGTATATTTTAAACCCCAGCACCAACTATAGTTCTGGTAAAAGTAACAGGAGAGGCTTGTGAACAAAGATCACATCTGAGTCCAGCTCCATCACAAAGAAACACAACCTCCAAGTAGGGCCAACTGACATGGTACTGAACTCCATCTGCCATGACCATAGAACGTGTGGGTCTCTGTAGCCCTCAGAAGAACCAATACCCGGGGTTGTATCTACTTTATCTGTCTCTGGGACTCTGCTGAGGTGTGCATAAGGGCAACCCTTCTGATAACCTCCTGGCACTTTTTGGAGACTCATGGCCATATAAACTCATTTGTCCTTTCCATTTCCCCCTTGATCCAGGTTAAAAAGCATTTTTAACTCCTGGTATTATATGTTGACTGAGATATTCTGCTGGTCCAAGTTGACCCTTTTATTCAAGGTCAACATTAGATTCTTACAGTTTTGTGAACATAGTCATTGGGGTACCTAGGGATATTTTAAAATTTACATTATCTTTAATGAGACTGTACAGACTTATCAAAGTAGCCATATCTTTTTTTTAGATTGAAATTATATCAATTAACATTGCACTGCAATAGAGATATTACAGTTCCTACTATTTAGAAGCTCTAGTTGATAGTTGCATGCATTATATCTTTGATTAATGGAAAGGTGAAACTACATTATATTAATAAATACTATTATTGTTGCATAAGATCCAATGCAAGGTGAAATGGAGAGGGCACATTATTTGTGAAAAAGTCAAGAAGAACTCTGCAAAACATTTAGCATTAAATGTAGAGACAATAGAGGCTAGTGGCTTCCTCTTCTTTCAGTAAGACGAAAATGGGGAAACATCATAATGGGAAGCAGATTTTCAAAACTTTCTAAGCACAGGAAGTAACCTCTCTTCACGGGGACATTAAGCAACACGCTTGGATTATGTAAAACAGACCCATGGAAATGGATTTTCTTTTTGATATTTAAACTGTGTCTAAAGCAGTCCTTTGCCATAGAATTAGATCCTCTAGCAATTTCATTAATTAATAATTATAAACTACCTTTGTTGCCAGGGAGATTACATGTGTATAAACATATATTATACACATAGACACACACACACACCATGGTAACATTGTTATAGGTAAGTATTAAAAATGTTTTTGAATTTTGGACTATATTTTCAACACTTAGTTTCCTTCAAATTCTTCCTTGAACTGACACATTGATCTATTTATTAACCTAAAAACATATATTGAGTACCTTCCATGTAATTTTATGCTGATTACTGGGCATAAAAAGATTAATATGACAAATCAGGTTGAGGAATTTATATTCTAATGGAATAGCGTGTGATAAGACACCACTGAATCATTTTTTAATTTTCCCTCCTCCTCACTGGCCTCCACACCCAGTCAACAGAGTCTGAGAAGTCTATGTCTGATTTCTGTGCCCTTCCATTCTGTCCTATTGTCATTGTCCCTTCCAGGCCTTCCATGTCTTTTACTCTGCTATATCCTATCTGGTATTTATTTATTTTTATTGAAATATAGTTCACTTAACATGACATTCACCCTTTTAAAATGCACAATACAATGGCTTTTCATATTTTCTCAAGGTTGTGCCGTCATCATCATTATCTGATTTCTGAACATTTTCATCATCCCGCAAAGAAATCCGTTATACATTAGCAGTCGCTTCCCACCCCAGCCCTTACCCCCAGACCTTGGAAAACAGTAATCTACTCTGTCTCTATGGTTTTGCCCATTCTGGACATTTCATATAAATGGAGTCATACTGTGCTTCAATCCTTTTTATGACTTTTTATGGCTAAAAATATTCCACTGTTTGCATATAACACATTTTGTTAACCATTTATCAGTTGGTGGACATTTGGGGTGTTTCTACATATTGGCCATTATGAATAATGCTGCTCTGAATATTGAGTACAAGTTTCTGTGTGGACATATCTCTTTAACTCACTTGGGTATATATCTAGGAGTAGAATTGCTTAGTAATATGGCAAGTCTATGCTTATCATTTTCAGGAAATACCAAACTGTTTTTCCAATGTGGCTGAGCATTTTACATTTCCATTAGCAGTGTATCAAGTTTCCATTTTCTTCATATCTTGCCAACACTTCTTATTGTCTGTCTTTTTGTTATTATTTTTTAATTATTATTCTAGTGGGTGTGATGTGTTATCTCATTGTAGTTTTGATTTGTATTTCTCTAATGACTAATAAGGTTAAACATCTTTTCATGTATTATTGGCCATTTGTATATCTCCTTTGGAGAAAAGTCTATTCAGAATCCTTTTTCATTTTTTAATTGGGCTACTAGTCTTTTCTTTTGAATTGTAAGAATTATTTATGTATTCAGGATCCTAGATCCTATCAGATACATGTTTGGCAAGTGTTTTCTCCCATTCTGATAGCTATCTTTCATTTTCTTGATATTATCTTTTGAAGCGCAAAACATTTTTTTTTATTTTAAATATTCAATTTATCTATTTTTGTTTTTGCTCTAAGTGTCATAGCTAGGAAAATGCCAAAAATGTACACCTATAATTTCTTCTGAACTGTATAGTTTAATGCTACCATTTAGGTCTTTGAGTGATTTTGAGTTAATTTTTGTATATGGTATGAGATAGAAGACAACTTCATTCTTTTGCATTTGGATATCCAGTTGTCCCAGTATTGTTTGTTGAAAAAACTTTGAATTATCATGGCATCCTTGTCAAAAATCAGTTGCCCATACATGAACAGACATCTACACACTGATGTTCATAATAGCATTGCTCACAATTGACAAAAGACAAAAACAACTCGGGTGTCCATCAGTGGACAAATGGATAAATAAATCGTGGTGTATGCACGTGAATGGATATTATTCAGCTGTAAGAAGAAATGAAGCCATGAAGAACATTACAACATGGCTCCACGTGAAGGACATTATGTTGTGTGATGCAAACCAGGCACAAAAGGACAAATATTATATGATTTCACTATTATGAGTTAAATATAATGCACAAGTCCATGGAGTTAATAACTAAAATATAGGCATCAAAAAATAGGAGATGATAGGGAAACGGACTTTGGCCCAGTGGTTAGGGCGTCCGTCCCCCACATGGGAGGCCCGCGGTTCAAACCCCAGGCCTACTTGACCCGTGTGGAGCTGGCCCATGAGCAGTGCTGATGCGCACAAGGAGTGCCCTGCCACGCAGGGGTGTCCCCCGCGAAGGGGAGCCCCACGCACAAGGAGTGCACCCGTAAGGAGAGCCGCCCAGTACGAAAGAAAGTGCAGCCTGCCGAGGAATGGCGCCGCCCACACTTCCTGTGCCGCTGACCACAACAGAAGTGGACATAGAAACAAGATGCAGCAAAAAGACACAGAAAACAGACAACCGGGGGAGGGGAGAGGAATTAAATAAATAAATAAATAAATCTTTAAAAAAAAAATAGGAAATTATAGAATGGAAAGCTGAGGTTTAGTCTGTGCAGAATTGGTAAAATGGGTTGTAAATATTTAAAAATGACTAGACATGGTGAAAGCACATCATAGGGTATGTAATTAGCATCACTAATATATGGGTATGATAGTGGCTGAAAAGGAAATTCTAAGGTCATGTATATCACTATAAGGAAAGCTAAAAAATTAAACATGGGACTACATAGCGCAGTGAACACACTTGTAAAAAATCTGTATGGTTAATAGTGCATATATAATAATGTCTTTCTCTGAAACAGAACAAATGTACATGAAACTTATAAGATATTAATATCAGGGTGATATCTGGGCAAAATATAACCAAATCAAACTATGGACAGTAATGTACAGTAAAAATTAATAATCTATCAGTGGTGAAAAAAAAAGTGTTCTAAGTAACACAAAGTAGACAAAAAGTACTACATATTGTTTGACTACATTTATACAAAATGCAAATACAAATAAATTAGAGAGACAGAAATAGATTAGCAGTTATGTATGACAGAGGAAGGATAGAGAGATTGAGAGGTAGCTACTAATGTATTGGCTTCTTTGTTTGCTTTTGTTATTCATTTTTTGTTTTTTGGAGTAATGAAAATGCTGATATTGATTGAAGTGATGATGCACAACTCTGTGATTATACCAAAGGCTATAAGTTGTACACTTTAGATGGACTGTATGGTTTATGAATACATTTTAATAAAATGATTGTAATTTTTAAAAATCAATTGCTCATAAATGTATGGGTTTATATCTGGACTTTCAATTCTGTTCCATTGATCTATATGTCTAGTCTTATACCAGCACTGCACTCTCTTGACTATTTTAGCTTTTTTAGTAAGTTTTGAAATTGAAAAGTGTGAGTCCTCCAACCTTGTTCTTTTCTCAAGATTGTTTTGGCTATTATGATTCTCTTGCATTTCCAATGAATTATAGGATCATCTTATTAACCTCTGCAAAAAAAAAGGTCAGTTGGGATTTTGATGGAGATTGTATTGAATCTATAGATCAATAAATGTAGCATAGCCATCAACAATATTTTCTTCCAATCCCTTTTTTTCCAAAAGTATTTTGCTGGATATAGAATTCCTCATTGACATATTTTTCCCTTTTAGCACTTTGAATGTGTCACTCACTACCATGTGATCACCATGGTTTCTAATAAGAAATCAGTTGTTATTATTGGCATTCCTTTGTATGTGATGTGTCATTTCTCTCTTCCTGATTTCAAGAATCTCTCTTTGTCGCAATTTTTTGTAGTTAGGTTATTATGTGTCTAATAAGGTATAAGTCTTTCAGTTTATCTTACTTGAAGTTCACTGAGCTTCTTAAATGTATGGATTAATATCTTCCATCAATTTAGGGAAAGTTTCAGTCATTATTCTTTAAATATTCTTTTGACCTCCTTTTCTCTCTTCTCTTTTTCTGAGACTCCCAGTTTCCATTATTTGGTATGCTCTTCGGTCTTCCACAAGTCTTTCAGACTCTATTCATTTTTCTTCATTCTTTTTCCTTTCTCTTTCTCAGACCAGATCATTTCAATTGATCTACCTTCAAGTTCGTTGATTGTATCTTCTGCCTGTTCAAATCTACTTTGAGCATATCTAGTGAACTTTTCATTTCAATTACTATATTTTTCAACTCCAGAATTTCTATTTGGTTATTTTTTTATGACATTTATATCTTTATTTATATTCACTATTTGATAAGGCATTGTTCTCATACTTTCCTTTAGTTCTTTAGACATGGTTTACTTTAGTTCTTAAAGCATAATTAAGTTACATAGAATAACCAATTTAAAGTTCTTATCTATTAAGCCCAACATCTGGGCTTTCTCAGAGATGGTTTCTGTTAATTGCTCTTTTCTTCTGTGCATGGGCATATGTTCTTGTTTCTTTGCATGTTTCCTATTTGCTTTTCAAAACTGGACATATTAATAATATAATATGGCAAATCTGGAAATTAGATTCTCCCCATTCTGCAGGATTTGTTGTTTTGCTGCTCTTTGATATTGCTGTTGTTGTTTGCTTGTTTAGTGACTTTTCTGAACTAAATCTGTAAAGTCTGTGTTCTGTCATGTATGACCACTGAAGTCTCTGCTTAGTTAGCTCATTGTTTGGCTAGTAATGGCACAGAGATGTCCTTATCCACCTAGTACAATAAGTCTCCAAGTCTTTGCCTAGAAGCTCTGGGTGAGTGTTGGGGCAGAGCCTTCAACATTCATTCATGCAGTTGATAACTACCTGAACCTTCATTTCCTGCTAGTACAGAAGCTCAAGCTCATCCAGAATTGAGAGCTTAGGCTTCTCAGATCTTTCCTGTGCATGTGCCCAACCTTAAGTGTGTGCACAATTCTACACAGGCACATGGCCTTCTAAATTCCTAAGAATAAGTCATAGCTTTTAAAACCCCTATGTACATCACATTCCCAAGCTTTTACTTTTGAGCATTTTGGTTAGCATATTGTTTGCCCCAACTCTGATCCACTGCCTCAGGCAGTGAGAAGTTAAATAATTGCCTCTAAATGTTTCCAGCAAATGCTCTCTGGTAAAAGACATCAAAAGATGAGACCAATAACAGGTAAAATAAAGACAACTTTGGAAGAGGGGTCTTCCAAACCACGAAACAGATAAAATAATGATAATTCTCTGGATATGGTCTTTGAAGGAGCAGCAACCCTGTTCTGTCCCCTCCAGTGGCTGCCAGGCTGAAAGTTTTCACTATGATTATGAACTGTTGATTTTCAAGGCCACCAAAGAACTAGAAAGAGAGGGGATGAACTAGTAGGGCAGCTAAAAATTCACAGATCTCACTGTTCTTACTGAGACTGAGATGTTTATCTTGAATAAATGCTCCCCAGATTTCTGCAAGCTTTTGGTTAATTTCCAGAGTTCTGGAAAAGCTGATTTGGACCATTTCTGCTATTGTTCTCACTTTTTTTAGGAGCAGAGAATTTTTGGAGATCCTTTCTAAACCATTTTTGCTGATATAACTTTAACTGGTTTTATGTTGTGAAAAGGAATTTGCGAATCATCATGTAATTCAAAAAAGAAAAATTGTATTATTTAAAATGTATACACTGATTAAGAGAAAAAAGACAAGCCACAGACTGGGAGAAAATGTTTGCAAAAAATGATGAAGGACTTGTATCCAAACTATACAAAGACCTCTTAATACTCAATAATAAGAAAATAACCATCCAATTTAAAAATAGGTAAAATATTTGAACAAATTCCAAACTAAAGAAGATACACACATATGATCAAAAAGCATATGAAGGTAGCAAATGTGGCTCAAATGGTTGAGCACCTGCTTCCCATATGGAAATCCTGGGTTCCATCTCCAGTGCCCCCTAAAAAACAAAAATAAACAAACAACAAGCAAAGTAAATGCAAAAACCAACTCAGGAGAGCCAAAGTGACTCAGTGATTGAGCACCAGCTTCCCATGTATGAGATGTAGGGCTCATTCCCCAGCCCCGGTACCACCAAGAAAAAAAATAAGTTAAAGAATTACAAATTAAAACAAAAATGGCTTACTACTACACACCTACTAGAATGGTTTTTTAAAAAATGACAACTGCAAATCATGGTGAAGATATTGAGCAACAGGAACCTCTCAGTTATTGATGATAGGTATGAAAAACGGTACAACCACTTTGAAAGACAGTTTGGCAGTGTCTTACAAATATAAATGTAGTCTTACCATATGTATTAGTCTTCCAAAAGGGTGCCAATGCAAAGTACCAGAAGTCTGTTGGCTTTTATAATAGGAATTTATTTAGGGTAAAAGTTTACAGTGCCAAGGCCATCAAAAGTCCAACTCAAAGCACCATAAGAGGTGCTTTCTCACCACAGTCCTGGTTGCCACATGTTGAAGCACAATGGCCACCGATATCTGGCTGGTCTCTGCCTTCCCCTCCGGGTTTACCCTTTTCTCTTGAGCTCTGTGGGTCCAGCCTCTTGAGGCTTCATGCTTAAGTGATCCTCTAGTCCTCTTTCTCCTGGCATGGTCTTGTTTCTTTTCCTGCCTCCTATATCAGTCTCAGCTGTTCTGCTTTCTTCCCAGTTTCAGCTGTATGCTGTCAGGTGAATGGCTCATCTTTCCCTGGGGCCTCGGCTATTTGAATCTTCTTCTTTCTGTCACATGACAGGATAAAAAATGACAGCGCTCTCTCTTCCCATGTCTGTCTGTGTGAGTGCCCGTTTATATCAGAACCAGCAAGGGGATGGGGACTCAACCTGAATCACACCTACTGACGTGGTCAAATCAAAGCCCTAAATCTAGATTACCTTAACAGGCAATCTAATCAAAGGACCTTCAACTGAGTTTAATACAATACAAAATAACCCAGAAGAATAGATTAGTTTATAAACATTATCTTTTTCTTTTTAGGATTCATAAAATAATCTCAAACTGCCACAAAGACATGATGGGAACTTAAATCCCTGTTGCTAAGTGAAAGAGGCCAGTCTGAAAAGCCTACATATTGTATTATCCCAACTATATGACATTCTGGAAAAGGCAAAAGTGTTGAAACAGTTGAAAGATAGACAGTTGCTAGGGTTTGGCAATGGGAGGGATGAATAGGTGGAACACAGGAGATTTTTAGGGTGGTGAAACTATTCTGTATAATACCAGAATGGTGGTAATATGACATTCTACATTTGCCAAAACTCAGAGGATGGATCATATGGTTTATAAACATGTTTCAATAAAGTTGATTTAAAAACAAACAATTCATAGAACACCACACAAGAATAAACTCCAATATAAACTACGAACTTCAGTTAACTAACAATGCATCTGTTGGTGCCCCTCCCCAGGCTTGCCCTAATGAAAGCCCTGGACCTGGAACAATTCCTTATTTGGAGGTGAGCACGTGCTTGGCCCAGGTCCTTCTTCCTTATAAGGTGATGTTCCTGTCACAGTGAACAACTTCTTCTTACTGCCTAAGCGTGTGCATCATATGGCACCTGGCCAACCCCACTAGTATATCTGTTCCCAGATGAGGGAGAACTGGGTCTCTCACTTTATCAAGGGGGGCATGCACAAACATTGCCCTCATACTGTCTGGGGGACCCACCAGCTGTGGGAGACCAGTGTCCACTACTGAACCTGAACCAGGTTTGTCTCATCTCTATGTGAGGAAAAGCATTGTTCCAAACCATGTCTTTGTGTCTTGTGTCTTCCTTGATGATGACGATACCATGACGATACCTTGGAGCGGGCAATGCTCCCACTGACCAGCATTTCTTTGCTGGCCTCCTCCCCTAGTGGTAGCCCAGCCCTCCCTCAACAGTATCAGTACCAGTTCAGCAGTTAGAATGTTCTGCACTAATGCAAGCTTTTAACAATAGGGGAAATTGTGTACAGATTAGAGGAGATAATTGGGTACTCTCCGTACCCAATCTGCTCAATTTTTCTGTAAACCTAAAACCCCTCTTAAAAATGAAGAGTACTAATTTTTAAAACAATATACATTGAAAAATCCAAAGAAAAAGGAAAAAAAAAGAAAAAGAAAACAAAGAACAAAAACAAAAGAAAAAATAAAACAAAAAATAATAATAGAAATATATGTGTATTTACGAGAAGTTTCTCTATGACTCTGTCTCAAACCACCTCTTCTTCCTATCTCTCATTTGTAACCATTTGTAAAAGTAACCATTTATGTTACTTTTGGGGTATCTTTCTGGTAATTTCTCTCATGCAAATATAAGAAAATACAAATATATATTCTATATTTCCCTTTTCTTGCACCGAATTTCAAGATATATATATATATGTAAAATTGTGTGTGTGTGTATGTGTGTGTGTGTGTGTAGGGGAAGAGAGAGAGAGAGAGAGAAAATGTGTTGGAGGCATGAGACGAGAGAAATGTGGAATACTGTAGTTATCCACCAGTCTTACAAGGGAATAATTCTTGGATTATTTCAGTATAAAGTACACTTGTCAGTTCTTCCCATTCCACCCCCCTCTTATCCATAGAATATACACATATATGCCTGTTGTGTGAATATACACATACATGCCTGTTGTGTCTATACACATATAATTCGCTTGTCAAAATCACAACCTTAATGAAATTCAATCCACCTATTCTATGCTGGTATGCTATGATTGGTTTCACTTTAGATTCATAACTCAAGTGGGCCCTTAAGTGGTAATCACACTACTTTGCCTAGTCCACTCAGTCTTTCCCTATAGTCTTCTAAACTTCCTCCAACAACCTCTCTCTTAGGTAATAACCTTCTTCTCTACTTCCCTGAGAAAACTGAACCGAGAGAGAGAACTTCCCACATACTCTCACTGAACCAGTGCCCTCAGCCTTCCCTCCTGTACAGTAGATTGCCTTATTATGCTCCTAACTCAGTAGCTAGAAATTCTACTTCAGGTTTCTCTACTTGAGTCCTTGGAGGGAAGGACGACAACTTTGGATTCATAATGAGTCTCTTCAATCTCCAGAATCCCTTGACTGCCTGTCAGACAAAACTGGTTTAGAATACTCTCAAGCAGACATTCTTGATAGGGAAGGAGCTTCTGCCCCAGCCCCCACCCCCAAACCTAAGGCTGCTGTTTTGGGGGTACTGGAATAGACATGAAGATGGAAAAGCTTACTCTACCAAGATATTCAGTGACGGGAACAGAACTGCTCCTCAGCCCCGTGAGACTTAGTAGTAGCTCTACTGGGCTTAAGCATTGTTTGTCTTACTTGTCTGTCCCTTATGACATTGCTCTCTCATTGATTTCTGTTTAATAGGAACCATCCTTCATTGGTTCCTATTTAATATTGAAAATTGAGGTACTAGGTAAAGGGATTTAATGGGGGAAAACTTGAGCGTAACGATTTCATGCTTCACCTTTCTCCTCATACCTCCAGCATCTGCTGTCACACCTTCATCCTTAACCATTGACTTTCTTATTTCATTGATAAAATGGAATCCATTGCAAGAGGACATCCACACACTCCCATCATCCATCCACCCGTCTACCAGAGTCTGTGCCCAACTAGTCCACCTTTCCTTTTGCTACTATAGATGAATTTCATGTGCTTCTCCATTTGTCCACCAGCTCCCATCTTGTCCACTCACAATTACATCCTGAAAAGCCATTCTTCATTCTCTTTCTTAACTCTTTAAGAGTCAGAACTCCACTTAGGAACAATCCTGTGCCCAGGGAGAATTCATCTCCACTATCTTTGCTATCCAGCATTGCATTTGGGGATTTTTTTAACCCTTGTTCTAGCAGAGATAGTTAGGTGTTTTCCCAAACAAGTGGTAATAATATCTAACAATGCTCTAGTTTGGATGCATAGTAGGTGCTCAGAGCATTTTACAGAATGAATGTTATTGGTAGATACCACCAAATCCCAGGGCTGCAACTCCAGTCAGTTTCTAACTTTCTCAAGAAAATCTTGGCCTACTGTTTGATCCATTAGTGATGAATGCCCCTGGTAAAGTACTATAAAGTATATTGATTAGGCTCATTTCAAGAAAGAAAGTATATTATACTTTATAATCCAATAGGTTTCCCACATCTTATGCTGAGGGAATATTTTTTCAGTCTCATATCATCTAAGTGCTCTGCTGAGTGATTGCCTATGTGACCTTCTGGTACAAAAATTTTAAATTGACCCTCTGTTTATCCTAAGTCCCTTTGGCAAGAATATAAAAATATGATACTGGCCATAATTGAATCGGGTTCCTAAAGTATTTTATATTCAAGATGAGAGCAGCCTTCAAAAATGTATATATGGAAAGACTGCCACTGATGAATTAAGCTCCCAGGTAGTGAAAGGAACTATTGAGTGATTCTTCTAGAATAGATATACTATATTAAACCATATTTCTCATAATTTAGTGGCACTGCAATAGTGCATTGCAAATATTTTTCCAAGTGCCCTAGTCACTGTCTTCGACTCTCTTTTTACTTCTCTTTCAATCAAAACATGCCAATTTTCATGCACTTTTTCAGGGCAAATTTTTAAGATATCCCTCCATCCAAATAATCCTCTCTCTCTCTCATGAAGCCTGAAATTATAGCTTTTAACCATTTATTCTTTGTTTCAAACAATCTTTCTCCAGGTTGAGTAACTGAAGACTACTGAGCATATGGAGGAAAGAGAGAAGAAGGGAAGTAAAAGATACAAGAATGAAATTAAACAGCATGTTAGCCTTTCTATCCCATTTGAGGCAGGGCCAGGTAAGCTATGCCACCTCTCCTGGCTCTCCACACTCCAACTATGGCCTTGCTTTATCCTTCACCCCACTCTGCTGCCATGACTGAACAGGTCTTCAAATATACAGAGGGCTTCTTGGCTGTGGCATCACCACTTTCATCTCCAAGGCTGTCGTGGACAATCAAGTGGGTTAAACTGATGTGGCAGGTGCACCATGATATAATAGTAAGCAAGTTGCTGGTGACTAACAGTGAAGAGGCATAGTGGATTGTATAATCTGTATTCCTAAGGAGAAGGGGGCTTCTCCTTCTGGAAGGGCAATGTGTCAAGTGTCAACAGATATTTCCCAGCTCAAACCCTTCACTTTGCCTTTAAGGATAAGAATGAGCATGTGTTCTTAGGAGGTGTGAACAAGCACATACAGGTCCAGAAGTAGTTAGCTGGCAAACGGTGTCTGGTGGAGCAGCTGCAGCTACTTCTCTCTCCTTTGCCTACCCATTACATTTTCCAAGAACCCATTGGGCAGCTATAGTGAGCTCCAATTTCAGAGTTGAGCAAGAAAAAGATTTACCACTAGATGGCAGTAAGACACAAGCTATCTACTGGGGCTGTGGGTCTGACAGGGTTGTATGCAAGGGACAGACTTTCGCAGGCCACCATAGAGGGAGCAGGGGAAGGGAAAATTCCTCAACTCTTTGGGGAGAGGAGAAAAGAAGGAAGAGTAGGTAGGCTTTTGTGTCCAAGTGAACCAGAGTCAGCACAGCAGGGAGTCTCTTAGCCAAGAAGGTCGCAGAGGCTGAAGCAAGATGGGGCATTATAGGTGTAGGATCTTATCTAATCAACCAAGAATAAATTCTGGACAAAGCTGGGTGATGGTTCATGGGGTATGAAAAGCAGGTTAACTCCAAAAATGTTTTAAAGTTGCTTACATGGGCTATTTTTAAATAAGTGGATGTGTAGGAATTTGAATTTGATGCTGACAGATTTTTCTAATGAGCGCAGGCTGTTGTGAAGAGGTGAACAACACACAAGGCCACCATGTAGAGTCCATCTTTGGCTCATTTATATAACAGCAGCCAGCACTGGGAAATCTAGCAAATAAATAGAATTTAGGGGACTGGGAGACTACTTTGTGAAAATCAGCCAATTCAGCGATTTTGGAGTCTGAGGGCATTATTGTCAATAGAGTACCTTACTTTGGAGTGTAAGATATAGCAAATGATAAGTTCTTAGGTGAGATCTCTCAGAGATCTTGACCAGGTCTTGACCAGGGCAGTCCCCTAGTCCCTTAATTGTGAGAACCACTGGATGATGTTGCAACATGAGCACAAAGGAGCTGACATCATGTCCACAGCTGTGGACTGAATCGTGTCTTCCACAAAGACTCCGTCCTGTGGATGTGAACCCATTCGTAAAAAGGATCTTTGAAGATCTTATTAGGATTAGGCCAAACTGAATCAGGATGGGCCTTACTTCAATATGACTGGAGTCCCTAGAAACAGGAAATTTGGAGGTAGTCAGTAGAAGGAGAAGATGGGAAGAGACAGATGGCCTTGTGGCTGGGCAGGGATTGAGGTGTGAAATGCTAGCGAGCCGAGCCAGAACGCTACAGACCTCAGAGTAAACCTGGCCATCTAACACCTTGATTTTGGACTTCTAGCCTCCAAAACCGTGACAATATATAAATTCCTATTATTTTAGCTGACCAGTCTGTGGTATTTGGTACAGTAGCCTTGGCAAATTAAGACAACTGGAATCCTCAACTGCTGGAGGAAGATTTTCAAAGAAGCAGGTGGCAGAGCGTTTCTCCAGGAACACATGGTCCACAATTCTCAAAGTCTGTGTGGTCTCCTTGTGCTTTTCCTGTATGGTGAATTAAAGAAAGTTATCTAAGTGGAGTCTAACTGGAAATGGGAGCCAAGGAAATCACATAGCATGCTCACCCTACTTACCATCATGTACAACTGGTGTTTGAGAAATGCCTGGTGTGTTTCTATCCAGACCAGTCAAGTTTGTACAATTCAAGGGAAAGCTCTAGAAAAAGGGACTCCTTTGATTGTATCCAACCATCGGTCCAGATGCATTCATGTATTGATAATTTAGGGTTGAACAAGGAAAGAATGATGTTTATTTTGGGGCCAGGGATGAGGCAGCTCAACCAAACAGATTTTGAAAATACCTAGTAGAATCCCAAATTGTGTTCAGTATTTATTTTAACAAATCACATTCCTAAGCCCTAAATACATAGCCAAATATTGGCAATGATGTCCATTGTTGGGCATGCTGCTGTAAAAAAAAAAAGAATCATAGAATAGACTTTAAAAACGAAAAGACCTATTGAAAGGGAAAACAAGAGTTATGAGAAAAAGACTGCCTTCCTAACTATTTGGCTCATGGTTGGCCATGAATGACAACTCATCCTTCTCATCTCCCTTGCCCCATACAAATGAGAAAAAAACGTGAAAATGTCTGTATTAGTTTCCTGTGGCTTCTGCAACAAACTAATACAGAAATTTATTCTCTGTCAGTATCACAGCCTAAAGTAAATATCGGCAGAGCCGTGCTCCCTCAGGAGGCTCTAGAAGGGAATCCGTTCCTTACCTCTTTCAGCCTTTCGTAGCTGCAAGCCTCATAACTCCAACCACTGCCTCTGGGACAGTGCTGTCTTCTTTTTTGTCTGTTAAATTCCCTCTTGCCTCTCTCTTGTAAGGAGTCTTATGATTACATTTACCCCACCCACACCTGGGTAGACTCCCCATCTCAAGACTCAACTTCATCACAACTAAAAAGAACTTTTTCCACGTAAGTTACACTTCAAGGTTTCAGGTATTAGAACTGAAACCTTTGAGTGCCATAGTCAGCCCACTGCAGTGTCTAATCAAATGTCTGACACAGCCAGAACTAAATGCTACCTTCCTTTTCTTTTCCATTTAAGCCTCACCTCCCATATCCCCCTAGTTATCATGGAATATATTAAAACCTATTATAGGGAACCAAAATAGCAAACAGCAAGGCTATTTGGAACATAGAAGGAGGAATTGTAATAGTAGTAAAGCCATACAGAGATGACTTGAAATAATGACTGTTAAACCCTGAGTTTCTATTTAATAACTAGGTAAGAGACTGGTTTTTGTCCTCTTATATATCCCCTTCTTAGATAGGAATAAAACCCCTACGTTAAGCTAGGCCCATGATAACCTGGCATATGGACCATAGGTTATAACTCCCTTATAGTTAGGTGTGGCCTTATGGTTAAGTTCTGGCCAAGGGAATATCAGGAAAGTAATGTGTGCAACAACCCGGAAGTGACCGTAACTAGAGAGACGTGCTCTTTTTCTTTCCTTTTCTCCTTCATGCTGGCAAAAAGGTTGAGATGATATCCACTGTTGGAGGCGCCATCTTGGACCATGAGGCAGAAGCCATGTATTGAGAAGAAAATAAAAGAAGCCTGATTGATTACGCCCTGGACTGCACATTTTTTCTTAGAGAAGAAACTTTTATCTAATTTAAGGCAAAAGTGTTTTTGGGGGGTTTAGGGGTCACTCAAAGACAAACCTTATCTTAGCTAAAACATGTAGCTAAGCATGATGACGAGTAGGCAATCAATATATTTTTGGTCTCTTGCTTTAAAAAAAAAAAGGTCCACAAGCGATGGGCCTCAGAATCACGTTGGATGTTAAACATTCAGCTTTCTCAGTCCTGTGCCAGACCCGTGGTGGACCCCTGGGCCACATTAGGACTTATGGGCCCTTGGCACTTTTGCTTTCATGGACCCTTTAATTAACAAGCTGATTCCTTTTCTTTGATGTTTGATGCCAGCTTTTAAACCCCTCCGTGCCTCTTCCTCTTCTCCCCTACATCTGGGCAAGCTGACAAGGAGGCCCGGGGGCTCCCCACGTTGACACGGGAACACTCACCCTGGCCTCTCCTCTAACTCAATAAGCGCGCAAGCCTGTCTCTCCCTGCTCTCCCAAGGCATTTTCAGGCCAGCCCGGAAAGCCTGCCCTGCTCTGCCAAGGCGGCCTCTTCATGTAAATAGAACTTTTTCACACTCTCTTGGTATGTCCGTGGCATCATCAGTCTGGCCATCCAAACCACCTCTGGCGTGGGGCCCGTTCTGTTGCTGCAGGGCGGTTACAACAGGCCCTTCCTCCATTAATACATATACAAACATATATGCATTCAAAGTCATATTCACGACTGTTGGTATAAAGATGAATATAACCCATTTTTTTTCTTCTGACAAAAAAATTGAAACATTTTCATGGGCTTTTAAAAGTATTGTGGGCCCTGGGCACCCTGTCTTCTGTGCCTAAATGATACGTCAGCCCTGGCAGGGGCGCCTGGTATCTACACTTAAGGGAGTGCCCAGCAGGTTTCATAAACTCTACAACTTGAGAAGTTCTATTCTAAAGCATAGAAATTACACAGAAGAGTAGGTCAATACTTGGTCAATAGATGTCACAGTCAAAAGCAAGAAAAAAAGAACAGTAAAATCTTATGTTTTCTCAACCCAGGTGCCATAGTACACCCACTATGAGCAAGGCTGTCTTCTAGGCCTGTAGAATATTGCAATGAGCAAAATGAAGTTCCTGTCCTCAGGGACTTTTCTGCTGCGTGGTAGTGTGAAAACATGATTATTTACTTAAAACTTTTCGGCAGAAGGGTTAACTGGAAAGGAAGCTTGTCAATGTCACCCTGAAATCAACCTCACTTACTCCCTCTCAGTATAACAATAACAATAATAATGACAATAACAACAATTAAACTCAAAATATTTTGAGTACTTACTGTGTGCCAGGCAGCGTGCTAGACATTCTTTATTCATGGCAAGGCATTCTAACATAAGCAATTGCACCAAGATTTTTTTTTCCTTTTGACCCATTTGGGTATAGTAGAGCACTGCACAGGAAATCAGAATATAGAAACACAAAATCTGATCTGAACATTTGCTAGATGTATGATCTTTAGTAAATCACTTAACTTCCCTTACCTCAGTTTCATTAAATAGGAATATTGTCCTTACACTGTCTTTCCAGAATGGTGGTGAGGATCAGCTGACTTAATACACGTTGAGCAACTAGAACCGTACTTGGCACAGTCATCATTATTACAACTATTTAATATTTTATTATTAAATGATGAACTTAAGTGTATTAGGGTTCTCCAAAGAAACAAAACTGACAGATTTTATATGTGTGTGTGTTTGTATAAATATTAAGAGATTTATTACAGGAACTGGCTCATGCAACT
The DNA here is from genome assembly GCF_030445035.2 of Dasypus novemcinctus. NCBI lineage: Eukaryota > Metazoa > Chordata > Mammalia > Cingulata > Dasypodidae > Dasypus > Dasypus novemcinctus. Next base: position 44,351,007 of record NC_080674.1, on the reverse strand, counting down.
GTGAGGGCTTGCACGTCAGAATTCCGTATGGCAGGCCACAAGTTGGAAACTCAATGAAAATGAAATTGAGTTCCCCAGGAGAAGGTGCAAGTTGGAAACTCCTGGGAAGGTGAAATTGAATTCCCCAGGAGAAGCTGAATGGCTGAAGCAGAGATAGAAATTCTTTCTGACAGCTGAAATCCTTAGTGCTTGCTTTGAGGCCTCCAGCTGATTGGATGAGAAGACCTTCATTGCTGAAGGCACGCTCCCTTGTCCATAATAGACATAATCAGCTGTAGAAGCAATCGATTGACTAATGATTTAAAGTCATCTGTAAAATACCCTCACAGTAACAATCAGGCCAGTGCTTCCTTGACCAACCAACTGGACACCATACCCTAGACAATTTGACACATGAAGTTAACCATCACAGTATGTAAGAAGACATTGTTTAACCTTATAGTATAGATTTCAAAGAGCAGGAAGTTTTTCTTTATGTTACTTTAAATTTTCCTTGAGTAGAAGCCATGCATATTATTTATATCAAATTATTTTTCTTATTCTATCACAGATTAGATTATGGAGCTTAGATTATATTTTATTGCCTAAGTGTTTCATTCTTCCAGCAGCAGAAATCCATAAATATCTACTAGTAAAAATGTGAAACAGGTACTTATGATGCATAATATCTTCCAGTTCTAGGTCAAAAAAATCTAAAATATATTTTTAAATGTTTATAATATCAGATGATATTAACAGCAGATTTAGAATTACATCGTTCCTTTTTTAACCAACTGGATAGAATTACATTGTATGGATATAGCACTGTAATTTACTTAAACTTCCTGGGGTTTTCTAGTCTTTTATAAACAATGTAAGATAGTATATCCATTGGATGGATGTGTATATATATTTGCATATATTAGCAAAAAAAACAGGTAATATAAATTCATCAAGTAAATTTGCTGAGTCAAAGGGTACATAAATTTTGCTTTTATTTTTTATAGATGAAGTCAAATTGCCTTCCCAAACGATTGTAGTAATTTACATTCTCACCAGCAGTGGAAATGCTTGCTTACCCAGCATCTCTATTAACATTAATCTTAAAGACTATAACTGGAAGAGACTGAAGTTAATGGCAAAAAAAATGGTTACTGAATTGCCTGTAAATTTTAACTATGTTTTTCTCATCCTCTACCAAAAAAAAAATTAATAATATAACTGACCTGTATTTAGAGGTCACACTTGGTATGTATTGAGTTATAAAAGAACTTCATCAATTAAAAAAATATTTTTATTAGCTTCTAAAAGGAGGCATTATTTAAGCTCTAAAGAAGACAATATACACAAAGTGTAATACATTAAGTCCAGATTAGAAAGGGATGGACAGGCCTGGTTTTAAATACCTCGTTTGTCGTTGATGTGTAATCATTCAAAAGATCCAGAAGATGGCAGTATGGTGATAGTTTTCCTAAGTTTAAGACCTGAAATTTGGAGTTGGAAAACCTGAAAATATTTAGTCTGCTCTCATTTTTAAAATTTTCTATGTTCTTAAAATGATACGCAAAGCACTAAAGAAAGAAGGGGGGACCTCCTCTCACTCTAGGAGAGTGGAGCTGTGACTGAGTAGAAAGCACACTGAACTGGCAATTAGAGGACGTGCTTCAAATTTAGCCCCTTGGGCAACTAAGTCTCTGCCCTCTCCTAGGGGAAACCATCCCGTGATGTCCACTCCACAAGACCATTGTGGAGATTAATGCCATAAATAGATGGATGTTTGCAGCACACTAAGACCACTAAGGATATAGCCACTATTATTTGATGCAACTCTGTAGGGAGCTACTCAAAGACTTGGAATGAAATTCTTAATTTACCAAAAATAAGTAAAAATTTTTACACCTATTGCACAAAAGGCCTGGGCTATGTCCTAGAGGGGGTTATAAAGACAGCTAGGTGGATGCCATCCTCTCAAGAAGTGGGGAAATAATTACCTAAACAGATAACCAACAGTGCAAGGTCCTGAAGAAAAAAGAGATCCTTGCCAGGTATGTCCTGAGAAGTCTTCATTTAAAATAGAAGGAACCCGTTGGGTGCCCGCCTACCATACGGGAGGTTCCGGGCTCAGGTCCCAGTGCCTCCTAAAAGAAGAGCAAACACCACCTCCCACCACCACAAGCAGATGCCATAAGCCAGCAGATGCCATGGCCCACCGCGAGGAGATGTGGCCCAGGCAGCTGGGCTCTCCCCTCTCACGTGGGAGGTCCCAGGTTCAGTTCCCGTGCCTCCTGGATAAGACAAACAAACAATGAGCAACAGACCAGAGAACCATATGGGCAAGGGGAGATAAATATAGAAAAATAAATAAATCTTAAAATAAATATATATATAAGGAATGAGTCTGATATATAGAGGGGAGAGAAAAGGGCATTCCAGTCAGTCATAAAAGTGTCAAAGCTCTAGGTATGTTTGGAAAGGGTCAATGAACAATTTGGCTTAGCTGAAAATAAGATAAACTGGAGCTGCAATGTGCAAGGCAGAGATTGGCGATAAAAATTACTGACTATATGCCAGTGCTTCTCAAACTAATGTGTATATGGGTCACCTGAGGATTTAGTTCAAATACAGATTTCTATTTAGCAGTTGCTAAGTAGCTCCCTGGGGTTCTGGACTTCTAAAAGGCTATGCCCAGGAGATGTTGATGCCTCTGGACTGGGACCACACTTCCAGTAACAAGGCTATAAATGGAAAGATCCTAAATGTTTTGAAGAAGACATAAAAAATCTGAAGCTGAGAGCAATTGATTCGGGTTGTATTGAAATAAGGAGTATGGAGTTCAAACCAGAGGTAAATGTTTGCATGTTCGGATGCTATGTATCACCAAACATCTTATTATTAAGGTTACTGCTAATAAAAGTATTATTAGGGAGAGGATGTGGTTCAAGCAGTTTAGCGCCTGCTTCCCATATGGAGGTCCTGGGTTGGATTCCCAGTACATCCTAACAAACAACAAACAAACAAACAAAAAACCAACTCAGAGTTGCCGATGTGGCTCAGTGGTTGAGCGCTGGCTTCCTGCTTACGAGGTTCTGGGTTGAATCCCCAGCCCCAGTACCTGAAAAATAAAATAAATAAATAGAAGACAAGGAGGGAATCATGTGCCCAAATCTGCTTGCAATCTTTAAGAAAAAGCCCTATTAGTGACAAAATTACACATCTCTATCCTATTCAGTATCTCTACCAAGGATGCCTTCCTGTCTGCCTTTGATCCCATAGATTTCCTTAAACTTTCATTTTTAAAAACTTCTTTAACTTTGCTAGAGTCCAATGTTACTTCTATTGACCACCTCATCTCACCTCTGCCCTTTTATTTCCTAAAGAATTTCTTCTTCAACTTCCTTACTCCACACTTTCTCTCTTGGCAAATCCATCCTCTTTCTGGAACAATGCTATATTTCAGATCTTCTCCAAAGCACCTCCACATGGATGACCCAGAGCACCCCAAACTCCATATGCTGAAAAGCTATTCAATATTCCACAATAGTCAATATTCCACAACTAGCAGCAGTTTGATGCCTTGCTGAAAATGTGGGAACTCTCAAAGCAACCCATCCTTGCCAATGTTAGGAATCTAGGAAAACACCCAGTCATGGCTGTGTAATAAAAATAAACAGACTCACTGAATTGCCAGAGCCCTCTGTTTTCTCATCCTACTGTTGAGTCCCTCCCAATTCATTCTGCTATGTCTTCAGGAGCTTAATTCCATATATATACATATATAGGTATAGATATATATTTGTGTGTATGTATATATGTATACATTTAGTGTTTCCTCCTTTTAACTGAAGTTTGAATTTCCTCTTAATACATCAACTTCCCTTACAGCCCTTCTTGGGCTGCTCTTCTCCTATCCCACCACATACCACAAAACCAGAAGAAGGACTCAGAATTCTCTTGACCTCACACTTTACAACCATTACTTCTCCACTTTATATAAAACCTCTTCTTTTCAATAACATGAGACTTCCCATGCTTTACCTTCTTTGCAACTGTTATCCATTATCCTCAAAATTATCTTCCCACTTGTACTAAAGACTTTGATACTTACTCCTGTGATCATTCTGAATGGCCATCAAATTCCATAGCTTCATTATTCTTGAGTCTTTTCTACTCCAATTAGCTCCACTCAAAATTCACTTCAGCAGGCTCTACAATAGGTCAAAATCTCAAGAGTCAAATCCTCAAATCACTTGACCTCCCCTTTCCCTTTCAACTGGTCTTTCTTTCTTACTCATAGATCCATGCTTATCTGACCCACACAGTCAATGCCCTAAGCCTCTTAAACTTCAATAACACCTGCCATACAACTTCCAATCAGAGTCAAATGGCCCTTTTAGATCCTACACTCCAGCATCTGTGTGAACATTTCAAGATATAATCACACACCCAGCAGGCTGATGTCACTATAAACCCATAATTTCTACTCTCAGTTAGAGGCTTGGCATCACATTCAAAACTCTTATTTCCTTCCCCTATATCCCCAGGCATTTACTTCAAGTCTGTGTCTCTCTCCTTAGATATCCTAATCAACCTTGAGAGGGGAGTTAGGAGTGAGTGCTTTGGAATCCAAGTATACTGAATCTTCTTAGCTGTTCAACCTTGGTAATGTAATTTAGCCTTTTATTTAATCATTCCAAATGAGATTTATTGAGCACCTTCTGGGTCAAGCATTGTTCTAGATACTGGGAGAATAGTGGTGAGCAAGACAAAGCTGCAGATCCACCGACTGCATGGCTCTTACATTCTAATCTGCAATGGTGAAAGAGAAAAAGTCTAAGAAAATAAACAAACAAGAAGAAAGTGCTTTGCAGAGAATTAGAAGAAGGTGAAATATGGAGTGATGGGTTGATGCCTTGGACTGAGGGGCCAGGGAAGGCCTTTTTGAAATATGGCAATAGTCAATTGTACCAAGACACGGGTAGGGGAAACATTCCAGATGGGGAAAAAGGGGACAACAGAACTTCATTTTAGGAAAGGACAAAGGCCATGTGGCCAGATTCTATGGCCAAGTGGATAAGTGGAATGAAATGAGGTAGGAGAAATAATCAGCCCAGGTCATGTAGTACTTAGCAAGTTAAGTTAAAGAGCTGGCTTTTATTCTAAGAGCAATGAGTTGCCACTGGATTATTTTAACTGGCGAAGTTATAGGGTATGATCTAAAAGTTTTTAAATATCATTCTGACTTGAACACAATCATTCTTAACATCACTTGTGCCTCCTGATATGATACAATAGGAAGAATATAGAACCATCTATGAAGTATTATTGCCAAAAGAATTGAACCTGAATCTAATTAAGCCTCAAGATCCACCTAGCAGTTTATAGGAAATGAAGGGGTTCAAAAAATATGCTTAACAAGACTACTGGGATTTATCAGCTAAATAAAGAATTTGAAATAGTCTATATTTTTTCAGCAAACAAATGGCATGGATAAAAATATAAGTGCTGCTATAGTCTTACAAGAAAATAATGTATTAGGCATATCAAGCAGGTACTATGTGTTTGGATCTGACTTAAATAAACCAACTGCAAGAAACATTTTGAGACAAATGGGGACATATAAACACATTTAATGGTAATAATTAAATTATTAAACAATATTGAGAAATAATTGCTCATGTTTAGGTGTGATTATGGCATTCTGGTTATGCTTTTAAAGCCCTTATCTATTAATAATATATATATACTGAAATATATTAAAATGACATGATATCTTGGATTTGGCTTAAAATACTGAAAAAAAAAAAAGAAAATGTGAGTAGGTAAGAGAGATAAAACAAGATTGATAAAGTATTGATAACTTTTGGAGCTTCTGTGATGGGACTAACAGGGCTCATTACACTATTCTATCTTGTGTAGATTTTTAACTTCTATGAATGTAGACACATACCTCACTCTGGCTAAAATGAAGAGAATAGGTGGTAGAGAGGTGAAATAGAGTCAGGGAAGCCAGTTAGGAGACCTTTGAGTGGCTCACATAGGAAAGGGTGCTGATTTGCTTTGGTCTTGTGGTAATGGAGATGCTGGAGAAGTGGGTGGACTCAAAATACTATGCAGATCAAGTGACAAGATTGGGTGATTTGGGGAGAAGAGAGAAGAAGCACTACAGGATAGCTCCTGAGTTTGGGGCATTATGATTATCAGGTGGCAGTGCAATTTACTGAGATGGAAAGAAGAGAGTGGTGCAGGTTTGGGAAGAGATGGTGAAATTTAGAGTTCTCTTTTGTTCATATTAATTCTGAAATGACTATTAGGCACTGTTTAAGTCTGCTAAAAACTACCAAAAGCAATATACTTGTGGCAGTTTGAGACTATTTAAGAATCCCAAAAAGAGAAAGATTATGTTTGTAAACTGGTCTGTTTCTCTAGGTGTGATACCCTTTAACTATATTAAATTCAAAAGTTTTTAAGTTTACTTGATAAAATCAATTTAGGATTTTTGATTCAGCCAGGTGAGTAGAGCATGGCTCAAGGTGAGTCCCTGCCCTCTTGATGGGCTGATATAAATGGACACTCACTCAAGAAGAGAGAGACAGAGCTCTGTCATGTTTGAACCTGGGGCTCTGGAGAGAGCTGAGCCACTCACATGATAGTTTGCAGCTGAGCAGCCGAGAAAGACTGGAAAGAAATGAATCCTATGCCCAAGACTGATATAGGAAGCCCTGGGAGACAAGCCCTATGCCAGCCTTCACCTGATTTCAGAAGAAGCTGAGCCCACAGAGCCTTAAGAGGAAAAAGAAAGGAGAGACCAGGCAGAGATGACCCCTCATCTTGTTTCAACACATGCCATCTGACTTTGGTGAGAAAGTACCTCTTATGGTACCTTGAATTGGACTTTCCATGGCCTTGGGACTATAAGTTTTTACCCCAAATAGATACCCTTTATAAAAGCCAGCAGATTTCTGGTACTTGGCATCTGCATTCCTTTGGCTGACTAATACAATACTAGAAATGGGTTGACTTTTACAAAGGGGATTTTATTAGGTTGCAAGCTTACAGTTCTGGGACAAGAAAGTGTCCATATGAAGGCATCATCAGGCAGTACTTTCTTTCAAAGACAAGCACATGGAGACATCTGCTGGTCTCTCCCTTCTCTTCCAGGATTTGTTGCTTCAACATCTGGCTTCTTCTCTCCCCCATTCCCGTGACATCAGCTCCTTGCTCTCATGGAATTCTCTCTCTGCTACTGTGGCTTTTTTCTCTCAGCTTCTGTATTTTTCTCTCCATATTCATCCAATTTATAAAGGTCTCCAGTAAGAGGATTAAGACCCACCCTAAGCCAGGCCTTATTGAAGTAATCTAATGAAAATGCCCTTAACCAAAGTGACCTAATCAAAAGGTCCCATGTACAATAGGTTCGCCCCCACAGGAATGGGTTAGCTTTAAGAACATGATATTTTGGGGTCCACTCAGCTTCAAACTGTCACAGGTACCTTTAAAAAAATAGCAGATAAACAATTGGCTGGAGTTCCCAGCAGGTCAGAAAGAGAGGTAGATTTGGCCAGAGTCATGTGATAACATGGGACTGAGAGATGTCACTGAAGAAATGAAGAAATAGTGAAGGAACCTCAAGAAAGACATTTAGAGACTGAGCAAAGGAGAAGATAGCAGAACAGCAATGTCCCCATCTGTAGAAAAGCGTTGTGATGGGGCTATTGAAAGGACTATATATGTTTCATATTTACAGGTCTGTTTGGCACATTTTAATTGTTCAATAGCCATTATTCATCTTTTCCCCATTCACTTTCAGCAGATGACTTCTCCTCCTACTTCCCTGAGAAAAGCAGAAAATAAAATAACATGAGTTAGAAAATGGAAAACTGAAGGTTAACTTGTGAAGAATTGGTAAAAAAGGATGTGTATTAATCTTTGGAAATGAATAGAAAAGGTGAAAGCACAGCATAATGTTTGTAACAACTAGTACTATTATGTGGGTATGACAGTGGTTTAAAGGGAAAGTCTAAGATCATGTATACTAATAAAAGCAAAGCTAAAAAAATGTAACATGGGAATGTTTAGCATATTAATACCACATGTGAAGTATGAATATGGGTAAAATTGCATATATAAGACCATTTTTCTTTGAAATTGTACTAATATACGTTAATAGTACAAGATGTTAGTATCAGACCAAAAAAATATGCTAAGTGAAAGAAACCAGATACAAAGTACTATATATTGTATGATTCCATTTATATAAAATGTAAATACAAGTCAATTTATAAAGATGAAATTAGATTAGTGGTCATGTAAGACTGGGAAAGAATAGAAGGATTAAAAGATGACTCCTAAGAGGTGTGGAGTTTTCTTTTTGGAATAATAAAATTATTCTAAAATGTTTTGTGGTGATGAATGCACAACTATGCGATTATACCAAATACCATTGATTGTACACTTGGGATGAATCATATGCTCTATTAACATGTATCAATAAAATTGATCTGTTTTTAAAAAAATGCTATTAGGAGGCAACTGCATCAACTTCCTGCTCCCCACTCTCTACCCTGCTTATAAGTCTATCATCGATTTCCTCCTCCATCGTGGGTCAGAAGAAGACAAATTCCCCTTCCTCTTCAATGTTCACCTTGAGTCTATATTCCCATGACTTCCCAGACATGGCCCTACCAATTATGACATTCTGTCTTATACTTTTGGTTTTCCACCCCGACCCCTGCACTTTTTTGCTTCTTTCTTTCTCTAAGCCTATTAACATGAGTTCATGCTATCTTTTTTTTAAGTCTTCTTTATTGCTTACAATGATTATTCTCTAAAAAGTACCTCTCAAACTTTAGTCTGTCTATGAAATAACAAAATGTCTTATTAAATTGCAGATTCTCATTGAGTAGGTAAAGGGGGTTGCAGGGCTGAGATTCTCCTGAGAGCTGATGCTGATGCTCCCGGTCCTCAGAACCCACTTTTACTTTGAATAGGAAATCCCTGGAGCAGGGGTTCTCAACCTTGACTGCGTACTGGAGTCAGCTCCAGCGCTTTAAGGATAGCTGATGTCTGGGTGCCATCCCAGAGACTCTGAGGTGTTCGTTATCGGCTGTGGGTGGGGCATCCTGGTTTGTTTGTTTTGTTGTTGTTTTTTTTCCACAGCATATCTCTCTATTTTTTTTTAAAATGTTACAATCAAAATATATAAGAGGTCCCATATGCTCCCCCACCCCACTCCTCCCACATCAACAACCTCTTTCATCACCGTGGCACATTCATTGCATTTGGCGAAAACATTTTGGAGCACTGCTGCACCACATGGATAATGGTTTACATTGTAGTTTACACTCTCCCCCCAGTCTACCCAGCGGGCCATAGCAGGACATACAGTGTCTATCATCTGTCCCTGCAGTACCACCTAGGACAATTCCAAGCCCTGAAAATGCCTCCACATCATATCTCTTCTTCCCTCTCCCTACCCTCAGCAGCTACCGTGGCTACTTTATCCACATCAGTGCTACAATTTCTTCCATTACTAATCACAATGGTTCCATAGAAGAATATCAGTAAGTCCACTCTAATCCATATTCTATTCCTCTAGCCCGTGGACCCTGGGATGGTTATGTCCACTCCACCTCTATATTGAGAAGGGGCTTAGATTCCACATGGATGATGGATGCAGTTCTCCTGCTTGCAGTTGTAGGCACTCTTGGCTCCCTGGTGTGGTGATTGACCTTCTTCACCCCCGTTAGCTGGGTGGAGTAAATCCAATAAACCAGAGGGTAGGAGTTGCAAGTCTGTTGAGGCTCAAGGCCTGGCTGTCACATGGACAGTCCAGAGATTCAGGTCTCCTGAGTATACACCAACCCCAGCAACAACCACAGGTCCAGTGGTGACAAAGTGACAAAAGAGGCATGTGTAGAAAGGTCACTTCTGAGTCCAACTGCATCACATTCAAGAACACAAACTCCAGAGTAGGGCCAACTAACCTGGCACTGAAATCCAGAGCCATCTGCCATGACCGTAGAAACTGTGGGTCTCTATAGCCCTCAGGAGAACCAGTACCTGGGGTTGTAACTACTTTGGCTGTCTCTGGTACCCTGCTGAGCTGTGCATAAGCATTACCCCATTATATGGAATGTGAATAAAATCATTAAAGAAAAAAAACTCAATTGTACAAGTTAAATTAGAATCATGGGGCTAATATTTAGATTCTGTAGTAAGTCAAATTTTCTTAAAATGTTACAACTTTTTAAAATATGAACTACACAATGAACATCCCTAAAAATAATATAAAATAATTAATTTTATTGGTTTTTAGTTCATTTTATACACATATATGTAAAGGTCCAATGAGAGAATTTTATCACCCAAGCAAATTGGGGTTACTATCGCAAGCAAGTTGATTTAACTACCCCAAATACATAGACTTATCGCTAAGCAAGCTGACACTGGACCAGAATTTTTTTTTTACTTGGGTGCCTCTGGAGCAGCAAATCTCTAAAGCAATTTTTCTTGCAACACAGAGAGGATCTGAGTCCCATTTTTTGGTCACTGTGCAATTACAGACTCCAAATCCATTCTCCTCCAACTGGGATTGTTTCACAGCCCCCAGTCCCTGGATTCCAGTTACATATTACTTAATTCCTTAAGGCTAGATCTAATTAGTGTATTTACTGATTGATTCTAGTCTTAATTCTTTACATATTTTTCCTCTCAATTAGGAACACAACTCTTATAGACATATGTGCGTATCTTTTTGTGGCAGTAGTCTTTTCCATCACTGCAACTCTTCTGGTTACTATGTGATAAGAATGACCTGGGTAAAGGATATATTTTATAGGTCCCTGGAGTAAGCACTTTAATGCTTCCCTACACTCTTGGGCCCTGCTCTTGAGTTGTACACCTTGGCCTGTGAAGGTCTGGTCTTGGATGGCTTAAATTGAGAGGATCTGGACTGAATGAGCCCAGATTGAGAGGGCTTAGAGTGATTGGGTTTGGAATGGGAGGATTTAGGTTGGGAGGGTTTGGGCTAAATGGTTTTATTAGAGTGGGTTTAGGTTGAGATGGCACAGGTTGGCAGGGTTTAGGCTGGGGATGCTTGACCTAACATGGATTGGGTAGAGTGGGTAATATTTTGCTGTTAGTCAGGGGACAGTGTCCTATTTGGAAAGCTGGATTGAAAGTCTCAGCCTGTGTTTTCAGCTGAGCTCCTTGTCGAGAGGCAGGTCTTAAGGGCTTTCCTATGACCGTTGTTTGATGATAGGGAACTTTTGTATGGGATGTTGTTCTGGTAAATTTTCCAGTTGCTTCAGCTGGCTGTGTTCCCAGGCCATAGGTTTTTCTAGGCTGTTACTTCCCAACTGTTCCAGCTGGCCATGAGCCCAGGAATTGGAAGTGACCTACCTGGGAGACCAGTAACCCAGACCTTTCAGGAACTCCCATTGTTTGTGATCTCTCAGGCCAAGCCCATAAATGCTGAAAAATAATTCTTGGTGGTCTTGCAAGTATTCCATTTCTGTGATGTGCCTGAGCAGATATTGAAAATTTCATGACTCTTTCAACTAAAAATCTCCGGGGTTGGGAATATTGAAAACCAAAATTTTTATGTCCACCATGGGCCTTTGTAATCTGAAAGTCCAAAGGGTGGAACTACTTAGACCTCTGCTAGTAGTTTGACCAAAAATGGGATCCCATAAACCAAGGGGTATGTGGGGATACCTGGTTAAAGTTATCTCCAATTCTGGTCAGTAAATGCCAGAAGTTTTGTGCATAAGACATGAATATTGGGGTGGGGTAGAAATTCTGAAGATTCTCACTGATCCCTCATCTAATCCTAGCCTCTCCTAAAGATATCTGAGCTGGAGGAGAGGGTAAGATGGCAGCAGAGTAAAGAGCTTCAAGAGTCGGCTGGTTCTACAGGGCAGTTAGTAATCATACAGTGCTATCTAAAGCACCTGTTTGGGGGACCCAGGAGATCAGAAGATCATCCTGAAACATCCTTGAAAGAATGGAAGTAGGAGACTGCCCATATGCAGGGAAGATTTGTGAGTGCTTCACTCCACACTTCAGAGGCAATTGTCCAACCTCCACTGGTGGTGCAAGCCTCTTAGGAGCTGTTCCATGGCTGGAGTTGGAAGCTACATTTCCCAAAATAATGGGAGGGGAGGAAAATATGGTCAGGCACTGATAAGCCACTGATTAGTAAATTCAGCTGACTAAAGAATAATCCTAAGAACAGCTGAAATTTGAACCTGTCCAAGTCAGAAAGAGGCCAGTAGCTACCATTTTAACTCTGCCCCATGCTTGAGGGGAAGCATGGCTGATTGAAACTCACAGTGATGATAGGGACTGGCTTCTTTCCACCCAGATTGGACTGCAGGCCTAGCTGAGGCCCAGCCCCACCTCTGGCAGGGAAGAAGTTGGCAGGACCCAAACTAGCTTCTCTGGGCAATTGCAGGTGCTCTCAATCTATTCAGACTGGATAGTCAGACGCCTAGGGCGCCTTTTTATCCCCACACCACAATTGAATAGGAGGGGAGCTGTGTTTCCTCAGCCTGTCTAGGCATCTGTAGGTGCTTTGGGCTAACACAGACTGTATGGTCAGACACGTGGGGCTCTATCCCTTCCCGAAAGGATAGGATGGAGTTAGTGTTTCCTCAGCCTCCCTGGGCAACTGTAGGCACTTTTGGCCTGCACAAACTGAACTGTTGGACACCCATGGCTCCACCCTCAACACCAACAGGACAAGAGAGAGACAGTGCTTCCCCAGCCTCTCTGGGTAACTAAAGGTATTTCAGCCTCCATGGACTGATTTGTTGGGCACCTTCTATTCCACAGGATAGGAGGCAACTAATGATTCCCAGCCTCTCTGGGTAACTGCTGGTGTTTTTGACCTGCATGAACTGGTTTGTTGAGCACCTGGAACTCCACCCACCTCATAGGATAGGAGGGAGCTAGTGTTTCCCCAGCCTCTCTGGGCAACTTCAGATGCTTTCGGTCTGTACAGACTGGATACTCAGACACCTTTAGCTCCATCCCTACTCCCCAATAGGATAGGAGGGGTTCTGTAGGGGTTCTGTCTTTCCTCAGCTTCCCTGGGCAACTGTAGATGCTTTTAGCCCAAACAAATTAGATTGTTGGCAAACTGGAGGGTCCATCCCCACCCCTGGCAGGGAAAGAGAAGGGCCAGAGATACATTAATATACTTGGTCAGTTTTGACTTGCATGGCATAATTTGCTGCCCACACCTGCAGCTCCATCCCTGCCCAGGCAGGAGAGGAAGGGGTGTAAAGCTTCATCAGGCTCTCTGAGCAACTACAGATGGCCCTGCCGTGCACAGCTTGGATTACACACACAGCTGCAGCTCTTTCCCTACCCCTGGCAGAGGAGATGTGTAGAAGAAACTTCACTGGTTTGTGGAGCAACATGGGTAGATTCAGCCTTCACAGTTTACGGTGCCAAATACTTTGGCTCCCACTACACAGCCAGCATGGGAGAAAGGGCAAGCAAATCCTAACCTAAAGAGAGAAACTGTGCCCAGAACAAATACATTTAGTAAGCCAGATGCCAAGACACCACAAAAATTTAGTCCATATCAAGAATCAGGAAGATATGTCCCAGACAAAGGAACAAGACAAGCCTCCAGAAGACATAAAGGAGTTGAGACAACTAATATCAACTAATAGATGTTTAAACAAATCTCCTTAATAAATTCAATGAAATGGAAAAAAAGATTAAGGATATTAAGAAGACACTGGGTGAGCACCAAGAAGAATTAAAGCATACACAGAAAAATAGCAGATCTTATGGGAATGCAAGGTACAATAAATGTAATTAAAAATACAATGGAAGCATAACACAACAGATTTGTGCCGCCTCTAGCTGAGGCTCCAACAGTAGCTAAGCAAGATGGCTGTGGATGCTAGAAAGATTGCTAGCCAGCTGCTCCAACTGCCACAGGCTCAGGAAGGATCCATGACGATGAATGTGAAGTTGGAGGAGGACCACCCCAGGAATCAGGTTCTCAGTTTTCCAGAGAACGAATCCCCTGCCTGGGAAATCTTCAGGTAGCAGTTCAGACACTTCTGCTACCAGGATTCCCTGAAGCCCTGCCTGGCCCTGAACCATCCTCAGAAACTCTGCCATTAGTGGCTCAGGCCAGAGACCCACACCAAGGAGCAGATCCTGGAGCTTCTGGTGATGGATCAGCTCCTGGCCATCCTTCCAGGGCACCTCCTGGGTGTGGGAGCATCTCTAGAAAGTGGGGAGGAGATGCTGACCATGCTGGAGGATCTGAAAAGGAAGATGCTGCTTGTCTCCAGGTCATAGCCTGTATTCTTGAACAGAAAGTCCTTTTGCAGACAGTGACAACTCACACATCAAATAAAGAATCTTCTCACACCTGGGTTCAGCTCCCAGAAACTCAGTTCAAGGGAAAAGGACCTGAACCCCAATCTTCAGAAGAAAGAGATGATGATATGAGACCTGAAAACACAATGTCACACACAAAGCAGGAACTCTGTGAAGAATTGGAACTATCTAAGGAGGAGTGCAATGAACATCATAAGACTAAGTCTCAGAGTGCCTAGTACAGTGAACACTGAGCTTAATGGCAGTTTGGAATGCAGGATTGAGATGCCACAATTGAAACAATATATAAATGTGATGAGTATGAGAAAACCTTCCCTGGATAAGGGGCCTTCAGCTGTATTGGAGGATTCCACTGGGGAGAAGCCATACCCATGTTCAGAATGTGAGAAGGCCATCATCAGAAGAGCAGAAATTACACAGGGGCTTCACAGCAAGGAAAAGTCCTATCAGTGTGAAGACTGTGGCAAAGGCTTCAGTAAGAAGACAGGCCTCTTCCAACATCTCAGAATCCATACTGGAGAAAAGCCCCATCAGTGCAGTAAATGTGGCAGATGTTTCCATTGGAGATCAGTTCTGATAAAGCCTCCACACTAAGAAGTAGCCTTTTGAATGTTTGGATTGTGGAAAAGCCTTCTGCGTAATTCTGACCTCACTGAACACATATGCTTCCACAAGAAAGAGAAACTTTATGAGTGTAATGAATGTGGGAAAGTCTTCAGATGCATTCAAACCTCATCGAGCATCAGCAAATTCACAGTGAAGAAAGACCCTATCAATGTAATGTGTGTGGAAAAGCCTTCATTCAGCATGCAGAACTTAATCAACACCAGAAAATCCACACTGGAGAGAAACCTTTTGAATGTCTCATATGTGGACATGCCTTTAGCAGGAGCTCAGAACTCATAATATATTAGAGTCTACTCAGGGGGAAAACCTTGTGAATGTGCCAAGTGTGGAAAAACCTTTAGTGTGAGCTCAACCCTGATCACACATCAGAGAAGTCACACTGGAGAGAATCCCTATAAATGTGACAAATGTGGTGAAACCTTCGGTCAATGTTCAGGCCTTTATAAACACAAGTTAGGAGGGAAGCATGGAAAGGCTCCTGAGTCAAGAAAATATAAGTGTGATGAATGTGGGAAAACTTTCACCAGGTCAACTGGCCTGAGGAACTACACAAGAATCCACACTGGGGATAAGACCTACCAATTTCCTGAGTGTGGGAAGACTTTCACAAGGGGAGAGCATCTTGTTGAGCATCAGGGGTTTCACAAATAAAGTGAAATCCTATCAGTGAAAAGAATGTGGCAAAGCCTTTAGTCAGAAGACAGGTCTTAGTCACCATCTCAGAATCCACAAAGGAGAGAAAACTTTTGAGTGTTATGAATATGGGTGAGCATTCAGCAGAAGAAGTCAGATCTCAATAAACATAAGAGCATCCACTCCGAGGAAAAACCCTGTACATGTGAAGAGTGTGTGAAGGCCTACGGGCAGGGAGAAATGCTGATCCAACATCAGAGAAGTCACATTGTCCTAAGCCCTGGGAGTGGAGTGGGTGGGAAGAAGCTTGTGGTGGAAGCTCAGGTATGATTAGGGTTACAGGTACAAGTCTTTTTCCACAGGACCAGATCCTTTGCCAGGAGGCCATAACAGATGATCAGGCTATGCACGTAGCCTAAGGAAGCACTGTGAAAGTTCATTGCTGGCCTTCTCACAGGAAGGTAAATGCAGGCTGGCTTGACTTGTCTAAGGAGATTTTTTTTAAAGCTTTGGCAAGATCTAAAACAAAGTGATAGTGACATAACTGGGTACTAACTTCTTGTAATAAACCAGCCATATTTGGGACTGCTACATTCAGCGTGGTGTTACTTTAATGTATGATAATCTACTGTTATGCACCACCCCTGGCAGCCTCCAATGGCCTTTAACCTTTAACTTAGGCCTAGGTCACACAGGCACCTATGTGCTGAGGACTTAGGGCCCCCTCACACCTACAAAACTCATTCTATAATGCCAATATCACCCTAAAACCAAAGCCAGATAAAAATATTATGAAAAAAGAAAATTACAAACCCATTTCCCTAATGAATGTGGATGCAAAAATCCTCAACAAAATACTTGCTAATTCAATCCAACAGCACATTAAAAGAATTATTCATCAAGATCAAGTGGGTTTTATACCAGGTATGCAAGGATGGTTCAACACAACAAAACCCATCAGCACAAAATACCACATTAATAAATCAAAGAAGAAAAATCACATGATCATGTCCATTGATGCAGAAAGGCATTTGACAAAATACAGTAGCCTTTCTTGATAAAAATACTACAAAGATAGTAATTGAAGGGCATTTTCTCAACATAATAAATGTCATATATGAAAAGCCCAGAGCTAACATTGTACTTAGTGCTGAAAGCCTGAAAACTTTCTGTTTGTGATCAGGAACAAGACAAGGATGCCCACTGACACCACTATTGTTCAATATACTGCTAGAAGTTCTAGGTAGAGCAATCAAGCAAGGAAAAGAAATAAAAGGCATCCAAATTGCAAAGGAAGAAGTTAAACTTTCATTATAGGCAGATGATATGATCCTATACCTAGAAACTCCCAAAACATCTGCAACAAAGTTGCTAGAGCTAATAAATTGTTTCAGCAGAATGGCACGATACAAGATTAATGTGCAAAAATCAATAGTGTTTCTATACACTTTTTTTTTCAAGATTTATTATTTTTATTTATTTCTCTCCCCTCCCCCCCCCCCCCACCCCAGTTGTCTGTTCTCTGTGTCCATTTGCTGTGTGTTCTTCTGTGTCCGCTTCTATTCTTGTCAGCAGCCCCGGGAATCTGTGTCTCTTTTTGTTGTGTCATCTTGCTGCGTTAGCTCTCCATGTGTGCAGTGCCACTTCTGGGCAGGCTGAACTTTCTTTCATGCTGGTCGCCTCTCCTTACAGAGCGCACTGCTAGCGCATGGGGCTCCCCTACGTGGGGGACACCCCTGTATGGCAGGGCACTCCTTGGGCACATCAGCACTGTGTGTGGGCCAGCTCCACATGGGTCAAGGAGGCCCTGGGTTTGAACTGTGGACCTCCCATGTGGTAGGCAGATGCTATAACCATTGAGCCAAGTCCACTTCCCTCTATACACTTATAATGCACAATCTGAGAAGGAAGTCAGGGGAAAAAATCCATTTACAATAATGACTAAAATAATCAAATATTTAGGAATAAACCTAACCAAGGCCATAAAACACTGTATTCAGAAAACTATAATGCATTGCTAAATGAAATTTTAAAAGACCTATATAAATGGAAGGACATTCCATGAACACTAAATATCAGTAAGATGTCAATCCTACCCAAATAGATATACAGATTCAATACAATCCTGATAAAAATTCCACCAGCATTTTTAAAAGAATTGGAGGGCACAATTATCATATTTATTTGGAAGGATAAGTGGTTTGAATAGTCAGAAACATCTTAAAATGGAAGAACAAAGTTGGACTTAAAATCATATTACCTAGGTACAGTGGTAAAAACAGCATGGTACTGGCATAAAGATAGACACATAGACCAAGGGAACCAAATTTATGGTTCAGAAACAGAACCTCACAACTATGGTCCTCACAACTATAGTCAAATGATTTCTGACAAGGCTGTGAAGTCACCCAGCTGGAGCAGAAGAGTCTATTCAGTAAATGGTGCTGGGAGAACTGGATATCCATATCCAAAAGAAGGAAAGAAAGAAGACTCCTATCTCATACCTTACACAAAAATTAACTCAGAATGCATGAAAGACCTAAATATAAAAGCCAGAACTATAAAGCTTCTAGATGAAAATGTAAGGAAACATCTTCAAGACCTGGTGGTAGGTGGTTGATTCTCAAACCTTACTCAGAAAGCACAAGCAATGAAAGAAAATATGGATAAATGGGACCTCCTCAAATTTAAACACCTTTGTGATTCAAAGGACTTCATCAAGGTAGCCCACTCAAAGGGGGAAATTATTTGGAAATCGCATATCCAAACAGGGTTTGATTTCCATTCTATATAAAGAGATCATACAAAACAATAATAAAAGATCAAGCAAGCCAATTTAAAAATGGTCAATGAATGCACAATATTGTGATTATACTAATAGTCATTGATTACATCCTTTGAATAGAGCATATTGTATGTGAATATATCTCAGTAAGATTGTTTAATAAATTGTGCAAAAATAGCCAGAAATAGTAGCCAAGTACACCAAGGGAAACAGAGAGAGATTGAGAGCTGAAAACTTTTCTTGTTTGTCTGTTTATTGTTTATTATTATTGAAATAATGAATATGTTCTTTAATGATTGAAGGGATGAATACACAACTATACGATTATAGCAGTTATCATTGGTAGTACACTTTGGATGAAATGTACGTTTTATTAATATGTAGCAATAAAATTAATTTGTTTAAATTTAAAAAATGGTCAAAAGACTTAAAATGGCATTTCCCAAAAGAGGAAATACAAATGGCCAAAAAGCACAAGAAAAAATGTTCATTATTACTAGCTATTAGGGAAATGCAAATCAAAATGACAATAAAATATCACCTCACAGCATGAAAAAAAAAAAACAGAAGATAGTAAGGGTTAGAGAGGATGTGGAGAAATAGGAACAGTTTTCACTGTTGGTGGGACTACAGAAGGGTGCAGCTTCTGTGGAAGACAGTTTGGTGGTTCCTCAGGAAGTTTAATATAGAACTGCCACATGATCCAGCAATTCCTCTACTAGGTATTCCTAGTATCCTTCAGTATCCTAAAGAACTGAGAACAGTGATGTGAATAGACATTCACACATCAATGTTCATAATGGCATTATTAACAATTGCCAGAAGATGGAAACAACCATAAGTGTCTATTGACTGATGAATGGATAAATAAAATGTGGTGTATGTATGATGGAATACTATGCTGCTGTAAGAAGAAATGAAATTGGGATGCATATGATAATGGATGAATCTTGAAGACATTATGCTAAATGAAATAAGCCAGACACTAAAGAACAAAAGCATAGTCTCACTAATATGAACTAAATATGAAGAATAAATGCATGGAGTTAAAATCTAAAGAATAAGTTATTAGTATGTAAGAGGAGAGCTGAGAAGGGGGACTGAGGTTTTAATTAACTTGACTGTAAAAATGTGGAAATAGAGTTGATGATAATATCTTATATAACTTTGTACTACTCACCTTATAGTGAGTAGATTTAATGCTACTGATTTAAAAATGGAATTGTGGCTGGAAAGGGTACTATAGGGATGTAAATATCAATTGAATAATCTAGGGATTGAATAATTTAGTGAACACAGAGGTGGATGAGAATTGTGGTTAATACAAATGGCAGGCGGAAACAGATGTGGCTCAAGCAGTTGGGCTCCCATTTACCATTTGGAGGTACAAGGTTCAATTCCCGGGCCTCCTGGTGAAGGCAAGCTGGCCCACATAGTGAGCTGGCCCACACAGAGTGCTGGCCCATGCGGGAGTGACCCCCACGCAGGAGTGCTACCCAACACACAGAGCTGGCACAGCAAGATGATGCAACAAGAGACACAGAGGAGAGACAATAAGAGATGTAGCAGAAAAGGGAACTGAGGTGGCACAAGAGAATGATCACCTCTCTCCCACTCCGGAAGGTCCCAGGATCAGTTTCTGGAGCTGCCTAATGAGAATACAACAGACACAGAAGAACATGCATTGAATGGACACAGAGAGAAGACAATGGGGATGGGGGGTGGGGGAGAAAATAAATAATCTTTTTTAAAAAATTCAAATGCAGGGATGTGCTTCTGTAAACTAGAACAGATGTACATCACTATTGCAGGGTGGTGGGAATGTGGAGAAGCATGGGAAAAATACAATTAATGTAACCTACGGACTAGAGTCAACAGGAAAACTGTAATATTCTTACATCAATGCCAAAGATGTACTGTGTTAATAATAGGGGGGTATGGAAAAAATATACCAAAGATACATTATCGACATAGTAAGTGGTAATAGTCCGATGATATTATTTCATAATTTGTAACAAATGTTCCACAACAATGTAGTGTCTTGGTGGAGGTGTGTTATATAGGCATTCCACACATGTGCACAAGTGTTTTGTAAGTTCACTTCACAATTATACTATATTAAATAAATAATTAATTAATTAATTTGAAAAAAAAACAAAAGAAACAAACATCTGAACTGGGATATTGGAAGGGTTTTTGGCTGACTCTGTCTTTGTTGTCCCTCACATTTAGTTATTCCAGCCATGTTTTCACTAGGGGGAAGCTGAATACCTTCAGCATTCTCATAGTCTTCACTCACCTGGATTCCCAATTCCCTGGCCAGGAAAGCCATGTTCTCCACAGACACACACTTGAGTGAAGAGCTCATCACTTCCTGAAGGGCTGCTTGAAGTCCTTCCATGTTCTTCCCTCTATCTCCAGCTTCCTCCACCTCCAAAAACAGTAGCTGCGGTGGCTTCAGTTTCATTATCTTCTGGAAAATCTGAACCTCCTCACTCCCCCTGGCCTGAGTACTGAGGACAAAGTAGCATCTTTCAATGGTAGTTTCTCCTAAAAACATTAGCAGGTTCCATTCCTTCTTCCCTGGTAGTCAGTGAAAAAAACACGGCTGAGGAAATTTCCAACCAAAAGCCAAACTGTGTCCAGAAGCTTTCTAAATTTCCTCGAAGGTTGGCAACTGCAACAGGTTTTTGAAAAAAAAAACTGGGGTTTTCCTTTAGATGATCGCTATCAGAAAAACACCAAGTTATCTCAACCAGGCCATCGGAGATTTGCCGGGGAAGAACCAAATGGACGAATCCTGATGGAGAAAGATTTTGCGTGGTTTCAGCGGGGCAGGGCAGAGCAGTGTGTTGAGAATTCTGGATTTGGAGAAGCTACAGCATCCTAGATGCACAAAAGTGATGACAGGCATCTTCATGAGAATCAGAAAGTTTTCTGTATCCCTTGCAGAGTCTCCTGAGGACTGTGTGGGCTGCTTCTTCACAATGTCCTTCAAGGCCCCCGGAGGTATTAAGATGCTTTTGTTATTTTCTGAATCTGTCAGGAGCAGGGGAAGAGCAAATTGGCATCGATACATGTTTGGCATGACTTCACGTTGCAAAGAGCTGTCTGAACACAGCATGGATGCACACAGGACATCAAGGGGATTAATGGTCTCTATGTCTTCAAGTTCCAAATTCTCTATTCCAGTCAGCAATTCCCCTTTGCTAGCCTCAGCCAGAATCCTGTGCCTGAGGATCGACTCTCTAACTGGGACATTCAGTGTTTGAACTTTCATCAGGAATTCCAGGTTAAGTCTCCTGAAGTCTCAGGTGTCCACTTAAAGCCATGGTCTAAGGTAAATTGATTAACAAACTCTGGCAGAAGCTTTCTGCTCCTATCCATGTTCAAATGTGACAGGACATCTTCAAACACCTTTTTCTTTTCCCTGTAGGAAAAAAACTGCTCAGTAAATGCCATGTTCCAAGTCTAAGCTCTCACCACTGACTTTTAAAATTAGGTAAGGAAATGACATTCTCACAAAAGTCTGCTTTCACCACCCTGCCATTTGCATTTCCCTTCTAAGAGATATGTCAATAAGGTATGTTTGATTCTCATCCTTTTTCTAAACAATTTTCAACATTTGCATGCACACTGTATTACTCAGGGTTCTCTAGGGAACAGAATCAACAAGAGATATCTGTCAATAGTAAGAAATTTTATCAGAGTGTCTCACATGACCATGGGGATGCATAAGGACAAGTTCCACAGGCAGGCTGCAACCAGGGCTCCAATGAAAGTCCAGTGAAGGTTCTTGATGAGTTCTGAGAGATGTTGCCTGTCCAAAGACGAGCTGAGAAATTCTCACTCAATGCTGGAATCACTTCCCCTTTTAAGGCATTCAACTGATTGGATAAAGCATCACTCATTGCTGATGGCAATCTCCCTGATTGATGTAATTGTAATCAGCTACCTATGATTTACCACTGCAGTAAAGTCACTGGTGACTAAAGTCCATAAATGCCCTTGTATTACAGCTAGTCCAGTGCTTGCTTGACCAAACAACTGGGCCCATTACCTGGCCGAGTTTACACAATAGCCTAACCATCACACACATATAGAAATAGTTTTAATGGATACTTTTTTTTACATAAGTGATAATGTTCTAAACAAATGATTTTTCAAACACATTTCACTTAGTAGTATTTCTAGCAAATTCCTCCCAGTCACTGTGTATAGGTAGAAAGGTAGACAGATCTACCTAATGTATTTTAGCCACTACATTGTATTCCATGGTTTGGATGGACCATGATTTATTTAACCATTCTCTATTGATGATCCTTTAAAGTTTTTAGAGTATTCCTTTTTTTTTTTTTTTTGCTAGTGTTTGGACATAGCAATGAAAAACCTTTCCAATGTTTTTTTGTACACATGTGTGAGAAATTCTCTAGGTTTATACTGACTGCTTTTTAAAATTTATCTCTTTTTAAAGTTTGGAAAAACTGGAAGATTTGATTTTCATGAAAGTTGTCTCAGAATTTACAGACTGCCCCTAAGTTCTCCTGTTCTATACCCATTTTCCAAAATATCTCCTAGTCACTTCTTGGAAATACAGAGGTAGTTCTTAGCACAGAATGAAGATGAGAGTGAATTTTCTCTTCCTGACTGATGCCACACTAGCATGAATGGCTTGGATCCCCATCTAAAGGTAGCCTAGAAGAAATTATAAAAATGAGGGACTACGTGTGCAGCTGGCCCATGCGCAGTGCTGATGCGTGCAAGGAGTGCCATGCCACACAGGGGTGTCCCCCACGTAGGGGAGCCCCATGTGCAAGGAGTGCACCCCATAAGGAGAGTCGCCCAGCATGAAAGAAAGTGCAGCCTGCCCAGGAATGGTGCCGCACTCACGGAGAGATGACACAACAAGATGACGCAGCAAAAAGAAACACAGATTTCTGTACTGCTGACAACAACAGAAGCAGACAAAGAAGAACACACAGCAAATAGACACAGAGAACAGACAACTGGGGTGCGGGGGGAAGGGGAGAGAAATAAAATAAATAAAACTTTTTTTTAAAAAATGAAAAATATTTTTAAATCTTTTTTGACGTTTTTCCTTTCATCAATGTAATATCTGTTTTTCTGTAAGTACAGTGATATTTTCTTCAATTTCTTCCCCAGTGTCTTATTTTTTTTTCATTTTGTCTTCAAAGAAGTTTTAGGTCACAGTAAAGTCACATACAGAATATAGGAGTAACACATATACACAACTTCCTCCCCGTTTTCCCCCTTCCCATATTAATAACTGTTTTTTATGTGGATGGTACATTTGTTACAACTGATGTACAGATATTGAAACATAGCCACTAACCATGATCAATGTTTTACATTATGGTTTACCTTTTAGATCATACACTCTTATAAATTTTGGATGAAATTTAACATGACATGTATCCATCATTGCAAGACCATGCAGCCCCCTAAAACCCTTTCTTCAGTCTGTTCTGTTCTTCCCTCCCCCTCCCTTCAGGCCCCATGGCAACCACCAGGCTTACTCCTAGAAGGACAAGATTCATAGTTACTTGCAACAACACTGATGGCTTGACACATTGGTCTGTCCTCCCCTGTTAAGAACTGCCCATGCTCTCAAGAGACACCAACCCCACTGTTTGAGAACATATTGGGCCTCCCCAGGATGAGAGTCCAAATCCTTCCTGCTCATTTTGTAGGTCTCCACCCACTGATACAACATGCTATGACAAAATGATCACTCGCGCATTTTCTAGAAGACTGCTCCAGGTATGCCCTGTGCTGAATATCCCCTGCATCCAACACCCTAAACCAGTGATCTCTCCTTGTCATATTGCCAAAAGAGTTTTCCCAACATAGAAGTTTTGACCACAAACCCGCCAATCCCCAGTGTTCAACTGCTCCTTCCCCCAAGTTCCATGAACCTTCTGACCCATGCTCCCGCTGCTACCCTCTGTCAAACTTACACGATGCAACCCAATAGTATCCCTATACCCCTGTCATATCCCTTCACTGCACATATACTGACTTCCACCTTATCATAGATTTCGCCCATATGGGTATTGGTTCACAACTTTCTTCTCACTTTCTGTTTCTTGTAAACCTGTTTTCCAGACACTAGCTCTCTGAATCTGCTCAATTTGTAAATTCCTAAAACTGAGGTCATGCCCTTCATTACCTGGCTTGCTTCACTCAACATTGGGTCCTCAAGATTCATCCATGTTATCTCAATGTGTTAGAACTGTATTCCCTCTTATAGTTGAGTAATATTACATTGTATGTATATACAACATTTTGTTTAGCCTTTCATATGTTGAAGAGCATTTGGGTTAATTCCAACTTTGGGCTACAGTGAAAAATGCCACTATGAACATTGGTGTGCGTGTATCTGTTAGTGTCCTTGCTTTCAGTTCTTCTGGGTGTATACTCAGCAGTGGGATTCCTGGAACATACGGCAGATTTACAGTTAGTTTTTTGAGGAACTGCCAAACAAACTGTCCTCCACAAGAGCTGGACCATTCTACATTCCCACCAGCAGTGGATGATGGTTCCCATTCCTCCATATCCTCTACAACACTTGTGGTAGTAAGTTTTTATAATGGCTGCCAGAGAATGTGACAGAGCTCCCCAGGATGGGAATTCTTATTGCAGTTTTGGTTTGCATTTCCCTAATAGCTAGTGACGTTGAGCATCTTTTCATATGCTTTTTAGCCATTTGTTTTTCTTCTTTGGAGAAGTGTCTGTTCAAATTACTTGCCTATTTTTTAAGTGGGTTGTTTTTCTTTTTATTTCGGAGACACAGGATTTCTATATAAACTGGAAATTAGGCTCCTATCAGATATATGGTTACCAAATATTTTCTTCCATCAGTAGGCTATCTTTTCACTTTCTTTATAAACTCCTTTCAGGTACAAAAGGTTTTAATTTATTCCATTTATCCATTTGTTTCTTTGGCTGCTTATGCTTTGTGTGTAAAGTTCATGAAAGTATTTCCTATTACAAGGTCCTTTAGATGCTTCCCTACATTATATTCCAAGGTCTTTATTGTCCTGGCTCTTACATTTAGATCTTTGATCCATCTTGAGTTGATTTTTGTATAACATGTGAGATGGTGCTCCTCTCTCATTCCTTTGAATATGGATATCCAGTTCTCTGAGCACCATTTGTTGAGGACACCATTCTCTCCCAGTTAGGTGGGCTTGGTGGCCTTCTCAAATATCAGTTGACTGTATACATGAGGACCTATATCGGAACTCTCAATTTGGTTCAATTGGTCAGTATGTCTATCCTTGTGCCAATACCATGCTGTTAAAATTTTGTGTTTTTGTTTTGTTTTGTTTTTTGTTTTTTCCAAATTATATTTTATTTTATTTTATTTTTTAAATTTCTCTCCCCTTTCTTCCCCACACTGGTTGTCTGTTCTCTGTATCTATTGGCTGTGTGTTCTTTGTCCACTCCTGTTGTTGTCAGTGGCATGGGAATCTGTGTTTCTTTTTGTTGCATCATCTTGTTGTGTCAGCTCTCCATGTGTGCAGCACCATTCTTGGGCAGGCTGCACTTTCTTTTGTGCTGGGCAGCTCTCCTTACGGGGTGCACTCCTTGTGCGTGGGGGTCCCCTACGTGGGGGACATCCCTGCATGGCACGGCACTCCTTGCACGCATCAGCACTGAGCATGGGTCAGCTCCACATGGGTCAAGGAGGCCCGGGGTTTGAATCGTGGACCTCCCATGTGGTAGACAGATGCCCTAACCACTGGGTCAAGTCTGCTTCCCTACCATGCTGTTTTGACCACTGTAGTTTTGTAGTATGTTTTAAAGTCAAGTAGTGTGATTCCACCTATTTCATTTTTCTTTTTCAATATGTCTTTGGCCATTTGAGGCCTCCTGCCCTTCCAAATAAATTTCATACTTACTTTTTCCAATTCAGTAAAAAAATGCTGTGTTGATTTTTTGGGGATTGCCTTAAGTCTGTAAATCAGTTTGAGTAGGATATACATAAACAGGGAATATTCTTCCATTTATTTAAGTCTTCTTCGATTTCCTTTAGCAGTGTTGTGTAGTTTTCTGTGCATAAGTCATTTACATCTTTAGTTAAATTTATTCCTAAGTATTTTATTCTTTTAGTTGCCATTGTAAATGGGATTTTTTCTTGATTTCCTCCTCCAATTGCTCATTATAAGTGTCCAGAAATGCTACTGATTTTTATGCATTATCTTATAACCTGTGACTTTACTGAACTCATTTGTAAGCTCTAGAAGCTTTTTTTGTAGATTTCTCAGGGATTTCTATGTATAGGATCATGTCATCTGCAAAGAGTGAAATTTTGACTTCTTCCTTTCCAATTTGGTTGCCTTTTGCAACTTTTTCTTGCCTAAGACTTGAGCAAGTACTGCTAACACAATGTTAAATAGTAGTGGTGATAGTGGGCATCCTTATCTTGTTCCCAATCCTAGAGGGAAGCTTTTAGGATTTCACAGTTGTATCTGATATTAGCTGTGAGTTTTTCATATATATCCTTTATCATCTTGAGGAAATTTCTTTCTATTCCTATCCTTTGCAGTGTTTTTATCAGGAAAGTGTGCTGTATTTTGTTGAGTGCTTTTTCTGCATCTATAGAGATGATCATGTGGTTTTTTCCTTTCTTTTTTTTTTTTTTTAAGATTTATTTTTATTTATTTAATTCCCTTCCCCTCCCCCGGTTGTCTGTTTTCTGTGTCTTTTTGCTGCGTCTTGTTTCTCTGTCCGCTTCTGTTGTCGTCAGCGGCACGGGAAGTGTGGGCGGTGCCATTCCTCCGCAGGCTGCTCCCTCCTTCGCGCTGGGTGGCTCTCCTTACGGGTGCACTCCTTGCGTGTGGGGCTCCCCTACGCGGGGGACACCCCTGTGTGGCACAGCACTCCTTGCGCGCATCAGCACTGCGCATGGGCCAGCTCCACACGGGTCAAGGAGGCCCGGGGCTTGAACCGTGGGCCTCCCATGTGGTAGACGGACGCCCTAACCACTGGGCCAAAGTCCGTTTCCTGGTTTTTTCCTTTCGATCTCTTTATGTGGTGTATTACACTGATTGATTTTCTTATGTTGAGCCATCCTTGCATACCAGTGATGAAACCCACTTGGTCATGGTGTATAATTCATTTGATGTGTTGTTGAATATGATTAGCAAGTATTTTATTGAACATTTTAGCATCTTGAATCATTAGAGAGATTGGTCTGTCATTTTCCTTTCTTGTGGTGTCTTTTTTTTACTTTGGTAGTAGGGTGATGTTGGCATCAGAGAATAGGCAATGTTTCTTCTACCTCTGTTTTTGGAAGAATTTAAGCAGGATTGGCATTAGTTCTTTCCATAATGTTTTGTAGAATTCACCTGCAAAGTCATCTGGTCTTGGACTCTCCTTAGTTGGGTGTTTTTTGATGGCTAAATCAATCTTGTTACTTATGACTGGTCTGTTCTGTTCATCAATTTCTTCTTTCATCAATGTAGGCTGTTTGTGTGTTTCTAGGAATTTGTCCCTTTTCTCTAAATTATCCTTCTTGTTGGCATATAATTTTTCAAAGTTTTCTCTAATAATACTCTTTATTTCTGTGGGGTCAGTGGTGGTATACTCTTCCTCATTTCTTATTTTATGCTTGCATCTTCTCTCTTTTTTTCTTTGTTATTCTAGGTAAGGGTTTGTCAATTTTATTCATCTTCTTCAAGAACCAGTATCTGAATTTGTTCATTTTTTCTAGCACTTTTTTATTTTCTATTTCATTTAATTCTACTCTGATCTTTGTAATTTCCTTATTTCTGCTTCTTTTGGGATTTGTTGTTCTTTTTCTAACTCCACTAGGTATGCAATTAGGTCTTCCTTTTAGCTCTTTCTTCATTTTTGATATATGCGTTTATGGCTATGATTTCCCTCTCAGAACAGCTTTTGATGCATCCCATAGGTGTTGATATGTTGTGCTGTCATTTTCATTCATTTCAATGTACGTAGTCACTGATTTCTTTTGTTAAGTTCCTCCTTGACCTACTGTTTGTCTAAGAGTATGTTGCTTAACTTCCATATCTTTGTGCCTAATCTGGTTTTCTGGCCCTTATTGGTTTCCAACTTCATTTCATGTAGTAAGAGAAATTACTTTATATAATTTTGATCTTTCTGAATTCATGGAGAGCTGTTCTGTGGTCTAGTGTAGTCTATCTTGGAGAATGATCCGTGTGCACTTGAGAAGACAGTATATCCTGCTGTATTTGGGTGTAGTATTCTGAACATGTCTATTAGGCCAGATTCTCTAATATATTATCCAAAGTCTTTGTTACTTTATTGATTCTCTGTCAAGATGTTCTGTCTAATGGCAATAATGGTATATTAAAGTCCCCCACTATAATTTTAGAGGCACATATTAATACACTTAGTTTTTCCAGTGTTTGCCTCATGTATTTTGAGGCACCCTGATTAGGTGTTTAAATGTTTATGAATGATCTTTCTTCTTGAAAGATTACCCCTTTTACTAAAATATACTGTCCATCTTTGTCTCTTAAAATAGTTTTGCATTTAAAGTCTATTTTGTCCAATATTAGTATAACTACTCCTGCTCTTTTTTGTTCTTGTTTGCTTGTAAAATTGTTTTCCAGCCATTCACTTTCAGCCCCTTGAATCTCTGGATCTAATGTGGGTTTATTGTAGTCAGCATATAGATGGGTCATATTCTTATTCATTCTGCCAATCTTCATCTCTTGATTGGAGAGTTTAACCATTAACATTCAGTGTTATTACTGTGAAGTAGCAACTCACATTAGCCATATTTTCTTTGGGTTTATATATGTCATATGCTGCTTTTATTTCTCTTTTTTTTTCTGACTCTCACCTACATCTCTCTCTTTCCTGGTTGCCCCTGTCAACCAGCAGCCCTCCTTTTAGTATTTCTTGAAAGGCAGATTTCTTATTGACATACTCTTACTTTCTGTTTGTGAATATTTTGAATTCTCCATTATTTTTGATTGTCAGATTTGCTGGATCGAGAATTCTTGGCTGGAAGGTTTTTGTTTGTTTGTTTCAGCAGGTAAACTCTGTCATACCACTACCTTCTTGCCTCCTTGCTTTCGGTATTTAATCCTATTGAGCTTCCGTTGTATGTGATGGTTCTATTTTCTCTTGCTGCTTTTAGTATTCTCTCTTTGTTTTGAGCATTGGACAATTTGACAAGTATGTCTTATAGTAGGACTGTTGGAATTTATACTGTTTGGGGTGCACTGCAGTTCCTGGACACGTACCTCTCTCTCCCTCAATAGGATTGGGGAGTTTTCAGCTATTATTTCCTCCAACACTCCTTCTGTCCCCTTTTCCTTCTCTTCTCCCTCTGGGATGCCTTTAATGCTTATGGTTGTGCATTTTGTGTTGTCGTTCAGATCCCTAAATTACTGCTGGGTTTTTTCTATCTTTTTGTCTATCTGTTCTACTATCTGTTTGATTTCAGATGTACTTTCTTCCACATTGCTAACTTTTTCTTCTGCCTGTTTAAATCTGCTTCCAGTGTATTTTTGATTTCTTGGATTGTGTTTTTCATCACCTTCATATCCATTATCTTTTTATGTATGTTTACAATTTCTTCAGTATGTTCTCCCAGTGGCTTCCTAATATCCTTAATATCCCTTCACTTCATTAAATTGGTTCATGATATTTGTTAGAACAGCTTCCATGTTCTGCATTTCCTCTTGATTTTTAGTTTGTTCATGGGACTGTGCCATGCCTTCCTGTTTCTTAGTATGGTTTATACTTTTCTGTTGATGTTTAGGCATCTCTTTATCTTGATGAGTTTACTCAGTTGATTAGTTTCTCTCTCTACTCTAGGGTTTTATTTAGTTGCTGTTTTTGTGTTGTGGTAAGTTTCTTAGACACTTTGTTCCTCTTATTCTATTTCTTTGCTCTTTTCTATGTTCCCTTGAAAGAAAAATGTTAGGACCAAAGAAAGGGAAAGAGGAAGAAGAGAAAAGGGATAGTAGTAATAATAATAGTAAAAGGTAGAAAAGGAACTGTATAAGACCTGGGGAAATGAATAATTAACTCATGTAAGAAGTACATAGGAGTGAGAATAAGAAAGTGGGGTACAAGCAATGAAATGAAAAGCCGAATAAGAAAAATTATCTAGAATTAGTTAAAAGGCCAGAATGACAGGAAGAGAGAGAAAGAGAAAAGACAATAAGGAAAAAAAGTTTAAAAAGAAAGAAAACAGAGAATAGAGGGGATAGAAATAAAAATAAAAATTGAAGACTACACAAAGGAAGGTGAAGTATAAGAACAAAAACAAAGCAGAAGATAGGAAGATGAAGGAAAGAGAAGAAACAGTAGTGGTAGACAAAACTGGTATACAAAAAAAGGGGTAAACAAAGTAAGGGGGAAATTCAGCAAACAAGCAATAAGACAGGCGCAGCACGGCGTGAGCGGGGCCTTCCGGGCTGGCTGTGGAGGTCGCCAGAGCCTTCGCCCTATGCAGAGCCGGCGGGACTCTGGGTTCCCCCATGGCTGGAGTGGGGTTCCGAGTCTCCGTAAGTGCCTACCGCTTCAACCGTCCCGGTGTGGCCGGGTTGCTCTGCTGTGATTCATCACCTTCTAAAGATGCATCCTGACTTACCTCCGCACTTGCACACTGAAGAATGCAACATCTTGATTAACTTGCTAAAGGAATGGCACAAAAATGCAGCTCCGGGAAACCATCCTGGGACGTTCCAGAGAGGGAGAGAGGTGATCATTCTCTTGCTCCACCTCAGTTCCCTAGTTCACTGCATCTCATATTGTCTCTTTGTATCTCTTTTTTGTTGCCTCATCTTGCTGTGTCAGCTCTCCATGTGGGTGGCTCCATTCCTGGGGGGTCTGCCCTGCTGTGCAGGGCTGCACTCTTCTGCGGGGGCCACTCCCGGAGTGGGGGGCACCCCTGTGCAGGATGACACGCCTTGCATGAGGCAGCACTCCACGTGGGCCAGCTTGCCACATGGGCCAGGAGGCCCTGGGTATGGCACCCTGGACCTCCTGTATGGTAGGCAGAAACTCTGTCCATCAAGCCATATCCACTTCCCCATATTTATTTCTAAGGTCATTAAAATTAAGGCAAGGGCCAGAGTTTTTCAATCCTTCCTTTTTTTTTTTTAACAAATTAATTTTATTGATTGATACATAGTGATAAAGCATACAATTCATCCAAAGTGTACCATTGGTGGTGTTTGGTAGAATCACATAATTGTGCATTCATCACTTCAATCATCAGAGCATTTTCATTATTTCTATAATAATAATAAAAACTAGGCAAACAAGAAAATTCTTCACCTCTCAATCTATCTCTGTTTCCCCTGCTGTACATAGCTGCTATTTCTGGCTATTTTTGCACAATTATCTATTTATTTATTAAGCAGATTCTCAATCCTTCCTTTTAAGTAATCTTTGTTATACGTTTATATTTGCATATTCCCTTTTGGTCCATGACTATTTTAAAATTGGAATCAAACATTTTCCCCCTTTATGAAAAGGATTTCTTACAAAAAAGCAGCAACTCACTGGAACTACAGTTCGACTTTTAAAAAATTTAACTTTAGGGAGCAGATGTGGTTCAAGTGATAGAGCTTCTGCCTACATAAGGGAGGACCTGGGTTCAATCCCTGGGGCCCCCTGCTGAAAAAGAAAAAGAGAAAGCGTGCCCGTGCGGCAAGCCAGTGCCCGTGCGAGTGCCCTCATTGAGGGCCCACATGGTGAGCCAGTGCCCTGCGCCAGTGGGTCACACAACAGGATGATGAAGCATCAAAAGAGAAACAACGTTAGAGTCAAGGTGAAGCACAGCAGAGACCAGGAACTGAGGTGGCACAATTGACAGGGAAGCTCTCTCCCCATTGGAGATGTCCAGGGCCGAATCCCAGTGAATCCTAGAGGAGAGCAAATGAGAAGACAACACAGACAGCAAAAACAGCAGGGCAGGAGGAGGGAAGAGGGGGAAATAAATAAATACATCTTTTTTAAAAAATATTTTAACTTTATTGAAGTATAATTTATATACAATAAATGGACCTATTTTAAGTATACAATTTGATGAGTTTTGATGAATGTAAACACTCACATAGCCACCATCACAGTCAAAATATAAAACATTTCCCTTACATGCGAAAGTTCTCTTGTGCTTATTTGTAGTCATCCCTAACTCCCACCCTGACTGTTTAAGCACTGAACTACTTTTTGTCATTTTAGGTTAGTTTTGTCTGTTGTAGAATTTTTTTTTTTTTTTTTAGCCAGAATGTTTATTGCACAACTAATCAGTGAAATCCTCAAGATGAACTGGATGCTGCAAAAGCTGCCCTCTTGGATTTAGGTGTAGTTCCTTCATGGAATCCATGCCTAAATCTGCAGTATGCAATTCTTAGGTGCCTCATTTGACCTGTACTAGTGGTATTTCGTCTTTTAGCTTTGGCACTCCAGTTATACCTTCTCTTGAGCTCGGCAGGGTAGCCACATTTGCCACAGGTTGACTTCTGAAGGTGGCAGGCCTTAGAGCCACAGCAGCGGCACAAGGTGTGTGTCTTATTGTGATGTTTTCCAAACGATGACATTCTCTTCTTCATCTCGTTTCTGTGACCAGGACCGAAGAGGAATTTATTATAAATGGAATCTACAGTGTAAACTCTTGCACAGTGTAGTTTTTTAAATTTGAGTCATATTCCATTGTATGCATATAACAATTTTGTGTGTGTGGTGTTTTTTCTTTTTTCTTTTTTGCCTACTGATCACTATTTAGATTGTATGCAGTTTTGATTGAATAAAGCTGTTATGAGCATTCAAAAAAAAAGAAAGAAAGAAGACAGCAGCACCTAATTTTTAAAAAATGGCAGGGGGTGGACAGAAAGGAAAAAAAGAAAAAGAAAAAAAAAAACCTTTAAGCAAGCAATCAAACAAATTCTTAGGAAAAAACAGCCTTCCCTCTTAAACCCGTGAGGAGCGTCTCAGGCTGCTGGTGTTCATCAATCAATTACCCTGCAGCCTGCCCTTTGCAGGTATTGAATCAGGTTTTAGTGAGTAACCTCAGTTAAAAATTTTTTTAAAGGAAACTTTTTAAAGAAAAATAGAGATCCAAGAGAAGCTAATCCAAAAATAACGTCTACCTGTTCTCTGTCCTAAAGTATCAGCGGTGTTTGATAACCCACTGGATCACTACTCTAAGGAGAGCCACGAATCCAACCAGGGACCTCACATATTCAAAGCAGAGACTCCTCCATTGAGCTAAACTTTCTCCTCGTGTTTATTAGCTAGAAAGCTATCTACTCACTTTCCCTAGGGCAGGTTGGGTAGATTGCTGCTGATTAGGAGTCTGTCTGTCCCTGCCCCCTTTCTATTCTTATTGCTTTCTCTCCCAGGGCAGCAGAATTCAATAGCCTGTGTGATCAGATACCCCCTCGCCTTTCCAGGTCAGGTTGGGTTCCCTTCTGAAATTCAAATGGGACCCTGGTATTAGATCTCACTGCAGAGAAATGACTCTCAACCCTCTTCCAGACCTCCCCCTCCTCCCAGGGACACTAAATAGTCCCTTGGAAGGTTATTAAGCACTTCCTACTGCCCACCTCTCTTTGGGAGATGGAATTTTGAGTTTTCAAGACTAGACTAGTCAATTACCCTCTTCCAACCCAAAGGAATTTTGAGTTTTCAACACTGGACTAGTCAATTACCCTCTTCCAGCCCAAGTTCCTCTCTTCCAGCTTGGCTGGGTAAATCAGGCTGCCTGAGCAGATTCACCTCTTCCCAGTAAGCTCCCTAAAGTTCAAAGAGGGTGCAGGTAACCAAACCCACAGAAAGGAAACTCTCCTCCTCCCTTCACCAGAATCCTTTTACTTCCGGAGAACACCGCCTCCTGCTGGGTGACTGGTTGGAGTCAGTGGGTTCACAGTAGCTTTTTGTCTTGGGGGGTGGGGCTTAGCTACCTGCCATTTCCTGCCACCAGGGCCAGAAACTCACAGTTTTCCTTTGGGCTTTTTATCTCTTTGTCCAGGTCCCTCCAGATCGGTGCCCTAAAACCTCCTGCTCTTTGAGTTCCCAAAACAGCTCACTCAAGCAGGATCTTGCCCCCCATCTCAGCTGTTTCATCTGAGAGAGGTGGTGAGTGCCCAGTTAAACTGATGCCATCTTGCTGGATCTCCAGAATGTGATTTTTGGTGTGATGTATTCCTTCTCATTCTTCTCCCTTGAGGTCTGGGCAGTCTCCCTATCTCTAGTTTTCTTGTCCCTGAAAGATTCAGAGCTTTCCCAATCCAATTGTCTTTTCTCTCTGAAAGACACTGTGGTCTCAGGATTCTCAGGTTGTTTATTTTCAGAGAAAAAAAGCATCTTCTGAATTCTTGCCTCTACCCATAGATGGAGGGAATTCTACATTCTCAAGTTTTTAAAAAATCTGAAAAGAAAAAAAAGGTTCTACTTTTTAGTTTCATTTGTTTTGTTTTTCAAATTAACAAAGGAATAGTATAATAACTTAAGTTTCAGAGACCTCAAAATATCATCCCTCTTCTTCATTTCATTAGAAATATCCACCATCTCCTAAATAACATGAATGACAACCAATCAACTGTCAAAACTTTCTTTCTCCCACTGAGGAAATTCAGATTCCTCCCTTGACTCCCTCTCCAAACCCCACTATTCCAGAAGGAGCTCAAAGTTTGAGTCTTTCATAGCAACCTCAAAGAACAAAGGAGTGAACCTGAAAGTTTAGCCCTATGAACAGGGTTTACCGGTTGAATTTACTGTGATTCACAACCAGCGCAATTTCCTAGCACCATTGTTAATAGATTCTAATCAGGAAATAAATTGCTCTAATTTTCAAATATAGAATCCTAGAAATACTAAAACTGATTTTTCTAAGCCTACATTAGGAAGCATCAACATTGTTGACATTCACCTTCCTATCCCAGCCCCTTTCTCTCTAACATCCTCTCTTAAAATAATCCTGAATATTTGTTTAGATTCCTAGAAAAGGAGCTACAAAGGACTCTAGTGGTAACCTACAGAAGTGACAAAAATTAGTTAAAAAAAACTTTCCCTTTCCCTGAATTAGTTGATATATCACCAGCCATTCATTTCATCCTCAAAATTTTTTTTAAAAAGTGAATATTTAACCATTGAATCGCAGAATTATCAGAAATTCAGGGTTCTGCTGGCATGCCTACCAAAGAGAAAATGAAATTACTAATCCACCATCTATGTGCATTTTCAAACTGGCTGTTCTAAGTGAAAGATGCAACAGGTGGTCTTGGAGCTGTCAAGGTCTGTGAACTCACTTCCTTGGTAAAGAAACCCGGAATACTGTCATCACTAAGACTTTCCTTTCCATCCTTTCCAGGATGCCACTGTTTGTATAGCACATATTTATGATAGCACTAAAACACTGCAAGTTTAGGGTATATTATGAACAGCAAATTATCAACCCACTAAACCAGATATATTGCTCCCTGATTTTAAGTTTGGGCACTTTTCGCCTCTATCATATTTCACTGGAAATTTATCTTAGGGATAAACAAAAATTTAAGGAAATAATTTTCTTTTTTCAGAAAATCTGTCCCTTTGCTTTACCCTAAAAAATGTAAAAATCCAACTTCCCATGCTTTAAAGCTCCAAATATTAGCTGAGCATGGAAAAATACTGAAAAAAAGAAACACTTCAGAAAATGCTGACAGCTCACCTCTCCCTTTTCTTGTACCAAAATTAACAGTTTTCTACTTTTCTTCAGGGGTTTTGCAACATTCTCCAGGGTCTCATATTCTTCCTCAGAAATCACCCTTTGAGAGATTAAAATTTCTAAGATAGAATCAGGATCTTACTCAAGGATTTCAAGCAACTTGTTTTGTTCCCCTTTTATGATATTGGAGGAACGGTGTCAGTGGATGTTGTTGCGGTTTTCGCTAGACCAGGAAATGGATTGAGAAATCTTTCTCTTACATGCTGGTGGGAAAAAAGCAAGAAGTACTTCTACTTGGCAAATATTCAAGATGTCAGTAATACCCAGTGGAGAAGCAGCCCTGAGCACTTTCTGCCTCAGCTCCCTAGGGATTGGCTGTTCCTTTGATCATAACTCACAGGTCACCTCCTCCAGGAAGATCTGGAACTTCAGGATGCTCTAGGTATTGTGGGCATTACACCCTGATGATAAGAATGTAAACTGATTAACCCTTTTTTTGGAGGACAATCTGGAATCATCCAGTAATAAATGAATAAACTGATATGTAAAATTTCAAATCTTTCACTCTGTAAATAACACTTCTAGGAAATAATTCTAAGGAAATAACCAGAAAAATGCCCAAAGATGTAGGTGCAAGAAGGTACATGGTGACGTTGTTTATAATAGCAGAAAACTGAAAGCAACCAAAATGTCTATCACCTGGGGATTGGTAGAAATGTCCATCACCTGGGGATTGGTAGAAAAAAAAATTATTATACCTCAATAGTGAAACAGCAAAAAGTTGTTAAAAAGGATGACATTGATTTATGTGTGTTGATGAGGAACTAAAACGATGATATACAGCTATGGAAAAAAAGCTGTAGATCTCATTTTTGTTTTAAAAATTAATATTTGTATAGTGTATGCATATAATATGTACATGTAAATGTACATTTTATTTAAAAGAAAAAAGTCAGGAAAAAGCCTAGACTTATTATCTCTGAGGATATGATTAAAAGGAGATTTGCATTTTCCATTTAAACATTACTATTTAATACTTCACATGTTTTTCATTATTTTTTGTTTGTTTTCTTTATCCTTTCTCCAATTCTGTTAAAAATAATACTTGCAGAGGGTAAATAAGCAACCTACTCAATGGGAGAAAATATTCTGAAATCACACACCCAACAGGGGTCTCATATCCATGATATAGAACTCAACAGTAAAAAGACAAATGACCTGATTTAAAAATGGGCAAAAATGTAGCTCAGTGGTTGAGCACCTGCTTCCCAAAATGAGATACTGGGTTCAATCCCCAGTATCTCCTACAAAAAAAGGGAAGGGGGGTGAAAGACCTAAATAGACATTTTTCTAAGCAGAAATACAAATGGTGAAGAAGCCCATGAAAAAAATGATCCACATCACTGACTTTTAGGGAAATGCAAATTAAAAATACAATGAGATATCATTTCAAACCTACCTGAATGGCCAATACTAATAAAACAGAAAATTGAAAGTATCAAAGAGGATGTGGGGAGATAGGAAAACTAATTGACTGTTGATGGGGATGTAGAATGGTACAGCCACTGTAGAAGTTTGTTTGGAGATTCCTAAGAATATAGATCTACCATGTAACCCAGCAATACTGCTACTAATGTATATCAAGAAGAACTGAGAGCAGTGACATGAACAGATATCTGAACACCAATGCTCATCGCAACATTATTCACAAAAAACAAAAGAATCAAACAACCCAGATGTTCATCAACTGATGAATGGGGTAAACAAACTGTGGTATATACACATGAAGGAATGCTATTCAGCTGCAAGAAGAAATGAAGTTGTGAAGCATATGATACCATGGATGAAACTGGAGGACATTACGTTGAGTGAAGCAAGCCAGACAAAAAAGGACATATATTGTATGACTTTGCTGATATAAACTAAATATAATGAGCAATCTCATGGAGTTAATGGTTAGAATATAAGTCACTAGAGAATAGAATGTGGTTAGAGAATGCAAAGCCAATGTTTAATCTGTGCAGAATTCGTAAAAATTTGTTTGGAAATGAATAGAAATGGTGAAAGCGCATCATAGGATTTATATTACTAGCATTAACATACAGGTATGATAGTGGCTTGTTTTTTGTTGTGTTTTTTTCTTTCTTTTTTTTTGGAGTAATGAAAATGCTCCAGTATTGATTAAAGTGATGAATGCAAACTGTGATTACATCAAATACCATGATTATGTGCTTTAGGTAAATTATATGGTTTATAAAAAAATTTTTTTTAATTACGGCGAGTTTGGGGAAAAATAAACCAAATATAAGATATGGATTATAGTGAGTTGTAATACTTTGATGATGCTCCTTCATAATTTGCTACAAATATTTCACAACAATGCAAGTTATTGGAAGTAGAATGATATAAGGAAGTGCTGTATAATGTTATGCATATTTGTCTTGAAGGTTCACAACTTTTACTATACACTTATTGTTTATATCTGTTCATGTATGAATGATATACTTCAATAATTTTTAATGAAAAGTAGAAAATACTTGTCCAGAGAATACTGAGCCCAGTAAAAACGAGCTGGTGCAGAAGGACAAACTGGCTAAGCAGGTTGAGCAATATGATGACCGTGCAGCCTGCATCAAGTACATAATTGAGCAAGGAGTTGAAATATCCAATGAGGAGAGAATCTTCTCTCAGTTTCTTATAAAAATGTTGTAGAAACTCATAGGTTATCTTGATAGGTCATCTCAAGTATTGAGCAAAAGACAGAAAACGTTGAGAGAAATCAGCAGATGGCTCAAGAATCCAGAGACAAAATTGAGACCAAACAAAGAGATATCTGCAATGATATACCGTGTCTTTTGGGAAAGTTCTTGATCCCCAGTGCCTCACAAAGAGAGAGCAAAGTCTTCTATCTGAAAATGAAAGGAGCTATTAAAGATACTAAGCCAAGGTTGCTACTGGTGATGACAAGAAAGGGATTGTGGATCAGTCACAACAATCATACCAATAAACATTTGAAATAAGCAAAAAGGAAATACAAACAATACATCCTACAAGATTAGGTCTACCCTGACCTTTCATGTGCTCTATTAGGAGAAAGTCTGCTCTCTTGCAAAGAAAGCATTTGATGAAGCCATTGATGAGCTTGATACATTAAGTGAAGAGTCATACGAAGATAGTCAGCTAATGATGCAATTACTGATACTCAGTCATGGGATACCCAAGGAGGTGAAGCCAAAGCAGGAGGAGGGGGAAATTAACTGGCTTTCCAACTTTAGTCTCCTTTATTCTAAAATTTACACAGTCTACAATATGTCATCCATGCTGACCCACAAATAGTTTTTTGTTTGCAATTTATGAGAGGTTTATGTTATTTCTATATGAATTTCTGTATTTTCCATGTGATTTTTATGTTTAATGTTAGGGGAGTAGAGCCAGGTAACATTTAGGAAGTTATCTATTTTCATCTTGAGGTGGCCAATATGGGGATGTGGAATTTTTACAAAAGTTAAAAATGTTTGGCATAGTATTACTTTGAGTACTTGTGGTTTCACATAGGTCAGGGTTAAAATTTCTTCTGTGTCTAAGTAAAGAAAACTGCCTACATATTGGTTTGTCCTGATGGGGGATAAAAGGGATAATTGGTTCCGGTCACAAGTGTAGTTATGATGGGTACTTTAAGGTTTGGAGCACTTTCAAGGCTGTGGTAGAAATAGATACCCCAAGGATATTACATATTGAACTATGTGTATCTACAGAATACACAATCTCAATGTGCACTCCTTTGACTACAGTGGCAGAAGTGTTCCTTTTAGAAAAAGTTGTGACTCAATTTACTCTGAAGAAGGGAGAAACGATTCATATTCCATTAATTGTAAACGTACCTGCTGTTTGGTTCATTATTTTTGCTACTCATTTTATTTGTATTTAAATGTGTTAAGGAACCTAAGAACCAATGTACAAGTAACGATGCAATTAAAGTGAGTTACTTGACTTCCATTACTTCATGTATGTCAAGACAGCAGTAAAACAAACAAACAAAAAAATGTGAACTTAACTTTTTTTCAGGTTTCCTGCCTGTGATTTTTTTTTAGATACTTACCTAACATGCATGTGCTTCAAAAACTGTTAACTGGGAAATAACTTGATGACAGCTTGCTTTGTTTAATGTTTTATGAAATTTGCATAAAGAATCCAAGAATAATTGTTAAGAACATATGTAGAGGTGGGGCAAGATGGTGTCTGAATAAGTGCACCCACATCATCTTTCCTACAAAGAAAACGACTGAGCAGGGACAAAATCCTGCCTGAGTGAGTTGTTTTGGGAACCCACAAAACAGGAGGCTTCTGACATCAATCTGGAGAGAGTATGACAAAGAGTGATTGCTGGAGGTGGGGCAAGATGGCGTCTGAGAAAGTATACCGTCATCATCTCTCTTACAAAAGACCAGATGTTTGGTGACAGACCCACCAGAGCTGGCTGTTTCAGGAAACTGCAGGGCGGGAGGTGTCTGGACATTGATCTGGAGTGACTGCAGCAGAATTGGTGTTTGCTCAAGGGAGAACTTCGGGTTTCTAAGACTGAACACGGAAGCTGTGGGAAGGTAAATCCCTCCCCCCTAGGGCTAAGAGCCGCGGCATTCACAGAACTGCCGGTCGTGGGGCAGAGTTTCCAAGCCATGTGTCCCCCAAATGCATGAACCCCCATGGCCCACGTTAAATACCGTGAGTCCACATTCTCCCAGGCCTCTGTTTCCCAAGCCCAGCACTCCCAGAAATCCGGCATTGCCCTTCCCTTCCAAGCGCGGACTAATTCCGGAAGTGGGAGAGTTTAGGTGGGAAGTGCAGAGGGAGAGTTTAGGAGGGAAGTGCAGGTTCAATTTTCTGGTCCCCCCCCCCCTTTTATTGAATTTGAAGGACATATCAGCCAACTTGGGGAGAGTATAGGAATAGAGAAGAGGTAAATCTGGTGAGAGCGCCCAATTTACCTAATTGCCCTGGGATAGGAAACTTGGTCTGGGAGGTGGAGTCAGAAAATTAACCAGCCCCCTTGTAGCACACCTAAGGGAGAGGGACAGTAGGATGTGCTTTACAGGCTTCCAATAGCATATTTAGAGTTCCTGGCAAGGGGTGGGTTCTCTCTCAAGAAATTAAGAGTCATTATTTTCTCAGAGGAGTTGGTTCACCAGGGACCCATTTGAATTTCCTACAGGAGCCCTCACACAGCCTTCCTGCTGCCTTAGGAGAGAAGGAAGGGAGAAAAGGGGAAGGTCAGGTTCCTAAGCAGTTTATTCAATTGCAAAGAGGATTCTTTGCCTGGGGCCTTGTCTGGTCTTTTTTATTGGTCTGTTTTCTTGTTTTTTCTTCCTCTTTATCCCCCCCACCAATCTTTGTTTCTTTTTTCTTTTTCTTTTTTCTCCCCTCTCTCTGCTTTTTTTTCCTTCTCTCTTTCTTTCTCCTTTTTTTCCCCTTTTTTCTTTTTTTATATTAGTGCTGCAGGCAACATTTCTTATTTGCTGTGCTTCCTCATCCTCAATTTTCTCTTTTCTGGGTGTACTAATTTTGGCTACCAATGCTATACCCTTTCCTTTACATCATTCTCTCCTCCATCATTTATTGTTTCTCTTACATTCCACCTCTCTCTGTTTAGCCCCCAATATTCCTGACTTTTTATCTCTAATACCTCCAATCTGTTTTCTACCATTTATTCACTCTTTATGTTATTGTCCTCTCTTTCCTTTTTCCCTCTCTCCTGACCACACTGACCTTTTAATTCATAGTATATTCCTCCCCATATTCAGTTTAATATCTCATTATAGGGACTCCACTTTTTTACAGTTATAACTATACACAGCTTCCATGAGTTATATATACATTCTCCTAGATCTCACATGGTTCTTCTGCTAACACTCACTATCAATACTACTATTATATTTTTCTTTTCTTACCCCTTTTGAATTCTCTGGATCTAATATTTTCCTTCAAGGGAACTTAGCCAACAACAAGGAAATAGAATAAAAAGAAAAAAGTGACAAAGAGAAGACTTAACATGCACACAAAAACAACAACTAATTAAACCCCAAGGCTAGAATAAGAAGATAATCAACAGAATAAATGCAACAAGATAAAATGATGACCAGACAGCAACAAAAAACTACAGACTATACCAATAATCAGGAAAACATGACCCAATACAATGAACAAACTAAAAACTAGGAAGAGAAGTGGAACACTGAACAAGTAATTAAAGCTGTCAAAACATGTATCATGGACCAATTAAATGAAGTGAAGGAAGAGATTAAACATATTAAGAAAGCACTTGGAGAGAATACAGAAGAAATTGTGATCATGCACAAAAAGATCACAGAGATGATGGGGATCCATAGCACAGTCCAAGAAATCAAAAATACACTCTCAGCAAATAACAGCAGATTTGAAGAGGCAGAGGAAAGAATTAGTGATGTGGAAGTCAGTACATCTGAAATCAAACAGATAGTAGAACTAATTGATAAAAAGATAGAAAAAATTCAGCAGGGACTTAGGGACCTGAATGACATCGCAAAATGCACAAACATACGTATTATAGGCATCCCAGAAGAAGAGAAGGGAAAGGGGACAGAAAAGGTGTTGGAGGAAATAATGGCTGAAAACTTCCCAAACCTATTGAGGGAGATGGATATACATGTCCAGGAAGCACAATGCACCCCAAACAGCATAAATCCCAACAGGCCTACCCCAAGACATATACTTGTCAAATTATCCAATGCTCAAGACAACGAGAAAATACTGAAAGCAGCAAGAGAAAAGAGAACCAGCACATACAAGGGAGGCTCCATATGATTAAGTGCTGATCTGCCATCTGAAACCATGGAGGCAAGAAGGCAGTGGTATGACATAGTCAAGGTACTAAAAGAAAAGAATTCCCAACCATGAAAACTCTATCCAGCTAAGCTAGCATTCAAAAATGATGGAGAGTTCAAAATATTCACAGAGAAACAGAAACTAAGGGAGTATGCCAACAAGAATCCAGCCCTTCAAGAAATACTAAAGGGAGTTCTGCAGGAAGAAAGAAACAAACAGGAGAGACAGAGTTGGAAGAGAGTGTAAGAGCAACTAAAAAGACAAAAACAGAAAAAAGAAAATCAAACAGAATATGACAAACACAAATCCAAAGAAAATATGGCTAATATAAGTAATTCCTTGAAAGTAATAACACTGAATGTCAGTGGATTAAACTCACGTGTCAAGAGTCTCAGAGTAGAAGATTGGATAAGGAAATATGACCCATCTTTATGCTGTCTACAAGAAACTCATCTTAGACCCAGAGATTCAAGGAGGTTGAAAGTGAGTGGCTGGGAAATCTTACAAGCAAACAATAACCAAAAAAGGGCAGGAGTAACTATATTAATTTTGAACAAAATAGACTTTAAATGCAAAATGATTGTGAGAGACAAAGATGGACACTACATATTAGTGAAAGGGATAATCTTTCAGAAGAATGAACAATCATAAACATTTATGCTCCCAATACGTGAGGCAAACACTGGGAAAAAAAAGTGAAAGATTAGATGCCTCTACAATTATAGTGGGGGACTTTAATACACCACTGTCAACTTTGGACAGAACATCTCAAAAGAGAATCAATAAAGAAATAAAAACTTTGAACAATATATTAGAGGAGCTGGACCTAATAGATATATAACATTACACCCAAATACAGCAGGATATACATTTTTCACAAG
Organism: Dasypus novemcinctus; assembly: GCF_030445035.2. Classification (NCBI taxonomy): domain Eukaryota; kingdom Metazoa; phylum Chordata; class Mammalia; order Cingulata; family Dasypodidae; genus Dasypus; species Dasypus novemcinctus. The sequence continues at coordinate 44,307,191 of NC_080674.1, read as the reverse complement.
TGCACATGGATCATTCTCCAAGATAGAGCACATGCTGGGCCACAAAGAAAGTCTCAACAGATTCAGAAAGATCAAAATCATACAAAATAATTTCTCTGACCACAGTGGAGTGAACCTGGAAACCTGCCAGGGCCAGAGGCCCAGGTTTCACAACAAGGTATGGAAATTAAACAGCCCACTCTTAGAAAAACAGTGGGTGAAGGAGAAAATCTCAAAAGAAATTAATAACTATCTTGAAACTAATGAAAATGATAACACAACATACCAAAACTTATGGGATGCAGCAAAAGCAGTAATGAGAGGGAAATTTATAGCCATAAATTCATACATCTAAAAAGAAGAGCTAAAATTGAAGAACTAACTGCAAACTTGGAGGAATTAGTAAAAAAACAACAACAAAGTATCCCCAAAGGAAGAAGAAAGAAAGAAAGAAAGAACAAAGATAAGAGCAGAACTAAATGAAATAGAAAATAAGAAAGCACTTGAAAAGATTAAAAAAAAACAAGAGCTGGTTCTTTGAGAAGATCAATAAAAATGACAAACCCTTAGCTAGATTAACAAAGGAAAAAAAGAGAGAAGATGCAAATACACAAAATAAGAAATGAGAAAGGAGATATCACCATGACCCCACAGAAATAAAGACTATCATGAGGATACTTTGAAAAACTATATTCCAACAAAAACAACAATTTAGAGGAAATGGACAAATTCCTAGAAACACATAAGCAGCCTACATTGATAAAAGAGGAAATTGATTATCTCAACAAACCAATCACAAGTAAAGAGACAGAATCAATCATTAAAAACTTCCCAACTGAGAAGAGCCCTGGGCCAGAAGGGTTCACAGGTGAATTGTACAAAACATTCCAGAAAAAACTAACACCAATCTTGCTTAAACTCTTCCAAAAAAATTGAAACAGAAGGAAGATTGCCTAACTCATTCTATGATGCAAGTATTACCCTAATATCAATGTCAAACAAAGACACCACAAGAAAGGAAAATTATAGACCAACCTCTCTAATGAACCTCTATGCTAAAATCCTCAACAAAATACTTCTGGTCATATTCAACAACACATTAAATGAATTATACACCATGACGAAGTGGGATTCATCCCTGGTATGCAAGGATGGATAAACATAAGAAAATCTTTCAATGGAATATACCACATAAACAGATTGAAGGGAAAAATTCACATGATCATCTCTATAGATGCAGAAAAAGCATTTGACAAAATGCAGCACCCTTTCCTGATAAATACACTACAAAAGATAGGAATAAAGGAAACTTCCTTAACATAATAAAGGGTATATTTGAAAAACCACAACCAACATCATTACAATGGTGAAATCCTAAAATCTTTCCCTGTAAGATCAGGAACAAGACAAGGATGCCCACTCTCATCCCTCCTATTTAACATTGTGTTAGAAGTACTTGTTCCAGCAATGAGGCAAGAAAAAGATATAAAAGGCATCCAAATTGGAAAGGAAGAAGTAAAAATGTCCCTATTTGCAGACAACATGATCCTATACTTAGAAAACCCTGAGAAATCTACAACTAAGCTTCTAGAACATATAAATGAGTTTAGTAAATTCACAGGTTATAAGATCAATGTGCAAAAATCTATAGCATTTCTGTCACCAATAATGAGCAATCAAGGGAAGAAATCAGGAAAAATTACTATTTACAATAGTAAATTAAAAAATCAAATACCTAGGCATAAATTTAACTGAAGATGTAAAAGACTTATACATAGAAAACTACACAACACTGTTAAAGGAAAGCAAAGAAGACCTAAATAAATGGAAGAATATTCCCTATTCATTGATAGGAAGACTAAATATCATTAAGATGTCTATCTTACCCAAACTGATCTATAGGTTCAATGCAATCCAAATAAAAATCAACGCAGCATTTTTTAATGAACTGGAAAAACTAACCGTGAAATTTATTTGGAAGGGAAAGAGGCCTTGAATAGCCAAAGATATATTGAAAAAGAAAAATGAAATTGGAGGAATCACACTACCTGACTTTAAAACATACTACAAAGGATTAGTGGTCAGAACATCATGGTATTGGCACAAGGATGGACATACTGATCAATCAAACTGAATTGAGAGTTCTGATATAGATCCTCATATATACACTCACCTGATATTCAACAAGGCCACCAAGCCCACTCAACTAGGAGAGAATGACCTCTTCAATAAATGGTGCTTGGAGAACTGGATATCCATATGCAAAAGAATAAGAGAGAATTACCACCTCACACCTTATAAAAAATAACTCAAGATGGATCAAGTCAAGACCATAAAGACCTTGGAAGACAATGTAGGGAAGCATCTACAGGACCTTGTAATAGGAAATGGCTTCAAGAACTTCACAACCAAAGCATAAGCAGCAAAAGAAAAAATAGATAAATGGGACCTCCTCAAAATTAAAGCCTTTTGCACCTCAGAAGAGTTTATCAAGAAAGTGAAAAGAGAGCCTACCCATTGGGAGGAAATATCTGGTAAACATGTATCTGATAGGAGCCTAATATCCAGCTTATATAAAGAAATCCTTTATCTCAAAAATAAAAAGTCAAACAACCCATTTGAAAAGTGGGTAAGAGATTTGAACAGATGCTTCTCCAAAGAAGAAAAACAAATGACTAAAAAGCACATGAAAAGATGCTCAACATCAATAGCTATTAGGGAAATGCAAATCAAAACTACAATAAGATACCATCTTATACCCATTAGACTGGCAGCTATTAAAAAGCAGAGGACTATAAGTGTTGGAGAAGATTGTGGAGGAATGGGAACCCTCATCCACTGCTGGTGAGAATGTAGAAGGACCCAGCCATTGTGGAGGACAGTTTGGTGGTTCCTCAAGAAACTAGCTATAGACTTTCCATATGATCCAGCAATTCCACTGCTGGGTATATACCCAGAAGAACTGAAAACCAGGACACGAACCAATATATGCACACTAATGTTCATTGTGGCATTATTCACTATTGCCAAAAGTTGGAATCAACCCAAATGCCCATCAACAGATGAATGGAAAAACAAAATGTGGTATATACACACAATGGAATACAACTCAGCTTTAAGAAGGAATATAGTACTAACACATGGGATAACATGAATGAAGCTTTAGGACTTTATGTTGAGTGAAATAAGCCAGGCATTGAAGGACAAATACTACATGACCTCTCTGATATGAATTAAGCAAATCAGGCTGTCTCAGAGAGCTAGAGACTAGAAGATAGACTTACAGGAAATGGGATGGGGAGAGGAAGGTTGTGAACCCATGCCCACACTGGTGAAATCTATGATAAAGTGGAGGTATGTAGTTCTACAGTGAAGGCATAAAATGGGGGCATACATATGCTATTGGGTTGGGTTCTGCAGGTTTGAGGGGGGCTAGGGTTGGAAGGAAGGGTCAGATGGTCCATGGAATTGGGGTAAGGGTGGGAGGGAACAAGTGAACACAGGAGGTTGTCAGGTATGTGGTTCAAACTGTAATGTTGAGAAAACTCTTTAGAAAATATAATAAGGAAGGATTACTTGTATAAGGTGTTTGACAGGAGGCATTTGGCACAGGGTGCACTTGGGGCAGGCTTTTAGGGAGTGTGTGAGTGACCATCATGTCATAGTATGTTGTGTCAGTGGGTGGAGACCCATACAATGAGTCTGGGGAGGCTTGATGTTCTCAAACAGAGTGGGGAGGTGTCTCTAGATAGCATGGATGGCTCCGAATGGGAGAGGACAAACTAGTGTTTCAAGCTTTCAACATTCTTACAAGTGTCTATGAATCTTGTCCTTCAAGCAGGGAAGTTTGGTTGTCACTGAGGGCCCCAAGGGGAGGGGGAGAGAGGTATTAAATAGTTAGAAGAGAGGGTAACTGGAGATCAATGGAAGTGTTCTGCATGATCCTGCAATGATGGATACAGGCCATATTAAATATCACTAAAAATTTATAAAGGTGTATAGTCTAAAATATGTAAACCATAATGTAATCAAAAACTTATAAAAGCATACAGTCTAAAATATAAACCATAATGTAAACCATAATGGAACCATGGTTAGTGGCAATGTTTCAATATGTGTACATCAGTTACAGCAAATGTAACATCCACATGTAAAAAGATCATTGTTGGGGAAGGGGGATAAGGGTTTGATGTTGGGTATCTGGGAGTTCCCTATATTCTATATGTGACTTTGCTATTACCTAAAACTTTTTTGAAGACACATAAAAAATAAAAAATAAGAAAGAAGGATGTAGACGGTGAGGAAGAAATGGAAAAAATTGCCTTGCCACTGTACATACAGGGCAACACCTATTACAGTCATGAAAGGCAAAATGTCAAAAAAATATTTTATGGTATTTTTCATTATTTTAATACCCCAATTGATTTTTTACATTACTATTTCATTTTCCTACTAATTGAATTTTGTAATATATTAGACTTCATTTTTGAAGAAGTTTTGGATCACAGAGGGGTTCGACTCTGGCAGGGGAGGAGCACTAATGTAGGATATCATTGATAGGGGATGCATGGGTGGGGGAGTTATCCAGGACATGCACGTAAGATATATAGATATGTTCATTGTTCGTTGGGTATTGACATAGGAGGTAGAGATTCACTTGACAACTGAGGGAATGCTGAGTTCCCATTCCAGGAAACTCTGTTGCACTCCCCAATGGAACAGCAACAATCCCCCAAGTACAAGAGCAAAGACCAATGAAGAAAGATGGCCCGATGTTGGACCCTTGATACTGACAACTATGCTTATGAGCCTGTGTGCTTGAAATTTCAACTAGGCCTAGAGCTGCAGGGTGCCTAAGAGCTAAGTCCTGAGGGCCTCCATGTTGCTCAAATATGGTCACTCTCTAAACTAAACTCAGCATGTAAATGCATTACCTTCCACCCAGCATGGGACATGACTCCCAAGGATGAGCTTCCCTGGCACCAAGGGGTTACTACCAATCACCTGCTGGTGATGCAATTAGAAAAAGACTTTGAATAAAAGGGGGAAATGGTTAAGACAAATGAGTTTATATAGCTAAGAGACTTCAAAATGAGTCAGGATCATCAAGATTGTGCTTACGCACAACTAGCAGGATCTCAGAGACAGCCAAAGTAGATACAACCCCAGGTATGGGTGTTCCTGAGGGCTACAGAGACACCCAGGTCCTATAGTTATGACAGATGGCTCTGGAGTTCTGGGTCTTTTCAGTGGGCCCTACTCTGGAATTTAGGCTCCTGAGTGTGATGGAGTTGGACTCAGATGTGACCTCTCTATGCATGCTTCTTCTGTCACTTTTACTGAACCTGTGGTTGTTCCTGGGGTTGGTGTATCTTCAGGAGACTTGAATCTCTGAATTGTCTATCTGCCAGCTGGGCCCTGAACCTAAGCAGAGTTGTAACATCTACTCTCCGGTTCATTGGACTTAGGAAGGTCAGCTAACAGGTAGGTGAGGATGGTCAACCACCACACCAGGGAACTGAGAGTCTACAGCGGCAAGTGAAGAATTCCATCCACCAGCCATGTGGAATCTAAGAGCCCTCTCAATTTAGAGGTGGAGTGGACATCACTATCCCAGGGTCCTCAGGATGGACGAATAAAATGTGGATTAGAGTGAGCTAACTTGTATTCCGCTATAGAATTATTGTGACTCTAGCAATGGAAGAAATTATATCATTGATGTGGAGACAGTGTCCATGGGAGTTGCTGAAGGAAGGGAGAGGGAAAAAGAAGAATGATATGGGGGCATTATCAGGACCTGGATTTGTCCTCAATGTTATTGCAGGGACACATGCAGGACATTACATATCCTGCCATAACCCACTGAATGGACTGGGAGAGAGTGTAAACTACAAAATAAACTATAATCCATGCTGTTTAGCAATGCCCCAAAATGTACTCATCAAATGCAATGAATGTACCACACTAATGAAAGAGTTGTCAATGTGGGAGGAGTGGGAGTGTAGGGAGTGGGGTACATGGGAACCTCATATTTTTTTAATGTAACATTTTGTGTGATCTATGTATCTTTAAAAATAAATAGATAGATAGATAGATAGATAGATAGATAGATAGATAGATAGATAGATAGATAGATAGATAGATAGATAGATAGATTTTTAATAAAGAACACATTTAAGTTCCTTGTTCAGTTCCTGGTAGCTCCTAAAAGAAGACAAATAAGACAGCAAGCTGACATGACGGGCCAGCACAGCAAGCTGATGCAACAAGCTAATGCAACAAGAAAACACAATGGGAGACTCAACAAGCAGAGAACAGATATGGTTCAAGCTATTGGGGAGAAGCTAAAATAGCTGCTTAAGACAAAGGGAAGTTATGGCAGGGGGGTAATGGGGAGGGATAAGGGAGACATGATTTATTCTTGGTATGAGCTTTCTGTGCTTTAGGAAGCTATGGGCCTGTTTGAGCAGAGTGTCCTTGAGGTCCCATTTGTACAGCAAGCAGAATGTTGATGTAAGGCTCTTGCTATCTGGTGAACATCAGCAGGCCTAGCTGGTGTCAGCTTAAACTCTGTTACAGTTCTTCATCCCAGGCTGTGACAGGGGGTTTTTTATCAGCACCACAAAGGATTATTTGCATGTCGACTTGCTTCACTTAACCTCCATTTTTTCTTTATAACTCCCTGGATAAAATGGAAGCTCAAACAAATCAAGATGGTTAGTAAACTTATATTTCATTCCAATTTCATATTCCCTCTTTTTGGTTGAAAGGAGTCTTATGACTCCCTGAAGACCAAGTATAGCAGTTTAATATGGTTATGAATTTCAAAAAGAGATAGTGGGGAAACGGACTTGGCCCAGTGGTTAGGGCATCCATCTACCACATGGGAGGTCTGCGGTTCAAACCCCGGGCCTCCTTGACCCGTGTGCAGCTGGCCCATGCACAGTGCTGATGCGCTCAAGGAGTGCCCTGCCACGCAGGGGTGTCCCCTGCGTAGGGGAGCCCCACGCGCAAGAAGTGCACCCCGTAAGGAGAGCCGCCCAGCGCGAAAGAAAGTGCAGCCTACCCAGGAATGGCGCCGCCCACACTTCCCGTGCCACTGACGGCAACAGAAGCGGACAAAGAAACAAGACACAGCAAATAGACACAGAGAACAGACAACCGGGAGAGGAGGGGGAATTAAATAAATAAATAAAATCTTTAAAAGAAAAAAAAAAGAGATAGTGGATTATGTTTGTAATCTGGTCTGTACCTGGGCATGGTTGAGCTATGATTGGGGCTTTGATCGGGCTACATCATTAAGGCGTTGAGTCCCCACCATTTGGTTGGTAGAGACTCACAGACATAAGGCATGGCAAAGGACAGAGTTGAGGGTTTTTGATGTTGGAGTTTTGATATTGGAGTTTGCTGCTGAAGCCTTATGCTGGAGCCCTGGGAAGTTAGCACACAGAGGAAAGAGAAGCCAGCCCCAGGAAGAGAGGAATGCTGAATGCAGGAAGAAGCAAGCCCTGGGAAGAAAGGAGACTTGAACCCAGAGAGAAACAAGACCCTGGAAGGGAGGAACTCAGGAAGCCTGAACCCTCACCGCTGTCACCAGCCATCTTGCTCCAACATATGAAAATAGACTTTGGTGAGGGAAGTAACTTATGGTTTATGGCCTGGTATCTGTAAGCTCCTACCCCAAATAAATAACCTTTATAAAAAGCAACCAGTTTCTGGTATTTTGCATCAGCACCCCTTTGGCTGACTAATACACCAAGTATGACTAGTTTGGGGCTCTATGAACTGATACTGCAGGGGACAGGAGAAAAAGTCTAATGACTTTGAGGTGCTGTGCAATGAAGTTGGTGATGATGCAGATGAAAACAGGTTCTAGGAGAAAGATGATAATTAGCATGATCAGCAGTAAGACTAGGGAATACAACCAAGAGGTGTTAGGCAGAAATCCCTTAACTGATTCCCATATGTCCCATGGTTGCAGGTTTATGCTGTGAACCCATTTGGCTTTTGAAGACTTTCTGGATATCGGTCTTAACTTGTCCAGTGATATTGATCCAAGTACAACAAGATGTGTTGGAAACAGTACAGATGTCTCTTCTTCTGCCAGTAGGAAATCTAAAGCTAACCAGTTATTCATGGTTATATCTGTGAGGGAATCGAGAGAGGTAGTTAGTCCTTGCAGGGCTTTCGCTGTTGGTTGACTTACAGCCTCAAGGATGAGGTTTTAGATGATGTGTTCTTGGTATCCAGGGAGCTAAAAGCCCTATTCTGACAGGAATTAAACTGATAGCCCTTTTATATGGTATAGGAGAGGAAAAGTACAAAGGTGGAAGTTGGGGTCTATTACAGAGCCAATTGTGAATTGTCCACTGGACTCTGGATCAGTGAGAAGGTAAGGAGACTCTACAGGCCCTAGAGTGGTATTGTATAGGAAGGTAAAACCTGAGGGGAAATGGAAAAGCCTTTGGTCCATGAGGGAATAGGCAAAAGAATAGCTGAAGGGTAATTTTGTTAGACAACAGGGCCTAGGGAAAACAATGTTTGGTTCTCAGCCAAGGGTCCATAGACCCCCAAGTAGTCCATTGAAAGATTTCAGGGGGTCTGTGAGCTTAAATTGAAAAAAATCAACTTATTATCTTTATTTTCTCTGACCTCTAACTGAAACTAGCATTTCCTTCCCTTATGAACATATACAATAAAGTACAGTAGTATTCATTTCATATCACATTACAGTTGCATATCTCAAAAAAGTATGCTTATCCATATTTTGAAATTATGGTAGTTGTTAGACCCAATGCTAGATCACACATGATCACAGTCTGCTGTGTACAAAATACTGTGCAACATAGTTGGCCAACTATCTGGCAATATAGAACAGATCACCAATAGGAGCTCTTCCAAGTGGTGTCTTTGATCTTTTAAAGTATAGGGGCACCATTTTGTGATGATAAATCACAGGGTCGGCACAAGTTATAGATGTCAAAAATTTCACTCCACACAGTTATACTCAATGTAACTATAATGCAAAATAAAAAAAAAAACAATGTGAAAAATATAACCTCACAAAATTAAACAAGCCTGAAATATATAACACATTTAACACATGTTGCCTGATTATTAGCAATTTCTACTGAGCCATTTGTGTTGCAAATTTTTAACCATGATATCAGCCACATTTTTATGTAACTAATCAAACTGAAGAAACACAGATACAACATTATAATTATAACAAAACATGAAAAATGTCAGGTCGAAATTATTTTATGTGACAAACACAAAGACGCATGCACATTTTATCCAGACAACTTGACCATCTTTGTTGCACAGAGAAAATGCATGTACTTTTCCCATCAGCTTGAGAAAACTATCTGTTTGCTACCTAATCTGTGCTGGCCACTCACCTCCTAGTAGTCATTCAGCTACCAAATGGAGAAGTCAAGCATTCTCAATTTGGTTGCCCAGTGATTGCATTATATTCAAGAATTTCCCTGTCTACAGTTGTTGGTTATCAAATAAGTGAATGTAGGTATGTTGTTTTCATTGATTGTTAAAATTCTGAATAACTTTGAATAACCCTAAAATGTAATTTAAAGACATGACAGTGCTGAGTGTCATAAAACTATCTGCCACAATAGTCTGAGAAGGGGTCCCTGTTTTTCATCTGACTGGCAAAGGCGTCCCTGGAACAGAAAAGGTTAAGAATCCCTGGTCTAGATAAAAGCAGTGGAGTTAACTGCAGTAAAGAGACGATATCAGAGTTAACAAGGATCCTTAGGGGACCAGTCAGGGTGTTTTTGCAGGCAGAGATATGCATTAGTTAAGAAAAGAAACAAAAAGAATTTTAAGTGTACTTAGTCCACAACTGGAGTCTTGGGAAAGCAATCTGCATCAAATGCTGGCTGCTTCCTGATGGAGTGGAGTCCCAAGGTCAGGTCTTCAATGCTGTCTGTGGTCTCCTGGTATGACAGGCCAGGTTTTAGGTGCAATAGGTGAATCCTGGAGTCAATTCCACAATAGCGAAATAAGGCCATGGGTCTGCTAGTAACTATCTGGTATGGAAAAAGTTGGTGAGACCTGAAGGAGTGTCCCTGTAAATTCATGAGGTCCAGTGGAAGAACTTTAACCCAGTGGGGACAAAATTGTTCAGTATTTTTCCCTAGCTGTGTTTTGATTAGGCCATTGGTGCATTCAACTAGCTTTGATGATTGGGGGTGATGGGCACAGTAGAGGAGATGCAGGATAGTCCAAGTTGACAGAGGAGTTGCCCTGTAAAATGGGTGCCATGATCATTGTGAATATTTTAACAGAGTTTCCATGGTATGAGGCAAAAAAATTGTGAGAGCTGAGTCTGGTGTTACCAGATGGCTCTGGATTCTGGACTTCTAAGTTCTTGGCTTATGATGCATGAAAGAATTTAAGGATACACCATAGGGTAGGCAAGGGAGTAAAGAGTTTATAAGAAACAAGAAAACAAATAAATTACATGGTCCATGCCAAGGTATAGACTGCAGATGTACTTCAGTGTAAGTTTCACACATGGGACCCCCAGGTCAGGGTTTTTAAAGTCTCTGCTGGTTGATTTGTTGCCCCACCTGTCATTTCATGAAGGACCATTGGTGAGGCCTTTTGAAGATACCAAGGCTTTCCCTTGTCCCCGAATGAGATCCCATTCTGTAGTGGAAGCAGAGAGGATTCAGTGATCTTGTATTGAAGGTTAGGACTCAGGAATCCCTGAGAAGGAAGATTTATTACGACCAACCAGGCCCGATGGACTCCTGTCCAAAAAGTCATGCCCTGAGTAGAGGTTTTACGTTATTCTTACACAAAAGACACACATGGTAGGGCCCGGAGAGGTTTAGGGGTTAAAAAGACTTCCTTTGTTAGTTTTTTAGGGTTTAGCCATTTGTTTGAATACCAGCTAAGCTTGAATTAGCATATCGCCCACATTCCAGGCAAGCTTGAGTTAACATATGGCCCACATTCCATCTGGATGTAACTTTGAATACACATTCAGTCTACATCCTTTCTGAATATTTAAAGCCTATAGGGCCTATATTACTTAATTGGCTTTCTAGAAACTAGGCACACTTGGATACAAAATTAGGTAAGTTTGAATTCATGCTCAGGCTATATTAGTTTCAATCTCATGCCAAATGCAGTCCTCATGGCCGGGGTCTCAGAGCACCCTTCTGCCAGCCTTCTTCATGGCCATCTTTCCCTCAGGAGGTTTTCAGGCAGGGTTCCATGGCCATGTGTTTTGTGCCCATGTTTTTTGCCATTTTGCTCTGACTCATTTTCCCTTTTCCTAAACTAACTTGCCTCACTGAGGTTACTTCAGAGACTGCATGAGCCAAAGCTGCAGTGGCAATGACTACACGTAGGCAGGGAATATGGCCTTGAGTTACTGAATCCAAAGTCTGGCTGTAATAGTTGATGGGGCAATAATGATCAGCATGTCTTTGGGTTAGTACCGAGCATGGATTCCCTCCTTTTTCATTCACAGACAGTGTGGGAAACAAAGGCATGTTGTTTCCATAATAGCAAGTTACCTCCTTAACCACTGAGTCATGCTGTCCTTGGAGATATATGTGCAGGTCACAAAGCAATCAGGGAGATGTAACATTCTGGTGGAACAAGGACTGGCTAGAACGGAACAACCTGAGCAACAAGATTAATGAGTATATTTGTTTCAATAATATAATAGAACATTATGAGCTTTGGTAACTATCTAATTCACTGTGTTAGTAAGAATGAGGTAATGGTAATAGTCATTTAGAATAGTTCCTGCTTCTCACGACCTATTGGGGTATATAAGCAAGACCCTGAGACTAATAAATTTGTCTGATGAGCTTGAGAAATCAATGCTCTCAGAACCCCTGATCCCAATCTCTCTTCATCTTTCATTCCCGATACCCTTCGGGTCCGCGACTCCAACAAGACAGCTAGAAGGGGAGGGAGAAATTAGAAAGCCCCAGGAAAAGAGGTTTTAACAGAGCTTGCTGCTGCAATTTGGAGAGGAAAGAACTGGAGAAACTGGGGGAGAAAATGCAGTCATAGATGCTACAATCCACCCTGTCCCACAACTCTTTCTACCATCTCTTCTGCAAAAGGCCCTGAGTGTGGAATGGGGAGTTTATAAATGGGAGTACTGTGATATAAGGGACAGCTAAAGTATATACAAGACAAGAAATTACAAGAGTTTCTGGGCTGTAGGAGTTGCCACCTAGAACGGTGGCTCTTATCTTAAATATAAGGGAAAGATATTTCAGCGGATACCAGAGATGCTGGACACTAGCATGCCTGCACTTTAACAGTCCAATTGATCATGGCTTGTTGCTACAGTGGCAGCCCAGTCAAACAAGAAGTTTAAAAAAAGCCAAGTGAATCTGGAAAAAAAGCCTAAGGGCACAAGCACAAATGTTTAGTAGGTACCAGGAGGGAGAGATTTCTTCCGTGAATAATATACCAGTGGAACTTTCTTCCATAGGCTTACAGTGGGCATTTGCTTACAGTGGGCAAGATCCAGCCTACAATACAACACTTGTTAACCCTCCAAAGGAGCAGGCTGTAATGCCAATTGTGTTTTACCACCCTGAGGCAGGTCCTCTATGACAACTCTTTTTGTGTAGCCACGTGAGGACCCATGCCCCCAACCATGTCCTCAGCATATAGCTGCCTGCATGACCTGGGCATAAGTTAAAGGTTAACAGTCCTCTCCAGAGGGAAGAGAATATATAGATGGTATTGTAAACTATAATCTTCCTAAAGCAGTAAACATCCTTGGTAAATGCCCTTCTTACAAGCATAGTGAAAACACCACCAGATCCCATATGTGTGCTTCTTGTGACCCTAGCAGATACTCTGTTCTCATACCCTATGGAATGTACTTATTCTTTTTTTTTTTCATTTTTTAAAAAATATTACATTCAAAAAATACGAAGTCCCATTCAACCCCACCCCCCCCACCCCCCACTCTCCCCACAGCAACATTCTCTCCCATCATCATGACACATCCATTGCATTTGGTAAGTACATCTCTGGGCATCACTGCACCTCATAGTTAATGGTCCACATCATAGCCCACACTCTCCCACGTTCCATCCAGTGGGCCCTGGGAGGATCTACAATGTCCCGTAATTGTCCGTGAAGCACCACCCAGGACAACTCCAAGTCCCAAAAAAGCCTCCAGGTCTCATCTCTTCCTCCCATTCCCCGCACCCAGCAGCCACCATGGCCACCCTTCCCACACCAATGCCACATTTTCTTTGTGGACATTGGCTTGGTTGTGTCCATTGCACATCTATGTTAAGAGGGAGCTTAGATTCCACATGGATACTGGATGCAATCCTCCTGCTTTCAGTTGTAGGCACTCTAGGCTCCATGGTGTAGTGGTTGACATTCTTCAACTCCATGTTAGCTGAGTGGGGTAAGTCCAACAAATCAGAGTGTAGGAGTTGAAGTCTGTTGAGGTTCAGGGCGTGGCTATCATATTGTCAGTCCAGAGATTCAAATCCCCTAAATATATCTTAAACCCCAACACCAACTACAATTCCAGTAAAGTAGCATGAAAGTCTTGTGAAAAGAGATTATTATCCCTCATTTTCCCATCTTATATATAAGACTCATTAAAACCAATTGAGGAGGGCAAGCAGATGTGGCTTAAGCAATTGGGCTCCTGTCTACCATATGGGAGGTCCAAGTTTCAATTCCTGGGGCTTCTTGGTGAAGGCAAGCTGACCCATGCAGTGAGTTGGCCTAAGCAGAGAGCTGGTCTGAGTGGAGTGCTGGCCCATGCAACAAGCTGGCCCAGGCAGAGAGCTGGCACAGCAAGATGATGCAACAGAAGGAGACACAAAGAAGATACAATAGGAGATGCAGCAGACCAGGGAGCTGAGGTGGTGCAGGAGATTAAGCACCTCCCTCCCACTCTGGAGAGTCCCAGAATTGGCTCACAGAGCCACCTAAGGAGAGGACAAGTGGACACAGAGGAGCATGTAGCAAATGGACACAGAGAGCAGACAATGAGGCAGGGAGGGGGGGAATAAATAAGTAAGTAAATATCAAACTAAGAGGATGGCTGGGTGTGGAAAGATAGGAGAGATGTAAGTTTAGCCTAGAATTCTGTCTACTAGAACTGGAAATTAAATGATAGGGACATAGGGGATATTATATAATTAACCTTGTTTTGTATAGTCTGTCCTGTAATTCTCAATTAAATTTTAACACTATTTGATATGATAGTAAAAATCCATGGGCAAATTTCAGTTAAGTAGAGAAGTCCTTGAAAGCTATGGAAAGACCTTTCCTAAATTATGATTACAATAAATTGAACAATTATAATATATTCCAGAACCTGGCAGTCCATATGCTTTTACAGTTATTCACAATATTAGAATCTTATTAAAGAAAAAAGAGGTTTTATTCTCCTGTGGAGGAAGGAAGAAAAAAGAATGTCTCTTGCATAAATTGTAATTTTTCAAATTTTATTTAGCTTGAGTGTAATCTCCCTGGGTTTATATGGATACTAATAAAATGAGGTAGTATGAAGTCTGTTAAATCTTTGAGATAATGAAAATTATGTGTTTCAGCTAATGAAACTTTTAAAAACTTCTTTTTTAAAAGGAATATTTGTGCCTAAATTGAAATGAATAGTTCTTTATTCTTCCACAGAACAGAATGGTGGATATGAATATGAGACTTAAATGGATATGGAAAAAGTAAAAGTTTTTATGTAAATGAATTCATCACCTAATGCTGACTAAAATTTGATGTTTGTTTCAGAGATTGTGTTTTTTCCTAGGATAAGATAGCTGGTTTTCATAAAATCAGGGTGGAAATATATAAGAAAAAACTTGAATGAATATAAAAAATTTTAGAAGGCATTGTAGAAGGTAGAATTAAGGAAGGGAATGGTTTTGTAAAGTTAAAATTTATCTTGCAGTGAAGTACCTATAGTCGATATGGTTATGGATAGTTATGGAAAGTTTGTAAAAACATTTTCAAAACTGAAAAATTTAAATGGTTAATTCCAGGAAGCCATTATTAAATAGAAAGTGAATTGATGTTGAGAACAAAAAGTAACTTCATAAGAGGGAAGATTGTCAGAGGCCACCTCAATCTGCATATTAAAGTGGTGGTAGGGGGGAAGATCATCTTGATACCACCTGGAATCTTAAATTTTCATTAAAAAAATGGAGAAAGTCATTTTTCCTATATTTCTAAGTAAAATACCTGTTAATTAACATAATCATGGTAAAAGTGTGAACTAAAGGTAAAGTACTAAAAATAGTCTAGCCCATTTAATATGTTATAAACTACTTGGGAAGTATTTAAAAAGTGTATAAAAATTAAGAGATAGACTTCAGTATTGTCAAACTCTCTTGAGCATTCAAACCAGGCCTCCAGTACCCTGCATGGTACCTCCCCATTTGAGTTATTGCCTAGGTTGGTCACAACAACCCCTAAAATAATGAAAGAATCTACCACATCCTTGGACATGGCTCCTGAAGTGGATGGAAAGTATGTTGCAGTTTTTGACTACTGCAGCAGCCAGTGATAGCTCGAAAGGTCCAGATTGACAATGGACATTGCCTCCAAACTGGCTCTGTTTCATAGTGCCAAAGGGTGCTATTCACCAGGCCGATGAAACACTGAACATTGCCTCCAAGAATCAATGTGCTGCAGCATACTGGCTGTGTGAAGAGTATACCAAGTGGAGCAATAATTACCAGAGCAATGTAAGTAGAACCTAGATCGGCATTATGACCTGTTCCCATGGTGAGGCAACATGTATAGTATTGCACACCTGGAGCTTAGACTTACCAACTGTAGCTCAAAGAGGAACTTGTGCATTCATTAGTCCATTGATTAGTTTTAACTGCTGTACCTATATATCTGATGAATATAATATCTCTTCTATTCTAGATCATATGCAGAAGGATACAGAACATGTTAGAAGTCTTTGTAAACTTAATTCATTTTCTTAGTAACTAATGAATGTGCCTATTAAATAAAAGAGTGGCTCTCTTAAGTATTGTCCTTATTTTGCTTGCCATGTGCTTATCTTGTTGTTGCCTATATAATATTTGTGAATTTATGTCTAAGGCAGTGCCTCTCCTCATACCTCTTCTAGCTGTTTTAAGCATAACCACTGCTGTAGACCTGAGGTTGGCAGTTCATACCAAACCCAGCAGGTCTACCACAATCTCTCCCTAGAGTTAACCAGCAGCATGGAATATACTAGTTGTACCTTAGAAGACAAGCGCAAACCCATCAGCTTTGGGAGATGTAGCATCTGGAGACATTTGACCTTTCTCATTCCTATGGTCCAGTATGTCATGTCTGGCCTCCTTTTTGGAAGTGCTTACCACCATTTTCTTTATCCTTTTAGTAGGACCATATATATTCAAAAGTCTGAGTTTATTTCTTCCAGAATCGATGCCGTTCAGAATAATATACTAGTCATGCAGGGATTTCATCCAGTTCCAACCACGGTGCTGGGCCAGACTTCCCTCAATCTCAGTAGAATAGCCAGAGGGTTTCACACTCTGTCAGGCAGGGAACTACTGCCCCAAACCAGCAGGAATCAGCTACAGAAGAATGACCATCACTGTTCAGCTACCCCTTAAGAATAAGGGTGCAAACTCTCTGAAGGGGAAGTTGAGACAGGTTCGTATAGGAAACAAGGAAGGCAGCTGATCAGAATAAAGCCATAAGAGCTGGGACCCTATGTGTGTCTATGCCTAAACGAGCTTTTGGTGTCACCTCATAGAGCTCCCCTACCTGGTACTTTGTTATCTACTAGTGGAATTGTTGCTTGTATACTGTTAGGCCAGCATGATCTGCCCTTACTCTTCCCCATAAATATCTTTCTTCTCGCCCACAGTGCCCTAGCCAATACCTTTCTACAGTGGGCTTCAGCAGTAACTGATGCCCACAATTGAACCCAATGTTCAGTTTGCACATCCTCAGATACGACTGGCCTTCCTTGGACCGTAACTCCTGCAAACTGGACAGTGTGGAACATCTGGCCAGCAAGACAAAATAAGACCCTTTGACAATTTTGGAACAAGAACTTATTTAAAACTGAGATTCAGCTGCCATCTTTCAATGAACCTTGTAATTATATTTTTTCCCTTGTAAGGAAAGAAATGGATAAGCCCAGACCTTTATTAGGATATACTGTAGATAATGGTTTAGGATGGTGTTATTAGTCAGCCAAAGGGGTGGCGATGCAAAATACTAGATATCTGTTGACTTTTATAAAGGGTATTTATTACAGGGTAGAAGCTTACAGTCACAAGCCATTTGGGTAAGTTACGCCTCACTGAAGTCTGTTGTCATTTGTTGGAGAAAAGATGGTTGCTGATCTCTGCGAGTGTTGAGCCTTCCTTTTCCTCCTAAGGCTCTGTGGTCCCAGCTTCTTCTGATCTCAGCTGTAGGCTCATTTGTCTCCCCAGGGCTCATTTCTTTCTGGGCTTTCTCAGCTGTTCAGGGATCTGGTCTCTTTATCTACAAACTATCAGATGAATGACTCAGCTCTCTCCCTAGGGCTCCAGTGTCCAAAACTAAACTCTCTATATTCTCCTTCTCCCTGTATTTATTTCCCTGTCTTTTATTGAGCATCTGTTTGTATAGCCCATGGGGAGGAAGGGGTCAAGGACTCAAACTGAGTTGCCCTAATGTTGTGGTCAAATAAAAGCCCTAATCTTGATTTAATAAAGTAAAAATGAAACACTGAATCTAATGCAATCTAATACTCCCAGAGGAACAGACCAGTTTACAAACACAATCCAATATCTATTTTTGGAATTCATAAACAATACCAAACTGGCACAGATGGTTACTGCCTGAGTTTGTTACACTAGATCATATTGCCCCTTTCTGCATGGAAAAACATGAGAGATTCCATGATGTGATTTACTCCCTGAGTTGTATAATTTAGCTGTCAAGGCTAGATACAGAACTGCCTGTGATGGTTCTACCCATTGGCCGTTTTTGTACCAGTTCAAACTGCAATTGTCGCTGAAAAAAACATAGCAACTTTAGCCAATCACACTGCTCAAGCCCTTAATGACTCCAAAGTAGCCATTTCCCTACTAAAAGAAGAAATACCCAATTACAAAATTTACAAAATAGGATGGCTTTAGATATTACTACTTTGTTACAAGGTGGAAACTGTGCCCTTATTAATGTTCAATGTTGTGTATGTATTTCTGATCACTTCCGTAATATGCTGTGGAATGTGGATGCACTGCTTATCCTATAATCAACATAGGCTGCCACATGGAGGTGGATTGTGGGGACCCAGGACTCCTCTCAAGTGCTCAACACTTAGCCACCTGCATGACCTAGACATGTTAAAGGTTAACAACCCTACCTGGAGATGAGAGAATGTATATGTGGTATCGTAATCTATAATCTTCCCAAAGCAGAAAATGTCCTTGGTAAACGTCCTTCCTACAAGTGTAGTGAAAACATTAAACAGAACCCATATGCATACTTCACATGACCCTAGCAGAAACTCTGTTCCCATACCCTGTGGAATGCCCCACATATCACCTCTCATTTTCTCTTCTCTTTGTGGAGTGTTATCCTCATTCTCTCGGGACTGCCACCATTTGAGAGCCTCTACTGTCCATAAGTTCCAATAAATCTTATGCCCGACTAAGCACCAGGTGCATTCTTTGGTCTTGTAGCTGTACCAATGTGTGCCCTACAGGAGTTGGGCTGTAACAAGTCATAGGGCTGCTTCATTATTTTTAGAGCTGGCTAATGTTAATGCTGGGTTACAGGTGTCATACAGGTACTTAACATTTTTTTAGAGGGCTATTAGGTTAGACTCAAAGAGTAAAGCATCCCAGGTTTTAGAAATAATAGAGATCAGAGGCCATGGATAAATGTGACTGCTACAAGAGTTTATACTCTAGGCCCTGATTTCCTTTAATAAAGCTGTTTCTAGAGATTATTAACTACAACCTATAGTAGAAATTTTGTTTCATTTCATTTTTGCACCTTTACTAAGATTATGTTAATCAACAGGCATTTTGCTTTAGCAATACAGAAAAAAACTATTTTCTTAATTATTTTCTGAACACTTAAGATTTTTAATGGAATCAAGATTATTGCCCCCTACCACCATCTTGATATGCAGATTGAGTTAGCGCCTGACAGGTTTTTTTGTTATGAAGTTAATTTTTGTTATCAATATTAATTCAGATTTCTACTTAATAATGACTTCCTGGAATTGGCTATTTATATAGAAATACTTCAGTTTAGAAAATGCTTTTATAAATTTCCCATAATTTTGCATAACTGCATAGACTAGTTATTTCACCTTGAGATAAATATGACCTTAGACAAATGAAATTTACTTTTACAAGCCCTCTGCAACTTTCTATATTTATTCAGGTGTTGTCCTATTTATTTCCTGCCCTCATGAAAACCAGTCGTTTTATCTTAGGACAAAAACACACTCCCTTAAACAAGCTTATCTAGTTTTAGTAAGCATTGACTGAATTCACTTCCACAAACTTTTTACTTCTCTCTATATTCATTTAAGTCTTGTTTTACATTCATCATTCGGTTTTGTGACAGATTTAGGAGAGATTCACATGTGTTTTTTAAATTTCTTTTAACCTTATTTTATTAAATACAAACTTATAATTTTCATTCTTTTAAAGATCTAATAAATACAATGTTAATTTATTTCTTTAGTATCTGTATAAACTATGGAGATTACACTTAAATCAGGTAAAATTGAAACAGTTATAGTTTATACAAGAAATACTTTTTCTTTTCCTCCATTGAAGACTAAAACCTCTTTTTTTACATAATACTCTTAAAATTGTGAACAACCTCAAAATCATACTAACTACCAGACTCCAGAATATACTCTAAATTGTTTAAATTTTTTTTTTAGATTAAACCCAGAACTTTGTACATGGAAAGCAGGCACTCAACCACTGAGCTACATCCACTCCCCAATGAGTGTTGCTTTCTTCAATTTTTTTGTGTTTAGGAGATACTAGGGATCGAAACCAGGATCTTACACATGGGAAGCAGGTATTCAACCACTTGAGCTACATCTGCTTCCCTGTTTATTTTAATCATAATTTCTAAAAACCTTTCTTTTTTTTCTTTTTTTTTTAATTTATTTTTATTTATTTAATTCCCCTCCCCTCCCCCAGTTGTCTGTTTCCTGTGTCTTTTTGCTGTGTCTTGTTTCTTTGTCCGCTTCTGCTGTCGTCAGCGGCAGGGGAAGTGTGGGCGGCGCCATTCCTCAGCAGGCTGCTCCCTCCTTCGCGCTGGGCGGCTCTCCTTATGGGTGCACTCCTTGCGCGTGGGGGTCCCCTACGCGGGGGACACCCCTGTGTAGCACGGCACTCCTTGCGTGCATCAGCACTGCGCATGGGCCAGCTCCACACGGGTCAAGGAGGCCCGGGGCCTGAACCGCGGACCTCCCATGTGGTAGGCGGACCCCCTAACCACTGGGCCAAAGTCCGTTTCCCAAACCTTTCTTTTTCTTACTGAATTTTGGCAGTTAGATTATTAATTACTCTTATCCCAAGACTGTTAAAAAGTTAAAATTGGTGAATTATAGGACAAACTAGGCAAACTAAGGTTTAGTCTGTAAGTATTTCCTATTCCTATCATTTTTAATTTTCAGGCCTGTTAGACCGAGTTCTAAGCTAAACTTACATTTCCCTATTTTTTTTCCAGTAGCCCTTTCCCCATAGTTCTCTCAAAGGGAAAGCCCTGGGTGGGGTGGGGCAATGTAGGTTAAGGAGCCTAGGAAAAACTTTTTTTTTCCTTTTTTGTAAAAAGTGTATACAGTTTAAAAGATACTAAACTTTAACAGCAGCAGTTTTATTAATGTGGTTATCCAGGTCAAATTAGAATTACCATGGAAACGGAACAGAGAACGCTGATATTAAATTTTTTACTATTATTCCTTGTTTTTTCTAAATAATATAGTGACAAATGTAACAAAGAAAACACATCTTGTATTAGCAGATTTTTTAAATACTTAAAACACCTTAGTTAATGTACATAAAAACAGTAATATGCAACTTTTTTAAACAAGGATTAATGGCATATTTGGTATTACACTGTTTTCAAGAAAAACAATGTAATGTGTACAATTTAATTTTATATAAATTTTGAAACTTATGAAGGTATTTTGTCTTTAGAGTTTTGTTAAATCCTTTGTAATTAGGTACATATACAAATTTAATTTGTACAAAGCCTGAAGAAAAGATATTTTCCTTAACTGAATTACTTTTCTTTATAAGAACATAAAAATAAGCATTCAAAATATTTATTTTAGATTATACTCTATTTTTATTGTAAGATTCTTAGATTGCAGTGTATTGAAAAGTAATTTTGCTTTGCTTTTCAAAATAGTTTTGTTTATCTAAATTTTTGCATCACTTTTACCAGCGGTTGTGTAAATCAATCGGCAAAGGTTTGAGTATCCAGGCTTATAAATCTGAATGATAAGACTGAATTCTTTACAAAGTCCACTGAATCTTCATTAGGATTTGGAA
This sequence comes from Dasypus novemcinctus, assembly GCF_030445035.2. Lineage (NCBI taxonomy): Eukaryota > Metazoa > Chordata > Mammalia > Cingulata > Dasypodidae > Dasypus > Dasypus novemcinctus. Next base: position 44,285,664 of record NC_080674.1, on the reverse strand, counting down.
AATCTTGTTATGAAAGAAGGGGAGTTAAACTAGATTAGAACCCAGAGAAAGAAGACAAAAGGATATTAAAGAGTACCAGAAGCTTAGCTTCTACAAATTTCTGGGACTCTAGAGGTATTAATTAATCTTTAAGCAATTTGAATAGAGCTCTCAAGTATTTTTGTTAATTTGGCATTACTATCTGGAGGTAGAAAAACATACATTAAACAGACACAAACCACAGAAACACAAAGTACAGAATTATAGAACTTACTGTTTCCCATAACAGTAGAGAAACAGGAAAGAAACAGAAACAGAAGAGAGTTTTCTTAACTGACAGCCCGAAAACAGAGGGCCCAACCAGAGTTTAGCTCAACGAACAGATTTTGGCCTCAAGTGCAACATGGCAGGAGTTCAAATCCACTGTCCACTTGCTCTGAACCCTAAGAGGTCGACCTGCATGAACTGTGTTGATGGACTCCCTTGCCCTCTGATTAACAGGCAAGTTTGGTAAGGGGATGCTCTAGCAGGAAATCAGAGGTAGAGTGGAGTTATTTATTCCCTGGGGGATTCCTGAAGGCTGCTGAACCCCTCAACCAACCAGACCCAAGACATTCCACTCTGTTCTTCTGACTGAGGAGAGCGTTCTCTCCTCCCTCCCTTTAGACTTTGGGGTGGTAACTCCGTTTCTAAACAAATACTAGACAAATACCATACAATGTGGTGGCTTAACAACTGAATTTGGTGGCTCATGTTTCAGAGGTTAGGAGGCTTGGTTCCTCCCAGAGTGTCCTCTGTCTGGTTGGCAATTATTGGGGTTCCATGGGTTTCCCAATACATGCCCTCTCCTTTCTCTTCCATTGATTTCCAGCTTCCCTTCATAAAGCCTCCAGTAACAGGATTAAGGACCAACCTCATTCATTTGGACCACACCTTAACTAAAAATAACATCTTCAAAAGAGCCTATTTACAATGGGTTCACCCCACAGGGATAGCTTAAGATAATTCAACCACCCACAAGTGGTAATGTTTCCTCACTTTTATTAGTTGTAAGATATTGCACTCTCTTTTGTGCTGTATTTTTTTAAACCTCATGCCCAGCTCATTATATAGTATCCCTTTAGGGAGTAGATGTAGCTCAAGTGGTTGAGCACCTACTTCCCATATATGAGGTCCTGGGTTCCATTCCCAGTACCTCCTAAAAACAAAAGAAGCAAATGAAAAAACCAGCTCTCATTAAGGAGCAGATGTAGCTTAGTGATTACGCACCTGCTTCCCATGTAAAAAAAAAGAATCCTTTATTAAATTCTCAAATTACCCACTTTGAATATACCATAAATTTATTACCAAGACCCAGACTGACAAGAATGTTTGTGATAAGAACCCCACAGGTTTTATCACAGGAACTAATCCTGAAGGATTCAGAGAAAGTCTTAAAAAAAATCACTACTTTGCTCATTTCAAAAATTTAAACAAACAAAAAAGATCATTTACAGGTAAGAAATTCCATGTTTACACAAAATATTTTGTAGTTATTAGTTATAATGCTTTTCTCCTGCCTAAAGATAAAGATAAAAATCCACATGCAAAGTTCTCTAATTCCTTATTCACCCTTACAACAACTTTTAGAGAGAATTTAGCACCCTCTAAACACCTAATATTGATTGTTACATGAGAAAACAAATGAAGGATACCTATTGTAATATTAATATAATTATTCCTTCCAGTGATCATTTCTCATGTACTTGTCAATATGATTTTGTGTGTGTATCCTTGAAAACAATTTTTGGCCCAGAAAAAACTACTCAGGGTTATTTAAGTATTCAAAATTAATATTGATTGTATTAAAGTTACAAATTCAAAAAACGGAGCTCTTAAATTTGATTTACACATTTTATTATTTTATTTGTAACTCCAGTGACTTTTAACATTGACTTTTTTCTTTTCTATCTGGTTGCATCATCGTTGGGTTTCTTTTTGGTGCGTTGCCACTCCTCACAGGGTCAGGCCTGCCCCTCTCCATGCAGGTCTGCAATGCCTTTTTTTCTTTTTTTACCAGGAGGTCCCAGGGATTGAACTTGGGTTCTCCATATGGTAAACAGGGGCTCAATTGCTTGAGCCACAGCTGCTCCCAGCATCAACTTTTAAAGAGACCTTTTATTAATATTCAGTGTCATTTACAAACTTAGTCAAACTTCACTTAAATATTTTAAATGGTGTTTATAAATTCAATATATTCATTTTAATTAATGCTTTTAATTAGCACAACTTAACCAAATAGAATAATAATTTAATAAGGTTAAAATTTGGTGAATCTTAAATTCTGTTAAACATTTTAATAGTCTTTACAAACTTTGTAAATTACTCTTTTAAAAAAAAATTATTTTTTATTTATTTCTCTCCGCTTCCTCCCCTGTTGTCTGCTCTCTATGTCCATTTGCTGTGTGTTCTTCTGTGTTCGCTTGCATTATCTGGTGGCACTGGGAAGCCGTGTCTCTTTTTTGTTGTATCATCTTGTTGCATCAGCTCTCCATGTGTGTGGAGCCACTCCTGGGCAGGCTGCGTTTTTTTTTTACATGGGGCAGCTCTCCTTGCAGGGTGCACTCCTTGCGTGTGGGGCACCCCTGCGTTGGGATGCCCCTGCGTGGCACGGCCCTCCTTGCACGGCAGCACTGCACGTGGACCAGCTTTCTACATAGGTCAGGAGGCACTGGGGATTGAACCCTGGACCCTCCATATGGTAGATGGATGCTCTATCAGTTGAGCCACATCTGCTTCCCTGTAAATTACTCTTAATCCATTCAACTTAAAAAATCACAACTCTAAAATCAAAAGCTCAATTGTATAGTGCACAACTCTGATTATAATGAGAGCCATTGATTGTACTGTTTGGATAGGTTATATGGGTGGTGAATAAAATCATTTTAAAAAAATCAATTATAAATGTTAAATTAGAATCATGGAGCTAATATTTTAGATCCTCTAGTAAGCCAAATTATCTTAAACATTAAAAATATTTTAAATATGAGCCACACATTGAACATCCCTAAAGTTAATACTAAATAATTAATTTTATTTGTTTTTAGTTCATTATATATATATATGTGTGTATATATATATATATAATTTGGATTTATCATCCAAGCAAATTGGGATTACTATCACAAACAAATTGATTTAACCACCCCAAATAAACAGAATTATTGGCTCAGCAGGCTGACACTGAACCAGAATTTTTTCACTAGGGTGCCTCTGGAGCAGCAAATCTCTAAAGCAATTTTTCTTGCAACACTGAGACAATCTGAGCACCACTTTATAGCTACTGTGCAATTAGAGTCTCCAAATCCATTTCTGGGTGAATTCAATTAATTTATTTACTGGTTGATTCTATTCTTAATTCTTTACATATTTTTCCTCTCAATTAGGGAAACAACTCTTTCAGACATTTTAATGATATCCAGTTAGAATGTGCAAATATTTTTGTGTCATGTTAATGGCAGTAGTCTTTACCATCACCGCAACTCTTTTGGTTAAAATATGATAGGAATGACCTGGGTAAAGGAAACATTTTTTAAAAATTTATCCACACCCCCCCCCCCCATTGGTTCTCTTCTCTGTTTCCTCATTTTTTGCTTGCCTTCTCCAGGAACCAAACCCAGGACCTCCCACATGGGAGGCAAGTGCCCAGTGGCCTGAGCCACATCTGCCCCCACAGGCTGCAGGGTATGCTGGCTTGTGGCATCTGCTTGTTTAGACATCTGCTCATCTTCTTTAGGAGGCACTGGGATCTGAACCTGGGACTTCCCATGTGGTAGATGACTGCCCAACTGGTTGAGTCATATCCACTTCCCAAAGGATACATTTTGTAAGTCCCTGGAGAAGCACTTTAATGCTTCCCTACACTCTTGGGCCCTGCTCTTGAGTTGTACACCTTGGCCTGTGAAGGTCTGGCCTTGGATGGCTTAAATTGAGAGGATCTGGACTGAGAGAGCATAGGTTGGGAGGGCTTAGAGTGACTGGGTTTGGAATGGGAGGGTTTAGGTTGGGAGGGTTGGGGCTGAGTGTGTTTAATTAGAGTGGGTTTAGGTTGAGATGGCACAGGCTGGCAGGGTTTAGGCTGAGGGTACTTGACCTGATATGGATTGGGTAGTGCAGATTTAAGCTGAAAGCTGGATAAAAGATTGCTGTTAGACATGGGACAGGGTCCTATTTGGAAAGCTGGATTCAAAGGCTCACCCTGTGTTTTCAGCTGAGCTCCTTGTTGAGAGGCAGGTATTAAGAGCTTTCCTATAGCTGCTGCTTGATGGTGGGGATCTTTTTTATGGGTTGTTGTTCTGGTAAATTTTCCAGAGGCTTCCGCTGACTGTGTTCCCAGGCGACAGGCTTTTCCAGCTGCTCCTGCCGGCCATGAGCCCAGAGCCTGGAAGCGACCCACCTGGAGGATCACTAACCCAGACCTTTCAGGAGCTCCCATTGTTTGTGATTTTTCAGGCCAGTAACATACATGCTGAAAAACAGGTTTTGGTGGACTCCCAAGTATTCCATCCCTGTGATGTCCCTGAGCAGATCTTGATGATTCTGTGAATCTTTCACCAGAATAAAATCTCTGGGGTTGGAAATATTGAGAACCAAAACTTTTGTGTCTACCATGGTCCCCTGTACTCTGAAAGCCCAAAGGTTGGAACCACTTGGACCTCTGCTTTGACCCAACGTGGGAGCCCGTACGCCAGGGGGTGTTTGGGGATATCTGGTTAAAGTTATCTCCAATTCTGATCGGTAAAGGCCAGGAGTTTTGGGGATAAGACATGAATACTGGGATGGGGTGGAAATTCTGAGGATTCTCGCTGACCCCACATTTCATCCCAGCCTCTCTGAAAGGTATCTGAGCTGAGCTACCAGAAGGACTTTTTGCCTGACTCTGTCTTTCTTGACACTCCTGTTCAGTTGTTTCAGCCATGTTTTCACTAGGGGGAAGTTGAATACCTTCAGCATTCTCATAGTCTTCGTCCACCTGGATTCCCAATTCTCTGGCCAGGAAGGCCATGTCCTCCACAGATACACACTTGAGTGAAGAGCTCATCACTTCCTGAAGGGCTGCTTGAAGATGCTCCATGTTCCTCCCTCTATCTCCAGCTTCCTCTCTCTCCAAAAACAGTAGCTGTGATGGCTTCAGTTTCATTATCTTCTGGAAAATCTGAGCCTCTTCACTTTCCCTGGCCTGGGGACTGAGGACAAAGTAACATCTTTCAATGGTAGTTTCTCCTAAAAACATTAGCAGGTTCCATTCCTTCTCACCTAGGTAGTCAGTGAAAAAAAATATGGCTGAGGAAATTTCCAACAAAAAGCCAAACTGTGTCCAGAAGCTTTCTAAATTTCCTCGAAGGTTGGCAACTGCAACAGGCTTTTGAAAAAAACTGGGGTTTTCCTTTAGATGATCGCTATCAGGGAAACACCAAGTTATCTCAACCAGGCCATCGGAGATTTGCCGGGGAAGAACCAAAATGGACGAATCCTGATGGAGAAAGATTTTGCGTGGTTTCAGCTGGGCAGGGCAGAGCAGTGTGTTGAGAATTCTGGACTTGGAGAAGCTACAGCATCCTAGACGCACAAAAGAGATGACAGGCATCTTCATGAGAATGAGAAAGTTTTCTGTATCCCTTGCAGAGTCTCCTGAGGGCTGTGTGGGCTGCTTCTTCACAATGTCCTTCATGGCCCCCCGCATTAAGATGCTTTTGTTATTCTCTGCATCTGGCAGGAGCAGGGGAAGAGCAAATTGGCATTGGTACATGTTTGACATGACTTCACGTTGCAAAGAGCTGTCTGAACACAGCATGGATGCACAAAGGACATCAAGCGGATTAATGGTCTCTATGTCTTCAAGTTCCAAATTCTCCACCCTGGTCAGCAATTCCCCTTTGCTAGCTGAAGCCGAAGCCGAAGCCCTGTGCCTGAGGATTGACTCTCTAGCCATCACATCCAGGGCTTGAACTTTCATCAGGAAATTCCACGCTAAGTCTCCTGGACTCTTAGGTGTCCAGTTATAGCCATGGTCTACAGAAAATTGTTTAACAAACTCTGGCAGAAGCTTTCTGCTCCTATCCATGTTTAAACGTGACAGGACATCTTCAAACACCTTTTTTTTCTCTGTAGGAAGAAAAGATACTTGGTGAGTGCTATGTTCTGAGTCTAAGCTTTCCTCATTGACTTTTAAAATAAGATAACTAATTTTTTTTCTCATTCCAAAAAGATCAAACAACACAATTAAGGTAAAAGTCTCTTTTCACCACCCCTCCATTTGCATTTCCCTTTTAAGAGGTATGTCAATAAGGTACGTTTGATTCTCATCCTTTTTCTAAACAAGTGCCAAGATTTACATGCACACATAGAAATAGTTTTAATAGACATGATTTTTTTCTTTTTTACATAAATGATATCACACTAAGCAAATAGTTCTTCAACCCCTTTCACTTAATGATATTTCTAGCAAACTGCTCCAAGTCATTATGGATGGATGGATAGATAGATAGATAGATAGATAGATAGATAGATAGATAGATAGATAGATCTACCTAATGCTTTTTAGCCATTGCATGGTATTCCATGGTTTGTGATGACAATTATTTATTTATTTAAGCATTCTCTATTTAAGATCATTTAAGTTTTTTAGGTTTTTCCAATTTTTTTCCTTAATGTTTGGATGCAACATTGTGACACTTTGCTAATATTTGTTGGCCACATGTGTGGGTAATTCTCTAAGTTGATACTGACTTCTTTCAAAATTTATCTCTTACTATAGTTTAGAGAAACTGGAAGGTTTGATTTTCATGAAAAGTTTTCTCAGAATTTACATGCTTCCTCTAAGTTCTCCTAGTTTACTACCATTTCCCGAAAAACCTTTTAGTCACTTCTTGGGAATACAAAGGTAGTCCTTGGCAGTGAATGAAGATGAGAGGTAATTTTCTGCTCCTGACCGATGGCATGCTATCACGAATGGCTCAGATCCCCCTCTAAAAGTAGCCTAGGAGAAATTATAAGAGTAAGAGAAAGCATAGAATCCAGGAATTAAAAGTAAATCTAAGAAACCCTTGGGTACGCTAAATGCTGCTTGAACTGCTAGAAGTCCTGGAGTAAGAAGGGGAGGGAGGAGTTGCTGCTACTATGAAGGGCTCCCAGGGGAGGTTTTAAGAGTATACATTGCAGGGAAGCTTTTAAATTTCTAATCTTTCCTGTCCCCTGTTTTGCTTTAGGACAACCATCCTCTGCTCCTTCAGCACTGAAATTGGTGTTCACAGAGCCCAGGTCAAATATCTAGTATGAAAAGGTAATAACAGGACTACTATGGGGTGATTAAAGCAACAGAGGAGATATACACACAGCAATAAGGATATATCATATAAACACAGAGCTGGGTGAAAAGAATAAAAAGCAACAATATCTAGAACACAGTACCATTTTTGTAATTTAAAAATTCATACAGCTATAGGAACTCTATACTTCCTGCATGTAACTTGCAACTGCTCTAAAAAAAAAAATAAATCAATGCAAACACCCATCATTAGTCATCAGAGAAACGCAAATAAAAACCACAAAGATGGGTAGAATCAAAAAGACAAATAATAGGGGAGAAGGTGTAGCTCTGGTTGAGTGCCTGCTTCCCATGTACAAGGTGCTAGGTTCAATCCCCAATACCTCCTAAAAAAAAAAAATCAAATAGTAACAAGTGTTAGTGAGGGAATGGAGAAATCAGAATCCTCATACAATGCTGGTGGGAATGTTAAATGAAGTAATTAATTTGGAAAATAGTTTTGCAGTTTCTCAAATAATTAACCATAGAGCTTCCATATGATCCATGATTTCCACCCCTGGGTATATACCCAAGAGAAATGAATACTTATGCCCACGCAAAAATTTGTACATGAATGTCTATAGCAGCATTATTCATAATAGCCAAAAGCTGGAAGCAATTCAAATGTCTATCAACAGATGAATGGATCAACAAAATGCATTGTATTCATACAATGGAATATTAGTCAGCTGTAAAAAAAGGAATGAAGTACTGCTACATGCTACCACTTAGATGAACCTTGAAAATATTATGCTAAATAAAAGAAGTCAGTCACAAGAGTCCACATATTATATAATTCCATCCATATGAAAGTTCAGAACAGGGAAATCTGTAGAGACAGAAAGTAAATTAATGGCTGCAAAGGTATGGGGGGAGGGAGAAGATGGAGAATGATAGCTAAAGTGTAAAGAGTTTCTTTGGGGGATGATGAAAATGCTCTAAAATTGACTGTAGTCATCCATGTGGAATCTGAGCCTCCTCTTGACATAGAGGTGCAATGGACACAACCAATCCAATGTCCACATAGAAGAGGTGGCATTGGATTGGGAAAAGTGGACATGGTGGACGATGGGTATGGGGAAAGGCAGGAAGAGATGAGAGGTGGAGGCGTCTTTGGGACATGGAGCTGCCCTGGATGGTGCTTCAGAGGTAATCACCGGACATTGTAAATCCTCACAGGGCCCACTGGATGGAATGGAGGAGAGTATGGGCCATGATGTGGACCATTGTCTATGAGGTGCAGAGGTGCCCAAAGATGTACTTACCAAATCCAATGGATGTGTCATGATGATGGGAACGAGTGTTGTTGGGGGGGGGAGAGGGGGGGTGGGGGGTGGGGTTGAATGGGACCTCACCTATATATTTTTAATGTAATATTATTACAAAGTCAATAAAAAAAAATTAAATTGACTGTAGTGATTGTTGCACACATGCATGAATATACTAAAAACCCTTGAACTGTACACTTTAAATGGGTGAATTGTATGGTATGTGAATTAAATTTCAATAAAGTTGTTTTTAAAAATTCATGCAAGTGTCAGGTTTGAATCACAGGTTGGACAGCTGCGACATGGGTGCCCAGCTGTTGTCCCCCTGCCTGGCAGTTCTACCTCAAGGACCACCACATCTCCACTTTCAAGAACTGACCCTTCTTCGAGGGCTGTGGCTGCACCTGGGAGTGGATGGCTGAGGCCAGTTTCATCCACTGTCCCACTGAGACTGAGTCCAGTTTGGCCCAGTGTTCTTTCTGCTTCAAGGAGATGGAAGCTGGGCACTAGATAATGACCCCACGCAAAGGAAACCAACAATAAGCAGAAAGAAATTGAAGACACGGCAAAGACAGTACAACATGCCATTGAGCAGCTGGCTGCCCTGGAGTGATCCTCTTGTCTCACCTAACTGGACCCAGAGCTTAGCACCTGGTTCCCAAGGCATATTCCCCAGTGGCATCAGGCTTTCTGGGGAACTCCTTAACAATGCCTTAGGAAAGAAGAACTTCAAAAACATGAAATCAGGGAAGCGGATGTGGTTCAACTGATAGAGCATCCACATACCATATAGGAGGTCCAGGGTTCAAATGCAGGGCCTCCTGGCCCATGTGGTGAGCTGGCCCACGCACAGTGCTGCCGTGCCATGCAGGGATGCCCCCATGTAGGGGTGACCCACGCTCAAGGAGTGTGCCCTGCAAGGAGAGTTGCCCTGCACGAATAAAGTGCAGCCCCCTAGGACTGGCGCTGCACACATGGAGAGCTGACACAGCAAGATGATGCAACAAAAAGAGAGATACAGATTCCTCACGTTCACCGAGAATGCAAGCAGACAGAGAAGAACACACAGCAAATGGACACAAGAGAGCAGACAATGGGAACGGAACAGGAGAGACATAAAAAAATAAATAACACTTTTTTTAAAAAACCATGAAATCAGAATATTGAAACTATGTTTTGGTTTTTTGGAGGGTGTACCAAAGCTACTTTTTGTGCAACTATGATGCTGACTACAGTGACTCATATTCTCTTTCTCACTTCTCTCTCTCGTTATTTTTGCTTTATTGATTCCTGGACTTAGCAGTTGTGGGGAGCCGCCCGGAGCTACGTGCATTTGCAGTCTCCAGCAACATGGCGGTTTTCATAAGTACGCCTACTCCACCCCTGTGCTTCCGCCTTCTTCTTCCCCTTTCCCCAGTTTCCCGGGCAAAAAGTGTCGCACCTGCGCAACAAGATGTTGAAGCCATGACCAGCACTGAAGACTCACAAACTATAGCAAGTGGTGTAACAGCATTTTATTGCCTTATATGGAAGAGCCGCTTCATCAGCCTATCACCCCCTGCTAATATCCTCCCCTTAGTATATATTCTGATGCTCTACCCTCAATAAACGGAGACTTGATCAGAATCCTGTCTTGTCTCTGTTTCTCTCGCCTCTTGTCCCCCAATTCCCACTCCCTCTTTCAGGTGCCAGTTTGTTTGACCTGCGGGCCGGGTCAAGCAGTGGATGAGAGGCGGGTAAGGAAGGCAGAGTGTGCATTTTTCTAGAACTGACAGCTTTGCTGTTTTGCTCTCACACTGTGCTAGGTTGTTGCCCAGCCATCACTCTCCATCCTGACATCAGACATAAGGGTGAGATCACAAATCCATTGTGAGTCGGCAAACAGAAAATTAAGGATGTGATTTTTAAGTTGTTTTGCATAGCAATCTAAATTTATAATGTGCATTTCTCACTTTGTGTTCAAACACTTTGTGCACTGTCTCGTTTTGGGCATGCACAATGCTGTGGTGTTCCTTTTCCCCGTTAGATCTGTGCTATTACAGCAGTCTGCCTTTGTCCAAAAGTGGACTGGAGAGCGTCACCTCACTTCCTGAACTGTGTGCTGCCTGTGTTGGAGGCTCCATGCCTCTCTATTTCATGTCTTTTTCATCATTTACAAGCACATATACTTTGTAACCTTAAGTTTCCACAGAAAGGAACGTAACCCAGAAGTTGATGTGTGTGATTCCAGGCCCTTTAAGGGGATTAAAAAATGAAAGGATAGAGGGTGAGGGGAGATGGAGGAGAAACATTGATGGAAGATTACTAATATGTTATTATGCACTACTCTGCATAGTTGCCTTTCATTGTATTTTTGCCCAATTATCATCCTATTATTAACATTTTGTAAAATTAACATACATTTGTTGTTTTTTCAGAGAAAAATATTTTTATATATGCACTATTTTTTAAGGTTTATTCATTTACTTTATATTTTATTTTTAAATTTATTCCCTTCTTCCCCAGATGGTCTGTGGTCTATCTGCTCATTGTTGGTTCACCTTCTTTAGAAGGCACTGGGAACCAAATCTGGAACCTCCCATATGGGAGGCAAATGCCCAATGGCCTGGGCCACTTCTGTTCCCTGTGGGATATGGCTTCTGCTAGCTTGTGGCATCTGCTCATTAGGCATCTGTTCATTGCAGTGGGTGCAGCATCTGCTTGTCTTCTTTAGGAGGCCCTGGGACCCAAACCCTGGACTTCCCATGTGGTAGGCAGCTACCCAACTGGTTAAGCCACATCTTTTTCCCTATATATACACTATTAACCATGCTCATTGTCCACAAGTGGGTTCACTATGCCACACAGTCCCATGTTTCATCTTTAAGCTTTCTTTCCAGTGATATACACAACCTTAACCTTTCCCAGCTTATAAGGATATTAAAGTAGCTATTTTAACTATTCTCAAAATGTCAAAGAAAATAATCCTGTAATGAATGACCAAACAAGAATTCACAAAAGAAAAATAGAAAGTATTTTAGAAAAATAAAATGGAAATTCTAAAATTAAAAAACAATCTCTAAATTTACAAAATCACTAGAAGGGCTTAATAGCAGATGGGAAATGGCAGAAGAAAGGGTTGGTATACTTAAAGATAGATAAATTAGAGTGATCCAATCTGAAAAATAGAAAGAAAAATGAAAAATCCACTTGAATGTATTCAACAATATCAAAAAAAAAAAGGTCTAAAATACATGTAATTGGAGTGTTAGGAAGAAAGGAGAAATGAAATGGGGCATAAAAAATGTTTGAATAATAATAGCTGAAAATTTTTCAAATTTGCTTATAAAAATAGAATTATACAATCAAGGAATTGTACAAACACTAAAAAGAATAAAACAACAACAAAACTACAACTAAACATATCAAAGCCAAACAACTGAAAAGATTTTAAGAAAAAATCATGAAAACAAGTAGAGAAAATGACATCATACAGGGGAACAATGATAAAATGATTGATGATTTAGTAACAGAAACAATGGAAGACAAGAGACTGAATAATGGCATTGATAAAATACTGAAATAAAAAAATTGCCAATACAGAATTCCATATCCAAGGAAAATATACTTCTGGAATGAAGGCAAAATAAAGACATTTCCAATTAACAAACACCAAGAGAATTTGCCACCAGCAAATTAGCACTACAAGAATAATAACGTTGTTTATACTGAAGGGAAATAACTTCAAACTGTAATTTGGATCTTTAGGAAGAAATGAAAGGCACAGGAAATTATAAATATATGGGTTTCTTCAACTGATTTAATACAACTACAAGCTAGGGTGGGGAGGAAGTCAATCGATGGAATCTATACAAGTAGATATTCTATAGCACAAAGCATATAAAGCAATGTCAGTAGCATTTGGATTTTTTTTTTCATTTCCCAGACACATAGACAAATATCACTAAGAAAAGACACAGAGGAGGACCTCATGCTTCCAGTCAACTAGAGGGGATCAAGAGCCATCAAAACTGGATTGCAGGCCATAAGTGTATTATTATGGAGATTTTCTTGATCAGTTTTGCTAAGGTGTTTGTTTGAGGTTCCCCTTTACTAGATTTGCAATAATTAACAAGCTGTAACTCAGGTTCCCCGACATGCATTAAGGAAAGAAAAGCCCCCTCTCTCATAGCCTACGTGTCTGAAAGCACAGCACTTCCCCAAAGGTTGAACAAAGAAACCACATGGAAAGGGGAGTAAAGGGAGATAGACACCTTCACTCCCTGCAGATCAAAGGAACACCTGTTCCTCCAGCATTCCAAGAAAACATAAACTCCCTAACCCACTACCCTTTAGCCATACAAGGGAAAATTTTCACCTCTAGGGTTTCCTATTGGCCCTGCACCTCACTCGGACCATCAACCGAGGCCCTCCCACTATCATTTCCCTGCCTAGGAATGTACTGTATAAATTCAAATCCCCCCTTTCCAGAAGCTGAAGTCTCTGAAGTCTATTCTTCAGACCCCCTCTGTTGGGAGAGCTTCCCAATAAACTTTCTGCCTGTGATCAGTCTCCATGTCCCAGAGAACACCATTTTCCTCCAAAAGTGTTATAATGATTCTGATAATAGCTCCAACTAATGGCTTTCGGTATTCACACACTTCGTTATGTGACTTTGCAAAAGGTAGAAACTATTTCACCAAACCTCAAATGTGGGTTGGGTTTATGCCCTGCTTTTACTAACAGAATATGACAGAAGTAATAGTATTATTGTACTGAGCTTAAGATTTAAGAGATCTTGACTACTTCCTTTTTTTCTCCCTTACTCCTCTATCCTAGTCATAAGAACAGGACGCATCTACTCTAAGAATATGCCCAGGTTAGCCAGCTAGAAAATGAGAGTCAAGACAATCACCACAAATGTGAGAGAGCTCAGCCAGTATCAGCAGAGCTCCCTACCCAACCTGCAGCTGATCATAGGTACATGACTGAGCCCAGAGAAAATCAGAACAACTGTCCAGTCAACTATGGAGTGAATAATAAATGTTTGTTGTTTTAAGTGACTAAATTTGGGGGCAGTTTGTCAAGCAGCATTATTGTGGTGATAAATACCTGATATGGAAAAAAGATCATTCAAACAAAACAATAATATACAAGAACACATCATAATATTAGAATGTTACCAAAGGGGGAAGGTGAATGAGAATGGGGAATGGAGGAAAAAAGAAAGGCTGAACAAACAAAAGGGGGTTTTTATAACTGAGGGTTAAGAATTAACAAATACTCATGATTGATAAATCATTATATAGATGTCTTTATATTATAAAACAGCAAAAGATTTATACCTGAAATTGCTGAAGCTGGCTAGCGTTGTCCCACCCCTTTAGCAAGCTCATTCTAGACTTAACCTCACCTTTGTGTATTCTTACTATTGGAATGGTAACCTCTCCACCTTCCTCTGTTTAACATCCATATGGGAAACCTTGTGACTGACCTCTACTCTGTACTTTACTATCACAGAACTTTGATCTCAGAAAATGATTGTAACTTTGTAAACCTGGTTTGGGGTCCACCCCCATCCTGTTCAATCTCTTAATGTTTATTAATGAAAGAACCTACGTCCAGCTCCACCCTAATTATTCATTAGCACCTTGATGTTATAAAATATTATAATTTTTGTGGATCTGGGAAACAGTTTGAGGCCAGAAGGACAGTGTGCTCCATTGCTTGAGCAACCAATAAAACTCCTTCTCTCTTTGAAACCCGTGTCTCAGGAATTGTCTTTAAAGATGCATTGGAAGAAAAGAACCCACTTTTGTTCTGCATCATTTTTATAAACCAATGATAATATCATGCAATGAAATAATTGATTCAACCCTCTGCAACATGTTATATGTTATATATTATATGTTAAAATCAACATATAAATAAAATTTAAGAACAAGGCCTAAAAGTAACAGAGTATTGGGAAAGCATATGAGGGTGATCCAAGAGGTGTGATGTGTTTCCTAACTAGTGAGCTCTGAATTATGAATCCCAATGACTTGCACTGAGCCCACTGGTAGCTACCTTCCTATTCTTTATTTTAAAAATTAGTAATGTTTACTTCCCAGACAATATATCTCCACTTGAAACATTTCTCATATTTTGAATTTTCATTTAGAAATATTAAAATTCAAGATATTGATATAACTTCATCATCAAGATGGCAATTTATGGACTGGATAAGTCCTAGTAAAAATATTTTAGGGGTTTACGCATTCACCACAAATTCTCTACAGAATGTTTCTACTTCAAGCATTAGGCCCTTATTTTTCATAACCCCAGGTCAAAAAAGCACCAAAATGAAAAAGGGAGTTTAATCTGAGGAATAAAAGATAACACCTAAAATTAATGTTAGTAGCTCCTCTATGCTTGATGGAAGGTCACTGCAGAAGCCTATAAGCTGACAATATTTACTTTTATTTAAGCCATTCACTGTTTCCTAGGTGTGGGATTCTCCTGCCTGTCAATACCCACCTCTGAGCAGACACAAGTTTAGAGGGGTACAAGGGTTTTTGAATGGATCTTTTCTGCTGGCATCTGCTGCCTTCCCTTATTGCTTCTCCCCATTATGTCACTGCAATTTTTTTAAAAAAGTTGTTGTTTAAGTAGACATGAAACGTTGGCATCAGTCCCATACCTTCCATACTTTTCTCCTCCTCCAATGACACACTGGCTTCTGAATCCTCATGACTCTGTTCTTCACCAGAGAACTCCATGGTGTTTGAATATGTAGAGTCTTCATCATCATATATGCCAAACTCCGGGTCATCATAAGCCTTCTTTTCGACCAAGGTTTCTGCAGCTTCAAGGGATGCAACATATCGTAGATATTCCTCTTTTCCTAAATACAAGGAATCATCTGGCTCATCATATCTCTGCCCATCCCTTAAACATGCAGTAGTTGCTAGAACTTCATATTCCTCTTCTTCAACCACATGTGAGAATGTGACTTTTGGTGTGATGTATTCCTTCTCATTCTTCTCCCTTGAGGAGAAAGCAGTTTCCTTATCGCTAGTTTTCCTCTCCCTGAAAGATGCGGCAGTCTCCCAATCCAAGAGTCCTTTCTCTCTGAAGGAAATTGTGATCTCAGGATTCTCAGGAAGTTTATTTTTAGAGAAAAAATCATCTTCTGAATTCTTGTCTACTCCCATATATTGAGGGGGTTCTACACTCTCATCCTTTATAAAATCTGAGAACAAAAAGGTTTTATTTTTTTATTTGTATTTTCCATTTCAATAAAAGAGATTTTATAAAAACTTTCAGAGACCTCAAAGTATCATCCCTCTTCCTCATTTCATTGGAGAACAGGAATACCCACCACCTCCTACATAATTTGAATGGCAACCAATCAACTGTCAGAACTTTCTTTCTCCCACTGAAGAAATTCACATTTCTCCCAACTCCCCCTCCAACTCCCTTCATTTCTGAAGATGCTCAAAGTTTGAGTCTTTCATAGCTACCTAAAAGAGCAAAGGAGTGAACCAGAAAATGTAACCCTATGAATAGGTTTACTGGTGGATTTACTGTGACTCACAACCAATGCAGACTTCCTGGGGCCATTGCTAACAGATTATAAACAGGAAGTAAATGGCTTTAATTTGGAAATCTAGAGTTCTAGAAACAATAAAACCAATTTTCTAAGCAATGTGGGTCTTGGCCTATAATACAAAACATCAACATCCCCCTTCTTATCCCAGTCCCTGTCTCCCTAACATCCTCTCTTAAAATGATCCTGAATATTTGTTCAGATACCTAGAAAAGGTGCTACAACATCCTCTAGTGGTAACCTATAGAAGTGCAAAACAATCCATTCTGGCAGAATTGTTCCCTTATCCCCTCCACCACTAGTTACCTTAGAACATTTAATATCACTTAACCTTTTTGTGCCTCAGTGTTCTTTCCTATAAAATGGGGGTGGTGGTATTATTTACCTCAAATGTTGCTCTGAGGATTAAACTAGTTAATTTACACAAAGAAATTAGAACAGGAATTTGGCACAGGAACATTATATGCATTACCCACTGTTAAGTGCTCAAAAATTACTAAAAGAACTTTCCCTCTTATTAGCTGATATATCATCAGCCATTGATTTCATACCCCAAAATTTTTTAAAAAGTGAACATTTAACATTTGAATTGCTGAACTGCAATTCAGAAAACCAGGGTTCCACTGGCATTCTTAACACAGGGAAAATGAAATTACTAATTCACCATTTTCAAAATGGTTATCCTAAGTGAAATATGCAGCAGGTGGTCTTGGAACTGTTAAGTCTGTGAATTCACTTCCTTGGTAAAGAAACCCAGAATTGTGTCATCATTAAGAGTTTCCTTTCCAACCACGGGTATATATTCAGGATGCCACTGCCTGTATCATAAACACTGCATGTTTATGATAACACTAAAGCACTGCAAGTTTGGGGTATATTATGAACAACAAATTATCAACCCACTAAACCAATGAGATATATTGTTTCCTAATTTTAAGTTTGGGCACTTTCCCCCTCTATCATATTTTATTGGAAATTATCTTCAGGAGAAAGACAAACAAGAATTTAAGGAAACAATTTTTTTTTTCAGAAAATCTATCCCTTCCCTCTTACCCCCAAAAGTGTAAAAATTCAACTTACCATGCTTTAAGTCCCAAATAGTAGCTGCATCTGGAAAAGTACTGAAAAAACACTTCAGAAAATGCTGACAGCTCACCTCTCCCTTTTCCTGTACCAAAATTAACAGCTTTTGACTTTTCTTCAGGGGATCTGTAACATTCTCCAGGCTCTTGTATTCTTCTTCAGAAATTACCCATCGAGAGGTTAAAATGTCTAAGATGGAATCAGGATCTTGCTCAAGGATTTCAAGCAACTTTTTTCGTTCTTTTTCTATGATCTTGGAGGGAACAGTGTCAGTAGACATTGCTGCTGTTTTCCCTAGACCAGGAAATGGATTGAGAAATCTTTCTCTTATTTGCTGAAGAAAAAAAAAAAGCAAGAAGTGGTTTTACTTGGCAAAGATTCAAGATGTCGGCAATACGCAGCGAGAATCAACACAGCTCTTTCTTCCTCAGCTCCCAGTAGATTGTTTCTTTGATGAATTGACCCAGTCACGTCATTACGCACAGGTCACCTCCTCCAGGAAGTCTCTGGGCTTTATACTGCGATGATAAGAGTGCAAACTGATTAACCCTTTTTTGGGAGGACAATCTGGGAACATCCAACAATAAATAAATAAAATGATGGATAAAAATTCAAATCTTTCAATACAGAAATTCCACTTCTGCGGTCACCCCTCGGGCTGAAGTGTGGTTTGCTGGCCTGGCAGGGGAGCGGCCGCGGTAGGCCTAATTCCACTGCCCCCATAATAGGGTGGCTGGTCGGACTCACCGCCACCCCTGAAGGAAGCTCGGCATGGGCGCAGAGTGCCCTCGGGTCTCCCCTTCTCGGCAGCCATGCTTCCGCGGCCGCCCCTCCTCCCAGATGGCGCCACCCGATGCCTTGTGGGGCGGCACCCTTCTTCTTCCTTCTCCCTAGGGCAGAAAATTCCAGTCTGCCCTTTTCCCCTCCCCCGACAGCAGCAACAGCCAGGTGTGGGCGGAAAAATCCAGCCCGTCCTTTTCCCCTCCCCCGATAGCAGCAACAGCCAGGTGTGGGCGGAAAAATCCAGCCCGCCCTTTTCCCTTCCCCGGACAGCAGCAATAGCCAGGCGTGGGCGGGAAACTCAAGTCTGCCCTCCACCCCAGCAACAGCAGCCACCAATCCCTAAACCCTGCCCCTTCCCCCAGCAACAGCGACAGCCAATCCCTAACCACCACCCCTCCCCCATCCAGTACCGCCCACTGACCTTTCGCCGGCAACCAATCAGAACAGGGCGTGGCTTCGACCAATCAGCCTTCCCCAGCCCCTATAAAACTGTTGCCTCTCCCTCAGTAAAGTGGACTTGCGTGTTTACCTTGTCTCCACGGTAGTTCTTCTGCCGTGCGCCCTCCAGTCCTGAGAGCCCCCGACAAGGGCCTGGCCTCCCTTGTCCCCAGTTCGTCGCCGGCTTCGCCGGGCGACCCCGTCAGCCGAACCGCGCAACCCCTTGTGAGACCGATCCCTCGTCTGCTGCCGGACCGACCCCTCGTCCCAAGTGGGACCGACCCCTCGTCCCAAGCGGGACCGACCCCTCGTCCAGAGCTGGACCGACCCCTCGTCCGCAGCCAGACCCCACCTCTACCGACCGAGCAAGCCGCCGCAACTTCTAGGAAATTATCCTAAGGAAATAATCAGATAAATGCCCAAAGACATAGGTGTAAGAAGCTGCATGATGACATTATTTATAAAAGCAGAAAATGGAAAATAACCAAAATGTCCATCAATTGAGAATTTGTAGGATAAATTACTCTATTTCAAGAGTGAAACAGCAAAGAGCTGTTTAAATGCATGGCATTGGGAAGTGAATGTGGCTCAATCAGTTAGGCACCCACCTACTCCACAGGAGGCCCCAGGTTTGGGTCACAGTGCCTCCTAAAGAAAACTAACAGATGCTGCATCCTTCACAACGAACTAGATGCCACACCCACTGCATCAAGCAGACTCCTAAATGAGAAGATGCCACAAGCCAGCAGACCCTTCAGCCCTTGGGGAGTGGGTGTGGCTCAGGCCGATGGGCGCTCACCTCCCGTGTGGGAGGTTCCAGCTTCAGTTCCCAGTGCCTCCTGGAGAAGGTGAGCAGACAGTGAGCAGACAGATGAAAGAACCATCTGGGGGAAAGGAGGATAAACAAAAAATAAAGTAAAAAAAATAAATCTTAAAAAAAAGAATGCCATTGATTTGTATGTGTTGATGAGTAACTAACTATAACCATTACATACTGTTATGGAAAAAAGCAGCTTGTAGATCTCATTTTTGCTTTAAAAACTACTATGCATAGCATATGCATATAGTATACATATATAAATATCTTATATTTAAAAGAAAAAAGTCAGGAAAATGCCCAAACTGTAAAGTTACTGTCTAATACTTGACATTTTTCATTATTTTTTGTTTCTTTTACCTTCTCTCCATTCCTGTTTAAAAAACTACTTGTAGAGGATAAAAAGGCAGCCTACTCAACGGGGGGAAAATATTCGGGAACCACACATCTGACAAGGGTCTAATATCCATGATATATAAAGATATTCTACATCTCAACAATAAAAAGACAAATGATCTGATTAAAAAATTGGCCAAAAGACCCAAACTGACATTTTTCTAGAGAAGAAATACAAATGGTGAATAAACCCATGAAAAAAATATTCAACGTCTCTAGCTATTAAAGAAATGCAAATCAAAGCTACTAAAATGGCCATTAGTAACAAAACAGGAAACTACAACTATTGGAAAGGATGTGGAGAGACAGGAATGCTAATTCAGTGTTGGTGGGATGGTACAGCCACTGTTTGGTGGTTCCTAAGAAAGTTAGATATAGATCTACCATGTGACCTGACAAAATCACTACTAGTGTATACCCAGAAAAATGGGAGCAGTGACAGATATCTGCACACCAATGTTCATAGCAACATAATTCACAATTACCAAAAGATGGAAACAACCCAGATGTTCACCAGCTGGCGAATGGATAAACAAACTGTGGTATATATACATGATGGAATATTATTCAGCTTTAAGAAGAAATGAAGTTGTGAAGTAGATGACAACATATATGAACCTAGAGAACACTATGTTGAGTGAAGCAAGACAGGAACAAAAGGACAAATATTATATGATTTCACTATTATGAACTAAATATAATGAGCAAATTCATGGAGTTAATGCTAGAATATGTCACTAGAGAACAGAATGTGGTTAGAGTGGAAAGCTGAGGGTTAAACTGTGCAGAATTGGTAAAAAGTTGTTTTCAGGGAAGCAGACTTGGCCCAGTGGTTAGGACGTCCATCTACCACATGGGAGGTCCATGGTTCAAACCCCGGGCCTCCCTGACCCATGTGGAGCTGGCCCATGCGCAGGGCTGTAGCGTGCTAGTGCTGATGTCGTGCCACGCAGGGGTGTCCCCGCGTAGGGGAGCCCCACACGCAAGGAGTGTGCCCTGTAAGGAGAGCTGCCCAGCGCGAAAGAAAGTGCAGCCTGCCCAGGAATGGTGCCGCACACAGGAGAGCTGACACAACAAGATGATGCAACAAAAAGAAACACAGATTCCCATGCCACTGACAACAACAGAAGTGGACAAAGAAAAACACACAGCAAATGGACACAGAGAACAGACAACTGGGGCGGGGGGAGGGGAGAGAAATAAATAAATCAATCTTTTTTTAAAAAGTTGTTTGCAAATGTTTGGAAATGAATAGAAATGGTGAACACACATCATAGGATTTGTAAATAACTAGTGCTAACATACGGGTATGATAGTGGGTTTTTTTTGTTTTTGTTTATTTTTAGAATAAAGAAAATGCTCTAATATTAATTGAATTTCGAATGCACAACTCAGTGATTATACCAAATCTCACTGTTTGTACACTTTATTTATTTATTCTTTTTTAAGATTTATTTATTTATTTAATTCCCCCCCCCCCCGGTTGTCTGTTCTCTGTGTCTATTTGTTGCGTCTTGTTTCTTTGTCCGCTTCTGTTGTCGTCAGCGGCACGGGAAGTGTGGGCAGTGCCATTCCTGGGCAGGCTGCACTTTTCTTTCACGCTGGGCGGCTCTCCTTATGGGGTGCACTCCTTGCGTGTGGGGCTCCCCTACGGGGGGGACACCCCTGCGTGGCTCGGCACTCCTTGCGCGCATCAGCACTGCGCATGGGCCAGCTCCACATGGGTCAAGGAGGCCCGGGGTTTGAACCGCGGACCTCCTATGTGGTAGACGGACGCCCTAACCACTGGGCCAAGTCTGTTTCCCTGTTTGTACACTTTATATAAATTGTATGGTTTATGAATGAAAAAATGATAGGGTGGGTTGGGATTATAGCTAGTATAATACTTTGATGATGCTCTTTCATAATTTATTACAAATGTTTCACAACAATGCAACCTGTTGGTGGTAGAGTGATGTATGGAAACCCTGCATGTTGTTATGCATGCTTATTTTGTAAGTTCACAAATTTTACTATACAGTTATTCTTTATGTATGTTAATGTATGAATGATATATCTCAATAAAAGTTTTTTAATGAAAAATAAAAAACTTGTTCAGAGACTGCTGAGCCCTGTCTGTCACCTCCACCTACTTCAGACACAGAACATCCAGTCATGGATACAAATGAGCTGGTGCAGAAGGCCACACTGGCCGAGCAGGCTGAGTGATATGATGACATGGCAGCCTGCATGAGGTCAGTAACTGAGCGAGGAGCTGAACTACCCAATGAGGAGAAGAATCTTCTCTCGGTTGCTTTTAAAAATGTTGCAGGAGCTTGTAGGTCATCTTGGAGGGTCATCTCATTTATTGAACAAAATAGGTGGTACTGAGAAAAAAAGCACATTTCAAGAATCCAGAGAGGGAAGTGGCTATGGCTCAAGTGATTGGGATCCCATCTACCATATGGGAGGCCCCGGGTTCGATTTCTGGGGCCTCCTAGGGAAGGCCAGCTGGCCCACATGGCAAGCTGGCCCAGGCAGAGAGCTGGTACAGCAAGATGATGCAACAAAAAGAGACACAGAGGAGAGATAAGAAGAGATACAGCAGGCCAGGGAGCCGAGATGGCACAAGAGATTGAGCACTTCTCTCCTACCCAGGAAGACCCCAGGATCAGTTCCTGGCACCACCCAAAGGGAAGACAAGAGGACAGAGAATAAGGCACAGCAAATGGACACAGAGAGCAAACAACGAGGGGATGGAGGGGAGAAATAAATAAACAAAATGAAATAAAGAATCCAGAGAGAAAATTGAGACCAAGCTGAGAGAGATCTGCAATGATGTACCGTGTCTTTTGGAAAAGTTCTTGATCCCCAGTGCCCCACAAGCAGAGAGCAAAATCTTCTATTTCAAAATGAAAGAAAATTACTATCGTTACTTGGCCAAGGTTGCTGCTGGTGATGACAAAAAAGAGATTGTGGGGGAGCAAATGTGGCTTAAGAATTTGAGCACCTGCTTTCCACATAGGAGGTCCCAGGTTCAGTTTCCAGTGCCTCCTAAACAACAACAAAAACAAACAACGAGCAAAACAAACGATAAAAACAATTCAGGGGAGCCAATGTGGCTCAGTGGTTGAATGCTTCCTACATATGAGGTTTCAGGTTCAATCCCTGGCCTCTGGTACCCCAAAAAGAAAAAAAAAAGAGAGAAAGAGAGAAATCATGGATCAGTCACCACAACAAGCGTATCAAGAAGCATTTGAAATCAGCTAAATAGAAATGCAGCCAACACATCCTATCAGACTGGGTTTGGTCCTTACCTTTTCTGTATCCTATTTATCTAATTCTGAACTCCCTGAAGAAATCCTGTTCTCTTGCAAAGGCAGCTTTAGATGAAGCCATTGCTTGCATTTGATACATTAAGTGAAGAGTTATACAATGACAGCATGCTAATACCGCAATTGGTGAGAGACAGCTTGATATTGTGGACATCAGATATCTGAGGAGAAGAAGCTGAAGCAGGAGGAGGAGGATAAAATTAACTGGCCTTCCACCTTTTGTCTGCCTTATTCTAAAATTTACACAGTAGACCGTTCATCATCAATGCTGACCCACAAATGGTATTTTGTTTACAATTTATGACAAGGGTATATTATTTCTACTTGAATTTCTATATTTTCCATTTGGTTTTTATATTTAATATTAGGAGCATAGAGCCAGTTAACATTTAGGGAGTTACCTGTTTTCATCTTGAGATGGCCAATAAGGGGATATAGAATTTTTATACAAGTTATAAATGTTTGGTATAGTACTTTGAGTACATCGTGGCTTCACAAGGGCCACTGTTAAAACTGCTTCTATGTCTAAGTAAAGAAAACTGCCTACATATGATTTGTCCTGGTGGGGGATAAAAGGAATAATTGGTTCCAATCACAAGTGTAATTATTATGGGTACTTTAAGGTTTGGAGCACTTTCAAGCCTCTGATAGAAATAGATACCCCAAGGATATTACATGTTGAACGTGCATCTGTGGAATATACAATTTCAATGTGTAAACCTTTGACAACAGCGCAGATGTGTTCCTTTAGACAAAGTTGTGACCCAGTTTACTCTGGAGATGGGCAGAAATGGGTCCCTGGCCTTATTTGTAAATGAACTTGCTGTTTGCTTTCATAATTTTTGCTACACTCATTTTATTTGTTTTCAATTGTTTAAGCAACCTGAGAAGCAATATACAAGTAACCACGCAGTAAAAATGAGTTGCTTAATATCTATTACTTGTATATCAAGCACAGCAGTAAAACAAAATAAGCCATGTATTTAACTTTTTTTAGATTTTCTGTTTTTGTGATTTTTTAAAATACTTGCCTAACACGCATGTGCTGTAAAGGATAGTTAACAAGAAATAACTTGATGTTGGCTCACTTTGTTTAATGTCTTATGAAATTTGCATGAACAATCCAAGCATAATTATTAAGAGCGTATGTATTAAGTTGATGTAAATAGGATAAAGTTTCATGAATGGACTTTTCAACTATTTTCTCTATAGTTTTTCATGTAAATGAGTCTTTTGGTTCTGAAACTTCTCTAAAAGAAATTGTACATTTATGAAAATGTATACCTTATTACCTTCTGACACCTATGGGCTTTTACCCAGTTTAAATACAAAGTTTATCATAATATCAAAATAACACTCATGTACCTACTGTTCCTAACTATGTCTCATTTTCCTTTCCTACCTTCATATTATTTATGAATCTGCTCCCAAAAAGAAAAATTATGTTTGTAAACTGGCCTGTTCCTCTGGGTGTGAAAGCCTTTGACTGTATTAAATTCTAAGGTTTTAAGTTTACTTAACAAAGTCAATTTATGTCCTTTCAGTCTCCACCTCCTTGATGGGCTGATATAAACAGACACTCACTCAAGAAGACACACAAGGGAAGTGGATATGGCTCAAGTGACTGGTCTCCCATCTACCATACAGGAGGCCCCAGTTTCAATTCCCAGGGTCTCCTGATGAAGGCAAGCTGGCCCGAGCCATGGAGAGCTGGTGCAGCAAGATGACGCAACAAAGGGAGACACAGAGGAAAGACAATGAGAGATGCAACAAACCAGGGAGATGAGGTGGCTCAAGCAATTGAGTGCCTCTCTCCCACATCAGAGGACCTGGGATCAGTGCTTTCTAAAAGGAAACATGAGAAGAAGACAAGCAGACACAAAAAGAACACACAGCAAATGGATAGTGAGTATAAACAACAACAAGGCTTCCCTGTCTTGAATCATCTGTCATTGTCTACCCTTAAATCCTTTCTCTTCCCTTATTCTCTAAATAAAGATGGGGCTAAGTTATACCAAAGCTCACTTTACAGACTGCTTCCTCAGTATCTTGCAGAAAACACCAAACAAAAATATTGTTTTAAATTTTTTTTTTCTTATACAATGTAAGCTCATCAAGAGCAGGGACAATGTTTTCTATATGTTCTCTTGTGCCTAGTACACTCAATAAATATTGATGATGGGGAAAAAAATAATGCTTGTTCATTATTGGGCTATTAGAAAACAACAAAAAAGGAATGGAAAAGAAATAAAAATAGCCCATGTTCTATTTCCCAGGAACTATCATTCCATCATTAACATGTTCTACCATAATTGTTGCATGTTTCACACTATATATAGTTTTGTATCTTATATCAGAATATAGTCTTCATTTTTTATTCTTAAAATGCATTTTTTTCAGTTTGATTTTTTTTAAAACTAGTTGATCTGTATTACAGTTACACATTTCATGAGAACCTGAAACAACCTAAATAACTATCATCAGGATACCAGAAGAATAAACTGTAGTGTAGTTGTGTAACATAAGATTATATAGCATTCATAAAGAATGAACTTTAGGCAGCAGACTTGGCCCAGTGGTTAGGGCGTCCATCTACCACATGGGAAGTCCGTGGTTCAAACCCCGGGCCTCCTTGACCCGTGTGCAGCTGGCCCATGCGTGATGCATGCAAGGAGTGCCCTGCCACACCATGTAGTGGTGTCCCCCGCGTAGGGGAGCCCCACACGCAAGGAGTGCACCCTGTAAGGAGAGCCACCCAGCACGACAGAAAGTGCAGCCTGCCCAGGAACGGTGCCGCACATGGAGAGCTGACACAACAAGATGAAGCAACAAAAAGAAACACAGATTCCCGTGCCACTGAAAACAACAGAAGTGGACAAAGAAGACGCAGCAAATAGACACAGAGAACAGACAACCAGGGGAGGGGGGACGGAGGGAGGGGAAGAAGGGGAAAGAAAGAAATAAATAAATCTTTAAAAAGAAAATAATGAACTTTAGTAACCCACAAGATAGAAATTATAACAATATCAAAGGAAAACCTGTATGACATCCTTTTTAAAGCTTGAAAACAATTTAAATATATACACACACTTCAGAAGTATACATAATCATTAAAACTATATAAAATGAAAAGCAAGGAAATGATGAATGCAAAATTCAGAATGATGGTTACTGCAACAGAGGGAGGAAGGAAGACACGATGTGGAGCAAGGAAACCATGGCGTTGGATGTAGGATATTGTTAGGTGATGGGTTTACAGATGCTTATTACATTATTAAAGATAAATAATTAGGTAAATAAATGCAGGTCATGCATGGATTAAAGCTGAGACTGTATTAGGTACTAAGGATAAAGGTTAACCCAATTCTAGATTTAGAGGTTGGGAAAAAATCCTCATATGGGAGTATAAGTTAATTTTAGTTTTCATATCTCTCAAATATGCCTTTCAAGAGGTGCGTCCTACAATTGCTCATCCTACAGTGTCCACAACTTAATTAGCAATGCCAACAAGTTTGCCATTCTTTTATTTGTTCAAGTTGATTGGCAAGGCATTCTAATAACAGTCCTCCCAAACCCCATCTCCTCCTTAATATGTCACCCTAAATACCCTCCACTTCCACCATCACCTGCCTCAGGAGATTTCAAAGTGTGGAGGGAGGGAAAGTGTTTATTTGAAGTGGGCAATTTAATAGTGTAATTCAAATTTAGGGAAGGTTCTGGCATTGTTAGCCAAAACACAGCAGGCCCTCTGTCCTTGATAACAGAAAATTTGGATAGCACAGGCTCAAAATGCACATGAGAAATGAGTTGGAGGAAGGGTAGGTGTGATCAGAATGTTTTCTATTATGGAAAATATAGCCAAGGAAATGCAGATTTGAAAATACAACCTTTAAATCAAAACCAACCATACAGCAGCAAAAAGTTTGTCAGCAATACTTTTTTAAAAAGCAGTTTTATTCACACACCAAAGAATTCATCCAAAGTGTGCAATCAGTGACTCAGTATAATCAGAGAGTTGTGCTTTCAACACCACAATCAATTTAATTTCATTTTATTTATTGTTAAAAAAAATTTGCAGGTCAAGTGCCAAGTCCTGGTGATCAAGAACCTTGAATTGAATCAGAACCATGGATAAAGGACTTAGGTATCACTTTCTATCACTCTATGCCAAAAAGCAAAATATCATAGCATAGTAGACATCAAGAGAGGTTCAATTATTTGTGTATGAAAAGCCTAGGACTCAGTAATAATTTTGGGAAGGAAAAAGGAATTTATTTATGACCTGACGGGCTTGGGGAGGTTTTCATCCAAAACCCGAGCCCCAAATAATATTTTCAAGTTCTTTTTATACAGAGGGAGATTTAAATGGTCCTTTGTTTCAGTCTCAATAAGTTTGAATTAACACATAGCCCCTACATTCTAGGTAAGCTTTTAGCATGAACTTTATACATTCTAGGTAAGCTTTTAGCATGAACTTCATACATTCCATGTAAGCTTTTAACACATTTGGTTTGCATCCTTCCTGAATATTTATAGAGTTTACATTGCTTAATTGTTCTTCTGGGTCTGGACTTGTTGCCATGGTTACCAAGGGCAGGGCTGCAGCTCTCACTGTTCAACACACACAGCTCAGGTTATCTACAAAGAGACAAACAGCCCCCACCCATAGCCTATATCAATAGGGTGAGTGCCTAACAGGCTCCCATCATCTGGTTCAGAAATTGATTCAATCCTGACGTATACCTGGAAATTAGACAGGAAGATTGATGTTCTCAACTGGCTTTATGGCCTTCTGGGGAGACAAGGGCTTACCTAGCCAGGGCAAAAATGATGTGGCTTCAAGTACTCCAGAAAGAACCACCTCACTTCAGGAAGAGGAGGGAAAATTGTCACTTTCTCCAATGTCTCTCTGATATCTACAATTCTGGGAACATCTCAGGTAATACATCATGCTGTTGTAGAAGTTGAGAGAGGTTCAATATTTGTGTATAGAAAGACAGGACTCAGGAATCACTTTGGGAAGGAAAAAGATTTATTTACAACTGGCTGGGCTTGGAGCTTCTCATTCAAAATTCTTTTTGTACAGAGGAAGGGCCAAATGGTTCTTTGTTTCAGTGCTCAATAAGTTTGAATTAACATTTATCTTCCACATCCCAGGTAAGTTTTTAGCATAGACTTTATACATAGAATGTATAATGTATAGATAAGCTTTTAGCATATTTCATTTGCATTTTCCCTGAATATTTAAAATTTATAGAGTTTGCATTGCTAAACTGTTTTTCCAGGACTGGAGTTGTTTTCATGGCTACCAAGGGCAGGGCTGCAGCTCTCCCTGTCCCAAACGCACTGCTCAGGACACATATAACTCAGGTTACCTACAAAGAGATGAACAGCCCCCACCCACCCACCCATAGCCTACATCAGTGTCTGTTGCACAGCCTGCAACTTGCTTGCTTCCTACGTGGTTGACATGTCCTATCCATCTACATGTAGCTCATTTCTCAGAACACCTGTGACAGGCACATTAATGATCCCACCTTCAAGGATGACCATGCCCTAATCCCCATAACCCATGAATATGTTAGGTTTACAGGACAATGGATATTTAATGTTGCACATGGAAGCAAGTTTGCTCATCAGTTTGACCCTGGGATGAGAAAATTATTCTGGGGGTGGAGTGAGGTGGTAGCAATGTAATCACAAGGACCTAAGTAGAAGACAGAAAAGAGAATCAGAAAATGATGTGAGAAAGACTACTGATGACTTTGAAGACGAAAGAGGGCAACACGCCAAGTAATATGAGCAGCCTCCAGAAGCTGAAGAGGGCAAGAAAAGAGATTCTCCCCTAGAACCTCCAAGAAAAAACACAGCCCTCCCCCAAAACATTTCGGGACCAACCCATTTGCCTTTAAATCGCAATAGTAGAACACTTTGATATTTTGCCCAGTAAATCCATTTCCAACATGTGTCAGCAGAACTATAAGATAAATTTGTTGCTTTAAGCCACTCAATTTGTGATTTGCTACAACAGCAATATGAAACTAATGCAGGAGCTAGTCCAGAAAGTCTTCCCTGAATTTTAGTTTAATCCAAGTACTCCCTCCTGTGTACAGCATTCATACTGAACTCAACTGTATGCTGCTCTCTTCTGCCCATTGACCCATCAACCACCTTCATGGGGACAAAGGACTATGTCCAGTGTATTTCCATTTCTAGGCCTAGAAAAGAACCTACTAAAGACGCTATTCAACTGCTAACCTGGCAAAATTAAACCTCTGACTCCTCGTGTTATCATGTTCTGCTAGAGGTTGTCAGCTAACGCTTTGCATGAGATAAGCAAGAATTTTCAGTTTGCTTTGGAAAGTAAGCAGATATAATTATTTGCCTAATAACGCAAATATTTGAATATTTCTTGCATTGTTTTTAAGGGTGGGGATTTTTTTTTAGGTAAGGGATAACAAATTAGCATTTATCAAATCGGTCTGCACACCACCAATTTAAAAACTACCTAGAAAGTATTTTTAAGTACAGACTTCCAGGCCTTGTCCCAAACCTGCTGAAACGTATTTCCCAACAATAGGGTACAAGAAACGGTATTTAACATGTTCAACGTTAGCAGAGTTAAATCTAGGCGAGATCAACCCTTTTGTCTCTAAATAACCATTATTTGCTTTTCCCTTTAGATTCTGAGGTCCAGCTCCTTGAGGTACTACTTCTCACAGTGAGAGTCAGCATCAGCAAAGAGCTTCTGGACCAAGAGTGAAGAACCACCCGCAGAAGCCAGTTTCTTCCGGATCAGGATTCCATCCCCCGTTGGGATCACTAGATACACTCCAGAGACGCTGAGTCGGCGCGGGTACTACCGGGCTGGGCCATTCCCACCCGCCATGTTCTCCACTCGGCTCTGGAAACGAAACCCTAAAGACACTGTACACGAGACTGCGCAGCACGGGAAGTAACAAACCGCTTAAAGGCGACTCCGGACCAAGCCCGAAGCCGGCACACGCCGTTCGGTCCCTAGTAAATTTGGAGCCCCGCCCTTCCCCGGGAGCTGAAATTCGATTGGTCCCGTCTGGTCCGCATTCTCCTTTTGAGCCCTCCCACAGTGCGGCGACGGACGCTTCAGAGCGGTGCACCGCGCTCGGCAGGAAGTGCCCTTCTGGGCGGAAGCGCCTGAGCACGATATAGCGGAAGTGCCTGCTCTTCCGGCCTCTTTGGTCTCCGCGCAGAAACGAGATGGTGAGTTGCTCGCAAAATCTCATTGAATCGCTTACCATCCTCTCTGCATATGCCGGGCTGATTACTATCCGAGAGGGGCTGGAATGATCCCTGATAAAGGAAGTGGATGGGCAGGAAGGAGACCCTCAAAATCCACAGGAATGGCTCCTAGCTGCAGCGGCGGTTATCGGTCCCGCGCTTGTGGAGCCGGAGCAGCCCTGGGTCCTTTGCTTTTGTCTGCCCGGGAATGGGATCTGGGGGGAATGTGGTTTGGGAGTGTTTCGCTTTGTGTAAGAACAAAGGAACTCGTTGGCGGTGACTGGCGAGAGCACTTAAGCTTTGAAGTACGAAGGTAGATCAGGTTTTTGTATCTTCCTTTTTCTTTCCAAAATAAGTTAGCAGATATCAAAATACAGTGACCCCTGCGGAGTGTTTGGATAGTGAAATGAATGCCAGTAGTGGTTCCTAACAGCATTTAGGAAAAGTTGGAAACTTCCCCTATAGCCTTTAAATCGTATGAGTAGTTGCTTCTCCTGAAATTGTCAGAATACGGATTGATTGCAGAATTGTTAACTTTTTATCCCCTTTAATTTGCAGACGAAGGGAACGTCATCGTTTGGAAAGCGTCGCAATAAGACGCACACCTTGTGCCGCCGCTGTGGCTCTAAGGCCTACCACCTTCAGAAGTCGACCTGTGGCAAATGTGGCTACCCTGCCAAGCGCAAGAGAAAGTGTAAGTAGCATATATTTAGGTTGACTCTTGGAATGGATCTTGAGGTTAAGAATAAGTTCTGTTGGCAGATACTTAAATGGGGCATGGGTTTTGACTATATTTGTTGCCTTACTATAACCGTGCTTCTTTATGCTGGTGAAGTTCATTTAAAACCTAGCTGAAGCCCTCTTAATTTTTTTGACAATGTGTAAGAAGGAGGAACAAGTAGTACTCCTTTAAACAACACTGGATGATGGAAAAAAAATTTTTTTGGAATCTTACCTTGTGTTTTAGATAACTGGAGTGCCAAGGCTAAAAGACGAAACACCACCGGTACAGGTCGAATGAGGCATCTAAAAATTGTATACCGCAGATTCAGGTACAGCTCTTTTTTCATAATCTTTCCGAGAACAACACTATGAGTTGTATTAAATGCCTGGAGTGTGATTGAACTCGACTCTAAAAATTTAAGTTATGCATATTAGTAATAACCACGTATCTCACTTAATTCATAACTAAAATTTGTGAAAAGACAGTAGGGCATGTATGAGGTCTGGAATTAGCCTTACTTTAGTTCAACCTTCAGTGCTTGTGACTGGGCAAGTCTGTTTAACCTCAACCTTTTTTTTTCCCTATAAAATGGGAAGAAAATCTTAGGTTGGTTTTGGGGTTTAGTGGGACAAATTATGTAAAACATGGAAAGCTGTGATAATTGCTAGTGTTTTCACAGATGATTGAGATCCCTCAAAGTGGGGTCCTTATTAGAAATGCGAGTCTCAACCGCATGTAATAAACTAAGAACCTGCATTTTAAGAGTAGCTGCTGCATTCTCTTTTAGCAGTTCTCAACCTTTCTGACATTGGGCAGGATGATTCTTGTGGGGCAGTCTCGTGCATTGTAGGATGTTTAGCAAGGTCCCTAGCCTCTATTTACTAAATGTCAGAGTTGTGAATTTTAGAAGATCACAAGGTGGTTTGGAGCTTTGTAAACATCCTAGGGGTGTTTGTATTCGTGTCCTAAATTGACCTTTCTTTTTGCACTTAGAGCCATTATACAGTATTAGGGGCTTGAGGTTGAGTGGCCTGCCAGTATAATGTAGGAACAGGAACTGAAATCCCACTTAATCTTTCTATGCTTAATCTGTAAAAGGATAACAGTACACCTTTATTAGAACAATTGAGTATTTTAGAAGGTAAAGCTCTGGTATTATCCTTATATCAGCCATTATTTATGTTCATTGCTAACTTGGCAGAGAGAGAAAGTAGGATTTCTCCCTCATGTGGTAGCAGTTGCCATTTCAAATACCTTGGGTCTCTTGGCAAGCAATGGAGAAATACTGACAGTGATTGATGTAGCCAAATATGCTATTGAGCTTTTATTGCACTGAAAATGAACTGTATCCCTAAAATTGGTATCTTAAAGCACAAGGGAGTAAGATAATACTAGCAGCTTATCAGTGATGTTGTAAAAAATAAATGTCTGAACATATGAATTTAATATTGATTTCAGCATTTAACTGAGATAAGCTTGTTAAAATATATTTAACAAGCATTAAAATTTATGTATTGTCTTTGTTGATGTAACTTTTCTTGTTTTTAACATGGTACAGACATGGATTCCGTGAAGGAACTACACCTAAACCCAAGAGGGCAGCTGTTGCAGCATCCAGTTCATCTTAAGGATTTCACTGATTAGTTGTGCAATAAATGTTCTGGTTTTAAAAATATATATCTGATGTTTGAAGGTGTTTTAATCAGTTAAGCTTGCATTATCAGTGAATTACAGTGGGTATTGGGAATAGTATAACTTAATACAAAATTTGTGTTGTGTGGCTGTTCTGGAGCATTGACTTTCAAACTGGCTTGTAGCACAATGTTTAAGGGAATGAGGAACAAGCAGTACTTCAAACAGAACACTGGAATATGTAAATAAATTACAACAGTAAAGTAACATGTTAGAGAACATTAAAAAGTATAACTTCGTTGCAGTTTGTCTTTAGGGAGCTCACCTGATTTAATTGACAAAGGTGAGCAATTATATGATGAAATAAATGCACAGGTTGTTCAGAGTGTTGGAGAAGTTATCTTAACTCAGGTGTTCTAAGGGTGAAGGGAGGACAGGGTCTCAACTGAGCTGGGAAAGGCTTAATCAGCATAGTGGTGAGAAAGGGGTTGAGTTGAGTGGCTTGCAAGATTGGCTTGATGTGGAAGGTATTGGTATAGTAATTGATGTACTTCAGAATGGTTGTAAATGTTGAACATTGTGTCTTAATAGCAGTCTCAGAAAAATACAACTGTGATTTCTGGCTATAACAACATGATGGGTGTCATTCACTGTGATAGGAAATACAGAATGGGGCCAGTGAGGGGGAAATTATTAAAATTGGGCTTCATTAGTGATGCCAGGAGGGAGGTATAAAAAAATGGGGAGATGGTCATACGAGAGTTCAACTGAGTGGTTTCACATCTGGTTCACTTGCGATTCCTGGCCTGAAATTCAAGAGTGCAAGGAGATTTAATGGCAGCAGAGCTCTTCCAGTTCCCTTAAGGTTTAGGTTTAGCGTTAGAAGGTAGTAAACCCCTTTGCCAAAAAGGTTGGTTTAAACACAACTTCCAAAAAAATGTTTTCACTTATCTCTCCCTTGTACTCCTTCAGGGTCCTTGATCTGGCTGAGGGGTTTAAGACCCATGACAAGTTTTGTGATTGTATGTGGGTGGAAGAGAAACCATTCTGGGATTTCTGTAAGGCAGGAAGAGTCCCATCTAATAGTGTTAAATTTATATAGTTCTGCAGATAGACATCTAGTAAAGAGAAAAATACTTGGCTCTGCTCTCAAATGTTAAAAAGGATTTGAACCAAGCTGAGGAGTAAGAGGCTTGGCAGCAAACTCAGGAACAGAACCATCTTGAGTGAACAGGAGTAAGACAGTAAAACCAGTCTTCACTGCCTTGGTGTACAGAGTAGACACTTTATGATCCCCATCTCACAGTGAAACACACCTCAGGAGCAGCTCCTTGAGGGAGAAGTCGGGAGTATTAATCAATTAGGGATGGCTCTGAAGAGAAACTTCAGAAATAAGCCAATAGGGAGCACAGCATGATGCAGTGCTCTTAAAAGTTGCAAGAGATGTGAGATTGTGTAACATTTTTATATTTGAGGTACTAGGGATGGGGATTGAATCCTGGACCTAATTTGGGAAGTCAGTGCTCAACCACTGAGCCACATGAATTCCCCATAGTAGGTTTTTTTGTTTGCTTGTCTTGTTTTTAGGAGACACCAGGGACCTCCCATGTGGGAGGCGGGCACTCAATCACTTCAGCCACATCCATTCCCCCACTTTATTTTGAAGAAGAGACAAACAGTTTATGGTAATCTAATAAGTGTTGGAATGTAGCCTTTTAATAGAGATACTGTACAGTGTAAGGTTACATCTGCAGCAAATTTATCTTCATTAAGTAATCCTTTATTCATCTATGGCTAATTTTGACATTGGGTTAACTCTAAAAGGTAATGGCAAGCCATTTTCCAGTAATTTTGATCAGAGCAAATCTACCTCATCCGCTGCTCTTAAAAAATTGATATGAGATTATATTAGGGAGTAAAAATGCTCAATAGTTTTTTTATTAAGGTTTTGAAATAGTTATGAATTTTCAATGAGTAGTTTCAAATTTTGAGCGAGTTATTAAAGACAGCTCAGTGTGTGAATAGATCTAAAAACAGTATCATGTTCTGACTTGATATTTTTCAATGTCTTGTGTTCATACCAGTGCTATGTAGATGCAAGCATACACAGGCATTTAGTATTTGCTAAATCATGAAACTTAAGTCTTTGGACTAAAATATGGTAGTTTATTGTGTAAATACCAGAAATAAAATGTAAAAAATATTAACATCCAATAAACAGCTTGTATATCACTTAGGGTCTAGTGAGGAGATAGAAATGATACTAATTTGAATGAGAAAGATTGATATAAGGATTGGGTGATTAGTCTTCACTAAAAAGAAGTAAAGAGAATTCTAAAAGAATATAGAAATAAAAATAAGCAGCCACTACTATAGCTGAGATAAGTTGCCCAAGGAAGAGGCCTCTCGTACACTAGAGTGGAGAGCCAGATATCAAGGCACAGTCGCAGTTCACTGGATATCAAAGTGCCTGGCCTTGGGCCTTCCTGGCAAGTCACTAAGGGAGTGCCTGGGATAGGGATCATTCTGTGGGAAATGCCTCCCCATATGCATTCCCAGTGAAGCCTCTAGAAGGAGTTTGGGGGAAACTTCTGTTCTTTGAGCATTGCTGGCTAGTGCACTGCAGGAGCCAGGTACTGGAGAAGACAATGACGCAAAAGGAATTTGGCGAGACATATAACTAGAAAGAGAAACCCTAGGCCTTGTTTGAATGTTTACCAAGAAACTTAATACAGCATAGAGCTCTCTGTCAGCATCAACCTGAGTAAAACTTGTGCTGATTTGGCCAATATAAATGTAGACTGTGGTAGAGAGCAACATCCAGTGGAAATACTAGCTACATAGGGCTGGTGACAAGTTTAGTGCTGTGATATTGAATATACTCATAAAATTTTCTCCAAAAATAATGCTGTATACACCATGTAAGTAAGTCAAAATAGATAAAAGCACACAAAAGTTATTAGCTCTTAGGTCAGTTAATCTAAGCCCAGTGTTTTATCAGTAAAGTAAAAAGCTGACCTACCTCACAATGTTTATTGCAAAGGGTTGCTATGAGAATAAATTGAAATGCTGGCTGGTCCAATGGTAGTGGGTTATCAGAAATTACTAACAGTGTCACTCAAGTTGGTATACAACCCCCACTACTAAATTGGCTTAAAAAATTGAAATGGTGCATATAAGGGCTCAAATCAGTGCCTGGCACCTAGTAAGAGTTCAATAAATGTTAGCAATCATTATTATTTATAGGCATCATTCCTTTACTGATGTATCATTTTTTTAAGAAGGTACTGAGGATTGAACCCAGGACCTAGTACATAGGAAGCAGGTGCCAAAACCACTGTTAAACCTGCTCCCCAGAGTATTTTGATAAGGATAGCAACAAGACACAGCCTTACGTGTATCCTGATGACATGTATCTTGATAAATTCACCACAGCTGCTAGTATATACTACGTGCTATGGACTCCATAGCATAAAGGCTTAGAAGTGCAAATCTAAGTTTGTGAACTCAAACCATGGACCATAGTTAATAAATTATTAAAATGTGCTTTCATCAATTAAAACTAATATACCACCAATGCAAGGTGTGGTATATGGTATATGGGAATCCTGGGTTGTATGCATGATTTTTCTGTAAACCAAAAAGTCTCCAATTACATATATATATTTGTGAACACTTCCTTTAACTCTGAAAAAGCAATCTTATTTTTGTTTTCTTCCATGTTGCTTCCATGAACAGACCACAGATGAAAATAGGGAATCTTTTCTTTAACACAGACATAGCTAAAGCATGCTATTTGGGATCAGACATTGTGCCTTAGAATACAGCCAAGCAGAGCCTAATTAATTATATGATGAGGATGACTCAGGTGAGTCTGGACCTGAAACTAGACCCACTGAAAAGGAGAAAATTTGGGGGAACATTTATCCAACACACAACACCATGGGCAATTGTTGCATTATAGTAGTCAAGTAGGGTCACCTAGTATTGGTGGAAGAACAAATACATAATTCAGTGGAACAAAATAGAATCCAGAAATAGACCCATATATACATGGTCAATTGATCTTCAGTAAGGGTGCCTAGGTAATTCAATGGAGAAAGGATAGGTAGCCATTCAACAGGAACAATTGGACATTCATATGCAAAAACAACAAAACAAACTAACCCTTACCTTGTACCATAAACTCAAGATGGATCAAAGATCTAAAAATAAAACCTAAAACTGTAAAATTCTAAAAGAAAAACAGGAGAAAATAATTTTGGTCTTGGGTTGGGCAGAGATTGCTTAGATACGATTTTAAAAAAAGGACAATCTGGAAAAAGGGGGTGGGGGGAGCAAGCTATTAAAAAGAAATTGAGAGGGAGTGGATGTGGCTCAAGCAGTTGAGCATTCACCTCCTGCGTGGGAGTTCCGGGTTCTGTCCCAGTGCCTCCTAAAGAAAACAAACAGACAATGAGCAAAAACAAAAGAGCAAACAGACAAGGGAATCAACTTGAGAGAAAATTTTATTTAAAAAAAAAAGATTGATAGGAACTTCCAGGAAGATGGTGGATTAGAGAGACAGGACTCAACTTATCTCCAAGAAAAATAACTAGAGAACAGGCAGAAACTGGGGGAAAAATGTTCTAGGGTTTAGGACACCAGAGGAGGGCTAGACAAAACCCGGAAGAGATGGGCACAGGGAAAGAATCTCAACAGAAAGATCATGTGTGGAAATTTGCAGATGTAGCCACCAGCACCTTTCTTCCCACATTCCGAGTAGACAGCTGGCACCTATGGACAGAGGGGACCTCAAGGATCCACCTCCACAGGAAACAGGAGAGAGATGCAGCCTAAGGCTGATAAAGCTTTTGGCCAAATTTGGTCTGCTGTGTCTGAAGAGCACTTCCAGGCCCAGTGGGGCCGCTCCATTGTTTGCCTTGGAAGCCTTCACCTACTAAAGAGCTCCAACCCTCTCAATCACCCTCCTTACTGACAGAGACTGGTTGTTGACACAGAAGGGAGTGGAATTAGATCTACCCAGGAAAAGGGAGAGTGCACCAGTGAAGGCTGGAGAACTGTCTCTGAGAAAGTTTGAATTACAAAACTGTTAGCCTCTAGTAAGTAACTTCTATCACATTGATCCAGTCCCTGTTGCCCCAAATACACTTTGACCAGGCATTGAACTAAGAGGACTGCCAAAGAATGCCATCTGCTGGTGCACCGAGGACATACATGTAAGAAAATTAAAAGTACATAAGTAAGAGAGGCTTTTCCAGCCTTTATAGCCTCCCACCACAAGGCCCTAGGAAGCAGGTCTGCAACCTATCTCTGGGTCCAGAGCCCAGTTTTGAGCAACTAACAGGGACAATCCTAAAGACCCAGGTTGAATCAAGAATCAAAGAACAGCAGTAATACATAGCCTCTCACCACCAAATCCCTATGAAAGAGAAATTGAGCACCTGAGTAAACTACCATCCTAATCAGATACCTAGACTTCAGCAAAAAATTACAAGCCATACTAAAAAAATGGAAGACAAGGCCTAGGAAAAGGAATATACCAAAGCCCCAGAAAAAAAACAAAACCATAGGATTTGATACAACTAATCAATGAGATAAACTCAGATTTCCAAAATCAAATTAATGAACTGAAAGACAGTATAGCTAAAGAGATGAAGACATTAAGAAAGCACAAAGAATTTGAAAACCTGAATAGAAAAGAAAGAGTTCATGGGAATGAAAGACGTGAGGTAAAAATACATTAGAGGTATACAAGAGCAGACTCGAAATGATAAAAGAAAGAATAGGTGATTCAAAAGACAGAAGAGCTGAAATTGAAGAGAGAAAAGAATGGGGAAAAATGTCAAGTGTCAAAGATACAGAGAAAATTCTGAGAATAGCAAGGGAGAAACAAATCTACCAAGTCCACATCGCTGGGACAAAATAGTCTCTTCAAAATGTGATGCTGGGAACTGGATATCCATAACCAAAAGAATGAAAGAGAACCCCTATCTCACTACCTATACAAGAATCAACCCAAATGGATCAAGGACCTAAATATAAATGCCAGGACCATAAAACTTCTAGATGAAAATGTAGGGAAACATCTTAAAGACTTGTGATAGCTGCTCGTTTCTTGGAACTTAGATAAATGGGACCTCTACAAAATTAAACACTTTTCCACCTCAAAGGACTTTCTCAAAAGGGTGAAAAGGCAGCTGACTCAATGGGAGAAAATATTTGGAAATCATGTATCTGGTAAGGGTTTAATACCCACATTATATAAAGAAATACTACAACTCAACAATAAAAAGACAACCTGGAGGGAAGTGGACTTGGCCCAGTGGTTAGGGCATCCGTCTACCACATGGGAGGTCCGCGGTTCAAACCCCGGGCCTCCTTGACCTGTGTGGAGCTTGCCCATGAGCAGTGCTGATGCGCGCAAGGAGTGCCCTGCCACGCAGGGGTGTCCCCTGCATAGGGGAGCCCCACGTGCAAGGAGCGCACCCAGTAAAGAGAGCCACCCAGCACGAAAGAAAGTGCAGCCTGCCTAAGGATGTTGCCGCCCACACGGAGAACTGACACAAGATGACGCAACACAAAGAAACACAGATTCCCGTGCTGCTGACAACAACAGAAGTGGACAAAGAAGACAACGCAGCAAATAGACACAGAGAACAGACAACTGGGGGCGGGGGGGGGGAGGAGGGGTGAGAAATAAATAAATAAATAAATCTTAAAAAAAAAAAGACAACCTGATTAAAAACTGGTCAAAAGACTTGAATAGACGTTTGTCCAAAGAAGAAATGCAAATGGAAAACAAAACAAAACACACACACATGAAATAATGTTCAACATCACTAGCAATTAGGGAAATGCAAATCAAAGTTACAATGAGATATCATTTCATACCTATTAGAATGGCTACCTTTCTCTGTTTCATAGTGCCATGCTGGTGAAACACTGGAGCCTCTCTTTAGGATCAACGGTGCTACAGCATGCTGGCTGTGTGAAGGACATACCAAGTGGAGCAATAATTATCAGGGTTATGTGAGTAGAACTTAAACACAATTGGCATTGTGGCCTGCTCCCATGGAGAGACAACATGTATAGTACTGCAAACCTGGAGCTTAGATCTATAAAGAGGATGCTCATTAACTAGCATTAAGTGCTGTACCTATATACCTGATGAATATGATTATCGCCTCTATTCTAGATCATATGCAGAGGGATATTGAACATGTTAAAAGTCCTGGTAATCTAATGATCTATGCAGCATTATATGAAAAAGGGAGCAAGGGAAATCTTCACAATACTCTGTATAAAATAGCATTACCCTAATACAATGCATATTTTTTTCCAAATTGTTTCTACGATATCAGAAAAATTCCAAAATATTGGTTCATGCAGTAAATAGCAATTAAGCACCATGCTGCCAGAGACTGTGCTTGGTATCAGAGACACTATTGATAAACTGACAAATTCCTTATTTATATCTTTAGCTCAGTTCTTTCCCCCAAACATCAGACTTGCATATTCAACTGTCCACTTAATATCACCACTTGGATATTTACCTGCCATATAACATTCAGGTGTCCAAAGCTTAACTCCTGATGTCTTTGACATAAACCTGCTTTTTCCCCAGTCTTCCCTTCATTAGTAAAAGTCAACTCCTATCTTCCATTTACTCACGCCAAAACTTTGACTCCACATATCCAATACAGCAACACACTCTGGCAGCTCCACCTCCATATTGTGTTCGGAATCTTAGTGTTTCTCCTCACCTCCTTAGTCAGCACTCTGGCCCAAACCACCATCACCACAGCTAATTACACCAAGGTCATCTCTTCCCCTGCTTCCAAATGTGCCACACAGCAGCTAGTTTTCACAACACACTATCCATAATTGTTTCACACCCACACACAGATGAAAAATAAATGTGACAAAATATCAACATTATTTTCCTGTGTGAGACAGGAAAGTGAAGCTGCTACATTGCTCAATTTTTTTACTTCTTCTATGTTGACTACAAATGTATACATATACGTGTACTATTATTATCTAAGAAAATTCATTTTAAAATTGTGATGGGCCATTACTCCTATCTCTTGGATAGATTGGGTTCTGTGCCTTCCTATACAATTCCCAGATACCTAGCTCAATCTATAATTGTTGCTTTTTAATATCCTAGGAAACATATTTAGCCTTGAACATCCATCATTCCATACAAATGACAGAGAAATTATTTGGCTAGTTGCTCTCTACTTTATAATTTCGGTAAGGGCTCACTGTAAATTTCTCATTAAGTTTATACTTAATAAACTCTCCTTAGCAAATTTTTTAAAAATCCTGGTAAACTTAATTCACTTTCTGAGTAGTTAATGAAGTTGCCTATAATATAAAAGAACGGCTCTCTTAAGTAATGTTTTTATTTTGCTTGCTATATGTCTGTCTTATTGTTGCCTATACTCTCTTTATGAGTTTATGTCTAGGGCAGTGCCTCTTTTCATACCTTTCCTAGCTGTCCTAAGCATAACCACTGCTATGGAAACTGGGATTGGCAGTTATGCCAAACCCAGCAAGTCTACCACAATCTTTCTCTAGAGTTAACCAACAGCATAAAAGAATTCAAGGAAGAATGCAGTTTCCCATCAACTTTGGGAAGAAACAGGCTCTAAGGGCACCTGGCCTTTCTCTTTTTGGGCCTGCTTACCACGATCTTCGTTATCCTTTCAGTAGGATCATGTATATTCAAAATTCTAACTAAGTTTATTTCTTCCAGAATCAGTGCCTTCCAGAAAAAGCTATTAGTCATGTGGGGATTTTATCCAGTTCTATCACGGTGCTGGTGCTGCCTTCTCGCAACTTCAGTAGGAAGAGCCAGAGGGTTTTCCATTCTGTTAGACAGGGCCCAATCCTCCCTAACCAGCAGAGAGCGTCTAGAGAAGAATGACAATCGCCCTTCAGCTCCTCTTAAAAATAAAGGCGTAAACGCTCAGGTGGGGGGAGGGGGGTTAAGGCAGGTTAGTATAGGGAAAGAGGGAAAACAGCTGAGATGTGGCAGAGAACATAGTCATGAAACCCTGCCCAGAAACCCCGTTAAAAAGAACAAAGGTGGAAAGACCCCGCTAAGACCCTGGTCCTGAGGTCCCATTTGGAACTCTTTCCAGGGTCAAAGGGATGCCCCAGATAACCCCAAGCAAAAGGCCTCCCCATTGGCCCCTTGAGAACTAACAGGTGGGGCAACCAATCAGAGTAGCAAACAGCTGGGACCCCTCTTCAACATTAGGAAAGGGGAGGAGGAAAGGTCTTAAAAGGCCTAATCCAAGTCCCTACATGCGCAACTCAGCCTGTAGTATGCCCAGAACCCATGTCTCTCAGGTTATATACTCATCTCTTTTCTTGTTTCTTAATAAACTCTTTACTTCCTTACCTAAAAAAAAAGTGTATATTTTTAAAAAGACAGAATAACTACAAGTGTTGGAGAGGATGTTGAGAGACAGGAACACTTATTCACTGTTGATTGGACTGTAGAATAGTACATACACTGTTGAGGACTGCTTGGCAGTTTCTGAAGAAGTTGAATACAGATTTACCACACGGCCCAGCAATACCACTACTGGGTGTATACCCAGAAGACCTGAGAGCAGTGACACAAACAGACGTCTGCACACTGATGTTCACAGCAGCATTATTCATATTTGTCAAAAGTTGGAAACAACTCAGTTGTCCATCAACCAATGAATGGATAAAAAAATTGTGGTGTATTCACACAATGAAACATTATGCAGCTGTAAAAAGAAAAGAAGTCATAAAACATATGACAACATGGATGAACCTGAAGGACATTATGTTGAGTGAAGTAAGCCAGACAAAAAAGGACAAATAATACATGAAAGTGCTACTATAAACTAAGTATATGTGTAATCTCATGGAGTTAATAATTTGAGTATGAGTCACCAGAAAATAGAATGAGGTTAGAGAATGGAAAGTTGAGCGTTAACTTGTGCAAAAATGGTAAAAATGATGTGCATTAATCTTTGGAAATCAATAGAAAAGGTGAAAGAACAATCTAATGTTTGCAACTATTATATGGTATGAAAGTAGTTGAAAGGGAAAGTCTAAGGTCATGTATATTACTAAAAGGAAAGCTAAAAAACGTAACATGCTCATCAATTGCAATGAATGTACCACACTAATGAAAGTGGGAGGTGTGGGGAGTGGGGCATATGGGAATCCCTTATTTTTTTAATATATATAACATTATGTAATCTAAGTATCTTAAAAAAATAAAAAATACATTAAAAAAGTAACATGGGACTATATGGCATAGTAAAACTGCATGTAAAATATAAATGAATAAAATTGCATAAAGACTATCTTTCTTTGAAACTGAACAAATATGTTAAGACCAAAAAACCCCACATTATGCTAAGTGAAAGAAACCAGACACAAAGTACTATATATTGTATGATTCTTATTATATAAAATGTTAATATAAATCAATTTATAAAGATGAAATTAAATTAGTGGTTATGTAGGGCTGAGGAAGGATTTACAAGTGGTGTGGAGTTTTTCTTTTTAGAGTAATGAAATTGTTCTAAAATTTTTTGTGGTGAGAAATGCACAATATTTTGATTATACTAATAGCCATTGATTACACACTTTAGATAGATTGTATGGTATATGAGTATATCTCAGTAGAACTGGTCAATAAATAATTGTGCAAGAATAGCCTGAAATAGCAGCTATGTACAGCAGGGTAAGAATAGAGAAAGTGAGAGGTGAAGAATTTTCTAGTTTGTCTTTTTTGTTTATTTCATTATTATTGAAACATTGAAATGCTCTAATAATGACTGAAGTGATGAATGCACAACTATGTGATTATACCAAATACCACTGATGTACACTTTGGATGAATTGTATGCTTTATTAATATGTATCAATAAACTTGATTTGTTAAAAAAAAAAAAAGACACACTCTGAATGACCCAGGTCAGCTGTTAAGATCCTACTTACTAAAAGATCCTAGTTACATAGGGTTCATAGCCATAGGAATAGATTAACTTTAAGAACATACTTTTCTGGGTACATACAGCTTCAAACCACTAAACTCACTCTCTGGACTCCAAAAAGACATGTTCTTTCCAAATGCAAAATTCTATCACAATACCCCGAAAGCCTTAAGTTATTTCAGAAACAATGTTTAGTACAAGTCTCATCAAAATTGGCTATTGGTGTAGTCTGTCATGGGGCAAAATATATGCAATGGAGGGACAATCATAGGATAAAAATTCACATTCCCATAGGGAGAATTTGGAAGGAAAACTGTCATCACAAGTCCCAGACAATTCAGAAACACTGCAGGGCATACTCCATTAGATTTCAAGGTCTGAGAGTCATCTGTGGAATGATGGTTTGTCCTGTGGGCTTGATCGAACAGGAGCACCACCCTTTCCAAGGGTTTTTACAGTGGTCATGCTCTCTTTAAACGCTGGGGTAAGAGCTCCAACATCTTCAAGCTCTGAGATGATGTCCAATTTCTTAGTTGCAACCTCCGCAAGCATCAGGGTGGTGGCTGGACTCTAATCGTCACCCTCCTCAAGCATTGGTGTGGCAGCCAGCCTCTCTACATTTCCCCAGGCTTCTGAGAAACCTAGGATGGTATCACACTCCCTGAACAATGGGGCAGAAGGCCCACTCTCTCCAAGTTCCTGGTGCAGACTCATCCATGGGTAAGTCCTCTCTCTTGGTCCAAGAAAATGCCTTCAGTCCAGACCTCAGCTTCCCTAGTTCTGCCCTTGAAGTCATTTTTCTTCAATTTGTCCTCTTTAGTCCAACTTGGCAGTGGTTCTCTTCA
This sequence comes from Dasypus novemcinctus, assembly GCF_030445035.2. Classification (NCBI taxonomy): domain Eukaryota; kingdom Metazoa; phylum Chordata; class Mammalia; order Cingulata; family Dasypodidae; genus Dasypus; species Dasypus novemcinctus. The sequence goes on along the minus strand of NC_080674.1, from coordinate 44,241,216 downwards.
TAAAGATCTCACAAACAAACAAACAAACAAACAAAAATCTTGTTGGTTTAGCACTTATTACACAGGGGCCCAAACCATAAGACAGCAGAACTTGCCACAAATTCTTTCTGGATAACTGCATTTCCAGTCATGACTTGCATTGAGATGGCTGACTGGTTTCAGGTTTAGTTAGACCCTTACATGGCACACTATTCTATGGTGACTTGTTTTCAGGAAGCTCGGAATTTTCCAAACCACCAATTTCTGGTTTCTGTGTGCCCAGGAGTTCAGTTCTCAGCTTATTCTTTTCCTCTCATATTTTACTATAAGATGCAAAGAGAAACCAGTCAGAACTTTTCACATTTAGTTTGGAATTCTCCTCAGCTAAATAGCCAAGCTCATCACTTTCAAATTATGCCTTCCATCCATCATCAGGACTCAATTTTGTCACCTTTTTTTGCCACTTTAAAACAAGGGTCACCTTCCTTCCAGTTTGCAATGACACATTCAATATTTCTGTCTAGGGCCTCATCTGAAATACCTTTAGTGTCCAGATTTCTTCCAACAGTCTCTTCAAGGGAATCTAGGCCTTTTCTATCAAGCACCACACAATTCTTCCAGGATCAAACCCTTACCCACTTATAAAGCCATTCCCACATTTTTGGTACTTCCAATTGTAGCACCTCAATCTACAGGTACCAAAATCTCTTCTAGTTTGCTAGGCTATTGAAAGCAATATATCTTTTTTGTTGTTGTTGTTAATTTTGTCTTTTGCTGAACATAAATGTTTACTTTTGATTAATTCCAATTTATCAATCTCTTTTTTCAAAAGCAGAAAAGGGTTGGCTTTAACAATGGTAATTTCTTTAATTGCAAGCTTACAGGTTTGAGGATGAGGAAAAATGTCCAAATCAAGTCATCATTAGGCAATGCTTTCTTCCCTAAGACTGGTGATTTTGGACTCCTATGGTTCAAGGTGGTGACTGCTGATCTCTCCCTTCTCTTTTGGGTTTCTTTGCTTTCATCTTCCTGCTTCTGTGACTTTCTCTTCTATCTAATTATTAATTCTACACAAACTTTCCACCAATTGCCTAAAATCTCCTCTTAATACATTGAAATGCATATGGCATATTATCAATCCCATCTTCTTGAAGACAACTCTCTTTGAGGTTTCTTATCTACTTCAGATTTTGCCTTCCATGCCTGTCTCATAGTCATCACTCAAGATTCACCCTTCAACATCATTTGGGCATTCCCTTTACATTTCTCATATGTTAAACTTATTATTTCTTATATACCATAGCTCCTTCTTTCTTGGTTTTCTCGTGGTTTTGGCAGAGCACATCCTGACAACAGTTTTATGAGAAAGGCTAAGGAGAGTAAAATTTTTTAAGAACTTATATGTCTGCAAATGTTTTTATACTACTCTTACATTTGATTGTTTAGATATAGGATTTTAAGTTGGAAAGGATTTCCTTGAGAATTTTGAAGACACTTTACCATAGTCTTCTAACTTTCTCTATTATTATTTTTTAAAATTTATTGAAGTATATCACTTATACATAAACATACATAAACAACAAGTGTATAGTAATAGTTGTGAACTTACAAAACAAACATATAATATTATACAGGACTCTCATAATTCACCCTTCCAACAATACCTTGCATTGTTGTTAAACATTTTAAACTAAGGATTAAAGAGCATTGTCAAAATATTACTACTAACGAAAATATTTTCCCCAACCCACCCTATTACTATTATTATCTTTATATCATTTATATGTAAACATACATAACAATAAGTATATAGTAAAAACTGTGAATGTACAAAGCAAATATGCATAACATCATACAGGGGTCCCATACAGCAACCCTCCACCAAGACCTTGCATTGTCATGAGACATTTGTTACAAATTAGGAAAAAATATTGTCAAAATCTTACTACTAACTATAGTCCTTATCTTACATTTGGTGTATTTTTTCCCCAACCCACCCTATTATTGTTTTTTAAATATATTTATTATGACAGAAGTTGTAAACCCACACAACAATCATGCACATGTACAGAATTTCCAAACAACACCCCTCTATCAACACATCACACTGTGGTGGAATATTTGTTACAGATAAGATAATATCATCTGATTGCTACCACTTCCATAGTGTACATTTGGCACACTGCCCCATTATCAACACAGTACATCTTTGGCATAGATGCAAGAATATTATATTATTACTGCTAACCAGATCCTACCATCACTGTGATTTTTCAGTCCTGGCTTCTCCTCATGCTGGGGGCAGAGTCAAAATGATGGCCACTGGCCTCTTTCCGACTTGGGCTGATTCACACCCCAGCTGTTCCTAGGGTTATATCTCAGCCAGCTGAGTCTACTAATCAGTAACCAAAATCAGTGACCAACCATATACTCCTTCCCTATTTTTGGGAAATGGAGCATCCAATTTCAGCCACAGAACAGCTCCTGGTGCAGCTTGCACCACCAGTGTACGATATTACCAGCCTCCACGGATTGGCCGGTAATTTCCTCAAGAGACTGGCGCAGGTTCTCCCAGCTTTCTCCCTGCCGAAGGTGGAGCTGGCATTTATGCTAGAACTGAAATCTGATCTGGATGGAAAGAAGCCAGTCCCTACCAGCACTGTGATTTTCTATCAGCCCTGCTTCCCCTCATGCCAGGGGCAGAGTTAAAATGGCAACTATTGGCCCCTTTCTGACTTGAACAGATTCAAACTTTAGCTCTTCTTAGGATTATACTTTAGCCCACTGAATTTACTAATGAGTCGCTGAAGTTGGTGCCCAGTCATCTCTTCCTCCCTCATTTTCAGGAAGCAGAGCTTCCAATTCCAGCCGCAGAAGAGCTTCAGAGGAGGCTTCTGCTACCAGTGGAGTGTGGGCATCCTGTTGCTTCAGCTCACTGTGCCAGCCCATCTTGTCAGCCCACTGTCTTGCTTGTCTTCTTTAGGAGGCACTAGGAACCAAACCCAGGATGTCCCATATGGTAGGTGAGCACCCAACTGCTTGAGCCACATCCATTTCCCTCAATGTCTTCTTGATGTCTTTATCTCTGCAGCCATACTGTCTTTCAGTTCATTAATTTCATTTTGGAAATTTGTGTTCATCTTGTTGATTAGTTGCCTCAAATCCTGGGTTTTTTGTGGGGCTTTCATATATTCCTTTTCCTGGACCTTGTCTTCCATTATTTTAGTATGGCTTGTAATTTTTTGCTGAAGTCTAGGCATCTGACTAGGATGGTAGTTTACTCAGGTGCTCAATTTCTCTCTCTTTTGTAGGGATTTCATGGTGAGAGGCTGTGTGTTACTGCTGTAATTTCGTTCAACCTGTGTCTTTAGACTTGTGTCTGTTAGTTGCTCAAACCTGGGCCCTGGACCCAATAATGGGTTGCAGACCTGCTTCCTAGGGCCTTGGGGAGGGAGGCTATAAAGGCTGGAAAAAGTCTATTTACTTTTAATTTTCTCACATGCACTTCCTTGGGCTGCTGTCAAATGATGCTTTTCAGCAGCCCTCTCAGTTCAATGCCTGGTCATTTGCTGCAACAGGGACTGGGTCAATGTGATAGAGGCTCCTTACTGAAGGCTAAGAGCCTTGTAATTCAAACTTTCTTAGAGACAGTTCTCCAGCCTTCACTGGCAGCACTCTCCCTTTGATGGATGTAGGAAGACTGAATACCTGAAAGTAACTTGTTTCTCTCCCTGTTGCTAGGATACAAAGAAAAGAATTGTATGTAAATCAGAAGGTAATGAAATGCAACCCTCTCTTTGGGCCAAAATCCGCTTTCGATAGTCAAGAATATCCTGTTGAAGCAATAAAGTATGAAAACCAGCTTCAACCAGTTGGCCGAACCTGTGCAGAAGTAGCCCCTTGCTGTCCTCACTTCAACTTGCTTAATTAACATAGTAAAATTCCCACCCAGGGGTGAAGTTATCCGCCCCTTTCTTGATCATGCAATGTTGTGCAAGCATGATTTCCTGATCATACTAATCATACAATTATATAACCAGTTATATGTGTTCATCCATATGCATATGCATATGCATAAAAACTAATGCCAAATCAACGCAAATGCTAAGTAGTAATTTGAATATTTAAACAAGAGTAAAACTGCAGCACAGGGAGTCAGGTCTGGTTACTTTGGACTGGCCTTGGCTCCTTACCTCTGCAGATGTAATAAATGTGAGTTTACCTAACTCTCATGTTGAAGTTTTCTTCATGCCATCTCTGCTTATCCATAAAGGCCTTGCTTTGAGGCCTAACACTTTTACCTGGGTAGGAAGAAATTCCATTCTCCTCTGAGTCCTCAACAATTAGCCCCAGTTAGTAGAAAGGGAGACTTGGAGGGTCATATCTCTTTAGTCCCAGAATTCTTTAGTCCCTAGTTGGCTCCCAAGGCAAACAATGGTGTGGCCCCAACAAGTCTGGAAGGGCTTGTGTGACACAGCAGACCAAATCTGTAGTCAAAGCTGAGTCAGTCTTAGGGTGTGTTCCTCTTTCTTCCCTTTCCTGGGGTAGAGGATCCCTGAAACTCCCTTTGTCGGAAGCCAGTCCAGAGGCCTGAGAATTAAAAAATGTCTTGAGCACGGGGGAGGGTGCTGGCGTTAGCAGCTGTTAGTTTTAACTCACAGTTTTGCAGTCACAGCTCTTCTCCTTTGTCGCTCTCTATTCTAGGTGGTGTCTAGCCTTCACCTGGTGTCCTAAACCCTAGAAGATCTTTTTCCAGGTCATTTCTGCCTGTCCTCTAGCTATTTTTCTGGGAAAGAAGAGAGTCCCATGTCTTTTTAGTCTGCCACCATCCCAGAAGTCTCAAAATACACTTTTAATGTAACTTTCAACTAAGCAGCGTCATTGCAAGATTCCTTTGGAAAATATAAAATATTTTTAAATATTTGGAGAAAATATTTTAGAGTGGAGGCCAATATTCTTTAATTTTTTAATATTTCATATTTTCCATGTTTCAAAATGCATTTGGGAACTATGAAAAGACATGGATGAACCTTAAGTGCATATTGCTAAGTGAAAAAAAAAATCAATCTGAAAAGACTACGTACTGTTTGATTCCAATGATATGACATTCTCGAAAAGGCAAAAGTATAAAGACATGAAAAACTCAGGTTACCAGGGGTTTGGGGTGGGAGGTGGGGGGATGAAAAGTTTGAACAGATGAATCACAGGGAAATTTGGGGGGTAGTGAAATTATTATATATGAGATTGTATGGTGGATACATTGCACATGTTTGTTTAAACCCATAGAACTTTACAGCACAAAAAGTAACCTAAATGTATCAAATTTTTAAAATCATTTAGGAGGTCAGGGCATCCCAGGATGTGGAATGCAGACTGTGACAAAATAATCTAACTGCATTATAAATATATGAAAACAACTTCCTTGAAGGGGGGGCAAAGGGGACAGATGCTGACCTAAGGAACTTTGGAAATGTGTGACATCTCTAAGCCTAAAAGGAGCCAGGGTGCTGTGGAGAAAGGGCTGATTCTAGTAGAGGCCCAGGAAATACATAAGATGAGCTTAGAGCATCTTAAAATGCCAAATAGTAAGAAAGTTCTCAAAAAATATATTAAAGGGATACAGGAGCCAACTAAAAGAGGTGCGAATGGCCAAAGCTGGAACAGTTTGGGTGACAAAATAATTAGCATTTCATTATAACTCAAAGTATAAAACAAATATCTATGTGTCTATACTGGTATAAATCATTGAATATATACATAATTGGGTAGAAAAGACAAATCTTCCAAGAAAATTCTGAATAACTTATGTAGATAATTTACTCTAAAGGAGAAGGAATAAAACCCACACCCCTTAAGTGTGAGCTCTTCCTAATGACTCTCTTCCAATGGTTACAGTATGGAAAAAGGGAAAAAGTAACTTTGCAACAGACAAACCTGACAAATTACCTTAGCCAGGTAATAAACATCAACATAAATCAAGTTGATAGTATGCATCCTTGATGTTATAAAAATGGAACTTTACTTCTTTGGCCTTCCTCCATCAAATCTAAATCCCCAGTTTAATCATGAGAAAAATACTGGACAAATTCCAGCTGAGGGGCATTATACAAAATACCTGACCAGTACTCCTCAAACATGTTAAGGTCATTGTATCAGTCTGCCAAAGGGGTGCTGATGGAAAGTACCAGAAATCTTTTGGCTTTTATAAAGAGTATTTTTTTTAACTTTATTTTGTACATTTAATAATTAAAATATAAACAATAATTAAAAGATAAAAAGAAAACACAGTTGAATAAAAACATACATTTCTCAATTAAATGTACTGAATACAATTAAAATTTTTTGAATCATAAAATATGTTACACAATATATTTGGTTCATAGTTACACAATCATACAGTACTTGTCCTTTTGTGTCCGGCTTGTTTTGCCGAACATAGTGTCCTCGAGGTTAATCCATGTTGTCATATGCTTTATGATGTCATTTCTTTTTACAGCTGCATAATATTCCATCATGTGAATATACCATAGTTTGTTTATCCATTTATCAGTTAATGGACACCTGGGTTGTTGACAACTTTTGGCAATCAAGAATATTGCCTGCTATGAACACTGGTGTGAAGATATTTGTTCATATCACTGTTTTCAGTTCTTCTGGGTGTATCTCCAGTAGTGGTAATGTAGGGCTACATGGGAAGACTATATTCAACTTCTTTAGGAGCTGCCAAACAGTCTGCCACTGGTACAGTGGCTGTTCCATTCTGCATTCCCACCAGCAATGAACAAGTGTTCCTATCTCTCCATGTCCTTTCCATCATGTCTAGTTCTCTGTCTTTTTAATCATGACCATTCTGATAGGTGTGAAATGAAATCTCATTTTAGTTTTGATTTGCATTTCCCTAATGATTAGTGATGTTGAGCATTTTTCATGTTGTTGTTGTGTTGTTTTTTGTGTGATTTGTATTTCTTCTTTGGAAAGATATCTATTCAAGTCTTTTGCTCATTTTTTCATTGGGTCATTTGTCTTTTTATTATGTTGTAACATCTCTTTATATATCCTGGGTATTAAACCCTTATCAGACTTGTGATTTCCAAAAATTTTCTTACATTGAGTTGGCTGCTTTTTCACTCTTTTGACAAAGCTCTGTGAGGTCCAAAAGTGTATAATTTTAAAGAGGTCCCATTTATTCTATTTTTCCTTCAGTTGCACATGCTTTGGGTATAAGGTTCAAGAAACCACCACCTACTACAAGGTCTTGAAGATGTTTCCCTATATTTTCTTTTTTTTTTTTCTTCCAAATTCTACTCAATTTATTCATTTTTTAAAAAATATTACATTCAAAAAATATGAGGTCCCCATTTACCCCCACCACCCCCACTCCACCTCTCCCCCCACAGTAACACTTTCCCCCATCATCATGACACATCCATTGCATCTGGTGAGTACATCTCTGGGCATCGCTGCACCCCATGGCCTGTGGTCCACACTATAGCCCACACTCTCCCACATTCCATCCAGTGGGCCATGGGAGGACATACAATGTCTGGCAATTGTCCCTGGAGCACCACCCAGGACAACTCCAAGTCCTGAAAATGCCTCCACATCTCATCTCTTCCTCCCATTCCCCGCACCCAGCAGCCACCATGGCCACTTTTTCCACACCAATGCTACATTTTCTCGATTATTAACCACAATAGTTCATGAATAGGATATCATTAAGTCCACTCTAATCCTTACTGTATTCCTCCTTCCTGTGGACCTTGGCTTGGTTGTGTCCATTCCACATCTATGCAAGAGGGGGCTTAGATTCCACATGGATACTGGATATAATCCTCCTGCTTTCAGTTGTAGGCACTCTAGGCTCCATGGTGTGGTGGTTGACATTCTTCAACTCCATGTTAGCTGAGTGGGGTAAGTCCAATAAATCAGAGTGTAGAAGCTGAAGTCTGTTGAGGCTCAGGGCCTGGCTATCATATTGTCAGTCCAGAGATTCAAATCCCCTAGATATATCTTAAACCCCAGCACCAACTACAATTCTAGTAAAGTAGCATGAAAGGCTTGTGAAAAGAGATTATAATAGTTTTATGGTCCTGGCTTTTATATTTAGGCCTCTGATCCATTTTGAGTTGATTATTTTATAGGGAGTGAAATAGGGGTCTTTGATTCTTTTGGTTATGGATATCAGTTGTCTCAGTACCATTTGTTGGAGAGACTGTTTTGTCCCATTAACATTAACTTGTTAGGTTTTTCAAAAATCAGTGGACTGGAGACAACCAGCAAGATGGCAGTGGAGTAAGGAGCTCCTAGACTCACCTCCTGCTAAGGGCAGTTACTAAACACCCAGGCTATCTGGAGCTAGCTGAAGCACCTATTGGGGGCTCCAGGAGGCCAGAAGAGCATCCTGCAACATCCTTGAAGGAATAGGAGGAGGAGACTGCCCATCTGTAGAGAAGACTCCTAAGTAGAACACTCCCTGCCATGGAGGCCAGTGCCTGTCCTCCACTGGAGGCACAAGTTGCATTGGGAGCTGTTCCGTGGCTGGAATTGAAAACTCCACTTCCCAAACACAGGGGAGGAAGAGATGGTTGGGCACCAACTTCAGCTACTGATGAGTAAATTCAGCAGGCTAAAGTATAATCCTGAGAACAGCTAAAATTTGAGACTGTTCAAGTCAGAAAGAGGCCAGGAGCTGCCATCTTAACTCTGTGCCTGGCACAAGGGAAAGCGGGGTGGACTGAAAATCACAGTACAGGTGCTTTCCATCCAAATCAGATTGCAACTCTAGCCTAGGTCCCAGTGCCACCTCCAGCAGGGAGGAAGCTGTGGGGACCTTTGCCAACCTCTCTGAAAAAATACCAGCCGAGCTGTGGAGGCTGGGGATTATCCTACTCTGGTGGCACTAGCCTCCCCAGGAGCCACTGAAGGCATCCAAAAAGGAAAAGAGAAAGTGACACTGTTTGCAGATGACATGATCGTGTACTTAGAAAATTATGAAGAATCCATGACAAAGCTACTTGAGCTAATAACTGACTTCAGGAAAGTGTCAGGATACAAGACCAACATGCAAAAATCTGTAATGATTTTGTACACTATTACTGAACAATCTGAGGATGAAATCAGGGGTGAAATTCCATTTTCAATAGCAACAAAAATACTCAAATACCTAGGAATTAATTTAACTAAAGAAGTACAGGACCAGAAAGCAGATTTGGCCCAAAGGATAGGGTGTCCGCCTACCACATGGGAGGTCCAAGGTTCAAACCCAGGTCCTCCTGACCCATGTGATGAGCTGGCCCACGCATAGTGCTGATGCACACAACAAGTGCTGTGCCATGCAGGGGTGTCTCCCACGTGGGGTAGCCCCATGCACAAGGAGTGCGCCCCATAAGGAGAGCTGCCCAGTGCAATAAAAGTGCAGCCTGCGCAGGAATGGTGCCATACACACAGAGAGCTGATGCAGCAAGATAACTCAACAAAAAGAGACACAGATTCCGGATGCTGACAATAATACAGGCAGACACAGAAGAACATTCAGCAAATGGACATAGAGAGCAGACAACGGGGGGTGGGTTGCGGGTGGATGGAGGGAAGAGAAATAAATAAAAAATAAATCTTTAAAAAAAAAAGATTCCAAATTCCTGAAAATGTTGACTTAAAAAAAAAAAAAAAAAAAAAAGAAGTACAGGACCTATATGCAGAGACTATAAAACAATGCTAAAGAAATTTAGAAAGACCTTAACAACAGAAAGACATTCTGTGTTCATGGATTGGAAGAATAAATATTGTGAAGATGTCAATCTTACCCAAACTGATTTATAGATTCAATGCAAACCAATCAAAATTCCAACAGCTTAATTTACAGAATTAGAAAAGGCAATGACCAAATTCATTTAAAGGGAAGGTTCACCTGAATAGCCAAAAGCATTCTAAAAAAGAAGAGTGACTTGGGAGGAATTTCACCCCCAGATCTTGAAATATATTACAAAACTATAGGGTCAAAACAGCATGGTACTGGCATAAAAGATAGACACATCAATCAATGGAATAGAATTGAGAATCCAGAAATAAACCTTCACCTATACAGTCGACTGGTTTTTTGTTCACTTTTTTTCATTTTTATTTTTTAATTTATTTAAGTATACCACTCAGACATAAATGTACATAAACAATAAGTGTATAATAATAGTTTGAACTTACAAAACAAATGTATATAACATCATACAGGACTCTCATAACTCACCCTACCACCAGTAACTTGCATTGTTGTTAAACCTTTTTAATTAATGATGAAAGAGCATTGTCAAAATATTACTACTAACCAAAGTATTTTCTCCCAACCAACACTAGTATTATCTTTATATCATTTATATATGAACATACATAAACAATTAAGTGTATAGTAAAAGTTGTGAACTTACAAAGCAAACAGGAATAACAGCATAAAGAGGTCCCATACATCAACCCTCCACCAACACCTTGCATTGTTGTGAGACATTTGTTAAAAATTATGGAACAGTATTGTCAAAATATTCCTACTAATCATAGTCCTTATCTTACATTTGGTGTGTTTTTCCCCCAATTCACCCTATCATTATTTTTAAAATATATTTTTTTATGACAGAAGCTTATGAAACAATCTTAACTTATGAAACAATCATGCACATGTGCAGAATTCCCAAACAAAATCCCTCCATCAACACACCACACTGTGGTGGAACATTTGCTACAGATAACATAATATCTGATTGTTACCATGTCCATAGTGTACATTTGGCTTCCATTGCCCATACTGCCTCATTATCAACACAGTACATCTTTTGCATAGATGTAATAATATATTATTACTGCTAACCACAGTCCATAGGTCACTCCAGCTGTATTTTTTCCCAAGCTTCTCCACATTCCCCCCATCCTGCAGTAGTGATGTACATTTTCTCTAGCTCACGAAGGACAATCTTGCATGTGTACCATCAACCACAATTCTCATGCATCTTGGTTTACTGTGTTATTCAGTTCCTAGATTATCCTCTAGCATTCTTTCAGTTGGTATTAACATACCCAGACTACCATTTTCAACCACATCCCCATTTATAAACTGGCTGTTACTATGTGTTACCATCCACTCTATACATTTCCACACTTTTACAATAAAGCTAATTAAAACTTCTACATACATTAAACATCAGTGTCCATCTCAGTCCTCCTCCTATCTCCTTTAAGAATCCACCACCTACCACAAGGTCTTGAAGATATTTTCCTACAATTTCTTCTAGAACTTTTATGGTTCTTGCTTTTATTTTTAGTTTTTTTTTTTTATCCATTTTGAGTTAATTTATGGATAAGGTGTGAGATAGGGGTCCTCCTTCCTCCTTTCGGCTATGGATATCCAATTCTTCCAGCACCATTTGTTGAATGGACTGTTCTGCCCAAGCTGTGTGGTTTGACAGGCTAATCAAAAATCACTTGAACATATATGTGAGAGTCTGTTTCTAAACCATCAGTTTGGTTCTATTGGGCTATGTGTCTATCTTTATGCCAGTACCGTGCTGTTTTTCCCACTATAGTTAGGTTATATTATTTAAAGTCTGGAGATGAGGGTTCACTTTTCCTTTTTATGATGCTTCTGGCTATCCAGGACACCTTACCCTTCCAAATAAATTTGATGATCGTGTTTTCAAAATTTTTTTTAGTGCTGGTGGAATTTTTATCATAACATTAAATCTGTGCATCAATTTGAGTAGAACTGACATCTCATTGATATCCAGTCTTCCAATCCATGAGCATGGAATGTTCCCCCAGTTATTTAGGCTTTTTAAAAAAATTTCTTTTAACATTGAGTTTCAGTTTTCTGAATACAAGTGCTTTACATTGTTGGTTAAGTTGATTCCTGACTATTTGAGTTTTATCTGTCATATTTTATTTTCACCACTCTTTTGACACTTTTAGTTACTTTTATTAATATAATCTTCATTTCTAGACTCTCTTCCAGGCCTCTCTCTTCTTTTTTTTTCAGGCTCTAGCACACCCCTTAGTATTTCCTGAAAATCTGGTCCCTTGCTTAGAAATTCTCTCAGTTTCTATTTATCTGGTAATATTCTAATGTCACCCTCATTTTTGAAAGACAATCTTACTGGATATAAGATTCTTGGCTGGAAGTTTTACTCTTGCAGTATGTTAAATTTATCAGACCACTGCCTTCTTGCCCCATAGTTTTTGGTGAGAAATCAGCACTTGATCTTATTGGGTATCCGTTACATGTTATACATTTCTTTTCTCTTGCCATTCTCAGAATTCTCTCTTCATCTTTGGCCTTTGACATTCTGATGAGTATGTGTCTTGGAGTTGGTCTATTTGGATTTGTTTGGATGGGAGTACGTTGTGCTTCTTGGACATGGATACTTATGTCCTTCATTAGGGGTGGGAAATTTTCTGCCATTATTTCTTCAAATATTCCTTCTGCCCCTTTCCCTCCTCTTTTCCTTTTGGGACAACCATGACACATATGTTTGCATGCCTTTTGCTGTCATTTAGTTCCCTGAGACCTTGTTCAATTTTTTTCCATTCTTTTCTTCATCTGTTCTTTTGTATGTTCACTTTCAGAGGCCATTTCTTCAAGCTTATCAATCCTTTCTCCTGCCACCACAAATCTGCTATTATATGATTCCAAGTTTTGTAAACATTTATTTTATTTATTTCTCTCTTTTCCCCTGTTGTCTTCTCTCTGTGTCCATTTGCTGTGTGTTCTTCTGCATCTGCTTGCATCCAGTGGCACTGGTAAACTATGTCTTTTTTGTTGCATCATCTTACTGTGTCAGCTCTCTGTGTGAGTGGCGCCACTCCTAGATGGGCTGCACTTTTTTCACATGGGGCAGATCTCCTTATGGGGCACACTTTTTGCATGTGGAGCACCCCTACGTGGGGGCACCACTGCATGGCACAGCACTCCTTGCGTGCGGCAACACTGCGTGTGGGTCAGCTCACCACATGGGTCAGGAGACCCTGGGTATTGAACCCTGGACCCTCCATATGGTAGATGGACACTCTATCAGTTGAGCCATGCCCACTCCACCCAATGTTTTTTAATTTCATCTATTGCAATTTTCATTCCCATAAGATCTGCTATTTTTCTATGTATGCTTTCAAATTCTTCTCTGTGCTCATCCAGTTTCCTCTTAATATCCTTAATTTCTTTAGCCATCTCATTGAATGTATTAAGAAGATTTAAAAAAAAACATTTATGATTAGTTATCTCAACTCCTTTATGTCATCTGAAGCCTTTTTTTGTTCCTTTAATTGGGCATAGCTTCCTGTTTCTTGGCATTTTTTTTTTGGTGTTTTGGCATCTGGTTTACTAGAGTATTTCTGGGTGCAGTTTTTCTCTTTAGTTTATGGCTTCCTAACCTTTCTCCCTTGCTAGTTGTGCAGTAGGAGTCAAGGATGTTGCTGGTGCTATAAGCTGTGGAGGTTCAAGTTGCCTTCATTTCCCCAGGGACCAATGAAACTTCTCCCAACTTTCTCCTTTGCCAGGAGTAGGGACAGAGTCACAGCTGTGTGGAATAATTCAAGTTGTGCAGGCCTAGACTGTAGTTGCTCAGAGAGACTGATGAAGCTTCAAACCCCTTTCTCCCCTGGCTGGGGTGGGAATGGAGCTGCAGATATGGGCAGCAATCTATGCAGTGCGGGTCCAAGGTGACCACAGTTGCTCTAGAAGACTTCTGATTATTCTGTCTGTGCCAGCCAAAGGTAACTGCAGTTACCTGGATAGGCTGGTGCAGGGTCCGCCAGCCTTCTCCCTGACAGAGGTAGGGCTGAAGGTTAGGCTAGGGCTGCAGACTAATCTGGGTAAAAGAAATGGTTCCTACCATCTCTGTGATTTTTAGTCAGCCAGGCTTCCCCTCATACTGGGGGCAGAGTCAAAATGGTGGCCACTGGCCTCCTTCTGACTTGGACAGTTTAATACTCTAGCTGCTCCTAGGGTTATACCACAGCCAGCTGAATCTACTATTCAGTAGCCCAAATTGGCGACCAACTATCTCCTCCTCCCATTTTTGGGAAATGGAGCTTCCAATTCCAGCCACAGAATAGCTCCTGAGGCAGCTTGCTTCACCAGAGTAGGATAATCAGCAGCCCCATGGCTGGGCTAGTAATTTCCCCAAGAGGCTGGTGCAGGATCCTCCAGCTTCCTCTGTGCTAGAGTTGGGGCTGGGGCCTAGGCTCGAGCTGCAATCTGATCTGGATGGAAAGAAGGTGATCCCTACTATCACTGTGATTTTCAGTCTGCCCCGCTTTCCCTCTTGCTGGGTACAGAGTTAATATGGCAGCTCTTGGCCTCTTTCTGACTTAGACCGGCTCAAACTTCAGCTCTTTTTAGGATTATACTGTAGCCTGCTGAATTTACTCTTCAGTAGCTGAAGTTGGTGCCCAACCATCTCTTCCCCTCCCATTTTTGGGAACTGGAACTTTTAATTCCAGCTGTGGAATAGCTCCTGAGGCAGCCTGTGTCTCCAGTGGAGGATGGGCACTGACCTCCATGGAGTGGAGCACTCTACTTACAAATCTTCCCTGCAGATGAGTAGTCTCCTCCTTCCATTCCTTCAAGGATGTTGCAGGATGCTCTTCTAGTCTCCTGGAGCCCCCAAACAGGTGCTTCAGTTAGCTCCAGATAGCTCTGGGTGTTTATTAACTTCTCTGCAGCAGGAGCTGACTCTAGGAGCTCCTTACTCTGCCACCTTAATGCTGGATCTCCCCCGAATATTTTTGATGTAACATTTAGGTAATCCGAAGCTTCTTTAAAAATAGAAAATTAAAAATTAAAGATTTTGGATAGCCTCGAGAGTAATAAACTTTTGCAAAATGTGTGATAAATGAGAAATAAATATGAATAGAATTTAGAGGATGGAAAATAAGATAATTTCAAGGATGAGATTAGTATACTAAATGTATACCTTTAGCAATACATCATTATTAGAGGTAGGTTGTAAATTTGTGTCAGCACTCCCTAAAAGTTAAAATAAAGAGAAAAATGTGACATTACATTTTTTCATAGCATAAATAAGAGTTTAGAAAGGCCAGTTGTCACAGAAAAGCTCTGCTCTTCTAGATATTGAAGACCTGAGATAAAAATTTCTAGTATGTTCTCATAAAGACAACTTTATTGATGTAGGGGTCTCCTCAATAAAATTTCTAAACTATATTCAATATGCAGCTTGGGGTGTTTCCTGTAAAATCACCTTGTATTTCCTGTAACATTCTTGTGTTGATGACAGAGGATAACAGCACAGGATTAGAGGGAACTGAGCTGGGCAGTTGCATAGGAACCAATCTAAAGGGATACTATGAATATTGGGGCCCCCAAAACAGCTGTAATTTCCATTTACCTGGGTTTTTTTATTTGACTTCCTCTTGGAAGGGTATGTTAGAAAGAAAGAACTTCTTTGATAAAATACTTGGGATCAGAGCACAAATCAGGTGGGGAGGGGGAGAAATAAATAAAATGAATCTTTAAAAAACAACAATAGTATACTTGGGATTGGGATAAGATTCCAACCCCCACCCCCCAGCTCTCCACAAGAGGCATTGTTGCGTAAGATAACCACTTAACTGCCTTCTAAGAACTTAGGGTTTGGTCAAGACATGGACTTTGTTCCCAGGGCACTGCTCCAGCAGCCCTCTTTCTCTGTCTTTTCACTAAATAAATGTTGGACAAATTTTTAAAGAGTATTGTTTTGAAGGGGGCCAAATTACAAGTGTGAATAGATAGCCAAATTATTAGCTTGCTCAAGGCACCTGCATAATTCAGGAAAAGCAATTTTAACAGTGGCCCCAGACAAGACAGTACAATTACCTCTTTCTGGCAGTCACAAATGATCCAAGGATACAAGTTAGACTATCAGCATATCTTTCAGGCAAACCTCCAAGGATATTATTTCCCTTAACAGATAATAGGGTAGCAAAAAGTTTGGAGTTACATTTTCTGACCACTGCATACACTTTATGTTGCTGATGATAGGCAGCTCATATGACTGATAAATCAGTGAACTAACTGAGGGGTGGGCAGGGTTGACATCTTCTAATTAACAGTAAGAAACCCAACCAGGACCAACCCAGCACTGCCACATGGAGATGGGCCAAGAGAGTCCTTGTAAGCAGTGCTAAGATTTTCCCTAGAAAACAAGTCTGGGCCTTTTTCTACAAGGGTGACTGAAGCTTAAGAGTTTTCATCATCATGAGGGGTTATAAATATTTTAGCCTAAAAATCCAAGCCAGGAATTAGGCCTACCTAATTTTAATCATTGTCAATAACCAGGAATTATGAATCATCTACCCTAGTCAAAGAGGAGACAATTACCTAAAAATTTAATCACTGTAAATTCCTAGAGACTGTCCAATGTAAATTAGCGCTCTTCTTTCTATCCTTTCCATACATTTATAATACTTCAGAATCTTCTTAATTATCCACCTTATTTAAGTAAGTGTTCCTTTATTGAACCTCTTCTCTTAACTCTACAAGCTGGAGAGACCTCATCCATACCTACAGGCCTACTTCATTTGCCATCTGTTCAGTGATAACACCCAATCTGTGACTCTAGCCTAACCTTTCTTTGGCATTAGAAACGAATTACCAGTATCATCCTAAATAACTTTACCTGATTGTCCCTTAGATGCTTCAGTGTTACAAATAGAATGCATATTTCTGTTGAATTTCTGCTTCTCACCTCCCCCAAATACTGTCTGTTCTCTTTCTATGTTCCTTGTATTAATCATCTATTCATCTGTTCCCCGTTTCTGCCCTTTAAGTCATTCTTCTTTCCTGGGATGTAATTAAGATTCCTCGTCTCCCCTCTTGCTCCACACCAACCACTGTATCTTGCTAATTCCACCTTCTGTATACATCTTGAGTTTGTTTCTCCTCTTTATACATGGTGCCTGCCTCATCATTTCTTAACGAGATGATTTTGAGTCTCCTGTTTTGCTGTGGCCTTGCCCTTCTCCAATATATCCTCCACACTAAAGTCAGAGTTTTGCTTATTTTTCCTAACAGCTAATTTTTGGACTATGTAATATGTGCATAGGATTCAAAAATAAAAAGTTACAAAAGGGTATATAGGGAAAAGTAAGTCCATCATTTGCACCTGACTCTTGGTCACCAGTTTCTCTTCTCAAAGGCACCCATAGCTACCAATTTCATGGGTAAATAATACATTTCTAAAATAAATGCATCTACTTCACATCTTCCCATGGCTCATTACTCTCTACAAGATGATGTGCAAATTGACAAGCACAGATGAGGACTTACAAAATTTAGTCCTTTTATATATTTTCTCCAAGAAATCCCCCTGTACATCCAGATGCCATCCTCTGCAACCATTTTCACTTCCACAAAGAGCCTTAAACTTCCCAGGTCCTATGAAATTGCGTATGATTTTCCCCCTACCTGGGGTTCTTGGCTTTCCTGAACATGGCAATATCCTCTTTCTCTTCCATGTTCTTGCTGACTTCCAGCTTCTCCAATAATCTGGACTAGGGCCCACCCTTATTCAGTTGGGCCATACTTCAACTGAAAATAACATCTTCAACAGGTCCTATTCATCATGGATTCACACCCACAGGAATGCAGATTAAGATTAAGAACACATTTTCTCTGGGGTACGTAACTCAGTCTACCTCAGTCCACCCTCTGGATCCCAAAAAAGCATGTTCTTCCCACATGTAAAATACATTCAGTCCATCACAACATCCCAAAAGCCTTAAATCACTTCAACAACAACTCTAAGTACAAAGTCACATCAAAATCAGATATGGGTACCGTCTGTCCTTGGGCAAAATGTCTCTCTATGAACCTGTGAAACCTAGAAAATAGGTTATCTGCTTCCAAAATACAATGAGGGGACAGGCATAGGATAGACATTCCCATTTCAGATGGAAGAAATTTGAAAGAAAGGAGGGGTCACTAGTCCTAAGCAAGTCCAAAACCAAGCAGGGCAAACTCCTTTGAATGTCAAGGTCTGAGAATCATCTGTGGATAGATCTGAGCCTGCTAGAAAGGGAGCGCGCCCTTTCCAAGTGATTGAGCAGTAGCCATGCTCTTCTTGAATGCCAAGGCCCAGGTACCGCCTCTCCAAGCATCAGAATGGTGGCCTCATTCTGCCCCTAAACTGGGGTGTAGGCCCTACCTTCTTCAAGTATTGGGGTGGCAGCTGAATTTTCTCCAAATGTTGGTGTGTAAGCCCCACCACTTCAAAGCATCTCTTCCAAACATACGGAAAGACCCACCCCTCAGGTCCAGACCTCTGTTTCTCTGATTCTGCCCTTGAAGTTATTCTTCTTTTAACTTGTGCCTTTTAGTCCACTAGAATGCCCACCTGGATAGCATAAGGTCTAATAATGCTGTCATGGCCTTAAGAAGAAAAGACTAAGACTAGACACTCCTTCCTTAGAATTTCTGAAGCATTAGAGAAGAAGCAGATGGCAACCAATTACTGACTCCTCTACAACCGGAAGTTCTCCACCAAGTTACTGGGTCATTCTGGCATGTCTTCATTAATGCTGAGATACACTGTAACTTATTTGTACTAATAAAGGCTGAAATGCTGAAGTTTGCAAACAATTTATCTAACTCTCACCCTAGTTAAACTACAGTGGACTCAAGGCTACCTCTTACATTCCAGTATACATTGCTGAGAAAGGGGTAGATTTATAACTGATGGTTCAGGAAGTTGGGTGTAAACCACAGTCTACCTTATCTATTCTTCCATCCTGAAAGGATGTCTAGCACATGAGCATTATCTATCCTGGGATGGGTGGAAATATAGAGAACTGCTATCACAGACCACAAGCTCCTCCAAAGTAGAGACCATGACTTTTCATTTTGTTTCTATCCCCAGTGTCTGGTAGTTAAATGCTTGAAGAAAGAAGGGGATGAAGATTTGGGAACAGATCAATAGGAGGATGAAAGAAAGAGAGGGTGGAAAATATGTGACAACATTTTCTTTGGGTTCAGGGGAATCCTGCTCGGGTAATGCAGACGTGTAGTTTGTAACACTACACCTGAAAGAATGAAGGAAAGCAAAAAAGTGAAGGAATAAAGAAAGGAGGCTTATTATTATTATTCATTATTTTTAGGAGGCTTATTATTTACTTTCTTGTGAACAGTAGATATTAAATAAAATCAGTTATTTAACTCAACAAAGAGGAAAAAAAACCCAGCATCTAAAGTCAGTTAAGAATTATAGGGAACTGGAAAAGATAACCTTTAAGTTCCTGTCCAATTTAAAATATACATATATATATATATTTTATTACAGAAGTTGTGGACCTACAAAACAGTCATGCATATGTGTAGAATTCGTGTACAACAACCCTTCAGCAGCACACTACACCACACCATTGTGGAACACGTTACAGATTATGCAATAATGTTATCAGACTATTACCACTAACTATGGTCCATCTGTCCAATTCTTTTTTTCCTATTATTCTAGCTTTTGTTTCCCCCAACAAATGAGTAAATAGTGGCATTTAATGAATATTTATTAAATAGATTTCTAACCTAAAATAAGATACAAGCAGAAGCAAATTTATTCTTAAGAGAATCCAGAGAGCTATTTGTAGAGATCCCAAATGCCTGAGCTGTAGAAACTCAAGGCAAACAGGTAAAGCCAAAGAAGATAGAGAACAAAAGTTACAACAGTAACCAGTGTCCAGTCCCCAACTGTCTTAGTCATAATGATTTAACTTTTTGGCCTTTCAACATATGCACAATCCATAATACAGTAAGAACTTGTTCATATGAACAAGTCTAGTTGGAATTGTTCTCTATTTTGTGTAATTCTAAGTTCAAAGGCAGAGACATTTGCTTCCCCTGCAAGTACACTGCTTTGTACAAAACAGTACTTAATGCCTGTTACTTTGATTTCATGAATAGAAAGTATGTGAAAAGAAAACTACAACATTTTAAGACTTTTAAACAAATACTATTTCAAGAATGAGCACAGCTTTTTACCTATTGATACTGGTCCAAATGCTATGGCACTGTAAAATTGAAAGCACATGTTTTTTGAGTGAGACACTTGATTTTGCTCCATTTTACAAGGAGTAACATCAAGTAATAAACTCACATTTTGATTACAAATAGGTATACTCTCCTTTTCCGTGGATATGACATGATTCCATTTGTACAGATAAAAGACTTAAGTCTTATTCATTGAAATGCAATAAATATTTGCCCATTGATCTGGCTGATGGAAACATAAGACTTATTTTCAGTCCAATGAAATTTACATTTTATTGATAATCTAAAAACATTAATTTTCTTATGCCAAAAGGTCTGGGTAACAAGCCCCTCTCCCACCATTCACGTACATCCTCAACCTGCTGCCTGCAACAGGGCTTACTTTGGGGAGCAAATTTCAGGAGAGCATCTGGGACACAGACTGACAAAGCCTACTCCAGTACCCAACAGCAACTTGCGCAAAGTTGAAAAAAGAAATAGTGGAGAGAAACTATATCAAAGGTACAAGTGAAAACTCCCTATGCTTTCATATTCCATCCCAGAAGGAAAGCTGAAAATCAATGTTAGAAATACAGTGGCAGGGAGGTTACCCTTGCTGTACCTCAATTCAAGCTACACCAGTAATAAACCACACATCTGCACCACCCCTGCAAGATTCTCCAGTCTCCACCTTCCCCTTGGAATCACACCGGGAGCGGTCCCCGGGAACCAAAAGTGGAAACACAGCGGGAAGGGACTCCACCGGAGAGGAAAGGAGCCGAGGGGCCATCGCCCTTCTCTCTCTCCATGAAGCCCCCTCCCGCGCGCAGGTGGGCGGGCGCCCAAGCAGGCACTGATGCCGGGCAAGGAAAGGGGTACTCTTGCCCCCCCCAGCAACCCCCGTCAGCCCCGCCAGGGGGAGCGTCTGCACTCTACTGCCGCTGCGGGAACAGGGAGGGCGGCGGTTTCCTCCCCGCCGCCGCTCCCCTCCCGCGTCCCCACCCCTACCCCGCCCGCCCCCGGCGCGGCCCTGCCCGCCCCCTCCGCCCCCTCCTGTGGCGCCATGCGCAGACTCAATTTCTGGGGAAAGATGGCGGCAGCCGAGAAGCAGAAACACGACGGGCGGGTGAAGATCGGCCACTACATCCTGGGGGACACGCTAGGGGTCGGCACCTTCGGCAAAGTGAAGGGTGAGGACCCCCGCGGCTGGGCTCGGCCCTAGCCCAGTATCCGGGCGACTTTCGCTCTTCGCACCTCTTCATCCTCCCCTGCCCGCCTGCCCTTCTAGTCTCCCTGGCTGGGCAGCCGCTGTCCAGGCTCTGACCCGAGTGGGGCCCGAGGCCGCCCGGGGTCTGCGGCGCGGCCCCCTAAGGCCGCTGGGGGCGGGGTGGGGTCCGTCGCCATGACGACGGCGCCGCGGTCTGAGGGGCTGGTCTGTGCCTGGGGCGGGGATGCGGAGGTGCGAACTTTCTTGGGGTGGAGTCCGGCGTTGCGTGGCGCGCTCCGCGAGCTGGGTGAGAGCGCGGAGATCCCTGGCCGGGAGCCCCTGGGAGGCGGCCTCCGGTTCGCCCCGCATTGTGCTCCTCTGGCTCACGGCCAGCCCGTAGCTTCTCCGGGCAGTCCTGGGTATTGTCCGTATTTCCCTTCTCTTAAGGCTGTCCATTTACCTGATTTTGCTGGTTCCCGAGTGTGAAATGTGTTCCCCGAAGAGCGAGATTGCTTTGGGGGCAGCCTACAGAATTAAAAACAAACAAAAAACACACAAGTGCCATTTCGTTGGAGAGAATCACTGACTTCCTTTGGGGCAATTAATGAAGTTAAACGGGTTCTATATTTGCGGTGCATGGTTTACGTTCTGAAATGCCGACTCCGTGCCTTCAGTGTTTCTGAATTATCAGGATTTCCTCATTCTCTTTGTGCTAAATCTAGTGGTTGGTGTAGATGTTATCTCCAGACAGTATTTATTAGTTGATTTATACAGTTCGTTTCCATTTATTTTCACAGGATATTTATATCTTAAACAACTTGATGCACATTATTGAACTTTTTTAAAAAAGAAAAGTGAGACCCAGTTTTCTGGAAATAACGAACTTGCCCTCCAGTTCACTAATTCTGGCACAAATAGTATAATTGCAAAATTTATGGGGCATTAATACTTTTTTCTTTAAAATTTTGACCTTGTGATTAGGGATGTAGATCAAGGAAGTATGAAACTGAGGAAAATAATTCTTGCATTGGTTTTGCATAAATAATAGACAGTGACTTGGATATATTTACTGAGCACTTGGCAAATATTTGACTTGAAAGAGAAAAGTTTGTGAAAGTCTGTACAGTGAATTCACCAACTGAGTTTTATTCTCCCAGGGCTAAATAAACATTTTCTGATTTTATCTAGGGATGGAAGAGGGGAACCCTTTCTTCTCTTGCCCTTTATTATAGAACCCAAAAATTGGTGTATAGTGCACAGGGAAACAATTGCCTAAAGCTTCTTATGAAAATCAGCAAGGCCAACAATGTAAGAAAGAAACAAATGCCAGAGTAGGGTAATAACAGTTATTAGGGTGGATCTGTATTAGTCTAGTAATGTTTTTGTGGCCTCTAAATGATCATTTTAGCTCTTATTTGGCAAATTATGAAACTACTCTTTAGTATACTGGTATCTGTAAGAAGTACTTATTAATGCCCGACAAAGATGTCCCTACTCTTCCCAGAGTTATGCTTGAATTACAGTGTTTTTCATTCCCCTATTATAGACCTTAATCTGAGTCAGGTCTCATTTTCTTATTTGCTAAGTGGCTTTTGACATGGGAGAAAGGAAGTTAGGAAGAGGTTTTTCATTTTCTGGATTTGATCTGTTATGTGACTGTGGCATGAATGAATCTCTTCATTTACTCTGCTGTCCCTTAGTTTTCACTTCTTGCTCTTGAAGTACCATACTCTGTCAAAGTCAACAATCTCCCCAAATATAGAAAAGCCGTGTTGGTCATAAGATGAAATTTTGTGAATAAGAGTATGTTTGTTCATAACACATTAGTTGGTGTTGCTTAGATTCCTCAACCAGTGGATTTTTGTTAAAGAGGATGCTTTTTGCCATAAGTAAGAGAAAGGCCAACACATCCTAGCGAAGAACATTATTTCCAGAGCAACAAAGTCTAGTGTACCTTGAGTAAGTCTGATTGGCTTATCCAGTCCTGGTTAGGGATACCACGTGCTGATTGGCTTAGGCTTGTGTTCTTCTGGGAGGAATATGGCCCACCCTTGGATCTGTATTTGAGGGACATCTTCATCTGAAGTACGTGGGTAGTGTGGGGGGACTAGGCAGATACCTACACAGAAATGGGTATCATTAGGATAGAGAAAGGAAAACATGGACCTTGGGTGAGCAGGCAAAAATAACCACCATAGTGGTGACATTAGTAATTTATACCAGCCATAATTTGAGGAAAATTCTTTTGAATAATAGGTTGAGCCATTTATTTCAGTGGAGACAATTTGGAGTAGAGCTTTTAAAATTAGTTATAAACATTGGTAAATTTAAGATAGAAGAGAAATCCATTAGAAGATGTGATATTGAAAAGGCAACTTCCTAAAATGATATTCTGTGCTTACAGGAAAAATCTTTAGGAGAGGAAATCGGAAGATTATTTTGTTTTCTGTCATGGGCATAAACAAAAACAAAAACAAATCCTTTGGTAACCTGACTGTAGCATTTTGAGGGGAATGTTTAAACAGAAAACTAGGGTGATTGGGATTATGCCTGAATTTTTATTATTTCCAAGGTACTTTTTAATTTTTTCTTCTGGTTGTCAAGATGCTAGACTTTACTCTCTTGATAGTCATGTCTAATCTTCTTCCCCTCATCTCAAGAACAATTAAAAAAGCATGCTGAAGAAAGAGTCATGTTACTGTTTGCAATAAATTAAAATGGCAGTTTTTGTTGTTAGCTTTCCTGGAGAAGAGGGTCTCTTTAGTAGACTGGGTGTGCCTTCCTAAATGAGTTGTTTATATCTATAACCTTTTTGTTAAGTGATGACTACTTCTATATAAAATTGCAATTTCAGGGGTTTGTAAATAGGTGACTGTGCTCCTTTTTTTATTTTTATTTTTTTTGACTGCGTTCTTTTTTTTTTTTTTTAAAGATTTATTTATTTAATTTCCCCCCTTCCCCTGGTTGTCTGTTCTTGGTGTCTATTTGCTGCGTCTTGTTTCTTTGTCTGCTTCTGTTGTCGTCAGCGGCACGGGAAGTGTGGGCGGCGCCATTCCTGGGCAGGCTGCTCTTTCTTTTCACGCGGGGCGGCTTTTCCTCACGGGCGCACTCCTTGCGCTTGGGGCTCCCCCACGCGGGGGACACCCTTGCGTGGCAAGGCACTCCTTGCGCGCATCAGCACTGCGCATGGCCAGCTCCACACGGGTCAAGGAGGCCCGGGGTTTGAACCACGGACCTCCCATATGGTAGACGGACGCCCTAACCACTGGGCCAAAGTCCGTTTCCCAGACTGCGTTCTTTTTGATTGTGAATGAATCACAGTAGGAATTATTTAAAATTTCCTTTAATTAAAAAATCTATACATGAGCTAAAGCTACATCTATCAGCATGGATGAATCTCAAGAACCTAAGGTAAGGCCTCAAAAGCAAGTTGTGGAAGTATACGATACCATTTTTATAAATGTGAAAAATATGGAAGTGTTCATGTATTGCTGGTGGGCATATAAATTGGTACCACCTTTGTAGAGTGTGAAAATATTTATTTAAATTAATCCAGCAATTCAACTCCTAGGAATTTATCCTGTAGATATACTTGTGTGTGAAACGATGGGTTATTCATTAGTGTATTTTTTGTAAACCCCAAAGATTGCACATTAGATTTTGGTTTACCATACATGGAATATCTTGAAAACATTAAGAAAAACAAACAAAGTGAGGAACTTTATATAATTTAGGGAGCAGTTTTCCAAGATGTATGGAAAAAGAGGATAGTGGAATAGTGGGTATGGTATGCTACCATTTTTAAATATTTGTAAATATGTATCTCATTGTCTCTTAAAGATACACAAGAATCTGGTTGTATTAGTTGCTTAGGGAAGGGGAACTAGGTAGCAGCAGGACATTTTACTGTATATATCCTTTTGAACTTTGAATTATGTGTTTAGTGCTGGTAGTACATGTTTAAAAGAATGTATGAAATTAAAATTATATAAATAAAAAACAAAAAATGTTACTATATTGTTTGTAGATTCATACATGTGCAGGAAAGAAACATGCCTGGGAATGATAAACATCTAATTTGGGGTAGTGGTTTCTTCTGGGTAGAGAAGCAGCAGCAAGTAATCTGGGAAGTCATATGAGGCTTCAGTTGTATCTGTGATGCTTTATTATTTAAGCTGGTGGTAGTACATGGGTATTTGCAAGATCCCTTTCCTGCCCCTTTTATCGTTGAAATGTTTTGTTTTAAAAAAAAAAAGTAACTTTCTGAAATTTCCACCTATATCTTTTAAAGCTCACCTCTCTCCAGAATTACATTATTTCCCTATTACTTTTTTAACCATGAAATTTTAATTCTTTTCATTTTAGAATGAGAATGAAATGACTAGGCAATTAGAATGTCTTTAAGATATGTCAATCCCTATGGCATCTCTATCCTATTTAAAATCCCCTCTTTCAAAGTGTGATCTTGTTTCACCTCAGGCTTGGATATCTGATTAGAAGAGCATTTGTTACAATGTTCTACAGTAGATGAAGTTCCCTTTAGGAAGCTATAACTGAATTGTTAGGTAATATTTGGTTGACTAATCTCCTCTTCTTGTGAGGGAGATATTGTGAATGCTGGTAACCTTTGCATAGGTGACTTGCAATTCTTACCCGGCTGAAAGACCAGTCTTCCATTTCATTCAAAAGTAACATTTTAGTACTGTTGTAAAACTATGACTGAAGAGTAAAGTTTTGCTTTGAACGGGGGAAAAATCCCTTAGTATACATATTTCTGACAAAGTCCATTTACTATATTGATTGATTGGACGGCAATTCATTTGGCTGCAACTAAGTTTAGTCAGTAGAAGAGAATCTTTAGCCTATTTTTGAGAAAACAATTCAGGTTCTAATATTGTTCTAAGCCTTTTTTCTCCTCCCACTGCGTAGTGATGATTGGGTAGGTATCCAGGTCAAAAGACTTGGAGTCAGAAGATGTGTCCCAGCCTAATCATTTAGTAGCTTTATTCAACAAATTACATAATCTCTGAGAGCTTCAGCTACTTTATCTGTAAAATAAGATACCTGCATCATAGGTTTATTTTGAGGCTCAGCTCTGATCATATGTGTGTTTCTTAGCGCTGTAAGGAACACATAACAGATTATCACCAGACAACCTTAAATTACCAAGATTTTGCTGAGATGAAGGAGGGAAAGAATAGAGGAAGAACAGGTAAATTGAAAGGGATGTTGTCCACTCTGAAAGAGAAAATATTTTAGAGTCATCAGTGTTGGGATCTTATTTGAAAACCTCAGTGGTAAAAACATGTACCCTATTAAGACTGGAAAATACCAGGTTAAACAAAATTTAACATGTTTCTTTACCATAGGACTTCTCAGAGCCTTTATAGTGTTAATATGTGTAGTGTGTCTCCAAAAGTGAGAGAATATGCATTTCTTCCCAGATTTATTTGACTATGACATTTTTTTTTCTGTGCAGAATTTCCAGTCCTAGTGTTTTATAGCACATACATTGAAGCTGTATTCTAATATTCTTTTTTTTTTTTAGAATCAAGGTAACTTTTTATTACCACTACTTGAATATTCTAATATTCTTAGTTTATGATTTTTTCTAGCACAAATAAAGTTAGAATTCCCAAAACAGAATACTGAGGAGAAGGCTATAAGAGGTGATTCTTGATATGATGATGAGGTGAAATTTCAAAAAGTAGATATAAGAATTCAAAAGCTGTAGGAGCAAGAAGTCCTACCCAGTTAAATTAACTTCCACAGATAGCATTGTATGAGGGCACAGGATGGCTGATGCTCATTCACATTTTTACATTTGCTTGGGTCCCGGTTGTCATGTATATACAGTGTGTTCATTTAAGAAATCATTCTCTGGCCTACTTAAACTGTGTGTGTTCAGCCTGGGAGAATGAGATGGGGGTAGGTTGGGTTGGAGTGGGCACTGCAAGAAAGGCCGTGTGTTATAAGGCAGGCAAGCCTACATCTGGGAGTCTGTGGTCCAGGTTCTTATGGTGGGATGCCCTGATGCCCACATATAGGGCTGTGATAGATGGAGAGCATTTTCCCAGGGCAGGTTTGCCTTAAATTTTACATTCCTCATGGAGATCTGCAGCTGACCCTGATGGGGCCTAAACGACAGTGCCTTCTGGGGCATAAAATAGTGTGTGGAAAGGTTAAAAAAGCACTGGACTGGGTGCTTTGAGTCAGGAGACTTGGGTTTTGATCTTTGGAGGAGTGAGGGGAAATGAAATCATTGGTATGGGTAGTAGTACAGTGTGGTGGCTTGAAATTATATACCCCAGGAAAACATGTTCCTAATTTTAATCCATTCTTGTGGGTGTAAACCCATTGTCAGTAGGACATTTTGAAGATGTTATTTTTAGTTAAGATGTGGCAAACCAGCATGGTTGTAATCCTTTTACTGGAGGCTTTACAGAGAAGGCCAGAGGGAAGCAGCCACCAGAAGCAAGAAGCTGGAAGTCAGTGGAATCTGGAAGAGAAAGAGAGGACATCACCATGTGCATTGCCATGTGATTGTAAAGCCAAGGACCAAGGATCGCTGGCAGCTAGCCCCTGAACACCACAGTCTCTGGGAGAAAACATTGCCTTGCTGACACCTAAATGGTGTTAATTGGACTTCTACTCTAAAAACTGTCAGCCAGTAAATCCTGTTGTTAAGCCAACCCATTGTGGTACTTGTTTTAGCAGCTGGGAAACTAAACCATACAGTTCAGAAAACCTGTTTTCAAAGATTACTTTGTTAATTTGTTAATTTTAACGGTGAATATCTTATTGTAGAAAATTCATTTACAAACTGATAAACTTGCTATATCATAATGTTTTGAGGTAGTTTTATGCTTTTCATTTCTCTTACAATGCTTTAATTTTTTTAGTAACTTATTTATATTGATTTGGTAGGGTGTATTAATAAAATATATTCTTGATATTTTAACATTGAAATTCATTTGAGGCAGGTTTTCAGTAGATTGGATTCATGTTCTGGTATATGAAAATGTTAATAGTACTAGTGCCTGTCACGCAATAGGTGCAGGCACTCAATAACTGTTTCTTAAATGAGTGGATGCATTTTTTGAATAGTTCTTATAAATAAGTATGGGGGAATTTGGTCTATTATTTTCCAAACGTGAGGAATATAAATTAAGGATTCCTCTGATATGTTCAACTTATAATATTTATGTTTTTTTAAAAGGATGTTTATATTTGAGTTATTTACATATCTTTTTCAGGTTTGCCGTTAAAAAATTATCCCATGTCACTTATTTTTGGAAAACGTACAAGATTTGAGCCAGACCTGGGTTCAAATTTTGTCTTTGCCACTCACTTGGTATGTAAACTTTGGCAAGTTCAGTTTCCTGTAAAATATTGCTGATAATATCAATCTTTCTAGCATTGGTGAAAGAGTATGTTTGGATACAAAGTAGGTATGCCACAAATATTATCTTTTAATAGTTGTATACTTAATTTTTCTTTTTCTGTCCAAAGTTGCTTTTTTTTGATTTTTAAAAAAAGTATTGAAATATAGCACTCATACATAAACATACATAAACAAGTGTATAATAGTTGTGAGCTTACAAAACAAACATATATAACATCAAACAAACATATATAACATCTCACCCTACCACCAATAACGTGTATTGTTTTTAAACTTTTTAAACTAATGATTAAAGAGCATTGTCAAAATATTACTATTAAACAAAGTATTTTTCCCCTAACCAATCTGATTACTATCTTTATATCATTTATATATGAACATACATAAACAATTAAGTGTATAGTAAAAGTTGTGAACCCACAAAGCAAACATGCATAACATCATTCAGGGGTCCCATACATCAACCCTCCACCAACACCTTGCATTCTCATGAGACGTTTGTCAGAAACTATGAAAGAACACTGTCAATCTTACTACTAATCATTGTTCTTATTTTACATTTGGTGTGTTCCTCCCCCAACCCACCCTATTATCATTTTTTAAATATATTTTTTTAAGACAGAAGTTGTAAACTTATAAAACAATCATGCACATGTACAGAATTCCCAAACAACACCCCTCCATCAACACACCACAATGTGGTATGCCATTTGCTACAGATAAAATAATATCATCTGATTATTACCATGTCCATAGTGTACATTTGGCTCACATTTTCCATACTGCTTCAGTATCAACACAGTACATCTCTTGCATAGATGCAAGAATATTATAACTACTAACCACAGTCCATAGGTTACTCCAGCTGTACTTCTCCCATGCTTCTCCACATTTCCAACACCCTGCAGTAGTCATATACACTTGTTCTAGCTAACAAAGGACACTCTTGCATCTGTACCATCAACCACAGTTCTCACCCACCTCTTGGTTTACTGTATCCAGTTCCTAGATTATTCTCAAGCACTCTGTCAACTGGTACCCACATAACTAGACTACCATTTTCAGTCACATCCCCATTTATAAACTAGCTGTTATTCACTGTGTGTTACCATCCACTCTATATATTTCCACAATTTTACAGTAAAGCTAATTGAAACTTCTATCTATCTCCGTTAAGAATCCACCACCTACCATCAGGACTTGAAGATATTTTCCAATAATTTCTTCTAGAAGTTTTATGGTTCTTGCTTTCACTTTTAGTTTTTTGATCCATTTTGAGTTAATTTTTGAATAAGGTGTGAGATAGGGTCCTCTTTCCTTCTTTCTGTTATGGATGTCCAATTCTTTTGGCACCATTTGTTGAATGGATTGTTCTGCCTGACCTGTGTGGGTTTGACAGGTTAGTCAAAACTCACTTGACCATACCTGGGAAGGTCTGTTACTGAACCATAAATTTGGTTCCATTGGTCTATTGTGTCTGTCTTCATGCCAGTACCATGCTTTTTTACCACCATAGGTAGGTATTATGATTTAAAGTCTGGAGATGAGGGTTCACTTTTCCTTTTTATGATGTTTCTGGCTATTCAGGACACCTTACCCTTCCAAATAAATTTAATGATCATGTTTTCAATTTTTTCTTTAATGCTGGTGGAATTTTTATCACGATTGTATTAAATCTGTATATCAATTTGAGGAGAATTGACATCTTAATGATACTTAGTCTCCAATGCATGAGCATGGAATGTTCCTCCAGTTATTTAGGGCTTTTTTGATTTGTTTTAACATTGAGTTGCAGTTTTCTGAATACAAGTGCTGTACATCATTGGTTAAGTTTATTCCTATTTGAGTTTTATCTGTCATATTTTCTTTTCACCACTCTTTTGATACTTTTATTTACTTTTATTGATATAATCTTCATTTCTAGACTCTCTTCCAGGCCCCTCTCTCCTGTCTTTTCTTTTCAGGCACTAGCACACTCTTTAGTATTTCCCGAAATTCTGGTCTCTTGCTTAGAAATTCTCTCAGTTTCTGTTTATTTGTGAGTATTCTAATTTCACCCTCATTTTTGAAAGACAGTCTTGCTGGATATAAGATTCTTGGCTGGAAGTTTTTGTCTTGTAGTATCTTAAATATATCAGACCACTGTCTTCTTGTCTCCATGGTTTCTGGTGAGAAATCAGCACTTAAATCTTATTGGGTATCCCTTATATGTTATGCATTGCTTTTCTCTGCTGCTCTCAGAATTCTTTTTTTGTCTTTGGCCTTTGACATTCTGATGAGTATGTGTCTTGGAGTTGGTCTATTTGGATTTTTTCAGATGGGAGTACGTTGTGCTTCTTGGACAGGGATATCTATGTCCTTCAATAGGGCTCGGAAATTTTCTACCATTATTTCTTTAAATATTCCTTCTGCCCCTTTTACCTTCTCCTTCTGGGACACCCATGGCACGTATGTTTGCATGCCTTTTGCTGTCATTTAGTTCCCTGAGACCTTGTTCAATTTGTTCCACTCTTTTCTTCATCTGTTCTTTTGTATGTTCACTTTCAGAGGCCATTTCTTGAAGCTCACTAATCCTTTCTTCTGCCTCATCAAATCTGCTATTATATGATTCCAATGTTTTTTTAATTTCATTTATTGAACCTTTCATTCCCATAAGATCTGCTATTTTTCTGTGTATGCTTTCAAATTCTTCTTTGTGCTCATCCACTGTCTTCTTAATATCCTTAATCTCTTTAGCCATCTCATTGAATTTATTAAGGAGATTTGTTTGAACATCTATAATTAGTTGTCTCAACTCCTTTATGTTATCTGGAGGCTTATCTTGTTCCTTTAACTGGGTCATAGCTTCCTGTTTTTTGGTGTGGATTTTAATTTTTTGTTGGTGTCTTCGCATCTGGCTTACTAGAGTATTTTTTCTGGGAGCAGTTTTTCTCTTTAGTTTAGGGCTTCCTATCATTTCTCCCTTTCTGGTTATGCAGTAGGAGCCAAGCATGTAGTTGGTGCTGTAAGCTGTGGAGGCTCAAGCTGCCTTAATTGCACCAGGGACCAATGAAGCTTCTTCCAACTTTCTCCTTAGTCAGGGGTAGGGACAAAGTCACAGCTATGTGGAATAATCCATGTGCAGGCCTAGACTTTAGTTGCCCAGAGAGACTGATGAAGCTTCACATCCGTTTCTCCCCTGCCTTGGGCGGAAATGGAGCTGTAGGTGTGGGCAGCAATCTATACAGTGTGGGTCCAAGATGACCGCAGTTGCTCTGGTAGACTTCTGATTTTCAGTCTGTGCCAGCCAAAGTTATCTGCAGTTACCTGTATAGGCTGGTGCTGGGCTCCTTAACCTCCTCCCCACCACAGGTGAGGCTGAAGCCTAGGTGGGCTGCAGGCTGGTCTTTGTGAAAGAAACTGGTACCTGCCGACACTGAGAGTTTCAGTCAGCCGGGCTTCCCCTCAGGCTGGGGGTGGAGTCAGAATGGCGGCCACTGGCCTCTTTTTGTCTTGGACTGCTTCTCACCCCAGCTGTTCCCAGGGTTATCTCTTAGCCAGCCAAGTCTCCCAATCAGTAGCAGAAATCGGCAGCCAACTGTCTCCTCCTCCCGTCTCTGGGAAATGGAGCTTCCAATTCCAGTCACAGAACAGCTTCTGGGGCAGCTACTGCCTCCGTGGCTTGGCTGGTAATTTCCCAGAGAGGCTGGCACAGGTCCCTGCAGCTTCCTCCCTGTCAGAGGTGGCACTGGGGCTTAGGCTAGAGCTGCAATTTGACCTGGATGGGAAGAAGCTGGTCCCCACCAGCACTGGGATCCTCAGTCCACCCACTTCCCCTCATGCCAGGTGCAGAGTTAAGATGGCAGCTCCCGGTCTCTTTCTAACCTGGACAGACTCAAATTTTAGTTGTTCTCAGGATTATGCTTTAGTCTGCTGAGTTTACTCATCATAGCTGAAGTTGGTGCCCAACCATCTCTTTCTCCCCCATTTTGGGGAAGTGGAGCTTTCAATTCCTGCGCGGGAACAGCTCCTGAGGTGGCTTGAACCTCGGTGGAGAATGGGCACCAGGCTTCGCGGAGTGGAATGCTCTGCTTACGAAACTTCTCTGCAGACGGGCACTCTCCTCCTTCCATTCCCCCAAGGACATTGCAGGATGCTCTTCTGGCCTCCTGGAGCCTCCAAACAGGTGCTTCAGCTAGCTCCAGAGAGCTCTGGGAGTTTACTAACTGCACTCTAGCAGAAGCTGATTCTAGGAGCTCCTTACTCCACCGCCAACTTGTTGGTTCTCTGTATACTTAATTTTAATTTTATATTATAGATCACCTAGATTTATACTGTGAAAAATGGCATTTACTTAAAAAGTGCTTCTTTGATTTAAATTTAATCAAATGAACCTATTTTTCCCCCTTCAGTTCTTTTTTTTTTTTGGTTGCATCATCTTGTGTCAGCTCATGGCACAGGCCAGGTCTCCATGGCACAGTCTGGCTTCACCTTCACCAGGAGGTCTTGGGAACTAAACCTGGAGGGACCCCCCCACACCCCCCAATATGGTAGACAGGAGCCCAATTGCTTGAGCCACATCCACTTCCCTGTAGTTCTTAGGTAGTAGGTGAAATCACTGTTAACAACTGATGATGTGTTATAAATCTAGCAGTAATCTGTTGAAAATTAACAGAAGTCAGGAAATGGGTTGATCTTTGGAAGCTAGAAATCTCAGGATTAAAAGGAGGAGGTAGTTTGGTGCAATCAAAGTATATAGGGATGGGGGCTAGGTGCATAAAATTTCAGCTCTTATGTATTTAGCACTTACTATGTACCTTAGTAAACGCGTATTACTGAATCTCAGTGGTGAAGGAGCAAACCAAAGAGCAGAGATAAAACTGGCTATTGAGGAATTAAACCAGATCATTCAGGGTCGATTAGATAAGAATGAGAGACAGGTGTGGGAGCAAAAGAACATGATTAACTACATAGTTAACAGATACCATTTACTTATTGGGCACTTGGTGCATACTGGTCACTATGGAAAGTGCTTTACAAACACTATTTAATGTATTCCTTATAGACTATGTGGTATTCCTGTTTTTACAGATAAATTAATAGGAAGTTGAAGAAGTCTTGCCCCAGTCACATATCTAGTAAGTACCTTCAAACAGGAACAAAACCTAGGTGACTACAAACTCTTTGCTTTGTAAATATAATGTGTTCTCCCTTTGCTTTGTAAATATAATGTGTTCTCATATGGAAGTGGAATTGGTGTTCAACCCTACTTCCCAAAATGACTAATCTTCTAACACCTGTCAGTTTCTTTCCCTCTCTTTGTAATTTTTTAATTGAAAAGGATATAAAATAGCAAATAAAATTTATAAAAAATCTAATTAGTTTCATTTTGGCAAATTGTCATTTTTATGTAAACTTTTTTCAAGTATCTGGAAAATACTGAAGGCATATATATATACTTTTTGTTCATTTTATTTATTTATTTATAAAGATTTATTTTTTATTTATTTCTCTCCTCTTCTCTCCTGCTCTGTGTCTATTCCCTGTGTGTTCTTCTGTGACCACTTCTGTCCTTATCAGCGGCACAGGAATTTTTGTTTCTTTTTGTTGCGTCATCTTGTGTTTCAGCTCTCCGTATGTGCGGGGCCGTTCTTGGGTAGGCTGCACTTTCTTTCACACCGGGTGGCTCTCCTTACGGGGCGCACTCCTTGCACATGGGGCTCCTCTATGTGGGGACACCCCTGCGTGGCAGGGCACTCCTTGCGCGCATCAGCACTGCACATGGGCCAGCTCCACACGGGTCAAGGAAGCCTGGGGTTTGAACCGCGGACCTCCCATGTGGTAGGCTGACGCCCTACCCACTGGGCCAAGTCCACTTCCCTTTTGTTCATTTTATATGAACATTTTTTGTAGTCTTCCTGTAACAGTCTGTTACATTGGAATAAAAGTATATTAAACTGTACTCTGAAATTGGTCATTTAGGTTTTTTGCAGTCCTTTGTTCTTACATAATAACATACTATAATAAACATACTTACGTGCTTTTTTCCTATTAAATAAATAAAAAGAAATATCGCCCTTAATGCTCTTCTAGGGCATTGGCTGTCCTGTTCATAAACTATTCTATCAGTTTACTCAGCCATGAAAAAGGAATGAATATACTGATTTTCCATTAAAAATAAACAAAAAAACTAATAGTATACTTTGCTAATTTATTTCTTAATGTCTTCTTGTCTGTGTTTGAATGTGAATGATCACTACAGTTGTTGTCATGGCACCTTCCAGCATCCTCAGTTTTTGTTTGAATATTTGTACAGTCATACTTTTGGGATTTCTTCTATTTTTTCAAAAGTGAAGAAGTTATATTCCTATACTTATAATTAATTAATAATTTACATTAGAAAAAAATTTTGAGCTGTACCTTGTCTGATTATTGATTTGGCTCTCCTTATTCTGCCTTCTTTTCAGGGCCACTTCTTTTCTTCACATGTTGAATAATACTCTGCTCCTCATTACTAACGAGGTGAATTATATCTGATTCTCTGTTCCTTGGCTCTCACCTTCCTTTATATTCTTGCTAATTTCCTCATTTTTTGGTATGTGTTCATGAAATTTTGTCACATTATTGCTGCAAATTACTACTTTCTAAATGATTTTAATTTTTCTCTTGTAAAATTCAACTTGCTCTGCTCTTAGCTCATAATTTCTATATTTTCTTATTAACCTGAAAATACTTATTTTTCCTAGAATATTCATACATTTCTTAGATGAGTGTAATGTCTGTTTTGCTTTGTTTGTTTTACTCTTTTGTATTGTAAAACGTTTTTTCTTACCTTACTATTATCTTGCTAATCTTCAGAGGCCAGGAAGGCAGGACCTAAGTTGCTTTTGGTCAGTACATACAGTAGATGCTCAGCATATACGATCTAATGAATGCTTTGAATCTCCTATTCTACTTCATAGAGTTTTGGGTAAGCCCCAGTCATTTCTTAAAGTTAAATGGGACTGAAATTACGTTGAGCAAGGAATGGTATGAGTGGAGACTGATTTGTAATGAATTGGAATTTGGGCTCAAATGGATTCTGTTTAATTTTTCTTTTAAGTTTGAGTCTGCCAGTATCATCCAGTACTGTGACTATTTCCCAGTTCTTTTTCAGCTGTGCAGCAAATGGGAGAAGGTTCCTATTAAACTAAAGTG
This sequence comes from Dasypus novemcinctus, assembly GCF_030445035.2. Taxonomy (NCBI): domain Eukaryota; kingdom Metazoa; phylum Chordata; class Mammalia; order Cingulata; family Dasypodidae; genus Dasypus; species Dasypus novemcinctus. Next base: position 44,205,459 of record NC_080674.1, on the reverse strand, counting down.
GGGGAGATTTGGGGGATAGTTGGGACAGAGGGAAATAGTACCTCCTCAGGTATCAAGAAACTAGTTTTCTGGAAGAAGAAAATTCCTGAATCAGGGTTTTTCAATAAATTGGCTGCTCTTAATCACATCTGATTGGTTTTGGAGACTGGAGAAGGCCTTACTAGAAATTAGAATGTGCTTTATTTATTTTTCCACTGATTTCATGTATATATATTTTTCACTTTAAAAACAGTATATTGAAATATGTCATTCATACATTGATGTATATTTTGAAGACTCCAACTATTAGAGATATTCATCTCTTCCTTCAGTTTTGCTACCGTGTGCCTCATGTATCATAGGTCACCCAGGATACATAGTATTAATATTTATTATAATTACTTCTTCTTGGTGAATTTCTCCTTTTAATATATAATGACCTTCCTAATCCTTAAAACATTTTTGCATTTAAAATCTGTTTTGTCTGATATTAGTATTGCTACTCCAGCTCTTTATTGGTTACAATTTGCATGGAATATCTTTCTTTAAAGATTTATTTTTTTAATTTCTTTCTCTCCCCTTACCCCCCCAGTTGTCTGCTCTCTGTGTCCATTCGCTGTGTGTTCTTCTGTGGCCGCTTCTATCCTTAGCAGCAGCAGCACTGGGAATCTCTGTTTCTTTTTGTTGTGTCTTCTTCTTGTGTCAGCTCTCTGTGTGTGCGGCGCCATTCTTGGGCAGGCTACACTTTCTTTCATGCTGGGCGGCTCTCCTTATGGGGCGCACTCCTTGTGCATGGGGCTCCCCTATGTGGGGGACACCCCTGCATGGCAGGGCACTCCTTGTGCGCATCAGCACTGTGCATGGGCCAACTCTATTGGGGTCAAGGAGGCCTGGGGTTTGAACCGCAGACCTCCCATGTGGTAGGCGGATGCCCTATCCATTGGGCCAAGTCCGCTTTCCTGCATGGAATATCTTTTTCCAACCTTTCACTTTCAACTTGGTTGGGTTCTTATGTCTGAGTTGCATTTCTTGTAGACAGCATATAGATGGCTCATTTTGTTAATCCATTCTATCAGTCTCTGTCTTTTGAGTGGGAAGTTCAAGCCATTAACATTCAGTGTTATTACTCTAAAGGCATTGCTTACTTCATGCATTTTATCCTTTGGCATTCCATTGTCATATCTTACTATTGTCTGTCTTTTTACCCTTCCTGATAATCTTCAATTCTACACTGTTTTCCAGTTTTCTGCCCTTGTTTTTTCCTTTCAGGTTGCAGCACCCCCTATAGAATTTCTTGTAATTCTGGTCTTTTGGTAACATATTTTCTCAGTTTTTGTTTGTTTGTGAAGACTTTCAACTCACCATCATTTCTGAAGGACATTTTTTCTGGATACAGAATTCTGGACTGGCAGTTTTTCTCTTTTGGTACCATAAATACATCATACCACTTTTTTCTCACCTCCATGGTTTCTGATGAGAGGTTAACACTCAATCTAATTGAGGTTCCCTTGTATATGATGCTTTTCTCTTGTGCTTTCAGAATCTTTATCTCTGTTATTTGTAATTTTGGATAGTAGGAGACTTGGATTTATTCTGTTTGGGGTGTGTTGTCCTTCTTGGATGTTGATATTTATGTCCTTTGTAAGGGTTGTGAAGTTTTTGGTCATTATTTCCTCAAATATTCTTTTGAAAATGTCCCTTTTCCATTCTTTTCTTCTGGGATATCTGCAACACATATGTTTGTGCATTTTGCGTTGTGATTCAATTCCCTGAGACCCTGTTTTGTTTTTTTTCCATTCTTTTCTCTTTTTGTTCTGTCTTCAATATCACTAATTTTATCTTTGAACAATTCAAATCTGCTGTTACGTGACTCTATTGCGTTTTTTTTATTTTAATTTTTTTAAAGATACTTAGATCACATAAATGTTACATATAAAATAAAGGGGATTCCCACATGCCCCGCTCCCCACATCTCCCACACTTCCCTACATTAACAACATCCCTCATTAGTGTGGTATATTCACTGCAATTGATGAACACATTTTGGAGCACTGCCACTAAATATGGATAACATTTTACATTGAAGTCTACACTCTCTCCCACCCAGTTCTGTAGATTATGGCTTGTATCTGTCATTGCAGTATCATTCTGGACAATTCCAAGTCCCGAAAATACCCCTATATTATACCTATTTTTCCCTCTTCCTGTCCTCAGAACCTCCAGTGGTCACTGCCTCCATATCAATGATATAATTTCTTTCATTACTAGAATCACAATGAGTCTAGAGTAGAATACCAGTAAGTCTACTTTAGTCCATAGTTCTTTCCCCAATCCTGAGGATTCTGGGATGGTGATGTCCATTCCACCTCTAATAGAGAGGGGGCTTTGATCCCAAAGGGTCAGTGGATGGGACTCTTTTTCTTGCAGTTGTAGACTCTCTCAGTTCCTTGGTATGGTGGTTGTCCATCATCACCTCTTCATTAGTTGTCTTGGGTGAGACCAATGAACTAGAGAGTAGGTGTTGCAACTCCGTTGAGATTCAGGGCCCAGTTGGCACATGGACTGTTGTATCTCATCCACTGTGTCTTTCATTCCCATTAGCTCTGTTACTTATCTTGGCAGGCTTTCAGATTGTTCTTTATGTTCACCTAGTATCTTGATATCCTTTAGTGCTTTAATCATATTTTGCTTCAGTTCCTTGAATTGATTGAGAAGATTTGTGTGGTTATTATTGTTTAATTGTCTTAAATCCTGCATCTTGTCAGAATATTTGGTCTGTTCCTTTGGCTGGGCCATCTCTTCTGTTTCCTAATATGGCTTGTAATGCTTTGCTGATGTTTAGGCATCAGAATGTTCGTGAATTTACTCTGATGGTCAATTTCTGTCTTGCCCAATGGTTTTATTTTCATGGCTCCTCTTTAATTTTTGGTTCAACTTATTCTGACTCTCTAAAATTACCCAGCTTAAGTTCTCAAAATTTGGCCAGGGACTTACTAATGTGTTTCTGGTCTGGCCAGAGCTGAGATTCAAAGTTGGCTCTGCTGGCCAAATTCACACACAGAAAACAAAAACACTCTCTGCCCTCTACCACACTGCCCCTTTTCTGAGGGAGGAAGATGTCTGTTCCCCTCTAAGTTGGCTGTAGTAGGCTAGGGATTTTATCCAGGCTGCATGCCTTGAGAGTGGGAAATGAATGCCCTTCCCGGCCGGCTGCCATGAAGGTTTTGTAACTCATGGTTGTTGTTTCCGGTTCTTCATCTCTCTGTCCATTGCCCTCTTGGGGTTGTGCAGCACTGGCCTTCTGCTTACCACCAAAGCCAGTCCCATGGACAGCTTTTGGTCCTTTGTCCATTGTTTTTTTTTTGTTTTTTTTTCCATTTTGAGGGAATTGAGCCATGCCTGCCTACTCTGACACGATCTTCCTGGAACTGCCTCATGTATATTTTAATGGGCTCTTGATGGAAGCTTATTGGGTTTGTTTTGTTATTCTGCCATCTTTTTAGAAACTTCTATAATTTCTTAGCCCTGGGTGGTTTTGATATTCTTTACCTAGGCGAATTGTGGTTATAAGAAAATTTAGAGATTCCTCTTCCATTGTAGTAATTTGAAAAATGGTATTTTTATCTTACGATTCTGTGCGCATCCTTTGGGTTAGAGAAGACTGTTGCATTTGCACCTTTGGTGGAAATATTTATATTATAGAGGTATTATGAAGGTTAAGAAAGGAATTGTTCAAAGTGGAAGGTGAATTTAGGTGGATAAATTGTGTTCTTTGAAAAAGATTGGGAGTTAGGGCTCTGATTTAAATATTGCCTGTTAGTCTTAACAAAACCTTTTTTTTTGTTCTGTCATTGTGAAATACTTGTATAGCCCAGCCTTGGATTTATTAGTATGAAGACTATTTTAGCAAAGTAGCAAATGCTAAAAAACATTTAAAAATACCAGAAATAATGAGAAGCCATCATTCCCTCTTCTGTTCCTCTCAATTGCAGTGGGTGTGGTGGGCAGACTAGCTCATTACTCACTGCCTTGGTCATCCTTGGGTAAGAAAGTGTTGAATTGCTGAAAACCATTGAAAATTATAAAATATAAGATTCTCTCTAGTTCTAAAATGGGATGCTTTTTATTGTTAAATTGTGAAGAGTACATATTAAGTGAGGAGCAAGCAAGGGATCTTTTTCTTTTGAGGAAAAAAAAAAATCTCTTGTTTTGCTCCTGATTAAGAAATCTGTAGTGGTTCTCAGTCAGTTGAGGTTTTTAAAGGATGGACAAACTCAGCTCTATTCCAGACCCCAGATCAAGCAGGAAAGCCTATTCCAATTGGAATAATGACAACAGTTCTTTGTTTCAAATACAGGAAATTTAAAATATCAAGATGGCTTTTCAGCTTGGAAACAGTAAAAAATATGAATGCTTATTCTCTAGTACATTCTTGAGTAAGGGTATATTGAGGTTAAACTTTTTGAGACTTTGTCACTTTGAAAATGTCTTAATTATATCATCACCATTGATTGGGCATCGTATTCAAAATTGAAACATAGGGAGCAGATGTGACTCAAGCAGCAGTTGCATGCCCGCTTCCTCATGGGAGGTCCCAGGTTTGAGTCCTGGTGCCTCCTGAAAAAACAAAAACAACAGGCAAAACAAATGAAAAAACCAACTCAGAGATGCCGACGTGGCTCAGTGGTTGAACACTGGTTCCCACGTGTGAGGGTCCTGGGTTCAATCCGTGGCCCCTGGTACTTTAAAAAACACTGAAACATACATTACCTAATTTTTTCTTATTTTAACTTCATTAAAAAAATAGAAATCACATGCCCATCTTTAAAGGTTCAAGGGGTTATGGATGAGGGAAGAGTGTCCTTAGTTATCATGAGGGAAGTTTGGGGGTTGATGTTCTGTATCCTGAATATGGTAGCTGTTACATGAATCTTTGTATGTGTTAAAATTCATAGTCCTGTACAACAGAAGGAAAAAAAGTTCAATTTGTATGTGTGATAGGTTTTTAAAAAATAGAAAATTAAAAGTACAAAAGGGTATACAACAAAAAGTAAATCTCTCTCCCTTCACCTTCCAGCTTTCCTTTTTGGAAGAATCTACTGTTAATCCGTTTCTTATGTATTCTCCCACTTAATCATTCTTAAGCATCCAAATATTCAGGGTAAATTGGGCAGAAGAGAAATGAACTGAAATTTGTTCAAGTAGTTCCTGAAAGACGCTATGTTTATTACTTTTGGAATAGATTTAAATATATTATTAATCAAGCCTAGTACTAATTTATTAAATATTATTTCTCTTTCAGTTGGCAAACATGAATTGACTGGGCATAAAGTTGCTGTGAAGATACTCAATCGACAGAAAATTCGAAGCCTTGATGTGGTAGGAAAAATCCGCAGAGAAATTCAGAACCTCAAGCTTTTCAGGCATCCTCATATAATTAAACTGTAAGCTGTGATTATATTAAATATGGTCAAATAATCTTCTCATTACTTTTAACTTACTTAATCGGACAGGAAAGGTAACTGACATTTCAAAACCTTCAGCTAATAGAAAGAAGAAGACTTTCTTCCTGTTCATATATTTATCTAACCCTGTTCTTGGTGTCTTAAGCCTTATGTTGATGTTTTGCCCTTATGTTTATCAGCTGTTATCCTTCTCATTTGCTCCTGTCTTCTGGGCAGATAACCCTATGATAGATAATGTTCAGTGCTCTATTGCTATAGAGTCAACAATGATGTGCTAGTTAAATATCCCTACCTCCAAATTTCCATACAACATAAGTTAGCCTCACTGGAGACAAAGTAGGAGAGTTACGTAGCTTATATCTGATAAAACAAATATTAAAATTTTAGGAATCCAATATTTCAGAGGGGTGGTATTCTTACTGCTGTTGTATATTGCCAGTTGTTCAGTCTACAGATAAGTTATTTACTGCTCAGCTCCTACTTCATTATGCAGGCTGCAGATGAAGATGTTTAGGCTTAGAAATTTTTAAAAAATGTTAATTTAGTTACCATAACTAAAATGTCCCCTTCTAACCATATTCACTGGTGTCAATTACATTCACAGTGTTGTGCCACCATCACCATCAGTTGCTTAGGTTTTTGACCTGAACTGGCTGACTCAAAATTTGTTTCACTGACACTGGTTCTCACTTGTTAAGGTGCCCTAGTTTTAAATGCCATCCATATCCTGATGACTCCTAAATGTAAATCTCCTACCTCAAAAACCTCTTCCCTGAACTCTAGACTTGTATGCTTACTGCCTACATACCATTTCCATTTGGAGGTCCATGAGGCATTTCAAACTCGACATGGCCAAAACTGAACTCTATTACCCTCCCAAACCTGCTCTTCCCAGATGCAAAAACTTAGGAACCATCTTCTTTCTCTTCCTTCCCACCATCCATTCCGTCTCTTCCTTCAGAATAAATCCACGATCTGTTTTTCACTTCATCATTATCACCTTAGTCTGAGCTACCATTTTTTCTCTTGTGAACTTTGGCACTAGCCTCCTGCTCCCACTTTTTGTTTACTGTCACTTTATACCATTGCCATCATTATCCTTTTAATATGTCAAATCACATGACTACACTGCTTAAAACCCTTAATAACTTTCCATTTTGCTTAGAATAAAACCCAAAGCCTCATTGTGGCCTATAAAATGCCCTGTCCTCTGGTCTACAGATACCTCTTTGATGCCACATCCTTTTTCTCTCCCCCAGCTCACTCTGCCCTAGCATTGTTAGCATTCCTTGAATATTCCAAGCAGGTTTCCCCCTGGATGCCTTTGCACTTGGTGTTTCCTCTGCTTGGTTCAACTTCTTCCTAGATAAAGGCATAGTTTATTCCTTATTCCTCCCTTATTCCTTTCAGGGTCTGCTGAAATGTTACTTTATCACAGAGGCCTTCTTTGACCACCTTGTATAAAATATCCCTCTTTATTTGCTTTATTCTCTTTATAGCACATTCCACCACCTGGTATATTGCTTATATATTTATTACCTATTTCCTGGCTCCTGGAACTTCATGAGGGTAGAGAATTTGTTCTCTACTGTTTTCCCAGCTCATGACACAGTGCTTGCTACATTATAAGAACTTAGTAAATATTTATTGAATGAATGAATGTTTTAATATTGGTAGAAAATGTTTTCTCTCACCAGGTACCAGGTCATCAGTACACCATCTGATATTTTCATGGTGATGGAATATGTTGCAGGAGGAGAGCTATTTGATTATATCTGTAAAAATGGAAGGGTAAGCAGTTCTGATTTAATCCTGTATATATATTGTAATTTCCCTCCTCCCTTAATAGCACCAAAATGTCAGAAAGCAGTTTTGATATTAGGTCTATTTAATAACATTCCCTTAATCATATTCCCTTAGAACTGTAGTTTATTTAGAACTAGAGAGGACCTTAAAGGATATCTTCTTTAGCCTACTTACACAGATGTGGAAACTGAGGCTCACAGTTTATGTATTTGCTTTAGGTCACATAATTTATCAATGACAGAGTTGGATTGAGACCCCAGAACTCCTGATCCTCAAACTTATGCTTTTAGGTGATGCAAATATTTTATATATATATGTATATATTTAACCCTTACAAAGTATATTGTTACATACTTAAAAGATCTAGGCCTTGCTAGAAAACCTTAGCTACATTTAAATTGCATTCATTTTTTGGTTTCAGAAATCTGATGTACCTGAAGTAGTAAGAACAGGCTCCATGAAGGAGGTAGGAATTAGACTTAAAGAATTTAGAGCTGGAAGGAACTTTAGAAGATATTTTGAACATTACTTTAAGTTAGAGATATGAAAGCTGACCCCTCTTCATGCCTTTTCCCACAGGCAGGTTCTGTGGTATGCAAAAGCCCATTTCTGGAAGAGCCCCATCTAGAAGCCAATTTTTGTCACTCCCAATCTAAAGTTCTTAAAATATTCATTCATTCATTCATTCATTATATATAGCATATCTGTTTTACTTTCATCCAAATCATACCCATTAACAAAGTTAGTTTTTATTTTACCAAGTTTCTTAACAAGGTTCATTTCAATTTCAGGTATTCTCTTCTTCCACATCCTTCCTGCCCTAAAAGTTCTACCTAGAAAAATGGAAACACGCACCAAGTTGAATTGATAGTTTTCTTATCTTTTCTCTTACAGTTTTTATTTCTTGGTCATTTTGTTTTACACTATGGGAATTTTCTTTAATTTTACCTGATATTAAAGTTAGCTGTCCTATTTTCTATTTCAGAGATCTTGTTTTCTGAAATGTTCTTTTCTTTAATTAGCCTGCTATTTTTTGTTCCACAGGTATATAATAATCTTGTGTCTCTGAGGATAATTAGGTTTACTTTTTTAATGTTTTCTGCATCTTGCATTGTTTCTGTACCTTTTGTGCTTCCTACTCCTTTTTTTCTATTTATTTTTTTGGTCTTTATCTTTTGTATATGGCTTTTCCTTAGTTATCTGGTGATTCTTGGTTTTCTGTTCATATTTAAGAGTGGGATACTAAATGTGGTTGATATTTAGTGAATGGTAGGCCTTCCCACAGGTTGAATAGGGAGGGACTTGTCTTATTAGGACACATGAAATGTCAGTAATTCGTTTTTGTCTTGAGTCAAACAGTTGCTCCAGAAGAAATCTTCCAGTATCCTGAAGGGTAACAGCTTAGCTGCCAGTGTTCTGAGAGCTGGGTGGGGAAGTTCACTAGTTAGTGTGTTGACTTTTGCCTGATACCCATGTTTCCCACTTGGTGCTCTTACCCTCCTTGATGTCCTTGAGAACAGAGCTGATTCATCATTACTAAAAAGTTAGACCATGATCTTATACCTCAGTAGGGGGGTGAGTTTAATTGCTTCTTACTTGCAGTCAACCATCCTGTTTTCAAGCCTACCTCTCACTTCTACCTTAGGAAGTTCCTGATGCTTCCAGTTTCTGAGCCTTCCCAGAATTCTATGTGCAGATGAATTTATTTCTATTCGGCTTCTACCCCTATGGGCTTAGGTTTCAACTTTCTCTGGTTGGCCAAGTCATTTAGCACTGTTCATCTGTTCCTTCTGATTACTGCTGTCTTGTCTCTTGCTCTTTTTAAAAAATCTTTTATTCATAATGTCATTATTAGTGATGTTTCAAGAAGTGGAGACAAAAGATGTGTGTTCAACCTGCAATGTTTTACTGGAAATATTTTTTGACTTTTTTTTTTCCAAAAAAGATTTATTTTTATTTATTTATTTCTCTTCCCCACCCCCTCATTGTTTGTGCTTAGTATCTGCTGTCTCTTCATTGTGTGCTCTCTGCATCTACTCATCCTCTTTTTTTAGGAGGCACCAGGAACCAAACCTGGGACCTCCCATATGGGATGGAGGTGCCCAATCGCTTGAGGCACATCTGCTCTCGTTGTATCTCTCATTGTGTCTCCTTGTTATGTCATCTTGTTGTGTCTTCTTGTTGAGTAGCTCACTGTCTTGCTTGTTTTCTTTAGGAGGCACTGGGAACTGAACCTGGGACCTCCTATGTGGTAGGTGGGCACCCAACTACCCAAGCCACATCCACTTCCCACGTTGGATTTTCCAGTCTTTCTTTTATAAATGTCTTCTCTTTCATCCTTTGTATTCTATTCATTATTAATAAAGTATAATACTCATTTTTGTATCCCTTCTATTTTATCTCTTACATTTTAAGTCAATTAAGTTTTCTCCTGCTCTTCCAGATTTTGACAGATGTTTTTTCCTCATGTACTATATTTGATATAGAGTATTAAAAATGAGCTTAACATTTCTTCTAGAAATAAAAGTGTTGGGTTGCTAAAGTATTAGCATTTTTTCTAGAGCACAGGATATCTCATAGTATTTTAATAATTTTAATTTTTCTTTTAAAAGAGATTGCCAGTTTATCTTTTCTTCCAGGTTATCCATGTCATTTAAGATGTGGAAGTATAGTTTTAGAATGCTAATTAGTGACCTGTGCTAGGGTACTGCATATTAGAGTTCTTTGCCTAGAGAATTAATTGCTTATTTATTAAATGTGACTTCTTGAAAGCAGGCATGTCCAAGTAACAGTTATCATTTATAGGGAAAAACATTATAAAATAGGGAAATATGGATACATTTTTAAAGACTGCTTTAAGAAATGTAGTTGTAGCATAAGATAGATTTTTTCAGTAAATACAAAAAATAAATGTATTTATACTTTATAAAACAAGTGCATTAAGGTTTTCATTTTGTTAAAATATATTTTATTCTAGGACTAATTATAGCATGGTTGCTCCCTAATTTATTAACAGTGCTTAAATGTTACTTCCTCATATAATACCCCCTACCCCACACCACTCTCTGTTCCTTTATTTTCCTTTGTTTTTCTTTGGAGTACTCTCACTTCTTGGCATTATATTTATATAATTTACATAATATTTATTTTTTTAATGACTATTTTACCAGCTAGATTTGGGCCTTTGTTTTCACTCATTGCTATGTTTTGAGTGTGTAGAATAGTGCATGGCACATTGAAGGTATTTAATACATATTTATTAAAGAAATGAAAGATTAAGTACTTCCAATTTATAGGAAAAAACAGGCTTAATTTCGAGAAGAAATAGAAGTTATTTCAAATAGCTCATAAGAAATAGAGGAAAGCAAGCTATTACAGGGAGTCAGAGGAAATTATTAGAAAGCTGAGTTACAGATTTGGGTTATAAATTAGCCTTCTAGCATTTCCATTTTGTCCTATGTGTATCTCTTCATTATTTCAAAAGTTTTTCATGAGTGAGTTTCATTTAGAAGGTTTCATGCATTTTGACAATTTTATACATTGGAGAAATTCTACTTATAGCAGAATTTTATTGAAGGCCAGACCATAAAGATACTCTTCTGCTTTTCTTAGCTGGATGAAAAAGAAAGTCGTCGTCTGTTCCAACAAATCCTTTCTGGAGTGGATTACTGTCACAGGCATATGGTGGTCCATAGAGATTTAAAACCTGAAAATGTCCTACTTGATGCACACATGAATGCAAAGATAGCTGATTTTGGTAAGGATATTTCTTTGTTTCATATGTTCATTATGTTTAACAAACATGGGTAGCATTATTCAGATAATTTTAACTTTTATATGGTAGAATGAGTATTCCAAAGTAGTATATCTTCACCATTTTTCCTATGAGCACACATAGGGAGAATACCTAAGGAATTATTTTTCCTTAGCTTTATATCTTTAAAAAGTGTGTGAATTTTGTGACAATAGGTTAATAATTTAAGTTGGCAGCATAAGAAATATCATTTGAAAAGAGAAAGAGACTATTATTTGCAAAGGAAAAGGGTAGCAACCTTATTTCCATATGTTCTTTTGGTCAAATATGGAGCAGGTGGAAAGTGACTGCAGTAGAATTATTCAAAACTTTGAAAGCCAGAAGGTAAATTAAATGAACACAATTATTTTAAAAAGGCTAAATATTTTTAAGAGATAGAAAAAAAGCATAATTTCAATTTGAGGAAGATTCTTTTGTCAAAAATGAATTTATTTTTCCTTTCCTTCCTATATAGATTTCCATTGACATTATTAAACCTAAGAGAAAAATATATCTTTGCAACTCTTCTTTTGGTGGCATTAACTCAAATCAGAGTTTTGAATATATAGATATCTGTTGGGACTCAGAATATATACATCAGTTGGGACCGAACAGTGCCAACTCTGAGCTCCTGATTTTTATGTGATTGGCTAAATTATTTGACTTTTTTCCTTATTTTTTAATTGTTCTGATTATTCTTATAGAGTGCATTTTTGAGGGGGCAGTGTTTCATTTGCAGGGACTGAGGTTTCATTTTGGAATTAAATTATACAGGAACTTTTAAGATATAAAATTATTATTGTGTGTGTTTTAAAGACTCAGAATAGGGTTAATAGAAACTTTGAATTTTAATCCTTCTATTAATCTGTTACAGATTTTTTCCTAGTAATTCTATATTAATAAAACTTAAACATGCTAAGTTTATTCTAGTAAGCAAAATAACCAGTAACTTAATGTATACTCAGTAGTTTAGTAATGGACTAATTTTAAATGTTGAAATAGATTACAAATTTTAGGGCCTAATGGCAGAATATTTGGGATTAGTAAAGACTAGGATTTTGTTGACTTAAAGAACATGATTTATCACTTTCATGCAAACTCAGTTTTATGGTTTAATGGGGTTTTGGTTTATATTTTTGTCCTTGGGAAATCCTGAGTAGCTGATTTTGTGCACTTTCAGGTCTTTCAAACATGATGTCAGATGGTGAATTTTTAAGAACAAGTTGTGGCTCACCCAACTATGCTGCACCAGAAGTAATTTCAGGAAGGTAGTATTTGACATCCCCTGCCATACATTTTTGTAATTGTCTTTTCTTCTTAGATTTTATTAGTCTGGAGTATCATATTAAACTCTTAGTGAAAGGAAAGAAACTTAGGGATTATTCTTTTCTTACCAGAATGTGTTCTGTTTTAAGAATAAAACATTATAAGTGAATATGGGTTAATGACTTCATTTATAGAGGAGAATGTAGATTTGTAAGTCGATATTATATTAAAATAGTTAGATGAGAGTACTTTCATTTTTTCTCTGGTAGAAGAAATAGAAGGTAGTTTTAAAACTAGCAAGCTTTAAAGGCAGGTTAAGACATTAAAAACTTGAATAATACAGAGAACCCAGTAGTTAGAAATGGTTTACATTTACTTCGATGAAGAATTAAAGTTGTAATGTATAGCTTTAATTTTTCAAATAGATGGCATTTTTGTAGTAACTTTGGACTTTATGATAAGAAGGTATCTTGGAGAATCAGACTGAAGTATTTATAAAATATTCATACTTCATTATGTTGTATCTTCATTCTTTAAATTTTTTATAGAATGTAATATTATAAGGATTCTAACCTCTCAATTTACTAACCACCAGCATTGAAAACATGAGGGTATTTGTACTGCATAGCTTTTTGCATAGTTTAGAATATAGGGAATTTAATATTTTAAAAAGAATAACTCTGTTCTTTACTATACCAGTGAAATTGGAACAGAGAGGCTTAAATTTGCTTAATAACTTTTATAAGTAACCAAACCATGTTTCTTTGTTTGAATATCTCACATCTTGATTTAGATTGTAGAAATACTGTAGTATTTTCTTTGATTTTGGAAAGCACTGAGGCAGAGTATTTTCACAACCTTCCTTGCCTAGCCTGCTCACAGAAATGGTATTTGTGTAAAGGCATGTCAGTGAATAAGGCAGGAGTACTTAATCTTAGTTTTATTGCACTTCATTGTTATATTTTTGTATTATCTTAATGTCTAACGTTCTTTTTACTATTATTATTATTATTTCATTTGTGTTGTCTATCTTAATCCTTTTGGGAAAAAAACAATTCAGGACCTGGATGCTTGGGCAGTGTTAATTAATTAAATAAAAATAAATGCATTATAATTATACATATATACAATGGACCATTACTAGAATCTAATTTTCCCAGTTTGAATAAGCTGTAAGGTCTGGGTGAATGCAAACTTTTCCTTTCCAAAGGGTATTTACTGATGAGCTAAACAGTTTATTTTATTAATTTAAAGAAATCCTTACCTTGAAGCCAGAATTTGAGTGGGTGATCTAACTGTCCTGTGGCTAGTTAAGTCATTTGGCTACAGTATACTGCATATGGCAATTTAAATCTTCTGTGAACCAGTTAGCTTAGTTTCCTTGCACAGCCTTGGGCTCCTAGTACCTTGGTAGGGGATCCTTGGTTGGGGACAGTGTAATCAGACTCCATCACTAAAGAACATTTGCAGTTGATGAAAGATCATTTAGTCTCTCCTCTGTAACCAAAAAACAATGGATTTAAATTCAGTAATATGTTTGTGGAAGGTTTCGCTTACTGGTTCGATACTCTAAGGGCTACAGTTAGGTATTAAGAATGGAATTTTAGACATCGTCTATAACTTGGGAAAGTTCTTGACTATTGTTTTCAAAGATGAAAGAAATGACTTTTTTTTTTAAAGATTTACTTTATTTCTCGCGGCCCGCCCCGCCCCACCTTGTTTGCACTCACTGTCTGTTCTTTGTGTCTGTTCGTTGTGTGCTGGTCTTCTTTTTAGGGGGCACTGGAATTGAACCCGGAACCTCCCATGTGGAAGGGAGACACCCAATGGCTTGAGCCACTTCTGCTCCCTAAAATGAATGAATTTATATTATCTTTTATAATATAATATATATTTATCATTTTTATAGTATGAGAAAATTAGGAACTTTATGTATAGCAAACAGCAGTGGCTATAGAAACAGTTTTCTGACTAATAATTCTTTGTGAGGTATCCATATTTGAAATTTTTGATTAATTGGATTTTAGTTACTAATGATTATATCATACAAGTATTATCTTCTGTTACAGATTATATGCAGGTCCAGAAGTAGATATATGGAGCAGTGGAGTTATTCTCTATGCTTTATTATGTGGAACCCTGCCATTTGATGATGATCATGTGCCAACCCTTTTTAAGAAGATATGTGATGGGATCTTTTATACCCCTCAGTATTTAAATCCCTCTGTGATTAGCCTTTTGAAACATATGCTGCAGGTGGATCCCATGAAGAGGGCCACAATCAAAGATATCAGGTAATAAAGCAAGTTAGAGTTTATCAGATATAATATTATGCATAATATAAGTAGAGTGAAAAATAAAGTAGCAGAACACTATATACAGTGTAATTTTGTTTCTGTGTTACTAAGTACAGTAAATAGACATATATTTATGTTACTTTGGCATTTAAAAAAATACCTGGCAGAATATACACCAAACTAGTTACTTTAGGAAAGTACAATGATTGATAGAAGAGAGGGATTTCATTTTTATTCACACGTTTATTTGATTTGAAATGGTTACAGTGAATATTATATTACCTTTTTTTATTTGAGAAGTTGTGAGTTTATAAAACAGTCATGCATACCATACAGGATTCCTGTATCTCACCCCTCTACCAACATCTTTATATCACTTTTTAAATTAAAAGCAAAACAAAACAAACAACAAACAAATGGAAAATTAAAAAAAGACCCTGGTGGGGTGTTAAATTTTTTAGTGTTTCTTTAGGATTTTCTATACTATGCTTCATATTTAGATTTATTATAAGCATTACATATGAAATAGCTGTTTTATAGGTAAAAAAACTGTCCGTAATACCACCTGATAGTTTAAATAAGGCTTATGACAAATCTACTTCTCTAGTTTGGGTGAGCCATTCCTGATGACAACTTAAAAAAATTGACTCTAAGCTCTATTACTTCTGCCACTTTTTTCTTTCTTTTTTTCTTTGAAAATTTGTCTTAGTTTTCTAATGGTTAGGCTACATGTTCTTAGGCATTGGGGAGATGGAAGAAGAAAATCTGATAGCATATTAAATAAAAAGGCATCAGGTAATGAAGTAGGGAAGATTTTACTTAGAACTTGAGGCTTAATTCCTTTCCATTTACTCCTATGCTTTTGACTAGTACTAAAAAAAAGTGAATGAGACTGGAAAGACATAATTCTACAATGCAAAGGAGAGGTCCTAACATTCTTTAAAATGTTTAGTTTTTTTTAGGTGGCCATACCTGGGAAGCAGGTGTTCAGCCACTGAGCTATATCTGCTCCCCAATGAGAGTTGTTTTTTTTGTTTGTTTTTTTTGTTTGTTTTTAGGAGGTACCAGATTGATCGAACCTGGGACCTCCTCATATTTGGAAAGCAGGCACTCAACCACTTGAGATATATCTGCTCCACACACTGATTTTGATACCTTGAGCAAGTTCCTTGATCTGTTTGAACCTCAGATCCTTCATGTAAAACAGGGGATGTTGTCTTCATAGAGTTATTTTGAAGATGAAGTTGAGATAATGTATATAAAATGTTTACACTAAAACCTGGCACAGAGTAAGCATTCAGTGAAGTCTATTTTTGAGGATATTATATTTTGCGTTTTTTGCTTATCATTATATCAAAAGAGTCGCACAATATGTAGGTTTAAACTGTTCTTAACTGTTCTCTTTCTGATCTGGTAATAGACTGTTCTTTGTAATTGTCATTTGTTCCAAAATTTTTATTTAAAGTGTAGACTTTCTTTTTTCCATTGCTCTGTCAATGCTTCTCCTTAAAATCAGAGGGAGGCTAGAATATTTTCCCCAGACTGTTCAAAGAATTGTGAGACTGAGTGGGAAAAATCTTGCTTTCAAAAATAATAATTAACGTGAACTATAATCCATGCTTAGCGTCAATGCTTCAAAATGTGTTTATCAATTGCAGTGAATATACCACACTAAGGAAAGATGTTGCCAATGTGGGAAAACGTGGGAAGTGTGGGGAGTGGGGCATATGGGAATCCCCTATATATCCTTTGTAACATTTATGTAATCGAAGTATCTTTTAAAAAATAAAAAAAGTGGAAAAAAAAGAAAAAGAATACATTGTGGGTATAAATATAAATGAACTCATATAGTAAATTCCTCACACTGTTACTTTCACTGTCAGCTCTACTCAAAATTCTTATCCCCACTCTGCCATTTTCTCTCAGGGAACATGAATGGTTTAAACAGGACCTCCCAAAGTATCTCTTTCCCGAGGATCCCTCATATAGTTCAACCATGATTGATGACGAAGCCTTAAAAGAAGTATGTGAAAAATTTGAATGCTCAGAAGAGGAGGTTCTTAGCTGCCTTTATAACAGAAATCATCAGGACCCTTTGGCAGTTGCTTATCACCTTATAATAGATAACAGGAGAATAATGAATGAAGCCAAAGATTTCTACTTAGCGACAAGTCCACCTGATTCTTTTCTGGATGATCACCATTTGACTCGGCCTCATCCTGAAAGAGTACCATTCTTAGTTGCTGAAACACCAAGGGCACGTCATACCCTTGATGAATTAAATCCACAGAAATCCAAACACCAAGGTGTAAGGAAAGCGAAATGGCATTTGGGAATTAGAAGTCAAAGTCGGCCAAATGATATCATGGCAGAAGTTTGTAGAGCAATTAAACAATTAGATTATGAATGGAAGGTAAGAAAGAAAGAACATTCTGATTATTAAGCACAATCGGCAAACCTGCCATATACAAAATATTTTATAAAGAATAGCTTTTGACTCTTCTTTTGTCCATACTATATGCTAGGTTGTAAACCCATATTATCTACGTGTTCGAAGGAAGAATCCTGTGACAAGCACATACTCCAAAATGAGTCTACAGTTATATCAAGTGGATAGTAGAACTTACTTATTGGATTTCCGTAGTATTGATGGTACGTACATCTCTCGGGCTGTGTAGATGAAATATTTGACCTTGTTACTTAAATGGACTGTTACCTCTCTCCTCATTTGTAACCTTGGGCAAGACATTTGACTTCTCTAGGTTTATCTTTTCTTAACAATAAAATAAGGGGTTGGATAAGATAATCTCTAGGATTCCTCCAAATTTTAAGTGCATCAATCTATGAGAATATAGAGGGATAATTTTTTATTGCTAAAGGATGACGTTTATTAAGTCTAAAGTAGTCTTGAATTGCAGGACTGATTAGTAGCTACATACAGTACTTAATCTTGATTAGCCATCATGAGAATACTTGCTGTATGTAAAACAGGCAAGTGGTTTAACATAGGCCCATTTCTTCTGTCTTAGAAGTTATTCAAAATAAGCAGTCTTTTGATAGCTGGTCATTGTTTGAGGGAGTAAATTCAACACTGGTAAAAAAAATATATATTTTTTGCTGTAGTGGATTATTATAATTGAGATTCTCTTTTACCCAGATGAAATTACTGAAGCCAAATCAGGGACTGCCACTCCACAGAGATCCGGATCAGTAAGCAATTATCGATCTTGCCAAAGGAATGATTCAGATGCTGAGGCTCAAGGAAAATCCTCAGAAGTTTCTCTTACCTCATCTGTAACCTCACTTGACTCTTCTCCTGTTGACTTAACTCCAAGACCTGGAAGTCACACAATAGAATTTTTTGAGATGTGTGCAAATCTAATTAAAATTCTTGCACAGTAAACCTAAAATGTGGCTTATTTTTTTGATAGCAATAAGCATGAATAAATCATAGCTAATTGCTTCCATTTGTAATCAAGTTATACATAATTATAACAGAATTGGCCTTTTGGAATGCAATTTGCACACGGACTGAAACATGATTAATGAATTAGGATTATTTTGTTGCTCATTGTTCAGTAAACACATAGTATAATATCATATACCCAAATGAATTCTATGTCTCTCAGGCTCACTTGATTTTTGGCTATTTTGTATTTAGTGTATACAGAGCTTTGTAGAATATTAGTTTGCCATAAAGCATTTCATATATTATTACATGCTGATATGTTGAACATTTGCTTCATAAATTGATTCAATAAAGATTTGCCTAGAATCCCCAGAGACCTTTATAGGTGATTTTGTTTTCTGGGTCCTTAACCTTTTAAATAGCAAGTATCTTCCAACAGTAGTAATAGACTGGATACTCTTTTCCATTTTCCTCTTAAAATTCTATATTATATAGTAAGTGCTATCTAAGATATTAGACACAATTAAAATTTTTCTTTAGCTTGGCAAGTCCAAAAACACACAGAAATTATATATTCAGATACTCTAGGCACTAGTTTACTCTTACATGCCCCACAATAGTCTGTACAGAAAAAGTGCTTTTTGTCTTAAGATTTGAGTTGCATATAATCTAAATAAATCATGCTGTATTCTTTCCAGTTTCACAAATCATCATTCATTGATGTCAGTCAGTATTGAATGTATGCAAAAATTTCTAGTCATTTAATTGCATATCTTTTAAATGGGCTCAGTGCATAGAAATAACATCTTTTACCAACAGTTTAAATGTTTGGCTATGACTTTTTTCCCCAAAATTTTATTATAAATTTTTAAAAGCAGAAAAATTGAAAGACCAGTAGAATGATCACATATACTTACCACTTAGATTCACCAGTTAACATTGTTGCCATATTTGATTTATCTATCTCTATATATGTCTATATATAGATATTTATGTGTATATATATGTGCATATCTATATGTAGTTTTTTCCTTGAACCATTTGTATGTTGAAGACATACTTGTCACCCCTAAATATTTCAGATATCTCCTAAAAATAAGGAAATTCTCCTTATTTTTATAAAATTAATTCCCTAATATCTGATACTCAGTTCATATTCAGATTTCCCCAGTTGTCTTTCAAATTTCTTTTAGAGTAGGTCATTTCAAACCAGAATCCAATTAAGGTTTACACATTGTATTTGATTATTATGGCTCTTTAGTCAGATAAGACTATTATAATTTTGATAAAATATGGAATTGTTTAGTTCTTCTAAATGGTCACCTTTCATAGCCTTGTTTTGGGTTTTCATTACTTCTAAAAAAAAGAGAATGATGGGCACTGCCTAAAGATTATTATCCTTCTTAAGATCCATGGTTATATCTTCTTTTTTCACTCTTAATAATAGCATCACATAATAGGTGTAAAGAAAATTTAAAGTCACAGAAAAAACTGATGATGTATATGCTAATAAAAAATAAAAAATCTTGTGTGATCTATTGATTTTTTTCAGTATTAATCATTTTTCCGTTGCTACAGAGCTATCTCTTTTTTTAAGAATCTTTGTATTTTAGTATTGCTTTTGGTAAATTCAGTGAGCACCTATGTCATCAGATGATAATGTACTCAAATGTCACGATAGCTTGATAAACAATTACTATAGTTGTAGATTTGGCTCTAGCACTGAATTTAAAAGAAAAATCTTGCTTCTTTTTGTACAGGGCTTGTTCTATTCAAATTAGAATTTGGAAGTTATAACAAAAATAATAGGAGTTCCATTTAAATATGAGTTCACAACTGTATTTATAACTTGTATGTGGCCCTTGTTTTGAGCATCATGGTTTTGCTTAGGTTTTGCTACATGCATTATGTTCCTGATGTTAAAAACAGAAGACTGTATTTTTAGTTAGAGATTTGTATATAGAAGTAGTATCTCTATAATGTCTCTGCTGTAGGGACAGGGAACAAAGGAGGAACCAATTAAATAGGACCATTTAAAAATTGTTAATTTTGTAAACTTTTGCTTCTTTTTATAAGTTATTAAAATTCCTTTTAGTTACTGAGTTTATTTTAAAGATGTTTAAATATTGCACTTGTACAAATAGTATAATAAATGCACAGAATATTGCAGTAAGTTCTTTTTTTAAGGTGGGATATTTGAAATGACAACTTCTGGTTAAGTATGTCAAGGTTGCACCAGAATTTTCACCAGTTTATTATAATTTGCAAATTCTTATTAATATTGAAGATAATAAGGGGAGGAAATCAATGCAAATAATTTTTAATCTTTCTTTTAAATGTCTTTTCAGCAATTTATATTTTTTGGGATTTTATGCAACCATATTTTTACTTTGTTTTGACAACTGAAAGATGTATAAGGTTTTTGCCAGAAATGTACTGTATACAAAGTTTTAAATATAACAGATTTTACTGAAATGTAAAAAATTTGCCAGTAAAAATAAATGATTTCTCACTGAGAGGAACTTTTCTACCAGATTGGGGGATATGGGAGCTTAATATATCATCTAATTTAACATAATTTCACTGAAATAAACATTGTTTTTACTTTATTTTTCTTGAGATGCTTTTGTAGTTTTTTAGAATTTTAGATGATTTTATATAAAAAGTGCCCTCTATTCCTGTTCACTGCCCTTTTTAACCTTGTAGTGATAACCATTCACATTTAATTTGAATTAATGCTTGGTGGTCTATGGCTAGCTGTAGAACTCCATGAATCTATGCTGTAAACAAGTGCCTTTGGAATGAAAGAAAAGTGTGTGCTGTTAAATCTTTTCCGTTAACTCCCTACCCTTTTCCCCATCCACAATAGAAGTTTTCATTTTGCATTCTTGTGACAGGCGTATGAAATTCCACATACATCATACCATAAATTGGTGGTAAAGTAGAAATCAATCTTTGTGGTGCAGTATTTCTGAGAAGTGTTCATGTATGATTAGACCAGAGTATACTTACATATGCAATTTCAAATATCTTGATTTGGAAAGATGGTATATAATAAAGGAAAAAAACATTTTTCATCTGTTACAATGTGTTTACTTTTTTAATCTCTGGGAAAACAAAATGAAAAAGTGTTTATAGCTGAACACCTGTGCATTGTTTTTAACAGTGTACTTAAATATAAACTATAGTACTTGACTAAATTTTAGCCTTCAAAAATTGTGATTTTTTTTTGGTCTCAAATTAGTGAATTTTGTTTTCATTTATAAATAAATTGTCTAAACAAAATAAGACATATACCTTAAAAGCCAAAGCAACTACCATTTATCCCCTGGCTGCTAACATAGATTTTGGCTAAAATTTCATTTGTAGTGTTAAATCTTATATCTCATATGGCACTCTTAAGCAGGGCTTGTGTTAAATTTTTGACATTCTAAATCTTTAAGGTAGCTTGAAACTTATAAAAAAAGAAAACAGTACTAAAGGGTGTTATGGGCAGCTTATAAGGTTGCTCTTTTGGGGAATTTACAAGTATTTACCCTAACTACAAAATTGTACAAGAAATTCTCATGTTTGAAAAATCACATTCATTAAAATAGCTAATATTTATTGAACTGTTTAAGTATGGGCATATTGTATATGTCAATAAATGTTAATGATACATTTAGAGGATTACTAGCAACTCGGAAGATGATCATGTCTAGAAAAAGACAACATAGGAAACAATGCTAAATATATCAGTTGGTGCATCAAGATCATAGACACAAAGTAAGTAGGGAGGTAGTGGATAAAGTGTAAAAACTTAGTGGGAGGTAGCTTTTCCAGGGCAGGGTGGATCAAGGTTAAGTGATATGAAAGATTTAGGATAGATCCATAGAAGAAAGGCGTAGAGTTTCAAGCACCATGATTATTCACTCTGCAAACTGTATCCCTTCATGTGGCTCCTATGAACCATGCACTATGAATGTGGCCATCAGACATCAGTCT
The DNA here is from genome assembly GCF_030445035.2 of Dasypus novemcinctus. NCBI lineage: Eukaryota > Metazoa > Chordata > Mammalia > Cingulata > Dasypodidae > Dasypus > Dasypus novemcinctus. Next base: position 44,183,460 of record NC_080674.1, on the reverse strand, counting down.
TGCTCTGAGTGTCTTGTAGGGAGATAGATATTTTAAAAATAACTTTCACAGAAGTATAACATACAAGAAGGTGCATAAATCCCGTGTATTCAGCTTAATGAATTTTCAATTTGAAGTTTACAGTGAACATGACTGAGCCTCTACCAGACTGAGAAACCTTAATGATGCTAAGAAATGCTAGAGTATCATTTCTGCTCTATTCTATAGGTAACAGAAAAATCCTAGTACCATTCTGGAAAGAACTACACAAGGGTGTCAATACCAGGAAGTGGAGATCACTGAAGGCCATTTTGGAGGTTGGTTACCACAATTATGCACTGTTCATTTTGAAAATATTGGTTCACTTATGCAGCTTTTTCAAACATTGGCATATTTAATCAAACTATAAATAAAAATCACATCTGATATCTCTGCTGTTCTCATCAGAAAAGTTTTGGAAGTATTGGGAAGCTGTCAAGATCAAGATGTAGGATACAAAATTTCCAAAATCCTAATTTTGCTTAAAACCTTGAGTTTTACCTTTGACAACAAACAATGAAGTAATTGACTCCCTTTGTTTATTTTCAAGAAAAGTGTCATATACCCAAGTCTGAGTAACCAGTTTGTCTGTCAGTCACTCTTGTGTTCCAAGAAAGAAGTGCCTACTTTATAACACCATCTCACAAGTGCTCTTCCTTGAGGCATATTTTAGTATGCAGAAGTGCTTTATGAGTATTTCCCATATTGTCACCCAAAATATTAAAAAGGGTATTAGAGATCGTTTTAATGAAATCTTTTTTTTTTTTTTTTAACTGGGTTACTTTTTTTTTTTTATTGACTTTGTAATATTACATTAAAAATATATATGTGAGGTCCCATTCAACCCCACCCCCCCACCCCCCCCTCTCCCCCCCCCACCCCCCCTCTCCCCCCCCAACAACACTCGTTCCCATCATCATGACACATCCATTGGATTTGGTAAGTATTAATGAAATCTTTACTGCTTCTTTGAGGACATTCTTAAATGAACTGCTCTCCGCCCCCCTTTTTTTTCTTTTTAAGGAGGTACCAGAGATTGAAGCCAAGACCTCCCACGTGGGAAGTAGGCACTCAACAACTTAAGCTACATCCGCTCACAGTGAAGTGCTTTTAATTTTAATTTTTTCTTTCTTTCTGTGTGTGTGATGATGAAGGAGCTAATGACTAGTTCATTGTAGTGTCAGGGTTTCTTTCCACTGACGTGTGGGCAGTTTTACCCATCAGTGATTCTCACCATCAGTGCAGATGTCTAGATTTTGAAAGAGGGAAATAAGGTTTTTATATTAGTATGAAAACAGTTTTGACTTTGAAGACTCCCGAAAGATTCTTGGCGACCCCGAAGGGTCTGCATATCAGTCTTTGAGAATCACTGGTTTACATCAGTTATTCTCAAGGGTCCTTTTTTCCCCCTCTGGGGCCATTTGGGAATGCGTGGAGGCATATTTGGTTGTTACAATTCGGACGGGGGCGGTGATTCTGATATCTAGGGGGTAGGGAGTAGGGAGTAGGGATGCTGTTAAACACCCTCCAGTCCAGGGCACACCCCCCCCAACAAAGAATTATACATCCTCAAATGTCAATAGTGCCGAGGTTAAGAAACCCTGGTCTACAAAAATGGTCTTCCTTTGCGTAAGATAACTACATGGATAATCTTAGTATTTCAATTTTCGAAACATTTATCGCTGCTAGATTTGACCACTTTTTAAATGAACCACAGCTATTTCAGGTCACAATTCTCTTTTCTGTGTCGACTTTATTCGTTAATTCCACGTGAAATCTGCAGTTCCGTCACCGCCTTTCCTAACTTCGCCACCTGAACGCGTTTTCAATCCAGTTTGGCTCTCTCTGTCCTCTGCGCCTGGTCGGCCTCATCAGCTAGGCTGTAAACTCTTTTAGCGGAAGACCTGTCTTAATCTTCTGAATTCCCCCTCAAAATCATTTTCCCGCGCCTTGTTTGCTTTACCTGCTGACTGGATGGACCGCGCTCTGCGGCCGGGGTTGCCACAATTCGCGCGCACCTCAGCTCGCGCAGCCGCATTTTTCTGCGTTTCCGCCCTGCGGCAGCCAGCGTGGCCCGACGCTCACTGCTGCCGAGAGAGGGCGGCCCCTGACCGGGTGGCCCGGACTACAAGTCCCGGAGGGTAATGCGGTAGGGCCTGAGGCAGTGTCTTTTGGGATTTGTGGTCCCAGGGAAAGGATTGGCCGAGCAGAAAGGTCTGAGCGTCATCTCTCTCCTGTCCGCTTCTCTGGGCTGATGAGACGCCTCGAATCGGCCATCCCTGGTTTCTAAGGAAACAAGGCACCTAAGCTGGCAAGGTAACTTCCGCTTCCGGTGAGCAAAGGGCAAGGGAATGTAAACACAGGACCCGTCCTCAGGTAACTGCGATTACCTGGGCCGCGGTGGAAGCCGGAGGAAGAGGAGGGAAACGTGGCGAGTTAATAGTTTGGTTAGGGGAGAAAGAAGCTTCAGAAGTCGGACTTGTGACCCATCCGGGTGTGGCAGAGTTCGGGATTCTAAGGTTGGTCTTCAGGGACAAGCGAATCTGGAGGCCCTCCCTTCTCCCACATATTTCATCCGAAGAACCGAGCTTGCTTCCCATTCCGCGTTAAAGGTATCTGGGGCCAAGGGCCAGTCTAGTGGTCTCGCGGGTAACATCCAGGGTATCTTTTATTTTGAACTTCCCACAATTTCGTTGTTATGGAGCGATGAGGGGAAAGTCGCTAGTACTGGTTTTTCTCTTGCCTTGACATCTAAGGTTAAATCGTTTCAAGTATTCTTCACCTTCGAACTCATTCCTGTGCCGGGAAGCCTTTTATGTGCTTTTATGATTTCCTGATCCTATTTATCTATTGGTTTCTCGACTTGGGTATTGCATCCTCGCATGCAGGGGAGACATACATTTGGTTTATGGCTGGGTAAAATGTCAAGCAGTCAATATTATTAAGGTCTACTGTGGAGCATTACACTAGCTAAAGAATTCAGAATACAATGTCGTTGTTTAGAATGTTTGTGGAATTCATTAAATACAATTTTGAATAAAATGCTGAATTTATGTGCTTTCATGAATTTATCAAGAAACTCATTATGATTTACTCATATGATTTCTTATTCTGGTGAAAAAAAATGGAAAGGCTTCTTAGAATGATGGTGCATTGTGCATCGAGCTATAAATTCAGGAAAGCCTCCTATATGAGGAGTTTTAGTTTCGTGTTCAGACAGCCTTAGAGGATAATAAACCTTTAGATGTTGTCTAAAATAACTGATTTAGCTTGAAATGTTAAATTTGTCAAGGTGAAAAGTGTTTCTACATATGTTATTCCCTTTCTCTAGGATTCTTTCTTTAAGCATGGCTAATTTTTATTCTTCAAAATGTAAGGCCTCCAGGAAGCTCTAAGTGTCCCTTCTCTGATGTCATAGCATCCCTTGTTTATGCTCTTATAGCACTTATGCTGTATTGTAATTGACTATATACTTCTGGTCTCCTAACAATTTTGCAGAAAATATAAAACTATACCAATGATTTGATAACAGATTTATGTCTTTTAACCTCATGAGCCCCTAATACTGTTTGATACCTTTACTCATTTCTTATTGTTGCTTTTCCTTTTCTCCACAGTTATTATTTTAGATCTTTTCCATTCTTCTCAAATGCTCATATCCATTTCTTTTCCCTTTACTTTGAGCAGGTGACTAGCCTCCTTTTTCCCTAAGAAATGTGAAGCCATGGAGCATGAAATCCTTCACTTTCCTTTGCTGCCATGCCTGTACTTATCTATACTTTCAATATTAACTCCTTTTCTGTCTTAAATGAATGTATTCTTGTCCCTCTCTTCAAGGTGAAACTTGCTATGGCTAGGCCTTCTATCCCCCTAAACCTTGTTTTGTCCTGACCTCAGTAACTTCTGATTTCTGCAGTTTCTCAAGGGATTTGTTGGGGAGCATGGCATAAACATCGGTGGCATTAGTGTGTGTGACTTTTTCATAAAAGGTTTAAAATCACCATCTGGATCCTTAACCTATACCAGTCCGCAGCATTTGTAACAGTGGTTTGGGTTGGAGGATAGCTGGAATCTGAATGATTTTTATTTAAAAAAAACCACGCGTATGGCTATAACTCTGCCTTTTTCTTTTCCTCCCCACCCTATCCCCTGCCCCCAATACAGATCTTTCCAATGATTTCTAATATAATTTGCTTTCCGGAAACACACCAGATATCCATCTGCCTGGATACCTGGCACTACCTAGTGCCTCAGCTTGGTGATGCAGAAACAAAGTTCTCTTTGGAAACTTAAAGCTAGAAAAATTAATCATCCTTATTCCTGTCACCTGTAGGGACAGTCATAAATACAAGACTTTTTTTAATCTTGTCTTATCCAATATCTTGTGAGCCCTTCCTCATGATTCATTTTCTCACTGTGCTCCTCACTCTGTGCCTCTGGACTTCTGTTCCATAGAAACACATTTCTATATTCTGCCATTTCTTGTTTTTTTCTGGAATACTTCCAGTTATCTTCAAATATAGGAAACTCATTTTCTCAAATTGTGATGGGTCTGGGAAGACGGTTTGCCATTGTCCTAATTCTCTACTATGGCCTCCAATCTATTACTCCTCCAGGCTTTTTAAAAATTCCCTGTTCTCTTAGAGAGCATGTGGTATCAGGCTGCACATTTCCTGTTGCTCTAATTTATTGGCACTTCCTCATATTCATTAAGGACTTAGGCACTTGCCATTTTATTGGACCTTTCTATGTGAATGACTTCACAGCCAGCTTAACTTTTTTGTCTTTCCTTCTAGTGATTACTTTTACTTTAATCATGTGCGCCAGTGATGCTGGTCTTGGAACTTACCATCTCCATTTTTCTTGTTCCATTATTCTCATAATGCCCATTCTTTGAAGTTTTATGAAGACCTCTGGTTCATTACTTCTCTCTCTCCCTCTAGTTGATCAGTCAATTAATCTTAATATCTTTTTGGGCTACAAGCTTCTTTAAGAATGGAATGAAAGTTTAGACACTCTTCCCTAGAATGCATACAGGTATTTAAAAATTTATGTACCATTTCAGGCGTTCCCAGTATCTTTAAGCCCATCCATGAAGTTAGAGTTTTTGGACCCCTTTGTTAATTCCTTCTCTAAATAAATACTTGTTGAATTCTTTCAGATTTTCCTTTAAATTTGTTCCATCAATTATCCCTTTTTTTTACCCTTTTGTTTATATATCATTATGGATTTACAAAGCAGTTTAACATGTTATCTTTTTGATCCACCTCCTAGGTTTGTGAATTGTCATTTTACAAGTTTGAATCTTATAAAAATTTCAAACATATGTAAAATGAAAGAGAAAAGTACAATGAACTGTATGTATTCATCACCCACCTTCACCAATGAATTTATTCCACCTATATCTTCCTCTCTACTTCCTCCCTCATTACTTTGAATCCATTCCTGGATAGCATATTATTTCACGTGAAATATTTCAGTATATATTGCTAAGAGTTATATATGAGTTTTAAATTTTTTTGTTTTAACTTTTTAATTGAAGTGTATCATTCATACATGAACATGCGTAAACAATACGTGTATAGTAAAAGTTGTGAATTTACAAAACAAATGTGTAACATCATATAGGACTTCCATACATAACCCCACCACAAATGCCTTGCATTGTTTTGAAACATTTGTAACATAAAGTGCATCTTCGAAGTATTACTAGTAACTATAGTCGACATCTTTCATTTGTTGTATTTTTCCCACAACCCACTCAATTATTAACACCCTTTTTTAGTATTATATATTTGTTATCGTTCATGAAAGAATGTTCTCATGTTTGTTCTGTTAACCACAGTCTATCATCCACTACTGGACTCCCAACATTAAACAGTCCCATGCTTTGTACAGTCCATTCAAAGTGTATAGTCAGTGGCTCTCATTTTTATCACAGAGTTGTGCTGTCATCACCTAAGTCAGTTTTAGAATGTTTTCATTAGTCCAAAAGGAAAAATTCCATAAATCCCCTTATTCACCTCTATTGTCCCTTAGGATTGAAATAATATCTTCTTGCTGTTGCTGCATAATATTACAAAATTACTGTTAACTATTGTCCATAAGTTACATTAGTTGCAATTTCTCTGTGTACCACCATATTCTTAGTACTTTGTAAAAGAAGAGCATTCTTTTATTTATACTATTAACCACAATCTACATCCACCTCTGAAGTCACTGTTACACATTCCCTAGATTACTCTCTAGTTAACTTTCAATTAACATTTATCACCATATTCTTAGCACTTTGTAAAAGAAGAGCATTCTTATACTGTTAACCACAATCTTCATCCACCACTGAAATCACTGTTATACATGCCCTAGGTTACTTTCTAGTTTACTTTCAATTGACATTTATGTCTATGAACTACCCCTTTCAGCCACATCCTATTTATAAATCATCAGTGTTATACTCACTATTATGTGCTACTATCAACTCTGTTCATTTCCACACTTTTACAATTATCTTATTAATAATGCCACATTCATTAAATCCACATCCTACTTCCCAGTAACCTATGTTCTAGAGTTTACCTCTGTGAGTTTACTCATCATATTTAGTTCATATTAGTGAGACCATACCATATTTGTCCTTTTGTGTCTGGCTTAATTTCACTTAACATAATATCCTCTAGATTCATCCATGCTGTCATATGCATCTCAATTTCATTTCTTCTTTTAGCTGAATAGTATTACATTGTATGTATAAACTACATTTTGTTTATTCATTCATAGGTTGATTAACACTTTGGCTGGTTCCATATTTTAGCAATTGTGAATAATGCAGCTATGAACATCAGTGTGCAGATGTCAGTTTGTGTCTTTGCTTTCAGTTCTTCTGAATATATTCCTAGTAACAGTATTGCTGGATTATATGGCAGTTCTGTATTCAGCTTCTTGAGGTAACTGCCAGACTCTTCCACAGATGCTGCACCATTTTACACTCCCACCATTAGTGCAGGAGTATTCTTGATTCTCCACATGCTTTCCAGCACCTGGACTTTTCTTTTTTTTTTTCTCCTTTTTAATTTTTTAATAATGGCCATTCTATAAGGTATCAAATCATATCTCATTGTAGTTTTTGTCTGCATTTCCCTAATAACTATTTATTTTTGAATATTTGTTTTGTGCATTTTGGCCATTTGTATTTCCTTTTTGGAGAAATGTCTATTCAAGTCTTTTGCCCATTTTTAAATTGGGTTGCTTGTCTTTTTATCATTGAATTGTATGATCTTTTTATATAAATGGATATCAAACACTTATTGGATCTTTTTCTCCCATTGAGTAGGCTGCCTTTTTACTTTCTTGACAAAGCCTTTGGTAGAACAAGTGTTTAATTTTGAGGAGGTCCCATTTATCTCTTTTGTCTTTTCTTGCTCATGCTTTAGGTATAAGGTTTAAGAAACTACCGCCTACCACAATATCTTGAAGATGTTTTCCTATATATTCTTCTAGGAGTTTAATGGTTATAGCTTTCATATTTAGGTTTTTGATATATTTTGAGTTCCTTTTTGTATAAGGTGTGAAACAGGGGTCCTCTTTCTTTTGGAATTGGATATCCAGTTCTCTCAGCACCATTTGTTGAATAGGCTCTTCTGGCCCAGCTGGGTGGGCTTGGCAGCCTTGTCAATAATCACTTGACTGTAGATGTGAGGGTCTGAGTTCTGCATTCGGTTCCATTGGACAATATGTCTGTCTTTATGCCAGTACCATGCCGTTTTTACCACTGTAGCTAGGTAATATGCTTTAAAGTCAGGAAGGAGAATCCCCCAGCTTAGTTCTTCTTTTTAAAGATATTTTGGGCTATTTGGGCCCCTTATCCTTCCAAATAAATTTGATAATTGGCTTTTCCATTTCTTCAAAAAAGGCTGTTGGTATTGCATTGAATCTGTAAATCAGTTTTGGTAGACTTGACATCTTAATGATATTAAGGAGGAGGCGGGGCAAGATGTTGTCTGAGCCCTAATATTTTCCTTCTCGTGAATTTAGCCAACAACAAGGAAATAGAATAAGAAGAACAAAGTGACAAAGAGAAGACTTAACATGCATGCAAAAACAACTAATTAAACTCCAAACTAGACAAAGAAGCTAAGTAACTGACTAAACCCGTCAAGATAAAATGATGACCAGACAGTAACAAAAAACTACAAACCAAACCAATAATCAGGAAAACAGGCCCCAATCCAATGAACAAACTAAAAACCAGGAAGAGGAGCAGAACATCAAACAAATAATTAAAGATCTCAAAACATATATTAGAGACCAATTTGATGAGGTGAAGGAAGAGATTAAGAATGTGAAGAAAACAACTGGAGAGAATACAGAAGAAATAGCAATCATACACAAAAAGATAACGGATATTACGGTGATGAACAGCACAATTCAAGAATTGAAAAATACACTCTCTGCAAATAACAGCAGACTCGAAGAGGCAGAGGAGAGATTAAGTGATGTGGAAGACAGTACATCTGAAATCAAATAGATAGTAGAGCTGGTCAATAAAGAGATAGAAAATATCTAGCAGGGGCTTAGGGACCTGAATGACATTGCAAAACGCGCAAACATACGTATTATAGGCATCCCAGAAGGAGAAGAGAAGGGAAAGGGGACAGAAGGGGTGGAGGAAATAATGGCTGAAAACTTCCCAAACCTATTGAGGGAGATGGATATACATGTCCATAAAGCACAATGCACCTGGAACAGCATAAATCGCAACAGGCCTACCCCAAGACATATACTTGTCAAATTATCCAACACAAGGCAAAGAGAAAATACTAAAAGCAGCAAGAGAAAAGAGAGCCATCACATACAAGGGAGGCTCCATAAGATTACGTGCTGATCTCTCATCTGAAACCATGGAGGCAAGAAGGCAGTGGTATGACATAGTCAAGGTGCTAAAAGAAAAGAATTTCCATCCAAGAATACTCTATCCAGCAAAGCTAGCATTCAAAAATGATGGAGAGTTCAAAATATTCACAGATAAACAGAAACTAAGAGAGTATGCCAACAAGAATCCTGCCCTTCAAGAAATACTGAAGGGAGTTCTGCAGGAAGAAAGAAACAAACAGAGACAGTTGGAGGAGAGTGTAAGAACAACTAAAACTACAGAAAGAGAAAAAAATCAAACAACATAAGACAAACACAAATCCAAAGAAAATATGGCTAATATAAGTAATTCCTTGAAAGTAATAACACTGAATGTCAGTGGATTAAACTCACCTGTCAAGAGTCTCAGAGTGGAAGATTGGATAAGGAAATATGACCCATCTATATGCTGTCTGCAGGAAACACATCTTAGACCCAGGGATGCAAGGAGGTTGAAAGTGAATGGCTGGGAAACAATCTTATAAGCAAACAATAACCAAAAAAGGGCAGGAGTAGCTATATTAATATCAGACAAAGTAGAGTTTAAATGCAAAACAATTGTGAGAGACAAAGATGGACACTACATATTAGTGAAAGGGATAATCTTTCAAGAAGAAAGAACAATCATAAACATTTATGCTTCTAACAAGGGTGCCTCCAAATACGTGAGGCAAACCCTGGAAAAACTAAGTGAAGGAATAGATGCCTTTACAGTTATAGTGGGGGACTTTAATACACCATTATCAACTTTGGACAGAACATCTCAAAAGAGAATCAATAAAAAAACAAACACTTTCAACAATATATTGGAGGAGCTGGACCTAATAGACATATAGAGAACATTACACCCAAATACAGCAGGGTATACATTCTTCTCAAGTGCACACAGATCATTTTCCAAGATAGAGCACATGCTAGGCCAAACAAAAAGTCTCAATGAATTCAGAAAGATAGAAATCATACATTGGGAAGCAGACTTGGCCGAGTGGTTAGGGCGTCTGTCTACCACATGGGAGGTCCGCAGTTCAAACCCTGGGCCTCCCTGACCTGTGTGGAGCTGGCCCATGTGCAGTGCTGATGCACGCAAGGAGTGCCCTGCCTCGCAGGGGTGTCCCCCGCGTAGGGCAGCCCCACATGCAAGGAGTGCACCCCGTAAGGAGAGCCGCCCAGCATGAGAGAAAGTGCAGCCTGCCCAGGAATGGCACCGCACACACGGAGAGCTGACACAAGATGCCGCAACCAAAAGAAACACAGATTCCCGTGCCGCTGACAAAGAAGATGCAGCAAATAGACACAGAGAAGAGACAACCAGGGTGAGGGAGGGGAGAGGAATAAATAAATAAATAAATAAATAAATAAATAAATCTTTAAAAAAAAAAAGAAATCATACAAAATAATTTCTCTGACCACAGTGGAATGAAGCTGGAAATCTGCAAGGGCCAGAGACCCAGATTTGGCACCAAGATTTGGAAGTTCAACAACAACTCTTAGAAAAACAGTGGGTCAAGGAGGAAATCTCAAAAGAAACTAATAACTACCTTGAAACTAATGAAAATGATAACACAACATACCAAAACTTATGGGATGCAGCAAAAGCGGTACTGAGAGGGAAATTTATAGCCATAAATTCATACATCACAAAAGAAGAAAGAGCAAAAGTTGAAGAACTAACTGCATACTTGGAGGAATTAGTTAAAAAACAACACACTGACCCCAAAGGAAGAAGATAGAAAGAACAAAGATCAGAGACGAACTAAATGAAATAGAAAATAAGAAAGCACTTGAAAAGATAAACGAAAGCAAGAGCTGGTTCTTTGAGAAGATCACTAAAATTGACAAACCCTTAGCTAGATTAACAAAGAAAAAAAGAGAGAAGATGCAAATACACAAAATAAGAAATAAGAAAGGAGATATCACCACTGAACCCCCAGAAATAAAGACTTTCATAAGAGTATACTTTGAAAAACTATATTCCAACAAGAAGGACAATTTAGAGGAAATGGACAAATTCATAGAAACACATAAGCAGCCTCCATTGGCAAAAGAGGAAGCTTACGATCTCAGCAAACCAGTCACAAGTAAAGAGATAGAATCAGTCATTAAAAACCTCCCAATTGAAAAGAGTCCTGGGCCAGACAGGTTCACAGGTGAATTGTACAATACATTCCAGAAAAAAGTAACACTAATCTTGCTTAAACTCTTCCAAAAAATTGAAACAGAAGGAACATTGCTTAACTCATTCTATGATGCCAACATTACTCTAGTACCAAAGCCAAACAAAGGCACCACAAGAAAGAAATATTATAGAACAATCTCTCTAATGAACCTTGATGTGAAAATCCTCAACAAAATACTTGCTAATCATATTCAACAACACATTAAACAAATTATATACCATAACCAAGTGGGGTTCATTCCTGGTATGCAAGGATGGTTCAACATAAGAAAATCAATTAATGTAATACACCACATAAACAGATTGAAGGAAAAAAATGAAATGATCATATCTATAGATGCAGAAAAAGCATTTGACAAAATATAGCACCTTTTCTTGATTAAAACACTGCAAAAGATGGGAATAGAAGGAAACTTTCTGAAAATGATAAAGAGTATATATATATTTAAAGATTTATTTATTTATTTATTTCTCTCCCTTCCCCCCCCACCCCGGTTGTCTGTTCTCTGTGTCTATTTGCTGCATCTTCTTCTTTGTCCGCTTCTGTTGTTGTCAGCAGCATGGGAATCTGTGCTTCTTTTTGTTGTGTCATCTTGTTGTGTCAGCTCTCATTGTGTGCGGTGCTATTTCTGGGCAGGCTGCACTTTCTTTCGCACTGGGTGGCTCTCCTTATGGAGTGCACTCCTTCCACGTGGGGCTCCCCTACGCAGGGACAGCCCTGTGTGGCACGGCACTCTTTGCGCGCATCAGCACTGCACATAGGCCAGCTGCATGCGGGTCAAGGAAGCCCAGGGTTTGAACTGTGGACCTCCCATGTGGTAGATGGATGCCCTAACTACTGGGCCAAGTCCGCCGCCATATAGAGTATATATGAAAAACCCACAGCAAACATCATTTACAATGGTGAAATCCTAAAATCTTTCCCTCTAAGATCAGGAACAAGACAAGGATGCCCACTATCACCCCTCCTATTTAACAGTCTTAGAAGTACTTGCTTGAGCACTGAGGCAAGAATCAGATATAAAAGGCATCCAAACTGGAAAGGATGAAGTCAAAATTTCACTATTTGCAGATGATATGATCCTATACATAGAAAACCCTGAGGAGTCAACAACCAAGCTTCTAGAACTTACAAATTAGTTCAGTAAAGTTGCAGGTTACAAGATAAATGCACAAAAATCAGTAGCATTTCTGAACACCAATAATGAGCAATTTGAGGAGGAAATCAGGAATGAAATACCATTCACAGTAGTAAATAAAAAAATCAAATACCTAGGAATAAATTTAACTAGATGTAAAAGACTCATACACAGAAAACTACACAACACTGTTCAAGGAAATCAAAGAAGACCTAAATAAATGGAAAAATATTCCCTGTTCATGGATAGAAAGACTAAATATTATTAGGATGTCTATCCTACCAGAACTGATCTACACATTCAGTGCAATCCCAATAAAATCAACACATCATTCTTTAGTGAACTAAGAAACTATGAAATTTATTTGGAAAGGAAAGAGGCCCCGAATAGCTAAAGACATATTGTAAAAGGAAAATGAAATTAGAGGAATGACACTACCTGAATTCAAAACATACAACAAAGCTACAGTAGTGAAAACAGCATGGTATTGGCACAAGGATAGACACACTGACTAATGAAATCGAATTGAGAGTTCTGATATAGATCCTCATATATATAGCCATATGGTATTTGACAAGGCCACCAAACCCTCTCAGGAGAGAATGCCCTCTTCAGCAAATGGTACCTGGAGAAGTGGATATCTATATGTAAAAGAGTGAGAGGATTACCAACTTACACCTTATACAAAAACCAACTCAAGATGGATCAAAGACCTAAATATAAGAGCCAAGACCATAAAGACCTTGGAAAGCAAAGTAGGGAAGCATCTACAGGACCTTATAATAGGAAACAGCTTCATGAACTTCACACCAAAAGCACAAACAGCAAAAGAACAAATAGGTAAATGGGACTTCCTCAAAATTAAAGCCTTCTACACCTCAAAGTAGTTTGTCAAGAAAGTGAAAAGAGAGCTTATGCAATGGGAGAAAATATTTGGTAACCATATATCTGATAGGAGACTTATATCTTGCATATATAAAGAACTCCTATATCTTGAAAATAAAAAGACAAACAGCCCATTTAAAAAATGGGAAAAAGATTTGAACAGACATTTCTCCAAAGATGATATACAAATGGCTGAAAAACACATGAAAAAATGCTCAAAAATCCCTAGGTATTAGGGAAATGCAAATCAAAACAATTAGATACCATCTTACTCCCATACGACTGGCAGCTCTCAAAAAATCAGAGGACTACAGTTGTTGGAGAGGATGTGAAGGTATGGGAACACTCATCCATTGCTTGTGGGAATGCAGAAGGATCCAGCCATTCCGGAGGACAGTTTGGCGGTTTCTCAAAAAACTAGCTATAGATTTGCCATATGACCCAGCAATTCCACTACTGGGTATCTACCCAGAAGATCTGAAAACAAGGACACAAACTGATATATGCACACCAATGTTCATAGCAGCATGATTCACTATTGCCAAAAGTTGGAATCAACCTAAATGTCCATCAACAGATGAATGGATAAATAAAATGTGGTATATACATGCAATGGAATACTACTCAGCTATAAGAAAAAATATAGTACAAAGGCATGTGATTACATGGATGAATCTTGAGAACCTTACGTTGAATGAAGCAACCCAGGCATTGGAGGACAAATACTACATGACCTCTCTGATATGAAATAAGTCAACCAAGCTGTCTCAGAGAGCTAGAGACTGGATTATAAACTTTAAGGTAGTTGGGGGGTAGAGGAAGGTTGTTAGCTGACAGCTACTTGGGTGAAACCTATGATAAGCTGGAGGTAAGTATTTGTACAGGGAAGTGATAAAATGGGGGCATAGGGATACCTTTGGATGGGGCTGCATGGGCTTTAGGGGCGCTAGGGATGGGAAGATGGGTCAGATTGCCAAAGAAATTGTGGAGAGGGTAGGCAGACCATTTGATCATGGGAGATTGTCAGGTACGTGGTTGAAATTGTGATGCAGAGAAAACTCTTTAGAGAATGTAATATGGAAGGTTGCCTGTTAGGGATGCTTAAGTGGGGGGGCATCTGACACAGGGCAAGCTTCTGGGGAGTGTGTGAGTGCTCATTTTGTCATAGTGGATTATATCATCCGGTGGAGACCCATACAATGAGAGTGAAGGTATACCCACATCCTGGGGAGGACTGATGTTCTCAAACAGAGGGAATTGTATCTCTTGAGAGAATCGGTGGCTCCCATTGAGTTAGGGCAGTCAAGTGTGTCAAGCCCTCAACATTTTTGCAGGTATCTCTGAATATGGCCCTTCAAGTAATGAAGATTGATTGTCATGGTGGGCCCTGAGGGGAGGGGAAAAGAGGCGTTGAATACATGGAATCAGGGTAACTGTGGGGCAATGGAAGTGTTCCACAAGATCATGCCATGATGGATATAGGTCATGTTAAATTACAGCAAAAATGTATAAAAGTCTATAGGCTAAAATGTAAACCATAATGTAAAACATAAGATAACTAAAATTTTAGAAAATTGTATTGTCTAAAATATAACCCATAATGTAAACCCAAATGGAACCATGTTTTAAAGCTATTGTTTCAATATCTGTACATTAGCTGCAGCAAATATAATATGAACATGTAAAAAGACCACAGTTGGGGAAGGGACAAAGAGTTTGATGTTTGATATGTGGGAGTACCATATATTGTATATGTGAATTACTGTGACCTTAAGCTTACGTCAAGAGAAACTTAATAATCAGGAAAAAAAAAAAAAAAAGAAAGAAAAGAGGTAGACACTGAGGAAGAAATGGAAGAAATTGCCTTGCCACTGTACATACAGGGCAACACCTGTAGCAGTGATGAAAGGCAAAATGTAAAAACAAAGCTTTTTAATTTTTTAATTTTTTGATACCCCAATTTATTTTTCCTTTATTTAATTTTTCTAAATTTCTGTGTATTCTTTATCTAACCTTTAAACCCATCACTATATTCCATTTTTCTATTAATGGAACCTGGCAATATATTGGGCTTCTTTTTTGAAGAAATTTTGGACTACAGAGAGGTTCAACTATATTGGGAGAGGAGCACTTGTGTGGGGTGTCATTGGTCGGGGGCACATGGTTGGGAGTTCTCCAGGGCATGTATACAGAGTACATAGAAAGGTTTGGATATTTTCATGGTGGTTTCAGTTGGAAATGACAGACGAGAGAGTGCTGAGTTCCTGACCAGGGGAGTTTTATCACATTCCCCAGTGGAATAACAACAGTCCCCCAAGTGCAATGGCAAAGACCAATAAAGATGGATGGTCCAACTATGAGCCCTTGATACTGATGGCTCCAATTATGAGCCTGTGTGCCTGAAATATGAACTAGGCCTATAGCTGTGGAGTGCCTAAGAGTTACCTCCTGAGAGCCTCCATGTTGCTCAAATGTGGCCACTCTCTAAGCCAAACTCAGCATGTAGATGCATTGCCTTCCCCCCAGCATGGGACATGACTCCCAGGGATGAGCCTTCCTGGCACCGAGGGATTACTACCAAGCACCAGCTGATGATGTAACTACAAAAAGACCATGAACAAAGAGATCAACTCAGACCGGCAGAATATCTCAGCCTACATGTAATATCAGGTGTTCAAAACTGCTTTTTGAGTTTGGATAAAAAGGGGGAAATGGAAAGGACAAAAGGACAAGTGAGTTTATATGGCTAAGAGTCTCCAAAAAAGAGTCGGGAGGTCATCAGAGGGTGACACTTATACATGCCTCAGCAGGGTACCAGAGAGAGCCAAGGTAGATGGAAACCCAGGTGCTGGTTCTCCTGAGGGCTGCAGCAACCTACAGGTTTTGGTCAAGGCAGATGACTCTGGAGTTCAGTGCCATGTCAGTTGGCCCTACTTTGGAGTTTGTTCCTGAGTGTGATGGAGTTGGACTCAGATACTACCTTTCTACACATGCCTCTTCTGTTACTTTTACCAGACCTGTGGTTGGCATTTGGATTGGTGTATACTCAGGAGACCTGAATCTCTGAACTGTCCATGTGACAGCCAGGCCCTGGGCCTCAGCAGACTTGTGACTCCTACCCTCTGGTTTCTTGGACTTACCCTGGCCAGCTGACAGGGAGGTGAAGAGGGTCAACCACCACACCAGGGAGCTAAGAGTGCCTACAGCTGCAAGCAGGAGAATTGCATCCATCATCCATTTGGAATATAAACCCCCTCTTGATGTAGAGGGGAACTGGACATAGCCATTTCAGGTCCACAAGATGGGAGATATCCACACATATCCACAGGATAGAGTATGGATTAGAGTGGACTTACTGGTATTCTGCTGGGGAACTCTTGTGATTAGTAAGTGAAGAAATTGTAGTAGTGATGTGGAGAGGGTGGCCATGGTGGCTGCTAATGGTCAGGAGAGGAAAGAAGAGATATGGTGTGGGGGCATTTTCAGGATTTGGAGTTGTCCTGGGTGGTGCTTCAGGGATGGATGCTGGACATTGTGTGTCCTGTCGTGGCCCACTGGGTGGACTGGGGGAGAGGGAGGGGTGGTGTGGGTGGGGTGGGGGGTATATGGGGACCTCATATTTTTTAATGTAACATTTAAAAGAAAAGAAAGAAGGAAAAAATGATATTAAGTCTTCCAATCCATGACCACAGAATGCCCTTCATTTGTTTAAGTCTTCTTTGGTTTCTTTTAGCTATGTTTCGTAATTTTCTGAATACAGGTCCTTTATGTCCTTTAAATAAACCTAACTATTATAAGTGGAATTTTTTTCTGATTTCCTCCTCACATTGCTTATCAGTACTATAAAGAAACACTACTGATTTTTGCGTATTGATCTTGTATCCCACCACTTTGCTGAACTTGTCTATTCTAGTGATTTTGTTGTGAATTTTTCAAGATTTTCTACCTGTAGGATCATATCATCAGTAAATAGAAAAAGTTTCACTTCTTTTCCTAAGTGAGTACCTTTTATTTCTTTTTTTTTTTAAAGATTTATTTATTTATTTCTCTCCCCTTTCCCCCCCACTCCGGTTGTCTGTTCTCTGTGTCTATTTGCTACGTCTTCTTTGTCCACTTCTGTTGTTGTCACCGGCATGGGAATCTGTGTTTCTTTTTGTTGTGTCAGCTCTCCATGTGTGCAGCACCATTCCTGGGCAGGCTGGACTTTCTTTCATGCTGGGCGGCTCTGCTTATGGGGTGCACTCCTTGTGCGTGGGGCTCCCCTACGTGGGAGACACCCCTGCGTGGCAGGGCACTCCTTGCGCACATCAGCACTGCACATGGGCCAGCTGCACATGGGTCAAGGAAGCCCGGGGTTTGAACCGCAGACCTCCCATGTGGTAAACGGACACCCTAACCACTGGGCCAAGTCCGCCGCCGCCTTTTATTTCTTTATCTAGCCAAATTACTCTAGCTAGAACTTCTAGCACAATATTGAATAACAGTGGTGACAGTGGTCATCTTTGTCTTGTTCATGATCTCAGCGAGAAAGCTTTCAGTCTTTTTTTAATACATATGTATATATGTTTATATTTTTAAGTAGATTTTATTTATTTTTTAAAGATACAAAGATCATAAAAAGATGTTACATTAAAAAAATAAGAGGATCCCATATCCCCCCACTCCCCATCATCCCCCACTTCTCCCACATGACCGAACTCTTGTCATTGTGGCACATTCATTGCATTTGATGAATACATTTTGGAGCTCTGCTACACAGCATGGATTATAGTTTTTTAGCCCTCCCCTCCCCTGCCCCCCCCACTGAGATGGCTCCCACTTCTGTCTGCTCATTGTCTGCTCCTCTTCTTTAGGGGGCACTGTTAACCAAACCCAGGACCTCCCATATGGGAGGTGAGTGCTCAACTGCTTGAGCCACTTCTGCTCCCTGCTGGTTGCATTGTCTCCTGGTTGTGGCATCTGCTGGTTTTGGCATCTGCTTGTCTTCTTTAGGAGACATTGGGAACTGAACCTGGGACCTCCCATGTGGGAGATGGGTGCCCAATTGCTTGAGCCACATCCACTCCCCAGGTTTCAGTTTTTTACCATTGAATACAATACTTGCTGTAGGTTTTTCATATATATAATTTACCATGATAATAAAGCTTTCTTTTATTACTATCATTTGAAATATTTTTATCAAGAAAGGGTTCTGTGTTTTGTTAAATGCCATTTCCGCATCAGTCAAGCAGATCATGTGATATTTCTTCTTCAGTTTATTAATGTGGTTTTCTTGTATTGAAAAACCCTTGCATACCTGGGATAAAAGCTGTTGTGTAATTCCCATATTGTGCTTTGGGTTCAGTTTGCAAATATTTTGTTGAGGATTTTTGCATCAATATTCATTAGAGATATTGGTCTGTAATTTTCTTTTTTCATGGCATCTTTATCTGGTTTTGATATTAGGGTGATATTGGCATCATAGAATGGGGTTGGTAGCATTCCTTCCTGTTTAATTTTTTTGAAGAGCTTGAGGAAGATTGGTATTATATTATCTTTGAATGACTGGTAGAATTCCCCTGTGAAGCCATCTGGTCCAGGGCTTTTCTTCTTTGGGGGGTTTATGATGATCTTTTTCAATTCTTTACTAGTGATTGGCTTGTTGAGGTCTTCTCTTCTATGGTCAACGTAGTTTGTGTATTTCTATAATTTGCCTATTTGTCTACATTGTCCAGTTTTTTGATGGACAGTTGTTATTAGTATCCTCTTATAATCTGTCTTATTTCTGTGGGGTCAGTGATAATGTCCCCCTCCCACTTCTGATTTTGTTTACTTAAACCTTCTCTCTTTTATTCTTTGTCAGTCTGGCTAAGGGTTTGATTTTCTCAAAGAACCAACTGTTGGTTTTGCTGGTTCTCTTTTGTTTGTTGTTTTCCTCAATTTCATTTACTTCTGCTGTAATCTTTATTATTTTTTCCCCTTCTTCTTGCTTTGTGATTAGTTTGCTGTTCTTTTTCAAGTTCCTCCAGGTGTGCAGTTAGATCTTTGATTTTAGCTCTTTCTTCTTTTTTAATGTAAGCACCAAGGGCTATAAATTCCCCTCTCAGCTCTGCCTTTGCTGTGTCCCATAAGTTTTGGTATGTTGTGTTCTTCTTTTCATTCATCTGAAGATATTTACTGGATTCTCTTGCAATTTCTTCTTGATCCATTAGTTAAGTGTATTGTTTAATCTCCATGTATTTATGAATTTTCCCTTTTTCTATTTGTTGTTGATTTCCAGCTTCATTCCATTATGATTAGAGAAAGTGTTCTATATCATTTTGGTCTTCTTAAATGTATTGAGACCTGTCTTTTTACCCAGTGTATTGTCTATCCTGGAGAAGGATCCATGAGTGCTTGAAAACAATGTATATCCTGCTGTTTTTGGGGTTGTATTAGTCAGCTAAAGGAGTGCTGATGCAAAATACCAGAAATTGGTTAGCTATTATAAAGGGTATTTATTTGGAGTAGAAGCTTACAGTTACCAGGCCGTAAAGCGTAAGTTACTTCCCTCACCAAAGTCTGTTGCCACATGTTGGAGCAAGATGGCTGCTGATGGCTGCCAAGAGTTCAGGCTTCCTGGGTTCCTCTCTTTCCTGGGCTTGATACTCTCTGGGCTCAGTTGCTGTGTTCCTCCATGTCCTTATTTCCCCAGCTCCAGCATCCAAAACGCCAACTAACTCCGTTAGTTGACAACTAACCTTGTCATTTACTCCGTGAGTCCCCACCCACCAAGGGGGCAGGGATACGATATCTTACCGACATGGCCCAATCAAAGTCTTAATCATTATTTAATCAAGTAAAAGTGAAACCTCTGAATCCAGTATAATCTTACATGTTCAGAGGGACAGATTAGTTTATAAACATAATCCGATATCTATTTTTGGAATTCATAAACAATATCAAACTGCTACAGGAGTCATGCTCTATAAATGTCTGTTAGGTCTAGTTCATTTATATTATTGAAATGCTGTTTGTTTATTTATCCTCTGCTCAGATCTTCTATCCAATGCTGAGAGTGATGTATTGAAGTTTCTAGCAATTTTTGTTGAGATGTTTGTCCCTTCAGTTTTGCCAGTGTGTGCCTAATGTATCTTGGGGCTCCCAGGTTAGGTGCATAAATATTTATTATAATTATTTCTTCTTGTATATTGTCCCTTTTATTAATATATGATGATCTCCATTCATAGTTTTGCATTTAAAACTATTTGTCTGATATGAGTATTGGTACTAATATTTACTAGTATTAGTACCAATAATAGTTACAGCTCTTTTTTTGGTTACTATTTTTGTGGAATATCTTTTTCTATTCTTTCACTCTCAACTTGAATTTGTCCTTATATCTGAGATGAGTCTCTTGTAGACAGCATTTAGATGAATATTATATCTATTTATCCATTCTGTCAGTCTGTGTCTTTTGATTGGGGAATTCAACCATTAACGTTCAGTGTTATTACTGGAAAGGCATTACTTAGTATGCACATTTCATCCTTTGGCTTTCCTTCATCATATCTTACTATTTTTTTTTAATTAATTAATTTATTTCTCTCCCCTTCCCCCACCCCCACCCCTGTTGTCTTTTCTCTGTATCTATTTGCTGTGTCTTCTTTGTCCACTTCTGTTGTTGTCAGTGGCACGGAAATCTGTGGTTTTTTTTGTTGTGTCATCTTGTATCAGCTCTCTGTGTGTGCGGCACCATTCCTGGGCAGGCTGCACTTTCGTTTGTTCTGGGCGGCTCTCCTTACGGGGCGCACTCCTTGTGCGTGGGGCTCCCGTACATGGGGGACACCCCTGCGTGGCATGGCACTCCTTGCGCACATCAGCACTGCGCATGGGCCAGCTGCACACGGGTCAAGGAGGCCCAGGGTTTGAACCGTGGACCTCCCATGTGGTAGACGGACACCCTAACCACTGGACCAAGTCCGCCGCCCATGTCTTACTATTATCTGTTCTTGTACCCTTTAGTTTACTCTTCCTAATTATCTTCATTTCTACACTTTTCTCCAAGTCTCTTGCCTTTCTTTTTTTCTTTTCCGGCTGAAGCAACCCTTTAGTATCTCTTCTACTTCTGGTCTTTTGGTAACATACTTGCTCAATTTTTGTCATGTAGTCTTTGAATTCACTATCATTTTTGAAGGACAGTTTTGCCAGATACAGTATTCTGGGCTGACAGTTTTTCTCTTTCAGTATCTTATAAATACATTATACCACTTTCTTCTTGCCTTCTTGCTGATGAGAGGTCGGCACTTAATCTTATTGCGGTTCCCTTGTATATGATACTTTTCTTTTCTCTTGTGGATTTCAGAATCTTTATCTCTGATATTTGTCATTCTGAATTGTAGGTGTCTCAGAGTAGGTCTGCTCATCAGATTTTTTTCTGTTTGTGGTGCATTGTCCTTCTTGGACATTGATATTTATGTTTTTCATAAAGGTTGAGAATTCTGTTTGGGGTGTGTTGTCCTTCTTGGATATTGATATTTCTTTCATAAGGGTTTGGAAATTTTTGGTCATTATTTTCTCAAACATTCTTTCTGCCCACTTTCCATTCTCTTCTCCTTCTGGGACACCGATATCACATATGTTTCACATTGTCATTCACTTCCCTGAGACCCTGCTCCATTTTTTCCATTCTTTTCTCTTTCTGTTTTACTGTCTTTCCAAGTTTAGATGTTCTTTGCTCAATGTCACTAATTCTGTCTTCAGTCAATTCAAATCTGCTGTTATGTGCCTCTAAAGTATTTTTAATTTCATCCATTGTGTCTTTTGTTCCCATAAGCTCTGTTACTTTTCTTTGCAGGCTTTCAAATTGTCCTTTATGTTCACCCAGTGTCTTCTTAATATCCTTCATCTCTTTAGTAATATTTGCTTTTAATTCTTTGAATTGATTGAGATTTGTGTGATCATCATTGTTAGTTGTCATAAATCCTGTATCTCATCAGGATATTTCGTTTGTTCCTTTGGCTGGGTGATCTCTTCCTGTTTCCTATTATGGCTGATAATGTTTTGCTGGTGTGTAGGCATCTGAATATGTTTGTAAATTTACTTTAATAGTTTATCTGTCTTTCCTGGTGGTTTTGTTTCATGGCTTTTCTTTGGTTTTTGTTTCAACTTATTCTGACTCTTTAAAATTGCCAGCATAAGTTATCAAAATTGGGCTAGAGACTCATGAATGGGGCACAGATAACCTCCCAAGATTTGGGACAAGAGCACTCTAAAAGCAGATTTTCTCTTGTGGTTTCCCGGCTGGCCAGCAGATGGCACTTGTTAGCAAATATTTCCAAGGAGTGTCTGTTTCGGCCTCCACTTGTCCATATTTCTGGTCTGGCCAGGGCCGAGATTCAAAGTGGGCCCTGCTGGCCAAATTCCCTGAAGAGAAACCACTTTCCACCCTCCGCTGCACCATCCCGCTTCCCAGGGAGGACATGTTTGTTCCATTCCCAGCCAGCTGCAGTGAGCCACAGGTTTTTGACCCCTTGAGGGTGGGGATGGATGCCGTTCCCAGCTGCCATGGGAACAGTTGTCATTTCTGGTTCTTCATCTCTCTTTCCCTCGCCCTCTTTGGAGTTGTGCCGCTCTGTCCCCCAAAGCAGGTCTGTCAGATAGCTTTTTGCCCTTTCTCCAGTTCTTTTGAGGGAGAGTTGAGCCCTGCCTGCCTACTCCGAAACTATCTTCCCTGAAGTCTCAAGTATTCTTTTTGTTAACACAGCAATAATACTATTATCACACCTAAGGAAACATAGCAGTAATTTCTTAATTTCATTAAATAAATCACTGTTCACATTTCCCCTACTGCTTCATAAATGTTTTCTCCCCATTGGTTTGTTTGAATCAGGAGCTAAACAAGAGCCACACTTTAAATTTGTTTAGTATGTCTTTCGAGTCTCCTTTTTTTTTTTTTTTAAAGATACATTTATTTATTTATTTTCCCCCTCCCCTCCCCCCGCCCTGCTGTCTTTTGCTATCTGTGTTGTCTTCTTTTCTCATTTTCTCTCCTATAGGATTTACCAGGATTCGATCCCGGAGACTCCTGATGTGGAGAGAGGTTCCCTGTCAATTATGCCTGGTTTCTGCAGTGCTTCACCTTGACTCTCCCCTTGTCTCTCTTTTGTTGCATCATAATCTTGCTTCGTAACTCACTACCGTGGGCACTGGCTTACCACACGGGCACTCATGTGGACACTGGATCACCATGCATGCCGTGCACTCACCACATGGGCACTCACACTCACTATGCGGGCACTCGCGTGGGCGCTGGCTCACCATGTGGGCACTTGTGCAGGCACTGGCTTCTGTGCAGGCATGCTTTCTCTTCCTGTTTTTCACCAGGAGGGCCCAGGGATTGAACCCAGGTTCTCCCATATGATAGGGGGAAGCTGTATCATTTGTGCCACATCCACTTCCCTCAAGTCTCTCTTAATTGTGGGATCACACCTCCACTTTCCTCTCTCTCGCTCTCTTTTTTTGTCCTGGCAGTTTATTTCTTAAAGAAATCAGTTTCATTTTCCTTTAGTTTCCCACATTCTGTATTTTGCTATCTGCATCTATGGTATGTTTTTTAATATGCTTTTCTGTATCCTGTATTTCTTATATACTGGTAGGGGCTTGATCTGATTCAGGATTAAATTTTGGCAAGAGTACTTCATGGGTGGTGTTATTATTTCTATCAGGAGATACATAGTGTCCAGTTTTCTTTCATGTGACATTATTTAACAATCACTGATGACTATAGCCTAGATCCATTATTTAATTAGGAGTTAAAAACCTTGATTGTCTAATATTATTATGTACCTTCTTCATTTTTTTTCCTGTGCATTAAACTTTTTATTAACAAATCAATTTTATTGATACATATTAATAAAGCATAAATCCATCCACAGTGTGCAAGCAGTGATATTTGGTATAATCACATAGTTGTGCATTCATCACTTCAATCATTGTCAGAGTATTTTCATTATTCCAATAATAATAATAATAATACAAAAAGTCTTCATTTAAAAAAAAGTCAAAAAATTCTTCATCTATTAGTTGGAATGCTTCTATAAAGGGCTAATTTTGAATTTTAAAACAACTGGTTCTTTGTAATTTTCCAGAATGGCTTCCTTTGGATGGAAGAGAAAAATTGGTGAGAAGGTCTCAAAGGTCACTTCACAGCAGTTTGAAGCTGAAGCTGCTGATGAGAAGGATGTAGTTGACAATGATGAAGGGAATTGGCTTAATGCCATCAAACGGAGGAAAGAAATTCTCCTTGAAGGCTGTGCTGAGAAAAGTAAACAGCTAAAGGATGAAGGAGCCAATTTGGCAGAAAATAAAAGGTATGATTTTATAATTTTGTTATATACAGCAGTTTACATATTCTGACTCACTGTCATCAAAGATATTAAGAGCTATCCCCTTTATAAATTCATGCTTTAAAAATTGTCTGCATGTAAATTAATCAAAGAAATAAGTTTTAAAGTTACCTTAAAATTCCCTTAGAAGAAGAAGGTTTGTGGAATTGTATTAAAAATACTTATAATATTTTTACTTGTCATCATTTTTGTTTGGTCTAAAGAAGAATAAATACTAACTAAAATGTAGTCCAACTTATTGGTTAATAGGAGATGGTCTAATCTCTGGAAACTTTCTCTTTGTAACATTATGTATAGGAAATTGTTTCCAGGTAAATTAGGCATTTCCTTAACAGTTTTCAGGGCATATACTTTTTATTTTAAACAAGTCAATTTTATTGATACATATATATTTTTAATGTAATAAACTTCATTTTTTTCTCTCAATTAATTTTATTGATACATATTAATAAATCATACAATTCATCCAAAGCATATAAGCAATGGTATTTGGTATAATCACATCCATACATTTATTGCTTCAGTCATTATTAGAGCATTTTCATTATTTCAGTAATAGTAATTATAAAAAATTGATAAACAAATCAGTGGTGAAAGGATGAATTGTTTAGTAGATTTTGGTGGTAGAACTTGAGTACTACATAGAGAAAAATAAAACTGGATCCTTAGCTAGTACTACTTGTAAAGATGGACTCTAAAAGGATTAGAAACTTAAATGTGAATAGTAAAACTATATAGTTATTACAATAAAAGAAAATATGGAAAAGTATCTTTATGACCTAGGGTGAAGAAGCACTTTTTTTTCTTTTGAAAAATCTCAGATATACATTAAAATTGAAAGAGTAGCAGAACCCCTTTGTTCCCTCTGTCCATACTCAAAAATTCTTTATGTTTGATTAATCTCTTATGTGTGCCGCAATTATATATTTACTTTTTTTTCCAATCCACTTGAAAATGAGTTGACACTGACACCTAACCTCTAATTCAGCATGCTCTCCTTAGTATAAGGATATTCTCTTACCTAACATAATATCGTTATCTGCCTTTGAAATTTACCAGTAATTCTAGTTATCTAGTTCACATTTAGATTTTTCCAGTTTTCCTCAAATATCTTTTATAGCATTTTTTTTGAAACCAGGATCCAAGCAGAGTTCACACATTGCATTGGTTATTATGTCTCTTTAGTGTCTATTAGTAATGCTCTCCTACTTTTTCCCTCATGACATTGACTTTTTGAAGAGTTCAGACCAATTTCCTTATGGTTATCATTTAACTTGTTCCTCTAGCATATGTGTTTTTTTGTAAACTGAAAATTAGTCTAGAGGTTTGATTTAGATTCTGATTAAACATTTTTGGCAAGAACACTTCACAGGTAATGTTTGTACTTTTCATTGCATTGTATTGGGAGACACATTGTATTGTGTCATATTGGAAGGGTGTTAGGTTGCCCTTTTTAAATTAGTGCAGCCATTTGAAAGATGTGCCTGTGTGTATCTATTTGCTATGCTTGGTATCTGCTGAAAGCCCTATTTTTATAAAAACCTTAAGACATTTGTCCTTGTGAGGAGAGTATATTAGGAAAATTACACTTACATGAGGAATGTTGATTTATTATTTGTATTAAATATATGACTTTTAGAAGATAGGCCTTGTCAACATGAATAGTATCTGAATTAGGTCTTTGGTTGGGAGAGAATACCGTGATGATCTAAATCAAGATTGTGTTTTTATGACTGGTATCTTCTATGTTGTATTATAGAATCTGAGAAATGGAAAGAAAATGTAATATTGAAAAAGAAAAACTTTTTTTCTCTTATTTTTTAAACTGTTAAGGGAGATTATAAGAGTCTGTGCTAATCATGTTCGTCACAAACTAGTTACAGTTGAGGAGCTAACATTTTGCTTTCTAGTTCTGTTTTTATTTTTGATTCTGGGGTCTATTTTAATATAAAACATAAAATGCTGCTCAAACTATAATTTATTAGTACCTAAAATCTATTTGGGAATGAAGAGTGAAAATATAAAAAACAAACAAGGACAATTAACCTGCAGCCTAATGTTAGATTGTGAATTCTCATTTGTGGTATTTTAGGCATAGAGATTTTTCTCTTGTAGTGCTTAACAAGATTGCCATTCTATCTTAGAAGAAAGCCAACTGTGAATTTTCCACATTTATGAAATCACTTTCAGGACATCCATAAAACATCTTTAGAAATTCCTGTAAATGCCTGTTAAAAGTTCATTATCTTTGTTGTTTTTGCCTTTTTTTCTAGACCACACACTAGTTGGTAGAAGGGAAAAATTATTCAGTGATTGCCATGGGATTCCCTTAGAATTTCTTGTGGTGGAGATCAGATATCAACTTTGTATATAAACAAAATAACTCTTGTTTCTGTCTGCATGTCAAAACATTGAGTCATTTAAGCTGGATTGGGTGCTTATTTTGAATAGAGAAGACTAGGAGATGATTAAGTTTTGTTTTGTAGTAATGTATTTGTTTTGTAGTAATGTACACACAGCATTAGAAAATAGCTAACAAAATTAAAGGCATCTAGTGGAATTGTATAGTTAGTCCACTCTAAGCTAAACTAAAATAGAAATAATAGTTTAAAAGTGTCTAAGAAAATACTAAACTGGATTGAAAATGAGGCAGAAAAGTGAAATTAAAAAAATAAAATCCATTCTCTGCCTACCAGAGCACCTTCATCTGAAACCATTCTCTTTTTCATTCATTTTAACCATCCTGTTCTTTGTATTCTTCCACACAGTTCTTGTACAATGACGGGAGCTTCTCAGAGAAAGAGCTCCAGAATATGTTTGGGATCCTCTTGAGTATTTGGTGAACATTAGGCCATGTATGTGTAGGGGAAGTTCTACAAGTCCAGGCAAAATGACTGGGGATTTATAAACTGAAAAATTTCCATAGTTCCCACAGAGCATGGAGATGTTAAAATTCTAACCACCCAGAGTGGAGAGTCTTTGGTGACTTAGGGGAATTCACAACTCCTTAAGGGATTATACCTTAGTAAAATGGCTAACTATCCTTGGATAGAAGGCTACTTTAGACCTGAGCAAAGCTTAAAAACAGGTTTTGAAGGATTAAGTAATATACAAATTATTTAACTGCCTGCCAGAACTGAGACCTCCCAAATCCAGTCAGTCAAAACTTACTAGACATGCTAAGGAGAAGAAAACTGTGACCCAGTTATGATTTATTTATTGATAAATTTAGTCAATAGAAACATTCTCAGAAATGACATAGATGATGGAAGTAGTGGACAAAGAGGTTAAATTATAATGATAATGATGTTATAACTATGTTCATATATTTAAAGGGAAACATGAACCGAATGAGGAGAGAAATGTAAAATATAAAAAAAAACACAAGTGGAGGGAAGTGGATTTGGCTCAACTGATAAGAGTGTCTGCCTACCACGTGGGAAGTCCAGGGTTCAAACCCCAGGCCTCCTGGCCCGTGTGGTGAACTGGCCCACATGCAGTGCTGATGTGCACAAGGAGTGCCATGCCATGCAGGGGTGTCCCCAATGTAGGGGAGCCTCACATGCAAGGAGTGCGCCCTGCAAGGAGAGCCACCCCACGCGAAAAAAGCGCAGCCCACCTGTCCAGGAGTGGCACCGCATACACGGAGAGCTGGCGCAGCAAGATGATGCAACAAAGAGACACAGATTCCCGCTGCTGCTGACAAGAATGCAAGCAGGCACAGAAGAACACACAGCAAATGGACAGAGAGCAGACAATGGGGGGGGGTGTTGTTGAAATAAATCTTTAAAAAAAAAGATACAAGTGGAACTTCAAGAGATGAAAAATAAATATTTAAAAAGAAACCACACTCACACTGAATGGGATTAATAATTATAATAGTCTGGGTCCTTCAAAGAGCAGATGGCCAGGACAAGAATAAACAGGCAAAGATTTGTTGGGGGAAATACTTAGATGAGAGAAAATGGGGAGGGAACCAGGCAAGTCTGGCAGAGCCAGCAGACCACAATGCATATTTACCCTTAAGTAAAAGAAAGGAGGAGGGAAGGTTGAATGAAAGTGTCTTAGACTGTCATGTGATCTAAAGATTGGGCAAGACCTTGGATAGTCCTCAGATCAGAGTTGTTTACCAGAAGAGTCCCATGACTTCTAGAAATGGGCCTGTCTTAGTATCCTGTCAGTTAGTGCCTAGAAATAGTGCATGGGAAGCTTTTCCTTGGTGCAAATCAATGACATCTTTAAAGTTCTGAAAGAAAATAAAGCTATTAACCAAGAATTCTATATACAGCAAAAATATCCTTCAAAAATTAGGCAAAATAACTTTATTAGACAAACAGATTCTGAGATCACTCATTGCTGGTAGGACTGCACCTCAAGAAATGTTAAAAAGAAGTTGCTCAGGTAGGGGGAAAATGATACCAGATGGAAACTTGACTCTAAACAAAAGAATGAAGAATGCTGGAAATGGTAAACATGTGGGTAGGTATAAAGACTGATTTTTAAAAAAATTCTTATAAAAGAGAATTTAAAAAATGCAACAGTTGGAGAGTTTATGATATATAGAGTTAAACTGTATGACAACAAGAGCAATAAAATAGGGGATAAATGGAATTTATTGCTGTTAGGCACTTACGCTATATATGAAATGGTATAATATTATTTGAACTGAACCCTGGAGTAACCACTAAAGACAAACAAATAATAAAAGGCTTATAAGCCAATAGTAGAGATAAAATGAAACAATTATAAATTGCAATTTAAAATATGCCATTTACAGTACTGTATTCAAATATAAAATTATTATAAAAAATTTCAATAAATGCACTGAAAATGACGAAACGCTGCTAAGAAAAATTTAAGAAGATCTAAATAAATCAAGATATATACAGTGTTTATAGATTGGAAGATAATGTTTTTAAGATGTCATTTCTTCTCAAATTGAACCATAAGTTCAATGCAATTTTTTTTTTTCTAGGTACTGGGCTGGGGATTGAACCCAGGACCTCATATATGGGAAGCTGGCGTTCAGCCATTGAACCACATTGGCTCCCCTGAGTAGTTGTTTTTTTCATTTGTTTGCTTGTTGCTTGTTTTTTTGTTTGTTTGTTTGTTTGTTTTAGGAGGCACTGGGAACTGAATTTGGGACCTGCCATGTGGGAAGCAGGCACTCAACTGCTTGGCTACATCCGCTCCCAAGTTCAGTGCAATCTTAATAAAAATTCCAGCAACCTTTTTTTTTTGGTAGAAATTGACAAACTCTTCTAAAATTTGTATCAAAATGCAAAGGACTGAGACTAACCAAAACAATTTTATGAAACAAAAAATATTTAGAGAATTTACTTTGCTTTATTTCAAGATTCATCACCTTCTTAAATACTGTGCCTCCTTTATACTACTGGTGTAAGAGTGAACATTACAGCTAAGTGATATGAATGGAGGAGGTAGAAATGACCTATGTATATGTGATCAGTTGACCAAAATCTAAAACTTATGCTTATTAAAAGACAGAATTTTGAAAATAGAAAGGCCACAGACTAGGAGAAAATATTTCCAGTACTATATCTGTTACAGGACTTTTTCCCAGAATATATAAAGAACTCTTACAACTCAATAATAAGATAAACTCTCCAATTAAAGAATGGGCACTTAGATATGACACCATAAGCACAAACAACGAAAGAAAAAGTAGATAAAGTAGACTTCCTCAAAATTAAAAAAAATATTTCATATGTCAAAGCACACTGTCAAGAAAGTGAAATGGCAACCTAGCGAACGGAAGCAAAATGATGGCTACCCATATATTTTATCAGGGTTTAATATCCAGAATATATAAGGAATTTCTACAGCCCAACAATAAAAAGATAACCCAATTTAAAACAGGCAAAGGTCTTCAGTAAACATCTCTCCAAAGAAGATATACAAATAGTTAATAATCATATGCAGAGATACTCAGCATCATTGGTCATTAGGGAAATGCAAATCAAAACTACAATGAAATACCACTTGTCTCCCATCAGGTTGACTAGTTTTAAAAAAACAGAAACTAATAAGTTTTGTCAAGGATGAGGAAAAATAGGAACCTTTATGCATTACTAGTGGCTTTGTAAAATGGTATAGCCACTGTTAAAATCAGTTTGGTGGTTTCTCCAAAAGTTGGAAGTAGAATTACCATGCGACCTAGCAGTCCTACTTCTTGGTATAATATATACCCAAAAGAATAGAAAGCTGGGACTCAACTATATCTTTGTACACCAGTGATTAAAGTAGTATAATTTACAATAGCCAAAAGGCGAAAGTAACTCAAGTGTCAATCAACAGATGAATGGGTAAACAAAATGGTATACACATAATGGAATATTATTCAACCATAAAAAGGAATGACGTTCTGATAGATGCGACAACATGGACTAACCTTGAAAACATGTTGAGTAAAATAAGTCAGACACGAAGGGACAGATTTTTTATGATACCACTTATATGAATAGCTAGAAGCAGCAAATTTCATAGAGGCAGTAGAATATAGGTTACCAGGAGCCAGGGTAGGGAAGGGAGGGAAAGAGGGAGTTATTGCTTAATGGGTGCACAGTTCTGTTGGAGGCAATGAAAAAGTTGGGGAAATCGATATTGGTGATGGTAGCATAATATTGTGAATAATTAAAGTGGGAAATGCTGAATTGTTTATATATTATTATAAAAAGTTTAAAAAAAGTATATCTTAGGAATTTTTCATGACCTGAAAATAATCAGAGTATACATTATCAGTGTTTACCACATTGTTGGCAAATTCAATTAAAATGGATATAGAGAAAAAAAAAGAATGGGTGAAAAATTCAAATAGAAACTTCACAAAAGAAGATATATGAATGACAAATAAGCACATGAAAAGATGTTCAATATCATGTTATCAGGAAATTGCAAATTAAAATCACAATGTGATACTATCACATAACCTCCATAACTGTATACATTAACACTAGCATGTTCAAATTGAAAAGAATGACAATATCAAGTTTAGTGAGGATTTGGAGCAATTGGGACTTTTTTTCTCATGAAAATGTAAAATTTGGAAAACCATATGGTTATTTTTATAAAGTTAAATACATACTTTACATTTGCCTTGGTTTGCCAGGCTTCTGTGGCAAATACTATACAGTAGGTTGGCTTAAACAACAGGCTTTTATTGTGTCACAGTTTTGAAGACTAGAAGTCCAAAATGAAGGCACTGGCAGTGCTGTACTTTCCTGGAAGTCTTAAGCTTCTAGTATTGGCTTGCCACAACCCCTGGTGTTTCTTAACTTACATCTGTCTCCCATCAGGTGGTGATGTCCTTGATCTCTTCCTTTTGTCTGCTCTTCTGGTATCTGCAGACTTCCAATTTATCCTTGTGGTTTTCTCTTCTCTTAGTAAGGGCTTAAGTAAAATGGATTAAGGCCCATCCTGATTCAGTTGGGCCACACCTTACCTAATAATATCTTTAAAAGGTCCTGTTTACAAATGGGTTCACATCCACAGGAATGAGGATTAAGATTATGAATATGCCTTTTGTTGGAGTACACAATTCAATCTACTATACCACACAGCTTAATTTCATTCCTAGATATTTATTCAGCAGAAATGAAAACATATATATCCACATAAACACTGATCTAACAATATTCATAACAGCTTTATTCACAGTGATCATGAACTAGAAACAAGCTAAATGTCCATCAACAGCAGCATGGATAAACAGATTGTAGTATATCCATACAGTGGTATACCATTGGGCTATAAGAAGGAATGGTGGATGAACTTCAGAAAACGTTATTCGGAGGGAAAGAAACCAGAAACAGTGCATACTATCTGATTCCATTAATATAAATCTCCAGAACAGATAAATCTTAACTATAGTGACAAAAAGATGATCAGTGTTTGTTTGGGGCCAAGGATTGGGGTGGATTGACTGAAAAAATTTGGAGTTGATAGAAATGTTTTCTTTTGTGATGATTGTGGTGGTGTTTAATGGGTATATATACTTGTCAAAATGGATCAAATAGTATGCTAAAATGGGTACATTTTTTGGTATATAAATTAAACTCCAGTAAATTTGATTTAAAAAAATATAAGTGCTTGTTAAGTATAAGATAGTTCTGTGTTTCCTATATATTTATAGATATGATCACAATGTATTTTTTTGTGTGTATTTGGTATTATTTTGCAAATTTGAATTTAAATAAAGCTCCGAATCTGGATATATTTCGGGGTCTTGATCATTTTATCACCTTGTCAGCCTTCTTTAACACCTCCTTTGCTCTGGGAGTGGTGGCAGAAATCCTCAGTCTTAACCTAGAAGTGGGTTGGGAATTTTTGCAGTCACATGTATGCACAGATCTTAAGTTTGAGTCTCAGCTCCTCAATCTAGCATTTCACTCATGTCATCTTTTTTTAGCCTGAGTTTTTTGCAAAATGATTTTAAGGATTAAGTACAACAAAGTATGAAATAGCTTTGTAATTGGAAAGGGGAATAATCCTTAGAGTGATAAGAGAGAAGTAGGGATGCCTCTGGATGAAATACTAGAGAAGGAGGAAGAGAGGAAGGTTGCTAAAGAAGAGGGAGCCTCTTCTACTTCCTGGGATACATTCTTTTGCCTCATTCTTTTCTTTTTTTTTGTATTTAACATTTTCTCATTTAGTTTTACTTAGCACTTAGCTTTCTGAATACATTTAATGTAACATAATTCCAGTATGTTAAAATTATCACTACTCCAAAGCACAGTTCTATAGCACTGCAGTGTCTATTCCAGTGCAGTTTATGTTTTCAGTACTCTTGGAGTACTAAGTTAGTATAATTACTCTAATTATAGGTACTTTTAGAAAAATTTGACTTTGCACTTGAGTGGTTATTGAGTTCTGAGGCTCTACCTTTTTGTATTCATGATTCATGTTTACTCTTCTATACCACCCCTCAAATAATTTTGGTGCTTTACAGAGACAGTATAGTGGCTAAGAATATGGATTTTGTCTATGTTCAAATCCCAGCTCTGTCATTTATATCTGTATAAACTTTGGGCAAATGGTTAACTTCTCTGCCAGTTTTTTCATTAGTAAAATTGGGATACCCGCGTCATGGACTATTGGGACATTACAGAGCAAGTTCATGTAAGAGTGTAACGTGCCACTAAACACGCAGTAAATATGCTTATATATTATATTTAGGATTATATATGTGGTTGGTACATTTCATGTTGTGTTAAAGTTTTTTATGTTATTTAATTCAGATACCTTTTTCTAGAATTGTTACCAACTAAGATATACTTCTCAAAAGAGTCAGTGCGAGCCCCAAATTTGATGCTGTATACTTTTAAGGTTCCAGCCACTAGATGGAGATATTTGATTGTTTAGCCACATGATCTCATTTTTCTCTGAGAATTTGTATTTGTGTGTGTAAAAAAAAGGGATATAATTAGAATTTACCATGAATAGTGTCTTGTTTAGAAAAGTATATCTACCAGAGGGAAACTGAGGGTGATATGCCTCCTTGCTTGTCTTCATATCCTTTATTCTTTGCTCTCTTTTGACTCCTCACTGGTCTACAAATATACCCTGGGTAACCTTCATTTAAAAAGCTTTCCTTAACTCCACATGCCCCACCGTTTCTCTGTTCCTCCTTTACTATAAGTTCTGTTTCTTAAAGAATCATCCCCTCAATCCATTCCATTCAGTTTTCTGTCATCACTGCTCTACTGAAACTACTTTTGTGAAAGTTATCAACATGCTCCATATTGTCAAACCCAGCTATCACTTCTTTGTCCTTACTGATGGTGCCTTTCATCATTCAGCATAGTTGATCACTCTTTTTTCTAAAACATATTGCTCTCTAGCCTTCTATAACACCACATTTGCATGGTTTTCCTTTTATCTCAATGTCTATTCCTTAATTTTTTCAACTGTTCCTTCCCTTTTGCACATTTTCTAAATATTGGTGGGCAACAATATATAAGAAAGTACTTCTGTTTTCCATGTACTTTCTTTTCCTTCTTAAACTTATAGACTCTTGTTTTCAATGCCATCTCTATACCACTACATACCAAATATATGGCTGCAATGCTGTTCTCTTACCTGAATTCCAGGCTCAAATCTCTAATGCCTTAACATGTACAGAACAGAACTGTTGATTTTTCTCCCAAACATCTGATCCTTTCCAGTCTTCCCCAAGACAGTGAAAGATACTGCCATTTCTGCAGTTACTCAAGCCAAAAAGCTAGGAGTTAGCCCTCCTGGTTCATGTACCACCCTGGAGCTATATTCCTCCACCTCCCTTCCTTTGAGAGAGCTCATGCTGTTCTTGTGGCCATAAAACGTTGGCTGCTGCTGCTGTTGTCATAGACCAAAGAGCCCTCATTATGCTGGTTTTTTGACAGCAAAAGACCATCACACCTCAACATTGGCCAGAATGGATGAGTACAGGCTCTGGAGTGACTATATAACACATCCCAGAAGTGCTAGGGAATTATAAGTGGGAAGCAGGGTATGGGAGGGAGCCTGCAATAAATTCTTTCACCGTCTCACCCTCCGTGGACTGTTCCCAAGACTTAGTGATTTCATACAGTCTCTCTGAAGAAGTTCTACATGACCAGCAATAATCTGTCTTTGTTTGCAAAGTGGTAGCCAGCTTAACATACCCCTTAAATTTCTTCTTCCTCCTTACTGGCTCACTTCTCTTTTTCCTTTACCTTTGCTTCCCTGGGATCCTACCTTCCAATAAAGAATTAGCTAGTGAGCCTTTGTCTCAGGCTGTTTTCTAGTTAACTCAAGCTGAGATATCATCCCTCATTGATTTCTCTTTGTTTCACTCTTTATGTCAAATCCAATTTGATTCTATGTGACCTTTAAAACATTCTGTCTCTGTTGTCCCCACCCCATGTTTTCATTGTTGTCTTTCTAATCTAACCATTACTCTGGCAGTCTACTTGCTTGTCTCCCTGTGCTCTTTATTTATTTATTTTTGAGGTACCAAGGGGCCAGGGATTGAACCCAGGAGCTGGGCTCAACCCCTGAGCCACACTGGCTCCTCTGTGTTGTTTTTTGTTTGTTTGTTTTGCTTGTTGTTGTTGTCGGTTGTTTGTTTTAGGAGGTATCAGGAACCAAACCTGAGACTTTCCATGTGGGAAGTAGATGCCCAACGCTTCATCCACATCCACTCCCTCCCTGGGCTCATTCATGCACACTCCTACAGTACATTCTCCTCTCCTTAGCCTGACAGAGCCTTAAAAATTTAAATCAATTCATGTCTCATATTTGCATTATTTGCATAAAAACCTCCAAGGATTCCCCATCACACAATTAAGTTTAAACTCATAGCCATGGCCTATTAGGTCATATGTCATAATGACTTCAGCCTACCTTTCTAACTTTTCACTTCCTTTCATCCATCTACTATAGCTATGCTGGCCTTCTTTCCTCAAATAAGGAGCACTTACTTGGTCCTGCCTTGGGCTCTTCCGTTTGTTTAGAATGAACTTTTTCCATATCTTCTTTGGTTGGCTGACCACTTTTTGTCTTTTAGGACTCAGCTCAAACTCCTTCCCAGGGAAACCTTTCTTGTGTCTCCCCTTTCCACTTCTAAATAGCCACCTGGTCCCTATCATATCCCACTTTGTTTTGTTTTTTTTAATCATTGCATTTGCCATATTTTAACATTTGTTTGTTTTCTTTCTGTTTTAGTGCTCTTCTCCCAGCATACACTCTAGAATGTAAGATTTCAAAAATAGCAGGGACCTTGTATGTCTTGTTGAATGTGTTATCCTCAGTACCTAGAATACTACCTGATCAATAGTAAGTGCTCAGTAGATATGCAATAAGTGAATAAGCTGTTAGCCAATATAGCTCATTAAATTCGAAGCTATAGTCAATTAGAAATCTAATTGGGAGCAAAGTAGCTAAACACTTTGACATTTCTGTCTAGTAAATGAGCATGCTATCTAACTTATTTGGCTTGATCACCAGCTGTTCTTTACCTCAGCATAGGTATTATCTCTCCCTTCCCTTCTGTAATCATTAAAACTACTCATTTTGCTTCCTTCCCTGTGCTTGTTCAGTTGCATTCTGTTGAGGTTGTCTTTAGGCTACCTGAATTAGACTTTGGTCACTTATTAACCATAGGGACTTTAAACCAAGTTTTTATCTTTTAATGCTTCCTATACAACAGCTGCAGAAGGGTTGTATGTGTTTAGTCTTTTCCAAACAGAAGTTGAATTAATAGATACGCTGTAGAAGTTATGAAAGATCATTGATTTATTACATACCAAGTTTCGTGTGATCTAGAAGTGGAGAAACTAGGTAGTGCCACCCTTTATTCCTTGGTCAGTAGAAGTAAACCAGAGAGATAAATGAGAAATGAGAGGTGGCAGGGAATTCAATAAGTTGATGTTAGCTAAATGTACTAGTCTGCCAAAGGAATGCTGATTCAAAGTGCCAGGAAGCTTTTGGCTCTTATAATGAAGGTTTATTTGGAGGAAAAGCTTACAGTTCGAAGGCCAAATTAGGGTATCAGGAGAGATGCTTTCTCACCAAAGTCACTTGCCATTGTTGAAGCAAGATGGCCACCAATCTTTGTGAGGTTTCCACCTTCCCCTTTGAACTTCTTCTTTCAGGCTCAGCTGCTCTGCTTTCTTCCCAATTTCAGCGGCAAGGGCTTGTCTCTTAGGACTTCCTCTGTCTCCTCCCATAGAGCTTGCTTCTTTCTGGGCCTTCTAAATCAGTCTCGGTGGTTATGTCTCTTCCTGATTTCAGTTGTAAGCTATCAGGCAAAATAGCTCCTCTCTCCCTGGGGCCCCAGCTATTTGAGCCTTCTCCTTTCTGTCACATATAGCATCAAAAATGATAGAGCTCTCTCCTCCTGTGTCTGTCAGTGTGATGTCTATTTATATCAGACCCAACAAGGAAGTGGAGACTTAACCTGAGCCATACCCACCAACATAGTCCATTCAAAAGCCCTAAAGCAATCTCATTGAGTAATCTAATCAAATATCCCTCAACTGAATTCAGTGCAATCGAAGAATACCACACCCAGAGGAATAGATTAGTTTACAAACATAATCTTTCTCTTTTGGAAATTCATGAAATAATCTCAAACTGCCACACTAACTAAATGCCTGCTAACTTTTGCTTCACTTTAACCGTGGAAAACAGCTCACTTGTTCCTTTAAACCTTATACCTGTGGGCAATAAAGTGCATTTTATTTATTTGGAGATACCTCTGCTGGTTATGTTTTCAAAATAGATCAATGCAATTGAGGACTTCTTTTTTTTACTTGAATCTTTGTGTATGTGTTAGCACGCATGTGCTTGCTTGTCTGTGCCTGTATATGTGCTTGACTAGTGAAATGGGAAGATAGAACTAGTGATGGTCAGTGTCATTTTGACAACTTAAGCTTAGGTAGATGAGCAGCTTTTTGGGGGGTAGAGATGGGGTAAACTGTCTAGACTCTGAGTTTAGCATTATTTCTGAATAGTAGTGTTATTGGCCTTTTGGGCAGGACAGTTCTTTGTTGTACAGGATTGTCCTGTGCTTTGCAAGATGGTGCATCCCTGATTCCCTGCCACTGATGCCTCCATGTCTCTAAAATGCCTCCATAAATTTCTAGAAATGACCCAACAGTGTGATAACTGCCCTGGTTGAGTTAGGAAGAAAACAGGACTGAAAGTAAAAAGAGACATGTAACAGGGGAGCTGGTGTAGCTCAGTGGTTGAATGCCTGCTTTCCATATATGAGGTCCCACGTTCAATTCCTGGTAGTTCCTAAAGATCAACAACAAAAAAAGGACATGTGACAAGACAAAATTCTAACAGTGGTTGAGTCACGTTCAGCAGGAGTTGGCAAACTATAGCCTATTTTTATGAAGATTTTAGAGGAATACAGCCATTCCCATTCCTTAATGTTATTGTATATGGCTGTTTTTGCATTACACTACAATAGCTTAGTTGAGTAGTTGCCACAGAAACCATATGACCCTTGTAGCAGTTTCATATTGTTTATGAATTACAAAAATAGATATTGAATTATGTGTGTGAACTGGTCTGTTTCTCTGGGCATATTAAATTGGATTTGATTCAAAGGTTTCACTTTTACTTGAGTAAATAATGATTAAGGCTTTGATTGAGCCACATCAGTAGGATGTTAGAGAAAACTAAATGGCAGAGTAGTTAGTTGGAATCTTAATGCTGGAACCCTGGGAAGTAAACACACAGAGAAGCAGATACAAGAGGAAAGAGAGAATACTTCATTACATATGGCAGAGGCCCAGGGAAGAGAGATGAGCCATTTGCCTGATAGTTTACAGCTATCCTTGTAGAGAGAGCAGAGCAGCTGAGCCTGGAGTGAAACAAGTCCCAGGAGAGAGATGAGACTTATCCTGGCCTACAGTTGATATTGGAAGAAGCTGGGACCACAGAGCCTTAAGAGGAAGAGGATGCCTGAACCCTTATAGATGTTGGCAGACAACTTGCTCCAACACGTGGCAACAGACTTTGGAGAGGGAAGTAGCTTATGCTTTATGGCCTGGTATCTGTAAGCTCCTACCCCAAATAAATACCCTTTATAAAAGCCAACAGATTCTGGTATTTTGCATCAGCACCCCTTTGACTGACTAATACAACCTACAAACATAAAATATTTACTCTTGGACCCTTAAGGAAGTTTGCCAATCCCTGAGGTAGAAAGATGATAGGTAATTATATTTTCTTATACTTTGCAAATTTTTGCAAGTATTTCATTTAAAAATCCTATTACTTTAAAAGTAGTCATGTAGTTCTTTTGCCACCCTCCCATTATAGTATAAACTTTTCTAATCTGTAATTATGTCTTGATAAAGTTAATATTTTGCTAAATTCAGCACTAAGGAACTTGCCTTACTCTCCACCCTGAATTGTTGCCTCCTCTCCTATACTGGTAAATTGAACTTGACTATCCTAGTAGGAAACCTAAAGTCTCTTCCCAGAATCTAGGGCAGCTCTTCTCTAGACCAAGGACCAGCAAACTAGCTCACATAACACCTGTTTATGTTTTGCCTATAGGCTAAGAACAGTTTTTACAGTTTTAAATAATTGAAAAAAAATTAAAAGAATAGTATTTCATGATAAGTGAAAATTGTATGAAATTCAAATTTCATTATCTATAAAAAAGTTTTATTGGGACACAGCCATGCCAATTTGTTTATGTGTTGTGTAAGACTGTTTTCTGTCTAGCTGTAAAATTGTTGAGACATTACTATAGAGGCTGTCTGGCCTCCAAAACCTAAAGTATTTTCTGTATATACTTTTACTATGCCCACACTTGCTTTAGAGACCAAACACTTTTAGTCCCTTCTTCCAAAGCCCTAAAGACTCCTGAAACCTCAAACATGCCAGGGTCTTAAGGTCCCTCTGCTATACCAAGGATTCTGATCTCTTTGTTCTTTCTACCCATATTCTCATTTCCCTAGTCTAGGGATTTCTTGCAATATCTATTCCTGGAATGATGAGATGGCATCAAGTATGAAAGTAAGATGTTTACTATTTTTGTCTAAGGGTAGAATTAGTCTTTGCTTCATTCCATTTTTTTTTTCTGAGTATCATCAGCATGCTAGCTCTTGCCGCTTTTGTCATGTCTTCCATGCTTTGCTGCTTTCCAAGAATTCTCTTGGAAAAAGTAGGGACAAATGAGATAGAATCTGAGATATTAGTCCCTACTGTCTGCCCAGCACTGCTGAGCACTGTAGAGAATATATACAAATCTATTCTTTGTTCATGAATACATTAGTAGGGAGAAAACAAGTATAAATGGAGGAATTAGAGAAAAATTAAATGGAAGACAGCATGGAGTTAGTGGAGAAAGCACTGGTTTTGTAGTTAGAGAGCTTTAAATCTTGACTTTTGTAGCTAATTGCCGTAGGCTTTTTTATATATATATATATATATATATATTTTTGTTTTTTAAAGTTTACTTAGGTTATACAAAATGTTACACACAAAATATAAGGGATTCCCCTATGCCCCACTCCCCACACCTCCTCCCATTCTCCACATTAACAACTTCTTTTCATTAGTGTGGTACATTCATTGCAATTCATGGACACATTTGGAGCATTGCCACTAAGCATGGATTATATTTTACATTGTAGTTTACACTCATATTTTATTTTGTAGTTTATACTCTCTCCCACTCAATTCTGTAGGTTATGGCAGTATATACACTGGCCTTTATCTGTCATTGCAATGCACATTGATCTTATAACCTGTGACTTTACTGTACTCATTTATTAGGTATAGAAATGTTGTTGTGGATTTTTCAGGGCTTTCTAAGTATAGGACTATGTGGTCTGCAAATAGTGAAATTTTTACTTTGGATGCCTTTTATATATTTTTCTTCTTTAAGTGCTTGAGCAAATACTTTTAACACAGTGTTAAACAGGAGCAGTGAAAGTGGGCATCTTTATCTTATTCCTGATCTTATAGGGAAAGGTTTTAGGATTTCTCCATTGAATATGATATTAGCTGTGGGTTTTTCATATATGCCCTTTATCATGTTGAGGAAGTTTCTTTCTATTCCTCCCTTTTATAGTGTTTTTATCAGGAGAGGGTGTTGTATTTTGTCAAATGCTTTTTCTACATCTATGGAGATGATCATTTGATTTTTTTCTTTGAGTCTGTTTATGTGGTGTATTACATTGATTGATTTTCTTAAGGTGAACCATCTTTACATACCGGGATGAAACTCACTTGGTCATGGTGTGTAATTGATTTAATGTGTTGAATATGATTAGCAAGTATTTTGTTGAGGATTTTAGCTTCTAAGCTCATTAGAGATCGATCTATAGTTTTCCTTTCTCATGGCGTCTTTGTTTGGCTTTGATATCATAGAATGAGTTAGGCATTGTTCTCTCCACTTCTATTTTTTGAAAGAGTTTAAGCAGAATTGGTGTTAGTTCTTTCCACAATGTTTGGTAGAATTCATCTGTGAAGCCAGCTGGTCCTGGGCTCTTCTTAGTTGGGAGATTTTTGTTTTGCTTTTTTAAAAAATATTTATTTCATGTTTTTATTTTTTTATTATTAACTTTAAAAAAAAGATACATAAATCACACAAATGTTACATTAAAAACCTAAGAGGTTCCCATATACCCCACACCCCCACTCCCCCCACATCAACAACTTCTTTCATTAACATGGTACATTCATTCACTGCATGTGATGAATACATTTTGGAGCATTGCTACACAGCATGGATTATAGTTTACATTGTAGTTTACACTCTCTCCCAGTCCATTCAGTGAGTTATGGCAGGATATATAATGTCCTGCATCAGTCCCTGCAATATCATTCAGGACAACTCCAAGTCCTGAAAATGCCCTTGTATAATACCTCTTTTTCCCTCACCCTGCCTTCAGCTATTCCTGTGGCCATTGTCTCCACATCAATGATATAATTTCTCCATTGCTAGAGTCACAATAATTCTATAGTAGAATACCAGTAAGTCCACTCTAATCCATA
The DNA here is from genome assembly GCF_030445035.2 of Dasypus novemcinctus. Taxonomy (NCBI): domain Eukaryota; kingdom Metazoa; phylum Chordata; class Mammalia; order Cingulata; family Dasypodidae; genus Dasypus; species Dasypus novemcinctus. The sequence goes on along the minus strand of NC_080674.1, from coordinate 44,141,464 downwards.
TTTTATTCCTCCATCCTGAGGACCCCGGGATGGCAATGCACACTCCACCTCTCAATTGAGAGGAGGGCTTAGATCCCACATGGCTGATGGAGGGGATGGAGGGGATTCTTCTGCTTGCATTTGTAGACTCTTTCAGTCCCTTGTGTGGTGGTTGACCATCCTTGCCTCCTTGTTAGCTGACCTGGGTAAGTCCAGCGAACTGGAGAGTAGGTATAACAGCTCTGCTGAGGCTTAGGGCCCATCTGGCACATGGACAGTCCAGAGATTCAAGTCTCCTGGGCATATACCAACCCCAGTGCCAACCACAGGTTCAATAAAAGTGACAGAAGAGGCATGTGTAGAGAAGTCACATCTGAGTCCAACTCCATCACACTCAGGAGCACAAATTCCAAAGTAGGGCCCACTGGCAAGGCACTGAGCTCCAGAGCCATCTGCCATGCCTGAAGGACCTGGGTGTCTCTGTAGCCCTCAGGAACACCACTATCTGGGGTTGTATCTACTTTGGCTATCTCTGAGATCCTGCTGAGATGTGCATAAGTGCGACACCTCTCATAACTTCCCAACTCACTTTGAAATCTCTTAGCCATATGAGCTCATTTGTCTTTACCATTTGCTTCTTTTAGTCAAGGTCTTTTTCTAGTGCATCATCAGCTAGTGCTTAGTAATCCTGTGGTGCCAGGGAAGCTCATCCCTGGGAGTCATGTCCCATGCTGGGGGGTAAGGTAATGCATTTATTTGATGAGTTTGGCTTAGAGAGTGGCAACATTTGAGCAACAGGAGGCTCTCAGGAAGTAACACTTAAACACCCTGCAGCTCTAGGCCAAGTTGAAATTTCAAGCACATAGGCTCATAAGCAGAGTTATCAGTATCAAGGGCCCATCATCAGACCATCCTGCTTTACTGGTCTTTGACCTTGCATTTCGGGGATTGTTGCTGTTCCATTGGGGAATGCAGCAGAGCTTCCCAGGACAGGAATTAAGCACTCCCTCAGTTGTCGTGTGAAACTCTACCCGCTATGTCAATACCCAATGAACATATGAATATATCTGTAAATCCTATATGCATGCCCTGGTGAACTCCCTCCCACCCATGCATCCCCCATCAATGACACCCCACATCAATGCTTCTCCCCTGCCGTTGAATCCCTCTGTAATCCAAAACTTTTTAAAAACTGAAGCCTAATATATAGCCAAATTCAATTAATAGGAAAATGAAATAGTAATGATAGGTTTAAAGATTAGAAATAAAGTACATCATAATTTAGAAAAACTAAAAATAAAAAATAAATTGGGATATTAAAAAAAATTTTTTTTTGACGTTTTGCCTTTCATCACTGTAATAGGTGTTGTCATGTATGTGCAGTGGCAAGGCAATCTATTCCATTTCTTTCTCAGTGTCTTACATCTTTTTTATTATGTCTTCAAAAAAGTTTTAGGTCACAATAAAGTCACATATAGAATGTAGGGGACTCTCATATACACAATATCCTCCCCTTTTTCTCCCTTCTCAAGCAATGATCTTTTTACATGTAGATGTTACATTTGCTACAACTAATGTATAAATATTGAAATATAGCTACTAACCATGGTTACATTATGGTTTACATTATTTTTTACATTTTAGACCATACACTTCTATAAATTTTTGGTTACATTATGGTTTACCTTTTAGACTATATACTTTTATAAATTTTTGGTGAAATTTAACATGGCCTGTATCCATCATTGCATGATCATGCAGAACACTTCCATTGCCCCCAGTTACCTTGTCTTCCATCTATTCTTTTCCTCTTTTCATCTCCCCTCAGGGCCCACAGTGATATCCAGGCTTCACTGCTTGAACGACAAGATTCATAGATACTTGCAACAATGCTGAGGGCTTGACACACTAGTCTTTCCTCCTCCACTCAGAACTACCCATACTCTCAAGTGACACCTTCCCCTCTGTTTGAGAACATCAGGCCTCCCCAGGAAGGGGGTACAACACCCTCCCATTCATTGTGTAGGTCCCTACCCACTGATAAAACATACAATGACAAGAGGAGCACTCACACACTCTCTAGAAGCCTGTCCCAAGTGCACCCTGTGTCAGATGCCTGCCATCACACACCTTAAACCAGTAACCCTTCCTTACATTTTCTAAAGAGTGTTCTCAACATTATACTTTCAACCACATACCTGACAATTTCCCATGTTCACCTCCCCCCCCCCACTCTCCCCCAATTCCGCGGACCATCTCACCCATCCTCCCAACCATAGCCCCCCTCATGCCTGCAAAGCTCAACCCAGTAGTATTCCAGTGTCCCTGTCTTATCCCTTCACTACTCAAATACTTACTTTCATTTTATCATAAATTTCACCCCTTTGGATGTTGGCTCACAATCTTCCTTTCCCCAGTATTTCCTATAAGCCTATCTTCCAGTCCCTAGCTCTCTGACACAGCTTGATTTGCTTAATTCATGTCTGAGAGGTCATATAGTATTTGTCCTTCAGTGCCTGGCTTGCTACACTCAACATATGGTCCTCAAGATTCATCCATGTTATCCCATGTGTTAGTACTGTATTCCTTCTTACAGCTGAGTTTGATATGGTTATGAATTCCAAAAATAGATATTGGATTATGTGTGTAATATGATCTTTATCTGGACCTGATTGAGTTATGATTAGGGATTTCATTGGGCCATGACATTAGGGCATTGGGGCCCCAACCCTTGGTTGTTGGGACTCACAGATAAAAGGCATGGCAAAGGACAGAGTTGGGTGCTTTTGATGTTGGAGTTTTGATGTTGGAGTTTGATGCTGAAGCCTTAAACTGGAGCCCTGGGAAGTAAGCTTACAGAGGAACAGACCAGCCCCAGGAAGAGAGGACCTGAGCCAGGAGAAGAACCCAGAGGAATAGAGATGGCTCCTTAGACACAGCAGAAACCCCAGGGAGAGAGACAGAGCTGTTCACCTGATAATCTACAGCTGACCTTGTGGAGAGAGGCAGAGTCAAGGGAGGCTCATAGTCTACAGCTGACCTTGTGGAGAAAATAGAGAAACAATGCCCTGGAAGGGAGGAACCCAGGAAGCCTGAACCCTCACAGATGTTGGCAGCCATCTTGCTCCAACACTTAAAAAAAGACTTTGGTGAGGGAAGTAACTTATGGTTTATGGCCTGGTATCTGTAAGCTCCTACTCCAAATAAATACTTTATAAAAACCAAACAATTTCTGGTATTTTGCAACAGCACCCCTATGGCTGATTAATCCATCCCCTGTGTTAGTACTGTATTCCTTCTTACCCCTGAGTAGTATTCCTTTTGTATGTATATACCACATTTTGTTTATCCATTCATTTGTTGTTGGGCATTTGGTTGATTCCAACTTTTGGTAATAGGGAATAATGCCGCTATGAATTGGTGTGCCTGTATTGGTTTGCGTCCTTGTGTTCAGTCCTTCTGGGTATATATCCCATAGTGGAATTGCTGGGTCATATGGCAAATTTATAGCTAGTTTTTTGAGGAACTGTCAAACTGTCCTCCACAATGGCTGGATTCTTCTACATTCCCACTAGCAGTGGATGAGAATTCCCATTCTTCCATCCTCTCTACCACTTGTAGTCCTCTACTTTTTTAATAGCCGCCAGTCTAATGGGTATAAGATGGTATCTCATTGTAGTTTTGATTTGCATTTCCCTAATAGCTAGTGGTGTTGAGCATCTTTTCATGTGCTTTTTAGCCATTCATATTTCTTCTTTGGAGAGGCATCTGTTCAAATCTCTTGTCCATTTTTAAAATGGGTTGTTTGTCTTTTTATTTTTGAGAGATAGGATTTCTTTATATATGCGGGACATTAGGCTCCTATCGGATATGTGTTTACCAGATATTTTCTCCCATTGGGTAGGTTCTCTTTTCACTTTCTTGATAAACTCCTTTGAGGTACAAAAGGCTTTAATTTTGAGGAAGTCTCATTTATCTATTTTTTCTTTCGCTGCTCATGATTTGAATGTGAAGTTCATGAAGCCATTTCCTATTACACGGTCCTGGACATGCTTCCCTACATTATCTTCCGAGGTCTTTCATGGTCTTAGCTCTTAACTTTTAGGTCTTTGATCCATCTTTAGTTGATTTTTAAAAAATTAATTTATTGAGGTATATAATTCATACATAAACATACCTAAACTATACATGTATAATAATAGTTGTGAACTTACAAAACAAACATATATAACATCATACAGGACTCTCATAACTCACCCTACCACCAATACCTTGCATTGTTAAACATTTTTAACTAATGATTGAAGAGCATTGTCAAAATATTACTAACTAAAGTATTTTCCCCGAACCAACCCTATTATTATCTTTATTCATTTGCATATGAACATACATAAACAATTAAGTGTATAGTAAAAATTGTGAGCTTACAAAGCAAACATGCAACATTGTACAGGGGTCCCAAACATCAACCCTCCACCAACACCTTGCATTGTCATGAGATATTTGTTACAAATTATGAAAGAATATTGTCAAAATCTTACTACTAATCATAGTCCTTATCTTACATTTGGTGTATTTTACCCCCAAACCACCCTATTATTTTTTTCTCTTAAAATATATTTTTGACAGAAGTTGTAAATTTGTAAAACAGTCATGCACATGTGCAAAATTCCCAAAAACACCTCTCCATCAACACACCACACTGTGGTGGAACATTTGCTACAGATAAGATAATATCATCAGATTGTTACCATGTCCATAGTGTACATTTGGCTCACATTTTCCGTACTGCCTCATTATCAACACAGTACATCATTCAAGTAGATGCAAGAATATTATATTATTACTACTAACCACAGTCCATAGGTCACTCCAGCTGTATTTTTTCTCAACTTCTCCACATTCCCAACACCCTGCAGTAGTGATGAAGATTTACTCTAACTCACAAAAGACACTCTTGCATCTGACCATCAACCACAATTCTCATTCACCTCTTGGTTTACCGTGCTATTCAGTTCTTAGATTCTGCTTTAGCATTCTGTCAGTTGGCATTGACATACCTAGACTACCATTTTCAGTCACATTCCAAATGATGAACTAGCTGTTACTATGTGTTACCATCCACTGTATACATTTCCACACTTTAACAGTAAAGCTAATTAAACTTCTATATACATTAAACATAGGTAGTCCATCTCAGTCTACCTCTTATCTCCTTTAAGAATACATCACCTACCACCAGGTTTTGAAGATATTTTCCTGCAATTTCTTCTAGAAGTTTTATGGTTCTTGCTTTTATTTGTAGGTTTTTGATCCATTTTGAGTTCATTTTTGGATAAGGTGTGAGATAGGGATTGTCTTTCCTTCTTTTGTCTATGGATATCCAATTCTTTCAGCACCATTTGTTGAATGGACTGTTCTGCCCGAGCTGTGTGGGTTTAACAGGCTAGCCCTAAATCACTTGAACATACATATGCTTCTGAACCATAAATTTAGTTCCATTGGTCTGTGTGTCTGTCTTTATGATAGTACCATGCTGTTCTTACCACTATAGCTAGATAATATGATTTAAAGTCTGGAGATGAGGGTTTGCTTTTCCTTTTTATGATGTTTCTGGCTATTCAGGACCCCTTACTCTTCCAAATAAACTTTATGACCATGTTTTCAATTGTTTTTTTTTAACACTGGTGCAATTTTTATCAGGGTTGCATTGAATCTGTATATCAATTTGAGTAGAATTGACATCTCAGTGATATTTAGTCTTCCAATCCATGAGCATGGAATGTTCTTCCAGTTATTTAGGTCTTTTTTGATTTCTTTTAGCATTGAGTTGCAGTTTTCTGAATACAAGGGCTTTGTTGTGTTTTTTTTTAAGATTTTATTTTTTATTTATTTCTCTCCAATTCTCCTCTACCACCCCCCCCCCCATCGTCTGCTGTGTCCATTCACTGTGTGTTCTTCTGTGTCCGCTAGCATTCTTGTTAGTGGCATCAGGAATCTGTGTCTCTTTTTTTTGTTGTTGTGTCATCTTATTGTATCAGCTTTCTGTGTGTGTGGTGCCACTCTTGGGCAAGCTGCACTTTTTCCCATATGGTAGGCAGAGGATCTATCAGTTGAATCAAATCCACTTCCCAATACAAGTACTTTACATCATTGGTTAAGTTTATTCCTGACTATTTGAGTTTTATCTGTCATATTTTATTTTTACCACTCTTTTGACACTTTTAGTTACTTTTATTGATATAATCTTCATTTCTAGACTCACTTCCAGGCCTTTCTCTTCTGTCTTTCTTTTCAGGCTCTAGCATACCCTTTAGTGCTTCCTGAAAATCTGGTCTCTTGCTTAGAAATTCTCTTTGTTCCTATTTATCTATGAATATTCTAATCTTGCCCTCATTTTGAAAGACAGTCTTGCTGGATATAAGATTCTTGGCTGGAATTTTTTCTTTTGTAGTATCTTAAACATATCAGACCACTGTATTCTCGCCTCCATGGTTTCTGGTGAGAAATCAGCACTTAATTTTATTGGATATCCCTTATATGTTATGCATGGCTTTTCTCATGTTGCTCTCAGAATTCTCTCTTTGTCTTTGACCTTTGACATTCTGATGAGTATGTGTCTTGGAGTTGGTCTATTTGGATTTTTTCAGATGGGAGTACATTGTGCTTCGTGGACTTGGATATCTTGTCCTTCAATAGGGTTGGGAAATTTACCATTATTTCTTCAAATATTCATTCTGCCCCTTTTTCCTTCTCTTCTCCTTCTGGGACACCCATGACTCATATGTTTGTACTCCTTTTGCTGTCATTTAGTTCCCTGAAGCCTTGTTCAATTTTTTCCATTCTTTTCATCATCTGTTCTTTAGTATGTTTACTTTAAGAGGTCATTTCTTCAAGCTCATCAATCCTTTCTTCTGCCTCCTTAAATCTGCTATTATGATTCCAGTATTTTTTTAATTTCATTTATTACACCTTTCATTCCCATAAGATTTGCTATTTTTCTATGTATGCTTTCAAATTCTTCTTTGTGCTCATCTAGTGTCTTCTTAATATCATTAATATCTTTAGCCATCTCATTGAATTTATTGAGATTTGTTTGAACATCTATGATTAGTTGTCTCAACTCCTTTGTGTCAGCTGGAGGCTTATCTTGTTCCCTTAACTGGGCCATAGCTTCCTGTTTTTTGGTGTTGATTGTAATTTTTTATTGCTGTCTTGGCATCTGGCGTACTAGAGTATTCATTCTGCATGCAGTTTTTTTCTTTAGTTTAAGACTTCCTGCCCTTTCTCCCTTGCTGGTTGTGCAGTAGGAGTCAAGCATATAGTTGGTGCTGTAAGCTGTGGAGTCTCAAGCTGCCCTCATTGTGCCAGGGACCAATAAAGCTTCTTCTACTTTCTTCTTTGTCATGGGCAGGGACAGTCACAGTTGTGCGTAATAATCCAAGTTGTGCAGGTCTAGACTAAGTTGTCAAGAGACACTGATGAAGCTTCATACCCCTTTCTCACCTGCCTGGGGCAGGGATGGAGCTGCAGGTATGGGCAGTAATCCGTGCAGTGTGCATCCAAGATGACCGCAATTGCCACGGGAGACTTCCAATTTTCAGTCTGTGCCAGCCAAATTTACCTGTGTTACCTCGATAGGCTGGTACAGGGCTCACCAGCCTCTTGCCTGCCAGAGGTGGGGCTGAAGCCTATGTTAGGGCTGCAGGCTAATCTCAGTGAAAGAAACCAGTTCCTACCATCACTGTGATTTTCAATCCTGGCTTCCCTTCAGACTAGGGGCAGAGTGAAAAATGGCAGCCACTGGCCTCTTTCTGACTTGGGCTGATTCACACCCCAGCTGTTTCCAGCTACCAATCAGTAGCCAAAATCGGCAGCCAATTGTCTCCTTCTCCCCTGTTCTTGGGAAATGGAGTTTCCAATTCCACCCATAGAATAGCTCCTGGGGTGGCTCCTGCCACCAGAGTAGGATAATTACTGGTCTCTGTGGCTTGGCCGGCAATCTCCCAGAGAAGCTCGTGCAGGTCCCTGCAGCTTCCTCCGTGGTGGGGGTGACACTGGGGCCTAGGCTAAAGCCACAGTGTGATCTGAATGAAAAGAAGCTGGTCCCCACCAGCACCAGGACTTTCAGTCCACCCTACTTCCCCTCATGCCAGGCACAGAGTTAAGATGGCGGCTCCCAGCCTCTTTCTGACTTGAACAGGTTCAAACGTTAGCTGTTCTCAAGATTATACTTTAGCCCACTGAATTTACTCATTAGTAGCTGAAATTGGTGCCCAACCACCTTTTGCTCCTTTGTTTTTGGGAAGTGGAGCTTTGAATTCCAGCCACGGAACAGTTCCCAAGGAGGCTTGTGTCTCCAGTGGACGATGGGTACTGGCTTGTGTGGCATGGAGTGCTCTACTTTTTAGTTGATTTTTGTATAAGGTTTGAGATGGTATTCCTCTCTCATTATTTTACAGATGAATATCCAGTTCTCCAAGCACCATTTATTGAAGAGGCCATTCTCTCCCAGTTGTGTGGGCTTGGTGGTCTTGTTGAATATCAGATGACTGTATATGTGAGGATCTAAATCAGAACTCTCAATTCAGTTCCAATGTCAGTATGTCTGTCCTTGTGCCAATACCATGCAGTTTTGACCACAATAGTTTTGTAATATGTTTTAAATTCAGGTAGTGTGAATCCTCCAATTTCATTTTTCTTTTTCAATATGTCTTCGACTGTTCGGGGCCTGTTTCCCTTCCAAATAAATTTCATAGTTAGATTTTCCAGTTTATTAAAAAATGCTGTGTTGATTTTTATTGGGATTGCATTAAATCTTTAAATCAGTTTAGGTAGGATAGTCATCTTAATGATATTTTGTATTCCTATCCACAAACAGGGACTATTCTTCCATTTATTTAAGTCTTTGATTTCCTTTAACAGTGCTGTGTAGTTTCCTGTGTATAAGTTTTTTGCATCTTTAGTTAAATTTATTCCTAGGTATTTGATTTTTTAATTTGTTATTGTATATGGTAGTTTTTTCTTGATTTTCACCTCCGATTACTCATTATTGGTGACAGCAATGCTACTGATTTTTGTGCATTCATGTTATAACCTGTGAGTTTACTGAACTCATTTATAAGTTCTAGAAGCTTTGTTGTAGATTTCTCAGGGCTTTCTATGTATAGCATCATATCATCTGCAAATAGTGAGTTTTGATCTGTTCCCTTCCAACTGGGATGACTTATATGTATTTTTTGCCTTAGTGCTCAAGCAAGTACTTCTAATACAATGTTAAAGATTTTAGGATTTCACCATTGTATATGAATTTAGGCATGGATTTTTCATATATACCCTTTTCTTGTGTTTAGAAAGTTACCTTCTATTCCTATATTTTGCAGTGTTTTATCAGGAAAGGATGCTGTATTTGGTTGAATGCTTTTTCTGCATCTGTAAATATGACCATGTGATTTTTTTCTTTTGATCTGTTTATATGGTGTATTACATGGATTGATTTTCTTTTGTTGAGCCATCGTCACATACCAGACATGAAACCCATTTGGCCATGGTGTATAATTCATGTGATGTGTTGTTGAATATGATTAGCAAGTATTTTGTTGAGGATTTTATCATCTAGGTTCATTGGAGAGATTGTTCTGTAATTTTCCTTTCTTGTGGTGTCTTTGTTTTGTTTTGGTATTAGGGTAATGTTGGCATTGTAGAATGTGCTAGGCAATGTTCCTTCTATTTCAGTTTTTTGGAAGAGTTTAAGTAAGACTGGTGTTCATTTTTTCTGGAATGTTTGGTAGAATTCACCTGTGAAGCCATCTGGCCCTGTGCTCTTCTTAGGAGGTTTTTAATGACTGATTCTCTTTATTTGTGATTTGTTTGTTGAGATCATCAATATCTTCTTTTGTCAGTGTAGGCTGCTTATGTATTTTTAGGAATTTGTCCATTTCCTCTAAATTGTCCTTCTTGTTGGCATATAGATTTTCAATGTATCCTCTTATGATAGTCTTTATTTCTGTGGAGTCAGTTATTTGTGTATTTGCATCTTCTCTCTTTTTTTCTTTCTTAGTCTAGCTAAGGGTTTGTCAATTTTTTTGATCTTTTCAAAGAAGCAGCTCTTTGTTTTGTTCATTTTTTCTAGTGCTTTCTTATTTTCTGTTCCATTTAGTTCTGCTCTGATCTTTGTTCTTTCTTTCTTTCTTCTTCCACTTGGGTTAGTTTGTTATTTTTTTACTAATTCCTCCAGGTGTGCAATTAGGTCTTTGAGTTCAGCTCTTTTTTGATACAGGAATTTATGGCTATGAACTTCCCTCTCAGTACAGCTTTTGCTGCATCCCATAAGTTTTGATATGTTGTTTTGTCATTTTCATTAGTGTCAATGTAGTTATTGATTTCTTTTGAGAATTCTTCCTGACCCACTGTTTGTCTAAAAGTGTGCTGCTTAACTTCTGTATCTTTGTGCCTATTCTGGTTCTCTCGCCCTTGCATATTTTCAGCTTCTTTCCATTGTGGTCTGGGAAATTATTTTGTATGGTTTCAGTCTTTCTGAATTCATTGAGACTTTCTCTGTGGCCTAGCATGTGGTCTGTCTAGGAGAATGATCAATGTGCACTTGAGAAGAACGTATATCCTGCTGTATTTGGGTATAGTGTTCTGTGTATATCTATTAGGTCCAGATCCTTTAATATATTATTCAAAGTCTCTTATTTTATTTGATTTTCTGTTAAGATGTTCTGTCTAATGATGATAACGTTGTATTAAAAGCCTCCACTATGATTGTAGGGGCATCTATTCCTCCTCTTAGTTTTCCTATTGTTTGCCTCATGTATTTTGAGGCCCCCTAGTTAGGTGCATAAATGTTTATGATTGTTTTTTCTTCTTGAAAGATTTCCCCTTTTACTAATATGTAATGTCCATCTTTGTCTCTCACAATAGTTTTGCATTTAAAGTCTATTTTGTGCAATATTAGTATAGCTACTCCTGCCCTTTTTTGGTTATTGTTTGCCTGTAAGATGGTTTTCCAGCCATTTACTTTCATTCTCCTGAATCCCTGAGTCCAAGATGTGTTTCTTGTAGACAGCATATAGATGGGTCATAATTCCTTATCCATTCTCCAAATCTTTGTCTCTTGACTGGTGAATTTAATCCATTAACATTCAGTGTTATTACTCTCAAGGAATTACTTACATTATCCATATTTTCTTTGGATTTATGTACATCATATGTTGTTTCTCTTTTTGTCTTTTTAGTTTTTCTTACAATCTTCAACTCTTTCTCTCCTGTTTTTTTTCTTTCTATCTGCAGAACTCTCTTTAGTATTTCTTGAAGGACAGGTTTCTTATTGACATACTCTCTCACTTCATTAAGTTGGTCCATGATATTTATTTGGACAGCTTTGGTTAGTTACTCGATGTTCTGCTCCTCTTTCTGGTTTTTAGTTTGTTCATTGGTTTGGGCCATGTCTTCCTGTTTATTGGTATGGTTTGTAATTTTTTTTGCTGTCTGGTCATTATTTTATCTTGATGGGTTTGTTCAGTTAATTAGCTCTTCCCTCTAGTCTTGGGTTTTATTTAGTTGCTGTTTTTTTTTGTGTGTAAAGTTTCCTCTTTGACTACTGTTTATCTGTAAATATTTTGAAGTCTCCATCATTTGTGAATACCAGCTTTGCTGGAAAGAGAATTCTTGGCTCAAACATTTTTTCTTTTAGTACCTTGACTATGTCATACCATTGCCTCCTTGCCTCCATGGTTTCAGATGAGAAATCAGCACTTAAATCTTATTGAGTTTCCCTTGTATATGATGGTTCTTTATTCTCTTGCTGCCTTCAGTATTTTCCCTTTGTCTTGAGCATTGGATAATTTGACAAGTTTATGTCTTGGAGCAGGCCTGTTGGGATTTATACTGTTTGGGGTGTGCTGTGCTTCCTGGTCATGTACATCCATCTCCCTCAGTAGGTTTGGGACGTTTTCAGCCATTATTTTCTCCAACATCCCTTCTGTCTCCTTTCCCTTGTCTTCTCCTTCTGGGATGCCTCTAATGCATATGTTTGTGTGTTTTGTGGTATCATTCAAATCCCTAAGTCCCTGCTAGATTTTTTCTAACTTTTTATCTCTCAATTCTATTGTCTGTTTGATTTCAGGTGTACTGACTTCCACATCACTAATTCTTTCCTCTGCCTCTTTGAGTCTGCTGTTATTTGCTGAGAATGTATTTTTGATTTCTTGAATTGTGCCATTCATCACCATCATATCCATTATCTTATTGTGTGTGTTTACAGTTTTTTCAGTATGCTCTCCACATGTTTTCTTAATATCCATAATCTCTTCCTTCACTTCATTAAGTTGGTCCATGATATTTATTTGGACAGCTTTGATTAGTTACTTGATGTTCTGCTCCTCTTTCTGGTTTTTAGTTTGTTCATTGGTCTGGGCCATGTCTTCCTGTTTATTGGTTTGGTTTGTAATTTTTTTTGCTGTCTGGTCATCATTTTATCTTGATGGGTTTGTTCAGTTAATTAGCTTTTCCCTCTAGTCTCGGGTTTTATTTTGTTGCTGTTTTTTTTGTGTGTGTTAAGTTTCCTCTTTGACACTTTGTTCTTATTCTATTTCCTTGTTGTTGTCTAAGTTCCCTTGAAGAAAAGATTAGGGCCAGGGAAAGCAAAAGAGGTAAGAAAATAAAAAGTATAAAATGAATATTAAACTCATTTAAGCAGTATAGAGTTATAGGAATAAAAAAGTGTTGTACCTACCATGAAATGGGAAATTGAATATGGAGGTGAATATAGTATGAATTAAAAGGCCAGCATGATGAAGAGGGTGGGAAAGAGAAAAGAAAGGACAAAAACAGAAAGAGATGATAAAAGGTAGAAAACAGAATAGACGTGTTAGAAATAAAAAGCCAGAAAAATTGGAAGCTAAACAAAGAGAGGTGGAATGTAAGAGCAACAACAGAAGGCGGAAGATAGAACGATGTAGGAAGGAAAAGAGATAATGTTGGTAGCCAAATCACTACACAGAGAAAAGAGGAAATCAAGGAAGAGAAAATATAGCAAACAAGAAACAAGTCAGCAGCACCTACTTAGAAAAAAGGGCAGCGGGGATAAGGAGGAAGGAAAGAAGAAAACAAAAAAACAGACAAACTCACAAGGAAGGAGTCAACCTAATACTGAAAAAAAACCTCTCTCTTAATCCACTGTGGAGCTTGTCAGGCTGCTGGTGTTTTATCAGTCAGTTACCTTGCAGCTTTCTCACTGCCCATTTTGAAGTGGGTTTTATTGAGTAAACTAAATTAAATTACGTAAGAAAAGAAACCTTTTTTTTTTTTTTAGGAAAAATAAGAGACCCAAGGGAAGCTTATACAAGGATAATGTCTGTATTTTCCCTGTCCGAAAGTATCAGCTAGATGTTTAATATTCCACTGGTTCACTAATCTAAGAGGAGTCTGGAATCAAACTAGAGACCTTGTATATTCAAGGGTGAAACTCCTCCACTGAGCTAAACTTTTCTGTTGGGTTGATTAATTCTTCAGAGAGAATCATTTTCCCTGGCGCAGGATTGACTCTTTGCAATTGGATAAACTGCTGATTAGGAATCTCTCTCCCCATCCCTACCCCTTTTTTTTTCTAACTGCTTTCTCTCCCAGGGCAGCAGGAAGCCATTGCCTATGTGAGAGTTCCCTTTTGAAATTCAAATGGGATCCTGGTGACTTAACTTACCACAGAAAAAAATGACTCTCAGTCTCTGAGAGAGAGCACCCACACCTTCCCAGGAACCCTAAGTATGCTCTTGGAAGCTTTTTAAGCACTTCCTACTGTCCCCCTCCCTTGGGTCAGTTGCACAGGACTTTAATTGCCTGACTCCACCTTCTCACAGACCAATTTTCCCTATCCCAGGGAGATTAGGTAAATTAAGGTGCCTCAGCACATTCCCCTCTCCTGTCTTCCTGGTTTCTCCTCAAGCCAGCTGGTATGTTCCTCAAAGCTCAAGAAAGGGATCCAGACAATTGACCCTGCACTCGGTGGACCCCTCTCCATTCTTCACCAGAACTCTCCCACTCTTGGAGTTAGTCTCCTTCAGCTGGTGACTGGCAAGAGTTGGGGATCACTGTGGCTTCCTTCCCTGAGTGAGGGGCTTAGCTGCCCCACAGCTCCTGCCTGAAGTGCCAGAAACTCATAGGTTTACCCTGAGCAATCACTGTCTTTGTTGTGCTCTTTCCAGATTGATGCCCTGAAGCCTCCTGCTTTGTGGGTTCCCTAAACACGTCACTCATGCAGGGTTTTGCCTCCACTCAGCCATTTTTTTTGTAGGAGAGATGATGTGGGTACACTTAATCTGACGCTATCTTGCCCCCACCATGGACTCTTGAACTAGTCCTTTAACTGGTGTCAACCTTTGTTTTCTCATTAGTAAAATGAAAGTAAGTAATACCAATCTTGCAGGGATTTTATGGCACTAAGTGAATTAACTTTTTGTGACAATAATTTTGTTAAGTAATTGTTTTGAAAGTGTTTTGTAACTATAAAATACTTTTAAAATATTATTTGCTATGTGTTCAATCAAATGATACTCTTGGCTAATGGGCTGGAGCTATTGGAGGAGGTCTTCATGAAAAACAGGATTTTGACTTGGTCTTACATATAGACCAATGGAATCGAATTGAAAGCTCTGATATAGAACCTCACATATACAACCACATAATATTCGATAAAGCCACCAAACCCTCTCAACTAGGAGAGAGTGGCCTATTCAACAAATGGTGTCTGGAGAACTGGATAGCCATATGTAGAAGAATGAAAGAGGATTACCATCTCACACCTTATACAAAGATTAACTCAAGATGGATCAAAGACCTAAATATAAGAGCCAAGACCATAAAAACCTTAGAAAGCAGTGTAGGGAAACATCTACAGGACCTTGTAATAGGTAATGGATTTATGAATATCTCACCAAAAGCACGAGCAGCAAAAGAACTAATAGATAAATGGGACTTCCTCAAAATTAAAGCCTTCTGCACCTCAAAGGAGTTTGTCAAGAAAGTAAAAAGGGAGCCCACACAGTGGGAGAAAATATTTGGCAATCATATAACTGATAAGAAACTTATAACTTGCATATATAAAGAACTCCTATATCTTGAAAATAAAAAGATAAACAACCCATTTAAAAAATGGGAAAAAGACTTAAACAGACACTTCTCCGAAGAAGAAATACAAATGGCAAGAAAGCACATGAAAAAATGTCCCAAATCTCTAGCTATCAGGGAAATGCAAATCAAAACCACACTGAGATACCATCTTACACCCATAAGATTGGCAGCTATGAAAAAAACAGAAGAATACAAGTGCTGGAGAGGATGTGAAGGAAGGGGAACACTCATCCACTGCTGGTGGGAATGCAGAAGGATCCAACCATTCTGGAGAACAGTATGGCGGTTTCTCAAAAAACTAGCCATAGATTTGCCATATGACCCAGCAATACCACTGCTGGGAATATACCCAGCAGAACTGAAAACAAGAACACAAACCAATATATGTACACCAATGTTCATAGCAGCATTGTTCACTATTGCCAAAAGTTGGAATCAACCCAAATGCCCATCAACAGACGAGTGGATCAATAAAATGTGGTATATACACACAATGGAATACTACTCGGCTGTAAGAACAAACACACTACAAACACATGTGATAACATGGATGAATCTTGAGAACCTTATGTTGAGTGAAGCAACCCAGACATTGAAGGACAAATACTACATGACCTCAATGATATGAAATAAACAAGCTGCCCTAGATAGCAAGAGACTGAACGATAGGCTTGCAGGAAATCGGAGGGTGGAGGAAGGATATGAGCCGATGTCTGCAGGGGTGGAATTTAAGACGAGATGGTGGTAAGTATGAACACAAAGAAGAGATAAAAGGGGGGCAAGGGGTTGCCTTTGCTTGGGGCTATGCGGGTTTGAGGGTGGCTGGGGAGGGACGGATGGGTAACGTTGCCCAAAAGTGGGGGGAGGGAGGGGTAGCATACGAACCAGGAGAGGGTCAGGTGTTGGTGGAGAATAAAATGCCGAGAAAATCATATCAAAATATAATAAAGAGGGTTACCTGTTTAGAATGCTCGGAGGGGAGGGTCTGATGCAGGACGGGCTCCTGGGGAATGTCTAAATGCTCATTCTGCCAGAGTGGGTGACACCATGGGGTAGAAACCCAAGTAGTGAGAGTGGGGGTGGACCCACATCCTGGGGAGGACTAATGCCATCCAATAGAGGGAACTGTATCCCTCGAGAGAAAGGGTGGCTCCCAGGGCATTGGGGCAGTTGAGCAAGTTAGGCCCTGAACACTATTCCATCTATCTCTGGAAGTGGCTCCTCAGGAAACGGAGGTTGGCTATCACTGAGGGCACCAAGGTGGAAGGGAAAATGGACGTTAAATGTGTGGAACCAAAGTAAATGGGGGGTAAGAGAGGAGTTTCTTGATAGTACACAAAGATGGATATAAAACATGTAATATTACACCATAACATATAGGAGATGACAGACTGATAATGTAAACCATAATGTAAAACATAGGATAACTAAAAATGTAAAGAACTGTGTATCCTAAAGTATGCACCATAATGTAAGCACAGATGTCACCTTGTTAGAAAGCTAATGTCTCAGACTCTGTACATCACTTTAAGTAAATATGATATGAATAGGGCGTAAGAGTATCACTGTGGAAGGGAAAAGGTTTTCTGGTGGATGTGTGGGAGTGCTGTATATTATATATATACATTGCTGTGGTCTAGGACTCCTGTGAAGAAAAGCTGAATAATTAGGGGGGGGGGGGGGGAAAGAAAAAAATAGGATGTGGAATTTTTTCAAGTCAACATTCTTTATCTAAGTTCTTTATCTAACTTTATCCAAGTTCTTTATCTATCCTTTAAACTCATCGCTATATGCCATTCCCTAGTAAGGGACCATGACATTATATTGGGCTTCAAATTTCGGGGAGTTCTGGATCACAGAGTGTTTCAACAATGGCAATGGAGGGATACTGGTATGGGATACCAATGACAGGTGATATATGACTGACAGGGAGCTGTACAGAACATATGTCCAGGGTGCATGGTAATGTTTGGATATACTCATAGTGGCAACAATTAAAAACCACAGTAGGGGGGGTACTGGGTTCCTGGCCAGTGGTGCTCTGTCGTGGTCCCTAGGGGAGCAGCGACAGTCTCCCAGGTACAGTGGTGGGGACCGGGAGGGAGTGAGGGTTCAACAGTGAGCCCCAGATGCTAATGACTATGCTTGTGAGCTGATAAACCCAAAATAAGAACAAGGCCTAGAGCAACTTTGTGCCTGGGAATTTCCTTCTGTCAGCCTTCATGTTACTCAAATGTGGCCAGTCTCGAAGCCAAACTCAGCATGTAAATGCAATGCCTTCCCCCCAGCGCGGGACATGACACCCGGGGATGAGCCTCCCTGGCAACGAGGGACCACTATCAACTACCAACTGATGATGCAACTGGAAAATGACCTTATACGGAAGGTTCAATGCGGATCAGCAGAATATCCATGTCTACATAAAATACCATGACTTTAAAATGCTGTTTGACCTAAAGTAAGGGGGAAATGGAAAGGAGAAATGAGTTTATATGGCTACGAGTTTCTAAAAAAGAGTCTGGAGGCTGGCAGAAGGTTTGCCCTCATGCACAACTGAGCAGAGTCAGAGAGACAGATAAAGCAGATACAACCCCCAGATATTGGTTCCTTTGAGGGCTAAAGAGACCCATGGGAGTTATGGTCATGGCCGATGGGGTTAACTACCAGGGCAGATGGCCCCTCTTTGGAAATGGTGTTTATGTGTGATGAATCTGGACTCAGATGGGATCTCCCTTCATAAGACTTTCATGCTAATGTGCTGGAGGTGCAGTTAATGTTGGGGTTTAAGATATATTTAGGGGATTTGAATCTCTGGACTGACAATGTGATAGCCAGATCCTGAGCCTCAACAGACTCCAGCACCTACAATCTGATTTATTGGACTTACCACACTCAGCTAAGATGGAGTTGAAGAAGGACAACCACCACACCATGGAGCCTAGAGTGATTACAACTGAAAATGGGAGGATTGCATCCAGCATCCAGGTGGAATCTGACCCTCCTCTTGACATAGAGGTGCAATGGACACAACCAATCCAATGTCCACATAGAAGAGGTGGCATTGGATTGGGAAAAGTGGACATAATGGACAAAGGGTATGGGGAAAGGCAGGAAGAGATGAGAGGTGGAGGCGTCTTCGGGACATGGAGCTGCCCTGGATGGTGCTTCAGAGGTAATCACCGGACATTGTAAATCCTCACAGGGCCCACTTGATGGAATAGAGGAGAGTATGGGCCATGATGTGAACCAATGTATATGAGGTGCAGAGGTGCCCAAAGATGTACTTACCAAATCCAATGGATGTGTCATGATGATGGGAACGAGTGTTGTTGGGGGGGGGGGGAGAGGGGGGGTGGGGGGGTGGGGTTGAATGGGACCTCACATATATATTTTTAATGTAATATTATTACAAAGTCAATAAAAAATTAAAAAATTTAAAAAAAAAAAAAAAAGAGAGTGAGTAAGAAAGAGCCTTTGATAAGGTGAAAAGAAGGTAGAAGGGAATTCTAGATGTGTGTGTTTGTATTTTCACTGGGAGACTCACATGAACAAAGGCATAATATGTGGGTAAGGATAGGAGAAAAATCCAGCTGAGTAGATCAGAAGCACAGTGGGGGGTAGAAGGTAAAAAAATGACAGTCCAGTGCTGGAGGAAATACATTTGCTACTAATTCAGAATTTACTACTATTACACTTGTGTATTAGTCAGCCAAGAGGTGCTGATGCAAAATACCACAATTCTGTTGGCCTTTATAAAGGATTTTTATTTGGGATAGAAGCTTACAATTACTAGGCCATAAAGAATAAGTTACTTCCCTCACCAAAGTATGCTCTGCCATGTGTTGGAGCACGATGGCTGCTGATGTTCAGCCTTCCTCTTCTTCTTCCTCTTAAGGCTCTGTGGTCCCAGCTTCTTCCAATATCCACTGTAGGCCATCAGGTTGTTCTCTCGGCTTTGTCTCTCTCCCCGGGGCTTGATTCTCTCCTGGTAGAGGCTTGCTTCTCTCCACAAGGTTAGTGGAAGACTACCAGGTAACCGGCTCTGCCTCTCTCCCTGGGGCTCGATTCTCTCCATCTGCTCTGTTCCTTTGTGTGCTTACTTCCCTGGCTCCAGCCAAAACTCTAAACTCTGTCTTTTGCCATGTATTTTATCTGCTAGTCCTCGCCCACCAAGGTGGGGTGACGGACTCAACACCATACTGACATGGTCCAATCAAAGTCCTAATCATAATTTAATCATTTAAAGGTGATACCTCTGACAGACCACTTCATAAACATAATCCAATAACTATTTTTGGAATTCATTAACAATATCAAACTGCTATAACTTGTAGAAAATAATGAGTGGAAAGATTATTATGAAGGAATAAGTTAATTTTCCAGGGAAAGAAGAGAGTATTTCCAAAGTTTTTAAAATGATGTGTTTAGACAAGAACTGTTAGAAATATTATTTAGCAGTAGGCTTGAAATCACCAACATGGCTACAGAAGCACAAATACTTCCTTTTTTAGGTGATATAGGTGATAAAGATACTGTCTGCTTTAGAGGTAATAGTAAAACAGTGGATAACATTAAAGTACTAAGTTTCTCTGATATTGTATATATATTTTTTGTTGAGAACATTATAGACAGTATTTTCAGTTATAAAGCTATAGTAATTAGGAATGGGTATTGGATTATATTAAGTATTGTTTATCATCAGGTTCCTTTTTCTCTATTATCTGTTATATATGGACTGATCACTAATATTTTTCTGAAGTATGCCCTACATTCTCATGTGGTTCTTGTACTTTAATAAGCTAATGGATTTAATTTGCCAATACTTTATTTAGGATTTACATTTATCGCATGGACTCAGTGATCACTGTGATTGATTCTCTTTTATCAGATAATGAATCTTTCTTAGGACAAAAGTATGCTTTATTTATATTGTTAGTGTGAAATGCTTTATGAATTTTAAGACATGTCCTGTATTGCCCCAGTTCATCCCACATAGATTGAGGACTACTTCTTGTGTCCCCTTTGTGCCTTCAGAAATTGGTATGTGTTAGGTGCTGCATGTACCTATTGCTCTGCATGTGTGTGTGTTTTTTTTAAAAGACACAAATATAAAGTTTAAATTTGTTCTATAAAGAAATATACACAGGAATAATTTAGATAAGAGGTCAGAGAAAGCTTCTGTGACAAAAGAGGAAACAAGTGATTGAAGTTATCCAGATGAGAGGAAAGTCCTATTTATTCTTTTGTCTTGTAAAAAAAAATTTTGTGATTTAATTGTGTATTAATCATCAAAATCCGATTACAACTTGCTGTAGCCCTGCTTATTTATTTATATATGTTTTATTTGGCCCAAATTATTCTATGATATGGAAATTAATTTCCTGTGAATTAGATTTTCTTATACTTATATGCATGCTAAATTAATCAATAATATAGGTGGTAAAATAGTTTAAATTCTCCCTGTATCTGAAGTAGAAATTGGAAGGTTAGAATTATGACTTTTAACTTATTTCTGAAAATTCATTGTCTAGTGTAAAAAGGAGTGAACAGGTATTTCCAACACATTAAGAATTAAGAAATTTCCTGCACTAAATATGTTAGTATCAGTTCTCATTTCTTTTGGAGAAGGATCTTTACTTAATGTGTATACACGTTCTGCAACTTCCAGAGCTCCTTTCTACTGCTTCCAGTGTGAATTAATCTGTCTCAAATTGTTTGTTCTTGTCTATAATAAATTACCGAGTTTTAAAGACATGTTTGCTCATTTGTGAAAGTAAACAGTTTAAGTTAGTATTGCAAGTGGACTTAACCTAATCCTGTGTCCACATAATTTCAGTAAGTAATAGCTTCTTAAACAAACTGAGCCATTTAGGATTTACTTTTAAATTATAATATTTATATCTTTTTCTCCACCCACTAAAAAGATATTGATCCAGTTCCCCCTTTGCTAAATATT
Source organism: Dasypus novemcinctus (assembly GCF_030445035.2). Classification (NCBI taxonomy): domain Eukaryota; kingdom Metazoa; phylum Chordata; class Mammalia; order Cingulata; family Dasypodidae; genus Dasypus; species Dasypus novemcinctus. The sequence goes on along the minus strand of NC_080674.1, from coordinate 44,120,397 downwards.
ACTGTCTTGAGAAAATACACCGTTAGGAAACTTTTTTTTTGTCCTGTTTCATTGGTTTTGCTTCTTTTTCCTTTCTTTCTGAGCTTAATGTTAGGCTACAGGAAATTAGGCTCCTTATAATGGATGCTTATTTTAACTGTACATTATTTTGTCTTAGCTCTCTTCAGAATACTACTCCATATTTAAACAGAAAAACCCAAAATAATTTACAGTTTTTTAAAAGTTTAATTCAGGAAACTGGTCAATGTCAAAAAGTTGGAAATGGATCTAAGTACATTGTAAAATACATGCTTTTCAATCAAATTAGATATATCTGAAATTAATTTTGATATCATAAGGATGTCTATATAAAAGGTCCTACAAGATCAAGAAAGTAAATTTCAAATATTATATTCTGAATAAAGGAAAGTTGCTTCTGGTAACAAAATCTAAACTGAGCCAACCAGAAAAGTTATTTCTATCATTAAGCATTTTTAGGTACAATTATTAAAAATATTAGAAAATGCAATGTAAAATAAGTTACCTTAAAGTTCTTAATAACATAGTTTTTAATATGGAAATAAAAGGATGGAATTTGAGGTTAGCTACAGATTTCCAATAAATGTAGCTGTATTGGAATAGCTTTTAAATTTTTGATGTTTCCACATAAGTACTCAAAATTATGTGTTACAAATAAATAATAGAACTGGAATAGAAATCCATCGTGAGATTAGTGGAAAGTGATAATCATTTGTGGTTAGTTATGTTTTATTTGCCCTAGAGAAAAATGCTATGAAATTTCTCCTTCTTAAGTATCTAGAATGAAGTTCCTCAGCTTAGTTCAAAAACTTTTCTTTTTATCAAAAATTAAAACAATCAAGTCAGGTAATTAAAATTTACCCTAAAACTGTATAAAATCTGAAAGTCCCTCTGATTCAGCAAAGGTAAAATTATGTTTAGCATAATTTGATATTTGTGGGTCTATATTCTATCTTCCTCTCCCAAATTAGCTTAGTATAATAATTTATTACTTTTTTTCCTACTCATTGAATATATATTGAGTGCTTTTGTTAGGCATTGATGCCACAAAGACTAAGATTAGCTAAGCAGTTTTTGGTGGGGTGAGACATCTAGGAAAGCTGTTGATGTGAGGAGTGTGGTAGTACAGAGTTCATTAGATGATATAAAAGGAGGTCACTTAACTAAATGGGGAATGGAAGAATTAAAGAGTTTGAAAATATTTTGGGGAGGAGATGGCATCAGAGTGTTACTGAAAGACTAATGAGAAGTTAGTGGAGAATAGGCAGAACATTGTTTCAGCCAGAGGACCTGTATGTACCAAACTAAGAAGAGATCAGAGAAAATATATCTGCTTGGAGAATTGAAAATAGTTCGTAGAACTTGAAGGAGGAGAACTGAAAATAGTATAGCAGAACTTGAAAGAGTATAGGGCACAATATCAGGTAAAATACAGAGTAAAAACTTCTAGCAGAATCCATGGCTAGTATCTCTTAAATGCCTTGCTAAATTTAAAGAGCCTGTGCTTCAATAGCCTGAAGGTAATCAGTAAGATGAACTTATCAAAGTTGAGTTTTACAGAAATCTTACTGAGATAGAGCAGAAAATGAATTGGAGTGTGGCAATACTGGTCTCAGGAAGACTGATAAATTGAATCTGATAATTCAGGCCAGGACTGCTACTAAGTAGTAGTGGTGACAATGGGTTAAAAGGATAAGTTAGGTGGGTATAAAGGAGAATTGACAGAACTGATAACTAATAGGACTTAGGGCAGGGAAAGCCTAAAGTATTTACTATCTGGTCCTTTACAGAAAATGTATGTGGACCCTTGATTTAGAGCACTAAAATATTTCTCTCACCTTTCAAAAGTCTTTCTATGACATTGAGTTAATTGAGTCGACCAATCAAGTTGTTTTGTAGTATGTCCTACACTTTGGATTTATCTGATTGTTTTCTTCTGGCTCATTTATTTCTCTTTTTTATATTTTCTATAGACTGGAAGTTAGGTCTAGAGGCTTGATTATATTCATGTTCAATTTTTTTTTTTTTTTGCAAAAGTATTTATAGATAGTGCCCTTTGCTTCCTATTGTGTTACATCATGATGCATTTAATATCTGGTTACCCTTTTACTGAGGTTAGATTTTTTATAAGATTCAGGTAGCATCAGCCTTATTTTTCCATTATAAGTTTCTCATTAACCTTTTCCCAATGGTTTTAGCATTCACTGGTGATCATTGCCTAGCTCCATTATAACATTAAAGGGTTACAAAATAGCAATTTTTAAAAATTCTAGTATTCCTTCTGAATTTGCTAGTTGCTTTTTTTTTTTAAGGTACCAGGAGCCAGGGATTGAACCTGGGACCTCGTATGTGGGAAGCCAGTGCCCAACCCACATTGGCTCCACTGAGTTGGTTTTTTCATTTGTTTTGCTTGTTGTTTTTGTTTTCTTAGGAGACACTGGAAACCAAACCAGGACCTCCCGTGTTAGGAGTTCAATAGCTTGAGCCACATCCATTCCCTACTAGCTGCTTTTTTTCCCCTATAAAGAAGAAATTTCCCTCATTTGCTCTTTGGTTGCTCTCTCCTACAATTCATGTAGGAGAAGCATAATAATACATGATTTTTTTCTTTATCATTTTCTGATAAATGCTGACAACCTCCAGTGGGAACAATTTTTTTGGTATGTAAATGTGTTTATATATTTTAATAATGGCTTTATTGAGATATAATTCTTATACCATATTACTCAGTTAAATTATACAATTCAGTGGTTTTTTGTATATTCACAGAGTTGTGCATCTATTACCATTATTTCCAAAACTTTTTTATCTCCCCAAAAGGAAACCCCATATTCATTTGCAGTTACTTCTATTCCCCACTCCCCGCAAATACCCCTGACTTAGGCAACCTCTCATCTACTTTCTGTCTCTATAGATTTGCCCATTCTATACATTGTCATGTAAATGAAGTGATAGTATATATGCTCTTTGGTAACAAGCTTTTTTCATTTAGGATGTTTTCAAGATTCATCCATGTTGTGCATGTTTTAGTACTTCATTCCTATTTATTGCCTAATAGTATTCCATTTATGTATATACCACATTTTATTTTTCCATTCATAAGTTGATGCACATACATGCATATTTCGAATATCATTTGAAGTCAGGAATTTTTATATTTTTGATGTATTTTACTGTATTATGGCCAAAGATACTTTTTTCTTTGATGTTCCAGTTGTCCTATCTTAGATTAGGGAGAAACTCCTTCAGGTTGGCTCCTGTATCCTTTTGATATGGTCCCATATGTTTTTGATAGCTCCCTTGCTTTTTGGTACAACAACATGTTTCAGATTTATTTTGAACAAATTTTCTGCCCCACACTTGAAATCAGCCATTCCTCCAGCTAGCTCTGGTTCATTCTTTTGTCATAACATACACGCATTTTCAATGGGCTGAGTTAGGAATTGATTTTTTAAAAATGAGAATCTTGTATGTATACTGATATTTCCCATTCAGATTTAAGTTTTTACTTAACTTTTAAAATTTAAATGTGTATTTCTTATTATGCTATAAAAAATCTTAATGACAACATAATTATGTCATTTCTTCATTTTACATACCTTTAATAGTTTCAAAGTAACAAAACTGGAAAACAGTTTGACCATTCCTCAAAAAATTAAACATAGTGCCAACATATGACCCAGAAATTCTACTCCTTGATATATACACCAAAGCATTGAAAACAGGGACTCAAACAGATACTTGTACACCAGTGTTCATAGCAGCATTATTAACAATAGTCAAAAGGTAGAAGCAATCAAGTGTGTATCAACAGGGGAATAGATAAACAAAATATTATGCATTGGAATATTATTCAGCCATGAAAAGGAGTAAGTTCTCATATATGCTCATACATGTATGGGTCTTGCAAACATTATGCCAAATGAAATGTTAGATACAAAATGACAAATATAATATTATTCCACTTATCTGAAATATGCTAGAATAGGCAAACTCACAGAGACAGAAAGTAGATTAGAGGTTACCAGGGGATAAGGGAGAAGATGAAATAGGGAATTATTACTTAATGGGTACAGTTTCTGATGAAAATTTTTGAAAATAGATAGTCATGATGGTTTACAATATTGTGAATGTAATTAATGCCAAATTGTATACTTATATTTGATTAAAATGGTAAATTTTATGTTCTATATATTTATCTGTATCTATATCTATTTCTATACCACAATAAAATTTTAAAAAGTGACAGTACCAATATTATAATTATTGTACTAGCAATAAATGTAGTTTAAATGCATATTATTGAGTGCTCATAGCATGTCAGGCAATATGCTAAGTAATGTGGACAGAGCAGTGAATGAAATGAATTATGGTCTTGCCCTCAAAGAACTTATATTTTAGTAGGGCAAATATATGATAAGGAAGTAAGTGTATTAACAAGAGTTTTAGATTATGGCAGTTGTTATGAGGAAGAGATCTTCTGAAAGGATGATGTTTGAGCAGACACCTGATTGCCCATTTCATTATCAATAGCCTTAAATTCTTAAACCTGGTGATGGCAAATATAAAGTAGTATAAAATCTTACAATATTTTATAACAATTTCCAGAAATGTTCACCCATCAGTATTGTTAGAACTTTGTTGTTTTTATTTCTAAGTTTCTGAGGAAAAAGTCATATCTTTGTTCTCACATATGTTTGAAAATAGGTTCATGCACATGTTCTATTATTTACATAGTTTAAATTAAAAGTTATTGTTCATTTTAAGTAGGGCTTTTAATTTTGTGTGTTGACGACTAGATTGAAAGAAGGGGACATGAGAGTCTACTGCTTTATTTTTGCTGCACTACAAGAATTTTTCTCTTTTTCTGTAAGACTAAAAATAAATTTAAAGAAATCATAATGTTTATTGCTAAACATATATGCGAGTTACTAGAGGATCAAACAACCTGAATATGATTCCTATTTTAGATAGAATCTTATATTTAAAGGGCCTTAGTGTTATCTGAATTTTGATTAGCTGAGAAATTGTTAGTTCTAATAATCAAGCCAACTAGGAACTATAAATTCTCTTCCTTGTAGAGCTAGCAGGTTATGTTAAAATCTGAAGGAGAGTAGTATAAAGAAATAAATATGTTTATTTCTTCCCTTATTGACTTTTTCTAAATTACGGAAAATCAGTGAGAATGATATCTTGAATTAAAAACTTTCCTCCTATAGTGATTTCATTTCCAGTTGGTTTTACATCAAACATATTATGTATATTTTATTTGACCCCCCCCATGCAATTTTTTTTTTCCAGTAATTGTTATTTATGGGCCATTTCCCTCGAAAAGGGTATCGTAGGGACCAGTGGGCAATTTTTTTTCTTAAGTTTTAAAATTAGAGAACTTGTAGATTTACAGAAAAATCATGCAAAAAATAAAGTTCTCATATACTGTCCTACACGCATGATTAACACTTTGCAACCAAAGGGTAATTTTTAATGTATAATAGTGGATCCATTGAATACGTTTTGCTATGACCATGCACTGAAGTAGTAGTATTTAGCCTTTAAGCTTTATGTCATAGAGAGAAGCATTTAATGATACGGAGAAATGTTTAATGTGTGTATTTGTGATGAATAATACATAAAAAGACTTAAAAGAATATACAATAAAATGTTAACTGTGTTACCTATGCCTTTCATCTTTGGGCAGTGAAATTATGAGTGTCTTTAATGTGTGTGTGTGTGTTGTGTGTGTTTTTCTCTGTGTCCGATTCTATCTGTATACCTAGAAAATAAGTTTTATTTTTAAAATATCACTCAAATATATAATATAAAGAAGAGCTGATTTAAAGATACTTTATCTTGAAAAAAATAATTTAATATCCAATATTAGCCAATGCTGTGTTTTAATTACCAAAATAGATTTGCAGTCTCGGGCTGCCTTTTTTTTTTTTTTTAAAGATTTATTTAATTCCCCTCCCCTCTCCCGGTTGTCTGTTTTCTGTGTCTTTTTTTTTTTTTTTTTTTTGCTGCATCTTGTTTCTTTGTCCGCTTCTGTTGTCGTCAGTGGCACGGGAAGTGTGGGCGGCGCCATTCCTGGGCAGGCTGCACTTTCCTTTGCGCCGGGTGGCTCTCCTTACGGGTCCATTCCTTGCGCGTGGGGCTCCCCTACGCGGGGGACACCCCTGTGTGTCAGGGCACTCCTTGCGCGCATCAGCACTGCGCATGGGCCAGCTCCACACGTGTCAAGGAAGCCCGGGGTTTGAACCGCGGACCTCCCATGTGGTAGACGGACGCCCTAACCACTGGGCCAAAGTCCGTTTCCCTTGGGCTGCCTTAATAGATGTACATGTATAGATCAAAGAAGGAAGTAAGAGGTCCACTAGACTCTCCAGATCCTATCTTCCTCCTCCTTCCCTCACTCTAGGCCCTTAGGCTACAGGGTCTTCTTTTCATCTTCTTTCTCCTTTACCAGGTGAGGTCCTTGCATCTTTTCTATATATCTGTCTTTTTAAAAAGTATCTGCTTAAATGAGAGTACTTTAGCAGGGGTGCTAGGAAAGGAAGGACTGTAAAGATGAGACCCTTGTAGGGCAGATGGTGACCCTAAAGAAGCAGCTGCTTTATTAATTCTGTGCAGTTGGTGGTATTTCAATGAAGTAATTCAAATTTATAATTAGAGAATGTTAATGGCACCTGAGAAGACACCTCATCTGGCTTACTTTGAAGTTAGGTTCTAAGCAAACATTGACATGAATTAACCTGTAATCTTGAAGGAGCCTCTGATTCTAGCAGTTAACAGACAGTGGTTTAGCCAACCTGACTCACGTCTCCTCAGCGTGAGGAGTATTAAGCATAAGTTACTTCCCTCACCAAAGTCTATTTGGAGCAAGATGACTGCCGACGTCTGTGAGGGTTCAGGCTTCCTGGGTTCCTACATTACTGGGGCTTGCTTTTCTCTGGGTTCAAGGTTCCTTTCTTCCTGGGGCTGGCTTCTCTTTCCTCTGGGAGCTTACTTCCAGCTTAAGTGTTCAGCATCAAACTCCAACATCGAAACACCAACATTAGAAAACTCTCAACTCTTTTCTTTGCCATGCCTTTTATTTGTGAGTTCCATCCACCAAGGGGTGGGGACTTCAAGCATGCTCAGGTACAGATCAGATTGCAAACATAATCCAATACCTATTTTTGGGATTTATAACCATATCAAACTGCTACACCTGGGTAGTTTTTTAAAAATAGAGATAGATGCCTTGTCCCCACCCCAAAAGATGCTGTTTTAATGGGACAAAGGCAAGGATCAGGCATATGCATGTGGGTATTTTCCTTTTTGTAAGTTCCCAACGTAATTCTTTGAGTAATCAGGAATGCGAATTGGTGGATTATATATATTTTATTTAGCCCTAGAAAGCAGAACTCATAGCACTGGGGAAAAGGTATAGGATGGAAAGTTTTAACTCAGTATAATGAAAAATATTCTAATAATTAGCACTTTCTCCTCCTAGAAATATTCAGATATGCATAAGTCAACCACTTGTGAAGGAAACTGTAGAATTTTCTGCTTTGGATAATATGTAGGACTTAGACATTCCTTAATTTTATTTATTTTTTAAAAAGAGTGCTTGCCATGCTTCTGCAGATTTGGCATGGAACATGCTGAGTTCAGATTTGAGCTTATTGAGTTTGCGGCATCTGTGGGATATCTAGTTGGAGAGGTTAGTTGACTATATATCTTGAGCTTAAAAGAAAGGCTTGTCTGGAAGAAGACCTGTTTTTCATTAATTTGACCTGCTTCTTATAAACTTATCAAGTTATTAATAGTGATTTTTTAAAAAGTATATATTGTCCCTACCCTCATGGCGCTTCAGATCTAGACACTTAAAATGGAAGGATCTTTAGAAAATTAGTTGGCAACTTCTTAAATTGTTGTCTATTTCAGCTAGATTGTCAAAGAAGAGCCCTGTTGTTGCAACCAGATCATAAATTCCTTTTCAAGCCTTCATAATAAATCTAAGATGAGTGACAACATGTACATACATTGAGGTTGATGAGAAAAAAAAAGAAATTCTGGTGGTGATGTCTCAGTCCAGAAAAAGTAATCATGGGGAAGGATTTCCAGGTTCTCTTTTATTTATTTTTTGACATTTTTCTCTTTTGCTGTCCTTTTCCTTCATTTCTTAATTTTTTGTGCTTTTGTAATATCATTATCATCAGTTCCTGAGTAGAGATGTTTCTTGATAAACCATCTTCCCAGTATCTGATTTTTAAATTTGATTGTGTCCTTTAAAGGACTTATTGAAAATATAATATTAATGTAACTTTAACCACCACAGATATCGGGAGGCAATTCAGAAGTGGGATGAAGCTCTTCAGTTAACCCCAAATGATGCTACCTTGTATGAGATGAAATCACAGGTAATGATTATGGAGAATTTCACTTTCATTATGAAATTACGCTATGTTTGTTCTGTGAGCAATGATGAAGCAAAATCATACTTCCTCCCATTTCGTTTTTAAACACATTTTATTTGGGAAAAGCATTTCATCATATTATTTATGTCTCTGCCTTATGCATAAAAGGTGAAATTCATTTGCCTTTAGAATTAAGTTAACTTATTTCATCCTAACTCTGGTAAGATATGAGCAGATGGATATCTTTTAAAAAGTCACTGGTCATCTCTTTAAATGAAAAGTATCTGCTTTTCTTGGAAATTAATTGTGATGGGCTTGGCAAAAACTCAGTTTTCTTTAAGATGAGGATGTATTAGGTTCCTGTTGATGAGATTCCTCTAAAAATGACCTAGTCCTTAGCAAAAGGTCAGAATAGAATCAATTTATTAAATAGTCTTAAAAAAAAATTCATACTTTAAAACTGTATATCTAATATTCTGTGGGAAAGACGTTAAAGAAAATACCTGAGCACTTAGATTTGGTTATCCAGAAGACTTTAAAATTGCAAACAGAACATTAAACGTATTTTTGACAGAGAATAGTTGAAATTCAGCCTTGACCAGAACTCCTAACAAAAATCTTTTCAGATGATCTCAAGTATAGGCCACACCCTTTATCAGCTTTGATTTTAGTTTATACAGGGAAAATCTAAATAAATCATGTCTACTGAATGACGTTCTGTTATGACCTTCATTTGAATAAGTCTTTAATTTTCAGCCTTGAATATGTACATGTTAAAGGCAGGATTTGTGGTAAACCATTATGAAATGAATTGTTTAATTCAGAACCTGATAATGATAGTTGTACCACAAATTTCCTGGAGAAAAATGATCCCAATAATTACTGATAAAATTCAGCCTTTTCCCATAGACTGAAGTGGAGGGCTGTGGAGCTTTGTAACTTTTCTGGTTTGCATGAGTTGAAGAACTCGATGGTGGGGAGGCCTGTGAAGTACTTAAATGATCTCTGTAGCAGAAAGATTTTCACTAGGAGTAGGATAGCTGGTTGAACAAATTTCAGTGTACCTAGTTTAACAGTTAAGACCTGGGATTCCCTAAAAACCACATTACAAAAATTGCCAGTCAAATTGAGAGTTCAAATAGCTTTAAATGAAAGGATTTTTTAATATATAATTATCCATCAATAATTTGCAAGTTTATGAATAATACTGACAGATTTTTTTCCTTCCCTTTGGCTATAGGTCCTAATGTCTCTTCATGAAATGTTCCCAGCGGTGCATGCAGCGGAAATGGCTGTCCAGAGAAATCCTCATTCATGGGAATCTTGGCAAACTTTGGGACGTGCTCAGCTTGGATTAGGAGAGATAGTCTTGGTAAAATAGTCAGGTTATTATAATGCTGAAATTTAAAGTTTATTTTGATTTATTTTTGATCATTTGAATAAAAAATTAAATATCCACTTATCAAATATATGTAAAAAACCAAATTACTTCCTAAAGGTATTAATCCATAACATGGATCAAAGATGTCACTGAACATCTGTTTCCATTTTATTTTATTTATTTATTTTTTTAAAGATTTATTTATTTTTTTATTTCTCTCCCCTTCCCCCCCGACCCTGGTTGTCTGTTCTCTGTGTCTATTTGCTGCATCTTCTTTGTCCACTTCTGTTGTTGTCAATGGCATCTGTGTTTCTTTTTGTTGCATCAACTTGTGTCATTTCTTCATGTGGGTGGTGCCATTCTTGGGCAGGCTACACTTTCTTTGGCGCTGGGCGGCTCTCCTTACGGGGCACACTCCTTGCGCATGGGGCTCCCCTACGCGGGGGACACCCCTGCGTGGCACGGCACTCCTTGCGCGCATCAGCACTGCTCATGGGCCAGCTCCACATGGGTCAGGGAGGCCCCAGGTTTGAACCGCGGGCCTCCCATGTGGTAGACGGACGCCCTAACCACTAGGCCAAGTCCGCCGCCCTCTTTTTCCATTTTAAACACTAATTATATCAGGTTCATAATATTTTTCATATATTTGGCATCACAGAAATATTTTTTTTATAAAAGGCCATTGAACAGAAAATGTTGGCATTTTGTATACCTTATTTAAATAAAAAATAAGCAACTTTTAGATTATTTCTTTGACTTATTAAATTTATCATATTGTAAAGTAAATGTATTAGTATCACTGTGGATAAGACCACTAATCGATTAGGTACGGAAAGGTAGAAAATAGAATATACGACAGTAATGGTGATAAAAATTTAGACTGAAAAGTTGCTTGACTTAGTATGGAGAGAAAAAAATGGGGGAAGGATAGAAGTTTATGAAAATGAAATACCCACTGTCTAAAGTTGACTATATACTGGCCCGTAATGCATCTTTCAACTTGTCTGGAATATACCTTGTAAGTAAGAAAGGCTAAATTGATGAGAATTAGCTTGAGAGTTGTCCTGTTTTTGTTTCACTGGTTTTTTGTTTGTTTGTTTTGACAGGGCTACCTATATATACCTGAAAGCTAACAAAATTCAACTTTTTAAAATGGGTTTGCAAATGTCTTTGTCATTAAATAAATTAAACATTTAAAAAAATCATTTTATTGACCTTTTACAGTTATAAATAAAAAAGTTTCTTTAAAGGCTAAAACTGTTAGAAAACCTGAGTTTAGCTTTACTAACAATGGCTTTAATAATTTATGGATGGCTTCTGTATATTTTTGGTGCTCCTGTAAATATATCATTATTTCTATCTATGAAAAAGTTGTTTGTCAAATTCTTAGAATGAATAAAGCAGGAATTTTGATGGGAAAATAACTGATTGGAGTAAAATGACTTAAAAATGATAATCTGAAATGAGATTCACAGTGATAGAAACCTGTTTAACCAAAGGCCATTTTCTTTTCTTTAACATTTAGCATATTCATCTTCTCTCTCTCTCTGCCTCTCTTTTTTAGCTAAAGGCTTAAACCATACATGAGTTGGAAAAAATAAATTTAAGGAATTTTATTTTTAAGCATATTAACGGGAAAAAAAGGCTATCATTTAATGCTTTTTTCAATGCCATCTTTATCATGAAAAATTTACAAATCATTGTCTCTCTTGCTTATGGTATCTATAGTAATGGAAAAAAAATCTTTAAGATGTAATGTTTAACAAAGATTATCCTATAAGGAAGGAAAATATACTGCAGATGAGACAAAGGAGATACAACAAGAGTACCAGTTGTTAAATTTTTGTTTTACTTTTTGCTAATACAATTCTATTTATATTATGAAATTACTGGAGGAATTAAAAATGTTATTTTTAATGTAATTTTAATGTAATTTTTAGGGCTGTACCTGAAAAAAATCTAAATTTGGTCATTTTTATGTAGATTTAAGCTCTTATCTTGAAAGTCTTGAATGGTCAAAAAAATTCCTCAAAATGTCATAACAAAGAGATACTATGAAAAATATATTGAGAACGAACTAAAACTTCTAAAATTGAAAAATTCTTAATATGTGTACATATGGCCAAAACATAAGAAAATTGGTAGATATATAGAATAGTCTATAAATGAAAAGGCAGTAGTTGGATAGATCTCTATTAGTAATTATTTAGATTTAATGCGGAGTTGGGTGTATATGTTGGAAAATGATTATAGAATATATATATACTGAGGACTTCGTGGAAATGTGATTTGAGGAAAGGAAGGATGGCAAAATAAGTAAAGCCAGAGAGGAGAACATCTGAAAGTTAATGATTCTGTAGGGAAATAAGTAAACTGAAAAAGGGATATATAAGAAAGGTTATCTTGGAGAAGAAGGTGGAAAGGAAAGGAGTTTGGGGAAAAGAGATTGTGATATGGGGAAAGGAGATTGTGATATGTAAATTATATCCCAATAAAACTGTTTAAAAATTTTAATAAATATAAACAGTATTCCTTTTTTTTCTTTTTTTGAGGTACTGTGACCTCATATGTGGGAGGCTGGCACTCAACCACTGAGCTACATGGGCTCCCAACAATATTCTCTTTTAATGTTTTGTAAGGTATTGGGGCTTTATACAATAAGGAGGTAGTTCTTTTTCACACTTTTTCATATTCCTAGAACCATTTTTATTTGGAATATTAAGAAAGTATTAGCACAATACCTTGCAACTTTACTCCCCAATGGGACATTTGGTAATGTCTGGAGATATTTTTGTTTGTCACAGCTGGGGTCCTGCTATTGACTTCTAATGTCTATAGGCCAGAGATGTTGCTTAACAGTCTATAATGAGCACAACAGCATACCCAAAACAAATTACTGGGCTCAAAACATCAATATCCCAAGACTGATGCTGCTCTAGACTGAAGTTGAGTCCTTGTAACTAGGCAGCATAATCTAGTGGATAAGATCATGGACTGTGTAGCCAAAATGTCTGAATTTGAAATCCAGCCTCTGCCTCTTTCTAGCTGTGTTACCTTAGGCAATTAACCTGTCTGTGTTTCTGTAAAATAGGAATAATAATATTAACAGTACCTTCTTCATAGGATTGTTGTGAGAATGATGAGTTAATACATATAAATCTTTTAGAGTAGTGCCTGGAACATAGCACTCAATAAATGTTTAGCATTATCATCATCTACACTCTGGACTTCAAAGATACTCATTCCTTCCTGGTCATTGTTTTGCCCAGGAAATACCCCAATTTATATATTTGCCAACAATGAATTTGTAGTCTCAAACCCTAGTTATCAATCCCTCATATCAATCCCTCTGTTTTAATGGATGTTTAGACCATGAGTAGTTTGTTAATCTCGTTCTTCATATGTACTTCTGTAACTGTGGTTTTGTTTTGTTTTTTCTTTCTCCATAATTATCATCCAGTGGTTAGGACAAAGCCCTAACTTCTGTCTTTACATTCTAATACTTTTTTTTTTTAAAGGAGAGATTGTGGATTGTATTAAACATACTGATTTTAAAAAACAAAACAAAATCTTCGACCTTTTTTTTTTCAGGCCATTCGAAGTTTTCAAGTAGCCCTTCACATCTATCCAATGAACCCTGAAATATGGAAAGAAGACCTTTCTTGGGCAAGAACACTCCAGGAGCAGCAGAAAATGGCACAGAAGATTAAAAGGAGTGAGGCATCAGCAGAAGTAACAGATTTCTCACCAAAGTCAATTCCTGACTATGACTTTGAAAGTGATGAGATTGTTGCTGTTTGTGCAGCTATTGCTGAGAAACAGAAGACAACTTCAACAAATAAAACAATGGTTATTGTGTCTGCTTCTGGGACTGTAGAGACTGTAACTGAAAAGGAAGATGGTGCACCAACACCAGATGGCTCTGTGTTTATCAAAGCCCGATGAAGGAATATACATAGCATGAAATATTTAAATCTGTGTTTTTTGATTATCATTTAAAGTTTTAGACATAGGGACATTTATTCTGGAGAAACAGGGAAAAACTCCTGTTTGTAAGATAAGTTTTTCAGATGAAGCATATAAATCTAAATGGTAGCATTATTGTATAGTGTTTGGACTATGCTTTGGTAAGTTATGGTTTATACTTAACAATTAGAATTCTGAACAAAATGTTTTTGATGTATAAATTTAATTTAATCCAAATATATGGATGGATATATTTTAAAGACACAACTTGAAAAGCAAATTCTTGAGTAGTAAATAATTGGTCAGTGTTATTAAAATGTTGAGTCATTGACTTTTTTATTATAAAGGAATAAGTGATTGCTTTCTTTCCCAGAAATACACTGCTGTTACTATTCACTCTGTTTTCCTTGCTTCTGTAAAGTTTGTCACAAGGCTTAAATGTTTTTAATACTCATTTTGATTCAAAGTTGTGGTTTTGTTGTAGGTGGAATCTTTGAAATTTCAGCCAAAAATGCATGCAAATATGAACATTTTAAAGTTTCTCTTAATTCTGATTTGTGCTTAAGTTTTTGGCTTTAAAGAAGTTACAGCAATGGTAGTTGCCTCCTTCAGTATTTGTTATATGTGTGAAGTACTGATAAATGTCACAATGATGGTTTTATTTTTTAGATTATTACTGTGGTAATTAAGATTAGGCCTTGCCACAAGAGTCATTTTTTTAAGTGTGCATTTTTTTAATGAGTGGCTTTTACAGATGCATCATAATAAATTGTACTGCTACATTTGTCCAAAAGAATATTTCTTTCCCTTATTTTTAAAAGCTTAAAAGACCTGAAAGTAACTTATCCTCTGTTAACTTTCCAGATGATGGTTTGGAATTCCTTTTCTAGCTGACTTTCGGAACTTGTCAGTCAAATGAGAAATATTCATAGTTTTAAGTAGGTAAATTATATCTTTCTAAAAATATAAGTAGGGATGTCGTTATTAGAATACCCATGGGTGAATAATGTAAGCACAAAATACATGGAAATTTTTAAAAATGTGATTTGTAGCATAATCCTATGAGTAGAGAAAGCAATTAAAGAAATATTTGACTGAAAGGCTACAATCTCATTCACAAATCAGTGTTGTCATTGCTAATATGAATTATTTTTACATTACATATATTGTAGTGTAATTATATGGCACTCTTAGGCACCCTTACTTCTGACACTCAGGAAGATATTAAAGGTATAAAATTAATTTTATTCTTGTTAGAGATAAAACTAAGCTAATTTATGGTAAGGAATTTTACCTCGCCCTGTTGGAGTATGTAAGTGATGGTCTGCATTTTTGCAGAATGACTATTTTGAATTTTATTTTAATGCAATGCTTTTCTCTTTTTTCCAAAGTTGAAGTCAGCACTTGTCTTGAAAAGTATTACATTTTTCACTTAAGTTAATCAGAAAGTTATGGTTAGAGAGATCAATTTTAGAGTTTTAGATCCAAAAGGTAAACATTACATCTATTTCCTTTAGTTTAATAAGGAATATTCTCAAAGAACATAGTTGGGTATCTAGAGAAGTAAGCATTCAATATTTGGTGTGTTGTTTTGAATAATGGACATGTATTGTGTAATTTGTGAATAGATTTTTCTTGCCTTTTGAAGATTTTTCTATTATTTTTGTGTGGTTAAGATTTTGAAAAGAGTGAATTGATTCACTTAATTTCTTTCTTATATGAAATATAATGTATGGTATGTAAAGCACATTGCATGATGCCTAGCACATTAAGTGCTCTTTATATGAGGAACATAACTTAGTTTGGAGATATTAAACCTTGTTTCTTCTAATTTTAAAAGAGGATGAGAACTGTTTCATAATCTTTTCCTTATCTGAAAGTGAAAAATCACTCCTCTCAATATTTCAGGATAGATAGTTGTCATCTGGGGATCATTCTTATCATAAGTGCTATTCCTCAATCGCAAAAGTGGCAAGATCCAGAATGGAGTACCATGTAGCAACTAGATTCTGTTAAAAAACAAACAAAAACACTAGGGTTTCTTCTGTATTAGCATTTGTTTTCATTTCCTAGGCTACTAAAGCAAATGCCATGAAATGGTTCAGCTTAAATAATGGGAACTTATTTGTTCACAATTTTGAGTCCAGGATAATATCTAAATCATGGCATCATCAAGGCAGTGCTTTCTCCCTGAAGACTGTGGTGACTCTAGCTGCCGGTGATCCTTGGTTCCTCTGTCACATGGCAAGCCTCATGGAATCTCATGATGGAATCTCCTGCTCTCTTCTTTCTCTTCTAAGTTTTGTTGATTTCAGCTTCTTACTTCCTTGTGCCTTATCACTCTGTCTAAATTTCATTCTCATATAAAGGATTCCAAAAATAGGATTAAGACCCATCCTAATTGAGGTGGGACACACCTTAACTGAAATAAACTCAACAAAAGGTCTTACCTACAATGGTTTACATCCTCAGGGAGGCATTAGATTTAAGAACATGCTTTTCCAGGGTACATACAGCTTCAAACCACTATAGTGTAGTTAGGCCATGTTAATCTCTTCTACACCCAGATATAGTGTAGACATGAGGTGATTTTTACATAGGATTTAGGAGCAAGGGGAATAGTGAATTATGGAGGTGGAAGGCAGCTTATCTCTCCATACTGCAAATGATGCTTAGCTAACCCTCTTCTATGTTTGAAAAGAAAAATGTATCCATTACTTTACAAGGATGTGACCACTGTGATATGCAAAACTTTAATAAGCTTATTAACTGTAATAACAAATACTTATGGATCTGAAAGAAAGATAATTGATGTTCATAATAGTGGTATAATTAAAGATGTTTAATATACTTTAACCTTGCATTGATATGGTATATTTGTTAAAATTGATGAAAGCACATCTTTATAATTGTATAATTAACTATAGTCTGTGGTACTTAAGGTTCACTGTTGGTGTTGTGCAGTTCCATGGATTTTTAAAAAATTTTTATTCTAATGACATATATACAACCTAAAATTTCCCCTTTTAACCACATTCAAATATATCATTCAATGCTGTTAATTACATTCACAATATTTTGCTACCATTACCCACCATCCATTACAAAAACTTTCCCATCATCTCAAATAGAAACTGTATATACTCTAAGCCTTAACTCCCTATTTCCTATCCCCACTTGTCACTGATAACCTGTATTATAGTTTCTTACTCTATGAGTTGACTTATTCTAATTATTTCATATCAGTGAGATCATACAATATTTGCCCTTTTGTGGCTGGCTTATTTCATTCAACACCATGTCTTCAGGGTTCCTCTGTGTTGTTGCATGTATCAAAACTTCATTTCTTTTTAGGGCTGAATAATAGTCCATTTTGTGTATATGCCACGCTTTATCCATTCATCAGTTGGTGGACACCGTCTTTTGACAATTTTGAATAATGCCACTGTGACCATCAGTGTACAGTTATGCTTTTAATTTTTAGGGTATATACCTAGAAGTAGGATTGGGTCATATGGTAATTCTATACATAACTTTCTGAGGACCTGCCAAACTGTCTTCCACAGCAGCTTCCCCATTTTACATTCCCACCAGCAATGAATAAGTGTTCCTATTTCTCCATATCCTTGCCAGCATTTGTAATTTTCCATTTAAAAAAATAGTGTCATTCTAGTGGGTATGAAATGGTATCTCATTGTGGTTTTGATTTGCATTTCTGGGGTAGCTAATGATGTTGAGCATCTTTTCATGTGTTTTTTTGACTAATTGTATATCTTCTTTGAGAAATGTTTCTGAATGTAATTTTTATTATTAGTCTTGCTTGAAAATTGTGTGACAGAGACACTCTTTAGCCAGAACACAGCACATCTAGACCATGCCTGATAATTTAAAAATTTACCATATATTAGTTTCTAGGAAATGAGCTCTTCAATTATAGAATATTTCTCTTAAATGTGCTAATAAATGCTATATAAAGAAGAAGTAATGTGAAGTATAGATCACAGAAGCTAGATCTAGGCATAAAGCCTTATGGTGATGGTTTAAATATGAAGAGTTTTTAAATTGATGTTGTATGTCAAAGCTATAATGAAATTTTTAAAAAGCTTTGTCCAAGAAATCTAGAATTTCCTTGATTATAACTGAACAATATAGCCTTTTTAGTTTGAAAACTAAGCCTTACATAATGTCGAAAGTTGTTTTACTGCCTTTCGTAGCAGTGAGAAAATTATCAGTAATTTATTTTCATTTTCTTAAGTCAGAAACCTTTTTAAATTGACTCTAGAACAGCTTTCCTGAGCTGTGGTTTCAGTACACACCTTTCTGTTGCCCACCTGGATGCAGACCCCTTGTCTTCAGCTCGCCCACAGAGATAGCATCAGGGGTGGTGGCCTCAGTCTGCACCCTTGGGGAAGGTTTTTAATTACAAATTCATTTTTTAAAACATCTATAGTACAGATATTGTTATTTATATAATGTCAAATGATAGTATGATTTGATTAAATCAGGACCCCAAAGAAGTCCAATCATGGCAATTGTTGATATGTTTCTTTGTCTTTTACAATCTATAGTTCCCTCCTTTTTTTCCCTTGCAATTTATTGATTTGTTTTTTACTTATTTGGAAGAGAACTACTGAATTTATCCTCCAGAAGAAAAAGCAGACCTGAAGCATCACATTATACTAGAAAATTTTAAACATGTTTACATGTTCTTATCTTCTAAACTTCAAAGAAAGCTGCTTGTACAAGCTATTTAATGAATATCTGATCCTATTACATCAGATATCTGATGTATTAGAGAAGCCAGAATCTGAGTCATTTCATTTCTTTCTGTTACTTCCTGTTGCTAGCATACTGGCAACTCGCGTAAATATATTTAATGTATCCATGTAGATTCCCATCATCGAACTGATGGGATCATGTTTTTTATTTCTATATAATGGTGCTACTATGGCATGTTTCATTACTTTCTGGGTATCATACAGGAGGAAGATGTTGAAAAGAGCTGATCTACCATAAATTGCCACTGGGTACAGAGTGGCACCTGAAATCAAAAGGGGAAAAATTAAGATTTTCTTTTAAAAAGGATTTCCTATCACTCCATTTATAACTTATGTGACTTTGTAAAAAATTCTCTCTGATGTTTTTCTACTGTGCAGATAAGAAAACATGTAACTGAATGTTTGCACTACCTAGTCTTAGGTAAGTTAGCTCAAGACCCATGGCATTCATTCCTCCAATGGGTCACTTGCCCACGTTACAGGAAGGCTCTCACATCTGAGCAATTTTCATGCTTTCTAGACATCATGTTGCCGTGATGCCAAGATTTTTATGACACTGTATTAGTCAGGATTCTCTAGGGTAACAGAATCAACAAGAGATATCTGTCAATAATATGCAATTTTATGAGTCTCTCGTGATTGTGGGGATGCACAAGTCCAGGTTCTGTAGGCAAGCTGCAACCAGGGGCTTCAATGAAAGTCCAGTGAAGGTTCTTGATGAATTCTGGGAGACGTTGGCTGTCCAAAGATGAGCTGGGAAATTCTCACTCAATGCTGGAATCACTTCCTCCTTAAAGGCATTCAGCTGATTGGATAAAGCATCACTCATTGCTGATGGCAATCTCCCTGATTGATGTAACTATAATCAGATATCTATGATCTACCACTGCAGTAAAGTCAATGGTGACTAAAGTCCATAAATGCCCTTGTATTACATTTAGCCCAGTGTTTGCTTGACCAAAACAGCTGGTCACAATTAGCTGGCTGAGTTGACACAATAGCCTAACCATCACAGTCCACCCCTTGTCAACTCAACAACCATATACATTACCTTAAGATTTTGGTACCGAGAGTGGGGAAGTGCTTTTGAAATTACCAAAATTCTAGAAAGGTTTTATAAATGGGTAGGGGGTATTTTTTGGAGGAATTGTGAGATGCATGATGGAAAAGGCCTAGATTGCTTTGAAGAGACTGTTGATAGCAATATGGATATTAAAGAGACTTTTTATGATGCCTTAGAAGTAAATGATGAAACTTATTGGAAACTGCAGGAAAGGCGATCCATATTTTAAAGTTGCAGAGAACTTAGCAAGATTAACTTCTGGTGTTTTGTGGAAGGCAGAACTTGAAAATGGCAAGCCTGGGCATTTAGCTGAAGAAATTTCCAAATAAACCCATAGAGTGCGGCTTGGCTTCTTCTTGCAGCTTATAGCAAAATGCTAGATGACCGAGATATGCTGAAGACTGAATTGTTGGGCACAAAACATTCTGGAAATTCCAAGCCTCTGGAAATCAAGCTCCCAGATGAAAGTGCCCCATTGGAGGACTTAACTAAACTTGGAACTTGTAAATCAGGATTGAAGATGCAGTTATGTCGGAAAGACTTGTGGAAAGTCTTATTGTCTAATTGCTTGGACCCTGCTTCCTGCATGCAAAACCAACAGACTTTTTGGGTGAGCTGTAGGAACAAAACCACTGTCAACCTGGAATAAAAGGACATGGAAAGGAGACATTGAAGGAGAAATAGCTTTAAGAGGAAACCATGAAAGCTGAGATCTGAAATTGAGACATCACCTTGGGCCAAGAGAGGAACCCCACCCATTTGTACAGATAGGGTGAGTTTACCCCAGAAGTTGAAGAAGGTGTCAGATGTTTTGGAAGTGTTTTGCTGCCCCAGGGTACAGAGGGTGGAACACATTCCCTGAGGATTAGGGTGGTTAAGATCGGCACCACACAGGTCTGAGAGGGGTGGACCTGTCCACCAAAGATTAAGGAAGACCAGATGGCCAACTTGTTGCTCTGAGAGGGTTGAGTCTGTATGCCAAAGGTTAGGGGAAATGTTGTCTTCACATCACTGTGTGTTAAGACTCTAAACCAAAGATTGGGTAGGGTTTGGCAATCTTCCCAACGCTCTTTGAGGGAGAGGTCTGGAGCTTCGTCTACGCCTAGATGCTTGATGAAGGTGGAAGCAAGAAAATGGCCATTAGGCAAGCCTGTGGAAATGGTGGGTTCCCATAAGGCCCCAAGGAGAAGAAACCATCTTAAGAATGACTCTCAGACTGAAATCAATGGAGGATGCCCTGCAGGTTTACTGAACTATAGAGGACCTGGGACTCAGGTTTCTCTTCCAATTTCTCCTTATTGTAATGAAAATGTTTATCCTTTGTCCATTTGTGTATTGAAAGTAGATGAATTGTTTTGTAAGTTTCAGAAGTCTATAATAGGACTTTGCCCCAGAACAAACTCTATTTCTTTAAAATGATTATGATATGACTTAGTACTTGCTTTGTAACCGATGTAAGGTTTTTTGAATATTGTAATGTCTTTTTGAAATTCAGAGGGTGGAGTGTAGCTGTTTGATATTATTGATGAATTCCAAAAAGAAATATGGGATTATGTTTGTAAACTGATCTTTTACTCTGGGCATATGAGATTGTATTGGAATGATTACTTGATTACTTAAGTAAACCTCTTGTGTTGGTAGGGTGTTGATTCTCCACCCTTCAGTGGGTGGGGACTCACAGATAAAAGGCATGGCAAAGGACAGAGTTGGGGGCTTTTAATGTTGGAGGTTTTTTTTTTTTTTTTTTTTAATGTTGGAGTTTGATGCTGAAGCTGGAGCCCCAGGGAGAGAGACAGGCATTTGTCTGATAGTCTACAGCTGGCCTTGTGGAGAGAGGCAAAGTCTAGAAAGCCTCTTAGTCTACAGATGACCTTGTGGAGAAAACAGAGGAGCTGAGCCCAGAGGAACCCAGGAAGCCTGAATCCTCGCAGATGTCGGCAGCCATCTTGCTCCAACACGTGAAAATAGACTTGGTGAGGGAAGTAACTTATGCTTTATGGCCTGGTATCTGTAAGCTCCTACCCCAAATAAATACCCTTTTAAAAAAACAACCAATTTCTGATATTTTGCATCAGCACTCCTTTGGCTGACTAATACAGACACCAAATAATAAAATCCAGTCAAATCACTATATAGCTTCTACAACCTTTAAAAATGATGCTTAATAATCTTTTCATTGGGATACTTGAGTAATTTAGATGAATTTAAGACACCCTGAATCAAGAATCTAGTGTCAAAGCATAGTGGCTTACCCAATGAGGACACAAAGATGAGAGCTAGGCCCACTGCCTCCCAGGGTGTGCCCGTGTTCATGAATTTCTCACTGGGAATACACATGGTCACAATGCCAGCTGTGTATCGAGCAGCTCTGATGAGAAGAGGACCCCTAATATCACCAGAGGAGCCACCATTGCACCCATCACAAAATGGAAATGCCATTTTGTATAAATGGATAGTTTGTCTTTTCAAATTTTCTATACTTTATGTTTTGCTTATTGTTTTCTCCATGGTATCATTAATCTTCCTCTGTAGCCTGTATTTCCTATAAATAGGTACCTAGATCTAATGGTTTGATCTGATTCATATTTTTTTTTGGCAAGAATATACCATGGGTGACATCCGGTCCTTCTATTGGAAGTTACATATGTATGGCTGTCACTTTCTCATTGTAATTAATGTCAGTAGCTATTGACTATCATCATCTAGATCTATTATTTCATTAGAATTTACAAATAGTGATATAATTCTATTATTCTTTGGGGGTGGTGCTAGAAAACTTTTTTGAAGAAACACTTTACCTCATCAACTATTTTGTTACTTGGGGATATGATTTATTTTTATTTTTTAATTATTTTTGGGGATATGATTTATATAGTGAAGGCAATTTATATAATAAAGACTTGGTTCTTTTCCTTTATTTACCATTTTTCAAAATAATTAGTTGGTTCCTTAGCATATTCCAAAAGTGACCAGTGAGGTATTTGTGATTTTTTATTATTACTATGAAGTCATGCATTGAAACATATTTGATATGTTTCAATCCATGCAGTTTTATTCTTATTGATGGTGTGTATATCCTAAAGGTTATCCTGTCACATTCCTTTTGCAAAGTGGTTGTAATAGTTTTATACTCCCATAAGTAACATATGATCAGCATATGCATACTTGGTATTTTCCAGACAAAAAAATTTGTAAATATAATTGGTGTATAAGGACATATTGTGATTTTATGATTAATTCTTCATTTTAAAAAGTTTAGGACACTATTCATTTCTTACTATAGATGGATATGATTTATTTTCTTACTTCCCCCAAATATATTTTCTACTTCTGCCCTCATTTCCAATATAATTATACCATAATTTTACCTTTAAATCTGTATTAATTATTTAATGACTAGGTAATTATTACCCATAGTTGAGCCCACCTAGAAAATTGTTTGCCTTTCTTGTACACCTTTTTACTTTTCATGGAGTCAATCATCGCCTTGTTTTTTCTTTCTTTTCTTTTTTTTGGGGGTGGGGTAGGCAAGGAAGTAAAGAGTTTATTAAGAAACAAGGAAAGAAAAACAGTACACAACTCGACATGATTGCAGGTGTGCTACAGGATGAGATGTTTTTTCTTTAGTTTTCCATATAAATATGATTATATTCTCCTGTCTCCTGACTCCCCTCAATATTGTCAAACACAAAGGATAATCTATCAGATCATGTTGTTGTTGTTGTTTTTTTAAATAAAACCTTGCAAACATCTTTCCTAGAGTTCCCTCTCCTGCCTCAGTCTGGACTCACTGTGCTCTTGACCTGTTGCAGTGCTGTGGCCTTAAGACATTGTCTTAGACTGTTTTTCTTGGAATACCCTCTACTTCACTTATGTATTGACTCTTGCTTTTCATCCCTTCTCAAGAAAGTGAAATGCTTAACCAGCTGTTCAGATTTTAGTGCTTGGTGTCGCTGAGTGTTAAAAGTTCTCTGAACATAGGTATGTGGTATATTTTCTTGGGTCCTTCACTTACATGGTGGAGAATGGGGTAAATAATCTGAAAAGGTAAAGGTAAGGTTTATCTTATTGATATAAGAACAAGGGTTTGAGACTGGAGAGGCCCAGCTAACTTTCACTCTTTCTTTCTCCTTCATTGCTTCTGGTCTGGAGCTAAAGGCCCAGCTGTGGCCTCGGGCAGCTTCACAGCAAGCAATAGGGTCAGATGCTCTCTCTTGCTGTAAGACTCTTTCTCTGGTTTCAGTCCTGGTATACCTGGAAGGTGATCATTATATCATACTTGGAGCATCTTAGACTCAGGTTGGGATACAGTGTGAGAACAGCATGAGGTGGAGGGAATGGTGGAAGAGAGGAAACCTTAGGTTTTGTTTTGTTCTGAAACTAGTCCAAGCAGCTTAGAAAAAAAATGAATGTTTCATGTAATGCAGATTTTTCTGTATTAGTATTTAAAGGCCAAAAGTCATAACTAACCACAAGCATTACTAAACTTTCATTTTTCCACGGCCCTTTGTGTTTGTGGTTCTAATAGGAAACTTGTGGAGAAAGGATTCTTGCATTCTATGGTCCCCTAGTCAAAGTACTACCTTAATAGTACCTACAATATCACTTTTTTCTAACACACTTGACCCGATTTGTTAGACTGTCTTT
This sequence comes from Dasypus novemcinctus, assembly GCF_030445035.2. Taxonomy (NCBI): domain Eukaryota; kingdom Metazoa; phylum Chordata; class Mammalia; order Cingulata; family Dasypodidae; genus Dasypus; species Dasypus novemcinctus. The sequence goes on along the minus strand of NC_080674.1, from coordinate 44,096,145 downwards.
AGGATTATGAGTTGGTATTAAAATACCTTACTGTGTATTTTATCTTATTGGGACCAGGTAGGTTTTAATACCAGACATTTAGACAATCAGAACTTTCTTGCATTGAAAATTTAAACTCCCTTTACATCTGGTACAAGTTTCCCACATCAAAAAACAAGACAAAAAAAAAAAAATTGCATTAAATATATGTTAACTCATCAATAAATGTGGAATTGATAATAGTGCTGAAAATTTCCTTTCTTGGCTATTCTTTAAGAATAAGCCAGACTCAACAATAAAGACAAAATTAAATAAAAAGATTCAATTTTTTAAAAAATGGGCAAGGAATTTGAATAGACATTTTTCCAAAGAGTATACACAAATGGCCAATAAACTGATGAAAAGATGCTCAACATCATTGGTCATTAGAGAAATGCAGGTAAAAACCATAACAAGACACCAGTTTACATCTACTGGCATGGCTAAATAAAAAGCATGGACAATAGCAAGTGCTAGCAAGGATGTGGAGAGATCAGAACCTTCACACATTGATGGTGGGAATATAAAATGGTGCAGCTACTTGGGAAAACAGTCTGGCAGTTCCTCAAGAAAATTAAACCTGTACTTAACCATATGACCCAGCAATTTTATACCCAAGTATATTCCCAAGAGAATTGAAAACTTATTTCACCCAAAACTTGTATACCTATGTTCAAAACTTTATTCCTAATAACCAAGAATTGGAAACAACCTAAATTTCCATCAACTCTGGAATGGACAAACAAATCTATACAATGGAATATTTATTTAGCCATAAAAAGGAATGACATACTGATTCATGCTACAAGTATAATGAACCTTGAATAAATGAAAGAAGCCAGGCATAAAAAGCCACATATTGTATGATTCCATTTATAAATGTCCATGATAAGCAAGTTGATAATGTAGATTAGTGTTTGCTAAGAAAAAAGGAATGGGATGGTGATTGACTGCTGAGAGGAATTGAATTTCTTTTTTAAAAATGTTCTGAATTAGTGGTGTTGGTTATACAACTTTGTGAATATACTTTAAAGGGTGAATTTTATGGTATGTGAATTATGTTCCAATGAAAAAAATGAATAAGCTAGAATCTGTGAATCCTGAAATAAGGAATGAATGCTATTGTGCCTTAAATATTATTAGTACTAATTTCTAAAATGAGGCTTTTGTTTTCCCCCATTAATATGGGTAATCAGAAAACACCTAGATTTTTATATATTATATAAATACTTTATATGTATATAATATTGCCTAATAATATTGTTTTTTTAGACATTGGTTAGAATATTTTAGAAGTTTAAGTCAGATGCTTTTTTCTGAGCCAATCCTCCTTCTCCCTCCTTGGCTGAGGGAGTCACTGTGCCATTAGGTCTGTGAAGATGCCAGTCCCGTGTTTTTGTCATCATACAAAAATATCTTTAAAAACATATGACTAGCAAATCATAAGTTCATTCTTGGAGGATATGGCTACTTGAAATATGTCAGCATATACCCCAGACCTACCAAATAAGAAACTTCGGTGGAGCCCAGGAATCTGTTTTAGCAAGATCTCCAGATAACTCTGATGCATGCTAAAGTTTGAGAGGCACTGATGAAGAGAATTTACAAGTAGGAAGGCCACACATTTATTCTAATTTTTGTAGTAATTTTTGGGTGCTTCACATGTAGCAAGTGAAGCATAACACTGCCTCTCTCAATACATGAGCAAATTAGTGGCTTTGAAAGCTAGGCAAACTGCCCTTTGTTGTTTCAGTAGGTAAAGGAAACGACTTTGGAAGTTGTGACTTGGAGCTGAGTTCTGAATTCCAGAGCTTCCTAATCGGAAAATCACACAAGACTGCCTGAGGCCGAAAGGAACCCATCTGGTGCTGCCTACTGAGTATGGCAGGACTGGGTGGACTGATGCAGTATATGTGGTTGGAGTCAGCAAACTGAGAAGATGGCCATTGGTTTGGGAAATTGGTTACATTCAGGAAATTGAGCAAATAAATTATTTGGGGATTATCAGAGTCCAGCTTCTTGTGTTAGAAGAGAAAGAAGGCTAGAAAAATCTTGGGGTAATAGATTTGTAATTGTAGGTACTGGTGTGAAACTCATTATGATACATACGCATACATATACATACACATAGTCAGATATGGAATGTGTGTGTGTTTCCTAACTCTGCTACTAATGGGTCTTAAAAACAGATACACAGGTAATAATGCCCCGCACCAAACCTGCATCTTGTGCCTCCTGATATGATGCACTGAGAAGGACGTGTCACTTCTCCGGTATCCCTGCCCAAAATGCACAAACTGAATCTAATCATGGGAAGCATTAGCTATACATCCAAATTAGGAACATTCTGCAAAATGTTACTTATAGACTATAGTTAAAAGTAATATTGTAATATTTTTGTATTAAGACAAACAAGGTATTCTATCAATGCTAAAGGTAAAAAAAAAACCCAGAATACGAGATTTAGTTTTATGAGATGTGAATATGAGCAAACTTTATTTTCTTCATTAACAAGGAGACCATGTTCATGTCATTTAACTAATCTGTACTCCTTTATTCATCTTTTGGAACACTAGAAAAACAATTGAGTTTGTTTTTAAGATTAAATAAGATAAATGTGCCTGGACAGGACTTTTTAAAGTAATGCTTCCATAATTTGTTAAGCTGCCTTTTATTTATTTTATTTTTTGAACTTGAAATAAATTTATAAAAAAAAGACATTATTGGAAAATCTGGTTAACTATGAATGGCAAATGCGGATTTCATAGAAGCATGGAATCAATGTTAATTTCTTGATTTTGATGGGTGTACTGTGGTTAGGGAGAGAGTGTTTTTGTTATATATATCCTCAAATGTATATATACTTGACATATTTGGGGGTAATGGGGCAACATGTCTGCAACTTATTCTAACAGTTCAGAAAAAGATAATGAAAAAAGAGGTAAGGTTAATGCAAACGTGATAAAATGTTACCAACTCCAGAATCTGGGTGAAGAGTCAAGGAATAATAAGCACATCTAGCACCCAAATGGTGGTTTTTAAATATCATCTGCTAAGTGACTCTGGGCTTTGTATTATTCATGCAACTTTAAATTTGAAATTATTTCAAAACAAAGTTTTTAAAAATTCCAATTTAAAAAGACAGAGGAGACTACCTGAAACAAACAAAAATCACACAAGTTTTCAAAAACTTAGGATATAGAACTCAGATTGAGTGTCATTTATTTATTGTAATCTCCAAAATAATTTCAGTTGGTACAACTGCTTCTTAAAACCGTATCAATATCAGGCTCAGAATTTAATTACAACCAAGCAATTCACAAAAACACTTTAAGCAACAAAACATGCTTAATATTTCTTTGAGAAAGAGCCTTCGAACACAGCATTCCTGGATATTACACAAAATTGTTATAAAGTGATTGCTAAGTGCACAAATTATATACCCCATTTGTTGATAATCTTTTATGACATGTGAAAAACTAATTTAACCAATTCTTCCCTGTCTCAAAATAAAGTTAATAGTGCAATTTGCCTTCCACTTAAATTTTAAAAGATATTCTAGGTTGTTTTTCAAGAAAATAAAACTATGCACACTTCCAAGGGGAAAACAAGCAGCTCTAAACTTCTATTTGTATATTTTACCCTTCAGTTATGGGTTATTTATTAAAGACTCTTTGATTTATGTTACATTTTAAAAAGTACCAATGGGGATGAAAATAGAAAATGTTTTCCAGAATGTTAGGTTCTTCTGAAATCACAGTTTTCTGGATAAATAAATGTATCAACACTAAAAATTTCTCAATATGTATATCACATAGATTGGAAAAAAACTTCAATATTTTGGACTGAAATCTTCACGTTTTAAATAGTATCTTTCTTTTGCTCTCTGATAGTATGAAGCTCTTTTAAAAATTCATATCTATTTTATAGATAATAGTCTCACCATAAATTTTCAACAACTCAGCCTGAACTTGCTTGTGAAAAAACTAACATCTGCAATTTCATCTGGTTATACTGGGAGGAGAGGGTTATAATTTTATCATACCTTGTATTAACAATAAACCTTCTCACAGAGAAGAACATACTTTAAATACCTTAAATCATATTTACAACAATAAAAATTCACATTTTCATGCTTTAGTGAGACACTTAAAACGTTCATAAGGTGGTCCCCATTGTTTGTTGGAATAGAGCCCTCCTAGAACCTGACCCTTTGCTGTTGCTATGTGACAGATATAAAGCTTTTGATGTTATGAAATAGCAAAACTTCTGCCATCCTCCTTTCCAGTAGAGAAACTGAGGGTAGATCTCCCCAGCAGTCAAGTCGTGACGGCAATCCTGTGTCATCGAGGGGCAGCAACCAATGTGTTGCAGTCCTTGGGACGCGTGCAAATCAATTTGAAAAGTGCTCAAAAGCCAGGATGTTCTCTAAAGTGAGTCCTAGGATGAAAGTAGCCCTTCTGAGCACAACTAAACGCTTCAGTTACATGTCTATTGCACGGGATTTTATAAGTTTGCAGAAACAGTGCTGTATTTCTTTTCTTACCTACTATATACATTTTTCTGATGAGTTCAGGGTTTCGTTGGGAAACGTTACTTGCAGGGTGCTCCCCTTGGGGGCAGTCCCAGCCCTGCTGCTCCCACCCACCTCATCCACCAGCAAGACGGTCTCCGAGTCCTGCCCCTGGGAGGAGTCTGAGGTCTCTGATATTCGCAAAGTCCTCAATGAGGTGGTGTCTACTTGGCTCAGGCCCACGCCAGGCACACCTGGAAGCAAATTCCTGCCTCCCAGGCTGTTTTCACTGAGTTCTGGCAGGTAAAGGAGGGTCTGAGACGTGCTGCTGATCTCCTTCAGCTCCCGGGAGAGGAAGGAGCGAGAGTGGCCGGACATGGCAGAAGAAGTCCTTCGGCTGTCAGAACAATGCTGTCCGGCACGGTCTCTGCGCGCCCCACCAATGCGGCAGAAGAGGCACTTGATCTTCTCTATCGCTTTGCTGAGCACTGCCTTGCGCAGGAGTATGTATATCCAGGGATCCAGAATGGGATTCACAGCAGCAATCCGGATGGCCTGCAAATCTGGGTTTTTGCTGATAACAGGCTCCAAACTTGGCTGGTATAATTGGTTGATAAACACTCGCACCTGCATGAATGAGAGGCCCACAGTATTAAGCTACTGAGAATGTCTGACTTAACAACGTTAGGTAGCTGCCCTCTTTCTGACAAGTAGTGTCAAGGAAAAGAGCAGCCTACACAATAAACCCCAGAAATCCTGTGATTGTGTAATTGGATTTATGTTTGGACTTAGTATCATTTTAAATATTTTTGTAACTATCTTATGATTATCTTTCCTAGGTCAGTGATGGTATCCCAGAACTGCAATTTGTGTGCAGGTAACATATTCATAAAGTTCCTTTAAGAAGCATTCTATCAACCTCATTTCTGTGGGTACTTATAAGGTTTTGAAATTTGGATGGAGCATCTTTTTTAACCCCAACAGTCATTGTTTTTCCCATTCCATCTGCCATTGTGTATATTTCAAACAAAATCCCTTTTTGAAGTCAAATAACCATCTACTCATCACAGAAAAGCCCAAAGATTCCATTTTTCTTTCCTCCAATAGTTAAGAAAGAATATATTGGAAATTCTTAAAACAACTTCTAGATCTCCTACCAGTGAAAATGACCAGAATATATATTTTTTATTTTCTCTAAAATGTGTCTGTTCCCAGTTACTATAATCATCTAGTGTATCCAATTCTTTCTCTAACCAAAAGCCTTTTCCATTCATTCCCTCTCACTGCATTTTCACTTGGATTATTATATCAGACAATTATCCAATCCATCTTCCAAACTGCGATCAGAAGATTATTTCTAAAACACAGATCTGATTACGCTACTCAGCTGCTGACACTTCAATGGCTCTGTGGTGGTTTTGAACTGTATATACCCCAGAAAATCATATTCTTAAAGTTAATCCATTTCTGTTGAAGGGCCTTTCAATAAGGTTACTTCAGTTAAGGCATGGCCCAGGGTGGATTTTAATCTTCTTACTGGAGTCTTTTATAAGAAAATTAAATTCAAAGGGAAAGAAAGCCTTGGAAGCAAAAGCTGAAAGCAACAGGACCCAGAAGAAATGGGAGAGATCAGCAGACATTGCCATGTGCATGCATTGCCATGTGACAGAGGAGTTCAGGATTGCTGACAGCTGGTCTTCAGAGAGAAAGCATTGTCTGATGCCTTGATTTGGACATTTTTCTCAGCCCTGAAACTATAAGCTTGTAAGCGAGTAATTTCCCACTGTTAAAAGTTAACCCATTTCACAGTATCTGCCTTCAGCAGCCTAGCAAACTATAACAGGCTCCCTGATATTTTTGCTCATTTTTAAAGTCTGCACTCAAATGCCACTCAGTAAATTCACCCTGATACTCCGAGACTCATCCTGACCTTTATGCTTGTATAGCATTTGAGCCAATAAACAGGCAGGAGTTGAAAGAGCCCTCTGGACAGAGCAGGAGGATGACTACATTCTAGAGCAGAATATGAGCTCTTTAGGGCAAGAGCTGTATCTGTCAGCTCACCACATGCCAGGCCCACAAAAATGAAGCAAATGCATGAACAATGAAGAAAAAAAAATTGCTCTTAATATAATCACTTATTTACTTACGCATTCTTTTGTGTATTTAATCATTTAACAATAAACATTTACTGTATGTGTTAGGCATTGTGATTGATTTGGGGGACAAAAAGTTGCATTGGGTATCATAAACTCCATAAAGATAAAGAGTTACGAATAGTTCAGAAGACAGGTAAGTAGTTCAACCGTTTACTTCCTGGAAGGGATGAAGCTTGCACTCAGTTTTGACAGATGAGTGAGAGTTTGCTAAATTTAAAAGGAAGGACGTAACATTTCAGATAGAGGTAACCATTCTATGTGTCAAGTTGTGGAAGAATGAAACGATATGCCAACTTCTAGGAACTTAAATAATTCAGTAAAAAGAGCATGAATTTGTGCAAACCAAAGGAAGACTGTCATTTTATTTTTATTAGAGGTAACAGCATTTGTTAAAGGTACACTCTCATATTTACTCCTAAAATATTACATTTGAGGGGCCTATATCTTCCTTCTAATTCCAGCAGGATTATTTATATAAAAATGTCATATGTTTTTCCTATAAAAAGTAGTGATTTTAAGTAGTGATACTTGCCATGTATCTTTGTGCTATTATTAATTATTTTAGGTTAGGGAGAAGAAAGAGGCAAATCTCATAGCCAAGGAGGATACATTAAAAACGGTATAAAAAAGAAACAACTCTTAAAAGCATAGCTGGAGCCATCTTACTCAGGGCAAATATCCCTACCTTTAATAAGATGTGGGGGACATATACTCATGGTGGATGAATCACTAAGAAAGGGTTAAATTTTATTCTGTATTTTCTTTTTTTCAAAACCCAGGATGTGTAAGGGATATTTTAGAAAGATTTACAATAATTGGGATAAAAAAGAAAGTTTAAAGAAATAAATTGTGTTAATCTGCAAAATTTAACTTACATGAAACTTATTCTTGGATGGTGCTGGATCAGAAAAGTATAACTCTATTTCTAGTTATTCTTTAACTGGAATTTAGATCTTAATCAGCTTACCGGTACCACAATCCCTTATTAGCAAACTTTTGTCGTTACTCACTTGCTGTTGTTATTCATTTATTTTGTTTTGTTTTCAGAATTCCTTTGGTTGCAAAACCTGCCCTAAACTTATTTAGGCAGCAGAATTTGAACTGGATAAACTCTGAGGTTATTGATGGTCTCTATTTATTCCACTTACTGTGAATAGTCCTATATATTTGCCCAAATAGTATAGTCCCAATCCCAATGAGGATATTACATCTTATACAGCATATTACTAAATTATTTTCCTAAAATCCAAGAAATTCTGCATTTCAAAACACATTTGCTCTAAATGTTTTGGGTAAGAGATTATGGACCTCTAAATGGCATTGAAAATCTGGTCAGATGGGTATAACTAACTTGAAGTTAAAACCTTGATCTCTGGAAGACAGTTAAATGAAGAATGAACTAGAATGAACAGCATATATATTATATTTAGCATAGTATATCTTCTCTTAAAATATGTTTAGAAAATATGCTGGAATAAGTAATAATATCAGGACAAAGCAAGCCTGATTTTTCACCTTTAAAAAAACAGGTAAAATAAAATGTCTCCCTACCATAACCTTAACACTGAGTTCCTCAGCTAGCTGGACATGGGCTCTTAGTGGTTACTGCCCTTCTAGTGGCCTTTCCTCAGTGGTTTTGAATAACTCATCCAGTCCCTGTTGGTATCCAGGTCTTCAGATAACCCCCATATTGCTTTTTTGTTCTACCAGGCTGGCTTTCTGTTTAAGAATTATTTCTCAGCAACAGAGTTATTGATAAAAAACACGTTATCTCTATTTTTTTCACATCGCATACTTTGTTCCTACAGATTAAAAAAATGATGGGGGGAAGCGGACTTGGCCCAGTGGTTAGGGCGTCCGTCTACCACATGGGAGGTCTGCGGTTCAAACCCCCGGCCTCCTTGACCTGTGTGGAGCTGACCCATGTGCAATGCTGATGTGCTCAAGGAGTGCCCTGCCACACAGGGGTGTCCCCGTGTAGGGGAGCCCCACGCGCAAGGAGTGCACCCCGTAGGGAGAGCCGCCCAGCGCGAAAGAAAGTGCAACCTGCCCAAGAATGGCGCTGCACACACGGAGAGCTGATGCAGCAAGATGACACAACAAAAAGAAACACAGATTCCCGGTGCCATTGATAAGGATAGAAGCAGTCACAGAAGAACACACAGCAAATGGGCACAGAGAGCACACAACGGGGGAGGGGGGAATAAATAAAAAAATAAAATCTGAAAAAAAAATGGTGGGTTTAAATCGGTTAGTATTGGGCCTGGTGAATGAAGAAACTGACATCAGGGTTTGTCTGGGTTCAAACTTGTAATGACATGCCTCAAGGTGGCAGTGTAGCTCCACTTGGGAGTTTTTGGTACCACAGGCCTTCGCTGCGGAGCGTTTTGCATGGCCAAGTCCAAGCCAATCTTGGAGAACAGAATCTTGGGTAAGTCTGAATTTCACATTTCTGAGATCTTAACGGCAACATTGTTTTGTTGCCGGTTGCTTTTCCCACTACAATCTCAAAGGAAACATGATTACTACTGAAAGGAGGAAAATTTTTTGAACAGTTTAAATGGATTTTAAAGAAATGTATGAGGAGTTGGCATTTAATTTTAAATTTCGGTGATCTTTTAGAAAAATGGGAGTATTTAAAAAAAATAGTGGGGTTTTCATGTCAAAGGTGAGGAGAGGCAAAGAAAGAATCATTTCTGTACCTCATTTTATCTGTAGCAGGAATTTATCTTGTATCTTGATTATTACAGAAGGTCATCGAAGGAGGCTATATTAAAAGCATGTTCTATTTGAGAGTTTCATGGGGGAAAAGGTAACAATTAGTACAACCCACTGAACCTTGTCATTTAATGCTGTTTTAGTAAAGGTGAATTCACAGGGTAGCAAAAGGATAAGTATATAAAGCAAAATTCCAAATTCAGGTAAAAAGTCTCAAAAGTAGGTCAAATAATTTGAAGAGAATCAATACAAATAAAATTTCCTTTGCAGCATATTCTCAATGGAGATTTACTTCATGTAGAGAAAGAAAAAAAGACAAACCAAACCAAAACAAAAGAAAACCTCCCCTAGCTCCATGTACTTCATAATGTTTGACAAAAAAAATGACAACTCCTGCTTCACTTTTTTAAAGGCTTCTTAAGTGGCTCCTGCCAAAGAGAGAAAACCCAGATTAAGATGTAATATCCAAAGCCATCCCTGAATGTCATGTGAGTAGGTCAAAGCATTTTTCTAGAATTCTTGTCCAAAAGGCTCTGTATGTTACACAGAATAAACATGTTCAGGCAGTCGTCAAGGTTGGAAGAGTAAACTGTTGATGATAAAATAGAACCCTGAGTCAGGGGGGAAATAAACACCTTCAAAGAATTAACCAAATACAAGCCAAATGAATATTCTCTTCCAACTTTAAAAGTTGGCCTATTTCTTAGGAGCTGCAGATTTGTGCATGTGGCTTATCAATAACATGAATGGACATTATAATATTTAAAAAGTCTCAAGGATGATTAGAGATTAGTGTTCAGGAGCATAAAAGGTACAGCATTGGAACATAACTTGGAGAAAATATGATAAATTAAAAGGTGTGGTGATGGGAAAGATTTAAGGGAGGGTAAAGTGTTGCAGAGGTAAACACCCAGGCTTTGGAATCCAACCTCTGTTCAGATCATGGCTCTGCTGCTTATAATTTATGTTCGCATTATGAAAGCACTTAGTACAGTGCCCAGCATATGTTATACTGTCATTACTTTTCTGTAACCCATACATGGAAGCTTGGCCTCTTTGGGAAAAAAAAACCTGTTGATATATACAGCTTAGAGGCAGCTGTGGGGTATGGTTAATGACCAAGTATCAAAAACACATGCTTCCTGCTTAAGAATAACCTGTCGGCAGGGAATGTCCAATTCTAAAAGAACGTTGAGATCCTGATCAGACCGATTTAGTAATTGACTGTCAAAGCCATAATGATTTCCAATAAATGAAAGATCTTGGAATTGAATTTGTGTGTGCTACTTGTTCAGTTCCAAGCACACAGAAGGAATGACCTGTGTGTGTGCTCAGTTATCTAACTGCCATGTAAGAAGTTCAAAATTGACACAGCTGTTACTAGAAGTTCTTAAGATTTTTTTTTCAATAACAAAAATAATATCTTTAAGTAAAAGATCTACTGGTGGAAATAGAATCTTGATTGGGTGGCAGTATAAGAGAGCTCGGTTCTTGTTCCCTCTGGGTCACTAACTGGTCATTTATTATAGGCAATTTATGTAAATCTCTAGAGGGTCACTAATACTGAAAAATTATTTCTAAAGTGTTGTGTTTTTCAGCTCTAATTTTAAACATTCTACTAGGAGACTAAAAAAATCATTTCAGTTCCAGGGAAAAAATCTTGATAGTAAATGTTCAGTAAACCCAACTCTTGACAGGTCAGCAAAGCATGATGAAAAGAACATTAAACTGACGTGTCCACAGTTACTCAGTAATTATTGAATGATATAAATTCTTCATCTGCAGCTGAGGAAACTAAGGTGCAGAGGGGGAGAACAAACCGTTGTGCCCTATTTTCTTTTCTTTCTAGGACTTCTTCAAGAACCAAACGAGATGGCAGATGTGTGGAAATGCCTTATTTTTTTGTGTTACACTGCAGTCTTCAAGGTGCTACTACTAGGCCTGCAATTTCATGTTGACTAAAAAATGCTTCTAAGGAATTGCTATTTTTAAGTTTTAGCGGAAATAATCAAATACTCAGGTGCCAAGCTTCTTTTGTAATATTACCCAAACTTATGGAATGACTCTTGTACCTACAGATGTGATTTTTACTCATCTGAATTTCCATCAGTGGTGTTTTAATGACCCCATTTTCAGTTTTCCCACTATAAACTAAAGAGTATCTATTTATACAGTTTTCATCTGCCCTTACAAAACTTTGCTGATTAAATGGTGGAGAAAGCTTTATGGCAACAACTAGTTTATAGTAAGCAACCAAATAAACACTCACAAGAAGCTATTTTCCTAAGGACATAAATTTAACCCAAGTCAGATTAACCAAATTGGCCATTCTGCCCCTAACAGAGATGAATATTTGTTACTTTAGAGCAAGAATTCTTAACAAGGGGTCCGTGAGCTTGAATTGAAATTTAAAAAAGACAACAATATTATTTTTGTGGCAACGTGTTGGTGCAGGGTGTGGACTTAGGAAAAGGTCTGTGGTTTTCCCCTGACCAGCAAAGGGGTCTGTGGAACTAAAAAGGTTAAGAACCCCTGCTTTAGAGTAAGAAGAAAGAAAAGTAACACTCAACAGTTACAGCCTGTGCAGGGGGGAAAATACCTTTCCAAATTGTTCAATGTAACTGATTAGCCCTGGGGTAAAACATTTGATTAAATCTTTATCTTAACATTCATAACTATAAAATTAGACACCAGAAATTAATCTAGCTACATCTTTTTAACACTGGGGCAGTGCAAAGCTGTCTTGGTTACATCTTTCTAAAGCATGTAATCCCCTCTATTTATCTTAAGTGTAGACTTTCATTTCTTCAGCTTCTCCTGTATTTAAAAAACCAAGACTGGTATAAACAGAAGAATGGACAAAATGGCAAGAACCACCTCTGCATAAATTTTGTTATGTCATTTTTCTTGTAGGTTCTACTTACACCTTTGTTTATTGATTATGCTTCTCTTCACAGAATTATGCAGGTTCAGCACAGTTCCTTATATTCACAACTCATTTCCCAGCTTTTCTAAAATTTCCATTCCAAGTTTAGTTCTATTTATGAGACATATATATTTTCGATCACAAATTAAATTTTACTTTTGACACTAAACTCAATATCAAACTTCCTCCAAAGGCCACTGAGCTTTTCCTTTCCTGGTGCCCAAAGACTTTAAACCAAAACCGGCTGCTTTTCAATAGCAGCTCGTTTTTCCTCATATATTGTGTCAAACTTTCTGGAATTCCAAGTAAACTATAATTGCTCTATTAGCCTTTTTAAAGAATTTTAAATTATTCAAAGGGTCTGACTTTCCTCAAATGGGATTAACAACCTAATTGATTTGATAAAAGTTAAATTGCATGCTTCATTAGTTTCCTTGGAACTGAAGATAGGTCCAAGTGCTTTAAATGTCAGAGGGTTCAGAAGCATTACTCTTAAACTACAATATGAATATGAGAAACATGGAAAAAACAAACAAGAAAAGTATAAAAATAAGCTAAGGAAGACTATGGTTGTGAATACAGTTTCCTTTTGGTTCTTTGAGTAATTGCTGAATTGTGGATAGGTGGATTGTATAATGACCCTCTTACTTATCACTAATTACAATTAAACAGATTTTGAAAATAGGTTATCAGTAACCCAGACTAAAGGCGTAAAAGAAGTCACTACTACCTCTATAGCTACTTATCTTACAAAAGTATGAGAATGCTTGATTATGTGATTACTTCTTAGCTGAGCCAGGTTCAGTTTACAGGATGAAATTCCTTCATATCTACTACGTGTATTTATATAGAGTGGATAGTATTTTTTGTTAGTTAAAATGTGGTTAATTTGCAAGCCATAAATACAGTCTCTATAATTTCTTTCCTCTAGCTCCTCAAATCCTTTCAAAGGTTTTGTGATAAATGGCCCCACATCTAAGGGCCAGGTCTACCACTTTAGCCCATAAGATGAATTAAAGTTCTTATGCCTCTCTAGCTGCTGGAAGAAGACACTTCATCAAAGACTGTGCAGTGATCAGTAGCTTCACATGCTCATCTCCAACCAAAACACATTTAAGTATTTTCAGGTTGCTACCCTTCTAGCTCTAATTCCTCAGTTCCTTAAAGTGGCTGTTCTGTGAAAAACAACCACTCACGTTGGCATTTACTGTTCTGTAAAACATAAGACAGGCCGGAGAACCAAGGCCCCAGCAGGAGCTGCGGTGTTCTTCCGAAATCTCACTTTATTCTGAGTTGCCATTTCAGACAGTAAAATATATTTATGTGGCTCAAGTATAACTAACTGTAAATTACACTGAGTCCTGGAATGGTTTTAAAGGCTCTTCTGGCCAATTATATTGACTTCTGTTTATACAAATTGGCAAGAAGCTACTGTATGTGGACTCTCAGCCATCTCTAAGTTCCTTCCATTTACAGTTGCCTTTATCATATAAATATATATGTATTTAATAATAAAGATCCCTGGCCAGTATTAATAAGGGAAAGGAAGGAATAAGATCTCATTAAATTTACTTTTTCTTGGCTCCCAACCAGCAAAAGGAAAAACAGGCATCTCTTTCTGAGTTGGTAGTTTTGAATTTCCAGGAATGCAGTGTTTTGAGAGATAAAAAACTCAGTGCTAGTTGCTTTCAAGAGAAACTCTAGATAAAGAATTATGTTCATCTGCCCATCTGCTTCTGATCCATCCAGTTTTAAAGCCAGGGAACCAGGTAGGTTTTGAACCTTATAGTTGATAATATTTTAAAAATTAATGCAAGGGTAGTTTTAAAGAAGGTGTTGTCCTAAAAATGAACTGCACCAAAGATCAACCAGACACACTGTCCGAAGGCCAAAATTGGAAGTGTTGTAGAATGGAGACATGATGTAATATCACATGTGCAGGTCTGGAAGTCAGAGAAACCTATGGTATCATCCACCAGTTATATGGCTCTGGTAAACAAGACCCGGTCTAAACCTCAGCTTCTCCATAAGGGTGCTGTACCCCTCAGGGTATTTGAGAATTCAAATTCAATACCCAGTGTCGACCATCCTGTCCATTATAGCCCCCTGAGAAACTTTGCATTCCTGTCCTCCAGAGAGAATGAAGGGGCCTGAATCTGGGCATGCCCTGTGTACCAACTGCGACACACATGTGCAGGAAACAGTAGCTTTACAGAGTAGCTTCTGCTGCATTCATTTAAGCAAGTCCTTTATCTCTTCCTGCCCCTTCTCAATTCTTTCTGTAGAGTGAGGGAGTTAGACTTGACTAAAAAGGCATCTAGAGCTTTCCTAGCTCTAACATTCCAACACTCTACATAAATCCAAGCATACCAAATCCCACCCTCCTAAGAAATGGTGTACTACAAGGAGATTGCTGCCTCTGACATTTCAAGCTCCGTGGTTCACAGTGTGGAGGATCCCGCTGTGACCCGACAGTGGTTTCTCCTCCTCATCTGACACAGAGAGGAGCGGGGTGTTTCCCAGAAGGTTCAAGGCCCATGTCAGGCAGCAAGGGGCAGGGGCTGGCCGGTTAGAGAAAGGAAACCCGGCTTCCGGGGAAAGAACCTCCCGGATGCAGGGGAAAAGCACCTGCTAAACTTCAGTAAGGACAGGGCGGAAAGCGGGTGTAGCGGATCCCCGCCCCAACCGGCACATGACAAGTTCACCACCAAGGAATCAGCATGGAGGGAGGTGGGTGTGGGGAAAGGGTCGAGCGGGGGTCCCAGCCCCGGCCACTCACCACCAGCGGGATGGAGCAGATGAGCACCACCAGGGAGGTGGCGATGAGTAGGATGACCATCTGGATCTCGGCGCCCGCGATGCGGCGGAAGCTCCGGCGGCGGCGAAAGTCGCTGAGGCGCGGCGGGGCGGGGGAGGCTGAGGCCGCATGGCCCCGCCAGGCCGACGAGGACGCGGCGGCCGCGGCGGCGGCCGCGTGGTTCTGCTCGGTGCCCAGCGACGTGCGGCGCATGAACTGGCGGTGCATGCGGAGCAGCGCGCCGCACACCAGCACGTTGCAGAGCACCGTGGCGAGGATGAGGAAGGAGCTGAAGCCCGCGTACATGTAGGAGAAGGCGGCGTGCGCCGTCACATTGGTGGTCCAGTCGATGAAGCACCAGGTGTCGGGGTACTGCAGCCGCGAGCTGCCTAGGCCCATGCTGGGCAGCGCGCAGAAGAGCACGTTGGACACATAGACGGCGAAGAGCGTGAGGCCGGCCAGGCGCTTGTCCACATAGTGGCTGTAGAAGTAGGCGTGGTTGATGGCCAGGTAGCGCTCGATGCTCATGGCGCAGATGATGCTGAGGCCCGACAGGCCGAAGAAGAGCAAGATGAAGGTGCTGTACTCGCACAGCGCCTCACCCCCGGGCCACTGGCCCTTCATGTACGTGGCGATGGTCACCGGGCTCACCAGCAAGGTGCCCAGCAGGTCGGTGACGGCCAGCCCGCACACCAGCGTGTAGAAGGTCGTCTCCTTCTGCTCTTTGCGCGACTTGCACAGCACCACGATGGCCACCAGGTTGCCCACCACCCCGAAGATGAACATCACCGCCGGGATGGTAGGGCTGTTCGGCTGTTGGGACAACGAGGAGGCAGACGCATTGGCCCCGGGAGTGGACATGGTGGCGGCGGCCGGCCGTGCGCAGCTCTGGGGTGCGAGGCTGGGTCTGGGGACGGGAGGAGAGAGACGAAGGCGCGGTGAGCACTTGCAAGGTGTTAGACCCGCGTCCAAGAAACAACATGCCGATGAGACAGGAGGGGCCACTGGATTCTACGCCGGATTGACGCCACTTACCAACTGCGGCGACCCAAATCTCCAGGCTCCCGCTACGTCCTGCCAGCAGCACCACTCTCGGACATTAATATTTATAAGCTGATGCTGCCTCCTTCCCCCAACCCAACTCACTCTATACTGCCAAGACGAACAAGACCCATCTCAAGGGAAAAGTGGCTCACTATTGCTATTCCCGACAGAACCTGAGGCAATCAAACTCTTCACTGAAAACAAGTTATGGAAGACAAGTTGGAGAGTGCTCTGTCTCCCCCCGCCGCGTTCGCTGTCCAGTGTCCCCAGCCCCATCTCACCTGTGACGACGGTGGCAGCCCTGTGGGTCCCCAGGGTCACCTCTCTAATGCCCTGGACAAGCCTCCAACCTGCCCCTCGGCCTCGCCCCGCTCAGTCCGGAGCTTGCCAAGCCTTTGCCTTCTCAGAGCCGGGACTCAGTGGCTGCCAATTTTCCGGAACTGGGTTCAGGGCGGCCAGCTTTCAAAATTTGGAGAACCAGAGAAGGCAGTGGTATGGGTCAGTCAAGGCTGGTCTTGGATTTCTTGTTTAGTTTGTTTCTCTTCCTTCAAAGACGAATCCCAGCTTTGCAGAGCCCGCAGGTCCAGTTTGCGGGCGGACAGCGCTCAGGTGTGCGGCCGCGCGCGCAGGTGGCACGGAGTCTGCTCGCTCCCGGGTCAGCCTCCTCCCCGCCACGGACAGCACGGGAGGCTATAGGGACAGGCGGCTGCCGCTGCGGCCGCTCTTGGAGCCCTGGGGGAGGCTCGGGGTCCGCTCGGCCTGGGGCGCTGACCTGGGGCGGATCATCTTCTTCCTCAGGCTGCCGGGCTGCAAGCTCCGCTCTCGCCCTTCCAGCCTCTGTACTAACTTTTCGCCGACTTCAAGTTTCCCTGGAGGGGGCGGAGACAGACGACGCGAGGCCCGGGCGCCCATTGGCCGGCCTGGGAGGGCGGGGCGCGGCGACCCGCGCGAGCCGCTGCCGCAGGAAGCCCGGCGTGGGCGGCGGCGGGAGCCGGTAGGCTGCGCGGCCCGCACCCGGCCGCGTGGGTCCTCCCGCACCGCCGAGAGGCGGCTTCCCGCGACTTTCCCTCCTTCCCGGGGACTCGAGGGCCCTGAGCCGCGGCACCCGCGCCTCCTGCCGGCACCCTGGGAAGTCCCCACGCTCTCTCGGGCACCGTCTTGTCCTCTCCACTCGCATCCGGTGGGGTCGGCGCTGAAACTACG
Organism: Dasypus novemcinctus; assembly: GCF_030445035.2. NCBI lineage: Eukaryota > Metazoa > Chordata > Mammalia > Cingulata > Dasypodidae > Dasypus > Dasypus novemcinctus. The sequence goes on along the minus strand of NC_080674.1, from coordinate 44,078,767 downwards.
GTCTCGTCTCTCTCTCCGCTATTTCTCGCACTTGCTCTCTGCAGGTCACAACTTCTGGCGCCGGGGAAGAGAGGGCAACTGCGTTAGTACTTTGCCTTGGATCGATCGCCCGGGGGGGCAGATGGGGTTGAGGGGGAGCGGTGTGTCTGTCCCCGCGCGCGTGTGCCCCGGGACAGGCTTCGGTGCGCGCTTGGGATGTGGTGTGTGGATGGATGGATGGATGGGTGGGTGGGTACCAGGCTTGGGCGGAGAAACAACGAGGAATCCATTCTCTCACCATAAAAGGAGTTAGCTGGCACTGCCCGGGCTGCTGTCGGTAGGGCTGCCCTAGGCCAAAAAAAAAAAAAAAAAAAAAGGGAAAGTAGGCTGGGAAACACAAACACACAGCCTCTCCAGGCGCAGGTGGAGAGAAGTGGCCATGCCTTACGACAGGGAAGAGATGGTGAGGGTGGGAGGGCTGTTTGTCTGATTGTCTAATTGTGGAGACTTTCTTCCCCTTCGGGAACTTCTCCGCCCTGAAAGGACCCCTACTCTGAGCTTCATGGCCTTGGCCGTGTTCTATTCATGTTAGACACCTTCACCACGAATGCTTTGAAAGGCTAATGGAGGCAGCGGGGCTTGGCCCAGTGGTTAGGGCGCCCGTCTACCACGGTTCAAACCCCAGGCCTCCTTGACCCGTGTGCAGCTGGCCCATGCACAGCGCTGATGCGCAAGGAGTGCCCTGCCACGCAGGGGTGTCCCCCGCGTAGGGACAAGGAGTGTGCCCTGTAAGGAGAGCCACCCAGCGCGAAAGAAAGTGCAGTGTGCCCAGGAATGGTGCCACACACACGGAGAGATGATGCGTCAAGATGACGGCAGCAAAAAGAAACACAGATTCCCGAGCTGCAGACAAAGAAGACACAGCAAATAGACACAGAGAACAGACAACCGGGGTGGGGGTGGGGGCAAGGGGAGAGAAATAAATAAATCTTAAAAAAAAAAAAAAGAAAGGCTAATGGAGAGAGAGAAGAGGCTTTGAAGGGTTTAAGGCTAAGGGATTTGCCTGTCATCACCTCCGTGGTTAACTCTTGGAAAAGCCCACCTTTTTCTTTTAGTTCAGACTTCTTGTCTCTTGGGGAACAGTTTTTCTGAGTAGTTTTCTTTCTGCTTTATTTTCTAAAATCAGAAGTGAAAAGTGAAAAATGATTGTAAAATCTCATGGTGTAACTATATCGCCTTCACTAGTTTGTTTTAAATATAAAGTGAAACTGTGGGCCTTCTCAGCACTTTAATTCCTAGAAACATCTCTTTTCACGTGAAGTATACATGCATTTTAACATCTTGCATCTCCTCACAGGTAAGTGAATAAAGAGATTATTTGATATGATAAGCAGGCACTCATGAATGAACAAACCTCCTAAGAATTTATTTGGTTCTCCAGTTATTCTCAGATGGCAAAGTAACAAGGAAGTAATAAAAGAAACAAAGAAGGCACTCCAGATTTCAGCTAATTACAGAACATAAAATATCTAGGAGGCATCATATGGATATAATAATATAGCTTGATTCTATCATTTATACCATTTCCTCATTCATGTTAGGTATCCAGAAGGGAAAAGACATACTTTTTAGCCAATATGAAAAGAATGGATGGTGATTAGTCTGTTTCTCATGGTCTTCTCTTCATTACCACTATAACCTCCCCTTGTTGTCTATGCTTCCTTTGAGTAATAACTTGTAGGATTACCTCAGCATTTAAAACGAATCAGAACTACACACAGGAAAATTGCACATTCTGACCTCATTCCACACTGACCACATTGCATCACCATCACTTATGTCAGGTGGTTCTCAATAAATGTATGAAGGGAAGATGGGAAGTTCCATTTCTTCTCACTTTCTCCTCATCGAAATTTTTTTTTCAGTTTTCTTTGCATTTGAAGTTCTTAAAATGGGAAACAATTAGGATTGGTACTTGTTAATTGCTCACAATGAAGAGTATATTAAATGTAAGACCTGAGGCAAATTGTTGAGATACTAAGTATTACAGTGTTCAGCAGGTCATGAAGAAACTGGGCTTGCTTGCTACCAACTGAGCTGTTTTTCTCACTAGTCCTCTAAATGTTCTTTCCACGGTAGCTTTTGTGAGATAGAGAATAAATTAAAATCCAGAACACAAGTCTAAAAAAAAAATTGTAATGAGGGTTGTATGTACCCTCTTTTCGTGTGTGATTCTTAAAGCTTAAACTTAGAAGTGTAAGTTGAAGGTTTGGGAAACAGTTATTTTATTTTCTCAATTTGAAAACCTGAGACAGTAGAGTTCAATTTTCCTCACACTCTGCCAGGAATCTACATTGCAAAAGGAAGTGACGTTGCCATTATTATGTGGGCAAGTCTTGTCTTTGTATATTTCAGCTGAATGGATTTTTATTCTAAATATTTTCTATTCTTTGCAATTTCTGCCCCAATCCCTCCTACTGTGCACTAGAGGACCTGAGTACAGTTCTTTATAGCTAACATGAAATCCTCTCTGATGGTGTGAACTCTCCCAAGAACTGACTGATCAGTTTGCTTGCTCTGTTTTAGCTGATTATTTGATTTGGGGGCTACCAAGCTCATTCATTTTGACTAGGGTGAGTAGTCCTTGGATTAAAGGAAATGCGGGACAGAAGGAACCTAAGCTCTGCCAGCAGGGGTGGAGCACTAGGATGAATCAAACCTGGCCTGGACCCATTACCAAGTCAAAGCTGATAAGGTCTTAGAGCATTCCTAAAGCACTAACATTCGAGTAGCAAATCCTGTGCAGATTGTGTTTGCTCTTTGTCTTTCATGACAAGGCCACGTGGATATTCAAAAGAGAGTGTAGAAGACATCTGTCTGGAGCAAATAACACGGTGCCCTTGGACACATTTGCCTTTCCTTTGCCCAACCAGTAAGTTCGGTGGGCTGCAAGCATAGTGTTAACCTGACCTTGGGCATGGGAAGATGTCCACGACTGTAGCTGTGGCCCTCGTGATGGTCCTCCCTTTTTAGTAGGGAATTTCCAACGTGTGGTCTCCTAATTATTTTCATTTTCTAAAAATGAATTTTAAGCTGAATCTAGTGCCTGGAATTGTTACATATGTCAGTACTATGATTAACTCCCCAATGTTTCATGTGGCAATAAATTACTTCTTTGGAGGCTGGTCATCACCAAGTGATTGTTTCAGGCTGCCTCCTACTCTGACAATTATACTCCTCACTGTGATGGTTTTCTCTCCCTTTCTTTTTCTCCTCCTTTTCTTCCCAACAACTATCTCTGCTGCACTCCCATTATGGACTGCCAATGGGCTAAAAAAGGGGATCGTTTACCAATTGTTGCCCATTAGTTCCCTTCAAAAGTCTGATCTGCAGAAAGGAGGACCTTCTCATTATTTTTTAAAAATTTATTTCACACCAAAGCTGCTGCATGTTTTAGCACTTCTGAAGATACACAGAAACTCCCTGGCTTAATCAACATCAGCATCATCTGTAGCTTGTGTTAGTCATTTTCCATAGTACTTTCGCATTTGCATGTACACGTGGTCTTCTCAGCAACCCCATATGGGTATTAGGTGGGTGTGACAGAGACTGCCGTTTTCACCAATCTCTATTTCCATTTCCTCCTGGACACATAGCTAGAGGCTATTTCCAGACTTCCTTGAGGTTTGGCGCAGCCAATGTGACTGAATTCAGGCCCGTGGAGCACGGGTGGAAGTGATGTATCTCCTCCCAGGCCTGGTCTCTGAGCCCCCGATCTCCGTGCTCTCTATTCCTTCTTCTGCTAACCATATACAAGGCCCTGGTGTATCTCAGAGCTACTAGAGAGAGAGTGACCAGGTCCCTGGATGTCTGCATGGAGCAGGAGACCTCATTCTAATCCCAGTGATCCTTGTCAGACAATGAAATGAATGAGAAATAACCCACTGAGGTTTAGGCTGTGTGTTTAGTAGCCAGCCGATGCTGACTAATACGGTAGATGGGTGTCATCTCTCTTCAGTGAACTAGAACATGGCACAGGAAAGCTGTGTGACTTCCTTAAAGTCACAAAAATTAATAAGAATCATGGAAATTTATCCAGTGCTTATTCTGTGTGAGGCACCATGTGGATGCCATCTAATCTTTAAACCTATGAGGAAGGGACTAGGTAATATTCTATTTTAAAGATGAGCAAATTGAAGGTTGACTAAGGAACGTGGGGGATATTGCCATTTTGAAAGACCACCCAGCACCTGAATGCCTTGCCTGTTTGTAGGAATCCTCCACAGTGGGATCTTGTAGAGAGCAAAGCCCTACCGTCACCAACGCTAAGCAGGCAAGATCCTCCCTCTTGCCATACTCTGCCACAACTTGGACATGTGACCTTGGTTTGGCCAATCAGATGCCATTATCCAGGACTCTATATAATCTTGAGGGAGTGGCACAAAGACCCAAGAGCGATTTTAGGAGTCGTTCACAGTGGGCACTTAGAGGCTGATGACGGTGGCTCTGACGGGGTCCTGCTGGTTGAGGCATCCTAACCCCTCAGGTGTGGCGGTGTGACCTTGACTGCTTTCCCTGCTGACTGCCTCATTGGCTTTTTGAGTAACCAGGTACCTTTCCAATAAGTCACTTTCCAGCTTAAATTGGCATATTAATTTTCTGTTGTTTGCAAAGAATAACTCCAGTTAGTGCAGAGAGTTTGAGTAAATTATCCAAGATGACAGTGCTGATAAATGGCAGAACAAGGATTTCTTTTTCTTTAATTTGTTTATTTTTTAATTGTATTTTTTTGAAAATACATAGATCACAAAAAAATGTTACATTAAAAAATATAAGAGGTTCCCATATACCCCGCACCCCACCCCACCCCACTCCTCCCACATCGACAACCTCTTTCATCATTGTGGCATATTCATTGTATTTGGTGAATACATTTTGGAGCTCTGCTGTACCGCATGGAAAATAGTTACATTGTAGTTTACACTTTCCCCCATTCCATTCAGTGGGTTTTGGCAGGATATATAATGTCCAGCATCTGTCCCTGCAATATCATTTAGGACAACTCCAAGCCCCAAAAATGCATAATTAGGGGAGTTATGGGTGTGCAGAATAATCATGCATAAAACACAGGATTCCCATATACCACCCTATTATTAATACCTTGCTTTGGTGTGACAGAAGAAATATTTTAATCTAGCCTTGTCTGATCCCCAAACCTGAACCCCATACTTCTTTATTTCTCAGCCCAAATTGGAAGGCCAACAATATGACTCTTTTTTTTAAGGTACCAGGGGCTGGGGATTGAACCCAGGACCTTGTACTTGGGAAGCCGGCACTCAACCACTGAGCCTCATCAGCTCCCCTGCATTGGTTTATTTGTTTGTTTTGCTTGTTGTTTGTTTTCATTTTTTCTAGGAGGCACTGGGAACTGAACGCTAGACCTCCCATGTGGGAAGCAGACGCTCAACTGCTTGAGCCACATCCACTCCCCATATGGCTCTTAGTCCCTTTTTTCTCCTTCAGTATTATTGGCTTTGGAATTAAAAAATCTGTATTCAAGGCCATAGTATTTAATATTGACTATGTAAACACAGTGTAGTTGCTGCAGAGCAAAATTAAGGAATTTTACCCCAGGCATGGAATTCTCCTGGTTCTTTCTCAGTAGAAATTAAAGTTATATATTTTGAATGCAAGTCTGAAGGCCACAGACTGTAGTTTTTACAAAGGAAGTCTAATTTTTCAGGGGAGAGAGACAAAAGCAAGGCAGACATTTCCCCTCCTTTGGGTGGTGAGTTGGTGGATATGATATAAACATAAAGAAGGGAGTAGAAAGGGTTTGACAGAAGTCCAATAATCAGAGTTGGATGTCTTGGTTTACTGGGCTATGACAAGTACTGCATAATAGGTTAGCTTAAGCAGTGTTTTTTTTTTTTTTTTTTTTTTTAAAAGATCTTTTTTTTTTTTTTTTTTTTTTTTTTTTTAATTTTTTTATTTAATTCCCCTCCCCTCCCCCGGTTGTCTGTTTTCTGTGTCTTTTTGCTGCGTCTTGTTTCTTTGTCCGCTTCTGTTGTCGTCAGCGGCACGGGAAGTGTGGGCGTCGCCATTCCTGGGCAGGCTGCTCCCTCCTTCGCGCTGGGCGGCTCTCCTTATGGGTGCACTCCTTGCGCGTGGGGCTCCCCTACGCGGGGGACACCCTACGTGGCGCGGCACTCCTTGCGCGCATCAGCACTGCGCATGGGCCAGCTCCACACGGGTCAAGGAGGCCCGGGGCTTGAACCGTGGACCTCCCATATGGTAGACGGACGCCCTAACCACTGGGCCAAAGTCCGTTTCCCGGCAGTGTTTTTTTTTTTATTGGCTCATGAAATTGAGGCAAGATGAAGTCCAAAGTCAAGATATCAACATGATTTGCTTTCTCTCAGAGTCTGTACATTTGGGTGCTGGCTGCCAGTAATCCTTGGGATTCCTTGGCTTGTACAACTGCCCACCATCAAATAGTGATGTCCTTTCCTTTCTGGCTCCTGTGACCTCTTCTGGATTAAAACCTCAAGTAATCTGGATCAAGGCCCACTCTTATTCAGTTGGGCCACACCTTAACTAAAAGTAACAGCCTCAGGATGTCGCATTTACAATGGAATTTGGATTAATATTAAGAACATGTATAAACTGGGGTACAAAATTCAATCTACCACAGTGGATGAATATTTTGCACAGTGGCAGAGGATCAAGTTGAAAACCTTTACTGGAGTAATATGGCAATGGGAAAAGAATGTATAATGAGAAAAAAGGATTTGGGAATTGATGTTGTCATGAATGCTTTAGAGGGGGGATATGATATGAAGAAGACATTTGTCATCATAAACCAAAAGAAGGGGTAGTGACTCTTTTCTTCTTTTTGTCTCTGTCCAGAACTGTTTCAGGGCAACTTCACCTCTTGGGCCCTAAACACCTACATGTTTTTCCCCCTAGCATATCCAGCATTACAGTCCTAACTTCCCTTTCACTTCTTTTCTCTCTATCATTGAAGCAGCGAAGCAGTAGGAGGTTACACATGACAAACCATCAGTACATCACATTCAAAGCAAGAAGATATAAAATCTTGTGTGTGTGTGTGTGTGTGTGTGTGTGTGTGTGCGCAAGATAGTGAATGATATTATGCCCTAGAATAAGTTTCTGGTTTCTGATTTTGAGATGACTCTAAGGAAAATCGAGGCACACTTATTTGGGAGAGACTGAAGTACAATCTTCCTGGCAGCAGGGGGTGGATGTAATGACCTTGGTGAGGGTGTATTTGGGAGGGGGCTTTTCTAGTCAAAAATGGAAAGAAACAAGTTTTTGTATCAGACATATGTTGAGGAAAGAAACTGCCCTCTGAAAGACATAAGACCTGAGCTTGTCCAAATCCTGTAGCTCATGGAGTTCCTTTACTTGTGCTCATTTTAGGCACAACTGGGACACTGCTCTGATGTAATTGCTGGTGCCCTAGCCAATGCCTGGCATCTCAGGGTAGCATGAGTGTTCAAGCAACTAACCAATGAACTTTATCATCTATACAACTTCAACATTGTATTTGGTGCCACGATACCTCTTTGCTCTCAATCACTCTTCATATATAGCCAAATATGCCACCCAAAGAGGCATGTGCTTGAATCCCTGCCCCTGTCCTATCAACAAACACATCCCTGCATGTATCTTCAGACATAATTCTCTCCTCTGGGCCCAGAACACAGAGAAGCATCATGTCTTCATTCTTCAATGAGCAAGATGCATTTGTCTAGTTGTATTCACTGTGTTTTTATTAACCAATCACACATCCATGCAATTATCAGGTTGTGCTGGCCTCTGAATGTTCAGGGTGAACCAAACAGTTCCTGCCTTCATCAAGCTTACTGTCTAATAAGGGAAACCTTGCTGTCCAGAACAGGAAACTTATATTAATTTATTAGTAGGTAGACACAAATGTACACTTATAATCTGTGATCAGTGCTATGAAAGGAACAGGACAGAACATTTATATCTGAGATCAGGAGTGGCCATTCTGAAGAAGTGGTATGTTCTACAGAGGGCATCGTTTGCTTCCCTCAAAAGTGAGTCCCTTGTTAACAACAAGAACAGGTTACCTTCCACTGCTTGTACAGGAAGCCAGAAGTGTAGCCTGATGCAGTGGTCTTGTTCACTCTCTTTATGCCTTAGAGAAGACACGTTGAGATGCTACAGGCCAAGCACTGGAGAGAAGGAGGTTTCTGAGACCTCCTAGAATGGATGTTGAAACTAGGAACTGGGTAAACCTGGGTGAGGAGAAATGAAATAAAGCAAAATATCAAAATTTGAAAAGAGGAGTCTACGATTTGATAGACTGGGTCATGTGATGCTTAGTGAACTCCTCTAGCAGATGTTCCAAGCTCTTAATTGGGGGAGGATGAAATAAAATAGGATTGTTTTCTAAGGATAATACCAAGTTCACCATCTGATGAAATTCAATCAAGAATTAGCCTCAGGCCTGGCTGACTCCTTGTCTTCCCGATTAACAGGTATTACTCTTAAAGGGAACCCAAGTTATGGGTTAAAACTACTGTAGTTTAAGAAGATCTGACTGTGTGAAAGACTGAGGAAGATCAGTTCCTTCTAAGTAAGTTAGTTTGGTGGGCTATTTGTTTTATAGGAAAACTATTGTATCTTTTAAAAAAATAGCTACAGTATTTGATCTAATAAGAAATGGGATTTGATTGGTCATACAAACAGCAATTTGTTAATATAAAGCTTTCTGAGGCCAAATTATTTTGAGTATAGATCTTCCTAAAAAATAATTGATTATATTAAAAGAGCTATTAACATTTGCCTAAAGCAGATCTGCAGAGAGGAAGATTCATTTGTTTAATCCTAAGAAGAAATGCAACTACATTTAGAAGATGCCTAATTTGGTGGCTGAGAAGTCAAATATGGATTTTTTTTCTTATTCCTGAGTAAATGTAAAATTGTCGGTTGCTAAGGAATAAAAATCTTGTAAGAGGTTGGTAGCTGAAATAACAGCATACATTTCAAAAACCGTCTTGTCTTCATCTCTGATCATATGCTGTCCCTACTGTAGGGGTTTAAAAAAATATGTTGGCAATACATTGTCTAAAATAGTGTATGCTTTGATACTTTACCTGCTTAATTTGATCTTTGATAGCAATCAGTTCTTACATAAGTATTCTCCCTATGGATTGAAACACTTTCTTGTAGCCAAACAAACCATAAAAAGAAAAAACTGGTATTTAATTTAATTTTCTTTTTCTTGGCATGTATCTCATTTTGATTTATCTTGTTTCTCAAACTGAGCATTTTAAAAAATGTCCCTAAAAGAATAGAAATAAAATATACTTTCCTCTTGATAAGGAGATACGCTAGATGAAGTTCTACCTGGTTCACATTATATTGGAGAACTTTTTTAAGGACTTCTCTAGGCTTTACGTGTTGCACAGTCACTGTAATTTCAAGGTGTGGCACTGGAAATACCCATTTTATGTAGTGTCCATAAATCCTAGATTGTCAGAGAAAGTTCAAGGGTCTCTCTTCTTGGCCTAGATGACAGACCATTCAGTTTTTAACCCCAAATTAAATCTTTCAGCTCTTGTCAAAGATTGGTCTTAAAAAGAGGAAAGATTAAAAAATGTTATATATGTGTATTTTTAAATTTAGTGATTTCTACCTTTTAAAAGGTTCTCTCTTGGTGTTTTTTTAAACGGTTGGGTTACTTCCTTAAGACTTATTTTTGCATTTGACTTTTCCCCCTGTGTTTTTCTGAGATGAGATTTGTGCAAGAGAGTAGAGGATCTGTCCATTGTTTGACAGATTTGCGCAAAAACACAGTCATTTTTAGAGAAGGACACCTGATATTTTTGTAGCTTTATGAAAACAGCACTTATCAGAAAGCATTAGGTTCCATCCAGATAATCTCTATGGTTGTATGGAGGTTGGTGGAGCACAGGTTTGTTTTTAGGAGCTTGGGGAATCAGAGGAGGTGTCAACCCTATGAGCCCTCAGCTAATGTGTCAGTTGTAGTGGTATTTTAAACTTAGGGCAGATGCTAACATCTCAGGTTCCCCTTCTATCTATAGTCATGATAAAAGTCTTTCCTGAATTCAAATTAAGGGTCACTATTGGGAGGTTCTCTCTTTTAACAACTCCTCCTCTGAAGAAACCGCAGTGCAAAAATCATGACCCCACCCATCCTCCCTAGAAGAGCAGTCACCTACTGAGCCCTGAATCAACAAACCCAGGGAACTAGGCAACCAGGAGTCTACACTCCTGCCTCAAACGATTTGCAGGACTAACCCAAGCAAAGCTGCACTCCTCCTTTCTTTTCCCTCTCCCTTTTTCTTTCCCATTTTCCTCCCCTTTTCTCACTCTTTATCAACAACCTCAATAACTAAGATTTATTAAGCATTTACCAGGTACCAGGAAAGGTGCAAAAATGTTTTTAGTGAATTATTTTTCCTGTTCTCCTGTTATGCAAATGAGGGCAGGGATCCTTAGGGAAGTTAAATAATTTGTCCAAGGTCACAGAGCTGGTAAGTGCTGTGGCGAGGAGTCTGTGATAATGACCACTGAATGATAAGGTCACTTTCCCTTTCTCCAGCCCTCTTAAGGCAGCCCAATCTTAAACACTGTATCCTGTTTCTTAAAAAACAAAAGGACTAAAGCAATCAGATTTCAGTGAAGTAATACAAATAAAACTCTGAATAATAATGATATATTCAGTTTAGCCACCCATTGCCTACCCCTGGAAGCAGGTGTCAGAAGCAGGAAGCAGAAAATGCTTCACAATATTTCTGATTTGGTCTTACAGTCACTTATTTTTAACTTTCTACCATATGTGGTTGTAGGCTTTCACTTTCGCAACTGCCCAGGGGATCGGTCTTATATTTGAGGATGTTTAGATGATTGAATAGTTCCTTTTTTTTTTCACTTCAGATGGGATGTGCCATAACAAGGCTGGAGGGAGGCACACCTCACACTAGTGCGTGAACACCCATTCATCATGCTTATGAACCACAAAAGGATCTGAATAGCTCCTTTTCAAACTCTGGTTTATTTGGTTCACAAACACATGACCCAAATCAACTTTCCTACTTCGGTTGAGCCTATGCATGAAGATAAAGTGGAGCACTGTGTCAATAACATGAAAAAACACTGAACAAGGGCAAGCTCTGTGCCAGGGATTGTACTAAGCACTTTATATTGTATTTATTTTAGTTAAGCCTATGGTAAACCTGCAAGGCAAATAGCATGATTGCCCCATTTTACAGAGGAATGGACTGAGCCTTAGAAAGAGGTCCTTTAATTTGTCAATGGGAGAAGAAGGAAGATCAAGGGAGTGATTCCTTAAATATCCAGTTAGAGAGGGAGAATATTTTCATAGGTTGCTAAGTGGGAAATCAGGCCTCAGCCATCATTAGCTATGTGATTTTGGACAAATTAACTTTTGGAAGCTCACCTTTCTTCATGCTATTTTTTCTTCTTGGGTCTATCTAACTTCCCAGCTCTGTCAGCAGATGTGATTGCCATGATCACCCGCTAAGACTCTGCTCTCTTTCATCACTAAACGGCTTACACATGCTTAGTCATGGCTTCACGGCCAACAGAGAGTCATGCACATACTAGGAGGCTTCTTCAAGCCTGTTGCTCTACCAGGATGTAAAACCATCTGCATTTATTTTGGTGTGTTTCTTTTATAGCAGTCAAGTGGGAATGGGGACAGGCAGAGAAGGATTAGCACTAACTCAAGGGTGACAAATACTGAGGATGCATCAACTTTCCCTCTTCGTCTTTCTCTACCCATTCCAGATATTACTAATCAATGACATCACTACTTTCTTTGGAGGCCCACCCCCAATCTATTAGTGATGGCACAAGAAATGAAACTTCTTTGCTGTGATTATCGAGTGTATGATGTTCACCCAATTGATTCTGAGACCCTAGTAGGTGAGGCTTTTCTGAAGGTATGTGTGTGAGTTCCTCTTTGCCTGGGCAGTTGTGGGAGGGCTGTGAAGATCTTTAATAAGGGTTTTCCCAAGCTTTGTGCCAAAAGAATATGAAAGTGGTATAGCAGGAAACAAACCATCATCTTCAATATGGGATTTGGAAAGAGACTGAAAAAGAGAGGGTCCTACAAGACATACTCAGTTAGAAAAAGATGCTTCAAGAGTTTCTGGAATGTAATCTAACAGTATAATAAATATCCTTATGCAAAGTTTCTGCCATTTGCCTTTTGGGAAGTACCAGGACACATGCTGAGGAAGTCAGGAACTGATTATACTTGGGTCAAACTGTGACATTTACTCTGAAAGTTTTCTGTTGTTATGAAATAGCTAAATCTGCCAACACCTCAAATAGAATTTAGGGAGCCAAATAGTAAATGATTGAGAAAGGGTGAATTGTGGTCACTAACGCCTAATTTTACTCCCTAGATACTTTATGTTGTACACAAAAAAATGAATATTTGAAAAATTGAATCATTTAAAACCTATGGCATGGAAGTTTGCTACATAATGGAGACTTCTGGAGAATATTTTCCAAAAGGAGCAAACATTTACTAATTATGTCTATATTAGCCTTTGTTTTTGATGGATGTGTATTTTAATACTTCTCATTTGCATGAAGTGTAATACACATTTTATATTAATACACATTGAAATCTTGTTTATCTCCCATACCAAAGAATAAAATACTTTTTAATTTTCCCGTTAAAACATATAATTTTCTCAGTAAACAATTAACTCTAGAACCAGAGAGAGGACAAAACTCAAATTTTACTCTCAGTGTATACCTGCCTTAAATATTTCAGAAGAATTGCGCTTATTCTGCTGCTGTGTTAGGTCTTAAATGTTGGCACCCACAAGAGCTGAATTATTTCCCTAAATGTTTTCCTGATCTCTAGGGATTTGTAAGGAACGGTAAAAGGACATGTCCTTCTAAATAATAAATATCTGTGAATTATAGACTAAAAAGCATTCTTTCTAATAAAAATTTATTCTTTAATTTGAAAAGTTTCGTGGGGCCCAGAGGAAGAAGATGTTGAAACTTTTGGTGTAGGAAAAAAAGAGTATTTATGAGTATCATACTCAAGATGGTCTGTGAATTGGTGTGTGGTTGAATGAAGGAACACCTTGTTCTTGACACATCAGCCTTCTTCCTTGTTAATGCAACACTTTTGCTAACATTAATACTGAAGAAAGAATATTATTGCACATTCTTTGCCTTGAAGTTTGGTTCTTAATTTCATTTGAAAATGCAATAGAAATAAATATTCATAAACTTTGGCTTTAAAGCATTAGTGTAGAAACTATGGGATGTTTTCCCTACAATAAAACAAATACTTAAAAGATAAAAATGCCTGTATCCTTTTCAGTTCTTTTTATTGAAGGACTGGAGAAAGAGAAAGAGAGGGTGGAGAAGGAAGCAGGGAGAGAAGGATGAAGGAAAGGATGAATGGAGAGAAGGAGGAAGGGAAGGATGGATGGAAGGAGAGAAGGAAAGAAAGAGAAAAAAGAAAGAGAAAGGAAGCACAATGTCAAGTAGTAGTTGAGATGATGAGTAGCTATGTTTTTGTACTGATTACTCCAACCTCCTAAATTCCAACCATATGATTGATATACCATAATTTATAAGCAATTTTGTATCCTTTTAAAACTTATAATTATGAAATCAGCATCTCCTGCCCCGCCCCCTCCACCCCACCATGGCTCCCTCGTCTGTTTGCTCGTTGTTTTTGCTCCTTGTCTGCTTGTTTCTTCTTTTTTAGGAAGTACTAGGAACTGAACTCGGGACCTCCCATGTGGGAGGAGGGTGCCCAACAGCTTGAGCCACATCCACTCCCTGCTCATTTTGTTTTTGTTTGCTGTCTGCTTGTTGTCTTGCTCATTGTCTATTGGTTGTTGTTTTTGCTTGTTGTCTGCTCATCTTTGCTCGGTATCTGCTCATTGTCTGTCATCTTCAGGTGGCATCAGGAACCAAACCTGGGGCTTCCTATGTGGGAGGCAGGTGGCCAATTGCCTGAGCCACATCTATTACCCCATTTTTCTTGTTAATAAACTTTTAAGCATTATTTCTTCTGGATTGCATTCCTAAAATTATATATTATGAAATATTACCCATATAAACTTATCAATATATAAAATATATGTGCATAATTTAAATAATGATAATAATAGGAATACCCATGTATGCAGAACTTAGCTTAAATAGAAGATTACTAGCAGTTTGTGAATCCCTTGTGCCCTTCTGCAGTTGCATTTTAAATTTTGTATCAATCATTTCCTTGCTTTTCTTTTTAATTTTACCACCAGTTCATATATCCCTGAGGAAGAAAGATTTATTTCCGCCAGATCCATAATTTAAACTGCCCCTTCAGATAATTTTGTCTCTTCTTGGATGATTTGGAAGAATGTATGTATATATGTATATGTATATGGTTTGTTTTACCTAATGTAATTTACTTAATAATTTCCTTATTATTATCAGTTAGATGGGTTTACATTTTTTTTGATGCTAAAAGGAAAAATACAACAAATATCTTGGGACTAGAACTTTTCCTATATTGAAGATTCTTTCATTGGAGCAATTCTGAGAAGTAAAATTGCTAGGTCAATAGGTATGGCTGTTTTAAAAGCTTTGGACAAATACTGATTGTCAAATTGCTTTCCAAAAGGCTTTTATCAGTTTATATTTTTGAAAAGCCACGAAAATGTCCATTTCAGTTTGTCACCAACACTGAAGGTTATTAACTTGAAAGGCAGGAGATATCATGTTAAAGTTTTAATATAGCTTCTTATGAAGTTGAATTTTTTAAAAGAACATTTAAAAATGACAAGGATACTCTATATACAGAAGTGTTCACACATCACAAGTGTTTGACTTGATGAATTCTCACAAGGGTAAATACCTTTGTAACTAATACCTAGATTAAAAAATAGAACTTCATCTGCACTCCAGAAGCTGTCCTTGGCCTTCCAGTTTAAGACCATTTTCAATTTTATGTTAAAATCTCTGAAGAAATACAATTAACTTTATTTGGTCAATTTAATTTTGACAGCTAGCAACAAGTTTTCTTATTATGCTTAAGGCTGTTACTCTCCTCACAAAGTCAGCTAGTGAATTTATAAACCAGGCCGAAAATCTTTCAGAATAATTTGATGTTATTTGACTATCAACTCAGACAAGGGTCCCAGGTAAGACCCGTGAATCATGGCTAGTATTTTAATAAGCACCTTTAATAAGCACTTGGAAGGATACTGCTCCAGAGGACAAATGACTCTTCTCAAAGAAAGGCATTTTGAAAAAGTTAGTTATTGAAGCAGTTACCTAAGAAAACCCTTCCACATTGCATGACCTCAGTTTTAGAAATATGCAATCAAAGAAGTATACACTTTCCTCCTTTATTCCTTTCTAGGTTTTCCTACTTAGACCTAGGCACATGATATTTAACATAGGGGTGGTATAGTTTGTAGAACTAGAACAGGAAATATCTAGTTCAAAACACACCCCTTGATTGCATCATCTTTGAAACTGACCTGGTATAAATGTCCTAGCTTTTCAAAGGATTGCCCTTAGCTTATTTATCTTGGCAATCTTAGAGTTATGCTATCTGTATCGTTGTGGTAGCCAGGTAAAACACCATAACTTAAGATTTTACATTTCTATAAAGTAGAAATAAAATGGAAACAAAGACAACTGCTTCCGTCCTCTCCAAAGAGAATTCTATTTAACCTGAGTTCACCTCTTTGGTGCTGCAGCTATGCAACTGGGTCATATTAAAGGGGTTAGTGCAAATTCTTAGCTAGGAGGAAAGTTCAAAAACACATCCCTCTGTTTCCTTTCTTTTGACATTGGGTAACACTAAGGTTCATATGATTTTGGAGAGTCATTTTAGAAAAAGCTAATTATTACTAAGCAGTTGAACATAAAGTAATAACTTACAGAAATTTTTTTTATGGGGTCTGGCTTTAGCTTTCAATGATTTTTAATTAGAAATTTTACTTTTTCTGTTAGCCTTGAAAGATTAAAGTCTTACTGATTCTACTTGAATCCATTTCTCCATCTCTACCATCACCCTGATCTAGTTCACTTTCTTCTGGCTCCTGGTCTATAGGCAAAGATTCCTAACTATTTTTCCTTCTATTCTTGGTCCCCTCTAATAAATCTTACATATGGCTCTCAGAGTGATCTTTTTCATAAAATAAATTAAATCATGTCATTCTTCTGGTTAAAATCCTTCAAAAGCTTCCCATTTTTCAGCTAAAAAGTACTCAAATTCCACAAATTCCTGCTTGATCCGCCTCTGGCCTATCATTCCAACCTCAATGCAATCCCGCCTGCCTCTTGCTCATTATGCTCAAATTACAGTGGTCCAGCTTTGGTTTCTTGGACTCATTCAAACCCTTCCCTATTTCAGGGCCATTGTAAAATCTCTTCTTCTGCTTGGAAGTTTCTTTCCACAATATTTACCTGGCCAAATTGTGTCCCTCTTTTAGACCTATGCTCAAATGTTGTATCTTTAGAGAGGTCCTCCAAATTTACAGTATGTCTCTCTTGCTTTTTCTTCTTCATGCATATTATTTTCTTTCAGCACGTGACAATCCGTAAACATAGATTTATGAGTTTGTTCATTTAATGCCTGCCTTTCACACTGGTCTATTTTGAGAGAAAAGGTTATAGCCACTTTGTTCATCATTCTTTCCCCAATGCCTAGCATAGCACTTGGTACTGAGTGAATCAAAATAAAGGTTTGTAATGACCCAATGTATTAGTTACACTGCTGTGCAACAAATTAATGCAAAACTTAGATATTTACTTAAAACATTTGCTTAAAACAACAACAATTTTTGTCTCATGGTTTTGGTGGGTCAAGAAATTGGGAATGGCTTCTCTGGTTGGTTCTAGTTCAGGATCTCTCATCAAGGTGCAGTCAAGATGTTAGCCAGAGCTGCATTCATATGAGGACTTAGATAAACTGGACTTTCTGTTTCTAAGATGGCTCACTCACACAGCTGCTGGCAGGAGGCCTCACTTCTGAGCCACAAGGGCCATTCCATAGGGCTGCTCGAGTGTCTTCATGACATGGCAGCTGGCTTCCCCCAGAGCAGGTGATCCATGGAAGAGAGAGCAAGGAGGACAATGCCATTTATCCCCTAATTTTGAATATCACATATTGTCACTTTAACTACATCCTGTTTGTTAGAAGTAAGTCACCAAGTACAGGGCACACTTAAATGGAGATAAAATAGTCTCCATATTTTGAAGTAAGAAAAATCAAACAATTAGTGGACATATTCTAAAGCCATCATAATTTTTTTCTCTGCCTCCTAAATTATTTACATTGCCCATACATGCAAAATATGCTAAACTCATTCCATTACCTTCCTCTCATGCACAAGTCTTGTCGCTTTACATTATCAGCTCAAAATTCAGTGTGTAGTCATCAAAGCCAGGTCTAATTATGGATGAGACTTAAGTACAGCTCTTTTAGTATTGTTCCTCTCAACCTAAAGACTAAGGAACTGAATGTCAAATACCATGCAATGGGTTGGCTTAAATGATGGAAGTTTAGCTTACAGTTTTGAGGCTAACAGAAAGTCCAAATTAAGGCATCATCAAGGCAATGCTTTTTTCCTGAACTTTGGCATTCTGGGGCTGGCTGCTGGAGATCCTTGGTCCTTGGCTCCTCTGTCACATGGCAATGAACATGGCAACCTCTCCTGTCCTCTCTGTTCTCTTCTGGATTCCCTTGACCATGGCTTCATGTTTCCCATGGCTTTTCTACCTCTGTGTCTGAATTTCAATCTGCTTATAAAGGACTCCAGTAATAGGATCAAGACCCTGATTAGGGTGGGTCACACCTTAACTGAAGTAATCTCATCAAAATGCCCTACTCACAATGGGTTCACATTCACAGGGTTGGGTTAAGTTTAAGGACATATTTTTCTGGGGTAATACAGCTCTAGACCACCACACTAGTTATCTTACCCCCAACCCCCCTCAACACACACACACCCAACCTATAATAGAGGGATGGGCCTAGCATAACCACTGTCAACACTTATGTTCAGAAAGGGAGAAAATGGGAGATATACAGGAGTCACTGGTTCACAGTGATTCTGAAATCCAGCTGTGCACATCTGGCAGTTCTTGATTAGGAATAAAAGCCTGGGAATAATTCTCCCACACTCTGGCTCCATGCTCTGCTCATGTTTCTGTACTCGGGACCATTCTCTCTTTTTCATGAAAGGTAGCATGTGTTTACAACTGAGAGTTTCTCAGTCTATTTCCTGCTTGTAGAAGTTTGGGGTTCCAAAGGTCTCTTTTCGTTTTGGACTTTCTCTCCCTTTCAGTCCAAGCACATGATGTTTCTGCCAATGAGATATATGTAAAAATAGAAGTATTTTTAAGGCACAGAACCTATATGAAGCAAGAGATTAATTCTTCTGTTGGAAAAGGAGAAGATTTGAGAAAACTCCAATGTGGTGATGAGGTGATATCTAAGTGACATTTTAAAGAATTAATAGAAATCTAGCAAGAAGACTGTGTAGAAAAGAGCAGTTTAGGTGGAAGGAAACAGCATGTACATAAGTAGAAAGAACGTAAAGAGTAACATAAATAGAAGACATATTTTCAGGGAGTCACAGGAGATGAGGGCAGTAGGATTGACAGAGGGCTACCTAACAAAAGATGTGATATTGGAATACCAAGACTTTTGGATTTTATCCTATAACTCAATATTTTTCAAAATGTAGTCTACCAACCTCCCGTGTTTGGGTACTTAGTAAAACTGCAGCTTTCTAGGCTCTATTCTAGGTTAACTAAATGAGAATCTCTGGAGGAAGGATTCAGACATCCATTGTTTTAAGATCAGCTGCCTTAGGCGAGGGGTATGTTTTAAGATCAGCTGCCTTAGGCGAGGGGTATTAACAGAGTTTCAGCAGGAGATGGGAATCACAGAAAGATTTTCACATTATATAAACTACTCTGGGTGTTGTGTGTAGGGTGGCAAGATGGACAGAAAGGGACATCAGCTTGGAAGCTTTTGCAATGGCCTGGGTAAGAGATATGAAGGTATAGGACCATGAAAAGAAAAAGAAAATTGAAGAGTTATGAAGATAATGAAGATAACATAAACAAAACACTTATGATACAATGTAGTGTTTATGTGTCTGTATATTATATAAATAAGTAAAATCTATAGTGCACAAATGTATAAAAGTTTGTAGGAACACAGTGGAGAGAAAATGTAACACCAGCAGCCAAGAAAACAAGAGGTGAGGGTGGTGGAGTGTGGGAGTGCTATTTGACCTAGAACTTGAAGCAAGAATAGGATAACACAAGATAAAGAAGGGAACTAGAAGACTTTCCATATAGCAAACAGGATGCATGAAGGAAAGTGAGAATCTGACATGCTTTGGAATAATACAAAATTGGGTGAGACTTGATCTTAGTTGCTTAAGGGAAAGTGATAGAACATAAGGCAAACAAAAATTAAGGTCTGACTAGAGAGTGGCTAACTGCTCCCCAAGCTGTTTCCTCCCTTTCTGGGCACACAGATTTCCTAGCCTCCCTTGAGTTAGGTGACGCTTTGTGTTTTGGGTTCTCACTTTTGCAGCGTGCATGCAAATGATTGGGTCAGTCTAGGCCTGGCATGAGACTCTCCCCAAGTGAATCTCCGTTTCTCTGACAGCTTGATGGGGAGTGTGTGATCTACTTTGTTTATAGGGGGATGTCACTGAGTATATAGTAAAGAGAAGTGTTGGGCATGGTGAGAGAGTCTTCCACAAGCATTCAAAGACTGTCACGTGAATGGGGGGGTTAGCTCTGCTTTGCTTACTACCAGGGTGAAAACCAAAAATTGTGTGCATAAGGGAAAATTACAGGGAAAACGAGTTTAACTTAATGTATAAGGAAGAGGTTTTCTGTTAATCAAAGCTGCTCCTATAGAACGCTGCCGTGAGTGTTCTCTCTGCAGATATATTCAGAGAGAGGTTTGCGGACTTTCCAATCATGTGATTGGTGGGATATCGAAATAGGTTACCATACCTTTAAGATGTTCTCCAATTTTGGAATTCTATGAACCAAAGTGGTTGCTTTACTGAATTATCATACACACAAACACACACACACACACTGCTAAGAGTGCAAAGTTTCTGCATGAAAATGCATTGAAGTAGGATGTGCATAGGACTTGAGACCAAATGGCCAACTCCACCAATCTCCACCAACACCAACCAATGGTATGATTTGGGACATTTCTGGACCTTGGTTTCCTCATTTGTAAAATGGGGACAATAATATAACCTACCTTGCAGGGCTGTGATGGGGATTAAATAAGTTAATATGTGTAAAGCACTCAGTAATGCATGACACACGGTAAACACCCAATAAATATTTTTGGTTGGTGTTATATTCTTTAAAAAAAAAGACGTGTCCTCTCTACCCTCCTTGAGGCATATAATTAACTTAATAATTACCTTATATATATATCGCCATGCACATTTTTGGCTTATCTAAGCACTGCCTTTGAATGCTCTTGTTTCACTTTATGTGCACAGCTAGAGTCACCCTTTTCGTGTAAGCAGGCTTGAATTTGCAAAAATTTTCAGCGGTCCTCAAAATTCGTATTAACTCCTCATCTGTTTATTAATACTACCTTCTATTTCCTCAGTGTCATTTCCAGCAATTTGTTAAGTAGGCTCATTATATCACATGATTATGAGAATGAGCTCAGAGGTTTTGGACACACATACACACACTCCCAATTCTCATGAAAAATAATCCTTAAATTATTATTATTTTTTAAAGAGACATAACTTAATTCTTTTAGTGCTTTTGCTTGCTTTCTGTGAGGTCTGTCCTGATTTCTTTTTAGTTCCTTGTAGTATGGCCTTTATTAATTTGCATGACTATATAATATTATCAGAGATCCTTAAAGGAATCAACTAGATTATAACACAGTAGTCTTTTGAGTCCTAGGAATATAGCTCTTGGTCATAAAAACAGTGATTAACATGGTATCTATTACTTCCTATATATTTTCTGCGATCTGGCTGGCTACATAAGCTTTAAGGAAAAAACTGAACTTGACCTTACATTGTTGGGAATCAGAAGTAAGGTTTATTAGCTTTGCTTTAATTAAACCAGTGCCATACAAAAGGAGCAAGCGTATCACTGTCCCTTTGTTACTCTTGGCAATTGTCCCATTTCTCCTTTATGATAAATTAACCCACCCTTTGGCCTCTGATTATCCACCAAGGAAACAGGCTATTGCTTTGTGGAGCAGAGGGGGAAGTATATTATCATTTAATTTTCAACTGTAAAGATTGGCATATTGTATCAGGGACAAATAAATCTGAACAGTCAGCTACCTAATGTTTAAGCAGTTCTGAGCTTCTTTATTAGGACTTTTTGGAAGGCTGTCTGCAAAGGCTGACATTCTGCTCTGGCTGGCAGATTCCCAGGTTATGGAGTCACGTCTAGGCCTCTGGCTCCAGAAACGAAGGAGGTATCTTCTCTCCCAGGAAGTTAGACATTTGCTAGAGCAGAGCTCACAGAGTTAGGAGGCAGCCTACAGACTATTGCAAATGTGTTGTGGAGAGAATTTTTCCATTTCAAGCAAGGGTGTTATATGCCAAAACCTAGAGTGGATATTTCTTGGGGTAAGGATTTGGTGGGTGCTGGGGGAGTAGGGAGACCTTCCAGTTTTTAGAAATATATACACCTATATTGTTTGATTTATTAAAATATTTGATATAAATTGCATTTTTAGTAAAAATGATCAAGACAAAAATACAGCACCTTTCAAATGCTTTTAGGCATTTTAGGTCAGAGACTCTGACCCTGAGACTGTATCTTTACTAAAATCAAAATATTGTCAGCATTTCTACCTGTGTTTCAGAAATGATTTTCTCACTGGACTATAGCTTTAGTTTTAAATTAGGCATGTAGAGAAGAGAAAAAGAAATACGACATGGAATGGAAGGCAGAAAATGAGATAAAAACCTATCAGACCACTTGATAGGTCTGCCTCCAAGTGAGAGAGAAAAGCAAAACTTTCCACAGGGGAAATTCTTGTAGAGCTTTTTAATTATTCTTACAGATTGCAGTAATAATGAGTTAGGGGTGAAAAGGACTATGAATTGTAATTTAGTGAAGCATAACAGATAATTGCTAACAGAATGTACAGAATAAAGAAAATTTGAACTGAAAATCAACTTGAGATGTGGGTAAATTTATATCACGCATTTAATGCATAAAGAACAATAAAAATGCATTTTTATGGTAGAGGGAAATTAGTTAAGAATGCTCAGATTTCTGATGTTGGTGTGGTTATTTTGAAATCTTGCTCCTATGATAGTCAAGAGACTTATCCTACTTCCTTTATCATAATTTTTAAAGGAAAAGCAGACAGGGAAAGAAAGTAAAAACATTAAACACACTGAAGCTTTAATAGAAGTTGTTATTCAGTAACAAGGGAAATATTTGCCAGGCATACAATTTAAAATCCTTTTGAAAGAACAATCAATGTGTTTCAATTTCAGTAAATATTTAGTAAAATGATTATTTGCTTATACCAAGATTTAAAAAGTGACAGTGTCACAATGGTAATTGAAAATACAAAACCTTCAGAATGTTCTAGCTTTGAGTTATTCCCAGAGTTTTTAAAATATTCTTTAGTCTTTGGATTGTTTCTAGAAGAAATTTTTCTTATACCTATCCTCACCCTACCAATTTGACATGCATTGCCTGAGTTGCTATATATTTTCTGTATTCAAATCTTGTCTCCACCAATAATCTGGAGAAGGGCCATGTCTTATTCATGGTTATTGTTCCTGAGCCTGGCACATATAGGTAGCTTATAAAATATATTATTTATCAAGGTCAAGTGGTATGGGAGTTTTCTCATAGTTTTGATTCTATTTTGTAAAGCTAAGATGAAATAAATAGAAGGATGATGAAAATTGTCAGATGATGGCATGATTGAGTCTTCTGCTTTTGGGTCAGTTGTCCAAATAATTATCTTAGACTCCCAAATACTTTAACCTGAAATGTTTAGAAAATGAGGGCTAAAAGGTTGCTTTAACTGCTTTTCTCAACTTACGTATGCTTTGCTCAACTGACAGCAAGAACATGAACTAGTTGGGTTTATAATCTGAGCCTCAACACTTACTAGCTGTGTGACACTGGGCAAATTACATCATCTACCTGTGCTTCAGTTTCTCATCTATAAAATGGGTTGCTTCAAAGATAAAATAAGTTCATCAATGTAAAACGTACAAGAGAGTTGGTGCATCATAAGTGCTATAAGTGTTTGAGTTTTTAGGTTTTTTATTGGTCCACTGAAATAGGTATAGACACTCCTCCCACTCCAGCCTCAGCTAATTTATCTGTCTTCTACATTTGCAGTGCTATTCAATCTAACAACAACAACAACAACAACAACAACAAAACAATTTCATGGATAAATGGCCTTCCACAGGCAAAGTTAAGTTTTGGCCTAGGAAATGAAGACTTACACTCCCAGACTGAATTTGAGAGTTCCTAGCTGAGCAACAATGATAACCTTCAGAAATTGCAGCTTCCTCAAATACTTTATGGTGAGTAATAGGTGTAATAAATTTTCAAAAGTAAGCCTCTTAAAAAGTGAAGTCTGGGTAGGGACTGATCTTAGTTCCTTAGAAAGGAATCTTATCAAGAAATCTGATTAGCACAGGATAAGATTTTCTCAGAACTCCACAGGTATGGGTTCAGTGCTGTGTGTTACTCAACAGGAAGTACCTAACTTGGACTTTGTAGGATATCACAGTACGGTCACTTGACAACTTTTCTAGGCTCCAGGAGGCAATGACCAGGGATTAAGAATTATATTCTCATATACAGGTCTATGGAAGCATAAAGAAGCTGTGTGCATGGGTTTTGATATATTGCAAGAAAAAGGCACAGTAGCCTGTGGAAGACTGCCTCCTTTAGTAACTAGGCTATCTTTGGTTACAATTGTCCTGAAGTTAACCACTGGAATTTTAGTAGAGGTCCTAACTCCACCTGCCTGTGAGATTTTGTGCTTGTCATCTAAACTCTTGGGACCTTATTTCCTTCAGGAGTAAGTGAGTAGATAGGACAAGGTGTTTAAACTTTCTTTCAACTCACGTGGTCTATAATTTTGTCATGTAAATGTAAGCATAATCAATAAAGTTATATTTGATTAACATCCTAACACTTTTTCATAAAAGCAAAATCAGTTTCAGCAATGATATAATTAATTCATATAGAAAACCTGTTCTATGCTTATAAAAAGAGAACTATAAATCAGCTGATTTGGACTTCTAATCCAATGGGTTATTTCGGCATTTGAATTTTAGGAGAAAGGAGCAAATCCAAAGAAAATTATTAAAAACCAAAAACCTGGGAAGTGGATGTGGCTCAAGTGATAAGGCCTCCACCTACCATGTAGGAAGACCCAGGTTTGATCCCTAGGGCCTCCTGGTGAGAAAGAAGAAAAGAAAGTGTGTCTTCATGGCGAACCAGTGCCACATGGTGAGCCAAGTGCCCCTGTGGTGAGCCAAGTGCCCACATGGTGAATTGAGTGCCTGCATGGTAAGCTGAGTGCCCGCGTGGTGAGCCAGTGCCTGTGTGGTGAGCCAGTGCCTGAGCAAGTGAGTCACACAGCAAGATGATGACGTAGCAAAAGAGAGATGAAGGGGAGAGTCAAGGTGCAGCGCATCAGAGACCAGGAACTGAGGTGGTTCAGCTGACAGGGAACCTCTCTTCACATCAGAGGTTCCCAGAATTGAACCAAGTGAATCCTAGAGGAGAAAAAGTGAGAAGAGAAGACAAAAAAGAGAAATAAATATAGAAGATCACACAGCAAATGGACACAGCACAAACAACAGGGGAGGGGGAGAAGGGGAAGGGGAATGGGGAAAATAAATAAAAAACAAATAAATAAATCTTTAAATAAAAAAACAAAACAAAAAACCCAAATACCCTCCCTGCCCCCTCGCCCCCAATCCATTTTAAGGGCCTAGTGCAATTCAGGTTTATCTCCTATAATTTTCACAATTTTACAATGCTAAAATAATAACTGGTGTTCATTAAAATGTGGCTAAAATATCAAAGGCAGATTAAAATTACTTTAACCAGGCTATACTTAGAAGTAAAATGTCCCAATATATTTTATATCTTTATTGATGTATTTTAGAAAGCTTTTTGATAATGGCTACAAATCAAATGGGTTTCCTGTAAAACTTTAATGAGAAAGTTCAATTTACCAGAATAGTTTGATGAAGCATATTTCATTGTACTTTCACTAATAATCTGTGTGCCTTTAGGAAAATCACTTCATCTCTCTAATTCTTTAATTTCCTCAGACAAACACAGGATATGAGAAGAGGCGATGTTTAAGATGCTTTTTCTTTCCTATAAATTCTATTTAAAATCAAGTCCTCCACTTCCTCTTTCTTCTATTTAAAAGATCTTACCAGTTAGTTTTATTCTAATTCTCCCAAAAGAACTCCCTCTGCCCCATGATATTCTCTGTATTGCTTTCATTACAGTGACTAGCAAAGAAGTGACTCTGTATTTTAGTCTCTGTAGATGCTTCCATCCTAGCAAAGGAAATGCTGACTGTCCCTCTCCTGTGCTGCTTGCAGAGATTATAACTGGTGTTTCATCATCCAGTAAGCTCCGGTCAGAGAATATATAAAGGTTAAATGATAAAATGTGCAGAAGACTGAAACCTGGGTTAGTTGCCTAATACACGGCTGAAATTTTCCATAAACTTAATTCATCAAATATCTAGCAAATATGTGACAAACTGGGTGTAATGAGTAGACCTTGGCTAATGAAATGTATTTGCTAATAAAGGAAGTGCTGATATATCTGAAATAGTCAAATATCTCTTAAATGTCAGTGTGTATGGAACTCACTGTAATTGCGTTAGAGGTGCCGGGTAGTGAGAGAGTTGGATTTGGAATAGTGAGCAGAGATTGATGGAGGAGATTTTACCTGCAGAGCATCTTCAAGAAGGAATAATATGTATGACTTTTAAATTCATTAAGCCGTTCAGCAGATATATGTTTACTGCTAGAATGCATTGAATTTTTCTAAGTGCTGGGAGTACAACAGTGAATAAAATGAGAAAAAATCTTTGCCTGAATAGAGCTTGTGCTCAAGAGCAGGGAGGTAATAAATTTTTAAAAACTGTAAAATATATAGTATATCAAATGGTGCCAAGGAGTAAGGAAAGAAAAGAATATTTAAATTAGTAAGATAGGCAAAGAGAGGGCTCTAAAGAGTGACATAATCAGATGGTATCAAGTTCAACCCTTTCATCTTATAAATGAGGAAGCTAAGACTCATGGGAGTTAAGTAACTTAGCTAAGGTCACCTGGTTCATTAGTAAAAAAGGAGTAGAACGCAGGCTTCCCATCTCATTGTTTAACGTGCTTTTCAGTATGCAGGAACCTCTTGGTCTGAGTCAAGTCACATGGTCAGAGAGAAGGAGCAGAGCTTGTGTGGAGCCCAGGGGAACCAGCACTTTGTGTTAGGGAGAGGTGGAAGATATGGGCAGTGGGAGAAGTTTGGATTTGCTGTGTGATAGGAGAGACTTGAATAAAATGATCTAAGAAAAATTTTGCAAATATTTACTTAAATAATTCATCAGATTAAAAAGTGTTTCTCTTGCATGATTGCCCTCTTCTCCCTTTCCATCCCTTCCTCCCGAATTTCCCTCAAAACAATTCCTTTGGCTAATGCTATTTACTATCCGGTAGAGCAGTACTGTTTCCTGAGACAATCAAAGATACCATGGGTTGTCTTGAGACTAGAAATAGGGCATTTTGAATAAATACAAATATCTTATTGTATCTCTACATTTAGAGATGAATATGATGGTGAAATAGACATTGAGTGAGAGATCAATTTAGACATTAGATTTGGATAAAATGAGCAAGTGGAATCAGATACAAATTGATAGATGCCGTTACTCATACATTTGTCATAATTGGGAGTTAAGTACTTAAGCTTCTCAGGACCCAATGCATAAATTATAAGCTGGATCATACATTTCCTTAAGTGCAGCTGTTATTGTTGCTGATTCACTTTCATTCCAAATTATCAACAATTAAAAATGGGAGATAGAGCAGTAAAAACCACCAACCAAACACACAAATGAAGTTTTTCTTGTAGATATAACGATGCTGTCACAATGATGCAGGTGCAGAAATGGCTTCATTTCTACTTTTCTTTGAGAAAGAATAGCACCAAGCAGGAAGAAAATATATGTATTAAAATACCCCAAGCTCCACAATCAGAAAATTACCAAATAGGGCAAATAAATCTTATGACTGTGGCTGCTGATAACCTATTAGATAGGGGTGCATACTTTGGCCTAAATCTAGAACACGTCTTATTTTGGGACATGACATATAGTTTGAAAAGCCTCTAGGAGCTTATGTTGGAAGGTAATATTTAGGGAATTGTGAATCTTTTCACCTGGGAGATCACAGAAGAGGTACATTCTAGACTTAGGTATGAATTCTGGGCCCTAAGCATACTTTTAGGAAAGTCAAAGCCTGTGACTCTCTGTAATTTCAAACAGATACTCAGGTTAATACAAAGTGTACTTAGAATTTTCTGCCTTATGGTTGATGATGTGGGAGTGGAGATGTTAGCTTCGCTACTCACATGTAGGTCATTGTTTATTGCAATTTTCACACCAAAAGACCCTGCATAACCCATACAAAATTAGTGTTACCCAGCAAGTGAGTCCCTCCCACCCATTCACTTTATTTTTCTCTAAACCATGAGAAAAATATCTTAAATGGAAGTCAGAAGAGGAGGCACCTTCATCCACAAAATGAGGAATATGTACAATAAGGTTTAGGTGCACGGGTCAGCAGGGAGCATGTACAGCAAATTTCAGACAGAAGGCAGATGGCTCTTATTTTGTCAATCTTCAAAGTATCTTCCTCTCCCCCCGCCCCAGTTATTCATGCCAAATCTTTATGTATGTGATAATTGAATATATATGAGTGGGGTGGGGAGGGGAGACTTAGAGACCTTATAAACCTTTTCGGGGATCTATATAATGTTACATAACTTTCTTGCTGGCTCATAGTAATGATCCTGAGTGGTCAAGAAATGATTTCAATCCATTTACTCTGTTCAGTAAGGTAAAAAGTATATAATGTTTAACTAGTTTTTTGTTAAAATGGCTAAGACAAAAATATTTGTTTATTCAAAGAAGTGAACATGTTATTTGGAATATCCATTTATAATAAATGCTTCTTTCTAAGATGAAGAGAGAAAAGCAGCCCATTTGTGCAGCAAAGTGGTAGGCAATCCAGTCGGTGATTTAGGGAATGGAGCCAATCTCAGGGTCTTGACATTTTGTCCTGTGTCCATGTCCACCAGCATGTGAGAAGTTGGGGAAATGAAAAGTTCTTGGGCAGTATGAACAGATGGACAGGTGTTCTTGGTGGGCCAAGGTAGAAATCTGAACACCTTTTCCTAATGGTCATTAGGTTCTTTAGGAAGTGCAGGTTTGGCTTTTCATAGATAAAATCTTTTAATTTTATTATATACCTGCGGTCCTGAGTTCTGGAACTTCCACTTAGCAGAAACTTTTGGAAAGCAGTTTGTTCCTAAGGTAAAATTTCCAGAACAAGTGATTCAAATTGCTAATACTCCAAGAGTCTTGAAAAAGGTAGAATCTGAGTGGTGAGTAGACAGGACAGGGTGAATTGCAGAACCTGTGAGAACAGAGAAGAGAGGGTAGAGGAGAGAAGGAGAGTGGGTGTTCTAGGCAGGGAAGTACCAGGGTAGAATGCATAGAGAGTGGTCTCAACCTTAACTGCACATTTGAATTACCTGGGCTGCTTTTATAAAGTACTGATGACAGAACTCTTCACCATACTTTCCGGAGTGGAGGAGGGATGGTAAGTGATTACAACGGACACTTAGTTAAAAACCAGTGGGTTACTTTCCCCACAGTTGTTGAGGGCAGGCAGAGGGAAGAAAAGATGTGATGTGGGGGCATTTTTGGGACTTGGAGTTGTCCTAAATGATATTGCAGGGACAAATGCTGAACATTATATGTCCTGCCATAACCCACTGAAAGTACCGGGGGAGAGTATATACTACAATGTAAACTATAATCCATGCAGTGCAGCAGTGCTCTAAAATGTATTCACCAAATGCAATGAATGTGCCACAATGATGAAAGAAGTTGTTGGAAGGAGTGGGTGGGGTGGAGTGTGGAATATATGGGAACCTGTTATATTTTTTTATGTAACACATTTTTGTGATTTATGTATCTCCAAAAATTAAAAATTAAAAATTAAAAAATTAAAAAATAAACAAATTTAAAAACACAGTGGGTTGAGAACCACTGGCTTAGAGTCTGGAATGGGCCATATGTGTTCAGAGGACACAAGAAGATTAGTTTGGAAAGAGTGGAGCAGCACATGGATAAGCAGGGAAGGTCTTGCAGAACCCTGAAAACTCTGGGCTCACCTGAAGGCCTGAAGGCTGATGGCAGGAACTGGTTTTATTTTGAGAGACATTAAACATGAATTTTTTGGCATTTAGTTTGTGGGTAGGGTTTGTTAGAGTTGACAGAGACTGGAGATAAGGGGCTACTGCAATAACTCAGGCATGAGCTCCTAAGGTTTTGGGTAGGAGTGTGGGATAGAAACAAGAGCACAGGCTGAAGAGTCTCTTCAAAAGCTGAAACCCCAGAGTTTGTTTCTTGAGCACAGTAGGCAATGTAAAGCTTGTGGAATGAATGAATAGAAGGAGCAAAGAGGAGAAAAGTGATAAAGAGGACTTCCAAATATGAGGATCAGCAAAATAATTTTAACATGAGGAGATGGGGAAGGTAAGAGGGGGAGTTGTTTTAAGGGGGAAGATAGGTTTCATTTTAGATATGTTACATTTGTGGGGACAGTAATAATGACAACCGCTAACATTGTTAAATTTTATTTTTAAAGAGCTTTAGATTTCATAAAAGATACATAAAAAATATAGGGAGATTTCCATATATCCCAGCACCCTCCCCCACTTTTCCCCATTAACAACATCTTTCATTAGTGTGGTAATTTGTTACAATTTATGAACACATATTGAAGCATTGCTACTAATCAGAGTCAATAGGTTACATTATAGTTTACACTTTGCTTGGCACATTTTTATACGTTTTGACAAAATGTATAATGGCCAGTATCTGTCATTGCAATGTCAGGCAGAACAATTCCAATGTCCCAGAAATACCCCATGTAATACCTATGCTCTCTCCCTCCCTTCAGAAACTTTGGGAACCACTGCCTTTATATCAATGTTACAAGTTCTTCCATTGCTAGAATAATGTCTACTTTAGTCCATAGTTGCATTCCCTCTTATGTTTGTTCATTCCTCAATCTTGAGGATTTTGGGATGGTGATGTCCATTTAGTTTCTGATTGAGAGGAAGTTTAGTTCCTATAGGTCAGATAAATGTCTTGTTGCAGTTGTAGATACTGCTTTTTGGAATGGATGTTGTCCATCATCATCCTTTTGTTAGTTGTCCTAGGTGAGTCTGATGAATAGGAGAGTAGGTATTGCAACACTGCTGAGATTCAGAGCTCAACTGGCATCTGAAAAGACCAAAGATTTGTCTCTGGTACACATATTTAATGAGTATAGTGTTAATTATAGGTTCAAATAAAAGGGGCAGAAGAGACTTGTGTAGGGAAATTATAAATCAGTGTGTACCTCTGTTACACTGGGGAACACATATTCCAAGGTATGGCTCACTGATCGGGTGCTGATTTCCTGAGATTGTCTGTCCTGCCTATAGTGTCTAGATGCCTCTAGAGCCCTTAGGAGCACCCCTGCTTGAGGCATTATTTACTGTGGCACTCAATGAGACTTTCCAGAGACATGCATATGCATAACCTCTGGAATGACCCCTCCCCAACTTACGTTAAAATTCCTTAGCCATAAAAGCTCTTTTGTATTTAATATTTCCCCCTTTCGGTCAAGGTATTTTTCCAAATGCACTGCTACTTGGCACCCGGTGCCAGGGGGCTCATCCCTGGGAAAAGCTAATGTTTGCATGCTCTCTTAGCCACATAAGGAAACCCCTGCCTCCTTCTCCAGCCCCTTCTGCATTCAGGATCTCTTGCCATAGCTGTTCCTTCTAGCTTACAGGGAATTTTCATGAGCCCTTGCCTTGTCCCCACTCTTTCCTTAATCTCATCCTATTCAGATTTAAGATTATTTTAAGAAAGATTTTCTGGTCATGCCCTCCCCCAGCTCCATCCCAAAATTAGTTTCCCTATTTCATTGCCCAGCATTCTGTGCTTGGGTGGTTACTGAAGACCACTCTTGTATTTGAGTGTTGACTTGTTCAAGAGCTCTCTGTTCCGCCAGATGATAACATTTATGTTGACAGAGAGCTTATCTGCTTTGCTCAGTGCTGTACTCCCCAGGTTTAGCACTATACCAGTCACGTGGTTGGTGCTTGTATAGTAGAAGGAATATGTGTCAAGCGTTTTGCATACAGTATCTCATTTAATCCTTACAATAGTCCTATGAGGTAGGTCCTATTATTAATCTTATCTTACATATAAGGCAGGATAAATGAACTGAAATTATACAACTGGTATGTAGCAGAACTGAACACTGAATTCTGGGTTTTCAGATGCCAAAGACTGTGCTTTTCAACCTCTTGGCTATTCTGCTTCTGTGAGATGATTAAATGTATAGGAACTTGGGAGTACAAGCACAACTGTAAGAAGACAGAAGGGAGGTAAGGCAAAAGAAAGAGTAATATGTTTTAGGAAATTGGAGATGTTTGAGTGGGAAGGATTTTAAAGTTCATGGAGACCAAACCCTTCAGTTGAAAAAAATGAGTCCAGAGTGGTTAAGTGACTGACTGTGCCAAGGTCACATATTTCATTATTGTTTAGTAGTTGGCTATATCCCAGGCTCCCAGTGTCTTCTCCTTTGCATTTTTCTACTGTACAATGCAAGACAATTATAGGACAGATGCAGACATCTGAGTATATGACTATTTGGAGTGTATGAGTGGACAAGTCTCTTCAACTTCCATAATCCAGAGTTGAAGACAGAGGGAAAAGAAACTAGGAAGGAACTGAAATGAGTATTATGGGTAAGTAAGTGTTTTATGGAACTTTCTATGGCTCTGATTACACCACAATCATCCTTTGTTGTAGCAACAGAATTAGCTTGCCTTTGATATTGATGGCTTAGGTTCTTTTCACTCTGGTCACCACACCTTGACAGGATGGTTGGGGTGGGGAGATGATAATTATGCCTATGGTTTATGAAAAAATATGAGGGTTCTCTCACACTCTGGGATTGGTGTTGCCTAAATATTATCCTTATCTTCCCCCCACTCCACTGCCCCAATAATTTTGCTAAAGAAGAAACTAAGATACAGAGAGGTTAAAATGTTGCCTGAAGGTATATAGCTTATTAGTGGAAGAACGGGGACACAAACCACTGTTAAGTCAGGGAAATCAAAAGATGGTGATTGCAAAGAAAGGTGAAAACATGAACTATGTTCCTTATCCTCTTTGTGCCACTTTCGTGTAAAGAAATTTGGGTAGTTAAGAAGGAAGAAAGAGAGGTAAGAACAATAACCTGTTACTAGAGTTAAATTGGGGTATATGTCCTATCCCAGGTGACATAAACCTGTTCTTGAGATTGCCTGAATGGATAAATCATTTTGGACTTTCTCTAGGGTCAGACTGATGCCTCCAAATTCTTTTTATCTAATTTTGGACTTTCTGGGACTGGACAGA
Organism: Dasypus novemcinctus; assembly: GCF_030445035.2. Lineage (NCBI taxonomy): Eukaryota > Metazoa > Chordata > Mammalia > Cingulata > Dasypodidae > Dasypus > Dasypus novemcinctus. The sequence continues at coordinate 44,045,958 of NC_080674.1, read as the reverse complement.
AATTCATTTCACCTTGGGAGGAAGGGAGTGGAACACCTTTTTCTGGAACCTTCTTCTTAGTGCATCTGGTAGGTACATTGTTGGAGCTACCACATGACTGCCTATATCACTGCCAGACCCAGAACAGGAGGCAGATTAGAAATAAGAAGTCCATGGCTCAGCGCCTTGGGTCTGAACTGTATTTGTATAAATAGAAATGATGTAGGTTGCTTTTGTTTTATTTCTCATCAAGGTTATTCTCCATGTTCAACACTTGGCCGTCTCATGACAGCATTTCCCGCATATAAATATAGTGAACTGTTATTTCCTGAGGTGTTGCCTCCACATCCATTTTTACAGGGTTGTTGTGAGAAAGCAAATGTGGGTAAGAGTCAAACAGTTGAACTGAATTATTATTGCTCGGTGCAATAATATTATTATTGTTTAATAGAGGCAGGAGTCTAGATTAGGATAATTTTCCTGTAATTATAACTAGTGAGACCTTCTCCTAGAGTCTGGTCATTGCAACATTCCTCTTAACAATGCCAGGAATTTCTCTGGCATCTGTTTCCATGGAACTCAAAGATTAACAAATGTGATGCAATTATCTTCCTGACATCCCTGGATGTAACTGGCAGCAGGGCTGATCTGCCTAATAAGAATCACAAGGATCAAGGTGAAAGGTTCCCTACAGGTCATATCTTTATTAGTGGTGGAAACTTGGTATCTCTTGTCTTTCAGTTAAGTTTCTTGGTGTCTTCATGGGACAAGGTGTGCTTGTGGTTTAGCTCAGTTTCATGAAGGCATACTTTACCCCTATGGGATAGTCCTTTTCAATAGGACCTGGAATGAAGAGGGGGCAGGACTATAGTTCCCAGGGTCTCCACTTATTCTTCTTGCTCATAGAGGACAGTAAAGTCAGGCATCTGAGCCAGAATGTTTGAGAATTCCTTTAAGCAACTGAAAAGTAGATGAATGTGACTAAGGTTTATGATTAAGGCAAGCATATGGTTTTTCTTTCAAAACATGACACTTCTGAGAATGAAAGGAGTTGCTATTAATAATTATAGCACAAACAGGTACCGTCCTTGATAACTCAGAGTCAGATATGGTGGTGGTGACAGGGAGTCTTATCTCTCAGAGTTGAGCACTTAGCATATTTTATCCATCAAACATATATGCCATAAAGTCCTATTGTAGGTACTGTCAGAGAACTAGATATATAGTAGATATTGGTTTCCTACCCTTAAAGAGTTTTCAGTGTTTTGAAAGAGATGGTTTTACTAAGATTCATATTCATATAAGATGTGTTCTTATTTATTTGTCTCTGTTCCCAAGAGTTTTGATCTAACAGATTATCAGCACTTCCTCATTTGAAAGGAAATGCTGTAATACCTCATTTAGTGAGAAATAGTTTACAAAAATTCAGTTCTCTTTAGAAAATATTTTACTTTTCAAGAAGATTATGTAGAAGTTTTCAGCTATATTCCTCTTATGAACTTTATTTTTTTAATGAACTTTAATACTTGGTCTGGCTGAAATATTTTAATGTGTTTTTTTTTTTTAACAAAAAATATCTTATCTACTTAATGTAAGTAAAAATATTACCTTGGTAATGCTTTCAAGTTTACAAAGTACTTTCATGTTATTCTTCACTTGAATACCCACAAGGACAGAGGTCTTCTCTGTCTTGTTCTCCACGGAAACTCCAGAACTAGAACTGTGTCTGTCACATAGAGTTTACTCAAGATATATTTGAAATCAATAAACAACCATATATATATATATATATATATATATATAATTATTATTTTTGCCAGAGAATCCTTTATTCAAGTGAAATTTCACATAGATTTAACAGAACTGATTTTAATAAAAGGTGGGCTGTGGTCTTGAGGTCCATTTCCCCACCCCTCTTAACCTTTCAGAACCTCCTTGGGAGAAGATACAAAACTTTTCATCAAGGAAATAGAATCATAAAGCTAGAAAGAATAAATCAAGCACATAAAGGCAGACAGCTCATTTTGTCTATAGCTGAAGAAAATGGAACCAGGGAGGCTCAGTGATATGCTCACAGTCACTTAGTGAATGGCATGGCTGGAACAGACACACAAATCTCTTGGCTCCAGGGCAGGTTTTTCCCATTATGGCTGGATAAAGGCAGATAAAGGATAGGTTAATCAAGCATTTCTGGAGGAAGCCAGTTTGAGGTAGGTGAACATTACTGGAAATGTAACAGAGATGGAAGAAATTGTATATACCAGAGCTCTTCCCAGCAAGACTAGCAAATTTGGCTGGAAGAAATAGTTTTATAAGTCATGTGCAATGAAAAGTGAGTCCCCAAGTAGTGTAATAGGGAAATTGCATGGTTCTGGAATTGGTTTCAAGGAATGGCTGGTCTGGTTACCTCCAGGGTCTTTGTGTCAGTGGGTTGAGTATGCAGAACTGGGGTCAGACATATTGATTTAAAAATTGAATTGCATCCAGCATCCATGTGGAACCTAAGCCCCCTCTTGATATAGATGTAGAGTGGACACAACCATTCTAAGGTCCACAAGATGGAGGAAGAGAGTATGGATTAGAGTGGACTTACTGATATTCTATTCATGAACTATTGTGATTAGTAATCGAAGAAAATGTGGCATTGGTGTAGAGAAAGTGGCCATGGTGGCTGCTAGGGGTAGGGAGTGGGAGGAAGAGATGTGATGTGGGGGCATTTTCAGGGGTTGGAGTTGTCCTGAGTGGTGCTGCAGGAACAGTTACTGGACACTGTATGTCCTCCCATGGCCCACTGGGTGGACTGTGGGAGAGTGTGGGCTATGGTGTGAACCATGGACCATGAGGTGCAGTGGTGCTCAGAGATATATTCACAAGTGCAATGAATGTCTCATGATGATGGAGGAGGTTGTTGTTATGGGGGGAGGAATGGGGTGAAGGGAGTGAGGGGTATAGTTGCTAAATTGTATGATGCAGTTTAAGAATGCTTTTATCAGTTCATTGTTCTTTATTGAAATTCATCAATGTAAGACGAAGAAAATTTTAAAGTCATGCTCATTTTTGACTGTGTGTCATGTTTCTAAGATGTAAGTTCTTCTATTTTTACTGCTTTGAAATTGGGGTGTATCTTACATGATGATGATTTACTTTCAGGCCGCTGTCATGATTGAGCTGTAATGATGTTCAGTCTTAGGCGTCATTGCTGGTAGCCTGACTGGACAACTGAAACCTTTCACCATTTTAATTTATAAGCAATTTGAAGAAGGCATATGGATTTTTTCTGAGGAATTCAGTACTTTTTGGAAATATCAAATAGGAGTTAGCATCAAAGTTTGCAGAATGTGGCTTGGGAAAAAAAAATCTTAAAAGCAACAGTGATTCACACTTCCAAAAAAAAAAAGGTGTTTTCTAATACCATTGTTGGCACAGAAATCAGTGTTATGTGAAAAACCTTAAACTGTACATTTGAGCCAAAAGATTCTTTATAAGCATCAGCCTACAAATTTGAAGAAGTTTTAGGGATAGGTTTGCCAATTAATTTTGCTTATATATTACTTTTTATTCATAAGTGAGAATGTATGGTAAAAAAGTCTGTGATTAAAGAGGTTTAAGACAGCTCTTTAAAAATAACTATACTATATAATCCTAAGTGATACTACACATGATCTTAGCCAAAAGGCTGAGAAGTGATAATTCTAAGTGATAAGAAGCCATTATATCTCTTTAATAGGAAGCAGTTTTTATTTCCTAGTAGCACATCAATTGTTGGTGCATTTTATACTCATGAATATTCTTTAGAGAAATGCAAGTAAAAATAATATGCCATCTACATACTTACTAGAAGAGCTAAAACTAAAAAGACTGACAATAACAATTATTGATAAAGATGCAGACCAACTGGAACTCTAATACATTTCTGATGGGAATGTAAAATTATATGATCACTTTGGATAAGAAAGTTTAGCACTTTCTTAAAAAGTTAAATAAATATGCATGTATGCTATGTCTCAGCAATTCTACTCATGGGTATTTAACCAGGAGAAATGAAAACATATATCCTCACAAAGATTTGTACATGAATGTTCATAGCAGTTTTATTTATGATAGTCTTGAATTTGGAAAAAAAACCAAATATCTATCAATTGTGTATTGTTAAATAAATTGTGATGTGTCTACACAATGAAATACAGCTCATCAATAAAAGGGAGTAAGTTACTATACATATAGCAACATGGATAAATCACAAAAGTGAAAAAAGCAAGCTGCAAAAGTATTTATATTGTGTGAATTCGTTGTATGAAAAATTCTACAGCAGACAAAACTGTAGTGATAGAAAGCAGATCAATAGTTGCCGGAGGTCCATAATTGGGGTAAGGAGAATCTACAAGGAGTACGAGGGAAATTGCTGAGATGATAGAAATGTTCTTTGTTGTGATGGTTGCACAATTGAGCTCATTTTTTGAAACTCACTGAACAGTACACTTAAAATGGGTGAATTTTGTTTTATGTAATTTATACGTCACTAAAGCTGGTTCCTCCAAAAATTGATAGCATCTTAGAAAGAATAAGGAATTCTATTTTATAACTAATATAGAGAATAATGAAGGCAGAAAGAGGGAAAAATCATTTATCTTCTCACCACACAGAAATAATATTTAAAAATGTTGGGATTTTTTCCCCCTATATTAGTCTTATTTGACACCTTTTTCCCTATGTGTAGGGATAGCATAAATAGCACCCCTAACCATCTTCTGAAGGAGTTGAACAAACTGAATGAGAAGCTTCTTGAGCTTTCCTGGTTGTTGATCTTATCTATGTTAAAGAGTCCAAAAGACTTAATGGATGTGTTGTTATAACATCTCCCTGTAGAATGTGAATCAAAGATTAGGAAATATTTATAATAATTATTTTTAATCCAAAAACAAAATTTGATAACTGAGAAAGAAACCTAGTACGTAAGTAAAAATATTATTCATATGGAAACTTAGAACTAAGATGATTGGGTAAGACCTTTAAGGTAGGAGTCATTTGACCTTAAGAGTATATATAATATTTAGCAATGAATGAACCTTGTTGGGAGTGGCTTCATGGAGTTTTTCAGTTTAATTTTTTGCTTGCTTCAACAGAAGAAAAATGAGAAAAATTATGTAACTGTTTCCAGAGACTCTCCTCAGCAATAAAGGAATTTGCAGGACAAAAGCTGAATAATTCCCTATGTTGGCTTCCTGCTCATACCTCATAACGTTATCTGAAGGAAGAAGGCTCCAGTGTGTTTGCATGTAACTTTGTAATTAGGAGCTGAGGTTTTGCAAATAACTACCAGAAGAAACTTGAGCAAGTTAATTCACTTTTCTAAGCATAAATTCTCAACTTGTGAAGGGTGAATAATAAAAGGATGTTGTAGAAATTAGATGGAGATGTGTGTAAAGATTTGAAGAGTCAGAATTCCAGATTGATATTATTATTATTACTATATTCAAAGAATTTCTTCACATACAAAGTGAAGGTGAGGAAGTTGGGACAGAAGCTTGTATGTGGAAATCTTTCTTATTTCTTGTACTCTTATTTCCCTAAATGGCCAGGAAAGTTTAGGTATACTATTTTTGCCCAGGAAAAATTCTCTTTACTCTTTCTTTCTCTGCTTTTCTCTGTGTGGGGAAGGAAATGAATTTAGTGAACATTAGTAACCATGAAGGCTATTAACTAAGGGTGCTCTGGGAAATGTGTTCAATTTTCTCTCAATCTGTTTTGGTTTGAAAATGAAAGGAAAAGAAGACTTTTGCTCTGTCATTCTGTCTTGAAATAGGAACTATAACTAGAATTTTGGAATATGCAAGGTGTTAATATTTCTGTGTAATCAAATTAAGTAACTTGTTTGCGTGTGTTCAGCAAAAGAGGCATAATTGCTAAATCTCTCCTTCCTCCCATCTCTCCCCCCCCTTCTTTTGTATTATAATAAGAAGAAAAGGCTGTGATATTTAAATATCACGTCATAAAATGAGGACTAATACTCATATTACTGATGCAAAGTATTTAAATGCTATATACAAAACATTTACTTGAAAAATGACAAGGCATCCAAACAATCAATTTGCTGCCAGAAACTCTTACAAAACAGTTATATAAAACAAGCTATAGTCATGTAAATTGTGTCCCTCATTGGTGTATTAGCATTTAAAAGGACTATTAGTAGTACAGCCTCCAATTAGATTTGTTTTTAACTTAATAACAGTTTATTGCAAAGCATTCTATTGGAATGATACAAACAATGAGTCAAAACAGTCTCTGTGAAAAGTAATAATTTAAGGGAGAGGAAGAACAACATGTGTGCACAAGTGATTGGGAAAGGAAAAATCTGGGCTGGATGCCGGACAAAGGCTTGTGTATTATGGGCCGCTGCGGGCAGTTAGCTCTGCTTCAGCCTCTGCGTAGTAAAGATGTGTGTGGACACCTGTGCCTACCAGGGCCCTTACCTGGGATCTCCTTCTGCCCTCTCTTCCAAAAATATTTGCCTTTCAATGAACCAAATTTAGGCGGAGGACTCTGTTTCCCTTGGCGGTGTTTTTAACCATTTAGGGATTGGTGGTTTTACTGTAGCAACTTGTTTTATGGTCTGAGTTCTTCCTTTGATTAGGTACTCTTTGAACAATCTTATCATTGTTCACTTCCCTTTTGTCTTTCACGTTGAAGAATAGGATTCAGAGGGTGTAATGATGAGAAACAGAGTGAAAATAGGGAGAAATGGAATTTGCAATAATTACAGAAGAACTTTTGGGTATCTTCCTGGTGGACTTATCCAAAGCCCTTATAGTCTTCCGAGCAGTTTTCCTAGGCTGGCCTATGAAGAAGCCCCAATCTTATATCTAACGAGCCACGAAAACACATTCCACTCCCCAAAATGCGCTTCCCGGTAGTTCTGGAGACCCAGAGGGTAGGTTTTCCTATGAGAAAACAGTAAGCTAGCTCTAAAAATAGCTAGGGAAATTTCTGGATAGTGCTGTTTTCTTACTTGCAGAAAAATTTGGAGACTGTGTATTATCACTTAGTCCCAGCAAAACACAAAGCTGCAAATTTGAACATTGCAGCTTTGATGCCAATTAAAAATCAATAATGTTGGTCAAAGTAAAGTTTTACATGGATTTGAAGGAGGAGGAATAGGTCAGAATAAGGGACAACAGAAATTTGACATTAAAATATATGAGTATGTTACTCAAATGTGGCCAGTCTTGAAGCCAAACTCAGCATGTAAATGCAATGCCTTCCCCCCAGCATGGGACACGACACCCGGGGATGAGCCTCCCTGGCACCGAGGGACCACTATCAACTACCAACTGATGATGCAACTGGAAAATGACCTTATACGGAAGGTTCAATCCGGATCAGCAGAATATCCCTGTCTACATAAAATAACATGACTTTAAAATGCTGTTTGACCTAATGTAAGGGGGAAATGGAAAGGAGAAATGAGTTTATATGGCTACGAGTCTCTAAAAAAGAGTCTGGAGGCTGGCAGAAGGATTGCCCTTATGCACAACTGAGCAGAGTCTGAGAGACAGATAAAGCAGATACAACCCCCAGATATTGGTTCCTTTGAGGGCTAAAGAGACCCATGGGAGTTATGGTCATGGCCGATGGGGTTAACTACTAGGTCAGAGGGCCCCTCTTTGGAAATGGTGTTTATGTGTGATGAATCTGGACTCAGATGGGATCTCTCTAAATAAGACTTTCATGCTAATGTGCTGGAGGTGCAGTTAGTGTTGGAGTTTAAGATATATTTAGGGGATTTGAATCTCTGGACTGACAATGTGATAGCCAGGTCCTGAGCTTCAACAGACTCCAGCACCTACAATCTGATTTATTGGACTTACCACACTCAGCTAAGATGGAGTTGAAGAAGGACAACCACCACACCATGGAGCCTAGAGTGATTACAACTGAAAGTGGGAGGATTGCATCCAGCATCCATGTGGAATCTGAGCCTCCTCTTGACATAGAGGTGCAATGGACACAACCAATCCAATGTCCACATAGAAGAGGTGGCATTGGATTGGGAAAAGTCGACAGGGTGGCTGATGGGTATGGGGAAATACAGGAAGAGATGAGAGGTAGAGGCGTCTTTGGGACATGGAGCTGCCCTGGATGGTGCTTCAGGGGCAATCACCGGACATTGTAAATCCTCACAGGGCCCATTGGATGGAATGGGGGAGAGTATGGGCCATGATGTGGACCACTGACCATGAGGTGCAGAGGTGCCCAAAGATGTACTTATCAAATGAAATGGATGTGTCATGATGATGGGAATGAGTGTTGCTGGGGGGGGGGGGGGGAGAGGTGGGGTGGGGGGTGGGATTGAATGGGACCTCATATATATATTTTTTATGTAATATTATTACAAAGTCAATAAAATAAAATAAAAAAAATAAAATATATGAGTAAATCCCAGTTAATAAATGAAGGGATATTTCAGGGAAAAGTACTTGCTTTGCCTAAAATTCTAACAGTGAATTCAAGGTTTTCCAATGACAAGATCATTAGAAAGGGGGTAGACTAGAAAATGTGTAAAAGTTGTATGATTTTTGTGGTTGAAGTGTTTTAAGGGCAGATTTCAGCTGTGTTTCCGGTTGGCAATATATTGCAAGTTGTTGTTCAAGTAAATTGGCTTTGGTTATGCTAAACACAGAGCTTCTCAAAAGATCCAATTTCTCATTTTCCAAAGAATCATAAAGCAATTGCTTAATTTATGTCAATATTGCTGAATGCTGATAGGATTGTTTTCCATTTTCCATCTTGGGATAGCTGTTTTATTTTTATTTCATTTTTATTTTAATAGAGTATGATGTTAACTAAAATGTCCTCAAGTTTATTTTTAAAGATTTTCTGTTCGAGTGGCTAATTCTCTTGTGGTTCCAGTGTAAGTCATTCAGAGCAGCCTTTTAAGGTCAATCGAAATCTTTAACACATGAGTGTGAGAAATCCTCTTCATTTTTTATTCATTTTTAAAAAAATTGTATTCACTTTCTAAACATTTCAATTGGCAAATATAATCCTGCTATTCTAGATAACACATGGCATCAGGGATGGTGGAGATTTTTTTTTTCAGACAAGTTCTGAAATGATGAAAGGAATAAGTTTCCTTAATTGTGAACAAAGAAACAATGGATGGTGAATAATTTTCCTTAAATTATAATGCAATTATATTTTTGATTTCAAAACAAAGTGCAATGGTTCATGTTTTCTTCTCTAATACATTTATAATAAAGTCCTATGTGATAAAAGACAAGGCAATAGAAATTATTTTCCAGAAACACCAGATGTTGATCCACCTGTCTGATTACTGTTAAGAGCTCTAATCTGTAGTTAGGTAAATATTTTAATTAAATCACATGCCATTTCTGCATCATTAGAATAGGTCCAAAGATGGAGCTTTGTCCAAAAGTTTGAGGCTATGTTGGTTTGTACAGTGTTTTTTCATATATGCTTAGGCATCTACCTAGAAGAACTATTACCTGATTCCCAGCTTGGCAACTCGTTAACAATGAGTGATCTTGAGTATTATTATAGTTGATGTCTATAAACTTTAATTCCCTCATTTTGGATCGTAATATCTTCATGATATGCTGGTTGTGAGTACGATATGACACAATGCATATTAAATACCTGGCACACAAGAAGCACTCAGTAAATATTAGCTGTTTCTTAACCCCCTCCCTTCTGCTATGTTGAATTGACCTCCCTTAAACATTATTATCATCTTATCAATTGGCTTAAGTGGCTACAGTGATTTCTTTTACTTATCATAGTCATTCATTTATTCACTCGTCTATTCATTCTAAAAGTATTAATTCAATATGTTCATACAGAAATGAATGAGAACATGATCCCTGCTTCCCAAGAACTCACAGTCTAATGAACCAACTTAATTACATTTAATACTATCTTTTAATAAGTCACAAGTGTCCATATTTCATTTCAAGTACATCATCTCCCATTATTCAGCCAAGAAGTCCATTTGACCAGGAATTGTCAACATTGGCTAAATACCAGAAACACTTGGGGCACTTTCTTAAAAATACCAATGCCTGAACCCTACCCGGATGAACTAAATCAGAATCTCTGAATTTGGGTTGTTTAAAAGTTCCCTAGAAGCAAACAGGGTTGGAATCAATTGTCTAGTTGCAAGCTCGACTTCCTGGTCTTATTCTAAAAAGTCACTTTTTTTCCCATGACCACAGAGCACTGTTCCCTCTCTTTTCTCTGTTAATGTTCCCCATTACCTCAAAATGCAGCTTCAAATACACTTTTTCTAGCGAAGCTTCTATGATTCACACTCCTAAATTAGGCTCCCTATTCTGTGTGATGTCCTCCCTACCCATATTGTTTTTCATTTGGATTTATTAACAAGTGGACTTTATACAATTTTTCGTTAATTATTTCGTTTGTGGATTTTGATTCCCAAATCAGTGTGTAAGCTTCTCATAGAAAGAATGGTTGCTCTTTTCGTGTACCCTCTCACAGTGCCTTTTATCCTGCTTCTACCTGCAGTGAGTAGTCAACAAATGCTCATGGCCACTAACTCACTTTGGTAAGCTGACTTCTTCTTGTTTTGTTGTTAACAGCTGTGGAATCTCAGCATGAATTAACAAACTTTTATCTTTACTTGAATTCTAACTCCAAATTTTAATCTCTTTCATTAGTCAGCTCTTTGGAATTTAATCTTCCTACTTTTTCCACTGGTTCAAATGAGATATTTTAAAATATCTTTAGGCAAATTTTTGGAGGGTACCTGTGTTAATTAAATGCAGATATAGTAAAAGCACTGAATCATACAATGCCAAGCTTTTTGAAGGGAGGGCCTATATTTGACTTATCTTTTTGTCTCAAGAAATTAGACAAGTACCTGGGATACAGCAGATGCTTAGTAAGCTCTTTTGAATTAATTGACTTAGCTCATTGGCTAAATTAAGGTTCATTCGCAAAGACAGTCTGAAATCATCTATCATGCAGATTATTCTGAAAATCAGAATAGCAATTTTTCTCTGCATTTGTTATTTTCTTACTCACAAGTTCTAGAATCTCACTTTTCTGCTTTATATCACTGTGGCTCCCTCAGCTTTTCAGTTCACTTTTGGACTGTCCTTGGCTGTTCTAAGTTATTGCATGCAATGCACTGAATTTTTTCCTTGAATCTCATTAAAGAAAATATGGAAAATATTGAAAAGTAAAAATGATATAAATGTCAATCATCTTATTTCACTCAAAGACAACCATTGTGAATATTTTCATGTGTTTCCTTTTAGTTTTTCTTTATGAATTTTTTTCTCTTTCATTTTCTTTTTTTTACAGATCCAATCATCTTGTCTTTTAAAGCAAGAAACAGAATGCAAGTAATCAGAAAGCACTAGCAGGCATCAGTTAATCCAAAACACTAGCTTCTTAGTTCCAAAAGAACTTGCAAAGAAAACCTTTGAGAGGGTGGAGGGGAATGGAAGCAACTCCTAATACCTGGACTATCATAACAGTGTTATGTCAAGTTGCATGAGTATTTTTTGAATTAATACAAATTCTACAGTTTTTCTTTAACTTTTTCCTCAAAGTATAAAGAAATATGAAATATAAACAAGCTCTTGCATTCCACACTTTGAAGTGTACAATTCAAGCTCTTAGGATCTATCTACATACCATAAATTCCATCAAATCTTGAATAATTCAATATCTATGCACTTCTTAAAAAAGTATGCTTATTACCCAAATTCCTATTGTTAATTCAGTTTTGTATTCTGGTTTAATTAATCCTTTAATATTTTAAACTAAGCATTTTCCAATGTCTTACAAATGCTTTGTTAAGTTCTACTTAATGACTCTATCGTACATTGACATATACAGGTACAATAATTTAAATTAATTATCCTCTTATTGTTGAACTTTTGTATTGCACTGTTTTGTAGTATTGTAAACAATCCTGTGAAGATGTTCTTCATGCTTAAAGGTTTTTCTGTAAATAGGGTTATGTCCCAGAAGTTGTGTCAGAGTATGAACACTTTTCATGTTCTTGAGACATGTGGATCAATGACTTCCCCAAAGGTTGTAATATTCTACAGCCCTGCCAACAGTGCATTAGTATTCACCCTGGGTGTGCTGATAGCGATCCTGAGCCACCATGGCACAATGTATGCCAGGATAGGTTCTTTTTTTTTTTTTAAGATTTATTTATTTATTTATTTCTCCCCACTTCCCTCCCCCCCAGTTGTCTGCTCTCTGTGTCCATTTGCTGCATGTTCTTCTGTGACCACTTTTATCCTTATCAGCAGCACCAGGAATCTGTGTTTCTTTTTGTTCCATCATCTCGTTGTGTCAGCTCTCTGTTTGTGTGGCACCATTCTTGGGCAGGCTGCACTTTCTTTCATGCTGGGCAGCTCTCCTTACGGGGCGCACTCCTTGTGCGTGGGGCTCCCCTACGCAGGGGACACCCCTGCGTGACATGGCACTCCCTGCACGCATCAGCATTGTGCATGGGCCAGCTCCACACAGGTCAAGGAGGCCCGGGATTTGAACTGTGGACCTCCCATGTGGTAGACGGACGCCCTATCCATTGGGCTAAGTCTGCTTCCCAGGATAGGTTCTTATAGGTTGAAAATAAAGTTTCATATCCCTAATAGGTATCGAAACTTCGGAGGAGTTTGAATATCTAAGCAAGAGGAAGCCATACACACATGAACTTCTACAGACTTCTAAAAATGGAGTTTCCGCATAAGAAAATGGCAGCTGTGACCTTTTTGGATGGCTTCAGTTGACTCTAGTTATATATTAAGGCCACTTTCATATTCCATTCTGCTTAATCTTTTGGGTCCCCTTTTATCCTCAAAAAGAAATAAAGAATGATTTTTACTTTGGTGACAGTGTTGCTGCTATATACTCAGAAGGAAATTTATTTAAGGTCATAGTCAAGATTTTTCCTGGAGCACTATTTTTTTCTTTTAATTAAAAAAAAGATATTGAGATTATATAAATGTTACATAAAAAATATAGGGGGGAGAAGACGTGGCTCAAGTGATAGGGTCTCCACCTACCATATGGGAGGACCCAGGTTTGATCCCTGAGGTCTGCTGGTGAAAAAGAAGAGAAAGCATGCCTGCGTGGTGAGTCAGTGCCTGCGTGGCGAGCCGAATGCCCACGTGGTGAGCTTAGTGCCCATGCAGTGAGCTGCGTGCCTGTATGGCAAGCTGAGTGCCTGCGTGAATGCCTGTGTGGTGAGCCGAGTGCCTGCACAAGTGACCATGTGGTGAGCTGGTGCCCGTGCAGCAAGCCAGTGCCCATGTGGTGAGCCGAGTGCCTGAACTGCAAGCCGAGTGCCTGTGCTGTGAGCCAGTGCTCGGCAATGAGTCACACAGCAAGATGATGATGCAACAAAAGAGAGATGAAAGGGAGTGTCAAGGTGAAGTGCTGCAGAGAAGACAGGAACTGAGGTGGTGCAATTGACAGGGAACATCTCTCCACATCATTGTCCCCAGAATCGAAGCCTGGTGAATCCTAGAAGAGAAAATGAGAAGAGAAGACAAAAAGAGAAATAGATACAGAAGGTCACATAGCGAATGGACACAGACAGCAAAAACAACAGGGAGGGGGAGGGAGAGGGAGAGAAAAAAAAAATAAAGGGGATTCCCATATGCCTTGCTCCTCACACAGCCCACATTTTCCCACATTAACAACACCCTTCGTTAGTGTGGTACATTCACTGCAATTGATGAACACATTTTGGGGCACTGCCACTAAGCATAGATTATAATTTAGAGTGTAGTTTACGTTCTCTCACACACACTTCTGTAGGTTATGGCAAGATATATAATGGCCTGTATCTGTCATTGCAATGTCATTCAGGTCAATTCCAAGTCCCCAAAATGCCCCCATATTACACCAATTTTCCCTCTCCCTGACCTCAGAACCTCTGGTGGCCACTGCCTCCACATCAATGATATAAGTCCTTTTATTGCTAGAATCACAATAGGTCTATAGTAGAATACCAGCAAGTCCACTCTAGTTCATAGTTCATTCCTCAATCCTGAGGATTCTGGGATGGTGATGCCCACTCCACCTCTAATTGAGAGGGGCTTCAGTCCAGTTCAGGCCAATGGATGGGACTCTCTTTTTTACAGTTGTAGACTCTCTCAGTTCCTTGGTATGGTGATTGTCCATCACTTCCTTGTTAGTTGTCCTGGCTGAGTTCAATGCACTGGAGATGAGATGTTGCAACTCTGTTGAGGCTCAGGGCCCCCTGGCACATTGACAATCCAAAGATTCAAGTCTCTTGGACATACATCTACCAACTCCAACAGCAACTATAGGTTTAAATAGAAGGGACTGAAGAGCCATGTGTAGGGAAAACACAACTGAGTCCAGTTCTGTCACACTGGGGAGGACAAACTCCAAAGTAGGGCTGACTGGCAAGACACCAAACTCATGAGTTGTTTGCCCTGACCATACAGAGTACTGTTTTTTTTTTTTAGTTTGTTTGTTTTTAATGTATTTTTAATTTTTAAAAAAATACTTAGTTACACAAAATGTTACACAAAAAATATAAGGGATTTCCATATTCCCCACACCCCATGCCTCCCGCCCTTCCCCACATTAACAACTTCTTTCAAGAATGTGGTACGTTCATTGCAATTGCTGAACACATTTGGAGCATGGCCACTAAGCATGGATTATAGTTTTCATTGTATTTTACACTCTCTCCCACTCAGTTCCGTAGGTTATGGCAGGATATATAATGGCCTGTATGTGTCACTGCAATGTCATTCAGGTCAATTCCAAGTCCCCCAAATTTCCCCATATTACACCCCTTTTTCCCTCTCCTTACCTTCAGCTCCTCCAGTGGTCACTGTCTCCACATCAATGATATATTTTTTTCCATTGCTAGAATACCAGTAAGTCTATAGCAGAATACCAGTAAGTCTACTCTAGTCCATATTTTATTCCCCAGTCCTGAGGACTCTGGGATGGTGCTGCCCACTCCACCTCTAATTGAGAGGGTGCCTTGATCCTATACAGCTGATGGATGAGACTCTCTTGCTTGCAGTTGTAAACTCTCTCGGTTCCTTGGTATGGTGGTTGTCCATATTCACCTCCTTGTTAGTTGTCCTGGAAAAGTCCAATGAACTGGAGAGTAGGTGTTGCAACTCCTCATGGCACATGGACAGCGCAAAAATTCAAGTCTCTTGGAAGTACACCTACCAATTCCAAAACCAATTGTAGTTTCAAATAGAAGGGACAGAAGAGGTGCACATGGGGAGAAGTCACATCTGAGTCTACCTCTGTCACACTCAGGAGCACAAATTCTGAAGTAGGGCCCACTGGCAAGGCACCAAACTCCAGAGCTATCTGCCATGACCGTAGAACCTGGTGTCTCTAGAGCCCTCAGGAGCCTGACTATTTGGGGTAGTATCTACTTTGGCAGTCTAGGAGATCCTGCTGAGACGTGTATAAGCTTACCTCTGGGATAACCTCCCAACTCACTTTGTTGTTTCTTAGGCTTATAAACTCATTTGTCTTTACCTTTTCTCCATTTTATTCAAGGTCTTTTCTCAGTTGCATTGGGGAGCACTGGTTTTTAATATATCATGGCAGAAGACCAAATATCCATTAAAGTAGTCATAGGTAGAAAGAAAGAAAAATTGTGTAAAAACATGAAATATTCATTTTTTCAAAACACTAATCAAAGGACACATCCTCTATGAAGCTTTTTTGATCTTTCCAGGTCCTCTTTTTTCACCCATACTACACAGATCCTCATTCCTATTATAGCAAAGAAAACATTGTATTAGAGTTACTTGTTTACATGATATTTTCCCCATCCATAAATGGTCTCCTAGAAGACAGTAACAATGTTTTAGTTATTGTATCCTGCTACTTAACAGTGTGTGACATATGGCAAGTAACTATGATCATTGATTATTGGAGGATGGAAAGAAGGAGGTCTAAGGAAAATGACAAGTATTTTTAAATGGATGATCAATAGCATGTATCCTAAATAGCTTTTTCTGCCAAAACTGATGATATAGAAATGGGATCCTCACTTTATAGATAAGAAAGTGTGTCCTAGACAGGTGAAGTGGCTTCCTCACTTGATGCAGTTGGTTAAAGTACAGAGCCAAGGTCAGCAGGCAGATGCTCCAATTTCCAGTTCCATGTTCTTTCCAGTCTATTTTGATGTACTTCACTTAAGAACAGTGGATGAAAATAACTTCTGAGTATATGGAGGAAACCTTCAGGAAAATTGGTTTCCTTTATAGTATGGTACATATTGATTCCTATTGACATATTTTAGAATAAAGTCCATGGAGAAATACCTTTAGATTCTATGTAAATTCATAGTTATTATGGAGCTTGGTAAGGAAGACTGAAGAAGTTAGTCTTCTTAGAGAAGGACCTTTATAAAAAGTGTAATGTGTTAGTGGTAAGGTCATATAATGATAACTTTTTTTAAGTGGCCAGATTTGGAAAAATTGTCACACCTATATTTATACTTCGTAAATTGTCATAGGTTAATTAGATGAGCAAATTCATGTAATACAAATATTAATAACCCTTAGCCTAACAAGTGCTCAATGTTCTTGTTTTTGCTATATATTTTCTTCATATATCTTTAAACAGTTTTTATTTCTACTGTCCTCTTGAGACATTCAGAGAAGCAATTGAAATGCTTGGCATGGTGGCTGAAGGAATCAATTGGCAGTTTAAAAGAAGTTATTTTAACTCAGTAAAGGAAGGTTCCCGTCGGTGCGAGATTGGCTTAATATAAATCAATTGGTTTATAGCTTTGATAAGTTGCTATATCAAGCTTTGATAACTAGAATTTTACTGAGTCTGAGAGGGAAAGGATCTATAAAGTAAATCCTTCTTTTTTTTTTCTTTTCCGCTCAAAGGCAGATACTGGAAGAGGGTGTCACAAGAGAACGAGTTAGTGCTCTTGGTTTTCCCAGCTACCCAAACACAACATGCAGATGTTATGGAAGTAAATGAGGCAAAACAAAAAAAAAAACAAAAAAAACCCAAAATAAAAAACTTTTAATCTTCCAAGAACTGGAAAGTGACACATGGTAATACCACTGGAAAGGGACAAAGAGCAAGCGCTTGGGGACTGAGAGAGAGGCTAGGTCCACAGATCTACTCAGTGATCCATATGGGTATAAGTCCAGTTTGTTTTCCATGTTTCCCATGCAGATAATTTCCATGATCCTTTGTTTTCCCATTAATAAAAAGAAGATGAATGGGAAACAAAGGTCCCTGGTCTTTTGGAATAAGATATTGGACTGTACCATTGGCTAAAATGTCTATTAATCTAACCATCACCAGGGTTCAAGCTTATGGTTTTAATTAGCATTTTTTTCTTTACTGTTGTGATTATCTTTAATTACCCTCACAGCCTTCCAAGCACTTTGGCAGGAGTGTGGTGGGGAAAGTTACTATAAACTGAATTATTAATTCTAATGCTCTAATCTGAGTTGAAACCCATGGAATCAATTAAGTCCTCATTTCTTATTTCCTTGTTTATGGGATCCTCATATTCATGTTTGTATAAAAACGTGATGTGGCTTACTTACATAATTTCTCAAGCAACCCAGCCCCGATGCGTTCGTATACCTTGGTTATGGGAGGCAGGAACCTGGAACCTTCCTGGGAACAACACCCTGAGTATTGTTGAGAACCTAAACTGCCTGCTTTTTCTTCTATCTCTCCGCACCACCTGGCCCAAGCAAGGAATATAGAAGGAGTTCAATATGAGGTTCCTTAAACTGTCCTGTTGCCTTGATGTTCAATTGCTGCTGCCTGATCTGCTGTAATTTGGCAGGCAGGATCAAGTCTGCATTCAACCTTAAAATAGCATTGGAATTACAAAGTGTTCTGGAGAATGAGAGTTTCAACGTGTGGATAATTAGCCTTACCTGTACAACAAATAAAACCTTGAAATCTTAGGGCTGAGTGGAATAAGTGCTTCTTTCTTCTTTATTTCCCATTCCATCGTGCAGCTATGGTATCTGAAACAGTTTGGCATGGCAAAAGAGTTGGCAGGGGTGTACTACTGGCTCTGACCTGCCTTGGCCTGGAAGTGACACGTGTCATTTGGCTACAATCAGTTATACCTTCTCAATGTAGCTGCAACAGAGGCTGTGAAATATAGGGGAACACATGGGAACACATGAATATACAAAGAACACTTACCATCTCTGACACATTAGGATTTCCACACGAGCCTTGGGGATCTCACAGTGTCAATGGTTCCTCATAGGAGATTAGTTCCTTGGTTAAGGGAAGAAAAAGAACACAAGAGAAACTACCAGAAAATCTATCAAGTATCTTCCTTAAACCTAAAGAAAAGCAAACTTTGGTAGTAAAGGTACCTAGGTTTTTTTTTTTTTTGTTTGTTTTTTATTGTTGTTATAGTTCAGGTCATTGAAATAACTAAGTTTTAAGAAGGCTGTTTCAGGTTTTTTGTTTTTGTTAGTAGTTTTTCTTTAGGCCCATCCATCTGTTAAAAGATTTGTAGGTTGAATTTTGTCCCTTTTTTTCTTACCAGCTCTGAGAGCTGGCTAGTTGAATAATATACATGGCCACATTTCTGCCTGGAATTACATTTAGTTTGGGTTTCATTTGTGCATCTTTTACCTCTAGCAAGCACTGAAGACCCCATATATTTCACTATAGTCAGTTTCAAAGTTGTGCCCATGAGAGACCATGTTTTCATGCAAGTAATGGTCACTGGAAAAATTTATAGAAGGAAGTGTTTAAATAATAGAGAAATATTATATTTTAACTATTAGAATAATTTACAATAAAACAGTAAATGATATTAGCCACGATTCCATATAAAACCAAGGGAATATTTTGTTGTCTGAATCTCTTCCTTAGGTAGTAGAGGGTGGGTTGTCAGCAAACTCACATAAGAACTTACTATCATCTTAGTCTTTTATCCAGTGTAAGGTCAACACTAGCTCTTTGAGATTTCAGCATTCCCTTACATCATACACCAAACTATCTTATTGTTGGAAGCCACATTTTAAAACAGCCAATTATATGACCTAGAGAATATCTTATCAAAACAAGTTGTCTTGTGAAGAGTGTGGCTCATGGATGGAAGGATTTCCACCAGTCCCTAAACATTTATTCTCTCTTTACTTACTGGTCTATTCTCATCTTCAGGAGGCTCCACCCCAGATTATGAGAGTCAGAATATTGCGTGCTATTAGGCAAGTGTTGGAATTACTTTACCTTAAGACACCTTTGCTTTCACAGGCTAAGGTACATTTAATATTACATCAAAATACCAATTAGTGCTTCCTTCTTTGAGAAAGAGGAGCACTCACTGTATGAGCTTAGAATGTTACATTTTTATTATTTATAAAACACCTTGCAGTGCAATTATCCCTGCTTAAAAAGTATTTTGGTTGAACTCAACAGAATGTTATTATTATCTTTGGAATTAGTGAGGCTTCTAAGAGCGGTAATTAGACTAGAGTAACTGAGGGGGAGGGACTGGACCTGAGGCTTGTGGCTAAGGTGCATGCAGGAGATGGACTGGATTGGTGAAGAAGTGACTGGAATGGCCTTATTTCTGCCACTGGCTCTGGATGACAAACATATGGCAGGGAATAGGGAATTTCCTCACAAATCAGCTAACTCTATAATAACTCCTGTCCTCAAGTATCAAAAGATCAGCATAGAGGCAGCATGGGCTTTGGTTTTAGACAGTTCTGGCTGGAATCGTGACTTTGATTTTTTAGGAACTATGTGACCTTGAACAAATCATCAACCCTTATTGAAATTAAGTTTCCTAATCCATGAAATGGGAAAAGTAATACTTTGTAGTGTGCATCAACAATAGAAATAGTAATAATGTGTGGCAAGTACCAACACTGGATCTGATTTATTATGGTTACTCAACAAATTGCTTAGATTTCCATTATTGTTAATAGCAACATGGGAAAAAGATGAGTAAATTAAGCCCAATCCTCAGTGACCATATTTGGAACTGATGCTTCTGTGTTTTTCTCTTGAAGGGTTGGTTTACTTCAGTTTAAAATATTCCCTGCAAAATGGGAATGCTGATTCATTTTTTTCCAGATGTTCCCCCCATCTTAATTGAATCAAGGCACTGTTATTTGATGAAAATAGGGAGATCCCTTCTATTGGAATACCTTTGTATAAATAGAATAATGCAAACATTTACATTCATTAAGGGTCTGCTATGTGTTGGTATTTATGATAATCATTTTATTATAATATTGGAATTTTGTAATAAGACTCTACAAATATGTATGTAAAAATAATACAGAAAGATATAACATGAAAAGTGTAATTTTTGCTCTATCTCACAATCTTGCTCCCAAGTCTTACTTCCCATAGATAATGATATTGGTGTTTTTCTTGTGCACTGGGAATTTAAATTCATACAGTAATTTATGATTGTATAATTATGCAGTTTCTTTTAACATGCAGAAATTAGATTGTACACTACACACTGTTTTGTACTGTGCTGTTTTCATTTAGCCTATGTGAATACTGTTGCATATCAGTATTCATAGATCTTTTTTATTCCTTTGAACATCGATGTATTTCATTGTGTAGATGTGTCTTAAGTTTTTGACCTGTCTTCTATTGATGGATATATAGGATGTTTCCAGTGTTTTTTCTATTCCACACAATACTGTAAGAAACATACTTGTGTGATTACATCCATAGGCTAGGTCCCTGGTTATGGAATGAACTTAAAACCTTTTAAAAATTTCATAGGTCTTATCAAATAGCCCTCCAAAAACAAGTTTGTGCTAGGCTGTGTGTGTGTGTATAGTCTTGCTTTAGTCTCCTAACCTCCTGTGAGGTTATTTCTTCCATTTTCTTACAGAATCACAGAGGAAAGAGACTTTTAAATGTTCTGAGGGGAAATCTCATTCCCATTTTACAGATGAGGATATCGAGGAACAGAGAATTTAGGTAAGTTTTTCAAAGTAATAGAGCTAGTAAGTAGCCAAGCTGAGCTCAAACTCAAGCCACACTCTTCATCACCATGAAATGATGACTTTCAAGCCTGATCCTGAGCTCATGCTCTTTCTACATGCCATTTTTCTCTCTTTCCAGCATATCCAATGATTCTTAACATCACGTAGGATCCTATATAACAGAGTGTTTTACTTTTTTTAAAAAACTGTGACCCATAGTAAAAAATACATTTTATAGAAACAAAAGTTTCATGAAAGAATTCTTACACTTATTACCTATGACAGTTTTAAGTTTTTGTACATGTCAGAACAGATTGTGTCCTTAGAGTTATTCATTCCTGTGCATGTGAACCTATTGTAGGTGGAACTCGTGATTAAATTACTTCTCTTAAGGGCCATTTGATTGTATTGCTCTAGTAAGGTGTAGCCCAGCATGGGTCTTAATCCTCTTACTGGGGTCCTCCATAAATGGGGTAATAAAAACTTCAGACAGAAAAAACCTGCTGCGACAGAATTACTCAGAGAGGCTAAGAGAGAGAGGTCCTGGAGGCTGGAGGCTGGAGGATGGAATCAGCAGAGCACAGAGGCATGGAAAGAGGTCCCCAGAGAGGTTGACAGAGACAAGGCCCAGAGAAGAGAGAGACAAATCATATGTCTGATCATCCCACAGCTGAATGTGGGGAGTAAGTGAACCTGGAGGAGAAGGCAGAGACCAGGAGAGCTGCCATTGTGTCTTGCCATGTGGCGGGAATCCATAATTGCCAGCAGCCGACTTTGATGAGACAGCATCTGATGATACCTTTATTTGTACATTTTCACAGCTTTAGAACTGTAACTTTTTAGCCTAATAAATTCCTGTTGTAAAAGCAAACCCATTTCTGGTATATGGCATTGGCAACTTTTAGCAAACTAAAATACTACCTAAGGGGTGCTCTGATATTTTATCTTCCTTTCTGTTTTGTTCTGTTTGAGTCTAACAAATGCTGGTCATGACCTATTAAAATGAGTGCAGTCCCACAGTGATCAAGGTCTACTGAAGTTTAACTGATGCCCTGGAACATGTCACTTTAATATAGGCTGAGTTTAGTTCAGAGTAGATTCCTAATTTATGAACTTTAGCTTCTAATTTATTCATTGATTCCACACAAAGATCCTGTTTTAGATTTTATCTCCCTCATCTCTTTCTTTGTACACTTACCTATCCCAGTCTGATTTTTCTGGCCTTACCTTCTAATTGTTTAAGCAGGTAATACTGTTGATGCCAACAGGTTGTTACTCCTCCAAGAAAATCACTATTTGCATTTAAAAGAGGCTTCCATAGGAGACCTCACAACAACTTAACCCAAAGAATGGCTTTGTTAGGAATTTCAGTAACAGAGGCGGTTAGGGAAGAGATTAAGGGAGTAGGACTGATTTTTGACTTTTAGATCACCTTATACCTGGGAACAGTTTACATTACAAACAGACTGGTATTTTACATTATTCAGAGTTTAAGAGTTTGGTGTTTGATGTAGGGATTAATAAAGTGCCACAGGAAAGGGCATGGAACATTTATAGCGCATTTATAAATCAGTGTTGTTGCATTAAGAGAAAACACAATAATTAGTCCTTTGTTGACAAATGTAGTGGGACTTTCTACCCCTATTATGGCACCTCATAGTTACCTGACTTTTGCTATGACTTACCAGAAAAAATATTAATATGAATATTTTACCTGCAATTGAATCCACCTGCTGACTATACTTGAATATTTTCTTAAGTAATAGACTTTATTTCTTAGAGAAGTTTTAGGTTTACAGAAAGTTGAGCCTAAAGTACATAAGGTTTCTATACTTACCCCTTCAGCTCCAGCTGTTATTGTCACATTAGTCCTTACCCCTGCTGCGAGTTCAGACATTTACATCTTTTTATTTAATTCTCATGATAAATTAGCCACTATAATCCTGGTACCAAGTTTTTTTCAATCTAAACAAACTATAACTTGGAGTCAAAATGTCAGATTATTCTTCAGCTTTTCAAAATAATGATCTCTGGATGGCCAACATTCCACAAAAGTATTAAAAAACCTAAATTCTGATTATCATTTTTATTGCCCTTTTACACATTAAACAAGTTGAGAACAAAAAAAATGTTTCTCCTATTATTAACATCTCACATTAGTGTGACACATTTATTGCAATTGATGAACTGATATTGATACATTATCATTAACTAAAGTCCATAGTTTACATTAGGATTTACTCTGTGCTGTATAGTTCTATGGGTTTTGTTAAATGCATAAAATCATGTGTCCACCATTATAGTATCTAAGAGAATAGTTTTGCTGCCCTAAAAATGCCCCATGCGCCACCTATTTATCTTTCTTCACCTGGACACTTGGCAACCACTGCTCTTCGTATTGTGTCCATAGTTTTGTCTTTCCCATGATGTCATGTAGCTGACATCACTTAGTATATAGTCTTTCAGACTGACCTCTTTCACTTAGTAGTATGCATTTAAAGTCCCTCCATGTCTTATGTGGCCTGATAGCTCTTTTTAGAAAATAACTTAATATTTCATTATGTAGATGTACTACAGTTTGTTCACCAATTGAAGGACATATTGGCTGTTTCCACTATTTGACAATTATGAAAAAGCTGCCATAAACATTTGTGTGCAGATTTTTGCATGGACATCAGTTTTCAACCAACTTGGGTAAGTACCTAGAAGTGTGATTGCTGGATTGGATGATAGATCCATGTTTAACTTTGTAAAAAATCTGCCAAACTGTCTTCCAAAGTGGCTGTACTATTTTTCATTCCCACCAGCAAGGAATAAGAATTCCTCTTGCTCCACATCCTTGCTAGCATTTGGTGTTGTCAGTGTTTTGGATTTTAGTCATTCTAGGTGTTAGTGGTAACTTCTTGTTTTTTAAATTTGTGAATCTTTAATGAAAGGACATTGACCATCTTTTCATTTGCTTCTTTTCTGTATCTTCTTTGATGGAGCGTCTGTTTGGATCTTTTGATCATTTTAAAATTGTGGTTTTTTTTCCTTGTCAAGTTTTAAGAGTTATTCATACATTTTAATTAGAAGTTATGTGTTTTGCAAGTATTTTTTTTAGTCTGTGACTTGTTTTTCATTCTTTTAACAACATCTTTTCATAGCAGAAGTTTAAGTTTTTAATGAAGTTATTTAACCATTTTTTTTCTTTCATAGATTGTGAAGAAATGATACCAATTTTCTACAATCTGTTCCAGAAAACAGAATCAGAGGGAATACTTCATAACTCATTCTATGATGCCTGCTTTACTCTGATAACCAAACCAGAAAAACACATGACTAGGAAAGAAAATTATAGACTGCTATCATTTTTGAACAAAGATGCAAAAATCCTCAACAAAATACTAGCAAATCAACTCCAATGATGTATAAAAACAATTATAAACCAAGACCAAATGGGATTTATAGCAGGTATGCAAAGCTGGTTCAACATTAGAAAATCAATTAATGTAATCCATCATATCAACAGGCTAAAGAAGAAAAATCATATGATTATATCAGATGTACAAAAAGCATTTGACAAAATCCAACAACCATTTAATGATAAAACTCTCAGAAAACTAAGAATAGAAGGGATTCTATTCTATTCTATTCTACCTGGAATTTGATAAAGAATATCTACAACAATCTTACAGCCAACATCATAGTTAATGGTAAAAAAAAGTAGAAGCTTTCTCCTTAAGATTGGAAGACAAGGATGTCCACTCTCATTACTCTTATTCAATATCTTATTGGATGTCCCTTGCTAATGCAATAAGATAAGAAAAGGAAATATAAACTATACAGATTGGGAAGGAAGAAATAAAATTGCCTTTGCTCACACATGATGTAATTATTTATGTTGAAAATTCCAAAGAAGCAACAAAAATCCCTATTGGAACTAATAAGTATTTATAGAAAGGTTGCAGTATACAAGGTTAATAAGCAAAATTCAATTTCTTTCTGATTTACCAGCAAGGAACAATTGGAATTTGAAATAGAAAACATACATTTTACTTTGACACCAAAAACATATGAACTCAGGTATAAATTTAGCAAAATTGTACAAGATCTGTATGAGGAAAATGACAAAACTCTGATGAAGGAAGTCAAAGAAGATCTAAATAAATGGAGAAATATTCTGTGTCAATAGATAGGAAGATTCAATATTATTAAGATATCAATTCTTCCAAACTTGATCTATGGGTTCAATGCAATTCCAGTCAAAATCCCAAAAAGTTATCTTGTATATATCAACAAACTGATTCTGATGTTTATATGGATAGGCAAAAGACATAGAACAGCTAACACAATACTGAAGAAGAATAAAGTCACGGGACTCATATTACCTGACTTCAAGACGTATTATAAAGCTAAAGAAAAATAACAGGCAAATAGATTAATGGAACAAAATAGACAGCCCAGAAATAGACCCAGACAGATAAAATTAACTGATCTTTGACAAGGGAGCAAAGGTAATTTAATGGAGAAAGGAAAGTCTTTTCAACAAGTCATGCTGAAATACCTAGACATCTACATGCAAAAAAAAGAATGAATCTAGACACTAACTTTACACCTTGCACAAAAGATAACTCAAAAGGGATTATAGACCTAAATATAAAATGCAAAGCTGTAAAACCTCTAGAAGTTGACACAAGAAAAAATTTAGGGGACCTTAGGTTTGGTGATGACTTTTTAGATATAACAGCAAAAGCATGATCCATGAAAGAAAAAATTGATGTTGGACTTCATTAAAATTAAAATCGTCTGCCCTATGAAAAACACTGTTAAGAGAATGAAAAGACAAACCAAAGACTGAGAGATAATTGTTTCTTAATTACACAAATAATGCATATTTATTCTCAAAAATTCAAACAATTTAGCAGTACATAGAAGAAATTGAATAACCCTAATCCCCAATAAATTAATATAATCTTATCTTTTTCTCCCAGGTGTTTCCTGGGCATAGGGTTGCAAGACATGAACACAGATTTCTAGCCTGGGAGTGTCCATACAAGTTTCATGTATTTGTCACACATGAATGCATGGCAGAAGAATTTAAACTTTCCTTTCATATGACTAATTCATTATGACTTTGGTTGAGGACAGGGACTAGGAAAACAGAACATAGGACAAATTCATTTTATATGGAAGGGAAAAAGCAGGGAAATATTCATGGTATAGGTGTGTGTTCATATTTTGGTAAGATATTAATGGTGGAGATGAGCAAGTAAACACAGAAGCACAAAGCACCCAGAGTTGAGGAAGGATTAGAAAATCTGTAAAATGTATTTTACCAAGTTTACACTTGCCTAAGGGAGGATTTTTAGAAGCGATTTGCTACAACTCTCTTCCCATTAGTCAGAGTAGGCTTCTTGGAAGAAGTGTTTCAACATCATTGGAAATGAGAAGCAGCTTTCTGAGAACTGCTCAGTTAATATATAGAAATGCTTATGTTTTTCCTCTAGAGATTGTATTTTTCATAAGGTTCAAGATTTCCAAACACATATTCGTGTCTGATTATTTCATGTGTCTTTCTGTACTTCCTCTTCCCTGTTTTCCTAGAAGAGGAGATGTTTATTCAGGGATTTGAGATTATGTATCTCACTGACCTCTTCTGTTTTTTTGGAATGTAGGTTTTTGGTGTGGGTTAGTGTTCTAGCATGTGTTTATCACAATAGAGTACTGAGGAGCCCAGTCTGCTGGACCTTTGACCTTCTTTGAGACTTATTTCCTATTTCATTTTGCAGTTGTTCTTAGAAGTTTGTCTTAGCAGCTTTGGTCTTCTTATTTTCTCAAAATGATGGGAATGCTTTGAGGTACCAACATACCTCAATATGCTCTTGTGGAAGTTTCAAGAGGGGCTGGCCATTGTGAAGCCAATACATTTCAACTGGAGCATGAAAGCTCTCTAAAAGGAAAATAATAGTCAAAGGATTCCCCTCCTGGCCCTTGAACTGGCTGAGGCTATCACTGTTTCTTGTTCCTGCAATTTCTGGTCTTTCGCTCCCGTTTTAATCATCATAGATACTATTTCCATTTGTGGTTTCTAATTGGGATAGAACACATTTTTTTTTTTTTTTGTAAAATTTGTGAGGTATTTTTGGACCTGAGTGATTTTATTTTTCCTTGTCAATATACTAGCAGTACAATCCCTTTACTGGTTTAGAGAGAGTTTGTGAATATAGTGGATATATAATAAGACTTAATTCAACTAATTTTTTTTCTTAGATACAGAGTAGTTTAAGTGATCCAGGACTATTTAAAATAGCTTAGTATTTTGGGACTAAATACTCAGGTGCTAGCCTGTTTCTCAATGTAAAAGATTTATAAAACTTAGGGCCAGTTCATAGTCCTAGGTTCTGCTTCAGCTGGTACTCTTATTGAATTAGCTAAAATATGAACTATTTAATGAGTTGAAAGGACAAATTTCTTGGTCCCCTGTGTTACATTTGTAAAAACTTAAGTTTTCTGTTTCAATAAAGCTTAAGCAGAAATATCCTCAATTCTATGTAATTTGTTTTTGGGAATCTTGGTTGACACTTACAGAAAAGCTGATTGCTGTTGATGGGTGCCTCTGCTCTGATATAATTTATCTTTTGAAACTTCATTGGAGCACAACAGGGCAAATCGGTAACTATTGACCCACAAGTGTGGTTTCTCATTTGTTCTACTGATCTGATGAGATGGGTTTTTAACCCATTTAGTTCTATCAAAATGTACACATTCTGGCCAGAAATGTCCCTTGCTATTTGTGGTATCTGTTATTTGCACCCCCTCTCTCCATTCCGATTCACCCTCTTTTCCCCTTCTGGGCCCTGGAGGACAGCCTTTCTTAGATACACTCTCATCTGGTCAATTGTGGAAAATTGAGGTGGGGGGTCATCAGAAAAACAGTGTCTTAGGGTTCTGAGCCTGAGAGAAATGTCAGTGAATCTAAAACAATTTAGCCCAATGGCTAAGACATATGTAGCAAAGTTTGTCTTTCATGTTTCCTGGGAACCTGTGCTGGCATGGGCCTGTCATGACTGTTTTCCTGTGCTTTCTTCATGTACATGGACCTAGTTAGGCCTGGAAAAGAGGGGTGGCATTCATAAAATGACAGCCATGACACTCTTCCTACACATTTTGCTCTCACTCCCCTCTAGTTTGACCTCCAGATCAGGAGACCTTGCTGCTTGTTAGCATACATCAAATCTCAGTGACAGCCTCTTAGAGAGCAGTAATCTTCCCACACTTAGTGGAGACTCAAGGAACAGGCTAGGACAAGTGGGATGAGTTGTCAATGAATTTTGCTCAAACTCAAGCTAGTTTGGGTTTCTTGGGGGAAAGAACAGTTTTGCCTGAAGCCCTTTCAGAAATGGGGGAGGCAGAGGGACAAAAGCTCCTGACTTGGAATAGTTTATTAGCTTCTGGCTGGTGGTTCATATAAAAGGAGCGTCGGTAAGGAGGAGATCTGTAGTCATGCAATCAATCATGTAATCAGTGGGCCAAAATGGAGAGCCACAGAGATAGAGAGACAGAGGGACAGAGACAGAGGGAGAGAGATGGGAGAGGAGAGAGATTTGGGTTATGGGGATTTCCCAAAGGAGTAGAAGTGGAGGAAAGGTTAGGAGGCTAAAGACAGAGTTTCGAGTAACTCTTTCTCCACATTTTCCCCCTGGCATCTCTATCATGTCAGCGGCACAGGAATCTGTGTTTTTTTTTGTTGCGTTATTTTGTGGTGTCAGCTCTCCGTGTGTGCGGCACCATTCTTAGGCAGGCTGCACTTTCTTTCATGCTGGATGGCTCCCCTTATGGGGCGCACTCCTTGTGCGTGGGGCTCCCCTATGCGGGGGACACCCCTTTGTGGCACTGTACTCCTTGCGCGCATCAGCACTGCGCATGGGCCAGTTCCACACGGGTCAAGGAGGCCCGGGGTTTGAACTGCAGACCTCCCGTGTCGTAGACGGATGCCCTAACCACTGGGCCAAGTCTGCCACCTGGAGACATTCTTAATCTTCTCTTTATCTCATATCCCCACCTTTAATCCATCAGCAATTCCTGACAACTTTAGGTTCACAGACTATTCCTCAGCATCTCTACTACCAACCACCGAAGTCCAAACCACTCTCTCTCTCCTGGACAACCACAGCAGATTCATAACTGGTTTCCCTTTGCATCTCCTACAGGACATTCTCCACTCAGCATCCAGAAATGAAACTTTTAAAATGTAAGTCAGATCACTTCACTTCTCTGCTTCCCATCACAACTACAACAAAATCAGCATCCTTCCATGGCTTACAAGGTCCTATATAATCAGGTCTTTAACTACCACCCTTAACCTCATCACCTGCCAATCTCCCTTTTGCCCTATACTGTCCTTACTGTCCTCTAATTCCTGAGGCAATCGTCCACTTTGGGAACTTTGCTCTTGCTGTTTTCTTTTCTGGTGTTTTTCTATCCTAGACATTTTTATAACTCAATTCCACATTTCAATCCAGTCTCCAACAAATGGCCCCCTTCTCAGAGAGGCTTCCCTGGTTGCTCTACCTTTTCCCTATTGCCTTGTTTAGCATTATTTTTCTTTATATCAATGCTCATAAACTGACAATATCTGCAATGCTAGAATGAAAGCTTCCCGAGGGCAGGTATCTTGTCATTTTTACTACTTCATTCTCAGAGCCTACAACAGAGCCTGGCACACAGTGGGTGCTGATGGGTGAACCTGAATCAACCTGCTATCTCACATCACCATGTGGCATTCAAATAGCTCTTGTGGTGATGGGCGTATATCAGTACATTCAAGGTTATATTTATTCCATATTTTGTTTTTACTCATTCTACTTAATCCAAATGGCTGTTCTGTGTTCCTTGTGTGTGGCAGCACTGCATGTCATGTGGGCCAGCTAACCACATGGTTCAGGAGACCCTGAGTACTGAACCCTGGATCTCCTATATAGTAGGCAGATGCTCTATCAGTAGACCCATAACCGCTTCCCATTGATGTATATCTTATTTCGAGTTTAGTTTATAACTGTGTAGCTTCTGGAGAAAGGAGATTTAACTTTGTTTCATTCTCAGTTGTGTTGCTCTATTAGCCTCAGGTGGAATATCAGTCTGCCACAGGGCTGCTGATGCAAAGTACCAGAAACCTCTTGGCTTTTATAAAGGATATTTATTTGGGGTAAAGGCTTACAGTTCCAAGGCCATCAGAAGTCCGACCCAAAGTACCATTGGAGATACTTTCTCACCAAAGTCAGCTGTCACGTGTTGAAGCAGGATTGTGGGAGTTCTTGGCCAGGTTTCAGCCTTCCCCTCTGGCTTTCTCTTCTTCTGAGGCTTCATGGGTCCAGCTTCTTCCCAATTTCAGCTGTAGGCTGGCATAGGACTTGTCTCTCAAGGCTTCCTATATCAGTCTAAGCTCTTTTC
The DNA here is from genome assembly GCF_030445035.2 of Dasypus novemcinctus. Lineage (NCBI taxonomy): Eukaryota > Metazoa > Chordata > Mammalia > Cingulata > Dasypodidae > Dasypus > Dasypus novemcinctus. The sequence goes on along the minus strand of NC_080674.1, from coordinate 44,015,560 downwards.
CGAAGGTCAGCTCTAGGCTATCAGCAAATGGTCCTTGTCTCCCATTTGCACCTTCTTTCTGTCACACGGCAGGATCAAAAATGAAAAAGTTCTCTTCTCTGTGTGTCTGTGTGAGTGTCTGCTTATATCATACCCACAAAGGGTATGGGGACTCAACCTGAATTCTGCCTTACTGATGTGGTCAAATCAAAAAGCCCTAATTTTAACAGGTAATTTAATCAAAGATATATCAGTTGAATTTAATGCTATCAAAAGGTATCACACCCAGAGGAATAGGTCAGTTTACAAACATGATCTTTCTTTTTTGGGGTTCATAAAATAATCCCAAACTGTCAGAGGTAGAGAGAAATAGCCATACAACTTTCCTTGAGTGATCAACATTGTGGTTGTCAGAATTACTAATTAATTAGTACATAATATTCCCATATTCAGAGCTACCAGTGACCCAGAACCCATCAGACCTATTATATTAGACTCCAGGCATTTTCAGTGGGAAACTTTCAGGGCTTCAGTGAATATACATTGAACCTCCCTGTAAACTAGAAAAAGATGCTCTTTTAAGACAGGCAAATTACAAAAAGATACCTCATTAGGCATAATAATTAGGAAAGCCTGTTGCTTCCTTGTAACTGCCCTAGTCCTATGCCAGGACACAAAGAATCTGAGTACTGGTGGATTTCAGCACCTACTTCAGGCCTACCCATAGGCACCTCCTATTGAGCACAAACTGCACAATTATTCAGAGAAGTCCTGGGTACTTCATCACAGGACAAAGCTGTTTCAGAACTTGTATCATGAATCCTGAAGGAGGGTAGGAGGGCTCATTTGTCTTCTGGAGAATAAATGTTTCTGTTAGGCTAAATGCTGCTTGAAATGGTACCACCTACAGGAGGACATTGCCTACTAAGATATACCAGGATAGTATTATGTCCTTCTGTAGACTGTTGTTAGCAGTATCAGTAGAGGCATCACTGCAAGAATAGCAAGTGGTTGCATGTCAACCAATCAGCCATTTTAGAACTTTGAAAAACACACTCATCTGTAATACAAGAACTTTTGGAAAATGAGATCTACTTACGAAGAGTTTAAATAAAGGGTCTTGTACCTACAAAGTAGTCAACAAATATTGGATCTTTTTGAAAATGGATATCTTATTTCAGATAAATGTCTTATTTAGGAGTATGGCTCAATATCCAAATAGTATTCTTCTTGATAAAATAACATTTTTAATAATGTAAACACATTGAAATGAAAATATAAAGTGAAACAAGAGAATATATATATGTATTATATATTTAAAAGCAAAAGAATTATTCTCTATGAATACAAAGACCTGTTAAAAAGTGCAATCATTTCTTACATTTAAAACTATCATTATTATTTCATTTTCTTATTAATTATATTTGGCTATTTTACTGGCTTCATTTTTAAAGAAGTGCTGACTCACAGAATAGTTACAACCATGGCACAGGAGGATCATTGATGTGGGGTGTCAGTGATGAGGGATACATGGAAGGAAGTTCACATGGGCATACCTATAAGACATATAAATGTGTTCAAATGTTCATGGGGTATTGTCACAGTGGGAGGAGATTCACACAATAACCAAAAGAATATCAAATTCCCATCCTGGGGAGCTCGCCACATTCTCTAATGGAACAACAACAATTCCCCAAGTACAGGGAAAATGATGCGTGAAAGAGGATAGTCCATTGATGGGTCCTTGATATTCATGACTATGCTTTTGAGCCTTTGCTCTTGAAATTGAAACTTAGCCAAGTGTTGTAGGGTCTAAGAGTTACTTGCTGGGACCCTCCTTGTTGCTCAAATGTGGCCTCTCTTTAAGCCAAACTCAGCATATAAATGCAATAACTTCCCCCTAGAGTGGAACATGACCCCTTGGGATGAGCTTCCCTGGAACCCAGGGATTGCTACCAAATACCAATAAGCAATGCAACTGGAAAAAAAAAAAAAAGACCTTGACCAAAAGGAAGGAAAGGTAAAGACAAATGAGTTTATATGGCTAAGAGACTTCAAAGTGAGTTGGGAAGTCATTCTAGAGGTATTGTTTATGCATGTCTCAGCAGGATCTCATTGACAGCCAAAGTAGATACTGCCCCAAATAGTGGGGCTCCTGAGGGCTCTGGGGACATCCAGACATTATAGTCAGGGCAGATAGCTCAGGGGTTTGGTGCCTTGCCAGTGGGCCCTACTTTGGAATTTATGCTCTCCAGTGTGACAGAGTTGGACTTAGTTGTAGTTTCCCTAAACATGGCTCTTCTGTCCTTCCATCTGAACTTATAATTAGCACTAGAGTTGATCAGTGTAATTCCAAGAGACTTAAATCTTTGGACTGTCCATGTGCCAGCTGGGACCTGATGTCAACAGAGTTGCAACACTTACTCTCCAGTGCATTGGAATCACCCAGGACAACTAACAAGAAGGAGATGATGGATAATCAACATATCAAGGAACCAAGAGTGTCCATAAGTGCAAGCAAGAGAGTCCCATCCATTGGACTTATGAGATTGAAGTCCTCCTCAGTTAAATGTGGAGCGGATATCACCATCCCAGAATCCTCGGGATTGGTGAAGGAGCTATGAACTAAAGTAGACTTCATTTTCAAAGAAGTTTTGGATCACAGAAGGATTCTACTATAGACTTGTGATTCTAGCACTGGAAGATATATCATTAATCTGGAGCGAGTGGCCACTGGAGGTTCTGAGGGTGGGGAAAGGGAAAAAAGGTATTACATGGGGGCATTTTCAGGACTTGAGAATAATCCTGAATGACATTACAATGACAGATACAGGACATTACGTATCTTGCCATAACCTACAGAATTGAGTGGGAGAGAGTGTAAACTACAATGTAAACTATAATCCATGCTTAGTTGCAATGCACCAAAATATGTTTATCAATTGCAATGACTGTACAAACACTAATGAAAGATGTTGCTAATGTGGGAAAATGTGGGAGGTGTGGGGAGTGGGGCATATGGGAATACCCTAGATATTCTCTGTAACATTTATGTAATCTAAGTATCTTTTTTTAAAAAAGATTTTATTTTATTTTATTCATGCAGAGTATTGCAAACTCACCAAATGTCATTGTTTCAAATAACTACTTAATTTATTTTAAAAATAGTTTAAATTTGGAGAGAGAATATTGTGCTGAATATGTGGTAATAGACAGCCAAAACTGAGACGAAAACATTTAAGGAAATTTAGTACTCATATTTTATTGTAACAATTATTTCAGCAACTTCCAAGATATATATATATATGCGCATGTATATGTATATATATGTATATATATGCGCATATATATGTATTTTACTTTTGTGTGATAATGGTTTTACTCAAAGCAGTAATTACATTGGTGATGCTTCTAATTGATAACATAAAATTGTTTTTAGCTCTTGTCTGTATTTTTTTATAACTGATTTTTTTCCCATCCAAATTAGTTACATTTGAGTAAAAAATCCGTAAATTGTTCAATTTTACTTAGCTTTTATAATATTTTATTTGATATGGTAATTATTGAATCATTTGCACCATCAAAACGATAAATAAGTTCTCTTCACTTAAAAACTGTAGGAAGTCAGGAACTGATAGAACTCACAATTGGTATTTTGAAGGCTAGAACAAAAAATGCAAAAAAAAATATAATATTGAAAAACAGAGTCAGTTAAATATTGACTGAATGTTTTTGATGTGAGAGACATGATAAAAGCATCAACTTTCAAAACCTTAAGACAACAGTGTTGCCCACTATGGGTAGGCATTTAATATTTATTTTTCATTTGTTTCATTTTTTTTCCTGTTTTAGCTTGATTTTGTTTTCAGGTGCATAGAATTACATTAATCTCAATGCTGTTCTCATTATACATTCTTATCATTGGCCCATGAATGGCCTCCTATTAGTTTAAGAACTAAATTTTTGATACGAATTTACTTCAAATTATATGCTTTCCCTCCCCCATACCAATTTTCTGTCCTCCTCTTCCAGAAAAGCCATTATCCTGAATCCCACGGTTTTCTTTTGCTTCCTTTCTGTTATCTTTTAATATAGTTTTATTGCATCTATATCTACTTCTAAAAACGGTACTTTGCTGTATGTATGCTCTTTCAGGACTTATATTTCACTTAATACTATATTGCTAATATTTATCCATATTGTTGTATATTGCTGTAATTAGTTTATTTTGAACACAGGATAATATTTCATGTATTCCTAGATTTTGGCTTTTGTGTACAGCAGTGCTGCAAACACTCTGGAACACATCTTTGGGGGTACTTATGCCAGTTCCTTTTGGGTGTACACCTAGGAATGCAAGAGGGTATGAAAATATTCTTCACAAGATAATGCCAAATTATTTTCCAAAGTGGTTGAGCCAATTTATACTCCCTCTGGCAATGTATAAAAAAATTGTGAATCCACATCCTCTCCAACACTTGACATTGTCATTTAATATATTTTGACAAATGGATGAATTTAAACTGTTATCTCATTTAGCCATTTCTTGATCACTAATGATGTTGACATGATCTTTGTATGTTTATTGACCATTTGATTGATTCATGAATTTAAACTGTTACCTCATTTAGCCATTTCTTGATCACTAATGATGTTGACATGATCTTTGTATGTTTATTGACCATTTGATTGATTCAGTAAAATGACTGGTTATGTCTTTTGCCTATTTTTATCCTAGGTATTTTATTTTATTTAAAATTTTTAAAGACTTATTTTTTAAAATTTATTTCTCTCCCCTTCCCACCTCCAGTTTTCTGCTCTCTGTGTCCACTTGCTGTATGTTCTTCTATGTCTGCTATTATTCTTTTCAGCGGCAATGGGAATCTGTCTCTCTCTTTGTTGCATCATACTGCTGTGTCAGCTTTTTATGTGTGCGGCGCCTCTTCTGGGCAGGCTGCACTTTTTTTGCATGGGGTGTCTCTCCTTTCAGGGTGCAATCCTTGACACCCCTGCATGGCACAGCACTCCTTGTGCACATCAGCACTGCACATGGGTCAGCTCACCACATGGGTCAGGAGGCCCTGGAGATCGAACCCTGGACCTCCCATGTGGTAGACAGATGCTCTATCAGTTAAGCCAAATTCACTACCCCTATACTAGGTATTTTAATTGCTTTTCTATTTGCAAAATAATCCTAACTTAATTTAGAAAATGTTCATCATTTCATAAATATCTTAGTGAAAAACAAAAGATCCTGTTGTGAATTGACCCAAGTCATGTTAGTCATGCAAAACTATAGTTTCTTTGTTTTTGGTAGGTAACAGTAGCTGCAAAAGTTATCTGCAGTGGAAATGGTTATCTACTTTTCCAAAACCTCTCTACCAGGTTATAACGAATTCATGTTTCAGACAAATTCTGGCATAAATTCAAATATGCATTCAACAAACATTAATTAGCAAGCAGGCACATAATCATTCAAAATCTACTCTGTAGGCACCATGATGTCCCAGAAACCTCTTCTTTCTGGTGTTAAAGTATGATTAGGCATGTTTTTAATCTTCTAGTCAGCTTCATGTGATCAAATTTGTAGCTGGATATAGGACAAACTAAGGATGATGGTCTTATCCCCTATGGGGTCAGGTCACTCCTGTGTGCAAAGGTGGGCAATATCTTTAACAGCTGTAGCCAATTCACGTCATTTGAATCCCTTTTCACCAATGGGGAACATATTTCCAACATTGTACAAATAAAGTCATTAGTTTCATCAACAAAAACCAATTTTTTGGCATAATGTGCTAATTAGTAAAGTGTCAGTTGTAGATCAAGATAGACTTAGAGTAGCTACTCTGGTGCATGGCTCCTTCTGATATAATGCTACTTGACACTCCTTGACTATGCATTCTTGATAGAACATTGAGGATCATCCCTAGAAGCAAAGCATAAGTTCATCAACACATATAAAATTGCAATAATTATACTGAAGTATTTTAAGTTTAACAGTCATTGTAATGGACCCATACAATTCTACCCCTCCCTACTAGACATAGTTACTGCTGACAGTTTGTTACATACTTCTTCAGTAGATGAATTTATTTTTGTTGCATAAGACACATACAGTTTATAAAATATAAAATCACTATAAATCATCACTAAAGCTTAGAATTAGGACATTGGAGGTACCTTCCTGTATGACCAGACCTGATCATGACCCAATTCCTTCCCCCTGTAACTAACTTGACTTTTATGCTCTTCATGTTCTGACTTTTCACTGTAGTTTTAATTAGGGATCTCTAAACAATATAGTTTGGTTTGCCTTAATTTTTCTTTAAAGATTTGTTTATTTCACTTTATTTTTGATTTATTGCCACACCCTCCCTCAGGTGGTTCTCTCATCTGTCTGTCTGTCTGTTCATTGTTTGCTCACCTTCTCCAGGAGACACCAGGAACCAAACCTGGGACTTCCCACATGGGAGACAAAAGCTCAATAGTCTGAGCCTCATCTGTTCCCCGCGGGCTGTGGCATCTGCTCATTTTAAGTGTCTGTTCGGGGTTCAGTGTCTAGCTCTCGTTGTGGCGGGTGAGGCATCTGCTTGTCTTCTTTAAGAGGCACCAGGACCAGAATCTGGGACCTCCTATGTGGTAGGTGGATGCCCAGCTGGTTGAACCACATCAGCTTCCCTGCCTTAAAATTTTAATGCTCTTAAAAAGAAGCATTTAAAAAAAGTGATATGTGAGAGGGCCTTAAATGGGTTATCTTCTACCCCTTTAAACTAATCTTAGCTTTGGCTGTCTGTGCCCTCATAAATCAGAAATGATTCTCTTTCTCATCAAATTAGCAGATGGCTTATTTTATCGTGTATTTCCCAAGGAAGGAGTTCTATATTTACTGGCTATTAATCAGCTGTTATACAGAACTTCCCTGTTCCCAATGCATAGGCTTTCTCAGATGTGTTTGCTCACCCACCCAGCAAACGCATAAGTCTTTGACTACCATATTGGGTTTCTAGACACTTATATTGGGTTTCTAGACACTTATCTTCTAAACCTAAGCCTTATAGTGCTGAATTAGGGTTATTTCCTTAATAGATGTTGCTGCTGATTTAGTTTGTAGATGATTCACTCCCACTTCCACCCCCAATGGCTCCCTCATCCTTTGACTTGTTGTTTTTGCTTGTCTGCTCATTGTCTGTCTGTTTTTTCTTTAGGAGTAACTGGGAACTGAACTCAGGACTTCCCATGTGGGAAGTGGGTGCTCAGCTGCTTGAGCCATATCCACTCCTTGCTTGTTTTTGTTTTTTTTTTTTCTCATTATCAGCTTGTTATCTGCGTTGTCTTGCTTGGTTCTTTTTGCTCATTGTCTGTTCCTTGTTTTTGCTTGGTGTCTGCTCATTGTTTGTTTGTCTTCTTTAGGAGGCATGGGAATCTGAGCCCAGGACTGCCTGGGAGGCAGGTGCTCAACTGCTTTAGGCACATCCAGTCTCCTGTAGATGATTTTTTTTTAAGTTATAAAATTCAAAATCATTAATTTATTCAGGAAATGCAATTATCACCAAAATCCTTAATATTTCAATGATCTTTCCACATTATAAAATATTCAGAACAGATATTATCTTAAATCTATACCAAGTCATGCTGACATTATTTTTCAGAGAAATTATAGCCATTTCTTCCATTAAATGCTATGATATCCATTTTAATTGTGAACAAAGTACTTGAGCTAAGCTACTTATATACTTAAGCAAAGTGACTTAACAATTTACAGGAGGAGGAGGAGTTTTTTTTAAGATTTATTTTTTATTTATTCCCCCCCAGCTGTCTGCTCTCTGTGTCCATTCACTGCATGTTCTTCTGTGATCGATTCTATCCTTATCAGCAGCACCAGGAATCTGTGTTTCTTTTTGTTGCATCATATTGTGTCAGCTCTCCATGTGTGCTGCACCATTCTTGGGAAGGCTGCACTTTCTTTCATGCTGGGCAGCTCTCCTTACAGGGTGCACTCCTTGCGCGTGGGGCTCCCCTATGCAGGGGACACCCCTGCGTGGCAAGGCACTCCTTGCACACATCAGCACTGCACATGGACCACCTCCACAAGGGTCAAGGAGGCCTGTCACTGCTGGCAGGCATTCCAGATGTTTTTCCACAGATTTTTCTTCTCCACAGAGGACAGCTCACAACAGTTCATTGTTCTTGGTTTGCACTTTGGTTTCTTCTCACAATTGTGACCGACCCCGCGCTGCGACGCGGGCAGGAGCCTCCCCTAGGCCCGTGGCAGGTGAAAGGCTCTGGTCCCGGGAGGGCGGCGGGTCTCCCTGGGGTTCCCACGGGCGGAGGCCGGGAGCATGGCTCCGTAGTTGATTTTTGATTGACAGAAATGAGGGAGCACTCTTAGATGAAAAAGGAGCACCAGTCTCATTGAGGGCCTTCAATTTGCTGGGTTGAAATCTGTGTGAGAGGCCAATCCTATGCTCAGCACCAGGGCTCACCCAAGATGTGTGAGCTAGCATTTGTTCCGTGTTATTGAGCATAGTTTGTGATCAGCCCCATCTAGCCTGTCCTAACGCAGCAGAAAGGAGTAAAGTGTTGTCCACAGTCTAACAGGGCCCCAAATTCTGCCTCAATCTTTAACTTCTCATTTCTAGTACTTAACCTTGTTCCATTCTTTTTTTTTTTTTAAGATTTATTTATTTAATTTCCCCCCTTCCCCTCCTCCTGTTCTGCTGTTTTTGCTGTCTGCTTTGTCTTCTCTTCTCGTTTTCTCTCCTCTAGGATTCATCAGGATTTGGTCCTGGAGACTCCTGATGTGGAGAGAGGTTCCCTGTCATTTGCACCACCTCAGTTCCTGGTTTCTGCTGCGTTTCACCTTGACTCTTCCTTGTCTCTTTTTATTGTGTCATCACATTGCTGCATGACTCACTTGCACAGGCACTGGATCACCATGTGGACTCTCGTGCGGGCACTGGAACACCATGCAGACACTTGTGCTCACCACACAGGCACTCGTGCTCACTGCATGGGCACTCATGTGGGCACTGGCTCACTGTGCAGGCATGCTGTCCCTTCTTTTCCACCAGGAGGCACCAGGGATTGAACCCAGGTCCTCCCATATGGTAGGTGGAAGCTCTGTTACTTGAGCCCCATCTGCTTCCCAGTTCTATTCTTTTAATGCCCTTTATATTCCAGTACCTGGAGACAATTTTAAGATTCTTACAATTGAGGAATGAGAACAAAGCCTCATAGACTTGAGGCTACATTAAACACCCTTCCCTACTCCTACCCCATGCACCCATATGTCTTCCCACTTGGGTGGTATAGCCACACCAAAAAACGGTTTCCACTTTAGCTAGACAGCTAAGGGGAAGGAATGCAGGATGATATTGGACTTGACCTCTCTATTAGTAAGAATAATAGAACACTTATTGAGTCCTTACAAAGTATCAGGTGTGTGTTAATTGCTTCTCATTCAACATCTTATCTAATCCTCATGGTAGCCTTCAGAACAGATATGAAAATACCTTCAGTCCTATTTCACAGGAGAGACCTAGAGATGCAGGATAAAATTCCCAAGATTATATATTTAGTTGGTGACAGAGTCAGAATTGAACCCAGGTTTGACTCAAAGGTTTGTGCTCTTAATAATCATTAAACTATATTTCCAAGTTTCTTGGAAGTGGCCAAAGTACAGGTCTATGAAACTGTTTTTTTCTTCCCTATAGCCTAGGGAATATTCCACAGGTAGGGACACCTTTATAAAAATGCAAAATTGGCCACCTCTTTGGTACAGAGTCTATTATGAAGACCAAAGACGTGGTTGCACCCTTTTCTCTCATTTTCAATAATTTATCATGTGCCTTGTTTAGATACCAGGGAAACTTTAGACCAACATTTTATGTTTGTGGAGCAAATGTGCTGGCTATGCTATCTCCTGACTTTATGTAAGGTACTTTGACTAGTGCATTAAATCTTACAGGTCTCTGGAAATCATCTGTTTCGTTGTCCTGATAAAATAATCCTCCCATGTGCTGAATGAGCAACTAAGAACAAATCTTAACCATCCCATGGTCAATATTAGTAATCTGAAACTGTGTTTCCATTTGCTAATTTCAAGTAACTGAGGATTTGTTGAAGATCTAATGGAATCTAATGGATCTAGTGGAAAGAATGTGGATCAAATAGTTCTCAATTTGAAACCCACCTTGGCCTTTTCATGGATCTGTGACCTTGGGCAAGTTAACCTGTTTGGGCCTCAGTGTAGTCTGTTCTCTATTAAATGGGAATATATATTAATAATTACCTTGCAGGGTTTGAGAATTAAAAGGGTCTAGCACAGCAGCTGGTTTATTGTATACTTCCTAGATTCTCCTCTAAGCTCCGGTTAATTTTCAAGGCAATTACTCCTTTAACAAACACTATTGTGACTCTGCTGAATAGAATTATCGAAGATGCAAGTTGGAAAGGAATGTAGGTTTTCAAACCTTTGTGTGAACATCACTTGGGGAGCTTGAAAAAAGGCAAATTTCCAAAATCTAATCACTAGATATACTAATTTAGTAGGTTTGGGTTGGGGAGCAGGAGGTCTGGTCTTTAAAAAGTTCCATCGAGGATTCAGGAAGCCCCTGATATATGTCATTCACTTTCTAAAGCAGAAGCACCTGCAGCTGCATAACTTCTCAGAATCACTGCGTCCTTCCTGTTCTGGAAGGTCAGTACTCCCAGAACAGGTCCCATTGCTGAGCAGCACCAGGATTCCAGAGTTCTTCCTTATGTGGAACTGATGTCAGCCTCATTGTAACTTCCAATCATTGTCTACAGTTCCTTCACCAGAACTACTCAAAACAAATGTAATCTGTTTCCCACATGAAGCCCATTCTTGTACTTGAAGGCAGTGCTCAGATTCCTCCTGCCCCCACCCCATTCCAAGTCTACTCCTTTCAAGGCTAAAGATCCCCGGAAGTTTCAGTAGTTCCTTCTTGACATATTTTCCAGGCAATTACCACTCCAGATTTAGTAGCTCTCCTCAGGATTTTAATTGTGAAAATATTTTAATGACCCATCTGGTACAAGTAATAATGGGTCAGAATGGAGTCCACTGCACTGCCTGGCATTAACCCTTTGGTTTCTGGGGAGGTGGTGACAATTTGAGGAAGGGGTGGAAATGCTAGGGAGCTCTAAGAAGCACAACTGTTTACCAACTGGTCCTGAAGTGTTTCAGTATTTAACCATCAGTGTGGCCATACAATAGCAGGGCATACATGCTAGATGTCAGTCCAATCAACCCCTCTTTTAGAATACAATTCTTGTATTAACACAGTACTGTACAGGTAATCTGAGGGACAGTGTTGGGTGGGACTGCTTTAGCTTCAAAGGACCTGTATCACACAGTAGGCTATGTGTCTGGTAGTAAAACAAACCTAGGAAATATTTTCAACTGATCTGCTGTGAATCTATTTTTATTGTACTTCTTTATCGTACTTCTGCATTTGATTATTTGAACCTGAATGTAGTTTCATTTAGCTTGATTGCTATTCATTGTGAGATTTGCGGTCCAGTTTCTGCTGTCCATTAGGACTCTTGGTTAGTCAGGCAACATGTCCTCATGGCTCATGACTTCATTGGCCTACAGTTGATTGCTTTTGATATCATTATTGATAAAAAGGTTGAAGGAGATAGGACCGAAAAGACTGCATACCACTAGATTCCTCTCTGCAGCAAGTGTTCAATCCATTCATTCAGAGTTGACCATACTTGGAAATCAATGTTACAATAACAAAAAATGATATTTGAATTCAACTCCAGACCTCTTGAGTCAGCATCCCCAGAATGTAAGACCCTAGAAATAAGGATTTTTCCAGAACGTCCCAAGCAGTTGTGATGTACACTCAGTTTCAGAGAGCACCATTTTAATGGACACCCTTTGTATATTATATCCAAACATGAATCTACTTACTGGGAATATGTTTACTCCTTTTTACTAAATTTTGTCAACCTACTTCCTTTAAACATCATTATCCGCTATTTCAAAAATTGCAAATTGTTAATAGCCTTTCAAACTTTGAGTAATTACTTTCTTCAAGAGGAATTTTTCAGATAAGAAAATGGAAGAAGTTAAATGACTTGATTTGGTTCCTTTTAATGTGTCCTGGGAGGTTTTTTTTCCTCCTCACACTCTCTGTTCAAACAATTTCTTTTAATTTAGGTCATTCTGAATCTGTAGACTTCTACTTTGAAAATTTTAACAATATAATTCCTAAAGAATTGCCTTCACCATTGTATTAGTCAGCCAAAGGGGTGCTGATGCAAAATACCAGAAACTGGTTGGTTTTTATAAAGGGTATTTATTTGGGGTAGGAGCTTACAAATACCAGGCCATAAAGCATAAGTCATTTCCCTCACCAAAGTCTATTTGAAGCAAGATGGCCGACGACGTCTGTGAGGGTTCAGGCTTCCTGGGTTCCCATGTTCCTGGGGCTTGCTTTTCTTTAGGTTCAAGGTTCCTTCCTTCCTGATGCTGGCTTCTATTTCCTCTGGGTGCTGACTTCCTGGATCTTCAGCATCAAACTCTAACATCAGAAATCCCTGCATCGAAAGCTCCAACTCTGTCCTTTTCCATGCCTTTTATCTGTGTCTCCATCCACCAAGGGGTGGGGACTGGGTGGGGACTCCATACACTAATGATAACTCAATCATGCCCAGGTACAGATCAGACTACAAACATGATCCAATATTTCTTTTTGGAATTCATCAATTATATCAAACTGCTAGAACCATATATTGTTTTTTCTCTACCTTAACTGAAGGGAGTATGCCTCTGATATCCTAATTTTATTTATTTTGTGTATTAAGCAAATACTTAGAACTTTCCTGTGCCAGGTACTCTTCTAACAGGTTTATACATATTAACTCTTTTAATCCTCATAGCAACTCTATGAGATACATTATTGCCTTTATTTCACAGATCAAGGAACTGAAGCATATACCTCTTTCAGGTTTCAAGTTTTAGTTCTAATTTTTGAGTGTTAGGTGATGAGATGCATGTTTATCTGGTTACAGGTTTTAAAAATTAAAGCTTCAAAAGTGGTGTGAAGGTCTGTGGTAGTTTGAGGCCCTAGTGCAGTCCAGAAAAATATGTTCTTAAATTAATCCATTCCTGCGGGTGTGAAACTATTGTAAGTGGGACCTTTTGATCCAATTCAGTTAAGGGCCGTTTAATTTGATTACTTCAGCAAGGAGTAGCCCAGGCTGCATCTTGATTCTCTTGTTGGAGTCCTTTATAAACAGGATAAATTTGAGAAGTAGAAAAGACCCAGGAGCTCAGAGAAGAACCCACAGAAGCTAAGAGAAAAAGCCATAAGGGCAAGAAAATGAAATCAATGGAGCCCAGGAGAGAGAAAGTTACAGAAGGGGCAGCCAGAAGCTGAAAGTAACAGAGCCTGGAGGAGAAGGCAGACACTGGCAGATGCTGTCATTGTGCCCTGCCATGTACCAGAAGACCAGGATCAGTGGCAGCTATGTCTTTGCGGTAAAAGCTTTGTCTGATGCCTTGATTTAGACATTTTTCTCAGCCTCAGAACTGTAGGTTTATAAGTTCAGAAATCCCTATTGTAAAAACCAACCCACCACTGGTATATTTCCTTGGCAACCTTTAGCAAACTAAAACAAGTTCCTTGGGTGAGTATGGGATGGGGATTGGTAATTTAGAATCACTGAAGTTTTAAAGACATATAGGTGCCACATATTGTCTTTGATGAATATATAATGTCACACACACACATATCAAAAATACCTAGATGAGGCTGTGATTAATAAAATGAATTTAATTTAAAAATTTTAAATTTGTGGCTACTTTTTGACATCATGTGTTTTCCCAATGAATAATTACTAAGCATTTAACTAATATCCCGTGGGTTCTCCAACATTTTTGGCATTAAAAAAGATTTTCATACTTGGAAACACTAGAAGTCACTAACATAAAGCATCCCTCAGTAGGCTTTGTTTTTCCTGGGTGAAAAGTCCAAATTTTGTTGGTTGGTACTCATATCATCCTATCAGCTTGTGTGTTTTGGTTGCCATCTTCTGTACTTTATCCAACACTGCTCTGATGGTCTTAGAAGAATTTAGAAACTCCTCAGGACATTTGTTGTCATACAGAGATTAGATAATAATGAGTTTTGTTTCCATCACATTTTCTGACTGTACTACATATTTTCCAGATTCTTTTGGCCACAACTACTCATTAGTCCTATCTTCTAAGAAATTGAAGTTAGGATTTCTTCTCTGAACTGACTTTGAAGTTTGAAGCTAAGAGATGATTTCCTGTGCTGCAATCTGGCTGCTGGTTTCCTCAGCTTTCTCTCATGGTTCTGGGTGTACCACCTCCCTTTCCCCTAACTGGAAACATCAACAACAAGCTATCACTCAGACTCCCCCTCCCCCTTTTTTACCAACCCCTCTCTCTGTACTAGCTCTTTCCCCTATTAACATCCTTCAACTCTCTCATCTCAGAAAATAAAACCTTCTCACAACTCCATATCCAACTCTAGTTATCTCTATCTCTCTTCACTGTTACATCAGCACTTCTTGAATTAGTGTTTTCCTTCACCAAAACTTTCTCACTTCCCATCATTCCTTAGCTTGTGACAATCTGGCTTCATCATTCCATTGAAACAACTCAAGTGTAGGTCAAAATTGAACTGCTTATTTCAAAATCTACAAGACACTTTTCGTTCTTACTTTACTTGGTTTCTCTGAAGCGTGAGCATTACTCACACTGCCTCCATTGGGTAATGCCGTCTCATGTCTCTAAAGCTGTGACCAGGCTGTTCCCTCATCCTGGAATGGTCTATCCCTTTGCTTTAACTGCTTAAATGCTATGCATTCTTAAGATTCAGTGTAAGTGTCACTAACCTGGGAGGCCAACCCTGATCTTCCATTCAGCTTCAGGGTGAGTTAGGGACTTTCAGAGCACCTTGTACATATCTTTATAATAGCATACAACACATTCTATGAAAAATGTTCAGTGTTAACTTCTACCTTGGCTAAATATTCTGTGTTCATTATCTACAAATTAGAAAATCCAATGAGCATAATGAAAAAAAGTCTCCAATAACATCATAACCCAGGGAGAACCACTACTAGTATTTTGAGCTGTACCTTTCCAATGCCTACTCATACACACACACACACATTGTGTATCTTATATCCTGAATATTGTTCTGTATTCTATGTCATCATTTTTGAGGCTTCAGTGTATGCATTTTATATGTATCCTAATTTATTCAAACCATTCTCTTTTCATGGACATTCAAACTGCTCCCTCTCCCGGTATTATTTAACATACTGTGATAAATATCCTTATACAAACATTTTTGTATAAGGACATTTTGTCCCATTATATTCTTAAAAAAGATTTCTAGAAATGGAGTTAAAGGAGTAAGGAGTATTTTTTTTTTTTTTAGGTACCAGGGGGTAGACATTGAACCCGGGACTTTGTCTGTGGGAAGCCAGTGCACAACCACTGAGCCACATTGGCTTCCTTGTTTTTTTTTTGTTAGTTTTGCTTGCTTTCATTTTTCAGGAGACACCGGGAACTGAACCCAGAACCTCCCATGTGGGAGCTGGGCACTCAACCGCCTGAGCCACATCTGCTCCCAAGGACTGTTTTAAGTTTTAGGACTTTTGGTACATTTAGCCAGATAAATGTTTAGGAAATTAACTCAGTTTATGAGAGTGCCTGACCACATAGTACTATAATTGCTAGCTTACATTGTTCCTTCTCCTCCCTTAATGTTTTGGTGCTTGAGAAGGATGCTGCTGCTTTTCATGTTGATTCCTATCAAATTGTCTGGCATACAATAGGTGCTGAGCAATTGTTTGTTAAAGAATGTATCTATATTTTTATGAGTTTTATTTCTGTGTTGTTTTTTAAAGACAGCTATTCATGCCTGGCTTTAGGGAAAAATTTTTCCAAAATTAAAATTAGTTTACATCTGTAAGTGGAATACACTGCAGCAACTGTAAATGTTAATGCAGAAGCATGACAACTGTTCATGACATATTATTACCTGAGAAGAATAGGGTGCACAACAAAATGTATAGTATGATTCTATTTTTGTAATGCACACCTATGTGAATAAATTACATTTACAGAATTGTAATCGGAATGTACGGTGTTTTATTATCTCTATTAAGAAAGTCTATGGATCATTTTACAACAAATAAATAAACAATTTAAATCATCCATATTAATGGTGATATTTCTGCCACTTCACTAGGAGATCACAAGGAGAACAAGGGCTATAACTGCAGTTCAGTCACCATGATATAGTATAATTTATTCTGCTTTCCTTGTGCAGTTTCTCTAACCATATACTAGGCATAATGAAGTCTGTTCTGTATCTTCCTTCAAGAGATATTGTGAAATAATAGAGGTTATTTGGTGTTCCTGGGAGGAAAAATTGGTATAGAAATCCTGGGTGTTTTTATTTATTATTAGTATTTCCTACCACCTCTCAATGTCTTGAAATGACTCTGAATCTTAATGGGTGTGACAAGAGATTTCTTTGGAGGTTGAGGGAAAATCTGGTGAAATATAACACAATATCACAGATAAAATAGTTATTTTTATTGCTCTAGGAGCTTACAGATTTATGGTCCTTACCAGCCATCATGCTCTTGTGGCTTCTGGGCATTCCTTTATGACTTTCTGGGGATTTTGTCTCTCTTTTTTTTTTAAGTAGTATTCTTTCTGACTGTGTTAAGGGAGAAATTTGAAAGTGTGAGTTTGTGAATCTTTATTTACTGCCTGTGACAGTTTAAAGTTATTTTATGAATCCACAAAAGAAAAAGATTACATTTTTGATTAATTCATTCTTGTGGGTGTGAGGCCTTTTTGATTGGATTATGTCAGTGAGGGAGACTCAGTTGAGTCTCCACCCTCTTGCTGGGTCTTAAATAAATGGAGACACACAGAGAGTTACACAGGAAAAAAGAGCTCTGCCATTGTCCCCCTGCCATGTGAGAGAGGACTCAAAGATTGCTAGCAGCCAAAGCTTAAGCATGAAACCCGCCAAGAGGCTGGGCCCATGGAGTACCTCAAAGCTGAAGAGAGGAGCCACATGCCTGATAGCCCACAACTGAACTTGGGAAGAAAGCAGAGCAGCCAAGACTGAGAGAAGAGGCCTGGGAAGAGATAAGCCCTCTGTCTGATTGCCCACAGCTGAGCTCCAGGAGATGGTAGTTTCTGGAGGGGAAGGTGGGGACCACAGCAGAGATCACCTGCCATCTTTGCCATGTGGCAGGAGACCAAGATAACCAACAGCTGACTATAGGGAGAAAGCATCTCTGATGGTGCTTTTATTTAGATATTTCATGGCCTTGGAACTATAAGATTTTCCCCTAAATAAAATTCGCATTATAAAAGCCAACCCATTTCTGGTACTTTGCAGCAGCAGCCCTTTGGCCAACTAAGACACTACGCATATGTCAAAATTAAAAAAATTACCTGACGATATTTGAGATAAAAGAATTGGTGCTTTCAGTCTATCCATAATAACATTATTGCCTTTCCCTTCATAAAACATCAGATTCAGAAAAATGGAAAGCACCAGATTTAGAAAGATGGAAAATTCTATTGCAATTATTAGTCAAATCATTTTCTAGGCAGAATTCATAATACTTTTTCCAGATTCCTGGTATAAAAGATTATTTCTTATTTTTTCTTTTATAAAGTTAAGGAGATACATTATAAGTTTTATTTAGTTTTATACCTTTTAACTTTTTAGGAACTGTCTCATTCAAGACCAAAGAAAGTTTAGGATAATCTTATTATGCAACATAATGATAATAATTAATATTATCTTTTGAGAGCTAATAGTATTCCAAAAACTGTTTAATGTGTGGGAAGACAAAACAATAGATTACCATTCCATAACTCTTTGGGAAGGTGTCACGACTAAAAAGAAGCTATGAGTTAAAGCCTTCATAAAGAATTTGCATAGATGGGCTAGATAATCTGTGAGGTACTTTCTGACTATGGGGTTTTAAGATGAGTATTGTACTTCTGCTTCAAAGGGAGAATTACACCTTGAGAAAAATATAGGAGAGAATTTGTCTGGAAAGAGAGCAGGTAATTCGCTGGGAGGTGAGATGGGGGTGCCAGGGAAAATTCTATCCATGTCATTAATCAGACATGGTAAGTACACTACCCCTATCTCTTAGCTCCTTTTTCTTCTTCTTCTTTTTATTTTTTTAATAAATTTTTATTACAGAAGTTGTAGATTTATAGAAAAATAATGTAGAAAATACAGTGGTCCCATATATTGCCCCCATTTTTAGCCTTGCATTAGTGTAGTATCCTTGTTACAATTGATGAAATAAGATTATATTAATTGTATTATTAATTGTGGCCCATAGTTTATATCAGAGTTCCCAGTTTGATTTAGTGTTGTTAATTACATTAACAATATTCTGCTATCATCACCACCATACATCAACAAAATTTTCCATCACCCCAAACAGAAATTCTGTAGTTCAGATGTCCCCAATTTCCTTATATTGGCTTACACTTAAGCATTGACTCCCCATCTCCTAAGCCCATTCAGGTCCCTGGTGACCTATATTCTAGTTTCTGACTCTATGAATTTGCTTATTCAAGTTATTCCATATCAGTGAGATCATGCAACAGTTGTCTTTGTGTCTGGCTTATTTCATTCAATGTGATCTCTTCACAGTTCATCTATGTTGTAGTACGAATCAGAACTTCATTACTTTCTGTGGCTCCGTAATATTCCATTGTACCACATTTTGATTATCTGTTCATCTGTTGATGGTTGCTTCCATCCTTTGACAATTATGAATAAAGCTACTATGAACATTGGTTTGGAAATATCTGTTCAAATCCCTTCTTTCAATTCTTCTGTGTAAATACTTAGAAGTGAGATTGCTGGGTCATATGGTAATTCTTCACTTAACTTCCCAAGCGTTCTCTTTTCTATACGGAAGTATGTTTCTTTCCTTCACCTCTTGAATGTCTCTCCCTCCTGACACCTTAATAGAGTTAGGTTTCTTTGTAAAAAAAGGAATATCTTCTAGGATAATTAAAAAAAAATTACAATTAGTATCTATGGGCAGTTATTAGTTGCCATTTGCTATGCCAGGCACATTATTTCATGTCATCCTTAAAGCAACTCTGAAGATTTCATCTATTCCCATTTTACAGATGAAGAAACTGTAATGGTTAAAACTGTTCAATATCCCACAGGTGGTAAATGTTAGAACTGCAATTAGAAAGACAAGCCACTTTACACTCTGTCATTTGGCAAATGGTGAAAAACAAATATTCTGTAAGTTATACGAGTAATTAAAATAATATTTTACAAGGAGCCCTCAGTAAATATTAATAACATGAGTCAAAATTATGCAAATAAGTTCAGAGGTTCCCAATTTCCTTACATTGGCTTAAAATTTTGTTTTATTATTTGATAAAAATTATTAAGTCAGCACCTAGAAATACCTGCACTTTTTAAAGTTTTATTAAACATTGGGCAAACATATTATTTCAAATTCAATTCACTTAACATTTATGGAGCACCTGCTATGGTCTGGGTGCCAGTGTATTAAGCTTAGTAATCAGCATCCATTTTTACAAAGAAGCCACATTTAGAATTGTAGTATGTTAGAGCAGAAAAGAGGACTTAGGGATGTGGGTGGCTCAAGTGATTAAGCTACCACTGATGATATGGGAGGTCCTGGGTTCAGTTCCTGGTGCCTCCTGGAGAAGAAGAGCAAGACAGTGTGAGCTGGCATGACAGACTGTCATGGTGAGCTAATACAACATGATGATGCAATAAGCAGACATAAAGAGGAAACACAATGAGAGACACGACAAAGCGGGGAGCGGAGGTGTCTCAAGGGATTGAGTGCCTTTCTCCCACATGGGACATCACAGGTTCAGTTCCCATTGCCTCGTAAAGAGAAGATGAGCTGACACAGAGAGCACACAGTGAATGGACACAGAAAGCAGACAGCAAGTACAAACAACCCGGGGAGGTAATTAAAAAAAAAAAAAGAAATCTTAAAAAAAACCCAACAGAATAGAGGGCTTAGAATCCACAGTCTATTGGTTGTCACTCTGTGTTCTAAAAAGCATTTTGACTCTGCCTCAGTTTATCTATGACCATCTTTGGGTACGGAGGAAAAACTGAGAACCAAAGAGGAGTCTGAGCAGGAGAATCATGCTCTGTCCTGCTGCCTTCAAACCAGAGCTGCTCTAAACTTTCACATAACAACTCTTTGGGAGTTCTCTCATTTTATAGGTAAAGAAACTCAGGGCAGTGAGGATCTGGGGTCAACAACATGGAAGGCTAAGCAAGCACAGAAACAGAATCCTTCCATTTGATGAGCCATGCGCTTGTTTTCATGGCCCTCTTTAGGATCATGTTTTTGGGATCCTCGGCAGAGCTAGTCGCATTGTACTCAGATGTTCATATTGTGGGCATCAACTAATAGCAAATGTGGTAAATTTGGGGCTCTTGTGAAAGTATAGTCATCAAGCGGGATGTAATTTTCTTTATTGACTTTGGTGCCAGGACTTAACAACTCTAGCATGTCTCCAGTTGAAGTTCTGACATTACAGTTAAAAAAATTTCAAGCTTACATTCCTAGCAATAGAGTAAAAATCACATGCCACTCCATTTCCATGTCCTCTTAACAAAGATTCTGATAGAGAGAAGATAGAGTATGAATTAGGGGAAAACACTCATCATTAATTCTAGCTAATCATGTGCTAACACTATAATTTTTTGTGGACTTTCTGGAACATTGTATTTAAAGAAAAGATACAAAGCATTGTCTTTATACTATTTCAACTCATTCTGCCCTTGCCTCTTAAAGTGATTGGAAGACATGGAGACTCAAGTATTTAATAACAAACCAAAGTCTAGTGTGATTAATCAGTATTATGAAAATTGTATTAACTATTTGACTAGAATGACTGAAATTTGTTCTGCTTGAACTTTAAAGCCCAAGACATTGACTTTTCTGATCTTGGGACTGGAGGATAGAGGCAAGGTGGCATTCTGGAACTTCAAGCTTAGGGATGCCTTTAATGAAATGGAGAAGAGTAAGGAAGCATCTAAATTCAATTAGAGACTAGTAGGGGCAGATTAAATCTGCAGCTGGAAGGGATCACAGAGCAGCTGCAGCTAGATCATCATGGTGACTGTAACCCAGACAAGAAAAACAGAATGTGGGAGGCAGTCTGCTTGCAATTTCCTTATGCTAGTATTAAAATACTGTTAGAGCTTACTGATTTTTTTCATGAAGAATTTTTTCATGTTTTTTTCATGTTTCATTAAACATAGATCTTGATGGTTTTTTTTTGTAGAAAGAAAAATGATGTTCATTAATAAAAATGCCCATTTCTTTAGGTAGTTTCCTTTTTTTATTTTGCTCAGGAAAAGAATACTGTGACAAGAATCCTCTACTGCTTATTTGTGTGTGTTGCGGGGGCAGCGGGGGCACATTCTGATTATTTCCTTAGGAGAAATTCAGACTCTTGGAGTGAAGGTATATGTGTAATTAATGTGTAATCCAATTATCTTTCTAAAAGTGGTTGCCCTTTTCTATAAATTTCTGACCATTTGTTGGGAATTCACAGAAATATTAAATGTATTGCTTTTTAAAGAGACTCCTGAAGTTTGATGGAAATCTCAGAGACCAAATGGATCATTTCTACTGTAATAGATATTCTGAGCATTCTCTCCTTACTAAGGCCATGACCCTTTCTAAGGTGTATACTCAACCTTCTTTTCTATCGTTCTGCCTTGTCAATACTGAAAGTCTTAGCTAAGTGAACTATTGAGCCAACTGGGACAAATTATTTCCCTTAAGAATTTGAAAAATGAGGCATAAAGTCCAGAAATTGAGGTAATGTAGCTAGGCATGCTAGATTCTGGAACTCTAAGGTCTGTAGAGTTGGAGCCAAGAATGGACATGTGGCAAATTACAAACAAGCTGAAGAAGAAAAATTTTTCTAGACAGAGAATGTGGAAAAAGAAGCAGACACTAGATGTCAGTGGCCATGAGGCCCAACAGAGTCAACCACCCATTCTCTGTCTATGAATTTAGAACATTTCTGACAAAAGATTATATTTCAGATTGATACATTTTTTTGGAAAAAATTACAAAACCAGAATCATTGCTATCAGACCTGT
The DNA here is from genome assembly GCF_030445035.2 of Dasypus novemcinctus. Lineage (NCBI taxonomy): Eukaryota > Metazoa > Chordata > Mammalia > Cingulata > Dasypodidae > Dasypus > Dasypus novemcinctus. Next base: position 43,993,373 of record NC_080674.1, on the reverse strand, counting down.
CCCTAACTGTTTGGGCACCTGAGCTCTCACTCACCCAACTTTGCTCTGATTTATCAAGTACAACGTTCCTCAGATATCATCACAAATCAGAATTACCTGGGGGACTTGCTATATCACAGATTTCTGGGCCCTATTCTCTGAATTTCTGATTCAGTCATTCTGAGGGGGAGCCTGAGAATTTGTTTCTAAAAAGTTCTCTGGTGATGCTGAGACCACACTATGAAAACCATTGAACCAGAAAGAAAGTAGGAAAATTTCTTAGAGAAGAAATTCACTCTTAAGAAGGTATTCTTAACATTATCCTTTTCTCCTTTCTGATTCCCTATAAGACCCAGTCTCCACCCCTTGAAACCCTTTCTCTCGGCTGCATACAGTTCTAACATGGCACTTATAGCTTGGTAATTGCTGTCTACCCAAGGAACTGTTAACATCCTGAGAGCAAGGACCAGTGTGTTTTATACGTGTTTCCTCACTGACTATCAAAATACTTAGACGTGGCAGCCATGAAATACAATTTAATTAAATGAATGAAAGAACGAATGAGAATTCCTTTCTTCTCTCACTGACTCTTTAGGTCTGTAAAAATTTCATCTCTGGTGGACTTGATTTCTCAATTTTTTTCTCTGGTAAAACCATGAGGCTGTTGTTTATCTCTTCCTTGAATGGAATTCTTCAGAAAAAAATGGTCTTTCAGGATGCAGTAAATCAGGGTAAGGGAAAATATGTGTGTGTGTGTGCATGCTTGTACAAATGTGTGTGTTCTATTTTACTTTCTTTATATTCCTTTCCTGGTGTTTATCATGCTGTTACAACAATTGTGGCAAGTTAGTGGGAGATGTCTCTCCCAGCACATGTATCCCCTTGATCCTTGTGGTTTACAACTCTTGACTATGCTTGGGTAGCAATACATAAACCACAAAACAATATTGTCATTCATTAATGAAATTTCTCATGACTCAACAGTATCTTGATATGGTTCAAGAGAGCATTAGACTAAGAATTAGCAATCCTGGATTCTAATTCTAACTTAAGCTTTAATCAGTTGCATACCATTCAACAGTTCTATCCACTTGATTTTACAATGAAGACTTAAGTCCAAATGCTATCAATATTCCTTCCCAATCTTAAACTCTCACAGGCTGTGAAGTTGAGATACATACATTTTGAAGAAATATGACATGTTTTATGCTTATGTCTATTTTTGTACTCAGGTTAGATGCCTATGTCCTTTTAGGTGGTAAAAGAGATCATTTTCTGAAGTAAGGACATTCCAAAGAACTACGGATTGTGAAGTATAGCAGCAACCTGTCCCATGTCTTCAGATCCTCTAAAAGTGAATGGAAAAGAACATTTAAAAAGAAGACATCTTTTGCATTTATTCCTATGAAGGAGGAAGCTAGAGTTCTTGCCCACTTCTGAGTATTTAAAAAGGATCAGCTCTTGAGTCCGCAGAAATCAGACCTATGAACATATTCCCTTCCTGGTATATAGTTTGTTCTATACTGAACATTCTCTATGAGAGATTCCTGAGTGGAGTGATTGTATGTTCGACTCCTGAAGTAGAAAATGTGACCTCAGAAATATGCTATTTGGCATCCAAAGGAAATCCAGATTTAAAGTATCAGCATGGTTACTTGCTAGCATCTTCCAAGGGTCCAGCTGTTTCTATTACAATGTGTTCATACTTCGATCTTGGGAAGTATAATTTATAGCAATGTCACAATGGCAGAATAGTTGGTAAGACTTTTTTCCCTTGCATATTTCACTTGTTAAAGAAAAACAATTTTGGGGAAGTGATGGTGAGGGCGGAGAAACATATTTTCATGGTGATGAAGCCACAGCAAATTTCCAGAGGAAGACAAGCTGTCACCTTCTTGACCTTTGGAAATTCTCCATGCAGTTTAATTCTCCACCAGTTTGCTAATTCTTAGGAATTAGACATGATTTAAAAAATTGGGGCAGTATATCATAAGTTCTTTCTATCATGGGAACTGTGTTTAAGATGATCCTTGAATAACTTGGTACAGAGTGTAGTCTAAGATATTAACTGGGGAAACGGACTTTGGCCCAGTGGTTAGGGCGGCCGTCTACCACATGGGAGGTCCGCGGTTCAAGCCCCGGGCCTCCTTGACCTGTGTGGAGCTGGCCCATGCGCAGTGCTGATGCGCGCAAGGAGTGCCGTGCTACACAGGGGTGTCCCCCGCGTAGGGGAGCCCCATGTGCAAGGAGTGCACCCATAAGGAGAGCCACCCAGCGCGAAGGAGAGAGCAGCCTGCCGAGGAATGGCGCCGCCCACACTTCCCGTGCCGCTGACGACAACAGAAGCGGACAAAGAAACAAGACGCAGCAAAAAGACACAGAAAACAGACAACCAGGGGAGGGGAGGGGAATTAAATAAAATAAAAAAATGAAAATCTTAAAAAAAAAAAAGATATTAACTGGCTTTCAATTCAAGTTTTATGAAAACCTTTACCTAAGCGAAACAAAATAAAGCAACACAAAACCAACTCAATTCCATTGTATGTTGGCTAATTTGTGCATCCTTGAATTTTTCAATTTGGTACTTACTGGAATACTTAGAAAATCTTAATATCTTTAAAGAGTCATGTTTCCTTTGTGGCAGCAAAAAAAAAAACCTTTTGACTTCCCTTTAAAAAGCTTGATTACAGGCAAATAAACATTCATAAAAGTATACATATCATTAGTGTAAAGATCAACAAATTTTCAGATTGAACATACCCATGTGTGACAGTTTGAATATGGTGAATTTACACAAATGATTATGTTTCTGAAGCAATCCATTCCTGTGGATGTGGGACCCTTTGATTGCATTAGATTTGGTTTAGAGACCTTGATTAGATTGCTTGATTAGATCAGTTTTGATTGGACTATGTCAGTGAGGTGTGACACAGGTTGGGTCTCTGCTCTTTTGCCAGGGCCTTATATAAACAGAAACAGAGGAAAAGACACATAGAGAAAGAAAGCCACCATTTTGATCCTGCCATGCAAGATAGAGGACTGCAGGAAAACAGAAAGGCCCAGAAAGGCTGAGAGATTTCCTGGAGCTTGGAATCAACAGAGCACAGAAGCATGAAAAGAGACCCCTGAGGGGTTGGGCTCATGGAGCAATTCAAAGCTGAGGAGGTCAAGCCCTGCCATATGCCTGATGGGCCACAGCTGAACTCCAGGAGATATGAGACCAGAGGGGATGGTAGGGACCTCAGCATAGATCATCTACCATCTTGCTTTGCTATGTGGTAGGGCACCAGGATCACCAGTAGCTGACTTTGGTAATAAAGCTCCTCTGATGGTGCTTTGATTTGGACATTACATGGCCTTTAAACTGTAAGATTTCCCCTAGTGAAAGCCCCATTATAAAAGCCACCCCATTTCTGTTACCTTGCATCGGCAGCCCTGTGGCAAACTAAGCACTTAGATCAAGAAACAGAATGTTACCAGCACCAAATAACTTCCCTCATGATCCTTTCTAGTGCCTAATTGCCATGCCCACCAAGGGTAACCATGATAACAGCATGGCTTACACATGCCTGTTTTTATACTTTATAAAAATGGCATTATACACTTATATTTTCTGTCTGGCTTCTATCACTCAACATTATGTTTGTGAGAATCATCATATTGTATCATGTTGAGTGAGGTCATTGATTCTCATTGCCATGCAATATTTTATGTGTAAATATACATTATTATTTATCAGGCTTACTGTTGATAGTATTTTGATATTTCTGGTTTTCTGGCTATTATGAATATGGCTGCTATGAACATATAAGGACATGTCTTTGGGGAATAAGTGTATGTATTTGGATGGATGTAAACTTAGGAATAGAATTGTAGCATCTTGAGGTGGGCATATATTCAGGTTTAGTAGAACATTGCAAAACAGGGCTTGTTGCAAAGGGTTTGAAACAATTTACCATCTCATCCTTGGGTCCTTTTGATATTCAAGAGGTGCAAAGGAGAAAGAATGATTGAACAAAGGGCCCTGGCATTGGAGCCAGACTGCTGTAAAGTATAGAAGACTGACCAATCCATCTGTCATCCTGGAAGCCCTGTTCTTTTACTAATTCCTTCCTGTTTAAGAAACTCCTGAATTCCTCCGCCTCTCTTGTTCAAGTGAAGGTGACAGTGCTCATCTGATATTGCCCTGCACTTCCCTTAGAAGATCTGAAGTAGTTTTTAAAATGTCTATACTAAAGAAAGTTCAAAAAAGGAACCTCTAGAGAAGATTACTGCTCTCTGACTAGTGTCAAGAAAATGTTAAATGAGCTACAACCTACACCCTTTTTTCTTTTTCTTTTTTTTTTATTTATTTATTTTTATCACCCTTTTTTCTTAGTGGTCTTTATTTAGTTTGCTATAGATGTTCACAAAGGTAATAAAGACAGAAAAGTGAAATACAGACATGTTGGATTGGCCCTTCTTATTTTTTTTTTTAAAGAAGATTTTCAGTGAGAGAAAATGTAATTGTAAAAACATTTTGAGTCACCTACTTGAGCATAAGTCTGAAGAAAGCAGACTTAGTTTGAATGGCTTTTTTACAATGAGGAAATTCATTGTAAGAAAATAAGACACCCATTCAATTTTCTTTGGACAGCTCTTAGAAAGTCCTGGACATTCCATATTATCCAACTAATATTTTTAAATTCTTTTGATGTAGGTATGATCATTATTAGTGAACAAATTAGTGTTTATTACAGTTAATATGTTAATTTTTAGGTAAAATATGAAAATAAAGTAGAATAGTCTTATGTATGCATCAGTCCCTTAGGTAATCTATAATTACAATATTTGATTCTATTTCTAATTTGACTTGAAGGATAATTTTATTAAATTCAGGCATCCTAGTGTATATATCTACAGCTCTCATTTATTTTTTATTTCTTTTTCATTAAAGCAGTTGTAACTTTACACAGAAAGTATTGGGTTCTCATATACCACCCCCACAATTTTCCATTACTAACATTTTGCATTAGTGTGTTACCTTTGTTCACAATAGATGAAACAGTGGTTGCATAATTATATTATTAACTATAGTCCACAGTTTACATTAGGGTTCACTCTTTATGTTATACAGTTCTATATGTTTAAATTTTTTTTTATTCAGGTATCCTATAAGTAACCTAAACTTTCCCATTTTAACTACCTTCAAGTACATAATTCAGTTGTGTTAACTACTTTCACAATGTTGTGTTACCGTCACCACAATTCATTACCAAACTTTTACCATCATTCCAAAGAGAAATTCTGTACCAATTAAAACAGTTTTATTTTCTAACCCATTACTGCAGCATGTCTATAAATTATTTGGTACAAATTTCTTGGTTCAGAATACAATATGTACATAAACCTGGTTTCTTTAGGAAAATAAATCACACAAAATCCAGTAATGTGTAATGTCTTATTAGTGGTAATAGCCTTTCTTTCCCTCTTTCCCTCCCTCCTTCGTCTCTCATTCATTGTGTTAGGTGATAGGACTCTGTATACACATATATAAACACACACACGTGCACACATACATCAAGTTTTTAAAGTGTTAAGAAAAATTCATTGTTTTTCCAAAGCAGTGCCCTCTACTGTAGCTCAGAGGACTGCTGTATCCTCTGCTCAGGTATTCGGATTTTGTGCAGCAGTCAAGGGGGAGAGAATGAAAGCTTTTCATAGAGGAGTGAGATTAGAGGCATGCTTTAGGAAGACTATTCTGGGAAGAATTGGAATCAGGGAGAAGACTTAAAATTCCTACTGATATGGCAGAATTCCTGAAAGTCATAATCATTTTTGCAGAACAATATGAACCATTGTTATATCAAACTTAAAACACCTAATTTTGTGCTATAAATACCATATCATATTACATTCTAGTTTAGCCAACATTTTAAGAAAAATACATAGAACAAATGTGTCTAATTGAGAAAACATCAATTGTCCCCTCCCTGAAAGTACTAAAAGAAAACCACTATGATTTGATTTAAAAAGAAATCTCAGGCCTTCTCTTGAACCCCCAGTGGTCACAGGAGTAAACCTTTAGCATATTTATTCTACTGTTTTTCTTGGCAATGAGGACGTGAACAGAAAGGAGGCAGCAAGTCCAGGGAAAACAGGGGATATTGTGAAGGAGCTGTCAGATGATTGGTTGTGGATGGTGTTTTAATTTCCTAGCTGCTATGACAAATGCCACACAATGGGTTGACATAAATGACAGAAATTTATTGGTTCAGTTTCAGAGGCTAGAAGGTTTGTTTCCTCCTAGGCAATAATTCTGGCTGGCCAGCAATCCTTGGGTTCCTTGGCTTTTCCATCACATGGCTATGTCTTCTCCTTTCTTCCTGATTCAGGTGTCTCCCAGCTTTCAGCTCCTTACCTTGGCTTTCTTTTGTCTGAATGTTTTCTATTTATATAGGACTCCAGTTATCCAGATTAAGGATCTGCCTGATTCAGTTGGGCCACAGATTAACCAAAAATAACCTTTTCAAAACATCTTTTTTACGATGGATTGACACCCATGGGAATACGGTATAAGACTAAGAACTTGTTATTTTTTCTGGGCGTACATAACTCTATCTGCCATATGGTGAAGGGGAAAGAGGGGCTAAAATATTAATAACTCCATTTTATATGAAAATCTTTTTAAATGAAACCAAAGGTACTATTTACCCTTGATTTGGAATTGGTAGTGGATCTTTCGTGTTTGGTATCTTCTTTTTGTCATTTTTTTCTTTAAAGAGCAATTCACTCCTGAGGGCTACAGAGACACCCAGGTCCTATGGTCATGGCACATGGCTGCAGAGTTTGGTGCCTTGCCAGTAGGCCATACTTTGGAATTTGTGCTCCTGAGTGTGATGAGGTTGAACTCAGATGTGACTTCTCTACACATGCCTCCTCTGTTCCTTTTATTGAACTTGTGGTGGGTGCTGGGGTTAGTGTATGCCCAGACTTGAATCTCTGGACTGTCTATGTGCCAGCTGGGCCCTGAGCCTCAGCAGTGTTGCAGCACCTACTCTCCAGTTTGTTGGACTTACCCAGGTCAGCTGACAGGTAGGTGAGTATGGACAACCACCACACCAAGGAGCTAAGAGAGTCTACAGCTGTGGGCACAAGAGTCCCATCCACCAGCCATGCAGGATCAAAACCCCCTCTCAATTGAGAGGTGGAGTGGGCATCACCACCCCAGGGGCCTCAGGATGGAGGAATAAAATGTGAATTAGAGTGGACTTACTGGTATTCTACTATAGAACTATTGTGACTCTAGCAATGGAAGAAATTACATCATTTATGTGGAGACAGTGGCCATAGGAGTTGCTGAAGGCAGGGAAAGGGAAAAGGAGGTGTGATATGGGGCATTTTCGGGACTTGGAGTTGTCCTGAATGATATTGCAGGGACAGATGCAGGACATTACATATCCTGCTATAACCCATTGAATGCACTGGGAGAGAGTGCAAACTACAATGTAAACTATAATCCATGCTGTGTAGCAATGCTCCCAAATGTATTCATCAGATGCAATGAATGTGCCACACTGATGAAAGAAGTTGTCGATGTGGGAGAAGTGGGGGGTGTGGGGAGTGGGGCATATGGGAACCTCCTATATTTTTTAATGCAATATTTTGTGTGATCTATGTATCTTTTAAAAATAAACAAAAAATATATTTAAAATAAACACAACAGAACAAAACAAAAAAGAGCAATTGAATGTTCACAGGCAGGAACAGATGGAGAACATACTCTTAGAAATCACACTTGTTTCTCACTGCTCAGGCCTGGCTGTTACGATTAGAATCAGGAGAGCATGTGAAGTAGATGACTGGAAAGGCCAACCTCCTGTCTTAAGACAAAATGTTCTGGAAAGTGTACACTCTACCCTTCTGCAGCACATTAATAAATAGGCCCTTAATTATGCTCACACACCTCTATTGTATTGAGGCAACCAGTGACATACAGCAGAGCCAGAAAATCCCAGGTGGTTTATGGTTAGTGACACAAGAGCAACAGCAACACTGAGTAATGTGGTGTTTAAAGAACGATGCAACTTAATTTTTGTTAAGCCACTGCACAGATAAATTGCTTGCTTGAATAAATAGTTCTGTGGTGACCGTAGTGATACTCGTGCACAAGTAATTTTTAAAAAATCCCAGCAGAAGCTTCTTGGCACAAACTTGGTCAGCTTGCCTGTACCAAAAATCAGCTTGAGAAAAGGGTTAAGTAAACTGTCTTACAATATTTGTGAACTAGAAGCAAGTTCCCCATAAACTTTGGCTTCGCAGCAGAAATTGTTGTTTCAGGGTACATTTGAAAAGGAAGGAGGCAGTGTGTTTTGATGAGCTAGAAATAAGACAGAGACTTTGTTGCCAGTGCCACAAAAATGCACTGACTTTGTTACTAAGGGAAAATCCTTGGCTTTGCGTCACTCATAACAAAGTTGTCTTGGTTTCCCAAGGCTGCTGTAGCAAAGTACCATAAACTAGGTGGTTTAAACCAACACAATTGATTGTCTCTCAGTTCTGGAAGCGGGAAGTCTGAAAACAAAATGATGGCGGGGCTGTTCTCGCTGGGAAACTCATAGAGGAGAGCCTTTCCTTGTGTCTTCTATCTTCTGGTGGTTGCTGGCAATTCTTGGCATTCTTGGCTTGTTGATGCCTCACTGCAGTCTCTGCCCCATTCTCACACAGCCTGCTACACTGCATCTGCCCTCCTCTTCTTATGACACCAATCATATTGGATTAGGAACCACCCTAATTCAGGGTGGCCGCATCTTGCATATATCTGCAAAGACCCTATTTCCAAATAAGGTCAACATTCACAGGTTCTGAGGGTTAGGAATTGATCATATTTGAAGGGTGGGACCTGGTTCAAACCATAACAAATGTTGTGGTTCAAAAGTGATAAAATAACCTATCATACAGGAATTACAACCTCTCTCCTGACTTTAGGCTTATGAAGGTCCTACCCTGTCTTCCTTTACCACTCGTCATGTGAAAATAGGATACTATCGATAAGGATGCATTGAAAATAAGAATGTTATTTGTATGGAAGATATTATTTTAAATATCAAGCTTTCTCATTAAACACTGGATACACCAAGGACAGATTTTTATTTATCTGGAAAAACAGTTGGTGGAAGTACTACACTAACAGGGAAAACTATTATGTGTGAGGGAAGGTATATGGGACATCTGTACTTTCTGCATGATTTCTTCTATAATAAAAAAAATTAAAAAGCAGTAGGTATTAAATTTCAAAGGGAACTCTCATGTGTAAATGTTAGGACAGTCAGTCCTAGTCTATGGGAAAAATTATCAAGGGGCAGTCAACTTGTTTCATTGTTAGGCTAGTTATGTTACTCTTCCCTAGATTCAAAGACAGCCTGAAATAGCATAAAGTAACAGTGAAAGTAAATGAAGTAAGTAGAAGTTTACTGATTTTTAGAAAAATAAATTTAAAATTGTATTCATGGGCAACTATAGTAGGGAGTACAGATGCTGCCTCATAATACAGAATGCTGGGGAAACCATAAATGGAATTGAACATTTTTATCCTGGCCCATAAAGACCTCCAGAATAGATGTGAAGAAAAATAACTTTATATGTAATACATGGAGACTTGAGGCAAGGTTAAAAGGTTATCATATTTTTAAATAGGTATATACACTATACATACATGTCTAACTATAAATGTGTGTGTATATACAAACATGTGTATTATACAAAAAACTAAATTTATAAATAAAAATATAAATTGATACATATGTAAAATAATATAATGTATACAGAAGATTATTCATAAGTAAGTATGTATATAAATATATATAATATAGCTTGATGAGGAAAACACAATGATGATAATCATGTATTTTAAAGCAAAATGTGAACACTGACAAAATCCTAAGAAGTGATTTTTTGAGGGACCAGTCATATTTTTGACATGTTTGTATACATATTTTCACTTTCTTGTAAATCAAAGGAATCTAAGGAGAGGCCTTTCAAAGCAGTTCGCCCCACCCTGTGAAATAAAGATAACATTAATATATTAGAGGAAAAGGATTGGTACAATTTAAAATTCATGTTAAATTTGTATTTTAGAATAATTTTTAGAAAGACTTCATCAAAGCATGTGAAAACGAAGACTAGTTATACTGTCACTGGTTTAAAGTAACACAGTGTTATCATTCTTCATAAAATGCTATGAAATAAGTATGTTAAGGATATTTAATTATCTGGATGAGTGAAATAATAAAGGAAAATTGGGAGTGAATTACTTTTGTTAGAGCGGTTATTAGGTATGGCAGTTGCCCTGCACCCTCATGATTCATCCTAAATAAATATGCTGATGGGTTGCTCTCTTTAGAGTTATCTGAGAAAATTAAGAAAGAGAAGCAGGACTTTCCTGCACAGATTTTAGGGAGTTCTTTATTCCAGCAATGTTGCTCTGTGTCTGGGAAGCCTCTCCTGAAGAACTGGTTTTGTCCCCTATGTGAGTTCAAAACATTTTCCTACCTGGGAGCTCTTTCGTGACATGACTGTATTTGATTCTTCCCAATCTCTAGCTCAGGACCCACCTTAGACTAGGTATGGAATGAGTTGAAAATCTTTTCCTCATATCTCCCAAGATGGAATTTGGAAAATGGTAATGAGACTAATGTTCTTTCATTTTTCCTTTTCTGGAACATCTGAAATAATACCATTTCTTTAAATAGATTTGACTAAAGAGATTCAGTTGATTGATAAACTCCTCCATTTCCATATTTTCTCCAAATAAAACAAAAAAAGAAGTTTGCAGGGGAGTGAATGTGGCTCAAGCAGATGAGTGCCTGCTTCCCACACGGGAGGTCCCGGGTTTGGTTCCCAGTGCCTCTAATAATAAAACAAAACAAAACAAAAACAACAAACAACAAGCAAATAAGCGAGAAAACCAACTCAGGGGATCCCATGTGGCTCAGGGGTTGATACCAGGATTCTCACATACAAGAGGAAAAAAAAAAAGGATTGCATTTCCTATCATTGGGAATATATCACTTGTAGGATGTAACTATTTAGAACAGACCGCCTCTGATTCAGGATTTAACATGGAAAGGATCAGTTTTCTTTTGTGGGTGATTTACGTTTTCTTAAATAAGTTAAAGCATGTGTTTCAATTTCTCCCTCTACTGTAACATAGTACAAAGAGATTTGAGTGGGTGTGTCAGGATGGAAAAGAAAGAGGGAAAGGTTTCTTCTACTAACAGTGGAATTGTGATGTCCTTTCTAAACATAAAGTCCTAGGATTCTAAGAAAATGAATATAATAAGTTTTTCTCAAATTGTATTTCTTCCACGCCTTGTAGATTTGGGCAAACATCTACCCCAAGGGTACATATCTAAAGGATACACACTGGATAAAAATTCTACTTGGAATCAACATGGAAAAAGGTATTCCACATGCACACAAAATGTTTAGAGAGTAATCAGAAAAAATGAAAGAAAATCAAGAAAGTAGATACATAGGCTGCTTATCATTAAAATAGAGGAAAATAGGTTTGATTCTGAAAAATAACTGTTAAGGATCTGATTGACCTTTGTAGATGATGAAATACTTGTGTAGAGAAAATACGTTAGTTTTAAGAAGAGAAAAGTGGGGAGAAAAAGGTTATGCAAATTATAACCCAGGTAAGTAAACCGGGTCAAGTGTTCAGCAATGGTGACACTGAGAAGATCCCTTTCTTTCTCCCTCTGCCAATTCCCTTATGAACAAATGGAACTAACAAATTTATGAAGGCAATTATCTTCCCTCCCCATCTGCCAGCTTCTTGCAGACTAAAATAAACTCTAAGAATGGCACTGAAGGGGAAAAGAAAGAGGAAAATGAGAGCATAAGTCCTACACCTACGTGTGTATGAGGGATCTTCAAATGCAGGGAGGGGAGGCGTATGGTCTCTGGAACTCGTATGTTTTAGTATGTTCTGGCCTCCTGACCTTACCACTGAGTCATTACTTGGTTCAGTAACCCAGATCTGTGTGTGTGGGGGGAGGCAGGGTGTTCGTGTGTGTGGTTGTGTTTTACGGAGTCAGAAATTGAGATAAAGAGACAGAAAATTTGAGAGTGAGAGAGAGGGAAAACATGTGGAGAAGGTATTTATTTTAGGGCTTTGCCACAATTATTGATTGTATTCTCTGTTGAAAAAGAATGAAGAAGACAGAATAAAACGACAAGTTGGTTCTATATTTAAATTCCTGTTTCATTGAAGCATTTACTGAAATTTCAGAGATGTATTTTGAGCACCAGGCTTAATGTCAAACAGTTGGCTTAGAATTTTAATCACATTTGGCTTATAGATTTGCATTGGGATTTTATGTCATTTTCATTTTTCAGTTTCTCCAAATACATAAAACGCCCTTAATTATGTAGTTAAATTCTATGAGATATAAACAATGACAATCTGGATAAAAACCACTGCATTGGGAAAAAAAGAGGCACAAAAAGATGTCATATGAAAATTCTTTCTTGTCTTTTCAACCCCCCTATATTTATTATACTTAATGCTCCCATATATTTAAAATATTCTGAAGATCAACTTAACCTGATTTATAGATATGACAAAAAGTGAGTATCTAGAACACTCTATTCATTATTTTATTGGTCCCATTTCAACCCTGTAACATGGACTTTGTTTTCATAATTTCATAGGTGAGGAAACTGAACTCAAAATTTAAGCACCTTTCCTAAAGGACCACCAGCTGGCCACAGGGGTGAACCACTGGCTGTCTTTTCACTACACCACTTCTCTGATTATCAGTGTTGAGTCACATGAAGCATCCATCTTGGTGTTGTGCAGTCCAGGAACAGATGTTGAGAAAGACAATCATGAACACAGTATTGTTTCCACTTCAATGTATTACATTCACTGCAGCCTCAATTTTATATTCCTTTTCTTTCCTCTGAGTATATGCTAACTGCAAATTTGGAAAGCTCTTTCTCAGTGGGCCAAATTGCTAGATTAATGGGTCTCCATTGCAGCTTATGAATTAGTTTGCAATGCACATGTACATAAAGACTCCTGCTTAAGCCATAACTTTGGGGGCTTTTCCCTATTTTAAAAGAAACCTTATATCACAAAGATGATTTGGCAGTGGTCAAAGTGTGTAGGCACTGTTCCTGAGCTTGTTGAACTTGGCATTGGAACAGTGTTCTGACCTTTACTTCAGAGGTCTTATCATCTGCTCAGGACAGTCTTAGTAGAATATGGAGTAAATTACAGAAACTTTCTGGTCACTGAGTTTTCTAATAGTGAGATCTTGGTAGGCCTGATAGGCATTTAATAGAAGAAAACAGTATTTAGGTTCTCTGTGAAACCTTTAAACCTAAGATTCTGTGGCTGTTCACAGTTTCCAATAGAAAGAAGGAAGTTGCTCTCTACCCTTTGTCTCCTTGTTTCCCCTTTGTGGTTTGCCCTCTCATCTTGCCAAATCCCACCTGGGTGACAGTGACATTTGTTTCTTGCTATTGACAGTAGAGGTGGTACCTCTCTATCGTCTAGAAGAGGACCTCCTGACTTGGGGAAATATCCATGGGGACAAGCCTACAAGTGATATTTTCCCAATGAGATGAAAAGGAGAGAGGAGGAAATGGCTCCTCCATGTGATAGCTTTTTTTTTTTTTTTTTCAATAAAACATAAATTTTGGAATCCTAGTTTGAAATAGATACATTTAGATTACTGCTCCAATGTCAGGAGTTATTCCAAGACATATGAGTAGGTACCTGAAGCAATACGTTAATGATACTATGTTTTGCAGCCTGACTTCCTAGTTTCAAATCCCACCACCAACACTTAACACTGTGTGACCTGTGCTTCAGTTTCCTCATCCATAGGATGAGCAGAGTGATAGTGCCCATGCCGTAGGGTTGCTATGAGCATTATATTGGTTAGTACAAGTTATAGTCTAGCTATAGCAAGGACTCAATTACATGCTGTCTAGGTTTTCTAGACAAACCAATCATCTCGTCTCCTCGACTTCAATTCTGGTTTGGAAGATCCCCAAGGTCACCATTTAGTCACATGGTAGGATCACCATAGATGTTTGGCTTCAGAAGGGGTCATGCTTTCCTGTTACAGACTGTTTGTTGTCTACCTACCATGCCAATGTACCCAGCCCCTGGGGGGAGGTCACATTTGGTTTAAAGCAATTATGATAATCCTACTTCTCTTTGCTAATGACTTGCCTGAGATGAACAGGTAATCCTTTCTAGGAAAATAAGGTATAAGTAATAATTTGGGAAAGGCTTGCTGTTGTGTGAGAACAGGATGCTTGGAGCTTTGAGCTCTGTCTGACCTTGTGGGAAGACATTGACTATTCAAGGAGAGCAGAGCAGAAGGTCTGAGGGATTCCACATCCTGGATGGCATCAGTGAGCCATTGAATTAGTCCTGGGATGGTTTCTTTCTGATCTTTTTATTAAGTAATGTCCTTGTGATTTAAATTTATTAGTCAAGTTTTCTGTTACTCATAACTGAAACTATCCCTAATTGATACAATTTCCCAAAAGGGATTGTATATATAACTTTCAATTTCACACTACTGAAGCCCTTACACTTTAATTAAAAGGATAATTTAGTCATACAGTAAATGGCACAATCTAGTAACATAAAATCAGTAGAGAGGAAGACACTTGACTATTACAAGAAAAATTAAGTAAGAAATTAATTTAACATGTGGAGAATGCATAAGAATGCCTTATTACTTCAATGCTATTTATCTTTAATCCATACAATTACCCAAACTTAATGATCATTCTCCTATACTGTATTAACATCAGTGTTTGTCTGCAGCAAATTTTGATATGATGACCTTTTGCAGATCAGTTGAAATGTTGATACCTACATAAAGCAATGCCATATTTCAATATTTTTAAAATAATATAGCAGTGGAGGAAGCCAAATATGAGGGTTAAGCCTGGAAAAGCAGGCCCTAAAGCAATGGATTACTTATGGTGCTCAAGATAGAGGGAATAAGGAGCCAAATTTCTGGGTTAAGCACTGGTCTCAGTTACTAAGTACAGTGATGACCTAATGTCTCTCCTTTCTTTGCTCTACTTTGTTCTCTGCTGAAGACCAAGGGAATAAGGAAATATTCAGAGGCCCTAAGATGATGAGGAGGAGGGAAACATGTGAGAGGCTTGAATATGCTGTTAACCAAAGAGCTGCTATCTAAGTATGTGATCCTCAGCTGTATGTGTATTTTCTCAAGGACTGCTCACATAATGCTCAGGAATGCCTGACATCTACACAGTAAGTAGAACCACTAGCTCCTAGATGCTCAAGAGCTGAAACAACAGTTGTCCTTAGGCCAGCACAATCTCAGAGCAAGCCCATCTTTAAGGGCTTATTAGAGGACAGATATTATTTTCTCAGTGACTCAAAGCCAGCTGCACGGGCCTTTAGTATACTAGACGCTTCTTCTACACCCCTCTCTTCCACCTTTGCCATGCCTACAATCGGATGAGGTGCTTTTCCTGAAATGGCAATCACTATTAAATCCATTAGCTGGAAACCAAAATGTTTCCCTAATTGTTTAAAGTCTCATTGCAAAAAAGGAAGTTACTATTGATTGGAATACGAGGGGAAAAAATCTCAAGTTCATGATTCTTCTCCTTTTAATAAACACTGAAGATGAGACTGACACTCTAAAATCAGCCAATTTACTTCTTGAAAGTTTCTTGTTCACCACTAAGTTTCTAGCCTGGATGTTTTTGTGCCCAGTCATACTGTTTTTGTTAATTTATATTTGCTGATGGCTTTTTCTCACTTCATTTTCTTCTCTCTTATGTTCTTTGTATCTTTGCTCTATCTGCAAAATTTTTAATTCATTTCCATATATTTTTGAACACCAGATCTTCAAAGTATCTCTCTGTATTTTAAAAATTTAGTATGCTGAATCCTACTCCTAGAAAGTGTTTCTAAAGACACAATCTCCATATATGACTATGGCACTTCCTTTCCTCTACTCTCCAGCCGCCATTTTAGCTGCTCTCAAGCATAATATTTAACTATTGCCTAATATTTGAAAGCCTAATAATTCATTTCTTTGGCCATGCCCTTAGCTATATATCTCCAGTTCCTAGATATATGGTTCAGTTGAGTTCAGTTCAGTGGATGATGGTTAATATTTCTGGAATGAATGAATAAATTCAAACTTTATATATTTTTTTCTTACCGAAGACTCATCTTGACCAGGAAATTGACTCAAATAAAAGTTAGTCAAACTGAAGTTTTGCTGTGGTTTGAGAGTGTCTTGTTTGGTTTAGACTCTCAGCCTCTTTGATAAACTTGGGTTTCTTTCTTTACTGGACCAGGAGTGTTGAACAGTTCTCTGAAAAAAGAGGAAAAAATGTTTTCTCACTTGGAGGTGGTTGTAACTTGATAAATCTCAGTTACTATGAAATTGACCAATTAATAGCCTTCATAAATTTTATGTTTATAAAAGGGAGCTCTGGGCAAACATTATTAAATCATTTGTTTCATAGAGCCAACTGTATCATTTACATGAAAGGAAATTCAATCCTGCTTATAGAAAATTTGAAAGAGGAAGTTTCTAGTCAAAGATATTGTAGTGAAAATAATGGAAAGGCTGAAGACTTGATTTAAGCAAACTGTAATAAATTTAGTAGATAATATTTAATTTATTCTTATTTCACTATTTATGCAGTTTGCTACATTGACAGAAACTGTCATATTTCAATATAAAATTGAATTTCATTTGACAATCATGATACATTATGGGACATCAATTTTGCTCTCCTTTTCTATGGTGTTAACATTCAGGTAATGTAAGATTACTTAGTGCTCTGAAATATGTGGTAGGGTGACTGTCAAAACATTTGAAAGGAGAAAAATAGAAAATAATTACTATGATTCCAATGTGGCAGTAATTTCATGGGAAGGAAGATAACCTATTATGAAGTTTTAATATTGAAAATGCAAAGGATTTTTAGTGTAATCTTTATGTCTTAAATAATGCTTAGTTGTTAAACTAAAATACCACATACTCCTGTGATTGTCCTTGACCTTTGTGCATTGAACAATCTTTTGGCATAATAAATCTAGGGAGACAAATTAGCCATCTTTTTAGCTGGTTTCCAGATACAATCTCTAGAAAATAAAGAAAATACGTATCAAAAGATTAATGAAACATAGTTTGGTCCAGTTGTGTGATTACAGTTCCAGAGAAGGTACACTGAATGACACCTTTGTTTCTAGCCTCTTTGGAGTTAGCAATGAGAATTGCTCTACAGATCTTCGAGATTGAGACCATTGAGGGCAATCAAGTAAAGAGAGTCAATCCCTTTAGTTCATTAGATCTAAGCTATTTGAGACTGCAGCAATAAATCTTTTAAAAATTTTTGTTTAGTTATGTTCCATTTTTTATGTCAGACTTACCCATAATGTGGCAATTTCCTTGAGGACAAAGACTGTCTGGCTCGATCTATATAAAACATAGCAAAAAACAATTAGGGCTCCTAGGTTTCTAGTGTGAACCAGACAACCTGACATTTTAACTTCCTTTCTTATACAATGAAAAGAAAGAAAAAAAAAAAGCAAAAAAGCCAGATATACCAAGGCGGATTACAAAAATAATTTGTCATTATTTGTTTTCTGAGCCTCCTAGGACAGGAACAGGATTTTACTTTGGGGCTGGCCATATCTGTGTCCTGGGACAGATTATACTGTGACTCTTGGTCATACAAGTGTGAATCAAGTAAAACTAGACTGCATGTGAGTGAATACTTAACTATGGCTAGTGTTTAACTTGTAGTAATTCATTCAATTCTCATAGCAACACTATGGCATAGGTACTAATACTATGCTTATTCTATGGACGAGGAAACTGAAGCACAGGTCAGTGCTGGTGGTGGGATTTGAAACCAGGAAGTCAGGCGGCAAAGCATAGTATCATTAGCAAATTGCTTCAGGGACCTATTCATATGTTTTAAAATAACTCCTGACATTGGAGAAATAGTCCAAATGCATCTATTTCAAACTAGGATTCTGAATATTTATATTTTATTGTAGAAAAAGCTATCACATGGGGGGGATGTGACTCCACAGAAACTTTATCTCAAGCTCTATCATCTATCTATCTATCTATCTATCTATCTATTTATCTATCTATCTATCTATCTATCTACCTATCTGCCTATCTTCCTACCTATCTATCATCATCCATTTCCTATGGTAGGAAGAATAATATCCTGTCCAAAGATGCCAAGTCATGAACTCTGGAACCTGTGAATTACTTGGTATGTGGCAAAAAGAATTGAAATTGCAGATGGAATTAAGATTTCTAATCAACTGACTTTGAAATAGGAAGATTATCTTCATTATCTGGGTGAGGGCCCTATGTAATCTCAAGGGTCCAAAAAAGTGGACATGGGAGACCTAAGAGTCAGTGTTAAGAGTGATGTGATTTGAGAAAGACTCAACTGGCTCTTGCTGGCTTTGAAGATAGAAGGAGGCCACAAGTCAAGCATTGTGGGCAGCTTCTAGGAGCTAGAAAAGGTAAAGGGATGAATCCTTCCCCTAGAGCTTCCAGAAAGGAATGTAACCCTGGTGATAAAATTGATTTTAGCCCAGTGAGACCCACATCAGGATTACAGAACTGTTAAACAGTAAATTTGTGTTGTTTTAAGCCACAAAGTTGGTACCAATTTGTTAGAGGAACAATAGGAAATGAATACACTTATTTTTTTACTTACTACACAGAAGAAGTCGGAAGTTTCCCTGATAGACTGGGAAATCGAGCTTAGAGGAGGGTTTTTGTCACTGATGAGAAACAAAATATATAAGAGCCTACACCAAGGATGCTCTGACCTTCAAATTTTTCCATTCAAAAATTACTTCCAAATTGTTGAAATTACTTCAGTATTGTGCAATGCTTCTTTATGATTTTTTTCGAATGCTCAACCTATGACCACAGTTCAAGACTGAAAAATGACACAAGGGCATGCAATGAAAAGCATGTCTCTCACTGTTCTAGTTTCCCAGCTGCTAAAACAAGTACCATACAATTGGTTGGCTTAAATAATAGGAATTTATTGGCTCACAGTTTTGAGGCTAGAAAAGCCCAAAATTGAGGTATCGGCAAGGTGATGCTTTCTTTCCAAAGGCTGTGACATTCTGTGTCTGGTTGCCAGTGAGTCTTGGTCCTTGGCTTTTCTTTCATGTGCACATGCACATGGCAGCCTCTCCTGGTGTCATTCTCCTTGCAGGGCACACTCCTTGCACATGGGGCACCCCTTGTGTGGCGTGGCATTTCTTGCATGCATCAGTACTGCATGTGGGCCAGCTCACCACGCGGGTCAGGAGGCCCTGGTTTTGAACCCTGGACTTCCCATATGGTAGGCAGATGATCTATTAGTTGAGCCAAATCCGCTTCCCTGAGGTAACTTCTTGAAGAGATCTTATTTACAGTGGGTTCACACGTATCAGAAATATGGACCAAGAGCAAGAACATGTCCAAACTGGGCTACACAATTCAATCAGCCACACCCTCCTACTTTTATTACCTAGTTCCCCTCTTCAAAGGCAATGCTGTTACCACATCCTGTATGTCTTTTCACAGGTAATCCATGTCTATATGAACATATGCTTATGTATAGTCTTTTCCTTTTACACCAATGATAACATATTAGATAAGCTGCTCTGCACCTTTGCACTGATTTCTATCTTAAATTCAGAAAGAATTTCATGATAATGAAAACCAAACAAAATGGAATGTTAATGGAATTGGTGAAAAGGGAACTTTGTGTGATTTTCCACATTCTACATAGTCATTTTGTAAATTGGAACATATCCAGGTGAGAGAAATAGTGAAGGGTGTGTGGTTCACACAAACAGAGCAAAATGTTTATTCCATGGACAAATGACTGAATTTTAGGTGACAGGGTAGTTAAAGTAAAACCCCATTCCTTGGCTGTGAGTTTCTTGCAGATATTCCTGGGAAAGGAACAGAAATACCAAGATCTGAGTTCTGATGAAACTGGGCTCTAAGGTCTTTGAAGCCTCAGTGGGGGTGGAGAAGCTGGGGGTAAAACCTATCATTTCAAAGTTGCAAGTGGTTTTGTATTTGCTTGAGGTGGAGACTTGAATACATCTTTAGCAGAAAGTGTTCTTCTGTTGAGGAAACCACAGGCATAGGCTAGTTGGTTTTATGATTGCAGAGCTTAGCCTATAATTAGCATGCATGATTGAGTAGCTGTGCTCCCGGTACCTAAACTGCTCTATGTGACAATGTTAAAAGTTGTTTATGTTCTGGGCAGAGTTTCATCTCTGTCTTTGCTGTGCACTTTAGATATTTCCCTCCCGAGTGAGAATTTATTACTACTGTGGAAATATTTATTATTCTTGTGGAAATTTTTTCTATGTGTTTATTCAGCCATGAGGATAAGTATTGTAAGTGGTCAGCAGCTGAGCCCTAGAGAGGTAAGATATAGGGTACATGCTTCCCTGTCCAGTGTCTTAGATTGGCTAAGTTGGGTAAGAGATTTTATAGGAGTCTTATAGAGCAATCCTGCTTCAAGGTCCAGATTAGGGAGAAGGCTTTTCAGCCCACCTTGGCAGAGTCGGGCAGCATTCTGTTGTCAGAGGATTGGAGACAGCATCCTTGGTGTGGACGTTCGAATTGTGACAGTTGGCGTGATATTCAGTGGCAGCAGCGGGACTCTTTCAAGAAGCTTTGTGAACATGTTCACACATACACACTCATACACACCGTGATATACTTATGCATATTCTTTATACAAACTACAAACTGACTACTAGACCTACTGTTTGCCCATTGTACATCATTTTATATCTTAAAAGAAGGAATTGTCAGCCAAAATGAAAAGGGTTTGAGAGTTCGTAAAGACAATAATGTTAATAGCTAACCTTTATCGAACAATTACTTTTTGCTAAGTAGTTATGTATTTTACATGTATTAACTCATTAAACCCCACAACTGTCCAATAGAAGCTCATAGATACCTCACAGAGAAATGAGTTTCTTTCTCCTAGATGTGATCAAGCAGAGGTAGGCAGCCATCTGCTCCAGATGCTGTAGAGAAGATTCCACAACAGGCAATCCTGATAAGGCAGAACAGGCAAATGCCAGGTCCTTTCCAAGTATAAACACCTAGAATTAGAACCCTTAATGATTGTGTGCAGGACTGGGATATTGGGAGAGTTCAGTAATGTTTGTTGAGGACTAATCAAGAGAGACTTGAGTGTCTCTCTTGTTTTTGAGTGTTAGGTAGTATAGGTTAGAAGTGATGAGTGGAATTGCTGCATGCTGCTCTTCCTGAACTGAACCAAGCTTAGAGAGACCTGGTAGTAGTGTCTTCCAGGCAAGGTATGTAGTCATGATTAAACATCTTTAAAAAATTTTATTCTGTTTTCTTTTCTTTAAATTTTTTTTTATTTTAAAAGAAGCTTTAGATTATATAAAAGTTACATAAAAAATATAAGGGATTCCCATATGCCCCACCCCACCCCCTTCTCATGCTTGCCCACATCAACAACATCCCTCATTAGTGTGGTACATTTGTTACAATTGTTGAACCCATACTGAAGCATTGCTATTAACCATGGACTACACTTTACATTATAGTTTACACTCTGTCTTGCACAATTTTGTAAGTTATGACAAAATATACAATGGCCTGTATATTTCTGTCATTGTACTGTCATGCAGGACAACTCCAATGTCCCAAATTGCCCCCATATTATACCTCTTCTTCCCTCTTCCATCCCTCAGAACCTCTGGTGGCCATTGTCTTCACATCGATGATAAGAGTTCTTCCACGCTAGAATAATAATAAATCTATAATAGAACAATATAATAAGTCTACTTTGGTCCATTGTTCATTTCCCAATCTTGAGGATTTTGGGGTGGTGATTCCCTGCTTCTAATTGAGAGGGAGCTTAGATCCTATGTACACCCAACCTTTTAACCTGGCCTTTAGCATCATCTCTGTCTTGCAATGGTAGCTTAAAATGACACATTTAAATCATCCAGATGTCTTGTAATACAGCTGGCATGTCAGCACCAAGTTGATGCATGCTGAAAAACAAGTTTATTGGAAGACTAGACTATTAATTTTGTTATTCATTAATCAGTGATTTTGTTTGTCAAGAACCATTCTAAGTGCTTGAAAAACAACCATTAGTCCTTCCAAGGGTAGAAACAAAGAAACAGCTCAACAGAATTCTACATCAGTGCTTTGATGGAAACAAGCGCCAAATGTGACAACAAAGAGGAGGAATGACTTTGGAGCCGAAGGTATCATATGGCCTCATAGCTGAACTGGGTTTGGAAGGATGACTAGGATTTCACCAAAGAAGAGAATAAAGGTATTCATTCAGGGAGGTGATATGCTCTAAGGCTCAGAGCTGTGAAAGAGACTGGCACACAGCAGACCCGGGGGAGGTTCACAGCTTTAGCATTATGGTGGTGGTGGTATGTTGTGTAAGTGTTTCTGGGGTAGTGTGTAATTGTGTGAAGGTAGAATGGATGAGATGAAATCACATAACCAAGCAACTGGCAATTGAGTGAGGATGCTTGATAGAAGCTAGGCAGAGACATTATTTTTGAAAATACCTCGACCCTTAATTTCAAGTGATGGACCATGATTGCTGACTAGGACTTCTGGGTTAAATAAAGATGGCCTGCACCAGTTGGCTAGAAAGATGACTTGTTTTTTGTAAAAGGAGTCCAATTAGGAATCTGAGCTGAAACTCCCTGACATCCGGAACAGCAAGAAGTTTCTGCAGCTATAACAGAATTGGTTCTCATACACAGGCAGTGAGCAGGGGATGTTTTATGTTTTTGTGAGCCACATCCGCACATGCAAGATAGTGATCACTGTGTGTGGTGTCATCTTTGATTATGAAGGGAGTTTCCTGCTGAAACCTCAGAGGCATTCTTCCCATGAACCCCGTCTGGAGTGCTCCAGAACCTCTCAGTCAAAGACTAACCAAAGCTGTGCCAGTGTCTGAGAGTGGCTCAGATTCTCCATTTCTACCCCACTGTGAGTGTGCCTTCAGGGCACACTCATCCCTGAGCATTCTCTGTAGCAGAAATAGTTAGCCTCAGAGGCTGGCCACATGAATTCCAGTCCTGAGCCAAACTGGAGAAGCCATGAGGAAGCTAACCTTGAGTCTGGTTTGGGTTTTGTCACTGACCACACTCACCATCCTTATCCAGGCTGACATTGGCAGGCCCTCTTGTTATGTCTGTGACCTACCTGTTAGAAGGAAGCACATTCAGCTGGAGACAATACTCTGAGTTCCATTGTTTCAAGGAAGGGTACGGCAGTCATTTGAATAAAAAGCTGGTGGTTAATCAACAATGTGCTGATGACTTTGTTCAGGAGGACTCACTTCCTTTGCCAATCTTTCCAGGGCCCTCCTGTGCTACCAACCCTCTGAGACTGAAGAGCATCCCTTCATTTTGTGTTTCTCTAAGCCCTGCTTCACATCTAGCATTACCCATCTCTCTGTCCATTCCCTTAGGTTCTTGCTCTCTGAAGCTGGCTGATCTACTCAGTTCCTCTGTACCGAGGTGCTGAAGTATGGAAATGCAACTGGCATTTGAATAGGGACCTGGTGGCAACAGGACTTGGCCAATGGAGAGAGAGCATTCTAAGACTTTTATCCCTTCTCATATCAGGTCTCTGTTGGACCTAGGTTCAGAAAATCTGTGAGAGATAGCTAAGAGTCACTCAGGCTCTCCCCCTAAACACATTCTATTTTAAATGTACTTCATGGGAGAAAAAGCCAGATGCTGAGCAATTCACTGAAACCAGATAGCCATTGAGGATAGTAAAATTATTCTTTCTCTTTCCACCCCTGGCTGGGAATTTATTTAAAAAAGAAAAGTAGCTGGAGACTAATTGTGAATGAAATAAAAGACATCAAAAGAATCTTCTTAATTAGCTTAAATACAGATCATTACCATCAGAAAATGAGTCAGCCTAAAAATACATTTAATTGTACTCTTCCTCTGTCATGGGAAGCCTAGAGATTGTAGAGCTACATTATGTGATAGAGAGGACAGGCCATGGTGAGATCGGTCATAATGAGGAGAAGGTTTTTGCCACCACTGGCATCTGATGTTTGCTTGAGTGAATGCAGAACATTCGATAAGTGGGAGGCTAGAATCTTCACAGCACAGCCAGTACATGGCAGGAAAATGAGAAATGAGAGGTTATGATACCGGAATTATGTGCATCGTTGAAGGTTAGGGTTGGTAAGCAAAATTGTGAGAGAATTTGGTATTCAGTTTCTCTTGTGATGACTTTTTTTTCCTTCTGTGAGGATTCTTTTTTATTTTTTTCTTAGAGAAGTTGTAGGTTTGCAGAAAAATCATGAAGAAATGAAGAAAATACAAAGTTCCCATATGCTGCCCCTCTCACTGACACAGTTTTCCATATTATTAACAATTTGCATTAGTGTGGTACCTTCGTTACAACTGATGAAACAATATTATTATAATCATACAATTAACTGTAGTTCATGGTTGACATTAGGATACATGGTTTGTGTTGTTAAGTACTAAATTTTCCCCTTTTAACCACTTAAAATTTCTCCTTTTAACCACATCAAAATATATAATTCATTCCTATTAATTACTTTCACACTATTGTGCTACCATTACGACCATCTTTACAAAACTTTTTCAATACTCCAAACTGAAAGCACAATTTTGGCATTAACTCTCCATTCCCTACATCCATCCTGTCCCCTGGTAACCTGTATTCTAGTTTCTGACTCTATGAATTTGCTTATTTTAATTATTTCATATCACTGACACCATACAATATTTGTCCTTTCGTGCCTGGCTAATTTCACTCAATACAATGTCTCCAAGGTTCATCCATGTTACTACATGTATCAGAACTTCATTCCTTTATAAGGCTGAATAATATTCCATTGTGTGTATGTATGTATGTATAAATATATATACACCATATTGTTGTTCATTCATTCACCAGTTGATGGATATTTGGGTTGCTTCCATCTTTCGGCAATTGTGAATAATGCCACTGTGAACATTGGTGTGCAGATATCTCTTTAAGTCCCTGCTTTAAATTTTTTTGGGTATATCTTGAAGTGCAATTGCTGGATAATATGATAATTTTGCATGCAATTTTCTGAGGAACCACTAAAATGTCTTCTATAGCGGCTGTACCACTTTCCATTCACATCAACAATGGAATGAGTATTCATTAAACACTGAACAATTAATAAGTATTCCTCCACATCCTCTCCAACACCTGTAATGTTCTATTTAATCATAGCCATGTTAGTGGGTGTGAAATAGTATCTCATTGTGGTTTTGATTTGCATTTCCCTAATGGTAATGATATTGAGAATATTTTCATATGTTTTTGGCCATTTGCATATCTTTGGAGAAATGTCAGTCCAAGATTTTTGCCCATTTTTTAATTGGGTTGTTTGCCTTTTTATTGTTGAATTGTAGGATTTTTAATATATTCTGGATATTAAATATTTATTGGATATGTGGTTTCCAATATTTTCTCACATTGAATAGGCTGTCTGCTTACTTTCATGATAGTCTTTTTTTATTTTTATTTTTTATTTTTAAAGAAGTTTTAGATTACATAACGTTACATAAAATATAAAAGGGATTCCCATATGCCCCACTCCTTCCCCTTCTATGCTTTCCCACATTAACAACATCCTTCATTAGTGTGGTACATTTGTTACAACTGATGAACCCATACTGAAGCAATGCTACTAATCATGGACTACAGTTTACATTATAGTTTACACTCTGTCCCACACAATTTTGTAAGTTGCGACAAAACATACAATGGCCTATATCCATCACTGCAATGCCATGCAAGACACATCCAGTGTCCCCAATATGCCCCCATATGATGCCTATTCTTCCCTCTCCCATCCCTCAGAACCTCCAGTGGCCATTGCCTTTACATCAATGATCAGAGATCTTTCATTGCTAAAATAATAATAAGTCTATAGTAGAAAGTAATGTCTAAGTTTAGTCCATTGTTCATTCCCCAATCTTGAGGATTTTGCAATGGTAATACTCACTTTGCTTCTAATTGAGAGAGGGCTTAAATCCCGTGGGGCAGATGGATGGAGCTATCTTGCTTGCGGTTTCAGGTACTCTCTGTTCATTGGGATGGGTGTTGTCCATCATCATCTTCTTGTTAGTTGTCCTGGGTGAATCTAATAACTGGAGAGTAGTTGCTGCAACTCTGTTGAAATTCAGGGCTCAACTGACACATGGATGGACCAAAATTTAAGTCTCTGGGGCATACATATCAGGTATAGTGCAATTATAGGTTCAAATAAAAGGGGTGAAAGAGCCATGTGTAAAGAACCTATAAATGAGTGTCGTTCTATGACACTGGGGAGCATAAATTCCAAAGTAAGGCCCACTGACAATGTGCTAAATTCCTGAGAGGGGAAAAGGGGGAGAGCATTGGATTTATGGGAATTACCTGTATTCTCTATGTGACTTTTTTGTATCTTAAAGCTTCTTCGAAGATAAAATGAAAAAAATAATAAGACATTGGTGGGATATATGGAAGAAAAATGTGACTGCACATACAAGACAACAGATCTTACAATGACGAAAGACACAAAACCCAAATTTTCTTTTGTTATTTCAAGTTGTTTTAATTTTTTTGTTATTTTATTGGTTAATTTAAAAATTATTTCATTTTCATATTAATTTTATTATTATTATTTTTAGATTCATCTTTGGAGAGGTTTTGGATCACAGAAGGGTCACAGCAGTGGTAGGGGATGATGCAAGGTCAGTGATGGGGGGGATGCATGGGAAGGTGTTCACCTGGGGCATACCTCTAAGACATATGAATATGTTCACATGTTCATGGGACATTGTCTTGGTGGATGGAAAGTCACCCAATAAGTGGATGAATTCCCACCCTGGGGAGTTCTGCTATGTTGCCTAATAGGACAGCAAGAGTCTCCTGAGTGCAAGGACAATGTCTGGTGAAGGAAGACAGACTGTTATGCCTGGCCCTTGACATTGATGATAGAACTTATGAACCTTTTCTTGTGCAATTTTAACTCAGCCTAGCATTATATACTGCCTGAAAGTTACCTCCAGAAAGCCTCCTTGTTGCTCAAATGTGGTCTCCCTCTATGTCAAACTTAGCATATAAATGCACTACCTCCCTTGGAGGCGTCTTCGGGACATGGAGCTGCCCTGGATGGTGCTTCAGAGGTAATCACCGGACATTGTAAATCCTCACAGGGCCTACATGATGGAATAGAGGAGAGTATGGGCCATGATGTGAACCAATGTATATGAGGTGCAGAGGTGCCCAAAGATGTACTTACCAAATCCAATGGATGTGTCATGATGATGGGAACGAGTGTTGTTGGGGGGGGGAGAGGGGGGGTGGGGGGGTGGGGTTGAATGGGACCTCACATATATATTTTTAATGTAATATTATTACAAAGTCAATAAAAAATAAAAAAATTAAAAAAAAAAAAAATAAATGCACTACCTCCCTGCCCCCCTCCCTGGCATGGGACATGACTCTTGGGGATGAGCCTCCCTGGCACCAAGGAATTATTACCAAGCACCAACTAGCAATGCATCTGGAAAAAGACCTTGGCCAAATGGGGGAAATGATAAATACAAAAAAGTTTATATGGTTAAGAGATTTCAAAATGAGTCAGGAGGTCATTCCAGAGGACATGCTTATCCACACCTCAGTGGGATCTCATTGACTGCCACAGTTAATAGTGCCTCAAATCATGGGGCTCCTGAGGGCTCTAGAGATATCCAAAAACTATGAGCTGGGCATGTAAAGTCTTTTGATGCACAAAGTTTTAAATTTTGATGATGCCTCATTTACCTATTTTTTCTTTTGTTGCTTGTGCTTTGAGTATGAAGTTTAAGGAACTATTGCCTAACACAAGGTTCTAATGATGCTTCCCTTTGTTTTTTTCTAGGAGCTTTATAGTTCTGTTTCCTATATTTAGGACTTTGATCCATTTTGTATTGATTTTTATATATAGGGTGAGGTTGGAGTTCACCTTCATTCTTTTGCATGTGGATGTCCAGTTATTCCAGCAGCATTTGTTAAAGAGACTTCTTTTCCAATTGAACAACTTGACCCTCTTGTCATTAGCTAGTTGGCCATAAACAGAAGGGTTGATTTCTGAACTCCATTCAATTCCATTGGTCTATATATCTGTCCTTGCAACTGGATCATGCTGTTTTGAATACTGTGGCTTTGTAATTAGTTTTACAAAAGAGTGCGTTCTCCAACCTCGTTTTCAAGCTGGCTTTGGCTTTTTGGGGTCCCTCACCCTTCCATCTAAATGTAATGATTGGCTTTTCCATTTTTGCAAATAAAGCTCTTGGAATTTTGGTTTGGATTGTGTTGAATCTGTAAATCCCTTTGGGTCTAATTTACATCTTATCAATATTTAGTCTTTCAATTTATGAACTAGGAATGTTCTTCCAATTATTTAGGTCTTCTTTGATTTTGTTTAGCATGCTATATTTTTTAGTTTTCTGTGTATAAGACCTTTACATCCTTGGTTAAATTTATTTCTAGTTATTGGATTCTTTTGGTTGCTATTGTAAAAGGATTTTTTCTCTTGATTACTTCTTCAGATTGTTCATTACTAGCGTATAGGAACTCTAGTGATTTCTGTGTGTTGATCTTGTACCCTGACTCTTTGCTGAATTTATTAGTTTCATTAGCTTTGTTGTGGATTTTTCTGGATTTTATGTATATATCATGTCATCTGCAAATAGGAGAAGTTTTATTTCTTCCTTTCCAATTTGAATGCCATTTGTTTCTTCCTCTTGCCTAATTACTCTATCTAGAATTTTCAATACAATGTTGAATAACATTGGTGACAGTGGGCATCTTTGTTTTGTTCCTGATTATAGAGGGAAAGATTTCAGTCTTTCACCAATGAATATGATGTTAGTTGTGGGTTTTCATATATGCCCTTTATCATGTTGAGGAACTTTCCTTCTATTTCTAGCTTTCTGAGTATTTTTATCAAGAGTGGTACTGGATTTTGTTAAATGCCTTTTCTGCCTCGTGAGATGATCATGTTCTTTTCATGCTTTTTTTCTTTTCTTTTGCTCTGTTAACATGGTGTATTACATTTATCGATTTTCTTATGCTGAACCACCCTTGCATGCCTGGGATAAATCCCACTTTTTTATGGTGTATAATTATTTTGATGTGCTGTGAGATTCAATTTGTTAGTACTATGTGGAGAATTTTTGCATCTATATTCATAAGGGATATTGGTCCGAATTTTTCTTGTGGTTATTATTATTATTTTTTATATCTAGTTTTTGTCTGAGCTAGATGTTGACCACATAGAATGATTTAAGGGGTCTTCTTTCCTCTTTAAGTTTTTGGAAGAGTGTGAGCAGAATAGGTGTTAATTCTTTTTGACTATTTTATAACATTCACCTGAATGGCCATCTGGTCCTAGGCTTTTCTTTGTTGGGAGGTTTTTGATGATGACTCAATCTCTTCACTAATAATTGGTTTGTTAAAATCTCATTTCTTTTTGAGTCAGTGTAGGTAGTTTGTGTGTTTCTGGGAATTAGTCCATTTCACCTAGGTTATCTAATATAGTGACGTACAGTTGTTCATAGTATTCTCTATTTGTTATTTTCATTTCATTGGGATCAGGAGTAATGCCCCCTTTTACTTTCCTGATTTTAGTGAATTTTTTACCACTCCTTCTTAGGAGTCTCATGAGTTCTTTAGGGTTCAATCCTGGGCAACCTTCTCCTTTATCTCTATCCTCCTCTCTAAGTTATGTCTTCCATTCCAAAGTTTTAAATAAACTATATGCTTGTTATAAAACTCCAGCTTGGCCTCACCCTTGATGTTGTTCACTACATTTCTCAAGGTTTCAGATACTGAATTATTCTGAAAAGCACAGAAGCCCTATTGCAAAGTGAATAAACAAGTTTTAAGCTCTGTTTATTTTCTTGCAGTGGCCTTTTAAGTGAATTCTTATGCCTCAATTAGCTTAGTTATTTCCTACAGGAAATATCTATGCAATTCTAAGTTTTTATCAGGAAGTTATATCCACTTATCATTGTTTCTCAATCTCTCTTTTTGGGCTATGAATTAGCCATAAACATGCTGAAAAGA
Source organism: Dasypus novemcinctus (assembly GCF_030445035.2). Taxonomy (NCBI): domain Eukaryota; kingdom Metazoa; phylum Chordata; class Mammalia; order Cingulata; family Dasypodidae; genus Dasypus; species Dasypus novemcinctus. The sequence continues at coordinate 43,963,185 of NC_080674.1, read as the reverse complement.
ATCATCTGCTGACATGTTTTTGGCCAAAAATATTTGTTTTGGCTACAATGTGAACTCTGTCAATAAAGTCTTTAGAGATGTTGGTTACTTTGTGTCCTGGGCAATTGGCTCTTTCACTGCCCCTTAATTGATACCATTTAGGTAGTCTCTACTAGCTCAGTGGTTTCTACCTTGGCTAACACTGTAATTACATGGGCAACTTTTTTTTTTTTTTTTTTTTTTTTTACAGTTTAGAGGGTTTTATTATATGGTATTTATTACATTAAAAGTAGAGGGTAGAATTTAAAAAATATATTAAAAGTAACATTTCTTATCAAAAGAGTTTTATACGTTTAACAACTAAAGAGTATGCGTTTAGTTCATGGTGGCCATTGTGTAACCTGAGCCTTCCAGACTGCACCAGCCTGGATGACAGTCGAGGCTTTGGCTTACTATTACAACAGCAAGGACCACATCTTTGATTTTGGCCTTCTTCTGGTCCCCACCCCCTACAGCATCACTAGATGTCTTTCTCCCTAAAACCCTTTTGTTTCTGAGAAGGATTCTTCCAAGGCTGGAGGCACCATTATCTGCCACCAGCTACTCTTTTTTATCCCCTTTATTATTAAAGAAGGTTTAGGTTACATAAATGTTACATTGAAAATATAGGGGATTTCCATATACCTCACCCCTCCCCCTCCCACACTTTTCTCCTTTAACAACATCTTTCATTAGTGTGGTACATTTGTTAAAACTGATGAACAAATATTGAAGCATTGCTACTAACCACGGTCTATAGTTTACATTATGGTTTACATTTTGCACCACACAATTTTATAGGTTTTGACAAAATGTATAATGGCCTGTATCTGTCATTGCAATACTATGTAAATTAATTTCAATGTCCCCCCAATGTCCCATGTTACACCTATTTTTCCCTCTCCCTCTCCTCAGAACCTCTGTTGACAACTGTCTTTGTAGCCACAATGCTATAAGAAGAAGTCTAGTTTAACCTATAGTTGTATTAAGGATTTTGGGATTGAGAGAGGGCCTAGATCCCATGGGGTAAATGGATGGAACTGCCTTGTTTGCTGTTGTAGATTCTCTCTGTTTTTTGGGATGGGCATTGTCTATCAACATCCTTTTGTTAGTCATCATGGGTGAGACGGGAGACCTTTTCAAAAGTACTAATGTTTGGGCTGCTCCCTTAGAGGTTCATGTTCAATTAGCCCTGAGAGGAGCTCAGACAGATGTAGATTTTCAAAACTCTTTAGATGATAGTAACAGGAGGCTAGTTTTGAGAACCAACATAGAACAAACATAATCTTTATGTTAATTAAATATGGTGTTCAATTCTATCTCACTACTCCCAGCTGAGTCACCTTGGCTATTTTGCTTAAACTTTCTGAGCCCAATTCCTCATCTATAAAATAGGATGAATAATGTCAATACCATCGAAGCTTGTTTTAAATATAGAATATTTTAACCTAAAATATTTAGTACTGTAGAGAACCTACTAGGGGCTTACTTCCAAGTCCAGATCCTTTTTCTGATGCTCTCTCTTATTTTTCTTCCATGGTGAGCTTTTTATCCTCCTATTTTTTTTTATCTCCTAAAATGTAATTATATCTCCATATTAGTACTTCATATCTTATTATTGTTGGTGATAGCAATGAAAAAGCAGTGGTTCAAAAGTTGAGATAGGATCTAAGTCAGCTGTGCTTCCCTCACTTAGTTTTTAACATCTTTAGATCGGACACCTGGTAACTGAGCTCAGCTTTGATCTGCTGCCACATCCTTTTTTTTTTATTTGAAACACATTTGACATTTATACCCTTTGTCTTCAGTATTAACTCTGGAAAATCTCTAGATTCAGTGTTGCTGTGCCCCCCTTATGATTGGGCACACAGCAGTAACGATGGTGATGATGATTACAATGAGAACTATAATGATGATGTTTACAGGACCATCTACCCTCACCATATTATGAAAAGAGCCTCTTCACATGGTGTAAGTGGGAGAAAATAAATTAAGTAAGCATCCTTATCCATGAACTGAAATAAGTTCATATATGCTATCAAGGGAACCTCTTAAATTTTTTAAATCACATTTTTTTTTTGTGATTTACATCTTTTTTTTTTTAAAAGACAATTTAATAATATATAAATAAAAAGTAAAAAAAAAAAAAAGAAAGAAAGAAAGAAAAAAAAGAACTAAAGCCTGAAGACTGCAATGTTTTTCCTCATCTTTTTGTGGTAACTCACTAGATGGAAACTTTCCCAATGAAACTGTTATGTGTTCATGGAAAAGTCACAGTTAATCCATTGACATTAAACAAATTGCCATTATTATTGTTATTATTATTATTAGTTTTTGGTACACCATTCTAGAGGTACTACAATACTGGGTTGATGCATGGAGTGGCTGGAGCAAGCTCCCATTCCATCAACCAGCTCCAAAAATCCACTTAATAAATTGTCCACAGAAAGAGGACATATCAGATATTAAGCTGATGAGAACAGCTACTGCACTTGATCTTAGCCAAAAAGCTGAGAAACAATGAAACAAATTATTTTGAAAATGCCACTTTATGGAAGCAAAGAACACTTTTTATTTTGAAAATTTAGTTGAAACATTTCTAGGTTATATTCAGTGTGGATTAACTCCATCTCATTATAAAAAACCTGATATCCTAGATACAAAGTTTGAACGGGGAAAAGAAGATACAGTCACTGTTTTATTTATATCCTGATTATTTATTTTGTCAATATAGATAGTGTACTGTTGAGAAGTATTTCAATCCATAAAATACCATCTTGCATCCATTTGTGTAGTGTTCAATTCTAAGGAACATAATAATTCAACAATATTTATCCTCAAACCAAATATCATTAAAAAATCAATACCAATCTTCAGTATAGAGAAAGCACATGCTGCACTTTATTCCGTGAAACACAATTTTCTCCCCTGAATAACTGCAGATCAAACAATTCAGTGACTTAGTAGACTTTCAACAACTAAGTAATAAGGACATGATTGGAAAAGTGCTTTTGAAATAGTCAAAGACCCCAAAATGACATCTTTGGCCATTTTCCTATCAAGATTTAGAAATGATGGAGCAAAAATAACTTGGACATCTATGTAAACCACCAGATTTGCATTTCTAGGGAAATAAAAAAAGGAGACACATGGAAGGAGATCTTGGAGCACATAGTCAAATTCCATGATGACCATAAAGACAAAGGTAGCCACAGATGATGAAATACCCATATTACCCGGGCACATGAAAGAGGCCTTGTTAAACTGGGAAGTCATATTTTACTTTTTTACTTGTAGGAAGGATGTAGATGAGTCAGGGAAATGACAACAAATTGATTGTGGAGGTAAAGGAAACATTGCTAACATATAAATGTACAAGCAATGCCCAAAGCTAAATTTGGTACAATTTCAACTTCCTTTTCCTATCAGCATTATTCCATAGATGTTTTTGGGAAGCAAAAATGGTTAGAATTTTAGGAAGTTTGGATACTCTAAGTCGATCTTGGTAAGGAAATAATTTAAGAAAGAGAGCAGAGAGCTAGAGAAAGGCTGATTAAGTAAGAAGTGGCTACCTGGTGGTATGCTTTCTGACTGGTTCCTAGGAGCTTGTCTGTTGGCCTCCTCCTGGTCATTAAGTCCTTGATGTCAGAGTACTTGCTCACACAGTGGATCTCTAAGAGGTGTTGACCAACTGTCTTATTTGAGAACCACTTCTAAATTGTCTCATACAAAGTTCGAAAATGCTGTGTCTAGTCAGAGTTATCATTTTTTAAAAAAAATTATTTTATTTATTCCTCTCCCCATCCCTCCATTGTCTGCTCTGTGTCCATTTGTTGTGTGTTCTTCTGCGTCTGCTTGCATTGTCCTGTGGCACTGGCAAACTGTCACTTTTTCATTGCATCATCTTGCTGTGTCTACTTTCTGGGTGTGCAGCACCACTCCTGGGTGGGCTGTGCTTTTTTCATGCAGGGTGGCTCTCCTTTGTGGGGTGGACCCCTCCATGGCGAGGCCCCTCCGTGGCACGGCACTCCTTGCATGTGGCAGCAGCTCTGCACATGGGCCAGCTTACCACATGGGTCAGGAGGCCTTGGGGATCGAACCCTGGACCCTCCATATGGTAGATGGATGTTCTATCAGTTGAGGTATTTCTGCTTCCCGAGTTATCACTTTTGAACTCACTCCTAAGCTTGGTTCTGCATTTTTATCATAACTAACTTTAAGCAAACTAAATATAATAAAATGACTTAAAATCTTTTTTCCCAAAATTTAAAAAATATATTTTTATTACAGAAGTTGCAAACTTACAAAACAATTGTGCACATGTGTAGAATTCCCATATAACACCCCTTCACAAGATTATAAGATAATATCATCAGACTATTACCACTAACTATGGTCCATAGCATACATTTGGCATATTTTTTCCATACTCTCCCTATTATGAGACAGTACACATTTGGCACGGAGGTGAGAATATTACAATATTGCTGTTAATCCATGGGTTATTTTAATTGTATTTTCCCCATGCTTCTCTACACTCCTACCATGCTGAAATAGTAACACACTTCCATTCTAGTTCACAAAGGATATTCTTTCTTTTTAATTTATTATTATTTTTTTAAAAGATACTTAGGTTACATAAATGTTACATAAAAAACTTGCTACACCTCCCACGTTTTCCCACATTAAAAATATCCTTCATTAGGGTGGTATATTGGTTACATTTGATGAACACATTTTGGAGCATTTCTACTAAGCATGGACTATAGTTTATACTGTAGTTTACATTCTCCCCTGCACAATTTTGTAGGTTGTGACAAGATATATAATGGCTTGTATCTGTCATTGCAATGTTATTCAGGACAATTCCCAAGTCCTGAAAATACCCTCATATTAAACCTGTTTTTCCCTCTCCCTGTCCTTAGAACCTCCAGTGGCCAATGCCTCCACATCAATGATATAAGTTCTTACATTGCTAGAATTATTATAAGTCTTTAGTAGAATACCAATAAGTCTAGTTTAGTTCATAGTTCATTACCCAATCCTGAGGATTCTGAGATGGTGATGACCACTCCACCTCTTCTTGAGAGGGGGCTTTTATCCCATAGGGCAGATGGATGGGACTCTCTTGCTTGCAGTTGTAGACTTTCTGAGTTCCTTGTGTTGGTCATTGTTAATCATCATTTCCTTGTTAGTTGTCCTGGGTGAGTCCAATGAACTGGAGAGTAGATTTGTAACTCTACTTTGAGATTCAGGGCCCAGTTGGTAAAGGACAGACCAAAGATTTAAGTCTCTTGGATGTACTCCTATCAACTCTAGTAGTAATCTACTTTGAGATTCAGGGCCCAGTTGGTAAAGGACAGACCAAAGATTTAAGTCTCTTGGATGTACTCCTATCAACTCTAGTAGTAATTATAGGCTCAAATAGAAGGGTCAAAAGAGCCATGTTTAGGGAAATCACAACTGAGTCCAACTCTGACACACTGGGAAGCATAAATTCCAAAGTAGGGTCCACTGGCAAGGTACCAAACTCCTGAGGTATGTGCCCTAACTATGGTATCTGGATGTCTCCAGAGCCCTCAGGAACCCTGCTATTTGAGGTAGTATTTACTTTGGTAGTCAATGAGATCCTGCTGAAAGGTACATGAGTGTAACCCTGGAAATGACCTCCTGACTCACCTTGAAGTCTCTTAGCCATATAAACTCCTTTGTCTTTACCTTTCCCCCCCGTTTGGTCAAGGTCTTTCTCCAGTTGCATTGCTAGTTGGTGATTGGTAGTAATCCCTCAGTGCCAGGGAGGCTTATTCCCCCAGAATCAGGTCCCATGCTGAGGGGAAGGTAATGCATTTATATGCTGAGTTTGGCTTAGAGAGAGGCCACATTAGAGCAACAGGGAGGTTTTCAGGAGGTAATTCTTAGGCACCCTATAATACTAGGCTAAGTTTCAATGTCAAAAGTAACGATTCATAAGTACAGTCATCAATATCAAGGGCCCACCAATGGACCATCCTCCTTCACTAGCCATTGTCCCTGTACTGGGGGATTGTTGCTGGTTTCATTAGAGAATGTGGCAGAGCTCCCCAGGATGGGAATTCAATATTCTTTTGATTGTTGTGTGAATCTCCACCCACAATGACAAAACCTCATGAACACTTGAACACATTTATATACCTTAAATGTATGCCCAGGTGAACTTCCTCCCATGTATCCCTCATGACTGACACCCCTCACCAATGATCCTCCTTTGTCATTGTCATAGTTGTAACCCTTCTGTGATCCAAAACTTCTTCAATAATGAAGTCAACAAAATAACTAAATATACTTAATAAGAAAATGAAGTAATGATAATTTTAAAAACAAGAAATAAAATTTAAAAAATTTAAAAAAAATTTGGAATAATAAAAAATAATGGAAAATATTTTTAAAAATTTTGACTTTATGTCTTTCATTACTCTAAGATCTGTTGTCTTCTATGTACAGTGACATTTTCTTACATTTATCCCCCCCAGGATCTTTTCTCATTTTGTCTTCAAAGAAGTTTTAGGTTACAGAAAAGTCATGTACAGAATATAGAGGATTCCCATATACCCAACATCCTCTCCCCTTTCCTATTTCCCCTATTAAAAACATTTTATATATGGATGGTGCGTTTGTTACAATTGATGTACAAATATTGAAACATAACTACTAACCATCGTCAATGGTTTACATTATAGCTTACATTTTGGACCATACACGCTTATAAATTTTGATATAATTTAACATGGCCTGTATCCATCAATGCAAGATCATGTGGAACACTTCCATTGCCCCCCAAATACCCCATGTTCCATCTATTCTATTCCTCCTTCCTCCTCCCCTTGGGGTCCATGGCAACCACCAGGCTTCATTCCTTGAAGAACAAGATTCAGTTACTTGCAACAACATTGAGGGGTTGACATACTGATCTGTCCTCTTCTATTAGGCACTGCCTATGCTCTCGGGAGACTCAGGTCCCTCTATTTGTTAACATAGCAGGACCCCTCAGGATGGGAGTCCACCACCTTCCCACTCATTATGTGGGTCTCCACCCACTGATACAACACACTCTGACAAGATGAACACTCACACACTCTCTAGAAGCCTATTCCAGGTGCACTCTGTTCTAAATGCCTCCCACATCCAACACACTAAACCAGTAACCCTCTTCTGTCATATTGCCCAAAGAACATTCCCCATGTTGTAGTTTTAACCACATATCCACAAATTCCCAGTGTTCAAATATTTCCTCCCCCAGCCCTCCCTGCAATTCCATGGACTGTCCAACCTACCCTTCCCACCCTAGCCCCCTGACAAATCAATCCTGTCCAACCCGATAATATTCTTTCACCACTATAATGCCCCTTCACTGCACAACTACATACTCAACTTATCATAGATTTTGCCTGTATGGGTGTTGGCCCACAACCTTCTTCTCACTTTCTATCTCTTGTAATCCTATCTTCCAGACTCCACCTCTGTGAGTTTGTGCAATTTTCTTAATTCATATCACTGAGGTCATGTAATATTTGTCCTTCAGTGCCTGGCTTGCTTTGCTCAACATAAGTTCTTCAAGATTCATCCATTATCCCATGTGTTAATATTGCATTCTTGCTTACACCTACATAAGATTCCATTTTATGAATATACCACAATTTGTTTATCCACTTATCTGTTGATGGGCATTTAGGTTGTTTCCAAATTTTGGCAATAGTGAATAATGTTGCTGTTAAAATTCATGTGCATATATCTGTTTGTATCCTTTCTTTCAATTCTTCTGGGTATATACCCAGCAGTGAAATTCCTGGATCATATGGCAGTTCTTACACAAAATCTTAATAATTTGGTGATGTCCTAACCTAAGGCTCTGAGAGACAGGGTGAGACTGACCAGGAGAAGGTCAAGATTGTAAGTCCAGACAAATCCATGTGAAATGAGTTTTAAATAATATCCCAAACTAGGTGACCAGACAACCAGAAAGAAGTACAGCTCACACATGTACCTTTGGTCCAGTCCAAGCCAAGCCTAAGATAAGGGGCAGATGACTCATAGCAATTCAGATATCAGGTAATTGACCTAGATGCAATAGGATGCCCCCCAGGAGGCATCAGAGACCAAGTGTTCTGAAGAAAGACAGATGACCTAGGTGTTGGGGGAGCTAGAACTTCAAGCAGAAATGTGAAAAACTAGGCAGTTTATGCATAATTTTTCTGTAAATCCACAGCTTCTCTAATTAAAAAAAAAGAGCTTAAAAAAGTATGCAGGAACTTGGGATCTGAGGTCCTACCGGTCATCAGTGAGGCACTGGCTCATCAATGACTCAGGGAGTGGTAGGTAGGAAAGTGCCTCTGAATCAGATCCTGAATATATAACTTCTATCATTTAGTTACTTACTGATATGCACTCTTGACCTTATGACTTGGTAACTATGTCCACCTTGCCCCTGACAATGAGATGTCAACTCCTGATCTCTGTTTTTCTGGGATCCTATCAACCCCTTTGTCTCTAGGGAGCACAGTTCCATCACACAATTTTCTACTCTCAATACTATAATAGCGGACATCCTTCAAAGAGACTCTTAAAAATGCTGGTCTCCATGCATGGCTGGTCTCCATGCCCCTGGACATTGTTGTTGCTTTAGTGAAGGGAGTATGCCGAGATCTTGTGGGCCCTTCCAGGAAACATAACCTGGGTTGGGTTCTCTTTCTTCTGTTCTAGTATTACATAATAAATCCATTCTAAAATTCCAACCTCCTTTTTTTTTTTTGGAGGCACCGAGGATTGAACTGGATCTTGAACATGCAGACTATTGATCAATCACTGTGCTATGCTCAACCATTGATCAATCACTGTGCTATGTCCACTCCCCAGATTCCAACCTCCTTGAGTCTTCTGAACTCTTACTACTATGCCAAGGATGTTCTGGCATGTCTATCTCATTTACAAAGGACCCATCATGTCTAAGCTTCAGGGAACCATCCCTGCAATATATTAAGACTGGTTCCAAATGATTTGCCCCCTTTTTAATACATTTTCCCTATCTGGTCTTATGTTTCTTTCCTTGGATCACCACCCCCAACACCACTTTCACATGTGCTCTCCCGGTTCCTGTTAATCTGTATTGGCCAGGTGTCACAATTCTTCATATGTAAGCTACTTCCTTCCAGATTATGGGCTGTATGTACCTATACCATTTGTGCTAAGACCTGATCCTGCTATTGGCCTGAGGCAATAGGGATGGTATGGTTGGATTTTGAGGAGGATATGTATCAGTTTGTTAGGCACCAGCATCAGGTGAGATCCTAGCAAGGTATCCAGATTGCTCTCCTCTGCTTTTGCCTTCATGAAGGGTTTAGGGAAATGTGAGAGTTAAGAGCCTCAGTTCACTTACCACAACTCCCATTCCAAGACTCAGGTTCCCCCCTTTTTATAATGGTCCCAAATTTGGCATAGATGATCTCCTAAGGCTATCCATTGTTTCCTTTGCTATTCTACCATCCTTACAGTTAGATCCTGGGGTTGACTGTCAAAGTTTGCACTACGGGTGCAAGATGATGAGTCATTTTCAAAACTTCTTTGGAGGTCCTCTGGCTTTCACAGCTTGCTTCCAGTTGATAGTTGGAAACTCTGAGCCTATCATTTTCTTTGCTTCGAGATAATCAATACAAGAAGTATTATCAAGTTGGCCACAAATACGGGAGCGAGTTAGCAAGTGCTAGTCTACTCTACAACTTTGTGTTACTACCTCTGTATTATTCAAGTAATACAGCTATGCATAACCAAATGCCTCAGCTTCTACCTGTATCTTATCTGAATAAATCACAGGTTCAAAATCAACAGAAACAAATAATTGTGATGCTACTGCATGCCAGAGATTTTCACCATCCCATTTGCTATAAGAAATAGGGTTTTATTGCCATTTGATCTATGAGTGACCTAGCTTTAACATCTGATCCTGATTGTAAGATTTTTTAGGCCGTTCCTAGTTTTAGACTAGGTTCCCCAGAAAGCAGAAAATGTAGTAAAGGCTCATAGGCAAGTACTTTATTGGAGAGTGGATTTTGAGAGAGCAGTACTGAGAGGCAGCAAAACAAAGTGAGGAGCAGAAACAAAACAAAAAACTGTTACCTAGTTGGCGACCACTATAGGGGAGCATCTGAGAAGCCCTGTGGAAATCATCTCAGGACCATTTCTCTGAAGGAATAAAGGGAAAAACACTTATCCATACCCCCTGTTGGTCAAAGGTTCACCACATGGGACAAATCCCTTGCATTTGTTGGTTGTATGTGGGTTAGCATGAAACAGGTTCCCGCGATGTCCCACTCTATGCCCGCAACAGAGAAGCCCCAGGACAGAATGCAAGATGTGCAAGCACTGTTCTGATGCAAAGCACTGTCAGGTTGCACCTGCATGAAGTGGTTTAGGGCCTGCACAGAAATGGTTGTCAAAGAAGTGATGACACAGCTGGGATGAGAAACCAGTGAAACCAAAAAGATCTGAAACGATCCATGAGTGGTGTCTGATATGGGCTCCAGACACTAAGTATATTATATGTAGCCACTCACTGTTTTTAGAAAAAGCTATAAAGCCACTTATGCCTAAATTCAGAACTTAAAAACTAGAATCCTAAGCACTCTGTTCATTAATGTAATTTGAATGCATCTTTAGTAAAACTGTATCATGGAATTAGTGAAATAGGGAATTAGACTAGCTTGACTGCATGCTTTAGGTGTGTCTTATTTTTAAAATATTTTTTATTTTTTTATAAGATAATTAGATTACAAAAAATGTTACACAAAATAATATAAGGGATTCCCATATGCCTCACTCCCCACACCTCTCACACTTCCCCACATTAACAACTTCTTTTATTAGTGTGGTACATTCATTGCAATTGATGAACACATTTGGAGCATTGCCACTAAGCATGGATTATAGCTTACATTGTAGTTTCCAGGTGTGTCTTATTTTTGACACATTTTTTCTTCTCAGGAGATCTCAAGGCTGGGAACCTGCCAGGAGGGACCTGCAGGTCTGACTTTCCTCCATTTGTTTTAGAAGAAAATCTGTGCAAAGGGCTAAGCCTAGAGTTGGTGCAGAAGCATGTGGACTAGATTGCCTAGAAATCTAATGCGAGCTGCAGAAGTGCCCCTAATAGGGCACTCAAATTACATAGGTATGAACCAAATTATGAGAAAAGGCATCTGAGAAAAGGCATAGCAGCTAAACCTGCACCAATGTGAGCAATTATTCATGTTTGCTCTGCCGCAGGGGTCTTTCAGCTTTTTGCTGGCACACCAACTAAAATAATATTGACAGATCTACATATTTTGCACATTAACAGCTAGGATTTTTTATGCTAAGTTTTTGAAAATTATGTAATTTCAAATATTAATGTTAGGAAAACCTCTCAAATGCTTTGTAAATTTATCCAATGAAACCTTAATATGGTAGCAATTTGACAGGGGCAATCACTCATTAAAAAATATGTGAATAAGATCATTTAATAGTTAGACAGTTTACACCATTTCTTTTTCTTCTTAAACTCATTTCTACTCAACATCTCCCCAGGCATTTTTAATCTAATGTAATACATTTTATGCTTTAATGTCTTTTATTGATCACTTATACTATGCTGTGATAAACTATGTATATGAAGTAAAATTTTAAGCGAAAGTTTTTTCTGTGATCTTAAGTTTCTAAGTAATACAGAATCATTTAAGCTTTGTAATTATTATGGCACCATCAAGGCAACTTAAATATTTTGCAAACTTTCTTAAATAGCTGTATAATTATTTTTATAAATAAAAGTAAAATTTGCATGAAAAGACTCATAGTAAGTTACACTGAGTCATTATCTTCATTTGAGTGCTACCAATTATTGGAATAAGACTTAATGGAATTCAAAATAGCCTGAAGAATAGATGGCATTAGGTTTACAATAGGTATATTAATTCCCAGCATATTTACATTGATCCAAATCTACCAATTATATGGTAGAATTGAATAAGCAAGCGAGGAGTTTTTGACAAGTGATGATGTGAGGATACTTGGTGCCCCTGTAAAAATGCACATGGATTTATGTGGATCTGTTTGTGAAGGGGCTGATCGAGCACGATGTCTTTACTACAGCTGCTTTCTCAGAATGAAGCTGAGGATTGGGCAATTGATTGCTTTCAAGTTATTCATGATTCTTACCCCTGGAACATTTTCATGTACCCCACAAGTACTTGAACCTAACTTGAAGATTGCTAATTTTTTTGTGTGTTCTATGTACATTATTAAATACATCATGACCCAATAGAACAAAAGCAGTGAGAACAATAGAGCACTTGGAAGTAGAGACAGGTTTGCGTTGGAAACAATGTTAGAAACGGAAGGAGAACTTATTAAAAAAAAATGGAAAAGGGAGAAAGTGAAGAAAATTCATGTCTGAATGCAGAGTAAGAATGATTCTGAAAGAATAAAGCAAATCAAACAAACATAAGAAGTGCTGGCTGGATTCTATGAGCAATATCAGAAAACGGGACGATGAAAATATACTTACCAACTGCAAAAAAGAAAAACAGCTCTTTAAAAGTGTGATAGAGGAATACCACATTTGCAGGTCAATTAGCTTATAATAAATTAAGGAGAAGACACAGGTTGTTGGTCAACTTAAGCCTAAGCTTGGTGGAGTGTACTCAGGCATTCTTTCTCCATAGGGTCAAGGCCTGGTAGCAGCTGCCTGTCACCAAAGAGAGGAGTGCAGCAGCCTGTGAGGATACCTTGTCTACTAATAGGTACCCCGTGACCCTTGTTGGGATCACCAGGAAAAGTTGTTTGGCTCTAAAGACTTTCCAAGCAGATAAAAGCAGTCTATTTTGCAAATATACACCTGATGGAAGGTATACCAGCAAGCAAGAGAAGAGTGTGCCTGTTTTAAAATTGTGAAGGACTGAATCACCTCTTATGGGGACATGATAGAGCCGTGTTTAGAAATTTTCAATCTTTTTAAAACTTATTTTGGGGAGCGGCTGTGGCTCAAGTGGTTGAGTGCCTGCTTCCCACATGGGAGGTCCCGAGTTCGGTCCCTCGGGGTGGGGGTGGGATTGGGGGTGAAATTACTCTTGATTTAGGAATTAACAGACATAACAATAGCCTTTGGCAATACTTAAACTTTTTTAAAAAACATATTTTTAATTTATTTTAAAAAGATACATACATCACACAAAATGTTACATTAAAAAATATAGGAGGTTTCCATATGCCCCACACCCCACACCCCCTACTTTTCCCACATCAACAACTTTCATTAGTGTGGTACATTCATTGCAATTGGTGAATGTACCAATTGCATGGATTATAGTTTACATTGTAGTTTACACTCTCTCCCAGTCCATTCAGTGGGTTGTGTCAGAATATATAATGTCCTGCATCTGCCCTGCAATATCATTCAGGACAACTCCAAGTTCCGAAAATGCCCCCAATTCACACTTCCTTTTCCCTCTCCCTGCCTTCAGCAACTCCCGTCAGCAACCACTGTCTCCGCATCAATGATGTAACTTTTTCCATTGCTAGAGTCACAATAATTCTATAGTAGACTACCAGTAAATCCACTCTAATCCGTATTTTATTTCTCTATCCTGAGGACCCTGGGATGCCCACTCCACCTCTCAATTGAGAGAGGGCTTTGATCCCATTGGGCTGGTCGATGGGACTCTCATGCCTGCTCTTAAATGGAGAAGGTTTTGAATTGTTATTGTCTTAATTTGGATATAGAGGTTATACCAATTCATTGCAGATAGGGGTGCAAATATGCCTAGAAGAGGTGAGGATCCCTCAGCTCCCTCTCATGCCTGCGACTGGCCTTCTAGGAGCGGAGATGCCTACAGATCCTCATTATGGGCAGGTGAGATGGCCCCTGCCTAATTTAGGAGCTGGAAAGTGATCCTGAGGTGGCACTTGGTTCTGTCAGCTGTGAGTAGCCACCCCTACTGAGGGTGTAAGTTACTCCATGGGTTATACTCATGCTATCTCTAATTTCACTAAAGATTTATTACACTTTACAGCCTGGACTTCTGTGTTGTGGGGAACTAAGAGCTGAAGCTGTGTTCCCACCTTCCACAAATTGGACAGGGAGAGCATAGTAGCCTGGAGGAAACAATTGGGAGATATCAGGTTTTCGTTGGCCAGGTTCTGGAGCAGCAGTGGTAACTTTTAATCAACAAATCAAGTAGACATTTTAAGCACCTATGTTTGGGTATATTTAGCTTTATCTTAGTCTTTATAGATTATACTAAAGATAGTAATTAGTCCTTTCCCATTAATCAAACTCTTAAAAATTGCTCCAGTTTGTATTTATTTACTCTAAGCACAATTTGGATAATATCCAATTTTTAAAATGTTTCTAGTATGCCAATCATATATTCATTTATTCCTCTATTCAAAGCATGTTTATTGTGCAACTCCTATGTCCTTGGCATCAGAAATAAAGTGGTGAACCAGGCAGTCACTATTTTTGAGTCCATGGTGTATAGAACGGAGATGTTAAAGTAATAATTACTCTGAAAATTGCTTATTATTGTATTAAGAGCTTTAAGAATAATTTTAAAGTGCTATGAGAGTATATGATTTTTCAACTAGACTCTAATTTCTTTAAAATCAGGGACCATGTCTTTCCCTTCTTTTGGATTTCCCTATAGCTCCTAGCATAGAGCAGTATAGACAGTATCAGATGTTGAATAAATATTTGATTGAATACCATCTCTGCATTGGAGATTGCAATGATTGACATTAAATCAAGCATTTCTTTCTTCCTCACTGAGCAAATGTGGAGGCACTATTATAATTTTACTACCTATAATGTGTTTGAAGCCTTTGATTGTGAAGCTCACTGAAGTTGTGACCTTTCTTCTAGACTTGTACTCTGTCCAGAGACTACATTTAAATAAGAGCAGCTGCATTCTTGATCTCTGAACATTGGTTTATTGGGTTCATTGATTACTTAGTCTCAATTCATAGCCTTGTTGTTGCTCACTGTAATTCCACAGAGTCTGATTCTTGATCTAGTTGCCCCACATCAACCTGCCAGGTGGCTACTGCACCAGTAACCTGCCACAAATCTAACACAGTAGCTCAGGATGCACAAGCCTGGCCTCAGTGGCGAGGCAACATTTCAAGATCGGGTTGGTGGTTCTGCTTTGACAGTTAAGGTTAAACAGGCTGGTAGAAGTACTCAAGAGGTTACAAGTTAGTACCATGCGACAACAGTATGCTTGTTACTTTGGTACCAACTTCAATCCAGTTGACTGTTGTACTTCAAAAAAAAAAAAAAATTAAAAATCAAGGCCAATGTATCTTTTAAGGAATTGTCTCAAAGCTTTGTTAGTTGGTAGATACCCATGAACTATAATTTAGGAATAACTTTGAACACTATGGGCACAGGCACAGCACTACCTGAGGAGTATGATGCGATTCAAAGAGGATCAAAACACTTTCACCTTTTTTCCCCTATAAAGATATACAGAACAATAGGGATTAGTGTTGGATAGAAAGATAGGGATTGTCAGCAAATGCTCTACTATTGCCCAAAGTTGACAATGTTACACAACACCTTTTTTGCATCAATGTTCTGGTCATAGGCCAGAAAAACACTCATGAGAAAATCCATGGTGGAAGCAGTAAGAAACTGGTTTCTGAAGAAGCACGTTATGAAGATACTTATTTTCATAGATGTTGAAGTAGCCTCTGTGGTTGGTAGAGCACTTTAAACAGTAATATGAAACCACTTGCTCCGCTACTTACTTATTAAATTGGTCTTTTTTGATCTGCACTGTAGCAGGGAATAAAGGGAAGTCGGTAATAACTGTGATATGGTTGCAGGCCTATCTAGGAAGTCAAAGTTCAAGTGCTAACTCTGCCCCTAATTAACTGAGTGACTTTGGTCAAATTACTTCATCGCTCTCTCTCTCATATCAATTCCTGCAGAAATAAAACAAGAGATTTGAATTATTAGAGCTTCATGTTCCTTTCTAATATTTAAGTCCTATGATTCTTATGATTGATATTCCTGTCAATGGTAAGGGTTAGGTGATAACAATTTCATAATTTTTTCCAGCCCAAGCTCAATATATATATTCTTTTATCACCAGGTAGAACCTTGTACATACTCTCTCTGAAATATTATAATGATACCAAACACTTATTATTTGCTAGGTACTGTACATGGATTCTTTAATGCAAAGGGACTATTTTACACGGTTATGGGATAAGACTTGTAAGCTTCGAAACCCCCTCTCCACTATGTTTTTAGTCAAGTGCTTCTGAAACTTCAAGGTGCACAGGAATTGCCTGCCGATGCTATTAAAAAGCAGATTCTGATGCAGTAATCTGAAGGAGGTGCTTTAGAGTCTGCATTTCTAAGAAGCTCCCAGGTAATGCTAATGCGTTTGGTCTTGGGCCATGTTTTCAAGCCTCAATTTCCTCTTCTACATAAATAAGAATAGAGCAACTACCGTTTAGAGTTTTTCCAGGGATTCAGCAAATTTATACTACCAAAGTTCTTTTGTGCTAACTGGTTCATAGCAAGCACTTGATAAATGTTGGCTATTACAATTATCAACCCTCAAATCAGCCCCATGGGACAGGTATTATTATTATCCATTTCCTAGTGGGAATACTGAAGATAGAGAAGTTAGGTACTTATTCAAGGCCACAACCCTAATAAGTACAATGCAAGTTTAGACTCTCAGTAGTAGTATTTGATTATTTCTGCTGGAAGCAGCTGCAAAAACTCATTAGCTGATTATTTTTAAAAAATAAAGTAATCCAAGAACCCAAATCCTTAACCACTGTATCTTCCCAGCAAAGGATTTACTACATGTTTTACTTAATAGTGTTCTCCAACGACTATTTATTGTCAGGCATTTCTTCATGAAGTTTAAAAAGTATGCTTCATGTAACACTTTCAGTTTTGCCTTCAATGGATACAGAGATCCTCTATATTTCTGTTTTCTTACGTTGAAAGTTTCTTACCCTCTGCAACAAATTTGCTTCTTTACCCTCTATTGGTATAATTTCTTCATCTTTTCATTTAAGTTAGCTTTGTCATGCTTCAGATGAAAAAACTAAGAATTGTTTATGCTCATTATCTAGGTGAAAGGGTTTCAAAAATAACACTGTAGACTTCAAGTCATGAGCATATGTGTTATGAAATGATTTTCAAGGGATGGTAGAGAGTCTGTGCCTTCTGCTCTTGTGACCATTGACCTATCTGTGTGAGGCCTTGTTAGAATTAATTGTCTCATGACTGACTTGTCAATTTGAGGATGGAATTTGCAAGTGAGGTTAGACAAAATTTTAGTGATGTGCATGATCTGTATATTTTTTACCTGATAAATTCTCACTGAAGTCAAAAGAGCTTAAAAGGGAATATGTATGACAGTTAATAAAACTGAGATACTAATGGATATTTAAGTCAACTCTGCTTGGTGCTTTTGCTCCTTGTTTAAAAAGTCAGTGACCTGAATCATTTTTATAGGCACGAATATGCTTTGTATACCAAAAGAAAAGTGAACTTGTTTTTTCATTCCTAAAAACATTAATTGTTTACATTTTTAATTAAATCTGATGTTGACTAGTAAAGAAAAAAATTTGGGTTAAAATATTAATTGAAGGAGATGCTTTATTCATTCTACTTTCAGAAGGTGTTCCCAGATGTAATCTGATATGACTTCTTATTTTTCATCTCTGACACATTTAGATAGTGGGTTTAATGAGTTCTGTTTTCCAAGTTTTCACCTGAGCAGTTGCAAAGCCAATGCCTGGCAATAAGCATATTAAAGAAGTCTCAAGAATTTATTAAATATGGAGAGCAAGGATTAAAAAAAATTCAATATATCAAGACTTATTTAACAGAAGAGAAATTAGACATTCCAAAATAGCACTGAGCAAATGATGCCAGTAATTTAAGGGGAAGTGACCAAATTTGAGAAGTGAGAACTCTTGCTATAATCCTAGCATCTTACTTTATTACAGGTTTCATTTCCTCAGAAGTTATTAAAAAGGCATGCAAAAATGAATGCTGTTGATTGTGTCCTTTGACTGTAAGTAGTAGTTTTTCATTATTTCTGCTTGCTTATTCATTCAATCACTCATTGTATATATATTTACTGAGATCCTACTGTGAATCAGCCTTACTGATGGATTGGATTTGGGGAGTCTGCAAAAGTGAAAAAAATCGAAGATGACCCTTAGGTTTTTGGATGGAGAAATGAGGTAGGAAATGATAGTGCCATTTTATTGAGAGCCTGGGAAGAAGTCGTTTTGGCAGTTGAAGAGTACGAATCGAGAATTGAGTTTTGGGGATACTAAGAGGTGTCAAATAAGTGTTTAGACAGGCCTGGAGTTTAAGGGAGGAGTCAAGGCTAGTAATTTGGGAATCATTATTATGCAGATGAAATATTAAGGTATTGGACTAAGAGCACCTGGGGTGTAAACATCAATTAGATAAGAAGATGGTCTAGAACCGAGCCTTGGTCACTCCACCAGGTATTGATTAAGAAGAGAAGAAGGTCTTGTAGTAGATTGAAAGGGGTAGTCTGTGAGGCAGTAGGGAAAACAAAGTGCAGTGTCCTGGAAGCCAAGGAAAGAAACTGTTTCAAGAAGGATATGATGAACTGTGCACAGTGCTGCTGAGAATTAGAGTAGATGGAGACCAAGCTTTCAAGAATGGATTTGGCAATGTACTTGAGAGTGACTTTGACAAAAGTGAGTTTTGTGTAATGTAAGTTAACAGTCTGATTAGAGGAAATGAGAACATGAAGACAGCTATCTGAAGCTTCTGTTTTGAGAAATGTTCTATATAGGAGAACAGAAAAATGGGACAGGTGATGGAGAGAGATGTGGGGCCAAGAAGGATGTTTTTAAGAAAGCTATTATGTTATGATTATATGCTAATGAGAATATTGGTTTTGCAAATAAGAGGGAGGATAATTATAGGGGCAAAGTGCTTGAGTAAGGATGAAGGGATGGAATAACAATGAGTAACAAAAGGAGGGGCTGACCTCAGATAGGAGTACTTCCATCCATAGGACCAGGGGAGAAAGAAGGGGTAAGTGTACAGATGCAGAAAGGACATAGGAGTTCTCTTCCAATTACTTCTACTTTACCAGGAAATGGGAGGCTAGTCTTTCTGCAGAGAGTAAGGAGGGAAATAGTGTGGGGGTTTGGAGAAAGAAGAGAAGATAGTAAAGAGGTGTGTGAAAAGTGAGAAAGTCACAGGAATGTTGAAGACTGCTGGGCAGTGTTGGTTTTCTTGATGTTTCAGGTCATATTTTAAACACCAGTCAGCATGGTTGTGTGCTTTTCTCCAACCACATTCCACCGTTCAGTTGACAAGTACAAAAGAGGCAAGCTAGCTGAAGATGTATGCAAAGGAGTAATTAAAATGATGCATTTGAGATCTAAGTTTGGTGAGAAGGAAAAGAGAGCAGAAGAGTGACGGAAAGTGAATAGGAGGTAGGATTAATAGATTGGTTGTCCAATTGGGTCAAAGGATTTTTGGAGTAAGGATGGGAGAGAAAAGTGAGTGAGCTTTAAAAATAAGAGATTGGGTTAGCTAATAGTATGCTTGAAGTAGAGATTATGGATTGGGTGCAGTTATGAGTAATGATAAAATCTGATGTATTATTACTAAAATATGTGCTCAAGGTGGGGTTAAAGGCAAGATAAAAGGCAATGAAGAGGGAAGAAACTGAGATGACATCATATTAAATAGATCATTTATTTGAATATAACAATCATCAAGAGATCACAGGAGAAATGATAGAGAAAGAGAAACTAATCTAAGAGTTTAACTTTTAGAAGAATGAGAAGGCATGACTGGGAAAATGAATGGATAATTATTGTAAGAAGGGCTGGCAGTTAGTAAGTGTACTTTTGTAATCATACATTTAAAGGGAGAACAGACAGTATGACTGCATATATTTCTCTGGAAAATTCAACTTCTTTGAAACGCAGCTTGCTCAGTTTTACCAGGTTTGGAGCTTTGCCATATAAGTATGCTGAATGAGTATGAGGAAAGAGTGAAGGGTGTTTCTAAGGGAATCATGTTAATTGAGGACTAATGGAATCCAAACTAGGTAAGAAGAGAAGTGAAGACACAAAAAATTGATTGAAAGGAAAGATAGAGTGAATATTGGGGGTTTCGATAAGTAAAAGCAAAGAGTTACTGAAGAGTGTGTATAGGTAAATGAAATGAAAGGTTAGAATGTGGTGTGTAGAGTGGGATACTTGAGACAGAGATTTTGAAGGCGATATAGTTAATGAGGCAGGTGACATGAGGAGGTGGAAGGAGGTGGGAGAACGTCAGATTATTGATGTCACTAAGCTTTTTGACAGGTGGAAAGGAAGATACGGAGCCAGGTGACAAAACCATTCATGAAAAGATGGGGACAGACCAGGATTTGTAGATGACAGTAACAATCAGGGAAAGCCTGATGATTTGAACTTCAGAAAATCTCAGCATTTGAACCTTTATTTATCATAACGATTTGTCAAGTGAAAGAAGTTTAGTTGGGTGTTTCATCTTTTTTCCATTCAACATTATTGTTGTGTCTTTTCCTTCCATTATCCAAGGTTTCCTTACTTCTCTGATGTTTTACTGTCTTTGATTCCTCACTGTCTTCATGAGCTACTTCAGTGAGACTTTAGAAAAATATTTTTATTAAAGTAATTGTGGGGGATATATGGGAACCTCTTATATTTTTTAATGTAACATTTTTTTTTGTGATGTATGAATCTTCAAAAAATACAATTTAGAAAAATGATGGGCTGGGGGGATGGGGAGTGGGGTATATGGGAACCTTTTATTTTTTTTTTAAATGTTTTTTAATGTAACATTCTTTGTGATCTATTAACTTTAATAAAAAAGTGTAAAAAAATCATGTCATCTCAAAAAAAATAAAGTAATTGATATTATAAAAAAAGGAAAGGACCAAAGCTAAAATTTATTATGGTGCTAGATGATTTCACATTGCAATTTCTTAATTTCAATTATTTCTCATAAGAAGGCAATAAAGAGTATCTCCTATTATAGATGAGGAAACTGAGGCTCAAGGATATATTAATATAGGGAGGGATACATTCTTGATTCAAACTCATTCTGATGGAGTTTAAAAAGTCCCTTTGTCCCCATAATATCATATACTCCCTAGAGTAACATGTGCTCTCCTTCAAGTGTATTTGCATTGAAAGAATATTCTGCCTGGTATAATAAAGACAGGTCTGAAGGGGGAAGACATGGCATTGTTTATGGCTTCATCATTTCGTTGCCATCGGATTCCTATCCTTAACTGTAAAATACTCCTAATAATATCTACCCTCAGAGTTGTGATGTGAATATATGAGACAAAAAATTCTGGGGTGATCTCTGCCTGGCATATTTGTGTGCTTTAATAATGATTATTTCCTTCTCTTTGCCTTTAGTTATTTGGAACTTGAATGCTTGCTAAATTGTAGGAAAAATCCATAACAATTGACAGTGATGGACCAGGGGATAGGAGAGGTAGTGGGAAGATTTTTTTAGTACGTTTTACTCCTCTTTAGGGAGGTCAGACCCAAAAGCCCAGCTCTAAAACTTGACATTCATTTGTGAGCTAAGAATAGATTATTATCATGTCCCAACTAGAAAAAAATCTCTATGAAAAATGCTCACTGATTCAAGTGAATCAAGATATTCTCTCCTTTACTATAAAATTAATCGAGACTCGAATATATTCAACTCTTCAAGTGTGACTGAGCTATTAATAAAAGAAGTTCTTAAGCATACAGCAATTTCCTCACAGCCATAAGAGCCAAAGGTTTTTCACCTGAATGTGTGCTTGAGTATGAGAAAAGAAATGTGAGGACAAGACTCAGTAAATTTTAAACTCATGTAATTGAGTCATTCCCTCATCTCAGGACTGTATTTTATCCCCTGAATGATGTAAATTTGAGATCGCTGCTGGACAGCGATCTCAAACTTCAGTGTGCTGAAGAATCTCAGGCGAACCCTGTAAAACAGCTAAAACTACCCGTCAGTTAGAGACTTGAAATGACTAGATGTTAGGTGAGATCCAATTCTAGCATTTCTACAAAACTTTTATGGTGATTCAGATACAGAGGATCTGCAAAGACCAAGAAATACTAACCAATTGGTACATACTTATCATTCGAAAACGGCAACCCTTTTCAGTCATCAACCAATTGATTTCAGTTGTCCTTTGTTTTTGACTTACTGTTCTCAGCACTGTGTGGTACACATCAGAGCCTAATATATCTTACTGGGTGAAATAATAACTGTGGGAAATTTTACCTGTGAAAAGTGAGTGCTTCAAGAAAAGAATCAGTATAAGTTATTTTTGATAGTGCACTTTAGCAAAAGATACTGGTCACATGTTTTTTCTTCTCATTTCCCCCAACTTCTTGAATCAGGGGTATCCATTTTCTTTATATCTTTATATGATCAGGAAAGGAAGTTCAGTGCATTACTCCTATGGCTGTATTGCTCACAAAATTAAATTTTGCTGATCCAACTTCTTTCCTTTAATTTCAGATTTCTTAGAAGCATGGAATCACGAATCAGATTTATAAGGCTAGCAAATTCATCAAACACCATCTAGTATGTTCCTTGCCTCTGGCAGTATGGCATCTAAGTCAATCTAGTGTAATTGTACTTCCAAGGGTACCAGAGGTACATACCTGCTGTGGGCGGAGGGGGGCTAACCTCACCTCCACATCCTAAGTATAAATGTCATTTCTCTATTCATTAGCCATTTATTTGTAGAGGATTTTAAGGCAAGAAGAGGCACCAGTTCTCCTAAGTAAAATCTGGGGACTTTGATCTGCTTGGAAGACATGCTCTTCATGAACAATGAGAGAATCATGGGGAGGAAGAAGCATTAGTGCCTATTTTTTAAGTAGGAAAAAGGAGACTCGAAGTGTAGGTTAGAAGCTGCATCAGATTATTCTCTTCACATGGGAAATGCTATTATACTGCCCGAGGGGGTCATGCTCTCACACCCCATCCCCACAAAACCAAACCAATGGGGTAATAAGGGACTTAGATAGCACAGGTTAATAATATTCAGGTATACACTTGACTTTCATACTAGTGAAGAGTTCTTTGAATTGCCTTGCTTAACCTAAATTTTTTCACAATACTTTCTTTTTAAAAAACTTTTATTTTGAAAGAAGCTTTCAATTACATAAATATTTTATCAGAAATATAAAGGGATTCCCATATACCTCCCCACCTCCATGTTCCCCATTAACAACATCTTTCTTTAGTGTGATACATTTGTTACAATTGATGAACACATTGAAGCATTTCTTCTAACTATGGTCTATAGTTTATATTATAGTTTATATTTTGCACTGCACAATTTTATAGGTTTTGACAGAATGTATAATGGCCTGTATCCATCATTGCTAGGTCATGCAGGGCAATTACAATGTCCCCAAAATGCCCATGTGGGACCAGTTCTTCCTTCTCCCTCCCCTCAGAACCCCTGGTGGACACTGCCTTTATATCAATGTTGCAAGTTCTTCCATTGCTAGAATAATAATAAGTCTACTTTAGTCCATAGTTGTGTTTCCCTCTTATGTTTGTTCATTCCTCAATCTTGAGGATTTTGGCATGGTGATGACCACTTTGTTTCTGATTGAGAGGGGCCTTAGATCCTGTGAGGCAGGTGGATAGATCTGTTTTGCTTGCCATTGCAGATACTGTTTTTCAGGATGGGCTTTGCCCATTATCATTCTTTTGTTAGTTGTCCTTTGTAAATCCAATGAACTAGAGATTAGGTGTTGCAACTCTGCTGAGATTCAGGGATCTACTGGCATATGAACAGACCAGAGACTTCAGTCTCTGGGACATATATTTAATGAATGTACTGCTAGGCTCAAATAAGAGGGGTAGAAGAGCCATGTGTAGGGAAATTGGAAATTATAAATTAGCCTCACTGTTACCTTGGAAGGCATATATTTCAAGGTAAGGTCCACTGACAGGGTGCCAAATTCCTGAGATTGTCTTTCCTGCTTATAGTGTCAAAATGTCTCTAGAGCACTCAGATCCCCACTGTTTGAGGCACTGTTTACTGTGGCAGTCAATGAAAGCCTCCTGAAATGTGCATAATCATAATCTCTGGAATGATTTCCTGACTCACTTTGAAAATTCTTAGTCATAAAAACTCATTTGTATTTAATATTTACCCCTTTTGGTCAAGGTTTTTTTCCAAATGCATTGTTCCTTGGTAGTAGTCCCTCAGGGCCAGGGACGTTCATCCCTGGGAGTCATGTCCCTTGTGGGGGCGGGGAAGGTAGTATGTTTATATGTTGAGTTTGACTTAGAGAGAGGCCATGTTTGAGCCACAGGGAGGCGTTCAGGAGGTAACTCTTAGATGATATGTAACACTAGGCTAAGTTTCAATTTCACAGGAACAGAGATCATAAGTACAACCATCAATATCAAGGGCCTGGCATATTGGTCTGTCCTCTTTCACTAGGTATTGCCCGTGTACTTGGGGAACTCTTGCCACTCTTTTAGGGGATGTGGCAGGACTTCCCAGGATGGGAATTCAATATTCTTTAAGTTATTATGTAGGTCTCCACTGTCTGAGACAAAATCCCATTACCACATGAACATACTCATATGGCATAGAAACATGCCCCAGATGCACCCATCCCCACACATCCCCCATCACTGAGAGCCCACACCAGTGATCCTTTCCTGTCACAGTTGTGACCATTCTGCAATCCAAAACCTCTCCAAAAGAAAGCCCAAAGAATCAATTGAAAAAAATAAGAAAATAAAAATAATAAAAAAAATAAAATACAAAAATAAAAAATAAAAAATAAAAAATATTCATTGTGCTTTCATCATCATAAGATCTATTATCTTTTACGTACAGTGACCATTTCTTCCATATGTTCCTCCAGTGTCTTATTTTTTCTTTTTATCTTCAAAGAAGCTTTAGGTTAAGGGACTAGGGTAGGGGGTTTGGGTGGGACTATCCATAGAACTGGGGATGGGCTGGGGATGGCAAGGGAGTATTATTGGTGCAGCGTATCAGGGATGGAGGGATATGCAGGATAGGGTGCAGCTGGGGCATGCCTCTATGAAATATGGAAGTATTCATTTTGTCATAGTGCATTATCTCAGTGAATAGAAACCCACACAATAAACAAAACATTAAACTCCCATTCTGGGGAGTCCTTCTGTGTTTTCAATTACAGAGACAAGAATCTCTTGTGATCATAGACAGTGCCTAAGAGGAGAAAACAGGCCAATATGTCAAGCCCTCAATATTAATACATGTAACTATGAACGTAATTCTTCAAAAAACTGAAAGTTTTTTTAGTATATGTGCTGCCGAAGCAAGCATACTCAGCATGTAAATGCATTACCTTCCCCCCAGCATGGGACAAACAATGCATTACTTTCCCCCCAGCATGGGATATAAAAATGCATTACCTTCCCCACAGTGTGGGACATACCTCCTGGGGATGAGCCTCCCTTGTGCCAAAGTATTACTACCCATCACCAGCTGGTGATGCAACTAGAAAAAGACCTTGGAAAAAAAAGGAGGAAATGGTAAAGACAATGAGTTTATATGGTTAAGAGTCTTCAAAACAGAGTTGGGAGGACATCAGAGGGGTCACACTTATGCATGTTTCAGCAGGATTTCAGAGACAGTCAAAGTAGATACAACCCCAGGTACTGGTGCTCCTGAGGACGATGGGGACATACAGGTTCTACGGTCATGGCAGATGGCTCTGGAGTTCAGTGCCTTGTCAGTGAACTCTACTTTGGAATTTGTATTCCTGAGTGTGATGGAGTTGGACTCAGATGCAACCTTTCTATACGTGCCTCTTCTGCCACTTTTACTGAACCTGTGGTTGGCACTGGGTTTGGTGTACACTTAGGAGACTTGAATTTCTGGACTGGCCATGTGCCAGCTGGGCCCTGAGCCTCAGCAGAGTTGCAACTCCTACTTTCCAGTTCATTGGACTTACCCAGGTCAGCTAACAGGAGGGTAAAAATGGTCAACCCCCACACCAGGCAACTGACAGTGCCTACAACTGTAAGCAGGAGAATCACATCCATCAACCATGTGGGATCTAATCCCCCTCTCAATATAGAGATGGAGTAGGCATAACCATCCCAGGGTCCACAGGATGGAGGAATAAAATATGGATTAGAGTGGACTTACTGGTGTTCTACTATAGAACTATTGTGACTAATAATGGAAGAAATTGGAGCATCGATGTGGAGAAAGTGGCCACAGTAGTTGCTGAAGACAGGGAGAGGAAAGAAGAGATGTGATGTGGGGACATTTTTGGGACTTGGAGTTGTCTGAAATGGTATTGCAGGGACAGATGCTGTACATTATATATCCTGCCATAACTCACTGAATATACTGGGGAGAGTGTAAACTACAATGTAAACTATTATCCATGCAGTGCAGCAGTGCTCCAAAATGTATTCACCAAATGCAATGAATGTGCTACAATGATGAAAGAGGTTGTTGATGTGGAAGGAGTGGGTGGGGTGGAGTGTGGGGTATATGGAAATCTCTTATATTTTTTAATGTAACACTTTTTTGTGATCTATGTATTTTCCAAAAAATACAATTAAAAATTAATTAATTAATTTAAAAAATTGAAACTAGTGGTTACCATAGTTTCCAAGGGGAGAGGGAGGGAAGAATAGATGTACCATTGGTCATTTTTAGGATATTGGAGTTGTTTTGCATGATCTTGCAATGATACAGGCCATTAAACATTTTTTTTTTTAAGATTTATTTATTTTATTTAATCCCCTCACCCCCCCCCCCGTTGTTTGTTCTCTGTGTCTATTTGCTGCGTATTGTTTCTTTGTCCGCTTCTGTTGTCGTCAGCAGCACGGGAAGTGTGGGCGGCACCATTCCTCGGCAGGATGCACTTTCTTTCGCGCTGGGCGGCTCTCCTTACGGGCACACTCCTTGCGCGTGGGGCTCCCCTACATGGGGGACACCCCTGCGTGGCACGGCACTCCTTGCGTGCATCAGCACTGCACATGGGCCAGCTCCATACCGGTCAAGGAGGCCCGGGGTTTGAACCGCGGACCTCCCATATGGTAGACGGACGCCCTAACCACTGGGTCAAGTCCGTTTCCCCATTAAACATTTTGTCAAAACCTATAAAAGTGTATGGTGCAAAATGTAAACCATAATGTAAACCATCGACCATGGTTAGTAGCAATGCTTTAATATTTCTACATCAATTGTAACAAATGTACCATGCTTATGCGAGATGTTAATGGGGAAGAGTGGGAGATGAGGAGGGGGTTGTTATATGGGAGTCCTCTATATTTTCATGATACCTTCTTATGAGATGTTAGTAAGAACTGAGGGTAAAACAGGCCAAGAATGGGGACAAAGGCAAAGGCCAAGAGCTTGGTTCCTACTGTAACATGAATGAACAATGTCTGTAAAATTAGAAAAGAGTTTTACATCAGGAGGCAACTTATTTATTTATTTATTTTTGAAAAATGCAATAGTGGTACCTGACAACCTAGGATAATACATACTAGTCAAAAAACTAATAGCTTTCTCTTTTTAAAAAAGTTCTGCCAATATAAAATTGAAGGCAGAACACCAATGGTGATAAAAACCAATGAGAGGGAAGCGAATGTGGCTCAATGATAGAGTGTCTACCTACCATATAGGAGGTCCAAGGTTCAAATCCAGGGCCTCCTGGTCCATGTGGTGATCTGGCCCACGGGCAGTTCTGCCACGTGCAAGGTGTGCTCTGCCATGCAGGGGTGTCTCCCACATAGAGGAGCCCCATGCACAAGGAGTGTACCCCTCGAGGAGAGCTGCCTCATTAAAAAAAAAGTGCAGCCTGCCCAGGAATGGTGCTGCACACATGGAGAACTGATGAAGCAAAGTGATGCAACAAAAAGAGACACAGATTCCTGGTGCTGCCAAGAATGCAAGTGGACACAGAAGAACACACAGCAAATGGACACAGAACAGGCAACAGTGGGGGGACAGGGGGGAGAAGGGGAAATAAATAAATAAAAAAAAATCTTAAAAAAAAACCAATGAGATACTTGAAGTTTGATTAAAAGAGATAGGAGCTATTTTTAAAAATATTTCAAATCTCTTTGACTTCTGGGGTCATTATATCCTCATGGTCAGGTAGAATTCAGCCTTACATATTTTTTTAAAATACATTTTTAAAATTTATTTTTAAAAGGTACATAGATCACACAAAATGTTATATTAAAAAATATAGGAGGTTCCCATATGCCTCACTCCCCCCATGCTCCATTTTTCCCACATCAACAACTTCTTTCATTAGTGTGGTACATTCATTGTACAGTCATTAATTGCAATTAATGAATACATTTGGGAGCATTGCTACACAGCATGGATTATAGTTTACATTGTAGTTTATACTTTCTCCCAGTCCATTCAGTGGGTTATGGCAGGATATATAATGTCCTGCATCTGTTCCACAATATCATTCAGAACAACTCCAAGTACCAAAAATGTCCCATATCACACCTCCTTTTCCCTCTCCCTGCCTTCAGCAACTCCTGTGGCCACTGTCTCCACATCAATGATATAATTTCTTCCATTGCTAGAGTCACAATAGTTCTATAGTAGAATACCAGTAAGTCCACTCTAACTCATCTATTATCCTCCATCCTGAGGTCCCTGGGGTCGTGATGCCCACTCCACCTCTCAGTTGAGAGGGGGCTTTGATCCCACACAGCTGGTGGATTGGACTCTCTTGCCTGTAGCTGTAGACTCTCTTGCTTCCTTGGTGTGGTGGTTGTCCATCCTCACTTCCCTGTCAGCTGACCTGGGTAAGTCCAAAGAACTGGAGAGTAGGTGTTGCAACACTGCTGAGGCTCAGGGCCCAGCTGGCACATGGCCAGTCCAGAGATTCAAGTCTCCTAAGTGTACACCAACCCCAGTGCCAACCACAGGTTCAGTAAAAGTGGCAGAAGAGGCATTTATAGAAAAGTCACATCTGAGTCCAACTCCATCACACTCAGGAACACAAATTCCAAAGTAGGGTCCACTGGCAAGGTTCCGAACTCTGGAGCCATCTGTCATGACCGTAGGACCTGGGTGTCTCCATAGCCCTCAGGAGCACCAGTACCTGGAGTTGTATCTACTTTGGCTATCTCTGAGATCTTGCTGAGATGTGTTTAAGCGTGATCACTCTAATGACCTCCCAACTCATTTTGAAGTCTCTTAACTGTATAAACTCATTTGTCTTTACCATTTCCCCCTTTTATTCAAAGTGTTTTTCTAGTTGCATCACCAGCTGGTTCAACCTTACATCTTAAATCTTTTAACCTTCCTCAGGTCAGATATATCTTCCTGTCTGCTCTCACAACCCTGTACATACCTCCCAAATAGTTTACTTGTTGATCCCTCCAACTTTAGTTGAGCTCTTGAGATCCATGACTTCATCTTTTCTTCTTTTTCTTTTTCTAAAAAGATACTTAGATTACATAAATGTTACACAAAAAATATAGGGGATTCCCATATGCCCCACTTCCTACCCCTCCTGCACTTTCCCACATTAACAACGTCTTTCAGTAATGTGGTACAATGGAAGAACTCTTATCACTGATGTGGAGGCAGTGGCCACCGGAGGTTCTGAGGGGACAGACAGGCAAAAAATACGTGTAATATGGGGGCATTTTTGGGACATTGGAATTGTCCTGAATGACATTGAGATGACAGGTCCAGGTCACGATATATCTTGTCATAACTTTTAAAATTGCGTCGGA
Source organism: Dasypus novemcinctus (assembly GCF_030445035.2). NCBI lineage: Eukaryota > Metazoa > Chordata > Mammalia > Cingulata > Dasypodidae > Dasypus > Dasypus novemcinctus. Next base: position 43,933,331 of record NC_080674.1, on the reverse strand, counting down.
GAAAGTTTAAAATATAACGTAAGCTATAATCCACACTTAGTGGCAATGCTCCAATATGTGTTCATCAGTTGTAACAATGGCAATTTTATTCTCCCCCAGGCAGTTCTTATGACTTCAGATGGGGGTGCTCTGTCCATAACTGAGGTTCAGTAGATGCTTAGAACCTGTTCAGCTAAATTCAATGTAACAGTGAGAAAAGTACCATCTCGTCTAGCTTCTTCGACGTATGAGATCCAGAATCATGAGATTTTCAGTGTGTTTATAAAGGATGCTTAGGGTGTGGGCCAGAGATTATATCAGATCCAGAGCTATCCAAGGAAGTAGAATGAACTCCTGGGCTTTTTCTGAGTGGTGCTGAGTGGCTTATAGCACCTCACTGAAATGGCCTCTATTATTGTGAGAAACTTCCTGTCCAGGAGCTATTCTCTTTTGAAACAAGAATGAGTGGGTCCTGGGATTGTTGGTTAATAAGGGAATTGGACTTACTACATGTGTGGGTTTGTGGCTACCTAATGCCCTGAATTTGCTCAACTGGAACAAATACCAAAAACACCATGTCTTAGTGGCCACATCTACTGTAGGCTCTTGGCCTTAGAGTGAGGCCAAATTGTTGTTCAAGATCAGCTATAGTCAGTCTCGCACTTTGTGTGCCCACCCTGGGCTGGTAGCTCCTCCAAGAACTTAAGGAAAAACGTTGCACTGGTAGAAAGTAAATTCCACCCAAATCCTTTTTTATTTTTTATTTTTTTTAATTTTTTTATTTTTTATTGACTTTGTAATAATATTACATTAAAAATATATATGTGAGGTCCCATTCAACCCCACCCCCCCACCCCCCCCTCTCCCCCCCCCCCAACAACACTCGTTCCCATCATCATGACACATCCATTGGACACCCAAATCCTTTTTTAATGTCCCATTTGTGTCTTGCGATAAATATTTATTAAAGGAATTTTTCACCTTGCTTTGACTCTCCCCTTCATCTCTCTTTTGTTGCTCATGATCTTGATGCATGATTCACTTGCACGGGCGCTGGCTCGCTATGCAGTGCTTGGCTCACTGAGCAGACACTGGCTCACCATGTGGGCACTCGCTCGGGCACTCAGTTCACTGCACGGGCACATTTTTTTAACCAGGAGTACCCGGGGATCAAACCCACATTCTCCCATATGGTAGGCAGAAGCCCAATCACTTGAGCCACATCCACTTCCCTAGTTATTTTCTTTTAATTTATTTTTCAGGGGAAAGTGTGAACAGTTCCCCACTACCACAAATTATGCAGTTGAATTTCCCCCATTGGAGGAAATCACAGTGATCAGCACATCTGGAAAGCAATGGATAAGCCTTGCCCTGGGAAAACCACCTTCCTGATCATGGTATCTCCCTGCCAGGTAAGTATATTTTCTTTTAAATTTTGAGAATATATATATATATATGTGTGTGTATATATATATATATTTTTTCTGTTAATACAGTGAAAGCCCCACACAATTTGATCAGAAATCCTAAAAACAAACTAAAATCTGTCAGCATTCCTTCTATTGTGTGTGAGATGATGAGTGGAGTGCTGAGTGCTGTCATGGACACGTCTTTAGGAGCAGGGACAGAGAAGGCAGTAATCTTCTCACTAAGATGAAGCCTCTGAAATGGCGTGCCTAGGACAGAAGAATTTTGCTCTTTGGCTGGGTGTGGAGTGAACAGAAGTTACATCACATTGTGTTTCACCATTAGAGTCCCTGCCTCGCCCCACCCCCTCCACTTGTGTGGGAGGTTTTTTTTTTTTTTTAAATCTCTTATTGCCTTTTCTTCTTCCTGTGTTTCATCCTTTGCTGCATGTTTCCCCCTTTCTGTTTGGCTCTTGTTGTTTAGACCAAACATGTTATCATTGTTATTTTACTTTTTAAAAATTCTTTATTTCATTTTGTATTTTCTGGTTTACCTTAATTTTCAGTGAATAGGACCTTGCTCTTTCCTAAAATAAATGAAGACAAAGTTACATTGAGTTTCATGTATATGATTACTGATTTATATTTTTCCTCCGGGTAAAAGGTTTGCAAAACCAAAAACAAACAAAGCAATGAAAACCAAAAAGCAAACAAACAAAATCTTTACCTTAATGATAAAAGATGTGAGTGACCACTGAGGCATTGGCATAATATCCGGGACAGGGGTAATGCAAATGATTTTACTCCCTCTTAGAGGCAAGTAACACTCTGAATTAGCAAGTTTTACTTCATTTTCCTCAGGAACATGGGGCTGGGTTTGGACTTTTAGAACAAGAATCTAAGGCTTAGGAGAACATTGGAGGAATCTGAAGGTGGGGACTGTGCTGAGGAGATGCTCAAGCAGGCAGACACTCTGCCTCCCCTTTACCTTTGCTAAGCAACTCCCTGCTTGGCTTTTTAACATATTAACCTTAGCATGAAGTTTCAGTTGTTGAAATGCTTCTCTGATGATCTCAAGCTCATGTAACCTCTTCATTTTACTGATAGGGACATTTCTTTATTTGTCCCTGGTCATGTTAAATAATAACAACACTGTCGATACCACAAGAGTAGAAATATATTGTTCATTTTGAGGTAGGTATAACCTCAATTATCTACCATTTGAGTATAAGAGGATCATTGTGTTCTGATCTACTTGCACAGTATGTAAAGGAAGGAAGCCTACAGTGATTTAGCAAGAATGAGAAGAGGCTATAATCTAGTCGTATGAGGACTAGCTGAAGAGAGAAGAGAAAACCAAGACAGGGGCATGATTTGCTATTTTTGTAGCCAAAGAGCAGATGTGGGTAAGGAAGGTAACATCTTTGGTGTCCTTGAGGACACAATCAGGTCCTGAGGAAGGTAACTGCAGGAAACAGATTTGGTGTCAATAATCAGAGGCTGTATGGAATGATTGGAGTTGTTTCACAACAGTATTGTAACATTATCTCATGGGGGAGAATATGTTCCAGAAAAATGGGGTACAGAGGAATTTCTGCATCAGATTGGAGGTTGCATCTGATTACTTCTGAGGTCAGTGTGCTTTAAGGTTGGTTCTGTGAGATAATGGACTGAGGAATTATATTTTACTTACTTTAAAATACACTTTGCATTTTCAGTTGCTATTTTAGATGCAATAAGGCTTCCAAGGTTCATTCCTGTTGTAACATTCAAATTGCTTGCTGTGAGATAAAAGGATTGCAGGAAAACTCAATACACCCAATAAACCCAATAATGTTTTAGCACATGAAGAGGCTCTGATTAAACTGTAATTTGATGATTTAGGTGAAAATAAATCAAAAGCATATGGAATACATTTTTAAAAATACTTAAATGCTTTTAAATGTTAAGGATTAAGAATCAGAACACTAGAACACTACATATATTTAATATTCAATTTAATTCAATGTTATGTTATAATTTGGAGCAAATCTATGACATCAAAAGTTGTGAAAATTAAAGTAAAATTTAACAAATTACATTTTCACACCTCTCTTTAATAATTTTCTCTGAAATTCTCTGCAAGATACAGATTTGTTTGTTGTCCATTTCCCCTTAATATCCTTTAGCGTTTTTCTAAAGTCCTTTATAAAGAGATCTTCTCACCTCTGTTCCACAGGAATTTCTCAATTAGAAATATAGATATAATTTTTAAGGGTCATTTCATTATAGTTGAAAGACTAATCTTTTCTATTCCAGAATTTCCATATGAAAACATGCTCAGTTTGATTGCTTTCAGATTAAGTATACTCCAACTTGGGTAACTTTAAAATCTTTCAGTGTAGCATTTTTAAAAAGTTCTCTTTCCTTCTCATTCCTGTGTCTCAAAACCACACAGTAAATCTTAGTTTCAGGCAGAGAGAGCCATGATTTTCTTTCTCTTCCCCTTCAATTTGTAAAGTCTTGTTTTGAGCAAGAAGGGAAGAGGATGATTTAAAAATTTACATAAAATCATTTATAGGGTCCTTCATGTGACTAAATGCCTAAGAAAGGTCATTGAGTTTGAAGGTTACCTTTGTTATTTTTTTCTGGTGGGGAATACTTCTGCCCTTATCTACTTCCCCTTTCTAGAGCATTTCTAAAATTAGGAAATACTCTCTTTTGATGTCTGCCCATTCCAACTACCACTCTTTGCTAATTTTAGTCTTTGCTAGAGTTTAAGACAAACAACTTGGGGAATTCCATATGATGCAAGATCATAATTTTTTACAATTTTAAATATGGGTCAGACATTTTTAGAGAACTAGTTCATGGCTTTCATTTTATTGGTTAGACACTGAAGTCTGGGGTTCAGACCTTTAGTGAAGTTGATGTATTGAATTAATGGCTATTTCAACAGGAACTCAGATTTCCAAACTCCTTGTCCCCTTTTTTATGCTCTGTGCCATTAGTGGAATAAACTTTTCCTTTTAAAGACCATCCTTCATGAATAAATTAATTTTATTTTATATTTAAAATTATAATTTACTTTTTTCTTTTGTCATAAAATTCTGAGAATTTTAAGTTAGGTAAGTCCTACCAGACTCAGAACCGTTCCATAATCTTGAAAAACTTTCTCATATCATCATATCATTCTTTCATATTCATATATTCTCCCCCAACCTCTATTCTTTGGAAACCATTGGTCTACTATCCATCAGTTCAGAGTCCTTTTCTTTTTAGAATGTCATTTAAATTCGTTCATACAGTATGTAATCTTTTGACACTGGCTTCTTTCACTCAACATGATAACTTTGAGATTCACCTAAATTGTTACACTCATAAATTATTCAATTTTATTGCTGAGTAGGGGTGTAGCATAGTTTATCTCTTAACCCTCTTAAAGAATAATTGGATTGCTTCCAGTTTTGGGTAATTATGAGTAAAGCTTCTATGAACATTTGTGCACAGGTTTTTGAGTGAGGTACATATTTATTTCTCAGGAGTGAGATTGTTAGGTCATATGGTAAGTATATGTTTAAGTTTATAAGAAACTTCCAAAATACTTTCCAGAGGGCAGTTCCATTTTGTGTTGCCATCAGTGATATATAAGAGTTTCAATAAATTTCATTTTATCAGTTTTCCTGATGATTGAAAATTCTAGGGCACTATGAGAAAATATTTTTGTCCTTCAACTTCACAAAGATCCTGGCATCATATTCATCTTTTGGCTTCAGAGAACTGGTAATTGACATATTTTCTTGAGCATAAGATGGAAGGAGAAATTTATATCAGTGATAGGGTGATGGCCAATGCTTTTGGTTTGCCTGGGACTGTACTGATTTTAGCACAGAAAGTCCTGCATATCAGTCAACCCTTCATCCCATAGGTCAAATGTGACGACTTTAGCTCCTGCCTTTACCAGAACAAATGGGAAGGCTGAAGAGCCAGGAGATCAAGACCATTATGAAATGACGTTTTTCATTATAAAAAATGTTCTCCCCTACATTGCCTTTTGAAGTAGTTTGCTTAGAGATATTAGCTGGAATGTTAATACGCATTCAGGTTGCTCCATAGCTCAGTGGTTTAGATTTACAACTCTGGAACCAAACTCCTTGGGTTTAGATCTAAGTACTACCACTTTTTAGTCATGTGTCTTTGAACAAGTTATTTAAGCTTTTATGCCTCAGGTTCTTTATTGGTAAAATGGGTTGTTCATGAATAGTATATACCTCATGATTTTCATGAGGTTTAGATGGACTAATGCATGTAAAATGCATAGAAGGTATTAATTAGTGTTAGCTGCTGTTATAATGAAATAAAGGTGAAGGTTGTAGGAAAGCTAGTAGCATACCAGGAAATGCCTTCTCTGTCACTTGAAAACCTTCTGAGTTCAGATGGGAACATAGGCCCTCTATCTGTCCTATGTCTGCTTTCTTTGTGAGTAAAGGAGAGATTAGTTAGAGAAGCTAAATTCAGCATTTACGCATAAGAACTTTAAGTAGTCATGATAGCCAGTTGATCTTTTCTGTAGCATACTTCTACTTGTCTTCCCCTAGGAGAGCTAGGAGCACATACTGAAATTCCAGAGCTGTCCTTATGCAGCATGTTTCTCTTTTCTTACAGATATTGAAAGAATCTCCTTCTTTTCTATAAACCTGAATTACATACTGTATTAGTCAGCCAAAGTGGTGCTGATGCAAACACTAGAAGTCTGTTGACTTTTATAAAGGGTATTTATTTGGGATAGACGCTTACAGTTACCAGGTCATAAAGCATAAATTACTTCCCTCATCAAAGTCTGTTGCCATATGTTGGAGCAAGATGGCTGCCAGCATCTGCTAAGAGAGATGAATGGTTTGTCTCTCTTCCCAGGGGCTCTGCAATGTCTGTGGAGCTATCTATTTCTCTGTGTTCTTCTCCTGTGTGTTTGCTTCCTGGGCTCCAGCTCAAAACTCCAACCTCCCTTCTCTGCCATGCGGTTTCTCTGTGAGTCCCCACCCACCAAGGGACAGGGATGCAATGTTCTGCTGACATGGCCCAATCAAAAGCCTTAATCATTATTTAATCAAGTAAAGTTAAACCTCTGAAACCAATATAATCCAATATTCCTGGAGGGACAGACCAATTTGCAAACATAATCCAACATCTATTTTTGGAATTCATAAAAAATATCAATTTGCTATAGATAGTAACTCCAATAAAAAGATAATTTCTATATGCTGAAACTCAGCAGCCTTTGCCACATTAGGAATAACAGCATGATAGAGTTGATGGTTTTAATGTACTTCCTTAATCAATATGTATGGCTGGTACTATTGGTGTATGGTAATGTGATATTTGCCAATTGCATGTAAAATCTTACTCTGTGGATTTTTTAAATGAATGCAGCAGATTATATGCAGGACCTTCCAATTGACTTAGTTTTGGGTACACTTCATGGAAAGACACAAATATTTCCTGCTGAATTTAATGAAAATAAATTGAAATTCAATGTTCCTAAATAAAATTGAGAAACCATCCAGTAACATCAGTGAGATCTTGATGGTTAATGCTTCTTTATTCCATTCTTTAGGAGTGTTTTAGTTACCTAGGTTGTTTAAATTAGATACCTTACAATGTGTTGGCTTAAACAATGGGAGTTTATTAGTGTACAGTTTGAATTCATGAAATTATCCTAATTAAGGCATCATCAAGGCAATACTTTCTTCCCAAAGATGGGCTGCCAGTGACCTTTGGCCCCTCTGCCACATGGCAAGACACCTGGCAGCATCTGCTGTTCTGGCTCTTCTCTTCTGTTTTTCATTGCTTTCACTTTCTTGCCTCTGTGGCTTTTGCTCTCTTTGTCTGAATTCCATTTTCTTATAAAGGATATTTATAAGAGAATATTAAGACTATTAAGAACCTTTTTGAGGTGGGTCACACCTTAACTGAAGTAGCCTCATCAAAAGTTCCTACTTACAATGGGTCCACACCCACAGGAATGGATTAAATTTAAGAACACATTTTTCTGGGGTACACACAGTTCCAAACTACCACAAGGAGCAAGATAGAAAATGAATAGTATATATATATGAATTATTCAAAATTGCAGTAGAACCAGCAAGGTCAAGAGAGACTGAGATTGGACTGGAGGTTGGTTAGGTCATTGGGTGTTCTTTGTATCAAAAAATAAAGTAAATGTTGCTTCAACTTTGGCCTTGGGTTCTATGCAATTCCCCTATATTAGTTGGGAATGTCTTTATTAGCAAGAAAAGAAAAAACTTGAATTTATGGAGGCTTAATCAAATAATCCTTAACTCTGCCTTCAAAATAGGTAGTCTTGAGGTAGTTGGATGCTGGAGTATATTCAGGGGCTCAGTGAAATCAGAGTGTGATCTCTGATTCTCTTGTATTTTTGTCCCCTCATAATCACAAAATTGATACCATGACTCCAAATATTTTTTCCTTGGTTAAGGGGAAATGAATGGCACCAGCTTTGTCTGTCCCTTATATCAGGAAAGCAAAAGTCTCTTAAAATCCTCCCAATCAGATTCCCCTTCTATCTTACTGGATAAAACTGGATTACGTGACCACCTCTAGCAGAAAGGGAAGCTGGGAAAGTTGGCAAAAGTATGTCCTGGCTATGGCCCAACATTATGGATTGCCTAATGCTGGAAGAGGGAAGTGGTAATTGAATAGACAAGCAACAGATTCTGCTCCATATGTTATCATTCTTTTTTTTTCCTTTTTAAAGAATTTAGTGATTGTGCTGAATGGTCTCTTAAAACAGAGGTGAATATCATTTTAGACAATCTATGCAATTTAGTCTGTCTCTTGCTTTATGAATGGCAATACCAAAATGTTGTTTCTTTCTTCCTGACAGTTGGTGATTTGATAGTGTTCAAAGTCATGTATGATGTTCTTCAGAGGTTGGAATATTTTCAGCTGCTTGGAGTCTGGAGCTCTTTCCTGGTCCATGCATTGGGTTGGAAGAAGGACTCTTCTGCCTTTGTTTTCTAGGGGAGATGGGACTGAGGAATTCTTGGAACAATGCTGAATACCCTCACTTGCAACCATTGCATTCCAGAAACTTAGTTGAGAGCAGGCAGAACTGGTCCCCAAAGTCCAAGAAAGGGATGTTCTGTGGCACAGGACTGTTGGCTCATACAAGGGCCCCTAGAAAAGCTGCAAATTAGGCCTAGGGAGCCTGCAGCATCTACAAAACTCTGCTTCTGCTTTCTTCTCCACAGTAGATTGTTCTCTCACTGCCCATGTAGCACTCTTGTGGTCCAGAGCTTATATGGCCCTCTATAATTTAATTTTTCTGATGCCCATAATCATCCAATTTTCATAACAGCATCTATAATCAAAAGGCACACTAGATGTCAAGAACAAACATCTAAAGTATTTGATCAAAATGATTCCGATTAAGTTGTGAAGAATTCACAGATCCTACCTCTTTAACCTTTGGGCTCTTTCTTTGGTTCCCTAACATCCTTTCACACCCCTCCATCCTTCACACTAAACGTTCGGAAATGCATTATAGAATTCAGTGTTGTAAGAAACTATATAAGAAACTATATAGTCCAAATGCTTCATTTTACAGATGAGAACATTTGAGGCCCAGCTTGGTTTATTCACATACCCAGGGCACATGATTAAAGGGCAGAAGAAAGAGATTAGGATCCAGGTCTTTTAAACCTAGTTCCTTTAAAGGTCACCTGAATTTTCTGAGAGTTCTGCATCATTGTCCTGTGACATGCATCTAATGAGACTTGTACAAATCTTGTTATAATGACAAGCAGGTAAAAATAGTGATGTGACCACTTCTGCATTTCCCTGGAGGTCAGATCACTATTATTGTCCTCCCTTTGACAACAGTGCTGTGGTTTTTTAGTAACTATTTTTATTATACCTTAGTTTTAATGTAATAATGACTCAGGACTACCTCAGAGAAAGTTGTAAACAAAGCTCATATAAAGTCAGAATGAGTTCAGGGAAGGTAAGGATTGAAGAGGCAGATGCAGAGAATCCCCTAGAACTTTTCAGAGGCATTCAGGCAGTGAGAGCTGTGAGGGATGCCATGGGCTTTGTGAGGCTATGTCAGAGCCCCAAATCAGAAGTCAGGAGATCTGGATTTACTTTGGGCAGGGCCTTCACCTTTCTGAGCTTTGGCAAATCTTTCTGTATCACAAGAGGGTTGGACTAGCTGATTTCAGCTGTTACTTGTGGTTTCGATGGATAGGAGGACCTTATCCAGGAAAGTAACTTACCTTTGCCGTGACCTGGAGTTGTGACAAGGATGATGTCATTATCTAAGTTCTAGGTAAACTGATTATTCATTCCATCATCTAAGTGCTGCACTATGATTTTTGAGCCTGCCCTGTATGTCTCAGTAGAATGCAGCAATCTGGGCCATGGAGGTGGGGAGAGATCCCTCTGGACATGTACAGGTTTTTAAGTGAATCTGTTTTTATTTCTCATGCATGAGATTGCTGAGTCATATGAGAGGAATCTGTTTCACATTATAAGAAACTTCCAAAATGTTTTCCAGAGGGCAATACCATTTTGCATTTCTCCAGCAATATATGAGAGTTCCAATACATTTCATTTTATACATTTTGTCAATGATTGAAAATTCTTGGGCACTATTAGAAAATAATTTTGTCTATCAACTTCACAATGATGTTGGGATCAAATTCGTCTTTTGGCTTCAAAAACCCAGTAATTGATGTTGGGGACTCCCACAGATAAATTGGAATTTTTTTTTTTTCACTGAATTCAACCTACATTAGTCCTTGCAGCTTTTAAAATTTGAAAATAATGGTATCCTAACTCCTAAGTTTGGGCTCAAAGGCAGGTATCTCATAATGACCTCTTTGCTTTCCTTTGTTTGGCAGTGTGGTGAGATGCATCCAGGAAGGCCAAACACATTTTCCCCCAGGCCAGATCCCATGTTCCTGTGTTCTTCCCATTCATTGAGTTTTACTTGGGAAAATCTCCCAATTTTAAGTTCATTAACCTCAGAAGGTATTTGCTGAGAAGATAAAAGAAAACATATTAGCTATGACAGAGAAGAAATAGTATTAGACTGGTGCCCAGCGGCTGAGATTCACATCTCAGTTCCCACCCTGGTTGTGTGACTTTGGACAAGCTCCTGAGTCTCGCTAGGACTGAAATCCTCATCCAGAAAATGAGACTCGGAATGTGTGCACTTTAAGTTCCCTCAAAGTCCAACATTTTGTATGTTTTTGCATTCCAAAGTCCAATGTTAGTGATATTTAAGCTGATCCCTGGCATGGATAAGACATACTGATATTGCCCCCATTAATGCTGCTAATATTCACTGCTAATATGCACAGTGCTGGATGGTTTCCTCTGTGCTGTTCGTTTGTGAAATATTTATATGCATTTCTCTCAACATCTGTATGTAACAGGTATTATTATCTCCACTTTGTAGGTAATGAAATTGAGACTAAATTAAACTAAGGAACAGCTAGTAGGTAGTGATGCTGATGTTCAAGTCCAGTTTGTTCGACTTCAAAGCGCTATACATTATACTGTGCTGGGCTGTGCTACAAGGTTCACATCTTTATTATTGAGTGAGGAATATCTCCCAGGGACATAATATTAAAATGTAGACTCTCACTCTGCACTCATCCTCCTTCAATTATGTATTTTCACTCTGTTAGATAATTTGTTTCTGGTTAAGAGAGCACATAATGTACAATGTTGTTTGAAGAATCTGTATGGGTAAACTACTTTTCATTGAATTTGTAAGAGCCAGAGCATCCAAGTTTGGGTACCATGAAATTGCCACTTCCCTGATCCCAATTTAAGTTCGAGTTCACAGGAACTTTCTAGTGAGTGGTTCACCAGAGAGTTTTACGCAGCTTTGACCGAAGTTATGCAAGTAATCATCATATATATGCATGTGTCTAATTGTTTATGGAGGGGTAGATATAATCTGAGTTGGCATGAAAGTTTATGATGCCAATTCTTTGGGCTGGGATTGTGTTTACTACTTCATTTTGAAGAGGTGGCTGAACGCCCCAAAATATATAGATAATCTTTTCTAAGAGAACTTTTATTAAGTGTACTTTGAGAATAGAAGTTATACTCTTTTTCCTTCCTTTAACATCCTCCATTGTTATCTGTCTCACTTTTCCTGCTTCAATCTTCTTCACAGTTTGTGGCATTTCTTTTTTGTCTGTAGAATGTCCTCATTGAATCTGAGAGACCATTTCACTAAGCAAGGCACCTATATATACATTTAAGCCAAATAAAATTGGGCCTCAGCTGTTCTTTTCTTAATAATATAAAGACTTTAGAAAACTTGAACAACAGCTATCAATCACAGGCTCCTGGCTTATATATGATTGCTATTCAGTTATTCACCCCGCCTCTCAGTCTATTACAATTTTATATTGTCAGTATTTCTTTTTCTTCTTTTTTAAAAACTTTTTATTGTGGTTACGTATAGAACTCAAAATTTCAGGTGTGTGGATTCTGTGGTACTAGTTACACTTACAATCTTGTACTACCATCACTACTATCCATTACTGAAACTTTTTCATGACCCCAAACATAAATTCTGTGCCCATTAGGCAATAGCTCCCCATTCCCCTCCTCTACCCCCACCCCCACACCTGGTAACCTGTAATCTATTTTCTGTATCTGTGATTTTGCTTATTCAAGCCATTTCATGTAAGTGGAATAATAATATATTTGTCCGTTTATTTCTTGTTTATTTCACTCAACATGATGTCTTCAAGTTTCATCCATGTTGTAGTTCATTTCAAAACTTCATTTCTTTTTTTTTAAGGAGGTACCAGGGATTGAAGCAGGACCTCATACGTGGGAAGCAGGCGCTGAACCACTGAGCTACACCTGCTTCCCACTTCATTCTTTTGATGGCTGAATACTATTTCATTGCATGCACATGCCACATTTTGTTTTTCTTTTCATGAGTTGATGGACACCTGGGTTGCTTTCACCTTTTGGCTATTGTGAATAGTGCTTCTATGAACGATGGTGTACAAAGTATCTGTCTGAGTCTCTATTTTCAGTTCTTTTGGGTATATACCAGGGAGTGAAAGTTCTGGTCAAGTGGTAATTCTAAATTTATCTTGCTGTGGAGCCATCAAACTGTTTTCCACAATGGCTTCACTATTCCACATTCCCACCAGCAATACACAAAGGCTCCAATTTCTTGCATCCTTAACAACAACTGTTATTTTCCAATATTTAGATAATAGCTATCCTAGTGAGTATGAAGTGGTATCTCATTATGGTTTTGATTTGCATTTCCATGATGAATAATGATGTTGAGCATCTTTTCATGCACTTATTGGCCATTTGTAAATCTTCTTTGGAGAAATATCTATGCAAGTCCTTTGCTCATTTTAAAAAATGGGGTTGTTTGTCTTTTTGTTTTTGGTTTGTGGCATTTCTTTATTTATTTTGGATATTAAACCCTTACCAAATATACGATTTTCAGCTATTTTTTCCCATTTGTGGGTTGTATTTTCTCTTTCTTTATAATGTCCTGTCATACACAAAAGTTTTTATTTTGAAGAAGTCAATTTTACTGATTTTTTCTTTGTTTCTCATGCTTTTTGTTTCATATCTGTGAAATCACTTCCAAATCTAAAGTTATAAACATTTTCCTCTATGTTTTCTTCTAAGAGTTTTATTATTTTAACTCTTAAGTTTAGGTTCTTGATCCATTTTTAGTCAATTTTTGTATGTAGTGGCAGTACGGATTCAACTTCCTTCTTTTACATGTGGATATCCAGTTTTCCCAGCACCATTGCTGGAAAGACTAGTCTTTCTCCATTTACTGTACTGAAACTCTTGCAAAAATCATTTGGCCAATCCCATGAGGGTGGGCAGTGGTAGGTGTGACTGCATAGTAAGGAGAGGGATTTGTTATAACAGCAAGCCAAGCAAACTTTACTTCTAATTTTCAGCTAGGTTTCCTTTAAAGTGGTCTTCCTGGGGGTACTTAGAGTAGCAGGGAATGAGTCAGGGATGGTGAAGCCACCTTGTTTGAATTGTTCTGCAAGTGTTTTCAAAACTGGGACGCATTCTTTGGAATATCCACAGTGAGGGCAAATCTTGATAATGAGGAAGGAAGTTTGAGGTTGAGAGATAACTAAAATTCCAAAGGATTAGGTGATGAAGGATGCAGGTTTTACTGCCTTTGGTTAGTAGTGGGCTGTGTGGTTGGTTACTCATGAATGAGATTGCTCACATAGGAGTTTCCAAATGTGTTTTGGGACAAAAGCAAAATTGTGCCTTTCAGTCATGCTAAGTGACAGGCAACAGCGTTCATTTCTATGTTTCTGACTCTGTGAGGTATTTAAGACATCACTTCTATTAATATTACATTATTGTCACACATTTTATGATAATATAATATAGATCACAGGATGAAGTTATTTACCAAAGTCTTAACTGAACATGTATTAGAAGTACTTGAAATTTCAACTGAAAACTGTGATGTTAATATTTCACGTTAATGAACAAATATCTAATGTTTATGGCAAGATGTATTTTTCTTAAAATAAGCTTCCAAGGGCTGAAAACAAAATTGGTGAAAATGCTAAAAAAATTCAGTTCGCTATAGAAGATTGCGTTCATTTCTGGGGTCTCAGTTCTATTCCATTGGTCTGTAAGTTTATCTTTATACTGGTATCACACTCTTTTCATGACTGTGGCTTTGTAGTAAGTTTTGAAATAAGGTAGTGTGATACCTCTGCATTTGTTCATTTTCAAGATTGAGTGGCTATTTAGGGCCCCTTGCAATTCCATATGAATTTGAGTTGACTTTTTCATTTCTGCAAAAAAAGTTGCTGAAATTTTGATAGGGATTTTGTTGAATCTACAGATCACTTTGGGTAGTTATTGACATCTTAATAATTTAAGTTTTCCAACCCATAATCATGGGATGCCTGGCCATTTATTTAGGTCTTCTCTAGTTTCTTTCAGTAGCATTTTGTATTTTTCAGTGTAAAAATCTTTTACCCTCTTGGTTAAATTTATTCTTAGATATTTTATTCTTTGAGATGATATTGTTCTTGGAATTATTTTCTTAACTTCCAATTTGAATTGTGCATTGCTGGTGTACAGAAATAAAACTGATTTATGCATATTAATTTTCCACTCTGCAACTTTGCTGAATTTGTATATAAAGAGTCATGCCATCTGGAAATATACACAGATTTACTTTTTTTTTTTCAGTTTACATGTCTTTTATTTTTCTAGCTTACTTGTTCTGGCTAAAACTTCCAGTATAATGTTGAATAGCAGTGGTGACTCTAGGTATCTTTGCCTTGTTCCTGATATTAGGTGGAATATTTTCAGTCTTTCACCATTGAGTAGAATGATAGCTGCTGGTTTTTCATAAATGCCCTTTATCATGTTGAGGAAGTTTCTCTGATTTCTGAGAAATTTTAATTGAAAACAGATTTTAGATTTTGTTAAATGACTTTTCTGCATCAATTGAGATGACCATGTGGCTTTTTTCCCTTAATTTTGTTAATGTAATATACTACTCTGAATTTCTTACATTGAACCATCCTTACATTCCTGGTATAAACCCTGCTTGGTCATGGTGTATCATCCTTGAACTATGTTGTGGGATTATATTTGCTAGTATTTTGTTGAGTGTTTTTGCATCAGTATTCATAAAGGAAATGGGTCTGCAATCCTCTTTTCTTGTCTATCTTTATCTGGTTTTGTTTGCGTGACATTGACTTCACAAAATGAGTTGAGAAGAGTTCCCTCCTTGTTATGAATTGGACCATGTCTCCCACCAAAATCATATTCCCATCCTGAATTAGTCAGCCAAAGGGGTGCCAATGCAAAATACCAGAAATTGTTTGGTTTTCATAAAGGGTATTTGTTTGGGGTCAGAGCTTACAGATACCAGGCCATAAAGCATAAGTTACTTCCCTCACCAACGTCTATTTGGAGCAAGATGGCTGCCAACATCTGTGAGGGTTCAGGCTTCTTGGGTTCTTATGTTCCTGGAGCTTGTTTTTCTCTGCGTTCAAGGTTCCTTCCTTTCTGGTGCTGGCTTCTCTTTCCTTTGGGTGTTGACTTCCTGGGTCTTCAGCATCAAACTATAATATTGGAAATCCCCACCTCTGTCCTTTGCCATGCCTTTTATCTATGAGTTCCCACCCACTAAGGGGTGGGGATGCAACACCCTAATCGTAACTCAATCATGCCCAGGTACCGATCAGATTACAAGCATAAGTCAATATTTCTTTTTGGAATTCATCAATTATATCAAACTGCTACACATCCTAACCTCAATTCCTGTGGTTGTGAGCACATTTGTATATAGGAACTTCAATGACCTTACCAGCTAGGATGATGCCAAACTGAATCAAAATGGCCTTTCGATCAATATAACTTGAGACCTTATAAGCAGAGGAAATTTGGACACAGAAGAGAAGAGACAAAAGGAGACAGATTGCCATGAAATGAAGATAGGGACTGAGTTATGGATTGCTGGCAGGCCACCATCAGAATGCTAGAGATTTCAGAGAAAGTATGATTCTGCTAACACCTTGACTTTGGACTCGTAGACTATCAAAATGTGAGATAATAAATTCATATTGTTTAACCAATTAGTCTGTGGACTAATTATTTCATATTGATGATTTTTTCCCCATTTTTTTTGGAAAAGTTTGAGAAGGGTTGGTGTTGTTTTTTCTTTGAATGTTTGGTAGAATTCACCAGTGAAGTCATCTGGTTATGGACTTTTCTTTGTTGAAAGGTTTTAATTACTTATTCAATCTTTTTATTTGTTATAGTTCTGTTGAGATATTCTATTTCTTGAGTCAGTTAGGTATATTGAAAATTTCTAGGATTTTGTCCATATCATCTGATTTGTTGGCATACAATTGTTCATAGTATTCTCTCATAAATTTTTAATTTCTGAGAGATAAGTAGTAATGCCCTTACTTTTATTTTTGATTTTACTAAAAAAAATATGTATTTAGAAATATTCTGTATTGTTACCATGTGGTTTATATTAACATTTAAAAATGTTTAGCAATCTAGTTTGAATTGATGGTGACTTAATTTCAGTAGCATGCATGATCTTTGATCTTTGCTTTTATATCTGTCTATCCCCCTTCATGTTATTCATGTCATAGATTTCTTCTTTATACTTTGTGTGCCAAAAAACATACAGCTATGATTATCTTTATCCATTTGTATTTTATATCATGTAGGAAATAAAAAGTAGAGTTACAAACTAAGAATATACAAATATTGGCATTTATGTTTACCCATGCAGCTACCTTTATTGTGGATATTTATTTCTCCATAGGGTTCATATTGTTCTAGTGTACTTCCCTTTTCTCCTGGAGGCCTATCTTCAGAATTTTTAAGGACAAGTCTAGTGATAAAGAACTATCTCAGTTTTGTTTCTCTGGACAAATCTTGATTCTACCTTATTTTTGAAGGACAGTGTTTTCAGATATAGAATTTTTTGGTTGGCAATTTTTTCCTTTCAGCACTTAGAATATGTCAACCCACTGCTTTCTGATGTCTGTGGTTTCTGATAAGAAATAGGTACTTAATCTTATTGAGGTTCCTTTCTGTGTGATGAGTTGCTACTCTCTTGCTGATTTAAGGATTCTCTTTTTGTCTCTGGCCTTTGACAATTTTGATTATAATGTATCTCATTGTGGATCTCTTTGAGTTTATACTATTGGGAGTTCATTGAACTTCTTGACAGGCTATTGAGCCTGACTTTCATTAAATTTGGGAAGTTTTCAGCCACAGTTTCCACAAATTTCTCTTTTTCTTCTGGGACTCCCATAATGTGTATGCTGATATGCTTCATGGTGTCTAACAGACTCCTTAGGCTCTGTTTTCTTTTATTCATTCTTTTTTTTCTGTGTTCCTCAGTCTGAATAATTTATCACTTACCTTCCAATTTTCTGATTCTTTTGTCTGTCTGTTCAAATCTGTTGGTGACCTCCTTTAGTGATTTTTAAATTTCAGTTACTGTATTCCTCATTTTCAGAATTTGTTTGGTTCCTTTTTAAAATTCCTATGTCTTCTTTTTGTTCCTGTATTATTTTTCTAATTTTCTTTATTTCTTTGTTCTTAAGTTCATTAAACTTATTTCTGAAAGTTGATTTAATGTGTTTGATTAGTAATTCCAATGTCTAGGCTTCCTCAGGGATAGGCCACTTTTTTATTAGATAAGTTGTGAGTTATAAAACAATCATGCATATGTACAGGATTCCCATATATTGCCCTACCACCAACACCTTACATTGTTGTGACATATTTGTTATAATTTATGAAAGAACATCCTTGTATTGTTACTGCTTTTTATAGTCCATAGCTTATGCTTATGCTTGTGGATTTTCCCCACAAACCATTCTAATACTAACACTGTGTATTAGCACTATTTTTCTGAGGCAGCCATCCCTTTCAGTTTTTTTTTTTTTTCATGCTTTGTAGTTGATATTTTTGTTGAAGTCTGGACATTTGAACATTTTTCATTTTTAACTCTGGAAGTCAAATTCTCTTCCTTCCTCAGTGTTTGCTGTTTTTTTTTTTTAAACATTTGTTTCATTTGTTTTTTTATTGCTGAAGACTAGTTAGATAGATTCTATGTTGAGATCTCCTTAAACGCATATCCCAGTTTATACTGAGGTCATCGATCAGTCCACAGTGAACAGTTAGGTTCTTCTCAGGATTTCTGAGCAACATTTTGCCCTGGGCATATGTTTCAAAATTTCCCAAGTATACAAGAATTCTCTTGGGTGTCTTAGTTTACCCTCAAAAAAGAAAAATACCACTACCACCTATAACAAAAACCCTCTCTCCCCAGCTTCTTTTCCCACATCTCAGGCACTGTATTTTATACCTCAAACACAAGATTTCACCCCTGGTAGTTGTGCCTTTCTCTGTTCCATGGCTCTTCTCTGTCTGTTTCTCTGCCCTATGTAATTTCCAGGTCAGGCAAAATTAATGATATCCTTTGGGTTTGGGAAGAAATACAAACCCATTAAGAGGGACCTGTACTACAAATGTGGCCCACCTCACTGGGAATATGGGCCACAGTACAGGGAGTGCAGGCCAATGTCAGTGCTGCTTTAAGGGGCCAGGGCAAGTAAAAGTGTCCCACAGGTTTCCTACCAATTTTTTTTTTTTTTTTCTGATTCCAGGTTTGCTTGACTGCCTTTTACCCTTGAGTGTTTTTCAGAGTTCTAGGTTTGGTTCTAGCAGTTATGGCTTGAGTTTTCACTGTTTGTGTTTTTGAGGGGGGTGGGGTAGGTGTGGCAGGGCATTAGCACAGAACATTTTATTCTACCATCTTGCTCCTGACATTAAGAATTTATTCTTGCATTTCAGATTTCCCTCTGGATAGCTTTCCCTCTTCTTGAAATACATTCTTAATGAGGGAGTTTAGAGGAAAATAATCATCTTTATGTTTGCATGAAGAGCTCTTTATTCCACCCTCATTCTTGAAAGATGGCTTGGCTGGTTATATAATTCTGGATTGAGTGATTTTATTTTCCTCAGATCTTTGAAAATATACCACTGTCTTCTGGTCATCACCATTGTTGAGAACTTCACTGTAAATTATTCTTATTTGTTTATAGGTAATTTATTTATTTTTTGTTTCTGGCTGTTTTTAAAATCCTCTACTTACCTTTCCAGTTCTGTAGTGTTCAGGTATAGATTTCTATTTATTTACCCAGCTTAGCATGGCACTTATTTTCGATTGTTGTATAACAGATTGTTGTACTACAAATTTAGCTCCTTAAAGCAATACCCATCTATTAGCTAATAGTTTTGTAATCTGAAGTCTAACATTATATGGCAGGGTTCTCACTTGGGGTATCACAAGGCTAAAATCAAGGTGTCAAAT
Source organism: Dasypus novemcinctus (assembly GCF_030445035.2). Classification (NCBI taxonomy): domain Eukaryota; kingdom Metazoa; phylum Chordata; class Mammalia; order Cingulata; family Dasypodidae; genus Dasypus; species Dasypus novemcinctus. The sequence continues at coordinate 43,914,032 of NC_080674.1, read as the reverse complement.
AAGACAAGTTCTTGACTAGAGGCTCAAAGGAAAATTCTGCATCCAAGTTCCTTCTGAATTAAGTTCCTTGTAGTTGTAGGCCTGAGGTCTCCTTTTCTTTGTAGGTTGTCAGTCTGTGATGCTTTCAGCTCCCAGAAGCCACCACCATTCCTTGTCATGTGGCCCCTACACCTTCAAGCCTGCACCAGTACATCAAATCCACCTCTTGCTTAGGATCTCTGTCTTTCTCTTTCTCTGATATCTGTACTCAGATTTGAAAGGCTCAAATGATTAGGTCAGACCCACCTGGTGATATTACTTTCTCAGAGTCAATTGTGCCACAAAATATAACCTAGTCCTGGGAATAAAATTCATCATATTTCCAATCCCAGAAGTTATGCAGGGCATATGCACCAAGGAGCAAGGAATCTTGGAGGACATCTTAGAATTCTGCCTACCATGTGCATTTGTTGAGATTCTTGAATCTGAGGGCATCTTTACATGACCATCTATTTAGAACTACTGCATTCTTTTAAAAATGTAACAGTATTCATACTATGGGATATATATGTTTGCATGTATATATACATATATATGTATAAAATTTTCTATGAATAGAATTTAAAAATCTAATTCATTATTGAGGGAAAATTAGATTTTATCTTTTTTTCTATAGCAGATTTGATATTATTTATGAATTTCCAAAAAAGAGATATAAATTATGTTTTTAAACAGGTCTGTTCCTTTGGGCATAATATCCTTTGATTATATTAAATTCAAAGGTTTTATATTTACTTAATTAAATCAAGATTAGGGCTTTGATTCAACCATGTCATTAGGGTGACTCAGGGTTGAGTCCCCACCCCCTTGGTGGACTATATAAACAGTCACAAACACAGGAGAAGATACACAGAAGAAAGAGAGAGCTCTATAGACATGACAAAAGAGAGAACCTTGATTCTGGGGCCCTGGAGAAAGCTGAGCATTCACATCATAGTTTGCAGCTGAGGAGACCAGAGCCCTGAGCAGCTGAGAAGGCCTGGAAAAAAACAAGCCCTCCAGTTTACAGCTGAGATGAAAAGAAGTTGGGTCCATGGAACCTTAAGAGGAAGAAGGAAGGAGAAATCAGGCAGAGATTACCTGCCATCTTGCTTCAACACATGGTAACAAAGTTTGGTGAGGAAGGAACCTTGAGTTGCATGCTCTAGGGCCTTATAACTATAAGCTTCTACCCCAAATAAATACGCTTTATAAAAGTCAACAGATTTCTGGTACTTTGCATCAGCACATCTTTGGCTGAATAACACAGAACTTGGTACTGAGAGTGGGGTTGTACATTTGCAATTACTGAAATTGCTGGAATGGTTTTATAAATGGGTAAGGGGTATTTTTTGGAGAAACTGTGAGATGCTTGATGGAAAAGGCCTAGATTGTTTTGAAGAGACTGTTGGTAGGAATATGAACACTAAAGAGACTTTTGATGAGGCCTTAGAAGTAAATGATAAAACTATTATTGGAAAAAGGAGGAATGGTGATTCCCATTTTAAAGTCACAGTGAACGTAACAAGATTGACTCCTGATGTTGTTTGGAAGGCAGAATTTGAAAATTACCAACTTGGACATTTAGCCAAGGCAATTTCCAAACTAAAAGTGGAAAATGCAGCCTGGTTTCTCCTTGCAGCTTGTAGCAAAATGTCAATGGAAGGAGATAAGCTGATAACTGAGCTGTTGAGCACAAAGAAAGCTGAAACTGATTCCAGAAATTTTAATCCTCTGGAAATCAAGCCCCCAGACACTAGTGCCCCATTTGAGGAATTAACTAAACTTGGAACTTTTAAGTCAGGATTGAAAATGCAGTTATCCAAGAAGGACTTGTGTAAAGTCTGTCGGATGGCTTGGACCCCTGCTTCCTGCATGCTAAATCAACAAGATTTTTGCAAGAACTGTATGAAGCAAACCACTGTCAACCTGGACTAAAAGGGACATGGAGGAGAGAGATGGAAGGGAAAACAGCTTTAAGAGGAACCATGGAAGATGAGGTCTGGAGTTAAGGCATCTCCTTGGGCCAAGTGAGGAACCCTACCTTTGTGAACAGAGAGGGTGAGTTTGCCCTAGCATTGGAAGAGGGTGGATGTTCCAGGGAGAGTTTTGCTGCCCCAGGCAACAGAGAGGATGTAGCACATTCCCCAAAGGTTGGAGAGAGTGAGGTCAACACCCCATAAGTCTGAGAGGAGTGGGCCTGTCCCCCATAGATTAAGAAAGGCCAGGTCACCAACTCACTGTTCTTAGAGGGTTGGGTCTGTATGCCAGAGATTAAGGAGAATATTGCTGCTACCTCACTGTACTAAGTGGGTTGAGACTGTACCCCAGATATTGGGGAAGGTGTGGCCATCACCCCAATATTCTTGGAGAATGAGGTCTGGAGTTCAGTCACCACCCAGGTGCTTGAGGGTAGAACTAAGAAAATAACCATTTGGCAAGCCTGTGGAAAGGGTGAGCCCGCATGAGGCCCCAGGGAGTAGAAACCTCATCTTAAGAAGGAGTCTCAGACTTTGAAATCTAATGAAGGATGCCCTGTAGGTTTTCAGGACTGTAGGGGACCAGTGATTCATGTTTACCTCCCAAATTATCCTTATGTTGAGGCAAATGTTTATCCTTTGTCTGCCCCTGTATATTGGAAGCAGATATACTGTTTTGTAAGTTTCACAGGTTAACTGCCAGAGGGGAATTTGCCCCAAGATAAATTATGTTTCTTTAAACTGATTGTGATGTGATTTTGTACATAACATTACTGATCTAAGATTCTTTTCTGAATATTGTAATTTCTTTTTTTGGAATTCAGAAGTTGGAGTACAGCAGTTTGATATTATTCATGAATTCCAAAAAAAGAAAATAAGATATCGATTATGTTTGTAAACTGGTCTGTTCCTCCGGGTATGTGTATTAGTCAGCCAAAGGGGTGCTAATGCAAAGTACTAGAATCTGTTGGCTTTTATAAAGGGTATTTGGATAATAGCTTATATTTACAAGGCCCTCAAGAGTCCAACTCAAGTACCATAAGAGGTACTTCCTACCCAAAGTCTGTTGCTGTGGGTTGAAACAAGATGACATGATATCTGAGAGGGTTCAGCCTTTTCTTCTCTCTTAAGGATTCATGGGTCCAGCTTCTTCTGATCTCAGGTGTAGGTTGGCATAGGGCTCATCTCTCTTCCTGGGGCTTGTTCCTTTCTGGGCTCAGCTGCTCTGGTTTCCTCATAAGGTCAGCTGCAAAGTATCAGGCAAATGGCTCATTTCTCTTCCTGGTGCCTTTGCTGTGTCTATGGAGCTCTCTATTCCTCTGTGTATCTTCTCTGTGTATCGACTTCCTGTTCTTGATTGAACATTATTTATATACCCACAAAGGGCAGGGGGACTCAACCCTGCATACCCTCATGATGTGATTGAATCAAAGCCCTAATCTTTTCATAATCAAGTAAACATAAAGCCTTTAAATCAATCAAAGGGTATCACACCCAGAGGAACAGACCAGTTTACAAACAATCAATATCTCGTTTTGTAATTCATAAATAATATCAAACTCCTACTGTATGTTACCCTTTGATTGTACTAAATTCAAAGGTTTTATGTTTACTTAATTAAATCAAGATTAGGGCTTTGATTCAACCATGTCATTAGGGTGACTCAGGGTTGCGTCCCCACTCCCCTTGGTAAACTATGGAAACAGACACACATACAGGAGAAGATACATGGGAGGAAGAGAGAGCTCCAGAGTCATGGCAGAGGAGAGATCCTTGCTCCTGGGGCCCTGGAGAGAGCTGAGCCATTCACTTGATCATTTGCAGCTGAAGAGACCAGAGCACTGAGCAACTGAGAAGGCCCAGAAAGAAACAAGTCCTCCAGTCTACAGCTGAGATCAATGAACTTGGGTCAATGGAGCTTTAAGACAAAGAAAGAAGGAGCAATCAGGCAGAGATCACCTGCTGTTTTGCTTCAACTCATGGCAACAGAGTTTGGTGAGAAAGTAACCTTGAGTTGCATTCTCTAGGACCTTGTAACTATAAGCTTCTACCCCAAATAAATACTCTTTATAAAAGCCAACAGATTTCTGGTACTTTGTATCAGCATGCCTTTGACTGACTAATATCGTTTCTTTTCTTTTTTTCTATTATAAAAATGAGGCAATAAACATTCTGTTTAAGCATTTAGGTATTGTTTCATCATTTCTTAGGATAAATTTCTAGATCTGTGTCAAGTATATGTACGTATTTTAGGAAACATTGCTTTTCTGAAAAAATAGTTTGTTACCACTAACCTTACTTGTACATTTTACTATATACTCTCCAAAACTGGACTCTCTTTTAATCTTTAGCTATCAAATTGGTGAAAAATATATCATTGATATTTTTATTTCTTTGATTCAGTTATTGGTATGTGACACTTTAGATAGTATTGATCATTTGCATCTCTTAATTTGAGAATCCATTTTTATGGTTTTACTCATAATAGTGGCTTAGAGTTATGAACCCCAAAAAACATGTTCTTAATCTGAATCCATTCCTGTGAGTATGAACCCTTTGTCAATAGGCCCCTTTGATAAGGTGACTTCAGTTAAAGTATTGCTCTACTGAATCAGGATGGGTCTTAATACTATTACTGGAGGCCTTATGGAGAAAGCCACAGAGAGAGAAGCCATGGGGAACATCCAGAACCTGGAGGTCACTGAAACAAAGAAGAGAAAGGAGAAGATGTTGCTCTGTGCATTGCCATGGGATGGAAAAGTCAAGGCACTCCAAGGATCACAGGCAGATAGTCACAGTCTTCAAGGAGAAAGCATCATATTGCTGGTGCCTCAATTTTGGACTTCACCCAACCTCAAAGCCATGAACCAATAAATTCCCATTGTTTGAACTATCCCAATGTATGGTATTTGTCTTAGCAGCTAGGAATCTAACACATACACACATACATACAATCACATAATATACTATATGTTTATACATGTCATCTATATAATGTATTTTAAATATTTTTCCTATTGGGTTATGTTTTTCTGATTTGAAAGAGTTCTTTATATACCAAATATTTACCCTTTTGCTGTTATATATGTCATAATATTTTCCTCATTTGGCTGTGTTTAAATTTTGTACTTAGTTGACGTTTTCCTGAGAAATCTCCTGTATTTATGTAGTAATCAGCTTTATCTTTTTTAGCAACATGTGACATGGTCAGGAAGGCCTTCTCTATTCCCAAGATTAAAAGAATACATATTCTTCTCCATTTTATCATAGTACTTTAAGGATTTTGTTTTATATGTTAACATTTTTAAGTCAGTTTTGTGTGGTTCATGATAGAGACATAGTTTTGCACTCGATGTACTATTGACACTAGTGATATTGTCAATATAGTGTCATTTAGCTGCTACTGAATCCCATGGCAAATGCAAAGGACAGGAGAGACTCCTGTATTGAGGAGTTTCCTCACGCCCAGATGAAAGCATGGGGTCAGATTTACTAAGCCTGTATTTTAGTGCCAGAAGTTAATTCATCCATTGGTTTGCTTTTTCAGTCATTAGTTTATTCAAATATTTATTGAGCACCTGTTCATTTGGCATTATGCAAAGCCTGAGAATAAAAATTTGAATAAGGTCTATCTCTTGCCCTCAAGTTGCTCTATGCCTAGTGAGGAAGATGAAGAAAATAAATCAGAAATTGTAGTATTGTATAATAAGTGGTAACAGATTTTCTCAGGCTGCTGTTAAACAGAGTAGAAATTATATCAGCTTGGGAAGTGTAACATGTTTCCTTGGAGAAAGTGGCTTGAGCTGAATTTTGGAGAACGACTGGCTATAACTGGATGAAGCAGGACTAATAGATTTCTAGGAAGAAGGGATTTCATGTGGGAAGGTGAGGAGGTAAGAAATGTTACATGTTCAGGCTATTTCAAGGCACTCCATAAAGGGTATATGTGTATATACTTTTGGGGTGTGGTGGTGGCTGAGGCTAGAAAGGGGTCAGGTCATCAGGGGCCCTGTGGGTCAAGGGAAGGAGTCTGAACCGGAGAGCTTTGCAATAACAGTCTTTGGAGTAAAACTCTGAATTTGATACTTACTAATTTTGGGATATTGGACAAATAACAACATCTCCCAGGCTTTTTACCTTGTTTGTGAAATTAGAGTGATAATACCTAACTTGCAACGTGGTTGTCAAGACCAGAGATAAAGCATATCTCTGGCCCATAGTAAACCCTCAGTACATGGCAGTTATTAATTCTGAGCTTGATCCTGATGTTCCTTAGCTAAAACCTAAAAAAAATGGACTTTTCTTAGTTAGCAGAAACAGTTCATATTAATGATAGAACTTTTCAACTTCAGCTTTTTCTTCTACCAATTTCCTTAGACTTTTCAACACTTGATGCATTTGTCAGCAAAATGAATGATCATAATTCAGGATAGATGAATAGGAGCTTGCACATTTTATCAGTCTTTCTCTCTAGGAGTTCTTAGATTGGTACCTGGGTGGGGGTAGGGAGGATGCATATATCTAAATCAGTGGCCTGATTTGCAGTGAAGTATCTTCCTTTCTTCCTTAGGTGATGACACTCTTTTGGTGTTCTCAGTCTTTTCTTTTTGCAACCTGCACTCTGAAGCAGACATACGACATCCTCCTCACCTACTAACCAACAGCAGAAGAGAGTAAGAGAAGCATGTGGTATCAGCAGCACTGGCTTCCATGCCAAGGTACCCATTAATCTTAACCCTCTGGTGACTTCTGGGTGGAGTCTGAATGGCAAAACTGAGTCATTCACCGAATCACCCTGATAATGGTCACGGCATGTAGTTGGTAGCTTATTTTCCGGGCTTGCTGCTGCCCAAGCACTGTGGAATTTTCATTCTTTTTTTTCTTCTTTTTAATTCTCATTATGCCTATGGAGGATCAAAGGAAAGTAGAGTTCCAGGGTTTCTGGTCCTCCTTTATGTGGTCAGCCCTCCTCTTGATGTCATAGTATAGTTGGTGTATTGGCAAGCCCCTTTATTTCCAACAAATTCAATCCAGTCAAACCAAGCTATGAGTGGGAGTGTCAGATCTAAAATATTGTTATGTTCGTAGATCACTTACACACCTAGCACTACACAGTGCTAGACTTATTGACATTTATGATCTCATGAGACCCGCATTTTAGTGCCTTGTCTAATGTTGCTAGAGTCATTACCCAGAAAGTAAGTGGCATAGACAGAGTTCATATGTAGGTCCTCCAATTCCAATTCTAGTTCATCTCAGCACAGGCTGGCTGGGCTTTTTCCATATTTTTGGTGAGGCTACAGCTACTGGAAGAGACAGGTGTAGATCTTGGTTTCACAGTTACTATAAGAGGAACACAGCTATTTATCTGCACCACCTTCATTTCCACTTGGCCCCACTGTGAATGCTACCTTTTAAATGCTGCTGCCTTGAGTTCTTCATCTGATTTTCACTTTTCTATTGGCTACTTTATTAACCTTAATTAATATTAGTGGGTTTTTTTATTGAGTCCAGAAAGGAGGCTGGAAACCTGGGGCTTCAGAATGATTTCAGGGTGATTTTGGAGAAGTTCCTTAGTCCTTTGGGATCATTTTTCTCATACACTTGAAAGGAATGGCCTTGTTCAATACTTTTTTAACACCCCATATTTAGTCACTGTAACTATTTTTTCTTCCCAAATGAAATCTGATGTGGACCCTATTATAGGTTAAATTGTGTCCCCCCCAAAGGTATACCGAAGTCCCAATCCCCAGTACTTCAGAATATCAATTTATTTGGAAATGAGGGAATAATTAAGTTAAAATGAGGTCATACTGGGTCAGTATATGACTGGCACCCTTATAAAAAGGGGGAAAGAGACAAGGGCTGACACCGAGAGGAGAATGCTGTGTGAAGATGGGAGACAAGAATGAAGGCTACAAGGAGATGCAGACAGAGATCGGACAGGTGCACTTATAAGCTAAGGAATGCCAAGGACTGCTGGCCAACAGCAGAAGCTAGAATAGGCAAGGAAGCTTTCTACCCTATGGTTTCAGAGAAAGGATGACCCTGCCAACACCTTGATTCCAGACTTTCAGACTCCACAACTGTGAGACCATGCATTTCTATTGTTCTAAGTCATCAAATTTATGGTACTTGGTCATGACAACCCTAGGAAACTAAGACAGACCCCAATATACCAAATAGAATCAGTTTACTGTGGCTAAAACAGGGGCCTTCCCCTTGCCCCCACGTGCTTCCTGAGACTCTGATCCAGATGATGTAGATGATCACTAAGGTGCTATTATTCATTGTCACGTGGGTTTTCTTACTGTCTACTGAGTGCCTACTGCTGAGGGGTCCTAGTTCAACATCTGCAGGAGGGATGAAGCCTAGAAGAGCAGCTGAGATGGTCAGCTCTGGAGCCAGAATGTCTGGGTTTAAATCCCAGCTTACCTCCCTAGGCCTGTCGGTTACCTTTGGCAAATCCCTTAATCTTTTTGTGTATCTGTTTCTGCATCTTTAAAAATAGGGATAATAATAGTATCTATCTCATAGGGTTGTTGTGAAGATTAAAATAGTTCATACATGCAAAGCATTTAAAATAGTGGCTGGCACTACATAAATGTTAGTTATTATTATTATTATTATCATCTAGAGCATCTAGCAGAGCTTTGTAGGCAGTGGAAGCTTAACAGGGACCATTAATTAACTGACTTTTGCAGACCTGCAGACCTGGAAGAGCTTTGCAGCATCATGTGGTCCAGATCTATTAAATAACCTTTATGGAAACTTTCCTGGGTCCTATTAAAATGCAGATTCCTGAATTTCACTCCAATTTACTGAATCAGCATCTCCAGGGAGCAGCCTGGAAACCTGTGTTCACAACAAATGTTCAATGAGATTCTTATGAAGACACAAATTTGGAAAACATTGTGGTATCCAATTGCTGCATTTCACAGATGGGGAAGCTGAGAACCAGGGAGGGAAAATGGTTTGCTCAAGATCAGAGTTAGTGGTAGAACTGGGATCAGAGCCCAAGTCCCTGCTCCAGTGTTAGTTTACTGCACTTCTTTATTCTGTGATGGATCTGCCATTTTTTTTTGCCCAGGTACCTGAGTTTGACTATATAGAAGGAGCAATTTTAGGATGATTTTAACAAAGCAGTATTTGGGTTTGGGCCTGCCAAAGGGGCACATGATTTATCTGCCTAGGCACATTTTGAGTTCCCATGTTTATCCTTCACTCGGTGCTTCTAGATAAAGATCTCTGGGAAACTGCAAATCCTGAATGATCTCCAAAGTCTGGTAACAGTTCTCACTTCCAGTTTGCACAGAAACAGCAATATGTTTTAAAATGCAGACCAATGCCAAGATTGGAGTAGGCAGAGAGAGGAAATGAAAATGCCAAAACACTGAGTATACTTAGCTAATTTGCATCACATGAACCACTTTGGAGCCTGAGGACAGAAACCCAAAAGATGCTTCTGTTCAGAGGCAGCCAGAAGCATCAATTACTAGTGTTATCATTATCATCATCATCATCATCATCATCATTCTTCTTTCAAGTTTAAAGAAAGGAAGCTGGACTCTACTTCTCAGGGCAGTCCTGCAGGAAGTAAGAGCCGTGATGGACTTTAGACAAGTAAGTGTGGGGGGCATGAGTGGACCATACCTCTACCTCTTTGCCTCAAATCACGGATGTTAGCAGTCCTACACACTAGAGGTCAGCCTTATTATCACTGTAAGACCAGGTATCCACATTCAGGGCGTGTTCTAAGAAGAAACAGGACTCTAAAATAAATGTGTAAAGTAAACTGATGTTTAAGAACAATCCTGCTGGGGAATTAGGACCCTCTCATGGAGAGGGAGTGGGTAGAGGGCTGAAGCAGGGAGAGTAAGGGGGGAGGTAGAAATAGGAGACATGCAACCCTTTACTCCTAGAGAGCAGGTGCAGTCCTTGAACTTGAAGGGGGGGGGGGTGCATTTAGAGATCCAAGATAAGATGTAATTGGAGTCCAGGTCCTCAGGGGAAATGCCAATTAAACTCTGCATGTGCGATTGGACCTCACTTGCTGATGGAAGAAGAAATTCAAATGAGTGCCTTAAAAATAACTCTTTAATTCACTGTCTAGCTCTGCTCTTTTCTCTTTTTGATAAAAAGTTTACCAGGTAAAGATACTGAAAACCAAATGAGAATTCATAATCCTTCTATGAACTAGAACAAATGTACATCACTATTGCAAGATGGTAAGAATGTGGAGAAACATGGGAAAATACAATTAATGTAACCTATGGACTATAGTCAAAAGCAGTACTGCAATATTCTTGCATCAATGCCAAAGATGTACTGTTAATAATAGGGGTATGGAAAAAAATATACCAAATGTATACTATAGACCATAGTTAATGGTAATAGTCTGATAATATTATCTCATAATTTGTAACAAATGTTCCACAGCAATGTAGTATGCTGGTGAAGGGGAGTTGTATGGCAATTCCACACATGTGCATGATTGTTTTGTAAGTTCACAATGTCTCTAATAAAAATACATTAAAAAATAAAATTCTATCAAAGTAAATCATGCATACATGAACATATGTAAACAATAAGTGTATAGCAAAAGATGTGAACTTGCAAAACACACATGCATGTCATCATACAAGGCTCACATACATCCCCACCACTAACACCTTGCATTGTTGTGAAAAAATTGTTACAAACTATGAAGGAGCATCATCAAAATTTTACTACTAACTATAGCCCATATCTTACATATGGTGTATTTTCCCCCCAATCTACTGATAATTAACTTTCTGTGTTAGTATTATACATTCGTTATCATTCATGAGAGAACATTCTCATATTTGTCCTGTTAGGCACAGTCCACCTTCCAGCACTGGATTCCCTGTGTTATACAGTCCCATGCTTTGTACAGTCCATTCAAAGTGTACACTCAGTGGCTCTCATTTTTATCACAGAGTTGTGCTGTCATCACCTCAGTCAATTTTAGAATGTTTTCATCCATCCAAAAGGAAAAATCCCCTCTCCCCTTAAATCCCCCTGTTGTTGTCCCTTAGAGTTGAAATATCTTCTTGCTATTGCTGCAAAATATTACAATATTACTGTTAACTATCACCCAGAAGTTACATAAGTTGTAATTTTCCCATGTAGCACCATATTTTTAGCACTTTGTAAAAGAGCATTCTTATATTTGTACTATTAACCACAATCTTTATCTACCACCAAAATCACTATGTTCTGCATGCCCTAGATTATTCTCTAGTTTCCTTTCAAATGACATTTACATCCACAGACTACCACTTTCAGTCACAATCTCATTTATAAGTCATCATTGTTACTTATACTCACTACAGTGTTACTACTAACTTTGCTCATTTCTGTACATTTAAAATTAACCTTATTAATAATGCTACACACATTAAGCATCAGCCCCTACTCTCAACCCACATTCTATTTCCTAGTAACCTATACATAGTTTTCTTTTGAAGGCAAAATCCTTATCTCTAATCTGATTATTATAGGTGGAGGCTGAAGCTCCTTTTCCGAGACAGAGCTAATGTCTGGATTCCCAGAGGGTAAAATAGGGGAGATTTCCTGTGTTCCAGGCAGCCCAAATTCTCTGACCAAAAATTCATTTGAAGCTTCTTTAACAATTTATTTTATTTCTTCAATGTGTTAAACACTTGGCATGGCCTAAATTTTGTGGGGAATCAAATAAAGGACATGGAATTATACCATTTTTATTAAAGAGACTCTTGGATTAAACAATAGTTTCCCACATTGGCAATACAGTTACTACTGATATTCTTGTTGATGATGTTTAGGCACTAAAGTGTTCCAAAGTGCTCTCTCAGTCATTAAGCAAATTACATATAAATTCATTCTAACCTTATTGTGAATTAGTAGATACTTAAAGCTCGGATGAAAACTAGAGATTCCATGGTAGTGCCATCATTTTTCAAATAATGAAATGGAGATGCAAGGTAATTAGTGACTTGTCCAAGGTAACACTATCAGGTTAGTAGCAGAGGTGAGATTACAATCTTGGTCTTTAGATTCATCTATATATTCTAATTATTTTAAAGTCAACCAGTTCATAAGGGTTTCTCCTCTCTACTCACTTTAATCTGCTATGTGCTCAGCACTAAAATGAATAATATACTTTTTTCTCTCTCTCCCTCTCTTTCTCCCTCTCTGCTTAAGAGGAGAAGAAATACAAGAAATGGTACTAGTCCTCCAAGTGCTTATAACCTAGTTAGGGATGGAAGACGTACACAGGTAAAACAATACTGAACAGTTCAAAACAGCAGTGCTGCCCAAGCTTTCATGTGCAAAATATCACTTGTGAATCTTGTGTTAAAATGCAGAGATTCTGATTCAGTAGGTCTGGGTTGGGGCCTGAAATTCTGGGCTCTTACAAACCAATTTAGTTGGGGTTGGGCTGCACGTTAACTAAAAATAACATCTTCAAAATGTCCTATTTACAATGGGTTCACACCCACAGGGACTATGGGTTCGCACCCTGAGTCTTCAGTCAGTGCACATAATTCACTCCTCTACAGGAGCTCTTTGTTCTTCTCGCCTGCCTCTCCCCCAGGAGAAGCAGCACAGGGGTTTTTCCAGAAAAAGTGGCTTCTCTTGGAGAAGCTGTTAAGAGTGGAGCATTGGGCATGGAGTGGTAGCCTCTGGTCTTCTCAGCTTGCTTCTCCCTGCACAGAACCTCAGCCCTGTGAGTGAGCTGAGGCAAGGGTGACAGGGATGCAGAATTCACAGACTCATGCCTGAGAAAGGCATTCTGCCCTCTGAGTTGGGGCTTGGTAGAGGAAGGAACTCCCAGACCTCTCAGCTCCTCATGCACAGAATAGTTTCTGCAACAGGAAGCAGGGAATATGAGAAACGGTGGTGACCCTGTCCCTCTCAGGGAGATACCATAGTCTCAGACTAGGAGCTGGGGAGGCAGAGAGCCTATGCTCTTTTCTTTGCCCACCAGGAGTAGAGCTTCCGTTATACTCAGATGTGCATGGGGTGCGGTAAAGAGGAAGTGGATTGTGGTTCAAATATAACAGACTTGCTCTCCTTACTGAAATTTAGTAGATGTATCATCATTTGCTGTGTAACCATAGGATAATTTCCCAGGATTTTAATGGTTGTTTTAAAAAATAATTTTCACCTATTAATTGTGGAGTTCCCATGTTTTGAAAGGTCTCTTGTGATTCCATTTTTACCGTGATCCAGACTGAGATGAGTCCAGAGGAGTGTGGGACTTGTGATTGATCAGGAGCCTGTTGTAACTAATAGAAGTAGGTAGAAAAAATCCAAAAGGGAGTTCAGGGCTTCAAGAAATTAGATCAGGAGTGTTTCTGATGAAATGCATTTCTGTATTTCCTAATAGAGAAGGTTCCTTGAGGAGGATTGAGGAGGCTGGAGATAGAGATGATAAAATAGTAAAAGAACATCCTTAAATACAGGAGAAATAGCACTATTGGATGAGCCTCTCAATATCTATTAAGTATCAAGTGAGAGAAACCATCAGCAAGTGTGTGTGTGTTTGCGTGTGTGAGTGTGTGTGTGAAGGGGAGAGATAAAGAGAGAGGAAGATAGAGACGAAAACTCAGGGATAGGACAGGCAGATGTTCTTGAGTCTAGTACAAACATTGTTGATTAGTGAGTTGTACAAGAGAGATGAAAAAGAATTGTGCAAGGGAGGGGGAAGAGCTCTCATGCAATGGACTCTAATTTGGTATCATAGGAGGTAGGGTGTCTTCTAGAAATCTGCTAAATAGGCCAAATGTGCCCCTGGAGTCTTTGGTAATTAAAAAGAGCCTTTAAGTGTGTGTCTTTAACTTGCAAACTTTTTCTTTCACCTTGAATAGGTTTGATTTTTGTCAGGGTCATTCCCATTTGAGAACAGAAGTTTCCATAGTTTAATCGGATACTGATCTATCTACTGATTGCTACTTCATTTTCACAGTTTTCCCCTTATGGACACTCTTCAATTACATTTACTCCTCACATTTTTCTCCAGGGAAAGTATTTATATTTATATTAATGACTTCTAAGTGGTCACAAGTTAACTGCCTGCTGTTTGTAGCTATTTGCCCTTCACCAACATACATTTCTCAAAAACAGCTCTTGACACAATCTCACAGGTAAGAGCCCTTTTAATTCAGACCTAAGCAGCTGCTAGAACTCTGAATTCTGTGGATTCAACTATCACTCAGATTCAGAGTGGACTAAAGCAGCTAAGTTGTTGAGTGTACCACATATTTATTTGTGTTTTAAATTTTTAATTTTGTGGCTATTTTTTTCTACTCACTCTAATCTTCTCCCTTAACTCCCTCTCTAATTCAGCTTTGATCTTAGATGAAGTTCTCTCTTAAACACAATAGTGTCATGCTTTTGTAGAAACAAATGCTTAAAGAAAGCTGTTATTTTTGGTTTTGAAATCCCAAACTTTAAAAATGTCAGTGAAAAACCTTTTAAAATGCTACTCATTGATACTTAAAACATCCGTGGGAAGTGAGCCAGTGTTTTATTATTTCTTTTGGGTGTTATTAGCTAGGAACAATCAAAATAATCTAAAGCAAGTTTAAGTGACTTAACCCCAGTAGTGAAGAGTACAGAATTAGAACTCAGGTCCTTATATCCTGGTACTTGCTCTTACTCTCTGCATCATTCTTCCTCTCTGAGACAGCATTCCACCCCTAGAATAATATCAGGAGGAACTTCCATAACTCTAGTTTGAAACTAAGAAGAAAAATGATTTACATTGTTTGTCATAAGGCTAATGAATGGAAGGTGGGACCCTTATAGGTAATTACTTACTCTGGGGTGGATCTAGAACCCCTCATTATAGTTCTGGTTCTTCAAAGATGAACACTGCTCACTTGTATCTTTTATGCACCATCATCCACAGTGGAGCTCCTGATGAACACATGGTTGGGGGCATTGTTTATTAGGAATACTTTATTATTATCACATCAACTAGGCTTGTGATTGGAGGGTGAGGTGTGAAGGAAGTGCAACCCAACCATGGACTGTCCAGTTTTAGCCATTGTCTCCTCACCCATCCCCACACTAGCTCTCTGCTTTATATTCTTAATTTTTAAAATGCCCTTGAGTTTAAGATGCTATACATTTAAAGTTGTGTCAAAATTTAATAACATCTTCAGGGAAACACAGTTCTATATCCAATGCACCTTCCCATTGAAAGAGGTACCCCAATTTTAGAAACAAGAAAATGGGAAAAAATTGTCTTACTACAAGGAAATGATGTACTTATTCAATACTTTTCTACCATTTCCTCTTCTCTGAGGTAATCTGCCTCTCCTGACCCCTAAAGAAGGATTGAGGATGACTTCTTTCCTTGGTCCTTAATAACCAGCAGGCCCCTTTGTTGGCTGTGCTGGTGGTCCCCAACCCCAGTTGAAGTGCTTTCTGGATGTCCACAAGCATGTGCCATGTTGTAATTCTCTGTTTCCCTGGGTTAGTAAATATCCTTCTATCCAGAAGTTTCTAAGCTCATAAATATAAACAAAAGACAAAGAAAAACCCCAATATGTGACTAAACCTAACAACTAATGAAATAATCATTTACTAGATAAATAGTAAGAAGAGCTCAGCTGTTTTTCATATTTCTATTAGATGCCTTTTCAGTCTGAGAGATAAATTTTCCTTCCACTGGCTAAATCTTAAAAGAAATATAGTAATGCCAGTAGAGGTGATGCAATAATCTATGGCATAGCAAGTTTTGGGCTATAAATCTGTGGTGTCTCTGCCCTCTCACTGCCTTTTGGATCGGATGTTTTTTTTAAATGACAGCTGATTTTATTATTCCCATGGTGTTGCATTGCTCAATTTAAATTGCTTTCTTCTAGTTGGGATGTTTGATTTTCTTGCAACCGGCTGAAATGAAAATCTCAAGCCATGTGTTTGGCGAGAAGAGCAGAATGTGGGGAGGAGACCCACTCTGTGCATCTAAATGTCAGGCACATTGGGCTAAGAAAATATATTGGTCCTGTAGTGTGTTGCTGAATAAAGATGCCATTGCGTGGTCTTCCAAAGCCCCTCTGTTCTGATTCTTACAGGAAGTCAGATGTGTGTGGAGACTTTTCCAATTAGATCTACTACATCTGTCTCTAAAGATTCTGGCCCATGCCCTTAAAGGGATGTTTCAGACACCAAAGACAGGCACAGGTTATGTGAGAAAGCTCTCTGAGTAATTCTGATACCTGTTCCTGTCCTGCCTTATTCTTGATTAAAAACTAATAGTCTGCTGTAAAATGGAATTTCCACAATAAGAGTTCTTGGTATTAGACAGAGGGGCATATTATAAGACAAACTTCATGCTGAGAATTAAAGCACTTTTCAAGTCATTGTTAACAGCTGTTTTTATTATAATCTTGTGTTACCTGTTGACCCTGTAGCTTGGTACTTTCTTTTGCTGGAATCAAGCCTATTTCTTTCTTTCTTTTTTTTTTTTTTTAAGTTCAGAAGTTCACATCTTTTTTTTTTTAATTTTATTTATTTCTCTCCCCTTCCTCCCCCCCCTCCCAGTTGTCTGTTCTCTGTGTCCATTTGCTGTGTGTTCTTCTTTGTCCGCTTCTGTTGTTGTCAGTTGCATAGGAATCTGTGTTTCTTTTTGTTGCGTCATCTTGTTGGGTCAGCTCTCTGTGTGTGAGGCACCATTCCTGGGCAGGCTGCACTTTCTTTCCTGCTGGGCGGCTCTCCTTAGTGGGCTCACTCCTTGAGCGTGGGGGTCCCCTATGTGGGGGACACCCCTGCATGGCAGGGCACTCCTTCATCAGCACTGGGCATGGGCCAGCTCCACACGGGTCAAGGAGGCCCGGGGTTTGAACTGCTGACCTCCCATGTGGTGGACGGACTGGGCCAAGTCTGCTTTCCAAGCCTATTTCTTTCAGTCAGTTCCTTCATCATCCTGCCCAGGTGCTAGGTCGATTCCTGATTTTACTAATTCTATTTCCTTGCCTAGTTATGGTCTAAGTTTCCTAAATCATTTTTTGTTGTTGTGGGTTTTTTTTCCCCAAAGGCCAGTTTTGATATGACCTTTTCCCTGAAATGTTCAACTTTTTTTGTTCATGGAGATCTGTTGCTGCTTTGAATTCTTTAGCGTTTGCTGTTTTCACCTCACATTTGAAATTTAATCATTTACTGGTTTGTTTTGCTTTTCAATTGTTTCCTGTGATTGTTTGGCATCTTAAATGATCTTTAAAACTTATTGAGAGAAGATAAAATATTGTATATGCTTTTATAAACTCTACAGCACCTAATATACTGCTGAGCACTAGAAATATTCCAGTAATGGCTAGTTAAGTTGAATTGAGATTTTTCTTCAGATCTTGATTTTACAATAACCTTCCCATTGAAATTGTCCACCCACTATTACAGAAAAGCATCAGCTTAAAAAAAAAATCTCTGAATACCCAAAAGCTTGCATCATTGTAGTGTTATGTCTCATTGAATAATATTAAGTACCTGGTTGTGCATGGAATTAGATGAGGCATAAATTACTCAGTGATAGAATTTCTGCTCCTTAGAAAATTATATTTGTACCACCATTGCACTTAATGATTATAACCCCCTTTTGGAAGGTTTATAATAAATTAAAGTATTCAATTGTATAAAAGTTGTGGGAAGCCATAAAATTATTCTGCACAAGTGTAGCAAACATATTCTTGCAATCATTGGTGATATACTATCTATGAATACGTTTTGGGAAATGCATGATGAAAAACTCTTAATTGAAATGACTGATTTATTACAGCAAACTTGAAATGAAGAAATAGAGCAGAAATAGAATAGAAGAAAGTAAGTCTAGTTCTTAAAATATTCAGAAATTTACCATCATTAGATCACATTTATTGATTCTCAAAACTGTTTTCCTTTCTTCTGTTGCAAGAATGACAAGTTTTATTGTTAAATTTCTACCAATATTACTTCATTTCAAAATCAGTTGCCCAAAAATGATTCATATTCATCACTGTGTTTACTATGTTGTAAATCAAATATTCAATCTGTATTTAGATGTTGGAGAATGCAAGGGAACACGAAGAGAATGTGAATCACCCACTCTTTAATACCAGTCACACAGAGAATTAAAATGTAAAGGACAACTTGCTCATCTTCCAGCTCTGCCTTTTCCTTTGGGCACAATCATGCAAAGATTGGTTTTGTAAACCTGTTTCAATTGCCTATGGGATTTAAAGGTCTTCTAATTGCCTTCTCAGTATTTTAGGGAAGGAAGGCTGCTTTATATCAGTACTGAACTGTGATTTTCAATAGTGAGAGGTAAAGGTTCGAGCCATGAAGAGAAAGCACTTACCATGGTTTCTTATAGAAAACTTTTCAGTTTACAGTTTCTGCTTGTGCCCACTGTGGCAGTCACAGGTTAAACAAACTCTTTAACAGTAACTATTTCTTTTCTCTTCACTTTAATTTTCTCCCTTATGTAACAGAAAATATCTTAAACTTCTGGCTTGTTCCTGTTCCCTCACCTCTCAGGACTTCTCTTTCTTTTTACCTTTATTTTAAAAGGAGCCTTAGACTACAGTAAAGTTACATGGAAAATATAGGGGATTCCCATATACTCCATTCCACGTGCATATTTTGACATAGTATTTCTTCTGCAGCACAGATTCCTCCCACTTCCCAATAATGTGCATACATACCAGGTTAAGAAGTCCCAAGTGGCTTTTGGCCTTGAAGAGCTTTACTTTTCTTCCTGGGTAGATTTGACTCCAATATGGCTAAGTGAACATTAGATGAGCAATTAGTATATAAGTAGAAAGAAACTAATCCAATATTGAAACCTTTGTGTCTGTCATGGAATAACATGAGCTTCCAGAGAATGAGTTGGATTAGTCACTCAAAATAGTTTTTGTGTATTTATTTGTATTTTTGGTGTGGGTTATTTCTGTGATAACAAAGACTCCATCTACTCTACAGCAGCATGACGTGGCAAATACCTCAACCAGGCATATGAAAACATAAATCTCACCAGAATTAATGTTATAAATAAGCAGACAAATGCTATGATGGCCAGTCTATATTAAATACCATAGTAAAATTATTGTCTTGTGGCAGAAAAGAAACAATATTTTCTCAAAATAGAAATATTTGTTCATATAATAAAATTAACTCACTGTCAAATTTGGATTTTGGAAAATTTTCATCCAAATGGCAGTCATTGGAAGGTTGGCACAAAAGTTCTTTAGAAAAAGAGAGCTCTTTATTTGAGAGAGTATGACCTAGTAGAAAGCACTGGGTCAGAAGTCAGGAGCTACCTTGACTCCAGCTGATTGGCTCTATTATCATAGGGTGACCAACTTGTTCCAGTTTGCACAAGACTTTTCCATTTTTAGCACTGGGAATTCCCTACCCCACTCTTTCCTCCCAGTTCCAGGCCAACCAAAATGGTCTGTCATCAATTAATTGCATGATCTTGAATCAGATACTTTATTTCCTTGGGCTTCAGTTTTCTCATGTGTGAAGTGAAGAGGATGGACTAGATGTCTAAGCATCCTTGCAGACCCAACATATGATTCCATTCCCATGTCATTTCCTTTCCTCTCCATTGACCTGTCTGCTTTTTTCCTTGGATATTCACAAAAATCTTGGCAATTAGTTCCTCATTTATCTTTACACTCCTCTTTTCAACTGATATCCTATCAATTCAACACAGGGCTTAATCTCCTTCAGTGAACCAGAACCAACTGTCATACGTTGACAATTGAGATATTGAATTATGATAGCATGCTTTTAGAGAAGGTAGTGAAATCTATTCTTTATTATAATCTAGGCAATTTGCTGTACAAACTCTACATAGTCCGAATTGAGAAACTCAGAGTGAGAGTTGCAGAGAGAAGTTTTCAGAGGCAGCAGAGAACTGGGAAGGTTTCTAATGTTTATTTGTTACTGAGTTTTTGTATAAAAAGCTTTATGGAGATATAATTCACGTAGCATACAATTCAACCCTTTCGAGTGTACAATTCAATGGTTTTTAGAATATTCACAGATATGTATAGCCATCATCACAGACAATTTTAAAACATTTTCATCACCTTAAAAAGAAACCCATATCCTTTAGCTATCACTCTCCTCATCCTTCACCTCCCCCAGTTCTAAAGCAACCACTAATATACTTTCTGTCTCTAAAGATTTGTCTATTCTGGGCACTTCATACTCTTGGATCATGTAATATATAGTCTTTTTCAACTGGCCTCTTTTACTTAGCATAATGTTTTCAAGTTTCATCTATGTTGTAGATGGCTAATAATATGCCATTGTATGGCTATACCATATTTTATTTATCCATTCATTAGTGGTTATTTGGGTTGTTTCCACCTTTTGGCTATTATAAATAATGCTTCTATAAGCATTCTTGTAGAAGTCTTTGTGTGGACATATGTTTTCATTTCTCTAGAGTAAATACTTAGGAGTGGAATTGCTGAGTCTTATGGTAATTCTTCGTTTAACCATTTGAGGAACTGCCAGACTGTTTTCCAAGGTAGCTGTACCATTTCACATTTCTACCAGAAGGATATGAGGATTCCAGTTTCTCCATATCCACACTTGTTTTTAATGTGACTTTTTGATTCTAGGTATCTTAATGGGTGTGAAGTGGTATTATCATTGTAAGTTTGACTTGCATTGCCCTAATGACTATGATTTAAAGTATGTTTTCAAGTGGTTACTGGGTATTTGGACATCTTCTTTGGAGAAATATTTATTCAGATCCATTACCCATATTTTAATTTGATTGTATTTTTATCATTGTATTGTAAGAGCTCTTTATATATTCTGGATTCAAATCCCCTAACAGTTATATGATTTGCAAATATTTTCTTCCACTCTGTAGGCTGTCTTTTCACTTTCTTGATAGTGTCATTTATTTGTTCCTGATCTTAAGGGAATGCATTCAGTCTTTCACCATTAAGTAGGACATTCATTGTTTTCCGTAGATGCCTGCTATCAGGTTGTGGAAATTTCTTTTTATTCCTAGTTTTCTGAGTGCTTTTTATCATGAAAGGATGTTGGATTTTGTTAAATGCTTTTTGTGTGTCTATGTATTTTTTAAAAAAATTCTGTTGGTATGGTAGATGACACTAATTGATTTAATTTTTTCTTTTTTTTATATTTAATCAAACTTGCATTCTGGGATAAATCCCATCTGATCATGGCATAATTTCTTTTATATGTTGCTGGATTTGGTAGGCTAGTATTATGTTCAGAATTTTTATATCCATATTTATAAGAGATATTGTTCTGTAGTTTTCTTTCCTTGTAATGTCTTTTCTGGTTTTGCTGTCATGCTAATAATGGTCTCATAGAATAAGCTGGGAAGTGCTCCATCTCTTATATTTTTCACAGAGGTTGTGAAGAATTTATATTACTTTTTCTTTAAATATTCAGTAGAATTTAGCAGTGAAGCCATCTGGGCTTTTTCTTTTTCTTTTCTTTGTGGTTACTTTTTTGATCATCAATTCAATCTCTTTCCTTGTTATAGCTCTATTCATATTGTTTATTTTTTCTGGAATCAGTCACAATAGTTTGTGTCTTTCTAGGAATTCATCTATTTCATTCAGATTATCTGATTTAGTGTCATAAAGTATTCATATTATTCCTTTATTATTACTGTTATAACTATACAGTGGGTAGTACTGTCCCTCTGTCATATCTGATTCTAATAATTTGAGTCCTCTCTTTTTTGTTTATTGCCTCTAACTAAAATTTAATCAATTTTGTTGATCTTTTCAAAGAACCAATGTATGTTTTCTTTGATTTTCTCTGATTTAGTTTTCTTTATTTCATTATTTTTTCACTGTAATCATTACTATTTCCTTCCTTCTGCTTGTTTCATGTTTAACTTGCTCTTTTTTTCTCCATGTCTTAAGGTGAAAGTTAGGTTTTTGATAATGTCTTCTTTTAAATATAGAATTTACTGCTATAACTTAGCCTCTCTGCACTGCTTTAGCGGCATTCCATAAATTTTGGTATGTTGTCTTCATTTTCATTTGTCTCAAAGTATTTTCTAATTTAGCTTTTAACTTCTTCTTTAACCCATTGGTTTTTTAGGAGTATGCTGTTTAATTTCCACATATTTGTGAGTTTTCTGAATTTCTTCCTTTACTGATTTCTAATTTCATTGCACAATGGTCAGAACATACTTTATATTACTTTTATCCTTCTGAATTAATTGAGATTTGTTTTATGACCTATCACATGTTTCATCTTGGATAATGTTCTTTGTGCATTTGTGAAGAGTGTATACTTTTCTGTTATTGGGTAGAGTGGTCTATAGATATCCATTGGGTCTAGTTACTTTATAGTGTTGCTCAATTCTTCTGTTTACTTGTTGAATCTCTGTCTAGTTGTTCTATCATTTATTAAAAGTGTGATATTTATACTGGCATGGCATAAAGATAGACAGATTAACCAATGGAATTGAATTCAGGGTTTGGAAATAGAACCCTGATTTTTGAGAAGGCTGTCAAACCCACTCAGCTGGGTCAGAATAGCCTCTTCAACAAATGATGCTAGGAAAACTGGATATTCATATTTCAAAGAAAGGAAGAGGACCCTTATCTCGAGAACACCTTATACAAAAAAAATTTTTTTAAGATTTTTTATTTATTTCTCTCCCCTCCCCCCCCCCCAGTTGTCTGTTCTCTGTGTCCATTTTGGTGTGTGTTCTTCTTTGTCTGCTTCTGTTGTTGTCAGTGGCGCGGCAATCTGTGTCTCTTTTTGTTGCGTCATCTTGCTGCGTCAGTTCTGTGTGTGCAGCGCCATACCTGGGCAGGCTGCACTTTCTTTCGCACTGGGTGGCTCTCCTTACAGGGCGCACTCCTTGCGCGTGGGGCTCCCTTACACGGGGGACACCCCTATGTGGCACAGCACTCCTTGTGTGCATCAGCACTGCACATGGTCAAGGAAGCCTGGGGTTTGAATGTGGAGCTCTCATGTGGTAAACGGACGCCCTAACCACTGGGCCAAGTGTGCTTCCCCTTATGCAAAAATTAATTCAAAATGGATCAAGGGCCTACATTTAAAAACTAGAACCATAAAACTCTTAGAAGAAAATGTAGGGAAACATCTTTAAGATCTTGTGGTTGGTGGTGATTTCTTGGACCTTACATCCAAAGCATGAACAGCAACAACAAAAATAGATAAATGGGACTGCCTCAAAATTAATTAATTTTGTTCTTGAAAGGACTCTGTCAAGAAAGTAAAATGGCGGTCTACTCAATGGGAAGAAATCTTTGGAAATCATATATCTGATAAGAGATCACACAATTTAATGACAAGCCATCCCATTAAAAATGGTCAAAAGAATAGAACATTTTTCCAAAGTAGAAATACAAATGGCCAAAAAAACACATGAAAAGATGTTCAACATCATCACCTACTAGGGAAATGTAAATCAACACAACAAAGAGATATCATCTCACACCATAAAGAATGGCCATTATTAACGGAACAGAAAACTTCAAGTGCAGGAGAGAATATGGAGAAATAGGAACATTCCTTCACTGTTGGTGGTAGTATAAAGTGGAGGCACCTCTCTGGAAAATGTTTTGGGGGTTCCTCAGGAAACTAAATATAGAACTGCCATATGATACGGTAATCCCACTACTAGGAATATATTCAGAAGAACTGAAAGCAAGGACATGAACAGATATTTACACACTGATGTTCATAGTAGTATTTTTCACTATTGCTAAAAGATGGAAACAACCTAAGTGTCCATTAAGCAGTGAATGGGTAAGCAAAATGTGCTATATTCATACGATGGAAGATTATTCAGCTGTAAGAAGAAATCAATTGGGGAAACACATGACAAGATGGAGGAAACTCAAGGACATTATGTTAAGTGAAATAAGTCAGACACAAAAAGATGAATACTATATGGTCTCACTGATATAAACTAAATACAATGAGTAGATTTATGGAGTTGTACTATGAAGTGTAGGTGAGGGAAGGTTGGATGAGAAGGGGGAGAAGATGTGGATGTATATAGAAGGTTTAATAAGGTCAAATGTAAATATGTGTTAATGGTTGGATTTCATGGTAACATTATGATGAATGTAACAAACACTTGATCTATGGATATGATTGTGGCTGAAACGCTTAGTCTAGGCAGATTAACATTAGTTGGAGTACAGTTGAAAGATAATATTGAGAATATATAGCAATGATTTTGGCAATATATGAGGATTGTGATTATTAATATAAATAAGGGAAGATTCTACTACAGGGTTTTAAGAATGTGGTGATACATGAGAAAATATAATTCATGGACTATAGTGAACAACTATATTGTAATCTTTTTGTAGCAAAAGCAAAGTTGGTACTATATTATTCTAAAGGTAAGAAAATAACATGGGATTTGGTTTTGTGAGATACAATTGCGAGTAAGCATTTTTTTCCTTTCATCATTTTTTTTTCATTAATAAGGAAACTTTGACTATATCATTTAACTAATCTGTGTTCACCTATACATATTTCTGAACACTAGAATTACAACTGAATTAGCAGTTGAAATAGATGAGATAAAAGTGCATGAAGAAGAACTTTTTAGGAGTAATATTTCTATAACTTGTTAAGCTGCCTTTTTCAGTTTTTATTTTTGTGAATTTGAAATAAAGTTGTTAATTAAAAAAACTGTGACATTGAAGTCTCCAACTACTATTGCTATAATAATTGAGTTTTGCATTTGCAATGGCAATCTAAATCTTCTCAGTTTTGGAGTTAGGAGATATATCAAGCTATTTCAATTCTGTCTTTATTGTTACATCTTCAGGTGGAAGAATCTTTCATTTGGGCCACTCTTAACTTTGCTTTAAGGCACTTTTGCAAATTTAGGCAACATATAAAGTAGAAAGCTCAAAACTTGTTGTATCTATTTGCTTAGAAATTCATGAACATGTACAGAAAGTTTCTTTTTACTTAGAAATGCAAGATAAGAGGTGTGTTTATCACATTAAGTGTCCAAGTGGATGGAAGGTTGGTCCTTACTCAGATCCAAAAGAGGGGCCTGTACTAGTAAGTCAAAGAGGTGCTGATGCAAACTACCAGAAATCTATTGGTTTTTATAAAGTGTATTTATATGGTGCAAAGTCTTACAGTTACAAGGCCCTAAAGAGTCTGACTCAAAGTTCGTTTCTCACCAAAGTCAATTGGCCCATGTTGAAGCAAGATGGCAGGCCTGGTCTCTCCTTCCTTATTCTTCTTAAGGCTCTGTGGGCCCAGTTTCTTTCAAACTCAGCTATCAGGTGGCATAGGACACATCTCTCTTCCCAGGGTCACAGGATCAACATTCTCTCCTCTTCCGTGTCATGACAAAGTTCTCTCCCCTGGCATTTATGGAGCTCTTTTGCTTTTCTTGTGTATCTTCTTCTTCTGTGTTTTCTTGAGTGAATGTCTGTTTATATAGCCAACCAAGGGGGCAGGGACTTAAACTGAGTTATACCCTACTGATGTGGTCAAATCAAAGCCCTAATCTTAAAATAATTTAATCAAGGACATCTAGCAGAAGCTAATGCAATCAAAGAGGATCACACCCAGAGGAACAGAACAGTTTACAATCTCTCTTTTTGGAATTCATAAATCATCTCAAACAGCCACAGGGGCTAAGAATAGAAATATTTTCTGTTTGAAATGGGAATAAGAGTCTTTAAAGGTGAAAGCTTCTTTAAATAAAATCCTGAAAATTTCAAAAATATTGATTATTCTATCTACCTCCTATTTTTTACCTATAGGAACAAAACAAACAAAAACTAATGCTTATATTTTGTGTTACATATTAAAGAAGGTTTTTAAAATTTCTTTTCTTTTTCTTTCTGCAATTATAAACTGAAGGACAGAGGCTTTTCAGGACAGGGTTCTTAGGTTTTTGATGGGGACAGGCCAGATTACTTTAGTTCCTCTCCTGTACCTTTAATTTACAAAATTAGTTTGTAGCTAAGTGTATGTTCTTTGCACTTACATTCTTAAGCATTATTTTATCTTTGAAGACCTTAGTAATGTCTCTCTCTTTTAAGAAAGAGATATAAGGAATTCGGGACTGGAAATTAAAATATGAGATAAATTTATTACTTTTTGATCAAGTGTGAGGAAACTGGTTAGATAAGTTGAAACCCTAGGTCATGGAATTAATATAATTTGTTATCTTGTTCAGTCTTTAAAATTTAGATATTTAAAATAGTTGCTTAGGAAGTCATATAGTATCATATAATACATATAATACATGAAATGTGGCTATGAAAAATAAAACTAAATTTATATACTGAGCCTGAATGGATGAAGATTTATTCCAATATTCCAAGAGCAAATGAAAGCAGAAGCATATGTATAGCTGAATCATTATTCAAACTACATTATAAACATATATAAACATATAGTATTCCAGCTACACTAGGTACTGTAGTCTATCCAAGGGACCTAACCGTCATTTACAACACTGTTTCTACTGAGATTTATCTCCAGGTTCAAAACACCAACCGACAAGCTTTTAGAATACAATTTGTTCAAAAATTAGAGTTGGCCTGGTCTTTGAATCCCTGCCAGATTAAATGTTTAAGGTTTGTGGTCACAAATCTCATGAAACAACAATGCTTCCTTGAAGTCTTTTAAGAGTTTCTATTACTATGCATACAGCATATTTCAAAACAGAACAGACGTTAGAGATGAAGTCAGCAGCACCACAGGGAGAGGGAATTCATATCATGACAGCAAACAAATAGAAACACATTGTAATCTTGGGGTGTTTGAGGCTTATCAGACTGAACATAAAAGCAGACTTTCTCTCTCTAAGGACCACATCTGGGCGAAATCCTGAGAACTGATGCTGGTGACCAAAAGTTAGTTTCCATCTTGATTGGCTAGTGGTTATTGCATTCAGTGTAGTCTATAGATATGAATATTATAAGAGCTGAAAGTATATGAAAAAAGAACTTCATATTTATATTTTATTTCTAATTTATGGTGTTTTCATAATGCCTCATAGCAACCCTGTAAATAGACAGGGTTGGACAAGCAGTGCCTGAAAGCGGGTAAGAGGAGGCGGCGGTAGATTTGACTTTTCTGCCTAACCCTACCTCCCACTGTTACCTTTGTATTGCATGATCTTCTTGCTGATAACAAGCACGGCTGGATAGGAACTGAGGGGGCAGAGGAATTTTTTTTGCTCTAAAGTTTGCCAACACTTAGCTGCGTGCCAGCAGCAAAGAAAATTTGCTTTCTACAAGGAGACAGTGTATTTGGAAATATGTGGGAGGCTGTTAACAACATCTAGTTTCTTTCCTGTCAGTTGCTCTGCCTCTGTCTCACAAACTTTTCTTTTCCCAAGGCATCTCTGTGCTTCTAGTCACAAAGTTTACCTTTATTGAACATTAAGGCAACTTAAAAACTGGTTAAACCACTAAAGAGGACTGTGAGGAGAACTGAGGTCTCCTCCATTTAATTATCTTCCCAGTGACCCATGGCAGCCAGATGGATGTCTCTTTTTTAGCATCTACTCTAATTAATATTGCTATTACATCCCAGTGTGCTTAATTATATTTGGTCATCCTCCTGCTTTCCCCAAAACAAGCAAACAAATAAGCAAAAACTTTTCTTAGCCATTGAGATGTTTTCTTCTCTGAGACCCATAGTATCCTGCTTAACTCTTATTGTTTGAAGGTTGTCCCCTCAATTCCCCTTTTCTTGCTATCCTGGGCTTCTTGATTTTCAGCTGGATTTCAACCTCTTATCTGTAATGCAGATTAGACAGTGATCTGTAAATGGGACAATGGATTCTGGTAGCATGGAATCCAGTTTTACAGACATCTCAGTTTTGCTAAGGGCCTGTCTTATTTACATTCTGCTTTTGATGACAAATAAAAGCAGTGCCAAGAGAAATTTGAAGTACAACCCCATCACACATTGAACAGCTTACTGGGGCCACTGTGACTGCTGCACCTCTCCAAAGTGAGCCTGTTAGTCCTAGGAATGTGGTCCATCTTGGAGAGCCAGAGAAAATGAACGTGTTTCCCCATTCTTGTTGGGTTACCAACTAACTTTCTGTGGACATCTAGGTCTTGCAATTTTACTCAATCACAATAGTCATCACCAGAAATCCCTACCTTGGAGTCACACCTGTTTAAGAAGACATCATCTCAGGTTTGGTATTGCTGAGAATGAATCTGATGTTGGCAAAGAGCAATCTCCCTGGGAGTGCTGAGAATATCAACTGTCTTCTGTGAGGTCACCAGCTGATGGGGGAACAGCAGAAGCTGGTCCTGAGTCTAGTTTCTGTTGGGAAGCTTTCAAATAGGCAGAGAAAAAGAAATTTTAGAAAGTAAAGCTATTTTTCAAGTAATAAAATCCCTACTACTAAGTCCTCTGGACATACCCAGGGAGCACAAGTAAAAAAATAAAGCCTTTTTCAGAGTGAATTTCAAAGGAATTCAATCAAAGTGAAGTCCCAGAATGAGGTGTGTGTGGATTGGGGAGGGGGCCTGGGACATGATTACATAGAAGAACGAGATTCTCTTTTAAAAGGGTCATGGGAAACAAACAAAATAGGTAGTAATAGCGTTCTGACAGGCTTAAAGAAGGTATGTGGTCTTTAGTTTTGGACTCAGTTCATGCTGACCTCTGCTAGGAGACTGGAATCCTGTAGTCTTATTTAGATCTGCAGTGCCCAATACAGTGAACACTGTAAATGTGGCTAGCCCCAATTTATATGTAATTGTAAAATGCTCACTGAATTTTGAAAATTTGGTATGAAAGAAAGAATGCAAAAGAGCTCATTAATAATTTTTAACACTTGATTACATGTTGAAATGATAATATTTGTAATGTATTAGGTTAAATAAAATATATTATTAAAATTAATTTCCCCTTTTTAAAAATTTTCTTTGTTAGGAAATTTTAAAATGTGCATGTGGCTTGCATCTGTGGCTCACACTATTAGACAGTGCTGATTTAGACACTGCAGGGCTGTACTTCCTTGGGCAGGTTATTTAACATTCTGGGCTTCAGCATACCCAGCTGTCAAATGCAGGAGATAAAGGTTTCCAGCCAGACCTCCTTCATTGGTCTTAATATTTACCTAATTTCTAAATCTGAATCCTTTCTCTAATAGACTTTTCAGCCTTGAAAAGTCTATTTTAGTTTATATGAACAATGATTTTAGGCTTCCAAATCTGTGTCACGTAGTCCACAGCACTTTAGACCTCACAACTTTAGCTGATTTGCAAATAATCTCTAATGATAGCCCATTACCTGTGAAAGGTAAATAAAGGAGTGTACCCCAATATCTTGGGAAACCCATGGGTGGAGAGTGTAGGCCAAGGTCACAGAATGAGTCAGTGCCCGGGCTAGGATTAGCATCTCTGTGACGCATAGTTGGGTTCTAACCTCTAGACCGTTCTTCACTTGGGAAATAGTGAGGCATGATGGCACTTTTGCTGATTCAATGATTAACAAACAGACTAACTGATAAAAACTAAGTGGGGCAGCCAAATTGATGGGTGTTAGCTTGCAGTGGGGGAGGGAACATGCTATCTATGTATGACCTACTGAAGAGGATGCATCTCTGGTTCAGTGGAGGAAATAGTGTAAGGGAAACTCCCTAACGTTATCCCCTTAGTGAAACATGAAGGAAACCCTACTAACGAAGTGAAAATATTTCCGAATTAAATTTTTTTTTCAAAATGGAAACATTGTATTTATAGAAATGCTAAACATAACCCACTACAGTTTTGCAAGACTGAAGCTTCAGAAAACAGGGTGGGAGTAGAATAATTTGCATGGATTCATTTGTGTGCCAAAAGGTATTTGTGCAGGTATGTTGTCACCTGGCCAAGGTGTTTGGTCCCACCTATGCTGTGGAGATATTTGCGTTTTTGTAAATCATATTTGATAGGGTTTCACTTTGTTCCCATAATCCTTTCTAGAAACAGTTATATATAAATATCCAGGTCTCCAAAGAATTTTTGAGCTTCTCAAGAGAAAGGACTGTGTGATTTTCCTCCTTTATCTCTAGTATTGAACACAGTGTTTGCTACAAAGATAACAAGTCAATAAAGGCTTGTTGAATTGAGTGGGTCTTACTTAGGTATATGAGGGAGTAGGCAAAAAGGGAGCTCATAATGCACAGAGGCTGACTAAGGCTAATCCCCTTCTCCTTAAAGAGACTGGTGGGGAGGAAATCCAACCTTGAATTTGTAATTTCAAAGAATCTCCCCTTTCTTTGAACTGGAGAAAGAGATGGCCTTTGAAATTTTGAATATGCAAACCCGAGTTTGGAATTTAGTCTTAGGTAGACAGTTGAGAATGAAAATGCTGTGGGTAAGAAATTAACAGTATTGAGATATAAACATCTAATGATTAGAGATTAGAGGAAAAGGAGTGTGGAAGGTACAGAGGCTGAGGAAGTGATTTGCAATAGTGATATATGAGAGAGAAACAAACCTGAGAGAACTTGTTCCTGGTAGGAATTGGCTGGTGGGTTTTTCAGTGAGTCTAATATTCAGCGTTAAGTTTTTGTATTGCCTGTCTTAAATATCTGTTGATAGCATAACATAAGAAAAGTTTGTAACACAGAAATTTGACAGTGACGCTTTGGTGGTGGGGAGGGAAAGAAAGTAGGATAATATGGAGCTGAGTGGGAAAGAGGAGTGAAAATTTAAAAAGGCAGCAATCATAAGAAGGAGGATATAGAGGTAAGATATGAAATTCTTCAGGAAATCTAAGATGAAAAGGTAAAGCTTCTCAAAACAGTGTCCTGACCCAGTGTTACCTACCTTTTAATTACCCTTTACCTCATTCCATCTGGATCCTTCTCTGACTTCAGTGAAGCCATACTGGTTCACGTCCTCCACAACTTCTGTTTCACACAAGAATTCCTATTTATAGACAGTAATTCCATTGCATTCCTGCACTGCAGGTAGTCATTACAAACCAGGGCAGTTAAATAAGGGAAGGGAGTGCTGCTAAATTGAGAATTGCCCTCTATAGTCTCTTTCTATGGGGCCTAATCATAAATTCTATGGCCCCACCTGGTCTGGCTTCTGCCTGTCTCTTTTTTTACTTTCTTGATAATGTCCTTTGATGCACAGAAGTTTTGAATTTTGATGAAGTCCAGGGTATCTGCAGTTTCTTTTGTTGTTCATGCCTCTAGTGTCATATCTAAGAATTCACTGCTAAAACTCAGGTAATGAAGATTTGCCCCTATTTTATCTTCTAAGAGTTTTATAGTTTTCACTCTTATATTTCAGTTCTTGAGCCATTTTGAGTTGATTTTTGTATGTGGTGTGAGGTAGGGGTCCAACCTCATTCTTTTGCATGTGGAATCCCTTTTCCTAATATACTTGTTGAAGAAACTATTTATCCCCATTGCATGTACTTGGCACCCTTGTTGTAAATCAGTTGGACATAGATGTGTGGGTATATTTTTGTATGTGCAATTCTATTTCATTTGTTTATATATCTATCATTATGCCAGTATTGCACTGTTTGGTTACTGTAGTTTTGTAGCAAGCTTAGAAATCAGGAAGTGTGAGTCCTCCAACTTTGTTCTTTTTCAAAATTGTTGTGGTTATTCAGGTCCATATGAATTTTTGGATTAGATTTTCCATTTCTTCAAAAAGGAGGCTGAATTTTGGTAGGGATTGTATTGAGGCTGTAGAACACTGCACAGTACTGACATCTATATAATATTAAGTCATCCAAACCATGCACCTGGGATGCCTTGATACTTATTTAGGTCTTTAATTTCTCTTAGCAGTGTTTTGTAGTTTTTAAACAGACTTCACATCCTTTGTTAAATTTATTCCTAGATATTTTATTCTTTTAGATGATATAGTAAATAGAATTGTTTCTCAATTTATGCTTCAGATTGTTCACTGATATAGAAACACAATTGATTTTTGTGTGTTGATCTTATGTCCTACCACTTAGCTGAATTGGTTGATTAGTTTTAGTAGTTTTCTCAAGGATTCCATTGGGTTTCCTATATATAAGATCATGGCATTTGAGAATAAAGGTAGTTTTACTTTTTCACTCATGTTTTTGTTTGCTAAAGCTGCTGGGTGCAAAATACCAGAAATGGGTTGTTTTTTATAACAGGAGTTTATTTGGAGTAAAAGTTTATAGTTTTGAGGCTGAAAAAAATGTCCAAATCAAGGCATCATCAGAGAGACTTTCTCACCAATGTCAGCTGCTGGCAGATCCTGGACTCATAACATGTGGCAAGGCAAAAATGGCAACTCTCTGTCTGGATCTCTGCTTTCTTCTCCAGGCTTCTTTCTTACCAAGCTCAGCTATAGGCAATCAAGCACATGGCAGGGCTAGTCTCTTCAGCTTTGAGCTACATGGTAGTTCTAGCCTCTTGGGGGGGCTCTTTTTTTTTTTTTTCTTGTTCAACTGTATTTTATTTTTATTTTTTTAACAAATCAATTTTATTGGTACATATTAATAAAGCATAAATCCATCCAATGTGTACAATCAGTGGTCTTTGGTGTAATCATATATCTGTGCATTTATCACTTCAATCATTAGAGCACTTTCATTATTCCAGTAATAATAATAACTAACATACAAACATCAAAACTCATCACCTCTCAATCTCTTTATGCTTCCCCTGCCATACATAGCTGCTATTCTTTTTCTATTTAGCATTTTTGCATTTATATTTTGTAAAAAGTCTTATATATGCAATATTTACCATATTTGTGTTTTACATGAAGTTTTACTGTCATATACAGTACTATCCTAAAGTTTTTAGCTTTCCTTCTAGTAATATACATGACCTTAGACTTTCCCTTTCAACCACTGTCATACCCATACAATAGCACTGCTGGTTACAAACACCATGATTTTTTCACCATTTCTATTCATTTCCAAAGATTTACAAACAATCGGAGATCTCTTTCTGTGCCTCTGTGCTCCACTGATTCAAGCCTCTGGCCTCTCTCTCAGCCTCTAGGGGCCTTCTCTAGTCTTCTCTCACATGGCAGAGTAAAATGGAAACCTTCTCTGTTTTCTCCTTTCAGTTCTCAGTTTATAAAAGACTGCAGAAGAGGGTGGAGCTCAAATCTGGGTCATGTCTCACTGACATAGTCCAGTGAAAGACTCTATAGTAATCTAATCAAAAGTAATCTAATCAAAAGTTCTCATAACTGAATCTAATGCAATCAAAGGGCCCCACACCCATAGGAATGGATTGGTTCAAAGAATATGATCTTTTCTGGGATTCACAAAACTTCAAACTGTCACAATTCCCAATTTGGATGCCTTCTATTATTTTTCTTTGGCTAATTGCTTTGACTAGAACTTCTAGTACAATATAGCAGCTGTGATAGCAGGCATCCTTATCTTGTTCCTGATCTTAGGGGGAAAGTTTTCAGTCTTTCACCATGGAGTATGATGTTAACTAAGGGTTTTCCATAAATGGCCTTTAGTGTGTTGTAGAAGTCCCCTTCTATTCCTACTTTTCCAAGTGTTTTTTATCATGAAAGAGTATTAAATTTTGTCAAATGCCCTTTCTGTGTCTATTGAAATAATTATATGTGTTTTTTCCTCCTTTGGTCTATGTTTTAATTTTCTAGATGTGGAAAAAATATGCAGTGAATTGACCTAAACAATGGGAATTTATTAGCTCATGGTTTTGAGACTGAGTGAAATCCAAAATCAAGGCATCATCAATTGCAATGCTTTCTTCCTAAAGACTGTGACATTCTGGGTCTGGTTGCAGATGATCCTTGGTCCTTGGCTTTTCTGTCACATGGCAATGCATATGGCAGTCTCTCCTAGCTTTTCCTTTCTCTTCCAGGTTCTGTTGTCTTTCAGCTTCTGATTACTCCCTCTGGTTTTCTCTGTATGTGTGACTTAACATATTGTCTATCTTGGAGAATGATCCCTATACCTTTTTAAAAATTCTTAATTCTGCCTTTAGTGCAGAATTATAGACAAATAGTTTCTTAAGGGAACTATCCACAGTTTTACTGAGAACACATGTCCAACATATTATGCAGCCCAATTTCCAATCCCAAATAGATCAATAACAGTAGGAGTTTTCATTTCTTTCTTTATTAGTGAAGTTGTGGGTTTACAGAAAAATCATGCGTATAATATGGTATTCCCATATACCACTCCACTACTAACACCTTGTATTGGTGTAGAACACTTGTTCAAATTCACAGCAGCACACCTTTATAAATTGTAGCGTCAACTAAAGTGCACAGCTTAATTTATGGTTTACTATATGTATAGTATAGTTCTATGGATTAAAAAAAATTCTGTTATCCTATACATAATATAATTTCCCCTTTTAATCATTCAGATATATATTTTATTGGTGTTAATTGCATTCACAATGTAGTGCTACCTTCACCACCATACATTACTTAAATATTTCCATCATTCCAAATAAAGTACATTTTAAGTCTTAACTTCCTTTTCCCTAACCCCACTTATCCCTTGGGTAACCTGTATTCTACATTCTGACTCTATGAGTTTGCTTATTCTAATTGTCTCAAATCAGTGAGATCATACAATATTTGTCCTTTTGTGTCTGGCTTATTTCATTCAACATGATGTCTTTAAGGTACATCCATGTTGTCACATGTATCAGGACTTCATTCCTTTTTATGACTGAATAATAATCTATTGTATGTATAAATCACATTTTATTTATCTGTTTATCTGTTGATGGACTCTGGGATTGTTTCCATCTTTGGCAATGGTGAATAATGCCACTATGAACTTCAGAGTGCAAATATCTGTTCAAGTCTCTACTTTCAAATCTTTTGGGTGTATACTATACCTAGAAGTGGGCTTGATGGATCATTTGGTAGTTCTATACTTAGCCTTTTAAGATACAACTAAACTATGTTCCACAGCAGCTGCACTATTTTACATTGCCATTTTCACAGGTTTCTCAAGGTCTGGTTCTTTTTCCTCATTTTTTTTCTCTCTGTTACTTATTTTGGATACTTTCAATTGCCTTATCTTCAAGTTTACTAGTCCTTTCTTCTGACTGCTCCAAACTGCCATACAACTCCTCTATTGGATTTTTCATTTAAGTAATTTACCTTTAAGCTCCAGAATTTCTATTTGAGTCTGGTTTTATTTATTTATTTATCATGTCATTGAAATTCCCATTTTGTTCATATACTGTTTTTGTGATTTCCTTTAGTTCTTAATCCATGTTTTCCTTTTTTCATTGGTCTTAGTTAAGAAGGTTGATCTAAGATGTTTGATTAGAAATTCCAGTGACTGTGCTTCCTCTGGGATGTTTCCTGCTGACTTTTCTTTTTCCTATAACTGGGCCATGCTTTCCTGCCTCCTTGAATGTTCTGTAATTTTTTGTTGAGAACAGAGCATTCTGAGTATTATATTGTGGTTACTCTGGAAATCTGGTTCTCCCAATCATTTCACCAGACCAAGAAAAAGAAAAATGAGAGAACCACAAAAATAAAACTAACAAATAAAGAAAATATCCACAAAAATGTGACTACTTTTTCATGACTTTGGTAGAGGTTGGTGGGAAGCCAGAAGATGCTGCCACTGAGAGAGCTGATACCAAATTATCATCTGTGCATGGGATTCTTAAGGATTTACTAGACCAAAATAAAAAACAAAACAAAACCAACACAAACTCCAAAATAAACAAAAGATTAAAAAAAAAATCCACAAAATAAAAAAAATACAAAAAACCCAACACAAACAAAAAAGGGTTCACTGGCACTTTAAGTCCCTGGTATATGCTGGTGGGTGGGTAGGTGGGATCTGCTGCTGCAGAGAGAACTAAAACTGAGATGAGCATCCACTTTGGTCCCTCATAGATTCCCCAGATTGACCTTGACTTGCAACTGGAATTTTCTGGAGGACTTTTCCTCTACTCTCCCTAGTCCTACCTGGTTGCTGCTGGAACCTGGGCTATATTTCTGCAACCTCTGCTGTGTTTCTTTCCACAGATTTGGTTGTAAGGCCAAAGGATATGCACTGGTGGCTGGTTCTCATAGCCTTCACTTAGAAAAGCTGAATGCCTTGTAGTTCCCTTCACCAGACATTCCTGTGGTTGTTCTCAGTATCCAATCTGGTTCCAGAGTAGCCATCTAGTTAATTCAATTCTCTTTTTCCAACTCATTTACTTTTCTGGTGGAGGGAGCAATCTTTAAAACTTCCCGCTCTGCCATTTTGTGTCTCCACAAAATCAGTTCTTAATTCTTATCACATCATCTTTAATTTATATTTGATGGTGTAACTGTTTGGTTGTGGATTGTCTTTCCTAACAGATTTAAGGAAGGTGAGGGAAAGGACCATCTTTTGTATTTATGATTGTATTTCTATTAAGAATTCAATGAAAATGTGCTGATTGGCTGAATGAATGAAATGTTAGTCTCCCAGCCAAGACTCCCTGAAAATAGTAGGGTAAGTGCTAGGTTTCCTGCTTTATGGAGCACAGGTCTCAAATAACTGTTAGAATAATGAAGGAAAAGTTGGCACTTTGGATGTACAGTCATTTCCAAAATGAATTTTTAAAATTCAAATAACTAAAAGATGAGCAAGAAATATTTTGTGCAATTTATACCACTAATAATTGCCAAATTAAACTAATTTTCCTAAAAAATTACATTGTGTTACTTGCAAAAAAATGCCTACAGGCCTTATAATGAAGTCCAAACTACAAGTTCAATATTTAGTTTGGCATTTCTTTCCCAAAATTTGAGTTTCATTATACCTCTGTGGGGACTCTTTACTAGTACCCAAACTGGTTTATAGGTCATGGGATTTCCTGCATACTCTACAAAGTTTTGATTGTGTTGGCTCCTCCTTCTCCTACTCAGAAATGCCCTTCTTATCCCCTTGTCTTTTATCTAAGTCAAAACTTTTCTTCAAAACTGATTTCAATTTTCATTTGCTCTGAGCATTTTTCTATATCTAATGCTTCAATACATTGGAAGCACTTAGAGCAGCATTTAGCACATAGTGAGGGCTTACCAAATGCCAGCTATAATTTTTAAGATAATTTAGAGTGAAACGTGGTTTGGAAAATTATTAAGCTTGATATGGAATTATTTTCGCAGCATTGTAAGAATTCATTCTTCAATTTAATAACAGAGTACTTATAGTTCATCATGTTCCCCATAGGCATTTTCATAATGCCTAATTTCTATGTGTCATGTTGGAGTAAAAATATTTTTATTATAAATCTGATTCTATGCAACAGTAATGATGTGACAGGGCTGTGCTGTGAGTGTGTGAATGTGCGTGTGTTGAGGAGGCAGCGTGTGAGGATAAGGAGAAATACGAATAGAAATAAGATGTGGTTTATATTCTGACATTGCTTCTATTCTTGTTATGGAGAATGAAAGTTTTCCTTGTGGGTTACACCCAACAACTGAATCAAGCATAGGGGATTTTCTAAGGAGCATTCACTATTTAATATATACATATTTTTAAAACAGTTTTTTTTTTAACTCGTCTGCTGATCTTTGAAGACAACAATTCAAGAATAGAGGCCTTGGTATCTACAGCGGGTTCCCGTCTAGTGCAATGTCAAACTCATCTCCATGTTGTGCTCCTCCTAAACTTAATCTTCATACAGAGCTGCAGCGTTGCCTACAACTCATGGTGGGCAAAGGTTCCACTGATATCAGGAGCTTTATCCCAAGGGAATGACCTGCTAGAGATTATGGCCATTGACATAATTGAAATCCATAGCCAGAACCTCCTTGAAGGAAAGCCATTTTTGAAGGAAATGAAGGTTTGTAACAGACATTACAAACTTTTTCTTCAGATTTCAAAAGTGCTTTCACTCTGAAGGCCCTTGAAGTGCTTCACTATGTGGTTATATGTTTATTTATGGATCATGGTGGGGTATTTTTTCATGGTTTCTTATTTAATCTGTTTCCAAGGACAACTAAGCCACTTTGGAAAAGAGTTCTGTGCTTTGTTTTAAATATAACGTTAATGATACTAATTATATGGGTGTGAGTGTATCTACCTTCACTACCTTTCTGTATTATTATTATTGGGTATACATCCAGAGTCACTTAAAACTCAATAAAAAAAATTTGTTTTATTTTTATTTTAAAAAATTTTTTGTGCTTATTAACTTTATTTTTAGAGAAGTTTTACAATACAGAAAAGTTACATCGAAAGTATAGGGGATACACATATAACACCCCTACCCTCATTTTCCCCTATTAATATTAATAGTAACCTTACATTACTGTGGTACATTTGTTACA
Organism: Dasypus novemcinctus; assembly: GCF_030445035.2. Taxonomy (NCBI): domain Eukaryota; kingdom Metazoa; phylum Chordata; class Mammalia; order Cingulata; family Dasypodidae; genus Dasypus; species Dasypus novemcinctus. The sequence goes on along the minus strand of NC_080674.1, from coordinate 43,875,769 downwards.
ACTGATAAACCAATATTGAAGCATTGTTGCTGACTAAGGTCTATAGCTTAGATTATGCTTTACACTTTGCACTACACAGTTTTATAAGTTTTGACAAATGTGTAATTGCATGTATCCATTATTCATTGCAGTATCATGCAGAATATTCCAATGCCCTAAAAATGCCCTGTGTTCCACCTGTCCTTCCCTGCCCTTCCCCTCAGAACCTTTGGTAACCACTATCTTTATATCAATGTTATAAGTTCTTCCATTTCCACATGCTGATAACTACAATACCAGTAAATCTACTTTGGTCCATGGTTGCACTCCCTGAAACACATACACATACACACACACACACACACACATCCTGAGGTAGGTAATCCAGGGATGCCCTTTGGGAGTCAAGCTCATTCCATCTTTCTACTCTTCTCTCCTTGGAATGTTAAGATTTTGACCTCATGCTTGTCACATCATGGTCACAATACGGCTGCTACATCTCCAGATTTATAGATATATTCCAGGCAGTAAAATGGATAAAGCCTAAAGGGTCAATGAGGAATGCCAATTAAATCCTATTTTAAAATGTTTTCCCTAACGTTCCATGCAGCACTTTCTCTTTATGTCTCATTGTCTAGATCTCACATGGCTTTGTCGCAAATAAAATTGGGGTTCTCTTAGTAAAGATGAAGGGAACTCTGTACTGGGTAGGCCATTAGCAGTGTTTGCTGCTCTCTCAGTATTCCCTCTCAAACATCATATACTTGTAGAATTGTTACAAAAGCTTAAAGCTAACATAAGCCAACATTGCCTCCTCATTTACAGATAAGAATACTGAAGATGTTTTCCGTTTAGAGTTAGGGGAAGAGAGAAAAGGAAAACTTAATCCTTACATCCCTCATAATGGGTATTAAAATTTAGTGCTTTATTGTATACAGTAGAGTGTTAATTAGAGTGAATTTACTTACATTCTTGATACTTCATATTTATTACACTTATTATTTTAATTTAATATACATTGCATTTATTTGTATATATACTCATTTATTATATTTGTAATTTATATATTTTTATGTATTATATCATTTATTGTCTATTGAATTTACTGCTTGAGTTGATCACATTTTCTATTAAATGTATATACTTTGTATTTATTTTATTTTTTACTTTATTGTATATGTGAGATTATTTGAATTAGTTGAATGTAGAACTCCCAAGTTTATCTTTGCATTTCCCTCAGTAAATACCAAAGAATTCTCTGGGGAAGCCTCTTCAAATATTATTTCAGTTTTTTGTCTGATGAATATCATTAGCAAACTGACAATAAGGAAGAGGAGGAGAACTACAGCTAAATGTTAGGAATCAATTAGAAAATTAGAAAAATACATAGTAATACCAATAATGTTAATCAATCAGAAATCACAATTCAATGTGTAGAAACTTATCTATTATGAAACTGCAGTTCTGCTTCTACCACAAACTGCTTCATGAAAATCCTAACAGATGGAAAGTGGTTGGAGAGGACTGACATTTAGCTTCCCTAGGGGATGACTTTTCTTCTTGATATGCTGGTTGGGTGCCTTTGTGGTAGACAGGTGTATCAAAATAACTTCTTTCAGGACTTGTATTTTGTTTTTTACTCTAATTTTCTTAACCCCATTAGTGGGCTATTGCTGTAGGGAGTCATGAAGTTGTCTTTCTTTTCTTTATAACTTTCACCATTAAGGTGGATTAGAAATTTCCTCACAGCAACAATTGTTCTAGGTCTCCTCTCAGAAAGCTGGTTAAATTCGAAAGTGTCCTATTAGACTGATTTTGTTCTTGGTCTTTACTTCTCAGTCTCTTTTCCTAGGGGTAACTTTCTGAAGTGCACCATGTGAACTCAGGTTTGTAAACCAGATCCCCAAATAAGAACCTCTGATTTTCCAATTTCCCTACAGCCATTTTGCACATGCTCAGGGGGGTCATACATTCTAAATGTTGTGTCTCAGAATGTCACTGTTCTTGAAGGTACACGCTGGATTTTTAGCATTGATTTTATGGTAATTGCACTTAGAGCTTCTTAGTCAGACAAAGATAGTGCTTTTTATTGCTTAATTATGTCATGCTGTGTTTTAGTTTCCTCATTGCTAAAGCAAATATCATGCAATGGGAATTAATTGCCTCATTGTTTCAAGGCTAGGAGAAGTCCAAATGAAGGCATCATCAAGGCGATACTTTCTTCCCCAAGGCTGGTGTTCCGGGGCTGGCTGCTGGAGATCTTTGGCCCTGGGCTCTTCTGTCACATGGCAATGCACATGGTGGCCTCTCCTGGATTCTCCCTTCTCTTCTATGTTTCATTGACTTTCAAATTGGACTGCTCCTTCTGTGGCTTTTTTCTCTCCCTGTGATCTTTTTCATAAAGCTTTTAGTATTAGGAGTAAGACCCATCTTGAAGTAACCTCATCAAAAGGCCCTTTTTACAAGGCTTTGTATTCACTGAAATGGATTATATTTAAGAATATGTTTTTTTCTAGGGTATAGAATGAAGTAATGATGTTTCCTTCTTTTTTTTGGGAGAAGAGTATATGTCTTTCTCTTAATGCATATTCCAAGTATTTTTAACATTCTAACACTACATAAATAAGAGTTTGGTTAACCACTTCCCTGAGAATTGCCAAGGGTTAGTCACCAAAAGAGAACTTGGGGAAGTTGATGGTTGTCAGGCAGGGCTAAACTGACAGGGTTCAAGGAAAATCAATTATCTCCAATTTTTGAGTAAGCTAAGAGTTGGGAGTACCCTCTAATGGAAAAGAGGTACTTAGTGGGTAGACCAAAAAGGAAGGAGGGCATTGAAATAGGAATAGACTCAGTAGTTGACAATTTTAATATAAGATGGTATCTCCCATTGAGGTCACATGGTGCCAGCTTGGAGCAGTAGGTGAAATAGAATAACTTTCCTTAAAGGTAAATCAGCTGACAACTGGCCTAATACATGTGTTTTTGGCATTAAACCTGATAAAATACTCAAAGGATCTAGTAATAGTTATATTCAAGAAAGGCAAAAAAGGAATTGTAGTGTATAGATAGTTCAGAGAGAATCATCGAGAATTCCCAAAGAACAAAGAAGATCAGTTTCACAAATGATGATCTCAGAGGTACTAACAAATAGATTGAGTCTCCAACCAGATCTGGAAAAAAGCTTTTATTTAGCTCTCAAAAAATTGTATTTCACTTTGTGTTTCTTCATACAGGAGATATATCTCTTCCTATGTACCTGTATTTTATTCCTCCCCTCTTCTGCTATACTCTTAATTTATTACTATTTTGAAATCTTAGATGAAATCAAGATGTATGTGTATTCATGATGGTGTGTAGTAATAGTGGTTGTATGGGCTTGTATCTACAGATTTCTCTCTGGAAATGGAGGTGGGAGAGTGTCAGACCAGTTTACCTTTAGTAACCAAGAGATTGATTTGTTTAAAAAAATTGCATTCCGCTGTTGGACTGCTCCTATGGTTATAAAAACTCTCTTATGTTATTTCTACCCATCCGTTAATCTTTGGCTTCGGAAACAATAAAGAAAAAATAAGCTCCTTCTCTAGCTGGACAACTTCTTAAGCTCATCTTATCTTTGTCACAATTCCCTTGGGCTAAAAATTTGATGACAATTGAAGCAAAAGTACAGTAAAAATTATTGATGACAATAATTTACTTAATAATTCAATCAAATCATATACTGCAAATATTTTAAAGCAATGTCTTTAAATGTATTTTAAATGCTGAATTAAATACTTAGCATAATTATATGGTCATAAACAGTTGTTGGTCCTGTTGAATTCCTCTTTTCTGGCTTTGAAACTCAAAGAAAGAAGTGGCTTAAATGGAAGCAACTCCAATTCTAAGTGCCATAGTCTCTTGGTATTTGACCTCAAGGATTTAGCCTTATTTCATGCTCCCTCTTTCAGGAAGGACCTTTCCTGCCTATTTACACTGGGGTGGAGTGGAGTTGAAAGTTAAACTCACCTCAGACAGGGAACAAACCAAAAAACCACAATACAAACGAAAAGGAAATATTTATCTCATTGGGTTGTGGCCATACATACACGCACACACGCACGTACCTGCACACACTACCCCATCTCTCTGACCTTACTCCGCAGCAGTGAAAAGGTCTTATACCTATATTTGGGGGAACTCTGCTCTTTGGCCCATTGGCAGAAGTCTTTGATCTTCCATATTGCCTTATCTCATGTCTTGGATCCACTGAGTGAGGATAAGAGTTGAATTAGCTTTGACAATAATTTTCATTAATCATTAGTTATTAATATTTTCCTTTTCCCCACACCACTGTAGTACACATAATTTAATTTCCAATAATGCAACCAAGAAGTGTGTGATGTTATATGATTTCTAGTTGGTGAGAGTTTCGACTCTTGAAGTACTTAGGTGTCCTAATGGAGAATCCACACCCCAGGAGAGGACAGTAAGCATTATATCCAAAAAGCCGCTCTCCAAATGTGACCACCATCGGTGCTTCAGCTATAATGTCTGTATGCATACCAGAGGTTTTTGTTAGTAAGCATGGTGAATTCCAGAAATGGTTTTCAATGGATGAAATTTGTAGCTTATTAGCAGAATGGATACTAGAAATGTGCTAGCATTGATATGATAAAGGTATTCAAGACATGTAGATGGGATAAAACATATATTTTTTATCCTCCCCCCCGCCATTGTGGCTTTTTTTTTTTTTTTTGCATGCTGTCTGCTTTCTGTGTCCACGTGCTCTTCTGTGTTTTTGCTTGTCTCCCTTTTTTTGTTGTGTCACCTTGCTGAGTCAGCTCTCCATGGCATGCGGGCAAGCCTGCCTTCACAAGGAGACCCCGGGATGTGAACCCAGCACCTCCCATATGGTAGACGGGAGCCCAACTGATTGAGCCACTGGCTAAAATATTTTTAAAGACACTTCTCACTGTCACAAATTCTAAGAGATAGCGGGTTCTGTAGCCTATTTTTTAAGGATATTGTCCAAGACTTTATCTCTAAATTGTCCTTTGTCCAGTCAAGGGGGCGTATTTCTTGTTGATTCATGCCAACCAATCATCAGAGCACCAGAATCCTGCCTTTGGAATATTGTGCGCGCCTCACAGAAATCTTTCATGGAAGATGATGGTTTGATGCTGTTGTAGCTTCCTAGCTGCTCAAAGCAGATATCATGAAATGGGTCAATTTGCCATGCTTCCAAATAATTTTTTTGCAGTCCCCTGATTCACTCCCCCACTTTGTTTTAAAACTTCATAAGCAGGCTAAGACAGCACAAACAGCTTCTCATAATCACTTTGGAATCTCCTGCAAACTTAGGTTGCCATGGACAGCCATGGAGAATGGGGAAGCACATTGGGTGGCTGGCCTTTGCCTGGTCTCTGTGATGATCTTTTTTGAAGGTGGAGGCCAGGCTTTTACACTTGGGGAGGGTCTGCTCCATGTGGTAAATGTCTTAATTGGGTTATTTATGTTGCTTTGGATTAGTTGCATGGGTCAAGGGTAAGACGAATGACTGTACCATTTCCCTGCCCCTTTTCCTTGGCCAGGCAGTGGCTGCACCATTTCCCTGCCCCTCTTCCTTGGCCAGGCAGTGTATATGTGGGCAGAGACCTTTAGCAATAGCAGCAGTGGTAGAATAAATTAGTTCTTCCAGCTGGAAGGAGATAACTCTAGAAATGGGATGTTCTGGGGCCAATCAGTGATTTTGTGAGTTTTTTGTTGTTGTTTCCTTTTTGAAGCAGGCTCTTCTATTACAGCAACTTTGGGTTAGTCTTATCACTGAGTCTGTGTTACCTTCAAGATGTCATTTGATAAGTCACTTACTTCACCACCCACTTGCCTTTTTGAGGCTTTTGTCACAGAAAAAGAGGTAACATGATCAAAATATGTTTTAGGAGAGTACAAGTAAAAGGCAGTTGTTAAATTTCTCAAAGCCCTGGGCATGTCCTGGTTTTGTCTCTCATTCTCCATCTGTTGGCATTTCCTGGGCAGCAGAGCTGGAACCACTGTTTTGCAACTGAAGAGAGTCAGGGTCAGCATGACTAGGAAGATGACCCATCACTCTGGGCAAGAGAAGAGCAATCATTCCATCAGTCGGCACCTGGGCTAAGCAGAGGCACTACATTTCCTGGACCATGCCCAGGAGATCTGGGAAACTAGAATCTAAGAATAAAACACTTCAAATATTTTATTTTTTATCACTACCTACAACTTATATTCTAAGTCAATTTATGTGGGCGATACAAGTTTCTTTGAAAGTAAAAGAGGTTTGGTATGTGCAGTTATTAGTGACTGTTAGAACACGTTCAGGGCTTTGGTGTGTTCTTGATATGGTTCCATTCCCTTTCCATGCCAGTCCAGTCATAAGTGGTTCTACTGATTGCCTTTGTGGCTGTTTCTGGAGTTCTACTGGGTTTGAGGACAGATGTGGGGGCTCAGTAATAGTTATTCCTCTAATGACCAGTGATGTATTAATTTTGTCTGTTCCTGAATCACTGACAGTGCTTATTTTCCGTTGTAAAGTAATATGTGTGATTGTGGTATGTATTCTGGTTTCTCATTCTACTTAATCCTGGCAAGCCTAGTAGGTGTTTTTAGCAGGCTTTCACTATGTACCTAAGTGAGTGTGGGTGGTTGGGTGGGTGGGGGTGGGTAAGGGTATGCAACCATAGTGTAACCCTTCAGTGTTTCTATTAAGTAGTGCTTTTGCTGTGAAAAAAATAGCAAAGATCTGAAGTTTTTATCATCTGGCTGGTTTTAAAAGGAGAAAACCACTTTTAAGTTTGACACCGACAGAAAGGAAAAGGAGCTGAATAAGCAAGAGCCGGAGGAAAGAGTTTGATTTCTACCTTCCAGCCCTTAGGCTTTGAGTTAAAATGTAGCAGATGACTGACGTGTCTAGCTGGGCAAGGGCTGCTAGACCTCATGGAGCTTATGGATGGCTGGGGGAAAAGAGAAATCAAACAAGTGAACATATGAACATAAACTACAAATTTGGGTAGGGTGAGAGATCTGAGGACAAAGATTAAGTAGAAGCCTGAATGAAGTGCAAGAGGCAAAGTGATGAAGATCTGAGAGGAGAGGGAGGGAAGACAGGAAACCAGAGAGAGAGGAGCTAGATCCTGGAGGATTTCTGACCTCTGCTAGCCAGGCAGTGTCAGACTGGGGTAGGTTTGAACATGGAAATGGTGTAATCTGATTTATGGCTTTTAAAGTTCACTTTGGATACATCATCCCTTTTATTTTTTACTGGCTGTGAATCTGTTCTAGCAGAAAAGCATGCAATTTAAAAAAAAAAAAAAAGAAATTATTGAGCAGTCTCATGAGGCTTTCCATAAACCTACAATAACCCCAGGATCCCAGAACTGCAAGTTTGTAATGCTTTTTGACTGGGGCCTGGAAAGAGAACAAATGGGGTGGTTGTGAAGTAGTAAATTAACCCAATGGTTCTGAACTGGACTGGGGAAAATGGGTATCATGAAATTGAATGTCAAGGGAATAGTTTTTCTTAATTGATTTGCTTGCTAAGCACCTGCTCTCTATAGTCAGACTTTGTAGCCATAGTAGGAATTTTCCTGCTACTCATTTGTTGATCAGTCCTCAGAGGCAGTAGACCGTGTGGTGAGTCAAACCAGGGACCCCAGAGGATAATTGCCTGGGTTTGAAACTCAACTCTGTCATTTCTAACTAGTTACTTAACTCACTGGGCTTCTGGATAACTGTAAAGTGGGGACATAATAAGCATATTCCCCTTATAGGGTTCTGCAGGGTTTAAATGAGATAATGCATAGCAATTGTTCCAGATGTAACTTAAGTTCTCGGTGAATGTTATCTAATTATTATTATGATTATATTATTATTTGCTGAGGAAATTCCAACCATGGAAAAACTTTGAATTGCATGTGTGATAAATGAGATGGGTAGCTTATTTTACATAACCTGGAAGCCTGACTGGACAGAATTTTGAGGTTAGAATATGATGTTGGCAGATGGAGCACCTACTGCTTGGGTGACATTATGTGAACCCTGGACAGGGACAGAGAGGCCAACTGGAGGGAGCTGGCATCATTAAGGTGCAAGAGTCTCAAACCTGAGGGAGGTTTTACGGTTTGAAGATGGCAAAAAGGGCTTTATAATGATGGGTGAGGATAATTGTCATGAAGCAAAGGAAAGTGAGTGGAATCAGAAAAAAGCTGCGAATCAAATGAATACGTTGGGGTGGATTGGGGAAAATCTCAGGCTGTGGGGGAGGGAGGTATGGGGCACATTCCTACTTTAGACTTTTTTATTATTTTTTTAAACTTTTTTTTTTAGATTTATTCTTTTTATCTCTCTCCCCTCCCCCTCCCCTCTGCCCTTCCCCTCTCACTCCCCTTTCACCCCCCGGTTGTCTGTTCTCTGTGTCCATTTTGCTGTGTGTTCTTCTTTGTTTGCTTCTGTTGTTGTCAGCGGCACGGGAATCTGTGTCTCTTTTTGTTGCGTCATCTTGCTGCATCAGTTCTCCATGTGTGCGGTGCCATTTCTGGGCAAGCTGAAATTTCTTTTGTGCTGGGCAGCTCTCCTCGCGGGGCTCACTCCTTGCGCGTGGGGCTCCCCTATGTGGGGGATACCCCTGCATGGCACAGCACCCCTTGTGTGCATCAGCACTGCACATGGGCCAGCTCCACATGGGTCAAGGAGGCCCGAGGTTTGAACTGTGGACCTCCTATGTGGTAGACGGACACACTATCCATTGGGCCAAGTCTGCTTCCCAAGACTTTAATTTTTAGATGCAATCACTTCAATCCCTCTTTAGTATCACTTTAGCCTAGATGCATGAACTAGAGTTCATGGAAGGACATTTTCACATAGAAAATGTGAAATTTTAAATGTGAGATTTAAAATTAAAAGTGCGTGGGTAAAGAAAATTCCCCTGCTAAGTTTTGTTTTGTGGTTGAATTTTCTGAATATACTTATTCTCCCAAATACGAAATGCTTGTTTTCTATGCACATATGTGCATTTCACTGTAATGCTTGCCTTTGAAAATGCCTGCTATTTAAATATTTGCTTTAAAGTAGATTTTAGCTCACATGGTGATATCTCCACCAATAGCACAATACTTTCATTCTAGAGGCCACCATTTTTCTTCTTCACCCAAGCCAAGCAACATCTGAACTAATTTAATTTATGAATTAAAAAATAATCCCAGAAAGGTCCCTCATTGAAAGTGAGAAAGCTTTTCCCACTGTTTCTGCTAGATTTTCCCAGTGGTATGGTATGATGCCTTTCTGAAGTCATGATTGGATTAAAAAGCAGATCTCTTTACCACTTCTAAATCTCTTCATCTTTCTATCATGGGATAGGGAAGAGCTCCATTTTGAAAGCAAACTAAAAATATTTTATTTTTCATATTTCTCTTCACTTTTTTTTTCTTGGTAACTGATTACAGGAGAAACTGTTCAGAAGAGAGTCATTGTGTTGCGCTGATTACATGAGCTCAAGTCACTGTGCATTTGTTCTGAATCACATTCTTTCTTGTTAGACTCCCGCATTGCTTTTCATTTTTGAGACGAGCGACTGTAATTGACAGACTTTCAAAGACAAACAATATTTTAATGTATAAATGGAACTGAATAAAGAAAGAGAAGGGTTATGGGAGGATAGGAAAACAAAATATTCCAAAATGGACTCAGCATTATATTCATGGGTTGAATTGTTTTTTTCCACTTTGTAATTAAGGATTCCATTCTGGATCAAGTGTAGGAAGGAGATGTATGGTAGGAAGAAAACTTAGAAAAGTAAAGACAAGAATTTGGGAGAATTTGTTGCTGAATAACTGTAAAATTAAGAGTTAATCATTACCTATGGTTCCTAATGGGAAAATAATGAAAGGATGCAGTTTTAAGATTTAGAGAAACATTCCCTAAGTCTAATTGCAGCAATAAATTAATATGCAGGTTAGTGCTCATTTATTCCTCACTGTGTTTGGTACTACAATAAAGACTGTCTAGAATATAGATATATTGACTATGATCCCCGACCTAATTATAAGAAAGGACTATAAAAACATTAATAAAGTTAGAAAAATCAAAATAATTTTAATAATTCCCATGAGACTATTGCTGTAGGACTGGAAAGTAAATGAATCATAGACTGATATATATTATAACTCCAAACTTATGAGTTAGTTGGTATCTGAGAAGGAGAGGTTTTGATATACTAGGTACTCAATGGATATTTATTTTGCTAATGAATAAGTTAGATAAGGAGAAGAGTTTGGAGTTTCTTTTTGAACTTTCTGGCTTTTTTCCATCTGAATTCTTAAATAGTATAGTTTTTATTAAGAAACATGTATTTCAGACTGAAGTGACAGGGTAGGTAAAATATAATTTGCACCTCTTTAGGGGGCCAGCATATAAGATGAAATGCTCACAAGTACCACTTCCACATTTTCTTTCGTACAAAGGTGTGTGGGTGTGGAAGGAAAGGAAGAAGGGCCACCAGATATAGTGGGTGAGGCCACCAACTGGCAGATCACACAGATTGCATTGTTGGCATGGTCCTCTGAAACCTATAACTTATATCCAATAAAACAGTATAAATAAAAATAACCCCCCAAGAGAATGACCATATTGACAGAGGTAGTATAGGTTAGGGAAGACAAAATGGGAATGGAAACTTTGACAGTCCTAGGCTCCAGTCTGCCTCATCACCTATAAACTGTGTGACGCTGTGCAAGTCATTGATATGGCTGCTTCCCTTTTCTCTGTAATAAGTCCCTTGATGGCAGAGATTTTGTGTGTTTTTTTTTCAAAAATGATTTTATTTTATGATTACAAAGCTAATCCATATTCATGGTAGAAAAATGGAAGAACAGCATCAAAAATGAAAGTCATCCTTTATCCAAATATTTAATCAAAATTTTTTATTACTTAGTGACCATGCCTTATGGGTTATTTTTATCCCCAGTCCTTGGTATATAGAGGTGTTTAATAAATGCATGCTATGTGAATAAATGGTCTTGAACCTCTTTGTCCTCAGATCCTTCCTAGAAAGAAAGAAAAAGAAAATAACATAGCCCAGAATTCTGAGGGTTAAATGATACTACTATATGTGTAGTTTCTTATTTATTGCCTGGTAGACAACAAGAGCTCCATGATTGGATGCTACTATTCTTTTTATAGTAGTTTTCATTTGATGAGACAGATAAATGCTAATAATTTGTTCTAGAGGATTAGAAATCATTAATCTCATGATGACCTTTGCTTACAAATTGGAGACATGTAGTAAGTGCAGAGAAAGGTGTTTATAATGCCACAGTTGGATGGGATGTACCATAAATCCTAACATAAGAATGGCATTCTAATGGAAAAAAACAGGCACAGAAGTCAGGGATGGGGAAAAGAAAGTTGGTTGCACTGTGTTGTGCTCTGAGCATGGTGACTTTTATCTGAAGCTGTGTTTTTTAATAACATACAACATGACCTCTGATACCAGCAGGTCCATGACCCAAGCTCCATGATGTTGGGGAATCTCAAGTCCCTTTCTTTCTTGTATGCCCTTTTCCACAGACCTTTTGTGGCCTTGGATTGGGTAAGTGAAGGTGACACATGGCAGTGTCTTTACTGTAGTCCTAGACAAGGATTTCTGGGGTCCTTTACCCTCCCCACTGGGAGGAGCTCCTGGGATAGGAACCTGAGCTGAGTTGCTGACTTATGGAATACTGTAGAGGCAGAAAAAACTAAGAAATGACCCAATCTAGCAGCTTTGTTTCACACACAGGGAACTAAGACCAAAAGAAATTCAGTGACTTTCCCAAGGCCATACTGTTAAAGGGTGACAAAATCAGACTGAAAACCAAAGGTTCATGAAGCAACAAAATGTTGAAGGAAGAACACAGGCTGGCATCAGGCTACTTTCTTTTAAATCTTTTACAGGTCCTCAGAGGATATTGAATCTCTCTAAACTTCGTTTTCTGCATCCGTAGAACCAGATTAAAATGCCTACTGTACAGGACTGTTGCAAGAATTAAATAAAATAATGCATTTAAATTATCTAGAACAGTTGCTGGCACACAGTAGGTCTCAACAAATGTTATTTCTATTCTTTCCTGTGACTTTACCTCTTGCCCCCTGCAGAACTCCTCCAGTTCCTCATCTCATTCTCTTTTCACTCAGTCAACATCTTTCTTCTTATGCAATTTTTCTATTTTGTTCCATGCCTTCTTCACTGGCCGGTTGCAATAATTTGTATATCAGTTCTTCCATTCAGATTCTGCTCCTTTCCAACTCCCCCATTTCCTGCTTTCAAGAATCTTTACTATAAAAGTAGTTGGAAAGAAAAATAACAAAAGACTGCAGATTACAGTAACAACAAAAAGACTTGCTTTTATTTAATTAGCAAACACAAGAAGTATACCCAATTTTGACAATAAGCGTAACTATTACATTTATTTATGGTTTTATAAACTGGTATGACCCTTCCTAAAAAATCAATAATAGTATTATACCTTTGTTTTACTAATTCCCAAATTGGGAGTCTACTCCAAGACAATCATTCAAAATATAGAAAATACCACAAATATCCCAACACTGATTATTATAGTAAAAGTCTGAAAATGTCATAAATGTCTAATTATAGGGATAGTTCATGCAAACTATGGTTTGTCCATTTGAAGGAATATTATACAGTTATTAAAATAAGTGACTAGATTATGTAGATATGAAAAACATCCATGAATGTAAACTATAATGTAAGCTATAATCCGTGTGGCACAGCAGTGCTCCAAAATGTATTCACCAAATGCAATGAATGTGCCACATGATGAAAGAGGTTGTTGATGTGGGAGGAGTGGAAGGGTAGGGGGTGGGGATGGGAGAACCTCTTATATTTTTTAATGTAACATTTTTTGTGATCTATGTATCTTTTTCAAAAAAAAGACAATTTAATAAAAATAAATTAAAAAATAAAAAATTAAGAAAAATATCCATGATACATTCATAAGTGAAAAGAGGAGATTAGTTAATTACAGTCTGATCCATACATAATTACAAAAACATACAGGGCAATGTCAGAGCAATTTAAAAATTTTTCCTTGTTGAAAATTTCCTATAATAAAAAATATTTCATTATAATTATAAATAGAAAACCTATCATGTAAGGGGATAACCCTGAGTGACCACCCCAGCAGTGAGAGATTCTGTAGATATACCAGTTTCACTGCTAGGTGCTAGATAGAGGCTATAATGCTTGTGCCACTGCTTTTGGCATCATGTGGAAGCAAATGTTATTTCTCAAAAAGATCAGGCCAAACCAGTATTGTGGGAATAGCAGTCAGTCAGCAGATTCCTATCTGCATTTCCAGCGAACTGAACTCTTGAGTTATGGCACAGGTGATTAACATTTGACCATATATAGTCAGCCTCGGTCATGATGAAGAACATATGCATGTAGGCGATGCCAATTCTTGGGTGATATTACCTCTATTGAGAAAGATCTATAAAGTCAAAACAAAAAAATACTGGCAACAAGAATAGAAATAACAACAACAAATTGCAAAACTTGATTTGGTTGACATTTTGTTCATGCATCTGGTGAACACATAATAGGCTTCTTATTATTTTTTTCTTGACAAGTGAGGAAAAAAAACAAAGGTTATCTGGGAAATAAATAGGTTTAAAGATTATTGTAGGTTACTTTGGTCTGCGAGTACAAGCTTAATGGAGACAATATAGCCTTGATGATAATCTTTCTGATACTGGTAAAGTCAAATAATAGTTGTTTCAATTTTACTTCTTCACATATTAATTAAATTATTTGTTTATTTGGCACATACTTATTCATTCTTACTTGCAGTCTTAGTTAGACTTGATTTCTTGTGAAATGTGATGTCTCTCATGAGTCAATTTTCTGTTTGAGTTCACCATTAAGAGAATTTTAAAGTATTACAAAGATAAGAAAAACATCATTACATTTTAATTCCATTATATATTCTCAAAGGAGTGATTTTCAGAATTAACTATGCATAAAAATCACCTGGGAAGATTGTTAAACTGCAGTTTTCTCTACCTCAGAGGCTTGGTTATGGTCCAGAGGATTTTCATTTGAAAGAAGGAAAACAGAAGATTCTGAGGCAGATGGTCTATAACTCATAACTTAAAAAACAAAAAAAGTAGTCACAAGGAAACATATGCCAGAAACATTTTCCTTAAATATTTAGGGTTAAATATTAATTTATCATATTTTTAAAAAATTTAAAAAAGCAAAAAGGATGTTAAGAAATATTTTACACTATGTACCAAAACATAGTTTTTCTTTTCCTCTTTTGGAGGTAAGGAAACTCCTCATGAAGTTGTAGATGATGTCAACTCTTTCACTATTCCTAGGACATTATTTATACATAACCCCTGTAGTTTGCAATAAACATGTTGAGGCAATGTTCCTCTTGTTTTAAGAGCTGATGATTGTCAGTTAATTATATTACATGTTGAAGGAAAATTAATAAGGCGTGTTTTCAACTACAATTATAGTTGTGGTATATTATAATATTATCACATGTGGGTGCATTTCAAACATTAAATTCTGATAATGAAGTTTTAACTGTGAAAACCACATATATCTGTGTTGTTAAAACTGTATTATAAAATTCATTCATCCCACACAAATATAAACATACAATGGTGTCTGAACTGTGAAGAGATAATAAATGCTTTTCTCTATTAATGAGTAATTTTTTTCAGTATGCCAGTCTTTCTTATTTCTCTTTCTTGCGAAAGTGGATGGGTGATTTGCTTTAAAAAATCTCAGGAAAGAAGGATGAACAAGTGAAATAAGCTTGATCTTTTTTTTTTTTAAAAAAAAGATTTATTTATTTCTCTCCCTCGCCCCCTCCACCCACCCCAGTTATCTGTTCTCTGTGTCTATTTGCTGCGTCTTCTTTGTCCGCTTCTGTTGTTGTCAGGGGCACGGGAATCTGTGTCTCTTTTTGTTGAGTCATCTTGTTGTATCAGCTCTCTGTGTGGGTGGTGCCATTCCTGGGCAGGCTGCACTTTCTTTCGTGCTGGGCGGCTCTCCTTACAGGGCACACTCCTTGCACGTGGGGCTCCTCTACGCGGGGGACACCCCTGCGTGGCAGGGCACTCCTTGCGTGCATCAGCACTGCGCATGGGTCAGCTGCACACGGGTCAAGGAGGCCCAGGGTTTGAACCGTGGAACTCCCATGTGGTAGACGGATGGCCTAACCACTGGGCCAAGTCTGCCGCCCTTAATCTTTCTTTATAGTGGGTTTTTATCTACTGAATTTTCTACTATAATAAAACGAGAGTAGGTTCTAAATTAAACTAAAGATTTTTTAAGACAATGGTTCTTAAACTCTGTATGCAGAAGAATCACATGCTGTACACAAGGCACTTATTAACGTTCAAATTCATGGGCCACAACTCCAATTCATTAAGTCCTAACTGAGGTCTAAGAATTTACCTTTTAACAGACACCCCCTCCACCCACCGAGGGAGACCCAAGATGGTGGAGTAGAGAACGGCAGGCTGCACTCCTCCTCCAGAAACTGAAGGAAGGTAGACAGGTTTACCTGGCAGAAGGGACGCCATCATTCTGTGGGGGCAATTGGAGAGGGCATCTAGAGAGGGGGCCCCAGTTGGCCAGGGGAAAGGGAAGCTGTAGGAGACAGGGCACTCAAGCCAGCACACAGATGCCTCAGAGGGACAGGGAAGCCAGAGGGTTAGTTGGCTAGAAGGCCAGTGCTCAGAGGCTGCAAGTATGAGGAAAGCTGCCCGGGCGACCAGGGGATCATCCCAGCACCCAGCAGGCTCTTGACGTGGGGAAGCTGCTGGGCAAACAGGTATGGGACCGGCACCCAGCCAACTCAGGAGAAGAGAGGTGTATGGGGGAGGAGAAATAGGGTGGGAGGGCCAGAGGGGGCGAAAAAAAGGAGAGACTCCAGGGAGAGGGGAAGAAGGAGCTGATCAGGCAGGCTGTCATTCCCACACACCAGGGGAGAGGGAGAGGATCTGGGTCAGTGAGGGGTGGCACCTAACAGCTGTGGAGAGAGGGAAACCTGGAGAGGCAACTAGCAAACCCTCAGAAGCCCAGCTGGCCTGAGGGAGAAGAGGGCTGGCAGCGGCAGACAACAAGTCTTCAGAAGGCTACCTAACTGGTAGAGTAGGTCTAGCTCAGTGGTTGAACACCTGCCTCACATTTGGGAAGTCCTGGGTTCAGTCCCTGTTACTTCCAAAAAAAAAAAAAAAGCTTAACTGGCGGGGCCTGAGGGATAGCTAGTGGGGAGAGAGATCCAGAGGGTTGTCAGACACCCAGCTGGCTCCCTGGGGAAAACTGGAGTTAAGGGACAAGCATCCTTGGGACAGGGAAATTAATAGACTGAGGTTTTCTTTAGGTTTTTTGATTTGTTACTTTATACTTTTTTTTTTCCCTCTATTTTTTTCTCTACACCCGGTACCTTCTGCGGAGGGTGGGTTGCAGGGTGATTGATTGGTTAGCACTGGCAGCCTGAGACAGTGGCCTGAGAGGGAAGCCTGTTTCTACTGTTTTATTTTTTCTTTGCTTCTTTTCTCTCTTTTTTCCCTCCTTAGTTTCTTTATTTCTTTCATTTTTTCCTTCTTCTATTGCTTTTCTTTCATTCTATCTTCTCATTTGGTTCTTCATTTTCTGCCGTCCTTTCCCACCTTTCTGGTCTTTTATTTTACTCTATTTTTTTTTCCTGTTCTTTTTATTACACTTTTTATTCTTATTCCTTTTTATTTTTATGATTTTTCATTCTTAATGTTTTTTTTCTTGGTTCTTTTTCCATCTTTTTTTCAAATTTATTTTTCTCTCTTTCTCTCCTTTTCTATGGTCTAAATGTTTTTGGGGGAATAACATGGACAACTAAGAGGATATAGAATAAGTGAAAACAAGTGCCAAAAAGGACCCTTAATACAAAACAATATGAAATAAAACCCTAGGGTAGAGGGAGAAGCTAGCCAACTGAACAAGCCCAGTAAGATAAACAGATGCCTGGACACCAGCAAAAAATGACAAGCCATACTAAGAAACAGGAAGACCTGGCCCAGTCTAATGAACAAACTAAAAAAACGGAGGAGACACAGATCGTGGAACAACTAATCAAGGATGTCCAAACAAATATCATGAATTAACTTAATGAAATGAAGGAAGAGATAAAGGATATTAAGAAGACACTGCGGGAACACACAGAAGAAATTCTAAACATATGTAAAAAGATAAGGTAACAGACATCCCATACTTAATGCAGAGGATCAACTTTTTGTACTTTGAAGATTTGCTTCTCTAAGGACTTGGTAAAATACCTTAGAAAGAGTAAAATTTGAATGACCTATCTTTATACCACTGGGGAACTTCTTTTTAGTCTTAGGTAAGGGGAATATAACAGTACAAAAGAAGCATTGCAAAGTTTTCCAAAACTTTTGGACGGCCAATGGAAACAAGTACATCACCTTATTTCCTTTAGGAAAGTAACGTGCTGGAAAGTCTGGCCATAATGATGGAAGAATCAAAGTGACAAAGCATCACAGCAGTGAGCAAAGGCATTTGCTCTATGCCAGGCACTGCTTTAAAATTCTTACATATATTATTAATCTTGCAATCGTATCTACCCTATAAAGTAGATACTATTATTACTCCATTTTACCAATGGAGAAATAAAGGCAGTAAAAGAAGTTAAGTAACTTGTCCCCTTGCATTGCTTGTGAGAGATCTTAGGATTTCAACCTGAGCTGTCTGACTTAGGCTATGAGCCTTCACCACTCAATATACCACTAATAAAGGGCTGAGTTTTGCCCATATCGCAAGTTATGCAAGGGGACAAGTTACTTAACTACTTACTGCCTTTATTTCTCCATTGATAAAATTGGGTAATGATAGTATCTACTTTATGGATACTATTGCAAGACCAAAATAGCTTTTTTATACTAAGCTTTCCTACAGAGGCAAAGCCATGAATTGTAGACCACTTAGAGCTTTTTGATCTATAGTTCTTAAGATTTCCAGAGAAGACAAACAGGAGAAAAAAGGAAAGTAATGGCAAAGGCATTTATTTAAGTAGTTATTTTCTTAAACATTAGGTCTAGGAAGTAATAACTATGGTCTTTTCACTTGCTTGAGTGCTTAACTTCTTTTAGAGTTTTAGTGCTACAGGAAACAGAATCATTTTGAGCCAATAATAAGTATTTGTTCAATGAATGAATGAAAAGTTGGGTTGATTTTACATATCTACAAGATACTTGGGATGTCCTGCAGGCCAATCAATGGAACAATTTGCACGAAAATCCTTAGGTTCTGTGGCAAGAAATGTGAAGGGAACTTAAAAGTCCAAATCAAGTCTAGAGATAAAAGGGTTTTGCAGCAGTTTGAAATTATTTTATGAATCCCCAAAACAGAAAGATTACACCTGTGGACTAAATCTATTCCTTGGGTTTGAGATTCTTTCAATTGGACTACTTCAGTGAGGCGTCACTCAGATTGACTCTCCACCCTCTTGCTGGGTGTTATAAAAGGAGACACAAAGAAAAATGGGAGCTGCCATATTTGATCCTGCCATGTGAAAGAAAGAAAAGGCTCAAAGATCTGAGGCCCAGGGAGAAATGAGCCATATGCCTAATAGACTGCAGCCAAACTCAGGAAGAAAGCAGAACAGCTAATCCTGAGAAAGGAGGCTGGGTAAGAGATAAGCCCTATACCTAGTTGCCCATAGCTGAGCTTGGGGAGATAGTATAGCTCAGAGGGGAAGGCAGTGACCTTGGCAGAGATTGCCCACCATCTTGCTTCAACATGTGGCAGCTGACTTTGGTGAAAAAGCACCTCTTACAGTGTCTTGAGTTGGACTTTTCATAGCCTTGGAATTATAAGCTTTTACTCCAAATAAATCCCTATTAAAAAAGCCAACACATTTCTGGTATCAGCTGCCCTTTGGCAAATGAAAACTCATGTTAAGGGAAGACTGGGATCAGATGCCCTGGTGGGATGAACTGTGTCCCTGGGCCTCACTCCCAGGGTCTAGGATGAACGTGGGATGGCTGCCCCAGCAGTGAGGGCTGGGTTTGCACCACTGGCTTCTGAATTAGTTTTCTATTGCTGCTTTAACAAATTACCACAAATGCCATATCTAAAAACAACATGAACTTATTATCTTTGAGTTCTGTAGGTCAAAGTCTGACACAGGTTTCACTGAGTTAAAATCAAAGTGTCACCAAGTCCACGTTGCCGTCTGGAGGTGCTAGGAGAGAATCCTTTTCCTTGCCTCTTCCGGGTTATAGAAGCTGTCCACGTCCCCTGGCTTGTGGATCCCTTCCTCCGTCTTCAAAGCATCAGTTGGGGGTTGAGTTCTTCTCACATTGCATCACTCTGCTCACTTCTTCTGTCTCCCTTTTCCACTTCTAAGGAGGTTTGTGATTACATTGGGCTCACTGGTCATCCTGGATAATCTCCCTATTTAAGTGTAGACTGATTATCAACCTTAATTCTCCTTTGTCATATAAACTAACGTATTCATAGATTTCAGGGGGTAGGACAGGAACATCTTTGGCCTTTATTCTGTCTATCTCAACTTCCTGAAGAAAACTTTGAGAATTTACTAGTCAATTAATTGAGAAGATTTAGAAGAGTAAGGTGGCTGTTTGTGGGGAGAGGGAGAGGGACCCAGCCTACCAAGGCTGGCTTTTTCACTCCTTTTACTTGTCTAACAAGATATTCCTGGTAGATAGAGAAGATCTGCATGGGCAGAGCTGTGATGGTGGAAAGATTGAGAGGCTGGCAGCAGTGGGGAGTAGAGAGGCTGTGCCATACCTAGAAAGACTGAAGGATCTTAGATGGTTGAGGACTTCCTACCCTCTATGTACTGATGCAGTTGGGTTGTCTCTAATGTGTGTAGTGAAAGAGGATTCCAAGGTTTCCTTCCTTAGTGTGGGACAAGCCAAGCTGCTCACCAGATCTGGGTTAGAGAATGAGTGGGTAGGAGCACTTGTAGGGCTAGAGTTCCAGTTAGAAGAGATGGATATATAAACCAAATATTATGTCTTTAAGGCTAAGCCTCCCTTTCTTGCCTCCTGGGAAGCAATGATTACATAAACACTGCTCTTATCTAAACAGTTTATATGTTCACAGAGTCAAAGCAGGGCTCATTCTAACACAAAATACAGTAATCATTAAAGGAGAATTTCATCCAGATTCACAGTTTTCAAATTTTATTATATTCTGGCAGTAAGAGCTAAAGAAGTTAGAAAAATGAGCATGATTTGGGGCGTGGGAGAAAGCGGTTCCAGAAGCTGCTTAGTAGAAACGATACTGTCCACTCTTGGAGGTTTTTGTTTTCGTAAATTAAGCAAAGTGGAAGTGGTTGATTTGGGACTCAAAAAGAATCATGTGACCTTCTGAGTGAAAAGAAACCCACAAGTCATTAGTCATCTAGTTTATATTATAAATCACGCAAAATGCTTCTCCTGTTTAAAGGACTTGCCATATTTCCCCCAAAGCAAACTGACCTTGCCTAGGTCAGTTTAGCTGCTTACCTAGTTCCTGTTGTTTGGGTTTCTGTGTAAGAGTGATGGAAACAGTGGGGGACTTAACCTGACACAAAGCCGTCATGCTATTGGAAAAAGTGCCTAGAACAAAACCATCGTGAACCCCAAGAGGGGAAGAGGAAGCTGCAAAGAGCATCTAAATGTGAAAATGTAGGTCACAGCTGCTTTGTCAGACAGCCTACCTTCATGCCACTGCAAGCACGAGAAGGATGCGTATCTAAATGGAGAGACTCATCATCTGTGAATACAAAGGGTAGAAATATTGTATCTTTGACTCTTTTTCTCCCTGTAGAGATAGCTCTTTTGCCAGGCAGGGTGTCCCTGGCCAACAGGCATCCTGTGAAGGTTTACTTTGTAGATTTTCAAATTTTTACAACAGTTTTTGAAGGTTCATTGTATAAAAACAAAGCAAATGCAAGGCTTTTGTACGCAAAACAAATCTTTAGCAAGTTTCTTTGCAAACGCCGCATAAAGTGGACTGGCCACGTTGCAAGGAATGGAAATAAATCAGAAATAGTTACTCAATGACAATGGTGTAGTACTAGAAAAACGCAGTATAGCTTATACATTAAGACATTGTACTGAACCTTTGTAACCGAGAGTTAAGAATTAACAAATAATTATGATTATAGAATCATTATTTACGTGCCTTAATATTATAAAGCCAATAGCCAAAGGTTAATACCTGAAATTGCTGAGGTTAGCCTAGACCTGCTATTATGATGGTTATTCTAAACAGGTCTCACCCATTTATGGTTACACAAAACTTAACCTTTCCCTTGTAAACTTACTATTGTGATGGTAATTCTAGACTGAACTTACCTTTGTTTATGGTTAACCACTCCACATTCCTGTTTAATATCCATATGGAAAACCTTCTGACTGACCTCTACTCTGTATTTTCCTATCCCAGAATCTTGATCTGTGATGATTATAACCTCCTAACTCACCCTGGTTTGGTACCCACCCCATCATGTTCAACTACTTAATGTTTATTAATGAAGGAACCTGTGTCCAGCTTTACCCCAATTATTCATTCGCATCCCGATGGTATAAAATATTAGAATTTCTGCAGCTGGGCATACTGATTTGAGACTGAACAGCTTTGGTCTCCCATCAGTGAGTAAGTCCTCTTTTCCTTCCTAGCTTAGTTCAGTGTGTCTGTGTATTCTGCCATGCCCAGTGAAAGAACCCAGCCAAGTACCACCCCGGCCTCTCTTCAGTGTCAACTTAAATTCTCTTCTTTATTTTCCATGGGAAAGTGTGCCTATGGGTACTGAGAGATTACCAAGGGAGGAGATTTCGTTAAAGTATTGGGCCCCTGTGCTTCTTCCCTAAGGTCCCACTTCCGCTTGCTTCTTGAGGGTTTCTGGCTTATTGTTGACACAACCTATGATTGCCTCTGCCTTCCTGTCCTCTCACACCCTCTCGAGGGTTCCTTCCCTCCTTTGGTGACTTCTGCCCTAGTCAGAGTTCTGATGCTTCCTAGAGTTCCTTCCCAGTAAATGATCTAAGTCTGTTCTTGCAGACTATGGCTTCTGTTCTTAGGCATGGAAGAACTGAGGATATTATGTTTGCCCATGGCACCCCAAAGCAGGAAATGTATCTGATACTACTAACCTTTTAATGAATGAATGAATGAATTTTCAATTTCCACCTGCTTTATGCCCATATGATCATAAATCAAACCAGAAGCTGGCAAACCATAGTCCATGGGTCAAATCCAGCTCTGCTGCCTGCCCTTGCATAGTCTGTGAATTAAGAATGATTTTTAGTGTTAAGGAGATGGTAATATATGGGGAAATTACAACTAATAAAACTGAAGGATGATAGTTAACAGTAATATTGTAATGTTTTTGCAGGAGTGACAAAGAAAATATATCAATTCTCAGGGACAACATTAAGGGGATATAAGGCAGTATTTTTTCCTTTTGGAGTGATGAAAATATTCTAAAATTGACTGAAGTGATGACAGCACAACTCTGTGATGAATATGACAGCCAGTGAGTACATACTTTGAATGAATTGTACAAAACATGGGACTGTGCAACACAGTGAATCCGGTGGTAGAAGATGGACTGTGATTAACAGAAAAGAAAAGAGAACATGCTCTCACAAACATTAACAAATATGCAATACTAATACAGGGTGTAAATAATCAGGGGAAAATACACCAAATTTAAGATATCAGCTATAGTTAGTACTATTCTAACTATAATGATGCTCTTTCATGATTTGAACATATGTTTCACAATAAGGCAAGGTATTGGTGATGTATGGGAGTCTTGTAAGATGATACGTATGCTTGTTTTTTAAGTTCCCAACTTCTACTTTATACTTATTGTCTATGTATGTTCACGTACAAATGATATACTTCAATAACATTTTTTTAAATGAAGAAAAAAATATTTTTATATGTTCAAATGTCTGAAAAGAAAAAAAGTAATACTTGACCTATGAAAGGTATATAAAGTTCAAATTTCAGTGTTATATAAATAATATTTTATTGGAACTCAGCCACATGCATTCATTGATGTAGCATCTAAAAAGTGGCTTTGCACTACAATGGCAGAGTTGACCTAAAAAGCCTAGAACATTTACTATCTGGTCCTTTACAGAAAATGTTTTCCTACCCCTGATTTAAAAAATTACATATTAATTGGCCAATAGTCCATTAAAGAACAATATTCTCTAGGGTAGAAATGTTATTTTGATAATTATAACCTCGGGGGCAACACAGTGACTGGCATGTAACAATCACCTAATAGCTATTTGTTTTAAATATACACAACAATTTAACAACTTGCATACACGTTCAGAGACATACCTACAAAATAACTGTATTTGGAAGCCTTGCCGACAAGTAAAATGTTCATATCTTTTCTTTCCAGATTTTCTCTTCCCATGTATGCATCATGGAACATATACACTTAGTGAGATTATAAACTGCTTTCAAATTTTCCATGATGGGGGGCTTTGTTTTTAAAATTATTTGCCCCATTTCAGAGACTATGTACTAGTTATCCATTGCTGCATCTGTATTACCCTGAAACTTGGTGGTTTAAAACAGCAATTTCTCACACTTTGACTGGTTAGGAATTCAGGCTGGGCTGAGCTGGGGGATTCTTCTGTTGTACATGGCCTCCACTGCATGACTTGGTGGTAGTCAGCTGGTGGCCAGACTGCTCTGGTGGCTCCACAAGGGCTTGCTCACATGCCTGCTGCCTTGATGGAGATGGTCGGGACATGGAGCTCAGCTGGGGTTCTCTCTGTCTGTATGCAACCTCATGTCTTCTCCTTATGGTCTCCGGTGTCGGGTAGTCGGACTTCTAACAGGGTGGTTCAGAGCTCCTAGATACCACTGTGGAAATGGCCAATTCTCTTAGAGTGAAAGTGCCCAGCTGGCAGAACATAATTTCTGCTATACTCTCTTCATCAAAACCATTACCAACCAGCTTTGATTCAAGCAGAAGGGACATAGATCCCACCTCTCAAAGGGAAGAGTGTCAAAGAATTTCTGCTACCTTGAACCTATCAGTTTGCTTCTAGTTTGTTTTTTAACTTCATTAATTTATTAATTCCAGATAGAGAGAAGGAGCTCCCTAATCTTCTTAACACATTATCTTTTAAGCTCCCTTTCATGTCCTCATCTCTGAGCTTTGCAACTATTAGGTATCTAGGCAAGGAGAGGACAAACTCAGGCTGGGCAGCACCATGAGAGAATGGCCAAAACACTCTTAGTATCTTTACCAGAAAGTGATTCAGCCCCAAAACCCTCAGCCCAGCAGGCCCACTCTGAACCCGAGCAGTCTGGGAACAAAGTCCTAAACCTACATTATCATATACTTAATGATAACTTATGTAATACAGTTGGAAAGACATGCCAGTTTCTTTGTCCCATTCATTGGAAAGAAAAAATCAGCACTGCCACTAACTGGATAGACCTAGGTAGCCAAAGAGTTTACAGCTAAGATAATGTTAGCTCAAAGCCTGGTTTTCCTCTTTTCTGCCAATTTCCATTTGCGGGCATATTGCTAGAGTGCTGGTGTTTTGCTATAAGGATATAACATCCAGTTTGCTAAGATGCTTTTGCTTAAGTTAAGTCCAAAACTCAATGATTAGAAACCAGAGAGGTATAACTATCCAAAGGATGCCCTCTACACATGGGTATATGTGGGAGTGGGTGATCTCAGTATTTTTCCCATAGAAATATTTTTAGAGGATTTGTCTTACAGAGTGTTTGAGGGAAAATCTAGTTGCTTATAAGCCACAGTATCTATAATAAACATGCAAACATGAATATTATTTAAACATAGGACATCTTTTGAATTTGGAAGGTGTTTTATTTTATTTCCCCATCTACTAGAACAATGCATGTGCTATGTCCTGATAATTCTGTGAGGTCATGCAAGGTTATAGTCCTGCTTGGGTTCACTAGCTGAAGGAGAATTCCAGATCCTTCTGCTCCCTGGGTCTGGTTTGGTAACTGTATTTCCTTTCCTCCTAACTCTAGGCTACATCCTGCCAAGCAGCTGCTTTCTCTCTGAGCTATGCGGTATTTGTTTTTCTCCCTAGTCAACTGATGGCTGGTAGCCTCTTTGCACATTTTTTTTCTGGTGGTCAGGACTGTTAGCAACTGAAGCTGCTGTGGCTTGTATCAAGCCACCTCTGCATGTAGCTGCTTTCAGAGGCAGGTGCCGGCACTTCCTAGTTTCTTTAAAAAGTCACAGAAGGTTGTGGGGCAACACTTGGCTGTAAATTTTCTGCGGGTAATCAGAAACCTGTGAAATTCTCACTCAGTGAGAAAGGGGTAGGTCTTAGTGACAAAACTAAAATCTTACACTTCTTTTCCTTTCCTTTTCTCTCTGGTGCAGAAAAACATTGGGGGTGGGGTGGGGGGAAGGGGACTCAGCAGGAAGGCAGTCTGAGACCAGAACCGCAAAACTGTGAATCTGTGGTTCCTGTTCTTCGTTGGTGGTGGTGTTTGTGTGTGTTTATGTATTTTGAGAACTTCGAACCTACAGTGTAGACAGTACTTTTTGTGACATTGGAAATCCCTCTGACATCCTTTCTTGCCAAATCCATCTCTGGTTGCCTGGACATTTTTTTTTTTTTTTTTGCCTGATCTGGTCAGCCATATCTGAGTTATTTGAGCATTTGAAGCATTTCTGTGTTGACATGGTCACACTCTGTACAGATTTAAAATTAAGTTTTCCCATGAGACAGTAGCCACCAGTCACCTCAAAGAGGAGCAATTCAAGTCCTTTAGATAAGGGAAGAAGGCTCTGCAAAGTGGTCATTTCTTCCCTGGGGTGTATGTGGTTTGGGGGCTAATCAGGAGGATGTTAGCATCATGACGGGGACTTATTAATACATCTAATTCTTCAGGAGTCATTGATGAGGGGACTTAAGACCTCAGCCCTCAAAGGTATCTATAAAACTTTTCAGATACAACCCCATCCATTATCCTGTTAAAAATATTTTTGGGATTTGAACATGTGAACAGTCATTTCAATTCTTCACTGGAAAATGTGTCTGATCCTTGGCTCTGGTTTTGTGTTTAAAGATGCGGAAGGATATCACATTTATAGTTTTGAGCACATGCTATGTGACAGGCAACAGACAGGAGGCTTTAATCAGCCCACACTGATGTCAAGGAGAACAAAAACCAAATGGTGATTGAGAAGGCCCAAACCCAGTGGAGGTGAAGGCTGTCTGAGGAGGCAGGGGTTAATAGCAAGCCTGGGCCAAGGCAGGAACTAGACATGACTAGTTGCAGCCTGCTCACTAGCAACATCCCCTACCTCCAACCCATGACATTCAAACGGTTTGATTTTTTTCTTACATGGAATTATGCCAATTCCCATCAACTCCATCCAGGAATGGAAACCAGATTTTCCTGCCTTATGCTGTTTCAGTAACTGTATGTTTGTGTACACATATTTCCAAGTCTTCATAAATATGACCTTTCCCATTTTGCTTTTTCCCCTAACACAATAGGGCCATATGATCCAGGTTTTCTGTGATGGTTCACCTTCCCTCTCCACTTTCCTTGTTCTTTGCTTTTGAGCAGGTGGAATGGGTGTCAGTACTCTGTTGGTATCCTCTATGGTGATACATGTTTTGTAGCTGGACATAGTTCATTAAGTTAATTAATTTTTGTTGGCTACATTCAAAATGGTAAAATTTTTGCCTCCATACATCAGTCCTACTCTCTGACTGGAAGATAATCTGATGGCTTTGGGCATGCTGAGTGAGCTACCTCCAATGAACAGTCAGGATCAGTTCTGCCCACATGTGTGCTACACGAAAGTCTCTGAACCATTGGGATGTTATCTTCCCTAGGACAATAGAAGGCTTGGTTGACAAATTCAAGCTAAGATTCTCACCTTTTTTTTTTTTTTTAGTAATAATATACCTCATTTTTAGAGAAGTTTTAGATTTACAGAAAAATTACACTGAAATATTGGGAATTGCCATATAACCACTCCTCGCCCCCCCATACAGTTTCCCCTATTACTAACATCTTACATTGGTGTGGTATATGTGTTACAATTGATGAACCAAAATTGAAGCATTGCTCCTAACCAAAGTCTGTTTACATTATGGTTTAGACTTGGTGCTGTGCATTTTATAGCCTCTGACAAATCTATAATAGCATATGTCCATTCTTACAGTATCAAACAGAGCAATTTCACTGTCCTAAAAAAGTCCTATGTTCCACCTATTCAGCCTTCCTCCTCCCTTCTGAACCTCTAGCAACAACTATCTTTATATCAATGTTACTAGTTCTTCCGTTGACACAAAATAATAACTACAATAACAAGAAATCTACTTTGGTCCATAGTTATACTCCCCCTTATGTTTGCTCATTTCTCAATTTTAAGGGATTTGGGATGATGTCCACTCTGACTGCTTCAGGTTTAGAAGGGACTTAGATATTAGGGGACAGTTGGAAGGACTTGTCTTGCTTACAGTTGTAGATACTCCTTGTTATTTTGGGGATGGGACTTGTCCATCATCATCATTTTGTTGGATGTCCAGGGCAAGCCCCAAAAACTGTAGAGTAGGAGCTGGCCACAACTCTGCCGGGATTCAGGGCTAAACTGACATATGAACAATACAAAGATTTAACTCTCTGAGAGATATATTTAATTAGCATATTGAACATTAAAGGTTAAATAAAAGGAGCAGAAGAATCATGACTAGGGGAGTTATAAATGGGTATAACTATGTTATATTGGAGAAATAGATTATTGTATATTCCCAAATAGGGCTCGCCAAGAGGATTTGATTCCATGAGGTGTGCCTTGCTCTGGTGTCTGGATGTCTCTAGAAACCCTCAGAAGAACTTTAGTTTGAGGCTTAGTTTACTGTGACAATTAGTGAAATCAGCCTGAGACCTGCACAAGTGTAACCTCCAGAATGACCTCCTGACTCACTTAGAAACCTCTTAGCCATAAAAACCCTTAACTCTTTTATTTAATGTTTGCCCCTTTTGGTCAAGGTCTTTTTCCAAATGCATCACTAGTTAGCACATGGTAATAATCCCTCAATGCCAGGGAGGTTCATCCCCAGAAGTCTTGTTCCATGTTGGGGGGAATGTAGTAAGTTAGTTTGCTGAATTTGGCCTAGAGAAAGGTCACATTTGAGTAACAGGGAACTTTTCAGGAAGTAACTCTTAGGCATTAATTATATTTAGGGTAACTTTCATTTTTACAGGAATAAAGTTCATAAATAGAAACATTAATATTGAGAGCTTAACATATTGGCCTGTTTTCTTTTATTAGGCATGGCTTGTACATTCCAGAGGTTTTTGCCATTTTATTTGAGAAAATAGCAGGATTTCTCCAGGATGGATGCTTAATATTTTGTTAACTACTGTGTGGGCCTCTATCAAGAAAACATACCTATGACAACACAAATGTATTCATAGCCAATAGAAGTCCAGATGCTAGAAGAAAAGCTAGGATATAAAATGTGCAACTGTATAACTCAGTGAACTCTGACTGAGGTGGCCGAAGATTGTGGTTAAGATTATAAACATAAGAAAGTTCTTTTAGGATCTATAACAAGGCTATGTCACTAGTACAAGGTATTGATAATGCAGTGATATATGGGGAAAAATGCACCTAAAGGTTTTCACTTTTGGAGATTTGTGCATACTCTGACATGCAAACTGCCAGTGATAGCTCAAATCTCTTGCTTTATATAAATTTTAGTTTTGGGCAATTATGATACATTGTCAACTTAGCAACATATTCTTTTCTCCTAAAATGGTTTCTCCTTTGCCTTCAAAATTCCCAACTTCCCTCTGGCAATTCACATCTGTCTTTGTCTGGCAGAAATAGAAAAACCATTGCTTACCTTTAACTATCTGAAGATACAAAAAAAAAAAAACCAACCCCCCTTGCTTTATTTAAGTAAAAGATACTCTTTGATTCTTTTTTTTACATATTTTCTTTAAGTCCCATTTCTTAATCCTTTCTGCAGTACTCAATTTAAAGGTCTCCACATAAGCCTTAAAGGAGACTTTTAGGTCAAATTTCAACCTGCTAACACCTTGCTAAATCAGTGATATGTTAAAAATATGAGTTGTCTTCCCCTGACCTTATTGTCCCTGACTCTTAGAAGTTTCATGCTGTGTCTAGTGCTTCCTTGGCCCTCAACCAAGAACTAGGAAGTTATCTTTGTATTTCATTAGTTACCCATTTAAAATTGCAGAATTTGACTTTACGTCTAGGGTCTTTGCCACCTCTGGGGAAATATGTTGAATAGAGATATTAACATCGGGGATCTACTAAAATTGTCAACTGTCTAAATGCAAATCCATTTCTGCAGATTTGTGATTTGTTTCCTCTAAGAAACAGACATGCATACATGCACATGCATACATGTAAGAACAGAGAACAAGAAACAACAGTCTTGCCTCATTACAGATAGAAAGACTTATGGTGTTCTAGTCTCTTTAAAATAGCATTGTACTTGGGAGCCAATATTTGACTTTTTTCATTAGTTTTTCAGTAATAAATATAATTAAAACTACATATATGCATATATGTAAGTTTGTGTGTTTTGTGTATGTGGACATATAAATAGGTATGATCTTGGAACCCACAGCATAATTATGGAACTGACCCTATTATAATTAGTTCATATCAGTGAAATCATAAAATATTTGTCCTTTTGTGTCAGGCTTATTTCACCTAACATAATGTTCTCAAGGTTCATTCATGTTGTTGCATGCATCAGGACTTCATTCCTTTGTATAGCTGGATAATATTTCATTGTTTGAATATACAATTATAATAAGCAAACTCATAGAATTAGAATCTAGAGTATAGGTAACCAGGAGGTAGAGGTAGAGTTGGGTTAGAGAATGGGCAGTTGATGCTTAATTTTTACAGAATTTCTATTTAGGTTGATTGCAAAGGTTTGGAAAAGGATGATGGTGATGGTAGCACATTATTAAGAAGGTAATTAACAGCACTGAATTATATAGGTGAATGTGGTTAAAAGGAGAAACTTTACGTCATATATGTCTACTAGAACAAACATTAACAGGTAAAAAATAGGACTCTATGACAGAGCCAACCCTATTGTAGATGACTGGCTATAGTTAATAGTACAAATGTAAGAATATTCTTTCATGAATTATAACAAATATATGAAACTAATACAAGGTGTTAATAATAGGGTGATATATAGGAAAAATACACCTAATGTAAACTGTGGATGGTAGTTAATATTAATATTTTAATTACTTCTCATCAATTTTAACAGAGGTGATTACTATTAAAAAATACTATTGGACTTCTGGAAAGATGAAGATTAGAGAAGCAGAGGGCTCACTTCTCTCCCAGAAAAATAGCTAGAAGACAGGCAAGAAGCAGTCTGGCAAACTATTCTAGGGCTTAGGACACCAAGGGAAGGGGCAAAAAAAAAGGAGATGTGGTTGGGGAGATCTGTGAATAAAACTGCAGCTGCACTCATCCCCCAACACTCAAAACAGACAACGGTGCATTCTCCAGCTCCTGGTCAGCAGTATGGATTGAGAGGTTTGCAGGGGTCCACTTCCCCAAGAAAGGAGAAGGAGAATGACACAGTCTACAGCAAATTCAGATTTTGGCCAGTGAACTTGGTCTACTAGTCCCAGGGGCCACACATGTCCAGGCTGAGTGGGGCCACAACATTGTTTGCCCTGGGAGCCTACAGGGAACTAAAGATAGCCTGTCTTCTAAAATACTCTCTCCACTGATCTGGATTGGTTGCTGACAGTGCGGAGGGAAGTGGAGTGGAAATATATTTCCTCCCAGGGAAAAGGGAGAGTGTGGCTGGCCAAGGGAGAAAAGCAACTTTTAAGAAAGTTTTATCTGTGAGGCTTAGCTCTGAATAGGTTGCCCTGAGTGGCAATGCTTTTGCAACATCTGGAGGTACCCCCTGCCAGGGTGGTGTTCCAATGAATGCATTCCTCTCTAGGGTCTGGGGTCTGAGTGGAGAGGGCTGTCAAAGAGGTCCATCTGATGGCAGGCCAGGAAACTACATGCAGAGAAAGGGGAAATTAAATAAGTAAGTAAGTAAGTAACTAAGTAAATAATTTAGGCATTCTGGTGCCTTTACTGCCCCCTTCTCCAAGGTCCTTGGAAACTGGCCTACACCCCATTACTGGGTCAAACCATGGTTGGTTTAACACTTAAACAGGGGAAATCCTAATGACAATCCTAGAACAATCTGAAACAAGATCAAAGAACAGTCAACAGCAAGTCCCTAGGCAAGGGAGAGTAACTGACCATCAGAGTAAACTCACTTTCATAATCATATGCCTAGACAGCTGTGAAAAATTATAAACCATATTAAGAAAAAGAAAAATATGGCCCAGGTAAAGGAACAAATCAAAGTTCCAGATGAGACACATGATTTGAAACAACAGTTCAATAATGTTCATACAAATCTCCTATATCATATCAAGGAGTTGAAGGACAAGATGGCTAAAGAAATACAAGACATTAAGAAGACACTAAGTGAGCAGAGAGAAGAATTTAAAGCTCAAGTAGAAAATAACAGAGCTTATGGGAATGAAAGCCACAATAGGTGAGATTAAAAATACAATAGAGGCATACAGCAATATAGTCGAAATCATAGAAGAATGAATTGGTGATGTAGAGAATAGAGGACAGAACAGCTGAAACTGAAAAGAATGAAGAACAGAGAAAAGAATGGGAAAAAATTGAGTCCTGAAACAGATGACTTCACGGGTGAAGTCTACCAAACATTTCAAGAATTAATACTAGTCCTCTTTAAATTCTTCCAAAAAATTGAAAAGGTGGGAAAATTAATGAACATATTTTATGAAGCCAACATCACCCTAATACCAAAGCCAGATAAAGATTCTACAAGTAAAGAAAATTACAGACCCATCTCTCTAAGAACCTAGATGCAAAACTCCTCAACAAAATACTTGGAAACAAAATCCAACAGCATATTAACAGCATATTAAAAGCCTTATAGGAAAATGGATGTGGCTCAACTGATAGAGCATCCACCTACCATATAGGAGGTCTGAGGGCTTGATATCCATGGCCTCCCGGCCCATGTAGTGAGGTGGCCCATGCACAGTGTTGCTGTGTGCAAGGTATGTCAGCTCATGAAGGGATGCCCCCATGTAAGGTTACCCCCCATGCAAGGAGTGGCCCCTGTGCAAGGAGAGCTGCCCCATGAGAAACCACAGCCTGCCCAGGAATGGTGCCACACACATGGAGAGCTGACACAGCAAGGTGATGCAAGAAAAAGAGACACAGATCCCCAGTGCCACCTTATGAGAATACAAGCAGGCACAGAAGAACACACAGCGAATGGACACAGAGAGCAGACAATGGGGGGGGGGGGGGGGATAAATAAATCTTAAAAAAAAATCCTCGTACACAATAATCAAGTGGGTTTTATTCCTGGTATGCAAGGGTGGTTCATCACAAGAAAATCAATTAACACACTACACCATATTAACAAATCAAAGGAAAAAAGCATGTATCACCTCTATTGATGAAGAAAGGCATTTGACAAAATCCAGCTTCCTTTCTTGATAAAAACACTTTGAAATACCGGAATAGAAGGAAATTTCCTCAACTTGATAAAGGGCACATATGACAAAGGCACAGCCAACATCACACCCAGTGGGGGAAGGTTGAATGCTTTTCCTCTAAATTGGGGAAAAGACAAGGATGCCCACCATAATCACAGTTATTTAACATAGTACTAGAAGTTTTAGTTAGAGCAAATAGGCAAAAAATAGAAATAAAAGACATCCAAATTGGAAAAGAGTAAGTAAAACTCTCACTATTCACAGATGATATGATCCTATATTTAGAAAATTCCAACAGATATACAACAAAGCTATTAGAGCTAATAAATGAGTTCAGCAAAGTGACAGAGACAAGATAAACATGCAAAAATCAGCAGTGTTTCTATATACTAGTAATGAACAATCTGAGAAGGAAATCAAGAAAAAACTCCGTTTACAATAATAACAAAAACTCAAATGAGAATTAATTTAACCAGGAATTACAGAAAACTACAAAACACTGCTCAAGGAAATCAAAGAAGACTTGAACAAATGGAAGGATATTCTGTGTTTATGGATTAGATGACTAAATACTGAAAGTTTAGGAAGATATCAAATCTACCTAAACTGATTTATAGATTCAAGGCAATCACTTCCAATAGTCTACTTTACAGAAATAGAAAATTACCAAGTTTATTTGGAAGGAAAAGGGACCCCAAATAGCCAAAAACATCTTTAAAAAGATGAGTAAAGTCAGAGGACTCATGCTTCCTGACTTTGAAGTGTATCGTAAAGCCACAATGGTCAAAATAGCATGGTATTGGCGTAAAGATAGACACATTAATCAAAGTTTTCAAATGAGAGTTCAGAAATAAACTCACACCTCTATGGTCAACTGATTCCCCCACCCCCCTGCTGATGGTTCCCTCATCCGTTTGCTCATTGTCTGCTCACTGTCTCTGCTCATTCTGTCTGCTTTTTGTGTTTGCTTATTGTCTGTTCATTGTATCTCCTCATTATTCTGTTCAGCTTCCTTTCTTTTTAGGAGGCACCAGGATCCGAACCTGGAACTTCCCATGTGGAAGGTGGGTGGCCAACCACCTGAGCCACATCCAATCCCGACTGATTTTTGATAAACCTACCAAATCCAGTATACTGGATAGAACAATCGCTTCAACAAATAGTGTTGGGAGAGCTGGATATCCATAACCAAAAGAATGAAAGAGTACCCCTATCACATATCCCATATAAGAATCAACTCAAAATGCATCAAAGACCTAAACATAAAAACCAGGACCATAAAACTCCTAGAAGATAATGTAGGAAAACATCTTCAAGATCTTGTGGTAAGTGTGGGTCTCTTAAGCCTTATACCCAAAGCATGAGTAATGAAAGTAAATATAAAAAAAATGGGACCTACTCAAAATTAAACACATTTGCACCTCAATGGACTTTGTGAAGAGGATAAAAAGGCAACTTACTCAATGGGAGAAAATATTTGGAAATCATACATATAACAAAGGTTTAATATCCATGCTATATAAAGAGATCTTACAACTCAACAATAAAAAGACAAATGACTGAATTTAAAAATGGGCAAGACTTTAACAGACAATTTTCTAAAGAAGAAATACAACTGGTAAAAAAAAAAAACCACACATGAAAAATGTTCAGCATCACTAGCTAATTGAGATATGCAAGTGAAAGCTACAATGAGATATTTCACACCTACTAGAATGGCTACTATTAACAAAACAGTAAACTACAAGTGTTGGAGAGGATGTGGCAAGATAGGAATGCTTATTCACTGTTGGTGGGAAAATAGGATGGTACAGTCATTGTGGAAGTCTGTTTGGCAGTTCCTAAGGAAGTTAGCTATAGATCTGCCATGTGTCCTGGCAATACCCCTATAAGATTTATACCCAGAAGAACTGAGAGCAGTGACACAAACAGACATCTTCACACTGATGTTCATAGTGGCATTATTCACAATTGCCAAAAGATGGAAACAATCCAGGTGTCTATCAACTGACAAATAGATACAAATTTATGGTATATGTACAGGATGGAAATTATTCAGGTGTAAGAAAAAATGAAGTTGTGAACATATGGCAACATGGATGAACCTGGAGGATGTTATATTGAATGAAGTGTATTAGTCAGCCAGAGGGGTGCTGATGCAAAATACCAGAAATTGGTTGGTTTTTATAAACGGTACTTATTTGGGTTAGGAGATTACAGATACCATACTGTAAAGCATAAGTTACTTCCCTCACCAAAGTCCATTTGGAGCAAGATGGCTGCTGATGTCTGCAAGGGTTCAGGTTTTCTGGGTTCCTACATTCCTGGGGCTTGCTTACCTCTGGGTTCAAGGTTCCTTCCTTCCTGGGGCTGGCTTCTCTTTCCTCTGCATGCTGATGTTCTAGGGCTCCAGCTTAAGTCTTCAGCATCAAACTCCAACATCAAAACTCCAAAATCAGAAACCCACAACTCTGTCCTTTGCCATGCCTTTTGTCTGTGAGTCCCTACCCAACAAGGCACGGGGACTCAACACCCTACTGATGTGGCCCAATCAAAGCCCTAATCATAATCAGGCCCAGATACAGATCAGATTACAAACATAATCCAGTATCTATTTTTGGAATTCATAATCATATCAAACTGCTACATGAAGCAAGCAAAAGGACAAATATTGAATGATTTTGCTGTTATTAACTAAACATAAGGAACAAATCCATGGAGTTGACTGCTAGACTGTAAGTCACTGGAAAATAGAATGTTGCCAAGGAATGGAAAGTTGAGGTTTAATCTGTGCAGAATTGATAAATAGGTTTCTTGTAATCTAATATTGATTGAAGTGATGAATGCACAACTCTGTGATTATAACAAATGCCAAAGATTGTACACTTTAGAGAAATTGTATGGTTTATGAATATATTTCAAAAAAATTGATTATAAAAATTTTAAAAAGTGTTATCAATTATAACAAATGTTCCACACCAATGCTTAGTGTTGGTGGTGAGGTCGTGGATGGGAATCCTGTATTTTATGCATGATTGTTCTGTAAACCCACAACTTCTCTAACATTAATAATTTTAAAAACCCTGATCTTGCCCACAAAATGATCATTCTCATTAAAGTTTTGTGAAATATCCACCATATTCATAGTGATAAGCAAAATGAGGGATTCAAAGAAGCATGTGCTGTGTGCCCTCTGGGAACATGTATTTGGGTTTTGAGGAGGTGTCTTGATAAGATTCG
Source organism: Dasypus novemcinctus (assembly GCF_030445035.2). Taxonomy (NCBI): domain Eukaryota; kingdom Metazoa; phylum Chordata; class Mammalia; order Cingulata; family Dasypodidae; genus Dasypus; species Dasypus novemcinctus. The sequence goes on along the minus strand of NC_080674.1, from coordinate 43,839,900 downwards.
GTACGTAACAAGTGTCCGGAAGAGACTGTAAGTGTGTCAGTCGTTCATGTCATGTGCACTGAGGTCAGTGCTCTGAGTAGTTTGCAAAGAAGCTAGTCTTTACTTCTCTGAAATTGAGTGATTGAAGGTTAGCGGGGTGGTAGCAGAGAAGATTTTGTTTTTTAAAGATTTATTTAATTTATTTCTCTCCCCTGCCCCCCACCCTGGTTGTGTGTTCTCTGTGTCTATTTGCTGCATCTTCTTCTTTCGCGCTGGGCGGATCTCCTTAAGGGACGCACTCCTTGCGTGTGGGGCTCCCCTACGTGGCGGACAACCCTGTGTGGCACTGCACTTCTTGCGCACATGAGCACTGCGCATGGGCCGGCTCCACACGGGTCAAGGAGGCCCGGGGTTTGAACCGCAGACCTCCCATGTGGTAGACGGACGCCCTAACCACTGGGCCATGTCCACTTCCTGGCAGAGAAGACTCTTGAAAGCACAGCAATACAAGCCAGGCAGGGCTATTTGGGACCTTGACTGTCTTTGACACATTCTCTTCATTATAGAGAAGGAAGGAGAAGATGGATAATGTAGGTGAAAGATAGGTAGCTTCAGAAGAGGAATCCTGGTCTTGGACAGAAAGTAGTTGTATGACCTCAAGCAAGTCACTTAACTTCTTGGATTCTTAGTTGCTATGTTTCTGAGGTGAAGTTGTTTTATTTTTTGAAATAGGGATAAGTCATGGAAAAGTCAAAGCAATTAGTTTACAAGACTGAAACTAGAGCTATATAGATTGTTTCTTGGTTAGTAATAAAACTGCCAATGGATCATCATTCTTAGCTACTTTCAGCTTATAATCGTGATTGGAGCATAGCCTTGGAAAAAGGCTGTAATATTTGTGCCGAGAAATGAAGTGAAATGGAATGCATAAACCTGGGTAAAATTAGTAATGGCAGGTAATAGATAGTTGTGGAAAAATTTGAGCTCTTAATCAATGAAATCAAAGAAACTAAGGTTACATTAATGATTGGGTTATCTTCTGAATGTGCAAAGCCCATGTTCTTATTATGATTCAGCGAACCTCCAGCCTGTCGCTTTTAGGCTAAGCAATATCATTAATTTTAAGGTACACAAGGCATTTGAATGTTAGATTTCAGTAATGACTGTCCTTAGTGCTTCATTAAACATGCCTGCTTTACCACCAGTGAGCTAGAATCCAACCAAAATAGGCATTGAAGCAAATACAAATGAACAATGATCACAGCAGAAGTGAAACGAGGCAGTGCACACGCAAAACAGTTTATAGGCTTACGGACAATTGGGAGTGATGCTGAAAACCTCCCTGAGAGGAAACGGGCTCGTGTGAAGGGCCTTGGAGGAGAGACATGCATGAGTCACGTCCACAAAATGACTCAGTGCTCAGTGGGAACTTAAAAAGTCTGATATGCAAAACTCAAGGATCTCATTTCTGCTTTAAGGGTAAAGGGTGGGGTGTCAAGGACCACGGATGTCAGAATGTTGTGATCAAATTGTCAATTCTCACCCTCAGTGCACATGAATAAGTTAAACCTCCACACATACACCCTTACACATGTGTATTCTAGGTAAAGTGAGTGAAATTTTTTTTTTGTTTTCTATTTTGGATGCCAGTTGTCCCAGGCCAAGAAAATAACACACCCTATCAGTGTTTTTAAATGCTCAAAGGCTTGAGTGCTGAATATGGATGTCAAATATGAAGTTAGTTCAAACTGCCTAATAATTAGGAACTCCAAATGAAAACAACATTGAGCGAGCATCCTTTTGTCCATCAGACTGGAAAAAAAATAATGTATCAGATGGTAGTGATACATCTAATCGTGATCCCCATGTCTCCTTGGCTGGCCTGAGGTCCCTGCAGAATTTACCTCTCTAACATACCAACAACTTCCTGGTCTTTCTTCCCGAGGGCATTTTGTGGTCCCCGCACAGGACAAATGGAGAGTGACTGAAAGATAACATCTTGGACTGACCCTCAGCCCCTAAAGGATAGGGCTGGTGGACAAACGCCCCACTTCCTTGTCTTTCATTGGGACAAGTCTGAGTTGTGTTCTCTACAACCATTCAGAAGTTCCCCAGAGGAATTGATACCCAGTTGTCCTTAGAGCAGGTGACCAACTTGTCTAGGTTTGTCAGGAAGTGTCCCAGTTTAAGCACTGAAAAGTAGTGCATCTCACGAATCCCCACAAGCCCACCCACACTGGGCTAGTTGGCCACTCTACCATGGAGGAACTGCCCACTCAAGGCAGCCCTTACTGGTTTCCCTCTCTTCCCACCTCACTTCCCCACTCTCTTAAAGTGCTTCCTGCACCCACTCCTTGTCTTAGGATCTGCTTTCAAGGGAATCCAGACAAAGTCAATTGTGAGGGAGTAGGGAGATGGGCAAATACATAGACCGTGTGGTATGATCATAAAATTCACAGACCTTTTGAAGTGCAACTGAACAGGTTATCAATATTCAAAAGTGCATACCCTTTGTATCAGGAATTCCTCTTCTAAGACTCTCTGCTGCAGTAATACCCACAGGAGCACAAAGACATATATAAGGATTTACTCTGTGGAATATTATCTAACCGAGAACAATTGGAAACAACCAAAATATCTGTCAAAAGGGTGAGTAAATTATTGTGTAAGGTTTCTATGAAAGAGTGTGGAACAATTAAACAAGCATAGTGCTGATTTATATTTACTGGTAAGGAAAGATGCCTATGATATACAAATAAGCAAAGAAAAGAAAATTAAAAAGAAATAAATACCATGTTCTGTATCTGTTATTTTTCTCCCTCTTTCTGTAAACATACACACTTACACATACCAAACTATTAACAGGGTAACCTCTGGGGAGGAAAATGGTGTAGAGATGGAGGAAGTACAAGAGGCACTTTAAAGGGATATGTCTCTACATTATTTGATTTAATTTTTTACTTTTGAGTGCATTTTACTTTCAAACTTGAAAAGAAAATAAATGCAGTGCATTTGGAAGTGAACCTCTGAAGCATTTTTCACAATTTCAATTTTTCTTAAACTCCATTCTCAGTATTAGCAGCAAGAAAATTCTGGGATTCTTAGTTGTTTATTCTTCCTCTGTTTCATATATGCCAGTATTCAAGTGTGTTATAACTGAATTTAGGCATTTAAGTGACTTAAAAATATTTAATAAAGGAAATTACTGGTTGACACCATCATCTTATATATGATTATTTGTTCTTTTAAGAAGACAAGTAAAGCTACATGGACAGAAAATGTATATCAAATACTCATTATAGTTTTCATAAACAAAAACATAATTGCAAGGGCAAACAGGAAATTAAAATCAACTAAAAATGAGAACTAAACCACTCAAATTTTTTGTTTCTTTATTCAGGAAATTAAATGATGCAGAATTAATCAACAACCTTTCAATGTCTGCAGCTGACTTAGGAGAAGACTATGGCAAAAGATGCTGTCATCAGGAGAATTGAATAGATTTGAAAAGAAAACAATTCAGTGAAAAACCAAACACTAGGATGAGCCAATTCATTGTGGTTCATGCTTTCCTGTCTCCAGAATTTGCTTTCCATAGAACTCTATAAGTGTGGGCATATTTGAGTGATTACCTAGTTAAATCTCATGATGCAATGGGAAAGGCATGGGGATGACAGTAAGAAGCTTGTCATAGCCTCAATCTACCCCTCCTTGGCTGTGCAATTATGAGCAAAGCATCCTAAGCCTTCCCTTATTGATCTGTTATTAAATGATAAGGTTATTCTGAGGATTACATTGGAAAATACACACTTAGTCTAGATAACATAACTCAGGTATTGACATATTATTCCATCTCTAGGTTTTAACACTTTTGGGCTGGGCTGAATATTACTAATATGATCAAAAGATGAAAAAAACCTCAACATATCATTCCTTTAACACTACTCCTAATAAACTCTGACCTGATAAATGTTGCTGGAAGATACCCATGGAAACTCAAGAGGAGCAGATAGGCTGACATAGACTTGTAGTAGCAAATATTGTCTGCAAAATCTGCTTGGTTAATGATCCAGGGTCCATTCATTCAACCAATATTTACTGAGTATTAACTATGCTTCATGCACTGTGTCAGATACTGTGACAGACAGTATTGAGTAAAACAGGGCTCCAAACCTAACAATTTACAATCTGGTGCAGATAAAATAAATTGTTAAAAGCAATAATTCCAAATAGAAAGCCAGTAATTGGAATCAGTGAGTCTTTTTTCCTACTAAAGCTCTTTGATTATACCTCTAAAACACGAAATTTATTCAAACCATAAAATTTAGAGAAGCTTTCTTTCAGTTATAAAGCCCTATGATTGATGGCCTTTAATTTGATGTCATAAGAGAAGGCTTCACAGAGGACTACTTTCGAGTCAATCTTTGAAGAATAGGTAAGATTTCTCCAGGGAGTCAAGAGCTTTTACAGGCTGTAGGAGGTATGCAGCTTCTCTGGCAATTAGTCTAGAGTGGAGAGATGGAAGGGGGAAGAAATTGGAAATTCACAAAATCACTTCCAGATTCTTTCACTAGCCAAATTCTCTATCCCAGTCTCAGTCTTCACTCTCCCTTTCCCTCATATTAACTGAAGTTGGAGATTCTGGAAGAGCTGATTCTGCTTATTTTTAGGTGGCCTCTTAAAGGTGGTATAATTGAAGGGCAACTGATAGATCCCCTTAATCCCAAATATCTGGCCATTCTACTGCAGTGCCTGAAATCCTCATCACTAGAATTTTGGTTTTGGGTTAAGACATCAAGGATGCTCTTTGAAATACATTCACAAAGTCTTTGGTTGGGTTAGCAAACAAGTGGTTAACCCTTTACTATGGATTCACTCATTGTCATTAAGTTAGAAGAGACTAGGCATTTTATAGATGTGAAGGAGATAATGTGGGATGGGCTAAAGCAGAGGGTCTTGGTTGAACTCTTGGCATCTATGAACTTTAGATTCCATTGGTATGATGATGATAATAATAATAATAAAATAAAATAATGACATGATAACAATAGCAGCAAAATCAAAGTTGGGATTTATCAAACATTACAATGTGTTCAAACATTATGCCTACACTTTTATATACATTAATTCATTCAATCCTCACTATACCTTACTTGGTTAAACCCACTTTATAGACGAGGGAACTGAAACTTGAGGAGGTTAAGTAATTTGTCAAAAATCACACAGAAAGTTAGTGGCAGAACTATGGTCTGAATTTCTTTCAGCATGACTCCAGAGCTCATGACTTGAGGATACCAGGTCACCAAGGCAACAGCCAAAACAAACATTGCTTACATCATACCTTTATGTACATTGAGGCCTGGTTCAGGGGCAGCTCAATCCAAGTAAGGGAAAGGTAGTGGCAGAGTCATGTAGTTATGGCCTCAGTACCCTTCTGTGGCCACAGTGGTAAGGGATAAATCTGGGATGCCTGGAAGTACTGTAGGTCAACTCTAATATTTTCTCTTATTTGAGCTCCTGTAGTGGGTTTGTTCTGAAGCCATTTTTTCCTGGCCATGAAAGTCCCAACTCATGACTGGTGTGGAAAGCTTGCCCATATTTTCTAGTGTATTGCTATGACTTAATAGTAGAGCAGAGATAGAGAGACTCAGAAATGGGAATAATTAGGGAATTCTAGGACCTGGTAAGTTCCAGTCTCTATTGGGCTATTGTCAGCAATGAAAGTCAGGTATGAGCATACCACTCTGTATGGTAGTTCATGGTAGTTCACAACCAAGGGTGATTTTGCCTCCCCAGGGGGAAATGTCTGGAGACATTTTTTGATTGTAAGAACTTGGAAAGGAAATGCTTCTGGCATCTAGTGGGTAGAAGCCAGGATGCTGCTAAACATCTTACAATGCACAGTGTAGCCCCCATGACAAAGAATTAGCCATTCCAAAATGTAAGTAGTGCTGAGGCTGAGAAACCCTGCTTAATAAAGCACACTGTGTGTATTTGGAAATTAATGTAATTTTATAAAAAATATTATATGGCAATTAGAGGAAAATGAAATATATTTTTATGTACCTCCTGGTGGTAGATTTACTTTGAAACTCTCCAAAAGACATAATCTGCTTTCCTATGGGTGTTAACTCATTTGTAAATAGGACCCTTTGAAGATGTATTATCAGTTATGGTGTGGAATAGTGTCTTCTAAAACCCTGCTTAGTTGTGGCCCACCTGAATGAGGGTGGGCCTTAATCGGTATTCCTGGGCGCCCTATGGAGAGGAGCCAGAAGCCAGAAATCAGCAGAAACTGGAAGAACAGACATGAGAGATAGCTAACTGTGTGATAGGAACCCCAAGGCTTGCTGTAAGCTAGCACCAGAGTGCTACAGGAAGAAGGCACAGTATTGCTGATGCCTTGCTTTGGGACTTCCATCTTCTGAACTTGTGAGATGATACATTCCTATTGTTAAGCCAACCAATGTATGGTATTTGTCATAGCAGCCCTGATAAACTATGCTATCTCTTCAAAGTTATTAGCCGTTATTTGTGCACAATTGTCTGATTATATGTGAAAATGGAATTTATTCACATTGAAGGTATTGTTATTATTATTTTAGATGCATGGGCTGTATGAAAGTTTCAGATTATTTTATGAATCCTAAAATAAGAAAGATTATGTTTGTAAACTAATCTATTCCTCTGGGTATGATACCCTTTGATTGTATTAAATTCAGCTGAGGTGTCTTTGATTAGATTACTTGTTAAGATTACAGCTTTTGATTTAACTCAGGTTGAGTCCCTGCCCCCTTGTTGGGTCAGGTATAAATGGACAATCACACACACAGGCACACAGGAAGAGAGAGCTCTGTCATTTCTTTATTCTGCCATGTGACAGAAAGAAGAAGGCCCAGGGAGAGATGAACCATTTTGCCTGATAGTTTACAGCTGACCTTGGGAAGAGAGCCAAGACTGATATAGGAAGCCCTGAGAGACAAGCCCTATGCCACCCTGCAGCCAAAATTGGGAAAAAGAGCAACTGAGCCTGAGAGAGCAAGCCCAGAGGGGAAGGCTGAAACCTCCAAGAAATACCCGCCATCTTGCTTCAACATGTGGCAGCTGACTTTGGCGAGAAAATACCTCTTATTGTACTTTGTGTTGGACTTCTCATGGCCTTGGGACTGTGAGGATTTACCCCAAATAAATACCCTTTATAAAAGCCAACAGATTTCTGATACTTTGCATTGACAGCCCTTTAGCTGGGTAACACAGGCTGTGTTTCCTGGAAGAAGAGGTGGGGAGTTCTGCGTCTTTTTGATGCTGGCTTTAAGAACAGGAGAACACTTGATAGCCAGCTTCCCACCCGCCCCCCCCGGCCCCCCTCCCTCTCCCCAGGTATCAACTAGGTAAAAGAAATCCAGTTTCTTCAAAACAATCTTGGCATCGACTCTTTTGTACCTTGTTTACCTGTGTGAAGGCCTAAATAATGATTGGCAAGATCAGGACAAGCAGATATTAACAGTGTAGGGGTCAGATGACTAACATGTGAGAGCAATTTTATAGTAACATCATGAGTCCTTGGAAAGATGCCTTTCCCTTTCATAAAATCATAGTAGAGGCAGGCAATAAGGCTTTCCAGTAAATCTTATTTTTCTTGCTTCTAGAGAATATTACATTTAAAAATCTCAGAAAGATTTCCTGATATCTTATTATTATAATCCTTCCAGATGAAATGTGTATATATATATATATATATATATATATACACAGGATATATATTAACTGGGCATTATGGTTCAAGGCTAATAATTATTAGCCTTGAACCATAATGCCCAGCTAAGTCTATCTTATCTTAATGTCTCCCACTGCAATTCAGAGCTGTCCAGTCTGATGGAAATGGAGCATTGCTCCTCATTGTATCAGCTGTATATACTGTACTTGAAACCAATGAACTACTATCTTTCTCTTGTGTAAATAATTCACATTCTTTGGCTCTTGCCTGAAGGACTTATGTTCAACTCTTTAATCATATATCTCTTTTCAGAAGCTGCCTTAAAACATCCATGTTTGGACATAGGCCAAGTTGTTGAAACAAGAGACCTCCCAATATAGTGGCTTAAATAAGGTGGAATTTCACTTGTCATTGTCAGGAGGTAAATGCATAGGCTGGTGGGTGGCTCTGCTCCCAGAGGTGACTCTGGGCCCAGGCAGGCTCTTTTCTTTTCATTCTTCTGCCTTCTGCCAGGCTTCACTCTTTTCCAGATTACTGATGCTGGGTCAACCCCACCTCCTGCTTTTCACCTGAGGAAGCAGAGTTCCAGGATTTTCATCTTCTTTGAATGGCCTGTGGACATTGTACACATCACTACTGTCATATCCCATTAGTGAGAACTTGATCCTATGGCAACACCCAGCTACAAGGCAGCTGGGCCATGTGCTCAGCTAAAACTCTATTACTCTGGAAGACTGAGAAAATGAGATTTGGGGAGAACCAAGTGTTCTGTCATTTTTCAAACTTTGTCCAATGGTGGTGAGGAAGGTGCTATTCAGACCCAGTGTAAAACTCTACTAAGTCTGGTCAGTACTATGGCAATTATAACTTAGTTTACTTACTATATAAAAACAAGCATAGACAGGGCAACCTGCAGTCCTCAAGCTTTCTGGACATGGGAGAAGTTACCCACATTAGGAAAGTGATACTAATGATAGCTTAACATTTATACAGTGCTTATCATAAACCAAGTTCTCTTCTAATCACTCATGTTAAGCTCATCTAATCAGCACATCACTTTGCTCTGCAAATTATTCCTCCCCATTTTATAGACGAGGAAATGAAAACAGAGAGGTTAAGTGACTTGTCCAATGTCACTCAACTGGAAATGACAAAGTCAGAACCTGACCCAGGCAATTTAGTCCAGGTCCCTGCTCTCAATCATTACACTCCACTGACTCTCCAGTAGTCTGCCACATTTATAAAAGACTCATGACGCAAATAAAAAAAACACACTGCTATGAAGGTCACCACGTTTAATCAGCTCAGACGGAAGCAGGTTTCTCTTATCTCCTGACCAACCATTCAGGGGTTTGCTTAGGACCACCTAAGTAAACATCATTTAATGTTTCCCAAACTGCTCGCTTCTCTTGACCTTCTCTTCCTTCATTCTAGGGCTTGGATATTCCTCTTTTAAAGGCACCCCAGGCAATCCAAATTTTGAATACTTTCTACACCCACTCCTGCTAGCAGACTTTAAATCCCCTCTTTTACTTGATGTTTTGTAACCATATGCTAAATTATGAGTTCCAGGGGACTACATTAGGAGATGTTTGTGCTCCAGGATCTAGGAATGTTCATAGTCAATAGAGGAACCATGAACATTTATGGTAACTAAAAAATAGTAGGGGAGATAGGTGATGGATCAGTAGAAGTCCTACAGAGACTTGGTCAGGTTGTGCTAGATGTGAGATTTCTAAATCCTGGTCTGTTTTCCATGGTAGAAGGAGTATCAGAAGAGACCTGTTAGAGACTAGGAGGAATTGGTGCAAAGTAGAGATATCCAGTGGATGTAATCTGACAGAGAAACATGAGGTTGGGATTCCAGGTTTGATTCTGCTATTCCCTGTATGATATGGAACAGATCACTTAACCTCTTGGTGCTTCAATTTTCTTGCTTTTCAAATAAGGGTATAAATACCTCACCTTGATAGGTTAATGAATTGTTAGGTCATTAAAAATAAATTATTTATTTATAAGCATCTTGGAGAGTTAGAGCAGTATTTTTCCAAAGTGTGCTCTGGATCTGCCTGCATCAATATTTCCTGGGATGCTTGTTATAAATGCAAATTCCTGAATCTCCCTCCTCAGACTCCTGAATCAGAATTTTAAGGGGGTGGGGCCCTGAGAATCTGTAGTTTTTACAAGATTCCCAGGGCATTTTTAGGCACTGCATATGGAGTTTGGCTCATAGATTATTTCATTAGCATCCAGCTGCTCTAAAGAGGGGCTTTGCTTACTGTATTGGCTGGTTGTCTTACCCAAGCATGTATTTGTTCTTCTTGGCTTTAGTAATCCATAGACAAAACGCAAAATCATAATCTTACCAACACATAACAAGACCATCCAAAGAATTTGAGTGCACAGTGTTAGCATTGAAAGAGAACATAAATCTTCAGAATATGTAGTTTTTCTTTTCAGGGAGAAATAACTGCAGATAAACAGGTTTGTCTGCATTTGGAATCACGTGCTTTAATTACATTTTGCCTCTTTTTTTTTTTTTTAAGATTTATTTATTTATTTCTCTCCCCCCCACCCCCATCCTGGTTGTCTGTTCTCTGTGTCTATTCGCTGCGTCTTCTTTGTCCACTTCTGTTGTTGTCAGTGGCACGGGAATCTGTGTTTCTTTTTGTTGTGTCATCTTGTTGTGTCAGTTCTCCATGTTTGCGGCACCATTCCTGGGCAGGCTGCACTTTCTTTTGCGCTGGGCTGCTCTCCTTACAGGGTGCACTTCCTGCATGTAACAGCAAACACTCACTGCTAATGCTGGAGTATGTTTTCTGATTTTTAGGCAACCACACCTTTGCTTTATTCTAATTCTTACTCTAACAATTCTGAAAAGAAAGCTGCATTTTAAGAAGACAAACATTCAGAAAGTGCTTGCTTCAAGTAAGTTCTCTTCTGGGCATGATGCTTCTTACAGTAATTTCCAGCATTATTAGGGCTGAAAGTGGAGTTATGGTTGGTTGGTATGCATGGGAAAAACTGTAGAGTTCATAGACCATTAAATGGTCCTTCAGCCCTCTGTATAAGAGGGCCTGAAAAGAATGCCTTGGGGTGGAGGAACAGTTGGATCCACTCTACCAAAATGGCATGTTTTTATTTTGGGCCACACGGACAGTGTTAGTTTAGAGGGAGCCAGGTGTTGACTGCTTCTAGTTCTGTATTCTAAGTGCCATAAATCCAGGCTACAGTAATGGTCCCATTGATCTTTATGCAAGCATGCAAGCCCAGTATGAAGTTTCAAGATAATGATGCATTGGAGCTGAACAGATTAAAGATTCTGATAAGAAGGTGCCCAAGAGTTTACAAAAGACAGCTCTGGTTCCTGTTATTGTTTTGTTCTCACATAAAAAGACTTTGCTTTTGGTTTGTTTTTACTTTGATCACTAGCTTTGTCTTGATTATTTGAAGATCTAATTATTGTACATGCAACATAACATGAAACTAAGCCATTTTTGAGCATGCATCAAGGAATCATTAAGGTGAGATTTCTTCTCTAAGGATTCAGAAATAGCCTGTTGCCCAATCAGTATAGTCATCGCTGGCCAGCAGGACCCCTGGGATCTGCTCTTGGAAACATCCGCAGAATCATTTCCCTGGCTTCTTGCTTTACTTTGCCCTCAGCTCAGCAGCACAGGGCTTACACTTTCCAAGCCCTTATTGGATGTTACTGGAGGTTCAGTTATAGAGATTCAATTATAGAATCTGCTTTTCCTTGGATTCAGAGTAGATGCTAGAATGGGAACCAACTTAGAGCCTAATGCACAGGATACAGAAGCATAACCTTTCTAGATATGACCACCAGTGCAGATGAAATAGAGCATTCAAAAAGCCCCCACAGGATCATTGTGAAATTCATTAGCATAGATGAGCTAAATTGTGTGTGTGTGTATAAATATCTGAATGCCCCTAGGAAGGAGTCTAGTAAGCATGAGAACAAAATATCGAAGATGCCACACTGACTGCACTCTGTCTTGAGGCCAATGCTTGCCAAGGGCACCACAGTCACCATTGCTAAGAGCACCACGTATTATTCACCACCAAGGTTATTGCACTCTTATCACTGCTAGGCTCTTTTAAACCTCACAACAATCCCTTGTGGCAATTTTCTACTATCTTCATTATTTGGCAGATGAGGAAATGGAGGTGTTGCAAAATCCACTATCCTAAGATCACAAAACTAGTAGGGTCAAGGCCCAGTTCTAACCCAGGCTGTCCAATTTCCGAGCTTGTACTCCTTAGGGAGAGGAACTGTTGAAACATGCAGGCAGATAAATGTGAGTGAGTAGGTCTGGATTGTTTCTGTGGGATTATTTCAGAAACTAGTTGACTGCCATAATTTAGAAACTGGGAGCTGGGAATTCAGTGGCCTGAAAAGCTAAAGACCATTCCAGAATCTTTTACTCGCAGCTAGAGAATGTAAGTTGCATTTGCCAAATACTCCTCATTTCTTCATTTTCCCAGAACAAAACAGAGAGACAATGCTCATTCATTCGATTCCCAGAAGGCTAGAATGATCCAAGACTTTTGTTTTTCCATATTACTGGCATTTTGGCACCTCTCACCCTATCTATGGCATATTTCCATACCCTGTGTACTATCTGCTAGGGAAAGAGAGAGGATGGGATTAGATTAGACTAGTCCTGACATCTATGCAGGAGAGTACTCATCTGTGATGATGCCATAACTGATTTCCTCAGTGGGTGCCCCAATATACTCCAGACTCAGTACCCCATTTGTTCTTCCTCTTACATTCTATCTATTCCTCACTGGCTGTGGACAGGTGCTTCCTTTTCCATAATATGTTTCTGCTTAACCATGATCAAATTACTGCCTGTCTTTCAACCCCTGCTGCTTAGATTTAGTCTGTTAGAAAAATGTTTACATTTCCTGTTTGTTCTTTCTCCCTGAAATCAGCCTTTTATAATTATATATTTAGCCTTTGTCCAATAGTTGTGCCTAATAGGGTGGTGTGACATATCCACACCAGCTAAACATGGATGTTTTTATTTTCCTTTCCTTATCTATCCATTGTTTTCAAAACATACTTTGTCTGGATTTTCTTTGCCAAGTTCTAAGCTGGACAATATACTTAAAATGTCATTCATCTTTGAATGCCTGATGTTTAGAACTATAATTTGGTAGGCACTTAATAAATGTTTGTTGAGTAAATGAAAGAATTTAAGATGGATTAAAATGTTATATTTCTCAGGTAAAGAACTTTCTAATCAATCACTGGTAGGGGCTTTCCTGTTTTTCAGTGTTTTGCAATGTGTTGGAGATGTGCCAAGGCATTGCATTCCACATATTGTTTTATGATGTTGATTTGCACAAGCTTGTTCTGTGCAGTGGAGTCTGAGTGGTAATGTTTAGCAAATAGGAGGGATCTTTAATTTGCTTTTAGTGATTCAAATATGTTTCCATAACTACTGTTTTGTTTGCTTCCTTGGTTTATTTTTAGTAATTTTTTTTGAAGCTTAATCACTAGACCAGACTGTCACATCTTGCATATTTGTATTTTTATTCAGCCTTTCTTTTATTGCATATCATTTGGTCATTTGCATGTACAATGGAAGAGCCACCGCTATAATTTACCTACATATATGTCTATACTACACATAGAAGAACTTAATTCCATGGGTTTTACTATTTCTGGCACTTTTACACAATTTTCAGGGGAAAAAAATCAGCCAGAACATTTGCCTACATTGGCTAGTGAATTTTGATCCAATATGCAATGTATATATACAGCCTAAAAGATCTAAAAGTAATGTACTGAGGCAATTGCTTGACTGACTTATCTTTCCTTGATTAGAATCTTCTAGATGGTTGTATGAACCTATATAAGGAACATAATGTTCTTCCAGTAAATAAGCAGAATTATTTGCCTTTTATTCTTGTGCCAACCATTAATTATGAGTTATAAAGAGGATAGGCATACTTTATCCATGGCTAGTGAGTGATAACAAGTGAGGCACCTTGGCTTGAGTCTAGACATGATCACAATTTCCATTTATATCTCTATGCTAACATTGTAAAGGACAACAAGGTTGGGACTTCTAAAGGGTTCCCATAAACAATTTCCATGCTGGATGGGAAAGAATATTGGCTTGGGAAACTAGAAGCTTGGATTTTAAGCTTTATTCTATACTAACAAGTTATGTGACCCTGAGAAAACCTCTTTACCTCGGGCTTGTATAAACACTGGATTAAATGATCTCTCACGATGCTTCTAGCACAGACATGCTTAGTATTAATTTTTTTTTTTTGAGTCGAGAAAGATATTATCTTTACCAGCAATGGAAAATTGAGCTATTCTTTATGAAGCAAAAGTGAATCTGGGGCTGTCCAATGCTTTTAATCTAATCAGGAAACCCTGGACACTGGCAGCTAAGAGAATCAAAGAAAAAGTAGCTAATAGTGGTGTGAAGATCAAAGCAGCTGTGATTAATGATCAATTATTAGGTGCCAGGTAATATGCAGTTTTCAGATATAATCTTATTTCATTCTCACCACAACTCTGTGAGATATCTTTCATTTTCCCCATTCTACATGTGAAAAAATTGAGGTTCAGAGAGTTTAACAACTTGCCAAAGATGATGAGCCTGGTAGTTAACTGAACTGAGATTCAAATCCAGGTTCTGACTGATTCTAAAGGCCAATCTTGATCTCCTAAGCTTCATGGCTTCTATCTACAAAACACACTTTCCTTCCTCTAACAAGTATTTATTGTAGATGTACCATGTACCAGGCATGGTGATAGAAGAGAAGCCTGGGTAAAGTCAGACAAAACAGACAAAAACTTGCCTCAGGTAGTGGCTGTGGCTCAATCAATTGGGCTCCCATCTACCATATGGGAGGCCCTGAGTTTGTGTTCCAGGGCTTCCTTGTAAAGGCAAGCTGGCCCACGCTGCGGAGAGCTGATGGCCCACCCCTCTGCGGAGAGGTGATGGCCTGCGCACCCACAGAGGGCTGGTGCAGCAAGATGACGCAACAAAGGGAGACAAGCAGACACAGAAGAACACGCAGTGAATGGACACAGAGAGCAGACAGCAAGCAAGCCTCAAGGGGGCAGAGGATAAATAAAAAACAAATGAACACACAAAAAAACCTCTTGCTTCATGGATTTTAGATCCTAGCAAGGGGAGAGAAACATAATAACCTTCATGTTATTTTAGCAGGTGATAAATGCTATGAAAAAATAAAAAAGCAAACCTGGGTGAAGGGAGTTGGGAACAAGCAGGAATGGAATGGGATAGGCTGCAATTTTGATTTGAGTGCTCAGGGTGGGCATCATTGAGATGGTAGGTTTTGATAAAGGCCTTGAGCGAGATGAGAGAATTTATAATATGGGGTATCTGGAAGGAGAACATTCTGGGTAGAGATAACAGCAAACCTCCAACTGGGGAGTGTGACTGGCTTTAGAATTCAGTTATTTATGACCAAGTAGTCACAATAAAGAGAACATTAAGGACCTGATTTAGACACTCCCATTCTGCCTCATGGTTTTGTTTATTTGTTTTAGAAGCAGGTTGACTTTTTTCTTTCCTCTTCTTGTTTTGATGTTCCACCTGGCTTACAATAGCCTACTTGAAAAGTTTCTTTTTCTCATAAGAGGCTCTTCAGTCTTTATTTTGCTTTTCTCTAATCTAGTAGTTTTCAAATTTTGGGGTTTCTGGACATGTTTAGACTCTTCAAAATTGTTGTGGACTCAAAGGGCTGTTACGTACATGAACTAAATTAATATACACTGTTCTAGAAGTTAAAACCTAGAATTAAAAAATATTGATTAATTTGTTTTAAAATAATAAACCCATTGTGTTAACATAAATAATATATTCTTAATGAAAAATAGCTATTTTCTAGAACAAAAAAATAGTGAAAATAATGGCATTACTTACATTTTGCAAATTCCTTTAATGGCTAACTTAATAAAAGACAGCTGGATTCTCATATTCTGCATTTAATCTGTCACAATATGCTGTTTGGGTTGAGTATATGAAGAAAATCTAGCCCCACATAGATGCATAGTTGAAAAAGGGAGATTATTAATAGCTTTCTCAGATAACCTTAGATACATGCAAAGTGGTTAAATGTAGTGCCTTAAAAGTCAAATGCAATGTGGATTCTGAAACCATATCAATGAATTTTTTTACTTTGTATACTTTTGAGAGGATGAGAGTGTAAAACCCAAATGACGTAATATTGTGAAAACATAGTTTTGATCTTGAGAAACCCCTGAAGGGACCACTGGGGGTTTCCTGACCACCCATTGAAGTGCCCAATATTGAGGTTTTTGTAAGATAAAGAGAAATTTCCTAGGAAAACAGTCTGTAAATAATGATGTTACATGAAGAAATCATGACCTTAGATAACTTCCTAATGCTTCCGTTTCAGTGATAACCAGGATTGAGCCTCAGGCAGGGAGATTTTGTTGTTTCTTTGGGCTCCAAGGATGTAAGTCACTGCCAGAAGCAGCAGGCCATCTCCTCTCCCAGGATAAAACAAGAGTGTTCTTCCCTACCACTCTCCACTGTGATCCTGCCAGAGCTAGAAGTGAAGGCGCCAATCAGTAGCCTACCCACCAGGACAGTGATACTTCAACTTTTAAATTATTTTATTATTTTCATTTTCAGTCTTTACTTGTAATTACAAATTAGTACATGAATACATTCTTATTGTTAAAAATTCAAAAGTATGCATTTTCCCATCTCCAAATCTAGTCACTGCTGTTAATAGTTTGACTAAATATTTTTCTACATATGTACGTATTTTATATGAATATGGAGTTCATTTAATATATTTGTTTTTATAAATATCTTACTCTTTTCTTTGCATTATGTATGTGTAGGTGTACATAAGAGAGAAAGCGTGCATGATTCATTTAAGGTACATCTATGGACACATATATATTAGTTGACAGTTTGTTTCTTTGTTTTTTTTTTTTTTTTTTTTGCATCTAATGGGTCTTGATGATCTTTCCTGGTCTGTATATACAGATCTGACTCTTGTTTTTAATTGTTATCTTACATTTTATAAAGCTCCTCTCCTTATGAAATTCTTCATGCTTTTTAAATTTTACATAATGAGAATTTTCCTTTTTTAAAAAATTGTCTTCAGAAATAAACTTTATAATGGTTACATATATTTCTCTATATGGATATACCATAGTTAACTGTTTCTTATCGGCGATTATGATTACCAAATTTTCATTAGATATAATTTGACAATGAAAGTCTGTTTGAATCTTTTTGTACATTTTATATTACTTTCAGAACAGATTCTAAAAGTAGAATTAATACGTCAAAAGTAAGGTTCCACGAGGCTTTTGATACATATTCCTAAATTGCTCTTTAGCAAAATCACACCCTTTAACTTTCCCACAAGCAGTGTATAATTTCCCATTTCCCACTTTTTGTCTTTTAAAGAGCTAGTTATTCAAGTACCAAATATTAAAAATTAACATCTGAATGCTAAAATCCAACTTCAAATTTGGCTTGTGATACAGAATAAAACTTATAATTTAAATCAGCAAGTTGTGATATCTTAGATATTGGTTAAAGGGATTCTAGAAGAGCAGACTATAAAGTAAATTCATCATCTCTTGATTAGGCACCACTAAGTAACTCCAAAGATGATGATGATAAGATAATGAAGTTGAAAAAGATGCTTTTTCAGCTTTAACAAGCATCCAAATCACCTGGGGATCTAGTTAAAATGCAGATTCCAGTTCAAATCACCTGGGGATTTTGTTAAAACACAGATTCCTGTTCAGTAGGTCTGGAGGGGGGACTGGGATTCTACACTTTTTTTTCCCCTACAAGCTCCCCGTTGATTCTGCTGTGGTTGGTTGATCGACTTAACTATGAGTCCTGAGGATCCAGGGGTGAAATTGAAGTTGGCTTGACTTGGCCTTCTTGCTAGCACAGTACTACCCAGCACAGGTAAGCCTGCTAAACTCCGCATCCTCAGAAGATGGGGGCCAGATGGATCATTAACTAAATAAATGGACACCGTCACCCTCTGAGAAGTCCTGTGGGCCTTTCCAACATGTTATGATGCTCAGTGTCTTCACCTAACCTCCTGCCTAAAACCTCCAGTGGCTTCCTATTTTCCTGGAAACATAATTCCAACTCCTTGCTCTGGTTTACCAGACCCCTGATAGCTTGCCTCTGTGGGTCTCTATGACCTCAACTTTCAACACTTACTGTCACACATCAGGTGACAGACACTGTGACATCATTTCAGTTCTAAAAGGCACTTGAATTCTCAGTTTACTTGATCAAATGAGCCTCCTAAACATGTGCTTACAGCACAGCAAAGATACAGATTTGAAAAAGACTTTGGGAAATAATTTGCTGAATTAATACAACAAAGAAGTTGTGAGAAAAATGGATAAAAAACAACAATTCAATCAGCAAATATCTAATGCATACCTAATGTGTGCTAGGTATCATCCCCTATATTGTAGTGAAGAAAACAAAGATTTTTACCCTTGTGGACTTAGACTCTACTATGAGAGACAGACAATAAAAGATACATGGAATAAATTAAGTAAATTACATAGCACACTAAAGGTGATAAATGCTATGGGGGAAAATGTAGAGCAGAGAAGGGGGTTGGGGAAAGATGGTTTCCAGATGGGACAAAGATGACATTTGAGCAAAGGCCAGGGGGGTGGAGAGGTTATCCATTCAGATGATCTTGGGGGAAGGGGCTTAGTGCAAAGTCTGGATATTCTAGTGGGTGAGGAGAGGTCTGGTAAGCAGGACTAACAGCCAAGAGGCCAGGCCAACAGGACTGGAGCAGAACTAGTGGGCAATGTATTTAGCAAGGTAATGGTGCATGTATGTGTTTGTGTATGTACATGTATGTGTGTGATTTTCTCATGTAGAGCCACCTATTTTAGGTTTATGTATATATTTTTCAAAAGTTGATTATGGAGAAAGGAACCATAGAAAGCTCCAGTTTTCCCTGGTTCCTGACTCCTCAGGTGATTAGGTGCAGGGAGAAATTATTTTAGTACTTCTTATAATCAGGGGGAAAAGCCCTTATTTTAAGTGCTGATTTAAACTGTGTATTGACAGGAATTAATACGTCAAGTGAATTGGGTTTTACTAAGAAGACCGAATAACTGGAATTGTTGGGTTTCCTGCTTGCAATGCAGGACAGGAAGGGTTTTCATGAATATTTAGCCTCTTTAACCACCTTCATAAAAGAGCTGCTTCTGGCTCAGCTAAATGGGCAGTCACTTTGATAGAGTCTTGGGTTCCAGACAAGAGGGATAATCTCTAGTGGGACCTTCCTTTCCTAAGTAGCAAGCAACTGCCCCTTAGCTGGTGTGTGTCCTTACTTTCTTTGCATGCTCAGCTATCTGGAGAGAAGTTACGTAGTGTTATGTTGGCATGGAAGATGCTCCACACAACTCCAGCAGTTGCTTCAGCATCACCTGGAAACTTGTTTTAAAGGCAAATTCTTTGGACTGGGGCTAAGGAGTAGGGGGTGGGGGCACTGTAGCACAGAGCATTTATGAATGAGTAAGGTCTCTGTTCTTCCCTCAAGTAAGAGGTTCTCAACTCTGGCTGCATATTAGGATTCCTGGGGACCTTAAAAGAAATCAAAACAACCAATGGCACAGCCCTTTGTACCAGAGATCCTGATTTAATTAGCCTGGGATAGGGCAAGGGCATCAGTGCTTTTTTAACCTTCTCTACATGAGACTAATGTGCAGAATCATTGCTCTAGAAGTGATTTCTTACAGCATATTTCAACCACGTACAGCATATTTCAATTCAGACTGGCCACATTTCAAGTGCTCTGTGGCCACATGTGGCTGGTGCCTACTGTATTCGCCAGCACAGGTTTTGTGGGCAGCACAATCACCTTGAGTGTTGGTTAAGATACTGATTGTTGGGTCCCACCCCAAAACTTCTGATTCTGTAGGTCTGGGGTGGAACCTGAGAATATGCATTTCTAACAACTTTCCAGGTGATGCTGAAGTTGCTGGCCCACAGACACATTGTGCCATTGGTAGGCAGAAACCCTACTTCCTTGTTATGCAAACTGTGATCTGTGGGCCAACAATAAAATCAGCATTAGCATCACCTGGGTACTTATAAGAAATCCCAAATTCCAGGTCCCTTTCCAGACCCACTGAGCTGGAATCTGCATTTGAACAAGATCATCAGGTGATTTAAATGCCTATTAAATTTGGAGAAGCCTACCCTAATACAGGAAACTTCTCTGAGTAAAACCTCTCCATTTATTCTGTCATAGTGATCTGCTTGTTTCATCTTAAAACTTTTCTCAGTTCTTTCTCTTTCTTCCCACCAGACACAAGAGTTTAAGAGTGCATTTTTTTTTTCTGTTCACCATTCTACATCCTGGGTCTAGTACAGTGTCTTGCACATAATAGGTAATTAAATAAATATGTATAGAATGAATTATAAGAGGAGAGAAGACTAGCGACAATGATGAGGTATATTCTGTGGCTTTAAGACATATCAATAAAAATCTGTCTGGGGATCAGGTGATACTTGGGTGCAGGATTATTGGCTCCTGTTGGCTTGGAAGCTTGCACGGGTCTTTTGTGAACTCCACTGTACCCAGGCAGTAAAGGTGACTTACGATGGTAGGTTGAATTATGTACCCCAGAAAAAAAACATGGCCCATTCCTGTGGGTATGAACTCATTGTAAATAGGACCTTTGAAGAGTTGGCCAGCTGAATCAAAGGTGGGTCTTAATCCTACAGCTGGAGGTTTCATAGACAGAAAACCACAGGGAGGACCAGAAGCCAGAATTCAGTGGGAATCCTACAGAGAAAGAAGGCATGGCAATGTGACTGGAAAGTGAGGAACCTACTGATTGCCAGCCTACTAGAACTCTACTGGCCCTGGGAGGAAACAAGCCTTCTAACCTCTGAAACCGTGAACCAATAAATTCCTGTTGTTTAAGCCAAAACCAGTTTGTGATATTTGTGATCGCAGCCAAGCAAAACTAAGACACTCACCTTGAAAGAATTGCCACACAGGAAACTTGTTCTCAGCCTGCTGCTCAGATTCCTCTTCCTGGCAAGGTGGAGCCCCACTCTCTTCCCTTCAGAGGAGGGGAAGTGTGCTACCTGTTGGTGACATCACCGGCAGCCGCCAGGTATTCCTGGTATGGTCCACAAATTGGGCAAAGCTGTGAGTGCCGATTAGTGTCCTTAACCTACAGGCTTCTTCACACTTTTATAGCCAGTTGGCATTCCAATAGCATCACGTTCAAATTGACTCATCTCTAAATCACCAGAGATAGTATTACTGGGTGGAAATTTGGGTTCTAAATGGAATTATTGGTATTAAAAACCCTGGCTAAAGTATACTTTTTCACATATAAAAATAGTCTCTAGCTTCTTGGGTCCGTTCTGGTTTTTTTCCTTATGTTTTTAGTAATGAAAAATAGTTTCTTTTTAATCATTCTTTTGGAAAAAGACAGTAAATCTTCTTTTCCTCTCTGTTGAAATTTAGTGTTGTGTGTATTAACCAATGGATTTGTTAATTCTCTTTCTGTATCTTAATGTACACAAACAACTTGTGTACACAGAAAGATGAAGTAATTCAGTGGTTACTTTCACAGGAAGGCCAAAGTTAAAAAATAAAAGCAAAAATGAAGAGTTTCATAATATTCTTTGCAATCTACTGCATTGCTACTTTTCTAACTCAGCTCCCTGACACTTATACCAGATTCCTGAAACAACTGAGACAATGCAAGGGTGAAAAGTCTCCTCTATGTTTTATGGGAGGATTTAAATTAGAAACAGTGACACTGACCAAATTAATGAGCTTGATTGTTGTAGGGCAATGCTTTCCTAGGGATGGGGTCAGGGGGACAGGTCGTTGTCGACAGAGACTGCTGGCCGAAACTGACATCCCATCTCTGGTAACCCCACTGCCCTAAAGATGAACTCCGATGTTTTGTAATTGAAGATTGTAATATTATGAGTGTGCTATTTGGTGGTTCTCTTAATTTTCAAATTATTTCTCACTTAAATATGAAAGGCATGCATATTGACGAATGTTTCAGAAGAGAGGCTTGCCTGCATTCATGATGAAAATTACTGTTTAATCTATGAAAAAATATATTTTTAATCTATGAAAAAGTGTAGATGAGATTTGCTTCAACTACTCAATGAATTTGGCAGGTTTGGAATAGGCCAGCCATCGCTCCAGACCACTTCGTGGTTTAGTGCAAATGCTTTGCTTATGAACTTTCCAGTGAAAGTTGCTTGACGCATCTCTGGCAATCTAAAATATGAACAAATCTGCCCCAATGCCTTTTGCTCCAGAAATCATGTCTCAGCCACTCATAGGGGAAACAGCCTTGCTCTGATTTTCAGGTAAGTGTGAAAACTCCCTGACCAGCCTGCATCTCCCTTCTGATGGGCAGAAGCATTGAGCAGGAAAGTCCTGTAAGCCAATGATGGTAGTCATCTAAGAAAATGTGGCATTGGTGTGGAGAAAGTGGCCATGGTGGCTGCTGGGGGTAGGGAGTGGAGGAAGAGATGTGATGTGGGGGAGTTTTCGGGACTTGGAGTTGTCCTGGGTGGTGCTGGAGGGACAATTACCGGACATTGTATGTCCTCCCATGGCCCACTGGATGGAACATGGGAGAATGTGGGCTATGATGTGGACCATTGACCATGAGGTGCAGCGGTGCTCAGAAATGTATTCACCAAATGCAGTGAATGTTTCATGATGATTGAGGAGGTTGTTGTTATGGGGGGAGGAATGGGGTGAGGGGGGTGGGGAGCATATGGGGACTTCATATTTTTTGAATGTAACATTAAAAAAATAAATAAAGACAGGAAAAAAATAAAAAGAAAAGAAAAGAAAAAAAAAGAGTGGAGGACTTTGCTGGAGCAAGGGCTGATGGTTAGGGAGAGGAAATAGAAAATGAAAGTAAAAGGAACCCTATACAGTCACAAAGTGGGCAGGGTAGTATACAAGTTATAAAGGGCATGAGGAAAGGAGCAATTCAAGATTAAATTGACGTGAGGGGTAAAGATTGGATGCTGGTAGGTCTAGGAGAAACATTCTTTGATATTGTTCTGCCCCTGTACATTATTTCACTTATCTCCATAGTAATCCTTCAGGAGTCCTGGCATGGGTGTTCCTTCCTGTGAGCAGGTGAGGGAGCTGAGGCGCTGCAAGATGACGTGGCATAAGGAATTTACCAGCTCACTTAGGGTGGACATAAAGTGAAAACCAGAACTTTGATTACGAATTTTCTTTAAAAGCTCCTCAGAGACCTCTTCCAATTGTGTGATTGTTATGTGTAGTTGTCAGCATTTACAAGCATCTCACAAGCATTCCCAAGAAAACACTGCCGAGGAGGAGAGTTGTGTTGGACAGTATGTGTCTGTATCATTAAGAAAAGGGACAATGGATTGATTTCCTGATTTAGGTCTTACCTTGTCTTTTGTATAAAACTGTCAATTATCAATTTTCAATAGGAAAAAATTTTTTTCATGATGGTGCAAAATAGGCATGTTTGTTTCATACAAGTCCCTCCAAATTCAACCGCCTCCTGAATTTGTTCTCTGTATCTATAGGTGTCTTTTTGACATTTGGCACCTGGCAAACCCATTGATTTACTTAAAAATACAATTTTCTTGTCAATACAATAGTTGTCACTTCTTATCCTTCAGTTTTCAGAATCTTTTGTAAGTGATAATTGAATCCTCATTGTTATTTAGTGAAAAATGCCGTGTCTGAACTGAAATTAATGTGTATTCACTCTGAGAGCAAAGCAGACAATATTGTGTTCAAATATTTAAAGGATGTTTCATTTTTTTGCTAAGAAAAATCAATGTTTTTGAAGATTTCACAAAATGGGTTTATCTTTAGATTATGTATTTTGTTATACACATAATTTTGCTCTGATTTTTGGTCGTGGGGGTGATGTTGACAGGGCTAAAACCTGCAGAGCTCCAACAATA
Source organism: Dasypus novemcinctus (assembly GCF_030445035.2). NCBI lineage: Eukaryota > Metazoa > Chordata > Mammalia > Cingulata > Dasypodidae > Dasypus > Dasypus novemcinctus. The sequence continues at coordinate 43,816,182 of NC_080674.1, read as the reverse complement.
TTGTAAAAATGACAACAAGAATAAATGGCAATAAGCCCTCCCCACATGCTAATTGGCTCAAACACAGTCTGGCCAGTCCACCTGGGCAGTGTCACCATGGCACATTCTGTAGGCATCCGTTTGTCCTCCTTCAGTCAGACTCTAAGGCAGTATCTGGGATGTCCTTATTTTCCCCATTCATAGTCTATCAGCTCAGACTCATGTTAAATCAACTGGTGTTTCTAGCCTGTATAACCTCTGGGGACAATATGATTTGGAAGTTTACCACCCTCTAAACTAAAGCAGTATTTTCCAATTGAATTGACAGGTTTACTTGATTGGATTCTCCAGGCAATTCAGTCTGAGTCTTACATGGTTATAGAACTCACGAATCTAATTTCGTGGGGGAGGCACACGAGGATCCATCCAGCTTGTGACTTCCAGATAAGAGATTTATATGAGCAATCTATTGTGCATGTAGTTGTGGGTTTTTATGTGCCAGTTGTAATTAGGTACATATAAGGTCTGGTAGGGCTGTTTTAGTCATGCATGGTTTATATAAACAAAACCAATGTAACAGCGTATACTTAGTCCTCATAAAGTAATGTTCTTCCCATGACCACACCTTCTAGGAGTTTTATATAGAACAGCTTCACAAAGAAATAGTTACCAGGTTACATATCTGAGTGACTCATTCTTTTTTGCTGATCTTTGAAGGATAAAAGTTCAAACAACTGTATGTAACAAATTCAAATAGTGACAGTTTGTTCATTGGAAAGTGACCAAAACAAATAATTCATTGTACTGAAAGTCTCAAATTATAGTTTCTCAAATATTTTTGTAGGTTGCATTGTATATAGAATTAACATGGTTTCCTGTTTTACACAACACTCCAAGGAGGAAGGGGACTACATGACTGGGAATATTTGCCCTGAGTCATTGATGGTAACGGTGATGGTGTGTGTGTGTGCATGCATATATATATTAGTATATATGATGGTGTGTATATATATATAAATACTCTACATATATATGCTATTATATATGATGACATTGGTGATGGGAGTCAGAGTTTGAGTATACTCTCTTGTATGCCTCAGATTCCATTCCTTAGTGCAGTTTCCTAAATCTATATGATCATAAGGATCACCTGGGGGCACTTATTACATATTACATATGTGGGCTTCCCCAAAGACCAGTGAAACAGAATTTTCAATTGTAGGACCTGGGAATATATGTTTTTAATAAGTGCCTTAGATTACTCTTATGGTCATGCAAGTTTGGGATGTGCTACCTTAGTGGATACTGCAAGAAACCTCCTAATTATAACCAGCATTTCTATAATGTTTTACAATTTCAAAGTACATTCCACCTTAGCTTGTTTGGTAAGGGCAAATATTGCCCTTTTCATTTTAAAGATGGGATGTTGTCAAGTGACCTAATTAAACTCTCAAGATTTTGGTAGATAACAGGAGAATTTGAACAAGTTGGGGTTGGTGAGGGCTACTCTTCCAAAACCACATGGCCCGGTTGTTGAGAACACATTTCGAATGATAGCCTGTTATGCATACATGCTGACATTTGCAAGATGTTTATTTGAGAGGCAGGCACAAAACAGGTCTGTGAACCTGATGAAGATGCAGTCCTCTATCCTTCGGGGTTCTTTAACCAAATTTACATGAAGGGTTCACTTGAAGCACACATGGCAACATTGAAGAGGTTGGATTCTGTGTCCTCTAAACTCATGACTAGACACAAAACACTTAGTGATCAAGGCTCAGGTGCTATCCCTAAGGGATTCAGGGTATAGGCTCAGTGGATTTTTACACCCTGATAAGGCAAAATGAACTATTTTAGCCAATCCACATGTCTTGAATTCTATGAATTTCATAGTGAGAGAACTCAATTTTAATATTCTTCACACTAATTATGAAGTCCCTAGAAAACCATTTATGGTTTTCAAAGTCTATGATTTCTCTGTCTGAAATACTTTTATCCTTATTCTATTGGATAAGTCTAATTCATTCCTTAAGATATCAATTCATGTACAACATTATCCTGTAGGACTTTGCTACCCAAAGTTGGTCCATGGAGAAGCACCATCTTTGTTACTGGGGAGCTCATTAGAAATGCAGATGCTTAGGCCCTTCCATGACTTGCTGACTCAGAATCTGCATTTTAACGAGATTCCCAGTAATTCAGAAACACAATAAAGTTTGAGAAGCTCTCTTCTAGAAGTTAGGTGTCCTGCATCTGTGCCTCATAGTATGCCATATAATATCATCTTGCCTTTATTAGGGCACTTACCACACTGAATTATAATAATTAATCATTTTGCCTATTCTTTTAAGTTACTCATGATGTCTTACTCATTTGTGCACTCCTACTACCTGGCACATTTTGGATGTTTAATACATATTGAATGAATGAATAAGCAAATTTGCCCAAGGCAACAATTAGTTATTCAGTTGTGATAAAAGTTTCAGACTTCCACCTGGCCCGTGTGTCCTTGAAACTCTATGTCCATGAGAAAACAACACAGACAAAACCTATAAATTTCCCTAAGGGCTAGATCTGTGACCACAGGCTGTGGCTGAATCCAATGGGGGCTGAGCAGGTGCTTTTGTCTTGGGGGATGGGGTGTGGCAGGAGACCAGGATTTTTCAGCAGTGGGCGAGGCTTCTGGAGTAATTCCCAATTCCAGAATAAGAACAGAGCAGCACCCAGCTCAGGGCTACCTGGGAAGTCTCTTCTTTCCCTTCTAGTTCCCATGAATTAGCACTGGCTATATATCCACAGATTTATGAAAGTGAGAGTCACAAATTGGGCAAGAGTCACAAATTAAAGTGCAATCATGAGATGAACTGGATGAAGTGAAGATTATTTCACACCACATTTCTCACCACTCTCAGTGGTCTATTACAAACTTAAATGCCCATTGTTTAGGTGGCTTTAAGGTTCATAGATCAAATAATTTAAGCTAAAATATAAAACGTAAAATATGCAGACAAAGAAATCTTCCCTCAAGGTTAGTCCACTCTCTGGTCTGAACATTGGAGCACCCCCTAAAGGCCCCACCTTCTAGGTCTGATCTAGAGACTCACCCAGAAGGACTGCAGTCACTGATACCAATTTTCCTAATGCTTATTTTCAGGAGAAATGAATGATTACAAAAGAATTAATTAGATCCTATCAATTAAAGAAATGAAGGGCTCACATTAGGAAAATTCTCCTAACTTGGTTTTAGCTACAAGGTCCTATTGTCAGATTATATCTTACAGAGTAGCTGTGAGATCTCAGAAAACTACTTATTCATCATAAACTTTAACCCTCTCATTTGTAAAATGGGGAAAAATATTATCCATCTTAAAAGTTTGCAACAAGAATGAAGAAGGCACATAAATTTCTTAGCAAAATATCTAGCATTTTATAAGCAACTGGTCAGTTATGACATCATTATATTACTCTATCTCTACCTGTATCAGTATAAAATCATTTGAATCACGCTCCTAATTTTCGAAATCCAGATAGCGGAAACAATCTCAGAATGAAAAAACCGCTCTTAACAACTATTGAGTATGTAATGTATTCTGAGGATTCAAAATTCAAAAAGCATAAAAAGTTGAAAATCTTCATATTCTTCACCATTCTTAGCCACAAAATTTTCCTCTTCATGGGTAACCAATTTACTTGTGTCTTGAATATTCTATCAGAAGACAGTCATGCATCTACAAGTATGAGCAAAAAAGGATTTTTTCCCAACTGCTTTTAAAAGTGCTTTTAAATATAAATTTCTGAAATGTACCAATATGAAGAATTATTATTGTTTTTCTTAAAGAAGGCCCTTCGGCTTTGCCACTTTGATACTTGTATGTTTATTGTTATTTTTTAAGATCATAACTAAAAGCTACTTTAGATCTGGGCTACAGCACTGTGGGATATATTTTATGCCCTAGTACTTGTGACAAACATTCTTTGCTGTGTATTGAATTTATATGGCAGTTCAATGTGGTTAGCTGCAGATGACAAAGAACTCATTGTACTTAATTAAATTGACTGAGTATGTATGTACGCAGATGCAAAAATATTTTCCTTGTAAAAATATTCTGACCTCTGCAAAGCATAGATTCTGAAATTAGCACTAATTGTTTTTCCCCAATGGGTCTCAAAATATAGCCACAGAAATAAGGCAAAAAATACCGTGGTGAAATTGCAGTTTGAAAAGAATTTTCAGGGATAACCCTTTCCCACCTCTATCTACCCGCTTTAGGCTAAATACAATGTTTTTAAACTTCAAAGAGGTATTGAATATTGAGAAATTAAAAGTAATCTCTGTACAGGGCAGCTTTTAAAAAAATAGTGTTGGAGAGTTGGGAAGGTCTAATTGTTTCTTTTAATGTGCCATTCACAGTGCCACGTTTCACTATGTAGGCAGGATAAAGGTGTGCAGACTGTAGGAGCAAGTCTTGGAACCTGTTACAAATACTATAGGAGGTGCACTTCACCCTCACCCCTACCCTCAGTGCTGTGGTGCAGATAATGACCTACACTACTCCCTTCTTTGGAGAAGTGCCTTCAGTCAGATGGGAGCAATATTCTGAGATATTATGGCAGCTACCCCAAGGAGCTGCCGATGCCTGACTGAACAGGGATTCTTAAAGCCAATTCCCTTGCCTCTAAGGGAAATAATGTTGAGAACAACTCATGCTCCAGAGCTCCCTGTGGGATCAGGCTGAAGCTAGACTCCAGCTGAGGCCACATCATTGTTTAGATGTGGAAGGGGAATAAAGCAGAACCATGTGGGGCAGGCATTAGTGGCCTTTCTCAAATTGTCAGGGCTGCTATGACAAACACAACACTCTGGGTTGCTTAAACAATAGAAATTTATTGTCTCACAGTTTTGGATCCTGTTCACAAATGAGTCCACACCCACAGGACCAGGACTTAAGACTTGAACATGTCATTGTGTGGATGTTATTCAATCTACCACAGACTCATTTAGAATGGGATGGTTCTACAACAACCAGAGCTCTTCTGAGCAGAAGTGAAAGGAATGCTCCCTGTCCATTATGCTTCTACCCCAATCTTCTCAATTCCTACTTAGTCAGCTGAGAGTTATGTTAATCCTATTGGAACCCAGGACCTTGTCAACAATGCCCCATCACTGTCCTCAGAATCACTAAAGTTGCTCCTTGTGCCATTAGAGTCTTCATGGGATTTCCAGTTCAGACTTGACTCAGGGTCGATGGTAGAACTCAAATACTGGGCTTTCTCTTTCTTTACCTTTATCCAAAATTCACCAAGAGGAATGAAAGGAAGGGATCACCAGGAGTAGTAAGAATCAGGAGGCTTCTGTTTCCTTCCTATGCTATTTTATTTTAAGAGCTTCACTTCCTTGCTCATAAGCGGACTGAATTCCCTGGTTTTAGTCCAGTGCCCTTTATAGGACTTTTTAAAGTACTGACTTCCATAATAATGAAAAGGAAGTAAAGGTAAATAGGTTTGAAACAATTTGGTGAAATTCATATAAATTGGTACAGCTTTAGACTGTGTCCAACTCCCCAACTGTGGTCAACTATAGACCCTAAAAGAGGGTGGGTGATTATTTTTAGTATTTACTAAAACCTTGAGAAACAGAAAAAAGGTCAGAGTGATCTATTACTCGAAAGTGATATAAGAATGCTCAGATGTTAGAGACCCTTTGCTGCACCAAATCACATTCTTCAACTTTATAACTTTGATGATGAGAAAACTGAGACCCCGTTGCTTATTCCCCAGCTAGATAGGAAGAAAAGAGAGGACTAAAGTGAAAATTTCTTGATACTGCAATTGTAGTTTGGGAACATTGAAAAGTAGATACACAGAAAAACTTCCCACTTCAAACATCTAGAAATGCTGGATAACATACAAAAAACATTCTTTAAAATGCATAGCTGTACTTATAAGAAGATAGAATCTAAGAAATTATGGAAAATGTATCAGTAAAAGACAAAGAGCTTAACAATGTTTTGCAACTTCTAATCTCTTTTGAAAAAGAAATTAAGAAATACGGGGAAAATGATTAAAAGGTCTAACACATATGATTTGAATCTTAGCAGGAAGCGATAGAAGGATTGGAGGGGGCACAATATTTGAGGAGAAAAACAAAAGTTGAAAGAGTTAAAATACAGAATAAGATGTTAGACATGTTCTAAATATAATAGTTAACAAAGAAAGATTGTCAGGCTGAAGTAAACAACAAAAAATCATGTGTAATTAAATAAAAGAAACATACCTTTGCATAAGCAAAAGGAAACACTGAAAATAGAAGAAAGCAAACTATTTATGAGACAAATATCAAATAAAAAGAGCTGGTTGTCAGTTATAAACCTATAATATTTTCAGACAAAATAAAATTTACAGCAAAAAAAATTATGTGGCTATTTCATGATGGAGAAATATGTATTTCAACAGTAAGTTATAACCATTTTAAACTTGTAGGCATCTAGTGTTATCAAAATATATAAAATAAAAAAATGACAAAATTGCAAGAAAAATTGATAAGATTTTCACAAATGTTTCTTAGATCTGATAGACCATGTACTAAAAAATTAAGAACATATAAAGTTTAGAGCATCTAATTTTTATGAATCTCACAAGACTTTGATAGAGAAAACAAAGAAAGTATGAGAGAGGAAAGTTTTAGATCAATCTCACTCATGAACATGGACTTTAAATCCCTGAACAAAATATTAGTAAACCAAATACAGGAATTTTGCATGCCTTGTTATGTACATGTGCATATATAGGCGTATATTAAATATAAAAGAAAATAATAAACATATGCATAAACAAATGTATCTTGACCAAGTTGGATTTATCCCAGGAATACTAAGATGTTTTATGTGAGTATAATGACCACAATAGTAGACTGAAGGAAAAGAATTTATGATGATTCCATAGACGGAGAAGAAAAAAGTGTTAACATTCAATAAGCACTCATGAGAAATAAAAACTCACAGCAAACTAAGAACAGAAGAAAGCTTCCTTTTTAAATAAAAAGAATACACTAAAGAGCTACTAAGTATAGCTTTTGATCAATATAGCATTGATCTTCCTAGTGACATGTTAGAAAGTACTTTCTTGAAAATTAGGAATAAATTAGCAATGTCTGCTATCAATGTATGAATTCATTAGGCTGTGTAGGTCTTAGCCCGTGCACCAGGAAGAAAAAGAAATAATGTGCATTAGGATTGAAAAGGAAGACACAAAACAATTATTTGTATACCATGTGATTGTCCACAGAGAAAATTCAAGCATACCTTTAAAAACATAATTGCTAGATTAATATACTAAAACCACTTGCTTTTCTCTATACCTGTGAAATGTAGTTGCAAGATAACTGGTTGGAGTCAATCCTTATTCACTCCTTGAGGATGGAAGGACACATCCCTTACTGGAGATCAAGGGAACCTTTTTTACTCCCTGAACACAAAGCCAGGTTCTGTTAATTGAAAAGTGAGCTGTGCATTGTGTTGCGTTGGCAAGAGACAGTTTCTCCCATACTCCTTAAAAGTTATCTGTGTACATGGAAAATTTCATACTTGTTCTCTGTGTGATTGAAAAGGATATTTAATCTCTAATTGTTGGGTGCAAATTTTCTACATACCCAGAGAATGGACTAAAATTGTCCATTAGATCAAAAACGTCTTAATTGTGATGTTCTGTCCTATGCAATTTTATGCATTTTTTACTGATCTATCCATATTCCAAGAGATATTTCACTAGTGTTCTGAATTTGTCAGTTAAAACTGTTTATATTTACTGTGTATTGTGATCACAGATGTGTTTAGATATATCCCCACCATCTTTTCTTTCTCATCGTCATCCTTTTAGGCCTTTGTTCTTTTCTCTGTTCTTATTTCTTGTTGCATAGTTTGCCTCCTACACATTTTGGTAATTGCACATTCTACTACTAGTCTTCAATGTCTCTCTTCCATTTTTAATATACACACTTACCAAACTTAGAAGTCCATCAGTATATACTATCCTCCAAAATAATACAAAAATTTTAGAAGGTTTAACTCTATATCTGCTCCTATGTCCATGTCATGCATTTCTAGTACTTTATTTTAATTTGTTTTTTTAACCATCTTCTCTTGAATTAATAATTTAGACAACTAGTTCTATATCATCTTGTTTGTTAACCATCATGTCTTGTACCTTACTCCTTGTTTAAAGTTTCAGTTTCCTTTTTGTAGAAGTATAACTTCCACAAATTCTTTTAGCAAGTGTCTGAAAGATTAAGGCTAATTTTTTTCTTGAATCAATGTGTTTCTGTTTCTCAGCCTTTGAAAGACTGTTTACTTTGGTATAGAGTTCTAGGCTCAAAGTTATTTTCTCTTTTCACACTTTAGTAGATAACTCCTTTACTCTTTTTTTGCTCATGTGAAATCTCTTGTATATGTAACTGTTTCACTTTTCTTTTTGGTTTCCTTTAAGACTCCCTTTTCTACATTTTCTTTTTGTATTGGTATTTTATGGATAAGTTTATTTTCATTTATTTTATTAATCCTATTTCTCTGATATGAAAATTTGTCAGCCATAATCACTTCGAATATTTTTCCTCCATTTTCTATAAGCTGTCCTTATAGAATTCTTTCTCATTCTCTTATTTCTGTTTCTTAATCTCTCATATTTTACATCTCTTTTACTTCTAACATATTTAATTTTATTTTTAATTTATTTTTATTTTTTTGTTTATTAAAGGATACTTAGATTACATAAAGTTACATTAAAAGTGTAGGGGATTCCCATATGCCCCACTCCCTACCTCTCCCATAGTTTCCCACATTAACAACATCCTTCATTAGTGTGGTACACTTGTTACCATTGATGAACACATATTGGAGCACTGCAACTAAATGTGGATTATAGTTTACATTAAGTTTAAACTCTCTCCCACTCATTTTTGTAAGTTATGTCAAGATATATAATGGCCTATATCTGTTACTGCAACATTCAGGTCAATTTCAGTGTTCCAGAAATGCCACCATATTACACCTATTTTTTTAGAAAGACACTTACATTACATATATGTTACATAAAAAAAATAGGGAATTCCCATATGCCCCAATCCCCACACCTTTCACATTTTCCCACATTAAAAACATCTTTCATTAGTGCATACATTCATTGCAATTAAGTAACAGATTTTGGAGCATTGCCACTAAGCATGGATTAAAGTTTACCTTGTATTAATAGTTTATACGCTCTCCCACCCAATTCTGTAGGCTATAGCAAGATATATAATGACCTGTATTAGTCACTGCAATGTCATTCAGGACATTACCCAAGTCCCAAAAATGCCCCATTATCACACCTATTTTTCCCTCTACCTGCCCTTAGAATCTCCAGTGGCAACTGCCTCTGTATCAGTTATATAATTTCTTTGCTAGAATCACAGTAAATCTGTAGTAGAATATCAGTAAGTCTACTTTAGTCCAAAGTTCATTCCCCAGTCCTGAGAATTCTAGGATGGTGATGCCCACTCCACCTATAACAGAGAGGGCTGAGATCCATTAGGGACGATGGATGTGACTCTCTTGCTTGCAGGTGTAGACTCTCGTTTCCTTGGTATGGTAGTTGTCCACCATCACCTCCTTGTTAGTTTTCCTGAATGAGATCATTGAACTGGAGAGTAGGTATTGCAACTCTGTTGAGATTCAAGTTCCAGCTGGCACATGAAGAGCCCAAGGATTTAAGGCTCATTGACATATACCTACAAATTCTAATGCTAATTATAGGTTCAAATAGAAGAATAAAAGAGCCATGTGTAGGGAAACCACAACTCTGTCATCCTGGGGATCATAAATTCCAAAGTAGGACCCACTGAAAGTCACCAAGCTCCCTAGCTATTTGCCCTGACTATAGTGTCTGGATGTTTCAGTCCTCAGGAACACCTCTAGTTAGAGCAGTATCTACTTTGGCAGTCAATGAGATCCTGCTGAGATGCACATAAATGTAACCCCTGGAATGACCTCCTGCCTCACTTTGAAGTTTCTTAGTTATATAAACCCATTTGTCTTTACCTTTTCCCCCTTTTGGTCAAGGTCTTTTTCCCAGTTGCATTGCTAGTTGGTGCTTGGTAGTAACCCCTCTGTGCCAGGTAGGCTCATCCCCAGGAGTCATGTCCCACACTAGGGGAAGGTAATGTATTTACATGCTGAGTTCAGCTTAGAGAGAAGCCACATTTGCACAATACGGAATCTCCCAGATGGCAACTTTTAGGCACCCTATAATACTAGGCTAAGTTTCAATTTCAAGACTGAAGATTCATATGCACAGTCATAAATATCAAGGGCCTGTCTATGGACCATCCTTCACTAGTCATTACCCCTGTACTCAGGGGCTTCTTGCTTTTCTATTAGAGAGTGTGGCAGAGCTCCCTAGGATGGAAATTTTTCTTTTACACTTTTTTTAGTTAAAGTTAATAGATCACAAAGAAAAGGATGGAAATTGGACATTCTTTCAGTTATTATGTGAATCTCCACCCACCATGAAAATGCCCCATGAACATTTGTGTACATTTATATGCTTTATATGTATGCCCAGGTGAGCTTCCTCCAATGTATTCCCCCATCACTGACACCCCACAACAATGATCATCTCCTGCCACAATTGTAGCCCTTCTGTGATCCAAAACTTCTTCAAAAATGAAGACAATAAAATGGCCAAATACAATTAATGAGAAAATGAAATAATAATGGTAGTTTTATAATAAATAAAACACAAAAACAAAATTAAAAAATTAAAAATTGGGGATAATAGAAACTAATGAAAAAATATTAAAGCCTCCAAGTGCAAGGGCAAAGACCAGTGAAGAAGGATGGTCCAATGATAGGTCCTTGATACTGATGACTATGCTTATGATACTGATGACTATGCTTATGAGCCCATGTGCTTGAAATTCCAACTAGATCTAGAGCTGCAGGGTGCCTAAGAGTTACCTCCTGAGAACCTCCATGTTGCTCAAATGTGACTATTCTCTAAGCCAAACTCAGCAGGTAAATGCATTACCTTCCCCCAACATGGGGCATGACTCCCTGGGATGAGCCTCCCTGGTGTTGAGTGATTACTTCCAATCACCAACTGGTGATGCAACTAGAAAAGACCTTGAATAAAAGGGGTAAATGATAAAGACAAGTGAGTTTATATGGCTAAGAGACTTCAAAATGAGTCAGGAGCCCATCAGAGGGGTGGCACTTATGCATGTATCAACAGGATCCCAGAGACAGCCAAAGTAGATACAACCTCAGGTTCTGGTGCTCCTGAGGGCCATGGAGATACACAGGTTCTATGGTCATGGCAAATAGCTCTGGAGTTCAGTGCCTTACCAGTAGGCCCTACTTTGGAATTTGTGCTCCTGAGTGTGATGGAGTTGGATTCAGATGTGACCTATCTACACATTCCTCTTCTGCCACTTTTATTGAATCTGTGGTTAGCACTGGGTTTGGTATATACTCTGGAGACTTGAATCTCTGGACTGGCCCTGTGCCAGCTAGGCCCTGAGCCTCAGCAGAGTTGCAACATCTACTCTCTGGTTTGTTGGACTTACCCAGGTCAGCTAACAGGGAGGTGAAGATGGTCAGCCACCACAGCAGGGAGTGTCTACCACTGCAAAAGGAGAATTGCATCCATCAGTCATGTAGGATCTAAGCCCCCTTTCAATTTAGAGGTAGAGTGGACATCACCATCCCAGGGTCCACAGGATGGAGGAATAAAATATGAATTAGAGTGGACTTACTGTTATTCTACTATAGAACAATCGTGACTCTAGCAATGGAACAAATTGTATCATTGATGTGGAGACAGTGGCCACAGGAGTTGCTGAGGGCAGGAAGAGGGAAGAAAAGGTGTGATGTGGGGCATTTTTGGACTTGGAGTTGTTCTGAATGATATTGCGGGGACAGATGCAGGACATTATATATCTGCCATAACCCACTGAATGGACTGGGGGAGAGTATAAATTACAGTGTAAACTATAATCCATGTGGTGTAGCAGTGCTCTAAAATGTATTCACCAAATGCAATGAATGTGCCACAATGATGAAAGAGGTTGTTGATGTGGGAAAAGTGGGTCGGGTGAGGTGTGGGGTATAGGGGAACCTCTTTTTTTTATTATAACATTTTTGTGATCTATGAATCTTTAAAAATAAAGACAAATGAAAATAAGTTTTAAAAAACTGGGGATAATAGAAACTAATGAAAAAATATTAAATTTTTTTTGACATTTTGTCTTTCATCCCTGTAAGATCTGTTGTCCTATATGTACAGTGACATTTTCTTCCATTTATTCCCCCAGTGTCTTACTTTTCTTCCTTTTGTCTTCAAAGAAGTTTTATGTTACAGAAAAGTCGCATACCAAATACAGGGAACTCCCTTGTACCCAGCATCCTCTCCCTTTTCCTCCTTTCCCTATTAATAATATTTTATATGTGGAATGAATGTTTGTTACAGCTGATGTACAAATATTGAAACATAGCTACCTAGCATGGTCAATGGTTTACATTATTGTTTACATTTTGGACCATTCACTTTTAAACATTTTGACGTAATTTAACATGGCCTGTATCCATCATAGCAAGATCATGTGGACAATTCCATCTCCCCCAAAATGCCCTCTGTTCCAACTATCCTCCCACCCTTTCCCCTCAGGACTCAAGGCAACCACCAGGCTTCACTCCTTTAAGGACAAGATTCAAAATTACTTGCAACAACACTGAGTGCTTGACACATTGGTCTGCTCTCCCCTATTAGGCACCTCCCATCCTCATGAGAAACTCTCTCAGCTCTATTTGGGAACATAGCAGGCCTACCCAGGATGGGAGTCCACCACCTTGCTGCTCATTATATGGGTGTCCACCTACTGATATAACACACTATGGCAAAATGAACACAATACTCTCTAGGAGCCTGCCCCAGATGTGCCCTGTCCCAAATATACCCCATATCCAACACCCCAAACCAGCAATGCTCACTTGCCATATTGCCAACAGAGCATTTCCAACCTTGTAGTTTCAACCATGCACCTGCCAATCCCCAGTGTTCTTATGTGTGAAGTTCATGAGACCATTTCCTATTATAAGATCCTGTAGATGCTTCCCTACATTATCTTCCAAGATCTTTATGGTTTGGCTCTCATGTTTAGATCTTTGATACATCTTGAGTTGATTTTTTTATAAGGTGTGAGATGGTATTCCTCTTATTCTTTTGGATCTGATATCCAATTCTCAGTGCACCATTTGTTAAAGAGGCCATTCTCTCCCAGTTGAATGGGCTTGGTGGCCTTGTCAAAGATCAGTTGACTGTACATGTGAAGGTCTATATCAGAACTCTCAGTTCAGTTCCATTGTTCAGTATGTCTTTCCTTTTGCCAATACCATGTGGTTTTGACTACTGTAGCTTTGTAGTATGTTTTAAAGTCAGGTAGTACGATCCCTCCAATTCCATTTTTCTTCTTCATTATGTCTTTGACTTTTCAGGCCTTCTTGTCCTTCAAGATAAATTTCATAGTTTTTCCAATTCAGTGAAAAATGCTGTGGTGATTTTTATCATGATTGCATGAAATCTGTAGGTCAGTTTGCATAGGATAGACATCTTACTGATGTTTAGTCTTCCTATCCATGAACAGGGAATGTTCTTCATTTATTTAAGTGTTCTTTAAGTTCCTTTAACAGTGTTGTAGAGTTATCATCATATAAGTCATTTATATCTTTAGTTAAATTTATTCCTATGTATTTGATTCATTTAGTTGCTATTGTAAATGGGTTTTTTTCTTGATTTGCTCCTCAGATTGCTCATTGTTAATGTAGAGAAACGCTACTGATTTTTGCACTTGATCTTATAAACCATGGCATTACTAAACTAATTTGTAAACTCTAGAAGCTTTGTTGTAGATTTCTCAGTGTTTTCTATGTATAGAATCATGTTGTGTGCAAACAGGGAAATTTTTACTTCTTCCTTTCCAATTTGGATGCCTTTTATATCTTTTTCTTTTCTAAGTGTTTGAGCAAGTACTTCTAACATAATGTTAAATAAGAGTGGAGAAAGTGGGCATCCTTGTCTTGTTCTAGATCTTAGAGGGAAAGCTTTTATGATTTCTCCATTGAATATGAGGTTACCTGTGGGTTTTTCATATATACCCTTTATCGTGTTGAAGAATTTTCCTTCTATTACTATCTTTTGAAGTGTTTTATCAGGAAAGTGTGCTGTATTTTGTCAAATGCGTTTTTTGCATCTATAGAGATGATTATGTGATTTTTTTTCTTTCGATCTGTTTATGTGATGTATTACCTTGATTGATTTTCTTATGTTGAACCATCCTTGCATATGGGATGGAACCCACTTGGTCATGGTGTATAATTCATTTGATGTGTCATTGAATACTATTAGAAAGTATTTTGTTGAAGATTTTAGCATCTAAGATCATTAGAGAGTATGGTCTATAGTTTTCTTTTCTTTAATGTCTTTGTTTGGCTTTGGTATAAAGGTGATACTGGCATCATAGAATAAGTTAGGCAATGTTCGCTCCACTTCTATTTTTTGGAAGAGTGTAAGAGGATTGATGTTAGTTCTTTTTGGAATGTTTGGTAGAATTCACCTGTGAAGCCATCTGGTCCTGGTCTCTTCTTAGTTGGGAGGTTTTGATGACTAATTTTATCTTATTGTGATTGTTCTGTTGAGTTCATCAATTTTTTATTTTGACAATGTAGGCTGCTTGTGTGTTTTTAGGAATTTGTCCATTTCCTCTAAATTGCCCATTTTGTTGTCATATTAATTTTTCGAAGTACCCTCTTATGATACTCTTTATTTTTGTGAGGTCAGTGGTGATATCTCCTTCCTCATTTCTTATCTATTGTATTTGCATCTTCTCTCTTTTTCCCTTTGTTAATCTAGCTAAGGGTTTGTCAATTTTATTGATCTTCCTGATTAGCCAGCTTTTGGTTTTGTTTATTTTTCCAGTGCTTTCTCATTTCCAGTGTCATTTAGTTCTTCTTTAATCTTTGTTATTTCCTTCTTTCTTCTTCCTTTGGGGTTAGTTTGTTGTTCTTATTCTAATTCCTTCAAGTGTGCCATTAGGTCTTTTATTTTAGCAATTTCTTCTTTTTTAATATAGGCATTTATGGCTATGAGTTTTCCTCTCAGTACAGATTTTGCAGCGTCTCATAGATTTTGATATGTTGTGTTGTCATTTTCATTCATTTCAAGGTAGTTACTGATTTCTTTTGTGATTTCCTCCTTCTTTTTCTATATGGAAGTGTGTTATTCAGCTTCCATATCTTTGTGTCTAATCTGGTTCTCTGTCCCTTAGTGATTTCCAGCTTCATTCCTTTGGTAACCAGAATAATTACTTTGTATAATTTCAATCTTTATGAATTCATTGAGAGTTGTTCTGTGGCCTAGAATGTGGTCTGTCCTGAAGAATGAACAATGTGCACTCAAGAAGAATGTATATTCCACTGTATTTGGGTATAATGTTCTGTATATATCTGGTCCAGATCCTTGAATGTATTATTCAAAGTCTTTCTTTATTGATTGTCTGTCAAGATGTTCTGTCTAATGATGATAACGGTGTACAAAATCCACCATTATAATTGTAAAGGCATCTATTTCTCCACTTAGTTTTTCCAGTGTTTGCTTCATGTATTTTGAGGTGCCCTGTTAGGTGCATAAATGTTTATGGTTGTTCTTTCTTCTTGATAGATTACCTCTTTTATTATTATGAAGTGTCCATCTTTGTCTCTTACAAAATTTTGCATTTAAAGTCTATTTTGTCTAATATTAGTATAGCTTCTTCAGCCTTTTTTTGGTTATTGTTTGCTAGTAAAATTGTTTTTCAATCATTTACTTTCAGCTTCCTTGCCTCCCTGGGTCTAAGGTTGATTTCTTGTAGACAGCATGTGTGTGGGTCATATTTCCTTATCCATTCTGCCAATCTGTGTCTCTTGACTGGTGAGTTCACTCCATTAACATTTAATGTTATTACTGCCAAGGAATTAGTTACATTAGCCATATTTTCTTTAGGTTTATATATGTCATGTGTTGTTTTTATTTCTCTTCTTATCTTTTTATTGTTCTTATGCTCTCCTCCAACTCTCTCTCTCCTGTTTTCTTTGTCCTGCAGTACTCCTTTCAATATTTCTTGAAGTGCAGGTTTCTTATTGACATGCTCTCTTAATTTCTGTTTATCTGTGAATATTTTGAACTCTTTCTCATTTTTGAATGCCAGTTTTTCTGGTTAGAGAATTCTTAGCTGAAAGTTTTTTCTATTAGCATTTTAACAATGTCTAACCACTGTCTTGTTGCCTATATTGTTTAAGATGAGAAATAATTGCTTAATCTTCTCTAGCTTTCTTTGTATGTTGCTGCTTTCAGTATTCTCTTTTTGTCTTGAGCATTTGATCATATACCAGTGTATGTCTTGGAGTAGGACTGTTAGGAGTTATACTTTTTTGGGTGCGCTGTACTTCCTGGACATGTACGTCCATATCCTTTAATAGGGTTGGGAAGTTTTCAGGCATTATTTCCTCCAACACACCTTCTGTCCCCTTTCCCTTCTCTTCTCCCTCTGGGATGTCTATAATGCATATGTTTGTGCATTTCATGGTGTCATTCAAATCCCTGAGTCCTCACTGGATTTTTTCTATCTTTGTATCTATTTGTTCTGCAATCTGTTTGATTTCAGCTGTACTGTCTTCCACATTGCTGATTTTTTCCTCTGCATTTTCAAATCTGTTGTTTTGTGCCTGTTTTATTGTTGATTTCTTGTATAGGAGCCATTCATCACCTTTATATCCATTATCTTTTTATGTATGTTTATAGTTTCTTCAGTGTATTCTCACCATGTCGTCTTAATATTCTTAATCTCTTCCTTCACTTCATTAAGTTGATTCATGATATTTATTTGAACATCTCTGATTAGGTGGTTCCATGTTCTACAACTCTGTTTTTAGTTGGTTCACTAGACTGGGCCATGTCTTCCTGTTTATTATTATGGGTTGTAATTTTTTGTTGGTGTCTAGGTATTGGTTTATCTTATGGCTTTGTTCAGTTGATTAGCTTCTCTTTCTACTGTGGGGTTTTATTTTGTTGTTGTTTTGTGTGTGTGGGTGTGTGGTCAGTTTTCACTTTGATACTTCATTCCTCTTCTTGTATTTCCTTGCTGTTTTCTATGTTCCTTTGGAGAAAAAAATAGGGCCAGAGAAAAGGAAATAAGTATGAAGAGAGAAAGGATAATAGTAATAATACTAGTGAAAGGTAGAAGAAGAACCATATAAGATCTAGGGAAATGAGTACTTAACTCAGGTAAGAAGGGCAGAGGAATAAGAGCATAAAGGTGAAGTACAAGCAATGAAAGGAAAAACTGAGTAGAGAAAATATAGAGAATAAATTTAAAGGTGCAAATGGTGAGGAGAGGGAAAGAGAAAAGACAGAAAGAAAAAAAGTAAAAAAAGAAAGAAAACAGTAAAAGGGAGAGAGGAATAAGATGAAGAAAAATTGAAGACCAAACAATAAAAAGATGGAATGAAAGAACAACAGCAGAAAGCAGAAGATAGAAAGATGAGGGAAGGAAAAGTAATAGTGTAGGTAGACATAATTGGTAAACAAAAATAAGGGAAACAAAGGAAGGGGAAGCATAATAAAGAAGAAACAAGGAGGAGTGGGGTGAGGGGGGTGGGGGTATATGGGGACCTCATATTTTTTGAATGTAATATTAAAAAAAAAAGAAGAAACCAGAAAGCAGCAACTAATTAACAATAAAAAGGCAGTGGAAGAAAGAGGATAAAAGGGGGAAAAAAGAACAACTACCAAAAAAAATAAGCAAACAAACAAAAATCAGGGAACAACAGGCTTTCCTTTTAGACCCCTAGAGTTTCTCAGGCTGCTGATGTTCATCAATCAGTTACCCTGCAGACTGCCTGCTGCAGATTTTGAACTGGGTTTTAGCAAATAAATTAAGTTAAACTGAAAAAAGGAATTTTTTTTTTAAAGAAAAATAAGAGATCCAAGAAAAGTTAATAAAAAAGAATGTCTATAAGTTTCCTGTCCTAAAGTATCAGCTGGATGTTTGATAACTCAGTGGATCATTTCTCTAAGAAGAGCCAGGAATCAAACCAGTGCCCTCATATAATGAGGATGGGAACTTTTCCACTGAGCTAAACTTTCTCGTTGGGTCAGTTAGCCTTTGAGAAAGTTATCTGCCCACTTTACCCTGAGCAGTTTAGAACCTTGCAGTTGGCCAGAGTCCTGCTGATTGGGCACTGTCTGTCCCTGCCCCCTTTCTATTCTAATTGCTTTCTCTCCCAGGGCAGCTGTGCATGACAGCCTGTGTGAGTGGATCCCCCCTCCCCTCTTCTGGTAAGGTTGAGGTCCCTTCTGGGATTCAAAGGAGACCTTGATGACCAAACTCACCACAAAGAAACCACTCTTGACCCTTTTCCAGACCCCTCCTCCTCCCAGGGGACCCTAAATAGGCCTTTGAAAGCTTATTGAGGCTTCCTATTGCCTGACTCTCTTAGGGGAGTTGGAATTTTTATCGTTTTCAGTGCCTGGACTAGTCAATTGTCTGTCTCCACCCTCTCCCTGCCCAAGTTCCTCTCTCCCAGAGCAGCTGGGTACATTAGGCTGCCTGAGCAGATTCTACTCTCCTCTCTTGCTGGGGCCACCTTGGTGCTGACTGGTATGCTCCCCAAAATTTAAAGGGAGCCCAGGTAACCAAACCCCCCCCCACACAAAAATCCTCTCCACCTTTCACCAGAACCCTCTTCCTCCCAGAGATGCTCCTTCCAACTTGGTGGCTGGTAGGAGTCTTAGGGTTCAAGGAAGCTTTTAGCCTGCCTTCATGGTGGGGCTTAGTTCCCCACTGTTTGCAGCCACAGGGGTGAGAAACTCACAGTATTCCCTTGGGCTCTTTATCTCTTTGTCCAGTTCCCTCCAATCAATGCCCTGAAGCCTTCTGCTTTGTGGGTTCCCAAAACAGCTCACTCAGGTAGAATTTTGCCCCTTCTCAGCTGTTTGTTTGTGGCAGAGGTCGGGAGTACCCACCTAATCTGATGACATCTTGTTGGAACTCCTTTTGATATAGTTTTGATAGTTTTCTTAAGTCTTTCTTACAGTTTGCCATTTCTGTCTTGGAGTGGTTGTCTGCTGTTTTATCTGTCCTAAGTTAAATATGTGTTTGTATGTGTTTGTGTGTGTATGTGCATGTGACCTGCATTAATTCATATAGAAAAGCATTTAAAACATATATTCCTAAATAAGAATAGTAATATAAAATGAATGTACCTTCTATTCAGATAACAAAAGAGAACATTACCAATGCTTTAGAACCTTCCTTTGTGTCTTTCCCCATTCACATGTTCTCTCATTGTCCTGACTTTTTTTTTAACCATTTCATTGCTTCCTTTTATAGATTTATCCATTATATATCTCTAAATAATATAATCTTCAGCTTGAAAAGATGAAGCAAGCAGAAATTTAATATTATTTTAAAATGCAATATCCCAGTTGTTAGATGAAGGTTTCCAGATAAAGATATGCTGAAATTTGGGGTTGCCATCTGGCTTTCGCTGGATGCTGACAAGAGCCATGTCTGGAAAATCGGTGGACAAAATACTGGATGAATTTTAGGAAACAGAGCTTTGGCCAGGGCTGTAATCTGGCTCAGGTTCTAGACTTCTCACTGGAATATTATCAGAGGGGGTAGGCTTTTTATATTTTTTGTCTCTTAATCTTCATGGTCTATCTCCAGCTCTCAATAGTAAATAAAAACAGAATAACTTTCTTAGGTAAAATGAGTATCCTCAGCTGACCCAGACAGCAGGGTATGGAGAAAAAAGCAGGAACATCATTAGTCTGTGGTCAAGATAAGCCAAATAGAATTAAGAAGACCAGGCTCAGCCAAGCATTTTTTCTTTAGGATAAAAAGACTCGGATGGTAGGAGGTATCTGCCCATTGAATCCTGTTTCAGTATGAACTGGTGGATTTCCACTGTTTGTGTACAGCTATCACTCTGAGGTCATTATTCTCCATCTTTCTGTGGATTCTCTTCACGTTCCCCCTTTCATATTTCCTGTTCCTGTTTCTTGTATGCCATACGTATCAGTATGTTAGGTTGCTGTAACAAATTACCAGGGACTTAATGGCTTAAAACAACCAAAATGTATTCCCTCACAGTTCTCAAGACTCAAAGTCTGAAATCAGTTTCACTGAGCTGAAATCAAGGTGTTTGCATGGCTATGCTCCCTCTGGAGTCTTTAGCGGGAGAATCTGTTCTTTGCCTCTTCTACTTCTGGAGGTTGCCAACATTCCAGGGTTTGTGACTATGTTATGTGTTGAATTGTGTCCCCCAAAAGATATGTTGAAGTTCTGACCCCCAAGTACCTCAGTGGACCTTATATGGGAATACAGTCATTGCAGATGGAATTAGTTAAGATAAGGTCATACTGGGGTTCCTATAAAACTGGTTCCTATATAACTGGTGTTCCTATGAGAAGTGGAGAAAAGACACAGACATAGAAAAGAAAGGGCAAATGAATATGGAGGCAGAGATCAGAGTGATGCATCTACAAGCCAAGGAAAAAAAAGGATTTCTGGCAAATACCAGAAGCTAGAAGAGACAAGGAAGGACTCTCCTCTATGGCTTTCTGAGAAAGCATGGCTCTGACAACACCTTGATTTTGGACTTCAGACCTCCAGAACTGGGAGACAATTTTTTTTTCTGTTGTTTTAAACTATGAAATTTGTGGTAATTTATTTTAGCATCCCTAGGAAACTAAGACATGCCGCATTACTCCTGTATTGAAGGCCAGTATCTTCATATCTCTCTCTGCTTCATCTTATCCTGTGTGTGTGTGTCAAATCTTCCTCTGCCTATTCCAGGCACAGCCAGATAATCCAGGATAATCTCCATTTTAAAATCCTTAAATTAATGAACACGTATTGAAGTAGTGACACTTACTAATGAAGGATGTTGTTAATGTGGGAAAGTGTGGGAGGGGTAGGAAGGGGGGATATGGAAATCCCCTATATATTTTATGTAACATTTATATAATCCAAAGATTAAAAAAAAAAAAAAAGACCCTTAAATTAATCACACACAGAAAGATGCTTTCTCCCTGTAAGGTAAGATTTACATGTTCTGGGGATTAGGAGGATATTTTTTGGAGTGTGTATGGCATTTTCCGGCCAACCACACTGTGTCTTCCTCTTTCTTTATTTACTCTATCTTCCTCACTTTTTTTCTTTTTGTTGTTGAACGCAACCTCCAACGCATGGGAAAAATTGAGATCTTGCATATCAGAAGATATCTTTGTTGTATCCTCATATCTGATGGTTGCTTTGCAGATGGACTGTTAGGATGGAAACATTTACTCTTCAGGAAATAGTTTAGGGGAAGCGGACTTGGTCCAGTGGTTAGGGCATCCGTCTACCACATAGGAGGTCCGTGGCTCAAACCCCGGGCCTCCTTGACCCATGTGGAGCTGGCCCATGTGCAGTGCTGATGCGCGCAAGGAGTGCCCTGCCACGCAGGGGTGCCCCCCGCGTAGGGGAGCCCCACGCGCAAGGAGTGCACCCGTAAGGAGAGCCGCCCAGCGCAAAAGAAAATGCAGCCTGCCCAGGAATGGCGCCGCCCACACGGTGAGCTGACACAGCAAGATGACGCAACAAAAAGCAACACAGATTCCCGGTGCTGATGATAAGGATAGAAGCGGTCACAGAAGAACACACAGCGAATGGACACAGAGAGCAGACAACTGGGGGGGGGCGGGGAGAGATAAATAAAACTTTCCTTAGAGATTTTGTTACCTAGTAATTTCAGAGCAATTGTAGTTTTTCAATATTGAATTTTATGATTATTTCAGCCCAAATATTTTTACTCAGTATATTGAATGCAATAAATAATTTTATAACATAAAATTCATTCACTAAGTTGATACATTGATTCATTGAAATTTAAATGCTGAAAATTTGTGGTCCTCAAATTTCACTCCATTCTGGCACAGAAAATATACCTATCAAATTAAAAATAGGAGCTCTGTGAAAAGGTTCTTCCTCAAAATCAAGCCGATCCAAATCAGAATCAGAGATTTAAAAATTAAAACAGCATTTTTAAATTTGTTCATCTATTTTGTTCAATTCCTCACTTGTTATTTTAGGTTAAATGTCACTGCCTTCCTATTTGTAAGCTTTGTTTTCAATAATTGAAACTGACTGAAAAATCAAATAGCTAAGTTTCTGTGCTCCAGTCTTTGAATACTTTGGTTTAAAATTTCCAACAGACTTTGAATAAATGCACCCAAAAGTTAATGGACTTTTCTCCAAAAAAGTTCATATTTTGCATAATAATTGGGATGATTTTAAAATAAAACCTTAAATGCTAAAGACTGCTGAAATGGAGTTTGTGAGAAGCCACAAAGAAAGAAACATGTATTATTTTCTTTTTTGTTTTAAAGATTTATTTTATTTATTTCTCTCCCCTCTCCCCTTCCCTCCCATCCCAGTTGTCTGTTCTCTGTGTCCATTTCCCTCACAGTCTGCAGCGTATTGACAGCTTGGCTCTGTCTCCTTCAGGCCTGCTCCTCTGGTTTCCACTAACTTCTGGCTTTTACTGACAGACTGCTTCAGAATTCCTTTGCTTTGAGGGTTCCAGTTACATGGATTAAGGCCCTCCCTGATTCCATTTGGCCTTATCTAAATAGGATCTTCGAAGTTCCTATTCACAATAATTCCACACCTTACTACTATTAATCTCTTCAAAAGTTCTATTTACAAATGGGTTCACACCCACAGGAATACAGATTAAGACTTGAACATGTCTTTTTTGGGACATACAGTATGACCCTCAACACCCATTTCAAGTGTACACTTCAGTAGCTTTTAGTATAGTTAAGGCTATATGCAGCCATCATCACAGTCAATTTTAGAGTATTTTAATCATCTCAAAAAAGAAACTCCATACCTTTTAGCTATCCTCCCCATCCCCTCATACTGCCATCCCTTCTCAGCCCTAAGCAATCACTAATCTACTTTCTGTAGCTGTTCTGGACATTTAAAATGAATGGGGTCTTATAATATGTGGTCTTTTGTGACTGACTTCTTTCCCTTAGCATAATATTTACAAGTGCCAGTCATCCATTTTGCAGCATGTGTCAATACTTTATTTATTTTATGGCCAAATAGTATTCCATTGAATTGCTATACCACATTTTTGTTTATCTGTTAGTGAGTTGAAGGATATTTTGGTTACTCCCGCCTTTCAGCTATTATAAATAATGCTTCTATAAACATTCACATATAAGCTTTTATGTGACATATGTTTTCATTCTCTTTGGTATATAGTAGGAGTAGAATTGCTACTCTATATTCAATTGTTTGAGGAACTGCAAAACTTACCCACAGCAGTATAACAGAGCTCTGGTTTCTCCACATCTTTACCAACACTTGCAATTATCAAACTTTTTTATTCTAGCCATCCTAGTGGGTGTAAAGTGATATCTTATTGTGGTTTTGATTTGCATTTCTCTGATGATTAATGATGTTGAACATTTTTTTTTTTGACCACTTGCATATCTTCCTTGAAGAAATGTCAGTTCAGATCCTTTGCCCATTTTTAACTGGGGTATTTATATATTTGGATTATAAGACCCTTATCTGATAAATTATTTAGTGTTTTCCCATTCTGTGGGCTGTTCTTTCACTGTCTTCATGATTTCCTTTGAAACACAAAGGTTTTACATTTTAATGAAGTTCAATTTGTCCATTTTTGCTTATGCTTTTAATGTCATATCTAAGAATCCTTTGCCAGATGCAAAATCATGAAAATTTACTTCTGTGTTTTCTTCTAAGAGTTTTTTAGTTTTAGCTTTTACTTTTATGACTTCAATCCATTTTGAATTAGTTTTTGTACATGGTATGATGTAAGGTTACACATTAATTCTTTTCTGTGTGGCTATCCAGTTCTCCCAGCATCATGTGTTGGGAAAAAACTATTCTTTTCTCATTGGATGGTCTTGGCACCCTTGTTGAAAATCAGTTTACTGTAGATGTGTGGGTATATTTCTGTGCTCTTAACTGTATTCTGCTGGTTTATGTATCTGTCTTTTTGACAGTACCATACTGTCTCGATTATCATTGTAGTAAGTTTTAAAATTGGGTAGTATGAATCGTCCAACTTTGTTCTTTTTCAAGATTGTCCCTTGCAATTTCATATGAATTTTGTAAATAGCTTGTCAGTTACTACGAAGAATTCAGCAAGAATTTTGATGGGGATGCATCAAATCCCCATCAGTTTGAAACTAAGGCCATCTTAACACTGTTAAGTCTTCTAAAAAACATTTGCTATTTTAGATATTTAAATATTTAATATCTAAATATTATTTCGATTTTTAATATCTTTCAACAATGTTTTATAGTTTTCAGAATATATATTTTGCACTTTTTTATTTAAAATTTTTCCTAAGTACTTTATTCTTTTTGATATCATTGTAATGGGAATTGTTTTCTTAAAATAGTTGTGGCTAAGAAACTGACTAAAGTGAATGACTATATTGCGGCGGCTTGCTCGGTCGCCGCACTATATGACAAAAATAATTATTGTTTGATATTATTTAGTACACACAAAGAAGTATGAAGGTTTGTTTTTGCTTCAATGAGTGCAGATACATTATTTTTATTTCTTAGAAGCAATATTATTTTTTAAACTAGGTTTTTAGTGGAATAATTTTATGTGTCTCCCAAAGATATAAACCAATTTGTCAGTCAAGAAATTTAAAAATTATCTAATTTTAAAGCATCCTGGTTAGGATGTGAGATTATATTTTCACTTTATTCATGTCATATATGACCCCTTTGTCCTATTACTATGTTTGTAGAAACTTTTTGTTTCATATGTTCTGAATTGTCACAGTGATAAGAGTTAGTGACAATCTAATTTCTTCCATTATGTTAAATAATCATACTTCTCCATAATCCTTTTAAACATACTGATTTTTGTGACAGTTTGAAGTTCTTTGGTGAATCCCAAAAACAGAAAGATTTTGTTTTTGAAATTGTCCATTCTTGTGGGTGTGAGATCCTTTTGATTGGACTATGTCAGTGAGGTGCGACTTATAGGTTGAGTCTCCTTCCTATTGCTTGGTCTGATAGAATGGAGACACAGAGAGACGGGCAAAGGGAACTCTACCATTTTGATCTGGCCACGTGAGAGAAAGGAATCCAGGTTCACTCACAGCTGAGTTCAAGGACAGAAGCCCTGAGAGGCTTAAGGGGCCAAGGCCCAGACAGAGATGACTGATCGGCCACAGCTGAGTTCAAAGGAAGAAGTAGCAAGAGACCAGCAGACCCATCTTGCCTGATTCCCATGTGGCAGGACGCTAGGATCAACAGTAGCTGACTTTGGTGAGTAAGCATCCCTGATGGTGCTTTGATTTGGACATTTTATGGCCGTGGCACTGTAAGTTTTTACCCCCAAGAAATCTCATTAATAAAAGCCAACACGTTTCTGGTACTTTCCATCAACAGCCCAGTGGCAAACTAAGACACTGCTACATATATTTTTTATATTTTTCAGATCGTGGTATTCTCCTGCTATTTAAATGAGACCTTATCAAGGTGGAACCATTTGTCTCCATGCATTTAGTAGGATTCAAAATTGTAAGCTTCTCTCAGCATCTATACCCTCCCCCAGTCCCAACCCTGTGGGAGTTGTTTGACCTATTTATGGCAGAAATGTTACTGTAGAGTAGTTTCACATGCCCGTCTGCATCTCATTTGTACAAGAACAGTTTTTACAATAATTTCTTAGCTTGGGGCTTCTTGCATTTCCTAAATCATATAAATTCTGATTCACACTTGTGTGTTTAGGAGGCCCAGGTCTTACTTGCTCATGGTAGAATTTTTGTATTATTATTTCAATTCGGAGAATATCCTCTAGATTTCCCTAGCTGGTGATGCCTTTTATACTGAGAGGCCTCCCTTCACCAGGGTATCCAGCTCCAGCTTCTGGCGTGTGAGGGTTCAGCATCTTGTGGCTTAAGTTGACTTCCCCTGAACCAGATTCTGAGGTGAGCATTTTTGTGAAAGTAATTTGTAGACATTCCCAGGAAAAATAAGATTTAGGGGAAATGAGACTGCGAAGGGAATTTGACCAACAAGCACATGTTATCAAGCAAAGTCTCTCTTGGTCAGAGACAAGGGAGCTGGAGTAGTGATGCTCCAATCACTAGTTAAGGGCTTTCCCAAGAGGGTCATAAATCCCAGGTGGTTTCTGCTTTCCATGGGAGCATGCAATGGGGTTCTAGCAGCCTGAGACCAACCCCTTGCAAGGAGAGGCATGTACTGGCTATTGTAGTGAAACCTCACAGGAAGCTTGTGTAAACAAATTGGTAAAAATTCAAAGAGATATGGATGACGCATAGCCAGTGCCTGTTGCCTCTTATTGCGTTCATTGCATGTCCATGCCTGGGGTTCAACCTCAGCCCTTAGCCTGTATCTGAGTGTACAGTGCTCTCCTCCCTCACAGGCTGTGGTTGCCAAGGGGAAAGCTTATTGTCTATCTTTATTCTGTTTTCCGGAAGTTAGGCACTTCCTTTCTATGTTGTATTAAAATATTAGAAGAAGGGTGCTATTTTACCCAGTATTTTTTTTATCCCCCCCCCCCGCAGCTTTTTGTTTGCTGCCTGCTTTCTGTGTTCATTCGCTGTGTGTTCTTCCGTGTCTGTATTTATTTTTATTTTTGTTTATTCCCCCCCCTTGTGACTTACTATCTGCTCTCTGTGTCCATTCTTTGTGCATTGTTCGGCATTTTTTTTTTTTTTTTTTTGCTTTTCACCCTTTTTGTTGGGTCACCTTGCTGAGTCAGCTCTCCACAGTGCTTGCCAGCCAGCGGCACTCCCCAGTGCCCAGGCCAGTGGCTCTCCGCAGCGTGCAGCAAGCCTGCCTTCACAAGGAGGTCCTGGTACGTGAACCCAGGGCCTCCCATATGGTAGATGGGAGCCCAACTGATTGAGCCACAGCTGCTTCCCTTTACCCAGTATTTTTATATGATTGAAGTGGGAAGCTGTGTTCACTTTGGTTCATCTACTATGGCATAAGGCTGAGTCTAATATGTATCATTTTATCAGTAAAAAAAAGTATTCATTTTACTGTGTATAAGGTGAAAACTTGGGCGGAGAAGAGAAATAATTTTATTCTTTCAGAAACCACATGTTAGAAAGTCCTAGAAAGAAATGTGGAATATTGATTTGTCCTTTAGGTAATGTATGGGTTATTCTCTCCAGGTTAGTATAGTTCAAGACTGAACTGAAATTAGGTACTACTCTTAAAAAATTACAAAGTGACATTCTTCACAAAAATTGTCTGAACTTGACATTTATTTTTATTAATATTTTGAGAACAGAAAAGAGATGTTTTACCAAATACAGTTTAAAGAGGTTAGTAAAACTTCTTAAGAGTAAAACAACTCTATCTAAAATGAGCATATCTTTATTTCCTCCTATTATCTATTCCTTTACTTCCTAAAAAGTCATAGCAATCTGAGAGACATGGAGAAATCAAATTGTTAAAATAATGCACAGTGGAAATCTAGTCTTATTATTGCAGGACTTGATCTGATTTGTAAAGATGTGCAGGAAATGATGCTTATTGAGATTTTTTTTTCCCCAACAGATTTGATTTAAACCTATTTGAATATGGTCCATGATAAGTTTGTTTCTGGAAGCTTAGGGCTCAACACAAAGAATTATTTTCTTTTGGAAGCACTTTAAACTATATACCTCCCTTAAAAACAGAATAGCAAAGTATAGAATGAAAGAAATGAATGCACAAGTCTGTAATGAACATGAATCTGTAGGTAGACATGGGAGAGCTTTCTTGCTTCACAGTTTCTCATTCTGCAACATTCTTTAAGTTTCTTAATCCTCTCTAACCAGCAGGTTCCTCATCTGTAAAATATGTGTGATCAATGTACCCATTTCTTGGGGGATGGTAAGGACTGAATGACTTAATGGCTCCAGAGCAAGGCTCAGCAAATGGTAGTGGCTACGGTCATTATTGCCTCCTTGATGTCATATTAAAAATATTCAGGGTCCACAGAGTGTGTATTTCTGTTAGATAATTCATTTTAAATTCATTAAAATCAACCACACAATCTTATAAGAGCAAATTTGAATACTACAAGAAGCTGCCTGCCTGCCTTCCTTTCTGGGACTCTGTGTTAGATTCAGATTCAGAGTAATAGTAAAATAACCTCCATATTTATTATTCAGCAGGAAATAGACTCTTTCCATACCCCAATGAAAATATACGGAAGCCTCTCCAGGAGAAGCCTCAATTTCATCTGGCCCTTTTTGAAAAAAAACAAAACAAAACAAAAACAACACTGCCAGGCATTGTAAAGCAAAAATCCTTCCTCTCTTTCAAGAAGAGCAAGGACAAATCTTTTCCTAATTCCAGACACTATGGCGCTCTGTGAATTTAGTCTATTAATTCACTATAAACCTAAGCTGAAGCACATATTTAGTTTGGCATTATAAAATGAATCATAGGTTTAAAGCAAACAAGCCAATAAGCACAGAAACATAACCAGATAATTTGCATTACCAAATAAAATTGCTGATTTTCTGAGATGAACTGAGCTAACAATATGTTCATCTTTCAAATTATGGACAAGCCCATATATGGTGAGTTAACAATCCTGGTTGATTTTATTACGTAAAGGTTAACAAAAGACAGGCAAGTACTATTCTGACAGTTTAGCGTATGTTCTAAAATCATGTGCCTAAAGAAAGCTTGAAAATCAGATAGCTACTAGCCATTTTCCCTTGCAAACAGACATTTGTTGATTTTGTTATGCAAAATAAATACTTAGTAGAGACTTCTCAGCAAAGTGAAAATTTGTCTTTTGATGCTATTGTTCTAGACATGTTATAGTATTAATATTCCTCTATCCTTCTTAAGTCTCCCAGAAAGAGAGACTTGGTAAGACACAATATAAAATGGATTTCAAAGGTCAATCTGCTCTTTGGATCAGACATTCCTATTCAAGAACTGGACCTAATCTTATACGACCTGGAAGAAGCAGATCAGTGATAGCTGTAGGGTTAGAACTCTTCTACAATAATTTACCTTATTAGAACAGTATCCAATTTGTTAGAAAACAGTAAATTTATCAGGGATCATTCCTGGCTCTATCAAATCTGTAATATGGAGATATTGATCTTATTGGGCTTTGGTAAGAATTAAATAAAATGACACAATCAAAGGGCCTCCGCACTGCTTGCAATTGAATAGGTCCTCAATAAACGGCGTTTCCTTTCCTTAGTTCTCCTTGGCTCTTAAAAGGCAACTTTGTAAATTGAATTAGCATACAGTCATGAATAATACAAGGCAGAAATTTTTTAAATCCTTTTTTTCTTTATTTTTAAAGAAGTTTTAGGTGACATAAGAGGATTACTATATATCCCACCTCTTCCTTCTCTCACACTCTTCCCCATTAACAACATCTTTCATTACTGTGGCACATTTGTTACAATTGATGAACAAATGTTGAAGCATTGCTTCTAATCATGATCTATAGTTTACATTATGGTTTACACTTTGCCCTGCTCAATTTCATAGGTTTTGTGTATAATGGCCTATATCCATCATTGCACTGTAATGCAGGACAATTCCAATGTCCCAAAAAAGCCCCATGTTATACCTCTTCTTTCCTCTCCCTCCCACTCAGAACCTCTGGTGGCCACTGTCTTTATAACAGTGTTATAATTTCTTCTTCTACTAGAATAATAATAAGTGTGCTCTGGTCTGTAGTTGCATTCCCTGCTTAATGTGTGTTCATTCCTCAATCTTGAGGATTTTTGAAATGGTGATGCCTGCTCTGCTTCCAGTTGAGAGGGGGCTTAGATGATGGATTAGATGGATGAAACTGTCTTCCTTGCAGTTGTCAATGTTCTTTGCTTTTGGGGGTTGACATCCACCATTGTCATCCTTTTGTTAATTGTCCTGGGTGAGTCTGATGAACTGGAAAGTAGGTGTTGGCTGCAAATCTGCTGAGATTCAGGGCTCAACTGGCATATGAGTAGCCAGAAGATTTAATTCTCTGGGACATATATTTAATGGGTATAGTGCTAATTATAGGTTCAAATAAAAGTGGCAAAAGAACTATGTGTAGCAAAATTATTAATGAGTCTAACTCTGATACACTGGGGAGATAGGTCATCATATATTCCAAGGTAAGGTCTATGGATAGGGTGTCAATTTTCTGGAGTTATCCACCCTTCCCAAAGTGTCTAGATGTCTCTAGAGCTCGCACCCCTGCTTGAGGCATTGTTTACTGTGGCAGTCTATGAGATCTTCCTGAGACACGCATAAGTGTAATCTCTGGAATGACCTCCTGACTCACTTTGAAATCTCTTAATCATGAAAATGCATTTGTATTTAATATTTCCCCTTTTGGTCAAGGTCTTTTTCTAAATTCCTAGCTGGTTTGTGCTTGGTAACAATCTCTCATGTCAGGGAGGCCCATCCCTGGGAGTCATGTCCCTCACTGGTAGGAAGATAGTAAGGAGTTATGCTGAGTTTGGCATAGAGGGAGGCCACATTTGAGTAACAATGTTTTCAGGAGGTAACTCTTAGGCAATATATATTACTAGGCTAAGTTTCAATTTTACAAGAATTAGATTCGTAAGTGCAAGCATTAATATCAAGGGCCTGGCATATTGTTATGTCCTCTTTTGCTAGGTACTGCCTATGTCCTCTAGAGATTCTTGCCACTCTATTAGAGAATGTAGCAGGACTCCCCAGGATGGGAATTTAATATGTTGTGAGTTATTTTGTGGGTTTCCACCCACTGAGATAATACCCCATGACATGTGAACACACTCTTATTCCACAGAGGTATGCCCCAGGTATATCCTTTCCCACACATCCCTCCACCACTGACACCCTGCACCAGTGGTCCTCAACTGCCATAAATGTAACTTTTCTGTAATCCAAAACCTTCCAAAAACAAAGCCAATTTTTTTCTTTTGCATTGTGCTTTCCATCACTGTAAGATCTGTTATCTTTTATGTATACTGACAGTCTTCTGTATGTTCCCCCAGTGTCTTATTTGTTTTCACTTTATCTTCAAAGAAGCTTTAGGTTACTTAAGTGACACATCAAAAATATAGGGGGTTCCTATATACCCCAACCCCTCCCCCCCTCGCATTTCCCCCTAATAATAACATTATACATGAGAATGGTACATTTGTTACAATTGATAAACAAAAGTTGAAGCATTGCTGCTAACTATGGTCAATGGTTTTCATTATGGTTTATACTTTGCATCACACATTTTTATCTGTTTTGACATAATATATAGTGGTCTGTATCCATCATTGCAAAATCATGCAGGACAATTCCAATACCCTTAAAAATGTCCTATATTCTACTTATTCTTCCCTCTCTCTCCCCTCAGAGCCTATGGTAGCCAATAAGTTTCAATTTTTCAAGAATAATGTTCATATTTACATGCATTAATATTGAGGGCTTGACATACTGGCCAGTTCTGTTTTTTTTTATTAGGCACTGTCTATGTACTTGAAAGATTCTTGCCCCTCTATTTGAAAATGTAGCAAGACTCCCCAGGATGGGAGTTTAATATTTTCTTGTTTATTGTTTGGGTTTTACTCACTGATATAACACCATATGACAAAATAAACACATTCATATTCCATAGAATCATGCCCCAGATGTACTCGCTCCCCCATAGTCCCCTAATATTGATGCCCTCCCCTGCCATATTTCCCAAGAGAACATTTCCAACATTGTGGTTTTAACCACAGACCTACAAATCCCCAGAGTTCACTTGTTCCTTCAGCTCTCCCCCCAGTTCCATGGATAGTTCAACTCAACCCCCCTACTCACCCTCACATCTGCTCCATTCACATCTCTGCACCACCATCACCCCCATCCACTGCCAAACTACCCCCTTCTACCTTATCATAAGTTCTACCCATATTGAGCATCAGCTTACCATATTCTATTCCCTTTCTGTCTCCTGATAACCAGTCTTCCAGATTCTATCTCTGTGAGTCTGCTCAATATGCTTAGGTCATATCAGTGAGGTCATACAATATTTGTCCTTTAGTGACTGGCTTACTTCATTCAACGTAAATTCTTTGAGATTCTTCCATGTTGCCACATGTGTAAATATTTTATTCCCTCTTATAGCTGAGTCATATTCCATCATATGTATGTACCACATTTTGTTTATCCATTCATCTGCTGATGGACACTTGGGTTGCTTCCAACTTTTAGCATTGGTGAGTAATGCCACTATGAACATTGGTGTGCATATATCTGTTGGTGTCCCTGCTTTCAATTCCTCTGGGTAAATACTCAGTGGTATGATTGCTGGATCATATGGCAATTCTATAGTTTGCTTCCTGAGGACCTGATGAGGCAGAAATTGGTCAAACACTGAATGGACAGTACAGATAATAAAAGCAGCAGGAGCCCTGGCAAGGTGGAGGTGATGAGAGATGTCATAGTTAGTTTCTATGAGATGACTTGGCTGGCATTTTGATGGAGGTGATGGTGGAAGGAAGGATATTTATTTTAGCTTTATGGTTAAGTATGTTTTATGCCCTTGAAAACTTAAAAAAATTGTAAATTTTAGATAATGAATATGGCAAACCTTGTGGTATTAGACTGCTTGAAATTTTACTGTGTTCTTAGCTTATTGTGTTGCTGAAGTGGCTAAATAACATAGTTTATAACATCCACAGGCACATTCCAACTTATTTCTTAGAAGATTCTGGCTAAGATTTGATTTATCTTTAGTGAATGTAGTATTTAGTAGATTAATTATGGGTTTTACTAAACATGATCTCTAATCTAGATTCATTTATCTTTAAAATTTTTTTAAACATTTTTATTGAAGTTTTTCATTCATGAACATACATATACAATTATGTATAGTATAAGTTGTAAACTTACAAGATAAACATGCATATCATCATACAGAACTCTCATACATCACTCCACCACCAACACCTTATATTGTAGTGAAACAATTGTTACAAGCTAAGAAAGAGCATTTTCAAAATTTTATCACTAACTATAGCCCATATCTTACCTTTGGTGTATTTTTCCCCTTACCCACCTGATTATTAACTCCCTGTATTCATACTGCATACTTGTTATCGTTCAGGAGACAATAATCTTATATTTGTCCTGTTAATCAGAGTCCAGCATCCACCACTGGATTCCCTGTGTTATACAGTCCCATGCTTTGCACAGTCCATTCAAAATGTATACTCAGTGGCTCTCATTTTCATCACAGAGCTGTGCTGTCATCACCTGAGTCAATTTTAGAATATTGGGAAGCGGATATGGCTCAACTGATAGAGCACCCACCTACTATACAGAAGGTCCAGGGGTTAAACCCAGGGCCTCCTGACCCATGTGGTGAACTGGCCCATGCACAGTGCTGCCACTGCAAGGAGTACTATGCCACACAGGGGTGTCCCCCATATAGGGGAGCCCCAAGCACAAGGAGTGTCCTGCAAGGAGAGCAGTCCCATGCAAAAAAAGTGCAGCCTGCCCAGGAATGGCACTGCACACATGGAGAGCTGATACAGCAAGATGACGCAACAAAAAAGAGACACAGATTCCCCGTGCTGCCTAGAAAGTAAGTGGACACAGAAGAACACACAGTGAGTGGACATAAGAGAACAGACAACAGAGGGCAGGAAGGGGAGAGAAATAAATAAAATAAATCTTAAAAAAAAAATTTAGAATATTTTCATTACTCCCAAAGGACAAATCCCATACGCTTTTATAGCCCCCCATTGTTGTCTCTTAGAATTGATGTAATAACTTCTTTGCCATTGCTTGGAAAATACAGTTCTTAGATGTAAATTTTTTTAAAAATGCAAATTACCTACATCATCTCCTGCATTAGCATTTGAAGCTTATCAGGAGTTGAGGTTGGTAATGTAAAACAGTCAAGATAGGAAACATGAGAGAGATACTCAAACTAGGCAAAAGTATAGGGAGTCATTTGATAGATACATTTGGTTGGAAATTTACTGAACTTAGGAGGCATTATGGTGTTTACATAACAAGTGTCAACATCACTGTCTTCTCACCCTCTGTCCCTCCTCTTCTCACCTTCATCGTCAAATTTCCAGAAGTTGTTACATCCAATGTTTTCATTTTATCTTTTATACACACCTCTACTTAGTCCAATCTTTTTCTGATCTTACCTTCAATAACTCACTATGTACAATGGCACAGTTGTCATCGTGTTTGACTTGTCAACAGCATTTAGCACAGGCTACTTCTTTTAACTTCAAACCAGTTTATGTTTGCCTACTTGATGTCTCCAAGGCATCTCAAAGTCAACTCATTTAAATCTAAACTAATCTGCCACCAAATTCTAAGGGTCTTTAGTGAATGGTACACCATTCACTCAGTTGCACCTGAAACCTGGAATTTGTTCTTGATACTTTTTACTACTCTTTCCACCCTCTTCTGTATCCTCTCACTATCAACATGTCATTTCCATTTTTTAAATGTTTCCACTTCTCATTTCCATTGCCATCACTCTAGTCCACATTTTCTCACTATGGCATAATTAACATTTGGGACTGGATATTTCTTTGTTGTAGAGGCTGTCCTGTGAATTGTAGGGTGTTGTGATAGTTTGAAGCTTGAAAAGATAATGTCCTTAGAGTGAATCCATTCCTGTGCATGTAAATAAACCTATTGTAGGTGGGAACTCTTGATTAAATTACTTCTGTTAAGGGACTTTTATTAGATTGTGTGTTCCAAGATGAGTCTTAATCCTCATACTGGAGTCCTTTAAAGGCAACAGATACAAGAAAAAAGTTGCAGAGATGGAGAGAGGCCTCCAGAAGTTGATGTGCCCAGGAGAGCAAAGAGCCACAGGTCTGCAGGAGTGGGGAGAGATGAGTGGACTGGCATTGTGCCCTGCCATGTGCTTGATCACCCACAGTTGAATTTGGAGAAAAAGCGTCTTTATATGATGCCTTGATTTGGATACTTTCATGAATTTAGAACTGTAAGCTTTTAACCTAATAAATTCCCACTATAAAAGCCAATGTATTTCTGATACATTGCTCCCAGCAGCTTTTAACAAATACTTAGCAGCATCCGTGGCTTCTACTTTTTAGATGCCAGTGGCACCACTGCCCCCACTTATGACAACCCAAAACATCTCCAGATATTGCCAAATGTGTTCTGGGTGGTGGTAGGCAAAATAGCCCTCAGTTGAGAACCATTACTCCAGTCTTAGCCATCATCATCTCTTTCTTGAGCTTTTATAGCCTACCTGATCTCTTGGCTTCCATATTTAATGCTTTTGAATCCATTCTTCATCCATTGCTGCAGTGGCTTTTTTAAATTTAAATTTTAAATTTTTATTTTTAAAGAGGCTTTAGATTACATAAATATTACATAAAAATATAGGGGATTCCCACATACCCCACACCCTCCCCCTCCCACACTTTCCTTCATTAACCACATCCTTCATTAGTGTGGTACATTTGTTATAATAGATAAACACATCTTGAAGCATTGCTGCTAACTGTGGACTATAGTTTACATTATAGTTTATACTCTCTCCCACACAATTTTGTAAGTTATAAAAAAATATGTAATGGCCTGTATCCATCATTGCAATGTCATGCAGGACAATTCCAGTGAGTGACTTTTCTTAAAAAACACAAATCTGTTTGTCATGTCATTCCTCTGCCCCAAACACTTTTCATTGTTCTTAGAACAAAAACTGAATCACAATATGACCTATAAATTGTTCCTTGATCTGTCTCTACCCATCCACCAGCCTCTTTTCACAAAATTCAGTCCTCACTCCCTGCATAATCTAGCCACATTAACCATCTTATAGTAATATATATATATATATATTTTTTTTTTTTTTGCTCAGAGCCTTGCATATTCTCTTCCCCTGTCTAAAGTATCCCTTTTTCCCCTTTCTCTATCTTTTCATTCCCAATTTGACCTTGTTAATGTCTATTTGTCCTTTAGATTTTAGCATATGTCCCTTTTCCCTCCCTCCAGAAGAACCTTTTAAAACTCTTCTGTTATATACTATTAATATTCTGTAATTCTCCATCATAACTTATTTAAATACATAATTGTATAATTGGCTAGCATAGTGTCTTACACATAGTAAGCACTCAGATAAAAAAGTAGAAGGTCAAATATAAATGTGAGGGGATATAGATGAGACATTAATTGCCCTGGTAGAATTATGTTTTTCTTATGCCTGAGTTTAGAAAATTACAGACATTATGCTATTATTTTCTGATTAACTGACATTCAATTGCTATATACTTTAGTAGAATGTTGTAAAAAAATCTATTTGTTTTAACATGCTTTGAGAGTTTAGGTGTGCTGTACAATATTTCTTCCTTTTTATCTGTCAGCCTCTATTGGGGAACTCTAGCCTGGATGTGGGCTATATAAACTTAGCTCATGAAATATAAATTTGGTGCAGTGAACTATGAGATAGTTGCAAGGGCTTGCCCACAAATATCTGCAAATTTCATGTATTGCTATTCATATACTGCAATAAAATTACCTCCCTTCAGGGAGTTGGCTGAGAAGAATTAGTATTTAATGTTGGCTTGATAAGTCATATTTTCCAAATCAGTAAATAAAACATTAAGAGGAAGAGACTTGGACAACTGTTCTGTAAAGCTGTAGATTTTAAGACTTGGAGTGAACATGCCTTTAATTACATAAGCTTGTTGGGAGTTTGGTTACCGAAAAGAGATATAATGTTGAATCTGAATTATTTTATGTATTGACATGTTTCTGGTTACTAATAAAATGATCAACACCTGCCCACCTACTAAACTATTTAGGCAAATATGAAAAATCTATTTTTTTCCCTTTTCCAAGAAAGCAGGGAGAAAGCCATAGATAAAGAGAAAGCAGATGTTTTACTTTTGTAAGGAGCAGCAATAATCTGGGGTTGGTTAGCTTCATGACTATCCATCTTAAAGAATCATATTTTCCAGGAAAGTCGTCAATGCTCTTGGGGCTGTTTGAGAACATTTAGGGATGTTTTGTCTAAATACCATAATGTGTGGCTACCACAGGCTTCTGTCTTCACTATATCATCCCTATACAGAAAGTACAGTTGTGTTTAGAAGCAATGTTTTTCCAGTAATTAATCTTTCAGTTTTTTTCTGAATAATTTGATATGATGTCTCACTAAATAAATACCAATATATCAACATGTTCCTTTCTCTTTTTTTCCATTGTAAAAATAGTTACACATTAAAAATTGCCCCCCCATAATACCCATAGCCTCATTATCCTAATAAAACTAATTTCCTGTTTGCATTTAAAATTCAACTCCATATTTATAATACATACATAATTGTATGCCGTTTTTAATAGTTGAATTCTATTTCATGCAGTCATTGGATCATAATTTAATTAATTTCTCCCCATTTATTTAACTTACAGGTTGTTTTTATTTTTCCTGGTATGGATGCAATGACTACTTTCCATTGTATGATTTTCTTAAATTAAATTCTCAGATTATGATCTGGGTTGAAGAGCATGAAAATAATGTTTAAATGGAGGCAAGAAAAAGGCAGTGGACTACTAGCTTCATTAAGGCAATAGTGTAAATTCTTGAGATGAGATTAAAAACCATCTACTGTACTACATCTTAAGTTTTGGCATTTGATACATGGTACAATCTAGTGTAGTGATTATTTGTGTAAGTGCTCTGTCTGCGTTTCTATATTACACACTCTGAGAGCAGGAGCTCCCCTTATTCATCTTCAAAGTACTCATATTATTTAACATAGTGCCTTCCACACAATACCTGCTCAATAAACATTTTTGAAATAAAGAGAATTCATAGAAATTATACTGTATTAGTGTTTAAAGTTAGAATTTTAAAAATCACCCGGGGTAAATTTTAGTTCAATTGTTCCCACCCAACTACTCTTTCCAATGGTATCAATTTATATTTTGTTGAATTTCCTAAAAAAATTACTGGAAAATATTTTTCTGGCTTAAAAGGGATGCATGCACATTTTACCTGAATACATGAGAATCTATATATCAGTTTTTGTTGATGGGATACATACTATTAGATCAATTTTTAATATTTTTAAGATTAGTGTTGCAGTTTGATATGGTTCATGAATTCCAAAAAAAAATATTGGGTTATGTTTGTAAACTGGTCTGTTCCTGAGTGTGAGTAAATTATGATTAGGGCTTTGATTGGGCCAAGTCAGTAGGCTGCTGATTCCTGGCCACTTGGGGGGTGGACACTCACAGATAAAAGACCTGGCAAAGGTCAAAGTTGGAGTTTTGATGTTGGAGTTTTTGAGCTGGAGCCTGGAAAGTAAGCACTCAAAAGAGCAGAGCAACTGAGTCTGTAGTGAACTGAGGCCCAGGGAGAGAGACAGAGCTAGTCGCCTGATAGTCTACAGCTGGCCTTGTGGAGAAAACAGGAGCTAAGTCCAGAGAGAAACAAGCCCCAGGAAGAGAGGAACCCAGGAAGCCTGAATCCTGGCAGTTGTTGGTGGCCATCTTGCTCCAACATGTGGCAATAGACCGTGGTGAGAGTAGTAACTTATGCTTTATGGCCTGGTAACTATAAGCTTCTATCCCAAATAAATACCCTTTATAAAAACCAACTGATTCTGGTATATTGCATCACCACCCCTTTGGCTAACAAATAGAGTTAGTATACAATTTGGCAAAATATTCTCTATATAAATGCCTTTAAATTAAGAAAAGTTTTTATTCAATTAACCATGATTAGCATTTAATTTTGATTTTACCATATTCTGTGTGGGACTCCAAAATATAAGTAGTACCAGTTAAATTACCAGTGGTATCAGTTCAGAGAACAGGATTTTAACAGACTTCTGAAAAAAAGAAATGACACACACGTATTTCTTATGAACTTGAAATACTATGTAGCGTATCAAGGAATACTGCAGAGTTCATGCGCATGGCCTGATCACAGAGAACTATTGATCATGAAACCAATGATGAAATAAAATCTATTGTATATATTCAGTTACCAAATAATATCTGCTATATGACACACCCAATTCCATGGTACAATTTGAAATAGAGATATAGATCATTTGGAGAAGATTCGTGGCTGTTGGGTATTATCTTCCTTACATTTTAACTAGTAGAGCCCTTTATGCCCATTAATGGTTATATTCTATATAATAAATATTATAGTTCTACCCTAATAGCCTGAATTTCTGGCATTCTTTCCTTTATGAGTCATGGTGTCTCTAAAATTATTATTATAGAGAAATTAGGGAAAGAAAATATTCTGTTGAAAGAATATGGGAGAAAAGGAGTGTCATTTTCTGGGGAAGTCACTCTTTGGACAATAATGAAAATCAGACATACTCACAAACTCAGGATCTAAGCCAGGCTATAGAAAAGAGAAATATTTTAAAGAGTGGAAAAATGCTTGAGGAGAAGAGTTATCAGTTACATACACACCAGTCTAATACATTGGCATTTATTACTCTCTGATTAAAGAATCCTGCTCCCATTCCATTCCAACCCCTTATCCCAATCAGGCCAATACAATATTAATGAGTTCTTCTTTCTGGGATATTCACAGAGGAGCCATTGCCTTTCTTAGCCCCTCTTCCCTTCTTCTCCTCGGATACATTTTGAATTAAGCCTCTTTATAGGAGAAGAATAATTGCTGTCCTTTTAATATGTGAGTAGTTATTAAACATTTCTAGGCGATAAAAGTTCAGTTGATTATGCTGCATTTTTGGGTAATGCTATGAAGTACTAGTTTAATATAATTAACATATAATCTTGATTCATTCAACAAATATTGAATGAGCACCTTTTGGGAGCCAGTCACTATCCAAGCAACCTGATATATCAGTGAAATAAGAAGGATGTGTATCATGACCCTCGTGGATTCATATTCTTAAAAAAATAAATAATATAATGTGTTATATACTATTTTATAAATAAGTAAATTATACTGAAATGACATTGAAAGTGTTATGAGAAAATGAAAACAGTATGTCAGGTTAACTGGCAAACCAGGTTATAATATTAAATAGAGTGGTCAGAGTGGGTCTCACTGGGAAATGGAGATTTTTAGCAAAGACTCGAAGGTGTTAAATCAGGGATTATCTAATATTAGGTTCTAGTGCAGGCAATGGTACAGCTATAAATTTTAAGGAAAACTTAAAATCGAGGAAATCTTCTATGAAATAATTATTTTTTTCTTAAAAAGGAAGAACACCTGCTATTTCTAATTACTGGTCTGGGCTTGGCTTTGGCACAATAGCTCTGCAGAGCAGAGTTTGAGACCAGATCCCTATCTGTTTTCTCTGTGTCACTCTTGTGCCAGACAATTTGAAACTTTTATTTTCATCATCTCCCTCTTCAAACCATTGCCAAGTTCTGGAGACTCTGTCTCTGAAATATTTCTTAGATGTCAATATTTCCATTTCCACAGTCCCAATCTTAGTGCAAACTGTGGTCATTTTTTGTCTGGACTTTGGGTCTTGTGATGGATTTCCCCTGGCTCCCTCTAATCCAATGCCATGCTTGCAGTTGGAGCAATCTTCCAGATTGTCATTTCCTTTCCTAAGCCTCTGCAGTAGGCTTCCCATTGCTCTTAGGATAAAATTCAGAATCCTAAAAATGGCCTCCAAATTCTGTTTCTATTTTGTTTTTCTCGTGTAGGGTTACTCTGTCCTTCCTTGTCTACACTCCAGCCACACTAGTTGCCATTTTCTTCTAATTTTTGTCCAGTTTCTTTTCCTGTGCCTAAGAAACTCTATTGCTATACCTTCTCCCAGCTAATACCTATTCATCTCTCAGATCATGTATCTACTATTATTCATTTGCATTAATTCCCTGAATTCCAAGGCAAGAATAGCAATCTATTTTTTTCTAACACTTTTACACACATTAGACATTTTTGGGGGGAGGTGTACAATTCTGTGAGATTTAACACGTGTATGGAGTCATGTACCCACTGCTACAATTAAATTATTTTTACAGGACATTTCTACTCCCCCTTCCCACCCTCCCATCCCCCCAGAATGCTCTAGTTCCTTCTTTTTATAGTCAAATCCTTCCCCTTCCCCAATTCCTTTGCAACCATTGATCTATTTTCCTCCTCTAAACTTTTTCCTCCTCTAAACTTTTTCCATATTATCATATAAATGTAGTCATACAGTGTGTAACCTTTTGAAACTGATATCTTTTGCAGAACATAATGCTTTTGAGAGTCATCCGTATTGTTTTGTGTAGCAATACTTTGTTTCTTTAATTGCTGGATAGTATTCTGTTGTCTGAATAACTACAGTTATTTATATTTTGATTGTTTCCAAATAAATAAATTAATAATCAAATAAATTGATTATTGTAAATAAAACTGCTGTATATGATCTGTTAGTATAAAGAGATTTTTTGAGAACATAAATTTTCATTTATGTAAGGTATGTACCTAGGAGTGGATTATTGAGTCATGTGGTAGGTGTATGTTTAACTTTATAAGACACTGCCAAAATACTTTCCAGAGTGGTTGTATAATTTTGTATTCCCATCAGCAATGTGTGAGAGTTCTAGTTGTTCTACATATTTAGAAGCATTTGGTATTTTCAGGGTTTTTTTGTTTACTTGAATTTTTGCCATTTTTATAGTTGGCAGCAATTATTTCATTATTTTGATTTTATTTCCCTAATGTCTAATGAGGTTGCACATCTTTTCACATGCTTATTGGTCATTTGTTTATCTTCTTTGGGAAAATGTCTAGTCATTTGCCTCCTTTCAGGCATGGTTATTTGTCTTTTTCTTGTTGAGTCCTAAGAGTTCTTTATGTATTTCAGATTTAAAACCTTATCAGATATATGATTTGCAACTATTTTCTCCTATTTTGTATCTTTTTACTATGAATAGGTTCATTTTGACATGTAAAAGTTTTAAAATTTTTGTAAAGTAAAATTATTCTAGTTTTCCTTTTGTCACTTGTGCTTTTCATATCACATTTAAGAACCCGTTACCTAATGTAAGGTCATGAAGATTTATGCTTTTGTTTCCTTCTGGGAATTTTATAGTTTTAACACCTATATTAGGTCTTTGATGCATTTTGAGTTAACCAAGTAACACTTCATTTTATTCAGAATTCTTAATTTTATCCCCTTGATTTATGTCTATCCTTATGCCAATACCACTCTGTCTTGATTACCATTGCTTTGTAATAATTTTGAAAATGGCAAGTGTGAGCCCTCCACTTTGTTCTTCCTTTTCTATATTGTTTTGGTTATTCCTTGCAATTACATATGAATTTGAGTTTTGCCTATTCCATACCTACAAAATAGGCTTTTGGAATTTTGCTAGGAATTTTAATGAACCTTTAGATCATTTTTGATAGTATTCATATCTTAACTATATTGTCTTTCTGACCTGTGTGGTAGTTTGAGTCTTTTGTGGATTCCAGAAAATTATGTTTTTAAATTAATCTATTCCTGTGGGTGTGAACTTATTATAGGTAGGAGACTTTCATTAGATCACTTCAGTTAAAGTCCATTTGATTAGATTACTTCAAGGCCAGGGTGGGTCTTAATCCACTTACTGGACTCCTTTATAAATGAGATGACTAAATAGAGAAAGAAGTTCAGAGAGAAGATCCTGGAAACCAGAAAATGAAATCAACAGAACCTGAGAGAGAAAAGGCCACAGAGACAGAAAGAAAACCACAGAAACAGAGAGAATGGCATGAGATCCAGAAGCTGAAATCAAAGTAACATAGGAGAAAAGAAGCCAGAGCTGAAGCAATGACAGAGATGCTGCCATGGGCTGGTCTTTGGGGGAGAAGGCATCGCTTAATGATACCTTAATTTAAACACTTTCATGGCTTCAGGACTATAAGCTTGCAACCTAATAAATCCCCATTGTAAACCAAACTATTTCGGTATATTGCCCTGCCAGTCTTCATCTAACTAAAACCACCTTGTAACATGCAAACTTGCTGAACTAATTTAATAATTCTAGGACCTTTTTTGTTAGTTTCCTTGGTCTAAGTAGACAATCATGCCTCCAGCAAGTTGGGACAGTTTTATTTCTTCCTTTGTAATCTTTATGCATTTCATTTCTTTTTCTCACCTTATTGCATTGCCTATGACTTCCAGTACAATACTGAAAAGGAGTGGTGAAAGTGCATATTCTTGCCTTGTTCCTGGGATCCTAGGTGAAGGAATAATTGTCCTTCACAATTAAGTATGATATTAGCTGTAGGTGTTTTGAAGATGCCTTTCATAAAATGGTGAGGTACCTGTCTATATTCTATTCCTTATTTGCTAAGGGTTTTTATACAAATTGATGCTGAATCTTGTCAAATACTTTTCTCCATCACTTGGTATGATTATGTGTTTTTACTTCCTTAGTCTATGAACATGATGTATTACATTGATTGATTTTTGAGTGGTAAATGAAACTTGATCATGATTTCTGGATAAAGTTCATTTGGTTATATAATATTTTTCTTCTATAGTGAAATACTTTGATTTGCTAATATTTTATTGAGGATTTTTATTTCTGTTTCCATAACTAATATTAATTAGTAGTTTTCTTTTCTTCAACTGTTTTTGATTTGGATACCAGGCTAATACTGGCTTCATATAATGGATTGGAAAGTTTTCCCTTTTCCTCTATTTTCTAAATGATATTGTATAGAATTGGTGTAATTTTTCAATATTGCTTGGTAGAATTTGCTAATAGCTCAATCTGGTTTTTAATTACAAATTGAAT
The DNA here is from genome assembly GCF_030445035.2 of Dasypus novemcinctus. NCBI lineage: Eukaryota > Metazoa > Chordata > Mammalia > Cingulata > Dasypodidae > Dasypus > Dasypus novemcinctus. The sequence continues at coordinate 43,772,339 of NC_080674.1, read as the reverse complement.
TTCATTCATAGGTATAGGACTATTCAAGTTATAAAATTTTTTCAGTGAGTTTTGATACTTTGTGGCTTTCAGTGATTTGGTTCACTTTATCAAAGTTCTCAAATTATGTGCAAGATTGGTTTGTAGTGTTCCCTTATTATCCTTTAAATGTCTGTGAGGTCTGTGATAATGTACCCTCTTTTATTCCTGACATAGCTAATGCATGCCTTCTCCTTTTCTTTGTCAGTCTGAGTAGTGGTTTATCAATTATATTGATCATTTTCAAACAATCAGTTTTGTGTTTCATTGATTTTACTTTTCTGTTTTCATTTTAATTGACTTCTACTCTGTACTTATTAATTTCTTCCTTCTACTTTATTTGGGTTTATTTTTCTGTGCTTTCACAAATTTTATGGTAGCTTAGATTATTGATTTAATACCTTTATTCTTTCTTATATAAGTACTTCATGTTATACATTTCCCTCTGAGTTGGGGTAGGCAAAATAAAGTCCGTGGGCCAATACCATTGTGCTCATTTGTTTATTGTCTATGGCTGCTTTTGGGCTATAGTTGCCAAGTTGAGTAATTGTAACAGAGACCACAAGGTTGCACAACCTAAAATAATTGTTATCTTGCCTTTTATAGAAGAGATTTGCTGACTTCTGCTCTAAGTACTGCTTTAGCTGCACTTAACAAGTTTTGGTGTTGCATTTTCATTTTCATCCAGTTCAAAGATTTTCTAATTTTTCTAAAAATTTCCTTTATGATCCATACACTGTTTAGAAGTATGTTGTTAAATTTCTCAGTATTTGGGAGGATTTTCCAGATATGTTTCTATCATTGGTTTCTAGTTTAATTCCATTTTTGCCATATAACATAATTTGTATGATTCTAGTTCTTTTTCATTTGTTAAGATCAGTTAAAATACCGGTATATTTAAAATAGTGTGTATTCTGCTATTGAGTGACATGTTTGCATTTTATTTTTAAGCTCTTTCGTTCATTATATTTAAAATTGTGCAATCAACATATTGTTGCCATCATTTAATTGTTGGGTTTAGACCATTTGCATCGGAAACAGCTCATGAATTAGTCCTCCTTCCAAGCAAAATGAACAAAGTGTACTGCTTGAAGTTCTGCCCATGGGGAGAATTACCCCTCCCCACTCTTCTTCAGGGATGCACCAGAAAGGGCTGCCATGCTGCTGCTGTCCTTTTTTGGGTGTACCTGCATATTGTGCAGAACCATCTGTAAACCAGACCCAAATTTTCTCTTCCTTAGTCAACTAATTGTAAGGAACTCCCCAAGAGGCCATAGCTGTGGGCTGGGAAAGGGAAGGTAATGGGGCAGGAGTGGTGACCATGGGCCATTGGACTACTTCCTCATGTAACTTACTTGTGCCTTCAGGATCCACTGGAGCCTTATCTTGTATATACCACTTCCGCTTTATGATGGAGTGCTGCTGTTCATGCCCAACTTTATGGTTTGGTGGGTCAGAAATACTCAGCTCATGAGAGGCAACTCAGGTCTCATGGTACATTGGTGGCCCGTCATTAGGAGTTCTGTCTCTGCTAAGGCCTAGTAACAAGCTAAACTCTGTTTCTCAACAGGAGAGCAGTGGATGGCAGGGCTTTGCTCCAAAATCCTAAGGATCTGCATTATGAGTCTCCTGTAGGGGTCTGTCAAAGACTCCAGATGGCATCTCTATTTGCCACTGACATTTCCAGCATCATTGGATCTGCTGGATCATATGACCCAAGTGGCAGTGCAGATTGTATAACAGAATGGACCTGTTGCAGAGTCTCCTCTTGTTCCGGTCCCCTCAAAATTAGAAGTTTTTCTGGCCACTCAGTAAATGGGCCAGAGTAGCAGACCCAAATGAGAAATATGTCGTCTTCAAAATCAGAAGAGGACAAGTAAGTGTTGTACCTCCTTTTACTTATAGAAGGGGCCAGATGCAACAGCTTATCCTTCACTTTGGGATATCTTGACATGCCCCACACCACTGGGCACCTATAAATTTCACCGAGGTGGAAGGCCCCTGTATTTTTATTGGATTTATCTCCCATCCTCTCATGCAAATGCCTTACCAATAAGTCTAGAGTAGTTGCTATTTCTTGCTCACTAGATTCAATAAGTATGGTATCTTCAACATAATTGGCCAGTGTAATCTCTTGTGGGAAGGAGAGATGATCAAGGTCCCTGAAGACAATATTATGACATAGGGCTGCAGAGTTGATGTACCCCTGAGATATGACATTGAAGGTATACTGTGGACCTTGCTAGATGAAAGCAAATTGTTTCTGGTGGTCCTTACTAATGGCAATTGAGAGAAAAGCATTTACCAGATCAATAGCTGCATACCAGGTTCAAGGTGATATGTTGATTTGCTCAAGCAATGATACCACATCTGGAACAGCAGCCACAGTTGGAGTCACTATCTGGTTAAGTTTACAATAATCCACTTTCATCCTCCATGATCCATCTGTTTTCTGCACAGGCCAAATAGTAGAACTGAATGGGGATATGGTGGGACTCACTATCCCTGCATCTTTCAAGTTTTTGATTGTAGTACTAATCTTCTGCAATCCCTTCAGGAATATGGTATTCCATTAGGAAAGATTGAGTTAGTCACATAAATTTATTCCTCAGTCTTGATGAAAGGTTTATCCTCTGGACATTCCTGGGGTGGGTTAGCAGGCCTTACATGATATATCAACTCTAGTATTTCAGTCTCTATAAGCTTTGAATTCCTCCATCTACAGTATAACAGGGCAGTTCTGATATTTAGACCTCAGTTAATGTCACCATCTTTTGGCCCATATTTCAGTAAGCTACCCTAACAAACCATTAGAGTCCTTTCTAACCCCTTGGGCTGCAATATTGAATACAGAGTCTCTGCTTAATGGGCCCATATCAATAAATTCAGCCTGATCCTACTTTATATTCCTTCCACCATTTCTCCACACCCTTAATACATTTCCACACATATTTCCATCATTTCTGACTATATAAATTGGAAAACTCATGCAGTTCTTTTGGAGTATAGCATATTTCTTCATAGGTCATACTTCATACCCTACGTTTGGAGGCTTGTTGTGGCTTTAGTCTAATTATTGGTCTGGAAGAAAAGAGGAGTGGTGGAGGTGGGTAATGAGAAGGATTAGAAGTGTCTTGTTGCAAGCCAATTACCCCACATCATTCCATTGCAGTTTCATCTTGTGAGACAGGATTAACCCCTTCAAATGGAGGTTGGATGGTAGACTCCTTAGGGCAGACTGGGGTCAGAAGCTATTTCCTCAAGGCAGGCTGAAAGTCTGGTGGCTGTTTCCTCATGGCAGATCATTACAGGTTCACCTGGCAAAGACTCAGCAGAATTTATGGTTTCAATCTCCCCATTACCATCATTTTCAACCCACATGTCCCCATCCAAATTTTTAGGATTATATTCCTTTCTGATCAATGCCCGCATTTTAACAGCTGACTCCTTGCAAGATTGAGGTTTTAGTTTTTGTTGTAACTCTATTACTCAATGATACTCTGGGTCTAGTTTTCAGAGATCTCAGTTCTGCAGTGGTAGGAAACAAGATTTCCTTGCAAGGTACACATAGAAACTTTCATATCTTCATGTGGCCTTTAGTGGCAAATTTGAAACCTTCAGATCATCCCTTTCTTTTGTAATTGTACCCAAAGTATTTAGGAACAACCAGCCAACATCACTGTAAGTTTTAACTCTACAAAACTCTGTTAAGGTGTCAAAAAACACTCTCACAGAGCCTTGCCTCTTATAAGCATGTGAGTGGCTGTATCCAGTGGCGATATTTTGTGTAAATCTATTGCCAGCTCATGCCATGGACTGCCTGTGTCATCTTGATTATTAGAAATAGTCATTAGTGCCTTTGAATCTAGTCAGAGCAGAGATCCAATTAAAAACCCCAGAACCAATTCAGAAATCTAATTTTTAAGGTTCTTTTTCTTAACACCCTACTGCTGGTATCAAGCTATATTAACCAGGGTTCTTTAGGGAAAAAGATCAATCTGATAGGAGATATCTGTAAATATTATGAGATTTTATAAAATCATTTCATGTGACTGTGGGGATGCATAATTCAAAATTCCACAAGGGAGGCTGAACAGTGGGAATTCTGATGAAAGTCCTAGATGAATTCCCCAGGAGGAGCTCATTGGTAGAAGTAGAGATGAAAATTCTCTCTTCTGAGTGCTGAAATAATCACTTCTCCTTTTTAGACTGATGATTGGGTGAGACATCTCATTGCTGAAGGCAATCTCCTCAGTTGATAGTAGATGTAATCAGCCATAGATGTAATCAACTTAATAATAATTTAAGTCCATGAAATGTCCTCACAGTAACAATTTGACCAGTGTTTGCTTGACCCAACTACTGGGCACTATCACCTCACCAAGTCGATAAAGGAATTTATCCATCACACCTAAAAAATCAGATAACTGAGGCACAGAGAGCTGATGTAGTTGCCCCACAGAATCCAGATGGCAAGTGAATAAGCCAGGATTCAACTCAGTTACTCTAATTCCAGGTCCTTCTTTTTCTTTCTTGTTCCTATCAATACTATTCAGGACCTATCATGTATATATGCCGGGTATAGGGAATTTTTTAAAAAATGCCTTTACAGAATTTTACTTGAGAAACAGGTACGCAGACAAAGAAATGAAAGACAGTGTAATAATTACAAGGAAGGGATGTACTTGTTTGCTGCAGAAGAAAAGAGTAGAAAATGCAAAATCTGTTTGAGGAAGTCAGATCAGGCATAGCAAAGGAGGTAGTTGTCTGCCAAGTATTGAAAGGGGGTAAACACAAAGCATAGATCTGGATATGGTATGTTCAGAGAATGAAACTGTTATTTTTCTTAAAATCAGAACAGTTCTGTCTGCATGTGGATGATACATGGCTATTGCATTGGTCAACGCTCAGGTACAGAAAAGATAAACCAGTCAAGCTAATTTAAACAGAAAGAGATTTAATACAGGGATTGAGTATCTTAATATCTTTAGAATAGTCAGAGTACAGGTTCTTCCAGGAATGAGTCCCAGAGCAACACCATAGAACTGAATTACAAAAGGAGCTGTATTCTCTGCCATGATCAGCAAGTGGGGGCATCATCTTCGTCTGGGAAATCAGGAAGCTGCTGCTGAACTCCTGGTGCCAGCACACAGTTTCCACCACAATCCTAGAATCAGAAAGCCAACATCACCACTGTTGGCTCTAAAAGCACTCAGCTGTTCTCTATGCCAAGACGGGTTCAGACTTTCTTACTAGCCATGAAGAGTAGGCTTTACAACTTCTGCCACTGCTGCTACCGAGATCCAAACACCTCCATCACCGTGCCTGTCTGCAGAAATAGCCGAAGCAGCAGAAGTGACTTTTCACTCATTCTGCTGCCCAAGTCTAAATCATATCAGGGTCTGAATCATCTTTGGAACATTAGCTACAGGGAGTCTGAGAAATGCCAGTCTAGTTTCCTGTTTCTGCAGAATAGGCAGTTACACCAAAAAAGGTGAAAGGTTGTTGAAGGAGTTATTCTGCAGCATCTGCCCTTTATGGTGGTAAAAATATGAATGGAAATACATGCCTAGAATTTTTCCTCCTTGCAGAACTTATATCTTCAGTGTAATCACCTTCACATATTATTTACTGTTTTATGATGATGACTCTTTTCCTCAATATAGATTTAGAACTTTTGTTTTCAAGCTGGTTCCAGGGCTTGTGCTTTCTTCTTGAATAGTCTTGTTTATGACAAATATTTGTCTCTTGAAAGTGAATTTGAATTCTGGAAACTACTAAATTGTGGTGAATAAAATGGGTTGTCAAGCTTAGTAATACTGTTTAGATTGAAAACATTCACATGAAAAAAATACACTTGCAGCCAGAGCATTGTCATAGTAAAGAAAACAGTCCTTGCATGGCAGTCCGGGCCAAGTGCCACACCCCAGACTACTTCCTACGCTGCAATCATTAACTCAGGTATTTCATGAACATTGAACATGTTCAATGCTGCAAAGTGTTACATTTAGAACTTTTGTTTACATGGTGTTTTAGAGCTTTTACAATGTACCTTTTTATATATTATCTTATTTAAAATGTACAATAGCTTTGTTTTTCAGAAAGAAACTGAGAGCTAAACACTTTATTTTTAAAATGTCTATCAAAATGAATAGTTCCATTGGATATTTTATTTTGTGAAATTAATTGCATCTGATCAATGCCTTTCACAATCTACCATTGAACCAGCTTGTCCTTTACTTGTGATTTTTGACATTCATGTTTTCTTGGGCTGTGCTGAAATTAGAAAACCCTGACTAAAGATTGCGCTACCTACTTTCCTGTGAATTACATGAGAAATGACATGTTTTTATCACTAATAACTATTATCTTTAAACCTCAAAGCTTCCTTCAAGAGATTTTCACCAAAAGGAAAACGTACATTTCATTTTGCTTGAAACTCATTGAGCAATTTCTCCAATTCAACAATGAGTCTAATTTATAATCCACACATAAAACATCTATTATTTTATAATTGTACTCATACATTTAATTATGTATGAGTATACTGCATATGTAATTTTAATTGTCATGGATTATTCCATTGAATATATATATATTCTCCTTTTGTCTTTTGGCAGTCTTTTCACTCATATATTCTATCAAAAAGGGTAAGACATGGGTGAGTGTTTATGTAATTCAGTTTTATATTTTGATAAATTCTAACTTTCTGTAAGCAGTTATTTAAAAGCTAATTTATTTGCATACCAGTGATCCTATTATTGATTTTTCTAACCAATTCTTCACTATTAAAATTTTAAAAATTTAAAATCTGATAGAATTCTTATGAGGCAATTTCTGAGCACTTCTTTTCCTGATTTAAAGCCCCAGACAGAAAAGAGAAGAAAACAGTCTAGGAGAAACCTTCTACCTTCTCTCTATTTGTCTTAACTTTCATCCATCTCTCCATCCATTTCATTTATCCACCTACCCAATTTTCCGTGCTTATTCTTATGATTATTTACAGAATCCTAGATGTTATCAATGAACAAATGGCTATAAAGTAGAATATAGAAATCTATTATCTAAATGGAAGCCAGTAAAAGCAAAACAAGAAAACCAAGGGCCTTGTGTAGCTGGTATGCACTGTGTAAGGAAAATACATCCCTTGACTCTGCCAGCAAATGTAAAGGTCAGTAAAACAAGATTAGCGGAGGTGATGAAATTTTCTCTGACTTGGCCAATTCACATAAGGATCAGAGTCCTTCTAGTATTCTGAAACTTGAAGCAAATTTACTTGTACATCTAGGAAGTAATAACATGATGGAAAAGTTAACTTTTTCTATCCCGTTCTCATTTATGAATTGAAATCTGAGCTGCGGTCATATGCAATGCACTTCTCATGGTTTATGCAATGGCCTACTTAGACGTCTGCCCAGGGTGCCTCTTATTCTGTGTATCTAGAGTCTATGATCAGTTCATTTGCCATTGAGGAGAAATTTAAACAGCCTCGTGCCTTAGCTCAGCATTATAATAACAAACACTTCTACAATGCCTGCAGTGTGCCCGGCACTGCATGAAACACTGCATGCACATGCACTTATCCTCACCACAAACCCATGAAGCAGGCACTATTAGCTCCATTTTATAGATGTGGAAACTAAAGCACAGAATGTAAGTAACGTGCCCACAGTCTCACAGCTACTGAATGGCACAACTGGGATTCAGGCAGGCTGGCTTCAAAGTCTAGACTCTTGATTGTTGTACCATATGCCTCTTCTACCTTATACTGCTTCTATATTATGTCAACCTCTTTTGTCTTGCTCTTCACTTTTGCCCAAACTATAGTAGCTATGTTCTTTCCTTATTATTATTACCAGCATTTATAATAATTTTCTACTATTCTTTTATTAATAAACAATTTACATGTCAAAGATGCTTTATAATTTAAATACATAGATCAGCTGATCCTTCTAACCATCATCTGAAATGATCAGAGTGAGCAGTATTATTTCAGCCTACATAGAAAAGAAACTGTGACTCAGAGAGATTTTGATCTGCCCACGGTTATACAAACATGAGCTGTAAAGTCAAGAGCTGAACCCAGGTCTTCTGATGGCAAGCCCAGGGCTCACTGACCATGCTGTGCCTCCTCTGTACGGAGTGACTTTCTTCATGCAGATTTTTATCTCCAAGAACATGCTTCTTTCCCTAGACAAATGACACAGAGACTGCTTACTCCTTCATGGGGGTCCTGCCATGACTAATGGCCTGACCAAATCACCAACTCAGAACTCGACGTCTTGTTCAATCAAGAGATGAGTCCATACAACAGCATTTTGTTTCACTTCTTACTGTTCACCCTTGTGATCTTGACCACCCGGTCCTTTTCCTGATTATTCTTGGCTTGTTTCACCTTCCTGTGGTTCATGAGAGATTTGATCAGTTAGCTGTAATTAGTGTTATTGTTACTTAGAAAAGACCCTGACCTCCTTTGTCGTGGAATTAATAGATACCAGGAATGGAAGGCTATAGTATTATTCTGGGACTACTAGAGTTTTACCAGGAAATCTGACTCACCTTGGTGTCCTTAAAAATCCTACTCCAAGCAATAAACTTTATTTTGGAGCAGTAGCTGGCTAACTATTAATATGATGGACACTGTCAGATTTCAAAAATGAATTTCACTTCTAGAACATGACAGTCAATTTCTGGTTGATGAAGTTTCTTATGTCTCAGTAAAATCACCAAGCTGCTTATGCAATCTGAACAATTTGCTGGCAATTCAAGAGGATAAATAGCTACTAAATGTTGCATAAAAAAAGAGATCAGGCAAAGAGCAGGCACAAAGTTATGATCAGACAGAACCTGTACACAAACAAAAGAATGAAAAGGCCAATTGAGATTCTAATTAGCATTTTGGCTCTGAAGTCTTAAGCATGCTATCTTGGGTATATTAAATACTCTGACCTTCTGTAATCACTTAGTGAGTCAACTCTTTCCACAACAGATTGAATTTAGTTTAGCATCTCTCTATGGTATCCTGGCCAGACCACATATGGCAGTTGTAATAATCTATCAACAGCCCAGAAAGAGCTACAAGCCCTCAAGGAGCACTGAGAGAAGAGAAAACTAAATAATGAATAAAAATAATTTCTAGATTTGACAGAGGTATGAGCTGATAAGTATGAATATTTATCAAGTAGGATTTTATTGGCAACTCAGCCCTCCCGGTATTGCTTCAGAGCAGCTGACCCAATATCTAAAATTCTCTAAGAGATTGTAGTCTTTGCAATTTTGTTATTGTGAAAATTGTAATTATTTTTTATTAGAAATAATAATCCACAGTATATTTTGGATATGGTGATAAAAAATTATGCCTTTCCCCTGACATGTCATAGGCAATCAGAAAACATTGTATAAATATACCTATGGTGTAATGTTTAGGACTCCCAGGATATACAGAAATCAGACCATGGACATGTAGTCAGACACAAATTTGTTCCTGGTGATTGTGTTTTTTCACATATACATTCACATCTTGTACAAGTAGATTCAATTTTTTTTCTGTTTTATATTATAAACTTATGTTCCATTGCATAACTTGTTATTTCCTTCTATCAATTGCAAATTCAATCCTTTTAACTATCTTGTACTCTTTAAGTTGGTTGTCTACTTATTTATAATGCTATTCTTTCATTTTCAGTTCTTATCAAAGTCCTTTCTGTGTTCTGCCATTTTCCAATGGTTCTTTATTTTTCTCTAGCTCCTCTCCATATCAATCAGTATCTTATTTGAAATTCAACAAATGTTTCAAAGTGATTCTGCAATGTTCTTAAATACATTGAATTTTCTGGAAATAAATTCAGAAAATTTATTTCAAACTGTGACAATTTGAAGTTCTATGCATCCTAGAAAAGATCATATTCTTTTAATTAACCATTTCTTGTGGATGTGGAGCCTTTTGTTGCATTAGATTCAGTTAAGGTATCTTTTGATTAGATCATTTGATTTGATCACTTTAGGGCTTTTGATGGGACTATGTCAGTGAGGCATGAACCAGACTGAGTCTCTGCTTTCTTGCTAGGGTCTTATATAAACTGAGAACTGAAAGCAGAAAAACTGAAAGACAGCTTCCAGTGTGACCCTGCCATGTGAGAGAGAGGACCACAGGGAGACAGAAAAAACCCCAAAGGCTGAGAGAGGGGCTGGAGGCTGGAATCAGTGGAGTAGGCCTGAAGTGAGGAGAAGCCACGTTTTTGCTTTGCCATGTGGCATGAGTCCAGGATCTGACCAGCAGCTGAGCTTTGGTGAGAAAGCATCTCTGATGATGTCTGGATTTAGACATTTTCACAGCCTTGGAACTGTTAGCTTTTACCTTATGAAGTCCCCATGATAAAAGCCAACCCATTTCTGCTGTTTATTCATTGGCAGCTTTAGCAAACTAAAACAATAGCTAATTCTTTATTTGTATGTAATTAACTCAGGCAAACCCCGTATTTTTAGTTTCCCTAGTGGACAACAAATTTTCCTTCACTCAAACCCCTTTAGGAATATTGTCTTCCTTTCTGGTTGCTGACTGACTTTGTGGTTGAGATTTTCTCTTGAGACTGTCTACTAACAATTAATAGGAAACTAGCGATTCTTATTTACTTGATGTAGTTCATAATTCTTCAAGGACTGCAATTTACCACAATTGGTGAAAGATGGCCAATTCTATAACTATTGTTGAATAGCCCCAGACTGTGAATTTGCCAGTCCCAGTTTGATTATAGACTGAACCTCTTCATGATTTCATGCCTTCAAACAATTAGTTGCTAAGATACTCTTTGTCAAGCAATCCAGCAATTCAACAGGGAAAAATTAGTTTTCTTTTTGCCAAGTCACTCTAGTCAAAATAGGTGAACTGTAATACAAATATAAAAGATTATGGAGCTAAGAACTCTTAAGCCCTGAAATAATGTGGAAAACTGTGATGTGTGAATATATGCATTTTCTGAGGAAAGGATTCCTTAAAATTGCTAGATCCCTGGGACCATACACCGTGCCTGACACATCATTGAATCTCAATCAATACTATTTGAATGAATTAACGAGTGAAATAATTCTAAAAGTTGTCCCCTCATTTTTAAAAAAGGAAGTCTAGGAAATCACTAGAGGCAGATTTTGCTCTCAAATTCTCTCTACTTTCTCCTTTTTGGTATTCTTAGAAGGTAGGTATTGGAACTTCTGGGTCTATCCTTCTCTTTCATACTTTCCAACTCTTTTTCTCTTTAGGATATGTTCTGAAAAATTCATCATAAGATACATAGATCACAGAAAATATTACATTAAAAAATATGAGAGATTCCCATATACCTCACACCGCCACCCCCCATGCCCCCCCCCGCCCACTTCTCCCACATCAACAACCTCTTCCATCGTTGTGGGACATTCATTGTATTTGGTGAATACATTTTGGAGCACTGCTGCACCGCATGGATTGGAGTTTACATTGTAGTTTACACTCTCCGCCAGTCCATTCATTATATTACAGGATATATAATGTCCTGCATCTGACCCTGTAATATCATTTAGGACAGCTCCAAGTCCTGAAAATGCTCCCAAATCACATCTCGTCTTCCCTCTCCCTGCCCTCAGCAGTTACCATGTCCACTGTCTCCACATCAATGATAATATTTCTTCCATTGCTAGAGTCACAATAGTTCTATAGTAGAATACCAGTAAGTCCACTCTAATCCATATATATATACCTTTTGTTGTGTTAGATAGAGTTTTTTATTTTTTATTTTATTTTTATGATTAAATTGTGTTTTTTATAAGGTACATAGATCACAAAAAAAGTTACATTAAAAATATAAGAGGTTCCCACAACACCCCCCCCCCCACTCCTCCCAAATCAAAACCTCTTTCATCATTGTGGCACATTCATTGCATTTAGGGAATACATTTTGGAGTACACTGCACTGCATGGATAATAGCTTACATTGTAATTTACACTCTCCCCCAGTACATTCAGTGGGTTATGGCAGGATATATAATGTCCAGCATCTGTCCCTGCAATATCACTTAGAATAACTCCAAATCCTGAAAATGCCCCCACATCTCATCTCTTCTTCCTTCTCCCTGCCTCAGCAATTACTGTGGCCACTTTCTCCAGATCAATGCTACAGTTTCTTCCATTACTAGTCACAATAGTTCTATAGTAAAATACCAGTAAGTTCACTCTATCCATATTTATTCCTCCATCCTGTGGACCCTGGGTTGATGATGTCCACTCCACCTCTATATTGAGAGGGGGCTTAGATCCCACGTGGTTGATGGATGCAATTCTCCTCCTTGGAGTTGTAGGCACTCTAGTTCCCCAGGTGTGGTGGTTGACCATCTTCACTTCCCTATTAGCCGACCTGTGCAAGTCCAACAAACTGGAGAGTAGGAGCTGCAACTCTGCTGAGGCTCAGGGCCCAGATGGCACATGGCCAGTCCAGAGATTGAAGTCTCCTGGGTATACACCAACCCCAGTGCCAACCACAGGTTCAGTAAAAGTGGCAGAAGAGTAATATGTAGAAAGGTCACATCTGAGTCCAACTCCATCACATTCAGGAACACAAATTCCAAAATAGGGCCCACTGACAAGGCACTGAACTCCAGAGCCAAATGCCATGATTGTAGAACCTGTGTGTCTCCAAAGCCCTCAGGGACTAGTACCTGGGGTTGTATCTACTTTGGCTATCTCTGGGATCCTGCTGAGGCGTGCATAAACGTGACCCCTCTGATGACCTCCTGACTCTTTTTTAAGACTCTTAGCCATATATACTCATTTGTCTTTACCATTTCCCCCATTTTTTCAAGACCTTTTTCTAGTTGCATCACAGGTTAGTGATTGGTAGTAATCCTTCAGCACCAGGGAGACTCATCCCTGGTAGTCATGTCCCATGGTGGGGGGAAGGTAATGCATTTACATGCTGAGTTTGGCTTACAGAGTGGTCACATTTGAGCAACATGGAGGATCTCAGGAGGTAACTCTTAGGCCCCCTGCAGCTCTCGGCCTAGTTCAAATTTCAGGCACACAGGCTCATAAGCATAGTCATCAGTATCAAGGTCTCATCATTAGAGCATCCTTCTTCACTGGTCTTTGCCCTAGCACTTGGGGGATCTCCCAGTAGCCTAGCATTAGACCTTGAAGTTGATGGCCACTTTTTTTTTTTTCACTGCTAAATAAATTTATTTACTTATTTATTTTACATTAAAATGATGACCACTTTTAGCTGACCTGTTTTTCAGAAATTCTTCATAGTTTCTTGTCCACCAAAGTTCCTTTCCTCAATTTCGGATATAGTTATTGCTTTAAAATGATGACTTCCTATCATTTTTAGAGCCCCTGGATGGTCAGAAGTGAGGGAAGTGAGACATTGTGTGTCTTTAAGTAGAAGTGCTAACATTTCTTCCAAGTGTCATTTGAAGTCAATGACTACTCATTTAAAAGAATATCAAACAGAACTGTTTTTAGGTCAAAAATTAAGAAAAACCCAATGAATGAAACAAAATTACCCACAATCCTAATATTACAAAATTATTACCATTGCTATTTTCCATAAATACTTTTTCACTTATCAGTACTTTACTATTTCTTTCTCACTCAACTCAGGGTATGGAGGAGGGGACATCTTGGAATTGGGATATCCCAATTCTTGGAACAGTTTCGGGTTAAATTATTAGAGAAAGATAATGTAATATGAATCAAAAGGAGGTAGAATTTTCTTTAGCAGAAGAAGACCTAAAACATATGCTTACAGTATTCAGAAGATGATGCATAGAACTAGGAAAGGCTTTCAGTAGGAAATTAACTTTCTGCACATAAGATGCATGTGATGATTATTATTGTTATTGCTATTATTTTTTCAGGCAACCAAAAATTTTTTTATAAAGAGAGACAATCAGAAACTTGTAACACAAGATCAGACTTACTGTCTTTCTTCCTTTGTATACTCATACTCTCTACCCTGCACAAACTGGGTGTTAGAATAGCATGAACCGTAGGCCAGGAAGTTAAGAAAAATTCTAAGGAACTGGTAAAACTGGAGCTTGCTAACCACTGGGGAAATGGCCCCAGCTCTGCTTTAAAGAGGATAAGTAGAAGGACTTTAGGCTAGGAGACAATGTTAAAAGGGTTAAGGCAATGGGAGAGGAGGATAATAAGGTAGAAGATGGGGATATATGGACTATTCTCCACTAATGAAGGTAACATTCACTGGGATCCCCAGAAAGGTTGAAAAGTGAATCTCCATGTTTCTTAAAGCACTTTGAAATGGATTAAACTAGAAGTAGAAAGTTTGTCTTGTTTTGTCCGTACAGTTTGTGTTGTCCGTACAGTTGAATTCTACCTCCGTGAATCTAGAGTCAAGCATTGATTGAAACTTTTTTTGGTTTCTCATGGCAGGGGAAAGGGAATTGACCATGTGTCTCTTCTGCACCTGGTCAATGACAGGCATGTAATTCATTTTCCATGTGGGCAATGAGAGTAAGCTTGGCAGGTAATCTCTTTTTGTTTCTATTGGACCAGAGAAACAGTAAGATTTATTCCTCTGCCTGTAGCACTTTTGCTTGGTTAACTTCCATTCTTGTGTCCCAGTTGAGATGTTCTCCCTCCAAGATGGTTTCTTTCACCTTAGGAGATAGCTCCCACTGTGATAGTTTGAGGTTATTTTATGAATCCTAAAAGAAAAAGGTTATATTCTTAAACTAATCCATTCCTTTGGGTATGATATCCTTTGATTGCATTAAATTCAGTTGAGGGTCCTATGATTAGATTACTTGATAAGATTGTTTTAGGACTATTTGATTGGACTATTTCATGATTGAGTTGAGTCTCTGCCCTCTTGCTGAGTCTGATATAATGGAGATACAGAGAGAGAGACACAGGAAAAGGGAGCTCTGCCGTATTTGATCCGGCCATGCGAGACAGGACTCCAGGTTTGTCTACAGCTGCAGAAAGGCAGAGAAGCCCTGAGAGATTGAGAGGAGACCCAGAAAGAGACAAGCCCTAGGCCTAGTTGCCCCCAGCTGAGCTCTGGGAGATGGTAGATTCTGGAGGGGAGGGCAGAGACCTCGGCAGAAATTGATGGTCTGCTTGCTTTGCTATGTGGCCAGACAACAGGATCACTGGTAGTTGACTTTGGTGAGAAAGCATCTCTGATGGTGCCTTGATTTGGACTTTTCACAGCCTCAGAAATGTAAACTTTTACCCCACATAAATCCCCTTTGTAAAGGCCAACACATTCCTCTTTTGCACCAGCAACCCTTTGGCAAAGTCTACCAATGTGAATTTGGAGTCAAGAGTTGATTGAAACTCTTTTGGACATATGCTCACATGGCAGGGGAAGGGGAATTGACCATGTTGCCCTCCTCCACTGGTCAATGGCAGGCATCTAATTCACTTTCCAAGTGGGCAATGATGGTAGGTTTTGCAAGTGAGCTGATTTTGTTATTATGGGAACAGCAAAACAGTAAGGTTTATTCCTCTGCCCGGAGCACTTTTGTTTGACTAACTTCCACCTTTATGTCCCAGCTGAGATGTCTCTCCCTCCAAAAAGGTTTCTTTGAGATTAGGTGATATTTCCCACCTTCCCCCATTCTCTCTCCCATATATTTAGCATGGTATCCTGTGCTACTTCCATCCATCCCAGCTTTTACACTTTACATGGCAATCATCTGTTTATAGTTCCCCAGACTGAAGCACAGAAGGGTGTGATCTCTTTTTACCACATATATGGTTGCACTTAGGGCATCTATTATTGTGCCAGGCCTACTGCAGGCACTATGTTTGCATTACTGGTTGCCTCTGTCCTTAAAGTGCTAAATAATAATAATAGATAACTTTTGTATAGTGATTACCAGTGTGCCAGGCTGGGTTCTAGAAATGTCATGTATATTAAATCATTTAATCCATACATCAGACAGGTAATATTTAATCTGTACAGTAAAAAGTTGGGTATGATTGAATCCACATTATAGATAGGCACAAAAAGTCAAATAACTTGCCAAGATCACAGTACTAGAGAATGGTAAAACAAGAATCTTAAGTGTCAACTTATTAACTGACAATAGCTACAATATTATCCACTTCTCAACTAAGATATTCTCTACCTCCAATAATAATATGTTTTTCCACTTAAAGAGACCCATTGCCCTGGAATAACTCTGTTATAAACATAAATAAATATTCTCCCAAAAATGACTTCAGAGGTCAGATAGGAGCCAAGTTTGTGAGAACTGTACTTGCACACCAGAAGACAATTGTTTTCCTGTAATGAGGTCAAAGGAAATCATTTACCAAATAAGATGAAAGAAATGAAACAGGATTAGGTTTGCTAATAATGTTCTTGACAAAGAAGATAGATGTTTTAGTTTAATCATTCACCTGACAGAGATCCAAAAAAGAGGCCAATAGATCTGTAGAGTCATGTTTCCAAACGGTAGGTTTTTTTCCTTGTTACTGAAAGTATGCATGCATAGGTGGACAAAATTTCAGGTATGTAGTTGAAATTGAATTCCATTGAATTTTAGCCCCCTTTTCCCTCAGACCAGCTATATAATGCCACCAGAAGTATGAATATAGCTAGGTTTAACATGGGAGTGTGGTTAAGGCCTTGTAACAAAAGGTGAGGTACTTGGTTTAGAGTCTCAGTTTGCCTGTCAACTAACATGGTGAGCTTGGCCAATCAATATTTTTGTGTTTCAGTGCCCTCCTCTATATGTAGCTCTCTGTGACCAAACTAGGTCCTGATCTTTGGCTTCAACTCACTCATCCAACCTTCCAAATGCACAGCACAAAAAATAAGAGAAGAGTTACTGAAGAATAAGGGAAGAGTTCTATCTTATTTTTTAGTAGCAGACCTGTAACTAACCCAATCTCAAAAATAATGACTCCCAGAGGGTTGCCCATCCTCAACTAATAGAATTGAAGATGGATCCATCTAAGTGATTTTTGGAGCTTAGGCTACTTCAAAGGTGGGAAGGGGTGCTATGGTATCAGAATGCTTTCAGTTAAAGTAGAAAAGTAAAGCAACCTGGCTTGTACATTAAGAGCACAAAAATTTCACATAACTTCCAAGGGTAGGGTAGGCATGAGACTTGGAATACAAAATCTCCGAACTTACTTCTCTGAGATTGTATTGCTTTTACTTTTCTTATGTTTGTTTCATCTTCTGGCTGGTTGAAAGATGACAGCAGTTGTTTAGGCATCATATTTTTCAAATATGAAAATTTCTGGAGGAAGAAGAGTCCATTTCTTTTTTCTTTCTCCTACTTAGGAGTCTTAGGAGTGAACAAGCCATTCCCAGAAGTATCTCAGCAGGTTCTCCTCATGTCTTATTGGCTGGAATTTTATTAAATACCTATTCATATGTCAATCAGTGGCAAGAACAGTTTGTTATGACTGGTTTAGATGAATCAAGATTTATTCTTTGGCGATTGAAGTAATGAATGCACAACTATGTGATTATACCAAATACCAATGATTGTACAATTTGGATAAATTGTATGCTTTATTAATATGTATCAATTAAATTGATTTCTTTAAAAATATTTACTCTTAGAGCTGGGGGTGGCTACAATCATCTTTAGAAGATAGAAGTATCTGGATAAAATAAGGCTTAGTAAGGAGAAGTGGTCAAGAGTGTTCGCCAGAGTCACCATGGGAGACAATTAAAAGATAGGCATCCAAACTCAGCATGTAAATGCAATGCTTTCCTCCCAGCACGGGACATGACACCCGGGGATGAGCCTCCCTGGCACTGAGGGATCACTACCAAGTACCAGCTGATGATGCAATGACCTTGAATTAAAGGTTCAACGCAGACCAGCAGAATATCCCTGTCCACATATAATAACAGGAGTTAAAAATGCTGTTTGACCTAAATTAAAGGGGAAATGGAAAGGACAAATGAGTTTATATGGCTATGAGTCTCTAAAAAAGAGTCTGGAGGTTGTCAGAAGGATTGCCCTTATGCACACCTGAGCAGAGTCTCAGAGACAGATAAAGTAGATACAACCCCAGGTATTGGTTCTTTTGAGGGCTAAAGAGACCCACAGGTTCTATGGACATGGCAGATGGGGTTCACTGCCATGTCAGTTGGGCCTTCTTTGGAGCTGGTGTTTCTGTGTGATGGAGCTGGACTCAGATGGGATCTCTTTTCACAAGCCTTTCATACTACTTTACTGGAATTGTAGTTGGTGCTGTAGCTTAAGATACATCTAGGGGATCTGAATCTCTGGACTGACAATATGATAGCCAGGCCCTGACCTCAAAAGACTTCAGCTCCTACACTCTGATTTATTGGACTTACTCCACTCAGCTAACATGGAGTTGAAGAATGTCAACCACCACACCATGGAGCCTAGAGTGCCTACAACTGAAAGCAGAAGGATTGCATCCAATATCCATGTGGAATCTAAACCCCCTCTTGACATAGATGTGGAATGGACACAACCAAGCCAAGGTCCACAGGAAGGAGGAATACAGTAAGGATCAGAGTGGACTTAATGATATTCTATTCATGACTATTGTGGTTAATAATCAATGTGGCATTGATGTGGAAAAAGTGGCCATGGTGGCTGCTGGGTGCAGGGAAGGGGAGGAAGAGAAGAGATATGGAGGCATTCTCGGGACTTGGAGTTGTCCTGGGTGGTGCCCCAGGGACAATTGCCGGATGTTGTATTCCTCCCATGGCCCACTGGATGGAACGTGGGAAAGTGTGGGCTATGGTGTAGAACACGGGACATGGGGTACAGCGATGCCCGGAGATGTACTCACCAGACTCAATGGATGTGACATGATGATGGGGGAGAGTGTTGTTGGGGGGGGGGAGTGGTGGGGTGGGGGCGAATGGGGACCTCATATTTTTTTAATGTAATATCTTTTTAAAAAATGAATAAATTGAGTAGAATTTGAAAAAAAAAAAAGAAAGATAGGCATCATTGGGGAGGGGGCCTAATTATGGAGATCCTGATGCCAGAGAAACAGGCACACCAGCCCACCTGTGGAGAGGGCAGTATAGTCACCATGGGCAGCAGACTCAGGTTCCAGACCTGCACTACCACTCTCTACATATATGAGTATGGGCAAGTCAGTTAACATTACTGTGCCTTAGTCTCATAACCATTGGAGAAGGGTAATAATTTCCCCATATCGGGACTGATGTTAAAGTGAGATAACAAACATAAAACATCAAAGGGAGCTTGGCACATCACAGATGGTTAATTATTATGAGGTTAATGTGATCGGCCCTCTTGGAACAGAGTAATTAGCAGAGTAGGCCACATTGTGAATTCTCAATAGTTGAATGACTGTTGTAAAAATCACAGTATCTAACCTTTATTGAGTGTTTCTTGCCTGCCAAGGGCTGTGTGTTGCTTCTATTAACAAAGAGTCACCGAATGCCCACATGTGTCAGACACTGTTCTTGACACTGGAGATTCAGCAGTAAATAAAAGGGAAAAACACCTCTGTCTTAAGGAGTTTGCAGCCTAGTGGGGAATTCAGACACAGGTAAATACATAAAACATATATTGTGTGAGATGGTGTCTAGTACTAGGGGAATGAAGATGGCAGGGAAGAGAGATAGGAAGGGTTGGAGTGGGGCTGCAAGGCTAAATAGAGAGGGCAGGGAAGGTCCTTCTTGAGACAATGACATGTGAGCCAACCACTGAAAGGGGTGAGGGAGTGAGCCATATGGCTCTCTGGAGGAAGAGAACTCCAGGCAGAGGGAATAGCAAGGGCCAGGGCTCTTATGTTGGAGCATGCTGGAAAGTTCAAAGAAGAGCAATGAAGATAGTGGAGCTGGAAAACAGGACCAAGAGAACATCAGGAGAAGGCAAGGTCAAAGGGGTGGAAGGAGAGAGGGGTGCGGGAGTTTGTAGTATTTTGCAGGTGAATTTAAGGACTCTGGATGTCACTCTGAGTGCTATGGAGAGCAGTGAAGGGTCCTGAGCAGACGTATGACATGGTCTTCCAAAGCTCTTTTGATTTCTTCTCAGAATTCCTTTTAGACACTAGTTGGAGGCTTTTAGTTCATCACCTGTGTATCCTAACTGCTACTTCAACATTTTTATCCTTGTCCTTCTGTGTTGCATCCTCCAATTCATTAATTGCTTCTTTGTCAAAAACTAGTGTTCATCTAGTTTGTTTTTAGTGTTTCATTATTTTTATTTTTAAAACATTTACTTACTTTTATATATTGTATATCTATTTTTATTTAATTTTTTCTTTCCTAATTATTCTCTTTAAATGAATGTTATGCCTCCATTTATTTCTAGGAACACCCTAAATGCTTTTAAAAAATGCTTAGGTGGCATATTCTTAACTTACAGATCACTTGAAGGGGCTTCATATTCCCACTATGGACTTTGTTGGT
The DNA here is from genome assembly GCF_030445035.2 of Dasypus novemcinctus. NCBI lineage: Eukaryota > Metazoa > Chordata > Mammalia > Cingulata > Dasypodidae > Dasypus > Dasypus novemcinctus. The sequence continues at coordinate 43,751,928 of NC_080674.1, read as the reverse complement.
TGCCTTTCTTAGCATTAGGTTTCTTCCTATGTTATTCAGACTCATTTTTGAGTGGGATGATTTTATCTTTTCTCCCTTTTTTTTTTCCATGCCTACTTCCTCCTCATCTAGTGGTTTTTTCTGTTGTCTCCATCTAGCCCTCTGGGACCCCTGTCTAGAATCAGGTATTTTGATGGATTGTGCTCTGGCTTTGTGGTGATGTTGTATATAGTTGATATCCGGTCTGGGAGCCAGTTCCTGCATGTGAGCTTGTGCTTTGTCATCCAGCTCTAATGAGCCCATAGTTTGTGAAGGTTTGGATCCAAGATCAAAGCAGTTTTATCAGCTTCCTCCTGTGAGCAATGGGGAGGGGAGATGGGTTAGGAAGAGGTGAGTACGTCCATTCTAGCACCTGCTTCAAGCAGCGAACCTGGATGGCAAGTGATGGCACTTGTCTCCTGTGGACTATTTAGTTCTTCTTGCTTGCAGTCACTGGAATCTCAGTCACCTGTCCCTGTGTCCAGACTAGGAGACATGGCAAGTTCTGGGCTTTAGCCATATTCACTGCTTTGCATTTTTGTTGCAGGTCTAATCTGCAAAGATCATCCATCTGTTTTTTAAGGCCAGTAATATATTTAATTTTTTTCTCTTTTTGTATTTTCCAATGATTGTTTTAAAAGAAAAAGGGTATGCCAAAGTATGAAGTTAATTCACCATCTTGACAGGAGTTCCCAAATAGGTTTTGAGGTAGAAATTTAGAATGTGAGTTGTGTCAGTAAGTTTTGTAACCAAGGCCAAATCAATGTTATTCTAACTATATATATATTTTCCTAAACAATTACTAGGTTATTGTTTCCCAGTTTGCTTCAGAACGATGGTTCATATATTTTCATAGGTATATTAATAACAAAAAGCACCTCACTTAAGTAAGTTTGAGAAATGCTTGGTTTAACAAAATGGGAGTTTTCCATTGATGGTCTTTTCAGAGCCTTATGCATGCTTATGTACATTGTGAATTAGCTAAAGGAAGATGAAATGTGCCTATTCTCCCAAACTCAATTAAACAAGAGTATTTTAAAATTATGTCACACTTCTTAATTTCTTCTGGAAGAGTATTCCATAAAACACAATGTAAAAAATGCTAATACTGACCAGGAAAAAATTATATGTGTATATTTACATATGCATGTGTATATATGAATTTACATAAATAATAATTTGTATATAAATTATGAATACATGGAAAAATAATTGTGCTATATATCATTACATATAACTCTATATATAGTTAATGTGTTTTCTCTGTATTATTATATACCATAGGCGCCCTTTATGTTATAAATTGTAATGTGAATAAGAAAGTCATTGAAAAGTGTTTTGTTTTCCTTTTTAATCAGAAGAAAGTAGGAATTAGGAATTATGAAGTAATAGAATGTCAGAATGGAAGAGACTTATGATATAGAATTGAAACTTTCAATTTATGATAGAGATTTATGATATAGAATTTAGTACTTTTCAAACTTTTTAAACTTTTCTCAAATTAAATTTTGTATGAAAACTCAATATATATAAATTGAGAGGGAGAGAGAGTGAGAGAGAGAGAGAGAGAGAGAGAGAGATATGCATTGCTTGAGGTGGAATTGGAGAAATGGAGACCTGGGGACCTCTGAGAAACTTCCAGATGCCTTGTTATAAGACTAGGGGTGTCAGGTCCTAAAAAGTTAAAGCGGTTTCTCAATGTCTGATGGCTATTTAGGGCCAGAAGAGGGACTATATTCAAGATATCATGACTCTTAGTCCAGTGCTTATCCCCCCACAATGTTTGCTTTTTTCATTTCTTCAAATGAAACGCCAATCAGAAATTTCCCAGGAAAACTAACAAAAGGATGATAATGGGTAATGTCCATCCCAAAAAACAGAAGCTATCTACGCCACAAACAAGACAATTCCATCCATCTGGCCCATGGAATCTAAGCCCCTCTCAATCAGAAACAGAGTGGGCATCACCATCCTCAAATCCTCAAGATTGAGAAATGAATAGACATAAGGGGGAATGCAAACTATGGACTAAAGTGGACTTATTATTCCAGCAATGGAAGAACTTGTGACATTGATACAAAGGCAGTGGCCATGAGAGGTTCTGAGGGAAGGGAGAGGGAAGAATAGGTATAATATAGGGCATTTTTGGAACACTGAAATTGTCCTGACTCACATTTCAATAACGGATATAGGCCTTCATAAATTTTGTCAAAACCTATAAAATTGTGTGGTGCAAAGTGTAAACAATAATGTAAACTCTGGACCGTGGTTAGTAGCAATGCTTTAATACGTGTTCATCAATTGTAAGAAATGTACCACACTAATGAAAGATGTTGTTAGTTGGGAAAAGTGTGGGAGGGGAAGAGGGTAGGGCATGTGGGAATTCCTCTCTATTTTCAATGTAACATTTATGTAATCTAAAGCTTCTTTCAAAAGGAAAAACAAACAAACAAAAACAAAACACAAAACAGAAGAAAAGTCCAGCTCCTCTGGTTGAAGGAGGCAGAATAGCAGCCAGTTTTCTGGTATTGGCCCTCATTAGTTTTGGCAGAATTGTTTAAGATTTATATATTAAACCTGGCAAAAACAATGCACCTGGCCTTTCAAAACCAGAGAAGACACCACTAATACACATGCATGGGGAAATCCTCATACCCATTGGGTCCCTCCCCTTCCAAGCCATCATGGCTCATAGCTTGAAAAGAAACTCACTTTGAAGTTTTGGTACTGTTCTTTGTTAAATAAACAGATAATAAAAGTTTGATTTTTAATTTTCAGGAACAGACTAAAGATTTCCTTCAAGACTAACCAAATGAGCTGGCATGAGTACAACTCAGTTTGGTGAATCAGCCCCTTTCTATGAGGTCAATTAGTGCCAACAGGCACCGGAAGAAAGAAAGCAGCCTCGTTCAGAGTAGCGAGTCTTTCCTTTGTGTGCTCGATTCCATGACGGGAAGACATTACATATTCCTCATTAAGAGAAAAATCATGTCTTTGGCCTTGTCAAGTGCTGCCAAATGATTCAAAGAAAGTTGAAAATGAGTCACATGGACCATTCTGTGGGTTTTCTGCCTTTTGTTTTTCCTACTTAGAGAGTGAATAGGAACTTAAAAATCTAATTACTTAGTGTTGATCAAGTGACATGAGAGAGGTATGTGGTACAAGAACTTTTTCCTAAACTCATCTCCGAGATATAGGCAATGGGAATCTAACTCCTGGGACAATGAGGGATTTCATGGCTGATGTTAGGAACCTTCCCTCCTCAGAAAGAGGCAAGGAATCCTGTCTCCAGGGACTCTCCATCTGAGAACACTAAACAATAATTATCACATATCTGTCAGTAGAAGCAACATTCAAGAATATGATATATATATATAAAATGAAGGAAATGACAAAGAACAATTAAATAACTTTTTCCTGTTAGAGTCTCTGTAATCTTTTGTTTTACCTTTGCTTTTTACCTTGGAACTCATTTTTAATTAAAAGACCTACATGTAAATCTGTTCTACTTCTGGTTTAATTGTCTACTTTATGATTCTATAAACTCTAGAGACACTTTTGTTACTATTCAAAGAATGGTGCTTACTGAGTCCTAATCCCTACTCTTGACCCTGTTTAGAAGTTGTGTACAAGCAGGTACAGTGTTCATTGACTTATTGATTATCGATTTTGACACATTATATTGAGCACACACTATGTGTTAGAAATCATACTAGCTGCTGGGACAGAGCAGTGACAGTGAGAGACACTGTCCCTACCTCAAGCAGCTCTAAATCTAGTTATCCTTTCTATTATCATATCTATTCTATGAATTCACATTTTTGAATACTTAAAACTACAACCCATTTATTCTTTTGAAGCAAGAATGTCTTGTTCCCAAAATGCTTGTAACATGCAAAATGCAAGACACTGCAGATGGAATTAGTTGCAATGGATGCATGAGGAGCTAAGCGATACTGCCCATAGAGGTGATCAGCTACCCAGAGACTAGGCCATCCAAAAAAGAGGGTGGTAGGGAAGCAGATTTGGCTCAACAGATAGAGCATCTGCCTACCACATGGGAGGTCCAGGGTTCAAACCCAAGGCCTCTTGACTCGTGTGGTGAGCTTGCCCATGCACAGTGCTGATGCACACAAGGAGTGCTGTGCCCCGTAGGGGAGCCTCATGCACAAGGAGTGCACTCTGCAAGGAGAGCCACCCTGCATGAGAAAAGTGCAGCCTGCCCGGGAGTAGCGCCGCATACACAGAGAACTGACACAGTAAGATGGTGCAACAAAAAAAGAGACACAGATTCCTGGTGCCACTGGCAAGAATACAAGTGGACACAGAGAGCGGACAAGTTGCGGGGAGGGGGAGAGAGGAGAGAAATAAATAAATAAAGTGTTTAAAAAAAAAGAAAGAGGGTGATGATAATTGTCAACAGCCCCAAATTAGAAATTCATTTGCATTTATTTCTGGAAAACAGACAGAAATTTTTATCATGCTATTTTTAAGGCCGCAGCTCCTTTTCATGAGACATGTGCCTTGATTCATTGACTTCTTAATTATATTTTGATTTGGCTATACATTTTCATTCCAGAAGCCCATATTGAGCATCAGGAAATCTGCCTAAAAACTCAGAGTATGCAATTTTACTTTTTTTTCAGAAGGAGCTCTGTGGTAGAACTTGGACTCTCTCTCATCATTTGTGTGAATTATGGGGCTGTATGTTAGATTGATCAGTCAGTGCCTGCCATGCTCTCTGCCCCTCTTAAGTGAAACTCCTTTGCTCATAGCTCTACTGGCACCATGTGACCCCCTCATCTCCCCCATCCTAATTTAGAAACTGACAAATGACCTATGATGTGTCCTAGTGCAATGATAATTAGACTTTTTCTTTTTCTCTTGTGGATCAAATTGGGAAATGCCAAGAGAAGTAAGAAGGATATCAGAGGAGAATTCATGATGTGTGTTTATAGTCCTAAGTCAGGGTCAAGGTGGGGATAGAAGAAAAAAAGAAACAGAAGGGAAACATAAAAGAAAATGTATGAAGGTGAAAATTGATGGGACAGAAAAAGAGAAGCAGAGATATTAGTGGCATGTTACAATGGGATGGCCATAAAGTCTGGAAACAGATATTTTTTCATGCAATGAATTACAACATCAATAAACTCTGTAGTATGTGTTTGATCATATGTACAAACATGGTGTCCAGCCCGAAGATTAGAGTTTCTGTAACGTAGATCCTGCTCTAGTTATTTGGCATTTCCTGGATCTCTGTGCATTTGAGTTCATACAAACTCCCCTTAGCTATTGTCAACATTATTTGGGATGAGTAAAGTGAGTCTTCTTTTCCTTGCAAGCAGAAGATCATAACTGATCCAAACTGCTTGAGAGTGGAGCATTGTTCCTAACATGGGTTTATGTTCTTTCTTTGGCTTTTTCTTACTCTTACCTTTCTTTTGGTCTGCAAAATACATTGGCTCTTGGAATTTGTAAAAACGTATTCTCTACATAAATACTTCTACCACATTATAAACTACAGTATTTGATCTAAACCATCAGTTTTTACTTGCAGCACAGAAAATAAACCATTCTGTTTACTTGTGTTAAATTTAATAATAACTTTAATACCATGCTTGCCAAAACTTCCATTAAAGACCTATGCCTTGACTCATTGATTCCAATAATACGGAAAAGCCCCACTTCCCAGCAGCTGGATATTTGATGTTGATTTTGGAGAAAGAAAAAGGATCCTACCCCAAATTTTATATATCTTGATAACTCTAGTAGGTCCTCAGTAGGAGGTATGAGTCTAGGATACCAAGAATAGCACAGGAATTGGGAGTTCTCAAAGGGATGTAAATTGGCACATTATGAGAGTATACACACTGACAGAATCAGTAGCTAATAAAAGTCAAACTTTAATAAAATTGAGGAGTGGGGCATGTAGAAGAGAAGCAAACACAAAATGAACCTCAGGCTGAGAAATGCATAAATAAATAAACCCAAACTTCATACTCAGTCTCTCAGTAGCCCAGCTCAGTAGCCAGCTCATTAAGAGAAAACTTTTTTCTGGCCCTTTAACTGACGAAAATGTCTTATCATGAGATCCTTTTTAGATGACATTTAACAAAATTCTGAGTTGTGCACTAACCAGCATTTTTTACTAAACTTTCCTATGAATTCCACATATAGTGGTTTTTTGTTTTAATTTTCCCCATCCCCCACATTGGTCCTTGGTGAAAGTCAAGGACTTTAAATGGAAATTCTGTGAAGGCAAGCTTAAGGAGTTTTGGGGTAGGGCTTGAGTGATATGTTCAAGAAACATAGCAGTTGTGTGGTTTCTTTGGGTACAAAGATAAAAATTATTATCCTGTAATATCAATGGACATGAATAATAGGCATGGATCAGATATAGAGGACTTAAAAGCATTCTAGGCTTTTGATTGAGAGAAGATCAATAACTTTGGAAGATATACATAATAAATAAGAGTGAGAAGTTGAGGCCTCAAGGATCCTGTGAGATATATTGGTCTCTCCTGTCTCCCTTTCCATATGTTCTTTCTTCCTCCCTTCCTCTTTATCAAAGCTCTATCTCAAAGAGGTTAGTTTCAGTCATGAGCTTGTCATAATAAAAAATTACTAACAAATTACGAATAAAAGTTATCTTCCTCTCCAAAACCTGTTATTCCCTCCCTCAAGCCAGGCATTTCTCACACATTTTCTCCCTCTTTCTAATCACACACAACCCATTAGATAACAAGCCTTTCAATCTGCCACCTTAATAATTTTCAGATCTGTCTCTCATTCTATCTCTTTGCCCCTGCATTGGTTTATTTTTTTTATTCCTTATTGGATTATTATATTATCCTTCTAAATCATCTCATGGCCTACAATTCATTTTTTTCATATAGTTCTTAGTGATTTTATTCAAATGCCAATTTCATCCTCTGCTTACAACCCTTCAACATCATCTTCAACTCTTAAAAATGAAGCATGGCACACAATAACCTACACGGCACAGGCATTGCCTACCCCACCAGATCTTTTTTGTAACATTGTCATATAAGCTTTTGTTATCATCTTCCTATCCAACCATCTGCTGTTCCCTTGAAAATGTCACACTGTTTATTGTCTCCTTGATCTTTCACTTATTTCTGACTTTACCTGAAACACTTTTCTCCTTTGCATCTGATTTTGTCTAATTCATGGTTATCTTTTGGGACAGTGACAGAAGTTTTTGTTGTGAATCCCAGAAAAAATCATGTTCTTGGAGTTAATCCATTCCTGTGGGTGAGGGACCCTTTGATTGGATTGAATTCAGTTAGGGGCTTTGGATTAGAGTACTTCAGTAAGGTGTGACCCAGGGTGGCTCTTTTGTTGGCCTCAGAAGCAGGAGAAACATTCAGAGAGATAAGAGAAAGACAGGTGCCAATTTTATCCTGTCATGTTGTAGAGGACTCCAGCATTGCCTACAGCCACAGAAGAACAGAAACCCTGAGATGCTGAGAGAGGCTGGAAGCTGGAATCAGTGGAGCAGCCCAAAACTGAAGAGATGAGGCCCGGGGATAGAAAAGATATATGCCTGATTGTGCATAGCTGAGCTCATGCAGGAAGAGTGCCTGGAGGAGAAGGCAGAGACCAGACACCACTTTGCCTTACCACGTGTTAGGAGCCAAGGATCACCAGCAGCTGAACTTTGGTGAGACAGCATCTCTGGTGATGATGTGATCTGGACATTTTCACAACCTCAGAATTGCAGGATTTTACCCTAATAATTTCCCATGATAAAAACCAATCTGTTTCTGGTATTTTGCATTGGCAGCCTTTAGCAAACTGAAAGAGAAATGTAGCTTGGGTGATCTTTCTTTATCTCCCCAGACTGAATTTGTTTCCCTGGCTTGGAGCTTCAGGAACAAGACACTGTATATAGGAACCACTGTCCTAGTGGAGTGACGTGAAGTGGAGTGGAGTTGAAGTGAAGAAGTTGAAGTGTCATGGGTGTAGAGAACCCTCCTAAACTTTCTTCAGTGGCTGTGGACACTAGTTCTCAATACTAGTTGAGAATCAGGAAGTGCCATAGGGCCATCATAGTGGGATGAAATGATTCCATAGCCAAAGCTGTTTTTAGTTCTTTTAAAGATCTCATTCTCAGGGTCATGACAGATGAGGAGGAGATCCATATGGGTCTGCAAATGCTATGAGCTAAGTCAGAAAGAGGAAGCGGATGGCAAATGCTCCTTGGGAGCGATATCCTTTGGCAAAAGAAAACCATGAATCACCATGTCTGACTTTAGCACTGCCTTCTGACTAGGAGAACAAAGGGCTTCTACTGAGTACCAGTGGGTGCCAGCACATCTATGAGGACCCACACCATAAGAAGTGTAAGCCACACGCTTTCCCCCTCAGCATCTACATACCATTTCAGGGAAAAATGTGTGGATTATTAGATTTCATTAAACCTTAAATAAAATAGAATATTTAGTTTCTTTTTGCTACTAAGCAATGGCCAGGGCTCAGGAGAAAGATAGTATTTAAAGAACAATCAAGAAATTATATATCCATCCATATCTGAGTGGTAGAATGACTTAAATGTTGTGAGCTTACTACAAACCCAGTAAGGAAAAAAAAAAAAATTAAAACACATTTTAGTTAAAGTGGACATTTTCCAGAGTGTGGGCAAAAAAGTTTAAAACATTCAAACTCTAAGCAAATGTTCACTAAGTACTTGTTCTTTCCAGGTCCTATTATTCATTGTTCTTCCCTTCAATGCTGAATCCTGTTTTATTCATGATATTTACTATCAGATTTTGCTATTTCAGTGAAGATGTCAGAGTGCCCGAGTCGCTTCCAGAAACCAGCATTATACTCTTGTCCTTCTGCTTTCCATCCTACTGGTCCCTACCTCTGGTTGCCTGGCATTAGAAAATAATCATAATTGTCTCATTAATACTTGGTCCTGGCTGCCCTGCTAATCGGATTATATTGTGGAGCATTTGGAAGAGAACAGAAACCTACTAAGAAGGAAAAATTTGGTCTTAAGTCTATAGCTTCCAGGCAGCTACCCAGGGACATGAAGTTTTCCTGCTGTTGAAATAAAAAAAACAAACAAACAAAAAAACAAAACAAAATGTGTAAAGCATAAAATGTAGAGTTACAGAAAAGGAATAGCTCTGTGGATCTAACTGGTCTGAACTCAAGCTTCTGGAAGGCAAAGATCATGTACTTTGTCCTGCCTTCACCATCTTGTCTCAAATTTTTGATTGTGCTAGATATAAGTAACTAAATTCTGAAAGGAGTTGTCCCTTTTACTTCTCCGTCTTCTCTGAACACACTTAGTGCTTCCTAAGAGTGTGTCTGAATGAAAGTGGTCGGTACTGGATATGCCCAAATGGGCTGTTGCAACTGGAGGAAAAGCCTAATATATCAATTATTCAGAGGGTTTTCTAAGTTATTTTTTAAGTCATTGGTCACAGTATGATGGACATTCTTGCTGAATACTGAAGTATGGTATTTGGGGATATGTGACACAAAAATTAGTCTGATTTACAAATGTGACCAAAATGGGTAAAACTGGTACAAGTAATAAAGAAAGTTACTGGTAACTGAAGTAAATGAAAACTCAGAGAAATTCTAGTTGCAATTTACAAATCAGAGGCAGTATTTCTGTTCACTAGGACCTAGAAATATATTCTAGAACAACTATGATTCTTTTTAAAATTGTAATATAATTTACTTAATATAAAATCCATCATTTGAAAGTATACATTTCAGTGGTTTGTACATATTTACCATGTTGTACAACCATTACTATTACTTAATTCTAAAACATTTCCATCACCAAAAAGAAACCCCATACCTACCTATTAGCAATTGCTACAAACTCCCTACCACCTCTTCTGGCAAAGACTAATCTACTTCTGTTTCTATGATTTGTCTATTCAGAACATTTCATAAAATTTTAATCATGTGATCTTTAGTGTCTAGCTTCTTTAGCTTAGCATTATGTTTTCAAGGTTCATCATATTGTAGCATGTATCAGAACTTCACTTCTTTTTATGGCTGAATAGTATTCCATTTTTGTGTCTACCACATTTTGTATAGGCATTCTACAGCTGATGGACATTTTGGGTTGTTTCCACTGTTTGGCTCTTATGAGTAAACTGCTATAAACAATTGTATGCAAATTTTTGTATGAACTTATGTCTTCAATTCTCTCAGGTATAAACCTAGAAGAGAAATTGCTGGGCACCTGGTAATCCTGTTAAAACTATGACTCTTGGAATAACTCTGTAAAATACAAAGCTCATAAATGGACATAAAATTGTTAGGCAGCCAATGTTGAACAGGTATTTAGATCAGGGGTAATTTTTTCAAATAAATAAAGTGAATATTGATAGGGCATGATTTTTGTGTTCATATTGGTTGATGTGATTTCTCTAATAAAATTGGAAGTTCTCCTGAATGGATGCAAAACTATCCCATTGTTTGTGTTATTTCCTGAATTGGCATATGTAAAGATACAAATTTCAGAAAGAACTAATCAGAATAAGAGTTTGTAGAACAGTGTGGACTAGCACCCCTGAATTGTAAATCAGAATTGAACCAGAATTATGTATAGCTAGAGTCCTCTGAATTATTCATGGGAAATAGATAGCTAGATACAGCTTGGAACTCTGATTCAGCACTTTCGATCTAATACAATAATTGGAAGCACATCATTTTTGTTAGTCATATCCACTATGTTTTGAAAAACAATGAGTTGTTATTTGTTTGTAGCAAGTAACCCAACTGTCCTTTTTCTATTTAATTAAAGAGTATGTTCTGATTCTGAATCTTGCTTATTTGGTTATCACTTGTTGGTAAACAATGTGAAGTCATGTTTTTTGCATTTTTATCAGATCATCCTCAATATGATGTGGTTACAGAAGGTCTGGCCACGTGGTAGAGCACCGGCCCTGTGGTGATGAATTTCTCAAGAAATTTGTTTCCTGTGGAAATACATAGACAATACCATAAGTACAATTGTGCAATTTCTGGTTTTCCTTTGAATATGGAAATATTCTGAGTTAATGGAGGAAAGTTAGAAATGAAAATACAATGCACTGAATCGAATATGAAATAGATGCAGCAGGCTGTTTCTTGTTATTTCAATCATAAGAAAGTAACATGAATTCCAAGTCAATTGATTTTCTACAGCCAAATTCACTGATATACCAAGGACCCTGGGATTGCTGTAGGACTGTACATTGTTTGGCAGAAAATTCTTTCATCCATTTTCCCTCCTCCACAAATGTATCTTTTTATCATAATTCTTTTGGATCAACTAAGGACCAAAAAGGCTATCCTTTGATATGATAAGGATGAGAAAAAAACATTGACTGCCTGGAGTCCAACTGGTGAGAATGTTCCAAAGCTAAAGCAGACAATTTCTAGAGAACTCAGTAAGTACATTTTTAGCTTTCTATGATGACATATTGCCTTCCAGACATTTTAAGGCCCACACCTTAAAGAATACATTTATTTTTAAATGAACAATGAATGGAAAATAATCTGATCTCTTGTCTTTAATGCCAAACTTTCCTGGCCTTTTTCTGATTATATTGATTGACATTTTGTGAACTTTGCCCCTCCCTCTGATACTTTTGGACATTGAGTTCTTTTTTGGTCTTTTTTTTTTTCACTGTTTTCTCCATAAGCAATCTCATCCCTCTCAGCCTTTCAAACACCCTGAGTGGCTTGAAAATCTATATCTAAGACAGAATAATTCCTTGTAGTCCAGACCTCCAAAATAACAACAAGGGCAGTATTCGTTATGCATTTACTATGTGCCAGGGATTGCATTAACAAATTTATATAAAAGATCCCATTTAATTTTTGTAGCACTCACCTATGAGGCAGATGTTATTTTCATCTCCATTTCACATGGAAGGAAACTAAAATTTAGCAACATCACACAATTTGCCTAGGTTTCACACAGATAGGAAGTGACTAATCTGGGTTTATACCCTGGCAGTTTGACACAAAGTGAGTGATGTTGAACCTCAGAGACCTGCCTCTCAACTGCCTGCTAATCTTTTTCCCCTTGAATCTCCTACAGGTCTCTCAAAGTCAACATAAGAAACTAACAAAACTCTTTCCCCTTTGGCAATAATTCTTGCATTCAACCAGTGAAAACTTGTCAAGTACCACTGAGAATCAGATGGCAGTCTCTGCATTGGGGATAAAAGTTGAACAAGGTAATGGCCTGCCCCTTCCATTTATGTAGAGAAGGGAAACTCACCTTAATTATTTTGCTAATAGAGAATTAATTACAAGCTGGAATAAGTGCTAAGGGGAAAATGCAATAGTTATAAGGTCTTGTTTCAGGGGATCTGCCTCCTTTAGTGATGGTGCAAAGTAAGGAGGTCTTCTCTGATAGATTGTTACTGAAACTGAGATAAAAAGAATGAGTAGCAGTTAACTAGGCAGAGGATGACTTCCAGGCAGAGGTGACAATTTCTGCAAAAAGCTCTGAGGTGGGGGATGGGGATGGGAAATCTAGCATTCTAGAGGGACTGAAAAGATTTGTATTACAGGGGTAGTGGTAAGAGTTGCAGTTGTCCATAAGGCAAGCAAGAAAAAGACCACGTGAAGCCGTATAAGGTAATATTAAGTAGTTTGTTCTTTTCGTAAGACCAATGGAAAGCCATTAGGGAGGTTTTTGGTTGTTTTTTTTTCCTTCTTTTTTCTTCTTTTTATCTTTCTTTTCTTTTTTCTTTTTCTTCTTTTCTTTTTCTGCTTTTCTCCCCCTCCCCATCCCCATTAGGGAGTTGTAATTGATGTAGTAAAAGAATAAAATTTATACTCTAAAAATATCACTCTTACTGGTGTTGGGAGTTTGACTTTGGAGGGGGAGGGTAGATTTAGGGGAATCAGTTAGGAAGCTCTTTGAGTGGTCTAATTCAGAGATAATGATCTTCTCTCTTATTGCTCTTGTTTAGAGAAGGCTGGTGCTCTTGGAAATAGAGAGGAAATTCACCTGTACCTGTCTTTTATCCAAGTCAGAAATCTTAGGGTCATCTCAACTTCATTCTTTCCCTTACTCTTTTTTATCCATTCATTCTCTTCTTGATTTTATTTCCTTAACCTAATTTGTAATTTTTCTCATATCTCCATCTCTAATTTATCCTATCCCTTGGGTTAATGCAATAGACCTTTTCCTTTAATTCATCCTCTACCACTGTTAGGCTGTTGCTTTTAAAATACAACTCGGATAATGTTTCCTTTCTGTTTAAAACCATTCAACATTTGTAAGATAAAGTCTAAACTTTAAAGGACATAGAAGTCCTCCATAACATAACTACCCATATACTTCTCTCTTTTCACATCTAGTATGTGAGTCATAGCAAAATACTTGTTTCATATGAAAAAGTAAACATAAGGTATCATGGTAATGCAAATCATAATTTAATTGACTCCCCTTAAGTGACATGGCTGTCCATGCCAGAGCTAAATCAAGTACCAATGATCTTTATATTAACAACTCATTTTCTCACTTATGTTTAAATTAAATTTCTAACTATATCAGATAATTCTGGTTTTCCACTTCACAACCTCTTGGGCCACCTTTATTTTTGCCAGCTGTTTTTTTTTTTTGCAGCAAAGAGCCAGATCAGTTGCACTTGTTTATTTTGTTTTCTGCCATGGGATTTCATTGATGGCATCAGGTAGGAAGTCTTTGGTTACCTGTTTAGCCATTCTGACACAAAAGCAAACTGGAAGCAAAAGAGGGTTAAGGCCAATAGTCAATCTGTAATTGATAAGGGATTGGATTTGATAGATATATAGTTCTTTTTACCATCTCTTGGGTGAACAGTTCTGAGGTGCATGTTATACAGCTTCTCAGATAGTCCCAGTATAATTAAGCCCCAGTTGCACACAGCTGTGCTACATATCCTTGAATTGGCAGTCTCTCTTCTGCTTCTTTTTCCTGGAGTTCTCCACATAAACTACTTGCACACAAGCCCTTGTCTTAAGCTCTGTTTCTGGATAAGGACACAGGGCAGCACATCAATATTTACCTTAGTAGAGGCAATGGTGACTAAAGATAAAGACAAAATAGTTCATGACTCAATAGAGAAGGAGCTCTTGAATTATGCTTATGCAACAGCCACAATAAATTGGTTCTGATTAATTATATTCAGCAATTAACAATCATGGAGGAATAATTAGTGAATACTACATTGCTTTAGCTCACTATTTTCAGTACACACAAAAAAAGGCATTTATTTTTCTGTCAACAAATTGCAAGATAAATTTAGTAGGGAAAGTAAAGATGTCCAGGTAATTGAATAATCATAAATTTTGAGCTTTTAGTGCTAATAAAAGTCATCAATTCTAATATAAATACATTTTTAAAGCCATAAACCAACACACAGCTTCTTTAAAGAGCCAGGCTATAAAGAAGACATGACATACAGGCATGAGGGCAAAATATCTCACTAACACTTCCAAAATGTGTCTCTTTCTTAGTAATGTTAAAGTCTCCCACCTGGCTTGTAAGACATATATATTCCTGGAACTCTAAGGATGGAGAACTGCAAAATGGGAGACCTTCAGTGGACATTGAAAGATGCCTTTGGAAAACTTACTTTATTACCTAATATTGTTGTTGATGACGGGCTTCTCAACTTTACTCCAGAGGGGGCAATCATGGATCAGTCCCAAATCTTTCAAACTCATAAAGAACAGATCAAAATAGCAGGGCACACAAAGAAGATGGATTATAGAACCCTGTTTTAATGAAAAAAAAATTAGGTATTCCTGGTTTACCCTTTCATCAGGAACATGTAGAAAAGTAAACCACGCCACATGTCCTTGATTTGGAAATGTTTTAAGTAAGTGGATAAGTCCAATTGGATGTAAAGTCTGCACCCCTTCACTATCACACACACACACACACACACACACACACACTGCCTCCCTTCTACTTTATTTTCTCTCCATTAAGTAAACTGAATCCCAGATATCTGTGTACCAATTTTTTTTTTTTTTTTTGGTTGGCCATGATCCCATACAGAGTTTTAGTCTCTAATGTCAGTAAGTCATCTTGTGGGATATAATATTGTTGTTGTCAGTGAGGGCAAGTATAATTTTCCCCTCAATTATGACTCATTGTGTATGTGTGTATGTGTGTGCAATATGTGTGTTTGATTGTCAGTGGCTTCTTAAACTTCTTCTGGTATTTCAAAATTCCAGCTCTTTCTTTCCTTTGTACTTGGCTCCAACTTGAACATAACCCAGGAGGGCTTGGGGTTCACACACACACATATTTATGAATCAAAGCCTAAAGTGGATGGGTCTCTCAGTATAAACTCTCTTTCTGTATCACTTCTAGAGGGAAGCTTATAACACTGTCTCTGCTGAACACCAGTGACTCTTTCATGGAACAAAGCATGGTAGCAACTTGATCATCTCAATTTTCATTCAGAAGGCAGAGGAATGCAACTATGGACTAATGTACACTTATTGTTATTCTAGTAAAGGAAGAACTTGTAACACTGATATAAAGACAGTGGTCACCAGAGCTTCTGAGGGGAGGAAGATTGGAGAATAGGTGTAACATGGGCAATTTTGGGACATTGGAATTGTTCTGCATGATATTGCAATGACAGATACAGGCCATTATACATTTTGTCAAAATCTATAAAATTGTCTTTTGCAAAGTATAAACCATAAGGTAAACTATCCGCCATGGTTAGCAGAAATGCTTTAACATGTGTTCGTCAATTGTAACAAATGTACCACACTAATGAAAGATGTTGTTAATGTAGAGAAGTGTGGGAGGGGGAGTGGCTGGGGTATATGGGAATCACCTATATTTCCAAGGCAACATTTATGAAATCTAAAACTTCTTTAATAATAAAAAAAAATTTTAGAATCACAGCACATAATTCATTTCTAAATTGTTTTATAAAAAAAACTCAAGACTCCCAAGAGGAAGTTCGAATTAGTAACTTCTCAATGCTTTTGTTTCCTCATCTGTTAAAGTGAGGAAAATAGATTTGTTTTGAATATTAAATAAAATAATGTTCAGTAAGCCGTCTTGCTTTTCCTCAGCACTTTCTCCTTCTTTTTGATAATTATTGTCATTGTTATTAGAAGGTTCCTAATAGCATACACATATATGACAGAGAAGGAATTATGTGGTGCATGCTATTTGATTTTGGGGAAGCTTTTGAAATACTAAAAATAAGAATGTTGTCATGACTACATTGCAGTTTTTAAGCCCCAGGTTTAGGACCATTGGCTTTCCTTTTAATCCCTCAAATACAAGGTTGTGGTCAATTTTATCAACTGACCTTGGCTCCTTCTGCTTTCTCCTCCACGACTCAACTTCTTAGACTTCCTGTAAGCCTAAACTCAAGTGCTCCTTTCTGTATTAAATTTCTCCATTGCCTTAACATAAAACATTACTAATTCTTATTCAACAAATAGTTAAGTGCCCATATCTGCATAAACAAAACAGTGTCCCAGAATTTATGGTGGCATAGGCAAAACAAATAAACATCTAAAATACGAGAGCAACTTTTCCTTAATTGTATTCATGTGTTAGCCACAGGTATCCACTCTCAATTTGAGTTCAGGGATGACTTTCTAATCAAAGAACTGTTAGGAGTTAGCCAGATGAAGGGAGAATGGGGAAGTTTGAGCTTTAGAAAGGGGAATGAGAGAAGGAATAACCTTCGTAAAGTCCTGGAGATAAGAAAGAACAGAATGTAAAGAACCCGGCAATAAATTAAAGAAAGCCAAATCAAAGATTGTGGAAGGGGGGTCAGAAATTACGGGCAACAAAGTACATGAAGTCTTTTTTGTGCATTTCATTTTCCTATCTAGACTTTATTCCCTGTGGTAATAAACAATCCTCCTAATTTTCATTTGCTCTCCACAGATATAGCATAAAACAGGGCTTCTAGTAGATTCTCAATAACTATTTCTTTACTGATCTTGGCACAGCATCTGTGTGGGTTTTGGCTAAAATGACCTTCACATCGTGCCAATTTCGGCAAAAATTTCATGAGCATCATAATGACTCAAAGTGCCTTCTTTGACCTTTGTTCTGTTCTAAAACTCTAGAGACATACATTCCAAATATAAATTTCCACTAGAATTTATCACGTGCTTTGCTGGCTCTGGGATCAGCAAGAGCAATCCCTGACAAAGTGGAAAACACCAACTTTTGTCTTTTAGGCTGTCCATCCTTCTTCCTGCACTTTTCCTTCCTCTTGATGCCATTACACCTTCTTGCCACCACCAAACCCTGCCCAGGATGAGCCCTGATATGAGTGCATCCATGTGGCCCTCTGGCTCTCTGTTGCACATCTTCAGGCCAGCAGTCTCTTAAGGAGTAACTTTGCATTTAGAATACTCAAATATAGAGCACAGCAGAAACAAGGGTGTAGCATTCATTTTTCATGTTTGGTTTATGATAAAAAGGATGACTAAAAGAGGCATTTGATAAATACAGTTTTCAGATATGCTGAATTAGAAGAGTTTATATAGCAGAGAATTGAATATGCATATGTGAAGGCTGTAAAAAAAACACATAGGCCAGAGATAATATGTAGCAACATAATTTGTTGTTTAAACTGAAGCCATAAGAGTTCACCTAAAAGAAGAGTACATATTGAAAAGAGGACTGAGGATGGAGTTCAGGGAAACACCCTCTTGTGATGGTTATGTTAATGTGGCAACTTGGCCAGGTAATATGCCCAGTTATTTGGTCAAGCAAGCACTGGGCTAATTATAATGCAAGATCTTTTCCTAGTCTTTAATCACCGGTGTGTTGATTACATCTATGTTTGATTATATCTACAGTCAACTGAAGAGATTGCTTTCAGTAATGGGTGACTTCTCATTCAATCAGCTGAAGATTTTAAAAGAAGTGATTTCAGTATTCAGGGAGAGAATTCCCATCTCGACTTTAGACATCCAGCATCTCCTGGGCAACTCATCAAGGACCTTCACAGCATTCCTAGCTTGCAGCCTGCCTTGCAGAATTTGGTCTTGTGCATTCCCACGGTCACATGAAACAATGTTATAAAATAGTGTACTATTTACAGATATCTCCTTTTGGTTCTATTTCCCTAGAGAACCCTGACTAATACACTACTTTTGAAAGGGGAGTAGAAGAAGCCAACCCTGGAAGGATATTGAAGAAAAGTTGCCAGAGAAATAAGAGAGAACCAGGAGAGGGTAGCCTCACAGAAGCCATGGACGGTGAGAGTTTCAAGATAGTTAGACTGGCCACTTTGTAGAGGTTATCACCTGTGCTTTCGTCTCAGGAATCTTTTTTATAATTAGGAACCACCCTTCACCATTACATGTGGTTTGGGTACTGTCAATCTCAAGTGTTCTGCCTGAATCCTGCCACAGGTTAGACATGTGGCCTTAATCTGACAAATCATCATGTGAGTTTCCTTTTCACGAGGCTTGGCCCAAATGAGTAGGAATGTGACTAAAGCAGAGCCTGAGTTCTACCATGTGAGAGCAGTTTCCCAAATTGTTTTGATACTGTTTTAACAAAATCCAAAGGCCTCTCTGAGCACCTATGTCATTTACAAGTCTTCTTTAGTTTGCCAGGGCTGCAATGACAAATACCACACAATGGGTGGCTTAAGCGAAAGGAATTTATTTTCCCACGGTTTTGGAGGCTGGAAGTGTAAAATCGAGGACTTGATAGACCATGTTTTCTCCCAGAGTCTAGCATCCTAGTGCTAGCCTGCTGCCCTCCTTGGGGTGCTGTGGCTTGAATCTGTGCATCAGTCACCTGGCCATTTCTTTCTCCTCTCTGTCCTCTTCTGACTTCTGACTACTTCTGACTGACTGCATCCAAATTTCCTTTTTGTAAGACCACTAGTCATACCCGTTAATACCTATCCTTATTCAATTTGGCCACAGCTTAACTAATAACATCTTCAAAAGGTCTTATTTACAAATGGGTTCATGCTCACATGAGGATTTGAGAGAATTAAGATTTGGACATATCTTTTGTGGGTGCATGATTCAGTCCCCAATAAAATCTGTAAGTGGGTTACATGGTCTAGATCCACGAATCTACTTTTTGAAAATCAATTTTATTTTCTTGGTTAGAACATGGTATGAAACTTATCAGGTAGTGAAAAGAAAAGCATTCTGAAAATGTTTTATAGTATGGAGTATGAAAATGATATTGACTTGAGTGTTTCCATTGTCTGTGATACCATTTGCAAAAGAGAGACTGCTATAGCAGTATTAACACTTTGAAACGAGACTGTTGTAATAGGAGAAAGAGGACTCATTAAAAAACACTTTTTTTCAGATCTATTGAAAATTCTAGGCTTGATCATCATGCAAGAGTATGATATTCAATTCACAGGAGTGTCTCCGTTTCAGACTATCTCATTAATCAGCTTCAGGAATAAAAGAAAATGTCTTTATTTTTGCTGGATAATTGGAAGGATGACATCAGCCCACATCCTGAGTATGTTACACTTTGGACTTTTATAATTTGTCTCTCTCAGGGAACATCTTGCAGTTGTCCATATTGAATCAATCTGCTTCCTTCTAACTACTAACTAATCTTAAAGGTGAAGAGCATCATAGACTTTTAGATTAGGAGGGCCTTTAGAGACTATCTAATATTCTAAATCCCCTCCTTTTATAGATTATGAAAATGAGGCTGAAAAAGCTTAAACAAATTGCCCAAGATCATTTGGGGGGAGACATATAAGGATCTTGTACCTAGGCTCAGCCCAGTCACATTCTCACCTTGCCATACTGGTCTCAGATTATCCCTTGTTAAACATCAAAGGGAACACAAACAGACTCTGACTTAGAATGACTAGAATGGCTTTATTATGAAAAGTTTCAAGCTATAAGGTTAAGTACGGGTTCACATAAATTATGTGATAAATACTTTTGGTGACCATGTGCTTTGTCTCCTCAAAATTGGGATGTGAACATCACCCACAGCAACTAAGGAGACTGTTCTTATAAGTGTTTATGACAGCTGCACAGCATCACCCTGGCTCTTGAAAGTTCATGAAGGAAAGCAAACTGCTGAAAGAGTATTGTCCTTATTTGGTTTATGAGAATTAGTTTTGACTAATTACGTTTTTCACCAAGATTAGTAACATTTCATGGTTTAGATTTCTGAGCTGAGTCTGTTATTTTTATGACCACTTATGAATGGTTGGTGCCCTGCCCAACTTTCCTCTTGCTGACCCACTAAATTATGGGGTTATGGAGAATTGTCTGAAAGGTCCAGCTTAATTCAGTGTATTCACTACAGTCTTCCTTAAATGTACACCAGAAACATTGGCGATGCATTAAATTGTGCTTTCAGATTCTTGAGAGTTGATTCCTGCTCAATAGACTTCATGAGAAAGGTCCACCAGATAGTCACTTCCAGGGTTTTATTGTGCTTAATTCTGTCATAAATATGATTTACCAGAATTGGCAGTGAACTCATAATACCATGGTCTGATGAGCTTGAAAAGGGTGATTCATGTACCAAGTTTAAGTGGTGTCAAATTGTGGTGGATCTTGTGATGCATAGACCAGATATCCTTTCAATGAAGAAATGGTTGGGAGTAGCTGTCAGTAGACATCTCTCAGCTGCCAAGCCCTTCAGGAATTGCCTCAGTTGTAAATAGCCATCTTACCCAAGGTCATATCCCTTTCCATATGGTCCACATCCAATGACTGAAGGAGTGTAAAGATCTGGCTATCTTGGTCAAACTAAGGACCACTCTACAGGTCCATTCTTGCTCCAGAGCTCCTTGTGGAGTCAACCAAGTTGCTTTTATATGGTCACTATAGCTTAACTTCTTGTTTTGCTCATTCCTGTGTCCATCCACAAATATTGATCCCAACAGCATCTGTAATAAATATCCCTCACTTAAAACTTCATCTCAGAGTCTTTTTCCAGGTAACCCAACCTGGGACATAAATATTTGCTTTTTTCTTATTAGCTGAAATTTCCCAGTATAAATATCTATCTGCATGTTGGGTGAGGTTACACATAGAAAAAAAAATTTTAAAAAGTCAACCTGTCTTTTGGGAGATTGAAAGGTAGAGCATATTATTGATATGGCTCCAAATTCCTATGCCATAATGATCAGAGCATCATTCTCAGGCAGTGATAGGCAAACCTCTGACCTCACCCAGGTATTCTTGAATGGTTTCTGCCTGTTCACCTCTGCTGAGATCAACTGTACAGACAGAGTCATTTGGGACCAGGCCCTAGAGAGGAATCATGGCTGGAACATAGAAGTGATGTGTGCTGCAGCAAGGGTTGGTTTTGTAACGCAGGTGGCTAGCAGGCTATCTGACTCACCCTCTTTCTATTCTGTCTCCCTCCCCACCAAATTGTGAGTACCTTTAAGTGGGGATAATTTGTTATTCTTCTTTGTGTTTTCAGTGCTAAGCCATGCCTGACAAATAGTAGACAGTTGTCTGAATTCAGGTTCTCTGAGATAAATATTCTGGGAAAAGGATTCAGGAAAAATAGCTTATTTGCAAGAATCGGCAAAAAATGGTCTGGAAGTAGAGAAGTAAAAAGGGAGGAAAAGGAAGGCTAATAAAGGGCATTTCATCAAGAAAGTGTGTTGTGTGTGTAGACTATTGTTGCTTAATCCCACAGGAAAACTCTGGGACAGTCCAAGCACAGGTACCTCAGTTATTCCATGTGAGAGCTGAGGGAAATGGGATATTTATGCTCCAACTTTGTTGCGGGCTGTTACTAAAAGGTGATACATTCCAGAATTCTGCTCTGACCTGCCATAGGAGAAAGGCTTCTTTGGGCTTTGGAGAAAATCCTCAGGTAAAGAGGTATAGGAACTGGCATTTGGAAGTTGGGCCTGAGGGGTATGTGAGCCACTGACAGAATCTGCTATGATGGTTAAAAAATATTAAATTCAACTAGCAGCTGAGGATGAGCCCCAGTCTTCATAAAAATATCATACTCATTTGTGGAGGTATTTTGAAAGTATTTAATAGAAACAACCAGCCACACATTCAAACACAATTACCAGGTATGATGATGGTGGCTAATCACAAAAGAAAAAGAAAGCAAAATCTCATGAATTAAGCCAGTAATGCAGAGTCAATCTACTGTTCCCTGGCAGGTGAAGCTTCTGGATAAACCCCATATTTATAATAAAGTGGTAGTAAAGAAAATTTCAGTCTAATGGAAACACCGTTAAACAGAAGTAAAGCTCGGGGCGGGGGAGTCATCTGTAGTGGGAAGGGCTAGAAACAGAAGGACCAAGGAAACAGGCACCATGCCTCCTTATTTTAATAAAGCCAGGTATCCCAAATATACTAGGATGGAGGTAGTGGCAGTGGTGGCGGGGAAGGTCTTGGCCAGGCTGTGGGTAATTACAGGTTTTTGTGAGGAGCAAGGGATTTTAACTAGATATGGATGGAAGTAGTTTCTGCAGTTTTGCTCTAGCTTGTTACTGGAAAGTCAGGTGGTGGTAGGTGGTACAAGTGGGAAACAGATTGGCTGTTCAGGTAGATCCGGCATGGCCTCTTTGATAGGGGTTAAGAATTCTGATTGAAGGGTTCAGGTTTACATTTCCTAAGTTTTCAGTATTTTTGGCCATCTAATTATTTTTAGGAATTGGGCATATTTAGCTTGGCTGCATTTGTTAACTAGGTGTTTAAAAGAGTCTGGAGGTAAGGAGGAGGCAAAAGTTCCCAAAAGATACAAGGTGCTTGGAAAGTCTTCTCATTTAGAATTAGACACCCGAAGTGCCTTGTTTCATCATAAAGTGGTGAATTTTGATGAATTTTGATGAATTAAAGTCCTTTTATCAAGTATTTTGGATCTGAGAAGGGACTGGAATCTATCCCAAAGCCTTAACTAATCACCATAATTTCCATGAATGTCACTTTTTAGAAAGTAAGAAAAAGTAGCAAAATAAGCTATTGAAAATTTATTCAATTAAAAGAGATGCCAATTTCTCACTTTATCTTGGAGTCAGTCTACATTCAGTGCAATATCTTTGAAGAATTTGCATCTACGTTATAAATTCTGTGACATATACTGTGTTTAGAGTAGTTCCTTGCCTCCTGAGAGATAAAATGTCTGCATTTAAAATGATAGCCCTGAGTCAGGTAAGACCTTCTCACAGTAAAAAATAATCCAATTATATTTAAAAGAGAAAGCACGACTGATTATAATGCCAAGTTTATAACAAAAACAAAATTATTTGATTATACTCTTGTTAACTAGAACATTCAATTAAAAAGAAAAGCCCATTCCCCAAGAATTCCTGTTAAAGTTTTGCTAAACCAGATCTGTAAGAGGGGAAAAAGGATCTTTGAAAGAACTATATCCTTGGGGGAAGCTCCACCATCTAACAGAAGTGCTGAAGAAATTTCCTCTTGGGGAGGGGAGGGGGAGTCTTCCTTCTTTGGATAAGTGATAAGGATGGGTTGAAAATAAGAAAGGTGAAACATCAGCTAGAGGTAGAGAACACGGGTCAAGGAAACATGACCAAGTACTTGATTTATGAAGTGAACACCATTGAGTTGAGCACAAAGAAAGACATTGAACTGTTAATAAATAGTTTAATATTTAGTGTTGAATACTGTAAATGGATATATGGTCTCTCTAACAGAGAATTCTCAAGTATGTTTTTATTAAGCTTTTTTATATAAAATAGACAATATAAATTGCAGTAACTGATACAATACCTGTTTTGATTTTTTACGACTTTATGGTATTCTGAATTTTTTAGTTAAAAAAAGTGTAGATATTTCATTCTAAAAATTCTTATAATTTTAGAATCATTATTCTTATTTTAAAGATAAGAAAATTGAAGGGCCAAAAGGCTAAGAGTTTTGCCCAAGGTCCTATTTTTTAATTGGTAAAGGGTTCAAACCTTCTCTTTCTGACCCCAGAACCTTTTCCTAACCCATGCTTATATGTATTCATTTTTTCTGGTAATTTTTAGCAAACTTACAGAACAGACAGCCAAGTTATATTGCTATCACCAGTCTTCTATCTTCGCAGATCTGGGAGTGAGGAAGACAAATCCCTGGAATTGCTTCAGCTCACAGAGAAGGTCAACAAAACACCTGGAATTGGAACAAACTGTCCTCGTCTTCTCACTTTATATTTTCTGAAGGGAAATAGATTTTCTCACAGGTTTTCAGAGCTTGATCTGATAGGAAGGGCCAGAAGACTGTGAATCACCCTTTTTCTCTCCCAGGTGCAAAATATATTGGCAGCTACTAAACATTAAACTCTTTCTGAGAATTTTCTTCATGCTCTGTACTTTCAGCCCCAAGTCAGTACATCTCATTTAACTCTCTTGAGTTTATCACAGTTCAGTCACACCAATTAGGTCTTAAATAACAGGAAACTCAAAGAGATGGCAATGCAGATCAAAGGTATTTCCCAGACTGTCATGTGCTAGTGGGCAAGAGGTCCTTTAGTTACAGTGTCAAGGGAAAGAATAGCCCATAGAAATAATTTTCCAGCTTCCTGGTTTATGGGAGTAATCTACTATGACTTCTTTTGCAGCATCATTACCATTATTCTTATCCCCCAAGCACATTGTGGGGCTCCCTTAGGTTCAGTATTTCTGCTGTGGCTTGGGGCACTTTACTAGACATATTGCATTTTTTTTTAATTTAATTTTTTTAAAAGAAGCTTTAGATTACAAAAATGGTTCATCAAAAATATAAGGGATTCCTACATACCCCAGTCCCTCCCCCTTCCATGCTTTTCCCCATTAACAACATCTTTCATTAGTGTGGTACATTTGTTAGGATTGATAAACACTTATTGAAGCCTTGTTACTAACCACAGCTGATAGTTTGTTTACATTATGGTTTACACTTTGCAACATGCAATTTTACAGGTCTTGACAAAATGTATAATAGCCTATATCTGTCATTGCAATATCATGCCTGACAATTCCAATGTCCCAAAAATGCCCCATGTTACACCTATTCTTCCCTCTTCCTTCCCTCAGAAGCTCTGGTGACCACTGTCTTTTTATCAATGTCACAAATTCTTCCACTGCTGGAATAATAATAAATCTACTTTTGTCCATGGTTGCATTCCCCCCTATGTTTGTTCATTCCTCAGTCTTGAGGAATTTGAGATGGTAATATCCACTCTATTTCTGATTGAGGAGGGGCTTAGATCACATGGGGCAGATGGATGGAACTTTCTTGCTTGCAGTTTTAGACACCCTTTTTTGGGGGGGATTGGCATTGTCCATCATCATCCTTTTGATACTGGTCCTGGGTGAATTGAATGAAATGGACAGTAGGTGTTGCAACTCTGCTGAGATTCAGGGCTCAACTGACATTTGAACAGACCAAAAATTTAAGTCTTTGGGACATATATTTAACAAGCATAGTGTTAATTATAGGTTCAAATAAAAGGGGCAGAAGAGCTATGTGTAGGGAAATTATAAATGACAGGGTGCTGAACTCCTGAGATTATCTGCCCTGTCCACAGTGTCTAGTTGCCTCTAGAGCCCTTAGGAGCCCCACTGAAGCACTGTTTACTGTAGCAGTCAATGAGATTCTGTGGAGACATGCATTAGCATAACCTCTGTAATGACCTTCCTACTCACTTTGAAATCTCTTAGCCATAAAAATTCATTCATATTTAATATTTTCCCCTTTTGGTCAAGGTCTTTTTCCAAATGCATTACTAGTTGCAATTCTTAATAATCCTTTGGTTCCAGGGAGGTTCATCCCTGGGGGCCATGTCCCATGCCAGGGAGAAGGTAGTGCATTTATATGCTGAATTTGACTTCAAGAGAGAGACCATATTTGAGCAACAAGGAGGCTTTCAGGAGGTAACTCTTAGGCAATACATAATACTAGGCTAAGTTTCAATTTCATAAGAAAAAGATTAATAACTATCAAAGGCCTGGTGTAATGGTCTGTCCTCCTTTGCTACGTATTGCTCATGTACTCGGAGCATTCTTGTCATCCTATTAGAGTATGTAGTAGGACGTCCTATGGTGGGAATTCAATATTCTTTTGGTTATTGTGTGGGTCTCCACCTACTGAGACAACATCCTGTGGCCACTTGAACACGTTCATGTCCCTGGTGCACCGCTCTGTATATATACCCCCATCACTGACACCCCACACCAGTGATCCTCCCCTGCCACAGTGTGACCCCTCTATGATTCAAAACCTCCCCCAAAACAAAGTCAAAGAATAAACTTGATTTTTTGCATTTTGATTCAAAGTGTTGTGGAAAAATGTAGATTCCATACCTGAATTTCTAATGCTGCTTTTTGAAGTATCTTTCTTTATTTAGATTTTTTCACTTGAGGGTCTTTGAATGATAGTATGCTGATATCTGATGTCTAATTAATCTTAACTTGAATTGCTAATTCCCAACTAAACCTGCTCCCACAAACCTGAGATGTGGTGGAGGAGGATAATACCACTGTCTTCTTCCGCTGAGGGCTAAAAACTTCATGTCACCTTTTAATTCTTCTCAGGCAATCAAAGCAATGGTATCTGAGTGTGGCTGAATTTGCACTTTTTTTTTAGTATCTTTTCATTCATTATCTTTTTGGATTTCCCCTTTCTTGATGGGCTTATTGAAATCTGTTCCACATTTTTCTTAGCAACTGTATTTTTCTTATTGAAGTAGTCCTTTAGTCTAGATATTTAATCCAACTGTCAGTTACTGTGTTGAAAATAACACTCCCCATTCTGTAGCTTGTTGTTTTACTCTCTTTATGCTGTCTTTTCTGGAACAGAAATCTAAAATTTAATGCAATCATATTATCAGTCTTCTCCTTTAAGAAGAGTGCTTTCTGGGTCCTGCTTCAGAAACCTTTCCCTATCCCAAAGTCACAAATATATTTTCTTGTAGTAATCTTTAGAAGCTTTATTTTACCTTTCACTTCTAAAACCTTATTCTACTTGGAATTGGTTTTTGTGTATGGTGTGAGAAGGTATCAAATTCAATTTTTTCCATATGGATATCCAATTCACCTAGTATTTATTGAAAAGATGGCCTTTTACCCAATACTTTCCATGCCTCTTTTTAAAAAACATTTATTTATTTATCACCCCCCTGGCTTGTTCCTTCCTTTGCTGTCTCTTCTCTGTGTCCATTCGCTGCACATTTTTTCTGTATCTGCTAGTCTTCCTTTTGTTGCATCATCTTGCTGTGCCAGCTCTCCATGGTGCACGGGCTGTCAGCTCTCAGCAGTGCATGGGCCAGCTTTGCCTTCACAAGGAGGCCCTGGGACACAAACCATATGGTAAACGGGAGTCCACCTGATTGAGCCACAGTCACTTCCCCATGCCTTTTTATTAAAACCAAGTGTCTATGAATATGTGACTGAACAGTGTATTCTGTTCTCTAAGACTGTTTATTGTCTATCTTTGGCCAGTAGCACATGGTCTTACTACTAGAACTTTATAATTATATTGATTTCTGGTGAAACAAGCTCTCCCACCTGTTCATGCTTCTTTAAATGCTATTCTTATTACTTCCCATTTGTTTTTGGTATATAAAAACACAGTTGACTGATTTTAGATTCATCAAGGTTGGAAGTCATGATTATTAAATCTAATGATTTACTCTATACTCTTTTGGATTTACTTAATCTACAGCCATATTATTTACATATCTTGATAGTGTTTCTTGTATTCCACTATTTATGCCTTCTATTAATTAATATTTTTGCTTTTTGCACTAATTTTGGATTCTAGTATGATGGTAATATCTCCTTCCCAGTCTTAGAGGGAAAGCATTTAGTATTTTACCATTATGAAGTTGCAAAGGAATTCTTACAATACCCTGTATCAAACTAATAAAGTTCCCTCTATTTCTAGTTTGCTAATAGTTTATATATATATATATATATATACACACACACATATAATGATTGTGTGTGAACTTTTATCCAATGCTTTTTCTGTATCTATTGAGTTGATTTTTTTTCTTTGTTCCATTACTGTGATATGTGATTGATTAATATTTCTAACTTTTAATGGAATTTTAAATTCAGGTAGTCCACTATACCTTACAAGGGTGGAAAACCAGGAACATTCCCAAAATAATTCTTCCCTATTATTATTATTGCTACTACAATTAAGTATCTTAGTAAAGCAGATCTTGCAAATTTTGGAGGGAAGATGGGAAAGAAGTAGAGATACAGAATAAAGACTTTTCCTTATGTTCTGCCAAGTCTATTTTCACCATCAGCAGTCTCTGACTGACTATAAAGAATAGTATTTCTTATATTTATTCTGAAACTTCTCAGTAAATTAACCCCTTGGTCATGGTATCATGTCCAATGATCTTTCATAAAATGAGGTGAGCAAGTTTTAAAATAAATACTGTACTAAAAATTCTCTAAGAGTCACAGGTTGCCACAGAGAAATTAAATACAGTACAAGGGGTTGGGATGGGGACTACCCAATTTTGTACTATGTGACTTCAGTGTTGGGAGATTTTCACTATTTGCATTTCGGCATGACATCATCAGGACTGAGAATATTAACCAACTAATTTTGGTTGGTTACTGTCAAAGTATGTCCTAATGTCATATCACTAGAATAAGCATTAGCCATCCTTCTAAAGGTGCAGAATTTCCACCATTGTGGATGTGGAAATGAAAGCTCAGAAAGGTGAAGTGACAGGCAGCCACCACTGATTTCGTAAGTGTGGTGGGGTCCCCACTGGAGCTTGTGACTCTGATGCACTACATACTGTGCCAGAAAAGCCAAATTAAGAAGCCTTGAAATCTGCAACAAAATAGGGGATTTCCTACTAGAGATCTTCCTATAAAATTCATTCATTTAAGCTTAATGAAAACAAATAATCCATAAGATCTCAAGGAGCAGGGCAGAATTATTTTAAGGGTCTAATTTCCCCACTGCCTTTAGTATAACATCAGTCAAGCTCAAATTAGCAAGGTGAGGTAGGTAGATTTTTTTCCCCCAGTGTGTTTGGACAACCACAATATCATGGTCCTGCCATGCTCTCTCAGCTTATTCCTGAACTGAGGTTAAATTTCTTTATTTTGGGATGTGCTCCTCCTCTGTCTGGGGAGTAAAGATGCTCCAACAGTTACAGAGAAAGAAGGATGCAAATTCTCAGACACCAGTAAACAATCTGACTCTTAAACAAAAGGCCTCTTGCTTTAGAAAAGTCAAATCATGGGCAAAGTCTGATGGCTCTGTTGTTGTCAAGGGTTACTTGTATACTGAGTCCGTAGTGTGTCCTGTATGTCCTGACTGTGGCTCTTCTCTGAGAATCTGCTCTTCCACTAGAGAGTTAGGGTGTGACAGGGAGAAGGGGTAGGGCTAGAATGCAGCAAAACTGGTGTTCCCTCTACTTCCATTCTGTTTATTTTATTCCATCACTTCACGTAACACACCCTCCCTCTCCCTTTCTTTCTCCTTCCATCCTGCCTCCCTTCAAGAGAGGTTGAAAACATCCATCTGTGCATACTCTATGCTAAGCACTGAAATTAGAACAGTGCCTGTCCACTCCTGTTGCCTGCTGCACTGCCAGAAGTAAAATTCCTGCCGTGTTCCCATTTGTACTGCTGCCAGACTCCCTCCAGGATGCACTGATGTTGGTCATTGCTTCTCCCTCATGTAAAATCTCTGTCTTGTCTCTTACCTGCTTGAAGAGGTAATGTTGGGTTCTTTGGTTTCTCCCAACCTATTTCAGGGGGCAAAATTCACCCCTACTATATTAATCTTGTCTCTTTTTTCTGATCATACCTATCCCTACCCTTCCTCCTAGTGGAGGAGGTATATTTTGAATGCTGAACCCAGGGCTATAGAATTTCTTTCCCTCTGTTGGGATTTGATGCCCTCCTTCTTCCTCAAGGGTATGGCTAGAAAAAGCCAACCCATACCTATCCAGGTCCAAAGCAACCAACTATGTCTTCCTATTTTTCAGCTCCTGAGAAACCTGAATAAGGTTGGGGGAGGGAAGGGGAAGTGATCATCATCCTACTGTTCACTGTTTAGTAGACAATTTCTAGTATCTGTCCATAATCTCCAAGTCACTTAATTTGCTGGGCACCTGAAAGAAGTCCCATTTCTTTGACTTTTACCAGCAACCGTGGCCAGTCTCCCAGCGGTCACCCCTCGGGCTGAAGTGTGGTTTGCTGGCCTGGCGGGGGGCAGTGGCCGCAGTAGGCCTATTCCAAACTGCTGCCCCTGTAATAGGGTGGTTGGTCGGGCCCACCGCCACCCCTGAAGGAAGCTCGGCATGGGCGCAGAGTGCCCTCGGGTCTCCCCTTCTTGGCAGCCATGCTTCCGTGGCCGCCCCTCCTCCCAGATAGCGCCACACGATGCCTTCTTTCTCCCTGCGCAGGCAGTCTGCCCTTTTCCCTCCCCCCCGACAGCAGCAACAGCCAGGCGTGGGTGGAAAATTCCAGTCTGCCCTTTTCCCTCCCCCCGACAGCAGCAACAGCCAGGCGTGGGCGGGAAACTCCAGTCTGCCCTCCACCCCAGCAACAGCAGCCACCAATTCCTAAACCCTGCCCCTTCCCCCAGCAACAGCAACAGCCAATCCCTAACCACCGCCCCTCCCCCTTCCAGTACCTCCCACTGATCTTTCGCCGGCAACCAATCAGAACAGGGCGTGGCTTCGACCAATCAGCCTTCCCCAGCCCCTATAAAACTGTTGCCCCTCCCTCAATAAAGTTGGACTTGCGTGTTTACCTTGTCTCCGCGGTAGTTCTTCTGCTGTGCACCCTCCAGTCCTGAGAGCCCCCGACAAGGGCCTGGCCTCCCTTGTCCCCAGTTTGTCGCCTGCTTCTCCGGGCGACCCCCTCGTCGCTGGCTTCGCCGGGCGACCCCGTCAACCGAACCGCGCAACCCCTGTGAGACCGACCCCTCGTCTGCTGCCGGACTGACCCCTCGTCCCAAGCGGGACCGACCCCTCGTCCCAAGCTGGACCGACCCCTCGTCCGCAGCCAGATCCCACCTCTACCGACCGAGCAAGCCGTCGCATCTCCCAATCTCTCTGGGACCATTAAATCATGGTCTCCTGCAGCTTTCTCAGGATCTCACTACAGAAGAGGGGCCACCAAGCCTCTGATTGGTTCTGGGTTGATGGGTTTCACACTTTTCAAGGGCCGTTACAAAATGTTATCTCAATGTTTACTTAACCTCTGTTTCTCTTTCCATCTGGAGTTTACCTTTGAATTAGTTATTAACAAGGATTTCATAAATTAGCTTTAGGAGTTTTGTGCAAAACTGTACATGTAGTTGGGTTTGTTTGTTTGTTTGTTTTTTGAGGAGATTTGGTTGATTACCAACGCTAAGAATTGTTTATTTGAATACCCATATAGATTTTACTTAAGCATAAAAATTCTGTACCTTTCTATGTCCTTCTGTTATTGGCATGTGTGTTCCAGAATCAACTTTTGCAAAGTTAATCTTGGTAGAAACACATATGGACTTGCCACATTTGAGTTTGGTATTTTGGTATCAGCTCATATGTTTTCAATCATTAATATAACAAACTGAATATTATAAATATTCCTTTTGGCATTTGCTGTTTTGAAATAGTTCCCAAGACTAATCTTTCCATGAATTTGAGTTTTATCAAAAAAAGATAATATTTTCCTTACTAGTGTCCTTTGATATGACTCCAAGCCTGTTAGCAAGATGAAGAGTTTGTCTGAGAGAGTTGGTTTTAGACAGTCATTCTGGCAGACTCTGACTCATTTTTTATAAGAATTTTTTAGGGTATTTTCCAATTTTCAAGTTTATATTAATTTTTCTTTTCATTCTTTGCTTATATAGCAACTGATACTAATTTGGTTTATAGGGATGTAAAAAGCGGATGTGGGGAAGCAGACATGGCTCAACTGATAGAGCATCTGCCTACCATATGGAGGGTCCAGGGTTCAATCCCCAGGGCCTCCTGACCCACGTGGTAAGCTGGCTCACATGCAGTACTGCCGAGCAAGGAGTGCTGTGAAAGGGAGCCTCACATGCAAGGAGTGCTGCCCCATGTGAAAGGAGAGCCACACAAAAAAGTGCAGCCCACCTGGGAGTGGTGCTGCACACACAGAGAGCTGACACAGCAAGATGATGCAACAAAAAAACACACGCAGTTTCCCTGTGCCAGCTGACAATGCAAGCAGATGCAGAAGAACACACAGAGAATGGACACAGAGCAGACAATGGGGGGAAGGGGAGAGAAATAAATAAATCTTAAAAAAAAAAAGTAGATGTGTATTTGTTAATTTATTGTTTTCTCATATGATTACCAACTACAGACTCTAAATTGTTTTTTAATTAATTTAAAATAATTTAAGGGAAGCAGACTTGGCCCAGTGGTTAGGGTGTCCATCTACCACATGGGAGGTCCACAGTTCAAACCCCGGGCCTCCTTGACCCGTGTGGAGCTGGCCCATGTGCAGTGCTGATGCGCTCAAGGAGTGCCCTGCCACGCAGGGGTGTCCCCCGTGTAGGGGAGCCCCACGCGCAAGGAGTGCGCCCCGTAAGGAGAGCCACCCAGTGCGAAAGAAAGTGCAGCCTGCCCAGGAATGGCACTGCACACACAGAGAGTTGATGCAGCAAGTTGATGCAGCAAGATGACGCAACAAAACAAAACACAAATTCCCGTGCCGCTGACAACAGAAGCAGACAAAAAAACACACGCAGCAAATGGATACAGAGAACAGACAACTGGGGCAAGGGGGGGAAGAAAGGGGAGAGAAATAAATTAAAAATAAAAAAATAAAAAAATTTAAAAAATAAAAAATAAAAAAAAATAAAATAATTTAAATTATTTTATTTTCCCATAATGGTTCTGAGTATATGTAGCTTATTTAACTAAAACTAGCAGTAGTAATTTTGGTGTCGCAAAGGGCATTGAGAAAAAAAATCAGGTGGTTGTTAGGCCTTTGGGTATTTTCCATCAGAAAAGATATTTTGAACTGTGTTGGGGAGTTTCCAAAGGAAACATCAGGTTATTTAACCATACTCTGGATCAGAACTGGGGCATCTTCAATGGATCCTTGGTAACCTTTTGTTGTTGTTGTCATTTTATTCCAAGAGTAAATAATTTAGCATATTTAAAATAGTTATTTGAAGAATGTAAAGGAAATTGGAATATAATTTCAACCCTCTTCATCCTATATATTCAGTTTTTTTTAAAAGAAATTATGAATCTTGCTGTCTTTTACTTACAAGAAGGAGGAGCCAATTGAGATGGGATAAGTAAGGCGAGGGTAGTGGGAAATTTTGTGTGGTTGGCTATTCAGAAGATTTTCTTACAAAGTCCTTATTATTTCCTAGTTTAAAACTATCCATTAGTTCAGAGACTGAGCAATCTCTAAGGGGAAAATTTTCAGGGGAAATTATAAAATGAATGACCCTTCTCCTGACCAGGTCATACATAATCTCTTCTTTAGAGAGTATGTTAAAATGACCAACTTCCAAGAATATTTTAAAATGACCAGCTACTCTCTGCTGGGTCCTCTGAGAGGGGAGACAATGTAGCCTGCATCAGACTTTTCTTCATCTTACTTTAATTGTGTTTAAGGAGCAGATAAGAGAGAGGCAGAGATAAAGACTAGAGAAAATACACTGCTAGGTCCTCCAGCTGGAACCGAGCCAGCAGGGACACAGGTCTCAAGCATGCCACCACAAATCCCTTCAGATGGGCCAACCACAGCTCTTTCTTTAGGAATATCATCTGACATCTCTGTTTTACTCTACTGCCTGCTTCGCCCTCACCTGTATCTGCTGCTGGAGTTCCCTTTTTCAGGCTTCAATTCTGACTCCAAATTCTGATCAGTTTTCCTTCCTCACTGTCCTGGGTTTTCCCTTTTTGTGTCCTTCATCACTTTCTAGGGAACTGTTATAAAAGACATTGGGGTAACATTTGGGAGTTGGGTAGCAAGAAGGCTTTATTAGCTTCTTAGGACTGTGGTGACAAATTATTGCAAAGTGGGTAGCTTAAAACAACAGAAATTTACTCCCTCACAGTTCTAGAGGCCAGAAGTCCAAATCCAAACTGCCTCTGAAGGCTCTGAGGGAATGCCTCTATCCTAGGCTATCCTAGCTTCTGATGTAGGCAATCCTTGGTATACTTTCACTTGCAGACACATCTCTCCAACCTCGATCTTCATCTTCACATGTGGCTCTTCCTTCTGTGTCTGGGTGTATATCCAAATTTCCCTCTTCTTATAAGCACACCAGTCGTATTGGATTTAGGGTCCACCCTAATCCAGTAGGATCTTATCTTATCTTGATTACATCTATAAAAACCCTATTTACAAATAAGGTCACATTTGCAAGTTCTGATTGCATATGAATCTGGGAGAACAGTATTCAACCAGTACAGAGCCCAACATGAAGAGAGTGTAAGCTTGCCAGCATTCTCCCAGCTATGTGATGATAGATGAAAATCACTGCACTAACAATGTGGCATTAACACATAGCAAATAGAGAAGGGTACCATATGGCTAAGATATGTCTATGAGCAGAGCGTGAACTGGGTCAGTTTAACTGGCCTTTTTTTTTAGGTATCAGGGTCAGGATTGAACTCTGGACCTCATACACGGGAAGCCGGTGCCACTAAGCCACATTGGCTGCCCTGAGTTGTTTTTTTCATTTGTTTGCTATTTTTTTTTTCAGGAGGCACTGGGAACTCATGTGAGAAGCAGGCACTCAACAGCTTGAGCCACATCTGCTCCCCTTAACTGGGTTTTTTTTTTTTTTTTTTAAGATTTATTTCTTTATTTAATTTCCCCCCCTCCCCTGGTTGTCTGTTCTTGGTGTCTATTTGCTGCGTCTTGTTTCTTTGTCCGCTTCTGTTGTCGTCAGCGGCACGGGAAGTGTGGGCGGTGCTTCTTTTCACGCTGGGCGGCTTTCCTCACGGGCGCACTCCTTGCACTTGGGGCTCCCCCACGCGGGGGACACCCTTGCGTGGCACGGTACTCCTTGCGCGCATCAGCGCTGCGCATGGCCAGCTCCACACGGGTCAAGGAGGCCCGGGGTTTGAACCGCGGACCTCCCATATGGTAGACGGACGCCCTAACCACTGGGCCAAAGTCCGTTTCCCTTAACTGGGTTTTAAAATGACTTGATCTATGTTAACGAAGCTTTTTGTCTAAAAAAAAAAAAAAAGGAAAGAATAGAGAGGGAGAGATTGTAAATTTTATCTTGTACTTGTATTGATTTTAATTTTTTATGTTGAAATAGGGTACCCTGAAACATCCTATGGACTAAAGATTGTTGTCTGAATGGCTGTTCGGTGCTTAGTACTATGAAAAAAATGAGAAAGCATCAATTTTAGATAAGACCTTTGACTTATCAAAGGTGGCAGATCTAAGATGGGAACAAGTAGCTGTAAATTTTGAGGAATTAGAAACGTGTGTGTTCATTGAATGTCATTGAACAGGAGACTTGGTTTGTATTCCACTGGTTTGGGGTAAATTACCCTACTCTGGGCTTTAATTTTCTAACCATAAAATGAGGGCTACAGGGAGAGGTGAAATCACTGCTCCTTAAGGTTCCAAGATCTAAAATCTTATGATTTTATGACAATTTTGCCAAAATTATCTCCATCACTTACCTGGGCAAATAACTGAAATCCCACATTTGTAGAATGTTCTGTAAAATGTATGGTAAAGCCATTTTTCTGTGGGGAGGGACAATAATCAAACATAATCAGCTGTTAACAAGTTAGCAGAGAACTAATTTACCAGATGACTGGCTATGGACTGCAACAAGGTACAAGTAAGAATTATAAAGAATGTGAGTAGATAAAAGACACCAGCATGGCCTAATTGCTATAGAGTAATGTGGGCCTCAAAGTGCTGGGTGCTAAGGAATATGTAGAGGACTGAAAGAGATGGGAGGGCCCAAAGCCAAACCTACTGCAAAGATTTTCAAAAACTCCAATGATGCTGAGAGAAAATGTTACCTTCTCTAAAGGGTCCTTGATGATGCAACGGCAAAGATGACTCATTTCAACATTACAATGCTCAGATCACCATGGGATTTATCTTACTTCCTGGAAGGGTAACATTTCTACAGAAGAATGTAGGTGAGGATTTAGAGGCCTGTGTTATAAGCACAAGAAAGGAAGGAAGCAAAGAAACTTAACTTTTGACATTGAAGTCTGTAAGTTCCACTGGAAATTCAAATCCACATCAAAAGACCTGAAAATTAAAAGCATATCATGCAGAACATGTGTCAGCAACACTAGAGAATAAGAATAATTTAAAGTGATACTTTGGCAGGGGAAGTAATTACTTCAGTGGGAGTCAAATAAAGAAGGCTTGTTTAGGTGAAGAGACAGAGATTTGGTGGTAGATAGACTGAAATTGAAACCTGGCTTGCTCACTTCCTAACTGTGTGTGCTTCGGCAATCTGCTTAACCTCTGTGAGTCTCTCCTTCTCCATGAAATTGGGATTGCCATCTATCCCTTAGAGTTGGGGAGGTGATACAAATCAGCTTGCAAAGAATGAGGCATCACTCATTCTCAGTAATTAGTTACTGGAATCATTAGTAATAAGACTGTTGTCAAATTAAAGCAAATTTTTTAAAAATTAAAAATTCTTCCCCATAAAACTAGGTTAGTGGGAGACTAACTCCTAGTTCTCCAGTGATCCACCTTCACTCTGATTTGACTATTGCAAATCACAATCTTGCCAAGATTGATTTTGCTAGCTGCAGGTCACTTGGCTTACCTTCTTGCCACTGGAAGGGTTGAGCCTTGAGCAGGATTTGAGAGTATCTAGCATTTGGGCCCAGAGTACTCCTAGTAAGGACCCAGGGCCTGAAGGTTTGCAGAAAGGCCTGGAAGATGGTTCTCATTTCATCAGGGTCCCTTGGCCACAGGATTCTCTCTCCTTATACATGTCTTAATGAGGTCCAGAATATGAACTAATGTCCAATCCATAGGAATTTCTGCCATGTGATTGACAAATTTGAAGCAGCAGAATCCTGATACTATGGTTTAGGCTGTGCAGGTAATGCTCTTCAGCATCAGTCACATGTGACGACACAGTGACAATACGTGACTTTCCATTTGTATCCTACAGTAACTTCCTGGGCATCGACAACGTTTTTGAAACCAGAATATTTAAGTGGCACTTTCTAAAGTTCTGTGTATCTCAGGCATATATTAGGTTGTGGCTTCATAAATTAGGTAGCAATTTACCCTACTCAAAAATAATATGTCAGACATTATTGACTCTTTTATTGCAAATAGGACATATGATTTGCACAGTGAGATTTTACTGCCTAGCTTGCATGATTTTATTGTGCTTTAGTGTGGAATGAGGTTTCCAAGACTAGAGGATTTGGCAAGTATAAGAGGTTGAAAGTTTTATTTTAGGCCCCCTTTTCGATGTCTCTCCAAGGATGAGGAAAATGGTTGGAACACTGATAGATATTTTGTTACTATGAGGACATCATATTTCCAGAGCTCTTCTTACTCAAGCTAATAACATTGCATCTGGTCAGTTGTATTTGCCCTTGTCAGCTTGTAAGTTCCCTTTGGTTAAATCATTACTGACCTTAAGAGGAATTGGACTTCTTCAGTCTCATGTGGAGCACAGACGCATGCCAGTGAAAAGGACAGGACATAGAGACATAATTTCCCTCAATTTATGTTTAAATCTATTTTGGCACCAGGATCTTACCTGCACCAAGACAATCCCAGCCTTCCTGGCTAATGTACAGCTGCTATTTCTCCCCTTATACCTTCCTCATGTCCTTCCTGTTTGCTCGTGTAGTGGGCTGAATGGTGCCCCTTAAAAAGATGCATCAATCTTGAATCTTGAAGACCTTATGTTGAGTGAAGCAAGCCAGGCACTGAAGGACAAATAGTACATGACCTCACCCATATGAATTAAGCAAATTGAGCAGACTCATAGAGCTGGAGTCTGGAAGATATGTTTACAGGAGACAGAAAGGGAGAAGAAAGTTGTAAGTCAACTTTTGCCATATGGGCAAAATCTGATAAGATGGAAATGTGTAGTTGTGTAACGGATGGGCATGACAGTGGTGAAGTGTGGAACTGGGCAGAGGGTTGGGGGAAGGAACAGGTAAACTCTGGGGATTTTTGGGTATATGATTGAAACTACAATGCTCAGAATGTTCTTTTGGCAAAATGTCAGGGGAGGGTTACTGGTTTAGGGTGTTGGATGTGGGGGACATGTGGAACAGGGTACACCTGGACAGGACTCTAGGGAGTGTGTGAGTGTTCATCTTGTCATAATAGGTTGTATCAGTGGGTGGACCCACATAATGAGTGGGAAGGTATTAACTCCCATCCTGGGGAGTCTTGCCAGCCACATACTCAAATAGAGGGGCAGAAGT
Source organism: Dasypus novemcinctus (assembly GCF_030445035.2). Lineage (NCBI taxonomy): Eukaryota > Metazoa > Chordata > Mammalia > Cingulata > Dasypodidae > Dasypus > Dasypus novemcinctus. Next base: position 43,713,578 of record NC_080674.1, on the reverse strand, counting down.
CTCCCGAGAGCATAGGCAGTGCCAGTATGTCAGGCCCTTATTATTACAAGTAACTGTGAACCTTGATCTTCAAGGAGTGAAGCTTGGTGGTTGATGTGGGTCCTGGGGGCGGGAGGAGGAATAGAATCAATGGAACATGGGGTATTTTGGGGGTGATGGAATTGTACTACATGTACTTGCAATGGTGGATACAGGCTACGTTAAAACTCATCAAAATTTATAAAATTGTATGGTCCAAAATGTAAACCATAATGTAGATCAGTGACCATGGTTAATAACAATGTTTCAGTATTTGTACATCAAAGAAATGTACCATCCACATATAAAATGTTATTAATAGGAGAGAGGAGAAAAGGGGGAGAATGTTGGATATATGGGAATCCCCTATATTCTGTACATGATTTTTCTGTAACCTAAAACTTCTTTGAAGAGAAAATGGGAAAAATAAGATACTGGGGAATAAATGGGAGAAAACACCACTATAATACAAGACAACAGATCTTACAGTGATGAAAGACATAATGTCAAAAATATTTTAAAATACTTTTTCATTATTTTTTATTACTCCATTTTATTTTTAAATTTTTTTGTATTTTATTTCTTATTTTTAAAACTATCATTATTATTTCATTTTCTTTTTAGTTGTATTTGGTTATTTTGTTGGCTTCTTTTTGAAAAAGTTTTGGATCGCAGAAGGATTACAACTGTGGCAGGGGAGGCTCATTGGTGTGGGGTGTCAGTGATGGAGGATGCAGGGGAGGAGGTTCATCTGGGGCATACCTATAAGGCATATATATGTATTCAAATGTTCATGGGGTATTGTCATGGTGGGTGGAGATTCATACAATAACTGAAAGAATATTGAATTCCTGCCCTGGGAAGTTCTGCCACATTCTCTAATGGGACAGCAAGAATCACTAAAATATAGGGGCAATGCATAGTGAAGGAGGATGGGCCATTAATGGGCCTTTGATATTGATAACTGTATTTATGAACCTTTACTTTTGAAATTGTAACTTAATCTACTATTATAGGGTGCCAAAGAGTTAACTTCTGAGAGTCTCCTTTTTGCCCAAATGTGGCCTCTCTGTAAGCCAATCTCAGCATATAAATGGATTACCTTCTCCCCAGCTCGGGACAGGACTGCTGGGGATAAGCCTCCCTGGAACTGAGGGATTACTACCAGACAGCAACTAGCAATGCAACTCATGAAAGACCTTGACCAATAGGGGTAAAACATAAAGATAAATGGGTTTATATGGCTTCAAAGTGAGTCAGGAAATCATTTCAGAGGTTATACTTATGTACGTCTCAGTAGGATCTCATTGACTACCAAAGTAAGTACTACTTCAAATAGCGGGGCTCCTGAGGGCTCTGGAGACATCCAAACCCTAAAGGCAGACAGCTCATGAGTTTGGTGTCTTGCCTGTGGGCCCTACTTTGGAATTCGTGCTCCCCAGTGTGACAGAGTTGGACTCAGTTGTGGTTTCCCTATACATGGCTCTTCTGTCCCTTCTATTTAAACCTAGAGTTAGTACAAGAGTTAACAGATGTACAGCTAAGAGACTTAAATATTTGGACTTTCCATGCCATCTGGGCCCTGAATCTCAATAAAGTTGCAACACCTACTCTCCAGTTCATTGGACTCACCCAGGACAACTAACAAGGAGATGAAGATGGACACTGACTATCCCAAGGAACAGAGAAAGTCTGCAAATGCAAGTAAAATAGTCACATCCATCTGCCCCATGGGATCTAAGCCCCCTCTCAATTAGAGGTGGGGTGAGCATCACCATCCCAGAATACTCAGGATTGGGGAATGAACAATGGACTAGAGTAGACTTACTGGTATTCTACTATAAACTTATTGTGATTCTAGCAGTGAAAGAACTTGTATCATTGATATGGAGGCAGTGGTCATTGGAAGTTCTGAGGGGAGGGAGAGGGAAAGACTGTTGTAATCTTGGGACTTGGAAATTGAACTGAATTACATTGCAATGATACAGACCATTGCCATAATTTACAAAATTGTGTGGGAGAGTGTAAACTACAATGTAAATCATAATCCATGCTGTGTGGCAGTGCCCCAAAATGTGTTCATCAATTGTAAGACATGTACCACACTAATGAAGGATGTTGTTAAATGTGGTTAAATGTGAGAGGGGTAGGGGGCTGGGCATATGAGAATCCTGTATATTTTTTATATAACATTTATGTAATCCAAGTCTCTTTTACAAAAAATTAAAATATATATTTTAAAAAAAGATACACCAAAGAAAAGAAAAAAAAGAAAGGCCAAAGGAAAGGAAAGAAAAGGAAAAGATATGTCCACATGTTAATCTCCAGAACTTGTCATTGTGACCTTATTTGGAAAAAGGCTCTTAGCAGATGAGATTAAGTTAAGGATCTTGAAAGGAGGAGCTTATCCAGAATTATCCAGGTGGGCCCTAAATGCAGTCACATGAATCCTTACAAGACAGATACACAGAAGAGAGACACACAGAGAAGATGAGGAGGCAATATGACCAGGGAGGTGGATGTCAGAGTGATGCAGCCACAAATCAAGGAAGGTCCACAGCCACCAGAAGCTGGAAGAGGCAGAGAACAGATTCTCCCCTAGGGCCTTAGGCTAGAGACAGGACCTGGCAAGGCCTTAATTTTGAACTTCTGGCCTACAGAACTGTAAGAGGATAGATTTCTGTTATTTGAAGCCATCCTGGTAGTTTGTGGTAACTTGTTACATCAGACACAGGAAACTATTTCATTGCATGTAAAACAGCTTCCTTTCGCCTTTCTCATTTTTGTCCCATCTCAATTCTTTTATCCTTTAATGTACTTGCCCATTATGCCCTCCATCATAACACTGTCTCTCCCTCTCTCTTTTTCTCTTTCACTGTTATATCATTGCCAAGACAAAGCATATACCAATAATTAATGTATATGGTTATGACTGGACTTTTGCAGAATGGATATGACTGTTATTTCAACTAACTGTTTTAAACTTTAATGGATATACAAATTACCTGGACATTTTATTAAAAATTCAGATTCCTGAGCCCCAACCTGAAACATTTTTCACTTTATTGGTCTGGAATGTGACCTGGGAACTTACATTTTAACAAGTACCGGCGGGATTCTGATATGGATGATCATCAATCCATACTTTGAAAGACATTAAAGTTAGGCACAACTTCCTTCATCTGCTTTCAAAAGCAGGTATAGAATTTTATTGTTGTTGTTGTCATTGTTGTTTTAATAACGATTTTATTTTATTAGGAGGTATCAGAGATTGAACCCAGGACCTCACACATGGGAAGCAGGCTCTCAACCACAACATCCATTCCCTAACAGTTAGAGGTTTGTGGTGTGAGATTGTCAGTCCAAAAGCCCATTAAGGGCTAGAAATGTTACATATAGGAGGCTGAGCTCTGAGCCTTTTTTGTGAAAATATGAGTAATATCAAAAAAGTTTAGTTAGATTCACATTTAACAATTCACAGTGGGTGATTCAAGAAAACTTGGATGTTTCCTTAAGCTCTGAGTTGGAAGCCAAGAGAAGACAGCTTGCCATTTCCCAGCACATTCCTGACTGCTGCTGCCTGGGAGAGAAGACTGGGCAGGGCTGCCTCGGCCAGGCTCTCAAACACTTGGGCCAATTTTTGTTTCTGGATCAGGGCCATGTCCACACAGAGGAAAAAATGGTTTTGGCTGTTTTATCCCACAGAGGGGCATTTCTCCCCATCTATTTTGTTTAGGAACCCTCTACTGAGTCCACAGGGAAGTTTGGCTATGGAACCTGAATGGGTCTCTGACTAGAAACAGGCCCGGAATACTCTTTTATTTTTTACTTTATTTTTTTTTTACACTTTTTAAATTAAAGTTAATAGATCACAAAGAACATTACATTAAAAAACTTAAAAAACATAAGAGTTTCCCATATACCCCACTCCCCACCCCCACCCCATCATTTTTGTAAATTGTATTTTTTTGAAGATATATACATCACAATAAAAATGCTACATTAAAAAATATAAGAGGTTCCCATATATCCCCCACCCCTCGTACCCCTGTCCTCCCATACCGACAAAGCCCTCCATTACTGTGGCACACTCATCACATGCGGTGAACAAATTTTGGTGCACTGCTGCACACTTAGGTAATAGTATACCCTGTAGTTCACACTCTCCCCCAGTACATTCAGTGGGTTAAGGCAGGATATATAAAGTCTAGCATCTGATCTTGTAATATCATTTAGGACAACTCAAGATCCCAAAAATGCTCCCACATCACCTCTCTTCCCTCTCCCTGCCCTCAGCAACTACTGTGGCCACTTTCTCCACCTCAATCCTACAATTTCTTCTATTACTAGTCACAACAGTTTTATAGTGGAATATCAGTAAGTCCACTCTAATCCATATTTTATTCCTCCATTCTGTGGACCCTGGGATGGTGATGTCCCCTCCACCTCTAGATCAAGAGGGGGCTTAGATTGCACATGGATGATGGATGCAATTCCTCTGCTTGTAGTTGTTGGCGCTCTTGGTTCCCTGATGTGGTGGTTGACCATCTTCGTCTCCCTGTTAGCTGACTTGGGTAACACCAACGAACCAGAGAGTAGGAGTTGCAACTCTGCTGAGGCTCAGGGCCCACCAGCATACTCTTAGTAGTCTCCGCACAGTCCTCAGACCTGGGAGTGTTTTCAGGAGATTTGGTTTTGCCATATGTTGTCTGAGGCCACACAGTCCAAAGGGTGATCAGCTTTCCCTGACTAGCTATGAGCCCTGACACATCTGAGACAAGAAGGGGAGGCTAAAGTGTATCTAGAAATTTGTGCCTAGAGAAAGGCATTGTCTACCCCATTTAAACGGGGAGTTTAAAGCCTTTTTTTGTGTGTGTCTTTTTCTTGGATAAGCAGAATAGGCATTCTCTCATGAATTAGAAATGACAAATTATTAAGAATGTTCCCTGTGAGGACTCCTTCACATCCTGTCTTCTTTGCTCTTTCTTTATGACCCAGCTTGTATAGCCCTTATCTCCTGCCTTCCTTCTCACAGCACTCTTCAGACTTTTGCTTAGGTTTCTTGGTGACAGCCTGTCTTGACTTGTTCTCTAATTGTTTTGTATGCATTGCTAAACTGCTTCTTTGGGCCAGCGTTTATGACTTCACAGCAACACAGTAAATACACAGCCAATTCTTTATTAATGGATTTAATATCTTGGTCTCTTGAAAGTTGAACTTTTAAGTATGTTGTTTCCTAACTGTTCATTAAAGTAGTGGTTCTCAAGCTTTAGTAGGCATGAGAATCATCTGAAAGGCTTGTGATAACAGGGCTTGTTGCATGCCCAGCCTCCTCACCAAGCCACCCTTTCTGGTTCAGTAGGTCTGGGATGGGAACCAAAGGCTTTATATTATTTCTAACAAGTACCCTGCCGATGCTGCTAGCTGGAGTGAAGTTGGGGACAGGGCAGATCTCAACCTTGGAGAACCAATGCTTTGAAGAATCCTTTTTTTTGTTGTCAGTTTTATATTGTTTGATTTTAAAAAACCTGTAATGTGTATTCTTTGAGAGACAAAATACTGTCATTGTTGGTAACCGGCACAGATGTTATAAATCCTTCTATAAATGTTATGTTGCCTTAAAAACTGTCAGGATAGATGTCTCAGTAAGAGACTGAGGTTCCTTTGAGACTCAGCAGGCTGCCTTGTGGGTCATGCTCAGCTTTTCAATCCAAGCATTTGTCCTACAACTACTTTCCTGCAGGCAGCCTCTTAATCCAATGCCAGATTTCTTACCATCTTTCTCCTTGTTTCATGTTCATCCTCTGAGAGCTCAAATTCAGCATCCTCTGCAAAGAAGCCTATGGCTTTGGGAAATTTTAAAATAGTCCCTGTGGTAGTTTGAATTATTTGAATCCCAGAAGATTATGTCCTTGAACTATTCCATTCCTGTGGGTGTGGACCAATTGTAAGTATCTTTTACTGAGGCTGTGTCAGTTAAGGTATGACCCACCTCATTTGGGATGGGTCTTAATCCTCTTACTTGAGTCTTCTTACTCATCAACAAGATGAATATATACAGAGAGAGAGAAAGCCACAGAAACAAGAAGCTGAAAGCAATGAAACCTGGAAGAGAAGGGATTGACCAACAGATGCTGCCATGTGCCTTGCAATGATGCAGAGGAGCCAAGGTTCCCTGGCAGTTGGTCTTCAGGAAGAAAGCATTGCCTTTTTGGTATGTAGATTTGGATGTTCTCATGACCTCAAAATGTAAGCTAATAAATCCCCATTGTTTAAAGCCAATCCATTTCAGGGTATCTGCTTTGAGCAGCCTATAAACCTAAAACAGTCACCTCTCCTTTGAAAATTCTCAGCAGTGCCTGTTTTAAAGCACATTGGTATAATGCATGCTTGTTGTGGGTATTGTGCATTTTTGTTTTAGTTCTACAAGGGTTTTTTAAATATACTTTTTTATTTTTAATTTTTAAAAGATACTTAGATTACAAAAATGTTACGTAAAAAATATAGGGAATTCCCATATGCACTGCTCCCTACCCCTCCCACATTTAATCATATTAACAACATCCTTGATTGGTGTGGTACATTTTTTACAATTGATGGACACATTTTGGAGCATTGTCACTAAGCATGGATTATAAATAACATTGTAGTGTGCACTTTCCCACACAATTTTTTAAGTTATGACAAGATGTATAATGGCCTGTATCTGTCATTGCAACATCATTCAGGATAATTTCCAAGTCTCAACAATGCCCCCAGATTACAACAGTTTTTCCCTCTCCCTTCGCTCAGAACCTCCAATGACCACTGCGTCCACATCAATGATACAAGTTCTTCCGCTGCTAGAATCACAATAAGTTTATAGTAGAATACCAGTAAGTCTACTCTAGTCCATTGTTCATTCCCCAATCCTGAGTATTCTGGGATGGTGATGCCCACTCCACTTCCAAGTGAGAGGGGGCTTAGACCCCATGGGGCAGATGGATGTGACCATCTTGTTTGCCATTGTAGACTTTCTCAGTTCCATGGCAGGGTTGTTGTCCATCATCATCTCCTTATTAGTTGTCCTGGGTGAGTCCAGTGAACTGGAAGGTAGGTGTTGCAACTCATGGACATTCAGGACCTAGTTGGCACATGGAAAGCCCACATATTTAAATCTCTTGGATGTACCTCTGTTAACTCTAGTACTAACTCTAGGTTCAAATAGAAGGGACAGAAGAGCCATGTATAGGGAAACCATAACTGAGTCCAACTCTGTCACACTGGGGAGCATAAATTCCAAGGTAAGGTGTACTGGCAGGGCACCAAATTCCTGAGCTGTCTGCCCTGCCTATACTGTCTGAATGTCTCCAGAATCCTCAGGAGCTCTACTATTTGAGGCAATATTTACTTTGGCAGCCAATGAGATCCTGCTGAAACTTGCATAAGTGTAACCTCTGCAATGAACTCATGGCTCACTTTGAAGTCTTTTAGCCATATAAGCCAATTTGTCTTTCCCCTTTCCCCTTTTTTTGGTCAAGGTATTTTTCCAGTTACATAGCTAGTTGGTGCTTGGTAGTAATTCCTCAGTGCCAGGGAGGCTAAACCCTGGGAGTCATGTCCCAGGCTGGGGGGGCGGGGAAGATAATGTATATATATGATGAATTTGGCTTAAGGAGAGGCCACATTTGATCAACAAGGAGGCTATCAGGAGGTAACTCTTAGGTCCCTTATGATAGTAGGCTAAGTTACAATTTCTAAAGTAAAGGTTCATAAGTATAGTCATCAATATCAAGGGCCCATAAATGGTCCATCCTCCTTCACTAGTCACTGCCCCTGTACTTGAGTGATTTTTACTGTCCCATTAGAAAAAGTGGCAGAGCTCCCCAGGATGAAAATTTGATATTCTTTTGCTTATTGTATGACTCTCCATCCACCATGACAATGCCCCATGAACATTTGAATACATTTATATGCTTTATAAGTATGCCCCAGGTGAATCTCCTGCCATGCATCCCCTATCACTGCCACCCCTCACTAATGATCCTCCCCTGCCAGTTGTAATCGTTCTGTGATCCAAAACTTCTTCAAAAATGAAGCCAACAAAATAGCCAAATATAAGTAATAAGAAAATGAAGTAATAATGGTAGTTTCAAAAATAACAGCTAAAATACAATTTTTAAAAAGAATTGAATTAATAATAAATAATATAAAATTTTTGAAAAATTGCCATTGTGTCTTTTGTCAATGCAAGATCTGTTGTCTTGTACATACAGTGAGATTGTCTTCCATTTACTCCCCAAGGGTCTTAATCTTTTCATTCTGTCCTCAAAGAAATTTTAGGTTACAGAAAAGTGACATACAGAGTATAGGGGATTCCCATATATCCAGCATCCTTACTCTTTCCCCTGTTAATAATATTCTACATGTGGATGGTACATTTTGTTACAATTGATGTACATATATTAAAATCAATGATTTACATAATGGTTTACATTTTGAACCATACACTTTCATAAATTTTGAAGAAATTTAGCATGGTCTTTATCCACCATTGCAAAATCATTTAGAATACTTCCATCACCCTCCAAATGACCCATGTTCCATCCATTCTATCCCTCCCTCCCCTTCCCCACATGACCCATGGCAACCACCAAGCTTTACTCCTTGAAGAACAAGATTCATAGTTACATGCAACAACATTGAGGTCTTGACATACTGGCCTGTCCTCCCCTATTAGGTACTTCCAGGGCTCTCGAGAGATTCCTGCCCCTCTATTTGAGAATATAGCAGGACTCCCCAGGATTGGAGTCTTCCACTTTCCCACTCATTATGTGGTTCTCTGTCCACTGATATAACACAATATGACAAGATGAAGATGCATACACTCCCTAGAAGACTGTCCCAGGTACACCTCATCCCACACGACCCCCACATCTAAAACCCTAAATCAGTAACCCTCCCCTGCTCTATTTGCAAAAAAGAACATTCGCAACATTGTAATTTCAACCACATACCCACAGATCCCCAGAGTTCACCTGATCCCTCCTCCAGCCCTCCCCCAGTTCAGGGTAGCATTGCCTTATTCCCATCCTCATCAGCACTAGGGATTTAGATTGCAGAACTTTTGAAAACAAGAAAAATTCTTCAAAGTATGGAAAAATACCTTCATTTTAAAGAATCAGCAGAACTTGGTGAGATCAAATGCTCTGTTCTATTCATTCTATTGTGGGAGGTTAGCATAGCCCTCAAAGCTTCAGGGTGAATATTTTGAAGTCATCAGTCTTCATTAAGCCTTTCAGGGCAAGCTGGATCCACCAGATTAGGCTATTCCCCAAACTTTAATGTTATCTGCATAATGTAGCAGGCATCGTGAGTTTCTGCCTCTCAACAGGTATTGAATCTAATAGCCTTGTCACTTACTGGGCAACATCTGGTTCTGCTTTCTTTGTATGGGGAAGGCTTACTGGTCCAGTTCTCTGCACATGGTAGACTTCATAAAGATTTGCTGGAAGATTTGTAGTCATTGCTATTTTCCCTTTGTCATGAGATTAAAGCAAATCTTATGGGCAAAATCCGTGGTAGAAGGAGAAACATTTGAATTAGCAAGCAGTAATGAAGCAAGACTCATTGAAGTAGATAAATTCTTTAAAATAGTTCATAAAAACAGAACTGCTCCAGATCTTTAGAAACCTAGAATTAATAAAATTATTCCCTAGCTGTTTTTCATTGAAAAGATGAAAGAGATTGCAAAAGAAAAAAAAAAAACTGTGCACAAATAATTACTACAGGACAAAGCTGCTGGCATTTGACATTCTTCAGAAGAAATACTTTATAGAAATGTTATGAATAACCAGAGTCTCCTTTCTTTGCCCTTCTCTCAAATCCCTTAGACCTCAGAATATGGTAAAACACATTTCAGATTTATAGTATAGTTGTTTTATTTTTTTTAATCATTTTTAACTGGAGAAGTTTTGTTGTTTAGTACAATCTGTCCAGCCAGTAACTTATATGTGCCAAGACTAGCATGGCATCCTTGGGCTGCATAATAGGGAGTAGTAATTAGAATTGGATGAATCCATTTAACATAATGGATCAATGTCAGGCTCCACACCCTTTTTCTTGGAATTCAGAGAAAAGTTATATTGGTATAAAAATAAATTGTCTTAAAACATTTCTTCCCTGGACTTGATGTTTTGGCTCTTTTGATGTTTAGCATTGAGTACTGAGGAATAAATAACAATGGGAGTCATTCTGAGAATACCAAATGAACAACAGAATTTATAAAGCAGACATTGTCAAATGTCCAGGAGTCTGCCACTTTAGACTGTGGGATTGTGCTCTTTGTGGTTTTGAGCTGTGATTCCAACATTCGTGACCCAGGTTTGTTAATTGGGGGCCTCAATTAGTGAAGACATCATCAAATGTGAAGGCACTCTTCATATTTGGCAGTGGTTGTACCTATGTGTGTTTCCATGTGCATATGTGAAGATTGCCAAGACAATTACAAATGGCAATGTACTTGAGATCTTTAGAGGGAAATGCCTTCAAAATTGTAACAGAAACAAATAAGCAAACAAAAAGCAAACAGGATGGCAGAGCTGAGCTGGAAGGGGCCTTGCAGATCTCTATGCCCCTGCCCCAGCCACTCATTTCAGGTTTAAAAACTGATGCCAAGAAAGAAAGAATGATCTCTGGACTGACACTATGATAGCCACACCCTGAACCTCAACAGACTTCAACTCCTACACTCTGATTTATTGGACTTACCCCACTCGGCTAACATGGAGTTGAAGAATGTCAACCACCACACCATGGAGCCTAGAGTGCCTACAACTGAAAGCAGGAGGATTGCATCCAGTATCCATGTGGAATCTAAGCCCCCTCTTGACATAGATGTGCAATGGACACAACCAATCCAATGTCCACAGAGAAAATGTGGCATTGGTGTGGGAAGGGTGGCCATGGTGGCTGCTGGGTGCTGGGAATGGGAGGAAGAGATGAGATGTGGAGGCATTTTCGGGACATGGAGTTGTCCTGGGTGGTGCTTCACAGACAATTACGGGACATTGTAGATCCCCCCAGGGCCCACTGGATGGAACGTGGGAAAGTGTGGGCTATGATGTGGACCATTAACTATGAGGTGCAGCGATGCCCAGAGATGTACTTACCAAATGCAATGGATGTGTCATGATGATGGGAGAGAGTGTTGCTGTGGGGGGAGTGGGGGGTGGGGGCGGTGGGGTTGAATGGGACTTCATTTTTTTTAATATAATATTTTTTAAAAAATGAATTAAAAAAAAAAAGAAAGAGAGAATGGTTAGCTCTAGATCCCAAAGCCACTTCCTGTTTAGAGCTCCAATGGGCTTTCAGCGACTTTCACTTACTGCTGTACCAGGCATGGTCAATACTTTTTTAAAATGAGGGAGTAAAGAAGGCAGAGAACCAGGCTGAAGAGTAAAAGTGAAGAAAAATAGTTTTTGCAGAAACAACATCATTTGTCAGGAGAATCCCACATGATAGTGGGGCCAGTGTTCTTTAGCTAGTTGCTATGTTTGGGAAGACACTGGTGGAGGCAGCATAGGAATGCGTCCCCACCCTCTCACCCCTCCCACTCCTGCCTAGCTGGGGCTACAACTCTGAAGTAATTTCTAGTAGAGACAGTTGGCACTGTTTTCAGGGAAACGTTTTTCTTTCATCTCATCCTAGTGTTTGTTCCCATTTCCAAGATAGCAAAAGATTTATTTTTTCTCCCTAGGGTCATAAATATTCACCCCCATATAAGATTTTTTTTTTTGAAGTTTGCAATTGCATATGCAAGACCAGATAACAAAAACCCTTTTTTACAGAGATCAAAATGCCAAAGGGTGAACCTATCCCAGGAGATAAGGAAAGAGTCTGACTACTTTTTAAAAATAGAGAACCAAAAGTGAAGTGGAAAAAGGAGTCTTGAAAAAAAAGGACAGACTAAAGAATAACCAAAGATCATCAGATTAGCAATCTGAACCAAGGGTTTTGTTCAGCAGTCTTCTTAATTTCTGGGAGCTTTTGACAAATTTTCTTATCAAATGTAAGAAAATAAGGAAAATTTCCCAGAACAATGAGCAAAATATCTTTTTCAAGACATTAGTTAGGCAGGCTGACAGAAAATCTAAGTAGTCCTTAAGGCATTGGATTGATGATACAGCTCCCTCGTGATCTTTGGGATTACTGAGTGAAGAAATTTTTTGGGGGCTCCAAAATAATATCTAACTGAATTTCTACTTGAAATCGAATTCAAAAGATCAAGATGCCCCAGCATCATCTTGGAATATCACTTTACGTCCTCTATTAGCAAGAGTTCTCTGAAATGCTTTGAATAAATTAATATACAGCATGTATTCAGTAAATAGATATATTAGGATTCCTAAATTATTTGGTGAAACTGAAGTTTCTTAGAAGAGGAAGTTAAGGAAAATAATGGTATAAGATGGCTTATCTTTTAAAGAACGATGAAACTATTGAAAATAAAAACTGTGCAGAAGAAATACTCCTAGATTTGGAAAATGTTAGTGTGGTGGCAAAAGGTGAATGAGAGTAATTTTGATAAAGGAAATGGGAGAGGCTGCAATGAAGAGATGGAAATATTTTGCTTGACTCACAGGGCACAGAATAGAACAGGCATTAAGGAATGTCTTTTAATAACAGTTCATGAAAAGTAACAAAGCAGTTGAAATTAAAATAGAAGCTGCCATTTACTGGACACTTCTTGTAGGCCAGGCTATAGGTTAAGGGTTTTACAAGTGACATCTAATATAATCCTTGAAACAATCCATTGATGTTTATTCCTATTGTACAGATAAAAAAAAAGAGTTTGGCAAATGGCCCCAAACTTTTTTTTTTACCTTTTTAAAGATTAATTTATTGACGTATGCCACTCATACGTAAACAAACATAAACAATAAGTGTATAGTAATAGCTGTGAACTTACAAAACAAACATATGTAACATCATATAGGACTCTCATAACTCACCCTACCACCAATAATTTGCATTGTTGTTAAAACTTTTTAACTAATGATTAAAGAGCATTGTCAAAATGTTACTACTAACTGAAGTATTTTTCCCCCAACTAACCCTATTAATATTATCTTAATATCATTTATATATGAACAGACAATAACAAATAAGTGTGCAGTAAAAGTTGTAAACTTACAAAGCAAACATGCATAATATCATACAGGGGTCCCATACATCAACCCTCCACCAACACCTTGCATTGTCATGAGATGTTTTTTATGAATTATGAAAGAATATTGTCGAAATCTTACTACTAATCATAGTCCATACCTTACATTTTGTGTTTTTCCCCCAATCCACCCTATTATTATTTTTTAAATATATTTTTTATGACAGAAGTTGTAAACATATAAAACAATCATGCACATGTGTAGAGTTCCCAACCAACATCCCTCCATCAACACACCACACTCTGGTGGAACATTTGCTACAGATAAGATAATATCATTGATTGTTACCTTGGCCATAGTATACATTTGGCTCAGATTGCCCATACTGCCTCATTATCAACACAGTACATTTTTTGCATGGATGCAAGAATATTATATTATTACTGCTAACTACAGTCCATAGGTCAGTCCACCTGTATTTTTCCCATGCTTCTTCACATTCCCAACACTCTGCAATAGTCATGTACATTTGTCATGTAAAAGGACACTCTTGCATCTGTACAATCAGCCACAATTCTCGTATACCTCTTGGTTTACTGTGCTATTCAGTTCCTAGATTATTCTCTAGTATTCTGCAATTGGCATTTACATATCTAGACTATCATTTTCAGCCACATCCCCATTTATAAACCAGCTGTTACTCACTATGTGTTACCATCCACTCTATACATTTCCACACTTTTACATTAAAGCTAATTAAACCTTCTACATACACTAAATATCAGTAGTCCATCTCAGCCCTCCTCTTATCTCCTTTAATAATCCACCTACCACCAAGTCTTGAAGATATTTTCCTAAAATTTCTCCTAGAAATTTTATGGTTCTTGCTTTGATTTTTAGGCTTTTGATCCATTTTGAGTTAATTTTTAGATAAGATGTGAGATAGGGGACCTCTTTCCTTCTTTCAGCTATGGATATCCAGTTCTTTCAGCACCATTTGTTGAATGGACTGCTCTGCCCTAGCTGTGTGGGTTTGATAGGCTAGTCAAATATCACTTGACCATACAGACAGTCACAATTTGTTTCTGAACCATCAGTTTGGTTCCATTGGTCTATGTGTCTGGCTTAAGGCCACTACCATGCTGTTTTTACCACTACAGCTAGGTAATAGGATTTAAAGTCTGGAGATGAGGGTTTGCTTTTCCTTTTTATGAGGTTTCCGACTATTCAGGACCCCTACCCTTCCAGATAAATTTGATGACTCTATTTTCAGTTTTTTTTTAATGCTAGTGGAATTTTTATCAGGATTGCATTGAATCTGTATATCAATTTGAGTAGAATTGACACGCTAATGATATTTAGTCTTCCAGTCCATGAGTATGGAATGCTTTTCCAGTTATTTAGGCCTTTTTTGATTTCTTTCAACATTGAGTTGCAGTTTTCTGAATACAAGTGCTTTGCATCATTGGTTAAGTTTATTCCTGACTGTTTGAATTTTATCTATCATATTTTATTTTCACCACCCTTTTGACACTTATAGTTACTTTTATTGATATAATCTTCATTTCTAGACCCTCTTCCAGGCTGCTTTCTACTGTCTTTTCTTTTCAGGCCCTAGCACACTCTTTATTATTTCCTGAAAATCTGGTCTCTTGCTTAGAAATTCTCTCAGTTTCTGTTTATCTTTGACTATTCTAATCTTGCCCTCAATTTTGAAAGACAGTCTTGCTGGATAGAAGATTCTTGGCTGGAAGTTTTTCTCTTGTAGTATCTTAAATATATCAGACCACTGTCTTCTTGCCTCCATGGTTTCTGGTGAAAAATCAGCAATTAATCTTATTGGGTATCCCTTATGTAATGCATTGCTTTTCTCTTGCTGTTCTCAGAATTCTCTCCTTGTCTTTGGCATTTGACATTCTGATGAGTATGTGTCTCGAAGTTGGTCTATTTGGATTTGTTCAGATGGCAGTACATTGTGCTTCTTGGGCAGGGATATCTATGTCCTTCAATAGGGTTGGGAAATTTTCTACCATTATTTCTTTAAATATTCCTTCTGCCCCTTTTCCCTTCTCTTCTCCTTCTGGGACACCCATGGCACATATGTTTGCATGCCTTTTGCTGTCATTTAGTTCCCTGAGACCTTGTTCAATTTTTTCCATTCTTTTGTTCATCTGTTCTTTTGTATGTTCAATTTCAGAGTCCATTTCTTCAAGCTCACCAATCCTTTCTTCTGCCTCCTCAAATCTACTATTATGTGATTTCAAAGTTTTTAAAATTTCATTTATTGCACCTTTCATTCCCATAAGATGATATTTTTCTATGTATGCTTTCAAATTATTCTCTGTGCTCATCCAGTGTCTTCTTAATATCCTTAATCTCTTTAGCCATCACACTGAATTTATTAAGGAGATTTGTTTGAACATCTATGATTAGTTGTCTCAACTCCATTATGTCATCTGGAGGCTTATCTTGTTCCTTTAATTGGGCCATAGCTTCCTGTATCTTGGTGTAGATTGTAATTTTTTGTTGGTGTCTTGGCATCTGGATTACTAGAGTATTTATTCTGGGTGCAGTTTTTCTCTTTAGTTTAGGCCTTCCTTCCCTTTCTCCCTTGCTGGTTGTGTGGTAGGAGCCAAGGTTGTAATTGCTGCTAAAAATTGTGGAGGCTCAAGTTGCCCTCATTGTGCTAGGGCCAATGAATCTTCTCTCAACTTCCTCCTTTGCCAGGGGTAGGACAGTGTCACAGCTGTGTGGGATAACCCAAGTAGTGCAGGCCTAGACTGTCATTGCCCAGAGAGACTGATGAAGCTTCACACTCCTTCTTTTCCTGCCTGGGGCAGGGATGGAGCTGCCGATGTGGGCAGTAATCTATGCAGTGTGGGTCCAAGATGACCACAGTCGCCCTGGTAGACTTCTGATTTTCAGTTTGTGTCAGCCAAAGGTACCCGCAGTTACCTGGATAGCTGGTGGAGAGCATCTGGCAGGGTTGAAGCCTAGTCTAGGGCTGCAGGCTGATCTGGGTGAAAGAAACTGGTCCCTACTATCACTGTGATTTTATGTCAGGTGGGCTTCCCCTCAGGCTGGGGGTGGATTTAAATGGAGGTTACTGGTCTTTTTCCCAGTTGGGCAGATTTATACACCCAGCTGTTCCTAGAGTTATATTTTAGCCAGCCAAGTCTACCAATCAGTAGTGAAAATTAGCAGCCAACTTTCTCCTCTTCCCCTGTTTTTAGGAAACGGAGTTTCCAGTTCAGCCTAAGAATGGTTCCTGGGGCAGCTCATGCTGCCAGAGTAGGGTAATTACTGGCTTTCGTGGCTTGGCCAGTAATTTCCTGGAGAGGCTGGTGCAGGTCCCTGCACCTTCCTCCCTCATGGATATGACACCGAGGCCTAGGCTAGAGCTGCAATCTGATCTGGATGGAAAGCTGGTCCTCACCAGTACTGTGATTTTTAGTCCACCCTGCTTTCCCTTGTGCCTGGCATGGAGTTAAGACAGCAGCTACTGGCCTCTTTCTGACTTGGACAGGCTCAAACACTAGCTATTCTCATGATTACACTCTAACCCACCAAATTTACTCATCAGTAGCCAACCATCTCTTCCTCCACCATTTTTGGGAAGTGGAGATTTTAATTTCAGCTGAGGAACAGCTCCGGAGGTGGCGTGTGCTTCCAGTGGAGGATGAGCACCAGTCTCCATCGTGTGGAGTGCTCTACTTATGAGTCTTCTCTGCAGATGGGCAGTCTCCTCCTTCCATTCCTTCAAGTATGTTGCAGGATGCTCTATTGGGCTCCTGGAACCCCCATCAGATACCTCTGGGTGTTTACTTGTATCAGGAGCCTTGTAGCAGGAGCTGACTCTAGGAGTTGATTACTCTGCCGCCATCTTGTGGAGTTTTGTTTGAGACGATTAGCTAGTGCCAGCAAATGAGTCCTATGCAAATGTAGGGATAGGAATGCAGTGTGTACATTTAAAGATGTGGGGGTTTTGTTCTGGGGGGGGGGGAGGAAAGGCAGACTATAATTACTTTCTTTAAGAAAAGACACTGTTCTACTGGGTCCCTTCAATATGGGACAACTCTGCACCTCCAAACAACCTTAGCTTGATGTATTACCTTAAGCAACAGCCTTATGCAGTCGATGGGCTGAGTTTGACCACTTCAGGAATGGACTTGATGATGTACCCTTCTGTGGGCTACCTGTCCCCAGAAATAATACCAGGAAGGGTGAGCCAGGAGGGGATGACTTTCACCTGGGTGCAGCTAGACATTCTGGAAGTACTGTTTGCCAAGACCTGGTATCCAGACATCTTCATGTGGGAGGAAGTGGTACTGAAAATCAACTTGCCCAAGTCCAGGGTGTAGACATGGTTTAAGAATCAAAGAGCTAATTGCCGCCAACAACAGCAGCAACAACAGAGTGGAGGTCAAAACAAAGTGAGACCTGCCAAAAGAAGATGTCTCCAGCTCAGGAAGTGAGTTCAGAGAGTGGAACTAGTGGTCAATTCAGTCCCCTCTTTAGTACCACTGTCCCAGTCATTTCCAGCAGCAGGGCTGTGGTGTCCATCTGGAGCCCAACTTCTATCTCCCAACTGTCAGATCTCTTGTTCACCTCCTCTTCCTGCCCACAGATTTCCCATCCCATGACCTATACTCAAGCTTCAGGTTATAGTCAAGGATATGCTGGCTCAGCCTCCTACTTTGGGATCATGGACTGTGGACCTTATTTGACCTCTATACATCACCAGCTTCTTGGGGGCCACATCAGCCCTATAGGTACCAATGCAGTCACCAGCCATCTCAGTGAGTCCCCAGCTTCTCTCTCTACCCAGGGATGCAAAGCTTCAAGCTTCAGTTTTAACTCAACCACTGGCTACTTGGATTATAAGGACCAAACTGCCTCCTGGAAGCCTAACTTCAAGGCTGACTGCTTGGATTAAAAATATCAGACATCCTCGTGGAAGTTCCAGGTTTTGTGAAGACATTTTGTAGACCCTTTTTTTGTGGGTGATTTTTTAGTATACTGGGTTGGACATTCCAGTTTTAGCCAGGCATTGATTAAGAGAGTTCGATGGGGTAATGCTCAGATAAATCTTCTGCTCAAAATTCAGGGAATCATAGAAAGAAAAATGAAGGGCCTTAGAGGGGTCTACCAACCAGCAACCTGAAATGGACAAACCAGTCTACTTAAGATCCTGTCACAGTTTTATATCATTGGTTTTCCTGATTTGCAAAGTAGTCAAAAGCATTCTAGCCATGTGCAACCAAGCACCATAAAAAATAAACAATATCAAAACAAAAGTAAGTTGTGAGGGGAGGGAAGATCATAGCCTTCTTAAGCAAAGGTGTTCTAATATTTTAACCAATCCTTGGTTGGAATGGACATTGTCTCAAGCTTATTCACATTTCATAATCAACAGGTAGTTGGCACTGAAAAACTTTTCAAGGCTGTGTGAATTGTGCAACTCATTGCCCTAGATGCACCACTTTATTTTAAAAATAATGTTCATAAAGAGTCAGTATGTAGTTTAAGAGATAATCAGTGTGTGTCTTATATAAATGGTAAATCTGTGCTAGACTTCAAAACTGTCATGTTATTGTAAGCAACATTGAACTCCACCTCTGCAGGGGTTCTTCTCTGATTAAACAGGTTTTTAATTACACACAGAAAAAAGGAAGCTTAGAAAAGTTAAATCACATGTTTAAAATCTTATAGCTGTTAAGTGGAGAAACGAGGATTTTAGCATGTATCAGTCTGACTCCAAGACATTTGACTTTGACTATGGCATTGCTGATTTGGCATTTATTGTTTCTGTTAACTTTCTCTTAATGGAGGTCAAGCCATACATTTGTCAGAAATCTCTTTAAAAATGGAAAATTAAAAAAATTCTTTTTAACTTATATTGGTTTAGTCTGATAGTTACTGATCAAACATTGTAATCCTGAAATCATACTGGAAGTTGAAATAAATTTTAATTAGATGAAATATATGTGTGTGCATGTATATTTTGTATGTATATATTACATATATACATACACACACACAAACATATATATATACACACACACATAAAATTTGGGGCAAAGCATGCATAGCTTAAATTTTTAAAAAAACTCCACCAAAATTTTAGCATTGCTATCATGAGCATATTTGTACTGATTACTATTTTTTAAATGTGTCAGACTTTTAATCTAAATAGCATTTGCTAACATCAGCATATTTATATTTGATTAAAATTCCATTGGGTTCAAATATTTGCTTTTTGCTTCAGTGAATGCCTAGTAATTACGTTTGAAATCTGTTTTTGACATTTGCTATTTAACAGGCCTGCTATTTGGCAACTGATTTCTTAAAAGTGACCAGTTGAAGAACAGTGACTCTTTTGAACATATGAGGTTGTTTTGACCCCGTTATTATCTCACATCAGAGTTTATATTTTATTTTCAAAATGTTAGATGATACCAGTTGTTTATTAAATGTCAGTCTGAGGAGGAAACTGCTGGCATCTGCTTTTTTGCATGTTCTGTGAAAAAACAGTTTCAGCCAAAGAACTCTCTTGGCTCTGGTGATGGAGGTTCACGGTTCATTTTTTTTTCTAAATATATTTTTTATTTATTTTTAAAAGATACATGGATCACACAAAATGTTGCATTAAAAAATGTAAGAGGTTCCCATATACCCCACTCGCCACAATCCCTACCCCTCCCATTTCAACAACTTCTTTCATTAGTATGGTACATTCATTGAATTTGATTAATACATTTTGGAACACTGCTACACAACATGCATTATGGTTTACATTGTAGTTTACACTCTCCCCCAGTCCATTCAGTGAGTTATGGCAGGATATATGATGTCCTACATCTTCCCTGTAATATCATTCAGGACAACTCCAAATCCCAAAAAAGCCCCCATATCACACCTCTTTTTCTCTCTCCCTGCCTTCAACAACTCCCATGGCCCCTGTCTCCACATCAATGATAAAATTTCTTCCATTGCTAGAGTCACAATAATTCTATAGTGGAATACCAGTAAATCCACTCTAATCCATATTTTATTCCTCCATCCTGAGGACCCTGGGATGGCGATGCCCACTCCACCTCTAAATTGAGAGAGTGCTTAGATCACACATAACTGATGGATGGGATTCTCCTGCTTGCCATTGTAGACTCTCACAGTTTGTTGGTGTGGTGGTTGACCGCCCTCACCCTCTTGTTAACTGACCTGGGTAAATCTAATGCACTGGAGAATAGGTGCTGCAACTCTGCAAAGGCTCAGAGCCCGGCTGGCACATAGAAGTTAAGAGATTCAAGTCTCCTGGGCATATACCAACCCCAGTGCCAAACACAGGTTGAGTAAGAGGGACAGAAGAGGCATTGTAGAGAAATCACATCTGAGCCCAACTCCATCACACTCAGGTGCATGAATTCCAAAGTAGGGCGCATGGGCAAGGTACCAAAACCTGGTGCCGTCTGCCATGACTGTAGGACCTGAGTGTCTCTGTAGCCCTCAGGAGCACCACTACCTGGAATTGTATCTACTTTGGCAGCCTGCTGAAATGTGCATAAGTGCGACACCTCTGATGACCTCCCAGCTCATTTTGAAGTCTCTTAACCATAAAAACTCATTTGTCTTTACCATTTACTCCTTTTATTCAAGGTCTTTTTCTAGTTTCATCACCAGCTGGTGCTTGCTATTAATCCCTCGGCTCCAGGAAGGCTTGTCCCCAGGAGTCATGTCCCACTCTGGGGGAAAGGTAATGCATTTATATACCGAGTTTGGCATAGAAAATGGCCACATTTGAGCAATATGGAGGCTCTCAGGAGGTAACATTTAGGCACCCTGCAGCTCTAGGCCAAGTTGAAATTTCATGTGCACAGGCTCATAAGCATAGTCATCAGTATCAAGGTCCCACCATTGGACCATCCTTCTTCACTGGTCATTGCCCTTGCACTTGGGGGATTATTGCTGTTCCATTGGGGAATGTGTCAGAGCTCCTCAGCATGGGAACTCAGCACTCCCTCAGTTGTCATGTGAAATTCTACCCATTATGTCAATACCCAACGAAAATCTGAACATATCTAAATAGCATATATGCATGCCCTGAAGAGCACCCTCCCATGCATCCCCCATCAATGACACCCTGCACCATTGCTCCTCCTTTGTCTTAGTTGAACCCCTCTATGATCCAAAACTTCTTCAAAAATGAAGCTTAATATATTACCAAATTCAATTAATAGGAAACTGAAATAGAAATGATAGGTTTGAAGAATATAAATAAAATACATAATAATTTTAAAAACTAAAATAAAGTAAAAAACTGGGGTATTAAAAAATGAAAAATATAAAAAATATTTTTTTTGACATTTTTGCCTTTAATCAATGTCTTGTATGTACATTGGCAAGGCAATCTCTTCCATTTCTTCCTCAGTGTGTTACATCCTTTTTTAAAAAATTATGTCTTCCAAAAAGTTTTAGGTCTCAGTAAAGTAACATATAGAATAGAGGGGACTCTCATATCCCAACATCTTTCCCCTTTTCCCCCTTTCCCAACAATGGTCTTTTACATGTGGATGTTAAATTTGCAGTGACTGATATACAAATATTGAAACACAGCTACTAACCATGGTTACATTATGGTTTACATTATGGTTTACATTTTTTACTGTACAATTTTATAAAATGTTGGTTACATTATGGTTTACATTTTTTACTGTACACTTTTATAAATTTTTGGTAAAATTTAACATATCCTGTATCCATCATTGCACTATCATGCAGAACAATTCCCCCCAACATCATGCAGAACAATTGCCCCCCAATTTCCCACTCTTCCTTCTATTCTATTTCTCTTTTCCCTTCCCCTTGCCACGGTGACAACCAAGCTTCACTGCTTGAAGGACGAGATTCATAGATACCTTCAAAAGCGCTGAGGGCTTGACATACAAGTCTGTCATGCCTCATTCAGAGCCACCCATGCTCTCGAGAGACATCATTCCCTCTGTTTGAGAACATCAAGCCTCCCCAGGATGGGAGTACAACCCGTCCCATTTGTCATATGGGTCTCTACCCATTGATATAACACACTATGTCAAGATGAGCACTCACACACTCCCTAGAAGCCTGCCCTAGCTGAACCCTGTGGCAAATGCCTCCCATACAACTCACCTTAAACCAGTAACCCTTCCTTATATTTTCTAAAGAATTTCCTCAACATTATAGCTTCAACCACGTACCTGCCAATCTCCTATGTTCACCTGCTCCCCCCAAATCTCTCTCCAATTCCATGGACCATTTGACCAATCCTCAAACCCTAG
This sequence comes from Dasypus novemcinctus, assembly GCF_030445035.2. Taxonomy (NCBI): domain Eukaryota; kingdom Metazoa; phylum Chordata; class Mammalia; order Cingulata; family Dasypodidae; genus Dasypus; species Dasypus novemcinctus. The sequence goes on along the minus strand of NC_080674.1, from coordinate 43,691,098 downwards.
CCCCCGTCAAGCCTGCAAAGCCCAACCCAATAGTATCCCTACCCCCATCACATCCACTTTATCAGATATTTTGCCCATGTGGGCATTGGCTCACAACCTTCCTCTCCCCCCATATTTCCTGTAAGTCCAGACTCCTATATTCTGAGACAGCTTGATTTGCTTAATTCATATCAGAGAGGTCATGTAGTATTTGTCCTTCAGCGCCTGGCTTGCTTGGCTCAACAAAAGGTACTAAAGATTCATCTATGTTATTCCATGCGTTAGTACAGTATTCCTTCTTAATGCTGAGTAATATTCCATTGTATGTATATACCACATTTTCTTTATCCATTCATCTGTTGATGGGCATTTGGGTTCATTCTAACTTTTGGCAATAGTGAATAATGCCGTTATGAACATTGGTGTGCATATATATGTTCGTGTCCTTGTTTTCAGTTCTTCTGGGCATATACCCAGCAGTGGAATTGCTGGGTCATATAGCAAATCTATAGCTAGTTTTTTGAGGAACCACCAAACTGTCCTTCACAATGTCTGGATCCTTCTACATTTCCACCACCAGTAGATGAGGGTTCCCATTCCTCCACATCCTCTCCAACACTTGTAGTCCTCTATTTTTTTAATAGCCACTAGTCTAATGGGTGTAAGATGGTATCTCACTGTAGTTTTGATTTGCACTTATCTAATAGCTAGTGATGTTGAGCATCTTTTCATGTGCTTTTTAGCCATTTACATTTCTTTTTTGGAGAAGTGTCTGTTCAAATCTCTTGCCCATTTTTAAAATGAGTTCTTTGTCTTTTTATTTTTGAGATATAGGATTTTTTAATATATGCTGGATATTAGGCTCCTTTCAGATATATGGTTCCCAAATATTTTCTCCCATTGGGTAGGCTGTCTTTTCCATATGAATGTCCAGTTCTCCAAGCACCATTTGTTGAAGGGATCATTCTCTCCCAGTTGAGTGGGCTTGGTGACCTTGTTGAATATCAGATGACTGTATATTTGAGGAGTTATATCAGAACTCTAAATTTGGTTCCATTGGTTAGTATGTCTATCCTTGTGCCAATACATGCCATTTTTACCACTATATTTTTGTAGTATGTTTAAAAGTCAGGTAGTGTGAGTCCTCTGATTTCATTTTTGTTTTTCAATACGTCTTTGGCTATTTGGGGCCTCTTTCCCTTCCAAATAAATTTCATAGCTTTTCCAGTTCATTAAAAATGCTGCATTGATTTTTATTGGGATTGCATGAAATCTGTAGATTTGGGTAAGATAGACATCTTCATGATTTTTAGTCTTCTTATCCATGAACAGGGAATATTCTTCCATTTATTTAAGTCTTCTTTGATTTCCTTTAACAGTGTTGTGTAGTTTTCTGTGTATAAGCTTTTTGCATCTTTAGTTAAATTTATTCCTAGGTTTTAAATTTTTTTAAATTTACTATGTAAATGGTATTTTTTCTTGATTTCTGCCTCAGATTGCTCTATATTGGTGTACAGAAATGCTACTGATTTTTGTGCATTGATCTTATAACCTGCAACTTTACTGGACTCATTTATAAGTTCTAGAAGCTTTCTTGTAGATTTCTCAGGGCTTTCTATGTATAGGATCATGTTGTCTGCAAACAGTGAAATTTTTACTTCTTCCTTTCAAATTTGGATGCCTTTTGTATCTTTTTCTTGCTTCATTGCTTGAGCAAGTACTTCTAACACAATATTACATAGGAGGGGTAATGGTGGGTATCCTTGTCTTGTTCCTGATCATAGAGGTAATAGTTTTAGGATTTCACCATTGTATATGATGTTAGCTGTGTGTTTTTCATATATACCCTTTATCATATTCAGAAACTTTCCTTCTATTTTTTCGTTTTTAGTGTTTTTATCAGCAAAGTGTGTTGTATTTTGTTGAATGCTTTTTCTGCATCTATAGATATGATCATGTAATTTTTTTTCTTTCATCTGTTTATGTGGTGTATTACATTGATTGATTTTCTTATGTTGAACCATCCTTGCATACCAGGGATGAAACCCAGTTGGTCATGGTGTATAATTCATTTGATATGTTGTTGACTATGATTAGCAATTATTTTGCTGAAGATTTTAACATCTAGGTTCATTAGAGAGATTGGTCTATAATTTTCCTTTCTTGCAGTGTCTTTGTTTGGCTTTAGTATTAGGGTAATGTTGGCATCATAGAATGAGCTAGGCAATGTTCCTTCTATTTCAATTTTTGGGAGAGTTTAAGCAAGACTGGTATTAGTTCTTTCTGGAATGTTTGGCAGAATTCACCTGTGAAGCTATCTGGCCCAGGGGTCTTCTTTCTGGGAGGTTTTTAATGACTGATTCTATCTCTTTACTTGTGATTGGTCTGTTGAAATCATCAATTTCTTCTTTCATCAATGTAGGATGCTTATGTGTTTCTAGGAATTTGTCCATTTCCTCTATATTGCCCTTCATCTTGGCATATAGTTTTTCAAAATATCCTCTTATGATACTCTTTATTTTTGTGGGGTCAGTGGTGATATCCCCTTTTCCATATCTTATTTTGTGTATTTGCTTGTTCTCTCTTTTTTTCTTTGTTAATCTAGCTAAGGGTTTGTCAATTTCATTGATATTTTCAAATAACCAATCTTAGTTTTATTTATTTTTCCTAGTGCTTTCTTATTTTCTATTTCATTTAGTTCCACTCTGATCCTTGTTATTTCTTTCTTTCTTCTTCCTTTGGGATTAATTTGTTGCTTTTCTACTAATTCCTCCAAGAATGAAGTTAGGTCTTCAATTTTAGCTCTTTCTTCTTTTGATACATGAATTTATGGCTATGAATTTCCCTCTCAGGACAGCTTTTTCTGTGTTATGTTGTCATTTTCATTAGTTTCAATGTAGTTCTGATTTTTTTTTTGAGCTTTCCTTTTTGACCTACTCTTTGTCTAAGAGTGTGTTGCTTAATTTCCATATCCTTGTAACTAATCTTGTTCTCTGGCCCTTGTAGATTTCCAGCTTCATTCCATTGTAGTCAGAGAAATTATTTTGTATGATTTCAATCTTTCTGAGTTCATTGAGACTTTCTCTGTGGCCTATGATGTGGTCTATCTTGGAGAATGATCCATGTGTAATTGAAAAGAATGTATAGCTTGCTGTATTTGGGTGTAGTGTTCTATATATGTCCATTAGATCCAAATCCTCTAATATATTATTCAAAGTCTTTGTTTCTTCATTGATTCTCTAAAGATATTATGTCAATGGTGATAATGGTGTATTAATGTCCCCCACTATAATTGTAAAGGCATTTATTTCTCTAATTATTTTTTCCAGCATTTGACTCATATATTTTGAGGCACCCTGGTCAGGTACATAAATGTTTATGATTTTTCTTTCTTCTTGAAAGATTGACTCTTTTACTAATATATAGTGTCATCTTTGTCTCACAATAGTTTTGCATTTAATATCTATTTTGCCTGATATTAGTATGGTTACTCCTGCCCTTTTTTGTTTATTGGTTACTTGTAAGTTTGTTTTCCAGCCACTCACTTTCAACCTCTTTTAATTCTTGGGTCTAAGGTGGGTTTCTTGTAGACAGCATATATATGGGTAATATTTTCTTATCCATTCTGCAATCTGTGTCTCTTGATTGGTAAATTTAATCCATTAACGTCCAGTTTTATTACTCTCAGGGAATTACAATAGTCATATTTTCTTTGGGTTTATGTATGTCACATATTGCTTTTTTCTCCTTTTGTCTTTTTAGTTGTTCTTCACTCTCCAGCTCTGTCTCTCCTATTTTTTTCCTTTCAATTTGCAGAACTCCCTTTAGTATTTCTTGAATGAAGGTGTCTTTTTCGCATATTCTCTTAATTTCTGTTTATCTGTGAATACTTTGAACTCTCCATCATTTTTGAATGCCAGCTTTGCTGAATGGAGTATTCTTGGTTGGAAATTCTTTTCTTTTAGAATCTTGACTATGTCATACCACTGCCTTCTTGCCTCCATGGTTTTAGATGAGAAATCAGCACTTAATCTTATAGAGCTCCCTTGTATATGATGGTTTTCTTTTTCTTGCTGCCTTCAGTATTTCTCTTTGTCTTGAACATTGGATAATTTGACAAGTATATGTCTTGCAGTAGTCCTGCTTAGATTTATACTGTTTGGGGTGCATTGCACTTCCTGGACATGTACATCCATCTCTCTCAATAGGGTTCGGAAGTTTTCAGCCACTATTTCCTCTGACACCCCTTCTGTCCCCTTTCCCTTCACTTCTCCTTCTGGTATGCCTATAATGCATATGTTTGTGCATTTTGTATTGCCATTCAAATCCCTAAGTCCCTGCTGGATTTTTTCTATCTTTTTATGTCAGTTCTACTATATGATTTCAGATGTACTGTCTTCCACATCACTAATTCTTTTCTCTGCCTTTTCAAGTCTTCTGTTATTTTCTGAGTGTATTTTTGATTTCTTGGATTGTGCTGTTCATAACCACCATATCTGTTTTCTTATGTTTGTTTACAATTTCTTCTGTATGTTCTCCCAGTGTTTTCTTAACATCCTTAATCTCTTTCTTAGTTCCTTAAGTTGGTCCATTATATTTTTTTGGACAGCTTTGATTGTTTTTTCAATATTCTGCTCCTCTTCCTGGTTTTCAGCTTGTTCTTTGGACTGTGCCATGTCTTCCTGTTTCTTGGCATGGTTTGTAATTTTTTGTGCTGTCTGGTAATCTTTTTATCTTGATGTGTTTGTTCAGTTGATTAGCTTCTCCTTCTAGTCCAGGGTTTTATTTAGTTGCCATTATTATGTGTGTATTAAGTTTTCTCTTTGATACTTTGTTCTTCTTATTCTATTTCCTTGTTTTTGTCTATGCTCTTCTTATTCTATTTCCTTGTTGTTGTCTAAATTCCCTTGAAGAAAAAAGATTAGGGTCAAGGAAAGCAAAAGAGGTAAGAAAAGCAAAAGTATAATAGTAATATTGATAGTAAAAGTTAGCAGAAGAACTGTACAAGACCTAGGAAAATAAATATTTAACTCATGTAAGCAGTGTAGAGTTATAGGAATAAAAATTAGAATACCTAAATGTAATGGGAAATTGAATATGGAGAAGAATATGGTATGAATTAAAAGGCCAGTATGACAAGGAGAGAGGGAAAGAGAAAAGAAAGGACCAAAACAGAAAGAGTTAATAAAAGATAGACAACAGAATAGAAGAGTTAGAAATAAAAAGTCAGAAAAATTGGGGGCTAAATAAAGAGAGATGGAATATAAAAGTAACAACAGAAAGCAGAAGATAGAAAGATGTAGGGAAAAAAAAGAGGAAATTGAGGAAGAGGAAATACAGCAAACAAGAAACAAGCAGCACCTTGAGCAATCACTCTTTTTGTCTCACTCTCTCCAGATGGATGCCTGAAGTCTCCTGCTTTGTGGGCTCCCAAAACAGCACACTCATGCAGGATTTTGCCCCATCAGCCATTTTTTTTGTAGGAGAGATGCTATGGGTGCACTTAATCTGATGCCATCTTACCCCTTTATCCATGGTTCACCTTTAAATGTGAGAATGTCCTCAAAAGTTTCATATTCTTGACAAATGTGAAAACCCATTCCCAACACAAATGCATTTGTATTAGACAATCACACAAGTATAACAAAATGGAATAGGTTTCATAATAGGAAGATGGACAATGGGACAATGTTTTGGAGGCTCAGAGAAGTACTGGGGAAGGGATCATAACGGAAGTGGCATTTGTGTTAGCTTTGAAGGCTTTGGCAGAACACAGCAGAAGAACAAGTATGTGCATCAGAGGACTTGCTTTTGAGATTTGAATCAATAGCTATGTTTTTTGTTTTGTTTTCAGTGGAAAATTGATTTTTTGTCCTGTTCATACAGAGAAATATTCTCATCCATTTTTCTCCACTTTGTTCCCTTAATTTGAACATATGTTGACCTTACCCAGCCTTTGACTCTTAGGTCTTTCTCTGGTCCATAGACATCCTGAAATCCAAGAATTGAATAAGGACTAGGTAGTCTGAAGGATTTTTCTGTAGGGGAAGGGGTGGGCAGTAAAATTTCTTTTTTGCATGTACTGATTTCAGGAGAAAATGGACTATGCCTTAGGCTTGGTCTCAGAAGTCAATATAATGAAAATGAAAATAACATCAAATTCATTGACAATAACTTAGTTCTCTGACCATTGCACAAGTCATTTCTTAAACCAAGCAAAGCAACCTGCCTAGATTATAATTGAGTTTTGTCAAACCCTGTAATTCACTGCATAGGTTCAGTTGGCCTTCTGGGGACCACAGCAAAGAATTTAGAGTCTGGACACTAAATTACCAAATTTGTTTGGCTTTGAATTAAAGCCAAATCATGACAGTATGCCCCTACTACATTACTTCTTGCCAGGAAGTTCTTTTGGGCATACTCTACATTCCTCTCCTGGATTAGCAGGGCATGCTAATTTATGGGAGATATCACTATTATTCCATTATGCCACTTTACTATATTTATATATTGTCCTGAACGTTTTAAAGCACTTTCACACATAATCATATTTATTTTCTTTTTATCAGCAATTAGCTACCTGTCATTGGTAAAACATCTCTAGGCTTCAATTTGTCGTAAGTAAACATGAAGGTATTTGCTTGATCTCTTAAGGTCTCCTCTGGTTCTAACATTTTGTGTATCAGTGGATAAAATAAAATTAGCTACTTCAAGCTATATTTTACAATTATCCTTACACCCAATCTCACAGACCTAAAAATCAGTGACCTCCAAACCAAAAAGGAATGTTAAGAAGGGCCAGAATATATGATGTTGCTTCCAGGACCACTATGTTTTTCTTTAGGCATATCTAGACTTTTAATTTAGAGCAATGAGATAAGGTCTTAGTTATACATTATCTATCTTTGAATAATTAACTGTAAAAGCTTTAGGTGTCTGCTTCAGGAATGAACCCAGAGTTCTTCAGTCTTTTGGGCATCATTTTTCAATTATTCCCCATCATTCTGCCAAAGGAACAGTCTAGTTCAACTGGGACTAAACAAGGGTGTTATTAATTATAAGTGCCCTTCATTAGAAGAATAATTGTTTATTCATTTATTTATTAGAGAAGTGAGTTTACAAAACAGTCATGCATAACATACAGAATCCCCACACATCATCTTATTACCCACACCTTGCATTTATGTGGAACATTTGTTACAAATGATGAAAGAATATAAAAATATTACTACTAATTATAGCCCATGTCTTGTACAATCCATCCAAAATATACACTCATTGGCTATCAGTATAATTATAGAGTTATGCTATCATCACTACAGACAATTTTAGAATGTTTTCATTACTCAGAAAAGAAAATTCCTATACCCCTTATACCCCTATTGTTGCCTATTAGCAGTGTTATAATACCTTCACTGTCATTGATGCAAAATATTACATTACTATTAACTATAGCCACAAGTTACATCAGTTGTATTTTTCCCATTTATCACCGTATGCTTAACACCTTGTAATAGTGATGTACATTTGTTCTAATTGATAAGAATATTCTTGTATTTTTTCTCTTAACCACAATCCTCACCCACCATTAAGTTCACTATGTTATACAGCCCCAAGTTTATCCTCTACCTTTTTTTCTATTTATATTTATGACCCTAAAATACTCCTTTTAGCTCCAATCATATTTATAAATCAGCAGTGTTAGTTATACCCACTGTAATGTGTTACCATCATTTCTATCCATTTCCAAACATTTGCAATCAACCTTACTAAAAATTCTACAGTGTGACTCTTGCCTGGAGCATGCCAGCACATGTCTTGGGTGTGTGCTGTCCCTTTTTCTCATTTCTCAATAAACACTTTTACAGGCCTCATTAACCTGGCCTGTCTCTAAGTTCTTTCTTGTGATATAGCCAGTAAACAAGACCCTAGCTCTGGAAACATTTTTGGTGAGTCATCCAGGAGTTAAGGAGACAGGTAAAACTCTCTGACATGTGATAAAGACTGGAGTCTAGCCTTTTAATCATAGTCTGTCTGTCCTCCTCTACATATCACAAGAATATAGAATAAGTGGAATCAAGTACCAAAGAGGACCCTTAACAGTAAACAAAATGAAATAAAACTCTAGAGTAGAAAGAGAAGCTAACAAACTGAGTAAGATCATATAGATAAACAGATACCTAGACTCTAGCAAGAAATGAGAAGCAATGCTAAAAAAACAAGAAGACATGATCCTGTATAATAAACAAGCTAAAAAGCAAGAAGAGATACAGAATGTGGAACAACTAATCAAGGCTGTACAAACAAATACCATGAGTCAACTTAATGAAGTGAAGGAAGAGATAAAGGCTATTAAGAGGACACTGAAGGAAATTATAGAAGAAATCATAATACAAAAAATGATAACAGATCTGATGGTGATAAAAGGCACAATACAAGAAATTAAATATACACTGGAAGCACATAAAAGGGAGAGGAAAGAAATAGTGACATCAAAGATAGGACATCTGAAATCACACAGAGAGTAGGACAGATAGAAAAAGACAGAAAAATTTATCGGGGAATCAGGAATTGGAGGATAATGCAAAATGCACAAATTTACATATGCATTATAGACATCACAGAGGGAAAAGAGAAGGGAAATGGACAGAAAGAGTGTTGGAAGAATTAATGACTGAAAATTTCCCAACTCTTTTCAAGGACATGAATGTACATGTCCAAGAACTGCAGCTCACTCCAAACAATATCAATCCTAACAGGCCTACCCAGAGACACATACTTATCAAAAGTTTCAAATGCTCAATAAAAAGAGAGAATTCTGAAAGCAGCAAGAGAAAAGAGATCCATCACATAAAAGGAAGCTCAATAAGATTAAGTTCTGATTTCTCATTTGAAACCATGGAGGCAAGAAGGCAGTAGTATGACAGAGTTAAGGTACTAAAAGAAAAAAGAAAACCTGCCAGCCAAGAATTCTCTATCCAACAAAGCCAGCATTAAAAAATGAGGAACAGTTCAAAATATTCACACATAAACAGAAATTAAGAGAGTTTTTTCAAGGAGACATGCCCTTTGAGAAATACTAAAGAGAGTACTGCAGGTTGAAAGAAAAAAACAGGAGAAAGAGGGTTGGATGAGACTGTATAAAGGAAAATTATTAGTAAGAATAACTAAAAGGATAAAAAGAGAAATAAAAAGAATATGACAAAAATAAACCTAAAGGAAATATGGCTAATGTAAATAATCTCTGGACAGTAATAACAATGAATGTAAATGGATTAAACTCTCACAGAATGGCAGAACGGATAAAGAAATATGACCTTTCTAGATGCTGATTGCAAGAAACTCACCTTAGACTCAGGAACACAAGAAGATTGCAAGTGAAAGGATGGAAAATGATTTACATGCAAACAATAAACAAAAAAAGACAGGGGTAGGGAAGCGAATTTGGCTCAACTGATAGAGCATTTGCCTACCACATGGAAGGTCCAGGGTTCAAACCCAGGGCCTCCTGATCCATGTGGTGAGCTGGCCCATGCACAGAGCGAATGCACGCAAGGAGTGCCGTGCCATGCAGGGTGTCCCCCACATAGGGGAGCCCTATGCACAAGGAGTGTGCCCCATAAGGAGAGCCACCCCTCCCATGATAAAAGCGCAGCCTGCCCAGGAGTGGCAACACACATACAGAGAGCTGACACAGCAAGATGACACAATGAAAAGAGACACAGATTCCTGGTTCCGCTAACAAGAATACAAGTAGACACAGAAGAATACACAACAAATGGACACAGAGAGCAGACAACTGGGGGGGAGGGAAGGGAGAGAAATAAATTTAAAAAATAAATCTAAAAAAAAAGAGTATTAAAAAAGGTGGGGGTAGCTATATTAATATCAGACAAAATAGACTTTAAATGTAAAAGTATTGTAAGAGTCAAAGGACACTATATATTAATAAAAGGGCTGCTCTATCAAGAAGAAAAAGCAATCATAAACATTTGTGCACCTGACCAGAGTGCCCCAAAATCCATGAGACAAACATTGGAAAAATAAGTGGAGAAATAGATGTTTCTACAATTACAGTGGGGAACTTTAATACACCATTATTACTATTAGACATATCATCTCAACAGAGGGTTAATGAAGAAACAGAGACCTTGGATAATATGTTAGAAGGTCTAGACCTAATAGATATACACAGAAAATTACTTCCAAATACAACAGGATATATATTCTTCTCGAGTACACATTGATCATTCTCCAGGAAAGGCCACATGCTAGCACACAGAACAAGTATCAAAGAACTTAGAAAGATTGAAATTATACAAAGTAATTGCTCTGACCACAACAGAATATAGCTGGAAATTAATAAGGGGCAGAGAACCAGATTAGGTAAAAAGATATGTAAGTTAAACAACACACTCTTAAACAATCAGTGGGTCAAAGAGAAAACTGGAAAAGAAATAAGTAATTACCTTGAAACCAAAGAAAGTGAGAACACAACATATCAAAACCTATGGGATGTAGCTAAAACAGACCTACATATCCCCAGAATTCTCACCTGTTCCTTCCTCCAGTCTTCTCCCCCAATTCCATGGATAGTCCAACCAAATAATGCGACTATGAACATTGGTGTGCATGTATCTGTTAAAGTCTCTCCTTTCAGTTCTTCTGGATATATTCCCAGCAGTGTGATCACTGGATCATATGGGAATTCTACAGTTAGTTTCCTAAGGTCATTCCAGTTTTAAGGACAGGAGTCACAACACCTTTCATCTATTCACACCAGAGTGGAAACTGCTTGCCATGCAATATAGTTACCAGACTTTAAAGCATAACACAAAGCTACAGTGGTGAAAACTGCATGGTATTGGCACAAGGATAGATGTACTGACCAATGGAACAAAATTGAGGGTTCTGATACAGATTTTCACATATACTCAAATGATATTTTACAAGGTCACCAAGCCCACTCAACTGGAACAGAATGGCCTCTTCAACAAAAAAGAACTGGATACTTATATCCAGAAGAATGAGGCAGAATCACCATCTTATGCTCTATACAAAAATTAAGTCATGATGTATCAAAGACCTAATATTAATATAAGATCCAAGACCATAAAACTCCTAGAAAATAATGTAGGGAAGCATCTATGAGATCTTATAGTAGAAAATTGTTTCATAAATTTTATACCCAAAGCATGAACAACAAAAGATATAAGAAAAAAATAAAAACTTTGCACTCCAAAGGAGTTTGTCAGGAAAGTAAAAATGTAGCCTCCTCAATGGGAGAAAATATTTGAGAACCACTTATCTGATAAAGGCCTAGTATCTAGCATATATATATAAAGAATTCCTACATCTCAAAAATAAAAAGACAAACAATCCGTTTAAAATATGGGCAAAAGATTTGAGTAGATACTTCCAAAGAGGAAATACAAATGGCTAAAAAGCACATGAAAAGATCCTCAGCATTCCTAGCTATTAGGGAAATATAAATAAAATAAAAAATACAATGAAATATCATCTAACACCCATCAGACCAACAACTATTAAAAAAACAGAGAACTACAAGTGATGGAGAGGATGTGGAGGAAAGGGAATCCTCATCCTTTGTGGAAGATAGTTTGGCTGTTCCTCAGGAAACTAACTATAGAATTGCCATATGAGCCATATGAGCCAGCAATCCCACTGCTGGGTACATACCCAGAAGAATTGAAAGGAGGGATATGAATAGATATAATATATGCGCACCAATGTTCATAGCAACATTATTCACTATTGCCAAAAGTTGAAAGCAACCCAAGTGTTCATAAACAGATGAATGGATAAGCAAAATGTGGTATATATATATATCCAATAGAGTATTATCAGGGAGAGGAAAAAATAGGTGTAACAGAGAATTTTGGGGACATTGAAATTGTTCTGCATAGTTCAATGACAGATATAAGCCATTATACACTTTTTCAAAATCTATAAATTTGTGCAGTGCAAAGTGTAAACCATAATGTAAACTACAGACCATGCATAGTATAATGCACCAATGTGTTCATCAGTTCTAATATATGTTTCACAGTAATGAAAGACACTGTTAATGGGGGAAATCGTGGGAAAATTCTACAGATATCAATCATCAGCTCCTATTCTCAACCCACATTCTATTTGCTATATTCTTGCTTTTATCTCCATGAATTTACTCATTGTAGTTAGTTCATATTAGTGAGATCATACAATATTTGTCTTTTTGTGTTGGCTTATTTCAGTCAATGTAATAGATTCAGGGTTCATCCATGTTTTCAAATACATCCCTATTTCATTTCTTCTTATAGTTGAATAACGTATTGCATTGTATGTGTATACCATGTTTATCCATTCAATGGTTGATGGACACTTGGGTTGTTTCCATCTTTTGGCAATTGTGAATAGCACCACTATGAACACTGGTGTGCAAATGTCAGTTCACTCTGCCCCACCTTCTATTATTAGAAGAATATGTATGTTTTAAATCCCATTAACACCCTGCCAAAAGAGAAAAGGATGCAGCTTCCAATTTAAAAGTTGAAACTAATAGTTTTTGGAATGGCTTAACCTTAGTCATTTCTTTTATTCTCATTTTTTATTATGAAAATTTTTAAGTTACAGAAAAGTTAAGAATGCTGTAATAAATACATATGATAGAAATCCAAATTTGACAAATATTATCATTTTACCATATTTGTTTCAAATCTTTTTTTTAAGGAAATAAAATGACACATGAAGTTGAAGTTTCCATTTAATTTTCCTTCACTCTATTCTTCTTTACCTTGCCCGAGCTTCCAATGCATTCTGATAAGGATTAGTTCATGGATTGTTTGAATACTTTTCTTCCATATGTGTGTATTCATAAACAAAGGTTTTCTTCATTTTGGTTTAAATTTATATAAATGTATTTATCATTTTGCAACTTTATTTTTGTACTCATTTTTATCTTCAGTTGTTACTCTTATTGCTTTTTTTAAAAACTGCTGTGAAATGGCCTATTGAATAAACACAGAATATTTATATATTTCTTCCCTTATTGGTGAGAATTTAGGATGTCTCAGTTTTTTGCTATTATCAACAATTATGTAGAAAATGTCCCTTATGCATATCTGTGTGAAAGTTTCTAGATCAAAAATTATTTGGACATGAGGATCTTTATGAGCTAATGCCAAATTGTTTTAGAAAGAGGCTGTACCAGTTTAAATTCCTAACAGCAGCAGCATATGAGAGGGAAATAAGCCTCATGTTGCCAGACTTCTAATTTTTTATCAATCAGATGGATGTAGAATGGTACCATATTGTTGTTGTTTTAAAGATTTATTTATTTATTTATTTCTCTCCCCTACCCCCGCTCCAGTTGTCTGTTCTCTGTGTCTATTTGCTGCGTGTTTACAGGAATCTGTGTCTCTTTTTGTTGCGTCATCTTGTTGCGTCAGCTCTCCGTGTGTGTGGCACCATTCCTGGGCATGCTGCACTTTTTTTCGTGATGGGTGGCTCTCCTTACAGGGCACACTCCTTGCCCATGGGGCTCCCCTACGCAGGGGACACCCCTATGTGGCAGGGCGCTCCTTGCACGCATCAGTGCTGCACATGGGCCAGCTGCACACGGGTCAAGGAGGCCCGGGGTTTGAACTGCAGACCTCCCATGTGGTAGACGGACGCCCTAACCACTGGGCCACGTCTGCTTCCCCCCATATTGTTGTTTTAATTATAATTTTCTTTAATTCTAGTAGGTTTGAGTTGAATTTAACATGTTTATTAATAATTTTGGTTTCTTCTATGAATAATGCTGATATATAATAATTTTACTTGCCTTGGATCACTTCTCTGATTATTTAACTTGGTCACCTTTATTTATATATTATAAATACTAATTCTTTACTATCTACTTGGTGGACAGATATCTTTTCCCTGGCTATGATTTGTCTTTACTTTTGTTTATGATGCTTTTCCCATCTTTATTTTAAATTCAATGTACTTGAATATATTGATTTATTAATTATTCCATTTTTGTTTTTTCCCCTTTTTAATATTTAAGAAATATGTTTTTATATCAGCTCATAAAAATATATGTACAAAAACTTTAGAAATTTGTTTTTAATATTTAAGTTAATTCATCTAAAGTATATTTAACAGTTGGTATTTTTTTCTACTTTTTCATATAGCTTACCTCTATGCATATTAAAAACCCCATTACACTTTGCTAATATTTTTGCTTTAAATTAACTATGTTTTAAAATAAACTAAACATTAAAAATAATTTTATATTTGCTCATATAGTTGCCATTGTCAGTGATCTTCAGTCTATTTTGTAGGTCTGGGTTTCCATCTGGTATCATTTTCCTTTAGCGTGAAGTACTTCCTTGAACAATTTTTACACTGCCTGCTTACTGTCAATGAATTATGTAACCTTTTCTTAGTCTGAAAATGTCTAATTTAATTTTCATATTTGAAGGCTATGGCCCTGAATATACAGTTTTAGGTTGGCAGTGATTTCTCTTTTCCTTTAGCTCTTTAAAGACACTGTTACATCGTCACCTGGCTTGCGTTGTTCCTTTTGTGAAATCAATGTTCATTCTTATTGTTGTTCCCCTTTCATTAATGTCATTTTTCCTTCTGGCTGCTATTAAGATATTCCCTTTATTGTTTGTTTCAAGCAGTTTGATTACAATATTCCCTGATGTGGTTTTCTTTCTGTTTTATCTTGAATGGGCTTCATTGTTATTTGTCCACTTCTTTCAGGGTTCACAATCCTGAAATACCTATTAACTTATATCAGAAAAGAGTTATATTATATACTGAAAGAGCTGGTCTGGTACCAGTAACTGCCTTGGATGGAAGTATAAATCAGGCTTTCTTCACTTCCTTTCTAATCTAATTTAAGAATAACTATGATATTTCAATAGTTATTTTACTCAGACTCTAATTTCCCTTGTCCCCTGTCTTTTTTGTTTGATTGTTTTTGTTTTCTAAACTGTTTTAGCAAATGTTTTTTATTATCTTTTTAAAAAAAGATACATAGATCACACAAAATATTACATTAAAAAATATAAGAGGTTCCCATATACCCCACTCACCACAATCCCTACCTCCCACTTCAACAACTTCTTTCACTAGTATGGTACATTCATTGAATTTGATTAATACATTTTGGAACACTACTACACAACATGGATTATAGTTTACATTGTGGTTTACACTCTCTCCCAGTCCATTCAGTGGGTTATGGCAGGATATATGATGTCCTACATCTGTCCTTGCAATATCATTCAGGACAACTCTAGGTCCCCAAAAAAGCCCCATATCATACCTCTTTTTCTCTCTCCCTGCCTTCAACAACTCCCATGGCCACTGTCTCCACATCAATGATACAATTTCTTCCATTGCTAGAGTCACAATAGTTCTATAGTAGAATACCAGTAAGTCCACTCTAATCTATATTTTATTCTTCCATCCTGTGAACCCTGGCATGGCGATGTCCACTCCACCTCTAAGTCATTGCAACTCTAGGGCAAATACTAAACTGAATGAAGCAAACTACCTGCCTCTGCTTGCACCTGAGAAAAACTTCTTCACTCTTCTCAAGACTGGACCCCTCTACTTCCCACTCATCCTCCACTTTCAACAGGTATCTTTACTTATTACTTCACAATAAAATAGAAATCATCAGATAAGGTATCTCTTGATTCTTGCTATCAAATCAACAAACACACCTCCACCCATCCAAGCTTTTTCTTCCCTTTGGTTATAGAAGACTAGTTGTTCCTTCTCCTTTCTGCCATATAAAGTTTCTTTTTCCAATATTTGGCTTCCTTCCTGCATTTCAAAGAAACTTATCCTGTGAATCATACTGCTTTTCCACGAGTATTAACTGTATACTTACTGGCAGAAATGAAATATTCTTAGATATATTCACATCTTAAACAACCACATTTTACCCTTTTACCCCATATCAACAATCAACTAACTCCTTAACATAATCCAATCTGAGTCTTGCTAAGGTCACCAATCATCCCCATGTTGCTAAATATAGTGGACTTTTCAGTTTTTTTCAAATGTCTTAGCACAATCTGACATTATTGACTACTCCCCATTACTGAAATTGTCTTTTTCTTGGTTACCGAGATAATACATCCTCCTAGTTTCTACTTCCCCTACTTTTCTGGCATTTGAACTCCCATCTTTGGAGGCATATTCTCCCCATATTAGTTATCAATTCCTTGAATCTCATTCTTAGACCTTCTTCTTTTCTAATTCTATATTCTCACCATAGGCAACCTTACCCTCATCCATGATGATGACTTTTAGATTTGTTTTCCCAGCCCAGACTTTTCTGAACCCCACACAAATATCGGGCTATACACTCAATATCTTTTCCTAGATGTCTTAAAATAACATAACTCCATTGGTGCACAAAAATAAATTAAAAAGAAAAATTCCAAAGATCCAACATTGGTCCCATGATCTCATTAACTGAAATCTGATCCTTTCCTTTTATTTCTTGTACAGCAACTGGTCCCGCAGTCCATCCACTGAGGAATGCCCAAAATGTAGGGGTCAAATCATCACCTTTCCATAACATTCAACATAAATCCAATTGATTACCTACTTCCTTTACAATTAGATATTAATTCTATAATATATTTCTGTCCAAGCCTCTCCATTTGTATCACTAACACCTAAGTTCACATTGCCAATTTTTCTTGCTTGGATCACTCTAATGATTGCTTCATTGTTCTCCTCAAATCTTTGTTTGGCATGAAGTGCAATGGGACCTTTCTAATTATTTTGGATTTTTTTTGCCAAAGATCCAAATTTGAAAATAATAGGTGAAAAATACCTCTTAATTCCAATGTGCTTCCTGTCATCTTATGAAACAATTTCATGATCCCATTAAGTCTTCCTAAAGGAACTCTGGAGTTTATTGAGGAAATTCAGAGAAGAGAAGAGTGTTTACAGGACTAATACCTTCAGTATAAGAATATTTTCTTTAGTCTTCAGGTTCATAAGTTCTCAGTATATTCAGTCTGGAAGTGATATTAGAAGTCACGAAATTTTGTGGTTATTTTAGTATAATTTTATCTGTTTGCCTCTCTCCTTAAGCTCTTGCCCTTCCCTCTGACTCTAGGGTTTATCTGCCATTTGGAGTGGAGATTTTGCTTCTTTTCCATACTCTAAATTGTTAGACATTTCTGCACAGAGATAAGCATGCCTTTAGAGGCTAAATTCTGCAGTCCCTCTTTGCCCTGCATTTTCCATACCTTCCAAAAATGTTGTCAAATATTTACCTCCTAACTATAATATGTATGCAAGGTCATGAAAATAATCAGTAGGGAAGCAATTCTCTTGAAATTTCAATTCCCATATACATGATCTCTCTTTGACACTTTGGCCATGTGAACTTCCAGCTCAGCTAGCTTGTGTTCAGCAAACTATAATTTCCCAGAATTCTCCAACAATTATAGTTTTAAAATCATGTGGGAATGCTTCTCTTCTGTGCTTAATTACACTCTTGTTCTGGTTACTGATTGTGTGACAACAGCAGAACATTCTGTTGCCATGCATCTTCCCAGCATGGACTATATAGTGTAGCTGTGTTCTCAATTCCACAAAACTCAATGAAAAAGGAAGGAAAATGAGATATGCAAGGAGGATGGGGAAATAGGATTTCAATGCTGATTCCTTCAGATACCATGATGTTTTTTACCTTCTCTACTAAGTCAAGTGGCATTTTGCATCAGAACCTTTTAAAAAGCACATGTGTCAAAGACATCTGCAGATGTGGGATGTTGTAAAATGACCAAAATGTAATTTTTTCCAAACATGGATAGTTATAAATTATAATAAAATACATCATGAAGTACATTTTGCTGAAATATGCCCCATTTATGAGATCTAGGATTAATTAGAACATGTAAAGTGCATTGCAGGCAACAATGTAAAGTACATTGCAAGTACCATTGTGGTTACCTAAAGGTTTTCTTGAAACAAAAGTTAAACCTCTTAAAAAATTATTTTTGTTTTTAATGAAGCACATGATATGTTGAATTTAAGTCTCAGAGCAAGCCAGAGAAATAAACAAAAGAAGGTATTTGCATGCTTCCTGGCTTAAAGTTTTATAAGAAGCATTGTCTCAACAAATGTATCAAATCCAGACATTTAAATTTAATGTGATTCAGAGATGTCAGTGTTAAATTTAGCATATTTCTATTTTGACAAATGTTTTATTTTAAGGGCTCTAATTAACTAAATCACAACTCCAATTGAAATCAGAATACTGGATTTTTTAGGACAAAGAAAAAGCAGTCTATCTCTTAGATTTCACTCCTACTATAAAAGAACTATGTAGAAAATGTCTATTAGTATTTTTAAATGACACTTGTATTTTGGGTTTGTGACTCCAAAGAGATTATACTTCAGAAACAGTCTTTGTGGATTCTACCTTATGCCAGGGGCACAGTTAGCTGTCATCTAGAGATTTCAGGCAGCATAGTCATTCAGAATAGTAATTCATATTTAGAAAGGAGGGAAATCCTTCTTTTTATCAATCAGCAAGGAAATTTATGATGGGACAGTGTTGTTTTTCTTTTCTATACCTTTTTTTTTTAGATTGATTGATTAATTGATTCCCCCTCCCCTTGCAGCTTGCTTGCTGTCTGCTCTCTGTGTCCATTCACTGCACATTCTTCTGTGTCTGCTTCTCTCCCTTTGTTGCATCATCTGACTACACCAACTCTCCACGGGCATGGGCCGTCAGCACTCCATGGGTGCAGGCCAGCTTGCCTTCACAAGGAGGCCCTGGGATGTGAACCCAGGGCCTCCCATATGGTAGATGGGAGCCTAATCAATTGAGCCACAGCTGCTTCCTGCAGTGTTTTTTTTTTTTTTTAATCTGAATTATCTGGATAATTAGAGACTTTAAAATTAAGGACTAGAAAAAGTCTTTATCTCAGCTATTTTAAATATGTAAAAAGAACTTAAAGAAACCATGGTTAAAGAACTAAAGTATGAGAATGATTTGTCACCAATTAGAGAAATCAATAAAGAGAAATCATAACATGAAAACCTAAAAGAAACACTTACTTGAAAAATATAATAACTGAATGAAAAATTTTCTAGAATGGCTCAATAGCATATTTGGAGGGAGGGAGTGAGGCATAAGAGAATCCTTTACACTTTTATGTAAACATTTATGTAATCATAAGTCCAAGATAACTATTAAAATAGTATATTTGAACAAGAATATGAAATTATCAGCAAACTGGAAGCTAGATCAATAGAGATTATCCAACGTGAGAAACATAGAGTAAATAAATGAAGATAAATGAACAGATACTAAGAAATTGTGGGGATACCAAAAAATATACCAATCTACAGTAACAGGAATCCCAGAAGGCAAGAAAAAAAGAAAGGAACAGAAAGAATATTTGAAGAATAGTGTCTGAAATGCCAAAATTTGGATAAATTCAAAGAGATCCACATCATGATCAAATAATCCAAAGACAAAGACTCTTAAAAGGAGCAAGAGAGAAGTGATTCATCATATGCAATGGGTCCTCAAAAAAGATTAGCGGCTGATTTCTCATTAGAAACTATGGAAGTGAGAGGCAGTGGAATGACATATTCAAAGTGCTGAAAGGCAAAAAACAAACAAACATGTAAATCAATAATTCTATACCAGCTAAGCAATTGTTCAAAAATGAAGGAAAAATTAAGCCATTCCCTGATAAGCAAACACTCAGAGAATATGTAATTAGCAAACTTGCCCTTGTAAGAAATATTAAAGGAAGTCCTTCAGACTGAAATGAAGGGAAAATTCAGAATAACTCAAAATCACAGCAAGAAATAAAATGGACCAATAAAGTTAACTATCTGGGTAAATATAAAAGGCAGTATAACTGTTTTCTGCTTGTGACATATTTATTTCTTCTATCTGTTTTAGAAAACAACTGCATAAATCAATAGTTATAAATAGGTGTTGGTGAGCTCACAATGCCTAAACATATAATTTGTGGCAATAATGGAAAAATGTGTGGCAATAACAGAAAAAATGAAGGGGGAGAAAATAGACCTAAATAGGAGCAAAGTTTTAGTATATTAGTAAAGTTCAGTAGTTATTAATCCAAACTAGATTCTTATAATGTTAGGTATGCATTGTAATCCCCAGAGCAAACACTTAAAATATGCTTAAAAATACAGTTAAAAAAAAAGAAGAGAATTAAAATGGTACACTAGAAAATATATAAATAACACAAAGAATATAGAAATGGAGGAATAGAGGAATAAAAAGGACATAAAACATATAGCGGGAAGCGGATTTGGCCCAGTGGTTAGGGTGTCCGTCTACCACATGGGAGGTCTGTGGTTCAAACTCTGGGCCTCCTTGACCCATGTGGAGCTGGCCCATGTGCAGTGCTGGTGTGCACAAGGAGTGTTGTGCCACGCAGTGGTGTCCCCCGTGTAGGGGAGCCCCATATGCAAGGAGTATGCCCCATAAGGAGAGTCACCCAGCGCGAAAGAAAGTGCAGCCTGCCCAAGAATGGCATCGCACACATGGAGAGCTAACACAATAAGATGACACAACAAAAAGAAACACAGATTCCTGTGCTGCTGACAACAACAGAAGAGGACAAAGAAGAAGATGCAGCAAAATAGATACAGAGAACAGACAACCGGGGGGGGGGGGAGGGGAAGGAAGAGAAATAAATAAATAAATAAATCTTTAAAAAAAATAGCAAAGCAAAATGGCCCATGTAAATTGTACCATATTAGTAATCACATTAAATGTAAATGGATTAAGCCCTCCAATTAAAAGGCAGAGAATAGAAGAATGGTAAAAATTATCCAAGTATATGCTGTCTACAGAGACTTTAGATTCAAAAGATGCAAATATTTTGAAAATAATGCAAAAAGGCATATTGTACAGACACTAAAAGAGAACAGAAAGGATATATTAATATCAGACAAAATAGACTTTAAATTAATAACCAACACAAGAGACAAATAAAGCATATATTGATTTATTATTAATCATATATCGATAATATGGTCATTTCATTAAGAGGATACAATAGTTGTATGCCTATACAAGACATCCAGATATATGAAGCAAACATTGACAGAGTCAAAGGGAGAAAATAGATCATTCTACAATGATAATTGGAGACTTTGATACCCCATTTTCAATATGAATAAAACAAATTGACATATAATCACATAGATCAATGGAATGGAACTGAGAGCCCATAAACAAACTGATACATCTATAGTCAATTGATTTTCAACAAGCAGAAGATAATTTAATGAAGAATAGTCTTTTCAATAAATTGTACTGTTACATGCAAAAGAATAAATTTGGAGCCTTGTCTCATAGCATATATAAAAAAATTAACTCAAAATGTACTGAAGACCTAAATATAGGAGCTAAAACTATAAAACTCTTAGAAGAAAACATAGGCAAAAATCTTGTGACTTTGGTTAAGTGTTGGTTTCTTAGAATGACACCAAAATAAGTGCAAGTAACCAAAGGCAGAACAAACCAGTTGGACTTATCAAAATAAAAACTTTTTTGCCTCTAAAAAAGCCATAAAAAAAAGTGAAAAGATAATCCACAGAATGGAAAAAAATATCTTCAAATCACATATCTGGTAAGGATCAAGTATACAGAATAGATAAAATAACCCTTAAAACTCAACAATAAAATACAAATAACCCAATTAAATATACACTATGGACCATGGCTGGTGGTAATAGTCTGATGATATTATGTCATAATCTGCAACAACTATTCCACCACAGTGTGGTGTGTTGGTGTGTTGGTGAAGGGATGTTGTATGGGAATTCTATACATGTGCATGATTATTTTGTAAGTTCACAACCTCTGTAATAAAAATATATTTTTAAAAATGATAGGATGGGTTGGGGGGGAATACACCAAATGTAAAATATGAACTATAGTTACTAGTAATATTTTGAATGATGGTCTTGCATAATTTTTATAAATGTTTCACAACAATGCAAGGTATTGATGGATGAGTGATGGATGGGACTCCCTTCTGATGTTATGCATGCTTATGTTGTTGTCAACTTTTACCATACACTTATTGTTTATATGTGCTCATGTTTGACTGACATACTTCAATAAATATATTTATATATAAATTAATAAAGATTTTTCAAAGCTCATTTAATTGTACACTTGAAAACATAAATATATGTCAATAAATTGGATTTAAAAACAAATCCATGCCCAAAGAAGAACTTTTTAGGAGTAATGTTTCCATAACTTGTTGAGCTGCCTTTTCCTTTTCTTCTATTTTTGTGAATTTGGAAAAATGTTGTTAACAACAACAGAAAAACCAATCCCTTCCATGAGCAACAAAAGAAAAAATAGATAAATTGCACTTTAACAAAATAAAAAAAAATTATACATCAAAGGACATTTTAAGAAAGTGAAAGACAACCTGAAGAATGAGAGAAAATATTTGGGAATCATATATCTGATAAGGGTTTAATATTCAGAATATACAAAGAACTCTTATAACTCAACAATAACAAGAAAAAAAAACTATTTAAAAAATGAGCAAAGGACACAAATAGACATTTCTCAAAGAAAAAGTACAAATGGCCAATAAATACATGAAAAATGCCCAACATATTTAGCCATCAGGAAAAGGAAAATCAAACCATAATGAGATACCACCTCACACACACTAGGAGGGCTATGGGTGCAGTCACAGTGGAAAAGGAGTTTAGCAGTTCTTCACAGAGTTGAACGTAGAATTACTCCATGACCTGACAATCCCTCTTCTAGGTATATACCCCAAATAACTGAAAGCAAAAACTCAAACAAACACTTGTACACCAATGTTAATAGCAGCATTACACACAATACCCTAAAGGTGGAAACAATCTGTTTATCAACAGATGACTGGATAAACAAAATGTGGTATGTCCACACAATGGAATACTGGTTGGCCTTTAAAAGGAGTGAAATTCTGATAAATGCTAGAATGTGAATAAGCATTGAAAATATTAGGATAAGAGTAATAAGTCAGGCACAAAAGGTCAAATATTGTATGATTCCATATATAAAAAAATCTAAGATAATTAAATCCATAGAGATAGAAAGTAGACTAGGTTACCAGGGGTTCTGGAGAGGAGGAATGGAGAACTAGTGCTTAATGAATAAAAAGTATCAGTTTGGGATGATGAAAAACTTTTAGGAAAGGAAAGAGGTATTGGTAATAAAACTTCGTATAATTAATGTCACTGAATTGTACATCAGGATGTGGAATTGTCCTAGGTAGTGTTGCAGAGATGGATGCTGGACGTTGTGTGTCCTGTCGTGGCCCACTGGGTGGACTGGGGGAGAGTGTGGACCACAATGTGGACCACTGTCCATGTGCTGCAGCAGTTCTCCAGAATGTATTCGCCGGGTTCAGTGGAGGTGCCACAAAGAGTTTGTTGATGTGGGAAGGGTGGCGCGGGTGGGGTGGGCGGTATATGGGAACCTCGTATTTTTTGAAGGTAACATTTAGAAGAAAATAAAGAAGAAAAAAATGGTTAGAATGGCAAATTTTATGTTATATATACATTACCACGATAAAATATCCTCCTAGATAATAAGACAAAGACAAAAAATCCAATTGAAAATGGGCAAAGAAAATAATAGACAATCTACAGAAGAGAGATCTTCAGTGGCCCCCCTCACCCACCAAAAATAGAAAGTTGTTCAAATTCTATAATAATTAATAAAATGCAAACTTATACAACACTGAGATAACATTTCACATATTATGAGATCATAAAAAATTTTGAATGTTTGTTGTGTAAAATGTGCATAAGCGAAGACCCTGAGGTAAGAACTTAATTTGGAAGAATCATTTTGGAAAACAGTATAAAACAATAGGACCTTGAAAATTGTACATGTGATTTGACCTAGTAATTCCATTTCTAGGATTATACTATGGAAAAATTTCTGTATCTTTGCAGTAAAACCTGAATAAGGAGCTATTCAAGTCTTGCAGATTTTGTACTTGCACTTCCCTGCATCTGAGCAAGATCTTTTTATGACTGTTTCTTGTTTTCATCAATGTTACTGCAAACATATTTTTATTGTGCCTCTTTCCCTGACAACCCAACCTCAACAAGAACTTCTTGTTTCCACTTGTCACTAACAAAGTACTTGTTTCATTTTCCTCATAGCTACATTACTACCTGAAATTATATTGTTCTCTTATTTGTAGGTATTTTTATTTTCCCTCTCCTGTAAGTATAATTAAAGTATCAGAAAAGCAATGACCTTGTCTACCTCTTGTATAAAGAGGACCTCTAACAGAGCCTGGCATCTTAGTGACTCAAAATATTTATGAGTCATATTGCTTGTTAAAGCAAAACACTGAAAACTGCTTAAATGTAATCAATATTGGATACTATTTATCAGATATAATAACTTGAAATTAAAGTGAATTAACTAGATAAAAAACAGTATGGAGTGAAGAAATCAAGTTGCCAAATTGTATCTTTAGTATTAAACCATTAATATTAATTTAAAACAATATCCTCTAGACACTGCTACTCCTTATGAGATAAGTTCAGTAATTGTGAATATGTTTAGAAATTTTATAGCAAATTGACATCCCCACAACATGCAAGCATGCAATCAGTGAATTTGTCTTAGTAAACAATGAGGGTGTAGATAAGTTTGGGTATGGCTGAACTTGATAGTGAGCTGCATATGACTCAAGCTATGTACAGACACATATGATAGGACCATTCCTAGACCTGCAATAGGTTGAAAAAAACACAAAAACCAAAAATATGTGACTCTTTACTACATATAGATTGAGAAACACAGCTTCAGGCAATATTCTAGATTCTTAAATTTACATACATGTACATTAAGTCTGGAAACTGACTGGAAAATGCATATTAAATTCTTGGTGCATTAATGGTGTAAGTCCAGAGTAGGTAGGAGATGGGACTAAGGATTGAGAGCAAATGGTTTTGTATTTCCTTAGTATGGTTTGTGTGGGTTTTTTTGTTTTGTTTTGCTTTGTTTTTTTGAGGTACCAGGGCAGGGTATTCATCCCAGGACCTCATATATGGGAAACAACTGGCACTCAACCACTGAGCCACATTGGCTCCCCTGAGTTAGTTTCAAGACCATGTCAACTAGAGACCATGGTATGAGAACATCTGTTGGCATAGTGACTATACAATAAGGTTTACCTGTTCTTTGTTACCATGAGAAACATCATCCTGCATTTCTGAAGCTCTTTATCTAATGTCCAGTCAAGATTTTTTTATAAAGGACAACTTGTAGCTATCTTAGAAAATTTCTTTACATTCTTGTTGGAAGATAAAGCCAATTTGCTTGAGACAGTTTGGAAGTTTGATATTGTTTATGAATTCCAAAAATAGATATTGGATTATGTTTGTAAACTGGTCTGTCCCTCAAGGCATATTAGATTATATTGGATTTAGAGGTTTCACTTTAACTTGATTAAATAATGATTTAAGGTTTTGATTGAGCCATGTCAGTAGGACATTGGATCTCTGCTACTTTGGTGGTGGAGATTCACAGAGAAACCATACCACAGAGTAGGGAGGTTGGAGTTTTGAGCTGGAGCCCAGGAAGTAAGCACATAGAGGAGCAAAGTAGCTGAGCTCTGAAAGAATCAAGCCCCAGGAAGAGAGAGCTTGTTGCTTAGAGCTTGTTGCTTGAGAGTCTATAGCTGGCCTTGTGGAGAGAGCAGAGCAGCTGAGCCTGGAGAGAAACAAGCCATGGGAAGAGAGGAACCCAGGAAGCCTGAATTTTTGGCAGACATCAGCAGCTATCTTGTTCCAACATGTGGCAACAGACTTTGGTGAGGGGAGCAACTTATGCTTTATGGCCTTCTAATCCAAATAAATACCCTTTGTAAAACTCAACAGGTTTCTGGTATTTTGCATTAACATCCCTTTGGCTGACTAATAGAGATGGTAATTTTTTAGTGAACAGTGAACTTAACACTGGGATGAGTTGATAATAAGCATGGAGGTGTAAATTTGGAAATATTCTACTTATATTACTTATTTCAAGTTATACTTATAATTAAGAGAATTAGGTACATGGGAAGGTGTTGTTTGATAACCCCTCATTGCTATTCTTAAAAAAGAAAATTGAATATATTCAAAAGTTTATTTTAAAATATTTAAGGGAACTTAATCAAATAGTATAACCATTCTTAAAAATAATTGCTAGACAGTGCATCCCATCTTACAGTGATAAAAAACATAATGCCAAAATTTTAAAAATATTTTTTAAATTTATTTTTATTTCAACTTTCATTTTTTTGGTATTTTATTTGTTATTTTAAAAACTATCATTATTATTTCATTTTCTTATTAATTTTATTTGGTTATTTTGTTGACTTTAGTTTTGAAGTTTTAGATCACAAATTGTGATCTGGGAGTATCATTGATGCAGGATATCAGTGATGAGGGATGCATGGGGAGGAGGTTCACCTAGGGCATACCTATAAGGCATATGAAAAAGTTCAAGTATTCATGGGGCATTGCCACTGTGGGTGGAGATCCACACAATAACTGAAAGGATATCAAATTCCCATCGTGGGGAATTCTGCCATATTATCTAATGGCACAGCAAGAATTCTCCAAGAACAGGGGCAGTGACTAGTGAAGGAGGATGGACCATTGACAGGTCCTTGATATTGATGCTTGTACTTTGGAAACTTTTCTTTTGAAATTGAAACTTAGTCTAGTATTATATGGTGCCTAAGAGTTACCTCCTGTGTACCTACTTGTTGCTCAAATGTGGCTTCTCTCTAAGCCAAACTCAGCATATAAATGCATCCTGGCATGGGACATGACTCCTAGGGATTAGCCTTCCTGGCACCAAAGGATTACTACCAAGTATCAACTAGCAATGCAACTGGAAAGACCTTGACCCAAAGGGGAAAAGGGTAAAGACAAATGAATTTATATGAGTCTAAGAGTCTTCATAGTGAGTTAGGAGGTCATTCCAGAGGTTACACTTACTCATGTTGCAAAAGAATCTCATTGACAGCCACTGTAAATATTTCCTCAAATAGTAGTGCTCCTAAAGGATTTGGAGACATCCAGACACTATTAGCAGGTCAGAAAGCTCAAGAGGTTGGTGCCCTACCAGTGGGTACTGCTTTGGAATTTATACTCCCAGCATGATAGAACTGGGCTCAGTTGTTCCTACACGTGGCTCTTCTGTCCCTTCTACTTGAACATAGAGTTAGTACTAGAGTTGATAGCTTTATGTCTGAGAGACTTAAATATTTGGGCTTTCCATGTGCCAGTTGGGCCCTGAATCTCAACAGAGTTGCAACACCTACTATAGTTCACTGGCCTCACCCAGGACAACTAACAAGGAGATGATGATGGACAATGACCATCCATGGAACTGAGAGAGTCTGCAACTGCAAGCAAGATAGTTCCATCCATCTGATCCATGGGATCTAAGTCTCCTCTCAATTAAAGGCAGAATGGGCATCACCATCCCAGAAACCTCAGGATTGGGGAATTAATGATGAACTATAGTAGATTAACTATTATTCTACCATAGATTTATGCTATTTAGGCAATGGAAGTACATTTATCATTTATGTGGAGGTAGTGGCCACCAGAGGTTCTGAGGGGAGGGAGAGGGAAAAATAGGTGTAATATGGGGGCATTTTGGGGACATTGGAACTGTCTTGAATGATGTTGCAATGACAGATACAGGTTATTATATATCTTGTCATAACTTATAAAATAGTGAAGGAGAGAGTTTAAATTATAATGTAAAATATAATCCACACCTAGTGGCAATGCTCCAGTATGTGTTCCTCAATTTGTAAAAATTGTATAACACTAATAAAGGATGTTAGTAATGTGAGAATGTGTGGGAGGGATAGGTAGTAGAGTATATGGGAATCCCCTACATTTTATTATTTTTTTACTTTAGCAAATTTTTTATATTATTTTTTTAAAAGAAACCTAGATCACACAAAATGTTACATTAAAAAATATGAGGTTCCAGAGAACCAGCAAGATGGTGGCAGAATAAGGAGCTCCTAGAGTCAGCTCCTGCTACAGGACAGTTAGCAAATACCCAATGCTCTCTGGAGCTAGCTGAAGACCTGTTTGGGGGCTCCAGGAGGCCAGAAGAGCATCCTGCAACATCCTTGGGGGAGTGGAAGGAGGAGACTGCCCTACTGCAGTGAAGACTTGTAAGTAGAGACTCCATGCCACAGAGGCTGGTGCCCATCCTCCACAGGAGGTATAAGCTGCCTTGGTAGCTGTCCTGCAGCTGGAATTGAAAGCTCCACTTCCCTAAAATGGCAGAGGAAGAGATGGTTGGGCACCAATTTCAGTTATGATGAGGAAATTCAGTGGGCTACAGTATAATCCTGAGAACAGCTAAGATTTGAGGCTGTCCAGGTCAGAAAGAAGCCAGAAGCTGCCATCTTAACTCTGCACCTGGCAGAAGGGGAAGTGGGGCAGACTGAGAATCCCAGTGCTGGTGGGACTGGCTTCTTCCCATCCAGATCACATTGCAGGTCTAGCTTAGGCCACAGTGCCACCTCCAGTAGGGAGGAAGCTGTGGGAACCTGCGCCAGCCTCTCTGGAAAGTTACCAGCCAAGCTGCGGAGGCTGGTGATTGTCCTATTCAAGTGCCACAAGCCACTCCAGGAGCTGCTCTGTGACGGGAATTGGAAGCCCCATTTCCAGAAACAGGGGAGGAGGAGACAGTTGGCTGCCAATTTTGGCTACTGATTGGGAGACTTGGCTAGCTGAGATATAACCCTGGGAACAGCTGGGGTGTGAACCAGCCCAAGTCAGAAAGAGGCCAGGAGCCAACATTCTGACTCTGCCCCTAGCCTGAGGGAAAGGCAGGCTGACTGAAACTCTCAGTGTCAGCAGAAACCAGTTTTTTTTTTTTCACGCAGATCAGCCTGTAGCCCTAGCCTAGGCTTCAGCCCCACCTCTGGCAGGGATGAGGCAGAGGAGCCCTGCACCAGCCTATACAGGTAACTGCAGGTAACTTTGGCTGGCATAGACTGAATATCAAAAGTCTATCAGGGCAACTGCAGTCATCTTGGACCCACACTGCATAGATTGCTGCCCACCCCTGCAGCCCCATCCCTGCCCCAGGTAGGGGAGAAAAGGATGTGAAGCTTCATTAGTCTCTCTGGGCAACTACAGTCTAAGCCTGCACATGGATTATTCCACATACCTGTGACTCTGTCCCTACCCCTGGCAAAGGAGAAAGTTGCAAGAAGCTTCATTGGTCCCTGGTGCAATGAGGGCAGCTTGAGCCTCCACTGCTTATAGCACCAACTACATGCTTGGTTTCTACTGCATAACCAGCAAGGGAAAAACAATATGAAGCCCTAAACTAAAGAGAAAAACTGCACCCAGAAAAAATACTTTAGTAAGCCAGATGCAAAGACACCAACAAAAAATTACAATCCACACCAAGAAACAGGAAGATATGACCCAGTTAAAGGAACAAGATATGCCTCCAGATGACATAAAGGAGTTGAGACAATTAATTATAGATGTTCAAACAAATCTCCTTAATAAATTCAATGAAATGGCTAAAGAGATTAAGGATATTAAGAAGACATTGGATGAGCACAAAGAAGGATTTGAAAACATACATAGAAAAAAGCAGATCCTATGGGAATGAAAGGTGCAACCAATGAAATTTAAAAAAGCATTGGAATCATATAATAGCATATTTGAGGAGGCAGAAGAAAGGATTGGTGAGTTTGAAGAAATGGCCTCTGAAAGTGAACATACAAAAGAACAGATGAAGGAAAGAATGGAAAAATTGAACAAGTTCTCAGGGAACTAAATAACAGCAAAAGGCATGCAAACATGCATGCCATGGGTGTCCCAGAAGGAGAAGAAAAGAGAAAAGGGCAGAGGGAATATATATGAAGAAAAAAATGGTAGAAAATTTCCCAGCCCTATTGAAGGACATAGATATCCCTGTCCAAGACGCACAATGTACTCCCATTCGAACAAATCCAAATAGACCAACTCCAAGACACATACTCGTCACAATGTCAAAGGCCAAGGACAAAGAGAATTCTGAGAGCAGCAAGAGAAAAGCAGTGCATAACATATAAGGGATATCCAATAAGATTAAGTGCTGATTTCTCACCAGAAACCATGGAGGCAAGAAGACAGTGGTCTGATATATTTAAGATACTACAAGAGAAAAACTTCCAGCCAAGAATCTTATATCCAGCAAGACTGTCTTTCAAAAATGAGGGCAAAATTAGAATATTCACAGATAAACAGAAACAGAGAACTATTATGCAAGAGACCAGAATTTCAGGAAATACTAAAGAGTGTGCTACAGCCTGAAAAGACAGGAGAGAGAGGCCTGGAAGAGAGTCTAGAAATGAAAATTATATCAATAAAAGTAACTAAAAGCGTCAAAAAGAGTGGTGAAAGTAAAATATGACAAATAATACTCAGATAGTCAAGAATAAACTTAACCAATGATGTAAAGCATTTACATTCAGAAAACTGCAACTCAATGTTAAAACAAATCAAAAAAGCCCTAAATACCTGGAGGAACATTCCATGCTCATGGATTAGGGGACTGAATATCATTGGGATGTTAATTCTACTCAAATTGATATACAGATTTAATGCAGTCCCAATAAAAATTTTACAGCAATAAAGAAAAAATTGAAAACACAATCATTAAATTTATTTGGAAGGGTAAAGAGTCCTGAATAGCCAGAAACATAAAAAGGAAAAATGAACCCTCATCTCTAGACTTTAAATCATAATACCTACCTACAGTGGTAAAAACAGCATGGTATTGGCCTAAAGACAGACACAATAGACCAAGGGAACCACATTTATGGTCCAGAAACAAACCCTCACAATTATGGTCAAGTGATTTTTGACTAGCCTGTCAAACTCACACAGCTCAGGCAGAACAATCCATTCAACAAATGGTGCTGAAAGAATTGGACATCCATAGCTGAAAGAAGGAAAGAGGACCCCTATCTCACACCTTATCCAAAAATTAACTCAAAGTGGATCAAAAAACTAAAAATAAAATCAAGAACCATAAAACTTCTAGAAGAAATTATTGGAAAATATCTTCAGGACCTAGTGGTAGGTGGTGGATTCTTAAAGGAGACAGGAGAGGGACTGATTGGACTACTAATGTTTAATGTATGTAGAAGTTTTAATTAGCTTTACTGTAGGATTGTGGAAGTGTATAGAGTGGATGGTAACACACAGTGAGTAACAGCTAGTTTATAGATGGGGATGTGGCTGAAAATGGTAGTCTAGTTATGTAAATGCCAATTGACAGAATACTTGAGAATAATCTAGGAACTGGATAGAATAGTAAACCAAGAGGTGGGTGAGAATTGTGGTTGATGGTACAGATACAAGAGTGTCCTTTGTAAATGAGAACAAACGTATATCAATACTGCAGGGTCCTGGGAATGTGAAGAAGCATGGGAAAAATACAACTAGAGTGACCTGTGGATTGTGATTAGTAGAAATAATATAATATTCGTGCATCTATGCAAAAGATGTACTGTGTTGATACTGAGGCAGTATGGAAAATGTGAGCCAAATGTACACTATGGACATGGCAATAATCAGATGATATTATTTTATCTGTAGCAACACACATTGTGGTGTGTTGATGGAGGGGTGTTGTTTGGGAATTCTGCATGTATGCATGATTGTTTTATAAGTTTACAACTACTGTCATAAAAAATATATTTAAAAATAATAATAGGGTGGGTTGGGGGAAAAACACACCAAATGTAAAATAGAAAGTATGATTAGTAGTAGGATTTTGACAGAGTTCTTTCATAGTTTGTGACAAACGTCTCATGACAGTGCAAAATATTGGTGGAGGGTTGATGTGCGGGACCCCTGTGTGATGTTGTGCATGTTTGCTTTGTAAGTTCCAACTTTTACTCTACACTTAATTGTTTATATATGTTCATATATAAATGATATAAAGATAATAATAATCAGATTGGTTAGAAGGAAAATACTTTGTTTAGTAGTAATATTCTGACAATGCTCTTCAATCATTAGTTAAAAACTTTTAAAAACAATGCAAGTTATTGGTGGTCGGGTGAGATGTTCTATGTTTGTTTGATGTTATATATGTTTGTTTTGTAAGTTCACAACTATTATACGTTTATTGTTTATGAATGTTTATGTATGAGTGATATATTTCAATAAATTTTTAAAAAATGAGGTTCCCATTTACACCACTCCCCACCCAACCTGACTCCTCCCACATCAATGACCTCTTTCGTCAGTTTGACACATTCATTGAATTTTGGAGCACTGCTACACCACATGGATTATAGTTTACATTGTAGTTTACACTCTCCCCCAGTCCATTCAGTGGGTTATGGCAGAATATGTATTGTCCTGCATCTATCCCAGCAATATCATTGAGGACAACTCCAAGTCTCACAAATGCCCCTATATTTTTATGTAACAGTTTTTGTGACCTAAGTATATTTAAAAAAAAATTTTTTAAGTATATTTGAAAAAAAATTTAATTGCTAAAATTGGTAGATTTACAAATCTAATGGTTAAACCTACATATTGGTTTAAAAACATTAAGCAGGGAAACGGACTTGGCCCAGTGGTTAGGGCGTCCGTCTACCACATGGGAGGTCCACTGTTCAAACCCCGGGCCTCCTTGACCCGTGTGGAGCTGGCCCATGCGCAGTGCTGATGCACACAAGGAGTGCCCTGCCACGCAGGGGTGTCCCCCGCGTAGGGGAGCCCCACGCACAAGGAGTGCGCCCCGTAAGGAGAGCCGCCCAGGGCGAAAGAAAGTGCAGCCTGCTCAGGAATGGCGCCGCCCACACTTCCCGGGCCGATGACGACAACAGAAGCGGACAAAGAAACAAGACGCAGCAAATAGACACAGAGAACAGACAACGGGGGGGGGGGGGGGGATTAAATAAATAAATAAATCTTAAAAAAAAAACAAAACCATTAAGCAGTGTTTTAATTTGTATTTTTTTAAAAATTATATTAGTTGTGTATAAAAGCCATACTGAAGGACATAAAACATTTCACATTGAAAAGACTGTCATTAGATGGGCATTAAAAGTGGTAAAGGAAACACAGCAAGAAAGGTAGAAAAACTGAATTTCAAGTAAAATATTGAGGATTAAAAACCCAAAAATATTGAAAAAGTAGAAATGATATAAAAATGTGGAAGGCTAAACTGTTCATGTATCAAAAGATTCAATGTTATTAAGGTATTAAGTTGTTGATAAGCCAGACACAGAAGAACAAATATTGTATGATTTCACTGATATAAAATAATTATAATAAGCAAATTTTTAGAGTCAGCAACTAGAATGTAGACTACCAGGGACCGAGCTGAGGGTAAAGAATAAGGTGTTAATACTTAATTTGTTCAGTTTCTATTCAGGTTTATTACAATGGTTTTGTAATGTTTATTATGATAGCACAACATAATTAACATAATTAACAGCACTGAATTGAATATTTAATGTGGTTAAGAGAGGAAATTTTAGGTTGTATGTCTGTTACTAGAATGAAAAATTTTAAAACCCCACAAAAACATAGGACTGTACAACACAGGGAACCCTATTTTAAATGATGGACTACAGTTAATAGTACAATTATAACAATGTTCTCTTATGAGTTGTTACAAATGTACCATGCTATCACAAGGTATTAATGATAGAGTGGTATATGGGAACTCTGCATTTTATGCATGATTGTTCTGTAAATTTACATCTTCTTTAATTAAAAATCCAACTGACCTATAGATTCAATCCAATTACAATACAAAAATGTAACAGGATTTGTGTGTGGCAGTGTGTGTGTGTGTGTGGGGAGTGCTTGAAAAGTTGATTTTAAAATGTTGTTGTTGGGGGGGGGGAGAGGGGGGGTGGGGGGGTGGGGTTGAATGGGACCTCACATATATATTTTTAAGGTAATATTATTACAAAGTCAATAAAAAATAAAAAAATTAAAAAAAAAAAAAATGTGCATGGAAACACAGAGGGCCAAGAATAGACAAGATACTTTAGAAAACAGGAACAAAAGTAGAAAAATTTTCCCTACTGGATTTCAAGACATATTATAGAACCCCAGTGATTATTAAGACAGTGTGATGCTGGTTCTAGGATGAAAAAATAGACCACCTGAATTGCATGAAGAACTTAAAAATAGATCAGCATATATATGAACACTTAATTTACCATGAAAATACCACAGAGGGCCAGTATTCTCAATAACTGATATTGGGGAAATTAGATATTCAAATGGAAAAAAATGATCAATCTTGATCCCTACCTCTCATTATGCATAAAAATAAATTCTAGATGTATTGTAAAGATAAAGGTGAAAGGCATATCATTAATATTCTAGAAGATAATATAAGACACTATTTTCATGAACTTGTGGTAGGGAATACTTTTAAATAAGGCACATAAAGACCTATCCTTAGTGGGTAAGACTGATAATTTTGACTACATTAAAATTTAAAACTTCTGTTCATGAAGAGACATCAATAAGAAAATGAAAAATCGAAATACAGAATCAGAAGGGATATTTGCAACACATATAACTCAAAAAACATCATATCTAGTAAATATAAGTTTTCAAATTTAGATTTACCCAAAAGTAGACACCGAGAAAAAGATTTGAGTGCAATTAATTTATTTGTGGGTAATCCTAGAAAGCACTTGTAAGGGACTGAGGAAGTGAGACAGGGAAGAGAATGAAAACAATACAGGACCTTTGCTAACTGTTTATTGTCATGAGCAACTGGGCTCCATCTCTCTGTGGAGCTCCTGGGGAGATGGTACAGAGCATGCCTCAAAGTTGTTCTCATGAGGGTGAGGAACTTGGGACATTTGCCCACCAATGTCCATCAGTCATTGGTTGAGGTGTGCATCTCAGGAAGGTTAACTCCCTAGCACTGCTATTGGGTGGACCGAGAGCGCTCTGGTGGCCAGAAAACTTCATTAGCAAAGAACTGCAGAAGCTCATAGGGTAAACCATCAGACCAGGGTGTGTGGGAATAGTGAGCACTAAGAGGATGTGGTCAAGTAGTAATAGAGTCTCTACAAATAAAAAAAGCAAAACAAAACAAAACAGACAACTCACTGGATAAATGGGCAGGAGACTAGCACTTCACAAAAAAGGGTATCCAATCATTCAATAAGCATATGAAAAGGGATTCATCCTTAAGAGTAATCAAAGTAATAAAGGAAATGTAAATTCAGCTGCAATAAAATCCCACTATACACTCACCAAAATGACTAAACTTAGTAAGTCTCAAAATGTTAACAGCAGGAATGACATTATAAAACGGGAATTCATGCACTGCAGGGGAGTGCAAATTAGTACAGCTGCTTTTGACAATGGGTTTTAGTATTACCTACTGAAGCTGAAGATAAGCCTAACTTATGACCTAGAAAATCCACACTTAGATATACACCAAAGATATAGGTACACATATGTGTCAAGAGACATGCATCAAAATGTTCATGGCAGTAATATTCATAATGGCCACAAACAGTGACAACCCAAATGCCATCAATAATAGAATGAACTAATAAATTAAGTTCATGAATGGAATACTCTTCAGCTATGAAATTAAATGAACTATAGATACACTAAAAAATATGAAAGAATCTCTCAAACATAATATTAGCAAGAAAAGCCAGTGATTTCCAAAAATTTCAGCAGAGAGGTAAAACTAAACTGTATTGCATAGGGATACATGCCTAGGTGGTAAAACTAGACAGAAAAACAAGCAAACAAAAGATCTGCATAGAAATTAGGATATGGTTATTTCTTGTGCAGAAAGAGAGAATAAGAATTGGGAGATGAACATAATGAGAGTGGTTTCTAGAATGTTGAGGAATGTTCTATCACTATATTCAAGTGGTGAGTATACATTGCTCATTTTTAAATAAATCACTTTTTGTTTTGTTTTTTTTTCTGTGTGTTATAGCTCATAAAAGAGTTTTTAGAAGTGTAATTAAGATTATTAGGAAGACTAACGTCATAACTGTTAAAAATTGGGAATGGTGAAAGGGGAGAAGTGCAAGAGAGCTTGTATTAGATTCCCTTGGGGATGCATCAACACATTACTTAAACCTGGTAACTCAATGAAACCAAAATTTATTCCCTCACAGTTCTAGAGGCCAGAAACCTGAAATCAAGGTGTAGACAGGGCTACATTGCCTCCTGATGCTCTAGGGAGGAATCTCTTCATTGCCTTCATGGTCACATTGCCTCCTCCTCTGTGTCTCTCCTCTCATGTTCTCTCAAATCTCCCTCTGCCTTTCTCTTATAAAGACTTTTGTCTTTAGATAGGGCCTACCTGGCTAATCCAGGATGATCCCTTCATTGCAGATCCTAACATAATTACATATGCAAAGATCCTTTTCCACATAAAGTAACATTCATATGAGAATTAGGATGTGGACCTACTTTTGGTGGTGATGTGGTGGGGGCACCATTCAACACCCTGGAAAGCTTGTCTTTATTTATTTGAAATAAGATAATACCTTAATAACGCAAGAAATAGCAGTATGGATCCAC
Source organism: Dasypus novemcinctus (assembly GCF_030445035.2). Lineage (NCBI taxonomy): Eukaryota > Metazoa > Chordata > Mammalia > Cingulata > Dasypodidae > Dasypus > Dasypus novemcinctus. The sequence goes on along the minus strand of NC_080674.1, from coordinate 43,654,468 downwards.
TGTTCAGAATTATGGAGGTCATATCACAACAATTCCAGCAAAAAGGTTATAGGTGATTTTTTTCCAAGATGTGCAATTGATAATGTGGAGAAGAGAGGGTAGGAAATCATTGCTTTTCAATAAAACTCTTTCTGTATTGTTTGTATAGTGTGTGCATGTACTGCACTGAAAAAAATTCTCATGGAAGGATTTGGATGAAACATTTAAATATAATAGATTAATCACTCTATTAAATTTCACACTACACTGTAAGTATCTTGAGGACAGGGGCTGTGTTTTATTCTCTTCAGTGTTCCCATCATTTAGTACAGAGCCTGGAGCAAAGACAGATGAATAAGTGAATGAATAAATATAATTAACATATTAATTAAATTATCAAAATGCTGAGACCTGTTGTAAAAGGATTATAAATGGCATAATTCTGTAATGATTCATGAGGGATTTTATTTTCCTTTCTAATGATAGTCATGTACAGAGCTAAGTTATTTTAAGCCTGGCCCTTCTTAATCCTGATCTTGGACTGTGATTTGACGACAAGAGGTAATTTACTTCTGGTGACACAAGTGACAAATCTACAGAAGTTATTGTGGTGCTCTTTTACATTGTACCAGCCCATTCTTTTATTCGTGTCCATAGAGCTTACAAAATAAGAAGACTGAATTGGGTTGGCAGAGTCAGAAATTCTTGTATTCCAGAATTCTGACAGTCCATCCATATACAAAACGAACACATAAAATTACAAAAGAAAGATCGAGAAGGAAGAAAGGAAAAAAGAAAAGCAAATGTTTCAGGGTGAGAATTAATGGTGGTGGATGAAAATATCTTGGTTTGCTAATAGAGGCAAGAGTCCTGAAAGGTGCTGTGTAATCTATTTCTTTAAATTCACTTTCAATTATTAACGACAGGCATGCTTTAGAGCTACTAGGAATGACATTAGCTTTGGGTTTCAAGCAATGTCTGCCTGCAGATTAGAGGGAAAACGTTTCTCCCAGATATTACCATTATCATAAAATGTTTTGCTGTGAATGCTATAGCTTGATACAAAATCGAATAGATATACCCATATCCAGGGCTTCAAATGGGAATGCAGGCTTATTGCCACCCCAGACTCATATTTTCTGCTACCCCAGAAATCCCTAACATGGATTTTCATTACACAAAATGAAATATCTTGAAAAATATTGTATTAGGTATATTAGGTAAGTAAAACAAAGTTCTTTAGAGAATCATAAAGCAGCAGATAACTACAACCACAGCAGATACAAATAGGGAGATTTTCTTTCTAATGCCCTCTTACGAACATGCAGTCAAAAACAAGGAAGGCTACTGAGTCTTTTCATTTCCTTTTGAAGTAATTACAATCTTTCAGTGTCATGTGAAGCCGCAGGGACCCGGAGCTGGTTCAGAGAATGCTGCTGTGGGCGTCTGATGCTGTCTGTACCCTGTGACTCAACCCCAGAGCCTAATGTAAATGCAGTGAATAGGCACAATTTCGCTACTATTAACTCTTACAAAAGGGGCTGTCTTGTGAATTATGCAGTGATTCCCATCCTGTTGAAAAAAACTTTTTATAGAAGAAACTTATGGAAAAGTATCAGGTTGGTTCAGTTTGATTTTCCATTGCTTTAATGCCTCAAGGAACTGAATGCTCTACAGACATCAATACTGAAAATAATGCCACCAATACTTTTAAGTGACTCATGTGTGTCCATCATTAGCCAGTTAACAGAAACTACTTCTTATGTGCCTGTGCGCAGTGCATTTTAGTTAAAGGACAACGAGTCTACTGCAAAGATTAGCTGTTCCAAAATGAATTGCCCAGGGGGCCTGTGAACCCCAGTTGGTGGGGTATGATAATCTCATTGTATTGTGAAATAACATCACATTAAGAACTGAAGAAAAATCAGTGAACCATCATCCAGCCATCTCTGAGCTAAACATATTGAATAAATTAATAGTCTAACTGATCCAAATGTAACACTTTTTTTTTAAAAAAAGACCTTACTTTTATAAAGTTGCCAGGAAGTCAACACAGGCTCTAAGCAGAATGCAGTGGGACAAACATCAGGTGGCTTGGCCTTCAGGATTAAGCTAAACCACAAACACACTGGGTAATTCTGGCAAGCTGTTTATTCCAGATGAATTTTTAGTTTCCAATAGGAGTTTGGTTGAGGATTTGTTTTTTGTTTTTTGTTTTTTGGTACCAGGGTTGGGACCTTATGTGTAGGAAGCCAGCACTCAACCACTGAGCCACATTGGCTCCCCTGAGTTAGTTTTTTCATTTGTTTGCTTGTTGTCTGTGTTTTTGTTTTTTAGGAGGCACCGGCAACTGAACCCAGGACCCCCCATGTGGGACTTAGGCACTCAAGTGTTGAGGCACATCTACTCCCAGCATATGGTTTTTAAGATCCCATATAGCTCCCAAATTCTATGGCAAATTGCAATGTTTGATCAGTTTTGTTTTCAGTAATGGCTATGTCATGTTGTTCAAACTGAGGACAAATGATGGTTTGTGAAAATCTCCTATGAGAATTTTTGATATGGAATAATGAATATTCTGACTTATGACTATAAGTAACTTCAAAACAACCAATTGAATTTTTTATCTATTCAATCCAACAATGTCATTTTGAAAGAGAGAAAAACAATTACACAGAGCATTAACGTCATCAAGCAACTGGATCAAATGCTACTCCACGCCACATAGAATATGCAGTATAAAATATCTGACCCATATTAGGTACTAAAAGATGCACATGCTAGGTCTTATTTTACACAGATTATTTCTCTACATATTGCATTGCCTTAGAAAGTTTGTTTTGCTCTTATTCCAAAAAAATGCAAAGCAACATTTTTAAGTGACTATCATTTTTCTGACTGGAATAAAAGATTAAGATATATTAATGGGTTTCTTTTTCTACCAATGTATTGCTAGTGGCTAACCTTGGGGGACCTCAGGAGCAGCACAGCAATTAGAATAGATCTCATATTTCCTGCCATTTAAAGTCATTCTACTTTATCCCATTAGAAACCTGTTTTAAAAATGTATATTTTTGAGGGTCAGGGAAAGGTAATAAAAATAACTCTTAAATATTTGCTTTGTTTAGTGGTAGAAGCATAAAAGAGTAGAGGTAGAAATAAAAGTACCTAAAGGTAGGAGTTATTGTAGTAATTCACCCAAACCAAAATCATCTACACAGTTTAGACACTGAGGTCTGAAACTCAAACCTCATAAAACCTAATTACTGGGAAGGGGATGTGGCTCAGGTGATAGGGCCTCCACCTACCATATGATTGGATCCAGGTTCAATCCCTGGGGCTTCCTGATGAAAAAGAAGAAGAGAAAATGTGCCTGTGTGGCAAGCCAAGAGCCCATATGGTGAGCTGAGTGCCCATGTGAGTTCCTGTGTGGTGAGCTGAGTGCCCATGTGAGTGTCTGTGTGGTGAGCCGAGTGCCTGCGTGAGCGCCCATGCAGCAAGCCAGTGCTCGCTTGGTGATCTGAGTGCCCACATAACAAGCTGAGTGCCCACGCAATGAGCCAGTGGCTACAGAAGTGAGTCATGCAGCAAGCTGATGACACGACAAAAGAGAGATGACGGGGAGAGTCAAGGTGAAGTGGAGCAGAACCAGGAACTGAGATGGCACAATTTACAGGGAACCTCTCTCCACATCAGAGATCCCCAGGATCGAATCCTGGTGAATTCTAGAGGAGAAAGACTGAGAAGAGAAGACAAAAAAAAAAAAACAAAAAAAAACACCCTAAAACAACAACAACAAAAAACTTATTGTCTATATTCACCTGACTTTACTATCTTACTGCCTTCATTAGCATAACTTTACTACTCTGGGAGCCTCTTGTCCAGGCAAAGGATTTCAGGGTTCATTAGGAACATCCAGAAATTCCTGAAAATGCTTCAGTGAAAAGTATCTACAGACAGTTTTAACCTAAGAATCTTTGAATCCTTTGCTTAAAAGGACCTCACCTTGCTGTTTGAATCAATCTTGAACTGTTGTATCTGATTCTTACCCAATTCTAAACAAGCCCTCCCTTCCTCCTTTCCCCATTGAAAGACCCAACCCAAATGAAATTTTCAATTCTTAATAAGTTCCCTTTTTGTCTTTTCCCCTCTGAGATACTGCCAAAGCTCCACGGAGGTGGTATTCTCCCTTATGGTGGTAATCAATAAACTCAGCTTTGTCTATCAATAGATTGTGATAGCTATATTTGAGGAGTGACATTTGACAGTCTACTTTCCAAACTTACAGGTATGATTGGGATTGTGTGCTGAACTTTCCATAAAATGTGAAAAGTCATAAAATGTGACCAGAAGTTTACCATCTTGTGTCGTAATTATAAGCTGTATTTCAACTACTTGTTTTTATTTTGTAGGATTATTAAGGTAGAAAACAGTGACTTAGGTAGACTTTACATTCATTCATTCAACAAATATTTAATGAAGATCTGATTTGACACATGCATTTTTCCAGGCTTTGGGAATTCGTGGTAAATGAGTTGATAAGTTTCTAGACCTCATAGCACTTAGATACCAGGGAAAGGCACCAGATGATCATGTGAAGTCCATTATAGCTTATATAAGAATAGGCAGGAAATGAACAGTTGAAGAGAGACAGTGAGAAGCTAGCAAAGGTCAACCAGGACAAGAGAAACCTGGTTGAGAGGATACATTTAAGCTGAGGTTCAAAGGAAGGAGGATCATTCCTCCTTGTGAGACCCTGGTGGAATCTCTTTTCAAGCAGAAGAAATGATGGGAAGGAAAGAGTGTGGACCACTCAGGGAAGAAAGGAGTTCTGGACAGCCAGTGTACCAAGAACATGAGGTAAAGAGAGATTGGCATATTTTGAGATATATTTTGAAGATACGATTGATAAGAGTAGGAGAAAGGGTTCGAGAAGAATTGTTATTACTCATGGTGGGACCTCTGCATCATCAAGTGAAATGCTGAAGGAAATGGACAATCACTGCTTTCTGACTCTAGTACCTTCTATCTGATTCTCTCTCCAAGCCTCTCTGCCTGAACTCAGTGTTATTTTCTCTGGGATGTTCCAATATTTTCTCCCTTGGGTCAAGTCTAAAAACAGTGATTTTTTTTTTCTCAATGTACCTTCTCTAAGAAATGATTAGAAAAAAAAGCCAGACTAAATAAAATAGAAAAGCAAATATCAAGAGCATAAGATCGCTGACTTATCTTCAAAAATTACTAAAATTTTACATGCTTAGGTTTTCCTGGCCCTTAACCTGTTGTTCTAGATAAGTGATTGGCCTATTCTTAGCTGTCATAAAGGGACATTTTGCCATCTTTGAAGTAGCCTGACTATTTCAAGAAACAAAGCCAAACATACAGTGATATTAATCCACATTCAGAACTGAAGGTCCATTCAGTCCCAGAAGAACAAAACACAATGATTCTGATTTGCTCATTGTAGATGAATAATGGAAGGAAAATTAAACTGTAAAATAGAGACTTCAAAATAGCAATATTCCCATTTTGTTAGTGAGGCAACAATTTAGCCCATGATGAATTTTAATTTATAGATTAAACACTAAAGGTTTAAATAAAACAGAATAAGTGCAGTGGGCTTTAGATCTTCAGTGATCTAGGGTGTTTTATTATTTAGAGAAATGCTCTCAATTTTTAACTGAAGGGCAGAAAAGGAAGTACATTCATATGAGAGACAGAAGGTAAAAATATGAATTTCTTAGTTTACATGCAATGAGAAATATTCCATATATCTTACATATAAAGTTTTCAATTATTTTCTATTTTTTGTTTGCTTTTTTCCACTAGATAGGTTAATAGTGGAAATAATAAGAATTTTCCTTATTATCATTCTTACTATGTCCTCAGAGATTTGAGATCAAAATTAAATAATTTAGCCCTCATAAGAAACCCCTAAGATAGTTCCTATTGTTATCTCCTATTTTACAGTTGAGAAAACTGAGGCTTGAAGCAGTTAAGAAAGTTGCCCAAGTTACACAATTTCTAAGGAGCAGAACTGGGAATCACTCTTGGACCTTTGAATTAGAATTCTGAGTCCTTACACTTCATGACAATCCAAAATGTTTACGATACAGAAGAGTCACAAGATGTAATGGAAGGTTAGAGATGGCAGGAACGTCACAGACCTCTCTTCTGGGCACCTCATGTCAGAGAGGCACAGTCTTCTTTCTGTTGTCTGAAAGGGTGGTCTATTGCAGACAGGATGGGTACAGCTCTGTTAGTACTAAATAAGGCCTAAGAGCTAACCATTTCCTCCAAATCTTTTGAATAAACAATCAGGGAATCTCATAAAAACCTTTTACTTCCTGACCTCCACCTGCTTGAAAACAAACATTCAAAACCAGAGATTAAAAACCCCACTTCTAAGACATATGAATATGTTCAAGTGATAATGGGGCATTATCCTGGTGGGTAGAGAACACACAATAACTGAAAGAATATTGAATTCCCTTCCTGGGGAACCCTGCTACATTCTCTAGTAGAATAACAAGAATTCCCCGAGTACAAGGGCAGTGTCTATTGAAGGAAGACAGACCATTACGCCAGGCTCTTGATATTGATGATTAAACTTATGAACATTTTCTTATGAAATTGAAACAGCCTAGTAATATATACTGCCTAAGAGTTACCTCCTGAACGCTTCCTTGTTGCTCAAATGTGGGCCTCTCTCTAAGCCAAACTCAGCCTGGCATGGAACATGACTCCTGGGAATGAGCCTCCCTGGCACTGAGGGGTTAATACCCAGCACCAGCTAGCAATGCATCTCGAAAAAGACTTTGACCAAAAGGGGGAAATATTAAATACAAATGAGTTTTTATAGCTAAGAGATTTCAAAGTGAGTCAGGAGGTTGTTCCAGAGGCTATGCTTATGGAAGTCTCAGCAGGAGCTCACTGACTGTCACACAAAACAGTGTCTCCAACAGGGAGTTCCTGAGGGCTTTAGAGACATCCAGACACTATAAGCAGGGCAGACAAGCTCAGGAATTTGGCAATCTGTCAGCAGGACTTATTCTGGAATTTATGTTCTCCAGTATAACAGACTGATTCATTTATGATTTCACTACACAACTCTTCTGCCCCTTTTATTTGAACCTATAATTAGCACTATACTTGTTAAATATCTGTCCCAGAGAATTAAATCTTTTATCTGTTTTGTGCTGGTTGGGCCCTGAATCTCAGAAGAGTAGCAACATCTACTCTCCTGTTCATTGGACTCATCGGGAAAACTAACAAGAAGATGATGATGGATAATACCCATGCCAAGGAACAGAAAATGTATGCAACTTCAAGGAAGATAGTTCCATCCGTCTGCCCCATAGGACCTAAACCCCCTCTCAACTAGAAACAGAGTGGGCATCACCATCCCCAAATCCTCAAGATTGGGGAATGAACAATGGACTAAAGTAAACTTATTATTATTCTATTATAGGCTAATTATTATTCTAGCAATGAAAGAACATTTCTCATTGATGTAAAGGCAGTGGCCACCAGAAGTTTTAAGGGGAGGGAGAGCAAAGAATAGGTTTAAATAGGGGACATTTTTAGGACATTGAAAATGTCCTGTATGACATTGCCATGGTGGATACAGGGCATTCTATATTTTGTCTTAGCCTACAAAGTTGTGCAGGATAGAGTTTAAACTATAATGTAAGCTATAGTCCACAGTTAGTAGCAACACTTCAGTATGTGTTCATCAATTGTAACAAATGTACCACACTATCAAAAGATGTTGTTGATGTGGGTAAGTGTGGGAGGAGAAGTTGGTGGGGCATATGGGAATCCCCTACATTTCTTTATAACATTTATGTACTCTAAAGCTTCTCTAAAAATGAAAATTTAAAAAAAAAAGCAACCAGTGAACAAAAAGTCACCTACTGTGATCGTCTGCTTTTTTTTTTCCAGTTCACCTAGGACTTGGAATCTGACACAGAGATAAGAAATTCCATCTCTAATTTATTGAATTTATTGATTCCTTTTCTTTCTAACCCAAACATAACATTAACAATTATACAATTATACATGTCCAAAGTCTTCTCTAAACATTAGGCAGCCTCTAATGCATGTAAGTATACTTTTTCTGGCTTTCATAAGATTATTATCTGCCCAATTCAGCTGATAACCTATATTCAACCTCACTTGAAAATGTACTCTAATTAGCTACAGTCAAACTATGGATTGAAAATAATTTTTCCCAAGATGTTCTTAAGCCTTTTCCTGAGCTCTGAGTTGTGCAGAACAACCCTTTCTTTGATACATTGCTGGATGGCTATTAAGAATATAGAAGTGGAAAAGAGAGATTTTTAAATTCTAGATTTAGCATTCTTTCAAGTACTACTGCTATATATACAGATGTGTGTGAATATATATATTATCCATAGATTATACAGTAATGGGTTATTCAGATAATATCAGGGTTATATTTTACACACACACTTATAATTTTATACTAACCCAGTGCTAATTCAAGGGACAAGCCAGATATGGGATAACTGGAATGCTGTGATTTAGTAAAATACATTCAGTGCAGTTTATAAGTACATTCCCAAGAAAGCAAAAGAGGAAGTCCAGATATGCCTGGTGAATGTGGTGTTAGGGGTGTTGCTATTGCTGCAGGAATTAGGGTTCAGGAGTAGGATTTCAGGTGCTAGAAAGAAGATGCATGGGCAAATTGGAAACAGTCCATGAAATAACCAGGACAATTGTTAGGAAACTAGGTCAAGGATTTGGGCACAGGAAATAGAGAAGTATGAGTTCTTTTCAATGGAAGGTCAAAAAGAATGAGGTGAAGACCCAATTACTGCGAATGGGTTATGTGATCAGAATGGGCCAGGCACAATGCTGCTGGTGTACTCTGACTGAGTGATGGAGCCAGGCAGCTTATTTCCTTTATGTAGCAGCCACCCCTTCTTCAGTGTGCATCAGGCCCAAGGGACTTTAGGTGGGAAGGAAACTTAATTTGAGTGCTTGACATATATCAAATGCTGTGTTATCCACTCTTTGCAATAAACCTGTGAAGGCAGTATTCTTAATCTCATGTCACAAATGAGGAAACTAAGGTTCCTCCATGTAAAGCAACTGGGTCAGAGCCACAAAGCTACAGAGCTACTTTTTAAACATAGCTCTGATATCTAAATCACATACTGTCTAAGGTACAATAACACAATTCAACTGTGAGAAGTAGAGAGATGTGGGAGCTGTGCTGGATATTAAACACTTTGAAGTTCCCAATCAGTGGAAGCCACGCAGGTGCTCCCACAAAACTGAAAGCCGCCGGGAGATCAAGCCCTGGGGTAGACTTAGTGTAAGTCCACTAATAGAAAACAGAAAAGGACCCCATTTCTATTTTTCAGGTACTTACACTGATTGGCTTTCTGGGCTAACCCTCATATCCTGTCCTTCCCACATCTGAAATTCTACCCAACTGTGTCTAACTGCATACAGTTGCCTTACACACCACACATTTAAGGCCTCTATGTTTGGCTCATGCTATTTCCTCTAATTGGAACGTTGTGCTCCCTCACCAGCACACACTTGAACTCTTTTCCCTGAAATGTTTCCCAGTTCCCATTTTTTCCACCTTCAGCCATGTGTCATCTCTCATTTCTTTAAATGCTTATTACTCTCTGTTCTTTTCTTGTGGCATTAACAGTCTGCATTTCATTTTGATGATTTGGACACTTGTCTCACTCATTTTGGATTTCCTACCTTGCCTAACCTGATGCCTTGAATGTATTCAATAAATTTTTATAAAATAAAAGTATTTAGTCTAGTGATTCTCAGCAACTTTAGGTCACAAACTGCTTTAAGATATGATTAAAATTTCTTCTTCTCAGAAAATAAAAAAGCAGCTAAAATTTCCACTATATTTCCAGGTGTTCACAGCTCTCTTACCCATCACCACGACCCCTACAAGTCTTTGAACAATTTGTTAAGTACTTCTGATTTACTTGTTTTCACAGATTGAAAATGAAAAGTTGATCTAATTTGAGTTTATTTTTGTATGTAGTGTGAGGTTGGGGCCTAACTTCATTCAGCCCTGGAAATTATTTGGATTTCCAGTTTTCCCAAAATACTTGTTGAAGAGATTATTTTCCCCCACTGCATGTACTTAGCACCTTAGTGAAAAATCAATTGGCCATAGATGGGTCTATTTCTGAACTTCCAGTTGTTTTCTACTTCTCTATTTCTCTCTCTTTATGCCAGTACCATACTGTTTTGATTACTATAACTTTTTAATCCAATTAGAAATCAGAAATTGTGAGTCCTCCAGCACTGTTCTTTTTCAAGATTATTTTGACTATTTGGGGGACCTTGAAATTACATATAAATTTGGGGACTGATTTTTTTTCCCATTTCTGCAAAAACAAAACTAAGCAACAACAACAACAAAAATCCTCACAAAACAACAACAACAAAACAGGCTGCAAGAATTTTAATAGGGATTGCATCAAATTTGTATATCATTTTTGGTAATATTGGCATATTAACAGAGTTAACCTTGCAACCCATGAAAGGGGATATCTTGCCATTATTTAGGTTGCCTTTATTTTCTTAAAGCAGAGTTTTATAATTTTCAGTATACAAATCTTTTGTATCCTCAGTTAAATTTATTCCTAGATATTTTACTCTTTTAGGTGCTATTTTAAATGGAATTGATTTCTTAATTTTCTCTTTGAATTATTCATTGTTAGTGTTTAAGAATACAATAACTTTTTGTGTGTGGAAATTATGCTATGCCAAATGGCTGAATTCATTTATTAGGTCTAATATTTTTTTCTTGTGGATTCCTTTGGGTTTTTTATATATATAAAATCATGTCATCTGCAAATAGAGATGGTTTTTACTTCTTCCTTTCCAGGTGGGATACTTTTTATTTCTTGTCCTTGCCTGATAGATCTGGCAAGAATTTATAATACAATAATGAATAATAATGGTGAAAGTGGGCATCAATGTCTCATTCTTGATCTTAGGAGGAAAACTTTGTCTTTCATCATTGAATGTGATGTTAGCTGGGGTTTTTCATAAATGGACTTTATCATGTTAAGAAAGTTCCCTTTTATTCATACTTTCCTGAGTATTTTCATTGAGAAAGGGTGCTGGATTTTGTTGAATGCTTTTTTCTGCATCTGTTGAGATAATCATGGTGTTTTTTTCCTTCATTCTATTTATAAGGTGTATTGCATTGATTGATTTTTGCACATTGAAACACCCTTGCATTCCTGGAATGAATCTTTTTAACATGTTCTTGGATTCAGTTTGCCAGTATTTTGTTAAGGAATTTTGCATCTGTTCATAAGAGAAATTAGCCTGGAGTTTTCTTTTCTTGTGTTATTTTTACCAGACTTTGGTATCAGAGTAATGCTGGTCTTAGAGAATGAATTAGGAAATGTTTCTCTTAATTTCTTTGGATAAGTTTGAGAAGAATTGGTTTTAATTATTTAAATATTTGATAGAATTCACCATTGAAGCTATCTGGTGTGAGACCTTTCTTGGGTGGAAGTTTTTTAAATTATTGATTCAATCCTTACTTTGTTACAGATTTTTTAATGTTTTCTATTCCTTCTTCGTCTATTTAGGTAATAGATATATATATAGAGAGAGATTTTTTCATTTCTCTAGATTATTTAGTTGTTGGCATAATTGTTTATAATATTTTCTTATAAATCCTTTTTATTTCTGTAAGGTCAGTAGTGATGTAACAATTTTCTTTCTGATTTTAGTTATTTGCTTCTTTCATCTTTTTTTCTCTGTCAGTTTAGCTAAAGGTTTGTTAATTTTATCGTGATTTTTTCAAAGGGCAAAATATTTGTTTTGCTTATTCTCCCAACTGCTTTTCTATATCTCTACTTTAATCTTAATTATTTTCTTTCTTCTGTTAACTAAACATATATTTTGTTCTTCTTTGTCTTGTTCCTCAGATATAAAGTTGGTTATTAATTTGAATTCTTTTTAAATATAGACATTCATAGCTATAAATTTCTCTCTGAGCACGGCCTTCACAGCATTCCATAAATTTTAGCATGTTTGTCTTTATTTTCTTTTGTCTCAAATTATTTTCTAATTTCCCTTTTAATTTCTTCTTTAACCATTGGTTACTTAAGAGTATGCTGTTTAATTTCCAGGTACTCGTATACTTTCCAATTTTATTTCTGTTATTGATTTCTAATTTCATTCCATGGCAGTCAGAGAGGTTACTTTTTATGATTTCAATAATTTTTAAATTTATGGAGACTTTTCTAGTTCTCTAATATATGGTCTATCCTAGAGAATGAACGTTTTTACTTGAAAAGAATATGTATTCTGCTGTTGGATGAAGTAGTCTACATATATGTTAGATCTAGTTTTTCAAGTCTTCTATTTTCTTATTGATCTTCTATTTAGATTATTTATCTAGTAATCAAAAGTGATGTATTGAAATTTCCAGCCAGTATTTTAGAACTATTTCCCCCTTCAGTCTTGTGAATATTTGCTGCATATAGTTTGGTGCTCTGATATTAGGTGTATACATGTTTCTAATTGTTAAATCTTCTTGTTCAATTGATCTTTTTATAATATATGGTGTCCTTTGTCTCTTGCAACAATTTTGATTTAAAGTCTATTTTGTCTGCCACTTCAATTCTCTTTTGGATACTATTTGAATGGAATATTTTTTTCCATCTTTTTAATTTCAGGTATTTGTATCTACAGATCTAAGATAGTTCTCTTGTAAACAATATATAGTTGGGTCATGTATCTATCCATTCTGCCAAACTCTGTCTTTTGATTAGAGGTTTAATCCATTTACCTTTAAGGAAATTGCTGCTAAGGCAAGATTTACTTCCATCATTTTGCTATTTTTTTTTGAATGCTAGTACCTTTTTTGCCCCTCTTTTCCTCTATTACTATGTTTCTTTTTGTTTAGATGATCTTTTATAATGCGCCATTTTGAATCACTAATCTTTTCTCTTTGTGCAGATTTTTTTTAACCTGTTTTCTTTATGGTTATCGCAGGGATTACATTTAGAATCCTAATTTTTTATCATTTGACTTTTAAATTGATTTCAATAGCCTATACACACTATACTTATATCCCATCATCCCTCCCTTTTATGCTTTTGTTTTTGGTCACAAATTTCATCTTTGTGCATGTGTACCCAGTAAGAAATATTTATGCTTACTAGTTATGCATTTGGATCTTAAGCCATAAAAGAAGTAAAATACAGTATTACAAATGAAAAATGAAATAATACTAGCTTTTATATTTACCTTTATTTTTACATAGGCTGGAGATCTTTATTTCTTCATACATCATGAAGATATTATCTAGTGTCATTTCCTTATAACGTGGAAGTTTCCCTTTAGTATTTCCTGAAAGGCAAGCTTAGTCATAACGAACACCCTCAGTTTTTGGATGATTAGAAATGACTTAATTTCTCCATCATTTTTGAAGAGCAACTTTGCCAGATATATTTTTATTCTCAGATATTTTAGTTTGCTAAAAGCTGCTGGGAGAAATACACCAGAAATAGGATGGCTTTTATAATGGGAATTTATTATGTTAAAAATTTACAGTTTTGAGGCCATGAAAGTGCCCAAATCAAGACATCATCAAGAGATGCTGTCTCACCAAGTTGCAGCTGTAGGTGATTAGGCACATGGTGGCATTAGCTAAAGATATTGGTTCCTTTGAGGGCTAAAGAGACCCATGGGAGTTATGGTTATGGCAGATGGGGTTAACTACCAGGTCAGATGGCCCCTCTTTGGAACTGGTGTTTATGTGTGATGAATTTGGACTCAGATGGGATCTCTCTTCATAAGACTTTCATGCTAATGTGCTGGAGTTGCAGTTAGTGTTGGGGTTTAAGATATATTTAGGGGATTTGAATCTCTGGACTGACAATGTGATAGCCAGGTCCTGAGCCTCAACAGACTCCAGCACCTAAAATCTGATTTATTGGACTCACCACACTCAGCTAAGATGGAGTTGAAGAAGGACAACCACCACACCATGGAGCCTAGAGTGATTACAACTGAAAGTGGGAGGATTGCATCCAGCATCCATGTGGACTCTGAGCCTCTTCTTGATATAGAGGTGCAATGGACACAACCAATCCAATGTCCACATAGAAAAGGTGGCATTGGATTGGGAAAAGTGGACATGGTGGCTGATGGGTATGGGGAAAGGCAGGAAGAGATGAGAGGTGGAGGCGTCTTTGGGACATGGAGCTGCCCTGGATGGTGCTCCAGGGGCAATCACCGGACATTGTAAATCCTCACAGGGCCCACTGGATGGAATGGGGGAGAGTATGGGCCATGATGTGGCCATTGACCATGAGGTGCAGAGGTGCCCAAAGATGTACTTACCAAATGCAATGGATGTGTCATGATGATGGGAATGAGTGTTGCTGGGGGGGGAGAGGTGGGGTGGGGGTGGTGGGGTTGAATGGGACCTCATATATATATATTTTTAATGTAATATTATTACAAAGTCAATAAAAAAACATTAAAAGAATTATAAAAAAATAAAAAAATAAAAAAAATAAAGATACTTTCTCTCTGAGCTCAGCTGTCAGTGATCAGGCACATGGTAGAACATAATGATGGCTCTGTTAGCCTCTGCCTTCTCCTCCAGGCTTACATTCTCCTGGAGTTCAGCTGTCGATGATCAAGTATATGGCTCATCTCTCCCCTTTCCTCCAGGCCTCATCTCTATTAGCCTCTCAGAGGCCTCTTTCCAGGTCTCCATGCTATGCTGATTCCAGCTTTCAGCCTCTGGAATCTCTCTCTCAGTCTTTCTGTCTCTCCAGCTTTTTCTGTGTGAGTCTTTACATGTTTCTCCCATTTACAAAGGATCCAGTAAAAGACTCACCCTGGGTCATGCCCTACTAAAGTGATCTTACCAAAAGGAAGTTCCCTTAACCGAATCTAAGCAAAAGGTCCCATCTTCAATAAGTTTACAGGCAAAGGAATGGAATATCTCTAAGGACATGATCTTTTGGATCACATCTGTTTGGATTCATCCTCCTCTGCATTTATTGAGCATCTTGGATTTCTATATTCACATCTGTAGGCAAATTTGGAAAGTTTTCTGTCACTATTTTCTCAAATATTTTTTCTGGTCCTGTAACTCTCTTTTTTCCTTCTGGGATTCCTCTGATATGTATATTGCTAAGCTGATAGTATCCCACATGTTCTTCAGGGACTGTTAATTTTCATTAATTCTTTTTCCTTCTTACTCCTCAACCAGGAAAATTTCAATTGTCCTGTCATTGAGTTTACTGGTCCTTTCTTCTACATTCTCCAATTGCTCTTAAACCCCTCTGTTGAATTTTTTTTGAAGCCAGGACCTCATACATGTGAAGCAGGTGCTCAAACACTGAGCTACAACTGCATCTCTCTCTCCCTCTATTGGATTTTTCATTTCAGTTATTTCACTTTTGAACTCCGGAATTTCCATTTAGTTTTTCTTTCTAATTTCTATCTCATTATTAAAGTTCTTATTTTTTCATATATTGCTTTCCTGATTTCCTTTACTTCTTTGATCCTATTTTTGAGAAGCATTATAAGTCTTTGTGGGTTGTGAGGCTATAAGCTGCTATTTGCAGAGAGGTATAAAACCAAGGCCAGAGTCTATGCTGGGCCCTCAGTGATCTTCCAAATCAGGAAATGCCCACACAGAAGAAAAATAAAACAATAACAGCCAAAGAATGTGCATTAGCTCTTTATGTCTAGATGAATGTTGGTGGGAGGCCAAAAGTACTGCTGCTGAGAGAGTCAAAACTGAGGCCATTTTCCATGCTGCTTCCTCAGGGATGCCTGAGATTAACCTTGACCCTTAACCCTAACTTTTAAAGGAGTTGGTTTCCTCTGCCAGCCCTGGCTCCAGTCAGTTGCTCCTGGAATCTGGGCTTTGTTGCTACAGCCACACCCATTTCTGCAGCTACTACTACAGGGCTGAACAGCTAGGGCTGGTCTCTGATTTGTGATTTCACTTACAAAAATGGAACTAGGTTGTTCTCAATGTTCATTCTAGTTCAAGAGTTACCATCTAATTTCAATCCATCTTTCTTGCTCTTTCATTTCTCTAATAGAGGAAGTGATTTATAAACCTTCCTACTTCACCATCTTGCATTTGCAATACCCCGTTATTCTTGGCCATGGAATATACTCTTGTTATTTCCAAATGTGGAGTCAGGTAACTCAATTTATTTTCTTGCAGTTTCTGTGGATCAGGATGCTGGAAGCAGCTTAGTTGGGGTGTACTAGATCAGCTTGTCAGCAGGGCTATAGTCTCATCTGAAGGCACAACTAGGAGAGGATCCATATTCATGTTTAGTCATGTCATTGTTGACTAAAGGCTTCAGTTTCTCGCTACATCGGCCTCATCACAGGACTGCTCAAGACAAAGTTCCCTCATAGTGAGTTATCCAGGGAGAAAGAGTACACACCTAAAACAGAAGGTGCAGCATCTACCAGGTTTGATTTTTTTAACCTAATCTTGGAAGTAACATACCATCACTTTCCCCGAGTGTTGTTGGTCACACCAACAGCCCCTGGTACAATATAAGAAGGAACTACACAACATTGCAAAGGACCAGAGGCAGAAATCCCTGAGGCCATCTTGGAGGCTTACTACCTTGGACCTGACCCAGGAGTCAAAAAATTGAAGGAAAGCCTTTGCTTTTATGCTTTTTCTCATATGTTAAGGCCCATGATCTCTGCATGAAACAGGCTTTTCAAATTTTACCATAAATTAGAAGAGACAGTACACACTTAAGACACATGGGCTCTTTGGACAAACAGGCAGCTCACTGGCTGCACAAAGCCATACCTGCTGACTTCATGGCTAAGGATTAACCGAAATTATATGAGCCCACAGGAAGCACTATCCTAAATAAACCCTGCCTGGCCAATGCCAAATGGGCTACTATTTATGAAAAGAAAATATAATAAAACTTGTAGCCATATTCCAAAAGTATTTTAAGGGATATTACATTATGGATACGCAATGAACACGAAGTAGGCTGAAATAATGCTTTCTTCTCAAAGCAAAAGAGTCAGCTTAAAAAGATATAAAAGTAAAGGAATTGGGGTTTGTATGTCATCAATATTTAGGTTTGGAAGGGATATTTGAAATAATCTAGTGTAACCATTGATTAAAATTTTTAAAATTTCTTAAAAATTTATATACAATGAAATTCACTGTTGGTAATATACAGTTCTATGGGTTTTAAAGAATACATTGAGTCACGTGTCTACTGCTGTAGTTGTGATACAGAGCAGTTTCTTCACCCCCTACAAATATCCTGTGCTGCCTTTGTAGTCTGCCCCTCCCCCACTCCTCTAACCTCTACAATCACTTATCTGTTCTCTGACCTGTAGTTTTGACTTTTCCAGAATGTCATATAAATGAAATAATAGAATATGTGACATATGTGGGCTGGCTTCTTTCACTTTGCAGAACATATTTGAGATACTTCTACTTATTGACTGGTTCAGTCATTTGTTCCTTTTTGTTGCTGAAAAGCATTTCATTTTGCCAATGTGCCATAAAGGACATAAGGTTGAAAGACATCTGTGGTGTTTCTGAGTTTTGATGGTTATGAGTAAAATAGTTATAAACATATGTACATAGGTTTTTGTGCAAACATAAGTTTTTACTGTGTGGGTTGACTGAATCAAATGTTAAATATATATTTTATAATAAGGTGCCAAACTGTTTTCTCATAGCTGTATTATTTTGCAATTCATGAGAGTTCAAGTTGCTTTTCATCTTTACCAGTACTTGTTTTTGTCAGGAGACTTTTAAATTATTTTTATTTTTTTAATTTTATTTTTAAAATTTTAGCCATTCTAATAGGTATGCAATGGTATCTCATGGTCTTAATTTTTATTTATCTAATGATTAATAATGCTGGCATCTTTTCATGTGATTATTTGCCATCCCTATGTCAGTTTGGATTTTTTGCCTACTTTAATTTTGGTTTTTATTGTCTTATGGTTGCATATTAAAGTTCTTTACATATGCTGGAAACAAGTATTTGGTCAAAAGTGGGATTTACAAATATTTATTTCCTAGTCTATGGCTTGTCTTTTTGTTCTCTTAATAGTATCTTTTGTAGGACAAAAATTTTTAATTTTGGCAAAATTTAATTTATCAATTTATTCTTTCATAGATTAGGCTTTTGGTCATAGTTAAGAAATATTTGCCTGACCCAAGGCAAATATTTTCTCTTATGTTTCATTGTAGAAGTTGTATGATTTTAAGGTTTTTTTAATGTAGATCTACAGTTCATTTAGAATTAATTTTGTTAAAGCTGTGAGATACAGCTTATGGTGGTTTGAAGTTTTATGTTCCCCAGAAAAAAAACATGTTCTTAAATTTAATCCATTTCCATGGGCATAAACACATGTGAGTAGGACCTTTAAATGAGGTTACTTTAATTAAGGTGTGTCCCAACCTCAGTCAGGGGGTTTTTGATCCTATTAATGGTATCCTTTGAAAGAGAATGAAAGTCAGACACAGGGAAAGAAAGCCAGAGGGAATAGCCAGAAGCAGAAATCTGTGGAACCTAGAAGAGAATGGAGAGAATAGGGGCTACTGCCATGTGCAGTTTGCCATGTAGAGGAGCCAAGGATCACCAGTAGCCAGCTCCAGAAATGGTCTTTGGGAAGAAAGCAATACCTTGATGATGTCTTGATTTGAACATTTTCCTGCCTCAAAGACTTGAGTGAATATATTCCCATTGTTTAAGCCAAACCATTTCATGGTATTTGCTTAAGCAACCTTGGAAACTAAAACAGTGGTCAGAGTCCCTGTTTTCACATTAGAAAACTGAGGAATGAGCTTCATAATGGTGGTAGTTCTATGCTAGGACATGGTATCCTGACCCTCACTGTATTTCTTTGTCACTTAAGTACTTTTTGGGTTGGCTTTTTTCCCATAATTTTGTTCCTCATCTCTTTCTGGGTTAAAATATTTTTATTCTGTCCTGGGATTTAGACAGTTTAGGTTCTTAGCAGATATATTAAAAGAAGAGTTGGATAATTCCTGCCCTAGAAATTAGAGTCATGTATGTTGTTGTATTAGAACTACTTTTGTCTCATGAGGTATTTCCATAATATTGCTACATAACAAATCACTCAAAAAGCCAATCACTTATAATAAAAGTGTTCTTTCACATGCTTCTGGATCTTTGAGTCAGCCAGTGTTTGGCTGATCTAGATTCAATTCAGTAGGCAACTCTGCTTCAGACATCAGGTTGGCTGGGTTATTTCTGGGTATGACTTGAGTTCAGTTCTGTTCCTCATATATATATTTTTTCTGGACCTAGAGTAAAGGCAGTAATCTGCCTAGGACATATGCTTCTTTCTCATGGCAGATCAATGAAGCCCAAAAGCCAAACCAAGTCAAGTCATGGTAACTTATTTAAGAGCCCCATTTGCATTGCATGTACTAACATCCCATTGGTTCCATGGCCAAGTTTCACATCAGACAGGCAGGGAAGTATATTCAAACCAGAGTATGAAGGAAGGTGGAATAAATTTTTGTTGAACGATAATCCAAACTATCACACATGCTCAGCAGTTGACCCAATCATATTGACATAGGACAGAAATTAGAGTTCTGAATTCTTTGAGCAAAACTGGTCCCCTTTCCATCTCTAATGTTGATTTGATAGGTCATAGGGCAACTTCCTGACTCAAAACCGAAACATTACCCAAGTATTCCAAGAGTTTGGAGGAGTCTACACTCTTCTTAGAATACAGATTGAATACTAGTAGAGAACAAAGGTTATAAAGCTGGAAGGAATTTATACCAATATCGTCACTTCTCAGATCAGATATCTGAGGTCTAGGAAGTTTAAAAAAAATTTCTGAAGGAGACTAGGAGGTGATGGGAGATTTAGGTTTAGAATCTAGATCTTTTCATACTGGTGATCAGAACTTGCAAACAGCACTCATGAATATTAGAACTTTTTGATTGAAAGACATTTCCTTAAATATTTTTTTCCAAGTGGAATAAACATTACAATGACTAGGGCAAGCTGTTTGTTTTTTTTTAATTCATTTTTTTAAAAAATATTACATTCAAAAAATATGAAGTCCCATTCAACCCCACCGCCCCCACCCCACCACTCCCCCCACAGCAACACTCTCTCCCATCATCATGACACATCCATTGCATTTGGTAAGTACATCTCTGGGCATCGCTGCACCTCACAGTTAATGGTCCACATCATAGCCCACACTCTCCCACGTTCCATCCAGTGGGCCCTGGGGAGGTCTACAATGTCCCGTAAATGTCCGTGAAGCACCACCCAGGACAACTCCAAGTCCCGAAAATGCCTCCACATCTCATCTCTTCCTCCCATTTCCTGCACCCAGCAGCCACCATGGCCACCCTTCCCACACCAATGCCACATTTTCTCTGTGGACATTGGATTGGTTGTGTCCATTGCACATCTATGTCAAGAGGGGGTTTAGATTCCACATGGATACTGGATGCAATCCTCCTGCTTTCAGTTGTAGGCACTCTAGGCTCCATGGTGTGGTGGTTGACATTCTTCAACTCCATGTTAGCTGAGTGGGGTAAGTCCAATAAATCAGAGTGTAGGAGTTGAAGTCTGTTGAGATTCAGGGCGTGGCTATCATATTGTCAGTCCAGAGATTTAAATCCCCTAAATATATCTTAAACCCCAACACCAACTACAATTCCAGTAAAGTAGCATGAAATTCTTGTGAAAAGAGATCCCATTTGAGTCCAGTTCCATCACACAGAAACACCGGCTCCAAAGAAGGGCCAACTGACATGGCAGTGAACCCCATCTGCCATGACCGTAGAACCCGTGGGTCTCTTTAGCCCTCAAAAGAACCAATACCTGGGGTTGTATCTACTTTATCTGTCTCTGAGACTCTGCTCAGGTGTGCATAAGGGCAATCCTTCTGACAACCTCCAGACTCTTTTTTCAGAGACTCATAGCCATATAAACTCATTTCTCCTTTCCATAGGGCAAGCTGTTTTTACTGAGAGAAGATTTCAGGAAGACTGAAGGTGGAAAGAATATTGCAAAATGTTGAGAAACAGTAGAAGAACTTAGAGGACTACTCATTAAATGAAGATATTATTAATGTTTGCAGCCATAACCAGAGTGCCAATGACCAGAGTTCCATGACCAGAGATACAACTTTGAGAGATAATTTTTATAACCAGTAACAATGACAGAGAGAAATTTAGATTTGCAGTGTGTTTTAGGAAGCAGACATGTTTTTCTGGTCATGAGGCACACATGATTAGGATGGGATGTTATTACTGTCCTCAGGATATTGCCAACTATTAGGTTCTTATTTCCTCCATGTTTCTACTGACTGTGGGCTCCAGGGGAGGAACTCAGGAACAAATCCAGGTGAAAAAAGTGACTTTGTTTTAACCAAGAAGAGATACTGCTGAGCTACTCTCCTTCATTTGGGTTAGTGAACTTCATTCTGGATAATTACAAACCAATCAGAAGATCACAAATAAGATAAGCACTGCTTTCCATTTGGGAGGAGGGGGGATTCAAAAGTAATAAATAAGCCCCCCCCCCCCCCCCATTTATAGGGCTCTATACGATTTGCTCATGTATTGTGGTGGGTAATTGATTCAAACTTGACCATTTGCAGCCTGCTTCTTAAAAAGCACCAGCTCTTCGGTTCATATTTCTGTTGCTTCATTTTTCCAAAGAAAAAACTGAAGGAATTCATTATTTATGTATAGAGGTCAGTCCTTTTAAAAAATACATATATTTTCTTACTGTTTTCCCTGATGATATTTATGAATTGTAACTCATGAATTTAGTTCTCTTGTCATTCTTCTTCATGAGGTGAGGATTCTTAAATTAAGAAATTTGAATCAGAAAGATTATAAATGGGATTAAAACAATTTTAAGAAGCTTTCATCTCTAATTCTTGCCTTGTTGATTTTGTTGTTTATGTCCTGTATAGATGATTTGTTTACAATTAGAATTATTACAACTTTTATATATGGTCTCTCAAATATGATGTGACCATTACCTGATTATGACCTAATAAGTCCTATGGTAGATGAACTTGAATGGGATACAGATACAGATGCATATCCCCAACTCAATAAATATTCCCTCACTTGTTCATAGGAATTGGTCCAGCAAAACTGGGATTTGATGACAGTTTGATTTTGTAAATCAAAAAGACTTTAAAAGGATGTGGATTTTAAACTATTTTCAATTTATAAGAATGGAAACAGTTGAGAACACCTATTGAAAGTAAAAGCAAGTAAACAAGGTAGAAGGAGAACCATAACTTTTTTGAAAAACAAAAAGAATTATTTGAACAACAACCCAATAAAATTCTCATTCTCCAATTAAATAATGCTTTTAACTTTCTTGATAATAGCATCTACATGTAATGTTGGTTAAAGTGAAACAAACACAGAGTTGTTTAGAAAAACGTGAGTACAAGCAAAAGGATGATTTATATATATTTACATATGGCACTTCACACCACACAGCAGGGTTCCAGGATTTACCAGAAATCTTCTGGATATTTTATAGTTTTTGGCTGCTTGAATTAGGAAAAGAAGTTTTGTTTTCAGCAAGGGATAGGCATATGCCACTTTGAAATTGTATTAACTTAGTCATCATTGCTAATTTACCCAGGGGATGGAACGTGTCTTGGCCTCTGGAAGATAAGCACCATGTGGTTTTGAAGAATTAGTGCAACTGAGAGGGAAATGGTGTTCTTAGCCTGGTATTTCCTGTCTTGAAACAGTCAATTTAGGATGTTAAAGATTAAGCTGGAGGTCACTTGAACTTAAATATCTTAACACAAAACTCAACCTAAAAAGTAATATATATACCCAAAGATATCCAGGAAAACTGTTGTATTGTTTCCTTTCAGATCTAAGTTTAGGAGATGAGATTCCAAAAGTTGCATGATTTAGACAACAGCACAGCATTTACCACAGGAATGAACACCACCAAAGAACTTCAGAGTCAAGGGGAAAATCAGAGTCTGTTTAGAACTAAAAATATTGCTTACCAGTTCTCTACAACTAGTATCTATTGACTATGCTGACTTTATCTGTCACTGAATGTAAAACAGAGGGATTGTTCTAGGGACTTAGTTTACAATTTTCTGTATGTACTGAAGGGATCTTACCAGATGAGACAGCATTTCTCAGGCAGGGGTGAAGCTTCAGCGCCCAGTGCTGTAGACCTCACCTCTGTCCCTTTCCCTGCTCCCTGAGCCAGACCCTTGAGGGAGGCAGGTAGGGTTGGGTTGTTCAGACTTACTGGCCACCATGTGGGCAAAGATTTGTTTGTGGGGTTGAGGAGAATTTCCGTAAACTTGACACCATCTGTAATCCTGACTCAAAGTCACTGAATATCATATAGGCTGAGACATTGTACTTTATATTAAAAACATTAGTAGGAGGACAAGTTTTATAGAATGATTTGGACATTGGTATGAAAAGAAGACTTCTTTGCCAAATAATGAAATCTCCAAGAACAAATCTTTAATTCATTATTTGTTGAATATTTCTTGAGAACCCATTAAGGAGTATGCAGTAGGCTGTGTGTCAGTGATGGCTTAGAGCAATGTACTCTATAAAAGCATGTTCTTAAACTTAATCCATTACAGTGTGTGTGAACCCTTGTAAATAGGTCCTCTTGATGAGATTGCTTCAGGTAAAGTGTGGTTCAGCTCAATCAGGATGGTTCTTAATCTTACTACTGTAGGTCTTATAGGGATGGCCACAGAGAGAAAGCTAGAGGGAACAGCCAGAAGCTGGAAGTCATTGGAACCAGAAAAGAAAGGAGAAGCCAGGAGAGGCTACCATGTGCATCGTTATGTGACAAAAGGCCAAGGGCCAAGGATCACTGGCAGCCAGCCCCAGAATGCCACAGTCTGATGGGAGAGAGCTTTGCCTTGATGACGCCTTGGTTTTGGACTTCTAGTCTCAAAACCATGAGCCAATAAATTCCAGTTGTTTAAGCCAACACATTTCATGGTATTTGATTTAGTCAAAACTAAAACAGTTTTGAGTATAAAATGAGACCATTTCTGCTTTCAATAAGCTCCCAATTTAGAGGGAGGAAAGAGACAAAGTGATATTTAAAATATAATGTGACAACTGCCTGGATGAAGGAATGAACTGGAGCTAAGGTGACATAAGTGATTTGAAATGAGTAGAGTGTTCAAATCATCCACTGTTAATTGCTAACATTTTGGACAGACAATATTATAATATAGTAGAGTCAGTGCTACGAGGGATACAAAGATGAATGAGATAATGGCTGTCTTCAAGAAGCTTTCACTCACTCTAATCTTCTGCAATAACTGGCCTATTTGTTTCCCCCAAAATATAGATCTGTTTTTAAAATAGCATCATAATGTTTTCTTAATTCCTAGTTCTAAGTAACACTAGTCAGGCACTGAGTCCTTTGAGAGCTTGAGCTTACATTCTGAGAGAACAATTTGTTCTTCAGCATAAAATCTTTGGCTTCAGTTTGGCTTGTTACTCATTGTGTGGGCCATATGGTAGTTCTTGCACACACTTCACTCACCTATAAATAAAATGCCGAGCAAGAGAACAGGCATGTCAATGTGGAGGACAGAATGAACACCATGTGTAGCTGATGCTTTCATGGCCTGTATCCTCTCCCCTGGTTCACCTCTGCAAATGTGGTGGGCAGTCCATGCATAACATCCCAATTTAATGTTCTCACTCCACTTTTCTGCCTCAGGACTCTTTCTGGAGCTGTGGAAAGCTCATTCAGTACATGCAGAGGGTGAGGGGTGGGGACGGGTAATGCCTCTGGGGGCTGTCCTCCAATAATGGGCGACAGGAGCCAGTGTCTAAAGGTCCCAATGTCAATCGTTTGGATGGACACTTCTGAGAAGTACTTTGTATTCTTTTCCAGGTTCTGGAAGGTTTTCTAAAGCAAAACAAGCAAAACAAAAACAAAACAAAAAAAGAGTAGAACCCAAACAGAGAGAACTCCCATTGCCTGCTGCAGCAACCTTGGCAGCACATCCTTACCTCAGTTTTCCTTTCTTCCATTGTTCACTCTCCCTGTTTCCTCACTCTTACTTCTTGAGGTCACTTCCCAATATATTGTACCCAAGTCCTTTCCTCGGACTTGGAAATCAAGATAGTAACTGTAGAGAGCAAAGCTATTGGACAAAACACAGGGGGACATGATGGAAATGATGCAGGATAATATTGAGTTGAGTAGGCTAGGTTGTTCAAATACTAGTTTATATATATAATATATTTAAATTTAATATATACACATTCAGAATGATTTAAGAATATATCATTTGTGAATCTCAAGATATATCTTGAACTCCTTCATTCTTTAATGGTTGAGAATGTTGATTTTGTCCCTCCCCCTCAAGAACCTTGTATTTTTTAAAACAAAAATCCCCCCTGTTAAGTATGTCTTCTTTGTGGGTTAAAAGCCTCCCAAGCCTTATCCAATTCTTGCTTTTGAAAGTCAAAGGAAAAGTCAGTTAAATGTGAATTCATCATGACCTGATCCATTCATGACAAGACTTCACCAGGAAGGAAAGCAGGCAAAATCTCACCATCATGGTTTTTCTTTTATTATTTTAAAAGAACACTTTTCTATCATTTTAAAAGACATGCCATTTCTCTTTCTCTCTCTCTTTCTTTTCTTTTTTTCTTTTTCTTTACATTTTTGTTTTGAGACTATTGTGCTGGATTTTTGTTGATATTGTTTTTGTTGTGCTTTCCGACAGTTATAATAAGCTTTTTCCTTTTAAAAATCTTAGGGATTCCAAAACTGATAGATGATCATATTTCTACTTACTGATAGCAACCTCTATGTCTTCTTTCAGAAAATGTGGCACAGGTCTGTTCTTTTTTCATTATTATTCTGTTTACTTTTGAACAGATAGTGGTATTAACCAAGGTAAATAGAGAATTTTAACTCTCTGGGACTGAGGACAAGATCACATAGTCTATTTCTTCCATCTGCCTCTTATGTTCATTGGCTCAAGAATTTATACACTTCTTAGGAACTGCACATTTGGATTTCAAAATAAGGCATTTTTCTTGGATAAGGTCAATACTTATGATGTAGACAAAATTGATGAGAATAACATTTCAGGACCAGATTTACTCCAACAACTCACAAATGCATAAATTTCATATGCATTTCAATAGCAAATAACTCAACACAAAATGGTCCCCAGGATTTCCTTTATTTTTTCTTTAAAAGCCAGAACTGACTGAAAGGCTTCATAGTTACCTCTTAGCCAATTCTTTAGTCAAACCCGTTGTTTTTCCCTGTAAAACTAAAGAACCCATTTTGACTTATTTTCATTTTATTTTTTCCATTAACTTATGCATTTAAATTTTAAGAAATTCTGTAGCTTTAAAAAAATAAGTGTAGTGGGCACTTTTATCTAAGAAAGTGGCATACCAATATTATAAGTATGCAGGTATGTTCTTGGTGTTAAGTTTTGACCTTGATACTAATTTCAGAAAAATATAAAAATGTATAGGAATCAAACTAAATGACAGGTTTCTGAAAATCTAGCAAAAGCATCTCCTTCTGAGATGAAATCAAATGAAAGAAGAAGGAAAAATATAGCTGCATTCATTTGCTGGGAGCATTGTTTCTCAGGATACATAGGTAATGTGCTCATTGTATGAATAGTTTTTAAAAAGAAAAAAGTATAAGTAAAAAGTTAAAACTCCTAGAATCTTGCCAATTAGAAATAGTTACTTTCTAGTCTTTCATGTATATGAAATTGGGAGCACGTTAATATTATTATGTGCTATTGTTTTTACTTAGCATTAAATAAATCATAAACCTTTTTCATGCTACTGGTATTTCTATCTTATAAACTTTAAAATATATAGCCTTTCAAGATATTATATAATCTTTAAAATATTATAACTTTTAAAATATGCTATTATTATTTCTATTGCATAGTCTTCAAAAGTATCACTTTTACTATATACATAACATTTCACAGTATGATTTTGTCTGGTTTCATTAGGTCATTCCCTGGATGGGCATTAAAGTCTCTTCCTTTCCTTCCCTCCCTCCCGCCCTTCCTTCCTTCATCTATTTCCTTTTTTCTGTATTATTAATAATATTTTAATGATATTTTACAGTAATATTTAACTATATTTTAGATTGTTTCATTGGGAAAGATTTCTAGAAGTGGGCTTCATGGACCAAGGTGTTGAACTTTTTGTGGTAGTTGATACACATTGCCAAATAGCTCCCCCCAAATTCCTCACTATCAGAAACTTATGAGTGTTCTCATGTCACTACAGCTTGGTCAGAATATAATTTTACTGTTTATCATTGCCAATTTTATAGGTGTATCTCTTCAAATATATCTCATTGATTAATTCGCATTTCATTAACTACTATTGAGGTTTTTACATTTTTTCATTATTTCTAATTTATTCAAATTTCTATTTTTGTGAACTATTTATACTTGTGGTTCATTTGTCTACAAGACAATTAATTGACTTCTTACTAATCTGTAGGCTCTACCAAATGAAACTCTACGGAAACTGTACTAAAAACATTTAATCATTCTTCATGCTGACTTTAGTTTTCTATTCCTCATTGCTGTATCTGATCTTATAGTTCTTTTAATACCTAGGATATTTTGATATTCTCTAAAAGAGAAGAAATCAGCAATTTACAGTACTAATGCCAGAAGTACAACTGACTAGGTATAACAACTCTAATGTAGTCAAAGATACACAGGTAGGTTAGAGTAGAGTTAAGACTATAACCCAAGTCTCCGAAATCACCTTTGCTCATGTCTTGGTAGCAGATGCTAAGAAACTTCTTAATCACACATTAAAGTTCATAAAAGAAAAAGTAAGAGTAGTTCAAGCAAGTACTATTTTACTATGTAGACTACCTCAAAAAAGTATGCCTTGTCTTTACACTAAAAACAGATAATCATTGACACTTTTATTTTTCTTTTACTCAAACTGTTTTAAACAGAATGTTTTGGATACAAAGACCATTCCAAGGTCCACAGGATGCAGGAATAGAGTACGGATTAGAGTGGACTTACTGATATTCTATTCATGAACTATTGTGATTAGTAATTAAGAAAATGTGGCATTGGTGTGGAGAAAATGGCCATGGTGGCTGCTGGGGGTAGGGAATGGGAAGAAGAGATGAGATGTGGGGGTGTTTTTGGGACTTGGAGTTGTCCTGGGTGGTGCTGCAGGGACAGTTACTGGACATTGTATGTCCTCCCATGGCCCACTGGGTGGAATGTGGGACAGTGTGGGCTATGATGTGGACCATTGACCATGAAGTGCAGTGGTGCTCAGAGATGTATTCACCAAGTGCAATGAATGTCTCATGATGATGGAGGAGATTGTTATGGGGGGAGGAGTGGGGTGAGGAGGGTGGAGGATATATGGGGACCTCATATTGTTTGAATGTACTATTAAAAAATAAAGACAAAAAAAAAAGACTATTGGAAAAATTCCATAAACTTTCGGGTTTGATGATTGAATCAAGCTGTATATATTCCTCTATTAGTTATTTATGGCAAAGTGGAAAAAAAAATACCCCAAATTTAGCAGCTTGAAACAACAAACATTTATTATCTTGTCGTTTCTATGATCAGAAATCCGTCACATGCTTTAGTTGGTTGCCTCAAGACGTCACATGGAGTTACAGCCGAGCAGTCAGCTGGGCCTGCAGTCATCTCAGAGTTTGACAGTAGGAGGATCTGCTTCCAAACTCACTCATGTCAGCTTCTCCACAGAGCTGCCCATAAAATGGCAACTGGCTTACTCCAGGATTAATGAGCCAAGAGTGAATTTGCAGTCTTTTATAACGTAATCATGGACATGAGATCCAGTCATTTCTACTGTACTCTGTTCATTAGTAGGGAGCCAATCAGTCTAGTCCATACTCAAGGGCTGACAAGCAGGAGGCAGGGATTATTGGGAGGAGGTCATTTAAGAGGTTGCCTCCCACACCTGTCACCAGCTTGTTTCGATCCACCTATAGAAATCATTCACTTAAAAAAAAAAAAAGATAAGAAATGTGACATACAAATAATTATCCAGGAATCATGTTATTATATTTCCCTAATTTCTCATAATTTTGATAAACTCTTTTGATTTTAAATAGTATTCATAAATTTGGGCCAGTAGAAGAAACATAATACATTCAGATCACATCACTCTTCATCAAATCATCTCTTGGCCTTCCTACATGACGCACATTTCTTGAACTACTTGGTAACATTTCCGAGAACAGCGATCTCAGATCTCTTAGGCTGCTGACTTATTGTCTTCTTTCCCACTTTATTAGGGAGTGCCAGGATAATATGGCTCAGTATTTATAATAAATATCCTGTAGAAAGCCATGGGATATAGTGTGGTGTTTATTGTAAACACAAAGGCTCTTTCTGTGTAAATATTAGCTACTTTGGCAAATTTAAGATGTGTTTTATTTTTCCAGCCTCTCCATAAGTGAGTTGGCTTGGGTGTTGAGCTGGGGGGGCAGTGTGTGTGCAGGGGTGTTGTTAATTAGTGCAGCACTGACACTGATGTGCTGGTAAACTCTGGGAGCTGGTAGGACTACTTAAGGGAGTACAGGGAGGCAAGGTATTGTGACCTCTTTGGGAAGTGGCTAAAGGTTTTAAGACCTAGTCTGAAAGAGACTTGATAGGCAGAATGCCTTAACTTCATTGAAGTCCCTTGGGAGTCTGGAATATTTGTGAAACTCCAAATGGGGATTATATGGAGACTTCAAATTGAGCCAATATTAGGAATAATATGTCTTAAGTCAAATAATGGCACAGCGATGTCTGCACTATCATCTCTGGAACCTGTGTATATGTTACTTTACATGGCAAAAGGAACCTTGCAGATCTTATTATAGTTAGGGCATTAAAATAGGGAAAGTATCTTGGATTATCCATATGGGCCCAATCTAATCAATCACATGATCCCATTAAAACTAGAAAGATTCAGTGTGAGGTTGCTAGGTCTGAGATGTAGGTGTGCTTGGGCAAGCAAGGGAGGGAGGCCTCTAGAAGCTAAGGTTGGCCCCTGGCTGAAATACAGCAAGCAACAATCTCAAGGTACTGAATTCTGACTAAAACTTAAATGAACTTGGAAGTAGATTCTTCCCCAGAGCCTTCAGCCAAGTGCCGACACTTTTAGTTTGGTGGGACCCCTGCTGGGCTTCTAACTCACAGACTTTTGAAATAATAAATGAGTGCTGTTTTCTGCTACTAAATATATGGTAAGTTGTTATGGCAATGTTGGAAACTAATTCAAAGTGTAAAATATAAAGCCCTTGAGATTTTTAAGTGTAGCTCCAAGAGCAAGGTGAGGCAGACAGCAAAATAGTGGTGGGTGGACTTCCCCCTTGGGAACAAATATTTAAGGAAAGTAGGAAATTGAAGTTATCTGCAAGGTGCTACCAACTTAAAGATTCTAGTGCCCACAGAAGGGAGTGTGAAGGATGTGCACAGCAGGCACTAACTCATCCAAATGCAGTGCAAAATCAATTTCCTGAAATGAGCAGGTTGCTGGCTTAAGCCTAGTTGATATTGGCTCCAGGCCTTCTCATTGACTCAGGAGAGGTTCAGCCCAGGCCTCAGGCCCTTGCCTGAATATTGAGAGCAGCTGGGAAGGAGATGGCATTTGGCTAATAAAAAAGAGGGTAGGAGAGAAGAGAATAAACCAAATATGAATAAATTTCATCAATTAACACCCACAAAGGCAAGGTCACAGCATGAAAACAGACTCATCACAGCAGTATAAATCATGAAACAGGCTAAAAATTCAGTGAAATAAACAGGCAAAAATCTCCACCCTCTATTAAAGCAGCAGGTGCTTCAAATTAGTGAGGTAGCAAACATGTTGCTTAGCAAGAAGAGAATTATTCTCTATGATCGTACCTTGTGTTTACCATATCTCCACATAGTATAATGAATAACTTGTCTGGTCTCTGTCCCCAGTTACTAGAGAAGTAACTTGGAATTTTCTGTGTTAGGAGTTGGGAGTGTCTTTTGTTATTCATGGTGGGCCCAGGACCACACTTGATAGTTCATATGCTAATGAGATGACAGTGTGGGGTCAAACACATCTCCAGTCGTAGGTTGGAAGACTAGCCACACCAGAAAGACCAGCCCTGTGATTAGATGATTGGGGTTTTGGACCACATCATATCAGCCTGTATCAGCCTACCAACCTGACCTCTGGCAGGGAAGTAGGTTGCAGATGGAGTTCAACCTTGGAGTCATTGATTCTATCAGTCATGACTATGCAATGAAACCCCCTATAAACTTGGGACCCTTTAAGCTGTGATGAGTTTCCACAACTGATAAGTCTCTCTATGTCAGGAGGGTGACATCTTCTGACTCCAGAAGGAGAGCACACAGAAGCTTGCATTTGAACCCTCCCAGACCTTGCCCTATGAGTCTTTTCTTTTGACTTCTTCCTATTTGTATCCTTCTATGATAATAAAGCTATAATCATAAATATTGCACTTTCAGTGAGTTCACTGAATTGTTCTAGTAAATTATCAAACATAAGGGGGGTGTTGGAAACCCCAAATTTGTAGCCAGTTACTCAGAAGTGCAGGTGTCCAGGGCCCCCAAAGTTACCACTGGTGCCTGAAGGGGTATCTTGTAGAGGATGACCCTGAACTTGTAGGGGATTGTCTTGACCTGTGGAGTCTGACCTATACCAGGTAATGTGAGAATTGAATTAAGAATTGTTACTGCAGTCTTTGCAGTTGCTGATTGAACTTTAGATACCCTTATACAATCAGTAAGGAAGTTCTGTCTGTCATTTTCAGGTTAGACTGGAATTTGTCCCTAATGCATGCAGGTAATGCTCCAGCTGTTATGTAAAGTGATGGAGATAAATGGCTCAAAATTGCTTATATTTGAAATACTTCTCCTTAAAA
Source organism: Dasypus novemcinctus (assembly GCF_030445035.2). Taxonomy (NCBI): domain Eukaryota; kingdom Metazoa; phylum Chordata; class Mammalia; order Cingulata; family Dasypodidae; genus Dasypus; species Dasypus novemcinctus. The sequence continues at coordinate 43,622,492 of NC_080674.1, read as the reverse complement.
TCAGCTGTGACTCTTGAAACAATCACATTGCCTCATTGGACAACTAAGATGCTCAGGACCAAAATATCAACCTATCTGAACAATAGATAGCATATGCTATCTCACTTTTCTACTCTTGTTTGGGCCTGTGCTGAATTCTTCATGTGTTTATTTCTCTTCTGTTATATTTTGTGTGTTTGGTCACCAATCTCAAATTCCTTTTTAGAATGAGACTAAGAAGGAAAGGTTAAAAGAGAAATAGTAAAGAGGGGAATGAAAAATAGGTACAGTATTTATTTCTTCTAATGGATGGCTGGGCATAGTCTTTATTCTGTATACATGTCTGCTTCTTTAGAGATAACAGAAGAAAGTTTGAACAAATTCCTGGATGCACATCTATTTGTAAATGTTAAGCATCATTGACTGGTTTGGAAATTGCAGCTATGGTATTTCTGCTCCTTTGGGTGACTGGATCTCTGTTTGTTGATCTGGTGGAAAGTCTTGCTTGACAAAGCGCCTGCCTATATTGCTTCCTTCCCAAGTTCTTCTGTGTCCTGAAAGAGTTCAAAGAGCTGCAGCAAATCTGGCAGATGAGGTACATTTCAAACACTCTACGTTGAGATGTGCTCTTCCATCTTTTTTAAATCAACAGAATTAATATATGGTAACATTAATGGAAATAAATAGCAATGTCCTTTCTTAGCATTCCATGTCTTATAACAAACTTTCAAATACATTATTTTGTTTGATCCAGATATGATTTAAATGAAATATGTTGAACATTTATAAATCTTGATCAGAGCTAATGAAATTCCTAGAGATATATGTTCTTAAGTCTTACCAACTACATTTTGTCTCATTTTCCTTCACTTTCCATCTCTTTCTCTTTCCTACATTTTCATTCATTCATTTATTTATTCATTTTATCTCTCCTTTCAATTTTTTGGTCAACAAGGTTACCAAGTTTAAAAGGTGAGAGGCCATGCTCCCCTATCATTCTCATTTCCTACCTGGTTGATTGGTAAAAGAGCCGGTGCAGAAATCTGCTCTCTTTTCTCTCTTCCCGGTTGTGGAAGCATGGCCTACACTATATGTCCCACTATAGGTCAAAGGACTGAATCTATTCAGGCCATAGGATGGCACTTGGCTTCAAGAGCAAATATTTTTTTTCTTCCTATTTATATATCTCAACCTGTTAATTTGCATTACAGCAGCCATTCCCCAAAATATAGAGATGAGACTGTAGTCTCAGTTAATTTAGGAGGGGTAAGCAGGAAGGGAGAGAGCAAAATAGCTCAATTTGGTCTTCTGGTTTATCTCTAGCAACACTTATTAGAAAAACTCTGCTCTCAGAAGTTTATGGCCTTTGCCCAGTGATTTATGACATAGAATAATATTATAAATGTATTAGTCTGCTAAAGGGCCTTTTTTTTTTTTTAACAAATCAATTTTAGTGATACATACTAATAAAGCATAAATCCATCCAAAGTGTATAATCAGTGGTATTCAGTATAATCACATAGTTGTGCATTAATCACATCAATCATTCTTTGAACATTTTCATTTTTCCAATAATAATAAAAACAAAGAAAAAACTCTTCCCTCTCAATCTCTCTATGCTTCCCCTGCTGTACATAGCTGCTATTTTGTTTCCTTCTCTCTAGTATATTTTCATTTATATTTTATAAAAACAGTCTTATATATACAATATCATCTGTATTTGTATTTTACATGAGGTTTCACTATGTTATACAGTCCCGTGTTATATTTTAGCTTTCCTTCTAGTAATATATCTGATCTTAGATTTACCCTTTCCACCACTGTCACACCCACATAATACCTCTGTTAGTTACAAACACTGATGTGCTTTCACCATTTCTATTCATTTCCAAATATTTACAAACAATCTTTTTACCAATTCTGCATGGATTAACCTTCAGTTTTCCATTCTCTACCCTCGTTCTATTTTCTGGTGACCTATATTCTAGTTATTAACTCCATGAGTTTACACAATATATTTACACAATATATATTACACAATACATTTAGTTCATAATAGTTCAATCATAAAATATTGTACCAGAAGGTAATTTTTGGCTTTTATAACGGGGATTTATTTGGGGATAAAAGCTTACAGTTCCAAGGCCAAATCAAGGCATCAACAGAGATGCTTTCTCACAAAAGTCAGTTGCCACATGTCGAACTGAGATGGTCGTTGATCTCTGCAAGGTTTTAGCCTTCCCTTCTGGACTGCCTTGCTCAGGCTCAGGTGCTCTGCTTTCTTCCTAATTTCAGCTACATGTTGACATAGGGCTCGTCTCTTAGGGCTTCCTCCCTCTCCTAGCCTAGGTCTTGTTTCTCTCCCGGTCTTCTTTATCAGTCTCTGTGGTTCTGCTCTCATCCCTATTTCAGCTTAAGTTTTCAGGTAAAATGGCTTATCTCTTCCCAGGACCTCAGCTGTTTGAGCCTTTTCCTTTCAGTCCCATGAAAGGATAAAAAATGACAGGGCTCTCTCTTCCTGTGTGTCTTTGTGAGTGTCCTTTTATAGCAGACCCAGCAAGGGGATAGGGACTCAACCTGAGCCATGCCTTACTGTTGTGGTCCAATCAAAGAGCCCTAAAAGCAATCTTAACTGGTAATCTAATCAAAGACCCTTCAAGTGAATACAATTAAAGGGTCTCACACCCAGAGGAATAGACTGGTTTACAAACATAATTTTTCTCTTTTTGGGATTCATAAAATAATCTCAAATTGGCACAGCTATAAATTAATATCTCCCTTCCATAATGCTTTGTAGCTTGTGACACTTCTTCATACCTAGGAAAATAGAGCATCTTATAGTTATGTTATAGGGAACAAGTAACACAGCAGAATGAAGAAGACTAAACAGGGTTGAAATATAGCTTTTTATTTTTCAAATGCTGAGCTCATGCTCCAAGACAAAAAACTGAGAAGGGTATATGATGGCACCACTGAGCAGAGGAATTTTTCTTGAATAGGGAAGGAAGGAAATAAAATTAAAGTATAAACTAGAGAATTTTGGGTCAGTTGAAATGATACCCTATTGATTTATCTGCCTTGGGTTAAATCCAGTCCCAGATAAAGAAGACAGAAAACATACAAAACAGAATCCAAAGTAGGCTTAGGGTATTCTATAAAAGTTATCTGTGTTTTGCTTGCTAAGTGATGATCAGAGAAATATTCATACCCAGAGTGACATAAAAACAACTGAGTAAATATAATTTTATAGACTGTATAGGCATTCAGACCTGAGGCAACCTTATAGAATTTGCCCAGGCTCTAATGGTGCTGGGAATAACCAAGCATTTTCTTTTAAAGATTTATTTTATTTATTCCGCCCGTTCCCCCCCCCCCCCCCCCGCCCCCCCGTCTGCTTTCTGTGTCCATTAGCTGTGTGTTCTTCTGCATCTGTTTGCATTATCTGGCAGCACTGGGAAACTGTGCTTCTCTTTTGTTGCGTGATCTTGCTGTGTCAGCTCTCTGTGTGTGTGGTGCCATTCCAGGGTGGGCTGCATTATTTTTACACGGGGCTGCTCTCCTTATGGGACACACTCCTTGTGCTTGGGGCACAGCATTTCTTGCGTGCAGCAGCACTACACATGGGCCAGCTTACCACATGGGTCAGGAGGCCCTGGGAATCGAACCCTGGACCCTCCATATGGTAGACGGATGCTGTATCAGCTGAGCCATGTCTGCTTCCCAACCACGTGTTTTCTATATACCTGGGAACAGTATCTGAGATAGAACCAATCCTGCAAAGGCCTTAGATTCAGATATTTAGGATGCTACTGACCCATATAGATCTATCATAACAGGAACAAGGGGATGTCAGAGCATCATTTTGGGTAACTAGTGCCACTTTAGGTAACTGGTGATGATTGAGGATCAGATTTCCAACCCTAGGTACAAAATAAGCCCCTATCCCCTCAAACTTGAATCAACTCTAGGGAATGAGTATGGGCAACCTGGCTTGAATGGTATTACCCTGAATACATCAGATTAAGTTTCAATCACAGAGTGGAATGTGAACTTAAAAAATATGTTATATTTCTTGGATTTCTGAGTTTGTGGATACATTGTCAACACTGTCTTATGTGATGAAAAAGCCATTTAAAGCTTGGCACCATAACTTCCCACTCAAGATGGGTGAATGAGTTTAAGACTTCACCTCTTCGCTTTCCTAAATGGAAAAATAAAAGCATATCCATTGCAGCTTTGGAGGGTCTGAGCATGTGCTCTCAGCACCCATCTTATTGTTATTGTCCCCTTCCATTATGGACTTCAGTGTCTAGTGAATTGTTTAAGACTCAAGGGGAATTAGAGAAAGTGACATCTAAGAAGTGTCATCTAATTTGAAAAAAGGAATAGGAATTATCCAGGCAAGAGAGGAAGTATCAGGGGAGTTAGAGTGTGTCCATGGTAGAAGGCACAGTTTATGCAAAGGCCTCTGAAGTGAGAGAGTGTGTGTAATTCAGTCTTATTGGAGATTATATTGCAAGGAAGTAGGTGGTCAAGGGGTAAAGCTAGAAAGGTAAGCAGGAGCAAAGTAAGAAAGTTCTTGTCATAGATACAGAAATGACTGGCTTTATCTTGAGGGCAATGAAGAACCCACCTATTGTCTCAGGCCACATTGTAGAGAGTAGATAAGCGGGATCAAGCCTGGGAGGAAGGGAGACTACTTAGGGGGCATTGCAGCAATTGGGGGAGAAATACTGGTGGACTGAATTAGGAAATTCACAGTAGAAATGAAGAAAAGTTGACAGATCTGCAAGATAACCACATCCTTTGAAATAGTAAGACATCTAAGGGAAGTTAAGGATCAAGATATATTCTTCATCATTTCTTGGCCCTAAGGTCTCTTCCTCTTAATGTAGTTCATGGAGTTTTTCTGTATTCATGGGGCTCTTTATGGTTTGTGTACACAGCCTATTTCTACTGCCTCTGGTCCAGAGACCAAGTGAGACAGTATCCAGAGGTCTAGTGGTTCCCAAAATCAAGGTCACACAGATTCACAATGTAAACCCAGTTCTCCCAACCCTTAGTGCTGAGTTCTTTCTAAATCCTTATTAAATCTATTTTAATTAATTAATTAAGTTTAATATAAAATTTGTTTCTGAAATATTAAAATAGAAAATACATACAACTAAATATTCTTCCAGATTTTGACTCGATTATATATATATAAGAATGAGTACTACATTTTAAGCATTGCCATAAATGGTTCCTGGAAACCTTCAAATACTTACATGTATGATAAGTGCAGTTTACTCAGCCTATCCTAGCATCCTTAGAAAGAGAAGAGAAACTTGAGAGCAAAGGCCTCTGGGGAGAAAGGGAGTTTTTAGTTTCTCAACATGACTCAGGAGTAGAATTAAGTTTTCCAAAGTGTACCTGTGACTTAACCATTGAGCATGACACAAGGACTCAGAGAGAAAAGGAAGCAGATAATTCAGGGTCTGGCCAAATATTTAATATAATGTCTTTTTCAAAAAAGTTATAAAATGCATACAGTAGTTTAAAGTACAAAACCAGAGAAGTCAAAATTACCCACATGACATGGTTTAGATATAAATGAAGGTGTAAGGGTGCTATTTAGTGAATCCGATGTGCATTGAGGGTGAAGGTGCATTTATGTCTGTTTGAGAGGCTCTACGTCGTACAGATTCGAGGGAGACCAAGCAGTGCATTATTGAACATGTGCTAGCACTGTGTTCTTTCAGCTACTTATAACCACAGTGAGTGGGTGAGATGTGAGTCACCTCCTTTACAGCAGATAATCTGAATACTTCATGCAACAGCAGCAATGGCAGACTGAGGTTGTTCCAAGTGAAAAATGGTCCATAAATGGCATGGGATGTTCAAACTATGGTATGGCAAAATAAGCCCAAGCTACGTACATTAAAGGCTCAATGAGGATGGCTAGGAATTCGGAATTAGTCATTAATTTGGATTTTGTGGTCAGCTATGGCCTAAGTGGAAAACCCCCTTTTACTTCAAAATGTTTATTGAAATTCCTTCTAAGTCACTCTTCTGCCTTTGAAAGCTGCACGTTTAGCATAAGGCGCTACCATGCAGAGGCTTGGGTGACTGGGCTGAATAAGTTTTCATCTCAGGGTTTATGTTGTATACTGCTTTGTTTATTAATTATCTAATACATTCTTGTTTTTTCTTGCTTTCTCATGTTCCCTTCCTAAGAAGAATACAAAAACATTTCTATTGGTTGAAGGACCTGGCAGGTTTGATTCAGTTATTTGAGATTTTACTATGTTATGCATATAAGGTGAAAATATTGTATATTTTGGGATGCTTGCAATTATTTTATGGCTTAGGCCTGTAGGGTTCCTATTTTATTTATTTTTATTTTTTTGTTTTCTAGCTTGCAGTTATTGTAAAGTCACCACCAGTTTTAAGCTAATCATTTGGCTTTGTTCTCCTAGTTTCATCAAACAGATTTCCCAAAGGTATAGTTAAATGAGCCTTACAAACAGAATGCTTGTCCATTTCATTACATTAAAAAAAAAAATAACACTGTGATGCTTTATTTAAATATCTAAGCATAAACATCAAAGAATACTTTACTTAGTGTAAATTGAGAGGACAATTTAGAAAAATAAGTGCTATACTCAGTTTTCAACTTTTAATAATGCTATGTAATCTAACTCTCCTCTTCTCCTTAGGCTAAGTAGAAATAACTAATTTTAATGTATTTCCTGGGTCTGGAGTACTAAAGACTTCCAGCAACATACAACCTATGAAATTTGATCAAAGGACATTTTTTAACCATTCCTTTGGCATTTCTGCTCTCATTCACTTGATATGGCATTGAAACCCTGTCAATTCCAGAATCCACACCTAATTCAGCCAATAGCTTAGTTACTACATTTCCTTCATTCCAGCAAATGAGAATTCCCAACATTATTGTCTCTATACCTTTTATTCAGTTAAGCATTCAAATTTATTGTATTTTCCTGAAAAGCAAATAAATTACATAAATATGCAACCACTTACATACATCATATTGCATGTGTATGTATATATATATACTGCATACTGCATATATCTGCACATATATAATAAAATATATATATTTAATGAAAGGCAGGGACCCAGGAGCAGGTAGGAAAAAGCAGGTGGTTCCCTTTTTTTTTTTTTTTAAAGATTTATTTTATTTTTATTTAATTTCCCCCCCTCCCCTGGTTGTCTGTTCTTGGTGTCTATTTGCTGCGTCTTGTTTCTTTGTCCACTTCTGTTGTCGTCAGCGGCACGGGAAGTGTGGGCCATTCCTGGGCAGGCTGCTCTTTCTTTTCACGCTGGGCGGCTCTCCTCACGGGCGCACTCCTTGCGCGTGGGGCTCCCCCACGCGGGGGACACCCTTGCGTGGCATGGCACTCCTTGCGCGCATCAGCGCTGCGCATGGCCAGCTCCACACAGGTCAAGGAGGCCCCGGGTTTGAACCGCGGACCTCCCATATGGTAGACGGACGCCCTAACCACTGGGCCAAAGTCCGTTTCCCAGTGGTTCCCTTTTTGGGATCTTTCTCCCAGTCCCATCATCCACCTTACCTAACGAGGTTGAACTTGGGGGACGGGAATGCTGCCAGTGTGGATGGGACAGGGATTTTGACTGTTGGACTGGGCACCACCCCAGGGGTGCTTCGTAACTGGTCTTTTCTCTTCCAAGACCTGGTATTCTGGAACCAGACTTGTACCGCTTGCTTTTTGAGCCCCACTTCCTAGGAGATGCAGTCAAGCATCTTGAATTGGGTTGGAGTTCTGCACGTACCAGTGGTACAGGATCTCCAGCTGCTCAGTCAGGTCGATTGGTGTGCAGGTACTTGTCCCTGGGGAGGGTCGCCCATCCCTCCACCCCCATCCTCAATGCCTGTGGGGGACAGACTGCCATCCTCATGCTTCCGTTTGAAAGGTGGTCCTGGCACTGGAAGAGTGCCTATCACCAGGGGACGCTCCCCAAACACCAACAAGGGCAGATCTAGGAAGTGGGGGGAGAACTGGGCTGCACAGATGGCAGGAAAGGGAGTCTGCGGTGACTGGTCAGAGCACCTGGCTGGGGAAAGACGTGGTGCTCTGGTGCAAGGCCCTGATCCTCCTTTGCTTTCTCCTCTACTATCTCCATATATGTGTGTATATAGACAGACAACTAGATACCTTTCTGTCATTAGTATGCCATAGTTTTGACTACTTCCCAGGGAGATTTTTTTCTGCCTACAGAAGCTCTTAGAAAAATTTTGCCCTGCCTTTCAGGTATTTAACTGTTCAGATTTTACAATTTAATTTGTATTGACTCTACCTATGAAATAATAGGTTCTCTGAATTATCTAGGTAGAATCAACAAAAACCTCTCCTGTGACACTCTTTGTGTTGTGCTAAAGCTCTACTATGGCAAAATTTTCATTGTATGGCATTGTTTTGATTAGATTGGCCTTCCACAACAGATGCAAGCTCCTTCAGGACTGGCCCTATATCCTAATCATATTCATATCCCTGGTAACTGGCCTAGAATTGTAAGAAGGAAAGAGGGAGGGAGGGAAGACAGGAAGGGCAGAGAAATATTAGGGTGAAATCAAGGAAATGCTAAGACCTTTTTTCTTTATTAGAGACTACAATATTTTCTATACTATAAATCATTTAAATAAGAACTTAGTAAGGGTTTAGATATCCCACGTTGAGTTATTTCTTTAGATATTCTGATCCACATTGTTAAATTCAGGTATTGCTCATTTTGAATATTTGGTAAGTTCTCATAAAAATTCAGCACATAATGAGTTTGGTATTGAAAGTGAGGGAAGAAGATATTTAACTCAAACATGAAAGATATTTGTCTTATCAGCTTATAAACCTCTAGTAATTCATTTATCATTATATATTTATGATTTTGACCTGTTTTCCTACTGTACATTAATATTTAACAGAGGATATAATTGAGATTACCCACTCAGGAACATCTTCCTCAGGTTGGTACATTTTGTTTCAAAACCTTTTACTCATTTCCTACCTGACAATATGAGCTCTATGTTCTATTTTCTGAAGATCAGTTCTCTGCTAGTTGCTGCTAATTCAAACACACACGCACACACACACACACACACACACACACCACACTGGAAACATCTAAGCTAGAATATACATAGTGGCTGATTCGCTTAAGTTTTAACAGGGCCTGCTAGGATTCAATTTAGTAACAGACTTTTGGGGCAACTTAAATGCAACAACATTAAATTAAAGAACCTCTGACAACATGCTAGGCTGATAGCAGAGAAAGGAGTTTGATGATAGCGGATCTTTGCAATGTACTTATATGTTGCTGATTCTTCCAATCTCTGTCCATGATCCCTTTCATAAGGAAACTATTGGAAAAAATTTATGCTGTAAACTGGAAATAATCCCAAAGCAAATGTCTTTATGTCTTTTCATATGGTTATAAAATCAATAGTTACTCTAGTAAGGGGAGGATAAAAAAATTGGCTTTCTGATTTCAAGTCTCAAAATCTCTTTGTTTTTGTTGTGACTTTGATGGGTAGAGGTAATTTAGGTGAGGTCAAAGGTAACATAATTCAGAAAAGCTGGTTGGGACTGCAGAACTTGCTTCCAGGAACACCTCCACCAAGGGGGAAATGGAGGGCAGGGTGCTATAAAAAGAAAGAAGAAGAGCAAAAAGCCCTTTTGAAGGTTTCCCACGTTGGAACCGCAACCAGCTTATGTCATCCCTTTGCACTTTCCACACAACAATCAAAGAGAAGTGATTCACAGGGGGATAATATTTCTGGCATTCATGTTTCTATTTCAAACCTGAGGAATTAGGCACAGGCAACCCCAGGAGAAAGAATTTCCCAAGGGTTAAGGAATAAGGTAAGTGAGATGAGGGTAAGGATTAACTGGATGGCCCCTCTCCTCCTCTTTACTTGATCAGTTCCCACCCCTCCTTAGGTCTCCGTTGTCCCCTAGAGGTTGTTCTTGATTCTCTGCACTATGGTAAATGCTTGGTCCAGGTTTCCCATGGCAGCCTGAAAACACTTCTCTTCTAATGTCTTTTACTCTGTGTTTTAATTTTGTTTATTGGTCTCAACCAATAGGTGGTATGTTCCTTGATGATGTGAAGTTGGCTCTTCTCTATCATTTATCTCTAGCAAAGATCACAGTACCTACCACATAGTAGGCGCTTATTAATTAAACTTGTATATAATTTCTTGGCTGCTAAAACAAATATAAAAATAACCATACATGGGTTGGTTTAATAACAGGAATTTATTGGCTCATGGTTTCAGAGGGCAGAAGGTTTTCTTCCTCCTAGGGTTGTTATCTTCTGGTTGACCAGCAATCTTTGGGGTTCCTTGGCTTATTTGTCACATGGCAGTGCACAAGGTGGCATCTTCTTCTATCTCTTTCAGGTTCCATTGACTTCTGGCTCCTGGTTGGCCCCATGGTTTTTCTCTATGTGACCTTCACTGTAAGACCTCTAATAATAGGATTAAGACCCATCTTGATTCAGTTGGGCCACACCTTAAGGGAAGTAACCTCATAAAAAAAGTCCTTGTTAACTGAATAAACTATTTGGATTCAATAAGACCATTCTATACCAATGATGATGTACAGGTTTCATTTCACATACTCATGTTGATTGGCAGTGGCTGACCAGCTGAATGGTTTGAGAAGGACTTTGAAGTTGCAATAGAGTCCCAGTGGTAATGAGTGCATACATCTAAAGTCATATATTTGAGATGTGGGTAGGTACATATTATGGCAGAAAAGAGACCATGCACTTGTCTCTGCTATAAAATCTGTCTTTGATTTTGTTTTTACTGAGCAGAGTAATGTCTTGAAAAAAAACACAAGTCTTGGATTTCATGATCTAATTGTTTACATTGAACCCAAAACCTCTGGGAGTGAATGTCAGAAAATTAGGGGGAAAAAGTAACAAATACAGTAGACAAGAACTAAAATTCAAAGAAAGCAGGGAAACTTTCAATTAGCATGATGGCTGCCAAGTGATACATGATAATTCTCCTAACTTCCACCTAAATATCTATTAAATCAAGTGCACACAACTGCACACATGGACATATAACACACATAATCACACATATACACACATACCAAAGCTGATATCAATACTGAAAATGAAAGAGCAGTTCATGGCCAAATGCATGGGAATTTGGAGATTACAGCTTTGATGGATTTGACAGAGTAACCAAATCATAAAAAATACATAGCTGAAAGGTGACATGATGTGGCTTTGACTCAGCTGCAGTCTTTGACTTCTGACAAAAACCCAGGCAGCTGACTTCTGAGCTGGCCAGAGTCCTGTGCTGTTCTCTCCTCATTTAGACATGAGACATCAGCTCATGTCTAAGTAAATAGGAAAAAAAACATGTAATGACCATCACTCCTGGCATTTGTAATCAGAGAGACAAAAAATACTCTCTGCGGCAGCTTGCTCGGTCGGTAGAGGTGGGGTCTGGCTGCGGACGAGGGGTCGGTCCCGCTTAGGACGAGGGGTCGGTCCCACTTGGGACGAGTGGTCGGTCCAGCAGCAGACGAGGGGTCGGTCTCACAGGGGTTGCGCGGTTCGGCTGACGGGGTCGCCCGGAGAAGCAGGCGATGAACTGGGGACAAGGGAGGCCAGGCCCTTGTCAGGGGCTCTCAGGACTGGAGGACGCACGGCAGAAGAACTACCGCGGAGACAAGGTAAACACGCAAGTCCACTTTATTGAGGGAGAGGCAACAGTTTTATAGGGGCTGGGGAAGGCTGATTGGTCGAAGCCACGCCCTGTTCTGATTGGTTGCCGGCGAAAGGTCAGTGGGCAGTACTGGACGGGGGAGGGGTGGTGGTTAGGGATTGGCTGTCGCTGTTGCTGGGGGAAGGGGCAGGGTTTAGGGATTGGTGGCTGCTGTTGCTGGGGTGGAGGGCAGACTGGATTTTTCCGCCCACGCCTGGCTGTTGCTGCTGTCGGGGGAAGGGAAAAGGGCAGACTGGATTTTTCCGCCCACGCCTGGCTGTTGCTGCTGTCGGGGGAGGGGAAAGGGCAGACTGGAATTTTCCGCCCTGCGCCTGCGCAGGGAGAAAGAAGAAGAAGGGTGCCGCCCCACAGGCATCGTGTGGCACCATCCGGGAGGAGGGGTGGCTGCGGAAGCATGGCTGCCGAGAAGGGGAGACCCAAGGGCACTCTGCACCCATGCCGAGCTTCCTTCAGGGGTGGTGGTGAGTCCGACCAGCCACCCTATTATGGGGGCAGCGGCTTGGCCTGCCGCAGCTGCTCCCCCACCAGGCCAGCAAACCACACTTCAGCCCGAGGGGTGACCGCAACTCTCTTCTGTATCTGGCTTGCATACATGTTGGAAAACTTAATAGTCAGTTAAGGAGAAGATGCATCTCACACCAACATGGCATATATGGCAGAGGTTGCTATATGTTCGCCAGCCTCCAGTTCCTTGTCCTCTTAGGCACAGAGCTAGACTGCATTTTCCAGCATTTCACAGGGGGATGCAGTCATGGAATTGCAGCCTGGTTAATGAAAAGTGGGCCAAAATGATAGAAGCCACCTGAAGGCCTAACCATAAATCCTCTGCATTATCCGTAACCCGTGAACAATTCCCTTGTCTGCTGACCAAACACAGGGTATTAAAACTCTAGGGAATGGAAGAAACACTGGCAGAAAGAGGCTAGTGTGCCTACAAGACTGTGTAGCAGAGAAGCTCTTGCAGAACTTCACTGAACTGTGATGGGAAGGAGAAATAAACCTTTATGGTAAGTCAATGAGACTTTGGGATTACTCATTATAGTGATTAGTTTTCTGTGATTAATATACTCTACTAGACAATTTCTTTTTGCCATCAGAGATTAAGAATGTATTAAGGATCTCCTTAAAGATGTTGAGAAATTCACTCAGTGCTGTTTAGCTGATGACTGGTCTGGAGTAACAGACAGCTCTCTGTTTTGGCTTGCACCTTGGTAGGGATGGCTGGAAGACTGGCTTTAGGTGACATCACTTGAATGACAGGGAGTTGGAGCATCTGGAAACTGGCTCTCCACACAGCTAGCTTGGACTTCCTCACTGCATGTCAACTTCAGCATAGTCTGATTACTTACAGGGCTCCAGGACACAAAGTAGGGTGCCACCAATCATCTTGACAAACTAGGCCCAGAACTGACACAGTTGACTTGGTCAGTGCTTTCACAGGCTGGCACAATTTCAAAGGGAGGGGAAATAGACCCAACAGCTTGATGGGAAAAGTTTCAAAGAATTTGTGGCCACTTCAATCTACTACATATTGATAAATGTTTCCTTATTTGAGGAGAGTAAATAGAAAATAAAATATAGCATAGGGAAAGGGAGAATTTCCATGAAGACTCAAAGGAAGATTACAATGGAGAAAATTATGGAAATTTTAAGAGAACACTGCTTGTCAATAAAAATTCAAAACAAAAACAAAACACTATCCCCTATGAAATTTGAAGAGAAAAGAGGTTAAAACAAGCATTGAAGAAAAGGTAGGTGACTGAAATAAGTAAAGGATATCACAACCTCAGAAAAAGAGAAAAGAAAACCCCAAAATGCAATAGAGTGATTAAAAGCCACAGTATTTGCCCCAAATATAAGTGTTAATTAAGAATATTTAATCACTTTAGAATATATGGATGAACAGGTTCTATCATATTGTTTTTTTTAGGACGTACTGGATATTGAACCTGGGATCTCATACATGGAAAACAGGTACTCAAACACTTGAGCTATATCTACTCCCTGACTATCATTTATTTTTAAGTCAAACATAATATAAGTCATCTCTGAGAGCTTCAGGGCAAATATCCTTTTTTTTTTTTTAAGACTGTTAGCCTTCATAAGATTGTAAAATGAGCTAACAAGAATTTTCTCAGTCTCCCTCTCTCGTGCATGCTCACCCACACATGCACATGGGCTCTAACCCCTCAAAAATCAAATACCATTATCTGGCTTATTATATCTGTTCCTTTATCATTGTCTTGTAGACTATAAAATTCATAGGTTGCTAATAATTTGAATATATGGTCTCCTACACAATACATTTTGTTCCCATGAAAACTTTCCCATGAATGGTGATAAAATATGATTCTATTATTCTGTTAATGGAAAGGAATTGATATGAAAATAAGTAGTTCAAGACCTCTTTGAAGCAGTCTCATTCTCCATTCATGGAAGGAGAAGTGTCTGACAAAGTTGTCCAAACAAAGGCACATCTATCGTGTAATCATAATTCTACATAAAAAAACGAATTTGACTATGAAATACTTTCCATTATAAGGGAAGTTAAGAATGAATAAACACATGTTACCTAGACATGGATATTTGTCTATAGATTGTCCATGTCCCAGGCCAATTCTCCTGTTTTGCTTGCCTTTCAGAGTAAGTTTTTGAAAGACTGTGCTTTTGTTATTCTTAACATTTATCATAATTGTGGGAAATCAATAAATAACTGTTGAATAATTGATGGAGAATTAGAACAGCAAGTGTCATATCTAGTTGCAGGTCTTATACAAATACTTCACTCATTTGACATTTTTTATTAAAATGGAGTTTGGAGACATCCATGATTTTCAATTTTTATACTATTTTTATTCTCAAGAGGTAGTATAGTTTAAAGGTTAAAGTTTGGGTCTTTAAGCCTGGGTAGCTGACATATCAGTCCCATCATTTGTAGTTATGCAAACTTTCTGCTGCTCAGTTTCCTCATCATAAAAATGGGAATAAAAATAGTATTAGTCCCACTATCTAATCTACTGTTGTATAGGTCTGATGAGATGATACACATGAAGAGTTCAGAAGAGCACTCAGCACAAAGTAAGTACAATGATAGATCCCAAGGATGTCCATGTCCTACTTCCCAGAATCTGTGAATATGCCATGTTATGCTTAATTTCATGTCAACTTGGTTAGGTTATGGTGTCCAACCTATTAAGCAAGGATTGGTCAGATTGTTACTACGGGGGTGTTTCTTAGATCGATTAGCAGTTATTGTCAGTTTATAGCTTCTATGGCTGGATTTATCTACAACCAATGAAGGCAATTACCCTCAGCAAGGAGGGGAGTCCCCTTTTCCAATCAGTTGGAAGTCTTAAAGTCATAATTGATGATTTCAGAAGTCAGGAAGAGCTACACTCTCTATTTTAGCCAGCCAGCTTCTCCTGGGGAATTCGACATCACCATCATCAAGTGACAACATGTGACTTCCCCTACAGAATTCAGATTTGCCAATCCCCATTGTAATGTGAGATAATTTACTATAATAAGTCAATTTAATAGTTACATATATATCCTATAGGCATGTATCTGTTGACTTGATTTCTCTGGGGAACCCCTATTTATACATGCCACTTTACATGGCAAAAGGGATTTTGCAGATGAGACTAAGTTATGCACTTTCAAATGGAAAGATTATACTGGGTTATTTGGGTGGGCACAATATAATCATAAAGGTCCTTATCACTTAAGTAAGGAGATAGGAGGGCCAGAAACAGAGGAGATATGACCACAGCAGCTGATCACATTGAGGCAGGAATATGAGCCAAGGAATGTGGTAGCATCTAGAGCCAGAATGGGCAAGGAAATGGATTCTACCTTAGAGCCTCAAGAAGGAGCTCGTTCTTGTTGATGCCTTGATTTTAGTCCACTGAGAGCTATTTTGGACACCAGACCTCCAAAGCAGTAAAATAATAAATTTGTGTTGTATTAAGCCACTAAGTTTGTGGTAATTTGTCACAGCAGCAGGAGGAGACTACTACAGTACTCAATAAATGTTATATACATTATTCTTCACCACTGCAAATAATTGAGAAATGTCTACCTGACTAACAAGAATGTACATAACTAAGTCAGAGTAGATTACAAAGTAGAGAACTTTAACTATACTTTCTCCGAACATCACAGTCTCTCATTTCAAGGCAAAAAGATGACAAGAATTGTAATAAATATTCCAGTTTCCTGTTTTACTTTTGAAAAAAATAAATCAAACGTGTGAAATTCTCTCAATTCCCACTTTTAAGCGGAGAACAGTCATTAGTGAGTTTGTGGTTAGGGTTTGAATATTTTTTTCCCTCTAGCTAAGGAGAACCTTCTTGTTCCCACGAGAACCCAGAGGTACACAAGTCACATGGTGTTCTTCCTGTAATATTTTTGTCCTGCACAAACAATAAGATGTCAATTATCCAGTCTTAACATGAAAGATGATAAAAACTATGATAATTTTATTTTTGGTGAACTGATCATATGCAATTAGAATTTTTAGAGGAATCTTTGGTTAAAATTCATCCTGACTTGCCTCTTTTCAGAGGGTTCATCTCCACATCATCCTAGGCATGGAAGAATTTTTTTTTTCTTCTTTAAAAGTCAGTGCTATAATCTACTGCAGAAAATTCTGTTGTTCCTCCACTCTCCCCTCCTCCCTGTACTCACATAAATTATTTTTTATATAGACCAAATCTGGCCATATTCTGCAATGGTTTAACATAGTTTTTTCAGTTTTCTTTTTCTGAGCACACAAGAGGAAACAGTGTTGGCATATTTTCTCCTTGTTCTACTGCAGATATATATATACAATGTATCACAATACACACAGTAGTTAGGAGAAATGGAATTTAGTTGATGGACATTTTCACCTCAATTCCTGGTAAATAATAGAGGAATTTAATATTTCCTTTAATTTTAGACTTTTTTAAGTTTTTTCAGTTGTAACCTTAACCCACCTGGATGTGATCTCCATCATTGTATAGGGGGAGAGAGAGAGAGAGATACAAGTAAAATATATCTCCATATATCTAGATCAATCTATCTGTATGTATGTATATGTATAAATACATATATAAAAGAATATATGCTCTAATGCTTCATTTTCTTTGAAAATGATACAGATTAAAAAAATCTATGGCATAGGAAGCTATAAAAAACAACAAAGCTTGTGTCAAAAGGACTCAGGAACCAACGTGAATAGGGGCTCATTGACCAAACTGGAATAATTAGAGCATCAAAATGGGTTATAACTAAAATGGTTTAAACACATCATGTATTTTAAATCCATTAACCCATAATGTTACTTAAAAACATGTAATTGGTTATGTTGAAGAATGCTAGTGAACCAACTTATTATTTGGAAAACTTGTAAGTCAAGGAAAAGAATCATTCATTTATCCTGTCTTTTCCATATGAACTGTACCTTAGGGAAACCAAAAATTGGTGAGGAGAATTCTTTCTTCATAGAATTATTCCAGTTAATGAATGAAGAATAAATGATAAAATTAGAATACCACCATTTTGCTACCCCTAATGAAACAATTTTTCTAGCAATAGTCATTGATGACTGATAATGTCACAAAGTTAAAGAAATACCATTATATATCTTCTGACAGAAGTATCATCATTACCTATGAAGAAATTGAACCTGAATCTCATTGAGCACCCAGCTCTAATTACCAATATTTATTTATGCAAATATTTATCTACCCAAATTACAAAATTTACATATTGGTGAGATAGAGAGATAGGACATAAGCATCTATATAATAGGGAGAATTACTGTCCAATAAAGCATACATTAAGACTTAAATAATAAGATTTTTTTAAAGGCATCTTTAGCAAGCACTCCTAGATACACTTTACTGCTTACATTTTCTGCACTCTAAATGGGTATGTTGCTATTAACTAGAATCTTAACATGCTTTAAATATGACTGTATACTGGGGAATGTTAGTAAAATATTGTGCGACCATTATATAATCACATCTTTTAAAACTCTGACGAAGTAAATATTGTCAAAAAATGTGAAACAAAAATATTTTTACAAGACTAACTGCCCCCAAACAAATAACAAAGAAGTAACATTACTACAATTTTTCAAAAGGCTTTTGTATTAAAAGCATTTCCTTAGGTGGCATTGGATTGGGAAAAGTGGACATGGTGGCTGATGGGTATGGGGAAAGGCAGGAAGAGATGAGAGGTGGAGGCGTCTTTGGGACATGGAGCTGCCCTGGATGGTGCTTCAGGGGCAATCACCGGACATTGTAAATCCTCACAGGGCCCACTGGATGGAATGGGGGAGAGTATGGGCCAGGATGTGGACCATTGACCATGAGGTGCAGAGGTGCCCAAAGATGTACTAACCAAATGCAATGGATGTGTCATGATGATGGGAATGAGTGTTGCTGGGGGGGGGAGAGGTGGGGTGGGGGTTGTAGGGTTGAATGGGACCTCATATATATATATTTTTTTTTAATGTAATATTATTACAAAGTCAATAAAATAAATAAATATAAATTTAGGAAAAAAAAAAAGCATTTCCTTATTTAAAAAAAAAAGAAGAAGAAAAGATAAGAAAAGAAAGACCAGGACTTGCAGAAGTACCCATAATACAAAGAATTATAGGATAACATGGAAGGTCCACGCATCAAACCCCGGGCCTCCTTGACCCATGTGGAGCTGGCCCACGCGCAGTGCTGATGTGCGCAAGGAGTGCCCTACCACACAGGGGTGTCCCCGCATAGGGGAGCCCCACGCGCAAGGAATGCGCCCTGTAAGGAGAGCCACCCAGTGTGAAAGAAAGTGCAGCCTGCCCAGGAATTGCGCTGCACACATGGAGAGCTGACACAACAAGATGATGCAACAAAAAGAAACACAGATTCCCATGCCACTGACAACAACAGAAGTGGACAAAGAAGAAGACACAGCAAATAGACACAGAGAACAGACAACCGGGGTGGGGAGGGGAGAGAAATAAACAAACAAACAAATAAATAAATCTTAAAAAAAGAAAAAATTGTAGGATAAATACTACATTTATACCATACTTTTCCACAGAGTATCCTGAAAAATCAGAAGGGAGATAAAGCCTTCCCATATGAATTATCAGAGAAGATTGCAGGGACTAGGTGGAATTTGCTTGGAGTTTGTACCAGAAGCTTTTATGTTCTTAGTCTGCCTGCTTTAATCTTTCTTTTCTTTCTAGCTACTTTAAATATATCTATTGGCTTTAATATTCTACCATCTTGCCTTAATGTATCTAGAAATGAATTATTTTTATTTGCTCGTTGTGATTTATTGTGCTTCATCAAATCTAAAAAATATAGTGATCGTAGCTTCAAATGCAGTCTTTCTATGACTGTTGTGTGGAACTCCAAATGGATGTATCTTAGAACATTGCCTTCTTATTTTCTATACTTTCACTTTCATAATTTCATTTGGTCTCCCTTTGTTGTATTCTAGGATTTTTTTTTTCAGTTCCACTAATTGTACCAGTTTGGTACTTCTGAAATAACATGCCACCCCAAACTCAGTGGCTTAAGAAAATAAGCATTTATTATTGCTCCTGAGCCAGGTCAGCAGGTAGATCCTTCTGGTCTGGTTGAACTTGCTTATATGTCTATCGTTAGTGATGAGCTGGCCATGTGGCTTTGCTAATTGTGGCTGAACTCTCTACATGTCTGGGACCTCAGCTGGGATGACTCAGCACTGCCCCATGTAGTCTCCCATCCTCAAGAACATATTTTCATGGTGGTAGCAGTATTCCAATAGAATAAGCAGAAAAAAAGCAGGGCCAGTTGAGGCATAGGCTCAAGCAGATACACTATTAGGTTTCATGATCTTTTTTAGGAGCCTTAGACACTTTTGCCTCCCTGGGCTTTTTTTCTCCATTAAAAAAAGAAAAAGTATTAAAGATTACATTTTATAAATTGGTAAAAGATGAAATAATCCAGAGTATATTCATTATTCTATATTTATTATGATCTTCATTTCTCTTCTGATTTTAAAAGAAATTAAAACTAACATTTTTGTGGGCCCTGAAAGAACAGGCACTATGACAACTGCCCAACGATGAGTGGACCCTGCATACCTTCACTTACCCATCTATTGACAAAACAAGTCAAAAGGCTGGCCCAGGCTCTAGAATTTGGGAAACAGATTCTACTGCTTAATGATAGGAGCTGCTATGTCACATTGCAAGGGGTGTGAACACAGGGAAAATTGAATGCACTTTCTAATCAACCTACCATACCAATTTCTCTTCCTGGGCTTTTTATCTTCTATTCAGCTCATCTGCTATTCTTGTTTCTTGCTTTTTTTTTTTTTAACTCAGATTTTTATATTCTTTCATTTCTAAAAACATTTTAAACAGACATTTCACATGTTAATATAATAATAATATCATCCAAAGTGCTTTAAAATCTAATTGTGCTTTTTGTTGTTTTTTTTCCCTACCTTTGGCAGTTAGGGACTTATTTTCTTATACTTTGTTAACTTTGTTTTGAGGGTAAATTCCTTCACAAATGATTTGCCTTTGTTTTTGACAGATGCCCATGATGTTAAACTCAGAACCACTTGTATTTCATTTCTTGGTTTGGGGTTTTTTGGTCACACATTTACTAAATACGTAATGTGAATTCAAATCTGATGCAGGAGGAAGCTGCTTATTTTCAGGGAAGATGTTTTTCCCTTACCTGGAACTGTAACTGAGTTGTTTCCTTACCATTTCTCTTTTTTTTCAGAGTTTTTCTTTGACTTACCCAAAGAATCCCAGGCTGTATTTACTTTTAGGGAAATCCATCTCTCCTGAACTTTCCCACCTCTCTGCTTTTTGTTGTTTTTTGTTTGTTTTTTTGTTTGTTTTTGTCCCTGGAAAAGCCTTTTAGTTTCCTGTGAGCCTGGCTTAACATAAAAGTTTTTGTTGTTTTGTATCTATCTCTTTTAGATATCCTGTAATTGGAGATATATAAAAAATATGTGGTCCACTACAATGTTGCAAATGGAAGTCACCCTCGCCTGCTTTAAAGCATACAAAAAAATTAAAAAACACCAAAAAAACAAACTCTGAAGCTGCAATGTGGAATTGAAGAATGCACTGGACATCTAAATAAACCACTGCCAGGAACTCAGTCTAAAACTCTATCTATCCTCTTTGCAGATCTTGATTTTACCCCTCTTCTGCTCTGTTTTG
The DNA here is from genome assembly GCF_030445035.2 of Dasypus novemcinctus. NCBI lineage: Eukaryota > Metazoa > Chordata > Mammalia > Cingulata > Dasypodidae > Dasypus > Dasypus novemcinctus. The sequence continues at coordinate 43,601,520 of NC_080674.1, read as the reverse complement.
ATCATTCCACCTACAATGAGAACCAGTGTCTTTTTATTTTCTCCTTAATGCTATATATTCCCATTTAACTGCTTCTGTTCTAGATAGGCCTCTTCTCCTATGCATGATATTTTAGGGAAACCTTCTGTCACTGTCAAGTCTTATTTGGCTTTCATCTTATTCTCCCAAGATTTTTCTTTACTCTATCTTGATAAGAAATTTAAAATAAAAATTAATAATAAAATTTCTGTTTATTTGCATATGGTTGAGTTTGAATTACTGTGAATCTGCAGGAAAAAGCTGTGGTCCAAGTTCGTTTTCTGATGTTTAATTACTGTATGACTCAGAGGTTATCAATTACATTCACTAGGCTTTAGTTTTCTTATTTATACCATAAAGCCTTGATTTTCTGTTAGGAAGTCACATTAAATAATGTATATAAAAGTATTTTGTGACCCCTGATGTGCCAAGTAAGTAGAAGATATATTATTACCACCACCAATTCCATTCAAAAAAGAGATGCAAATATTAAAAACAATAACCAAAATAATACAATGACATATGGTCCTTACTATGAAGATATTCACTTTGCACTGGGGAAAACAAGCTGTATTTGGGATTGAACCATGTCCCCCACAAAAGACATATTCAAGTACTAACCCTTGATCCTGTGAGAGTGAACCAATTTGTAAATAGGCCCTTTGAAGATGTTAACATGTGGAATAATTTGTGATTTGGATCTTCAAAGATCCTATGTAGATGAGGCCAACTGAAACAGGATGGGCCTTAATCTATCTGACTGGGGTCCTTGTTAGGAAGAGGAAATTTGGACCTAGTCAATCAGAAAGAGTCACGGGAGGAGACCAGGGAAACAGTATGCCAATTCATGGAAGCTTGCCATAATGCTACGGACTCTGGGAGAAAGCAAGCCCACCGATTCCTTGATGTTGGCCTGTAGATCTCCAAAACTGTGAGATAAATTCCTATGGTTTCAGCCAACCCATTTTGCAATATTTGTCATAGAAGCCCTGGCAAACTGAGACAAACTGTATGATGAATGATCCCATTGTGTGGTACATGTGCACTAGAGGTAGAGACTGAGGTACAGAGTGAAGAATAGTCACCTCAGTTTGGAGGTGATAGAAGTTTTCACCAAGAGGTAACAAAGAGCAGAGTCATTTTGGGAAAGGAGGGACTGCTCATGCAAACATGATTTAGAAAGGTGTTACAGATTTAACTGGGTTTTATGGAGAAAGAATGTCTTGAAACTCATATGAAATAATCAAACACCTCCAGAAAGGGAAAGGAAAGGTAAAGGGAAATTAAATTACCAAGCTGAGACCACTAACTTGCCAGGCAAAGGAACATGTGCCAGTGAAGATATTCACTGAGGTATTTCCTAAGGAAGAAAAGTCAAGGGTTTTTTTTATGCTAGAAATGGATTCAAAATTACACTATCATTGAAAATCAGCATTCTGGAAAGGACACAATGAGTCCATAATCCTGTGCACGCATGGTTAAAATAGTCTCAGTGTTCATTTTTCAGGAATTAGGTACAGTATGCCTCTGGCATCTGGGTCACTCGAAGTTCAGTGACACTTCAGTTGGTTAGAGCCAGCCGTGAAAAACACAACAGTCAGTTTTGATATCTCTTAGGCCAATGCTGCTAGAAGCAGAACTTCTTTATTTTTCCTGCCTGAAGGAAGATTCTGTATGTGAAGGGGTGTAAACCATGACCCTAGACTCTGCCTTGCCCCACAAAATGTGGTTTGTGAACCAGAGCACAGACATCATCTGGGCACTTGCTGGAAATACAGAATATTAATTCCTAGTTCAGTTCAAATGAATCAATCTGCATTTTAACAAGGTTCCCAGGGTTTTCCTATTCACATTAAACACACACATAAATTTTAAATTGTTTTTCTGGTACTCCAGTTAGAGTCAGCCTCAATGAAGTAGGATAGGGCCTGGGCTTTTGTATTGTTACAAGTTTCCCTGGGAGGTTTTGATGCCAACCAAATTTGAAGAACCACTGTTCTAGAACATGCTTCTCCTATTCAGTCCATCAACTCAAAATCTGCAAAAGATATATTCTCTAAGAATAAAGCCCTGGTTGTGTTACAGAAACAAACCAGATGTACTGCTTTAATTGGTATTCACCACAATTATAGGCTCACCAGGATTTTTGACCCCTAGAATGCTGTCACTTGAAAACACATCTAGAATATGTAGATTATTTTTTCTACAAGGAAATTAAAAGGAAAACAAATACTGCATCTGTGAGAACATTCCAATGAGGATAATCTTTTACTAAGTAAGAAAGAAATCCCCAATTCTTTGGAAATAGTAGAAATAGGCAGCTCTGCTAATTGTTTACTGGAGCAGATAAAGGACTGATGCTTACCTTCTGTTCTGGTTTGCTAGGCTGCCGAAAGCAATATACCAGAAATGGTTGGCTCTTACAATGGGAATTTATTAGCTTACAAGCTTAAGCTTCTGAGACCACGAAAATGTCCAAATCAAGGCGATCCTAAATTCTTCTGTCACATGGCAAGGCACTTGGTGGCATCTGCCGGTCTCTCCACTCTCTTCCAGGTTTTGTTGCTTCCAGTTTCTTGCTTCCGTGGCTTTCTCACTCTGTCTGAATTTCATTCTCTTATAAAGGATTAAGTAAAAGGATAAAGAACCACCCTGAATGAGGTGAGTCATATATTCACTTAAGATCCTACTCACAAAAGATCTTAATTACAATGTGTCCACACCCACAGAAACAGATTAACTTTAAGAACATACTTTTCTGGGGGTACATACAGCTTCAAACTGGCTTCAGTTTACAAGGTTGTTTTTTTTTTTTTTTAAAGGCAGATTTTGGTTTGTCATCTTAAAATCTATTTCAGCAAAAGCATGACAAAATTTCTTCCCACCACTTTCTTTAGGGCACCCTGATGTCAGCATCAGGAAGAATGAGGTTATGTGCTTTTAATAAACCCAAATGCCATAAAATATAGGAAATTATTTAGTTATTTCCTTTACTGAATATAAAACATTATATTTATCAGTCATTTAATTATGAGTTTGGAAATAAATTTGTGATGACAGGAGGACAATATTCATTAATAATTAGGGAAATGAGCAATGCATATTTTCTAATAGGCGCACCTCTTCTATTTCCTGTGTTGTAAACATTTGTGAAGGAAATATGCTTTAATAAGATAAGAGGTTTTGGTAGAGGCATAGACTGAGCATGATACTGGCAACTGTTTTAAGAAATATATTTAATCCCAGCTCATTATTATAATATACTGCTTTGACCAGAATATCCTCAGCTTGATTTCCAAAGCATTGCATAGTGGGAGCCTCTATAACTAAGTTCCTTATTTTACAGATGAGAAAACAAGAAGCCATAAAACCAGGAAGATTTCGCTATTGCCAGATAATGGAATCAAAAAAGTATGGGAGGGGGAAGGGTGTGATATATGGAAATCCCCTATATATTTTTGATGCAACATTTATGTAACCTAAAGCTTCTGTAAAAATAAAATAAAAAATAGTGCTTTACATTTTTAATTCAAAGATCTCTCTAATAAACTTTTAGTATTTGATTCATACCTGAACAATGCATTTGTGAAAAGAAACTGATTTTTTAAGAAGACTAAAAAGCTTTAAACATGTGCATACTTTTGGATTCAGTAATTCCAGATCAAGGCCTTTAGAAAATATCCAACAATATGCATAAATATGTATGTACAAGAGTATTTTTTGCATGCTGTGAAATATTAAAAATAGTGATCTGTGACTGACTTCAGTTTTGAAAAAGTACATCACATTAATTAGTAGAAAATTTAGAAGGAAATTGAGTTCACTGTCTAGGGTCACATACAAAAATTTCAATAAAGTCTAAATTAGTCATAAAGCTTTAGGGCTAGAGCATTCATTCTGGAGTATTTGAAAAGTCTTATATCTGAAGAAAAACTACATTGCCTGGAGGGAATATGGAAAGACAGGTGCCCCCCCAAAAGTGCAAGTCTGGTATTTCATGAAATCTTGGCTTTTTGGAGCTCTGGAAATAGTGTTTTCAAGAAAACCTATCTAAACTTGCAGGGAATGAGCCATTGAATAACTGGCTTATATGAATATTAGAAAAAAAAACTGGAAACAAATTAAATGTTCAAATGTATGGCATTGGATAAATAAATTACAGAATAACTATTCAATAAGATAGTCATTAAAATTCTTCTAAAAGAATGCTTGAAAACATGGGAAGATAGTCACAATGTAATCTTAGGTTTAAAAGAAAATATGTTAAAGGTAGTGAGCTTGGCATAATCTAAATTTTATATCCAAATATCTACATACATAGAAAGAAGGATGAAAAGATATACACTAAGATGCTCACGGTGATTGTCTCTGAATGGTAGGATTACAGACTTTTTCCCTGTCTATTGGGAGGTAGAATAGCATATTTGTCTTCGTGCTGCTGTAACAAATTACCACAAATTTATCTGCTTTAAAAAACACTAACTTGTCATCTCAAAATTCTCTAGGCCAGAAGTCCAGTAGGCTCAGCTCATTTCTTTGCTCCAGGTCACACAAGACTAAAATCAAGATATCGGCCAACCTGGGACCCCTGGAGAAGACTCTATTTCCAATCTTTTTCAGGTTATTGGCAGAATTCAGTTTGATGCAACTGCAGGCCAGAGGTCTCTGGTTCCATGCTGGCTGTTAGATGGGGGGTGTTTCTGGCTGGTGGCCCCCTTCATTCCAAAGCCACTGACAGTGGTCAGTTCCTCTCATGCTTTGTATCTCTCCTGCTTTTTTTACCCCCATCTCTCTGAAATTGTCTCTTCAGCCAGGACAATTTCCCTTATTTTTAGTGATTCATTTGGACCCACCTAGGTAACTCAGAATTATTTTAAATTCTACTGATGAGCAACCTTAACTCCATCTGCTGAGTCCCTTCCTCCATGCAACATAAAATATTGACAGGATGCAAGGATTAGGGTATGGACATCTTTGGGAGGTGTGGCAGTTTGAGCTTATTTATGAATCCCAGAAAGAGAAAGAGTATGTTTGTAAGCTAATCCGTTCCTCTGGGTGTGATGCCTTTTGATTCTATTAAAAGTTTACTTGATAAAATCAATTTAGGGATTCTGATTGGACTACCTCAGGAAGGTATTGTTCAGGTTGAGTCCCCGCCCCCTTGGTGGGCTGATATAAAGACACTCACTCAAGAGGACACATGGAAGAAGAGAGAACTTTGTCATTTCTTACCGTGTGGCCATTTGATCCTGAGCCCTTTGCCTGGGACTATTTGGAAGGGAGCCAATACTGATAGAAAGACCGGAAAACAAGCCTTATGCCATGAGATAGAGGAAGCCCTGAGAGCCAAGCCATATGCCAGCCTGCAGCTAAGGTATTGGAAGCCCTAAGAAATGAGCCCTAAGCAGGAGAGAGTGGACAGGAAGCCCGGAGGAAAATGAGAAATCAGGCAGAGATCAGCAATCATCTTGCTTCAACACATGGCAAATGACTTTGGTGAGAAAGCAACCTTGAGTTGGACTCTTTAAGGCCTTGTAACTGTAAGTTTTTACTCGAAATAAATACCCTTTATAAAAGTCAACAGATTTCTGGTACTGAGCATCAGCATCCCTTTGGTTGATTATACAGGGTTCAAGGCAGAGCATTGTCTTGCCTACCACAAACAGCATAATGATTAATGATGTGGACTTTGGAGATAAGTGACGGATCATTTTACTTGTTCTATATCTGCCACTCAATAACGGGAAAAGTTAACCAGTCTGAGTTCCACTTTTCTCATGTTACAAAATGAGTATAATAATTATATCAATTGCATTGGAGAGTGGTGAAGACTACATATGATAGGATGTTAAAATCACATGGTGCAATTCTTAATAAGGATTAGCCATTGTACTACCATCATTTCTCTTGATACATTTCTATCTTTCCTACAGTGAGCCTGCATTAATTGTAAGAAAACAATACAAATTATTTTTAAAGCAAGAAAGTTTAATCATGTTTGTATGGGTATGTCTGTTGGCAAATATATATTTTCCCACATTTAAACACATTTTTATTTTTATTATTTTAATTGTATACTTCAGTCTAAGGCAGTCAGCACAATCACCCTGTTCTTTGAGCTGGCAAACCAAGTCTAAAACTAAATAACACAGTGTACCTTTGGCAGTTAGACATGGAAAACCCAGCTTGCCCTCAATTTGGTTGAAGAAAGTTTGAAAAATGCAGTAGCAGCAAACTAAATGATGCCTTGGTTTCTCCTTTGGATCATCTGTCCTTTTTGTCACCTTAGAGAATATTTTATGAGAATAAATATGAGAAAATAAATATGAGAATGTGTAGATTGGCACCATATGCCAAACCTTACAATGTAGATTTAGTTGTATTTTGGTGACAAATACATACTCTAGGAAAGGGGTTCTTAACCCTTTTTGTTCCACAGACTCCTTTGTCAGTCAGGTGAAAACCATGGACCCCTTCTTAGCAGGTAGCAGCAGATAGTTTATGACATTCAACATTGGCATGTCTTTAAATTAAATTTTAGGATTATTTAAAATTACATTTTACAACTTTCCCATAACTTCAGTACCTGATAACCTAACACAGTTCAACATCTGTTCAAATGGTCATTTTTGGCAAACATTTAGAAATTTGAGTTTTCCCAAGGTATCATAAAACCATCTCCATCATCCTTATCCATCTTTTTGCAGGCAGTTATCCACTGTTCTCAGCACATACTATATCAAAATTGAAAGTATACTAACTCCACATTATATCATGTATTATTTAATCAATATATCACACCTACACCAACACATCCCCGCAACAATGTTTTTTACTTTAATTTTCAATTCAAGCTCACAGACTCCCTGAAATCTTTCCATGTATCCCTTGGAGGTCTGTGCACTCAAACCCCTGCTCTAAGAGGTATATAATTTTAAAATGATGATTGGTGAAGCATTGATTTGCCAAATTGTTACATGGACTTGCAGTTTCTTAATTTTTGCTTCACTTCATAAAAGTTATGGGAACTCATATGGATACAACACTGAGTCAGAAAGTGGTACATTTTGACAGAAAAATGAGCAGTTGTTGACTTGACCAGGGAATTAACTTGCCATCCCTCATAGAAGAGAAGTATGGAGAAGTAGACTGGTTGAATACCAAGGATTGAAAGCCAGACACGCCATTCCTTTGCTCAAAATGTTTTAATCTCTCATCATTTTCAAATAGATTTCAAAGCACTTCACATGGCCTACAAAGCCCTGTGTAATCTGGAACCTGGCTAAATTTCTGGCATCTCTCCTACCGCTTTCCCCTAGGCCGACTCTGCTTTTACCTCACCGTAGAACTTTTCTAGCTATTTCTCCTTCTTCAAAGCTTTGTTTTATAAAATCCCTGTAGAGAGAGTGTTCTTCATTCAGATATTTGTATGTCCTTTTCCTGAATTCATTCAGGAATCTGGGCAAATGACCACCCCTCAAGGACTCTATCTGAAATCTTTCCCTCCTCTGCCCAGAGCACTATTGATGCCCATGATTTGTGTTTTTCCATAACACTTACTAAGTATATATATAATATATATTTTTCTGTTTCCCCCAACTAGAATAAATGCCATTAGAGTGTCAGTTTTGTTCACTGTTGTATCCTCAGCATTTAGAAATATTGCTGGTACTTAGTGGGTTCTTTAAAAATGAATGTTCACTAAATTAATTTATAATAAATATATACATGAACATATTAAAAGAACTTTGTATCACTTAGCAATTTCCTTTTATATAAGTTCCCTGTGAGGAAAAGGCAAAATGATGAGTCTGTATTTTTAAGCTGAATTTTCTGAAAATTGTCTAATATTCTTACCAATTAGTATATTTAAAATGGAATTGTACTTTTAAAGCCTCCCATATGAAAAGAAGAAAAGTAGATATGCATAATAATAATGCAATCACATTGTTGTGTTTTAACCCACAAAGTGGCACTAAAGACACAGCTCTGATTTAAATTATGAAAAACTATACTGCATCCACAACACTGAGATTTATTTGCTCTCATTGATGAGTAATTTTGGTCCTAAATATGTGTGATGGGACCAGCAATTTATGTTTCCAACATAAATCACATATGTTTCCATATGTTTCTAATGTGTGATTCAAACCTGTCCAAAAATGCTTTATGAGTTCGCCTTTTGCCTCCCTAAACCTATCCCAGCTGCTTTCTTAGGCCTGAAATTCCACAGTTGTATTCCTCTCAGTAAGAGTATTTGCATTTTAATGGTGAATAATAGTGTGAGTTTTATGTAAACATGTTAGGTAGAGAGGTAGGATAAATACTGAAGAAAAGATACTGTATGAAGGAGGAGAGAGGGCCACCATCCAACAGAGGAGAAAGAGAGGACAACGTGACTGGAAGATTGAGGGGACTGAAAGATTCAGTTTACCATCAGGCCTCTGGAACAACAGTCTTCTTTTGAGAGCCATGAACTAAAATTTGGAAATCTTAGAACACATACAGCCTTACTCCAGGACAAGAGCCCAGGGTCCAGTGAGGGACAGGGATCAAGACTTTGATTTTTGGTGGGATTTAGGGGTTGTGGGGGAATTCAAGTGCCCTCATTAAGACTACATGTGTTCTTGAGGTTGGTTAACAGTAGGGAGCAACCATGGAAGAGCTGGAACATCTATTCTGTGAGGTAGATGATTGTAGGAAATGTGTGACTAATGCACATTTAGTTGCCAAATCCCATCTAGGCAGCTAATACCTTGGCTAATGTGTCTGCTCTGCATGTGTCTGACAACTTGAGATGAGGGTATTATAATACAGGCCTGCACTCCATCTTTGCCAGACCATTAACTAGCAAGAATCATGAAAATGAAACAGTCAATGAATACAGTGTCATGTTTTAGAGCAAAAGACATGAAAATCCATAATTACAACATAGTGAGGAAAATTCTAAGAGTATTGTAAAAATATCTTGATATATAGAAGGGGAGACTTTTTGTTTTTAAGAATAACATGATGCAGAACTCTACCATCTCTACTAGACAGAGCAGTGTTTTTCAAGCTTCATATAATCCATTAGTAGATTATGAAATAAATTTAGTGGACGGACTCCATCTGGGATTTAAAAAAAATGAACTGTAATAGAATGGAAAATAGACCGTATCACATATAGTAAGGATCAGTTTTGAAGCTTTAAACTATTTTTGTTTGGTGATTTTACCTCAGATCATGACAAAAAATATTTCAAATTGCTTCAAGAAGACAAGGGGTTCTTAACTTGAGGCCCATAGAATTCAGAAAGTCCACACAAACATTAATAGAAAAAATGACATCTTTATTCTCAAGAATATCAAATTAAAATTTAGTGTGTCTTCCATTATGATTACAGACAAAAAAACCATAGGAGCATTAGTACCTGTGACTTTCTTGCCAATAAATATGGGACTTTATATAATATTACAGATGTTATAAATATTTCAAAATATCTTTAGGCTGAAAAATATTCCCAAATTCCAGCAGTTATTCTAACTGACCCTAGATCTTGTCATTCAATGTGATTAAGAAACACAAGCATTATTATATCACAGTTTTTAATTGTTTGATAGCTATTTAATACAATTGGAATCCTTTGTTATGCTATTGATTTTATTTTATAAATTAAATAAATATTTTAAAGAAGGGGTTCATAGGCTTCAGCAGACTTCTGGAAGGATCCAGGCCACACACACACGTACACACACACACACAAAGTAAAAAAGCCACTCTGAAGTGGGCTATGAAATGCTGAAGGTGGGCTTTGTAATGTATTTTTCTTTGCCAACAACTAACCTTGTGCCCAGAACATAGTTAGTTTTCAAAAATGTTTGTTGGACATGTTATAGAACCAGTAAGAATGGAGCATGAAATTATAACTTAGTGAAAGGATTCTACAAGGAAATAATGTTTGAATAGGCTCTTGAAAGATGTGTAAAAGAGAACATAGTGAATCACATTGAGCATTGAGCAGTAAGGAACATGACTAATGTAAAGAAATTATCAATTCTGGATGGATGAAGGATCTAAAGGTGAAGGGCAGAACATAATGTTTTACGGGCTAACATAGGATAATATTTTCATGGATTTGGTTAGGGAAGGATTTCTCTTAAAAAGCACAAAAATCTAATGATAAAGGAAAAATTGGGAAATGTGATTATATTCAATCTAATAGTATATTTTCATGGACAGCGCCATAAAAAAAGACAGGAAAAAATAAGCCATGTGTTTATTTTCAGCACATAGAGCTAAAGGATTAGTACCCAGAATATTTAAAGAATTCCTGTAAATAAAAAAGGTAACCCAATATGAAAAAGATAGGCAATCCCCTTTTCCAAAGGGAACCTGAGAATGAGAAAGAAAATGAGACTTATATAGGACCTTCACCAAAAAACAAACCCAGCTTTCCACTAAACAAATGAAAAAATCCTAATTTCATTAGTCATCAAGGAAATGAAAGTTAAAACCATAAGAAGACACCAATTTGTATAATAATGTTGGCAAAAACTTTTAAAGTCTGACAATACCAAGCACTGGGAACCCTCACCTATTGCTGATGATAGTATAAACTACTACATCCACTTTGGAAAATAGTTGAGCATTTTCTATTTAGGTTTTTGGTGGGAGGGGGACTCTCAACATTCTATTATTTGATATGGAAAAGGGCAGACAAAATAGGGGATGTCGGTAAAAATTTCTGGGTAGCTGCTGATATACATCGTAGAAAGTTGCAAAGAAAACAACTTTCCATTTTACAGCAAAAAATATAGATTGTATACAAATTGATACCTTCCTTGAATCCATTAGAGAACTGGAGTCACAGAACAGTCAACTAGTCTGATATCCAAGGAAAGAGACATCTCCAAGGAGAAATGGAATGTGAGCACTTGCTTACAGAAGCACAGCATCGGAGAAACATCAATCACCATACAAACCAGTTAAAAGAATTCAGCTAAATGTTTTAATGAATTACTAAAGTGTAAGGGTAGAATATTGTGAGAGGACAGAACCCTTGGTCCTGCAGACACAGTGGGAATTTATGCACTCTCAGTTTCTTCTCCATGGATGTCGGCGGAGGCTCACAAGAGAGATTAGTGATAGGGACAGGGGGGACCAGAGAAAGGCTTTGTGGTGCAGGTCTCTGAGGGTAGAGCAGCAGCCTCTGCAGGAAAAGCATGAAGCCTCACCCAAATCCTTCTCCCCTACCCTCTCTATAGAATAAAAGCCTTAAGCCACTATGGAAAGAGCAGCAAACCCATCCCTCTCAGAGCACAGATGAGGACAAATTGCTACATGGGAAAAAGGGACAGAACAGAAACTCAAAAGATGGAACCCTCTTCACCATGGAGGGGCAGGAATGAATAACAGACTTAAGCCATTAGAAATCTCCTACCATTGGAGGAAGGGAAAACTCACTGAGAAGGTCCTACCACCAAAACCCAGGCATAATACCTGTCTAGGACTGAGGCTAAATCAGGACAACAGGGAACATCACTCCCCCTCATCTCTGACCATCAAGCTAGCAAACACTGATTAACAAACAACAATTTTCTGCTGGGGAGAAACTCAAGAGCATAGGGCTAGAACTTCTCTGAAAGAAAGCCTAAAAGTATCATAGAGAAAGCCTAAACCTGAAGGTGAAAGAGGAATGTGGCAGTTTGATATTGTTTATGAATCCCCAAAAAGAAAAAGATTATATTTGTAAACTAGTTTGTTCCTTTGGGTGTGATATACTTTGAATGCATTAGATTCAGCTGACAGGTCCTGTTTAAATTACCTGTTTAATGATTAGGGTTTTGATTCAATCACGACAGTAGGGCATGACTCAGGGTTGAGTCCTCACCCCCTTGTGAGCTGATATAAATGGACCCTCATTCAAGAAGATATCACAGGAAGAGAGAGAGCTCCATAAATGCCAGAAAACATTGTCAATTTTGATCCTGGAGCCCTGGGGAGAGATGAGCTATCCATATGACAGTTTACAGCTGATCTTGTGAAGAGACCAGAGCAGCTGAGCAGCTGATATGGCCTGGAAAGAAATGAACCCTATGCTAGATTGATAGAGGAAGCCCTGAGAGATAAACTCTATTCCAGCCTACAACTGAGATTGGAAGAAGCTGGACCCATGGAGCGTAAAGAGGAAGAAGGCCTGACAGACCAGGCGGAGATTGCCTGCCATCTTGCTTCAACATTTGGCAACTGACTTTGGTGAGAAAGCACTCTTATGGTACCTTGAATTGGACTCTTTAGGGCCTTGCAACTGTTAATTACCCCAAATAAATACCCTTTATAAAAACCCAACAGATCTCTGGTACTTTGCATCAGCATTCCTTTGGCTGATTAATACAAGGAGCATTAAGAAAAATCTTTTGGCAATATAGGCCTTACCTACACATTGATGCTAGTGCAGCTGGTAGTGCACAGAAGGTAAGTATAGAAACAACAAAACCTAAATCCAGTTCATCTACTTTCTAAATTGAATCCGCTTCCCAAACTAAAGTCCAAACAAAGGGAATTCTGCCCATTTTTAGGCATAAATATATCTGTCTCATCCTCTACTGTCCTAACCTCATATTAAGCTTTCAACCTTAAAATTGTGAGACATACACAACAAACAACAGCAACAAAACATTCTCAAGAGGCAAATCAATCAACCAAACCAAACTTAGATATGATATGGATGTTGGATCTATTGAAAAGGGAATTTAAAATACCACTGATTCATATATAAAAGGCTCTATTGAAAGAGGTGGACAATATACATAAATGGATGAGGAATTTCAGCAGAGAGATGGAAACACTAAAAATCAAGTAGAAAGACTAGAAACGAATATCATGCTAAGAAAGATTAAGAATCCCTATAAAGGTTTGTCAATCAATTGGACACTGATGAAGAAAGAACTTAAAGACAGGACAATAGAAATTACCCAAACTGATATACAGCAAGAGAAAAAAAGTGAAGAAAACAGAACAGAGACTCCAAGACCTGTGGAACAATATAAAATAGTTGAATATACATACAATTGTTATCACAGTGAGAGACGGAAAGAGTGACTGGGGCAGAGTAATATTTGAAAGGTTAAGAGCAAGTTCTGTCAAGATGGTTTTGGCTTAGGTGGGCACTCCCCAGTTCTCTCACAAAAAACAGCTGAGAAAGGGCAAAATCCTACACAAGTGAGCTGTTTTGAGAATCCACAGAGCAGGAGGCTTCAGGACATTGGTCTGGAGGGAACTGGACAGAGAGATATAGAGCCCAAGGGAAAACCTTGGTGTTGGAGTTGTTAGGAGTATGTCCAAGAGACTTGAATCTTTGGGCTGTCCATGTGCCAGCTGGGCCCTGAGCCTCAATAGAGTTGTAACACCTACTCTCAAGTTCGTTGGACTCACCCAGGACTACTAACAAGGAAGTGATGATGGACAACCACCATAGGAAGGAACCAAGAGAGTCCACAACTGCAAGCAAGAGAATCCCATCCATTGGCTGTATGGGCCTGAAGCCCCCTCTCAATTAGAGGTGGAGTGGACATCACCATCAGAATCCTTAGGATTCGGGAATGAACTATGGCCTAGAGTAGACTTATGGGTATTCTACTATAGACTTATTGTGATTCTAGCAATGGAAGAGATTATATTACTGATGTGGAGGCAGTGGCCACTGGAGGGTCTAAGGTCAGGGAGAAAGGGGGAAAACAGGTATAATACAGGGACATTTTTGAGACTTGGGAATTGTCCTGAATGACATTGCAATAAAAGATACAGGCCATTATATATCTTCCCATTATCTACAGAACTGTGTAGGAGAGAGTGTAAACTGCAATGTAAACTATAATCCATGCTTAGTGGCAATGCTCCAAAATGTGTTCAATTGCAGTGATTGTACCACAGTAATGAGGGATACGGTTAATATGGGTAAATGTGGGTGATATGGGGACAGGAGCATATGGGAATCCCCTATATTTTTAATTTAACATTTATGTAATCTAAATATCTATTAAAAATAAAAAAGAAAGGTTAATAACAAAGAAGTCTCCAAAAATAATGAAAGCATCAAACAACAGATCCAAGTAGTTCAGAACCATACAAGATAATGTATTATTTACTTAATTAAATTATAACATAAACAGTCACCTTATATCTAAACTTCTGAATACCAAAGATAAAGAGAAAATCTTGAAGATAGAGAAATAAGCATAATTACCTACAGAGGAACAAAGGAGAGAAATATAGCAGACTTTACATTGGACATTATTTTAGACAGCAGGCAATATACTGGCATTTTTAAAGTTGTGAAAGGAAAAAAAAAATCATAACAGCCTTCAATCCAGAATCTTTTATACAGCAAAAATATCTTTCAATGATTAAGGAGAAATAATATATTTTCAGACAAATAGAAACAGGCCTGTGCGACAAGACTTATAAAATAACATTCTTCAGGCAAAAAGCATAATATCAGATAGTAACTTGAATTTATAGAGACAAATGAAGAACATTATAAATAGCATGCAAACAGAAAATAATTTCTCTGATTCAAGGGATGAGAAAGATTCCATCTGTTAATGGGAGCTTCTGCATATCACATTGCAGACATAGATATAGGAAGAAAAAAATGTCATGACTGGTTTTACAATCTATCCACCACTAAAGTCATAAACTGAAGAAAGCAATAATTCTTTTCTGCCTAATATTTCAGTTTTTAAATATACTTTGATATGGTCTAGCATAGTCTTATAATAGGATGCCCCCCCTAGTTGATTAAAAAGATGCTTCAATGCAGGGGGTATTGTCCATCTTGGGGGTGATATTATTCATTGTTAGATATTGGGGAATCATTCTATTTTCCTACTTCAGTTTTGGGGATTGAAGTTCTAGACTATAGTTATTTTATTTTGATGAAAACAAAAACTTGTCATGTAGCTCTGCTTGTTCAAAGTCCTAAGCTATTAATTGACTTATTCAACAAACATGTTAAAGGCCAACCATATACCAGATTTTGTGCTACATGAGGATTAAAATTAATATTTTACAAAACCAAACACATATTTAAGAAAAGCAAGATTGGGTTTAATCTTGAAGAAATGGCTGATGTTAAAAGCTTTCTAAGAAGAAAAGCAATAAAATTGTTCTATGGAGCTCAAAAATCCTATTTCCTTATTAGTCTCTTAGACAATAAGAATAATAGGATATTTAACAAATTAGTGTTTAAACCAATGTATATATCATATTCTGGGTCATGACTATCTTGAATTCTCTTGGTCCTTCAGTAATTTGTGAACCCAAAAGGAGTTGGCCTAGTATTAGAAAATAGGGATTGAGTCATCTAAAACTAGAATTTATTGGCACAAGTACCATTTTTATGTCCAAGAAGACCAGAAAGAGAAATGGGGAATTTTTAGCAACTTTATCTCTAAAGTACAATTGCTTAAATAGATTTATGTGGCTCAATTTGATTTTATTATGGTTACTATGGCTCAAATAATGGTCTTGATTTTATACAGATTAAAGAATTTAAATTTCCCCCACTGTACTTTCTAATTGTTTTACCCATAGACCATATTCTTTCTCACATTGGCTGAAAGCATGATTCTCTGTGACATCCAAGGTATACATAATTTCACTTGGATCCTCATGTGTACTGTTTTAGCTACTTTTTATTTCAACAGAAAAGACCAGCATTTAAGTTTGAGTAACTGCAGAAATTCAGTTTAGATAACAACAGTGGAAGATGTTTTCAGCCTCAATTGCATCACAGATTTTCCTTTCTTATCTTCCTCTGAATTGCTGTCTTAAATAATGCTGAGGGAAAAAAATCAGAAGAATTTAATCTTTGTGCATTGCCTGTTTTTTTAAGTACTTACATATGCCATTCATTGTGCTACATGATGGGGCTATGCAGTTATAAAAACTAAAAACTACATGAAAAGTATGAGTAAAACCTAGAATTAGGAAAACAAATTCTGGTAACAACTAGAATTAGGTAAATGAATCCAGTTACATATACATCATCAAACTCGTTACCCAAATGGGGAATTAAACTGGGCATTGTATCACAATAACATGGATTCTGATGTAACCAGTCCAGTGTTGATTCCAGGAAAGACAATTAGGGATGTCTCGTTTTGTTGAAATATCTTAGTTTTAGAATAAATTGGATAAAATCACCTCAATGTATATTTATTTGTTTGTTTTTAATTTATTGAAGTATATCACTCATGCATAAACAACGAGTATATAGTAATTGTTGTGAACTTACAAAACAAATGTACATAACATCATATAGGGGTCTCATACCTCACCCTACCACCAATACTTTGCATTGTTATGAAACATTTTTAACTAAGGATGAAAGAGCATCCTCAAAATATTACTCCTAATCAAAGTATCTTACATTTGGTGTATTTTTTTTACCCCAAACCCAGCATATTATTATTATTATTATATCATTTATACATGAACATACATAAAAAATCAGTGTACAGTAAAAGTTGTAAACTTACTAAGCAAACGTGCGTAACATCACACAGGGGGTCATACATCAACTTACCACTAACACCTTGCATTGTTGTGGGACATTTTTTACAAATTATGAAAGAAACTTATCAAAATCTTACTACTAGTCCATGGTTCATTCCCCAGTCCTGAGGTTTCTGTGATGGTGATGCCCACTCTGCCTCTAATTGAGAGGGGGCTTCAATCCCATATGGCTAATGGATGGGACTCTCTTTCTTGAAGTTGTAGACGCTCTAGGTTCCTTGGTGGCTGTTGCAACTCAGTGGAGATTCAGGGTCCAGCTCATACATGGAGAGTGCAATGATTTAAGTCTCTTGGACATACTCTTACCAACTCTAGTACTAACTATAGGTTCAAATGGAAGGGACAGTAGAGCCATGTTTGGGGAACCCACAACTGAATCCAACTCTGTCACACCGGGGAGCATAAATTCCAAAGTGGACCCTCTGGCAAGGCACCAAACTCCTAAGATATCTGCCTTGAGTATAGTGTCTGAATGTCTCCAGAGCCCTCAGGAGCCCTGCTATTTAGGGTAGTATTTCTGTTGGCTGTCAATGAGATCCTGCTGTGATGTGCATAAGCGTAACCTCTGGAATGACCTCCTGACTCACTTTGAAGTCTTCTAGTCATATACACTCATTTGTCTTTACTTTTTCTCTCTTTTGGTCAAGGTCTTTTTTCAGTTGCATTGATAGTCGGTGATTGATAGTAATCCTTGGTGCCAGAGAAGCTCTTCCCCGGGAGTCATGTCCAATGCTGGGGAGAAGTTATTACATTTATATGCTGAGTTGAGCTTAGAGAGAGGCTATATTTGAACAACTATAGACTAAAGTAGACTTATTGATATTTTACTATACACTTATTGTAATTCTACAATGGAAGAAATTGTATTATTGATGTGGAGGTAGTAGTCATTGAAGGTTCTGAGTGCAGGGAGAGGGAACAGGTGCAATACGGGGGCATTTTCAGGACTTGTGAATTGTCCCAAATGACACTGCAATGACCGAGATAGGCTATTATATATTTTCTCATAACTTACAGAATTATGTGGGAGAGAGTGTCATCTACAGTGTAAACTATAATCCATGCTTAGTGGCAATACTCCAAAATATGTTCATCAATTGCAATGATCATACCACACTAATGAAGGATGTTGTTAATATGGGAAAATACGGGAGGTATGGGGAGAGGGGCATATGGGAATCCCCTATGTTTTTAATGTACCAATTATGTAATCTAAGTATCTTTAAAAATAAAAATAAATAAATCTGACTGGTAACTGTAGTTCATATATTTGGTGTATTTTGCCCCAACCCACCCTATTATTTTTTAAAATATATTTCATCACAGAAGCTGTGAACCTACAAAACAATCATGCACTTGTGCAGAACTCTCATGCAACACATCTCCATTAACACACTACACCACAGTGGAATATCCACCACAGACCATGAGATAACAGCATCAGTTACCTCCAACCATGGTCCTAGTGTGCACCTGGCACATCCCCTCCATAATTTCCCACTATCAAAACAGCACATTCCCAAGCATAGATGCATGAACATCACAGTATTGCTGTCAACCTCAGTGCCACCCCAGCTGCACCTCTCCCACAGTTCTCCACACTCCCACCATCCTGCAACAGCAACACACACCTGCTCAAGCCCACAAAGGACACTACTGCATCTGCACCATGAACCACAATTCCCCTCCCCCTCTGGGTCCACTGTGCCACCCAGTCCCCAGACCACTCTCCAGCCTTCTTGCAACCTACATCCACATCCCTAGACCACCTACTCCAGTCACACTCCCAACCCCAAACCATTTGTTATGAGTGGTAGCGCTATAATGTATTACCATCAACTCTATACATTTCCACACTTTTACAGTACAGTTAATTAAAATTTCTGCATATATTAAGCATCAGTAATCCATCTCAGTCCTCCTCTTATTTCCCTTAAGAATCCACCACTGACCACCATCTTGAAGATGGTTTCCTACATTTTCTCTAGAAGTTTTATGATTCTTGCTTTTTATATTTAGGTTTTTTCTCCATTTTGAGTTAATTTTTATATAAGATGTGATATAGGGGTCCTCTTTTTTTCTTTTGGCTATGGATGTCCAGTTTTCCCAGTACCATTTGTTGAATGGACTGTTCTACTGAACCTTGGTAGGTTTGACAGACTTGTCAAAAATCATTTCACCATAGATGTGAAGGTCTGTCTCTGAACCATCAATTCAGTTCCACTGGTCTCTGTGCCTGTCTCTATGCCAGTACCATGCTGTCCCCACCACTGTAGATAGGTAACATAATTTAAAGTGCAAAAGTGAGAGTCCTTTAACTTTAACTTTTTAAGATGCCTCTGGCTATTCAGGAACCCCTACCCTTCCAAACAAATTTGACAATTGTGTTTTCCATTTATTTTAAAAATGCTCATGGAATTTTTTATCAGGATTGCATTGAATCTGTGTATCAGTTTGGGTAGAACCGAAATCTTAATGATATTTTGTCTTCCAATCCATGAGCATGGAACGTTCTTCCAATTATTTAGGTCTTTTTAAATTTCTTCTACCAATGTGCTGTTGTTTTCTGAATACAAGTGTTTTCCATCCTTGGTAAAGTTCATTTCCAAATATTTGATTTTTCTAGTTTCCATTGTAAATAGATTTTTTTCCCCTGACTTCCTCCTCAGATTGTTCACCACCAGTATCTTTTATAGTCTGTTTCATTTGATGTAAGTATAGCTACTCCAGCTTTTTTTGTTGTCATTGTTACTGCATGCATGGAATATATTTTCCCAGCCTTCACTTTCAATCTGTTGGTGTCCTTGGGGTCTAAGGTGAATCTCTTGCAGACAGCATATATATGGTTCATATTTTCTTATCCATTCCATCACTCTGTGTTAGTTGATTGAGGAGTTTAATCCATTAATATTCAATGTTATTAGTGTAAAGGCAGTTTCTTATTTCACCCATTTTGACCTTTGGGTTTAATCTGTCATATTTTATTTTCACCACTCTTTTGAGACTTTTAGTTACTTTTACTGATATATTCTTCATTTCTGGACTTTCTCCAAGTATCTTTCTACTGTCTTTCCTACCCTTTAGTATTTCCTGCAAGGCTGATCTCTTCAGTATAAACTCTCTCAGTTTATGTTTATCTGTACATATTTTAAACTTGCCTTCATTTCTGAAAAACTGTCTTGCCAGATATGAGATTCTTGGCTGGAAGTTTCTCTCTTACAGTATCTTAAATATATTATACCACTGTCTTCTTGCCTCCATGGTTTCTTGTGAGAAATTGGCACTTAATCTTATTGGGTATCCCTTATATGTTATGCATTGCTTTTCTCTTGTTGCTTTCAGAATTCTCTTCATCTTTGGCATTTGACATTCTGATTAGTGTGTGTCTCAGAGTTGGTCTATTCAGAGTTTTTCACACGAGAGTATGCGTGCTTCTTGGACATAGATATCTATGTCCTTCAGTATGGCTGGGAAATTTTCTACTAGTGTTTCTTCAAATATTCTTTCTACCCCTTTTCCCTTTTCTTCTCCTTCTGGGACACCCATGACTGTATGTATGCACATCTCTTGCTATTATTTAGTTCCCTGATACCTTGTTCATTTTTTTCAATTTTTTTCTTCATCTGTTCTATTTTATGTTCACTTTCAGGGGCCATGTCTTCAAGTTCACCAATCCTTTTTTCTGCCTCCTCAAATCTGCTGTTATATGACTCCAGTGTATTTTCTATTTCATTAATTGCACCTTTCATTCCCATAAGATCTGTTGTTTTTCTATGTATGCTTTCAAATTCTTCTTTGTGCTCATTCAATGTCTTTTTAATATCCTTAATCTCTTTAGCCATCTCATTGAATTTATTAAGATTTGTTTTAATATCTATTATTACATGTCTCAACTCCTTTATGTCATCTAGAGGCTCATCTTGTTCCTTTAACTGGGCCATATCTTCCTATTTCTTAGTATGAATTGTAATTTTTTGTTGGTATCATCTTCCTGTTTCTTAGTATGGATTGTAGTTTTTTGTTAGTATCTTGGCATCTGCATACATTAAGAGATCTATTTACTCTGGGTGAAGTTTCTTTCTTTAGTTTAGGGTTTTTCACCCTTTCCCCTTGCTGGTTGTGTAGTAGGACCCAAAGATGTAGGTTGAGCTATAAGCTATGGAGGCTAAATCTGCCCTCATTTTTCCAGGGACCAATGAATCTTCTCTCACTTTTCTCCTTTGCCAGGGATAGGGAGAGATCTACAGCTGTGTATAATAATCCAAGTCATGCATGCCTAGATGTAGTTGCCCAGGGAAATTGATGCAGCTTCATGCCCCTTCCTTCTTTGCCTTGGGTGGGGATGGAGCTGCACATGTGGGCAGCAATGTATGCCATGTGGGTCCAAAATGACTGCTGTTGCCGCAGTAGACTTCTGACTATTCAGTCTGTGCTAGCTAAATGTACCTGCAGTTACCTGGAGAGGCTGGTGTGGGTCATGACAGTTTCCTCCCTGCCAGAGGTGGGGCTGAAGCTTAGGCTTGGTCTGCAGTCTGATCTGGGTGAAAATAAACCTGACCTCCCTTCACTATGATTTTCAATCAGCCTCGCTTCCCCTCATGTTAGGAGTGGAGTCAAAATTGTGGCTACCAGCCTCTTTCTGACTTGTACAGGTTCAAACTTTGGCTGTTCTTAGGGTTATACTATAGCCAGCTGAGTTTACTAATCAGTAGCTGAAAGTCAGTGGTCAACCATCCCTTCCTCCCCTGTTTTTTTTGGAAATGGAGCTTCCAATTTCAACCATAGAATAGCTCCCGAGGCTCAGGCTAGATCTGCAATCTGATCTGGATGGAAATAATTCAGTCTCTACCAGCACTGTGGTTTTCAGTAAGCCCTGCTTCCCCACGTGCCAGAGGTGGAGTTAAAGTGGCAGCAACTGGCCTTTCTCTGACTTGGACAGGTTCAAACTTTAGCTGTTGTTAGGATTATACTTTAGCCCACCAAATTTACTAATCAGTAGCTGAAGTTGGTGCCCAACCATCTCTTTCTCCCCCATTTTTGGTAAATGGAGTTTTCAGTTCTATCCATAGAATAACCCCTGAGGAGGCTTGTGTTGCCAGTGGAACATGGGCACCAGCCTTTGCAGCACGGTATGCTCCATATATGAATCTTCTCTGCAGATGGCCAGTCTCCTCCTTCTGTTCTTTCAAGGATGTTGCAGGATGCTTTTCTGGTCTTCTGGAGCCCCCAAACAGGTGCTTTAGATAGCTCTGGGGGATTGCTGACAGTCTTATAGCAGGAGTTGATTCTAGGACCTTCTTACTCTGCTGCTATCTTACTGGTTATTCCTCAATGTGTATTTTTAATATGACAGTCCTCCTTTTCTCAAAAAAAAAAAAAGGTTTATGACTTGGTTCCTAAAGCTCACTTTTTTTCTAAGTTATGAAGAATCACTCTGAACATTACTAATCTGTAGGTTAGTAATAATGTGTGCCCAATCATTTAAAAAAAATCTAGATCTGCTAATTGTTGGATTTTATTACTTCTTAACTTATAGGAATCCACTTTCCCCTTCTCCTACAATTTTTTGGGATAAAGACTAGAAAAGAAATTCCCCAAACTTGAAATATCTGGAAGTATTAAAAAATGAGAGTCACATTCCTGTAATTCAAAGAATGGATCATAAAAATGGAAAGAGCTGGAATCAGCCCTTGAAATCTCATGGGAGACCAAAGAACAGCTGGTTGAGAATAACTAAAGAACAACGAAGCTAATGCATTATTTTCTCTGGTGATCACTCATGTACCAGCTGTGATGTGTTACTTGTATCGGTGGGGACAAAGGCAAAGTGCCAAGATCAGTAGGAATGCAAACCAGTGATGAGCATGCATACAGATGGAATCCTACTTTGAGAAATTGAAATCCAATGATGCTAACAAAAGTAAATATTCCATATCTTTGTTTACTCCTCACAGTTTATAAATCCTTTAGAAATGTATAAACTCAGCTAATATCCACAAAACATCTATGAGGTAGATCCAATATATCTATTCCAAATGTTTGAGATGCAGGTTCATAGAAGTTATATGTTTTATCTGAGATCACATAACTAATAGAGTTTGTATCTTGAAGAAAACAAAAAGGCTCCTAAGTAATCTTTTTCTTCCTTAATTTTTTTTTTACTATAGTTTATCTACCATATAATACTTAAAGCTATTTCACTTAAATAAGTCCGTTCTGTCCAGATTGACTATCTCCATCATTTTGCCCCATGAGCAAGGCCATAAACTCCTTTTACAAATGTTGCCTCCAATGCTCCATCACTCATCAGCCACCCAAACCCACTTACTTACCTGCTCAGCCTCTGATTTGTATCCTCTGGCTTCATACCCTATTCCTTTTTGATTACCATTCATGAACACTATTTCTTTAGTTCTCAGATATTGATCTCCTCCTCAACACTGTGTGTCATAGCTCCTTTAGTTTCAAATTCCACAGTCTGAAGACCTGACTGGCTACTACCTTAATGCCCAAAGGCAAATGCAGGAGACACTTTCAGTTATACACCAAACACATCCTTCCCCGTAGCTGGTTAAAAATAACACTAAAATGCCACATCAGTGACTTTTTTTCTTTTTTCTTTTAATCCCATTTCAGGTGAATGTTCCTCAGTAACATACCCATAACCAGAGGAAAGAGAAGCCACTGATCCACTTACCATAGTCTATCAGGTCAGCTAGATCAATAAAGCTTATCAGAAATGGTGGGTTGTTAGTTTGCTTGCTTCGATGTTTCTAATGAGTGGGATGATTAGATGAGTTCAGACTCAGGGTCAGAAGAAACTTACAAACTTGATGACCGAAGTCTGAGTAATTGAATCAGGAAACCTAGAGACTTACCATGGAACATTAGTGCTGAAAGGGATCTCAGAGATAATTAGGTGAATCTCTGAATTGTATGAAGGAAGAAATTGAGTTCCAACGTCACAAACCCAGAAGTTAAACTTGGGTCAGGGCTTCTGCAGCAAAGATACTCTTTAGTGTCTTAATGATTTTCTCCAAGTACTGTATCATAATGGACACAACTTGCTCACTGCCCAGTATACTGATGACTATGATAAAATTCTTTTATTTTAAAATCAGAGATATGGATAGAAAGAAGGAGGGTTTAAATTTAGGAGTGGGGAAACCAGAACCTGGCTAAGAACAGAAAAAATGAGATACAGTCCAGAGAATGATTTGGACATCTAAGCTTGTTATAAAGGGGGAGAGTTTAATTTGATATTGAGTAATTAAGGGTCAAAGCACATGCAGAAGAAAGCAGAGATGAATCTGTAAATGTTAGACCTTCTCTAAAATCAAAGGCAATTGCTGGAAAAGTAGTTCAGTGGGCAAGAGTTCAGTTTTGGAGCTATACAGCCTGGGTTTGAATCCTGGTTCTGTCACTTAATAACTGAGCAAATTGCCTTTTCTGTGTCTCTTTTTTTTTTCCTTCTCTCAAAACAGAAGATAATAATACTGAATTCAAACATGTTATGAGGATTGAGTGAGTGAAGCCCTTGTAACATTGCCTAGAAGATAATAAACACTGTATAGGTGGTTGCTAATAAATAATGTGCCAACCTGTATATACAAAGATGTTCATTGCAGCTTATTTGTAGAATCAAAGAAATAGAAATCCTTCGTGGGAGATAGCTATACAAAGGAACATTATGTTGCTGTTAAAAGATATGAGGTGGCTCCACAGACAGCACCTGTGGTATAAGTTGAGTAAATATTTTAAAAGATACAACAGGATATATTTTTTGTTGAAATACTTAACTATATATGAGATGTGTGTGTATGCCCCAAAGTTCTTGGTGTTTACATGCCAATCAGTTAGTTGGTTTCCCCTGAGGACTAGGATTGTGTCCGGTCTGGACGGTGGGAAGGAAGAGCAGTGAGAAGAACCTTACTGCTTTTTTATTCACTTCTGAAACAGGTGAACTGCTTTTCAACCATCACATTTATATTTTTTAAATAATAATACAAATCTGCTTAATCCTGAGATATAAAGAATGCAGCAGTAAACAAGATGAGGAGTTACAGGCAAGGCACTGATATTAGATAATGAAAGGAGATTTTCATATTAACAGCTACCCATAATATTTCCAAACTGCTCAGAGAAGTATGCCTGCTTTCATCCTTAAGTAGCAAATGGACTTGTTTTTCTTTCAGGTCAGGAGGATAATAAAGTGACATTAAATAACTTAAAAGGGCAGTGCTTCTCCTTATGTACCAAATTATTGTACCAGGAAATAAATTAGGTAGAGGGGGAAAATCTGCCTCTTACCTGTTTCATGTGCTTATTTAAGTGGCTTGTTCCACATACCTTGAAATAATGACATAGCTAGGCTGATTTACTAAGTCCTGGATGTATTTTTCAGGCCACTACCACCTTAAGGTGATTCATTGATAAGTTCATTACTGCTATGCTCTTCTTTATTAATTAGTTGAGCATGACACATGAGGAGCAGAGAAGCTTTAGTTATGAAATATGAGTCCATTGCTGTAAAAACCTGCGATTTACATAGGAAAAAGAATCTGGCAAACAGGTTGAACGGTTACAGAACTTTGAAAATTGGAACATAATTGAGTCCCCAAACATTGCACACTAAGTAAACAATTCATTTGTTTATAATTATTTACCAACAGTCTAACCTCAACTGTCCTCTTTGGTAATGCTTTCTGCGTCAGTTTGAAGCACATCTTGTCATGGATTAAAGAAGTATGTCTGATAATATAAACCAGAAGCATGATTTTATAGAATCATCCCTGACCTGAATTTACTTTATCTCCTAAGTGTTGGTGATACAAAAAAAAACCCAAAAAACAAAAGATAAAAGAGAAAATGAGAAGAGACAGAGAAGGGAAAGTAAATCTTCAGTACTGCTTTCATATTGAATCACTTATTGATTATATTTAATTTCATTTAATAAACACACATAAAGCTTACCTATCTTAGCATTTATCAACAAAGCTGGGAAGCTATGGTTTTCAAATGTCAGTACTTACGCAAATCATGAGTGAATGGCCCACCCATCCTTGAGGTTATTGAGTTAATTTACCTAGTGATTTTAGATGATTCCATAATCTTAGTTCTTAGAACTTGCATGACAATTTTAAATCTTTATGTGTAGAAATGGCTTCTATCTTTCATACTTTAATATAGACTATACTCCTGTTTCATACTCTGAGACTATAACACATAGATTTAAAATTCAAATATGCAGGATCAATATTTTTCATTTAAATAGAAGTTTATTAGTTGAACGAGACAAATATTCTATTGTTTAAGAAGTAGCATTTTCAGACTCTGTAAATTTTAATGATCTAAAAACAAATTGAAAAAAATAATTATTTCTGATAATTGTGAATCCGTGGTATTAATAAGCTCTAAATATTATGTCATGGATTACCACAGGCACTTAAATATTATGTAATAATATTAATGATATAAAAAATGTACACAACACATCAGGGAAATTTTTCAGCATAGGACTAGATAGTAAATATTTTAGGCTTTGCAGGCCAAATGGTCTCCTTTTCAAGTATTCAGCTCTATGATTCTGGTAGAAAGCAACAATATACAATACAAAAATAAATGGTCTTGGTTGGACTCCAATCAAATTTTATTCACAGACATAGGCAGCAGGGCAGATTTGACTGTGGGTGCAGTTGCCCACCTCCAAATATATTATGTGAAAAATTCTTTCATTACACTTTGATAAGTATAATATAATTTCATTATACAAAGTCTACATGACCAAAGAGGTATGTTGGAAGATGTTAAAACATGAACAGTGGTTGTCTTTGGTGAAATCATCCTTTGTGATACCCATATTTATACATGAAAGTATACATGTGAAGGTATAAAGATAAAATAATTTAAAAATATAAATACTTAATATGTGCAGGTTAATAGGAAATAACTTAAAATATTTTAAAAATTATAAGCTTATTTAGGTCGATAAAGCAATGTTGAATTAATATGTTTTATTATATAATAATTATATAATAGATATGTTATTCTTTAATATAGTTTCTATAATTGTCATCATTTCAGTTTAAGTGTGAAATTTTTAATAGTGGCTGTTTTCTTCAAGTTACCTGTCCACTTTGGGTTTTCTTAATTATTCTGGGCCCTAGTTTCTGACTGGTATACTCAGGGTTTGCATATACATGATCAATTGCTAATGAGATAATAAGGTTGGACCACTTGAAGAGAAAATGTTCAATGTTTTATTTTTCATTTAAATATGCACTAAGAACCAAGTTACTGATTTTCTCTTTAGTGTGGAATCTAGACTCTATTCATATTATCTCAGTAATATCATGGTTAATAAGATATTTGTGTTCCATGACATTATAGCTCATGACATGAATGTACTAATGCACCAGGAATCTTCCAGTTGCCAATTCTGCCATGCACAGCGTAATATTTCTCACTGTGGAGACTGAATTTTCACAATTGTAACTTGAGAGTAAGTATAGCTTTCTTGTCTGCCTGATGCAGTTATTGTGAGACTCAGACCAAGTCAACACTTTGAAAGCCGTAATGCATTACAGGAAAACAGGCCACCACTATTAGGGGCCTCCACCATTCCATCCCTTTCAGGTAGATGCCTACTGGATATCCCCATAAGCATATCTGACCAGTGTATAGAAGTTAACACATCTGATACTTGGTTCATTTTCCTCAAGGGTGTTATTCTTCCTGATGTCACTCCTTCCCTTAATGGCAACATCTGTCTTCCAAACTTTCAGACTAGACATTTGGGCATAATCTTTATATTTTCATCCCTCTCTCACACGCCACATGTCAATCGGTTGTCTAGCCATTTGCCTTTATATTACTGTTATCTCTGGACCTCATGTCTTCTTCTCCACCTTTATCACCTCCAACCAAGGTCCCATTATCACTGCTCTCCCGTCTATGGGAGCACTCTCCTTACCTAGTTACTTAACCTTTGATTTCTTATCCTCTGTTTCTAACCTAAATGCCTGCCACTCAAGTGGAAAGATTTTCCTGATCTACTGGATTCCCTTGGATCTACTTTGTTATCTGTCTCTCTGGCCCTGTAATACTTGACTTTCACTTTCTTTTTTTTGGTTTCTTCTTTTTTCTCCCTTACAGTGTGATATGGGTAATTCTTGGGAAACTGCAGGGAAAATCCTGAATAGAGGTCATTGTTAAGTTGCAGGCATTGTTCTATCTAATGTAAGACTGCCACAAGGGGGATGGTGACCAATGTATACAGATACTCTTCTTGAACTCATGCTTCTTTAATTTATTTAAAGAGAAGTTTTTTCCACTGTGCAAGGTCTGATGGGATTCCTCTAGGCAGGGAATAAATGGAGTTTCCCTGGGCAATTTCATCTGGGATTTGTCTTAGGGGATACTGTGAGCAGATGTCATTATTAGCCACTCTTGAAACAGGCAGTCTTTTGTAACTAGGTCAGAACCCTTTTTCCCCTTGATGGAATGAAACATGGGTCAAATTCTCAGTCTCTTCTGTAAGTGCCTATTCACCATCATCATCATGCCCCTAAACCCCATCATTATTTTGATCCACAAAGAAGTGTGCAATGCCACACTGGACCCTCTGCAACCTTCAAATTGTACCTGTGGGCAAAAATTGACTACCCAAACAACTACCTCTGAATGTTATTCTAAAAGCTAAGACAACTCTGGAAGATGGAGTATAAGGAAATAATTAATTGTGTAGGGATTCATCCCACAATGTCACAAACAAAGCTCACTAAATCTGTTCATTTATATGCTTTTAAGTAGAGCTATCATTTTCAATATGAGAACTGAAAGCAATGCAAATAACAGGGCAATTCTAAGGAGTAAAGGGAATATGAAGCTCCTTGACAGGTTTCTGTCTCTAGGTATCTTGAAATTTTGATCCTACTCTATTTATAATATAAAAATGTAGCCACAGAAGGAAAGAATTCTTAAATTTGGAAGACCCCAAGTTATGAGTGTGTGCATTTCATAAATTATATACATATGTAGATATAATTTATGTAAAATACAAACATACATAATGATTAGAAGCTCATGCTCTGAAGGCCTATTTCTTGGGTTCAAATCCTATCCTGCTGGGCTTTCTAATTCTTGGCAAGTTCTTTAGCTTTTTTGTGGCTCAGGTTTCTCATTTGTAAAATGGGGAGAGAGTGAGGATTAAATTAATTCATATACATATAATGCTTGAAACAGTGCACCTGAACCTTAGGCAGTCAATAATGTTGAATACGAAGATGAAGGAGAAGGAGAAGGAGCAAAAAGGGAGTAGGAGAGGAGAGGAGGCGACATGATCTTTATGGGCAATCACAGATGGTCCTGCAAAGCAGGTGTTGTGCCTTTTACACATTTGTATCCCACAAAGGATTTAAGTGATAACAGGTATTAGGTAATTATTAAATACAAGGATGAATAAGTAAGTGAACATGGAGGACCACCACAATTATAGTCAGCCAGAGCTGAGGGATGCTTTGCTCACATTGGCTAAGTACTGCAGTGGATTCATTAGTTGTTTTGGGGTTGTGCAGACTAAAACATAGGTGAGAGAACATGCCTCCCGATTTGGAGGCACATCAAACATTGGGTAATCATAATGGAGGATCTGGCGCAAGAAGCACCATTCCAGTCATGGTGATATATTTCGTCTAGCTTCCTGCGCGCATATACACATCTCTGACTTTACTAAAATTAATATAAAATTCCATAGTCTGATAGAATCAGCCCTCCCCCACAGTCCCTAAATCTGGAAGTTCTGTCTTCTGGGGCTCCTTGAGTAATGCCAGTCAAGATTATGGAGCAGGAGCTAGATTTGAATCAGGACCTTCTGTAGTGGGCATTTTCATACTGTCCCAACACAGAGGAAGTTAATCTGGTAAATGATATATTATTAGATATCAGGGACTAAAGTGTTAGCCTTTGGAAAAGCATTTGAATCTTAGAGGATTAATGAGTAGTGGAGGATTTCTAAAGTTTCAAGCATTCATTCATTCATTCATTCATTCATTATACTATGTTCTGGTGTTGAAAAATTCAAATGTTATTTAAAAATGGTCCTTGGCTTCAAGGAACCTATAGAATCAAATGACCAATTGCTATATTTTAGAAATGAATAAGGTAGATATTTTCATTGAGTTTCTTCTCTGAAACCTTCAAATTGTACCTGGTGGGCAACAATTGACTATCCAAACAACCACCTCTGAATGTTATTCTAGAACCTAAGACAGCTCTGGAAGATGGAGTATAAGGAAATAGTTAATTGCCTAGGGATCCATCCCAAAATGTCACAAACAAAGCTCACTAAATCTGTTTATTTATATGCTTTTAAATAGAGCTATTTATATTGATTCCACTCAGCTTTTATTTATATCTCCAACATACCAAGTTCATATATTCTTATGATTGTCTAAAGGCAGAAGTAAGATCAGTTCATGTGTGGCCAAAAGAAGTATCTGAAAATTATATTTGTAAAGTGAAATACTTATTATGTAAAATACTAAAACTTCTCATTTTAAATTAATATTTTTATTTTAGACACAGTAAAAACATAGACACAGTAAAAGATAAAGAAAATGTAGCCTGCCACCATCCATAAAAATAAATTGCAAAACAAACATTGCTAATATTTTTACCTATTTCTAACTAGTATTTTGTTTAATTCTGAGACAGTGATTTCATATATGAATATTAAGACATGAGTAAACAATTACTTTATTATTAAGTATCCTGTACTGTTTGCTAAGCAAGACTTTTCAATGATTGCTTAATATGCCATCAAAATTTTACCATATATTATTTTCTTATTTATTGTACATCTCAGATTATTCAATTTGTTTTGCAATTATATGCAACATTGTGAGGAACGTATATGTCATCATTTTCCACATCTCAGATTATTTTCTTAATCTGAGACTGAGGTGGATTAGGGAAGTGAAAATATTGGATCAAAGTATATAAACCTCTATGAATCTTTGCCTACCTATGATCAGTTTTTTTTTAAATCACTAATTGCCTAACCATGAAGTCTTCATAAAATAGCAAGTTCACTATACCCTAAACAACACTGAACATTATCTCATGCTCTATCTTTATAATTTTTATAAGAAAAATGGTTATATTGTTGATGATGTCATTTTGTTTCATTGACTACTAGTAAATAAAATAGACGGCAATGGATATTCCTAAATTTTGCTAATCTAGTGGGAAAAAAGAGCATCCATTATTTGCTTTGCCTACTGGCCAAGTGGACATCTTTCCACATATTTATTGTCCATTTAGAAGATCTTATCTATAAATCATATATTCATATTCAGTGACCACTACATTGCTCTGTCATATGTTACCAACATATTTGCTAGTCTATTATTTGCCTTTGACTTTGATTTTGGTATCTTTTTCCAAACAAAACAGTAATATTGCATTAACAAATATATTTCTATCGCTTACAATTTTCATGAGTTTTTATTAAAAAAATATGAATGTGTCCTGTTTGATGCAGATCTTTTCTACATTTGAGTTTGCTTTATAACCTTTTTAAAGTATTGATTCACTGATTTCTTGGTAGATTGAATTCTGTACACCAAAGCTCTGTTCTTTTTCTTACACTTAGCCAAAAGGCTGAGAAGTGATCTTATTCTTACTCAATGTTCCTGTAGGTGTAAATAACACCCTTTGAAGATTATTGGTTAAGTTGTGGACTTATTTGTGAACAGGATCTTCTAAAATTCTATTTAGGGTGGACCCAACTGAATCAAGGTGGGCCGTAATCCTTATTACCAGAGTCTTATAAGCAGAACAAATTTGGATGAGACTACAGAGAAAGCCATAGGAGATGTTCAAGGCCATTGCTGGGTAATGGGAAGAAGAGATGCAAGCCAAGCAACCAGAATGCTTCAGATTTGTGGGAGAACCATCCCTTCATTGATGACTTAATTTGGGATTGCTGGCCTCTGAAACTATAAGCCAATAAATTCTTTTTAAACTGACCCATTATATGGTATTTGCCATAACAGACCTGGAAAATTAAGACATATTGGCTTTTAGAGTTTTTATGTTTATTGCAAATATGGTTGGATAATATAAGTGAGCCTTTTCCCGTTTCTGTTTTTCTTTTTGTGTTTAGAATGTTTCTTATTTAATGTTATAGTAAAAGCCTGTTTGGTTTAAAATTTTTATTCATGTTTACTATATACACAGAAAAGGATATGCCATGAGTATATAGCTTAATGAATTTTTGGAAACAAAACACATCCTTGTAAACAACAACCAGAACAAGAATAGAATATTAATGCATTCCAGAAGTCTGCCTACTCCTGTCGGTGTCTTGTGCTCTGTTCTGCTCATTATTTGCCACCACCCCTAAGGAAATCTGATCCTGATTTCTAACAACAGACAGTCATTTTTGCTTGTTTTTATACTTTATATAAATGGAGTCATACAGATGTACATTTTTGTGACTGGCTTACTTTAACAACAAGTTAGTAAAGATCATCTATGTTGTAAATAGTTCATTCTTATTGCTTTATGGTATTCTTTTGTGTTCATATCTCACTTTAAAAATTTGATCTTATGTTGATGGGCAGGCTTGTGGTTTCTATTTTATGGCTCCTACAAAAAAATGATGCTATGAACATTACAGGGTGTGCATTTTATTGAACATATACATGCACTTCTGTTGTGTATATATAGGTTGGTGCAAAAGTTATTATGGTTTTGCATTGTTGAAATTTGCTGTTTGATTTAGAATACATTCTTAAATAAATGTGGTCATGTTATACATCATTTTAATGTACATTTCTCACTTTATATTTTTTTGCTAATGACTTATTACTTCCTGTTTATTTTATATTTATTTTAGACTATGGAAATGATGTTAGACATAAAGCAAATTCCAGCGATTTTCTTATTTGAGTTAAAAATGGGTTGTAAAACAATGGAGACAACTCACAACATCAACAACACATTTGGACAGGAACTGCTAACAAACATATAATGCAGTGGTAGTTCAAGAAGTTTTGCAAAGGAGACAAGAGCCTTGAAGATGAGGAACATAATGGCTGGCCATCAGAAGCTGACAATGACCAATTGAGAGCAGTCATCGAAATTGATCCTCTTACAACTACATGAGAGGTTGCCCAAGAACTAAACGGCAACCATTCTATGGACATTCAGCATTTGAAGCAAATCAAAGATGAAAAAGTTCTATAAGTGGATGCATCATGAGCTGACCGAAAATTTTAAAAAAACATTATTTTGAAGTGTCATCTTCTCTTATTCTACACAACAACAACAAGCCATTTCTCGATCAGATTGTGATGTGCAATGAAAAGTGAATTTTACATGACAACTGGTGAAGACCACCTCAGGGTTGGATAGAGAAGTTCCAAAGCACTTCCCAAAGTCAAACTTGTACCAAAAAAGGTCATGGTCCCTGTTTAGTGTTCTGCTGCTGGTCTGATCCACTACAGCTTTCTGAATCCTGGTGAAAGCATTATATTTGAGAAGTATGCTCAGCAAATTGATGAGATGCACTGAAAACTGCAATGCCTGCAGCCAGTATTGGTCAACAGAAAGGGCCCAATTCTTCTCCACAACAGTGCCCAATTGCACATGGCACAACCAACACTTCAAGAGTTGAATGAATTGGGCTACAAAGTTTTACCTCATCTGCCATGTTCACCTGACCTCTCACCAACCAACTACCACTTCTTCAAGCATCTTGACAACTTTTTGCAGGGAAAACGCTTCCACAGCCTTCAGAATGCTGAAAATGCTTTCCAGGAGTTTGTTGGATCCTGAAGCACCAATTTTTATGCTGCAGGAATAGACTAACTTATTTCTCATTGACAAAAATGTGTTGCTTTTAATGATTCCTATTTTGATTAATAAAGATATGTTTGAGTCTAGTTATAATGATTTGAAATTCACTGTGCAAGACTGCAATTCCTTTTGCACCAGCCTAAAGCGCATGCATACGTGGGGATGAAATTGCTGGATGATAGGTTAGGAATGCGTCTGGTTTTAGTAGTTTGCCTAAATGATTACATGATTTACATACTCACAAAAAGTGAATTCTAGGTAATTCATATATTTGGCAACTGGAGTAGAGTTAGTGTGTGCAGTGGTATCAGATTGTAGTTTATTTTGCTCTTTCATGAGTAGTGTTGTTGAGCAACTTTTTATACATTCATTGAAAATTTGGACATTTTCTTTGGTAAAGTATCTGTCCGTATATTTTGCCCATTATAGTATTGAATTTTCTGTGTTTTTCTTTTTCATTTCAGAAATTCTTTTTATATCCTAGATAAGACACATTGTCATATGTATGTATTGCAATTATCTTTTCACACTCTGTGATTTGTTCTTGTTTGTTTCTGTATTTGTTTAAACTCTCTAAAGGTTGTATTTTGGTGAATATAAATTCTTAATTTCAACATCCAATTTTTCAGATTTTTCTTAAGATTTGTCCAGTTTAACAAATCTTTGCTGAATTAAAGTTTATAAAAATATTTTAAGTTTCCCTCTACAAGCTTTTTTACTGTTCACATTTATACTTGTAATCTGTGTGGAACTTATTTTTTTGTGAATGGTTTGAGGTCTGGTCTACATTTTTGATGATGTGATTATCCAATTGACTCAACAAAATTTACTTTTATGGCCATTGTTTCTTACTTGCCTTCCCTGTTACCTTTTTCACAAATCAGGTGAGTTATGAAAAACATACACATTAGTATGTTTTTGGACTCTACTTTGTTCCATTAGTCAGTTTGTACATACTTGGGTCAAACCCAGTTGCTAGCACTATATTGTAGGTCTTGATATCTGCTAAAGAATTTTACCTTTGTTCTTCCAAATTTCCTTGGCTATTCCTGCTCCTTTGTTTTTCCATATGAATTTCTGTGGCATTTGTTTGGATTGCACTGAAACTACAGATTAATTTAGTCTACCACATGCATCTTCCGATCCATGAAACTAATATATCCCTTATTTATTTCATTCTTCTTCCATTTCTCTTTGTAATATTTTATAGTTTTACATGTAGAGATTTTTACATATTTTTGTTAGATACATTCCCAAGTATTTGAGATTGCAGTGCTATTGCTAATGGTATCATACCTTAAATTCAGTTTTATACTTACTAAAGGCATTTGCATCTAATAACAGTTTCAAAATATAGGAAACCAAAAACTGACAAACCTGAATGGACAAATAGAGAAATCCAAAGTTGCATTATGGAGATTTCAATACTCATCTCTCAGTAATCAATAGACCCGATAATCAAGAAATCACTGAGCAAATAGAAGACTTAAGCAAAATTATCCACCTATTTGACCTAATTGACATTTTTAGAATGTCTCACCCAACAATAGCAGAATCCTCCTTTTAAAGTGTACATGAAACAATCATCAAGATAAAGCATGTTCTGGGCTGTAAAACAAGATTTGGGTAGTTTATAGGGATTAAAATGCTACAGAGTACGTCCTCTGACCAAAACAGAATTAGAAATTAATAATGGATATCTGGAAAAATTCTCAAATATATGGAAGTCAAATAACAAACTTCTAAATAATCTGTGAGTCAAAGAAGAAATCACAGGGGAAATGATAAATATTTTGATGCTAATCATAGTGGAAGCATGCAGATCAAAATTGATGGAGCATGGTTAAAACAGGGATTACACCTAAACAAAGAGTTTTAAATGCTTATATGACAAAAGAGGAAAGATCTAAAACAAATTACCTAAGCAATATTAAGGAATTAGAAAAAAGAAGAGCAAGTGAAATCCAAAATACATTAAAGGATGAAAAAAATAAATATAAGTGAAATTCAATAAACAGAAATTGTGAAAATCAATGTAACCAAGAGATCAAACAAATAATACATTTCTAACTAGACTAACCAAGGCGGGGAAAAAGGAGAGAAGCTCAAATTACCAATATCAGAAATGAGAAATGATAGAAGGGAAATAGTTAAAGATCCTAAGGAAATTAAATGGATGAAAAAAAAAAATCAGTAAAAACTTCGTGGTAAGCAGAATTCTAAGGAGATCCCCAAGGTAAGCAGAATTCTAAGGAGATCCCCAAGATTCCTATGTCCATGCCTTGTCTAGTCCTCTTTCCTTGAGTATGGATGTGGCCTACAGACATGGTGTAGGTTAGTCAACACCCTTCACTACGTTGTATTCTGTGGCAAAGGAGATGTGATTGTCATTCTTACAATTACTTTACATAATGTAAGTGTCTTCTCAGACTAGAGAGAGATTCTCCTTCTGCTCATGAGAAGTAAACTGCCGCATGGTGAGAGGACGACATGGCAAGAAGATAGCAAGAGGTCTCTAGTTGCTGAGTTCAAGAACTGATTTCTGCCAAGAGCTGTGTATCCTTGAACTACAGAAAGGAATACAGCCCTGCAAATACCTACTTTGCACCTTTGTGAGACCCAAAACAGAGGATCCATTTAAGCCATGCTTGGTCTTCTGCCCCACAGAAATTATGAGACAATAAATGTGTGTTGTCTTAAGCTGATAAGTTTTTTGAAATTTGTTCTACAGCAAGAGAAAATGAAAACAAACTTTATGACAATAAATTTGAGAAGGTTGATAAAATGAAGATTTTTTTCTTGACTCAAAATACCAAGACTGGCATAAGAAGGAAAAAAAAAGGAGAAATTATGACTAGTTTTGACCCTGTATCTTTTAAAGAAAATGAGCTCATAAATTGAAACATTACCAGAAGAGAAACTCTAGGCCTCTATGATTTCACTGGTCAAGTCTATAAAACAATTAAGGAAGAAATACTATCAATATCAATCCTACATAAACTCTTTCAGGATAAACAAGGAGAGGGAACATTTTCTAACTCATTTTATAAAGTCAGATTACTCAAATATCAAAACCATACAAAGGCATTACAAAAAAAGAAAACTACAGATTAATATCCCTTATGAACACAGACACAAAACCCATTAACAAATATTTTTAAAAGCAATCTAACACTATATAGAAAGCATAATATATCATGACCAAGGTAGGTCTAGCAAAAGAATGCAAGATTTATTTAGCATTTGACTAAGTAAAGTTTATTTCAAGAATATGTGTCATTAAATATTGATAAGTCCATCAATGTAATTTACTGTATCAACAGACCAAGGAAGAAAATACAATATGATCATGTCAATAGATGCAGAAAAAGTGCTTTCATGATATGTAACATCCATTTATGATAAGAACTTTGAAAAATCTGAAATAGAAGGGAATTTCCTTAAATCTGATAAAGGCATATACGACAAACCTGCAGCTAATGCCATACTTAATTTCAAAATATTGAATGCTTTCTCCCTAAGTTGGGAAGCAGGACAAAGACTTCATTTCATCACTTCTATTTTGCACTGGAGGGCCTAGCCAGTGCAATTATGCAAGAAAAAAAAAAAAGACAAATTAGAAAGGAAATATTATGAATGCCAATAAATGACATAATCATCTTTAGAAAGTTCAAGGAAACTACAAGTCTTGAATCTACAGTCTTGAGTCTTAAGTCTCAAAGCCAAACTCAGCATGTAAATGCATTGCCTTCCCCTCAGCATGGGACATGACTCCCAGGGATGAGCCTCCCCGGCACCGAGGGATGTGACTGGAGAATGACCTTGAATAAAAGGGTCAACTCAGACCAGCAGAATATCTCAGCCCACATGTAATATCAGGAATTAAAAATGCTTTTTGACCTTGAATAAAAGGGGAAAATGGAAAGGACAAATGAATTTATATGGCTATGAGTCTCCAAAAAAAGAGCTGGGAGGTCATCAGAGGGGTCACCCTTATGCACACCCCAGCAGAGCCCCAGAGACAGCTAAAGTAGATACAACCCCAGGTACTGGTTCTTCTGAGGGTTACAGAGACTCACAGGTTCTATCATCATGGCAGATGGAGTTCAGTGCAATGTCAGTTGGCCCTACTTTGGAGTTTGTGTTTCTGTGTAATGGAGCTGGACTCAGATGTGATCTTTGTTCACAAACCTCTCCTGTCACTTTTACCGGACCTGTGGTTGATTCTGGGGTTTAGTGTATACTCAGGGGACCTGAATCTCTGGACTGTCCATGTGATAGCCAGGCCCTGAGCCTCAACAGACTTGCAATTCCTACCCTCTGGTTTATTAGACTTACCCCAGCCAGCTAGCATGGAGGTGAAGAAGTTCAACCACCACACCAGGGAGCCAAGAGTGCCTACAACTGCAAACAGGAGAATTGCATCCATCATTCAAGTGGAATCTAAGCACCCTCTCAATACAGAGGTAGAGCGGACATAACCATCCCAGGGTCCACAGAATGGAGGAATAGAGTGTGGATTAGAGTGGACTTACTGATATTCTATTCTGGAACTATTGTGATTAGTAATGGAAGTAAATGTAGCATTGAGATAGAGAAAGTGGCCATGGTAGTTGCTGAGAGTAGGTAGTGGGAAGAAGAGATGTGATGTGGGGGCATTTTCAGGACTTGGAGTTGTCCTGAGTGGTACTGCAGGGACAGTTACTGGACATCGTATTTCCTCCCATGGCCCACTGTATGGACTGGGGGAGAGTGTAAACTATAATGTGGAGCATTGACCTTGTGGTGCAGCGGTGCTCAGAGATGTATTCACCAAGTACAATGAATGTCCCACGGTGATGGAGGAGGTTGTTTTTTTTTTTTTTTATTGACTTTGTAATAATATTACATTAAAAATATATATATATATGAGGTCCCATTCAACCCCACCACCTCACCCCACCTCTCCCCCCCCCCAGCAACACTCATTACCATCATCATGACACATCCATTGCATTTGGTAAGTACATCTTTGGGCACCTCTGCACCTCATGGTCAATGGTCCACATCCTGGCCCATACTCTCCCCCATTCCATCCAGTGGGCCCTGTGAGGATTTACAATGTCTGGTGATTGCCCCTGAAGCACCATCCAGGGCAGCTCCATGTCCCAAAGATGCCTCCACCTCTCATCTCTTCCTGCCTTTCCCCGTACCCATCAGCCACCATGTCCACTTTTCCCAATCCAATGCCACCTTTTCTATGTGGACATTGGATTGGTTGTGTCCATTGCACCTCTATGTCAAGAGGAGGCTCAGATTCCACATGGATGCTGGATGCAATCCTCCCACTTTCAGTTGTAATCACTCTAGGCTCCATGGTGTGGTGGTTGTCCTTCTTCAACTCCATCTTAGCTGAGTGTGGTGAGTCCAATAAATCAGATTGTAGGTGCTGGAGTCTGTTGAGGTTCAGGACCTGGCTATCACATTGTCAGTCCAGAGATTCAAATCCCCTAAATATATCTTAAACCCCAACACTAACTGCAACTCCAGCACATTAGCATGAAAGTCTTATGAAGAGAGATCCCATCTGAGTCCAGATTCATCACACTTAAACACCAGTTCCAAAGAGGGGCCATCTGACCTGGTAGTTAACCCCATC
Organism: Dasypus novemcinctus; assembly: GCF_030445035.2. Taxonomy (NCBI): domain Eukaryota; kingdom Metazoa; phylum Chordata; class Mammalia; order Cingulata; family Dasypodidae; genus Dasypus; species Dasypus novemcinctus. Next base: position 43,562,441 of record NC_080674.1, on the reverse strand, counting down.
TGCCATGACTATAACTCCCATGGGTCTCTTTAGCCCTCAAAGGAACCAATACCTGGGGGTTGTATCTGCTTTATCTGTCTCTCAGACTCTGCTCAGTTGTGCATAAGGGCAATCCTTCTGACAGCCTCCAGACTCTTTTTTAGAGACTCGTAGCCATATAAACTCATTTCTCGTTTCCATTTCCCCCTTACATTATGTCAAACAGCATTTTAAAGTCATGTTATTTTATGTAATCAGGGATATTCTGCTGATCCGCATTGAACCTTCCGAGGAGGTTGTTTTTATGGGAGGAGTGGGGTGAGGGGGTTGGGGGGGGATATATGAGGATCTCATATTTTTTGAATTAACATTAAAAAAATAATAAAGACAAAGAAATTTTTAAAAAACTATTAGATGTAGTAAATGTGTTTAGTAAAATTTCAAAATACAAATTCAATGTACAAAAATCAATCATATATTTATATAATAGTGGCAAAAATGGATAATGAAATTAATTTACTATTCCATAAGTGAAGAGATATCTTTCCAGATTTAATTAGACTATCAAGAGGGAGAGAATATATGGATGACTCCATCACCATTTATTGTATATATTTTGCTGGTTATATTACTCTCTTGTATACACAAGTAAGTATGATTATTTATTTATTATTCCTTTTTTATCATTGAGTAGTTAATGGGAAGTTAGGGAAAGATGTAATATGTGCTGCTAGTCAAATACCATTAAATATGAATTCAGACCTTTCTAAAGTAAAAGTAAAATAAATTTTAGGTAAATTTTGTCTAGTATCATTTACTTGGCTTATTGATGGAAGCAAGTCTTTGTAATTCAAGAACTGGTAGAGCAGTTGAAGATGGGATTGGACCAATGATATTAAAACAAGTTCTTAAAGATATAGCTACTTAGAATCACTTACAATTTATAATTATGTATGTAGAATTATTCATTTCTCCTTTGTACTCTTAACATTGGGATCAGTGATAAGCTGATGGAGCAGTTACAAACCTGCTCTAGAGGGGGCAAAATGATAATTTATTTCTTCATTTAAAAATAAATTCCAAAAAGTAATTATTCTCATATTAAATCTTCTCTACCTTCATCATAGTTGCCACCAGATAATAATCTTGTTTGTATTTGTCTTCCTACGGGAAAGAGAGACTGTGCTGCATAAGCATACTCATGCCATCCAAACACAGTATGGATGTACAAATGAATGTTTAATGTGTACGTGTCCTGTGTGTACCATACCTATTCCTGTAACTGTATTGTGGCCACAATCTTCTGCAGGAACAATCAGCTTATCTGCTTGACCCCAGGCATGCAGGTGTTTTGTCCTTTTACTTGGTAGAGACATAAAATCTTCAAGGAAATTAGGAAAAAATATTGCATTTAAATAGAAAGTTTCTTTTTGTGAGATATATTTATTGAGATCATCATTCTTCATTATGTTACTTCTAGTTTATTAGAAAAATAATGAATTACATTTATGGAACTAATTTTCTAGCATTAGTTTAAGAGCTTGATGTATACCTAAATTTAATTATATAGTTGAATATCACTAGAAGTCAAAAACCTTGAAGACTGATAAAAAAACAAACTAAAGCAATACAAACAAACAAAAACAGGCAACTCTGTAAATCATCACTGTGACCAAGGCTTAGGGTGATGCTCTAAGGATTTAATGAATTTTGCCAGATTTTAATGATTTTACCATATATATTCACCTAAAAATTGTAGAATTGCCAGGAAGTGCCATCAGGTCCTCAGGAATAACACAAGGTAGTGGGGGGGGGGGGGGGGGCGGGAATTCAGTTCTGTTCTTGGAGTGAAGGAATAAATACCTCACTACATTAAACAGATATTATGCCTAGAAAGACTCAATAGTGACTCACTGAGGAACACATGCAGAAAGTCTGAGAGCTTAACAGAGCAGTTGAAGGGAAAACAAAGTTGATACCAAGAAATGTTGGTGAGTATATGAAGTGGAGATAGGATAAGAGTAAAAACTGACAAGGCACATGGCCAAAGGACCAAGGAGTGATGATTATTTATTAAATTGAGTATTACAAGAAGATTGGAAATTAAGGGTGGAGTCATTACTGCCAGCATCGTTGGAGTTGTCTGTAAGGTATCCTGTGAAAAAGTCTTTTGTTCTAAAATGTGGTAACTGCTTCGAACCTGATTTTTCTGCTTCATGTCATTGTCAGACATGGTGGATTATCAGTTTTGTCTATGAATAGAATCTTCAATATCTTGGGTAAGAACTTTAACAACAGGGATACACAAGGGTCCCAGACCTTCCAAGCAAATGGGTAACCTCAGGTCTAGGATACTAAAAAGGATATTAATTGGATAGTAAGGCTAGTTTCACTCACACATACAAATATATATATATAATGATTTGGGTTATGGAATAGCCTTGGAAAGATGAATTGTGATTAAGGAAATGAGTTGGAGGGAAGTGGGCAGATATGAAGCTCTGATGTCGGCAACTGGCAAGAGATGGATGAGCAAAAGTTGAAAAAGAATCAGGAAAAGATTATGGCAGTTTAAGGTCAAAGTAGGAAGAAAATTATAAATAATTATAAATCAGTGCATTTGAAGATATGCTTGCTTATCTATGATATAAAATGGGTAGGTGAGACCTGAGAGGGAAAAGCCTTTGTTGTCAATTTTGGCTGATATTTTGTAAGGTTGAGGAGTTTGGAGGAAAGCATTTATAATTCTGAGTTTACAGCCTGAAGTGTGCAATGTATGTAATTAGATATATACTTGGGCATATAATTGCTGAAGAACACTGTTTTCCTAACATAATTTTTGTGTTTAGATTAATGCTAGATCATTAAGTTCTAAGAGAGAAGTATTACTTGCGCTAAGGATTCACTCAAGCTCTGGGAACACTACCAGGCACAATAGGAAAAAGTCACTTTAGAAAGTCTGTAAGAGGTAATAGATAGTGCTTGGTTTTTTGAAACCAGGACAGAAATACAGGTTACCCATTTGTTAGCAGGATTTTAATTAGACATCATTAACATTTTTCATACCCAACACTTTTTCTCCCCAATCATGACTTCCTGGACTGTTGCTATATCTTCTAAAATGCTTGGACCCACTGTTTGGACCTACGTCAATATAGAATGAACTTTCTAAAACATTTCCTGCTTAATATCCTTGGATTTCCTCAAAGCATCATCTAAATTAGAGTGGCATACGGGATCCATGATATGACCTTTGATTACCTCAGTGGCTCAGTTATCCTAAACTATGCACAGCTTCCCCAGTGCTAAAGTTTTGTGTTTTTTCAAAATATATTTTTTATTTATTTTTAAGATACTTGATTACATAAAATGTTACATAAAAAGTATAAGGGATCCCATGTGTTCCACTCCCCACACATCCCACTTTCCCCCACCTTAACAACTTCTTTCATTAGTGTGGTACATTCATTGCAATTGATGAACACATTTTGGAGCATTGCCACTAAGCATGGATAGCAGTTTACATTGTAGTTCACATTCTCTCGCACACAATTCTGTAGGTTATGGCAGGATATATAATACCCTATATCTGTCATTGCAATGTCATACAGACAATTCCAAAAATGCCCCCTTATTATACTTCTTTTTCCTTCTCCCTGACTTCAGCATCTCCAGTGGCCACTGTCTCCACATCAATGATATAATTTCTTTCCTTGTTAGAATCATAATAAGTCTATAGCAGAAAACCAGTAAGTCTTCTCTAGTTCATATTTCACTCCCCAATCCTCAGGATTCTGGGATGATGATGCCCACTCCACCTCTTATTGAGAGAGGGCTTCAATACCATATGGCTGATGGATGTGACTCTCTTGCTTGCAGTTACACTCTTTGAACATATTCCTTCATTCATCTGGAACATTTGCTCACAAGCACTTTATTTTTCTATCTCCTAGGAATCAGCTCATACATTACTCTTCAGGGAAGCCTTCTTTGACCTCTGTATCTGGTCTCAGAGTTAGGTAAACCTTCTCTGTGAATAATAGCACCTCTTTCACTGTACTGATGTTTTTCTTTCTGGCTCCCTCACTTAAATATAGGTTCCTTAAAGATAAGAACTCCATCTTATTCAGCTTTATATTTCCATTATTTGGCAGAGTGACTGACACTAGAGGCCAACCAATAAAAATTCTATCCAATAACTAAACAGAATGAGACTTGGAAAAAAACATGTTTTGAACAACAGGCAGTGTCTTCTGGAACTTACATGTGCTTTCAATTAAGATGAACCTTAGCAGCCACGCTTCCCATCCCCTGTTGGAGGGCTGAAGGGAGGACTAATACTTGATCACACTCCCTGCTTCTACCTTTAAAAGTCCCACTCCCAAAGCCTACAAGGCAATCTTTCTTCTCTCAGCTACTTTTGAAGGCATTTGAGTGATCTTTCCCTTGGAAGGTGATAGGTTGTAATGAATTATCCTAATTATTTTCTCACACAACATGTGTACCAGTCATAATGTACTCCCAAAGCACCTAAGTGAAGTATATATCAAGATGGCTTGTTAGGTGTTGATCTTGTAACTTTTGAAAAGAAATTTTCCTAGGAGCTATTGAAACAATGTAAATCTCATACAAGTAATAATAGCTTTATTAGCAGTTAGTTATGTAAATTTATATTATTTAGGCCTGACCAAGAGATAATAAGTAGAAACCACAAAAGTGTGGAGAAAAGTCACAGTGAGAGAAAATTCCTTATAAGGATTCTTATTCATTCTGCTATATTAAACAGTTTGAGGATGCTAATATTGGGGCTAATTGGTCTTCACAGTTACTCTGATGTTTTTGTTATCTCATTCTTTGATCTTTTCATTGTTTTCTCATATTTTGAAAATCCATTTTACACAATAGCCATAAACCATTACCTCTCCATCTTCAGAATACATTGATAGCAAATGAAAAACATGCAAAAAAAGGAGAAATGACTATACTTTTTTTATTAGATTGATAAAAATATATATTTTTTGGATGAATTCATAGACCAATAAGTATAACCAATTGAGCCTTGTATTTTTTCCTCTTCAGTTAAGGATAAACCACTAGCTTCTCATAGTCCAAACAGTCTGTATTAGTAAGCCAGGGAGTTTAGTCATGAAGTAATGAGACATTGCTCTATCTACATTCTGTTAAAATAATTACTCAATTCAGTCAATTCTCTGAATCAACTTCATCCTTCATTTGGCATCACATAAACTACCTACAAGTGATGAGTAGAGAGGAATTGGTACTTCCAGTTATTTTGTTATTTTATCAGGGACATCCAGTGCCTGAGTTTTGATTTTATAGCATCTTATAAGAATGTAAACAAAAGATAGAGTTGTTATTCCATAAAGATAATTTTCTGAGATAACTGCAACTTCTAAGGTCCCTGCAAGTCTTATTCTGTGGTTAGGCTCCAAGCGTTAAGACTTGGGAAAAGATGAGTGTTTTCATTATTTTATGATAACCTGCAGAATGAAGTCTAGAAAAAGATTTCATTATTAAAAGTAGAATTTAGTTCTAAAAATAAGTGTTAGATGGACATGTAATCATGTTGCAAAATGGTAATAAGAGGACCATAGCACTACAGTTGTGAATTTCAAACTGAATTCAGCTGTCCAATTATACTTAACGGTAACAAAAATAAATAGTACATTATCTAGCCCATTTTACATTCAATAAATATTGATTCCTTTCCCTCTATTTGAAATTGTATGTTTCATGCTTACCTATAAACTTCCAGCTCAGATCTGTTTTTCCTTGTATACTAACTCAATTTAATAAAAGAAGAATTAAGAGAAATTTTCTACTTTCCCTAAAGATCTGCGTTTACAGCTATGGTAACTGTTTTAGTTTGTCAAAGAGCTGCCAGTACAAAGTATGCGAAATGGGTTGACTTTTATAAAGCGAATTTATTTGGGGTAAAACCTTCCAGTTCCAAGGCCATGAAAATCCAAACCCAGGCACTATCGGAGATGCTCTCTTGCCAAGTCAGCTGCCACAGGTTGAAGCAAGATGGCACCAATCCTCCAAGTTTCAGGTCAGCTGAGGGCAAACAGCATCACCATCAGAGATGCTTTCTTACCAATTCAGCCGCCACATGTTGAACCAAGATGGCCACCACTCTCTGCCAAGGTTTAAGCTCAGCTGAGGGCAACCAGCATAGGGCTTGTCTCTTTCCGAGCTTCCTATATCAGTCTAGACTGTTCCACTTTCTTCCTGAATTCAGCTGAAACTAACAGGAATATAGCAGGGCTCATTTCCTCTTGAGATGCTCTGTGGGCCTAGACTCTTGGCTTAAGCACGCTTAAGTGAATCTCTAGTCCTTTCTCTTACACGGCAGGATCAAACATGGTGGCTTCATTTTTTCGTGTCTCTCTGTCTCTCTCTGTGTATCCACTTATATCAGATCCAGCAAAAGGGCGAAGACTCACTCTGAGTTATGCCTCACTGACATAGTCCAATCAAAAGCTCTAAAGGGATCTTATCAAAAAATCTAATCAAAGCTCCCAAAACTGAATTTAAATGTAATCAAATGGTTTCACAACCAGAGGAATAGTTTAAAAACACAATCTTTCTCATTTTGGAATTCATAAAATAATCTCAAGTTGACACAATAAGTGATTTTTTTTTTGCTGGCTCAAATTATATGTCATTGAAAATAAAATCTGATTCTATGAGTATCAGCCTTATTTGTATAAATTTATTTTTTAGTGGCCCAGTCCAGTAAGACAACTGGACATTCATGTCTAATATAAATACATTTTTCAAAGTTTCCTTTGTCTTGTATAGTTGGAATATTAAAAGAATGGATAACTTTAAAATTCTACTTTTTAACAAAATAATAAATATCTATGAGTTTTAGGGGATAAGAATATATTTGTAAAGATAATATTTATACGTGTATACATAGGATTATAAAATGTATGTATTACTGATTTTTTTAAGGAATTAATTTTTGGGGGGAAAAGAATTACACGTTTTATGCAAGAAAACATTCAGATCATTACCATTCTATTTTACATGAGTTAATTCTAATTATTCAGACAACTGCTTCAATATTTTATCAGGTCTCACAATATTGCCAAGGGTATTTGTGATGGTTATGTCAACTTGGCCAGGTCATGGTGCCCATTTGTTTGATCAAGCCAACACTGGCCTGAATGTTACTGTGAGGGTATTTTGAGGATTTAAATCATTAGTCAGTTGATTTCATCTCTGGCTGATTACATATACAATCAACAAAAGAGACTGTGTTCAGCATTGAGAAAATTCTCATCCAATTAGTTGAAGGCCTTAAGGGAGAACTGAGGATTTTAGCAATCAGAAAAAATTTTTATCTCTAGTTCAGCCAGTCAACTTCTAGTGAGAAATTCACTGAAACCTTCATCAGAGTCCCCAGCTAGTTGCCTGCCTATGGAATTTGGACTTGCCAATCCCCATGGATAAATGAGCCAATTCCTGTAAAAAATCTTTATATATATATATCTATATATCTATATCTATATCTATCTATCTATCTATCTATATATATATATCATGTAGGTTCTGTTTCTGTATTTCTCTGGATAACCCTGACTGATGAAATGTTATTTGTCATTGTATTGTAAATGTGGGTAAATACTAATTACAGTATAGTTCCAGTTGAAAGAATTCCATATAAACCTTAATTGTACTTTTATAAACATATGCAACACATATGGCATATAATATATATATACAAACAAATGCAAACAGACTAGAAAAAGCAAATGAAGTGTTTCTCTGTTCCCATCATCTTACTAAGAGTTAAGTAATACACCTAATAACAAATCCTTCAACCAAAAAGTTTCATTACCTTAACATATAGTCATTGTCATAGAAAGTCCATCATTCATTCATTGAATCAGGAATTCTTATGACACTCAATACCCAAGATGTCAATGTCCTTATTGTCTAATCATGTAGTAATGTTTACATTTGAGTTTTCCTTTCGAAGCTTTTAATAATAACACTCTTAGGCAAGAGATTTCATTTAATAATAAAAAAAGATATTTAATATAGTTTTAGAAAAACTACTATAGCATTTTTTTCCCTAAAAGATCAATGTATAAATAGTTTGGTAGACAGAGTGGGAAATAAAATAAGTTTGTTTATGAAAAAGCAGCAGCTCCTTGTTTATCCCATAAGCGCTATAATCTTTACACTGCTCTAGTGGAAAAAAATCCTTCTTTCACATCACAAGGTCATGGAATGTATGTTATCATTAGCAACAATTTTTCTTATTAATGTTTTTTCATCTATGAATAGATTTATTTTAAAAATTACTATTATACTGATGCTTTCAAGATTTGTTATTCATTTTTTTCTAAAATTGAAAATAAATTCTTTTTTTTTGAAGTAATGTTAGGGTAGACATTTTATAAGCTTTTTTTAATGGTTTACATTATGGTTTATATTTTAGACACTTTTATAAATTTTGGTTATATTTCGGTTTACATTTTTTAACCTTTTTTCTGATTTGTTTTTTTCAAGATAATATAAGCATTTCAATTAAATTGTAGGATGTTGTTTTCGTCTCTGCCTTAACTGACTGTAAATGTGACTGGTTGTATCTCCTAAAGCAAAGAACCAATTTTGCTATTGTGTAAATTAATTCAGAATTTTTTGTTATTTCAAGTTAAAGCAACAGTAAATGAATCTTTCCCCTAAAGCATTAATTTTGATGCTTTGAAAGATTTCAGTTTTCCTGTACAATTTAGACTTTCACAAATAAAATGTAAAAAAATGAAACAAAACTATGAAGTATGTCTACTTATGAGAGATAACAGATTGAAGACATTAAAAATCAAGAGTCTTGACTGAATAGTTGATGAGACGAGACTTGTTTAGTAAAATCTCTATATCCCTTTAACGTTGGAGTAATGCAAAGTACTAAACTGAACACTTCTTTTAAAAATTTGTTATTTTAATATGGATTTTTAAAATTTTGTTTGCAGGGTCCTTCTCCTGTAAGCTGTGAGTATGTGACTAATAAACTGCTGTTAATCTCGTCTGTGCAGCATTAGGTCCTGTATTTGGCCAGCTCATACTATTTAAGGTGGGGACCAGTAGGGTCAATAGGCGGTGGTCGGTACAACTTGGAGCAGGATAAAATGGTGGTGGATCAATCAGATGCTTCTTGAAACATTAGGAAAAAAGACAGGTCCTATATGACGTCTCTAATAGTAACATTGTACTCCCTCAACCTCCGTCCCTCATTCATAGTCATTTCCAGCACTGCATCGCCCTTTCTACTGGCTGCCTCCCTCTCCTGCCTCTGCTATTGGTTCACTCCACTTGACTGAGCTTTTTTCCTTGGCTTATTCTCCTAAGTTTTAGTTTCCCTTGCTCTTATTCTATAATAAGAGGCACACCCTGAAGCCCAGCCCCACTTCTAGGCACTCCATTATTCTGCCTTGTTTTGTTAGTTTCCTTTCTCAAAATTTAGTCCTGGTAGCTGGAATCCTAAACACCAAGGACAATCTTTCCATAATAATTATATAGCCCTTGAGACCTGAATCCCCTATATTGGTACCTTGTCTATTCAATTGGAAATTTAGGTGCTAATTATTGCTTGGCCTGTGGTAGGCAAGGAGATGTGCTGCTCCTTTACTCTTCAAGGAAGGAACAGCAGTCCAGCTGCAGGAAGTAAGCAGTCTGCCTCTGGGTGCTGCCTCCTTTAGGGGCTGCCTCAGCTGCACAGAGCTTGGTTCATCTGAGATCATACCCTTCCTCTATTAACCTGACTCCAGTAAGACAAGGATACCATGCTCTGGCCATTTTGGACTGATGCAGGACAAGTCTGATGAGCAATATTTGCTCCAGACCTGCACACCAAGTTGGTCAAAAATTTGCTGGGACTATATCACAGATTGACTTCCCTCTCTGTCCAATCCTGCTTCCTCTTTATCTGCTCACAGGTGTTGATCCCCAAGAAATATTCTGGACTTCAAATATCTCAGACTCTACTATGATATAACCTGACTTGGAAATATCTCCCATGTTCTTCAAGTGCTCTAACTGACTCATTCCCTTTACCTTCAGTGAATTGCCACAGGGTTGGCCATTACATCTCATTTCAGTTTTAATATCTGACAGACCCTGTCCCTGATGTTTACTGCTGAGTTAGGGAGACAAAATAAATATACTAGAGTTCTGTGGAAGTATCCAACCCAGCAGGCATTCTTAACACTAGCAGAGTTTAGCCCATGTTGTGTATGAATATTGTGCCAGTGTTCTAGAGGGGCTGAACTTGAGGACCCAGAAATGGGTTCCTGAAGTTCATTGGGAGACCGCCGGAGGTCAGATGGAAGGTGGAGCTCTCAGTGCCTTGGTGAAGGACTCACTTAGGAGAGAGATGGGACATAACCTGGAAAAAGAAACCAATGCAATATATGTATAGGAGGATTATATGTGAAGTAGTAACAGGTAGGCATTCTCCCTCAAGATTGCTTCTCTACTCACATAACAAACACTTGGGCCTGAAAACATGAGACTGGAAATGCCACAAGAGAGAGAATTTTAAGGAAAGAGAGAAAAACTTCAAAATTCCTGGCTTAGAACCATAAAAATATTGGTCCAGGTATAAGACAAGAAAGACTAGAAGAATGTTGGATCCAGCAGAGTCAGTCATCTATATCTTCCCCCTCTCTGCCTCCCTCCATCCCCTTAAGAGGGCAGGGGAATAACCTGAGTGAGGTAGGGTGAGCCTTGCTCCACTTCCCTTGAGCCTGACATTTTAGTGGGGGCTGGAAGTCAAATAACAAACTTTAAGTGTAGAGGTCTAAGAGTAGAGGAGTTGTGTGTAGTAGTGTCTAGAAGAGCAGTGACTTCTGCTCTGTGCAACAACCACCTAGGGAAAGGAGGAAGAAAACAGAAGAGAAGTTCCAGTGATAGCTTCAAGGCCTTCTCAGAAGCTAGCAGAGAGACAGCTGACATCTCCAACTGATTTTCCTTTTCAAAATTGTATCCTAAATAGTGGAGTTCTGAAGACCACAGAAAGATTTCCTACAATAATTATCTGACCCTCAAGATCTGAATACTCAATGCTGGTACGTTGTTTCTTGAACTGGTGTCACCATGTTCCTTAGATTATGACTGGGTCCTGCGAGCCCTTCAAACATTGTGACTGGTTCATTCTCTCCTGACTTGGATGGTGATCTCAGCAAACATAGTGAGTAAATATGCCTGCAGATACCCCTGGGAGGAGTGGCTTCAGGCTAGTACTGTACTGCCCAATATGGAAACCACTAGCCACACATGGCAAGTGAACATTTGAAATATGGCTAGTCTGAATTCAGGTATTAGGTACATGTAAAATATACAACAGATTTCAAAGACAGTGCTTTCTCTAATATGGTTTCTAGAAAGTTTAAAATTATAACTGAAACATGTATTATATTCCTACTGGAAAGCTTTGGTCTAGAAATGCCATCTAGCAAAGCCATGATGGAATTATATTTCATCCCAGCAACACCAGCACATAATACGTAGAACCTATAAAGCAAACTGCCACTCCTATCAATGCCAAAGTCTTGTAAAAGCCTCAGAGTTTTAAACTTTAATATGAGGATAGGAAGGGTGCATGGGGGTATTCTAATTTTTTACTGAATTTAAACATGAAATGACTGAAAAATCTCTAAAGTCACTGAGTTTATATAGAAGGTTCTAGATATACTTTTTGGTTGTTAGGTAGAAATGGGTTCCAAAGAAAAATAAAGTCACATTTTTGAGGACCTGAGTTTTTTAAGTTTTGTCTCATGATATACTCCCAGTTAGTGTTTACGTAAATACTGCAATGTTTGGGACCACAGACATTAAATAGAACAAAGTGTGTGATGGATTGATGGATTAAGTATGAGACTAGATAGACAGTGACACAGATATAAGGATCTAAAAGATAGATAATGTGGCAGGAAGGACATGAGAATCAGGGTCAAGATCAAGTAGCATGTTCAGGAGTCAAGGTTAGGCAAGCAGAGTGGTCCTAGTCAATTTCATACCAGCCATCAACCAACACTATCATATGTAGATCAGCTTTCCCCTTTAAGTTTAATGGGCCTGTATTGGGGCCTGCCCAAAAAAGCAAGTTAAAACCCAGGTTCTATAAACTTTACGATTCTATGTGACACTGAGGTGTCCAAAGTGAGGAACAGTTGGTGGGAACTGAGGTTGCTGAGGGTGACGGTGCATCTCATCTACATTAGTTGTATTTCAGGCCAAGCAAACAACAAAACTACCCCAAGGGCCATCAGGCTGCAGTCACAAATATTGACTTAAACTGCAGCCTTTATTAAATACCCAATCAAATTAAATCAGTGAGAACTTAGCCAGGCAGGAAGTCCTGTTGAATCTCATTTAGGTCAATCAGTCATGGTTACTGAGACCTGACAGACATAATTTGAATTCCCTGTATGCAGGTAAAGTGCTGTTAAGGTGAATGCACAGGAGATGCGTGGGAAAGGAGATGTGAAAACCCTGGTTAGTTTCAGAGAAATTAAATGAGTCTAATCCACATGTCCTGAAAAAGGTTTAACAGGATCTTAAACCACAGTCTCATGCCTTAAATCCTAAATAAGATAAATAGTTGCTTTCAACCCTCATAGAGGATTGGTAGGTAAGAGCTTAAGTGAACTGAGCCCATCATGTTAGAACAAATGTTATTTTTGCTTGCAACAGTGGGATTTACTTACTGGTAGAGCTTAAAATGGTTAAAATGTTAGGATTTCCTAGGAATAGTAACTTTCAATGGTTTTAGGTTTCTCTGCAATATTATTACTTCCCATTTAGGCATGTTTCTGCATGTGGATATATTTAGCATCTAACTCAGTCCTGGGCTGTATACTGAGCCATGTAATAATTCAATAAAAACAATTCACTCTTAAGATTGAAATGAATGTTTTCCTAGAAACTAATTGCATTCACTTATAGTAAATCCATTAGTGAGATGGGTAGTTTGACCACGGATATCACGTGCTCTAAATTTTAATTTTGTTCTGGTTAATAGAGGAAAAAAGAGGGTAAAAAAACTGAGATGAGAAAATCTCACATTAATCGTTAGAGAATCTGGTCAAAATTTGATTCTTTGAGACTTCAAATTAGAAATAATGGAAAAGAAAGAATTGATTTCTGTGTCAGAAAAGAATTAAGCCTATTATGTTTCATGACCAAGAGCCAAATAAAACCATGTGTCTGTGACTCCCGGGAATAAGCCTCCCTGGCACCAAGGGATTACAAGCTCTAATTAGCAATGTGTTTGGTAAAAACCTCAACCAAAAGGCAGAAATATTAAATACAAATGAGTTTTTATGGCTAAGAGATTTCAAAGTGAGTCCTGAGGTAATTCCAGATGTTATGCTTATGCATGTGTCAGGAGGATCCTGTTCACTGCCACAGTAAACAGTGCCTTAAGCAGGGGTGCTCCCAAAGGCTCTAGAGATACATGGACACTATAAAGAAGGCAGACAATGCCAGGAAATTGGCACCCTATTGGTGAGTCTTCACTTGGACTATATGAAAACCTATTTCCCTGATGTATCAGAGTTAAACTTATTATAACGTTTATACATGGTTCTTCTGCCCCTTTTATTTGAAAGTATATTTAGCACTATACCCATTAAATATATGTCCTAGAGACTTAAATCTTCTAGATGTTCAGATGCTAGTTGAGCCCTGAATCTCAGCAGAGTTGCAGTTAACACCTACTCTCCAGCTGATTGGACTCACTCAGGATAACTAAAAAAAGGATGATGATGGACAATGACCATCTCAAAAAACAGAGTATCTGTAACTGTAAGCAAGACAGTTTCATCCATCTGACCCATGAGATCTAAGTCCCCTCTCAATTGGAAGCAGATTGGGTATCATCATCCCCAAATACTCAAGACTGAGGAATGACAAATCATAAAGTGGGGATTCAACTATGGACTAAAGTAGATTTACTATTATTCTAATAATGGGAGAACTTGTAAAACACTAATATAAAGACAGTGGTCCCCAGAGCTTCTAAATGGAGGGAGAGGGAAGAATAGGTGTAACATGGGGCATTCTGGGGACATGGGAAGTATTCTGCATGATATTGTAATGACGGATACAACCCATCATACGTTTTGCCAAAACCTATACAATTGTGCTGTGCAAAGGGTAAACCATAATGTAAACTATAGACCATGCTTATTAGGAATACTTCAATATATGTTCACCAATTGTAACAAATGTACCTCACTAATGAAAGATGTTGTTAATGGGGGAAAGTATGAGAGGGGAAGAGAGTGGAGCATATTGGAATCCCCTATATTTTAGATGTAACATTTATGTATTCTAAAGCTTCTTTAAAAATAAAAAATGCCAAACATTTAAAAAATAATTTTTCCACATGAAAGAGTTTAATAAAAATGTTTGCATACCAAAACAAAAAAACACAAAAAGAAACAAAAAACACCCAAACCATGTATCTATCTGCCATTTGAAATTAGTCTTAACTGAGAGAGTCCTTTGTATGATTTTATCCAACTTCTTGTCTTACAGGTCCAAATGGTGAGAACTTTGCTCAACATCCCAGCAGTCAGGTTAGAATCCAGGCTTTCCTGTTCAGCCCAATACTCTTTCTACTGTACTACAGGCTTTTATAATGTGGTAATACATTGTTTATTCTTCCTTGTTTTTGAATGGTCTATTTTTCAAATAAACATTTAGGTAACAAAGAGCTTGAAGCAAAGAATGTTGTTTATTCTTATCCCCATTTTGCTGATAAGGAAACTGATATTCAGACCCTCAATAACTTTCCCGAGGCCATGCAGATAATAAGGCACACATCAAGGGTTTCAACCCATTGACGTCTTTCTGACTCTGCAGAACAAACGTGGAACATTATGTAAATGTGTGAAATGTAATAGAATGCAGCAAGAAAAGTCATGTGAAATGGTGTACAGCTTTCAGTGCATGATTTTTTATAAAATGAAAAATAGTGCTTTCTAGTATTTCACAGGGGAAATGTAATCAAGCAATAAAAAAAGAAATGGATAAAACAGATTCTGTTATGACTTAATGGCCTAGAGTAAGCCTTTTTTATCAGACATATGTTATCACATTGTTTAGAGGCTCTCACTTTGTTTGAATCACAATGAGAATGGTACAACTATCAGCCATCTCTTGGGTAGGGAAGTACTGAAGGGCTCTTTTATATATATATTTTATATATTTAAATATACTTAGATTACCTAAAATGTTACATAAAAAATATAAGGGATTCCCATATGCCCCATTGATGTGTTCTTTAAAGAAGAAACTATACATACTAAATCTAAGAAGGACTGTGCTGTCCCTTCAGTATTTCCCCAAAACCTTATAGATTTACACAGTAACCAAACAAATTTCTAAAATATAGTTTGGGTATAGCTTATACAGAAGGAAGAAAAAATATCATGAAGGAGTTATAATATCAATTACTTTTAGCCTAAGTATATAATATAGTATATGTTAGAGTATACCTCTTCTTTCACACTCCTTAGCATATCAGAATAGTTTTCTTCATGCCCAAACCTTTCTTGGGAGAGATATGTTGCATAATTTTAAAGTAAATGGGGAAAATGAGAAATGATTTTCTAAATGTCAAACTTGTATATGTCACTAGAGATTGGAAATGGGTGCAGAATATCCAAGGGGTGAAGGAACCATAGGGGGACCAAGGCACCTGGTTCCCTTCATGCCTTATGATGATCAGGAGAAAGATAGAAGTGTGGTACTGAGCATAGAGTCACTAACCATGGAGCGGAAGGGAAGTATTTTTCAATTATTATGGAACTAAAATTATAAGCTCCATAGATTTGTGATTATAGTCAGAGTACTGTGTTTTGTTTGCTTTATTTAAAAAATTGTTCTCTTGTTCATATTTTAATTTTTTTCGGTATTTTTTTAAATGTGGCCAATTTCCAAATTTTTCAAATTTGGAGTCAGGCAAAATTTAGTGTAATTAAAAGAATAAGCAGAAGAGAGTGTATTTTTATAATTCCACATATTACTAAATATTATCAACTCTGCTCCTCATTCTGTGTACTTATTTTTCTATTCATTATATCAACTTGAAGTCCGAGTGGCAATGAACTTATCAAAATTTATGATAAGAATGCAAGAACAGTAATAAGGATTCTGAGGGCCTAAGCTAGGTAAATGGGGTGAGAGTACCTGTGGGGTCATCAAAAGTGAAAAAGTACAGACAGGGCCCTCTGGGGCACGATGTCAGTGAGGACACAGTTAAGGAGATAGAAAGGCAGATAGGTATGTCAAAATGTAGGAATTTAATGTAGAAATTTCATACAAAGTTTTGGAAGGGCTAGAGGAATAACAGAGAAAAGAAGAAAACCTGAAAGAGGGAATAGGAATAAAGGGGATACTCTGAATTAAAGAAACAATCTCCCTAGGCTGGAACCCATGGTACTGGTTTTTAAACTTTGATTTAATTTGCAAATCTTTCTTAGAAGAACACTTGTAAAGATGAAAATCAAAATGTGTATGAGTCCTGTTTTATCTTGTTGATGGTTTCAAGATACTGAGAAGAAGATCTGATTCCATTATTTTACTGGCAAATAGATAACTGAGTTTAAAAAAACAGCAAACCTTCAGAGTATCTGGGACCAGAAGCAGTTTGTCTAAGAATTCCTTTAAAAGGCAGCTAAGAACCTATTGTAGAAAAAGTAGGCCAATGAACAGAATCCAAAATATGTCTGCCTGGGTAAGAGTAGAAGACAGTTTAGAACCGGGGCAGGCCAAGGAGAACATCTGTGTTCTGTGTGAGAAGCCCAAAGGTGTGAAGAAGGTAATTAGCATTTGAGTTATTAATCAGAATTTTGGAAATCTGGCCCAAACCTGTCTAAAACTATGAAACAGATTTAGGGCATATTTAGAACCTTCCTAATTATAGTTTATTACTGCATCATAACCTAGAATATCCAGACTGATATATTAAATGTCTAAATTGATATAAGTGTGGACCTTCTATGAAATTTGTGCTATATAGTAAATTCTGTCAACCTCAGAAAAAGCTGACCTAATAAATATTCAACTCTTCATCCTAAATAAAGTGTCAATCAGAAACCCCTTTAATCTTCGCTGTATGGGGCGAATTCTGAGTTTGGAAATAAAATAACATTTATTTAGAGAAATCTGTTTTCAGATCAGTTTTTGGGTGTGTTCCATTACTTCAAAATCCTTGGCTCTGAAGTAGGTAGCATGTCTCATTATTATTCAAATTCTAGTATTCCTGGAGGCAGGTGTCTGTGCTATGGACTTAATGCTTTGGAAGAAAGAATAAGATTTCATAATACTGCCACCTCAAACATCTTTATTTTAGCAAAAATTTTATGTTAGATCATTTCTAATATTTTTTATTTTCACCATTTTCATTTGAAATTTTCTTAAATATTTAGCAAAACATTAAATGACATTGGTCCAATGGTTATTAAGTTCTCTGACCTAGTCTAAAGGATATTTTTGGCTTTGCATAGAAATTTCTTCAACCAATTTGACCAAATATATTTATTCTGTAGACCTGAGAAAGAAGTCCCCAGTGGATACTCCTGAGGACAGAATACTGAGGAACTTTTGTTTATATAACCAGAATTTATTATCTTGGAAAAATTTTAGAGATTTGCACAGTGACATGAAATTATTCATTAAGCAAATGTCAAGATACACCAAGTTATGCTGCACTAATAAAGATGCGCAGGGGCATTCTGAGCTTGCCCAAAGCTCAATACCCAGGTCTAGAAGGAGTAAACTGTTTTCATCTTACCCTAGAGTTTGAACTACCTTCAGATACCTTATCTTCTCTTGCAGGAATTTTCCTTCCAGAATGATTAGCAGTGGGACCGCCCACTCCTCTCAGAGAAACTGTCCCTTGCAGGTTTCACCATATGCCCCAATGGGGAAATCCTCTCAGAGCACACCATTACATCGTGTAAACATTTCCCAAATTCTGTGTCTTTGTATCTTAGTATCTACCTCCACCAATCTAGCCAGGTCTCTTTTCAATGCTTTCATTTTTTCTTCCACAAATGAAGAGGTGATATCTGCATGCCTTTCTGACTATTCTTTTCATCTCTTCATTTCATTCAAACAACTGCTTAAAAAGAACATTCATAACTTCACCAAAAACAGGCATTCTGAATTTCTATAAAACCCAGGAACATTCTAACCCCATCTCTCCCACTCCACAGCCTTTCTTCTACCCACAAATAAACAAATAAAATTCTCCATAATTAGAAAGTGTGGTTACATTAGAAAACAGAACACTTTGTATGCTGAAGGCTTTGTGTTCTATTACTGACTTTTTAGTTTGTGGAGAGTCCAAGAGAAAAGTTCTTGTTTTATGGCTATGTAAACTGAAGGGCCCAAATCCAGGAGGTTCTCAGGACAATGGAACAAGACTTCTAAGGACTGTTAAAATCTTACCATTTTGCATGTTGAAACAGCTTATTATATTTATATTACATATTACAAAGTTTTTAGTTCTACCCATCAAGTCACTTAAAATCGGGCTAAAATTTCTAGCCAGTTGCCTCAATATTCATGTATACCTTGGAACGCAAAATCATCCTATTTTCATTA
Organism: Dasypus novemcinctus; assembly: GCF_030445035.2. Lineage (NCBI taxonomy): Eukaryota > Metazoa > Chordata > Mammalia > Cingulata > Dasypodidae > Dasypus > Dasypus novemcinctus. Next base: position 43,543,805 of record NC_080674.1, on the reverse strand, counting down.
TTCTTTCTTTGAAAAAGTAACTATATCTACCCTTAAAAGTGATATAGAGAAACTTAGATGATGCTGCTGTCTCTGATTTTTTTGTTTCCCTTTTCTTATATTTGGAGAATTATCTTTAAATAAAGGGTAGAAGGCTTTGAAAGCAAAATGCTCCTGAAAGTTGTAAAATCAGTTATATAAGTTCATGCCTCCAATGATAAATTCTATCATGCTTTTCTAGGAAGGAAATACCTCACATGAAGTTTTTAAAAGCCAAAGTATACCACCTATGTGCATCATTGATACAAACCAGACAATGGATAACTTTATGAATAACAAAATTCATTTAGTTTCTCCATGTCAATTTTAAAAAATATCTCATTTGTTCATGTTTTCATTTATTAAAGAGAACATTCTTTTTTCAAAATCCACTTACAGCACTTAGAAAATATTAAGTGCAGAAAGTTGTTTTAGAAAATTAAAACTGTTATACAATGTTTACAGTTTTATTTCTTATGAAATGCTATTTATTATAGGTATAAAGACACACACATTATTATTATTTTTCCTTGGTAAATCAATATATGCCCTTGATGGATGCTGCCTAGATGTCAGTTTTCATAAAGAAGTAGGATATGTATATACACATATATTTATGCATATATTATAAAATATAGAATACGCAAATTTTCCTGTAAAAAGTAATGAAAATACAGCACTGCCTTTTTCAGGGTGACAACAAAATTCAAGAGATTTCAGTCTAGGGAAGATAAATAAATAAATAGAATTTATTGTTTTAATATTGAATATATATCCCTTACTTATTCCTTAGAAGTGATTAATTGAAGGAGAGGTTTTAAACAAGGGAAAAATGCTTGATGCTATAGCCCAATGGCGGGGGCAGACTGAAAGAGTATCTTGTAATGATTTGGATTTCAATGTAAGGTTCAATGAGCCCCAGAGTAGTGGTTGATGTTTAATTCATATAGTAAAAGATAAATTACAGGTAAAAGTTTTCCACTCTTCATGCATTGAACCCTACCAAGATAAAAAATAGTACACTTGCAAATGCGGTGGTTCTGCCTGGTTCTAGTCTGCTGAATGGAGAGTATCCCTCATGCCAAAGTCACAGTCTCTAGCATAGAATATAATTATTTTGAAGTCAAGTATTATTGGAGGATACAAAATCAGTTTACCAAAAGAGAAGAGAAAAATATTCCTGGGTGGTTGGTAGAGCTGTAATCAAGAGAAGGTACATAATCTGTCCAGTCTGGCCTCTCTCCAGTATAAAACCACATGTTGACGTGGGAAATGTGAGGACAATTCTGTGTATTTACAATGGTCCATGTCACACTGAGGTGGTCCATGTGGTGGTCTTGCCATGTGATCATTAATAAATTCTTCCTCATAATTTTAAGAAGATCCAATGAGCAGGGAAAAATATAAAGCTGGACAATGAAACATGAGATTGCTGGAAATATCATACTTGAGGAGTTGCTGAGAGGTCCTGGTAAGATACTAATTTCTTTTACATTTTATTCCTGAGCAATGTGAATGTGAAACAATTCACCAAAACTATTTAAAGTTATTCTTTGTGGTGTCCTGGGAAGGATCAAGTTTCCATAATTATATCTGTGGAAAATTATTGTGTGTGCATTTTCCTTGACCTTTTACTCTATTGACCCCATTTTATATATCTGTATTCTATATAAAATGTACTTTGAAGCATTTCACTAGATTGCCAGATGGGCCAGAAATGCCAGTAAAAATAAGCAAGTAGATTAAGATAGCTTCAGCATCCATTACACTAACAAGTATTCTGAGACTATCGTGGATCCTAGAATCATATAGAATCAGGTTAAAATAATTTTTTCCTCTTGCTAATTTGGGCAAGAAAAAAAAATGCGCATAAAGTAGCTAGGACTATGCCCAATGTAGAGCCAATTGTTACAGTGGTGCATCATTGGCATGTAGGTTCAGGGCACAACAGAAACTTCAAGCAAATGATTGCTTTGTGGTAGAGAGTAAAGAGTCCAGATAAGACAAATCTCCTTGTCACTTACATAGTCCAAAAGATCAGGGGTAGAAGTCTTTCATCACAGCTGTCTCTCAGGGTGATCTGGTTTGGGTAGGCAGAGAGCGGCTCTGCACACACCACTTGGGAAGGAGAAGAGAGAGAAACTTGTATTGTTTGAGTGTGATTTTTATCTACTTGGTAGGGAGTGGGTCCTGCCACTGTGAATTCCTGCCGTGATAAGCATCTAGGGCTGGTTGTTTCTGGTTTCTGGGTTTAAGGTCTGGCAGGGCCTTTTCATTAGACTTACATCTCCCCTAGGTTGTGGAGTGGCACACAACAGAAAAGGAGGTGGGGGGCAGGTGGAAGGCCAGAGGATGGCTGCTTAGTATGTGTTCGTGATTTCCCCAGGGAAGAAGGTGGGCATAGGTGAGACCTGGGTGATGGTTTGTGACTTTCCTAACACCTAACTCACAAAAAGTATTCAGTAAATGAAAATCATTTTTCAAGGTTTATATTTGCCTATTATAAATTTTGCTTCATTTCAAATATCACAGAGGACTCACCAAATTAGCTTGCTTAAGAAATGTCTGTGATCAAAAGTTTTAGTTTAGTGTTCATGCAAATCCAACTAACCTTTTGTGAGATCTGAGTATTTGACAAGTGGGCAGTGCATAGATTTTGATAGATAATGCATCTGCTTTAAAAAGGTAATAAGTGATTTAATTTTAAAGAGTTGTAGGTTTCTATGATTAAGAAGGTAGGTGTGGGTGAAAATGGGGTGAGACACTAAAGGATAAAACTTAATGGCTTGGTGAAAAACATGCTCTTGCTTTTGTCCAAGGTTAATTTTATTATCTGTATTTTAGGTCCTGTTCTCTACTGCCTTCTCAGGGAATTTGATTGAATTACTCCTGTCCTTTCCTACGTCTTCTCTCTTTCTCCATTAATGCTTCTTTCCTATTATCTCACATCTCTTTTCTCTTAAAAGGAGACCACATATAAGTCTTGAATCTGTTCATATCTCTTCTATCTTTAAATGAGGTCCTAAATACATCTTAACATCTGCCCCCTTCAACACACACATGTGCACACACGCACGTGAAGTGAGATTGAAGTGAGTCTCTAGATACCTATGTACAAAGCTGTGGTTCTCAAACTTTAGTGTGCAACAGATTAACTGAAGGAGTTTATATCAGAGACTGTTGGGCCCCAATGAAGAGTTTCTGTTTCACAAGTTCTCTGGTGATACTGATGTTACTAATTAAAAGATCACACTATATGAATGGGAATAAAATGATTGCACATCACACCTTTCAGGGAGAGTACTGTGTACATGTTGAATAGATTCCTCTTCCATTTCCTTTGTTCTAATGTAAATTATATCTGGCAGTGTGCTGGTAATCTGGTTATGTGAAAATAAAATGGCCTGATTTGAAGCATCCATTGGTTTCCAAGTGATATCAGTGAACTAGGAATTTGGAAGAGATACACATGCTCGGTTATTGCAAGCAGATTGGAACCAGATCTAGCAGTAGCTAATTAATAAAGATGTAGATAACACTTGTTGACAGAGAGGCTATGATGGAAACAGGTGAAAACAAGGCATAGTCACAGTTACCCTGTGGGATTTCCCTTCATTATCTGCTATCTTTACTATCCTCCTCCCTGCATTGATCTTTATTCTGGAGCACCCTAATATAACTTTTCTGTCTAATGCTAGAAACTATGTATCTAGATACTTTTAGAAGTCTAAATTCCCATAACTTAAGAAAATTTTTCAACTCAGATTCTAATAAAATAAAAGGTTCTGTAGAAAAATTCAGGAGTTGGGGGGAAAGTACTCTGTAAGCTCTTTCCAGAACTTCTACTTCAAACTCATATTTGCTTCATTAAGTCCAGAAATTATGAATCTAGGACACTCTCATTACACATACTTCCAATTAATAAACTTTTAAGATGTACTTAAGTATTTCCCCTCACATAAAAGTTCTTTTCAAGTCCCCAAGAGACAGGAAAGTAAGGAAACACTAAAGCTGATGAGAATTGGCAGTGACTCTTCTCTTTCAGCTATGTGACTGTAGGTCAGTCTGCTCTTTCCGGAGTATTTGATCAGGAAAACAAAGAGCTATATTGATGGAGGAGAGGGCTGATAGACATTTTCAGGCCTGCTTGTGTCCCATCAATCAAACAGCAGGTATGCTTTTTGATTGTTTTTATAAGATTATAGAACTAAACAAAAAATAATCACCTAGAATCATAGTTTACTTCCAAATTCCAGCCTCCCCAGCATCAGGCAAGGTGCTTCATCTTTCCTTGTAATGAAAAACACACCAAAATAACCTAAACATTATTTTAAAATGCAGTTTACAGGAAGAAAACACCAAGGATGAGAAAAAGTTTGCACAGATTTGTGTGTGTGGATACCGAAGAGTGAGAGAATATTCAGTGAGAATCATCAGTGACTTTCAGTTGTTCTGATTTGGCATGGACTTTATTCAGATTAACAGAATTTAATTGACATTTTATCTGTTCTAAATATTTTCTGCCAATTCAAATCCATGGCCTTATTTTCCAACTATTCAAAACTAATAGATATTACATTCCCAGATATCTAAATTAAAATGGGGGGGGGGGAAGGAGGTGATCATAAAATATTTAGTCTTGAAATCAAATTCCTTGGGGCCTTACATCTGCCTTTTCGTAGCAGAGCTAGCCATAGTATTAGTCTAAATGAATAACTTGAACCAAACAACATTTATCAATTCCCTTCCATTCCATAAGAGTGGATCAGATGCCTCCTGAAGCAGCACCAGTTGTGACGGCTGTGGGTCACACAGAGAGGTCAGGCACTGCACGGGGACCACACGGCCTAACCCCTAAGGAACATGAGAGAATGGTTCCCAGGCTCCAGACAGGATGCTGTCAAGGTCAGAGTGCAAGGGTGAAGAATCACCTGCCAGAAGAGAGCTGGAGTTTCCCCTTCGTGATCATTTTAATTCAAAGAACTTAGATTTTATTTCTCATTTATTTTATACAAAGGAGAAGGCAGCAGTCAAGAGGCTTAACATGAAAGTCTGTTCAGGAAAACAGAAGTCTAGTTCTGGTCTGGAATTTCCCCTGATTCTACCCAAGATAATGGGTTGCCTTTATGGAAAGGCGTGGGAGTGGTAGCCTGATGGTACAGAATTGAGAAATAGTTTCTTGGGGTTTACCAAGAACAGGTGAAGGTTTGGACAAAACTGATTCTTAATCTTAAAAAACAATGTGGTTTAGCCCTGGTCATATGCTGATGAAGAAAAGCCTTCCCATGACTAATAAAGTTCTTATACTCTGTAACTTCCTCAAGGTATATTGCATTTACCCCTCTTTTGCCCAGTATTTATTTGTGTAAAGTATCTTAGCAAACATAGTTAGGATTTATGTGTTCATCATATGACATGAGGAACTAGAGAAAAACTGCTACAGTATACAGTATCCTATGCCTCAAGAAGATGGAGTCCCAGGGGGGAAAAGAGTGTTGAAGTGGAAAAGAAGAGGAATAGGCAAACTAATCCCAAATGATTCCAGAAGGAAATAAGTGAGGATTGACTTTAAGGAAGTAATGATAAGATAATGTGTCCTGGTCGGAGTCCCCTGGATTTTCCCCATCTCGTTTTACTCATACTTCTTCCCCTTCTACTTGTAGATTGTCCCCAAATTATTCAACATTTACCAATCCTCTTTTCCTCTGTGTAACTGGTTCCTTGAGGGACTTTCTTCCTCTATTGTGTGAATGACTGATAGGAAGTTAATATGTAAGCCACTTTCAAGAAAATTCCCACTTTGCAAGGAAATATTTCAGGGATTCTCTTAAGATAAATGACTACATCTATATTAATGGAATTTCCAGGCCATTGGCAGACAGAGGATTTATTCTGAGGCAAGATTTTTGCAATGCTCTTTATATTAGTTGGGATTCTCCAGCGAAACCAAACTGACAGGATTTATTATAAAATTGGCTCACGCAACCATGCGGATTTGCAAGTCTGAGTTCTATAAGGCAGACAGCAAGCTGGAAACTTTGAAAAAGATAATTGTGAAATCTGCCAAACTCTGTAGGGAAGGCTGCAAGCAGGGATTTCTCATGAAGATCAAACTGTATTGCCCAGGAATAGCTGGCTGGTTGAAAAAGAGGCAGAAACTCTCCGTTTTTTTTAAGTCTTCTAACTGATTGCATGAGGAAACTCCCCTCATTTCTAAGGGTCTCCTTCCTTGGTTATAAATACAATCATAAATACAATCAGCCTTAGATGCAATCAACTCGCTGTAGATTAATCCAGCAAAAAATATCTTCACACTAACAATCAGAAAAGTACTTGCTTGACCAAACAACTGGACAACATAACCCAGTAAGTTGACACATGAAATTAGCCACCACCCTCGTAAATTTGCACCACATACTTCTAAGGAGCCTTGACCTAAATATATATACATTAATATAAAATCTTGGATTAATTCAGATTAACCAAAAGAACATAAAGAAGAGGTTTTTAAAAATCCCACTTTTTGGGAGGCTATACAATTTAACTCATTGTTCAACCTTTTGAGTGATTTTATACTATAGGACTTCAAATTTATTTCCTGCAATATAAATATATTTTAAAAACCTTCTGAGATCTTAGATAACCATGTTTTTCTTCTCCATGCAAGGTGTAGAGGATGATATGATTATGCTTTTCAACTCTTCTTGCAGGCTGTGTCTTATCAGACTTTTCCTCTTTTTAGTCTCTCCTTACCTGTCCTTGTCCCTTACCATGGAATTTTATTGCCAGCAACATTTGTCTGTTTCTAACAACGGAAATAATCACCACTTATAACTTCTATTGTGTCTGATCTATTTATAGTGTTGGCACCAAGACACAGAGAATTGCTGAATTCAAGGAGTTAGTGGAAAAACTTCTCTTTGGGAATTTCACAAATTTCCCTTTTAGTTTTCCTTATTGGCCATGCTGATTGTATACTCTTGATTCTCAAATATATTTTAGATGGATTTAGTTCTCCTTCCACTAATTTCCATGTTTCTTGGCTTTTCCTTCCTTATTCTTTTTCTATCTTTCAAAACTATCTTCTTGGACTTTTCCCCCTACAGACTATCTACACATAAGCTTTGCAGGAGAAACAGGTTTAAGGTTTAACAACATTAAACATCAGTGAGACCAGGCAGTCTGATAGCGATTTCTCAGTGATCTTCTGGTTCTGTTTTCTTAACCTTTTGAAAAAGAAATGCCCATAAACAAATCATTTACATACTTAGAATATGTCTCTCTAGATATCTTTGTCTACAGAGTAATTTCAACTTTCAAGAGACCTAGGCTATGGATAGCTACCCCTGGCCATTCTGTTGGTCTTAAGAAAACACAGGGGCACTAGTCTTTGCCAATATAGCTTGTTCCTGTAAGAAGATATTACAAAATCTGACAAATCATTTCCAGCCCTGTCTCTCCTCATTCTCCCAGACAGATCCTCTTCATTTCCTTATCTCAAAAACTGAATCACCCTTATTTCTAGCACCCTTATTTCTTATTTTAACCATGGTTAAAATCTTGAGGTACATTTGCCTTCTTCTGGCTCTTCTTCTTTGCCTCTGCTCTCTTGTTCATCCCTTCTGATCCATTGCCATGTCTCAATGAGTATCTCTCCAAATAGGTACTCTTTTTTATATGTTACTCTTTCTTACAGTCTCTTAGTCATTACCATGATACAGACTTTCACCTTCTTTTGCCAGAAATAATGTGAACTCATCTCCCTGCCTCCTCCCATTCCTCCTGCCTCCCCAATGTCCTCTTCCACACTCTCAAAGTGTTACTCTGTCTAAAACTGCCACTATGAATATGAAATTCTCCCATTATATATCCTGAATTTTGAAAAAATCAACTTAGTCTGATAATTAAAGTATAATTTAACCAGAGTTGAACATTTCTATCTCTTCTTTCACTATCAACCTGTGCAATAAGTGAAATGAATGATGTTTTTTCCCGGAACATGCCTTAGTGGTTCTGTTCTAGCAGTTACCCTTTTCCATTCCATTTTTACCCTTCTTTAAGACCTATTTCAAATAACACTTCATTTATTATGTCTTTTCCATAACTACCTCTACTACTTATGCCCCTTTTCCTCTCTGCAATAGTCTTTGGAGAGGTCACACAATAAAGGTTCAGACAGACCTCGATTCAGAACCCTAAATTTGCCTATGACTAATTTTATGAGTTTGGTACAATTATGTATCTTCTTTGAATGGAGATAATAATACTTTCTTATAACGTGAAGATTAAATGAACTCATCTGTATACACTACATACATAGCCTTGGGATATAATAAAGATTCTACACACATTGCTCTTTCTTGGTAACTCATCTTTGGTATTAATTACCTTCTTCCTTGCATTCTAACCAATTGAAATTTTGGTCTATTTTCTACTCATTTGAACATTCATTGAAGGCATTCCTTATTTTTTAATATTCATATGGAAGTAGAATACTTAACAGGAGATTGTGCAAAATGATGAAACAAATTCTTTTGGGATGAATTAGATCCCCAAATGGATTTAACATGTGAATATGTGGCAACAGATGGTCTGACCACTTGATATATCTCAGGGCTGCCAGGTTTCTGTTAACCACAACTAAAGGCATTTACTTGAATTGATACTCTGTATAAGCTTATCTGATCTCATAACCCCAAAATATAGGGCAAGAATTAGAGAGCAGGAAGAAATGAGAAACAAGAATGGAGTTGACTAACAAAAGGATGATGACAGACAATGCTCATGCCACGAGGCAGAGAGTGTCTGCAATTGGAAGCACTACAATACCATCTATCTGCCTGGTGGGATCTAAGCCCTCACTCTATTGGAGACAGGTGGGCATCCCTATCCCCAAGTCCTCAAGACTGAGGAATGAACACACGTAAAGGATGAAAGCAACTATGGACTAAAGCAGACTAATGATTATTCTAGTAATGGAAGAACTTCTATCACTGATATAAAGGCAGTGGCCCCCAGAGGTTCTGAGCAGAGGAAGAGGGAAGAATGTCATACAGGTCATTAAACATTTTGTCAAAACCTATAAAATTATGCAAGGCAAAGTATAAACTATAATGTAAACTATAGTCCATGGCTAGTACAATGCTTCAATATGTGTTCATCAACTGTAACAAATGTACCACACTAATGAAAGATGTTTTTAATGTGGGACAGTGTCAGAGGGGGAAAAGTGTGGGGTATATGGGAATCCCCTATATATATATTTTTAAGATGTATTTATTTATTTCTCTCCCCTTTCCCCCCGACCCCGGTTGTCTGTTCTCTCTGTCTATTTGCTGCATCTTCTTTGTCCACTTCTGTTGTTGTCAGTGGCACGGGAATCTGTGTCTCTTTTTGTTGCGTCATCTTGTTGTGTCAGCTCTGTGTGTGTGGCGCCATTCCTGGGCAGGCTGAACTTTCTTTCGCGCTGAGCAGCTCTCCTTACAGGGTGCACTCCTTGTGCGTGGGGCTCCCCTACGCGGGGGACACCCCTGTGTGGCACAGCACTCTTTGCACGGATCAGCACTGCGCATGGGCCAGCTGTACATGGGTCAAGGAGGCCCGGAGTTTGAACCGTGGACCTCCCATGTGGTAGACGGACACCCTAACCACTGGGCCAAGTCCACTTCCCATCCCCTATATTTTTAATGTAACATTCATGTAATCTAAAGCTTCTTTAAAAATAAAAATATATTTTAAAAAAGAATGGAGGTGGACTACTGCCCCTGCAATTTTCCCTTAACACGTACAGTCAGGATGAGTCAGTACTGGGGAAAATAACTGTAATATTTAATTTTGTGAGATTAGAAATTCAAACTCTTTCAATTATCTGTATTTCTAAATAAAACAACTTATATAATGAACATAATCTAGGCATGTATTGATCACAGATTCCTCTGCTACTGCTTTAGGAGACCAGAAATAAGTTAATCTTGTGATTCAAATATGCCTTGACTTCATTTAGTAGGTGGTAGGAATTCTATCCAATACATTGTGTTTCACATACTTTTGAAACTGGAAAAACTGAAATGTTTTTACATGGATTAGAACTATCTAGAGTCTGAAGACTTTGGAATGAAAGGGAGGAAGTCCATACATTTTCTGCACTAGTGGAAACTACTAAAGGGTATTTGTGGCTATTTGGTGTTCTAAACTCTGTGAAAATTAAATCATAAAGTAAACTTTTGCTTTTATGGAAGTCCAATCACTGTCATCTTTGCATGGAAGAGATTGAATAAAGAAGGATCTTTGATGGGCCCTTTGAAATCCTTGTCTGAAAATCACTCCTAATGAATTCCATGATTAACTGAATCTAGAATAGCTCTTCCATCAAGTGTCATTTCTTATGGAAAGGTATTCTGAACAAAGAAAAACAAATATGCCAAGAAATGGTGAAACAACTCCTGTGACTTGGGTTTCTGGAAGGTGTGATCTGTTTATTCCATTTCACACTCTTACAGTCAGTAGTCATGAAATACTTGTAATTTTTTTTTCAGATATTCTTGTCACTAATTTCTTTATAGCTCTCCTATTTTTTGCTGGGGGATAAGGAGAGGATATGGCCTTCTTTTTATTCCAGTGAATTTGCTATCCATCTTGCATTTTATTCTTCCTAATTTTTCTTATTGTATCATGTAATTTGAAGTCCTAATACTGAGTAACTTCACAAATGTCTTGATGTGGAACTCTGTCCTTGGAAAGTAGAGGTCCTGACACTCTGCTTTGAAATGTGTGTTTTTGGGTATGCTATAGGATCTCTTGGCCTCAACTTTCCATCTTGCAATGGGACTAATAATTTTGTTCTGAATATCTCAGTAAGGGTAAAATGAAAATCACTGGTAGTGTGACTCCTCCAATTTCATTTTTTCTTTTTCAATATGTTTTTGGCTTTTTTGGGCCTCTTGTATTTCCAAATAAATTTCATAATTAGTTTTTCCAATTCAGTAAAAAATGCTGTGATTTTTTATTGGGATTGCCTTAAATCTGTTGATCAGTTTGGGTAGGATAGACATCTTAATGATGTTTAGTCTTCCAATCTATTTAAGTCTTCCTTGATTTCCTTTAACAGTGTTGTATAGTTTTCTGCATCTAAGTCAGTTCTATTTTTAGTTAAATTTATTCCTAGGTATTTGATTCTTTTAGTTGCTATTGTAAATGGGATTTTTTTCTTGGTTCCTCTTCAGATTGTTCATTATTGGTGTGCAGAAATGCTACTGATTTTTGCACATTGATCTTATAACCTGCGGCTTTACTGAGCTAATTTATAAGCTCTAGAAACTTTGCTGTAGATTTCTCAGGGCTGTCTATGTATAGGATCATGCTGTCTACAATAGTGTAGTTTTTACTTCTTCCTTTCCAGTTTGAATGCGTTTTATTTCTTTTTCTTGCCTAAGTGCTTGAGTAAGTACTTCTAACACAATGTTAAAGAGAAGCAGTGAAAGTGGGAAATCCTCGTCTTGTTCCTAATCTTAGATGGAAAGACTTTAGAATTTTACCGTTCAATATGATGTTAGCTGTGGGTTTTTATACATACCCTTTATTATGTGAAGAAGTTTCCTTCGATTCCTGTCTTTTGTAGTGGTTTTATCAAGAGAGGGTGTTGTATTTTATTGAATGCTTTCTCTGCATCTATAGAGATGATCCTGTGTTTTTTTTTTTCTTTTGATCTGTTTATGTGGTGTATTACATTGATTGATTTTCTTAAGTTGAACCATCCTTGCATACCAGGGATGAAACCCACTTGCTCATGGTATATAATTCATTTGATGTGTTGTTGAATATGGTTAGCAAGTATTTTGTTGAGGATTTTAGCATCTAGTTTCATTAGAGAGCTTGGTCTATAATTTTCCTTTCTTGTGGCATCTTTGTTTGGCTTTGCTATTAGAGTGATGTTGGCATCATAGAATGAGTTAGGCAATGTTCCTTCCACTTTTATTTTTTGGAAAAGCATAAGCAGGATTGGTGTTAGTTCTTTCTGAAATGTTTGGTGGAATTAAACTGTGAAGCTGTCTATTCCTAGGCTCTTCTTAGTTGGGAGATTTTTGATGATTAACCCTATCTTGTTCCTTGTGATTGGTCTGTTGAAGTCATCAATTTCTTCTTTTGACAAAGTAGGCTGCTTGTGTGTTTCTAGGAATTTGTCTGTTTCCTCTAAATTATTCATTCTGTTGGCATATAGTTTTTCAAAGTATCCTCTTCTGATATTCTTTATTTCTCTCTTTTTTTCCTTGTTAGTCTAGCTAAGTAAGGGTTTATCAATTTCATTAGTCTTCTTGAAAAACTAGCTTTTGTGTTTTTTTTAAAATTCTTTCTAGTTCTTTATTTTCAATTTTATTTAGCTCTTCTCTAATATTTTTTATTTCTTTATTTCTACTTCCTTTGGGGTTGGTTTATTGTTCTTTTTCTAATTCCTCCAGGTATACAGTTAGGTCTTTGATTTGAGCTCTTCTTTCTTTAATAAAGTCTTTTATGGCTATGAATTTCCCTCTCAGTACAGTTCTTGCTGCATACCATAGGTCTTTTAAAAAAAGATTTATTTATTTATTTATTTATTTATTTATTTCTCCCCCCTTCCCTCCCCACCACCCTGGTTGTCTGTTCTCTGTGTCTATTTGTTGCATCTTCTTTGTCCACTTCTGTTGTCATCAGCGGCATGGGAATCTGTGTTTCTTTTCATTGCATCATCTTGTTGTGTCAGCTCTCTGTGTGTGTGGCGCCATTCCTGGGCAGGCTGCTCTTTCTTTTGCGCTTGGTGACTCTCCTTATGGGGCACACTCCTTGTGCGTGGGGCTCCCTTATGCAGGGGACACCCCTGCATGGCACGGCACTCCTTGTGCGCATCAGCACTGCATGTGGGCCAGCTCCACGTGGGTCAAGGAGGCCTGGGGTTTGAACCGCGGACCTCCCATGTGGTGGACGGACACCCTAACCACTGGGCCAAGTCTGCCGCCCCCCTACCATAGGTTTTGATACATTGTGTTGCCATTTTCATTTGTTTCAAGGTAGTTACTGATTTTTTTTGAGATTTCCTCCTCGACCCATTGTTTTCAAAGAGTGTGTTATTTAACCTCCACAACTTTGTGCCTAATCTGTTTCTCTGCCCCTTACTGATTTCTAGCTTCATTACATGTGGTCAAAGAAATTACTTTGTATAATTTTAATCTTTCTGAATTCATTGAGAGTTGTTCTGTGGCCTAACATGTGGTCTATCCTGGAGAATGATCCATGTGCATTTGAGAAAAGTGTATATCCTGCTGTATTTGGGTGTAATATGTGGTCTCTCTCTAAGGCAAACTCAGCAAATAAATGCATTATCTTCTCCCCAGCATGGGGCATGACTCTCGGGAATGAACCTCCCTGGCACTGATGAATTATTACCAAGTACCAACTAGAAATGCAACAGAAAAAGACCTTGACCAAAAGGGGAAAAGGGTAAAGAAAAATGAATTTATATGGCTAAGAGACTTCAAAATGAGTCAGGAAGTTATTCCAGAAGTTACACTTATGCATGTCTCAGCAGGATCTCATTGAATGCCAAAGTAGTTACTACTACAAATAGCAGGGCTCCTAAGGGTTCTGGAGACATCCAGACACTATAGTCAGGGCAGATAGCTTAGGACTTTGGTATGTTGCAAGTGGACCCTACTTTGGAATTTATGCTCCCCAATGTGATGGAATTGGACTCAGCTGTGATTTCCTTACACATGACTCTTCTGTCCTATTTGAACCTATCATTAGTACTAGAGTTGGTAGACTTAAATCTTTGGGCCATCCATGTGCCAGCTGGGCCATGAAACTCAATGGAGTTGCAACACCTACTCTCCAGTTCATTGGTCTTACCTGGGACAGCTAACAAGAAGGTGATGATGGACAGCTACCATGACAAGGAACCAAGAAAGTCTACAACTGAAAGTAAGAAGGACCTATTCATTGGCTCTATGGAATCACAATCCCCTCTTAATTAGAGGTGGAGTGGACACCACCATCCCAGAATCCTCAGGATTGGGGAATGAACTGCGGACTGAAGTAAATTTACTGGTATTCTTCTGTAGAGTTATTGTGATTCTGGCAATGATAGAAATTGTATCACTGATGTGGAGGCAGCTGCCACTAAGGTTCTGAGGGCAGGAAGAAAGAAAAATAGGTATTATATGGGGGCATTTTTGGAACTTGGGAATTGTCCTGAATGTCATTGCAATGACAGATGCAGGCCATTATATATGTTTCCATAACCTACAGAATTGAGTAGAAGAGAGTTTAAGCAACAATGTAAACTTCAATCCAAACTTTGTGTCAGTGCTCCAAAATGTGTTCATCAATTGCAATGAATGTACCTCACTTATGATCTATGTTGTTAATGTGGGAAAATGTGGGTGGGAGGGGTAGGGAGTGGGGTATATGGGAATCCCCTATATTTTTTATGTGACATTTGTGTAATAAGTATATTTAAAAATTATAATAATAAAAGTAATAAAAATCATTGATATCAACATGTGCTTAAAAGGTGAAGTCAGAATACAAACTCCAAGGTCTGTTTCTTTAGATCTTATAGATTTTATTTTTCATCATGTGAACATTTTTCCTTCTCTTACAAAATTATTTCTATCACTAAATATTCTCCATATTCTTTTTTATGATTGGCATAAAAATGTCTAGCCAGTCTAATTTTTCTACATTTATTTTCATATTGAATGTGAATAGCAAGAAAAAAAAACATTTTATGGAGAGATTTTTTATAATATGATTATCCCATTGAGTGTGGAGAGACAAAAGGGAATTTTTATTGTACTGTGTATACACACACACACACACACACACACACACACTTAATTCTGCCTGCCCAGTTCAACCCATGATACCTAAAATACAAATCTTTATTATAGTTAGGTATGGGGTGGTAAGAGGAATGAAAGAAATCTGGACATGGGCCTTTAATATATATGAGGGATAGACACTGGTAAGATTATAAAATATGGTATTTCTTTAGCCTTTGTTTTAATTTCTTAGGCTGCTTAAAGAAGATACCATGAAATTCATTGCCTTAATCAATTGGAATTTATTAGCTTAAAGTTTGAGGCCATGTGTGACAGTTTGAAGCAGAGTGGACCCCAGAAGATAATGTCCTTAGAGCTAATCCATTTCTGTGGATGTAAACCTATTGGAGGTGATCTTTGATTAAATCACTTCAGTTAAGGGCCTTTGATTAAATTGCCTATCCCAGGGTGGGTCTTAATTCTCTTACTAGAGTCCTTCATAAAAGGGAGAAGCATTCAGAGACATAGAGAAAAATTCCTAGAAACTATGAGAGGTAGCTCTGGAAGCCAGAAGCTGAAAGCAAAGGAACCTGAAGGAGAAGGCAGAGACCAGCAGACACCATCATTGTGTCCTGCCATGTGGCTGATCATCCATAGCTGTAGCTCCAGGAGAAAGCAAAACAATACCTTGATTTGGACATTTTTCTCAGCCTCAGACCTCTAAGCTTATATGTAAATAAATCCCCATTATAAAAGTATATTGCCTTGGCAGCCTTTAGCTAACTATAACACCATGAAAATGTCCACATCAAGTCATCAGCAAGGCAATGCTTTCTTCCTGAAGACCAGCTGCTGGTGATCCTGGACTCCTCTTTCCAGTGGCAAGGCATGTGGTGGCTTCTGCTTGTCTCTGCCTTCTCTTTTGGGTTTTGTTGATTTTAGCTTCCTTCTTCAGTGGTTCTCTCTCCATCTCTATTCATCAGGTTATAAAGGACTCCAGTAAAAAGATTAAGACCCACCTTAGGCTATTCTTTAACTGAAGTAGCCTCATCAAAAGGTCCTGCTTATAATAGGTTTACCCCTGCAGGAATGGATTAGCTTTATGAACTTGGTTTTCTTGGGTACATACAGTTTTAGATCACTCGAGACTTAGATCAAGACTTCTATACCTTGGCCCTATTTATATTTGGACCAGACAGTTCTTTGTTTTGGTGGTCTGTCCTGTCCATTGTAGATTATTTATCAGCATCTCTGAACTCTATCTACTGATAACTCTGCTAACCCCATCTGAGGCTATTAAAAATATCTCCAGACAATACTAAATGTAATTTTGTAGGGCAAAAGTGCACCAAGGAACTTCTGCTCTTGGATAACCTCAAACTAGAATGAAAATCCACACATATTAGAATGAAATCTAGAATGAAAACTCACACATACCTTTTCCTTCTCAGCTACTTTTGTGATTGATAAACAGACTACAGGACAATTGAAGCTGATTTATATTCATTTATCACCAAAGATAATTGATGACATGTGCTTTTGGGAATACCACAGGATCTTAGAGTAGCCTTTTCACTAATGTCAACTATATACAGATGACCCTTATGAAAATATGTTTATGCAATGAGAGGAGTTCACACTTCCAAACACATTCCTGTTCTACCTTCTCTTGAGTGGTTGTGAACTCACACTTAAGTAAAAGGGAAAAGAATTTTAGTAGCCACATCTCCAGTTAGGATTTCCACTTTTAATGGCCTGATGAATTTTGGCCTGCCTCTTTCCTGAAGCATTGTCTTGACTCTTCAGGGTTTCATTATACGTTCTCTTACATCATTATAACATATACCTTGGATATCAATTATATATTGTCTTATATGATCATCTGATAGTAAAATAAATGTTAGCATTGGCTTCCAGTGAGATGGCAAGCTCTCTCTTTATCTCTTACAATATCAAATATAGTGTCATTAATACAGAGCATAGTTTTAGAGACAAAGAGATCTTGGTTCTATGCAAGGGATGGGTAAACTTACACAACTACTCAGTTTCTACACATAGAGAGACCTGATATGATACCATATGCTGGAATTATACAAGTAGCTTCCCTTGCATTCAAAACAACCAACTGTTTAGAATTTGGCTTCCTATTTAATTTGCCAATTTGCCTAGGAAGAAAAAAATACACTGGCTCTGCTAACCTGACTGGGGAAGCATGAGGTTTCTATAGTGCTTACACTGGTCTCTTGTGAGCCTGATTTATATGACTGTTTAAGAGATGAATCTGATTTCTGAAACATAAAGCTGACTTTGGAATGTGGGGATTGACAGGGAAAATACCACAATATACTGCTTAGAGGCCCTTACTGGAAACTGCCAACCTCCCTTCAAGGTTTTGGCAAATTTCTAGTCACTTGATAAACTGGAACCTGAAGGAGTACAGAATGAATATAATGCAGAACTTACCTGTTTTATTTTCCTCATTACTAAAGCAAATGCCATACACTGGGTTGGCTTAAAGAACGGGAATTTATTGATTCATGGTATTGAGGCTAGCAGAAGACCAAATGAAAGTATCATCAAGGTGATGCTTTTTTCCTGAAGACTGGCATTGTGGGGCTGGCTGCCAGGAATTCTTTGGTCTTTGGCTCCTCTGTCATATAGTAATGTACATGGCAGCCTCTATTCACCCTTCTCTTTGGAGTTCTCTTGACTTTCAGCTTCTGCTTGCTCCCTGTGGCTTTTTCCACACTCCGTGACCTTCCTTATAAGGCCATCAGTATTAGGATTAAGACTCATTCTGGGACACACCATACCTTTTCTAAAGTCCTATTAACAAGAGTTCACACCCACAGGAATTGATCAAGTTTAAGGGTGTGTTTTCCAGGGATACATAGCTGCAAATCACTACGTTGCTCTATAGGAGTTTATCCTCAAGCAGTTTTTAGATTATTCATTTGCTAAATTTTAGTTTTCCTTTTTTATAATTAGAAGTGATTTAAAGTGGTCCAATAAGTGCTTGTGGTTTTGTTTATTTAAATAACCTAAGAAAGTAGCATTGTATATACAGAATGATTTCAGACGATTTCAAAGTTTTAGACTTTAGTAAGCAAGTCAAAAAAGTTTCTCTGTATGCTATTCTTAGATTTATGGTCTGTTTTACCTGGAGAGAAAATTCAAGATGATTTTGTGAGCTGAATTTATGAAAATCCAATGCTCCATATTTTAAAAGATATTTACTAAAGTTTGAAAATAATAATCCAAGTAACTATTGAATTTACTATATTAATAAATATATTTTTAACTTAGGACATTATCAGAATTATATATTGATAATGGAAATTCTTCTTTGGCTTTGATCTTCTGTGTTATTTTTAGAAAAAGTCATTCTTCATTATAGAAACACAATTTACCAAGACTTTGAGTCTAGTGATTGACTTTCCCTGGCTACCACAATACCAGTTAGGAGTAAAAGTGTTATGGTATTTCCAATAACAGCACAGCATATTCTTATTAGGGATAACACCAATATAAACAATAATTTCTTGAGAATTTACCGTATGTCAGGATCAACCTTAAATTCTCATAAATAATCTCCTTAAATTTTCAAACCAAGCAAATGAACTAGATATTGTCTTATGGTACAAACTAAGAAACTAAAGCATAGGAATGTCATGATATTTAAATAAGTTTATCTAGTAAGTGACAGCACTAAAAAGAGATCATGTATTTGCTGTTATCTCTATTCCACCCCAGAATTTATTATAGTTGAGAAGATATGTTAAAGCAGAGGTTTTCAAATTCCCTGAGCCATCTCTCACCCAGCACTAGATCATTATAATTCTAAGCCACAAGAGAATGCATTGAAGTAGTAACTTGCTGGCTATAGCTTACAGAGGTCATGCAGCTTAAAAATGACTTTCTGGGCATTTATGTTATTTAATTCTTTTATTCTAATGGATTCCTTATTTTCTGTTACCATCCAATGAATACCAAATCACTTTAGATGAAGAGATCTGAAATGATGTGGGTCTGAACTGGTTTTCAGTCCTGGATTTCCAAACAATATTTCTAGGTCCTTCAGGAAATCCATGGGAGTGGCCTGTCTATAAGTCCTTTATAACAACTTCTCTTCATTTGTTTTTGATAGTGGAATAATTTATGTGATAGTTTGAGACTTTTATGGACCCCAGAAAGTTATGTCTTTAGAGCTAATCCATTCCTGTGGGTATAAATGTATTGTAGGTGGGATCTTTTGATTAGATTACTTCATCATCACCCATCAGCCAGGATGGGTCTTAATCCTCTTACTAAAGTCCTTTATAAACAGGATGAATACTGGGGTGGGGGGAAAGAAAGAGAGCAAGAGACCCATAGAAGCTAAGAGAAGAAACCACAGGAGCTGAGAGAAAGTCAGAGGAAGCCAGAAGCTGAAAGAAAAGTGTTAGAGTTTCCCCCTTACAAGGTTTGGAATAATTAACAAGTCATAGGGCTCTGACTCCATTCTGATCCATTGAGCAAGCTGCCTATGGCGGGCTAGGAGGCAGCCCATCTCCTCCCAAGAATGAATAAAGTAGAGCAGATAAGGACAGATAAGGGCCTGTATCCCAGGCAGCACCAACCCCCTCACATTCCAAGACCTCCTAGCCCACTTCCCCCGAGCCATTTGACCCCAGGCTGTACTCTGCTTCCTCTCCTATTGATGTACTGTATGAAATCATACCCACTACCCTACAGGGGTGGGCTGATGTCTCTCTTTAGATCCCACTGAGCAGATGAGGGAGGCCTGAAGTCTATTTTTCAGACCCCCTCCATTGGGAGAGCTTTCCAATAAACTTCCTGCCTGCAATCCACAGTCTCCATGTCCCAGTGAGTTCCTTTTTTCTCTAACACAATGAAACCCAGAAGAGAAGAGAGAGACCAGCAGAAGCCACCAAGTGCCCTGTCATGTGATAGAGCTCAGGATCACAGGCAGCTGGTCTTCAGGAAGAAAAGCATCTCCTGATAAAGCCTTGATTTGGACATTTTCAAGGCCTAAGAATTGTAGGCTTATAAGTTAATAAATCCCCATTGTAAAAGCCAACCCATTTCTGGTATATTGCATTTTGGCTGCCTATCAGACTAAAACACTTTCATATATTTCATTTGATGAAAATCATTTAGCTATTTAAACAAAAAATTTAAAAATCACCTCTCCTGTTGATCTCTGTTTTTAACAGAAGAAGTTGAAGACTGGGAGAGTTTAAACAGCTAGCTAAATATCTTACAGCTCGTATGGACCCAGGTCTCCTAAGTCCCAGTAAAGCATGTTTTCCAGCACCCCATGTTGTTGGCCTGTTAATTCAGGGCAAGTGTGTTGTATTTGGACCATCAAAGCATGGTTGTCCTTCTGCAGGCCAATTCCAGGGACCTTGGTGACCTGCCTAACACCCATCTCTACTGGAACAGCAGAGGCTCATGGATTTTGCTCTTATGCTTGAACTCCACTTGCATAGACCTTACATATAATCTGTCCTGCTCTCTTTAAAGGCATCCTTGAGTGTTAACACTGTACCTGCATGTTATTTAGGGCCAATCATTGCTCATATATTTTACAATGAAAATTTGAATTGGAAATACAACTAGGCAACCTGTTTCATTCAACAGATATTTTCTGGTGCCTATCATGTGACAAAATTGTTCTGAGTACTGAGGATACATTAATATACAAAATAGACAAAAAGCCCTGATGTCATGGAACCTACAGACAATAGAGTAGAGAAGTGAGTACACAGTATTTGATGGCTTTAAGTGCCAAAGGGATAAATTAAGCAGGAAAGAGAGATGAAAAACACTGAGGGGCTGAAGTTTCACACTGAATGACTACGATATAAAATAGACAACATTTGGATCAAGACCTGAAGGAGGTGAGGAAGCAAGATACACAGCTATCAAGGAGGAAAGATGCCCAGTAGAGAGAACAGCAAGAACACCAGCATTGAAGTGGTAGAGTGATTGGTGTGTGTAAAGAATAACCAAGAGGACAACGTACCTGGAACGGAGCAGCAAGTTTGGAGGAATAGTAGGAGATGAGGGCAGTGCAGTGAGGGGGTGAGTGTTGAAACCACAGCATTAGATAACAACTTGATAAAGACATTGGCTTTTATCTGCTACTTTTCTAGACAAATATTTGTGTTTACTCATCCTAAGTTTATTTGTATCTGTTAGGGATGATGGAATAGCTCACCTTATCTACTTTATTTTGAGACCTATCAGCAGGGGGATTACTTAAATTAGATAAAAATTTGCAAGATGCTATAATTTCTTAGATTTATACAAATATAGCTAATCATAATTTAAAGACTAAAGAGGATGTATAAGTATAAAAGTAATTTAAAAACAGTTATTTTGGGAAGTGGACATGGCCCAACTGATAGAGTATCTGCCTACCATATGGAGGGCCCAGGGTTCGATCCCCAGGGCCTCCTGACCCATGTGGTGAGCTGGCCCCCACGCAGTGCTGCTGCGCACAAGGAGTGTGGGGCCACGCAGGGGCGCCCCTGCATAGGGAAGCCCCACAAACAAGGAGTGCGCCCTGAGAGGAGAGCTGCCCCGCATGAAAAAAAAGCACAGCCCACACAGGAGAGGCACCACACACATGGAGAGCTGACACAGCAAGATGACACAACAAAAAAGTGATGCAGTTTCCCAGTGCCACCTGATAATACAAGGGGACAAGAAGAACACACAGCAAATGGGCACAGAGAGCAGACAATGGAGGAGGAAGGGGAGAGAAATAAATAATAAAATAAATCTTTAAAAAACCCAAAAAACAAATAACAGTTATTTTTAGGCTATCTTTATTGTTACATTAGTAAAAGACCTAATGAGAATCACTTAAGCTCAAATCTTTCATATTTCATATTGCAAAATATTTTTCTTGTTATGATTTATGTTTGTTTCTAAAAAAGCAAATTCATTTTAGGAAATTATGGGTCCTGGTCTACTTTCTTTCTTGGCCACTTTTATTGATCTTGGTGATTTTCAATAGACAGAAAAGAATAGACACTCACCAGAAAACTAAGTTCTCAATGCCAAAGTGTATATATAATCTAGCACCAATATTTTTCCTTCTTTTTAGAATTTACTTTATTTGAAGGGGTTGTGTGCCTTGCCTATTGTGTTCAGATGGCTCTAGAGCCCTCAGGAGCACTCTTACTTAAGATTTTGTTCCCAGTGACAGTTAATGAGATCTGCCTGAGACATGCGTAAGTGTAACTTCTGGAATGAGCTCTCTACTCATTTTGAAATCTCTTATCCATAAAAACGCTTTTGTATTTAATGTTCCCCCCTTTTTTGTCAAAGTCTTTTTCCAAAATGCATCACTGGTTTGGGCTTGGTATTAATCCCTCAGTGCCAGGGAGGCTCATCACCAGAAGTCATGCCTCACACTCAGGGGAAGGAATGTAGTGCATTTATTTGCTGAGTTTGGCTTAGAGAGAGACCACATTTGAGTAACAAGGACGTTTTCAGGAGGTAACTTTTAAACAACCGTTATTGTTAGGCTAAGTTTCAGTTTTACAAGAGTAAGGTCCATAGTTACATGCATTTATATTAGGACTTGGCATATAGGTCTGCTTTCTTTTATTAGGCACTGTGTATGTACTTGAGAATGTAGCAGGATTCCCCAGGATGGGAGTTTAATATTTTTTTGCTTGTTGTGTGGGCCTGCATCACTGAGTAACATCCTATGACAAAATGACCATTTTCGTATTCCAGAGAAGCATGCCCCAGGTGCACCATTTCTTACACATCTCTCCACCACTGACACCCTGCACCAGTGGCCCTCTCCTGTCATAGATGTCAGAAGAACATTCCCACGACTGTATTTTTGATCACAGACCTGCACCTCCCCAGAGTTACCCTTCCTCCTGCCCTCTCATTAGTTCCATGGATAGCCCAACCCCCTCCCCCACCCTGCTTACCCTAACAATCCAACACTATTTACTTGATAATGGAGGGTAAAAATGTCATTAGACAAGGCTTCTGTAGTTGGGTTTGAAATCATCTTTCTCAGAGTGATTTCAAAAGTCCAATGAGAGAAGAATTATACAATGTCACTGCAGTTGACTGTGGGCATCTTCCCACAGGTATGTGGACCATGGTGGCCCTTATCTTGGACACCAAAAGGGAGAATAGACACTTGAGACATTGAGGAAGACATTGACAAGAGGTCTTTGGAAGAAGAGGATGGGAAGTGGGACATAGTAGCTGGCTATACCCTAACACATAATGCTACGTCATCATAAGGGGTATTTGTTATTTACAAGGTACTACAGTTTGGAGAGGGATATGCACATGGAATTTCAAAAATGCACTTTCCAATATTGTAGTAATTGACACAAGTCTGGATTCCAGTTAAAGGAAGATCATGCTGAGAAAAGAAAGATTTACAGGGAAAAGGAAGTTGCAGTTCATTTCCCAAAAATGTATTTGTGTTACTACCCAATTGGTAACAATGTATTCCAGTAGAGAAATCAGTATTTTCAAATTGGAAACAATGGATTTCAGGATTGTGAATGGATGAGAGATCTTGAGTTTTAATCCTGTCTCAATTTCACTATTCTTACAAATTACTTTGTGCTTCATGCTCACAAATTAAAAGATTAATCAGTCCCAAAGGGTGATTCATTCTCTAAACAAGATCAGTTTTTATGTCTTTTGCAGCCAATTTTGCTCAAAGTCACAGTCTCACTTTGAGACAATCTTGCTGGATCTCCAAAGAGGCAGCAGAAGTAGACCCTAGTCTTATGTTCAGAGTCTGGGTAGTTCTGTGACCTCAGATCTTCCAGTAGGCTGGTCCTGGACACTTGTAAGTCAACCTGGACAAGCTCTTGCAAAGCATGTCTAATGATATTCCATTGACTGTCATACTCTACCCTTAACCTCTTGGTTAAATGACTGGACAGGTTTCTGTTTACTTAGCTCATAACAGGAACAAGAATTCATAACAGGAACTGGGTGCTTACTATGTAACAGAAGATTTATATCCATGATTCCATTTAATAAAGGAAATTCCATAATCTCTTATTATGGAGGAAAATTCTAGGGTTTAGCTATGTTAGTAACTTGCCCTAAGTCCCCTCGCTGATAACTAAGTCAGCCAAGATAGAAACCCAGTTCTGAATTCCAGTGCCCAAGTCCTTCACTGCTGCATAGGGCAAATGCTAACTAAATGATTTGTTCTCAAAATACTTGTTAAATTGACCTTTTCCTTGCTAGGAGTCAAACAGTAAGGACACATTTGGTATCAGTTTATTTAAAACTAAGAAAGATAAAACCAGTCTCAATGGCTTATCTATTGATCTGGAATAGAACATGTCAATGAATAAAATGAATCTTTCCCCTACATGTGTACTCATGAACAAAAAGTAAGTGAAGATTTTATTCAGTCTGGTTATGGACATGAATCCCTTGTAATGAATTAAGGGGGTTTCTATTTTTCTTTTCTCAGTTAACCATAAAGGTCTTATGTTTTCTGGTCAGAAAGTTATGTGATATTTTGCAGGGTAAGAAGGGGGAAATTAATGAGTCTCATAGCTTAGTCTGAGATGACTAATTCGATATTCTGTAGTTGAGTCTGGTTTTCAAGTAAAGGCAGATGGCTTAGCACTGAAATTTCACAATACAATTTGTACTTTTATGTCCTCATGCCTGCTATTTATTGAAGGCACCTACTTTGAGCTTTGGATTTCTATAGCTAAGGGTGCATGAAAACAATTATTTTTAACATTCAAAAGGGATAGAAACTTCTGAGTATTTTGTAATAACATATAGATTACCATATGACTTGTTCTATAGGTTTTCCCGGATCATATAAGATAGTGCTCTTTTGGCATTTTAGGAGCTGACTCTTGAATTCTCATTCTCATAATTTGATCCATCTACCTCAGTGATAGTTATATTTTCATTAAATAACTATTGCCATGAGATCTCCTTTCTTTTATAAATGCTCCTTCAAAGCAGGAATCCTCTTAATCTCTCTTTCTATCCAAAAAAAGACCCAGCTCTGAAATAGAAATTCAGTTACATTCAATAAATTCATGTTAAATGGTATTAATTGCCCTTCTAATTATTTTAGTAAAGATTGATGACCAAAGTAAAGATGGTAGACTTGGTGTAAAAGATTTTTTCCAATGTAAGTCCAAATGTACCAGTGGTTTTCACATGGAAATTCATCACTAATGTCACTAAGGTGGGTTGTCATTGATAATCAGGAAAATGGTGTATCTGTTTGAGAATTAGCAGAAACTTTTAACTGTTTACTGCAGACCCAAACCTGAGCCAACCATGCTTTTCAAATGGGACATACTTTGTTTTGTGTTACTCTATCCCTACCACATTCCTCTGATGCCATCTTGCACATTGGAAGCACCAGCTCAGATGAAGCTGTGGTGGTAACTCTGTTTTATCAGGTGGTTCTGTCTAAAGTTGGCGTAGCTAGGGTAGTGATATTTTATAGGTCTACTAATTAAGTGACAAAGACTAACAGCTGTGTAATGTAACTAATAATCAGGGAACAGAGGAGGTTGCTTTTATCTTGCTAAAAACGTTTAAGTTATTTTAATTGTAATTGGAAGTAGTATATAACTCAGTAACTACTCTCTTCTTCATATTGTGCTTTTAGTTTTTCAGTTTCTGCTTCTTTCAAAGCGCATTCATCACATTGTTGGATGTGATCTGAAAAGGAGAGGTGGCTATTTTCTGGAATTCTGATTTCCTGCCTTTTAAAAACAATACTGTTTGGGTCTAGACACAGAAATAAAACTGTGATCTGGTCCCATTAGGGTATACAACTGCAGTGCAAGTAACTTTCTGTAAGTGATAACTACCAATTGCTCACTGAATATTTTTCTAGAAAGACGTTTTCCCTCTTTCAAGAATTACGTGGTTCCGGATATTGGAAATTTACTTTAGGAAATCCAATTTTCTATGTCCATGAGAAACTTCCTTCCAAATCCCAGGAGAACTGCATTAGGTAAAATTAGTATCCCTCTCTGTTCTCCTCATTCATTCAGAAATGAAAATCTTTTCCTCCCTTTCTCATCCTCTCCAGCTTACTTTTACTCTAGTATTTCCTCTCCTCTTCCTTTCTCTCCCTCAATCTCAATCTCACTCACACTCACACAGACGCACACAGACAGAGACACAAACCAGCATGTCTTCAAACAGAACAGGCTGTTTTTCTCTCTTTTCAAATATCAAGCACACTGGGATAGGAACTGACCTCCTTGTTCGGAAGGTCCATGACTTTCTCCAGTTTCTATGTCTGCAACTAGGGAATAAGTTGTAATTGGAGTGGAAGGAAGAGCTCTATTGTTCATCCAGCTTTAGAAGAAAACCTGGTAACCATTAAACTTGATTGATCATTTAGGTCTTTGCATGTATCCCCCAGTAGTTAGAACCTATAGGGTAAGAGGAGTTAATAATTAAACACCCCCTCTTTGGTACCAGGTAGCATTATCTCTTCTCCCAAAATGATGTTTATATAACGTAAAAAGGAGAAATGTATAGTGCTGTAAATAAGGTGGCTTCTGGCAGTGCTGTGAGACTGAGTCACTCTACTCAAGGTGGCCTCTTCTCTGCATGGTGAAGAGACAATATTTTTATATTGCGATCCATGCAGGATGGGGAGCCTCCCTGGACCATCCGGAAATTGTTTCATAGACCCAATATTATTTATTATCAAATTTTGTGGCTCAACACATCTACTGATTGAAATACATGTCTTAGTCTAGTTACTATTTTTGTAATACAGAATTGAATAAAATGCAGGATATAATATTAAAATAATAATAATAACTAAACACCCCCTAACCACCAGTCTGTGGGGAGCTACATACTTGGTCATGTCCTCTGGGAGAATGATTTGGGAACTGTGTATTATCTGCCCACAAGGCAGATGGTTTAGATATGGTTTATAAGCATAAAAAATAAGTAAGTAGGTAGCTAAATAGATAGATAGATCAATCAATCAAACAATCAAAAGAATAATCCCTGAATATATTGCTCACACACTCTATTCTTGGGAAGAAAAAGACTTCTTCTTCAGAATGAAGCTTCATAGATTTTCAGAGGGCTTCCGCTTGGTGATTGTGTTGATAAAATTGGCAATCTCCTGTTGATCAAGACTGGTGCACATTTCTACTGTCAGCTAAAACTGTGGCAATCCAGGCTTAGAAACCAATATGTTAATATATTTCTAAGCTACCTGTGACTTTCTTATTTTTTGTTCCTGTTTTCTCTGTGCACCTTGGTGTTTGCCTTTGAAATGTAAAAATTCTTTCCCCAATGTGGTTAGATTTAAATCTTAGGGTATTTAATTATCTTTTACTTACCATTTTTCTCTACATTCATTCATTAGATGAGGCTATCAGTTATCAATTATCTTAAAAATCTTATTTACTCAGACATTATCTCCAATCCTTTCCAAGAGGGAAAAAAGGTAACTTGAAGTTATAAATTAAAATATATCAATAGATTGTTAGTTTGGTTTCTTCTTTAGTTTGATACAAAGACTTTCCATTTTTCATGGTTAAATTCCATTACACACAAGCAAATTTCTTCTAAACAAATTTGGACAAGGAGAAGCCAATAATGATTTAAAGGAAGAATGTATGGTTTGTGGTCATCCAATGGGTGGGCTTGAAAATATGTGGTGGTCAGGCTTGCCTAAAACCTAGAACAACACAAAAAATTGTTGGACAAGTAGTCAGATGACTATGGACATGACTATCTTCCATTACTTGTATCTACAAGGTCTTTCACTATGTTACCTTTCATACTGTGACTTTAAATTATCTAATGGGAATGGATTGGGGCATTTGATATGCTTTCTCTACTTCAGAATCTCTATTTTTTGTTCAGAGCAATATTCAATCATGTGTCATCATGATAATAGTCAGAGCAATATTATTGAGGTATAATGAAGAAAATATGGATGCCTCTGGTATTATTGTCCAAAATATTTACTTCCCCTTTCTGGAAGGATTATACTTCAAGGCTGCTACCTGCAGGAGGAATTTTCCTTTCTGTCCTCTCAGATTCAGGGCTGGCTATAGGACATACTCTGGATGGTAAGACATTAGTAGAAGTGATGTAGTTTACTTCTGATCACAAGTTTCATAACCTGCTTATAGTTGTTACTCTTTTTTTCTTTCTGCAAATACAAAATAGAGGCCATCTTCAATTTGCTAGAGCAAGAAATTAACTGTTTTTGTAATACATCAAGAGCCTTTGCATTGTGTGTTACTATGATGTAGACTAAGATGACTGAGAAAACACCTTTAACTAAGCAATTGTACCTTTTGGAATATATTTCCCAGCAAATCTGCAGGAATAGAGATGCTCACCATATTCTTGTAAAACTAGACAAAATTTAGTACCAAAACTTTATCAATAGTAATTTCATTAAATGATGGTATATCCATATAATGGAAAGCTATATAGCCATTAAAATCATAATATTTTATATGTATTATATATTATGTATAATTATACACAGACATACATATGCTTATATGTAAATACATATATTTATATTAAATCATGGAAAAATGTCCAAAATACATTGCTAAGTAAAAAAAAAATGAGGTTGTAAAATAAAATGTATAGCATGATTCTATTTTAGCAAAATAACTTATTCATCAAAAATAATATACACTATCTCCCCAATACAATATTTATAGAAGTAGAATTAAGTAATGATGAAAATCAAAGACAGAGCTAAAGGAAAAGAGAGGTCATTTAATGGTGCTGGGAAGGCTGAAGGGTATGTGTAAAATGAGGGACATGCTGTGTTTTTAGCTTTGCCTTTTGATAATGTGGAGAAGTCACAGATAATCCAAAGCTATTAGTTGCCAATGCTCTTTCCTTCTCTTCTACTCACTGTCTCTGTGAATCCAAGCCAGATGGAAGTTGGATGTAATGTGTCTGTCGACGTGAGCCTAAGGATCAGTACATTGAATGCTGATGCTAAGACCAGCTCCAGGTAAATTTATAATTTAAATTAAGGTGGAGCAAAATAAATATATCCCAAAGGTTTTACATCCCAGACTTCTTACAAGCAAACTTCTCTGTCTCATTTACTCTTTATTATTTCTTGCTTATTGTTTATTCCTAGGGTCTAAAATTAGAATCACAAAAGGCATTCAATTAAAAACAAAAAAAAACCTCATTGAATAAACAGCTTGTTGTGGACTGAATTGTGTCCCCAGAAAATGTTCAAGTCTGAATCCCCAGTCTTGTGAATGTAATTCTATTTGGAAATGGGATCTTTGAAGGTGTTATTAGTTAAGGTAAGGTCAAACCTGATTAGGGGAGCTCTAATCCAATATGCTGGTACTGGTGTCTTTACATAAGGAGAGAAAATCTGGATACAGACAGAGAGGGAGAGAAGATGGCCATGTAATGGGGACAGAGATTAAGTTATGCCACCAACCAAAGAATGCCGTGGGTTGCTGACAAGCCATCAGCACAACAGTACAGAATTCAGAGGAAGCATGACCCTGATGACACCTTGATTTCAGACTTCTAACCTCCAGAACCAAGAAAATAAATTTCTGTTGTTTTTAGTTACCCAATTTGTAATAACCTATTATGGCAGGTCTAGCAAACTAAGACTCCGATAATCTGATTTTTCCTAAGGCACTGTATCTTGGGCTTTATACCTGCTCAAATCTTCTCAAATACATATTTCTGAATTTTACAACTTAATTTTTTATCACGTATCTTATGTATTTGGGACAATATGGTTGATTAAATATGGTGCCTGTTTTCATGGCTTGTTCCTATCCTGGGCCCATTTGTCCTCAAAGCCTTCCTTCTCTGTTCTCATCTGTATCGAGGGGAGGGTGATCTCTGTGGGCTGCAATTTCCAGACTCCAATGACAACTGGCTCCTGACTAGAACTGGCCAACAAGAGGCAAGAGAAAGAGATTGGAAGGCAGACAAACAAAAAAGCCAGGAAATCCTTTCCACTTCTGTTATGCCTTTTTGGCCTTTTTTTTTTTCTTTATTACAGAACTTGTGGATTTACAGAATAATCATGCACAAAGCACAGGATTCTCATATACCATTCCAACAGCTAGCATTGGTGCTGAACATTTGTTACAATTGATGATAGCACATTTTTACAATTGTACTAGTAAAATCCATATTTTAACTTAGGGTTTACTGTTTGTATAGTTATAGATCCATGAATTGTTTAAAAAAAATTTTTATTCTGTTACTATAATTACAATCTGACATTTCCCCTGTTAATCATATTCAGATATACATATTTCAGTTCTGTTATGTTCACAATTTTGTGCTACCACAGCCACCATCCCTTACCAAAACATTTCAGTCATTCCAAATAGGAACCCTGTACATGTTAAGCCTGAACTTCCCATTCCCTACCCCACTCTGTCTCCTGGTAGCCTATATTCTAAATTCTAACTCTATGACTTTGCTTATTCTGTTTCAAATCAGTGAAATCATGCAATATTTTTCCTTTTGTGTCTGGCTTATTTCCCTCAACCTGCTGTCTTCAAGGTTCATTCATGTTGTCACATATATCAGGACTTCATTCCTTTTACAACTGAACAAAATTCCATTTATGTATATACCACATTTTACTAACCTATTCATCGGTTGATGGATACTTGAGTTGCTTCCATCTAATGGCTCTTGTGAATAATGTTGCTATGAATATCAATGTGAAAATATCTGG
The DNA here is from genome assembly GCF_030445035.2 of Dasypus novemcinctus. Classification (NCBI taxonomy): domain Eukaryota; kingdom Metazoa; phylum Chordata; class Mammalia; order Cingulata; family Dasypodidae; genus Dasypus; species Dasypus novemcinctus. The sequence continues at coordinate 43,513,247 of NC_080674.1, read as the reverse complement.
TTGAGTCCCTGCTTTCAATTCTTTTGGGTATATACCTAGTAGTGGGGTTACCAGGTCATATGGTAGTTTTATACTTTGCTTTCTGGGGAACTGCCAAACCGTCTTCCACAGTGGCTACACCATTTTACATTGTCACCAGCAATGAAAGAGTGTTACTATTTCTCCACATCCTCTTGAAAACTTGTAATTTTCCTTTTTTAAAAAAATAAATAGTGGCAATATTAACGGGTGTGAAATTAATGCGTTTCTCATTGTGGTTTTGGTTTGCATTTCCCTGATGCCTAATGATGTTGAACATCTTTTCATGTGCTCTCTGGCCATTTGTTTATCTTCTTTGGAGAGATGTCTATTCAAGCCTTTTGCCCATTTTTTAAATTGTGCTCTTTGTCTTTTTGTTGTTAAGTCGAACAATTTCTTTATATATTCTGGATATTAAACCTGTATTGAATATATGGTTTTCAAATATTTTCTTCCATTCTGTAAGTTGTTGTTTTTCTTTCATGTTAAAATCCTTTGATACACAAAAGTTTTTAATTTTGATGAGTTTCCATTTATCGAATTTTGCTTTTGTTGTTTGTGCTTTGGATGTAAAGTCTACCTTTTAAGCATTTTGCTGTGCATCTCTGTAACTTCGACTTCCACTGATCAGACCCACTGGGTTTCTGTTTACACGGAGTGGCTCTGGCTTTAGAATTGCAGTAACACCATCTGCTCACTTTGACCCTTCAGCTTAAGTGTTTCGGTAACTTCCTTTTGTTGCTAATTTTAAGTGGCCTCAGTCTTCTTTCACCTGTGCAACCTATATTAAATACTCTCCATTGTGAATAATAAATGTAGTTTCTCTTTTCCTGATTGGACTCTTACATAAAAATGACTATAAAAAGTTTGTTATAAATTGTTTGACTAGAAATATGATTTGCTCTTTGTGGCAGTTTGAAACTTTTGTGGACCTCAGAAAATCCTGTTCTTAAAGCTAATCCTTTCCTGTGAGTGTTTTCCTATTTTAGGTGGAATCTTTTGATTAAATTACTTCAGTTAAGGGATTTTCATTAGATTGCATGACCCAGGGTCAGTCTTAATCCTCTTACTGGAGTCCTTTATAAAGGGAATAATTTTTTTAAATGAGCACAATCCCTTTTATTTTCTCTGTTTAAAATTAAAGAGAAAACAAACATACATCAACTCGGTCATTCACTAACATTTTCAAAGTACATCATTTGTACAAGAGAAGGGCTAGGAACTCAGAACCTGAGAAGTCCTCAGGAGCCAGAAGCTGAAACAACAAAACACAGAAGCTGCCAGGAAGCCACTTTAGCTAGAAGCTGAAAGCAAACGCTGCAGAGGGTATGGTAAAGGTGAGCTGACACCCTGCCATATGCCTGGTTGCCTATAGCTGTGCATCTACTGATAATGCCACCATGTGCCTGAATGAGCAAAACTTATTTCCATATTTCACTCCACAATTGTTGAAATTCAGATTTTAAATAATGTGTTTTATGAAAGAGAAACAGTAGCAGCCTTGAGATAAGCCCTGTATCTGTACAGTTGGCACAATACCTCATGTCATTCTTTTTCCTTAGAAAATACAATAATGTTTGTCAGACCAAGAGAAATGAAATAAAATACTGTTGACTTCTTGCTGCGACCTGTGCTGCTGGACAGGTTCCTGAGGAGGGAGGGGTGCAAGGCTAAAGAAATGAAAGACATAAAATAGTGGGGCCAGGTGGACCATGAGGAGCTTGCAGCTACCTCAGGTACTTGGCTTGATCACACACTTTTTTATATCATAAGTAGAAACAGCACATTCAGCGGTTCTCATAGGAAGTTTCCTAGGTCACTATAAATACAAAAGTATTTATAGCTTTCCTAGGTCACTATAAATACAAAAGTTACTCTTATATTCATCAGCCCCAGATAACACAGTCTCTTTCGAATTCTTATCCACACTCAGTATATTTTGTTCAGTACATAACCTTGCCCTGTAGGCACTTCCATCTTTATCTACATTCTTCCTGTGAACCTTGGAGCCTGCTTTGCAGGCTTCCGGGGACCCTGCTTTGCAAGGTCCCTTTTTTTTAAAAATAAAAAGGCTGCCAGCTATTACTATGCCTGTCTTAGGTTGGCCCCCTCTGGGGCTTTTACCCGTCATTGACTATCAGTCAGCGAGGACAATTAATTTGTCCCAGGCAGCTCTTTTTCTAGGGGGCTGTTTACATATTATTATACTGTAAGACTTTTTGAGTCAAATGTAATTGAGTGTTTTTTGCCACCAGGCCAGGACAGATGGTTGGGCTATGCACACAGCCCTGGGAAGGTGCTGCAGAAGTCCATTATTGGGTTTTCTACAGGTAGGGGAATGGAGGCTGGCTTGATTTGCCTAAGGAAATACTAAAGAAAGTCTTAGCAAGTTTTAGAGCAAAGTGATAGTTACACAGTTGGATAGCAACTTCTTGCAACAAACTAGCAATTTTTGGGACTGCTGCATACTACAATGGTGTTACTTTAATTTATGATAAGGGGTTGTTTCTGGGACACATAATATTTTTAATAAAGATTAAAACCATGATTAACCACATTGTACTTTTATCTAACATTATGCTGAAACATTGGTAAATTTCCAGGAATTTTATATATCTTTAAGTATTCATATGAACTTTTTACTCCTACAACTTTAATTAACAGAGGGTTAAAGAATCCTTTTAATTTTATACCACTTTTAAACACTTTCCATTCAACTTATATTAAAGGAACTTAACTATTTTATTACTTTAATTTTTTCAAGGCAAAAGAACAAATCTTTTGCAATGGTTTGAAATAAAAAGATACTTTTCAGGATCTGATTTTGAGAAAGCCGGTTTGAACATTATGTTCCTTTAAAAGTGATAAGAATTGTTTCTTCTTTAAAAACCAAGAAAATGATAAAGTTAAACTACAAGAAGCTATTTTGATAAAACAGACTTTTTTGTATACTGATTATTCAGGAGAAAAACTCTTTATAAACTTTTACTAAAACAGGCTAATGACTTGAGAAATTTTGTCACACTAACAGAGAAAAAACAAAATTTTAACTGCATCGATATACTATTTGATATTAAAGCTTTTAAAACTTTATAGATAGATCCATCAAATCTTACTCAACTTTAACCATAAGAATTCCTTTTTCTCAGACTTTCTGCACTTTCTGTATTTATTCAGGTTTTGTCCCACATGTTACTCTTTCTTAATAACCAATCATTTTATCTTAGGACAAAATTATTTTCTGTTTCCATAATAATAAAAACACATTCTATACATCCTACATATGTAAGTTACCAAAATGATTTTGGAAACTGTCTCCAAGCAAACTTCTTACAACATACAATTACCATTAACACTAAACAAACTTTAGTAATTTAGTAATTTAGTAAACAAAATTTAATAATAATTATTTAGTTTGGTTATATGCAAATATAACTTTTCTTTATTTTAAATACCTAGTAGTATGCAATACTAGAAACAGTCTTTCTTTTAGAAACAAGTTGGCAGGGGGGGCTGGCTGCCAACAAGTTTTCCTGTTAAAAAATTACCTTTTGTTATTATTATCAATTTAGTTTCTGTTTAATAATGACTTCTTGGAATTAGCAATTTAAACACTTTAATTCAAAGAATGCTTCCATAAATTTATTATCATATAACCATGTAGACTATAATTATATTATCCTAAGACAAATTTTACCTTCACAGAACACATTCCTTTACCTAAAGTTACCACAATACCTTCTATAACTTGCCACGTGCATTCAAGTCCCATCCTGCACATGTTCATTCTGATTTTATGAAAACCAGCCATCTTATTTTAGGACAAAACACACTTTTTTGAAAAAACTTATTAAATTTCTGTCAGCACTCCCGTACATTTTTTACCTTTTTAAATATTCATTTAAGTTTTACATCCTTCATTTTATCCTGTGAAGAAAAATAAACTATTTATTTCAATTTAGGCAAGAACTATTCTTTATGAAGAGATTTATAGTAATTTCATTAATCAAGACTTATAATTTTTACCACTGTAGAGATCTCATTAATATTTAAACTTATGTATTAATATAAGTGCTTATTTAATTTTTGGCCATTTGAATAGAGCTCCTTTAAAAAATTTTTATTTATCAATTTATATTACCATCTGGAGGTATCAAAATATACACTGGCATTGAACAAACAGACACAAAAACAATTACAACACACTAACAGAAACAAAGTTTATAATTTGACTCATAATTTTACTTTACATTTTGGTATAACTGTTTTTAAGCTCTCCATCATTTCACATCTTAGATTTTACCACTTTTAAGATTTCTTCTGGAATCCATGTTGCCTGTAACATGCAAGCTTGTTCTTAGAAACAATTTTATTAGTAATCAGCAACCAGTTAGGATAACCTGAGCAGTATAAACTCAGTTAAGCATTTTTCTTAGCAGTTTAGACAGTTAACACACATTTTTTAGATTACTGCTCTTTAAGACTACACTGAGACTTGAAGTTTAGGAGTAAACTATTGCTTCAAAACTGAAAATTTCTTTTAACACCTTGATAAAAATTTTGTACTAATTTTATTAATTTGGCTAAATAGGCCCAATCAGAATCAGCATGGAAACAAAACAGAACACTAATGTTGTCATGTTTTCCTCCTCTTCCAGTGGCTTAATTCTATTAGCCCAGTTAGCCCACAGCCACATTATCACATAGGCAGCAGGGGGTTTGCACAGTTGCTGCCAGAATATTTTCCTTATTTTAGTCAACACTTTAACAGAGAGTTTTCTTACAAGCATGATTTCACTAACAAGGGCCCTATTTAGCACTTTTGCCTGTAATCGATACAACAATTGCTGCTTGTAAACATCCATAAGCTGCAGTTCCAATAAGCATATCTAAGGGGATAGGTACTCCATGCGCCCGACTGTGTTCTGCTTTGGCACTGCACTCTTTAAGCCAATTACTCTTCCATAACAAATAGTTGCCCCCTGTTAAACAAGCTTTAGCCAAAACCATCCAATTCTATCAAGGATAAAGTGAACAGGGCAGTAGGCCCACATGTACTACAAGTAGATTTCAATTCTTTTAACACTTTGAAAGGAATGGGTTCATGCAAACATATAGGCTGGCCAGGATTGTTGGGATCAGGGTGTTCCATGACAGGAAAAAGAGTGAAATCAGAAATATCCTCGCCCTCCACCTGGGTGGACTGGAGACCAGCCTATAAAGGAGATAGAACAGGAGACACTGTTCTACCTACAGGAGACACTAGGGAAGGAGAACCCATGTTAGGGGAAGGCACTGTTGACCAACAGGGGTGGCCTTTTTTAACTCTTGTTGATCCTCCAAAGACAATTGTGATAGCTGCCGCTGGATGGCAGCAGGGGAAGACTTTCGTATCCCTATCTGTCACAACAGAAGGCTGTTGTGACAAAGTTTCCTTACCATGCATAATGGTGGCCAGAGAAGTTGAAAAAGGAACAGCAGCACTTGCTTTACTTTCACAGCTGGCTCTAGTGAATCATGAATTAAGTTGTACAAATTAAAAGTAGTTAGTGGAATATTACTCAGACCCTCAGCAGCATAATGGTCTCTTAAGTTCTGACCCAACTTTTGCCAAATATCCTCATTAACAGTACCTTTCTCTGGAAACCAAGGACAAGTCTGCTGGACAAAATCTAACAACTGTTCTAACTGTTGGGTAGTGACCTTGCAACCTTGGTCAGACAACAGTGCCTTTAACATCTGAACATACAAATTGCATTGAGAAGAATTGTGATTCCCCATGCTTTACACCTGGAGATTCTACCACCCTTACTTGTTTCTCTGTAGCCAACAACCTTCCCCAGGATAGGACCTCGTCACCTGTATTGATCCTGCGTTGCTTCTATGTTGTTCTTGTGTTGCTCCTGTGTGTACGACGTCGTGAAATGAGGGCACTCCTTGTATAATCCAAACTCCGTGAAATGAGTGCACCTCTTCCCCCGTGCCTCAGGTTCCTGTTTGGGTACCACTTGCTGTGACCTGCGCAGCTGAACAGGTTCCTAAGGAAGGAGGGGTGCAAGGCTGAAGAAATGAAAGACATAAAATAACAGGGGCCAGGTGGACCATGAGGAGCTTGCAGCTACCTAAGGTACTGGGCTTGATCATACACTTTATTTTATATCATAAGTAGAAACAGCATATTCTCACGGGAAGTTTGCATTTCTAGGTCACTACAAATACAAAAGCCCACAGATAACAGTTTCTTTTGAATTCTTACCCACACTCAGCATATTTTGTTCAGCATGTAACCTTGCCCAGTGGGCACTTCCTTCTTTACCTACATTCTTCCTGTGAACATTGGAGCCTGCTTTGATACTTTAGAGATTCTTTACACTTTATTTGAGAATGCAGCAGTGCTACCTAGGATGGGAGTTTAATATTTTGTTGGTTATTGTGTGGGTCTTCACCCACTAAGATAACACCCTATGACAAGACGAACACATATTCCATAGAATCATTCCCAAGGTGAACCCTTTCCCACACATCCCCACACCACTGACACCCTGCACCTGTAACACTCCCCTGCCATAGTTTCCAAAAGAACACTCCCATAATTGTGTTTTCAACCACAGTCCTCAACCTTCCCTGAGTTCATCTGTTTCTTCCTCCAGCCCTCTGCTACCTCAATGAATCCTCACCCCCCAACTCTGCTCACACTCACACTACAGCAACATCAACCCCATCAACTGCTGCATCCTCATCACCCCCAGTCTCAGGTGGATCTCACTAACTGCCACAGTAAACAAAGCCTCCAACAGAGGTGCTCTCAAGGGCTCTAAAGACATCTGGACACTATAAGCAAGGCAAACAACCCCATGAAATCACCCTGTCAGTGGGCCTTACTTGGGAATATATGATAACCTATTTCCCCAATGTAACAAAGTTAGACTCATGTATAATTTTCCTACACATAATTCTTCTATTCTTTTTATTTGAATCTATGATTTGCATTATACACATTAATTATATGTCCCAGGGACCTAAATCTGTTCATATGTCAGTTGAGCACTGAATCTCAACAGAGTTGCAGCCAACACTTACTATCCAGATCATTGGACTTGCCCAGGACAAATAATAAAATGATGATGATGGAAAACCCCCATTCCCCAAAACAAAGAGTATCTACAACTGCAAGCAAAACAGTCCCTTCCATCTGTCTGATAAGATCTAAGCTCCCTTTCGGTCTGAAGCAGAATGGGCTTCACCATCCCAAAATCCTCAGGATTGAGAAAGGAACAAACGTGAAGGGAGAATGCAACCATGAACCAAAGTAGACTTTATTGTAGCAATGGAAGAACTTGTAACATTGATATAAAGGTAGTAGTCAGGAAAGGTTCTGAGGGGAGGGAGAAGGAAGAATAGGAGTAACATGGGGCATTTGGGGGACATGGGAAGTATTCTGCATGATATTGCAATGACAGATACAGGCCCTTATACATTTTGTCAAATGTATGAAATTGTATGGTGCAAAGTATAAACCATAATGTAAACTACAGACCTTGGTTAGTAGCAATGCTTCCATGTCTGTTCATAAATTTTAACAAATGCACCATACTAATATAAGATACTATTAATAGGGGAAAATGTGAGAGGGGGAGTTACATACTTTCAATGTAACTTTTCTGTACTCTAAAATTCTTTAAAAATAAAGTTTATTATATGAAAAAAATATAACTAGCTCTATTTATTATCTTCTCCTACTTATATGAATTTTCCTCCATTGTTTTCTTCACTGTTTTGGTGAATGGTAGCAAAATCCACCAACTTCACACATCACAAATCTTAACATTTCCCTCTCCTTCTCTTTATTCTATATCCAGATAATCATAGTCATATTGCTATCACATGGACACCCCTTAAGTATTTCATGAATTTATCTATTTCCTTTGCCACTGTTACCATAAAGGTCCGTGTTACTGTCATCTTTCTCTTACAAGTTGCTTACTGATCCCCATGTGTATTCTTGTCCTATTCAGTCCTATTTTCACATAGAAGCCAGACTTATCTTTTATTACCCTTTATTTGAAATAATTATAGATTCATAGAATCTTGCAAAGAAATGTACAGAGTAGTTCCATGCATCCTTTTCTCAACTTTCCTAGTGTAATATAAAAGCCAAGAAATTGACGATACAATCTATAGTGCTTATTCAGATTTCACCAGTTACACATGTAGTCTTGTGAGTATATGTTTGTACACACATGTGCCTATATGCAATTCTCTCTCATGTGCAGTCTTGCTTAACCATCACTGTAATCATGATATTTAACTGTACCTTCACCATAAGACTTTTTTGTGCTACCCCTTTATAATCACCCTCTTACTTAATCCCTGGGACTCACCAATATGTCCATTTCTATAATCACGTTATTTCATGAATGTTACATAAAGGAAGTCATGCAGTATATATCCTTTGAGATGAGCTTTTTTCCTTTTTCCTTCAGCATAACTTACTTGAGGCTCATTTATGTTGCATTTATCAACAGTCCTTTCCTTTTTAGTGCTGAGTAGTATACCATAGTATGAGTGTACTACAGCTTGTTTAACAATTCATCCATGGAAGGAAATTTGGGTAGTTTCCAGATTTCTTGGCTATTTCAAATGAAACTGCTATGTATATTTGAGTATACACGTCTGTATGAAAATAAGTTTTCATGTCTATGAAATATATATGCAAGAGTCCAATTGCTGGGTAAAAATGGTAAGTTCATTTTTAGTTTTGAAAGAACTGCCAAACTATTTTCTGGAGTAGCTGTACCATTTTACATTCCTACCAGCAAAACCTGAATGGTCCAGTTTCTGCATCCTTACCAGCATTTAGTGTTATTACTGTTTTTCATTTTATCCATAATGGTAAGTGTGTAGTGAAGTCTCATAATGGTTTTAATTTTCTATGCTCTAATAATGAGTGATGGTGAATTTTTTTGAGTGTTTATTTTCCATTTGTATATCCTCTTTGATGAAATGTCTGTTCATTTCTTTTACCCATTTTCTAATTGGATTATTTATATTTATTGTTGGATTTTGACAGTTCCTTACATATTCAAGACACAAGGACATTATCAGATATGTAATTTGAAATTACTTTCTCCTGGTGTTTTATTTGTCTTATCATCCTTTTAACTTTATCTTTCACAGATCAAAAGTTTTTAACTTTAATGAGGTCCAATGTATGCTTTTTCCCCACTTACAGATTCTGCTTCTGATGTCAATTCTAAAAACTCATTGTTTAATTCTAGTTTCTAAATGTTTTCTATGTTTTCTTCCAGAAGCTTTATAATTTTATATTTTAGTCCATTTTCTATTTTGAGTTAATTTTGAATAAGATTTGAGGTTTACGTCAAGGTTATTTATTTTTTTGTCAATGGTTATTCACTTACTCCAGTGCTATTTATTGAAAAGTCTAATCCTACTCCATTGAATTGCTTTTGTTCCTTTGTCAAAACTTAATTGGACATATTCATGTGAATCGATTTCTGGATCCTCTCTTCTCTCCCATTGATCTATGTGTCTAGCTCTCAATCATCACCACCCTATCTTAATGATTACAATTACATAATAAGCATGAAATTGGGAAGAGGGTTTCCTCACACTTTATTCTTCTTTTGCAAAATTGTTTGGCTATTGCAGGGCTTTTCACTTTCCAAATTTTAGTTCTTGTATCCTGAGATATTGCTGAACACCTTACTATAAGGTTTTCTGTGTAGATAAACATGTACAGTGTAAAAATAATGATTACTTTTTCCTTTCAATTTGCATGGCATTTATTTCTTTTTCTTGCCTTATTACTACAGATAGAAATTTCAGTATTATGTTAAATAAGAGTGGTTAAAGTGGACATCCTTGCATTGTTTCTGATCTTAGAGAGAAAGCATTTGGTCTTTCACCATTAGGCATGATGTTAGCTGTGGGTTTTTGTTTGTTTTTGTAGATGCTGTCTATGAGATTGATAAAGTTCATTTTATGACCCAGGATATGGTCTATCATGGTGCATGTTCTGTGAATAATTTAAAACACTTGTATTCTGCAGTTGTGGGCAGGAAATAATTAGAACCTGTTGGTTGATGGTGTTATTTTTCTATATCCTTGCTAATTTTCTGGCAGTTCTATCAAATAATGGGAATATGGTGTTGAAGTTCCTAACTATAATTGTGGATTTGCCTATTTCTCCTTTCATCCCTATCAATGTTGCTTCACATCATTTGAATCTCTCAGTTGTTTGGTGCATACACTGTTAGGACTGCTATGCTTCTTGGTAGACTGATCCTTTTATAATTATGTAATGTCATTCATTCCTTGGTCAACTTTGATATTAATATAGTTACTCTGCCTTTTTAAAAATTAATGGTTCCATGGTATATCTTTTTCCATCATTTTACTTTCAACTATGCTTTCACTATGCTTGAAATGGGTTTCTTGTAAATAGCATATGACTGGGTCATTTTTTAAAATCCATTCTGATAATCTTTATCTTTTAGTTGGTAGGCTTGGGTGATGTACAATGACAGTAATTATTGATATATCAGGGATTAAGTTTATCATTTTATTATTTGGTTTCTCTTTGTGACTTGTGTTCTTTTTTTTGATTTTCTATGGATTACTGGAACACTTTCAGATATCCATTTTGATTTTTTCTTTTTTTCCTTTATCATCTTTATCATGGATTTACAGAATAATCATGCATAAAATACAGGGTTCCCTTCTACCACCCTATTATTAACACCTTGCATTGCTGTGGTACTTTTGTTACAATTAATGACAACACATTCTTATAATTGTACTATTCACCACAATACATGATTTAACTTCAGGCTCATTATGTGGTATATTTCCAAGGATTTTTTTAAATTTAATTTTTATTCAGTTACCAAATATACAATCTAACAGTTTCCTTTTTTAATCACAGTCAGATATATATTTCAGTGCTGTTAATTACAATCACAATACTGCACTGCTGTCACCACCACCCATTACCAAAACATTCCCAACATTCCAAATAGGAACTCTGTTTTAATTTTTAACTCCCCATTCCCTAACCTTACCGTGTCTCCTGGTAGCCTACATTCCAGATTCTGACTCCATGAGTTTGCCCATTTCGATTATTTCATATCAGTGAGATCATACAATATTCGTCCCCTCTTATCTGGCCTACTTCACTAACGTGATGTCATCAAGGTTCTATGTTGCCACATGCATCAGAACCTCATTCCTTCCTAAGGCTGAATAATATTCCATAGCATGTATACACCACATTTTATTTACCCACTTAGATGTAGGTTTTATCTCTTGCTGCAATTATAAAATATGATTAAATAATTTCATGAAGTGAAGGTAATTTAATATGATTACTTCTATTTTTACTCTTTCTTTTCCTGTTTTCATTTCTTTCCATTTGGAGAGATTTCTTTAGTCATTCCTTAAGGGTAGGTCTGCTAGAAACAAATTATCCTAATTTTCTTCATCTGAGAATGTCCTTATTTCCCTTTCATTCCTGAAGGTAAGCTCTGATGTGTTGATAGTACATTTCCTTTAGCACCTGGAAAATGTTGTTCCATTCCCACTGCCCTCCATTTTTCAGATGAGAAAAATGCTGTCATTCAAATTAGTGTTCTTTTATAGATAATGTATCATTTCTCTATGACAATTTTTCCTAGGTCTTTGTTTTTCAGAAGATTACTAATGACATGTCTTGGTGTGAATTTTTTGGGGTTTATCTTATTTATGGTTTGATAAGCATCTTGAATTTAAGTTTATGCCTTTTTCCAAATTTCAGAATGTTTCAGGATTATTTCATTGAGTACTTTTTTTGTCATTCCCTTCTGGGACTCTGAAGATATGAATATTAGACATAAAATGTTAACCTTTTTTTTTACACAGATCTGTGAGGCTCTGTTCTTTATTTTTGAGTTTATTTTCTCCCTTTTGTTCAGACTGGGTAACATGGTGGATTGAACTGTGCACACCAGTTTGAATATGGTCCACATTCTGTGGACTTGGTCCCCACTCTGGTGGTTGTGGACCCATTTTAAATAAGAGCTATTTAAGATGTTGCTTCAGTTAGAGTGTGGCCCAACAGGATCAGGACTACTGGAGACCTTTATGAGCAGAGTGAAAATCAGACAAATTTCTTTTTCTTTGTTCACATTTTCTACATTTCATTTGTATCAAGAAAATTTGTAGTTGATTGTTGAAACATTTCTATGGTGATTGCTTTAAAATTCCCTTCAGATAACTCCAACATCTGATTTATCTTGGGACTGCTATCAGTCAATTGTCTTTTCTCTTTCAGTTTATGGTTTTCTTGGTTTGGGGTATGATAAATGATTTTTAATTGTATACTGGATATTTTAATTATTATGTTAGGAAACTTTTGACCCTATTTAAATCTTGTTTTAGCTGACTTAGTGTTTAGTTTCCAGCATACTTTCATGGGATAGTTCTAATGACCTTTTAGTTTTTAGAGTCCTTGCAAAGCTATTGTAGTCTGCTTCATTCTTCTGGTGCTGTTTGGGCTTCCCTCAATCCCTATTTGTGCCATTTCCAAGGATGGAAAGCACTTCTCTGGGTCACTTGGTGTCACTGACATACCTTCTGCAGAGGTTAGGAGAGGAGAAGCCATGGTATCAGGGTGCCTTTATGATATTGGGTGGAGGGTGGAGAGATGCAGGCCCTTATCAGGAATAGGACTGTCACTGAGGGGCTGTGTTGTAGTGAGGAATGGGATGGCTAGGACTTTCTGCTGTTCCTGCTGCTAGTGGATCAGATCTCTGTTAGACCCAAATTGTGGAGTGAGGACTGGGACTCTTCTCTAGCTTTCTATTGTGCTTTCCTTTTCCCATTCTTTGGCCACAGAAGTCAGATTTTTCCTAAAGAGATTTGCAAATTGGAATTTCCAATAGGCATAGGAAAAGCAAAAGCCACAACAAACAAACAAAAATAGCTTCCTGTAATTTTGATAAAATAAATGCTTCTGGGAACATACGTCTTCTGTGTGAGTAACCTCCTATGAGCACCTCATCTCTTGTCAAATGCTTGTGTGGTGGGATGGTAGGTTAGAATTCCACCCTAAAGGTTTAGGCCTGCCTATTGGGCTCAAGTCCCTGTTTCCTAAGAAGCAGGAAAGATCTGTTATCTGTTATGAATTTAGCCGTGAAAATATTTATATTTTTCTGGGTAAGTTTTCAAGGTGTTTGGTTGAAGCATATCAAGGAACCAAGTGCTTGGAATCATAGTGAATGTTAATAGCATGCCTGACCGCAGTCCTTTGAAATGTATTTTTGATGATTAGTCTATGTTTAATTATAAATTGATGAAGAGGAAGAAAATGACCTTGTTTTGTAACACAGCCTGGCCCCAATACAAATAAAAATCAGAGAGAATAATGGCCAGAAAATAGATCACATAACTATACAACTTTATAACAATTAGATTTTTATTGTAAAAGAGAGGGAAAATGGAATGAGATCCCATATGCTGAAGTCTTTATGACTGCTAGCCATGGCCATAGGGACAACCTGCCAGAACCAAAAAGTTTCTTGAGGAGTGAAGGCAGATTGCTGCAAATAAGACACCCCTTCCCAACTAACAGGAAAGGCCACTATCCTTTAAGGTTATGGCAATGTGCCTATTGCAAGGAGTAGGGACACTGGCAATGGTAGTGTCCTAGTTGCCTAAAGGGATGGTAATCAAGAATTGCTTGCAAGTCAGCCTGTCAAATGCCCTAATGCATGAAGAGTGGGAGTGACAAGGAAAGACAGGGCCCACAGAACTTTTTAAACCCACTGCTCACATCAACATTTCTCTTGAAGAGACCCAGTTAACCCTGATGTGGGAAAAAACTTACAGACTTTCTGGTAAATACTGGACATACTTTCTCTGTTTTAAATGAAAAATAAGGCTCTGTCACCACAATATTGTGGCTAATACTGGGATTTCTGGGTCCCTACCCCATAAACTTTCCTACAACCCTTTGAATGTCAACTAGGGGACAAACTAATTTAAAGCACAGCTTTCTTTATATGCCTGAATGCCTTATGCCATTGCTTGAATGGGATTTACTAACCAAACTAAATGCTCAGACGACTTTCTCTTTGGAAAGAATAAACATTGATGTTCCTCATAACCAAGCTGCTATAGTATACTTGGATCGAGAGGACTGACTTGAGATCCCAGAAGACATTCTCCTGAAAGTACAACCAGAGGTATGGGCTGATGGGATATTGGGGAGAGCCAGAACTGCTGAACTGATCCAAGTGAATATTCATCCCAATGCAAAAACCATTAATGTGAAGCAGTACCCTTTAAAGAGGGAGGTCAGTGAAGGCATAGAACCATTAATAGATACCTTTCTCTAGTATCAATTAATTTGACCCAGATGATGTCCATACAACACTCCTATTCTGCCCAAGACTAATAAAAAACAACAATATTACTAGACTGAGTTCCCACAGGGGTTTAAGAATGACCCTCTGTGTTTTGGAGAAACATTAGCTAAAGAGCTAAGAAAGCGTCAACTTCAGGAGGGAGTTATATTATAATGTGTGGTTAGTATTCTGATTGCCAGCACTTCCAAGGAAGTTTCAGATCTAAACAGTATCCTAGTTGTGAATTTCCTGGCAGAGTGAGGATATAAAAGCTTATAAGAAAAAGCCTAAATTTCACAATCTACTGTAAGATATTTTGGCTTTAAACTATCAAGAGATGAAAGAACTAATCGCCAGATAGGAGAGAAGCATTAGCTAGAGTGAATGTACCAACCACTAAAAGGCAGCTCCAAGTATTCCTAGGAATGGCCAGATTTCACCATATCTGAATTCCAAGTTTTGGGCTTATAGCAAAACCTCTATAAGAGGCCCTTAAAGGGTAAGAAAAATGAGTCCTTGAATCAGACTGCTGAATGCCTGCAGGCCCTCCATTAAAGAAAAACCTTTAACAATGCTTGCACTTGGCCTCCCAGGTATGAGGAAATCTTTCAGTCTGTTTGTGCGTGAAAGGAAAGGAATAAATCTTGTGACATTAACACAAAACCTAGGGAGCATGCAGAGGCTGATCACATACTTCTTTAAGCAATTAGATATAGTGACCCAAGGATGGCCAGTATGCCCTTGAGCAGTAGCTGCTTCTCACATGTGCTACAGGTAGCAAAAAATTTTACTCTGGAACAACTAGTTATAATAATATCCCACACTGTGCGAAACCCTCCTTGGACAAAACAGGGATATTGGCTCATTTCTGGGAGGCTGAGCAATACCAAGCCACATTATTGAATAAGTCTAATATAAACTTATAATAGTTTATTCTTTGAACCCAGACACTCTGCTCTCTAGGATGCAGGTAGAGCCAATTCATGACTGTATACAAATAGTTGAAGTATATTCTAGCCATCCTGGCCTTACAGATCAACCCCTGGAGAATCCAGACCTAGAAATGTTCACTAAAAGGAGTAGCATTATAGACTAGGGACTTCAAAGAGCTGAGTGCACCATGGTAACTCTCCAAGATGTTCTAGAGGTGAATGTGCTTCCTCCAGATACATCGGCTCAGAGAGCAAAACCTATAGCATTCATCAGAGCCTTACATCAAGAACTAGAAAGAGTCATCATCTATATTGACTCAAATGTGCTTTTTCAGTGGTCCATGTACAGGGAACCATTTGGAAAGAGAGTGGATTATTAACCTCAGGGAAGAAGAAAATTAAGCATAAAGAAGTCATATTAACTCTGTTAGTCATATTAACCTATTATGTTGCCACAAGAGGTAGCTATTATCCATTGTCTGGGGCATCAGAGGATGATAGAATGATAGCAAAAGAAAATAATCTAGCTGACCAGGCCGCTAAGTGAGCATCAAGGACACAAGAGTCAAACAGTAATATCCTACCTCTGATACGTTGCATGGATGTGGACTCCTTTAAACCTCAATATTCAGTCCAAGACAAGTAGAACAGGGGAATGAGGATTCCCTGTGGACTCACAGAGTCCAAATGAGGAGCCCTACAGAACTAGCAAAGAAGTGTGGATTTATAATGAACTAGTGCCTGAGCATTTACTGAAAGAGGCAATCATGCATTTATACTCATTATGGAAGAATGCTATATGCATGGCTGTGAAAATTTATAGTAGACCCAAATATGCAGAAAACAATTCAGAAGGTACTTCAAAATTGCTTAATCTGTGCCCAAGACAAAGATAGGACAACAACCTCCTGTGAAAGGAATCCAGACTGGGGGAACAGAACGAAGGAAGGACTGGCAAATAGATTTCACAGTCATACCAAAAGCTAAAGGAAAGTATAAATACTTACTCGTATAAGTGGACCCCTTCTCTGGATGGATAGAAGGCATCCCCTGTAGAACAAAAAGGGCGCTGGAAGTGGCAAAAGTTCTACTAAAATAAATTATTCCCAGGTTTGGGTTACCATGTTCTCTTCAAAATGATAATGGATGACCATTTGTTGGTAAAATAATCAAGAAGTAGCTGGAGCTTTAGAAATCCATTGGAAATTGCATGCTTCATGGGGACATCAATTTATAGGGAAAACAGAAAAATGAACAATACTCTAAAAAAGACTAGTAAAAATTTGCCAGGAAACAAATCTAATATGGCACAAAGCATTCCCAATAGCACTGCTTAGAGTAAGAGTAGCCCCTAGAAGTAAACTCTCCAATTGAGTCCATATGAAATATTACTAATATTACTCTCTGAAGCCATAGCTAGAGGAGCTCATCTTTCTAACTGCTGGGTAGGTCAATAACACCTTTGGAAAATAGGAAATAGAGATATTATTCATGGAATTTCCGTATTCCTAAGCCAAACAATTTATAGTAAACTCAGTGCAGCAAACTTCAGGGATTGCAGGGTTAGCTTTTGAGATTCCTATCTATGAGCTAATGCAAACTGGTCTAATATTTTGTTTTACCTTAACTACTCCATTTGGAAGAGGTCTTTAAGACAAGCTGAAAGGGGGGAGAAAATGGAAACAGGTCTGCCAAGGAGAAGGCTTAGACCCCAGGACTATAAGATATTGCAGTGAATCCAACCTTGTCATGTATCAAGGGGGAGATCTATGCAAAAATGATTCATTAAGAGCTGATGCATCAATATTTCCCCTTTGGAGAAGCAGATCACTTAAATGGGTTCATGTCTTCCTCCTGGATGTATATTTTTCTGTAACGGCACAGCAGCACCTCTACCATATTATGTTTGGACCTTGTGATGTATTAACAATGTCTGTATGACTGGTGAATGTGGTATAGGTAGAGCTACTGAAAAGAGCTGGGTCTTTATTTCCTCTTACTACTCTCCTACTCTCCCTGAACCTTGACAGAAATAAAGCTTAATTTTTGCTGGCACATTTGCTGCCATAGGGTTTGCAGCCCTATGGAGGGGATTTGCCTTTTATGAAGCTACCTTATGAAAGGTCAACATGGTTTTAGAGGATCAAGCTGCCTCCACAGTAACTAGTTCAGACTATCCCCATACTTCACTCACCCCAAATAGCAGGATGGTCTTAGATAACCACATCATTTTAGACTGCCTTTTAGCAGAACAAGGCAAAGTCTGCACAGTGGTCAACACCTCCTGCTGTACCTGGATGAATAATTCCACCAAGTCAAACCTCAAGTAACAAAAATCTGTCAGCAAGCCAAATACCTGCAAAACCTTTTAGCACAAACAGCTTGAGACAGTATACACTCATCCTTAATTGCACCAATGATCTTCCACCTCTTTGCCTTCTTAAACAGACTAACCATAGTAAAATTAACTATATGTAAGCATTAAGGGCTATAGATGTCCCTTTCAGCACTGCCTTTGATGCAACCAATAGGTTTAATATGCTGTATTCTCATTTTCATTCATCTCAAGGTATTTACTGAATGCTCTTGCAATTTCTTCTTTGGCCTACTGATTATTTTAAGAATGTATTGTTTAATCACCATATATTTGTGACTTTTCCCTTCTATTACTGATTTCCAGCCTCATTCTATTATGATCAGAAAGAGTGTTTTGTATAATTTCAATCTTTTTACATTTATTGAGATCTGTCTTGTGACCAAACATGGTCTACCATGGAGAAGGATCCATGAGCTCTGAGAGAAATATATATCTTGTTGTTTTGGGGTGTACTGCTCTATAGATATGTCAGTTTAATTCATTTATCAGGTTATTCAAGCTCTCTGTTTCCTAGTATATCTTCTTTCCAGATGTTATATTCAATGCTGAGAGTGGTGAAATGAAGTCTACAGTTATTATGGTAGAGATGTCTACTTCTCCCTTCAGTTTTGCCAGTTTGTGCCTTATGTAACTTGGGGATAATTAAGTTAGGCCCATAAATATTTATTAAAATTACCCCTTTTGTTAATATATAATGACCTTCTTCATCTCTTATAACAATTTCGCATTTAAAATCTATTTTGTCTGATATTAGTATTGCTTTTTCATATATTTTTTAAATATTTGTGTGGAATATCTTTTTCCAACCTTTCACTTTCAACTTGGTTGTGTCCTTATGTCCAAGATGAGTGTCTTGTAGACAGTATATAGATGGTTCATATTTTTTTATCCATTTTCTCAGTCTATGTCTTTTAATTGGGGTATTCAATCCACTAACATTCAACGTTATTAATGTAAAGGCATTACATACTTTGTCTCTTCTATCCTTTGGCTTTCCATTGTCATATCTTACTCTTTTCTGTCTTTTGCCTTTTAAGTTACCCTTACTAATAGTCTTCATTTCTATACTCGTCTCCAAGTCTCTTGCCCTTGATTTTTTTCCTTTCAGGCTATAGCACTCCTTTTAGTATCTCTTGGAAATCTGGTCTTTTGGCAACATACTCTCTCAGTTTTTGATTGTCTGTGAAGATTTTGAACTTACCCTCATTTTTTAAGGACAGTTTTGTCAGATAAAGAATTCCTGGCTGGGAAGTAGATGTGGCTCAAGTGATTGGGCTCCCATTTACCATATGGGTGGTCCAGGATTTGATTCCCGGGACTTCCTGGTAAAGGAAAGCTTGTCTACATGGCAAGCTGGCCTAAGTGAAGAGCTGGTCCATGCAGAGTGCTGGCCTGTGCAGAGTGCTGGCTCATGTGGAGTGCTGAGCCTTATGGTGTGCTGGCCTGTGCAGGAATGGTGGCCCATTCAGCAGTGTTGGCCCTCACAGAGTGCTGGCCTGCACAGGAAGCTGACACAGCAAGATGATGCAATAAAAAGAGACACAAGGGAGAGACAATAAGAGACACAGCAGACCAGGGAACTGAGGTGGTACAAAAGATTGAGTGCTTCTTTTCCACTCTGGAAGGTCCCAGGATCAGTTCCTGGTGCTACCTAAAGAAAATACAAACAGACACAGAAGAACATACACAGATACACAGCAAATGGATACAGAAAGCAAAGATTGAACACAAAACACTGGGGGGGAGGGGGCGTGTAAATAAATCTTTTCAAAAAATTTTAAAAAAGAATTCTTGGCTGGCAGTTTTTTTCTTATTCTGTACCTTAAATACATCATACCACTTTCTTCTCATCTCCATGGTTTCTGATGGGAGATCAGCACTTAGTCTTATTGAGGTTCCCTTGCATATGATACACTGCTTTTCTTTTGTTGCTTTCAGAGTCCTCTCTTTATCTCTGGTATTTGTCATTCTGAATGTAGGCTTCTTGGAGTAGGTGTATTGGGATTTATTCTGTTTGGGGTGTGTTGTCCTTCTTGGATATTGATATCTATGTTTTCTATAAGGATTGTGAAGTTCTCAGTCATTATTTCCTCAAATTTTCTTTCTACTCCTTTTCTATTCTCTTCTTCTGGGGCACTGATAATGCATATGTCTGTGCATTCCATGTAGTCATTCAATTACCTGAGACCCTGTTCCTTTTGTCACATTCTTTACTCTTTCTGTTCTCCTGTCTTTTCAAGTTCAGATGTTCTTTCCTCAATTCCAGTAATTCTGCTCTCCATCACTTCAAATCTGCTCTTATGTGCATCTAATCTATTTTTTTAACAAATCAAATTTTGATATATTAATAAAACATAAATCCATCCAGAGTGTATAATGAGTGGTATTCAGTATAATCACATAGCTGTGCATTCATCACTTTAATCATTTTTAGAGTATTTTCATTATTCCAGAAATAATAATAGCAATAATAGTAAAAAACAAAAACCAACCAACCAATCAAAACTCATCACCTCTCAATCTCTCTAGGCTTCCCCTGCTGTAGATAGCTGCTATTCTGTTCCTTTCTGTAGTTTATTTGTATTTGTATTTTGTAAAGGCAGTCATATATGCAATATCACCCATATTCACATTTTACATGAGGTTCCAGTAGGTTATACAATCCCATGTTACATTTTTTAGCTTTCCTTCTAGTAATATACATGTTCTTAGACTTTCCCTTCTAACCACTGTCACACCCATGCATCTAATATATTTTTAATCTCATCCCTTCTTTCATTTCCCTAAATCTCTGTTACTTTTTGTGCAGGCTTTCAAATTGTTCTTTATGTTCACTCAGGGTCTTTTTTAATATCCTTTATATCTTTAGTCATATTTTCTTTCAACTCCTGAATTGATTTAGGAGATTTGTATGATTATCATTGATTAGTTGACTTAAATCCTGTGTCTCATCAGAATTTTTGGTTTGTTCCTTTGGCTGGGCCCGATCTTCCTCTTTTTTAGTATAGCTTGTAATTTTTTGCTGACATCTAGGCATCTAAATATGTTGGTGAATTTACTCCAATTGATTTCTCTCTCTTGCCTAGTGGTTTTGTTTAATGGCTCTTCCTTGATTTTTGGTTCAATTTATTCTAAGTCTTTAAAATTGCCCAGCTTAAGTTATCAAAATAGGGCCAATTTCTCACTAATGGGAAACAGATCCACCCCCAGGAGTTTGGGATCAAAATTACCAAAAGCAGTTTTTCTTCTTTAAGTTTCCTGACTGGCCAGCAGATGACACTCATCAGCAAATCTTTCCACAGAGGTGACTCAATTTCTATATGCTGGTGATTCTGGTCTGGCCAGAGCCAAGATTAAAAGTGGATTCTGTTGGCTAAATTCACTGAAAATGAACCACTCTCTGCTATATCCACACCCTCTCACTTCATAGGTGTGGTCACCCCTCGGGCTGAAGTGTGGTTTGCTGGCCTGGCGGGGGAGCAGCCGCGGCAGGCCAAGCTGCTGCCCCCATAATAGGGTGGCTGGTCGGACTCACCGCCACCCCTGAAGGGAGCTCGGCATGGGCACAGAGTGCCCTCGGGTCTCCCCTTCTCGGCAGCCATGCTTCCGCGGCCACCCCTCCTCCCGGATGGCGCCACACAATGCCTTGTGGGGTGGCACCCTTCTTCTTCTTTCTCCCTGCACAGGCGCAGGGTGGAAAATTCCAGTCTGCCCTTTTCCCCTCCCCCGACAGCAGCAACAGCCAGGCGTGGGCGGGAAACTCAAGTCTGCCCTCCACCCCAGCAACAGCAGCCACCAATCACTAAACCCTGCCACTTCCCCCAGCAACAGCGACAGCCAATCCCTAACCACCACCCCTCCCCCGTCCAGTACCGCCCACTGACCTTTCGCCGGCAACCAATCAGAACAGGGCGTGGCTTCGACCAATCAGCCTTCCCCAGCCCCTATAAAACTGTTGCCTCTCCCTCAATAAAGTGGACTTGCGTGTTTACCTTGTCTCTGCGGTAGTTCTTCTGCCGTGCGCCCTCCAGTCCTGAGAGCCCCCGACAAGGGCCTGGCCTCCCTTGTCCCCAGTTCATCGCCTGCTTCTCCGGGCGACCCCTTCGTCGCCGGCTTCGCCGGGCGACCCCGTCAGCCGAACCGCGCAACCCCTGTGAGACCGACCCCTCGTCTGCTGCCGGACCGACCCCTCGTCCCAAGTGGGACCGACCCCTCGTCCTAAGCTGGACCGACCCCTCGTCCGCAGCCAGACCCCACCTCTACCGATCGAGCAAGCCGCCGCACTAGGGAGGAAGATGCCTTTTTCCCTTCTCAGTTGGTTGCAGTAAGCCATGGGTTTTATTCAGGCTGTTTGCCTTGAAGGTAGGGGATGGATGCCAATTCTGACTGCTGGGGTTAGCAACTCATGGTTTTCATTTTGGTTTCTTCGTCTCTCTGTCCCTTGCCCTCCTGGGAAGTTTACAGCACCTTCCTGGTCTGCAGAGCCCCAAAGCAGGTCCCTTGGGCAGATTTTTACCTTTTCTCTATTGTTTTTGTGAGAGAATTGAGTTCTGCCTACCTATTTCAATGCCGTCTTCCTGGAAATCTGAAATTATTTGTGCAATTTGTCTTCCAAAGGCTCCTAGCTTTAGGACTTCTCTTGTTACACCCAGCAGTCCATTGTCAACAACTGGCTTCAGAGGACACCCCAGAATATCTGCATATATAAGTAAAGCATTTCCATTCCTTAGCCCCTCCCAACAACACCCCCTAGTCAGCATGAAGCAGCCAGAGTGGTCATTGTCCTGATTCCTTTAAGACTGAGGAATTGTTAAAAACTCAAGGAGGGACTGAAACTGTGGAAATTGCTTTAACTCCTTCCTTTCCCTGTTCTTACCACAAACTGCCTGTTATGGGCAAGAACCAGTTCAGACTGGCCTATTAAATTCCCAGTCAAACACATGCATGCTTGCTGCCAAGTACAAACTAAAGTAACCTTTCCTCTGAAATTTCCCCCTCCATGGAACATGTCTAAGATGCTATTTCTATATTATGCAACATATGATCCAACATGTAAGACTCCTGTGTGTTTCTTGCCATAATATCTGCACCATGGATCTTTCCTTATCCATACAAAGCACTTAAAAACTCACCTGATCTCACATCAAAGGACAGATATGAGCCTTGCCTCCTCTCTCCTTGCTGGCTGAACTTGAAGTAAATTGCTTTCTTTTCTCAAAATTTTGGTATCATGGCATTGGCCTCTGTGTGCAAAAGGCAGTATGCTCTTTCTTTTTTTTTTTTTTTTTTTTTTTTAAAGATTTATTTATTTATTTAATTTCCCCCCCTCCCCTGGTTGTCTGTTCTTGGTGTCTATTTGCTGCGTCTTGTTTCTTTGTCCGCTTCTGTTGTCGTCAGCGGCACGGGAAGTGTGGGCGGCGCCATTCCTGGGCAGGCTGCTCTTTCTTTTCACGCTGGGCGGCTTTCCTCACGGGCGCACTCCTTGCGCGTGGGGCTCCCCTACGCGGGGGACACCCCTGCGTGGCAGGGCACTCCTTGCGCGCATCAGCACTGCGCATGGGCCAGCTCCACACGGGTCAAGGAGGCCCGGGGTTTGAACCGCGGACCTCCCATATGGTAGACGGACGCCCTAACCACTGGGCCAAAGTCCGTTTCCCAGTATGCTCTTTCTTGATAACAGCTATTATCCAGTGTACCTTCTTTCTTCCTCAGTAGCCAATGCTATATATAACCTTTTGTGGTGGGATAAATCTGTATGTACACCAGAAAAACATGTTCTTAAATCTAATCTATTCCTGTGGCTGTAAACCCCTTGTAAGCAGGACTTCCTTTTGATGAGAGTACTTCAGTTAAGATGTGTCCCAACTCAATAAGGATGGTTCTTAATCATATTACTAAAATCTTTTATAAGAGAACGAAATTCAGACTGAAAGAAAGCCACAAGAAGCAAGAAGCTGAAATCAATGAAATCTGGAAGAGAAGGGGAAAACCAGCAAGTGCTGCTTTGTGCCTTACCATTTGACAAGCTAAGGGCCAAGACTTGCTGGCAGCTAGTCCCAGAATGCCATAGTCTTGGGGAGAAAGCATCTCCTTGATGATGCCTTGATTTGGTCATTTTCCCAGCCTCAAAAACATGAACAAATAAATTCCCATTGTTTAATCCAACCCCTTTCATGATATTTGTTTTGAGCAGCCTAGAAAACTAAAAGACCAGTGTTCCAGCCTTCAGCATCTCTCATCATTGCCTGATGGATAATCACCACACATTTAGGGAAGTGGTAAGAAAAATGAGTCTATAACATATTGTTCCAGAACAGGAACCAGAATGATCTTTTAAGAAAAATGTCTGTTCAGATTGCACCATTTAGGTTACTTTTCATTGTTCTAGAAAAAAGGACTGTATTTTCAAAGGAGCCCACAGTTTCCTGCTTGATGTAGTCACCTCTTACCTTATTAGCATCATTTTAGGCCATTCACAGGTTTTTTGAATTCCAGCCACATGATCTTCTTTCACATTTTTTAAGACAACATATTTTGTTTCTACTCAGAGACTGCACTCTTCTTCTTTATGATCTGGATCATTTTCCTCTTTCCCTCACAAATTTCTACCTTCCCTATCAATTAATTCCTATTCATGTTTTTTGTTTAAAGATCCATTTATTTATTTATTCCCCCTTCCCTCATTGTCTACTCTCTGTATCCATTTGCTGTGCATTCCTCTGTGTCTGCTTGTCTTCTCTTTTAGGCAGCTCTGGGAATCGATTCTGGAACTCCCCAGAGGAGAGAGAGGTGCTCAATCTCTTGCACTACATCAGCTCCCTGGTCTGCTACATCTCCCATTGTCTCTTCCCTGTGTCTCTGCCTGCTGCATCATCTTGCTGCACCAACTTTTTGTATGGGCCAGCACTCCTGAGTGGGCCAGTACGCCACACAGGCCTGCTTTCCATGCAGGCCAGCCTACCCCCACCAGGAGGGCCTGGGAATTGAACCCTGGACCTCCTATATGGTAGATGGGAGCCCAATCATCCGAGCCACATCTGCCTCCCCCATTCATGTTTTAGGGCTCAGTTCAAATATCATTTCCTCAAGGAAGTCTTCTCTAACTCTCTACATCAGGTCTTCCACTCTCATAGCCACTCTGTTCTCCCTTCTTTTAATCCATTACAATTATAATTAAATTACTGTATAATTTATCATTTAATATCTATATCCATTGCTATAATTTAAACTTTTAGAAAGCAAGGCCTGGATCTTTCTTGTTCCCCACTGTTCCCCAGTGTTCAACGAATACAGGGAATTTTTCATTACATGAGTTTATATCTGGAATTTCATATGTTTAAAAAATTGTAGCTATTAATTCGATAATTATCAGAACAATCCTGGAAGCTTAAGGAATGAAAAATTATACAGTAGTTAGGGTGCAGATGTACTCTTATTTTCTAAGCTCAGTTTGAGAATCTCACCCTTGGGACAGTTAGTCTGTGGAAATTTCTCCCACCCAAAATGGGGAAGCTCACTGTACAAATTTCTCACTTCATAGCACACCACTGGTCTAGTACTAAAGACTAGTATTTATTAACGTCTTTCATAATTATTTATTGAGCTGCTATAATTAGCCAGGCATGGGGCAAGATACTGGATATACAATGGTGAACAAGATGGACAACTCCTTGCATGACATTTATGATTAGAAAATGCAGACATTTTCTGTATGGAGAAACCAGGAAGGCCAATAGGTGTGATATTTCTTAATTGAAATTGGATGTCGGCTTCAAATATTTCTGACTTATATGAAACTGAAAGAGAAAAATATATTTGGTATGATTACTAACATAGTTCATGGAAAAGATTGGAAGCATAATAGGGAGATTTCCATTGGTCAGTAATTTTCCTTAAATCTGTGAGAGATTTGGTACATTCTGTTTGGATTAGTTACTATAATGGTACAAGAAGAGGATCCTCAAGTAATGTGTTGCATAATGTTATTTGGGAAATAACATGTAAGAAGTAATGCTACCACCAATGTAAGGTTATTTTCATTTCCTTAGCAGAGATTATAAACTGGATTTTTGTTCCAGGAAATTCATCGCAACAGTAGTTGTAAGTGTATAGATAGCAATCATTCCTTAGCATTTCTTAACATTAAGTAAGACAAAATCCCCAAACCACAAATATTTTTTACTGCCATCTTTCCTTCAATAATATCAAATTAATTAAACTTGGTTCACTTGTTTGTTAACATTGCAGTGTGTTTTCTTAGTCTTATATTTCAGATTGTGTCCTTTCTATGTTTGTTATAATGATTATGACATTATCAATGGTAGATATTTTTTATTGATTGTTTGAGAGAGAAAATGATTCCATTTAGGGTCTGTGACAATTTGAAGCTTTCTGTGGCTCCCAGAAAAAACCTTCTTAAAACTAATTCCTGTGGGTGTGGGACCCTTTGATTGGATTGGATTCAGTTGGGAGGGGTTTCAATTACTTCAGTGACGTATGACCCAGGGTGGGTCGTGGTCCTCTTGCTGTAGTCCTTTATAAAGGGAGGAATAAAAACCTAGCAGAAAGAAAAAGCCATAGAGGTGGAGAGAAGGAACCCAGAAGCTCAGGGAGGAATCCAGAGAGAGGAAGCCACAGAGGGAGCAGCCAGAAACTGAAGCAAGGAGATCTGGAAGGGAATCAGATGCCTCCATGTGCCTAACCATGTGGAAGAAGTCCAGGATCAACAGCAGCTAACCTTTGGTGAGACAGCATCTCCTGATGATACCTGGATTTGGACACTTTCTCAGCCTCAGAACTGTAAGTTTTTAACCTAATAATTCCCATTATAAAAGTCAAGCCATTTCTGGTATACTGCTCCCAGTGGCTTTTAGCAAACTAAAGTAGGGTCATTATACCAAACCTCTGAATCTGCCATCATAATTTAAAAATCAGTTGAAGGAATGAACAATTTGATTTCTTTTCCACTACTAAGTAGATCAGTCTGTGAATTTACACATTAAGTGAGATCAGTGAATAGTGCAAAAACATTATACTAGAAACCAGGCTTGTTGGATTTAAGTTGGATAATTGTTTCTTCTTCATTCTCAACTTAGATCCATAGTCAGACAAGTGAAGGGCAAAGTAGCAAACTTTTTTTTTAAAGATTTATTTATTTATTTATTTCTCTCCCCCCCCAACCTCGGTTGTTTGTTCTCTGTGTCTATTTGCTGCGTCTTCTTTCTCCGCTTCTGTTGTTGTCAGCGGCATGGGAATCTGTGTTTCTTTTTGTTGCGTCATCTTGTTGTATCAGCTCTCCATGTGGGCGGCACCATTCCTGGGCAGGCTGCACTTTCTTTTGTGCTGGGTGGCTCTCCTTATGGGGTGCACTCCTTGTGCGTGGGGCTCCCCTACGCGGGGGACACCCCTCCATGGCACGCACTCCTTGCACACATCAGTACTGCATGTGGG
Source organism: Dasypus novemcinctus (assembly GCF_030445035.2). NCBI lineage: Eukaryota > Metazoa > Chordata > Mammalia > Cingulata > Dasypodidae > Dasypus > Dasypus novemcinctus. The sequence continues at coordinate 43,486,068 of NC_080674.1, read as the reverse complement.
CCAGCTCCACATGGGTCAAGGAGTCCTGGGGTTTGAACTGCGGACCTCCCATGTGGTAGACGGATGCCCTAACCACTGGGCCAAGTTTGCCACCCAAAGTAGCAACCTTGCTGCTGATAAAACTGAATTGTTACATGTTGCTTAGATGTGTGATTATAAGCTGAATTCTTCTTACTTTATTCTGATGTCTAAACCTTAAGATGATCTACTCAAGTGTGGTTGTTTTTTAAAAAGTACACACATCCTTTGACATTCCTCTTCTTAAAAGATAGATCCTCATTTCCCTCCCTTGAGTGTGTGTGGACTCAATGACTCTCTTCTATTAATATAAAAGAGAATATAGCAGAATTGAGGATATGTAGTTCCTGATATCAAATCATTAAAGAATGCAGCTTCCTCCTTGTTCTATTCCATAGGACATCAGTCTTGGGGGAGGCAGCTACAATGTCATGAGCTCACTCAAATAATCTATGGAGAGGTCTATATGGTGAGGAGTTCAGGCTTCCTGCCAACAGTGGTGTGATGGAACCAATTTCAAAGCAGGACCTGCAGCCCACATCAAGCCTGTAGAAGACTGCCTGCCTGACCAGCATCTTGACTATCTCCTGAGAGACCCAGAGTCACCACCACCCTATTAAGCCACTCTTAGATCCTGGACTCTTAAAAAATTGTTTGCAGTTGTAAATGTTTGTTTTCTAAGCCACTAAGTTTGGAGGTAAGTTCTTATGCAGCAAATATGTAACTAATACACTGAGGGAGAGGTATGGCAGTAAATTGATTTTGGAAGGTGTTAGGAAGGCTTCTTTAAGGAATAACACTTGATCTCAGATCTGAAAGATGATTAATCACTAACTTGATAAAGTAGGAAATATGTGAATAGATAAAAAAGTATCATAGACAAAGAGAAAAGCATATGCTTCCTCAGAAATCTTGTCTCACAACTGTGATGTTTCCATAAGAAAAGTAGACATTGGAAGCAAGATGAGTTACAAACATGTCTCCAGAATGCTGATACACTTACCCTTTGGAAGCAAGAAAATTATACAATGTATCTTCTTTCTTGGCAGGAAGATCCCAAAGATAAATTTCAAGACCGAATAGTATATACTTAGGTCCTTCTCTCAATTCTATCCTGTGGAAATTCATACTTCTTTCCAAGAAGGAGTAGGTAAGGGGGAAACCACTTGAAATACGGACCAAAGTAGGTTTTTGGTGAAATTATGTTTTTTAAAATGTTGTTACTATGGTCAACATTTTGGGGAAAATTTGCAGGTATTAAAATTAGCAAATGTTACCATGATATTTTGGCATTGGTTATGATGATGCTTTGCAGGGAGAAAAATGAAACTTGTCAAGTAAAATGATGGACAAGGTCCTTTGATGGTTGGGAATGAAGTGCTAAATTCATTGCTGTGAGTTAATATACATTCCATTTAGTGTCAACTTATTTATATCTGTGGACAATCCACTAGTTTCTTTCATTGAGATATTAAAGGACTGAAAACTTCCTTGGCAGTATATAGAGAAATGTATGAATTTGAGAAAAGTACCTTTGTAAAGTCCTTTACATTCTCTGACTTTCTTCTGTCATAATTCCAAACTATTTATTCACAACCTTCATTTAATATGTGTATATTCCGGCACTACTAAGTGTGGTGGGCAGAATGTTGAGCAAAGCAAAATACATTATTTCTGCAGAGAGCTTATAGTCAAATGAAGAAAATAGACATCAATTAAAGAATTATAACAAATAAAAGTAAAATTACATTTGTAATAATGGTGAAGGAAAAGATCCATGGTACTATTATAGTCACTAAAATGGGGAATTACTTCAGCGAGAGGTAAAGAAGGCTTCTCTAAAGATGTAATAGTTGAATTGAAAACTAAAAGACATGTAATAGCTAAAGTCAGAGGGTATGAATATGTAGGAGGATGCTCCAACCTAAAGGAAAAGCATGTAAAAAGTGCCTTCTTGCCTTGCCAGGGAAGTATTATATGCTTAAAAATGAGAACTAGATAAGATCTAGTTGTCTATATTCAACCAAGAACTTGAGGGGAGGTCTGGCCTTTTAAATCATTATGTTTTTCTAAGGAGAATTAAATAATAGACTCTAGTGATGGAAATTTATTGCCTATATTATTCAATTGTAGTAATGCTAGTTATTGAAAAAATGGAACCTAAATTATCAATGACAACATAATATAAGTTAATTTTTTCTGTCATGTAATAGTCCATTTAGGGTGTTACTGTATGGTGATGGCATTCCAAATAGTGTTTCAGGAGCTCAGAATCTTTCCACCTTGTGAGTTGTGTTTGCTAAAGGCTGCCAAAGCAATATACCAGAAATGGGTAGGCTTTTACAATGGGGATTTATTAACTTATTAACCTTACAGTTCTGAGTCCATGAAAGTGCCCAAATCAAGGCAATATCAGAAGATCCTTTCTCTCTGAGCTGCAGCTGTGGGCAATCAGACATAAAGTAATGCACTTATCTCTTCCCTCTCCTCTGGGCCCTTTCTGCTTTCAGCTTCTGGCTAACATGGCTTTCTCTCAGCTTCTGTGTTCCATTGATTTCAGCTTCTGGCTCCAGGGTCTTCTCTCTCAGCTTCTGGGTGTTTCTCCCTGAGCTCCTGTGTGTCTCTGCAAAATTATTAAACTTGTCTCCTCCTTTCATATTACTCCAGTTCATAAAGGACACCAGTAGAAGGATTAAGATCCATCCTGGGTCATGGCTCACCAAAATGATCTCATCAAAAGGAAGAACCCTAACTGAATCTAATTAAAAGGTCCCATCTACATTAGGTTTTACACCCACAGGAATGGATTTTCTTAAAAACATAATTTTCTGAGTTCTACAAAAGACTCAAACTGCCACATGAGCCCACCATCCACCAGTGTCCAATATATGGAGAGTAACAGAGTGAAGAAGGCACATCTACTTTAAAAAAAATCCCAACTCACAAGTAACATACCTCATTCTCTCATATTTTATTGGTGTGAGCTAGTTATATGACTATAAGGTTATGCTAGGGGAAGCTGTCTCCCAGCAACACTACCATATCCTAGAAAGGGGAGCACAGATTTGTGTGTCTGTGTGTATGTGTATGTGGACAGCTAGCATTTTTACCAAACTTACTGAATGAATGCAAACTCTTGATTAGTTATTTAAATACCCTCCCAAACTTGTATTTCATCACTCTCTAGACAAATACATGAAAATTTCAAAGTGACATAGCAATTTTTAAAATAAAAATATAAGTCATTTGGCATTTTGGAATGAGGTGTGAAGATCTGCATAATCACATATTTTTAGTGATAGAAAAGAAATCTCCCCTGCCATGAGGAAAAAATGAAGAAGAAATAAGTTAATTAGCATGAATAGTAAGGATTTTTACAACCACTCCCAAACTATGAGCAAGCAATTAAAGCAATGGATGTTAAATCTAATGGAAGTAAATACAAGGGTCATTCTTAAAACTTTATAGCTTCCTTTCTGTCTGTAACCCTATATTCATTTGCAACAGGAAATCAAACAGAATTTGAATATATGTAAGAAGCAGTTTGTGGTATTTTATTTTTATTGCTCTTAAGACCTCATTGTTTAATGTGGAAGTTTTTATGCTAAAATTTTAATTTCATAATTTTTTACAGTCAAAATTCATAATAGGAAATACCACAGAAGACAAGCGTGCAAGCATGCATTTGTGTATGTATGTGTATTTTGGCTAAAAATGACTTTAGAGATGAGAAGCCTGGAGCACTACAAAAGCATGAAAATTACTGATCATTGTGCCACTCTAGCATCGTTCTTAATGGCAAACATGCAGCTTTAGTTCTAGAAACATTGAGAGCAGGAATAATATCTGACTCATTCGTTAAAGGGTGACAAAGCATCCAGAATTCTTACTTCAGCCTAAGAGTGATAAGGCACCAGGTGCTGAGATCCTGACCTGATAAACTTAAGAATAACTGTAAAACATGTTATCTGTGTAACGCTTTATGAATTCCAAAGCAACATCTGGGGTTGATATTCAACACTCTTGCAACACTGCAATAAAGATAGTCAGACAGTTATAAAGTTAAGCGCTTCAGAGAAGTTAGGTATGCACAAATCCTTCCGTTAAATTGCCCTTCGGCAGTTGAGTGTTTCTACCACCATAGGCTTCCACTTGACTTTTGAAGTTAGGCCATTTCTTGTCCTATTGATTGATCGCACTTTAAGTACTAACATAGTAATACCGATAGAAATGTTTTTGCCTGGGTGAAATAAGCTATTATATAATTGGACTACTTTTCACCACCACAGATTGAAGTAATCAAGGATCCTGCATAGTCTTGGGTTCTAGGATTTTTTTTTCCCTGCCATTTACGAATTTTATGACCTTGACCAAATTGTCTTATTTCTTTGAGCCTACTTTATTATCTGTGAAATGGAGATGATAGCTGTGTTGCCAGTGTTATAAAACATACATGGAGTGATTTATAAAGATTGAGACTAATTTTTACAAATCTTAAATGCTCCACAAATAAAAAGTAATGTTCTTATTTGGCCACCTCTTACTCTTTTGGTCTTTATAATTCAACTCAATCCAGGGATAAATAGGTCTCAGCCAATGGCATTGAGGTTAAGTAAAGTTGGCTCTAGAGATGACAAATTTCTTTGATGAATCTTAATCTTGATTTATGGTGACCAACCATTACATATTTCTTGGGATTTTCTGGGTTTTAGTACTGAAAACTCCTAAGGCTTTGGCATACCGGGATGGTTGATGGCTCTATCTTGTTTCCTTCTGACTATAAATAATTCTGAACAAAGACAGCTTTTGATCCTCTCTCATAGTTAGTATGAGATCTTCTTTTGGGAAAAGTATCTTTCCATAGAGTTCATTTGTTTATTTTAGAATGTGGATTATATCAGAATTTGAATTTTAAAAAATTGGCAAAATAGTATATAATACAGTTAAGATACTTATATAAAAACATAGGACATATACAAAGGCATATGTTCAATTCCTTGTTCTGCCACATAACAGGTTTGGAGACCTTCTTCTCAGCACTTAACAATATTTAATTAAAATTATGTAGCCATCTGCCTCCCTCATCAAATCTATATAATACATGTTCACCTTTTATTCTCTAGTATCTAGCATAGAGACTGACATGTTGGAGACACTCAAAAGAAGTGTTTGATTAAACTGAAATACAGAGCTTAAACTTGGAGAACTCAACTATCTGAAAATCATATTTTTGATAATCTGTAAAATGTATGTACTAAAATCTTCATTTAAGCCACATAGACTTTAGTGAAACTTAAATGAAGTAATATGAAAACTGTGAATTGCTTTTTAAACTACAAAGTATACTAAAATATATTTGAAAAAGGATTGATATTAATAAATAATAGCTCTAACATTTCTATTTGTCTCCTGTTCTTCTATGCCTCCTGGATCTTTGAATTAGTCTTTGAATATTAAATCTGTATTTCTATCCAAGAGTTTGTTGTCTGTCCTATATATAGATGGCCACAGAATAATGAGAAACAGTCTCTCTGTCATGAGTACAGTGACTTATTAATTAACATCATTATATCTAAATATATTAAGAAATATGGGATCCATTTAAGTTCAGTCCAGTTTATTTCCTGGAAGATGTTGCTCAAGAGTCATCTGAATTATTATTGTGCAACAGTTTCTAAGCCAATAAAACTGAAATAGATAGCATATTTATTGACAAAGGAATAAAGTCTTCTTTGTTACAGGATGAATAGCTGTATCCTTTTCTGGATTTATGTCTAGAAAACCTCTCTGAAATGTTATCACACCTGTGGCTTGGCTTTGTTGGCACATGACAAGGACTGCTTTTCTTTGGCAGCTCTCATTAGATACTCCTTGGTTCTAAAAATTTAGAACTCAGAGCATCTTGATTGATTGTGGAAGAAGATAGTCTTTTGTGCTGCATACAGACTAATAATTCTTTGAATTATCTTAATGATGAATAATATGGTACAGGTGGATCTCTAGTTTCTTCCATTTCTTCTCATACAGGGTATACATGTGTGGGTTATCCAATAACTGAGTTCTTTCTTTTTACAGTGAGCTAACAAGGGGTCCTAGCCAGAGGAGGCAGACACTTAAGTTCCAGAGTCAGGTCCATCATTTGCCCTCTGGATAGCATGCTACCTCCTTTCAGAGATACTTTGAGTAAGAACATGTTGTTTGGAGTCTTTGTCACTGAATATGAGTTGTACTGTTCTTCCACATCATAGACCCCCTGAAGAATAGAAGAATATGTGTGACATGGAATAACTTACAGAGGACTCCTGAGGTCAACCTGAACTTGGAATTGTAAAAGGTCCCATGGAGAGTAGTGGAAATGGTGAAGTAAAGACAAACATGGACATGGCCCATAGATAATAAGATAGACTTGCTTTCTATGCCGTATTGTCAGGAATATTCATTCCTTCATGTATTCATTCATTTATTCATCAAGTTTATGTTCATTGTCTGTTACATGTTAGATAAGTACTGGGCTTCTAGTAGGGGCTGTGAGAGTTCTCTACTTTCTTAGAATTTACTTGTTGTTCTGGGAAGAGGGGAGACTGATGGATGGACAAGAACCAAGTAACAAAAACATCAGGTACTGTGTATAATGCAAATAAGTAAAATATGTGATGCAGTAATGAGGAGCAGGTAGTTTAGCCTGGTTGACTGTTTGGAAAAACCTTCCTCTGTAGGTTATGCTTTCCTGAGATATGACTGACAAGAAGGAACCAGCTTTGCAAAGACTGGTGTCATGGCATTCCCATTGTATTAGTCTGCCAAAGGCATACCAATGCAAAGTACCAGAAATCTTTTATAAAGAATATTTATTTGGGGGTAAAAGCTTACAGTTACAAGACCCTAAAGAGTCCAACTCAAGGTTGCTTTCTCACAAAGTCACTTGCTGCATGTTGAAGAAAGATGGTCACTGATCTCTGTGAGAGTTCAGCCTTCCAGAGGGCTTCCTCTCTCTCTGCTGCAGACTGACATAGAGCTTGTCTCTCAGGGCTTTCTTTCTTTCCTAGCATAGGGCTCATTTCTTTCTAGGCTTTCTATATCAGTCTCAGCTCTTCTGGTCTCTTCCCAAGGTCAGCTGCAAACTATCAGTTGAATGCCTCATCTCTCCCTGCTGCCCCAGGATTAAAAATGACAGAACCTGTCTCTTCCTGGCATGTCTTCTTGACTGAGTGTCCATTTATATCAGCCCACCAAAGAGACAGGGACCCAACCTGAGTCATGCCTTATTGACATGGTTGAATCAAAGCCCCAGTTTTAATAGGTAACTTAATCAAGGGCCCCTCAACAGAATCTAATGTAATCAAAGGGAATCATACCCAGAAGAACAGATTAATTTAAAAACAATCTTTCTGCTTTGGGGGTTCACAAAAATAATCTCAAATTGTCACAGCCATCAAGAGTTTGGCTAAAGCAGAGTCCCCTAAGAAGGAACAATTTTGGTGGTTTGGAAGAAATAAACAAAACCAAGGTGGCTGGAAGAGACAGGGTAAAATGAAGAATGTGAGAGAGAAGGCTAAAGAAAGAAAAAAGAGTCAGACTGCTTAGTATTCTTTAAAAGTGATAAGGAATTTCCATTTTTATATATAGTGGGGTGCCATTAGAAGGATTCAAGCAGATGATACCTAAGTGATATACGGTGTTTACAAGATCAGCTTGTGCTATTTGTTATGGTGATTAAAATATAATGGGTGAAGAGTGTGGCACTTGGGGTCTGGTTTGGAGGGGTTATATCTGTTCACATGGAGTCTGGATGAACAGGTAACTTGAATTCAAAACAGTAAAGTCAGATTCATCTTTTTCCTGGATGCGGAGGCAGTTTTCTTTGTCCCAGCAGCAGTGGGCTGTCTGATACTGAGAAAGCAAGGAAGTTTGTTGTGGAACTTTCTCCTGGCTTCAGAGAAAGTAGATCCACTCCTAGAGTGGCTTGAGAGGCTAGATTTTTGTCTGCACAAGGAAAGATTCTGCTTTACATACAGTTCTGCTATGTTTTTGTCCATGCATTCTCTAGGATAGTACACAACTTGTTTCAGAGAAATAATTGTTTCAGAGAATAAATATAGTAGCATCTTCTACTATGTGCTTAAATCTTTTTGTGAAAATAGTGCTTCACATTAATAAAAAACAGGACTCAGTGATACTTGGAATTACCAAGGGGCTAATCATTTTGTAAACTTCAACAAATGCTTTCTTTCCTCACAGGATTTTTAATAGATAATGCCATTTAATTTTTGTCATGCATTATCTGTGTTTTTATTATCAAGAAAATATTATATAGACATATTTATTCATGTGTTTGAACCATGAGGCTCAATAAATTTCACTATTTAAGCAAATGCGCAGAGTCCATAGTCCGTGTGAAAAATAGACTGAGACAAAGAGAAGAATACAGAGATTGGTAGTAATGACCTAATTTCCTTACATGCTATACACAAGGACTCTCTGGCAGGGGGAAATTTGCTTGCATGGTCACTAGCACTTTGTTCTAGTTTCTGAACTTTCCTTTACTAGATCCTGGAAGACCTGAGCCTGAGTATCCTAGAGTTCTCACTGGTGGTAAATATTAGATGATAGTGGAGAGGACTCTTTTTGAATTCTCCATTGGTCTTCTGTCTTCTTTTTTCACAGAAGAAAGTTGTTTTTTTTTTTTTTAATAAATGACTGTTCTGTTAAATTCCTCTGCATGAGTCATTACTTCATTTGCTTTTCAATGCACTAAGTTCATGTTAGGAAAAAGCCCCCAAATTTTTTAGTGACTGTTATACCACTATTTTGGAGATTGTTCCTGGCCTAAGTCCTCTCCCAAAGTTGCAGCTGAGCCAGCTAGGATGGACTACGTTCAGTTGGTTTCTGAAGTCTTAGAGGTCTGGGGTCCAGAAGGAGAAAAAAATATATAGGATTCCCTACTTACCTTGGATGCACATAGCTCTTACCACTTTTTAAAAAATGAATTAATTGTTTTTAATGTTTAACTTTGTAGTTTCTAAGTTTTAAAAATAAGTGCAAACTAGCCCCGGGCCTCCTTGACCCGTGTGGAGCTGGCCCATGCGCAGTGCTGATGCGCGCAAGGAGTGCCCTGCTACACAGGGGTGTCCCCCGCGTAGCGGAGCCCCATGCGCAAGGAGTGCGCCCATAAGGAGAGCCCCGAAGGAGGGAGCAGCCTGCCGAGGAATGGCGCCACCCACACTTCCCGTGCCGCTGACGACAACAGAAGCGGACAAAGAAACAAGACGCAGCAAAAAGACAAAAAGACACAGAAAACAGACAACCGGGGGAGGGGAGGGGAATTAAATAAATAAAAAATAAATCTAAAAAAAAAAAAAAAAAAGTGCAAACTATCAAATAAATTGCTATATTGATATTAGGAATATTGACACTAAAGCAAAATTAAAAGAACTTTGGTCAGAATGGAAGGAGTCATTTTTGGCACACTTCAATGCAATATACAAAGGAGATAATGACAACAAAAGGGATGACTTGATGGAAATTATTCCACCAAATAATAGATCTTGATAAGATTATATCATAGTTTTAGAACAGGTAAATGTTAAAACTTTTATTGTCTCCCCTCTAAGAAATCATAGAAAGTTTATATATGAATATCTGCACATGAAAAAAGGCAGAGACAAATGTGGCTGAGAGCTCCCGAAATCACTGTCAGAAAATGTTCTCTTTCCATTGATCATTATTCATCTAATGAGCTAATATCATTTCTGTAGGTTGAGGAAGAGAAGCCATTTGATGATGGTAACAAAGAAATTCTTGGCATAAAATATTGTTGAAGGTTTTCCATTTGACTGGTATTTTAAAATGCCTAGTAATCAATTTACTTTTTTTTTCACCTCTCCCTTACAGCTTGCTTGCTGTTTGTTCTCTGTATCCATTCACTGTGTGTTCTTCTGTGTGTCTGTATTTATTTTTATTTCCCCCCTATTGTGGCTTGCTTGTTGTCTGCTCTCTCTGACCATTCGCTGCATGCTCTTCTGTGTTTTTTGTTTTGTTTTGTTTTTGATATATATTTTTTGTCTTTATTTTTTAAATATTACATTAAAAAAATATGAGGTCCCCATAAACCCCCCATAACAACAATCTCTTCCATCATCATGATACATTCATTGCACTTGCTGAATACATCTCTGAGCACCGCTGCACCTCATGGTCAATGGTCCACATCATAGCCCACATTCTCCCACATTCCACCCAGTGGGCCATGGGAGGACATACAATGTCCAGTAACTGTCCCTGCAGCACCACCCAGGACAACTCCAAGTCACAAAACGCCCCCACATCTCATCTCTTCCTCCCAACTCCCTACCCCCAGCAGCTACCATGGCCACTTTCTCCACACCAATGCCACATTTTCTTCAATTACTAATCACAATAGTTCATGAATAGAATATCAGTAAGTCCACTCTAATCCATACTCTATTCCTGTGTTTTTTACTTGTCTCCCTTTTTGGTGTGTCACCTTGCTGAGTCGGCACTCCACAGTGCTTGTGGGCCGGCAGTTCTCTGCAGAGTGCGAGTGAGTCTGCTTTCACCAAGGAGGCCCCAGGACACGAACCCAGGGCCTCCCATATGATAGACAGGAGCCCAACTGATTGAGCCACAGCCGCTTCCCATCAATTTCCTTTTAATCATTCATCATTGCCCTTTTGCAATCTTATATGTAAATACAAAGAAAGTTGTGGAAAGTTAAGTGGTACCTGATTGTGTAGAATATGTAAGGTAATATAAAAAATGTACTTCTTATCCTCAGAACTCTCAATATATTATGTACTCTCTATTTACACACTCCATATGTACAGGTACATATAATTGAGTTCTTTCAATTCCACTACATTAAGCATATACTGAAATTGTTTAACAAGAGGGACCAGCCAATCAAAGCCAACTTGTAGTCCAAAGATAAAGTGATCTATGTATTCATGAAGAAATTTTGGGCAATTTGCTCTGGCTTAAGAGAAGAGAAAGCCCTTGACTTTGACCCATCACACATTCACAGCATAGCCCAGGTCACAAGATTAAGCTTATTACTCCATTCAATTAACAATATCATTTGGTTCTTCAGTAAATATTTACTGAAATATAAGTATTTTTAATTTGTAACTGACCTTAAGGATCACCCTAGATAAAACAATAGTAAATTATAATAAAAGAATAGAATGTAAATATTATAAGTTTCAAAAACATAAATATATGTAAAAATATATTAAAACTATTAAAATTTGCCTTCGTGGGTTAGGGTGTAATAGCAAGAAGAAATGATGAGTAACCCATGGACCTAAGTTTTCTCATCTATTATTATAGGAAGTTAAGAGATACTATTTAAGATTGATTAGAGTTATGAAGATAATCAATAGAAGAAAACCTGTTTTTTTTTTTTTAATTTGCAAGTAACTAAAATTCTCATCTTTCAAAGTGGAAAGCCAATGAAGATTATCTAAAGATCATGTCAGGGAATGTAAGTAAAAGCATGTTTATTATTTGCATTATGATAGTAAACATCAAAAGAACTACAACCAGAAATGTTGGAAAGGAATTTTCTCTGGAGAGTGAGACTATGGTTAGGAAGGAGTCTTAGTAGTATTTTAAAAATATTTTTATTTTTCCATTTAATATTTAACATTTTTCAAACACATACTTGCATGTTTCCAATAAAAGTGTGCATGTAAGTATAGCTTGATTCATACATGCATGCTACATGTGTGTATGAATTGCTATAATGAATATCTGTGGACCTAGATCTTTGTACATGTGTGTAAATAAGATGAATTCTTAGAACTGAAATTTTGAATTCTTATGAACAAAAAAGCTTGTTTCAACTTATATTCCTCAACAGCATTTGAGTATTCCTGTTATTCCAAACCCTGGCCCCAACTGAGTACTTTAAGTTATTTTGTTACTTGACTCATCTGCTAGCTGAGAAATGGTAACTCGTTGTTTCATTATTCACTAAACAATTCCTAAGGAAGCTGAATACCTTCTATGTGCTTACTGATAAAATATATGGGAGAGGTATTTGTTCATATGTTTTTCCTATTTTTTCCATTAGCTGTTGGAACTAGTTTTTAAAAATCTATGATACTTCAGTATAATGAAATAATATTCCAGCATATGAATAAAATGGAAAGATGGTTATTTTACATTGTTAATTTAAAAGTGCATTTTTCCTTTGGATAATAGTTACATAGATAGTATAAATAGCTAATATTAAGAGGAAATTATCTATCCTAACTCCTTTTACAACTTGAACATTCTACATCAGTTCTTCCTCTTCTATTGTTTTCTATTATTTTTTCACATTCCATCTGCATCTAATTTTATTTTAATAGTAATTATTTCATTCAAAGCTCTAGTTAGGGAAAGTCTGTTTCTTATTGAAATGTTCCATCTATTGTCTTATGATGAAATCTTCTTTTGCCACTTGCTATATCTTCACTGAGTAATAGATCTTAGACAAGCTCTTTCTGCAACTCATATTTTTGCACTAACAGACAGCACTATTTAGATTGGAGTTTCAAAACTTAGCTGTGCCTCAGAATTACATAATGAGCTTTGTAAAACAGATTCACAGTCCCAGCTATGGAGATTCAGATATAAGAAGTCTGGGGTTGGCTTAGAAATCTATATCTTTAAAAGCTCCCAAACTGATTCAGATAAATGATAAATTTGTAAACAATCAACTCAGAGCTTATCAATGGCAAATTACCTGCTAAATGTATTCAATGTTTTCAATATATTTGATTGTTTACCTTAAAATATTCTTTCTCTACCTCTTCAACATGGGCATCACCATCATTTTATTTTAGAGGCTGATCAACCTCCAGATATTTTTTTGTATCTTTTAACTTGGATTTACTGAAAGAGATGGGTTTAATGTGAATTGGGTCTAAAAGGAATTAGTTCCATTCTATCTGTCTTTCTTCACAACCATTTTAAGGAATTTACATTTGTTGATAAAACTCAGCCTGGTCATCTGGAAATTTTCAGTGTCAAATAGAGGTTTTAGGGATCTGTCCTAGACCCTCCTTCTTTTCCCAATTTACACACTTTCCATGGGTAACAGCATTTATTCTCATAACTTCAACTACTGCTCAATATTCTAACATGTCTTTGTCTCTCATTGTGGGATGAGAGGCCACACTAAGTGTAAACTTCTCAACACAATGGCTGATGTGCAAGAGGCCAACAAAAATCACACAAGTTCTTTAAACACTCTGCTCGTGCCATGTTCCCAAAGTACGTGGTCCAGCTCCCATCAATGGGTGGAAAAATATACTTGGTGTGTTCTAGAAGAAAGTGTAACAAAGTCATAAGGCCAAAGGCATGGATGTGTAATTTTATCATTATGAACAACAATCCAATGCATCACAACCCCCCATATCTCTCTCTCCCTAATAAAGACCAAGATGGTTTTCCTTCTCTTCCAGTCCTCAACCCAACTTCTATACAGCCATGGAAAGACAGTATGATCTTTCTCTTCAGTAAATCTGGTCACAATAGTTCTCTGCTTAAACCTAATCAAGAGGTGCCCATTGCCAAAAAAGTAGAACCAAACCTTTTACTATGGTCCATAATTTCCCTTTAGTCTCATTTCCCACCACTTTTTATATAACTGAGAGAATGCTGTGTTATTTTGTAAGAGGAAAATAACTTTGTTAGGTGCTATTTATTTGCTGATGCACATATTATTTTTGATGACATAAATAGCATTATATTTCTCCCATTTACAGTTGAGAAATACTGAGGGGCAGGGAAATTAAATATGGCACTTTGTCCAACAACAGCTAACAAGGGCAATACTAGAATGCAAATGCAAGTCTCCCTGCCTTCTTTCTATTCTCTTTTGCTCTGTTGTCTTCCATTCTGTTCAGGTCTCCAGATGTTTCATTTATCTGGCTTTGCATAAACTGTATCCTTTACTCTATGTGTTCTCTTCCTATATCTGTCTGATTAACTCCTCCCCAAAACAGACTCAGGTCATTTGTCTTCTCCTCTGAGAATTCTTCCTGGATTCCACCCTCCCATCTGTTGGTGTCTCCACTCTTCAGTACTCACATTTTCAATAGTTGTGAGGCACAATTTCCCCAGAGCTTCCATGGTTTCTAGTGTTTGCATCTGTTATCAGACTGTCTCCCTGTGCTGTCTTGACAGGAAATGCCTTTGCCTTCTTCCTGTCCATACCTCCAGCCCAGTGCCTGGAATGTAGAAAGGCAGCAATACAGCTGCTTCTGATTTCTTTGTCCCCCTCAACTCTTCTAATTCCCTTAGGCCTGCCTCCAGCTCAGGGGTTCTTAACCTTTTTTGTTCCACAGACTTCTTTGCCAGTCATGTGAAAACCACAAACCCCTTCTCAGAATGCAGTGGCAGATAGTTTTATGACCCTCAGAATTGGAGGTCTGAGAAAATAAAGATTATAAGTTGATTTTTTTTCAGTTCAAGCTCACAGACCCCCAAAATTGTTCTGTGGACCCCTGATTAAGAACCCCTACTCCAGCTATGCTCTGTGGATACATTGCTGAGACGTGTGGTTTGTAGCTCCACATATTTAAGTTTTAAGTGGACAGAAAACTTTCTAACACATTTTTGTTCTCCTTTTCCCTAGAAGTATGCTTGGTATACTAGAAGACACTCTCAAAAACTTTTGAATTAAACACACATACACACATATAATGAATAATGTGAGATAAGGGTTGCAAAACTGATTTGAAAATAGTTGACTTAGTTATGTGTGGAAGATTTTTAACAATTTAATATTATTCAGTAAAACAGACTTTATTATGGATCACCCAGATTGCATTTTGCTTAAAAAAGCACAAGGACACTTCATCTTTCTGATTGCCTTTTCCATACTCTTTAATTACAGATGGAAACAAAATGCTAACCATTAACATGTTCCTTAGAAGTGTTGGCCTAATGGGCACCAACGAATTATTAAAAGTTATTCAAGCACATGTTGAAAAAATAGGTCCTACTCCACTTTATGAAAACTAGGGACCACCGAAGGAAAGTTGTTGAAAGAATTTGTAGACCACTTGGAAGCCACATAACTTCTAGTTCTTTTAAGTTCCAGCCTGGAAGCTCTTTATTTAAGGAACATAACTAATCATATCTGTCATGAAGTGTATAAAAGTCAATACCAATTCAAAGCAATAAATAAAGGTAGACAACCTTTGCTGAGTAGAAAGACCATAGATTATTGAAATCTAGAGCCATCCAAGTGAGAATGTATAAATATTATTGGCCACCATATTATTCAGTGCACAGTTAATTGTTTTAATGGTATGGTCTAGTGTGCATTTTGATATGGTATTTTGGGGAAAAAATTGTTCAACTTATTTTAGAACACTTAGATAATCTTATAATATCTTGTGAACACATACACAGACAATTATGAATATTAGTGCCAGTCATCTCTGATTAGTTAATAATAAATGAATAAATAAATAACATATTTCAAGTTAAATTTTTCAAAACTAAGACGGTCAGGTGGCTTCAGGTGTAAGTACTATTAGCTTAGTTTTATATCCTATGAAAGAGTAATTGGGTATTTGATTTATTTGTTATTTTCTTTTATTTTTATTTTGAAAGAAGATTTAGATTACATAAATGTTACAATGAAAATATAAGGAGATTCCCATTTACTCCACTCCTTCCCCTCTTGCACTTTTCCCCATTAACATCATCTTTCATTAGTGTGGTACATTTGTTACAACTGATGAACACATACTGAAGCATTACTACTAACTATGGTATAAAGTTTACATTATGGTTTGCACTTTACACCACACAATTTTATAAGTTTTCACAAACTGTATAATGTCCTGTTTCTGTCAGTGCAATGCCATGCAGAAAAATTCTCAATACAGTGTTGAGGCTAGGTATCTTTATTTTAGGTTTAAAGTTTAGTGTATACTTCTATTTACTTAAAGTAAATAAAGAGTAAAATCACTTACTTTAAAATAGAGATATTATTTTATTTTATGTTGACTGCCAGGTATTATCAATTAGAAATTCTCATCAGAATATGAAACTCAGTATCCCAAAATTAAAGACAAATATTCTTTTAATATTTGTCTGAATTATTGAAAACTTGGCTTTTCAATAATATTTTCAAATGATATTTTGCAAGGATATTATTGAGTCATTTTAATCATTGAGAGGTGACCATTTCAAAATATATCTGTTTAATCCTCTAATAATGTAGAAATTAATGCAATTCATCCTAGTTTTGAACCATAATACATCTGCATTGTCTTAATGTTTGTTTAATTGCCTTCTCTATGGAATTATGTATTGACATAAAATAAAATTTCCACCCCTGATATTCTAAATCTGAATTTCTTGTAATATATGTAATTGCTAATTCTATAAGGCTAACAAAAGTTACCTCCTTTGCCTTGAACCTGCAGTAACATCTGCAAAAATGATAACAATACTGATCAAAACCTCTTGGCTCAGACACAATGGTGGGTGATTAGTTACAGTAACATAACAGCCAGAACAGCAGCATGGTAGCCACAGCTTGTGGTGGTTAAGTTATAATAGGCCTGGCAGCTGGAAAATAACAATTCAAAGGCCTATTTATCTACATTTTGTGGCATGTCATGACAACTGCATGGCATTACTCATGAAGACAACTCAAGATGATTATTACATTTTTATTACACAAAGGGAGAAGGATCATTGGCATTAGAGATGGTGAAAAATATGAATTATGGGGTCATTATTCCTCTCCCACTGAGCTTTAGCTTGGGAACTTTCATTTCTAATAAGGCAAGCACTGAAAGTATTGTAATGCTTTTGCAACTTGCGTATGTTTTCCTTTGGATATTTAAATTTAAAGTTGCAAGTTTACTGCAGATTTTGCATTATTTTTAGAGACTATTACTTTCTTCTAGTGAACTGAGGTCCAAAGAAATTATAAAGGCAAATACAAAGCAGTTTTATAAAGTCATTCTTGGAATGTTCCTCTTATGTCATTGGAAATAATTCTGAAGTTGTTTAAACCCTGTTGGCTCCTGTGAACTGTCTGTTTACTTCAAAGAGGTACAAGCTCCCTTCTGAAAATGTTTTATGGCTTTTAATTTCAACTGAGATATAAATTGCCCTTTATATTCTAAAAATGCTACAAATATAGTTTGAATCTTTTGGGATATAAAACTGCTGTTTGGAGTTAAAATCTCCCAAACACAAAGCATATGTATCATTCATAATTTTAAATTGCTGGGCCTATGTAATTCTCCTTCTGGAATGCCTACAGGGCCTTGCAAAATTAGGTTCTAACTTTTTTTAAAGTCAATTATTTATATTGTCTAATATATCTCTGCTTTCAAATTATAAGACATCCTTACTACACTTTGAGTAGAATAGCACGTGTAAGAAAAGTGAAAAATTGAATTTAGTTAAACCCTTTTCCTAAAGACCACTTTAGAAAAAAACGGGTAATTAAATTCAACTAGGCTTAACTCAATGGAATGTTCTTTAAATCAACACATGCATAAATTAAATTTCAATAATTTACATATATTTCTTTTTACGTTGCCTTGTTCTAAAAAGACTTGGCAATTACTAAGACATAGACAGATGAGACAAAAAGAGGCTAAGAAATTTGGGGAAATGAAGGTGATAAAAATAAGATGAAGCCAAGAAAGTGATTAAAAAACAAAGCGTATGTCCTGCTGAGGACTTTGTATATTTTCTAGAGAGGGAACAGCTAGTCTTAAGCTTTCTAGCAGCCCATGAAAACAGAGACTCATGGCTGGTTAACGCTCTCCATGTGTCCATTCAATAAGAACAAAGGAATTACTCAGAAGGAAAACAATTCTCAATAGGTAATCTGGAGAAACATTTGTGTTGTTTGTTCTCAGGGAGAAACTATGGTACAACATGTTAAATAGTGTTCACCACGATATCCTTTTGAGAAATTTTTTTAAAAAATGAGTTTTAGGAGGCTATTTCTTATTAGAGGCATCACATCATGCAGTAAATTCAGGGAACAAAGAAAATGGAAAAAATCTACAGATTCTTAAAACAACATAGTCCAAAGATGCAGTTGGTCTTATGGTACATCATACAGTGCTGCACACAAATCTATTAGGTGGTATAAAAGTAGTATATACAAATTTTAATTACCTATTTACTCTTTCATTCTCTATTTTTTTTAATGTTACATTCAATAAATGTAAGAGGTCCACATATACTTCCCACCCCCCTCACCCCACTCTTCCCACATCAATAACCTCTTAAGTATACTCATTTCAAAAAATTCAAAACAATGCAGGACTTTATAAAGTAGAAGTTTGAAATATCTACCTCTTATTCTCACTTTTCAGAGTAAAACCTATTAACTATTTGGGTTCTACCTTTTCAGAACATTTTCTGAGAATATAATCTATTTATCTTTATTTAGTTTTTAATAAAATAAGCTATATCATGTATTTTGTTTTACAATTTAAAAATAAACCCTAAAACTATATTCTGGACTTCTTTCCATGCCTCCCTGGCCTTCCATCCCTTCCTGAAAGCTAGGTAAGTTACTAGCTGTAAAACCTTGGAAATGTTACTTGATCACTCAGTATTTAATTTCCATATTTGAAAAACAAGAAAAGTAGCAGTATTTAACCAATAAGGATATTGTGAGGATTAAATGAGATAAGACATAAATACTTATAACAATAGCTGGTATTATAAACCATTCAAAATTATGGCTGCCCTAGAAAGGTCTACTTTCTTCTTTTTACTGGTTGCATTATGGGGATGCACTCTAATTTGTTTTATTTAATCAGTTTTATATCATTACACACCAAGACAGTAGAAGCTGGCTTTCAATCTGGAATATCCAATAACAAGATTTTGAAATTATGAAGAAGAGGAACATGATCTGAAGGGACTGGGGAACAAATTAGGGATTGGTTTGGAAGAGAAAATGGCAGCAAGCCTGAGAAAGGAAACAGAAAGCCTTGACTTCAGGGCCTCTCCAGGTTCTTTCATTTCAGTTTCCTGTTTCCCAGCACAGTCACAACTAACTCTCCAGGAAAAATAAATTGTGCAAACTACCTTCTACCCCACCTTAAAATAACTTTATCTAAGAAGTGACACAATTTGAGTTTTAGCTCTCAGTACATTTTCTGAAAGGGTCAGAGAATGGCAACCATTGGGACCACAAAAATTGAGAAACGTATACAATTAATTCAAACAAGAAATTCACAGCTTAATCTGAAGCATTTATGTGCCCTTCCCTTCCTAAAGAACAATGGAGCAATCCATTATTAGCGCACAGTGAAGCTTGGCACAAAATTTAATTCAAGGCATTAGAGGGCTCTGCTAATTTTCTGCTTATATTTCAGGGGCAGTAATGTGGTTTTCATTAAACTAGTGCAAACAGATTGATTTCAGCACTGAATTTACTTGCCTTGAGCACTGAACTTAAATTGTCTGATTTGGGAGAAAAAAGAAACAGTGGAAAAGATTTGCTGACATGACTGTTGTAAGTTGTTATGGGCCTTCACTACATTTTTAGTGCTCTCTACCATCACGCAATACTAACTAGCCATTTAGTAAACCATAAATATCATTAATTACTATTTACTGAGTTCTATTTATGTGCCAGGCATTATGATAGGAGCTTTATATTCATTCTTGCTGATGTCATTGTCTTTTTTGAATAAATTTCAACATGATCTGGCTCCAAGGCCTGTGTGCAGCCCACCGTCTTTTAGTTAAGCTGTTTAGAGAGTACAGTATAATAATTAGAAAGTCACTGCTACTTTGCCAAAACCTGTGACCCAGGGGATAGCCAAATATAGATGGTTTTTGGTGGCTTCAGAACCACTGTGGGGCTCCTGTGCTTGAAGGATTATGTATATCAGAAGACCAAGGAATGGAAGGGGTGTGTCTACACACTGTGGGCCAGGTGCCAAGAAGAATCTGTTTCCAGCTATCAGAGAAAGAAAGGAGAGAAGCCAAAGCTAAGGAGTTTGTGTATTAGTGCAAACTAGGTCAGGAAGAAAATCAGGACTCTTAAGTGTAACAACAAAAGTCAGGTTCTCAACATGGGCGCTGGGTTTCGTGCAGGTCATGAACAGGGAAGAAAAGCAGTGTAAGGACTGGGCACTTGAGTTGGACAAAGGTACCAGTGGACCATGTGGTCTGGGAGGATGCACATATCACACATTGTGAAAGAGATGCCGTCACCTAGATTCTTGCCAAACTAGAGGATTAGGAAGTTCAGGGCAAATGTGCAGATAGAAACAAAATGGTTTAAATCTACAACAAGGAGTCAAATTTCAGAAATTCAAGTTAACTTCATGGGAGCAAACCAAGAGAACCTATTATCAAGCCTGCACCAAGTTGTGGGTTTCTGGTGGAAACTATGATGGTGTTTTCCCTGTCCAAGTGGTCCCTGAACAAGGGGTGGAACTTGTTCCCAGGTCTTCTGCATTCTAGAAATGTGCCAATTATATGGCTCTTAAACTGTATACACAGTTTATACATACCTTATCCTCCTTGCCTGAAGGTATGTTTCTTTGGGTATTAATGAAGACCATTTCTGAGCACCTACTATGTGTCAGGCATCTTGGCAGTACTTTATATACATTATGACATTATTATATCTTTTTAATCCACACAATCATGAAGAGTTTAAGAGTTTAGATTGCTTGCCATCTAAAATGTGAATTCTAAAAGTTAGAGGTGAGAATGTTTCTGTCATTTTGAACTCTCCTCAGCAGGTGCCTCAGGGCACTTCTCAAACCAAAACCGAATTATTTTATGAAAAACAGTCAGTCTCTTCACTACTAGTTGCTTTATATACTTGAACATGTTCAGCAGTAGCTCATGACCAGGAAACTTGGTAAGGGGTTGAATTACTTACGTAGTGGCTGTGTAAAAGACAATGAGTGTGAAGGCATTTTCCTATCCCTGCCTTTCTAGCCCAGAAATACTGTTCATTTAGACTTTGGTGCTGTTTTATGAAAGAGATATTATGGATAAATGCTAGATGCAGCCTATTAGGAAGGTTATTCATGCATTACCAATTCCTTTGGATTTGCAACTCACCTTAATCCAAGTGTTGGGGACTTGGGGATCGACCTATTGTACAGAGGTGAGAAGGGTCTCCCTCCATGAGCTACGCATTCACATACACACCAGTTTATATATGTATTAATTGTTACAGATATCCATCTATCAAAAGGATCTGATATTTTTATTTTACCAATTCATTCAGCAATGAACGTTTATTAAGGACTTACTATGTGATGGGTTCCATAACAAATATAAACACAAAAGTTTAACCTTTCTTTAAATTCATCTAATTTTTCCAATCTATATAATAAAACAACACACTCCTTACTTGTATTTTGGGTTAAAATACCTGCTCCTTTAGTATTTGCCATGATAAAATAACCAAAATGTGCTATCAGAATATGACTCTACACTAATGCTCTTTGTTGTCCCATGCTGATGAAGTTGAGTGCCTTTTATATCAATTTTAAGTTCATTATTTTTTTTAACCTGCATTCTATCCCTTCTAAGTAACCCAACACCTTTCTGAATCTTGCCCCTCCTTTGCTTTCTTGCTGCCTCTGACAGCAAGAGAGAAGAAAACTACAAATCTTTGCTATTGGCTTTCTCTGGGACTTTGTGCCATCAATTTCCCTAAGCTTTTCTTTTTTTACTTTCTTAAAATGTATTTTTTCATTTGAGAAATTGTAAGTTTACAGAAGAACCATGCAGAAATTAGAGTGCCTCTATACCACCCCTCACACACACAGTTACCCTTGATATGAATATTTTGCATTAATGTGATTCCTTTGTAACAATTGATGAAGGAATATTATTATGATTGTACTATTAACTATAGTACATAGTTTACATTAGGGTTCACTCTTTGTATTCATTCCTCTTTTTTAAAAATATTGATTCTAGTAATATATATACAACCTAGAATTTCCCCCTTTGATCACATTCAGATATATAACTCAATACTCATCATTACATTCACAATGCTGTGCTACCATCACCACTATCTGTTACCAAAACTTTTGATCACTTCAAACAGATATTTTGCACAATTAAGCTTTAACTCCCTGTTCCCTACCTCTACCCAACCTCTGATAACCTGTATTCTAGTTTCTGGCTATGAAATTGCTTATTATAATGATTTCTAATCAGTAAGATCATACAATATTTGTCCTTTTGTGTGTGACTTATTTCACTCAACATGATGTCTTCAAGGTTCATCCATGTGGTCACATGTATCAGAACTTCATTCCTTTTTACAGCTGAATAATATCCCACTATATGGATATGCCACATGTTGTTTATCCATTCATTTCTTGAAGGATACTTGGGTTGCTTCTATCTTTCGGCAATTGTGAATAATTCACTTTTAGTGTGCAAATATCTGTCAAAGTATATGCTTTCAATTGTTTTGTTATATATCTAGAAGTAGGAATGCTGAGTCATATGGTAATTCTATACTTAAGTTTCTGAGGAACTACCAAACTTTTTCCATAGCAACCATGCTATTTTTCCATATCTTCTCCAACACTAGTGATTTTATTTTCTTAGTAATAGTCATTCTAGTGAGTATGAAATTAATGCACTGCAATTTTGATTTTGCATTTCCCTAATGGCTAGTAATGCTAATATACTTTCATGTGCTTGTTGGCCAATTATTATATTCTTTGGTGAAATATCTATTCAAGTCTTTTGCCCATTTTTATATTGGGTTGTTGTCTTTATGTTGTTGAGGTGTAGGATTTCCTTATATAATCTATATATTAAACCTTTATCAGATGGGTGGTTTCCAGATATTTTCTCCCATTGTGTAGGTTGCCATTTTACTTTCATGATAAAATCCTTTAATGCATAAAGGTTTTACAATTCAATGAAGACCTGTTTACCCTTTTTTTTCTTTCTGTTTGTACTTTCAGTGTAAAGCCTAAGAAGTCATTGCCTAACACAAGGTCCTAAAGATGCTTCCTTACATTTGCTTCTAGGAGTTTTATAGTTCTGGCTCTTATATATAAATTTCTTTTATACATTTTGAGTTGATTTTTTTTAGGAAGTACCAGGGATTGAAACCTGGGACTTTGAACATGAGAAGTAGGCTCTCAACCACTGAACTACACCCACTCCTCTATTTTTGTATTAGGTGTGAGGTAGGGGTTTTCCTCATTCTCCTTTTTTTTTTTTTTTTCAAATAGAGATCCAGCTTTCCCAGCACCTTTTGTTAAAGAGATTATTTTTCTCAAATGAGTGGTTTTGCACCCTTATCAAAAGTCAATTAGCCGTAGATGTGAGGGTTTATTTCTGAACTCTCAATTTGAATCCATTGGTATATGTCTGTCCTTGTGTCAGTACCATGCTGTTTTGATTACTGTAGCTTTGTAATAAGCTTACAAATTGATAAGTGTGAGTTCTCCAGCTTCCTTCTTCTTTTTCAAGTTAGTCTGCTACTTGGGGTCTTTTCTCTTTTCATATAAATTTGATGATTGGCTTTTCCATTTCTGCATTGACTCTGTAGGTTGCAATTGTAAATAAAATTGTTAAGAATTGACATCTTAACAATATTTAGTTTTCCAATCTGTGAGCATGGAATGCCCTTCCATTTATTTTGGTTTTCTTTGATTTCTTCTTAGCAATGCTTTATAGTTTTCAAAGTATAGATCCTTTACTTCTTTGGTTACATTTATTCCCAGCTACTTAAGTCTTTTAGTTGCTATTGTAAATGAAATTCTTTTCTTGAGTTCCTCTTCCAATAGTTCATTACTAGTGTAAAGAAACACTGCAGATTTTTTGTATGTTGACTTAGTAACTGCCAATTTTCTGATTTTGTTTATTAGTTTTAGTAGCTTTGCTGGGGATTTTTCAGGATTTTCTTTATGTAGGATCATGACCCCTGCAAATAGAGGCTTTTTATTTATTTCTTCCTTTCCAATTTGGATGCCTTTTTATTTCTTTTTCTTGTAATTGCTCTGGCTAGAACTTCCAGTACAATGTCAAATAACAGTGGTGACAGGAGGTGATCTTGTCTTGTTCCTAATCTTAGAGGGAAATATTTCAGTTCTTAACCATTGATGTTAGCTGTCAGTTTTCAGTATATACCTGTCTCAGTTTGCTAAAAGTTGCTGGGAGCAATACACCAGAAATGGGTTAGCTTTTATGATGGAAATTTATTAGGTTAAAAGCTTACAATTCTTAACTTGTGAAGAGTTCAATCAAGGATCATCTAAGATGCTGTCTCACTGAAAGTCCACTTCTGGTAACCTTGGA
Source organism: Dasypus novemcinctus (assembly GCF_030445035.2). Taxonomy (NCBI): domain Eukaryota; kingdom Metazoa; phylum Chordata; class Mammalia; order Cingulata; family Dasypodidae; genus Dasypus; species Dasypus novemcinctus. The sequence continues at coordinate 43,461,729 of NC_080674.1, read as the reverse complement.
CTCCTGCCATGTGGCAAAACACAACGGTGGTTATGTCAATCTGGGTCTTTGCTTCCTCCTCTAGGCTTACTTCTTCCTTCTTCCCTGAGCTCAACTGTGGGTAATCAAGCATATAGCTTGTCTCTCCCCTCTCCTCTGGGCCTTGTTTCTTCCAGTCTCTCTGAGTTTCTTTGTTTCTGCCCCCTTTTCTCTGTGTGTCTGTTTTCAGCCCTCCATTTATAGAGGATTGCTGCAAGAGAACCAATACCTGCCCTGGGTCATGCCCCACTGAAGTAATTCAATCAAAGCTCCTCCAAATGCATCCAACCCAATCAGAGTCCTGCAGCTACAGGAATGGATTAGCTCCAAGAACATGATTTGTTTGGAGGGGGAGAGGGTAGTCTATGAAAAGCTTCAAACTGTCACAATACCCTTTATCATGTTGAACGAGTTCTAGCTTTTCCTAGTTTTCTAAGTTTTTATCAAGACAGGATGCTGATTTTTTTTCAAATAGCTTTTCTGTGTTGAGATGATCATGTTTTATTTTCCTTTGTTCTATTAATGTGGTATATTGCATTAATTGAATTTCTTATACTGAACCCCCTTACCTAAAACTAAGAGAAATCCCATATGAGCATGTCGTAGAATTCTTTCATAGCTCTGTTGTATTCTGTTTGCTAGTTATTTTGGTAAGGACTTTTGCATTTTCATATTGATATTGATCTGTAATTTTCTTTCCTTATATTTTAATCTTGCTTTGGTATTAGGATGATGTTGGTGTCTTAGACTTTGTTAGGGCATGATATCTCCTCTTTAATTTTTTAGAAGAGTTTGACCAGGATTAGTGCTACTTCTTAGTGGAATGTAGGGAAAATTCACCAATGAAGCTGTCTGGTCCAGGGCTTTTCTTTTGAGTACTGATTCAATCTCTTTACTTTTTCTGTTGATATCTTTTTTTTTTTTTAGCATCAAAATATTCACTGTATGATAACTTTTTAATTTATTGAAGTATATCACTCATACATAAACATACATTTACAATAAGTGTATAGTAATAGCTGTGAACTTACAAAACAAACATATGTAACATCATACCAGACTTTCGTACCTCACCCTACCACCAACACATTGCATTGTTGTTAAACATTTTTAACTAATGATTAAAGAGCATTGTCCAAATATTACTACTAACCAAAGTATTTTCCCCCAACCCACCCATTATTATTATTATCTTTATATCATTTATATAGGAAAATACATAAGTGTATAGTAAAAGTTGTGAACTTACAAAGCACACATGCGTAACATCATACAGGGGTTTCATACATCAACCCTCCCCAACACCCTGCATTGTTGTGAGATGTTTCCTGCAAATTAAGAAAGAATATTGTCAAAATCTTACTACTAATTATCATCCTTATTTTTATTTGCTGTATTTTTCCCTTAACCCACCCTATTATTATTTTTTAAATATATTTTTTATGACAGAAGTTATAAACTTATAAAAACAATCAAGCACATGTACAGAATTCTCAATCAACACCCCTCTATCAACACACCACATGTGGTGGAACATTTGTCACAAATATTAAAATATCATGTAATTGTTACCACGTCCATAGTGTTCATTTGGTGCACATTTTTCATAATCAACACAGTACATCTTTGGCATAGATGCAAGAATATTATTACTGCTAACCACAGTCCACAGGTCACTCCAGTTGTAGCTTCCCCATGCTTCTCCACATTGTCACCACCCTGCAATAGTGTTGCATATTTGCTCTAGCTAACAAAGGACACTCTTGCATCTGTACTATCAACCACAATTCTCATCCACCTCTTGGTTTACTGTGCTATTCAGTTCCTAGATTATTTTCTAGCATTTGTCAATTGGAATTTACATATAATGGCTACCATTTTCAGCCACATCCCCATTTATAAACTAGCTGTTACTCACTGTGTGTTACCATCCACTCTATATATTTCCACATTTTTACAGTAAAGCTAATTAAAACTTCTACATACATTAAACATCAGTAATCCATCTCAGTTCTCCTCTTATCTCCTTTAAGAATCCACCCCCTACCATGAGGCCTTGAAGCTATTTTTCTACACAATTTTTTCTAGAATTTTATGATTCTTGCTTTTATTTTTGCATTTTTGATCCACTTTGAGTTGATTTTTGGATAAGGTATGAGATAGGGGTCATCTTTCCTTCTTTTGGCTATGGATATTTCGTTCTTTCAGGACCATTTGTTATATGGACTGTTCTGCCTGAGCTGTGTGGGTTTGATAGGCTAGTCAAAAATCACTTGACCATACATGTGAGAGTCTGTTTCTGAACCAACAGTTCGGTTCCATTGGTCTATGTGTCTGTGTTTACGAGAGTAACATGCTGTTTTACCACTATAGCTAGGTATTATAATATAAAGTCTATAGATGACAGTTCTCTTTTCTTTTTTAAGATATTTCTAGCTATTCAGGACTCTTTCCCTTCCAAATAAATTTAATAATCATGTTTTCAATTTTTTAAAAAACACTGGTGGAATTTTTATCAGGATTGCATTGAATCTGTATATCATTTTGAGTAGAATTGACATCTTAATGATATTTAGTCTTCTAATCCGTGAGCATGGAAAGTTCTTCCAGTTATTTAGACCTTTTTAAATTTCTTTTTCATTGAGTTGTAGTTTTCTGAATACAAGTTTTCTGAATACATCTTTGGCTAAGTTTATTCCTGACTATTTGAGTTTTATCTGTCATATTTTATTTTCACTACCTTTTGACACTTTTAGTTAGTTAGTGATAAAATCTCTATTTCTTGACTGTCTTCCAAGCCTCTCTCTCCTGTTTTTTCTTTTCAGGCTCTAGCACAGCCTTTAGTATTTCCTGAAAATCTGGTCTCTTGCTTAGAAATTCTCTCTGTTTCTGTTTATCTGTGAATATTCTAAATTTGCCCTCATTTTTGAAAGACAATCTTGCTGGATATAAGATTCTTGGCTGGAAGTTTTTCTCTTGTAGTATCTTAAATATATCATACAACTGTCTTCTTGCCTCCATGGTTTTTGGTAAGAAATCAGCACTTAAACTTATTGGATATCCCTTATATGTTATGCATTGCTTTTCTCTTGCTGTTCTCAGAATTCTCTCTTTGTCTTTGACATTTGGCATTCTGATTAGTATGTGTCTTGGAGTTGGTTGATTCAGATTTTTTTGGAGGGAGTACATTGTGCTTCTTGGACATGAATATCTATGTCCTTCAATAGGGTAGGGAAATTTTCTACCATTATTTCTTCAAATATTCCTTTTGCCCCTTTTCCCTTCTCTTCTCCTTCTGGGACACCCATGACACAAATGTTTGCACATCTTTTGCTGTCATTTAGTTTCCTGAAACCTTGGTCAATTTTTTTTTTCATTCTTTTCTTCATCTGTTCTTTTGTATGTTCACTTTCAGAGGTCATTTCTTTAAGCACACCAATCCTTTCTTCTTCTTCCTCAAATCTGTTATTATATGATTCCAATGTTTTTTAAATTTCATTTATTGCACCTTTCATTCCCATAAGATCTGCTATTTTTCTATGTATGCTTTCAAATTCTTCTTTGTGCTCATCAAATGTCTTCTTAATATTCTTAATCTCTAGCCATCTCACTCAGTTTATTAAGGAGATTTGTTGAACATCTATGATTAGAGTTGACATCACCTCCGTTATGTCATCTAGAGGCTTAACTTGTTCCTTTAACTAGGTCATTTCTTGGTGTGGATTGTAATTTTTTGTTGGTGTCTTGGCATCTGGCTTGCTAGAATATTTATTCTGGGCATAGTTTTTTCTTTAGTTTAGGGCTTCCTGCCATTTCTTCTTTGCTGGTTGTGCAGTAGGAACCAAAGATGTAGTTGGTGCTATAAGCTGTGGAGGTTCAAACTGCCCTCATTACCCCAGGGACCAATGAAGCTTCTCTCAACTTTCTCCTTTGCCAGGGGTAGGAACAAAGTCACAGCTTTTTGCAGTAATCCAATCCTGCAGGCCTAGACCGTAGTTGCCCAGAGAGACTGATAGGGCTTCCTGTCCTTTTTCTCCCAGTCTGGGGCAGGGATGGAGCTGCAGGTGTGGGCAGCAATCTATGCAGTGTGGGTCCAAGATGACCGCAGTTGCCCTGGTAGATTATTCAGTCTGTGTCAGCCAAATGTACCTGCCATTATCTGGATAGGCCAATGCAGGGCCTACCAGCCTCCTCCTTGTCAGATGCAGGGCTGAAGTATAGGCTAGGGCTGCAGGCCAATCTGGGTGAAAGAAACTGGTTCCTACCATCACTGTGATTTTTGGTCAGACAGCGTCACCTCATGCTGGTGGTGGAGTAAAAATGGTGGATACTGGCCTCTTTTTGACCTGGACAGGTTCATTCATTAGTGTTTAGGATTATACTTTAGCCAGCCAAATTTACCTATCAGTCATTGAAATCAGTGGCCAACTGTCTCTTCTTAACCCTGTTTTTGGGAAATAGAGCTTCAAATTCCAGCCTCAAAATAACTCCTAGGGTGGTCCACGCTGCCAAAGTAGGATAATCACTGACCTCCATGGCTTGTTCAGTAATTTCCTGGAGAGGCTGGTGCAGGTCCCCCCAGCTTCCACCCTGCCAGAAGAGGGTCTGGGTCTTAGGCTAGAGCTGCAATCTGATCTGGTTGAAAAGAAGCCAGATTTTCAGTCCACACTGCTTCCCCTCACACCAGGTGCAGAGTTAAAATGGTGACTACCAGCTTTTTTCTGACTTGGACATGTTCAAACTTTAGCTGTTCTTAGGATTATACATTAGCCTGCCAAATTTACTCATCAGTAGCTGAAGCTGGTGCCCAACCATCTCTTCTTTCCCTTTTTTGGGAAATGGAGCTTTCAATTCCAGTTGCAGTACAGCTCCCAAGGTGGCTTGTGCCTCCAGTGGAGGGTGGGCACCAGCCTCTGTGGTGTGCAGTGCTCTATTTATGAATCTTCTCTACAGATGGGTAGTCTCCTCTTTCCATTCCTTCAAAGATGTTGCAGGATGCTCTTCTGGTCTTCTGGAGCTCACAAACATGTGTTTCAGGCAACTCTGGGTGTTTACTAACTGCCCTGTAGCAGAAGCTAACTCTAGGAACTCCTTATTCCACCACCATCTTGGTGGTTCTGTTGACATCTTTTATTTCTTCCTGATTCATGATAGGTAATTTGTGTGTTTCTGGGAATTTGTTCACTCCATCAAGGTTATCTAATTTGTACAGTGTTTCTTGAGATCCTCTTATAAATCTTTTTATTTCTGTTGGGTCTGTAGTATTGTCTCCTTTTTCATTTCTGCTTTTAGTTATTTTTGCCCTTTCCCTTTTTTTCTTTGTTTGTCTAGCTAAAGGTTTATTGATATTGTTGACCTTTTCAAATAACCAGATTTTGTTTGGGTTTCAGTATTATATTTTTTTAATTCTCTATTTCTTTTATCTACACTCTAATCTTCTTATTTCCTTCCTTCTACTCACTTTGGGTTTAGTTTTCCAAGCTTTTCCTAAATCTTCCACCAGTTGTGAGGTTAGGTGTTCTGATATTAGATCCTTCTCCTTCTCCTTCTCCTTCTCCTTCTCCTTCTCCTTCTCCTTCTCCTTCCCCTTCTCCTCCTTCTTCTTCTTCTTCTTCTCCTTTGGTACCAGTTCAGGGGATCAAACCTGGGACCTTGTAAATGGGAAACCAACACTCAACCATTAAGGCACATTGGCTCCCCTGAGTTAGTTGTTTCATTTGTTCCTTGTTTTTTTCAGGAGGCATGGAGCAAAACTGGGACTTCCCATGTGGTAAGCAGGAGCTCAATCACTTGAGCCACATCCTCCTCCCTTTCTTCTTTTTTAATGTAAGCATTTATTGCTATGAATTTCCCTCTCAGCACTGCCTTTCCTTCATCCCATAAGTTTGGGCATGTTGTGTTTTCATTTTCATTCACATTTAGATATTTCTTAAATTCCCTTTTTCATTTCTTCTTTGCACCTTTGGTCATTTAAGAATATGTTTTTTAATTCCCTAATATTTGTGATTTTCCAGTTCTCTGTTATTGATTTCCAGTTCTCTGTTATTGATTTATTACAGTTTGGTCAGAGAAGTTACATTGTATGATTTTAATATTTTTTTAAATTTATTGAGACTTGCTTTGTGATTTAATATATGGTCTAACCTAGAGAATGACCCATGTGCTCTAGTGAAGAATGTTTATTCTGTTGCTGTTGGATGAATTGCCATATGGTCTGTTTGATTTAGAGTATTGTTCAAGTCTTTTATTTTCTTATTGGTCTTCTATCTAGATGTTTTTTCCATTATTGAAAGTGATATATTGAAGTCTCCAATTGTTAATACAAAGTTTTCTATTTCTTTCTTTAAATGTATCAGTAATTTGCTTCATATATTTTGGGATTATGCCATTAGGTGCATATATTTATAATTATTATGCCTTCTTTTTGAATTGACCCTTTTACCTTATATACTGACCTTCTATGTACCTCATAACATTTTCTGACTTAAAGTATATTTTGTCTGATATTAGTATAGCCACCCCAGTTCTCTTTTGTTTTACTATTTGCATGGTATGTTTTGTCAGTCCTTTTCCTTTCAACCTACTTATGTCTTTGAATTTAAGGTGAGTCTCTCATAGACAGCATATATTTGGGTCATCCTTTTTCATCCATTCTGTCAATCTCTGCCTTCAAATGAAGAGGTGAACCCATTTACTTTTAAAGTAACTACTGATCTTTTGTAGTATTATCTATTTAATTAGCTTCAGTATGAGCTAAGTAAATTTCTGCATCTTTATAATTTAATTATATGTCTACATGTTTAGACTTTACTTTTCTTTCCAGCTCCAGGTATTCTTTTATAATTTGACATATGTTTTAAAGTCTCAAATTTATGAAGTATCTTATAAATCTTTTTTTTTTTTTCTTTCATTCACAAAGAGAACCTCTCTAACCTTTACTCTGTTAAGGAAATGGGGCAAACTTAAACTGTTAGATTTGTGTTTGACTCTGGAAACTCTGATACTTTGTATTTAATCAGTTGTTGAGCTTTATTTATTATACCTGATTATATGAGATGGCCTTGTGTTGTGTTATAGGGAAGTATTTAATTAAAGAGAAGCAAAAAAGCCTGTGCAACCAAGTTTCCAAATCATTAGGTTAACCTTACTAATGACCTATTGTCTGTTGTGACATAAAGTAATGGTCAAATTCAAATGCTTTTTGGTAGCAACATTCAGTTGCATCATATGGTGCCTGGGTCCTAGATGGGGAAGGATGTTATAAGTCTATGAGCACTAAGATGTCCTGGAGAATTAATCTGGGAGGAAGCAGGATCTGGAATCAGGGTCCTCAACTGCCCAGGCTGGGATATGGGGCCAAGCATCAGTCTTGTCAGAAAACTTAGGTAAGCATCAAACGTCCAGGAGAAAGACTAGCAAGCTGAACACAAAAAGAAAATTGGGGTGATTGTAACTGGATGTTGTGTTCAAAGAGCTAAATCCACCTACTCCCAAGCAAAGGGACTACTTATACTGCTATGAGGGTGGAATTTCTAACTCATGGTTGTACCATGCTCTCAAGGTCCTTAAAGGAGCCGGGCCATCAAGAGGATGTTCTTTAATGTCTACCAGGAAAAGGAGGCAGACAACAGAAATATTTCTGCAAGTGTTTTACATTTCTTGTGCCTTCTCATAACTCCATTTCCAAAGATATTACCTTGATTCAGAAATAAACTATTTCTTATAGTTTTGAACTGGACTTCTTCCTTCAGTCTATATCTACTTCACTCTAGTCTGCTTAATGCAGCCAGATTTTTATTACCAAACCAGAGCTCATTTACAAATTCTCTTAGTAGAATGTCTTAGTGACTATTCACCTCACCCTTTCCCCAACATTATCACTCCAAATATGTTTTTCATCCTTTTTCTCCATTATTCACTTACCTGTCAGCCAGATTGAAATAGTGATTCATTCATTTATTCCCTCACTCACCTTCATTCATTCATTTTTTTTTAATATCAAAAAGATTATAAATAACTTTCTGTGTATTAGGATTCTAGAGATGTAAGTATTATAAAATAAGGTCCCTAATTTTGAGGAACACATATTCTTATAGGGAGAAAGACAAATTAAAAATTAAAAATCCAGCATATATTGTGACACATGCTGACTAATGGTGGATTCAGAACACCATCGAAGGGATAAAAGCCTCAATCACCCTAAATGCTCCTTTTATTCCTGTCTCTGAAACTTTGTTGATGCTATTCCTTACTGAACCAAAATTCCTACCCCTAATCTATTTTTTTCACATCCTATTCCTCTGTTATATTTATTTTATCAAATGACAGCTTCTCCATGAAGCCTCCCTAATTTTTACCACCCTGATGGAGACACTGCCATAGCAATTTGGACAGTTTATGTGAATGATCTTGTGTGTTATCTTGTTTATCATGTTCTTGGTTTACCTCCATCCCTCACACTGAACTTCTTAGAACAGGATTTAAATTTATTTGCTCATTTTTAACCCCTAACAGCTCTAGCCATGGTTCACTGTACTCAAAAGTACTTTTATTCCAAATTCCTTGAAATAAATTATTGATGTGTTTGCTCAAGATAAGAATAGGATAGTATTACTCTATAATCAGATAAAATGAATAAAACTATTGGAGAAATTGAATACAGCTAGTGGAGGAAGAATTCATGCCCAAGTTTCTGGAACAAAGGAAAACAAAAATTATTCGCAGCAAAGTGTTTAGCAGTGAGATCAGACAGGATTTATTTACCAGGAAAGTGAAAAAAAAATCATTGTTTGATACTTGAAATATTTAAACTCTTTTAATATGACATATCAGATTATTTCTGAAAAATAGTTCATTAGAATTTATTAGGTTCAAGTTCCATTTTAGTATTTTTTGGCATATTTGATAAGATTTCAGAATGCTTCAAATATTTAGAAAAATTTTTCCATTTTGGGATGTGAATGTAGATTAAAAAAATAAAACAAAGAATGCACTACAAAAAAGATAAAACATTTAAATCTTTTCTGATTTCCCTTCATTTGTATATATTTCTTAATATATAGGCTGAGACAGTAGATGACAATACTGTGTATCTGTGTATTTTTCACTCCAGGACCCCTGAAGAAAGCATCATTAAAAGGGAAAGTTTATTTCAGGGAGTCAAAAATGAAAAGTGAAGGTTGGAGAATTGAAAGCCACACAAACACACACAAACACACACACACACTCTCACACACACTCCTTGGTTCTCATTTAACTCAACACTTAAATTTCAACCCTTAAACTGCCTTCCTTCTATCCTCATCGAGAAGTAGTAGTAAAGTTTTGAGCTCCAAATCTGAGTCCTAAAATCATGTTATTTACAAGCTTGATTCCAATTCCCAAGATTAAATGATTGTTGTTGAGTGTAGAAAGCTATTTTAAAATTTACTCTAATAAAGCTATTTAATCTTGCTCTCATGCTACCTTCTTTTTCACTTGTTTATTACCTTTTTTTAGAAAAGATACATAGATCACACAAAATATTACATTAAAAAATATAAGAGGTTCACACATACCCAACTCCCCACATCCCCCACTCCTGCCACATCAACAACTTCTTTCATTAGTGTGGTACATTCATTGCATTTGATGAATACATTTTGAAGCACTGCTACACAGCATGGTTTATTGTTTACATATCCATTTTATTCAGTAGGTTATGGCAAAATGTATAATGTCCTTCATCTGTCCCTGCAATATCATTGAAGACAACTCCAAGTCCTGAAAATGCCCCATATCACACCTCCTTTTCTCTCTCCCTGCCTTCAGCAACTCCAGTGGCCCTGTCTCCACATCAATGACATAATTTCTTCCATTGCTAGAGTCACAATAATTCTATAGTAGAATACCAGTAAATCCACTCTAATCCATATTTTATTCCTCCATCCTGAGGATCCTGGGATGGTGATGCCTACTCTACCTCTAAATTGAGAGGGTACTTAGATCCTACATGGCTGATGAATGGGATTCTCCTCTTGCAGGTGTAGACTCTCTCGGTTCCTTTGTGTGGTGGTTAACCATCCTCATCTCCTTGTTAGCTGACCTGGGTAAGTCCAATGAACAGGAGAGTAGGTATTACAATTCTGCTGAGGCTCAGGGCCCAGCTGGCACAGGGACAGTCCAGAGATTGAAGTCTCCTGAGAATACACGAACCCCAGTGCCAACCACAGGTTCAATAAAAGTGACAGAAGAGGAATGTGTAGAGAAAGAACTTGAGTCCAACTCCATCACACTCAGGAGCACAACTTTCAAAGTAGGGCCCATTGACAAGGCACTGAACTCCAGAGCCATCTGATATGACCGTAGGACCTGGGTGTCTCTAGCTTTCAAGAGCACCACTAGCTCAGTGCTTCACATGTATGAGGCTTTGAGTGGATTTCCCTGCACCTGCACTTAGCTTTCTCAAGCTACTATTAAATATGTTTTCACCTTTTTTATCCATTGAACTCCTAATTCCTTTCAAAGTATACTCTGTTCAATATTAAATCAGATAATAATTCTAGCCTTAATATTGATTAACAAGAATTAGTACTCTAGTCTTTTAAACAGAAATTTCAGATTCTTGAGCCACCAAAAAATGCTTTATAGACAGCAGCTTACACAGCGTATGGGCACAAATTCTAATGAGAGAATACAAAATGTCTTCCTGGGAAAGGAGTTGTGGCTGGACTCACAACAAGGGCCAAAGCAAATATGAGCCAACAATATGAAGAGGGCGGTGTCTGACTTTGGATTGTTGTTATAGTCATTGTAAAATAACTCATTGTTCACCAAGCAAGACACAAACTGTTCAAATTGACTGGATGTGTTACTTATTGGAACCAGGAAAAGAGCTTAAAATTCAAGCTATTTCCTTGTGCAAACTATTGACTGTACTTTTCATTTTCTCAGATAAACATCCTTAAAATTGTTGGCAATTTGCAAAATACAAAGGCTGTATTCTTAGACTTTGGGATGTTTAACTGTGGTTTTACATCCTCTTTCTGTTGCTTAGGTGTGTATGCTTGGACAATATTTTTAAAACTCTCTCAGCCCCAATTTTCTTATCTTTTAAATCACCAGTGTCTGCCTTGTTAGAGTTATTGTGATGATTAAATGAAATGATGTCAATAAAACCTCCAGTTGACTGTATTAGAAGAAGCCCAAAATGGAAGAGCTAAAGAAAGGGGAAGAAACCAGAAGATTGTAAAGCCCCCTTACATGTTCCCACTGCATCCTGTGCATAAACCAATTCTAATATTTGCCCACTGTATCATGCTTTCTGGTTGACTCTCTCCCTCTGTCAATAAATTTCTTAAAGTTAGTTAGTGTCTAATTTTTTTTTTTTAATTTCAGAATTGAGCACAGTGGCTGATTCATAGTTAGTATTGTATAATTATTTACCTGCTGTAAGAATGATTGAATGGCCTCAGGAATGCTGTGACTTGAAAGTGATTTTGTCCCTACAATCAGCAAAGTATTGGATCAATGGATGCATGGGTAAGGCACAAGCAACTGATCTCACATACTCTTTCAGCCACCCTAGAATCTCGTGAGTTTTTTTTAAACTATAGATGCTCAGACCCCACTCCACACATATTAAATGAAAAATCTCTGGATATGGGTTATATGAATCTGAAGTTTTTACAGAGTTCCCCAGGTTATTTTGATATACTTTCAGATTTTTATTTGGTAATTCTAAAATTCTTGACCTTCTTACTTATAATTCAATAAAAGTTTGGGATGAGCGAGTCAGAGGTGAACTAACCAGGTCCCAACAAATGGATAGAAAATAAATAGTGCAGACATCAGCAAAGGGGATTCTGAGAAGTCCAGGCAGACATGTGTATTAATCATCTTGGACAGTGCTTCTCACACTTATCTGATTATCAGAATCAGGGGAAGAAATCATAAAATTATGGATTTCCTGGTTCTTCCTGGTAGAATCAGATAGAATGGATTTAGAGTGGGGCTTTCTAAATCTTTAATGTATTTAAAGAGTTCCAAATAATTCTAGTGATCACCGAGGTTTGGGATCCACTGATCTAGGTGATCTATCTGAGCCTTGGTGAATACAACTTTTGCCAGTGGGTCTGAGATTTTTTAATGGAGCCTAAGAATAGCCAGTTCTAACAAGGGAATTACTCAATTTCAGATATGGTTCAAGTCAGTGAGCTGAGGGTGGCTGGAAGAGAAGGCAATGTTTCGACTTAGGTGAAACTCAAAACACCCTTGCCTCTTGCATGCATTGTTTCCTAGATCTTATTAAAAGTAAAGTAGAAACTCAGTACACCTCAAGGACCTAGTATCTGTTACTGGTGAACCAGATCCTAGATCTTGAAAGTGTAATCCTATTTGAGGGATCAGTTAATTGCCTATTTCAGGACTGACTCAAGAAATGAAGAGAGAAACTATCTGTGAAGGACTGGCAAAAGCAAAAGAGGTGAAAGCAAGCAGAAAAGTGAGAGGTGAAGGATATGAAAATCAGATGTGAATAATTTAGAAATGGCTACAATCTTGATGAAAAAAGCTACTGAACTTTATTCATTCAGAAAAAAAATCTTAAATCCATATAGCTTCCATTTCTCACTGCTCATGATAAAGCCCCTCAGCAAATCAATTTATCACAATTTCATTTGTAGGCTAAATCACTATCTGAGTTGCTTCATAAAATAGAAAACTGAGAACAATATCCATTATACTCCATTGTGATGACCTCTCAGGATATATTAGAATTCTTTAGTTGGAGTAAAATGTGGACCATCACATTAACTGAAATGAGGAGGTTATTCTTCTCATTCCAGTTTCTATGACTTTTGACAAGTTGGTTTCTTCCTTTAAACTAGTATTTAGTTTTGCTTCCAGTTACTCCAATTAATCTATATTAATCAATAGTAGTATAGTATGGACTCTGAAAACAGTCTGGCAAGTTGGAATCCATCTCTACTAGGCAAGTTACTTAATTTTTCAGACTCAGTTTCCTCATTTCTAAAATGAAGACAATTATATTTCCACCTTATAAAATTTTATGAAGACTAAATGAGATAATCTATGCAGAGCACAATGCTTGGCATAAGTAAGCACTCAGTTCATCTACCACCACCACCACCATTACCAGTTTCATTATTTTTCAATATTCAACTCAAACCCTATCTTCTCTATAATTCTCACCCAATTTTCCAGTCCATACATATTTACCTCCCTTTAAGACTTATTAGCATAAATTATATTGAACTACTAGAATTAAGGTCTATACTCTATTGTATTACTCAGTAATGATTTTCTCTTTTCTTTTTAGGTTTGTCTTCTAAGTAAAACATATGTTTACTGATAATCTATCCTGTATCAAGTACCTCTATGTTGGGTTGTAAATACAGTAGTTTTCAAAAACATGTTGGACAATAATGTTCTACGGAGCAATGCTAATTATAGCCAACTCCCTCCAGAACATTATTGAACATCCTCCACAACAATAAATCCCTTTGTAGTACTTGCTTCCAGAATTAAGTCCAACTGCTGAAACATACCAAGATAAAATGTTCTACTTTAAAAATAGGCTATATACATGTTTTTGAGGTCAGAATTCTAAATGCTGGTTAAATTTCTACATTTTTCAAGAGAACTCTGTGTGGGGATTTTAGATTATGCAAGAATGAAACAAGCTAGAAAAAGTTCTATTAGCCCCACTTAACTTGTTGACCAAGGCACAGCCGAAGAGTTTATTTTCCTTCTGTTATTTTGTATCAAAAATGTGTATAAATACATACTTACTATTAGTCTTGACTTTGAAACTAATTGAGGTTTAATAATAGAATTGTTATTAATGTACACACATACATACATATATACACACATGTACATACATAGATTTTTAAACAGTTATTCTAATTTCATGAGTTAATTCTGCTTAATTTATTTTGTTTAGTAGATAATGTAGAAATTAAGAAATTACTGGATTGTGTTTGCTTGATTTATTTTATGCTTGATCAGAAAATTTGGAAAATGTTTGAAATTATTGCATGTCATTTATAAAAGGTGGAAGCGTGTTAGTTGTAAGAAAGAAAAGAAAGAAAAAAGGGAAAAATTCACCTATAATCCAAGCTCACAGAGAAAACTTATACATTTATGAATATTTTTATAAGTATTTTCCCATATCTCCTTTCTTTTGTTATCTCTTTACTCTCTCTCTCACACACACATGTACCTAATGATACACAAATATTTCACCAACTGTAATATAACCTTTTAAAAATACATTTATTTTCTGAAATTGTGGTAAAATATACATAACATAAAAATCATTTTAACTATTTTTAAATGAATAAATGTGACATTAAGTACATTGACAATATTGTGTAACATTCACCACTACCTATTTCCAGAACATTTTCATCATCCCAGATAGAAACTCATGCTCTTTAAGCAATAACTCCCCATTCCCCTTCCTCTTCTTTGGTAATCATTATTATTTTTGTCTCTATGAATTTGCTTATTTGAAATATTTCATATAAAAGAAACTATATAATATTTGTCCTTTTGTGTCTGGCTTATTTTACTCAACATACCTTCAAGGAAGTTTCACCCATATTGTAGAATCTATCATCACTTTTCTTATGGCTGAAGAATATTTTATTGTCTGGATATTCAATACCATATTTTTGTTTATTCATTCATCTGTTTTAGATATTTGGGTTGCTTCCACCTTTGGTTATTGTGAATAATGCTGCGATGAAAACTGATGTACAAATATCTGAGTCCCTGCTTTTAATCTTTTTGCGTAGATATTTAGGAGTGGACTTGCTGGGTCGTATGGTAATTATATGTTTAACTTTCTGAGGAACTGTTGAAACTGTTAAAATGTTTTTCACAGTGGCTGCACACTTTTACATTCCAGGCAACAGTAGAGTAATGTTCCTCTTTCTCTTGATCCTCACCCACACTTAAAATTTTCTGTTCTTTTGCCACCTTAGTGGGTGTGAAGTAGTGTAACATTATGGTCTCGATTTGCATTTCTCTAATGCATGTTTTCATATGCTTATTGACCATTTGTATATCTTCTTTGAAGAAATGGTTATTCAAATCTTGAACTAGTTTTTAATTGGGTTCCCTGTGTTTGGGTTGTGGTGGTGTAAGCGTTCCTTATTTATTCTGGATTTTAAAACTTACCAGGTACAGGGTTTCCCAGTATGTTCTACCATTTTGTAGGTTGTCTTTTCACTTTCTCGATAATATTCTTTGATGCACAAAGGTTTTTAATTTAGGTGAAATCCATTATATCTAAAAGAACAAAATACCAAGGAATAAATTTAACCAAGGAGATGAAAGACTTGCACACTTCTGAAAGACCTAAATAAATGGAAAGACATCCATGTTCATGGATTGAAAGACTTAATAGTGTTGAGATGTCAATACCACTGGAAGCAACCTATAAATTCAGTGCAATCCATATAAAAATTCCAGCAGCCTTTTTCTCAGAATTGGAAAAGCTGATCTTCAAATTCATATAGGATTAAAAGGGGACTCATATGGCCAAAACAATCTTGAAAAAAACAAACATAGTTGAAGAACTCACACTTCCTGATTTTAAAAACCTTACTACAAAGCTGTAGTAATAGTGGTATTGGCATAAGGAAAAACTTATAGACCAATGGAATAGAATTGAGCATCCAGAAATAAACTCACACTTCTATGGCCAGTGGTTTTGACAAGTGCACCAAGTCCATTCAATGGGGAAAGAAAAGTCTCTTTAACATATGGCATTGGGAGAATTGGAATCTCACAGGCAAAAGAATGAAGTTGGACCCCTACCTCTCCCCAAATATAAATATTAATTAAAAATTGATTCATGATACAGAAAATCACTCAGCGAACAGACACAGACAGCAAGGGTGGTAGGATGGGGGAGGGGGAGGGGAAGAAAAAAATAGATTCCTGACGTAAATATAAGAGCTAATACTATGAAGTTCATATAAGAAAACGTTGGGAAATATCTTCAGGATCTTGTATTAAGCAACAGACTCAGATTTTACACCAAATGCACAAGCAACAAAATAAAAAATAGACTGTATAATATATTGTTCCTGATTTCACATTTAATGTTATTGCCATTGTCTCCTAGGATAGATTAAGGGTCATAAAACATATTGCTAAAATTCTGTGCAATATTTAAATATGTGTGCAAAAATGAAATTTGATCTAAAAAGCATGTGGGCTTAGGGAGTTCTCTTATTTCATATGTATATTTAATCTAAGTTATATTTTATGTGGATCCTCTTCTTAAAACATGTTTTAGATTAAATGATTTCCAGGTTCAATTGTATTTTGCCTTAATCAAATGACTATTAGTTTTAAAACTCATCCATGATGTTTAGCAAAACTTAATTGGCCACATGTCATGCCTCTGATTCTTTACATTTTAAAAAATAATTCTTGCTAGTACCATAATTTAATAACTATTTACTAAACATTGCACTGAATTTAGTAGGGTAAGGGATAAAAACAAGAAAGCATATAAAATATTATGGTTTTCATGAATTTGTTATTCTATTAACTTTTAAAAATCCTTACTACTCCAGTGAAAATGATCCAATCTATCTTACTTCCCCCTAGAATGAATATATATGTCTTTATATTTTGACTTCTCTGTCTTTGTCTGGCCAAAGAATGTTTTATTAATTAAAATAAGCTCATAAATATGTACATTATGCTTCTCTGAGTTAAAGATATGGCTATACCAATTGTTAAAATTGAAAGTTTGTCACACTGGCTGGTAAAGAACAGCCCTGACAAGACCTTCTCCACAGTCCTGCCTGACAGGATTGACCCTGAGCATAGCCAAGACCTCTGGAACCTGCTCCAGTCCTAAGACTGGCACCTCGTACTATACTGAACTGCTCCTTCAACATTCGTAATTTCACTTTCCTTTCCATATACTCAGAACCAGAAAATTTGATATCTATGTGAAATTAATCCTAGAATTTCTTCATACAGTTTGGGAAACAATAATTTTAAAGACATAATTATATGAAAAGTTTTCTATAAATAAAACGTAGTTGTGAACCCCAAGGATCCATATAACATATTATTTAGTGCCTGTATGCATACATAGTAAACTGATGAATTATAGAGTTCAAGCAATCCATTTATCATTTTGAGGAGGCAGACCAGAAGGCGCCTAGGTTAGAAAGCTCTGGAGTAGACAAGATTCATGTTGGAAAATGTAAGGTGGCACCTGGATTTTAGGTCGGGAAACCAGGTAGATAATCATTCTTAAAGGATATGTAAATGGGTCCTGAACTCAGGAATGAATTCTGTAGCCCACTTTTGGAAAATGATAAAAGAAACTAGGCAACAGAGGAAAGGGATAGGACAAGAATGAGTTGGGAAGAGGAGATTTTGCTCTGGATACCAGCCACGTTTGTGTGTTATGGTCAAAGAAGGTTTCCCAGCATAGCAAGAGCAATCCCAGAGACCCCACCCCCACTCCCAGGGCAGCTGTACTCTGCAGTGGTCCAGCCCCTCTTCAGGCCCTGAAGGAAAGTGGAAACCTTCCATAGATGGGGTTAACTGGGTACCACTTCAGTAGAGCAAGTTGCTATACAGTGTGTCACAGGCACAAAGATTCAGGCAAAACTGAAGGTCCTAGCAAATGACAGCACAAAGGACCAAAAGAGCAGGGCAAAATTTCCCACCTTGGCTAATCCCCTGGGGAGGCCAAATTCTCGGGTTAGGTTTGGTGGATGATGGCTCCACACACCTCTCTTCATGTCAGAGATGAGGGACAGGTTGTGGCTGATCCTCTAGGGAGTCCAACTGCTCAGAAGTGCCACATACTTCTCTTCAGATCAGAAATGAAAGACACCTGAACTAAGTGATGAGGTTTTATACACTCCAAGGTGAGATGGCTCTGCCAATGAACAACTTTTTTGCCCTGGTAAGTAGCTGGGGCTGAGTAAGATTTAAAGGCTCTACCTCAATACTTAGTCTCTTTCAAAATAGAAACATACCAAGATTCTGCTTGCAAACAAGTACAAATGAAACATAACAAACACCTGCATGCAAATAAGAAAGGGGAAAAGGAGGGGGATAGGCAAGGGTTGGAAGATGGTTGCTGAGTAGTCTTGACTTCCTCAACAACCTTCTCCAGTATATCGCTGTCTCCTGTGAAGACGTCATCTGCTTAAATTTCTTCAAAGGAAGGTGATTCTTTCTCTTTAATTTACTAGTATGAAGGTTCTACAAATATGTCAGTCTATTGGGACTAAAAATCTTCACTCCTGAAAGTCATTTTTCATGTCTAACAAATATTTTCACTCAACTGTATCCTTATCTTTTTGTGTTTGTTCATTTTGTGATAAAGTATTATGGAATGTATCATTATTTATTGAAATAAATTAAAAACTTTTCTTCTGAGCTTTCTTTTATTTAGATCTAATAAAAACCCAACTTCATTTAAGATTTGTCCTTTTTTTTGTCCTTATTTATTATTTTAATGTTACATTAAAAAAATATGAGGTCCCCATATACCCTCCACCCCCCTCACCCCACTCCTGCCCCCATAACAACAACCTCCTCCATCATCATGAGACATTCATTGCATTTGGTGAATACATCTCTAGCACCACTGTACCTCATGGTCAATGGTCCACACCATGCCCACACTCTCCCACAGTCCACCCAGTGGGCCTTGGGAGGACATACAATGTCTGGTAACTGTCCCTGTCCAACCCCCGAAAATGCCACCACATCACACCTCTTTCTCCCACTCCCTACCCCTGGCAGCCACCATGGCCACTTTCTCCACACCAATGCCACATTTTCTTCCATTACTAATCACAATAGTTCATGAATTGAATATCAATAAGTCCACTCTAATCCATACTCTATTCCTCCATCCTGTGGACCTTGGAATGGTGGTGTCCACTCCACATCTGTAACAAGAGGAGGCTTAGATTTCACATGGATGCTAGATGCAATCCTCCTGCTTTCAGTTGTAGGCACTCTTGGCTCCCTGGTGTGGTGGTTGACCTTCTTCACTTCCATGTTAGCTGAGTGGGGTAAGTCCAATAAACCAGAGTGTAGGAGTTGCAAGTCTTAATTTCATTATCATTTCTGGTGCTCTTTGAACTCTAGTTTTCCCACATCTGTTTTAAGAGAGAAACTGATACAGACAAACTCACTAATTATGACCTGCCATGCTCAATATGCCTGATAACTTCATGGCTTTCACATTATTTTTCTGCTTACATATTTCTTATTAGTATTGACACATTTTGCCTAAGAAGAACATTTCTGTAGTGACTTTGAAGCCAAAGCCTATTTGAGTCCATTTCCTGACCAGTAGAACTTAACCTAAAGATTGATATACAGAGAGATGGCTTTGAAAACCTTTACAGCTTACCTCTCTCCTCTGAGTGATTCACCAGAAGCAAATTTATTTTCTTTCCTGCTTTGGCAGAAATCTTCTGCTAAATTGTCCTTAGAATTTAGTTAACAGTTGCTGTACTTACAAAAATCAAGAATTAGAGTTACTTTCTGTTGGACGGATATACCTCCAAATAGCTTTCCAGTGTTGATGTGGGGAGTGTGCTTGTTGTAATTGGGGGAATGATAACTCAGAAGTATTAATAATTGGCTTTTACCTGGCAAATTTAACAAAAATATTTATTTTTATTGATTTGTTTTACCAAGTAGCCAACTTACTTGGAAAATTATGAACACATTCTATAGACAGTTTTCTGCAGGTAATGAAATAACATTCTTTAATTTTAGTCAGCAGGCAATTTATCTAGTAGATCATATTCACAGGCAAACCAAGATACATGGATTTTTGATGGAGAAATTACTGCTATTATCTATATATGTGTATTTGACATAAGTCAAAAGGTCAGTAACTTCTAAAAAAATGGTAATAAAATAAAGCATTTAAGATTTCTGAAGTACAGGTAGCATTATAACTTCTTAAATTTAATTTTTTTCTAAAGGATTTAATGCAAATTATTTTGAAATGTTGGAAATATGCAAGGTAACAGAAAATTGAATATGGGACATTTGATTTGAGGTTACATTTTTTGGCAATGTTATTTTTTTTCCTCTCATGCTCTCAGAAGTATAATATATTGAGTTATATATAGAAGAATCAACTTTGCATATCTGCTTATAAGATAATCTTTTAAAATTTTGATACCAATATAAATTCATAAACCCTCTAAGACGGTCACTTTATTATGACAGTTCCTTTTTTAATCATTGGGTACATACATGTTTGGATGATTCTAATGAACGGGAAGCACCTAGCAGTGTAGCTGGCATAGAGTAGGTACTCAATAAGCTGTTTTTAAAACATAAAATAGAAATTTAGAAATTCCTTTAAGATAAGAGAAAACAGTAAGTGAGGATAAGTTTGGAAGAAATAAAATATGTTACTTCATCTGTGACATCTATTTTGTTAAAAGGTTATGTAGGATGAAGTTTGAGCCCTACAATAACAAAAACACACTTGAGAAAATTCTAACCATTTGCAAATGATTTAAAAATACTCCATGCATTCTTGTTCTTGTTCACAGAATAATCTTATTGATTCCTAATTTCTTTCTTCAGTAACATAATTCAAGTAAATATCAATTCACACTCTCTATCCCATACTGTCCAATCTGCCCAACATTTTTACAAATGCTAAGAACTCTTCTCTTTTGTCCATTCATCAGGATTATGATAGTTATTTTTTTAAATATTCGGTTCTACTTACCCGACTTAGTTGTACAAATTCAGCCAAGATATCTATAAAAAGAGCATAATAGAACAAAAGTTTGTAGCAGTTGATTTGTAATCATTATTCCCAAATATGTAGGATCAAATATAGAATTCAAACTCATCAAAAGGGAGGGAAATGTGTCTTAGGGGGCAAACTAATTAGTGAATATTTATAACAGGGATACCTTTCTGATATTAGCATATGGGTTCTTTTAAGCAAAAATAAATAAATAATTGGTTCTTGAGGAAGAATGTTTCCTGAAGTGGGACAGGCAAGTAAAGCCAAAACAAATTCCAACAACTAAAAGGAGGTGGGCTGTGTGTGACTGGGAATGATTATGATGCTGTAAAATAGCTCATTATTCATCAAGCAAGACGTGAGTGATTTGAATTGAATGAAGATGTTATTTATTTGACCTGGACACAGAGCTCAGGTTGAAGGAAATATGTTCACTGATTTGTTTATCCAGAGGTGTTGTTATGGTGTTACTATGTTACGTGGTACCCCTCACATAGTAAGTGCTGGATAAAAACTTTCTGAGTGGATCATACCATGAATGCCTTTTGGGGACACATTGCAAAGGGCTGTGATATCATTTAATTCCTTCATATTTTCAAGAGCACAAAAGACTGGATTTGTACTTAAGTTTTACCACTACTTAGTTGTTTGTCATTGTCTAAGTTATCCAAGTTTAATGAACCTGAGGCTCTTCATCTCTAAAATGAGGTCAATCATACCTCCCGCATAAGATTATTTTAAAGATGCACAGTGTAAGCTGTTTAATTCTCTGGCAGATGTTAAGCTGGACCTACTTATAGCAAAACAGGATCTCTTCTCCTAGAGCCCCCAAACTTGGCCTGGTCAGCCCCTGACCACCTGCTGCAGATCTGTGGGTCCAGCTTCTACAGCCCAGGCTTCTCTGCATGGGAGGGATGGTCAAAGATATCACAATACAGGCCCATGCTGACAACTTTCCACTGAGCCTGCTCTGGGGTTCACAAACCCATTTTGGCTTAAAATGGGCTCTCTGTCTTGCTTTCTCTCAAAAGAGACAGAGTGAGTGTTTTTCTAAGCTGCTCAGAGAACTGCATCCCTCAATGAAGAGGAATCTGACCTTAGGTTTCCTGAATACCTTCTTGGTCTATATGCTTTTACAGTCTCTGGTGGTAGAAAATTACCTTGGTTTTTCTCCCTGAATTTAGTAAGGATATTCAAGATTCCCTCTTCCTTTTACCCATTTGAGTCACTAGGTCTAAGCTATTCAATATTGTGGCCAAAAACTGTACATGACTGTTGAATTCTTAAAATATGCCTAGTCTGAATGGAGACATGCTATAAATTTTATATACACATGATTTTCAAAGCTGACAGTAAAAAAACAAAACAGAATATAAAATCACTTTAATAGTTTCATATCGATTATATATTAGAACAATATTTTGGCTATTTTTAGTTAAATAATATATATTACTAAAGTTCATTTCATTTGCTTTTATTTTTTACCCTAAGAATGTGGCTACTAGAAAATTTAAAATTTTATTTGTGGCTCACATTATATTGGATAGTACTGCAATAGATTCTATGGACCCAAACTATCTAGGGATATAAATACCAACTCTCTGATTATCTCCCAGTAAAGTTGAAGATAATTCCAAGAAGTAGACAGGTATTTTGAGCTCTTCATAAACAGCACATTCTAACCACATAATTTGCCAGTATGAGATGAATCGTATAAAATTTCCGGGGACTCTTTTGTTGTTGTTGGTCAAAAACCTTAAGAAGAAACATTTGCAGTTGACAATATCTGGCCTTGTGCAAATTGGATTTGAATTCTGTAAATTTCAAATGACATCAATATTTAAACAAAGATGACTCAAACAGGAAGATAATGTGGGTGATTCACTAACCTTAAAACAGCCTGCAAATTAGAGATGATAAGAGATGCATAATTTCATTTCAACTGTCAGCATTTTTTTTTGATATACCCTTGTCATATATTTTCTGTTAATGTTTAATCAAAGGTAAAGATAGTAATGCCAATGTCTAAGCATGTCTTAATAAGATTATAATTAGCTGAAGATATTTCTTTCCAGTTAATCTTTTTTTTACATTCTGATTGTAAAATAACTACTTGGTCAAACCAGGGATGGGGAAACTCACATGCATAGGAATCTGGTTCTTGACAGAATTCCATTGTAATAAGGAAGGTCTACCCTGGCAGGCCTATAGATTAAGTTTTAAAGATCAAAGAGTAGGATTTAGTCCAACAAGTTTAGAAATCTGATTTTTGATTTCTGTCTCTGTATCAGGCAAGATGAAATCAGAGATTATATATTTGAATGTGGTTAAAAGGGGAAATTTTAATTTTTAGAGAGGAGGAAACAGAATAACAGCTATATAGAGAAGGGAGGAATAGACACATTGAGAGGTGATGAGTTTCATTTGCTTTTTAATATTACATTAATGCATAATGAAAATGCTCTAAAATGATTGAACTGATGAATACACAACTATGTGGTGATACTAAATACCATTGATTGTACAATTTGGATGGACTTTTGCTTTATTTCTTTAAATCAATAAAATTTATTTGCTTAAAAAAAGGGGGAAATTTTATGTTGTATATATTTTACTTAGAATAATTTTTTTAAAGCAAAGACTATACAACACAAACAATGAACCCTATTGTAAATGATGAGCTATAGTTAACAGTACAATTAGAAAAATATTCTTTCAAGAATTGTAGCAAATGTACCACACTAATGCAAGGTGTTGATAATTGGATGGTATATAGGAACTCTGTATTTTATGCATGTTTTTTCTATAACCTACAATTCCTTTAATTTAAAAAAACAAAAGATAAAATCAGAAAGGCAGAGCACTATGAGTTGTAATCACTCATTTATTCATTGACTCATTTATGTATTTGTATTAAGGGATTTGTTGTAGGGGTTTAATCTGATGCAATTATGGAAGCTGGTTAAGTATTCTCTGTAAGGCTGTTGCTCTTGTGTCTGATGGTAGCACTTGGAAGTCCAAAGGGGAAAGGATAATCAAAGTAAAGTGGAGAAGATCAGGAGCAACCTGGAGTCCTCAAGCATGTGCAGAAGCCCACAAGAATGGATGAAAACCCAAGTCAGTTCTTATTGCCTTTCACCTCAATGGCATGGTATACTGCAGAAGCCATGACCCTTCAGCACAAAGATACACACACACACACAGACCCCTGAGTCAAAGAAGCAGAAACAGAAGGAGAATTCAGGGGAAGGCCCGGACTCAGTCTCTCACCAACAAAATGAGCCAGAGGATAAAGAAAATTTACAAAAATGGCTTTACTTTTACCCTACAAATCTTATACAAGAGTTTCTGTGACTCAGCCTAACTGAAAAGACAGGGAATGGAAATCTGGGAAATTTGGCCCAATCTAGCCAAGTCGTTACAACACAAAGGCACCATAGTATCTCTTCTTGTATGTCTTTTCTCTGGTTTTCAATCTGTCTCTCTGTGCATAGTGTCATATGAAGTATATGTATATCCTTTCTTGTCTTTCTCTTCTCCGTGTTAACCTCTTTGGGTGTGTTTTTTAACATGCTTGTATTTGTCTCCTTGTCTGCCTTTGTAATTATTTCTTTTGGGGCCCTATTTTTCCAGGAGTTTGTATTTTGCTTCCTGTATCTTAGCCTCTTGGCCTTTTGCCTGTTTGATTGCCTCACTCTTTTTCCTTTTTAATGGCCATGAGACTAAATTGCTTTTTAATGTTTTTCTAATCCATTTAGTAAATAGATTTTTATGATCTATCTTCTTAATTTTAAAATATAGACTACAGAACAACATAGAATTATTTTTCTAGATAAAATAAATCATAACTTAAGAAAAATCATGTGACCCTGGATTAATATTTTCTGTGAGCGAATGGCTGTAGAAAAGACATATGCCTTTTGTGGTCTAATCAACATTAAAAGTAATTGATGCCAAGTTTTAATGGATGTTTCAGAAATGTTCTGATGTCTACCATGTGTCAGTTTTTGTCACCACAAAACATTTGCCCAGTCCTCCACGTGGGCTTTAAAGAGAGTTTATCCCCTTATTTCATGATTTTTCCAGTGTCTGAGATTGCCTCATGCACATCAGAGCAGATGGCCACCTCTGAAATTAAGGAGTTTCTAGAAAATATTCTTTTCTGAAAAATATATCTACAGACTTTGTAACCATCATTCATTTCTATCAATTACCAAATTATTAAATATAAAATTTTCCATGTCAGTGTTGTTATTACCTTATCACACTCTCATGTGGACCAAAATTGGGGGACATTTTTTCCTATAGTCTAAATGCATGATGGAGTTTGTGGTAGTGGTTACTTTGAAAGTATCAAGTACAGTAGTGGAGCTGTTGATCAGTCAGAAGTTTAGGAATTACTGGAGAAGAGCAGTGGGCAATGAGATCCCTGGGTGGAGAAAAATTAAACGTCAGGAGATATTGAAATAGGAGAGTGCAATTTAACTTTTTACTTTTCCTAGCTTAACTAGGACAGACCCTCTACTGCTGTGTATCTTCAAAAATACTCACCTCTGAAACTTACAACAAGTTAGATGCTCCTAGGTCTTGCCTGTCTAGGTAGGTTCAGGCTCTCTCTAGGTAGGAAGGGGTAATAGAGACCTTAGTCCATAATGAAGGACTGTTCATTACAGCTGAGCTTTTATCTCATGTACACATGGATCCATCATATTGCACTCACATAACCACCCTCAAAAACACTGGAAAAGAATGAATATTGATATTATTGATATTGCACATGTAGAATTTTAGAGTTTATAGAGTATTTTCACATACATCCTCTCAGAGTTAAAAGAATAAGAAAATTCAGTGACCACAATTAAGAGTAAATATGGAGAAAGTGAATAGTAAAGAACAAGAGAATAGATGGAGTAGAAAGTACCTGTGGTTGGGGACCAGCTGAGAAGTAAGAAACACAGAGTGGCATTTAACCAAAGGAACTTGGTACCTTATCACTAATCTAATCAACTGATGACACATGTTTTCTGTAAATGTTCTTAGGCATCTTGAAAAGAGACGTAGCAGATTGCAGAATACTGAGATCTCAGTGTCTAGACTCCAAAATCAGTTAAGAACATTTGGAAAAAATTACTACGAAGATTTCAGAGGACTGCTGTGTTGGCTGCGGTTACTTGGCTTGTGTCAACTGTGCCCTAAAAACAAACTTCAGTGTAGGGTTTGGAACACTGATGAAGGCCCACATGTGTTTCTTCCCGCTTTTTGATCATGGAGAAGCAGAGCTTGACAGTCAATGGGCCATCAGCTCATTTAACATTCAGGATGTTGAGGGGATGATACACAACCTATTTGAGCAGCCCTGCCAAGAGACCTGCTGCTCGACTGAGTAAAACCAGAATGGTTCAAACTGACCTCCCTAGATCCAGAAGTCATATGACATGGGCTTGACTCTGTGAAACCTGGACATCATTGCTGGTCCCCCCACGCTGTCTCTGGAAATCTGACATCAAAGGGGATAAAGAAAAACCACCTGATCTCTCAAAAAGTAGACAACACATAGTACCTCAGAAGTATCTCTCCCGCAGATTGAACGTCCTTTATTCCCTAGTTTGTGGTGGTTATATCAAAGCCCAGATGATTTTAATCTTAGGAATGAAGTTATTCTCTCTTCTCTAAGGGTTTCATATTTACTACTGTTCACTTTAGGGTTCCTTTCCAGACACATTTGACAGCAGCATTTCAGTATTTAGAACAATGGGTTTCATGAGAATTGTTTCAGATTTGTTTTGATATACTCTAAAGAATGTGTCTTTCTGATGAAACACAGAAAAAGAAAAACAAATGCACATTTACCTTTAGTTCTGACCCTGCCCTTAATATTAGTATCATAACTGAGCCTTTGTTTCTTGATCTTCAACAGGAGGTGATGATTCTGGGTTGTCTCCAGGTGTATTTGTATTTTGAAATTGTATGACAGAAACAATTCTGTAAAAACCCACAGATTTTCTTTTTGTAATAAGTACATACTTGTTTCCTCTAAAATTACTGGCAGTCTGTTACATGTTTTGGAGTTCATTAGCGGAATTTCTGAAGAAAGATTTATTCAGTATGAAGAATTTTGAAGAGCATTAGGCATGTTTCTTATAACATGTCAGTAATTCCATTAGAGGGAAAAAAAACACCAGTACATGGCTAGTCAATAATAACAAGCTATTATTATAGATAGATGTTGGGAGGACATGGAAAAGCTCAGGGTGTGCCAGAAGCTGTGGTGACAAAGAGATGAGCTGGCAAAGATGATGTTTTTTGGTCATGGCTAGAAAGTATCTGGGACTAGGGTATATGGCAATAAATCAGGATGCTCCCCAGTGACTGTCCCGGGGATGGATAATGTCAAGTCACAAGAAGCCTGGGGTTCAGAAAACCCATTCAAGAGATAAACTACCTTTGTGGTAGTGGGCTAGGGACTAAAAGCTGGTAGGACAAGGAGGGTAAAGATAGTGTCATAACCATTTCTTCTTTAATTAACATCTCCCAGAGAGGCTGTCTTAGTGCAGACTAATCTTACACGGAATTGCCTATGACAGATACCTGGGAAGTTTAAAATGAGTTTCACTGTAGGAAGATTCCGGAGTACCCTTGTTATCACACATTATGTGCTGTCTTGGTAAACATCTTAATTAAGTTGTCTTTATACACAACTCATGAAAATGATACCTACAAAGAAGAATGAACAAAAGAACTACAATGTTATTTTCCTTTATCGCTTCATCTTCATGATGTCAAGAAACAAGCTATAATTAATTTTAATCTGCTATGATTTATGTTTGTGGACTAATTGTTGTTTCACAAATAGACTTTATATGAGTTTGTTATATGTGTTCAGTATTGTGTTGCAGTTAGCTTAGGGAGGAGACACAAAAGAAAACTGAGTAAGCATGTTATTCGGATTATTTTGCCATCTCATCCACAATCATGTCTATTGTTGTTTCACTGATAACTATACTCATTACAGAGATTTTGAGAAGCACAGAATAGAATTTAAAATTTATATTACCAATAGTTCCACCACCAGAGGCCACTGCTATTAGCATTTGGACATATTTCTTCTTAGTTGTTCTCTTTGGTTTTGTAAATCATAGCACATATAATTAGCAATTTTTAAAATTTAAAAATGGTCATGATTCTTATTTCCCCTTATTAAAGAAGGCTGCAATTAGCAGTCTTATTGATAATTTTAAAAGTATACCACACTTGCCTTGCTGTCTCTAATATTTTTTGCTTTGCCCTCCAGACATCCCCACTCCAAAAACCTCTCATCTTGATGCTTCTGTCCACCTTCCTCATTTCCTCCCATCAGGTGCTTATGACTCCACTTGTATTGTTGTTCCTTGGCACATGTTTCCCCCCCCCCCCCCCCCCCAGTCCCATTCTCCAGCCCCTACCTTCAGTCCTTCCTTTAATTCTTCATCCTGGTATCATATACACATTCAAGTAGGGATTTTTCAGATAACCAGAACCCACTGACATCAAAGCTTAAGGGAAAAGAAAGGTCCCAAGTTCCTATGATGAGGTTATTAGGAGTCATTAGCTGAAACTCCATGAAGGATGGTTAGAAAATGCTCACAACAAACTTTGTTACTTCAGAGAGGGGGCCTCTTTTCCTTTAGAGTTAACTAAACCATTCAGTTATAACTTGTTCATGAATATATGTTATTTCTACCAGAAAATCTATTTTCCCTCATCTCTCATTCTATAAAAATCATCTTGTGCTCTAATTGAGGCTTTCTATGATTCTATCCAATAAAAGAGCTTAGCTGTTGTCAGATATAAGATGGGTTAGCGCCATAGGAATAAATTTTAGTTTATCTTGGCGCTTTCCTTGGTTGTCCTCTTTCCCTAACCTTGCCCATATCATATATGCACACACACACACACACACACACACTTCTGTTCTATGAAGTCCAATTAGACTTCAAAATATATCTATGATTCAGCACAGCTCTCTTCGTCAACTATTGCTGTCCTAGTCCAAGATCCCATCAGGAAAAATTGTGAAATACTTTGAAATGAGCAAAAAATAAAAAAGATTACTGGAGGCACTATTTAGCACAACCTTCTTGGTCATCTGTGCTTTTCACAGTCTTCAAGATACTTTACAACTCCTATAAATTGTGGAAATCTGGTAGTAATGCAGATGATTCCTAGTCATACCAATGCAACTGAGTAAATGCCCTGTAGATATTGACCAGTTTTGTATTTACAGCATTTGAAATTCATTTCAGTATTTCTGATATGTTTGTGTTCTTTGACTTCTTGTTTGAATTAGTTGCAATACCTTATCAGTTCTCTTTTTCATGAAATAAATACTGTCTTTGACACATGTTCATTTTATGTTTGTTTAAGTCATACAACCTTAGAAGGTTGTTCTTTAACTGCACCCTCAATTCTTGCCTGTACTATAATATCCTCCTAACTTGTTGGTTTTCACTTTTGCCTTCCTTTAAACTTTTCTCCATAGAGCAATTTGAGTGATTTTATAAAAAATGAAGAACAGCCCATGTATGCCCCCAGCTGAAAATATGCCAAAGCCTTCATATTGCTTTTATAATAAAATCCAAACTCCATGTCATAGTTTACAAAATTATGAAGGATCTGGTACCTATTATATCTCCAACCTAATCTTATGCCATTTTTCTGATTCTCCGCCATATTCTAGCTACATTGACCCCATTTCTCTTCCTGTAATTTACCAACCCTTCTACCATTTCAGTATTTTTGAACTTGCCAATCTCTTTGCCTAGAATGTATTATTTTTTTCCCCTTGGGATTTGCCTGGCTGGTTTTGTCTCATTCTGAACTCAGAAAAGCTTTCTCTGACCAACCTGGTAAAATTGGCTTCCTTATTTACTATCAACTTTATTCTATTTATCGTAATCTAATCTGGCCTTATCTATTTATTTATCTCATCTCTGATACCTCCACTAGAAGATCAACTCAATGAAGGGAGGGAATATGTTGTTATATTCTCTGCTGTATTGTCAGAGGTTATTACAATGACTTTCATATAGTAAAAGAACATTTGTTGAATTAATGAATGAAAGATATTGTGTCCTTGAATTTTGGAGGGAGCATTCTGAGGCAAGAAGATTGAGAAAAATGGAAGTTTTACCACATGCTAATTTCTAGAATGAATGTTCACAAGAAGGATGGCATGTCCCATGATAACCAGAGAGCCAGGTGGTGTTGTGTATATATCAGGAATAGAAACACGTAAGAATGCAGTGGAGAAATGGGAATGACATTCCTTGGAAGAGTGTATAGCTCATCTCTGATCTACAGGTGAGTCAGATATATTTAGTTAAGCTTCTTGGCCCCTATTGCCTTAGGGACATGAGTGGAAAGTCAATAATCACTCATTCCCAATGACTCCAATGTGGTCATTTTATTATCAGTGATTCTAGAACATTATTGGTACCCAATTAATATAGAGAGAAAGAGTAAGATCCTTGTGAGTGAATACAACTACTAGAGAAATAGAGGCATAAAGAAAATGCTCTGATATGTTGATGATAGCTGGACTTGGGGAAATAGTTACTCAGAGAGTAGTGTGGGCAGAGAGGGCTTATTGCCTCTTATTCTACATCCTTTGTGGTCATGTACTCCTCCAGAATCTTCTTTCATCTTTAAATCACTTTATTTTTGTTTTTCTCTTTGCTCTCCTATTTATTCCTGATACATTTTATTTTTTCTTGACATTTCTCTACCACATTCACCTTCTCCAGAGAATGATATAGGATGATTACAAAGCACCAAATATATCTCACTAGTTCTGGTGAAATTTTGAGAAGCACATATTCATGAAGGGACATAAGTTGGTGATGGTGATATTTCAAATAATTGCTGAATCTTAAAGATCCAGGCCACTTCCAGGTTATTAAACTGGAACATTCGCCATATAATTAAGATTATGGATCATAGAAGAAAGATCATGTCTTCACTTGGGTTCCTTAGAAGGCAGATCCTGAACCAAAGCTGAAGCACAAAGGGTTACTGGGGACTGAGACCCAAGAAGAAGGAGTCAGGGCCAGATATATGAAGCAGGGAATGAGGGGGAGCCAATACAAAGAAGAATAGGAATTGGCCATTGCTACAAGTGACTAGGTGCTGCAGTTCCGATGTTTGCCAGAAAAGCCATTGGAAATACAGTTCAAGAGAGTATAGGGGAATAGAAGTGAGAAACATATCCATCAATCTCCATTACCCATTAGTCATAATAGCTTCACCCATACAGACATAATTTTTTAGCATTTTCAAGTTGCATATTTGTAAGTGCCAAGAGGGTTCCCATGGGATCCTCTTTTATGATATCATTAGAGAAGTTCTAAGGTAGAGAATAAGTGGCAAGTGATGAAGGCTTCAGGTGAATTGTCAGGTTGTACCTGTGAAAATTTGGGTACAGTAGCTAGAATAAGAGAAAAGTGAGGCAAGAGAATCTGAAGTCCTATAAATAAATATGAAACTACAGAAATGAAAGGTAGAAAATAGAGGACAATTAATTGTATCACCTTAGACAATGTGATCCACCTCCCCAACCTCAGACTATTCAATTGTGAATAAGTTGCTCCAGTTCAGTGGTCCTTAATGTTAGTTGCACATTGGGATTATCTGGGATCTTTAAAAATACTGATTCTTGAATCCCAACTCATCCCCCACAAAGATTTTGATGTAACTTGTCTTGGGTGCAGCCTGCACATTTGAGATTTAAAAAAAAAAAAATCTTTCCAGGTGATTCTAAAATGCAGACAACTTTGAGAACCACTGGTCTTGAATCTCTAAATGTCTGTTCAATTCTAACATGCTACAATTCTATCGTACATTTTTAAAGCCTCTAAGGAGAAGCATTTTCCAATCCCCTTTATCAACCAGATATATTGAAGAACTTTCAAAGACAGGGAGAGTATGGTATATCAATATTCCTCCCTCTGGGAAACATTTCAGTTAAACAGATGATTATGGATTCCTGAAGTCTAGGCAAATTGTGTTAGATTTATTAGTTCAATTGGCCTTTGGTTAATATGTTTTTCTTTCTCCAGAATAACTCTGTTGCAATTTCTATTGACTGCATATTTGAGTTCTTCAAAATGTCTCCTTGGTGATCTTTGTTCTTGCCAAATTCTTTTGGAAAAATTGCTAACTGGAAACTATTTTTCCTGTTACAAAAATAATTGGGCTGATCTTAAATCACTCTTCTGTAGAAATATTAAATATTGAGTCGATATAAAATTTACAAAAAAATCATAAATTATACGTAACTTATAAAGAAAGGAAATATGAGGTTGTGCGAAAGGAATTGTGGTTTCAGACCATGAATTTTAAATCATTATAGCTAGACTCAAACACATCTTTATTAATCAAAAAAGGAACAATTACAATGAACACATTTTTGCCAATGAGAAATGTTTGTTTATTCCTGTAGCGTAAAAATCTGTGCTTTGGGATTCCACAAACACTTGGAAGGCATTTTCTGCATCCTGCTGGTTGTGGAAGCATTTTCCCTGCAAAAAGTTGTCAAGATGCTTGAAGAATGATAGTTGGTTGGCGAGAGGTCAGGTGAATATGGCTGATGAGGCAAAAGTTTGTAGCCCAATTCATTCAACTTTTGAAGCGTTGGTTGTACGACGACGTGCTGTCAGGTATTGTCATGGAGAATTGGGCCCTTTCTGTTGACCAATGCTGGCTCCAAGCATTGCAGTTTTCAGTGCACCTAATCAATTTGCTGAGCATACTTCTCAGATATTATGCTTTCACCAGGATTCAGAAAGCTGTAGTGGATCAGACCAGCAGCAGACCACCAAACAGTGACCATGACCTGTTTTTTTTTTTTTTTTTTTTTTTTTTTTAATTTTTTTTATTTTTTATTGAATTTGTAATAATATTACATTAAAAATATATATGTGAGGTCCCATTCAACCCCACCCCCCCACCCCCCCTCTCCCCCCCCCCCCAACAACACTCGTTCCCATCATCATGACACATCCATTGGATTTGGTAAGTACATCTTTGGGCACCTCTGCACCTCATATACATTGGTTCACATCATGGCCCATACTCTCCTCTATTCCATCATGTAGGCCCTGTGAGGATTTACAATGTCCGGTGATTACCTCTGAAGCACCATCCAGGGCAGCTCCATGTCCCTAAGACGCCTCCACCTCTCATCTCTTCCTGCCTTTCCCCATACCCTTTGTCCATTATGTCCACTTTTCCCAATCCAATGCCACCTCTTCTATGTGGACACTGGATTGGTTGTGTCCATTGCACCTTTATGCCATGACCTGTTTTTGGTGCAAGTTTGGCTTTGGGAAGTGCTTCGGAGCTTCTTCTTGGTCCAACCATTGAACTGGTGGTTGCCAGTTTTCATCACACATCACAATCTGATTTAGAAATGGTTCATTGTTGTTGCATAGAGTAAGAGAAGGTGACACTTAAAATGAGGCACCCACTTATCGAGCTTTTTCGTCTTTCTAATTTGCTTCAAAAGCTGAACAACCACAGGATGGTCAACACTGATTTCTTCTTGTGTAGTTGTAAGAGGACCAGTTTCGATGCTTGCTCTCAATTAGTTGTTGTCAACTTCCGATACCTGGCCACTGCACTCCTCATCTTCAAGTCTCTCATCTCCTTTGCAAAACTTCTTGAACCACTGCTGCACTGTATGTTCATTAGCAGTGCCTTGCCAAATGCATTGTTGATGTTGTGAGTTGTCTCTGCTGCTTTACAACCCATTTTGAACTCAAATAAGAAAATTGCTGGAATTTGTTTTTTGTCTAACATCATTTCCATAGTCTAAAATAAATATGAAATAAACAGCAAGTAATGTCATTAGCAAAAAAACATAAAGTGAGAAATGCACATTAAAATGATGTGTAACATAACCACATTTATTTAAGAATGTGTGCCAATATCAAATGGCAATTTCAACAATGCACAACCACAATTATTTTTGCACCAACTTAATAGAAAATACTCATGTATTCACTACCCATTTTAGGAAAAAGGACATTATTATTACACTGAATCTGCTGTGGGTATGTCCTTGCTTCCTAACCTATTCCATTTCTACCTCACTCAAAGGTAACCATCATCCTGAACTATCCTGAATGATTTATCTTTTTTTTTTTTTAGTTTTACTCTACATTAGTAACACTAAACAACACACAGCTTAGTTTTGCAAAATTTTGTACTTTATATAAATGAATATTCTATGAATTCTTCTGAAATTTATTTATATAAGTAGCTACAAATTAATTATTTCAACTTATGTATAATATTCCATAGAAGGCTTAAATTATACTTTACCCATTTGTATAAGTTAGATAGATTAACTGCAGTAACAAATAACTCTAAAAACTTCAGTGGCTTATTTACTGTTCACACAAATCTTTGGGGCAGATGTACATTGTTGGAGAGCTAACCTACTTGTTTCTCCTCCAAGCAATGAATGGAGGAATGCAGGCTACTTCCATTGTATATGCTCCCATTTGCAGGACTCAGATTGAGAAAGACAGAGATCAGAAAGAGAGAGAAAAGGAAGGATAAAAGGAAGAGGAGATTGCATGATCATTACAAAAAGTGAGTTATACAACATTCTCAACATTTTAAACTTAACTCATTTGAATGGTCCCACCTAAAGGCCAGAGTGATTATAAAATATAGTTTTCCCTTTGCCCACGATGAAAATAAAATGGTTTGGAAAGCATATAGCATTTTTCTCTGCTACATCTTAATACCTTTGGCACAATATAAGTTATGTTCCAGCTTTTCTATATTAAAAACTGTAATGCAAATTTTACTTCTGTAGATTTTCTCTTACAAGTTTCCTGATATACATGTGTAAGAATTTCTCTTGGGCAATGACTTTTGAAAGAAAAAATTTTTTTCACCATAACTCAGTGCATGAAATACTTTGCATCATCATCCAATACTCAGCATACACACATGAATTTTCAGAGGCAATACTTATCCATTATTCTTTAAGTAATTCACCAACGTAGAGCTCTCAATTTCCTTTATTTCCATTCTGTGTACCTTCACTTTTAAGGGCTGCTCTAATAAATATACACATTAGGTTGGCTTAAAAAACAGGCATTTATTGTCTCACAGTTTTTGAGTCTAGAAGTCCAAAATCCAGGTTTTGACAGGCCATGCTTTCTTTAGGAGTCTGTAGCATTTCTAGTGAGCTGCAACCCTTAGGGTTCCTGGGCTTGGGTATCTGCCTCCAACACTTCATGATCTGTTTCCTTGGCCTCCTCTTGTGGTTTTTGCTGATTTCTCACTTCTAACTTCTACCAATTGGCTGCATCTGAATTTTCCTTCTTTTTAAGGCCACACATTATATGGATTAGGGTGCACCCTGATTCAATTTGGCCTCATCAAAATGGGACCTTTGAAGGTCCTACTCACAAATTAGTCCACACCCTAACTAACAATAACCTGAAAGGTCCTATTTACAAATGAGTTCATACCACACATTTTTCTTTTGATCAATATCATCTGGACTCTTAGCTGAGTCCAGGTGGAACTATGGATGAACCAATCCAAATGGAGGAATTTTCTCAGATCAGGTAAAAGAACACCTATTTTATGATCACAGACTATTTTATTATAAACAGTTTTTATCTCCCAAATGTTTGTTGACCACTGAATATATGTATGAATATATTAGTGTTTCTATTTAATTACATATTTCTTGTTAAGTCCTTTGTCCTCCCCCACCTTTGTTAATTAAGTGCTTATATGTTTCATATTTCTTCAGAAGCTCTTTATATAAGTATAACCTTTAATATTTGAGTGAAAAAAACAGGTTTACTTTATTTCATTTAAAAATAAAATAATATATAAAACAAAATAAAATTTCACATGCATATTTCTTCATTTTATAATGACTATAGCAGGAGCTTTATTTAAAGAATATTGATGAGGAAGTAGTTTTAAAAATAAGTTGGAAGGAATAGTAAATTTGGTGTGGAGACCATTTAGCAAGGTTTTTCATTTATCTATAATCAAAGTAATAAAGTATGAAATGTAGAAGAAAATAGAGCTGATGCCAGAGGCTCCAAGTGAGTATTTTCCAAAAATATAGAAGATTTGGCAGTTTGTGGTTCATTGTAAATTATTGGGCCTCTTGCCTGGAAGGAAGCTGATAACAAAGAGAAATATGGGAATTGGTAGAAGGAACAGTTTTGAAGAAGAAACAATTAGTTTGAGAGATTTCAAAGCATAAAGAAGCAGAAAGTATTTCCATAATTCTAGAGGACAACCAATACTAATATTTGAGTATGTATCTTTTTAGGCTATATATTTTACATGGTTAAGATTTTATTTTAAATGAACTTTCAAAACCATTTTGTACTAAATATGAGTATATATTCATGTTAATACTTTTTATAAAATCTATTTAAATATCTGCAAAATAATCTTATATGAATGTGCCATTACTTTATTTCTGTATATTTTGGTTTCAATTAGCATTTTTAAAAATTTAGTATAATCTGGAATGTTTTTTTCATATAATCTTTTATCACCTAGAATAGGGTCTCAGGAATATGATTTTTGCAACAATTATACTTGTTTCAATGTTCTCGTTATGTTTTACCAATTAACTTCTCAGAAGGATTATCCAACATACATTCCCTGGAGCAGGGTATCAGAGTACCCGTTTATCATCTCTCCTTCTACATTGAATAATCCCATTAAAACAAACAGACAAAAATAAGAAAAGAAAACTTGATAACTTAGAGTGAAAAAATAGAACAGCAGAATCACATTTTTTTCCTTTTATTTGTTTTGTGTGAATTCAAGTAGCATGGACTTTTAACATTATATGTGCATAAAAATTGTTCATTTCATTTGACTATTTGAGAATCAACATTTTAAATCGATTTATAAGTGATTTTTATATATCAAGGATTTCTAATTCTTTCACTCTAATAATATCTTACAGATACATTTCCCCAAGTTTGTCACTGAAAAGATAAAATTTGTAATATGCTAATTGTATGGAATGCTTTATTACAGTTAAAATATTCAACAGAGAAGTAAAATATTAGAAGCCTCAGGGAATCCATGGGTTATCGAAGGATCATTAGGTCTCTGAAACCTCACAATGAATGACAAGAATATTGGCAAAAAAGATGGAAGGATTCCAAGGACAAATGTTGGCTGTGGGTTGCCTAGCATATGGCAGGTAATCAATAAATATTTGTTTACTTATTGCTTCTACATCCTGTCCAAGATTTATCTTATATCTGTCTCTTCTCCAGTCAAGAGAAGCAATGAGTTTCTGTTCTTCAATAAGGATAAAGGCATGTTTAAAATTTACAATTGAGTGAGAACTGGAAATTTTTCTGACTCCGTGTTTTGATGCCAAATGGTTGCTGGACTTAGCTAAGTTTTGATGGATCAAGTTCTTAGCTATAATGGAAATTTATGGCTTTGGCTCCTTTTCATGTGGTGTTAAAAGTTCCTGGTATAGCCTTTATGTCTCCAAGAACACAGAAGCAGGGAAGGAGCCATGGACTTTTTATACTGTGCAATATTGTAGACAATGGTGCCTCCTGAGTAGATGAGGCAAAGTGGGATGTAACCAGGAGGATTCTTAGTTAAGCCAAAAGTTTTGTACTCTCTCTTACATTATACCATATTTGGAAGAAACAAAAGGTTCATCTCTGATGGTCATATCTCCCTGTAAACAGGCTGCTCTGCTGAACTTGATGGAAAATTTCAGTTAGCATGGTGAGCCCAGCCCTTTTTCTACTGACTATTTAGATCTATTCTTAGATATGAAGCAGAAGCCATCTCAGGCCGTAAAATCCTTTCTGTGATGAGAGACTGTAAAAATCTTTGTGTGAGATAAAAGTGATTTGGTGTGTTCTGCCACCTCCACATTTGATGATGCACCAAGAGGGTGACTATAAAATATAGGGCTAAGGGATGTGGGTTTTTGGTCAATCCACCTGACTTAGTTATAATTCCACCACCTACTAATCATGAGATTTCAGGAAGTGATTTTTTTTCTATAAGCTAGTGTTCCTTCATTCTTGAAATAGGATTGTGACCTTATAATGTTGTTCCCCTAGTGTCAAACCTCTTACATCCCGCAGCCTTGTTTTCTCACCCCTGTGTTTGAGGAGAGCATGGCCACTGCAAAAGTGCTTAGAAGAGGTAGGGCTGCCACTCCATGTGGTCCAGAGGACAAACATCATTCCACAGATGACCCCAGACCTTCAAATCTAATGGAATATGCTGGATTTCAGAATTGTTTGGGACAAGTTATGCCCATTTTCCTTCCAATTTCTCCTTTTTGGAATGAAATGTATATTCTATGCCTGTCCCTCCATTGTATATTGAAACAGATAACTTGTCCAGGTTTCATAACTTCACATACAGAGGGGAATTGTACCCCAAAAAGACCATATCCATAACCGATTTCGATGAGACTTTTTACTAAGCATTGTTTCTGAAAGGACTTATTAATGTTGTGATGGAATGTTGAGATGTTGTGATGGAATGAATGTATTTTTCATATAGAAAGAACACTTCTCTTTGAGATTAAGGGAGTGGAGTGTGCAGTTTGAAGCTGTGTATCTCCAGAAAAACGTTCTTAAATTTGGTCCATTCTTGGGAGTATGAACCTGTTGTAAGTAGGATCATTTGATGAGGCTACTTCAGTTAAGGTGTGATCCAGCTCCTTCAGGGTGAGTCGTAATCCTCTTATGTGAGTCCTTTGTAAAAGAATGTAATTCAGACAAAAAGAGAGAAAGCCACAGAAGCAAGAAGCTGAAATCAATGAGACCTGGAAGAGAAGGGAGAGACCAACATATGCCACCATGAACCTGGCTGTGCGACACAGCCAAGGGTTGCTGGCAGCTGGTTGTCAGGAAGAAATCATCACCTTGATGCCCTTATTTGGACATTTTCCCAGTCTCAAAACTGTGATCAAATAAATACCTATTGTTTAGCCCAACACATTTCATGCTAGTTACTTTGAGCATATTATGAACTAAAACACAAATATTACTCTAACTTAATTAACATAGATTTATATTAAGACCTGAAATCATGCAATTATTTAGCTTGAGGCCTCCAACTTTCTTCTTCTTTGAAAAAGCATTTTGGCTATTTTAGGTTCTTTGTATTTCCATATAAATTTTATAATCAGCTTATCTATTATAAAAAAAGTCCAGTTGAGATGTTGATTTGGATTGCATTGAATATTTAGATTCATTTGGGGAGGATTGATATCTTACTAATATTGAATCTTTCCATCCAGAATTTCATTTATATCTCCATTTCTTTATGTCTTTGATTTCAGCAATGTTTTATAGTTTTCAGTGTACAGTTCTTAAATATATGTATTGTTAAATTTATTCCTAAATGTTTAATATGTTTTAATCATATTGTCAGTGATGTGGTTTCTAATTTCATTATCCATTTATTTTTTGCTAGCAGGTAGAAATACAAATAAGTTTTATATTTTGCCCTTGTATCTTGTAACCTCATTAAATCACTTAGTTATATATCAGTTTTCGTAGATTCCCCAGGGTTTTCAACATATGATCATACCTCTGTGAATAGTCTTATTTCTTTCTTTCCAATCTGTAGACCTTTTATTTATTTTTCTTTCCTTTAGACTGGACAAATGTTGAGTGAGAATGTTGAGAGTAGACACTTTTTTGCCTTGTTATTGATATTAGGTAGACTGAATTAATCATTAGATATAATGTTAGCTTTAGATTTGTAGAAAGAATTTTTATCAACTTGAGGGAGTTCTATTCCTAGTGGGTGAAGGGTACTTTTTATTATGAACGATTTATTTGTTAATTTGTTAATTTTATCCCTTGCTTTTTCTTCATCTATAGAGACAGTATATATTTTTTCTGTTATATACAGATGTATATACAAGTTTTGTGAATGAGGTGTATAGATTTTTAGATGTAAAATAACCTTGCCTTACTGTGATGAATCCCATTTGTCTGTGATACAATTTTATATATTGCTGAATTTCATTAATATTTTAAAGAATTTTTGACTTCTTTGTGCATGAGGGATATTTGTCTGTTGTTTTCTTTTTTATAATATCCTTGTATGGTTTTGACATCAGGAATATTGACCTCATAAATTGAGCTGTCATGTTTCTGCCTCTTCCATTTTTCTGGAAGAATTTATGTAAAATTTATTTTATTTCTCTCTCACATGTTTGTAGAATTCAACCATGATGCTTCTTGACCTGAAAACTACTTTGTGGGAAAGTTTTTGTCTATGAATTTAATATCCTTAATAGACATAGAGCTATTCAAGTTATTGATTACTTCTTGATTGCCTTAATAATTTGTGTCTTTCAGATAACTGATTTCATCAAAGGTGTCAAATTTGGGGGAATAAAGTTGGCCATAATAGTCCTATATTATCCTTTTAATGTCAGTAAGATTAGTAGTGCTATCTTCTCTTTTATTCCAGGTATTATTAATTTGTAGTTTTTCCATTTTCTTTTTTAAAAGAAACAGATTTGGTTTCATTGATTTTTCTTTGTTGTTTTTCTGTTTTCTATTCCATTGATTTCTATTCCAACAATTTTATTTCCTTTCTTCAACTTACTTTGGGTTTAAATTGCGCTTTTTTTTCCCAGTATATTAATGAGGAGTGTATGCCATTGACCTGAGACTTTTATTCTTTTCTCATGTAACCTTTTAATGCTATAAAATTTCTTCTAAACATTGTTTTAACTGCCTTTCCACAAATTTTGAGTTGTTGTGTTTTTATTTTAATTCTGCTAATAACACGTTTTCTCATTTCTCTTATATTGCCCAGAAAATAGTCTCTCTTGATACTGTTCCAAGTCCATGCACAAAGATGTGTATTCTACTGTTTTGGGTTACAGAGTTCTCAAATGTAGTTATATCAGGTAGTAGATATTGTTTATTTGTCTTTTCTTACACTTACTTATTTTCTGTCTACCTTTCTAATTAATCACTGAGAAGAATGATGAAATCCTCAACTATAATTGTGGCTCTATTTCTGCTTTTAGTTCTATCATTAAAGTAGTTCAAAGCTCTGTTATTGGGAGATGGGGCAAGATGGCATCTGACTGAGTGCACCTCACAATCTCTCATGCAAAGAAGCGGCAGAGTAGGGTTGGAATCTTGCCGGAGCAGGTTGTTTCGGGGGCTTGCAAGGCAGGAGGTATGTGGACATCCATTTGGAGAGACTGTGATAGATGTAGTGCTTGCTAAAGTTAGAATTGCGAGTTACTAGCACAGAGGTCAGAAGTTGTAGGGAGGCAGGACCCTTCCCCCTAGGGTTGGCGGCCGCAGTGTTCCCTGAAATCTGTTGGTAGTGTGGCGGCATCCCCAAGATCTGTGATCCCCAGATGCATGGTCCCCAGGTCTGTGTCCCCTAAGACCCTGTAGCCCACATTCCGTAGACCTACATACTCTGAGTCTGCAATATCCTAGACTTCCCTTTCTGGAACCCAGTGCTCCCAGAGGTCCAGTATTACCCTAGCCCTCCGGTTTTGGACTGACTCTGTGAGTAAGAGGGATTCGGGGTGGAAGGTGCAGAGGAGCCAACTGAGTGTGGGTTCAATTTTCTGGTCCCCCTTTTTTTTTTTTTTTTTTTGCACTTGGAGGAACATACCAGCTGGCTTGGGGCGAGCCTGGGAAGAAAGGAATGGTGAACCTGCTGTTAAAGCCCAATTTACCTAAACACCCTTGGATAGGAAACTTGGTCTGGGACAAGGTGGAGTCAGAAAATCAGCTAGCCCTCCTGTAACACACCTAAGGGAGAGGGACTGTAGGAAGTGCTTTTCAAGATTCCAGTAGTGTACTTGGGATTCCTGGTGAGGTGCGGGTGCTTTCTCTCTGGAAATTGAATCATTGTTTTCTGTGCTGAGCTGATTCAACAGGGACCCACTTGAATCTCCTACTGGACGGCTCAGGCAGCTTTCCTGTTGCCCTGGGGGAGAGGGAAGTGAGGAAGGGAGAAAGGAAGAATGTCAGATTCCTAAGTGTTTTATTTAACTGCAAAGGGGATTCCTTGCTTGAAACTTTGTCTGGTATTTTGATGTTTTGTCTTCTTGTTTTTCCTTCCTCTTTATCCCCACAAGGCCCTTTTCTTTCCTTTTTCTTTTTTTCTCTTTTTCTCTTCCTTGCTTGCTCTCTGCCCTGTTTAGTCCATTTTTTCCCCTTTCTTTCTCTTCTTTATATATATATTAGGTGCTGCAGGGAGCACTTCATATTTGCTGTATTTCCTCATCCTCCATTTCCTCTTTTCTGTGTGTATTGATTTTGGCCACCAACACTATCCCCTTTCCTGTACATCTTTCTATCCTCCATCATTTATTGTTTCTCTTACATTACAGTTCCTTTGTTTGACCCACAATTTTGCTGATTTTTTATTTCTAATACCTTTATTCTGTTCTCTGTCTTATATTCACTCTTTATATTATGGTCCTTTCTTTTCTCTTTCCTTCTCTCCTGAACACACCAGCCTTATAATTCACACTATATTCTTCCCCATATTCAGTTGACTGTCTCATTATAGGTACTCCACTTTTCTTCTTTTTATAACTCTATAGAGCTTACATGTGTCTAATATCCCTTCTCCTAGATCTCACCTGGTTCCACTGTTAATTACTATCAATACTACTATTATTCATTTTCTTTTCTTACTCCTTTGCTTTCTCTGGCCCTGATATTTTCCTTCAAGTTAACTTAGCCAACCACAAGGAAATAGAATAAGAAGAACAAAGTGACAAAGAGAAGACTTAACATGCATGCAAAAACAACAACTAATTAAATCTGAAACTAGACAAAGAAACTAAGCAACTGATTAAACCTGTCAAGATAAAATGATGACCAGACAGCAACAAAAAACTACAAACCAAACTAATAATCAGGAAACCATGCCCCAATGCAAGGAACAAACTAAAAACCAGGAAGAAGAACAAAACATTGAGCAAGTAATTAAAACTCTCAAAACATACATTAGTGACCAATTTGATGAAGTGAAGGAAGAGATTAAGAATATGAAGAAAACACTTGGAGAGAATACAGAAGAAATTGCAATCATACACAAAAAGATAATGGATATGATGGTGATGAACAGCACAATTCAAGAAATCAAAAATACACTCTCGGCAAATAACAGCAGACTCAAAGAGGCAGAGGAAAGAATTAGTGATGTGGAAGATAGTACATCTGAAATCAAACAGATAGTAGAACAGATCGATAAAAAGATAGAAAAAATCCAGCACGGACTTAGGGACCTGAATGGCAATGCAAAATGTGCAGACATATGCATTAAAGGCATCCCAGAAGGAGAAGAGAAGAGAAAGGGGACAGAAGGGGTGGCGGAGGAAATAATGTCTGAAAACTTTCCAAACCTATTGAGGGAGATGGATGTACATGTCCAGGAAAGACAGTGCACCCCAAACACCATAAATCCCAACATGCCTACCCGAAGACATATACTTGTCAAATTATCTGATGCTCAAGACAAAGAAAAAATACAAAAGCAGTAAGAGAAAAGAGAATCATCACACACAAAGGAGCTCCATAAGATTAAGTGCTAATTTCTCATCTGAAACCATGGAGGCAAGAAGGCCGTGGTATGACATAGTCAAGGTACTAAAAGAAAAGAATTTCCAACCAAGAATACTCTATCCAGCAAAGCTAGCATTCAATAATGATGGAGAGTTCAAAATATTCACAGATAAACAGAAACTAAGAGAGTATGCCAATAAGAATTCTGCCCTTCAAGAAATACTAAAGGGAGTTCTGCAGGAAGAAAGAAAAAAAAAACAGGAGAGGCAGAGTTGGAGGAGAGTGTAAGAGCAACTAAAAAGACAAAAACAGAAAAAAAAATCAGATGAAATAGGACAAGCAAAAATCCAAAGAAAATATGACTAATATAAATAATTCCTTGAAAGTAATAACACTGAATGTCAATGGATTAAACTCACCTGTCAAGAGACTCAGACTGGAAGATTGGCTAAGGAAATATGACCCATCTATATGCTGTCTACAAGAAATTCATCTTAGACCCAGGGATTCAAGGAGGTTGAAAATGAATGACTGGAAAACAATCTTACAAGCAAACAATATCCAAAAGAGGGCAGGAGTAGCTATATTAATATCAGACAAAATAGACTTTAAATGCAAAACAATTGTGAGAGACAAAGATGGACACTACATATTAGTGAAAGGGATAATCATTCAAGAAGAAAGAACAATCATAAACATTTATGCTCCTAACAAGGGTGCCTCCAAATATGTGAGGCAAACACTGGAAAAACTAAGTGAAGGAATAGAT
This sequence comes from Dasypus novemcinctus, assembly GCF_030445035.2. Classification (NCBI taxonomy): domain Eukaryota; kingdom Metazoa; phylum Chordata; class Mammalia; order Cingulata; family Dasypodidae; genus Dasypus; species Dasypus novemcinctus. The sequence goes on along the minus strand of NC_080674.1, from coordinate 43,417,550 downwards.
ACCTCTACAATTATAGTGGCGGGCTTTAATACACCACTATCAACTATGGACAGAACATCTCAAAAGAGAATCAATAAAGAAACAAACACTTTGAACAATATATTAGAGGAGGTGGACCTAATAGACACATACAGAACATTACACACAAATACATCAGGATATATATTCTTCTCAAGTGCACATGAATCATTCTCCAAGATAGACCACATGCTAGGCCACAGAAAAAATCTCAATGAATTTGGAAAGATTGAAATCATACAAAATAATTTCCCTGACTACAGTGGAATGAAGCTTGAAATCTACAAGGGCCAGAGACCCATATTTGGCAACAGATGGAAGTTAAACAACACACTCTTACAAAAACAGTGGGTCAAGCAGGACCTCTCAAAAGAAATTAATAACTATCTTGAAACTAATGAAAATGATAACACAACATATCAAAACTTATGGGATGCAGCAAAAGTAGTACTGAGAGGGAAATTTATAGCCATAAATTCATACATCAAAAAAGAAGAAAGAGTTAAAATTGAAGACCTAATGGCACACTTGGAGGAATTAGTAAAAAAAACAACAAACTAAACCCAAAGGAAGAAGAAAGGAAGAAATAACAAAGATCAGAGCAGAACTAAATGAAATTGGCATCTTCAAGTCCCTGTTAGCTGACCTGGGTAAGTCCAATGAACCAGAGAATAGAAATTACAACTCTGCTGAGGCTCAGGGCCCAGGACACATGGACAGTCCAGAGATTCAAGTCTCCTGAGTACATGCCAACCACGGGTTCAGTAAAAGTGACAGAAGAGGCATGTGTAGAAAATTCATATCTGTGCTCCATCTCACTTAGGAGCACAAATTCCAAAGTAGGGCCCACTGGCAAGGCACTGAACTCCAGAGCCATCTGCCATGACTGTGGAGCCTGTGTGTCTCTGTAGCCCTCAGGAGCACTGGTACCTGGGGTTGTATCTACTTTGACTGTCTCTGAGATCACGCAGAGGCGGAGATGTGCATAAGTGCGACCCCTCTGATGACCTCCCAACTCTTTTTGAAGTCTCTTAGCCATATAAACTCGTTTGTCTTCACCATTTCCCCCTTTTATTCAAGGTCTTTTTCTTGTTGCATCACCAGCTGGTGATTGGTAGTGATCCCTTGGCAACAGGGAGGCTTATCCCCAGGAGTTATGTCTCATGCTGGGGGGTAGGTAATACATTTATATGCTGAGTTTGGTTTAGAGAGTGGAGGCTCTCAGAAGATAACTCTTAGGCATCCTGCAGCTCCAGGCTTAGTTGAAATTCCAGGCACACAGGCTCATAAGCATAGTCATCAGTATCAAAGGCTCATCATTGGACCATCCTTCCTCACTGGGCTTTGCCCTTGCACTTGGGGGATTATTGCTGTTCCATTAGGGAATGTGACAGAGCTCCCCTGGCTAAAAACTCAGCACTCCCTCAGTTGTTGTTTGTAACTTTAACTATTATGAAAACACCCAATGAATATCTGAACATTTTTATATACCCTATATATATGTCCTGGAGTACTCCCTCCCAACCATGTCTCCTCCATCAATAACACCCCACACCCAGCAAACAGCGTTCCTTCCCTGTCATAGTTGAACCCCTCTGTGGTCCAAAACTTCTCCAAAAATGAAGCCTAATTTATTGCCAAATTCAATTAGTAGGAAAATGAAATAGTAATAATAGGTTTAAAGATCTGAAATAGAATACATACAAATTTAGAAAAACTAAAATAAAGTAAAAAATAAATTGGGTTTATTAAAACCAAAAGATTATGTTTTTTAACTAACCCATTCTTGTGGGTATGGGTCCCTTTTGATTGAACTACATCAGTGAAGTTTGACACAGGTTGTTTTTCTGCCCTCTTCCCAGGCCTTATATAAATGAAGACACTGAGGAATAGAGACACAGAAAAAGGAAGCTGCCATTTTTGATCCTGCCATCTGAGAGAAAGGAGAGAGAGAGGACGCCAGGTTTGCCTACAGCTTCAGAAAGGCAGAGAAGCCCAAGAGGCTGAGAGAGGTCCTGGAGTCTGGAATATGCAGAGCACGGAGGCACAGAAAGAGGCGCCTGATGGGCTCGGCCAAGGAGCAGCCTAAGACTGAGTAGATGAGCCCTGCCATATGCCTGATTACTACGTGGCAGGACACCAGCATCAACAGCAGCTGACTTTGGTAAGAAAGCATCCCAGATGGTACCTTGATTTGGACATTTCATGGCCTCAGAACTGTAAGCTTTTACCAAATAAAATTCCCATTATAAAAGCCAACCCATCTCTGGTACTTTGTATAGGCAGCTCTGTGGCAAACTAAGACATCTGGTATAAAAATCAAGACTGAAATAGGCGGTCTTTAGTGTAATATTTCAAAAGCACACTGATAATACCTCTGAATATTTCCCACTCTAGATTATGTATTTTAGCTCCTGTCCTAAGCTCCTCTGTTTATGTAAGTAGTTAATGAGCTATCTATCATTTTCACAGTGGTTAAATGTGTCTTTCATACCAAGATTGCTACCAGTTGCCTACTTGCAGCTACAAGAGAAATGGGTTTTAAGGGATATGCAATTTTTAGTTGCAGACATAAATATTCCAATTCCCTAGGCACCCTGAATATAGCAAAGTCATGTCAGGTCTCAAAAAATATGAGCTTTGGCATTGCTGTGATATTATGTAATATTTAAGAGTTGTTTTTTTTTTTTTAAACCAAAGAAGGATCTCTCTCAAGTTGAATCCACAGCCCTTTAGAATACTACCTAGCATACAATAGGGCTCAGTAGATATGTGATGAGTATATACAGACTGAGAACACAAACAAGCTATAATTATTAAATACCACTTATGCTGGTTAAGGAAAAGATGTGGTTGATGAGCTAAGATATTTGGGAATCGACAACTTTCAAAATTATCTGGGGAATGCCTAGAAAAAATCAGTCATTTCTGGGGGTTTCCGTCATGGATGTCTAAGCTGGTGGATAATGGAGAGGGGGTAGGGATGGCGTAAGGCATATGAAAATTCAAGTCTCATAGAAAAAAGGAGCAACACTTTACTCCACAAGCCTCAGTCAGCAAATGATTCATTAAGGACACTGAACACATGGGGATATGTAAATATTAAGCCTAGCAATAGAAAAAGCGTGTTTCTGAGACAAAGTAGTCAAACAAAGAAAGCACAAAGACTGCAGATATGAAGAAGATCCAAAGAGAAACGCAACCATTGTGCCAAAAAGAAGAGTTTCTCATATGGTTTTTATACAAAACTGAAACTTCCTCAGTTTCATGCCTTTCAGAAAAGGGCAGGGTCTCACCTTTGAAAGGGTATGGACTTTGAAAGCAAATTCAGGCTCAGTTGATAACTTCACCTGGCAAAAACTCAATTTCCTCATCTTTAAAACTCTGAGAAGAGTGAGATTTATTGGGATGGCTAAATACGTTTGCACCCAGGCCAGTGGCTTGATATGTGGTATTTCCTTCCTTTCCTCTTTGCCTCTGTCTTTCTGTCCTTCTTCCTTCCCTCTCTTTTTCCTTCCACCTTTCTTTTCTCACCTCTCTCCTTGAAGACTGGGAAACCCTTCTGTACTTAAAAAGAAGCATATATCCTCTATCAGGACTTAGGGACAATTTGGTTTACCATAGTTTATTAAACATCAAGCTCCCTAATATTCTCATATGTCCCCTTATACTAGGGAATCAAAACTAATATATGAAGTGGTCCCTGCACAATATTTTACATAAGTCAGAATTGGCTCCCAAACTCATAGGTAAATGATAAAATGCTAAAATTAATATAATGCATAAAATAATACAAAGAATATTTCCTGTGGCTTAGTGTGGAAGTTAGCTGGAACTACCAAGGTAAAGCAATCTTTCTGGGAAATATGCTGCTTCTGCAGAAGGATAAGGGATGCAATTTTCACATGATTCATTTTAAGCCATTCTGTGTTAGACTATGGTCTCATCTATATATCACACTTATAAATGAAATAAGATAAATTGTTTTAAGTCAATATTGGGTAATGGAAGAGGATGCTTTCATTTCCAAAGAGTTATTTTTAAAAAAACTTTCTTCTCTGAGTTCTTAAGAATTTAATTTTTGCATAATCTCAAATTTCTTGAGAGTTACACAATTTAGGTACAGGATATGTTTACATTTAAAACAAAATTAAGACATACCAGTAAAGACAGTGAATCTAATATAATCTTAGAGAGATCATTTCCTTAACTTTAACTTTCATTTCCCTGGCATTCCTCCAAACCCCATTAATATTGAGAAAAGCATATCAGGTTAGAATTCAACTTCCACCCCCTTGAAATATTTTTGCTTTGTTAAAAATCCAATTGAAAATGAAAAAGTGGACTTTTGCATTTGGTGGCTCCCAATTTCTATTGTACAAAAGCTTACCACTGCAAGGATACATCATATTCCTTCCCAGAAAAATATTGCAGCTTACACAGTGCCCATGTGTAGAGGAATATCATGATATGTGAAGGACATTATAAGGGACTTACTACATTGCAAACACCTTGGTAAAAGTTTGAGGCCTCAAAAAATATGCAGAGACTGTGCATTTGAGAATTAGACTTTCTTTGCTGAAGGTCACACAGACTCTTCTACGCTAGGTCAGTTTGGGGATATTCATTTTTGTACCCTAAACAATTAAAAGGAGAAATAGGAGACAAAGCTTGGTAATTTTTTTAATGAAACAAGAATTTCATTAAAAATTTCCATTATGATGGAAAACAATAGTGGCAAGAAAAAAATGCACAGTTTCCATTAACATAAATTTTATTTATGCCTTCTACTTTAATATCCAAGCATGAATAAAAGTGTTTTAGAGTCCATATTGTGTGCCATATGTGTCACCTTTCCATTGGAATGTAACAGGATCCCAGTACCTCATCAAAGCACAGATATGGATATATACATACGGCAAAACAATCAGTACTCAAAATATCAGGGACCCCACATAAACAGATGTTCTGGCTTACAGATCATCTTCAATTTGTTGGTATCACAGCCCTATATTTGTAATCTGGATTTAAATACAAATTACTTAAGTGTCAACTCTGTAATATTCTGGTGGTGGATGAGTTGGAGCATGTAGCATCTGGTTAGCTGGGAGGGAAACTAGCAGCTATACTTTTCATTAAGTGGGTATGACTTTGCTCGCCAAGGACTGACAGGCATTTTTAGAGCCAAAGTTACCCTTGTAACAAATGCCAGATACAAGGCTGGATTTATAAACTTGTACCAGGTTTCAAATAAATCTGGTAGGACTTGAAAATATTAATGTGCCTCATTGGAAACATTGTGTTCTACCCATTTAACTTTCAGAACTTCAGGCGTGCAGTTTAAGGAATGAATTCCTGAGACTCCAGGTATGGGAAGAGTGGAGTGAGAAATGTGCATGAGGGGAGGGATGACTTGGCAGGAATGGACCTGGCAAAGTCAAAGAGACTGGAGTACAAAAAGGGCATGCTCTTATTTCATTAAAAAAGAAAATGAAGACCCTGAAATCCTATAGGATCATTTTGATGAAATTAGCAAGCTTTGCCTCCTGTTTCCTTTCCTTTCCTTTCCTTTCCTTTCCTTTCCTTTCCTTTCCTTTCCTTTCCTTTCCTTTCCTTTCCTTTCCTTTCCTTTCCTTTCCTTTCCTTTCCTTTCCTTTCCTTTCCTTTCCTTTCCTTTCCTTTCCTTTCCTTTCCTTTCCTTTCCTTTCCTTTCCTTTCCTTTCCTTTCCTTTCCTTTCCTTTCCTTTCCTTTCCTTTCCTTTCCTTTCCTTTCCTTTCCTTTCCTTTCCTTTCCTTTCCTTTCCTTTCCTTTCCTTTCCTTTCCTTTCCTTCCCTTCCCTTCCCTTCCCTTCCCCTTCCCCTTCCCCTTCCCCTTCCCCCCCTCCCCTCCCCTCCCCTCCCCTCCCCTCCCCTCCCCTCCTTTCCTTTCCTTTCCTTTCCTTTCCTTTCTTTAAAGGCAGTTAGATTACATGAATGTTACAGAGAATATATAGGGGATTCCCATATGCCCTGCTCTCCACATCTCCCACATTTTCCCACATTAGCCGCATCTTTCATTAGTGTGGTACACATTCATTGCATTTGATAAACACATTTTGGA